>NC_134542.1:49810996-54810996 GCF_050624435.1 Tenrec ecaudatus
GGTGCATTTTAAAATTGACCAAAAGTTTGCCAGATTCCTTTGAGATTGAAATTTCCTTGATTTGAAATTGAAATGATTTCCCTGACAGCAGTGAAAAAGTTGCAAAGATTGTATTCTTTCAAAATTGCCAGTAGTTTTGTATTAACGATGCTCTTATTGATTGGTTTCCTTCTGATTTTACATGCTTAAGAGAGAATTAGGTGTGAACTCTGAGAGCTTATATAATCTGTGCCCTTCCTTAACGGCAAATGTAAAATATACGTCTTGAATTTTCATGACCTGTCAGAAGACATGAAGATGAGACTTTTGTATAGAATAAAATCAGAATAATCTATCTGATCCAAATAATCAAAATAACATATCTGATTTAAATCCTAATATACAAGAACAAATTAGGTTTTTAAAATAACACTCAACTGTTTTGATTCCTTAAGATAAAAATGTAGGCTAAATGGTGCTCATATAACTTTTATAGTAAACAAAGTCCTGACAATTTAGGTGATGCAAAGCTCACATAGACTAATATGGAATTGACCGTAGTCCTGTAAATTCTTTAGGGTGCTCCAGGCGAAGATGGCCGCCCAGGTCCTCCCGGCTCCATAGGAATCAGAGGACAGCCTGGGAGCATGGGTCTTCCGGGACCCAAAGGTAGCAGTGTGAGTACATTATCTAATATGTTTGCCACTTATCATGTTCCTCATGTGGTGCCAGCATCTAATAAGGACATTGTACTAAAATTTCAAGCAACTTCTGCTTGTTCTTTAGGGTGACCTGGGCAAACCTGGAGAAGCAGGGAATGCTGGTGTTCCAGGGCAGAGGGTAAGTGTCTGTTTTCTCCTGTAAACAAAACAAAGCTATATAACCCTGGTGGTGTAGCGGTTCCACACTGGCCTGCCAGTCACATTGTCAGCAGTTCGAAACCACCAGCCACTCTTCAGGAGCGAAGCAAGCCTTTCTATTCCTGTACAGAGTTGGAATCACTGAAACTCACAGAGGCAGTTCTACTCTGTCCTATAAGGTTGCTATGAATTGGAATCGACTCAGTGACTGAGTTTCATATATATATATATATATATATATATATACACACACACACACACACATACATCATACACATACTAGTATGTGTGTTTGTATATTATGAATGTGTGTGCATACATATCAACTAAAACTGAACTATAACTAAAATGATGTATGTTACATATATTGTAAATAGGTAATAGATAATTTATATAAATATGTGTGTAGTATATATACCGTATATACTCGAATATAAGCCCATCCGAGTATAAGCCGAGGTACCTAATTATTACCTGGGAAACCAGAACAACTGATTGCCTCAAGAATAAGCCTAGGATAGGAAATGCGGGATGTGAAATAACACAGAGACCAGAGGGGAGAGACGGAGAGAAGCCACAGACACATCCTTAGCAGTTCAGCTGCCGGCATAAGTGAATCACTATGGGTGCTTCTGAGAATTGGAGCCGTCCACATCATGGGACGGCTCTGATTGGTTAGATGGGAGTAAACAAACATTCAAAGCCCTGCAGTGTCAGCGGGGCTTTGGATGAACACCGAAGGAACGGCAATCACCCACGAGATGTTACACCTCGCTGGGGTACCACTGACCCGTGTATAAGCCGAACCGCAGCTTTTCAGCACATTTTTTGTGCTGAAAAACCCGGATTATACATGAGTATATACGGTAATTTTAATGATATCTATTATGAACTCTTTAGTTTATAGTTTATATAAAGTTTATATAGTTTATATAAACTCTGTAGATTTAAATGTCTCACTTAACAAATTATATTTTATGATCCAGGGAGCTCCTGGAAAAGATGGTGAAGTTGGTCCTTCTGGCCCCGTGGGTCCTCCGGTGCGTGATATTTTAATAAGCATACACTCACATTGCAATTTTCATTGATGTCTGTCCTAGATCGTAATGTTTGTTCTCGAATAAGTCTCAGGAGAAGTGGATACTTAAGAAAGTACAAAATAGCACAAGATTTTTTGCTACAATGTTTGCTCTTTCACTTTAAACATTTTTAAGTCTCTGAAGGCAAAGGTTTTCTCTTTCTGAGTCATAGTTGAAGAATATATATGCTAAAGAAAATAGTGTTTGACCATTAAATTGCATAATCTATCTTATTTTAAATAGTTGATTTTAATCCAACTTCTTCTAATAGTATATCTTATAGGAACTTATTAAAAGTTTTTAGTTGGATCGGTGAAAGGGAGCCTATTTTCCTCTGATTTCTGCTTTTGTTTTAATTTTGTTCACTTAGGGTGTTTGGAATATGTTTGCTTCATCACAGGACAATTTAAATAGATTTCTAAAGTGTTTATTCCACTTTCCTTGGATATGTCAATGTTGAGGGCTTGAGTAATATATCTTATGACATTTAGAAATATACTACAAGGGGACTATTATTCTTTCAGATTAAATATGAAAAATAATGGATTTTTCCTATACTCAATTTTGTACAGCCTTTCTTTAATTTTATAGTTAATTCTACAAAATGGATCCCCAAAGAATTACATATGATCAGTCATTTCATTGCCTTTGGAAGAATATTTTCTTAGTAGAAAGGATTTCAAACATCACTGCTATATGACTTTTAATCTTAGTTTATTATATCATTAAACTAAAAAACATTTGAGACAAAGAAATATCAATATGGTTATAAACAGAGGGAAGCAGGCATAACCATCTGGATGTATTGCTGACATTTGTTTTTCCTGACTCAGGGTCTAGCTGGGGAAAGAGGAGAACAGGGCCCTCCTGGCCCCACTGGTTTTCAGGTACGCACTAATTCATCTTTCTATTTCTTCTTCCACTAACTTAAGTGGATTTTAAAAATATAAAAATTTATAGTTGGATGATGTAAAATTCTGCAATTAATAAAAAAGTCTCTTTTGAGGAATAAGATAAACATTGGCATAAAATTAGACATTTTTGTTCGAAGAGAAGGTACAGACCCTTATTAGAAAAACTGGACAAACCCAAAGCTATTAAAATGAAAAAGAATAAAAAGTTCTTGATATATCAACAAAGTTTAGTAATCTATTTTAAAGAAGTTTCTAGTTTTATTGGTAGTATTTTAAAATTATTGAATTTTTATGGCTGTCTAAATATATAAACATGGTAGATTATTGAATAACATATGTAATCATAATTTGGAAAAGAAAACCTTTCATGACTGAATTCAGTAATATCTTAGCAGCCCAAAATAGTGCTTTGGGAAATATAAAACTATAAATATAAAGAGTTTGTTAAATTTTTACATCTTTTTCCTAATTGGTGTGAACGTGAAAATCTAGCCATACAATGTGTTATGTGTAATGTGTCATGTTAGAAGATGTAGTTCTTTCATTCTGACTTGATTTAACCTGTGCCTGGTCAATTTCTTTTGTATGCAAACATCATTTTGGAGGCTTCATGAATTGTAGGAGGTCAACTGTCAACATTGGTGACCTATGAAAGTTTCACAGACCAACCATTTTATTTCCTTGATTTTGTTCTAGGGACTTCCTGGTCCTCCAGGCCCTCCTGGGGAAGGTGGAAAGCCAGGAGATCAGGCAAGTTTTTAAATAAAAATTGCAACGTTTAACAATCCCTGGCTTATAATAACACTTATGTATAAGATTGGATATTCATTTGCTTTGCGCATATGTTTTTTCTTTTAACCCTTAAACAGACTTGTTGTTAGGTGAGTCGAGTCAGCTCTGACTCAGAGGGACCCGATGGACAACCTTGGCTACTAGGGATATAAATTGAACCCTACTTCTTAGTTTCCCAGAATTATGTTCTTCACTCCTTGATATATTTTACCCTAATTATATAATTTTATTGGGGGTTTTATAAATTTTTATGAACAGATATTAACCATTTCCAACTGTTATTGTACTGGCATATAGGTTTATTTAGTTTATTTTTCTTCAAGTGATACTTTTATTCATCTTGCATTCAACATATATTTGCTGAGAATTCTGTATGCATGGTTCTAGTGGGCTCTGACTTTCTCCAACGGAATAAGAGAGATATGGTCCTTGCCCTTAGGTTACAGAATAGTAATGTGTAATATCATAGGGGAGGCACTATTTTTTATGAAAACATATAAGATGCACTTAATATAGACTTGGAGTTCAAGAAATTTTCCTAGCAAAAGTGATAGCGCTCATGAAATATGAAGGATAAATGGTAATGTTCTAAAGGAGGGAAGAAAAGAAGTGGAGCCAACAGCTGCAAATGTCCAGAGAATTGTTGACAAAATTAAGGCAATGATAGTAGTTCTGCATGTCTGTATATCAGGAATGTGGACCATATGTTCAAAAGAGAGGAGACTGGATGGATGACTCATGGAACAGATGATGGAATGTCTTATTTTGTATAAAATTTGTTCTACAGAATTACAGTAAGGAAGCAGATGAAGGAATTTTAAGTAGGAAATAATGTGGAATAGATTTAAGTTTTAACCACAAGCATGTTATAATGAAGAGAGCAAATTTAAGGGACAGATGGAAAGGCCAACTTGCTAGTCTTATTATCAGTATCAGAGAGAGGAGATTTGATAAGGCAGATTTCCTTAGTTAGGGCCAAATTAAAGCTTTTATTGTAGTCATGACTGTACTAGTTTAGATGTACAATTTCCAGCTGAGTGCTCTATCTATATGATGTGCTCAAAAAACAATAGAAAGGAAGTGAATTGGCACTATTAAAAGATCAACTCTTACTTAGGGGATCTTTATATCATCGTTCCTCATTAAAATATTTTCTTGTTCTCTTAAGGAATAAACAACAATTAGCAAGTATTTTGTTGCCTCTAAGAAATGAGTGGACTGTCTTTGTGGGATAATATTTCAGAGGTTCTCCGTGTCAAAAATAAAACACTCAAGCATAACAAAATGTATGTCTAGAAATGAATTTTTCATGAACTGTAAGAGGTATCCCTTTGTTGACGAAAGCATACATAATTGTCTTCAACAATAGGGGCTTAGTTAGTGCGGTAGATCTATGCACTTAATGCATTTATTCCAATGGTTTATTACTAGAGGTGAAGTGCGTTTTTGGAATATTTTCTAATAAATACACAAGAGCTGCTTCAAAGATGTTCTTTCAATGATTAAAAATACTTATTTTCAGGGTGTTCCTGGAGACGCGGGAGCAGTTGGCCCCTTAGGACCTAGGGTAAGTATTGTCTCCGCCATGATTGCTTTCTGCTGGCGTCACTTGAAAAACGCACTTTTACCTTCCAGGGAGTTTTATTTTAAGCATAAATTCTTTTACTAGATAAAAAATATCTTTTAATTGTAGTTTGTGTGCATGTTAGCCTGTTCTTTTGCTAGTCAGATTTGGGTTCCTGGTGACCATACTTTTCTTTCCTGGGTGCCTCCGTTCCATTGGCCATTCCTTCCTGCCCCTCCCTGCCGTTTGAGTTTTGTTTGAGGGTAAATGCTGCCATCTGGTTTCATATCGTTGGTTGTATTAAACATGCCTCCGAGTTGCCATTATTCCCTGTATGTGCCTGTGTGTTCCTTATGGGTTTGGCATTGGGCTTGACGTGTCTAGGGGCATACAGTCTCATGGTGTCCACTACAAGTGGGGATTTAGAGGGTTCTGAGGAATTTTCATTATTGTCCAATTCCATCTTTCCCTGAGCTTTCTGATATACCCTTATATTAGATCAGCAAATCTGGCATTTTTTAAATGATTTTGGACTTTTTTCTACTTTCTTTCTCTCTATGCAGGACTTGCTATTGTGATACTAGAGTGGTCATAGTAATAGCTAGGCACCATCTAGTTCTTCTTGTTTCTGGGTAGTGGACGCAGGTACATGTTCCATTAGTTCCTCAGACAAATGGCTTCCTTGAGTCTTTGATTTTTTTTTGTTCACTTTCCTTTGCTCTAAATAAGGAGAGAGAGAAAGTTGCATCTTAAGTGGTTGCTCCCAAGCTTTTGCGTATCCGGTCATTACTCCACTAGTAGGATGCAGAATGCTGTCTTGGTGGACTATGTTGTGCCAATTGACCTAGTTGTCATCTGAGACCATGGTTTTAAAGCCTCACATCCAGTGAGTCATTCCCTCAAGGTATTTGCTTCGAGCTAAGAAGATATCAGAACTTCGCTCTGCAGTAGCCTTGCATATAGTTACTGCGATTTAAATCCATGTGTATTAATATCCTCTGCCAATGCTACATCTAATTGTGGGTATATTCCCATTCCCATTCCAACAGCTGTTCAGCTTGCATGTCTACTATGTATTTACGTACTTGTAGATGTTGCTTTAAATTGCTGTGATTGCAGGATTGAGTACACAAGAGTAAAAGGCAAAGATAAATACTATTGAACAAAAAATAATGAAATATTTGTGATAAATATTTTGTCTTGTGAAGTTAGTATGTTTTTTCTTCAACGTTATTTCTTATCATTATATTAGGATACTAAGACCTAGTGACTGCTCATTTCTAAAAAAAAATTTCAGTAAGAGCCACTTTGAAGATTGCCGGAGACATTTTGATCCATTGGTAGATTGAAAACCGAGATTACTTAATATTCTACTTTCTGCTAGGGAGAGCGTGGAAATCCTGGGGAAAGGGGAGAACCTGGGATCACTGGGCTCCCTGGAGAGAAAGGAGTGGCTGGAGGACATGGTCCTGATGGTCCAAAAGTAAGTGCTTTCTTTTAAGACGCTCTAAAAGCGTTCCTTAATCAACACACAATGTTATGAGGATGTAGTTATCTTGCTTTTGCATAACAATTTGATTATGAATGTTCTTCAACAAACACTAAATTAGTGTCTCTAAAGATTTATTGGCAATAGAGTCAGCTGAACAAAAGGATTCTGTTCTCTCGTGGGACTTATGATGTAGTACATATAACAGTACATTTCCATAAAAAGCTATTCTTAAAGCTTATTTATAAAAATTTTAAATAATAGACTCCATAAAGAGGTGAGAACTTTAACAACTTTTATTTTATTGAGAGGCATTCTTAGTTATATGCTCTGTTTTCCTTGTTTCATTTTTAGGCAATCTGCTTACAAAATACACAAAAATTATGTTTTTGAAATATAAAACTACTATGCATTGTAAAGCAAAATTAGTTATCTTTTGTGCAGGGGGTCATTTTCTGATTGGTAGAAGATTATAAATACAACTTCTATATATACAAGTGAAGTGCAGTTTTCTAATTGTATAATATGAGGCCCCTTATATCTTCAGGGTTCAAAGTGATTGAATAAGTTATGCAATATGATCACTGAGGGACCTTCATTAAAGCTTACTACCACTAGCTTATTAGACTGAGAATTGAATATTTCTCTAGAGAGAATGCAATACCTTCTAACTTTATTAGTATCCCTATAGTGGTACTGACAAAAAGAGATAAAAAAAGAAGGCAAATATATCATTTTTATTTGAATTGATGATCACTTTTACAAAGGAAAAGCTTAACAACATAAAACAATCATCAGACAGGCAAATTATTATTTTATTTAATATAGCAATCCAGATAAATTTCCCCAATTAAAAATCTGAGCAGAGTTCCACTACATGAAAATACTCACATTCAACTGTGTTTTACAACCCAAACAGCAATTTCATTAGGGCAATCTTAATATACTGACGGGGTCTCTTACTGTTCATTCATTTTAGGGAAGCCCAGGCCCAAGTGGGACCCCAGGAGACACAGGCCCTCCAGGTCTTCAAGGAATGCCTGGAGAAAGAGGAATCGCAGGAACCCCTGGGCCCAAAGGTGACAGAGTAAGTCGTGTCCTTTCAGTTCATTCATTTAGACCTTGTATGCACAATGATTTTCTAGAGAAGCTTTAGCTTTCTATCATCTTGAGTCACAAGTAATTAATTCACTCAATAATTACATATGTATGTCTTAAGAAACTGCACACTGCAGGCACCATCATAGCCTCAAGAGGATGCTGCTATAGATGTGAGAAAACCCTGCTCACAGGAAGCTTCCTTGCAAGTGTGGGACAGATACACTCAGTGGATGAATTATGTTTCTGTATTTTCCCAGGGTGGCATAGGAGAAAAAGGTGCTGAAGGCACAGCGGGAAACGATGGAGCAAGAGTAAGTGATAACAGCCCTTTCCCTTCGCTGGACCAGAAATCAGCAGTCTCGTTAGCGAGGGATTTTGCCTGAACTGACCATGTCCCTTGGCAGCCAGGCTTTGGAGAATGATGACATTTCAGATTCACTGTTGATCGAGCGTGGACACTAAGTTCCCTTACTCTGGATGAAAGTGAGCCCCAAGTTGCCCTTTTTGAGATAATAGCATAAGCCACTTTTATGACACTGCGCGGTCAGAGCTTTTAGGGGTTGAAACACTTCATATCTTTCTCTATCTTCATTTTCTTTTAAGGGTAAACTTTACTTCTACAAAATGGCTGCTCTAAGGAGCTGGCCCAGACCTCATTCCGGTGCAGACAAGGGTTTGTAAAGGAGCCTATGTTATGATAAATGTTTCTCAATATTCTGGATGTGAGTGGTGAGAAAATTACTGCACACTCGATCATCATTAATGTTTCCATCAATAAAGAGATTAAATATATGAAAGGTACAGAAAGATGGCTGACCTCAAAGCATTACTTAATGCACCTCACAACAAGTCGTTTCACTAACTTTGTTATTACTAGATGCCATCAGGCTCACTTCCCATGTATAAACATTAGGTATTCAAAAAGAGAATACATTTGCAATATCAAGGACCATCTGACTAAGTAAGAGGTTAATATCTTCTCAGGCCTGAGTGATTATCTCTGTTTTTCAAGTTTTAGTTACAGTGACTCAGATGTACAATATTTCCTGGAATATTCCCTGACAATTGATGAACAATTCCTATTACAGTGTGACATGAATTGTCGTGTTTTAGAATAGCAGTTACCACCTCAAAGGGAGCTCAGTAGTACTATATTGGCTCTGTACATAAACCACTGTTACTATATTGCTTACATTAGCTTTTCATTGTAAAAGAAAGTATAGGTAGGTTTTTAGTCTAAATTGTCGTTACCTATTTTTGTATGTTCTGAAAAGCTACTTAAAGGTGAACTGCTTGACTTTCCCATGATCTTACTTTAAAAATGCAATATAATGGAGTCAGCATTTAGAGAATGCTTTTTATTTAATGAGAGCAATACGTTGCTTTAACAATGAGGCAGTTTATAAAACTTAGTGTACAGTAGTACTAAAGGGACATAAATGAGTAATACATTTCCTCTACAAAAAAAACAATGTGAATGTAAGCAATGAGGTGACCTTTATATCTAACGATGTTATTTAAGAAAGTAAAGTAGGTAAATTTTTGGAAAACTGTTATTCTGATATATAGTCAGAGACCATTATCGTATAATTTTCTAACGTTCTTATAAAAATATGACATTGAGAAGCCAGTGTCTTCAGTAAAACATTTAGATAGTAAACAACCAAAGAGTATCCTGGCTGCGTATGGAGTGGCAATACACAAGTGTAAGACAAATTGCTTTGGAAAAGACTTCCACAGAGTCCAGGATTGAAAGATTTCGGCCTTGTGCCCCACAATGACAAGTGTGTTCCCCATGTGACATCTCTTTACACTTTGAGTGTCACAAGCACCTTTTTATCTCAGAGGAATGTGGAGAACTAATGCTTTAGTCACATTTCACACTTTCAGTGAAAATGAGTAATCTTATATAATTATGTTATAACTCAAGAATGCAGTTGCTTTCTACACCGAAGAAGACTTGCTTCAAAATTGATATTAACAAATATACTCAGAAGTTAGGACACTGTTAAAAATAGCATTGATTTAGATCTAATGTTCAACGACAGTTTAATGTATTTAAGCATTGATTTGGATTTTAAAAAAGTGTAAAGAAATGTGATGGTATTGTGTTAAACAGGATGGAAACTCTTGAGAACACAAATATAGAGAAATTTTATTGCTCATTGTAAATAGTATTTTTACCCAAACAGCCAACCTGTAACAAAATAGTCTCTTATTTTGCGGTTTAATAAGTGGCTTTCTGTGTCTTCTTTCCCCCTCCTGATTTCTATGTTCTTCCCCTCAATGACAGGGCCTTCCTGGTCCTTTGGGCCCGCCCGGTCCTGCAGGCCCCACTGGAGAAAAGGTAAGGTCAGGGGTTGTTATTTTGTAGGCCCAAAGTTATAAGACATTGCTCTGGATTTTAAATATATTTTTCACCCATAAAATATGATTGTGTACGGCATTATCATAGAGCCCTCCCTCCGCCCCATTGTTTCCCCACACATAAACCCCACATCCTACAATTAGATTAGGTTTTTGATTTTGCTGTGGATGATAACCATCTAAACTCTGCTTTCCAGGGTGAACCTGGTCCTCGAGGTCTAGTTGGTCCACCTGGCTCTCGTGGGAATCCTGTAAGTGACTGTCCTTGTATGTCCTTTCATGTAAGATTGAACAGTATCACATCCATCCTTTGTCTTCATGCTTACATAAAACCAGGTCTGCTTGTTTAGGCTATTTATAGCTTCCTGGTTTTCAACTTTTAATTAAACTTAAAAATGTTATTATAGTACATTAGACTCTTTGAAACGTTTGTTTTGGACATTTTGTTTATGTATATTGTATCTTGTATTTGTATATTGTATCACCTTTGAGAATCTTCCTCAAACCGTCGCTGCAGGGTTTCTCTGTATGTGTGTATTTTAAGCCTTGTCAAATTGTGTACTTGTGTTTTTAAGCACTGTTCCTCACTCGTATATGTGGAAGCTATAGTAAACTTGGTCTTCTCATAGGGCTCTCGTGGTGAAAATGGCCCCACAGGAGCTGTTGGTTTTGCTGGACCTCAGGTATATCATTTTCCACGTAGCCTCAGTTTGTAAATGAACCGTCTTCTTGTGAGAGCACAGCATCTGATTAATGATCATCGTTATATGTTGTGAGCTTTGTTAAAGATTCTGGAAAGTACAGTTTTATAGTCAATAGTCTCATTTCCAATTTATTTTTTCTTAGATTAGCTTTGGAATTGATGAGTTTGGAGATTTGTTATGATAAACACGTGGTGGGATGGTTTATTTTTCAGGCTGTGTTGCAAAGATCTCGTCAGTGTTGAATTTTCTCCTAATTACAAAGAAGCATTTAAAATAAATGACCAAATGATCTGCTAGCAATTGTTATTGTGGAATACTTTGCCTATAAATGTTACAATTAATTGCTTATCTGTGCAATTGTCTATAGGGGCCCGATGGGCAACCTGGTGTAAAAGGTGAGCCTGGAGAGCCAGGACAGAAGGGAGATGCCGGCTCTCCTGGACCACAAGGTCTGGCAGGATCCCCTGGTCCTCATGTGAGTTAAGGGTGTGGAGTGGGGTTGGTTTGAGGATGTGGAAGGACGTCCTTTGAGTTTATTGACCCAAAGCATATATGAGCCAGTTTTTCTAATTGCTGGAATATGCTTTTGTTTTTATTTCTCTTTAGGGTCCTAATGGTGTGCCTGGACTAAAGGGTGGTCGAGGAACTCAGGGTCCGCCTGTAAGTTAATTTGAAATTCTGGGGTGTTATGACCAGCTAGTCATAGACATACAGTGTTTTGTGGACCACTTTAAATTTACTTTTAGTATGGAGCTATAACAATAAAATTTTACTTGCATCAATTACACAGTAAAATGGAAAGAACTCTTGACTTAGCCTTCTGGATTAAAATCAGTTTTGTTACCTTGGAGATCCAGCTGTCCCATCAATAATGTACATGTGCATCCATGTACAAATGATTAATGTAAAAGCATTTAGTATAATAATTATGTATAAAATTTTAAGAAGATTTTATCTCTAGTTGTATAGGTAGGTTCAGGATAAATGAAAATACCATGAAATAAGTAGTGTTCTTCCTATTGGTTAACATGAAATTAATAGGAAAACAGGTACATGTTATATTGAGAAAAATCATTCTGAACATACAAGGTTCCCTAAAGGCCTAAGTCTCCTTGTGAAAATAGATGACAGGCCACAATGAATGGCACATAACCACAGGGGGGAGAACAGCAGACACCAGAGACAGCGGTTGGTGTGAGATATGAAAATAATAACATTCTATAATCTATCAGGGGGCCACGAGGACGGGGAGAGGGAAGAAGGAAGAAAAAGAGGAGCTGATCCCAAGGGCTCAATAGAACGTAAATGTCTAGAAAATAACCATGGCTACATATGTACAAATATGTCTGATACAATTGATGTATGGATTGCAACAAGAGTTTCAAGGGGCCCCAAAATATATACATAAATTAAAAATTATATAAATCTTAAATATATATACATACATTAAAAATATATAAATCTTAAAATATATACATAAATTTAAAAATAATTTGAAAATAGATTACAGGAAAGTACACCTAATGAATTAGTATTCCTTTTAATTTGCTGAGATGCCATTGTATTTCTAGGGTGCTACAGGATTTCCTGGTTCTGCTGGCAGAGTTGGACCTCCAGGACCTACTGTGAGTCAAAGCAGTCATTCAAATCATTGACAGTGGCATAATTGTAAATATATATGTGTGGCTTTATAGCTCACTGCCATATCTCTGTTGAGAGAGTTGTAGATGTATATAGATACATCTATATGCATTTAATTTAGCCTTCATTTATTCTTTTATTTTATTAATTTTCCTATTTTGATCATTGTTTCCCAATTATTCATGCTGGTATTTTGTCAAAGCAAATTTATATTTAATAATCCAATATTTGGGGGGAGTTTATTTATACACTCTTTTGAGCCTCCATGTTTGAGCATTAGTCCACTGAGGTACTAAGTAATCAGTCCCTTTAGTCAGAAAGCACCTCTGAAACTTTCTTTAATAAATGCCATTCTTTTATTGTAAGATGAGGTCAGATAATTAAATATTATATATTCATTGTTGGAGCAGAGCCTTCAAGAAGTAGAAATTGAAAAAAAAGTAGAAATTCCAGTTAATGTCTTCACTCTTAGTAATAACTGAAAGGAATTGTCTAAAAGTGATATGTAGCTTTTCTCCTGTGGGGATTCAGCTACAGCTGTTTTTTGTTGTGCTTTGTTTAAACACACAGAATTACTTATTACCTAACAGGCTTCTCCAGCAGATGCTGGGAACATAACTTCATTTCCTCACACTTGGCTTTCACTTCGCCCTCCGGGGTGTTTCTGTCTCTCTCCTAGGGCGCTCTAGGACCTGCTGGGCCGTTAGGCGAACCTGGAAAGGAGGGACCTCCCGGTCTTCGTGGGGATCCTGGCTCTCATGGGCGAGTGGGAGATCGAGGACCAGCTGGACCCCCTGGCGGCCCAGGAGACAAAGGGGACCCAGGAGAAGATGGGCAGTCTGTAAGTCCCGCGCCTCCATTTTCGACCAGCCCTAGTGGAGAAACGTAGCACCATCGCTGCTGTCTCCTGCCATCTAGTAATACTCATCGTCCCTCCGCAAGAAAACCGCATCCTGGACACACGCCCAGGACCTTGTAATACTCAGCGGTTCTCAACCTTCCTGACGCCGCCACCCTTTCACACAGCTCCTCATGTGTGGTGACCCCCAACCATAACATTATTTTCGTTGCTACTTCATAACTGTAGTTTTGCTACTGTTATGAATCGGGCGACCCCTGTGAAAGTGTCATTTGACCCCCAAAGGGGTCGCCACCCACAGGTTGAGAACCACTGCTTTGGGTGCTATGCATTTTTAATTTATAATTTTCTTATGGAGAAATATATATGTATGAATATGATGTTCAAAACTTAGACAAGAAAATAATTGTCTTTAAATACTTGAGCTGTAGGAAGAAAATTTATTTTTAAAATATTATTTTATTTATTTTCCAGTCTGTTTAGGCATGTCTTTATACAGATAGCTGTTTTAAATTTTTTGATTTTGAGATGACTGCAGATTTGAGTACAGTTATTAGAAAGAATGCAGAACAATCCTGTGTACGCGTTATGTAGGATTCTTTTTAAGCTGGGAGTTAATACATCATTCCATAGTTCAATCACATCAAGCATCATTGTACAATTGCTACCACAATTCATTTCCAAACATTATCTTCCTTCCTGAAACCTTGACATTGTCTCCCTTTTAGCCCCCTTGTCCTCCACTCCCACAGTCCCCTCAGAAACCCTTATTCTACTAGCCATCCCTGTGGGTTCATCAACCTGGGTTTACTATTCTGAAAAGCAGAAAACCATGCAACACAAACTCAAGAAGGTGACACCCCTCCCCGCCAATGACATAAACCCCAACAGGAACCAACAGAACACAAAACAAAATAGAAAATGGTGAAAACTAGATCAGGCCTAATGTGTATCAGACAGAGGATCAACTGACAAGATTTTAACTGTTCACATCAGGTTTTTTCTTGACCTTCTATAGTCACCTCTCCAATGTGCTCTGCTTAGTAACCCTTTCCTCCCCTCCCTCACCGGAGGCTTATTTCCTATGTTGTTCTCACAAATGAATCTTGGGCTCCCACTGTCATCCACAGCTTTCTGCACACTGATTTCTCCCAAGTTAGCCTCTGATACTATGCCCTCCTTCAACTTTGGATGCTATGATTTACTATCCCTTGATGACTGATGGTGGTGTGCTTGTTCCATGCGGACTTAGTTGACATCTCACTTAGATGGTTGCTTGTTTGGAAACAAGCCTTTAAGCCCCCAGATGCTATTTTATCTGCTAGCTGGGCACCATCTACATTCTTCGCCACAGTTTCCTGTAGCACCCATCACCTCTGTGTTCCCTTCCAAGGGTGAGTCTTGAGCAAGGCCATGATGTAAGAATAAGTTGTTCTTAAATTGGAGCTAGGATTAAGTTTTACACAGTTTTCTTAGTAGTAACACCCTACAAAACTATAATACTCTGTCACAAGCAGGATACTGTCACTCATATAGTACTCGGAGCTTGTTCTGCTATTTCTTTTCTTTTTAAATTTTATTTTTTACCTTTTTTTTGAAAAGTACAAAAGTTTTTCTCTGAGTAGTTACTTCTTTCATCCAGTCAATATTAAAATTTGGTCTTTAAATTCCTTTTTAACTGATAAGTCACTTTCATCTTTGAGTAACCTTAGCAATTTTAGGTGGATCAAAAAACGTATGTGTATTTGGATACTGGGATATGTAAAAACACATTGTTTCTAAGATTCTAGTTCAAAGAAACCAGTTCCTGCACTGGTCTAGTCCAAAAAGAATATGCATAAGCATGTATCTGTTTTTTGTAGACAACAGACAAATTGTCTTAGTGAACATTTGTCTTAATCCTTCGGGTTAGGGTCCCTTCAAACATAGTCCCAATCAAGACTAATTTCCGAGGTGGTCTGCTGGGCCAGTTGCATTGAAGGCAGAGAGACCAGTTCAGAAGATTTTGTACCCCAAAACACACCCACTGCCATTGGTTGCTTCTGATTCATAGTGACTACGGGTAGCATTTCTGAAACGGTAAATCTTTAGGTGACCAAACGAACTTACCGGCTCCTGAGCAGTGGTTGGTGGGCTTGAACTACCCACCCTGCAGTTAATACTCCAATGCCTGGCCAACAGCACAACCAATATCAACTGTGTCCTTGTAATTCCAAAGGGGTAAGCATGATAGATTTTCTCAAAACATTCAAGGCTTATTAAAAAGGTGTAAGAAAATTGGAAACTACATTGGTGAGAAAGAGGCTCGGAAGGTTGAGCCATGGAATTATTTTCTATCACAACAGCGTACCTACTCCTTCTTCAAGGAATGCAAGAGCTGTCTTCATGAGAATTTTGTTGGGAAGCCTGACCCCTATCTACCTTACAACCCTGCTCATGCCCCTTCCAGACCAATACTCCAAGAACATGTAAATGGAACAGGAGTTAAGGCCTTGCAGATTCCAAAGCATCCATTTGACATGGTGTAAATTGAAGAGCCCGGCATTCTGTGGGGGAAGGGTTAGAGAGCTGGAGATACAATCCTGAGAACTGTATAGATCTTTGGATGATAGGTCAAAAATAATAATGTCTCATGTTGATACGTTTGCTTGATTCTGGTCTCTGTTTTACCCTTGGCTATCATTAAAGCATAACGAAACAGAGGACTTGTTGACATTTCTGTAGAGCTGGTGCGTATGATACCGTGATGGGATCCACGTTTACCCTGACGAACGTCTAATGGTACGTTCTCCTTAACACTAGGGCCCAGATGGTCCCCCTGGCCCAGCTGGAACGACCGGACAACGAGGAATCGTCGGCATGCCCGGGCAACGTGGCGAGCGAGGCATGCCCGGGCTGCCTGGCCCTGCTGTGAGTTGGCTTCTGGTTCTGTCCGTGCAGTAGAGTTTGTGTGGAGACAATAAGTCAGTGTTTTTGCTTAATGAGCATATTTAAGTAGCTTAGGTAGCTATAGACAGACAGTTTTTATTTTAAGGTATAAATGCTTTCTCAAAGGTCAAATTCTTCACTTAAGTACCTTGAAAAATCTTTGGAAAATATACTTGTTAAACCTTTTGGCTGGAGAAGTGGGCACTGAAGCCTATGAATTTTTGATAATAGTTAAATATTTCATCAAACAGTAAAAGATCTATGGAGCTAGAGAAATGGGGTAATATGATGGTGAGTAGGTAGTATTTAAAAAAATAAACACGCTTTAACAAAAATATCTATATTTCATAATTCTTTAAGTTTTTGTAAACCATCAAAGCTAAGAATGAGCTAAACTAAACTGAGTAGGATTACAAATGAATGTTGGATGAGCAGGAAGAGATCTTAAAGCTGATGTTCTTTTACTTGAAAGGAAAAACAATTTTTATTGCATTGGATCTAGACCTAGATGTTACTTCTGGGGCTCTAGGACTGGAGATATGTGAGTAGGTGGCCGAAATTAGCAGACCAGAAGTTAAGGGATGTCTTGTTGTTATTAGTAGTGAAATGGGGATATATGTGGATCAGACAAAGCAGTAAAAATCATATGTTTATTGGAAAATTAAACTTCTGAAAACTATCCATAGGTGACTATGGTAGCTATAACTAGAACCACAAAATGCACACCTGCTCTAGAGACAGCAAGTATCAATGTAATCTGTTCCATTCCCCACACTAACTAAATGAGAGAATTCAATTTATCCAATCATAGTGCAATCCCATTTCAATTATATTCATTTCCCCCAATTGTGTATGCAGTATTACTTCCTTTGATCTTAATCGTAAGTGACATATCAGATCTCATAAATCAAAGGAGCATAGTCCTCCAGATTGTCAAACTCATACTCCAGCTACAAGCTTGGAGAGTCCCATACACCCTTACTTCTGTCCCGCTTGCTACAAATTCAAGGGTTTTCCACCACATCCTCTGGATGTCAGCAATAAACTCAAGGACCCTTAGGATCTTCCCCCACATAATCTGACCTACCGACTTTCAATTACTCCTGGTTTGAGAACTCCCGAGAATGACTTACTAAAGTCACCGAGAATGCTGTACTTATGGTTACAGTTTTATTACAGTAAATAGGATACAAATGGAGGGATCAGAGGATGATATCTTATCTCACAAAGGAATGTGCTCTCTTTGCACAGGCATCAGTTATGGATCACTAACCAGAAAGTCTTCAGAGCGTTTGTGCTCAGTCTTTATTGAATCATTACCTAGTTATTTGTGATTGGTAGGATGATGCCGTCCTCCCCCAGCGGGCTGATACCACTAAATGGTGCTCCTTGGCACGGCCAGGATCCATTCAAGTCACAAGACTCACATAGCCTGTTAGATAAATGGTCTGGTGGATGTTGTTACTTTTGAGTTAGCTCCAGCTTCTGTACTTTAGCTGTAACAGAAAGGCTGCCCTATTCGGTCTCAAATCATCTCCATGATCACTGCTATGTGTGAGTTCAAGGTGGTGATTGTGTCAGCCCATCTCATTGAGGGTTTTCCTTATTTTCATTTATCAGAGCCCTCTTCAAAGTCATTTCAATTATTGGGTAAATTGCAAGGTTTCAAAGGGTATCTTTCAGGAATCAAGGGCAAAACCCAAATTCAATGGATAAAGGTAAACAGACCACCACCAGCATCACCCTTTTCATTTGTTTGTTTTGCTGTGTCAGACAAGAAGAGAGCATGTCTCTGAGGGTGCATTGTAGTGGCATGTGTGTTATAGGATAACATGTGATTGGTATGGAAAGCTGGGCTACAGCTGCATTTGATACAAGTTAATATGAACTGAAATTCTGGAATTTTTTTCAGAATTAGTTGGTATATTTATACTTTTATTTCAGGGAACACCAGGAAAAGTTGGACCAACTGGTGGGCCAGGAGATAAAGGTCCCTCTGGACCTGTGGGACCACCGGGCTCAAATGGTCCCGTAGGGGAGCCTGGACCTGAAGTGAGTACGGCATGAAAATAGCTCTAACGCATGCTATCTCGGGGCCATCAGACCATCTTTTTTCATTGAGAAACCAATTTAGAAATTGCTTCTACATTTGGCCTTAAGAACACATGGTAGTGATATTAGTATTGGGTGTGCTCTCCTTCCCTGGGAGTTGGTTAAGTGATGGGATGAAGAAGAGGGATCGAGATTGGTTTCTTCGCACGGACCTTGGTCTAGCCTAGAGTTAAACATTTTAATTGATTTACGTTCTTGCCAAATCATTTGGAACGTTAGAAGACACATCCATTAATCTTCCCCCTTGTTCTTATGTCAGCCTATAATGGTACATTTTTCAAACTTACCAAGATTTATGGTGATAGGATTAATATCACTGTGACATCCGTGAAAAGGGCAAACTAAAGGGCAAACTAAAGTAAAGGTCATTTTCCTTGCACGTCACTCCAAACTCTCAAGGCACCTAGATGGCAGGTTCCCTTAAGGTAGTTTGAGTGGGAATTAGAGTGTGAAAAGGAATTTGAGAAGTTTCAGATGGGAAACGCCTCTCTTCCGAGCATGTATGAGTAAATCACAGAACAGTTTAATGCCGTATTAACGTCAGATTTTCTTGAGACAATACTTTTCAGAGAAAATTTTGATCAAGTGATGAAACTGTAGATCTTAAAAATAAATCTAAAACAAATAACAAGAGAAACCCCTCTATCGTATGTATGTATATATATAAACACTAATATATATGTATATATAAACTGCTCTAGAAATAAGACCATTTGTGTGTGTGTGCTCGTGTAAGAGTCTGGCCTTGCTTTTTCAGAGCAGTTTAGGTTCACTGAAAAGTGGAGCAGAAAGTTCGCAGAGTTTCCAGATCTCTAGATGCGTTACCTTCCCACCAACTTCCCTCCACCCATAGTTTCCCTATTACTAACATTGGAATGGATTTTCATTACAGTTGATGAGTCAATAGTGATACATTATTGCTAACTAAAGTCTATGGTTCACAATGGGTTTCATTCACTTTTCCTGGTGTATAGTTATCTGGCCTTCGACAATACACATCAGCTATTCACCATTATAAGTGTCATGTAGGATAGTTTCATTGCCTATAAAATGTCCAGTATGGTCCATCTATTCATCCCACCTGAAATGCTGAAATCCTGGCCCACCCTGAAGTTTTTACTCTCCTTATAGTTTTACCTCTTTAGTCATGCTCTCCATTTGGAACTTTTATCTATATTAGAATATCTTATTACAAAATTTCAAGGCTACTATTTGGAAAAAAATCTTAAGAATAGAAAAATATTCACTGTTAATATGTAAATAAAAATATAAAATGCTCAAATTTTAATTGCAGGTAATCTCAAAGGATTTGAATTTTTAAATATCTTTAAAATTAAAAATGCAAGTGGGGAATTTAGATTACATAAGAATTAATAATTTTACAAGTAATTCAGAGTAGTCAAAAAGAAGGCAGAAACCTTTTTTATAATTGAGGCTTCCAAATATGATAATTTATTTTGGTAGAAAAGACATGGATAGGGGAGGAGATGAGTCAGGCAGGGTGCAATGTAGCACCGATGACGAATACAGCTTTCCTCTAGTTCCTAAATGCTCCCCCCCCTCACCCCCCAACTATCATGGTCCGAATTCTACCTTGCCTTGCAAGTCTGGATAGAGCAGAGGATGTACACTGGTGCAGATAGGAGCTGGAGGCACAGGGAATCCAGGGCAGATGATACCTTCAGGACCAGGGGTGTGAGTGACGATACTGGGAGGGTAGAGGGTGAGGGGGTTGGAAAGAGAGAACCGATTACAAGGATCTACATGTGACCTCCTCCCTGGGGGACAGCCAACAGAAAAGGGGGTGAAGGGAGACATCGGGCATGGCAAGATATGACAAAATAATGATTTATAAATTATCAAGGGCTCATGAGGGAGGGGGAAACGGGGAGGGTGGGGGGAAAAAGAGGACCTGATGCAAAGGGCTTAAGTGGAGAGCAAATGCTTTGAAAATGATGAGGGCAAAGAATGTACAGATGTGCTTTACACAATTGATGTATCAATGGATTGTGATAAGAGTTGTGTGAGGCCCTAATAAAATGTTTTTTAAAAAGAGGAATGGGAAAAAGGAGAGGGAATCTTTAAATTGGGGCAATATTTGAGAACTTTGCATTGTTATTAATCAGTAAAAATCCTAAAAGAACAAATGTCTAACATTCTATTGGAATTATGTTCTAATGGAATTACTAATAATAATTTTAAAATTCAAATCAAGCAGAAAATTTAAATGAAAAAGAAAGGAAAAGATGAAAAATGTGTGATAGTTTTTCTGGCAGTTAGAATACATTCTTTCACTAGTCAGTTAATTATTTTCAAATATACTTCTTCATAGGGTCCTGCTGGTAACGATGGTACTCCAGGACGAGACGGTGCTGTCGGAGAACGGGTGAGGCCATTTTAACGATCAAAACATCTGCAGCAATATGAAAGTGAAATCTTTGTAAAACTGAAACATAAAGCCACCCTTCTTCCTGATCAGCTTCAATGCAGCTTTGGGCTTTCTCATATAACCACCTTTTAAAAAGGGTTTTGGTAGAGTTTGTAAATGAAGAGAGATTCAAATACAGAAAGGTGGATGACATGCTTATGAAGTGTCGGAGAGCAAAGCACTTTTGCATTTTTGGCTCATCATAAAGGCTTTAGATGAGGATGTATCTGGAGTGCTTTAAATTTCAAACCCACATACAAAAGCATGAAAACAGAAAGTTTCCACCACCATGTACATACTTTATGTGTCTGATACCTATGTGATCGAGCATTTTTGTGTTTAAAGTATGTAGGATGGCTAGGCATTGAAAAACACTGTCGTGCTGAAACTCTGGGAGTTCCAGGAGACACCTGGTGGAGGGGTTAAATGCTAACCAGAAGATGGGGGTGGGGCCAATTAGGCTGCTCTGTGGGAGAAAGATGTGTCAGACTTCTTTCCCAAATACCACGGCCTTGGGTGCCTTGTGGAGAGTTCTACTTCTCCCTGTAGGGTCACTGTGTGTTAAAACGGACCCGGTGACCATTTCCTTGTTGTGGGGGTTGGTTTCGGTTTCTAAGAGAGGAGAAAGGTTTTGTGGGTGCTGGACTAAGTGCTTCTCCCATGGAGAGTACTTGCAGGGACGCAGATTCTGTTAGCATCTGAGCGTCTGCTTGGTCACCTTACCTTATTTGGTGCAGGAGTCTTCAAAGGCTTTGTTGGTACACTCCCTGAAATGCTTATGAACATGTGTAAACCTCTAAGCATATGTTTAGTTCACTTCTCAGGAAAAATTCATCATTTCCATAATTGCGAAGGAGGTAATACCTGGTAAAATTTTAATGTACAAGCATTTTAAATATATTTTTTCAAAATCTTGGGTTTGTTTTTAAACTTAGTTTATTATAAATATCTGTCAAAAAACTCAGTTACCACCAAAATTTATAATGTCTGGCAAATGGCAAACTCGGTAATCAAATTATAAGTAAATAGTCTGATATACTATATAGAATGTCGCATGTCCAACTACAGTCTTCTAAGTCAACTAACTATGTTCAAAAGTTTCCACACAACACTCCTCTCACATCTGATTTCTTAGTACGTAGTCATGTGAGGTTTGGAGCCTTGTCAAAAATGTGTCTCCTGTATAAATTAAGGAGCAGCCTCTTTCTTTGCAAATTTCTGCTCGCTGTATTCTCCAGCGAAGTACACCTGCTGGAGAATTCCCTTCGTTTGGGGCCCTCAGGTATTCACACTTGAATCACGAAAAGGTTGCAGGGGGTATGCGATCAGTTATTCTTTTTTAATGACCTAGAAAGGGCAATTGGTAACAGAAATATAGGAAAGGATGCTCAAATATCAGTTTCTGAAAGACTCCATCAGAATTGAAGATCTGGAGGTGGATTAACTTAAAGCTATCCCTGATCTCACACTCCCTGGAAGACTTTACGTCTGTACCCGGAGTAGGCAGGCAGCTCAGCTTGAAGACTGCTGGCCCAGGAAACATGCCAAGCGCAGGAGTTGACTACTCCTGCACCAGCCGTCGTGAACAGGGATGGTAGAAGGGAGGAAAGAAGTCTGAAGTCATCTCACTCTTTCCTAGTTGACTTATAATAAGAGAAAAAATATGTTCTTTCCCCTCGATGTGGACAGCATGGACACATGGGCTACCAATGTTTTCGAATAAATATATTAAGATGCCACTCTAATGGTTGATCTTGTCAGGGTGATCGTGGAGACCCTGGGCCTGCAGGTCTGCCTGGATCGCAGGGTGCCCCTGGAACCCCTGGCCCTGTTGGTGCTACTGGAGATGCAGGGCTAAGAGGAGAGCCGGTAAGAGGGGAGTCAATCTTGTACTGGGTGTCATGCATGTGGATATGCTGTATTACAAGTCATACATGTACATTTGGCTCAAGAATCTAAACAAAAAATTGCTAAATATCCAATGATGTATGAACTATATGCATTTTTGGTCTTAAATGAAATTTTTTTTTGTTCTAAGAGAAATTTAAAAACTCTTGAAGCTGTGATTTTTATCATCTAAACTATTATGATTTTTAGGAGATGTAATTAGGAAGCCATCTATTCCTATCAGGATCTAAAGCCTCAGACACCTTTTAGAGTGTTTCTGTGCAGGGAAGTCAATGAAAAGAATTCCCTGTAGAAATATCAGTGGAGTTATAATGAGCTTGTGTTTACCTGCACATGGTCATTGGTCTGACTTTAATCATTCAACATAAAAATATATACATAGATTGCACATATAAACACCCAACGACTGACACATATGTTTATACTCCATATCTATACACCTATGTATATCATATCTTTATTATTTATTAATTTTTCCAAAATTTCTTTTAGGGTTCTCGGGGTCCTATAGGACCACCTGGTCGAGCTGGGAAACGTGGTTTACCTGTAAGTTCTCAATTTTATGTAACAAATATTTTCTGATAAAAAATGCAAGTATAACTTAAGATTCATGAAATAAAATTACTGAGTTCCTCAAACTTTCAACAAAATATTAATATAAAATAATACTCTGAATTTTCATTTTGCTTCTATAATTGAAATACATCTTCTCTGAATTTATCTATGGATTAGTTCGTTAATACATGAAGACTTTCACACTCATAGTTTTCTTTTCCAAGTAATAGGAATGAATGTACCCCTTTCAGAGCTGTTCTAAGCATCTCAAAGGAGAATGGATTAGAAAGCTTTTTTATAAATTAAAAGTGCTATGTAAATATTATGTTTTATTTTCAATAAAATTCCTTCTCAAGTTAGGATCTTTTTGCTCTTTGAAATTGCTTTTGGTTCAATTGTTATTTTATGGTTAAATTATTATGAATGAATTATCTCTTACATTTAATGTCACATAGGAGACCTGGTAGCATTGTCAAGTAAGTGTTGGATGGCTAAGGTCAGAGGTTCAAACCCACCAGTGGGAGAAAGATGAGGCTATCCTGCTTCTGTAAAAATGTACTACCTTAGGTCAACATGGTCAATATGACTTGGAATTGACTTGAGGATCACAGTAAGTTTCAGTGGGCTAATGAGTTATGTTGCTTTCATCCTCTTTATTTAAATCAATGTCCATATCCATGAAGAATAGTTGTATTCTTAAAATAGTGGTCATATTAATAAATTAAATCTATCAACTTTGACTTTAGCTGAAGTGTGAACATTTTTACCAATTATAAAAGCAATGTTATAAATTAGTTGTAGTTAATAATTGAATGAAGTGCTTTATGAGTAGTTTTTCCAATTATGAAACACTGGGGACCTCAAAATAAATGAACTGATCTAAATTTATGAAAACATTCAGGCTGATTTAGATATTTAACTTATGGGTTGGGTAGAGACTGGAGGAATCCTCAAGACTGTGACCATTGGTCTCCCTTCCTCTGGAAGTGAATTCACCTGGGTGCTGGAATAATCAGCCATTTATGGCCCCAAGGGTGGTGTTTGCCCAAGGGCAGAGGGTCTGGAAAGGAGGGCTGCAAACCAGAAACACTGAGAGGAAGTAGGATAAAAGAAGGTGCAATGTGAGGATTGAGATAGATAAATTGAAATAAAATATGTATAATTATGGAGTGTGGAACTGGTCATTTGCTCTTCAGTCTTTGGTTTAGATCACAAAAAAAGGTTTTAAATAAATAATACTGGCATGTACAATATGTCAAGTGTAATTACAATAATTCTTATTTTCACTATAGTTTGCATACATTTTGAAAATTAAGACATGAAAATTAGAAAAGAAAGAAGAGGGCACATAGAAAATCCAAACAAAAGCAACCAGGGAAATATTACTCCTAGATTCAGCCCATCTGATGATTTCCTACGGCTTTCAAAGTCAGACTGAGGCCTTTCAATTCTCTTTTAGGAAAACCCCAAACAACAGAAGCTGAGCGTACGATTGGTGGCTTTATGTCACCTGACTGTCAACCACTTGACCCCTGAGTTATATTTACTCCCCAGGCCTTAAATAAAACAAATTCTGCAATTGAACAGACAATTTTCCCCTCTGAGTTCAGCTTTTGTTCTACAATAGGATTCTTAATGATCACTTTTCCTTAAATTTCTCATGAGTGGGGTTACTGCATTTATAAATTTGTGGATATGGAAACAATATTGCATTTCTTTGTGCTTTCTTTGAAGCAGTATGTCTGAAGGACGATATGCTTGTGTAGTTTATGCAAATGAGATTTCCTTATTTTCTTAATTTAGTCACTGTTTACATGTCCAGTTAGTTTGAGCATACAAATTTCATAGGCATTTTTATTCTAAGAGGTAACATGATAAATACTTTATTACTCATGGCTTTAATTTTTAAAAGTTATATGTGATAGTAATATTTTATCTAAAATGATTATCCATTAAACACACCAGATAAATCCTTTAGGAAGTGTTACATTTAGATAATTTCAAACCTAAAACAGTGATATTTTAGACACAAATGCAGGTTAAACTTTAAAAAAAAAAACTGAATCTTCAGGAAAGTTGCATTTTTCAGTGAAAGAAGAAAGAGCCAGGACTTGTGTTTCTGAGTCTGGCAAGTTCTCCACCTTTGACTGCATGCGGTCTTATCACCGTTGAATTGCTCACTGTAGTAGAAAATATTTGAGTTTTCTTTCTGGTAGGTTTCTGACTTAGATAGTTTTCTTATGTTCACTGGTTTCACTCAATGTCTATGGTTTTAATGATTCCTTATCGTTCTTTGGGAAAAATACACAAAGACTCTTAGGGCTAATGCTACTTGGATAAAATGGAGTCCTTATGAAGCGCACTAGCAAGGGTGCAGTGCGTTGAAGAACAGCAGTATCTGCATCATGGTGGTTCTATTTCCAGGGACCCCAAGGACCCCGTGGTGACAAAGGGGATCATGGAGATCGAGGTGATAGAGGTCAGAAGGGTCACCGAGGTTTCACGGGTCTTCAAGGTCTTCCTGGACCTCCTGTGAGTTGTTGCTTCATCATTTTTCTTGTCTTGACATGGGTATGCATGTGTCTATAAATAAATGGAAGTTGATCTTATTTTTAAAATATTATTTTCACTTCATGGAATATCTGGATTCATAATTACCTACTTGACCTTTATATAATTAGCTATATATTAGCTAGAGTTTGTTTGGAAGAAATGAAGCAGAAAGATATATGGATCATTTCATTTAATGTTGTGTTTAGTCCTGGTCACATAAGGCTGAAAGCCAACAAACTCATGCCGACCTAGCAGAGACTGATGATCTTGTCAAATAGTTTATGCTGCGAAAGTCTTTCACAGTATGTTTCAAGAAGCAACGGATGGCAAACTTCATAAGCTAAATATTTTGGCAGCATTCAGAAACGTTCTCTTCCTTGTTAGGGTCCAAATGGAGAACAAGGCAGTGCTGGAATCCCTGGACCCTTTGGCCCAAGAGTAAGTAACAAAAAATAAGTTCCAGATGTAAATAAAAAAGTTTTTAGTGATATACTGCTACCACGTGCTCATTATTTTTATGGCACTGAAGCTATAATTGGCCTAGTTTCTTTGAAGCTGACAGAAAACATATGAGGGGAAGCATTCAGCAATTACTTTTAAGTAAAAATAACCTGCAAATGTTGCATCATAAGCCCACATTAAAATCTCTTACGTAGGGTTTGGATGTACTCATGCGTTAGTTCATTTTCGTGCTCTGTGCTAATAGAAATTTCCTTTAAACTTGCATTCTTTGAGACTTTGTAATAAGACCAACCATGAAGTGGAGACAGAATTGGAAGCTGGATGCATTTTTCCCTTAGGTAATCCAGATAATTCACTAGAGGTAGTTTGCATAAAGCTAATTCAGAAGTAAATCATAAGCTGGAACCATTATGTGGAGCTTTGGGAAATTTTACATTAGTATGAACGTTGACTCTAGTAGGTTATTAATATTGTGGTGAGTAACATACATAATATTTGGGGAAGCAGAAAAAAATCCTGTCTTAAATGCTCTGTAAAAATCATAAAATCGAGCACAGGATGATGAAAATCCTCAAGCCTGGTGGGGTCAACTTTCGACATGTAAGCATACAAATTTAACTTACACTTATGAAAAACATCCCAACTTCTGTCATTTCCTGAGTTAGTTGAGGTCCCAATTAAGTTTATAATATTTGAGATTTCATGAAATCGTTTCCACTAAAAGACAACAGAGGTGATTAGTCCATTAAAGTCCTTGACTGGAGCTGGTCTCTCAGCGTGCATGCGTGATGGAGAAATTGGGTGTGATGAATTCACAGACATCGTGAGAGTTCTGGAACTGCCTTGGTTAGTCCTCAGGAAAATGAATCCAAGAAATCACTGCCATAGGTCCATGAAAAAGAAAGGCCAGGACTCTGTGAAAGTATTGTTTTTCCCACAGAATCTGAAACAATCTCTGTTGCTTACAGGGTCCTCCAGGCCCCGTTGGTCCTTCAGGGAAAGAAGGCAATGCTGGGCCCCTCGGACCGGTTGGACCTCCTGGTGTTCGGGGCACTGTCGGCGAAGCAGGACCTGAGGTAAAATCATGGGGATTTGCACAAAAGTAATCCTACGGATTTTAATAGTTTTGATTCTGTCAAAGGACCACCACCCTCAGAGGACAGTCCATGCAGACGGAAGAATAAAAGACAGCGGAATCTTGAAAAGAAACCTAAAGCCATAGAAGAGCTGATTTGTATAAACAGTTTAAATACTTTTTATAGGTATTCCAGTCTGTCTACCCAGACCTGCGCGGCACACGCAGACAGACAGTGCCCCAAGCGCCATCTGTGATTCTAGTGTTGACGAAGTGAAATCCATCATCGCTATTCATAGAAAGGAAACAGTAACACGGTTCTCAAAAGGGCACTGATCCTTCCCCAAATGTGCCATGTCCATTCTTTTGTCTCTGGCTGACACATGTGGCTAAGGTCACATGCTGTCTTCACATCATCGCTGCCTCTGGCTACCGCCAAGCTACCGGGGTCCCACATGCCTCCTGAGGCTGCTTGCTCTGCCTCTGGCCATGGGCCTTGCCATGTAGGAGGGAAGAGTCTTGCTCAGGAATTCCAGAGTTTCATCTGCTGGACCCTTCTAGGCTCCTGCTAAACTCTCCAGATCTACGTGGTTTCCTCTCTTTCAATCAATGCTGCCTGAGCTGGAGTTCCCCGAGGGCCCCCAGCCCTCTCACCATGCTGCCTAGGCCACACTCGGGCCTCTGCCCTGCATAGGCAAGCGTTACAGTTCCTCAGGCACAGGCAGAACCCAGCACGGAGGTGCCCATCTCTGTGAACTGACAAACCCACTGTGGGTGTCACTCTCTTTGTGGGATGACTGTCTTTTCATTTTCAGTGTGCCAGCTCTGCTCTGGACCTAGGACATCTCAACACAGGAACCCAAAGTCCAAAGGACATGTTCCGCCCCATATGCTTCTGGATGGCAGTGAAGCCCCTGAGCCGCTGTGAGACTGGCCTTTGTATAAGTCTAGGGGAGTGTGAGAATGAACAGTCTCCTAGCTCAACCACAATGCGTTCAGTCCTGAGTAGATTTTCAAGATATTCTTTATCATGAATCAAACAATTCTTTCCTAGATTGTGGCACAGATGATAATGTTGTGGAATTTTCAAGGCTATAGCTTAAAAAGCCACATTAAAGTGATTTGTTGCATGGAAATTTTAATTCAGGTAATCCAGAGTCTTAGCTACCCAGGCCTTGATGCCAATAAGAATATATTGCAAGTAGAGCTTTTATTTATGATTAAAATTATAAAATGGTTAATTTCCTTTAAATGATAGTACAATAATGACTGTGAGATACAGTTATGATGCTGTGAAAACTTAAGTTTTATGCTAGAAAGTGAAGAGTCTGAAACAGAAGGTTTTCTTTAATCAGAATGACAGATGTGGAGAATAGGCATCACACATTCCAACATATTGGTTTGAAGATTGTGTAAAACTAGAGCTAGAGGGTTAGAACTTTGCTTCTCAGGCTTCTGGAAAGCATCTTTCTACCTCTACCATGCCTGTGCGTGCTCGTGTGCCTGTGTGTTTATGAGGGTATGCTTCTCTCTCGCTGATATTTCTTTTTTTTGATCTTATTTACATTTTCCTCTTCTTTATGTCTCTGCCTTTGGATGATGATATTACTAAAGAAAATATTTATTATAAACCAAAATAGGTCAGAACGCCTTATATTTTCATGGTCTGGAATTTTGTGTGTGTTTCTCTAAATGTGAATAGAAAACAGCTACAAAATTCAAATACTTTTGTTTTTGTGGTTCTTGACTTTTTTTTCAAGAGTAAAGGAATTCATAGAATCATTATCTGACCCTGAAAACCACACATCTCTTCTGATAATGAGAAAGGAGCCTGGATGGCCCAGTGTGTTCCGCATTGGGCTGCTAACCACAAGGTCAGCAGCTTGAACCACCAGCCACTCTTTGGGAGAAGAACGAGGCTTTCTACTCCCTTTAAGGGCTACAGTCTCAGAAATGCGCAGGGTAGTTTTACTCTGTCCTATAGGGCAGCAGTGAGTCAGAATTGTCTTGATGGCAGTAAGTTTAGTTTAGTTTGGTTTTGAGAAGGAGGAAACATTGCCACGGAAAGTGGAAGGAACTTGTCCAAAGCCATAGAGTCAAAGGCAGAGGCAGGTTCAGAATGACCACGTCTGAACTCCAGGTCTGTGCTCCTCACAGGCGATGTCTCTGTGGGTTATTTGCTTGTTCCTTCAGCTTACTGAGTTCTTTTTGAGGATTCCTAGAAAGAATCCGTAGGATCCACTTCCAAGGCTCTATCACTTTTCCTGGATCAAATCCCTATCACTCATGTAGTTTTTGCTTGGCAACAAAACAGAATTATTTCTTTTAGACTAAAATGACTAAACAGAATTCTTTCTTTGTTTGAAGGAGATCATTTTAATCTATATACGAATGAATCCATGGGAAAAGGTATTCCCATTTTTTCCCCTTTCCTTCAGGATAAAGATAAATTCTCTCCTGGGTCTTGCTGTGTAGCTTTATGAAAGTCAGAGCCGCATTTCTGTCTATCTCATCTTCCAACTTCGGTTCATAAACAGTTTTTTAAAACTGCTAAACTTGCCCAAAATGTCCTTAAAAATTTAAGTTTGCATATTTTCAAGTTTCTAGCTGCAAACTAAACATCATATTTTTTGTTTGATTTAGTACCTTCTTATGTTGCTTTTACCTATTAGCTCTTTAAGGATTTTGAGTGGAATGTATATATCTGAATATTCTCAACATAAAATATATATGCTTGCCTTTAAGGCAAGCCTCAGATCAAATATTTGTGCTCTAACATTTATTTATCTTAGATGCTGACAAAAGTATATGCTGAAATGCAATGAATGCTGTAAGCATTATCCCTCATCTTTGGATTATAACTTGGAAAGCTAGCCCAACTTACTTACAAAGGACACAAATCAAATTGTTTTCAGTATCACTAATTGGGGTGTTGAGTGGCAATTATCTATTTACCAAGTCCCACCTATACTGTTCTGTTTAATAGAAAAACAATGACGTAGTTGTATGTCTAATTTCTTTTTAATTGCTCAGGGTCCTCCTGGAGAACCGGGCCCTCCTGGCCCTCCAGGACCCCCTGGCCACCTAACAGCTGCTCTTGGGGATATTATGGGGCACTATGATGAGAACATGCCAGATCCACTTCCAGAATTCACTGAAGATGAAGCTGCCCCAGATGACAAGAACAAAACAGATCCAGGGGTCCATGCTACCCTGAAGTCACTCAGTAGTCAGATCGAAACCATGCGCAGCCCCGATGGCTCCAAAAAGCACCCGGCCCGGACCTGTGATGACTTAAAGCTTTGCCATCCCACAAAGAAGAGTGGTGAGTACATAGAGGCCGCCTGGGAAAGACACCAGAAATAGAACAGTAAACAGGAACCAGCACTTATGCTTTCGTGGTGGGGGTCGTACATGAAAAATTATATGATAGAATGATAAGTATTATAGTAGGCAACATATCAGCTCCAAGATATACCATATAGACTCGAATATAGGCCAACCCGAGTATAAGATGAGGTACCTAATTATTACTTGGGAAACCAGGAAAACTGATTGACACCTGAGTAGAAGCCTAGGGTGGGAAATGCAGGATGTGAATTAACACAGAGACCAGCGGGGAGAGATGGAGCACAGCCACAGATACATCCTTACCAGTTCAGCTGCCGGCATAAGTGAATCACTATGGGTGCTTCTGTGAATTGGAGCCGTCCACGTCATGGGACGGCTCTGATTGGTTAGATGTGAGTAAACAAGCATTCAAAGCCCTGCAGTGTTAGTGGGGCTTTGAATGAACTGTGGAGGAACGGCAATCACCCGCGAGATGTTACACCTCGCTGGGGTACCACTGACCCATGTATAAGCTGAACCCCACTCGGCTTATACACGAGTATATACGGTAATCTATTTTCAGTCTATATATCTTCAATTACTAATAAATTGTGTGGAGTAAAAACATTTCATAATGATGTAAATTTGTAATGTACATGGCTAAGCAAGAGTAATTTTTAACCTTCATGACTTCTCAGAAGTTTTAGTATTTTATCATATATTGTGACCTGAGAATAGAATAAAGCATAGATCATTTATCACATTTATTTTGGTATTGAGTTTCTTTAACATAACGTAATCTTCCCTGAGTCACATGTTAGTGATAGCTGTTGGCAGGGCTATCTTATAGTTGAGGTTCTATTGCTTTTTGAAATAAAGCACCTTTCCCCTCTTAATCATATGAACCATGCTTACAGTGTATAGTATTCTATCACTTAGATTGATTTAATAAAACCCGGAGAAAGGAACGCAAAGTCACAGGACTTACCTATGAGATGTTGAGCGTGCCGTTTGAAATGACACTGGCATGGACAGCTGAAATGATTATCTTTGAACAGTAAACTCACATTCATCAAGCCTAGTCTCATTCACCGTAACCTTTCAGGGCAGAGTAGAGCTGCCTCTTTGGGTTTCAAAGGCCCTAAACCAGTGCTTCTCAACCTTTATACAGTTACTCGTGCTGTGCTGACCCCCAACCATAAAATTATTTTCATTGCTACTTCATAACTGTAATTTTGCTACTGTTATGAATCGGGGGACCCCTGTGAAAGGGTCGTTCGACCCCAAAGGAGTCGTGACCCATTGGTTGAGAACCGCTGCCTGCAGCCTTTCTGGGGCAGAGATTTTAACTTTTTACTGTGGGATGGCTGTTGGTTCCGAAGTGTTAGTAGATTCGTCTCAGGCATACCCCATCACACCCTTAGGGTGACATGTTTGAACAGTACGCACTTCTTACATTCAATCCTACGCATCCTAGTACTCTCCCATTATTTCATTTGTGTTTTTAAAATAAAATGTATCAAGTATATCAATATATACATATATGTGTCTTGGTTAGTTCATCAACTTAACTACATGTTCAGCATCAGGAACTATGGCATGGGCCGTGAGTATCTCATATAGGAAATTATCGGTTTTAGGGGAAAAATGAGATATTTATAGCATTCTAATTTAAATTCACCTCATTTTGTACCTTATTCACCTGTTTGGCACAAACTATTTTATTGTAGTCAACTTAAAATTACTTAGAGATGTTGGGTCTATGAATTTAAAGGGATACCTGGTGGTACAGCAGATTAAGCAGCCCAAACCTATTAGCAGAAGCTATCTGCTCCCATAAAGTTTTATAGTCTTAGCAAATGGATGGAGTAGTACTCCTCTGAAGACAAAGCTACTTACCCACTGATGATGAACTCTCTGTTTGGATAGTTGGTTATCTATAAAGTAAGAACAACAGCACAAGGGCAGGTACTTTGCACGGACTCTTAAGTCTTAAGTACATGGTTTTGTAAAGAGCTTAGGAAACTGCCTGTCGAGTAAGTCAGTGACCATTGAACTGTTTCCATTTCGGGTGGCCCCACTTGTGTCGCTATAGAACTGTGCCCCCTAGGGCTCTCTTCTTTTATTGTCTATTTTTCAGACAGTTTTATTGGCATATAATCCACGGATCAATTTAGTAGTTCAATCATTTAAAAAGAGTTGTACAATCATGACCACAATCAGTCTTAGAACAGTGTCTTCTTCGTTATACTCATTGTCATTAGTCCCCATCACTATGAGCCTCCCCTGCCACACCCACCAGCTGCCATTAATCCGGTTACTGTCTCTCTAGATTGGCCTCTCCTGGGTTTCACTTACAGAAAAGCATACCCCAAAGCCCAAGCAAACCCAACAAAAATAACAAAGTAAAACAGAGAAAAACCACGATCGAAAAGAAAGCAGAAAGTATTAAAACTAAAGCAATTTGAAATGAGCCAAAGGGAAACAAAATGATAAGGTGTTAAGTTCTAACACAGTAGCATCTGCAGTATTCCACTAGCAATGCACTCTGCATGCTAGCCAGGCTACTCACCTGCCTGCTCTCCGATCAGAGGAGTCACTGAGGATCAGTCTCTGTGCATTTCCCCTTCACCCCCATTTGAAAAACTGAAACATCTTAAAATATTAAAAACTAAAGCACATTGAAAATAGGTCAAGTGGGGGCTCAAATGATAAGATATTACAATTTAGCCTAACATATCTTCACTAGTTGATTTCATAATGCTCTCTGTCCAATAGCAAGACTATTCACATCCCTTGACCATGGTCAAAGGGAAGGGATCCCACTGTTATTTATAATTCCTATAAATTTATAGACCAGGTGGTTTCAATTTAAGCTCTGTTATCACTCACTCCTTTGGATTTTATGGCATACAGTCTTTGCATCACACAAGCTGGGGTGCCTCTTCCATGTGGACTTACTTGACACCTTGTCAGATGGCTGCTTGTTTGAAGACAAGCCTTTAAGACACCAGACACTATTCTTCCTGGTAGCCGATCACCAGGTGGTGTCTTCATCACACTTTTCAGTCACACCCAACCTTCAGTGATCTCTTAAAAGGGTGGGCATCAAGCAGGACCATGTCCTAAGATGAATTTTTCTTATATTGGAACTAGAATTATTGCAAGCCCAAAATCTCTTCTTATGTTTCTGGCTTATATATGTCCCTGGTTCACTCTAGAGACATAATGTTATATTGGAGAATATCATCAGTCATCCCCCTGGGGCATAGGAGATTGTTCTATAGATAATGGCATTAATTTAGCCAGTGATATAGAATATAGAGTAGTATTGAGAAATGAAATTATAATAACCACAATACATTAATTGTTGACTTGTGTTGATTAAATTCTTAAGTGACTGGGCACTATTTACCTAAACAATAGGGGTTAGTGATAGGGCAAAATTTTCAATAACCTTCATTCACAAAGGCAGAACTATGTCTACTGGATGAGTCCACAGGGCTTTCGATGGCTGATTGTTCATAAGTAGATCGCCATGCCATTCACCCAATGTGCCTCTTTTGTGGACTGTAACCCACAACCTTTTGATTAGCAGCTGAGTACATAAAGTGCATAATTTTAATGTTTTCTTTAAGGAATACGCATATTGTTGTTAGGTGTTGAGTTAAATCAACCCTGTCTACAACAGAACAAAACACTACTTGGCCCTGGCCATCCTCACAATCGTTATTAGGTTTGAACCCATTGTTGTAGCCACTGGATTAATCCATATCATTGAGTCTTCCTCAGTTTTTGTTTTGTTTTTTGCTGAGCCTCTACTTTATCAATTATGTCATTCTCCCGGGATTGGCTTCTCTCTGAAAATGTCCAAAATATATGAGACAGCGTCCTTACTTCAAAAGAGCATTCATCCAAGATTGATTTATTTGTTCTTTTGGCACCGCAGGGTGAATTTATTGATTGATTGATTGCCAACCCCATAGTTCAGCCATCAATTGTTCTTCATTCTTCCTTATTCATTTTCCAACTTTTTCAAGCATATGAGGTGATTGAAAATACCATACTTGTGTCAGGCACACCCTTCATCCTTCAAGGGATATTTTTCCTTTTCAGTACTTTAAAGAGATCTCTGATAGCAGATTTATCAATGCATTTCAATGTTTGAGTTCTTGATTGTTGATCCTCTGGGTATTGATTATGGATCTGACAAAGGGAAATCCTTGACAGCTGTAATATATTCTCCATTTATCATTATTTTGCTTAATACACTTGTAAGGAGCTTATTTTATTTATGTGGAGTGTAACTCACAGTGAAGGCTTTTATCTCAATCAATCTCATTTCAGGAATACCCTATCTTAAAAGAGTTCTTAGCTAGTAAGTTCCTATTTTTAAATCCTCTGTCAATTCTTTGGGATATTCTTAATTCTATTTGATTAAGGCTATTTCTGTTTTTGAAAACAGGTGATTACTGGATTGACCCTAACCAAGGAGTTGTTGAAGATGCAATAAAAGTATACTGCAATATGGAAACCGGCGAATCATGTATTTCAGCAAATCCATCCAGCATACCTCGTAAAACCTGGTGGACCAGTAGATCCCCTGATCAGAAACCTGTTTGGTATGGTCTTGATATGAATAGAGGATCTCAGGTAATTTCATAAATCTACTTAAAATTTCATTCACCATTTCTTTTATTTTAATACTTAGTTAGAGATGGAGTCATGGTAACACAGTGATTTAAGCTTAGATCTACTAGAGCAGTGGTCCTCAACCTGTGGGTTGCGACCCCTTTGGGGGTCAAATGACCCTTTCACAAGGGTCACCCGATTCATTACAGTAGCAAAATTACAGTTATGAAGTAGCAACAAGAATAATGCAATGGTTGGGGAGAGGAACTGTACTAAAGGGCCATGGCATTAGGAAGGTTGAGAACCACTGTGCTAGAGGATGTCAGGGGTTTGACCACATCGGCTGCTTCACAGAAGAACGAAGTGCCAGTCGCCTTCTGTAGGGTCTCAGCCTTCCTGTATAGGACGGACTTGCTCTGTGCTATGGGTTCACAATGATTTGGAATCAACTTAATGACAACGGGTTTGGCTTTGGGTTCTCTGAATGCTAACTTTTAATCGGGTTCTTTTTGCTCTATTTTGGGGAAATTATTTATTCTCATTAGTTGCAAATGCAATATCATTGCTAAAGTTTTACTATGTGTTATATTAATATAAATTTTGAATTATAATTTTATTGATGGGACATAGAAGAACAATTCTTTTAAATATTATTTCCCCTAATGTGCTAGTGGGTTTCAAAAGTTCATGGTTAAATGGATCTAAGATTATGGAATTTTTCCATGAACATTCGTGGAATAATAATTATTATAATTACATCACTTTGTAAACTTTATAATATTGTTAAATGTAAGACTTTTTGCAATTGAATCTACTTCTCACTTATCCATGTGGTTAGGTTTCAAAGACCAAGTCATTTCATGAAATTGGCATTTTGCATGAGTCAGGGCTGTCCCTTGTCTTTGGCATCAGTATCCCAGCCCACCTCCTCCAGCCTCAAAGCCTGCTGTATCTAGGGATGCTGTAGTGCCTGTGTATCTAGGGATGACTGACTCTATACCCCCCTTTCCCAACACACCTTCTGCATTACCACAGAGCCTTCACGGATTGGAGGTTTGCTTATGGTGTTGCCCACCGTCTATCATCTGTAGCCACTCACTGTGGGTGTAGATCCCACTCGTCCTTACCTCACTGCTCACCTGTGGGTGTGGATACTGCACCTCCTCTGGCTGACTAGCCTCGTGTCCTCATGCCACCCCTTCTCTCTCCTTCCCTTCTTTCCTCCCTCTACTGATCACCACATGCATTCTGCCCCCCCCCCCAGTGAACACCCCTTTCGTGTTGTTACATTGTCACCCTGCATCCTCCATGACCAGACCAAATCACCAGTGACATTGGCTATTTTGAATTAGGCATAGATAGCCATAAGGTTTACGCTGCCTAGAATCACAGAGTCAAAAGGAATAGCATCACATTTGTTGTCCAAAGGGAGATTTCAAGATCTAACTTGAGCTAAAAAGCTGTCTCTGTGAGGAAATATCAATCATCATTCAAGAAAATCCAGTCAATACAACTATTATTCAAATATATGCATCAACTACTGAAGCTGCTAATGAAGAGCCTGAAGAATTCTACCCAAAGTTTCCATTTTAAATTGATCAAATATGCAATCAAGACTCATTGATAATTATTAGTGATTGGAATGCAAAATTTGGAAACGAAGAAGGAATAGTAGTTGGAAAATACGGTCTTGGTGATATTAATGAAACTGGAGATTTGAAAGACCAACACTTTGTGTATAGCTAATGTCTTTTTTTGACAACATAAAAAGCAGACTACAAGCATGGGATTCTCCAGGATGGAATATACAGAAATCAAATTGAATACATCTGTGGGGACAGACTGTGGAGAAGCTCATTATTAGCAGCTAAAACCAGGGTCTGTCTGTGGCTCATATGTAAGTTTGGGTTGAAGCTGAAGAAAATTAAAACAAGTCCACAAGAACCAAATACAACCACCTGAAGTTCATGAACATCTCAGGAGCAGATGTGATGCTCTGACACTAATGACAGAGTACCTGGTGAACTGCGGGATGACATTGAAAAGACAGGAGAGGAAGAAAAGACCAAAGAGAATGTCAGAAGAGATTCTGAAACTTGTGCTTCATTTGAGAGTAGCTAAAGTAAATGGAAGAAATGATTAAGTAAAAGAGCTAAACAGAAAATTTCAAAGGACAGTTTGAAAAGAAAAGTAACATATGATAATAATATTTACTAAGACCTAGAGTGAGAAAACCAAAAAAGAAGAACCTTAAACAGAAAGAACTCAAGGGAAAATCTCAAGCCTCTAGTTGCAATATTAAAAGATCCCCTTGGGACAATATTGAGTGATGCATTAAGGCTCAAAAAGATGGAAAGAATACCCAGTGGTGCTGTATCAGAAAGAACCGGTCAACAATCTCAAGAGGTAGCACATGAGCAAGACCCAGTGGTGCTGTATCAGAAAGAACCAGTCAACAATCTCAAGAGGCAGCACATGAGCAAGACCCAGTGGTGCTGTATCAGAAAGAACCGGTCAACAATCTCAAGAGGCAGCACATGAGCAAGACCCAGTGGTGCTGTATCAGAAAGAACCGGTCAACAATCTCAAGAGGCAGCACATGAGCAAGACCCAGTGGTGCTGTATCAGAAAGAACCGGTCAACAATCTCAAGAGGCAGCACATGAGCAAGACCCAGTGGTGCTGTATCAGAAAGAACCGGTCAACAATCTCAAGAGGCAGCACATGAGCAAGACCCAGTGGTGCTGTATCAGAAAGAACCGGTCAACAATCTCAAGAGGTAGCATATGAGCAAGACCCAGTGGTACTAAAGGAAGACGTTCAAGCTGCAGTGAAGGCATTGGCCAATACCAAGGCTCCAGGAATTGACGGAATGCTAATTGGAACGCTTCCACAAGCTGATGTAGCACTGGCAGCACTCACTCACCTATCCCAGGAAATCAAAATGGGAGCTTCCTTGGCAACTCACGGAAAGAGATCTGTATTTCTACCCGTTCCAAAGAAAGGTGACCCAAGAGAAAGCTAAAATTATAGAACAATATCATTCATATCACATGCAATAAAAGCCTGCTGACGATCATTCAACAATGGTTGCAGCACTACATTGACATGGGATTGACAGAATGGGATTCAGAAGGGGATGCACAACAAGGGATATCATCACTGATGTTCGATGAATCTTGGCTGAAAGCAGGGCGTTCTTGAGAGTTGTTTACTTGCATCTTATTGACTCTGAGATACATTTAATTTTGTTCATCATAACAAACCATGGATGGCCTTGAGAAGAATGGGAATTCCAGGACACTTCATTGTGCTCACATGGGACTTGGACTTGGATCAAGAGGCCGTTGTGCAAACTGAACAAGGGACTGCTGCATGGTTTAAAATCAAGACAGATGTGCGTCAGTGTTGCATCCTCTCACCAAACGTATTCAATCTGTATGCGGGGATCGGTAGCGAACCTGGACTGTAGGAAGAGCAATGCAATGCATCAGTCCAGGTAAACAAGGGAAACAAACCCACGGAAACTCACATGCACCAGAGAGAGTTTTATATAAAGGGTAAGTGCACATTAAGAAAGCATCCTAACCCAAATGCTGCACAAACCCATATGTCTGACACCAATCTACAAAGTCCTCCATCTCATAAAATACCTGTAATAACACCAACTGCAGGAGAAAAGCCGAATTCAGTGAGCATGTAAGCATCTCAGTGCTGGCAGGGGTCTTGACGTGGCTGTTCTAGCACCCAGGACTGCCTCAGGGTAGGTCCATGTGTAAGGTGACCAGATTTTAACATTGGTAAAGCAGGACACCATTGAGAGGGGAAGGGGTGGGGCTCTTGATTAAAAATTTGGTCTATATGAAGCAACAGAAATTTTCATAGAATGTTAAAATAGAATTGTAATATATATATTAATTTCAACATAAGTACAATGTACAATATAATACATTAAAATTATGTACAGTATTATTTTATTGTTTGGCATATTTATCATTTGAGTGAATTTTTTTAGTAGCTTGCTGCCGTTGTTTAAAAGGTCATGAATTTTTTTCACAAGAATTTTTTCAATTATATTTCACATATAAAATGGCTTTCAAAGTCTCAACACTTAATTGTGATTTTTCTGATGTGCACACTTTATGTACCGTAGAAAAAATGCGTTCAGTCGCAGCATTAGTTCCTGGTAAGGACAGCGTGTATTCCACAATTTTTAGTGCATTACTGTATGGAACATGGTTTGTTTCAAAACAATGAAATATTTCTGAGCATTTGTTCTCTATTGTGATTTTTGCTGGTGCCCAAGATTTAACCTTTTCCTTATCAATATACTTTTTAATAATGATACCTCATTAAAAAGATCATTTTAGGAGGTATTACTATATGGGAGATTTTGAGTAATATGATCAAATGATTTTTGCACATCATGCCATTTAAGTTCTTGTTTTAATGTAACCCAATGAAAATGTTCAACATCATTGTAATGTACCGTCCACTCTTCTAAATAATCTATGCACTTACTATAGAACTTTTTAATGTGCTTTATGATATCTGCACGATTTATTGCACCTTGTTCTTCTAGCTGGCTTATACTATTATGGATAGTTAACGGAAGAAAATTATTTTCTAACCACTCTTGACACTGAAATTTTAAATTATTAACTTCATTTGCTACTTTGATTACCGAGATTTTGTCACCTTCGATAAGTTTTATAGCATTTTGAAAAAGATCTGCTTGATTATGTAAAAACTCTAGCCAAATTTTTGAAGATTCATTAAAAAAAAAACTCTTCCAAAAATCTAGAACATTTATCCTGTGATAGAAAGTAGGATTTCAAAGGATTGTATATTTTCAAAATTCTTTCGACAGCTGGCAAAAGAGTTAACCAGCATGTTTTACTGCATCCAAGTATTTTCTGATATTCTACTTCCATAGTTTCACAAAATTCTTTAAGCATTTCAATGTGCACAGTGTATATATAGAAATAAGAATATATTTTAATAACAATATTTACCACATCTACGGACAAAAAATCAGCAGCTGTTTGAATGATGTTATGTATCATGTATATTCCCTTCCCATCTCTTGCCATTCCCTAGCTTGTCATGTATTCTTTCCAAAAATCAGGACTTTTTAAAAACTCCATGGGATGAGGGACAAATTGTTAAATATTGGGAATGTCCTGCCCAAAGCAGGACGTCTGGTCACCTTATCCATGTGGCTTCTCCTAAGAGATGTCTTGAAGGAAGTGAGCCTTGCCAGCTGAAGTAGGGAACTGGCTAAGACAGCTCAACCCTGGTCTGACCAACAGAAATCAAAGGATCTGAGAACTAGAAAAGCAAGGCTCACCAAGCCATTAATATCTGCGCCCTTCAGTTAATCCCACATGTGTTTATTGGCCAGGTTGGCACAATAAACCTTAACTATCTCATGCAGCATCAGGATAGGAGGAAAGATTATTGATAATCTACACTACGTGGATTATACAATATTGCTTGCTGAAAAAGATCAGGGATTGCAGCCTTCCATATGTATTACGGCTGAAAACCCAAATCCTTACAACTGGACCAATAGGCAACAACAGAGAAAAGTTGGAAGTCGTCAAGGATTTTATCTTGCTTGGATCCACAATCAATGCTTACAGAAGCAGCAGTAATGAGACCAAAAATACATTGTATTGGGTAAATCTGCTGCATAAGACCACTTTAAAGTATTGAAAAGCAAGGATGTTACTTGGGGACTGAAGTATGCCTGACCCAAGCTGGGATAGTTTCAATTTCTTCATATGCACTGGGAAAAGACGGGGCTTTCTACTTGCCGCAAACAGTTACCATCTCAGAAACTCCCAGGTATAGTTCTATCCTGTGCTCTAAGTTTGCTGTGAGTTTGCATCTACTCGATGGCAGGGAGTCATATATGTATGTGAAAGTTAGACATTGAATAAGGAGCACTGAAGAATAATCAATGCATTTGAATTATGGTGCTGGCAAATACTATTGAAATTACCATGGACTGCCAAAAGAGCAAACACCTGTCTAAGAATTAGTGCAACCAGAATGCTCCTTGGAGGCATGGATGGTGAGACCTCATCTCACGTAATTTGGACATGTTCACAAGAGAGACCAATCCCTGAGAAGCCATATCTACCTTGGAAGAATAGAGGGACAGTGAAGAATTAGAAGACCCTGGACAACGATTGTGAGGGAGACATTGGACCATGCCGTGTTTCGTTCTGTTGTGTACGATCACTATGAGTGTGAACTGACTTGAGGGTACAGAACAACAACCACATCACGGGTCCATACTCTTGAAGGTGCTGCCTGAGAAATTTTTGGAGTGTCATGAATGCAAAATGTTGGCTAATAGAATAGTCTGTAAGTGAGTAATAGGCATATATGAACCCTATTCATATTTTTCTAAGACCCAGATTCAATATTCAGACTCTGATCTGAAATACACCAATATTTCATTTCAGATTTGTTGACAGCTTGCCTCTTTGCTATTTTCTCCCACCTCTGTGCCTAATCATTGGCCACCATTCATCATGTTCAAAATAAACATAATGCAAAGCATTATGAGTATGGGTATGATATGCTCCAACCTACAATTGTTTAATTGGTGGAGAATTTGAAAATTTAAATGTAAATGGTTGAAATAATAATATATTTTTAATGTAACATTATGTGATAAGTTCAAATGAGAGGATTGAAAACAAAGTTCACATAGAAAATGAATAGGAAAGAATCTTTGGGATCTTATACTTCATTTGAAATTTTGCCAGTCAATAAAAAATCTAATTTATATTTTCTATGAGTACAAAAGATCTTAAAAAAGGAAACAAGCTTACCTAAAAATTCTATTATGTTTCAGTTCCATTTTTCTGAGAATGTTCACCGTGTATATATAGCATGTTGGCATAAATATTTCATGCCAGTAGTTTCTGATTCTTGTAATTGGCTAGAAACCCTACTTGCATAGTGGTTACAATGTTGCACTGCTAAAAGCAACCATGCAGTTTGAAACCACCAGTTGCTCTGCAGGAGAAACAGACTTTCTACTCCAGTAAATAGTTAAAGCAGGTGTCCTCAAACTATGGCCCGTGGACTATGAGGCCTGCTGAGGACAATTATCCAGCCCATCAGGTGTTTTTGCTCCATTTTCTTTTTTTACTTCAAAATAAGATATGTGCAGTGTGCATAGGAATTTGATTATAGTGTTTGTTTTAAAACTATAGTCCAGCCCTCCAATGAGTCTGAGGGACAGTGAACTGGCCCCCTGTTTAAAAATACATGGGCAGTGTGTTAGTTGGGGCAGACTAAAGAAACATATCAAGGGAGACTCATATGTGTCTAAGGGAGAGGTTTATATACAACAACAATTGAACATTGAGAAAACATCCCCGCCCAGTCCAGATCAAGTCCATAAGTCCAATATTAGCCCATATGTCTGACACCAATGTATAAAGTCCTCTTCAGACTCACAAAACACATGCAATGATGCTGAATGCAGAAAGATCACAGGCCAATGGGTGGGAAGTCTTGTAGATCCAGTGGCATTATAAGCATCTCGGTGCTGGAATGGGGCTCCATATGGCTTCTCCAGGTTCAGAGTTCTGCCTGCATCAGGGTAGGTGCATGTGGCGTCTCCTCAGGGATGTCTTGCATGGAGTCAGCCTTGCAGTAGAGAGTCTCCAAGGAAGTGAGCTGAGAGAGAAAGATGTCTCCTGCCTCCAATGAGGAAAATCCGGATTTCCCAGAATTCTCAGGAGAAAGCCAGGCCCACACAGAGACCTCATTGGCTATGATTGGATTGACAGAGTAAACTCCACCCTTTCACTCTTAATCCTCTCAAGTCCCAAACTGACACCAGATTATATACTATGAGTTATAACAGAATTGATGGCAGTGAGATTTTTTTTAAACAATTAGCAGTACAAACCTTGAGTTGTTTTTGATGCAATTGAACATCCACACTAATGTGCAACTATGTAACTTAAAATACAAATAATATTCAATGTTTTCTTAAAGAAATAGAAAAGTAGATTTGAAAATATTTAAGCTTTCTTTGGTCAATTGTAATAATTATTAACTTCTTTACCTCTTATTGGTAGTAAGGAAAAAGTTTTTTTAACTGTGCATATGTATAGAAATGCTAAGATTATTCATTAACATATATATTGAATGAATTAAAAGCCCTTCATTAAAGCATGTAACAAAAATTCATTTTGTTTTTCTAGTTTGCTTATGGAGAACACCAGTCACCAAATACAGCCATTACTCAAATGACCTTCCTTCGCCTCTTGTCAAAAGAAGCTTCACAAAACATCACATACATATGTAAAAACAGCATAGGATACATGGATGAGCAAGCGAAGAACCTTAAGAAAGCTGTGATCCTCAAAGGAGCTAATGACTTAGAAATCAAAGGAGAGGGCAACGTTAGATTCAGATACACAGTTCTCCAAGATACGTGCTCTGTAAGTATTCTTTTATCTGAATCTATCTAGTTCAGCGCTTCTCAGCCTGTGGGTTGCAAACCATTAGGTCAAATAACCCATTCACAGGGATCACCCAGTTCATAACAGTAGAGAAATTACAGTTATGACATAGCAACAAAAATAATTTTATGGTTGGGGATGGTCACCACAACATGAGAAACTCTATTAAAAGGTCACGGCATTAGGAAAGTTGAGAACCATTGATCTAGTTGAAGACAGAATTTGTTTGTTTTTGTTTTTTCAAAATATTGCCATGACCGTTGAGGTGAGGGAAATGCTACACTGTGGACAAGCACCGCAAGCAGTGTGTTTATAGTTGTTCTTTAGTGTAAGCATGAATGAGCATTATGCATGAAGTGTGTAAGAGATTCGAACACAGAGCAATAAGGAACGGGTAGGATCCTGGGGCCACTCCTGTCCTCTTACCCTTTAATTCCGTATTTGGTCACAGTTATGTGCTTTAAAATAGCTTGACCCAAAGATATAGAATCAATCTGAGATACTAAATACTTTTTCTCTCTCCTCTTTTCTACTTGCATATATCTAGATTTAGAAAGAGGAAAATGTCAGACGGTAGGCTGTCATTCTTTTTGTGAAAAAAACAAGATGGACTTTTATGTTCTTAGTGACAGTTTGGGAAGCTACTAAATAATAGAAGGCATGTTCTCAACTTAGAATGTGAAAGAAATGCGCTCTTGAGTTGAAGCGAGGCTCTAGAACGCACTGCTTTCCTGTTATTCATATTGGCTGGGACGTCGCTATGTACCATCTTGCTAAACATTTGAACACACCATTAATCCACTGCACAATTACATTCCAGAAACGAAATGGCATTGTGGGCAAGACTATCTTTGAATATAGAACACAAAATGTGGCGCGCTTACCCATCATTGATCTTGCTCCTGTGGATGTTGGCGGCACAGATCAGGAATTTGGCGTCGAAGTTGGGCCAGTTTGTTTTGTGTAAAGCAACCGAGATACATCAACAATGGCGGCGACGATGACCACCAACACCACCATTCACCAGAACTTTGACTGTTCGAAGTTGATCCTGAGACTCTTGAAGTAATGGCTGATCCTAAGTCAGCATTGTATATATGATCTCAAGTGCCTGGCCTCCTTCTCCTTCAGAATATTTATTTTACTTACAGTCCTCAAGTTTTAATTGATCTAAAATATTTTTTCAATACAGAAGTTTAGGCTTAAGATGACCAATGAAAATGACCCCCTTTTAAGAACAAAAGTAAACTGACTGAATAAATAAATTTCCGTTTTCTTCCATTTATTTCAACACAATGAACAAGTTGCTTAGTGTTTATGAGGAAATCCTTCCTCCTGGCAGGTAGCTTACAGAGTGGGGTCCAAAAACCCACAACACATGCGTATTTTGCTTGGCTGCAGTTTGAGAAATAGAAAGTAGTACCTCTTTGACCGCTCACTCCCAGATGATCAGTGAAATGAAAATATTTAATCTTGTGAGTAAATCCACATGGATGGGAGATACAATATTGTATACCTGATCGAGATTCTTTAAAGAGAATCTTCTAGAAAATTACTTTAGCAAATTCTCATGGTCTTACGTGGAATATTTTGGTAACATGTTTCAGTGAAATTTCTGGAGAAGAAAGTGAAATCATTTTAATTTCTTAAATATTTGTGAATTTAAGCTAGTCTTCTTTCTCCTTGAAATTTAAAGGTATCTTTTCCTTCTTGACTCAATCTATCAATATAGATAGAAGTTACACACATATATCATTGAATACAATTATAGTTTCTTGATTAAGAAGATGTAGAATCCAAAATAATTTACACAAAACTTTATAGATTTAGGACCCAAAATTGAGACTACTCAACATGTACCCTCTCATCATCATGCCTCTAAAGGAGAAACAGTATCGCCAGCTCAGAGATGTGGCACTGCCTCCAAGCAAACGTGATGGTCAGAATGAGACCATTTGGACTCGGAGTTTTCACAGACAAAAATGACCCACAATTTCTTAGCATGAGCTACCTCATCTCTTGAAGCTGGGATGAACTTATTATTCTTGTTTATATAATAGTTACTAAAAGGTGCTATGATTCTATTATTACTACAATACTGGAGATAAGCAGGGCTAAAAAGTATTATTGTTGTTGTTTTCCTGTAATGATGGTGCTAAAGTTCCTTCTACAAAATTCTTTACAAATAAAGATGGTTTCATCAGTACCAGTTGTGAAGATATAACTGTTACCTTCCCGTTTCGGAGAGAAAGAGCATTGTTCCAGTGCCTTTTCCATGTTCATTTGTCATACTGTATCTGGAATGTTCTGTAAAACCAGCATGTTTCTTAGACGAGAACATGAAGGACCCCTTGTGTCTCAAAGTTTTTATGATTTTCTTAATTGCGTTTGTTGGCTCCACGTTTATCTTTTCTTTCAAAATAAACAGCTGGGACCATCCCAAAGGACAAGCCATGCACACAACTTTAGTCATGTATCTCTGCAACGCATCAAATTAAATGCACGCTTTTGTCATGTCAATGGTTTCTGTTTTTGTGGAATTCCTTTGAACATTCCCTTTTATTTCCAATAGTGAAAAGAAAGATGTTGTGACCATCTTTGTCATTTGTTTTAATTAGAACATAAGAAAATGCCCTCCATCATGTACATGGTGACTTATGAATGAAAATCTGCCTGCAACATCGCTGACGATGACTACACAGCACTGCTTATCATTGTTGATGCCATTAAAAATGTGAGGGCGGTGGTGTTTGTTAGGTCCTTCAAGTTGGTCCCAATTCATCTCTCTATGACAGAATGAACCTCTGCCTGGTCCTGAACCATCCTCACAAGTGAGGTTATGTTTGAGCCCATTGTTGCAGCCACTGTGTCCATCTATCTCATTGAGAGTCTTCCTCTTTTGGGTGCCCCTCTACCACACATGATGTCCGTTTACAGGGACTGATCTCATTGAAAAAAGAAGAAAAGCAATTGCCTCTTCATTGTTGATAATAAAACATGTGTTGCATAGTATATAGCTCATGAATGTAACCTAAATGTTTTCAGAGTTGTATTTTCTACATTGATTTTGCAACATCGTTTTCAAAATTGGTAATTATTTGAGATACATACTTTAAAATTGAATTTTTTATATATCTGAAGATATTTGCGAGTTTTGTTTGAACTTAAAATTTCTTTAAGACCAACCTGTACAGGGGATGTGAGTTCACAGAGATAAATCAAGAATAAATGGCATAAGTTATAAAGACAATAATTTTCAGCTACTGAAATACTGATTAGTATTTGGAGCTCAGGAAAGTGATAAACAAAAGGCTTGCCTATATGATTCTAATGCCTCTCAGAATTCTCATCTGGGTTCCAGAGCCATAACTACAGTTAGACCAGTGAGCCCTTTTCCTCTATTTAAAAAAAGGGTGAAATGATTTGCTTCTGGGAAGGATGGTGGCATTATGCATATTTATTACAAATGCTCTCTAAGTTTTAAAATGAAGAAAAAGAGGAAATTTGTCCAAGAAATCACAAGAAAGCTGGAAAAAGTTCCAACATCTTCATTCTAAATTTGATAAGTTCTCGCTTTGTTTAATTAATTTTTTCCAAATGGAAAATAAATTCACGAAAATTATAGTTTTTCTTCTCCAAAGAACAATGTTATATGGCAGATAGCAAGTGCAAAAATATTTCTTAGGGAGAAAAAAAAGACTCAGAATATTACACTAATATCCTATTCCATAGTTAATGTAAGACATCTCAACATAACATTTTTTTTAATCATGATTATTTCAGAGGGACTTACCCTATATACTTGTGCATAAGCTGAGTTTTTCAGCTCATTTTTAATTCTCCCTTTCTCCCCCCACCCTCACTAATCCTCCTGGTATTTCTACACTCCTTATTGGCCCTGAGGAGTTTATCTATCCTGGATTCCCTGTGTTTTGACCTCTTATCAGTAGCAGTATGCATGCTCTGGTCTAATCCGATTTGTAAGGTAGAATTGAGGTCATGATAGTGGGGTGAAAGAAGCACCACAGAAGTAGAAGAAAGTTGTGTGTTTCACCAGTGCTGTACTGCACCCTGCCTGGCTCATCTCTTCCCTGTGACCCCTTTGTGAGAGGATATCCAATTGTCTACAGATGGGCTGTGGGTCTCCACCTCATGCCCCCCCCTCCCCTTCACATTGGGTATGATTTTGTTCTGGGTCTTCAACACCTGATCCCTGAGTCCATTGACACCTCATGCTCACACAGGCTGGTGTGCTTCTTCCATGTGGGCTTTGTTGCTTTTCAGCTAGATGGCGCTTGTTTATCTTTGTCTTTAAAACCCCAGATGCTATATCTTTTGATAGCCGGGCACCATCAGCTTTCTTCACCACATTTGCCCATGCACCCATTTTGCCTTCAGTGATAGTGTCAGGGAAGGTGAGCATCACAGAATACCAGATTGTTAGAACAAAGTGTTCTTGTGTTAAGGGAGTACTTGAGTTGAGGCCCAATGTCCATCTGCAACCTTAATTCTTAACACATAGATATAAATATATAGTTCTATTCCATGTATATATAGTTACATATGTGCATGCCTATATTTAGGCCCCTATAAATGTCCCTTGCCTCCTGGTTCTTTCCTCTATTTCCTTTTTACTTCCCTCTTGTCCCACCATTATGTTCAACCTTTGCCCTTGATTGAGTCCCACTAGGCAACCTACAACCTTCCTTTCATTGATTTTAGTTCACATGTTGTTCCCCTGTCCCTGGGTTCGTCAACCCCCGCCCCCCCAACTCCCCTCTCCCACCTCCCCTTCTCCCACACCCTCTCTGGAACCACAAGTCCTGTTCCTTTCATCTCTGAATTATTTGTCCTGCCAATCTTATCTAGATAGACATGCAGATACATTAATAAGTGCAAAAGCCAGGCAAAACCAAATAAAACAACAAAGGAAGTCAAAACCAGCGAAACACAAACAAAATAACAATAACCAAAAGAAAGCCACTGACAAAAATGGAAAAGCCTATAAATAGTTCAAGGTCCATTTGTTGGCCTTTACGAGTGTTTTCCAGTGGAGTCTGATGGGGTGCCACACTCTTTCTCCACAGTCTATTTTTGGTATGCCCTGGGGATTTCATCACTTTGCTCCCCCTGTTGCTCTGCTGCATTCCCTCAGTGATTCTCCCCAGCATGCTGGGGCCAGACCGTGCATTATTTCCACACTCTGTCTCTAGTCCTGTCCCCCACAGTGTCATGCTTCAGTGAGGGATGCCATGTCCCATGGTGGGGCCAACCCTACAGTCCTCCCAGTGTGTTGTCTGCTCCGAGCAGGAGCATCGTCCTTGGGGCTTGATGGCCCAGGATGCCTTCTCCTTCCTCTCCATCCCTTTGCATTTATCCCGTGTGCTCTAATCTGATGCATCCTCTCTTCAAGCTGTAGCCCCACCAGCCCTGCAGATCTCTATTGGTTCCTGGGTACATACCAGGATGTTGTATACATGTCTTGGCACATCAGGTTGAAGCCTGGTCTCTCCCTCTCCTACAGAGACATAAACAATACCCTCCCCTTGGGTGGATTAGTGCCCTGCCCCCCCCCCCTAACTTTTTCTCTCTCTTTCTTTCCCCCTGTTATTTAGTTGACTGCTGTATGTATCCCTGGGTTGGGTTTGCTCCCTGCCATAGTTCCTGAACCTCACCCCAGGGATGTATGTATATAGTAGCTTTTCCCCTGTGCCCCATTTTACTTTTCTTTCTTTTTAAATATATTTAAATATTTATTCTAAATAAAAACATAAATAAAAGGACAACAAGTCATTTAACATTAATAAGCCAGCAACACATTTCATGGGTTAGGTGTCCCACAGGTAGTGTAGCTTGCAAATTGAGGCACAGAAGAAGTAAGGCAGCCACACACTGGTCTGATGATCAAAGAGCAAAAGACAAGAAAGGCAAGGCTCACCGAGCAATTTATCTCTCTGCGCTTCAATTAATCCCACACGTGTTGATCGGCGAGGTTGGCACAACAAATTACGTCAGAATTGTTTTTAGCTTGTATAATACTGAGGAATTTTCCTTCTATTCCCCTCTTCTTGAGTGTCTTAAACAGGAATGCGTGTTGGATGTTGTTGAATGCTTTTTCCGCATTTATCGATATTATCATGTGGTTCTACAATTTTTCCTGTAAATGTGGTGAATGATACTAATGGTCTTTCATTTGTTGAACCATTGCTGCATCCCTGGTATGAATCCCACTTAGTCAAGGTTATTTTTTTAATATGCTTTTGTATTCTATCGGCCTGTATTTTGTTAAGGAGTTTTGCATCAATGTTCATTAGGGATATTGGTCTGGGATCCTTTCCCGCTTTAGATATAAGAATTCTAGTACCTTCATAGAAATAGTTTGGGAGTTTTCCATCTTTTTCTATGCACTGGAACAGTTTGTGAAGGATTTATATCAGTTCTTCCCTGAATGATTGGTATGATTCTGGAAGCCATCTGAACCAGGGGATTTTTTTGGTTGGTAATCCCTTGATAACCTTGCCTATTTCTTCTATTGCTATGGGTCTATTGAGGTTCTTGACATCAATCTGAAATAATCTAGGGAGGGATTGTTGTTCCAAGTATTTGTCCATGTCTTCCAAGTTGTCGAATTCATTGGAGTACGGGCCTTCATAGTACTGTATAACTATCCTTTTGATCTCATTAGGGTCCATTGTAATGTCCTCTGTTTCATCCCTGATCCTTGCTATTGAAATTTGTTCCTTCCTTTCTTTGGTTATTTTTGCCAGTGGTCTATCAATTCTGTTAATCCTTTCAAGAACCAGCTTTCAGCTGCATTATTTTTTCCAATAGTTTTCTTGTTTCCCTCTCTTGTATCTCAGCTCTGATTTTTATTATTTCTTTACTTTTGCTTTTAGGATTGTTCTGTCAACTTTGCTATAATTGGTGTAGGTTTTGTGCCAGCATATCAACCACAAGAGTTTCTTCTTTTTTCATGTGTGAATGCATTGCTATCAGCCTTCCTCTGATAAATGCGTTTTGTTTTCTGTATCTCAAATGTTTTGGTACATCATATTTTCATCCTCAATGGTTTCTAGAAACTTCCTGATTTGATCTCTGAACTGTACCAATATCTACTCTTTTTGCAATACAGTTATTCATCCTCCAATTGTGTGCTGTTGTTTTCTTAATTGTCCTTTTGTTGATTTCCAGCCTATGGCACCATGGTCGGAGAGAGATGTCTGTCATAATCTCTATGTGTTTGAATTTACTCAGGTTCAATTTGGGTCCCAACAAGTGGTCTGTCTTCGAGTATGTGCCATGTAGACTTGAAAAGAATGTGAAATATTTGTATTTGGGTGGGAAGCTCTGAAAATATCAGGTCAAGTCATTCAAATATCCTGTTTAGATCTGTAGTCTCCCTGTCCCCCGCCCCCCACCCTGTGATCTGTCTTTTAAAGAGAGTGGTGTATTAAACTGACCTACTATAATTGTTGAGCCTGTGATTTCTTTTTTCATCTTTTGGAGTGTTTGATTTATGAATTTTGCAGGTCTCTCATTAGGCGCATATATATTATGATCATTGGTTCTTGGTCTACTGTTCCCTTGAGCAATATATAGAGCCCCTTCTTGTCTCTTGCTATGCCTTGTAACTTGAGATCAACTTTGTCAGAGATTAGATTGCTACCCCTGCTTTTATTGCATTGCCAATTACTTGGTATATATTTCTCCAGTCTTTAATTGTCAACCTGTTTTTTTCTACAAGCTTGAGATGTGTCTCCTGTAGGCAGCAGATCAATGGGCTATAATTTCTGAACCAGTCTATTAGCCTCTGCCTATTAATGCCTGATTTCAGTCCAGTGATATTCAGTGTTACTATATCCATCTGTGGAGACTGTGATGTCATCTTGTACATTGTGTGTAGGGTGTTTTCCTACATACCTATCTGTAACCCGCCGAGAGCTCCTGCTGCCAGACCAGAAAATTGGGAGGTAAGGTGAAGGAGACTGGGAGGCAGAGGCCTAAAATTAGAATCAGGATATTAGAGTCTGTCCTGAACCTCACTTTTTAAATTTCCACTCACAGAGCAAACCAATAATGCACTAAATTGCTCTAGGTTCAGCATTCTGGGTTCCTGGGCTCTGGCTGAGCAGCTACCTGCATCCACATTTGGCAGTGTTTATCAGTTTGTGTTGTGTGTGTGTGTGGTTCATTTTTTCCTTCTTTCCACTGTTGAGCTAATGCTCTCTTGACTTGTGAAAGGAATGAGAGGGAGAAGAGAAGAAAAACATAGAAAGGAGAAAACAAAGACAAGAGCAAAAATAAAAAACAAACTAACATACACACAAAAATACAATGACAAAAGTAAAAACAGTCACACAAAAAGAAAATAACAGAAAGGGAAAACTGAATCTGCTGAAACAGTGGACTAAAAGAGAGAACTGGAAGAAGAGAAAAAAAGAAAATGTAAAAGAAGACGAAAAGAAAGGATAAAATAGAAAAAGATATAGCCGAGCCCCATGCCGTGCCATATGAAGCACTCTTTCAAGACCCAGCAGCACTGTCACAAGGACCAGGCTGTAGCTCTCCCAGCTGGATGGACGGACTTGCTCTAGGCTGGAAACTTAGCTCCTGGGCTGGAAACCAGCAGTAGCACATGGAAGGAAAGAGAGGGAGAGTAGAGAAACATAGAAGCAGAAGGAAAGAAGAAGAGGAGAAAGAAAGTGAAAGAAGGGGAAAAACACAACTGTGCTCACTAAGATTGACTGTAGTGGGAACGAGAGAAGAAAAAATAGAGTAAAGAGATAGCTGATCCTTGACCCTCTGAATGTGGGGCCAGAGGGGTGTAAACCCTGCCCCAAGGTGGCAGTCTGGTATGCCCTTTTAGTGCAGGGTCCCACTGGTGCTGGGTGGAATTGCCCCAGTTAGCAGGATCATCGTAGAGGTCAGTCTGACATTTCCTCCGCAACAGGAGCACTGTAGAGGGCTGTCAAAGCTGCTTTGTATGGTGTACAGCACTCCCACAGAGGGTAGGCTGGAGTTCCCCCTGATGTTTTGGTTGAGTTGCCCTAGGTGGAGTGTAGTGGAGCAGAAACCAGCAGTGGTGTCTGAAAGGAAAGAGAGTGAGAGAAGAATTAAAAAAGTAAAAGAGAGAAAAAGCAAAACAAAATTGGGTGTGTTGAGACCGACTGCGATGGGATAGATAGAAGGGAAGGAGAATAGAGGGAGAGGATACAGAGTAGTAAGTAAGGAGATAACTGAGGCTTGATCACCTGATGTTGGGGCTGGAGGAGTTCCAATCCTGCCTCAAGGTAGCGGGATGGTGTGCCTGCTTGGTGTAGGGTCCCACAGATGCTGGGCAGAATTACCCTTAAAGGCATGATCACAGCAGAGGCCAGTCAGTGCTTTCCACAGCGGTGTTGAGCACTGGACTTCACTGGTATAGCTGCCATGTGCTGCAGCAGGGTGGGGTGTTCCCTCAGCCCCATGTAGAGCCCCAGGAGAGGCAGGACCTCCCCAGCTGTGTGTAGGATCAATGAGAGTGGAGTAGCTACTTCCCCCCACCCACTTGTTGTCCTAGCTTGTGCCAGGATTGCTGATGCCCTAATAGCTCAGAGGTTTTTTTCATTTTTCTCTGGCCAGCTGGAATTGAATTAAATTATTCTGAAACTCCGGCTTGCTCCAAGGGGACTTTCTTATGTTGATAGCCTCTGGGATCTATAGCCAATTCCAGGAATACTTTAGCATGGGCTCCCTTAGTATGCTAATGTATGTGAAATAACTCATTCTACCGGTTGTCTTGGAGTTAAACAATGAGCCTGTGATTTTCAGTTTTTACCGAGAAAATATTTTGCCTCTCCTTTTTATATTGGGCTTATGGAGTGCCCTGATTTGGGGGCTGTCAACCCTGACCCTCAGAGAAGGAGATCCAGCTTATCCGAGAGGTTGTTTTCTTCTCAGCCAACTGGAACTGAATTTGCCGCCTGGACTATGACTATCTGATTACTTTCTGCCACACTGCGACCTGACTCAGTCAATTTCCTTACTTCTTTTCAATTGCTCCAAATCTATGGCTACCCGCTGACCCTGATCACCAGGCTATGAGATCAAGGCAGCTAACAGCACGGGGAGCTCTGGTATGGGGTCCTGTGACCAGCTTTCAGAGGTTCTCCTCCTGTCTGGGATTATACCCCTTTAGGGCGCCTGCCTGGGGAAATAGCTACTCACTGCCAAATTAGGATGCAGGTAGCTGCTCAGCCAGAGCCCAGGAACCCAGAATGCCGAACCTAGAGCAATTTAGTGCATGCTTGGCTTGCTTTGTGAGTGGAAATTTTAAAAAAGTGGGGTTCAGGATAGACCCTAGTATCCTGATTCTAATTTTAGCACTCCGCCTCCCAGTCTCCTTCACCTTACCTCCTAATTTTCTGGTCTGGCAGCAGGAGCTCTGGACAGGTAAGTCTAATTAGATTATATCTTCTTCCTTCTCTGACTTTGATTCTTAAATGTGAGTAGAAAGCCCTGTCTTTCTTCCATGGAATGGCTGGTGGCTTTGAACTGCTGACCGTGTGAATCGCAATCCAATTCGTAACCACTAAGCCATTGTGGAAATTAATAATGGAACTTAAAATGCAAATGACAAAGCCACTTTTACAATGGTCACAAATTGATTTAGATTATTTCCTAAAAATCTGTTGTGGGTGCATGTTTTCTATGCAGATTTCATTTAAGGCTGTTAGTGGTTTTGCATTGGAATATAAATTTCCTCTGGACTCTTCAAGAAGTCACTCCATGCTGTACCTGCTCTTCCTACCCCACATGGTTACAACCGACCATCAAACCAACTAAAGTATAGAAACCATTGACAAGTAATATTAAAGAGTAATAGAACAGATACATGAGAGACGTCTAACTGGGCTAGACATTGCAGAGGAAAGAAAGTAGGGAAGGCTACCTGGATAAAGAGTTATTTAATGATTCCCCAGGGATAAAGACATGATCTTGAAAATGAATGCATGACAGATTAAAGAAGTAACAAGTCATGGCTTAAAGGCATTTCCTTGAGGAGCTTTACCTAGGTAGGCTAGTGGGTGATGGATAGAAGGGCTTGGTTAGAGACAAAGAGAAGTAGGAAAGGTAGGGGTGAGTCATAAGTGGTCTGGTGTACCCAGTTAAAGAGATTGAAAGGTATTCTGAAAGTATTTTCAGGGAACTATTAGTGATTCTGAGCTGGGAGGATCGCTCTACTCCAGAGCATCTTCAGAAATACAAAAGGTGTTCACCATTGTCACAAATCTGGAAGATTTTCTAGGCATTTTGTCCAGAGGCCAAGGATGTTAAAACCACTACACGGTGACCAGATTTTTAGAACAAAACTGTGTCCCTAACAAAACACAAAAGGGACAGTAACTCAAATGCTGTGATTTACATCTCCAAAGGATAACGCAGGCAGCAATATTCAGGGAAATCTTTTAAAGTGAGATCAAAAGCAAGGAGGTGGAACAATGTTGGACAAAACGATCAGACAGTGAGAAGCCAATGTCCCTGGGGTGGAGAAAATGAAGGATATGAGAGGTATTAAACAGACAGAATCAGGAGAAGTAGATTTTAAAGATGGAAAGGCGAGAAAGGTTTGAATTCTCAAGTTTCCAGGGAAGGCGGCTGATTGGAAAGAGCTGGCATTTACTGAGAAGGGAATGTGCAAGAGCACAGATCTGTGTGCTGTGTACCCTGCACCATCCAGGTGGAAAAGGGACCATTATGCCCCAGCCATCAAATAGAGTAGCTAATAGACCCTTTGAAGTGGATGAATTCATTTTAAAAAGGCACCAAGTGAGAAAAGTGGATTGAGAGGGTAGATCACTGGGAAACACTGATGTTTAATGGGAGAATAGAAAAAGAGAAATGTTATATTCTTATTACTAAAATATTTTTTAAATTATGGAATAGTTTTGGCTATTAAAGGCAATCATGAGTTGTGGAAAAGATATTGTGAAACTACCTCTAACACTATTATATATTTAGACCTTTATGACAAGACTCAAAAAAAGTAGAAGGAAATATGGAGAAAGATGGAAGGTCTAGTTGATAATCAAACTAGACAAAGACAGCTATAATACTATGACCATAGGGAACTGTAGGGAAAAACATCGTGCTTGGTAAACTAGAGGGTCAGCGAAAAAGAGAAAAGTCCTCTTGGAGATGGGACTGACCCAGTGGCTGCAACAATGAGCTTCAGCCTAAGAACAACAGTGGAGATGGAGCAGGACCGGAACGTGCTTCCTTCTCTTCTGCATCGGGTCACTATGGGTCAGAATCCACTTGATGTCTAGCACACACTTATGCTGTTATACAATCCTTTATGGTTCAAACTTGTAATCCCCTGCAGAATTAAGTTTTATTAAATCAACATACTTTGTGATTTAATTCACATTGATATCAACTTGTGGAACTCTCTTACAAGAAGGCCCCTGTTTTTGTCAAACAAACAAGACAACCACAATTTAAGGAAGGCAATATGAAAGTATATGCATATAAGCAATTATGATTAAATCCCACCCATACTCTTAAGAATTGGTCTGGGAATAAGTGAAGTAAAACAGGTAGATTCAAGTTATAACAAACAGAGGAAAGGAAAACTGCAGTGAATGATAATGTGAACTATTTTCCCAGCAGTACATTTTATTTGCAACTGTTAGCAGATAGCGCATATAATGAAACACAGCTGGAGATACAGGATGATCACAATTGTTAGCCAACTTAATAAGGAAAAATGCAACCCAAATTGAAGACATCTGAAGGAAAACTGTGAGCTGGAGCAGGACCAGGAAGATTCAAGTAGGAAGCTGAATTCCAAGGCCCACCCTGAAACATCGAACTTCTCTTGCTTCATAATACTGGGCTCTGTGGGCTCTAGCAGTTATTGCCTTATCAGGACTTTGCTGTTTACCGTCTCCAGGTAGTTTAAATTGCAGACCAAATTTGAAAATCAAACCCAAATAATTTTTATCAAAAGCAATAGTGACAACTTCAGTTGTTCAGTCTCCTGTCTTCCAAACTCTTGAATGAATGACAAGCTTAGCCCTCCAGATTAAATGATCCTTGTAAAAAGAGCAGCACAATCACCAGGATTCCAAAGCAGACTCTCTCTCGGTGATCTCCCTCCAGACCCGCTCCCGCCACATGCACTCCAGGCTGCCCTTTTCACCTTCGCTCTGATTTGTGCCTTAATGATTTCCCTCGGCGCAGATGATTTCATCGACCATCTGGAGCAGGACACCTTCCAAATCCACTTAGCTGCCCCTGACCTAGTATTTTCTAATCAGCCACACATTTTATCATGTTCAACCACCCTTCCCAATGAATCGCTGTCATGGTTCACTGCCACGTGGAACGCTGTTAGACAGGGGTTGCATAACGCTCCACTTCGTTCTTCCTTCTTAAAGGGAAATGTCTGTTGCGTGACTTTGGATGTTCACTAGTTATCCCCACTTTGCCCCTTTCACCTAATCTTCCCCTCAAGTGCTTCTATGATGTTTGGGGCTTTCTTTGCTCTTCAAACAAAATATGCTCTGACTGTCCCAGGGCTCTCTAGCCTCATTCTTTTTTCTTCTAAAATAGAGATCCATTCTTCCTTCTTCTACTCGAGGTGTCTCGTCATGCCTCTCAGTGTGATCGTGTCCCCTCACCCATCACTTGACCGTGTTTTCTTTAAATAAATGCTCTCTGTGTCCCCCATCCCTCTCTCCATCTTCACTCAGGATCTCTGTTTTTTCTTCACTTCTTAACCAACCCTTTACAACCTAAATTCAATTTCATAATTTTGCTGAGATTTGTCTCAAAGTTCACTAGATTTAGCGTACTTCTTCCTAGAGTTCAGCCTCCTAAATAGCTTTTATCAAACTTCATGAGTATCATATGGAATCCTTATCAAAAAATTTTTTCTTGGAAGGAGTCGATGCCCTGAGAAAGCAGGAGATTTGGAGTCTACTAGCTCTGAACTTGCACCTCTGTCCTGCTCATTGCCAGCTCATGTTCTTGAGATCTTGAGCCATGCTTCTCAAATCTCAGTGTCCCTGTCTATGAAGGAGTGTTGATAATCATTACATCTGAGGCACGTGGAAAAGATTCAATGACCTTGCTAAATGACAGGCACTGAACAAGATTACAAAATTCAGTCCATACAGTCGAGCCCGGATTTAAGATCTTTATCACTGCTCTTGGAGAGCTGAGGAAACTGAGGCTCACAAAGCAAGCAATTTGTTCCAAATTTTAGCTATAAAAGGTATCTGCCAGAGTTGTATCTTTTTGCCACGCTTATTCAATCTCAATGCTGAGCAAACAATAAAAGAAGCTGATTTATATAAAGAAGAACTTGGCACCAAGCAGGCTTATTAAAAACCTTAGCTGTGCAAATAACACAACTGTACTTGCTGAAAGCAAGAAGGATTTGAAGCGCTTGCTGATGAACAGCAAGCTTTCAGTATGAATTGCAACTCAATATATATATATATATAAATATATATAAATCCTTACAACTGGACCCATGGACAATACTATGATAAATGGAGAAAAGATTGAAGCTGTCAAGGATGTTATCTTGCCTCAATCCACAATTAATATTCATGGAAGCAGCAGTCAAGAGATCAAACAACACACTGGATTGAGTAAATATGTCACAAAAGACCACAGTAGAGCATTGGAAAGGCAAAGATATGACTTTGAGGACAAAGGTGTGCCTGAAATGAGCCAGGCATGGCATTTTCTTTCTTTTTTTTAAAACAGTTTTATTGGCACTTCTTCATCCACACATCATCCAATTCAATAGTTCAATCATATCAAGAATCAAGAAGAGTTGTACAATCATTACCACAATCCACTTTTAAATGTTTTAAAATTAAATACCTTTATTGGGGGCTCTTACATCTCTTTTCACAATCCACACATTCATCTGTGTGCCAAGAATCTTTGTACATTTGTTGCCATCATCATTTTCAAAGCATTTTCTTTCTACTTGAGCCCTTGATAACAGCTCATTTCCTCTCCTCCCCTCCCTCACGAACGTTTGATAAGTTATAGATTATAATTTTCATATTTTATACCATCCTCTGTCACCCTCACCCACTTTCTGTTGTCAGGCCCCCCATGAATGGTATTTTCAATTGTCTCATATGCATGTGAAATTTGGGCATTGAGTAAGGAAGCCTGAAGGATCCATGTATTTGAATCGCGATGCTGGCAAAGAATATTGAAAGCACCAGGGACTTCCAAAACGACAAACAAATCATCTTGGAAGAAGTCTAGCCAGCCAGCCAGAGTTCTCCTTGGAGGCAAGGATAGGGAGGCTGTGTCTTACACACTTGAGACAGATTGTTAGGAGAGACCAGTTCCAGGAGAAGGACATGATACTTGGTAAAGTAGAGGGGCAGCGAAAAAGAGGAAGATCCTCAAAAAGATAGATTGACAGTAGTGGTTACAACAATGGGCTCAAGCACAGGAGCAATGATGAGGATGGCACAGGACCGGGCAATATTTTGTTCTGTTGTACATTGGGTCACTATGATTGGAACCGATTGGATGGCACCTAACAATGACAACAACAACATATGCATTTGAAAGCTGGACAATAATAAGGAAGACTGAAAAAGAATTGACACGTTTGAATATGGTGTTGGCTAAGAACACTGGAAGTGTTTTGGAATGTCAGAAGAACAAACAAATGTAAGCGACAAGTATAGCCAGAAAATATACAGCCAGAATGCCCCTTGGAATCATGGATGGAGAAACTGTAATAGTTAGCCTAAATAAAGCCATTTTCTATTAAGCAATCATTCTGCACCAGTCCTAAAGTGCAACCTCAGGCCTTATAGCATTTTCCAATAAAAACCAAACAAAAACAAAAAAAACCCAAACCAAATAGCCCCTTGTTTCTAAAACCAGCAAAAGACTATCATGTACCAGGAAATTGTGCAACCGCAAAATCTGCTTGCTCAGTTGTGCTGCTTAACCGCAAGTTCTGCTTCTGTACCAGCTTGCTTGCGCAGCTCAGTAGTTTAATGAAACCTTATAAAAACCCAAGCCTGTAAGCAGGAGGGACCGGCGAGCCAAGTTTTTTGTTTTCCCTTTCAGGCTGCTGGTCCCTGCGCAGGCTCTTCTTCTTCTTCTTTGTTAATAAACTTTTCTATTTCTTTCAATCTCACATCTCAGTTGTTCTTGTCCAGCTCATGTACAACAAAACTTCATCTGACATTCTCTGGGTACCTTATTAGGACAGACTAGTCCCTGGAAAAAGACATGTGCTCGGTAAAGTAGAAGGAACAGCTGGTTGTTTCTAACTGTGGACCACATAAAATACTTCTGAGTTAAGAACTGTTTTTTTTTCAATCCAAGCCTGTTGTCTCTAACATTTATTGCTCTCTAATTTCTTTCAGTGGTCCAGGTACTTATTGCGTCTGTTAACTTAAATCTTCTCATTTAAAATTTTATTCCATATGAATGTTTTTCGAAGTGAATTTACAGACTACAGATATACAGTAGGGGTTTTGCAAGAATCCTACATCACATCTTCATATTGGTATGTATTCTTCTAGATACTAGTTAACCCAGTCTAACACATCCATCTTAAGAATATAGCTGTGTAGTGAGTGGTTAGATCATGTTTGATAAATCTGCTCCAATATTTCTATCTTCAGAAATTTCAAATTATATTTTTATCTGCCATAAAGATTGTGGTGTCAAATTCTTTTAGTATGGGATACTTCTAAAACTTAGTTTAGTCAGCCACTGATAATAATTATAACTTTCATAGAACTCTATTATGTTCACAAATGATAAATTTTGTTGATTCCAAATTTAACAATTCTCCTTTGACAACTATTTGAGAACCCACTCCCATACATATTGCCTGCATTTTAGACACATTAAATTAATTGTGTTTTCCATTGTTTAAACATGAAGGCCTCCTACGGAAACTGACCTTTGAAATGCTACTCCTTGGGGCATTCCAAGATCTGATTCTAGTTATAAATTTGGAGACAATAAGCAGTGGGGGCTTGAGGTATGAGGAGAATTGCCTTTCCTTGTAGGCATCTTGCATTTGAAGAAAAGCAGAAATATTACTACCAGGCAGGATGGTTAAGAGGCCTTTTCAGTTGTCTAGAAGAACTTAATTTGAAACAGAGGATGCAAAGATAATTCTTCCAAAAATTTGAATTTCCACGATCATCACGTTTTCTCACAAGAGGTCTGGTGGTGTAGTGGGTTATGTGTTGAACTGATAGCCACAGGTCTGCAAGCCAATCCCACTAGCCGCTCCAGGGGAGGCAAATGAAACGTTCTGATCTCAGAAAGATTTATAGCTTTGGAAGCCTAAAGGGGCAGTTCTACTGTGTCCTGTAAACCTGCTTTCTATCAGTCAGAGCTGAGTCTATAGCAATAGGTCTCGGATTCTTTTTCTGATCATCACTTAGTTGTTGGTTTGTCATAGTGTGATGGCTTGTGTGTTGCTGTGATCCTGGAAACTATGCCACCAGGATTTCAAATACCAGCAGGTTTGTCCATGGTATGTACAAGTTTTCAGCAGAGCTTCCAGACGAAGATAGACTAAGAAGGACCTGGGTATCTAATTCTAAAAAATTGGCCAGTGAAAACCTTAGGAATAGCAGAGAAACATTTTCTGATACCGTGCTAGAAGATCAGCCTCTCAGTTGTAGGGCACTTAAATAGCACTTGGAATTGAATTGATCTTAATGATACAAATGAAATAAAGCTTTCAAGATCCTTATTTGATGATATGACACAACTCAAAACCAGAAGGAAAAAGCTGCAAACAGATTTGAACTTTACAATTACAAATCAAGGAATACTGGAAAATACAGTATAACACACTAAGATTGATATTCTAGGCATCAATGAGCTTAAATGGGCTATTATTTGGCCAATTTGAATCACACAATTATATGCTCAAAGAGACAAAGTGAGGTAAAGTGATGTCATATTTATGATCAAAAATAGCATTTCAAGATCTATTCTGAAATAGAACACTGTTGGTAGTAGGTAAATATTCAGATGGTGTGAGATCCAGCCTCACATCTGGACACGTCCTAAAAAATGATTGTGTAATTGAAGGGAAGAAATTAAGAGACAGACAAAAGTTTTGGGATGCTCACCTCCACCATGGTAGATGTATGCAGAAAAAGATTGTATTTCCAACAACAGCTTATATACTGTTGGATAGATGACAGCACCTCTCTTGTTTTTTTCTTCACCTCTTCTATGTCCTCAAATCCTTTCATGTCCCTCTACCTTTGTGGAAACAAAAAGAAGTTGCCCATAGTGAGGTCAGGGGAGAGGTTGTGGGGTCAAGAGAGGCATGCTGTATTTTGCCATACACCGGTGCACTGAAATGTCTAGTAGGTGCATTGATGTGGTGTCTAAACTAGTTTCCAGTCTGCCACAAATCAGGACCTTTTTTGTTGTTGTTGTACACTGTTGCACCATCTTTGCAAAACCTCTAAGTAGAAAACTTGATTAACAGTCTGACCTAGTGGAATGAACTCCAAATGAACTATCCCTCTCAGATAAAAAAACAAAAACAAATGAACATCATCTTGATCTTGGATTTCATTTGACCAGCTATTTTTTGGGTGAGGTGATGATGACATCTTCCACCAGTTTGATTGATGTTTGCTTTTGTGCTTATGAGAATTGTATCCGGTCCGCACGCGTGCCCCCGCTGGGCTTCGGGACCGGGGTCTTGTGCGGAGTGCCCCTCGTCCGGAGAAACGGGACGCGGCAGGAAAGGCAGCCACCCCCTCGCCCGTCACGCACCGCACGTTCGTGGGGAGCCTGGTGCTAAACCATTCATAGACGACCTGCTTCTGGGTCGGGGTTTCGTACGTAGCAGAGCAGCTCCCTCGCTGTGATCTATTGAAAGTCAGCCCTCGACACAAGGGTTTGTAAAAAAAAAAAAAGAATTGTATCATGGCTCATCACCAGTAATGACCTTGGAAAAGTTCTGGGTTGCTTCAGAGATGTTCTTTCAAAGCATGGCATATTTCCAATTAAAGCTCTTTTTCTGGGTCAGTCAGAACTGGAGGCACAGATTTTGCATCAACCCTTCTCATCCCAAAACTTCCTTTAACATTCGCTGAACCAAGCTCCAAGATAATCCAGATAACTGCCCCCTCTCTTCAGTGGTCTGTCATCAGTCTCGAGCACAAGTGCACAAATTTTGGCAACAGTTTCATCAATTCGGGAAGTTAATGGATGTCCATAATGCGGTTTGTCATCAATCAATAGTTCCCCTTTTTGGAAATGAGAAAACCACCGGTGCACTTGAGTTTTTCCCATGTGCTGTCCTTGTTGTGTTCAACATCATGAGAGTTTCTGCAGCATTTTTCCTGAGCAGGAAACAAAATTTCACAGACACGCGCAGTTCTCCTAAATTGGCCATCACAAAAACGAGGTTCTAGTGAAACTGCTTTTACAAAAAAAAAAAAATTCACTATGGCCAGAAAGAACCTTCCCAGGTGACACCACTGGGTGCACTAACTCAGAGCGAGTTGCTGGATATCCACCTAACAGGAAGAGCGCACACTATGAAAGTTCCGCCTAGTGGAGCCTTTTCCATTTTTTTCTTTTTCTTTTTTGGTTTGGGGATGGGATTACCTCCTCATATTTGGGAGCAGGATGTTGGCCATTGGAGTGGGGTGCCTTGGACACTTAATTGAGGGATCTGGGGGGGGGCAGGGGGGAAGGGGAACCTCACCCAGGAGCTCTGAAATAAACCTTTAAAACTAGTTTCTGTCTTTGCCTTCTCTCTCTCTCGCTTTCTCTCTCTCTCTCTCTCTTTCCATCACCAAATCTACCTTGCAATCATAATAAATAGAAACAAGACTCAGGTTTTCAAGAACTTCAGTTTACTTGGATCCAAAAATGACAGGTGAAGCAGCAGTCAAGAAACCAAATGACATATTATATTTAGAAAATCTTTTGCAAAAGGTAACTTATAAAGGTTAAAAAAAAGCAGACACCACTTTAAGAATGAAGGTGTGCCTGACAGGAGTATTTTCAAACATGTCATTTACATGGAAAAGCTGGATAGTGAATAAAGAAGAACAATAGAAAATTTAATTCCTTTTCATTATGGTTTTGGCAAAGAATATTGAAATCTACCATGGAATGCCAGATGAAGGAAAAAAATCTATCTTGAAAAGGATGTGGAAACTTTACCTTCCGAACTTTGGACATGTCACCAGGAAGGACCAGTCCATGGAGATGAACATCATGCTTGAATAGAGGGTCACTGAAAGAGAACGACCCTCAACGAGATGGAATGAAATCGGACCTGCATGAGAGGGCACAGGTCAAGGCAGCGTGTTGGGCTGTCGTACACAGCATCTCCATGAGTCCAAGAAAGAGCAGCAAACCATACTCAGTGATAGTTTTCAATTACAGATGGTTCGTTCAACATTTGAATTTATGTTGAAGTGTTTGGATCCACAGGATTAAGATTCATGTTTGGTTTGGGGTTATATCAAATGTTTGGAAAAAAGCATGAGTTTAAAAAAATATTTATTCACACTTAATTAAACCACATTCAGGGAAAGGTCATAGCTTCCCTCTGAACCTTTAAAAAGAAGTTAAGAATTTGAACTCATTTTTTTCCCTTGTCCCCTACTAGTAGGGGCAGCACGCACATGCATTTCTAGAATCAATGCTCATGACCTTCAAACACAGTGCTGTGTAGCAAATGCCTTCATTTTCGCAAGCCTTAGTTTAAAAGGGAAATCCTTCTAGATCAGTGGTTTTCAACCTTCCTTATGCCGCGACCCTTTAATATAGTTCCTCATGTTGTGGTGACTCCCAACCATAAAGTTATATTCGTTGCTACTTCAAAGCTGTAATTTTGCTACTGTTATGTATCATCATGTAAATATCTGATATGCAGGATGTATTTTCATTGTTACAAATTGAACATAATTAAAGCATTGTGATTAATCACAAAACAATATGCAATTATATTGTGAAATATTTATTTCTAATTACAAATAAATGACATTTTGTCTTGAAGCATGGTGTAGCATGGGTAACAGTCTTCACACCGGGTGCTCATAGGTGGGTGTATCTGCATGTGGGCGGACCCACCTGGAGATGATAGGGGAGCGGTATTCTCGGTTCCTAAGACCATCGGAAATAATGTGTTTTCTGATGGTCTTAGGTGACCCCTATGAAAGGGTCATTCAACCCCCAAAGGTTGAGAGCCACTGTTCTGGATGATCATAGATGTTTAATTCTATCACAGGTGATCATGAGTTACTGTTCTTCAAGAATTCCCAGATTTTCCTCTCTGGATACAAGCTGTATATTTTGCTCCAACCTTTACCCATAACATGGAGAAAGATTTGGTGTTAGGTCTCTCCATCTCCCAAATTTGCTGCCTACTACTGTTACTGTTTTGAATGACTATTTGGGAGACCTAAAGTTAATGCTACATGAAAATTTCAAAATACAAAGCTTTTGTTTCTCGACATACCCTCCTCCTAGTGCATGCCCTTCTGAATGTGGCATTTCCCTCCCTCTCATCTCCCCCGAAGAAGCCTGTGCTCTTCCATGTACTACTCCACATCGAAACGTCAGTGTTGACATCCCGGAGGAACTCAACCTGTCCTTTTTAATGTTCCTTGAGTTTTGGGGGGGAAAGTTTGAAGGTGCAAGATCAGGGCTGTAAGCCGGATGTGATGAGTCATAGTAAAATTCTCATAGAAAAGCCTTTGCCACGCACAAAGAAGGCTGCGGTGGGGAAAGTTCTTCAGCGTAGCACAAGGCTGCTACCTTTTCTCACCAGTGCCGTTGTCAATTTTTAAGAAACGTCATCCTGTGAGGCACCTATGATTTTCCTGTGTTCGCTGAGAATATCAGTCAATATGGCCTCTTAGGATACTGAAATACAATTCCTATAACCTTCCGATTTTTCTGGAAAGCCACTTTTTTGATTGGACATTTGTTCTGAAGTCACCGTAATAAACCTGAAGCAGCTGTACCTCTGCGAGGACTTGTTTGCCACTGCCCACTGATTACAGAGACACGCTCAAATAGATTTCATTTGGAAGAAATTGGCCATGCGTTAACTAGGATCCTGGTACCTTTTTAATTTATCTTTGTGCACTTGTCATTAATAGCCTAAACATGTACTGATTTACACACAAGTGTAATTTATCTATTTTACTGAAATGCATGGAAAATGATAATATTAGGTTTATGAAATAAGTAGAAAATGATGACTCTACATCGAGTTGCTTTTAAAATGATGTCCCTGAAGCAGCCTGGTGAGGCCATGGTTCATCCGAGACGCCAACTGCTATTTTCGGCCATACTGACTCTCCTTTAAAAAAAAAAATCTAAATATTGCTACCCTGCTACAGTTTTGAATAACACAGCATGGTCTATTCTCTTTGCTCCTTTGAATACTATAGCTATTGTAGAATGAAAAATGGTCCCCCAAACATGCCCACACCCTGATCTTTGTAACTTGTGAGAAAGCTACATGTGGGCTGGGGAGGATGAAGGTAGCTGATGAGTTGACTTTAAGGAGGGGTTATCTTGGATTATCCAGGTGATCTTGTAGAAATCACCGGGGTCCCTGTGAGTGACAGAGGGGAGCTAGTATCAGGTGATATAATGTGAGAAAGTCTCCACTGACCAGGCTTGGTTTTGAAGTTAAAGTGACCTGGATCTAAGGAGTGTATATATACTCAGGAAAATTAAGAAGACAAATTCTGCATTGAACAAAAAAACCCAAATAAAATGACCTCTGCATTGAAACTATTACATGTGTGTTAGGGATTGATTTTTGTGCCCCCCCCCCCAATTTATGTTGATGTCCTAACCCCCAGCATCTGTGAATACAATCTTATTTGGAATAAGAGGCCATTGAGGTGATTTCAGCTCTAAGCCAGCGGTTTGCTGTGAAGACACAGAGACAGCCTGGCCTTGCAGAGCTGAGACTGGTGAGGCAACGAGCCCCCAGTGGTGTGGCCTCCATCAGAGCAGGAGGAGGCATGGCAGAATTCTACCGAGAATTCAGAGGGAGCATAGCCCTGCTGACAGCTGAAATCAGATTTCCAACCTCTAAGATTCTGAGAGAATTCATTTTTATTGTTTTAAATCATCCGGTTTAGAGTTCTGTTTTATGGCAACCCTAGAAAACGAATACAACGTGTAGCTCTGGCTGGCCCAGTGTAGACCCCCTGCCTAAACACCAGTTATGATGGAGATCGGCAAAGCCATCCCGACCTTTGTGGCTTCTAGCCCCACCTGCCATTTATTGGTTACAACAGAATGGACACTGCCCAGGCTGGCTCTGTCGCCATGCGTGTTCTTGTGCGTGAGCCCCCTGTGGCCGCCACTGTGCCTGTCCGTTTCGGAGAGGGCCTTCCTCTCTTGGGCTGCCCCTCTGCTCTGGTGAAACTGGCTCACTTTGTGCAACCCTGCTGGCACGTGAAATACCAGCGACATAGCTTCTAGCGTCGTAGTAAACACACGAGCCGCCACAGTACAACAAGCCATAGGTAAGCAGCGGCAATTTATATATATATGTATATATAAAACTACTCTCCATATTTAGTTAAAAAGGAGACATGATATTATAGTGCATCTATTTTCCTTTGTCTAAAATGATGGGTTCTTTTAAATCGACACTACTGACTCTTGGTTCTCTCTCTCTCTCTCTCTCTCTCTCTCGCTTGTGTCTGCATGGGCATGTATAAGTAAAGCCTTTCTGCGGGGTCCACGACAGTGGCTAACACTGGTGACCACTAGGATGGAGGCAAAGTGGACAAAGAGCTTTGACATTTGATTGATAAGATTTTTATTCTTGTTCGTATTTTATTAGCCATATATGGAGTGAATGAGTTTCAGTATATAGAGTCAAGCGCACAAGACCACACTACTTTTTATGTATAGTAACACAATGGTTATGAGGTTGATGGTGGGCAGTGAGCTCATGTGGGGTGATGGGAAACTAAATTTTAACATATTAATTTCAACAGACTCAGCTGACCTCACGCTAAATCACAAGGGTCTGCTTCCTTGAAAGCACCCTTTTGAGGAAACCCTAACTTGTTATGTTACCTTTCCAAAAGAATGTTCCCAGGGTCCATTAAATATATAAAATCTTCAGGGCTCTCTACTGAGTATTATCTGACTGAACACAGGTTATGACCCCTACAGCCATGATTAAAAAGCTCAAAAATTATAATCCAATGTGATCGTCAAGAACACTGCTAACATACTTGAGAAAAGACATGCATTTTTTAAATTTATGAAAAGTCACAAAAAACAGAAGTATTTTATGATGATATTTTATTATGGGTGTCTTTAAGAAAAAAAAGATCAACAACCACATACAAGCTTACAAAGTCAAATGTCAGCACATTCTCCATGTTTTTGTGACAAAAGCAGGCCCATAATTTGTTTTATTGCTGTTGTTGTTGTTGTTGTTGTTGTTGTTGACTTTTGCAAAATGAAGGGAGAATACCCTGAAGTGATATGCAAATCAGTCTTTTGGACAGGACACCTGAACAGATGTGTGCACCTTTTTTTGAATGTAAGTCAACAATTCAAACCTTGAGTTTTAAAGGAGAAAGTACATTAAGTAGCACCATAACATGTGTCTTTAAAGTTTTCCTAAATATTGGTAATCCTACTGAGCAATTGACAGGAAGAGAGAGAAGCACCGTGACAAGCATTTGATACCCAAGATTAAAATCACGGTGGCTTTCAAATATTTATTTAGATCCTTGCATTACCCTCGAATTTTTCCCTACCAGTGTTTTAGGGCACAAGTCAATGAAATTCATAAGTTTCACCAACTAGTATAATTTTTTTTCATCTTCAGGACTCAGAATTCATCTGTGCTTATGATCAGGATGAGGTAGTTGAAACAGGGAGGTCTTTACTGATTTCATGCTTGACCATTCAGAAAGAATGGTGGTGTTTCAATGGGAGTGTAGTCATTGCTCTGTAGATGGACTAGGATGCAAATAATGCAACACAGTGTTCTTGTAAGAGGGTTGAAGTTTATTTATTATAGCACCATTGAGACATTTTGAAATGGGAGTTGGTAAAAAAATAGAAAAAACACATTTGAATTGTATTTGATGGAACAGCAAAAAAAATCATTATTTCTCAAATTATAATTTTCCCCCAAATTTGGAAATAAATAACTGGAATTTAGTTGGTCACTTGTACTGGTTGACAAGATTAGAACAAGAGGAACACATGGAGTGTGAAACTTTTTGCTGGGTTTTCAGAGAGAGCTTAGTTATAAAAAGCAAACAGGGCCAACGTCCGCACCGAACTCTTGATCAGGACCACCAATATCATAGGGTGCGATGTCTATAATAGGTAGTCTCATAGCCTTGCGCGTTCGGTATTCGAAGACTGTCTTGCCCCATTCCCCAGTGTGTTTCTGTAAAAAGAGCAAACAATGTAAGTGATCATTTCACAATTGTTTAGACAGTTTCACTGACAATGCAAGTTTTTTTTGTTTTGTTTTGTTTTTGACATGCTGCTTTAGGGAAGTTGCCCGTTTGCCATGTCTATCTTGTGAGGTTGGCAATTCAAATCCACCCATCTCTCTACACAGTACAGACGCGTCCATCTGCACCAGTGAAAATGTACAGCTTTGGAAACGCTAAGTAGGCTCATGATGGGTTGGAATGCACTCAAGGACATGGGGCTTTGGGTATCTTCCATTCAGGTATTGAACGCTGTCGAGTCTTTCAAGATGGTAAACCATGTTTTTTAATTAAAAGACTATGTGGCATATTTAATCAGCAGGGTAATCAACATAGGGTAGGCTATTTTTGTAAATATTAAATTTTCTCATTATTACTGAGAATAGAGTCAGTTTACCAAGGAGTAAATTGTTCCCTCACAATGGAATTTCAAATATTAGATATGTTTGTCTTATGGACATAAATAACAGATGATAGATATGAATTTAATCTCTAAAACTAAATGTTAATTAATTTGAAATGTTGATTTACTTAAAAATTTTATATCAAATTTCAGATGGAGTCTATTCAAATTATATAATACAATTTATATGATTAATTTAAATTCCTTTCATATCAACTGGTTTTCACTTGGAAGCGTGTCCTGATAGGTGAAGGAGAGCTATTCAGTCAGAAACTCTATCCTTATGACTTCAGTGGAATGCTATGTTGAGTAATCATAATCAAGGATTAAGAACCTAATAAAAACAAAAGTATTGCTCATTCCATGAACGTATGTTTTCTACATTTTCAAGTTTCTCATGTGGAGCACATGATAGTACAGAGTAATACTTAATCCTCAGAAAAGAGCAAAATTCAAGTCTGGTCCTCAAAGACATCTACGGATTCTACAGAAGGTCTGGAGTTTTTTCGTTTTTTTTCCTCCGGACCAACACTCCTCCCTTTTTAAAAATTCTCCCTCCTGAAAGATACCATTGTCTCTTCCTCAGAGTTAAACCTGTCTACCTTCTAGCCAGGAGTCACAAAACGGTGCTCTAAAACCATGTGCGGTCTTTCCGTACGTTCATATGGCTCTGAAGTAAAATTGAAAAATTTAAATGATATTATTTAGATAATGGGATTTCATATGTTGCTAAAAATATATTGCTGATTCTCTAGTAATTTTTAAATTGCTGTGAGGAACAGGATTGGTTGGCTTTTCTGTCTCAAAGTTTCTTGACCTCTGCTCTAGCCTGTTGTTTCCTCCGTCCTCCCTTGCCACCCAGTCTTGGTCCCCATTAACATTTATTGCTTTTTCTAGGAAAAGCTTCATCTTGATTTTTCTTTTAGTGAAATGCTCTCATGAAATATTTGTCCTGCTATGATTGACTAATTTTACTCATAACGTTGGAGGGGCTTCTTAACCCTAGGAAACTTGGATGGAATTTTTATTCATATTTGTATATGTTTTATTTTCTCCTAGACAGCTGAATCTTAAAACATTAGTGAGTAACCAATGTTGAAGATCTATTGTTCAGTCCTTGTGATACTAAACATCCCAACATTGGTTCTATATCGCTCACACCAAATGCCATATGTAGTACCCCCTTTTATTTCTATTTCTTTTCAAAATACTTCTTGTGACAAGCATACAAATGCTAAGCTCAGTATGAACTAAGTTTACATAAATGTTGTTACTTACAGTGCAACCATCCTCCAGAACTGTGTAGGTGAATTTGCTATTTCCTTCAGCCTTAAATTCACCCTCGTTAGACCCCATGAGCTTCAGGGCTTTCTTGACATTCCCGCTGGCATGGTCCATGTAAGCGATGCTATTTTTGCAGTGATATGTGATGTTCTGGGAAGCCCGGCTGGAGAGAAGGCGGAGGAATGAAAGCTGGACGTCCAGTATGTCTTCAGGAAGTTCAGGATTGCCATAGCTGAACTGTGATAGGAAACACAGAAAAGTGATCAAACGTTTTAGTTGTACCTGCATGTAGGGCATTCGTGAGCTGTTGGCATGGCCATTGGAACATAGATTTCCCATATACATTATACATGACAATTTTATACAGCTGTATTTTAATTGCATGTGGACAGTATCATGTAAGAGTAGATAGGCTTTGAGAATTGAAAGAAAGTTGTTTGAAAACAAAGTATAAGTCAATCTAGCTCAGCTCTCAACAACAGGTGTGTTATTAAAGTATAGACACCTATACTTTTATATATAATCACATGGCTCTTCTATTTATTAAGTTGGGTTTTTGATGAGCAAGCAGTAGGAGTAAACAAAGGTAAGTCAGGATGAGGTGGTGTAAATGGTATGTTGTTTCTCACCTGAAAACCACCGCTCATGGACTCTCCAAACCAAACGTACTTCTTCTCAGCACCGGAATCTGTCCACCAGTTCTTATTTGGAATTTTCATAGGACTGGCATGGATGCACGTTTCCCCAGTTTCCATATTACAGAATACTTTGATCGCATCCAACTTACATCCTTGGTTAGGATCAATCCAATATTCTCCTGAATTGTCACAAAAAATGGAAAATGGGTATTAGTTACAAAATCCGGTAATAAAATTTAGATCAGAATAACTTTGTATAGGTGCTAAGGCATTCACTAAGTTGACTTCTAATATACTTGCATTTATTTATGTGTATATTATATTATATCATTATACAGGAATGGTTTTAGATCAAATTGGTAAAATAAAAACACACACTATAATCACTAGAAAGCATAAAAATAACATTTTGCCTTTGAACAATAATGATATATTAAGTCAAAACATTTTGAGTGGCATATTGTATTTGCTTTCAATTTTTAATTAAAATCAAATATTTACTTAATGTAAATGAGGTGTCTAATACATATTTATTACAAAAGTCTACTATGAAGTTTTTATATGTAATGATGTTCCCAATTTCAACTTCCAGACTTCCTTGCAATGCTCCCTGGGAAGGCATTTTAAATTCTGAAATAATTTTGCCTTGCAGGTAGAATGAAGCAGCTGTTTGCAAACCTCTAGACGGTTACACTAGTCTACCTAATGCTATACAATATTCACTGAAATTAAAAAAATTTTAATTTAGAAGGACATATATTTTAGATCAAAATTTGTATTGGGCATTGGCTTTAGATTAGAGACCTGTATGCAATCCTGAGAACATTGACCATATAGGCTGTTTTGTCAGTCATGCATCTTTGTGAGGATCTTCAGATGCATACCAAACTGAGTTGTGTTAAGAGTAGAACAAAATCATCTGGAAATTCTTCCATATTGGTAGTGCTTAAGTTAGCTGTGTTATATTTTAAGTTTCCCTGCAAAGCTGGCTTTGTCTTACGATACCAAGCAGTGTCAATTCAATGAACATTTTAGGTATTTTATCTGCTGTAAAATACTTTCCACTTCCAGTGAAAGTCCTCTTCTCCCCAGTTTGCACTATAAGCAGCTCTCTGTAACGCTGGGGCCATGAGCACAAAAGACTCCCCCACCTACCGCTCTTCAGTTCAGGATGACAGAAATTCAGGTCTCTGCAGTTCCGAGCCGGGTTTTTACGAGAGCCGTCTGGGCTAATGAGGTTTTCTATCTGCCCGTTCACAGATTTCAGTGAAGACATAATCTCTTCGGTGTTGATTTTGAAGTCCATTGGATCATCTCCATAATAGGGCGCAAAGCCGAGAGACTTCTCTAATCCACCACTACTGAGGGAGGCACTGCCACCACAGCATGGACCAGGGGCCCCGGGGGGTCCGGGAGGGCCGGGTTGTCCAGGGTGGCCTGGGGAGCCCTTGGATGCAGAAGAACATGCATGACTGAGGTGCATTTACTTTGTCTCCCCCAGAAGAACATCTTATTATCCCAAGAAAATGAATTACAAATGTTGTGCGAAATTATTTCCTTTGAGATTTTATGTGATCACATAATCAGTTTTCAATGACTACAACTAATTACCATGAAATTACATATTAGACCACAAGTTTTATTCTAGCACAGTGGTTCTCAACCTTCCTAATGCCGTGGCCCTTTCATACAGTTCCTCATGTGTGGTGACCCCCAACCATAAAATTAGTTTCGTTGCTACTTCATACCTGTAATTTTGCTACTGTTATGAATCAGGCAACCCCCCTGAAAGGGTTGTTGGACCCCCAAAGGGGTCATGACCCACAGGTTGAGAACTGCTGTCTTATCATGTGTTCCTTTTGCATCAAAGATGCGAACAAACAATTCGTGAGCCTGGTTCTACCTTTGCATTTTGATCTGTTCATTTGTGTTTTGGTTGCTAACTGTGTAACTGGGGTCGCTAGTTTGTATTTCACCTCCGCCGCAGGGGGAGATAGGAACGTGCTAGGGGTGAAAGCGTCAGTAGCTTAATAGGAATCATGGGTGTTTGAAGGGTGGCACAGTGAGGTCCACCTGAGCTGCCAACCACCAAGACAGTGGTTCAAATCCACCAGTGGATGTGCGGTGGGAAAATGAAGCTGTCTACTCCTGTAAAGACTTAAAGTCTGGAAAGTCAAAGGAGTACTTCTACTCTGTCCTATAAGGTCGCTATGAGTTAAAATTGACACAGTGGCAGTAAGTTGAGTTTGAGAGGTAAAATATACTAAATAAATACAGAGCATTGCAATTCTGATTCCAGCATTTGTGAGATCAAGGTTGGTATAGTTCACTTAGTTAATTGAGAAATTATTCCTCTAATTTAATGTAATATAACTGTTAGTGCTAATAAAAAGTTTTTAAAAACTAAATATATGTTAGTACCGACCATTATGTTGTTAAATTAAGAGTTATATATATATATATATATATATATATATATATATATATATATATATATATATAAATAGCTTTAAAAAAACTTTATATTATTATTTACAGTTATATTTATATATCTATTTCTGTCTATTGTCACAGTGCAATAGAGAAAGTCCCAGAGTGGTCAATCATCATTCTCTACATCAAATCAGGTGATTGTATTCTGAGGAACTCACTATCACAATTTTTAAAATACTGAACACTGCTGTGTTTGCACATTTGGAAATACTAGCAAATTAAATACACATATTTAGGGGATAGCTTACCTCTGACCCCCTTTCACCTCTGTTACCCCGAGGTCCTGGTGGTCCAATAGGACCTGGATGTCCACTTGTTCCATCTTTGCCAGGGGCACCACTGGGTCCCATGGGTCCCTAGGAAAATATCATGATGTCTCAGTGCTAGCATATCTTCCAACTGGACAAATGGGTGTAAAGTCTGGACCTTCTGTGGGACTTACCCGGGGACCTGCAGGTCCGGGACTACCAATCGCACCTTGATGACCAGCAGGACCCTGGAAGGGAAGGAATGGTAAATAGGAGTAACATTTTTTTTTTAAGTTTAGGAAACTATACACTCAAGTCAATAGACATTGGAATCACCATGAAAAATGGTTTCCTCTTTCCTACCCCCCCCCCCATTGGGACCGACTGTTCTTTCACAACAGCCCCATCTTCCATTGGTCATCTTTTCTAGCACACGCTCGCTTTGAGAAGGGGGAAATTGATCTGCAAGCTCTGTAACATGCAAATGACTATACCACCGTTTTTCTAACGCATTGCTTATCATGCACACATGGGGGGTTGCAAACGGGAAGTACCTACCGGAGATCCTGGGGACCCTGGATTGCCAGGGAATCCTCGGTGACCTTTGATGCCATTGGAGCCCCGTTCACCTGCTTCCCCTTTGTCCCCACGTGGACCCTGAGGACCCTGTAGAGGAACATTTTAAACGTGTGTCATACACATACGTGTGCATAGGAAAAGTAAAATGGAATTTGTAAAAATCATGTCCACCTTTTAACATTCGGTTGACTAGAAAGCCACATTAGTAGATGCTGTATACATGGAACAATATTGCTTTGTAGTTGTTTGCTTTTTGACTCGTGATTGCAGGGGACATCAGTAATGGTAGAAAGGCTTGTCCACAGAAGTTTTTAGACCCTCAGCAAGTTTCTGTATCATCAAGTCTAGATTCTGTTCCATAGTGATATATTTTATCATCCCCCTTTATGAATATGCCCGGGAATTACAGACTCCTTACTCTTTATGATGGGTTTGAACAGGAAAACAAAACTCACAGCGGGACCGCGGGCACCAGCAGGGCCTGGAGCACCGGATGGACCAGCAGGACCCTAAAAACAAAACAAGTTTTCAAAATCACACACTCACGCAGAGGTGCTCATTTATCGATGAACATTTTGTTTTTAAGCTGAATCTTTTGGTGTCATGGCATAATAATATGTAAATTACTTTTGGAAGTTAAAACTATTTTCTCCTTTACAGCAATTTCTCTGAAGTCTAAAGAGAAACTCGCTGAAGCACCTCTTATTCAGCCTTCCCATGACCCACTGAATAGAAACTTGGTATGATTAAAACAGCTTTAGATTTTTGTAACGGACTCTTAAAATACTTCAGCCAGAAACTTCTGATATATTCCTCCTCGTCACAGCTACCTAAGCAATGACGAGTATAAAAACGATACAACAATGCCAACAGCTCTTTTGGTAAGCATAACTGACATTCTATCTTCTACTTATTCCACTTTATACTAAGAAAATAGACAAGGGAAGTGATGTCTCTTGGAACTCACGTTCTCTCCCCTATCACCACTCTTTCCAGCTGGACCAATGGGACCAGGTGGGCCTGGATGGCCAGGAGAGCCAGGGAGACCAGGAGAACCATTTTCGCCACGATCACCCTGTAGGCAAATGCAGAAAGGGAAGATCAGTTTGATTCGCAGTATTCATTTCATTCGACTGGACAGATCAAATGTACACATGCTGGTATACCTTGGGACCAGGAGACCCGTCTCGACCTGGCAGACCATCTGATCCAGGGTTTCCCTAACAAAGAATGAGAAAAAGAAGTCAAACTCTTTGAATCATGCATTGTTGATGAAGGTGATCTTGTTGTGAGGGGAACAACATTGATCATTGAGAGTGAAAATTCTCAGCTATTACAGTGACAAAGGTCTGCGCATTGAACTCTGTGTGCTGTATACGCCTGAGATATGACAGAAATAGAGGAAGAATGCATGATTAAGAACAAAACACCTGACCCGGAGGGGCTCCATGGGTGGGCGTGGGGAATAAGTCACAAAAACGTAAAACAGTGATCTATGCGCACAACGGGAATCTATCATTTGTGCTTGGGATGGGGGAAATCAAAGAAAATATTCAGAATATTTTCACCTAAATGTCATAAATTGGGACTCCTTATGACAATTTGTTTCCTTAATTAGCTAGTGATCACATTATTTTCTGCTAATGGTCATTCATTCCGTAAATAGTTATGACTATAAATAGTAGACTCTTCGAAGGTGTGATTGAAGAATATCTGTTAACAGCAAAGAAAGGCATGTGGCAAAATCTTAGAAATCAATATCCTACTTAGCCTGTGCTTAAGTAAATGACAGAATGCTATTAATCTGGTTGGACAATTCTTGACAACTGGGACTTACATCTCTTCCAGGTTCACCCGATGTCCCGGCCAGTCCAGGAAGGCCCTGGGGGCCAGGTGGACCACGTTCTCCATTGTGACCACTAGGCCCTGGTTTCCCATTTTCACCCTGTGCATGAAGGAATAAGGTATATTTTGTTTTAATTTAAGAATGGAATTTACATGTTATTATCAGATATCGTTAGTTCCTAGGGTGGGGGGAGCTTGCTTTCTTCAACTTGCAATGAATTTGTTCCTAAAACATTTTCCATTACTGGAGGAACTCCTTTGAGATTAAATTGTATTTCCCACTTGTCCAGTGATTTTAAACACCAAAAATTTGAGTAAGTAGATCGACTATCTTATGTAAAATACATTCAAATATGAGATGTATATGTTGACATTTTATAATCAGAGATGTGAGAAACGCAATCCTGGTGCCCTTTCATTGTACTGTAGACTTATGGGGTCTCTCAGGATTAGCTTTCCTGGCACAAGAACACCCATTTACTAAGCATGTTCATATGAATTGACTAGTTTAGAATGGTAAATTTTATTCATTAAAATATATGATATTTTGTTGAAACAAAGTGTCAAAGTGAAAGCCCTAGTAGAAATGGATTTTTCTTACCTCATTTGTTAAATGGATACTGAAGATGCTAATCACTGTTATTTAGTAACCACGGGGAAAGAAAATCAAGGACGCAAAATGACTTGAGTTGATGGGTAAGTGGAATCCATTAGAGACACTTATAGTTTAATAAGTTATAATAATTTTTCTCCTTTGACCCAGGCAGTTAACAAACTGGAGGATGCTCACAATTTACCTAACAGTGGTGTTTGAGATAGCAAGATGTTTTTTCTTTAATATATTTATTTATGTTCTTTTCAAGACTAAGATGAGCATGGCTTTCATGTTCAGAGAAAAGGGAACTATTGATGAAAAAGATCATCCTTTGTATAATTTGCATATGTGACAGGGTAACATGGTCCTCGCATACTTAGTAGTGTTCAATGATCTCTGAAGGCACTGACGGACACAAGAACCCAATGGAAATGGCTGTACTCACCTTGACACCTTGTGGACCAGGACTTCCCCTACCACCTGGCATGCCTGGGGGCCCTGCCAGACCACGTGCTCCAGTAATCCCTGCAAGTCCAAGGGGGCCTGGAGCTCCCTAGAGTGACAGATAATAATGTCTTAGTTCTTCTTTGCATGACTGTACTTTTCTCTATAGAAATTGTAGCATAAATATCATCAATCAATAGAGTAATAAAACTACTCACCGGAGGACCTTGGCTACCAGGTTGTCCTTTCTCACCAGGTGGGCCAGCATCACCTTTTGGTCCAGATATTCCGGGATTACCAGGAGAACCATTGCTACCAGGGGGACCTGGGGGGCCATCCTTGCCTGGAGCACCGCTGTTGCCAGGAGGACCTGGATTACCCTACAGATAATAGATTGACATTTTTAGTTATTTTCTTAAGAGAAATGGATTTTTTCTTTTCTTTTTTTACCTACTTTCAAATAATTTTTAAGGACTTTATTGAAGAGCTCGTTATCAGTGTGCAACTTTCTCACTCGATCCACATAGGAATGCCATTTCTGAAATATATTATCAAAAGTGAAATGACACTTACACTATTACCAGCAGGCCCGGGAAGACCACGAGCACCAGGGAAGCCTGCAGCACCCTGAAAAATGAAAATACTTCTTTGAATTTCAAAGGTTAACTTGCATAAATTCTCAACTAGTCATTAAAAAAAGCCAAACTATCCACTAAATATAAATATAAGATACATGGTAGGGTCTGATTCTACCTTCCACCCTCCAAAACCAAACTCAGTGCCGAGTTGATGCCAACTCATAGCGATCCTATAAGACGATAAGACAGGGTGGAACCGCCCCCTGCATTTCTGAGACAGTCACTATTTACAGGACTGTAAAGCCCCACCTTCCTCCTGGTGGTTTCACACTGCTGATCTTGCAGATCACAGCCCAAGTCGCCAGGACGACACCACCAGGGGGCCTGGGATTCCTCTTTGGGGTAGGTTGTGTTTTTACGTCCCCTTTTGAATTTATATATATTTCATATATCAGAGAGTACTTGCAATTTTATATGTTTCTTTAGGCCTCTAAATGTATTTAAAAGAGTTTTACACAGAGGTTTATCGGTAATTGTCAAAAATAGTTTAAGAGAATCAATACTTACAGGACCACCAGGACTACCACGTTCCCCTTTGCTACCTTGAGGACCAGGTGGACCCTATATGGGATATAAGGGGGAACATTTTTTTCTGTAATTATCACAAAACAATATTTACCATCATTTTATTGGGGACTCATACAATTGCATCACAATCCCTACATACATCAATTGTGTAAAGCACATTTGCACATTCGTTGCCCTCATCAATCTCAAAACATTTGCTCTCCACTTAAGCCCTTGGCATCAGCTCCTCATTTCCCCCTCCCTCCCTGCTCGCCCCTCCCTCATGAGACCTTGATAATTTATAATTGTTTTGTATATATTGTTTTGTCTTATCTTACACTGTCCACAAAGATTTCTAAACAATCTTTCAGCCTTTGACAAATTAATTTTAAGAATTTGCTAAAATAACTTGAATAAGTTCATGTCTAGCCAACTAGGCTGAAGATAGAAACCCAGACCTATGTTATTACGAAGATTGTCTTCTAGCGAGCACATTTAGAATGATCACATCATTGGTGAACGTAACTGCTTTCCCTTTGCAGGGTGAACGACAGACCATACTTACAGCAGGCCCAGAACCTCCAGGGGGTCCTGCAAGTCCAGGAGGGCCTCCTTCTCCTTTCTCACCAGGAGCTCCTCTTTCTCCCTTGGAACCAGGCTCACCATTCTGCCCCTACATTCGGAAAGAGCAACAGCCTGTAAGCTGACAGCCCGGGCTGGTTAATTTTCTACGAAATCCAGAACGTGTTTCATCTACACAGACAAGGACGTGCCATGGGAAGACATGGAGAGACAGAGGTAATCAAAATATTTCCACAATAGAGGGGGATTAGCAAGAAAGTTTCCCCAGAGTTTGTATATTTGAAACAAACAAACACAAGCCAATGAGCTGGAAAGTCAGCTGATTCGGACTGCAGGTGACCCCGTGAGGGTCAGTACTGTGCTCGCCAGGGTTGGCAGGACAGCTGCCTTTAAGAACAACATGACTTGGAGCACATTTTAATTACACTGTCATTTTATAACTACAGAACCTCCTGGTGCTGTTTCAGACTCATTACCTAGGCAGGAAACGATGGCAGGCATGTTACCCTCATTGTGTAAAGAGGAAGAATCAGTACAAAGGAATAAAATAATTTCACAGGCAATGAGTGGCTAGACTCAGGGACAGTCTAGAATTATACATCTCTCTCTCTCTCTTTTCTTTTTGACAAGATGATACTTCATACTTACAGGAGCACCTGGGAAGCCAGCGGGTCCTGGAGGCCCATGCTCACCTCTCTCACCCTGCAGGGAAACATGTGCTGTTAAGTCACTGGATCGACATTTATCATAGTACCGTTTTCTTCAGTTAGTATGTGCAGGATAGCTCTTAGGGATGATCGTCTGATGTAACAGCATGTTTCCACCTGACTACAAAATCTGGAGTGAAAAACGCCAAAACGATTTAGTCTGTCTGTCTCTCACTGTGAGCTCAATGGCAAGAAAAGTAGCATGAGCATTGTAAAGGGTTAAGACCCTTAATGACATCTAAATATACAAGCATTTTTCAAATCTTGAAAAAGAGTTCACTGAGAAGCAATTGATCCATTAAAATAATATTAACTATTTGTCTGTCATAAGTCTCAAGAACTGAAGACAGGGAGATTTAAATCTAGAAGACACCACAGGTATAGATCCTAGGGGTTAAAAAACAGTTCCTTGCAGATGCATGTTATTTATGCAAATTTTATTTTTCAGGACTTCTATTGGAAAGTCTGACTTAAAATACTTTTTAGTGAATATGGTCTAAAAGAAATTTAACCTTTCCGTGCAGGTCATAAGGTTTCTAAAGAGAGTACCTCCAACGGAGGATTGGGACTCTGGATGAAGAAATGCTAACGAGAGAAGCCAGAGTCATTGCTGCTAGTACAGGAGTAAAGCACAGGTTGAAACTGTCTTGAGCACTTACAGGGCCACCGCGAGGGCCGGCTGGACCTGGAAGTCCAGGGGCGCCACCTTCACCCTGAAAAGAGAGCAGGAGAATAACTGATGTTGCTGCTGCCTGGCATCCAGAATCACCATATTTTATTTTCATTTCTATACAGTAGCAAGCATCACCTTATCTCCATTCTGTCCGGGGGGGCCAGGGGGACCAATGGGACCAACTGAGCCCTGAAAAAAAATAGAATTAAAAAAAAATTTGAAGACAAAGTGTATCATTTTTCTTATTAATCAAGGCTATAAAGATATACTTTTCATCCACTTAATTTCAAATATGATTTATCTCTTAGCTTGGATGACATACTCTTTACTTGTACTATAAATACTACAGAACTGAGAGTAAATATAGGATTCCAGGAGGATGCTCCTAAAAGACAATAAGACTCAGCAGCAATTTACTGATTTATTTGTTTTCTCTCTATTCCAGAAGATGAGACATAAGACATGATATGAAAATTAAGGGGATTTGTTCTACTCCTGAATGATTAAAAATATTTTGATAAATGGAGATTTTTCATTATTAATTTTTACTTAGAATTCATAAATAAAGTATTAGGCATCTTGTAATTTTTTTACCCATCTAAATTGTCAGGAATATTTATGAATTTCTCTAGGGCAACTGCAGTCAGAACAGTAGGTATGAAATGGCTTGCTCATCATGTTTCCTTATTATAATCATACCCAGAAGATATTTGATAAGGAGAATAGAATGTATTGAAATGTGGCTTTGTTTTCCTTTTATCTTCTTGTTTTGAAATAGCTATAGGCTCACATTACATTTTAAATATATGGCAAGAGAAGACCTATGATACTGTCTTATACAACCCCCCAAATGAAGAACTAGGCATTTTTATAATCCTAGAGTTTCCTCATATTTCATGAGTTGCACATATATTTGTGTGTGCTGTGTGTGTGCATGTACGTCTCTATAATTTTTTCAGTTGAGTAGCATTATAAAACCGCTCCTACAATCTAGCTATACAAGTGTACAATCATCACAAAACTCTTTTGTGGAGTAAGTTTATAATCAAACCACTCCTTAATTCTCTCATCCTTAAAACTTAAAAATCGCAAATGTGTTCTACATTTCTAAAATGATATAGTACATGAATGGAATCGGGCTTTGTCTATCCTTTTGAGGTGGTCATATCTCGCCTCTCACCGGCATGCACTCAAGAATTCTTCCTTCTAGGTTCATACAATTGGTGCACGCATAGATAGCGCATTGACTCTTGTGGCTAAGTAGTATTCCTTGGTATAGAGAAACCACAAGATTACTGTACCTATGAAAATGAGCTCTCTTAATGAGCGGATTGACCTTCTTGGATTCTAGAGACTCCTCACGGCCTGGTCCTTTATCTCATTTTGATATTTTTCCATTCTAACCCAGCCTACTGCCAGAGTCAGTTCTGAGTCTGGTGGCCTTCGATCGGGTTTCTGAGGCTGTAAGTTTTTGTGGGAGCAGATAGCTTTGTCTTTCTTCCCAGAAGCGAGTGGTGGATTTAAGCCTCTAATCTGGTGGTTCACAATCCGCTCTTGGGTCACTATAGAATTAACAGGCAGGGAAAGAGTTAAACCCTGCATTTTGGTCATCAAGACATGCGGTCTTCTTAATACCCAGGGGTTGTAAACTGTGATTTAATTTTCCAGGAAGACTTTAAATGAGAACAAAAACAGTTAAAGATAAGACCTGTTTATCACCAATGCAAATGTGCTAAAACTTACCCTTGGACCATCTTTTCCTGGAGCGCCGTCAATACCAGGGCTGCCTGGTTCACCCTGTAAAACACAATCCAGTGTAATAAGATGATGTTGTTGTTGGGTACCAATGAAAGCAGTTGGACTCAGAGCGAATCCAGCTGCCCCCTAGAAGAACTGCCCCCTAGAAGAAGTTTTCCCTAAGGTGTGGTCTTTAAGGGAGCACATCCCTGGGGTTTTCTCCCATGTAAATGGGCTGGAACTGCCCAGCGTTTGGTCAGCAGCCAAGCAATTTGCCATGGCTCTAAGGTTACAGCCCTGCACATTTGGCAGCACCTGCCAACAGTAACGAACTTTAAGACTTGCTGTGATGTCTATTACACATTCTGATAATCACTCTGAATAAATCTGATAACTTCCTATTAGGATTGTTTGGGTTTTTTTTTTACTTATAAAGGCTGTTATACAAAGAGGAGAAACCAAGTCAGCACCTTTTCACCCTTAGGGCCTGCACCTCCAGGGCCTCCTCTCTCGCCAGGCATCCCTTGTAGACCAGGAGAACCAGAAGGACCAGGTGGCCCAGCAGGACCGGCAGGACCCTAAAATGAAAGGAGAAATATTAATTCACAAGAAAGAAATGGCATGTCTTTTCTAAAATTTAGATTAATTGAATTTTGTGGAGTTACCTTTCCTCCTTCAGGACCAGGGGGGCCAGCTCCACCTCTAGCTCCGGGGTTCCCAGGTTGTCCAGGAGCTCCACGTTCACCAGGGGCACCAGAATCACCCTGTTGTAGGAAAACATACAATCTGAATTAGAAAAATTAAAGCACTAGAAAGAAATGATGCAAAACAATTGTTCCTTAATCTCTGTCCTTTTGAAGAGGGCAACTATATTCACAATGTTTATTTTTAAACAGCTTGGGAATATGTACAGTTATTAAAACATTTTAACCATGTTTTGGAAACTAGCAACTCAAAAGGATGAACCCAATTAAGTAACTGTTCATTCATATTTGGTCTGCCTACTTATGAACTACCTTTGAACTGTTTAGTATCATCCTATTCACAGGAGTAAAGCTTTTTCTACCCAAACAGTTTTATTTTATAGAATTAGTACACTGACATGAGTTGTTATTTGAGAATTTCAGGACCACAGTCGCTCCTATGATGCTGACGGGCATCCCAGAACCTGCCTTTCTAGATGACCTAAATGCAATGCATTGCTTTGTCTTGGGTTCCCTAAGTATAACCACCAAACACTGCAAGATGTTGCTTTTCTAAAGTGAATGTTAGTTTGTTGCAATAAGTCTATATCACTAATACAATTCTCTGTACTGCTCTGAGGATATGAGCCAATAGATGCGAGAACATTTACCTTGCCTCCTGGTGTTCCAGGTGCACCGATATCACCCTTTGGACCCTAAAAGATGAATGTTATTCATGATATGAAAATATCAGCAAAATTCATATTTGATTCATATGCATATCACACAACTAGTGAAATATTGAAGCTATATAATTTTCCCTGTGCATTTTATTTTGTGGAAAAATTAAAGCTCTATATGATAGTTGCCATTTAAATGTATTTTCTTTATTTTGGAAGTGGGTATTTCAACCCTGTATGTTAAAACTCAGAGACCATGGCAAGAGAAAAAGCGAACATTAACACTTGATAAATGAAAGCTACCCATTTTCCTTATTGCCGGGTTTGAAAAAATGGCAGGTCACTTACGGGTTCACCAGGTTTTCCGTTTTCTCCGGGAGGGCCTCCAGGACCAGGCAAGCCCTACAAAGAATCACAGGGGCCAAGCATCATCAAGCGTCTTCATGCCAAGCATGACTTACCGGAAAGCTTCTTCGAGGTAAACGTTTCTACAACTTATTTAGAAATTGGTGCTGGTGGCCTCTATAGAGGTAGTTTATGCTCATCAAAAACCAAAGACAGGAATAGGACAAGCATAGCTCACAAATGGGTCCCATCTTACTCCGTTCTCTCTATGGCTGCATTAAACATGGAATTAATGCATGTGGAACGACGGATTTAGAATTGGGAGTGTATGTCACAATGTTATATTGTATAAGTTTCACTAGTACTTTAAAGAAATAACATCCATCCAACAATTCTGAAATAAGCATGGAATATATCTATTAATATTGCCTGCCCTTTACATTCAAGATAAAAGGCAAATAAAAAAAATCAAGCTTATGCTAAGTGGCACTACATGAGTGTAACAGAAAATTTGAACACTTCAGTAAGTCAACAAATAAAGAAATCAAAAGGGACTCTTTAATTGCCTGATAAAAGCAAGATCCTGATTTATACGCAAAGAGTAAGTTCTTACTTGTAGTCCAGGTGGGCCCGGGGATCCTGCTTCTCCCTTGTCACCAGACGCCCCCTGTGCAAAGAAAATGTAAGCAGCGGATCCACTATGAACTACTCTTTCCTGTCCAGTCTAAGCAGCCTGCCTTGCAGCCTAACATTCATTGCTGACTTAAAAGGGATGGCACGAAGAAGGGGGACCACATGGACTGGGATCGAGATACAAGACAGACATGGACGAGGTCAACGTCCATGTGAGCATTTCATTAGTTATCTAAGTAGGCATGTTTCAAAATTGCTTTGGTGCATGATAATGATGTAGTGTCTGAAACAATGTAATTCTGGAAGTCTGCCTTTTTCCCTGAGGACAACTCACGATCCACACTGGATCTCAGACAAAAAAACCCATGATCTATATTTAAAAACTTACGGTAGGTCCAGGGGGCCCCTGAGGTCCAGTTTCACCATTCTTTCCTGCAGGACCCTAAAGGAAAACAAGAGTTAGAGAAACAGAAATAATAAAGATAAGAGAGAGAATTATATATTTAAAGTGTGTCTTTTAGAAGGCGAGACATAAATGGATGAGAGTCAGGTACCTGAGGTCCAGGTACTCCAGGGCCACCCCGTTCACCATTCTTGCCAGTAGCACCCTATGGAAATGTCCAATAGTTAATAATTTCCGAGAGTAAATCACTAATACTGCTCTGGACTGCTTGCTTCACACTCATACATCCCCAACCAAAAACGATTTCCTAGAGCCTGTTATTATTGCAGGCTGCCATTAATCTGATTTCAACGACTGGCCATTTTGAGAGCTAGCTATCTGTAAATGTTGAAGAGTTGGGAGAAAAAAATACTTTAGCCCTCTTCTCACACGACATATGGATTTTCATATATTTTTCTGCTTCTTGAGGTGAAGATCCAAGTTGGGACATAGCTACATTCCCATGTGTAAATTTAAAGGCCATTTCCCAATAATTATGTATTTTAAGCAATGAACAAAGACACTTACATCGTTTCCTTTAGGACCTGGGAAACCCATCACACCAGGCTGACCTCGGGGACCAGATGGGCCTGGAGGACCTGGTCGACCACTTTCACCTTGACTTCCCTAATAAGAAAAGACATACATTAGTACGAGTTTGCTAAAGACCTGAATCAAAATACATATTCAGGCATAGGTCACAATAAGCATTTCGTGTTTCATTGAGTGTGTGACATGGGATTTTTCAAAAGGTACCTACTGGAGGGCCTGGTTTTCCGTCATTGCCTGGGCCTCCTGGACTTCCGGGCATACCCTGAGTAGAAGAAGGCAGTCAGTTGATTTACTATCATGTCTTCACGAAATAAGCATATATACGCTGAAAAAGTTCGAGGTTTTCACACATACTTTTTTTGGTTAATGTTTACAAGTGTCTTGGTCAAGTGCTCTGTCCTTCCTTCATCTATTCTAACGTAGGGTTTCTTGAAATAAGTTTTGATTTGTTTTGAGCCTTATAAAAAAGCCAATTTGACTTCAGTTATCTTGGATCCGTCTCTATTCACTGTCAGCTTCCTCTAGGAATGGAGTCAACTTGAAGCATGAACCACTGTACCCTCATTCCTGGACCTCCAGGAAGACCGTCCCGGCCAGGTTCCCCAGCAACTCCTCTGGCGCCAGCAGGGCCTGGACCGCCGCGCTCCCCAGCAGGGCCCTAGGGGGAGAAACAAGGAGCCACGTGCTTCAGCTATCCTCCATTGACCTGGGCATTGACAATGTTCATATCAAAGCAAAGAAATTAATTTCTCCGTAAGTTTGTTATGCAGCTGAAATGCTACCTATAAAATCGCAGTTAGCTATTAGCTTATAGTACCATAATGGAAAAAATCTTAAGAGGACTATGAGGACTATTAACTGTTTTGAGAAACAAACCCCACAATGATTAGTGGGTTTATCAATAAATGGCTGTAAATAAAAAGTCAAATGTCTTTAATGATATGAAATCATTTTTGCATAGCACTTTAAAGTTTTCAAAGAGCTTTCAGACATTTTCGTTTAGATAGTCTGTACTATCCTGCATGATACTAAGATAAATGTGTCCCAGTTGGTATATAAATTAAAGGTGCCTGAGGGATTGATTTATTTTAATTTCAAAGCTAGGAAATGAACAAGAGCTGGGAATCGGTTTAACACAGGGTGCCACTTTCCTAAATTCCAGTCTATTGCTTTCAGAAATTAGTTTTCATTCATGAGAAATATAGAAACAATGCTCACTTGTAGAAGTATCATTTTGGAGAACAGAAAATGAGTTATTTACCTTTTCTCCGGGAAGGCCATTGGCACCAGCAGGTCCTCGGAATCCAGGGGCACCCTGGGAATAATGAAAGCCGAGTAATTTAGTCAAAAGCATTTTCCATAGTTCTTGGTTGGCAATGTAAACATTGATATGTTATAGATTCTAAGTTTAAAGAAATAGTTGGGTTTAGGTGCTTAAGACAAATGGCGGTTGGTTGATGGTAACGTTTATGGGGACGATAGTGCTTTTTATTTTCCTTAGATGCCTCCAGAATGACGTACCCTTTCTCCCACATTTCCTGGAAGTCCATTTGCACCAGGTTCTCCAGGAGAGCCGTCTTTGCCATCTTCACCCTTAGGCCCTGGGATACCTGGAGAACCAGCTTCACCCTAAGCAGGTGACAAAGAAATGGTGGCACATTTGGATGACATATTTTACACATTTACTTCCCAATTTTATTTCCTTGTTATGAGATGATCATGGCCGGTAGGCTAGCACTTACCCGTTCACCACGTGGTCCCGGTTCTCCTTTGGCACCATTTTTACCCGCTTCGCCCTGAATGAAAGGAAATTTTGGCTTACAACAGGGAGGCTAGACCAACACCAGGAGCCCTAGGACCACAGGGTTCGTGTTGAAACCCTGAGTGAAATACAATTAAATCCAGCAGAACGGGAGCAAAATGACAGTGCTTTCTATTTGTCATGTAGGAATTAGCCCACAAATTAAAAACAGGCTACTTACTGGACCACCCCGAACTCCCGGAATGCCGTTAGTACCAGCTGGTCCTGGAGGGCCTCGAGCTCCCATTAATCCTGGAGCCCCAGGAATGCCAGCAGGACCCTAAAAATAACCCAATAACATTAACATCGAACAAGCCGAACTTGAGCTTTCTTTTCTGACTGTTTAATTTAAACAGCACAAATCTGTCGCTAGATAAAGTGCCAAAGGAACTGAGAGGACATGCGGGAGAGGATTGCGGGGTGTGGGTAGCTTACCATTTCCCCTTTTCCGCCGGGACTCCCGTTAGTCCCAGGGGGACCCTAGAGAGAAGGGGAGTATGTCAATGAGAGCACAAGCAGGATTTCTCTGTTTGAAGTTGCTTTTATGTTGGGAAAACGCATTCACTGGGGAATGCGATACTTTATAGAAAGAAGGTGATATTTTTTTCAACTATAGCACACCACATAACATTTTGGCAATAGAGTTATTGTGGTCTACATATGTAATTAAGTAATAAGAAATAGTTTGGTCTTGTTTCTTCCCTCAATTATTATGACTGGGACTTGATTCAGGCACATTCTCCAAAATGTCAGATGATTTATCTATTTTCCACTTTACGCCGTGCCATATAGGAATTAAGTTCTAGAAATGTGTAACCTTCAAATGTGAGCATTTTTACTAAGAATGTCAGGATTTATCACATCTGGTAAAGTCATCGCAGATCACGAATCCATTTTTTTTTTCCAAGAAGAAAATTTCAACCAACTGAAACATATGCATGTATAAGTTTAGAACCTCTTTCCATATGCAGTGATTTATTCATTACTTACAGGAGGACCTTGAGCACCAGCATGTCCCTGAGGTCCAGGCTCCCCTCTTTGTCCAGGAGAACCACTGGAACCAGGAGATCCAGCAGGTCCAACCTCACCCTAAGAGATAAAACCCTAAGAAGTCACTTTCTTTTGCCACTTAGCCATTTACTCTTAAGTCTGGTTAAGCCTAGCCCCCAAAGGCTAAAACATATGACTAAATGCTGAAGTCAAGCAGGGATTGTTCATCACAAAGGCAGCGAACACGGCAAACACCGAAAGGCTTCCAAAACGGTTCATGAAAAATCCATTATTCTCTAATTCCATTTGTCCATGAACTTTTCGAAGCTCTTTCAAATGTGTATAACTTTATCCACTTCCCTTCCCAGGAAGAGGAAAAATAAAGAGAGGAGCTAAGAAGTGCCATCTGGAGGGCTGAGTGCTGGGGATAACAAGCCACTTTAATCTCAGGAATATGCTTTTTAAGATGAAAGATATTCTTTGAAGTGGTAACCAAAAACACTTTTAAGAAGCAACTCAATATTCTTTTGTTGTCTCCAACACATATTTCATATTCTTCTATAAACACACACACACAAACACAAAACTCATTGCTATTCAGTCAATCCCCACTAATCGTGATCCACCAGGACAGAACAGAACTACTCTATAGGGTTGACAAGACAACAATCTCTGCAGGAGCAATTGCCACCTCTTTTTCCTACAGAGGGGCTGATAGGTTACTGGAGAAGCACTTTAACCACTGCCACATTAGGGTTTCTATCTTTCTAGGAATGCATATTTACCTTAGCACCAGGGGAACCAGGGAATCCCGCAGTTCCAGGAGGACCAGGGGGCCCCTAAAAGTTAAATACAATTGTAAGAGGTCTTAATCAAATACATTAAAGCTAACACTACTAATTAATAGTAAGGAACCCCTTACAAAACCATAGAAGACATTTCTGCAAATTAATTATACAGAATACTCAAACCTAAAGCCAGCAAGTTGATCTTGACTCATAGCAACCCATAGGACAGATTGGGACTGTCCAATAGTGTTTCCATGTCTGTAATCTTGTTCAGAAGCAAACTCCCATGCCTTTCTCTCACACGACCAACCAACTCAAACCAAACTCACTGCCATCAAGACCGTTCTGACTCACAATGTTCAGAGAAATGAAGAGTGAAATCTAAAGTTAGAAAATCAGAATTCTCCTTTTTGTTTCATTCTGTAATTTTTCCAGGTAATCTGAGCTGTTGTGCTCTCTTCTTTAAAATAAGGATCACATTATTATTTTTCACAGGATTACAGTCAATATTTAATTGTCTTACCCAATATCGGGTATTAACTGGCATTGGGAGCAGTACACAAGTGCTAACAATGTGTTGAGTCTATTAAGGAGTATCTGATCTAGATTTGTTTATGAGTTCTGTGTCAATTGCAATCAGGTATATGTTGGCATTGTTGGATATTGGTTCTAGAACAAAATTAATATAGCTATGTATCTAGAGAGAGCGAACACAGAAATGGACACACACACACACACACACACACACACAAAGCACACCACAGTGCATACGCTAGCTCTCCTTAACCTGGAGCAAAGCCCAGCTGATAGAATGTTACTTACTGGTTGGCCATCACTACCCCGAGCACCGTCATTGCCTCGAGACCCCTAAAAAGAGAAGTTTGTGTCAAGTATTTCCTAATTTGGAACGACTTGTCACAGTTAAGATTCTGACTAAAATTTTGACTCAATTAAATTAAAATGCCCTGAAGCATATTTAAATCTGCTTACTAAGTTCAGGTGTTTATAGATAACTTGTTAAAATGCTGATCTAGTCAGCCACGTTTTCTATGTGAGGATTCGAGTCTTGTCTTTCAAAGAACTGAACGTGAATATCTGGCACTAAATCAAAAGGCTCGTGGCCATCGAGTCGATTAAAACTCACATTGCTCCAATCACACACAGATTTTAAAAATAAAGCCCCTAAGTAGAGATACTAATTATAAAATATTTATTCTTTCCCTTGTAGTTCTAGTAGAAATCGAATGACTGTGACTTTGAGCATGATGTTATAGAAACAACATTGTGGGGTGACTTCCACAGCCGGGGACTCTGGCAAGGAGGAGGCTCGTATTTGCCCCTGGGGGGTGCTCAGGGGCTGGCCTCAGTGAGCACACACTTACTGCAGCTCCAGGAAGCCCCGGCCGTCCTCTTTCACCAGGACTCCCTCTGGGACCCTGCAGAGCAAAATGAACAGGATGGGTTTACTTGAAAGTCTGTACACACTACTGACTGTGAGGCGGTTAGTAGCTAAACTGAAAATTATATGATCAGGGTAATTACCATTGGTCCAGGAGATCCATTTTCACCAGGAAGACCATTTTCACCCTAGAGAAATGAGATATGACATTATTCTATGTAGTCAACTCTATTTTATACATCTTTAAGTACAGCATATTATGAAGAAACTGTTCTAAGATCTAAGGAAAAGGTACCTTTTAATAAATCAGATGCTGGTTAGCAATTTATCAGAAATCTCAATTTCTGGACTTTAAAAGCTTGAGAACTAAACAGACATGTTCTTGGAGCCACCCTAGGATGTTCAGTAATTTCTAACCTGAGCACTTTGATTTACCTCCTGAAAACTTGAATATAAGACCTTAATTATAATTTTTCATCATCCACAGGACAAATTCAGGTAAATCTCAGGAAAAAAGCTAAACTCAAAAACATGAGTCTTAGGCATAGCTATACAATTTTTCAAGTAGCCAACGTAAGGAAACATTCTTCTTTTGGGATTTACCTTTAATCCAGGAGCACCAGTTTCACCCTTTTCTCCATTTCGCCCATCAAAGCCCTACGGAGCACATGAAAGGAGTCCAATCCATTAACACGTGTTAGTGATCCAGATTGCTCTCTGCATCCATTGCATTCAACATTTAATTAGTAGTTCTTACCCCTAGCAAATCTTTAAACATTGACTTACATATTGTAAAATGGTTTTCAACGGGTTGAAGACATTTGACATTTTTAATAGCACAAAGATATGTACTAATTGGAGAGTATAACTCAGCTCAAGTGAAAAATCCCTTGATTTATTGAGTGAGAAACGTCAGACTTCAGTTTACATCTATTAAGTTGCTATATTTTGGGTCCGTTGGTTAAATCCGCTTAAAGTTTTAGCATGGAAATAGGTGCTAGATTCAATAAACACCCAGAATTCTTGACAAAATATGTCTATTTTTTTCTGATAGTGGTGATATGAATGTTAAATTATACTTCTTGAAGGATTCCCATACTCTATCACTTTGTGTAGAAAAAATGGTTGGTTAAAAATATAAAGTTGATAGACTTTTATTTTTCTATGAAAATATTGTGCACCTATTCAAAGATTAATATGAGTTCAGTGGTATTAAGACATCAACACTTTTTGGAGTAACAGGTTATTGGTCTCGGAACCAGCTATTTGGGAGACATACTGAATTTTCCAATGAACTTGGTTAGATAAGGAAAGACAGACAAATGGGACAGATTATAGACAATTTAAAAACTCTACTTACTCTATGTCCTTTTATCCCGGGGAAGCCAGGCATGCCAGCAGGACCCTTGATACCCTAAACATAATTAATATAAATATTATTAATAAAGCTGTACACAGACTCGCAATCTAGTAATAAAATGAGTTTTACTCCTAACTGTATAACACTTTACAAGCTAAGGTAATTGTGCATTGTTCCAGTTGATTTATTGGATTCTAAAGACTTACTGGAGGCCCAGGCAATCCTCGCTCTCCAGATCTTCCGGGTCTTCCCGATTCCCCCTAGGTGGAAAAGTAAAGAATCTGTAGGTGCTTGTGCATGAGAAAACACATTACAGGCAATTAGGAAACCAATTTCTTTGTATTTTGTTTCCTCTGGTCAATGACTAATCAAAACAGCTGAGCTAAAGGTATAATTGTTACAGTTCTTTCTTAGTAGATGGCCACCTTGGTATACATTTAAGAAAAATACTAGTTATCTTTCCTCACTGACATATCATGACCATCCCTCAACCCAGTGCCAATCACTTGCCATAGGAAATTCCATGGGAAAGATGCAACAGCATAATGTTAAAGATTTTTACACTTTTTGAGCTTACAATGTCCTGTTATTCAGAACAGAGAGGAGAAACTTACTTCTTCAGTTAAGCAATATATTCGCTAACTAAATCTTGGAATTCAATAAATTGTATATCTAAAGTTACAACTATCATACAGATAGTCACTGATTAATATAAGGTACAATGTTGTTAAGACATAAACACTTTTTAAAATAAACCCCTCCCACATCACCCTGAGATTCTGGCATATAGTAAATGCTATTTAGAATATCCAGCTGAAAAATAAACCTTAACTATCTCAATCCACCCCTTGCCTACTTGGCACCTGTACACACCTTGCCATCTTGGCACCTGTATCTACATTCAACCCTAAAAACTTACATCTTTTCCAGGAGGACCAGGTGGACCAGCACCACCAGGAGGTCCGGGAGGACCCTAAAAATGAGAAAATAAATTAAAAACAGCAACTTAAAACAGCAAAATAAAAGCAAATATGCTTGTAACATTTTTGTATCAGTTTACTGTTATATACTATGTACATTCCTGGAAGGTATAATCCTCTTTTAGAAAACACTTCCAGTGCTACCATGAAATTGACAATTAGTTGATATTATACCTATCTTGTAGCTAAACTGTACTATTTATTTAATTTATTTTAATAGATATTAAAAGCTTCAAGTGTCTATATTTTATGTGTGTATTTAAAAATCCAAATGTACTAATGACATGTCTTTCTAAGTACTTTGTAATATTGAATTAAATGAATCACACCTTGTTTGCTTACTTTTGTAGCATATTCACCTGGAGAACTTTATTCCCACTACCACATATTGGATTCTGACTCTTAGTGACCCTCTATAGAATGCCCTAGCCCGCAAAACTTTACAGGGGTCATATAGCCTCATACGTCTCGCTGGGAGTGATTGGTGAGTTTGAACCACTGACTTTCCAGCAATTACCTGGCAGCACTACAGGAGCACGCTATTAAATTGCACTATTCCAAAATAAGTTTTAAAATGTTATATAAGACAACTAGATGCAAGAATGAACTGGGCAGCTAGAAGAAATTAAACTTATATTTAGTCGAGAAAGGATCTGTATCCACATTGGGAAGTAGACTCTCTGATGGCCAATAAGCCAGGAAATTCAATAGTGTCTCTAAGATCATTAAACTAATAAAAGAGTTTAGAAAATCTTGGACATTAATTCAACTATCTAAAAATACTATTTTCTTTTTAAAATTTTAATATATGCTTGGTAGTGATCTATGAATATATTCCAGAAACTGAAGTTGGTGCCTAAAAGGAATTTTAATTTACTAAATATATATTAAATTACTACTTACAGCAGGACCAGCTTGTCCCATTTCACCAGGGGGACCTTGGTATCCTGGGGAACCCTAAAGGATTGGAAATAGGTAAATATTTTGAAAGCAACACAATCTTCATATTATTCATTTATATCTTAAGGATGTTGAGAAATCAGGATTTGTTAATGTAGATCATTTGTTTCCAGTTTATAAAAATTGGACCATGTATTACCAGGTCAGAATTAAGTTCATGTGTTCCCTTCTGTTATATTACATTGCAGTAAAATGAATTGTCTTGTACTTGAAGCCCTATACCATGTCAATTAAATATGTCATTTACAATTATTAAAAAAAATTTTGTTAACAGATATTAGTGGAAGGGCATTAAAAGCAGAATTTTAGCATCTTTAAAAGAACAGTAAGTTACTTGGGTTGGACATATCTACTCATTTGTGATTTTGCATGTTGTGAATGGAGCAATCAAAGTGGGAATTTCTATTCACTTGCTTTGTACAATATTCTTGAAGAAAACACCACAAAAGGGCTATACTTACAGGAGAGCCAGGATGACCGGATGTACCAGGGGGACCAGGAGGGCCTGGAGGACCCTGGAATATAAATTTGAATGTTAAATACAACATGAATGCATGTGAAATATACTTCATTCACACATGAAAGCAATGATTCTATTTAAACCTGATATCACTACCATTAGAATGAGAACAGTCATATTGCCTTACAGTATGCATGGCTCTGATTTGGGAGCTCCATAAAAAAATAGAGCTCAGTAAAAGGTCCTCACTCTAACTTAAATTCCAACTAGATCAGTAAAAATTCATAAAAGTAAAATAGGTTTCCATTAGTCTCCTAAAAACAGGGCTTCAAAATATAAAACAAGTCAATCCAATGTGCCATGAGAGGCTCTGCACGATGCGGCTGGTGGTGACATCGAAGAACACATTCCCTGGCAGAAACTCTGTTTATCTGCTCCCCTTAAATTTCATGAGCTGTATTTAGAAAACAGGGCTACAAATCAATCCCAAATGTATAACCACGTTGATATAAACGTCGCAGGAAAAATATTTTATCTCAGCAGTGGTAACATGTGAGCCATGGTAGCGTTGCTACGCGATTCATCGTGGCTCATAAATTCAGATGAAAGTGGGAAATCTTCAGTGTTGTGGCATGTTACTACTAAATGTCAATGAGAAATTTATGAAACAACAATTTGTAATTGGGATTTGTTAATGTAGATGATTTGTTTCCAGTTAGAGTTTTGGAAATCACAAATAAGAGACCAAAAACCTGTGCAGTGACCTTTCATGATCCCAGAGAAACTAGTCCATTATGATGCCTTCATTTACATGTGTCTGCACTGTCACCCACGGGATGTTCTTTCCTGCCTCAGCTCTGGGCTAGACCAAGGGTCCTTTACGTGGAAATCCTATTGTATGTGCATGTGCCCAGGTGGAAGTGCTTTTGAAATTTTCTTCGATCAAATTTTAGTCCATTAACATGGAAGGAACCCCTTCAGATACAGCGCGACTCTTTAACGACTGAGCCAATTCTGGAAACGCCTCTGGGAATCTCTGTGCTTGATTTGAAGTCTCGTTAGACAGAATGCTTTGCTCAGGAGTTACCACGTGGTGGGCATCCACAGCAGAGTTGCATTTCATACACAAACACAAACCAAAAAGCACTCTGAGAAACGTAGTTGAGTAAAAAAAGAACCCCAAAACTCGGAACACCCCAATAAAACTCAGCTGCAATTCCAGGACTACCTCGGAAGGACAGAGATAAGCCTGGAGGGCAGCAGACCCTCCACGCAGGTACTTAGAGCCCCGAGGAAGGATGGAATGTTGAAACATCCACAAAAAGGAAGTGACAAGGAACCAACGTGCCAGACAGAACACAGAGCACGACGATGCCGTGGCGCTCCTATTTCCTAACAATACTACATTCCTAAAATAACAACCATCCAAGATTTGACAAACTTGAAGCCTAGTTAGTGCTCTAAAATGATGAGAAATATATGTACATACAGCTGGGCCAGAAAAGACTCCTCCTCCACCTCCGCCTCCAGCCTTGACATCATATGAATCAAACTGGGGAGAATAGTTCTGTATCAAAGAGACCAGACAGTTATGAACAATTAGTACGTACCTTACAGTTCTTTTCAAAATTATTTAGCAGTTCAACCTTTACTATTCACTGAGCTTCTGCATGCCAGAAAGAATGACAACAGTATTTCAGGTGTTTTTTGTCCAAAAATGCTTGGGTTTTGCCATTGGGCTTGGAAAGGGACAAGAGGACAGTTTCTCTAGGTTACTTTGGGAGTTGACGGCTCATTTCTCACGCATGGCATATATGTTAAATGTCTTCTGAGAAAGGGGAATATGTAAAGACATGGGAATACCAGTGATGACAGTATGAGGCAAAAGGGATGTTTGTAAAGGGCCTGGAGCACGATACATCCAAGCAACAAAGCATAATTTGTTGCAACACAAAGACAGGGAACAGCTGGTGGGAACCCACATGTTGAGAAGTAATATAGTCCAAAGACAAGAGAAGGAACTAGGTCGTTTTGAAGGTTGGGAGAGAAGATTTTAGCCTTGTAATTTATTACCTGACCACCGTTAGGACATGATTGGCAGATTCCAGGAGCACCGGGTGGACCAGGAGAACCTGGTTGTCCAGGAAAACCAGGGTCACCATTTCTCCCAGGAATACCAGGAGGACCCTAAAAAATTAAATTCAGATATTAAAATATAGAAAACTGAGAAGATCGAGTGCTTCAGAATTATCACACTGTACCTTCTGTACCTGACAAGAGGATGGATTGATAGGTGATTTAACTTCTTGGAAGCAAATGTGTTTTTATCTGATTCATACTAATAATTTAGGTGTAATTTATTTTTATGGAGCACTAGTGGCGGAGTGAGTTAAGCATTGTGCAGCTAATTGATCGGTTCAACTCTACCATCTCTCAGGGGAGAGATATGAGGCTGTGTGCTCCTGTAAAGGTGTATAGCCTCAACGCTATTCGAACGATTCAACTATGTCTTCGAGGGCTGCGGCAAGTCCAAACTGACTTCATGGTTTGGGGGCTAGTTTGGGTGTTGATTATTTTCACCCATGATTTATGTTTTCACATTGTTAGTGAAGATAAAGTCATTATATGAAGTTTGAGAAATTTGAATATTTACATGTACAATGAAGGGAGTCTGTCCTTTTAAATAGCAAAGTAACTGTATCCATCCTAAAAGTTCAAATCTCAGAAGGACATGATGACAAAAAATGTATAATGGAAACATCACCAGCATTTCTCATTTCACTAAAGAATCTTTACTTACTGGATCTCCCTTAGGGCCTTGAGGTCCAATGCCATTAGGTGAATAAGTAGGCTAATAAATGGAAAAGATATAGATTAAAAAGACATGAAAACACCTTTGTCATGAAGTGTATCACAATTTGCATAGTGACCTCTTAACTCTAATCACACTTAATCCCTAGTTTTAAATTGGAACATTCATCATTCACGTGTAATATCATTCTGATTGTAAGAAAGGGCTTTCTGTATTCTCAAAGGTTGCAAATGATCAAGAAAAACAGAACAATACACATTTTTACAGTAAAGAACCCCCTAACAAGCATGAAGAAGCCAATGATTCTGAAGATTCATAACCCACCATGTACTAAATCACTTGATCTCACCAGGCAACATTTTATTCTAGTCACTGTCTTGCTGTATGTATGGGTAGATCTCTTTAAACTGCCAGACTTCTCAAAGGAAAGTTGCTTCTGTTCACGTGCAGACACACACACTGTATTTCGTGTGGTGGCTGAAATAAGTGCCAAAATAAGTAAAATGGAGCCTATATCCAGATCTACCCTGAATGTCTGCTGGAGGCCCAGATAAACGTAGCTTTTAACTATCTTAAGAACCTAAAGAAAATTAGCTGCTAAATGATCATAGCATATTTTCATTCATATTCATTCTTGATTTTAGCAGAGCTGAATGTATACCTCAAATCAGTATTGTATGCCTTTTCTCAATTTTGAAATTGAGAAATCCCAGAAGAAATAAAGTGGTTCCAGTATTGCTTTTTCCGCATTGGCATCGTTCTTGAGACTGTGAAGCACTAGGGGCATTAGGCCATGATGTTTGCAACGGCAGCATCACTGCAGACCTCATAGCTACAGCTGTTTCCCCACTGCATTTGGACATTTCATTAAGAACTAAAGCATCATACTCAGCAAAAATTGTACTCATAAAGGTGACACCCTCAGAGACCAGAAAATGTCTGGCAGATAAGAAACATCTGCTATGAATGTGGTGATTCATTTTATTGTGACGAGAGACACTAGCAATGCATGCCTCTAAGTGCCTATTGAATTATTCATGAGTAATTTAATATATGAAAGAATAAAGTAAGCCAAAGATTGTTACATAGCCAAAACACACTGTAGGAGCTATTCGTGCGACCATGTGAATTTTGCAATTTGCCGTTTAAAAACAAAACAACAAAACTCACAGATACCGGAGGCTGTGGGCAAACGGGGCAGCATTCTCCAAATGGGATCTCAGGGTTCGGACAGTCTAGTTCTTGTTCATCACAGATGATCTCATCACAGAGGACGGACCCCGAATCACAGACGCAGATCTGACACGGCTCTGGTTTCCAGACGTCTCTTTCCGCGTAGTTCTGACCAAGGTGGGAGCATCCTCCAGATATGACTGGAAGAGGAGTCAAATGGCGTGATGCTTTCTCACAGTTTGCTTAAGGACATTTTAACATGACTATGTTCAATAGGTGTCTAAGCAAAAGTCTCTTTCGAAGTTGCAACCCAGGGAGCCTCTTCTGACAGTTTACCAACTAAAAATGCACACACAAAATCAAATCTGACAATTCTCGATGCGATTCAGCCACTTGATAAGAATATTTGCTTACAGGATGAAGAACATCTCCTAGAAGTTCAAGGACCTAGGTTTGGATCTCAGCTGTCTCTTAAACACAAAGTATGGATTTTATGTTAGATATGCATTTGCCTTTGAAAAGCATTAGCTATGTCTTTTAGAATTTATCATATTTCTTTCACATTTCTTAGAAACCATAATAGACTTAGAACTACCATTTATGAATATTCAGCTAAAAGAATAGATGTATTTTTAGGCATTGGCCACATACAAATCATATTTTAAAGCTTAACAGACCCAAACATTTGAAGATATTTTGAAAGAGAACATTTCTTTTATTTTCACTAAGTGAATTTGTGAATGTGCCAAAAAAAATCATATATTTTGTGGAATCTTCTAAAAAAAGGATAATGCTTGCAATCCCAAATCTATTCATTAAATACATCAATATTGGGATACAGTAATAAAGTTTCAAGGTCAGTAGGCATTTAATTTTTTATTTAATGGGGATTTAATTCCACTGACCGTCATGAAAGTACTCAAGTATACATTTATTGTTTGTGCGGTGGAAAAGCACTTTCTACTTAATCCCCCTTCTTTGCTTTAACAGTGGCTGGGAGCGCTACACGAAAGAGAGGAGTTTGTTATTCATTCTGAAGAGCTGTATGAACCTAGTTGAAAAAATTAGCGGGCAGCTGAGCTTCTTTTGTCTGTGTAAAAATTCTTCCAAGATTTTCCTGGGAGCAGATTGTCAAAACTCATTGGATGTCTTCAACATCAGGACTCCCTCTGGCTGTTGGATGTCAATAGGTACACACCCCAGGATGTAACAACATATTGTATGCCCCATATTGATGTGAAGAGGCTTAGAAATCACAAAAAAACGTAACACTTCAAAAATAGGAGGGAGGGGGGAAGCTTTTTTTCTTCTTTGAGAATAAAACACAAATATTGGCAAAGAATACGTTAGAATAATAAGGAAAACTATGAATCATTACCATGCATATTTGTGGCTTAAAATGGTCAAAAAGTTAGCTTCAACCAAGATTTGCTTCCCAATTATATGTTAGGAACTGAAATTTCAGCATCTATTAACAATGAATCAGCTTAGGGTTTGCCAACATAAAACCTGGTCTCAATTCTTAAGACATTAGCTGTGGGTTGTGCCTAAGTACAGCTTTAGTTCTTAAAGAGTACCACGATAGCTCGCCAGTAATTGAGTAAATCAATAATGTTTCTAACAATCTGTAAAAATTTTGCAAATAACAAATGGTGTACTGTTTAGTACTTTTGTATTTTGTGAGACATTGAAATTTTATTTTCTCAAAGCAAGATCTTTGAAAAGTCGGCCGAAGGAGGCCTGCTTAGGAGGAAGCAAGCGCTGTGTCAGCTGCGCTCTGTGCTTCTCTGCAGGCCCCGCCCCTCGCGAGGCTTCTGAGCTGGTCTCCGGCTCCAGAGGATGCACAGCCATGAGGATTACCTCCTTGAGTAACAATTTCCGTCTTCTCTTAACGATCCATTTTTGTTTTGTTTAATTATTTGTTTTTGTTTTTATAGGCTTGACTGGCTTACTACAATTAATGAAAAAGGGAAAACAGAATGTCAGACCCTATAGCCTAATCAAATGGGCTTGATTCCCTACTTTCCTGTAGGGGGACAGATAGAGGGTTTGATACCTTTGCGCTACATCGTCAATGATTCAGGAAGCTTTTAAGAGTCAGTTTATATACCATGTTACAAGTTCCCAATGTGAGTTACAGCTAATAAAAGGGAATAAAATTGTTTCATTGCAATTTTAAATAGATAAGAAAGAATCTGTCTATTCTTTCTGTTTATCTCTGTTATTCCAGTTTCTCATCCCTGTTTGAAACAAATGGGTTGGATTATTGGAAAGAAGCATTATCTAAGCTTTTTAAAAGAGCATTCCTTTATACTTAGTGAAGATAAACTAAATGCCAAAATGCTGACGTCAGTGTAAATGCAGTGAACCTATCTGAATGGTGCTAGGAAAGATGTATTTATAAGATGAACAATTACTTTCCTTCATATAATTATGAAAGGTGATCATATCAGAGGGCCTAGGCAATAAACTCATTTGTTCTCATAAGGAGAACTGAAGTCTTATGTTTTAAAACTGTTCTTTTTAAACAACGGTTTGCAATAAAGATGTGAAAGTTTTAATAAGATGCTATGATTGTTTAGTGAACTAAAAGCACTTATTGTTACACTGATTGTTCTTTGCTTTGGGTCCACCTTTCTTTAGATGAATCTTCTTTTAAAATTTACTATAGAAAATTTATATTTATATTCCTGCAGAATAATTTTGGATAAAGATATTCTCACTAGTAATATGAACTGTAAACCTTACCCTAGCCTTCAAAGGACAGCTAGTTTAAGACAACACTTTCATCTCTGGATCAGGATGGTGTCTATGAGGGAACCCAGCAGCTAAAGCTAAATCTATTGTTTTCATTTTTAATCATCTGCTCTTCATATATTCCTTATGTGTCTTGCAACTAACATACACTTTTGATATCCCATGTATTCATCCTCCGGTGCTTATGTCTCTAGACTGTCATAATATCACTAGATTTACAACATTTCCCATTTGCCCTGCAAATTATTTTCAAAATTGAGCACGTTATTGGTTTATAAAAATTGTACGAGAATTTATTAGAATTAGGTTATATCCAATATTATATAAATAAAAATTGTTGTTAGCCTCTTGCTTTCAAACTGTATTAGAAATCATATATAGAATTTTTTAAAAGCAAACAGATGCCATTTTGCAAGTTGAGTTGCTTTAATGTACTCTCCCCGCCGCCTCAAACCTCACTTATATGAAGTCGATTCTGATGCGCAGGGAGCCACCAGGGAAGAGAAGAAAGGCCCCTGTGAGAGTCTGAGACAGTCAATCTTTTATGGGAGTGCAAAGCCTCGTCTTTCTCTCTGGAGCAGCTGGTGGTTTTGAACTGCAGGCCTGGCGATTAGCAGCCCCACACATAACCAACTCTGGCACCATGCATGACTTTTTATCCTTCGCACTGGCGGAGGAGTTAACACGGTGCACATGTATCTTGTCAGCAATTTAGAATCCAACAATTCTAAGTCAAAGAAAAAGTTGGGTTGTTTGAAAAATGAGGATCATTGCAGTTTTATTGGCAAAGCTTATTTCATGTTCACTTAAAAGAAATTTGACTCTTGTGAAAAAGCTCTAGAAACATGGCTGAATCTCATTCCCTACATTCTCTATGTCAGTCGCCTTTGTTGAAAAGAGGGGAGAATTGTAGGCAGTGTCATTTAGCATACTGTTCTGTATCTGAAAAAATATGGCTGACAATATTTCTACTGGAAATCTATGTGTGCAAAAATCCTGGCATTGTAAAGAAATTGGAGAGTGCTTCAGATTCAAAAGAAATAAAATATAATCTTCTGCATTTAAAAATTAGATACTGAGATAGTGAAATAACTGTCATGTCATATATGTCCCACCTTATATATCAAGATTGTAGAGAAGTGTGTGTGTGTGAAAATACTGTTTATAAAAATATTAAGTACAAGGCCAATTTAATTTTTACTACTAGGCAAAGTAATCGATTTTTCAATTACTCGTCATTTAAACTAAATCTCCTTCCTCTAACTCCTCGTGTCACTTTGTATTTTGTTCCTTGTTGCAAACATCCACGTCTGAAATGTGTTCGTGGCCACACAGGTGACGATTGGATGAAGTCATCTCTATCCTAGCCTCTAAATTACAAAACAAAATGAAGATAACACATGGCACAGTCCAGTCTTATCTTCCTGTATTTCCCAGTCTCTTTTTAAGAGCACCAGAGTGAATTAAAAATTAACATAATCTATTCTATTTGTTGATTTTATTTAAGTTCTACAAATGGTCAATAGTGTAGTTTTTTTTACTTTCATTATTGTGATTTAAGTAGAGTATGTTAGGCTTGTCTTGGAATCATTTGCTGAGTAAAAATGATACACATTTGTGGAGGAAAAATAATATTCCTCTGAAACATTCAATTAAAATTTTAATTTCACTTTGCTCAAAAATAATTTTTTCTCTTCTTACTGAATCCTTGTCTAGAGAAAGATGTTCTATAATCTGCAAATCTAAAAATAACAGCTAAAGTAAATGATCATAGCATTATTTTCCCTCTACATTGGAAAGTTGAATGATATGCAAGTGGGGGTGTATAGCGTTCACATAGTTTCCACGTGAAATATGTTTGATTTTTATATTACACCTATGCTAGGAAGACATATTTTTCTTATATGTGGTTCTAGATGTGGGTAGGAATATCTTAAAATATTTCAGGTGTGGTAACAAAATGGGCTCTGGAGGGAGTATTTTTTTGGGGGGGGGAGTATGTTTAAGATGAATATTTTTAATTTTAAAGAGGTATTTTTCACGAACAAAGTAAATTCTGTTTCTTCATGTCCCCGCCAACAGCACAGCAAAACAATATAAAACAAATGAACAAAAACTCTATGAATGATCATTTCCAGATGTTTCTGTTTTATTCTTTATAGATATATGACTTTTATGTCTCCGAACAAAAATTTTGCTTGCGTAATTAATATTTTACTCTACCAAAGCAAAGCAAAAAATAATTAGAAAACTTAAACGTCTTCTACATGCCATAATCATTTATTGTTTGTAATGCAACGTGAGTCATGGCCAATAATAAAAACACTGAATGAAATGTAAAGTTTACAATTTACTTTCTTTATATCATCAAATTGCTGTTGTTAATTGCCATTGAGTCCACTGGGCCTCAAGGTGACCTACTGTCAAATACTTTTAGTCTTTCTTTATGGCAAATTTGTTAGCCAATAGGAAGGAAGCTAATACTAAGCATCATTTGCATAGCACGGCCCATGTGGCAGCTAGTGATCACGTTGCTTTGCATATCTTTCTTATTTAATCCACTCAAGAGCCCAAAGTCTAATTTTACAGTTGAACAATCTCAGACACAGAAAGGCTAAGTAAGTTTCACATGGTTACATGGTAAGAGATGAAGCTCAAATGGGAACCTAGGAAGGCTGGCTCTGGATTTGATCATTGTAACCACTACATTTCATTCCCTTTCTGCTCTGCCAAAGACAGTCTAGGTTCTAGGATGAAAGCGATCAACTTCAAAGCTTTGCCCCAGTAGGGTGAGTAAGCCCTGTGAAGTCGAGCAAGGCATGTTTTAAAGAAATGCCATTTTTCTACAACATGTCTTCACTATCTGGTCTCCAAACAAGAAGAGAGCCTTTAAAGTCTAGTTATACTTTATTTTCTCCTGACCCTATGAACAAGAATTGCATCTGCAAGGGCTCCCTCACAACAACCAGACCACCGACAGGATTAAAGTCTGGTTCAGAAAGGCAGCAGGCAATTTTACCTTGTATAGGGAAATGGGATTCTAAAAACAATAAACCCCCTGTCCCTCAAAGTGCACAGAACCGATAGAGGTCTGAATCCATTGCTGAAATTATGTTTAGGAGATCCCTAAGGGATTCAAAGGATCCCTACCAATGAACTTCTAACTTCATTAGAAGTTTCCCTCCTCAGGTTGGATGTTTCAACATGCTATGAGAACGCAAAGGGATGCCTCTCTGACCTCCATGAACTGGAGAAGTGTATTCATGTGTTCCGCCCTCCACCACAAACACAGCTAAAAACAACGTCTGTGAAAACAAGATGCTCCTTGACTGAAGCACAAACGTCTCAATGTTGGTTTTCAAAACAAATTTTACTTTCCGTATGTTTTGAAACTTTCATCTTGGAGTTTTACATCTTTAGGGCATTTTAACTGCTGCCCCACATCTTTGAACTTCTCATTTGCTTCATTAAAATGACAAGTTGAAAGCAAATCTTGACCTCAGTCATGGAAAATACCAGGGTTTTATTAGTTTATCAGAAAGGAATTCACTCGTGCTGTGTTTTCATTAGGAACAGACAAGAACTCGGGTCCTTAATGTAACCCTCCACGCTGCACTTAAGTGATTTGTGTAAGAAACGCTGTCTCGGTTTTTCTGTTGTCGTCCTGACAAGAGACATGCGGAGAAGCCCCTCCCTCCTTGAAAACGCTGGCTTGTTTTTAAACGGCAGACTCTTGGGATCTTTTATTTATGTTCGTATCTGTGAATGTGGACAATGGGAGCTCTTTTTCGAGGGAAATAGCTTGTTCAAGAAACAGTTTGCTGAGATGCTTCCAGAAAGCCATTGTAGATCTGGAAACTTGACAAATGTTCTTCATGTTCAGCTAGGAAACATCTTTCACCTTCCAAGTTTGAGCTCTTAAGCAATCTACTTTAATCATTTCAAGGCGGTGAGAGCATTTGATGTTACAAAATTAAAGAACTGGGCTAGATAAATCTTTGGAATTTGCACCGCGTCATCCAGATGGCAACCCTGTTGTTTCAGTAGATGGCACCCTTCACTGTGAGTGCCAGTCTGTAGCTGACTCGAGACTCAAGGGGGAGCAGACTCACAGCGTTTTTTGTTTTTTTAAAAAAACGAAGTCTTTAGCTAAGCCATCAACCCAGGAATCGGAATGACTTGAATGGCATGCAATGGCAGCCTTCCTCTTCCAGCCTTCCAGGGGGTTCCTCCCCTCTCTTATAAAGCTGCTTAGTTTGCTTTCATTGAATCAGGACATCTATTTATGCCCTGGTAGCCACATCAGCTGGTGTAAAGTGCTTTTGAGGTGCTAAGGAAGCGTAAGGCATCAGAAATGAAAAACACAAAATTTCGTGTCAGTGAGACTTTATTCACTTATAAGTTATGCAATTACAGATTTGATGATCATGTCTGGTTAAGTTTAAGCTTCTGAACTTCTTTTTCTCAATAGGATCCTCAATTCAGAGTTGAGGATTAAAGACAAAAGATCTACCTTTTTACCACCTTTGTATGTGCCTTCATTCACGTATTTTCTAGAATAATGTACAGTGTTGGAGTAGCTCCTTGTAGTGAAAGGAGGTGAAAAAGAAGACAATCCAGGCACTAGGACTTGAGCGTATTGTTGTGTTCTCCGGCTTTACCACTGTCTTCACTAAGGCACTAAAGCAGGTCCGATGACCGACCCTGACTTGTCTGAGAAAGGATGCTTTCTTCCCCGCAAAGCCCCACGGTTTCTCATGGTTATGTGCAACATGTTTTCCCTGTTAGCGTCTATCGGGAGGGAACATAATCAGAAACATGACTGCTATGTGCTTGGTTAACAACGAAACATAATGGAAAATGGACTCTCATAACAAGTAATAAGAAACTTATTTCTGAGTTCACTTACACTTTTATAATTTCCAAGCAAGTAAAGACTCATGGTTGATTCTACGGAATTGTCAGAATAGATAAATAGAGAAGTCCTAACATTAGAGACCATATATAATTAGAAAAAAAAGTCTTCTTTCTGCCCTCATGACTTAGCAGTAGTTATCTAGACATCATTTATCGAATAAGCAATGTGCCAACTACTTACATTAAGCAAAGATTACATTAGCGACTTAAAACATTTTTAAAAATTTCTATGGACTTTTGGAAAAAGCACATTTCTGAAAAAATGTTGCATAGTGTTGCCACTGTGTGTGTGACATGACATCATGTCAATACTATAATAGAATGGAATTTAACGCTAAAAATCATATATTTAATATTTCACTTTAAAATTCTAGTTATTCCAGTTACGCAGCATTCCTAGCGGTATTATGGAAAAGGCATTTTGCTGTTGGCCACTAGGTGGCGACCCCTTACGTTTAAATTTGTCATGTTTTAAAAACTAGAGGAAACGTAAAAAAGACGGTGTTTCTCCTTTTGTGGACCAAAAGTCATATTGCAGAACTTTCACAGACTTGTAAAAACACCACAATTCTTTGTAAAGACATGTTTTATGCTTCAGAAAACTCTCATGAATGGAAATAATTATTCAATAGAGGTGTCCTCTAAAACCCTAGCGTCCAGAATTCTTATTAGACTGTTCCCAAATGCTGTGTATTTAATCAGCCCGTAAGCGCCTCCAGACTTAGCTACCTACAGAGCTTTCTGGTTGAATCTGTACAGAAAATAAGATGCATGATTAAACACTCAACCTGTTGTTTTACAACAGACGAAAGCAACACTAAACTTCTTTTTAGCTTATGAACACTTAAATATATCAGATACATAAGGAACGATTATGTCCCACAGAGAGAAAGAAAAGACTGGCAGCTTTAGGCAACATACAGATACTGTAGGTATCGAACTTTTTAATTTTCTTTCTAAAGTTGGATTAGAGAAGAAAAATACCATGTTTTTAAAATACTGCAAGACTTTAGACAATGGCAAATATTTCCAACTAAAAATCGAAGAGTTGCATCTTTTCAATAAATGGGCAATGAGGTGCATTAGTAACCTAAACAGCATCCCAGCCTTGCCTAAGGTGAGTGGAGGGGGTAGCTATTTGGGATCCTAATCAAACATTTTCTTGGGAGATAGGACAGAGCGGAAAGAGGAAGAGAGGACCGAATGGAAGGAAGGGTGACGGTTCTAGGGCAAGGAAGATGATGGGGGATGGAGGAAGGGGAAAAAGAGGAGGGGAAATGTGCTTACCCAAGAAGGGGGTGGGGTGATAAGTAAAAGAAAGAAAAGGAGGAGGAGGAGGAGGAGGAGGAGTTGTTCTGAAGGAGCCAAAAGGGGCGGAGCAATTAGAAGGAAGGAGGGGGAAGGAGGCAGGGAGGAGGAGCAAAGAAGGGAATGGAAGGGAACAGGGATGAGCGGCACATTTTTTTTCTTTTATGGCCATGAGCTGAACATGGAATGGCATTGTGTCTCCTCCCAACCACCTTCTTGTTATTTGTGAAGTCACCGCACATAATTGATATTTTATAAATCTTGTTTTCATGCATAATGTTTGCAATAAGTACAGATCTAAATATGGAAGCATTTTTAATTATGTGCAAATAGAGAATGAAATGTCCTTGTAATTATTTCAGTATCCTTAAATTTGACATTTTAATATGTTTATATGGTAATGTTTATTCCAATTTGCCCAGTATTTTCATGGCTAAAGGGAACATAAGAATTAATAGAAATGTTTGCACATAAGTAATGAGACAATAGGGAAATAAGAGCATAAAAATCACTACATGCATTTATTAGAAAGCACATCTATAAAACTTTTTGAAGTCAAACGGGACTAGCAGCATTTGCCGAAGGTAAACACACATTCGTGTTTAAAATATATTTGTTAAAGTATGCTCTTCATTAATGCAAGTGCAGTTAAAGTAGAGTATGCAGAAAATACTTCATCCTCGACAATATGTTATTAGAAAGTGTGCGCTAATCAGCCCTGTACATGTTAGATACCGAATAGAAGCAAGGATGCTGAAACATTTTTAACAGTCTGAATGCCTTTAAGAGTGTTGACAGATAGCTTGCTGACATTGTACAGAAATACATTTAATGAAGCTAATAATGTACAAGACTCTCCTTCAGAAAGTTTTTAACACATGCTATTTTAAAACGCATGATCTGATTGGGAAAACAATACTCAGTTTTCATATTGTATCCTCACAAAGGATGCAGCATCCAAAGGAGGACGTAAAGGTATGTTAGAGGAGACCAATAACTTCCAGACTGCCGGGGAGCATTCCAATGTTAACAATCAGGAAGGAACTTTTTTAAAAGTCACAGTAAAAGTTTCCAGTGCCGTTAACATGAAAACAAGTTCAAACAAGAAACATTTCTCCCCTGAAAACACCCCGAGAACTTTTAAAAACACAAATGATAATATTCTCTTTACACAAATGGAAAAGGGCCCATCATGATTCCTTCAACATTATCTTTTAGAAGCCGGTCTTCCCCCGCTTACAACTCTTTGTAAGGAGCAGTAACGACACAAGCCTCAGAAAGTTCGTGAAATCAACACCTACTCACCGTCTTGGGTCTGTTGGGCCAAAATAACAGTGGGGTGAAGCAGAGCGAGAAGCAGCCAGGTCCCCTTTTGCACAAAGCTCATCATGTCTAACGATTAGACATGAGACTCTTTGTGCGAAAAGGAAAAAAGGAAAGCGTTCACAGCAGCACCATCAGTTGTCCCCTGCCCTCTTCAGCACCGGGCCCGTCAGAAAACTCAGCCACTGAGACTGCTTTGCTTTGGCCTTAAATAGGAAAAAGCTTGGCTTCTCTCACTTCCCAGCCCCTTTCTGAAACATGAGAGCAGCACCCATCCCCTGAGCAGTAAAAGAAATGATGAATATTTCTCTCTCCCCTTCTAGAAGACCCAACCCACAAGCATGGAAAGCAGCACATCTGGAAGTGTGTGTGTGCCTGCTTCTGTGTACGTTTCTTAGAGGTTTTAAGGTTTTTTTCTGTGTGTGTGTGCATGTGTGGGGGGGTAACTTATGAACATAGATTGCAATTCTCGGTTTCATCGTGTTGTAAGAAAAGAATGAAATGTATGTGCTTTTTAATGGCCCTCAATATAGTGTATTTGTGATATAAGTTTGAGAAATGGCTTCATACCCATTTCTTGGGCATGACTATGGGCGAGCTATCTTGCCAGAAGATTTTTATGTCGATGTTTTGCCAGAATCCCTCTAGCTCAATTTAAAGAGACCTGGAAGAGGTTCACTGGAAGACAATCCTTGGATTGTCCTGCTCACTCATCCCCTCACCTGACAGCCTGGACGTTGGAGTCCAAGCAAATGTGAAGAAACTCTGCGTGACGTCGAAATGGCGCCCTGAACGTCAGATACTTACCTGTACTTGCTTCTCCTTTTTCATGGATCTCGTCAATAAGCCAAGAATTGCTTTCTTGTGAGTTTTCCAACTTTTATGCTGCTTGTGAAAGTCAAAACAGATTTTTCTAGAGAAAATCCAGCCTTTTCACGTCCTGATTTTATGAGAAAGTTAAAGAGAAACAGCTTCTCACATGGTATGCCACGGGAACAAAAAAAAGGTGTTGCCTAAGGTCGTGCAACTTACAGCGACCCCATGTGACCGAGGAGGCCCGCTCCTCCGGGTGTTCCAGGCTGTAGTCTTAATGAGAGCAGAGCACCCAATCTTTGTCCTGGGTGGCTTCACATCACCTACCTTTATGGTTAGTAGCCAATCACTTAACCATTTCTCCTAAAAAATAAAAAGGAGAGATTCACATTTAATGTGGATTTGAAGAAATATTATAGGTCTTTGATAAATCTCAGCAGGAAAACTATGCTGGTTGACAAGCTAATAATCAAGAATTTGCTTTATTTACATCCTAATCATCCATGCATGATCCTTTGGTCGTCTCTCCATGTCACCACAGGGTTTCCACTGCGACTCCAGGTGAGCTGAATGCATTGTCCCATGCAAAATGCAGTCACGTCCATCTCCCTGTGGACGAACTTTCACTGCACCACACAGGTTCATAATGGTTCGGTCCCTAAGACCCAGCCCAAACGTTTGTCTTGGGTAGAAATGCCTTTGTCTTATTCTTTCTCGAAATTCATGTTCCCTATTTTACTCAATTTATGCCGTGTGCTTCCCAGATATGCTTTTATTCAGTAAGCATGAGCTGACAGTGGTCTGCTTGCTTTCTCAATATGCCTAGTCGCCAGGAGCCCAGACCAAGCTAGCCCAATGAGGAAGACATCCTCTCATGATAGGAAAGGGCAGCTCGTTGGACCAAGTTGTGCACCTTTTCACTTTCAAGTGGAAAGCCACTATTTGCTGCAATCAAATAGCTTGTATTATTATTTCAATCAATTAAATTTGCTCATTGAAATACTTTCTCAACAGGAAAATCGAATGTATTATTTAAAATAATAATGCTTTATTTTTGATACCACATATGTAGTAGTTTTATAGCAGTTTTTGCTTTTGCTCAACTTCTAAATGTAATTAGCATTCAAATACTAAATGAGATCTAATGCTCATGAGAAAAAAATAATGTCCAGTGATTTTATAAAAATTAACCTATATTTTACACATCAAAATTCCCAACAGGGGGAGAATTCATACACATTTCTTGATTTTTCCATTCTTCACAAAGTCAGAATTCCTTGTATTTTATGTTCCCTTCTCATTGCTCTCACGCCAAAACCTTTCCTGATATGGTGTCTAGTGGGTCATGATTCTAAACTGGTGTCACCATCAAGTGAACTGCATATGGTGAATCCCATGATGCATTGAAAAGCAGGTCGCAGTCTGGACACACATTTCCTCTATATCCCCATGCCTTCACTGATATTTACCAGGACACACAGACACGTCGTTTTGCTCTCTGGATTGCCTTTGGAGTTTTAGCACAAATCTAAACAACTGAAGCAACCGAAGCACTGATTATTCTGGCTCCTTCTTCCACAAGGAGGGTGACTGGAAAGAGCAGTGAAACAAGGGAGGGGCTGCCTATCAACCCAAACTGGAAATCATTTCTACTTCAGTGGAAAATCGGGCTTGGGAGAGCTGCACAGCACAGCTGTGATGAACTCCCCAGGCCAGTGAATGTCAGCAGCGCTCTCTGCAACAGCAAGCAGGCCAATTATGTCCCAAATGAACAACACATGGAAGGACAGCACTCTGAGCACTCTCTCTGTCCCCTTCTCTCTTTTTAACAATCTCTCTCTCTCTCTTTCTCCCCCTCCCTCTCTCTCTCTCTCCCTCTCCTTTTCTCCTTCTCCCTCTCCCTCTCCCTCTCTTTCCTCTCACTTACACTGTCTTATGTGTCCTTTTATTTTTAAACTAAGGAGATGTTTTGTTTGCATGGGCTTTTTGTGTGCTTTTATATCACTTTAAAACCATTTAAATTTTCACTTAAAAATACTGAATCCATAGCAGAATTGAAACCTAAGTTAGGATAATGTATCATAAAATTGTAAAAATACAATGTGGGAAGATCTAATACTTCTATTATCAGTGAAGGGAGTAGGGCGCTCAGTTTACACAAGTAAGATCATATTTGAAGAGTTGAATTCTCTTTGAACATATTTGAGCAAATACCAGTGTATGTGGACTAGAGCCACAGATGTGGTTGGAACAGAGGCCATGCTGTCATTGAAAGACTTGGATATCTAGCCACAGATCTCCTGAAGATTGAGGTAATGACATTAGTAAGATATGATAGTCAAGTATTGAATAATTATAATCGTTCAATTATGAAAATCCAACAATGATTCTATTTTCTTTTGTTTATTTTAATCTTAATGCCCAAAATGTCCAATTTTATTTTGAGTTTTGATTCTATAATACTATATTGATAACCACTTTTTGTTAGACAAGAGGTTCTACTTTTGTATAATACTAAAATTTCCTTGACATTTATTTTAAAAGTTTAAGCAATGTACTAAATTTGGAAACATTAAGACCTCTATATTTAGATGTTATCTTATACTCTTTGTTATAAAACCTGACACATTGGGGGCTCATACACCTCTTATCACAATCCATACATACATCCATGTGTCAAGCACATTTGTACATTTGTTGCCATCATCATTCTCAAAACACTTTGTTGCTACTTGAGCCCTTGGTATCAGCTCCTCATTTTTACCCCTCCCTTCTCCACCCTCCCTCCTCACGAACCCTTGATAATTTACAAATCATTACTATTATTTTTTTCATGTCTTACACTGTCTGATGTCTCACTCACTTTTCTGTTGTCCGTCTCCCAGGGAGGGGCTTATATGTAGATCCTTGTGATCGCTTCCCCCTTCCTCTCTCACCTTCCCCTCCATTCTGAATTTTTAATCATTATATTTTTTCACTAAAAATTAATTGAAGAACAGATAACAAAGTTCAGAGGTGTTACTCGACTCTCAAAATGACTATTTGAAATTCAAATTAAGTAGAACATTTTCCATCCCCACCCCCCATGGTTTCCACTTGAATTCATTACTAATTATGCTGCCTGTAGCCATTCGATCAGCTCCAGCTCCCAGCCATCCTGGAGGACCAGGTAGAACCGCCTCCTGGGGTTTCCAAGGCCAAGGCCGTATAATGCACGCAAGCAGGAATGGCCAGCGGATTCGAATCACAATCTTTTGATTATCCATCCTATACTTAACCCGCTAGGCCATCTGAAGTTCTTTCTAATTATGGTACTTGTACTTTTATGCAACTTAAAGATTGGATGAATGCAAATTCTGTATGTGTTCTAACGACAGATTGTAAAAAGAATGCAGAGAGGCAATAAAGAACAAAATTGTAGAGATCACGGCCAGTTTAAAACAACAACAACAACAACATTCTTCACACATTTAGATCACCATTGATCTTTGGGCAATTTTCAGTATTGGCATAATTTTTAGAATTTCAGTGAAAACTCATGACTGATGATGAAGCAAGTCTTAGAATTCACATGTGTGCATGCATATAAGCATAAGCTTTTAGAGCCTCACAAAACTCTGAGCAAGTTGAAGAGTCTGGAAATGGACTTAACATACACATAAAAATGATTTGCTTTTGTTACTAGTTATTCACTATATAAATAGATTCAAATCCCAAAACTCCCTCTTGTGTTAATATAGACCTGTCATCTAAAATCTTGTATACTTAATAGGCTACATAATCAAAGAACAGGAAACTATTGGCCCACACCTATTCGAATGGTCAAAGTCTCTGAAGTGTTGTAAGCATGGGCCCTGAGTGAAATCTTCATGCTTATAAACCAGCGATGCGCTTATTTGCTGTGGTGACTTATTATTGCAATCACACTTGAAAACTTATAGAGAATTGGGATTCAGTTCATCATATAGCACACCGACTCACTCATCAACTACGTGGATATTTTAGAAAGTTTGCTGGAATGCAGCATCTTGCAGGAGTTCCCTGTTGGGTCTTCAGTTCATCACTGTCAGGGTGGAAAGCCTCAGTCTGTAAACCCCACAGGACTCTCTATCAAATATGATTTGTCATCTGAGTCATACTTAGGAATTTTCAGCAATATCCAGCACAGCTGCAACAACTCCCCACATGTAGCCAGTTCTGTCTGAAGATAAAAGAAGGCCCAACCACCCCATTCAGATAGCAGCAGAAGCTAGACCAAAGCCCGGCCAGTGAATATGCATGCTCCAAATGATCTAACTGCTATCAATATTCTTTCTATTCAGATAGCCAAAGAGGCTCAAACATAAGGTTTTAAAATTCAACTAACCTTTAAAGACACAGAAACCCAGAGGCTCTGCAACCATTTCCCCACACGAATGGGAAGTAACTAAGTTTTAACTGACATTGAATGTTACTACATAACTGCTTCCTTTTCTGGTCACCAGAGCTAATGTGAAAAAAAAAATCTGGTTAGTTATCTGAAGACCTTGATTCCTTCTGTATATTAAAACAGGCTAAATTAAAGTCTATGTTTAAATAGGTTATTGGTCTATGGAAGAGCATCAATATAAAATTGTGGGATGACATAATAGAAAATAGATTCATTCTGAAGGACCTAAATGTCCTTTGGAATCTTGGTTTCATGTAAAAATACCCTCTTCAGTAGCCTTGCTCTACATTGATTTCTATATTAATTTCATTCTGATTATACATCTTTTACAGATATTTCCCTCCTTCACCACCTTTAGTATTTTTTCCATCAAGCAGAGGTAAGCACAGTCCTACAGAGTGTGGACCGCTGTTAGGTGCCACCAGGTTGAAAACCACCAGCTGCTCCTTGGAAGAAACCCAGGGCTTTCTCTGTCGGTAAAGATTACAGTCTGGAAAATGCACAGGAGAAGCACTACCCTGTCTATGGAGTCACCATGATCAGCATCAGCTCCACGGCAGACAGCTTTTTAATTTTATTCCGTGGAATATAGTCATGCAGTAAAGATTTGTAGGACTTCAAAAATAGATGGATGGATGGATGGATGGATGGATGGATGGATGGATGGATGGATGGATGGATGGATGGACAAATGATGAACCAAATAACAACAGCAACAATTAAACTCATGGTCACTGAGTAGATTCTGATTCAGAGAGACCCTATAGTACAGACTAGGACTGCTTCTTTCCATTTCCAAGGCTGTAATTTGAACCTCTTATCTTTCTCCTTTGGAACAACTGATGGTTTGGAACTGCTGACCTGGTGATTAGTAAGCCAAGGAGCAACCTACTATGCCACAAAGGGACCTGAAAAGAGCCAGGGAACCTAGACATTCTTTAAATCAATCACTGTCCTACCTTAGTTTACAGACATTAGATGCATTTCGTGACGTGATTAAATAGAAACATCTAAAGAAAAGAAACAACTTCAAGTGGAAAATCTCCACATGAATATTGTACTTCTTAAATATACAAAATGCTGGTATTTGGATTATGCTATCAAATAAAACAATATTATTTTATTTCTATTCTTTCATATCCACCCATTTTCTCTAATTCCAACTTCAACCTCAATTTTGGAAACTTAGCTCTTTGTATAACTCTTAATATGCAATCCAACCTCATTCGGTCACTAAGTACCTTCTTCACAAATTGTATAGCCTTTTTTTTAAACCAATACTCACTCGATGTATTTTTTTGTTCTCCTACCTTTGCTGAGGCTATCTGAAATGCTTGTTCCTCATATCTATCTGATCAAATCCCACTCAATAGTCACAGATCACTTTATCCAGAAATCTCACTTATTTGTCCTGATGAAATATTTCCCTTACTCCTCAACCTCCCTGCAAACCTTCCTATAGCCTTTTGCCTCCTTTGACTTATAGTTTACTATTGAATTTAATTGACTAACAATTACTTCATGGCAAGATTAAGGTTTATGCACTAGCTTATTTCAGCAAAGTAGTTTTTATAGGGCTTTACATTAGTAGACAATTAAGAATTATGAAGTGACATATCATTTAAAATATGAAATCCTTAACCCAGTAAAATATAGTGAAGTAATGTATTTTCTTCGTGTCTTTTAGAACTCATGTAATTTTTCAAAAGTTAATTAATCCCAGTGTTTCCATCACTGTGACTAAGGAAGCTCACTGTTTCCAGCATAGGAAGGCCTTGGATTCACAAAGGAAATTAAAAACTTCCAGATGGTTTGAATTTATTTCTAAAATAGAAAAAATAAAACACAAACAATAAAACCAATCAACAAACAAATTGAAAGCAGTCAAACTCTATGTTCACAATGAGCATCACAAGTCAGAGACTAGTGAAAAAGAAACATTTTGTTAAAGGTAGAGAAACAAAGGTAGTTTACTAAGTCTTATTAGGAAATAATAGAAAAAGTAAACACTAATTTCAAAATCAACGTAAATAAAAGAGTTTAAAATGCATCACAGTTTAATCTGTTTTATTCTGAGAGTAAAAATTAAAATGACATATTAGTTAGTATCTTAAGCATAATAAGTGCCTAAGAGAGAACTTCTCAAACTTTTTTGTTCAAATTATTTCACTTCCATTGACTGAGTTTCTTTGTAGTTAAAATTTTAAAAAGGAAAATTCAATGCAAAATGTCAAACCAAAATACTTAAACTTCCTACAAATATAGGCACCCTTTGTGTGGGGGTATATAAGACAAACGTTTAAGGCTTTGCTCCATTTAATGTACTGGTTATCCATTCTTGGGAGCATCGGTTGCCATCTTAGTCTGCTTCGTTAGGTATGCCAAGAGGGCATGGAAATCAGGTGACCCTCTCCTATTCCAGGGGGACCACCAACGTCTTGGAATCTCTTTCCTCGGTGCTCGCAGCAGGTTTGGCTGTAAAATGGACAGCCATGGGGACGCAGATTCAGCATAAAGGCTGTGTCCCTGCTTGGTGCTCACTTGAAACACTCCGTCCCCAAACTTTCACTTAGGCTGTGGCTGCTCCTGAGAGAGAGTAAGAGGGAAGAAGGGGGGAGGATGAAGTGAGAATTCCCTGACCCTGATCCTTTCCCAACTGTTAAGTGGTAGTGTAGCAGCACACTTTTATTTCTGGCAGGAATTGTGAAACCAACAAACCAATAAACAAAACAAAACGATTCTCTAGTTTTAACCATGGTAACAAAAACTGATGACTAAAGCAAGGCTCTTCCAGGATTTCAAAGTTACAATTTCCCATTCAACAAAACAGTGGGCAAATACAAGGGGACGACGCATTCTGGATGACTCCTTGCAATCAACATCAGGTTGAGTGAGGTAATTTTATCTGTACTTTTTTTGCTATAGCAAACTTCAGAGAAAAATATGGCCAGACCATACTTTGGGACACAATGACACACTACTGGAAAAAATGAAGTAGAGTGCAAAATTACAAGAAAAGTAAGATCATTGTTGAAGCCACGTTAGCATGCCCTGCTCAAAATTATATCTGATTCTCTAGACACTTCTTTTGGATGAATCCCCAAAACAAAACTAGAGAAATTACATAAATGATTTTCCAGGCCAACTTTTCTGATTCAGTGTGCTGTAAGTTGCTTGCAGTTTTTCTCCAACTAGGGGATCCAGGAAAATTCTTAGGGGTTGTGGATTTTGGAATTTCACCAAATCCTTAATGATTACAACCACACTCGTTAGCAAAATCCTTCCTAGCAGTTACAAAGAAGACAGGGCGAGGAATGGACTGGAGGAAGTAATAGAGCAAGGAAAACTAACCAGCACCTGGGGGGCCTCTGTGTACCCATGATTCTCTTAGTTTTCTTCATTATTCCCAGCATTGCCTTGGTGTTAGTAATGTTTCTTCTCTTTGGCTAAAACATAATACAGTAAAACCTGTAGTTTTCATTAAAGTGAACATTAGAAAAGCGATAACACTTTTCAATCTGTTAAAGGTTGAAAACATAAAAAACTTGGAAAAACAAGGACATCCCACTGAATTAACATGACTTAGTTAACAAAGGCGAAGCATAGGAAAATAGAAAAGAGCTCAATGTAAGGGTATCTTGGCCACAGGATTTTAAAATATTGCTGAATGTCAAAATGAGGATCACACTGTATTCTGTATGTCTACAAAAGGGCCTAACTTATTTTCTGGTAGCTATGTATTATAATAATGTTCTTGGTCATTCATAATTAATGTTTAATAACTCTTGCAAGGCTGTAAACTGCCAGGAGGTAGTTTACTGTTCTGATGGTACAAAGGATTAATTTACTTACCTACTAACAGAAAGCTTGTAAATTTGAGTCGTCCTACCCCAGACTTTCTACTCCAGTCGAGGTAAAGTCTCAGAAACCCACAGGGGCATCTCGGCCTGCCCTATAGGGTCACTATGAGTCAGAATCCATTCGATGGTAGTGTGGGTTTTTTGGTTGTTGTTCTGTGTTGTTTTGCTTTGAGATCTTGCTTGGTATAAAGACCTAGTGACCTACTTCTCCACCCCCCCCAAAACAGCTTTAAGACCTATGGAACACAGTGAAATTCTGACACACCTCCATAGCAACCAGTTCTAGCATCCCCAGTCTCTCCTACGACCCCAAACAGTAGGTATTTAGTTAGTGTCTCTTAACTGTTAAGATACTGAAAATCGAATGCAACAACAATGACTCAATGTTTTCTGGTGATTATTCCCCAATTTATATAATTAAAACTATAATTAAGACCTGCCAGTCTGAAAACCACTGCAGAGTGGTTTATAAAAACAACGATCACTTTAGGATAGAAGTGTGCATCTGTAAAGTCTTAGGATACTTTCCTTCATGTCCTTTTACTTAATCCCCAAATAAAATCCCTGCCAAGGAAAAGAAACATAAGGCAACTCAACCAGTTTGCCAGAAGCAAGTTTATTAATATTTTCCCAAAGGATATCTTAGTTGAACTGTTTATTTTGGATCACTTTACAAAAGATCATTTGTTTTAAAGCTGATAAGAAAAGAGCTGACCTATTACTGTTAGTGTGCAAAGAGAAAGGCAACGGATGTGGTTTCATGACAATGACAAAGAGAACCTCTCATTAAAGCAGCCTAAGAAACTTTTTGACTATATAGTTTATGCCATTAGCCACAAAAGCTTTATGAAGACAGCTTCCATCATCTCAAAATAAAATAATGATTTTATACTTGACATATAAGAACTGCTTAGTAAATATCTGTTTAATGAATGAATCATAAAATAAGTTTCCTTGACTTTATTAATATAAAAGATTACCGTCATGAAAAAATAATTGTAGATTATTCTATAATGAACACAACAAAGCCTTCTTTAATAATAATAGTTCTCATAATTTTACAAAAAATACCAATTCTTAGGTAATGCTTATTGGAGACCAACCTATTCAAAGTCATATATTCATGTGTGTCTACATATTACTTAGTTAAGTCTCATCCTAAGTCTGTGACCATCTACAGCTTTTGTGCCTGTTTTACAGAAGAGTAGACTTAGCAAACAACAGAATTAAGGTTCCCACTCAGGAAGTCGGATTCTAGAACGCACTCTTTTAAGCACTGTATGTTATGTTGCTGCATTTATTAGCTATAAAACTTTTATAAGTTATATAATGAAACGAGGGAAGGCAATCTCAAATAAATACATCAGAAATGTCATATCCACAAGGGCTACTTCCTCATCAATGAGACATTTTGTCTTAAAATGCTGCTTGCTTAGCATGTTATTTTGAATCGTTCCAGTGGTGGGTCGCTGAGGAGAGAATCACTTCCGTATTTATTTTTAACAGTAAGAAACCGTTTGCTTCAATTTCTGGAGAGCAAGCGGATGAAACCGGTCCCCGGAGAAGGATACGTGCTTGCTAGGGTGGGAAGGCAGAGGAGAGCAAGACTCTGGGTAAGACGGATGGACCAGTGGCTGCAACCATGGGCTCAAACATAACCAGACGTGTGCGACTTGGGCAGGACCCACCAAAGCTTTCTTCTGTGGCACATAGGCTCCCTATAAGTTGGCACCACATCTAACAGCAAACGACTAACGAACTTGCATGGCACTGAAGTAACTGTAAGATCAGCATTCGAGGTTTCTTGCGTGTCTCAAAAATGATTTTTAAAGATAGTCACTTGGAAGAGATTCCAAAATGTTTTTTGAAAACTACATGCTACTACTGTCCGAGATGGAGTCTTCCTGCTGTGTTTGTGAAAGGATAGAACAGAGCAGAAAAGGCCAAAGAAAGTGAGCCACAATGGCGACGGCCACCCAGCGGGATCGTCGGGATGCAGGGTTTTCACGGAGCTGGTCCGCCCGCGCTTTCACAGGCAGAGTTCCGTGGAGGGCGATCGCACCTCCCTCCTAACTTATCTTTGAATCCGATTGTTCTCCTTCTCAGAGATGTTTTAGAGAATCCAAGTTTTGTTGCAGTCCGGATTCAATTTGGAATTACCAAGCCAAACCAGAAAGCAAAAAATTAGGCTTCCCCTCCCCTCGGGGCCTGTCCACGTTGTAAACTGTACAAAATGATCCCGTCCTGACAGAGCAGGATGACTAGTTTCCAGCAAAACTTCCATATGTGGCAGGGAGCTGTCCTGAAATGACAGGCTTCGGCAAATCTTTCCAAAAGGATCATAGGTTTTTCTGGACAACATTATTCCTTCGACTGGACAACATTTCTCAACGTGGCCTTCTTTATCACTTTCTCTCTTGATCGCTATTGAGCTTGGCTTCTTTTCAATTCCTTCCAAGGAAATACTTGCCTCCAACCCTTCCCCACTCTTTTTTGTTGTTGCATGTGCTACCTATCTTAAATAAACAAACAAACTTGTGTGTGTGTGTGTGAATTAGGTAAGAGTTTATAGCGCAAGTCAGAATCTTTGTGTTCAATGATTTCTCAAGCCTCCCAATGGCTGGCCGGCATCCATCATTTTTTGCCCATCTCTTTCTGGTTGGCTCCTCTCTTTCCCTTTACCCAAGTGAATAGCTGTCCACCCCCTACCCCAAGGCTCCCCCTTTCTTCTCCTCCCAGTCTGTCCATTTAACCATTAATATCTGTTTTTCTTTAGCGTGAAAATCTTTTCTTGATATTTTTATCACAGTGGTGTCAGACAAAATTTGCCCCTTTGTGATGACTGGTTTCTTCACTCAGCATAATGTCTTGGGGCTCATCTATGTCATGCGACCTTTCAAAGATTTGTTGTTTATGTTTAGTGTTGCGTAATATTCCGTTGTGCATTGATACCAATGTTTGGTCATTCTTCCACCAATGGCACCAAGGGACATCTAGGTGGTTTCCGCCTTCTTGAGATTGTGAGTAGCGGCGCAGTGAGCAAGAATGTGCACAGAGCTGCTCCTATTACAGGTCTTACTTCTTTCGGGTGTACGGCAGGTATAGTTTATGTCAATTTGATGGTGCCTTTGTGGAAGTAGGCTGAATCCCAGCCTGTCAATCAAACCACAGTATGATTATGCCTCCGTGAGGGCATTTCCTTGTTATAAGAGACAAACCGAGAACTTCTCTCTCTCTCCACGCCCCTTTGCCTTTCTGCCTGCTGGGAATCTGCTTGTCTCCAGGGGCAACCGCATGGAGGCCACCTGACCCTGAGAGCTGTGACCAACCTGCCGTTTTTCACCGACTTTGGAGCCATGTAACTCCGTATCACCTGGCCTCTGACCTTCCTGCATCCTGCTTCTTTCTGCATCATCAGCCTACAGCTACATGCATCTGAAGAGGGTCCTGGCTTGCAACAGATTATGGACTTCAGTTGGACTGGACTGCCATGCCTTCTTGATATAAGCGCGCGCGCGCACACACACACACACACACACACACACACACACGATTGTCAAAGGTTTATTTCTTTAGACATCCCAGCCTAACACAGGGTATGTACCGAGTGTGGTAATAATTTCCTTTAGAAGAAAGACAGGGTCCAACGCCAGAAGCCCAAAGTGACTAAAATTCACCGCGCTATTTTTTTTTCTTCTACCAAAGCTCTTAGGAAATAGATTTCTAGGGGAGGAGATATGTCTTAGAACTATGTAATGGTACCAGTATATTTACCCCATCCAAGGAAAATAAAGAGTGGTATATTAAATCACACCCACTGCTGAGGTAGATTCAAAGATAACCCCAAGGAAACAAAGGGTGTGGCTGGGGTCACACCCTCTAGTAAAGTCAGGTCTTAATCCCACCCTAATCTTGTCCATTAATATAGTAGAGAATGGCCTCCAAAATGAGACTTTACGCATAGGCCTAGAGAGTCCTGAATTCTTATGTATCGTATAAAGAATTATGGCTACAAGGGCCATATAAACTAACCACTCACCCAGTAGAGGGATTGATGGGTCATATGATATTTCTTCTCCCAATTGTTTCAGGAAGCACCATGCCACTTTCATACTGGTTGCTGTGTGTTATAATCCCCCAACAGTGTGTAAAGGTCCCAGTCTTTCCACACCATCTTCAGCAGTTGTTATTTTCTGTTTGTTTGATTGCTTTTTGTACTTGCAATCAGAGCTGGGGTGAAGTGACATCTCCTTGTTTTGATTTACATTTCTCTGATGATTTGTGATTGTAAGCATTTCTTCTGTTTGTTGGCTGCATGGATGTCTTGTGCGGCGAACTATCTGTTCATGATTTTGACCAAAATTTTTAATTGGATTATTTGTGTGTTTCTTGATGAGATGCTGAAATTTGTATAGATTTTAGAGATTTTTGCTCCAATATGCCTTTGCCAAATGAGTATCCCAATCTATCAATTCTCTTTATATACTTTGCATCATAACTTTGATGCATGTCAGGGTCTTATTTTTAGTAGGCCCCAGTCATCTATTTTGTCTTTGGCTATGTGTATTTGTCATGTATTAGAGGTCCTGAGTTTGTTCATATTTTTCATTGCTATACATATCTACTCAGTGCCAAAAAGGAACTGAAGAATATGATACAGAGTTAAACTGAGGACGCACTGTAGATTCCTAAAAGGTAAACAAATCAAAGAGACTAATTAAATTCAAATTTTATTTAATATTGTTACCTTAATCATTTGCTAGAAGGGACCATGTGCCTTCACTTTAGACATGTGGATTTTCCATGGCAGCATCCATGTCCTATATATTGCCTGGGCTTACAATTCATGTAGGTGTCTCTAGGTGGAGGCTGCTGTACGGGTTGCTGTCAAGCGGGCTTTGCCTCGGGCTGACCCCATATACAACAGAAGGAAACCTGGCTTGGACCTGAAGCATCTTTACGATCACTGGGAGACACTGTGTATTTTGAGAGTCTCGCAATCTGCAGGGTGCATTTTCAAGTTCTATTTTGGACAGTCTTCTTTTTGTGATCCATAAAATTTTCATTGCTTACTTTTTAGAGGTACATCATATCTCGCTGACATATGACCATCATGGGCAATACTGCTGGTATGTGAAATAGTGGTGACATAACTTTCAGCATCAGAGTAACATGCAAGCCATCTCAATACAGAAAACTGAAAGACAGGCGGATGGAGTTATAACATTGATGTCCCCAATTGTTGTAATTAATTAATTAGGATATTCCTAGGCCTACTGTGTGCAAGGTCCCATGCACTGAATCCACCTGGGTTATAACAGAAAAGTAATACATAACACCTATACTTAAAACATGCACTTTATTTAATTTTGGAAAACTCATTTAGACATTTTTGGCATAGATTCTTTCACATATGAAATGCGAAATGAGACTAAAGGTAGTTTTTATTACAGTTTAAACATCTCTAAAAAGTCAATGGATTTTTTTAGTGATGAAAACAAGCTTAAATTATTTACTAAAATTTGCATGTTCTTTCAATAATAGACTTAACTCTCAAATCTCACTGCCATTGAGCCAATGCTGACTCCTGGTGACCCACTTTGAGTTTGCAAGACTGCAACTGTTTAGAGAACTAGAAAGCCCAATCTTCCCCCAGAACTTTCAAAAGGCTTTGTGAAAATTCCCCTTATTATTCAATGCCATTTCCCATGACCTTGTTGAAGGACCATTTCCAAGTTTTATGTTTTACCAAATCCCTGCAAGTTAAGAAGACTGCTGACCTTTTTCATAGAATACATTACACTTATTTCTCACTAATCAACTATTTCATCATCGGACTTTTTGTATTTTGCAGAAATGAATGCCAAAGTCTTAGGCAAATGCAATACTGGTTTCCTGTGATGATTAACATTATATGTCAACTTGATCCTCAGTGGTTTGGCAGCTATGTAATGATTCAATGTGGCGGTTATATCATGATGCAATCATCTTCCATTTTGTGATCTGACATAGTCACCCGCCAACCCATTTTCAACATGTCATTGATTTCCATATGAGTGTATTATAAAACACAAATAAATAGACCTAACTTTTAAAAAATACACATCAAGTGTTTTCTTAACAGTAAAATTATTTAAGTTAAAAAACAATACAAAATATTAGAGATTTTAGTAATAAGGCCTTTTTCTGATGTGTCATTGCTAAAAGATGTTTTCCCAGTTGGTGGGCTCTCTTATTACTCTCTTGGTGAATTCTTTCGATGTACACTGGTGACTTATCTTCAGTATATCCCACTTGTCTATTTGTGATTCCTCTGTATTTATATCCTTCTCTGTTTCTGATAGTCTATGTATTCCCTGTGCCAAGGTTCCCAGATTTGTCCCAATTCTCTCACAAATGGCCTTAATTGTTTGGGGTTTTATCTCAAGATCTGTGATCCACCTTGAGTTTATTCTTGTGCATGGAGTGAGGTAAGGGTCTTCCTTCATCTTTCTGCAGGTAAATATCCATTTTTCCCCAGCACCATTTATTGAAGAGGGCATTGCTTTCCATTTGATATTTTTTGGGTCCTTATCATAGATGTTGCCTATATGCTGTTTTAATTTCTGGGTCTTCAGCTCTTTTCCATTAGTTTGAATGTCTGTCCTTATACCAGTACCATACTGCTTTGACTATTGTGGTCGTATAATATGTGCTAAAGTCAGGCAGAGCAAACCCTCCCACTTTGTCCTTCTTCTTGAGGAGTTCTTTGCTAATTCTGGGCTTCTTCCCTCTCCATATGAAGTTGGTAATCAGTTTTTCTAATTCTTTAAAGAAGGATGATGGTATTCATATCAGGATAGCATTGAACTTATAGTGTCTTGGGCAGAACTGACATCTTTACTATATTGAGTCTTCCATTCCATGAGCATGGGGTGTTCTTCCAAGGTCACTCTTGGTTTCTTGTAGTAGTGTTTTATAATTTTCCTCATACAAATCTTTCATTTGTTTTAGTCAGGTATATCCCTAGATATTTCAATTTGTGCTTGGCTATTGTAAAGGAGACTACCATTTTAACTGTCTCTTCTGTAATCTTGTCTGATGTGTATAGGAATCTGATGGACTACTGCTTGTTGATCTTGTATCCTGTCACTCTGCCATGTTCCGCTATTGCTTCCAACACTCCCTTTGTGAAATTTAGGGGATTTTCGATGTATAGAATGATATTGTCTGCGAATAATGATAAATTCGCTTCTTCCTTCCCTAGGTGTCTTTTCTTTGTCTTATATTGTTAGCTAGGACCTCCAGTACAGTGTTAAATAGGAGTGGGGACAGGGCCATCCTTGCCTGGTCCCCTTTTTCAGTGGAATTGTTTTAGTCTTTTCTCCATTAACTACCACGTTGGCTGTTGGTTTTTCATATGTAGCTTGTATAATATTGAGGAATTTTCCTCCTATTCCTGTCTTCTTGAGTGACTTAAACAGGAATGCGTGTTGGATGTTGTCGAATGCTTTTTTCCTCATCTATCAATATTATCATGTGGTTCTTACCATTTTTCCTGCCAATGTGGAGAATAATACTGATGGTCTTTCGTATGTTGAACCATCCCTGCATCCCTGGTATGAATCCCACTTGGTCATGGTGAATTATTTTTTTAATGCTTTTGTATTCTATTAGCCAGTATTTTGTTAAGGATTTTTGCATTGATGTTCATTAGAGATACTTGTCTGTAGTTCTCAATTCTTGTGGGATCTTTGCACGCTTTAGGTATCACAGTTATACTAGCTTCATAGAAAGTGTTTGGGAGCTTTCTGCCTTTTTCTATATTCTGGAAGATTTTGTGTAGGATTGGTGTCAGTTTTTCCCTGAATGCTTGGTAAATTTTTCCTATAAAACCATCTGGGCCAGGGGATTTTTTTGTTTGGAAATCCATTAATAACCTTGTCCATTTATTCCATTGCTATGGGTCTGTTGAGGTCCTTGACATCCATCTTGGACAGTCTAGGGAGGGATTGTGTTTCCAAATTTTGTTTTTTCTTGTTATTTTTTAAAATTAATTAATTACAATTTTTCTTGGTCATTGGTTTTCGTTGTTGTCATCTTCATTGTGTTCTCTTTTATCACTTTGTCTTGCTATGCATTGCTTTTTTGTGCATATTATTATCTCTCCAAGTCTATCTAGAAAAGATAGGCTTGATGAAGACTCTGGAGGAGAAATCAACAGGACCGATGGTTCTGGGAAGACATGAGAGAGGGGGAGGTGGGGGAAAAGAGATGGATGGTATTGACCAATCTGTGGACAAGGGAACAACAAGTGATTCAAAATTAGTGGCAAGGAGGGTGTGAGGGGCCTGGTAGGAATTCAGAAAGGGCAATGTAACTGAGAGAATTTACTGAAACCCAAATGAAGGCTGAGCATGATAGTGGGACAAGAGGAAAGTGAAAGGAAATAGAGGAAAGAACTTGGAGGCAAAGGAAATTTATAGAGGCCTAAAGACAGGCATGTACATTTATAAATATATTTATATAGGATGATGGGGAAATAGATCTACATACATATATTTATAGGTTGAGTATTAAGGCAGCAAATTGACATTGGACCTCCACTCAAGTACTTATTCAATGCAAAAACACATTGATCTATTAAATTGGCATTCCATAATGTTCACCTTCCTGACATGATTGCTGAAGACAAATGTGTGCATAAGCAAATGTATGTGGCAAAGAAAGCTGATGGTGCCAGGCTTTCAAAAGATACAGCCTCTGGGGTCTTAAAGGCTTACAGGTAAAAAGCAGCCATCAAACTCAGAAGCAACAAAGCCCACATGGAAGAAGCACACCAGCCTGTGTGACCACAAGGTGTAGAAGGGACCAGGTATCAGGCATCAAAGAACAAAAATTCACATTCCTGACATGATCACTGCAGAAAAATGGGTGCATAAGCAAATGTGGTAAAGAAAGCTGATGGTGCCTGGCTATCAGAAGATAGAGCATCTGGTGTCTTAAAAGTTTTAAGATAAACCAGCCGCCATCTAGTCAAGAAACAACAAAATCCACATGGAAGAATCACATCAACCTGTGTGATCACGATGAGCCAAAGGGATCAGGTATCAGGCACCAAAGAACAAAAAAATCCTATCATTGTAAATGAAGGGGAGTCCAGAGTGGAGACCCAAAGCCCCTGTGTAGGCAACTGGACACCCCCCCCCCTTACAGAAGGGTCATGGGGAGGAGATGAGCCCGTCAGCATGCAATGTAACAACAATGAAACATACAACTTTCCTCTAATTATTAAATGCATCCTCCCCACTCCCCACCCCCACTAACATGATCCCAATTCTATTGTACAAATCTGGCTAGACCAGAGGATGTACATTGGTACAGAAAGGAACCAGAAACACAGGGAATCCAGGAAAGATGATCCTTTCAGGACCAGTGGTGAGAGTGGTGATACTGGAGGGTCAAGGGAAGGTGGGGTAGAAAGGGGGAAGCGATTATAAATATCTACATATAACCTTCTCTCTGGGGAACGGACACAGAAAAATGGGTAAAGGGAGACATCGGACAGTGTAAGACATGATAAAATAATAATAATTTATAAATTATGAAGGGTTAATGAGGGAAGGGAAGTGGGGAGGGACAGGTAAAAAATGAGGAGCCAATACCAAGGGTTCAAGTGGAGAGCAAGTATTTTGAGAATGATGATGGCAATGAATGTAAAAATGTGCTTGACACAATTGATGTATGTATGGATTGTGGACTGGAAAACGCTCCTAATGGCCAGCAAATGATCCCTGAACTAACTACAAGCTTTTCTTTTGTGAAGTGTTTTGTTCTTTGTCAGTGGTTTGTTTTTGTTGTTTTGTTGTCTGGTTGTATACTGTTGCTTTGTTTTCCTCTGTCTTGTTTTCGTGCATGTTAGTGTCTCCACAGGTCTGTCTGAATAGGACAGGCTGGATGAACTATCTGGAGGAAAAACAATGGGACCGACAGTTCCGGGGGGACTTGGGGTGTGGGGGATAGGGGGGTTAAGGAAGTGGTGTTAACAAACACAGGGACAAGGGAACAACATGGGACCCAAAATGGTAGAGAGGGGGGAGTGGCAGGCCTCGTGGGGAATGATCAAGGGTAAGGTTGCGTAGAGAATAGGTATAGCTGTAGCACAGGTTGTGACGGAGCATGGTAGTAAGGCAGGAGGAAAGTCAAGGGAGATGGAGGAAAGAGCTAGGAGTCAAAGGGCATTTATGGAGGTCTAGAGAAAGACATGTACATGCAAATATATATAGGAGGATGGGGAAATAGATCTATCTGTCTATATTTATAGGTTAAGTATTAAGGTGGCGGAGGGACCTTGGGCCTCTACTCAAATACTCCCTCAATGCATGAATACTTTCTTTTATTAAATTGGAACTCTATGATGCTCACTCTCCCGACACAACTGCTGAAGCCAAAGTGGGTGAATAAGTAAATGTGGTGAAGAAAGCTGATGGTGCCCGGCTATCAAAAGAGATAGTGACTGGGGTCTTAAAGGCTTGAAGATAAACAAGCGGCCATCTAGCTCAGATGCAACAAAGTCCACATGGAAGAACACACCAGCCTGTGTGATCGAGTGGTCCTGAAGGGATCAGTTATCAGGCATCAAAGAACACAAAATCATATCATTGGCTGCACACCTCCATGATAGGATCGCTGAAGACAAATGGGTGCATAAGCAAAAGTGGTGAAGAAAGCTGATGGTGCCTGGCTATCAAAAGAGCTAGTGTCTGGGGTCTTAAAGACTTGAAGGTGAACAAGCGGCCATCTAGCTCAGAAGCAAAAAAGCCCACATGGAAGAAGCACACCAGCCAGTGCGATCACGAGGTGCCAAAGGGACCAGGTATAAGGCATCATGCAAAAAAAAAAAGATATATATATATATGTATATGTATATATGTGTGTGTGTATGTATGTATATATATACCATATTGAATGAAGGGGGAAGTGCAGAGTGGAGACCCAAGGTCCAAGTGTCGGCCACTGGAGATCCCCTCATAGAGGGGTTTAGGAGGAGGAGAAGGGTCAGTCAGGGTGCGAGGTAGTACCGATGAAGAACACAACTTTCCCCCAGATCCTGGATGCTTCCTCCCCACAACTACCATGATCGGAATTCTACCTTACAGGGCTGGATAGGGCAGAGGCTGTACACTGGTACATATGGGGGCTGGAGGCACAGGGAATCCAGGGTGGATGATACCTTCAGGACCAAGGGTGTGTGGGGCAATGCTGGGAGAGTGGAGGGTGAGTGGGTTGGAAAGGGAGAATTGATTACAAGGATCCACATGTCACCTCCTCCCTGGGAGATGGACGGCAGAGAAGTGGGGGGAGAAGGGAGACTCCGGATAGGGCGAGATATGACAAAATAACAATATATAAATTACCAAGGACACATGAGGGAGGGGGAGCGGGGAGGTGGGGGGAAAGAGGACCTGATGCAAAGGGCTTAAGTGGAGAGCAAATGCTTTGAAAATGATTGGGGCAGGGAATGTATGGATGTGCTTTATACAATTGATGTATGTATATGTATGGATTGTGATAAGAGTTGTATGAGCCCCTAATAAAAAAAAAGAGTTGTATGAGCTCCCAATAAAATGATTAAAAATAATCCAAACAAACCAAAAGCAATAAATTGCTTTCATCTTCTTTTCTGGGAATTAATATGTGGGTGTTTTTCTACCTGCTAGATATGTTAGGATGTTTTGTATTTGTTTACATTTTTGTATTTTTATATTCACTAGCAAATCATACACACTTGAGTTAAAAATTTAATATATGCTGTTTATATTGTTTAATTGTTTAGAGAAGGCCAATTAATCAATAGTTATTGACAAGTAATTAATTACTTGCTATGACCAATCCTACTTTGTGAAGTATGAGCATCTATACTTGTGGTTTTAATTCCATTTTTGAGGAAGTTATCTGGTAAGCTAATGAGAAAGGGGTAGAATGGGACATATTTTGAGCCCTCAGCTTACTAGTAGATGGGCCTCAAGTCACTCCCCTTTGTTTCCTGTGAGGTTTGGTCTGCAGAAGATGGAAACCATCGCTGCACTACAGCCAGCTTTGTGATCTCTCCTCGCCACTGAGCATGGCAGAAGGCTAGTGTTGATTCACTGGCATCAAACATCAATCAGATGCCAATTACTCCCCCAAAGACAGCTGGCCCAGGACTCAAGTGTGAGTCATCTTTATGGGAGTCCCAGCAGAACTTTGTAGCCCGGCTAAACAAGCAAGACGTCCTTTCATTTTTTTCTGTCCATTTTACTCTGTTGCCCTGGATGCACATAAAGCTTGCCTCTGTCTAACCTCTGGTTCTGGGAACTTGAGTTGCACCCTCTCCCCTGACCTTATTTCATCAGTTTCCACAGTCTGACGAAGGAGGAAGAGCTTGCAGCAGATGTTACACTTCAAATTTGGGATTTGACAGTCCCATAATCATATGAGCCATTTCCTTCACAGTTTGTTAAGTCTGTGAGACATTGCAGCAGACTCCAGAACCCTGTTATGTGAGGGAACGTATTAAGTGGAGAGTGGCTGATGTCAGGAATAATAGAGGATGTAGCATTTTGGAAAAGTTGGACATTTGGGACATGTGTAATCTCTACCTCATTGATAGATTTCTATTTTAATCTTTCTTGCATACAAGAATTTTAATCTTTCTAAAAGAAATGTTTTTACAGGTATAAACTATGCATAAGATACTGCAGAAAGAGGCAATAAGTCCACGGAATCTCACTAATATGAGATGACCTCCATTTGTCTTTCCGTTTTCATGGTTGAAGAAAATAACTCAGAAGATGAAAGTTCAAAGCTTACCATCTCCATCCAATCACAAACATTTTACACTTTTATTAATAGTATAAGCTGTTTAATAAACACCCATGCAGTTAATATTCATGATCTAACACTCCAAGCGGTGGTGGGCTGTATCTGACATATTCCGTCAGTTAAGGCAGGGACATTTTTTTCATATGGCAGTCGTATTGTTTTACTTTTGACAAAGCAATGGTGTCCGATTCTATTGTCCGATAGGAGGCTTGAGCTTCCGTCGGCATGCGTTGCTCTAGCATATCTCTGCAGGTAATTCTCTTTCTTCCCTCACATCTAGATTCCTTGATTTTAGTTCCTTGATATTGTTGAAAAATAAAGTGAATAAATGGAAGAGTGAATAAGAGAGGGGGAAATTAGGTTTATTCCATCCTTAAAAGAAGACAAGCATAGATTACCAGTGCATGGGGATAAATGATCTTATCTTTCATGTTTTAGATGGGATGAAAGTATTAATGTAATAAAATTGTGCCAATCCTTGAATCAGTCATTTTCTTATTTGAAGACCCCCAAATACTATCATTCCCACATCAACAACAAAACAAACAAAAACATCCCACCACTCCCACGTGTGTCAGAGTGCAACTTTGCTCAAGCGGGTGCTTAATGTGGAAGAGAAGATTGTGCTTCACTTCCCGAATGCCTGTGGGTGCACTGAAGCGCCAATATTTTGGTTAGCAACTAAGTGCATTGACTTCTTGGACTCTTCCTTAGTCTTATGTTGTTGTTGTTAGGTGCCACTGAGTCAGTTCTGACCCATAGCAACCCTGTGCACAACAGAACTAAACACTGCACGGTCCTGGGCCGTCGTGGCAATGGTTCATTTGCCAGAGCCCACTGATGCAGCCACTGTATCAATCCATCTCATAGAGGCCCTTCCTCTTTTCCCCTGATCTTCCACCTTACCAAACATGATGCCATTCTCCAGGGACTGGTCTCTCCTGACATGTCCACAGGATGTAAGACAAAGTCTTGCCATCTTTGCCTGTAAGGAGCATTCTGGCCTTATTTCTTCCAATACACAACAGTTGGTCCTTTCAGCAGTCCATGGCACTTGCAGTATTCTTCCACAGCACTGCGATTCAAATGCATCCATTCCTCTTCAGGCAGTTATTCAACGCCCATCTCTCACAGGCATCTGAGGCAATGGAGAACAGCATGGCTTGGGTCAGATGCGCCTTACACCTCAAAATAACATCCTTGCTCTTCAATGTGCTAAAGACGTCCTCTGCAGCACATTGACTTAACACAATTCATCTATTGAGCCTTTGACTGCTAAATGCGTGAGCATTGATGCAGACCCAAGCAAGACAAAATCCTTGGACTTCAACCTTTTCTCCATTTATTATTATGTCCACTTGTGAGAATGCGGGTCCTCTTTATATTAAGTTGTAATCCATAATGGAGGCTGCAATCCTTGATCTTCATCAGAAAGTACTTCAAGTCCTCCTCACACTCAGCAGCAGAGTTGTGTCATCTGCATAGTTCAGGTTGTTAATAAGCCTTCCTCCAATCCTGATGCCATAGTCTTCTCCATTTAATACAGCGTCTCTGATAAATTGTTCAGTATGCAAACTGAATAAATATGGCAAGAGGATACAACTCTGAATCACGCCTTCCCTAATTTTAAACTATGCACTATGCTCTTGTTCTGTTTGTACAACTGCCTCTTGATCCATGTACAGGTTCCTCATGAGCACAGCAAAGTGCTCCGGTCCTGATGGCCTCCCATAGCTCATCAGGTCTTCTGTCATTAGTGTTTAATAGATTCAATCTAATCTTGAGATGCTCCCGGAATTTAGGTGTGATAGAATCAAGGTCCTTTTTTGGCTTTAGTGGGTTTGTTTTAATGTTCTTAAGTTTTTTCCTGGACTTACATACAAGCAATTAATGGACTGTTCCACAGTCAGCCCCTGGTCTGGTTTTAGCTGCTGATACAGTCTCTATCCACAGATGTAGTCAATTTGATTTCTGTCTATTCCATCTGGGGAAGTCCATGTGTATAGCTGCCTTTTGTGTTGTTGAACAAAGGTATTTGTTGTGACAAGTTTTTGGTTTTGCACAATTCTATCATGCAATCTCCAGTTTCATTTCTATCACCTAGTCCATATTTCCCAACCACCGTTCCTTCCTCTTTTTCTCACTTTAATATTCCAATCACCGATAATTATCAATGCATTTGCATTGCTTGCTTGATCAATTTTTATCTGAAGTCATTAGTTGAATTCTTCAATTTATGCATCACTTGATTTTGTGTTTGGTGTATAAATTTGCATAATAGCTGTATTGATTGGATTTCCTTGAAGGCAGAGAGATATAATCCTGTAACAGACAACATTGTACTTCATGATGAATGTAGCAAGACCCTCTCTGATGATGACAGTCATTCTGCTTGATGGTGTTATTGATAGTATAGTAAATCATAGGATTTTCTGATTCAAAATGGCCAATACCAGCCCATTTGCCACTAATAATAAAAATCAGCCACTCATGGCTAGAAAATCAATCTTTCTGCATTGCAGTTCATTTTTGACTACTTCCAATTTTTCTAAATTCATACTTTGCACATTCTAAGTCATTAGAAAACATTCATTAACAGATTTTTGTAGCTGTTTCTCTTTACGCTGAGTCATGCCCCATCAACAAATGAAGACCCCAGAGGCTCCCCTCCCATGGGTTTTACCGACTCACATCCATCCCCTTGATCGACTCCTCTCCAAGAAACCAGCTCCTCTTCAGTCACATTCCAAGTGCCCTTGGACTGGAGGGCCCCAACCTTTGTGACCCTCTCTGACAATGCTCTGCTTCCTTCGTTCAGTCTTTCTGTATCTAACAATGTCTTGAAACTGTGAGAGAGGTTTTCAGTGGTTTCTTCCTCCAAAGGTAGGAGATGAGCCTTTCTTAATTGTCTGGGCTTAATCTGGAAGCTCCGCTGAAACCAGTTCACTTGGGGTGACCCTGCTGGCATTTGAAATAGCAATGCTGTTGCTTCTCTCAGCGTCGCACCACACGAGCCGCCACAGTGTGGTGGACTGACAGATAAGTGGTGGCTCAGCCTCACAGCAAATTCTTAATAAATATCTGCTAAATAACAGTTAAGTCTCTTCCTCCTAGCAGGCATATCAATGGTCAAATTCTGAATATATGCAAATTGTGTTCAAAATATTTATTGCATTTAATGAAAATATCCAAAATGTTCTGCAGGCACAAACCTGGTCCATACAGCTAAATATTCATTGATATTTACTCCATGAATAGAAGTAGATGTGAGAAAAAATAAAATAGAAAGTAGATGTGAGTACCCTTAAAATTTGTTACTACAAAATTATAAATTATAATGATTTCTGAATGAACTATCATCCATATGAATTTCACAGCCATTATTTAATTGCTTACATTCCTAGGCAGCAGCATCTGTTCTACAAATTATGAGTTATTAGCATTGTGTTAAATAAGTTTTCTCTATTGTTTTACCACTACCTCTTCAAAGCTTTCTGAGATTCCCAATACTTCTAATATTTCTCAACTTCCCAACCAACTACATGTTACCAAATGATTAGCCTCTCTCTGGCTTCCCTAGCTTTGATCAAATTTCTTATCTGCCCTGTCTTTCAAGTACATTGAGGCAAGAATATTCAAAAATCAATCTGCATGGGCTTGGGAGTGGTAGTAGAAGATAAGGCAGGGTGGACCCTCCATATTTATAGCCTGATAAGAGTCTTTTTGTTTGTCTACTCTTCTCAAAACTGGAACAACAACCATTTTGAAACAAAGTTGGAAAATTAGGTGAAGAAAAAGGGTAGAACCAGTTTGAGTTTCATAAACTGCTGCCGAGGTCATGTGTATTGATTTTTTTCTGCCAAATTTTATTGCCATCTTTTAGAACTTTGCTAAAGATGTGGAATCCATCTCGTGGCTGCATCTTCCAAGAGGCCCAATTATTCTCAGACCATGAGATAATATAGCAGGATAGTACATCCTATGGTATCACTAGAAAACTCAACTCAATCTTCATGCATAAGACAGCTATGCTGATGAGGATGTTCTGTACATTATCAAATTAATAATATTTTGATAGAAAAGTGTGGGAAACAGAAAGATTTCTCCCAAGTCCTCTCCCCAAATATGTTAGACTTAGGACACTGCTTGCAGCTAATGCAAATGGTGGTCAAGCCACCTCCTTGAAGGCAGTCAGTTGCCAGACAACTATCTGGACAATGGGCTGCTTCTCCCAAAAGGTTTATAGTCATTGATTTAGTGCCTGTAGGTGGAGTTTACACACTGCTGATAATGGTTTCTATAGTGAGTCAGAGAACAGGTCAAACAGGCTCAATGACATTCAAAGTTGGGCTGTGTCTAGGACGCCCCTTCTTATCACATGCGTACCCCAAATCCCTCCTTCCTATTGTGTCTATCCCTAGATTGTCCTCCTCTCATTGCTGTATACCCTATAGGTGCAACCCCTTCCTGTCTCTACCTGTAATTAGTGGGTTTGCACACCCCCCAAAGATATATAGGCCTGGGTTAGCAATAAAGAGCTCTCTCTCGGGTTCCCCTGGGGCTGAGGTGAGCATGCTACCATGGAATGTGTCTGACTCCATTATTTCAACCTCTCTCTTATCTCTCAATGACTTTCTTATAATCTTTGTATATCTCAACTGTACAATTGGCCCTTCGAACCCACATTTAATGGTGGGGGCTGGCACCTCCCCCACAGAAAAGTTTTAAAGCAAGTTTACCATGTCGAAGCTAAAAGGGCTGGAGGGCTGAGGAGTGGGATTATATAGGGAATGAGGAAGAGGTCTGAGAAACATGTAATTGGGTAACTGTATTCTGGTTCATATCTGTAATTTTACTGTTATCATTGAATACCTACTCTTCAGTTACTAAGTCACTCTTTATTTTGGGTGCACTTTCTAGCTAAACTCAAAGAAGTACTGAAATCAAAACCAATTAAATTGAAGATTATCTTTATATTTAGTCATATTCAAACAACTAAAAAGAACAGGTACTCTTTGCATGTACTATAAACTACATATACTATGTGGATGACAACAAATTTATATATTATTGTAAAGAATGTGAATTCTAGACAACTTAATTTTACTTGCAAGGAACTATGCATGTATTAAGAACAAAACATGAGGTACTGAGTATTTTAAATTTAGAAAAGGTGTGTGTAGAATTTCCCCTTGAGTTTCTGAGGCTGTGAGCCTTTACGGAAGCAGCAAACCCCGCAGTGCTCAGAGGAGCTGCTGCCAGGGTCGAAGTGCCGACCTTGTGGTTAGCAGCCTAGTATGTAACTCCGCTGGCCACCAAATTTCCCAAGGGCATTCAGGAAAGTAACAAACAAGCAAACAAATAGGTGGCTTCAATGCCTAAAACTAAAACAATAGAATGGTCTTGATTTGCTAAAGAAGTGATCATCTAAATAAAGTTCATGATTTACCAAAGAGCTAATGATAATGCTTGATGAACGAAATCAGAGTAGACTTAACCAAATGGAGAGTCTTACCTTACTCACGGATTGAAACGTGGACTAATGTTAAGATGTCAGTTCCTCAAATTGAACCACACATTCAATGCCAGCTCAGTCAAAGTCTTCCCAGAACACTTTCTAGAACTTGGCAGGCATGGTGTTTAGATTTTATGTCAGCTTATACGTAGATAAAAGTGTATGGATGGAGTCCAAGTTGGCAGGTGACCATTTTGTAAGAGAGACACTGGGAACTGTTTTCTCTGTCTCTTGTCCTTTGCCTTCCTACTTGCTTGGATAGTGTGTCTGCCTTCACCTGTGGCCCCGTGTGGGCCACCAACCCTGGGGACACGCCACGTTTCTACCGACCTTGGATCTACACGACTTGGCACCCTGTAAGCGCCCTGCTCCCAGCTTCACCCTCCTGCTTATTCGGCTGCAACTATGTGCACTTAAAGAGGGCTCCACTAACACAGTACCCATGGACTTGAGTTGGTTTGGGCAGGGATGCCTTCTTGCTATAAATTACTGCTTAATATAAAGTTCTTTTTATGCGTATATGGCACTTGTTTTATTTCTCTAGACAACTCAGCCTAACACCACATGCAATTCTAGGATTTATGCATAAATACAGACTAGAAAAATTCCAATCCATACCATCTTTATTAGACCTATAGTTTCCTTAGGGTTTCTGAGGTCATATATTTTTAATGGATATTTTAATTTAATGGAAAGATGAGCAGACTACCTCATCTTTCTCCCACAAAGCTGTTGGTGGGGTTAAACTGCCGACCTTGTGATTAGCACAAAATGTGTAATTCACTTTACTACTAGGATTCATTAAAACGCTTAGAGCAGATGAAGTAAATTGAGAAAGAAGAATAAGGTTGAAATAAAGACCCTCAGGTGTTGAGACATACTATAAAGTTACAATAGCCAAGATTGGGATTGTAAAGATGAACAAATAGATCAATGGAATAGAATACTCTAGAAATAGACACACATACATATGTTTAACTAATAGTGCACAAAGAGGTAAAGTCAATGCCATGGGAAAGAATTTTGTTAGGTGCCGCCCAGTCAGTTCTGACATCGCAAGACAAAACCCTGGCCTCACAACTGCACATACATTAAAGCCCACGGGAAAGGACGAGCCTCCTTAAACGTTGTGTGGGAACAGTTGGATATGTTTCTTGAAAAGAAAGAAAAACTAACTCAAAATCTTAGACCTAAATTTGACACAAAAGGCCATAAAACCATTCTTAAGAAAATTTGAGAGTATATCTTTTCCGACCTTGTTAAAGACCATTTAAAAGGGACATGACGGAGTCCCTGAAGATGCCCAAACTGCCATTCTGATGTGCAGGTCGCAGAGCGCACAATCCTCTGTGGGTTAGAAAGACGAAATGCCACCTTCAGAAGAGTACAGACGGAGATGGAGGACACATCAAGAAATGATAGCTTTACCTTTTTGGAGTCCCTTTTAATAAAGGTGTCTATGATTTTGTGGCAATACTTTTAAACTTACACTGGTGTATAGGTACTGCTCTAGAGCCAATGGCATACTAGATAGCTACTAAGCGGTATACATGTAGAATATAGACCCAACAGTCACTGAGCCCATTGTGATGCATAGAAACCCTGTAAGATAGAGTAGAACTGTTGCATAGAGCTTTACCAAGTTTTCTGTAAATCTTTACAGAAATAGGATGCCTCATCTTTTTCTCATGGAGTAGGGATTTGGGGATTAGAATCAGCCACTTTTGCTTAGCAACCAAAATCTTTAGTACTGTGCCAGTGGTACTTCTTAGAATATATAGAATTCTCAAAATTCTATAATTAGGAACCAAATAAATAAAAATTGTCAGAAGATTTTACACACTTTATTAATGGAGATGCATGTACCTGAAAAGATGCTCAATAGCAGTTACTAGAGGAAGATAAATTAGAGCAGTAATGAAATACACTGAACATTTTAATTTTAAATAATCTGTGAAAAATATTTAAAATTTAAATGCTTCAAAGTGTGTGAGGTTACAGAATATTTGAAACTTTCATATGGAGATGGTAAAATGACACAACTTTTTTGGTTTCTTAAGAAGTTAAATATACTTATACCATATAACCCAGGCATTTCATTCCAAACTATTTACTCAATATAAGTGAAACCATGTGTTCATTCTTGTTCGTGAATTTTCATATGAGCTTTATTTGTAATAACCAGAGTGGAAACAACACAGATGTCCAACAGCAGGACAAGATAGCAAAATAACTCCACAATAGCACAACACTCAGCAATAAAAAGCAACAAACTATTGACTAGCTCATCAACTTTGAGGCATCTCAAAATAATCAGGCACAGTGAAAGAAGTCAGACTAAAATGAATATACACTCTAGGACTTACTTTTATAAAATGTTCTAGAAAACCAACTCATCTGTAGTTTCAGAAAGCAGAAATGTTTGTTTGAGATTCAGAAAATGGATAGTGGGCCTTCTGGAAGGATTCTTCTGGAAGGAAACATTGTGGACAATAACCCAGTGCCATTGAGTGGATTCCAGTTCACAGCAACTCTGCAGGATGGAGGAGAACTGTGCCCTAGCATTTCTGAAGCTAACTTTTTACAGGAGCACATAGCCTCATCTTTCTCCTGTGTGGCAGGTGATGGTTTTGAACCATTGGCTTTGTGGTTAGTAGCCCAACACCTACCCAACAGTGCCACCAAAGCTCCTTTTGTGGGTAATGATAAATGTATTTATTAACTTGTTTGTGGTAACAGAAAAAAATTAAATACCCATTTAAATGAATGAAATAGGGAGGATAAATCAGCATACAAGAAATAGAAAAGATTTTTTTATGAGAGAATGTGGATAAATAGCATTTGTATATTAAATAAAGTTAAAATAGTCTCAAGGCCTGAATATATGTATGAAGTGCCCTAAGGCACAGGGCTAGAACAGAATATTTTTTTATAAAACAACTTGATGTGAAGATCTTAAATTGAATATAATTACATATTAAAACTAGTAAGATTCAAAATATGTATACAATCACAAACCCATCATCATAATCGAGATAATGTACATAGCTTCACCTCACAAAACTAGGAGCCCTGGTGGTGTAGTCATTATGTGTTGGGCAAGACCCACGGGTCCAGCAGTTCAAAACCAGCAGCAGCTCCTCCAGTTGAAAAACTAGGCTTTCTACTCCCATAAACAGAGTCTTGTGCTATTGACTGGATGGCAGTGAGTTGGTTTGGTTTTATCTCACAAAAAATGAATATATTAGTGACATGAGTTCCTGTGTCACTCAGGAGACAACATTGCAAAAAAGTGGAGAAAGTTATAATAGCATTTCAATCTAGCCTAATGCTTTGCAGAATCTAGGACTATTCTTCGGTGTTTTTTGACCCATTTTCTAGAAGTTGAAGTCAACCCAGCCATAATATTTTGAAGAAATTGGTTTGTGTGATGCTTAACTCAGGGACAACTATCCTAGGAGTATCCATAGAATTTGAGTAACAGAAAGGTTAGGCAAGGATCAAGACAAAATCTACTGATTTTTAGACTATGACTCTTCTCGTTATTGTCTTTGCTACTCCCACCAAATGACCTTCATTTCCCTGCTGAGTCTGGGTAGGAAGTTTGAGGAAAACACTGACTGGATCATGATTGTTGCTGTGAGTGATTGCAAACACAGTTGATTGTGATTGTCATCCCACTGAGTAGAAAGCATGTCACCTCAGAAGCGGGAGATGGGAACTTCTTATTAGCAAGCGGGAATGGTGTGTCCTTTGGACCGCTAGATACCTGCTCACTGAACTCCTTGATCAAGGAGACAGCGTTGATACCGGAGGGGTGGCAGAGGGGCAGTGACAGCAGAACCAGGGGCCCAGGCACCAAATGCGTGGTGGGCTTCCCAACCCACAAGGCAAGTCAGAGTGCTTTGGGTTAGAGGCTGGTTTGCAGTGAGGTGCCTCTGGTTAGTTAAAAGGGGGAGTTGAGTTTGCTGACTATAGAGTTGGAGCTGAATGCCTGTGGGGTGAGCTGATAGTGAAATACCATGCACTTTGAGCAGTTTTGGCAGCCCCCAAAGAGCTTTGGAATGTTGCCGTGCAGGGCAGAGGCCAGGTCAAGAGGCTGGGGCCAGAGAGGCCTGCCTGTGGGCACAGCAGAGAAGACAATGCCCTCACTGAGCAAATGTACCCTAAACGTTTCTCACTTGCATTGCAACTGCTAACTGCCCTAATAATCCATAATCAGGCACATTGTCTATGTGGAACTTTGGTTGTTAGAACGAATTTCAGAAGATAGGAAAAAATTGTGGAAAAAGTAGTGCCAGGAGGGGTATGATTGGCATCAGGAGAGGGTCAAGAAGGGTGGAGCGTGATGGCAAATCTGACCCCCGACTTGTGGCAATCTGTTTTGGAAGCCAGAGGTAGTCAGATGTGGCCCCCAGGCTGTTTCCACACCATACTTTTCCACTAAAAGTAACATGATTATACGAAATGTTTGCCTGTGTGGCCCCTTTCACAGTAACGATAAGTGTGCATCTAATTTCACTGCTCTGCGTTCCCGTTTGTGCTCCTGGAGACAGCCACCGACTGGCGTCATGTGACAGTGATGACATGTGGTAGGCGAGTAATATAGTTGCCATTTAAACAGCTCGTATTCGTTTTCCTTTGCCCTTTTGGAGACTAGACATATGTATCACATCTGATAATCTTTGATTGTATCAGCCACTACATACACATTCAGTGATAGACCACTACATATTTTGTTTAGAAAAGATGCAGTATTATTTTATTTAATTTTTGAAAGATTTATTAGAAATTTATGTAAATCTTTACATTTAAATTTTAAGTATTATTCATTAGAGTTCCACTTTTACCTTTAAATTCTTCTGATAATTTTAAATAAGTTAAAAAGATAACTTTTGGGGAAAATGTATAAACATAATCTAGTTGATTTGCTTTTTTTGAACTTTATCATTCTAAAGAAAATAGTAAATTTTGTATATTTGATACAAATACATTTGATTGTATATTTTTCAGATTATCGGGCGAACATTAATTGTACATGGACCATGAGATACAAAACCAAACCCACTACAATTGAATTATTTTCTTTCTATTCACTGTGACCCTCTATCAGGTTTCCAAGACTGTCCATCTTTATGGGGATCAACAGCCTCACCTTTCTCCCATGGGCTCCCTGCTGGGTTTGAGCCACTGACCTCGTGGGTACCATCCCAACCCTTATCCTATGGGACTCAATTTTCTTCGCCACTGCAATTTTAAATTTTCTTAAAACTTCATCCTAATAAAAAAAAAAAAAAGAAAAAAAAAAAAAGAAAAGTCATTAAACCCACCATGGGTTGGAGTAGCCGCACCTGACTCCTCAAAATGATACGTCTGTTTTTAACACTTTTTCAAAGAGGTCTTGTGCAGCAGTATTGCCCAGTGCAAGACATCATGTGATTTCCTGACTGCTGCTTCCATGCATATTGATTATGGTTACCTCTAGATATGTGCATTTGAGGGGAATTTTAGTCCATATTTTATTTTAGTCTGTTTTTCAATAGCTAATGCATGAACATAGTTCAAAATTCAAAATTAACAGAAGGATGAATACCAGATTATTGAGGACCCTTCCAGAGTCATGCTAGCATATGCGGGCATGTTCGCACACAAAGATGTTACTTATCCAGGCCGACGACTGTAAAACCAGTTTCTGATCAGTCTGTCAAATTAAATTTATCTGAGTGAAAAAAAAAAAATAAGCTTCCTAATCATCTGGTGTCCTTCAGGAAAATCTAGCCCTTTGGAATCCCCAAAAACAATTGCCATCAGCTTCTGAGCAGATCTCTCTGCCTGAAACACGGTGGCTCAGCAGGTCTCCTCACATGCCAGTTTTGTTTTGTTTTGTTTTTCCCCCAAACCATGTTATTGGCATCTAATACGATGTCCTATCATTGCATAGTTCAATCACATCAAGCACAAGTACAATTGCCACCACAATCGCTTTCCAAACCTTTTGTTCCTCTTGAACTCGTGGACATCAGCTCCCCTTTACCCGAACCCCTCGGTGCACCCCCACCCGCAGGAACCCTTATTCCACTTGCCGTCTCTAGAGGGGCATCAATCCTGGGTTTCATATACCGAAAACATGTAACAAAAATTCAAGGGAGTACCCCCAACTGCAAAATACTTCAGAGCTAAACACCGATATTGAAAAAAAGAAAATGTTGAAAACCAGATCAGGCCCAATGTGTATGGGGGAGAGCCACTGACAAAGTTTTCCCCTTTCAAGTCAGGTGTATCGCTTTGATCTCCTGCAGTCGTTTCTCCAATGGGCTCTCTTTTGTAAGCAGGTATTCCCATCCCTCCATTACGTGTAGAGGAAACCACTGGAGGCCGAAAAGCCCTCGAGCAAATGGAGCGACACCGTGACTGCAACCTTGGGCTCCGGCTTAGGGGCACTTAGGAGGCTGGCACCGCACTGGGCAGTGTCTCATCCTATTGTGCACAGGGTTGCTATGCGTGGGAACCGACTTGATGGCCCCTGAGAGTAACTGAGACTAAGACACGCATATTACTGAGAGAGCCTATTGGCAGCCATCCATCACAGAGATATGTTCCAACAGGCTCTGTTTGTGATAAACCTGTGCATGCGGAATTGTGCTAGTAATACTTTTCAACTTGCCCTTTTATTCATGGGCATAGCACTCACCACTATCAGATGGAGGCTGACTCGTAGCAACCCTGCAGGACAGAGTAGAACTACAACTGTGAGTTATGAGACTGTAACTCTTTCAAGGAATAGAATGCCCCACCTATCTGCCAAGGATCTGTGAGTGGCCTTGAACTGCTGACCTTGCCATTAGCAGTCCAATGCATAACCACTACCCCGCCAGAGTTCATGGTTACTAAAACGATTCAACTCATATAATGAGAAGAAACAAAATTTTAAAAATAATGACAAATATTTTTGTAATTATCATAGAAAACTGAAGTATAATAGACTTAAAAATATGTGGACAAATGGATTTAAAACATAATTGAATTTTTCCATGAACACTTTGAAGACTCATATATCTACTACTCCTTGGAGAAGAAAATCAAGTTTGGTACAGGGTCACCCCCTCCAAAACTAAAACAATCATTCATGGAGAAAGTTTAATTTTCCATATTTTGAAAATGGCATGAAGTTCAACGATGATATCTGTAACATAACTATTTCTTTAATAATTACTCATTTGTATAGAACCATCCAAATTTACAGTTCTTGTCTGTAGAGCTCACATGTATTAAGTTATCCTACATATTAAAGAGGATTTTTATGTTATTTAGTTAAAGGCATATCATCTTATTCTTAATATTAAAAACAGGTAAATTAGCATAGAAATAAAATCACATCACATGAGAGGCAATATTCTCCATCTGCATCTCTTGATATAAACTGCTGTTATTGTGAGATGCCTTCAAGTCCGTTCTAATCCACGGTGAGCCCACATCCAATGGAAACACTGGCCAGTCCTGAGCCAGCCTCACAATTGTCATGTTCGAGCCCATTGTCTGGGTCAGCCCATCTCCAGAGGGTCTTCTTCTTCAGTGCCAATCTACTTTATCAAGCTCCTCACCTGTCTTTCCCCTCCAGGGATTAGTCTCTCCAGATAACATTCAATGTATATGAAAGGAAGTCTAATTATCCTCACTTCTAAGGAACCTTCTGGCTATACGTGTTCCAAGACAGATTTGCTTTTTCTTCTGGCAGCCCATGGTCTTTTCAATATTCTTCACCAGCCCTGTGATTCACATGCAGTTTCTCCCTCAGTCTTCTTTATACAGTGTTCGACTTACATGTGGCGAGGTTCAGGCACACCTTGGTGACATGCTTACTTTACGACACTTGAAGAGATCTTGTACAGCAGGTTTTCCCAAGGCAATGCATCTGATTACTTAACGGCTGATTCCATGAGCACTGACTATGGATCCAAACAAAACGAAATCTGTCACAATGTCATTCTTTTCTCTACTTATTTATATACTGACTCAGTTGTGTTTTGATTTTCTTTACATTTTCTGTCCAATCCATACAGAAGGCTGTAGTCCTTGAAATTCATAAGTAAGTAGTTCATGTTCTCCTCATCGAAGTTTGTATCATCTATAAATTGCAGGTTGTTAATAAGCCTCCCACCAATTTTTGTATACATTCTTCTTCATATAGTGCTGCTTCTCTGATTATTTGCTCAATATAGCAGATTAATTAATAAGGTGAGACATACAAACATGGCACACACCTTTCATAATTTTAAACCACTCAGCATGCAGCATTCCTTTTTGTCCATGTATAGGCTCCACATGAGCACAATTAAGCTTTCTGGGATTTCAAATCTTCTCAGGCCTATACATAATTTGTTATAATCCACACAGTTGAATACAATAGAAGTGACTATCTTTCTAGCGTTTTCTGCTTTTAGCCAAGATCCCTCTGCTGTCAGCAATGCTCTCCCATGTCTTCTGAGTCCGGTTTGAATCTCTGGCACCTCTGTCAATGTACTACTGCAACAGTTGTAGAATAGCTGTTAGCAAAAAATTACGTGCGTGGGATATTAAGAATATGTTAGATAAGTTCTGCATTCTACTGGGCTACCTTTTTCTTGGAATGGGTAAAATATGGATCTCTTCTAATCCGTTGGCCAAGCAACTCTTCCAAATTTTGGTTCAGTGCTCTGTATTCCGTCCATCTTTTTTAATGCTTTCTGTATTGTTCAATAATTTGCCTGTAGACTCTCAGTATTGAAACCTGAGATTTAAATCTTCTCTTCAGTTTGTTCAGCTTGAGATATTCGTTTGGGTTTTCTGTCTCCTGGTTTTGCATATTTCATTATAATACTTTAATTTAGTTTCTGGCTCTGCCCTTTGAGATGATCATTTCTCTCACTTTTTTTTGCGACTCTATGATCAAGAGCAAGTTTCAGAATTTCGTCTGGTATTCACATTGATCTTTTCCTTAAACCTTATCTTTTTACTTTTTGTTTTCTTCATGTATGACATTCTTTTAATCCCATAGCTCATCATGCCTTCCATGACAAGTGTTCAATGTGTCAAATCCCTCTTTGAGATGTTCTCAAAATTCAGGGGATAAAACAAGGTTCTCCTTCAATTCTTGTGGACTTATTTTAATTGTCTTCAGCTTCAACCTGTGCTGAGGCCCTTGCCTGGTTTGGGTACTGAAAGTGAGCTGCTCCATCTTCTCTTCCCACAGATGTAGTCAGTTGGCTCCTGTGTATTCCATCTAGTGAAGTCCATGTGTTTATATTGTTGGGAAAAAAGTATTTGCAGTGAAGAAGTCATTGGTCATCAGTCTTGCAAAATCTATCATATTATCTCTAATTTCATTTCTAACACTGCAAACATATTGTTCTAGCTACTATCCTTCTATGTTCCAAATATCATGATTATTAGAGTGCCTTAATTACATATATGATGAATTTCAGACTGAATACATTTGCCTAATTCTTCGGTTTCCTTACCAGTAGGTTTAGTGATTGGTGAATAAGCATGAGTAATACTTTTATTAACTCAGCTCCTTTGTATGTGAATCCTATCACACACAACACTGTATTTCAAGATTGATCTGGAAATGTCCTTTTTGATTATGAATGCAATGCCATACCTCTTGAAAGTGTCATGTCCAACATAGTCAACCACACAATTCCTCCGTAATCTCTGGGATATCAATCTTTATTGTTCTCTTTCACTTTTTGAGCATTTCCAATTTCCCTAGATTCACAGTTCATATATTCTATATCCCAATTACTTGTATATGTTTGCAGCTCTTTCTTCTATTTTTGAAGTGTGCCCCAATGGAAACTAGGATCCCAGAGGCTTTACTCTCTGCACATCATTATCCTGGACTCTGCATTAAAAAGTAGTTCTTCTTCCACTGTACTTTCAGGTCTTCCTACCTGTGGAGCTTGTCTTCCAGTCTGACGATGTTCCATCCCTATGTATAAGGTTTCTTCAGTGACTAATCCCTCTGAAGTGCACAGTCTATTCCTCTTTCCTTGTCTGTGGTCTCAGCCTGGACCTGTTGTCAGCTGAAGCCTATTCACATTGGGTAACCTTGTTTGTGTTTGAAATTCTGGTGCTATATCTTCCCGCGTCAGAGCCTCACAGAAGCCACCATAGTAGGATAAACTGACAGGCTGGTGGTAAAATAAATGATTTGTAAAGGGGAAACTGAGGTACAAGGAGGAAGACAGACATAACTGCCAGGACAAGGGAGAGCGGAAACAGAAATAGCTTTATTAGGGGGGTGGGGTGGGGGTGGGACAGCTCCCAACAGGTCAGGGAAGTGTGCTCAGCAGCTGGTGGGGGAGTTTATAAAGGGGTGGTGAGGAATGTATGGCAATTATGGAAATTAGCATATGGGGCTGGAAACTCCGAGAATTGCTTGTGGACTCCTTGCGGAACCTCGGGCTTCACTGGTTATCTTATGTGGCTCATCTGCTGCTGACCTTTGGGGTGTCCAGGGAAGCTCGTGCAGGGCCCGGACCTGCTTCAGCTTAGTCCAAACAGGGCTGCCTAGTTCGGACACGGCCAAAACACTATTTACTTCAAACTAAAATTTATGATCTGGGAAAAAGAAAAAAAGGGGACAATTAGTCAATATATTTTCCAATTTAGTAAGTAATAGCCTATAACAAGTTTTTTTGCTTAATATTTGTGAATAATTTTTATAATAGTTGCTCTAGTGGATATGGAAAGAATTCATTGATTGTAATTAAAAGTAAGTCTTCCTGTTCTTTCTAACTGGATAAACCTATATTCTTGGGAAATCAGAGTTTGCTCAGAACTTCTATAGATATTGTTCTGCAATATTACTTTGTTGTTTTTAAATGTAAGAATTACTTTCCAAAAGCCACCATTTTCTCCTTGACATGAATATACATATGTATATGTTTATATTAAATTAAGTAGTATTGACTAATTCAAGCCTTTGTTGTTTATTTTGGAGCATGTATACATATATTTTAAATACTATAGAAACTATAGAAAGAAAATATTATATAAGGCCTTTTCCATCCACCTATTATCACCCTCAAAGTTTGAGTTTTTAAGTGACATTTTGTGAAAAAAAATACATTGAAATTCTCATTTTTTAATCCAGAAGTCATCTCCATTCCTGCCTAACTATAATACTTGGCCTGGACATCTATTTTTAACCTCATTTGACCTTTAAAAATGGAAGCAATTACATTGGAAACATTAATGTGTATTCTCTAATTTGGTGATCATATCCAGTTCTTAAAATTCTGTAATACATTTTCCATTTCATTTATTACTATGAATACATTTATTACTGTTATTGGTATTATGAGGCATCACATCAACCCTGCATCATGGCACACCATGAACAAAGGGATCTGACTGTTTTGATCCATAGTGCTCATTGGCTACATTTTCAGAAATAGATCATCAGGCCTTCCTTTCTGTTCCATTCTATTATTATGATATATTACAGGGACTTTTGTATCATGAACAAACCTTGAATGCCTGCAATAAAATCCACTTGGTCTTGATGTGCAACCTTTTTTATGTGCTTCTAGATTCAGTTTGTTGGTGTATTATTGAGGAATTTTGTTAAAAACAAAAACTTGTTCAGCAACATGCAAGCTTCACTAACAAACAAGTAATGACTCTACCTGGGGTGAATTGGCTACAAATCCAACTGAGGTCTATTGTATAAATTCCAAACCAAACTCACTGCCATTGAGTCAATTCTAGATCCTAGTGACTCTGCAGGACAGTAAAGAACTGCTCCTGTGGATTTCTAAGACTGTAACTCTTTACAAGGAGTAGAAAGCCTCATCTTTCTTCTGTGGTGTGATTGGTGGTTTCAAATTGCTGAACTTGTAGTTGACCCGTCTCGTAAGAATATGAGAATTTTATAACTGTGTCTCCACTGCCCATATATTATTTTGTTTACTTGGCATAAATCCTACTACGATAAGATTTTACTGAATCTTAGTTAACTTATTCTCACTCCATTCTTCCTAATTTAGTTATAGTGAATTATATATAAAGTCACATATCATGCCTTATATTCACTTAAGATAAACTTTAAGAATTGTTAATAAAACAATACATATTAGATTAAGCAAAAGTAGCCTTTATATGGCTATATGAATAGATCTGAGAGTAATTTAAAGTACAGAGCTTCCCCCCAATTTTTTTTAAAGTTATGGTAGCAGAAGTTGAGGCCTGTGCTGGAAAAAATGATAACATCAAGTATAAACAACTCTGTTTTCATCAAAGAATTCCCTTTTTCTGTGTGAATAAAAGATACAGATTTGACTTTTTTTCTTTCTAATTTAAATTTCACTAGTGTTCTAGTTAGGGTCACAGTCTTAAATTGTCCAAGATTAAGGGAAAAAATGAAAGCAAAGAGTTAACTTCCAGTGCAAGCTGTTTCTGAAAGACTTTCAACCAGTGAAAGATAATTCAAGTTCAAAGTTATAAAGGAAAATGTAATAATCATGTAACTGGCAGTCATCCACAGGAAAAGATTGTTCATAAGCCGACAGGGTTGGAACATTTCACAGAGATGGAGGCTGTGGGTGGAAAGTCACTGCCTACATTAAGTAAAGTGGGTTGGCACCACTTTAAACTTGAGTTAAAAAAAATGCGAACTGTTGAATTCTCTGTGTACTCTTTTCTTCCCAGACAGGCAGTCCCACCAAGGGCAGGGAACTGAGGGTGGCAGCCGGGAAGCCAATTGCAGCAATTCCCTGTTGAGTTGCCAGCCCCATGGAGGAGGCTGGAGTGGCCCAGCTGAATCTCATCATAGACGTGGAAAAAAGTACTCACCAAATGGTCTTATCCTGTGAACATACTTCTTAAAGTATCAAAAGGCGCTCTAGAATACCAGACTTTGTTGCATATGTGTATATTGAAGTGCTACGAAATAATTTTATGAATTAATGCTTTAAATTTTATTAAAATCAATATCTACTTCATTTTGTTGTTCACTTAGTTATTTTTCCATTTCTTGTCACTGGAAATGAATGTCTCACACATTCAATTTGTTATAACTAAAAAGTATTAGAGAACTTTAGATGACATATAAGAGTTAAGCTCTTTATTTTAAAATAAAGGTTTACTAAGTCATACTTAATAATATCGTAGAACCAGAAAACGGAGCTGTTCATTAAAAAATTGACCTTCGTTGTGGATGGATGGTTAATATTCAAACTGGTCTTTAATGAACATTCTCATTGTCATCATGCCTCAGGGTTAAAATGTTTGAGATCCTGTATTACCATGTAGTCATATTTTATTTTGCCAGCTAGAGTACCTGATTTTCCTGGTAAATGAAACTCCAGGTAAATAGCCTTCCCTTGGTTCTATATTTAGAGGTACAAAGCAGAGTGTGCTTGAATCGTGCATACTACGTGACTACAATAATAATAAGAACAGGGTAGTCACCGATGATTTGTCTAGAGTGGAAGGATGTTCCTTTAGGTCTTCAATATCTGATTTTTCTGAAATAGATTGCCAGGCCTTTCATGTGAAGCACTTCTGAGTGCTTTCCTCTGAACCATATAGCAGTTGACATAGTAACCCTCTGCATCTCCCAAGGAGTGGATGGCTAAGACAGGACCGTAGGATGCGGGTGTTTGAGGAAAATGTCTTATAGACACATCCTCAGACATCCTTTTCTGCTATTAGAGCGAGGCCCAACAAGAGGAGGGCATGAAAGAGAGAAGGGAGACTAAGAAGAAGAAGAGATCAAGAAAATGAAGGTCTGAATACTGCTTCTGTAGTAAATGTGTAAAAGATGTTCACGATGTTTCACATTTCATATCATTTTTCCCCTAAAGGTTTGAACCAAATAGAGACCCTTTACACTCTCTCTGAATGGCACCACTTGTACATGCTCTCCAAAGCCCTCTGTGTTCTGCATTGTGTACAAATATAAACTGAGAGGCTGGGAATGGTAAATAAAGTCTAGGGCTCCCTGGAAACGGAATGAGGAGGCCTGGTGGCCCTGTGGGTTAGGCATGAGGTCAGTAGCTCAAAGCTGCTCATTACTTTGTGGGAGCAAGATGAGACTGTCTACTCACACAAAAATGTAAGGTCTCAGAAGGTTGCCGTGACTCAGAATGGACTCTTTGGCAATGAGGTGTCTGCTTTGTTTTCGCAAGACTGAATCTACACTGGAAAGGGAAGTAGAAATACTTGAAAATGAACTACTCAGTGTTGCCTAGATCCAGATCTGTGTTCCTTGTAAGGCTTTTATGACAATCACTGTATTTTAGAAACTGGATGGGAATCATGTATTGGTATTTGTTTCTGAAAAACTTATCCAACATTTGGACTAAAAAAGAATTACCAACAGAGTTATCCTTTAATTCGCCCATGTGTCAAGTGTGGTTAAGCCTTTACTTGTGGTATGAGTATTGTGTGTTACAAAGCACTGTTAAAATGTCAGTGGCTGAAAAAGACAGAGGTTTATTTTTCTCTTCCACTGCAGCTAGGATTGAAACAGGCCAGAGAAAGCTGCTTGTTGGAGTCACTCAGGAAGCTACCTCAATTTTATATCTTGTATCATGTGAACATGAGGCTTCAGTGGTGACCTGGGCAGGGCAAGATGACATGGAAAACTGAGTCTCCGAAATTCTCCTCTTATAACAGCTGATGCTCACCCACATTTCATCAGTCAAAGCCAGTACCACGGCGATGGGTAACCTCAAGAGGGAAGGTTCTTGGGAGGAAAAAGGAATTCTTGGGTAACAATAGTGAAAATCGGTCAGTTTGTGTTTTTGTTGTTCATCACCACTTATGATGGTCATTCTTCTTCCCATGTTCAAGACACACTCATCAATTCCCCATAAAAAACAACACAGAAGCTTCATTGTAATCATGGTATGCAGCTTAAAATCCATAAGCATTCACATTGGTCTCTACATAGGATCTGAATATAGTTTCTCTTGATCTGGAGAAGAATGCGATTAAGGAGCTTAAATGGATCTTCCCTCCCCACTGCCCGCCCAACCTATGAAAACTTGCTGTCTTTGAGTCAATGCTGACTCTTAGTGACCCCATGTGGGTTTCTGAGACTGTAACTATTTACAGGAGTAGAAAAGGCTCTGTCTTTCTCCTGAGAAGTTGCTGTGGTTTTGAACTGCCTACCTTGTGGATCACAGCCCAACACATAACCACTACACTCTCAGAGTTCCTGTACACCCTACTAGGTACACACAAACTCTACAGTGGTGAGAAAGGAGGAATGGGAGAAATACTGCCAATACTGAAAATGGGCTGAACGAAGTGAAGGGGACTCTGCGGGGATGTGAATGTCCGGGGTTGGGAGAAAAAGTGTCTCGGTAAGCCCTTGTCCGGAGCACATCTGAAATTCCACTGAGAAGATATGTGGTTCTCAACTCTGAGGATGTATATTATTGCTGCTGTTCATTGTTTTTCAAGCCTCTAGCGTCATCCCCGGGGAGCGCATTCCTATATGCATACATCTCTGGGCCACATCTGACGTGGGCATATGTGGTGCTGCTTTCCTGTCCGGCTTGTATATGGCTTGGTGCCCACAGATCAAAGTCTAGAAGCAGAATGGCCTTCTGGTTTTGGAATTGCCACTCTTTTAGAAACTTATTAAGATTATTATCTCTTGGATTTCAATAAGCTCCAGAGGCCAATAACCAAACCCACATTGTTTTTTTGGTTTGTTTGTTTTTTCAGCCATAATTCCCAGGATTGCTATATTTATTTGTTGTCTTTTTTTCTTCTATATTTCTTACTGCCTGCATAATTCTCATTTTCACTTTAGTGTTGGGTACCTTGAGGACTTTAGGATTTAATATAAAAATTGTTTTGTACTAACTGAAATGATGTGCTGAGGTTTATAACTCAAATCTGCTACATGACCAGAGACAATAAAAACATTAGAAGATGTTAATGGATTTGGGTCCTATGATGCACAAGTATTATTTGTTTGGGAAGAAAACGTACTTGTCCTTCTCATACTTGTAACAACATAGATTTCTCAGCTCTCTCGATTCCTTTCATCTCTACTAACAAACCGCTCCAATGGTAACCAACACACCGAACAAACTTTCTCATTTCCAAACGTTCCCTAAGGGCTACAAGTGAATCTGTCACAATGTCCATCTCCTATGTTATTATAGGCTTTAGGAAATGTTTCAATATGGTAGATCATAGACCGTCATCTTTTCATTTTCTAATATCAGCATCCCTAACAACCCCCACTGGACAGTATGGCACTTTTATGCTTCTATTAGAAAATCAGCTTTCTTCACCACATTTACTTGTTCACCCACTTTGGCTCCAGCCGTTGTGTCGGGAGAGTGAGCATCATAGAGTTCCAATTTAATAAAAGAAGGTATTCATGCATTGAGGGAGTGTTTGAGTAGAGGCCCAAGGTACTTCTGCCACCTTAATACTTGACCTATAAATATAGACACATAGATCTATTTCCCCATCCTCCTATATATATTTGCATGTACATGTCTTTGTCTAGACCTCCATGAATGCCCTTTGACTCCTAGCTCTTTCCTCCATCTCCCTTGACCTTCCTCCTGCCCTACTACCATGCTTCATCGCCACCTGGGCTAGAGTATACCTCTTCTCTAAGCAACCTTACCCTTGATCATTTCCCACCAGGCCTGCCACTCCCCCTTCTTTACCATTTGGGGTCCCATGTTTTTCCCTTGTCCCTGGGTTTGTTAACACCACTTCCTTACCCCCCCTACCCCCCCACCCCAAGTCCCCCCGGAACTGTCGGTCCCGTTGTTTTTCATCCAGATAGTTCATCCAGCCTGTCCTATTCAGACAGACCTGTGGAGTCACTAACATGCACGAAAACTAGACAGAGGAAAACAAAGCAACAGTATACAGCCAGACAACAAAACAAACCACTGAAAAAGAACAGAACAAAACAGTTCACAAGAGAAAAGCTTGTAGTTAGTTCAGGGATCGTTTGCTGGCCCTTAGGAGCGTTTTCCAGTCCAGTCTGTTGGGGCACCACGCCCTGGCCCCAAAGTCCACTTTCAGCATTCCCTGGGGACCTTGCCACTCCATTCCCTTGCTGTTCCGCGGCACTCCCCCAGTGATTTGCCTCGGTGTGGTGGGATCAGGTCAGGTGCAATTCTCACACTGTGTCTCCGGTGCTGTCCCCTGTATCGCCCTTAGTCACTGAGGGGCATCATGTCTCATAGTAGGGCCAGCCATGTTGTTCTCTCTGTGGACTGGCTGCTCTACTCAGGAACATCATCATCACGGCCTGGTGGGCCAGGCTGTGCTCCACTCTCTCCTCCTGCCCCTTCATCTGCTCCCGTGTGCTCTGATCAAATATGTCCATCTCCCATAGCTGCAGAGTCAATGTTGTCCTTTGGAACAAATTCTTTTTGGGGGAGGGGCAGGAATCCACTTAATTTATGGTGCTGGGGCCAGCCTCCCAGACCTCTCCACCGGTTCCCTCCTCCACGCCGGGATATTGCATTCACACCTTGCGACACTGGGTTGAAGTCTGGTCCCACTTTCCCTGTGGAGATATAAACAATACCCTCCCCTTGGGTGGATTAATGCCCCATGACCCCACTACCCTTTTCTTCCTTGTATTCATCCTTTTGTTTTCCTTTCCCCACCTCCTCTACCATTGTCTACCATGTACATCCCTGGTTTTGGTCTGGTCTGCCCGGCTATCAAAAGAGATAGTGACTGGGGTCTTAAAGGCTTGAAGATAAACAAGCGGCCATCTAACTCAGAAGCAACAAAGTCCACATGGAAGAACACACCAGCCTGTGTGATCGAGTGGTCCCAAAGGGATCAGTTACCAGGCATCAAAGAACAAAAAATCATATCATTGACTGCACACCTCCATGATAGGATCGCTGAAGACAAATGGGTGCATAAGCAAATGTGGTGAAGAAAGCTGATGGTGCCCGGCTATCAAAAGAGATAGTGTCTGGGGTCTTAAAGGCTTGAAGGTGAACAAGCGGCCATCTAGCTCAGAAGCAAAAAAGCCCACATGGAAGAAGCACACCGGCCAGTGCGATCACAAGGTGCCAAGGGACCAGGTATAAGGCATCATGCAAAAAAAAAAGATATAAGTGTGTGTATGTATGTGTATATATGTGTATATGTATATATGTATGTGTATATATGTATATATATATCATATTAAATGAAGGGGGAAGTGCAGAGTGGAGACCCAAGGCCCAAGTGTCGGCCACTGGAGAGCCCCTCATAGAGGGGTTTAGGAGAGGAGATGGGTTAATTAGGGTGTGAGGTAGTATCGATGAAGAACACAGCTTTCCCCCAGATCCTGGATGCTTCCTCCCCCCAACTACCATGATCCGAATTCTATCTTGCAGGGCTGGATAGGACAGAGGCTGTACACTGGTACATATGAGGGTTGGAGGTACAGGGAATCCAGGGTGGATGATACCTTCAGGACCAAGGGTGTGAGGGACGATGCTGGGAGAGTGGAGGGTGAGTGGGTTGGAAAGGGGGAACTGATTACAAGGATCCACATGTGACCTCTTCCCTGGGAGAGGGACAGCAGAGAAGGGGGGAAGGGAGACTCCGGATAGGGCAAGATATGACAAAATAACGATGTATAAATTACCAAGGGCATATGAGGGAGGGGGGAATGGGGAGGGAGGGGGAAAAAAAAAAGAGGACCTGATGCAAGGGGCTTAAGTGGAGAGCAAATGCCTTGAGAATGATTGGGGCAGGGAATGTATGGATGTGCTTTATACTATTGATGTATGTATATGTATGGATTGTGGTAAGAGTTGTTTGAGTCCCTAATAAAATGTAAAAGAAGAAAAGAGAAAAAAATGATTAGGGCAAAGACTGTAAAGATGTGCTTTATACAATTGATGTATGTATATGTATGAACTGTGAAAAGAATTGTATCAGCCCCAATAAATTGTTAAAATAAAAAAAAATTTTTTTAAAAGAAAAAAAAATCAGCATGCATTAGGTCCAATGATCCTATTTTTCAAGACAAACAATTAGTAAAAATTAATATTCTATTTTTCGTTTTTTAAATGACATACACATGTGTCATTTTCTTTCTTATATTCCACTAATGAAAAAATATAACTTAAAATTTAAAGATAACATTTGCAATACCCCAAAATACATATTTTAGTACAATCCCTGCAAAATATGTACAGAATTTGTCTGTAGAAACCTATATAACACAAAAAAGAGATTCAAGTGAGTAGACTAGAATGCTCAATATTGTTACAGAGCCCGCTCTTTCTAATTTGGTCAATAGATTCAACACAATTCTATCAAAATCCTAGAAAATATCTTTGTAATTAAAAAATGGCATATATATATATATAAATGAGATGGTTCTAGACTAGACACACAATTCTGACAAAAAATAAGCACAAATTTGTAGGACTTACATCACCAGGCTTTATAACAGTCTAGTATTGACAGAATAAACACACCTACCTAGGAGTAGAATGGAGAGCCCTTAAGTAGGCCTACACTGTGCAGCCAACTTATATTTTGAACTAATAAGAACTGTTACCTTGTGAAAGTGTAAACCACAGAGTGGAAAGACAAGTCGCAGACTCTCAAAGAAATATTTGCAAGCTGCATAGCTGATAAAGGTCTTGAACTGAATAGAAAAAAGCTCTCCTGAAAGAGCAGAGTGCTTGTGCGTTTGCTACCTCTTCCTGTAGGTCAGCAGGGAAGGAAGCTACCCCTCGTGGTCACTCAGAATCTGGTTGACAGAGGCTCTCCTGCCGTTTAGCACGAGCTTTAGAGTTCTCCGTATCAGGGGAAGCAAATGCAGAGAATTAAATGAGAACTCTTGAACGCTCTCATGGATTCCATCCTCCTACATCTGATCACTTTTCATGGGATAAACAAATAATAAGAGTGTGCCTAACTTTAAGAAGGCATGTTTGCAGAACAAAAACGTCAAAAGAAATGAAAAGTTTTACTGAGCACTCATTCAGTGTCATTGAATATCTCATTGGCCTTTTTTTGTTTCTGAGCATAGAAACAGCTGGTAGGTTAGAACTATTAACCTTGTATTTGTAGCCCAACACCTTAATAAACCATTATGCCATCAGGACTCCTTTACTTAGCACTAGTAATATTTTAGATATTTGCAAATATATATCTATCTCTATCTCTATATATAAACAAGAGCCCTGGTGGTGTAATGGGTTACTAGTTATGCTGCTAAATACACAGTCAGCAGTTTGAAACCCATAGATGCTCTGCAGGAGAAAGATAAGGCTTTCTACTCCCATAGAAACGTCCATGAGTCACCATCATGGAAACTCACAGAGGCAGTTCTGCCTTATCTTATAGAGTCACTATAGATCGTAATTGGCTCAATGGTGACTTAGATGTTGAGATGATGTCACAGACATCATTTAGATGTTATGATCTGAGCGCTACTTACATAGGATTCAATAATCCATGGCCTACAAACCTAGTTACAGTCGACTTTTGCAGAAGATTGAAAGCCTAAAACATTAAAGTCTTTAACTTTTATTACAGATATTGAAATTAAATTGAATCATTAAATGCCAATTTTGGAAAATGTAAGACCTTTAAGAAAAGAAAAATAAAACAAACCAAATTTACCTTTTCAAAGTTGCTGAACAGAGCAAAAGGCATGCTCATAAAATATTTACAAAAGAATACAGTTAGAGGAATATCTAATGAACCAAGGCAAACCTCAATGTTTTCTTCAAGTTGCTGAACTTTGGGGTTCAATTGGATCTCCAAAGTAGACTCTAAGACAATGAAAACATGAGAAGACTGCATGAGGGATTTTCTGAGGCAAATGAAAACCATAAAATGTAAATGAGTTATATTTTTATTTTCAAAGAACATGTGTGGAGAAATAGAAATAATATCCTCAAATCAAACCTTTTCCATAGAGCTTTCATTTTTTTTTGACAAATTACTATTGCCAACCACATCAGTCAAGTAGGCCAGTTCCCCTAAATTTTCTACATGTTTAGGGTGGCCTCATTTCCCCATCTCTCCAACCCTCTGTTGCACTCAGAGAAAGCACTACATAAAATGCTAACTTTCTTTTATCGTATTAACAAAAGTGTGGGTCTGAAAAGCACAGACTTAGCTGAAGCTTCTATAATCTCAATTTTTAAAAGTAGAAGCAAGACAAGTCAGCTAACTTCTGCAGCATCTCAGTTATGACGAGCAGAAAACCAAGGGAACAGAAAGGTCAGAGTTCTATTCTCCTCTCTGAAATTTATTACATCCTGAATGTTCCTTTGAGCAATTCAGGGTTTAAAATTATGTACCAAAAATGTATCCACAAAGTAATTGTTGCCTATTCAACTTCCAAATGAATTTTTCAAATTCTTTACGGTTCACAAACTTTGTGCTTGGCCCAACTGTATTTGTTTGTTGTTATCTTCTCCTTCATTAGCTCTGAAAGAAGCAAAACAGAAATGTGCTCATTCACATAATCACATATACATAAGCATGTGACATCTTTTATTACACATTAGAACTATGTGTCTATATGGAACGAACACTGCATAATGAATAATGAATGAACACTGGTTTGTTTTTGCTGTGATATGTCCAGGTGAGGATCACAATATATATAAATTACATTAATTGAAACTATCTGGAGGAAATTAAAATAAAGAATCAAATTCTAATGGTATGAATTATTTAGCACAAATATGCTCCAGGAAAAAACATTCTGGAACAGTTTAGACATTGAATATATATTCTCATTTAGGGACATAAATTACTATATTCTCCTAAGTAGGTTTGAATAATTACTAAATCTCCCCAATGAAATATAGAAGGGGTGTGGTGGAGTAATATTTCTTAATATGGCTCTTTTATCCACCACTCTGTAACACTCACCACGTGACTGGGTGGCGATGTGAAACTATAAGGCATGTGTAATATTAACAGTGAGGATATCTTGGTCATTTGTGATCACCTCTTTCCTAGCTAAAAAGAGGAGCTATCTTGGCAGGAAGATGGCCACCAGGGGCAGAGGTATTTGTAACGAGCAGCATGGTCAATAATACTTAACGCTTTTTGCCATTTTCGAATGCTCAGTTTATTCACATCAAACAATCTTAAAGTTAACTTAAGTCATTAGCTCTAAGGGTAACACAAGATGAATTCAGCATCCTATCAGTGACTGGCCCTTACTTCCGTTGGGCATTCCCTTCATCGGTGTACTCACCTGGGTAGACTAGGAGAGACCAGGAGCTGATGTCTCCTCCTTGATTCCTAGCTCTCTGAGTTCAGTCTTTCTACCCTGGCCTTTTATAGGCAGTCTTGGTGGCTCTTTGACGTCGTTCTAGCATTCGGCCAAGGTGTTATCAGGGTTCCCCAGATGTGTCTGGGGAGCTTCTAGGTGCTGCTTTGGTAGGTGGTTTACTTCTTTTCAGTGAGTCTGCAGTGGTTCAGCATTTCTTACTGGGTTTTTAGTCTCTCTCAAAATTGAGTCACTTATGTTGATAGGTGGTATATTATTCAGCATCTTGCAATGAAGTTCCATGTCTTATAAGGTAGTTTTAACATGCTCTCATCAGCATCAGAGGCTGAGGCACGAAGATCATTGCACATAACAAAGGAACCAGGTTGAGACTAGAGTCTAGGCAAAGACAGTATGAGACAGAACAGAGAATCAACTCAGAGACTTTGAGGCCTGTAAAGCAGTGCAGTGAGCCAACTTCCTGACCCATGGAGGCAGAAAGACAGAGCAGCTGTCTGACAAGAGGTGTTGCTGTGGACCAGTGACTATATCCCTACTATTTACTGACTGTGGTAACCTTTAAGCTTCCTTAATAAACCCTCATCATTGTGAGTATTGTTTGTGAGTTCTGGGGCCATTGCAATGAATTATTGAACCCAGCAGGAAAATGGTGTGTTACAGGAGGAACAGTTGGTGTCAGATAAGGTAAAGAAAGAGGGATGCTGGAGGCACGTCTGATCCCTACCTCATGGCAATAGGGAAGTGTCAGAGATCAGATATGCGCCCGCTGTCCCTGCTGTCTTCAGAACCTTAAAAAGCTTCATAGCAAAATTCCTTTAACTTCTAATTCCATTCTTCCAAGAACTTTAAAAAATCTTCTTATGTATTTATATTGGCTTTTTAATTGATCATTTTCTTTGAAGTATCATTTGATAGCTGTTAGTCCTGGCTAAAGAAATTAAGAAGATATGTTTTACTTTTTATTGTCATACAACAAATTACCACAAATTTAATGGTTCACAGTTCTATAGGTCAGCATGTGGGATGGTGTGAGCAGGCTCTGAACTCAAAGAGAGACAAAGCAAGGTATTGGTTGAGCTGAGGCTTCCTCTGGAATCTCGTCTAAGTTACCTCATGCTGCTATAACAGAGATGCCACAAGTGGATAGCTTACCCAAACACATATAAGCATTTCACATTAAATGGGGCAAAAGATAGTCCCTTCAACAGATGGTGCTGCAAAAATTGAAGTTCCATTTGCAAAAGAATGAAACAGGACCCAAACCTCACTCCATATACAAAAATAATCTAAAGATGGATTAAAGATCTATACATAAACCCTAGAGCTATAAAGATCATTAAATGATAAAATTAGGGACACACTTAGCTGGCCTAAGTATAGGGGATAACCAAATCAAAAACGCAAACTCACTGCCCTTAATTCCGAGTCACAGCACCCTTACAGAACAGGTACCTCTGTGGGTCTCTGAGACTGAAACTCCTTATGGGAGGGGATAGCCTCGTCTTTCCCCCAAGAAGCTGATGGTGGCTGCAACTGCTTCCAACAGGAAGCCACTAAGTCACCAGGGATGAAACACATCATCAAAAATCTCAAAACACACACACACTGCAGAAAACAAAAAATAAGGTACTTGTGCACACCAAAATACCTTGTCAGAAGAGAAAAAGAGAACTCGGAGACTGGGGAAAAATCTGGCACTGACATATGAACAAGGAACTAATCTCTAAAATCGTCAGAGAACTGGAACATTTCAACATGAAAAAGACAGACCAATTAAAGTGTCACCAAAGAAGACATCCAGTTGGCCAACAAACATGTGAAGAATCTCTCAAAATCACTAGCCATAAAAGATGAAAATCAAAACAATGATGGGATAACACCTCATACTAGCATTGACAACAAAGTTCACAATAACAGAAAGCAGCAAATACTGAAGAGAGTGGGGGTGACAAACTGATCCTCTGTTTGTGGCACTTTAAAATTACACAACTTATGGGAAGTAGTATGGTGCTGCCTCAAACAACTGCGAAATCACAGATGACTTAGCAGCTGTGCTACTTGGTGTTTATGGTACAGAAGTAAGAAACAGAGTAAAAACAGATGTACACCCTTGTTCATTGCAGCACTGTTCACACTAGCAAGAAGATGGACAAAACCCTAAATTCCTGACAGTGGAAGAATGGGTACCATATATACTCGAGTATAAACTGACCCGAATATAAGCCGAGGTGCCTAATTTTACCACAGGACCTGGGAACTTTATTGACTTGAGTATATGCCTAGGGTGGGAAATGTAGTAGCTACTGGTCAATTTCAAAATTAAAATAGATACCAATAAAATTACATTAGTTGAAGCATCAGTAGGTTAAATATTTTTGAATATTTATTTTAAAGAAAAACAGTAAACTAGCTCAGTAAGTGGAAAAGAGGGTCAACAAAAACAATATGGTATCAACAATAACTTTAAAAGTACATAAACCTTAGCTCAATCGGCAACCAAGCTAAAAACACAAGAGTTAAAATCCTTCTAAACTGGATTCCTCCTCATCTTCTGCATGCCCACACAGAGCTTCAGCTTTCGCTGGTGCGAGGTCATCAGCACCGACATTGTCGTCCTCACTGAGTCTGCAGTCATCACCATCACTGCTGTCCTTCTCATACACAGCGCCGTCTTCACCGCCATCCGCAGCATCACTGATGCCACATTTCCTGATGGTGCATTGCACCGTGTCCTCTGGAATCTCTTTCCATGCATCACGAACCCACTTTGCTGTCAATTCTGTGTCGGGCTTTATCAGATTTCCAGTTTTGTCAGTCAGGCTTGACCAGATGACATCCATTCATACCACATCTTTCGCACACGGTCTTTGAAAGGTTTACTTGAAAACACATTTAGGGCCTGAAATACAGATACAAGCCCACCTGGAATAGTGGCCAACTTGAGGACTTTATCTATTTTTTTTTTATGTCATCAGGTATGTGGGCTCTGAACACATCCCAAACTAGCAATGATGGTTTTTTCTTTAAGGATGCTTCTGGTCATCCGTTCCAAATTTCTTCCAGCCATTATTTTTGTTCCACCTTTATCCATCCAGCCGTTAATATGTGCACGCACTGTAATTCATGGTGGGAATCTGACCATTTAAGGTAAGGTCTTTCTTTTAAAAATAATGACAGGCCACAGCTTAGTTCCCTTAGCCAAACATGACAGAACAACTGTGAAATGGCTTTTTTTCATTTCCTATGGTTCTGAGTAAAGTAGTAGTTTTGTCTCCTAAACTTGCCGTGGTTCTGTTGTTTGGAAGGTCAAAGGTCATAAGCGTTTCATACATATTCCCAATATCTCCCAGGTCACAGTTATGGATCCTTCTTTGTTTTAAGATGAATGAATGGAATGACATCACTTTTTCATCAAGGTCTTTTTGGCAACTTCTGTGAAATCTTTGTTCTTTGCCGTAAACATAGGGCAAACTTATTCATGAAGCGGGTACACCATCCTGCTGATGCAACAAGATTTTCAATGCCTGGTGCTTTTAATTTGTCATCTTTAGCCATTTGAAGCTAATTCAAAAGTGTTAGCAAATTCCCACGCCTGTTACTCAATAACCATTGTGATGACACTCCCTAACCCACTGATGCAATTCAGTCTCTAGAGCCCCAGATGAAGTCACTAAACCATGTGGAGCTTTTTTTGTCGTTGGAATCTTTTCCAAGTTAGCTTTCATTTTCTGCCACTCCCTCACTTGTTTTTCATCCACACAAAGTTCCCTACTTGCAATATTGTTATTGTTTTCTTCTGCTCTTGACACAACCTTCCGTTTGAAACCAGCTTACATGACCTGTGGTTTTGTTTTGTTCCAGGATTAGAAGTATTGGGATCCATTTCTGATAGAATGAAAATAAAAGACTTTGAAAAAGAATGCCTTACCAAAGCGATAGAGATATACTGTGAGCCTTTATTAGCCCTACTCCAAAAATGAGCCCTACTTATAGTTCTTAAAAGAGGTCATTTTACAGTAAAAACAGTGGTGTCCAGGCAACTACCGGTATACATATAAATAAGTAAAATCAATTGGCAATAGAACACAGCAAGACAGATAGACTTCACCACAGAAAATGGATATGCCCCAAAAGAATCGCCCTCAAAAGACACCAGAAGACCCAAACATGCTGGATCACCAAGGGAGCCGATAGTAATTCAGGGTTTGTGGAGTTTGGTGTGATAATATTCCAGAATGTGATGACATGACTATGTTTGCATAGAACAGCCTATGTTAGGGCTCATACTATTCATGCTGTGTTACTGCATGTGCTGCATTATTTCATACGCTGCCTTACTGCAGGGACACAACACGGCTTGTATAGTTTGAGGCTTGATGCAGGCTGATGATACTCCAGAATGTAATGACATGACTGTTTGCATAAAGCAACCTGTGTTAGGGCTCATAATATAGACGCTGTGTTTTGTACGCACTGTGTTACTGCATGTTCTGTGTTACTGCTCTATGCAAGCATAGTCAACACTGGGTCCAGATAGGGGTTAATAAGAAAATAAAGTATAGCGGACTAAGTACTATAAATAGGCGTACTGTATATCCAAGATGCGAGATATACCAGTTCTTGTATTCAGCAATGCTTGGGTGGAGCGGGGGCGTGACCAAGCACGGGTAAGACTGTAAAGGCTCCGTCATTGGTCAGAGCGGGAGAAGAGGAGCGGTGGCTTCGGACTTTCATCTGACAAGGATGCGGTGCGCCCCAGGTACCAGCGCACAGAAGCGGGCAGGTTCTTGCCCAGTCGCACACGGATAACACAGAGGCTGCCGGCGGGCTGGAGAAAGAAGAGCAGTGATATCAGCAGTCATCGGAGCACCCACAGAGGCTGCAGGGAGAGACCAGAGAACCCCCACACTGCACCGGAGAACAGGAAAGTGAGACCCTCATTCGAGTATAAGCCGAGGGGGATGGTTTCCAGCATTAAAAATGTGCTGAAAAACTCAGCTTATACACGAGTGCACACAATAGAATGTTACACATTGCTAAAGAAGAATGATGGAAATTACCTCCTGACATGGATGGACTTGGCGGCCATTAAGCTGCATAAAGTTAGTGAATCACAAAAGGGCAAATATTCAATATAGAATTTTCATTCTTGAGGGTGCCTCGGGCTCGGTGGGTAAGAGAAGAACGGGGAAGCAATAGGCTAAAAGGGAGACAGGTGGTAATTTGAGTTAAGCAGGGGATAGTATTTATTGAGGCATGAAAGAGATAAAAAGAAGGGGACCAAGACATATAATGGGGAGGTTTGATATGTTTTTTAGATTGTTTAACACAAAAATTGGTGATCTGAAATGTAAACGCCCACCTACTTCAAAATAAGGAGTCATAAAAATTATAGGTACGTTGGAACAGGTGCACAGGTGCATATGTGTCTATCCTCCTTAATGATTCGAGGAATATGGTGAGGGAGTGGGTTACACTTGAGCTGCTGGCCACTAGCTTGCTCAACTCCACCATCTCCATCTGAAAAGATGAGGTTCTCTGCTCCTATAAAGAATTATTCTCAGAAACCAAATGGGCCATTCTACTCTGTTCTGGAGAGCTGCTGTGAATTGGAAACTATTACATAGCAGTGAATGTATTTTGAGGTTTGTTCGATGATTTCAAAGCGGCATGCGCAGCAAGTGAAAGTGACTGTGATAAAGAATTGGTTGTAATAGTCGATTCAATTGTTTTGATGTGAGGACATTTTTACATTATCCAGGACTTCAGTATGGATTATAACGCAATATAAAGAAAACCAAAATTCTTGCAAGTAGCTCAATAGGAAGCATCATGATAAATAGAGAAAAGATGAATATGTTGTCAAGTCTTTCATCTTGCTTTGATCCACACTCAATGCTCATGGAAGCAACAGTCCAAAGACAAAACAATGCATTGCATTAGATAAATCTGCTGCACATAACCTCTTTACAGTATTGAAAAACATGGATGCTACCTTGAGGACTAACGTGCACCTGACTTAAGTCATATTTTAATCGCCTCATATGCATGTGAAAGTCAGAATAAGGAAGACCAAAGAAAAATAAATGCATTTGAACTATGGTGTTGCTAAAAATAGTCAACGTACCACGGACTGCCAAAAGAACAAGCAAATATGTCTTGGAAGAAGTGCATCCAGAATGGTCTTTAGAGGCAAGGATGGAGAGACTTTGTCTCATGTACTTTGGCCACGTTAGCAGGAGTGATCAGTGCCCAGAGAAGGACTTGCTTGTTGAAGCAGAGGGGCAGAGGAGAAGAGGTAGGCCTTTGATGAAATGGATTGACCAAGTGGATGCAACAATGGGTTCTAACATAGCAAATGTGAGACTGGTACAGGTCTGGGCTGCGCTTCATTCTGCTGTATTTAGGGTGGTCATGAGTTGGAAACAACTCAAGGGCACCTGACAACAACAACAAAAGGGCAAGTAGTTGGACAACTTAAACCTAAGCCCTGCCTGCACTACACTTGTTATGCCACACCACACCCACTATCTGATTACATTACAGCCTATAGTGACCCTATATAAGGTTTCCAAGGCTACCACTGTTTATGGAAGCAGACACCTCTTCTATCTTGCAATTAGCAGTCAGTACTTACCTGAAAATTCCATCAGGGCTCCCTTTGTTGTTGCTGTTAGGTATTGGCAATTCTGTTCCAACTCATCAGCCATAGGTACGACAGAACGGAACACTGCCAGAACTGGGCCATCCTCATTCCTTTGCAAGTTTGAGCCTACAGTTGCAAATACATATTGATCAACTGAAAATACCATGGTTTTAGTCAGGGGTATCTTAATCTTCAAAATGACAATTTTGCTTCTTAACGCTCTAAAGAGATCTTTTGTGGCAGCTATGTCTAATTTAATATGTCATTTGATTCCCTGATTTCCTGACTGTTGGCCTTCTTGGGTGTTGATAGGAAAATGAAATACTTAACAACTTCGATATATTCTCCATTTAACTGGATAGTGTTGAATGGTTTTGTTGTGCAGATTTTTGTTGTTTATTCTGAGCTATAACCTTATTGAAAGCTGGAGTATAACATCATCATGAATAAATGCTTGTCACTTATAGCAAGCAAGAATGTTGGAGTCTTCCACCAATCCTGATGTCACATTCTTAGCATATAATCCACCTTCTCAGATTGTTTGTTCAGCACACAGATTGAGTAAGTATGAGGAAAGGATACGCACCTGACACATGCCTGTCCTGATTTTAAACCATGTAATATTCCCTTCTTCTTTTTGAACAACTGATTCAATATCCATATTTAGGTACTCCATGAGCATAGTTAAGTGTTCTAGAATTCCCATGCTTTGTAATGTCTATAAATTGCTATGATCCACATAGTCAAAAGTCTTTTTGCATTGACACACAGTTATAAAGAATTAAACATCAATGATATCCATGTTTTCTACATCTTCTGAATCTGACTTAAAATTCTGGCAGTCTCTAACAAAGCACTATTGTAACTATTTTTGAATTATCACCAGCAAAATTTTGCTTACTTGTGATAGCAATGATATTGTTTGATAGTTATTCTATTGAATCACTTTGCTTTGTGACAGACACAAATATCTTTCAGCCAGTTGGCTACATCTTTGAAATGTCTTGGCACGGACAAGTGAGTGTTTCCAATGCTGCATCCATTTGTTGATCTATCTCAGACATGTAGTCAATACTTTTAGTCTTTGTTTATTGGCCAACACCTTCAATGTATCTTATACTTCTTTCTTCGGTACTACTGGTTCTTAATTGTATACCAACACCTCAAACAGTGAGTGTCTGCTACTTTTTACAGTTCACGGCCACTGAGTCAATGGCAACTCATAGTGACCCCATAGGATAGGATAGAACTGGACCTGTGAGTTTCTGCAATTGTAACTTTTTACAGGAGTAGAAAACCCCACTTTTCTCCCTCAGGGTAGCTGGTGGTTTCAAACTGCTGACATTTCAGATTGCAGTCCAATGCCTAAGGAATACACCACTAGGGCTCCTCTTCAATTCATCTTTTGTTTCTCTGTCACTCCCACAGAGCCCATTAACACTGCAAATTGAGTCTTGACATTTTTCTTAAGTTCTTTTAGCAAGAGAAATGGTGAACATATTTTTCACTTTGGGTTTTCTAATTATTTTATTCTAATTATTTCCTTTGTCATATTAAGCTGCATTTTGTTCAATGCATCAAGTTTGTTCTTGAAAAGTTCTCTAAATTCACGTAGAATATACTAAAGATCTTATTTTAGCAATGATGTAGTTATTTTAATTTTCTTTAGTCTCAACTGATTGCGTGCTTGATGAACTTTAGATTGCAAAAGTTGGTAAGAATAGTCAATTTCCTTATCTTTGGCATCAGTGATTGACAGGTAAATTTTAATAATAGGAAATGGATATTATCCTAGCAGTGGCAGAATGGTATTTCGGGACACATCTTAAAATGTTCTTTTAGTCTCAATGCAGTACCACTACTCTTCAATGTGTAAGTCCAATATAGTAGACCACGTGATTGTCCGATTCAAACTTTTTTCAATCTCAGTCATTCAATTTTTTCACTGATTTCCAACTGTCCTAGGGTCATTCATCATATGTTCCATGTTCTGACTATTAATGGATATTTGCAGCTATTTTTCTCATTTTAAGTTATGGCACAGCAGCAAATGAAGGTCCTGAAAATTTTGCTCCACCAATCTCATTATGGTTGGCCTTAGGACACAACCCTTCTCCAGTCATATTCTGAATATCTTTCCACCTAAGAGAAATAGCTTCTGACAGTGTCTTGGACAATGCTCCATTGCTATTCGTAAGGTTGACAGTGGCTACATTTTCAGAAGTGGACCATCTCTTCCTTCCTCCTGCTATGTCTTAGTCTGGAAGCTCCCCTGAAACCTGTGCACTTTGGGTGCCTTGCAAGCATCCCGAATACTGGCAGCATCACACTAACTTCACAGCAACAAGCAAACCTCCACAATATGAGAAAAAAACAAGTAGTGACTGACTTGTATTGAAAGGGGAGAACATATTCACAAAGGAAAATCTCAAAAGTTTGAAAAGCATTTTTTAAAATTTTAAGTCACTAAAATAATTACACTGGTAGTATAATTAGGAATGAAATAATAAACCACAACTTCTAGTCTAGTCAGCTTAAATACATGTTGAGAAAACAAACCCTGACAAGTTTTGACTTGCTCAGGCATATATTTAGTTATATATCCGAAACTATAGCTTGGAATCCAAATTTGATGGAAAATTACATTATCTTTTAGCTTCATTTTTCCATAACCTTTCTGAAGTCCCTGCAGACATGATATTTATCTTATATGAGTCCTTGAAGTTATTTTCACCAGTGGCTCCCAAGAATGAGTGTGTATATGTGTCCACTCCTTACACCTATTCTGAAAATAACTCAAGGAGCAGAGACTATAAATCTTATTAGAAATTAAAGAGGTTCAATTTTAAAAACTTGATCAAATGGGTCCACTTATCCCAGAAGACATTAGCGAAAGATCCCTCATACTTGGAGTCAGGATTACAGAATAAATCTTGACCTTGTCATTGACTGACTTTGGGGCAAGTTATTAAATTTCACTGAGGCTTCATTTTCTGATTAAAAAAATCAAAATAGTGTGCTCTGTCTCACAAACTTGCTTTGAGACTGTATTGAGATAATACATTTGATAGAAAGTAGATCATTTATTTGGTTATATAATTGAAACCAGACATTTAACCCACTAGTAATAATGAATATGCTGTTGTTGTTGTTAGGTGCCATTAAGTCAGTTCTGACTCAGTGAGCCTACTAACATAGAGCAAAACGCTTCCCAATGCTGTATCATCTTCTCAATTGTTTTTATGTTTGAGCCATTGTTGCAGCCACTAAGTCAATCCATCTTGTCAAGGGCCTTCCTCTTTTATGCTGACTCTCTACTTTACCAAGAATGATAGATATAATAATTAAGCAGGGAAAATTAGACATGGTTTAAATTAGAGTGAGGTTTGCTCAACAGTTGTGTTAGTCCAGGTAGAGAAACAAATCCAAGGAGACTCATATGTATGTAAGAACAAGCTTTATAGCAAAGAGTAATTGTATATTAAGAAAGCATCCCAGCCCAGTCCAGTTCAAGTCCATAAGTCTGATATTAGTCCATATGTCCGAGACCAGTCTATAAATTCCACTTTAGACTCATGCAACATATGTAATGATGCTGAATGCAGGAAGATCACAGGTCAGTGGGTGGAAAGTCTTGTGGCCCCAGTGGTGGTGGAAACATCTCAATGTAGGCATTGGTCTCTGTGTGGCTCCTCCAGCTCCAGGGCACTGGCTCCATCAGGGTAGCTCCATGTATCTTGTCAACAGGAATGTCCTCCAGGGAGCATGTATCTACCCTCCAGTGAGCTATTTATCTCAATAGCAGCTCCAAATGAGTTCATCAAACTGCGACCTGGCTGACAGGCTAGACTCCACCCCTACACAAGTTGACACAAGACTATATAACTACCACAACAGTTCGTTAAATTGTATTAATGTACTAAATGCAAATATTTTATATTTTCATTTGGCAGTCATACAATCTATTGAAGAATATACATATACTTCAATGTCAAACATATTTTATGGAAACTAGAACTGTTTTATATAGCCCTCTTAGTAAATTTATTTATCATAATTAACACTATTGCAGAATTCTGATTCTACAGAGAATAGTAGTCCACATCATTGAAATTATTCATCTGGACTATGGGAAGCAATTGTGGTATTTAAAGTCCAACTCAGAGAACTTGATGCAAGAAAAGTCCTTCATTAAATCTAGAGGACTGCACATCATTGTTCTCTTATCTAACTGCATTCTTGAGTATATGATGAAGAATTTAAATGGCCACAAATGATTTATTTCATTACTGTTATAAAGGATAATTCCTTAAATGTAAAGTTATGCATTTTGTAAACTCAGTAAAACAATCTTTCAGGGTGTTGAATAAGCTAGCTATCAAACTGTGAGGCTGGAGTAAGCCAAAGAGATCATGAGCACAGTTTAGTGCCTTTACAAGTGATGCAATTGAGATTAACTGTCTCAGTGGAGGATGCTCTTTAAATGCCGGGACCTGTCCTTTTGGTTTGATATCCTTTCTGTTACATAATGAAGCTCTTCAAGCAGAGGAAGCAGGGTAAGTAAAGGGGTATAACTACAAACAGATAAATCTTTATTTAAAAAAATTTCAAAATTGAAGGCCTTTTCCTCAACATTTCCTCCATCTAGGCCCATCACTTCTGAAGATAGTGTTTTCCTGAAAGAATTCTGTGCTCGTCCATTGACACCATGGCATTCAGCAGTTTTAGCATCCTGACGATCTAAAATTGTGTTCCTTTTACATGTAGTGAAAACAAAAAGAAGTCGGATGGTATGATCAGGACTGTAAGGAAGTGTCTAAGACAGCACTCGTCCCCCTTTAAGCAGAGGCAGATGCGTTGCTGTGATGGCACGGGGGAGGGGAGACCTCAGCACTTTTCCTATCTTTTTGTCACCAATACAGTTCTCACTTCTCTTAAAACATCTTTATAATCAACCCAATGAGCACCCTATATCCTTTGAATAAATCAGTCAAGATAACCCTACTGGAATCCCCAAAGGTTATGTTGTTATAACTTTCTGGGATTCCAATGTTGTCATAAACTTTTGGGCTGACCTCTCACCATGAATTAATCTTTCTTTCCCAAAGATAAATTTAACAAGTTCTTCCCAAACATTCTCAAAACATGTGATATATCTTAAACTTATTTTATGGGGCCAGTGTTGATGCACATTTGTTGTGAAACTTCAATAGTTCTGCTGAAAATTTGTTAATAGACTTAAAATCAGAATTGTTTTCTTCCATGGCTCAGAAAGATTGGCCCCCACCCCAGTATTGCACACTGGGCTGTGCCCTGGGCTGCTAAGTACAAGAGCAGCAGTGTAAACCCACCAGCTGTGCCTTGGGAGAAAGACGAGGATCCCTGTACAGGTTTACAGTCTCAGAAACACACAGCAGCGTTCTAGCCTGTCCTACAGAGTGCTATGAGATGGAATTGATTTGATGGTAGTGAGATTGGATTTTTTTTTTTTGAGTGAATGAGATGGAAAGTTTTTTACTGCTGAGAGAATTTGTATGTAGCTAACACAAAGACATATTTAATACTTAGAAACTAGAATCCAAGTAACAATTCATTGTTACTTGGCCTAGTGTTTTCATTAAAGTATAAATCCTTTTCGTTAAAATATTTAAAAAATCTTGAACATGTTAAAATTGATTATCTAAAATATCAAGAAAATCTCTAAAGAATTTGTCTTTATTTCTTCTTTAACTTCGTTTTTTTCTCTCCTGTAATATACAGCATTGAAATGACCACTTTCATTCCTCTACAAAGTTATATTTAAATTTTCACATTGAAACTAATGTGTGAGGTTAAAGAACAATTATATTTCACTCCCAGAGATTGTGATGTTTAGGCATTTCACCTAAGACATGGTCTGAGGAGAGGTTTTAAAACTCCATGTGCAATGCCCTGTGCTACCACAACTGAGGACCACTGCAAGGTCAACAAAGAAGGTGAAGGGAATAGGAGTCACATCTATCTTCTGCCATCTGTGAAGTCTTATGTTATCTTGTCAGACCATTAATTCGCGAATTGACTTTTTATTTTTTCCTACTCTTAGATTGGTGTGTTGTTGCTAGGTCCCATGGAATCGGTTTTGACCCCCAGCAAGCCTAAGGCTAACAAAATGAAACACTGCCCAGTCTCATGCCACCCTCACAACAGCTTTCATGCTTGATCACATTGTTTTAGCTACTGGGTTAGTCTGTGTCATTAGGGGTCTTCCTGTCTTTCACTGCTCCTCTCCTTTATCCAGAAAGAAGTCCTTCTCCAGGAACTGGTCTCTGCAGGCAGCATGGCCGAAGTATGTGAAACCAACTCTCGTCTTCATTGCTCCTAAGAAGCACTCTGACTACACCTCTTCCAAGACAGATTTGTTTGTCCTTTAAACAGTCCATACCACCTTGAAGATTCTCCACCAGCATCACAGTTCAAACACATCAACGCTTCTTTGGTCTTACTTATCAATGTCCAACTGTCACATGAAAATTAGGCGTTCTGTAATTCCCATTTCTCCTCAGCTTATCCAGAGTTTATTATGATCCACACAATCGATACCTTGGCATAGTCAATAAAACACAGGTAAACATCTCTCTGGTAGTCTCTGCTTTGAACCAAGATCCATGTGACATCAGTAATGATATCTTTTGTTCCACATCCTTTTCTGTATCCAGCTCCTTGTTGATGTGCTGCTGAAAAAGTTGTTGACCTTAAGCAAAGTTTTATCTCCAGCATATCAATGATATTGTTCTATAATCTGAACATTTTGGGGTTCCTTTTCTTTGAAATGGGTACAAATATGGATCTCTTCCAGTCAGTTGGCCAACTAGCTGTCTTCCAAATTTCCTGGCATACATGAGTGAGTGTTTCCAGTGCTTCCTCAGTTGTTGAAACATTTCAGTTCACATTCTATTAATAACTGGAGCCTTGTTTTTGGCAAATGCTGTCAGGGCAGCTTGCACTTCTTCCTTCAGCATCATTAGTTCTGGCTCATATGCTACTTCCTGAAATGGTGGAATATTGACCAATTCTTTTTTGGCACAAGACTCTATAGTCTTTCCATCTTCTTTTGCTGCTTCCTGCATTGCTCAGCATTTTCCCCATGCTTCTTTAAATATTGCAACTCCGGGCTTAAAATTTTTCTTGAGTTCTTTCAGTTTAAGGTACGCTGAGTGGGATTTTACCTTTGGGTTTTCTAACTCTAGATCTTTGCACATGTGCACACTATAATATTTTACTTTGTTTTGTTGAGATTCCCTACTCAGCTCTTTGACTCCATCCCTTCTTCCATTTTCCTTAGCTACTCTGCATCTACGAGAATGTTCGCTTTGGGTGACCCTGAAGGCATTTGAAAGACCAGTGACACAGCTTTCGGCATCACAGCAAAACACAAGCTACCATAGTACGATGAACGGACAGACAAGTGGCGGTCTGTTATTTTAGTGCCTACTAAACGTCCACAACAATGCTATACACTGGTCATTCAAATATAAGTCGAACATATTCCCATTCCTCAAGAAATTTTAAGGAACTGATTTTGTACATTGACATATCAACAGTAACAGTTGTGTGTGAAACATTACTATCTACATCCAGGCATAAACTGAATGTGGTAAACAGATACAATGAAATGATTCTTGGAAAGCTTAGTTGGGTTTTGAACTTTACACAAATAGCATGGCTGAAGAAGCAGTACTCTGCTCCCTGTATTGTACTGGAAGTATACGAACTTACACAGTCTCTTGGCATTAAAGAACAGGTCAGTTCAAGAGAAACACTGCTGATCTAGGAGCACACCCCTCTAGCAGCATGAATCCTCTCCTCCAACAATGAAGCCATGCACATGTCTGGGATCTAGGAAGTATATGAATAGTCAAAAGTAATGGATGAGAAAATTTGTCTTGATAAATGACCTAGAGTAATGTAAAATGTGATTTCAAGACTTTGCTAATGAAAAGTATTGAAAATGCCAAGCTCTCTCCTAAGCACAGTATCTATTTTGTTTCATGTACACATGAATAGATGTTTGAGAGGAAACTTGAAAAAATATTTATAAAATTTTGTGAGAAATCAAAGCATTTGATTTTCATATTTTGTGTTTATAAAGTGAATTATTATATTTGATATAAACATAAAACAATACAAGTAACTTTCTACTTTTAAAAAATCATTTTATTGGGGAATTGTACAACTTTTATCATAATCCATTGTGCCAAGCACATTTGTACATTTGTTGCCATCATTCTTCTTAAAACATTTTCTTTCTACTCTAGCCCTTGGTATCTGCTCCTCATTTCCCCCCTCCTTGCACCACCCTCCCTCCCTCATGAATCCTTGGTAATTTTTTTTCATGTCTTACACTGACTGATGTCTCCCTTCGCCCACCTTTTTGTTTTCTGTCCCCCAGGGAGGAGGTTATATATAGACCATTGTAATTAGTTCCCCCTTTCTCCCCTTACCCTCCTGGTATCACTACTCTCATTATTGGTCCTGAGGTGTTTATCTGTCCTGGATTCCCTGTGTTTCCAGCTCTGATCTGTACCAGTATACACCCTCTGGTCTAGCCAAAATTGTAAGGTAGAATGGGATCATGATAGTTGGGAGGTGGGGGGGTGGAAGCATTAAAGAACTAGAGGACAGTTGTATGTTTCATCTATGCTATACTGTACCCTGACTAGCTTGTCTTCTCCCCTTGACCCTTCTTTAAGAGCATGTCCAGTTTCCTACAGATGGTCTTTGAGTCTCCACTCCGCACTCCCCCTCATTCACAATGATATTATGTTTTGTTCTTTGATGCCTGATACCTGATCCTTTCGACATCTTGTGATCTCACAGTCTGGTGTGCTTTTTCCATGTGGGCTTTGTTGCTTCTCAGCTAGATGACCACTTGTTTATCTTCAAGCCTTTAAGACCCCAGACACTATATCTTTATGTAGCCAGGCACCATCATCTTTCTTCACCAGATTTGCTTATGCACCCACTTTGTCTTCAGTGAATGTGTCAGGAAGGTGAACATCATGGAATGCCAGTTTAATAGAACAAAGTGTTCTCGCATTGAGGGAGTACTTGAGTAGAGGGCCAGTCTCCATCTGCTACCTTAATACTAAATGCATACATATATGCACATAGATCTATTTCCCCATCATCATATATAAATATATTTACATATGTACATGCCTGTTTTTAGACCTCTATAAATGCCCTTTGCCTCCTAGTTCAACTCTCTACTTTTTGAAAGTTTGCATCACACTACTTTACTTTTATGAAAATACGTGCTTTTGCTATCCAAAAGAATTTCAACAAGATTTTTTTCTTTTATGGAGAAAAAAGCATGAGAGAGAAACAAGTACAGAACATTTATTTTGTTTGAGCTGTTAAAGATGCAGCACCTATTCAAACAGCCCCAAGTTCCTTCTACAGAAACTACACTCAGAATCTCAGCATCAAGTCACCACAGCTTTGAACAGTCTGTGGACATTATCTGTTAGTGTTATTTCTGGCTTTCTGTATAATTTGGTATGATTTGATAAGTCATGGGGGGGGGGGGGGACGGGGGTTAAGGCTTGAAGAGGCTCAGTGATTTTTCCCATATAAATTAGTAACCTGCTGCCAATGTCCATTCTGACTCATAGCGCTCCTCCCTAGGGTTTCAGAGACTGTTAAGTGCTGACCAGCGTACAGAGTCATCTTTCCCCCGTGGATGGAGCAGTGTGGATTTGAACCACTGGCTTTGGGATCAACAGTCCAACACTAACCTGATACTTATTATCCGCGATTTCTTTTTCCTTTAGGTCAATTCAGTGTAGGAAAGGTTCCATGAGAAAGCTCTGTTTTCAATATAGTAAAGGAAACCTGTATTCAGATGTAAACAAGAATATAAATATTTCATACAATAAAACTCAATGGTTGACTTGAACTAACTACAAGCTTTTCTTTCTTGTTAAAAAAAACCTCAATGGTTGAAAGTTCAAAAACAAGAACAACCAAAAAAACTGAAAACCCTATGTAATTAGATTTATCAAAATTAGAATTACTGTAAAATTCTTTGAGAGTGAATGTAGTTTATCTCTTTGAGATCAGGGACTTTCCTAGGTACCTTAGTATTGGGTCTGGAAGACTGATTTGCTAAATGAATAAAGAGAAATTTTCTGGTTGTGAATTAAATGTGGATTTGATAATTTTTAACATTCTAAATACTTAGAATTGATATTAACATCTTCCTGTATAATCATTTTTATAGTCCCTAAAAAACAGTTGAGGAAGTGTCTTATGCAAACTTTGATTTGAAGATTTTAGCCACAAAGTGACACATAACAGTTTTTAAATTACATTGTAGGGCATATTTAAGTGTGAATTTTATGAGTCCTGGAGAATCAATTTTACAGCTAATGAACACCTAATAAACATTTGAACAAAACCAGGGATGGGCAATTCTCCTTTGCTTTATAGAGGCATTACAAATCACAATCTACTCAATGGCAATTGGTAGGTATTGAATCAGGAATATGCACACAGGTTTGGAGTTCAATGAAGTTATTTGTACTAACTCTATAAATTTGGAAGTGATTGGTTTTAATGGGTAATTGCAGCAATAAGATTAACTGAGTGAGTAGAATAAAGAAAATTCTAGCCTATTACCATGTAGAACTGTCAAAATTGACATGAATTGGGAAGGTTGAGAGTCAGATTATAAGATGTATAACCAGAGATTGTTAGTTCCAGATGAAAAGGAAAGTTGATGGAGAGGGACTGATCAGAGCTGTTTAAAACCAGCTGAGGTGAGTAGAAGTGGCAATGATTTCTCATTGCAGTTTCTTTCTTTTTTTAAATTTAATAAATCTTTTTATTGGTGCTCATACAACTCTTATCACAATCCATACATACACCAATTGAGTAAAGCACCCTTATACATTCGTTGCCCTCATCATTCTCAAAATTCGCCTTCCACTTGGGTTCCTGGGATCAGCTCGTTTTCCTTTTTTCCCCTCCCCCTCCCTCCCCACTCCCCCCTTCCCCCTGCACTCTTAATAGTTTATAAATAATTATTTTATATTTTTTACACTGCTAGGCATCTCCCCTCACCCACCTTCCCATTGCCCATCTCCCAGAGAGGAGGTTACATATAGATCCCCAAGATCGGTTCTCCCTTTCTGCACCCCCTTCCCTCCCGGTGTCGCCACTCCCACCGCTGGTCCTGAGGGGTTCATCCGTCCTAGATTCACTGTGTTTCCAGATCCCTACTGCACCGCTGTGCATCCTCTGGTTTAACCAGGTCCGCAAGGTAGAATTGGGATCATGATAATTGGGAGGGGAGGAAGCATTCAAGAACTAGAGGAAGGTTTTGAGTTTCATTGTTGCTATACTAAACTCTGAGTAACTCATCTCCTCCCCACTATCTCTCTGCAAGGGATGTCCAGCTGTCTACAGATGGGCATTGGGTCCCCATCAAGCACTCCCCCTCATTCATGGTGATGTGATTATTTTCCCCCTTGCCTTTGTTGTTTGAGATCTGGTCCCCTCTTCCCTTCACGATCACACATGTTGGTGTGCTGCTTCCATGTGGGCTTTGTTGCTTCTAGGCTAGATGGCCGCTTGTTTACTTTCAAGCCTTTAAGTCCCCGGATGCTATATCTCTCAATAGCCAGCAGTAGTAGGGTATCAGGCGGACATTGGGCCTCCTCACGTACATTTCCTCAATACAATAGCACCTTGCCCAGCTAAACGGTCATTCCATGATACCCACCTTCCCGACATGATCACTGAAAACAGACATGTGTATAAGCAAACATGGTGAAGAAAGCTGATGGTGCCCGGCTATCAAAAAGATATAGCATCTTGGGTCTTAAAGGCTTGAAGGCAAACAAGCGGCCATCTAGCTCGGAAGCAACAAAGCCCACAGAGAAGAAGCACACAGCCTAAGTGAATACAAGGTGTTGAACAGACCAGGTAGCAGACACCAAAGAACAAAAACCATCATTGTGTGATCACCTTCCTCACATAAATGCTGAAGATGAATGTGTGCATAAGCAAGTGTGGCGTAGAAGGCTGATGGTGCAGTTTATTTCTGTATAAAATTAAGTCAAGAGCTCAGGGGATAAAAATAAATCAGTAAGAGGGAAAATTACAAATGAATTTGAAACTATAGATTTCATTGATGCGAGAAAGACTCCTTGTGTCTTTTTTATTTTTTAAGTAATGGGGCATATTTAGGGATGTTAAAATTCCAGTGAGAAAGATCCAAGAAAGGGAGAGTTTGCAGTTGAATATTAGCATGCATTTTATAGTTACTATATATTTCTAGCTCTCTTTCCAAGCTGAGTGACAGAGAGATGTCTCAAGAGAAGGTTAACTGATTTCAGAATCTTGTATCCTTTAAACCTGGGCTTATTAAAAGGCATGAGAGAGAGAGAGAGAGAGAGAGAGAGAGAGAGAGAGAGAGAGAGAGAGAGAGAGAGAGAAACGCATCCTGGCTCACAAAGCCCCGAGGATCACATTCCTGCTCAGAACAGCCAATGCACAGAGAGGACCATAAGTCCAGCCCCACCATGAGATACAGCATCCCTTCACTGACCCATAGAGCTTCAGGGAACAACACTGGAGGCACAGTATGGGAATTGTGCTCAATCTGACCCCACCACACTGGGGGGAAACATTCAGGGGAATGCAACAGAGCAGCAAGGGGAGCAAAACAATGAAGTCTGGAGAATACATATCCAAAATGGAATTTTGGGGTAGTGCGTGACACCTCATTAGACTGGATGTAAAACATTCATAAAGGTCAACAGACAGACCTGCAACTCTTTATATACTTTTCTCTTTTTTTGTTTTGCTTTTGTTTTTCCCATGTCTATTTAGATAAGATAGGCAGGTTAAACAATCCTAAGGAGAAAACAATAAGACCAATGGTTCCAGGGGGGTACAGGAGAGGGAGAGGTGGTGGAAAGGAAGAGGGAGGGGACCAACAAATGCTGGGACAAGGGAACAACAAGTGATCTAAAAATCAATGGCGAGGAGGGCATAGGATGCCTGGTGGGGCTGGATCAAATGCAATGAAGCCGATAGGAATTAATAAAAGTCGAATGAAGGTCAAACATTATAGTAGGACAAGAGGAAAGTAAAACGAAATCGAGGAAAGGACTGGAAGGCAAAGGACATTCATGGAGGTATAAATACAGGCACATATGTATGTAAATATATTTATATAAAAAGAGAAGTATGTAGATCTATGTACATATATTATTTAAATATTAAGGTAGCAGATGGACATTGGGCATATACTCAAATCCTCCCTCAATGCAAGAACATTTTGCTTTAATAACCTAGTGTTTTGGGATGCTCACCTTCCTGACATGATTGCTGAAGATAAAATGGGTACATAATCACATGTGGTGAAGAAAGATGATGACGCCTGGCTATCAAAAGATATAGCCTTTGGGGTCTTAAAGGAGTGATGATAAACAAGTGACCTTTTAACAGGGAAGCAACAAAGCCCACATGTAAGAAGCCCATCAGCCTGTGTGATCATGAAGTATTGATGGGATCAGGTATCAGGCATCAGAAGACCCAGAACAAACAATCATATCAATGTAAATGAGGAGGATTGATGGGGGTTGGGAGAAAGGGATATGGTGTAGAGACGCAAAGGCAATTGGACATCCCTCACAGAAGGGTCACAAGCACAAGAAAGGGATGAGTCAGCCAGGGTGCAGTATAGCACTGACAAACCATGCAGCTTTCCTCTAGTCCTTTAATGCTTCCTCCCTGCCACTATCATGACCCCAATTCTATCTTACAAATCCAGCTAGACAAGAGTGTGTACACTGGTACCGATAAGAGCTCTTGACATATGGAATCCAAGAGAGATAAACCCCTCAGGAACAATAATGAGTATCGCTACCATGAGGTGGAACTTACCACAATGATGGATGCATAACTGCCCAGCACTACGACCACCCCTCACAAGGGGATGAACAAGAATAACGTGGGCAAAGGGAGATGGTGTAGAGTGCAATATATGAAAGTAATAATAATTCATAATTTATCAGGGGTCCATGAGGGTGGGAAAGTGGGAATGGAGGGGGGGAAAAGAACAGCTGATACCAAAGTCTAAAACAGAAAGAAAATATTTTGAAGATGACGATGCAACATATGTATACGTGTGCTTGACACAATTGAAATATGGATTATTATAAGAGCTCCCAATAAAATGATTATTAATTAATTACAGAATATACTTGAGTATAAGCCAACCTGAATATCAGCCGAGGCACCTAATTTACCATAAAAATTGCATTTAAAATATGCTGGAAAACTCAGTTTATACACAAGTATATATGGTAACTATTCCATCTTTTTTTATAAAAAGAAAGGAAGAAAGGCGTTACATAAATGGGTAGTAAATTGCAGGATGTACCTACTATGTCACTAATAAACGCCTATGAGATCAATACCCGCTGATTTGATAGATCTTCTCAAGAGCCTCTCATTCGGTTATTTGTGGAGTCTGTGTGTGTAGTAGCTGATGGATCTTCATTAGAGGGCCCTATGACGGATGCCTAGAGGTTCTGGGAATGAGGCAGGAATTATAGCCAGAAATGACGATGCATCCTAATTGGTTGCTTTTTCACTAGAAGTGAAAGTTGTCCATGCTCTGTTTATAGGTTCAGACTAGTCCAAGAGAACTTTATCCTCAATTATATATGAAAACAAATTCATGTGTGATTTTTCCCTGTAGTATTTCTTTTCTATTGAAACATTGTCTTATTTAATGCTTCAATGTATCCACTTTAACTACTGTATTGTTTTGAATATGTTTTGATTTATTCACCACACTCTGCCTGCACTGTTGTGAGACTGTTGTCCAGTAAGAATTTTATGGTGAGGGTGGAGGGAGGGTGGGGTAGAGAGGGGGGACCGATTATAAGGATTGACATATAACCTCCCCCCTGGGGGACAGACAACGGGGAAGTGGGTGAAGGGAGACAGCAGACAGTGTAAGATATGACAAAATAATAATAATGTATAAATTATCAAGGGTTCATGAGGGAGGGGGAGCAGAGAAGGAAGGGGAAATGAGGAGTTGATAGCAAGGGTTTAAGTAGAAAGCAAATGTTTTGAGAATGATGAGGGCAACAAATGTTCAAATGTGCTTGACACAATGGATGAATCTATAGATTGTGATAAAAGTTGTATGAGCCCCCAATGAAATGATTGGAAAAAAAAGAATTTTATGGTTTGATTGTATCTACATTCAGAGATTTAAGTACTTTTTTCAAGTAGTTTTACTTTAAGGTGTTGTGTTGCTAAAGGCCAGAAAGAGATGTTTAGTTCATGAAGAGACCAGCCAATCTCTCATCAACTTATTTGATTCTTAATTGTGGTGGTTACATAATCTGATATCAATTTGAGGATTAAGAGTATAGGGGTGGAGTCTACCCTGTCAATCAGAATATAGCCAATGAGGCCTCTGTGTGGGCATGGGTTTTCCCTGCGGATTCTTGAAATTCCTGTATTTCGTCCTTGGAGGCAGGAGACATACTCTCACTCCCTGCAAGACATCCCTGAGGAGAAGCCACATGGACCTACCTTGATGCAGCCCCGGGAGCTGGAGAAGCCACATGGAGACCCCGGACAGCGCTGAGATGCTTACTGGGTCCACAAGACCTCTCACCTACTGGCTTGTGATCTTCCTGAATTTGGCATCACTGCAACTGTTTCGTGAGTCTGAAGAGGACTATATATATGGGTATCAGACATGTCGGACTTATGGACTTGATCTGGATTGGGCTGGATGTTTTCTCAATATTCAATTGCTCTTGTATATAAAGCTCTTTCTTATACACATATGTCTATGGATTTGTTTCTCTAGTCTACTCAGACTAACACATTTATATTTTCCTATATCACTGCATATGACTCTTTATCTTATAGTTAAGGCATTTATAATAAACTTATTTTATATTAGACATTGAATTCAGACCATACAAAATCATAATTCAATCATATGTTCAATCATTACTCTTGAACAGTAACAGCATAAGGTGAAGGAGTATTCAACACACCAAATCATGCAATTTTATAGACAAAAAATGAAAGATCCCAGCAGGAATTAGGCTACAATATAGCTGTTAAGTGCTAGTTTGTCGTTCCCCCTGCTCAAAGTAAAGTTGTTTCTTATCTATCCCTGTCTGCTAGTTAATGTAGCAGTGCAGGGATGCTTGGTGTCATACATATTGAAAAAAAATGAAAAAAAATTTTTAAATGAACGATCCATATTTATATTCCCTATTACATTCTCTTTTGCCCCCTATTATATTCTCTTGAACCTGGAATTTTTCATAGCAATCTATGTGAAATCACACAAATACACTCAGTCTTTGTGGAATTATGTATTCAATGTTGTTCTCTTCTTCAGATTTTAATATCAATGTGGACAAAAAGAAAACAAATTCATTTCCATTGAGTAGATGCCAACTAAACATAACCCTATAGGCCAGAGCAGATCTGCCACTGCGGGCTTTCAAGACTGTAACTCCTTACAGGAGTAGAATACCTCCTCTTCTCCCCTGAGAGAGGCTAGTGGTTTTGAACTTCTGTCCTTGTGGTTATCAGCCCAACACGTAGCTACTGTACCACTAAGGCTCTTTCCATGTGGACCAGTGTCTCACATTTAGCACAATATTCATAATGACATGCACAATTTCTGAGAAGTAGCAACTCCTTAATTTGCATTTATTGAATGGTTGGATAAAATATATCCTCTATTGAAATTAGTTTTCCAATTTCCAAACTGCTACAATCTACCTGGAAAAAAAACTGTTTTTGAGTTATTGTCATTTTTCTTATTCCTCACATTCTTTAAATTTGCTTGTTATTGATAGGTGCCATGAAGTTGATACCTTATGTATAACAGACTGAAACACTACCAATACTGCACCAACATTTATTTAACACTTGGTTATTGCCAGACATAGTACTAGTAGCTGATTTTATAATTCACAGTTTAGTATGTATTCTGGTCATACTTGGAAACCTACTTCCTTGACTGCCAAAGGAAATTTCTAGACACAGAGGCAGCTTGGCTGTGCAAATAGTGGCCTTTCGCCCTTCCATTTATCCTAGAAAGAAATTCACATTATTCAATTTCAGTTACTACTCAATTGCAAATGTGTTTTACAGATTACATGTAAGGATCGCTACACTTGCCACAGTGTAGTTATAAATAAGTAGTCCTGGGAAATATTCAATAAGAACACATGTTTGGATCACACAGGCCTTTCTAAGAAGGCAATTTGCTGGAAAGGTATCCAACTCGAAGATTCACTAGCTGGCAGCTGCTATTATAAAAGTAGTAATAAGAGTAAAAAATACTTAGTGTATTTATATTACCCTTACTACTTATGGGCACAGTTAGACTTTTCCACTACAACTCAAGAAAAAAGCTATCCGGACATGCTTAAAAGCATGGCCCAGTGATATCCTATTATTCTTATTTAAAAGCTCTCAGAACAGGTGAGTTAACGTTTATTGAGCCTCTTGCTAAAGTTTCACATATATTATCACTTTGGGGTTTTTTTTAGTTTCAATGCAAAAACAGAATAATTCTGCATAAAGCTGATAAAATTTAAACAAAAAATTGTAATGTAGTGAAATCATATTTACTAAATCATGCAATCAGAACTGAATTCAAATTCACTAGCAATCAAATTTAATGGTTATAGCTTTATGCCACATTGGATAGTTGAACATATAGCCCTATATCTTTCACTCTTTAAAAAATTCAAATGTATAGCAAAATGAGTAAGTTAATGAATAAATCCCTGATCCAAGCAGGACTTATTTCAGAAGGAAAAGGTGATTCAATATTAGAATATTTATTTCACTAACCAATTAAAAGAAAAATTCAAATAATTAAATAAGGAACTTTTACCCCTTTGGGCTAATTAGGTTTTATGTGAACTTGACTGGGCCTGGATTCTCAATAGTTTGTCAGTTGAAGTCTCACCATGATGTGACCTAATGTAACATAATTAACTGCATGATGAGACCTGTAGTGGGCAGCAAAGCAGTTATAAGGGGATTACAGAGGGTACAGCCTCCTACTCAGGTCACAGCCCGGCACAATTTTAATGTTTCCTTGGGAGTGTGTCCTGCTCCTGCTTATGGAGACAGTTGGAAGACTTGTCTCTTCTTGCTGGCCTGGATCCTTCTTTCATCTCATGGACCCCCGGTTTTTGGGACTTGAACTTATGGCCTACCATTTTGCCAGAAGACCCTGGAATCTATTGAATGAATACACTCCACCTGTACCCATTCACCTGACCTGCTGACTCAGATTGTTGACCTCTGTCTCCACCATCCCGGGGTGGGGTGGGGGGGGGGGGCTTCATGCTTGTGGGTTCATCATTCTGTTTCTTTTCAATTAATCCTGGTAGCTACATGAGTAAGGACAGGCTTCAGGTTACCACCTGGCTCATGGATTAACCTGGATTGGGCTTGCCTGCTTGTGCAACTTTGCCGGTCACTTGCTTGTTACACATTTCTTTCTTTAAATCCATGTATAAGTCCTATTTGTTTTGCTCTTTTATACAACCCTAAAATACTTCTTCAAATAGCACAGTTGATAAACATATATAGTATCCATTCATAATAAAGACCATTAATACAAGAAAATATCTTAAACATGAGGAAACAACAACACTTATTAGCATTTTATTTACATAATTTGTTGCTGATCTGAGATGGATCTTGGGTCAAAGCAGAGACTTCCAGAAAGATGTTTGCTTGTGTTTCATTGACTATGAAAAGGTATTTAACTGTATCGATCATAAAAAACTATGGATAACCTTGAGAAAAATGAGAATTACAAAATTTTTCTTCGTGCTCATGAGGAACATGAATATGTATCAAGAGGCAGCTCTGATAACAAAGAGAATACGGAATGATTTTAAATCAGGAAAGCTGTGTGTCAGGATTGCATCCCGCACCGTGCTTATTCATCCTTTATGTTGAGCAAATAATCAGAGAAGCCGGACTATCTATAGAAGAAGATTATGGCATTAGGATTAAAATAAAATTTATCAATAGCCTGCAATATGCAGATGACACCATCTTGCTTACTAAAAATGAGAAAGCCCAGCTGATGAACTTCAAGAACTGGCACCTTCAGTTTGGTTTATGCCCATGTAAAGAAGACCAAAATCCTCAAAACTGGACCAATAAGTAGCATCATGATAAATGGAGAAAGGGTTGAAGTTGTCAAGGCTTTTGTTGCATGCACAATCAATGCTAAAGGGAACAGCTGTCAAGAGATGACAAGACCAGTTGCATTAGGTAAATTTGCTGCACAAGAACTTTTTAGAGTATTGAAAAGCAAGGATGTTACTTTGAGAACAAGTGTCCCTCCCCGCCCCCCATCCAAGTCATGGTATTTTCAATTGCCTCATGTGTCTGTGACAGTTGACTTGAATAAGGAAGACCGAAGGAGAACTGTTGCAATGAATTGCTGTGCTGGAGAAGAATATTGCAAGAACCACGGACTGTTAAAAGGACAAAGATGATGAGACTTTGCCTTACATACTTTGGACATGTCAGAAGAGACCAGTGTCTGATGAAGGATGTAATGTTTGTTAAAGTTGAGGGACAATAGGAGATGGATTGACACAGTGGCTGCAACAATGTGCTCAAACAGAGGAACAATTCTGAGGACGGCATCCGGTCGCCATAGGTTGGAACTGACTGGATGGCACTTAACATACTAAAGGTGTCAATAGGAGAACTGCTTGAGGTAATTCCTAAATAGCATTGTTACCATTGCTACCCACTCCAATGCATACATAGTAATCAATCACATTGATATTATGAAAATTGTGTTAACATCCTAATTATTTTCAGATAATATAATTATACTTCTAGCAACTTCAGATTTCTCTAATCTAATCAACTAAATCTAATAAGAAATGTCATAGGTTACTTGGAAGATTTTTAGAAATCAATAGTATTCATTTAAACAAAAAATATATGAATTAAAAAACGAGAAATTACAAATAGCAGAACCAATAATCACCATACATAAAAATAGAAGAACACATCATTTTCTGCAAAATGAAACTTCTAGAGTAACATGATATATATTGCTGTTGACTTCTTAAAAAAAGAGTGCTTTGATGTTTATAAATCCTTATCAAAATAAATTCAGGTTAGGTTAATGAAGGCAGTATTATACTTTATGCTTTATACTTCTCAAGGGCAATCAATGCATTTTCTTAATTTAATAAATATTTATTGCATGACACTCTGTACTAAGAAATTTACATGGCACTAGGATATTCAAAACCATGTGCTACTAACTTAAAATTCTACTCATGGTGAATCTTATGTATTTTTTGTTATTTCATATTAGCACGGGGAAATATAAGGGTAAACCAAAATGGTGTGCTACAAAATTTTATAAAACCAATATACCAAAAATTGAACCTATTACCTTTCAACATATCTAAGTCTATGGACTTCTGAAAGTAGTGTTTCCATCTCTCTAAATTATAGTGGTCAAGAAGGATTATAAAATATACTATGGACTGCCAGAAGAATCAGCAAATATGTATTCCAAGAAACATGACTGTAATGCTCCTTAGAAGCATTCCAAGGATGCTTTAGAAGAGTGGCAATACTTTGTCTCACATACTTCAGACATGTTGTTGGGAAGTGCAACTCTCTGCAGAAGGGCATTAGACATGGGAATGAAGAGGGTCCGTCAAAAAGAGGAACATCCTCACCAAGATCGATTGAGACAGTAGCGACAACAATGGGCAAACATAGGAATGGTTGTGAGGTTTGTGTGGTAGCGGATAGTGCTTCATCACTGTTGGCTCAGAGAGTTGGATTTGACTTGTTGCCCCCTTGCAGGCAATAACACCCTTCCTAGAATAATTAAGTGCTCTTAGATTTAGAGCATATGTTCTCCAACTTATTTGGCCAACTATCCACTTTTCAGAAAAATAAACAAAATTATGCATCTACTCCTCAAACAAAAAACTTACCACCATCAAGTCAATTCCAACTCACAGTGACCGTGTAGGACAGGAGACTTGCCCCTGTGTGTTTCTGAGCCTATGCGCTTGGACGTGAGTAGAAAACCTAGTCTTTCTACTGTAGAATGACTGTTGTTTTGTAATTGCTGACCTTAAAGTTAGGAGTCCATTTCCTAACAACTATTTGTTCTGTAGCCACAGCCCAGAAGGAAGTATAGGTCTCTGATTTTGTGGGACCCCTGAACTGTTCCAGAGAACCCAGAGGGCACCACCTCTTGGAAACATATTTAGACCAAGTTGAACAGGAATTTGGTCATCTCAAAATACACAAATAGTGTTGTTTTAAACTGTTATTTGTGTTTAGGCAATATGAAAAGTCTTGAGATGAAAGATTAGTGCTGTAGGGTGGGTGGAGTAAAGTTTCCCAAGGAAATTCTCATAGGAGAGCCCTTGCTACCCTAGAAGAATGGGCAAGTACATTAATTTAATGGGACTGCATTTCCTCAAAGCAACTTTCCTGGGCCTTTTCTTTCCCAAATGCAGTTTATAATTGCCTTAAAACTTCTTTGTAAATCCCATTATGAGTATCTGATGAAAATCTATCAAGATTTATCTTTTAAATCCTCCCCAAATAGTTACCATACCTTCTGAGTTAGTTTCTTGATTTGAATTTAATTGGTGCAACAGATCCCATTAGAAGTCATTGTTTTTACTGACAATTTTTTAACCACCTGTGATAGGCTGGATTCACTCAAGAAGCAACACACACACACACACACACACACACACAGGTTTGCCTACCAAGACAAAATTTGCATTTCTTTCTTGAGTCTTTTAAACAAGAAAAGCATGTTTTAAAACAGTGATTTACTTCACTTTACATATGACCCAAAGAGAAAATGTGCAGCCTATGATTTAATGGCATTCCTTACTGCTAGGCCGCCTGGACTGGAGATGAAATAGAGAATTTGTCAGTGAGATCAAAGGTGTCATCAGGTTTGTGTATCTAAGGATCGTATGTAGTGTGCTAGGGGTAGAGAAGAGAATCAGATGTGATAAAGAGGGGAGCAGCCTGTAGAGACAACATTCAGAACTGTGTTAAGGTGGGAGCAGAATTTGAATGGGGGACAGTCTGAGTTTTGTCCGGACACAAGCTCTCAGTTGAGCCTCTTAGAAAAGGCAACACCAGGAAGTGCTGATGTGGACATTTGGAAACATCGCTTGGAGTGAATTATTTTGTTTATACCCAGACACAGGATCAAGCTGGAAGGGACTGAAAAATTCTGTCTCTAAAATCATCCAAAACAGATGACAGTTGTCTATGCTAATTATAAAGCTTCCCAAGCAAAATTCTCCATCATTCAATGAAATTTCAGAGAACGACTAGTACCAGTCATCAACATCAGGCCCTGCTGGTATAATGGGTTAAGCATTGGCCTGTTGGCTGCTAAGCCAGGGGTTCAAACCCACCAATTGTTGATGTTTAAGAGAAGAAATCACTTTATCTTGGGAGAAAGATAAACTTTTCTCTTAGAGATTTAGAGTGTTGAGAACCCTTCGCAGCAGTTTTATTCTGTCCTGATGGAGTAATTGTCTCCTTGGCAGTTGGTTTGGGGCTTTTTCATCAGCCTATGTCCATTTCAGGAGTTACTAAGACAAATATGGAAACAATGGGTTTTAGTTAATTAACATCTACATCAATTCTGTGATCTATTTTCCTTCGTCCTAATTTTATTTGTCATCAATTTTAAATGAGTAAAAAATGAGTATTTCATTGTTTTAAATTTTAAAATTCAATGGATTTTCACTTCCTTTATTTGTTCTGTTGGCCCTGATGTGATGACTTTTGTTTCAAAACCTGGTTTTGGCATTAAGCTTCTAAGCCAATTGCATCTGTCACTCTTTAGTTATGATGATTGTTAAAGGATGGAAAACTATAATGAAGTTAATATGTTTATTGCACTATCCATCTTGAATTATTTTCTTACAGTACTTTGCCAGAGGTAGGAATGGAAAAAAACAAAGAACAAATCAAGGTTCACATCAAGACAACAAAAAAACATCAGGGTCAGAATAGGGATCTATGTTAAAATGAGGTTAAAAAGTTTCCTTCATGGGATTTCACAAATTTTTTTTCCAAAAAATTTATGTCCTGTTCAAAGAATTGGTTTGAAATGTTTCATCCTTTAATGGACACTACTGATGTTTTTTCAAACAGACTTCCGACTGGCTTACACATTTGTCTTTCTAATTCCTAAAAGTAGACTATAGAGAAAGGTAGTTTCTCCGGAGGCCCATGTTACTAATTTCCTGAGAAGTCATTTATCTCCAAATTTAGCACCTCCAAAGCAGGTCATCAAGCTGTGGCCTGACTGACAGGCTAAATGAATTTCTTCTTATGGGTGCCATATTAGCACACACACACACAAATCTAACTATCAAAATAATTTACACTTAAATCATATAATCTGATGAATATATTCCTCCAAGTTCTTTTCCCAAAATCCAGCAGGAAAAGAGGAAAATGCTCAGGGAGCATCCTCTCTTGTCTCATTCATTTGAGAAACCCATGAAATTTTATAAGCCAGGTATTCCATGTCTTTATCTCCTCCTCTTTTAAAGATTCCATTCTAAATTTTCCATCCCTATCAGCCCAGTACTCTTAGATAAGCAAGTTCTTTGATCTAAAGGATCTGTCATTATACTTGAATCTTTGAGTATCAACATCCATAAGCAAAGTCTAGTCTGGAGCAGGCCATCCAATAAGACAATAACAATGTACGCTGCCAGCTCACAGGAACAATTTTTTTTTTCAAGTTTAATGTACTCAACTCTCACTGCCATTCAAACTGCTAAATGGGTACCAGTAGCAAACTTGGGAGTTCACACACCCCTCCCTACACTTCAGACCATCTGGCCACTTCACATATTCTCATCAACTTCACTTACTAGGTCATATCCATAGGCTCGGGTTCCTTAAAACTCTTTAAACTTCAGCCCAGTCAGGCTTTTCTCTAGCTTCTTTGGGTCAAATCAATGGGGTCAATAGAATATGTCCATCTATTTATTGCGGCATTTGCCTTACTTTCATTCAACAAGTAAATTCAAATGTTCACCATCAGGACATACCAGACTGTAAGCTTGCCAATTCTTATTAGCTTTCAAGTCTACAAAGGCATCTTCTCTGATTGGTATAGACTTTTCTAGCCTTGGTACATCAAAAGGAAACCCCTTGCTCAAAATTCAAAAAGCCACATAGTCAGTTTTTCCCCTGAAAATCTTTCATGTAAAGGTAAATCTCATTTCCTCTCTCAGCAGTTGTGAGTGGGTCTGCATATCTTTTTAAGTGCAAATGTCCTGATGCTCAAGATTCTGGGTTGGACTCAACTTTTCTACACCCTCTTATTCTACATTGGCTTCAAACAAAAAGCCATATCTTCTGGGAAGTTCCTTATTCCTCTCTTAGCAACTCCAATCTAGTTTGAAGGTGGGTTTATAAGCGCTCTCTCATCACAATTCAAAATATTAATTTCATCAGACTTCATCAGTCTTATGGCGTGGTGGTTATAGGTCAGGGTGCAATTCACAAGATCACCAGTTCAAAACCACCAGCAACTCTGCGGGAGAAACACTGGGCTACCTACACCCATATACAGTTACAGTTTCAGAAACTCACTGGGTATCTCTGTGAATCGGCATTAACTCCTGGTAATAAGTTTGTTTTGAGTTGGAGGCAGAAGAAATCAAAATCCATAGTTTATTCAGCTAAGCGCATAATCCATTCTGAAACAACACTTAAATTCAGTTCCCTTTTGTTCTCTATTTTATTCATATGCACACGGCCTTGGGCCCTAACAGGATGAAACCATCAAGCTCTGACCTTCTATCAGGCATTTTATTTTGCCATCCTGATTGTTGCCCTTTTCAAGACCAGAAGTGGCTTTTATCCCCTCAACTACAGTTTAACGATTGGTGCAGTACATTCAACTGTTACAGAACAGCCCAAAAGACCATCTAAGAATTAAACATTACACTTCCCATACCCCTTATTCTTTTCTCCGACAAAGGCACGTGCTGCTAAGAGTCTTGAGCCATTCTAACAAATCCAAATTCTGATTGCTACAGATTCTGAGAAAAGGGAATGGAGGTCATAACTGACCTCTCTGTCTACAAAAGGGAGACAGAGAATCCAGTTCCATAACAGTCCAAGTCAAATTGCCACAAGGCGGAGGTCAGAATGTCTCACCTTAATCTTTATTTATCTTCTTCTAGCATGGTCCCATCCAGTCATTTGGTGTTAGCTAGAGACACGAACAGAAGAGCCACAACTACCTCAAGGAAAGCATAATAACAATGTATGCTGAGTAAGATAAAATTCTGTCCTTAAGAATGAATTGTTCCAATAATCCAGCATTCTGTGATGCTCACCTTCCCAACATGATCACTGAAGACAAAATGGGTGCATAAGCAAATGTGGTGAAGAAAGCAGATGATACCCGGCTATCAAAAGATATAACACCTGGGGTCTTAAAGGCTGGAAGATAAACAGCATCCATCTAGCTGAGAAGCAACAAGGTCCACATGGGAGAAGCATACTAGCCTGTGTGATCATGAGGTGTCAATGGGATCAGGTATCAGGCAACTAAGACCCAGAACAAAATCATACCAATGTGAAGGGGGGTTTGGGGGCAAGGAGTGGAGACCCAAAGCCCATCTGTAGACAATTAAATATGTCCTCACAAAAGGGTCATAAGGGAGAGATGACACAGTCAGGGTGCACTATATCAATGATGAAACACACAACTTTCTTCTAGCTCTTTAATGCTTCCTCCCCCACCCCCTCCCATTATCATGACCTCAACTCTACCTTACAAATCAGATTAGACCAGAAAATGCACACTGCTACAGATATGAGTCCACACTACAGGGAATTCAAGATAGTTTAAACCCCTCAGGGTCAACCATGAGAACAGAGATACCAGGAGGATAAGAGGAAGGTAGAGGGGGGGGGGGGGACGCGGAATCAATCACAAGGATCAATATATAACCTCCTCCTTGGGGGACGAAAAACAGAAATGTGAGTGAAGGATGACAGAGGATGTTGTAAGGCATGAAAACAATAATCTATTACTTATTAAGGGTGCATGAGTGAGAGAGGGTGGGGAAGAGAGGGGGAAAAATAAGGAGCTGATACCAAGGACTCAAGTAGAAACAAAATACTTGAAAATGATGATGCTGGTACACCTGTGAGCAGGGACCTAGCGGAAGGGGAAAGGGGTGAGCAGAAGTGACCACCACTTCTCAGGTGGCACAGAGCCCCGCTCCCCAGGTTCAGATATTTGAAGAATTCAAATCCCCTAAAGTTCCATAGGTGAACGATGAAGCTTTCTTCTCCCTAAAGATTTACATACAGATGATTCACGGAGAAGATGGAGACAGAGTAACACGTACCAGAGGGACTCCACAAAATTCAGCCCAGGAGAGTTGCTTAGAGAGAAATTCAACACTGCTGGAACACAGGAGGAGCACCATAAAGATAAGTAGACACAGACCCACAAGGCTTTGAGGGGCTGTGGGCTTTTGGTTTAGCACAGCGGAGGATGACTTGGGCTTGACCTTAGTCCCACCACTGTCTCTGCTGGAGCCAGGACCATTTGGAACCAGAAAGATGGCTTAATATCAACACAGCTACAGTTTGCCGCTGCCTGCCACGGGGCAGGGACTGAACTCTGGCAGCTCCATGGGCAGGGATTGGGACTCAGAACATTGTAACTTTTGTTTCCCTCTCTTCTCTAAATCCTGCACAGTCTCACCGGGCTTACTTTAAACATTTTTTTTTCTTCTCTTTGTTTCTTTCCTGTTCTCTCACACTCCAATGCTGACCTCCAGGCCACTCCTCTTAGCCTAGGGCATTTATGCCCATGCCACACCCAGATAGGTGAGCTCCACCCTGTGCAACTAGCCCCTGGGGAAAGCCCTGCGAACCTGAACCAGGGGATACTCTGCCCAACTTCTTTCCTGGGAATTCTTGCCTGTGTGCCTGGGGTCCCAAGCCTGCTCAGCAAACACTCACCAGTGTTCCAAACTGCTGCAAGAACCTCTGCCCAACCTACACAACACCAAAGCAGGCAGCCCATCAGCCTTCTGGGGTGCTCCCCTGAGAAGGAAGCCACAGGAGAATAAGTGGTAGGTTAATTCCATAGTGGAATTAGCTGTAGGTAGTTCAAAGAAGCATTACTACAAGTTTCCCAGAGAGAGCCTGTGTTCTTCAACTCCCTGGAAAATGGCACCTGGCTCCTCTAAAAAAACACAATGCTAACAGCCATCAGACCTAATGACCTCAACAAAAAATAGGAAAAACAAAAAGCAATGGAAGAAGATCTCCCAAATATAATGACATGCATAGTAGAAGCAGACATTGAGTTTCCACAGAAACAATTTTCCAGAATGCTGCTTGGAGTCATACAGGATATGAGGGAAACAATACAGAAAAAGGATGACATGAGAGAGGACATAAAGCCCATACACCCAAGGGAAATACATGAGCTTAGGGAGGAGATAACAAAAGTAGTAGCAGAAACATGGATCTAGAGAATTGCATCAGTGACTTGGAGGATAGCCAAGCAGACTAACAAACATGGACAAAAATATAATAAGATCTTCAGAGAAGCTGAAGAAAACCTTAGAGCTATGTCTGATGCTATGAAGCGGAACCACATTAGAATTATTGGCTTGCCAGAGGAAGACACAACAAAGAAGTCATCTGCAAAAATCATGAGAGAATTCTTGGAGGGAAACTTCCCCAGCTTAATGAATGAAAACCAGGCAACCATTCAGAAGGCTAAAAGAACACCAACTAGACTGAATCCCAAGAATAAGTCACCAAAGCACATGATAAACTATCCAACTTTGAGGAAAAGGAGAAAATCATGAGAGCAGCTAGGGAAAAACAAGCAACAACATAGAAAAGTTCCCAAATAAGAATATGCTCAGCTCTATCAGAAGAAGAGAGAGTGGAGTAACATATTCCAAAAATTGAAGGAAAACAACACAAAACCCAGGAATACTCTACGCAACCAAATTCTTGATCAAGATAGATGGAGGAGTAAGTGTCTTCCCAGACAAGGAAAAACTCAAAGAATACATACGTTAGAAGAAACCCAGTCCTACAACAGATCCTTGCCCTTGTATGGGCAGAAGATCATCATTCACCAAGTATAAATAAAAGACCGCCACATAGAACAACCTCACCCAGAGAGCAACAAAGAGAAAACAGATGCCAAGATAGCATTGGCTTAAGGATGGAAAGAAGTCAAGAGTGATGCACACACACACGTACAACACATTAATGAGAAAGGAAAGTAGGAAAACACCTAACACAAAAGCTATAAGATGACATCACAGAGTCCACAGATGGAGATAATAACCCTGAATATGAATGGCCTGAACACAGGCATTAAAAGACTGAGACTAGCAGACTGGCTTAGAAAACACAACCCATCAATCTGCTGCCTACAGGAGACACATCTCAAGGCTACAGAAAAAAATAGGCTGACAATCAAAGGCTGGAGAAAGCCATACCAAGCAAACAACAGTTCAAAAAAAGCAGGTTTTGCAATCCTAAACTCGGATAAAATTGACCTCACAGTGCAAACCAGCAAAAGAGATATGGAGGGAAACTATATAATGCTCAAGGGAATGATAGAAAAAGTACCACTAAGCATTGTAAACATATAGTCCCCGAATGAGAGACCCACTGAATACATCAACCAAACATTCCAAAAGATGAAAAAAGAAATCACAGCATCAACAATTATAGTGAGTGACTTCAATCCACCACTCTCTGAGAAAGATAGATCACAGGAAAAGAAACTCAACAAGACTAGAGATCTAAACACTACAATTAGACAATTTGACCTGATAGATATTTACAGTTTTTCATCCAAATACAAATAAATTTACATTCTTCTCAAGCCCACATGGCACACATTCGAAGATAGACCACATGTTGGGGGATAAGGCAAATCTACATAAATTTAAGCACATTGAAATCATACAGACCCCTCTCTCTCACCACTGTGCCATATGGCTGGAAATCAACAAAAGGAAGATGAAAAAACAAGACCAAACATTTAAAGGATGAATAACTCTCTACTTCACAAGGAGTGCGTACTGGCACAGATCAGAGATGAAATTAGGAAATTTCTAAAAACCAATGAGAATGAGAACATGATGAACCAAAACTTGTGGGACACAGCAAAGACAGTTATCAGAGGAAGTTTCATAGCAATACATGCACACCTGAGAAAGGAAGAGACTCATGATTGATATGCTGGCACAAAATTTACAACTAGAGCAGGGTCAGCAGAACAATCCTATTAATAGCAAAAGAAAATAAATAATAAAAACCAGAGCTGAGATTTAGGTTTGGGAAAATAAGAAAACTATGGAAAATATAAATGCTGCTAAAAGTTGGTTCTTTGAATGGATAAACAGAATCGACAGGCCACTGGCAAACCTAACCAACAAAAGGAGAGAATAAATTTTAATAGCAAGAATAAGGGATGAAAGAGGGGACATTACAACAGACCCTAATGAAATCAAAGGGATAATTACACAGTACTACGAAGGAGTGTACTCCAATGAATTCAACAAATTGGAAGACATGTACAAAAAAATCCCTCCCTATCCTATGTTTAATCGACATCAAGAATTTCATCAGACACATAGCAATAGGAGAAGTAGACAAGGTTATCAAGGGATTACCAACAATAAAATCCCCTGGACCAGATGGCTTCACTGGAGAATTCTACCAAGCATTTAGGGAAGAACTAATACCAATCCTACACAAACTCTTCCAGAATATAGAAAAAGACAGCAAACTCCCAAACTCCTTCTATGACGGTAGTATAACTCTGATACCAAAACCGGGCAAGGATCCCACAAGAATTGAGAACTACAGACCAATATCCCTAATGAATATCGATGCAAAAATCCTTAACAAAATACTAGCCAACAGAACACAAAGGCATATAAAACAAATAATTCGCCATGACCAAGTGGTATTCATATAGGGATGCAGGGCTGGTTCAACATATGAAAGATCATAAGTATTATTCGCCACAAACAGAAGTCCATTGAACTGTTATACACATCGGATAAGACCACATGAAAAACTATAAGAACTATATGGTAAGATCGATAGATGAGGAAAAAGCATTTGACAATATCCAACACCAATTCCTGTTTAAGACATTTGGGAAGATAGGAATTGGAAAATTCCTGAACACAACACAAAATATATATGAAAAACCAACAGCCAGTGTGGTAGTCAATGGAGTAAAGACTAACACAATCCCACTGAAAAGGGGGACCAGACAAGGATGCCCCTGGTTCCCACTCTTATTTAATATCATGCTGGAGGTTTTAGCTAACAGCATAAGGCAAAGAAAAGACATCAAAGGTATTCATCTGGGGAAGGAAGAGGTGAAACTATCATTATTTGCAGATGATATGATTTTATATATGGAAAATCCCAAAAGCTCCACAAGGGGAATACTGGAAGCAATAGAGGAGTTTGGCAGATACAAGATCAACAAACAGAAGTACAGTGAACTGTTATAAAACCACAGAAGAGGAGATCAGAAGAGTGGTACCCTTCACAATAGCCAAACACAAATTGAAATATCTATGAATATACCTGACTTTAAGAACAAAAGGTCTATATGGGGAAAACTACAGAGCACTATTACAAGAAATCAAGAGCAACCTCAAAAAATGGGAGAATATCCCATGCTCGTGGATTGGAAGACTCAATATAGTCAAGATGTCAGTTCTGCCAAAGGCATTTTATAAGTTTAAAGCAATCCCGATAGACTTACCTTCATCTTTCTTCAAAGAAATGAAAAACTTATTATCAACTTCATGTGGAGAGGGAAGAAGCCCAGAATTAGAAGAGAACTCCTCAAGAAGGACACAGTGGGAGGGCTTGCTTTACCTGACTTTAGCACATATTATACAGTCACAGTTGTCAAAATCACATGGTATTGGTACAATGACAGATACTCAAACCAATGGAAAAGAACTGAAAACCCAGAAATAAAATCATCAGCAGACAGACAACTGATCTTTGAAAAGGGCCCTCAAAATATCCAACAGGAAGCAGATGCCCTCTTTAACAAGTAGTACTGGGGAAAAAATGGATATTTACCTGCAGAAAAGTGAAGCAAGACCCTTATCTCACCCCATGCACAAGAATAAACTCAAGGTGGATCACAGACCTTGAAGTTAGACCCCAAACTATTAGGACCATCAATGAGGGAATTGGGACCAACTTGAGAACTTTGGCACAGGGAATACACAGGCTATCAGGAATAGGGAAGGACACACACACAGAAGAGGCACAAATTGACAAATGGGATATACTGAAGATAAAACACCTGTGTACGTCAAAACAATTCACCAAGAGAGTAATGAGAGTCCACAGACTGGGAAAACATCTTTAGCAATGACTCATCAGACAAAGGCCTTATTACTAAAATCTCCAATACTCCACTTCCAAAAAGAAAAAAATCTAATTGCCCACTGAGGAGGTGGTCAAAAGACCTGAACAGAAGCTTCTCAGGGGCATAAATTTGAATAGCCAACAAACATATGAGAAAATGTACCCGATCTTTAGGCATAAGAGAAATGCAAATTAAAACAACAATGAGGTACAACCTAACGCCCTCAAAGATAGCCCAATTAAGAAAATCAGAAAGCAACAAGTGTTGGAGGGGCTATGGGGAGACAGGAACACTCATCCACTGCTGGTGGACTTGTAAGCATGTTCAGCCACTGTGGAACTCGATCTAGTGATATCTAAAACAGATGGAAATCAAGTTACCATATGACCCAGCACTACCCGTACTGGGCATATACACAGAGGAGGCAAGAAACAAACCAAGGCCAGACATCTGTGCTCCAATGTTCATTGCAGCACAGTTCACAATTGCAAGAAGTTGGAAACAACCTAAATTACCATCAAATGATGAGTGGATTAAAAAGCTGTGGTATATACATACAATGGAGTACTACACATTGCTAAAAAGCAGTGACGAATGTATGAAGCACATCACTGCATGGGAAGAACTGGAGGAAATCATGCTAAGCAAAGTAAGTCAAGCACAAAAGGACAAGTACAACATGAGCACCAGGTAATATGGCAGGGACCAGACCAAATACAGGGTGATATATGGTAGATAACTAAAAAAGAGGTGGGGAAAGGAAAAAAATATATAGAAGAAATGGGTAGCGGGGCACAGGGCACTAACCCATCCCAAACGGATGGTACTGTTTATATCTCCACAGTGAAAGGGGGACCAGACTTCAACCCAGTGCCCCAAAATACGAATGCAACATGCTGGCATGGAGTAGGGAACCAGTAGAGAGGACTGAGGGCCCGGCCCCAATCCTAACTACTATGTGGACACCTGCCCCTTCCACCAGAATAATTTATTTCAAAGACTGGCATTGAATCTGCAGCTCCAGGAAAGATACATATCTGATTGCAGCACATGGAGAAGATGAAGGGGGAGGAGCAGAGAGTGGAGCATTGCTGGCCCACCAGGCCTTGAGCATGATATTTTCGATTAAGGCAGCCAGTCCACAGAAAGGACCACATGGCCAGCCCCACTATCAGACATGATGTCCCTCACTGTCCCATAACCCTACAGTGGACAACACCGGAGACACAGTGTGGGAATTGCACCTGAGCTGATCCTGCCACATCGAGGCAAAGCAATAAGGGGGTGAAACAGAACAGCAAGGGAACGGAGCATCGAGGTCCCCAGGGAATGCTGAAGGTGGGCTTTGGGGCCAGGATGTGGTGTCCCAACAGATTGGACTGGAAAACACTCCTAAAGGCCAACGAACAGTCATTGAACTAACTACAAGCTTTCTTTCTTGTGTTTTGTTTTGTTTTTGTCATTGGTTTATTGTTGTGGTGGTCTTGTTGTATATTGTTGCTTGGTTTCGCTCTGTCTTGTTTTGGGGCATGTTATTATCTCCACAGGTCTGTCTAAATAAAATAGGCTGGATGAACAATATAGAGGAGACAACAACAGGATCGACAGTTCTGGGGGGACATGGGAGAGGGAAAAGTTGGGGAAAAGGTAGCGGTGTTAACAAACTCAGGGACAAGGGAACAAGTGATCCAAATCGGTGGTGAGGAGGGTGTAGGAGGCCTGGTAGGGCGTGATGAAGGGTAATGTAACCAAGAGGAATTACTGAAACCCAAATGAAGACTGAGCATGATATCGGGACAAGAAGAAAGTCAAAGGAAATAGAGGAAAGAGTTAGGAGACAAAGAGCATTTATAGAGGTCTAAATAAAGGCATATGCATATGCAAATATATTTATATATGAGGATGGGGAAATAGATCTATGTGCATATATTTATAAGTTTAGTATTTAGATAGCAGAAGGACATTGGGCCTCCACTCAAGTACTCCCTCTATGCAAGAATACTTTCTTCTATTAAATTGGCATTCTATGATGTTCACCTTCCCAACACAATCGCTGAAGACAAAGCAGGTGAATAAGCAAATGTGGTGAGGAAAGCTATGGTGCCCAGCTATCAAAAGATATAGCACCTGAGGTCTTAAAGGCTTGAAGGTAAACAAGTGGCCATCTAGCTCAGAAGCACCAAAGCCCACATGGAAGAGGCACACCAGCCTGTGTGATCATGAGGAGCCAAAGGGATCAGTTATCAGGCATCAAAGAACAAAAACTCTTATCATAGTGAATGAGGCGGGGAGTGAGGAGTGGAGACCCAAGGCACATTTGTAGGCCACTGGACATCCCCTTAAAGAAGGGTCTTGGGGAGGAGATGAACCAGTCAGGGCGTGATATAGTAACAATGAAACATACACCTTTCCTTAGTTCCTAGATGCTTCCTCCTCCCCCACTATCATGATCCTGATTCTATCTTGCAAATCTGGCTAGACCAGAGGTTGTACTATGGTACAGATAGGAATTGGAAACACAGGGAATCCAGGGCGGATGATCCCTTCAGGACCAGTGGTGTGAGAGGCGATACTGGGAGGGTTGAGGGCGGGTGGGTTGGAAGGGGGAAACCGATTACAGGGATCTATATGTGATCTCCTCCCTGGTGGATGGACAATGGGAAACTGGGTGAAGGGATATGTCGGACAGGGAAAGATATGACAGAATAATGATTTATAAATTATCAAGTGTTCATGGGAGGCGGTGAGCACGGAGGGAGGGGGAAATGAGGAGCTGATGCCAGGGGTTTACTTGGAGAGCAAATGTTTAGAGAATGATGAGGGCAGTGAATGTACAAGTGTTCTTTACACAATTGATATATGTATGGATTGTGATGAGAGTTGTATGAGCCCTTAATAAAATGATTAAAATATAGAAAATGAAGATAGAAACATAGGTTCAATTGTGCTTGACACAATGGATGAATATATGGATTGTGATGAGATGTAAGAGCCCCCAATAAAAGCATTTAATAATAATCAAAAATGAATGAATTGTTAACCAAGGATTATTACGCATTTGAAGAATGTTACTTCTGCAAGTCAACAAAGAGGACCAAATCGAAGGGACCTGTGTCAGTCTGGGTAGACTAGAGAAACAAGTTTATAGACACTTATATGTGTATAAGAAAGAGATTTATATACAGAATAATTGTACATTAAGAAAACATCCCAGCCCACTCCAGATCAAGTCCATAAGTCCGATATTAGCCCATATGTCCAATACCAATCTATAAAGTCCTTTTCAGACTCATGAAATGCATGCAATGACTCTGAAGAAAGGACCATCACAGACCAGTGGCATTATAAGCATCTTAGCACTGGCAGGGGTCTCCACGTGCTTTCTCCAGCTCAGGGCACTAGTGTAGTTCCATGCTTTTTGTTTGCTGCAATGTCTTCCAGGGAGTGAGCTAAGAGAGAGATTGTCTCCTGCCTGCAGGGAGGAATACTGGAATTCCCCAAACTCTCAAGAGAAGGCCATGCCGGCACAGAGGCCTCACCAGATTGACAGGCTAGACTCCACCCCTTTACTCTTGAATCCTCTCAAATTGACAATTATATAACTACAAGATTAAAACAAAGAAATAATAAAGAATTTGTAAATTCTAAAGTGTATCCTTAGATATAATTAAGAAAATATATGAGGGTGCTTCAAATGTTAGTGGAAAAGTTCCATTATTTTCAATTCCATTGTCCATTAACTTTTTGCCCTCTCATATGCCTATAAATCAAGAACAATTTATTATAAAGTATGAATAGTTATAGATCAAAAAGAATTTATAAATATTAAGAGTATACAGAAAAAAATATAGACCCTAAAATAGGGTTTCTGAGGGTGTAGCTCTTTAAGGGAGAAGAAAGCCTTACCTTTATCCTACTGAGTTACTGGTAGGTTAGAACTACCAAGCTTGCAGTGAGCAGCCCATTTTTTATGAGAATGTGCCACAAAGACTCTTGCATATGAACAAGATAAATATTTTTTAATTAAAAACTTGTAAGTAAATTGTGCAAAGTGATCAGGCCAGAACAAAAAATATTAAAAATAAGACATAGAAAATATTACTAGATAAAATAGAGATTATGCAGAAAACTCATATCATAGAACATAGTTTAGATGACCAGAACTATAAAACAGATTGCAGATTGTGGGGAAGGTGTATAATTAAAATCAAATCAATAAAACAAAATATTTGGTCAAGAGAAGACTCAAAGAGAAAGGCAATTTGTGCAAAGAATTGAGAGAGCTAGTTTTGAAGAGAATTTTGACAAACGTATTCCAAACACAAAGTACTGTTTGCAAAGGCTCACAAGTGGGATTACTCTGCCTTATTAAATAATGGAAAGTCACTATATCTAGGACTGTGTGACAAATGGCAAAAATAGTTTGATACGTGGCAAGAGAAGTGAAGGGACCAAACTCTTCTGAGTCCTGCCAACCAATGAAAGAATCCCAAACAGCAGTGGATAGTACAGAGATGGCTTTAAGCACATGGGTGGCATCATCTGAACTACTTTTAAAAAGGGCAATATCAACTTCTATTCTTAATGACTGACCTTTTTTTTCTTATATGATATGTGCATTATGCTTTTTTAAATCCTTGAATATTTGAAATAGTTTTTCTATTACCTTTATTGCATGAATAGAAAGGCCTTGAGTCCTAATTTTTTTCCCTGAGAACTCTGTTAATTTCCCTGAGCCTTAACTGTGAAGGATATATAGATAGATTGATATAGAATGGGAGATGATTTTTCATTCTCTTTCTGTGTAGGTAAGAAACTTCTATTTCAACTATTTTTGGAGAAGTTTCTGATATTATTTACCTTGAACTTCAAATATTACATCAGACATATCTAATCAATGATAATTTATCATTAACCTTATTTCATATGTAAAAAGTCCCTCTTTTTATATGATTGAATAAGGAAATTGCAAATGGTAATAGCTAAATAAATGTTTTCTTCAGTGTTTCAAACTAGTCAATTTGATCCAACCCAGGATCTACATTTTTATAAGATCTCCAAGTGATTTTAAGTATACATATAAAATGCAGATACATGTCTTTGTTACAACAGTCATCACAAAGTTCTTGTATCGATAGTTCCTGCTTCTGGGTAACTCCCTCTCTGCTTAAATTGGGATTGAAAGGTAGGAAGATTAGGGATAAAAGGGCTTGTCTACACGGAATGCCTGAGCTAAATAAAAATTAGCTGACCAGACAACAATTAAGGGTTTGGTGGGAAAATCAGGCACACATTATACACCATTGGGGGAATGCATAGGTGAGCATATACTTAGGTGCAGGTGAAGTTCAGCCTGGGCATGCCCACTAGGCACCAGCAACATTAGGGCATATACGCACCTACACGCAGCCACTAAGATCAGCCAATACCCTCCACCCTCACCCCAAGTGGGGATAGGAGAGGGTAAATCACAGAGACTGGGCAGGTCGCCCTCTTTCAGGGTGGAGGGCGGGATCTTTCCCACGGGTGGGCGCAGTGTGCACGTGCTCTCCAGGCTCTCTCTCTCTCACTCACTGCTTCCTTTGTCCGATCTGGCCCTCCTCTTGCAGTTCTGCAGCCTGCGCTTTCCGGCCATTTTCCACGTGGATTTTCGTGCTTCTTTGAAGCAGCCATTTTTGGTTGCACATCCTCCCAGGGCCACGGCCTGCAACCTTGCACACTTTCCAGAAATAGCACATAATACCTGAGAATGTATTACTCAAAACTTGCCTTTCCCTCATAAAAGTTAATGGATTTACAAAAGTGCTCTTGAAGAAAGCAACATAGAACTACCTTGCAAGACGTGGAAATGCCTTGCAAGGCGATGAATGAGGAACACAAATAACTCCATTTTGAAAGAAAGTGGAAAGCCTGGAAAATGCCAGTAAAAATGCTGAATCGCCATAATGAAGTAAACGAGCGACTAGAAGCCACCCTGGAAAGTCTGGGGAACCCTGATAAGACTTCGGCGAACTCCGCGGAATTTCCAGAATGGCATCAAATGGCCTGCTGAATGCCTCTATAAACCGGGTAGAGAGACTGAGAATTCAGAGAGCCAGGAACCAGGGAGACAGCTATCTACGCCTGCTCTCTCACCTCTGCCTGGGCAGGTACACCGAGGAAGGCAGTGCTTAACGGGACTATGATGCTGAATTAATTGTGTTACCCATATAATCGATAACTTAAGTAAATTTTAGAATTGTTAGATTGTTTGATGTATATTTGAAGTGAAGAAACTGAGCATTTGAAAATGTCAAAGAGGGTTAAGTAATTATTGAACATGCCGCTCATGACATTTCTGCCACATGAATTCTTTCAGCGTTGAGAAGCCAGAACCTGGGAAAACCAAGCCAGAAACCTAACAGGATGAGTCTCGCTCACATCGGAAGGCTGATGGATTAGACAGAGAAGGGTTTCAGAGGAAAGAAGACCAGGCTTAGTGTTGAGATAGGATTGATTACTTTCTTCACCTCAGAAAAGTTCTGACTCACATATTTTTTCAAATTTTTAGCCGAAAAATTTTGAGATTATTTCCTAGACTCATGTTTGATTATGACTTGCTGTCATTGAGATACACAATGTTCCATAAGAGTGGCAACTCTGACTTCAGTCCATCAGATTGAAGTCCTCCCAATCCGCCCCGCACCCCCCAAAAAAAGAGTGGCCACTCTGACAGATGCTTTTGCTGCCTCTCTACAAAGCAAAACAAAATAACAAAAACCTGACTGTCATTCATTGAATTTGGATTGGTGATTATCATGTAGGGGAGAGTAGGACTGCCTTCGTGGGATTCTGAAGCTGTAAACCTGTGCGGGAGCAGAAATCCTCATCTTTCTCCTTCAAAGTAGCTGGTAGATTCAAACTACAGGCCTTATACTGAGCAGCCTAGCCAATAACTTACCACGCCATTCAGACTCCAGTCAGTCTCCCCCACATCTTACGTTCTTTATGACTGAAGTTCAATTATGGGAGAACCCTGGATATCTGGGAAGTAAGACCATCTGGTACAACTAAAAAATTAGCCGTGATTAGCTTATACCAATCATGATCATTTTCTCAAAATTATTTTTCCAAAAATTCTTAAAGGTGATGGTAACAAATATTTAAAGAGAAAATATATTTGAAGAAGATAATTCTCTTATATATTCCCAATAAAAAAGATAGATATAAGACTAAATCTTGATAGTCTTTATTTTTCTTCTTCTTCCTGTCTGCACATTTACACAATGCTATGAAGTCTGAAAAGCATCTAGCATGTAGAAAAGACCAAGGACATAGGAAAATGTTGAAGACCAGAAAGACAAGAAAAGTGTGGATTCTTGATAACATTCCTAAGCTGCTGTTGAGAGTCTGCTGAGTAAACAAATAGTTTCATGGCTTAAGTAACTGTCAGTCAGGCATTCAGTTATTTACAACTAAGGCATTTGTAATGATTTTAGTCCTTTAAAGGATAGTATTTGATGAGCGTTATGGCATAGTAAATATTTGAGACTTAAAAAGAAAATTTAAGTGAAATAATATAAGACTTAGTTCATATCACTTAGTAATACTCTTCTTTTCCCTTTTCAGATTTGTAGGATTGATTCCTGATGCTCATGTTTGTTAATAGCCAGATCTTCAAATTGATCCATTCTAGTGAGACTACTCCTGCAGAGAACTAACTCCCCGACCCCCATATTTATTCAGCCAGATTCTACATTAAAACAAGATCCACAGGTGATATTTATTGAGATCTTGTTAAAATGTTGATTCTGATTTGGAGTACTTGTGGTTGAAAGGCATATTCTCAGCAAGAGGTCAAACTAGAATGAACTGGTTTGAAGCCCCAGTCTCAGATAATGATCTAAGAGTTGAGCCCGTTAAATGGTCCAGTTCCAACTCTAAGTACTTGGATTAAGAGTCAAAGGGTGATTCATCCCTGTATGTTTGATTTTGACATGTGTTCCCCCCCCTTGGAAATTCCTTATATTACTTATTTAATTTTTAAGTAGATTTGGATTACTTGGAGATTTTTTTCAATGGATGGTGATAATGTATGAAGACTTCTCTTTTATAGACTGGCATGTGTGTATCTGTTGGTTGATAATCTGGGACTGAAATTGGAAGATGTGGGGATGAAAATATATCCCATTAGCACACTCACAAAGCACTTCCAGGAAGTGAGTGAAATAATAGTTTTAACATTAGAAAATGTATCACTCTTATTTTAGAAACACGAGGTTATATAAACCACTGAGAAACAAAGAAATTCTTCAATATAATTTTCCAGGAATAGCTTAGTTCTTTCTAAACTATTATGTTTACTTTGCTTTTGATTCTGTAATTTAACAGAAAAAGAAAGTTAGAAAAGTTACACAGTCAGTTGCAAGATTATTAATTAGTTGGGAAGAAAAGTGATGCGTAAAACCCAAAAGACTTTTGCTTGCTTGGACTTGTTAAACACTGAGAGATGGGCCTGATCTCTAAGTGTATGAAAGTTGAATACACAAAGGAGACCAGCTGCTGTTTTCCTTCTTTACTAGTCTCTTAAAAAGCAAAAATTGGCCAATTTGTCATTATCTTGTGGATGTAGGCCCAGACAAAACAGAAGTATTTGCTTAGCATGGGAATAATGTGTCCTCCTTTTCTAAAAAAAAAAAATCTGGTGTATCTTGACTTTGTATGGAGTCTTTCCCTCTGTTTTATGAATCCAGAAGATAAACAAGCTACATTTGAACAAATAGGGGATAAGTAAGAGGGGGGAAATACCTTGGTAATGTTAACTATCACCCATATTCTCTGTTATGAATTTAATTGTACCCCTCCCCACACCACCACCACCAGATATGCCTTGTAAACCTTATGCCATCTGCCTGTCATTATATCAATTTAGGATGGGTTATAGATGTATTTTTGATGTTAATAAGTTAAGATTCGTGTAGGGAGTCACCGGTGCTGGTTACACTTTCACCAGTACTGAATGGTGTCACCAGTACTGGTGATGACATAACTAATCCTGTTTTCTGTGTGCTCAGGAAATAATGTGAGAAATTGGACTATATGAAGAACAAGGTACCAGGATTAGAGGAAGTTTTGTTTGCAACCTATGATATAAGGTGACACAATCTTGCTTCTTAAAAGCAAGAAGGTCTTGAAGTCTTTGCTGATGAATATCAAGGACTATAGCCTTCAGTAACTCAATATAAAGAAAAACCCAAGTCTTTATAAGTAGACTAATATATAACACTGTGACAAATAGAGAAAACACTGACATTGCTAAAGGTTTAATCTTATTTGCATTCACAATCAATGCTATGGAAGCAATAATCAAGAAATCAAGTGTTGTATTGCATTGGGCAAGTAAAGTATTGAAGAGCAAGGATGTCATTTTAAGTGTTCCTCATATATATGTGGAAGTTGGACACTGAATTAGGAAGACTGAAGAAGAATTTAATTATTATGCTGGCAAAGAATATTGGAAGTACCATGAATAGCCAGAAGAACAAACAAATCTATTTAGAAGTACAACCGAATGCTCCTTAGAAGTAAGGAGGACAAGACTTTATCTCCCATACTTTGAACAAGTTTTGAGGAGAGCCCCACCCCAGGGAAAGCACAGCATGCTTGGGATAGTAAAAGGTCAGCAAAAAAGAGGTAGCTCCTCAGCAAGATGAATTGCCACGGTGGTTGAAACAATCAGCTCAAACCGAGCAATTGGGAGATTGGTACAGGATTGGCAGTATCTCATGCTATTGTGTATAGATTCTCTATGATTCAGACCTTACTTTATGGCACCTAACAACAATGACAATATAGAAACAGAATGACTCAGATATAGGGGAAGAGAGATGCCAAATCAGATTAAGATTGCTCAGGAGTAGAAGCTCAAAGACACAAGAATCCACCTCCTTCCTTTCTAAGAGAAAATCTCCTTCTAGAATCAGCACCCTAAATTCAGACCTCTCATCTCCAAAACTGTGAGAAACAAACTTTTATTATAGATACCCACTTGTCGTATCTCTATTTTGGCAGAACTAAGTAACTGAAACACCGTCATGTAAATCAATCATCTTTGATTTTCTTCTCTATGTAAAATTAAAATATATCTAAAAGTGAAAAATAATGTTTGCTAGGAGATGAACTTAAAGATGATCAAACAATAAACTTATTTAATGTTACAAAATAAGACCGAATCTCAAGCAACCTGTTAGTATACTAATAAGAGTTCATTAGGCTAAGGCTTAAATGAAAAATTAACTGTTGGTATATCCTTTTCTTCCTCTTGAACATGATAATGAACTATTCTTTGTGTCCCAAAACCTCTGCTAGGAATTTCTATCCGGAATAGTTTGTGCCTTACACTAGATGAGCAGTTAAGCTCAGGCCACCTCCAGGGAGGTATGATGGCAATTCCTCCTAAGGGGCACATGCTTTCACATTGCATTTAAAGAAATTTTTTTAACAAATAATTTTATTGGGGCTCTTACCACTCTTATCACAATCCATACATACATCAATTGAGTAATGTTCCATTTCTATATCAGTTATTAAATATTAATGACTTTTGACAACACTGTCTTTCTAAGATCTGCTCTCACAAGTTTGGACTAAGCAATTCTACCATTTTAAAAAGATTCTTAAAAGAGTCATAGTCTAGCTTTATTTCAGATCAAGTCTTGGGCTTAACATAACTTGACTTCTAAAACAGTCAAAACTGGACAGAAGAAAAGCGTGCTCACAGGAATGTTGGCAGATTTTTTTCCAGTTCAAGCCAAAATACCATGAGAACAGCCTTTCTCACATTATTCGTGTGTCCAGTTCAATCCAGGTCAGAAACCAGAAGTGGAAAGCATTTTATTAGTATTTCTGGACCTCCAGAAATCAACAGATGTGTGCTTATATGGTTGAGGGTTTGTTTATGTAAGCATGATTCTACTTAAGACCATTTACACAGCCTATAAAAATGTGGAGATAAATCACCCACAGAGAATAACTCTGTCATATATAAATCTATCTTTTTTTCTTTTATATATTTCTGTTTTATTTTATTTTAGAGACCTTAGTAAGAATTCCACTATACTAGGTATGAAAATTTATAACTGTATCAATTATTAGTCAAAACATACATAGTTTCATGATTCAATAAGTATTGATGGAAAAGGAAAATAGGTATCTAGTTTAAACAATAAGGACATTTTTAATCGTAGTAGATTTCATTCTCAAGATAAAAATGAACACATATTTCATTTGTGTTTGTTGTTATATGTACTTCTTTGGTTTTAGGTTTATGAGAGTTTGATAACATATCTATAGCTATTTTATCAATAAATACAATGGCTTTAATTCTCTAGGCAAAGTTTGCTCAATGAATGCCTATACACTTTGTTCTAAATGCATAGCCAGACCCAGACATAATAGAAAACATAAAGCTGTATGCATTAGAGTTTCTAAGAATACATTCAAGAATTTATAAAATCAAATTTCTATTGACCTTCATATTTTTAAGTCATCTCTTCCAAATCCCAAACAAAAAATTTTAGTAACTTATATTTTGATTTTGGAATAGTGTATTTACCTGCATAAAAACAATATATCACAATTTTCTTCAAGTATACAAGTAACAAAAATCCATTTAATCAAGTCTAGGCACAAAATAGAATTTATTGAGAACGTGTTGTATTAGTTTGTGGTGGTTTCTGTAACAAATTACCACAAATTTGGGGGCTTCAAGCAACAGAAATGTATTTTTCTTAAGTTCTGGAGGCCAGATATCCAATATCAAGAGGCAATGCTACCCTCCTTCTAGAAAACGGAGAATTGCCCTTTTCAGCTTCTTGGGGTTTGATTTGCAGGTGCATAGCGCTAATCTCCGTCACCATCTTCATCTGCCTTGTTTGCTTCTCTTTTACTGATACATAAGACTATTTATTGTATTCATTGTCTATTTTGATCCAGAATGACCTCATTTTGCAAAGACTCTTTTGCAGCTCAGAACAAGTTTACTGGTTCTTGGAGTTAGGGTAGATTTGGAGATCACAATACAGAACACTACACATTCTTAGGTGTTATATAGAATTTAATTGGAAGGTCAACAAAAAGAAAGAAAGTCAGAGGGGCCTGGGGGGAGCAGAGAAGATTCAAGTGCCTCCTCACTAGTGGTCTGTAATTTATGTGACCCAGAGTCTATTTTCTCTGGAACTGTTCATTCAGAACGTTGAACCAGTAGATCTGATTGACCCCTGGCCAAACTTAAGTAGGAAGGCAATAGATTCACCACTCATTCTAAAATTTAAACATATCTATTGCCTTTATTAATATGTTAGGCAGTAAATGTGCCTAACTCATACTTATAGATATATTACCCTATTAATTTGACCTTGTATGCAAGAGAATGAAAAAAATTCATTTCTAAATTCACCAATTCGGACATTCCCCAATGCATGGTTTAAACTCTAGAAAGGTGTGCATCAGGGTTGTATCTTCTCACCGTACTTATCCAATTTGTATGATGGTCAAATCATCAGAAAGCTAGAGAACATGAAGCAAGACTTAGCATCAGGATTTGAGGAAGCCTTACTCGCAGCTATGGCATGCAGAGGGCAAAACCGTGGTTGCTAAAAGTAAAGGGAACTAGAAGCACTTGATTAAGATCCAGGATGGTGGCCTCCAGTATGTGTTACTGAAGTAATGAAGAAATAGCATACTCAGCCTAAAAAAGACCCAAATCTTCATGACTGGGCCAGTTGGTAACATTGTGATCAATGGAGAAACGTTTGAAGCTGTCAAGGATGTTGCCTTCTTGGATCCACAAGCAATGCTCATAGAAGCAGTCAAGAGATCAAAAGGGAGGTCGCTTTGGGTAAATCTACTGCACAAGACCTCTTTAGAGCATTGGAACGCAGGGAGGTTACTTTGTGGACTAAGGTCTTCCTGACCCAAGCCATGCATTTTCTGTTACTGCATATGCTTGACAATTTGACACTGAATTAGGAAGACCAAAGAAGAAATGATGTGTGTGAATTACAGTGCCGGTGAGAAATATTGAAAGTACCATGAGCTGCCAAAAGAAAAACAGGTCTGTCTTAGAAAAAGTAAGACTAGAATGCTTCTTAGAGACAAGGAGGATGAGATTTCATCTCAGGTACTTTGAACATGTTGTCAGAAAAGACCAGTCCTGGGAGAAGGACACCATGCTTAATAAAGCAGAGAGAAATTGAACAAGAGGAAAACCCTCAAGGAGATGAATTGACAGCATGGCTACACCAATGGACTCCAGCACAGGACCACCTGTAAGAATGGTGCCAGACCACCCAGTGTTTCCTTTTGTGAGTACGGTTGCTATGGGTTAGAACTAATCGATGGCACCTAACAACAACGAGAACATAGTTGGTTGTAGGTTACTTGTTGGGCTGCTGACTGCAAGGTCAGCAGTTCTAAACCACTAGATACTCCATGGGAGAAAGGTGAGATTTTTTATTCCCACAAAGAATTATAGTCTCAGAAGCCTGCAGGAGCAGTTTTCCTCTGGCCTGCAGGGTCACTATGACTGGGAAAAGACTCAGTGGGACTGGGGTTTGCTTTTGAGTTTCATAGTCATCTGCAAGTTGGACTTTGAATAAGAAAAAATGAAGAAGAATCCATTTCAGTTATGGTCTGGTGAAGAATATATAATCTATAAATATATATGTGCATATACATGTACGAGGGTGTGCCCAAAAAATGGCACAGAGCTCTGCGGCGCAGAGCTTTCATAGCATGTATTTCTCTCACTAGGTGAGCAATGTCCAGCATAGCGTACAAGGACAGCACTATGGGAAAAACTCAAGTGTACAAATGATTGCCTTGTTTCAAAAAAGGTGAACTGTCGATTAGTGACAAACCTTGTTCTGGAGGTCCATTAGTTTCCAGAACAGATGAAAATGTCCACAAAATGCATGCACATGTGCTCTCAGACCAACGACAGGCCATTGAAGAGATGGGGAAGTTATCTGGACTATCTTGGAGCTCAGTTCAGTGAACAGTGTGTGATTAAAAAAATGCCTGATTTATGGCAGATGAGGGACTGGTTTTGCCAACATGACAATTCACCTCCTCATGCAGCCATCTCAGTGTACCAGTTTGGGGCAAAAAAACAGCATATTTCTCTTGCCTGACACACCTTACTCACCTGACATTGCTGTGTGACCTCTTTTTGTTTTCACTAATGAAGAGGGACATGAAAGGACTTCGATTTGAAGACACAGAAGAGGTGAAGAAAAAAGTGAAGGAGGTGTTGTCAGCTATTCAAACCGATGAGTTTGAAAAATGTTGCCAAGAATGGAATCACAGATTTGACAAATGTATTGAGTGTATGGATAGTAGTACTTTGAAGGTGATAAGTTTATTTTGTATTTAAAAAACTGTAAATACATAGCTTTGAAAAAACCTTCTGGGAAGTAACAACCCCCACATGGAAGAAGCACACCAGGCTGTGTGCTCGTGAAGTGTCAACAGGATAGAGTATTAAGCATCAGAAGACCCCAAACAAACTAATTTACCAATGCAAATAATGGGGTGGGAGTGGAGACCCAAAGCCCACCTGCAGATAATTGGACATCTCCTTACACAAGGGTTATAAGAAAAGAGCAAGACAGCCAGGTTGCAGCAAAGTACCGACAGAACACACAGCCTGCCTCTATTCTTTAAGGCTTCCTCATCCCCAGTATCATGACCCCCTTCTACCTTACAACTCCAGCTAGACTGGAGCACACACACTGGTACAGATAAGAGCTCTTGACACAAGGAATCCAGGACAGATAAACCCCTTAGGAATAGCAATGGGTGTAGTGATACCATGAGGGTAGGGGGAAGGTAAGGGGAGAAACGGGGAACTGACTACAATGGCACACAATCCACTCCCCTTGCAGGGGGGCGGTCAACAATATGTGATTGAAGGGAGACAGCAGCCAATGTAGGATATGAACATAATAATAATTTATAATATATCAGGGGTTCATGGAAGTGGGAGGGTGTGAAGGTGGGAGAGGGAGGGGAAAAAGAGGAGCTGATACCAAAAGCTCAAACTGAAAGAAAATATTTTGAAAATGATGAAGCCAACATATGTACAGATTTGCTTGATACAATTGATGTATGGATTGTTATTAGAGTAGTAAGGGTCCCTAATAAAATGATTTATTTATAAAAAGAAGGAAAAAAATCTTCATTTTGGGGCCGCCATATATATATATATATATATATATATATATATATATATATATATATAAACTGATTTGATGGAAACTAACAAGAACAACATCTATTAGAAGTGAGCATGGAAGACATCATCTCCTATATTTGGATACCGAATTACCAGTTCCAGGAGAGCATCAGGCTTGGTAAAGTAGAACAGCCATGAAAAAGAGGAAGACTATCAAAGAGATAGATTGACACACTGGAAACAACAATTGTGAGGCTGTCTCAAGACCGGGCATGCTTCGTTCTGTTGTACATAGGGTCACTATGAGGCAGAACTGACTCAACAGCACCTATAAACCTAACAAAAATGCCAAAAAAAAAAGATGGAAGACAGCTACCTAATCAATCAACTGCAACAGAAACTTAACTGTGCCAATTCTAAAGAAAACAGGTGCAGCACAGTAGTTGTCTAACAATATCAAAATCACCTTCAAATTAAATGGAGCTGAAGATCATCTGAAAACGGCCGCAGCAACACATCAGCAAGGAGTCAGGTCAGACTCAAAGGAAGTCATGGAGCCATATGTTTCCGGGATTTCAAAAGGTCTCGATTGAAATCACAGAATATCAAAAGATATCGTATTTTATTGACTCTTCAAAGATAAAACTGTGAAGAATGGAAGTCCCAGAACATTTCAAAGGTTTATGCCATGGTTGTGTCCTTTCATCATCCTTATTCAATCTGTACGTTGAGCAAATCATCCGAAAAGCTGGACTATATGAAGGAGAATAGGACATTAGGATTGGATGGAAGCCCGTTCAGAACCCGGCATATGCAGACAATACAATCTTGCTTGATTAAAGCAAACTGTATTTAAAGGACTAAGATCAAGACCTCTCACCTTTCATATGGAGTCTATCTCAACATTAAAAAACCCAACATTCTCACAATTGGATCAGTAAACAACATGGTACATGAAGAAGAGATTGGCATTGTCAAAGATTTCATTTTACTTAATGCTTACGTAGGCAACAATCAAGAAATCAAAGGGCATACTGTATTTTACAAGTCTACTGCAAAAGACCTTTTTAAAGTATTGAGGAGTAAAGATGTTGCTGTGAGGACTATGATGTGCCTGACCCAAATCATGGTATTTGGGTCAAATCAATGGTCTCATCTGCATGTGAAAGGTAGACAATTAATAAGAGCTACTGAATCATGGCATTGGCAAAGAAGAACTCACAGAAAAACAAACGAATCTGTCCTGAGAGAAGTACAGCCTGAATGCTCCTTGGGAAAAAGCATAACTAGGCTTTGGCTTGTGTGTTTTGGATATGATATACAGAGGGCAGTCCCTGGAAAAGGGCATCATTTTCAGTACAGCAGAAATTCAGGGTGAAAGAAGACCCTCAATGAGATGAATTGACACAGGGCTTCAACAAATGTGAGTATGGCACAGAACTGGGCATGCTTTATTTGGTTGTGCAGGGGTGACTGTGAGTTAGAACTGACTTTGTGACACCTAACAACAACACCTATTGTTGAAGGTTTCCATGTCCTCAAAAGATATCAAAATATTTCGTTAAGTTATTAGGTTAACAATGCTTAAAAATCAGTAATTTAAGGAAATATGTATAAGTTTTTGATTAAATTCTTGTATCCTGTCCATTCTTGTCTCAGATGAGACTATCTGAAATGTATTGTATACATAGGAAAATAAAAGAGAATCTATTTTTTCGAAAATATAGCATAGGTCTGAATTTCTCCATTTCTTCCTCACGTCTTTCCTTTTCTGATATCAGTGATCCAATTAAACAAATTACAACGGGTTTTAAAACCCTACATTCAGAAACTCGTAAACTAAAGGGCAGCTCAAGCTAAAAAAAACAAACTCACTGCCATCCGGTTGATTCTGACTCATAATAACCTTCTGAGAGAGGGTAGAACTGCCCCTAGGAGTCTCTGAGCCTGTAACTCTAGGGAGTAGAAAGCCCATCTTTCTCCCGAGGAAGAATTGCTAGCCTTGCAGAGCTCCCAAAGGGCAGCTGACCTGTATCATGTACCATCCTTTATTATATGATGCGAGTTATATTTTATTTTCATATGACTTCCCTGAATTATTTGTAGTCCAGTAATCTGAAGTCCTCAAGCTGATTCATAATACAAGAAACATCAATATAGTTTTTCAAAAGAAGTACAGGTTGAACTTTACCTAAAGAAGTTAGTGCTATAGTCAGATGGTTTATTTTCATGTTGTAGTCAAAATACTTTCTCAAAGGGAAAATCATTTTGCAGGAGTAAAGAATCCCACACTAACTTCTTGACTAAAGATCATCCGAGTTAACATAGAATTGGTTCCAAACCTGACAAGAGCGAGCTAGAGAGAGAGAGAGGCAAAACTCAATGTATGAAACAGTAGAATTTTAGTCTATTACCCAGATGTCTAATAACAATAATAATGATCAGATATTTGTGTACACATTATCAAATTAAATTTGAGTAAACATAAACTCTGCTGGACTTCTTCCTTCAATACCACCTATTCTTGAAATGGCTTCCTTCAATACCACCTGTTCTTGAAATGGCTAGATGTCTCTTTGGTACAGTCACTGTGTGTTTGTTCTGTCTTCTTTTGATGTTTTCAAAATTTTGTTCACAGAACCCTTCAATATTCGAGGCTTGAATTTTTCTTCAGTTCATTCCATTGAAAATAGGCTGAGCATGCCTTTCCCTTTTGGTTTCCTAATCCCACGCCTTGCACGTTTCATTCTAATGCTCTACTTTGTCTTTTCAGGCTGCAGTTCGAGATTTTCTGCTCAAGTCTTTTACTTCATCTTTTCTACTATTTGCTTGAGCTGCTCTACATTTAAGAGCAAGTTAATCGAACATCGACGCTGATCTTTCCTGTCTTGTATTTTGTTTTCTTCATGAATAATGTCCTTGATGTCCTCCTGCAGCTCAAGTCTTCCATCATTAGTGTTCAATGCAGCAAATATTTTGGCTCTGGTTTATTCGTTTGAATTTTGTTCAGCTTCATCCTGGACGTGCATATGAACCCTTGATTATCTGTTCACCGGTCAGGCCCTAAACTTGTTTTGACAGGTAATACTGAGTCTTTCTAGTGTCTGTTCTCCCAGATGCCATCAGTATGATTACTGTGTATTCTGGTGAGGTCCACTAACAAAATTGTCATTTACACTCTTGAAAAAAAAATTTGAGTGAAGTCATCGATGTTGCAAAATTCTATCATTTGGTCTGCAGCTTTGATTCTGTCACTGAATTTATGTTTTCCAACTATTTGCCCTTCCTCTTTGTTTCTAACTTTGCATTTCAATCACCAGTAGTTATCTTGATTGTATGCTTAATCATACAATTTAACTGATGAACCTGGAAGTGTGCTTCAATTTCTTTATCATTGGCTCTAGTGATTAAGGCATAAATGTGAACAACAAGTTGCACGCACTCGTTCCCCTTTGTTGTTGGTGTTGGGTGCTGACTCAAAGCTACCCCACAGACAGTCAGCAGAGCTACTCTTGAACAGCTGAATGCTGACTAGTCTTTGGTACAATCACTTCCGTCTTCTTTTGATGTTTCCTGCTTGCTCAATATTTTGCCTGTAGAATCTTTCAATGTTGCAACTCAAGGTCTGATTTTTTTTTCTTGTAGTCTTCAGTTTAAGATGTACTGAACATATTATTCCTTTTTTGTTTTCTAACTCCAGGACCTTATACATTTCAGTATAACACTTTGCCTTCTTGAGTTGTCCTATGAATTTTCCTGTTCAGAACTTTTATTTAACAATTTCTTTAATTGTCCAAGGGCAAGTTTCAGACTTGTGAGGTCTTCCTGTAGGCACATAGATACGATCCAATAACACATAGAATTCTATTTCTTTTTTTTTAATTGTTTTATTAGGGGCTCATGCAAATCTTATCACAATCCATACATACATCAATTGTGTAAAACACATTTGTACATTCATTGCCCTCATCATTCTCAAAACATTTGACTCCACTTAAGCCCCTGGCATCAGGTCCTCATTTTTTCCCCTCCTTCCACGCTCCCCCCTTCCTCATGAACCCTTGATAATTTATAAATCATTATTTTGTCATATCTTACACTGTCCGATGTCTCCCTTTACCCACTTTTCTGGTGTTCGTCCCCCAGGGAGGAGGTTATGTGTAGATCCTTGTAATCGGTTCCCCCTTTCCAACCCACCCTCCCTCAACCCTCCCAGTATCCTGACTCATACCACTGGTCCTGAAGGGATCACCTGCCCTGGACTCCCTGTGTTTCCAGTTCCTATCTGTACCAGTGTACATCCTCTGGTCTAGCCAGACTTTCAAGGTAGAATTGGGATCATGATAGTTGGGGGTGGGGGGTGGGGAGGAAGGAAGCATGTAGGAGCTAGAGGAAAGTTGTATTTTTCAGTGTTACTACATGGTACCCTGACTGGCTCGTCTCCTCCCTGAGACCCCTCTACCAGGGGATCTCCAGGGGCCAACAATGGGCTTTGGGGTCTCCACTCCGCACTCCGTCCCTCATTCACTATGGTACTTTTTTTTTTTTGTTCTGATAATGCCTGATACCTGATCCCTTTGACACCTCGTGATCACACAGGCTGGTGTGCTTCTTCCATGTGGGCTTTGTTGCTTCTGAGCTAGATGGCCACTTGCTTAACTTCAAGCCTTTAAGACCCCAGACACTATCTCTTTTGAGAGCCGGGCACCATCAGCTTTCTTCACCACATTTGCTTATGCATCCATTTGTCTTCAGTGATCATATCATGGAGGTGAGCTCACAATGATATGATTTTTCTTTCTTTGATGCCTGATAACTGATCCCTTTGGCACCTCATGATCACATAGGCTGGTGTGCTTCTTCATGTGGGCTTTGTTACTTCTGAGCTAGATGGTCGCTTGTTTACCCTCAAGCTTTTAAGACCTCAGACGCTATATCTTTTGATAGCCGAGAGCCATCAGCTTTCGTCACCACATTTGCTTGTTCACCCGCTTTATCTTCAGCGGTTGTGTCAGGAAGGTGAGCATCATAGAATGCCAATTTAATAGAAGAACGTATTCTTGCATTGAAGGAGTGCTTGAGTGGAGGCCCAATGTCCTTCTGCTACTTTAATACTAAACCTATAAATATATGCACATAGATCTATTTCCCCATCCTCATATGTAAATATATTTGCATATGTACATGCCTTTATCTAGACCTCTATAAATGTACTTTGCCTACCAGCTCTTTCCTCTATTTCCCTTGACCTTCCTCCTGTCCCACTATCATGCTCAGTCCCCACCAGGGTTTCAGCAATTCCTCTTGGTTACATTACCCTTGATCATACCCTACCAGGCCTTCCACACCTTCCTCACCACCAAATTGGATCACTTGTTGTTCCCTTGCCCCTGGGTTTGTTAACACCACTTCCTTTCCCCTCCCTGCCCATCTCCCATGTCCCCCCGGAACTGTCAGTCCCATTGTTTTCTCCTCCAGATTGTTCATCCAGTCTATCTTAAACAGACCTGCGGAGAGAATAACATGCACAAAAACAAGACAGAGCAAAATCAAGTAACAATATAGAACAAAACAACAACAAACCAATGACAAAAACAAAACAAAACAAGAAAGAAAAGCTTGTGATTAGTTCAATGACCATTTGTTGGCCTTTAGGAGTGTTTTCCAGTCTAGTCTGTTGGGGCACCACACCCTGCCCCCCAAAGCCCACCTTCAGCATTCCCTGGGGACCTCTCCACTCCATTCCCTTGCTGTTCTGTTGCACCCCCTTAGTGTTTTGCCTCGGTGTGGCAGGATCAGATCGGTGCAATTCCCACACTGTGTGTCTGGTTTTGTCCCCTGTAGGGCTATGGGTCAGTGAGGGACGTCATGTCTCATAGTGGGGCTGGCCATGTGGTCCTCTCTGTAGACTGGCTGCTTTAATTGGGATCATCAGCCTCAAGGCGTGGTGGGCCAGGATGTGCTCCACTCTCTATTCCTCCCCTTTCATCTGCTCCCGTGTGCTCTGATCAGATATGTCCCTTTCCCAGAGCTGCAAATTCAATGCTGTCTTTTGAAATAAATTCTTCTGGGGGGAGGGGCACACTCCACGTAGTAGTTGGGATTGGGGCTGGCCCCCCAGACCTCTCCACTGGTTCCCTACTCCATGCCGGCATGTTGCATTCAGATCTTGGAGCACTGGGTTGAAGTCCGGTTCCTTTTTCCCTATGGATATATAAGCAATACCCTCCCCTTGGGTGGGTTAGTGCCTGTGCCCTCGGTACCCATTTCTTTTCTATTATTGTTATTTTTTTCTTTTCCCCACCTCCTTTTTAGTTGTCTACCATGTGTATCCCTGTATTTGATCTGGTCTCTGCCATAGTACCTAGTCCTCACCCCAGGAATTCTTATATACCGTAGCTTTTTCCCTATGCCCCTTTTGCATTTTTTTTTTAAAGCTTACCTCAGCAGACTCATGTTGTACTTGTTCTTTTGTACTTGACTTACTTCGCTTAGCATGATTTCCTCCAGTTCTTCCCATGCAGCGATGTGCTTCATAAGTTCACCACTGCTTTTTAGTGATGCGTAGTACTCCATTGTATGTATATACCACAGTTTTTTATTCCAATCATCAGTTGATGGAAATTTGGGTTGCTTCCAACTCCTTGCAATTGTGAACTGTGCTGCAATGAATATTGTAGCACAGATATCTGGCCTTGGTTTGTTTCTTGCCTCTTCTGGGCATTTCCCAGTAGGGAAATGGCTGAGTCATATGGTAACTCAATTTCCATCTGTTTTAGATATTGCCAGATTGATATCCATAGTGGTTGTGCATACATAGTGATTGTACATTGAACTTTATTTCAAGGTAGATCTTGAAATGTCATTTTGTTAATAAATGCAAGTGAATTTGTCATTCCTATATAGCAAATCATATAATTGTCTGGTTAAAAATGGACAGCACCGGCCCACTGATCTTTTGTAGTCCATTTCATTTTCCATGACATTCAGTTTTCCTACTTTCCCATGTTTTACGTTCCAAGTTCTGATTACTTATTGATGCTTGCGACTTTTTCTTATCATTTTGAGCCATGTCTCATTAGCAAACGAAGGTGCCGAAAGCTTTGCTCCATCCATGTCATTACAATGTGTCCTTTGAGGAGCTAGTTCTTCCTCAGCCATATTTGACTGCCTTCCAATCTGAGAATTCTTCTTCCAGTACTATATCAGATCACTTCACACTACGATTTACAAGGTTTTCCATGGCTACTTTTTCCGAAGTGGACCGCCCCTTCTTCGTCCTATTCTGTTCTTAGTCTGGAAGCTCTGATGATCACCCTGGGGGACCCTGTTTGCACTTGAAATACTGGTCGCATAGTTTCCAGCACCATGTCAACATGCCAGGCACCACAGTACAACCAATTGACAGACACCAGTGGGTATTATTATTATTTCTCCATTAATTATGTTATAGGTGATTTAGGATATTTCAGTGTGATTCTTTAATCTCTTTATGTATGGAAGTTATACTATATGTTTATACTAAAAACAATATTTGACTAAGGAATGTTAGGTATAAACCATACTTGTTCACACTTACTTATAAATTCAACTTTAAGTTAAATGCAAGAATGGATTTAAAAAAATGTTTTTATTTGGGGCCAGTCTGTAAATTATATACAGCAGTCATTTAGCAAATATTTCCTGAGAACCTAATAAAATCAAAGGAATTCAAACTCTTAGTCCTTTGGGACAGACTTGAACTCTGTCATATGGTTTCCGAAGCTGTAAGACTACAGAAGTCAACTGCCTCATCTTTCTCCCACGGAGCCACTGATGGGTTCAAAGTGCTACCGTGACCTCCACGAGAGGAGTGCTGATGCAAGTGGTCACACAGGCCTCCACCATCCACTAGCTCTACGATTTTTGTTGTTGTAGCGACTCCATTCAGAGCGCACATTATTTGATAGAAAAAGCACAGAGGATAGCTACTAATTTAGTTTATTTTATTCCTACTAGTAAAAAAGGTTGGTTGCTTTGTAAAATATCTTTATTTCCCCTTCCTCTTCCATTTCGTGTTTTCTCTCAACATAAAACCATTGAAAACAACTGTCTTTCTGTTAAAAAGAAAAGCTGGCTGCCAATTTCATGCAAGGACGAGTTAAGTGTTTACAGTCTGGTTTAGATGTTAGCATCATTTTAATCTTTTCCTTTATGGACATGGAAACTTTATCAGATAACTTCTTAGCTCTAAAATAAACCAAATATATTAGACAATCAGCCATTTGAGCATTAGTCTACACACACAATAGCTGCTTGTATAAACTCCCAAACATCCCAGAACTTTTATTTTGAAACATAAGCTGTAAAGATCAATGATCTAAAATTAATCAAGATTTTCTTGCTAATGCTAGTTAACAAAATGATTTATGCTGGCAAACGAGCCTTGTGAATTTATTGTTTTTCAATTTATAATACTTTAAGGTAATTACAGTAATCTCTTGACATCTTTCTCCTGCAGAGCAGCTAGAAATTTCTAAACTGCTGACTTGGAACTTTGCAACTTATTATGTAATCACTACCCCACTCCCTCCCCAGGTGAAAGTTAGAGCTTTCTACTCCGTAAAGAGCTACAGTCTCGAAACCCACGGGGCCAGTTCTTTCCTGTCCTAGAGGGCTGTTCTCCATCAGAATTGACTTGAGGACAGTAAGTTTGAGTTTGAGTTGGTTATCTTATTTCATAAAACCATTTCCTTGTTTTAGTGAAGCAAAGGAAGAAGAGTATTTTTATGTCAATTTCTTAGCCAATCTTTCAGATTTTTACAATAAATAGTTATTTTTCCACTCTAAAACATTATTTCATTTTTTTCTTAGAACAGTTGTGTGTAGTGGGATGATGGGTAGGTTTACTGACAGTACTATGTGATTTCATGTTTGTTTTAATTTAAATTGCACGTCGAACAAATTCTAGAAATGGTTATTTAAAGCAATATCCAAGAACTTTTTGTTGGTAATCCCTGAATATTTAACTAGTTCCAGTTGAGTCATCAGAGATTAGATTTCCTTTCCCTTCTTGGTTTTGCCTGCTTTTCTTAGTTCGGGTCTCTTACACTGCGCCAAATGCACTGAGTTACTAGAGGAGTGCAATAGTTAAAAGTGATCACTGAGGCTGTTCATACATACGGCCCACCCATAACTCGTTCAAACTAACAACTCTAATCACCCTTAATCAGGACTGTGATTTAGTCCTAAAATGTACTCAATTTAAAGCTATTTGCATCACATTGATTTTATTAGAACGATGGTTATTTGTTCGTGCAAATTTATTTTTAAATATAGGTTATCTTCATGAGAGTGCTAGCCAGTTTAGACTGGCTGATGTTGGCTGTTTGCTTTCATATTACCTCATTTATTGCATTATTAAATCAATTGTTACTTTGAAAGCCAAAGGAATGTTTTATACTGCAACATAGTTGACTCCCTAGGGTTTATGAACTCATTTCCCTTGAATTCACACTGTGTACACGATGCGCCTGCTCTAACTTCTCTGGTTCTGAAATCTTATTGCACACACAGGAAGATCACATAGTTTAGCCTTAGATTGTCAGAAGTAGTCAGGACTGAAATGCCTTAAAGATTATCTATCCTAGATTTCGTGTGTATTAGTGTTGTTTTCTTAAGAAGATCAGGAACCATGTGAGACAAATTCAAGTCATATAATTCTCTAGGTTGATATATACCTTTTGATTAACTCTAGAAAATCTTTGGTCCTTTTTTTTTTTCCCAATGACCTATTTGTCATGCTGTTGGTTTTAGGACTTTTAAGGAGCTTTAGCATGAAAAGAGGGATTTTATTTTCTGACTGTCACGCAGTTTACTTATGATTGTAGTAGGGATGCAATCTCCTGATTACTCTCCATTACTTTCTCAACTTCAATATTCAAGTTACTTTCTTATGCTCGTGAAAGCAATGGCTTATAAATTGTTTTTTAGGGCTGCTATCTCTTTTAGTCGACTTTCTCTGCTGAGAAATAAAATGCTTGTACTGACATTTACAGGAAATTTTTCTCCATGAATTCAAGATCATGGGATTATTTTAAGGGATAATGGGCTTATTTTATCAAACAAGAAAAAATGGAAGAGGACTAATAGTAATCAAATAAATATTGTCATGAATACTACTGATTATTACAAACGGTGATTTTTATTTTCTTGCCAAATAAGCAATTTTCTCTCCCATATTTATCTAAAAGGGAGGCTGCAGATGTATCACTGTAAACTTTTCCAGCAACAGTTACAAATATTTTCCTTATGCATCACACTAAATCTTTAACTCAATGCCTCACTCAGTAGATATTATTCATTTTGAAAAAAAACACCTGTTATTTAGATTTCGTCTGATACCACTCATCTGTAAGCACAATTTCAAAAGTAAGTCAAGAGATTATGAGCAATACATCTGAATAAATTTCACTGAGAAAAACAAGAGAACATACCAATTTAATCAACCTTCAAAATCCCGAAATAAATATTCTTGCTTTTGGCAGAGTAACCATAACCCATAGAAAACATACAAAGATGTGAATTTGAAGGATATGTATTAATTTATACATTGGATGAAGAAAGATTTTCAATTTTTTATTACTTCTCCATAAAATGTCCCCTTGTAAGTATGGAAGACAAAATATAAGAATCTTAATAAATAATTGCTAGTTTCATGTTCTTTTTCTTGTGTGGACTTTTCATGTTTGTGAAAGCCACCAGTAAATTCAGTCCAAAATAGAAGTTTCTCACCTTTAATCATACTTACAAGGTGTACAAATGTTGTATATTGATGTTTAACATGGACTAGGAAAGTCATGTTAACTCATTCAGACATGCTTAAAAGCTCTTGTGTTTAGATTTATAAACTATAAAACATAACTTATCATCACTTCCTAGTCTCAGAAATTATAGAAAAGAGTAAGCTCTCTCTATACCTTTTTCTTCCACTACATTTCTGTCAGTTTATTGTAGTGTGGTGGCTTGTGTGTTTCTGTGATGCTGGAAGCTATGGCGAGAAGATACAACCCTAATACACACACACACACACACACACACACACATTTTTCCTGATTTTAAACCTTTCAGAAGTCCCTTTTCAGTTCACACAACTAATTCTTCATTCATGTACAAGTTCTTAATGAGCATAAATAAGTGTTCTGGAATTTCCGTTCTTCTCAAAGCTATCCATGATTTATTATAGGCCCATGTTAGCCCAGGTGAACTAGAGAAACAAATTTATAGACACACTCATATGTGTATAAGAAAGAGGTTTATATACAAGAGGAATTGGATATTGAGAAAACATCTCAGCCCTGTTTAGATCAAGTCCATAAGTCCGATATTAGCTCATATGTCAGATACCAATCTATAAAGTCCTCTTCTGACTCACGAAACACATGCAATGACGTCAAATGCAGGACGATTACAGACCAGTGGACAGAAAGTCTTTGGATCCAGTTGTGTAAGCATCTCAGCACTGACAGGGGTCTCCATGTGACTTCTCAAGCACCCAGGGATGCATCAGTATAGGTCCACGTGACTTTTCCTTAGGGATGTCTTGCAGGGAGTCAGCCTTGTCAGTAGAGAGTCTCCTAGGGAGTGAGCAGAGAGTCTCTCCAGCCTTCCAAGGAGGAAATCCAGGAATTCCCAGAATCCTTGGGGGGAGGACATGTCCACACAGAGGCCTCATTGGCTATATCCTGATTGATAGCCTAGACTCCATCCCTACACTCTTAAACCTCAAACTGACACCAGATTGTGTAACTACCATAGGACCACAGAATCGAATGCTGTGGCATAGTCAATAAAACAACCATCTTTCTGGTATTCTCTGCTTTGAGTCGTGACTCATTTGATGTCAGCAAAGATAGTCTTTTTCCCACATCCTATTTGGAACTTCCGACAGCTCGCTGTCAATATAGTGCTACAAACATTATTGATGAGCTTCAGCAAAATTTTATTTGCATGTGATATTAATGGCACTGTTCTATACTCTTGAGTATTCTGTTCTCACTCAAACTCTCCGCTTCCGAGTTGATGCCATTTCATAGTGACCCTATAGGACAGATAGAACTGACCCTGTGATTTTCTGAAACTGTAACTTTTAAAGGGAGTAGAAAGTCCTATTTTTCTACCATGGAGCCACTGGCGGTTTCAAACAGCTGACCCTGTGGTTAACAACTCTATGTCTACTATGCACTTGGCATACATCATAGGTTATATGAAAAGTGTTCTATGTACATAAGTGCAGGTTCATATACCTCCCAATGTCTATATCCTTACACCCACCCCCTAAAAGTGCTGGAACACACATTATCTGGGGAAAATTTGAATAAACGTCAAAATATCAGAAACAAAAATTAAAATGTTAGGAAATTTTAATATATGTGATGCAATTTAAATCTCTTGGAGAATGATGTAGCTGAAATGGTCAACATTTCTCCCATCTCCTCTTAGAATAAGCTATTCCAGATCACATCTTCTATGTCTCCCAACAACTCCATATTTTCCTCAAGCATTTGATGATCCCAAGAATTTATGCAGCCTAAGTGCATAGTAGGCTGCAAGTACCAAGTAATAAGCCTTCAACTGCCCTAGAACGATCTGTCAGCTACTGACCTCTTAAGTGGAATAACTTTGAAGGGTATATTTCATTAGTATTCAATTTCTGACTTCCTTTTCAAAATTTTTAAGAAATTGAGAAACGTATAGTGTTTTATATTACCTTTGATGCAGCTGACTAGGTGATTTATTACCCTTAAGCAGGCTTTTTAATGAAATATGTTAGCAAATAACCAAATCAATTGATAAATATTTTATCATTTAAAAATGCTACTTTCAATGGTGAAGAAGTCAAGTTATAGCATGAAAATTTATAGAACACTTGCATCTGACTTCATTCACAACTTGAAGAAGACAGCATCATGAAGGTGAGGGTGGGATATGGAACTGTACATCTGGTCCATAAGAAGAGTGGTCACTTTGGGTACACCAGATTTCAACGATAGTCGTTGAGTCTGAGGGAGAAAGACTGGGCTTTATACGCCTGTAAAGAGTTACCATCGCAGAAACACAGAGGATGTTCTACCTTGTCTGAAAGGATCTCTATGAGTTGGCAAAACTCAATGGCAGTGCGTGAGGCTGAGTCTGAGCTTGGCATCCAGAGAGTTAATTGAAAGCAAATGATTCCATTAACAGTTGATATCAACAATGCTCAGAAAGTGGCACTAAGGTTTTCAGGAAGAAGTGAAACCCTGCAATGATTGATGTGCAAACTATCTTAAAGAAATAGAAGTTAGGCATTTGCAACAAGAGAGTCATTCCTTAGAAATATGACATTGACCTTAAGATTTGAAGAGGAATGACAAGCTTTCAGCTATATTGTAAGGAAGTTGGAAGAGCAAAGTAGTGTTATCTAGCAAGGAAATTTTCCAGGTCTCAAGATGTGATATCTTACAAAGAAAAGAAAAAAATGTTACTGTAAATACTAAATTGAGGCTCAAAGGGAGGGTGTCTGCCTAACATTAGTAAAAACCTCAGGTATTGGAATGGAAGCAGTAGATCAGAGCCCAACTAATCGCATCATTAACGTTATGTTGTTGTTTTTGTCATTTTAATAATTTTAGTAGGAGTTCTTACAGATATTGTGACACTTCATAATTCCATTAGATCAAGCATAATTGTATAATTGCTGCCACCATCAGTTTCAAAACATTTTCTTTCTTCTTGAGCTCCTTGGCATCAGTTTCCCTTTATCCCCTCCCTTCCACTCCCTCCCCTGCCATACCTCCCAGGAACTGTTATTATTATATATTGTTATTATTTTTTCATAACTTACATCAACTGATGTATCCATTCACCTGTAAATCTGCTGTTTGTTCCCCTCCCGTGGGGTTACACAGTCACCCTTACTATCAGTTCCCCATTTTCTCCCTCCCCCACCCATCCCCAGCCTTGCTTCCCATACCTTCAGGGAATCATTTCTATCAAAATGATCTTAATTATACAAATGGACCTACACAAGTCTAACAAGATTAACGAGGTAAAATAAAGACCATAATGGTAAGGGGAGGAAATATTAAAGAACTAGAGGATAGTTATGTGTTCCATTTGTGCTTTACTGCACCCTGGGTATATCATCCCTTGCATGTGGCCCTTCTGGGAGGGACTGTCCAATTATCTTACAAGTGGGTTTTGGGTCTCTAGTTTGTCCACACTCCTTCACATCAATTTTATTGCTTGTTAATGAGCTTCTGATACCTACATCCGTCAATACCTCATGATCACACAAGCTGGTGTGCTTCTTCCATGTGGGTTTTATTGTTTCCCTGTTAGTTGGCAGATTGTTTAATTTCAAGCCTTTAAGATCCCAGACTTTAAGACTATATCTTTTAATAGCTGGGCACCATTAGCTTTCTTCACCACATTTGCTTATGCACCCCTTTTATCTTCAGCAATCATGTAGGTAAAGTGGCTATCACACAGTGATACATTATTAGAACAAACCGTTCTTGTACTGAGGTCAGATTTGAGTAGAGGCCCCAAATCCATCTGCTTCCTTGTATTTTGTGTATACAAATACACCCATCTTTATATATTTACATAGACACATTTATACATATATATAATTTGTACTTTCCTCTTTTTCTCTTTTCTTCCCTCCTGCTCTACCATCATGTTTCCCCATTGTTTGCCTTTCAGTAATTCCTTTCAGATATGTTTCAATTGATCAGAACAACAGGAATGCTATACCTTCCTCACCATCAATTTTAGTAACCCTGCTATTCTTCTGTCCCTGTCATCATTGGCTCACTGCTTCCTTCCCACCACTCCTCCCCACATTTGTCACCCCCAACACACACACACACACACACACACACACACACCATAGCGTTGGTCCCATCTCTATATCCTTGGCCTTGCTCATCCTGCTATCTAAAATAGACACTAAAAGAAAAAAGAAAGAAAGCCATATGTGACGTTTCAAGTCTAACTGTTATCCTGACCCCAGTGTAGATGAGTATGTCTCTGTTAAAGAGTGAGAGGGAAACACTGTAAACTGTCAGTCTAGTGCTCCTTTCTCTGAGTTCCATCTCCCGGGAGCTGCTTACCCAACAGCACTTAGACCCTTTCAGTCCTCAGCATTCAACTGAGAGGCACCCCTCCTGAAAGTCACCATTTTTCTTCCCATCATGAGAAATGGCACAGTCTAGTGTGTCTCCACCCCCCTACCCCCCCGCACCCTATTACACCTTTAGACCTCGAATGTGGCTCCCCTGTGAGTAACTCCTAAGTAGTTCAGATGAGGTGCCAAACACTGCCCCCAGTCAGAAGTCCCCAATCGGGGTTCCTTAGACACATCATGGCTTTGCTCCCATTGCTAGTCTATTGCATTCCCCTCCTGGTTTGCCGCTATGTGAGTGGGTCAGTCTGGCTGCTCTCCCTGAACTGTATCTCCAGTGCTGTCCTCTGTAGTTCTGACATCTAGGGAGGGGACATCATATCTCAAGCTGAGGCCGCCCCTGCAGTCCTCTCTGTGAACGAGTTGCTCTAAGTAAGAATGCTGTCCTTAAAGATTGTTGCACTGGAATGAGGTCTACTCTCCCCCCTTTTCTGTGGAAACACAAGCAATATCCCTCTTGGGTAGATTACTGCCCTTGCCCTCCACTGCCATCTTTTTTTTTTCTTCCCTCACCCCTCTGCAGGCCTTAAAGGCATATGTTTGAACTTACCTCAGTGGACTCATGTTGTACTTGTCCTTTTGTGCTTGGCTAACTTCACTCAGTATAATATCCTCTAAGTCTTTCCATAAGTGACGAGATGCTTCATCTTTTCATCACTATTTTTTAGGGATCAGGAGTACGACATTGTGTGTATATATACCAGAATTTTTTATCCATTCACCTATTGATGGAAATTTAGGCTGTTTCCAAATCTTTGTGATTGTGAACTGTGCAGTGATTAACATTAGAGTGCAGATGTCTGATTGTGGTCCGTTTCTTATTTCTTCTGGGTATATACTCAGTAGGGGAATTACTGAGTGGTAAGGTAACTCATTTCCATTTGTTTTATGTCTCACCAAATTGCTTTCCACAATGGATGTATGAATCTACAAGACCACCAGCAGTGAATGAGATTTTCCTATCTCACCACACCCCTTCCAACATGTGTTGAGTTCTGTTTGTTTGGGGTTTTTTTTTTGGGGGGGGAGCTAACTTTGAGGGTGTTCAGTGGTATCCTGGAGCTGTTTTAGTTTCCATTTCCTGTATTGCTAATCAATGGAACATTTTCTCATATGTGTATTGGCCATTCAGGTTCTCTCCTTTGTGAATCTTCTGTTTAAGACTTTTGCCCACTTCCTCAGTGGCCAATTCATTTTTTTCTCATTGGAAACTTGCAGAATTCTGTATATCTTAGTAATAAGCCCTTTGTTGGATAGACCACTGCTAAAAATACATCTTTTTCCAGTCTGTGGACTCTCATTACTATTTTGATTAAGTCTTTCAATCTACACAAGTGTTTTATCTTTAGTATGCCCACTCATCAATATTAACTTCCTCTGAGTGTGTACCCGTCCTTATTTCTGATAGACTGTATATTCCCTGTGCTAAAGTTCTTAGCTTTGTCCAAATCTTTCATGATCCTGATAGTTTGGGGTTTTTCTCAAGGTCTATGATGAACCTTGAGTTTGTTCTTGTATATTGAGTGAGGTAAGGGTCTTGTTTCATTTTTCTGTAGGTAGATGTCCAGTTTGTCCAGCACCATTTGTTAAAGGGGGCATCCACTCCCATTTGATATTTTTTGGACCCTATTGAAGATCAGTTGTCTTTTATGCTACTGATTTTATTTCTGGATTTTCTGTTCTTATCCATTGGTCTATATATCTCCCATTATATCAGTACCATGCTATTTTGACACCTGTGATTGTGTAATAAGTTTTCAAGTCAGGTAATGCAAGCCAGCTCACTTTATTCATCTTCTTGGGCAGTTATTTGCCAATTCTGGGCTTCTTCCCTTCCCATAGGAAATTGGTCGTCAGTTTTTCCATTTCTTTGGAAAGAGATGCTGGTATTTTTTTTTAATCAGGACTATATTGAACTTATACAGTGCCTCAGGCAGGAATGACATCTTTACAATACTGTGTCTTTCAATCTATGGCCATGAGATTCTCTTCTATTTATGAAGATCCCTTTTGGATTCTTATAATAATGTTCTGTAGTTTTCCTTGTACAGATCTTTTTAGGGGGGGGCGTGTTAGGTATATCCCCATTCCCAAACAAATAGCATTGATGTCCTTCTGTTGCCTTATGTTATTAGCTAGGACCTCAGGACTATGTTAAATAAAAGTGGGGAAAAGGGCATCCTTGTTTGTTCCCCTTTTTCAGTGCGAATGTTTTCGTTTTTCTCTGTTGGTTGTGAAGCTGGTTGTTGGTTTGTTGTATATAGCTTATATTATATTGTGGTAATTTCTTTCCAATCCTATCTCCTTAAGTGTCTTAATTATGAATGGGTGTTGAATGTTGTCAAGTGTTTTTTCTGTATCCATTGATATTATCATGTGGTATTTATCTTTTTTGTGTCATAAAATGGATAATATTGATGGACTTTCAGATGTTAAACCATCCCTGCATCCCTGGTATGAATCCCACTTGGTCATGATGAATTATTTGTTTTATATACTTTGTATTTTATTGGCCAAAATTTTGTTAAGCATTTTTGCATCTATGTTCATTAGTGATATTAGCCTGTAGTTCTCTATTTTTGTGGGATCATTGGCTTCTTTTGGTATCAGTGTTATACTAGCTTTGGGAGTTTACTGTACTTTTCTATGCTCTGGAAGTGCTTGTATAGAATTGTTAGCTCTTCACAGAATGCTTGTTAGAACTCTCCTGTGAAGCCGTTTGGGCCAGGACTCTTTTTTGTTGGTAGTTCCTTGATAACCTTGTCTATTATTCTATGGGTCTGCTCAGGTTCTTGATATCTATGTGGGAAAATCTGGGGAGAGATTGTTTCTCCAGTTATTTGTCCAGATCTTCCTATTTATTACATTCATTGGAGTACAAACCTTTGTAGTACTATATAATTAATCTTTCCATTTCATTTGAGTCCATTGTAATTTCTCCTGTTTCATTCCTCATCCTAGGTATTGATGTCTGCTGCTCCCTATCTTTGGTTAGCATTGCCAACCGTTTGTTGATTCTGTTCATCCTTTCGGAGAACCAGATTTTAATGTGTTGATTATTAGCATTGTTTTCTTGTTTTTCTATTTGTTTTTCTACACCCTGATTTTTATTATTTATGTTTCTTTTTGTTATTAGAGGTATTATTCTGTTGCCTTTGTTCTAACTGCTGAGGGTTTTGAGATAGATTATCTACCATAAATCTCTCTTCTTTTTAGATAAGTGCATTTATCACTATCAAACATCCTCTGATAATTGCATTTGCTGTATCACATAGGTTTTTATATGTTGTATTCTTTTTCTAATTTGTTTCTAGAAATTTCCTAACTTTGTCTCTAATTTGAGTCAGTACCCATTCCTTTTGAAGAAAAAAATCACTCATCCTACAAGTATTTGCCTTGATTTTTAAATCGTTCTTCAGTTGATATCCAGTTTTATGGCATAGTGGTACAAGAAGGAGGTTTTAGTAACCTCTATATGTTTAAATTTATTCAAGCTTCACTTGTGTCCCAGCATGTGGTCTATTTTCAAATACATGCCATGTGCACTTGAAAAGGATGTGAATTGTTGCATATGGTGACGAGCTCTAAATATTTCTATCAGTTCAAGTTGTATAACTCTAGAGTTTAGTTCTGTAACCTTCTGGTAGAGCTACGTACCCACTGATCTGTCTTTCTCAGAAAGTGGTTTATTGATGCCATTGACTATGATTGGTGAACGTGTGTTTTCTTTTTCTTGTTTTGAAAGATTTGATTGATGAATTTCACAGGTCTCTTGTTGGGTGCACATATATTTATTGTGCTCACTGGCTTTTGGTTTATTGAACCCTTAAGCAGTACATAGTGCCCATCATTTTCTCTTTTTATGTCCTAGACCTTGAGATCAATTTTGTCACAAATTAGGATTGCAACTCCTGCTTTTTTTAAATCGCCATTAGCTTGATATACTTTTTTTTTTTGCCAGCATTTGATTCTCAAGCTGTTTTAGTCTGCAATCTTGAGATGTGGCTCTTGCAGACAACAGATTGATGGTTTTATTTCCAATTCCAATCTGCTAACCTTTGTATTTTAATGGGTGAATTCAGACCATTAACATCCAGCGCTATTCTATGCATCTATAGCAGTTGTTCTCAACCTTCCTATGGCCATGGCGCTTCAATACAGTTCCTCATGTTGTGGAAACCTCCCAACCATAAAATTATTTTTGCTGCTACTTCATAACTTCAATTTTGCTACTGTTATGAATCATAATGTAAATATCTGATATGCAGGATATATTTTCATTGTTACAAATTGAACATAATTAAAGTATAGTGATTAATCACAAAACAATATGTAATTATATATTGTGAAATATTTATTTCTAATTACAAGTAAATGAAATTTTGTCTCAAAGCATGATGTAGCATGAGTAACAGTCTGCACACCAGGTACTTGTGTGTGGGTGTATCTGCATGTGGGTGGACATGCCTGGAGCCAGATAGAAGAGTGGTGTCTTCGTTCCTAAGACCATTGGAAATATGTGTTTTCCAATGGTCTTAGGTCACTCAAAGGGGTCGCAACCCACAGGTTGAGAACTGCTGATCTATAGCTACTTTGCAGGTATTTCATAACTTTTGTGTTAGATATTTTCCTACTTCCCTCCTTAGCATTATGTTATGCATGTGTGAACGATTCATTGTTGCTTTCTTTTCATTGTTGGGTCAATGATGTTGTGTTTGTCTGGGTAAACTAAAGAAACAAATTCATGAATACTTATGTGTATAAGCAAGAGTTTTATATACAAGAGCACTTGAAAATATTGAGAAAACATCCCAGTTCAGTCCAGATCAAGTCCTAAGTCTGATATGAACTTATATGTCCAATACCAATCTATAAATTCCTCTTCAGACTCATGAAACACATGCAGTGATGCTTAATACAGGAAGATCACAGGCCAGTGGGTGGAAAGTCTTGTAGGTCTTGGAGGTATAAGCATCTCAGCACTGGCAGAGGTCTCCATGTGGCTCTTCCAGCTCTAGGGCCCTTGCTGCCATCAGTGTGTCTCAAGGCGTGTCAACAGGAATGTTTCACAAGGAATCAAGCAGAGAGTGTTTGTGTCCTGCCTCCAGCAAGCTATTAATCTTCCATGTGCCTTCAAATGAGATCAGCAAGCTGCAACCTGATTGGCAGGCTAAACTCCACCCCTTTACTCTTAAGTCCTAAATTGACAAGAGATTATGTAACTACCACAGACGTCTTGGGCATTGCTTTCAGTGTGTTGACTTCTGGATATTGTTGTGCTATGTGGTGGTCTCATCTTTGTGCTCTGTGGATGTTGGTCTTCTGTCTGAAGTGAGTTGGGAAGAATTTTTTGTAGTGCTGTTTTTTTAAAACATATTCTCTAAATTTTTCTAGATCTAGAAAAACCACTATCTCTCCATCTATTTTGATGGAAAGTTTATTCAGGCAGAAGATTCTTGGGTTACCACAATTCTCCTTCAACTCTCAGAATATGCTGCTCCATTCTCTCCTCTTCATTGCTTATGCTGATAAATCTGAGTATATTGTTATCTGATTACTCTTATAGGTAACTGCATATTTTTCTCTAGCTGCTCTTATGATTTTCTCCTTTTCGTCAAAATTAGATAATTTGACTGTTCCATGACTTGGTGGATTCTTATTTGGGTTCAGTCCAGGTGGTTTCCTCTCTGCTTTCTGGAAAATTGTCTTGTTCTCATTCATTAAATTGGGGAAGTTTTCTTCCAGGAATTCCCTTGCTATTTTGGCTGTTTATTTCTTCATTATGTCTTGTTCTGTTATACCAATTATCTGTATATTGTTGCTCTTCATAGCATCTCTCATTGTTCTCAGGTTTTCTTCAGCTTCTTTGATTATCTTGTTTGGTTGCTTTTCCCATTTGTTTTCTGATATAGTTCTATGCTTCTTCAAGCCAGCTGGTGAGATATCTTCTTATTCTTTGATTCTGTTACCTCGTCCCTTAATTCTAATAGTTCCTTTTGGTATGTGGACTTTATCATCTCTATTATTTCATCCTTTTTCTGTATTGATTCCCTCATATACTGTATGAAGATTTCTCTCTGTGGTGGTTCAATGTTTGTTTCTTATATGTATGTCATTAGGTTCAGGACCTCCTCTGACATTGGATTTTGATTCTCTTGCTTTCTTGTAGAGGTTGCTGCTATGGGTTGTTGCCTGCATGTCATTTTGATGGAGCTTGGCACCATTTTCCCCAGATGTCCAGGGGCCCTGATTTTTCTCTCCTTGAGCATAGTAAAAATAAAACTAAGGACTGCCTTTAGCCAACTGCATTGCCATATCTGTCTGTGTCTCACTTTTTATCTTTCAGTCACTCAGTGAGGTTTAACTCTCTCCCTAGACAGCGGGAATTACATGTTTTGAGGGAAGCTCTGGTTTTTCTCCCAGGCAGTACTGGGAGGTGGTTGTGATCAGTGAGGGTGGTGCTGGATAGGCTGATCACATGGGAAGGCATGGGTAGTGGGCAGGGTCCAGTGGCAATGGAGGGTAAGCTGTGGGCAGCAGGTGGACCATGGGAAAGCTGTGAGTCACAGGCATGCTGTGGGAAAACTGTGAGTCAAAAGAAAGGTGTGAGCCACAGGCAGGTATGCTACAGGGTAGACCAGCACCACAGGGAATATTGGCCCACAAGCAGATGAAAATTTCTGGGATGCCTCAAGGCCTGATTGTATGGGATCCTGCCTCCTCACGCTCTGCCTCCCATTCCCTAAACCCAAGAATTGCTGAGGAATTCCCAATATGGCCACCCATGCCGCAACATCATTTTCTTGGAAGTCTTCACTTTATGTTGTTTTGTATATTACAAATTTTCTCTTACTTGAGTCAGAATTAATTCTAGTGTAAGTATGTAAAATAGTGGGAATACAAGAAACTTAGGTTAAAAAGCAAGCATAGACTTCACTTTTTGCTGAGAAAGTGCTATTCTTACCCCAAAGTGTTGAAGGTCCTTAAAATAAAGGGGATTAAATTAAAAGTTGAATATATATATGGGAAGGAATCTGACAGGAGACCCTTACACAATAATCTAAAAATCTAAGGAATATACACTCATAGTTAACATTAACCAGAAGCGAGTCAGTCTTTTCCTGGAACTATAATCCAAGTTTCTGTCTTTGGCGTAGCCAAAGGAATTTAAAACTTTGACATGATTTAAGATAAAGGTAGGTAGGTAGCGCCTCTAATCATCATTAAGAAGAAAACACAAATGTTGTGAGAGGATAGAACTGTTTCCATGAGTTCAAATTATAAAAACATAGCCAGTTATGAAAGATAAGAAGACACAAATGAAAGATATGTGAGCCAGTAGAAATAAGGAAATTGATGGCAAAGACTTTAGATTATCTTATCATCATAAAAGGACTAAGAAACAACCATAAAACCACATAACCCAAGGCACCAGTCAGGCTTTACTTGTCCTTTAATGTTATGTAAGTTTGCTTCATTTTGAAATGATTGAAACATACTCTACTTGCAACCTATTCTTCATCAAATGACTTTCATTTAAATCATTGAGTAAACTTCCCATCTTTACACTAAAATAAGGCTAAAAAATAACTGCATGCACCTGTTATGATTTACTTCAAATATAAAGACACATTTAGAAAATATTTAAATTGGAATTACAGGAGAAAGTCATTAAATATATATATATATATATAATTTTATTGGGGGCTTTTACAGCTCTTATAATATTCCATACATCAATTACATAAAATATATCTGTACATATGTTTCCATAATCATTTTTAAAGCATTTTCTTTCTACTTGAGCCCTTGGTATAAGTTCCTATTTTTTTTCACTTCCTCTCCAACCCTCATGAATCCTTGATCAATTATATATTGTTGATATTATTTTGTATATCACACTTTCTGTTTTCTCCCTTCACCCACATTTCTGTTACTCGTCCCCTTCAGGGTGTGGGTGTGGGGGCTATATACCCAACCTTGTGATGGGTTCTCCCTTTCTCCACCTTCCCCCTCCCCTCTATACTCATGATATTGATATTCTCACTACTATGCCCGAGGGATTTATTTGTTCTGAATGCCATGTACTGAGAGCATTTCTCTGTACAAATGTGTGTTCTCCAGTCTATCCAGATGTGTAAGGTAGACCTGGGTCATGGTAGTGGAGGAAAGGAAGCTCTCAGGAACTAGAGTAATGAAGTGTGATTCATTGGTGCTATACTACACCTTGGTTGAATCATCTCTTCCTTATAATCCTTCTGAGGGGGGATGCCCAATTGTCTACAGATGGGCTTTGTGTCTCCACTCAAAGCCCCCCTCATTCACATTGTTTTGGATCTTTTGATACCTGATACCTGATCTCGTTGACACCTCATGATCACACAGGCTGGTGTGCTTCTTCCATGCGGGCTTATTTGCTTACCTGCTAGATGGCTGCTTTTTTAACTTCAATCCTTCAAGACCCCAGGCGCTATATCTTTTGATAGCTAGGCACCATCCTCTCTCTTCACGACATTTATTTATCACCCATTTTATCTTCAGCCATTGTGTTGGGAAGATGAGCATCAAAGAGTACCAGGTTATCAGAACAAAGTCCTTTTCTGTTAAGGAAGGCCTTGAGTAGAGGTCCCAAATCTGTATACTATATTAATACTTAACATATAAATGTATAGACATTGGCTTCTATCCATTTCATTATAAATGCATATATTTACTTATATACATGCCTATAGATATACTTCTATAAATAGCGTTTGCCTCCTATTTCTTTCAGGGGGAAATCTTAAGAGGCATATTAAAAGAAAAGATTAAAAAAAGAGAAAAAAGTTAATTATCTGGGCTAATACTCACTGCCCTTGAGTTGATTCTAACACATTGGAACTCTGTAGAACAGCAGAAAAAGTCCTATCTTTCTCCTGTGGAGGACTGACCATTTCAAATTGCTGAACTTGCAGTGAGAAGTCCAATATATAAACCACTACACCATCTGGACTCCTTGAGCTTAAGAAATAAAAAGATGGGATTTTTTATTGTGATTAAAAGTCAGAGTTAGCTATAAAAAAATTAGCATATGTATAATTGGAATTCAGAGAGAGACAGAGAGAGAGAGAGAGAGTAATACCAAATAAAGGCTTATAATTTCCTAGAACCTATGAAAGATAATTGCTTCAGTCATGAATGTGCATCAATCATGTAGTACATTATTTATGTTGGAAATACTGAAATAATTTCTCCTAAATACATTTTAAGACACTAATTCTAGATTTTAGACACAGATAAGCACATGTAAATATTAATGAAAAACAGGAGTGAAAGATTAGATTGGTTTGTATAAACTAAAATGTTTGCAGTATTAAACGGCTGTAGGATATTTGTTTTCTTAAGAGATTCTGTGTTTACTTGTTCTCCCTTCTTAAAATCTATATGACTGGCTAGGGACAAAATTGTGAAGCTTGACAACCTACTGCTGTGATTGTATTGGGAAATTATCTGGACATAGAAGCTTAAGACTTCTGTGTTTCCACTTAATGTGACATGACCTTGGAAAAGTCACTGCACCATGTGAAATTTTGGACTCTTCACTGGTAAAACAGAGACACACATATTCCTCAATTATTGACATGGTTAGGTTCCAATGATAAGATCATTATGTGAAAATTGGCATTTTTTAAGTCAAATTGTGTCCCATTTTTGTCATGGTTGGGTTCCCTGTCATTCATTTCCCATTTTGCAAACCTGGCACATCTCAGCACGCATGTGTAGTGTGGTGGGCACGCCTTCCCACCATGCCTTTTCTTTCACTGAGAGGCCTTGAAAATAGAGCTTTTAATATTTTTTACTTCAGTGGGGAGCTTTCACCTCCCATTCTTGCCTCAGCTTCATCTCAATGCACACAGAATGTGGAATAGTAGTTATTTATTATTATTGTAAATGTGCTATGTCCGAATGAGAAGTAAGTGAGAAGCATGAGTAGTAACAAATTCTGAATTTAAGGGAGGGCCCAATGAAACATCACTGATTCTGATTCGTACATACATTATGTAACAGGCAGCACTATTCCTCAGAGGTTCTTAGGTAACGAGTGAGTCAGGTGTGCAGAACAGATCATTCATTTTTCATTCAACAACTCATCAAACTTCCCTTTGGTTAATCCTGCATGCATTTCTTTTTCCTATGTCCCTCTTGTTAGATACTATTTTCCCTTCACCTAAATAGCAACTGTCTACTTGTAATATAGTCGGTGACACATTGAGCATTTAACCACAAGTCATTCCACCCAGAAAAGATGAGGCCTTCTGTTCCATGAAGATTTCCAGTCTCAGAAACCCAAAGGAGCATTCTGCTTGGTCCTGTGGGATCATTATGAGTCAGAATCAACTCAGTGGCAAGGAGCGTTTTGCTTTTTTTGTAGTATTTTTGAGACAAACCTAGCCTGTGATCCTTTCCATTCTTTCTTTTCTCACCCTCACTAACACTCAAAATGTGTCCTTCAGTGAAACACATTTTCTTGTTTTTAAAGCAGAATTTACAGTGACCTCATACAACATTTGTCCTTCTTATGTTTAAATAATTTCACTCAGAAAAAAGTCCTCCAGGTTCATTCATGTCATCAGATATTTTTCAGGTTCATAGTTATTATTTAATGCTGCATAGCATTTCTTTGTGTGTATGCAGCAACATTAATTTATCCATTATTCCCCCCAGTAGACATTTAGGTTCTTTTTATCTTTCTGCTATTGTGAATTCTGTTGTGATAAATTTGGGTATGCATATATCTATTCATAATAGAATTCTTAGATCTTTAGAATATATACCAATACCGTATGACCCAAGGATTTCTGGGTCATAGGGATTTATATTCCCAATTTCTTGAGGGAGAGCCATAGTGCGTTACATGGTGATTGTACTGTTTTACAGTTCCACCAGCAATGTATGAGGTGTGTAGTCACTCTGTACCTCTACAAAAATTGTTTTATGTATTGTGAATTTTGCTGTCAGTGCTGGTCATCACTTGTCTGTCAATTGTTTTACAATGGTAGCTTGAATGTTACTATGGTCCTGGAAACTATGCCATTCCATTACAGAACAAGTAGGGTCACCAAAGGTGTACAGGTTTCAGCAGAGCTTCCAGACTAGGAAAAGATGACTAAGAAAGAATAGATTGCTCCCTTCTGAGGAATTAATCACAGAAAACCTTATGAATTTCAGTGAATATCTGTCAGATATAATGCTAGCAGATGAGCCCTTCAGGTAGGAAGGAACGCATGTATAACTGAGGAGGTCCTGCCTGAGAAGGCATGGCCTTCTCAAAGCAGAGACAACAGTAATGACATGATGGAGCAAAGCTTTCAGGACCTTTGCTGATGGGGCACAGTGCAAAGTGAGAAGAACCACTAAAAACATCTATTAATAATTGGAACTTGGAATATACTTAGTATGACTCCTGAAAAACAGGAAGTTGTCAAAATAAAATGGACCAAATCAAGATGGATATCCTAGGTTTTAATGAACTTCAATAGACTGATTTTGAACATTTTGAATCAGGCAATCATATGGTCAACATTCAAACATTGTAAAGGTAGCATAAGATGAAAGAGCTGATGATAGTGAAGGAAGAGTTTCAAACTATACTGAAGATATTAACTAAAAACAAGGCTATAGAAATGGACAGAACACCAACTAAAATATTTCCATAAGTTGATATGGCACTGGAAACAGTAGTTTACCACAAAATTTGGTCAGCTAACTGGCCAAATTATCAGAAGAGAGTTATATTTATACTCATTCTAAAAAAAGTGACCCAAGATGTTGCAGAAATTGTCCAACAATATCATTGATACCACATGCAAGTAACATTTTCTTTAAAGGTAATGCAAAAATGGTGACAATGGGTCACTGACAACGAGTTGCCCAAAATGTAAACCCTTTTCAGAAGAGGACATGCTGTGAGGGCTATCATCGCTGATGCTGACATCAGCATTAGTGATCTTGACTAAAAGCAAAGAATACCCAAATGAGGTTTACTTGGGTTGATTGACGATGCCAGGGCATTCAACTATGTGAATCATAGCAAACAATGACTACAGCTTTACTGAGTAGTGATTGTGAATCCCAGCAAGATGAAATCCAAGTTCAATCTTTTTCCACTTATTAATTTAGCTATTGATCCAGTTGTGAGAATACTGGTTTTATAATATTAATTTACGATGCATATTGAAGGCTATAATCCTTGATATTCATCAGCAAGTGCTTGCAATACTCCTAAATAAGTAAGACTGTGTCATATGCATGTTGAATGTTGGTCAGGGAAGTTAAGCTGCAGAACTTTTTTCCATCATGAAAATATACCTGCTCATTTTTCTAAGGGAGCAAGGGCCAGCCTATGAGTTTTTCATTGGTATGCTACCTCTTACAGTGATTGAGTGTTGACCAATTCTTTTTGGTACAATGACTGTGTATTCCTTTAATCTTCTTTTGACATTTTCTACATCATTTAATATTTTCCTAGAATCCTTAAATATTGTAACTTGAGACTTGATTATTTTTCAGTTCTTTCATCATGAGTTATGCTGTTATTCCTTTCAGACACCTAATAATAAGCTAACAAAAGAAGAACATCTAAAACTGTGTATTATACTCTGAAAAAGAGATCGTATTTTTGTCCTGGAAACTGGAATTACAGAACCAAAATCAAACGCTTGCTCAACGAGCTCTGGAAGAACAAACAAAAGCCCAAAAGGAAACACAGATACTAGACAAACAAATGGCTTCAACCCATCAGGAGAAGAAAATCAGACTAAAGAAAACATTTTTTCAAAGGATTAATTTATCATATGAATCATACACTCCACTCACGTGAGATCAGAAAAATCAGGTGGTGTCTAACCACCACTACAGATTCTCTGATCAGGATCACAATAGCAGGTCTTAGACAGAATAAGAGATAAGTATAGAATAAAAATTAAAATCATAAGAAAGGCCAGACTTACTGGTTTGGGAAAAATGAATGAAATCCCCCATATTATGACCCTTAGACACCTTAGAATTGAGCCCACCGTGGGCATGATATTTCAGCTAAATAACAGACAGACCTGTAAAATGAATAATCATCCCTGGGAGGAGAAGGCCGCTCAAAACAAATAGTAATATACGACCAAAGTGGCAGCAGTTTCCCCCAACGTTCAGAAGGTTGAAGAGGTAGGAAAGAAGAGTGGATGGAAACAGGGAACCCAGACAGGTAATGGGAAGAGTCCTGGAAAATTGAAAGAATTGTAATTATTAAATACAAACCAGGGGGTGGGGTGGGGGTGGGGGTGGGGAATCTAGTGTAATTTGGGGGTTGGAAGTGGCACTTACTTATGTAACAATACAAAACAACAACAAAATCTTCTCCGATATCCGGTAGATGCTGACGCATAGTTACCCAAAAGGCAGAGCAGAACTGCCCCTGTGAGTTTCCAAGACGGTAACTCTGCACAGGAGTGGAAAGCCCGTCTTCCTCCCTCAGGGCGGCAGTGATGCTGCAGCCCAACTTGCAGCCACTCTGCTCCGAGTCTAGGGAGACATGCATTGTGTTTACTCTGCGGGTGACAAAGTGAATGTATCATATATAACATGCATACAACTTTCATTCTGTCAACTCTTGATTACAAAATAAACACGATTCTATTACATGTGTGACTAATATGCATGGGTCTCATGAATATAAAGTTTATTTTGTCTTCAATACAAGTTAATAAACATCATTATGTTTACAATACATGGGATCCCGGTGTGTGTGTGTGTGTGTGTGTGTGTGTGTGTGTGTGTGTTGGCAGCTATGCACTGAGGATGTTTCTGACCTTTGACAGTGTGAAAGTTAGAAGACTTCATTTACCCACCAGTTTGCTTTTATGTTTCACAGCAAGTGTCATCCTTATAAAATAATTCCTCAAAATGCAAAAGAATAAAAAACATGCACAATTAAAAAATTATGAGTACATACTCTGTACTCAGATTAGAAGAACCAAACATGATATCTTTATTTTTTTAAAACTCCTTGATCTCATTTATCTACCCTTATCCACTAAATAGTGAGGCCTGGGGCTGGGGACTAATTAATTGAGTTAGTAAAAAAACTTAGTTTATATGATAATGCAAAAAACCTCTATATACATAAATCAATTATTCTGGAATACTAACAGGCTTTCAGATTTCTCTTCTTGCCCCACCCGCTCCACCCCCCGATCTTGTCTAAAAAGCTTGGGGTGGGAAGGAGAGATGTCGACCTTATACTGACAGAGGAAAGGGGTGTCTTGGCTTTATGCTGGAACTTAGCAAATCAAGAAGTTGTTGCTGATTCATTCATAGCTAGATAAGAGCTATGATCCCCACCCCAACTTCTTTTTTCCCTGACATCCTCTTAAATTTTGCTGGTGCGACCATCCCTGCGTCTCTGTCCTATATCCTCCATTGGCTATTGCCTGTCAATCACTGGGCTCTATCATGCCTGCCCTCATAAAAAACCTGCTGGCTATAAATTTTGTATCCTTGGTACTTATGAAATGAGGAGTAGACTTCATACTGCTTTCCCAAGCCTCCTTCACAGATCACTGGTACAAATTTTTCTTGTCATGACATCACTCTGCCAGATCACTTACTTCTCCTAAACCTCATTCTTTTGGAATTCTCATCTTATCTAAAATATTTGCCACATTGCTAATATTCAGAGATAGGCAGCTTAGATTCTCAGAATCATAAAACTCATCAGTTATCTCTGTCCTCTCTCATTTTTTTCAGAACTACATGAAAGGGTTTTAAAAGCTTGTAGAAAAATTCCATTATTTTTAAGTCCCGTTTTACTACAAACTCTTTGAAGCTCTCTCATATGTGTGTGTGTGTATAAACATTTGCTATCTTACATTTTTATATTACATTGCAATTATGTTCATTGCCTCTATCATTTGTGTAACTATTGCTACTTTCCAGTTCTAAATTTTTCCACAATCGTTAACAGATGGTCACTGTTCTTATAAGCAACAGTTTGCTCTGCCTTTCCCTCAGACTCTTGGAAATCACTAATGATTAATCTATTCTGGTCTCTATACATTTATCTATTTTAGATATTTCAATAAAGTGAAATAATGAACTATTTGTATTTTTTTACTACTTAGTTCCTCAGTGTAATGTTCTCAAGGTTCACCTATGTTGTAACATGTATCAGGACTCCATTTATCTTTATGGATAGAAGATTTTTAATTGGATGTATACAGCACATTTAAAATCCATCTAGGATTTGTTATTACTATTCTAACCACAGCTCCTGACATATAAAAAGTTTGGCCCTGCTCGTAAGATTTTCCCTAATTTCCACTACCTATTTCCTTGAATCCTCAGTGGGATATGGGGAGAGAAAAATTGCTTCCAATAAAATAACACAAATGGAAAATTATTTGTTAAAATGTTATCCTTGTTGCATCAAGAGTAAAAGATATCTTCAAAAATCTAGGCAATATGAAGAGATTTCAAAAGGTGTGTGTGGAGGGGGATGGAATTAGAGGATAAAAACATAAAAATTTATTGCCCAACATAAGCTAGTCAATTTCAAGAAACTTAAAAAATTTTTATTAGTGGTTCATACAACACTTTTTTGGGGGGAGGGGGGAATCTCAGGGGTCAGCACATCCGGAGTACAATGGATAAGCCTTGCCCTGGGAGAACCACCTTCGTGATCATGGTATCTCCCCTGCCAGGTAAGTATTCATACAACTCTTATCACAATCCATATGTACATCAATGGTGTAAAGCACATTTGTACATTCATTGCCCTCATCATTCTCAAAACATTTGCTCTCCACTTAAGGCCCTGGCATCAGTTCTCATTTTGCCCCCTCTCACCCCATCTCCCCTCCCTAATAAACCTTTGATAATTTATAAATTATTATTTTGTCATATCTTACACTGTCTGATGTCTCCCTTCACCCATTTTTCTGATATCCATCCCCCCAGGGATGATGTTATATGTAGATCCTTGTAATCAGTTCCCCCTTTCCACCCCACCCTTCCTCCACCCTCCCGGTATCGCCACTCTCAGCACTGGTCCTGAAGGGATCATCCACCCTGGATTCCCTATGTTTCCATTTCCTATCTGTACCAGTGTACATCCTCTTGTCTAGCCAGATTTGTAAGGTAGAATTGGGATCGTTATGGGGTGTGTGTGGGGGGGGCATTTAAGAACTAGAGGAAAGTTGTATGTTTCATCGTTGCTACCCTGCACCCTGACTGGCTCGTGTTCTCCCTGCGACCCTTCTGTAAGGGGATGACCAGTTGCCTACAGATGGGCTTTGGGTCCCCACTCCACAGTCCCTCTTATTCACAATGTTATGATTTTTTGTTCTGATGATGCCTGATACCTGATTCCTTTGACACCTTGTGATCACACAGTCTGGTGTGCTTCTTCCTTGTGGGCTTTCTTGCTTCTGAGCTCGATGGCTGCTTGTTTATCTTCAAGCCTTTAAGACCCCAGATGCTATTTCTTTTGATAGCTGGACACCATCAGCTTGCAGGGAGGAGATGAGCCAGTCAGTGTGCAGGGTGGCAATGATGAAACATACAACTTTCCTCTAGTTCTTAAATGCTCCCCCTCCCTTCCCACGCCCAACTATCATGATCCTAATTCTACCTTACAAATCTGGCTAGACCAGTGGATGTACACTGGTACAGATAGGAACTAAAAACACAGGAATTCCAGGGCAGATGATCCCTTCAGGACCAGTGCTGAGAGTGGAGATACTGGGAGAGTGTAGGGAGGGTGGGATAGAAAGGGGGAACCGATTACAAGGATCTATATGTAACCTCCTCCCTGGGTAACAGACAACAGAAAAATGGGTGAAGGGAGACATCAGACAGTGTAAGATATGACAAACTAATAATAATTTATAAATTATCAAGGGTTCATGAAAGAGGGAGGAGCGGGGAGGGAGGAGGAAAAATGAGGAGCTGATATCAAGGTCTCAAGTAGGAATCAAATGCTTTGAGAATGATGATGGCAACAAATGTACAAATGTGCTTGACACAATGGATGGATGTATGGATTGTGATAAGAGTTGTATGAGCCCCCAATAAAATAATTTTTTAAAAGTGTTTGGAACTACAGTGATGAGAAATCACTTTGGTATGGTGGTCAAGCCACAATCTTTGTAACTCTCATTCAGCAATTGAAGGGGACCATGCAAATAGAGTATGAAATTATAATAAAGGAGAATGATTGGTTTTATCATTGTTTAAGTCCAGGTAGACTAGAGAAACAAATCCACAAACATTCATATATATGCAAGAGCTTTATATAAAAGAGAAATTGTATATTGAGAAAACATCCCAGCCCAGCTTAGATCAAGTCCATTAGTCCAATATTAGCCAATATGCCCAATACCAGTGTATTAATTCCTCTTCAGACTTGCACAACACATACAATGGTACCAAATTCAGGAAGATCATAGACAAGTCCGTGGAAAATCTTGTGAATCCAGTGGCGGTGGAAGTATCTCAGTGCTGCAGTGGGCCTCCACAACGCTCCTCCAGCTCCAGGGCTCTGGCTCCATCAGCATAGTTCCATGTCTCTTGGCAGCAGGAAGACAAAAGCAGAGAGTGTGTGGGTCTGGCCCCCAGTAAGCTATTTATCTCTGTAGTGCCTCCAAATGAGGTCATCTAGGTGCAACCTGATTGACGCCTAATTCCACCCCTTCATTCTTAATAGTCTCAAGTTGACAACAGATATATAACTACCACAATCATTTTACTGGCTATAAAATGAGCCATTGTAATAAATAATCTCATTACCAACAAGAAAATTAACAAGGTATGAAGTGTGTCTGAGCTTCAGGTGTGGAGAGATGGCGGAGGAGTAGCACCAAGACTAGTGAGAGCAGTGTGCTTCTCAGCTCATAGAACTAATAAAACTGACTCCTTGGTATAAGGGGTTAAGCATTGGTTAGCAGTTAGAAACCAGGAACTACTTTGTAGGAGAATTATGAGGTTTTTATTCCTGTGAAGAGTTACAGTCTAAGAAGCCCGCAGGGGAAATTCCACCCTGTCTTACAGGATCACTATAAATCAGAACTGACTCAGTGGCAGTGAGAGTGAGTGAACCAATGCCTTTAGGCAGATGGTGCCCTATGGGCCTTAACAGTGCTAAAGAAGCTCTGTAACATTTTCCCAGAATCCAAGGAATTAATCAGCATGGTTGAGAAAAGATGTTACAGACAATAGAACTGTATCTTTAACATTTTGTAACCTGTTAGCTTCCCTAATAAGTCCACAAAAATCACAAATAAGTTGTGTGAGTTCTATGTGGCCACTGTAATGGATTATCAGAGCCAGTACAGAATTAGAGACCCATGGGAGGGTTGATTGATAGGAGAAGGTAGAGAAGATTTAAGGATGGACACATGTCTGGCCTTTGCCTCATTCTTGAGCAAATATAGAATTGAATTATCTTTCTAACTTCTGTAATTAGAAGTCAGACATGGTTTACACAGCATTTCTTTAGAAACTATACACTTTGAATGCAGACTCTACTTTCTTGTCTTTCCCAAGAGAGTCAATTATTTTTTAAAACTTTTTTCCTCCTGTTTGCTGTGTAATTAAGCAAATCACTGTTTAGCTAGTAAATTGATATAATCTTCTTCAACTCATGGGAATTTATATTTTTGAATAATTCTGGGATATTAGTTTTCTCAGATGTAACCTAGTCATTAAATAGTTTAATAAGCCTCAGAAGAGAAAAGAGCTACATATGGACCAATACCTATAGTTTGGGAATTATAATATTAGTTTCTGTTTTATATTTAGCCTTCACCTATGCATCCATATGAGCAAATATGAAAGAAAATTTATTAAAAATTTTGATATATATGCCTTCTTTTAAAATTCAACATGCCAAGGAAATGCTTACAAAAAACATAGATATAAACTTTATAATAAAGGGAACGTTTCCAGTATAGGGTTTAATGCTGGATTTGTAATTTGCACTGATAAATTCTACTTAAGTGTTCCATGAATTACAGGAAGTAATTATCAAAGCAGATGCAGTGTCAAATAATCTCTAACAATCAATTTAATGCATTTGACTATAGAATTTATTTAATTAACAGGATAGCTTTCACAATATTGTCCCCAGATATATTAATTATATTTTCTTTTCAAAATATAAGATACATTTCTATATTTCTATTCTGAATAAAACATACAGATTCTATCTGGGTCTCTATCAATTGCCATTACTAACAGCCTTATAAAAATTTCATGTATTTTCCATTTTTTTTTGTTTAAAAAGTACTTAAAACTTATAAAATGGGATTTTTGTTTATTGAAATTAACTTGTAGATTTTTAACTTTGCAAGGATAATTTTCAGGAGGTTCTCTGGCTGTAGATGTTAGTTTGTTCCATGTGGGAATTGATAAGAATGATAGCTTTATCAAAGAGTGATATCTTTGGTTTCTCCCATTTTAGGAAGCAGAGTATTGTGCAAACTTATAGTTGAATCTAACAGAAAGTTTTCTCTTTTAACTTGATTCGAGCATTTGTTTGTTTATCTTTTCTCAGGCAGCTTCTACAAACACGAAATTGCAGTGACCTAACATATTACAGAACCAGCCTTTGTTTACTTTCCTCCTATTTGACCACCCACACTTTGAGTAAGAGATGTACTTTACATTTTCCTTTAACCAAAACCACATGGAGGAAATGTGCTTCCTTCGAGCTCTTTCATAAAAACGAATTTAAAAAAATCTTACCATAGTAAATGAAGGGTGAAGTGCAGAGTGGAGACCCAAAGCCCATTTGTCGGCCACTGGAGATCCCCTCACAGAGGGGTCTAGGGGAGGAGATGAGTCAGTCAGGGTGCGACGTAGCACCAATGAAGAATACAGCTTTCCCTCAGATCCTAAATGCTTCCTCCCCCCCAACTACCATAATCCGAATTCTACCTTGCAAGTCTGGATAGAGCAGAGGTTGTACACTGGTGCATATAGGAGCTGGAGGCACAGGGAATCCAGGGTGGATGATACCTTCAGGACCAGGGGTGTGAGGGGTGATACTGGGAAAGTAGAGGGTGAGTGGGTTGGAAAGGGGAGCCGATTACAAGGATCTACATGTGACCTCCTCCCTGGGGGACGGACAACAGAGAAGGGGGTGAAAGGAGACAATGAATAGGGCAAGATACCACAAAATAATAATCTATAAATTATCAAGGTCTCATGAGGGAGGGGGGAGTGGGGAGGGAGGGAAAAAAAAGAGGACCTGATGCAAAGGGCTTAAGTGGAGAGCAAATGCTTTGAAAATGAGGGCAAAGAATGTACAGACGTGCTTTATACAATTGATGTATGTATATGTATGGTTTGTGATAAGAGTTGTATGAGCTCCTAATAAAATATTTTTTTAAAAGAAAAGGAATTAAGCCCTTCTTGGTTAGATCTACAACAAACGACAGACAGATGACTTTCTGTTTGTGAATGCAGGACATCTGATTGATTGACCATCCTCCAGTGATACACGGGAAGATGGCGTAGAAAACTGGAGTGCCAGAAAGCATGATAACAGAATTCAGAACTGAACGAACTAAAAGAAGGTCAGTTACAATCAAGGGCTTCCTATATGGAAGGGGAAACTGAGTTTCAGAAAAGGCCATCTTTTTACGACGGTGAGTGTATTATGCTGGATTCTCTAAAACACACACACACACAATCAAGAAAGTAGCTTACATAGTTGTAAAAGTACAAGTCTTCTCTGGTTCAAGTCCATGGGTCAGATGTTAAGCTAGAGGATTTTCCTGACTCTTGGCATTGCCAATGTTGACAAACCAAGAAGCAGGAAGATGAACTAGGAAGCAGGACCAAAGTGTGGTGGGCGTAGAGGTAGATAAACCACGGTTTGTAGGTCAGGTTCAAGGCTGCTGAGTCAAATGAATCCAAAGTTGGCAAGCAATATGGCGGGCCACTCATTCAAGTTCAGAGAACTGGAAGTTGATGAGACAGACTCAGGATCCAGAACTGCAAGAAAAGAGAGAAAAGTCTTCCCCCCACGCCTGCTTATATAGGAGGAGTCCACATCCCCAAAGCAGCATCCTTTCACTTCCATCAAGGCTTCATTCCTCCCTAATCTCCTAGCAACTGCTTTCCTGCTTACTGCCATCATGGAGCTGACTGTCTTATGTCGACCACATCATAGAAGAGGCCTCAACTGCCAGGCCACTGATCATCCTGGGCTAGGCAAGATGACACAAAATCTAGCTCTCCTAGTATAAGTATTAAAATGATATTTATTGAGTTTGATTCTAGATGAAGTTCATTATAATTAATCATTGCATTTCTTCTAAACTTATTACAAATAAAAAACATTGGTATCGAGTCAATTGCAACTCACAGTGACCCTGTAGGACACGAAAGAACTGCCCCTCTGTGTTTTCAAGACTGTACTTCTTTGTAGGAATAGAAAGCCTTGTTTTTCTCACACAGAACTGCAGGTGGCTTCAAACCATGAAAATCTTGTTAGCAGCCTGACTTGGAACCACTGTGCCATCAGAGTTCCTTCTATTAATAATATAAATATTTAGATAAGCAAATGATAACATTTGTAGGTTTGTATAATTTCACCTTTCTTGATTCCTTATTATCAGTTGTGTGAATTTAGGTACTTAGTACTGAAAACATTTTTGGCCATATTTTAACCTTTACATACTTTTCTTACATATTTTCCTCCTTTATGTAATGCTATAAATACAGGACATTTCCACCTTGAGGCAACTCCTCATTGACTCAATCCTGAAATAACTGCGTTCCTGAAGTTTTGCTTTAACCTCACTGTTTTGTTAGATGTAACCCATTAATAACATGATTATCTAGGGATCCAGAGCATTTACTGTCATTGTTGTTAGGTGCTGCTGAGTCAGTTCCACATCACAGCAAGCCTGTCCATACGGAAGGAAGCACCACTCGGACTGTGCCTTCTTCACAATAATTATGTCTCAGCCCATGGTTGCAGCCTCCCTATCGATCCATCTTGTCAAGGGTCTTCTTGATTTTTGCTGCACCTCAACTTTAGCAAGAATGGTGTCATTTTTTCTGGGACTTGTCTCTCCTGACAATATGTCCTAAGTACAGGAGGTGAAATCTCACCATATTTGCATCTAATGCGCATTCTGCCTATACTTCTTCTGAGATAGTTCTGTTTGTTCTTTTGACATTAATAGTATATATTATATAAGTGATTTGTGGAATAAATACATATTTACCTAGTGAAGTTATAGAAAATGATAGACTAAGTATTTCTAAATAACTCATGTTCCAAATAAAAAGACCCAAGTTGGCTTCAGATATTAACCCCCGATAATTGCAGATTATATATATGTGTGTATGTACATATATGTGTGTATATATATATATCCCAGTTTGTTGTACTGTTGGAGCTTGCATATTGTGATGTTAGAAATTGAGCCAAAGAACACATGTCCACACGTGTATCTAAAAAACTAGGAAGTTGACCCATGATAAACAGGTTTCAATGAAGATTCCACACTAAAGAAAAGGAAGAGATCATCTATTTCTTTAAAAATTTCAGAGATGAAAACCTTATAAATAGCAATGAAATTGTCAGAAAGCCATATAGTTTACTATTTCAGGGATGACAGATTCAAGAGTTATGTCACTGTAGTCATCATAAAAAAAGGTCATGTCTAGATTTATCTTGAAGTGTATTACTGACTTTGATAGGACAATATCTATCCATATACAAGGAAATCCAGTCAGTACAATATTATTCAAATTTATGTAAAAAACACTAAAGCTAATGGTGCAGAAATTGAAGAATTTTACCAATACCTTCAGTCCAAACTTGATCAAACAAGCGACCAAGACGCATTGATCATTAGTGATAGAAAAGCAAACGTTAGCAGAAAAGAAGTTGGAAAAGTAGTAAGCAAATATAACCTTGGTGAAGAAACGAAAGCTGGAGAGGATAGAATTTTGCAAGATCAACAACTTCTTTTTCTGTTCTACAACAACACAAAAGGGGACTCTACCTGTGAACTTCTCCAGACAGAATACACAGAAATCAAACTGACTAGCTTTATGGGAAGAGATGATGGAGTTCAATATTAGCAGCTAAAATGAGGCCAGGGGCCCACTGTGGAACAGACCGTTAATTGCTCATGTGTAAATTCAGACTGAAGCGGAAGAAAATGAAAACAAGTCCACAAGAGCCTAAATTCAAACTGAGTCTAACCCACCTTAATTTTGAGAACATTTCACGAGTAGATTAGACCCATTGAACACTAATGACAGAAAACTCAATGAACTGTGAAATGACATCAAGACCATCATACATGAAGAAAGTGAAAATACAGCAAAGAAAGAAAAGTTCAAAGTGGATGTCAGAGCTGACTCTGATACTTGCGTTCAACCATAGACTAGCTAAGGCGAGCGGAAGGTATGACAAAGTAAAAGTGCTAAATAGAAAATTCCAAAGGGCAGCTTGAAAAGACAAAGAGTATAATGAAATGTGGAAAGGCCTAGTGTCATAAAACCATAAAAGAAGAATGTGCTCAGTGGAACGAACGTGAAGGGATCTGAAGAAAAGAATTCAAGCCTGGGGTTGAAATACTGAAATATTCTATGTGTAAAATATTGAATGATGCAGAAAGTGTCAAAAGAAGATGGAAAGAACACAGAGTCACTGTACCAAAAAGAACTAACTTCCAACCATTTCAAGAAATAGCACACAATAAAAAACAATGGTACTGAAGGCAGAAGCCCAATCTGACAATGTTAGCCAATATCAAGGTTACAGGAATTGACAAAATGTTGGTTGTAATGTTTCAACTAGCTGAAGAAGTACAAGAAGCATTTACCTGTCTGTATCAAACTATCCGAAAGAGAGATACTTGGCCAACTGACCGAAAGAGATCCATATTTGTACTCATTCCAGAGGAGTGACTCCGCAGCATATACAAATTTTAGCACAGCGTCATCAATATCACAATGAAGAAAACTGTTTGCACAAGTTCATCTAACAATAGTGAAAGTAGTATGTTGATAGGAAACTGCCAAAAATTCAGACTGTAGTCAGAAGGCAATATAGAACAAAGGCTATCATTACTGATGTAAGATAGGTCTAGACGGAAAGCAGAGATTTCTAGAAAAAATTTTATTTGTGTTTTATTGATTATGCAAAGGCATTTGACATTGTGGACCATAAAAACCTATGGATAGCCTCGAGAAGAATATTGATTCCAGAATACTTAATTGTGCGCATGCAGAACCAACACATGGATCAAAAGGCAGTTCTGTGACCAAAAGAAGAGAACACTGCATGCTTTGAAATCATGAAAGGTGTGTGTCGGTATTTGATCATCTCATCGTATGTATTCTGTCTGTATGCTTAGCCAATAATTAAGGAATGTAAATTTCATGATGAGGAATGCAGTATCATGATGCGAGGATGGCTTATGAACCACCTTCAATGTGGACATGACACACCTTTGGTTGCTGCAAGTGAGGAGGGCCCCTCAGACAGACAGACTGATGCAGGGCCGCAACAATGAACTCAATAAGAACAAACGTGAGGGAGGCACAAGACGAGCGGTGTTTCCTGCTGCTGCATGTAGGGTCGCGACGAGTCAGTACTGAAAGAGAAGAATGAAGGGCCAAGATGAGGGAAGTGCCCCAATGCAAAGCCCATAGCAAGACCTTTGCTCCCCTTGAAAAGGAGCAGGGACATTGCCATGATGGAAAGAATGCTTCAGCTCAACTTTCCTGACCTTTTTCTCACCAATAAAGTTTTTGATTTTCTTAAAATGCCTTCCTTGTCTACCCTGTCATCATCCTGCATCCTTCGAGAAAAGCTATTAAGATTACAGCTTTGGAATTTGAAATGACATAACCATAAATTTCTGAGCTAATACCTCTGCTGTGAATCTAACTAGCTTCAAAGAACCCTCCAGAAGCCACTCTTGATTGGATGGTGTTCGGGAAGTCATGTCAATGGCACTAAGAGAAGTATATTGCTCACGAGACTTGCCTGCAGTCATCCACGGATTACGGAGACATGTTTAAACAGGTTTTGGTTGTAATAAACTCATGCATATATGAACTAGAATCCTGGAAGCAATACTTTCATATTGAGGAAAATGCCTGTTCCAAGTACATTACACACATAATGAGATTTCAAGTACTGAGTTGAATATTTTTAAAACAGATTGACTAAATCATACTGAATTATTCTGTTCTCTACCATTATCATTGGTTTGAGTCCTATTGAATTCTAATTTAATATGGCATCAATTGTTAAGTCAGGATCAACAGATGCTCATTCATCTTGACTTCCAAGATGGTCCATTGTTACTCTTATTAATGACTTTTGTAACAGTTTCTTTTTCTTTGCCCAAATTCAATATCTATTTTGTTCCTTCATGATCCTCTCTATTCAACTTTACATTCACAAGAAATAATCTGCCAAAATATCCCACTGACCTTTTCCTAGTGTCTGTTTTACCAGTTTGTCAGGCAAAACCCCAATCTGATTGTATTCACTATCTACTTTCTCTGATTTTGTACTTGAACGTTACAAGTGACATTAACTAGTCCAACTCATGGAAATAACATGCGTCACTGTAGAAGTGCTCCATAGTGTTTCCTAATGCAATTTTTACAAAAGCATTGTGTTAGTCCAGGTAAACTAGAGAAACAAATTCATAAACAATCATATGTGTATAAGAAAAAGCTTTATATAAGGTGTAATTATATATTAAAACATTCCAGCCCAATCCAGATCAAGTCCATAAGTTCAATATTAGCCCATATGTCCGATACCAGTCTATAAATTCCTCTTCAGACTCATGCAACACGTGTAATGAAGCCAAGTGCAGGAAGATCATAGGCCAGTGGAGGAAAGTCTTGTGAATCCAGTGGCAGTGGAAGCATCTCAGCGCTGGCATGAGTCTCCAGATGGCTCCTCCAGCTCCAGGGATCTGGCTCCATCAGCATAGCTCCATCTGGCTTGTCATCAGGAATGTCTCATAGGGAAAGTGTGTGTCCTGCCTCCCAGGAAGAAGACAGATGCTCCCAGAAGCCTCAAGAGAAGGTCATGCTCACACAGAGGCACCATTGACTATGACCTGATTGACGGCTAGACTCCACCCCTTTGCTTAAGTTCACAGATTATGTAACTGTCACAAGCATATATCCAACTCTTTTTAACCAGGGCTTCCTGGGTTTCAATCATTGACCTTTTGGTTCATAGGTAAGCTCTTAAGCTCTTAATGCTCTGATAAAGATGAATACATTTAACATAATAGGGCAGCGTAGGCCAGTCTCAACCTTTAAAGGGCTCTCAACAATACAGGCAATTCTATTACATTTTAAAATTACTTTCTATTTATGTTGCCTATTCCTAACCCTCTAACTGTCTTTCTCAAACTTCCAACTCTTCTCTCTCACCCTCATGTTCAACAGATTATTTTACTTCAAGTTTAGGGAGTACATTAGAGCTTAACTTTCAGAGCACTATTTGCAAAATGCTATGGTCTACTGTTGTAGTCCTAAATCCATTTATGAGTCTCAAAATGAACTCGGCCTCCATTGAATTCCTTCTGATCATTCATTAGCCAGCAGCATGAATAGCTTTGCCTTCAGGCAGCATGCATCAGAGAGTATATTACTGTCACTCACCTGGTCTGTTCAGGGAAAAGCAGCATACCTCGTGGGGACCTGCCTAGGTGTCCCCTTAATGGGAATTGGGGTCTAGGATATAAGTGGTCATGAGTCACACCCTGACTACCTTGAGTGAAGAGCCCTGAATTGATCTTGGAAAATCTTCTGTGAAATGTCTATGTGTCCCAACTATGGTCCTGTTCCCACTTCTGTAGTCCCGCCTGGAATGGTGTTGTGTTGATCTGTTGCCAGTCATGCTTTCCCAACAGTTTCCTTTGCCCTCCAAGGTCTTTTTTTTTTTAAGTCTCCAAACCTCTGCACACCCTTGGATGTCATTATAACCTTGTGCTAATGAGTCCTCTCAACTAGATGATGTCTTTCTCTTGTCGTTTCCTCTTTAAGACTTAATAAATGTGTCTCTATAATTATATTTGAAATCTGAGGTCTCTTTCATCCACTATAAGAAATGATGATAATGATGCTGAAGATGATGATACACAAATCCATTGGCATTGAATTAATTCCAGCTCATATCAAACTGCTGACCTTTCCAGTACTAAGTTTTTACCTGCTGTGCCTCTCCTGGATAATAATAACAGTAGTAAACATATATAAATAATATGTACTATATGCCAGCCATTAATCTAATATATAGATATTAATTAATCTAATTATTATAACAATGGTTTAAAATAGGGCCTGTTTTGTCTCCACTTTATAGCTGAAGAAACAGAGGCACCAAAAGATTAAATAACTCATCCACACTCACCTAGCAAGTAAATAGCAGAGTTGAGATTTTCACCCTTGTAGTCAGGATTCTAATTTGAGTTTAACTTTAACCACTACACACTGTCTACTTTTGATGGCAAACATATATAATAATGATAATAATCATATTCTCATTATATAATTATGTGTCTTTCCTTATTACCTGAAGCTGATCCTTCCCGTGAACTACAGTTAGAGGCTTTAGCTCTACCCGTCTCAACTACCTCCTACAATTTGTTGTCTCTTCTTTGTGTAGATTCAGTTGCTTCTTATTCACACAATTCCTCTTTCTCACCTGCTCATTCACATTCATACACATGTATTTCTTTAGAGAAGTGACAGTTCTTTCTTTCTATATTTCTTCACCTTTCATTATACTCAGCACTGTCATAAATCTTGATCCCCCAGATCCTACACATCCAGTTTTGCCAGCATTGCAAATCATCTGCACAGCGACAAATCTAACACACTGAGTTCTCCACTCTGTTGAACATCTCCTCCTCTTTGAAATATTCTCTTCTGTGGACATATGTGAAAAACTCACCTCATTCCTACCCCATCTCTTTCATAAGTTCATCGCCTTCTATGTAGCCATCAATGTTGATCTTCATTAAGATTTGGTTCTAGGCTCGAATATTTCTCTCTCTGACTCTCTGGTTGTGGAGTTGGCTATGCATTTGAACCCTTAAGGACAAGGTCAGTGGTTTGAGCTCCCCAGACATTCTGTATGAGAAAGATAAGGCCATCTACTGCCATACAGATTTCAAGTCTGGAAAACTCAAAGGGGCAATTCTACTCTGTCATATAATGACACTATGAATTGAAATCAACTCAATGGCAGTGAATTTTGATCATTTGGTTGCTTTGTTCTCTTTCTAAGGAGCCATGGCTGCTCCATGAGTAAGATACTGGATTGCTAACTGCAAGGCTAATTGCTCAACTCCACTAACTGATCCATGGGAGAAGGATGAGCCTGTCAGCTCCTATAGAGGTTGACTATGTCTGAAATACTATAGAGTAGTAGGTCTCTATAGTAATACCTTGTAGTCTTATAGTCAATGGGACGGTATCAGTAGCAGTTGTGTGGACTTCTCTCTGTGCACTTCATATTGTTGTTAGGAGCTGTGGAGTCAGTTCTGATTCATAATGACCCTGCTGTGTACAACAGAACAAAACACGGCCAGATCCTGTGCCATCCTCATGAGTGTTCTTATGTTTAAGCTCATTGATGCAGCCACTGTTTCGATGAATCTTTACCTCCATCTATGCATCTTATACAGACCTTTAATTATCCTCTTAAGTAAATGATTCATAAATATCTTATCTCTAACTAAGACCTCGTCACTTAGCTACAGACAGTGAACCACACATTACATAGAATGAGGTTCCATGTGGGCTGTGATTGCTAGTTTTTCTGCCAGTGTTTTCTCTCTGGGCCTAGAAAAGTGCCTACTACACCTAATGTAAGTGAACAACAAATATTGGTCTAATGACCTGACCAAACTTGATCTGCTTTTAGTAGTTTTTTAATAGTGCATCACAACAATGAGTAATCAGTTAACTGGTCTGAAAAAATTTTTATGTTTCTCTTTACTTTGTTCCATAGCATTGACATCTTTAACGTTTGTGTGTGAGAGTGTTGTTCATTTCTTTGTTGTTCTCTCTCTAGATTAATGCTCTATAATTCATATACTTTATATACTCGAGGATAAGCCTACACGAATATTAGCCACAGCACCGAATTTTACCACAAAAACTGCATTCAAATTTTTCTATCGTTGCTTTGTTGTGCTCGGTCTTGTGTTGGTGCATATTGTTGTCACTGAACATCTACCTGGATGGGACAGACGGGATAACAAGCCAGAAAGAGAACAACTGAATGACAGTTCTCAGGGGACATGGGAGAGGTGGAGGTGGGAGGAAAGTGTTAACAAACCCAGGGACAAAGGAACAGCAAGCAACCAAACGTCAATAGCGAGGAAGGGTGTAGGAGGAAGGGTGTAGGAAAGGTGTAGGTCTGGTAGGGCTTGATCAAGGGCAATGTAATGGAGAGGAATCACTGAAACACAAATGAAGGCTGACCATGATAGTGGGACAAGAGGAAAGTAAAAGGAATAGAAGAAAGACGTAGGCACCAAAGGGCATTTATAGATATGTAAATATAGGCATGTACATATGTAAATTCATTTATCTATGATGATGGGGAAATAGATCTGTGTACATATACTTATAGGTTTAGTATTAAGGTAGCAGATGGACATTGGGCCTCTACTCAAGCACTCCTTCAATGCAAGAACACTTTGTTCCAATAATCCAGCACTGTGAGATGCTCACCTTCTTGACATGATCACTGAAGACAAAGCGGGTGAAGAAAGCAGATGATGTCTGGATATCAAAAGATATAGCATCTGGGATCTTAAAGGCTTGGAGGTAAACAAGCGGCCATCTAGCTAAGAAACAACAAAGCCCATATGGAAGTAGCACACCAGCCCATGTGACCATGTAGTGTCGATGGGATCAGGTATCAGGTATGGATCAGGTATCAGGCATCAAAGACTCAGAGCAAAATATCATAATATGAATTGGAGGGTGGGGTGGGGTGATGGGGAGTGTGGCGTGGAGGCCCAAGGCCAATCTGTAAGCAATTGGACATCCCCTTACAGAAGAGTCGTGGGGAGAAGACAGGCCAGACAGGGTGCAGTATAGCAGCGATGAAACATACAGCTTTTCTCTGGTTCTGTAATGCTTACACCACCACCACCCCACTATCATGACCCTAATTCTATCTTACAAATATGGCTAGAGCAGAGCATGAACATGGGTACAGGTAGGAGCTGGAAACACAGGGAATATAGGACAGATAAACTCCTTGGGACCAATATTGAGAGTTACCATACCAGGAGGGGAAGGGGAAGGTGGGGGGAAGAGGAGGGAACTGATCCCAATGACCTACCTATAACACCCTCCCATGGGGATGGACAACAAAGAAGACAGTAAAGGGAGACATCAGACAGTGCAAGTCATGAAAAATATTAATAATTTATAAATTATCAAGGGTTCATGAGGGAGGGTGGGGGAGGGAGGAGAAAAAAAATGAGGAGCTGATACCAAGGGTTCAAGTAGAAAGAAAATGCTTTGAATACGATGATGACAACATATATAAAAACGTGCTTGAAACAATGGACGTATATATGGACTGTGATAAGAGTTGTACAAGCCCCCAATAAAATGATTTGTTTAATGTGTTGAAAAACTTGGCTTATACACGAATATATAAGGTACTTTTTGCTAATCCTTCCTAATGTATCTACCATTATCTCTTATCTGGTGTGATAGGCAGTTTCTACGATGGATCTCCATTTATTAATATTCACATTATTATATAATCTCTCCCCCTTAAGTATAAACTAGATAGCTCCCTGCCATAGAGTCAGTACTGACTCATAGTGACCCTATAGTACAGGGTAGAACTACCCCTGTGAATTGTGGGAGTAAAAAGTCACACCTTTCTCCCACAGAGCACAAAATTGATTTCGAACTGTTGACCTGGCAGATCGTAGCCCAATGTTTAACCACTACATGATCTGGGCTCCCAAACTAGATCTAATAGTAAGTAATCCATAGGATAGTACAAAAGTGATGGAGTATCACTTCTGAGATTAAGTTACAAATGACTTGAGTCACTGTATCACTCTCTCTCCTGCTTACTAACCCTAGTGAAAGTCAGTTGGCATGTTGGGAGTCTATGGGATGGCTCAAGCAGGAAGAAACTGAGAGAGACCTCTGGCCAGAGCTAAATAGGAACCAACCAAAAAATGCACTACCATCAAGTTGATTCCAACTCACAGTGACCCTGGGAGAGAGTAGGCCTGCCCCTGGGGATTTTGGATACTGTAAATCTTTTCAGGAGTAGAAGCCTCGTCTTCATCCCACATAGTGGCTGGCAGTTTTAAATTACTGAAAAGTAATTTGATTAGAAGCCTAATATGTAACCCACTACACCAACAGGGATCCTTTATTAGGAACCAAGGATTTCCTCAATGAGCCAATAAGGATCTGAATTCTGTCAGTAACCACTGGAGAGACCTTAGAAATGATCCCCCTTAGTCCAGTTTGACATGACTGCAGTACTGGCTGACACTCTGACTTATGAGAAACCAGAGCAAAAGCATTCTTGATCCACAAAAACTGCGAAAGTATAAATGTTTATTATGTTCATTCTCATAATTTGGGGCAAATTTGCTATATATCGGTGCAGTGGTTAAACATTGAGCTTTGATCCAAAAGGTTGGCAGTTCAAAACCACCAGCCACCTCGCAGGAGAAAGACCTGGGTTTTTACTGTCATAAATACTTACAGTCTCAGAAACCCAAAGGGAGGTCACTCTGAATCAGTATTTACTCAATATCATTGAGTTTGTTTTTTGCCACATTCTTCTTCATATAAGCCAGCTTCTCTTATGACTTGCTCAGCACATCGATTGAGCAAGTATGGTGAGAGGATCCAATCCTCCTGTGCACTATTCCTGATTTTAAACCATGCAGCATTTCCTTGTTTTATTTTGTTTACACAAATGCTTCTTGATCCGTGTACAAGTTCCTCATGAGCACAATGAAGGGTTCTGGATTTCTCATTCTTTGGCGAGTTCTGGATTTCTCATTCTATGGCGATCCATAGTTTATTATGATCCACACAGTCAAATACCTTGGCATAGTCAGTAAAACACAAATAAATAGCTTTCTGGTATTCTCTGCTTTCAACCAGGATCTACCCGACATCCATCTGGCATATCCCTTGTTCCACATTCTTTTCTGAATCTGGTCCGGACCTCTGGCAATTCCCTGTCATTGTACTGCTGCAGTGGTTGTTGGATCATCTTCAGCAAAATTTTACTTGCGTGTCATATCACTGATATTATTCTGTAGTGTGAGCATTCTGTTGGGTCGCCTTTCTTTGGAACGTTCACCATTACAGATCTCTTCTAATCATTTGACCAAGCAGCTGTCTTCCAAATTTCCTGACATAGACAAGTGAGTGCTTTCTTCCAGTGCTTCATCAGCTTGCAGAAATGTTTCAATTGGTATTTCATCAATTCCTGCAGACTTGAGTTTGGCTAAATGCTTTTAGTGCAGTCTGAACTTCGCCCTTTAGCACCATCGATTCTCACTCATGTGGTACATCCTGAAATGGTAAAATGTCAACTAATTCTTTTTTGTACTATGACTGTATATTCTTTCCATCTTCTCTTAATGCTTCTTGCTTCATTCAATATGTTGCTCATAGAATCATTCAAGACTTCAACTCAAGGCATGAATTTTTCCTTTAGTTCTTCCAGTTTATCATATGCTGTGTATATTCCTTCATTTGGATTTTTTGATTCTAGCTCTTTGTAGATTTCATTATAATATTTGACTTTATGTTCTCTAGCTGCCCTTTGGAATTTTCAATTCAACTCTGACTTCATCCTATCTTCCATTCACTTTAGCTACTCTAAGATCAAGAGCAAATTTCATAGTCAATTCTGACATCCACTTTGATATTTTCTTTCTTTCATATCTTTTTTATGACAATGTACTTTTGTCATGAATGACAGCCTCAATGTCTTCTCACAGCTCATCAAGTCTTCTGTCATGAGGGATCAATGCTGAGAATCTGTTTTTGAGGTGCTCTCAACATTCAGCTGAGATAGACTCAAGGTCTTAGTTATCTATCAGGGACTTGTTGCCATTTGCATCAGCTTGGTGGTCTGAGCCACAGTCCACCCCTGGACTGGTTTCAGTTCTGATACTGAGCTGTCCATCGTGTCTTCCCACAGAGGTAGCTAATCTGATTTCTGTGCATTCCATCTGGGGATGTCTATTTGTCCTTTTTGTGTTGTTTGGGGTATTGAGCAAGTCGTTGGGTTTTCAAAAATTTATCTTGTGACCTCCAGCTTCATTTCAATTACCAAGTCCATATTTTCCAACTACTATTCCTTCCTCTTTGTTTCCAACCTTTACTTTTCAAGTGCAAATAATTATCGATGCCTCTTGATTGCATGTTTGATCAATGTCTGACTGAAGTCATTGGTAGAATTCTTTCATTTCTTCATCACTTTTTTGTGTTTCATGCACAAGTTTGAATATTAGTTGCATTGATTTGGTTTACTTGAAAGTGTATATATACAAAACCCTATCACAGACAGCTTTGTACTTTATAATAGATTTTGCAATGTAATGTTTGATAATGAATGCCATGCCATTCCTCTTTATTGTGTCATCCCAGGTATAGTAAATCATACATTTTCTAATTCAAAGTGGCCAAAACCAGTCCGTGTCAGCTCACTAATGCCCAGAATATTGATATTTATGAGTCCAATTTCATTTTTGACCACTTCCAGTGTTCCCAGATTCATATTTCTGCATTTCCAAGTTCCCGTCATTAGCAGAGCTTTGCAACTGTTTCTCTTTACCTAGAGTGTGGCCCATCAGCAAATGAAGCTCCCGAAGGCCCCACTCCCACAGGCTTTACTGGACTCACTCCACATGGTTGACTCCATACTGAGAGGTCAGCTTCTCTTTAGACGCATCTTGAGTGCCATCAAACCTGAGTGGTCCATCCTCTGGCATGATGTCCAAAGATATGCTGCTTCCTTTCATTAGGTCTTCAGCATCTAGCAATATTTCGAAGCTATTATGCTTAAGGTTTTCAATGGCTTCTTCCTCCAAAATTGGGGACTAAGTTGTTCTTCCTTGTCAGTTCTTAGCTCCACTAAGCCTGTTCACTTTGGGTGACCCTGCTGGCACTTGAAGTAGCAATGACATAGTTTCCAGCATCACAGCAACACAAGCCACCACAGCGTGACAAACTGACAAACAAGTTGTGGCTTTGAGTGCCATAATAATCCAATTTTTTTCTTTTGGTTAAGACTTTTCTTTAAAACCTTTGATTTAAAAAAAATTCAATAATGGCAGTTTGTGTGTTTCTTCTATAATCTAAGAATTATAAATAATAAAGTCCAAACCCAGATAACAGAACTGAATCAGAACCTAAAGTCCAAACATCTAGGTTTGGGAAACTGATGGATGACAGTGGAAGCCCCAAACCCATTGGCAGGGTGCAATGGTGGACTGAGTCTCCGGCGAGTCCCCACTGACCTGTGTCCAGGAATGTGAACAGCTCCCATAACAGAGCCTTATAAAGTATATTTTAACAACTGAAGATAGGCTGAAATATAATACCTTGTCTTTATAGCTTCCTTTGGAACCATGTTGCTTTTATAAAAAAAAGCTCTTAACAGAATTTATTTATTTATTTTTAAATCATTTTATTCAGCATTCTTACAGAGAACATAACATTGCATAGCTCAATCACGTCAAGCAGCATTGTACAATTGCTAGCACAGTCAATTTAAAATTCTTTTCTTTTTACTTGGACTCCTTGATATCACCTCCCCTCCCTTGCCCCTCTCCTGCCAGCAACTTTTAGCTATTTATTTATTGGTGTATCTTACACCATCCAATATATCCATTCACATACATTTCTGTTGTTCACTCCCCTCAAGTGGGGTTACACGGTCAACAAAGTCATCAATGCTATGAACTGCCCCTCCCCTCCTTCCCATTCCTTCAGGGAACCATTATTCCCATCACTGTTTCTGAAGGTTATCTATCTTGGCTTTCATGTATTGAATGATCTTAATTTTATAAGTGAACATAAACAAATCTAGCATCATTAATGAAGTAAAACAAATAAAAGTCATAATAGTAAAGGAAAAAAATTTTTTAAAAACTGGAGGATAGTTATGTGTTTCATCAGTGCTATACTGGACCCTGGATTTATCATCCCTTCCATGTGGCCCTTCCATGTGGACTGTCCAATTATCTTGTAGGTGGGTTTCAGGTCTATACTATAGCTCCACCTCTTCACGTTGATTTAGTTGCTTGCTTTTGAACTTCTGATACCTTTTCCTGTTGACACTTCATGATCACATGTGGAGTTTGTTGAATCCCTGCTAGATAACCACTTGTTTGACTACAAACCTTTAAGACCCCAGACATTATATCTTTTAATAGCTATGAACCATGAGCTTTCTTCACCACATTTGCTTAGGGACCCATTTTGTCTTCAGTGATCTTGTCAGGAAGGTGAGTATCATACAATGCCACATTATTAAAACAAACCATTCTTGCACTGAGGTCAGATTTAAGTAGAGACCTGAAGTCCATCTGCTTCCTTGCTTCATTTGCATATATATGCATATATAAACAAATGTACCTATACTTAAACACTTATATATTTACATACATATGCTGTATATACCTATACACGCACACATATATATTGTTTCTTTCTTCTTTTTCCTTTCCTCCTGCCCCATCATCATGTTTATCCATTGTTCACATCTCAGCAATTCCTCTCAGATACAATTCTTTTGTTCAAACATGACCAGAACAGCTACACCCATCTCACCATCAATTTCAGAACCCTTTCTATTCCCCTGTCCCCATCATTATTGGCTGGCCGCTCTCTCCCCCATCTCCTCCTCTCCCTTTTGAGCCATTTTGAATTTATTCTGTTCTTTGTGTGCTTTAGAAAATACTGTCTGCTTTCGTTCTGACTGAAGTTTTCCCCTATTTTATTTAGTCGTTGTTCTTAGGTCCTTTTATGTTTTCTGTCTTTGCTTTGTGTGCTTTTTCATATCTGGCAGTCAGGATAGTTACTCTATAGAGGGAACAACTGGATAAATAACTCCCTGGGAGCACGGAAAGAGGGGTTTGGAGAAATGGGGAGTCAACAGCAATAGGCACTAGAAGAAAGAATGCGTCCCAAAGTTTACTAGGGTGTTGGTTGCACCCCCATTTTAATATGATTTAACTATTGAATTATATGGTATGTTACTTATCTCTTAATAAATCTAGTAAAAAATGGTAGCTTAGACACTATGAGTTCTAATCTCATGTCAAAAGAGACAATTGTTCATAGAGACAATTAACCACACTTTCCACTTTTTTCTCGTATTGTTGACTCTCCTTTTTTCTTTGTCTTGATTTATGTAAATGAAAGCCAATTGTTGGACTTGGATGGCTGTGGACAGAATTTTAAGACCGCAGGTCCTATGCAATGAATTAGAATTTTAAGACCGCAGGTCCTATGCAATGAATTAGAAAGAACTAGAACAGATATGCTAAAATTAGGCCAATTGAATGGGATGTTTCATGGAACTATGACTGTAAACATGCAAACAAAATAAGAAACAAGAAAACAAATCTCATGAGATTATTGATTTTATATAAAAAGCATCAGCAGCTGCTCTTCTATTGTTTTATAAGTAAATCTATCACACAAGTTTGTCAACCCAACATTTTACATTTTATTGGCAGCATATTAGCAGTTTTGCAAATTGTCCATAACACATTAAAAATTTTTATCTTCCATGTGGGCTTTGATGCTTCTCAGCTAGATGGCCACTTGTTTATCTTCAAGCCTTTAAGACCCCAGATGCTATATCTTTTGATAGCCGGGCACTATTAGCTTTCTTCCCCACATTTGCTTATACACACGTTTGTCTTCAGTGATCATATCAGGAAGGTGGACACCCACTGATGTGATTTTTAGTTCTTTGATGTCTAATAACTGGTCCCTTCTACACCTCGTGTTCAGCCAAGCTTGTGTGCTTCTTCCATGTGGGCTTTGATGCTTCTCAGCTAGATGGCCGCTTGTTTATCCCCAGACGCTGTATCTTTTGATAGCCGGGCACCATCAGCTTTCTTCACATTTGCTTATGCACACACTTTTCTTCAGCAATCATGTCTGGAAGGTGTGCATCCTGGAATGCCAATTTAATAGAACAAAGTGTTCTTGCATTGAATAAGTGCTTGAGTGGAGGCCCAATGTCCATCTGCTGCCTTAGTACTTAACCTATAAATACATGCACTTAGATCTGTTTCCCTACACGCATATAAATATATTTACATATGTACATTCCAGTCTTTGGACCTCTATAAAGACCCTTTGTCACCTAGTTCTTTCCTCTATTTATTTTTGCTTTCCTCTTGTCCCACTATCATGCTCAGCCTTCATTTGGGTTTCAGTAATTTCTCTCGGTTACCTTGCCCTTGCTGAATCCCTACCAGGCCTCTCACATCCTCCTTGCTACTGATTTTGGATCACTTATTGTTCCCCTGTCCCTGGGTTGGTCAACACCACCTCCTTGCCCCCTCCTCCCCTTCTCCTATGTCCCCCTGGAACCATTGGTCCTGTTGTCTTCTCCTCCAGACCACAAGGTGCAGAAGGGACCAGTTATCAGACATGAAAGAACTAAAAATCATATCAATGGGTGCCCACCTCCCTGATATGATCAATGAAGACAAATGTATGCATAAGCAAACATGGTGAGGAAAGCTGATGGTGCCCAGCTATCAAAAGATATAGCATCTGGGGTCTTAAAGGCTTGAAGATAAACACGTGGCCATCTAGCTCAGAAGCAACAAAGCCCACATGGAAGAAACACACCAGCCTGTGTGACCACGAGCTGTCGAAGAGATCAGGTATCAAGCATCAAGGAACAAAATATCATATCATTGAAAATGTGGATGAGTGCAGAGTGAAGACTCAAAACCCAATGGTAGCCAACAAGACACCCCTTACTGAAGGGTTGTGGGGAGGAGATGAACCTGTCAGGGTGCAGGGTAGCAATGATGAAACATATAACTTTCCTCTAGTTCTTAAATACTTCCTCCCCTCCCCCCCCTCACTATCATGATCCCAATTCTACCTTACAAATCTGGCTAGACCAGAGGATGTACATAGGTACAGAAAGCAACAGGAAACATAGGGAATCCAGGACAGATGATTCCTTCAGGACAAGTGGTGAGAGTGGTGATGCCTGGATGGTGGAGAGAATGTGGGGTAGAAAGGGGGAACTTGTTACAAGAATCTACATATTGCCTCCTCCCTGGGGGAGGGACAGCAGAGAAGAGGGCAGGGGGAGACATTGGACAGTGTAATATATGACAAAATAATAATAATTTATGAATTATGAAGGGTACATGAGGTAGGGGGAGTGGAGGGGGGGAAATGAGCAGCAGATATTGAGGGCTCAAGTAGAAGGCAAATGTTTTGAGAATGATGATGACAACAAATGTACATGTTCTTGACACAATGGATATATGTATGGATTTTGATAAGAATTGTATGAGCCCCCAATAAAATTATTAAATAAAAAATATCACTCTAAACTAAAATTCAGTGATCTTAAGCAATTCTACTTTAATTTTTCAATAACTTTCCATTTATTTTAGACACTATGTGAAGTTCAGCCTCATATCATGATTAGCTCTGCTTTCTGGCCAGTCACAAGGAACTATTTATTGTTTCTTTGTATCCACTCATTTGTCTCCTAGCACAGGAACAGTATATGAGAGCAAGTCCACTAGGTTCAATTTCATGCATGAGAGCAAGTTACTAGGTTCAATTTCATGCATGCCATGGGTTTATCATAAACAAGACATGTTTATCCATTTCTCCGCATTCAGTAGATGTCTGCATACATACTATCTTGGTAATACACCTAACTTAGTCTCATTAGAGTGTTTTTAAAAATGTTAGATGAATTCAGTGGTTTCTAAGGGGATTTTTAGAGTCAGTTAAAATCTAAACAGCTAGGTCTGCTCAGAAGTTTGTGGAGACTGCTTTTTTAAAGTCCAAAGGGGTAATCTTGAAATGGTTCAAAGCACACAAGATGACCACAGAGGATTGCTCTGAAAATTTTTTAATAAACTTGAGAACTATACAAGTGTAAAAAAGGCCAGGGTAATTACCCTGTGGGATTATTTTTCATCATGACAATTCTGCTCATTTTTCAAGAACTAACCTGTGAGAATTTCATTGGGAAACCTTAATTCAACCACTCCCTTGTCATGAAACTTACCCCTTCAAACTTCGTACTGTTCCTAAAACTAAAAATATAATTTAAATGAACACAATCTGAGTCCCTTGAAGATATTACAACTGCTGTTCTTTGACATGGTGTATGGTGTAAATTGAAGCATGCAGAATAATTTAGGCGAGGTTGAGAATTGTGGAAGCACCATCTTTACAAGTGTAACAACTGGGAAGACATATTAAGATACAATAGCTTCATATTTTGATATTTTTGTTTAATATAGATTGCAAGGACTTTTGGCACTATATTTTGAATTATCCTCAGATATGTTATTTCCTGGACCTAAAATAACCTTCTCTTCTCTGATTTTGCTCCAGCGACTTGTTTTTATGAGATCAGGGCAGAAGTGTATTTCCTCAACAAAGTCATCCCTTTTCAGGCCCAACCTCCTTCATAGTATTTTCACACAGTGTGCTTACATAGGACTGTGCAGTCTACAATTTCCTGCTCCATTAGATTTACAAGTTTCATGAGTACAGGTACCATGCCTGGTTTCCTTTAATACTGATACATACCACACTTTCTTTTTCTAGCCCACGTTAAACATAAAGTAAATATGTCAGTCACATATCAATTATTTTTGTGTTTGCTCTTTGGTGAGTCTCCAGCCAACAACTTTACCTCCAACATCTATGTAAATTCATTAGGACAGGGCACTCTTACTATTTGCAACTAGACTTCTCTGCCAAGCATTTATGAAATCCAGTTCTCTTTGTACCCCCACAGAAACAAACAAAGAAAGAAAATGCTAAATTGGATCCTTCATTTATTATAGTACGTAAATCTTTTTGATCCATGGTAAAATAAAAATGGACTAGAAGGATAAGAGTTAGATCCTTATATGTGATCTGCCTGGCTCAAAGTATGATGTGGAATATCAATAATAACATTTCTTACTTTAAAACGAGCACCATTTATTTTTGACATTATTGAAATGATGCATTAGAACATATGTTGGCATTTTTCCAGACTAATGACTTATTCACTACAAATACCTGTTTTTCCAAAATAAAAACAATAGCTCCCCTTGGACTTCCCTGAGGGAATACACGGCGTCACATCTAATCACATCTGTGGGGAGGTACAATAGAGAGTGCCACATCATTAGTCACAACAAACAGATGGAGCACCAAGTGCTCATATGCAAGTTCAAGTTGAAACTGAAGAAAAACAAAGCAAGTCTTAAGAGGCAAATTACAACCTGGGGTTCACCTTACTTAAGAGACAATCTTAAGAATAGATTCAATGCATGAAACACTAATGACCAAAGATCAGATGAGTTATAATATGACATCAAGGACATCACACATGAAGAAAGCAAAGGTTATTTAAAAATTAAAAAAGAAACAAAGCACAAGAGGTATGTCAGAAGAGACTTTGATACTTGTACTTGAGTACAGAGTACATGAAACAAAAGCAATGATGATCCAAAACAGCTGAACAGAAGATTTCAAAGTGCAGCTCAAGAAGACAAAGTAATTTTACATAAGTAAATATGCAAAGACCTGAAGTTAGAAAATCATAAGGGAAAAACATACTTGGCATTTCTCCGATGGAAAGAGCTAACAAAAAGCCTACCAGTACAGTACTGAAGGGCTTCAGGGACAAACTATTAAAGGAAACCAGAGCATCAAAAGGAGGTCGAAGAAATGCACTGTCACTACACCACACACACACTCAGTGCTGGAGTTAAGCTATTTCAGGAGGTATATGATCAACCCTCAGTGGTGCTAAATGAAGACGTCAAAGCTGTACTGCCAGCAACGTCAGAAAGGAAGTTTCCAAGAACTGACAGAATATCAGGATGCTTCAAGAAATGAATACAATGCTAAAAAGGCTTACTGGTCCATGCCAAGATATTTGAATGACAGCTATCTATTCATCTAACTGAAAGAGATGCACATTCATGCCAATTCCAAAGAAAATAGATTAAATAGAATGTGGAAATTATTGAAAATTGCTAATATAAATTCAAAGTAAAATTTTGCTGTAGATAATTTAAAAATGGTTGCAGAAGTACATCTACAAGGAACTGCTAAAAATGCATGACAGAATCAGAAAAGAAAATGGAACCAAAGGTAAATGTTCTTGTCAGTTAGATCTTGGCTGAAAGAACAGACCCCAGAAAGAGACTTACCTGTATTTACTTGTGTTTAACTGTCTGGATCATTAACAATTTGTGGGTGGAATGGGAATTCTAGTAAACCCAATTGTGCTCATGTGGAACTTGAACGTAGACTAAGACGCAGTCATTCAGACAGAACCAGGGGATTCTGTGTGGTTTAAAATCAGGATTAGTGTGTGTCGGGGTTGCATCTTTTCACCATATTTATTCAATATGGATGCTGAGCAAATCATCTGAAACCTGGGCTCTGTGTAGAAGAGCACAGCGCTAGGTTTCGAGGAAGACTCATTTACCTACCTGGGACATGCAGAAGACACCTGCCCACTGGCTGAAAGCCAAAAGGACTTGAAGCCCTTATTGACGAAGATCAAAAAGTACAACTTTAAGGCTTGAATTTTTTTTCTTTTATTCTTTCAGCTTGCATTCTAAGCATATTCTTCCATTTTGGTTTTCTGACTCCAGGTCTTTGCACACATTTTTATTATAATATTTTGCCTTCTTGTGCTGCCCTTTATAATTTTCTGCTTCGCTCCTTTATTTCATCATTTCTTCTATGTCTTTTAGCTACCCAGCCATCAAGAGCAAGTTTCAGAGTCTCTTCTGCATACCACAAGAATGGACAAATCTGTACTGAAAAGAGCACATCCAAAATGCTCATTAGAAACAAAAATGCTCACTAGAAGCAAAGTTGGTGAGACTTCATCTCACATATTTGGGACATATCAGGAAGGACAACCACCTCCAGCAGGGGACCATGCTTGGGAAAGTAGAGGGTCAGTGCCATTTAGAAATGTCATGAAGGCAATGGTTCGACACGGTGGCTGCAACAGTGGGTTCCAACAGCACGGTTATAGGGTGGCACAGGACAAGGCAGGGCTCCATTCGATAATACAGACTGTCATTATGACTCAGAAGCAACTGGATGATACTTAACATTTTTAGCACATGCGGACTACACAGCTGGATAACATATGTATATATGTTATAGCCTTATGGGACAGCAACAGCACGTTGGCTCTGCAGTCAACTCTTTGTCTTAAGAGAGGGAAAATGTGTCCACATAGTAGATAATGTCATATTTTCCATCTGCATTTTTTTGGCAAGCCAACAGTGCCTATTTGTGTGTGTTCTCTCACCACATTTTTGCAAAAGTCACATTTTGTGCAAACCTTGCAGTTTCTTCCATACATTTGCTTTAGCACTCATATGAACCTGAATTTGGGTAGCGTTCTACCTCCTGCTGATTAAAATAATAAATAAATCTCTATTCAGGACTGGAGGGCTATTCTCACCACATTCTCTAGCTTGATGATAAAAACGAAGAAAAATTTAAAATATCCTGTATACTTTAACCCTACCTCTCTTTTTTCAGATGCGTTTTATCATTTGGTGCCCAAAGAGGACTTCTGTGCATACATAGATTTGGTATTACTCTATTAATCTAGTAAAAACATTAATCTACCCATAAAGCAATTAGCATTCATACACAAGAGAAGGGATGGTGGAAAGTGATGCAGCTGCATTGCATATACCTCTTTTAGTCACTACTCATCTCTATCTGGGTAATGGGGGAGGGGACAGTCAATATGGCTAAATTTTTCTGAAGAAGTCAGTACTCTGTGTTTTATGTGAAATATTCCAAATTTAAAAGACTATTTTTAGTAGTTTTTGAACTTTTTGTTATTAATTTTAATTTTTTCCAAACTTTTTAAAGTTGACATGCTCTTCCTATGGACGCTACATGAGATAACAGCATTTTTGACTTAACGGCGTAGCGCAGTGTGGGACCTAGGACAACACATGGGCTGGTGTGTGTGGTGGGGACAAAACAGGGCTTAAAATCTGTTTTAGAAAATGCAGCATAAGACTGAACAATTCGTTTGCCTTTCTTAATCTCTGTGTCCTAAATTTAAAATAAATAAGATCTAAAGCTATTAGAATGTCTACAAATAAGTAGGTAGTCGATAAATAGAAGCTTTATTACTATGACTCACTGTAGCAAAATTAAATTCTCTTCCCATTTCCAGTCTTCAAACATAACTTATTAGAAACATATTTTCTCCAACAAGCCTGTAAGAAGGTGATGTCACAATCATAATAATTCACTTTATCTCATGCACTACCCCAAACACAATTTAACAATATGGAAAAAGAAGTTTAAAAATGTAAAACTGCAAAGGCTTCTCCCCACGATACATCTGGAAGAAGATGTCTTGCAGGAGAACATCTTCATGTAGTTCAGTATTTCTATTGGGAGGATGGTGACCAACTGTGCTTCATCACAACTAAGGGATGATCTGGAGGAAGGAATAAGTTGAGCCTGGAAGGAATACAGGCAGATAATCAGATAGGCACTGAGAGCTGTTTAAAAACATGGAATCTTATAAAGCAAGCAAACAAACAAAGCTCCAAGAAAGCCACAGAAACAAATTCAAGATGGATTCAAGTCCTCCATGCAAACCGCGGAGTTCTAGTCAGCAAGGAGAACATTGATACGAACTTAGGGCCCTATTTCAGGGCCTACACAGACTGCCATGTGTAATAAAGGAAGCACATCAAGAAACATTATTAAAAGATCCAAAATGATTGGGGAGGAAATTAGCCTAGACATGAGGAAAAGTTTCTAATTTCCAATATCTATAGAATTCTAAAACACTTCAATCTTACAGTAACAAACAAATGACCCAATTAAAAAGTGGACAGAATACAGAAATAATTTACTAAGAATGACACTCAAATGACTATCGAGCACATGAAAAATGCTCATGATCACTAGCCACCTGGGAGAGGCAAATCAAAACTACAAAGAGATATCACCATACAGCCATATTGATATCCTATTCAAAAAGAGAGAAAACAAAAAATGCTGGTGGGGATGTAGAGAGATTGGAACTCTTGTACACTGCGGGTGGACTTGTAAACATGTACAACCACCGTGGAAAGAGAGATGGCATGATCTGAAACATTTGGGAAGAGAAATATCATACAACCCAGCAATACTGCTACTGGCCATATGCCCCAAAGAAGTAAGAGACAGAACGTGAACATATGTCTGCTCTTTCATGTTTGTTGCAGCACAATTGACAAGAGCAGGCGGTTGGAAATAACTCAAATGTTCATCAATGGAAGAATGAATAAAGACACACAATGGAATACTATGCATCCCTAAAAAAACAGTGAGGAAATCACGAAATACTTCATGACATATATAATCTGGAATCCATTATGTTGAATGAAATTGTCCAATCACCAAAAGACAAATATGACATGAGACCAATACTATAAAAAATAAACACAAAGGTGGGATTCTGTCATGAAATCATCTAATCTTTTATTCCAGTTCCACGTAAATAAGATAATGTACCTGCCTAAAATTCCCAAACCATTCACCACTATTTTATTTGTAAGTCTTAAGAAACACTTTGACCAAAGAGGCCTCACCTTCACTGGGTCAAATTCCCATGATGTAAGGAGAGGGGGAAAACCAATCAGTTCCTGCTATGTAGCACTAACGTGTGGTCACCCAAATTAATAGATACTCATACAGGCCTGATTAGTGAACCTTGCTGGAAATGCAAACCAACAAAATTCTAGTCAATGGCCTAAACTGTCATATAAAAAACACATCATGAGCAAGTGGCATTCATATAAAGTATGCAAAGATGATTCAGGATCAGAGAAACTATCAGTATGATCTACCACATACACACAATAATGGGAAAAAAGCACATGATCATATTAGGTGATGCAGAAAAAGCCTTACTTGACAAAATTCAAAAATCACTCCCGATTAAAAAAAAACACAGCAAAAAGCAAATAAAAAGGAAATTCCTCAACATAAGTAACGTCAACTTAAGGTCAACACTATTTTTAAGAGATTGAAAGTATTTCCTTTGCAAATGGGAATAAAAAAGAGTGACTTTTTTAATAAGAATGATTTTTATCACCATTTCCATTAAATACTATACTAGGGGTGTTAACCAGAAGAGCAGGTTAAGAAAGAGATGTAAAGGGCATAAAAATTAATATGGAAAATCATTTCTCTTTTCAGATGGTAAGATCCCACAAACATAGTAAATCCAAGAGATTCAATAAAAGATTTAGCAAAAATAACAGTAAGATTTAGTAAAGTGACCATGTACAAGATAAATATCTAAAAACTAGGCAATTTCCTCTGCACTAACAAGGATAACTCTGAAAGCAAGCAAACAAAACTCTACAATGGACACACAGGAGATGAAATTCTTTGAAATCAATCTAACCAGAGATGCAGAAGATTTCTGCAAAGAGTACCACAAAACAGTACCATCTGAGACCTATGTGAATAAAGAACCAACTCTCCTGGTAGAAAGAGTTAACCTTGTGAAAATGTCAATGTCATCCAAAGTGGTGTACAATCCCAATGCAGATATCCTCACCATTTCTTAAAGAGATGGAAAAACTAATCATCAGCTTCATATGGAAAGGCAGATAAGTGAAACACTTTTAAAGAAGGAGACCACAGTCAGAGGCTTCACACCTCCCTATCTCAAAACCTACTGCGGACATATCTCAAAAATACTGTGGGCTTGGTTCCAACTCAGTACAATACGGCGAAACTCACAATAAAGAAAATAACTCAAAGTACTTGCTTTCCAGTACATATAAAAGCTAGCGTACATTGTATTGTGGCCTTTGAAATATATAATAATATTATTTAAAGGTTTGAAATACTATAAGAATTACCAAAATGTGAAGCAGAGACCCAAAGTGCAGCGGAACAGCAAGGGAATGGAGTAGCAAGGTCCCCAGGGAATGCTGAAGGTGGACTTTGGGGCCAGGGCATGGTGCCCCAACAGACTGGACTGGAAAACACTCCTAAAGGCCAACAAATGATCCTTGAACTAACTACAAGCTTTTCTTTCTTGTTGTGTTTTGTTTTGTTCTTTATCAGTGGTTTATTGTTGTTGTTTTGTGGTATATTGTTGCTTGGTGTTGCTCTGTCTTGCTTTTGTGCATGTTATTATCTCTGCAGGTCTGTCTAAATAAGATAGGCTGATGGACAATCTGGAGGAAAATCAATGGAGGCGACTGTTCCGGGGGGGGGGCATGGAATAGGGGGAGGTGGGGGGGGTAAGGAAGTGATGTTAACAAACCCAGGGACAAGGGAACAACAAGTGATCCAAATTGGTGGTGAGGTGGGTGTGGCAGGCCTGGTAGGGCATGATCAATGATCAAGGGTAATGTAACAAAGAGGTATTGCTGAAACCCAGGTGGGGATGGAGAATGATAGTGGAACAGGAGGAAAATCAAGGGAAATAGAGGAAAGAGCTGGGAGACAAAGGGCATTTATAGAGGTCTAGAAAAGGCATGTACATATGCAAATATATATATGAGGATGGGAAAATAGACCTATGTGCCTGTATTTATGGGTTTAGTATTAAGGTGGTGGAAGGACCTTGGGCCTCTACTCAAGCACTCCCTCAAAGCATGAATACTTTCTTCTATTAAATTGGCATTCTTTGATGCTCACCCTTCCGACACAACCGCTGAAGACAAAGCGAGTGAATAAGCAAATGTGGTGAAGAAAGCTGATGGTGCCCAGCTATCAAAGGAGATAGTGTCTAGTGTCTTAAAGGCTTGAAAGTAAACAAGCGGCCATCTAGCTCAGAAGCAACAAAGCCCACATGGAAGAAACACACCAGCCTGTGTGATCACGAGGTATCAGAGGGATCAGGTATAAGGCATCACCAGAACAAAAAAAAATCTTACCATAGTGAATGAAGGGGGAAGTGCAGAGTGCAGACCCAAAGCCCATTTGTTGGCCACTGGAGATCCACTTGCAGAGGGGTCTAGAGGAGGAGATGAGTTAGTCAGGGTGCCATGTAGCACCGATGAAGAATACAGCTTTCCTCTAGTTCTTAAATACTTCCTCCCCCCCTCCCCCTCACTATCATGATCCCAATACTACCTTGCAAATCTGGCTAGACCAGAGGATGTACATTGGTACAGATGGCAACTGGAAACACAGGGAATCCAGGACAGATGACTACACCAGGACCAGTGGTGAGAGTGGCGATCCTTGGAGGGTGGAGAGAAAGTAGGGTAGAAAGGGGGAACTGATTACAGGAATCTACATATAGCCTCCTCCCTGGGGAAAGGACAGCAGAGTAGAGGGCAGGGGAAGATGTCAGACAGTGTAATATATGACAAAATAATAATAACTTATGAATGATGAAGGGTACATGAGGTAGGGGCAGTGGGGAGGGCGGGGAAATGAGCAGCAGATATTAAGGGCTCAAGTAGAAGGCAAATGTTTTGAGAATGGTGATGGCAACAAATGTGCATATGTTCTTCACACAATGGATGTCTGTATGGAGTGTAATAAGAGTTGTACGAGCCCCCAATAAAATGATTTCTTTTAAAAGAAAGTATTTAATTAACAAATATCAAATGATCTCTTAGAATTTCTACCTTTGCTTTAATATCCTTTCTGCCATGCTTGTGCAGATCGCATTAATAGAAGTGGACAGAAGATGAAGAAGGAAAAAATACACAAAGGAAAATGACTAAACAATAAAAGCAAAACAGAATGAGGTAAGTGGAGAGGACAGAGGACATCAAATCAATGAATGGAAGGAGTAGAATATAAAAGAAAATGTAAAAGTAGACAGGCTGTAAAACAAAACTCACTGCCATCTAGTCCACTTTGACTCACAGAAACCCAACGGGACAGGGGAGAACTGCCCCTGGGGTTCTGAGACTGTAAGTCTGTCCAGGAGTAGGAAGCCTCATTGTCCTCCCCAGGAGCACAGCTGGTGGTCTGGAACAGCTAAACTTGTGGTTACCATCCCAAACAGGTAACCACCACACCACCAAGGCTCCTTAACCTTAAACCAAAACAAAACTTAGTCCACTTGCTTAAATTCCATGACTTCAGAAAGGCCCTGCTGTGATTTTTAAAGTCTCTTCATGTCTGTTCATAAATCCCTGCTTCAAACAGTCATTCAAATAGTCAGTTGGCAAGTCCTTAATGCAATTATTAATTTAAGATAGTCTTTTTATTATACACTACTATATCTGCATAAAAAAGACAGACTATCTTAAGTTAATAATTACACTAAAGAGTCTCTAACTTATTACTTGAATGGATTTTTTAAAGGGAATAATGACAAGATATAGAAACTTTAAAATCTCAACAGTAAAATTTTGAAGTCTTGGTTTAAACAAGTAGAATAATTTCTTTAAGGCACATAATATAGAAATAACACAAAATCATTTTTGGCTTGTTAAAAAATAGACATGATCAATCCAGTAAAAATTATTTTATTCATCCAGACATTTTTTTTCTATTTAAGTGCCAAAAGGCCTCTTTGACACAGTTTCAGATCAAAGTGGGCAGTGTAATGAAATCATGGAGTCTTATAGCCAATAATGTAAAAAGCAACTGTGAAGTTCAAGTACCTCAGTCAGAATCCTGGCTCTACATCTTTGACAAATGAATTAATTACTCTGTGGTTTTGGGGGGGTTCCTCCACGTGGGAAAAGGGGGACTTATGAGAGTATCTTCCCAAGACTATTGTACGGAATAAATAAGATAATCCACATAAACCTTAGGGGCCATACAGAATTGTTAGCTATTGTTTATTGTTAAAATATGAAGTTTTGTTGTTGTTTTTTATGTAAGAATAAAGCTTTATAGATACGATGTAAAAGTGGTCCAAATTCCATTAAAGCCATAGAATTCATTTTCACAAATGCACCAGAGGTATAATATCAATGCAATCTCGCTCAGATATAGTACATGTGTCATGCTGTTCATCCTCTCTTCCATTTGCCTGCGCTGATCTATGAGGATGAGTCTCTTCAGACATCTGCTCTGTTCCTTCTTGCCTGTCTTTTGGATGAGACTTTGACTCTTCATTTGGCCTATAATAAATAGTTTGCCATTTATGGAGAGACAAGGGAGAAATAAAAAATTAGCCATGTTTTAGTCCGACCGTGAAGGTAGTTATTTTAAAGAATTTTCTTTGAACTCCTGTTCCCCACTCTGTTCACTCGGATGGAATGCAGTGAGGAGACATATAGCTTTGCCATTAACAGGCTTCTTGATCTGCACAGTGTTCTCTGGATCGTCTGCTGTCTGGATGCACCAGACCTGCTTGGCATTTATTTGACCAGATTAATGCCTGGTGTAACTTATGCTTTGGTCTCTTTTGTCTGAAGGAAAAACTTACATAGTTCTCTCTAATGGATTCAACTTCACCTCAGCTCTTCCAGCCTACAGAACTTGTTACGCCTGTCTGAGACCCTATTTGTCCTCAAGTCAGAAGATTCCCCTCAAGAACTCTTTCACTCTCTCAACTAGTGGCCTCCACTGGCCATCTACTCATTCCTTCTCCATTACTCCATTCCAGAAAGCTAGGTAGAGCATTGGTCTTGTAGCGGTCACATATTGTAACGTTAGCAGTTCAAAATCACCAGCTGCTCCACAGGAGAAAGATGAGACTTTCTACTCCCACAAGGAAGCTTCCGTGTTAGGGATTGTTTTTACCACATAAATCTCCAAATCATTAGGCAGTTTAATTCTGACCTTGCATCAGCTGCACAATAAGTAATCTAATTCCAGAGATCCTAACATGAAACACAGCAAAAGCATTTGATCCTTCCATGTCTTCTCATTCAACTTGATATTTCTAAATATCTCCCTACCACTAACCCTGATGTCCATCTGAAAAGGATAAGACAAAGGGGAACTTTTGTCTCGGTTGTCTCCATTCTTTTTCTATGGTTCTTTAGTGCCACCAGTGAAGGGGTTTCTCCCACATCGCTTTCTTCTGAGCATCTTGTATAGTCAGCTTTATTAATCAAATCAGTCAAATTAATACAGAGAGATGAATGGAGGGATAGAGAAAGGATTTAGAAAATATTTTCTCTGTCACAATACTTTGCTAGAAAAGTCCAACTTTAAATATAAGAAGTGAGAAATGTTAATACTCCCTTTGCATTTTTGCTTTGGGAATAAGAAATATATTAAAAGACAGCTAAAATACGACAGAGAAGTAGATATAATATTTTTTAATCATCCCTTTCACTGGGAAATTCACTTGTGGAAGTTTATCGTTTATGAATGTCAATGCCCATCGAGTGGCTTATTCATTTCTAGGGATATAGAGTTCTGGAAGACAGCTGACTCTGTTTAGGGACAATTGCTTTTCCACAGTGAATTCTGTTCTGTGTACCTCTGCAGAGAAGAGATCTGTCCTGCATGGTATTCCTCTTGAGTCCAGTTGCACTCTGCACTGAACACAAAAGAAAATCTCAGGGACAGATAGTACAAATTATATACAAGTATTCATTATATGATTAAAAATAGTAAGTAAGATAAACATGTGGATAAAGGAAGGATCGTTCAATTACAGGTTCCCTATCAACACTGCCATGCAGCGTTTTCCACACAGAGTGATGCTGAGGGCATGTGTCTAGTGAAGTGAATGAATAAGTCATCAGTAGTTTCCTGCAGTATGATGTTTCCTTCAGATAACGGGATGGTTCATGATAAAGTGTACGTATCCATGCCTGGGCATATTTTCATGTAAAATTATTTACTCTGGATATAATGTTTAAATGAAGATGATATTTTATGTTATGATTTTATTTAATGTATATGAAACTACTATGAAAAATAAAACATATATACACACACTTATATGTATACATCTGCATGTAAGTAAATATAGAGAGAGGTGGAATATGGGAAATATCTAAAGATATCTCCACAGCTATTTATTGTGCAATTATATGTGTCCATCATGAGTTGAGGCGCTGGGAGTACATCGCAAATTAGAAGATGTGGTCACTGTCTTCATGCCAGTTAATAGGCAACAATGAAATTTCCTAAATTCTATAATTTGTTGTTTTGCAATTATACATCCGAGAATTATTACTTGAAGAAAAGTAATGTGTAGCAATAACAAGTAAGTGGGGAATAAGTGGTGCATTTTCTAACTCTAGATATTTGCACATTCCATTATAATCTTTGGCTCTGTCTACTGAGCAGCTGTACTTTGAAATTTCCTAGTCAACTCTTTGATTTCATCTTTTCTTCCATTTACTTTAGCTACTCTGCAATTAAGAGTAACTTTAAAAGTCTCTTCTGACAGCCACTTTGATCTTTTCTTTCTTCTCTGTATTTTTAATGACCTTTGGTTTCTTAATAAATAATATTCTTGATGTCCTCCCACAGCTCATCAGGTCTTCTGTCATTAATGCTCAGTGATTCAAATCTGTTTGGGGATGTTCTCAAAATTCAGGTGGGAAAAGACTCAAGGCCATACTTTGGCTCTTATGGGCTTGCTTTAATTTGCTTCAGGTTTAACCTGAACTGACATACGAGCAATTGACTGTCTGCTTCATAGGTAGCCCTTGGTCTGGTTTTAGCTGCTAATATTGAACTCCCCTCTTCTCTTCCCACAGATATAATCAATTGGATTTCTGTATATTCCATCTGGGGAGGTACATTTGTAAAGTTGTCATTCGTGCTGTTGAGAAAAAGTATTTGCCATGAAGAAGTCATTGGTTCTACAAAATCTTATTATGCATTCTCCAGCCCCATTTCTATCATCAAGGCAGTTTTCTAACTACTGATAGAAAGGTGGCTTAATTGGCTGGTGCCAAAAGTTGAATAATGGTTACATTAACTGATCGTCTTGTAGGTGTGTAGTTACTATCCTATCACAGATAGTGTTGTGCTTCAAGATAGACCTAGAAATGTGTTTTGTTTCTGTTTTTGATGATGAACACGATCTCATTCCTCTTAATTTGTCATTCCATGCACAATAAACTACATGACTGTCAGACAACAAATGCCCAATTCTAGTGCATTATTGCTAGTGAATCCCTAGGATATCCATTTTTATGTCTTTAATGTCACTTGTAAAGCCTTCAAATTTTCCTAGATTCATACTTCATACCTTTCTTGTCGAAACTACTAGTAAATATTTGCTGCTATTGTCTTTTCCTTTTGGACCCTGTCCCGTGAGTAGACGAAGGTCCAAAGGGCCTCCCTCCATCTGTCATGAAGCTCCACTCTCCTTCAAAGAGACAGTTCTTCCTCAGTCCTGTTTTGAGGGTCTTCCACAGGAGGCGCTCAGTTGCTATCATGAGATCTGTGATCCATTTTTATTCATAGGTTTCTTAGTTGTGTATTTTTCAAACACTGCCTGCCTCTTCCTTCTTCCTATTCTGTTTGTTAGTCTGGACGTTCTGCTGAAACTTGTTCTTGGGTAACCTGGATGATATTTGAAATACAGTGCCCCATCTTCCAGCATCATAGCAAACCTCAAACCCATCCAGTATCACAGTCAGTGGAAATTTAAACTTTAAAGCATAAAAATACATTTAAATCTAAAATGATTTTGTTTTTCGCTATTGTTAGGTTTCGGCGAGTCATTTCCAATCCATGGCAACCCTCTGCTCAGCAGAATGAAACACGGTGGGTCTTCGCCCTCCTCAGAGGTGTCACCGTGCCTGTTCTTTAGGCCTTCATCTAACCGCTTTCAAACTCTTTCCTTCAAAGGGGAGCCCAGGCCTCCTTCACTGTCTGTGCTTAGTCTGGAAGCTCCGCTGAGGGTTGTTCACTTTCGGCGATGCCCCTGGGTCTAAAACACCAGTGATATCACTTCCAGCATCACCGCGACACGCACACTACCACAGTATAGCACGCTGATGGAGAAGAGTTGCCGCAGCTGTACAAGCAGACATATAAAATAATAAAATATTATGCTACCACCATCAGAATCAGATTTCAGAAAACTAATTACAGAGCATCCAAAAATTTTTAATTCCATTTTCCATGAACTTTTTAACCTTACCCTATGTGTCTTTTGTAGGTTTAGAAAACAAAATCTCCTACAATTTCTTAGACTGACAATCCATATCTAGTTATACCAGTTGGTCACTGTCTTATCATTATTAGAATATATTACCAAATTCTCTTAGCAGCGATATGACTGACTGTCACTTGTAAGAGCAGATGTTTTCATTGCTGTTTGATTTTTTAACTTCTGCTTTCACATTTGACTGATGGTTTTCTTCAGGACAAGCTGGCTTGCAGAGCCCACCGCCCACTGCCATCGCATGGAGTTTGACTGAAGAACCCGTGAAGGGTTTCCGAGACTGCAAACGAACAGCTAGTGAGCGTGAACCAGCGCCTGTGGGTAACAATCTAAACCTTACCTAAAAATGTCACCAACACTTCTATGTCGTTGCGGTAGGGAGCCAAATTTCTTATTTTCAGAGTAAGTCTGGTTTGTGCTAAAAATAATCGGCAAATACTCTGTCATAAGTGAACTAAACTTACATGATAAAAATTCTTTTCATTTTGTCTTATTGTATCTAATGGTCTTTTATTTCCAAGGTAATTAATATGGACTCTAAATCAGGCCGGTTTCATGAACTGCCATCCAGCGTTATCGTCCAGTGTTTTTCTCTCACACCCTTCCCCTAACCCTGCTTTCACCACACCCAATTCTGCTCTCACCCAGAAGGAATTCAGATTTTCAACAAGACGATTAGGAGTTAGAGCATTTCGCAAGTTGAAATATATTTTTAGGGTAAGTTCTGATTTCTGGCAGTATTTCTCACTGATAAGCATTATGCAAGTTGATTTAGTAACATTCAGTGGCTAAAGGAACTTTAACACATGCATTTTAGATTTAATACTGTTGTAGACTATTTAAAACATTATTTAAGGCATTGTTCTCTTTTTTTAATGAAGAATATAACTACTAAAGATTGTAAGCAATATTGCAAAATTCAAATATATTTTCTTCAGACAATGAGAATGATAAACTCAAACAAATGCATCGTTTAGCCTTCCTCTTATGTTTTATATAGCCCACGAGCAGCATGTTTTCATTCATTGAGAACACGAATAAATTTCATGTGATGGAAAAAGGCAGAAAGAAATAGACTTTTTGTAATATAAATCCCAACACCATACACAGTCATTAGGTAAATTTCAACTCATAGCAACCCTATAAAGGATTTCTGAGACAGTAATTTTTTAAAGGAGCAAAGAAAGACAGAAAGAAACTTTCTTTAAGAAGAGACAATACATTTTTAATGTGTTACATATTGTAATATATAATTTCTAAGGATCAACTTTATAAAAAGTAATGCAGACATTTTAAGAATTTTGCCAATACTTCTTGTACATCTTTTGAGACCACCAGTTTCTGGGTTCTACTCTTAAAACATCATTATAGTTACCATAAGAATATTTTAAATACCAAAAATAAATAAATAAAAGAAGAGAGAGAAGTTGAGGGACTATCATCATTGACAGCTAGGGTTGACAGGGGTATATGCAACAGACGTCAGTCATGGGGGACATTACTGGGTTGAAGAAGGCAATGCACATGCAGATATTGTAGACAGTTCCTCAAAAATAATTTAATCTGTTTATGCACTCACATTGCCTTCAGGGATTGTGTTGGGAAGGTGAGCATTGGAATGCCAGGTTAATAGAATAAAGTGTTCTTGCATAGAGGGAGTACTTGAGTAGAGACCTAATGTCCATCTGCTACCTTACTACTAAACCTATAAATATTTGTTCATAGTTCTATTTCCTCATCGTCATAAAGCTGATGGTGCCCGGCTATCAAAATATACAGCATCTGGGGTCTCAAAGGCTTGAAGATAAACGGCCATCTAGCTGAGAAGCAACAAAGCCCACATGGAAGAAGCACACCAACCAGTCTGTGTGATCATGATGTGTTGATAGGATTAGGTATTGGGCATCAAAGACCCAGAAGAAAAAATCAATCACTGTGAATGATGGGGAGGGAGGAGTGGAGACCCAAAGTCCATCTGTAGGCAACTGGACTTCCCCGCGTAGGTCAAGAAGACGAGCCAGTTAGGGTGCAGGATAACACGGATGAAACATGCAGTTCTCCTCTAGTTCTTTTCTTTTTTAATCATTTTACTGGGGGATCGTACAGCTCTTATCACAATCCATACATGCATCCATTGTGTCAAGCACATTTGTATATTTGTTGTCATCATCATTCTCAAAACATTTTCTCTCTACTTGAGCCTTCGTTATCAGCTCCCCATTTCCCCCTTCCTCCCTGCTCGCCCTCCCTCATGAACCCTTGATAATTTATAAATTGCTATAATTGTCATATCTTACACAGTCCGATATGACAATAATTGCAATTGGAGCCCTGGTGGAGTACTGGTTATGTACTGGACTGTAATTCACAAGGTCAATAGTTTGAAACTACCACCTGCTCCTCAGGAAAAAGATGGATATTTCTACTCATGAAATAACCTTATTGTAACATAAATCCAAACACCATACACACTGCCATTGTCAATTACAATGCATGGCAACCCTATAAATAATTTCTGAGACTGTAATTTTGTAAAGGAGCAAAGAGCCTCATTTTCCTCCTTCTGAGTGGCATAACCCACAGCTCCATCAGGAATGCCTATAAAATTAGTAAAGTATTAGAGCTTAACTTTAATAGTACTACATTTTCAAAAGACAATGGTTTAGAGTTTAAGACCTGAATTTATTTATGAGATTCCACATAAATTCAACCTCCATTGAATTCTTTCTGACCACCAGCCAGCACCATTAACTGTCAACAATCACGAATAGGCGTGCCCTCGCTTCCTCGCTGAAAGGGAGGCGTACTGGCAGCCTGAATAAACCTGAGTTCCACTTAATGTAAAGAAAAGCTAAGACCCTCCCAACTGCACCAGGACAAAACATCATGATAAATAATGAAAAGATTGAAGCTATCAAAGGTTTTTTCTTGCTTGCATCTACAATCAGTGCTCATGGAAGCAGCAGTCAAGAGATCAAAAGGTGCTGCACAAGACCTCTTTAAAGTATTGAAAAGCAGGGGGGGTCACTTTAAGGACTAAGGTGTGCCTGGCCCAAGCCATAGTATTTTCATCTGCCTCGTACATATTTGAAAGTTGTACATTGAATATGGAATACCAAAGAATAAGCTGCGCACTTGAATTATGGTACTGGTGGAGTATTGAATGTACCATGGACTACGTACCGATCGAACAAACAAGTCTGCCTCGGAAGAAGGATGGTCAGAATGCTCCTGAGAAGCAAGAATGATGAACTTCATCTCATATCCTTTGGACGTCTTGCCAGGAGAGACAGTCTGTGGAAAAGGATATCATGCTTGGCATAGTAGAGGAAGACCCTCTACATGACGAGTGACATAGTGGCTGCAACGATGGGACTGCATAGAGCAATTGTGGGAATGGCACTGGATTGGGTGGTGTTTCGTTCCATGTATAAGGTTGCCATGAGTCAAAACAAACCTGGTGGCTTCTAACAACCAGAACAACAGGCAGAGTGCATTAGAGAGTGGATTACCATCATCCCTCTGCCTTGTCCAGGGAGCAGCAGGATAGCCCTTGGGGACTTGACTGGATATGCACTTGATGGAACTTGGTGTACTAGAGCAGAGTGGTCATGGATCACATCCCCACTCTGGTTAGAGGTCTCTGAAGCAATCGTGTAAGGTCCTCTGTCTAATGTACAATTCGTAGTCTTATTTCTACTTCTATAGTCCCACTTGTAACTGTGGCGCATTGATCCTTTACCAATGAAGCTGTTATGAAAGTTTCCTTTGCCCTTCCAACTGCTTTTAAAGACTCCAGATCTATGCACATCCTTAGACGCCATCACACCTGTGTGTTAATGTCCTTCCTCCTTCGGGTGATGTGTCTTTGTCTTGTCTTTTTCTGCTTAAGAGTTAATAAATGCTCTCTGTAAATTGAATTTGAGATTTGAAGCCTCTTTTGCACCCTAAAACAATGTGATTCTTGTTAGGTGCCATCAAGTCCGTTCCAACTCTAGCGACTCCGTGCACAACACAACTGTCCTGTGGCCCTTGCCACAGCCACTGAATCTTCATCTTCTGGAGAGCTTTCCTCTTTTTTACTGGCTGGCTACATTACCAAGCATGATGTCCTTTTCCAGTACAAAGTAGTGAAATGAAATTATAAACAATACTTATAAACAAAGATTCCAGTAAGTGCTTTATCAGAAATACCATGCAATCTTTATAAACATAATGAAAATAAACACCAGATAATAATGAAGATTAGTATGATTAATAACTCTAAATTGCAATTGATCTAAAACATAATTCCATTTTTTTCCTCCATGCATACTAGACACAGAAATCCACTATCTGTAGTTTGGGCAAGTTATTTGATTGCTTTTTACTTCAATTTGTATGTTGGTAAAATGATTGTATCCGGACTCATAGGGATTTTTGTTAGTCTGTTTTCTGTTTGTGTTTTTGAAATATAAAAATTAACTAGTACTTGAAACATAAGTACTATTTAAAAGTTGATTATGATAATGCTATTATTATTAGTCAATGAATTATCATGGATATGACTACCGAAGCATTTTAATGCACATTTTAATTAAATTGGTTGCTGATGTAAGAAATGAGCGGAGTATTAAATACTTGGGCTATAAAGGATACAAGTGATGCCTTAGCTTTCTGTTTTATCTCTTGTTCTGTGCAGAGGAACACCGGGCATTTAAGAGTCAATTTTGTACCATGAGATGCGAGTAATATTTCAGCAGAGAATTCTAGTCTGTGAATTTGTAAAGCTTATGTAAGTGGTGCAGAGAGTCCCATGAGGTCCTATGACTTTGTCTATTTTGCATATAAGGAATCTCTTGCTCCAGAAAAGGCATATGCTTCCACAGTGTGCTTCTTTCTGTGTTGTTGGACCACGGGTTCCTTCTTTCCTTTTGTCGTTTTTTAACCATTGCTACAGAAGCAATCACAGTAGGGCTTATTCTATTGAGAAAGAGGTCATTGACTAGTGGGTGTTCTCGAAATGCGCAACAAGATTGCCGAAGATTGTTAATTGGCCCATACAATGTTGGAAGCTTCATTTGCTATAGCCAAATCCCAAGTATACCTTGCCCTGGTAGATTAGGTCGGTGCAGGAGCAGTGAATTTAAGGTGACCTTTCTAGTCAAAGTCTCCATCACTCCCATCAAATGGCCTTTTCAGGATGAATCTGCAGAAGGAGGTGAGGGAAAACACTGATAGGATAGGATTGATTTAATTTCCATCCTGCGGGGTACAAAATTAGCCCTCTGAGAAGTAAAAGGGGGATTTTCACTACCAGCAAAAGTCTGCAGTGAAGTACAACCTTTGGACCCTGGAATCCCTGCTCACTGCACTTCCTTAATCCGGAAGACAGATTTGATATCAGAGGAGTGGCAGAGCAACAGCAGAATCAAGAGCAAGACCATGAGACAGAGTGTTAGACCCCCAGCCCGCAGAACTAGTAAAGCTCAGGGCTTTGAGGCAGGAGGCTGGCTTATAAAGTGAGGTACCTCTGACACTTAACTGGGGAGCCAGGCTTGCTGACCCAGAGAGGTGGTTCCTTCAGGCTAAGCCTTATTGGAGTCGGTGCCTCTGGACACTGAATTCAGGGAGCCTGTTCACTGATCCACAGAGCTTGAGCTGAATGTTGAAGGCTGCAGTGGAGGGGCATGCCCTTTATGCATGTATAAGCAGCCCTGCAGGAAATTTGGAACCTGCTTTGAGGTTTCCAATTGTATTGTAATCTATTCACCTCCTTAATAAACCCTATGATCCTGAGCATCGCCTGAGACTTCCGTGCGGTCATGCAATAAAGTATGGGACTCAGCAGTGGGAAACGCAGAACGTGTGGTGAATGCCCGAACCATCAAGGTCTTATGTGAATTGTGATCATCTGTTGACAAGATAGGGGCACCTGAGATGTGAAAGTTTGAGACCTGGATACCTAGTTGCTCAGTTAGTTTTTGAAAACTCGGGGACCTTAATTATGCAAACTACTCAGTATATAATCACACAATTTTCTGGAACCTGTTTCTCTCCCACTGTTTATAGTGAGTATCTTAGTGCCAGTTTAGATATTGGAAATTAGAAGGGACTTTCACTCTCTTCCAAGAGAATATCACTCTCTTTCTTTCAACCACAACTCTAGAAAAGCACCATAGCTGATTTCTGACATCACATCAGGGGCAGAAGACACAAAGCAACCAAAGAACTTAAAGTCCAGAAAGTGGCAAACCCTTCGGAACAGATAAGAAAGAGATCCCTGGTGACTGCAGCCAGGGGAAGGAGGAGAAAATCCTCCTGGGTGAGGGTGTGGAGAAGCCAGTCAGCAGGCCCTGAAGCTGAAGGCATCCCTTGGCTCCATCCCTCTGGGTCCAACAGGCTAGCTCCCCAATTAGGTATCCCGGAGGCACCTCACTTTACAGGCCAGCCTCAGTTTTACTGGCTCCGTGGGCCGGGAAGTCCACCACCCTGTCTCACCGCGCCCGCGCCGGCTGCTGGTTCTGCAGCTACATTCCACTGCGGCGAGAGAGGAGGAACACTCCCACCCCCGCTTTCCCCCTCTGGTTTTCACAGAGTGCAGAACCCCTGGTGGGGAAAGAATGTTGAAAGAAACTGCCAGAGCCTACTGTCTATTCAGCTATGGAATGTTGGAGGAGGGGTAGGCGAACTGTGAACCGCCCTCTCACTCAACACTCCAGGCTGAACTCCCAAGGCTTGGGCTGGGATAGGGGAACCGAGAGAGAAACCCCTCTGAGACATTACGCCTTCCCTGAGTTAGAGGCTTCCGTTATCTGCAAAGCCCACGCGGTAGGACAGCAAGCGGAAAGAGATGTCTGTCCTAAAGCCAGGGACAAAGCTTCCAAGAAGAGACTGCCTTACCACCAGGAAAAATTGGTTGGAAGGCACCAACAAAGGAGACATCTCTGAAGCTGCTCAACTGTGAGGAATAGTAGGATTTCAATAACTCATCAGGGCTTAGTTTGAAGCACTTAGTGAAAAGGAAGTCCCTATATCACCTCAAAACATTTGATTCCAGTGAACTACGTTAGCAACCCAGGTCTAGCTCTGAGAGGCTAAAACACAGATACCAGATGATGCTTACTCAGTAAGGAGGAAGCCAGAATTGGAGTTGCCAACACAAGCTTCCAGAGAAAAAGAGATTTGCAGTTTTATATGTAAACACCAGGACATAAATTGAGGGGATTGTGGATATGTAACAGATTTCCTAGGAATGGTTATGAATATGCATTAGGGCAAGGTGATAATTGGTCACCAGGAAATGTCTTATGGGAACCTCCTCCTTTCCAATATTGTCTGCGTTGGTCTGGTGACATTTGTTCAGCAGTTTTTGGCTCCTGGGACAAAGTTCTTTCACTCCAAGGTCTTCTGAAAGTAGGGACGGTCCTTTCTGCACATGTTGGATAGGCTAGCTCTGATAGGTTTCTGGGATGGTATCCCTTGGTTCTTGCTTCTCAACGCTGAAAGAATTCACGGGGCAATAGCACTTTTACAAATCCAAGTTATTTTTTATGAGGGAAAGGGAAGTTTCTGGTATTACAGTCTCAGAAAGTACACACTATCTCTGGAGAGCATCCAAGGCCGTGCAGGGATAGCGCAAGAGTTCACGACTGAAGATGGCCACTTCAGGAGGGCTCGGAAACCACGTGAGAGGAGCCCTGGACCAGGAGCGAGGAGCCGGAGATGGAGAGAGAGCACTGCCCTTGGCCCTGCTCTTATCCCCTCCATTACTTGAGGGGCGTGCTTGAGGGCATTGCCTCTCCCTGTTGGCTAAGTTCAGACACACGCACCTGTGACATGGACCTGTGAAGGCCGACCTTCACCTGCGCCTGGGTGACCGTCGTCTACACATGCTCAGTTCTGGATCTCCCATAAGTGGCCCATGTGTGCGTGATTCCTTCCAAACCCCTTTAGTGTGGCATGGCCTGCTAATTTTCATTTAGGGTAGACATTTGTTAAGAGACAGCCCCCTTTAACCCTAATTGATCTACCTGTTATGATTATAACTAATACTCACTTTATGTGGTGGGATATTTTCCTGAGAGGAAAGGGCTCAAGAAAGATTACCAGGAAAGAAAGTAAAGGTTAACTATGGGCAATGTATACAGTTTATGGGCACATGTATTTCCACATCTCTGGCAACATCTCTCAGTTTTCAAAGATGCGTTTATTGGGCAAGCTGTGGAAGTTCCAGTGTAACACAGGGCGAAGCAGGTTGAGGTCAAAGAAGGCTGCAAAGAATCCACACTCAGCTCAAATGAAAACAAGTTGCACCATCTCTTACTCAAGATGCTGCATAAGAGGAAGGCCTCTTTTGGGAGATAAATATCATTATTTACTATACTCTCAAATATATTTTATCAAGAGTATATGTCACAAATATATTTTTATCAAAAGCATATGGCACATTAAGACACAAAATGAAAAATGGAACACAAAACAAAAACACGGCACATGATCAAGAAGAAAATAAGAAAAATGAGAATATTTAAGAAACAAACAGATTGCTGAGATGCTATAATTATTAGCCAGGGACTGTAGGATAGCCTGGAGACTGGAGGCAGCCTGGTTAAGCTCTGGTCTGCTAACCGACAGATCCACAATTCGAGTACACTGGATGCTTTGCAGGGGGAAGGGGTGAGGGTGGGGGAAGAGAAAGATCTATTTACTGGCTCCCCAAAAATTTTACAGCAGAAAAAAGTTTTTGGGTCAGTTCAACTCTGTCCTGTAAAGCCTCTGTGGGTCTTTATCAACTCCAGGGCACCTAACAAACGCAACTGAAGTAAGGGAAGATTAGAGAAGACAAGGGTTCCGGAGTAGAGTTTGAAGAGAGGGTTTGTGGTATGCTCAGAGCCAGAATGTAGTTCTCCTTGTCTTTCTTCTTCCTTTTTATGTTTGGGTTTTGAGTGTAGTTTCAGTATCAAACATTTATCTTAGATTTGTTTGACATGTTTTTAAAATCAAAGTTTAGATCTCTGGAATATCATAACCTTATCTAATGCTTTTGCTGAAATGTGTTTGCGACTGCGCCAGAATGAGTTTGTTAAAAATTGTAAGCACAGATACAACTGAATTCTAAGGACTAGGCTTTTAGGATTTAAATGCAACCCAGAGAATTTGGCCAGTGCCAGCCGTCTCGTTATTTGCTATGCTGGCCAGCCCAATAGTAATCTATCTTATGGGTATAGGTAGTCCCCAACCTACAACATGTTTGAGTGATGAGGAACTATACTTATGGCCATCTGCTTTTGTGGGGTTTTTTGCTGGTTTCCCCCATCTTATTGTTTGTGGTAAATGTATGGATAATGTTAAAATATATCTGTAAATGTACTGTTTCCGATCCCCATGGACAAATAGCAAGCAGATTTATAAAGATGCTGATAATAAAATGGGAACACCAAAAATAAAAAATAGTATCCAACTTACAACTTATGATGGAGTTCATTGAATCATTGAATAATGTAAATAATAATTCATAGCTAACCTTTCTATCCAAATATAAATCATTATGCCTCCCTGTCTCAAAACAAAATTAGGAAAAGTTTTAACTAACAATACTATTTCCTAAAACTAAATTCTCTCTCTCACTGTGCTGCCATCAAAGCAATGCTGACTCTTGTGGGTTTCTGAGACTGTAACTGTTTAGGGAAGTAGAAAATCCAGCCATTTTCCCTTGGAGCTGCTGATGGTTTAAATTGCCAACCATACGTATCTCAGCCCAACACAGAACCCCAACACCACCAGTGCTCTATAAAACTAAGTTATGGTGACATGATGGGTTTTGATCGGATAGGTAGGGAACTGCACATGGAAGATGTGATCCAAGAACTTTCCTCCTGGCACCAATAGAGCTCAATAGGAGAGCAAACTGGGCAGGGGAGCAATTGATGGGCTGTGGTCCACGGTGAATCTGTGCTCAAATGCATTCTTCGTGCTGAGAGTGTCCAGAGTGCTGGGTCCTTGGGAAAATTGATGTCATCCATGCAATCACCGTATAGCCCTAGGGGATGATTGACAAGGTTGTAATTTTTAGCGTATGTGGGGGTTTGTTTCCCTGCCTTTTGTTTGTTTTGTTTTTTCTCTCATTCTGTTTGGTTGTTTATTTCCTGGTTGGTTGCCGGTGCTATGTCTTGTCATAAGACAACCACAAAGGAAGCCTCAGTTGTGCATATTCCAAGGACAAGCAGATGGATTCGGGGGGGTCCTACTTATCTCTAGGTCCAATCCAGAGGAGTTCGTTCTGACAAAAAGGCCCTGCTTGATACTTGCATTCACGAAATGGTCACGGAAGATGCGGGTGCTGGAGTCAACTAAATCCACATGGAAGAAGCACACCAGCCTGGGTGATGCAAAAACGACAACAACAAATGCAAATATGATGACGGGGAAAGTATCAGAGCTGAAACTATGAACACACAATTTGTGGAAGACTATGGAGGAGAACCCATCTGCAGAGTGTCTAGTCCCATTAAGTCGCTAGCAGATCCCTTCTAGGCACAGGCAAAGGTCTAGAACAGGCTTATTATCAAACACAGATCATTGTAACCCTGGTTAAGCTAGAACAAACTTGATACTTGGTCGGTTGACCACCCTCTAGACGCGACCTGAATTTGTTCTCGGTACAAGGATCTTTTGCTTGTTCCATGGCAAAAATTCCATGCCGGCCTAATATTGATGGAGGTCTTGTCTTCCTTGCCTATTGTTAGTATTTTTATCTTTATGTTAATATTGCTTTATCCTTACCACCTCAAAAAAAGAAGAAAAAACTAAGTTTAATTACCATAAATGAGCCAAAGCAAACTCATTGCCATTAAGTTGAGGCCAATTCATGGCCACCCTAGGACAGGAAAGTCTCTGTGAGACCTATACCTATTTAGTGGCTAAATAATGTTCACCTTTTATCTATGATGAAAGCTCTTTAAAGCCTGTTTAGTACAGTTTGAAAGCATACACACAGCAAATAACTCACCATGTTTAAGACAAAGGAAAGGTGTCTGAGTGGTGTAGTGAGTGAGCACTTCTCGGCCAACCAAAAGAACAATGGTTAAAGTCGACCAACTGCTCTGCGGGAGAGCGAGGCCAAGTCTGCTTCAGGGAGCCTTAAAGCCTTGGAAACACCATGGGCCAGTTCTGCAACCTTGCCTGATAGGATGGCTGAGTGGGAATCCACCTGAGGGCAGTCAATGCAGGGTCTTTGGGAAAGGAAGTCAATCATAGTGGGAATCCTGTGGGTGAAAAAAAAGAAAAAGAAGAAGTGGGACCAGGGTTAGGAGTTAAACGGCACAGCAGGGCTTTAAAAAGTTCCTAGGAAGATGGAATCGAACAACATCGTCATTTTTCCTTGAACTTTTTGAAGTCCCTCATATAATAGGGGGAATAGACACATTTAATAAGGCAGAATTGCCTTTTCTGTTGTTAAAGCAAAAAAGCATAATAAGCAAAACCAGAAATTGACTGAAGTTTATTTAATATACAGTTTTCAAATTAGGATAGCATTTCAATGAGGGATTGGAAATTATTCCAAAGATTAAAGAACTTGAAAACATTGTTATTCCACATGCTATGGACCAAACCCACACTCACTGCCATTTAGTTGATGCCGACTCCTAGCAAACCTACAGGGCAGAGTACGCAGCCCGCGCTTCAGGCCTCTGACACTGTCACTCGTTCCAGGAAGAGAAGGCCATGTTTTCCCCGTGACATGATAAGGACAGTGCTACACAAGCCGGACCAGAAGAGAACACCATTTAAGTAATAACAATGTGCCCTGAAACACAGCTTCTAGTTGGACCTTGGAGATTCTGTTTCTGCAGACTGACTGTGCAACCCAATACTCAGAGAACATGGCTTAACTAAGCCACTCCTCAGGCACTTCTTTGACTTTGACTGACGTTAAGCAGATCGTTTTCTCAAGGCTCAAGGCTCAAGGGTCAAAGGCAGATCTCAGGGCAGCAGCCTGGGTGGGTCACCCTAACTTCATAGACCCCAAAAATGTGGATTCTAGGAGTATTAAAGGCCATTCCTCACAGTGAAGAAAAGCGAGTGACAAAACAAAAACGATGCAGGATATCATCCGAATTCCAGTCTGATTAATCTGCATCGCAGACGATTAGAATCTAGGAAAGATTCTTTCATAGGCCCCCCCAAAAAAAATCCCAAAGGAAATTGTTACTAAGCCAGCACTGAAGGTATAACTACTTGTATTGTTTCTATCCAGGGTCTGGGTGTTAGCAGCACATGGGACGAAGCCAAAGAGTTGAGGTGTTAGTTTCTCGGCAGTGTAATTTCACCACTGGCTAAATGAAGAGGAAATGATAGATGAGGCTGCCATCTGTGTTATGTCTATTCAGAACCTCTGTGACATAGTGGGCTATGCATAGACTTGCTAATCACAAGGTCAGCTGTTAGACTCCACCAGTAATTTGGCAGATGAAAAATGAGGCTTAAAATTTTATAGCGTGGGACTCCTGCAGAGGCGCTTACTTCTATTCTGCCCAAAGGGCCACTATGAGTCAAAACTGACTGGCAGTGAGTTTGGTTTGGGGTTCTGAATGACGTTAAAAAGTCCCTTCAGGGAGCTTCTCCCTCCACTGTAATTTGGGGAAAGAGCTGTATAATGTCGTCTCTAGCTCAGTGTCTTGATGTAGTTCTTATTTCATGTCAGCCTAAATATCTGCTTCATTTGCTGGTTGCTATCCTGATGTCCCACAAACCAGTCATTCAAATATGTGTTTGTATTAGAACTAAATGATGGTTTGGATATAAATCAAGGGTCCATGTTTCAAGACAACCTAGTAGTCTATTGACACAGAAAGGGTTCTGAGAACTTAGATGAAGCAGTTCGATTCTTTCCTTTTTAATCTGTGATTTGTGTAACATGCAATTAGACTTAATACTCACCAAAGTCCAATCATCCCCCAAATTTTATGACTATAAGGAATTTTTTTAAAGTTCATGGAAAATGGAATTAAAAATAACAGAATTATTGCACAAGTTGTTAAAAACTTCTTTGTATGTCCACTTCCACTTAACAGACACATAAAGAAAAATTACAATAGAAACCCTAACTTGGTCCCAGGCTGGGAAGAGATGCAATGTTTAAAGGAACCGTGCCTAAAAATGTGATTTAAAAAATATATATGCTAGTTTCAGCCTGACATTTCTAAGTTTAGTCTGAGTAATCAAAGAATTCGCAGATTTGAAGAGAGAACCATCAAACAATGAAGCTATGTACAAATAGTCCCCAACTTCAGACAGTTTCATTCCAAGTTAGTTCTGTTGTAGGTCAAATTTTTTTTTTAGCTTTTAATGTTATTGCCTTTAATGATCAGTATCTTTATGAATCTGATCTTCCTATTTGTCTTTGGGCATTGGACACACTACAGATATAAACTTACAGGTGTGACTTAATGTGTATATATATTGAAAATATGAAGATCATAAAATACACTCCATCAAAGAAGAGTTGGACCATGTCAACATTTTATCAGCTATAGTAATAATCACGTGTGGAAGGTTCTGGAACATCTTTAACCTTATTACCCCTGGTAATATGGATAGGATTTTTAGTAAGAATTAGTAAGAACTGACTGTATGGTCCTTTTATTTATTTATTTTTCATATATTTCGAGGTAACATTTCACTGCTTCTAGGACCCGACTCTCAACCCTTTGAGTGGAATTTTGAGTGGAACAATAGTACGTTCAAACAACAGTAACCCCTAATTAAGTTTAGAAAAACCTCCTATTCCCGCCCACCCTAGGCGGTGGCTATAAGACACAATTGAATTAACAGCACACAACAGCAACTCAATCACTGTAAACATTATTGACCACTTTTCTCATTTCTCTTCCTCATTCTTTTTCTTCTTCATCATTTTCTTTCTTTTCCAAACCCACTAAGTCCTTGTCATTGTGGTCTATGAACTGTTTTGTGTCAGCAATAGCAGGCTCTAAATCCACGTGCTCTTGCCACGTGGACGCTCTCCCCACCGACCTCTTCCATCGCATGCTACTCAAATGCGTGGAGTGCATTCAGGTAACTCAGCAGTTTTTCCCATAAGCTTTGCATATATTGTCTCATAACTTTCTCCCAGAAGATGCAATGTTTCACATTTACTGATGGCCGTAAGATTCATCATAACTGAAAGCATTGTAAGCTATGGATTAACTGTCCTTAATCTTTCTCCATTGTCTAAAATCGCAGTACATAAATCAGAGATATTCTACTATGAGGCAAACAAACTAACTGCCATTGTGTCAGTTTTGACTCACAGTGACTCTATAGGACGGGGTAGAACTGCCCCTGTGAATTTCCAGAACAGTAGTTCTTTACCAGAGTAGAAAGCCTTATCTTTCTCTCTTGCAGTGACTGGTGGCTTTGAACTGCTGACCTTGTGGTTTGCAGCCCAATGTGTAATCACTAAGCCACCAGGGCTCCTTGAGATAAGCATTAGTACTATGAAAATATCACACATAATTAATTTCTTTTAGAAGAATTGCAAAAGCAGTTCTTTCTCTTTTTTTCCCCGATAATTTTATTAGGGGCTCATACAACTCTGATCACAATCCATACATACATCAATTGTGTAAAGCACATTTGTATATTCATTGCCCTCATCATTCTCAAAACATTTGCTCTCCACCTAAGCCCCTGGCATCAGGTCCTCATTTTCCCCTCCCTCCCTGCTCCCCTCTCCCTCATGAACACTTGATAATTTAGAAATTATTATTTTGTCATATCTTACACTGTCCAATGTCTCCCTTCACCCACTCTTCCGTTGTCCTTCCCCCAGGGAGGAGGTTATATGTGGATCCTTATAGTCGGTTCCCTTTTTCCACCCTACCCTCCTGGTATCCCCTCTCTCACCACTGGTCCTGAAGGGATAGTCTGCCCTGTTTTCCTGTGTTTCCAGTTCCTATCTGTACCAGTGTATATCCTCTGGTCTAGCCGGATTTATAAGGTAGAACTGGGATCGTGATAGTGGATGTGGAGGAAGCATTTAGGATCTAGAAGAAAGTTGTATGTTTCATCGTTGCTATACTGCATCCTGACTGGCTTGTCTTCTCCCCATGACCCTTCTTTAAGAGCATGTCCAGTTTCCTACAGATGGTCTTTGAGTCTCCACTCCGCACTCCCCCTCATTCACAATGATATTATGTTTTGTTCTTCGATGCCTGATAACTGACCCCTTCGGCACCTCATGATCACACAGGCTACTGTGCTTCTACCATGTGGGATTTGTTGCTTCTGAGCTAGATGGCCGCTTGCTTACTTTCAAGGCTTTAAGACCCCAGATGCTATATCTTTTGATAGCAGGGCACCATCATCTGTTTTCACCACATTTGAAAAGCAGCTCTTAAAGTTATAAAATACCGAGATTGAAAGACCAGATGATAATTTCTCTTTGTACATTTTCATGTGACGCATTGTGCTTTTCATGAACCACAATAACAACAAAAGAATAGAATGTATTTTAAACATACTGTGTTAGGCCAGGGTGACTAGAGAAACAAATTCAAAGACGCGCCTACGTGTGTGAGAGAGAACTTTATATCAAAGAGCAATTGCATATTGATAAACATCCCAGCCCAGTCCAGATCAAGTCCATAAGTTCGATGTTCACCATATGTCCAATACTAGTCCATAAATTCCTCTTTAGACTCACACAGCACATGCAATGGTGCCAAATGCAGGGATATCACAGGCCGGTGGGTGCAAAGTCTTGTGGATCCAGTGACGGTGGAGGTATCTCAATGCTGACGTGGGTTTCATATGGCTCCTCCAGCACTCTGGATGTGGTTCTTCACAAGAAAGTGAACCACAGCAAGAGAGGCTCTCTCGAGGTTCTTGGAGGGCTCAGCAAGCCTCTGTGTAGCTTGTCAACAGAAAGAAGACAGAGAGATAGAGGAAGTTCTCAGAATCCTCATGAGAAGGCCTTACCTACAAGGAGGCTTCATTGCGCTATGACCTAGTTGACAGGGAAGATTCCACCCCTACACTTATTTATCAAGTCGACATAATATTATATCATCACCACATATATGGTCTACTTCATCCCCCTTTTCTTTTCCAAAAGTGAATTCTTTAATAATTCCAGATATTTATTTTTCCACGTTCTCTCCTGAGGACTGCATACTCAGATGCCTACAATGGCTCGGCAAGCAACCTCAATGAGGTCATTGGGTTCAGTGCAGACTGTGAGGAGAGAAAGAATGGGCACATGCCTTGGTAAACGGAGTAGAGACTGCTCACTTCCAGCCAGTTGTCTGTCTGGCAAACATTTATTGTTCATAAGCTGTCTTCCTTTATTCCTGACCAAGTGGCCAGCATATATTGCTCAGGCTTACTGTCACTAGGAGAGAGATGTGACTAACCTATTGGTTCAGGAATCCTGAGTGGAACTGACAATCACCATGTTAGGCCTAGGTCATAAAACCCATCATCGTGTGCTAGTGATGATCTTTCCTCGAACCTCGGTCAGTTATAGAGGACTCCAAGAAGCTGGAGAGGGTGACGTCCTAACATGATGTCCTTACGTACGTTATCATTTGGAGAATCTGAAAGGGCTCAAATCAGGAACACCCTTGCTAAACTACTGTTTGGGGGAAGAACTAAATACGTATTGTGGTAAACTCCAGAATTTTTGCGGGTGTTAATTACACTATTTGGCCTAGCCTGGGTAATTTATATTGCCATGCTGAAAGATATGCTCAGAGTTTCCATATCAGTCTTTCAAGACAAGCCAGGAGTTTAAAATGTAATGTAAACCCTTCCAGTTATTAAATATTAACCAATAACACAAACATTTTTTTAAAAACTGTCTCGGGCTAAGTAAAACCTGTTACAAGCTAGATACAATCTTTAAACTGTTAGTTTAGACTTGCTGTACTCATTCATGGCCGCTCACCATACTCTGAACATCCATTCTCTCCTGACTCAGACCTGCACTCATGTGTTTCCCTTAGCTTGAAATATCTGTCCTCACCTCGCTCTTTCGTGAAGTCACCTTTGAGTTTTTAGCTTGTATACAAAGTTAAAACTTTACAACACTTGATACAGAAATGACATCTATTTGATATATATGTACATATAAATAATGTCTTTGACATATAAATTAAAGAAGTACAGATGCATAGTAAGCATGAGATGGTTTACCACGCTTATAAATTCTCCATAGGGTAGTATTTTGACAACTCTTGAAATAGGTGAACAGTAGAAAGAGACAGAGGTGTGGTGAAATGAAATTTCTTAATATAATTTCTCTACCCACATCTTTAACTCCCACAAAATGATGAGATGGGACTATGCTCATAAGGCACGTGTCCCACAAATAGAAGGGATTGGTTTCTATCCCACAACCCTCCACCTTCCTGACCCTAGTGCCATGAACAAAAGCAGAGAGAAAAACCTAAGCAGGACCATGGAAAGAGCATGTTCCAAAATCTGTGTCTGAAGTGGTGGAGGCCAAGTTCAGAAGCACCAGAGACTAAGGCACAGTAAATGTAGGCAATTCAACTCTCAATTTGAAAAGAATATGCATATTGTGGCATTTTAAAATTATTTTTTATTGTGGTAAAAATATACATAGTAAAAACCCAAACCTGTCAATTTTGACTCATATTGACACTACTGAACATAGAATCGTCCCACGGAGTTTCCAAGGCTATAAATATACACAGAAGCAGCTCGCTGCTTTCTCCTCTGAACAGCTGGTGGATCCAAATGGTCAACCTCTCAGTTAGGCCAAGTGCTTTTACCAGTGTGCACCAGGACCCCTTGTAAACAAAAATCATCCACTAAATCAACCATGCCTACATGTTCAGGGGCTTTGGTTATATTCTTAGGGTTGGACACCCACACACACTATCTTTTTCCCAATTAGTCCACCATTAACATCAACTCACTGCTCCCTAAGCCCAAATTACCCGTCCTACCTCCCTCCGACTTCTAGTAACCACTCTTCATTTTTAGTGTCTATACACCCGATAGTTTATGTTTTAAAGAATAAGTATCCAACCAGTTTGCATATGGACATGGTTAATATATTAGCCTCAGTCCACATGCTATAAAATTACCTAGGCTAGAGTAACTCAAAATAAAAAACACCAAACAAACAAGCTCACTGCTACTCAGTTGATTCCAACTCAGAGCAACTCTCGTGTATTTCCAAGACTGTACATTTTTAAGGAAGAAGCCTCATCTATCTCCCACAAAGGCACTAAGGCTAAAATAAAGCAGGCTCTAATAAAAATCTTATTTTTTACTAAAAGTTCCATCAGTGCTGCAGTAAAAGAGAATTAGTAGTTCAGAACAAAAGAGAACCACTCTATTTGCTTTGTCTTGTTTTTGTGCATGTTATTATCTCTGCAGGTCTGTCTAAGTAACATAGGCTGGATGAACAATCTAGAGGAGAAAACAACGGGACTGACAGTTCCAGGGGAACATGGCAGAGGGGGAAGTGGAGGAAAGGAAGTGGTGTTAACAAACCCAGGGACAAGGGAACAACAAGTGATCAAAATTGGTGGTTTGGAGGGTGTAGGAGGCCTGGTAGGGCGTGATCAAGGGTAATGTAACCAAGAGGAATTACTGAAACCCAAATGAAGGCTGAGCATGATAGTGGGACAAAAGGAAAGTAAAAGGAATTAGAGGAAAGAGCTAGGAGGCAAAGGGTATTTATAGAGGTCTAAATACAAGCATGTACATATGTAAATATATTTATATATGATGATGGGGAAATAGATATTTATAGGTTTAGTATTAAGGTAGCAGATGGACATAGGGCCTCCACACAAGTACTCCCTCAATGCAAGAATACGTTGTTCTATTAAACTGGCATTCCATGATGCTCACCTTCCTGACACGATCTCTGAAGACAAAGCGGGTGCATTAAAAATGTGGGGAAGGAAGCTGATGGTGCCCGGCTATCATAAGATATAGCATCTAGGGTCTTAAAGGCTTGAAGGTAAACAAGTGTCCATCTAGCTAAGAAGCACTAAAAAGCAATAAAGCCCACGTGGAAGAAGCACACCAGCCTGTGTGATCACGAGGTGCTGAAGCGATCAGGTATCAGGCAACAAAGAACAAAAAATCATATCATTGTGTGCTCAGCTCCCTGATACAACCACTGAAGACAAATGGGTGCATAAGTAAATTTGGGGAAGACAGCTGATGGTGCCCAGCTATCAAAAGATATAGCCTCGGGGGTCTAAAAGGCTTGAAGGTAAACAAGTGACCATCTAGCTCAGAAGCAACAAAGCCTACATGGAAGAAGCACACTAGCCTGTGTGATCACGAGGTGTCGAAGGGACGAGATATCAGGCATTATCAGAACAAAAAATCATATCATTGTGAGTGAAGGGGTGTGCAGAGTGGGGACCCAAAGCCCATCTGTAGGCAACTGAACATCCCCTTATGGAAGGGTCTTGGAGAGGAGATGGGCCAGTCAGGGTACAGAGTAGCAATGATGAAACATACAACTTTCCTCTAGTTCCTAAATGCTTCTTCCCCCAACTATCATGATCCGATTTCTAGACCAGAGTATGTACACTGGTGCAGATAGGAACTGGAAACACAGGGAATCCAGGACCGATGATCCCTGCAGGACCAGTGGTGAGAGTGCCGATACCAGGAGGGTGGAGTAGAGAGGGGGAACCGATTACAAGCATCTACATATAACCTCCTCCCTGGGGGATGGACAACAGAAAAGTGGGTGAAGGGAGACATCGGACAGTGAAAGATATGAAAAATATTAATTTCTAAATTATCAAGGGTTCATGAGGGAGGGGGAGGTCTTATAAAGGGGGAAAACGAGGAGCTGATGCCAGGGTTTACATGGAGAGCAAATGTTTTGAGAATGATGAGGGTAACAGATGTACAAATGTGCTTTGTACAATTGATGTATGTATAGATTGTGATAAGAGTTGTATGAACCCCCAATAAAGTGATAAAAATAGAACCACTCTCATTTACATAAATACAAATCAATTCATAGAAGTAATTGTATGAAAATGGTCCATAATTATTCTTTTTTCTAAGTGCACATGATACTTCTTTCTTCAAGACCCAAATCCTGTATTCCATCCAGCTCTTGATCGATCACTTTATGACTTACTTTAACTGAACGTAGGAGAAGTGTTTAACCACATCTAATTATGACACTTAAAAGACCTAGCAAAGACTTTGTAGAAGTAGAGCTTTTGCTTTCATGTGCCTAGAAGCAAGCTATGGTGTCAATAACTATGGACTATTTATATTGAAAGAAAAAGACCCCGTAAAAGAAAACCAAAATTCCATGCAGACAGAGAGTCTTGACAACAGACCCATAAAAGAAAGGCCCGTCCATCTTAGCTTGTCTCTAATCATTCCAGCAACTCTGTTGAGGTGTTAAGTGTAGTCATTGTCACCTATGATGGGTTTAATGTACCCATGTGGTCAATAGAGACATGTGGGATTAACGAGGTCACAATTTTATTGGAGAACAAAGAGATAAAGGGTCTGCAAGGTCTGCCCCCATCTCTCTTGCTCTCTGGTGATTGGACCAGAGTGCTGCTGCTTAGCTCGTTCTCTGCCTCAACCTGTGTGCTCCACTACCTGTGGGCCAAACCAACCCATGGATGGTGTTGCTAGAGCTTGAGGTTCCTTCGAAACCAGCTTCACCATGCTGCTGTAGATTGCTTGAACTTGAGGTTAGTGAATCCTGCTGCCTTGCATTACTTGAGTTCAATATCCTATCTTGGCCTGCCTCACTAAGCTCCCAAGGTACTGACAGTTGCTGACCCATCCTGCTGTTTGCTGCCTGTGGCCAGACTCTGCCTGCCTTACCCAAGGGAGGATTCCACTGTCTGCTTCCTTCACCTAGGACCTGGTAGCCCACCTGAGCTGAAGGACTTCCAGTATATTAACTGTTCCACGTAAGTGAGTTGAACTGAGCCCTCTGTAATGCTGTGTGGACTAATTAGCTATTATATTCTTTCTCACTGTATAAACCTATCCTCAGAAAGAATGAAACAATATATATGATCATATATATACATATATATGATCATATGATGATACTTATGATCATATATACATATATATGTATATGTCTATGTATATATGATCATAAGTATCATGGTTTTGTAGCTCTAGAGAACCCTGCCGAACACATCAATTGAGAACACTCAAGCCTGTTCAATTTTTCTTTGCTATCACACATAAAGCATAGAAGAGTTAAACCTGACCAATGTCCATTGCCATGAGAAAATGATGGTAATTATTTTAAATACTAAGTTTAGAGAGTCTGTTATGCAGTAACAGATAAATATTACAAAGGGCTATGGAATCAGTATTTATTCAAAATAAAACGTAACAAATCTTACTATGCTCTCGTTTACAGGATGTTTTAGAAGCATTCATCTAGATGTGACAATTGCTGAACAACACTCCTTGTGCATGACCTTTCCCAAATGTATTACTTTAGTGATAAAACTTGCAGAGTGACACGCTAGAAATGTTTAAGATTTAGATTCAAAAAACAACCTAAATCCCTTCAACTGTATCTTTCTGCTGAGGTCAGAATGGGTTCAGAGAGTTAAGAAGGAGCATAAACTCAGACTGGTGCTGAGGTTAAGAGGGACATGACAGAACCTACCAGGAGAGTTGAAATGGTCATGTATTTAGCTCAAGAATTATTTTCATAGCCTCAGGCTGAAAATGAATAGGAATTACAGTTCAGAGGTACTTTGAAACGGGTACTTCAAGAGTGATACCGTTTTCAGAAAATTACTTTATATTTGAATAAATAGGCAAAGAATAAATTTACGTTTTATACATCTTAATCTAGTGTTTTTTTAAAATGGAGCCCTGGTAGCTCAGTGGTTAAGCTCTTAGCTGCTACCCTAAAGGTCGGCAGTTCAAACCCACAAACAGCTCTGAGGGAAAATGGCCCGGCGATGTGCTTCTATAAAGATTACTGCCTGGTAATCCCTCTTGGGCAGTCCCTCTCTGTCACACGGTGTCATGATGTGCTGGATGGAATTAACTCCATGCAAATGAGTTGCTTGGTTTTTTAATTGTAAGATACAGATACAAAATTTAATTTTATACAGATATAAAATTTAATTGTAAGATACAGATATAAAAGACTGTGTTTAATCACAATTTTCTCAAAGTACTAAAATCTATCTGTTCTGCATGACAAAGATATTTGCAGACTTCAGAGCATCTCTGTGAGGAAATCCTCAAATGTCCATATGTGTGCTATTAAGATTTTTCCCCTAGATTTTTCTACAATTAGCTCTCCAAATGCTATGCTGACTGGTTGTGGAAACCATGTGGTTGGCATATGTCCTTAAAGTTCTCCCATGTGCTTTGTTTGATAGCACAAACACTATGTTGAAGGGGGAAAAGATTACTAAACATTTTAAATCAACATCCAAGTAAGTCACCGACTGTAATGGCAATAGCAATTTGTTGGTTATGGTGATTGAGCATCCATGGTACGCTTAACAGCGAATTCCAGCATCCTGGTCCAAGCATTATCATGATGTTGGAAAGGAACTTAGCTCACTAGTTCATTAGGAAGAAAAATAAAGGTCAAAATTTTCATTATGTCTAGAATTTTATTTTTTACCCAGGAGTCTTTAAGCTTCCTGCATCCTGTTGTTATAATAGAGGAGGGTAAGGTATAAAAGGAGTAGTGGTTTCTTGGTAGAGAAATCAGAAAGGAGATTTGGTCTGGGCAGTTTCCACAAAATCAAAAGAACTCACCACCAAAAAGGCTCTCGTGACCTAGGGAGCTGGTAACAAACAACGTCGTCTGCCTCTGCTGCCCGCCTTAGGCTTTCTTTCCCTTTCCCTTCGGTCATTTCGCAACCTTTGGCAAAGCAAGTAGAACGAGGCTGGGCCGAGGGCTCCCTCCGTGGTCCGAGGCATCAGAAAGAATGGCAATTCTTAATCTGCACAGTGCAGTCTGGACGACGTCTGACTGCTGCCCGTCTCTTTAAATACGATGGTAAAGGAGATCGCCCGGAAACTGCGCCATCCTTGATATTTGCAGCTACTTACTGTCAGCCTCTACGACAAAAAGCTCAGATAGTCTTCGAAATCTCCCTTTCAATTCTGTGAATAAGAAATGTGAGCTTAGCAGAGAGACTGTGGTACTTATATAATTGTCAATTTCAGGATTTAGCATGTAGGGGTGGAGTCTTAGCCTGCCAATCAGGTCATAGCCACTGAGGCTTCTGTGTGGGCATAGCCTTCCCCTAAGGATTCTGGGAATTCCAGTATTTCCTCCTTGGAGGTGGGAGACTCTCTGCTGATACCCCGGGAGACATAGCAGCTGACAAGACACATGGACCCACCCTAATGCAGCTCTGGGTGCTGGAGAAGCCATGCAGAGACCCCTGCCAGCGCTGAGACATTTCCAATGCCACTGGATCCAAAGACTTTCTACTCACTGACCTGTGATCTTCTATATTTGGCGTCATTGCATGTGTTTCATGAGTCTGAAGAGGACTTTATAGGTTTGTATCAGACACATGGGCTAATCTCAGACTTATGGACTTGATCTGGGCTAGGCTGGGATGTTTTCTCAATGTTCAATTGCTCTTGTATATAAATCTCTTTCTTATATACATATGTGTGTCCATGGATTTGTTTCTCTAGTCTACCCAGACTAACACATAGACTATTAAGAATACTACCCAAGTCTGAAAGCTAGATTATAATTTTACTTGACTCAGAGCTGGCAGGTGGTCCATCGCAGCATAGCGCCAGCATGAAAGAGAACCCTTCTCCACAATCTTAGCCTGTTAGCACCTTAAAAAGATTCTATGAAAAAAAGTGTTAAAAGAAGAAAGACTCTGAGAGCAGAATTTCTTGCGTCTTCAGCTTCTTCTACCTGTGAGCACACATGTTTCTGAATATTGGCCTTCCATTCTTCAGGCTACAGGTTTAGGGATCATCAACAATTGTGTGTCAGAGAGATGTTTTTGTTTATTCATTCTTCATTTAGACAAAAATATTTTTGAGGTATGGCTCAATGGTCAAGACAAGCATAGTACCTACCCTCAGGATGCTTAAAGTCCAGAAGTAAAGCCAGTAAACCTAAAGAAAAAATATGAAAATTGGCATTTAATAAGAATTCTATGATCTGTTCTGAATATAAAGCCCTGGGAGGTGTCATCAGAGTAGAGAACTGGAGGGTCGATGTTAGTTCCAAGATTAGAGCAGGTCTCTACAGAAATGGCTGTTAGTCCCCCTGAGGTCAGAAAGAGGACTAAAAGTCAACCAGACATGGACAGGTCAGGATAGGAAGTGAATGCTTCTAGTCCCAAGTATTGACTTTAGTCAGATGCGGTCATTTTCTTTTATTGTCATATCTAAACAAGAACTCTCAAAAGCTACAATGTTACTTATAAACAAGGCCTTTCAGGAAGCCTTACTGTTTGTAGTAGCAGAGATATGTACAAAGAGAATAAACTATGGAAGAGCTAAAGAATGTTGAAATTGGAACAAGAAAAATACATTAAATGTTTTGAAAGATTGTAATAGCAACATGTGTTTAATTTTAGTTAAATACAGAACCAAGGTAAACGTTTGTATTGTCTTATCAACAGGAAGTGGTGTAGACTAATGGGAATTGGTATTAATATAGAAATGCTATCGTTGAATCAATGTGAACCAATCCTGTAAACTTTTCTAACCTGCAACAGTGAAAATATCTCCATCATGATCCTTTGCCTGCTTCTGTAGGCCCACCTGCTAAGCTTTGCTGCTAATTAGAGTTTTGTCGCAATTTTATTTCCCCCCCATCAACTATAGAAGTAGCCACGTGTCCTTGAATCATGTGAACTCCGTTAGGGCTCCATGCTGATGGTCTCCCTCATGCCGATCACTTGCTTTTATCTCTATCATTGTCCTTGTTCTATTTGAGACTCAATTAAAGAGTCCCTAAAAACTAAATTTGAATTGGGGATCTCTTTTCCAGGAGAATGTTAACATAATAATAAATTCATATGATGTAAACAACTGAGAAAGAGGCCCAATGTGTTCCATTTCATAATATAAAACCTCTTGATTAATTAGGAAATCCCTAAGAAATAGAGTGACTGAGCCAAACTTCAGCCTGCCAAACTTCAGCCTGCCACACAAAGCCATGTGGGACTCAGCATGTTTCTGCTATCGTCCAGGCTGCGTTTCTGAATGGTGGGTGAGTACTGGACTTTAATTCCAACCTGTCTGAGAAAGTTACTTATAGCTGATCAGATATCTGAGGGTATATCAAGAAAGTTCTAAAGACTCCCAAAATGGTCACTGTGACCTAGGGCACATGAGTCATCCCCCTTTAAACATCCTAAGAGGTCTACCCATAAGTTTCCTTTATCCTGGTGTCTCCAAACCCAATAAATGGAACAAATGATTTGAGACACTCAAAAGCATCCACTGGGAGAAGGATTCGGCTGTGTTTGCCTTTTGGAAACCTCAAAGCTTTGGCAGACGCAAACAAAGAAGGGTGGGGAACCCTGCTACAGCCTGCAGAGGGAGAGCCTGGAAGAGTAGTGCTCAGTAGCAATGAGAGCCAAATTGTAAGGTCATGGGGAGAAAGAGCTGGATGTGACTTAGAAGAAACTGTACGAGGGCCAGTGGTGTATTCAGCAAATGGCCTTGGGTGCCCCTTGTAGCCATTTGCAAGGGAGAGCCTCTCCCCTTTAATCTAGTATATTTAAATACATTGAAATCACCTAGAATCAAGATTTTGTAAGAGATGCCCTTCTTTTCAGAGATGCCTTTATTTTTTTTCTCTCTTTAATTTTGCAACAACCTAAAGCAGGGTTCTACAAACCCTTTCACCCTAAAAGAAAGATGCGCCCCTCAGGTTTTAAAGTTTTAAATATTTCTTATTTATCAACCTAGATAAATTCTAGAAGTTTCTAGGTTCAACAGCAAACAAATTCAATGTACATCAAGTGGCTGAGTCGGTCAGGTACAGAGATATCATTTTAGAAATCTAGTCTCCATAAATGTGTAATATATTAATCTTAATAATATCCAATATTTATATGATAGATTTTTACAACACTTTTTTCATTTATGCCATTTATTCATAGCAACCAGTGAGGCAAGTGGAACAGGAATTATTGGTCCACATTTTACAAATGAGGAAACTGAAATGAAGAAAGAGTGATGTGGCCAAAGCAATGCCAAAACTAGAAGCCCAGATTCGAAGTTTATTCTTTTTCCATTACCCAATACTGACTCTTTCTCCATTTTGCAGGGGTCATCCAGACTGATTTATTTTGAAAAAAGAAAAATAAGATAGATATTCAAGAAATGACTTTAAAATGTGAAGAAGGAAAAAAAGACAGACACTAGCGTTTATCATTATACAGAGAGGGAGTGTTTGGCTCGAAAATATGCATATAATCTAATGCTTGGGACTGCTTAAATGAAGGGAACCTGGCAAAGACAAATACTTCACGCTCTTTTATATACTGTGTGCCACCCACGAGATTTCAATAATTCCCTTTTTGTTGAAAACAACTTTTTTGATATCAAAGGAACTATATTCTATCCCATTTCCAATGAGACTATTCTAACTCATAGTTACCATCTACTGTGTTCCCAGGCTGTACATTTTTATCAGAGCAGAGCCTTTTTCTCCTGAAGAGTAGTTTGCAGGTTTGAGCTACCAACATTGTAGTTAACCGTCCGATGCTTAACTGTCTGCCACCTGTCAAAATTATACCCATATGAGAAAATTCAAATAGCCTGCCATATAATTGCCTCATCATATAATACAGTTCCCACCTCTCACTTTCAAAATTTAATAAAAATGCCTGGTTGTTTTTAATAACTTATTTTTTATTAACAGATTTCCCCCCCTTAAAGATAGAGTTGACAGTGATTAGCAAACTAAAGTGGAAAAAAATTGAACAAAGAGGCAATAAAATTTTGATCATCTTGTTCCAAAGATGATGATAAACTTTTTAAAAAACAATGTTATTGGCATAAAATTCACATATTTTATAATTCAATAGTTCAGTCATACTTAAAAGGTCATTTATTATTGAACAAGGAACTTCCCTCTATCAGACAAGTAATTACATAACTCTTTGGACCGTAAATAAGGCTTTCAAAATGAACACCTTTACTGGTGTACATCCATCATCACAATCAATCAATTTTGGAATACTTTCTTCTCTTTTGTACACGCTGTTGCTCGCTCCCCACTCTCCCCCAACTTCCTTTGCCATGTCCCTAGGAAACTGTTCATCTATTTACTGTCTCTATAGATTTACCTACTTTGACTTCCACATATAGAAAAATATACAAAACATAAAACAAGACATGACATCAACAACAAAACAACCAAGAGCAGTGATTAAATAAGACAGACACTTCCATTGAAAAGTCAGCAGAAAATATTAAAAACTGGAACAAATATACAGTGGGTCAACAGAGAGATCAAACGACAAGGTGTCACATTTTAACCTAACTCCATCTGCAGTCTTCCACCCCACAATGCCTTCTGTCTGATAATAAGGCCATCCACACCCCTGGTCCCTACTGAGTGGGGATTCCTAGGAACTTAATCCATGTGGGGACTCTTGTAAGTGGATTGAGGGCTTTCACTGTCATCCAAAGCTTACTGTGAAAATGTGTGTTTGGAAATAAGGTCTGATACTATTCCCTCCTCTGGATTTTGATTTTATCATTAACAATCCTTGGCTCACATAAACTGGTGTGCTTCACCTATGTGGAATTAGTTGATGCCTCACTTAGATGGTTGCTTGCTTTAAAAGCAATAAAAACTGTCCTTGTTACAGTTCACAATTTGTTAGGTGAGTATGCAGTGACAAAAATGCAAATTACTGTGTATTTGTTTAGAGAAAATCCACTAATTAAAATAAATTCATGAGCTTGACTCTTTAGTAGTCTAAATACCAAAGATCAAATACATCTATCAGATTGCAATTTGATTCAAGATTCTAAGCTTTCTTATTTTCTTTATGAACAGAAAAATGACTTTGTCCTAGTAATGAATAAAAATCAACTCTATAATCCATTAAGGTTAATGAGCTACATCTGAAGATAGCCCTATTAACTGTGTAAATAAGCAGCTCCCTAGGAAGTTCAATCAAATATGGAATTGCAGAATTGGAATTTTTACTCACTTCCTTGACTTTGACTGTAACACCAAATAGCCTGAAAAGAAACTGAAAATCTCAAGAGTTTTATAGAAGGATGCTTTTCTAATACGGCAGAGGACAACAGCGAGGTAATTTATGATTGAAACCAGGAACTTCCTCTGTCAGACGAAAAATTACATAACTCTTTGGAATGTAAATCAGACTTTCAAAATGAACAACTTTTTTTCCTCCTAAAAAGTAAAGTTTGCTAAAATATTAAGCTAGTTTAAGACCATATTAATGTCTTAGATGCAGAGAATAAGTACACTTGTGGAGCTATTAGCACTTGACCAAGGACCGTAGGTTTAAAAAATTTATGCGTTAAAAAAACCAAAAAAAACTTTATATTAATTTGAGTGAAGATTTGAAGGACAGACCAGTCAGTTTTCCATCCAACAATTCATGTACACTTCGTTTTATCTCATTGATCCCAATCCCCACAATGTAATATCATTTATTCCCCCTCCTTCCTGTGTTTACTGTCTCTCTTCCACTTGGTTTCCTCATCCTGCTTAACTATGTCTCCAAAAATGGGGCCTTTTGGAATCACGAATGTTTGATCATTCTAAAAGGTGCACACCTCCCTGGGATTATCGCTCCCCCTTATAGATGCCTATTGTTGGCTGACAATTGAGCCATAGAAGTCTTTTTAGGAATTTGAGGTAGGTTCACTGACCTACACACCCAGGTTGAGGCTTACAGGGGAGTGGTATGTCCTTTATACTTTTATTAGCAGCCCTGAAAGACTTTGTAACTTGTGCAATTGAACAATTCTATCCTGAGCATTTCTTACCTGCAGTGCAACTTGTTCACTTCCCTCATCATGAATATTGCCTGTGGAGTTCTATGGTGGCCTTGCAACGAATGGATCGTAGAATGGAATAGCTGGAAAGAAAGGAGCATTGTGGGAGACAAAAATAGTAGATAGTGGTGTGTGTATTTAACTCTAGCACTCCTTCCAGTGTCTTCCCTGCGTTGATCTTTTTTTTTTTTTTGCCAATGTCCCTCTTGCTGCCTTCCCCTTCACGCACGTTAACACAGTTTATCTTCAGTGTCTTGCAATATTTTTTATTGAAATGACAAATGGAAAAGTTCACAGGGGTAGAGCATGGAAACTGATGAATTGTACAAGGTAGCCACTGTCTTCCAGTTGCTTATGCCTCATAATGACCCCCTAGGACAGAGTGGATCTGCCCCAGAGGGTTTCCTAGGCCATAAACCTTCACAGTAGCAGACTACCAGAACTTTCTCCCCTGTAGTCAGGGGTGGGTTCAAACTACAGACCTTGCAAGTTAACAGCCTCAAGCTATTCACCCACCAGGAGTCCTTAAAGACATTCTCAGTGCTTCCTCTTTTGTCCCCAGCAATTTTCTTTTTTCCTCCTTGAAAATAACCACTATTCTGCCTCTTTACAACACCAAGGATTACTTTTGCTTCTTTTATATTTTGTATAAAATGATTCAGCCTGTATTATTTTGGGTCCATTTTCATAATTCGATTTTTAATTGTGAGATTAATTCATACAGTTGCTTATTCATATTGTTGCATGTAACAGTCGTTTGTTCATTATCTATGCTAATTTTATTATTATAGTATGTATTTATGCCCAATTCAATTATACGTTCTATACCTTCTATTTTTGGTAGGCATTTAAATTATGCCTGGCTTGGCTATTATGAATAATGCTGCAAACATTGCTGTATATGGTATTGTGCTTTACTTTTTGGCATATCCCTAAGAGAATGTCTTAAGTCACAGCAAATGCACAAAGTGATACCAGTTCATTCTATCATCCGCAGTGTCTATAGTTCCAATTGTTTCACATCTTTTCACCACTAGGAATTGTCACTTTGAAATTTTTGTGGTTTCCATTTGCATTTTCCCTAACAAGTTGAGACCTTTCCCACACTTTTGTCAGCTATTTGGGATTTTTTTAAGCATGCTTCTATTTTCCACTTCATTAAATTGGATTTGTCTTTGTTTGGGTGCTTTGCAGGGATTTTTTACTTTCCCTTAGGATTTATTCTTTAACCTCTGGTCAAGAACAGCAGTTAGTATATGATTATTAGCGTTTTTCCAACTAGCTCTCTTTTAGCATTTCTAATTTAATTCCATTGTGGTTGGAGAACATACTGTGAATGATTTCTAACGTGTTAAGTTATTCTAAGGTGTGTTTTATGGTTGATCAGGCAAATGTCCCCTGAGACATTGGGAAGAATATGTACTGTATTCTTGTCCAATGAAATATTCTTTAAACACCAGTTCCATCAATTTGACTGTTGGAGCTGCTTAGTTTACTATGTGCTTATTGATTTTCATTCCACTTGGTTTCTCAATTATTGATAGAGGGTGTTGAAGTCTGCACTATAATTATGAATCTGACTATTTTGGATTTCAGTTCTGTTTTGGCCTTGCATACGTTCATACTCATTCCTTATGTATAGATATAGGATTAATAACCTTTCTGAGAAAAATGACCCCTTGATCATTATGTAATGGTCTTTAGCACCATCTTTTTGCCTGAGGTTGGCTTTGTTTAAAATCAACATAACCACTCCAGTGTTCTTCTGATTCCTATTGCGGTTGTTAACTGCCATGGCGTCAGCCTTACTCCCTTCTCTGGAGACAAGTCTCCGTCTATTTCCTTAATTTTTTTTTTTTTTACTTTTACCATTCCTTTGGTGAATCAGGAAGTCTAGTGCGAGCTGGAGTAGGAAATGTCCTAACGCAACGCAATTAAGGATCCAGGTGTCTCAGTGCTAAGCCCTCAGTTGCTAGCCCCAAAGTCAGTAATAGGAACCCTCCTGCGTGTCCATAGGAGAGGTCCGAACCTGTGAAGATGTGAAGCCTTAGAAACGCTGTGCAGTTCAGTAGGGTCAGAACAGACTTGAAGCAAACAATGATGGGATTGCTAACTGAAAGGTCCGTGTTCTAACTCACCAGCTGCTCCGCTGGAGAAAAGACCTGGCCATCTTCTCTCATAGAGACCACAGATCACAAATGGCCCTGGCAGTCTCTGGTCTCTGGGCTTGATGGGAGTCTGAAAGGTCTGACTCCCTGGGGCACAGCAAGCCTTGAACTAGGCTCTGACAGTGCGCTCTTCTCAGCACAGTTTGCATTTCTTAGGAACAAAGCCCTGAGTGAATTTTGAATACTTATTCGTATTCTCTTTCCAGGCCACAAGGGATAGATCATTGTCAGATGTGTAAAGTGAGAACTTGGTGAGGTTCCTGGGGGGTAAACCCCACAAAATGGTGTCCATTTCCCCCCAAGATTGAAGTCCACAAAACGCTGCCATTCTTTTCCATACTCCCTCGCCAACGGTTCATTGAGGTGTTTCTGCCGGTTTTTGACTCCCACGATTCTGCGCCAAGTAACTACGTCTCAGTCCTGACTGTGAATTGCTTTTGTTTACAGGTTTTTGAACCGTCATTTTACCTCGTTTCCCTTGTGGCCTCTGTTTTATGATGGGTAAAAAAAATGTTATCCGGTTTTCCAGTTTTCACTTACAAAGAAATGAGTGGCAATTGCTAAGCGTTTTACACATCAGAGCTGAAACTAGAAGTTCAATGTATTTTTAGGTGTTCGTTTTATCTTCTCTAAATATGTTCCTTGCTGATAGTTTATACTAAAAATATGTCTTTCCATTCCCATTTATGATATATTAATGATGTTTTGGGTAAAGGGAGGTTATTTTATTATGTTGTTTTCATGCAGTATAATAAATCAATACTTTGTTTTTGTTGTTAATATTTTTGTGTCCTGTTTAATGTGGCATTTTGTGTCCTGTTTAATGTAATGGCATTCCTTTGTAATTCCATCTCATGCTCACTGATTTCCTTTTCATGTTTAGATTTATGTCTAATATGAGATAAGAATCAAGATTATTTTTCCCATATGGATATCTAGCCAACTGAGCATTGTTGTTGAAAACATGGCTCTGTCCCCACTGGCCTCATCTTATGCCAATTGTCCACTTACATGTGGATCTCTTTTGGAATACTATGACTTGATTGGTGGGTTTACTTTTCTATCTGTGTTTGTCTCTGCCATAGTTCTAGCTACTTTAACTTTAAAACAAGTCTTGATATTGAGTATTGTAAGTGTCCCATGCCAACAGTCACCAAAGTTATTCTGTAGAGGCAGAGAGTAAATAGCTTTCATTGTGTGGGTACTATGATATCTGTTGCAAGTATTCAATTTGGCTGTTGTATCTCAAATGTAGTCATCGACAATGTGGGAAATGATGGCTGTGACTGTAGTCTGTAAAACTCATTTATAATAAAAGGCAACAGACTCAAATTTGGCTAGAGGCATAATTACAGAGCTCTGGGGTAGGGGTGGTGTTGGACAATGAAAAATGTCTAGGCTGAAACAATTTAGGCAGAAAGGCCTGGCAAAGCACTCCTGAAAAAAACAGGCAATGTGAAACTGATCATGCAGACGGTGCAGTACCAGGAAGCATTTCATTCTCTTGTGAACAATATAGTTATGAGTCAACATGCCAACTCAACAGCCAACCCCATTTTGCAGTTGATATACCTGTTTATATATTCATGGCATGGATATATTATATAATATAGTCTTATTTTAAATTATTACTGGAATCAGATTTTTTTTAACATAACCATTGAAAACGCCAGAAACTTACACTCAACATTTCATAAAAAATAATACATCATGTTACCTTTAAAAATTATTTATGGAGCTGGGGTTTATGCTTTCTACTGAGACAACATTATTGCTTATTCCAAGACAAACTGAAATCTGAATTATAACAAAATTTTCCCAAGTTTGATTTCAATCTCCCATAGTTTTAACAACAACAAAAAAATCTCCTAATATCTCCACTCGATGCTTGGCCAGGCTGTAACCAGGGTTGCTGAGAAATATGGCTGCATAGATCCTCATCTGCTTCCCCAACTCCTTACAACTTTGCAACGTTTGGAGTTGAAATTAGCCACTTACTGCTTAATTTAGTACTTTTCTAAGACTTTTTGTTGAAAGATTTGTACATATGGGATTGAGATCACAACCTGACTTTATTGATTTCTCAGGGAAGCAATTCAGTCTACTAACTCAAGACACATGAAAATGTGGCTAAGGTATAAATACAGCAGCAGTTGATTTCATAACTGTTACATGGAGAAGGAAATACACCTCAGCTTTCAGAAAACACACAGAGTAGACACAGCCAATGTCTCTCTAGATCCTCTTAGAATCTATTATTTCAATCAAGAAGGAAAAAACACAGCAATAATATTTTAGCACTAAAAAGTCACCTTTCATTATCTGGCCCATCTAGATATAAGAACAAAAAATCTATTTTTCCCTTTTATACTTTTAACAACCAAATAAACTTTAGAGGTAAAATATGAAATGCAGTTAGTTTTTTTGTAATGATTCATATAGCAAAAACTCCTAAGTAAAGCAGAATGTACTTCAGTTTATAGTAAAACTAAAATATGCATTATGGTAGCTACAGCATGTTTTCTACAAGTTGAATTGGGTCAACACGCCATTAAATTATGAAAATGGAAAACAAAAATCAAATCATTCCTAGCTAGTAACATGCTGTACTTTCACTTCACTAGAAATCTATTATATAAACTAAGACTGAGTTATGTCCATTTACACATTGGGTAGATCTAAACATGCAACCAATATCTTTCACTGGAGTGAAAATAAGAATACATGTGTACTTCTTCCTTATGAACACTGTGATTGTTATGGAAAATACATTTGGAAAAAGATACTATGTGTGACTTTCATATAAGGAAATTTAATATAAAAATTCTACTAAATATTTTCATGCTAATTTTGTATCCAGATCATTATTCCTGTACTCCTTGAAATTTGAGACACAGTCAACTTACAATGATCACAATTTTCCTTTTGTTGTGTCTACCATTTTATGAGCACCTGAATCCTGATCTTTAATAATGGTTTTGATACTGAACTCAACTTCCTTTCTTTTCCATCATCTTGATTGACTTAAACATCCAAACATCTCATCTTTTCATTTTTGTACCTTCCTTTTTCTATTTTAATAACTCTGTTTCATAGCTATATATTAGATTTTATCTTTCTTTGGAACCAATTTCCTCTGAAATAGTAAAATTAGCTCACATTGTGTGAGCATTCATTACAATTTCACAAGTTCTATCTGCTCTGCACTGTCAGTCCAATTACCCTGGATCATCAATTTCACAGGGAAGTTTTTCAGTAAACTCTGTTTTCCATGTCATCAATTCCTCTCTTATATTTACATTCTCTGGTTTAATTTCATTACCTTCTAATTGCTTTACCTTCTTAGAATATTATAGCTTGCTTGTTCCCTCACATATTTTGAAGTGTCCTGTGGGACAATTTTGAATGTATCCCTCTTAATACCAACATTTGAGCATGCAACCCCTTTTTTTTTAAATACAATTTTTTTTAAGTTGAAAAATCCTTTGTTTTAAATCAATATTTAGTGAGTATAATGCATAGCAGAGTCCTATGAGGTGGCATCACTGACTCAATGGCAGGGCGTTTGGTTTGGGGAAGATCTAGTAAATACTTCAAATAATGTGCTCTTCTTTATAATAACAGTTTAAAAACAAAACAAAAAAGTGTCTTGCTTATTAGTATGTTCTAAGCAATATTACTTAATTGTCTAATTAGCAGTGTTGGCAATCACTAAGTAACTTAGGTCAACACTAACGATAAATCTTTTCAGCAAGTGCAAACAAAAGAAATTTCTCACCTTTGTCTTCCCTAGAATCAAGAAACAAAAAAAATGATTTGGATTCTCGTTAAACATAACTGAATTGCTGTCACACTGTGTATGTGTCAACACTTTAAATAGCCTGGTCTGAAGAAGGCTGGACAAACAGGGGCATACATTTATACCTCCCTTATTTAAAAGGATGTTGGTAACATTATTGGCATGCTATTAGCACCATAGTCTTGAGACTTTTCTATTAGATGGTGAGGAAGGATTCCTAGTTGTAGAGATGAGCCAATCATAGAACCACGACGCCTCAGATTTGAATAAAGGAAACCAACCTTCCTTTTGTATTTTTTCTAATTTCTCCTGAAACATCCAGGAAGAAAAATTACATTAAGAGTGAGTATTATTAGAAATATACTCAACAATCTTTTCACTCTGTGCATTCTGATGGTATTTTCAATCACCACATATGAATAAGAAGACTGGAGGAAGCATTTAGGAACTAGAGGAAAGCTGTATTCTTCATCGGTGCTACATCGCGCGCTGACTGACTTATCTCCTCCATCTGTTTTAGGTATCGCCAGATTGATTTCCATAGTGGCTGTACATACTTACAGGTCCACCAGCAGTGGATGAGAGTTTCTGTCTCCCCACAGCCCCTCCAACACTTGTTACTTTCTGATTTTTTGAATGGGCTACTTTTGAGGGTATTAGGTGGTACCTCATTGTTGTTTTAATTTGCATTTCTCTTATGGCTAAAGATCGGGAACATTTTCTCATGTGTTTGTTAGCCATTCGGATTTCTGCCCCTGTGAAACTTCTGTTCAAGTCCTTTGCCCATCTCTTAAGTGGGCAATTCATTTTTTTTTTTCCTTTTGGAAGCTAGCAGAGACCAGAGAATGTACACTGGTGCAGATAGGAGGTAGAGGCACAGGGAATCCAGGGCAGATGATACCTTCAACACCAGGGGTGTGAGTGGCGATACTGGGAGGGGAGAGGGAGAGTAGGTTGGAAAGAGAGACCTGATTTCAAGGATCTACATGTGACCTCCTCCCTGGGGGATGGACAACAGAAAAGGGGGTGAAGGGAGATGTTGGACAGGGCAAGATATGACAAAATAATAATTTATCAAGGGCTCATGAGGGAGTGGGGAGTGGGGAAGGAGGAGAAAAAAAGAGGACCTGATGCCAAGGGCTTAAGTGAAGAGCAAATGCTTTGAAAATGATGAGGGCAATGAATGTACAGATGTGCTTTACACAATTGACATATGTATGAATTATGATGAGTTGTATGAGCCCCTGATAAAACATTTAAAAATTAATAAATAAATTTTTTTTAAAAAGAAGACTGGAGAAGAATTGATGTGCTTGCATCACTGAGAGAAGAATATTGATAGTACTGTGGTCTGCCAAGAAGAACAAACAAATCAGTCTGCAGAGAAGTACAGCCAGAATGCTCCACAGGAATGAGGATGGGGAGACTTCCTGTTCATGTGCTTCGGAAATGTTATCAGGAGAGACTCGTTTCTGGGAAAGGATATCATGCTTGATCAAGTGGAAGGTGGGCAATGAAGAGGAAGCTCCTTGGTGAAATGGATGGGCATCCTGACCATCAGGAGGGGCTCAAGCACAGTGGTGAATGTGAGGATGACACAGGACGACACGTGTTTTCTACACTGAGTCTCTGAGACTTATGACCAACTTGACAGTACCTAACAACAGGGATGGCATGCATTCTCAGGTGTCACGCTACCAGTAATTGTTAAGGCGATAAATCACAGATAATAGGCTTACATTCAAACTAAGATATCCATATTTTTATGGAAGATTCAATTTAGTTAGCATTTTAATATGTTATTTATACCATCTAGTTTCCACACCATCTTAGCATTTTTCATAATCAGGTGTTAATACTAGAATATAAGAAAGTTTGTGGAACCGATGAGGTATTATTCTTAATATCTCGATGCTAGTCAAGTGCTTGAATTATAGTAGAGGGACTCCTAAATGCTAATTTTAAAAATAGATCCTGTTATAATTCAGTTGCTGTTATTTTTCTTGATTCTGAAAGTAAATGGGTTCATGTCTTGAACCCATATATGCTATATAGAACTTACTTATTTTTAATCCAAATGTTGGAAAAAAAGCCTATAATCATGGGAATAGAATTTGGTTTCCTGATTGAGATGATTAGTCTATGTCTATATCTCATTAGGCACCCTTATTGGAAGTGGTTAAACTCGTGACTGCTTACCAAAAGATCAGCAGTTCCACCCCATCAGCTGCTCTTGAGAAGGTGTTGGAGTCTGCTACTCTAAAGATCGACGGGCTCCCACACCAGGAGGGGAAGGAGAAGGTGGGAGAGATAAGGGGAAACGATCACAGTGATTTACCTATAACCCCCTCCATAGGGGATGGACAACAGAAAAGAGGTTGAGATGAGACATCGGTCAGTGTAAGGCATGAAAAAATAATAATTTATAAATTATTGAGGGCTCATGACGGAGGGAGGGAGGAAGGGTGGAAGAGGAGGGGGAAAATGAGGAGCTGATATCAAGGGCTCAAGTAGAAAGAAAATGTTTTGAAAATGATGATGGCAACAAATGTACAAATGTCCTTTACACAATGGCTGGATGTATGGATTGTGATAAGAGTTGTGCACTCCCCCAATAAAATGTTTTAAAAATGTATATTTTCAGGCTTGGAAACTCTGTGGGGCAGGTCTATTCTATTCTATGGACTTGTAAAGAGTCAGAATCAACTTGACAACAGTGAGCTTGTTTATATATCTCAAGTTTTACTTCAAATGCAGAATTGACTACAGTCAAAACAAGATAAAAAGTCACTCTATATGAAATGATTCTTCATCCATTATTTAATAAATTTAATATTTCATTACTAATATCTATGTCCTATGAAAACTACAAGGTAAGTACATGTCCAATCATCTCAATACATTTTTTTAGACTTTTGAAGACAACTGGATAGTGTCAAATGGGACACATTTAGAGTTTCGGCTTTATTTTCCCCCTTCCCTATTGTGTACACTCCATGGTACACACTGTGCTTTGATCCACCAGCTGCTGTGAAGGAGAAAGGTGTGGCGATCTGTTTTTGTAAGCTGACAGCCAAGGAAACCCTGTGGGACAGTTCTGCCCTGTCCCACGGCATCCCGATGCTTCGGTCCCAACATGACAGTACAACAATATCATGCACACGTCATCATAGTTAGGAAGTGAGGGAAAACAGGGATTTTGTGGCCACAGAAATCAGTCCTCTTGAACTGAACAAAGAAACCCATGTATTCGAAATCATTCATGTCCCATCACAGCATGTGGAATGTGTTTTGAGTCCCTGTAGGTCACTTCTGTGGTCATCATGGCACAGTGCTCAAGAGGTGTTGGCTGCAATACATGACTGACTGATTGGCTATTTTTGTGGCTATCCACAAAAATAAGATGCCTCTAGTCATTTCGCTTTCTGAATAATCATGATATTATTGTGGTAGATCATCTACGGACAAAGAGAAATTTTACAATAATTGCTAGCGGTAAATTGTTAAGCTGTCAAATGTATAAAACATTAATAAATAAATATAATGCATTGTAATATTTAAATCTATGTTATACATGGATCTCTTCATTTCTGACACTAATGAATCAAAATTTAACAATTCCAGATTATCATATATACATTCAGAATTAAAGTATGGAAATGATTTGTTTTTACAGTGACTCACACAAGACAAAATAATCTAAAATATTTTGAGAAAGTATTTGTAATTTTATTTTAATATAAAGCTAATGCAATTCTTATAAGAATGTTGTCTTATAATTTGGCCATAATTATGACTTTTGATATAATATGTGAAAATGGAGAATCAATAGGTATCATTTTATCTGCTTGCTCTTCCCATTAAATCAATGAATCAGAATTTGTGGAGATGGAGATTTTTCAAAGGATGCCTGACCTAGCTATTATCCTCTTAATTCTAATTTATAAAGTTTGAGATTAATTTATGCATGAATATTTGTTATGTGCCCAAGTCTACATTCATGAATTAGGCAGTGTTTTGTTTACAGTCGGAGTGCTAGAGAGATGAAATAATATGACAAAGCTATAGATATGAATTTGTAAAGTACTTAATCACCTTACTTAATCACATTTTTAAAATGGAAAAATATGTCAGTGATGTAAACCTCATATCCTAAAGACTATTTGTAATCTTATTAAATGTGTGAGAAGAGCCGCAGGTTCATAAGAATTATAGTAAATGCTCTATATAGTAAAAAACAAGTGCTTTTCCTTTAGGTCAATTCGGACTCATAGCAACTATATGTGGCTGAGTACAGCTACCCTATAGTGTTTCCACACTATACTGTTTACAAAAGTAAGCTGCCACATCATTCTCCGGGGGACCTGCTAGTGACGTCAAGCCATGGACTTTTACTTAGCACTGAACACTGAACTGCTAAGCCATCGATGCTCCTGCAAGTGTTCTATAGTTTCCCCACATTTCATTTGAAGAATGGTTCCTACTTTGGTAGTGTTTATTTGACTTCTAAGTAGAATATTCTGCTTCTTACTAAGTTAGAAAGACTCCTTTTAACGTGATGTATGAACTCATGAATGAGTATGGTCAGATCTAAAATGAAAAACAAAGGATTGAAAGAAAGAATTGAGCAGCATCACACGGGAGAGCTGTCAATGACTAAAGACAGTGATGTTCGTTGCCTTTTACATTTGCATTCTTTGATGTTTGGATTGCTCTCATCCCCACGTCCTGCTGCCCTCTGACATAGACCTTCACCTTTGCACGCAGCTTTACTTGAGGAAGTGCAGAAGCGCACAGGAGCAAGTGCCCTCATTTGTCTGTGTGACTTTAAATTCCGTTGAGGGTTTCAAAGTCTTTACAATCCCCTTGGGCTCTATATAGTCTATGATTTTACTTATTTAAACTAAATTATTCACTATCATTATTCATTATCTCCAAATGCTAAAGAAACAAATAAGTAGGTGAATCAATCGTAAAATGTAGTAAATATTGCAATTTGGTGCCGCTCTGTAGCAGAATAGCTAGATTTCATCTGAATGAAGCATAGATATATAAAACAATCAATCTGTTTTCTTTACTGAAATAAACTCACTGCCATTGGATTGATGTTGACTCATAGCAACCCTCCAGAACAGGGTAGACTTGCCCCTGTGGGTTTCTGAGACAGTAACTCTTTATGACAGCAGAAAGCCTCATCTTTCTCCCACAGAGCCACTGGTGGTTTTGAACTGCTGACCTTCTATAGATAATGTCATTGAGCTGTGACATCCTTTGAAATTGCTGAACCAATTTTGTCAAATCTGATTATCAATCAGAATTATAGCAGTCTTTTGAATAATTTTAAATATGCTTAGAGGTTAGTAATAGTTTAAATTTTGGGGGATCTGAACATGAAAGGAAACCAGATATTAGCTTTTAAAAAGCAAAGCTGAATGGAAAACAACAAAATCTCCGTATTGTACTACACTAATCAGTTGTACTAGATAAATTTAATTATTAATTCTTAGATCTAAGTTTTCAGTTTATGCCATTCCCTTGATATAGAACCATAGGTTCTGTTAACTTCTAAAGCTTTCAATAATTACAGGACAAACAAAAATTGCTTTGAAAACTCACGCTTATTCTGGTCTTTTATTAATAAAATATAGTATTCTTTTTTTAGTTAAACATGTGTTCATGTAAATGAGTAAATTTTCCTATTCCAATTATTCCTTTTTCAATCATTTCTTAGACTATAAGGAGGGAGATCAGACTTCCATGTCTTCTATCAAGTTTTCTTTTGGTAAAAGGATATAAACTTGTTGTAAAACATATATTCAGCTTGTATCAGTATTACTGCCTCTACATAATTTATTTGATGTTTTTACTTTTCAAACCTAATAGTCACTAAGAACTAAACGGGAGAAGCTGACTTTAACAAAGGTATCTCTGTGATACAGTGAATTACTCGATATGGCTCTTCTGGCCATAGTCTTTCTAACTCTCACTGAATGACTGGGTAGAAGCATGTAAATATGGTGTATAGTACTCTAACCTGGGGATTGGTCAATTTAACACCCTCCTGGTATCAAATCAGCCATCTCAGAAGCAGGAACAGGAAGTGACACACATATTTTGGACCCTGAAATCCCTGCCCTGAACCTTTTAGATCCAGGAAATAGAGCACTATAACATTAAGGAGTGGAGACGTAGTGGAGAAATGGAAGCAATAGAGGCAGCAGAACCAAGAGTACACAACAGGGCAGGGTGCTGGGCTCCCTAACCTGTGGAGCAAAAAAAGCAGAGTGTCTTAAGGCAGGAGGATGGCTTATACTGTGAGGTGCCTCCGGGCTCTTAAATGGTAGTTTAGTTTGCTGAGGCACAGAGGTGTAACCGAGAGCCTTCAGACTGAGGTTTATGGTCAGGGGTGGTTAGACCATCTGGGCACTTAACAGCAGCACAAAAGGAGTGTTGTAACACCTGCCCAAGCAGCGCAGAGTCCCAGGGGCCAGATAAGCGAGAGGTCAGGGACCAGAAAGCAGTCTGCCTGCCAACATGGCTGAGGAGAGGTACTCCTGATCAGAAGAGCTGTATCCTGAGCATTACTGATGCTGAACTTTACAAAGTTAATCCCCATAATAAGCCCCATAATCATGAGCTTTGTCTATGAGTTCTGTATGGCTATTTAATGAGTTATCAAACACAGCAGAGAAGTAGAAAGTCCTGTGGGAGGTATGGTTAGTATCAGAATTGCTAAAAAGAAAAACAAAAAAAGATCAGAGGATAGAGGCATGTCTGACCTAACCTCACAGGAATCAGTCAAGGGTTACTACCCTTGATCTTAGCAAAAAGGCTGAGAAGCGATAGGAATCAGTCAAGGCTTGATGCTGATTGTGAGTCTCTTGTGAAGTCAGAAGAGATCAGACATGGTCCCAAGTCCATTATTAAAATCTCAAATGGTAAGTGGAATGTAAAACATGGAATAAGTATTCGTTAAATTTAAAGCAAATGCATCTTATTTGTTTTATTCACCTTTATTGTTGCTTCTGATTCATAGTGGCTCGATGTGACAGAGCAGGGCTGCTCCATAGAGTTTCCACGTCGGTAAGTCTTCACAGGAGCATGTGCCCTCATCTTTGCCCGACAGAGTAGCTGGGGGATTTGAACATTACCCGTCCAGTTCTTAATCCAATGTGCCACCAGGAATACTTGTTGTATTCATTATATATTACGAACCACACACACACACATGTCTTATCTACCTGGGTGTACATGCTTAAAACTCACTGCCATCGAGTCAATGCTGACCCATCTCGCCCTGACAGTGCAGAGGAGAACTGGCCCTGTGGGCTTCTGAGACTCTCCCTCTACAGCAGCAGAAAGTCTCCTCTTGATCCCCTGGAGCAGCTGCTGGTTTCAAACTGCTGGCCTTGTGGTTAGCAGCTCAATGACATAGCCCACTAGGTCATCAGCCCTCATGTGCATACCTACAATGGGGCTATCTAAAAGAACCTGGGTGTGATATGAGGGGACTGGTGAATTGAGAGTCCATTCCACCAGGTCAGACTGTGAATCAAGCTTTCTATTTGGAGGTTCTGAAAAGATTGCATAACAGTGAGCGACCAAAAAGGCCTGATTTGTGGCAGAAGGAGGACTGATTTTGCCACCACAAAAATGCACCTGCTCACGCAGCCATCTCAGTGAGCCAGTTTTTGGCAAAACACAGCATGCCCCTCTTGCCCCATGCACCTTACTCACCCGACCTCGCTCCATGCGACTTCTTTTTGTTTCCACGAAGGAAGAGGGACATGAAAGGACAACAATTTGAAGACATAAAAGAGGTGAAGAAAAAAGAAAAGAGGGAGGAGCTGTCAACTATCCAAAGAAATGAGCATGCAAAAGGTCTCCACGAATGGAATTGCAGATTTGACAAATGGATTAAGTGGAATGGAGAGTGCTTTGAAGATGATAAGGTCATTTTGTAAAAAACATTAAATACATAACTTTGGGGGGAAGAGTCTATGTTTTTTTCGGGGGAGTACCCCATTGTATAGCTTGCTAAAAAAATAATCTCATGCATGTGTGAACATTAAAAATTTGCATTAGGGTGAGGTAAAAGTATTGGTACTTGAGTTACAGTTCATATATGCATGGGTTTATTAGAATGTTCAAATATGTCTCTGCAATCAGCCTATGGCAGTGGACAATTTCTCTCAGTAATATACTTCATCTCTTTAGCGTAACTACAGACAGTTAAAATCACAGTGGCTTCAAGGGGCTCGACTTGGTCAGTAAGTTCAAGGCAGAGAAGTCAACTCAAGAGGTTATGGGGACAGTTTTTCAGGATTCCAATAGGATAATTTTAATATATTTTCTTAAATGACACAAGATCATAGAGAGCTATTAGGGGAAAGTTTGAGGAACATTTAAAACTTCATTAATGAGGAAAAGTATGGGAAAAATGTCAAGAGGAATTTTTCTAATCACAACAGTGTACCTGCTCATTATTCAAGTGTAGCAAAGGTTACCATGAAAATCTGGTTGGGAAATCTTGCCCCATCCACCCTACAGGCCTGCTCCTGCTCTGTCAGGCTTCTTTTTCTTCCCTAAACTCAAAAAATATTTAAAAGGAACTTGATTCGAGCTCCGTTAGGATGTCTAAACTTCCATTCTGGTGGTGTAAGTTGTAGCATCTAGAATTCTTTGTGGAAGAGTATAGAACTAGACGGAGGACATGTCCAGAAGCAATAGCCTTATATTTTGATAATGTTCTTTAATGACCCTATAATTTTTAATCTATGGAAATTCTATAATTTATAAATACTTTTAACTTACCTTTGTGCTATAAAACTAAAAACCCTAACCCACTGCTCTTAAGGTGATTCTGACTTACAGTGACCTCAAGTACAAAGTAGAATCGGTCCATAGGACTTCAAGGGCTGTAAACCTTTATGAAATCCCATGGTCTCATCATTCTCCTGCTGGGCAGCTGAGGGCTTTTCAACCATTTGGTTACCAACCGGTGCTTCACCCACTATGCCAGCAGGGTTCCTAAGGTATGCATATACGTTTATAAATCAAATATATTTCTACTTCAATACACTTGCAGTCTTACATAGAGCAAGCAGTGTGTGGCAGTTAGGTTTTATGTCCACTTGGCTGGGCCAGGAGTCTTAGTGGTTTGGCAGTTGAGACCCCATCATGTGACCTAAGACAATATAATCTACTCCATGATGGGATCTGCTGTGAGCCAAGTGGTTACATAGCCCTGATGATCCCTCCCTGGAAGCCTGGCCTGTTCGAGACTTCACTAAGGAGCTGTGGACTGCTCCCATCTTCTTACTTGCCTGGATCTCCCCCATCCGTGGCAACAATCTTCGGTTCTTGAGCTGGCAGCCCAACTTACTGCCTGCTGACCCTCGGAACCAGCCAAGCCTGCCAATCTTGGATTCATTGGACTCTTCCAGCGACAGGCCTGGCCTGCTGACCTCCGTCGACGTTGTGTTTTCCTGCTTTGTCTTCCTGTGTCCTGGAACACCGGCCCCAGAGCTGCGTGCTTTAACAAGATCCTCCAGCTAACATCTGACCCAGAGCCCCGAACTGGGTGGGACGCAGGCAGTCCTACAATGGCGGGAGCCATTTCTCTCCATACGTACTTCCCCCTTTATTTACCTGTGTGAGTCACTGCTGTCGCTTCTCTCGAGAACCCAGACTAACACACCGGGTCCCTCAGTATGCCATATACTTATATCAAATTTTAAAATCCCCATTTAAATATGTTTAGTGCCTTAAAATACAGTCCGTAGGGTAGTTTTTTTTTCTTTCTTTCAGTGTTTTCCCCCTTCAGCACTTCAATTTCTGTCTGGATTTTATTATACATAACAACCAATCCCTGCTTTGTCTAGCCTATCCAACATGATGAACGGTGCTCCCTCTAGTAATGATGTCATTGCAGGCTCAAATTCAGAGACATGTTGTCGACTTCGGCTTTTTAAATCACTAAAACAAAAATATACTAGGTCGTATTTAAACACAGCCGTGGTGAAAAATCCTATTAGGTCAGAAAGCAGGAAAAGGTGGCTTAATGCTAAATGTACCAGTTGGCCCTACAAAGCCCCAAGAATGTTTCGTGACTTCTGCACATCCCAGGTTCAACAAAGTCTAACTGAGAGCCATTGGAGCATACGCTTCCTGTCTCACTTGAGTCAGTGTTGGATCAGACCACAGAGCTCTTTCCAGACTGGCCAGAAATAGGCCTCATTTCACCAACACATTCCTTGCCTGATGCCCTGAGTTAGGAGAACTGAAGGCGTCTGGGTTGTTTAGTCAATCTCAAGTCTGCTGGAGTCAGAAATAAGCCCTTTTCTGCACCTGGGTCTGAACCGCATGTCCATGATGCCTGAATGTGAGCAACATTCTGTTTCAGGCCACTTTTGTTTTACCGAGTTCTGCAGAAACATTAATTACATATGAAATGTTTCTCTGGGAAAAATTGGTTTTCCAAAATCTTGCTGTAAAAATTCAAGCCAAATTGGAGCTTAGTCACTGGGAATGAGGGAGGGCATTTCAACAGTTAGGAAAATTCTCCTCAGAAAATTATGATTCCCCACAGAGATTTTGAAAAACACATGTTAGCCACTTACTTGCCATGGTAAAATGGATCTGAAACTTAATCTAATTTCTGTAAAGAGACGAGCTAGAAAAATGATTAAATAAGGAGATGCTTCATCAAGATCACCAAGTTAGTCATCAAAATATTTTCCTGTCTATGCTAAAACAATGTGGTTTAAAATTGTCTAGTAACAGTTATATGGCTTTCAGGGGATGTCTTTGTTCATCAAACCCAACACAAAAAGCTTCTTAAAGCCTATTTCATTCACATGGACATATAGTCTAAAATTAGAGAAATTCACCATGGCATGAGTGAGAACTTAGCATTCTTTTAGGGAAAAAAAGAACCTTGAAAAAGAAAAAAGCATATTATACATTCTTCTACTTAGCAGCTACTTAAAGTCTTATTAACGGAGCTCTTTAATTGTGGATAAAAAAAGAGCTACATCATCTTCTGCTTTACTTTTCCTTTGTTTGTTTCCGCCAAGACCCAGGAGGAGAAAAACAATTAGACAGGTAAAGGACACTTGTCTTTGCCAATAAGGTTGGCAAAGGCTCTTGATGGTCAAGTTATCGGGCAATGAACGTGCTGCTGCTGCTGCTCAGGTTGTTGTCAGGGAATCTGTGGTGACTCCTGAGGGCCCTAGGAACGCAGAGTAGACTGCTTAGACAGTTCAAAGCCGGGGCTATTCAGAACCAGATCCCCAGGCTTGGATTCTTAGGTGCCCGTAGGAATTTGAATTCAATGCCCTTTTTGTCCATAGGCCTTCACAGTAGATTCCAGGAGGGCATGAGCTTCGTATTGCTCCTTTCCTATGGAAGATTCTTCACAACTTCCATCTAAGATCTGCTAAGGGATTCATTAAGAATTTATGGGCGAACCTTGGCCATCTTGACAAGGACTACATTACTATCCCTCTCGATAATATGGATTTTAGTCATTTAGAAAGCAAATAGTATCACAATAGTTCGAGTAAACTCCAAGGAGGCAAAGCTTTAAGAGCTTGTTTTGTAGGATTGTGTTTTATTTAATGAAGTCACCAAGGTCATAAGATAATCATAACTAGACCTGTGTTACCCATCTCAAAGAGATCCTCCCTTGCTTCTGTTGGCGTTGAGGCCATCCGGTGCGCTGCCCTTTTGCTTTGGGATGTTACACGTGAGGGTAAGTGCATGGAGACTGGGGCAATTGTGAAGAAGGCCCGGTGTGGGTCTTCCGGGTCTGTACTGTTTCCTTCCTCGGGAAGAGGCCCTCCACCCCATCAAAGTGCCGACTCTTTCCCCGTTGTGACCTTGATTTAAATACGAGTGAGTCTAAGAGCAGTTTTTTCACAATAATCACCGGTTAGCTGCTGGATTGTATTTTAATATGGGTGGGAAACATAAAGTTAGAAGAGAGAGGGCATTATGTCTTTTTGGAGATTAAAATCATTCTAATGTATATTTAAAGGTCTTTTCATTTAACAGATATTACTTTCTACCTTATGAAATTCTAGAATTAATCGTATCTGTTATAGGTTTCTGTTCATGTCTCTAGTAACGTGTTAGGCTTCTTTTTCTTCTGTAAGGTTCCAGGTCATGCTTTCTGTAACATTTCATGGAACATTATACTTAACGGAATATTTTATTCAAACAAACTTTATATGTTTCTAAACTTTTGCTTCTAAATTTAATTATTTTTAAATTCCTTAGAGTAGTTGAAATAAATAAAGATAGATTAGAAGAAATGACTCTACTAGGTTATTTTTCTATTATTTTATTTTTATATCTTGATTTCAATGTTAGATTCCCCTTTCGAGACTTAAGGAAATTCAGAGCCTGAAATTGGACTGGATTGAAGACTTTAGAGTTACTGGCTAACAAAAAGCAAACAAAAGAAATTAACTCAGTTGATAAAAAAGGCAATTGAGCCTGACTCAGGTCCTAGACCAAGGCTGGCATTCCTTCCAACCTGATCCCTAAAGTATCAAAGTCAGAGAAACCAAGGATAAAGTAACAGGGACAAACACGGGGACCAGAATAGGGTTTTACTTCTAGGAAATGTAATCACACTGATTATGCATGTGACATCCTTAACTTAGTAGCACAAGTGAGCTTGAAACCTTCCTCTTTTGCTCCATTTCATTCTTTCTTTGTCTTCAAACAGCACTTCAGCTAGTTCCCAGACTTCATGTAGGTGTAGTCTTATCTTCATGGGCTCTCTCGAGTTTTCCAATAACTCCTATCATGGCCTGTGACAGTTCCAGGTGCCCGCTGTTCCACGGGTTAAGCATTTTGCTGCCAACTGCAAGATCAGTGATAAAGAGGAGGCGGTCTACTCCTGGTGGATTTACAGTCTCCAAACCCCTGGGGAGTGTTCTACTCTGTCATGGGGTTTGCTATGAGTTAGAATGGACGCAATGCTAAGGGGCTTTCTTTTTTCATTTTGGTATGGCAGTTCAACAGGTGTTCCAGGAAACACCCGAAATGCTACTCTCCAAATTATCATGATTAAGCACCTTGACAAAATTCTATTCTCCTACATCCCCCACCTCCCCGCCTCGCTCTCAAGCCAAAGAGGAGACAGAAATAGTCAGACTTTACTCTCAGTTTCCAATTAATTGTAATAGCCCTATTCTTAATATCTGTTAACCAATAGAACATACAACGATAAAAAGTGAAAGCAAAAGATCATGTGAGTAATTATAGTATTTTGAAGTATAATTCCTATTTTCATCCTAGACCTATGAATCCTGACTTAAGGAGAAATATATATATATATATATATATATATATATATATATATATATATATATATATCATACCAGACCTCTCAATTTTTGTCTCCCTGGTAGAGAATAACTGAATCCTTTCTTTTTGTAACTTCCCTTAAGACCACTTGGGGATAGAGTGCATGGTCGTTAAATGCAGTTATCACTCAGACATGTTCTGTGCAATATCACAAAGCTGACTACAACCATCAGGACACATATCGATGGACATCCTAGAAGAAACCTGAAAAGAGAGACGGGAGAAGGAAACAAACTCGCAGAGGGCTGTAGATGATATACAATCTACTGTGGTGAAGGCACAGTCTCTCTCAGTGACAGATCTGTGATGAGCTATTTGGCTGTGCATTGGCTGGAATTGAACCCATCTCTTGCATGGGCGATGAAAATTCGATAATTGAACTATCACTTCCCCTACCACCCAATGCTATAATCAAGGCTAAGAATGATTCATTGCACACAAAAAGCTGATAGTCAATTCCACCTTGCTCAGAGAAAGCCGTGTGGTTGAAGCCATGCATAAATTCTACCCTTGCCATCACGAGCCATAGTGACAGGGCTTAAGGGGGGGAGTACAAAGGCTGTTCAGGGTGAAGGGAGACATTGGACAGGACAAGATATGACAAAATAATAATTTATAAATTATCAAGGGCTCATGAGGGAGGGGCAATGGGGAGGGGGAAAATGAGGACATAATACCAGGGGCTTAAATGGAGAGCAAACGTTTTGAGAATGATGAGGGCACTGAATGTACAAATGTGCTTTACACAATTGATATATGCATGGATTGTGATAAGAGTTGTATGAATCCTAATAAAGTGATTTAAAAAAACTGTTCCGCATTAAGATGACCTTTCTATTCTTCTATTTGAATATTAAGACCCTTATCCACAATGAAAGTGCTTTCATATTCTAAGTCCTTGTAAGATTCATAAATTATAGATCATCCTTTCTTTGTTGTCAGTGAGCTCATGCAAATTGTGGAGCATCTCAGTCAAATGAAATAGGCATCCCACTCAAATTTTGGCTGAAGGGAAAATTTCTGGTTTCATTGTTCTCTAGAACTCCACAAAATAGAGTAGGTTTTTTTGTTGTTGTTTTTACCACCAAATTGAACTTCTAGCTGCTATATGCCTGTGGCAGAGAGCCATAAAACAAACCAAAATATTTTTCTCTTTAATCAGCTGGTCATAAGACATTCCCTGGGAGGCCATTTGTGGCATTGATGTAGGATGAGAAAGTGGTGGAACTGGAATCAGAAGAGGCCCTTGGGAATGTGAACCACCAGCTCGTGGAAATTATTTGTGCTTCCAGCACTTCACTGGCCTCTTCCATGCATTCAACTTATGCGGGTGCATACCAGACTGGGTGGCTGCATCAGAGACTGCATACTTCACCAGATCCAGAACTACGATCTCTTGATGGTCTCATCGGCAGTCACCTCGTTGTTTGGTTTTAACTTTTAATCATTATAACTTTCAAATATATACAAAAGTAAGATAACAGGGTAATAAATTTCCCAGTTCCCAGGACTCCAAGCTATTCAACCATAAATAAGCAAACTTATTTATGTCTCCTAGCCTCACCTCTGACTAGATTGTTTTAAACAAACTGGTGTCTATTTCTTTGACATGACCCACTAGTCTTTGTTCATGTTCTTGGATTCTGCAATAAGATATCCTAGGCTCAGCTTGTATTGGGTCCAACTCCCACCTTTCCTGCATCAGACCTGGATCCAACCTTTTCTCCAAAGAACTGCAGTTTGGTTTAGGTAAAAAAAAAAAAAAAAAAAAAGTGTATTTTGAGAGCACAAACTCTTAGTTAATGTGCCTTACCAGTTCATTTTTATATTAGCTTTTAGTATTTAAGTTGGGAATAATTCGATTGAGTATAACCAAATAATACAAATAAGGAAAAATGTGTTGAGTATATAAATTTAGGAAATCGCATGCATTGATTTATCATCATACAAGTATTATAATACCATCAAGTTTAAAACATAGGAAAACAAGCTTAAGTGTTCATTGAGAAGAAAGACATTTCATTTATTCTCCTCAGTTAATACACAGAAGCCTCAAGTTCCCACTTTTCTAAGACACACGAGTTGTTCCAGCTGCTGCTCATGTTACACAGCTGTGTTCAGAATTTTCCATTTTCTATAGTCGACCACTAAACAAACATCCCCGACAGTTCCATTGTTCATGACTCCCCAGTGAATACACAAACATCCAACAAATGGCGTGATCGAGCACATTGCAAACACATGGATGAAATCACTAACCAAGGAACTGTTATTTCCTGACTCGCTCTTTGTTAGTAATTTATCACCAGAGACAAATGTAGGTCAACATTTGCATGAAGAGCAATTAAAGGTAAAGTGACATGCACATTTAAGTAAAATATGTGTGAGAAAGAAGATATTTCTGAATATGACTCAAAGTGGTATGTGCTCCTGGTTTAAATATTTAAGGAAGATTAGCCACATTTTAGAATGGCATACCATCTATATTTATTTATTCCTTAATTGTGAGCTAGCATGGGGTTCTTTAGAAGATTAAGCCTTGAGAAGTTACCCTTTAAGTAGATTAATTACATATTAATTTATGGCTAGCCAATGAGCTTGTGTCCAAGCACTATCATGCAGAAATTATGTGCCCATTGTCAGAGACCATCATTGAGAGAGAAAATGGTGCAAAGAATAAAGATGTTACTTAAAAAATAAGTAATAGTTCCTATTTATTAGTCACTTAATATGGCTTAGTCTTAAATGTCTTAATATGTCTTAATATTAAATACTGAGCATTTAATACACTTTAAATTTATTTAAAGTTTATTTATTTAAAATTAAATATGTCTTAATATTAAATACTGAGCATTTAATACACTTAAGATCATTTTTTTCTCATAAGAATCAATTAAGTAGAACCAAATCAAATGCCATTGAGTAGATTTCTGCGCATAGCGACCCATAGATAGGTAAGAGAAGAACCATTCCTTACCATTTCTGTACATCTTTACGGGGGCAGACTCACGCCCTGCCATCAGGTTCATTTTGACACATGACCACCTTAGAGGGCTGAGTAGAATGGTGTCTGCTGGTTTCGGAGACTGTAAATATTTATAGGGGTAGAAAACCTCTTTTTTTCCCTCCCTAGACTTTAGGGCAGTATAAAGCCTCCTTATGCCCCACTGGTAACCCTGCCTCATCTTTCTCCTACAAAATAGCAGGTGAGTTTGAACCAGAGCCTTGCAGTTCAAAGCCCCACTCTTACCCCACTGGGTCATCTCAGCTTTATCACCTCACTTCCATTGGGTCGCTGCGGACTCATAGTGACCCTGCAGTAGAGTGGAACTGCCTCGTGAGTGGCTGGACTGCAACTCCTCTTCATCCTGTGTTCAGGCTGATGGTTTTGAACTGCTGACTTTGGCTGGGTTAGCGACTCCGACAAATTGAGTTTTAGAGATTTTGAGCCCTTTGCCAAATAGTGAGGGACAGAAACTCTGACAGTCTTGTTGCAAGAAGTCAGGTTCTTGCCTTACCAAGAGAAAGATTTACTATTGGAAGACTTATGGTTTCACAAGGGAATTTTGTTTAGAGACTCCTGGGAGGAAGCAAACCTTGTCAGTCAGCATGTACCCAGTGTCTTTTGCCCTGCTTCCCTAGATTCCCATGCTTACCGGAGATTCTGAGAATTTCCATCAGGGTAGCGAGGTGTTCTGGGAAACATAATCCAAAGACATTGTCATGGATCCAAACATACTCTACCCAGTCTCCATGTTGGCTCCCTCAGTCTGATTTCACAAGCTGTATCATTAGCTGTGATACACTAAACATCTTCAAGGAGACCTAGTGCAGAGTGTTAGCAATGGGAGAGAATTGGGAAAAGGTGCTTCTGGCAGTTACAGATGCACAGGAGAGCAAGTGGTTCCATTAGATTTTATTGGACCAATTTACTGGAAGCAACATCAGAATATTGTGCAGGTGTGTATGCCTTGTAAGTCATAACACTGAAGAAATATCTAGAAATTTACAGGTCAATATAGGAACCGAGTTCAAGAGTAAAAATGGCATATTTCTCAGGATAATTTTGGTAAATAATATCTTAGTTCAGTTATTTAATATATATGTATTACTTTCTATGTTCTAGACTCGGGATGGATTGGTGAATAAGGCAAACGACAACATTCCTATCAGGGAATTTATCGTCTACTGGGTTTTTCCAAGAGAAAAAAATCAATGGAAAATATAGCTACTCATATTTCATTTATGCAACCAATATTTACCGAACACCTTCTGTGCTGTAGGAATGATTAGAGGTGATTAGGAATCAATTCATACAAATAAGAAAATCAGAGCAAGCATGGTTGACAACAATTTCCCTTCATCATGTATGCGTACCTGTGTCCTGAGTAGGTAGATAGGTAGATTCCTAAACCAAGTCCACTGCCATCGAGTTGACTCTGACACAAAGCAACCGTACATAGGGTTTCTGAGATTGCACGTTTTTATGGGACCAGGCAGCCTTGACTTTCTCTGGGCTTGGAAGGAAAGATTTTCTTTGTGGATGCCATCTGTCCAACTAAACTTTAGGTTCTACTAGCCAGAGGTGGTTTTCTTATCCTGGAACATCAAATGAGTAAGAAGTACGATAAGAGGTGGATAAATTCTCAAGGCTTCCCATTTTGGTTAGCAGCGTCACCACAGGAAGAGCAAATAATTGAATCAATATCAAATCCCACTTAGTGATTTGCTAGATGTTGAAATATCTAGCATACAAAAAGGATGTGGTTGTGGATAAAAATGTAGTCTTAGGTTATAGATGAGTATTTTTTACCCTATGCTATACCTGCCCCCAAATGCTTCTGTTGGTACTAGGTGCCATCGAGTCAGGTACCATAGCAACCCTGTGGACAATAGAACACTGCCCGATCCTGTGCCATCCCAGCAGTTGTCATGCTGGCACCACTGTTGCAATCACTGGCTCCTTCCATCCTCGTGAGACTCTCTCTTTTTCACCGGCCTTCCACTTCCTTTTTCATGTCTTTTTCTGATAGCATCCAAATTATGTGAAAGTCTCACTATCCTCCATTCCAAATACCTTCAAATGCTAACAACAGCAATGCAATTGATCTCCAGTATGATAGCCTCATATAATGTCACTCTCACAATCCCTGTTTGTCCTTTAAATTTAGGGGGCCTGGTGGCTCAATGGCTAAAGTGCTCGGCTTGGAACATAAACGATGCTGATGATTTGAGCCCCCAGCTGTGCATCCTGGTAGCGCAGGAACATTTCTACTTTGGAAATCCTACGGGACATTTCTACTTTGGAAATCCTTTGGGACATTTCTACTTTGGAAATCCTACGGGACATTTCTACTTTGTCCTAGAAAGGTACTAGGAGTTGCAACTGATGCAACCGCAAAGGTTTGGGGTCTTTTGTTTGTCTTTGAATTTAAAGAAGTTATTTTCTGCATCATAATTTCAATTCGCTTATTAACTTCCACGCCAGTTTCAAGCAAAACTGTATAAATGTGTGAACAGTATTGCTCAGAAATTCCAATTGCATTGCCATATCTTTACTTAAATAACCTATGCTTTCTACATTTGTTCACCAAAGCACAACTCCCTCCCTTGAGGGAGGTACTTTTGTAAGTGTCACTATGTCAATTATATTGTATATGTTACTGTCAAGAAGAATAACTCAACTTGTTTACAAAAATGCCTCTTAGGAGGAGGGGGAAGTTAGCAAACAAGTGCAAAACTTGCCTGTTGTTTGACTAAAAAATGTCACAATACACATAAGAGAGTTTACACAGTAATATTCTTTTGAGAATATAGTTACTTTGTGGCAGGCTATCTCATGAGTCTTGCGGAACCAAGTCACAAACATTTGATATGTCAAGTTTTGCTCTGGCGATATTCATCATTTGTTTCTTCATTTTGGTGAGACTCTCCTGGAGGAGAATGCTGCATGTTAGGTCACTACAGCAGACTTGCAGTTGGAGTCCAAAACAGCGTGTCCCCACTACTCAGCTGTAGCGATTGTCTTTCAAGTTTGCACCTTGCTCTTGTAGCAGTAATCTATGTGGGGCTTTTGTTCGCTTGTTTGCTTTTACTGTATAGATGATTAAAATAATTACATAAACTCTCTCCCCTTTCCTTTCGATTATGAAATGCATTCTGTGTCTATCCAGCTGTGCTGGCTGTAGGTCAGTAATGTGAGTCATGTTGCCCAATGTTCTGCACACACGAAGAGGAGCTAAGACAAAGAGAATAAGAGACACTGCTCTTGGACTTGGGTTCCCAGGCCAGCACTGTGGAAAAAACTGATCGTGTGACTTTCAGTGAAGTGGGATGAGCCATAAGACTTTGTTTGTGAGTGGCATTGCTATTGGTGATTAGTTGTTGGGGATCAAAAAAAGTTGAATTGCGATAAAAAGGAAAATAGGCTTCAGAGACATCTCCTAATTTATGGTAGGCGGACATCGCCGAGTGTCAGTTCGCTTTTTCGCTGGAATGCCACGAAGCAAACTGTTGGTGACAGAGTGCAGCATGATGGTGGGTTGTTCAATCCGTGAAATCTGGCAGCAGCCAAACTGTTGATAACACGAGGGTGCAGCCTGTTTGTCCGACAGCACCCTTCAGTCCCTGATTAAGATGGCAGAACGGAACAAAATTTTAGAAATAGTTCAAGCCAGTGTTGAGAGATAAGAAAATCCAGTTCTGGTCATCTTAAAAGACAGCCCCATGCTGATAAATCTTATCTGAAGCAGGCCTAGCATTGAATGTCAGGTCCTGGTTTAAAGTGATTTCCAGTACGCTTCCTCCATTCCTCTCCCTCCCTCCCTCGCTGTATTAATCATTCACGGAAATAGCTCAGTGATGGTTGATATTCACTCCCATGTTACCTGACAATTAGGTAACATATCAGATGACCCGTGTCACCAACTGGCACTTAAATTGGTGAGGGTTAAACACCTAGGTTGAACATTATAACGGGCCACAGACGGTTCTAATTAAAAACCAGTTATGCTTCTCAGAAGAGAGGCAGATTCACAAACATGTTCTCATGCCTTGCAGATGAGGAAGCTTTCACAATCAAGCCAATTGGCTGAAAATGCACTCGCCCTCCCCTCTCTCCCTTTCCCTTGTCTCTCCCTAAGGAGGAGAAGGAGTCCAAGGGCAACAGTGAATCTGAGGATGAACACATGCCACGTTGCTTCTCAGGGAAATCATAAAAAATCAGTCTAGAAAAGTCTTCCAGAAAAGCAATGAGGACCTAAATCCTACATTGATAAAAGTTCAAGGAATTGCATTATCTAAGAAATGCTCTCCAAAAGATAAATCACTTTACTTTGATTACCTTATCAACCTATTTCTTTATTCAGAATACTGTCATTCAAGAATGAGGGCAGTGTTCATAGGAGAGCTCGAACCGGAAGGAGCCTCTCCATCGAGTCCCTTCCACCTCACAGACACCCTACTGATGAGACAGACCTGCCCCTGCGGCTTTCTGAGATTAGCACCTTTTTTTAAATTTAAAGATCATTTTATTGGGGGCTCTTACAGCTCTTATAACAATCCATACATCAATTGTATCAAGCATATTTGTACCTAAGTTGCCATCATCATTTTCTAAACATTTACTTTCTATTGAGCCTTTGGTATCATCTCCTCTTTTTTGCCCTCCCTCCTTACCCCCACCCTCATGACCCCTTGGAAAATTATGAATTATTATTATTTACATATCTTACATTGACTGCTGCTATCTCCTTTCCCCTGCAGTTTCTGTTGTACGTCCCCCTGGAGGGGTGTGTGTGTGTGTGTGTGTGTGTGTGTGTGTGTGTGTGTACGTGTGTGTGTGTGTGTGTTGATCATTGTGATTGGTTCCCCCGTACTCCCTGCCTTCCCCTTCCCCTTCCGGTATCACTATTCCAATTCCTGTTCATGGATTCCATGTGTCATGAGCTCTTACGTCTTCTCCACACTGTGTACTTGCTCCGGTCTAGTACAAGGCAGTACTGGGCTCATGGCAGTGGGGGGTGAGGAAGCCTGCAGTAATTAGAGGAGTATTGTGTGTTCCATCTGTGCTTTACTGCACCTTGGTTGACTCATCCCTGTGACCCCTCTGTGCGGGGAAGCGCATTGTTGACTGATGGGCTTTGAATATCTGTTCCAACACCCCTCTTTCTCAACAATATAGTGTTTTGTTTCCTTATTTGTTTGTTTGGGCCTTCGGATGTCTGTTACCGGGTCCAGTGACACCTCATAATCACAAAGACTGGTGTGCTTTTTCCACGTGGGCTTGTTGCTTCTCTGCTAGATGGCCGCTTGTTTAACTTCACACCTTTAAGACCCCAAATGCTATATTTTTTGATAGCTGGGCACCATCATCTTTCTTCACCACCTTTGCTTTGCACCCATTTTGTCTGAAACTAACACTTTACAAAAGTAGAAAGTGGCTTCTTTCTTGCTGGTGGGTTCGAACTATTAACCTTGATTTTAAAAGCCCAACATATAATTACTATACCACCAGGACTCCTGAGGGCCATGTAGTTTAACAAATATTTACATGATGTTTGGTTTGTGTAATAATAATTTAATTCACTGTAAAGTCCTTCTTTGAGCACTCGATACTTGTGAAAGGCACAAAGACCAAACAGCCTGATCTAAGGCCAGTTTTTCCAACAACATTATATAGGGAAGTGAGAGTTGGATTGATTATCTAGGGAGAAATGGGAAGAGGCAGGAAGCAAAACTAGAGGAATGTGTAAAGACCAGGGAAGGGGCAGGGATTTTAAAACCCCAAATGGTTTCAGTATTATAGCTATTTGATCTGAAGTGGCATTAATGACTTTTGATTGGGAGGTAACTGTATTGGAAAAGGATGAAGTTGGCACCCAGAGGCAGACAAAGGTATATGACTGCAGATGGCTTATTTTAGCTCTTTGCACAAGGGCAAGAGATGAATGCATTTGAGGAAACATTGAAATATATGTCTCAAGTCTAGTTCAATGATAGATGTGCTTAAGGCTCTCGGTCCAATATAAAATTCTTATTTTTATCCTGTAATCACACAATACCTGCTCCTACCCAGCCAGTTGGCCAGTTTCAAATGACTCACTTTTCTTTCAGATGATGTTTCCTACCATCCTTTCTTAGAAACAACTAACCAAGATTTAAAAAAAAAATTAAATTTGGAGATATGGGTCTCTTAGGAAAAAATAGAGAAAGATATTACAAAATGCAAAGCCATTTGAAGAGAGGAGAAACAATGCTATTAAGAAACAGCAGAGGCTTGAAGATAAGCAAGTGGCCATCTAGCTCAGAAGCAACAAAGCCCATATAGAAGAAACACACCAGCCTGTGTGATCACGAGGTGTCGACAGGATCAGGTATCAATCATCAAAGAACAAAAAATCATATCACTGTAAATGTGGGTGAGTGCAGAGTGGAGACTCAAAGCCCATCGGTAGCCAACCGGACACCCCTTACTGAGGGGTTGTGGGAAGGAGTAAGGGAGGCAGGGTGCAGGGTAGCAACGATGAAACACATAACTTTCCTCTAGTTACTAAATACTTCCCCCCACCCCCCACTATCATGATCCCAATTCTACCTTACAAATCTGGCTAGACCAGAGGATGTACTTTGGTACAGATAGCAACTGGAAACGCAAGGAATTCAGGACAGATGATCCCTTCAGGACAGATGGTGAGAGTGGTGATTCCTGGAGGGTGGAGGGAAAGTGGGGTAGAAAGGGGGAACTGATTACAGGAATCTACATATAGCCTCCTCCCTGGGGAAAGGACAGCAGAGTAGAGGGCAGGGGGAGATGTCAGACAGTGTAATATATGACAAAATAATAATTTATGAATTATGAAGGGTTCATGAGGGAGGGAGAAGTGGGGGAGGGAGTGGGGAAAATGAGCAGCCGATATTAAAGGCTCAAGAAGAAGGCAAATGTTTTGAGAATGATGATGGCAATAAAAGTACATATGTGCTTGACACAATGGATGTATGGATGGATGGATTGTGATAAGAATTGTACGAGTCCCCCCCAAAATGAGTAAAACAAAAAGAAACAGTACAGCCCTCTTTGCATAATACCTTCCATCTTAATAAAGCATACTGGAGAGACATGGCTATCTTAATTTAGGAAATGTGTTTCACTGGGTCAGAACTGACTTGAAGGCAGTGGGTTTGGTGTTTGGTTTGGGTTCAACCAGGGCTGTTATTGAGAGAGGAGCCCTGGTGGGGCAGTAAGTGGGGAACTGGACTGCTTTGTGAAGTGAACTTTCTTAATGAGGCCCTTCTACTCTTGGCCAATGATTGAGTGGACCTATGAATATAGGGCATGTGGAAAATTAATAGAGGGGAATGGTCAGTTTAGTTTTAATTCCTCTGGCTCTATGATAATTTCTCAGAAACAGGACCAGAGAGAATTCCCAGATCCCTTAAGGTGGAAGAGGCCCAGAGGAAAAAATTCAAGATCTCTGTCTGGAGTGCCAGAGGCCAAGATAAGAGGCACAAGATGCTACAGCATTGGAGACCATGGGACAGAGCAAAGGAGCCAAGCCACTGCATCTGGTGTGCCTTTCATACCATGAGACAATGAGGTGGAATGATAGCCAAACTTCCTGGTCCACAGAGGCAGAGGCGGAGGCACCAAGTGAGAGACTGAGACAAAGATATAACTGCTGGCTGAGGAAAGGCACTGTTGTGGACAAAAGTCTATATATCCTTAATGTTTTCTCAGCGTTCCTTGTAGTAACCTTGAACTTCCCTAATAAACTCCAATTGTTTGTGAGTTCTGTGCGTCCTTGCAACCGATAATTGAGCGCAGCAGAGAGGGCGAGTGTTAGGAAAGGAACTGCTCTGTCAGAGTCAGATAAAGAAGGACGCAGGATTCAGGGGCTTGTCTACCCTCTGCCTCGCGGTCATAGGCTTGGGTTGTGGAGGAGTTGGACTCTGCTCTCTTGTGTAGCCAGAGGAGGTCAGATAAAGATTTACGGTCTTAGGAACCTACGTAGACAGTTCTGTTCTATCCTAGGAGGTCACTATGACTCAATTGATTGGAGTTTGGTTTTTATTTTAAGAGTGGATATTGAGGAGTTCAGAAAACACAGAGCTATGTCTCCTCTGGAGAGAGGCTGTCTTGTTTTTGTTTGTTTGATTAGTAGTTGGCATCGATGCACGTGCATTGCAGCACAGGCTTAGTAGGATGGCCCGTAGGTGAGGGCGGAAGGGACCTTGCTGTTCTGAGGAGCAGGTCAGACACCAGAGCAGACGTCTAAAGAGAAGGGTGTGTATAAGAGAGGACACTTTCATGGAAATGACTCAACATTTTAAGAAGTTTGACATCTCCTTCTAGTTGTGAAAGGTTCTCTGGTGTGTAGTGTGTGAAGAGTTGGGTAACTAACCACAAGGTCAGCACTTCAAAGCCACCAGCGGCTCCACAGGAGAAAAATGAGGCTTTCTCTTATCATAAGAATTTAGCGTCAGAAACCCAAAGGGGACAGCTGTACTCTGTCCTATCGGGTTGCTGCAAGTTGAGCTCAACTCAATGGCAGTGAATTTTAGTGAGCTTCTGTTTGTTGTTTCCTTTTTAATGTAATCTGCACAGCATCAATGTAGTCTGAAACACACAGTATGATTGTTGAAACCTGTCAAGTTGGTCCGTGATATGTGGCAGCCAATGTTTCCTGGAGTGTCTTAGTTGTAGATATCGCCGGGCCTTTATTCTGAGAAGACACTTAAAATGAACACTCACTGCCATTTAATCCGTGCTGACTCATAATGTCCCTTTGTGGGTTCCTGAAACAGTAACTGTTTAGGAGAGTAGACAACCCAGTCTTTATCCCATGGAGCTTCTGGTGGTTTACAACTGCCGACCCTGTGGATCACAGCCCAATCGTCACCCAGTATACCACCACGACTCCATGACGAAACACTGGGTGGGTTCACATGGTTAACATTTCAGAGAGTAGCAGATCACACATCACTTCAGCCACCCGGATTCTTTATCCACGTAAGGCTAGCTTGTGCCAAGGAGACAAGTTTGACTCCCAGGGACCCTCTAGGACAGGGTAGAGTTAGTCCTGTGGCTTTCAGAGACTAGAGATTAGAACTCTTTGTGAGAGGAGAAAGCCTCATCTTTCTTTCTCAGAAAGGCTGGCGGTTCTGAACTGCTGCCCTTGTGGTTTGCAGCCCAATGTATAACCACTATGCCACCAGGGCTGCTCGAAAGGGGATGTAGGGAGTGATTTATGTTCCCATTTATGGTCATTTACCAAGTGGCATGGAGGGAGAACGGCAACTGGCATTATTCAGTGAAGAGTGAGCAGAGAGGCAATAATAACCAAAGGGATTCACAATCGGAGACAAAGGGGGGAAATCCCTGTCCCCCAGCAATCTCCAGAAATAGGACAGAAGCATCTGGACATGATATAGTCACATTAGACGAAGACTAAAGGATTTGGGGACATCAGAGTTACCCGGGAAATATGGTGCTATCCGGTTATTTTAGAATGACAGTAAAATGAAATGAGAATTTCTGAACTTCTACAGATCTTTCTATAAAGCAACGTATTTCCAAACTTTAAATAGCTGACCGTTTTAATCTAGGAGTCCCCAGAGGCTAGATGAAGCCAGAAGGTGACCAAAGGGAGAAGAGCGTCCCGTAGCACACCTCATGTCGACGTTGTATGGATGATAGGCTTCTAGTGGGAGAAATAAAGTCTGGACTCTGTCTGCCTCCAAATTTGATCCATGCACTCCGTCATCTCATGGTGATATGTTTGTTTCTCCTCTCCACCTTCCAACTCCAAAGGTCACAATGAAAGAACTATACATATTCATATTCTTTACCTACTCATGAGTAACGCGTGTATATTAAACATATAACTCTTATGCTTTAATTAAAAAAACAATCATAATCAAATTGTATGAAACTTTACCTGCTACTACAACTATAAGAAATGCATTATCACTTTACATGTGTGATGGTTAGTGTGTATGTCAACCAGACGGTCTTGAGTAAGGGTAGGGGTGGAGCTCAACTGATCAAATTCATCACAGCTGGATGACACCTGCTTGATGTGATAAGCCTTTTTTCTAAAGAAAGAGATTAAGCAGAGTCAAATCATCTTTGGTCCTTCACCTTCTGCCAGTGCTGGATCTTGTGTCTGACTCCTTGAACTCTTCTTTCAGCACCAGCTGGTCCCAGGAATACTCTATGGACCCCAGGAACCGTCAGAAGACCTCTAATGGTGGATTCATTCAACCGAATTTGTACCTCTGCTTCCACCAGCCTGCCCCCCGCCCCCCTGTCTCTGCTTCGTCTTCCTGGCCGGGTTCTAGATCTCTGTGGCATTGCCTGCCAACACTAGGCACTCTCAGCAGATGACCAGTGATAGGTTCATGTGGCTGCTTTCGGACCTCTGCATCCACCATCCTACACCTCCCACTGTCTCCGCTTCAACCTCCTTCTCCTGTTCATCAATTTCAGTGACTCAGGAGTGAACTTCCGTATCTCTACAAGTGTATAAGAAAATCCTTGCTACGAATCTCTTCTGCAGATCACACACACAAGCATCACTGGTTTTGGTTCTCTAGGGAACACGACCAACACAATCTGCGTTTCTGTTCTTTAATTCTCTCTGGAACTCAGTTTAACAACAGATCTGTTTCCTCCGTAATCTCTATGTAAAGTAAAATTTCTGAAATATGTTTACTACATCTGAGTGAGAATTCTGATTTTAACGTTTTTTTTTTCTGCTGTGCAAGACCTCTTCCCCCCCCCCAGCATTTTTAATGACATATAACTCACATATCATACAACTCAATAGTTCAATCATAAATCTTTTACAGTCATTCCCACAATCAATTTTACGACATTTTATTCATTCTTGTACTCATCATCATTAGTTACCTGTTTCCTCCTGTGTTAGTCTGGGTACTTTAGAGACCTTCTATCCTTCTTTATCCTATTTTCACACCAGCCTTCCTTCTACAGCGCTAAATCTATGCTGATTTCAAGAAGTCGTTGCAATGGCTACAGAGAACTCCCAGGCAAGACTCAAAATTAAGGGGAGTTATTAGAGAAGCTAATAGGTTACCACAAGTCGGGACCAGTAGAAAGTAAGGATACAGCTATTGGTTCACCAGCCAAATCTCTCTCTGATCCTCATCCGCTCAGCCATCAGGTCCCTTGGGATTTGCCCATATGGGCCAGGAAGCCAGCTTGCCCTCTACCTTGCTGTCCATCAGTGTTAGTGCTGGTGTTCTTGCCCTGTCCCATAGTATCTATGACCACAGTCTGGCGCATGTGGTCTCTACAGCCATCACTTCTTCAGGCAGAGTTCTTGGGTGTGCTCTTCCAGTGGTCCCCTGGGTTCGCTTTGTGTCTCAGGTGGCTGTTATACACAGAGGAATGGCTTTGATCAAGGTGTCTTTCTGCTTTTTTGCTGACTTTACCTTCAAGGCAAATGAAGGATCATGTCTTAAGTCACACCCTCTAGGTTAAAGATGTCCCCAAGGAAACAAAGAGCAGTTTGGGCATCCTCAGAGGACTAAAATTGAGTTACTTTTAAATTTTCTTTGCATATGGAATCATATTTAAACAAAGAGAAGTCTGGGGACAAGACTGGGGCTGTAAGGTGGATGGAATACGGTTTCTCAACCAAATTCTCGTAGAACAACCCTTGCTACCTTTGAAAAATGACCAAGTGCATTGTTGTGATAGAAATGTGTGTGTGTGTGTGTGTGTGTGTGTAAGTTTCCTGGATGTGCAAATCACCAATATACTTCTTAATTTTCTTAAAGCCCTTTCCAATAACTCTCCATTATCATCCTACATCCAATAAGAAAGTTGATGAAGATTACTAGTTTGGATATACAGCACCACCTCCTATTCCTGACGGGGGATGAATAACAGAAATGTGGATGAATGGCGACAGCAGATGGTGTAAGATATGAAAGAACAACAATAATATATCATTTATCAAGGATTCATGAGGGTGGGGGCGGGGGAGAGGAGCTAATACCAAGGACTCAAGGAGAAAGAAAATATTTTAGAAATATTGATGGCAACATGTGTAAAAGTGTGCTTAATACAACTGAATGATGGATTATTATAGGATTTGTAAGAGCCCTAATAAAATGATTAATGATTTTTAAAAATCATAAACCTGCCCTAATGCATATTCATGAACATTCCTGGACATCAGTTACATATTCATAGTCATCTCAGTCTACTTCCTGGTATTTACATATAAACCTTCAAATTCTTTTTTTCTCAATAGTTTGCTTTGGTAATTCTAGTCCTAGCCTGCTCCTTGCTTGATCAACCAAAATAGAGTTTCCCCCTTCAATTTCATCCACTCTGTCTTTGTTAACCATACTTAGTAACAAGTATCTCTTTGACCCTCTATTTTGACTAAGTCAATCACGCAGGTACTTATCCCTGTTTAGGACTGAATACTAAAATTCAACTTACCATCGAGTTGACTTTGACTTTTGACAATCCCATGGGTGTCAAAGTAAAACTATATTCTGGGGAGTTCTTAATGTCTGTGACCCTTCACAAGCAGATCATCAGGCCTTTTACTGACTTGCCTCCAAGTGGACTCAGTTTCCAGTGGAGTAGGTTAACTATTGGCATCATACAGAGACTCTGAGATTATTTTACTTTGTTGAGATGGTTGCTGTTGGGTTGGTTTTAAGGGTTAACCCCTATTTACAATACCTGATTCTGGTTTTCCTTTATAGCATTGCTTTAAAGTTTTCTTTGAAAATATTTTGACTCAGTTTTGTCTAAAAGAGTGAAATTTTAAAACCTTATATATAAATGATTTAACTTAAGCAACCCACTGCATCGAGTCATTTCTGTTTCATATTACCCTTAAATAGGGTTTCAGAGACTGTAAATCTTTAGGAGAGAGGACAGCCTCCACTGTCTCCCACAGAGAGATTCGGGGCTTTGAGTTGCTGACCTTGCGGCTTGTAGTCCAAGGGTTACCTGACAGTCACAGATGTGAAATATCTGGAAGGTGTTGTTTGAAGGGAAAACAGTCATCTAGACCAAGCCCATAGTCACTGTTTGAATGCCCACCACCTTACTTCTCTAGAACACACACACACACACACGCACACGCACACGCACACACACACGCACACGTGCACAAACACTTCTGCTATTTGCCTGTCTAGTCTCTTGTTGTTTTTTTTTAATAACAGTGAACAAACATCCTTGGTAATCCAGTCAGTTATTAAAAATAAAGTGATATGACTCATTTGTTGTCTCTAACTACCACCCTCAGCCACCAGTGGCTTTCTCTTGTTCCTTGTTCAATGGAAGGGAGTTGGCCTCCTTTGCTGTGACACTACCCTCCTACCCATAAACGTTGATGAGTTCTCCTCCTCTAGGGGGTCTAGGGTACCAAATAAAATTTCCAAATTAAACAAAAGATTGCTACTTTGAATCTCAGAAAAACAATCACGTAACCTTCAGAGCTGACCTCTCTGCCTTTACTGGACCGGGCCCCAGAGATTGCCTCAGAAGCCACTGTTGGGATTAGAAGTTGCTCTTCAGATTGTGTTGATGATCTAAGACATCCCCATTAACTATACATTTCATAAAATTGTCTGTATTAGCTTTGATCATACTTAAAATATTGATGGGAAAACCAGATCCTTTTCAGAATGCTTTTGGAATCCATTGAGTTGAAAGACTGCTTGAGATGATTGGTTAAGATCGAAAGTGCTGAGCCATGTGAACCAGCAGCTCCGATAGTCTGGCATCAGTGGCAATTCAACCATCATCTGCCACACGTCTCTAGGCTTCAGACGGTTTCTTCTTTGGGGCTGACAATCTTCCTCTCTTGGCTCATCTTTGAGGTCTCCCTGACCTTCCTTAAAACACTCGATCCTTATAAAAATGGGTTGCCTTATGTGGGGTATCATGCCAATAAACATGTTGCAAGACCTCCATGATTTAGGAAGATGTCCGCTTGAGTTTTGCTAAAAGTTTGCCAGTCCTGACCTCAAATCTGATTTGTCCCATTGCACAAAACGTATCGTTAAGAAAGTCTTTTGAGCCTCCATAAGATCAGTATGAGATAAAAGCATGACTGAGAACTTGTCAGAACGATCCACTCATCACAAGGCCACATTTGAACATGTTTCGTTAAAAAAATAAACCTGGGGCTGAAAAGGGGGAAGCGATCACAAGGATCTACATGTGACCTCCTCCCTGGTGGACGGACAACAGAAAAGTGGGTGAAGGGAGACATCAGACAGTGTAAGATATGACCAAATAACAATTTATAAATTATCAAGGGTTCATGAGGGAGAGAGGAACGGGCAGGGAGGGGAAAAAATGCGGAGCTGATGCCAGGGGCTTAAGTGGAGAATAAATGTTTTGAGAATGATGAAGGCAATGAATGTATAAATGTTCTTTACACAATTGATATATGTATGGATTGTGATAAGAGTTGTATGTGCCCCTACGAAAATGATTAAAAAGAGAAAATGATGGTGGCAACATACGTACAAATGTGCTTGACAAAATGTACGTGTGTATGGATCGTGATATAAGCTGTGTGAACCCCCAATAAAATGATTTTTAAAAAGAAAGTAACTGTCTCGAAAAGAATGATGGCAACATATGTAAAAATACGCTTGATACAATTGATGTATGAATTTTTTAATAAGAGTTGTAAGATTCCCCTCAAAAAGATCTGTTAATAAAAAAAAACAGAAAAAATAAAGCTCCACATGTGTGAACTGGAATCTTAGTAGCATCGCTTATTTTACTTACTTCCTATCAAGGAACACTTGAACTATCCAGCTGCCCCATAATCTAGACTCTGCTGGTCGGGTTTGAACAAGCAGCCAGTTGCTATCAAGCTGATTTCAACTGCTATTAACACTATGTGCACCAGAACAGAACTGTGCCCTACTGGATTTCCGATAACTGGTTTAGGGAGGAGGGCCAATATTGCCAGTTCTCTCTATGCAGACACAAATGGGCAGACTAGCACTTTCAGACTTCTGGCTATTAATTCTTACATTAATCATTTGCAACACCCAAAGACTCATGCCATGTTTTATAGTCCATTAAGAATGATATGTGTTTGGTGTCTTGCTGAATATCCTCTCCCTCTGGCGGTGTGCACACGGCAGGGTATAAGAACCCAAAGTCCTTCCCCCTTCTCTCTTACCGCTTGTATTTGCTATACTATTGTCCTCTCTTAGTTTCAATCTGCTAAGCTCTACCTCACTCTCTTTTCTTTCTATAGGCAATACCCTGGGTTACAAAACCAGATTTATGGACAAACATTACCCACACTTTAATGTCATGTAAATTTGTCCACCTTATGAAAGGATTGAACCAACTCTTATCACAAAAAAAATCTTCATCGCATCCACTTTCCCTTGCTACATACTTAGCTTTTTACTGAAGCAAGGCCTAATCAAACCCATATGCACCCCTTCTGACTCACCTGCAAAGTCTACTAAAGAAATATATCTTATTCATAACCTGGGCATTGCTTGTACCTCATTTCTTTATTCCTGAGATGAAGGGCAAAGAAGATAATAAAGTTAAGAAAATATCTCGTTTCCTCAATACATCCTGTGAAAGGCAGGAATGTATCTTTTCAGTTTCAAATTTAATCATTTAACTACGCAGCTCAAAATCATGCTGTGCCTCTCAATTTATTTCAAATAATATTCAGTCTTGAATGTGGTACACCAGACTCTTCATGTATAATAATAATATGTTCACCTATCTGTATTCTTGCCTAAGTTGAGAGTATCACAGGACAGAAACTGCATAGGGCAGTGGTTCTCCACCTTCCTAATGCTGCGGCCCTTGAGTACACTTCCTCATGTGGTGGTGACCCCCCAACCATAACATTATTTTTGTTGCTACTTCATAACTGTCATTTTGCTACTGTTATGAATCATCATGTAAATATCTGATATGCAGGATGTATTTTCATTGTTACAATTTGAACATAGTGATTAATCACAAAGCAATATGTAATTATATATTGTGAGATATTTATTTATAAGTACAAATAAATGAAATTTTGTCTTTAAGCAAGATGTAGCATGGGTAACAGTCTTCACTCTGGGTACTCATATGTGGGCGTATCTGCATGTGGGAGGACCCATCTGGAGATGGAGAGAGGAGCCATGTCTAGGTTCCTAAGACCATCGGAAATATGTGTTTTCCAATGGTCTTAGGCGACCCCCGTGAAAGGGTCTTTTGACCCCCAAAGAGGTCGCGATCCACAGGTTGAGAACCGCTGGCATAGTATGTTCTTTTATTCTCAATTCCCACAGAGCTTAATTTTATGTCAGGCACAAAGAATACTCATATTAAACAATTGTTGATAAAACACTTGCTAAAAAAGTATCTCTCTCTTTTTAGTAGTACGTTCTCCAAGCGGTAAAGCTGGCAAGTTCAGTGGTTCCCAGATGCAGTGAAGATTAACAAGTTAACAGTACAAAATTCAAGAGAATGGTTTTGAGTAACAACAACTTCCTGTGTATAGTGAGGAGAATTTAGTTTAGTAAAATGCTCTTAAAAGTCGGAGGCCAAGCCAACAGTCTTATGAAATCTTAAAAGGATGTATACTTCATGGGTGGGTTTTGCTTAATATTAAATTAAGAGCTAACTATGAATGTGTATATAATTAGATCTTTTAATCTAGAAAGGTCTCCCTGGATAATAAAATTTTGTCGTGTTCAATTCTTTTTCCATCTTTCCATGTAACAATTAGACTTGTTTATATCGATGGTCTTTCCCCCGCACACACACACACATAATGCACAGTAAATATGTTCTACAATTTAAAACTATTTTATAATATATAAATTACCTCCTGTTTTAGCTTTGCCATAATATATTTTCTTCATTTTCAAAGTGTAGAACTCTCCAGAGGAGGCAAAAGGGCAGCTATCACCCACAACTGACTTTTCCATGACCTGCCCTTCACACCACTCCTCCAGGACACGCTGTGAAGGTAGTGCTTACTCTGAATTGTTTTAGAAGATTTTTTTGAGATTGTAAAAGATAAACACTGATCGGTATTCTTAGTGATTCCAATCACAAACAAAAGTAGGATGGGGAAATTTAAAAATACAACAAATGTTCTCCATTGGAAATGATTTTACTGATATAGGCAGCACATGCAGTACAAAAGGCAATTATCAGTTACTTCCTGGACACTGTAGGGCGCACCAGCAACAGCTGAATGGACACATCTGTAAGCCATCAGCAGAGGATCCGTCCTCCCCTCTTCTCCAGTTCACAGTTCAAAGTCTTCCCCTGCCAAACCCTGTGCAGTAATAGAGACCAGGTTTGTTTTAATTACGTGGTTTGATAATGGAACACTTGTTCCAAGTATTTTTATCCTCAAATTAATAATTTACAGGAGTTTTAGAGCTATATTTTTCTGGTAAAACCACATGAAGTATAAGTCTGGGTAATTTAGTATCAAAAAGATATTTCAGAAAGCCAGTGGGGATACAAAGAAGAATACATTAAGAATCAATATGTTTTGTAAAAATCTGGCCTGGACACATTCAAACAGATGAAAAGAACTGCATCATCTCGGCTAGGCCAACTGATGAGTAACAGGGAGGAGAGCTCAACGAATTAGAGGTTCTGTACAAAAACCTGGACAGCAAACGGTTGGGCTCTGCGAATCCTCACTGGGTGAAACAGCAGCATGCAGGGCAGATGCTGGTTCTAATAAAATGATACTTAAACCAGAACAATTGTCACTGGACAAAAAATTCATTGCTTACATGATTTAAAGTTAACCGATTGGAAATGCCAAATATGTTAGCAGCTGGTAGGCAATGTAACAAGGCCGTGTGAGGGTTTGATGGTTAGGTGAATCAAACCCAAAATTTTCTCAGGCACCTTTCCCCATACCATTAAGTCTTAACTCAAAGATGCTGACAATGTTATCATATCTGATTGCATGTTTAATTCTGTCCAGATGTTTCTAACATGAGCCACATGTTTTCCCTTTGCGAACCTGACAACATTAAAGGATACAGGCCAAGACTTCTCAACTGCTTGTGCAATAACCCACCATGTGCAAAATGGTCTCCTACTTGTCATAGAAATCTCAAATCCCACTATGTCTTAGACATTGTTAAGAATAGAGTAGATCTTCGTTCATTTTCTTTTTTTTTTAATTACAAGTATGTGGAAGACGTTATTTTTTTTTAGAAAAAGTGTGTATGACAAAATGAAACTTAATCCACAAGCAGTTCAAGAATCAGTTTTAGGCAATGCATGACCACTGAAAAGGAGACTGACTATTCATGGTGCGAAATCTCCCAATAATTTGGTTCAAAGTTAGCCAATTTGCAGAAAGGAGACTTTCATATTCCTGGTGATATTGGAACATTATTTTGCTTTATTCATTTTTTATTCCTTCTAAGTACTAAATATAGGGATTTGCTATGTCTTCAAATTGGAATCAAATTTTAGCATTTGACAATGCCACAGAATAGAAGGGGAATGAATGGAAAATTGGACCATTTCAAGGATGGATTAATAACATAGCAGTACTAATCCAACCAACTTTTAAGCATATAATATTTAGTTCTTAAAATAGCAACCCAGAAAACACAGCCTTGGCAAACAAGGCATGTTGTATATCAGTTTAAAATAAGTTTGCTATGAGAAGATCCAATGCTGAACAGAGAAAGCAATGCAAAGAAAACAAAACCATCCTTGTTAGAGAAGAGTTCATCAAACACTGAGAAAAATTAAACCTGTGCACACATTGTGATAAAGAACTAAAAGTCACATGACTGACATAAATAAGGACTCAGTATTCACAGGAGGCAGGTCAAGTCATCCTAGAGACTGCGCAACATTCAACCTACAGAAATGCAGGGTGGGGGCACTGCAGGTGCAGAGAACGGGGTCAAATCTTCCAAGCTTGTGAGCAGTTGACCGAGAAGTTTTAGAGTTCAGCGTGGCTAAGACACAGCCAGTGCCCCCACTGTGAGGAACGTTAAAAGCTATGTTGATCATTCTGTATTTATACAGTAGGGAAGTGAGTGCATTTTCTAGGTAGTGGCTCCATTAACTAGGCGCTTCGTTTTGCAGAGATCTGCAGAAATAGTTGAAGTGGGTAATGGCAGTAGACATGAAAATCCGTTAGGAAGTCACCATGTAATGACTTCAAGAGAGAGCAATAAGATACCAGAATATAATGGCCCCAGTGAATATGAAAAAACAGATGGGAATCAATTGAAGGAAAGAGGAAAAACTTAAAAAATGATACAACAATATGCTTCTGGGATTTAAACCAACAATATTTTAATACTAATTTACCATATTAGGGATATACTAATATAAACATCATTAATTAAATTAGTTATTTTATTTAGAAGCAAAACATAAAAACAAGATTCATTCCTTTTTTTCCATAGTTTGAGTGGTACAGTGAATGGCTCATTATGAATTTCCTAGACAGAGCCCTCCATGCTGGCTGTATTATGAATCCTAGCCACTCTGCATGGAACTCTGGTCCCAGGGGGCGAGCTGTCTGTTACTGTAAGGAAGTGAGATGCATTTGCGTCCACACTGCGATGGAGGGTAAGGCTCCACTCACTGCCTTTGATTTCCTTTACAGTGTTGTCAGCTTTCAATATATAGGAATATCTTAGAGGTCCGCCAATTGTCTGCCATATTTGATATCTGTCTTAAAACAAGAACACATTTCATGTTTTAAGCAATTTCCTTACTAGACAACCGCCAGCTTCCAGAGAAACAAAAGCCTGGGGCTGCCATGCTGGCTAAGACTACATGCGGTCACCGAACGTACAGCAAAGGCAATATGCCCCCAGCCCAGCCTTTTGCTGCTCAAGGATGAACATGCAACCTTCATCAACACTCGGGGACATCCCTTCTCGAGTGAGGGTACACTGGTTCATGTGTGGAATCTTCCTGACGAACCCCAATCAGAGCCCAGTTATTTCCACAGAAGACGAGAAGAGCCAGTTTGGTAACATGAATCCAGCACTTATTTGCTGGGTCAACCAAATAAAAGCTCCAGTAATTTTAGCCATTTTTGTCTCTTTAGTTGTACCTAGTGGAATCTAGGAAACTGTGCTACTTATATAATTTCATGACAATTTTTATAAATAATATACTGGTGGCGTCTAGCCTGTCAATCAGGTCATAGCCTGATGATGCTTCAAGGTGGGCATGGCCTTCTCTTGAGGATTCTGGGAACTTCTTCTCTCTCACTGCTCTACCTTCCTGTGGTTGAGACACTTGGAGAGCTGGAGGAGCCATGTGGAAGTTCGCACCAGAGCTGAGATGCTTCCACTGCCACTGATCCACAAGACTTTGTACCCACTGACCTATGATCTTTCTACATTTTGCATCATTGTATGTGCTGTATGAGTCTAAAGAGGGATTTATCAACTAGCATTGGACTTTGGGGGGGGGCTAATGTTGGACTAATAAACTTGGTTTGGACTGGGGTGTTTTCTGAATATACAATTACTCTTTGATATAACGTTCTCCCTTATACATACTATCTAAGTGTCCCTGGTTTATCTGTTCTTTTCTTTAGTCAACCCCGTTTAACACAGAGACCATAATAAGAGTGTGGCACGGTTCATTGTTGCTCTGGGTCATGCATCTACTTCCTCTCTGTCTGATCTCAGGTACTTGGACTATATTCACTGGCTTTGTGCTTGACCTGATTTGCCTGCTTCCTCTCCCTTGAGAGTAGGCAGCCTGCTGCTGACCTGCCAATGTGCCGTGTCAGCCTTTGCAATCATGGAAGGAGAACACTCAATCTGAAACTGGAATGTGGAGCTTGCTCACCTCTACCACCTTGTGAGCCATTTCCTTAATGGCTCTTGAGTTGTGAAAAATGACAGTCCATTACAAAACTCTAAAATGTGAGGGAAGGGGTACTAATTGATATGAGATGATAGCCTGGTACAGCATTTTGGAAACGTTGAAGATTTTGGACAGCTTTAATTTCTGTCTCTGAGAGACCAGCCCTATGCTGAGACATTGTATTAGTCTGGATACTTTAGAGAAACAGATCCACAGAAACTCATGTATAAGAGAGAGTTTTATATAAAGGTTAAGTGCACATCAAGAAAACATACCAACCCAGTGCTGCCCAAGCGCACAAGTCCAACATTAACCCATATGTCTGATACCAATCCACAAAATCTTCCTCCATCTCACAAAACACATGCAATGATGCCAACTGCAGGAGGAAAGCCGAGTCAGTGAATGTGTAAGCATCTCAGCGCTGGCAGGAGTCTCCACATGGCTGCTCCAGCACCCAGGGCTGCATCGGGGTAGGTCTATGTGGCTTCTCCTCAGGGCTGTCTTGCAGGAAGTGAGCCTTGCCAGCTGAAGCTGGGAAGTGACTAAGGCAGCTGCACCCTGGTCTGACCATCAGAAAGGAAAAGAACTGAGAACTAGAAAGGAGAGGCTCACCAAGCCATTTACCCCTCCACCCTTCAATTAACCCCACATGAGTTTATTGGCCAGCATGGCACAATAAACTACCTCAGACATCTATAGAAATTATTCTTACAAATAAAAATTATCAACTTGTTTTATATCTAATGGGAGTTGTATAATTCAAAGGATCCCTGGTAATGCAGTGGGTAAAACCTTAGGCTGCTAATTGCAAAGTTGGTGGTTCAAACCCACAAGCTGCTCTCTGAGGGAGACATGAGCCTGTCTTCTCGTATGAAGGTTTACAGCCTAGGAGACCTTGCAGCACTGTTCTTCTCTGACCTGTAGGATCACTAGGAGTTCAACCACCAATGGAATAATATTTTATATATATATGCCAATAATATAATATAATATAATATAATATAATATAATATAATATAATATAATATAATATAATATAATATAATATAATATAATATAATATAATATAATATAATATAATATAATATAATATAATATAATATAATATAATATAATATAATATAATATAATATAATATAATATAATATAATATAATATAATATAATATAATATAATATAATATAATATAATATAATATATGCCAATAATATATATATGCCAATGTTTATTTTTTAAGTTGTGAGTGATTTTTAAGGTTGACTATAAATATTCATTTCTATCAAGTCATTCTGACTCAGCAACTCTGAAGGCCAGGATAGGTTGCTTCCTGGAGTTTCTAAGTGTAATCTTTTGGGAAGCTGACTGCCAGATCATTTTCCTAGGGTGTACTTAGTGGGTTCAAATGCTGGCATCCTGACTAGCACTCGAGATGAGACCATGACTGCTCTCACACACTAGCCCTCCCATTATTAGAATAAATCGCTGCCATCTTAAAATTCTACCAAGCCCAAGAGTCAGTTTTGCTGATATTGTGCATTCAATGTCATTGTTGGATTTGCATTTCTGTGTGTGGTGCTCATCATAGCTGATAAAGAGGAATACCTTCTCTGGCCACCAGACGTTCTCCTGGTGTATTTTAACTTTTTCCTCATTAGACTTTGGCATCATATTGCATACAATAAGTAAGTAGTTGGATTAATTGAGAAACTTGAAGAATATTCATTTTGTGCCAAAATTAGACCTAAGTTCCATATACTTCATTTACTACTTAATAAAATCAGGGAGTGAATTAACTTTATCTTATTGTTGTTATCACTTTTATGCTAGATTTTTAAAAACAAGTCAGTCTTGGTGATTGAATACTGACAGAGCTGTGCCTAGCAATCAGGTCCCTTGATGCTCCATCTGGTTTCTTTTACATCAACTTTGAATTCAGAAAGGAGAAACACTTCCTTTCTTAGATTTTGTTACTTCAGTTAAGAAAGAAATAGATCATGCTTACATGGAAACCTTTAAAATGTACCTATAAAGTTAATGGTAAGTCTGAAATAATGAATTTTGCTCTGGACAAAGCTTGTTAATTTCTTGTGGAGATCAAGGTAATGACCCTGATCTCAAGAAAGGAGTACCTGAGTGGCACAAATAGTTAAGCTCTTGGCTAGTCACTGAACCCACCCAGGGGCACCTGAAAAGAAACATATGCTTTTCTCCTTTTGAGGCACCTCAGTGGAAAGACGTGGAAATCTGTTTCCCCAAAGTCATCTGTTTAAAATACTTTAGAGCTACTTCCTCTCCGACACACCTGGCTTCCCATGAGTCAGAGCCAACTTAATGTTACTTTGAAAAATTCTCATCCCCTCCATGAGACCGTTAGATCTAACCAACAGTTTTTATGACAATGTGAATATTAAAATTATATCAAATATTAATATGCTTTTGACATGTAGGTTCCAAAGCAAGCATTAGCAGTTATTGGAATGTTATTAAAATGTCCTATCGACTCACTTTTCAAACATCTTTCTGACTAAAATGTAAATGTTGAGAAGTAAATGTACTAACTTTCATATTAAGCTTCCAAAGTGAAATGATATCACTTGGTGTGACTCCTCTATGCAGACCTTTGTAGTGCCCACCATGGAACTAGGCTGCGCGAAACATTTCTACAGAGGATTTGTCAGTTGTGCTGTTCTGCTGGGTCTACAAATGAGCCATCACCGAAGCAGAAAGAGAAAATCCACGGCCACCAAGAAGAGTCACCAGAGCACATGCAAGACCCTATCTGAAGTGTCAAAGACGACAGAGGCACCAGCAGCCACAGCAATGAGCTAAGGAGACAAAGCTGAGACCGTGACACAGAGCAGAGGAGCAACACCAAGACCATCAGGCAGAGCAGAGAAGTGGCAGAGAAGTGGGCATCCTGCTACAGAATGAGACGGACGTGAAGGTACTGATGTGGCTGAAAAGAGGCACAGTGGACAAAAGAATGGCATCCTTACTCAACTCCACAGTCCTGAGTCTTGCCTGTGAGCTCTGGGCGGCTAGGGCAATGACTTGTTGAGTCCAGCAGGGAAGTGGAGTACTGTGGGTGGTGTCAGACAGGTTAAAGAAGGATCGAGTGGGCTGCAGGCCTGTTTGACTTCTGTCTGTGGCAGTTGGCCTGGGTCTGGTGTACATTAGATTCTCGAGCCCTGCCTCCACCGCCCCCCCCATCCCTCGTCCCACCACACACACACCCATCAAACGTGACACATCATTTTCTCAGTTCCTTTAAAGTGTTTATTTTTCTTTCTATATTTTTGGAGAAGGTCCAAATTTCCCCATTTAATCTGAATATATACTTACTATGTTTTTATAGGAGCTGCAAAGCGCAAGGTCGATGGTTCAAATCCACTTGCCACTCTACAGAAGTGTGAAACTGTCTGCTCCCAACACGGTTTACAGAATGAGAAATCTATTAGAACACTGTTACTTTGCCCACAAGAGTTCTGAAGGTATCATCCGCCCTGGATTCCCTGTGCCTCCAGCTTCTATCTGCAGCAGTGTACATCTTCTGCTCTATCCAGACTTGCGAGGTAGAATTCGGATCATGATAGTTGGGGGGTGGGTGGGTAAGAGGAAGCATTTAGGAACTAGAGGAAAGCTGTATTCTTCATCTGTGCTACATCGCACCCTGACTGACTCATCTCCTCCCCTAGACCCCTCTGCAAGGGGATCTCCAGTGGCTGACAAATGGGCTTTGGGTCTCCATTCTGCACTTCCCCCTTCATTCACTATGGTAAGATTTCTTTTTTTTCTGATGATGCCTTATACATGATCCCTTTGACACCTCGTGATCGCACAGGCTGGTGTGCTTCTTCCATGTGGGCTTTGTTGCTTCTGAGCTAGATGGCCACTTGTTTATCTTCAAGCCTTTAAGATCCCAGGTGCTATCTCTTTTGATAGCCGGGCACCATCAGCTTTCTTCGCCACATTTGCTTATGTACCCATTTGTCTTCAGAGATCGTATCCTGGATGTGTGCACCGAATGATATGATTTTTTGTTCTTTGATGCCTGATAACTGATCCCTTCAGAACCACGTGATCACACAAGCTGGTGTGTTCTTCCATGTAGGCTTTGTTGCTTCTCAGCTAGATGGCCCCTTGTTTATCTTCAAGCCTTTAAGACCCCAGATGCTATATCTTTTGATAGCCGGGCACCATCAGTTTTCTTCACCACATTTGCTTGTTTACCTGCTTTGTCTTCAGTTGTTGTATCAGGAGGGTGAGCATCACAGAATGCCAATTTAATAGAAGAAAGTATTCTTGCATTGAGGGAGTACTTGAGTGAAGGCCCAATGTCCTTTTGCAACCTTAATACTAAACCTATAAATATAGGCACATAGATCTATTTCCCTAATCTCATATATATATTTGCATTTTATATGTCTTTGTCTAGACCTCTATAAATGCCATTTGCCTCCCAGCTCTTTCCTCAATTTCCCTTGACTTTCCTCCTGTGCCACCATCAAGCTCCATCTCCACCTGGGATTCAGCTATACCTCTTCATTACCTTACCCTTGATCATGCCCTACCATGCCTGCCACACCCACCTCACCACCAATTTGGATCACTTGTTGTTCCCTTGTCCCTGGGTATTTTACTTTCTGTGTTAATTTCTACTCAACATGTTTGTTGAAGATTCTTATCATAACGATATTTTAAGCACTGATTACTTTCCCTTATTGGATGCAAAGGAGAATTTTGATCTCTTAAATTTCCCAAGTTACACTGTGTTCTTTCCTGATGATCTCATAGCTATTAAAGTACATGTTAATGTATGTACAGATGATGCTGAGTTCTTGATTGCTCATGCCAATTGCAAAAACAAATTCTTTCTAAAATAGCATATTTATTTGCATTTCACAAGCAGGTTACTTAGTAACATATCTCAGAAGCTGCACAATTTTATACTATACCTAAAACTCAAGATGGCCTCTGGAAATTTCATAGACTCAGAAAGTTAAATGATCTATATGGCATTAATTTAGACTAAACAACAAGTCAATTCTGACTCACAGCGAGTGGCCTGTTAGACTGTAATATCTTCACTGGAGCAGGCAGTCTCATCTTCTCACACAGAGTGAATAGTAGACTCGAACCACTGTCCTTGCAAGTAAGCAAATCAATGCCTAACTCACAGTGCTACCAGAACTTCTTAGTGTTAGAATAGTGAAGACATTTTTTTCATTCTTATATTGTAATTTTATTTTGATAGACAATGTTACACCAAATATTAGACATGTGTTCAAAACCTATAAAAGGATTATATATTTAATGAGAAATATTTTAAATGCATATTTAATCATCAAATTAATGTTGACTGTGCACTCAGTAACCTAGAAAGGTGAATCTGTACTTGATAGAGTCCTGAATTCAGGCAATCGTTCCTGTCCATTGTAGTTTAAGTCTGAATCATTCCCTCAGACATCTTTTCATTTGTATGCCACACGTTTAAAATCACGTGCTTGGTTTAACAAAGTCTACACAAACTGCAATTTCACTTTCTGCTTGCACTTGCCAAGTTTACTCAAAGTGTTGAAGTGTACCTCATTTAGGCAGTGCAGATTTGAAAGGTTTTCAATGTATACTATTTTATATTTTCTTGGTTTTGTGTTTTAATTGAAAACTCCCTCTCCACAAAGACAAAGAACATTATAATCCTATTGCCTCGCACTGATGTACTTGCCAATATAACTTGCTTATAACATTGAACCAAGTTTTTGACAAGCTGGAAATTGTTACCCTGGAGAATCCTCTTTTTCTAGGGTTACAACCACCTCGCACATCCGAAAGATGCACTGACTTCTAAACAAGGAAGTGAAGAATCTCTTCAGTACAACTGGAAGGGCAAGACCTATTTGTCACTAAATTCCATGAACATTAACCTGACATAGATATATTGTTGTTCAACCTTCGGCCCATTTTTTAGTTATTAGCATATTAGCATAGCTAAACAGAAGTTATCCCTTTGACATTGAACTCTTTTAGTACCAAATCTGTAGCTGAATTTCAATGACAGGTTGTATATAAAAAGCAGTATTTAGTCCAGCATAATAAAGCAGGAATGTTAAGATCATTATTTTTCAAAAGTATACCGAGCCAGTTTTAGATCATCCTTATAACTTAAGCCTGTTTTGGTGTGAAGAAGGGTATGTATTGTGCTTCCAGGAGACTGACAAAACTTTCTTAAGCTCCACAATTCTCTCCTTCAGCATTCTTGTTCTAATTCTTTTCAAAACCAAGAGAAAGGTTATAACTTTATTTTAGTAATTGTCAATAGGCTTTTCCAGTATTGAAATAAGTCACAGAGGATGAGAATTAACTCAGTTTACTTGTTGATTCATTCATTCATATATTGGTGAACATAACGAAAGTCATCAACATTGATTCTTTTTTAATTTTTTCCTGATTTTTAAAGAGGTACTTTGTAGCAGCAGGGGAAACGGGTGTGCTTTTCAGCGTGTGCTCACCATAAAAGCAAACACCTGAGGGCTGTGTATGACTCTGGAAGCCCACGATCCACTTCAAGGTCCACACATGGATTCAGCCAATGGTGAATCCTTTCTGACCATGGTGAAGGTGTGTGAAAGGGCTTGTTATCTGACAGAGAACATTGCAAAGTCGTTTGTGGTGGATGTAGTTAGATGAAAATGTAATATGCTTTAAACTCCCTTTTGACCCATTTTTTATTAATCATTTTAATTGGGGGGTACTTAAAGATAACATGCAGTTCTTACATTACAATTGTGGATGCTCATAAGCCACAGTGAATACCTGCCAGTACAGGTTTGAAACAGTGCAACCTTGAGAACACTGGAAGTCAACTGTAATCCTCGTGCGATCACACCAAACTCACTGACATTGAGTCAAAGCCAACCTATAGCAACTACCCTGCGGGTTTCTGTGGCTGTAACTATTGACAGAGTAGAAAGCCCAGTCTTTCTCCCACGGGGGTTTTGAACTGTTAACCATGCAGATCGCGGCCCAAGTCATAACCACTACACCATCAGGGCTCCTTGTGCTATAACAGACATAAGGCAATCATGAGGGGCTGATTCTCAAAAGTTAATATACTACCACTGCAGGTTCCTGAGATTCAACACCAGAAATTCTGATCTAGTCATTTGGAATTGAGTCAAGGACCCTGAAGTTTTATAACCAATGGTGAAGTGTATGATGGAGGTGATTCTCTGACCATATTTGTACAATGTGACATAGATTATTATTGTTGTCAGGCGCTGCTGAGTCATTTCTAAAGCAGAGAGAGCCCATCTATAACTTACTAAAATGACTCCTGGTCCGGCACCATTCTAACAATCATTGCTGTGTGTGAGCCCATTGTTGCCGCCACTGTGTCAGTCCATCTCTCTGAGGATCTTTCTATTTACTTTATCTACTATTATGTCCATTCCCAGAAGGAAGTCCCTTTTGATAACATGTCAAAACCTTTGAGAAGATGTTTGGTATCCTTGTTTATAAGGGACTTCAGTCTGTACTTCTCCCAAGTCAAGCTATTTTGTTTGGGCAGCTAATAAAACTTCATTATTCTCTGTCAATACCATAATTCAAATGTGTCAACTCTTCTTTGGTCTTCCTTATTCATTGTCTAGTTTCCCATGTATATGAGGTGACTGAAAATACCGTGATAGGTCAGGCCCACCTTAGTCCTCAAAGTGACGTCTTTGTTTTCCAAAGAGTTAAAGAGATCTTTTTCAGAATGGCCACCTATGGCAATATGTTTTTTGCATTCTTGACTACTGTATCCATCCATGTTGATTATAGGTCCAAGTAAAATGAAATCCTTGACAATGTAAACCCTTTCATAATTTATCATAACATTGTTTACCGGTCAAATTTACAGAATGATTGTTTTCTTCATGTGCAGGTGTAATCCATATGGAAATCTGTAGTATTGAACTTCATCTTAAATGCTTAACTCCAGTCTTAGCATGGTACATCATCTATTATTTAGTATGTTACAAATTATTGCCTGTGTTATAAATTTATTGTTGGTGTCAAGTTTGATTATTGATTGCTTTTCTGGATCTCACTAGATCCAGATATAGTATGAGTGGATTACATTATAATGTTTTAAACATAATAAAGAAAGATAAAAAGAACAACAATATGAGCTTACTAACTTTCCAAATGTGAAACGCATTGTTTATCCCAATTCCTCTGAGAATGTTATGCAGCTAATTACTTAATCTGGTCTTTCCGATCATAGTTACTCACTTTGCGATACCACGTAAATTATAACTTCTAAACTGTGCTTAAGGAGCTTGGTAGCATAGTGTTCTCTGAATTGTTTTGCTAATCACAAAGTCAGGGGTTTGAACCTGCAGTGAGAAATGAATCTGTTTGCTTCCATAAAGATTAAAGTATCAAACACCTGAATGGGCAGGGCAGCTCTCCTCTATCCTCTAGAGTTTATGAGTCAGAATCAACTTGATGGCAATGATTTTATACCTGTGGTTATAATTTTCACTTTTTTTTTTCAAAAGTGTTGAAAAGCAAAGATGTTACTTTGAAAACTAAGATGTGCCTGACCTTGTATTCTCATGCCTGTAAAGATTCGACATTGATTGAGGGAGTCTGAAAAAGAATGGAAGCATTTCCACCATGTGGCTGGTGAAGCTAGTGAGTGCAATGGACTGCCAAAAGGACAAGCAACTCCATCTCGGAAAAAGTGCACCCAGTGTGGCAGTCCGATTTTTTGTCCACTTGACCCTGTAGGAAAGTGTGAGGGTGGAGTTCAACCTTTCAATCAGGTCACAAACTGATAAAGCTTGTTGCCTTTTCTGTAAGAAAGACAGTGATAAATCCTCTTTCTGGCTCTCCACCATCCTCCTCACTGGGACTCCGTACTTACTTTCAGGGGTGGTCCCATGTGGGCCTGATGCAAAAGGTACTGGGGATACCACAAGAAATGAAGGATGAGGGTTGAAAGTAGGACTACAAATGGAAGACTATTATTGAAAAAACATACTTTACAGGTTAGTTTTATTCTAAATGTACTGAGCAGCCATAGAACCATAAAAGGGGAAGTACAGTTCTTATCCTTTAGAATTATGATCCTAATCAATAAATAAAGGAATGAGTCCGGATGTGAAGGGATCAGATAGAAAATTACTCTCCTGAGTGCCAATAAATTTTTGTAAAAGTAAAAGCTTAAGAGTTACTAGAGCTTCAATTATTTAACCTTGTCTAAAAGGTACACAAATTTTAAAGACACTAAATAAAGGGTTCACAAGTATCTATCCTTGAATAAATTGTAGTTATCGGTACTTCTCTGGGAAAATTAATTATTTAATAAATAACACAACTGAGTGGCTATGTAAAATAAAGTTTGACTTTATTGCCTACTTTAAAACCAAAATAAAATAAATTTTAATTTAAATATGAAAAATTAAGCCATAGAACGTCAATATGAGGAACTTCATTCTAACTACATGGAAATGATAAAAATAATTTCAAAAGTGGATAAATACAATTTAATTAAAAGTATAAAGTGTTCGAAATGTAGAAGCAACAACGAAGCAAAGACAAATGCCCAAATAAGCATCTATGGCAGAAAAAGGCCAATTTTATTCATACTAAGAAGTTCCTAAAATTCAAGGAGGCTAATCTAACTGCCCAATCAAAGTTAGACAAAATGACAGTAATAGAAAGCATAGAATGAAAAACAATGACTTTACACACATTAAAAGTGACATAAGCTCACTTGAAATGAAACAAGTGAAAAAAGTTATACATTTTTGAAGCAATGATGTGGAAGCCATGACTGACCTCCTCGGGGCACAGAAAAAAAAAAAAAGAGTACTCCAACTCCATGTCTGTCCAAGGATCGTTCCAATAGCAGTCACACCTTAACTCCACCTCCCTCCCCCTGGTCTGACACCACCCAGGTCTCACATGACACTGTACTTCTCTGTTGGTTTGGCACTCTGTTACAGTGGTTATACAGCGCTAATTGTATAGTGGTTTATAAGAGAAGTTCGGAGGTCACATCAAGTATGGAGTCATAAAACATTAAGAATATAATGCTTCAATCTGAAGCACCTCCTCTTGGCCATGCCGCATGCCATCTCTCTAGCTGGTCTTCAGGCATGCTGCCCTTGTGCCACTCCCCTAACTCAGGAATCATGTTACAGAGATCCTTTCACACTAGGACATGCTCAAAGGTCGCCCCGCTCTGCAAGCCAGGCTCCCACCTGAAGTGTCAGAAGCCAGCAACTCTCTCTCATGCTCTCCGGAAGCCAGAAACACTGTCCCACGCTCCCTGCAGCTGTCATCCGTTCCTTTTCATGATCTCCCGACAAGCCCTTCTCCTTCCCAGTACCCAAGGTAACCCCAGATCCTCCTGCTGCTTGTCATGTGATGAAGCTCATCCTGCTTCTGAGCCACAGTGATGGCAGCAATGGGCTCAACATGACAATGGCGAGGTCGGCACAGACCAGGCAGTGATTCATGCTGTTGTCCACAGGTAACAAAGAGTTGGGAATGCCCTGGTAAGTACATAACAACAACAACAACCAAGTCATTTAGTGGGAGTTAAGAAAAGAACCATGATCTGTAATGGCACTTCATTTAACTTATTTTTCACCATTCACATTGGTTGTAGTTAAAAAAAATAAGTTATGTTCAATATTAGGAGGGAGGAAAAACAAGTAATCTCACATATCGATGGGGTGAACACAAATTATAACTTCTTAGGGGATCAGTAAGCATCTCATTGCCAGCAAGAGCCAAGAGTGGAATGTATCTTGAAGTTAAGGTGTGATAGTCCCATTTTTAATGCTCAAATTATAGAGCAATATCATCAATATCACTTGCAAGTACTGGTTTCTCCATCATCTCTTCCCACAGATGAAGTCTAACCAGTCATACTGAGGGAAGAGGTTCAGGTCCACTCAAAGCATTAGCCAAAAACAAGACCCAAGAAATCAATGGAATACCAATGAAAATGTTTCAACAAGTGATGAAGCACTGGAAGCACTTAGTTGTAGATACCAAGAAATTTGGAAGACAGCTGCATGGCCAACTGACTGGAAGAGATCCATATTTGTACCCATCCCAAAGAAGGGTGACCCGACAGAATGCTCAAATTACAGAAGAATATCATTAATATCACATGCAAGTAAAATTTTGCTGAAGATCATTCAGCAACAGTTGTAGCAGGACACTGACAGAGAGCTGCCAGAGGTCCAGGCCAGATTTGCAAGAAGACTTGAACAAGTGATATCAGATGAAGCTTGGCTGAAAACAAAGAATGCCTGAAAGATTTTCACTGGTGTTGTATTGACTATGATAAGGCATTCGAATGTGTGAACTACAACGAACTATGGATCGCCTTGAGAAGAATTGGAATTCCAGAACACTTCATTGTGCTCCTATGGAAAGTATACCTGGATCAAGAGGCTACTGTGTGAACAAAACAAGAGAATAGTGCATGGTTCAAAATCAGAAAAGGTGTGTGCCAAGGTTTAATCCTCTCGCCGTACTTATTCAGTCTGCATTCTGATCAACTCCTCGGAGAATCTGGATGATCTGAAGAGCGCAGCATCAGGATTAGAGGAAGGCTTATGAACAACCTGTGATATGCAGATGACATAACATTGCCATTCAAAGTGAGCAGAACTTGAAGCACTTCCTGGTGAAGATCAGAATTGCAACTTTCTGTATGGATTGCCATTCAGTGTAAAGAATACCAAAATCTTTACCAATCGACCGATAAGTAACATCATGATAAGTAGAGCAAACGAAGTTGTGAAGAATTTTATCTTGCTAGGCTCCACAATCCATTCTCTTGGAAGTGTCAGTGAAGAGATCTAAAGCCACTTTGCATTGGGTAAATCTGCTGCATAAGATCTCTTAAATGTTTTGAAAAGCAAGGTGGTTCTCTTGAGGACTAAGGTGCACCTGACCCAAGCCGCCAAGTCAATTCGGACTCACAACGACCCTATAGGACAGGTTGGAGCTATCTGTATGGGTTTGTAAGATGGTAACACTTTTTCTTCCCCAGTCATTTTATTGGGGGCTCGTACAACTCTTATCACAATCCATGCATACATCCATTGTGTCGAGTACATTTGTACATTCAGTGCCCTCATCTTTCTCAAAACATTTGTTTTCTTCTTGAGCCCTTGATATCAGCTCATTTCCCTCCTCCCTCTCCACTTCCCCTCCCTCATGAACCCTTGATAATTTATAAATTATTATTATATCTTACCCACTCCCTTTACCCACTTTTCTGTTGTCCATCCCCTAGAAAGGAGGGTAGATGTAGATCCTTTTAATCGGTTCCCCCTTTCCACCCAACCCTCCCAGTATCACCACTCTCAGCACTGGTCCTGAAGGGATCATCTGTCCTGCATTCCCTGTGTTTCCAGCTCCTATCTGTACCAGTGTACATCCTCTGGTTTAGCTGGATTTGTAATATAGAATTGGAATCATGAGCGTGGGGGCGGTGGATGGGGAGGAAGCATTTAGAGCTAGAGGAAAGTTGTATGTTTCATTGTTGTTACACTGTACCCTGACTGGCTCATCTCTTCCCTATAACCCTTCCCTAAGGGGATGTCCAGTTGCCTACAGAGGGGCTTTGGGTCCCCACTCCACACTCCCCCTCATTCACAATGATATGAGTTTTTGTTCTTAGATGCCTGTTACCTGATACCTTCAACAACTCATGATCACACAGGCTAGTGTGCTTCTTCCATGTTGGCTTTGTTGCTTCTGAGCTAGATGGCCGCTTGTTCACCTTCAAGCCTTAAAGACCCCAGACACTGTCTCTTTTGATAGCCGGGCACCATCAGCTTTCTTCACCACATTTGCTTATGTACCCGATTTGTTTTCAGCAATTGTGTCAGGAAGGTGAGCATCATGGAATGCCAATTTATTCTTGCATTGAGGGAGTACTTGAGTGGAGGCCCTCGATCCATCTACTACCTTAATGCTGAACCTATAAATATATGCACATAGATCTATTTCCCCATCGTCATATATAAATATATTTACAATTGTACGTGGCTTTATTTAGAGCTCTACAAATGCCCTTTGCCTCCCAGCTCTTTCCTCTGTTTCCTTTTAAGACTGTGACTCTTTACAGAGGAAATCCTCATCTTTCTCCTGCAGAGCAGCTGGGGTTCTCTAACTGCTGATCGTGCTGCTTGTACCCCAATGTGTAAGCCCACTCCCCACCAGGGCCCAATGTATTGAGGAATGTCTAATATGTAATGTGCCACTTACATCATGGTCATCCAAAAGGATACATGCGGCCATTAGAAACCATATTTGTTGCAAAGGAATGATCATTAACATAAAGTCTCATGTGAAATATATAAATTGGAGGACACTACTGAAAATATGCTACATATATACACTATATAGCTTTTAATCCTATAAAGTAATATATTTATGTATGTGCATGTAATATTTTGGTAGAATGCACAGGTAAATGATATGAATATTTAATCATGAAGAAAAGCCAGGCTTGGGAGAAGTATTGAGGATACAAACTTATTTTACTTTGTATAAGAGACAATATTTCCAAAGCATAGACCATATGAATGAGTGTCTTTAATCTTGGTCCCACAGACCAGCTCTCTATTCCCATAATGTTACAATGTCGAAAACCCACAGGGGCAGCTGTACCCTGTCCTATAGGACGGCCCCATAGAGTCACTCAGAGTTGGCATTGACTCGACGTCAGTGAGTTTTTCAGGAATGATAAAGTGTTACAAACTTATTCATCTTAGACACTCTAGGAACTTCATTTACTTTCCTCAGTTACCATTTTCTAAAGTTTCATCCGTTTGAATTACAATAAACAAATATCAATATTTGCTTTCGAACTGTGGAAAGCATTATTCATTTGGAATCAGTAGACCAAGAAATGGCTGAAGGCCCCCTGTGTTAGATTATCTCAGTTTTGGCTATTAAGGAGAATGAGGCGCCCTGGAGTAGACTCCTCAACAAAATGCTTATTCATTTTGTTAGGAAGATTTTGTTAATGAATCCATCACTTTTTGAGATGTTCCTCATTACAAAGAATATTACAAAATAGATTCAAATCCAGAAAATAGCACAAGTAGCTAAATGTTATTCCCTTTAAATACAAGAATTTTATAAAGCCAAAGTAGAGACTACTTCTACTTTACCATCTGCTTTAAATGACAACAGCTACCCATCTGTCTATCCTGCCACATGCCCCCTCACAGAGGGTCAGAAATGCGTGATGGATGGTCTGTGTTCCTTCTGTTTGGGCATGCTGAAATCCACTTTTCCAATTTGGCAAATACTTTTTTCTTTCTTTCTGTTTCCACGTTTGACTATTTTTAATTCATTAGTTTGGCAGACTAGAGTAATAAGTAATATGGAACATATTCTATACCTTAAGGACTGGCCATAAAATTGCAGACATAGAGTACATTTCTAAAACAGTCTCTGCAGTGGAGCGAAGCCAAGTGTGACTCAATTGGTTAAGGACTTTCAGCAGAAACCTTTACTTTTATTTTCTGACTTCTCATCTCCTTTCAGCGTTTCATTTTACCAGCTAATAAAATGTGTACGCAATTTCTGTTATTCAGTTATTTGATAATAGTAGATGTAACTTTTATTCAATTGAGTTTTGGCTGAAAAGATGTATAGTAATGGTTTAATTAAGTCAGATCTTTAAGAAAAACTGAAATTTAATTTTTAGCATTGTAAATGATGATTTATTCTTTGTAAAAATTTAAGTCATTATGCAGTGAATTCCTCTTGAATATTGTAAAACAAAGGGGTATGATACTAATTTTAGCTCATGTTGAATAGTATTACAAATCTATAACTTTTATTATGTTGCTTATGATCAGCAAAGATTCTGTTGAATTTCCCAAATATAAATAAAAAAGAACACAGAGAGAGTCATTATCTCAAAAGGTGAAAAACTTATAACCCTTTTTCTTTAGAAGTTTACCTAATTCCAGCATAAAATTTGTGAGCTATATTTTTTCCTATAATGTAAACAAAAAATAAAGTAAACTGTTTCTTGCTAAAATATAAAATTATGTATTAAATTTCCATAAGTATAATAGTACTTATAAAAGAGAATTATCCTTAAAAATTATATTTATTTTCACAGGAATAAGGAAGTACGTGTAAGAGCGTGTGGTGTTCTAGAGACATAGTGGGTACGCACTGGGCTGCTAACTCCAAGGTCAGCACTTTGACTCTGCCCGTGACTCCTGGGAGGAAGATGTGGTTTTCTGCTCTAATAAACAGTTCCAGCCTTGGAAACCCACCAAGCCACTTCCACCCTGTCCTACAAGGTCCTTATGATCAAATGCATCGACTAGCTGGCAGTGTTTGATTTGGTTTAGTTAGTATGCTGTAAAATTCCGAGTGTCAGGGCATTTAGACTCTCTGATTACAAGACATGATATACGTTTAAAGGTGGTAACGAGTTGTCACATGTTTCTCCCAGAGAGTGGCTGCTAGGTTTGGACCACCCTCCTTTCGGTTAACAGTGAACTCTTAACAACGGTGCCATTACCTGCTGTGGTTGTTAGGTGCTGTCGGTCCTGTGCCATCCTTGTCATTTTTAATAAGCTTAAGTCCAGTGTGGCAGTTCCGGTGTCAAGTTTTTCCGTTAAAGGTTTGTCACTGCCCTTTCTCATCTACCAAACATGATGTCTTCCCCCTGGGACAAGTCTCCCTGGATAATGTCTCCAAAGGACATGAGAGAAGTTTCGCCATCCTTGCTTCTAAAAACAGTCTGGCTGTTCATCTAAGACGGTCCTCTTTGTGCTTTTGGCAGTTCCTGGGACTCTCCATTTCCTTTGTCAGCACCATAATTCCATTGCACAGATTCCTCTTCCATCTTCCCTAGTCAGTATCTTCAAGGCACCTTCAAATTTTCATATACAATATCAGATAAAATATGTTTTGAAAGTATAATTTATCAACTAGTCATAATACAATGAGCTAAGCTAATATCTAAAATTAACAATATGTTATCAGGAAGCACTCTTTAGAATTGGGTTTGTACACTGATCTCGATTGTAGTTCATGTTTATTCGAGCTGCTAACCAAAAGACTATGGTTCCAAATCCACCTGCCTCTCCGGAGAAAGTGCAAGCTGTTTGCTCCTGTACGCATGAGCAGTCATGCAAACCCCCGACAGGGTCATTATGAGCCCAAATAGGCCCCCTGACAGTAGGTTTGGGGTAATTGCTTCATCCTAGAGATTAATGGGTAACTCACAGGATAGGGGGCTAAGGAGTATCTCACAAAGGAGGTTATCTTTGAAATGGTTGTTAAAGGAAAAGTATGTTCTTATTAGAAAGGAGGGCAGTGAATGTTGTCCATCAGAAGAACATAGATAACATTATCAAAATGGTATTAGAGAAAATAATGAAAAAGCCTTCAAAGAGTAAGTAGGACACAGAAAGGGTGTGAGGTGAAATGCTGTGGTCGGAGTAGATCGTGATGCTTGGTAGTTCACATGGCCTTCTGCAGCCCTCATGAGTCATGGCGACAGTTTAAAGAGAGTCAGAAGAGGCCATGTGCATTTTATAAAACATCTCTGGCAGCCACAAAGAGGACATGGCTTACATGCTACAATACTTGAAAAGGGACTTTTCCTCGTAAAGTTCAAAAGAAATCTAGACTCTGTTTGGACAAAAGATGCCAATTACTTCAGCACCAAAAGATTTAATAAATTACAGTGCACACCCAAAACGAAGATGGAATAGTTATAAAGTATTCTTTGAGATGCAGTTTTAAAAGAAGGATTATGTTAAAATTAAATTTCTTTTTGAAATGCAAAAAGTACTTTGGGCATAGAAATTTGTAAACTATGATTCTCTTCAGAATTAGATTTTAATTACGTTATTTTTCATTATTTATTCTCACTACACAGATTTTTAAAATCTGCTTCATAGAATCTTGAAAATACCTGATATTTTAAACTACTATTCTTATTCATTTTAATAAGAAACATCGACATTGAAAATCACATATATATTAATCATAATATTTTCATTATTCCTTATTTTCCATACTATTTTAGATTATGTTATAGAGTCTCAAAGTATAATAGTTTGATTATGTTTCCACTGTTGTGGAAAGCTTGAGGGATTTCCCTTGAAATTTATTTGGGGTAAAATTTTGAAATATTTTGGAAATATTTCAGGCTTTTAAAAAATATTGTAAACAACCTTACAAAATATTTTAATGCTAAAGTGTACATGTTTTTCCAACTTACAATAAACTTCAAGAATAGTTATTAAACCCAGGAATGATGGACCTATAGAGACAGCAAGAAGAATCGGGGGTTCGGGGGAAGGAGGGGCGCAGAGGTGTCAGGGTAAAAGTGAGATGATGTCAAGGAGTCCATATAGAAAAGATGTCTGGATAGTGATTGTGGTAGCAATTAAACATTCTACTTGATGTGATTAAAATGTGGAATCGTATGATATATGTATCAACTCCCAACTAATAATAAAAAATACTTATAGCCTCAGGAGTAGGGGAGAATAGAATAATGCATAATAATTTTTTCTCTAATTTCTTAGAAAAAGAAAATGACGTTGCAGTTCTAAATTAAGAGGAGTCATGTGTCAGGCAGGGCTGGAGTCAGTAGTCATGGTTTTAATTGTGTGTCTGCCATTAACTTCACGTGGGACATACGAACTAAACTCACCCACAACTTTTTTTAGGGAAGAGATGATTTTCTCTTCGGGGGTAGTGAGAACATACATACAAACCTTAAATTGTGTAGCCATTGGCCACCATAATGAAGAATTCCATAAGGGTAAAGGCAAAAAATAATAAGAGATAGAGATGAGATAATCATTGGAAATACAGCTACACCCTTGATGAACTCAAACCAAAGTAACTGCTGTCAAGGTGATGCTGACTCATGACAACTCTATAGGACAAGCCAGAACTGCGCCGATGGGTTTCCAAGACTGTAACTCTTCATGGAAGTAAAACGTCTCCCATGGAGGTGCTGGTGGTTTTGAACTGCCAACCTTGTGGTTAGCAACCCAATGCATAACGACCAAGCCACTAGGGATTAGGCCTTGATACAATCATACTTCTAAATGTTTCACTTCCCTAGGAATTGGCACAAACTCATCATTATTTACGCAAATTTTAATTGGATTCTATGGTACTAGCACATGAAAACAATATAACTGACATTTGAAAGTGAAAACGATATCAATATAATTAACTATATCAATATAATTTTCTGTTTTATTTTTTAAATTAATATGGAGTCAAGAGGCAAATAATAGATAATATTGTGATGAATTACAAAAATATTGAACTTATCAAGGATTTTGTCTTGCATGAGTCCATAATCAAGGCACAAAGAATTAGCGGTCAAGAGATCAAAAGATCCACTGCATTAGGTAAATCTGCTGCACAAGTCCTCTTTAGAGTTTTGAAAAGCAAGGATGTTCTTTTGAGTACTATGGTGCACCTGACCCAAGCCAGGGTATTTCCCATTGCCTCATAGGTGTGTGAGTCAGCATCTACTCAATGGCAATGAGTTTAGCTTTTGCATATGCAGGTGAAAGTTGGACATTGAGTAAGAAAAAATGGGAGAAGAATCGATGTATTTGATTTGTGGTACTGGAGAAGAATATTGAAAGTACCATGGAGTCCTAACAGGACAAACGATCTCTCTTGAAAGAAATACATCAAGAGTGCCCCTTAGAGGCAAGTATGGCAAGATTTCATCTTACATGCTTTGAATATGTAGTCAGGAGAGACCAGATGCTGAAGAAGGACATCGTGCTTGGTAAGGTGGAAGGGCACCAAAGAGAGGGATCCCTGGAGAGAGGGACTGTCGTAGTGGCTGCAACAAGGAACTGAAACAGAAGAACAGTGAGGATGGAGCAGGACCATGCGGGTTTCGTTCTGTTGTGCATGGCATCGCTGTGATCGCTGTGGGTTGAACCAAGTCCATGCCACCTCACCACCACAATGAGACAACTCAAGGCATGTGTCTTTAATATAGTTTGCACAGTGCTCTGGACAAGTGTACTAAACTAGATATAGAGAACTGAATCTAGCCCACCTCAAAAATGTGGAGTACCAAAGGAGGGAACAGGCAAGTAACTAGTTTCCTGAAAGAATGTGTGTATGCACACATAGGTGCACGTGTATATGCACAAATGTTAAGGATATTCGAAGAAAAGGGACATAGAGCACAAATTCTGAGAGTTCCTAAAAGCACAACTCAGCAAGGTGAAGAGAGCAAGACACACTACCACGTGAAGAAAATCGCAATATCATGAAACAGCTCATGGTTATTAGGCGAGGGAGTGTGTTAAAAGCAAAGGTAAGTCAGGATTATGAAGAGGTAAGATTTGAAGAGCTAGATCATAGCAAATTGATACATACTCTTCTGGAAGATGGGATTTTTAGAGTGCACATTGGGAAGCTGTGGGAGTTTAAATATAGGACATCTGGAGTGGCGAAGCAGAGGGGCAGGGACAGAGAGGAAGGCCCTCAAGGAATGGATAGACACTGTCACTCCAACCCTGAGCTCAAACAAGAGCCCAGGAAGCATTTTGTTCTGTTATGCAGAGGACATTATGAGTGGAAACCAACTTAATGGCCCCTGACAACCACAACTGAGAGTTACCAACATCGACAACCCAAATGGAATATGCTGCGTCGGGCAACCACTTAAAGAAACTCTGTATGTCCAGTAAGAAAATATTATTTTAAATAAATTTTAAATGTAAACTAAATAATCACAGCAATATGTACATCGAAGAGAATTAGAAAACTATTTACTTAAAGTTTTATTTAAATTTGGAGGAAAGGATGTTGTTTGACAGGATAAAGAATGATGCTATTTCAAGGTGCAGAGGGAGATATCAACATAACAAGTCATAACATATAAGGAAAGTCAATCCTCATACACGTGATAGAGAATGGATAGAAAGTGGATAATTCGCACTGACTCGGCAGATAAGATCATGTGGGATGAGTGAGAGCACATGAGTAAAGAAAGGTTAAACATTTTCTATCCATTGAACTCCTGATGAATGTAGTCTCTAATCATCAGGTTAAGAAAATTAAGTTAGATATGTGCCTCCAACATAGTAAAGGTTATTACCAGTTACTATTGTTTTATCTTAGACCTGCCCAGTGAGTCATAGGAAACACATCCGAACTTTTCCAGAAACAACATGATTTATCCAGTATTATACTGAGTCTCTTTCAATATTCTTTACTGTTCCATTATCTTCTTGGCTACAGAAATCCTTAGCTTCAAACTGGGGATTAAAGAGATTTCTCTGGCTCTCACTCTCAGAATTCACTTCTGGATTCCATCAGTATTTGGCCTCTGACTCCTGGCATACATGCTGCTGTCGTCTTGCCCTGAAGAAGTCATAATAGCCCACAGTGGGAGGGCATCATTTATATTCAGTCTGCCTATGTATTAAGTTTATAAATCACAAATTCCATTTTCATTGGTAAGAAACTGTCTCTGGAATATGTCAATGTTGAGGTCATTAGAACTCTCTTTTTAATAGATTAGTAACCTTAACCAACTTCAAAAAAATTATATTCTTTTATAGACATGATCACATAACCACTGAGAGCTTTGTAAACACTAGACGCCCAATGACAGTCAGGCAGGTATGGTTTAGCACCCACTGCAACTTGGGTGTGAGCACTGGAAAGAATTCATTTTCCTCCTCGTGCTGACACACTCCTAAGCTATTCCAAGCGCTCTGACTAAATGCACGAGCTATGACCACGGGCAGATGCCGGGACACTTCTCGCAGGGATGCAATCAAAGCTGAACGCATTCGGTCATTCTCCACGCTGCTAACACAACCAGTGGTCAATTCTTTTGTGCTCGGACAACTGGATTTATAATATTTTTAAAAATAACAATTACTGACTTTAACTTTATCCCAAAGCTACGACTGTGAATAACTTAATTATTTCATAGCACAGGGCCAATGATGAGACTTTCCTGTTTTCCAGTAATAAACTTCTGAGAGATAAATGTAGTGTGCTTACAAAGATCTGGGAGAATTAAGCTCCACATCGATTCTTAAAAGATTCAGAAGCGTAATGTACTATAGGCTCAGGGAATAGCTCTGTTTTTTATATTGTAGATGACATGTACGTCCTTCCTTTTAATTTGTTCAAGAGCAAGATGTGAGTTGATTATTGAGTCTACCCAGAAGGGAAAAGAAGAGACTGTAAAGATCACTGGTTGAAAATTGATCAAATGAAGTAAACAAAATAAATGACAAGAAATAGATAACAAGGAGACATATTAGTCACACACACAAGGTCATGTATGTGCACATAACTATGAATCCTAAGAAAACAGATATTCAGAGAGCTCTGCTAGATATCCTTAGATAAATATAAATGACCCCATCATTTATTCCTCTTGACATAAAACGCGTAGTAATTTATTTTGTGACTGAGTTCCTGGTTTATATTACAACTCCAGGATCAGTCCTTTTGGTGTTATTGGACTTTGATTTCAGGTTTAGCTGACCTCTTTAGAGGATTGAAGAGCAAGAATGTTTCTTTGAGGACTAAGGTGCACCTGCTCCCCTGAGCCAAGCCATGGTGCTCTCTAGTGCATCGTATCCATGTGAAACTTGAACATTCAATAAGGAAGACGAAAAACAAATGGATGCAGTTGAATTGTGGTGCTGGAGAAGAATACTGATAGTACCGTGGCCTGCTAAAAGGGCAAACCCACCTGTACTGGAAGAAGTAAGATCAGAGTGCTCCTTGGAAGCAAGGATGGCAAGCCTTCATCTTACATTCTTTAGTCATACTGTCAGGAGAGAGCAGTCCCTGGAGAAGGACATCATGTTTGGTAAAATGGGAGGGGGCTTCAGCGAGGAAGGTCCTCCACGAGGTGGATGACACAGTGGCTGCCCAATGGGCTCGGGCAGAGGAAATGTGCGGATGGCATGGGGCCGTCCAGTGTTTCTTTGTGCATAGGGTCGCTGTGGGTCACAGCTGACTCGATGGTACCTAACAACACCAACAGGAGGAAAGAATAAAAATAAATAAGCTTCTGTTCTTTAAACCCTCTGGTTGTTGTGTTTTTTATCACTGATAAGGAAGCTTTGATAAAGGACCAACTAAAACCCTCTAAGAAATGAACACATGTTTTAGGGGAAAGAAAAAAAGATTGGGGAGAAGAGAGAGATTATAGCAGAAAGTTGGGACCTGATGAAAAAGTACTTTCCTAACGTTGAGTTGGCCTTTAAAGGGTATCAAACACAAAACCAAGCTCACTGCTATAGAGTCAATTCCTACTCATAACAATCCCGAAGGAAAGATTAGAACTACTCCAGTGGGTTTTAGAGGCAGATCTTTAAGAGAACATAAAGTTTCATCTTTCTGCAGCAGAACAGCTGGTGGTTTCAAACTGCTGACCTTGCGGTTAACGGCCCAATGTGTAGCCCACTACACCACCAGAATTCCAGGGCTTCTTAATTTTAGAATGAAATATTTTAAATGGTGAATCACCATCTGATGTGAATAACTGAGCATGGGGGGTAATGAAATATTTGGCAAAGGTAAAATGTTTCTGAATGCACAAGGATTAAAACTGAATTCAAAATCAAACGTTATGAATCCAAGGTGTTTGTGGCCGCGCTTGTCCATGTTACAAATTGCCTGGGCAACAAGGGGTCAAGAGTGGGAGCAGTTTAAGAAGCTCTTCCTTTAAGGGGTCGGTGTAACTAAATTTCAATGATGCACAGATGAAGGCAAGTAAAAAAGTATTGCCAGAAAATCACAGAAAACTTGATCATGCAAAATTATCAAAACGTGAAGTTAGTTTCTCCACATGCCCTCCATCTATGTCTGTGCACCTCCGAGGCAGGGCTTCCACATCTCCTACCCTTCCCCGAAGGACTTGGTATTCTTAGGTTCCCATTATGTCACCATGACAGTTAGCGTCCTGGAAGGACTCGACCTTATGCTCCTTATTCAAGTTCTTTGAGACTGTGGACAAACAGAAGTCTGAATGGGCAGACCAAGTCCAAGATGCATCCTTAATAATGAGTGTGTAGAATGTACAAAGATAATTCTAGAAAAATCTTACATCATCAAAAGTGAAATAGAGCAAACACATGAAAGTTGTTATCTTAGGCAGTTGTGAGCTGAAATGGGCCAGTGTTTGCCCTTTTAATCAGGCGATCATATGATCTACACCACTAGTCGTGTGACAAACTGAAGAAATATGCCATCATAACTATAAAAATCGAATGGTGGAGGTGTCTGTCATCTTCTAAGTTACAAGGAGGAAAGAGGATCACGATCTGATTCCTATGAAGAAGAAGTCAGACATCTTTCCACTCTCCATTGTTTTACCAAGTCTGACATCAACTCTCTACGCCTCTGCTGGGTTTGGTAGTTCATTACAATTGCCACATAGAAAATACTCCTTCTTATGAGATTTATAAGGAAGCAAGTTGTCATTCAGGACCAGAGACAACTTAAAATACAGTTCTTTAAGCAGGACAGTACCTACAGGTACACGTCTCTATGGAAACAGGCTCTCAGACATGTGACTCCCTGGGCCTCTGCTTTGATTACAAACTGCACGTATTACAAACATCCCTTGACTCTGTCATTAATTGCCCAGAGGTACCCACTCTATCCGTAAACCTTGACCCAAAGTTACTGAGCTTTAGCTCCATGGGTTAGCAAACGTAACTCACACAAGAGCCAAGAGGGACCCCTCCTCACGAGCAAGACTCCTGCCTAACAGTGCTTTCTTCCCCCATGGCCTGGCAGCACAGTGTCATCTGACTGATCTCTTGCAGGTCTCCTGGTCCTGCTGCTGCTGTTTCTCTGGCATGGCATTGTAAACTACAGCGCCATCTGAGAACATTTCAGCAAGGCTGATGGGAAGTCCCAGTGTGAAATGGCCTATTACAGCATCTCACTGGATTGGGTTTGAATTTCTGTCTTGTTCAGTCTCATTGGTTGGGAGTGGTCCCTGGGAAGTGTGGCATCTGTGCATACGCAGCAATTAATCTCAAAGTATAGTACTTAAGATCATTAGTCAAGGATGTTCCCTGCAGTCGAGAGCTGAGATTTGAGAGAAGTATATTTTGTAACATTGCAATAAACTACTTTTTTTAACATTCATGTAAAGTCTTTTTCTGAACCTTCATCATATTCAGATTCTAAAATAGCTTATGATTACTTTTGAATACTTAAATATATAGGATGTATTAACAAAGTTCTAAAGAAATTTTTATATGGAAAGATACTTTTGATATCTAAATAACACTACTATATATTCCTTTACAATGAAATAAAAATAATATCTAGGCATTTGTTAAATATTTAGAAAGAATGTTATATTTTATTGTTCAATTCATGTTTTCTTCCATCTACTTATTTCCCCTCGCCCACTTCATCTGCCTCAGTTCTAAGAATTCATTCTTCTTAAATCAAAGAATATCCTCTTAAATAATAAGAAAAGTAATTTCTTACAATGTAACTTAAAGCTATATATATTTCTTAATATACTTTAAGGAAGCAAATATGAAGATAATTTTTCAGTGTTTATCAGTTAAATTTATAACAAATTAATAAATATAACTTAAAAATAATAGTAGATTTGTCATACCCCCATATTCATCAGCATTTTATTGATTGGCCTGTTAGACTGAATTATCTGCATTAGCAGAACATTGCTTGCTTGATATAATAATTTCTTTAGTTACTAGTGTTAATTAAAGCAAGTTCACCATTGTCAAGCTTGATTATGCAACTTTTCCCAGAGCAGTCATTCTTGTACAGGATGACATATAGCATTCTCCAACCAGATGTCTTTCTGATCCATTATGCTTTTCCTACAGTAATGGGCAGCGTGTTGCTAAACATAATGACATCCTATTTTGTGTCACTGGCATGTAGCCTGATCTGACTCCAAACTTACACAAATAGACAGAGCTCCTTTTTACTATTCACTGTAAAAGAATTTGGAAAGAATTTTATAAAATCGACCACATTAAAAAGACAAATGAATTGATTATATTCTTAGAAATAAAAGAATATTTTGTAATTTGAAATATTTAGAACATAAGTTTTACAGGTCATCATGTTTCATCAGATGCCACCCAACATTTTATGATAATTTCCATTATTTTATGCCAATCATGAAAATAAAGTATTTGTAAAGTGTTTATTATGCTTTGTGGAAGATCATTTAAGATATCCTATTTCTATAACCCACTATCATCTTACTTATTATGGATTACACAAGTACCAAAAATAGCCAAAAGAGGAAATACAAAATAAGCACTATATCATTAATTGATAATAAAAATTTGTATCAACATTCCATACTCATAAATTAATAATGGACATTTATTGGGTGCATACTAGATGTCAAATAGTTGCATTATGTGGACTAAGTCTTGCAGAATTTGGGCGATTTGAACAGTTTGGCCAACCAAATGGTGAACTTGTATTCACTTGAGTCTGACTATTATCCACATCACCTCTTTTGTTGTTTCTCTATCTTGAGTTTCATGTGAAAAAAATAATAATTTGCCAATAAGTTGGATCAACTTTACCAAGTTAGAAGATACAGTGTTCATAATGATTCAGATTTTTTAGAGGCTACCTTGCTGATAACTGATAATTAGGAGCCATTTTTACCGCCAACACCAATCCCAGTGCAAAGCACGAACACTTTTTTAACCAACCTGTCAATTTCTATATTTTAGAAATAGGCTTAAATGTTTTGGCAGTTGTTAAAGTGGCATTATATAAGGCAATCACAGTCGATTACAAAGTACTAAACTTTGGGGGGGAAATAAAGTAAATCAAATGCATAATTATTTATAAGATGCCTTCTAAAAATTCATGGAAAAATGAAATTAACAGATAATAGATATTTCCCTGATATTTTGAGCACCCAGTATATATTAATTGTTGGAATGTCAAAGACTTAAAAGTATGTATACACACACACACACACACACACATATATATATATACACATGTACATAAAAACACATACCATAATGTAGAATCTCCACCTAGTGTACACATATGTCATGGTTTTAAACATGAATCCCTTATGGTATTAGAATCCAGGGTGAGAAGTAGTCAATGAATTATTGAAATGTCCCTTTCTAACATGTATATAACCTTATTAAATTGTAATTGGCAAGGTAGGTTGTGGTGTTGTTCTTAGGTGCTATTCAGTCTGTTCTCACTCACGGTTGAAGCCATTGTGTCCATCCACATCACTGAGGGTCTTACACCTTGATCCAGTGTAATGTCCTTCTCCATGGATGGATCCCCCCTGACAACTTGTCTCAAATACATCAGTCTCGCCATCCTTAACTCCAAGGAGCATTCTGGATTTATTTATTCCAAGACAGATTTGTTTGTACTTTAGACACACCATGGTATTGTCAATACTCTCGTGTTCTGAGGAGTCCATTCCTCACAGGTATTATTTTGCTACTTGGCTGGAAGGTGATCCTTGTGTGTGTGAGCTCAGTTCCTGGGGAGTGTCTAAGGACCATCATGCAGGCGTCCCCCAGTCTCTATCAGACCAGTAAGTCTGGTCTTTGTGATGACTTTGAATTGTGCTCTACATTTCTCTCCACTGTGGCCCAGGACCTTCGATTATGATCCTGATCACCGTGGTCAGTGTGGCAGCCTGGGAACCTCTGGTTCTCTTTGTCTACTGCGATATGTGACTTGAGACCTCCAGTAGTCCTTCAAACTGTTAGTCTTTGGTTTTCTTCACTTTTCTTTGCTCTGGCGAGTGTGCAGTGCTCACAGGTCTACACCGGTGAACTGGTCATGCTGAAGAATAGCACCTGCCATCGGGAGTTTTGCAGGCTTCGTGGCCCAGATCCTCTTCTTTGTCAAGTGTGGTCAGCGCTTGCCATTGGCGATTAGACCTCACATCAATGACACCGCAAGCTGGTCTTGGGTGGCACCAGACCAGTGCCACACCAGCACCCTGCTTCTTGCTTTTTCACACTCTAAAAAGGTCTTTTGCAGCAGTTTTGCCCAATGCAATGTGTCATTTGATCTCAACTGCTGCTTCCATGAGCATTGATTGTGGATCCAAGAGAGAGGAAATTCTTGACAACTTCAATCCTTTCTTTATTTATCATGATGTTACTCATTGGTCCAGGAGAGAGGATTTGGGTCTTGTTTACCCTGAGTTGTAATCCACACTGAAGGCTGCAATCCTAGATCTTCAACAGCAAGTGCTTCAACATCTCATTTTCATCAAGCAAAGATGTGTCTGCTATCGCAGGTTGTTAATAAGCATTCCCCCCATCTGGGTGCCACATTCTTCTACATAATCATCTTCTCTGATTATTTTCTCAGCATACAGATTGAATAAGTATGGTGAAAGGATACAACCTGAAACATTCCTTTTCTGGGTTTTAAACCTTCATATTTTCTTGTCTGTTCACACGATTGCCCCTTGAACTGTGTACAGGTTCTGCAGGAGCACAATGAAGTGTGCTGACATTCCAATTCAACTATCCATAGTTTGCTGTGATTCACAAAGTTGAATCCCTTTGAAAAGTCAAAAAAAAATCACATGTAAGCATCTTTCTAGTATTCTCAGTATTTAATCAAGATCCATTTGATATCAGCAATGATACCCTTTTTCAAGTCCTCTTCTGCATTTGGCCTGAATTTCTGGCCGCTCCTTGTCAATGGTTTGCTGCAACCATTGCTAGATGATCTTCAGCAAAATTGTACTTGAATGTGATCAATGATATTGTCCTATAATTTGAGCACTGTGGTGGATCACCTTGCTTTGGAATTAATACAAATATGGATCTCTTCCAATCCGTTGTCCAACTATCTGACTTCCAAATATCCTGGCACAGACTAGTGAGTGCTTCCAGTGTTCCATCAGCTTGTTGAAACATTCCAATTGGTATTCCATCAATTCCTGGAGTCTTATTTTTGGCTGATGCTTTCAATGCAGCTTCAACTTCTTTCAATACTACTGTCTCTTGCTCATATGCTACCTCCTGAAATGGAGGAATGTTGACTAGTGTTTTTTTTTCAATACAGGGATATTATCTATCTTTCCATCATCTTTTGATGCTTTCTGCATCACTCAATATTGGTCCCATAGAATCTCTCAATATTTCAAGTTGAGGCTTGACATTTTCTTGAGTTCTATCAGTTTATTATCCTGAATGTGTCTTTCCATTCTGGTTTTCTCACAGTGTTTGCATATTTCATTATATTTTACTTTATCTTCTTGAGCTTCCCTTTGAAATTTTCTGTTCATCTCTTTTGCTCCATCATTTCTTTTGTTTGCCTTAACTACTCTACAATTAAGACCAAGCTTTAGAGTCTGTTCTGATATCCACTTTGATCTTTTCTTTCTTTCCTGACTTTTCAAATGGTCTTTTGCTATCTTCATGAATGATATTCTTAATGTCCTCTCAGAGCTCATCAAGGATTTCCGTCATTAATGTTCAATGTAGTTTATCTGTTCTTGAATTTCATGTGCAATAGACTCAAGGTCATATTTTGGATCTCACGAAATCATTTAATTTATTTAACTTTAACCTGAACTTACATATGAGCAATTGGTGGTCCGTTCCACAGTCAGCCCCAGACCTGATTTTAGCTGCTGGTGTTGAACTTTTCCATCATCTCTTCTCACACATGTAGTCAATTTGATTTCGGTATATTCCATCTAGAGAAGTCCACATATATAGTTGCCTCTTATGTTGTTTGAAATGGGCATTTCCTATGGACAAGTCTTTGTTCTTGCAAAGTTCTATGTTGTGATCCCCAACTTAATTTCTGTCACCAAGACTGTTATCGAACTACTGCTCCTTTCTCTTTGGTTCCAACTTTTGCATTCCAATAGACAATAATTATCAATGTATTTTGGTTGCGTATTTAATCAATGTCATGCTAAAAGCATGTGTAGAATTCATATTCTTCCTCACTGATTTTAGTAGTTTGTGCATACATTTGAATAATAGTTGCATTGACTGAATTTCCTTAAAGAGGAATCAATATAATACCATCACAGGTAGCACTGAATTTTAAGATGAACCTTGAAATATCGTTTTTGACAAAGAATGCAATGTCATTCCTCTTGGTTTCGCCATTCTTGGCATACTACACCATACAATTTTCTAATTCAAAATGGCCAATAGCAGTCCATTTCCGTTCACTAAGACCCTTTGTGCATTTCGTTTCATTTTTGACAAATTATCATTTTTCTAGATTCATACTACCAACATTCCAGGTTCCAATTATTGGTAGGTTTCTGAAGCTGTTTCTTCTCACCTTGGGTCATTCCCCATCAGAAGGTAAGGGCCCAGAAGGCTCCACTTGCACAGGCTTTACTCCATTCATGTCGTCCTGGTCAACTCTACTTTGAGAAAAATAGAGTCACAGTTCCGTGCCTTGCAGCCCGAGGAGCCCGACCTCTGGTACTATATCTGACCCTGCTCTGCTGTCCTTTATTATGCTTCACCAGCGGACAATTGATTGAACCCGTGCATAACGGTCTCAGTGGCTCCTTCCTCTGAAGTGGGCAGCCAGTACCTTGGTTGTCTGTCCTTGGGTTGGAAGCTCCACTGAAACCTGTTCACTTTGGGTGACCTTGCTGGCATTTGAAATGCCAATCAAGTCGCTTCCAGCATCACAACCACCACAGGGTGACATCTGACAGACAAGTTATCGAGAGTAGCCAAGGCAAATGAAGCCAAGGAGATAAACAGAACATTTCAAAAGGCAGCGTGAGAATGCAAAGGAAAATATTGCAGTGAAATATGCACAAAGACCTAGAGAAGTTTGAAATCATCAAGGATTTTGTTTTGTTTTGATCCACAGTCCCAGCAGTCAAGAGATCAAACATGCATTGTTTTAGGTAAATCTGTGGCACAGACCTCTGTAAAGCTTTGAAAAGCAAGAATTCACCTTGAGGACCCAAGCCGTGCTATGTCCAATTGTTCCATATGCATGGGGAAGTTGGACATTGATAAGGAAGATCAAAGAAGAATCAATGTATTTGAATTGTGGTGCTAGGTAAGAATGTTGAAAGTACCATGGAATGCCAAACGGACAAACCAATCCATCTTGGAAGAAGTACAGTCAAAGTATTCCTTAGCGGCAAAGGTGACAGGACTTCATCTCACGTACTTTGGACATGTTTTCAGCAAGAACACGTCCTTGGAGAAGGCCATTGTGTTTGGTAAAGCTGAGAGGCAGTGAAATAGGAAGAATCTCAACAAGATGGATTGACACAGTCGTTGCAACAATCGACTCAAGTAAAGAGATAACTGTGAGGATGGTGCAGGGCTATGGAGGGTTTCTCGCTGTCGCGCATACGTTACAGAACCAGTTTCATGGCACCTGACAACACCAACTCTACGATTAAGAGCAAGTTTTAAGGTCTCTTCTGATATCCCCTTCAATCTTTTCTTTTTTTCCCGGACTTTTTAATGACCTTTTGCTTTCCTCATGGAAGACATTCTTGCTGTCCTCATACAACTTACCAGGTCTTCTGTCATTAGTATTCAATGCTTCAAATTTGTTCTTAGTATGTTTTCAAAATTCAGGTGGGAGGCACCCAAGGTCATATTCTTGAGCTTCAAATGGAATTTACATTTGAGCAATCAGTGGTCTGTTCCACAGTCAGCCCCCGCGTAGTTTTAGTTGCTGATGTTGAGGCTTTAGAAAGATTACCTCATTTTAACCTCACAATGAATTTTGATGTAGGGATAATAAGTAACCTTTCCATGTTTTGGCAAATGACAATATGCAAATTTACAGAGGTTTAAAGAATTGCAAGAGTCACATAAGTAGGAAACTATAGAGTTAGGATTTAGTCTGTCCCATAGTAATGATTAAAGCTTCTCTTTGAGGGCACAAATATAACTAAATCTTAATTTAGATTTGTAATTTATGAATTGAGCCAAGTTAGGTATTATGCCAAGTATGATGATATCATGTATCTGTAAGAAAAATATCATTGAGGCTGTAATTCTATAAAACAAAACCTTCTAAATATACCAAAACTACACTATCTCTTTTTGTAGTAAATACAATTTATATATTATAGGTGACCTCTTACACATGCTATTAAACAATATAAGCATCTAATTATGACACATACTTTAGTATTTCATAGATATCAAGTTATATAAAAGAAATATTTTATGACCTGAAGACAAAAGGTTTGAGGGGGGCAGGGATTTTACTTAAGTTTACAAAGAAATCATTCTCTAAACTTAAGAAAATATACTGAATATGCTTGGAAAGTAAACTAAAACTACATGGATCAATACAAGGTATTATTATTTTGTTTCATGATTTTTCTTCTTATAGTTTGATCCTAATCTACATTTGCCCCCTTTGGGGATGTTAGCCAAAAATATAGTCATAAACTTTAACTTCATTCAAAATAGATGACATTAATTTTAAGATTAGGTAATAGCCATAGTATATTTATTTTCAACAGAGAAATCAAATGGAATGGATTTCGTTGGCATATCCAGTAATTTTGGTCTTCACACATGCAGGGAAACAGCATGGCTACCTACCTTGGCAAATGCCTGAGGCTTGCATGCATGCAGCCTGCAAGTATTACATTGCCTACCACAAAGGCCTGTTTTCTGTTACTTGCCACCCAGCAGTGCCCTCACCATGTGTGCACGGATCCAGAGTGCTTAAACTTTTGCTCTTGTTGCAAAATCTAGGCAGCCCATCATCTTGGGCATAAAATTTTTCTAGTCTTAATTGAATACTGTGAGGCTAGCAACATGTCCCAAATGATTTAGAAAAATAACAAAAATTGAAGCAATCAAGCCTTGCCCTTTTTCTAACACCCCAAGACTGCACACAGTGTCAACTTCCTTTAATGTCCCAACATGTTCTTATCCTTTGAGCCAATCAGTACTTTTCCCTTATCTCAGATATAGTGTTTCTTTTTTGTCATCCATAACTATTCTGGAATTATTTTAAGAGGGAAAATATGTAGTACATAGTAACTCATTTAAAGATGATTTGGATACCTTTTGTTTTTTAAAAAATAGAAATTTAAGCCAATATCTTAAAACATCCAAGAACTAAAAATAAAATTTTGTTACATTAAAAATTTAAACATGAAAAAATGTAAAAGTATGAAATGCAGAACTGAGTAATAGAATCATACTTCTGAGAGATAAAACTTGAAGTTATATCAAATATACTCAAAATGAGCCCCAAGAAATAAGATAAGAACATTTGCCTACATTTAAAATTTTAAAATATCTGAAAGACACTAATATTTGTAAAAAATGACAATATGTAAGGAAGGAATTAAAAGACAAGCGAGTAGGCCAAGTAAAATTTTCCAATATTTTAGTAAAAGGTATACATTATATTTTTGAAAATAAAATAATCGAGGAAAGGAAACTGTCATAACATGAGAAGACAATTCACAAAAGACACAATAATGATCAATAATCATGTAAGATAATGAGATGCTCAACTACACAAATCAAAAAGTAAATGTTACAATAAGGAGAGCTATATTTTCACTCATTTAAAAAGATTAAAGAAAAATATTTGATAATCACCATTTGTACAGGTGTCAGAAACTAGATTCTTTTCAATAATGGTGACATGAATTACAACTGGTCAGATTTTTAGTAAGAAAATTTGAATAAAAAATTTAGTTAAGAAGATTGGTTAACTAACATTCTGGGATGCTCACCTTCTCAACACCATCAATGAAGACAAAATGAGTGTGTAAGTAAATGTGAAGAAAGCTGATGGTGCCTGGCTATCAAATTGACCATCACAAAAAACAAGGATCCAATGAAGCTACTTTTACAAAAAAAATTCACTGTGAACAGAGAGAACTTTCCCAGGCGACACTACTGGGTGCACTAACTCAGAGTGAGTCACTTGATGCTTACCTAGTGGGGGGAAACACATACTATAAAAACTCCGCTCAGCACAGCCTTTTTCCCTGGTTTGGGGTGGATACCCCCTCGCATATGGCAGCTATCCAAAATGTTGGTAGTTAAAACCTGCTGGGAAACTTCCAGAGAGAAAGAGCTGGCGGATGATCTGCTCCTGAAAGATTATGGCCTATTTTTTGTATTTATTATTAGCTCCCTAGGTCCCACGAAACTCCCTTGCTACAAACCCAAGAAATGATTAATCCAGTCGCTATCGCTATAGATTTACCTGTCCTGGATTTCATGAGATGGAACAATGGATTTCGGGTGCACAGGGGAGTAAACTTAAGTGCCTTAGACAAGAGGGCTCCTTGTAAAATGGGGTGCCTCTAAGCACTTAATTGGAGAATTAAGTGGTGTGCAGAGTGGTGTGCTCCTTGAGAATTCTATAGCAGAGCTAGAGGAGCTCTGTAACACTGGCTGAGCAAGGCGCAGGTCAAGGGGCCAAGTGACTGGGGGCCAATGACCAGATGGAAGCATTCCTGTGGATGCAAACAGGAAGCTGTCCTAACTGGAAGAATAGGGTCTGAGCAATTCTGGTTACTTGTAACCTGCTAACTGCCCTAATAAACCAGAGTTGTGAATATTTTCTGTGTTCTGTGTGGCCATTCCAATGAATTATTAAATCCAATTGAGAAGTATAAAATGCTGCTGGAGATACAATTTGGGTCAGAATTGGCAAAAGAAGAAAGAGGGTGGAGGCATGTCCAACTTCTTCATTGGGATTGGGGTTGGATAAATTGTGAATTTGATACTCCTTCACCCCTGTGAATTCAGAAGAGGTCAGATTGCTTCTATGCTACTTTTACGTTTGTATTAATAAGTTTTCCTTGTTGGTCTATAGATACTATCATATCATGCACAATGTTGAACTTTAGGATAGTTTTTAAATGTTCTTTCTACTGATGAATATGACACCATTTCTCTTTATTTTGTCTTTATGGCATAATATACCATATAATTATCTGACTCAAATCGGTCAGTACCAGTCCTTTTCAGCTTATTAGTGCTTAAGATATTCATCTTTAAGGATTCTATTTCATTTATGGTAACTTCCAATTTTCTAGATTCAGAATTTGTTCATTCCACATTCTAATTCTTTATTGATGGTTACAGGTGTATCTTCTCATTTTGAGTCACGCCACAGCAGCAAATGAAGGTCCCAGAAGTTTCTTTCCATCCATAATATTAAAGTCTGCTCTACTTTAAGAAGCAGTCATATTTTGAGTGCTTAATAATTGAAACCATGTATATCTGGCCGTGGTATGTTGCTATTGTTAAAGTTTTCAATAGCTCCTTTCTTTCTAAGTCTACTGCCTCATCCTTCCTCCCACTCTCAGAGTTTGGAAGCTCGGCAGAAACCCATCCTTTCCAATATCCTTTGGTATTTGAAATGCTGATGGCAGAGTTTTTAATAGCATGAATGATGTAGCGGAGACATCAGCATAAGGACAGGGGTTGAACGCATCTTTTCTTTTCAGACCATATAATGCAAGTGTAAGTCGAGACTGAAGGAAATTCAAACGACATTCCAGTGCATTCTTGAGTATGTTCCACCCAAATTTAGAAGCCTTTTCAAGAACAGATTTGTTCCATTGAGCACCAGTCACTGAAGACCAGAGGCTATGTGGGAAAGACATCACGTACGTCACACATGAAGAAGCAAAGGTCATCGGAAACACAGGAAAGAGAGCAAGAGCCTAAATGGATGTCAGAGTAATGCTGAAACTAGCTCTGGGATGAAGGGAAGAGAAAGCCGAAGGAAGAAAGAGCTCTTCTGAAGACTCGAAGGTGGCCTTGAGAAGATAAACAAAATATTTTAATGAAATATTTTAAAAATCTATTGTTAGAAAACCAGAAAAGAAGAAACGTCTTGGTATATCTCAAGTTGAAAGAACTAAAGAAAAATTCCAAGCCTTGGGTTGCAGTATAGGAGATATCTCTAGGTGAAAGGAATGTGTGTGTGCATGTACACACACACACACACACACACAAACATACATCCACTGTGCAAAAAAGAAAAGAAAGATATTTGGTTGACTTTTAACTAAAGCAAGAGGCAGCACACAATTAAGGATAGGTTTTGTAAGAAAAAAAAAATCCAAGTATACATCACAGCTTTGATTTGGAGTCAACTCAACAGCACCTAACGAGGCGCTAAGTAAATGATCCAGTAAGTGAAATTATATGTAGAAAACAATACATATGGAAGGAAGAAAACAATGTGTCAGGATTGGACGATGAACCGTTAATAACTGCAATTGGTAGATAATACAACCTTACTTGTTGAAAACTAAGAGGACTTGAAGTACTTACTGATGAAGATTAAGGTCTATAGCTTTTATCATGGATTACATCTAAACATAAATGAAAAATAAACTATCATCACAAATGAGTTAATGGAGGCAAGAGATGTCATGATAAGCTGAGCAAATATCGAAGTTATCAAGAAGTTTTTACTTGGATCCATGAGCAATGTCCCCAGAAGCAGCAGGAAGTTAATCAATTGACACACTGCAGTGGGAAAACATGTTTCAAAAGATCCCCTCAAGGGTGTCACTTTGAAAAGTTCTAATTTTGAGGACTACGGCACTGCCCATCCAAGCAGGAGTATATTTCATTGTTTCCTATGCACACAAGAGCTAGATAATATGAAAGGAAGACTAAAGAAGAATTGATACTTTTGAATTATGGTGTCAGTGACGTATACTGAATATATCATGAACTGCCTGTAAAACTAACAAATCTCTCCTGGGAATAGTGCAGCCCAGATGCTCTTTAGAAGGTAAGTTGTCTTCTCACATACTTTGGGCATGTCACCATGCAGAACACATTCCTATAAAAGGACAATATGCTTGATGAAGTCCAGGGTCATTAACAAAGAGGAAAGTCCCTCAATAAGAGGGATTGACCCAGTGGCTGAAATACTGGGCTCAGACGTCGTTATGATGATGAAAACAATATTAGACCAGGCAGCAGCGTTTCCTCTTTCTGTTTCCAGAGGGCTGCTAGGAGCCAAACACAACTCCATGACACTCACCAACCACTTTCAGTTAGTAGCCAAACACGTAACCACAGCAACACCAGTTGTTTTCCTACACAAGCTAGTGGCTCCAACATGACAATCAGTTAAAAAGTATCACTAGACTAGTCCCACTTCACATATGCATGGGCTTATTCCAAGAAAGTCATGTTTAAACATGTCAGTGGATGGTTGCAGACACGATTTCTCAGTAATGGACTGTCTGAGTCTGTAGGGTACCACCAAAAAACAAGGTCTGATAGATAGAGTAGGATCCCTGGTGGCGTAGCAGTTTGAAACCACCAGCATCTCCTCGGAAGAAAGACTGGGCTTTCTACTCCCATCAACAGGTACAGTCTCAGAAACCCACGGAGGGTCGCTATGCGTCAGCGTTGACTCAACGGCAATGATTTTGTTGTTTAATGGAAATAGTGGCTTCTGAAGAAATCTTTTGCCTAGTTTTATTCAAGGTAGAGAAACCAGCTCAGAAAATTATGTCGACTGTTTGGGGTGACTCCAGAGAAGTAAGCTTGTCAGATCTTCTGTAGGGCATAGAATTAATGATGAAAAAATATTTTAAAAATTAAAAACCTTATTGGTGAGAAAGACACCAGAAAAGTATAATGTACCTGCTCATTCTTTGAGGACAACAAGGGCTGTTGTACAAGGATTTCATTGGAAAAATCTTCCACCTTCCAACCGACAGCCTTGATCTTGCCCCATCAGACTTCTTTTTGGCTCCCAACACTCAAAGAACATTTCAAAGTAACACAATTTGGCATTCTGAAAAGATGCCAAACTTTCTTTTGGACAAGGTGGAAATCAGAGAGAACAGAATTCTCCCAGACAGGGTTAGAGAGACGGGCACACTCTCTTCAAACGTGTACAGACTTAGATGGATGATATGTCATGAAGCAGTTGCTCCAGATTTGCCTTTTTGATGTTGTTAAATAAAGGTTTCTATGAATCTGCAATAATGTATTTGAGTTACTCTTGTACAAATGAACAGCAGAATGAATTTTAAATGCGGTTTAGTGAAAACAATTGCTTTTACTTGTTCTTTAAAAAATTTAACCAGTATGTTATAATGCGTGTCTATTTAAAATACCCAAGGAATGCACTTAACTACAGAACGTAGATAAAAGAAAACAGTGTTTATATAGTGGGGGGCGGGGGGGGGGGAGATTGTTCCTGAAAGTTAAAAGTTTCCATTTTTCTTCCAGCTAACCCCAGGGTTAACAGATTGCTTAAATTTTAAGATTCACGTCAGGTGTCCACACGTTTTTCTCTTGGTTAGCTAAGTTGCACCACAATGTCCCTCAGAACTCTGCAAGATTGTATGTCTCTAGATTTAATACCTTCTTACTCTATCAACCTTCCTATTGCATGTAAGAAATTCAGACCGTGGCTAAAAAAACAAGTAAACATAGCAATACTTATGCCTATCGAATCTTTCAAAATTGCAATTTGAGGCTTCAATCTGTTCTTGCGTTCATTCAGTTTCAGATATGCTGTGTCTTCCCTCCCGGATTTCCAATTCTAGGCCTTGTACACATAATATTGTCTTTGTCTACTCGAGCTGCCCTTTGAGATTTTCTATTCAGCTCCTTGACTTCATACTTTCTTCCATCTGCTTTAGCTGCTCTACTGTTAATAGTAAGTTTTAGTCTCTACTGATGTCCCCTTTGATCTTTTCTTTCTTTCCTGTCTTTTTAATGACTTTTATTTTCTTCCTGAATGATGTTCTTGATGTCCTCCCACAGCTCATCAAGTTTTCTGTCCTTAGTGTTCAATTTTGAGATGTTCTCAAAATTCAGGGGGATAGATTCAAGGTTGTATTTGACTCCTGTGGACTTGTTTCAATTCCCTTCAGCTTTATCCTGAACTTACAGATGAGCAACTGATTGTGTGTTCCACAATCGGCCCTGGTCTGGTTTCAGTTGCTGACCCTGAGCTTCTCTGTCATGCTTTCCCACAGATGTAGTCAATTTGATTTCTCTGCAGTCCATCTGGGAAAGTCCTTTTGTGTTTTTGAAAAAAAAGTATTTTTTATGACCCAGGCATTGGTTTTGTAAAATTCTATTATGTGATCTACAGCTTCTTTTCCAGCCCCAGGCCCATATTGTCCATCTATGGCCTATCCTCTTTGTTTCAAACTTTTGAATTCCAGTTACCAGTCACCATCAATGCACCTTGTTTGGGTTGATTAATTTCCAACAGTTCTTCAATTTATCACTAGCTTTTGTGGTTGGTGCATACATTTGAATAATGTATTGATTGGATTTCCTTGAAAGGGAAATGTGCTTTACACAATTGCTGTATATATGGATTGTGATAAGAATTGTATGAGCCCCTAATAAAATGATAACCCAAAAAAAAGAAAGGGAGTAGTAAAATCCAATCACTGTACTTCATGGTAGATTTAGCAAGGTCATTTCTAACAATGAATGTCTACTATTTCCTCATGATTTTATTATGCCTGACTACATAGTAAATCATATAGTTTTCTGATTCATAATGGCCAATACCAGTCCATTTCATTTCACTGATGCCTATAATGTTGATCTTCATGAATTCCATTTTCTTTTTGAACACTTCCAATTTTCCTAAGTTTATACTTTGCACATTGGAAGTTCCAATCAGTAGGTGATTTTTGTAGCTATTTCTCTTTACCTTGAGTCATGCCATCAATAAATGAAGACCCCAGAGACTCCACTTCCATAGCTGTACCCAACCCACCTCACCACGGTCAACTCTGCCACAAGAAATCATCCCCTACTGGGAGGGTGGAGGCAAGGTGGGGTAGAAAAGGGGAACCAATCACAATGATCTACATATAATTCCTCCGTTTGGGATGTACAACAGAAAAGTAGGTGAAGGGAGACGTCAAACAGTGTAAGATACGACAAAATAATAATAATTTATAAATTATCAAGGATTTATGAGAGAGGGGGAGTGGGGAGGGAGGGGGAAAATGAGGAGCTGATACCAAGGGCTCAAGTAGAAAGAAAATGTTTTGAGAATGATGATGGCAACATACATACAAATGTGCTTGACACAATGGGTGTACGTATGGATTGTGATAAGAGTTGTCGAGCCCCCAGTAAAATGATTTTATGAAAAAGATAAGAAGAAAAGAAAAAGAAAGAAATCATTTCCTCTTCAGTCACATTTCAACTGCCCTTGGACTTGAAAGACCCATCTGCTGGCAATATCTCCAACAATGTTCTGTTTTTGAGGTTTTCTGTATTGGGAAATGCTTTGAAGGTATGCATAAGGTTTGGGAGGGCTTCATCCAAAATGCAGAGCTGAGTCCTTTGTCATTGTCTACTCTTAGCCTGGAACCACTGCTGAAACCTGTTCACTCTGGGAGATCCTCCTGGCACTTGACATACTAGTGATGTAGATTTCAGCATCACACCAGCACACAGCACCATTGCCTGTCAGTTTGTGGCACTGCGGTGCCTTGTGTGTGACTGTGACATGCATATGAGGCAACTGTGAATATGAACTGTATTATGGCTTGGGTCTGGCACACTTTAGTTCTTAAAATAATATATTTGCTGTTCATACCTTCACCGAAGTCTTTTGCAGAAGATCTACTCAATGGTTTCTTCTACTGCTGCTTCCAGAGGCACTGATTGTATGTTCTAGTTAATAGAAATCCTTGACAACATTAATATCTGCTTATCTTACTGTGAGGTTTCTTGTTAGGCTAGGTGTCAGAGTGGTTTTCTTCTTTGACATATAATCTACACTGTATGCTATGATTCTGATCTTGACCAGTAGGTGCTTCAAATCTTCTTAGCTTCCAGCAAGCAAGATTTGTGTCATTTGCATATCACGAAGTGATAATTAGGCTTCTTTGAATTCTAATGCTGTTTTCATCTTCACTTAGTGCGGCTTCTCTGACTATTTTGTTCGCATCCATAACAACATCTCTACGGTGAAGGCACAACCTTGACCCACAACTTTCAAATTTACTTTGTCTTCCAGCATAGTGCTTTATTTTACTACATAACTATTCTCCAATTTAAAAATAAACTACTTTGATTCTGCAGGTGCGTTTCTCCTTTCCTCGGTAATAAAGAGGATTTCTGACCCTTATTAATTATCCAATAGAATGACGGTTCTTTGTTCTAAACTGTGCAGTGGGTTGCTATGAATCAGAATGGACTCAATGACAGTGCTTGATTTTTTGTTTTCTGTAAAAGCCTGAAATGTTTAGGTAGTAGATTTTAGATCTGTATCTGTGACTCCTTACGAACAGTGCTGTTTCCATTGTAATAAGAAATGCATATAACAACTCTGATTTGGTCATTTCAATCTGATTCCCATAATCACATATTAGGTAATCAAGTGAGACAATTCCTTGAGTTTCATACTTCCAAAAACCCAAAGCAAGATGATGGGGAATTTATCATTTGTAGGTGTAGTCATCTAAATAATTTAGAGTGCCAAAAATAGTGACTCTCTGGCTTCTGATAAACTATATTAATTTACACGAAATGCTTTGTAGTATTCCAGAACAAAAGAGTATTCACCTGAAAATTGAGGTATTAATTTTAGCAACAGATTTTAAATGATGACATACAGGCTGCTGGTTGTAAAAGACTGAATGTACTCAGCCATCTTATTTTACTATACTTTTTAATTTATCTGAAATTTTAGGGTTTTTTTTTTGCTTCATTCTAATTTTTTAAACATCTGCACACAGCAGGAGTGGAAGTATGATAATTAAGTTGAACATGATTTTTGTGGCTCTCACTTTGAAAGCCTTGGGAAAAGATCATCTTTCTTGATGTATTTGTGCTGGTACTTTGAAAGATTATAGATGAAATTATGATTATCAGAAAACATCCAGGAATTTAGAATAAGTCAAAATGCTCTTGTCAATCAGGTAAGACACCTCCCCCTCCTGAATATTTTTTATCTACAACATGACTTATAACAAATCCAAGCTTGCCATGTGGTCAGCCAATTAAAATTTAACTTGGAGAAAGAGAGAGAGCTGCTTCCATTAGAAGAAACACATTTATTTCGCATGATGAAGGATAATGATTGGTCTATATAAACAATATGAAAAAGAGCATATTATCTTGGTAGAATTGTTGTGACAGAAAAAATTTTCAATCTAGTAAACAAGATGGGATACAATTTCACTGCATAAATATCTGTTACACAAAGTAAGCCAATCAGGACTGGGAAGTTACAACAAGTGATTATGCTCAATTAACCTCCTGTAACTAAACAATGACGGGTCGGCACCAACTCCAGGGCAGTGAGTTTGCCTTTTGGTTTTGGCAACGAACCAACCAGTCCTGTAGCTAAACTAGGAGCTGGATCCGGACCGGAGTCTAGTCATAGACTGCAACTAACACCAACAACAACTAAACAACCCATGCAAACAATTGCCCCTCCTCACCATCTTATTCAAGAGTGTATGTGAAAAAAAGATTATATTTATACTCACATGCAACTGTGTTCTTGAAACATTTTTATGTGTCTGGCCTATACCAATTTCCTTTCTGGTTTTATGTTACTGGAAAATAATGCAGGGCAAACTGAGGATGAAGAAAATGGATTCACCAGAGACTTTCTCCTGACTTACGCTCTCCTGTTATTTCTTTACCCGACGTGCTTAAATTGATTCGCTCTTTTTCGTCTTCTTTCCCTTCTTTTTGTACAGATGTTACTAATGACATATAAATAGCTGGAACCAATGTGGAAAATATTTCACAAAAGAAATGATATCCTCTTAGTTTTGTTGCCAGGTATAAATTAATTCCATACAATCTGGCCTTAATTCTTGTTGATTTTATTTCTTCCAGCACAGAAAGGCTGGAAGATTTGCATGCAGATTTGCTGTTTTATGTTTTTCCTCACTAAATATGACATACAAAAGACAGAGAGAATTTTGTTCAATCAAGCTCTCAGAAAAATAAAAATAGAAACACCGTTAAGTCCTTCTTTTGCTTTATTTTTACCCTTATAACTCACTATTTTCAGGGGCTGATTATGATTTGACTTAAATATATAGTCTAAACTCTATCTTGATAATCATCAGTGTATTAAAGGTTTAGTCTTGTAAATTGTATAACTAGAATATGCTTTGGCACAAAGTTTTCTAGAAAACATTTCTTTTGATGAGCTTTCTCAAAATGTCTTTTCGATTGCAATGTGTTTTCCAGATATCTTGGTCCTTTAAACTGTAGCAATTATGTCTACTCCTTGAATGTTTTCACACAACTGGTTCTTTTCTAATGAGTCATATAACTAGACATATTGAAATATGAATCATTCTATCATTTTTAAATAATGATACACATTTTAATAATGTGTACATTTTGTTCTGGTTCATATCAACAGAGGAGAATAAACTAAGATTTTACTTTTTCACTGTGAATAAAGGACATGACAAATCACTATGCCTTCCTACAAATTTGAAAGGCAGATCCAAATATCTCACAGATTACCTTCTTCATATTATTTTATGCATAATGATACAGGCAATGTGTTAAAATATAATAAAAGTTGGAAAACCAAAGATTTCCAAAGCATCCCTTACATACCCAAAAGCATCTTTATTTTTCTGCACCCTTTGCCAGAATGTTTATTTATTTTTAATCCAAAACACATGGAAATACTTGTAAAAAGGTCACATAGCAAACACTAATGGGATACTTTAAAATAGTTACATCTTTTAGAATATTGTATTAAATCGGGCATTTTTCACTATATTGAGAAGTCAGTATAACAGTTAATTAAATACAGATTACATTTTTCAGTATTCAGATAGGATCATTTTACCTTATTTCTTTCCAAAAACACTATTTATTCTTGTACATCAAGACTAAAGATATAATAATTTGCAAGTAGTCATAACTTTTCAACTTTCACAGAAACAAAGTGAAGTTTCTTATATATTTTTAAATGATGAGGGTAATTTAACCGAAACAAAAGACATGAAAAGTATGATTTTATGTTATAAGAGCAACTCTTTCCTTCAAGGAATCTTGAAAGGATTATGAGGGGGTACCCCCCAAAATGGATGTGATATGAAGGGATAGTGAATTTGGAGTTTGTTCCACGAGGTCAGTCTGTTAATCCAGCTTCCTATTTAGAGATTCTGAAGATTACATACTAGTGTGCCACGCAAAAGGACTGCCTTGTGACAAAAAGCGACTGGTTTTGTCACTACAACAATGCACCTGCTCACACAGCCATCCTCTCTTGCGCCATGAACCTCACTCACCTGACCTCGCTTCATGTGACTTCTTTTTGTTTCTGCAAATGAAAAGCGATTTGATGACATAGGAGAGATGAAGAAAAAAAACGAGGGAGGTGCTGTCAGCTATCCAAACAGTTGAGTTTGAAAATGTTTCCAAGAATGGAATTGCAGCTTTGACAAGTGAATTAAATGCAATGGAGAGTACTTTGAAGGTGATAATGTTGTTTTTCAAAAAGAAAAAAAATACATAGCTTTGAAAAAAAAATCTGGCATTGTTGGGGTAACTCCTCATATACCTACATCTGCCTCAGTTATCTACTATCACTTAGCATGTCAATCAGTGAGGAGTAGTTGTTTTTGTTTTTTTGTTTTTCAATCGTTTTATTAGGGGCTCATACAACTCTTATCACAATCAAAAAAGGACTGCAAGCTGCATGGGCCAGGTATCGAACCCAGGTCTCCCGCTTGGCAAGCAAGAATTCTACCACTGAACCACCCATCCACTGAGGGGTGGTTGCATTATAGTAACATCTTCACTCTGAAGTTACTTAAATTGTTAGTGACAAATACTTAAAAACCCTCACTCAAACTCAATTGACATCAAGTCCATCCTGACGCACCGTGACCTTACACGACAGGAAAGTACTGCCCTGTGGGTTTCTGTGTTGGACAGGGTTCTCTAGAGAGACAAACCAGATTGCTAGTAATTATATATAAATATATTTATAAAGATAGATACATAAAATACAAGAAATGAACCATTAAATTATATACAGATAGATAATACAAGAAATTAAGAGTTAAATTATAAAGCAATGAGACACTAGCAGTCCTTTAAGGCTTGAAAGCCGCCAGTTGCCAGTCGCCTTCTCTAGAGAGAGCTGGGCTATATATCCAGGCAGCAAATAGCAAGGCAGGTCACCAACTGTCATCAACTGTCGGTCCCCAGCTCCAGAGACGAACATTCCAATTGTGTGGGCTTAAAGGGACCTCAACTCACAGCGACACAGTCCACAGGCTAGGCATCCCACAGGTAGTGTACCCCTTTAAACTGAGGCACAGAACAAGCAAGGGCGAGGCTCATCGAGCCATTTATCCCTCTGTCCTTCAGTTAATCCTACTTGTGTTTATCGGCCAGGCTGGCACAATAAACTATCACAGTTTCCAACACTATAAATCTTTATGGATATAGAAAGCCTCGATTTTCTTCCATGGACCTGCTGGGGGTATGGAACTATTGACCAGTGCATAACCCACTGTGCAACCAGGGTTTCCTATGATAGATGGTAGCAACTGAAGATGACAAGACTTTGTCAATGTTCTTTTCACACAATTGTAACTCAGAATCCAATCTCTGACGTTTGCTAGATTGAGTCACAATTGATAGAGTGACAACAGATTTGTCCTGGCATTTTGCTGTTGTTGGTGTTGTTGTTACAGAGAACAATCTGTCTACTAGGACTGACGATAGAGGTCTTTCTGATTCCTTCAGATACTGACCTGGCTCACCACCCGCACGTGCTAGTGGCCGCAATGGAGCTATTCCGGTGCTCACTTTTGAATTGACAGCCACGGTGGCTGGCAGTCAGAAAGCTCTGCTTTAGCCAGCCATTCTCATCACCTTTCCTTCCAAAACTAAAGAATAAAGAATAGTGTCTCTTTCCCAGTCCACCTGCATCATTTAATCACCTAAACTAGAAATAAGAGAATCCACATGGCAAGCCATTGTAGCCCATACCCTGCCGCTCCCTTTAACTGACACACCACCAGTAAGCAATATTTACATTTCTGTCATCTACATTTGTCTTGTTTTTGTGTTTTGTTTTGGTCTTAAACTATCATCAGAACTATTTCATTTAACACTGAATAATTATAATCGTCTCCAGTTGCTTTCCACCAGTTCTAGCTACTCTGTACCCCACTATCCAAGTCAAATTTTATCAATGAAAAACTATAGAATTTTGTGTATTCCTTCTCAAGAAGTGGTTTTCCCCTTCAGTCCAGTAATTTCTTGTATGCAATGCAGGACTCCTCACAAGTCGTTGCTTCCTTTTACACGCATCTCTGCAGCATACTCTTCATGTTGCCTCACACCAACATAACAGGGATCCACACTACAAACATTCAAATTCCTTCCAGAGTGCGTAGCTACTGTGGATATGATAAACCGAGAGATGAGAGGATTTCATAAAGACTCTCTGTGTCTGTGCTCTTATTTTAGCCACAAACTATCGTCTGGGCACGCAGATATCATTAAACTAATTGTACTAATGTGAAAACTAAGCATCGGAGTGGCTAATAATTTCAGCAAAATTAGAAAAGGCAGAAAACAAGACCTAAACTCCTATCTTCTGACTTCTAGTCCAAAAGTCTTTCCTCTAACACCAGCGGTTCTCAACCTGTGGGTCACAACCCATTTGGGGCTCAAATGACCCTTTTACAGGGGCCGCCCAATTCATAACACCAGCAAAATGACAGTGGTGAAGTAGCAACAAAAATTATTTTATGACCTGGTTATACCAGAGGATGTACAGCGGTGCAGTGGGGATCTGGAGGCACAGGGAATCTAGGACAGACGAACCCCTCAACACCAGCGGTGGGGGTGGCGACATCAGGAGGGAAGGGGGTGTAGAAAGGGAGAACCGATCTCGGAGATCTATGTGTAACCTCCTCTCTGGGAGATGGGCAATGGGGAGGCAGGGGAGGGGAGACGCCGGGGAGTGTAAGATAAGATATAATAATTATTTATAAACTATCAAGGGACCAGGAGTGGGATCAGGTAGGGAGGGGGACGGGGGGGGGGGGGAAGGGAAACCGAACTGATTCCAGGAACCCAAGTGGAAGGTGAATTATGAGAATGACGAGTGCAACGAATGTATAAGGGTGCTTTGCTCAATTGATGTATGTACAGACTGTGATAAGAGCCTTATGAGCCCCAATAAAAAGATTAAAAGAAAAAAAAGAAAGTTCATGGGAAAAAAATCATTTTATGGTTGGAGTTCACCACAACATGAGGAACTGTATAAAGGGTCGCAACATTAGGGAGGTTGAGAACCACTGATAAGACAACGTAGAATGGCCCTTCGGGGTTTCCGAGACTATGAAATTTTCCAGGAGCAGCAGGTCTTCTTCCCCTGTGGAATGGCTGCTGGGTTGAAACTGCTACGTTTCAGTTAGTGGCCCAGCTCTTAATCCTCTAGACCACAAGACCCCACAGGGAAACTTAACTGTAATGCTCACCATACAGACGCAATAAATACTGTCTAGCAACTCAGCAAACTGCTAACATCTTTCCATGGCTTCTGAAAAGAATCCAAATATATAATTCTCAACAACAGCTGTAATATCTCCTCTCAACGGCTAACCTCTGTTATAGCTAATAATTTCTCTTTCTCTGTCCCCAACAAACATTGCTTCTCTTACTCCCAATTCCTTTATTTGAGTTTTTGTTTTAAATGGGCTAATTTTTTCCAGAAAATTAGTCTATTTCACCTTCAGTAAGAAATAATCCTTACAATTTCTAGGGGAGGGGAAAGAGAAATATAAGATTACAATGATATAATCCTCTCTGAATATGGAATATCAGGGATAAAATCAAGCTAGCACATTTTTGGTTCTAATCACAGATTGTAGAACTCACACTAATTTAATAAATTTTAGGAAAACCAAGTAAGTGAAGAGGGTATTTTGAGAAGAAGTAAATCAATGTCATCTGTATTACTGCAAATATTTTCTTTTGTATCTCAATAGTCTTTAGGTCTAAGAACCATAATGAAAATAGTTACGCACTCAATTACTGTTTAAAAAGTTGATGGTTTCAACTAACCCACCGGTCTCTCAGAGAGGAAGAATGGTGATATTCTTTCTAAACATAACAACTACTGAGACCCTAGGAAGCTCTTCTACTGCTCACACAAGGGGGTATCAGGAGTCCGGAGTACTATCATGACAACAACAGCCTGTGGGTTTATGTCTTTTTAATGAAACAAACAAACAAAACCCCTTGAGATTCTTGTAATAAAGTCTCACACCTTAATAGTTTCTTGTGAATCTTTCAGAATTCTTTCTTGTGCACACAGCCATATTGCACGTCATGTATCCAAGAGTATCTGGTTTGTAACTCAGCCCTCAAGTCGCCCCCTGCTGACCAGACTCAAAATTCCTAGGGTTGCCCTTGCTCACTCTCTTAGTGTCTCACTCACTGAGTGTTTCCTTGCTCACTCTCTGAGTGTCTCACTCTCTGAGTGTTTCCTTGCTCACCCTCTGAGTGTGCCCTTGCTCACCCTCTGAGTGTGCCCTTGCTCACCCTCTGAGTGTGCCCTTGCTCACCCTCTGAGTGTGCCCTTGCTCACCCTCTGAGTGTGCCCTTGCTCACCCTCTGAGTGTGCCCTTGCTCACTCTCTCAGTGTTTCCTTGCTCACTCTCTCAGTGTGCTCTTGCTCACTCTCTGAGTGTTTCCTTGCTCACTCTCTGAGTGTCTCACTCTGAGTGTTTCCTTGCTCACTCTCTCAGTGTTTCCTTGCTCACTCTCTCAGTGTGCTCTTGCTCACTCTCTGAGTGTTTCCTTGCTCACCCTCTGAGTGTGCCCTTGCTTACTCTCTGAGTGTGCCCTTTCTCACCCTCTGAGTGTTCCCTTGCTCACCCTCTAAGTGTTTCCTTGCTCACTCTGAGTATGCCCTTGCTCACCCTCTGAGTGTTCCCTTGCTCACCCTCTGAGTGTGCCCTTGCTCACCCTCTGAGTGTTCCCATGCTTACTCTCTGTGTGTTCCCATGCTTACTCTCTGAGTGCTTCTTGCTCACTCCCTGAGTGTTTTTCTTTGTTTGCATGCATATGAAGGTCACACAGGTCATTACAATGGTTATGGTGATAAGATGGTGATGTTTAAAGACTTCAATGAAAAACTGAGAGTGATGCAACAATTAACTGCAGTTGGAATACCAACACAGGCTATGTAACCTGGAATTTACAAAAGTTCTATATTATGTAAGTTGTTCCAGCAGTTCATAAAGATTCGAAGAAAAATTAATTTATTTTAGAAACTCAAAGTAGTCTCAGATTGAGATGGATTACACATACATAGTGAAAAGTAGACCAAGAAGGAATTTTTGCCTGAGAGAGACCATGACAGAGTAACATAAAAAGACCGATTCCCTTTTGCCAGAGAGAAAGTGATTTTTTTCTTAATTGATCTAATAAGTAAATAATAAGAATATTGTACCTGCATTGCATCTCTTGACTTTAGGTTGTCACTTGCCCTTTTTAATGTTTGGACTGTCATGAAGCAATAGTTGGACATTTTGAAGCCATTCCATACGAGGTGACTTACATTTTAAACAGTAGTTCTCATGTTCAGACATCAGATGGCTCATCAGTCATCGTTTTGATGACATGGCCTCTGTTCAACATTTCTGTCTGCATTGAAATGAGACTACATGCAAGTTCACTGTATGTCATTAACAAGACACAGCTTTATGAGTTTTATACCTGTACATTTTATGTAATCCTGATGCATGTATAACAGATTATTTACTGAAATTGTGAAACTGTAGAGACATTGTGATAATAAAACTCATAGCCTGCAACATGAGCACAAAGTAGTGTAGAACAAGGATCCAAAATCTTCTTAAAATGACTTGGAGTATGTATAATTTTAAATTAATATAGGTAATACACATATTTTTAAACAATGAGACATAGCACTTTTTGATATTGATTCGGCTGATACCTTTCTCATATGAATTTCTTTCCAATTTTTGAATGTTATATATTCTCTTTTTCTGACTCTTTTCATGTACCCAATGAATGCTATTTTATAGATGAGATATGTCCCTATTCAAAGAGAGAAGCAAGTCACTCTGCTCATTTCTCAAACAAAAGTTACGGCTCATTGTTTTACAGCTGTGAAAACAGAGAAGAGAAAGTTGAAATTATTTCTTAACTTTGTTTTTAGTTCTAGTCATGGAATGAAGATTGTTTATAGTCTTTCATGCTGATTTGTCCCTTCAGGTATAGAATTAAACACTTTTCTTTCCATAGATTTTTCCTTTAATTATTTTTAAAGTATACTCAAAGCATGTATTATGAAAAGTAGCTACCCTATATGTAGGAGAAAAAAATTTAATGAAAATTCTACCTTTTAAAATTAAAAATTACTTTTCATTCTGACTTCTGACTGATTTTTCATTTCCATTAGTTATATATTCATTAGTTTTTATATCTTGAGTATTGAAATAACTCCATGTAATTGCTATATCTGTTAACAAATTTACTAAACACTTTAAAGTAAATTCATAAATAATTAGTTAGCTTAAATATACCATAAAATATATTTTATCTGGTTAAGGCCTAAAATGAAATAGAAGTATAGCTAAAAATTAATTATTTGTATCACTAAACTGAAAAATATACATTTTGTGTTTTTTAGCAGATACTGTGTGTTTGTTTAATTAGGAGGCATATGAGAAGGTAGCTAAAAAACAAAAAATGGGGCTTTTTTCAAAGCCATGTTTTTAACTTTTTTTATAAGACAACGTTATCACCTTCAAAGTACTCTCCTTTACACTTAACACATTTGTTGAATATGCTATGTCTTTCCTGGAAACATTTTCATCATCTCTTTAGATGGTTGACAGTATCTCCCTCAATTTTTTTCCCCTTCACCTCTTCTAAATCATCCAATTGCTGTTCTTTCATGTTCCTCTTCATTCGTGGAAACAAAAAGAAGTCACAGAGCAAGATCAGGTGAGTAAGATGCATGGGACAAGAGAGACATGCTGTTTTTTTTGCCAAAAACTGGCGCACTTTGATGGCTGCATGAGCAGGTGCATTGTCGTGGTGGCAAAACCAGTCCTGTTTATGCCAGAAATCAGGCTCTTTTATTGTGGTCGCACAGTTATATTTTTAGAACCTCTAAATAGAAAACGTGGTTAACAGTCTGATCCAGTGGAATAACCTCCAAGTGCACTATTCTCCTCACTTCAAAAAACAAATGAGCATTGTCTTGATCTTTGATTTCACTTGACACACTTTTGGCGGCGTGAGGTGACAGTTGAATCTTCCACTGGTTTGATTGATATTTGCTTTCAGGTTAAGAAACTAGAACCATGTCTCCTCACCAGTTATGTCCTTGGGAGGGAGGTAATGTCTGGATCACATCGGAGCTGTTCTTTCAAAACACAGCATGTTTCCATTTGAATGTTCCAACTAGTCTGTCAGAAGCCGAGGCACAAATTTGGCAGTGACCCTCCTCATTCCCAAATCTTCCATTAAAATTCACTGAGCAGAGCTCTAAGATAGTCCAGATAACGTACCCCTCTCTTCAACGGTCCACCATCAGGCTTAATAGTGCAAGTACATGAAGTTTGTTTACATTTTCAGCCATTCAGGAAGTTGACAGACATCCAAAAAGAGGTTTGTCATCCATCAACATTTCACCATTTTTGAATGAGAAAACCACTCGTACACTTGCGTTTTCCCCAGAGCTGTGTTCAATATCACAACCGTTTCTGTGGCATTTTTCCCTAGCAGGAAACAGAATTTCACAGCCACGCACTGTGCTCTTAAATCAGGCATCACAAAAAATGAAGTTGGAGTGAAACTGCTTGTAAGAGAAAATTGACCAGAGAACCTTCCCAGGATATGCCACTGGGTGCACTGACTCAGAGTGAGTTGTTGGATACTTGAAGAGGCTGGTGGCTTTGAACTGCTGAACTTGGGGTGAGAAGTCAGTGGTGTAACCCACTACACCAGGAGGGTTCTTACACTGTTAGCTATTATATCAACCATTCCTATCAGTGAAATTTATAACATTAAGAAAGAAGGCAAGTAAATGTTTAAAAATACTGGAATGAGCAAGATGATGGATGCCCAGAGTTTAATTATGCTTAAGTAAAATCATTTTTTCTCAAAAAATACTGGAATGATCATATACTTTATAAAGCATATGGAAGATTATGAAACTCCCAAAGAACACAGTTCTTTACATAAGGAAATGTCACTGAAGATAACATTAAGGAAATAAAGCAAGTTTGACAAGTTTCTAAAATGAGGATTCATCTAGGCCTAAGAGACTATAAATAGTCCAAAGTGTACAGGAAGCAATGACATCTAGTGGATTATGTGTGACTCATTTTATATTTACTAATTTCTAAAATTTTGTATCAGGAAAAATTAATGAGCTACACATATTAACTTTAAAAAAATCTGGATAACATCCTTTCAATTTGTACTTATTAATTTAATAAACAGAAATTCATGGTTTAAAAATATGAAGGCACACACACACACAAAACAAAGCTCTGCAGGGCAGAGCTTTCATAGTACACATTTTCCCCACTAGCAGTCTCTTCATGAAAAAACAATTAAGCTTTCCACTCCCACAAAGAGTTCCAATCTGGAAACCTACAGGGGCAGCTATACCCTGCTGTGGAGGATCCCCATAAATTGGAATAGACTCAGTGACAATTCGATTAGAGGGTTTGGTTGTTGTTGTTGTTGTGCTTGTTTTAAAACATTGTTTATATTTTTTTGAGAGACCCATGGTGATGTAGTGGCTATGAGTTAGGTTGATAACCTCAAGGTCAGCAATTCAAAATCAGCACCCATACGTGGGAGGAAGAAGTGTTTTACTTCTGTAAAGAATTACAATGTCGGGAACGTACAGGGGCAGTTGCGTCCTTCCCTGTAGAACTGACACGATTTGACATCAATTAAATGGCAATGAGTTAGATTTGGGTTATCTTTATTCTGAGACCCGTTTTATATTGATTCATTTAATTCCCATAATTATTCTCACTATACCAATATAAAGAGTACTTTCTGTCTAATGGATTTCATGTCGCAGTAACTCACATGTGCTGCCCTCTGTACGATTTCCATGGCTGTGACCTTTCAGAAGGAGATTGCTAGACCTGTCTTCTCGAGAGCCACTGGCTGAGTTCAAATTTCCAACCTCAGTTAGGATGCTGCACCTTCCTTATTCTGCTTACCACTGAGTGTCTGTGATGATGGTTTGTTAGGTTCGTTCATGGGGTAGTTAGGCGTTAACTGCCAAACTGCTTGGAATCCTGGCCCAGCCTACTTGACACAAAACATTACATATCAAAAACAAAACCCAAACAAAAACTATTAACTGTATATCATACAAAACTAAATACTGTCTGTGGAATCCAGCCCTCATCTGGAAAGGTCCTCTGGGATGGTCGTATAATTGAAGGGAAGAAATTAAGGAACAGGTACAAGTTTTGGGGTGCTCATCTCTGCCTGGCTTCAGGAACCAGGTCCAGGGGGGGTGGGTGTATTCTTACATCAATTTATATAGTCTCAGGGCTTGCAAGGCCCCTTAATTACAGGTGACCACATGCTTAATAAAGTGGCCAGTACCTTAACACTAGTGGTCCCTGAATTCATTAGAGGAGTAACCTAACACCAGTGCTGGGGGCAGGTAAGGGGGAGTGACTCTCCCCTGAGCAGAGAGAGAAACTGGAACATGTCTGCTCCTATAGATAAAGCTGCCAGCCAGATAGCAATCAGCCATGTGCTTGTAAGAGGAAACTTTAAGGTAGTACGATTATGGGAGATATTATGGGAATTAATCTTAATTAGGAGAACACAATTGGGACTCATCTCTACTCACAAGTATGAACGTGCCCCTTCTACCCAGAACCCTGCCCTCTCAGGCTTTTTAAATATAAGAATAAAGAGTTTGTTCACTTATACTCTCTTCTCAGTCCTCAGTTTCCCATAATTATAAATCCAAATTATAAATTTAGTGAATAATACTAAATTTCAGAAATAGATAATGCACTGGAGGGACAATGGAGTAGAAATGAATCAATAGATGACAGAATCAGCAAATTTGAAGACAAATCTCTACCAGTTTAATAGAGGAATGATGATACAAAAAAAATTAAAACAAATGCAGAAAGCTTAAGATTTATTTGGGACAAGAAGAACATGTGTGTCTAGAATTCTAGCCTGGGAAGAAATCCAAGATAAAGCACAGAGAACATTTTCAAAGATTTGATAGCGGTGTAATAGTTATGCATTGGGCTGCTAACCTCAAGATCAGCAGTTTAAAGCCACCATCTGCTCCACCAGAGAAAGACAAAGCTTTCTACTCCTATAAGAGTTACAGTTTCAAAAACCCACTGAGGCAGTTCGAACCTGGCCTATAGGATTGCTATGAGTTGAAATTGTTTCCATGGCGGTGAGAAATTGAGAATATAATGAGTGATGAGAAGATATGCATTTAAGAAGCTCAGTGAATCCTGAACAGAATAAACTACAACAGAACATATAACAGCTTAAACCAGGAAGGTGTATCATAATCAAATTTTCTAAGACCAAAGACAGAAACAATCCTGAAAGCAGCTCAGGAAACACAAAAAGCTACATATAAAGAAGAACCAAGTAGTCAACCTGTGGTTTCTTGGCTGAAAGCATGAAGGCAAAGTAATGGGTTAATGTATATAAATCCTAATTTTTTTTAAAGAAGAAGGAAAGAAAGAAAATAGCAACCAAGAAGAACATATGAGCAAAAATGCCCCTCAAGAAGAAGGGTAATAAAAAAAAAAGAAGAAGGGTAAAATGAGAACTTTCTCAGATAAACAAAAATTAAAGGAACTTGTAAAAATCAGACCAATTTTACTAAAAAATAAAAATCACAGCTATCAAATTTATTCTCACTTTTAACAATACATTTAGAGCAGAGGAAAATGCTCCTGTGGTTGCTGAGACAGTAAATCTTTATGGGAGTAGAAACCTCATCTTTCTCGTGAAGAATAGCTAGTAGGTTAGAACTACTGATCTTGGGACTAGCAGCACACCTCCTAACTCATTTTGCCACCAAGGAGCCTCTAAAATCTTTATGGGATCAGACAGCCTCATCTTATGCCTTCAGAGTAGCTGATGGGTTTAAACTGCCAACCTTCTGGTTAGGAGCACAACACATAATCTACTGTGCCACCAAGTCCCCTAACTTTACTAAAGGGCATCCCTCAGACAGAAATGGAGGCCAATAAGTCAAGATTAAGAGTCCAACTCACCTGGAAACCAGCTAAAGTAAGCCTGTGAGACTGACAAAAGGGAACCAGAGATGTCAATTTTAAAATAATAGTTGCAAAGCAAAAAGGCAACAACTAATATTTTTATGGAACATCCAAATGAAGCAAAGCCATGAAATATCAAGATAGAATGAATTATTTGAACATCGAAGAATAATAAAGTAGAGGCTAATGTCAAAGAAAACTAATAAGCAGTTTCTCTGCCACCCCGAGTGTGGTGGTGCTCCGACTTCACCATGTCATCTCATAAGACTTTCAGGATCAAGAGATTCCTGGCCAAGACACAGAAGCAGAATCGGCCCATTCCCCAATGGATTCGAATGAAAACCGGTAATAAAATCAGGTACAACTCCAAGAGAAGACATTGGAGAAGAACCAAGCTGGGTCTGTAAGGAGCCCCATGACGGGTGGCACGCATGGCCGCATTTTCCCAGGCTCAAATCATGGATTAAGACTTTTGTCCCCATCAGATGACTTGAACTTCTATTGGCAAATAATCTGGTTTATTCCTTGGTTTTTTGCTTCCTAATCAAGTTTAACAATAAATAATGTAAGGCTGTTAAAACAAAGAAAGAAAATTAATAAATCTCATAAAAAGAAAATTATAAAGACATTGTGAACACTAAAACAATAGTAAGTATTAAAGTGATAAGAAAATCTGTAAAGTAAATAAACCCAGCATAGAAAAATATGTTAAACAAAGAAATCATCAACGCCACCAAAAAATCCACAGCAAAATGACAATACATAGTACTTCGTGCTAATTACAATGAAAGTATATGAGCTACACCTACTCGTCAAGAAACACTGAATAGTAGCAGAATGAATAAGCAAGCACGGCTCATCAATATGCTACCTACAAGACACAAACTTGGACCACAAGCACTAACATAAGCTAAAACTCAAAGATGGAAACCAAGGCAGAGAAAAGACCACTCGAAAGACAAAGAATAGCAATATTAATTGATGATAAAATGGACTTTAAAGCCAGAACCGCCAAGAAAGAGACAAGGAAGGATATTCTATAGTGATTGAAGGGCCATCCCTGTAGTACAAACCCAGGCTCTCAATGAAAAAATAAACAGAGACAGGAAATCTGAAAGAGGAGGAGGATGTGGAAAGAGTGCTGCTACATTGTGGGGATTGCGATCGATGTTACAAAACAAAATGTGTATGAATTGTTGAATGAAAAACTAATTTTCCCTGTAAACATTCACCTAAATCACCTACACACACACACACGACAAAAAAGGGGGTCGTTTGTATTTGAACACGCTTAGTGTCCAATTAAAAACAAAAGTCCAACTCACAGAGACACAGGAGGGCAGAGTAGAAGTGCCCCTGTGGATTTCCAAGATGTTAAATCTCTGTCTAAACGTCTGCTACAGCTATTTTGAGTGCCAAGAACGTCTTTTGTAGCTTGCATTTTATATAGTTCCATCTTACTAACCATCTGATTATGAGAAATAAGGGAGTAAGATTGTGATGCTATCGCTCATTCTACAGAACCCATACAACCGTTGCTGGAGACGAGGTTTGCGGAAGCTCTGGCAATCCCCGCTCACATGGTGCCACGAAGAAAGGCAGCTCCAACCACCACATTAGCAGTCAGTTAAAAGGTTTGACCAGCATGGCCCACGGATGATGGTATAAGTATCCAAATAGCTGCTGGCAGAAGAAAAAAAGATTCCCCATCCCGCTAGAGTTTTCTTAGCTATGATCTTCGCAGAGCAGTTTGCTAGCTGAACCGCCAACCTTTATGTTAGCAACCTATTCCAGATGGCGTGTACCATCTAGCCTTCTGTAAGAACAGTCATTTCCAACATTTTCCTAAGTTTTGGAGAAGTCATTCCTTTCGTGTATGTCTTCGTCTTTTGTTTGTCTCTTTCTTTATTTGGTGGTTTTATGCATTGAAAATGGACTTATTTATGATTAAAGTCCACCAGTGTACAAGAGCTGGCTTCCCACCCAAAAGCGTGTGAGGAGAGGCAGTTTTAAAGCAAAGCTGTCTTGAGCTAAGTTTCCAGAGCACCAAAGACACACTGCTGACAAGTTGGCTTGGCAACTTAGGGTGGCTTCACGTGGCCCAGAGCGGCACTGCCCACGGAGTCTCTCAGGTTCGTCTTGACCAGAGCACATCGCTCAGCCTTACTTTTCATAGCACCTCTAACTGGGTCCAAACGGCCAGGCTTCAGGCTAATAGTTGAGTGCGAAACGTGGGTGCTACCTAGAGATCATTACTAGAACATAACTTTACCAGAACTATTTGATTTAATTATACTAAAATTCTTAGTACATCTTTATACTAGGCTCACAAATGTCCTCACGTGTTGCTGGGACTACGGGGCTCACAACATTTCTGCTTGCATTTGACGACACTCGCAAGTCTCTTTGAGCTAGAGAGACAAATCCCAAACACAAGAAGGTAATTAGCTTGACATCTTTTGGCATCCCTCCTAAACTCTCCACATTTCCTGATATCCTCCAGAATTCCACGGCCAATCTAAAGCTAGCTCCCATCCCGCGGACATCACGTAACTGAAAGAAGTCTCCAGGTAAGGAAGCATCCGTTCCTTTAGGGCTCTAGTTCTGTTTCTTTTCTACTTGGGCTCACTCTTCTGCCATGCATCACCCTGACTAAGGCGATAATAGGAATGATATCATTCCAGGCTTTTTATTCATATTCAGTTCCATGTAAAGAAAGTGAATGATCTCTCTCTTATTGACTATGTCTTAATAATAAGCAAGTACCTTTAAAGAATCACCTTTTTTACTTTCCCAAGGATTTTACAGCACCTAGGTGGGAAATTCAGGGGTGTGCTACCTGAGGTTTAATGTAGGACCTTCTAACTCACAGCCATCAAATTAATGTAATGGGTAGCAACCCTACAGGCCAGGGTAGAGCTGCCCCTGTGCGTTTCCTAGACTGACACTCTTCATGGAGCTACATCTTTCAACCACAGAGCAGGCTGGTGGTTTCGAAACGCGTTAGCAGCCCAATGCGCCATCACCAATAGCACAGAAAGTGGAAAATTAAATGAACATTTTGAACAAATTAACCTTTGAGCAGTAGGAATCACCTACTCCAAAAGGTAGAGACAGCTTCCTTTCAAGCACAATGGAAGCCTAAATGCAGGCTAGGTTGCTGAAAGATAAGGTTTTCACTGTAAAAATGGTAAATAGATAACCAATCAACAATGCAATGAGAGTTTTCATTAACATTATTCTTTTAGACATACTTTTTACAAAATTTGGCCATGGACATGGTACGTCTTTCCTGCTGTTCATCTTCTGAAACATTAACGATAACCCTTCTTACTATTGTGTCTTCATAAATATTACTGTTAGAGTCACTTCAGTAGTAGAAATGAAACTAATTTCTAAGACTTGCTACTACTTACTCTGTGCTAACCAGTGCTAATTCTCTTTTTGAGACACACATACTATCTCCTATAATGCTCACAAGCACCTATGGATTGTGGGTGGTGGCGATTCTCACCTATAGTGATCTCATACACAACCGAATGAGACTGCCTGCCATCTGTCTGCACCGCTGATATTATGCTTGAACCCTGTGTCCTCTTTTTTTGCTGGCCCTCTACTTTACCAAGCATGATGCCCTTCTCCCGGAACTGACTGAGGAAACATCTATGAGTTAGGTGTTCTTATTAACCCCATTCCAGATGAATTACTTAGTGTACAGAGCAATTGCATGATTTGCCCATTCTCAAAACTTGTATGCAGTTTGAAGCCAGGTGGTCTGGCTTCAGGGCGCGCTTTGTCTCACTAGCTGGTATAGTTCAATAAAGTCTATTGTTTCTTTCCTTCTCTGGTGCCCACTGATCAAGTCTCATTCTTGGTCTGACCATTAAAGTTGGAGACTATGATGCAACACATGTCTTAATAGATCCACTGCATCTTCTTGACTTTTCGATAAAGGAGATGAAGGGGGAAAATATTTAATTATATATATATGAATTATGATCCAGTTTCTTTTTGAATATAACGTTGGCCTGAATTTCATTTAAATTAAGCAAAATAAACACCGTCAGATATCCATTAGGTAATCATGATAAATTATTAGCTTGAGTAATGCACACTTGCATCTAAGACTTGGGTGCACTTATTATATCTTCTCTCCTGTGGGGAGTTAATAAAGCAAATAGCCAAAGGCAGTTTTGGATTTTCATGTTTTTCATGGCCAAAAAAGGTCATGGATCATTTAGATAGAAACGTTTTAATGGAAATAAAATGATGTATTGGTCTTTGTTGCTATAAACTCTATTATTGACTTAGTAAATGGTAAATTGTACAGGTTGGAAAGATTTAAGTTCAATTTCAACTTTTGTCAAAATGCCTATAAATGAAACTTTTCATTTTTTAAAAAAGGTAATGACCACTGAAGTGACTAAGATCGATCTATCTGATCATTGTAAACTATGGAAGAAGGTGAAATCCAATACCCGGGCTGTCAACAACTCATGAAGCTGCAAAAATTCTGGGACCAAGTTTCTGGGGCATTTGGACTAGAATCACCACAATTAAAATGGTTTAAGACGATGGCTTCACCATCAAAGAGTTTAGAACATGAGGTGGTTGTAACTCTGACTCAACACTCCTGAAAAATGTAGACTTAGAGAAAAATTACCAGATGTACAAATAGCTACTTAATATATACTTTTCTCCCCATTCAATTAGTGAAATGTATTACAGTCCTTATAAGTTCCAGACACTTTTACAAGTTGCTGGGAAAACAGACAAAGCTGTCCTGATAAAAAGACATGTGGGATGGTTTGAAGAAATGTAACCGAAGAGTGGAGTGGAGCCATGGACTGCTGGAATAAACCAATGGTGGAGAAATAGTCTGGTATATAACAATGAAAAATGGCAAAATCTCCTTTGAAAAAAGATCTTGAGAAACACATGAATCTGAGTCAGCGCTACAAAAGTAAGCCAAAGTTACACATCAAAGGACGTTTTTATAGTTCCGCACATTCATTTTTTCATTATCTCAATTACCATAAGTAATGTGTCAACATTCTTACCTCCCATTTCTACTATGTTCAACAAACCCCCTACTGTTTCCTGTTTATTCACAAAGGTACTGATACTAGTAACTTGATATTTAAATTTCAAATATAAAGCCAGTGTATATAAATGTTTTGAGCCAGTAAGAGTCTAAAAGCCATAATTTTCTACCACTATATATCCAAATTACTAGGCTCAAAGTCTGGTAGAACAACCATGCCAACAACAAGAATGTGTGAGTCAGGTTTTTCATGTGACCCCTACATAAGCATTATCTGGTAGAATGAATAAGGATCTTTGCCTGCTCATGTGATTGTATCCTATCATTAAAGGAGTTGCCTGCTGCAAATATTCTCATTGAAAACTGATGGGCTGAGTTTTAAAAAATGAAATCTAAAGATGATTCTACATTAGGTGGATGTCCCTATTTGCTTTTCCTTAAGAAGTTTCAAATGTCTTTCTCTGTGCTCATTCATTGGAGGCTTAGAAGAAGCTTTAAAAATGTAAAATCTAGCTTGTCAGAAGACACAAGGAAAGAAAACTATACACAGAATATTCTCTTCCCAGATTATTTTTCTCCTTATGACAACAGATGAGAAGAGCAAACTGCATGCATCATATGATACATAAACTGAGTCTCGTGCTTCAATATTTTTGTGCTTCACTTCCAAGTAGCTTATTCTCATTGATTTTGTTAAGATGAAGGTTATGATTCAGTATTTCTTGTGGGAAAATAGAAGTTGTAAGCAGGGAGTAAAACTGGAATGAACTTGTTCAAAGCCCTGACCACACAATGCTTAAGAATTAACAGTCACCATCATATTCAGAATAGAGGTCTGATGCCTATGCAGAATACAGGGAAGACTTCTATCATCTAGCTGTTACATCAACATAGTTATTCAGTAAGAAGTATGAATGGCACTAGTCTCATAAGATCTTTAAGAAAAGACAAGATCAGGTAAAAGAATAATCAACAGAAACAAACAGTTGATCAGAGACCTCAAAATGATTAAGAAAATTTAAAATATATTAAAATATTATTGTACATTCATAATATATTCCATGGGAAATGACATAATTGGTATAAACTGGAAAAATTAAGGGAACAAATATTTTGGAATGGAATTTTTCTTTTTTATTATTTTAAATAAATAATTTTATTGGGGACTCTTACAGCTCTTATAACAATCCATACATCAGTTGTATCAAGCACCTTTGTACATATATTTGCCACCATAATTTTCAAAACGTTTTCTTTAAACTTGAGTCCTTGGAGGAATGAAATTTTTAAACTCAGTGGAAAGATGAAATTACAGAAGTAACACTGTGCACCACACTGGCCTGGCAGTTTGTCCTACTGTGGTGGCTTCTGTGTTGCTGTGTTGTTGAACTCTGTCACTGGTGTTTCAAATACCAGTTGGGTCATCCAAAACGAACAGGTTTCAGGGATTTCCAGACTAACTGCCTACTACGAAGGACGTGACTGTTCACTTCAGACGAATTATGAACTGAAAACTTTATGGACACTATCCAAACATGATCAGATATTGAACACTTCATTAATATCAGCAAAACATTGTCAGAGACGGTGCCAGAATATGAGAGCCTTGGGCCAGAAGGCAATGACAGCATGAATAAGGAGAGCAGTCTCTTCAACATAGAGTCGCCCAGAATGATGAGGACAGAGTAGAGCCTGTGGGACTAAAGGCCGGGGACTTTCATATGTGGAAGTGGCAGGGCTCACAATGAGAAGAAACAGCCACAAGCATCAATTATCAGAACATGGATGGTACAAAATATGAATCTAGGACAATTATAAGTTGTAAAAAATGAAATCACTAGGCACTAGCGATATACAATGGACTTGTGTGAACCATTTTGAATCAGAGCATCATATGGTTGACGATTCCAGGAATGACAGATTCCAGAGGAATGGTCAGGTTCAGAGAGGACTTTTCAAATCTACTTGGGCAGATAATCAGACCAAATAGAAACACATACACTGAACCCCGCCTCCTACAGACTAGGCTTTAAAGAAGTGAAGTATCCTGATAATCTTTTGGTTAGTTTGATCTGCCTGTTACATGATGAGCATTTACTTCCCACCCATCACCCCTGCCCCCCCCCCAGAATATAGGCTTTTTATTGCAGAGATGCTGGGTAATCACTGGGTTTGATTATCTGAGAGCGGCTGTTTGTAGGTGAAGTAATAAGCCCCTCCTGCCCAGCCAGAGTGCCTTTGCCGAGGACTGGACTCCCAGCCCAGCCCATTAAACTCCCCAAGTTCTCCCAGATGATCTGCAGTATCTGGTACCTACAGAGACTTTCATCTTTGCCTCCAAATGCATGAACGTAAAATGTCAGCGTGGAAAATCGATGTGGAATGAATTTGGGGCTTGCCTTGTCCATTCACACATCCAATTCAGCCTTTATACAAGAGGGACATTCATTTCCATTCATAGTTTACTTACAATGTACTCACATCCCACGGTTCTTCCTACTCCCTCAAACGGTCACAGGCTGGAAGCCTACCAAATACACCACCATTGAGTCAATACAGACTCAAAGCAAGCCCTCATGGGTTCATGGTTGATAAAATTAACAATACTAGGTGGAATAATTCCCTCTCGAAAACAAAACAAAAAACCCAAAGGTCTCGTTTTCCTTGGATGTCTTAGTATGTACCCCACAAGCCAAGTGCTGTAAACTCTGGAAACGGGACCAGGACCAGGTCGCGGTGGACCATGCAGAACCCACAGCACCTAGGAGCTGAGAGCCTGGAAGGAGGCCCTGGGCCCTTTGTGAGCCAAGCTGGTACTATGTCACCTGGGGCCACACTGGGCCTTGGGCTGCTCTAGACCTCTGGTTGCAGGCAGGGGTCCCAGCCATTGAGCCCTGTGGCAGCAGTTCCCGCTCCTGGCTCTAACAAGCAGCAGGTCTTAGCCTGCCGCTTCTGAAGGGATCACAGTCGTCCTCCTCAGGAATCTTCATCTCTAGGAACCAATGGTTCAGGTCTCTGCTAACCGGCACCTTTAAGTGAGCACAGCATGCACCGCTCCAGTGCCCAAGGCTCAGCCTCTATCTGGCGTGGCCATATGGTGGACAGCCCTGCACCGCTAAGACTCTAATCCCAACATCCTACTAAAACTTCTGGGTGCTGTTGTGCCCCACCCCAATAGCTGCTGGAGTGCCTTTGTACCCAACTGCTCTTCTGTGTTATCCATTGGTAAGATGTTTATACCTCGAAGCTCTGACACACTGAGTGTACAGGACATTGGATGGTCATGACAGAGCCCTTTGGGTGATGGCCCTGGACCCTGAGGTGTCTGTGATATTTTCCAGGTCTCCCATTCTAAGTTCTCCCTTCTCCACACCAGAATTTCTCTGGACACTGCCAACGTGTATGTCTCCTGCTGAGGTAAATACCACTGAACCCTAGTGCCTCTGTTAACTGGATACTTTTGAGGTTGTTGGAACATGAGTCTCTAAGCCAACTCTAGACCCTGGTGTATTTCAGAATCCCGGGCTTGAGTTCCCCTTAAATCTCCTTCTCTCTTCTCTTCTTCCTTACCCTTACCCTTTCCTTGTAGAAATCAATCTCCTTTACTAATTCTGTCAATCAATTCAAAAGCCTCAAAAATGCTTTATGACCTTACTGAATTATTGATGTACTTACCATGTGTCATGATCAGTGTCTGTTCACACAACAATTCAAGGTGGTCAAAGGTTAAAGAAAAAAAAAGTATTTTTCAAGATATCTCTTGAAGTACAATGCTATCTGTGATAGGAAAATGTTGGTTCCAATAAAAGGACATCAAGTCAATATAACCATTTTTCAAATTTACTCACCAACCACTAAAGCTAGTGGTGTAGAAATTAAAGATCTCTACCCATAGCGTCAGTTAGAAACTGATCAAATGCACAATCAAGATGTATTGATAATGATTGGTGCTTGGAAGGCCAAATCTGCAAACAAATAGAAGGCATAGTAGATGGAAAAATATGGTTTGATGACAGAAAAAAGTTGGAGATTTCATGATAGAATTTTGAAAAGCCATGGAAAATATCTTTCTCTTCACAGAAAATACCTTTTTCTTAACAATACAATGATTATTATACATGTGGACTTCTCCGGAGAGAAGACATAGACATCAATTTCTACATCTGTGGGAAGAGAAGATGGAGAAGCTCAATATCGGCAGCTAAAAAACAGGCCAGGAACAGACAATCAATCACTCATAGGTAAACGAAAAGATTGAAGCTGAAAAAAATTAAAACAAATATTACCATGAATTTATCCCACCTGAATATTGAGAACATTTTAAAACAAACTTGGTACAAGAGCACTCACTATGAGAGAAGAGGTGATGAGCTATGGGATGACATCATGAACTCATGCATGAAGAAAGCAAAAGGTCCTTTAAAGAACAAGAAATAAAGAAAAGATCAAAGTGGATGCCAGAAGAGCTTCTATAGCTTGCTCTCATCGCAGAGTAGCTATGGAAGAAATAGTGAAATCAATGACTTGAGTAGAAAATTTCAATGGGCAGTGAAAAAAGATAGTCAAATATAATGACATGAGTTAGAAATATATATTTTTCCAACTATTGTTCTTTTTTTGTTTACAACCTTTGTATTCCAATCTGGTGAAGACAACATATTATAATTCAATGTGCGAATATCTACAGTTAGAAAAACAAAAGGAAGGAACACACTCAGCAGCTTTTAAACTGAAAGAACTCGAGAAATAATTGAAACGTGGAGTTGCAATATTGAAAGATTCTATAGGGAAAATGTTCAATGATGCGGGAAGCACAAAAAGATGGAAAGAACACACAAAGTAACTATACCAAGAACTAATCAGCATTCCACCATTTCAGGAGATAGTATATGAACAAGAACCAATGGTACTGGAGAAAGAAATTCAAGCTACACTTAAAGCATTACTCAAAAACAAGAATCCAGGAATTGAAAATACTTTTTTTTTTTTTTTTTACAACATAGTGACTACATATGGCCATAGGTAAACAGAAGATACAGGAACCAAATTAACTAGCTTGATGATGGAGTAGCTTAATATCATAAGCAAAAACAAGGTCAGGAGGCTTTATGAAACAGATCACCAATTGCTCAAATGCAAGTTCAGGTTGAAACTGAAGAAAATTGAACCAGGCAACTTGTACCAAAATTCAACTTTGAATATATCCCCCATGAATTTAAAGACACTCACAAGAGCATATTTGAACCATTAAATACTGATGATGAAAGAACAAGTTAGTTTTAGTATAGCATCAAGAAGTAGAAGGTGATTAAAGACAGAAAGAAAGCAAAGACAAAAGTGGATGTCAAATAATTCTGAACCTCAATTGGACATCCCATCACAGAAGGGTCACAAGGAAGGGGTGAGCCAGCCAGGGGTCAGTATAGAATTGATGAAAACTACAACATTATTCTAGTTCTTTAATGCTTTCTTACTCTACCCCACTCCCCACTAACATAACCCCAATTCTACCTTACAAATCTGGCTGGGCCAGAGCATGTACATTGGTACAGATAAAAGCTCTCAACACAGCGATCCAGGACAAATAAACCCCTCGGGAACAATAATGGAAGTAGTGATCCCATGAGGGCAGGGGAAGGTGAGGGGAGAAAGGGGAAACCAATCACAAAGATTGACGTATAACCTCCCCCCACCACCCAAGGGGCATGAACAACAGAAACATGGGTGAAGGGAGACAGCGGACTGTGTAAGATATGAACATAATAATAATTTATAAATTATAAAGGGATCATGAGGGTGGGATGGTGAGGGAGGGAGGAAAAAAGGAGCTGATACTAAGGGGTCAAATAGAAAGAAAATATTTTGAAAAGGATGATGGCAACATGTACAAATGTGCTTGACAGGATAGATGTATGAAATGTTGTAAGAGCTATAAGAGACAGGAGTAAAATGGTATTATTTAATTCTGTACCTATAAATATTACAAAAGAAAGAATTATGGAGAAAATATTCTATGGAAGAAATGTTCAAAATGAAACAGAGCTAAATAAATTAAAATAAGGAATTGTAGGCAATCGTTGCTCTAAAGGTAAAATAAACAGAAAATAAGAGTAGAGGGAACAGAGAAGATAATAACTACTCGAAGAGAGAAGTTATTGAACTGTTCAAAAAATACAGCAAGCTACCTTGCAATTGAAAAGAAAGCCATATAAAACAAAAAAATCTACAAATAAAAATTTAAAACTTCAACAAGACAAACAAGAGGAAAACTGTGGAAGCAAGACACACAGTAAAATAAAAACAAAGAAAGCAAAGAGAGTAACATAAAGACAACAAGATCAACAAAAATCCACAGGCTACAATATGAAAAATCATCATGAAACCTAATCCCAGTAACATAAAAAATATCTATAACAAAAATGACATCAACAAAGCTGTAGTTATCCATGACAATAGTGAATTTATGGACTGAAATAGAAATGGACCCTTAAAAGTAAAAGACACAGTGGCTACAACAATGGGCTCAAGCCAGCGATGGGATTCAAATGATTTAACAACTGGTTCATTGCCTTAACGACTGTTTTTAGTATAACAAAAGATATACTGAAAGGAAGTTTATTAAATAAAATCAAAAATAGAGGTACAAAAACTATATTTTGTTATAAGAGTTTTAAAACATTAATGAAAAAGTATTAAATAATATCTGGTAAAAACACCAATATTGGATGTAGGTCAAGATGGCATCCAAGTAGAATCACCTGCTGTGGTAGTTATACAATCTGATATCAATTTGGGACTTGAGAGGATTACGAGTGAAGGGGTGGAGTCTCATCTGTCAATTGGGACATAGCCATTGAGGTCTCTGTGTGCACATGGCCTTCTCCTGAGAATTCTGGGAAATCTGATATTTCTTCCTTGGGGGTGGGAGGCACCCTCTCTCTCAGTTCACTCCCTTGGAGACTCTACTGACAAGGCTGACTTCCTGCAAGACATCCCTGAGGAGAAGCCACATGCACCTACCCTGATGCAGCCCTGGGTGCTGGAAAAGCCACGTGGAGATCCCTGCAAGCACTGAGATGCTTACAATGCCAATTAACCCAGAAGACTTCCAAGCCACTGGCTTGTGGTCTTCCTGCATTCAGCATCCTTATATGTGTTTCATGAGCCAGAAGAGGACTTTATAGATTAGTATCAGACAAATGGGCTAGTATCAGACTTACGGCTTGAACTGGACTGGGTTGGGATGCTTTCTTAACGCACAATTACCCTTTATATAAAACTCTCTCTTATACACATACACATGTTTGTGAATTTGTTTCTCTAGTCTACCCAGAATAGCACACCCACCCAGTGCTCCTGTTGTTAGATCATAAAATCAAGAGATAAGGAGGCCATTATTGGGAGGCTGGGTGCTAAAAAAATAGAATCAGTGTTCAGACCTCCAGTGAGATTTTCACTCATGGAGCAATTTGAGAACTTGTTGAAATGCTCTTAAGTTCACCAAGTCTGCCAACAGGCTCAGCTAATCACTCACCAGACCCCGTGGGACAGTATCCACCACCCTTTCCTACGCACAGATACAAGACTCACAGCAATCTTGTATTACATGCAGTAATTTCCCCAGGGTACTGTATAAAGGTGATCATAATTCCAGTCTCTTGGAGAGGCTCAAAGAACTGGACACGAGACCTCACACCAGAGTTTCCCTGTCTGCTATCCACCCCACTCTTGGCTTCTCCGGCTTTGCATCCTCCCTCTGCAGCCAGGAATGGAGCGACTACATTGGCCATCAACTTTCCCCATCTGCCCAGCTCTGCTCCTGCCAGCATGAATAACAATAGATAATTAGTCACTAATTTGAGACAATATTTACCTGTGGCATAGCTGTACAGGAAAGCCAGGAGTGACAAAGGAGTACATCCAGGGGAGAATTCAGATCCAGTAGGCCCCCCAACCACTCAGTTAATCTCTCTTCCCTGGGGGACACAGCACAGCCCAATATTAGGGTACCCCACAGCTCATTATAAAAATAAATAACAATTTTAAAAATATTTCAATTCCATGCTGTATTCCTTTGCATAATTTTTAATGTAAGCCCCCAGAAGCCACATCCTGGTCTATTAGCATAATATTACTATAACAATACAGGCAGACCTCTAATACCCAGAGCACAGCCTAGGATTTTAACACAACAAAACAGGAAAAGTCAGGGACTGAAAGCCACAGACCAAGCCAAAAACTGACTTTACCAGGTTGGGACTCCACAGAGTCTTTAAAAGACAGAAAGCTGTGATGAGATAGTCTAGACCAGACCCATGCCTATACTGCAGGTCTGTTCCAACCCAGCCCAGTGACACAGATACAGTCACCTGATTCAGCACTCTGTCCAATGCCTCGATACATCGCTTCGATATATCGCCTACACAGTAGTCCAACCCACCATCATCATAGGCCACAGGTAGTCCCTGATCACTCTTAGTAGTCACACAGAGAAAGAGCTCAGGGCCCCTTTCTCTCCCAGGAATATAGTACCCAGTTCTTCTAAAACAAGACACAGAGAGCAACATACCTCAACAAGAAAACAAGAAAAACAAAACTCAACAGCAAAATAAATTCTAAACCTAACAACGCTCATAGAAGAAACAGACATTGATCTGAAGCAGAAAGAAATCTTCAGAATGCTTCTTGAAGTAATGCAGGATATGAGAAAAGCAACACAGAATAAGGATGCAATGAAAGAGGAGATGAAGTCCACTATAGAGAGGATGAAGTCTACGGTAGAGGGGATGAAGCCTAGACATAAAAAGAGAAATATAAGAACAAATTGATGAGGTTTCAGCAGCAAAACACAAGATCACAGACCTCACCAACAGACTAGAAGAGGCAGAGAACCTCACCAACAATCTGGAGTATAATCAGGCAGACTTCAAAAACAGGAAATACAGTCAAATAAAATAATCAAAAAGGCAGAAGAAAACCTGAGCACAATGACAAATGCTGTATATAGGAGCGATATTCAAATAATTGATCTTCCAGATCAAGACAAAATGAAATAGTCTATAGCTAAATTAGTGACAGAATTCCTGGAAGCAAACTCCCCACCTTAATGAATGAAAATCAGACATTCATACAGGAAGCATAGAGGACACTATTTAGACTAACCCCCAGGAAGAACTCACCAAGACAAATAGTGAAATTATCCAAATTCAAGGAAAAAGGGAAATTTTTAAGAGCAGCAAGAGAAGAAAAGACAGTCACAAACAATGTTGCTCAGGTAAGAATATGCTCAGATCTATTAGCAGATATCCTGAGGAGGAAGAGAGAGAAGAGTAACATCTTCTGAAAACTGAAACAAAAAAACACCAACTCAAGAATCCTCTAACCTGCCAAACTATCTATTAAGGTAGACGGTGAGGGAAGAGTCTTCCTGGACAAGGAAAAACTCACAGAATACACACCATAAGACAACCAGCCCTGTGGAAAATCCTTACTGACTTACTGTGGTCAGAAGATCAGCATCTACCAAGTACAAGCAGGAGACTGCTATACTACTCAACACCATCTAGTAGTCAATGCACTGAAAACAATTACCAAGATAATATTGCCTCAGGGTGAAAAGAAGGCAAGAATGACGCCCCTTACCTAAACACAGCACACTGATATGAAGTGAGATAGGAAATGACCCAACACACAATGTATGTGATCACAGCAATGAATCCACAGATGGTAGTAATAACTCTCACTGTCAATGGCCCATTAGAACTTGCCCATTAAAAGACAAAGGTTAGTGGACTGGGTCAGAAACATAACCCACTATCTGTTGCCTACAAGAGATTCAACTTAAACTCGCAACAAAAACAGAGTGGGAATAAAAAGCTAGTGGAAAATATGCCAGGCAATGACAATTTAAGAAAAGCAGTGGTTGCAATCCTAATCCTTGACAAAATTGACCTGAGGGTACAATCCATAACAAGAGACAAGGATGGGCACTATATAATGCTCAAAGAATCAGTAGATCAGGAACCAGTAAGCATAATAAACATATGTGCTTAATGAAAGACCCTTGAAATTCATCTAACATTCTGGGACACAAGTTGAGTCTGAGTAAAACCAAACACACAAAGATCACTCAGACGTCCCTCTCAGACCACCACACCATAAAGTTGGAGATCAACAAAAGGGCAACCAGTACAACAAGGGCAAACAACGGAAGGATGAACAATGATCTTCTGTGACACTGGCCTAGATTAGTGAGGAAATTAAGAAGTTTCTAGAAACTAATGAGAATACAATGTACTAAAACCTATGGGACACAGCAAAAGCAGTTATCAGAAGACATTTGTTAGAGATTAATGCATATATGAAAAATGAAGAGAGAGTTATGCTTGATATGCTACCACAAAACTACCACCAATTAGAACAGAGTCAACAGAACTGTCCCTCCAACAGAAAATGAAAAGAATTAATAAAAATCAGGGTATAGTTAAATGAGTGGGAAGACAAGAGAATAGTGCAAAAAATTCAATGCAGCAAAAAGCTGGTTCTTTGAAAGGATCAACAGAATGGACAGACGCCTGGCAACATAACCAAGGACAGGAAGGAGCAAACATCAATAACCAGGATGAGGGATGAAATTGGGGAAATCACTAGGGACCCCAATGAGATTAAAAGGATAATCATAAAGTACTATGAAAGTTTGTATTCTAATGAATTTAACAACATGGAAGACATGGACAAATACCTGGAAAAACAATCCCTCCCTAGATTATCCCAGATAGAGGTCAAGGACCTCACAAACACATAGGAAAATAAGAAATACTTACACCCAGAACAAATTTAATTCGTGTATACAGGGGTGGTCAACTGGACAAGTGTCAAGTAGCAACCAGCATAAACAGGATTACCATGGTCTCTGCCTGGTAGTAAGGTGCTCTGCTCTTGGTCCAGATGTCTTCTTCTACCTCGGGCCCTATGTGCTTTCTGACTTAGGTCCTCATGTTACAAATGTGTCTGGGGTGGAGTCCAGTTCCCCAGTGGAGTTCCCATTTGGGGTCTTACTGATGCAGCCTCTGGAGCATACAGTCCACCCTGAAGATGTGTCCCAGTGTCCTACAGCACCAGCCTGAATACCCCCAGAATAGGTAGGTCAATTCTGCCCTCCCACTGCACACTACTGAAGCCCCTCCCCACCTAATGATTCCAAGAACATCCTCCTGGTGGTCAGCCTTCCCTCCCCAGTCCCCAAGAGACATGCACCTATATTTGTGAAAACGGCCATTTCCTCTCCTCTCTCCTGCACTGCCCCTCTAACAGGACCTCCTCCCTCTTCTGGCAACCTCACCCCATGTCTGCATGGCTACCATTCAGCAAACAGCATCCCCTTCCTCTCCCCTTCTTCCCCAACTATTTGATCTCAGCTGTTGTGAGGTACCCTGTGATCAAGTGACCTGCACTATAATTACCTGGAGCAGATGATGTGTGGTTCATTGGCACTGGCCCGGTTCTTTGCCAGCCCGTCTGGTCCCAGTCAGAAGACTGGATGCCCTACAAGCTTGAGCTTGTGCCCACTCTGCTGCTTGTTTCTACTGCATTGAACTCATATAGTATTTGTCCTTTTGTGATTGACTAACTTCTCCCAGCGTGTCTTCCAGATCCCTCCATGAGTTGAGGTGTTTCATCACTGGTTTCTTTTTTTTTCAGAATGCATGTTATTCCAGAGGTTGTTTTTTTATCCAATCTTCTACTGATGGGAATTTAGGCTGTTTCCAGCTTCTTGCTATTGTGAACTGTGCTATGATTAATATGGGGGAGCAAATGTCTGTTTGTGATCTGTTTCTTATTTCTTTGGGGTATATGCCCAGTAATGGTATTGCTAGGTCATATGGCAGTTCAGTTTCCATCTGTTTTAAGTATTATCATGTCACCTTCCATAGTGGCTGTATATATTTACAAGTCCACCAGCAATGGATAAGAGCTCCTACCCTTTGCAACACTTGTTGTTCTCAGTTGTTGTTGTTTTTTAATTATCTACAGTGATGATTTGCATTTCCAGGATGGCTACTGACCTGGAACACTTCCTCATGTGTTTACTAGCTGCTCAAGTGACGTGCTGTGCAAATTGTCAGTTCAGGTCTTTGCCCATCTTCTCAGAGTGTTATTCGTTTCTTTTTCTTAGAAGCTTGTAAAATTCTGTAGATCTTAGTAATTAGTCCTTTGTCTGTTGAATGTCATAATGTCGTTACTAAATATCTTTTCCCGGTCTGTGGGCTCGCTTTTTATTCTTTTAATAAAGTCTTTTGATGTACAGTGTTTTATTTTCAATAGGTCCCATTGATCTATTTTATCTTCTGCAGAGTATATTTGCTTTGCTAATTCTGCTAACCCATGTATTCCCTTCACTAGGGCTCTGAGCTTTGTCCCAATTTTCTCACTGATGATCCTGATCACTTTGAATTTTACATCTAGGTCATTAATCCACCTTGAGCTTGTTTTTGTGCACGGGTTATATATGGGTCTTGTTTCATTCTTCTGCTCAATCTTTATGATTTTCCAATACCATTTATTGTAGAGGCATCTGCTTCCCATTTAATGTTTTTAGGACCTTTGTCTGTAGATGTTTTTATTTCTGGGTCTTCTGTCCTGATTTATTGGAGTATCTATCACTATACCAGTACCAGACTGACAGTTTTAGCTGTTCAACAGGTTTGAGGTCAGGTAGTGCAAGGCCAACTACTTTTTTTCCCCTTTTCTTTCTTAAGGAACTCTTTGCCTATCCTGGGCTTCTTCCTTTTCCATGTGAAGTTGGTAATCCGTTTTTCCATTTCTTTGAAGAATGATGCTGGACTTTGGATTGAGAGTGCATTGGATTCATAGATTGCTTTAGGCAGTATTGACATTTTCACTATATTGGGTCTTCCGATCCGTGAATATGGAATATGTTCCCATTTGTGTAGATCCCTTTTGGTCTCCTATGGTAATGTTCTGAAATTTTCTTCATACAGGTCTTTTCTTAGGTTTGGGGGTTTTGTTGCTGTTAGGTTTATTCCTGGGTATTTCAGCTTTTGCATGGCTATTATGAGTAGAACTGATATCTTTTTCTGAGTTCTCATTTCTGGTATCTCGGAATCCAATTGATATCTGCTTGTTAAACTTGCATCCTGCTACTCAACTAAACTCCTCTGTTGTTTCCAGAAATCCTATTGTGGATCCTTTAGGATTCTCAATATATAAGATCAAACTGTCTGCAAATAGCAAAAGCTTCGGTTCCTCTTTACGCAATCGTGATATCTTGCCGTTGTCTTATAGCATTGGCTAGAACTTACAGCAGAATGTCGAATAAAAGTGGGGATAAAGGGGATCCTTATAGGTCCCTTGTTCAGCAGAAATGTTTTCAGCTTTTCTTCATTTAGTGTGCTATTAACTATTGGTTTTTCCTATGTGGAGTTTATTGTATTGAGGATTTTCCCTTCAAATTCTATCTTGTTGAGAGTTTTAATAGGAAGGGGTGTTGGATGTGATCAAATGCTTTTTCTGCATCTATTGATATGGTCAGATGGCAGGAATGCTGGGTTCTGTTTCTACAGCAGGGTGAGAATCTTGTGATTCCTTTCTGAAAACAAAATAGAAACTCCTCCACTGACTTCCTAAAACCGGCTCATGGCGGATTCTACCCAAGTGCTCCTCTGTTTCCCCAGTGGGGAGACTCTTTCCAACTGGCTGAATCTATTTGTCTGCAGGAGGGAGCGGGGCCTTGGGAGCTCTCGTCCTTCTGTCCCATCTCCAGATGGGCCTGAGGGAGTCCCTGGGAAGCCCCTGAGGTCTGAAGAGTCCCTGCCACTTCCCCAAACTGGCAAGCCACCATGGGAGGGTTGAGGGGACAGGGCAAAAGAAGGGAAAACAGAAAGAAAGAAGGAAAAACAAAAATGAAGAAAGAAGCGGGGGTCGCCTCTGCACCAACAAGGGTGTTGTGAACAAAGACACGCGCAGGATGCTACTTCACCCGCGAATCTGGCGATCCCACAGGGAGCTTTGCGCACAGGCGCATCTTCCGGGAACACTCTATATCGCTTCCTGACTGGTGTCCTCACATGCATATTCCTCACTTTTATCAGAGCGTCACTGGGTGGGTGAAGGCCCCGCAACCGTCTTTTCGCTGTAAGAGCAGGGTCCCATTCCTTCAGCGCTAGGCCAATTCAACAATTACTGCGCTCCATGTATTAGGGACTGGCAACCTCTCTCCTCTGGGTATACTCTGCTGATCTTTGAAAAACCCCTTTCTGCTTCGGCGGAACTTGCAGCAATGTGGGTCAATAGTTTTGGATCTTTGAACACATCTCGCAATTACATAATTCACTCATAATATTTCTCGGGAATTTGGGGCATTACATAAGCTGAAATGAATGACAACGTGTCACCCTCTGGCTGTTTGGCATCTTTCCTCTTTAGTCATAGGTTTGTTTACTGAAGTGACAAATGCAAAGAAATACAAGTGCATTTCATGAAAAGTAGAATGAAATTCATGAAATGAAATGTAGAAATAAATATTGCGAGCATAATTCCATCTAATTTTTTATACCTGTGGAAAGAATGAACATTACTATGGGTGCTTAGAACATGCTGTTGTACAGATGAATGGTAAAAAAAACAATAAGGGATGTAAATTTGTGATTTCCATGTTGGGAAGTTTCCCAGCCAACCACCTTAGAGGGAACGCTGATTACAGTGCCATTTTAACAAATGGGTCACCCAAGACAACACGAAACATAGGTATCAGCTCTGCCAAGGCTGTGCACGCCAGCCAAATCCCGTCACTGCTGGAGCACAGGAACAATGGTGAGGGTGGTGCAGCCCGTGCGTGTTTCCTTCTGGCGTGCACAGGGCCACTAGGGGGTGCAACTGATTGATTGGCACCTACCAACAAGAGCAACACCCAGATTTAGACTCCACTGAATCTCATCTGTTCATTAAGAATGGCGCTAAGTCTGCCCCAACAGAGTGTGTTGGGAGGGGGATTACTTTGAGCTTTTCCAGTCCATTCTGGGAGGGGAAATCTCGTAAGGACTTGCCTGGGTGTGCCACTGATGGACGTCATCGACTGAGGACAGTGCTAGTGTTGCATAGTCATGACTCATGCTCTAAGTTTTCCTGGCTGCTGTGGCTGAAGGCCCTGCACCAGCCCTGTGACTGCTAACATAATGCGCACATCCCGGGCATGGTCCTGTCCCCAATTTTGTAGTCTCATCTGTACCTTTGATGTATTCATTAGCCACCATCGTGAATTTATGACAATCTCCTTTGTTCCATGAATTATTTAACTAGTATCCTGGCTGACTCCTTGGATGACATTGTAAGCTTGTGCTAATAGCCTCCCTCATTGGGATGATGTTTCTGTGTCTTTGTGCTGTCTTGCTCTCTTTTACAGTTTAATGAATGTTCTCCATAAATTATAATTGAAATTGGGGTCTCTTTGTACCCGAACCCAGATTTGAGCACTTTCCACCAAAAAATGAAATGTGTATAGAAGATTCATTACCATCCTTTAAAATTTTTGGTGTTTATTGAAGACAAGGCAAGGCATAAAATAGGACTAGAGTGTCCCTAAAGAGATATATGTGCCTGGGGACCTTACCATATTTGTTATGCCAAAATAATTGCATCTCTTTTACTGTTATTGTAGTTGGGAATTTATCGCAGGAAGTTTTGCTTTTGCTTTTAGATTTTAAGTCATACCCTTCAAGAAGTAAACATAAATTTGTTGGGTAAAAATAGTTAGAAGTGATCTAGTTAATCTCTTAGATTTATACGACATGTGAAGAATGTGAATGCAGAGTGTGGTACCAGTAGAAATTCTTCCAAGATTTTCACCCACTTAGTTTCAAAAGGGCACTGCTTATCACTCAGCCACTACACAAATCAAATACTAATGGCAAAATTTGCCTTGCTCGGTTTCCAAGTAGTTCTCAATGTGATAATGATCATTCCACTTACTTTCAACCAAGTTACCATTCTTACCTTTGGGAGTCTATTAACAATTTCAAAAGGACTGCCGCCCCAGGATTTAACAGCATGAATTATAGTTCAAGAAAGATTTTGGAAAGCCAAGTCAGTCTGTTTAAAAACAAAAACAAAACAATTGGTGGGACAACTATAGCCAAAGAGGCTATGAGAAAACATTTAGCAGCGTGTGTGTTTGTGTGTGTGTTTCTATTAAGTATTAAAAGCTAAAATGCACACTTGGATGGTATTTGTGATCAAAATAAATGTCTAATATCATAAAAAGAAAAAATACATATGTGCTTCGAAGATGAAGGACCAAAGATGAAACGTGATCATTATCAGTTCCTTGAGTACTTCTTTGCCCATTTTATTGTTTTGCTATTCAAAAAATAAAAGGAAATTCCTGAAATTATCTCTTATCTTTTAAGATAAGTTATAGGTTCTAACTGTCATTCAGGAATACTTCAAATAATGGAAAGTTCATTTAAAATAGAAGGTCTTATGTTAGCACCTCATCTCTTGAAGTGAATTGTACATAAGAATTATGGTGAATTATCATGATTCACCCCACAGTAAAATTCTTTACAGATGAAGTATGTGTAAAAATGTTTATCCTTTGCTTAGAAAGTAGAATATGCTATGTCTTGAATTTTTAGAATTTTGGCTACAAGGCTTTCGTGCCTTTAAGGTGTCTAGGTCCTGATGATGGATCCTTCTGGGTGAGAATTATTGATGCTGCTGGGGCTACTGTTGGGATTAGAGAGTTGGGGTGTTGATCACATGCTTGAAAATAAAGCAAGGTTGTTGTAATAGGAAAACAAGAAATAAATAATATAGTATCTACATATCAGAGGAAAACTCACAAAACCCAACCTCATGATTTATAATGAATATCTGTAAATGATATCTACAATAGCCCCTTTAAGATCTTTGTCTTCTCTGCGGATTAGAAATAGCAAAAGCAACTAAAACTATGCCAACAGTTGCCAATAGAGTAGCTGCAAGAGGTAGAAAGTGACTGTCAGAGACAAGAGAAAGACTAAATACACCTGGGAAATAAGAAAAACGATGTAATATTTAGTGACCCCTAAAATAGGCTCATCAACATGTGAAAACTGAATAATGAAGACTAAAGAAGAATCAACGCGCATTTGAAATGTGATGCTGGAATATTGATGTTACCATGGACTACCAAAAAAACAAACAAATCTGTCTTGGAAGAAATAAACAGCCAGAGTGCTCCTTAGAAGCAAGAGTGGCGAGACTTCATCTCACATACTTTGGGCATGTTATCGGGAGCCCAGTCCCTGGGGAAGGACCTCACACTTGGTGCAAACAAAGCACTGTGTGAAAGAGGAAGCCCCGACAAGCTCACAGACAAAGAACAATGGTGCAGAGGATGGTGCAAGATCGGGCAGCATTCCCTTCTGCTGTGCACAGGGTCGCTGTAGGTCAGAGCCTACTCAACAGGCAACTGAGAACCAAACAAAGGCAGCTTCTGGGGTGAGGCCTACCGGAAGAGCCTGGCCCCCCTTGTCATAAGATCACATCAGACTAGCTCTCATCCACTCTGCAGACAGGCACATTTTAAGGGAAATAAACCAGGTAACATGCTCAGCAGAACCACTGGCACAGAACAGGCCTCTCTCGATTAGCATTTATTATTATTATTGGATTCGTGAATGTTTTAAAACACATTTAGAAACTACGCTTTGATACGACCTAAATTCTCTGCTTAATGAAAGCAGGGAACAAAGACATTTACAAAGATCAAAAATATGTAATAGGGCGAGAGTTTTTGTATTTGGAAGAGTATATTTTGTTTACTTGGGAAATCTGTTCGGGTAGGATATATTCTTTCCCAAAGACAGTAGAAAGAAACAAGGAATATCTCGTTTGCAATTCACAATAAATTCCCATCAGACTTGATTATGTTGAAAAATTAATCTTTGATTCTTTGCAGTTGTCATTGTCTTAAAAATTAAATAAATTTTGGTCTTACCAATTTTGTTAAACATGTGGTGAATTGGCTCAAACAAACGTGAAAACTGACCAGGAATTTGGACGTTTCTTTTTCGTGTTGTCAGAAACAAAGAGCTTTTTATTTATTCTTTTTTTCTCCCTCAAGCCACTCAGTTACTTTGCAGCCACTCCTCTTGGCTTCTAACAACAAGAATATGTCATAATTCCCAAAGAGGCAGCTGCATGTAGTTACATTTTATACACGCACACATCTCAAGTCCACACCTAATTAAATACTAAACAGTGTGTGCGTGTGTCTGTGTGTCTGTGCGAGTGTGTGTCCAGTCTCTGTGTATTTTGGAAGAGACAAAAAATAAAATGACCATCATCCAAGCCTATAAGACATACTCATGAAGGGGCAAATGAAGGTTTGACATCAAAATGATCCTTTGAACGCGCACAGGGAAGAACTTCCCAGATTCCGTCAGCCCATGAGTCACTAAAGGGTAATTGGTAAACAACCAGAAAATACTTTAAACATTTTTTCTGATGATGCTAAATATTTAGACAGTCTTGCTTGGGATCCACATATCCCTAACAGCTTAGTTTTCTTTTCTGCTGGAACAACACAATGCAAGTATATTACATAAAAATGACAACAAAGCATCATGAGGAAAAGAAGGTAGACTAGGATTTGTGTCAAGGGCTATGCAAAGCAGTCTATGTCTTACCAGGTATACACTTTTTCACAAAATAAATTTTAAAAGCATCAAAATGACTATTATGTATTTAAGATATATTAGTATCGAGTAACAGTTTACAGTTCTGTCATTTTTATGCAGGCACATTTTTATTCTATGATATTTTAATATAACATCATTTGTTATTTGACATTTACCATGAATTGCTTATCTTTAGTGGAATTTATCACTGGTTGCTTTGTCTATTTTCTGGTTCTTTTTTAGAAATATTTAGTTATAAAAGCAAGGGCAAGTCAAAATTCATTCTTATGTTTGTCCTCATTTCACATGTGAAATGCACTAGCCACAGAGGAGTAAGAAGTTTAGAAAGTTAGTGCGACTGCAATTATTTCATGTTGAACACCTTGATCGCAGAGCAGATTTTAACGTTATCTTTTTCCCAGGCAGACTAGAAATGCAAAATTATCTTTATGGATCCCAGATGTGTTGTCAAATAAAAAAGCATCTCTAGGACTGTTTGAAGAATTATAACTTGTTTCCACATTTGCCATGCGGGGCAAAACGTGACCTCGTAGTATGTAAGATGACTTCTTTGAAACTTCGAAACCAAGAGTGTCACTGTTCCCTCTGTGAATTCTTGACTCATAAGTTGACACAGACAGACATATATCAACAGTGAAGACTCACAGGCTGTCTTTAAGCACATCAGTGCAGGCCTTTCAAGATAAGCTCTCTTGTGTAGTAGTGTGAAGCTTCAGCTATGCAATTAAATTAAGGCAGAGATACCTACACTTTAATTTAACTTTAGTGCAGATAGGACCTGAATTTGATGCATGAATGTGTTAACACAACACTGTTTATAATTCAATGGTCAAAGCCAGTCTGTGTCAGTACTTCTTTCTTATTTTTGTATGTCACTTCAATTAAGATAAGGTTTAATTATCTTAGGAAAAGAATGTAAACTATTTATTAAGTTTTCCAAATATTAAAATCCATTGCAAAAAATAGAAACATGTTAAAGGAAAGTATGTTGTTTTTTCCTTCTTTTAAAAGCATTTCTGTGCATGCCTTACATTAGCAGGCTGAGTGGTGCAAACACTTCATATCAAAGCCTGGGAAATAAAATCTTAACTCACTTAATTTCACACTCATAAAAATAATTTTTATGGACAATACACATGAGAACGTTATTTTTAAATGGTTAAACACCAGTGAACGAAGCATACGTGGCTTACACCCAGGACTGAATTTGGTTTAAATCACCACTTATTCTGCTACATGTCATATTTTCTTTTTGATGATTTGCTTTTCCTTTCCCCTTTTTTTAACCACAGAGATGGAGATGCTGGTAAGAAATTTCTCTTATAGTCTCCTTTATTATGTAGCTAAAGTCAATTTTACTTACCGGTATATTAAATGAATCGTAAAGTCAGTAAGATACACCTTGCATAGTTTCCTTCCAAAACACATAAATAAAATATTATCTGTACATTAATAAAATCAAAACTATAATCAGTCACCACATCATACCCAGTAGAGTAGTTATAGTTAAAAGACACAACAAGAAGAAGAAGAATTAAGTGGTGGTGGTGTTAGGTACCCTCAAGTCAGTGCCAACCCCTGGTTACCTTGCCCTGTGTCATCCTTACGAGCGGTCCTCAGTTTAAGCCCAATGTTGCAGCCACAGCGTCAACGCCTCTCTCTCCTTGAGGGCATGCTTCTTTTTTACTGCCCCTTCGCTTACCAAACAGTGCACTTTACTAAAACATCATGTCTTCTTCAAGGACGCCCCTGACAACATGCCAAAGTGTTGGTGAGGATGTGGTCATTAGAACTGTCTTACATTGTTGTACAAATTTTTAAGTTAAATGTAAAAATTTTAAATGTAAAAGCCATATAACTTTCATTGGTACAGCTCATGGTAAACATAGAATTATTATATGGCCAAACAACCCCACTGGTAGATCTATGGTATAACCATCGAATTGAAATTGGGAGTTCAAACAGGATTATAGGTCAACAGGTATACTGGGTGGTGTAAGATATAGAAATAAATAAGGATCGTGGGGGCAGGATGGAAACTGATATCAGGAGTTCAAGAAGAAGAAAAAATTATTCTGGAACTGATTGTGGTGCTAGCAATTATGCAATACTGCTTGATGTGATTGAACTATGGAATGTTATGATATCTGTAAGAGTTTCCAATAAAATTATTTTTAAAAAAGAAATTGGATGTTCAAATGAACAAGCAAGCCAAAAAACAAGTACATAGTGTTCATAGCAGCTTTATTCATAACTATAAAAAGTTGGAAACAACCAAAATGTCCCACAGATGATGGTGGGTACAGAAATCGTGGTTTATCTATCAAAGCAATATTCACCAGCCATAAAAAAGAATGCTGCAAAACACTTGGCTACTATGTTAAGTGAAATAAAGTTGATGTCAAGGTCACATTTTTATACTTTCGTATAAAAAAACTCAAAATAGATGAATCTATAGAGAAAGAAACAAGATTAGTTGTCTCCAGATACTTGAGAAAGAAGAGAGGATAATTGTTTGGTGAATCCAGGATTTTCTTTTCTCGTGATGAAAATGCTCTTGCAGCACAATATCGAGAATGTCTGTATTGAGTTGGGTGCTTTAAAATTGTTAAAATACTAGGTTTTATATCAGGTGCATCACACAACAATTTAAAAATGTTATTGCCAACAATTGCTAGATGACCTACTGTTTACTTAAGAATATATGCATTTGTTTATTAGATTTCGTACCATTTCTCTGAAAACCTCAGTACATGAATAACGTTATTCTTCATTAATGTTTAAAAATAATAAAAATGAGTATATATTTATGATGGCAAGGAAAATAATAACCCAACATCAGCAGCTGGGAATTGTCAATAATATTTAAATAAATGGAAAAGAGATTGATGACTGTCCAACAATGTTCATTGTGTCAAGGTTCTAGTCTCTCCACTTCCTGGTAATAAAATTTTCATTTTTGAATTAAAAAGTCAATTAGGAATGACGAGCCAACTTATTTCATTTTCAAACTTCAATTGTAGGTTAGGGCTTATTTTTAAGAGGTAACAATGGACTTTATTCAAGCGGGTTCCAAAGACTGGATTCACTGATGATTATTAACTATGAAAGGCAAACCCTAAAAATAGGGACCACATAAAAATTTTCAAGCTACTTTGGAGGATTATGATTATGTGAAATTTCTGAAGTAGTCATGAAGAAATTTTAACTTCTCAATACTGCATATCGGAACGATGCAAACAATTTAATCAGGAAAGCTGAATATCAAAGTGTTAAGTTTCTTATTAAAACATTCTGTGTGTTAGTTGTGGCAAAAAACCCAGAATCGGATTTAGGGAAAAGAATCAATGTCAATTTTAAGCAAAACTTTCATTTATCTCAGAATAGCAAAATATTTGCAACAATAAACAAGGGGGTTGGAAAAAGTAGTATAAAAATTCTGGAGTGTAAATAGGTTTGCTATTTAAATTATGTATGAGTATGAAATCTTCCGAGAGCAGTCCTTGTCCTGTTTCCAACGTTCGTGTAGACAGTCCATAGTCGTCAGCGTTGTTCTTCCTGTTAGGTGCGGTTGAATAGGTTCTATCTCAATAGGGACCATGTGCGTACCACGAAACAAAGCGCTGTGCGGTCCTGAACCTACCTCCTCAATGCTCTTCTGTTTGAGCCCATTGCTGTCCATCTACCTGGTTAAGGGCCTTCATCTCTTTCAGTGGACCTCTAATTTATCAAACATGACATCTTTCTCGAGGGCCTGGTCTCTCCTAATGACATGTCCCAAGCATGTGCGCTCAAGTGTCAGCATCCTTGTCTCTAAGTCGCGTCCTGGCTGTCCTCCGTTCCAGACGGATTTGCTTGTTCCTTTGACTGTCCATGACACTCTAGAGATTCTGAGCCAGCACCACAGTTCAAGTGCACAGAGTCTTTTTCAGCCTCTTTATTACAAGGTCCAACTTGCACATGCAGATGAGGCAATTGAAAAGATCGTGGCTTGAATCAGACGTACTTCAGTCCTCAAAGTACAGGACGAATCTCATTTTCAGAATATGTTTAAATTTCAAGTTGCAATTGTTCCAGATTGGGTTGGTATTGGATTACTAGGGATGTGATGACATGGGGGTCAAAGAGTGAAAAACCCAAAATCATTGGGATGGTAGGAGCGGCTCAAGGGGGAACCCTTTACCAGTTCTGTTCCTTTGGGGCTCCAAGACCCTGCGTGACAGGAAGAAGGATGAGACAAGAAAGTGACCCCAAGGGGCAGCCCTAGTCCTTGTTAGAGAGGCCAAACTGCTTTCAAAGCCAAGACCCTCTTCCTTCAGACCTCCCGTTTTCAAGGCGGGCTCTGCAAGTGGAATGGTCGCCCAGGCCTGAGGACTTCTGCTGTGGCTCGATGGAGGGAAGAGGGAAACTGGAGGAAACCCCCCACGCGCCATGCACCCACCACTAACAACATGTCTGCGCCTTCCCCCGAGGTTGCCGCTGCAAGCACCTCACAGACCCCTGCTTCAGAACAGGAGACTGGTAAGACCAAAGCCACTGCTTTGGAAGTTGTTGAAGTCTGTTGGGCACAGAAAGACACTTCCACTGCGAAAGAAGTAGTATTTTATCTTGGCCAATAAATGAGGGCTAAACGACCAGATGATGAGAAGCAACAGCATACAGTATACTGTTCGAAAGAATCTAGGGCCTTTGTTTGGGGAACCAGCTTCTCTGTGAAAGACCACAGGAAAGCCAGATACGATGATTTATGGAGAGGTGGGAAGAGCCATTCAATAGGAACCATTGGAGTCTGGCTCATCTGTGAGTGAGGACAGGTGTCAACTTGAAGGTGGGAAGAGTCAAAAGGACTCTGTGCAAGAGTTACAGGAAGAGAAATTTTCATTTTTAAAGTTTACTGGCAGACGAACGACCTCATCTTGAAGGAGAGTGATTAGTGAGACGCAAGACAGTTCAGAGGAGCTAGCTGTTGAAGAACAACAAAAACGCCACCAATCTGATCATGTTGCCCTTCCTCTGATGAGGGTGTTGTGCGGTGTGGAATCAGGGGGATATGCTGTGAAAGAAGCAGTAGAAATGCCATTGATTCCAGATGGTGATACTGGTTTAAGTGAACATTCTGGTGATTGGTTAGACCGGGATTCTGTTTCAGATCAATTCAGTGTAGAATTTGATGTTGGATTTCTTGATTCCAAAGATTACAACGTTAGTGAAGAAGGACAAGAACTCTCAGATGATGATGGAGAGATATATCGTGTTACTGTCTATCAGACTGAGGAAAATGATCCAGATTCATTTGAAGATGATCTGGAAATTTCCTTAGGTGACTATCGGAAGTATGCTTCATGCAATGAAATGAATCCTCCTCTCCCACCCCATTGTAACAGATGTTGGGCATTTCGTGAAAATTGGCTTCCTGAAGATAAAGGGAAAGATAAACAGAAAATGCTTGAGAGCCCAGAAATAGGGAATACAACTCAAGTAGAAAAGGGCTTTGATGTTCCCGATGGTAAAACAAAACAGCAGTGAATGACTCCAAAGAGTCATGTGTTGAAGAAAATGATGATCCTATAGCCCAAGCCTGCCAGTCTCAGGAGAGTGAGGACTATCCCCAGCCATCTACTTCCAGCAGCATCATTCACAGCAGCCCGGATGTACGAGAGCTTGAGAGGGGAGAAGCACAAGACAAAGATGAAAATGTGGAATCTAGATCTCACCCTATTGCCACTGAACCTTGTGTGATTTACCAAGATTGACCTAAAAAGGGGGGCAACGTCCTCAGCAAAACAGGACATCTATGACACACTTTACATGTGCAAAGAAACTAAAAAAATAAAGAAAGAAGCCCTGTCTAGTCAGTACACAACCAATCCAAATGGTTGTTAACTTATGTCCTTTAGTTGACCTGTCTGTAAAATTATGATTATATCTTTCTATCTATATAAACCTGAAAATGTAGATTTTTTTGGCAACATGAAATTTACTTTATTTTTTTTTAAATACATGAAATGAAAGATTATTTCACTCCATAGATTTCTACCTCTGAGGATCGAGGAGGTAGTGAAAATTGACTTTCTTTTAAAAAAGTTTCACTTTTGTGTATGTTGGGATTTAAATATAATTTGAATTGTATTTACAGCTCATCCTTTAGCACATCCCCACCTTTTCCATTTTATCTCCTTGTAGGACATTTAAACATAATTTATTATCATTTGTGGAAGGACATAGATGTGTGTGAAAGATTTACTGTTTGAATTTTAGATATTCAGTCCTTCTGGTCCATGGTTTCCCTGTTCTCTCAGAACTTCTTAAAATATGGTTAATACAAAACTGATACTACTTTAAAAATCATTAAGAAGTTACACATGTTCAAAAAATCAAGAAGCTACAGAATATTAAGAAACTGCCCAAGGGGGTGGATTATCCTAGATCTAGGGAGACTGGAACCTAGTTGAATCCAGAATCATCATTGGATCAAAAATCCCCACTAACCCAGTTATTTCCTCCAGGAACACTTTGCAAATCATCTACAACAATCTTTTTAGTGGATAAAAGAGTAACATATACAAAGACATAGTGAATTTTAAAAATTCTATTCTCTTCTTTCTAATTTCATTTCTATCCTCTTTCACCTATGAATCTAATCTCAGTTTATCGTATATTTGTACAATCTTTACAGTGGTGTAACTCAAATATTAATTTCTTTCATCTGTTCTTTCAGCACAAGATATGACATGGTTGCCGATCGAGTAGCTGCAAGAGGAATGAAGTGATTGCTAGAGGCAAAAGAGAAAGCACACTACACCTTGTAAAAAAGAAAAATGATGTACTATTTAGTGACCACTAATGCTGATTCATATGCATGTGACAGTTGAACGTTAAATTCGGAAGACCAAAGAAGAATCTATGCCTTTGAATTATGGTGCAGGCTAAGAATCTTTAAAGTACTATGGACAGCCAAAAGAACAAACAAATCTGTCTTAAAAGAAGGACGCACTGGAGCCTGAGAACAAGATCATATGATAAACTATATCTTAAATGAAGCTGCTGTGTAGCACGGTAGATAACTAAGCACCAAGAAGCTGAAATTACAACACCTCTGTTCACCTGTCAGTTTCGTCACATAGTAGTTTTATCATTCAAAAACTATAACATTCCTGACCCACGTTTTCCTTATCTCCAAAATAGAAATGTGTGCAATCATTTTGAAAGTGGTAAAGATTTTTTATTAATTAATTTTTAATCATTTTATTGGAGCTCATCCAACCCTTAACACAATCCATACATACATCAATTGTGTAAAGCACACTTGTACATTCATTGCCCTCATCATTCTCAAAATTCGCCTTCTGCTTGGGTTCCTGGAATCAGCTCCTCATTTTCCTTTTTCCATCCCCTTCCCTCTCTGCTCCCCCCTCCCTCATAAGCCCTTAATAATGTATAAATTATTGTTTTATCTTATCTTACACTTCCCAGCATGTCCCTTCACCCACTTTTCTGTTGCCCATCCCCCAGAGAGGAGGTTATATGTAGATCCCGTGATTGGTTCCCCCTTTCGAACCCCCTTCCCTCCTGGTATGGCCACACACACCATTAGTCCTGAGGGGTTCATCTGTCCTAGATTCCCTGTGTTTCCAGATCCTATCTGTACCGCTGTGCATCCTCTGGTCTAACCAGGTTTGCAAGGTAGAATTGGGATCATGATAGTTGGGGGGAGGAAGTGTTTAGGAACTAGAGGAAGGTTGTGAGTTCAATTATTGCTACACTGAACCCTGAGTGACTCATCTCCTCCCCACTACCCCTCTGCAAGGGATGTCCAGTTGTCTACAGATGGGCATTGGGTCCCCATCACGCGCTCCCCTCATTCACGATGATAGGATTTTCCCCCCTCCTTTGGTGCTTGAAACTTGGTCCCCTCGGCCCTTCATGATCACACAAGTGGTAAAGAATTTTAAAGCAGCACTGGGAAACTATTCCTGATGTTTAAATCTGATTTCCATTTGACAAACTAACTAATCTAAAGTACTGGTACAATGATGAGCTGTCCGAAATTTTACTGTGTTACTTAAATTTTAATGCAATTCCTGCCAATTCCCAATTGATAGTAAAAATATTATTTAAAAATTCCCACACATGCAACTGTCGTCTTTTCCAAGAATTTGTATATTTGCATCCAGGTTTCCATAGTACCCCTTCCAGAATTTACACCTCTAGTGATTTGGCCCAAGAGTGAAAGTGATCCTCCGTGTTCATAGGTATTTCTTTATCTTCTTAAAATAAATAAGATCTGAAAGTCTGGTTGTACATACATGCTCTATTCAAAATAATTATGATGTAATCTGGCATAAAACTTAGTGAATACTAACAACTGAAAATATTTCCAAACCACTAAGAGTCACTTGCAGTTTAATGTGGCTATCTGACTGTGACGACCCTTAAAATTTTTTATCATCTGCATTGATTTATATTTGCAATTATTCTATGACTTTTACATGACAGAAAAGAGAGGCACAGTAGAACACCATGATCATCAGAACATCCTGTACTAGTTTGATGACAAAAAGTCTTGGCTCTTCTTTTCCCCAAAAAGCATAGGAACAGAGAGAACCGCCTGTCACTACAATCTGCATCGTTCATGCTGATCGCTCTGATGAGCTTGGGATGAGTTCCAACCATTGCCATGTCCTAAAGACAAATGAAAATGCAGTTAGTAAACGAAAGAAAGAAAGAAAGAAAGAAAGAAAAGGCAGTTTGTAGTCCTAATTACAAGTTAGGAAAGAATAGGAGAATGTCTCAGGGATTATTGTTAGGTCTTTGGGGGGTTATTCTCCCTATTAATGGTATAAAATGCATTCCCTTGAGACAAGATATACTAAGAATATTTTTGTTTATAGCATCATTACTTTGAATATGGCTAACAGTTCTATGTTGCAATGTTGGAAGATTCTGTGGAAAAACCATTAAATGTCACAGGAAGCATAAGAAGATGATGGAAGGTATATAATGTCATTATAATTACAAAAATTTAAGGAGTGTGGCAGTTACAAAATCCCCCGTCAACTTGCAAAGGAGTGGAGTCTAGCCTGTCAATCAAGTCATAGTCAATGAGGCCTCCATGTGGGCATGGCTTTCTCTTGAGGATTCTGGAAACTCCTGTATTACTTCCTGGAGGTGAGAGACACTCTCTGCTACACATTCCTGTTGGAAAGCCACACGGAGCTACTTTGATGGCAGCCAGAGCCCTGGAGCTGGAGGAATCACTTGAAGACCCGACAGCTCTGAGATGCTTCCACCACCACTGGAACCACAAGATTTTCCACCCACTGGCCTGTGATCTTCCTGAATTCTTTGTCATTGCATGTGTTGCATGAGTCTTAAGAGGAATTTACAGACTGATATCAGACATATTGGCCAATATTGGACTTATGGACTTGATCTGGACTGGGATGTTTTCTTAATATATAATTGCTCTTTTATATAAAACTCTTCATTACACACATATGAGTGCCTCTGGATGTGTTTCCCTAGTCAATCCAGACTAACACAAGGAGGTAGCATACAATCAAGAACTGATGATTATCAAGGGAGAAGTTCAAGCTACACGGCAAGGCTCTAGGGACTAATGTAATAAAGCTTGAAATATTTCAACAAACTACTGCAACACAGAAAGTGCTCAATTGTCTATGCCAATGCATTTGGATGTCTGACAAAAAATAAGCCCATATTTGTTCTTATTCTCAAAAAAGGGCAACAAATGAGGAAATGATACAATATGGTTACTATCACAAGCAAGTAAAATATTGATGAGGATAACTCAAATACGGCTGCAGCAATATATAGACAAGCAAGACTCAGAAGTGGAATTCAGAAGAGGAAGTGGAACGAGGAATCTCATTGGTATAATAAGATGGATCTTTCCTGAAAGTAAAGAATAACTAGATAGAAGCCTATCTGAATTTTATTGACTATGAAAAGACATTAAACTGTGTAGCTCACAGCAAATTATGGCAACATTGTGAAGGAAAGGAGTTGCAGACCACTTAACGGTGCTCACGAGGAACCTGCAAATACAGGCCGTCATTCAAACAGCACAGGTGATATTGCATGACTTAAAATCAACAAAGGTGTGCATCAGAATTCTAACTTTTCTTCATACTTATTCTATCCTCATACTGCACATATCATTTGAAAAGTTGGATTATATAAAGTGAATGAGGCTTTGGGTTTGGAGGATTTTAGTTAGATTACACAATCCTGCTTGCTGAAAATGAAGAAGGCTTAGTCCTCTTTCAGATGAAGATAAAAACTTCAGCCTTCAATATAGATGTCACCTAAACATAAAGAAAGTGAAAATCTTCACAATGGGGCCAAGTAGCAACATCAAAATAATGGGAAACTTGCCAAGGATTCCGCTTTAGTTAGAACTACAATTAATGGCCATGGAAACAGCAGTCAGGAAATCAAACAGCGTATTGCCTTGGGCACATATGCTTTAAATACTGAGGCACACCCCACAAGTCCGCGTATTCTCAAATCACTTCATATTCATGTGAAAGTGAACAAGTACTAAAAAGACAGAATAAAAAGGTGATTTTAATATTCCTGATGGTATTGTTGTTTTGAGGTGTCGTGGAGTTGTTCCAACTCACAGCAACCCAACGTACAACAGAAGGGAACACAGGCTGGTCCCAAGCCATCATTACAATTGTTGTTTGACCCAATTGTTGCAGCCACTGTGTCAAGCCATCTCCTTGAGGATTTTCCTCTTTTTCCATGCCCTTCCAATTTAATAAGCATCATGTCCTTTTATAGGAACTGGTCTCTCCTGATAACATGTCTAAAGTATGTGAGATGAAGTTTCATCATCTTTGGTTCTAAGGAGTATTCTGGCCGTAATTTTTCGGGGACAGATCTGTTTGTTCTTTTGGCACTCCGAGGTACTGTCAATATTCTACACCAGCACCATAATTCAAATACATCGGTAACTGGACACAGTGATATTTTTTAGTTAGTGAAATTGGTAAGCAGGGTAAGATAGAGTCGAGAGAATGCTAAAGAGAGACTTCATTTGTAAGAAAACCTTTTTTTGAAAACCTTATTGCAGTGTGCTTATTGATTTTCCATGGCTTTTAGCCATGGTCTTTGCAACTCCCACTAAATGGCTGCGTGGGACCATATATTTTCAGGTGTATAAGACAAACTTGTGGATTGCTTAATTTTGCCATCCTTCTGAGTTCAAAATGAGCCATCTCAGACAAGGAGCAAGAGCATCTCACTGCCATCAAGAAAGAAGGACGTGGAGGGGAGCTTGTCTCTGGGCCTTGAACTACAGCACAGCGAGCAGTGCTAAGGCCCAAATGCTACAGAGCAGCAGATTTCCTAACTCACAGAGTGAGTAAAGCCAAGTGCCTTCAAGCAGGAGGCTCATTTTCAGAGTCAGTGCCTCCAGGGACGTAATCGGGAAAGCCAAGTTTGATGACTTAGAGAGCTACAGTTGGGTCTCTTTAGGTTGAGGGTTATGACACAGTGCCAAGTCCTTTGAACATTTATTGACACTGTGAAAGGAGATCTGTAATAAGTGGGCAAGCCGTGCAGGAAATGTGTGGATGAGTGGACTAATAACAGAAATAGGTGTACCTGTAGGTCTGAGAAGAGGTGCTCTTTACTGGAATAACTGTACACTGTTTCTTATCTTGACTTGTAACATGCTAACTTCTCTAAAAGGCCCCATGACTAGAAATATTGCCTATGAGTTTTTGTGACCATTACAGTGAATTTTTTTACAGTGAATTTTTTACCCAGAAAAGAAACACAGAGTGCCTTGGGAGTGATGATTTGTGTCAGAATTAGTAAGGAAGGATGGAGGATGGAAAGATGTCTGGCCTCAGTCTCATAAGAATTAGTGTTGACTAATGTTAAGTTGGATTTTTCTTTCCATTTGTGAAGTCAAAGGGTGCCAGACACCATCTCCACCCTATTATTACACTTAGACATATTCTAAAAAACAAAATCTACAGCAATCCTACATAAATTGTAACCGTATGATAAAGAAAGCTTGTGTGACTAGCACATCAACTGAGGATGCTTTAACACAGGAACACATGGCTATAGGGGATGTAGTAATAGCTGATATCATATTAGTCTCTCAGACCTTAAAATTGCTACAAACCATGTATCGAAATATTAGAATGCAAACTGAGTTATAGCCATAAATCAGATCTTGATATTTTTATGCTTACAATCAAATGTATGCTTCTCAATAATTTCCCTTCTAAAATTAATGAGAGATAAGAATTTCCATGTGATGCCATAGTAGGAAATGAAAGGCAGACATCTAACCAAGGATTTGATAAAGGTCCACAAAGAGATACAAAAATGCCAGAAAAGATGTTTTATATTTCAATGGATTCCAGCACTGCATCAGACAATATCCATTGATATTTATGATTTTCAGTGGCCATTTTAAAAAATTGGATCATCAGATTCTCCTTCCTAGTCTGTTATAATCTGGAAATTGTGCAGAAACACATCCACTATGGGTGATCCTGTTGGTATTTGAAATGCCGATTATGTAACTTCCAGATTTAGCAACACATCAGCCACAGGGTAAGACAAACTGAGATAATGATGGATAATATTGAATAGGAGTGCTGATAAAGAGTAGCCATATCGGATACCCATCTGCTTTATAGTTCTAGGGCCTACAGTTAGGTCTCTAATTAATCTTGAGTTTGTTTTTGTATAAGTATGAGTTTTTTTGCATGTCCACGAGTCCTGCTTCATTCTGCAAATGAAAATCCTAATTTGCCAGTACCGTTTGTTGAAGAGATGATCTCTTCCCTATTTAATGTGCTTTATCAAAAATTAGCTGTCTGCAGGTACATGGTTTATTTCTGGGCTTTCTATTCTGTCCCATTCACCTATGGGTCTATCATTATGCTACTACCGAGCTGTTCTGTCTACCATGGCAGCGTTAAATGTTTAGAAGTGAGAGCTTGGAAGTGAGAGCTTGCCTACTTTGTTCTTTTTAAATAGTCCTTAGGCTATCTTGGGTTTCTTTCCTTTCCATACAAAGTTGGTCATTAGTTTTTCCATTTCTTTGAAGAATGGTGCTCGGATCTGGATGGATATTGCTTTATATTTTTAGATTGCTTTGGGTAGTACTGACATGGTCACAATATTAAGTTGTCCTATCCATGAACATGGAACCTTCTCCCATTTACATAGGTTTCTTTTAAATTATTGTTTACTTAATTTTATAATATTTCAATTACTATCAAATTGGTTCTAATTCATACAATCTTAAATGTCAGATTAGGATTTCCCCAAATTGTTATTGAGGCTAGATCTTTCTCCAAAATGTTGGAACAACTGGCCTTGGGATGAGAAACCCAATGAATGTATGAACAACTATGCCATCAGGACTCCAAGTTAGATGTGTGTGTATACAATATTATATGTAATATATAATATTTATGATATAAATATATATAATACATAATATATACACACATCTAACTTGGACTTATAATAATACGTAATATTTCCATTATGTACGTATATACACATATAATGATTATATCTCTTTTTTTAAGGGAACCCTAGTGATTTAGTGGTTCAGGTATTGGGCAACTTCCAAAAGGAAAACAGTCTTAATCTACCAGCCACTCCATGGGAAAAGATGAGAATTTCTGTTCCATAATTATTCAGAGTCTCAGAAACCTAGAGAGCAGCTGAATATTGCCCTGTATGGCTGCTATACATCAGAATAATGTGATAACGATGAGTTTGAATCATCTGGTTAAATCAACCCTTTAATCATTATTTGTTGTCCTTGTTTCTTTTCTTGACCTTTGCATTAAAGTCTGTTTTATCAGAAATTAATTGTCGCTTCCTTTTGTTGGTGTTGTTTCCATTTACTTAATATATTTTTTTCCATCCTTTGACTTCTACTTTATTTGTGTCTTTGTGTATAAGATATGTCTTTGGCAGACAGTATATTGATGAGCCATGATATCTGTTTCTTTTATTCCTTTTTCTACTCTTTGCTGCTGGACTAATGTATTTAATCAAGGTATATTTCATGAAATTATCATTAACTATGAATCAGTAATATGGTTTATAGTTATTAAATTAAAATATCATTAACTACAAATCAATGATATGAAATTACTGATGGCATTTTGGTGTGTGTATGTGATAGGTTTATTGTGCCAACCTGGCCAATAGGAACATGTAGGATTAACCAGGTCACAGTTTGATTGGAGGGCAAAGAGATAAATAGTTCTGAAAGGCCCACCCCTGTCACTCTTGTTCTCTGGTGATCAGACCAGTGTGCTGCTGCTTTGTTGTTGCTCTAGCTAGTTCTGTGCCACCATCTGTGAGCTACATTACCTTGTTGCCAGAGCTTGTGGTTCCTTCAAGACCAGCTTTGTCATGCTGTTGGTGCATACATTGCTTGAGCTTGAGACTTATGGATTCTGTCACCTTACATTGCTTGAGTTCAATAACCCATCTGGGCCTGCTTCGCTAAGCTCCTGAGCTACTGACTGTTGCTGACCCACCCTGCTGTTTGCTGCCTGTGGCCAGACTCTGCCTGCCTTGTCTGAAGGAGGGCTCCACCATCTGCTTTCTTGACTTTGACCTTAGACTCTGAACTTGAAGGACTTCTAGTATATTAACTGTTCCACAAACGTGAGTTGAACTGAGCCCTCTGTACTGCTGTGTGGACTAATTAGCTGTTATCTTCCTTTTCAGTATATATACATATATTCATAAGTGTCCTGGTTTTGTTTCTCTAGAAAATCCTGCCTAACATCATGTGTGTGTGTGTGTGTGTGTGTGTGATGTTGATTGTATCTTTGTTCAGTTTATTTTTCTGTGCTGAGTTCATTTTGTTTACGGTGTATCTTTTCACTTCTTTTATTGCTGTCACTTCCTGTTTATTCAGACTTTATACCCTTTCTTAGTTATCATATTTACAAACTGACATCAGTGGATCCTTATTTTTAATCTTGAAGATGATTTCATTCTTGATACTTCAATATCTGGGTTGATTTCGAAGTGATATTGCCATAGGTCTTAGTTTCTGGTTGCTGTCTGCAATTGTTGGCTGTCTGTCCAAAGGAGTCCATTTAGCATTTCTTATAAGGTTGGATTGTTTTCACAAATTCACTTTATTTCTATCTATCTGGAAAGGTCCTAGTTTTGTGGTTTTACAAAAGCAACAATTTTTCTGTATATAAATTTTGGTTGGCAATATTTATAGAATCTTATATATGTCACCCACTTGCTCCTTTTGTATGGTTTCTAATAGTAAATCCCAAGTTAGTCTTATTAGTTCTTTGTTATGGGAGGCTTTTCATTTGTCCTGCTTTCAGGATTCTTTCAGAGTCTTTGGTATTGCAGTTCGATTATAAGATGTCTTAGTAATTTTCTTTTGATTTTCTAATTTGGATTTGTTGAGCTACGTGAGCACATCTATGCTTGTCGTTCATGATATAAAGGGACTTTGAAAGATTAATGAAAAAGCTCCTTATATTGTAAATGCATTTTACACATTAAAAAAATCTTTATTGGGAGCTCTTACAGATACTATAACATTCCATAGTTAAATCATATCAAACAGTGTTGTACAATTGCTGCCACAACTTCAAAAGATTTTCTTTCGTCTTGAACTTCTTGATATCTGCTCCCCTTTATCCCCTCTTTCCCCCACCCATACCACCAGAAACCCCTTTTTTCTCCTTTATTTTTGCCATATCTTACACATCCAATATATACACTCATGTTGTTTGATCCCATTGAGTGGGGTTACACAGTCATCAATGCTACCATGACCCTATTTCCTGCTCCCAGACTCTCCCTGTACCCTCAGGGAACTGTTACTCCTGTTACTGTTTCTAAAGGGTTATCTATCTTTGTTTTCATGTATCAAATGATCATGTATCAGAGGAACCTACACAATGTGACATGTTTAATGAAGTAAGACAAAAGACATAGTAGTAAAGGGAAAAATGCTATGTAACTAGAGGATAGTTATGTTGTTCATCAGTGCTATACCCCACCCTAAATTTGTCATCTCTTCTGTGTGGACCTTCTGAGACGGCCTATTATCTTACAGGTGCATTTGGAGTCTCCACTACATCCAAGCCCTTCACATCAATTTGTTTGCTTGTTTTTGAACTTCTGATACCTCTTGTTAACACTTCATGATCTCACAGGCTGGAATGCTTCTTCCATATGAGCTTTGTTGCTTCCCTGCTAGATTACCACTTGTTTAACTACAGTCATTTAAGACTCCAGGAGCAATACCTTTTAATAGCCGGACACCATCAGCTTTCTTCACCACATTTGCTTATGTGCCCATTTTGTCTTCAGCAATCATCTCGGGAAGGTGAGTATTACACAATGCCACATTATTCGTACAAACCATTCTTGTACTGAGGTAATATTTAAGTAGAGGCTCAAAATCCATCTGCCTCCTTGTTCAAATTGCATATATATACATATAAAGGCAAATACACACACACACATATATATATATACAAACATTTTTATTCTCTTTTCCCCCTTCCTGCCCACTATCATGTTTATCTATCATTTACCTCTCAGTAATTCCTCTCAGATACAATTTGATTGATCAAACATGACCAGAAAAGATACAACCTCCTCGCCATCAATTTTAGAAAACTTACTATTCCCCTGTGCCCATTGCTATTGGCTCACCACTCCCCTCAGGGACCATCAGTCCCGTCTCCATAAAATTGCCAAATTGTATAGGTAAGTACCATGAAAAAAATATACAGATAGTCACAAGTCTGACAGGAATCCAGACAAAGAACAGATAAGGGTCTCTCTGTTAAATAGAGAACAGGATATGTTATAAAACATCAGTCAAGTCCCCATTTCTTTCAGGGTTAGTAAAAATCCCAGGTCCCATGTAGCTAACAATACATACCCCCTTTTAGTCTTCAGCATTCATGTCCAAAATGTGAGCATTCTAAAAGTCTCCAGTGCTGTTCCTGCAGTCCGGGGTGGGATGGTCTAGTGCTCCATACCCAGTTACACCTTTAGACATTCAGCGTGGCCCCCTTGTCCGTAATCCCCAACCAGGTCATATGCGATGCCAAGTGTAGTCCCCAAGTCAGAAGTCTACAATTGGGATTCTTCAGGGCTTACACAAAATTTGAAGCTCTCTCAAATTAGCGACGTTTTCTTCCAACAAAATTTGATAATTGTCTTGGTGTTTTAGTTTTATCTCTTACTTTTCTGTAATTCTGACACCACCTTCTTCATATATTCTTTGTTTTTTTTTAAATCTCTTTTCATTCTCATTATTTCTGGAACTGATTAGTATTAAAATATTTGTCTTCATGTTCATTAATTCTTTCACTGATTCAATTACACATTTCTTTTAAATGGTTTCTTTATTTCTGAAGTTTTAGTATTAATCATGTTTTCTATTTGCTGTTTTGTCTAATTTTTAATTTCCATTTATTTTTGTCAATGTTTTCTTGTATTGGTCTTATTTAATTTTTCTAGCAATTTGTTTCTTTTTTTCATTTTAGATTCCTTGGTCTATTTCTTAATATGTTGTAGGAATTGATTATAATTTTTATGAATTCCTTAATACTAGTTCCAACAACATTTCTTTTGCTGAAAGAATTCTGGTCCTTCAATGTGATCACATGATTGAGCTATCTTGTCCTTTTTTGTGGATGCTTTTAAGTTGTCTTCAGTCTTTGAGATATGTGTCATTATTTTTATTTGTTGATTGTACATTGGTTTGTTTCATCCTGTTTTTAAGTATATATTGTTTTCTTTTAATATGTACAGGCAGGGGCCAGTCTGCTACTCTGGTTGCTAGTTTGGCATTATTGTGGTGCTCACCGTCTTTCTCCAAGTGGATTTGGTAGAAGGTGAGCATGAGTCCCTGAATGTTGCTTGTACAAAGAAGTTGAGGGTAGGCTGGAGGACGCTGGCAACCATCTGTCATTTATCCAATCTAGCTAGAGCAGATAGGGGCACTTACACTGTTGATGGATGAAAGTTTTATGTCACTAAGTTTGGCACATTATGTTATACAGTGTAATTTTGAAAATGCTAAATAGTGTAGTTCCAATGGAGACCAAGCGTCTCCGACTTGTGGAGGGATTAGGGAATGTTAGAGAAAATATTGTGGTCTAGAAAATAAGAAAGATGCTCTATCAATGCAATTTTTATGCTCTTTTATAACCTATCATAAACTATTCCATGGAAATAGTAATAAATGAGAGAAACTACGTATGTTTATAGATCAAAGAGTAAAGCTAACTTACACAGATATTTATGACTTAAGATCCAGCAAAATGCAAAGGAATATCCAATAACTAATAAATATGAACTAACAGAATAGAAATAAAAATGAACCTTTTATATACTGATTACAATAAATGCACCTTACATATAAAAATAAACACAGACAAAAAATCAAAGAATGGAAAAAATATATATCAAGCTACCAGCAGTAAAAATAAGGCTGGAAAAGCAATATTAATCTCAGACAAAATAGACATCAAAATGAATGACATAATAAGAGGCAAAAAGATCATTATATAACTATGAAAACTTTAATTGAACAAGAAAATATAACCGTAGTTAATATATATGCAATAAATGAAAGACCCTCATGATACATTAATCACATAGGGTGCCTGAAGGGCTTGATCAAAGGCAATGTAACTGAAAGGAATTACTGAAACTCGAATGACAGCCATACATGATAGTGTTACAAGAGGAAAGTAAAAGGAAATAGAGGAAAGAACTAGGAGGCAAAGGACATTTATGGAGGTCTAACTACAGCCATGCACGTATGTAAATATATTTATATATAAGGATATGGAAATAGATCTATGTACATATACTTATATGTTAAGTATTAAGATAGTAGATGGACACTGGACCTCTACTCAAGTACTCCCTCAACACAAGAATACTTAGTTGTACTAACTGGGCACTCTGTGATACCCACTTTCCCAACACAATCATTGAAGACAAAAATGGGTGCATAAAAGGAAAATGTGGTGAAGAAAGCTGATGGTGCCTGGCTATCAAAATATATAGCATCTGGGGGGTCTTAAAAGCTTGAAGATAAATAAGCTGCCATGTAGCTGAGAAGCAATAAAGCCCATATGAAAGAAGCACATCGGCCTATGTGATCATGAGGTGTCAATGGGATCAGGAATCCGACATCAAAAACCCAGAACAAAAATCATATCAAGGTGAATTAGGGAGAGTGCCAAGTGGAGACCCAAAGCCCATCTGTAGACAATTGGACATCCCTTACAGAAGGGTCACAAGAAAGAGCCAGTCAGGGTGCAGTACAGCACAATTAAACATACAACTTTCCTCTAGTTCTTTAATGCTTCCCCACCTCCACCACCCCCACTATCATGACCCTAATTCTACCTTAAAATCAGGCTAGACCACAGCATGTGCATGGGTACAGATAAGAGCTGGAAACACAGGGAATCCCTCAGGACCAATAAAGAGAATAGCAATACCAGGAGGGTGAGAGGAAAGTGGAGGGAGAAAGAGGAAATGGAGCACAGTGATCTACATATAACCCCCTCCCAGGGGATCAGACAACAGGAAAGTGAGTGAATGGAGACATCAGTCAGTGTAAGACATGAAGAAAGAATAATAATTTATAAATCATCAAGGGTTCACGAGGGAGGGACGGGAGGGGAGGAAGAGAGGGAAAAAATGAGGTGCTGAAACCAAGGGCTCAAATAGAAAATGCTTTGAAAATGATGATGGCAACATATATACGAATGTGCTTGACACAATGGATGGATGTATGGATTGTGATAAGAGTTTTACGGGCCTTCAATAAAATGATTAAGAAAAAGAAACATTAATCAAATTATTATAGAAATGAAGAGACAAATAGAACATACTGTGATAACACTAAGAGACTTCAGTTTATTACTTTACCTGAAGATCGAGCACCTATAAAGAAAATCAAAAGCGATACAAAAATAAGTAAATAGCATGATAAATCAACTTGATCATCTCTACATAACATATATATTTAATGTATATGTAACACTTTACCCAACAAAATTTCATTTCAGTGTCTTCCTTAGTGCTTGCAGTAATTGTTTTAGAATAGAAGTTGTCTTTAAAAAGATTCTCAAACTGATAAAGCACTGACTAACCGAACAGCACTCAAGATGATGCAGGACTGTGCAGCATTTCCTTCTGCTGTGCATAGAGTGCTGTGGGTAAGAATGGACCCAACAGCACCTAACTCCAACAACTGTATGAAGGAAAATAATGAGAAAAACAAATTCCACAACTAAGAAATGAAATGGATAATATTACAGCAGAATCAAATGAGCTGAAAGAAAAATCGTCACACGGTATTATGGAAAATTTTACTCCAACAAATTTGAAAATCTAAAAGAAATAGATAAAATTTTAGAAATGTATTGGTTGCCTAATTTATCACAGAATGATGTAGAAAATCTCAACAAGCCTATAACATGAGAAAAAGTAGATCTAATCATTAAAAATTCCCAACAATAAAAATTCCAGGTCCAGGTGGTTTCACTCGAATCTTCTATCAAACTTTTAGAGAAGACTTAATGCCTATTTTATTTAAACTACTCCACAATATGTATATAGACAAAATCTACCAAATTCATTCTATGAAGTGCCTATAATTCTGAAACCTAAAACAAGCAAAGACAACACCAGAATTGAAAACTATAAGCCAATATTTCTATTGAATATAGATATCAAGATCATCTACAAAATGTAAGTAAACAGAACTCAACAAAATTTTTTAAAATTAATATACCACAACCAAGGGGGATTCATACCAAATATGCGAGGATAGTTTAGTAGAAAAACAATCAATGTAATTCACAACATAAAATAAAAGAGAAGAACCATATGACTACATCAATCAATGTAGAAAACACATTTGATAATATTCAATATCCATTGCTGATTAAAATGCTCAATAAAATAGATATAGAAGGATATTTCTCAACATAATAAAAGGCATATATGCAAAACCAATAGCCTGAATCTCACTTAATGGAGAGAACTTTAAATCATTTCCTCTTCGAATGGGAATTAGACAAGGTTATCCTTTATCACCACTTTTATTTAACACAGTTCTAGAAATTTTAGGTAGAGCCATAAGACAAACAAAGATATTAAAGGTAGCCAAACAGGGACAGTGTAATAAAAATCTCTTTATTTGTAGATGACATTATCTTACATATAGAAAAGATTAAATTAAATAATTGCTGGAAATAATTGGAAAATTGGCAACATAGCAGGCTATAAGATCAACATACAGAAATCAGTTGAAATCGTCTATATTAAGGATGATACCAATATATCAGAAGAATAAAACTATTTACAACAAGTACACCAAATAAAAATATTTAATAGTAAATTTTACCAGAGAAACAAAAAGCTTATAGAAGGAAAACTGCAAAACATTCCAGGAGACCAAAAAAAAAAAAAAACCTTAAACAAGTGGAATGTTACCATATTCCTGGATAAGAAGACTGACATTTTGAAAACGTCAATATTACCAAAAATACAAATTAAATGCAATTCTAATCCAAATCCAATTACAATTTTTCAAAGTAATGGAAAAACTAATTACCAACTTTATATGAAAAAGAAAGAAACCCAGGATAAATAAAACACCATTAGAAAATAAAAACAAAGTAGGAGACCTTTCACTTCCAGACCTCAAAGCCTACTAGATAGCCATGGTAATTATAACAGCCTGGCATTGGTGCAACAATAGATATGAAGACCAGAACCCAGAAATACAACCAAGTACCTACAGACACCTGACTTTTGATAAAGAACTAAAACACATGAAATGGACAAATAGTTCTGGAAAACACCTTTACCTGTAAAAGAATGAAAGGGGATTCATATCCCACACCTTGTACAACAACAAACTCAAGATGGGTCAAATACAAATCACACAATTATAGACTGTCAATGAAAAATCGAGACAAACTTACAGACCTGAATCCAGCCACAAATACACTACTAAACATAACAATAAACAAACAATATCCACACTAGAGAAGACAAAATAAAAAACGAACCTACTAAATATACAAAAGACTTCATCAAAAGAGTCACCAGTGTATTCAGATTAGAAAAAATTATTCAAAAACAATAATCAGATAACGGGCTAAGCTACAAAATCTATATAGAAAATCACATCTTAACAAGAAAAATACAAATAACATAATCAAAATGTGGGAACAAAACATGGATAACTCATCAAAGGTAACAGACAGACGGCCAATAACCATATAAAGAAATCTTCACAATCATCAGCAATAAAAGAAATACAAATGAAAAAAAAACGAGATATCACCTCAGGCAGATACTTTTGGCAAAATTCAGTAAAATGGGGTGAAATGCTGCAGAGGCTATGTTGGATTTTTGGGGTGGGAAATACCTCGCATCTTGTTCGCAGGAGGAAGAATTCACGCCGAAGCCTTGTTTGTGATCCAAGTGGATTTTTATAAAGGACGGAAGAAGTTTCAGGTTTTACAGTCTCAAAAGAGCACACAAATTTCGGGGAAGTGTACCAAGCGCACGGAAGCCATGCTGGGGCTCACTACAGAATATGGGCAACCTCGTGGGGCTGCTCACCAACCTGGGGTGACCTCAGGCCACCACAGCGCAGCTGCCCGGGCGCAGGAGCAGAGTCCGAAGGGGAGAAGGCAGAAGAGGAGAGGAGCAAAACCAAGGTATTTGGACCTCTGGCTGGGGAGGCGTGGTTGAAGGTCTTGGTTGATCACATTGGCTGAATTAAACCCACCTGGCCTAGTTTGGAATGCCCAGGTGTACTGGCCACCTGGCTAATGGGGCTTGAATTGAAGCATGCCCAGTTAGTCTTTATGGGTGGCTAAAGCTCACCTGATTCTCTTCCAACTTCCTCTATGGGGGCCTTCAAGCATGAGGAGACAACCCCTGTCCTTATTTTGCTACCTGTGGGATGCAAAGATCGGAATGCTTTTATATTGGTAGAATGGGACTGTAGCATGGTCTAACCACTGTGGACATCAGTAAGGCTCTTCCCTAAATGATGCAAATACAAGTACCTTATGACCCAGCTATCTAGCTACTAGCTATATACCCTAAAGAAATCAAGAATACAATACAAACAACTACACGCACATCTATGCTTATTGTAGCAATTTCCACAATAGCATAAACATGGAAGCAACCATAAATGACAATTATAGAGGAATGGATAAACAAGCTCTGGTATATTTATACTATAGAGCATTATACATCAATAAAAAAACCAAAGCTCTCTTAAACATCACAAGACATGAATAAAGCTAAGAAATATTACGCTTAGCAAACTCAGTCAATCTTAAAGGTAAATATTTGGTAATGCCATTGTTGTAAGGAAAAATAAATGTGGTTTATGCTCCAATAGACAAGACATTGATGACTAGGAGAAGACCTGGGAAGGGAGAGGGGTGAGGGAGAGGGAAGGGATAGGTTATTGGGAAGGAAGAAAGGATCAGGGGAGGGAGACAAAGAGCCACATATATTTAGGGTTTAACAGCATATTGTTGTTGATTTAATTTCTTGAGACGAGTTATGTAAATATTATATAGTATTTTTCTTTAAAATCCAAAAATGAAAAGTCCCTCCAGATTCCCTATTCCTCAAACCAAAAGGAGAAGTAAAATTTAAATGAATTTGGAATCTTAGTGACAAACAATTTCATTTAAAACAAGCAGACACAGCTAATAACTATGAAGAATGAATGGCAAATAATGCTTCCAGACATAGTGAAGCAGACTACATCCCAGACTCACAGCAGTGCAGAAGAACATCTAATATTTTCCCTGCTTCGCCTTTCTAATAAATATTCCCTGGAAAAAGGTGCCTAGGTCTCAAAAGACTGTAACAGGAAGTGCAGAGTAGACATCCACGTACGGATGTAATATGGGACCCAAGTGAAAATGAATAGGGATAAAATATGTGCCTAAAAGATGTTTTATATCTCAATGGATGCCAGCATGAAACTCACATCACAATATTGGTGTGTTCTTTGAGCTTAGTAATATGCTAAAAATCAAGACAATGGGACCTATTGAATCATTCTATATCAGATTGGTGTTTGGATAGGAGATTCTAAAAATTCATGAAAGACAACTTAGTAAGTACCATTCATACTACAGCTTCTGTCTGTCTATTTCCAGATTTTTAGTGAATGGAGGAGGCTTCTTCACTTATCACAGAGACAGAGGGAGATTGCTCCATTTTCTTTCAGCATTATACAAAAAACGGTAGCACCGTATATTATTTCTGGATAAGCACCAAAAGTCTGATATTAATGTGATAAAACCAGACGTTACTGGCTGTGTTGTACTAAATATGATACTACCTCCTCATGAAGAGGTCTTAATAGATTCACATAACTGTATTACACTTAAAATCTGTAGGAACAGGAACACCCATGTAGCAAAGCTGGAAACAATTAAACTATTTTCAAATCACACACAGAGAATTCTTTTAAAATCATTTTAAAATAATATACTGTAGGTGGGCAAATAATCTTTTGGATACAGAAAGGGAAAAGGGAGAGTTAATTGAATTAATCTACAGTAAATGCTAAAAGAAGATATCATCTTATGGATAAAATATGAAGTGACATGATGCAACAAAGAAGTTGTGGTTATTGTGAAGTGTCTTGGAGTCATTACCAGCTCACAGAGACACTAGGTACAACAGATCGAAAAACCACCCAGTCCAGTGCCAGCCTCAGAAATGTTCATGTTTGAGCCCCTTGTTACATCCACTGTGTCACTCTGTCTTGTCAAGGGCCTTCCTCTTTTTCCCTGCCCCTCTACTTTACCAAGCATGATGTCATTTACCAGGGACTGGTAGCCCAGAGGTTAACCTTGAGACTTCAGGCTAAGGAACACCAAAGGCTGGTAGCAGCAGAAGTTGGGAATATTCCAAAGTCAGCAGATCAGAGTTATGGTTAGGGAAGTGAATGCCTCTCAAGTCTGCAGGTCAGATGACAACGGAGATGGCAGGCCACTGATGAATGCAAGAATCCACAGGGAATGGCCAGCTGTTACCGCAAGTCCAAAGCACTCAAGATCAACAACCCAGATGCAGTGAAAAGCAAACCCGCCTTTCCACAGTGTCTACTTAGAAAGGAAGTGAGTCACGCCCCTGAGCAAGCACCCTTTCAATTGCATTGGAACAGTGACCTGAGTAAGAGGGTCACATTCCCACCCTAATCTTAAAACTGTAGGGGGCTCACAACAGATCTCATTATGGAGTGGAATAGTGTCTCAGGGCACATCATGGGAGGTTACTAGGCTCTAAACTCAGAATCCGGGCCCAGCAAAGTTGATTGCCATAAATCCTATTGCATGTGGCTATATCACTGCCTTAAAAAGACTTGAAGTGAACTATAAATTCATTCCATTGAGAGTACTCTCCTCTGCTTAATAAGCATGATACCCTTCTTAAGAAACTGGTCCTGACTCATAAGATGTCCAAAGTGTATGGGATGCTTCCAAAGAGCTTTATCTTTCTTCAAAGGCAAATCTGTAGGTTCTAGCAGCTCATGCTGTGTTCAGCATGCTTCCCCCATAGCATAATGTAAGTGAATGACTGCAGAATTCTTCCTTCCCCATTGCCCAGCATTTATATAGCGGTGAGGCAAATGAAAATACCATGGCTTGGGTCAGGGACAAAGTAACATCTTCAATGCTTTAAAGAGCCCTCTTGTAGCAAATTTATGTAGCCATGAAATATATTCTTTTTTCCTTGATTGTTGAATCCATGGACACTGATGGTGAATCAAAATAAAATTAAATCCCTGCCAACATCAAATGTTTCTCTGTTTATCGTGGTGCTATTTGATGCTCCAGTTGTAAGGATTTCGGTTTTCTTTATATGGAGATGTGATCCACACAGAAGGCTGTAGTCTTTGATCTTCATCAGTAAGTTTTAGTCCTCCTTGCTTACAGCAAGCAAGATTTTGTCATGTGCGTAACAAAGATAATTAATGAGCTTCCCTCTGATGCTGATGTCCTTCTTCACATAGTCCAACTTCTTGGATAATTCGCTCTGTAGACAGATGAAGTCTCGTGGAATTATACAACCATGCCACTTCTTTCCTAATTTTAGTTTTAAACTACACAGCAAACATTTGTTCTGATCACACTGACACTTCGTTTCTGTACAGGTCCTAATTGTTTAGCTAATGCAGTCAGTGCAGCCTGGGTTTCTTCCTTTATCTTCACTGGGTTTGCTCATATACTATTCCCTGAAATGGTGGGTGTCAACGAGTTGTTTTGGCTTCAGTGATTGTGTGTCCTTTCCATCTTCTTTTGATGCTTTCTGCATCATTCAATAGTTTTCCCATAGATTCTTTCAATATTGCAACTCCAGACTTGATTTTTTTCTTGAGTACTTCCAGATGAAAATAACTTAGCATGTTCTTCCTTTTTGTTATTCTAAACCTAGCTATTTCCACATTTATTTCATTGTAATATTTGACTGTCTTCTCAGACTGGCCTTTGAGATTTTCTGTTCAGCTCTTCGACTTCATCATTTCTTCCATTTGTTTTAGCTACTCTACAATTAAGACGGTTTGAGTCTCTTCTGACATCTACCTTGATCTTTTCTGTCTTTTTAATGACCTTTTGCTTTCTTCATGAATGATGTGCCTATAAAAGTTTATGTATGTCATCCCACTGCCATTGTGCCGCACTGCTTCCGATGAGAAATCAGAGCTTTTTGTTGCTTTGTTAATTCCCTTTTGTAAAGCAACTTTGATTTTCCTCAAGCTGCTCTCAAGATTCTTTCCTTTGGGATTGGAAAATTTGATGTGTCCTGGTAATTTTCTTTTGGAATTTATCCTGTTTGGGGTTCATTTAATTTCTTGAATGCATGTTTGCTTGTCTTTCATGATGTTAGGGAAGTTTTATTCCAACAACATTTACACAATTTTCTCTGTATGCTTTATTTCCTTTTCAAGTTCTAAAATTCTGATCACGTACAGATTATCCCTCTTGATAGTTTCCCACTGAATTGAGTTTTCTTCAGATTAAATTTTTTTTCCTAATTGTTTCTCTAATCAATTAATGTTGAGAGATGGTTCAATGGTTCACCCTTCTGTTTCAAGTTTACTCCTTTGCTTTTTAAATGGATCATTCCTGCTTGCTGTTTTGTGTGATTCTGATTTTTGTTTATTCTGTTGCTTTGTTCTCACAGTGCTTGCTGAGTTCTAAAGTGTTTTTTTCTTCCTGTTTTACTTGACTCTGGAGTGCTCTTGGTTCAGGTCTCAATTCATCGAAGGAAGCTAAATATCGTTCCAAATTCCTTATCAAAAAGTCTCAATGTCATTTCTTCCCAAGAAATCCTTGTGGCTCTGTGTTTTGATCACTTATTTGAGCTCTCTCTGTTATTTCTTTGTCTTTGTGTGAACGGAGATTGTATATTGTATCCAAGACATTTTTCTTTAATGAGGATTTTTTGTTGCTATTATCTTAGGGACTTATGACCTGCCTCCTGGTGAGGGGATAGAGATGCGAATACAGGCACGGTTCTCTGTTTGCTATTCATGTAGCGCGGTGGAGGGTGGTGTTGTCTGGTGTTTGCTGCTGTCTCTTTATGATCGGGGAAAGGAATGGATAGTGACCCTTTCCAGCAGGTGTGATTGCAGGAGATATTAGTGCGGTTGGACCATGTATGAATGGGGTGGGACAAGAAAACAAAGCAAAAGACAATTTTTAAGTGAAAAAAATAAGTAAGAACGAAAAGCAAGTAGAGGAAGGCAGGCAAACAAAAGCAATGAAACAGAATCTAATAACTAAAAGGAAAATATGAATGAAAAACATAAATAAGGGAAGAGCAAAAGAAAAGAAAATAAGCCAAATTAAGATCTGAGAAAAGCTTTAACAAAAGAGAGAATAGTAAAGGAAAAACTGAGAAAAGAGCACATGAGGGAGGGGGGTGCGGGGAAGGAGGGGAAAAAAAAGAGGACCTGATGCAAAGGTCTTAAGTGGAGAGCAAATGCCTTGAGAATGATTGGGGCAGGGAATGTATGGATGTGCTTTATACAATTGATGTATATATATGTATGGATTGTGATAAGAGTTGTATGAGTCCCTAATAAAATGTAAAAAAAGAAAAGAGGAGAAAAAAAGAAAATGATTAGGGCAAAGAATGTACAGATGAGCTTTATACAATTGATGTATGTATATGTATGGACTGTGATAAGAGTTGTATGAGCCCCTAATAAATTGTTTTTTAAAAAAACAGAAAAGATAAATACTAAAAAGAAAGAAAAAGGAAAGCCGAGAGAGAAACTATATAAAGCAAAGGAAAGAAAATGAAGCAAAGATAAAACGGGCCTGGGGCAGGACCTGGAAAGGAGAACAGGAGCTCAGGGCACCAGGTACAAGTGGACGCCCTGTGCCAGCAAAGTGGCTCCCTGGGTTAAGGAGGGGTGGGTGGAGCATTCAGTCTCGGATGGAGGTCCAGCATGGTAAACTGTATGAGTGTGCAATATAAAGTGACGGATGCCAGTCCATTTCAGTTCACTAGTGCCCAGGGTAATTATCTTTATGTATTCCGTTCCACTTTTGATTGTTTCAACTTTTCAAGATTTACACTTGATAGATTCCACATTCTAATTATTCTAGGTCGCTGACAGCTGTTTGTTTGTTTGTTTGTTTGTCTTCCTTCTTCTTCCTCACTTTCAGTTGTGCCACAGCAACAAAGGAGAGTTCTGAAAGCTTTCCTTCCTCTGTGTCGTGAAGGTGGGTTTGACTTTGAGCAGACACATTTTAAGTGCCTTTTAACCTGACACATTTTAAGTGCCTTTTAACCTGAAAGGTTGATATTCCAGTATTGTGTCCGACAACATTCACCTGCTATTCACAAGGTTGTCAGTGTCCAGTTCCTCAGACTTAGTGCATCAGGCAAATCTTCTCTACTCGTTTTAAGTATTGAAAAGTTAGAATGTCACTTTGAACATGAAGGCATGCCTGATCCAAGTCATGGCATTTTCTATCACCCATTTGTGTGCGAAACTTGGAAAATGAATGAGGAAGCCCACAGAAGAATTGATGCATCTGAGCTATTTTTATTTTGTTGGTCAACAACATTGAAAGTAACATGGATTTCCAGAAGAACAAACAAATCTATCTTGGAAGAAGTACAGTCAGAATGCTCCGACGAAGCCAGGACGGCAAGACTTCATTTGACATCCTGTGGACATGCTATCAGAATAATCCCGTCCTTGGAAAAGGACATTACGCTTGGTAAAGAAGGTCAACAAAAAAAGGAAGATCCACAACACGATGCGTTTCCTCAGTGGCAGCAACCGTGGGCTTGAACATAGCAAGCAGCCGCGGGCGGCTCAGAGCCAGGCACTATTTTTCTCTGTTGCGCTTGAGTCCCTATGAATCAGAACCTGCTCGATGGCACCGAGCAATGGCAATAAGTCTTCAGGATTGGAACACGTGCTTCTTCATCCTAGTCCACCTTGGTCTGGAAGCTAGACTCTAGATGCTCCACTTGAACCTGTCTGCTACGGGCAACCTGCCGGTATTTGACAGACCAGCGCTGTGCCTTCCAGAAGCGCAGCACCACACAAGCAGCCACAGTACTGCAAACTGACAGGTGAGTGGTGAAATAAGAGCCTCGCGGCCAAGAAATTTGAGTGAGGACTTTCAGCTATTAGCGTGATCTTGGTGGTTGCACACAGGCCTGCTCTTGAACTTCACAGATCCTTCTCAAAAGCCCACACTCGTTCTCCCTTTATGCCATATGGAAATGTGATTTTTTGCAGATGCTGCAGCCAGACGCCGACTTTTAAAATTCTTGTTTGATTTTTGTTTTGATCAACAAACCCCTTAATCATAGGGATGAAAGTTCTGAAAGCCTTAAGATTTCCAAATTCTCATCCTTCTTAGTAGTGGGGTGGTTTTTCTCTGCCCCTAATATAATACAAAGGCGCCCTTTGATGTCAAATCCCCAACATCTTTCTACCTAGAAGTTGTTGTCATTTCAGAAAGCAATGTTTTAATGTAAATCAGAGGTGAGTAACAGAAAAGAAGAGATAAACGTTGAGGTACTTGAAGTGTGCTCCTGTCTGCAAAATAACACTAACCATCTGTTCTGGTTCATTTCACTTGGCAACATTTCTTAAATTTATCTCTAAAGCTGTGTTTGGAATTTGCTGAAGCTGTCCAATACGATCTAAAAGAAATACTGATGTTCAAATTCTGGAATTAACTATTTTCTTTTCAACTTTATAAAGATTTAGGCAGTCACTTTACTTTTCGTTATATGTAGCTTAATAAAGAATTTTAATTATTAGTGTCAACCAAATGTTTGAGAAATCTAATACAGCTTTATTGTAACTTAAAATCGTCAGTGATGGGCCTCCTGGAAGGATTATTCTTTTTCCAAGATTTAGTCCAAAGTTGTCTCAATGAACACAGCTATAAAACGGAAACCTCACAGCTGTACCACTTCAGGATTCCCAGCAACCCCCAGTCCCTGATTCTGTATACAGAAGTGTTAAGGGAAGTATTTAAAATAATTTTTGTAATCGATTCTCTTTCACTTACATATAATCTTTCCCCAAACAAAAATATACTATGATATTCTAGATTTCCAAACAAAGTGAAGGCAGAAACAATACTTTAAGTATGTACATTAGAGTAGTTGTTATTTCTATAAAATTCATTCGTTGCTTCTTTCCCTCATAATTACCCATCTACACTTTTAAAAAATAATTTTATTTAGAGCATCATTAGGTTTGCGGAAAAAAATGTGTGCAAAGAAGAGAAATATTACATGACACTTCTATTCTCTACACACAGTTTTACTTATTACATGTTGCTAATGTGATAACATGTTATCCATGCTAATAACCCAGTACTTATGAACTAATATTGATGCACTATCATTCTATATTGTGATAGTTCACAATCTATATTGTGAATTTTGTCACTATGTGTTATATAGAGCTCATTGTAATTTTTTGTTGTCTTTTAAAAAAACGTTTTCTATTTACAAAATTTTTAAAGGTGAAAATCAAAGCTGACTGACTTTTCCAAGAACATCAGTAAGAAGCATGAGGGAAACTGGAATGCTGTTACCCCTGGTCTACTTCTCTTTCCAGTAAGAGAAATGTAGGCTACTATATCAATCCATCTCATTAAGAGTCTTTCTTTTTCTGCTGACCCTCTGCTTTCCCAAGCATGCTACTCTTCTCCAGAGACTACGCTCTCTTTAGCACATCTCCAAAGTCCATGAGGATGCTGGCCATCCTGGCCTCTCGGGCAGGTCCTGGCTGCACTTCCCAGACATTGTTCATTCTTCTCGGTAGATTCCATACCAAGCTCATGGCACAGTCAATACTCTACACCGGCAGTTATCACTCAGTAGCATGGATTCTTCCTGAGCCTTCCTTTCTATTCCATTATTTTCACATGCATGTGAATCATGAAAATGCCATGATCAGGATCAGGTACGTCAAAGCTTTCAAAGTAATGCTTTAAGGAGGTCCTGTGCAGTAGATTTGCCCAGGACAATATATTGTTTAATTTCTTGACTGCTGCTTCCCAAGATATTAATTGTGGATTCCAGCAAAATGACCCTCGACAATTGTAATATATGTCTGTTATCATGATGTTGCTTATTAGTCAAGCTGTGTGGATTTTTTTCCCACTTTGGGTTAAGATGTAACGTATCCCAAAGGTTGTAGTTTTTGATCTTCATCAGCCGGTGCTTCACATCCTCTTCATTTTCAATGAATAAGGTGTGCCATCTAACAATCACAGCTTTTAAATGAGTTTTCCTTCTATTTTAGGATTTTCTCTACACATACTCCAATATTTTCCACTATTTGTTCAGCATACAGATTGACCAAGTATGATGCAAAGATGTGACCCGGATGTACACCTTTTCTGGTTTTAATCCATGCATTATCACTTTGTTCCATTTAAAACTGCCTCTTGGTCTACATGCAATTTATATTCTGGAATTCCCATTCTTTGCCATGTTATTTATAATTTTGTATGATCCACACAACTGGCTGACTCTTCATAGCTAATAAAATACAAGTAAATATCCTTATATTGTTCTGTGATTTATGCCAGGACTCATTTGCCCTTAAGTAATGAGAGCCTTCCTCCATGTCCTTTTCTGAATCTGGCTGGTGGCTCCCTCTCAAGGGACGGTTGAGACTCTTTTATAATTATCTTCAGCAAAATTTTTCTGCATGTAATATTAATGAAATTTTCCTTTAATTTCCTCATTCTATTTGATCTCTTTCTTGGATGGGAAAAGTTGGCCTGCTCCACCCCACCCCCCATGTGTCTGAGTGAAGCACCTCAATGTGATCCCATCAATTTCAGCGAGCTTGTTTTGTTTGTGTTTTCCAAATGACATCGCGACCGTTTGGTCTTCTCCCTTCAGTACTATCAGATCTTTAGCATATGCCACCTCTGAAATGGTTGACCATGAACCAGTGATTTCGAGTACAGCGACTCAGTGTATTCCTCTTATTGTCTACTGATGCTGCCGAGGCCACTCAAAACTGTCCTCATAGAATCCTTCCATCATGCACTGAGACTTGAGTGCTCGCTCAGTTCTTTCAGCTTGAAGCATGCCAACCAGGCTCTTCCTTTGGCTTTCCAACCCCAGACATTTGCACAGTTCACAGTAATATTACTTTGCCAACTCGAGTCTTCCTTGAGTTCTTTTGTTCAACTCTTTAACTTCCCCGCTTCTTCCAGTTACTTAGGTTCCTCTACATTTAACAACAAGTTTCAGGGTCTCTTCTGACATCCATTTTTACCTTTATTCTCCCCTCTCTTTTAAATCACATTGGGTTTTCTTCTTTAATGTTCTTGGTATCACCCCACGACTCACCTGGTCTCCTGTCACTAGCTGATACCAATTGCTCAGTAGAAAGCAAATGTCTAGAAAAGAATGATGGCAACATATGTACAAATATACCTGATACAGATGTATGGATTGTAATAAGAGTTGTAAGAACGTCCAATAAAAGGATCTTTTAATCAGAAAAAGAAAGTTTTCATTGGTCAGTTGTTACGGTAGTTTATTACACTTTCTTTCCTGGTGTATCTTCTTCAAGCTCCGCTGTACTTGGCTTGTTATGGGGGAACTTTCAGATATTTGGAACACTGATGATTTAGTTTTCAGGATCACGGAAACATGCAAGATATCAGACTATGACAAGCTTACAGAGGAATAGTGTTTTTCCCTAATATTCTAGCAAAATGAAAGTTCTAGTATCAGCTGTGAGACAGGTAAAACTGCCTCATATATGTGCAAAAATCGGTATTTGTTTGTTTGTTTGTTTATTTGTTTGAAATGAACTTGGCACTAAAGACTCTGAGTCCATTTCAGTTTTACTTTTCTTCCTTTTTTTTAGACCAATCAGACCAATAAATATTTAGATCTAAGGAATAAAGAATCTAGAAAAACGTGTTGTTTTGAAGCACACTGTATATATTTACACAGCCAATCTCAAGAATGAAGTCCACAACATATCCCGTTAAAGCTTCCATATGTGTGTTTCTCTTTCCCCTCCCCCACTCTTTCTCCCTCCCTCCTCAATATCCTATCCCTGCCATCTCCCTGTTTTCACCCCCATCCCTGGCCTCCTCATAGTCATCAGACTTTTTCAGTATAAATCGTGTCTCTTTTTCTTTGTTTTTTGTTTGTTTGTTTAATCATTTTATTGGGGGCTCATACAACTCATCACAATCCATACATATATCTATTGTGTCAAGCACACTTGTTGCCATCATCATTCTCAAACATTTGCTTTCTACTTGAGCCCTTGGTATCAGCTCCTCATTTTTCCCTTACCTCCTCACTCCCCGCTAACCCCACAAGAGTTCACTTCGAAATGAACCCTTGATAATTTATAAATTACCATTATTTTGTCATTTCTTACACTGTCCGACATCTCCCTTCACCCACTTTTCTTTTGTCCATCCACCAGGGAGGGGCTTTTATGTAGATCCTTGTAATTGGTTCCCCCTTTCGATCCCACCCTCCCTCCACCCTCCTGGTATCACCACTCTCGCCACTGGTCCTGAAGGGATCATCTGTCCTGGATTCCCTGTGTTTCCAATTCCTATCTGGATGTACCAGTGTACATCCTCTGGTCTAGCCAGATATGTAAGGTAATATTGGGATCATGATAGTGGGGGGAAGGAAGGATTTAGGAACTAGAGGAAAGATGCATGTTTTATCATTGCTACACTGCATCCTGACTGGTTCGTCCCCTCCCCGGGACCCTTCTGTAAGGGGATGTCCAGTTGCCTGCATATGGGTCTTGGGTCCCCAATCTGCACTCCCCCTCATTCACAATGATTTGAATGTTTGCTCTTTGATGCCTGATACCTGATCCCTTCAACACCTCGTGATCACACAGGCTAGTGTGCTTCTTCCATGTGGCCTTTGTTGTTTCTGAGCTAAATGGCCACTTGTTTACCTCCAAGCCTTTAAGACCCCAGATGCTCTATAGTTTGATAGCCAGACACCATCAGCTTTCTTCATCACATTTGCTTATGCACCCATTTGTCTTCAACGATTGTGTCGGGAAGGTGAACACACAATGATATGATTTTTTGTTATTTGATGCCTGATACCTGATCCCATCGACACCTTGTAGTCACAGGCTGGCGTGTTTCTTTGTTGCTTCTGAGCTAGATGGGCACTTGATGCACCCGCTTTCACTTCAGCGATCGTGTCAGGAAGGTGAGCATCATGGAATGCCAGTTTAATGGAACAAAGTGTTCTTGCATTGAGGGAGTACTTGAGTGGAGGCCCAATGTCCATTAGTTACTTTAATATTAAACCTATAAATATATGCACATAGATCTATTTCCCATCCTCTTATATAAATATATTTACATATGTAAATGCCTGTATTTAGATCTCTATAAATGCCCTTTGCCTCCTAGTTCTTTCCTCTGTCTTTTTCTTTGTTTTATCTATAATGATGGTGCCATTAAGTATTTAACTTTGTAAATTTAAGTTTACCAAGCATAATGTTTTCTAGTTTTGTGAGTCTTGTGGTGTTTAAGAGAGTTTCCACTGTTTTTCTTTCTCTCTCTCTCTCTCTCTCTCTCTCTAAACAAATCATTTTATTGGAGACTCTTTAAGTTCTTACAACAATGCATGGATCAATTGTATCAAGCACCTTTTTACATATGTCGCCATGATCATTTACAAAACATTTTCTTTCCACTGGAACCCTTGTTTCACTCCTCATTGTTTTTTATTATTGCAAAATATCCCATACTCTGAATGTACCAGAGCTTGTTTATCCTTTCCTCTATAACAGTGATTACTGTCATGTTTTCACTATTTTGTAAATTGCTGCCATAAACATAGGTGTGCATATATCTGTTCATGTTGCATTCTGTATATTTCTTTATTGTGGGATCAAAAGGTAGGTGTGTTTGCATTTGTTTAACGATGTGCCCCGCCATTTCCATAGTGGTTGTACAATTCTGTCGTCCTATCAGGAAGGTAAAAGTATTTTGATCTCTCCCAATCTCCACCAGCATTTATAATGTTCTGTTTTATTGAATTTTGCTAAAAGTATCCGTGTGAGGTGGTATCACACTGTTGTTTTAAATTGCATTTATTTTTTGCTAATGATCATAAACATTTCTTCATATAGTTGTTGGCCACCTGTATGTTGTCTTTGGTAAATTGTCTATTCATGCCATGTTCCCATCTTTTTTATTGAATTATTTGTATTATTCTTGTCAAAATGTTGTCATTTTCTATGAATTTTGGAGATTAGCCCTTTATCTGCAGTATTATTACTGAACCTTTTCCCCAGTGAGTCCATGAAGTCTTTTGATGTACATAAATGTCTAATTTTTAGTGGTTTCCAGTTTTTTATTTTGTCTCTTATAGTGTGTATATTTTTCATTGTGTTTGGTAGTATATTTATGGCTTGTATTACAGTCCTTATTCATGTGCCTATTTTTTCTTTGATACTCTTTATAATTGTGTGGTTTATATTTAGGTCTTTGATACATCTTGAGTTCGTTTGTCCAAAAACTTTAATGTACATATCAATCACCAGCATTTTAGTACAGTTCTTAAGCAGGAAGTCTGGAGTGATAACTAAGTTTCTGTACTTCCTTTCTTTCTTTCTTTTCTTTCTTTCTTTCTTTCTTTCTTTCTTTCTTTTTTTGAATTTCTGTATTTCTACCAAGCTTTTATAATACTTGCTCCTGGTCCTCAAACTGCAATTTGAATAATAAAACTGTGGCTGAACTCTAATAAAGGAAAACTTGGCAGGTCATTTTCAATAGTTTTCTCATGACATTGCAAATACAAGATACTTGGAAAAGTCAATGATATTGGGAATTACAAAGTTATTGCCAAACAGCTGAAGGAAATTAATGTATTCTAAAATCAATGCATTCCACACCACTGAGGATAAAAAAATAATAATTTAGAAAAAATCTCAAATGATATGCTAGTGGTAAATGTTCTAACTAATATTAGTGATAAAATACCCCTTTGCCTAGAAAATAACTCTCATTATTGGATCTGAGGGGTTTATCTCTCCTAGATTCTCTGTGTTGTGAGCTCTTATCTGTACCAGTGCACATGCTCTAGTCTAGCCAGATTTGTAAGGTAGAATTGGGGTCATGATGAGGGGGGCATTAAAAACTAGAGGAAAGTTGTATGTTTCATTAGTGCTATACTGCAAACTGGCTCATCTCTTCCTTGTTACCCTTCTGTGAGGGGATGTCCAATTGTCTACAGATGGGCTTTGGGTCTCCACTCCACCTTCCTCCTCATTCACATCTATATGACTTTTTGTTCTGGTTCTTTGATGCCTTGTACCTGATCCCATTGACACCTCATGATCACACAGGCTGATGTGCTTCTTCATGTGGGTTTAGTTGCTTCTAAGCTGGATGGGTACTTCAAGTTTTTAAGACCCGAGATGCTATCTCTTTTGATAGCTGAGCATCATCAGTTTTCTTCACCACATTTGCTTAGGCACCCATTTTGTCTTCAGTTATCCTGTCAGGAAGGTGAGCATTGTGGAATGCCAGGTTATTAGAACAAAGTGTTTTTGCATTGAGGGAGTACTTGAGTAGAGGCCCAATGTCCGTCTGCTACCTTAATACTTAACATATAAAAATATGTACATAGATCTATTTCCTTAACGTTATATAGAAACTTCTAAATACTTTTATAGCTTTTCATTACACACAGTTAAGATCATTCAGTTTTGTTTATTAATTATTAATAGTTATTAATATTATTATTATTAATTATTAATTAGTTTTTTGTTTATTAATTATTTCTCTGTGTCCTAATAATCTCATTTTTGTCTCTTGATTTATCTTGTGAGCTCTCCTGAATAATTTTTATACTAATTTTGGACAATGGGGCAAGAAAGTAAAGGAAAATTAAAAGAAAGTAAAACAAGGGAGTTGAGGGAGTATAGGAAGAAGAAAAGAAAGAACAAAAGGAGGGAGATGAGAGTAAGGAAGCAAAAAAAAGGAGGGAGAGAAGGAAACAAAAGGAGAAAGTAATGAGTGAGAACAAAGTGGGAAAGTCGTTTTCCAGGATTGCACTGATGCCGCACACTAAGAACTCACACTCAACTCACTGCCCCAGAACTGGTTTGGACTCACAGCCACTCTGTAGGACAAGATAGAATTGTCCTGTGGGTCTCTCAGCCTGTATCTTGCTTTTCCCCCCAAACGGTTTAATTGGCCTAATATCCACATACCCTACAATTCAATAATTTGCTCACATCAAGAAGAGTTACACAATCATCGCCATAATCAGTTTTAGAACACTGTCTTTCATTTTGTACTCATTGTTATTAGCTCCTCTTTTCCCCAAACCTCCATGCCATACCCTCAAAGAACCATTCATCTACTTACTGGCTCTATCAATTTACCTGTCCTAGATTTCATGTATAGAAAAAAACCAAAAGACAAACAAACCACAACAGAAACTTAGAAGAATAGCAAAGTAAAGCAGGTAAAACCCCCATAGTAATTATTCTTGATATGATTAAACGACTGAATTGTATGATATGTGGATTATGTGTCAACAAAACTGTGAAAAAATAAGTTAAAAAACATTGAAAAGACAGCAGAAACTATGAAAAGCTGGAATAAATTTAAGTGGATCGCAAGAAGATCAAATAATAGGGTGCTAAATTTTCACCTATTGATGGCAACAATCGACTTTCCAGTACATGCTGAATGTCAGTAAGGCTCTTCACACCCCTGGTCCACAGTCACTGAACTCAAACTCAAAATTTAAACCGCTTTAAAATGGGTCTGAAGAGAGATCACATGATTAAGCATTACTTTTGACCTAATTACCTCGACCATAATCAACTTTACAATGCTCTCTGTCTGCTACAACAGATGTCCACATCTCAACTCTGATACAAGGGGATTCATTATACTATATCTCTGTGTGAGCCCTGAAAATGAACTTGAGAGACTAACTCTTTACAGATGTAGAAAGCTTCAAATTTCTCCCATGGAGCAGCTGGTGGTTTTGAACTGCTGACCATCTAGTTAGCAGTCACATAACCACTAGTCGCACACTTGTTCAGGAGCCTAAATTTATTTGACAATCCATGGTGATGTGTGACTAAGAAGCTCAGATGTTAATGTAAAGTCAGCTCCACTGGACAATGGCACATTATTCTTTCATAAAGACTTCAGCCTTGGACACTCAGGTATATTTCTACTTTGTCTTATGTGGTCACAAAGACAGTGGGTTTAATTTTTTGATCAAAGTAAAATTGAAATCCTGGAAACCCTCAACCTTTTCTCCACTGATCAATATGTGGATATTTATCTAGTTCTAACCACACGGTGACAGTCTGAAACCACCAACCTGTCCTCAGAAGCAAGCTGGCGATTTCTGCGCCTGCATAGAATTAGAGTCTTGGAAACCCACAGGGCAGTTCTACACTGTCCTATAAGGTCGTTATGCTTCAGAATCAACTCAATGGGAGTAAGAAATATTTTTACTTTCTTTACGTTAAATTGTTCTCCATACTGAAGTTTGCAGTCCTTGTCTTCATTAGATCATTAGTGATTAGTTAGCGATTCAAGTCATCTTTGCTTTGCACCAGCAATCTTCATTGGTGACATCTACAGAGACTGTCGATAGTCTTCTCCAATTCTAATGTCATGTTCCTCTTCGTGTCAGGCTATTTGCTCAGCAGAGGGATTGAATCCATATGGTGTCAGCAAACAGTGCTAACACATTCCTTTCCTGACAGTGAACATTATCCTATGGTTCCGCTTAAGGATTGCCTCTTGGTCTATGTTCAGGTTCCACATGAGCATTATGATCCAGAATCCCCATTCTTCATAATGTTATTCTTAAGTTGTATGCCCCACACTCTTTTGCCTTTGTATAGTCAATATCATGCAAGTAAACAGCTTTATGGTATTCTTTGTTGTTATCCAAGATATGTCTGACTTCAATAATGATTTTCTTCTTTCTAAGCCAATATTACCCATATTTTGCGGTGATCCAAACAGTTGGGTGCTTTTTCATAGTCAATAAAACACAAGTTAACAACTTTATTGTATTCTCATTGTTCAGTCAAGAATCCTGTCATCACCAATGTTAACCCGCATCCCATGTCCTCTGCTGAATCCGGCTTGAATTCCTGGGAGCTCCTTGTAAACACATGGCTGTAAAATTTTACTTCAGCAAAATTTTACTTTATATGTGATGTTATTGATATTGTTCAATAATTTCTTCCCTCCCACCCCCACCACCCCCACCACCCACCCCACTTCAGGCAGGCCTCAATAATTTCACCTTTATTTGCTACTGGTAAAAATAAGATCTTTCCCAATCTATTAGCTAGATAGCTTTTTTCAAAATTTCTTTGCATAAACTGGTGGATATTTCCAGCTCTGCTTTCATAAGGATGCCCTTTTAATCAGGGAAGATGAAAATAAAGTGCTAGTAAGATGTTTATATTCAGGTTACAATTGAAGGCCTAACTATCACAACTCGTCTTTAAATTTTCCTTCTTCATGGCTGTGAGATTCACTATTCATCCTTCTGAGGTGGCTCATTTTACACACGGTGCTATTGGACAACTGACCAGTCACAGAGTTAGGATTTTCCTCACCTTATTTCAGTGTTCCCCACCAGGGTGGGTGGGAATTACAGACTATGGATAGAAGAGTCTTACCAAGTTAACTAACTTCACTACAGGGACCGTGTGGTTAATTTACTTGGTGAGAGTCTTCAATTCATATCACAACTTCGCTACAGATACAGCCCAGCACTTGTCTGTCAATTTGCTGTACTGTGGTGGTTTATGTGTTGCTGTAACTTGTGTCACTGGCAGTTCAAATACCAGCAGAGTCACTCAAAATCCACAGTTTTCAGCAGAGCTTCCAGACTGAGAACAGACTACAAAAAGGAATAGAGAATCGACGTCAGGGGAATTCGCCATGGGAAATCCAACGGATAGCATCAAAACATTGTCAGTTAGCAAGAACTTCAAGAACGGAAGTGGAAAATTGTCAGAGTTAGTGCTAAAAGATGAGCCTCTCAGGTGGAAAGACATCCAAAATATGACTGACGAAGAGAGGCCTCCTCAGAAGGGAGTGGCCCATCATGCTGTGGGTGGAGGCACGTCTCTGCGATCTTCATATGCTGACTGGTTATGACTCAAATGAGAAGAAAATGACTACAAAAACATACTAATGATCAGAACTTGAATGTACCCAGAATTAATGAGGGAAAATTGGGAATACTTTAAAATAAAACGAAATGCATAAACATCAATGTTCTAGGTATTAGTGAGTTAAACAAACTGGTATTGATTATTTTGAATCAGAAAATCATATGGCTTACTAAACTGGGGATGACACAATCATCATCAAAAAGTACATTTCAAGATTTCTCTGGAAGGACAATGCTGTCTGTGGTAGGATAATATCTATCTGCATACAAGGAAATTCAATTAAATACAACTATGTTTCAAATTTGTATCAAACATGAAATCAAGATGCATTGATAATGACTGGTGATTAGAATTCAAAAGTTGGAAAAAAATAGGGAAGAACATTAGTTGTAAAATAGGGTATAGGTGATAGAACCAAAATTGGAAATTCCAAGATAAGATTTTGCATGACCAGCTACTTGTTTAATACTATTTTCAAAAACACAAAAGATAGCTCTACATGTGGACTTTTCCAGACAGAATACACAGATATCAAACTGAATACATTTGTTGGAAGATAATGGAGAAGCTCAATGTTAGCAGTTAAAACCAGACAGATGAAACAGATAATCAACTGCTCATGTGTCAGTTTAGGTTGCATTTAAGAAAATGAAACAAGTCCATGAGAGCCAGATTAAAGATATCTCACCTGATCTCAAGAACAGGTTCGGCTGATTACATGCTAGAGATAGAAGATATGTTGAGGTGGGGCATGCCATCATGAATAGTCTCGGAAACACATGGGGGCAATTCTACCCTGCCCTTCCCAGTGCCATCGAGCTGATGCCCATTCATAGCAATCCTATAGGACAGAGCCGAGCTGCCCCTGTGGTTTCTGAGAACGTAGTTCATTACAGGAGCAGAACACCCTGCCTTTCTCCTGAGAGTGACAGGTGGGTTCGAGCAGCAGAACTTGCAGTTGGCAGTCCAACGTTTAACCACGACACCACCAGAGTCACTGGGACCCGGAATCAGCTCAATAGCAATATTGCGATCTATGGTGCTCTTGAAGAATATTGAAAGCTCTATGTACTACCAAAGAAGCCCAAAAAATCTGTTTTGGAAGAAGTACAGGCAGAATGCTCCTTAGAGCATGGTGAGGCTTCGCCTCACATACTTGGGACATGTTGTCAGGAAAGACCAAGCCTTGGAAGGGGATGCCATGCATGGTAAAGTAGAGGGGCAGCAAGCAAGAGAAGAACATTCTGTGAGATAGATTGGCACACAGTGGCTGCAAAATGGGCTCAACTTCGGAATAATTGTGAGGGTGGCACAGGATGAGGTGGGTTTCATTCTGTTCTACACAGGGTAGCTGTGAGCAGGTACCAACTCAAAAGCACCTAATCACACCAACTACACAGAGGTGATAATGTATGACAAAGATCTTGGTAAATGGATTCTGATCCAGTATTTCTGTAATGGAGAAGCAAAGTTTCAACAGAAGGTAAAACTAGAATGAATCAAGAAGCCCTGCTTTCTTTACAAATATGAAGAGATGCAGTAGAAATTTTACTGGTATGCAATAGCACCAAAGACAAAGAAGGAAACTTCTGCCCCACTCAAAACAGAAGCCAAAGCAAAGGCTTTAAAGGCCAGAAAGGTTGAGCTGAAAGGTGTCCACGACCACACACAAAAAAGATCCAAACATCACTGACCTTCCAGCGGCCCAAGCCCCTGAGACTAAGAAGGCAGCCCAAATATCCTCGAAGGAGGGCTCCAGGAGACACAGCTGGACCTTATGTCATCAAGTTCCCCTTGACCATGGAGTCTGCCGTGAAGAAGACGGAAGATAACAACACACTTGTGCTCATTGTGGACATTAAGACCAACAAGCAGTAGATCAAACAGGCTGTGAAGAAACTCAATGACATTGACGTAGGCACGGTCAACACCTTGATCAGGCCTGATGGCGGAAAGAAGTCCTATGTTCAACTGGCTCCTTACTGTGACCCTTTAGATGTTACCAACAAAATTGGATCATCTGAACTGAATTCAGTTAGCTAATTCTAAATATAAACTTTTCCTATTAAGAAAGAAAGAAAATTAAATTTACTAGAACAGTTCAAAGATTGAGATAATTGAGGATTACAGCCAATTAAAAATATATGAAGAAAGCTAAAATCATTAAAAAGACAGGAAATAAAAGATCAAAGTGGAATCTAGAAAAGACTCTGAAACTTATTCTTAAGAGTAGAGTAGAAGACAAATAGAAGAAATGATGAAGTCGAAGAGCTGAAGAGAAAATTTCTAAGGGAAGATCAAGAAGACAAAATCAAGTATTATAATGAAATGTGCAAAGACCCTAGAATTAGAAGAAAAGAACATGCTCAGTATATCTTAAACTGAAAGAACTCAAGGAAAAATTCAAGCCTTGAGTTGCAAAATTGAAAGATTCTCCGGTCAAAATATTGCATGATGCAGACAGTATTAAAAGAAGATAGAAAGGACACACGGAGTCATTATACCTAAAAGAACTAGTTGACATTTCATCACTTCAGGGAGCATATAAAGAAGAACCAATGGTACTGAGTGATAAAGTCCAAATTGCACTGAAAACATTAGCCAAAAATAAGGCCCCAGGAAACAATGGCATACCAATTGAAATGTTTCAACAAGCTGATGTAACACTGGAAGCACTCACTTGTCTGCCAGGAAATTAGGAAGAGAGGCTGTTGGTCAACTGATTGGAAGAGATCCTTATTTGTACCCATTCCAAAGAAAAGTAGCTCAGCAGAATTCTCAAATTATAGAATAGTATCATTTATATGACACGCGAGGAAAACTTTGCTGAGGATAATCCAACAGTGGTTGCAGCAGTACATTGATCAGAAGCTGCCAGAAGTTCGGATCAGATTCAGAAGAGACATGGAACAAAAACTATCAGTGCTGATGTCAGATGGATCTTCTCTGAAAGCAAAGATTATTAGAAAGATGCTTACTTGTGTTCCAGTTACTATACACAGGCATTGCATTAGACTGTGTGGATCATAAGAAATTATGGAAACTCTTGAGAAGAATGAGAATTTCACAACACTTTATGGTGCTCATGTGGAACTTATATATGGATCAAGAGTTCCTTTTGTGAACAGAACAAGAGAATATTGACTGGTTTGAAATAAGGAAAGTTGTACATCAGTGTTGTATCCTCTCGCCATATGTATTTAATCTGCATACTGAGCAAATCGTCAGAGAAGCTGGAGTACATGAAGAAGAGTGTGGCATCAGGATTTGAGGAAGGCTTATTTCCAACCTTCGGTATGCAGATGATACAACTTGGCTTGATGAAAGCGAGGATGCTTGAAGCACTTGTTGAAGATAAGGATTATAATATCCATCAGATGGAATACAACTCAATGTAAAGAAAACAAAAATTCGCAGAGATGGGCCAATAGGTAACATCATAATATATGAAGAAACGCTGACATTGTAAAGGATTTTATCTTACTTGTATCCACAATCAATGCTCATGGAAGCAGCAATCAAGAGATCAAATGATGCATTTTATTAGGTAAATCGGCTGCACAAGACCCCTTGTTGAAAATTAAGTACTGAGTTTGAGGACTGAGGTAGACCAAAGCCATGTGTTGGACTGTGCTGGGATACTTTGATACTAAACTGCTTCTTGATAGAAGTTCCTTCTTCTGCATATTTGAGCTCCACCACAGCCTGGCCACTATGAATGATTCTACTCGAACTTGAAATGTGGGCAGCACAGTTTCTAACCTCCACCATAGCAGCACACAAGCCACTGCAGTACAACAAACTGACTAACCAATGGGTGGTGACTTTTATGTGTACCCACTGTTAGTAAGAGTTCATATGTTTGCCCTTAAATTACTGTAAATAAATTCTTTACTTTTCATGAGAAATAATACTGGCACACAAATTTTATGTCCTTAATATTTTTTTTCTGTTTTTTTCCCCTCTGAGAGCCAAGTTAAAAACCAACCTTTCTCTTTGTTTCCTTTCTTTTTAAAAAAAATCATTTTATGGGGGGCTGGTAGAACTCTTATTACAATACATACATACATACATACATACATACATACATACATACATACATACATTATATGTCAAGCACATGGGTACATCTGTCACCCTCATCATTCTCAAAACATTTCCCTTCCACTTAAGCCCTTGGTATCAGCTCCTCACTTTTTTCCCTCTCTCCCCACTTTCCCCTCCGACGAACCTTGATACTTTGTAAATTATCATTATGTTGTTATGTCCCACACTGTCTCCCTTCCCTCACCCACTTTTCTGTTGTCCATCCCCCAGGGAGAAGGCTATATGTAGATCCTTATAATTGACTCCCCCTTTCTACCCCACCTTCCCTGCACCCTCCGGTATTGTGACTCTGACTGCTGGTCCCGAAGTGACCATCTGTTCTGTATTCCCTGTGTTTCCAGTTCCTATCTGTACCAGTGTACATCATCTGGTCTAGCCAGATTTTTAAGGTAGAACTGGAGTCATAATAGTGGGGGAAAGGAAGCATTTAAGAATTAGAGAAAAACTAGTTTTTCATTTAGTCATCCTAAGGATCTTAGACTGCTAATATTATTCTTGTTCTATTTATTTTTCATTCAATTGAAATTCATGTAAAGACAACTTTGTGCAAAACCAACTTGTAAGATCTTTTATGTGATACATGAATAATAAAAGAAGTTAAAATTACTCAGGGAAATTTTGATCAGGAAAGTGAGAATGGCATACATGAAAAGTTATTAGAAGTTCAGATAACAGTTCAGAAGAAAAATATTATCCTTTTTATGTATAAAAGTGAGATGGAACATTTTGTGTATTTATTAAATTGCTTCCAGAGTTCAGAAACTGCAAGGTTTATGTATAAACACACTTGAAAAAGTATGAACAGCATTCTTTATGAGCACTAGTTTTGCTTTTGAAAATAGATATGGGCACATGACTCCTATTTTTAATGGAACAAAATAAATGTTAACTACATTTAAGCTCCAAATGAACAAGTCTATGTCTTTTCCCAAGAATATCTGCATACAGCTCCTTATGATTATTCTCCCTCTCCAAGTCCTTGTAACTTCTTTTTCCCCTGAAATTTCTACAAGTGGTTATACCTATTTATTGGGATTTATCTATACCAAGTGATTATCAAAACAAAATGTATATTTAAACTCATAACAGCCTAAATTGAATCAAATGCACTATATTTGTGGAAAGAGGCCATGTAGAAGCTCAGTGTGATCAGTGAGAACTAGGGGAGGAGCTTTTGTAAAACAATTAATCAATTGCTTCGAGGCAAGTTCCATTTAAAGCTGAAGGAGATTAAAACTGTTCATGAGGGACAACACATGACCTTTGGTACATCTCACTTGAATTTAGTGGCAATATAAATAATATATTTTAGCTCTAACTAAAAACTGATGATCACAGACCAGACAAGTTGTATGATGACATCAAGGAGACCGTACATTAAGAGAGGGAAACATCATCAAAAAGAGTTTTAACAAAGGTGTGTTTGGGGGATGGGGGGGCTAAAATAAATATCAAAGAGACTCCGAAATATGCTTTTGAACTTACAGTATCAAAATAAAAGGAAGAAATGACAAAGAGAGATGAACAGAAGATTTCAAATTATAGTTCAAGAAAATAAAGTATTATAATGAAATATGCTGAAAGTCTGGAAACCCAAAGGGAAGAAGGTGCTCATCATTTCCCAAGGTGAATGCACCAACAATAACATCCAAAATTCACGTCTTAATATTGAAGGACTACCTAGAAAAAATGGAATGACCCAGGAAATCTCAAAAGAAGGAGCACAGAATCAGTGGACTGAAAGGAACTGGGCAGCGGGAAGACGTTTTACTCGATAGCACGTGATCACGGATCAATGGTTCTGAAGAACACCAAGCTGCACTGAAGGTACAGGTGGGAAAAAAAAAAAAGAAAGAAAAAGAGGGTCGGGTTATTGATGGAATACCAAATGAGATGTTTCAACAAATAGATGTAAAACTGCAAGCACTCACTCATCGATGCGAAGGAATTTGGACATAGCTCCCTAGCCAAACAATTGGAAAGACTCCATATATGACCCTATTAAGACCTTGTTCATTGTGAACATCTTTTTTACAAATAGGATGAGTGTGTTAGTCTGGGTTGATTAGAGAAATAAATTCATAGACACTTATAAGAAGGAGTTTTATATACAAGAGCAATTGAATATTGAGAAAATATCCCAGCCAAGTCTAGAACACGCCCTTAAGTCTGATATTAGCCTACATGTCTGATACTAATCTATAAAGTCCTTTTCAGACTCACAAAACACATGCAATAATGCCAAATGCAGGACAATCACAGGCCAGTGGGTGGAAAATCTTGTGGATCCAGTGGCAGTGTAAGCATCTCAGTGCTGGCAGGGGTCTCCAAGTGGCTTCTCCAGCTCCGAGGCTCTGGCTGCCATCAGCCTGTTTCTATTTGGCTTTTCAACAGGAATGTCTCACAGTAACTGAGCATGTGTCCTGCCTCCGGGGCGCTATTTATCTCCTTTGTGCCTTCAAATGAGGTCATCAAGCTGCAACCTCATTGACAGTATAACCTCCACCCCTTCACTCTGAATCCTCACATTGACATTAGATTATGTAACTACCACAAGGAGTAACTACATAAGTGGATCTCACTGGATGGAATACATAGGAATCAAATCATTGAGCTTGTGGAAATTTGTGATGGAGAAGCTTAATTTCCTCAAGCAAAGAAGTCACGGTTGACTGCAAAACAGACCAACTGCTTATATGCAAGTTCAAGGTAAAGCTGAGGAAAATTAAAACAAGTCTGTGAAACCCAATGTATGGTCTTGAATATTTTCCAACTGAATTTAGACACCATCTCAGGAAAATATTGGACTTAATGACCACTAATTGCTTAAGACCAGAAGAGTTGTTAGATCCCATCAATGAGGTCATACATATATAAAGTAAAAGGACATTAAAAAGAATGGAAAGAAAGAAAAGATCACACAGGGCGTCAGAAGAGACTCTGAAACTTGCCATTGAAAATAGAATACATAGAGTGAATGGAAGAAATGATGGATTAAGAGAGCAATCGACTTCAAAAGGAATGTCAAGAAAACAAAATAAAATGTAATGTAATGCACTGCACTTCCGTGTAGAGGAAAGAATTATCCTTAGAACTGAATCAATTAAAAATATCATGATAAAAGGAAAAATATTGGTTTTCTCAAGGATTTCACAATTGAATCTACATTCATGCTTATAAAGTAGCAATCAAGAAATTTTGAATTGCGTTGGGCAATTTACATCAGCACCAGGCGTCTGCAATCTGGCCCATTTCTACTTGCTACCAGCGTAATTATGAGACTGTTTTAAAATGCAAGAATGGAATGAATGCTGACTTGAATCTTCTTTACTTTCACCCAGACGAAACTGTGAAAAGTTTCACAGGATGAATGTCAGGCTTTTTTTTTTTTAATTCTGAAGCAATGGAGCTTTGTGAGGACATTTCTCTTTCCGGGCCTCCAGGAGTCTGGCTGCCGGCCCTGATCACCACAGAAAGTCAGAGGGAAATGCTCATTTGTTTCTCTGTGAGGCGTGTTTCCCACAGGTCCCACCCTTCCTCCTGGCCAGCAGTGTGACAAGAGATCATGAAGGGAATTACCCATCGATCGAGCTTTTCCTAACCCCCTCACCCCTTCATAGTTAAAGTCAAACTCCTCAAGCAGAATAAGATCTTAGAAAACAAGCCTATCTCAAACTTCAAGAGAGATGCACTTTTCCAAAAGGCAAATTAAAAAAGAGACAGAAAATTATGTTCTCTAGTTTACTAGTACAATTGGGCTTTCACAGGGCAAAGGACTTGAGCAAAATATTTTAAAAAAAAACACTCAAAAATCATGAATAAACACTCAAAATCACAAATAAACACTCAAAATCATGAAAATAAACTAGTATTTCTAATCTGCAGCTTGCCTTCCTTAACCCAGATATCATACACTAGAGAGGCTTCATCTAATGTCCCCTCTAAGAGGTGTTTCCCCTCCCATTCAACATAAGATGCTTCTAACCCAAAGTTCCACCAGAGGATGAAAATTGTGTCCCTCCACCCACCCCCCAATTCCTCAGACTGGATATTTTTGGAGGGATGACTTTCCTTTCTCTTATTTGGGCTGGTGGAGACCTGAAGCTGGAATTACAAAGTTTGTCAGTGTGGGAACTTGAAGTGTCTTCATATGGCACGTCTACCCAAAGAAGGCATGTGCAGTACTAACAGTGGGGACGGGTTAGTTGCTGTAACCACCCCCCTGCTGTACAGAGAAGCCATCTTTGAAGCAGCAGAGAAGAGAGACACCCAGTGGAACATGGAGGCACACATGGAAGACTCTCTGAACTCAAAGGTGGGAGCCTCTGAGAGCAGATGCCTCCCAGACTTTGGCCAGGAGACTCAGAGGAGCAAGACTGATATTTTAGGTTCCCTTCCCCTTACCTGGTGCAAGACTATGGAACTATGGGACAGAGTGACAGGCAGACTGACTTTCTGGCCCATGGAGCCAAAGGCCAAGGGACCAACCACATAGCTGAGGGACAGAATCAGAGAGACGCGGGTGTTGGCTGAAGAGAGCAAGGATCTGCATGTGACCTCCTCCCTGGGGGATGGACAACAGAAAAGGGGGTGAAGGGAGACATCGGACAGGGAAAAATATGACAAAATAATAATATATATATTATCAAGGGCTCATGAGGGAGGGGGGAGCAGGGAGGGAGGGGAAAAAATTGGACCTGATGCGAAGGGCTTAAGTGGAGAGCAAATGCTTTGAAAATGATGAGGGCAAAAATGTACAGATATGCTTTACACAATTGATGTATGTATGGATTGTGATAAGAGTTGTATGAGCCCCTAATAAAGTGCTTAAAAAAAATGGAGTGACACAACAGAGGCCAGCGCTGGAGAGGATGGCACAGGTATGGCAGTGTTTTCTATAGTACATAGGGTGGCTGTGAGTCAGAACCAACCTGCAGTGCCTAACAACAACAACAACAACAACAACACACACTGTATACACTCACTCGAGTATAAGGCTACCTGAATATCAGCCGAAGCACCTAATTTTACCACCAAAACTGCATTTAAAAATGTGCTGGCTTATACTCGAGTACACAGGTGCACTTTTCGGTGTACATTGGGTTGGGTGAAGAGGAGAATAGAAAATTGTAAATTGACCAGAAATAGCAGAGATAATCTATAAAGCCAATGTGAACGTTATGTTTTGTGTCAACTTGGCTGGGCCAGGAGTTTCTGTAGATTGGCAGTTTCAGCCTCCCTGATGATGTGATCTGATATAATGTACTTAACTCTATGATTGGATCGGCTGTAAGCAGCCAAGAAGTGTGGTAAGGTTACAGTGAGATGCTACCCGATTCGTTACGCAGGTCACTGTCTAATATAATTGGAAGGAAGTTTCATCATGACTGTGGAATACTCCCATTTAAGCTCTCTCTCTGGACAGACTTGTCTCTTGCTGTTCTGGATCCTGTCTCATCACACTCTGAATCTCTGTCCCTCAGCCAAAGGTCTGCCATGCTGCCTGCTAACTGTGGGAACAATCAGCGTTCTTCCATATTGCCTGCAAATCTCAGATTCATTGAACTCTGCCCCTAACACCCTGTGGTCTCCCTGCTTCTGGGTTCATTTGCCTGATACCTGATTTATTAACTCTACCACCTGTATGAGTCAGTTTAACATCTCACTCCTGTACTCGAAAGGGATTAGACTTAACCACTTCTACAACGATGTAAGCCACTTTCTTGATAAAGATTTCTTTCTTTGTCTACACATACAACTTTCACTGGTTTTGCTTCCCTAGAGAACACAGCCTAGAATAGCCAGTGAGATATTAACAGAATCGTGTGGGCTGTTTTGAATTACAGAGGAATGTCTCCTGGGCAACAGTGGCAAGAAGGTAGCATAAAGTTAAGGGAAACTTCTAGATTAGATGAAGGTTAAGATGGATCTTGTCTCTAAAGATCTGAGATAATCTCAATATTGCCACCATGTACTAAGTGGGGGATATAAAGGAAATGGATTTGAGCACCACTCCTATTGACTTTTTGTCTCCTAAATCTACTTTCTGAAAGATCAACATCCACTGTGCGGGGACAGTGAATTAGCTAATGTGGCTCTTCCAGCCAAAGTTTTCAACTCCCTCTAAACAGACTTTCCCTGCATGGATCTGGTTAGAAGGTGAGGAAAGATATTGATGGGATTCACCTATGAGATATTGTGAATAGGATTCCCTGGAGTGCCAAATAAGCCTTCTGAGAAGCAGGAGGAGGGATTTCATTACCAGCAAGAGCCAAGAGTGGGTTGTGTCCTCTGGACTACAAATTCCTGCAGTGTGGACTTCCTGGATCCAGAAAACAGCTATAACATCAGAGGAGCAGCAGCAGAGCCAGGAGCCAGAGCAAGGAACAAATTGGTGGAGCACACTTACTAACCTATGGAGCAAGTAAAGATGAATGCTTTCGTGAGGAGGCTTGTTGGTAGAGTGGGGTTCCTTTGGGCACTTAATTGGGGAAGCTAGGCTTGCTGAGCCATGAAAGTGGATCTGAGTGCCTTCAGGTTTAAGCTTACCGGATGGGGTGCTTCTGGATACTTAAATCTGAGAGCTGGGTTTGCTGGCCCACGGTGCTTGAGCTGAATGACTATGGGTTGAGGCGTAGGAGTTGGGGTGGTATGCCTCTTAGGCATTTATTAGCAAATCTGGAAGAATTTTGTCACATGCGCAGATAAGCAACTGTCCTGAGCATTTGTCACAGCTCCTTACAATTTGTTGTTTTCATCAATAAACCCTTTAATCATGAATTTTGTTTGGGGGTTATGTGTAGCTGTTACAGTGAATGTTAGAAACTAGAGAGCTAAAATAAAGAATATGGATGAAAACAGCTCACACTGCATGTGACAGAATACATCTATGTTTGGGGGAAATAATCTGAATTTATTTGACTCTAGTATCCAAATCAATTTAAACTCATAGCAGCTCTGTATAGGGTTTCTGAGACTACCACTCTTTATGAGAGGTGACAACCTCATCTGTCTTCCATAGAAGACTGGGTGGTTTGAACCCTATGACCAGCAGCTCAGTGCCTAACCCACAGTGCCACCAGAGCCCCTTACTAAAAGGTTAGGACAAGATAAAAAGTAATTTTATATAATTTGAACCCACACGATTTCTCTATTTTTGGTTATTCTGTTGGTTTTTGATCTATTAAACTTTGAAAAATCTGCTTCTAACTAAGCAAGCGCCAGTGATGGTAACAAGTATTGAAAGGACTGGCAGCAATCATGAGGGGGACAGTGTTAACCTCTAGGAGGTAGAATGCTGCTACAGAGATTGCTAGGGGAAATGCTGCTGCTTAATGCAAAGCACTGTATTAATATGATGAGCAGGATAGATCCCTTTCATGCTAGGCATCTGGAAAAACAGAGCATGATTCAGAACTGAAAATTACCAGATCCACTTCAATATAGCCTAACGGTTTATCAGAAATAATTTAAAGAAACTGTACAATAGCACTATCCGAGGTTTATGGGCCATGCACAGAGAGTTAGATCAAAACCACAAGACAGAGTGAGTTTCGCTAGTGCTCGAGTTTGTTCAGAAACAACGGAAACATGATCTCATTTCACATCGGGGAATAAGCCAAAGTGGAAACAGCACAGTTTTAGTGATGGGTTCAGTCTGTGGTCAAGTCACTCACGAAAGGCAGAGGTAAATTAAATTGCTCAGCCACAAAATTGTATTTTTCTTTGTAAAGCATGATCCATTTGTAACTAAATGCATCTGAAGAACCTGAAAATCTGTAATTCCAGGGAGATATTAACAGAATAAAGAACAGCTATTGAATGCATTAAAAAGAACCGTTTATTTGAGAGGTTTTTTTCCTTTCTCCTCTTCCCTGCCACCCCCCTCCCACCACCCCAACATGCATCTTTTGATCTAGGAGTCTCCAGATTCACATGAGACCAGCGTGATTCAAAGTGTGAAGTCTGCCGGAAGGAAGCCAATGTAATCTCTCGCTCTTCCAGGCAGCTTTATAAACTCGAAACGGCTGTTTTAATAATAAGCACTTTCTATCTCTTTCCAATCAAAAATATGTTCTTTCAGTGAACAAAAATCATATTTTGTATATTTAAAAATTTTATAGGGATTTTCCGTTTACCTTTAGGAAATACATTCAATGTTCATTGATAGCAGTATAAATGGTGAAACATCACATTTAGATCTTTATTTTTTATAAGAAAAATAAATTAGAACAATACCTTGTATTCAATAGTTCTTTATCTTCTTTAACGTTCATGAGTCTATTTATCACCTTCCTCACTTCCTCAACTAAGTAGACAGAAACTTAATATCTCTCTTTTAAAGATAAGCAGCACCTGAAGAGGTTAAACAGTTCGTCCAAAATTCTAGCTTCTTTCTTCATATCCAGAAAACAACAGCAACAAAAAGTTTAGACACATCAGTATCTACTTTTGCCAGATAAGCAAAATAGCTGCTTTGGAGTTATTGTTGTTGCTGTTGTTTTAATTTGCCTCTTGTGTTAATATATATCAAACTTCCTAGAGACTTTTAAGATTTATTTTTAAAGGGTGTTTGAAATAAGTTCTGTCCAAAAACAAATTGGGAGTGTTCACAAGTATCGATTGAGATGCTGCTGGTTCATCCATAGTTACAAAGCACAAGATGCAAATCATTGGTCAAGAAAAATGGTTCTTGCTCACCTCATCCAATATGCTCATAAGAGCATGAGAATTCCTCCATTAAATATCCTAAGATTTGACCACTTTAACATGACAACTTTCTGCTGAGCAACTAAGTAAACCCACTATTTAAAATGTTGGTGTATTAATCTGGGTACTTTAAAGTAACAAATCCACAGAAACTCCTGTGTATGAGAGAGTTTTATATCAACGCTAAGTGCTCATCAAGAAAACATCCCAACCCAGTGCTGCCCAAGCCCACAAGTCCAACAGTAACCCATGTGTCCAACACCAGTCCACAAAGTCCTCCTCCATCTCACAAAACACGCACTATGACACCAACTGCAGACAGAAAGCTGAATCAGTGAACTTGTAAGCATCTCAGCGCTGGCAGGGGCCTCCACATGGCTGCTCCTGCACCCAGGGCTGCAGCGAGGTATATCCATGTGACTTCTCCTCAGGGATGTCTTGCAGGAAGCGAGCCTTGCCAGCTGAAGCAGGGAACTGGCTAAGGCAGCTGCACCCTGGTCTGACCATCAGAAAGCAAGAGACCCAAGAACTAGACCCAAGAACGAGGCTCACTGAGCCATTTATCCCTCTGGCTTTCAATTAACCCTACATGTGTTTATCTGCGAGGTCAGCACAATAAACTAACTACCTCAATCCAACCCTCACCAACCTGGCACCTGTACATGATTCTTTAGCTTCACAATTGAAATTTAGTAACACGTACACCTTAATTCTATAATCCTGTGAATGTGTTCCCCCACCTATGAAAGTTTGTAAACCAACCACTTTATGCCTTTATCGCCCCAATTTTGAGTATCCAATTTATATACTTGTGCCCTCTTTGAGGTATTTTTATATATGTTTTATGTTATTATATTTATATACTGGTGCCCTCTCTGGGATTTTGGTGCCCTCTCTGATGTTTTCTTGATGTGCACTTACCTTTATTTAAAACGATCTCTTATACATGAGTTTTTGAGGATTTGTTTCTCTAATGTGTTAGTCTGTTAATGTTCTCTTATATAAATCAGAAGGATTTGGAATACAGTGAAAGCTGAAATTCTTAATCTTCATCAAGTGCTTCAAGTCCTCCTCGCTTATAGCAATCAAGGTTGTGTCATATGCATACCTCAGGTTGGTAATAAACCTTGATCCTGAGACCATGTAATGTAACCCAGTTTCTTTGATATCTGCTTAGGCATGCAGACTGACTAAGTATGGTCAGAGAACATGACCCTGAAACACACTTTTCTTGATTTGAAACCACACAATATTAATTTGTTCTGTGAATAAACTGCCTTTGGGCCCAGGTATTCTGCATGAGCACACTGAAGTGTTATGGAATTCCACTTCTCAAATGGCTCCATAGTTGATTCTGGTCCACAAAAATCAACGGCCTTTGCATAGTCAATAAAATACAAGTAAACCTGTTTCAGGTTTTCGATACCTGTATTCAAGATACATCTGACATCAGAAATCCTGTGTGCCATGTCTTCTTCTGAATCTGATTGGAGTTTCGAAACCTTTTTTCAGTGTACTCTGCAACTGTTGCTGAATGGTCTCCAACACATTTTTCACTTGTATGAGATATTATATTGCTCCATAATTGTGCATTGTTGGTTCGCTTTTCTTTGGAATAGGTATAGATACTGAGTCTGCCAGTCAGTTGACCAAATTTCTCGGCATAGACAAGTGAGTGCTTCCCATGCTCTATCAGCTAGTTGAAACATTTCTATTGGTGTCCCATCAGTTCTTGGAGCCTTGATTATTGGCTAATATTTTCCATGAAGATTGGACTTCTTCCTTCAGTGCTATTAGTTCTTGTGCGTGCACTCCCACTGAAAACGGCCAAAGGCTGAGTTGGTCTTTTGGGGACAGTGACTGCCTTTTCTTTCCATCTTCTTTGCATGCTTCTTGCATGGTTTTATATTTATATTTTGCCCATAGAATCTTTCAATGTGGCATTCAAGGCTTGAGTTTTTCTTTCATTCTTTCAGATTAAGATATACTGACGATTTTTGACATTCTAAATCTAGATCTTTTCACATTTCATTCTACTCTTTTATTTTATCTTCTCAAATTGTTCCTTGAGATTTTCTGTTCACCTCATTTCTTTCATTTGCTTTAACAACTCCATGATCAAGAGTAAATTTCAAAGTCTCCTCTGAAATTGCTGTTCTATCTTTTTAAAAGCCTTTTGATTTCTTCATGTGTGATGCTCTTGATGTCACCGAACAATGGTGAGAATGGCGCAAGACTGGGCAGTGTTTCATTGTGTGTGCGGAGGGGCACTGTGGGTGGGAACCAACTCAATGGCACCTCACGATAACATTGTATTCCATTGTGCCTGTGTCCGAGAGTTTCTTTAAGTTCAAATGATATCTTATGTAATACAACAACATCAAAAATATCCACAGGTGGATTATCAAACATCATAATAATCAGAGAAAAAATTGAAGCAGCCAAATATTTCACTTTTCTTAAACCAGCCACTGTTAATCTTGGTAGTAGCAGTCAAGAATCTACTTTTGTATTATATTATGCAAATGTACTTCAAAAGATCTCTTTAATGTTTAACGTGTAGGAGCAAAGATGTCTTTTTGAGGACCCAGATGTACCTGACCTAATCCTTGTTATTTTATTTTATTTATCTATAATTAAATACTTTTATTGGGGGCTCTTAAATCTCCCATCACAATACATACATTCATACATTGTGTCAAGCACATTTGTACATATGCTTCCATTAACACTTTCAAAGCATTTTCTTTCTGCTTGAGCCCTTGATATTAGCTCCTCATTTTTCCCCTTCCCTTCCCCCCTCCCTCATGAACCTTTGGTAAGTTACAGATTATTATTTTCATGTCTTATATTATCCTCTGTTGCCCTTCACCCACTTTTCTGTTGTTTGTCCCCCTGTGAAGGGGTTATATATTGATCCTTATGATTGAGTCCCCTTTTCTCTCCCCACCTTCCCTTATCCTCCTAATATCCCTGTTCTCATTGTTGGTTTGGAAGGGTTTATCTCACCTGGATTCCCTGTGTTGCAGACTCTTCTTTGTAGCAGTGTGCATGTTCTGGTATAATCTGACTTGTAGGGTAGAATTGAGGTCATGATAGTGGGGGTGGGGAGAAGGAAGCATTAAAAAACTAGAGAAAAGTTGTGTGTCTCATCGGCGCTAGACTGCACCCTGACTGGCTCATCTCTTCCTTGTGATCATTCTGTGAGGGGATATCCAATTGTGTACACATGGGCATTGGGCCTCCACTCCATGCTCCCCAACTCTTATTCACATAGGGTATGATTTTGGGTCTTAGATACCTTATATCTGATCCCATCGACACCTTGTGATCCCACAGGCTGATGTGCTTCTTCCATGTGGGCTTGGTTGCTTCTCAGCTAGATGGCCACTAGTTTATCTTCAAGCCTTTAAGATCACAGATACCATATCTTTTGATAGTCAGACACCATCAGCTTTCTTCACCACATTTGCTTTTGCACCCATTTTGTCTTTAGTGGTCATGTTGGGAAGGTGATCATCACAGAATGCCGGATTATTAGAACTAAGTGTTCTTGTGTTGAGGGAGTACTTGAGTGCCGGCCCAATGTCCATCTACAACCTTAATTCTTAGCATATAGATATAATTACATAGATCTAGTCCACTCTTGTTATATATAAATATATTTTCTTATGTACATACCTGTATTTAGACCTCTATAAATGTCATTTGCCTCCTGGTTCTTTCCTTTACTTCCTTTTACTTTCTTCTTGTCCCACCATCATGTTTTGCCTTCATTCAGATTTAATAATTCCTCGCTGCTACATTGCCCTTGATTAAGCCCCACTAGGCATCCTATGCCCTTCTTGCCATTGATTTTATTTCCCCTGTAATTCCCTTGTCCCTGAGTTTGTTCCCCCTTCTTCCTTTCGCCCACCTCCCTTTCTCTGGTATCCCCCCAGAACCATCAGTCCCATTTTTTTGTCTCTGACTTGTTTATCCCACCTCTTATCTAGTTAGACATGCATATATATTAATAAGTGCAAAAATTAGGTAAAGTAAAAAACCAACAACAAAGGAAGTCAAAACCCACAAAACAACACAACAAAATAACAACAAAAAGAAAGTCACTGACAAAAATGGAAAGGCCTATAAAGACTTCAAGGTCTGTTTGTTAGCCTTTATGAGTGTTTTCCAGTCCATCTAATGGGGTGCCACACTCTGTCTCCAGTCTAATTTTGGAATTCCCTAGAGGATTTTATCACTTTGCTCCCCTTGCTACTCTGTTGCATACCCTTAGTGTTTTGCCCCAGTGTGATGGAGTCAGATTGAGTACAATTCCCACCCTGTGTCTCCAGTGTTTTCCCCCATAGCGCTATGGTTCACCGAGAGATATCGTGTCTCATGGTGGGGCAAGCCCTATGATCCTCTCTGTGAATTGTCTGCTCTGAGCAGGAATATCGTCCTCGGGGCTTGGTGGGCCAGGATGTGTTCCCCTCCCTTCTCACCCCTCTTCATTTCTCCTGTGTGCTCTGATCAGACATGTCCCTCTCCCCAAGCTGAAGCTTCAGTGCTGTCCTCTGAAGTACATACTTCTTGGGTCAGGGGGTGTCCACATAGTTTGGATTGTGGCCGGCCCTCACACCTCTCTATTGGTTCCCCTGGTATATGCCAGTATGTTGCATTCACATCTTGGTGCATCAGGCTGAAGCCTGGTCTCTCTCTCCCTCTCCTGTGGAGATATAAACAATACCCTCACCTTGGGTGGGTTAGTGCCTTGTTACCCCCTACTCATGTCTTTTTTCTCTCTCTTTATTTCCCCTTCCTGTTTAGTTAGCTGTCATATATATCCCTGGATTGGGTTTGGCCCCTGCCAGATTACCTGGACCTCACCCCAGGCCTCATGTTGTACTTGTCCTTTTGTGCTTAGCATGGTTTCCTCCAGTTCTTCCCATGTGGTGATATGCTTCATGCATTCATCATTGCTTTATAGCAATACATAGTACTCCATTGTATGTATGTACCATGTTTAGGTCTGTTTAGGTTCTTTATGTTCATCTGGAATAATCTAGGGAGGGATTATTTTTCCAAGTATTTGTCCAAGTATTCCAAATTGTTAAATTCATTAGAGTACAGGCCTTTGTAGTACTGTGTAATTACCCTTTTGATTTCATCAGCGTCTACTGTAATGTCCCCTGCTTCATCCCTCATCCTTGCAATTGTCGTTTGTTCCTTCCTTTCTTTGGTTAGGTTTGACAGCTGTCTATCAATTCTGTTAATCCATTCAAAAAACCAACTTTTAACTGCATTATATTTTTCCATAGTTCTCCCATTTTCCCTCTCTTATATCTCAGCCCAGATTTTTATTTTTGCTTTCCTTTTGTTATTAGTTATTAGTAAGATTATCCTATTGTCTCTGCTCTAATTGGTGAAAGTTTTGTGCTATCATATCAACCACAAGTCTCTCTTTCTTTTTCATGTGTTCATGTATTTCTATCAAACTTTTGCATTTGGGTGGAAAGCTCTGAAAATATCTATCAGGTCAAGTCGTCCAATTGTGCTCTTTAGATCTGTTGCCTCCCTGTTAAGTTTCTTTCCCTGTGATCTGTCTTTTTAAGAGAGTGGTGTATTAAAGTCACCTACTATAATTGTTGAGCCTGTGACTTCTTTTTTCATCTTTTGAAATGTTTGATATATGAATTTCATGGGTCTCTCATTGGGTATGTATATATTTATTATGCTCACTGGTTGTTGGTCTACTGTTCCCTCGAGCATTATATAGTGCCCCTTCTTATCTCTTGTTATGGCTTTTACCTTGAGATTAATTTTATCAGAGATAAAGATTGCTACTCTTGCTCTTTCTGAATTGCCATTTGCTTGGTATATTTTTCTCCAGCCTTTAATTCTCTGTTTTTGTCTGTAAACTTGAGATGTGTCTCCTGTAGGCAGATCGATGGGTTATGTTTTCTAAACCAGTTTTCTAGTTTCTACTTTTTAATGCCTGATTTCAATCCATTGATATTCAGTGTTATTACATCCATCTGTGGACTCTGATTCATCTTGTACCTTTTGTGTTCAGTGTTTTGCTACCTACCTATCTTATTAGCTATATTGTGTATGTGTCTGTGTGTGTGTGTTTCATTCTTGCCTTCTTTCCACCATTGAGAGAATGCTAATGCTATCTAGAGGGTTGTTTTCTCTTTGTCACCCTCTGGGTGTAGTTGTTGTACGTGACAGTCTCTTATTTGTGCTCGGTAAGTGTTGATCTTCTGTCCATACTGGGTCGGCAATGCTGTTTTGTAGGGCTGGGTTTCTTTTTATGTATTCTTTGAGTTTTCCTTGTCTGGGAAGACTCACTTCTCCATGTATCTTCTGTGATAATTTGGCTCGATATAGTATTCTTGGTTTTGCATTATGTTCCTTCAATTTTTGGAATACGTTACTTCACTCCCTCCTCTTCTTCATCATGTCCACTAATAGGTCTGAACATATTCTTATTAGTGTACTATTTGTTTTTCTTAGCTGCTCTTATGATTTTCTCCTTTTCCTCATAGTTGGATAATTTAACTATTATGTGTCTTTGTGACTTCTTGGGATTCAGTCTGGCTGGTGTTCTTCTGAATGATTGCCTGATTTTCATTTAATAAGCTGGGGACATTTTCTCTAAGAATTCCCTCACTATTTTCACTGTTGACTTCTTTGTTGTGTCTTGTTGTGGTAGTCCAATAATTCTAACATTGTTCCTCTTCATAGCATCAGACATGGCTCTCAGGTTTTCTTCAGCTTCTCTGATTGTCTTATTTGACCGCATTTCTGGCTCGTTGAAGTCTGCCTGGTTATGGTCTAGGGCACTGCTGCGATTTTCTGCCTCCTCAAGACTGTTGGCATAGCCGGTTAATTTGCTACTGGATTTTGTTATTTCATCCCTTAGATTCTGTATTTCCCTTTGGTACACGGCCTTTGTGTCCTCTATCATTTCATCCTTTTTCTGTATTGCTTCCCTCACATAGTGTATGACTCCAAGCGACATTCTGAAGATTTCTTTCTGTAGCAGTCAATGTCTGATTCTTCTATGCACATCTTTTAAGTTCATGATTTCTTCCACCATCGTCCTTTGTTTCTCCTGCTTTTTTTTTTTTTTTTTTTTTTGAGACTGTTGGAGCTGGTTGCTGTTTATGTGCTGTTTTAGAGGAGCCCGGTGCCATCTCCCAAAGAGTTCTCTCTCTTTAGGGGGCTTGTATTGTTGCTTCTTCTAACTACCTGCAGGTAGGTGCACTGGGAGGTCAGGCTACCATTGTATCTTCCTGTGGTTTCACTCTTACCCTAGCCAACCAGTATCCCATTATTTGGAATGTGAGTTGGATATTCCTCTCACAGGATGGTGGTCACGTGGTTGTGGGCCCACAAGGATAGCGCTTCACTGGCTGATTTCCCAAAAAGCCGTTGTGGTGTGTCTCATGGGGCTTGGAGCACCTCGGATGGCATGTGGTGTTTCCCTCTGCAACTGGAGTGCCACGGAAGATGTGTGGGTGTACCCTCCTTGGTATAGAGCACCGTAGATGGCAGGCAGAATTACCCTGTTTGGAGAGATTACTGTGGAGGTTGGGCAGATGTTCTTTCAGCAGCATGGAGCACCACAAACGGTGGGCATGAGTTCCCCCAGTCACTTGTAGGGCCTTGGAGTGTAGGCAGGAGTTCCCCCAGCCCTTTGAATGGGAGACACATCAGTCGTTTTGAGTGATTTTCCCAACTATGTGTAAAGCCAACAAGTGCTGGTGGCAGCTCCCCCAACTTGGCAGTCAGAGTTGCCCTTGGGGAGGGGAGACCCTGGAGGCCAGTAGTGGCTTGTGACAGGAAAGAGAGGGGGAAGGGAAGAAAACTAGAGAAAGGTGAAAACAAAGACAAGTGGGGAAAAACCTAATTAACACATGCAAAAATAGCAAAGACAAAACAAAAAGAAAAGAAACAACAAAAAAGAAAGATCGAGGCTGCTGAGACTGTGGCAGCAAAGTGAGAAGAGATAGAAGAAAAGGAAAAAAGAGGAAAGAAGAAAAGGGAAAATATAAAGAGATGGCCGAGTCTGTGCTGTGCCGTGTGGAGCACTGCCTGTGACCGTGTGCAGCTCTGCTACAGAGGGCAGGCTGGAGCTCTCCCCACTGGTGGGCACAGGGTGGGGGTTGGAGGCCAGCAGTGGCCTGTGGAAGGAAAGTGGGGGAGGGCGGAGGAAAAGAAGAGTAAAAAAAGAGATGTGAGAAATACAAAGAAAAGAAAGAGAAGGAAGAAAAACACACGACTGTGCTCGCTGGGACTGACTGGGGCGGGAAAGAGAGAAGGAAGGGAGAATAAAGACATCAAGAGTGGAGAGATAACTGATCCCTGGTCACCTGAACGTGAGTCTGGAGGGGTTTAAGTCCTTCCCCAAGGTGCTGGGTAGATGCTCCCTTTTGGTGCAGGGTCTCACGGGTGCTGGGCGGAATTGCCCTAGTTGGCAAGATCACCATGGAGGCCAGGCGGAGGTTTCCTCAGGAGCGTGGAGTTCTGGAGGGGAGGTGGCTCTCATAGCCGCCGTGCATTGTGCAGCGTTCCCACAGAGGACAGGCTGCAGCTCCCCCCACTGTTTGGGTGGTAGCGGCCCGGAAGCCATCAGTGGCATGTGAAAGGAAAGAGAGGGAGAGAAGAAGAAAGCAAAAGAAAAAAAGAAAGAAAGAAAAAAAATGGGCTCGCTGAGACAGACTGTGGTGGGAACGAGAGAACAGAGAGAATAAATAGCGAGGAAAAAGAATAGAAAGTAAGGAGATAACTGAACCCTGATCGCCTGACCATGGGGCTGGAGGAGTTCCAACACTGACTCAAGGTGGTGGGGTGGGGTGTCCGCTTGGTGTAGGGTCCCACAGATGCTGGGCACAATCACCCTCACAGGTAAGACCACAGTAAGGGCCTGGCAGAGTGCCGTGGTGTGGAGTGCTGGAGAGGACTGTTATAACTGCCTTGTGCCTATGCAACACCTGCAGCAGGTAAGTGCCCTCAGCCACGTGCAGGGCCCCAGCACACGCAGGGGATCTCCCAGGCATGCGAAGGACAGGTGGGACCTCCCCAGCTGCATGAAGTACCTCTGAGGAAGGACAGTAGCTCCCCCTGTTGGGCTGTGGAGTTTCCCTAATTTATGCCAAGACCGCTGATGTCCTAGTAGCTCTGAGAAGTGGTTTTTCTTCCCCCTTCCTTGCCAACTGGAATTGCATTCAATTAAATTGGCCCCCTGGCTATGGGCTATCCGTTTTTGCTCAGTGAAATTATTTTAAGACTGATGTTTGCTCCAGAGGCTCTTTGTTATCTTAAGACCTTGAGGCTCTGTAGCTAACATATGGCATTCCTCAGCTCTAGCTCCCTTATTATGTTACTGTGTGCTAAAGGATCTGTTCTACAGGTTTGTCTTAGAGTTAAACAATGAGCCTGAGATTTTCTGCTTTTACTGAGAAAATAATTTTTCTCTTTTTTATATTGGGCTTGTGGGGTGTCCTGATTTGGGGGCTGCCATGCTGACACACAGGGGAGGAGATCTGGATTATCAGAAAGGTCGTTTTCTTGTCGGCCAACTGGAACTTAATCCTCCCTCCAGGCTATGGCACCCACGTGTGCTCTGCCACGCTGCAATCTGATGCAGGTAAATTTCCTGACACCATTTCAACTGTTGCAAATCTATGGGTACCTATGCCAACCCCAACCTCTCGGTTACGAGCACAAGGTAGCTAACAGCACCGGTGCTCTGGTGTGAGGTCTTGTGACTAGCATTCTGAGGCTCTCTTCCGGTCTGGGATTATGTCCCCTTTGAGGGAGCAGTCTGGGGTAATCACCACTAGCTGCAGGACTAGAGCAAGGGCTCCGATCTGACGCCCGCAAACACAGCACAACGAACCTAGTGTGTTTCAATGCAGTCTTGGTTTTCTTTGTGAATGAAAATAAAAAAAGCAGAGGTCTGTGTCAGACCCTAGTACCCTGGTTCTAATTTTAGGACTTGGCCTCTCAGTCTCATTCTCCTTACCTCTTAGTTTTCTGGTCTGGCAGCAGGAGCTCTGGGCAGGTAAATCAACCTGGAGGCCATCTTCCCCCTCAAGGTCATGCTATTCAAATACCTCTTAGACATGTAAAAGCTGAGAAACACATATAAAAGACCAGAGAAGAATTGATGAGTTTGGATTATGGTATTGGTAAAGAATGTTGAATATATCATGGATTAATAGAAGGAACAAATTCATTTTTTGAGGAAGTACAGCCAAATTGCTCTTTGGCAGTGAATATGGTCAGACAATGCCTCATAAACTTTGGATATATTATCAGGAGGACCCAGTCCCTGGAAAAGTAGGGGGATGGGGTCATCCAAAAAAGAGGATGAGTCTAAATGAGATGATTGTCAGAATGGCTGTAACAGTGGGGCTCAAACACTGCAACACTTGTGAGGGCAACACGGGACTGGTTAGAGTTTGAATCTGTTGAATGTATATGGTCATTGTGAGTTAGAGTCGATTTAACGGTATCTAAAAATAATAATCACTCATGACTCTCATTACTTGCTGGATTTTGGAGTTGCCATAGGCTTCCAGGGACATGCTAGGGATTTGTAGAAGTGGAGTTATTATAATGTTTCTCTTTCTATCATTAGCTTACTCAAATGTCAATGCAATTTTATTTCCATTGCTGTTCTGATTTTCTTTACTCCTGATTGTTAATGCTCATGATATCCCCCACTGAGCTGATATTGCCCAAATTTAGCACCCTCTTATGTATTCATTCTCTTTTGCATCATGACTTGAAGCCCAACTTGAAGTTTTTCTTCAGGTATTCCATTCTGGATAACTTATCCTGTAATCACTTTTACATTTTTTTTTAACTAACCTCTCACACTTTTTCTGAATGTTTCTGTGTTAGAACGGGTTGACTAGAGAAACAAATTCACTAACATTCATATATAGGTATAAGAAATAGTTTTATCTCAGGGAGTAATTTGATATAAGAAAAGATCCCATTCCAGTCCAAATCAAGTCTGTAAGTCTGATACTAGCCCATAAATCCCTCTTCAGACTGACAGAGCTACCTGCAATGATGGAGAGTACAGGAAGATGAGATGTACACGTGTGAACAAGGCCAGTTGTGCAGCAGGTTGCCATGAAACTTCAAGGTGTAGTGATGTGTGGCATGGTGACGTGATCCACCACGATCCACGGGTTGGCTTGGCCCACAGATAGCATGTAGAAGCTAATGCAGGCAGCAGTGAGCTTGTCTGATTTCTGGAGATAAAGAAGAGGAGGAGGCCAGCCTGGATCAGCCATTTATCTGCCTCCCTCCAATCAAGCTGCAACCTGATTGGAAGGTTAGCCTCTGCCCACATTCTTATGGGTGCCATGTTGACAGGAAAAAACAAACTATCAGAGTGTCTATATTTAACCCTGTCGTTTTGTGGGCAGAGCTTCCCAGTGATTTTAATCCTGGGGATAGCTCAAATACACATTTTTTTTAACAGAAATCTGTAGGACTGACAAAAATTCAAATATGTTTTAATTAGCAATGTTTCAAAGTAACTGATTTTTAAATATTGATGACTTTCATGTATTCACAGTTAAAGTGCTTCAGATATGTATCTGGTTTAACCCTCAGGTGACAATTAATTCTTAGGAAAAATATGGTAGATAGAAATTCCAGGAAAAAAGTGATGACAAAGGCAGAGATAGAACTATGAATCAGATGATAATGTTTGTAAAGAAAACGCATGATCATCAATAATTTATTTATAGCAGAACTATGTTAGCCATGAAAGACCTTACAAAGAACTTATAATTCATACACACTATTAGAATTCAGTTGACTAAGTAGATGGAAATACAGAAAAAAACATACAGAATAGCAGTTCATGTAAGGATTCAACCATAATCAACAATAATCAAATAAAAGTGTCTAAAGCTATACAAATATAAAAGGAAATCACTGTAAAAGGAAACATCTATAGTTCTCAAAAACAACAAAGAGTAGCATTAGCAGATTTTAAAGTCACGATAACTAAATATTCATCTTTTAAGAGGGAAAATGATAGGACCTTACTTTAATCAGAATATAATTATTTCCTGATCAATGTCTACCATGTTCAAGGGAGCAAAATTGGACAGACACTCTGTCAGCACCCATTTACAGTTTAGCATATCTGAGTTATCCCAGTACTCATATTTTCTAAGAATTTTAGCCAATATTGGTTTTGGTTTGAATTCTTCCTTGGGATGAATTTCAAACCGTAGAGAAAGCACAGCGTTTTTGGCTTACCAGTAAGGCAACCTGCATTATACTTTGTGGGACTCTTCTTGGCTCTCGAGCCATGCTCAGCATAAAGACTTCTGGCAGACAGACTCATTTCCAAAGCCACACCAATGGCTGCTATTGCAAGGGCAAGCCCTTCACTAGACCAACAGTCCTGTTTTCAATTATTCAGGACTTGCTGTGTTTTATTTCGTTTTGGACATCCAATCCTAGAAGACTGAATCTCTCTTTGTTGAAGATATCATATAGAGCATTTGCAGATAAGTTTATGGAGCAATTTTATGGGGCAAACAAAATTAAATTAATACTGAATAAACCCCTCACACCAACACTTGTTACTGAATGATTTGATGGTAAATATAAAAGCAAAAGGAATGCAAGGTTAATCTCAAATTAATGTTCTTGATGCATTATTATTGCCTAAGAGCAGTCAGTTGAGTCGTTAGACTTGCATTGGAATAATAGTATTCTACATTCATTTAACATTTATAAGAATAAGTAAATTAAAACAAAACAAAAAGATTCATTGCCATAGTTATGACTCATAGCGACCCTCTGGACAAAGTAGAACTGCCTCTTTGGGTTCCTGAGGCTGTAATTTTTATGAGAGTAGAGCTTCATCTTCCTCCCGAACAGTGGCAGGTTGGCTGGAACTGCTTATCTTGTGGTTAGCAGCCTAAATCTTAACCCTCTAGACGATCTGAACTCCATTTACTAAGTACATTTATTTGTTAAATATGATAGCTATCATTTAGTAAATACTTATCTCACTTTATTAGCTTTTTATATTTATTTTCATTTCTTTAAATCCATGACTAAATTCCACTCATATACTATAGGTAAGGAAACAGGGTTGGGATATTAAGTAATGTTTCTAGGATTGCAAAGTTAGTAAGCATTGGAGGTGTTTAATAAGTATCATAGACTATCTTCCTACATGTCAGTTTTTTCTTCCTTCTTGTTTTTTTCCTCTATTCTTTTTCTGTTGGACTTAGGCTTTGGCCAATGACAGGTGTTCCTTTCAGAGCGGAAGCAATGTGCTCCATTTCAGAGAAGAAGGGTTAAGACTTGCCACCTCTCCCTTCACTACATGATTAGGAATGGTCCAGAGAACGGTTGCTCTTTCACGGTGGAGTAGAATTGCCCTAGAAGAGGACAGTCATCTACAAAGGACATGAAGTGTGAATGAAAACCAGTGTTGGTGTTCACCACTGCCACTCACTGATACAGCATATCCAAGTCTGGATTGATTAACTCAACAATCAAAATTACTTGATTCTGGAGGTCTTTTTTAGATGTTCAAATCTTGTAATTGTTTTGGTAAAGTGGAATTGCTTAAATATGGCTGTAGTGTCTATATCTAAGTGTTGGGTGGCAAATCATTCCATGGGAGAAAGATGGGGGCTTTCTATTTCTGTAAAGAGTAACAGTGCTGTAAACTCACAGAGAAAGTTCTACCCCATAGGGTCACTATGGGTCTGTATTGACGCAATGGCAGAGTTTGAGTGCGATTCAGCTCTGTAATTCCCACCAAATGGTGGGTGGGACTATGCAAATAGGGTGTGTGAAACCCTACTAGAGGGGATTGGTCAGTTTTGCCTTTCCTCTGTGTATCATAGAGGCACCTCAGAAGCAGAGAGAGAATTCTTAATCAAGGATGACACTTAAGGAATATCCACCAGTTGTGAGAAATCCCTGCCTGGAATGTCAGAGGCAGCAGAGGTACCAGAGGCCACAGTACTGAGACCATGAGGCAGAGTAGAGAAGCAGCAGCAACATTGTGGGCAGAGTGATGGGTTTCCTGGCCTAGGGAACAAGGTAGAAGCCAAGAGACCACGATGCTGAGGGGCTGGGAATCAGAGAGAGATGTGACTGCTGGCTGAGGAGAGCTGCTGTTAGGGACAAAAGACTCATTCTGACATGTTCTCTGATCTTGACTTGCAGTAACCAGTTAATTTCCCTAATGTTTATTAGGGAATAATTCTGAGCATATTCTGTGAGCTCTATCTGGACACTGCAATCATTTACTGGACCTGGTAGAGAAGCTGAGGACTCTGGGAGCATGAATTGACAAAATTTGGGAGAAGACAGAAAGTGAATAGTGTCTGATCGCTGCCGTGTGGGAATCAACCTCAGGCTGGTGTGGAGTTGACTTCTCCTCCTTCGTGTAGCCAGAAGAGGCTAGATGTAGGCTCCATGCTGCTTCTGCAGTTGCTGTCAAGTTGGTCCAACTGCAAGTGACCCCATGTACTGCAGTAGAAAATCCTCTTTCCTCCTAACATCTTTACAATCGTTATATTTCTACATATTTTTTGCAGCCACTATATCAATCCATCTTATTTCTCATCTCCGTTTCCTTTACCGGTCCCCTACTTTACTAAGCACGATTTCCTTATTTTGGGGCTAGTTTCACCTGATACTGTGTCCAAAGTATGTAAGAGAAGTTCTCACCATCCTAACATCTAAGTAGCATTCTGGCTTTACTTTTTTGCAAGACAGGGTGTTCCTTTTGACTAGAAGTTTACTGTATATTCAATATTCTTTACTAAAGACCACATTCAAGAGCATCAACACTCATCTGGTCTTCCTTCCTCATTTCTCAGCTTTCTTATGTACAAGAGGTGATTAACAAAACCTAGGTTTAGGTCAAACGCGCATACGTCCTCAGTGGCATCTGTGAATGTTCAACACTTTAATGAGGTATTTTGCAGTAGATTTGTCCACTGCAATACGTCATTTGATTCCTTGACAACAGCTTCCAAAGGTGTTCACTGTGTATCCAAGTAAAACAAAATTCTTTTTTCCCAGCCTGTAACCCTCAATCTATAAGCCTGAAATTGAACTCACCACTGTGGCGGCTCTGCCTTCTGCCAAACTACCAAGCGGCCTCTATGGAGAACCAAGACCCCTGGGTGGGAGGCACTCATTAGACCATTCAAGGGCACAAGGTCAAAAGGGCAGCATTTGCCCAGATATAGAGCTCAGAAGGCAGGAAAAGATATGAAGGAAAGATGTGTGGAAAGAGTAAGCAAAGGGAGGAAGTAGGACAAGTGCTATCACACTGTGGGATTGCAATCAATGTTACAACAAAATGTGTATGAATTATTTAACGAATAACCAAATGACTACAAAAACCTCACCCAAATAGGAACAAAGTATTAAGAAAAGTAAGTGAAATCCTTGAAGGATGCAATATTTTCTGTTTGTTATGATGCTTGTACAATCACTGTTGGAGTAGTTGTTCAAGTACTTAGCTGCCTCACAAAAGGTTGGCGTTTTGAATCCACTAGCCACCCCATGGGAGAAAGACATGCCAGTCCTCTTTTAAAAACAGTTTTTTTATTGATACTTAATCCACATATCACACAATTCAATAGTTTAATCATATCAAGAATTGTACAATCCTTACCATAACCAATTTTGGAACACTTTCTCTCCCCCCACCCAAGGTTAAATCACTTTTAAAATGAGTTGTGTAATCACCATCAGCTCTAGTGGTCCCTCTCCCCTCCCACATCCATTGTTTGCTTCCCTGCCCCCTCACCCTGCCTGTCTCCCTCCCCCACCCCTACTTTTCCTGTAAAGCTTGCATCCGATCTTGTCTTTATGCATCTACTTCTGTGCTTCACAGACTGGAAACCCCAACAAAACAATAAAAAATAGAAACAAATTTAAGTGGTAAGGATAAAATAATTATAATACAAAGATAAAAATACAAATAGTGAGTGAAAAAGAAAAGACCAATGTGAATATTTAAAAGGCCAGGAAAGAATTTTTGTCATGGAATTAGAAAGAAATGCTAGCACCTAGAAGAATTTCAGGCTGGGTCAAGCAGGAGGTCAACTGACCAAGTGTCAAATTCGATACAGTATAGTCTGATTATAATGATCCCTATCTGATGCTAAAGTTGTTCAAGACTCTTGCCCATGGCTAGTAGGGATCTGCCAGTGTTCTAATCTGACTAGATACTCTAGAGATGGGTTTGGGGTCCCTGGCACAGCAGTCTTGAAAACCCTAGTTTTACCCTGTCCTATGTTGCTAGGAGATCAAATGACACATTGCATTGGGCTAAAATGCTGCACAAGACCTCTTTTAAGCATTGAAAAGCAAGGATGTTATTTTGAGGACTAAGTTACACCTGACCAAAGTCATGGGATTTTCAATTGACTCGAATGTGAAAGTTGGACATTGAACAAGGTAGACCATAAAAAATCAATGTGTTTGACTGGTGCTGTCGAAGAATACTGACAGTACCATGGACAGTCAAAAGAATAAACTGATCTCCTTTGGAGTCCTGAGAGGCACGGGTGGCAAGACTTCATCTCATGTACTTTGGACATGTTGTCAGGAGCCACCAGTTGCTGGAGAAGGACATCAAGCTTGGTAAAGTGGCAGGGCAGTGAAAAAGTGGAAGGCCCTTGACAAGCGGGGTTGACATCCCTCATTCCATGTCTAGCAAGGGGCTTGAACATAAGAACAATTGTGAGGATGGTGCAGGACCAGGTGGTATGTTGTTCTGCTGTACATAGGTCTCTATGGAATCTCCTTCTGATGATGTCATCATCTCCATGTAGTCCAGCTCCTTGGATTATGTCCTCTATAAACAGATTGGATGAGTCTGATAAAAGAATACAGCCCTGAATTGAAATCATGTAGATCCCCTTGCTCTGCTTGAATGACTGCCTCTTAGTCTAGTAGTGGTTGTGCATGAACACATGTAAGCATTCTGGAAATCCCATTTTCCTAGTGATAACTGTAATTCATTATAATCCACCGAATTGAATGCCTTGCATAGTCAAGAAAATATAGGTAACCGTCTTTCTGGTTACTCGGCTTTCAACCAAGATCTGCCTGACCTCCACAGTGCCATCCACGCATGAAGCACCTCCCTCTCTCATGTCTTCTTTTGCATTTGCTTTGACTTTCTGGCAGTTCCCTGCCATCATTTTTAAATTATCTTCTTCAAAATTTTACTTGTGTTCAGGATTATTGATATCGTTTGATAATTTCCATATATGTTGGATTACCATAGCTTGGAGTGCACACAAACATGTATCCCTTCTACAGGTGATTGGTGTAAATGTTTTATATTCCTGAATTGACTTAAAAGCCTGTGGTTATGCTTTTATTCTCTTATTTCCCTCCTTCAATACAATTTATCTACTCAAAGTATTTATGTGGTGTCTGTGACAAATGTACAAGATCACTTTAATGTGCTTATGTAAGATCTCTCTCTCCAGACTTGAGTTAAACCTCGGTCCTTGGCTCCGCACGAGAAAGAATTCACACCGAAGCCTGGCTCGTGATCCAAGTGAATTTAATGAGAGTTATAAGAAGCTTCAGGTATTACGCGGCACCCATAGGATTCCTTTCGACCATGCAGCCTGGCAGAGGCTGCTCTGGGTCACGCAAAGATTTCTCTCCCAAGTTTTCCTCCGAAAAAAGACCCCTCCTCCCTCTTGGTTCCTGCCTTTTCAAGGATTCCCGGGGGAGGCGTGAATGACCCCAGGTCGGTCCCATTGGCTGAAGTGCAATCACCTGGCCCAGGTGGACTGATCCAGGTTTCACGGCCATCCGTGCCCACTGGCGGGAAAATCCAGGGCTTTGTCCTATGCTGGTTCTCCTGGACATGCGTCAATAGACATCCCATCCCTGCCTATCTGCCTAACACTTACATCTGAACTGTGTCTGTCCTTTCATTAGACTTCACTGTATTAAGTACCATGAATATGTTTTCATCTCTTGAGATGATTTAATTTACAATTGGCAAATAAGGAATAAGTCAGGAATGGAAATATACAGAATTTTGGAGATGGTACTGGAAAATACAATTTTATAATACTCTTTCGACCTCAGAGAATCAACAAAAACCTACTTGGTTATTATCACTTCTAAGTTTTTGAGTGTACAGTTTTCTTAGTTATGCAAGCAGCCTCCAGGCCCTGTAGCATTCCTTAGTGTGGGCTTCTTCTTAGGCTGATATATGCTAAGGGACCACTTCTACATGTTTCTTGGAGCTGAACAATGAGCCTGGGATTTGCAGTTCTTACCAAGAATATATATTCTCACTCTTTTATATTATGCTTGTGAGGTGCCTTGATTTGGGGGTTGTCACGCTGACCCCAGAGGGGGAGATCCAGCTTAGCAGGGGGGGGTTTGTCCTTCTTGCCAACTGAAACCCAATTTACCCCCTGGACTATGACTATCAGTCTATTTTCTCCCACACTGTCATCTGCCTCAGGTAAATTTCTGCTTTTTCTTCTATTCCAAATTATGGCTTCTCACAACCCCCACTCCCCAGGCTATGAGCTTCAGGCAGCTGACCACGCAGAGAGCTCTGGGTGGGGTTCTCCTTGGGTCTGGGGTTATGTCCCCTTTAGGGCGTCAGCCTGAAGAAACCGCTGCTCCTGGCAATAGGCCAGGAGGAGTTTTTCAGCTGGAGCTTGTGAACCCAGCTTGCCCAACCTAGAGCAATTTAAAGGTTCGCTTTGTGAGTGGAAATCACCACAAAAAGGGTTCAGGAGAGACCCTACCTAGTACCCTAGTTCTAATTTCAGGACTCCACCTCCCAGTTCCCTTCACCTTACCTCACAGGAGCTCTAGGCAGGTAAGTCTTAACTAGTCACCATTTTCCTGAGTGTAGAGTTTTCCTGTAAATTTTAAACTCAACAGCCTTTTTCTCCTCCCACTCCACCCCCTCACCCCACAGTGTCTAAGGCCTGGCATGGAGCCCTGCTGGCATAGTGGTTACACATTGGGCTGCTAACTGCAAGGTCAATGGTTTAAAATTACCAGCAGCTCTTCTGGAGAAAAAGGAGGATTTCTACTCCAGTCAAGAGCTACAGTCTCTATGGAAATCAATCTGGCGATATCTGAAACACATGGAAATTGAGCTACCATATGACCCAGCAATTCCCCTACTGGGCATATACCCAGAAGAGGCAAGAAACAAACCACCGCCACACATCTGTGCTCCAGTCTCCATTGCAGCACAGTTCACAACTGCAAGGAGCTGGAAACAACCTAAATTTCCATCAACTGAAGAATGGATTAAAAAACTGGTACATACATACAATGGAGTACTACATATCACTAAAAAGCACTGATGAACGTATGAAGCACATCACCACATGGGAAGAACTGGAGGAAATGATGCTAAGTGAAGTAAGCCAAGCACAAAAGGACAAGTACAACATGAGTCCACTGAGACAAGCTTAAAAATGCAGAAGGGGCATAGGGAAAAAAGCTATTGTATATACACATTCCTGGGGTGAGGTATAGGTAGTATGGCAGGGGCCAGGCCAAATCCAGGGGTACATATGGTAGACAACTAAAAAGGAGAGGGGGAAAATAAAAAGACATGGGTAGCAGGGGAACAGGGCACTAATCCACCCAAGGGGAGGGTGTTGTTTATATCTCCACTGGGAAAGATGGACTAGACTTCAACCCTGTGCTCCAAGATGTGAATGCAACATACCAGCGTGAAGCTGGGAACCAATAGAGAGGTCTGAGGGGCCGACCCCAATCCCAACTACGTGGATGCGTCCTCCCCACCAACCCACGAATAATTCACTTCAGAGGACTGCACTGAAGCTACAGCTTAGGGAGAGGGACATGTCTGATCAGAGCACACAGGAGCAAATGAAGGGGGAGAAAGAGAGAGTGGAGCACATCCTGGCCCACCACGCTCTGAGGATGATATTCCTGCTTAAAACAGCCAATGCACAGAGAGGACCATGGGGTTGGCCCCACTTTGACACACAACATCCCTCTGACCCATAGCGCTATGGGGGACAACACTGGAGAAACAGTGCGGGGAATTGTGCCCTATCTGACCCCACCACATCAAGGCAACACACTAAGGGCATGCAACAGAACTGCAAGGGAAGCATAGCAATGAAGTCCTCAGGGAATACCAAAAATAGACTTTGGGGCCAAGGCGTGGCACCCCATCATACTCGACTGGAAAACACTCCTAAAGGCCAACAAACAGACCTTGAAATCTTTATAGACATTTCCTTTTTTTATCATTGGTTCTTTTTGTGATTATTGTTTTTGGTTGCTTTGTTTTGATCTGTCTTGTTTTTGTGCATATTATCTCTGTCTATCTAGATAAGACAGGTGGGATAAATCATGTGGTGGAGAAAACAATGGGACTGATGGTTCTGGGGGACATGGGAGAGGGAGAGGTGGGGGGGGGGGAAGGAAGTGGGTGTTAAGAAACACAGGGAGAAGGGAATAACAAGTGATCTAAAGTTGATGGTGAGGAGGGTGTAGGAGGCCTGGTAGGGCTTAATCAAGGGCAATGTAACTGAGAATGAAAGCTGAAACATGATAGTGGGACAAGAGGAAAGTAAAAGAAAATATAGGAAAGAACTAGGAGGCAAAGGGCATTTATACAGGTCTAAATACAGGCATGTACATATGTAAATATATTTTTATATGAGGATGGGGAAATAGATTTATGTACACATATTTATAGGTTTAGTATTAAGGTAGTAGATGGACATTGGGCTTCTACTCAAGTACTTCCTCAATTCAAGAACACTTTGTTCTATTAAACTGGCATTAATGATGCTCACCTTCATGACACGATCACTGAAGACAAAGCGGGTACATAAGCAAATGTGGTGAAGAAAACTGATGGTGCCTGGCTATCAAAAGATATAGCATCTGGGATCTTAAAGACTTGAAGATAAACAAGAGACCATCTAGCTAAGAAGTAACAAGTCCACATTGAGGAAGCATACCAACCTGCGTGATCATGAGGTATTGATAGGATCAATTATCAGGCATCAAAGACCCAGAACAAAAAAATCTTATCATTGTGAGTGAGGGGGAGTGCAGAGTGGAGACGCAAAGCCCATCTGTAAGCAACCTGACATTCCCTTACAGAAGGGGTGCAGGAAGGAGAGGAGCCAGCCAGTCAGGGCACAGTATGGTACTGATGAAACATACAACTTTCCTCTAGTTCTTTAATGCTTCCCCTCTCTGCCTCACTACCATGACTCCAATTGTACTTTACAAATCTGGATAGACCAGAGCATGCACACGGGTACAGAAAAGAGCTGGAAACACATGGAATCCAGGACAGATAACCCTCTCAGGACCAATAATGCGAGTAGCAATACCAGGCAGGTAAGGAGAAGGTGGGGGAGACAGGGGGAAAAGATCACATAGATTGACATATAACCCCTTCCCAGAGGAATGCACAACAAAAAAGTGGGTGGAGAGACACACTGATCAGGAGAAGACATGATAAAAGAATAATAATTTATAAATTATAAGAGTTCATGAGGGAGGGGGGCTGAGGGGGAGGGCAATGAGGAGCTGATACCAAGGGCTCAAGTAGAAAGAAAATGTTTTGAAAATGATGATAGCAACAAATGAACAAATATGCTTGACACATGGATGGATATATGGATTGTGATAAAAATGGTCTTAACACCCAATAAAATGATACAAAAAATAAAATAAAAAGCTGGCTGTAAAACAAACAAAAGGTTTACAGTCTTAGAAACCCCTGGAGGTAAGAATTGACTTGATAATAGTGGGTTTGGGCTTCGGAAGTGGATGTCATAAATAAAACATCATATAAAAGAAAAAAAAAGAGTCACAGTCGCAGAAACTCACCACTGGGGCATTCTCTCTGCTATGGGTCGCAGTGTGTCTGAATCAACTGGATGGAAGTGATGGAAGTGAGTAAGTAGGACTGGAGGGAGGTCTTTCATGCTTTCGCAAAGAGTAGTTTGTAAAACACACTACTATGGAATTGATAAGATTTACTCTAGTTAGAAATTAGCCTCAGAATAAAAACACTTCCCAAAAAGAATTTATGTGGATTAAAATTGTATTTTAGGATTTTTGGTTTTCAGGTTAACCTCTTAAAAAAAAAAAAAGCTTGTAAGGTATTGGGCTGCCTGCTGCTCACTCTGAATCTAATTAGAAATGTTGTAGGTAGATGAAAATAGAAACAATAAAATTTGCATATTTTCTTTTGCTCTAGTTATTTTTTATCCACAAAATTTAACAAATTAAGTTAGTAAGTCAATAAAAACTTAGCAAAACATCTGGATAATTGGATACCTTAGAAAAAGAGAATTTTCTCTGTGGACCCTTACATATGCTGCTATGAGTCCCTGAGAAAAAGTGTTTTCATAATTTGTAAGTAAAAGTCATTAGGTCTGTAGAGATATTTAAGTGCAAACCCTAGCTTGACTGTGGGAGCAACTGATGGAGACGGCAACTGTCTTTGGTTCAAGACCCCGTGTCTAAGGAAAAGAAAAGCCTTTTATGAAATTGCTATTTAATGTTATCTACTTTGAAACCACATTTGCTGTTTGTCTAATAACTCCTCCATACTATGCTGACCTGCAATTTTTTACACTGTATTTTTATCCTGAGTAACTGGCATGAATTTTAGAGCAACTGCTTTATTCTGGGGAAGCTGGCCGTCATGATTAGTGGTTGGCCTTCAGTATTTCCACACCAGTATCTTCCCACTGGTGCGTGTGCGGTTGCACACAGAACAAACGCTAGCTGAGGATTGAGTGCTGGCAGGAAAGGATCGTTCGCTTCACAGTGATCTTGTGGCCACATAGGCATACCACAACCTCCATCACTGGCCTCCAAATTTTGGCAGTCATAAGTGAACATTGTTCTTGCAAATAGATACCATTATTTCGATAATTTTCTTTGAATCTTAGATCTTTAGAAACGGAAATAAATATGACTCTGACATGTCCCCAAATTTCTTATTGAGTATGCCAAGCTGCTTTGAGGTAGGTATCTGCCGTAAGGTCTGAGACTTGGAGCAAATTCAGGGTGATACTTTGAGGAACAGCAGCTGTCTCTGTGAGGAGGACAAAGGGACTGGGTCTTTCCCAGCAGGGATGCGACCTTGTGGAGCCTTCCTAGAGAACACGTACAGCAATCAGCCAAGGACAACGGCCTGCTGTGCCTTTCAGGCCAAGCCCACGCAGGAATCTACGCTCCGTTCAGCACAAAAGGACCTCATCAGAGAAGACTGTGAACATAAAGCATCTGTCTTAAGTATCACAAATGTGACTTCAGTTTTCCTCTTAAATACCATTTCGGCTGACCTTTGGAAACAGAACGGCAGTTTCTGCAAGCCTTAAATTGCTCTTTCTCATGAAGAACAATAAAGAACGAATGCATTTCAATTTCAAATGGCCTTTCTGGAGAGTAAGCACATTCCAGACTCTTACTGGTCTTTAGATCTTACAGGGTTTCAAAATGAGTTCTAACAATCTTCTTGAGAATCTCTAAAGAAAAAAAAACAACAATGCCAGTTGTATCAGATGGAAGTTAATCCTAGTTTATTTGACAAAAACTATGATCACATAGAAGAGATATTAATAAATGAAAATCAACATGACAAGATGGTCTTTTTACTGTTCTGTTTATTTGGTTTTGTTTGTTTTTAACTCATTTTCATGCATAGCTATTTGGACATCTTTGCCCATTTTCCTCTGACCTTCTAACTTTGAGCTGGGATTAGTGCAGGAAACAATCTGGTTTTGATGGCAGCCCAAATTTTTGTGAGAATGTGTGTTCTAAATAAGCTCAAGTAGGTCATATGACTCATGCGCTTTCCATGGTCTCATTGACTTTATTTTCTGTCAAGAAACTATTTAATTAATCTAACTTGATCAGATGTTTTTTTTCTTGATTATGCCTTTTTTTAATGTATTGTTTGCTATGAATGAGGTATTGCTTGTATAGATTTGGGGGTAAAAGGCTTTATAAAGTTTACAGAGATTAGATCAGTCTGCAGGGGAGAAATGAATACGTGAGTCCTGTGTGGTTTTCAGAGACAGATGTTTTTTCTGTTTAGAGATTACAGCCTTCGTGATTAAGCATTTAAGAAGGGAGACCGAACGATGAGGAACGCACAGGGCATCCATAGAGACACTTCACAGGCTCACTGGGGATTTTTATGCATTTTTTATGCATACAACAAGTAATGAGAACTTTACTCAGAAAAGCTTCTCAAAGCAATCTAACCCAGTTTAAGCTCAAGATGAGTTTCATTTGAATGCGTTTCCAGAAAGTCTTCTAAAAGTCACATTTACCATGGAAGTATTATTAGAAACCCCATGTACATAGGGGCGGGCTCCGCTGAAATCCTGAGACGTACACAATTCTCTGTGAATTTGGGTCGTTCTGCATGAGAGAAAGTTTTGGGTTTTGATATTTCAATCTCATCTCAATCAGGCGCCCTGCTGGTGTCGTGTCACCGCTCAACTGTTACAGCAAGCCTGGGGCCCCAGGGCCCTGAGGGGCCTTGGCAGAGAGACTTGCAGATCGATTTCTGAAAGTCCAGCCTTACAAACCCTGTGGAGCAGTCTTCCTCTGGCACACATAGATAGGATTGCTAGCGGTCAGAAAGATGGCAATTTTTATATTTTAGCTTTCCATTGTTGCTGTTTTCAATGACCACTTCAAATGGGGTGGGGGTGGGGAGTGGGGTGTCTGAATTCCTTTGAGCCACACGTCATTCATCTTCAGTCTGTCCTGGAGATGTGACAAACCGTTCATCTTTTTGTAGAGAAACAGACTCCAGTTGGCTTGTACAAATATGCTGAGGGGCCTGGATTTAAGTGCACGTCTAGGGTAGGGAGATTGAGCAAGGAGGGAATCTGAAAATGACACTTTATCTCTCATTCTATATAGTAAAGATCAGTAAAAACTTGGATGACTTGCTGGTCACATAAACCCTTTTGTATTCCTTTAGCATTATAGGATTGCCTGAAATTAGGCATTTGGCTCAATATTGGTTCAGAACTAGTATACACACACAAAGAGGACGACACATGTGGTTTCTTTGTTGATTAAAATAAACAAATAAATTTGGGTTACTTGGAGGGCTTGCCCTGTCTTTTGCCAAGAATCGCTAATGTTCATGTTTTCCAGCAGACATAACTAACATGACTTCCAAACTCAAAGGATGTCAGACTGAAGCGGTAAGAATACATGTAACACCTTATCATAAAGTTCTAAACATACATCCAGAGATTTACTGGATCACACTGATATGCTCTAAAACAAATGACCCCAGTTATTATTTAAAGCAAGTACCGATGCATCTGGAAAGTTTCACTCAAATTATAGGAAGAAAAAAAGACTTGCTTTTGAAATTTCCATTGAAACCAGGGAACCATGAGACAGCAGTCCACTTATCTGTATATATTTTTGGTGTAACTCCCTTTATGTAGGAAATATGCAAACTCTGCTCATTATCAGAATGAGAGGAAATGAAAGAGGAGTCACTGTAGAAACAGCTTTAAATACAGTGACATCATTTTTATTATTCTCAGGTCGATAAATGGTCCAAACTGTCTTAAAAATGAACAGGTCCAACAGCTTGGTAAAGCCACTTGCCAAGAAGAGGAAGTCGATATGCCAGCAGATTTATGAATATTCTCCGACTACCTGTCCACTTTCATTCCTTGTCTAGCACAATGCAAGTTTATTTTCTTCAAGTAACACAGCCCTTTGAAGAAAAATAAACAAAGAGCAGAATAGCTAAAAGGAGAAGCAGAGACAGTGTGCGTGAGGACGGGTCAGATTTTACTTAGTAGCATTTTTGCCAAAATCTCTCTGTATACATGTCTTGCAAGACAAAATGGCTGTTTAATACAATTTAATGATCCTTATAATAAACAACTGATTTTGAAAGCTAAGTAAAAATTAAAATGAGCAGCAAACATTGAAATACAACCCTTTTAAATAGTTAAAGATTAAATTTATTTGAAAAAATATTACTAGACTCCGCCAAGAAATTCCTTTATTTTTGCCTTTTAAAATTAAGTCAAGACACAAACATCTTCCTTTGCTTTCTCTGCAGGAAAAAAACTAGTGTCTGGATGATTTCCAAGCCACCCAGACAGCTATTTAAACGGGAACAAGTGACCTTTGGAACAGACTAGAACATAGCAGCTTGGCCAGACAGAGGGTGGGAGTGGTCAAGTGGGAAAGACCCCAAAATGTTCTTGTGAAACCTCACTTGAAGGAAGAGGACAATAAAAAAATTTAAGGATAAATGAACTTAAATTTTTCTAAAACCAATGAAAACTGTAGGAATCTGAAATAGAATCCTGGGAGTGAGACTCTTTGGCCACATTCTTTAAGGTATATGTAGAATACAAATAGAGATCTCCATGTCCTGGAATACAGATAATGTTCCTTACAGGATCCCTTATACAATGTCCAACATAGCATCTACATAGCTAATTTACAGGAGTTCAAAATTAATTATTTTTCCTCTGATAATTCAAAAAGATTTTCTTAGCCTATGACTGTATGGCAGTTAGGGGCCTGTAAGTCATAATAAAAAATGTATTAGGAAATTATAATTGCAAAAAGAAAGTTTTCAAATAATAGGACTGATTTCAGTGAACAGGGGTGATTGACCATGACCTTGCATCTACTTCTAGAAAAAAGTTGTGTGGTTGACGTCAGCTCATAGCCACCCGCAGTGTCAGAGTGGAGTAGTTCATGAAGGAGGGCTCTCAGTGACAGATTTCAGAATCGTCTGCAGTACAGTCAAGCATGTTGACTCTTTGTACTGCCCGTGGCCTTTTGTAGGATTTGCTATTCTTTTTTTTAAAAAAAAAAACCTCACAGAGAAACAACATGCTAAAGAGGTATTCAACTCTTTCCCAATACCTTTGGACAAAATGCTCAAAAACGACATCAAAGAAAATGCAAATTATTCAGGGGAACTTTCATGCAAGATGTCTGGAGAATAAATAACGCTAACAAGGCAACTTTCAAATAATACCAGAAAAGTTTGCAAAGCCACATTTTATTCATTATTGCAAACTCTGTGAGGGTGAATTAAAAACATATAGATATATATCTACTGCTCCTAAAACTCTGGGACATGCATTCATTGATTTACTTCCCAATGTCTGCATGTGGAAACATGTTCTCTCAGGCAACATACTGCTCTTGTTCTTGTTGGGGCACCTTCTGGATGAAGATCAGTCAGGACAGTGGCTTGTGAAGGAGCGTGCTGGGCAAATTCGATTCAAGGCAAAGGTTCTGGTAACTGCTTTTTTTAGGGTTCTAAAGTGGAAATCCTGGTAGATTTTCTCAAAGGATGAAGGACAATCATGGGGCTTATTATGTAGTTTTCAGAAAATTAAAAACAGTATTGGTTAGAAAAAGCTAGGAAGCCCATCATGACAGTAAACTTCTTCATTCGAAGAAGGTAATGAGGGGCTGTTCAATGTGAACTTTGTTGGGAAACTTTTCCCCATTCACCCCATAACCCTGCTCTTGCCCCTTCAAACTTCTTTTTCTTTTCACAACTCAAACAACATTAAAAGGAATATGATTTGAATTTTGATATGATGAAATCCAAGAGCTGAGAATTATTCAGTGAAGGATTAGTTATGGAACTAGAGTCTTCAGAAGTATATTCAGAGAGAAAAAATAACTTCACATTTTGATATTTTTTAATGAAAACTTCTATGATTTGAGTGTCTATATATATTATATATATATAAATAACCCTTGTATTAATCATTAGAAGGTGATGAATTCCAAGTCAGTAAGAAAATAGTTTGGAATTTCATAATGTCCTATACAAGAGAATTTGTTAAGTCCAATGGTCAGATAGTACTAAACAATCCTTTTAAGATTCTAGCGCCTCTTGGCATAGTGGGTTATGTGTTGAGCTTCTAACTTCAAGGTAAACAGTTCAAAACCTCCAGCTGCTTCTTGGAAGATGAGGCTCTCTGAAGTTCTAACTCTGTGCTATAGATGTTTGTGCTCTGTAGTCAACGTGAGTCAGAATTGACTAAATGGCAGTGTGTGTGTCCACTTGACAAATATTTGAAAGTCTTAACATCTGTTCAAGAGTACCTGTACAGTTGTTTGCAAATTGAGGAGGCTGGCTCAATGAATTTCTAGAGCGTCTCTGAATGGATAGTAAAAATATGGATATGATAAAGATAAATTATTGCAAATATTTGGTTATACGGTTAAAAACAACCAAACAACTGAACTCACTGCAAATGAGTTGCCTGCTGACTTTGTGGTTCTTAGTCAAACACATAAACACCCCTCCACTAGAGCTCCGGGTGATACAGTTAAGGTGGTACAATAAACCTGCCCAAACCACAATCTTACTGATGCCAAAATAAGAAATTCAGATACTTCAATGTATCATAATAGATATTAAAAAATGAGAAAGAACCTTTAAACGGAACTCTTATGTTAAGTATGCTATCTTTTCTACGCTATTAAATTATTATAACTATCTATGCTATATAAAATATTCTATGCTATTAAACTATTAAACCTTTTCTGAAGTACCGGTATGTGTTGTCAGAGTCCATGAACTAGAGTGGGAATAAATTAATCCAAAGAAAGATAATGGCTTCTGCTACTAATTAATATCCATATTTCATAATACAGTAGAACTCCAGGCCTCAACACTAATCCATTCTAGGAGCGTTGAGATGGATGCAGTCGAGTTCCAAATCAAATGTTCCCATAATAAATAACTGAAAATGGATTAATACATTTTCCACCACCAAGTTTTTACCTTAACCTTAGCCTTTTTATATAAACCATTACACAGAAACTCCAAAGTAAATAAATGCAGAGTTAAACAAGATAATTTAAAGAAGAAACACAACATAGAAAAGGTTTTAACAACTACAGTATGACCCATACCTTGAGATGGACAAGGATCTGGATCTGTGGAAACGGATGTGGAGAGGAGGGATGGAGGGTCATTGTGTGGAAGGGAAATCTCTGCCATCAAATCAACTTGTAGCCTCTTCAGTTTTTTCCCTTCCTCGCCTTTTCACTCGCACCTGGCTGGCTTTCTCTAACCTCCCTGGCGGTAATCCCGAGTGTGGCTCAGGGTACATGTTAACTGTGGATTAAAGTTGATCATACCTGGAATGTCTACTAGAGAGATGAAAATGAGAATTACAGGCCTACAATATAAGACAGCAAATTTTATGCAAAACAATATACCACTTTGGGTACAAAATGAGTGATATAATTAGACCGCCAGGGAACAAAAAAAATTCTGTCTAAGGTGGTCTGCTGTTGATGTTTCCTTAAGTGTTTTCTAAATGGGTTTACTAAATTATCATCACCAATATCGATAACACGGTTAACCAATTCCTTATCATGAAGATTGAAAGAAATTATTGAGACCCATGCTTTTTATGTAAAAACAGTACAAAAAGCCACAAAACTAAGAAAATTATAGCAAACGCTTGGAACACAGCCACAAAAGGCTTAAGCAACGTGTACTAGCAAAGGCAACTAATGCCGAGTGACCGAAACATGACCTGCTTTTGCTTACAAATTCACGTGTGCCGGGTTGGATTCCGATGTTTTGTTTGAGCTCCAATGCAAAATTTTCTCCACATTTTGCATTGAAATATGATCATGTAGAGTACGGGGGTTCTACTATAATTTGCTTGAAAGAAAGGAAACAGATAGCCATAAATAACTTTAAGAGTTGGTATTAACAACTCAGATGAATGCTAGAAAAAGTCTGATTTAAGAAAATTCTAGAAAGGTTAGCTTGGGCATAAAGTAGGAGGGACAAATTTATAAAAATATAAGGTGTAATACCTGATGCAAAGGGCTTAAGTGGAGAGCAAATGCTTTGAGAATGATTGGGGCAGGGAATGTATGGATGTGCTTTATACAATAGATGTATGTATATGTATGCATTGTGATAAGAGTTGTATGAGTCCCTAATAAAATGTAAAAAAAAAAAAAGAAAATTATTAGGGCAAAGAATGTACAGATGTGCTTTATACAATTGATGAATGTATATGTATGGACTGTGATAAGAGTTGTATGAGCCCCTAATAAATTGTTTTAAAAAAATAAGGTGTAAATCAATTAATATTTCTGAATTTCTAAACTCAATCTAGTGAAAGTTTTGAATGAAACTTTGGCATTTGAGGGGCAACACCAGACATACCCAGCACAAGTATGTTTTAGCTCCTTGTAAAGGGTGCCGCTTAGGTGGAGTCTAAGATTTCCTTGTCAAAATTGAGGCCAAGATTTTTCAAGTAATTTAAAAGAGGGTGAAACCCAAAATCATGAGTAAATATTGAATTTGGAATTGCAAATGGAAACACTGGAGCACAAAAATATTAGCAGCCAGTTTTGTTTTTTTCCCTTCATGCTTATGTTGAATGACCTAAAAATGCTTCTTTTAAGAAGTATTTAGAAATGTAACAAGGACACTATCAGAAAGGCTATCTAAAAATGATTGCCCATAACAAAAGTATGTTTTGAATAAAAAATAGACAAAAGAAAGAGAATGAGGAAATTATTGATATTGGGCTGTCCTGGTAAATCCCCAATTATATATCTGACTAATAGATACTAATCCTGGAGAAGGCCATCCTGCTTGGTAAAGTAGAAGGGCCCTAGACAAGATGGACTGACCCAGTGGCTGCAATAGGGACAGAAAAACAAGAACAGTGGTAAAGATTGGGCAGTTCTTTCTTCTGGTGCACACAGGGTTGCTATAAGCTGTAACTGATTCAATGGCACCTAACCACCACCACCAGTGCTAAAAAAGTCCATGGCCATCGAGTTGCTTCTAACTCATGGTGGCCCTTCAGGACAGCCCTAACTGCTCCAGAGGCTTTCTAAGGCTGTAAAGGTATGCAAGCAGCTTGTGGATTTGAACGAATGACCTTTCAGTTAGTAGCCAATCACTTTAACCACTGTGCCACCCCAAATCCTTACCAGTATGAGGTGCCCATATCTAAACAGTTAAGCATAAATGTTTCCAGGGAATGTTTTTTAGTTTTTGCTTCTAACTGTAATGTTATACCCATCAATTTTTCATTTACTGAGGAAACAGAGGAAAGAAGTACGAGGCAAAGGACATGTATAGAGGTCTGAATACGGGCATGTACATATGTAAATATATTTATATATAAGGATAGGGAAATAGGCCTATGTGAAAATGTTTATATATTAAGTACGAAGGTAGCAGACGGACATTGGGCATCTACTCAACACTTTGCTCTAATAACCTGGCATTCTGTGATGTATACCTTCCCATCACGATTGCTGAAGACAAAATGGGCGCCTAAGCAAATGTGGTGAAGAAAGCTGATGGTGCCCGGTTATCAAAAGATATAGTGTCTGGGGTCTTAAGGCTTGAAGATAAACAAGTTGCCATCTAGCTGAGAAGAAGGACACCAACCTATGTGATCATGAGGTATAGATGGGATCAGGTATCAGGCATCAAAGACCCAGCACAAAAAATCATATCAACGTGAATAAGGGGGAGTGCAGAGTGGAGATCCAAAGCCCATCTGTAGACAATTGGACATCCCCTTACAGAAGGGTCACAAGGAAGAGATGAGCCAGTTAGGGAACAGTATAGCACTGATGAAACATACAACTCTCCTCTAGTCCTTTAATACTTCCTCCCTCCCCCAAAGTATCATGATCCCAATTCTACCTTACAAATCTTGCTAGATGAGAGCATGTACACAGGAACAGATAAGAGCTGGAAACACAGGGAGTCCAGGAAAGATAAACCCCTCAGGACCAATACTGAGAGTAACAATACCAGAAGGGTAAGGGTAAGGTGGGGGGGAGAAAGGGGAAACCAGGCACAATGATCTACATACCACCCCCTCCCAGAGGGACGGACAACAGAAAAGTGGGTGGAGACTGGTCAGTGTAAGACATGAAAAAAGAATAACAATTTATAAATTATCAAGGTGTCACGAAGGAGGGGGAGGGAGGAAAAAAATGAGGAGCGGATACCAAGGGCTCAAGTAGAAAGAAAATGTTTTGAAAATGATGACAGCAACATATGTACAAATGTGCTTGAAACAATGGATGGATGTACGGATTGTGATAAGAGCTGTACGAGTCCCCAACAACATTTTTTTTCATTTACTAATTCATATACTTACCTTACTTTTCCTTTATGTCAGCTAACCGAGGCTCTGAACCTATCATCTTTGATTCAACAATGTCCTTCAGCGAGCTTACTAGACGCCTTCTTACCCATAGAAGCCATGTCATGCACACAGTGAGTAGATTAATTTTCTTGAATGAAGTGAATTGTTCATTAACTAACAATGACTTTGTATGTGTGTTTTCATACTTAAGACTGCACTTCGAAATCCTACCATAAAGTCTATTTTTAAAACCACCAGCGAAGCCATTGTTTGCTAGACTAAATTAAGGTTCCTTAATTTTGAAGAGAGATATTTATAGATTGCAGTTCTTGAGCAAATGCTCCTGGTGAAAGAAACCAGATGAGGACCTTTCTCACCATTCGAATCAAATCCACCGTTTGCTGAACCGAATGGTGTTTGCTTAGGAAGCTGAAACTTGTGCGCACTGTAAGACGTCAGATAAAGACCTAGATTTCTTTCTTCGTTTGTTCTTTTCCTGTTTCTTTTGGTTCAAATTCTTCAACCAGAAAAGCTTTCTATGTAATTAGTTTCAGAAGCTCTAAATTAGAATGTTTCAAATGAGTAAACTATACAATCGAATTTATTTAAAAACATTTATTTTTTTCAGCAAAATTAAACAAATCATTGAGATTACATAGAAATACAATTTTCAAACAGATCCTCATAAAAATGCACTGGTGAAATAACTGTTCATAATTAATGACTGATTATGTACTATTTAATCATGCCAGAAGCAGAGTTGATTACCATTAAAAACTGGTAATGAAACATATCTTGTGTGTGCAAATACCATCTTAGTATGCTGTTATGTTACCATTGGTAATAAATGGACCCTAAATATATGCTTATTACATCGTTTTTTTAAGCACAATAAAAATACAAATTCTATCTCTTAAAAAAAGCCATTGATATGGCTTCTAAACATCCTCATTGTACAAATTCCAAAATACTATATGACAAATAAAATTATAAAGACTCTTCTTTGTGAAACATATCCCAAACCCGACTCACTGGGGCTCTGTGGAGCAGCGCTGAGCTACTCCGTTAGTTTCTATGGCTGGAGCCGTTACGGAAGCAGAGGGCCACATCATTCATTCTCCCATGGAAAGGCTGGTGGGTTTCAACGGCTAAGTTTTCAGTTAACACTTGAAAGCTTAATCACTTCATCACTATGGCTAGTTAGAGTATACAAAAATCTTGATGAATTAAATATAGACTAACAAGGAAACGAATACAAGCAAGGTTCTACTGTAGGTAACTGTGAAGGGGGTATCACTAGACTGGCAAAATAAAAGCTACCCTCTAGCTCGATACATCATACCAGATGACAGGAAACAAACAAGAGGGCTTATATACACCATAAAACATATTGGATATATACACAAATGTACTATATGTAAGCATATTGATTTATGTCACTACCGAAAATGTGCCTTGAAGAAATTAATCACTTAAAACATTTTTTCATGAATATAAGAAAATCTACTTTGAAGGTTGTCCTCAATATAAGACTGCCTTTTCATGAATTTACTTTTCTTACAATGTGATGAATCAAATTAGAAATTTTGACCATAATTTTATTTTGAGTAAAAGTTAAAGTCTGGGCAAATATAAAGAAAATATATTTCTTAAGAGCATAGTTTAATTATTATATAAAACATGATATGTAAGAAAAGTATAAGCAGCAACTGCATTCTTAGGAAAAATAAGATTCTGAATTCAGCACAAGCACAAATTATATTTTCTAAATAATATTGATGATTCATAAAGAATAGTTGCCATAGATGTTAAAATATCAAAACTGAAGAGGCACCACAAAAGAAACTTTGGTGAGAAAATACCTTTATCAAGGGAAGACATACCAGTGGATAGTCATTACTTAGTGCAGATAAAGGAATTTTGTAAAGTAAATATGGTTATTAGACATTGTGACGACAGATCTTTCCTATTGTTTTTCAAAAAAGAACTATCATTTAAGATGATGTTAGATGTAGTGATGAAACTTCTGTCCTTAGAAATTCAAGTTGGAATGTTTCCTAAATAGAAAATATTCATCTTTCCACAATCTTTATTAATTAAACAAAAATATGGTGATTATAATAATGATAATTAACAATTACATTACACTTACTAATAAACATTCTAAACACGGTTGCTTTGTTATTGGAATTTATATTCCTTCTTGCTAGTATATCCAATAAAAAGTAATGACATTATTTTCAAAGCTTACATTTTTGAAGGAAGCTAACAACATTTAGAAGAGAAAATGATATCTATCTAATTAATGGTCATAGGATTGTTTGTTTAAAAATGAAAAATATTTATTCTGGCATCGGTCTACCTCTTCAGGACTTGAAAAGGCATTAAAATATGGCTTTTGAAAAAGCAATAATGTACCAGCAGTCTGGAAAATGCATGCAAATTTCCAAGATGCCAATTGTTTAGAACTCAGATGTATCACAGATATTTGGGTAATTTGCCTTAAATTATCCGAAATCAATTTCCAACAGAAAAAAGATAGGAACACAAACATATATTTTACTTTACAGTGTATTTTTTTAAGTTATGAATCAATGGTGAATATATGGGGAAATTTAACTGAAATAACTTCAAAAGTTAAAATATTCAAAAATATCTTGGTACATGTATAATACCATTCATAAGGTAACAACAATATATATGCATATTAAAAATGTAACATGAGTCAGAATATCTTGCTCTTGATGTCAACACTTGCTGTCTAAAGGATCGAGACCAAATACTGTGCCTTCAAGTGTTAGTCCCATTTTGAACCCCTCCTGCAAAAGAGAGTAGGTGGCAGCATTAAAAGAAGAAATGAGCCCACATATTAAATTAAACATCAGTAAACAAAAACAATATAAACAAGTTGAAATCTCCATGCTTTAATCAACTAAAAATAATTATATATCAAATGCTTGCTTAGTAACTTAATGCACATATATATTCCCAGCCTGTTTTATAACCATTCACATGTCAATGTTCTAAATACATGTAAGATTTGCATGTATACAAGACAAAAAAAATCAGAATATATAGAATTAAGTAGTCTCAAGACTTAAACACTTCTGCTTTAACAAATCTTGTATAATTACTAATCACTCTTCTAAACTGAAAATCCCTCTGTTGGTTTTGGTGATTAATATTGCATTAAACAGTGTGAGCATAGCTAGACCTCAACTTGACCGACTGTCAAATCGCATATTTCCTTTATGGCTACTACTATACACAGTCTGGTAAAGCACTTTTAGTAAATGAAATGCTAGATAGCTTATATGAAACACTGAAAATGATTTTTATATTATAGAAAATTATGAAAAGCCAGTTAATGTTGCATTCACACACACACACACACACACACACACACACACACACCAATTTTTCCTGATCTTGATTATATCCCATGTCTAATCTAGAACTTTTGGAACTGACAACTTTTATCATGGAGTTCTTCTACCTGTCTTGCTACTGCTTGTAGTTGACAAAGTACTTTGAATCCTTCTCTCACCACCATGTTTTACAAGGAGGTACCCTCCAAAAAACGGGGGGCGGGGAAAGCGCCACTGGGTGGAGCTTTCATAGTATGGGCACCCCACCCCTTCCGGCCACTAGGTGAGCACTGAGCGACTTGCTCTGAGTTAGCGCACACAGTAGGGTCGTCTGGGAACGTTTGCTCTGGTAACAGTGCATTTTTTAGTAAAGGCAGTTTTGCTGGAACCTAATTTTTTGTGGTGGCTGATTTAAGAGGCAGCTGTTAAATTTTGTTTCCTGCTGGGGAAAAATGCTACAGAAACTGTGATGCTGAACACAGCTTACAAGGGAAGCGAGAAAAACTCAAGTGTCTGTGTTTTTCTTTTTTCTAACAAGGTGAAATGTCAATTGATGACAAACCTCAGTCTGGACATCCGACATCCTTCAGCTTCCCAAATGGATGAAAAAATGTTGAAGAAATCCATGCACTTGTGCTTGAAAACTGATGACCGACCATTGTAGAGATGGGGAAATTTTATGTACTATTTTGGATTGCGGGTCACCGAATTTTAACAGAAGGTTTGGGAATGAGAAGGGTTACTGTGAAATGTGTGCCTTGGGTTCTGACTGACCGGGAAAAAGAACATCGTGTGGAAACACACCGTGCTTTAAAAGAACAACTCTGAAGCAACCCAAACTTTTCCCAAGGCCCTTCCTGCTGAAGAGACATGGTGCTACTCTCATGACCCAGAAAGCAAACACCAATCAAACCAATGGAAGACGCATCATCACCTCGTCCAAAAAGCTTCTCAAGTGAAATCAAAGATCAAGATGATGCTCATTTGTTTATTTGGTGTGAGGGGGTTAAGTGCATTTGGAATTCGTCCCAACAGGTCAACTATTAATCAAGCTTTCTATTGAGAGGTTCTGAAAAGATTGCATAGCAATGTGGGACAAAAAAGGTCTAATTTGTGGCAGACAGGGGACTGGTCTTGCCACCACCATCTCCGTGCGCCAGTGTTAGGCAAAACACAGCATGCCTCTCTTGCCCCACACACCTTATTCACCTGACCTCACTACGTGCTTTTTTGTTTCCATAAATAAAGAGGGACAGGAAAAGACAGCAATTTGATTAAAAAGATGAGTGAAGAAAGAAACCAGGGAAGTGCTGTCAGCCATCCAAACAGATGAGTTTGAAAACATATTTCCAAGAATGGAATCACAGAATTGACAAATGTGTTAAGTGTAATGGAGAGTACTTTGAAGTTGATAAGGTTGTTTTGTAAAAAATTTTAAATGAATAATTTTGAAAAAATTCCGGTTTTGGTGTGGAGGGGTACCCCCTTGTATTAGATGCTTCTGGAAGTTAAATCCTCTTTGATTTATTGCAGAAAGTACACAGCTGCCATGAAAATCTCAGGCCTGCATCTTAAAATTTTGAATTAAAAGTTAGTAGCAAAGAATTTCATGTTCTTAACTTCAAGCTTTCTTTTGTGTGTGTGTGTGTGTGTGTGTGTGTGTGTGTGTGTGTGTGTAAGACGTAAATCTGTATCTTTTGGGGTTTTATCATCTCCCCACATCTGACATCATATCTACCCACAAGTTTATACACACTGGACTCCTAAGAGGCTAGATGCCCAGACACATCTTAATCAGTGGAACTGGAAATCACATTTTATATTTCCTGAAAGAAGTAGTGTGCCGGTGCCATGTGTGTTGTGTATGGTCTACCTTTGATTATACATTGAGCTGATAAACACAAAGTCAACAGTTCAAATCTAGCAGCTACTCCAATGGGGGAAGCTGAGGCCTTCTACTCCTGTAAAGATTTAGTCTTGGAAATCAAAAGGGCAGTTCTACTGTGTCCTAAAAGGTCGGAATTGTTGGCAGTGAGGGAGTGAGTGAACGGAACAGAAATTTTGTTGAGGGAGGTGATTTGCTGTTTGAGTTAGCAATGTGACACATTATTGTCTAATTACGTATCATCCTTCCCTAAAGAAAAGAAAAGGTCTCTTAAAGTGACTGCCTTGCTCTCCATTTGTGGTTATTATTTAATTAGACTAATGCTGTCACTTGAATAAGAGTTCATGTTGTATCTGTTAGCATTTCCCCAAATTACTTTCATTTAGAATAGGTATCATTGACCGTCCTTATTAGGAATCTAATTTAAACTTATTTTATCAAGGAATAGAGCAGTTTTGAAACTGAACCGCACATTTTATCTATTATTAATGTTCCAAGAGTGCTCTCCATTATGTCCGTAGCACAAAAACTATATTACAATGTCCCTTCACACACACACACACACACACACACACACACACACACACACAACTATTACAATGTCCCTTCACAGACACACACACACACATACTATATTACAATGTCCCTTCACACACACACACACACACACACACCTGCAACTTCTTTCTGGAAGGTGAATAAAAATTATATTCAATGGGGGTAAAGTTTAGAATGTTTACCATTACATTTTTTTTGCCACTGGAAGAAATATTGTTCCATTTTATCCATATTTACAAACATTGACAAATATTTAGAAAAGTCAATAATTGAAACAAAAAACATTAAAAAATTATACATTAAAAATTCTATTTGATATCTTCAGGAATATTATTAATAACAATATATACATAATTACATATATATATCCACACAAGTATACACACTCATAGAGATCCGTGTATGTATCTATGTGTGCAAAACACTTTAACTTTGGAAAAATTTGAAAACAACTGTTTTAAAGTTTATCAGTTCATTCTGAAATTGAACCAGTTGGCAAAGAAGAAGACACTCAGTCCATGAATCGACAAGCGGCTGCAACAATGGACTCACACACAGGAATGCTTGTGAGGAGAGCACAGCGCAGGACCAGGCAGTGTGGCATTGTGTTTTGTTGACACAGGATCTCTATGAATTGGAACAGACGTATTGACACAACAATTCTTCAACTACTTTGATAGCCATTATTTATCAATACATTGTCAATATTTGAAAAGAATAGCAATCAAAATAAAAAGGGGGCCAATTACTATTTCATAATTTAAAAATGTGTTTTAATTTTTTAAAAACAAAATCCCCATTGTGATTTTGTAAGGATCCTCTCAGATCCCCTTAGATTAACCCTCTTATCCCAATTAGCAAAGACACATTACTAACCAACGTCCTGTTCTTGTCTTTTCCCCAAAACACTCATTTTGTGGATCAAAACTTAATGATCTCGCATCCTTTCAAGGTTTCCTTACCCTCTTCTATTTTAAACTTCTGAATGAAGGTGAGGCTCTACTCATTTTATGTGGTGGTGGAAATTATAACAAACTAAAACCACACAAATAATTGTACTTTTAATATATTATAAATAGTAAGTTTTTATACAATATATTCACCCAATCACATTTTAAAGCTTTGAAATAGAAGGAACAGAATATCAAGAAAAGCTTCAAGTGTTTCGACACACAATTTTTTTCTATAGATTTTTGCAACTATTTTAATAATACACAAATTACTTTATCTTGTGCTTAATTTTATGTGGGTGTTGTATATTTTCTGTAACACTACATAAGATATTTTATCTTCTCTTTGTGTGTCAGTAGATAAAATTTTTGATGTTGAGTTTAATAAAATGAATTTTAATGACTACATTATCCAATGAATTTTAAAATTGTGAATTTATTTCTAGTACTTTACAATTACAAATAAGTTTGAATAGATACATCTGTATATAGGATGTTTCCACCTTTAAACTGCTTTTCTCTCCAAAATGGCTTGTTTAAAATATTTTTATTGCAGTTAGAAATACAAGTAATAAATTAAAAAAGGATTATGAGGGGATGAACAGCCAATGACTTAGTGTACTCATTTCATAAAACTTTTATTTGCACTGAATACTACAAATAAAATAATCCTGCCCAATTAAAATGATACTTACAGTTTTTTTACATAGTATTTTCTTTAATTTAACTGGACATATCTACACATATGTCGGCCACTGTGGTCCTCTGTCAACTATTGCCTTTTCAAATATTTATCGATTGCTTATTTCTGAATTATTTATGCATTCATTTTAATTATGTATATGTGATCTATTTAAATATGTTTAAACAGAAAAAAAAATCCCAGGGAGATTTATGCTTATATTTTATCTGAAAAGGTTCCCCCCAATTCAAAACTTGATGAGTTTTCAATTGCATTTCGAACACCATTTTGAAGTTAACTTGGGTCTTTGCTGTGAGTTTCAGTTATACAATGATCTTCTCCCATATTATTAATCAGTAGGCTTAACATAACTTAATTCATGATGCTTTCATCTTTCATTAAACTTTCATACTTCTTTAATTCAATACAGTAAATTATCATATATCACAAGGTATATTTCTGGGCAATCAAAATTATTCTATTCATTTATCTATCAGTAATATGTACTAGACAATTTAAAATATGTTGAATCAAATGACCACATAGTTGATGTCAAATAAATATCAACATTCTTCAACAATTTGTTCTAAAATATGGTCTAACATTTCTGATTACATTCTTATGAGTATGATGCATTTTTGTCCTTTCAAACATATTGATTATCTTCAGAAACAGGCTTAGTCAAATTTCTCCATATATTATGAGGTAAAACAAATATTTCACTGTGCCGATTAATTTAACAGCAGTTATAACCTGGATTACACTTTATTACATTTTTGTAATCCAAGATAAAAATAAAAGCTAAGTGTGTGCACAAGATTAATTATGCTAGCAAGATAGATAACAGAAATTATCACAGACTTTGGATAACACAGTATTGTTTTATGTAGTTAACATGATCATGGACACATAAACAGGTGATGAAGCATGCAGTGAAACATCTACTAAGCCATTAAATTAACTTCCAAATGTCGATTTTAAAATCTTCTTAAACACAACTAACTATCCAGTCTAGTCATAGGAAGCTGCTGTTCAAATATTTATTAAATAAAGCATGCAAATATGGCTTTAGCTTATTAGCGTTATATTTTAGAAAGTTATTACGAAAATAATATACCAACCATCTCTGACGCTACCCACCATGAAAGCAGAAAAGAATTAAAAAAAAAAGACATGAAGATTAGAAGAGGCAAGAAACAATATCATAGTTTAACATTATTTGACTAACAAATCACTAAATCACTCCTACACAGTGGGTTTCTACAAATCGATGCAAACGGTGGCACAAAAGTGAAGGACTCAGCTGCTAACGGAAAGCTGGAGGCTTCATCATACCACTTAGCTCTGTGGGAGAAAGACCTTGTGCTCTGCTTCACAGAGATGGCTCGTGCCACCAGGCGGGTTCTAAGGCACAGCAGCAGGAAACCCAATAGGGCAGGCCCAGTCTGTCATGTAAGTAGAGAACAGACTCAATGGCGCTTCACAACAACAACGGAAACCTAGAAACTAAGTCTGATTGAAGGCTGCAGCCTAAAATCCAGAGAGTGGTGGATATACGAATGCTAGAAGACAAGACCTCAAGGATTATTTCTCTCCGCCAGGAAGTGAAGCATGAAGAGACTGAATGTATTAATTCAGTCCTAATCAAAGAAGCAATCTCCTCTCCCTCCTTTCGTGTCTTCACCACAACTTCCAAATCAGATCCATGTAATAGGTCTGTATGAAGTCTATCATATGTAATTTTTTGATGAAATGTAGGATGTAACGAAATGTAGGATGTACCAAAATGTTAGGAGTTGATTAAGCATGAAAGATGACTTTGTTCTAGTGCTTATAAGCCTATTAATTTTTGTTCAGTGATTTTGAAACAAATTTCTCCCCATTTCCAAAACAACTCAGAGTTCAGAAATAAACGAAAGGGAGAGAGCATGAATGAGAGAGGGAGAGAGTGAGTAAGAGAGAGAGAGCCCCAATGGACTACATTCCTAAGCAAGTTGTCTTTGGGTAGGTTTTTTCAGCAAAAGCCCAGAATTTATGAGCCACACCTATAATACTTCTTTTTAGAAAGCATGATTTCACTCTTACAAAGATTTTCCCTCATATACCCATTTACAATTTAAAGTTCAATACTGGTAATATTGAGATCAAGTCTTCTAAGTTCAGTGATATTTTAATTTCAGAATTTTAAAATAATGAGCTATCCATTTAGTTTTGTGTAAGAAATGATTGACATTATAAAATACACCATTAACACAAACAAAATACCTTATCTGTAACACCTGTAGGGACATTTTAAAGATTAAATGTACATTATTATTTTAAAGTAAATTTTTATGACAGTGATTCAAGGAAATGGAATTTTTGGCATATGGCCTTCTCTTTGTTCCGGAGTACAATGATATAAACCACTCATTAGCAAGTCTATTAAAATAGTCACCTGCATTTCATCTAATTTTGATTGAATATCTGGAGGAAAATCCCCTGCTCCACAGCTAAATGGGTCAAAAGGTTCTGCTCCAAACAGGTCTCGTTCTAAAAAGAAGAAAATCACTTAGTAAGGAGTACTCACAACATTCGCAGAGGGTGAGTTGGGATGCGACTTTACATTACCAAAGGAGCCGCTGTCCACTCTTTTACTTGATGTTGAGTTTACCTGAGTTCAGGAGAAACAGCAACAAAGAAGCAAAGATCCAGTTGACGATCCATTCTGATTTAAGTTTGAATTTGTTAGATCACTCCCTTGGTTCACTGCCACTGCAGAGGATTTCAGCAGTGCAGCCGGCCACAGAGGAGAGGGGACGTCGTTCAGAGCAGCGGGGAGTGTGCTGCTTTCAGCCCCCTTTCAACGCATGCTCTACAGCCCTCTCTGCTGACTTGTAAGTCTGTCCGGATCATTTCAGGCAACATTTTTACCTCCCCAAATTTACATCTAATCACAACAAAAGGAATTGGGTAGTCTCCAGTTCTCTGACGGAATCACACTGCATTCTGTTTTGTTGCCGGGTCGCCATGACAGAGATGGCAGCGGTGGGACTGAGACTGCAGGCGGCTCCCAATTTACGGTCCATGGTTGTCATGGTCTAAGGATCAACCACGATTTCTGACAGTAGCAGATTAGATTTAGGAGAAAGGGTTCTTTTCACCTTTTCTTTAGCTACTTTTCTTAATTTAGCTTACAGACTGGACCTCCTACATTAAGGAAATGTGCCAGAAATGAGAGGAACAGAGTTGTTCGCAGTCACTGGCTTACGTCTCCTTACCAGTCTTCTTGTTAGGCTAAAATGGGAGTATACGATGTATGAATGGGGGTGTGGGCTTCCCCCACTTCCTGAAGAACTGATGCATTTGAAGTGGGGTGCTGGTGAAGAACTGTGTGAGTACTACAGACTCCCGAGAGGACAAGTCTGTCTGGAAAGAAGTACAGACAGAGTGCTCCTTGGAGACTCCATCGTACAGACTTTGGAAATGGTGCAGGAGAGAGCAGTCCCTGGAGAAGGCCCTCAGGCTGGGTAACGGCGAGGAAGCCGCTCCATGGGTTAGACCGACACAGCTGCCACCGTGGGCTCAAGCGCAAGAACAACTGTGAGGAAGAAGAAGGGCAGCACAGTGTCGCGTTCTGTCGTGCACAGGGCTGCTGAGAGTTGGATCCACCTAACAATAACAACATACAAGGGTATAAATGCTACCCAGGTTCATGAAAATATTATGTCATGAATTAAATTCTGTCTCCCCAAAATATGTATTGTAAATCTGAATGCTGATGATTACAATTCATTTAGAAATTAGTGGTATTTGTCATGTAAAAGAGGTTGGATTAGTGTGGGGGAATTGCCTTAAATTAAGTCTCTTTGGAGCTATAAAAGGGATAAAACAAGCCAAAGATTGAGGAGAAATGGAGGAAGGTAGATAGCAAGCCAACAGAAAGAAAAGGCCTTCCCGAAACGTCTGTGCCCTGAATTCTAACTCCTTGCCTTTTAACCTGTGAGAAAATTGTTTATTAAAGCAAGAAGAAACAAAAACACAAACACCATTCTTCCCTTTATATAACACTTATGAAATGGATGTTGCATGCTACTAGAACTGAAGGAAAGAGCAGTCTCTTACCTTAATGAATTTATAGTCAAGCAAGCAACATAACTATTAAACAAACAAATTAAAGTGTGATCTATGTTCAGAGTGAAGACACAATATTTGATGGACACAAAAAAACCAGGTGGTTAAAAACATGCCTGGGAAACGGCGAGTATTCTCGGGAACCCACAAAGAGAGAACGTAACAAAACAAACGTGTAGGCATTTGTTTTATTTATACATTAGATAATGAAAATGGAATGAATAAGCGAATCTAAGATCCCATATAAAGAAAAAGTCCTATTACAAAAACACCACTAAATTACTCTTGGGTAAACTCATAAATAAAACCTAGATGAACAATCTCTCCATAATTCTTTTTTTATGTATAAAACATATGTATGTTTACACACATATGACTATATGGTTATAAATACTAAACTTTAATAATCAGAAATATGCAGATTGAAATGTAGCAGAGGGCCACTTCATTAATAAAAACTTTAAAACTATTTGACCATCTCCAACTAGACTTTCCAAAGGCATTTCAATATACAAACTATAACTCACTCTCCCCCTTCTTTATCTCGAGTTTGCCATGTCAGCAACCATTTACCGAAAACTATGAATCACCTCTCAGTCACCATCCATGCTGCTGGTCACCAAGTCTTATGGCTCATCCTTCCTCAATATCTTCACATCTACTCACTTATCTCCATTTATATTCCTACTTGAATAATAATCATCTATAATGGCTATGTTGCAATTGCCATTTCAAATTTCAGAATCGCTCTAATTCTGAATGTGCTAGATAAACCTATGTGGAACAAATAAATGAATGAATAATCCAGTGATGAGAGCAAAGAAGTAAAGACAGAGGGAGATAAAGAAATGTGGAAATACTCATGAAGGCAAAAATATTCAGTGTGATGTCACATTAACTAGCAACATGTTCTAAAGCACAGGTGTATTATGGATGCTTTCCTTGAAAAACTACTTTATATCAGAACAAAATATTTCAAGGATATTTAAAATGTATTTCAACTTCATGTAAGATTTTGGACTATTTAATGAAGTAATTTTAAAAGAATCTAATGTAATACTTTCTATTGCAAATGAGTCTTCTAAAATTTGCCCAATATCTGACTTGAACCATGTATACGTTAAGTTATACAGAGAAAATAAATCAATATAGGTCCTGCCATGCATTAAAACTTTAAGCTACAATATCAGAGCTTTATTTTAAATCTATTAAAATAAACCAGAGGATGCAATAAAGGACATAAAACATGGAACTTCCTGCTCTGCCTTCTCTTTGGCTACAGTGACTGAGTGTGGCCATTGAACGCATTCTTTCAGTTTCTGTGAGAGGACCCAGATCGCAGAAGCAACCACAATACTGAGAATGAGCACCTCCTGAATGCTTTCTCGTTCCCCAAAAAGAAAGCTAGCTTCTTCATTCCCCAAAAAGAAAGCTAGCTTCTTCATTCCCCAAAAAGAAAGCTAGCTTCTTCATTCCCCAAAAAGAAAGCTAGCTTCTTCATTCCCCCAAAAGAAAGCTAGCTTCTTCATTCCCCCAAAAGAAAGCTAGCTTCTTCATTCCCCCAAAAGAAAGCTAGCTTCTTCATTCCCCCAAAAGAAAGCTAGCTTCTTCATTCCCCAAAAAGAAAGCTAGCTTCTTCATTCCCCAAAAAGAAAGCTAGCTTCTTCATTCCCCAAAAAGAAAGCTAGCTTCTTCATTCCCCAAAAAGAAAGCTAGCTTCTTCATTCCCCAAAAAGAAAGCTAGCTTCTTCATTCCCCAAAAAGAAAGCTAGCTTCTTCATTCCCCAAAAAGAAAGCTAGCTTCTTCATTCCCCAAAAAGAAAGCTAGCTTCTTCATTCCCCAAAAAGAAAGCTAGCTTCTTCATTCCCCAAAAAGAAAGCTAGCTTCTTCATTCCCCAAAAAGAAAGCTAGCTTCTTCTAGATCCAACGAGTTGCATGAAATACTTAAGGAGGTAAAACAGAAGAGCAATGGCCTTAGAGCATTCTAATGATCAAAAAAGAGTTCATGTATGATTACAAACCAAAATCTCAGCATTTGACATAATGTTTGGTATGTAAATTTCAAATCAATCAATCAATCATAGAACCCATAAACATATATTTCTTTAACACAGTAAATATGGTCTTTGATTAAGAATATTAAACCAAATTCTAGCAAACATGTCAAAACTAATTAAAATAATTACAAGATTTCTTTTGAATAATTAAATTAAAATTCATAACTCAAAAAGATGAAGTGCTTTTCGAATATGATATAAATAAACCTTTTTCAAAATATCTTTTTATGAGATGAAAACTACAAATAGTTTAGGCTTTAATACTATCCTCAAGATTTGAAAATTGAATAAAATTAATTGAATTTAGTACACACACACGGAGTACCCCCTCAAAACTGGAATTTTTTGCCTAAAGCTATGTATTTAATTTTTATTACAAAACAACCTTATCACCTTCAAAGTATCTCCATTACATTTAACCATTGGTCAAATATGTGCTTCCATTCTCGGAACCATTTTTCAAACTCATCTGTTTGGATGGCTGACAACACCTCCCTCATTTTTTTCTTCAGTTCTTCAGTGAGCCAGAAAACTTCCCCATCTCTTCGGGAAGTAGACGGATGTCCAGAACAAGGCCTGTCATCAGTCAACATTTCACTTTTTTTGAAATGAGAAAACCACTCTTACACTTCAGTTTTCCCCATAGCACTGTCCTTGTAAGCTATGTTCAACATCACTACAGTTTCTGCGGCATTTTTCCTGAGCAGGAAACAAAATTTCACAGTCGCATGTTGTTCTCTTAAATTGGTCATCACAAAACAAACAAACAAACAAACAAAAGAACGAGGTTCAAGCTAAACTGTTTCATGAAAAAATTCGCTGTGACCAGAGAGAACATTCCCCAAGCGACACCACTGGGTTCACTAACTCACAGCGAGTTGCACGATGCTCACCTAGTGGGAAAAATGCATACTATGAAAGTTCCTCCCAGTAGAGCCTTTTCCCATTTGTGGGCAGGGGGGGAGGGTAACCCCTAGTATGTGTGTGTATCAACATAATTAAACTAACCATTAAAAACATAAAATATACATGAATTTAGCAAAAAATAATAATTGGTTTATAAAACTTACTAATCTCGGAAGATCTACTAGGTACTGGAGGTGGTTGTGTGCCATTGCGAGTAGGTATTGAAGACTGGGGTGAAATTGGAGAAAATGGAACCATATCAAAGATGTCAGTTGAGGGTGACTTGGGAGTCACATTGCTTACCTGCAATAAAATAAATATGAATTCAAGATCGTATTTCATTTAAATATATTATCATTGAAAATATTTTACATATATATCAGACATAAAAATTGCTTGAATAACATCAATTTTTCATTTTGTTGCTCACAGAGTTAAATATTGGAAATTTTATATGGTTTCAAATGTAATGTTAAACAATCTTCAACCACAAATAGCACTGAATAATTTCTGCAAAATTATTCCCCAACATGATGGAAAAAAAGATGATGATCACGTTATTCTACAGTGAATGCACAGGAGTACTAGATTTTTTTTATTCTAAAAATAAATGGTACTTATAAAAGTGTATTAGAAATATGTCAGAAACCATTTGTATTAAGTTCAATGTAATTCTCATAAGATTAAGAATTTAAACACAATTAAATTATGAATGACCTGTCTTTGAATTAACTATCTAAATACAATTGATCAATTTTAAGTATTCTATTTTTATTTATAATTACAATTTATAATTACAATGACAACCAAATATTATATAAACTGTCATTGTCTTATATTCCTAGAATAGGATTACATTCAAGTTTTTGTGTAATAAATAGCAACTTCATGAAATTAATAATCATTAAATGTATCACTAAAATAACTGACTTATCTGGGCTGAACCAATAAAGAAAAGCAGAGAAAGATAATCACAAAGTCTCTCAGTATGTAGCCAAGAAGTAATGGAGGAATAAACCAATCAGCACTTTTAATCTAAGGTATGTGTATTTCTGTGCTAATTTTGCCTATGATCTGATCTGACTAGCAATAAAACAGAGTGTATTTCTATTTTAGAGGAAAATATTGGGGAAAAGTTGCTTTTCCTATAAGTACGAAGTCTTTCACATTAAAATTAAGAGTTCTCAAAATATATTTCTTTACCCGTAATTCATAGGTGACCCAGATGATTAAAAGAAATAAGGTTGGGTGTGAATGTTTGCTATGAAGTTACAATGATTATTATCCAATGTTTTTTATGCAAGAAATTTATGGAATTTCCCTTTCCTATTCCTCAACAATTCATTAATCCACCATAAAAGGTATCCAACAACTTTAAGCAAGTTTTCCTTCACATCTTTCTACCCACTCAGCAATAATCTAATAATCCCATTTCCTGGTTTCCATCTCTCTCCCCTTTCTTGGATATAAAGATATTCAAACCTTTCTTGTCACTAAATAAACAGAACCAACAAAACAAACAACACTTCCTTACTCTCTTCCTCTTTATTTCTCTAGGCACGCTCCTATTTCTCTTGCCTTCAGATTTTAACTCCTTGAAAGCAGCATTATATTCTTATCCCAGTTTCTGTTTGCTTCACTCAATCATACAGATCTGGATGTTGCTCATTCTGCACTGACTCTTGTTCACTAGACTCTCTTATCATGTAGCTTCATCATTGCTGTATGGATGGGTCTGGTGCTTTTCCTATTTCACCTGTGTGTGTGTGTGTGTGCGCGTGCGTGCGTGTGTAATTAAACAGTATCACTCCTCCTTAAGTGAAACTCTCTGGCGTCCAGCAACCAAAGGAAACAAAAATGGCACACACAAAGGCTCCAGATCACATCATGGTAATGTGAAGCTTTCTGACATAACTGATTTTTAAATTACTACATAAATAGCATGTTTGACAAAATACAACACAAGGAAAGTCCTGTCAGTAGTAAAAGAGCTGTGCTCAGTAAATTACATGAGGTCTTGGGATGCTGTTCGCACTGACTGGCTTGGGAAGGCCACGTTTAGAAGGTGGTGGGATTAACTGTGCCAAAGAGAGTCTGGAGCCAGGCGCGGGGGCTCTAGGGACAGTCCTGGGAGGACTAGTAAGCCCGGGAGAGGAACCGCCACTACTACTCCAGAAAGAGGAAGCGCATCTCTGAAACCCTTGTTTCTCGTGATCTGATAGGCTGTGCAGCAGCTGGAAGGAATAACAGAGAGAGAAATATACTCAGGGGAAGAGAGGAAGACATGGATGAAAAGGAAAAAGTAGATGTGAAAACTTACTTGTCGTTCAGTAAAAATAAGACAATGTCGAAATAAACCTTACACAAACTAAAATACATGGTATGAGTATATCTTCCTATTGTTATAGTCTTTCTTGTTGGATTACTTAGTTTGGATTTTTTATCAAAACCCCTGCATTCTTACACATTTAAATAAAATACTGCATGCATTCAGATTCAGTCACAGGGAGAGCATAATTTAGCTTTAACAACTGGCTATCAACCAGAATAAAGAGAAACAACTGAGTTTATTAAAATAATTAATATATTCTGCTTTCTCTCATGGGGTTGGATGCAGCTACTTAATATCTGAAATAATCAATAATTCTTAAATCGGTTAATATTTGTATGCGTATTTAAGAAAGATTCCCTCTTTACGGTCACTAAGGGCAAAGGGCCCGGCCTCAGAAACTCTGATGGAGCGCCCGCATCCAATAGGCATAGGGCTTCTACGATCTATGTGGACGAACTTCTTTTAGTTTTATTTAGAAGTCATTTTTGCCTCTGTGGAGCTGCTTCGCTATGGGAATCTTCTCTATCCCCGCATGATCAAAGATCAATTCTTTATCTCAAGACTACTAAACATGACCAAAATGGCGGCTTTCACAAAGTTATAGGAATAGGCAGAACAATGACCAATTCGTAATTTAAACAAATTACACTCATTCCTCACTTATTATCTTTTTATCTGATACTTTGCATTTAAGACAATTGTAAAAAAAATCTACTGTTCAACTACTTTGCATATGCCAGTAAAGTGCACCAATAAGGAAGTCAAGTGTAATGTTTCCTGTGATAGTAAAGATTATGTATCCTATCTGTCATCTATCTATCTATCTATCTATCTATCTATCTATCTATCTATCTATCTATCTATCTGTCTATCATCTATCTATCATCATCATCATCTACCTAGCTGCAAGTTTAAAATTACTGCTACCAACTCATACAAGCTTTTATTAAATAAGATATCAAAATAAGAAGCTTTCATTTCTTGACATATCTTTCATCTGGTCTACTCATCTCCCAAGGCACTGGCTCCATCTGTACACTCTTCCTTACACACACCAAAATGGTGTTTCATGGCATCAGTGTTCTCTGAGCTCTGGCATGAGAAAGACGTCTGCAGGAGCAAGTATAGGTCTGCAGGGTCGGCGAGGTTTGGCTTCCCAATGAGTTTCTCAGAAGACAGCCCTTGTTACCTTGACAAAATAACCAAATACCTTGTTCTTTTCTGGCCTTTTCCTCACCAATGTCATTTGAATTTCTTTAAAAGTCCTTCAAAATAAGCTCCCGTGATTGTTCTGGTGTCGCTATGGCTTACGTGCTGGACGACTAGGGCCAGGTTGGCAGCATAGCCCACTGGCCTCCCCATCGGAGAGAAACGAGGCTGTGTGTTCCCGTGCAGATGCACAGCCTCAGAAAGCCAATGTGGAGTCTCTACGAGTTAGCCCCCTCTAGTCCTCTACCAGGTTGTGCTACGGGGCAGCTTTCTTATGGCTGTGTGGCCGGGAGCTGTGCCACTGGCATGTTAAAACATGTGAACATGTTTCAAGGGAGCTTCCGAAAGAAAAACACGAATGGAATAAGGTCCAGGCTGTCCATTTCCGTCCACTAGTCACTGACAAGCTTATGAAAAGGAATGGGACATACGGAGATAAACAGACGGCCAGAAAGCAGTTTATGTGGACAGTCTGTCCTTCAGAAATACACTCGGCCTCTTCTGCTCACGATTTTAGATGTCTTGGTGTTTAGGAAGGTGCAAAGGATATAAAAATGATATGAAGGGAATTCTCTGCCCGGCGATAACCACCTAGACAGAAGTTGATAGATTAGCAGCACCGCCCTCAATGACAAGTGCACATAACTGAGGCTTCTTGTTGCCATTTGTGGATTTTTCTTCTGTACGCAGTGCCTTGGTATAGTCAGGCAATGGCCTAAATGTTTCAACTTTGAGCTCTGCCAAAATTGGGCAATGATAAAATGTTATAAAGTAATTTAAATTTCATTAACCAATAATGTATATTTCAACAAAACTTTTAAAAAGACTAAACCGTCACTTGGCGATAGGTAAAGGAGAATTAGACCGATGTGACAATTACAAATTGAGTTTTACTGAAAATATAAATATTTGGGACAGTTTTGAAGTACAAATTATGATTGATCTTGCTTATTAATATATGAATTCTACTTACAATTAAACTAATAAAACAAATCCCCTTAAATGTATTTTTAAAATACAGGTATCTAAATTCAATTTTGCTAATGAAGAGAACATGTTTTATCATAAACAACACTAAAGATGGGGCAACGTGATGGTAAAACCTATTCTGGTAAATTTCTATGTATTTTTATACTAATTGAACGTAAAAGTTAAAATTTAGGACTTATTTTCAGAATGGCTTTTAAATAATCTTATCCATAAAGACACCAAGAATTTGGAAATGACATCACTACAAATAAATGTTTTTCAATATTCTATATCCATAGTTTTCAATATTCTATATCCAATATTCTATATCCATAGTGTTTACAGGTTTTACAAGAATACTGCCTGTTAAACTGATATGAATGTTTACATTTAGCAAACAGGAAAATGGAAGTAAGAAAAGACCAAAGACTCGTGGTTAGGACTGAAACAGCGACCTATTGTTTCTGCTATCACATTTGATTCACATCCTTAGAATCCTTTCTTGTATAACTAATAATTATGGAAGGGTAATTATGGATAAGTAATCATTTTTGTGAGTACCAGATGTTTTTGAACCCATGTTCAGGTTAAAATGTATGCCTTTCAGAATCACATTTAGCTTTTTGTGTAATTCAGTTTTCACAATAAACTCTTGTTCATCCTATCCTACTTTAACAGCAGTTGAGAAATAAATAGTGAAGGAAAATGGGCAGGCTTGTTTACCCACAAAAAAGTACATGTTTCAAGTTATAATTGTCCTATCAAATGTAATCAGTGACTGTACAGTGGAGTATGTCACTTTATTCAGTAACACTAGATTTAATTGCAAGGGAGACTTTTATTTTTTGAAGAAAAAATTTTTTAGCTCAACAATAGAAGTTCCAGAACTCTTTACGACTACAATTTTAGTGATTTAATTTCCTGGCAGCACTCTGGTTTGGTAAAAATCTATTGTAGTCAGAAAAATAAAATGTAAGAATCTAGACATAAGAGTCAAGAGGAACAAAAAGATTTAGTTTGTTATGCCCACATCATATAATAGAACAATCTTCTGGCGGCATTCATGAGGCTAAGAGGGCAAAATAAACCCTTTTTCTAATATAAATATAGGCAACACAACCATGTGAATGTAATAAATGTAAATCAGATTGTTCCTAGATAATTAGTACCAAATGGTGGAAAATCCAACCTCTAATCTATTGCCAAACCACTAGAACACAGCAAAAACCAAACAGCAAAGTCAAGTAATGGAAATTTCTCAGTATCTAACTGACTATATATATATTCTAAAATCAGTTTTTAAAACCAGTGAAAACATTAGCATATTCTCCATATTATAGAGTTATCTGTAATATGGGCACTACCAATGGCTATTTAGTTTATCAAAAAATAATCCATGATTGGAAATATGTAGACAATCTTCTGAGATGGTTTTTTATTTTTATTTTTTAAGTAACATTTGTCAATCTACAAATAAGAAAAAAAATAAACAATGGAGTGACTTCATTCATCATGCATATGAAGAATTTGTTATAAATTTTAAAAGTTTTTGGGACAATATTAAGGATATAACTTTTTTTTCTTTGCTTTATAGTGTGGTACATCTTTTAACTTGAAGATTGAACAAATATATACATTTACTGTTATCTTTACATAGTATTGTATTATTCCCTAATCTCATGCTAGTCAAATTTATACTGAGCAAATATTATTGATGATATAAAAAAGAATGATATAAAATGATTATAAAAAGATGAAATGCTTCATTCAAATTCTATATTATGACTCTAGATCCATTCCTTTTAATTCCATATTTGTGTATCCAGGCCTATAATAAGCATCTTCAGTTATCATTTCCTTGGCAGAAGTACAAGGTTAACAGGCTAAACTGAAATATTGAGTCTTTATTATTCATTTCCATGGGCATTTATGTAAGAAAAAGACACTACCAACTGCCCAGATGCTCAGGATAAAAACAGAGGGAGTATTCTAAACTCTTTGGTTATTCTCATAGGCCAATCACTCTGTCAATAAATCCTGCACTTTCCACTTTCAAATTGTATCAAGAAATTTGCTAAACTTACCTTTACCAATATAATTCAATTAGAATCACCCTCTTTCCTCCTCTAGATTTCCTGTTTTGGGGTCTTTATTTTTGTTTCCTTGTAGCCTCCTGCCACCACACCGAAGTCAAATACCCCCAGCATCTCCTGTTTAAAACCTCCCTGTGTTTTATTAACAACTTGTGATACGCAGATGACACAACCTGGCTCGCTGAAAGTGAAGACTGGAAGCACGTGCGGGTGAAGGTCAAGGATTGCAGTCTTCAGTGTGGAGTCCCACTTAATGTAAAGACGACCGAAATTCTCGCAACGACCAACAGTAGCATCATTAGAATGGAGGGAAGATTGAAGTTGCCAAGGATTTTGTCTTGTCTGGATCCACAATCAATGCTCACAGAAGCAGCAATTAAGAGATCAAACAACACATTGCATTAGGTGAATCTGCTGCACAAGACCTCTTTCAATTGTTGAAAAGCAGGAATGGTATTTTAAGGACTAAAGTGTGCCTGACTCAAGCCATGGTATTTCCAATTCCATCATATACTCATGAAAGTTAACATTTAATAAGAAAGCTAAAGAAGAATCTAAGAGTTTGAATTATGATACTGGGATAGAATAATAAAATCCCATGGACTGCTAAAAGAACAAACAAATCTGTCTGGGAAGAAGTACAACCAGAATGCTCCTTAGTGTCAAGATGGTGAAACTCTGCCTCATGTAGTTTGGACATGTTGTCAGGAGAGATCAGTCCTGAGAAAGGACATCATGTTAGGTCAATAGAGGCTCAGTGAAACAGAGGAGGGCCCTCGACACGATGGAGGGACACAGTGGCTGCAGCAGGGGGCTAGAACATAAAAACAATTGAGAGAATGGCACAGGACCATGCAATGTCTTGTCTATTGTACATAGGGTTGCTAGGGCCAGACCGACCTGAAGGCACCTAACAAGCGCGTCTTAACAAAGAAAGGAAGAAGGAAGGGCAGGAAGGAAGGAAGGAAGGAAGGAAGGAAGGAAGGAAGGAAGGAAGGAAGGAAGGAAGGAAGGAGGGAGGGAAAGAGAATACAAGAATTTCGCCATGGTCCACAAGGCCCGATACAATCTAGACCCTGAATTCCTTTCCAATTTCATTTCCCACTTTTCTGGCTCTCAGTTATCCAGCTCCAGACACACATGTCCGGTAACAGCTTCCAGTCTTTTGTATGCACTTATATTTTGCTATTTGGGCCACCATTTAAGTGCAATCTCATCAGAAAGAGCTTTCCTTAATCACTTTCTTTATATTAATCCCACTCTCTTCCATTTTTCTATATTTTATTTTCTTCAATGGTACAAACCAGATTGAATTTTAAAATCTATTTATTTATCTATGTACTTATTACAGCTGAAATTCATTAGCCACTAGAGTCCAGGTAACAGTGCATGATATGTCTTACTATATATTTAATCTACATTTTACAAGCAACAGAAAACTATGATGGACATATGCAATCGGCTGGTGTGATACAAGAAGTGCAGAGTGGGATGCTGTTTAACAGATAAGATACATCATTTAGATATCACTTTAAAACCCCGGCAATGCATTAAACTAGAAAAAACAAAGAACTGAAATGAACACCATGAAACCTTGACAGGACATTTTTTTTTAGAGAATTTTATTAAAAGCTTGAACCTAAAAATGACTCATCTTCACAATGAATCATGATGACAAATTCACACTGACATAGACTTCGCCTAATGACATCGATAGACCAGTTTCCAGAACTGTTGCTTGCTTATGTGGCACTATTCAAAATGAGAAGAAACAGCTATAATTTTTCAATGACAATTGGAATTTGGAATGTATGAAGTACAAATATAGGAAAATTAGAAGTAATCAAAATTGATAAGGAACATATAAAGATTAATATCCTAGGCATTAGTGAGCTGAAATGGACTGCGATGGTCACTTTGAAGTGGACACTTCTGGTTGGCTGGGCTGGGAATGCCAAGCTGAAGAAGAATGGTGCTCTACTCCTTGTGAAAAAGAAGTTTAAATCCAACTTAGAGTACAAAGCTATCTGTGAGAGGATAATATTCAGATGCCTACAAAGAAGTCCAGTTAATACAATTATTTTACTAGTTTATGCACCACTCACTACAGCCAGGAAGAGAGTGAAGAAGTTCGTTGAACTTTTCCAAAATGTTTGGACGTTTCAGAAAACGTCCAAGCATGCGATCATGATGTGTTGATAATTATAATTAATGAGAATTGGAATGTACAAGTTAGAAATGAAGAGGAAGGATTAGAAGTTGGAAACGATCACCCTGTTGAGAGAAATGGTGCCAGAAATCAAGACAGAAGTATGCAAGATCAGCGACTTATTCCTTACAAATACCATCTTGCAAGAATCTTCTCAGTGTTTCTCCAACTGAAAAAAACTAAAGAAAAAATTCAAGCTTAGGGTTGGAAATTCAAGTATTCTGTGAGGAAAAGATTATATGACGCAGCAAAGTTCCAAAGAAACAGAAGGAATATACTAAGTCTCTGGAACAAAAATAATTAGTGTATGTTCAACCACGCCAGGAGGTAGCACATGACCAGGAACCAATGGCACCAAAAGAGGAAGTCCAAAGTGCACTGACAGTGTGGACAAAAATAAGGCTCTATTAACGGACGTTATACCAAAGGTGTGTTTCATCAAACTGACGCAGCAAAGAAAGTGTTCACTTACCTAGGCCAAGGCATTTAAAAGAGAGCTACCTAGAGGAGATCATATTTGTGCTTATTCCAAAGAAAGGTAGCCAAACATAATAAGGGAGTTATTGAACAATATCACACCCAGTTAAAGGTTTGCTGACGTTAATTCGAAAGGGAGCTGCTGGAAATGCAGGGTGGCTCAGGAGACACCGAATGCAGATATTACGGCGAACGTATTGGCTACAAACAGAGAATGACTACGGAAAAGCTTTTTTTAAAAACTGTGTGGATAAAAATTACGTACAAAGTGACAATTGGAAATGCTAGGAGCCCTAATTGTACATGTGCAAAGCAGTCCATAGACTAAGAAGCAGCCATGCAAGCAGAGTAAGGGAATATGGTGAATGGTATACACGTTGGAAACGTGTCCAATCATAATTATTAGATACATATGTGGAACCCCCATTTGACTACATGAAGATAGACACGTGAGTATTGGAAGACTACGACCCGCAAGACGCAGGTGAGTCAGCCACAAGTCCTTCAAGCCCTCACTGACAGTGAGGGAATCAGAGACTACAACCGTCAGTATGAGTTTTAACTCAATGCAAAGAAAACCAAAGTCCTCATAACGGCCAACAGACATCATGATACACAGAAAAAAGATGAAATTTTCAAGGATTTAATTTTACTTGGATCCACAATCAAATTCCATGGAAGCAGTAGTGAAAACACCAAACATGTATAACCAACAAACTCACTGCCATTGAGTCAATTCTAATTCATAGTGATGTGTAGGACAGGGTAGAAAGCTTGGCTTCTTCCCATGGAGCCACTGGTGAGTTTGAACTGCAGACCTTGTGGTTAACAGCCCAGTGTTGTTCCCTAGTATGCCACTAGGACTCCCAAACAGTGTTTGACACTGGGCAAATCTACTGTGAAAGACCTCTTTTGGGTGCTTAGTACAAAGATAGCCTAACCAAAGCGGTGGTGTTTCCAATTGGCTCCTAAGCATGTGCAAGCTGGACTGCGATAAGGGAGACCAGAGAAAAATTACGGTGTTGGCACATAATCCTGGATATTTAATGGACTGCCAAAAGAATGCTCACATCTATCTTGGAAGAAATACCAGCAGGAGCACATCTTGGTAAGACTCTGGCTCATGTTTGATCATGCTTTCAAGCGAGCCCAGTCCCTGGCGAAGGAAATCGTGCTTCTTAAGTTAGAGGGTCAGCAAAAAAGAGGCAGGCCTTCCCAAGATGGACTGGAAACGTAACTGTAACAATGGAATCACACAGAACAATTGTGAGGGTCCCGAGGAGTGACCACTCATGAGGGGTAATCTAACAAGAATAGTAACAAAGAGCACTCACTCCAAGTGAGACTGTATTCTAGTATTAGATGACTGGGCTCCTTTTAAATATTGTCTGTAGCACAGTGATTATGTGGTGGTCTGTGATACACAAAGTTAACAGTTCAAAACCATCAGCTGCTGTTCAGGAGACCGCTGAGGCGTTCTATTCCCATTAAGAGTTGCCGTCTTGGAAAGCCATAGGGGCAGTACTGCCCTGTCATATAGGGTCACTAAGAGTTGGCAGCAACTCGGTGTCAATGAGTCCAGCCTAACTATTTTGTTGTTGTTGTTGTATAGAGAGTCACATTTAATTTGGGGGCTATAGCTAGGAAAGACATCATGCCACTCTGTTGTCATTGAATGAAATTTTACCAAAAATATATATATATCTCACATTCTTTATTTCAGAACTCACTACACCACCACAGTAATCAAAACAGCTTGGAAATTAAACAATAACAAACACGTAGGCAGATAAAATAGAATTGAGGCTCCAAAAGTAAGCCCATCCAATTATAGACAGCTGAGTTTCACAAAGGGTTGAAATCCATTCAATGTGGGGAAAAAAAACAGTCCCCTCATCAATGGTTCTGGGAAAACTGGGCATCCATTTGCAGCAAAATGAAACGGGATCTATGCCTACTACCATACAAAGCAAGTATCTCTCGAAAATGTACAGAAGAACAGACTCTTAAATCTAACATGATAAAGTTCCTGGATGTTAACATAGGAAAAAAAGCTGTGAGTTCTCATCTGTGGCATAAATAGATTAGCAAACATAAACAAAATTACACAGACAACAGAAGGTAAACTAGATAACTGGGACCTCTTAAAAATTAAATACTCATATACTTTATGCTCATCAAAAGTCTTTTTCAAAAGAGTTAAAGTTTGTATACAGTAGCTTTTTTCCCTATGCCACTCCAAAAATATTTTTAGCAAACTATTTTGTTGCTTCTCAGATTTGACACTTTCTACTTATTTACTCACTATAAGAAAAAAAGTACTCTTCTGTACTAGTAATTTTCTTTAAAACATTTATTTATGTGTTACTATTAATGCCCCTAATTCTCAAAATTCCATTCTGAACTTTTTTCTCACTTCCCCAGAACAATTTTAAATCTGAGATGAAGGTTTCCTTTTATTTTCTTTGACTAGCAATTGCTTAATGTGGAGTGTACTGTGTTTGATAAGAAAATCTTATCATTTTAGAAAATTCTGTTTATATATTGATATTTATGGACCAAATTGCAAAGCAGTGTTATATCATTTATAGAGAACTACACTTCAGAATTGCTACTTTATATATGGTAAGGGGTTATCTCTGAGTGAATTATGAAAATTCGACTTTCCGTGAAATCAAAATTTGTCTTGGGCTGACTAGTTGTGAAGAATCATTTATCTTGCGTTATTTGTTCCTTTTCACCATACCACACCGAAAGCTCTTTAATTTACATATCAATTTTAATGTAAATCATGTGTTGTCATTAGTTTCAATATTTTCTCACTCATGCATTACTTGTTGCCTTACTTTTGGTAAATACACTGTTGGGAAGGCTAGCACCGTGGGGACAGTCTGTCCTTCACTTCCTCAGAACTGAAAACAAACAAGCGAAACCTGCAGTTGGGCCCAGTTGGGATGATGGCTTAGATCCGTGGTTCTCAACCTCCCTAATGCCGCGAACCCTTTATACAGTTCCTCATGTTGTGTGAGCCCCTAACCATAAAATTATTTTCATTGCTACTTCATATCTGTCATTTTGCTACTGTTACGAATCGGGCGACTCCTGTGAAAGGGTCGTTCAACCCCCACAGGGGGTGCGACCCATAGGCTGGGAACCGCTGGCTTAGCTGAAGACACCACAGTATTCACAGACAACAAAGCCTTGCCAAATGAAGTGAAACGAATGCAAATAACAGCCTTGGGATCTAGAAAATCAAATGGAAGGTTGAAGTATATGTTAATATGCGAACAGTGAGGACAAAGAGATTCACAAATCAATTCCGCCTTGTCTGCTAATCTTGCCAAGAGTGATCATTTAGGGACAGCAGTAAGAAATATCCTGGTTGAGAAGGACAGGAACTCAACTTCCTGACAAGCACAGCTGGAGGCAGATACACTGTGCAATCACCCAGGAAAGACATAGACAAAAGGTATGCTGGGACTCAACTTCCTGACAAGCACAGCTGGAGGCAGATACACTGTGCAATCACCCAGGAAAGACATAGACAAAAGGTATGCTGGGACTCAACTTCCTGACAAGCACAGCTGGAGGCAGATACACTGTGCAATCACCCAGGAAAGACATAGACAAAAGGTATGCTGGGACTCAACTTCCTGACAAGCACAGCTGGAGGCAGATACACTGTGCAATCACCCAGGAAAGACATAGACAAAAGGTATGCTGGGTCTGAACAAGCCCAGGAGAGTGACGAGTGGGAGTACCATGGCCTTGAATCTACAGAAACAAGAGGAAAGTGCTACTGAAACAAAGTGAGACAGATGGAAGTATTGGAGTCTCTGTACAGTGGAGAGATAACTTCTGTGATGGGGCAAAGGTCAAGTGTAGGGAGGTGGGCAAGAGTTCAGATGTCTCTGGTAAGCACAGAGACAGGAGGAAGCTAAGGAACAGGGATAAGACTACTTATCACTGAAGGTGCCTGGCTATTTAGACAAGCATTCCCATTGAACAGTGAAACCATGAAGTAACATTTAAAAGTCTCACCCACACATGTGCCCCATTCCGCCTTCCTTTACCCCTCCCATTTGAGCAGAATCTACCCATTGACTGGTCACATAGCCTGCAAGGCACAACTGTGCCTGGCTCCCATGCACTTCCCTACCATGGTGACATTATCCCACACCCTGCCTGCTATTCTGCAAGCTGTCCATACATATTCTGAGCCCTACGATTGTGACAATAATCCTTGCTTGTGTACAGAGTTCATCTCACCCTTTTGGGTAGTACTGCATCCTTGGGACCAAAAAGTGGCCTGTTCTGCTCTCCAAAGCTCAACTCACTGCTGTCTCTTAGGTGCTACAGAGGGATCCTGACCATGAGACACTTTCTTGTACCTTAAACATTTGTTTAAAGGATGGCAGATGTGCTTAATGACAGAGGATCTCCATGTGCGGAAGCCACACCAAGGAATTGAAATCCAACCAAATGCCACCCACAAAGTCATACATAGACCAATATCAGAAAACAGCGATTAAAATAGTACACATGAAACTGGTAATCTAAACAGAAAGGGAACAAGCTAACATCCTGATATATCAATACAAAACAAAAATAAAGAGAAACAAACATACTATCAATAAAGAAGTATATAAATAAAGAAAACCTTAATTTCTCGAAGACAGCAATCAATTACAAATCATATGAAGAGTCCAGAAAGGAAAGCCAATGATCAAGATGAAAAGAGACAAAAAAATCTCATTGAGAAAGAATTGATAAAAAAAAAATAGGGCTCTAAAGAGATCAAGGAAAACCTGGGGAAAATAATTCAAGAAGTCTGGAAAACAATGTGAGAACAAAATGACGAAGTGTTATGGAAAACAGGGCAGTACCTCTTTAAAAAAGTAGAACCAGAACTACCTAATGGTCATAGCTGACTTGATGTCACCCAGGACAGTGACACTGGGACAGTGATCCCACTAAGTATCAACTGTTGAGATCCAATAGAAGAAATACGAACACACATATGCATGCCTACGTTCAAAATAAGAAAAAGAGGGAAACAAAGTGCTCATCACTTAATAAACAAAATACAGTATATACATGCAATAGAATACTAGTCATACAGGAAAATGTCTTTAAAGGATGAACCTTGAAGACTGAATTAAATTAAGTTAAATGGATCAATCACAAACTGAAAGTATAATAATAATAATAGACAAATGTTCAGTGTTCAAGCCTTACTGGTGGGTACCAGGGATGGGTGGAGATTCCGGGGCAGAGGGCTATCTCTCTAGATGGCAGACACTTCATATTTTTTGCATGATAGAAAAGGTAACTCAATATGGGAACAGCTTGTCCAAGATAAGTGACTTCACCAAGACATATACAAAATAAAAAGATCCTTAGGTAACGGCTCAAACATCTTTTTAACTTGCATACATCTTGGCGACCACATTTATCTTGGACTCGTGGCATAGTAAGGCTACTCATTGGGCTGCTGGCCACAAGGTCTGCTGTTTGAAAGCACCAGGTGCTCTTCAGGAGAAAGAGGAGGCTTGCTACTCGCATGAAGATTTACAGTCTCGGGAACTCACAGGGCAGTTCTACCTACTCTGCTGAATAGGGTCACTATGAGGAGGAATCGATTTGGTGGCAATGAGTTGAGCTGAATTAGGCAGATGCTATGACATTTTAATTTTGCAACGACAGCAACAACATCAAAGGATACAGGAACAGGTAAAAAATATGCTACTAGGATGCCAGTTCATACACAAAAGGGTCTAATCCAAACAAAACCAGTTTAAACATTTCTGTGGACAGTGGGTGGCTGCAGACAAGTTCTGTCAATAATACTCATTAGGGTGCTTAAGACAAAAGTCATGATAATTTATAAATTATTATTTTTTCATGTCTTACACTGACCGCTGTCTCTCGTCACCCACTTTTCTGTTGTCTATTCCCCTGGGAGGGGCCATATGTAGATCATTGTGATTGGTTCTCCCTTCCCCCCTTCCTTTCTTAGCATTGCTACTCCCAGTATCGGTCCTGTGGGGTTTATCTGTCCTGGATTCCCTGTGTAGCGTGCTCTCATCTGTATCAGTGTACATGTTCTAGTCTAGCCAGATTTGTAAGGTAGAATTGGGATCATGATAGTAGGGGGAGGGGGAGGAAGTATTAAAGGACTAGAGCAGCAGTCCTCAACCTGTGGGTCGTGACTCCTTTGGGGGTCGAATGACCCTTTCACAGGGGTCGAATGATTCATAACAGTAGCAAAATTGCAGTTATGAAGTAGTAATGAAAATAATTTTGTGGGTGGGGTCACCACAACATGAGGAACTGTATTAAAGGGTTGTGGCATTAGGAAGGCTGAGAACAACCAGACTAGAGGAAAGTTGTGTGTTTTGTTGGTGCTATACTGCATGCTGACTGGCTTGTGTCCACCCCGTGGCCCTTCTGTAAGGGGGATGTTCCATTGTCTACAGATGGGCTTTGGATCTCCACTCTGCACTGCCCCTCATTCACACTGATAAGATTTTGTTCTGCTTTAGGTCTTTGATGCCTGACAGCTGATCCCATCGACACCTCATGATCACACAGGCTGATGTACTGCTTCTATGTGGGCTTCTTTGCTTCTCAGCTAGATGACTGATTGTTTATCTTCAAGCCTTTAAGACACCAGATGCTGTATCTTTTGATAGCCAGGCACCGTCAACTTTCTTCACATTTACTTATGCACCCATTTTGTCTTCAGCAATTGTGCCAGGGAAGGTGAGCATCACAGAGTGCTGAGTTAGTAGAACAGTGTTCTGGCATTCAGGGAGTACTTGAATGGAGGCCCAATGTCCATCTGCTACCATAATACTTAACATATAAATATATGTACATATATAAATGTATTTACATATATACATGCCCGTGGTCCAAGCAGGAGGGGAGATGGGAGAGGGAGGAAAATAAAAAGAAGGAACTGATACCAAGTGTTCAAGTAGAAAAAAATGTTTTGAAAATGATGATGGCAATATATGTGCAGATGTGCTCGACACAATGGATATATGTATGGATTGTCATAGAGCTGTATGATCCCCCAATAAAATGATGAAAAAATTGAAAAGGGAAATAATGATCAGGAGAGACGCCAAGCTATCGGAGGTTAGATAAGGTATTTAAATCGCAAAATACAAAATGGTGATCTGAAATGTAAAACCTCATCTAATTAAAAATAAAACATTTAAAAAATGTCCAATTAAAACCGTGGCTTCCAAGGAGATTGGTTAGGCTTATTTAATTCCAGCCAAAGAAGTCAGCTCAGGTTATGGTGACTGTGTTTGAGGATTCTACATGAGGTAATCTAGAAAGATTTTCTAGAAAGACACAAGACAATCCTGAGGACTGATTAGGAAGGAGTTTTAAGGGAACTGGGAAAACTGAAATGGTGAGGAAAAGGCCAGTATTGTTGCCGTAAGAAATGCTTCCATCACGATTCACATCAAGGGAAGCAAGGTTGATCTTAGAAGACTCTGTTGGGAAACCTTACACCCATCCATTTTTCATCCCTGCTCTCCTCCTTTAAACATTTTTTTGCGCCTCAAAACTAGAGAACATTTAAAAGGAACATGATTTGAGCTTGTCCAAACTGCTATTTTGGCATAGTGTAAATCGAAGAGTACAGAATTCTTCATGTAAAGTTGTAGAGATGCAAATATCAACATTGTTATTGTGTCGACCAACACTGAGGCTCTGTCAAGAAACAATAACTTCACATTTTTATGTTTTTGTTCAACGAAGATGTGACGCTATGGCGATCCTTTTTTACTTACCTTCATGTATGTGTCAATATGCATGTATACGGAGGCATATCTGTGTATAGTCACGTATATGTGGGTTTGTGTAGGTATCTATACATTTGTATGTGTATATATGTATGCATGCATTCACATATATTCATATACAGAATAAAACACGTGAGAGCACACACAGATATTTCTTAGTTATAATGAAATGCCCTGTAGATTTGGTTTTCTTGGCGTGAAGGCTTATGACCATAGTCTGCTGGGATGACGCAGCAAACTGGCAAAATATAGTTTATAAAGTCTGTGTTCTACTGTGTTCATAAAGCCTTGTTCTGGGGAGAGTCTGGGGTCTCAAGAGCTTTCAAGAGGTAATTTAAAACACAACTATGACTCTGTACTCATTTGGATATAAAACGAACGAACTAGCCTCCCGAAAACTCACAAATTCAAGTCAGATTCAGAGGAAAGATATCAGTTCTGACATGGGATGAAACTTGTCTGAAAGATGCTTACTTGTGTTTTATTTACTATGCACAGGTATTCGACTGTATCCATAAGAAACCATACCATTGTGAAGAATGGGGATTCTCGAACACTTAATTGTGCTTATATAGAACTTGTCCATAGACCAAGAGGCAGACATTCCAACAGAAAAGGCGATAATGAATGGTTTAAGATGTGGAAATGTGCGTCAGGGTTGGATCCTTTTACCATGCTTATTCAATCTGTATGCTGAGCAAATAATTTTGGAAGCTGGACTATATGAAGAAAAATGCATCATCAGAAGTTGAACAAAACTCATTAACAATAGGCAGTATTCAGATGATCCAACCATGCTTGCTGAAAAAAGGAATAGAAGCACTTACAAGGAAGATGAAAAATTACAGTTTCAACATAAGTCTAATGCTCATCATAACTGGTACAATAATCAACATCACAATCATTGGAGAGTGCTGTAGAATGAGGAATTTCAGTTTACTGGTATCCACCCATGGGAGCAGTCGTCAAGCAAATGGCATCCTGGATCGGGCAAATCTGTTGCAAAGGACCACTCTGCAGCGTTCGAAAGCCAAGATGTCACACTATGGGATGAAGGTAGGCTTGACCTAATCCGTGGTGTATTCAATCGTCTCATATGCATGCGAAAACTGTGCAATGAATAAGGAAGGTCAGAGAAGACTCGATGCATGACGAATATGGATCATATCATAAACTAATGATACAGCTGAGGATGGCAAGGCAGGAGCGACAAGCTGGAGAAGGACATCACACTTGGGAAAGTGAGAGTTAGTGAAAAAGAGAAAGGCTGTGGTGGGAAAAAAAGGGCTCGAATATAGAAAAGACTGTGAAGACGGTGCAGGCCTATGGAGCGTTTCGTTTTGTTGTACATAAGTTCACGATGAGTCGGAAATGACTCAATGACACATAATGACAACAGTCTCCAGAACTGTTTACATATATCACCAGCCACAGTTTCATCTCCGTGGAAACAAGAAGAACCAGGTGGTCTTCAGCTACCTCCACCAGTAGTTTTGAGGAGGATCATGGTAAGCAGGACCAGTTGAAATAGAAGAAAAACTGGAATGTGCACAAATCCTTAGAATGTCTAGATTTACTGGTTTGATAAAGACTACTGCACTCCTCAAAAGACTATTGCCCTGAGACTTTCTATAAAAAGATAGGTAAGTGCATCAAAAGACGTCATTAAAGAGTAAAAAGGGAACCCAGAGACTGGGACAATTTTTTCACAATGATATACTGGGCAGGGGATTAATACAGAACAATTCATAGAAAACAACAACATCTCAAAAAGAAAAATAAGACTAAACCAATTAAAAACATGACGGGTACATGAACTGACAAGTCACCAGAGAAGACAGCCTTGTGGCCAGAAAGTATCTGAAGAAATGCTCATGACCTCTCGCCAACCAAGAGATGCCCATCCAAACAACGCTGAGTGAGTTCACTCCACACAGGCAGTGGCAGCAAAGTTTGAAAACACAAAGTGACAACTGCTGGAGAGAATGTGCTGAGAACGGAACCATCGCTCTACGGTCTGTAAAACTGAACAACCACTGTGGAAAGTGGTATGGTTCAAACAACTAGGTGGGTCGATATACTTAAAGGAATTAGAGTCTAAGAACAAACACACACGTGCGCGCACGTTTATTGCAGCACGGTTCACATTAGTAAGAAAACGGAAACAACCAAAATGCTTAGCAGTGGAAGAATGGACAGATCAACTTTGGCACACACACAGAATGGAATACAATGCATCGCTAAGGAATAGCGATGAACCTGAAGCACCTGATGGCAGGAATGGACTTGGAGAACCTGATGCTGGGTGAAGTTAGTTAAGTACAACAGGAAAAATACTGCATGAGGCACTGCTAGAAAGGGAAAACCCAGACAAAGGTTTCCCTATCAAGAGACATGCACCTGGGTAGTTATGGGTGGGGTTGGGGCTGGAGAGTTGACACCATAGGCTAAAGGGTATGGGCAGATGCTAACTTCTGTGAAGGGAAAGACAGTCTTCTACGAGAGAGAAGGGAAACCAAGGTGAGGGTGGGCAAGCTATTGGAAAGTTTAATAAGTACTTAAGTTGCTAAATACAAAATTGTCTGAAATTTAAACTCTCCCAAATTCACAAAAAAGTTACATATATAAAACGACTAATGCCTTGAGATATTTCTCAAATATTGAACAGACGCTATCTTCGAGGTCAGTGTTCAACATAATAGATCAGGTACTAAAGAATATCACCAATGAATACATTATGCTCCTCATTTATGAGACAAAATGGCCAAAAAGTACTGCTGTGACAAGACTAGAAAGAAGGTAAGGAGCCACAGAAGCTAGAACACTGGCGGTGGGACAGTCAGGATGGAAATAATGAGAATGCTAACGCATGAGGAAGAATGGAACCAATGGGCTAGGCAGTATTTGTAGAAATTGTTAATGAGAGTCTAATTTTCGGTTAACTTTTGCTAAAGACACAATAACATATTATTTAAAAATAAACTCATAGAGTTGCATTTCCAAGGTTATAAGTCAAACAGGCATTCACTGTGCATGCACATGGAGACATTTGAGTTATTGACCCTCTGGTGCCTGAAAACCGGTGAACTGAAGCGTCCTATATTGCTAATGTTCATATTTCCTAAGGAAGGGCAGATAGCAGGCATTCCTAATTAGACAGAAATTTGCTTTACTACAGACTGATGACACGTTATTAAACAAGAGATACCCAACTCACTGTTATTAAGTCAATTCTAATTCATCGCGACTCTATAGGACAGAGTCTGGGTTTGGTGGCTCTATATCTTTACCAGAGCCGAAAGTTTCCTCTTTCTCCTACAGAATGCTTGGTGGGGTGGCGCTGCTGACCCCACTGTGGTTAGGAGCCCAGTGTGCAACTCATTCTGCCACTAGAATTCCTTAACAAGAGTCATATATGCTATAAATACATAGTTCCTTATTATAATGCCATTGGTTTCAAATTCAATTTGAATATTTGTACAACTAACAAACCACCCGTAGAATGACTACTTACAGCCCAGGCAATACTTTATATTAATTAAGTAACTATTACAGGTAATATATTTTTAATATCTCAAGAATAAGAGCTCATTTTCAAAGATGTAGGAAATACACAAAGCTGCACATACAACTGTATCTATTAGTTTCACAGTTATATAACTAAGAGAAAATAAAAGGCAAAATATATCTTTTTCAAATTCTTTAAAGGCAAGTTAATCAGTACCTGCAACCATATTTTCAAAACCAGTATCATTCAACAACTCAGAAATGTTGATTTAATTCTTTTAAGAAACAAGTAATTTTTAAGTCTTCTCTTTTTAAAGATATACATTTCCCATAGTGTATTAGCAATTTCATACAACACAAGAAGAGGATATGATATGAAAAAAATTTTTAAAGTTGAAATAAAAGGAACAAAAATTTTACTGAGAAAACAGAACATAAGTAGATTGAAATATAATGTCAGTTATTTTAATGACCAATGACTACAATACATATTATAAGTATATGCATTAAATATAAAATAGTTTATAGAGGTTTTTCATTCTACCTTTTCATTATTGTTTTTGAAGCATTTCTAGTTAGAAAAATAAAATACTAAGATGAAAACTACTTAGTAAATGACTTAACTTTAGGAGAGCTCATCTATTTAAATCATGGCTATTTTGATAATTCGCATTCCATGAATGCGAATGTCTGAATAAATTAGTATACTTACAGACAGTATGTGTGTCACTGCACAGTCCCTTTCCTGCTGACTGCTTGTAATGGTTACTTCGGTCAGATGGCCAATGAAAGTGAAGCCAGGAGCATCTCCTCCTCTCTGCTGCTCTTTCCCATTTCTGAAGCTGACTTGGTAACCATGTCAATTCATCAATGCATATCCCTAAGCCCCAACCCTGACCCAGCTCCTTCTCAGTGTTTCAGTATTGTGAGTGCAAGGCAGGGTCAATGTAGGAGAGGAAATAAGGATGCTAGTTCCATCACCAGAGAAGTCCCAAATTTCTCTGCTCTTTCCTAAGTCTACTGTGTCCCTCATCACGGTATCTGTAACTCTCCTTCCACAGAAAAACAGGACACACAAAGATCCAGGTTTGGTTTTCTTCCAAAATGGTGATGGATCATACTTGGCTCCTTTATCAACAAAACAGCTGGAAGTGAAATTTCTGAATTCCATTAAATAGTATCTTATTAAGAGTGTGTGAACATGCAACTTCTCCCTTGATTATCTTTATACCTCCCCCGCCACCTCCCCAACAGGGTGGCTCAGAATGAAATCCTCCACAGGATCAAAAAGAAAGAGTCCTCCAACTTGGGACCAAAGTTCCGAGAAGGGGATTGAAGCTGATACTCTGTCCCCTAGGGGAAGGGAACCTAGAAAAACAGTTAACCTTGGTGAGAACAAATCAGGATAGATGTGAAGAGAAAAACAAGAACGACTCTAATCATAAAAACAAAGCCTGCTTAGGAGGCGTGAGGACCTCTTGCACATAACGCAGGTACAAAGCACCCCCCTCCATAGCAGCCATAGCAACTCCCCTGTTTCAAGTCTGGAAGATGAAAAGGGGGAGTTCAGAAGAAAACTGATCTTTGATCCACTTCCAGGGCACACCAAGGGCAACTTTTTCTAGAAGTATTCTTTACTGAGAAAAACTGGTAAAATATTCTAATACTGAAAATCCAAAAATTATGAGTTAACAAGTTTTCATTGTTAGCCCAGTATTAGAACCAAAATAGACTTACAAATAATTTACACAGTAGTTTTTTTGTTTTGTTACATCACAACTATTTTCTACTTCACAGAATTATGCCTGTTTACGTCGTTGCCATTGACTGAGTTCAGATTCATATTTTGTAGGATATTGTAGACCTGCCCCCAAAGGTCTCTAGGGCCCTTTTCTTTACTGAAATAGATTCCTACATCTTTCTCTTGTGGAGTGGCTGGGGGGTCTGAATAGCTGATCTCTAGATGAGCAGCATAGTGTTTTAATTACTGCATTACCAGGGTTCTTTATTATCATGCCATAAATTACATGTTAAATATTTTAAAATATAAATTAAAATATTCCAGTAGCATAGATGATTCCAAATGCAAACAGTATAAATATATTTTGTCTAGGAAAAAAAAAGTTTTAAATCCAACCCCTGCCCCCATCCCCAAATGGAAAATAATTACAAAACCCTTAAACCAAAAATACGTACGTGGTATTGGGAAAACAATTTAAAATGATTTTAACTCCCAAATAAATAATTTAGCTATCTACCTATAGAGACTACCACGTATTTCAATGTCTGAAGTCTAATTGTTTCACTCCCAGGAGATACCCTGGCTATGAAATATCACAGGCCAAATCTAGTCTTGGCACAGCCCACTTCTTGAAGCAAAGTCGAGTTCTCCAGGAGTAGTGTGGACATGGCCATTAAATGCGACCCAAACAGTAATTAACAAGAACGAAAGAAAGGCTCTGTCACAGACAGAAGTAGTGCATTAAAACTGAACGACCCAAATGAAGCCAATTATTCTTTTAAAACCTAAGGAAAAAGAGTTAAATGGAACATTATCTCTGGTCTGAGTTACTGAGGGATAGGTATTTCTCTTTTTAAATTTAACTTTGTTCAACCGCCTCCATCTCTATCAGTGATTGGTATTAAATTACTGATTATTATTTGAAAGGGAAAAATGCAAGTACTAATTATCCAGAGATGTTCATATATTCCATATACTTACTGGTGAGGCTGATACTTGGGTTATGCTTAACTGGTTTTCCAAATCTTGCACTTTGTTTTTGAGTTCCATATTTTCTGTTTCTAAGTCTTGGATCTAAAATCAAACGATTATTGAATAACCCTCAGAAATTACTTCTTGCAAAATATTAGCCACCATATTGTCTACATTTTTTTTTAAAAAAGGACTTATTTAAAATGACATATACTCTTTTGTGCACAGGGAAATAAAAAAAATAAAATTTGGGAAATATTGGAAAAGTCTAGGCCATTGAAAAGACATATTATTAAAAAAATTGCTTTACGTGTGTGCAAATTTCAGGACCCCATGTCTCATTTTTGTGTTTTTTGGTAGCACTGTGCAATCTATAATCTTGGAGTATAACCACAAGACAGTGAAACTTGCTCATGATGATTTTGAGTTGAGTGGAGAAAGGGAGTAATTTAATTACAAAGGAATCTGATCTGCATGGGAAACCACTTACCCAGCATCTGCTGCCTCTGCTGCTCTGATCCCCATGAGAAGCATCAGGAAGTGAAGCAAAGTCACATGAGAACACTAAGTTCTTGTGGGAATTCAATATAAAATGGTTAAAAACTGTCCAGGGGATCAGGAATGAAAAATTATAGGAACACAGTGAAAGCAGTTCCAATCAGTGTAGGGGAAATTTAATGGCAGGCCTTCTAAATTTGTTTGATGGTATGCAAGTTTCCCTCTACTTACATCACATAAATATAATAATAACAACCCTCGTTTACTCACTCTTTTCTGTAACCCTGCAATCTGTTTTCTTGTTTCAACATCTTTTCCTCCAGATTCTAGAAACTTCCTGTATGCCAGGTCGAAAGCTTGGCCAATTGTTAAGGTGATCTCTTCAGCCTTTGTGAAATTTCAACAAAGAAGATTTGCATTATAATAATAATAAATCAGACTCTTCTTTAAACCAAAAACAATATTCACATGAGATTATAAAAACATTCACACGAAGTGCATCCAAGTACTTGAAGGAGCAGTGGCTGGAGAGGTGGAGCAAACAGGCCAAGTGGCCTCTGGTAACTAATCCCTCCCTGCCTGCCAGAGGCAGCCTCCTCTGGCACAGCAGGAAGGCGAAAGCCTCTATTAAATGAACAGCTGTTGAACTTAGGAGATGGCTGTCTACTTTTTCATCTCTTTATAGTATTTCCCCCTAGTTTGTTCTCGTCCCTTCCTCAAGTGTTCAGGGTTTATTATGTGAAAGCACCCCGCCAAAGGCAGGCAGCTCTCTTACTGCTTTGCTGCTTATTTCCACTTCCTATTGAGGAGAGTTACCAGGTAGGCAACTGAAATGAGACTGTCTGGGTGGTGCCTGTGGAAAACTTGAGCTATACCCTTTCTCAGTGGAGCAATTGCTACTTAATTCAGTTAGTGTTGGCATCAGTAAACGGGCAATTCCAAAACCGAGCTGTCAGTCTTAAAAATGTCCAATGAGGTCAGACATTTGTATTTTTAAGTGACATCTCCCGGTTTTCAGTGATGGCAAATGGTACATGTTGTTGGAGAACACACTATTGAATGAAAACCAAACAATCTCTCTGCACCCTCTTCAGCATTGACCTTTCCCGGTAATTTTGGGGTGCGGTGGTGTCTCAATGATGTTGTAATTTTCATCTCTCAGGTGGCTCATAATCATAAACATTTCTGCATGTGTTTGTTGGTCTCCTGAATACCTTCTTTGGTGAAATGTCTATTAAAGTCCTGTGTCCATTTTAAAATTGAACTATTCATCTTCTTCTTGTTAAGGTGTTGAAGTTTTCAAAGACTTTAGAGATTGGTCCCTTGTCTGATCTGTCATTGCCACAATTTTTTCCTAGTCTGTGTGCTCTTCTTTAAAATTCTTTTGATGAAATTTTCTGATGCACCTAAGTGTGCCTTATTTTAGGAGATGCCAGTCAACTATTTTGTCTTCTGTGTGTTTTCCATTACGCTTGATAGTGTGTTTAAAAGTTTGTGCCTGTTTGGTTTACATTTAGGCCTTTAATTCATCTGAGTTCATTATCGATGTGCCAATGGACGGGCAGAGGATAAACAAAAGAGAGGAAGCAGGAAGACCCGTTGACGCAGTGGCTGCGACAATGTGCCCCATCAGTCACAACTGCGAAGGTGTCATTGTTCATTATGTTGTGCACAGCAATGCCATGGGTTGGAACAGACCTGATGCAACCTATTGAAACATTCCCCTGAGTAGCTGTTAATGACGGGGTGGAACTAGAGTTCTGAGGTGATTCATGTCGAAAGTCTGTGCTACGACTTGTGCTTCATCAGTTTTCCAGAAGGCAACAGTGTATACCTGGTTATACGAAGATAAATGGTCATTTGTCGGGGGTCTAGGCTAAATGACTAACCGAATCAGATGGCAGTTGCATGCTTAAGTTTTAGTTTTTTTTTTAAAAAAATGAAACTGCCAATTGTTTTCCCGAATGGCTGTACAATTTTTTACATCCCCATCAGCTATATATGAGCAATTTAATGTATCAGTATCCTCACCAACATTTTGGTGGTTTTATTTATTGTAGCCACTATGATAATTGGATAGTGACATCTCATTATGATTTTTTTATATTCTTTTAAAGGCTACTTATGTGGAACATCTGCTTATGTGATTATTTTTCAATTTGTGTCATTCCATTAAAAATGCTTCTTCATGCCTTTGGCTCATTTTGATTTGTTGGTTTTCATTTGTTTTATGATTCTTTTGCGTATTCCTTATATTTTGTAGTTTTTGGTACTTGTCAAATAGGTAAGTGGTAGATAGTAGTTTATATCCTTTTAATAAGTTTTTCAGTGAACAAACCTTATTTTTTCAGAAGTTCAATTTATCATTTTTCGATCTACGGATCTTGTTTCAGGTGTCAAGTTTTTAATGACTCTTTGCCTAATCCTAGATTGTGAAGATTTTTACCTATATTTTTATATAAAATTTATATTTATACAATTTATATTTAAGTCTGTGATGCATTTTGAACTAATGTATGTACAAGGCCCGAAGTTCATGTCGAAGCATTTTAAATTGGCCTATAAAGGCTCAATTGCACTGACAGTATTTCTTCAAAAAGTTATCTTTCTTATATCACACTGCTTTTTATAGAAATCATTTTTATTTCTTTTTTTATTACAGTGTTTGTATCTTTCTCAAAATCACCAGAACTTCATTCAGAGGTGTTGGGTAATCATCCTATAGCACACGGTATAGAGCTGTTCAGAGCCTGCATATGTGAGCTATGTTTGTCACTCAGACGCCACATTATTCAAGGAAAGCCAGCCTCTGGCAAGGATGTTTGGATTCAGGCAACAGTACACACTGCCCTCATCGATCACTGGTTGACCACTATTTACAGAGTCACCTGCAAGCCTTTCACTTTTCAGCAGGGACATAAACAAATAATAGATACTAGACAGAGTAAATGAGACAATCACAGTGACTTTCCCATCAGTGCTGTGAGGGGAATGTGCATATAACTAGAAGTTCCAGCTACCCCTGATTTTGCCCTTCAGAGTCTCTGAACCAAAGGGACAGGCAAGTGGCTGCCAATGGGCTTCTTGTTCGACTGTCTTGAGATTGAACCCAAAGATTTGTTTTCTGTTGGAGACAACTCGCGGAGTCATACCGAGAACCAACTGAAACTGAAGTCCTAACTGGAGCAGAGCCAAGGCCCTCTGAACCACAATTCCAATCATGCCTTGGGTAATGGAACAAAGCTCTTGTTAAATCAGGAAAGCAACATAAGTCTCCTTAATAAAGTGGAAATTGCAGTTGCAGAAACGAGCTATACATGACCCTACCAGAGCAGCAAGACTCCAAGAGGAAAAAGCCACGGCTCCTACTGCTGAGTTACCTTCCCCACCACCAGCCCCCCCCCCCCCCCCCAATGCTCCCACTCTTTGAAACACAAAGGTGACCAAAAGGAGGCTGGTCAGCACTTTCAAAATGAAACAAAACAAAAAATCATTTGTGTTTCGTTATTAGTGGGGCAAGCAAAGGAATGAAGGGAGCCAGACCATGGAAAGCCCTAACCAAGAACTTCAAATAGCCATGCAGAGATAAACCAAAATCGCTCAGCTGACTTAACTGCACACAGTTCCTATTAGAGTATACCCTTGACAAGTATTTTCCTGTCTTCACCAGTTCTTGGTCAGTGGTTAAATGGCTAGCTACTTGCTCAGGACTCTGGCAAACTCAAGGCTGGAAAATAAAAGGCTGGAGCATGGGAGTATTTACAGTGGAGACGTGGGAAGTGTTGCTGACCTAGCCCCACTCTCCCCCTGTTGGTACTCCACGCCTTGGAACACACTGTACAAGACACAGAGGATGCACAATACAATTCCAAAGTCTACACACTAAGGTAACCACCAAAATTCTTCAGGAGGGAATGCATGCAGAACTATGGGGCAAAGCACTCTGCCTCCTCACAGAAATAAAGGGCCACAACACTGGCAAATAGATTTCATTGGACCACTTTTTGCCCTGGCAAGGGCACACCTTAAAAATATAGATATCCACACTGTCCTCCTACCCATGTCAAGCATAAACTTCTGCCAAGAAAGAAAAGACTTAGCTAAGGTATAACTTTTATCGTACTTGAAGGTTCCACAATTTGTGCAATTGGATCAGGGTTTTCACTTCACCACAAAGCAGACACTGCAGTGGGCATTACAGAACAATATTGCCTGGGTATTCCATCTATCCAAGTACCCAGGCTTACTGGTCAGATAAGAGTGGTGAAACCCCTGAAGTGATGGTCCTTAGTCACTCTTCAAAGCTAGAAATAAACTTACATCCATGGCCAATTTTAGGCAAGAGACAGATGCGGCAATAAGGGGAACAGTAACACTAGGGAGGCGTCTCAATAACAAGAAGAAAGGAATCCTTCTAGCATCAAGACAGAAAAGTCATCAGCAGAGGGGATGAAATGCCTGTCTGAAGTGGCAGTGGCGGTAGAAGCACCAAGGGCCACAGAAAATGCAAAGGGATCTAGTGGCTATGAGTCTGAAAACCAGAGAGCCATACCTGACAGCTTGGCTGAGAAGAGGTACTGTAGATATAGAAGTGCATCCTTAACAAATGTAGCCTGTTACCTTCCCTAATAAACCCGTATGAGAGGGGGAGTGTCGTGGGAGGAGTGGTTGGTGTCAGAATCAGGTAAAAGACGTGGAGCATGAAGGCAGGTCTGACTTCTGCCTCAGAGGACCTATCCTTGAGAAGACATGGCGTCGGGCCCTCCTCCTTAGTGGGGTAAAGACGATCAGACAGGGCCCCCTGGCACACTCCCCAGAAATAAACAATTTGAGATCAAGAGAGCAGCATTTACCCAAAGACAAAAATCAGAAAAGTTAGAAGACACAGGAAACACATACAGTGAGTAGATTAAGCGATGCCACACTGCGGAATTGCAATCAAGAACACGAAACCAAATATGAATGGTTTGTTGTAGGGAACACTGACTGGTCTGCTCTATAAATCTTCACCCAAACTAAGCACCCGGGGAGGTTTCTGCAATTCAGATTTCTGAGCCCCACCACAGGTGATTTTTGTGCATGCAATAGTTAGTGGTCATTAAGAACAGAAAATAGAGTGAGGAAAATAAGTATCCCCTCATGAAACACAATTGCCCTGCATGTATAAGCTCCACTAATTCAGAAATTTGTCTTCAATGTACTATTAATGATAGTACTCACACCCATAAGGAAACAAACAAACAAAAAAAGATCTAGGTGATGCTTCTTAATCTTCTATGCACCACTCCTTCTAACTGAGCTTGGATCTGTACAATGCTTCTGGGAACTTATAGGTGCCTCCTAAGTCCTGTGGTTAATGTTAGTCTCACATCTGAGGAAACCCATTATTAATGACCTAAAAGAAATACTTCAATGTGTTGTTGCAAATTGAGTTAACACTACCCAAATATTATGCACCTAATATTATAACCAGGATATTGTGATTGATACAATCACATTAAAACCACTTTAATCCAAAAGCAGTACCAACAGAGCTTATAGAACGGTGAGAGGACTGGCATGTGGACCCTCACTAAGCCCAGAGGAGCAGCCCTGGTTGTGCAATGGGTTAAACCTTGGGCAGCGAGCCGCGGGACTGATGGTTACGCCCACCAGCAGCTCCGGAAGAGAAAGAGGAGGTTAGCTGCTCCCATAAATATGTACAGTTGCAGAAACACAGGCTATGATCTTTGGAGGCACCGGCAGGGGTTGCAAAGTGTCAACCTTTAGGTTTGTTTTTTTTCATGACGAAATAACAAAAGCAGTACTTTTGTTTTTGAAAATAAGAAAAAGCAGCGCATAAATGAATCAAGTCCTATTTCCAGTTAAAGCCAATAATGTTGTTGAGATTAAATGGTTTTCTTTCATTACAGACACCAAAAAATTCGCATCGATGTATTTTAACTCAGTCTACAATACAAATAGCATTAACTTGTGCTTGTAATCAAGACATTTTCCATAAAATTCCAGGTGATTAAATAACCGTTGCAGAACTTAACTTGGAATTTTCTACTTGTTCTTATTTGCTAAGAGCATTAGATTACACTCACAAGCAAACAGCACACACATAAGCAATTCTAATATTGCTCCTTATATTAAGTTTTCTGCATAATGAAAATCAAAACCAAATTTTCTGTATGTCAGATTTATTTTTTAAGTACCCAATATATTTTACTTCCTGGAGTTTAGAATATTTTCATCAAACCTACCACATTTCAAAAGTAGGCAACACGACAAAAACACTTTGTTCACCAACACTCTTTGCTTTATGTGTTTAACACAAAAATCATTTCCGGAAATTTAAAGTGCAGATCAATTAAATGATCCTAAGAGAAATTATTATATAATGCAAGGTGGTATGAATTTCTAAGAAAAGAAATTTCATGCGACTTTGTGCCCATGAACATGAGAATTTAGTTAAGGATGAAATCCTAAAGCATATTCTCATGACAGGATGAATCTATTAGTGCAGCTAAGTACTTGCAGGTCTTATTCATTTCCAAATGCCTCTACTAATGCCGGAAACAAGACAATCCCTGGCTTGTAAAATAGAACAAACCACCCTAAAACATCTGGCATACTTACACACTTTTCACTGTCAAATACATAGCACAAATGTTTATTTGACTCAGAATCTTTGCATATGAAAGTGAATATCCTCTTGTCAGTTTTATCATCTGCACAAAATGATATTCTATGAAGTTGGCAATTGTGCTGGACTTCCTGTGAACACACATGGAAATAAACATAGCTGATGAGAATTTTTCTTCCATTTTGTTAAACACAAGCTTGTGTTAATAACATAGAACTTATGATTCTACAAATGGACTAATCATCTGTCATTCTTTAGTTGTATAATTATCTATACCCCAAATATAAACACAAGTACTGGAGATGCAGATCCTGACCCAGGATTACAGTAAGATATTCACTCAGTTCTTAGAAGATCACAAGCACAATCCGAGAGGATCAGAGATGAGTGGGCTTTCGGAGCTGCAAAGAATCTTAAGAAACCATTACTCTAAACCCTACACATTTACAAAAGAGGATTTTAAGATCTGGACTGATTTAAGATACTTCCACAAGGTTACATAATGAGCAGAACAAGTGTCAAACTCTACAAGCAGACCGAATCTCCCTCACTGTATTACAGTGGATAAAAGCGTCATCTGAATATAATTTCACGCCCTTAGTTTTCTAATTAGAAAGCCTCTTCGTTTCTTCATTCCTGTGCTCATCCGTCAGTTTGTCATGCTGTCGTGGCTTGCAACTGTAATGCAGGAAGCTATGCCAAATACCAGCAGTTGTAATCTGGTACATAAATGTCAGCAGAGCTTCCAGAGTAAGACAGACTAGGTGAAAGAAGAACCCCAATCCATCTCTGAGCTATTAGCCAGAAAAATCATGTGAATATCAGCAGAAAGCTGGCTGGCTGGCGTAATACAGGAAGATGAGCCCACAGTTGGCAAACAAAGCAAAACAAAAAGTCACTGCCATTGAGCAAACTGACCTGCAGGCACTTACAATATATACCTGAGAGAACTGCCTCCTGAAAGTAGAGTTGACCTTAACGACATGGATGGAGCAATGTTTGGAGGGAACTTAACATTCTTGCTGATTAGGCACAACTCAAAAGAAACAGCTGCAAACATCCATTAATTGTTAGGAAAATCGGAAGTCTTCAACAGTGCAATGGAGCACATAAAGATCAATATCTCAGGCATGTAGTAAGCTGAAATGGGCTGTATTGGCCATTTGGCATTAAAGCATCACATGTTTACTATCCCCGAAATGACAAATGACATTCATCCTCAAAAGAACATTTTCATGGTCTATCTTGAAGTACAGCACTGTATTTGGTAGGATACCATCTAAAAATGTAGGAAGACTGATGGGGTAAAATTCTTAATATGGCTCTTCTACCATGTCTCTGTAACTCTCGCAAAATGATTTGGTGGGACGATGCAAATAGAGCTTGTGTAACACTAACAGAGGGGACTGGTCAGTTTTAGGTGTCACTCTCCTGGCTATAGTGATGAATTGTCTTGGCAGGAAGAGAGAGAAATCTGATGACCATTGGAAGAAGAGTCACCAGTGTAGCTCATTCTAGATCTCTGCCTGAAATGGCAGAGGCCAAAGCAAGGAGGCCCAGACACAGAACAGAGGAGTAGTGTTGAGACTATCTGACCGTGAGGCAAAGCAATGGACTGGCTCCCGGAACAAAGAGGCCAAGGCCAAGCCCAAGGAACAATGTGGCGGAGAAGCTGAGGACTGGCGAATGAATTGTCTACTGGAAGGGAAGGTATTGCTGTAGACCAATGACTGTATGCATGTCTTGACTGTGGTTACTGACTTCCTTAATAACCATGCCCGCCACCCCCACTCCCACCCCCCTTACTTGTGAATATTGTCTTAATTGTGAATATTGTGAGTTCTGGGTGACGACTGCAACAAATTATGGAACCTGGTATAAAAGTAGTTTTGGGAGGAATAGTTGGTGTCAGAATACGGTAAAGAAAGATGGAGGGTGGAGGCAAGTCTGAACTCTGCCTTATGGCAAAGGGAAGTCAGAGAAGGTCATGAATGACCAAAAGCCTTTAAAAAATTAATTGCAAAGTCCAATTAACTTGACTATTAATTACATTTATGTGCCAACCACTAAAGCCAAGGATAAAAAAATTGAAGGCCATTATCCTTAAAAGCAATGAAAATATTCTTTTGGTAAATGCCAAAATGAAGTTGTTAGATTCTTTTTGTTCTGTGCTAGAAAGAGAAAATTTTAGTAATATTGTAGCTCAATGTCACTCAATCTGGCTGAAACTGAAAGAAATGTAAAATAGGTCAAAACCCTATAAAAATAAAGTAAAAAAAAACATTAAAAAGCAATTGTGATAGTTACATAATCTGGTGTCAATATGAGGATTAAGAGTGAAGGGGTGGAGCATAGTCTGTCAATCAGATTGCAGTTTGATAACCTTATTTGGAGGCAATAAGAAAATAGCTCAGTAGAGGCGGGACACTCTCAGACTCCCTGGGAGACATTCCAACTGAGAAGACACATGGAGCTATGCTAGTGCCCTGCTAGTGCCCTGAGCTGGAGAAGTCACATGGAGACTCCTGTGGTGAGAGGCGTATACCACCACTGGATCCACAAGACCGCCCACCCACTGGCCTGTAATGTTCCTGCATTCCATGTCATTGCATGTGTTTCATGAGTGAAGAGGAATTTACAGATTGTTATTGGACATATAGGCTAATATTGAACTTATGAACTTGAGCTGGACTAGGCTGGTATGTTTTCTCAATATTCAACTGCTCTTGTATATAAAACTGTTTCCTATACAAATATGAGTTTATAGGAATTTGTTTCTCTAGTCTACCCATACCAACACAGCAAAATAACAAACCATGCTTGTATCAATTTCCCACATTTTAAAGTTCAAATGTTTTTTGTAATATTTCAACTCAAGGACAAAAAAAAAAACCCCACCACATTTTCCTTTGGTACTTTACTAAAATGGGGATATAAATTACTTGTATAAAGTTAGTTTCCATAACATCATTTCTTAAAGGAGCTTTAAAAAGGTAAGCATAAAATATTGGCACAATGATTAAGTGCTAAGCTGTTCACTAAAAAGTTTGGTGGCTCCAAGTGGTGTGTAGGATCTGTGCCTGAACAGGTTTTCACTGTCGTTGGGTGCTTCAAGTTGATTGGAAGACCCCATGTGAATGAGAAGAAATGAGCGGTGTTTTTTGTTTATTTTCTTCCGGGGATGGTTTTTCAAGCTTTTCCCCCACTCAGAGTTGCTGATGGATGCAAACCATCAACCATATGCTTAACCACTTCCCTGCCAGGCCTCAGCTCATCATGTTCCCAGCCGAGATACCCCACGAGGTAGTTCTCGTCTGTCACTTAGAGTCACTATGAGCAGGCAACAACTCGATGGCAAAAAACAACAGCAAATCTTTAGAGATGTTAAAGGGCATTAAGAACCACATAAAGGTTAATCCTATTACTTAATTTATTAACTTTGAATTTATCTATGATATGAGGTAAGACTCGACTCAAATCAGATACCTATGTATAAGCTTACAGAAGATTAAGTTCAGCATCTTACAGTAAAGCAAACAAAACATAGTAGGAATCTCCACACAGCTTTACTTCCAAGCAAAAGAACGGGCGAAGAGGGGGGTACGGGGCATCTGAAAGGGATATAACATCATGATTACACACAACGGTCAATTCCTGACAAAGCTATTACTAGACAACTACTTGACGTACACAGAGTCTTCATGAGTCAGATCTAACCAAAGGGGGACTGGCAGTAAAAACCATAGCGAGGATCAGATCAATTGCAAAATTCACGAAAAAAGGTAAAATCCAATATAGAGATTTTATAAGCAACAATACAGCAAAGTTCAAAAGTACAAATTATGTTTATAAAATGTATAACACATCACCTCTGTGGAAACTCATTAAGAATCAAGTGATACAAAACCTAAATCTTACAAAATATAAAAAGGATGATCAGAAAGATGGATAGGCTCTTACACACACACACACGCACGCACACACACACACACACACACGTCAGCTTTCAATGTTGTCTTTGGAAACATTAAAACTGTACTCATACCTGTACAGACTTGGGAAGCAAAACAAAACAAAAACAATGAACAAACTCAGTGGGAAAAAAGCACATTTGAGGAATTAAAAAAAACTTGACATTAAAAATGTATCCCTCCAGAGTTGAGGTAATCTTTGTTTAAAAGAAAAGGAGCCCTGGTGGTGTAGTGGGTTATCTGTTGGGCTGTTAACCATAAAGTCAGTAGTTCAAAACCACCAATGTCTTTGTGGGCAAAAGAAGAGGCTTTCTTCTCCTATAAAGAGTTACAGTCTTAGAAACCCTCGAAGGCAGTTATACTCTGTCCTATAGGGTCACTGTGGGTTAGAATCAGCTGTAGGACTGTGAGGATTTTTGTTTTTGTTTTTTTCCCCCCAAGATAATAAAAATAAATGGAAGAAAGGGGAGAAAGGCAAACCAGTATAATAACTTAACTGGTAATCTCAACCTTTAAAAAAGTTTTTCACATCTATATCTCATCAGAGTGATAAGCACTTACTTATAAGACCTGATGGAATCCTGCAAGGAAGAAAAGATTACATTAAAAGACAAATTGTTGAAACGCATACTCATAGACTCTGCACCTAACAATCGGTAAGTTGATAACAGTATATTACTTTTGCATCATCTGATCTCTCTCTCACACACACAGTGTACGTACACACAAACACAAAAAACAATGACAGAAATTTGCAGCAATGGGTGGCTGCTAAGAAAGCTTGCAACACAAAGACAACCTAAAAATTACCATTCTGACTAGACATTTGCTAGTATCAATTTATTTTTTAAAAAGAAATGCAAGGCCAGGATTATTTTTGCTTGAGACTCAATACAATCAGACTACATTTTTATTGCTTTTCAATTTACTGTAGATATGGAATTCATTACATCTCTAGCTTATTCATTTGTAGCTGACGTTAGCCTAATAAATTAACTGAAGCCAACCGCCCCTTTAAGTGGATAGTGCTTCACTTTCAACTCTGCTGTTTTCCGGAACCCGTATGTATCCGATTCTGTGCCGGAATCTCCTTTCACAATTGTCTTTTGTGGGTTTCCAGTCACCTCAGCAGTAGTTATTTTTAGATTGCCAATGCCAAAGTAAATCACCCACCTCTTTGTTTGTTATTTAATAATGAGGGTGGAGAATAGGAGGCAATTAGACAAGATTGTTGTGGGAGTTCTAACATTAAGGGCTTGAGACATTTGAAAGAATGTCATTGTTCTTTAAATTTGAATTAAACAATATGCCATATTCCAGTTGTGCTCAAGCAGACTAAGAAAGCAACAAACGGTCCACATTCAGAGAGTTTGGTTAAATAGAAGCTCAGAATTACTACTTTTTTCTTTGAATCAAGCTACTTTTCTCTCCTTCATCCTAAAAGTTCCAAGCCCTGATGGAGCATCTAGAAATCTGATGGTCAGAGATTTCTTGTCTCCTATGAAAACACACAATACACGAACCCCTGGGGGTTGGCTGGTCACAGTGCTGGTAAGGAGTATCGTGATTTGTCTCCCTCTTCATAAAACTGATTTGTGTGAGCGGTTACAGAGCATATTAGTTTTCAATTCAACAATTCATACTCATTTTGCTTGTGACACTGATTGCAATCTCAACAATAGAACCACACTCGCTCTACTTCCTCCATGTGGTTACCATTCCCTGTCCTCTCTTCCTATCCCTTCCTGCAGAACTTGATTTTGCAAATACAGTGGGTATTTGAATGCAGGTGCCCCTTGGACTACCCTTTGAAGATGAGGGTCATTATAGATAGCCACCAGAATGTGCAACATACTAGAAGTGTGAGCACTTTAATGTGTGTATAAATCACAGGGGTTTCTGTTCAGATTGGTCATTGAGGTTTAGTGGGTCCTGAGTAAGACCTTAAGGTTAACATTTCTAACAAGCTGATGCTGATGCTGTTGGTCCACACAGCAAACATAGTCAGAGGATGATGTCCCCAGAAAGAGATCAGTAACCTTGGTCAGATTGCAGCAAAGTTGCACACCTGGAAAAGCACTCAAAGTTCAGGCTTTCCTTGCAGTCTGGCTACTCCTCACTTACTCACACGGTCGGGCACCAAATATAAAGTTGTTCTATGAAAAATCAGTGTTAAGCAAACATGGACAATTTCCTTCATTCTGTTTTCTGTTTTCAGATCATCCATTTGTCCAACGTTTTGATTTAGAAGATGCAATCAGAGAAACAGTTCAGATGTACTGATGTAAATCACTGTGGTGAGGGTCCTCAGAGGAGACAAAGCTGGATAAAGCTGGCTGCAACTGGAGGAACCACTGCTTCACCAGTTCTCCTTCCTCCTCCACTGGGTCAGAGCTGCTCCCCCAGAGCCACCTCCTGCAGGGCCCTCTCCCTCCCCCGAAGCCCTGCATTCACACTGGCGCCTGCTCTGCTCTCTGGGGTGGGTGAGTCACTGAGGCGCTGGGCTTTCTGTGAGGGTATTGAAAACCTGGCTGCACTTCATGTCCAGTTTGGTTTATGCTGGTATATCTTTAAAGTCACACATATTTCTCCCAAACACCCTGTTGGGTGGATGATTCTTTCTCTCCTCTCTTTCCTCCTTCCCCACCCTCAAGCACTCTTGAACTATAAAGCCAGAGGGCAAAGAGGAAATCAGTACACAGGTGCCTCATGGTGCCTTGCATGAAGGCAGGTGGGCATACAGGTGGCAGTGTCGCACAATTTACCAAAGCCTCCTAGAGACCCTCGTTTAGAGATGGGTGCTCCACAATTATTGCGCTCATGCTTGCCACCTTTTTAATGTGTGAAATAAACAATTTTTTCTATTATAAACACACAATGTCAGATAATGAGATAGTAAATGAGGCGTAGATATAATTATAAAAACATGTTAAGTGTAGAGGAGAGCAGTGACAATATCTATCTGTAAAATATTTGGGGTGAAATGTTAACCACTTTCCCCAAACTATCATCATCTTATCAAATTATGTAAGAAGACTTCTGAAGTATTGTGAACAAAGTGCATCTTAATGAACTTGAACCCAGAGTAGATTACATTTTAAGACACTTTATTAGATTTTTAGGGGGAATAAGTTCTTAAATACCAGAACAGCTCAATAAGCAGAATACAGCTGTTGTCTTCTTGCTAATCAATAAATCACACTATATGCATCCCTTTGACATAAAGAAAAATTCTAAAAAACGAACCTGTACACTAATGAATGCACTATAGAAAAACTATTATAATTTAATCCCAGGTGAAAAGCAGACTATGCAAAAATAATCCCCCCAATTTCTTTCCTCTTAAAAATCTTATAGAATTTTAAATGATCATTAACTGAAAACTAAACAGCTCCATTTGGTAATATCCTTAAAATACTTATTCAAAGATAGATATAACTGCAATTAAAGATCAGAGTATTTCTGAAATTCAAAACTCAGCTCAACCTAGGGATATTAAAACTTTTACCTTTGTTTTAGGGTCTAGAATTTTTACTCCATAAATTGATATTTGCAACTCAACTTTAGGGATTTTCTGGCCTTCAGATTTCTTGATATGTCTGGCAAACTGCAAGAGAAAAAAAAGGAGTTATAAAGTTATTGTTTCTAGATTTCACATATACATTTGAAGTCTGCAGTGGAACACTTTATATTGTATAAATCATTACCATTTTTAATGTATTTTATGACTACCCATATCCTCACAAATATTTAGAAGTCATAGTAATCTATAATGATAATTAAGAATGATTCCCAGTAAGTTTTGAAAAACGTTATTCTAATATACTCTTTAATGATATTTAAGGTTATTTTCCTACAAGAAGTTGAGAAAATTGACAACTCTTTGTGGGAGGATTGTGGTTAGGTTGTGAGCAGTTGGCTCCGAATCATCCTCCCAGTTGTTCTGTTTGGTTGCCTTGCATGTTTTCAATGACTGTACTTTACCGAGCAAGATGCCCTTTGCCAGGAACTGGTCTCCCCTGATAATGCGTCCAAAGTAACTGAGACGGAGTCTCGCCGTCCTGCTTTTCAAGGAGCACGGAAGTCACTGCACTGGAGTGCATCTTTGGGTAGGACTGGCGGTCTACTCCTTCCATCTCCTTTTGGTGCCTCCCCCATCAGTCAATATTCCCCATGGAACCCTTCAGCGTTACAACTTGAGAAGTGAATTTATTTGTTCTGCACATTTCATTATAATACTTTACCTTCTTGAACTAACTTTTGAAATGTTCTCTTCAGCTCTTTTCGTTCGTTATTTCTTCATTTGCTTTTGGCGCTTCATGTTCAAAAGCAGCATGTTCAAAAGTCTCTTTCCTGTCTTTGCAATGACCTTTTGCTTTCTTCATGTATGATATTTTTGAGGTCATTTCCAGGCCATCATTAGTGTCTAAGGAGTCAAATCTATTCTAGAGATGTTCCTGACATTCGGGTAGGGTATACATAAGGTTGTATTTGGCTCCAATGGACCTGTTTTAATTTTCTTTAGCTTCAATCTGAATTTGCATATACACAACGTGGGTCTGTGCCACAGTCTGCTCCTGGCCTCCTTTTAACTGATGATATTGAACTTCTCCATCATCTCCTCCTACAGTTGTCCTCAATTTGGTTCTTGGAACCCATATGATGAGATTCATATGAATAGTCGCCCTTTATGTTATTGGGGGTGGGGAGTATTTTCAATAAAATAAAGAAGTCATTGGTCTTGCAAAAATCTATCGTATGATCTCTACCTTCATGTCTATCACCAAAGCAATATTTCCCAACTACTGATTCTGCCTATTGGTTTCTACTCTTTGCATTCCAATCCTCAAAGTTACCAGTGCATCTTAATTGCCTGCTTAATGAGTTAGAGTTACAGACTGAAAAACTTGGTAAAATTCTTCAGTTTCTTTAATAATGGTTTTAATAATTGGTGTATAAATCTGAGTAATAGTTGAATTAACTGGTCTTCATTCTGAGTGTACAGATAGTATACTACTACAGAAAGACAGATCTTGAAATCTTTTTTAAGATGAATGTGATGTCATTCCTCTTTGTGGTAGTCATCTAACTTGGTGTCATTTTAAGAGTGTAGGGGTGAGTCTAGGCTGTCAATCTGGAGATAGCCAATGAGACTTCTGTGTGGGCATGACCTTCTCCTGAGAATTCTGGGAAATCTGGTACTTCCTCCTTGGAGGCGGAAGACACCTCTCTCTCTCTCTCTCTGCTACACCCTGGGAGACATTGCAGAAGACAAGACACATGGACCCAGCCTGATGCAGAAACCCCTGCCAGCACTGAGATGTTTCCAGTGACACTGGATCCAAGACTTTCTACCCACTGGTCTGTGATCTTCTACATTAGGTATCATTACATGTGTTTCATGAGTCAGAAGAGGACTTTATAGATTGGTATCAGACATATGGGCTAATATAGGATTTATGGACTTGATCTAGACTGGGCTGGGATATTTTCTCAATGTTCAATTGCTCTTGTATATAAATCGCTTTCTTATACACATATGTATGTCCATGGATTTGTTTCTCTAGTCTACCTAGACTAACACACTCTTGAATTTGTCATTCCTGGCATAGTGAACCACATAATCCCCCAATTTAAAATGGCTAATACCAGTCCATTTCAGCTCTGATTATTTGCTCAGCATACAGTTGAGGAAGTACAGTTGTCTTAAGGTGGGTCCTCTAGACAGGAGGAGAGAGGTAGAAATTCATTTATCTCAATGAAATAGCTCATCTAGCTGTAGAGCGGTAGACAAATTCCAAGTCCCTGGCTCTGGAGGCAATACATCCCAAGTCAGCCAGTACAAAGGCAGACTGCTTGCTGACTCACAGGCTGCATAGCAGACAACTCCAGGATCAGCAGGCTCTCTGGCAGATCAATGGCACATTCCAAAGAGCCAGAAGACCGATGATCACAAGCCAGGCGCAGGGTCCAGACCCCAGAAAATGCAACTGAGCCTTGTCAGAACATCCATAAATATTGGAAGTGGGTCACATACTTCAGGAAATTCCCTTTCAATTGATTGGCTCACATAGCAGAGCTACCCTTGGAAATGACTAATTATATCTTTTTTCTTTGTGGGAAAGGACTACCTTCTAACTATCAAACCAAGTTGACACACAGCTTTATCTAAGTGGTTAAGGCAGATATCCCCAATGTACACCTTTCCAAAGTTTAAATAAATCACAGTCTTCCCTTCACCCTCTCAGTCTTTGTAGGTTCCCTGTGAGACCAATTAAAGGTTTTGAAAAATCCATTCTTTGCAATGTTCCAGGTAATTGATATTGAATGTCTTTGCACAGTCAATGACATAAAGTAGACATCATCTTTTGGGTGTCCTCTACTTTCAGCCAAGAGCTACCTGACATCAGCAATGGTAACTTATTTCACATCATCTTCTGAATTGCATTTGAATTTCTGGCAATTGCCTGTCAATGTACTACTCCAACAATTTTTGACTTATCTTCAACAAAATTTCACTTGTATGTGATATGAATAACACTGTGAGATAATTTCTGTATTTATTTGGTTCAATTTGGAATGGACATAAATATGGGTCAATTGATTGGTCAAGTAGCTGTCTTACTTATCAAATATTTACTCATCACTTAACATTGATGAGTACTTCTAGCATAGCATCTGTTTGTTAAGATATATCAATTGACATTCAACCATTTCCTAAAACCTTACTTTTAGCCAATAAATTCAGTACAGCAATCTGTTCTTGACCATATACAACATCCTGAAATAGCTAAATGGTTGTCTTGGACAGAGTTCTCTAGAGAGACAAACCAGATTTCTAGTGATTACATATGAATATATTTATAAAGATAGATATATAATACAAGAAATGAAGCGTTAAAATTATATACGGATAGATAATACATGCAGCTAACAGTTAAATTATAAAGCAGTGAGACACTAGCAGTCCTTTAAGATTTGAGAGCTGCCAGGTGCCAGTCCCCTTCTGTAGAGAGAGCAGGGCTATATATCCCCAGGCAGCAAATAGCAAGGCAGGTCACCAACTGTCATCAACTGTCGGTCCCCAGCTCCAGAGACGAACATTCCAATCGCGTGGGCTTAAAGGGACCTCAACTTACAGCGACACAGTCTACAGGCTAGGCATCCCACAGGTATTGTACCCCTTTAAATTGAGGCACAGAACAAGCAAGGCAAGGCTCACCGAGCCATTTATCCCTCTGCCCTTCAGTTAATCCTACTTGTGTTTATCGGCCAGGCTGGCACAATAAACTATCGCAATGGCGATCAATTTTTTTTGGTATAGAGACTCTATATTCCTTCCCCCTTCTTTTGATATTTCCTGTGAGTTATATATTTTTTCCCATAAAGTCCTCCAAAATCAAAGTTGAAACTTGAATTTCCTCTTCAGTTTGTTCAGCTTGGTAAATGTCAAGTGCTTTGCACTCACTCTACCACGCTCCTCCTCTTTTCTCTGCTGCCTTCTTTCCTTTGCAATGTGTCTTCCTTTGTAGTACATGGAAAGAAGGTATTAAAAAGCCCCACAGGCTTTCTAATTGGGCTGGGAAAAAAATCTTAATATGATATTTTTTCAGCATTTGGATCATCCTAATTTAGCTTGAAATTGATTGCAAAGAAGGTAGGGTAGCGTTTCAGTTCTCTTTCATGTGTCAAATTTATTTGCATTGTGTATTTCACTCTAATTTAGGACACATGTGAATACATATGGTCTGGCCCAGTCCTGGAGCAGAGTGCAGTTAATCACTTTTTCCTGTTCTCGTGGCTCTGCAATACCAGAGAGGATAATCTAGTCAATGTAACTACGAATGCCTTGAGCTGTCTGCATTGATATCCTGGGGGTTCTATTTGTTTTGCTCCAGTTTGGGGGGCATCCTTTTTCAGCTTGCCATCTGTGCCGTTCCCTGAGTATACGCAGCAGTTTCTTTTCTTCCTTCCTTTCGTTTTTCTTTTGTCTGTTTGCTTTTGGCTAACAAGCAGTCTTACATTCTGCACACAAATTTGACTAGCTTGTGCCAAGAATTTTCTTTAAGAAAATTGTCCTGCTTCAGCGTACATTTTTACAGATTATCCCAATTCTTTCTCCAAGAATGCATTTTTTTATCCTTTCCCTTCATAATCTCCTTCAAGCATTGACGTACCAAAAATAATTTGGGTGTTTTATCATAAAGTTTACCATTTAAACCAATTACTCTACATCTGTACAAATGCATTTGAGAAAATCAACTTCTTGGAGTGTAAGCACTCTGCTGGCCTCCAAGATGCTGCTGTTTTTCTGAACAAAGAGTGCGAGAGGACTCTGGAGGTCTCGTCCACATTAGAACATAGTCATTCCTCTAAGCTCTAGCAAGAACAACCCATCCTTTTGGCTTCCAAAGTGAATACCACAAAGCAACCCTTACTATTAAGCTTATCTACTCATTGCTGCCAAGAAGATGAGAAGAAAGGCAAGCTGGATGGGCAGCAGTGGGATAAAGAGGAGGGAGAGGGGGGGCGGTGGGGATGGGGGGAGAAGGGGAGGTAGAAAAGGTGAGAAGAAAAGAAGGGAAAAGGAAATGAAGAGGGGAAAATGGTGGATGTAGGAACAGAGCGTAGTTGAGAGATGAGTGGAAGAAAGTGAAATAGAAAAACACCCAGTCTGTCTTTATTGCACACGAAGATGAAGGAATTCCACTCCAAGAAGCATGAGGATTCATCCAATTGACTAGCTTTAAATATGATAAAAATATGCCCTGAGAAGTTTATCTTGTTCATAAAATGAGTTTGCAAGTTTTTAGGGCTAGAATTTAGATTTTTAGATACTCATTAAAGAATATCTTTTCCTATTGCATAATACATGTTCTTCATTAAGAAAAATAAAATTTGCAGTTTTATTTTCATATATATCAAGTTTAATCCTGGTCATTGACTTGGTTTTTACGCCTACATTAAAAAAAAATCTTCAGTTTAAAGTTGTATTTATTTGGTCTATGTTAAAGAGTTTAATACAAGTATTTTCCTTTTTTTAAAATATACTTACTCTATTTTATATACTTCCAGCACCTCTAAATAGTTTCCACTGGTTATAGAACTCTTGATTGCATTTCCATATATTTCTTTTTTAAAAATACTTCTATTGGGGGGTCTTACATATTTTATCACAATCCATATATTAATCCAGTGTGTCAAGCACATTGGCACATATACTGCCATCATCATTTTCAAAGCATTCTCTTCCCACTTGAGCCCCTAATATCAGCTACCTATTTCTTCCCCCTCCTTCCACACCCACTTTCCTTCACAAACCCTTGATAAGTTGTAGATTATTATTTCCATATCTTACATCATCCTCCAACACCCCTCAACCACTTTTGCATTATTCACCCCTCTGGGAGCGGGTTCTAGATTGATCCTTGTAATCGATTCCCCCTTCCTCCCTCAACCAGCCCTTAATCCTACTGGTCTCTCTACTCTCCTTGTTAGAGCTAGCTGAGGGGCTTACTATCCTGATTCCCTGTGCTGCAGGCGCTTAGCTGTAGCAGTGTGCATGCTTCTGGTCTAGTCCAATTTGTAAGGGAGAATGGAGGTCATGATAGGGGGAGAATGAAGCACCAAAGAACTAGAGGAAAGTTGTGCATTTCATCGGTGCAATACTGCACCCTGACTGGCTCATCTCTTCCCTGTGGCCCCTCTGTGAGGGGATGTCCAATTGTCTACAGATGGGCATTGGGTCTCCATTCCATGCTCTCCCCACCCCTCCCCGCCAATTCACCTTGGGTATGGTTTTATTTGGGGTCTTAGAACATTTCCATATATTTCTAATGCACATTTTGAAAAATGTTTGCTATCTTTGTTTTTAACAATTTATTGGGATTAATGTTGAAAGTTGACGGGAGAAAACTAAGTTAGCATTTTACAATTTGCTTCATGACACTGCGATTTCAGTGTAGCAAGGCTCCCCCCACCGCCTCCCTGCATCTCCCCATTTCTGCTCAGCCTTCTTGCCTTCCGAGGCTTTGCCCTGGGTAACTGCAAACTTTGGGAAAAGGAATGCATAAAATTGAAATCTTACTTTATAAATAAAATCAACTACTGGACCACAGTGGGTTGAAAAAAGAAGAAAGTCAGATTGCATATGTTTAAAAATTGAACCAGAAATTAAAGGAGGGTTATGTGCTCAAAGTTATTCAAGCAAATGCCTTTTTTAAGTAGTGCACTATCACCATCTGCTGGCCATTTCTGCATTACAATCGATTTCAAGGTCCCTGAAAAGTCTGTTGCTAATATGCGGCAAATGTAAATAATACTCCCCGTATTCTTTGAGTTATAGTATTGAGTTCAACACACAATAAGACAAACAAGAAAAAATCCATTGAAATCGAAATGTAGGAATGCATATTCTTTTTTTCTATATATACAAAAGTTATGCTACCAGTAGACACTGCTTATGAAATATTTACTCAACACACTTCTGAAGGACAAAGTAGTTCATATTATCAACTGAATATATCCTTTTAAATTATACTACATACTCTTTTTATTTTATTGAACACAGTATTTTCTTGCTTACATAACACATTTCCATTTGCAAAACAGGAACCATATATAAAACTCTACAAAAATATATATGAAACTGAAGATGGTTGAATTTTAAAAATTAAAATATATTTTCATTTGATCTAGCCACTATTTTCTTGAATTTATTTTGGATTTAAGTTCGTTGACCAAAGCACTTCAATGCATAAAAAGCCCCTAATGATGGCAAATGCCATTGTTCAGTTTGTCTGTCTAACTTGTTGTTTAAGTGGGATCTTTATTCCAGATCACCAGTTTTGTATTCAGCAATATAAGCAACTTATCAAACTCCCCAATGGCTTGCCCTGCCCACCGTCTCCTTGATTTCTCATTGCCCTCCTGTGGAGGGAGTACTGGTGTCCACCCCCCAGGTTCACGTGTGTCTGATCCCCAGCCCAGTGCTTTTCACCTCCTCTCCCTGGCCTTCACCCCACCATTAAAGTCTGTTTCTTTTGTTGTGAAAACCTTTGTCTTGTTCTTTTAGGAAACTTCTGATTGAAGTAAAGTTAAATTGTTCCAGGTTTATAATATTTTTAATATGTTGAAATTGAATGCTATTATAAATGTTGCTTATCAACTATAAGGCTTTTGGGATCCTTGTTGCTTAAAAATATGGCCCAAATAAGGGAAAATTTAAATATGAATAAAGGAAAGAGATGGCAGACTAGTCTACCACTTCCCCAATGGTAGGGATTTCATGAAGGACCCATTTTACATACCTAATTAAGATTATGCAGTTCTGGTGGTATAGTGGTTACACAATGGGCTGCGATCCACATGGCCAGGAGTTCAAAACCACCAGCAGCTCTTAGAGAGTAAGATTGCGCTTTCCACTCCTGCAAACAGTTGCAGTTTCAGAAACCTACAGGGGGTCACTATGAGTCAGCATTGAAGCCAGGCCCTCCCTTCGCCAGCCTCATAATCAGTACTATGCATGAAACCACGGTTACAGCTTCTATGTCAATATATTGTGCTGAGGGTCTTCTTTTTCGGTGACTTTCTACTTGAACAAGCATGATGTCTTATGACAGGGACTGGCCCCACCTCAAAATCTGTCCAGAGCACAAGTCGTACTATATAGCCATGGTGCATTCTGTTTGTACTTCTTCCAAGAGAGATTCATTCATTGTTCTGGAAGTTCATGGTACTTTCAATATGCTTCGCCAACACCATAATTCAAATGGATAAAATTTCCTCCGATCTTTCCTTGTTCAGTGTCCCTCTTTCAAATGCAGTAAGGTGATTGACAATACTTAGACCCCAAAATGACACCTTTGCTTCTTAACTCACTTCAAAGAGCAGCTTTAACACATGTGCAGCAGACTCCTTTTTATAGCAGTCCGGTAGCTCCTGAGACTGTGCATCTCTATGGGAGCAGAGATGCACCTTTCTTCCAAGCAGTGGCTGCTGGGTTTGTATCACGGACCTCGCGGTTAGCAGCCCTATGCCTAAGCCACATCACCGGGTCAGGACTTCCCTGGGTCAGATTAATGCACTAGACAGCGGCTCGGAGGGCACATCCTACCTTTAGTTTCCGCACAGCATCTCTCACAACTTCGGTTCCTTTGGGCTGCTCCACTTCTGTACTGCCAAGAAACTGATATTTGTGCATTTGTTAGTCACAAAACTTTAAACAATTGTGATTACTAAATCACTTGAAATTATAGGATTTACATCATAGCATGGTTTAATAGTCATATAAACTGAAATGCTAATAAAACATAAGTTAATAGCATTATTTTTAAATGATATAATGACCACATGATCAAATAAAATTCACTTAAAAATGTTTTGAGCCTCCCACTTTTCCTCAGTATCTTACTTACAGATTTTTACTGAAAAGAAAATTAGTTACTTTATGAAGCCCAAATCCTAAAGAAAAAAAAGTCAACCTTAGATGTAAACATTTATAAAATTCACATTTAAAATTTATTATCTGTATGTTCAAAGGTTCAAAATGTCTTTTCTTTGTTAAAATACTTGAACTTTGATAGTACACTTAAATATAACATTTGAAATGATTTAATATTTATTAAATTTCAAATAAATATATTTGATTTATTCATAATATTTTAATAACATGAAGAGAATTTTAGACAAACCTTTTTAAAAAAAATTGTTTTATTGGGGACTCGTGCAACTCTTATCACAATGCATCCATCCTCTGTGTCAAGCACATTTACTGCCATCATTTCCAAAACATTCCCTTCTACTTGAGCCCTTGGTATCAGCTCATTTCTTCCCCTCCCACTCCCACCTTTCATCCCTCATGAACCCTTGATAATTTATAAGTTATTATTATTTTTTCATGTCTTACACTGACTGATGTCTCCCTTCACCCATTTTCCTGTTGTCCGTCCTTTAGAGAGGGGGTTACATGTAGATCATTGTGCTCAGTTCCCCATTTCTACCGCACTTTCTCCTTCCCCTCCTGGTATTGCTCCTCTCGTTATTGGTCCTGAGGGGTTTCTCTATCCTGATTTCCTTGTGTTTCCAGCTCTTATCTGTACCCGTGTACATGCTCTGGTCTAGCCGGATTTGTAAGGTAGAATTGGGGTCATGATAATGGGGGGGGAGGAGGAGGAGGAAGCATTAAAGAACTAGAGGAAAGTTGTATGTTTCAAAGATGCTATACTGCACCCTGACTGGCTCGTCTCCTCCCCATGGTCTTGGGGATACATGGGTATACACGGATCGGCATTGGGTTTCCAATCTGCACTCCCCCTCATTCACAATGATATAATTTTTTGTTCTGGGGCTTTGATGCCTCATACCTGATCCTATTGACACCTCAAGATCACACACACAGGCTGATGTGCTTAAGACGAATCTTTTTTCAACATGTAATATAAATGACCTAACAAATCTAAAGCCAATATAAATAAAAAACTAATTAAAATATGAATACAATTTTATTAAGCTTTGCATCGTTCCTGCATGTAGTCTCTGAGGTCTCTTAGTCCAAACCTGACAAATCTCAAAGTGCAAACCCCACTAAGTGAACTGGACTCCATCATTCACTTACCTGTGCAGATTTAAGGAACTGACATACTCCCTTAGAAGTAAGTATGAAATGCCCGAGAGCAGTGGTTCTCAACCTTCCTAATGCCGACCCTTGAATACAGTTCCTCATGTTGTGATGACCCCCCAACCATAAAATTATTTTCATTGATACTTCATAACTGCCATTTTGCTACTGTTATGAATTGGGTGACCCCTGTGAAAGAGTCGTTCGACCCCCCAAAGGGGTCACGACCCACAGGTTGAGTGAGAACCACTGCGTGTGAGGACTGCTTCCCTAAGGTATAGAATGGGCGGTCATTGGACTTTGGTTGGATCTCTTGTTTTCAGGGTGGGCAAATGCATGGTGGCCTGGGACTACCACATATTCATTATTTTAAATGCTCTCCTGGTTGTTGTTTTAAGATGTACAATCAGGCATGCATAGTTCTACCTGTGCTAATGAGTGTTATTGAAATTTTACTCCATCATAAACCACAATTATTTATTTAAATAGTGTCTTTAAGAGTTTAATCTGTGTAAGTCAACAATTCATGTACTGCAGTCTGAAGCTGGACCATACCTATAACTGGCCTATTGTATAATTTTCTTTTCTTAACAGTGTTAAATGGTGTAAATTCTACACCATTGGCTAAATTATTGACTCTATTAATAGGTATCTTACACCACAAGGGAGTGATTTATAATGTTCTTTATCATAAAATGATAATGATGCCTCTAAAACTAAGTAGAGAAATATATAAACTATAAATATATAAATATATACCATATATAGATATATATATGGATTTGGGACTCATCCTTAATTCTAGTCCCAACCTAAGAACAGTAAGTTCTTTGTGGTAAATTGAGAGAGCCTGGGTGAGAATGTAATACAGCTAAATCCTCTACACTCACAATTACAGGCCTGGAAAGCCAACTCCTGTGGGGGAAGACCCTCAGAGTTATAAGACATAAGTAATCTTAATACATATTCTCCTGACAGAACACAGTCTCTCCAATAACCCCCCATAAAGGAATTGTCATAAAAGAGCTACCATAAAGGATGTCTCATACCTGCATCTGGCTACACACTGAATGTTACCTGCAGATAAGAGCAATCAGATTCTATACCCTGACCCATTGTAAAATGTAGCAAACTCTGTCACTTGTTGATACGGACCTTAGATTGCACCCCTAGGTAGGGCTCAAGGGTTTCTGTCTGAGGTCAACTAGCACTAGATCAAGATGATGATTCACTTCATTGCTCGTTTATTATGTTACCCACTTATATTACCCATTGACTAGGTAAAATGTTTTCTGTGTGACTTCTATGCCTTTTGAAAGATCTGTAAGCCCCATTACATATACCCATTGGAAAGTACATTCATGCACTTGGCCCTGACACTGGGACAAGGAGCCCCTGTGCCCCACTGACTGACTGTCTTTGTTGTGTGCCACAATCACAAAGTCACACCCAAGGACCACTGACTATGGGAAGGTGGGTGGGAGTGCCCTCAACCAATATCTAAGAACTTAAATAATAAAATCCTAATCCAAAGGAGGACATGGTAAAGGAGCTTACACTGTGAACACTCTATGTGCAGAAGGCTATGGGTGACAAGAGAAGCCACCGACTAGTTTGCAGGGAGTACGCCTGCTCTGAATGCCCTCCGACCGTCCTGTGAATAGCCTTGCTCAGACAGAGAGCACTGTACAGTCAATCATGGCAGATGGAATTAGGTTAAATGCAATTACTTATGAGATGGTCTCCTCTTTGACCCATTTTAAATTTGTTTCAGTTTTTTAATATTTTCTGCTTTCTTTTCAATTGCAGCTTTTCTGTTTTGTTTAGTCATTATTGTTGGTTTGTATTTTAGCTTTCTGTTTGTGTTTTATATACTTTTCTGTATATGAAATGCAGGTTAGGTAAATCGATAGAGACAGTAACTGGACTGATAACTGCCTAAGGGCATGGCAGGGGAGGATAGGGAAAATTGAGGTACTAACAACAACAATCAGTAGAAGAAAATGTTCTGAAACTTTGGTGATGATTGCAAAAAGCTTAATATGAATGATTTAATCATATAAGTGGATGCCAAGAAAATGTTTTTTAAAAAGAGAAAACAACAACACAACTGAAAGGTTCACCGTCCTAACAATAACAAAAAGTTTCATAAGATCTCACTCAATACATTGTAATAAATTGTATACCCAGCAGAGAGCTAATCCCTTCTAAACATGAGTCTAATATCATGAAATGTTCAAGATCACAATATTTTATTCCACAAAAAATTTCTGTAGAGAATCATTATATTCATAATATATGGGGAATAATCATTATATTACATGAAGTACATGTAATTTCTCCAAATAATTTTTGCTTCCCTCTCATGTTGCTAATTATAACTACATAATGTTATGAATTTATGACCTGCATATACATGTAAATAAGTATGTATGAATACTTCAAAAAGTTTGTGGAAAAACGACATTCTTTCATTTCTACTGTTCCATAAACTGTATGAAAACCCTTTCTTCAACATACATGCACTGAGAAACGTGTTTTTCACATCAAAATATGTAGAATCTTCTGCATGTATTGATTCACAAAATAATAAGGGAAAATAGTAAAGTCATGACATTAAAAAAAGTCGATTGTTATTTTTCATTCTATTTGATGGTGGCCAGTGGATTTCAACGACTAAACAAATGTAAAACTACAGATTCCGGGGCCAAACAAGTCAAAATTATCAGGGGTTGTGGTGTTAGGTGCTATGCAGCCACTCTGGCTCGTGAGGACTCTGTGTGCAGTGACTTGCTTTATGATGTTTTCAAGGTGGTGACCTTTTCAAAGCAGCTTGTCTTTCACATTGCCTTTGGGTGGGTTTGAACCATCAACCTTTCCCTAGTGCAGTGGTTCTCAACCTTCCTAATGCTGCAAACCCTTAATACAGGCCCTCATGCTGTGGTGATCCCCCCAATCATAAAATTATTTTCGTTGCTACTTCCGAAGTGTCATTTTGCTAATGTTATGAATCGGTTGACCCCTGTGAAAGGGTCATTCAGCCCCCAAAGGGGTCACGACCCACAGGTTGAAACTGCTGCTCTAGTGGTTGATCTCTTGGGGATTTTATATTTAAAATAGCCCTAAAGTCCACAGAACAGGGTGATAAAATAGCAATGGGTCATGAGAATGCCAAAAGACAAAAAGGTGAGTTGAACACAGAGGAGATAACTATGAACTCTCTCTTTATTGAGCTCAAGTAGGCTAGAGTAAAGAAAGCGACTTCAGCGTTACAGCGTCTGTAGGAACAACAGTTCTCCACTGCACCCCCCCACCCCCAGAACACTCTCCCCACTACCAAGCCACTGCAATGGGGGTGCAATTCTAAGATCACTGTGACCTTGAGCTGTGGTTTGGTCAACTTTTAGAGCAAAGCGAATGGAGACTCTATTAGCTTAAAAGGAAATGAAAATTGACTGCCAAGATGTGTGAGATGCTAAATCCTTACCTGACATGAATGGGCTGGCACAGTTCTTCTGTTTTACATATGTGATTTTCAAAGTAGTTGGCATACCAACACATGAGAAGTTTTAAACTTAAGCTAATGCCTTTTGAGTCTGATTTAAAAGGCCTGGGCTAAGCCGGGGCACTTCTACATTTTAAAACTTTTCAGGTTATTTTAATGGGCAACCAGATTAAAAAACACTGTTTACCATCATCCAGGTTTCAAGTGACTGGAAGGTAATCAATAAAATAAAAACTGTTTAATTCTGAATTAATTTAATCTCTATTCTAAACTTGTCTAGATTTATTACATCAATGAGAGCTTCACCATTGGTAAATGATGCTTTGCCGGTGAGTGCAGTGCAATGAACTATTTCCTGTGGCTCTTCTAGAAATCTCACACACTGCCATTCAGTGAATTTTGATTGGTGACCCTATAGGACAGGGCAGAACTGACCCTGTGGATTTCTAAGACTGTAACTCTCTATGGCAGTAGATGGAGCAAATGATGATTTTGAACTGTTAACCTACAGTTAGCAGCCCAATGCATAACCTACTATGTGACTTGAAATTTCCAACAAATCATTTGGTGGGACCATGTACATATAGAGTGTATGGGACTCTAGTGAAGGTATGGGTCAATTCTGTCATTGCACTAGGTTTAGAACGAGCCATTCCAGAGATGGGAACAGCGCATCTCACTACAATAAAGAAGAGCCAGATATGGGGCATATCTTTGGCTGTACATTCAACCTTTACAATACAGGTGACAGCAGCCTGTCAACCAGAGAGGTAGTAAAGAAGAGGTGGATGCAGGCGCAGTAGCACCAAAAGTAAGAGTACAAGATAGAGCAATAGGCTTCTTTGATCAAGGAGCTAGTAACACTGTATACTTTTGGGCAGGAGGCTTCTTTGGGAAATGGTGCTCTAAACATTTAATAGGGGTTTGCACACCCATGGAACTACAGCGGAACACCTTCTAGCTAAGGCTTATGGCAGAGTGGGGTGGGATGCCTTTTGGGCATTTACTGACAGCGCTAAAAGAGCTTAGTAATATTTCTTAATCAGGGCAGAGGCCAAGACACCAGGTGGCTGAGAGGTCTAAGGTAAGAAAGAGAGGCATGCCTGCAGGCACAGCTGAGAAAAGTCCGTCTTTCCCTGGTGATGTAGAGGCTAAGCATTGGGCTATTAGCTACAAAGTCAGCAATTGAAAACCACAGCTCCTCTGATGGAAATAGGGCTTCTAACTCCTGTAAATGTGTCAGAAACTCAAAGGCAGTTCTACCCTGTTCTGTAGGGTCACAATGAGGCATCGACTCAATGGCAGTGAGTGTTATTTTGACCTAAAGAATGATATCCTGTTAACTTCCTTAAAAACCCCATTACTGCATTATTTGTGAGTTCTATGTTGCTACTGCAACGGGTTATCAAACTCGACAGCGAAGTAGAAAGCGCTGTGAGAGGGATGCTTTGATCAATATTGTGAAAGAAGGTTGCTAAGTAGGGGCATGTGCAACTTCTACCTCGTAAGAATCGTCAGGGGCTGATTCTGATGGTGACTCTTCTCCTTTATGAAGTCAGAGGAGGTTAGACACTATCCTCATGCTATTTTTAGTCTAAGTTATTCCTGGACAAGAAGATTCTTATTGGAAAGAGTTTCTCGGATCTTCTATGGCAACAATGGAAGGTCATGGTTAGTGGAATATATTTGAGAGAATATTCATACTTTGACAGAAATGCCATGGGTCATAAGTATTATACAAAAGTTTTATGCATAATTATTATACCCCTATGAAAAATTATGGAGGAACTCCAAGTACGTTCTAAATAAATCGAATCCTAAAGAACTTTAAAATTGTTTCTTTTACATTGGCTTAAATTAAACCATTCATGTATTAGAATATAGGGAGAAGCCATAAATGATAAAATCTCAGCTACAATCTAAAAATGGAATTATGTTCTTAACCTAATTTCTTTTTAGGTAACATTAGATGACCTTCAAGGAAATGGTTTGAAATGGAATTGCAGATAATTCCTGTAATAGAGTCTCCTATCATCCTTGCCTCTATAGAACATGCTGGCTGTACTTCTTCCAAGACAGAGTTGTTTGTTCTTCTGGAATTCCACAGTACTTTCAATATTCTTTACCAGCACTATAATTCAGATGCATCAATTCTTCTCCAGTCTTCCTTATTCAATGTTCGACTTTCACACGCATGAGACAATTGAAAATACCATGGCTTGGTTAAGGCACACATATTCCAACTAACAGCCTTGCTTCTCGACACTCTAAAGCATTCTTATACAGCAGATTTTCCCAATGCAGTGTATCATTGGATCTCTTGCCAGTTGCTTCCCTGAGCCTTGATTGGGGATCCAAGCAAGAAAATCCTTAATAATATCTCCATTTATCATGATTTTGCCTATTGGTTCAGTTACAAGGATTTTAATTTTCTTTAAATTGATTTATCATGCATACCGAAGTCTGAAATCCTTGATCTTCATCAGCATGCACTTCAAGTCCTCCCCGCTTTCAGCAAGCAAGGTAGTATCATCTGCAGCTCACATGGTGTTCACAATCTCGGCGCCATGCTCTTCTTCTTACGATCCAGTTCCTCTGATTGTTTGCACAGCAGACAGATTGAGTAAGTATGTTGAGAGGACACCATCCTGACACACGCCTCTCCTGATTTTAAATCATGCAGCATTCCCTTGTTTGTTCGCACAGCAGCCTCTAGGTCTGTGTACATGTTCTAGAGCACAATGAAGTGTTCTAGAATTCCCATTCTTCTCAGTTTGCTATGATCTACAGAGTCTAATGTCTTTGCATAGTTAATGACACACAAGTAACAGCTTTCTGGTCTTCGCTGCTTTTAGTCAAGATCCATCTAACGGATATCTGCAATGATATCCTTTTTCTATGTCCTCCTCTGAATCGGGCCTGAAGGCCTGGCAGTTCCTTGTCAGTGTATTGATTAAACTGTTGTTGGATGATCTTCAACAAAATTTTATTGTTCTATATTTGAGCATTTCTTGGAGTCACTTTTCTTTAATAGGTGCAAATATGGATCTCTTCCAGACAGTTGGGCAAGTAGCTGCCGTCCAAATTTTATAGTATAGATGAACGAACACGTGCTTCCTGTGCTTCATCAGTTTATTGAGACATTTCAATTGATGTTCCATTAATTCCTTGAACCTTGTTTTGGGTGAATGCTTTAAGTACAACTAGAACTTCTTACTTCAGTGCCATTGGTTTTTGCTCATTCTTGAAATGGTGGAATATTGACTAGTTCTTTTGGGTACAAAGCAATCGACTGTAACTATTTATGAGAGTAGAAAGCCCAGGCTTTTCCCACGGAGCAGCTGGTGGTTTTGCATAGCCAACCATGGATCGCAGCCCAACCCAAAGTAACCCCTACACCTCCACGACTTCTATATACATATATACATACAATGTGCACATACACTGTTCCATTCCCCAAAGCCCCTCTTAACCCATGCACAGGTTCTGCATGAACACAATGAGTGAATTGTTCTGGAAATCCGATTCTTCTCAGGGCTATTCGTCGTTTGTTATATGGTCCACACAGCCTAATGCGCTTGCACAATGAAATGCAAGTGTACGTATGTGTATCCGTGCATACACACATGCATATATATACATACACTTACACACACATACATGTTTATGTGTGTACATCTTCATATATATAGGCACATATATTTAATTATTAAGAACTGAGTAAATATAACTTTTTTTTGGTATTCTGACCTTTAAGTCTTAGTTCCTCCCCGTGGTAGAAAAAAATTGCAATTAGTCAGATACATAAGGTCTGCTGGAGCTGATGTGGAGCTTTAGTGGAGTGAAGCTCCGTTTTTTCAGATTCATGCAGTTATACAAACCTCCACCAGATGACAGAGAAAATTAAGAGTGGGATAAGGGATACCCACTTACTGCCAGAGGTGGAAAACCTGGTTAGGCATTATGACCTACAGGTCATGAAAGGGTTAAATGGGCAGAAGTTAAAAATTGTACATGAATGGTGAACGTGTCCAGATAAGAAATATATGAAAGGATGGAAGCATTAGAACTAATTGTGATGTTGCATATACAACTCTTTTAGAAAGTAATTTAAGTATGGAAATGTGTAATATGTGAATATTAAATCAAGAAATCTACAAAAACTGAAGAAGAAATGAAACTTCACCTGTGGTTACGATGGGTGAAGGAGGAAGAGTTTTTACTTAGGGGGCACTGAGTATACTTTATTGGTAGTAGAACAATTTGGAGAGGAATATCAATAATGATTGTACTACACAAAGGGTACATTAAATAACACTGAATTATACATGCAGAACTTGTTGATTTGAGGAATGTTTTGTTTTGTATATTTTGGCCAAAATTTGGGGGAAAAAACTAAATGAATAACAATGAGTACATGGAAGAAGAAACTGTCCTAAAATGGATTGTGGTAAAGATCGTACAAATCTTCCTGATATTAGTGAATTGTTGAATTGTATGATATGTGGATGACGTTCCAATAAAACTTAAAAAAATAAATATATAAAATATGTAAAAAATAAAGGTATAAAATCTAAAGTATTTCACTGTCAGGTAGGCATTGGACTGCTATTGCAAGATCAGCTGTTCCAACCCAGCAGCTGCTTCACAGGAGAAAGGCAGGATGGCTGTACTTGCAAGATTCCCTGTTTGGAAACGATAGCGCATCACTCAGAATTGACTCTGCGACAGTGAGTTTTGAATAAAGAGTTAAATGTTAGTAGTTACTTATCTTTAAAAAAAGTATAATTTTACTTTGAAAAGGCAACGGGGAACCACACAGGATGCATTTTCCACATATTTTACAAAGTAAAATGTCCTTTATAAATATATGAGTATTTGGCAATTATAGAGACCATTTCTGATACTACTCAACTAACTCCACATTGCACACACACGTCGAATCCACTCCTCTCTGTTGCACATGAGTTGCGTGCCTATTGCTCGGGCAGCCTTGCTATGGACAGGTAATGGAGGGCCTGCCATCCGCTGATGAAAAGTACAACAATGCCTTCAAAGCAAACCAAGAATCCGTAAAGACTTCTTAAATGAAATGTCTGCATTTTCCCTCCTGCTAGAATGCATGACTGCTTCTCTTGTCGAGCTTGTTTCTTTTCCAGTAGAGAGCAGTATTGGACTCCACACGGCCTGTTTATAACATCTGCTTTGCTTGCTCCTCGGTTGCTTTGGAATCATCCTACGATTAGTGAAAGTGTAACAAACGCACAGGGTAATGATTGAAATAAGTCACTTAAGTGTTAGTAAATGTAACAGATCGTAAAATTTCACATGAGTAGCTAATTAATAACAGAAATATATGGAATATACATTATAGTATGTTAAATTAAATATAAGCCAATTTTGTATAGGTGGCAGTTTCTCAACATAATTATTTTTCAATCTTATAGGAATATTATCCACTTATTTCATCAACATAGCTTTATTTAACAAATTTATCAGTGGCATTGCGCTCAAATGGATGGTTTTGCTTTAGTTTTATGGTAAAAATAAATGGGTATGACTCTATCTTTGTGGAGGGAGGGCGGGTTGGAAAGGGGGAACTGGTTATAAGAATCTACATATATCCTCCTCCCTGGGGGGTGGACAACAGAAAAGTGGGTGAAGGGAGATGTTTGACAGTATAAGATATGACAAAATAATAATAATTTATAAATTATCAAGGTCCATAAGGGAGGGGGGGAAATGAGGAGCAAATGCCAGGGGCTTAGGTGGAGAGCAAATGTTTTGAGAATGATGAAGGCAACGAATATACAAATGCGCTTTACACAATTGATGTATGTACGGATTGTGATAAGAGTTGTATGAGCCCCTAATAAAATGATATAAATTTAAATAAAACAACAACAAAAAACAACATTGGAAAGTCATGACAAGTTTAAGTTTCTTAAGATTCAACATAACTCCGTATATACAAAAATTCAAAAGTACTAAACGCTGCTAGCTATTCTACTGGACCCAGTGGATAAGCCACATAAAGTGTGCCAATCTAATTGTATGGTCTTTATCCAGCTGACTTACCATGTCACAATGCCAAGAAATATAAGGGAAAGTCTTTAAAAAACACATGAAAATACTCAATTACTACAGATGGGTGAGCCTCAACTGGATTTAAACTTATTACTTAATTGACAAAACTATAATCCTGACAAAATTCAAACAGATTCACCAAGGTACACAAGAGTTTCAAAAAAAGAGAATCAGGAATTTGATATAGTATATATCTTCATCTATATAAGAATCATAACTAAAATGTCAACATTATCCATTTTATTTGATAATTAAGCTTGTCGAAGGCTTCTTCTTCTTGTTTAAAGACATGCGTTGCTGTGCTCTGCTATGGTACCATCTGCTAGAACACCAATTGTCACTGCAGTGACGGCAACTTACGTGGCCCATATGTGCCAAAGTAGAGCTCTGGTTTTCAGAGCAGGGTTTTCAATGACTGATTTCGCGAAGAGAGATAATCAGATCTTTCTACCACTATTGGGGTAACTTCCTCTTATATTTGTTCTTACTCTATGAGCATCAGAAATTTATTATCTTTAGAGTCCTTTGCTTTTAACAGCCTTGGTGGCATGCACAGGTAAACATTCAAACCCACCAGCTGCTCCTTGGGAGAAAGCCGAGGCTGCCTGCTCCTGGGAACATTTACACAGCTTCTGAAACCCTACAGAGGGTTGTTAGCAGTTGGAATCTACTCTATGCAGGTGGGACTTTTTTGTTTGTTTGTTTCCTTTTAAAATAATATTCCTAAATTTAAGCCCAAACAACAACTTTCTATAAACAAGAAACTATACTGCTCAGTATGCTAGGGTCTTCCAAACCACACTTTCTATTACACAGTCAAAAAATGAAGCAGAGATTTTTTTCAGAAACCCCTTCATAGTAATCATTCTTCACATTGGAAACTAGTGGGGTAACGGAGAGTATTCACTTGCACTGATATAAACAGATGTAAAAACAACAACAAAAAACAACCAGCTTACACAGAAAGCCGAAGCAAAGGCTTTGAAGCCAAAGAGGTGCCACAATCCCTATTATCCTTAGAAATCACCTAATTGCAAAATTACATGGGCTGTGGAGATATTCTCAAAGAACTCCTGATATCTTATAGATGCAAAAACTAATGTAAAAGAAAGTAAAATGGCTAGTCAACCGTGTTAGTAATTGAGCAAGGTCTAGGATTCCAAGTCTCCCAAGCCCTTGACAAGTACTCTTGTTTTGCAGCTTTAGATATAAGTACATAAAAGAGAAGCGCACATAGTGTACTGATGTGAGATTACATTATTCATTTTTACCATGTTCATTCAGATAAGTGAGATTTATGTTACATGTTCTTTCTACGATGAAGCACACTTCAATTCTAAGGTATTTAATAAAACATTTGGTTGGAACTACAATTAGTGTCAAAATACTGATTCAACCATTATTTAGAGAACCTCTATAGTTTAATTTCCTTATTTAAAAACTGGGATAAACTCATTATATTATTGGGCAAATAAAACAAAAAATGCAGCCAGTGAATGATTCAGAGTGTACATCCAAAAATTTTATGCTAAAAATGAAAATAACATGAATGATCATTACTTTCTGATAAGGGGAAAGACCACAACACTACAAATAGAGCCTGCTAACCTGAAAGTGGGAAATAAGCAAGGAAACATTTACTGTAAGTCACGGAGGGTTTGGGTTTTGTCTCCTAAAGCAGTCTTGGTCAATACTCACACACACAAGTGGGTTTTTCAAGAAAAATTGTATCAGCTTTAGTCAAACAAAAACTTGAAATCTCCATAGCAAAAACCCTCATCTCATTGCAATGTAATATTTGAGAGAAGTGGCATTTTGTGGATATTATACTATTTAACATATACATTGGTAAGTAAAATGTGTTGCTACATAAACATTCTAGTTCATAATAAAGCATATCTTTCTGATCAGTGGATGACTGCAACCACGTTCTCTCTCTAATTCATTTGATTATTTTCTTTGGATTCCTTCAAAAAGGGAGGATATCTTTTGTGTCATCAAAAGAAACCATTTTGGCTAATATAAAATTTCTATCAACAGTCAAGTGGACGTCTCGCCAAATCACTGAAGCTTTGTGAACCATTTCTAGGAAGGCTGCCCCACATACACCAGTTTTAGAGGGATCAGGCAATCAAAGAAAGGATGGGAAGATCTTAAAGGTAAGCCAAGAAATGGATGACATAATAGATTTCGATGAAGGAAGACATAATAGATTAAGTTCAGAAATTGGTGGAAGACCATAAAACAACCATAGATTTGTTAATTCCTGAAGTTGAGAACATCTTGGCATCAAGTAAGCTTTCTGCCAGAAACTTTGCATGAAGATCAGTTAGTCAAAGAGGCGACTGTCCATCAAAGCAAATGAAGATAATTTTATGGAATGAATCATAGCCAGAGGCAATGTTGGATTGATTAATAAGATCCAGAGAACAAAGTCCAATCAAAACTGCTGTCCAAAAGGATGTGTGGGTCAGCTAATTTCAGGGACGTGAGGCTGGCTCTGAAGGTTCTAGCAACAGCTTTTTGAGATTTCAATGGGGTAATCCCATTTATGTTTTTTGAAACAAAAAGTTTTATTGATATATAATCCACATATTATACAATTCAGTGGTATCATATTAAAGAGTTGTGTAATTATCACCATGTTGATTGTAGAACATTTTCTTCTTTCTTGTACTTATGATTATTAGCTCCCCGCTTCCCCACAATCATCCCTGCGATAACCCTAAGAAACTATGAATCCAGGTCCTGTCGCTATAGATTTACCTGTCCTGGATTTCAGACACAGAAAACATACTAAAATAAAAACAACAACAATGAGCTTACAGGAAAAAAGACCTCAACTGAAAAGAAAGCAGAAATATTAAAAATTAGAGCAAATTTTAAATGGGAGATGTCTAAAAGAGAGATGTACCTAAATACATCTTCATTAATCCACAAAAGGGTAATCTTAATACATTTTTTTCCGAGGACACAAGTCAATCACAGGGTCGCATGAAACCGTTTTAAGAAAACAGAAAAACAATACCAAGAAAATCGCACCGAGGTTACTCTCTGTCTTAGTTACAGGATGACAATGCGCCTGCCTAGTCTTCCAGGGCAGCAATAAGAATTTCACCGAGAGACCTTATCCTACCCACTCTACATCCCTGCTATTGCTCCCTCACATTTTTGTGTCCCAAACTCAAACATTTGAAAGCAATATGATGTGAGTCCCTTGGGGATGCCAAAACTGCCATTTTGACATGGTGAGAATTGAAACCTGCAGGTATTTTAGAGAAAGGGTTAAGGAGATAAAATTGGAGAGCAGATCCCCGTGGAAGCCAGCCACTGTTTTGATTAGATTTGGGGTTTTTGTTGTTGCTTTTTTAAAAGAACCTTTATGGGACTGAGATAATAGTATTGAAAATCTTGTGTGGAGCCAACCACTGATTACGACAAACACAAAGCAAACATGTTTTGTTTGTAATAATCCACGCCTGTATTCACTGGAAGCCTGGGAGTGAAAGGTGGTGAGATCAGGGACAAAGGGGGGTTGTCTCCACCAAATGCCTGGGCTGTATGAAAATTCACTGGCCATGCCACCATAAAGGGCTGCAAAGAAGTCAGGCACAGGTTCCGACACCTATGGGGACGATCCAAAGCTGGGCATGCCTAGGCCCAGGCGGAGGTCAACATGGGCATCAGCAAGATCATGTCACTCAGATCGGACAAGACCCCCACATGCCTAAGTGGGGATAGGAGGGGTTACATACAGATTGAGGGCAGGTCCCTCCCTCTCAGGCCACTCTCGTGCATGCGTGGAGCCCGCCTTGAGCGCCCTCTCTGGACTTGCATTCTCTCTTCTATATTTTGTTCCATACTCTTGTGGTTCTGTGGACTCCGTATTCTGGCCATTTTCCCATGTGGTTTTTCATGTTCCCCTGAAGTGGCCATTTTGGGTCGTGAACTTTTCCCAGGCCCCCACCATGTGGCCTTGCATGATTTCCAGTGTGTGCTACCTGAGACTGTATTACCCAAAACTTCCCTTTCCCCCATATTAAGTTTGATTTACAAAAGTGCTTCTGCTGTGTGAATTCTTTCAGCATTGAGAAGCAATAACCAAGGCAAACCATCCCAGAAACCTAAATATGGCTAAGCTTGTGTGGACTGACGATGTCTGCAAAGCATTGCTATAAGCAGAATCACTCTGAGTGTACTGTTACAGCAAAGACCAAGAGGAGGAGATGGTGCCCAGCGTGTTATCTCCCAGATTTAGATATTCAAATCAAGGCCACAAAGGGCAAAAAGCAGTACCAAGCAAAACAACCCTAAGAGCTGAGACAGTTTGGCAAGGTTAATTTCAGTGACCTTGACTATCTGTAATGTTGTACATGCTCTGGCTTCCGTGAGGTTCCCTCCAGTAGCACCAATCAGAGCAAGCTCTAGACCAGAACAAGTCTTCCTTTATTTACTACATGTTCACCAAAGACAGACGGTGTGCCCGGCTCTGTTTCCAGTACCTGACACCTCATGATCACACAGGCTGGTATACTTCTTCCATGTGGGCTTGTTGCTTCTCAGCTAGATGGCCACTTGTTTAACTTCAAGCCTTTAAGACCCTAGACGCAATACCTTTTGATAGCTGGGCACCAACAGTTTCCTTCACCACATTTGCTTATGCATCCATCTTGTCTTCAGCAATCGTGTCAGAAAGGGTGAGCATCACAGAATGCCAGGTTGCAAGAACAAAGTGTTCTTAGATTGAGGGAGTGGTTGAGCAGAATCCTGAAGTTCATCCACTTCCTCTTCCTTAAGGTATTTCCATATAAATATATGCACCTAGGCCGATACCTCTATTTTTATGAATTAATATATTTACATAAGTGCACACTTTTGTTTATGCTTTTCTCCATAGCTTTGCTTCCTAAATATTTCCTGTTTCCTTTTACCTTCCTCATGCCCCACAATCATGCTCCCTCTTCTTCTGCCTCTTAATAATTCTCGGCTAGATTGCTGTTGCGCCAACACCACCAGGATCTCTATGTCCTCCGTGTTGTGGCTTGTAATTCCCTAGTTTTCCCCCTACGGCGTTATTTGCTCATCACTCCTTTCCCCACTTCCTTCTCTCCTCAACTCCCTCCAGAACTGTCGGTCCATTGCTTTCTCCTCGGGCTGCTTCCCATGTCTCTCTTATATAGGTAGGCAAAACAACAATAGAGACAAAAAAAAAATAAGATTGAGTAGAAAGAGAAAAAATAAAAATAAAGAGCCAAAAAAAAACCCAAACCAAAACAAAAGACCCCGAAAAAGCATACATAACTCCAGGTCTGTCTGCTGACCTTTATCCTTTCTCCCCACCAGTCCTGAGGGGTTCTGGGAACTGCCTCTCCTAGCCTGAAGTCTATTTTGGGGGCTCCTTGGGGCTTTGATGGCTTGGCTTTGCTCCTGTTGCTAACCTGTAAATGTTCCCTTCTTGGTTCGCCCCACTCTGCGAGTGGTGAGTCTGTGTCCTGTCTCCCATTCTTAAGGCAAGATTGACACCATTTGTTTACTGCCTGCCACACATTCCCTTGGAAGTATCCCCTGGAAGGCTCAGGATATTCAAGATTAACCCACTACTCATCTTACTGGATGTACTAACAGGAGGCTTGCAAGCCCCATTACTACAAAACCTTATTGTTGAATAAACTCCAGACTGCTCTTCTCCCAAGATTGGCGATCAGTCCCCTGAGTTCCTCTATTACCTTTTCCTTCCATAATTGCCTATGTTGCTCTTCAGGACCCTGTTTGACTGTGGGAGCAAAATGAGAGAATCTGGTCCTGTAAAGATTTATACTTTAGGAAACCATATAGGGTCATTATGAATTGGAATTAGCTGGATGGCAGTATGTTTTGCTAGTTGGTTTCCTGGGTGTTGGTTTTTTGTGTGAGTGGGGGGGGGGCATGTTTGTAATCTCTACATGGAAAAGAATGGGCCTTCCTCTGTTCTTATGACATCATTGAGTTGCCTCACAATAATAAGCCAACCTGTTAATTGACATGAGGTCTATAAAAGGTCTAGATTGCCTTATCTGGGCAACTAATAGTCCAATCCTCCTTTCTTTGCCACAATGTATTATTCATGCTCCAGTTACAATTGGTCAGTCCTATAAGCTTATAACATCAATTTGATAATTTAATTTAAGTCAATGCATCATTCCAATCTTTAAAGCATATTTTATTTAGGTTTTATCTGAACACATGAATACAATTATCACTCATTAGAGCTATTTATTCTTCACTGTAATCCTTAATTGGTTTGTTTGATCCCAACTACATGGAGATTTTATTTCATCTTCCTTGGCCTTTAACAAAATCAATCATAGCCTATTCCTGGGCAGCTTCTGAAAGAATATTTCAGCTGCCCTTTGAAACTTCTAATCCTGGTATTAACACCGACCTTTTGTTTTTATTGGAATACTTCTAAATATTTAATAACCTGATTAGTGTCTGTAATTCCAAATTATATAAACCTCCTTTATAAAAACAGATCTACATACCAAGCTATTTTACAGCATATTATTCTTCCCCCCAAAATTCCTCTTTTCAATAACATATTTAATTAGTTTATTTAAGCAAAGCATTCCTCTTTTCAGACGGCAGAGTTTATATTTGAGATCAATCATACCTCTATATGATATTCTACTTACATCAAGTTAATTCCAACTCATAGCAACTCTAAATGATTTCGGAGGCTGAAAAGCTTTATGGAAGCACAAAGCCTCATTTTTCCCCTGTGGAGTAACTGGTAGTTTCGAACTGCTGATCAACTATGCTGTCATGTAATAGAGATTCCTTTGTAAGTACAAAAGCTTAAAAATAAATAATGGATTCTTAATTTATTTTTAAGTATTTTGACATGTGGTATTTTCAATTCCTTGCTTATCAGGTTCTATATATATTATATACAGTGACAGCATAATTTTATTAATTTTCAGTTAAAAATATAAATGATAGTAAAATACACCAACTGTTGACAAAGATGTGATAGCATTAGAATCATCAGACTTATTTACATCTAATTTCTGGCAAACCAAGTATAAATGTGTGTATATATATATACTTTTATAAGTTATGGGGGGCAATGGGTTTGCAGAAGTTATGGAGTCAGTAAAGTATCAGGAAAAAACAATCAAAAAAGCTTTGTCCTCTCTTTGCTCCAAAATATGCATATTGCTACTGAATATTCAACTTGAAATATCTGTACAAATCTATCCAAAATTCAAACCAAGTGCCATGGAGTCCTTCTGACTCCCAGCAGCCATGTGAGACAGAGGAGAGTTGCTCCACTGGGTTTCCGAGGCTGTCAGTTCTAGGGGAACAGAGGCCTTGTCTCTCTCCAGCAGAGAAACTGTCGGCTTTGATTTGCTGGCCTTGTGGTTAGCAGTCTGGCCTGCATCCCATCACATCACTGGGCTCCTCCGTACAAGTCTAGGGAAATATTATTCTATGAAGTGCCCATACACTGGGGACATAATGGAAAGTTACGAGGGAACTTGAGTTACCAAGATTTAATGAGGCGAATTCTTGATGTGAAGACAGAGAGCATTTGACCCTGCATTATGGGTCCCTTGCACGTCCTTCTGACATCCCATTGGAGACGGGGGAGCTCAGTCAGCAGCACAATTGGATGAACTAAGTAGACAGCAGGCAGGATAGATGGTGAGGCAAATGCCCAAGGAAGGGCAAGTAGCTTTCTCTTTGTATCGTCAGTCTTGTTACTCTTTCTACCAAAAGCGCATTGAGTTTGTTGCTGTAAGAATGATTCATGGAAGAACAATGAAGTTCAGTATGTGTCCAGTTCTTCTCAAGTAGCTTGACTTTTAGCTTGTTATTTAGATATAAATTCATCAATTTCTCACATAAACCATGTATAAGTTATGAACTATCTTGTGAACAATGAAGTCCAGGGCTTTGTTCTCATTATTTTCAAAGATTAGCTATTTCCTGAATGATAATGACAACCTTTATCTTGAACAGTGATATAGTTCTTAACAAAGCCTAAGTTTGAATTTTGGCTCTGCGACGGTGTAGTGGGTGAAGCTTGAGCTGCTAACTACAAGGTCAGTAATTCAAAACTATGAGCAGCTCTATGAGAGAAAAGCGAGACTTTCTACTCCTGAAAAGAGTTAGTCTCAGAAACCCATGCGACAGCTCTACAATGTCCCACAGGGTCGCTATGAGTTGGAAGTGACTTGATGGCAGTGAGTTGTTTTTCAGCTCACAAAATGGTCTTGCTCAATCCCTATCTCCCAGCCCATTCTTCTTTATATAAAGGATGTGCTAATGCATCTATAGAGAGTTGACCAGAAGATTGCCTAAACTAACGGAATATAGCATAGCATAATATTTAGCACTTAAGTAAATCGTATCTCATAAAGACCAGGTAATTGAATTTATAGGTAAACATTTGTAAGAAATTAAATCATTCTTTACTATATAATCTAGGTAGTTTGTTGAAACAGCTATGAACAACTCATTTCTGACTTTCATCTACTGCTTTGAAATGATAAAAATGCAAGTGAAAAGAAAAGAGTATTTGTCAACCGAATCCACACAACTCTTTTCATATCCCATATTAAACAGAGAATGTAGTTAATGCTGTTTTGCTTAGTGAGAATCTGAAATTTAAAGGATGCTAAAATGTATCTATATTAAAATATAATAATATTAAAGCAAAAAGGTGAAAGAAAGAGTGCAGAGAAATAGAAGGAATATTTACCAAATATTAGATATTAAATGTATTGGGAAAATTGCACCATGACTTTATTAGAAGCTGAGTTTACTATACATACCCTTTTCCCAGAAGATTCCTTACTAAATTAAAATATTTCGTAGATTATGTAAGTGCTGTAGTCCTCTAGTGGATTACTATTATTGTACCATTAAGTGAGATTAGTGCACTATGGAGATTTATAGTGGTCTTATTAATGAGGTCACACGGTCCATCAGCCAGATGGTACAAAGGAGGTCAGTCAGAGGCAATGATGGAGGTATACTGGTTGAGTAACCATAAATTGGTATATAGTATGAAACTTACCTTGTTAAATGATCCAGTTTTTAAAGGTTGAGGCAGAGCATTTACGGATCATATCATACAAGTAACCTTAATACCTCCAATTTATATGTCTCCAATTCAGCATGTTGTTGTCTGGCTATGTGCATTGATTTTGAGGCAAACTGCTTAACCTCTAGGGTAAAATTTTCCAAATGAGTAGAATTGTGCCTTGAAAAGCCCACTGCTCATTTTAGATGAAACTCAAAGCTCAAAGCTGACATCATTGTCCTTGATGCCGATAACATCATATCTCTGCACACCCTGTGGGAACACAAAGCCCAGAACACCAACAGCCTTTCAGGCACCCCACCTCTAAGCTTTATCCAATGGGTGACTGAGATCAACACGAGGACTAAAAATTTTCCATGTTCTGGCTATTTGCTCCAGGTTATATGAAGAGGCTTCAACAAGTTCATGGAAACATGGCATTAAAAGATAAAGGGATTTTTCTATGAATATTATGAAGGTGCTTCCAGACTGGAAGAATATCTTACAAGAATATCTGCGCCCGTACTAGCTATTCTACGTATAACACAATGTTTGTCCTAGTACTGCTCTCTTTGTTAGAATGACAGTAACCCCCTTTTGGCTCTCTGCACGGAATCATGGCAGTTGGCAAGAACAAGCGCCTTACAAAAGGTGGCAAAGTGGTAGCTACGGAGAAAGTGGTTGATCCGTTTTCTAAGAAAGATTGGTGTGATGTGAAAGCACTAGCTATGTTCAATATCAAAAGTATTGGGAAAACACTAATCACCAGGACTCAAGGAACCAAAATTGCATCTGATGGCCTCAAGTGAGCCTTGCTGATCTGCAAAACGATAAGGTTGCCTTTAGGAAATTTAAGTTAATGACGGAGGATGTTCAGGGCAAACACTGCATAACTTTCCTGGCAAACACTGCATAACTTATGCAGGACAAGGTGTGCTCCACGGTCAAACAATGGCAGACTGTGATGGACACTCTTGTTGCTGTCAAGACTAATGATGGGTATCTACTTCATCTGCTCTGTGTTGGTTTTACTAAAAAATGCAACAATCAGATTTGGAAGACCTCTTACCCTCAGCACCAGCAGGCCCGCCAAATCCGAAAGAAAATGATGGAAATCATGACTCGAGAGGTGCAGACAAATGACTTGAAAGAAGGGGTCATTAAATTGATTCCAGACAGCACTGGGAAAGACAGAGAAAAGGCGGGCCAGTCTATTTCTCCTGTCCACGAGGTGTTTGTCAGAAAAGTAAAGATGCTGAAAAAGCCCAAGTTTGAATTGGGAAGACTCACGGAGCTTCGTGGTGAACGTGGAAGGTCTAGAGAAACTACTGGAGACGAGACAGGTGCAAACGAGGAACAAGCTGATGGCTATGAGCCACCAGTTCAATAATCTGTTTAAAATTCAGACTTAATGTTGACAAATAGGTCTTATTCTGAAAAAAAAAAAAAGAGTAACCCAATAGCTAACAAGTTGAAGGACTGAATGGTAATGACATGGAGATTGCAGGCGACTTCAGTAAGATGACGACGTAGGTGTAAATTCTGATGACAGGAGATTTGAATTTAGGGGAGAAAGGGAGAACAGTCCGTTCACCCGTCACACGAGACATTATAATAAGAGTTGGAGCAGAAAGCATTCACTACTTTGGAGGCAAAGCTGATTTAAAGTCCCAGAATGAGCTCTTGGTTGGAGCAAGTAACGGAAAGGTAGTTTCTCGGAAAAGTTGAGGACAATGGAGATTTTGCGGATGAAGTTCCATGGGATCCACGCAGAGTTCCTTCTTTGAGGGAAAAAGGTATTTTAGTTGTTGTTTTGTTTTTTAACTTCCTGATTAAAGAAGTGGCTAACAAAGAGTATTAAAGTAGAAGAAGATAAAATAGAAATTGATTTGTAATCAAAAGCCATATAACAATGTAAATTTTCTAAGGGGTTCATAAATAGCAAACAAATAAAACACACACGCATAACCGGTTAACCATAAGATTCACTGTTGAGACAGTAACATAAAAAGCTGTTGCATATACATGATAGGACTTTGATTTACAACTGCATTAAAATGTGACTTCACTGGCAGAAGTGTTTGACAGTTAATTACATTTCGAACAGTCCACTATACATTTGTTTTATTTGGACAATAACTATGAATACGAAAAACAGCTTCAGTTTTATTGGCTTTATTTCAACCCATCATCTTGTCTACTATTTTCAAGTACTTCAGTGAAGACCTATGACATTCACTCAGTCAATATGGGATGAGCCATACACTACTTTTGGCTTTTTTGTTCTTTTTTACATAGTTTCCTGTCTGGGGAAAAATAAGTTTAAAAAAACTTTCTTTATAATTGTTATATCGACATTTAATTTAATGAGCCATAACATAGTTATTTGGTATTAAATGTACCACAGAAAAGCACTGTGGGCTCTCTAGGGCATACTGTATACAGAAAACCAAAGCCCTGTGTTAAAAATTGTTTTTCTTAGTATAATTCCTACCTCTAGTCAACTCCAAACCTTTAAAATCTCAAAGACTGTAGAGCCAAGTCTTCTGAATTGAAATGATATGAATCATGACATCTTGTCGGTTTCATTTTTCATATTTACATTCTCAGTAGAGTTTCCACATCTTCACATTGTTAATGTTGGAAGGTAGAAGGGCTGACATACCCTTTTTCAAGAAAGAGTAATGATAGCTGAGTTACATGGTACCAAACTCTTTCTAAGTATTATTCCTAGCATTACTGTTGAGATAAGTGGTAGCACTGAATGAAGAGGTGGTAATCAGGGGGGGAAAGTATTGGGTAAATTAAGGTAGACATTTTAGGGAATTATCAAGACTTCATTTTATGAGATATGTTGGCATACAATTAAATCTAAAAAGTTATAATATCTTCACAGGTACAGATTTCTTAGAATTAATCTAAATGCGAATGTGTTCCAAAATTTTGTCACACAGTATTAGAAAAATGAACATGATAATAGTTTTACTGATTCATGAATTTTTGTGGCATTAGCCAGGTAATTGGGCTCTCAATCATTTGTAGAAATGATTCTGTGAATAGCAGATGTGTTTCTATTTACAAGTCAGGAAAATAGGAGGTTTTATTCTGATGGCATTTTGTAATACTCAGAATTTTAAAAATTCTCTCAGATGACTAGAAAGTAATAACAAGAGTGACTTCAAATATAAACCATCTATTTGCCAATGAGTGTTCGCTCCTAAGTAAAAATGAAAGTAGGCTTCTTGTCCTATAGTAAGATGATGAATATTCATTTCTACCTAAATTAAAGTTATAATCATTACTTCACAGATGAGTAATGTACACTACCATAGTCTCTTATTACTAATAATAAGCATACAAAACCACTTTTACTAAAGCTAAGTGAAAGACCAAGAATACAACCTGGAAAGTTAAAAGGAAAAAGTGTTCTAGAAAAAGTTCATGGGAAAAAAGCTAATGGAATTTTTCCATGAACTTTCTGAAGCCCATCATATACAGACTTATTTTCCTTTAAAACTGACACAGCCCATACAGATGAAGCCTCCATTGAATGCATTCTAATCATGAAACAGGGATGCAGACTATCTTGTTCTCAGGCAAAATGCCTTGCTCAGTGTATTGCCTGTAGCCCTCTTGGGCCAGCCCAGGGAGAGGCAGTCTCTCCTGGGGGCTTGCATTGGTGCGTCTTCTGTGGTGGAAGTCACCAGAATGGAGTCAGTATAGGAGGACACATAGTCATGAGACATGCCCCACTAGTCATACTCTGATTGCCTTGGTTGGAAGTCCATGGACAAGTCCTTCTATCGAACCACATACATGTCCCTGTCATGGTTCGCAGTTCCACCTGTTATGTGATGTACTGATCTGCCACCAATGATACTTTTGTGGCAGTTTCCTTTACCCTCCCATGCCCCCTGTGTAAAGCATTGGAGCTCAACAAGCCCGTGGATGCCACTTAACCACTTGTTTGTGGCTTCCCGCATGCAGATGATGTGTCTGTGTCTCTGTGTTGTCTTGTCTCGTTTAAGACTTCATACACGTCCTCTGTAAACTAACAAAAGAACCAAGAAATGACTCACCAGTCACAGTGTGCTTATGTGTAAGATCCACTCTTGCCTCTCATTGGCGCGGCCCATTTGTACAACCTCCACCCCACCCCACTCACGTCTTTCTCCGCTGGTTTCTTACTTGCCGGGCTGTCCTGGATACCATCATTTTAACAGGAGGCGTGGGCCAGGTCTACCAACTCAGGGAAAATACACTTTCTGAACAACATGAAGTCTACAGAAATTGTACACATGGCTCGGCAAAGCTTGATGCCAGGAGATACAGTGCGTGAAGAACGATAAAGGCAGGCTGGGGAGGACAAGAGGGAGGTGCTCCTGTCAGATATGTTCTGGAAAAATTCAAGAAACTGCCAGAAACTATTTGTCTGGAGAGCAAAGCTTATCCAGGGAGGAGTTTTCGAAGCATTTCTTCATGCATGGCATACAGTAGCTGGTTCTACAGCCAGTGCGGCAGGGAAACCAACACTCGGCAGTCACTCCCTGTGCTCTTCTGCTTCTTGTGAGACACCCAAGGTCTTTAACAAGAAGTGGCTCATTTTGGTTCACGTGAAAACGACAACAACTTGTGGGGGGAAAATGCCTGGGGGTATGCTCTAGGCATTAGACCCTCTCCTTCCTGGGGGTGAGTGCTCTATTATAACTGGTTGTTTATCCACACTTCAACTCTGTTTCCAGGACATCACAAGAGGAACCAACTGAGTGGCAAAAGTTGTAGGTTTCTTCAACTCCAGGATCTACCTCGTAGGAGTGCTGTGAGGATAATGCATAAATATATGTCAGTGGTGGTAGGCTTATTATGGCCAGTGCCGACGTATAATGAGCTTGTCTGTCAGACGTAACAGTGACTGCGTGTGGTGAAATAACATTTCTTATTTAGGACTCTTATATCCATGTCTCCTCAGCTCCAACCAAATGATTGGGCAGGGCTAAACAAATGGTGTGCGTGACACGAACAGAAAGGACTGATCGATTTTTACCTCAGAAGCAGGATCAGAGAGCATTCCCTGGACCATCAAGGAAGAAGCGCCACCAGCGGAGCACATTGCAAAGCCTTGAATGAAGTGGCAAAGGCAGTGGATGCCATGCCACACTGAGACCAGAGGCTGAGGCAAGGGACCACGAGACAGAACAGAGAAGCAGTGCCAAGATGAGGAGATCGTGGGGCACAGCAGTGGGCTTCCTGGCCCACCGAGGCTGAGGCTAAGGGACCACATAGAGGAGGAAGCGGTGTTGCTGGGGCATAATGACTACATCCTAAATGTTTTCTGATCCGGGCTTGTGGTAAACTACTGACTTCCCCATTAAGTGCCTTTAATCATGAATATTGTCTGTGCGCTCAGGGTGGCCTTTGTAACAGATTATTGATCCTAGCAGAGTGCCATGGAGGGGTCAAAATAGGTAAGGAATGATGGGTGTTCAGGCATGTCTGACTTCTGCCAGGTGGCTGGTGATGAGTTGCATTCTCTTCGTTGCTATAGCGACAGGAATCTAGATGAGGCCTCCACGCTATCGACTCCCTGGGTATTCAAGTGAGGGGCTATGCAGCCGGGGGCGTGGGGGGGTTGTAAAAGGCAGGATCCCCGCTGAGGAAGAAGACAGAAGATTCCTAAGGGAACCTAGTATAGATTCATTCCGTCTAGTTAATCATAAATGAACATGTCGAGGATCTTGGTGGTGATATCTCTGGACTGTACAGATATAACCGCAGGCCTCTTAGGAGAAATAGTTGCATCAACTTGAAAAGTTACTCTGGCCTCACTTAGCACAGTCACTTCTATTATAAGACAACTTTGTTCCACAAAGGTTTGTTTATTTGGGCATCACCAGGACAATGGATTACCAGGAGGCTGCATTTTCGTTTTTATTCTCCCAAAGCATCATCTTTGGGTCATTTTGATGCTTATTAACGATGTCACAGCTGGTGTTCAGAAGCAGAGAGAATTGAGTCTATAGCCACTCAATTCTGATGCTTATTATTATCTTCCTGTAAAGTCTGCAGGTGGACAAGGTGGACATTATTGATTTAAATAGGCTTTATCTGTCTATTTCATCGTGTGCTGCTTGTATCCCCAGATGCAAGGACAATAACCTTATCTTTCTATTTGCACTTAAAATGTTGGTTTCCAGACTCACTCTACATGACTAAGTTAGAATACAGTGTAGAGGACATGTACACTTACAACAAGCAAGGCAGGTTACGAAACTTAAAACCACCTTCAACCCAAATTCGATCAATGCTGAAAATTTAATGAGACCATTGTTCTGTGGTAACTCTTGATTTGGTCAGAGCCACACACACCCTAATGGCTGCTATTGGTGCGAGGCTACCACAAACAGGAAGTGTGCTGGTGAGAGCAGAAGCATGCGCAACTGATCCCCAGGCTCCAACATGACCATGGAGCAAAAGCCCAGTCCCCTCAAAGACCTCTTGTCTTCTTAGAGTTCTCTACAGAGGTTTGTTTTAATGTAGAGTCCAAAAGAAAGGTTCTATGCAGAACAATAAAAATGCCACATTTGGCAAGAATGCTTTGATAGTAAGAATAAAGAGGACTACTTTCACATATCTGAAACCAAAGAAGCCAGCATGGAGTGGGGAAAGTATGATGTTTCAAACAGGTGAGAACAGGATCCAAGAACGCACATGGATAGCCTGGTGCTTTCACTTTTTTACGGAGAAGGAATTAATGCATTCTGTTGCCACTTTCCTATTGACACAACATAATTCGGCTCCTCTGACTGCCTTACTGAAACGCAGAAGTATGAGCAGAAGCAACGCCAGGAGCTGCAGTGGTTTACAAAGGTATGGAGGCCACCACTCTAAACGACATGTCATTCTGCAGTTCACAGAAATGGCTTTTTCATGCCTGTGATTGCTTTTTAAAAATTTTCCAATCAGGCAGGTGGAGGTACACACACAATATAATATTGATGGTCAATGCTATGAAATACTTGAAATAAATTGGCTCACTGCTTAAGGAAAAAAAAAGTTTGGTGTCTGCTCAGATTTTAAGACAAGTATTTATTTGAAAGATGTTTTGTCAACATAAACTTCACCCAGCTTTAAATTATGGAATCATCTTTCCTCTAGTGTAAGGTACAATAAATCTAAATTGCTTACATGTGTGAGAATGGTATGTGTTTACAAATATAAGAGTGAAAATAGGCATCAAAAGTTCATGGATAAATTCCAGTATTTTTCAATCCTAATTTCCATGAACTTTATGAAAATCTCTTGGTATAAAAATAACATATACACATTTGCATATATAAGTAGTATATATCTTTAAAATATATCTAATAAACGCATCAATGAATTCTGTTTTAATTTTTGAATATTTTACGGTGTTTTAGGTGACAGTTTGCACAGCAAATTTAATTCTTATTCAATAATTTACATAATTTTTTCTGTGACATTGACTCCTACCCTCATAATACTGGCATTCTCACCATTTTATCAGGCCTGCCCAATCTTCACCATTTCTCTACCCCTCCTGGACTTCTAATCTTTGCTTTGGAAATGCTGACTAGTAGGTCTTTTGTAGTTGATTGTCTAAAGAACATGCCTCATGGAGGAGAATGGGTATTTCATAGGCTAAATCGTCATTTGTGTGAATAAGTACACCTGCGAGTGTCAGATTCAAAGGGTTCCAAGTTAAAAAGGAATCTTAGATTACAGCCTTCCATATGGATAAGAAAACAATCATTCTCACAACTGGATCAATAAGGGACATCGTGATAAAGGAAGCACAGAAGGAAGTTGCCAAGGATCAATTTCACTTGGATCCAGAATCTATGTCCACGGAGCAGCAGTCTGGAACTCAACCGGCCTGTTCTATTGAGACACTCTGCTGCAAAAGACCCCCTTACAATATTCTTTAAAAATAAGTGTTTCTCCTATTTATTTATTTTCAACTCCTTGGCTCTCTTTTCCTTACCCCCACCTCCCTTCAGCTACCCTTTAATCATCCAAATCTGCTTCCTTGCATGTGAAAATCATTTTCTTTCATTTATGTTAGTGGTCTCATACAGTATTTATCTTTATGGAAGTGACTAATTTTCCTGAACATCGTTTCTTCCATAGTTCTTCATAGCAGGAGTTGTTTGAAGTTTCATCACTGTTTGTAAGAATGCAGGATATTCCACTGTATGTACCAGGGATTATGCATCCATTTCTCCACGGATGAACATTTGTTTCTTTCTTTCTTTTCACTATTGTGGCTCGTGTTGTGATACCCATGGGCATGCATGTACCTGCTTGTGTTTGCTCTTACTGTCTTTGGAGTAGCTACTGAATAGAAAGGTGCTGAGCCGTAGTGTTTCGAATCACATTTGTTTAAGGAACTCCCAGGCTGTTCCCCAAGTGACTGAAACATTCTGCCGGGTATGGCGGTTCTAGCCTTGCCACATTGCCTCTAGCGTTTGTCATTTTCTGTTGTTTTTCAAATGTAAGCCATGGGATTTTCAATCACCTCGTAGAAGAACCAGTAAGCCATTCTAACCAAGACCTATTGTGTCGCAGGTGGCAGTTAGGCACACTCTAGTTCTTCTGGTCTCAAAATGGAAGAGGCTGTGGGTCCCATGGGTCCTTCATCCTAAAGACTGTTTCTTCCCGAATCTTTGATTTCCTTCACTCTGCCTTGCTCTAGACAGGAAAGGACCAAAGTTTCTTAGATGACTGCTTACAAATGTCTAAGATTTCAAACTCAACTCACCAAACTGGAATGTGAAACATTATCTTTAGGAAACAGTTATGCCAATTGACCTAGTTGTCCCCCAAATACCTACTAATTTTAGAAGTCAATTAAAATCCTTAAATAAAGAAAAGTGGAGAGAAAGAAGGGGATGTGTCATTTGACTCCCTATGGTAGAAGAAAAGCCCAAATGAAAGCCCCACTGTAAACTCCTTCTCCGCAGGAAGCCAGCTTCTACCTGGGACTCTGCAAGTGCCTTTGTTAATTGGGAAAACATCCTTTCCTTTGAGGGTACTGAAACTCCAAAACACTACTTTCTTCTAACATAAGTTCACAGCATGAAATAAATTTAAAAACAAATGTGCTTTTCCCTTCTGTTTATAATAGGTTCCTGATAAAATTATTAGTCCTCTTAAAGGAAAAGATCACAGCACTAAGCTCTTTTAGTTGCTTAGTATTTACTAATCAGTCACAAGACACTGTTCTCGACAGGATGGGATTCAAAAAGTTTGGTCAACAATGAAATTGATAGATGATGGCATTTTCCCAGACTTTTTGAAACTCTGTCGTATGACAGGTATTTAATTATTTCACATCTTCAACCTAAATATTCCACACGCTCATTAAACCACTGCCATTACATCTTCTACAACGCACTCTGAGCCTGTAGAATGGAGCAGAACTGCCCTAAATAGATTCCCAGGTTCTACACCTGTAAGGAAGCTAACGGGTACATGTCCCCTGCAGGGTTGCTGTCTTCCCTCAGCAGCTTAGATCCCTTTAACCACTATGCCACAAACCCTCGTTGGGCGTTGGATTAGGCCTAAAATTCAGTGTTTTGAAGCAAAAGAGAGACACAGAGTGTAAGAAGGGCACAGAGTGGCGTCTGACCTTGTCTGACTTCACCACGTAGGTCACCATCATCTGGAGGCCAATTCCTCCGAGGGTGAACTCCGATATACCTGCCCCCTTCTACTTTCTTTCTATATCATAGAGTACAAAACATCATTAATTTACAGAGGAACTGAGCTTGGCGTTTCTGTATCTCTCAGGTATGAGGTTTGATACTGGCCCTTGGCTAAGGCAACAAAGAGATCTTCTTGAAATAAAGATTCCTTCACATAATTTGGTTATGGAATGTTGTTCGGAATTCTAGAGCTTTATGCCTGCAAAAGCTCCTGATGCCTCTGTGTCTATACTTTATTGGTTGATCTTGTCTTTCCCTTTGCCAAAACTTTAAATAGACTATCACTTGATGAATCGTGTGTGTCTTTCTTTTCAATTATCCAACCTTGTATATTCCCTGTGGTGAGTTTCTTCCATGAAGTTTTATGAGGTGCATTTTACACACCTGGAGTCTGGCACACAGTAGATGCTAAAAGCAGAGATGGTTGAGCCAGTGCATAAATAACTATAAAGTAAATATTCATCTGTTTTGCTGATCTGCTGCTTCTACAACTATAAACCTGCATTTTAGAATCAAGTATAATCGAACAATGATCACTATAGATAAAATTATACACATCATACATACCACAATGAGATGATTCATAGTGAAACAGACAATGAAATCTAAATTTGGATAGCCCAATAATTTTTCTTAAATGATAAAGAAGGTTACTTTATGTTGGAGGTCAGAGAAGAGCCACTGCACCCAGTTAGACAATGAATGTCCTGTAATCTGGCTCATTCACTATACTGTGATGTATTTTTGCACTATTTGCAAGTTTTACTATGCTAAAAACTATGGAAACATTAATTATGACATTTACTAAATAAATGGCAAAGCAATATTGAATCATTAATTGATTATAATAAGCCAAGCTAAAGTTGTACAACTTTTATACTTACAGTGCTCGTAAGTCCATGCTCAGTAACACATCTTTGCTATTTATATTTCCATTAAATAACTCATTGATTGTAACATCTTCTTTAGAACTTAACAGAGTGCTACCCTGTTAATACACAGATGGATATAATCATCTGTAGAACTGAGTTCATTTCTTAAATTATTTCATTTTTGTTTCTTCATTCGATTTCTAAGTAGTTCTTTAAAAAAAATATTAAATTTACCGGCTTGCTTCTCTTGGCGAGGCTCCAGCATACTCAATCACACTTAGTTTCACCAACAGTTCCTGCAGCTTAATTTTTTGTCTGAGTATTTGCATATGGAAATAACTTTGTTGCTGGTAAGCCTCGCTTTGTTTTTATTCTATCATCTAGGCAAATGTTTTTGTGAGCAAGCCTGGAGCAATACCATTCTAATGAGCAATAGAAACAGATATGATTCCAAGCAAGTGATGTGGCAATCCTTGAAAAATAAATGCAAAACTGGAGGGAGCTAGAGATCTAATTTTAATTATTTTGGATTATAACTGTAGATCAACAAACAGCAGATCAAACCCCTTCATCGCTGGGTTCACCACCATTATTCCTGATCTGAACGTGCACAGTCTCGGCTAGGCTGATTTATGATTCTCTGTAACTAACTCTCCTAGGAAACAATTAGCCACCACTCCCATGCCTGTCACCATTACTCAGTAATTCCATCACAGACAACATCTGTCTGGAGACAGAGCAGGGAGTGAAGAGGAACATGGAAGTCTAGTCAGCTGACGGTACTATTTCATACTGGAGCATCCTCGATTGGCCATGCTGATTGGCCATGCTATGAAAAGATGCAAATAAATTAGGGAGATGTCATCTCATTAATGGGCTATATACTGAAGCATTCCACCTACAAAATGACGGCTTATAACTTTGGGAGCATTTTCCAAAATAACGGCATTTTAACAAATGTTTGTTAACTCTATTGTACCTGAAAGAATTAAAAGAGGAAACATTAAAATTAGTGAGTAGAAATTCTGAAGTAGCATCTTTACAGCTATTATCTTATCTAATTCTTTAAAAAGCCTTATGAGGAATTTGTAGAGGTGAAAACTTCAAAAAAAGAGTTGTTATTAAATTGTAGAGATGGCTTTTAGCTTATCAATGGCATTCTAATAAAGGTTCACAGTTCCCAAACTGCTGCTTTTGTGCTGACAACACAGTATCTCTGTTGTTGTGTGCCACTGTTTCTGACTCATAGTGATTCTACAGGGCACAGGAGAACAGACCTAGACCTATAGGAACACACACACACACATATATATACTATGGATGAATATGCAGTCTCTTCCACACCCATTTTTCCATCCTATACAATTTCCATATTACAAATGGGGTCTATGTTTGCTGAATTCCAGAGAATAGAATTGATAAAGTGGAGAAGGGTTGGGGATTCCTGGGGTAAGGAGATAGACTGTAGAGAGAATGAGAAAGAGTGGTGGTCGAAACCAATGCCGCTCTACATATGGTCCACGGATGAGCTCAGTCCAGGAGCCTTTTATCATAAAGCACTGTAAGACAAGTACAGACAGAGAGTCAGCATGTATAAATTTTGTAGCATATAGAAAGAAGCCTTTGTGGCACTGTGGACTATGCATTTGGCTACTAACCAAAAGGTCAGCACTTTGAACCCGCTGACGAAGTACAGCACTCTGCTTATGTGAAGACTTCTAGCCTCAAAGACCCCGTGGAGCAGTTCCCTCTGCCATAGAAGCTCACTCTGATTCATAAGCTGCACAACAGCGATGGGCATGGTTTGGGTTACAGCACTGGAGAATGCAATCCTACATCTTTAATAGCAATAATGGCCTTGATAGATTAAGAAGTAACACACAAAAAAAACAATTGTTCTTTCATCACAGATATTTTGAGAGTCACCAACCTACATCAGGTGATGTTAGCAGCTCTGTGTGAAAATAGCTTCAAGAGATTTTTTAAGAAAGAAGTCTTAACTTCTAACTAGATGGGGGCAGTAAAGGAGAGGCATAGAGTTGTTAAAGCAAATACACATAGTAGAGTTTTTTGTTTTCAATAATATTTGTTTCTAAAGCATCAGTTTCTCCAATTTTCCAGTTACTGGTGCTCATCGAATATTCTTAGCATTTAGATGGGAAGTGCATACAAAATACAAATGAGTGTGCTGAATGAAGTTGAAAACAGCTTAGGTTAACTATGCATTGTTCTAAAAATGTGGGAATGGTTTCCGAGTAACTGATGGAAAACAATCATCTTTCCCCACAAATGAAAACAATGGACAAACATGGGGTAAAAAAGAGATTAAAGGACAGAAGAAACTGAAGAAAGGAAAAGAAAAAAGGGAAAAATGTTAACCCACATCAACTAAATAGAACACACAACTAATGGGGGGAAAGTAAGTCTCAGTGAAGAAGGTGAAGAGGACACATGATGTAACACAAGCAAGGAAGACAGTTAGCAATGTATGTGTATGGCATAACGGTTTAAGGATGAAGAACTAAGTCCTCAGGCCTCCTGATGGAAAAATCCCTTTACCTTCAATTGGAAAAATCATGGTGACTTATATGGTAGTCAATAGATTTTTTCCACAGGAGGAAAAGGGTAGAATGCACAGTTAACATCTGAGAAACAGAAAGGAGTTCTAAGTAGAACGGCCATAGGCAGATATGATCAAATAGGAACTATCTTTGGAAGTGGCACATTTGGTGAGTTCTGATTGTAAAGTCTTGAGGAAGAGGAAAACCTAAATTAAGTATAGATCTGAGAAATACAGAAGAAGTCGTAAATATTACATCTTTCAATATGTAATAAAATTAAGCTACTAGGAAAATTATGGAGTCCGGACAGAATTTCCATGTTGCAAATCCTGGCAAGTAAAACTGAAAGAGGCAGCCCGAGCTGAAAGCTGGAGGGCTGGAGAGGAAGCCTAAGCCGGCCCTTCACGCGTCACTCATCTATGCGTGCTGTCAAACTCAATACGTAAGGAAAACAATAAGGATGCCAAACATTAAACGGGTTCCTTCCTTTAACCCCAGAGCAATCTTTAGGAAGTAGATACATATTTGAAATTTTGTAATGGTTTTCTTTCCCTTTTGCTAAATTCAAGTAGCTAAATTGAACGCTTTTTATTTTAAAATAGAATGTGTGCTATAATTACCCTCTGATGAAATCAATTCTTCCTATCAAATTTCTATCTACTCATCTATCCTCAGCATCATTTTACTTAACATATACAGTTTAATGTTAAAATTTAACTACTTAATATGGATGTTAGAAGCTAAATCCACTGGGCTTTTGTGCGGACTAGAGATAATAGATGCAAAAGGTTTAGAAAATTGTCACAGAGTGACTCACAGGATGCATGCTCATTTTATCTATCTATCCATTCCTGCATTGGGGTGTGTATACAGAAGGCTGCTTGGAATACTGTTGTGAGAGCTAAATAATTTCAGATCAATGTGATAGATAAATGTAGAGGTGGAGTCTAGAGCCTGTCAGTCGGTTAGTCTAACAATGCCTCCCTATAGGGAAGGTCTTGTCACGAGGGTTCTGGGTGCTCCCTCTCTGCGTCACCTTCTTGTTGAAGAGCCAATCTTGGAGAGTGGGAAGAGCCAAGTGGAGAGCCGCACCAGCACTGAGATGCTTCCATCACCATTGAATGCCTATGACTTTACACCCACTGGCCTGTGGTCTTCCGGCATTTTCCATCATTGCATGTGACTGCATGAGTCTGAAGGATTTTGGACTACTACTAGACTTAATGGCTAATATCGGGTTATCAGATCTGGACTGGGCTCGGAAGTTTTAATATATAGTTACTCTTTGATCTAAAGCTCTCTCTTACACATGTGTCCTTGGAATTGTTTTTCTTGTCAACCCAGCCCAGCACAACTGTGAAGCAAGAGTCAACACTGCCTGGTAGTGTTTTCAGTAATGTATAGATTTTCATGCTTCTGGGATTTCTTGTACTGTTTACATCTTAATTATCATGTGTCAGATGCATGGAATAAAATTTATTTATCTTAGAAGTTATGAGATACTATATATCTCAGAGCTAACAAAGTGAGCAGTTGCCTCTTCAATAGTCCATCCTGCGCTTCTCCTCCTCATACTTTAAGCAACATCTTCCCTCAGGCTAAGGTCCCATAAATTACAGCAGGTCCATAACCCCCAGTCAGATTTCTTCATTCTACTTTATCATCACTACTGTGCACATACAGAGAGAGGAAGCGTCCTGATACTGTCACACGTAGAGACCGTCACTTGATTCCACGTTTATAGTTTTAGATATTGTCATTTCAGATTCTGAAAAAGAAACTACATAGTTTTTAGCGGGAAGAAAACAAAATAGGTAAGTACTCTCCTAAAAACTGAAAACACAGGCACCAAAGAGGAGACTATTCTTAAATGTGAAAATATGCATAACAGCTCTGGAGGGGAAGTGTTTCATACATTGTTATCATAGGAAAGGCTCAAATGGTTTTATTTTGATGATATATGTATACAATAAAATTATATATATATCGTGATGACTCATGAAGACCCTATAGGAAAGCATAAAATTGGTGCTGTGAGCTTGCAAGACTGTAATTGTTCATGGAAGAAAGCCTTCTTCTTCCCTTGGAGAGGCTGGTGGTTTAGAATTACTGATTTTTGTGAATCCCAGCCCGATCTGAATCTACTATGAATAGGGGTTTATATATATATGAGGGGTACTCCTACCCCACCAAATAAAAAAATAACGGAATTGTGCTGGGTGGAGTACTGTTTTCTTAGTATGCATTTTTCCTGCTAGGGGAGCATCACTGAGCAACTCACTCTGAGTTAGTTAGTGCACCCAGTGGCATGACCTGGGAAGGTTCTCTCTGGCCACAGTGAATTTTTTCATAGCAGCAGTTTCCCTAGAGCTTTGGTTTCTGTGATGGCCCATTTAAGAAAATAGCTTGCAGCTGTGAAATTCTGTTTCCTGCTCAAGGAAAATGCCACAGAAACGGTTGTGATGTGGAAAATAGCTTCGACGGAAAGTGCTATGGGACAAACTCAAAAGTACAAGTGATTTTCTTGTTTCCAAAATGGTGAAATGTCTATCGATGACAAGCCTCGTTCTAGACATCCATGAACTTCCTTAACAGGCAAAAAAGTTGATCCTAGTGCATTTGAAGTTCATTCCACCAGGTCAGATGGTTAATCAAGTTTACTATTTAGAGGTTCTGAAAAGATTGCATAACAATGCGGAACAAAAAAAGGCCTGGTTTGTGGTAGACTGGGGACTGGCTTTGACACCATGACAATGCACCTGCTCATGCAGCCATCTCAGTGGGTCAATTTTTAGCAAAAAAAAAGGGCATGCCTCTCTTGCCCCATGCACCTTACTCACCTGACCTCGCTCCAAGTGACTTCTTTCTATTTCTGCAAATGAAGAGGGACATGAAAGGGCAGTAATTTGGTGACATAGAAGAGGTGACGAAGAAAGCGAGGGAGGTGCTGTCAGCCAACCAGCCAGATGAGTTTGAAAACTGTTTCCAAAAATGGAATCGCAGATTTGACAAATGTAGTAAGTGTAATGGAGAGTACTTTGAAGGTGACAAGGTTGTTTTATTTTTAAAAATTCATCTTTTGGAGTACCCCCCTCGTATCTATATTATATCCTAAGGAATGAAAGATTATCTCCTCTAACATGTCTCTTAAAACTCAAGAACACAGTGGGCTAGAGTCATTAGGTGTGTGTCAGGCACCTTCCCTTACTCCACCACCGGTGGCATCAGCGGTTAGAGGACTTGGTGGCAACTTTCCTCCCCCTAAGATCTTTCTAATCAATATTGGAAATCTAGGTATAATCCATTGATAGATGCTATTTTTAAATATTTCACTACAGGAATTTTTTCTCTCGCTATTTTAATCTTGTTGGTGATCTTTTCTTTCCTTTACCTTTCGTATGTTTCCCGGTGTATAAACTACGGAAGAGTCTGTTGCCTAGAGACAGTAATTGATGTCATGGCTTCTTGGGGATCTGGGGACCTGGAGTTTAGTGGAATTGGGGAACAAATGGTAAATACTAGAAAATGGAGGATGCACTAGAATTGATTGTGATGATGTAGATACAACATTTTTTAAAAATATGACTGAACTATGGAAGTGTATGATATATGAATTTTATCACAATAAAACAATTGGGCGTAGGCCAAAAAAGAAACATTTGAAAAATTTAAACAACTATTGGGCGAAATAGAGCATTCATTGAAAACCTTATGAGCATAGTTGTACTTTACACAATTAAGGATGATATGAATGTAATTGATGGCAACTGATGCGCTCTGCTATTTTTAATTTTGCATTCCAAGCTTCAGAATGCTTGTTTGAAACCTGTGAGACCAACAAGTACCTTCCCTTTTTCATGAAATATTCTTCAGCTAAGAATAAGCTCTCTAGTTTTGTTTTGCTTTTCACATAATGCCAAGCATATTTGTGTAGGAATGGAATAATGAATATTTCCAACATTCAGAAAATTCCTACTATAACTAGGTGTGTTCAAGCTGGAAGAAGCATTTAAGGGCATAAATAATATCCAGGTATTTTCATCCAGGGATTATACTAATACAAATGTCATTAGTCTAAATTGAATAAGGGACATAAAATACTCTAAACAAGCCTGAAGTTTGTGCTTTCTGTTATAGGGAGAAACTATGTTACATTTAATCTGCTTGTATCTGCTCAGTTCATATCTCTGCCAAATCCCTGCGTGGTTTTGAACAATCCATAAAACATCTATTAGCAGACAGGACAGAGCAATGTCCTTACATGGAGCAGTTTCACATACGGTGAATCTCGCACTGAGAAGGCATGCATACATAGCAACTTTTGTGCTTATACATCTGCTGACTACATTAATCTTTTGAAATCTGAGAATAGCATATTGCAGTGGAGAAAAATAGACGCTGATGAGGGCACTCGATTTCTCTAACTAATTTTACTACTATCTTACTATTTAAGCTTGAACAAATCAGTTAAGCTCTCTGGCCCTCAACTTACTTGATTAAAATCCGTTTTCAAATCTAAGTCTTTTAATCTATAACCCACATTGTGTTTATCAAAAAAGATATCATTCTTTTAGTTCATTGTAAAATGTTATAAAAGTAATGAATATTTTTGTTTCTATGCAAGAATTTCCAGGGGCTACTATATACTTTTATCACGACATTCTCATAGTTAAAGTGATATTTTTAAAATTTCTATGGCAAATGAAGTGATACTCAATGACATATTTAATTTATTGGAGAAAATTTTGCATTAAATTTAATCTTTGACAATTGGAGGTCTACTTTAGAGAGGCTGTTTAATTTTGTTGTTGTTTGGCTTTAATTCTACATTTTCACGGGTAATGTTAATATATTATTTAAACCTGTATGGAAGCAGACTTCTGATTCATATTGCCAGCATTTTCAGTTAATAGTCAAGTGCTTTAACTACTGGACCTCCAAGGCACTGTTTTTAAGCACACACCAACTAAAAAGTGAAATTAAACAAAATCCTAGTTATTAGCATATTCTTATTAATTTTCATATTGTTTAGCATGAAAACGAGTAGTTTAAAATTTTATAAAAGACACAGAAGATAACATTTCATAGCTCTGTAATTTCTCTTTAAATATGTACAAGTATTGCTGCAGCACAAAAAGGACCTTTCCAGATAGTTACAGATGCAGAATTACTATTATAGATTTGGTAGATTTTTTTAATGGGAAGAAATAATTAATGTTGATTTTATGTTGGTTTCTCTGTTTTAAAATGGTTGACTGGGTGTAAGCAGTAAATATTAACGTAATTAAAGATTAGTTGTAAAGCCTAAGAAAACTTGTTTACATACGCTATATAAAATTTAATTTAGTTAAAATAATCCCTGTGCTTTGAGGTTGACTAAAAGCTTGTATTTGAGCACAATAAATGGTTCATATGCAATGCAGTTGTGCTCTCAGGGTGTTCTGGCCTCCGCCCTGGTAACCACAATAAGTAAAACGGCAAATATTTATGTGTGCTGGGACAGCGAGCCTGCTCTACTGAATCTTGGGAATTCAGAGTTCCAAAGGCGTGCAGGTAGGACTGTTCCACAGGGTCTTCCAAGCCAGGACCTTTTGGAAGTAGAGTAGCGGGCCTGTCTGTGAACATACTGTGGGGGTGTTTGAACTACTGAGAGTCTAAGGGGTACTGAAGCTTTTTTTTTTTTTAATATAAACCGTTTCATTGAGACATAATCCAACACCATACAATTCAGCACATATCACGAAGAGTTGTACAATCATTATCACAATGACCTTAAGAACATTTTCTTCTTTCTTGAACTCCTTGTTATTTAGTGTCCCATTGCACCAAACCTCGCCCTGCCGTACCCGAAATGGACCATTAATCCAGTTATTGTCTCTATAGATTCTTCTACCCCAGATTTCATGTACGACAAAACAGTCAAAAAGCTAACATGAACAATATAAAATAGGGGGGGGGGGGTTAAAACAAAAAATATACAGTTGGAAAAAAAACAAAAAATACTATAAATTAGAATGACTTTGAAATGGGACGAAAAGGAGATCAAATGATGAGGTGCTAGATTTTAACCTAGTTGTACCTGTCATAATCTAGTTTCAAATGTGTTCTGTATGATAGCAAGACTATTTACTTTGCTGGTCTGTGTTCAGAGGAGATTTACCAGAGGCTTCACCTCAATGTATGCCTCCACTCCTTTTTAAAGAGCTACAACTGACAGATGTGTCAATAAGAGATGAAATCAGACGTTCCATTTTAATTTCCTATAATGCTCTCTGTCTGATAACCAGGCTATTTATATCCCTTGACTACGGTCAGAGGGAAATCTCTAGAGTTTTAATCAATGTGCAGATCCTGCAAATGGACTTTGGGCTTCCACTGTCACCCACAGCCTTCTGAAAATTAGGAGTTCGCAATAAAAGCTCTGATAGCACTCTCTCCTTCGGATTTTGGATTTTATTATTTACAATCCTTGAATCATGCAGGCTAGTGTGCTTCTTCTACATGCACTTAGTTGAGGCCCTCCTTAGACAGCTGCTTGTTTGAAGATAAGTCTTTAATACTCAGAAGCTATCCCCCCCTCCCGGGGAGAGCACGAATGCAGTCCCCCACTACCACAAATTATGCAGTTGAGTTTCCCACATTTGGGGAAATCACAGGGGTGAGCACACCCGGAGTGCAATGGGTGGGCCTCGCCCTGGGAAACCACCTTCCTGATCATGGCCTCTCCCCTGCCCGGTCAGTATACAGAAGCTATTCTTTCTGGTAGCCGGGCACCATCGAGTTTCTTCACCCCATTTTACTGCAGCACCCCTGTCTTCAGCGATGTCATAAGCACTAACTGTTCTTACGGTGGGGCTAGAATTAAATGTAGGCCCCAAATCCATTCATTTACCTATGGTTTAATGTGCCTCTGATTCACCTTAGAGACATCATTGTCATTTTACGTTAATCATTCTTTCGATAGTGTCATTAATTGAGCCAATGGTAAAGAATTTAAAACAGAGTTGCGAAAAGAGGATGGTGTAAGTATAGACTGGCTACAAACTTTAATACATGAATTATTGACATGTACAGATTAAATTCTTTAGGTCTGGGCATTAGCTACATAAATCATGGGTGTTAGGATTAAGGCAAAACTTTCAATAACATTCATTGACAGTGGCAGAGCCAGCCTTTCAGATTAATGTATATCTTAATGAAACTAAAAGGGCATGGAAGTAGCAAGTTTATGGTAGTCCAACAAAGGCATCAACTTAATGGCAGTGGTTTGCTTTTTGTTTAAGATCATGGCCTTTCATGTATGAAGATCTCAATATGAATGGATATATACATATACACATATATACATATATGAACTCAATGAAGGAACACCACCTTCAGAAGAAGAAACCTAGATGGCAAACATGCCAAGAAATCATAACTTTATGTTTTAATATTATATTTAATAAAGGCTTTTATGATTTTTATATCAATACTTTTTTGACATTCCTTTATGTTTGTATGTATAGACATGAGGATGATTTTTAAAATTCTTGGAAAAATGGAACTACAAAATGATGAAATTTTGTCACTAACAACTGAAAGCAAATGTGATATGTATGTATGTATATATCTATCTATCTATACACACACAACTCAAATGAAACTCACTGTCATCAAGAGTCAATTAGGACTCACAACAATGGAATCAAATTACTTCTGCAGGTTTCCAAGGCAGTAAATCTTTATAGGATCAGAAAGCCTCATCTTCCTCCCCTAGAGCAGCTGGTGGGTTTCAACTGCTGACCTGCTGAACAGTTAGCAGCCCAATGCTTTTATTCTACCATCACATATATATGCCACTCTTACCATCGCCATTCTACTTATGGAGGATCCCTAATTGACACAGGACTTTAGCATCACCAGTTCTTTATATTTCAGGCCAACTCTTGTCATATCCAGTTTGTGCTTTATATCTTGGGGCCTGTGCACTCTTGCTCCCCCAAACTAGCAGCCTGAAGTTTTACTCTTGCTTAAATGTGTAAATTTTTCCTTGCCCTTATTTTAATATGCAGGAATGAATCATCTTTCTCTGAATTTCCACAGCTTTCTTTGCCATTAAAAATATCTTGCATATTTTATATTTGTATTGTTTTCTATAATTTCCCTTAAAATGAGACTACAAATATGTCTTACAGAACTGTAGATGCTCTGCAATGTTCAGAAAATCCATTTACATTTTACTGAATGAATAGTCAAATAATATTTACATACAGAAAAAGAAGTCAAAAATGTGAAGCTAAATAGTGCTCAATTTGTATTTCTGTCTCTGCTTTACTAGATTAGTGATAGTAGATAAATTTCCTAGTCTTTCAGAGTTCCAATGAATAAAATGGAAATAATGATATTTACAGTACTAGGTCTTGGCAAAAACTCATGAGATAATATAAAAGACACCAACACAGTACCTGACATGTATTACTGCTCAAAGAATGTAACTATATGCTGAATGAAAAATAACATTTACTGAGTAGTTATTCTATTTCAGACCTACCTTTATGCACACCATTTAACTCTTATTTATATCACAATTGTATTGGAAAAGCACAATCATTATCCCAATTAATTGATGAAAATCTTAGAAATAAAAAGATTAAGAATTCAAAGAAAGAAACACAGCTACCAACTGTTGGGGTCAGTATATGAATGAACGCAGTCTAGTTTCAGAGTCTACATTTTCCCACTGTGACAAGGTAGTCTAGTGTACATGGATGTAGTACTCAGTGGAATAGCAGACATAAAAAATCCTCAAATAGAACCTTCCTTAAAGGTTGGATTTAAAAGTAACACACACAAAATTTAGAAAAAATAATAATATTGTGCAAATAGTTTTAATATTATTATCGGTATACATATGATATACATTTATTACTCAGAAGGCCATGTTAGAGTGACAATACGTATCTGCCCATCCACATTGCCCAAGTCTAAGAAGATGTTTCTGTATGTTCTGTATCATTTAACTTCTCTTAAGGTTATTATGCACCTGTGAATTAGCATAAGAAACTTTCCCAAATAGAGACCTCCAATGCCATCTTGTCCCGTCTAGTTAACCCCAAATCCAAACCTGCTCCACGAGTCAATTTGGACTCACAGTATAACCCTGAATAGTGTTTCCCAGACTGCAATGCTTTCTAGGAGCAGAAAGGCTCAGCTTTCTCCTGCAGAGTGGTCTGTGGATTTGAACAGCTGGCCTCGTGGTTAGCAGTCCACTGCCTAACAATGAGAAAGGTATTTCTAATAGTAATGTCATCTTCAAATATTTATAAAACACTTTTTCAATATCAGTTATTTTAGTTTCATATAAAAATGAATAATCTTTGGTAGATTCATTTTAAAGATAAAATGATTGAAAATAACAAAAACAGTATGCATCTTAAAATACTAGTAGCTTTCTAGATTAAAATTCCTTATTTTGTATAAATTACCAGTGAGTAGTATAAAGACTATCTTTGGAAGAGAGTCATAATATTGACTCAATTTCTTCATCCAGTTAATCAAACATTTCATGCAAGATTGTTGCAATCAAAACTTGAGCTAATTTTATATAGATTTCAAAAACATTCTTGTGATACTAAATGTATTAGTTTTACATAGCAAACATTTTGAAGCATTTTTTGGATGCACAGTACGCAAAACATGAACACACATGGTTTTGCTTCACTCTATAAATCTCGCTGCTAAGCACCAGCTCTCAGAGAACTTCTAGATGCCCTTTTCAATACTTCTTCCTGCTGATTCAGCCTTAGACCAGCATTCCTAAAGGTTTGCTCTGAAGCATAGTTAACTTCTTACTGAATAAATTCTTTTATTAATTCTAAAAAAATTGGCATGCCTGATCACATTATACCCCTAAGTGAAGTTCATTAATCCATCTGCCTTTAAATTCTTTTACAAAAAATCATTTTAGTATTTTGTTCGTCCTCATGCGGTCTCAAAAGCTTAGTCTATTAAGGTTGACTCACTCTCATATTGCCAACCTGATTCTCTAAATCTCTAATTCTCTTCAAAATGTAGATTCAGATTTTTCTGATGATAATTTTAGTGCTCACTAACTACGAAGTAACAACTTAATTTTTTAAACTCTTCAGTTTCACTCATTTTTTTTTCAGTTTTTCCAATAACAGAAATCAGGTCTTTGAAGAACTATGGGTATATATTCAATGATTCCATTTCTCCATTAATAGGCAGTGACACTCCCTTAATATGCAATGACATGAAGTAAACAATTGCTGGAATATGTTGTTGTTGGTCCATGTCCTGGAGTCAGTTCCAACTCACCAAAACTCTATGTACAGCAGAATAAACCCCAGTCCTGCCCCGTCTTCAGTCTTTGCTCTATTTGAGTTTACTGCTGCAGTCACGGTGCCAATCCAACTCAGTTAGGGTCTTTCATTTTGCAGGCCTCTCCCTTTACCAAGCATGAATTCCTTCTCCCGGGACTGATCATGCCTGATAACACATCATAAGTACCTGCAACAAAGCCTCACTGTCCTGCTGTCTGTCCTGCAAGACACGTGGTATGCTCTTCTGGCAGTCCATCGTGTATTCCACATTCCTCAGCACCACCATAATTCCAAGGGATCCGTTTTTCAGTCTTCCTTCTTCACTGTCTACCTTCCACATATACATATGAAGCGACTGAAAATATTATGGCTTGGACAGGCTAGGCACACTAAAATATAAGTATGTCCTTTTCTATGTTTTAATAGTTAAATGTTTTTTTGTTGTTGTTAAAGTCTTTGGCTCTTCTGTTCATTTTGATGCCTTGTTTTGGATAACCATATTCATTAAAGCCCCTGACGTTTGCTCCTTTCTGTCATTACTAGGTTAGTGAGTTTATAATTAGTCTGCCTAATGTAAGATTTCAATGTTTATAGAGACCACTGAGAAGCTCTCTGTTTTGTTTCCTATAGGCAATGATAGTGCAAATTATTCTAATAGTCAAAAATCTTTCGCAAAAACGTCTATGCATGATATTAAAGAAACTACAAAGAAAGTTTTTGACCTAAAGAAAAAATATTTGAAGAAAAAATTCTTCCCATGCTATTTAGTACAATATTACTTTTGTATAATAATACACTTTCAGGAAATAATATAGAAGAAAATTTGGTATGATTTATAAAAAATTAGTAATATTACTACAATGAAATTAAACAATCCAACATACTCATTTTACCTTTGCATTATAAGGAATGTAATGTTTTGATAAAGCCTCAGGCGTGTGCATCCATGTTTTGTCTGCAATGAAGAATACACGGTGTTAAATTACACATTAGGCTCTAACAGCTGATATTCATGTATTAGCAATTTAGGGAGTACAAAATACATAGGAGCAATTCTAATTCTGAGACTTTTCTGGTAAGTTGATAAGAAAAAATATATAATAACAATGTTTCTGCTGAAAATTTATTAAGATTCTTTCATTGATTTAACTTCCCCAACTGTGCTTTTGAACGGACTTCACAAATAGGACAGATAATATTCATTTCTGAAAAACAGAAATCTCAAACTCACTTCAATCAAGTGAATTCTAACTCAGTTACTCTATAGGGCAGAGTACAACCACCCTGTGGATTAAGAACGTAAATCTCTACCAGATTAGAAAGTCTCAGCTTTCTCTCACACAGTGGATGGTGGCTTCAAAGCTGACCATCCAATGGCACCCCACAATGCCCCCGGGACTTTAGGACAAATAAAAATGGTCGGTGAGCTACGAAAAAAGAACATATCAATGGTAATTAAAAGTACGCATCTTTTTGGTTATGTATAAATTACAGGCTAAAGGTTCTTTTGTTGTTAATTTGGATCAACAAAAAGTATTCATTTTTTTATTCGATGTAATTGATATTATTTTTTGGCAGAGAGAATTAACTAGATATTAAAAGATAATTTTAACCATAAAATTTCAATTAATAATTTTAGTTCTATAAAACTGAAATAACACAAATTATTGTGCTTATTCATAAATCAATCTAATATTAGAAAAACTACTTTATTAATTTAGGCAAATTTGATCAAAGGTCTACTATCAGGAGGTGTTGGTATAAATATGCTTTCATATAGTAATTTGGAATGTTTCTTAGATAATTGTAAACTGTTAGAGATGAAATTTGAAATGTGAAAAATACAATTGTTTTAAATATTTTGGTAGAAAAGAAAAAATTTCTCATTCAATTCTTGACTTCTAGGGTTCATTATATGTATCTTGTCAAGTGCTTAGTAAGATATGTAGAGAGTAAAGCAAAAAATAAATGTTTAGAGGTGTCAAGTAGACTTTTTTTAGATGAATAGTATGTTTGAAATAAGACTTTAGAATCTTCAACTATATTGTGTTCCCTAATACAATTTTGATTTCAAACTTGAAATTTGTTTTTATCTTATTTTACAGGTATTTGTAATTTTAGAATAAAAATTATAAACAGAAAAAAATCAAAAGCTAAATTGACCATCAAATATATTAGATAATACTGAGATAAAAAATTTGAATTACTAAGAAAGCTTTTTCAAAATTCAATTTGGAATACCTTAAAAATGATTTGGCAGAAATTAATGTGGTATTAATTTGTTATTCCCCAACTGAAAAATATGATGGCACAGAAAATGTGGCTTATAGTAGTGGAATGACTTTTTCATTTTACAGTTTAATTAAAAATGTACTGAAAATTTTGAAATAAAAATTTTTATTCTTAAAAGAACTTTTTAGTAAGAAGATAGGCTGTTGCTATTTAATATACTGTATTTTTAGTGCTTGCCTAATATATGAATTCTCGTGGTATAGCTGTTACACCTTGAGCTGAAATCTTCAAAGTCAGCAGTTCTAAACCAGGAGCTGCTCTATGGGAGAAAGGCTAAGGGGTTTTCTACTCCCATTAAGAGTTACCGACTCAGAACTCATAGGGACTGTTCTACTCTGCCCTATAGAGTCACTGTGAGTTGACACTGACTTGATGGCTGTTTTTGTTTGTTTGTTTACAACATGTATTTGTGATACAGATATTACATTAACAAGGTTTTGTGAAAAAATACAAGAGAGAAATAAAACTCCCTTCTCATGGCACCATTCAGTGCTATTTCTGCCTGTTGGAGTGGATATATGCCAACCTTGGATGAAACAGCAAGAGGTTTGAAAACAACATTGATCTTGACCAATTAATTTAAAATATTTTCCATGTACGAATTTATTGTTTATTATTTTTCTTTCCTATATGATAAAATACATGTGATATGATTAATTCAATAAGATATATTTTAACAAAAATGAAAAAATAAGTTGTATTTTGATTGAGGATATAAACTTGCTCCAATACTATAGCGCAAAAAGTAAGTCACAATATTGTACACCCAAGCAATAAAAACACCAAATATCAGCCTTAAGGAACAGGTATCCAATTTCACTTTTTACCCTTTAATTCAACCTTCTCTTGTCGCTGTTTCCAATATATATATAAATTCTCAGGAAGATAAAGAGTCTGACTAAAGTCTGAATATAACCCTTTATAGCAATCCCGAGGCAGGGGGATAATTGCTTTCTCCTGAAAGTCACTATGACTTGAAAGGTGATGATACTGCTACCAGTGACCTAGAACAAGAGTGGCTCCACACAGATGTCTCTGATGAAGGACTTAAATAGCCACAGGATCAAACTGCAAGTGAATGAACTACAGTTCCTCAGGACCGAGAGTAAGCACCCATTCCACATTACTGAGTGCTGACGTTGTAGCGGCTGTTCATGGTACCATGAGGAGAGTTCTCTAACAGAGAGAGTGCATTTAAAATACCTTAGGGCCTTATAATCCTTTACAAGGATTCACAAAACACATCTTTGTACTTATCTTAATTTATAATTTGGCAAAGGGAAAGAAAGTAGAAGAATAAGACTCTTAACTAATTCACATAGATGGAGTTGAAACGATGGGATAATAAAACTGATCATCTTTGGTCACAATCAAGTGCTCACAAAAGCCGTTAGATATTGAACTCATGCAAAAACAGGATTGCAGGCATTCTAGAGTCTGTCTCTATTCCTTGAAATTGAATTATTATCACTAGTTCAATATACAACACCCACGTGAAATGCCAACATTTGAAATTATTTCAAGAGTCAAACTACTCTGACAGCTGGGTCAATAGACTTTCATTTTCAAAGTGCATTTCGATTAAGAGCTCATCAAGAGAGCGGCGGTTTCATTATTGTGACATCGCCAGGACTTAACATAGTGAAAACATCTCCACTCAGGATAAAAAATCTAAAACTAAGCATCAAGTGATTGGATTTTATTTAAATAAAATTTTCATAAAAATGAAAATAACACGTGTATTTTTAGTTCTTTGCATGATGATATCTACTCATCAACGTGTCAACAGACGAGGTACAGGACAGAACGCAGTTAGTTTAATTGTTCAATCACATGATTTATAAGCTATGTATCGGGTTCATTTATTCAACGATTTTTAAAATGAAATGAGTAGAATATAAGATTTTTAAAATTCAGAGAATAAACTAGAATGTACTAGAAAGTACAAAATAAATATATTCATTAAAAGTTAATCTATGACTTCACAATTGTGGATTAATTTTATGTAGTATTATGAATAGTCGTTAAAAAGACTGCGATGCTGAGACACTCCATATTTTTAGACTCTATAAGCATCTCTAATACATGAGGGCATATGCAAACAAGACCAGTGTAGAACCTGGCTAATGTGCTTAAAAAGATCAAATTACCCACCGGAAACTTATTCCAAAGAGGGAGAGAGAAAAAAACACACTGGTGCATAAGGTGCAGGTTGAAGTCGATAACTTCTTTTCCCTTGGCTTCTGAGGCTGAAGGTCATTTAATACAATTGCACATGGTCACTGGGTTAATTGGATATTTAATAAAACTTAGGTAAACGTGTAATGATAAAAGATCACCTTGCTGTGTAGAAGTCCATACACAGTGCATGCTGCCAATTAACAGAGACATGAGTTTATTGATATAGTCTCTAAGGGTTTAACTATCATCCAGATTATCAACACATATCAAATCCTCTTGTAAAATTCAAGCTTTCCATTTTCAATTAAAGTTAAAACAAAAAGTGTTATTAGTTGAAGCCAGAGGCAGAAGCTCTAACATGTTTTACTTTTTTAACAACCTCAGTCAATGAAAATTAAGATTGAATCATGAAATCAAGGCAGTCCATTTAGTATTAACTTCTTACTTGAGTTACAGTATTGATTAATAACTTTGTGATATGGATATTTAATCATTACACTTTAAATATAAATTTGAAATGAAAAGGAATTTCAAGTGAGTAAAGCAATGCAGAAAATAATAGGTAATTCTTCTCAGTTCTCCAAATCAGTCCAATTTTCCCAGTGATTGTACTCTACTGTGCTCATATGTCATATATATTTGCATTTACAATTGCTAGTTTCTTGAATTACTATCCAACTCTGGGGATTTCTTAACAAAATGCCACTCAATACATATCAAACAAATAACAAATTAGAAATGTGCTATTTAAACATTAAAACCATGGGAAAGAGAATTCCATATTTTAAAAAGGAAAGGCACATAAGATTTTTAAATAAGAATAGTTTGATTTAGTTTTTAATACTTTTAAAATTTTAATAGATATAACTCAATAAATGATTAGAAGTAAATCTACACACTATTACTGGAAAAGGAAATAAAAAAGAAATACCACTTTTGGTATATGTTTTAATAGCATCAATAGCTAATAGCATCAATAAATGGCATTTTACAATACCTTTCTTCAGTAAAATAAGAATGCAAAGTCCTAGTTTCCCAAAGTTGAACAGTGTCTAAGATTTCGCTAAACTGATACTGTGAACTTTAATCATAAGTACCCCACCCAAATGTTTGAACTTCTGTCAATTCAAAGATTAAATATCCTTAGTAGGAAATTATTAATCAACATTGTAATTTAAATAAGAAGTTGATACTAAATGCTATATTTTAATTTCATTAACCAATTTTGTCTCGTTGAGTGAGGCTGTTAAAGAGAAAAACTTATTAGAGCTTCTGCCTCTGGCTTCAAACAATGGCACTTTTTGTTTGAATAGTTTTAAAATCTGTTTCATGGTTTGGTTTGAGATTTTCCCCCATTAAATCAAAGACCTTATCATGTATGCCAATTTGTTTTTTTCTAAACCGAGTAACGCAACATTGAAAGGTAATGATTGCCACACCCAGGGACTCTTCCCTCTTCTTCCTGCAGCACGGCTCTGAGTCAGGGCATCACCCCAGTCTTTCGCAGCGAGGTGGTGCCAGTGTGCCAACGCCTGCATGAAGAGCATACTCTTTCCTGGCTCTCGAATGCTTGCTACTCATGTTCTAGAGAAGGCACTAGTCTCTGAGAGTCACGTTGTCAACATCATTTTCGGCCATTTCCAGCACACACCGATCTTGAGGTACAACTTTGAAATAAGATTACTATATAAATAAGAAAGGTATTTAGATTTTCTAGACTGTTTGGCCACATCAGCAAATGAAGGCTCTGGAAGATTTGTTCCATTCAGGTCATTAGAATCAATCCTACTTTGAGGAGACAGCTCTTCCCTGATCATATTTTGACTGCTTTTCAACCTGTGGGGCTAATGTCTCGGCCCTATATCACCTAGTATTCTCCTTTGACTCAGAAGGTTTTCACTAGCCAGTCTTTGTAGTTATTGTTGATTTTGTTTGGCAACCTACAATATCTAATACAGTCATGGAGTTACTAACAGTCAAAATTGAGCAAAAATGTAGCAACATTTTTTGTTTTTTAATTACCAATTAAGTTTACAGTGCTGAATATGATGTAACTTGCCATTTTGCCACACATGTCGGTAATTCAATTACATAGGTTATCTCTTCCTTCTTTCAATCATTTACTAACTTGATTAGCATTGTTTAAGTATTTTCTTTGGCAGCATATGAAACAGAGAGAACCCTGGGCCCACTCTACAGATCTTTCCAGAATGGCAAGATATATTATTTTGACTCTACCAAGTTAGAAAGAAAAGAAGGAAAAAATAATTTGTTTCTACTAGTCTATCAAGGAGCATCTTATTAATGCACTGTTGTCTTGCTCCTTTAAAAAATACCACATAATTAGCTGATTCATTCCTCGATAAGTAATTTTGATATTCTGTTTCTACATTTCTGTTCAATCTCTACCTGAAGTTGATAATACACTTATTTGACCTCATTCTTCTCACTTCCTCTCTCAGCAATACCCAGTGGTATGCAATGAAGCACAAAACATGCACACACTTGTTGTGCACATGTCCATACATTTTTACCACTATTCATTTAAGGTCTGAAGAATTTAATATTAAGGGTGAAATTGAAACTAGACCTCAGATCACTTAATTCTTTATTTCACAAAGTATAAAAACTGCTTGAGTATATATATTGCCACCTTAGCACTATGTATTATTAAGTGTGTTAATAGAAAATTACTCTTCTAAGTCACTCACACATTTTTTTTTAAACTGAGGGGTTAAATAAGTCATTCTTTCACTCGCTGCTAACGAAAAAGGTCAACTAGAAATATAACCAGATTTGTGTTTCTCTATTCTAACTTCACCTCTGAGAAATATGGTTTGATAGTTGGAAAAACTGATTCCTTAAGATCTTTGCTTGGCTTTCTGAGTAATACTGAATTACCTCCAGGTCCTTTCAAATGAGCACCCTTACCTTTCTTCCTGCTAAAAGCACGGTTCATGGTGAGGATCAGTCAAAATAATGTGAGAGTCAGTCACACTTTAAATCCTATAAAAATAAAAAAAAGATACATTTTAATAAATGATTAATTATTAATCTAGGGAAATTCCAACATGAAGCTTTAAAAATTTTTTATTAAATATTTACAAACAACATACTAAACTGTCCCAAAGGACAGTAGATCAGATAAAACAAAAACAACTAATATTATGAAGAGTACAAACATATTAAATATCAAAAGAAATTCCTCCAAAGTTGTGTCTTTGCCCCTATGATCTGCGCATCAATAATCGTATGGATCTGGAATTTTACTCAAAGAACTCAAACTCACTGCCATCAATTCTCATTCATAGTAACTCTATAGGAGAGGGTAGAACTAACTGCTCCTACAGGTCTCTAAGACCATACAGCTACTTCTTAACTCTATAGGAGAGGGTAGAACTAACTGCTCCTACGGGTCTCTAAGACCATACAGCTACTTCTTAACTCTATAGGAGAGGGTAGAACTAACTGCTCCTACGGGTTTCTAAGACCATACAGCTACTTCTTTCTAAGTTTAATGGTAAGCTATTATACATTTTTATGTAGTCATTAGCAGCTATGATAAACTGAGTATTATATTTATGGCTTTTAGGAGAAAATTACTCTTCTAAATTACTCACACGCACTTTCTTTAAAAACTGGGGAGTTACACAGAACGTGAGTCATAGAGGTAGGTGGTACAGGAGGGGCAGTGGTGCGGGTCCTACCACTTAGGGCTGATAGGGAGATCAGGTGACATTGGGAAGAACTTGCACCCGGTTTACTGTGTTAGATGTAGCAGAAACCCAAAGCTGCTGACCTTGTGATCTAGGCACTGGTCAAAGAGGCTCTCTCCAGCATTCACCCTAAGCTTTGCTCTGAGTTGAGGGCTGTACTTCAAAACACAGAGTTTTCGCTAAAGAACTCCATGGGCTATGAGGTGACTATCCAACCGAGACGTTTCCATTTCAATTTAACAAATGTCTTCATGCCAGAATGTAAAAAAATAATCAAAGATTTCACTAGAGTTTCCTCAGACACTCAGAGAATAGTCATATTAAGGTCCCAGGTAAACATTAAAATTAAACATAAACACAAATTGCATTGTCATCTATATTTAGAGGAAATGAAAATGTTTATCTTATTGTACTGTTGAAATTGGTTGTTTTTTTCTTCTCTAAAAGTGAAACATCATTCAGGGATTGATAGCAAGATAGTATCTCACTGCTAATTAATTTTTTATAAAGGCTAGCATTACAGGTATTATTTCAGAATTCTAAGCAACATTTAGAATTAAAAATATTGAGTTATTCTTTGAAATGCTTACATTTTCTCACTTACTAGCTTAAAATCAATCACATAAAATAAAAATTTTGAATGACCCACCCTCTTACTAACCCAGAGGCCTTCTCCTCAGTAAAAATCAAAGGAAATCTATGTACTTAGTATGAGAGCCATAATTTATTGATATATCTCTTCAGAGTTCAAGAGGATAATAAGACCTCCTCTCTCTTGCATTGCCCACTGTTGCCCCAAAGTCCCAGAACTTTAAAAAGATCTTTAATCAATCTCACTCCAAGTCTCAAAACCTTGACAATAGTTTCTCCTGAAAAACCATCAAGGTAATTGTATGCCAGTCATCATAAGCCAGGGTATCAGACTAGTCTACTCCCCAAGACAAATCCTTAAAACTGTATCCATTGATCCTACTATGTTCTAGCTGTGATGCGTTCATCTCAACACATTATTATTCATCTTCATATCCAGCCTTAATTTCTTGGTCAATTTATATAGTCAATTAGTTTGCTTCTAGTCAATGTTTTCAGAGTCTTTGCTCCTCCTTGTTTCTTCTAGAACCTATTATTTCCATTTGCTCTTAATTACAGTTTATCTCTGCCTGAATAGCTGGGAATGACTGTCTTAGACACAAACCGATGCTCAGAGGTTTGACTTTAAAAGCTTCATTTTGAACTTCAAGTACCTTTAAATATTCCTGGAAATTGTACTATTTTTATGTAGTCCATTATTTGCAATCTTTTAAAACAGTTCCCAGCATTCATGGTGCATCACAATCATTTGGAGGGTTTGTTATCCCACTGGTTGCTGAATCCCATTCTCAGAATTTTTTAATTCAGAAATTCTAGGTAAGGCCAGGGAATGTGCATTTCTAATACTGTCTCAGGTTATACTGATGCTGTTAATTCAAGGAACACACTTGTAGCTCTCTATTTAAACCTACTCCTAGGGCCTTCCTGACTGTGGAGTGGGACCCCCAGACCGTGTCCCCTGCACCTGTCCACACTGTAGACCAGGTGCTGAGTGAGGTGAGTAAAGTGCTGGTTTCTGGGGGCCAGTTCATCTCCCTGACCTCTGCGGCTGCCGGCTTTCAGAGTAGACACCATGCCCAAACTTGTTATGGCTGGTCCCTGAGGCACACAACCCATGGCAGTGACTTCCACTTCTACAGCTACTTCGTGCACGAGGGTGGGGGGCAAAGTGTGGCTCAGAAGGCCCTGGGAGCCAAGCTCCTCACACCCCCTAGCCCCACAACCTCACCGTGCTTCCTCCAGGACTCAGATCATGCGGACTTTCTCAGTGCCACTCAGCCATGAGGCCGGTCATCACGCTCCCACCCTGCGGCCTTCTTGCCCTGGGCTCCTCAGGGAGAAAGATTTCTGACCTCAGGACCTGGAGTTGGGCCCAAGGTGCTCACAGCTCAAGGGCCTCATGCCTAAGAGAAGAGTTATTGCAAGCAAGCCCAGGTGAACAATACACCTCAGGTCAGGTTCGATCTCAAAAAACAAACAAGCAAACAAATAAACAAAAAACACCCCCAAACACCTACTCCCTACACACCACAGCGGTCAGACAACAAGTACTCAGGTGGCACCAACTACCTAACCCTGCATTAGATTTCTTTTTCTATTTCTTATTGATAGGCACACTAATATGAATCCTATTTCCTTTCCTTCAAACTACTTGAAAAAGCTGCCTGGATGACTTATTCCACATCTCTCCCGCTGCCTTTGGAAGGACACACACATCAAGACTTTGGCTACCACTCATGAAGCCAACTCTTAACCAAGTAGGAAATGGAGCTTTCTTTGCATGATCCAACGGCCATGCCACTTAACGGTTCAGGAGCTTCAATGCAATAAATTGTTCGATAAAGTACATTTAGCCCTAGCCTTCATTCTTGCCACTGAATGGCCTTTATTTCCCTGATGGAGCTGGGTAGGAGGTAAGTGGAAGACACAGATTGGATTTTATGATTTAGCTGTGAGCGACTGTGAACAGGGTTAACTGTGCTTGTCAGGCTGCTGGGTATAAAATGAATCATCTCAGAAACAGGACGGTGGGGAGGCCTTCACGGCCTGATAAAAGAACCAGGAGTGGTTGAGCTCCTGAGATTGAACTCTGAGATTCCTCCTGCACATTGAAAGTCAGTGATCGCGAGACTGCGTTGACACCAGAGGAACAGTGGAACTGCAGCAATAGCAGAACTAGAAGCCAGAGAATGAGATAGAGGAGTGGATCTGCAAGCCCACCAAGCAAGGAATGCTGAATGCGTTGGGGCAGAAGACTGGCTTATGGTGTAGGGTTCTTCTGAGCACTTAAATGAAGGAATTGGACTTTGGAGACTATTGGCATTGGAATTGTGTCTTAGGGCGGAGGCATACAGAGGAGTGGTCAGTCCTTTGGGTATTTAATGGCATCTATTGAAGAACTCTGCAGCAGTTCCAAAGCAGGGCAGGGGCCAGGCCAAGCAGGCTCTGGGCCAGGACAAGGCTTGCTTGTGAGGCTGCGACGAAAATACCCTGACTGAACAAACTGTATCCTGAGCATTATTCTCCTGAACGATCGACCGTTAAATGCCCTTAGAAACCCCACTATTACATGTGTTTGTGTATGCTTTCCCAATATATATATTATATGTACTGTATATACTTGAGTATAAGCCGACTCGAATATCTACCAAGGCACCTAATTTTACCACAAAACTGCATAAAAATATGCTGAAAAACTTAGCATATACATGAGTGTACACAGTATATATTACTCTATGTATACTCATCATGTGTTTAATTCTATTCCTTGTATATGTTGTAAATCTAAGCCTATAGTTAAAAATCTCACTTTCGAATGGTTGTTTTGTTATAGTAATAAGAAAGGGTTTGTGTAGGGCATTTTGAGTAATCTCTTTGGAGCTATAGCAAGTGAGCAGAGAGGAATATGGGGTAAAATTGATGTCAGGATGTAAGGAAACCTCTATGGTCCCAGGAAGTAGAAGCTGAGGAGCCCAGGACTTTCCCCCAGAGCCAACAGAAGCAAGAATGTCTTCCCCGGTGCCAGTGCCCTCAAGTCAGAGTCCTTACTTCCTACATGGGGAGAGAATACCTTTCATTTTGTAAAACCATCCACGTAGAGTATTTCCACTCAAGTGGCACAGATAGCTGAAACAACTATATATCATATTATTGAAATCTATAATCTACTGATATTTACAGTAGTTAATTAAGAGTCTGCTCAGTATTGCATCCACATGTATATAAAGATAAAAAGACCACATCCAAACTCTACATCTACACACACACACACACACACACACACACACACAAAATCATCAGACTGTCGGTTTGCCATATTGTGGTAACCATGTATGCTGCTAGGATTCTGAAAACTGGCATTTCAAACACCAGCAGGGAAACCTATTTCAGTGGGTTTCAGTGGAGCACCCAGTTTAAACAGACTAGGAACAAAGGTCCAATGGTCTATTCCCAAAATTTAGTCAATGAGTAATCTAGGGAACAACAGAACATTGTCCAACTCATTTGTTTGAGACAGTTCAAAAAGAAGGGTCAGTTGCTAGATCCCTTTAGTAAAGTGTGTATAGAGAGCCAAGAAGCCATACGAAAGGCCTTTGGTGAAAAGAAAGGCAGAGAAGCCATAATGGATTCAAATATGGTGGTGACTGTGAAGATGATGGCGGGTTGGACAATATCCTTTTCTGTGGACATAAGGTCACCATGGGTCAGAGTTAATTTAATGATAATTCTGTCTGTGTGTGTGTGTGTGTGTATGAAACAAGTATACATAGGTTTCAAGTACATAATATGCTCCAGGAGGATACGGATGTTTTAACTTGTTTTGTTCACTGCTATATCCTCTCAGTACCTGAAATATTACTTGATAAATTTTTGTGGTATGGAAGAACTAAATGATTGTCAATCACATGATTTTATTTGTATTTGGTTTCTACTGAATCTTATCCATATGACCTATTAGGCACCCATCTTCCTTCTTTACACACACACACACACACACACACACACACACACACACTGTATATACTCAAATATAAGCTGACCCAAGTATAAGCCGAGGTACCTAATTACTACTGAGTATAAGCCTAGGGTGGAAAATGGAGAAGCTATTGGTGAGTTCCAATAATCAAAACAAATGAAAATAAAATTACTAAAAATTGAGACATTAGTTGGGTAATGTATTTACAAGTCATTTAACATTAGTAAACCAGTAAGTGGAACAGTAAGTGGAAAATAGGTTCAACAAAAACAATAAGGTGTCAACAATGACACCTTAAGAGTACTATTCCCTGAGCTCAATCAGCAGCCAAGCTAAAATGTCAAGAGTTAAAATTCTTCAAAACTGGATTCCTGATCATCATCATATCCCAATGCAGAGCTTCAGCTGGTGTGAGGTCATCATAGACGCTGTCCTCACTGAGATTGCCATCATCGCCATCACTGCTGTCATTTTCATACAAAGCGCAGTCTTCACTGCCATCCATAGCATTACTAATGCTACATTTCTGGAAGGCACGTCGCACCATGTCTTCTGGAATGTCTTCCCGTGCATCTCGAACCCACTTTGCTATTAACTCTATGTCAGGCTTCATGAGATTTCCTCCTTTTGTTAGTCGGGCTTGACCAGATGACATCCATTCATGCCACATCGTTTGCACACGGTCTTTAAAAGGCTATTCAATGATACACATCATAGGACGACTCTGATTGGTTAGATGTGAGTAAACAAACATTCAAAGCCCTGCAGTGTCAGGGGGCTTTGAATGAACAGCGGAGAAACAGCAATCATCCGCAAGTCCCATTACCTGGGGGCGGTGGGGGAGGAAGGGGGTGGCAGCGAGATGTTACACCTCGCTGGGGCACCACTGACCCGTATAAGCCAAACCCCAGTTTCTCAGTACACTTCTTGTGCTGAAAAACTCAGCTTATACATGAGTATATACGGTATATATAAAACACCAAACCCCACTCTACCATTGACTGGAGTCGGACTCATTGCAACCATGTAGAGCAGAGTGGAACTGTCCCTGTGGGTTTCTCACACTGTAATTCTTTACTATCTTTCTTTCCCCCTACTGGTGGTTTTGAACTCTTCACTTTGTGATTAGTAGCCCAACTGGTAGTCATTATCCCATCAGGGATCCTTAAAAAACCTGTCGAACTAAGTAAGTTAGTGGTTAAAGTTTCTGGAAAAACAAAACACACTATAGCTCTATTTAACAAGCTAACCACTGGACTTTTCAGGCTTTTACATTAAAATATTAAATCCACAATCCATTTAGATTTAAAGCAGTGACTCTAAAGTATTTTCTAAAGGCTACTTTCAAATTTATATAAAGATAAAAGGACAGCATTAAATAGAATAAAGAGATGGTGTTCTAAATGTTAAATACCTTCTTTTAAAAAATCATGTGGACTCCATACATGTCTTACAATTATTAAATGAAAAACAGCAAATACCATGTTGATCAAGACAATAAGACTATTTTAATATTCTCCTTTAATTTGAGGGATATCATTGTTGAAATTATAGTTTATTAATCTTTACCTTCCTACTCTATTAATCTGTATGTCAATAAAAGCACACCAATTAAGTTAACCTTCTGCAGCAAAGTAAAGGATTATTGCAGTGAAATTACTGATCTTTCTCCATGAATTTCTCCAAAAGTAGAATTAAAATTTTCAACTGAATTACAAATTATTATCGCTCAGCTACTGCTAAAGATCCCATATTGTAGACGAAGCTAATGCCATCACATTCCTGTGAACCGGCGTCCATCTTATTCTTGCTGTTATATGTCACTGCTGACCTTGCACTGAGAGCCCCACACGTCTGTCTCCACTGGCTACCCGGGCTCGCTATAAAGTAGGCAGAGAATCCACTTCAATAATGAAAACCAAAATTATTCACATCATGCATATTTGAAATACAAATAAAATATTTTTTACAAAATTTTTTCAGCTGCTTTTTTTGGTAAAATAAAGCACTTTAGTCCTCAAGTTACAGAGAAAATTTAGGGTCAAAGTATTAATATTTTAGATTTTCTAATTCATTTTTAATGAACAGACAAATTCCAGTGAGTTATAGGCTTATGTCAAAATACTTATTAATGGGAAAACAAATCCCACAACGAATGCTGCTTTTGCTCCATCTAGTAACTACCTAACAACAGGACTGGAAAGGATTAAAACATTTCCAAATAATATAAACAAACACTAAGACTATTTCTAGAAATCAAATATTATTCAGTATCCACTGAGGTAAAAGTCACTATCTGTCACCAATTATCAACCATGAAAAAAAAAAAAGCCCTGGAAAATACAATTTATAATGAGAAAGAAAACTCAACCATGACTTCTGAAAACTAAAAGAATTTTAGATACTTAATTTTGCCTAGAAAAATTAGGTATAATATAAATATTAAAATCTGTACTTTTAAAACTTTTGGATGTTTTTCTTTAATATATAATTCAGTAAAGCAATTATCAGTTGTGAGATAATTTTAGACCCCGAATTACCTTATTCCAGTTGTTAATTGTTTCTCTAAAGCAGTAGATTACTGCTGCAACTTCATTCTGGATGTTGCTCTGCTCCTGTGTGGAACTTTGCTCTAGTCCTGAGATCCTTAAAATGACTGACAGTTAAAAATATACTTCCACTATTTTGCATTATGGAAATAGTTCCTGCAAAGTAGCGCCCTTCACAGTATGACTTTGTTACTCAGGGTACCTGTTGTTTAAGTATGACAAGGCCAGGTACTCAGTCACACAAACCAAATTCACTGCCCTGGCGTTGGTTCCAATAGGACAGAGAGAAACTGCCCCAGTGGGTTTCATAGACTGTCCCTCCCTACTGGAGAAGAGCATCTCCTATTTCCCCACGGGAGCAGCTGCGGGGTTCCCAAGGCGGACCTCTCAGTGAGCAGCCCAGTGCGTAACCACCATGCCACCAGGGCTCCTTCAACGCTTTCCACCCCTCCATTATCAATAATTAGCTGTGTCCACAGATCAAACCTGACAGTGTGCCTGCTACCTTTAATTATGCTGCTCTCCTTCTCCCATCCTTTCACCATCAGTCACAGCCAGAACACAACTCTTCCTCAAAGGCCCTTCCAAAATATACCTACCTAAGCATAAACCATTCTCTGAGCTATGATCAAACAAGCTACCACTACTCACTGTAACCCACATACCCTACCCTTTCTAACGTGTCTATTCTCCCCTTTAAGGAGGAATCGCAGAGTCCTTTGTCCCTAATCTGTGGAAACGTTTACACATCTTAAATTGGGTATATTTTCCAAACTTAGTGGGTCTCCTCTTCTTATTGCAATAACTCTTTTAAGCACCTAAGTCCAGGGTTGTGTTTTATTTATAAATCCATTTTGCCATTTAAAAAATGATTTCAGCAAACTAACCCTACCCATTTTCATAGAACTAGTTTATACATTTTTTTCCTTTCAGAATAACATAAAGCAATTCTCTCATTTTCATATGTTATGCATGCTTCACTTCACCATCCACACCACACCTTCAAAATCATGTTCTTTACATTTAAAAAAGTCATGTTCTAGAAAAGTAAGTGAATCTTGTTTCAGGTAGTTTGTTATATTTTTTTTAAATGTTTTTGTCCCTAGCATCCAGTATATGTCTTGAGTAAACATGTTAAACTCTTTTGTATATTAAAATTAAGCAAATACATGCTCTGAAACAGACATCTTTATTCTGGAAGACTGTTGTCAATGCGTCGCAATCAAAGGAAGGATTGCTTACGTCGCTTTGAATATATTTCAGCATTAGGAAAGCCTGCACGGTAAGGAAGCAATCTAATGAACCAAATTAATATTCCTTATAATAAATCTTGCACAGAAACACAATTAGTTATAGAAGTAAAGACTATGTATGTTTTGATTAAAGAAATGCTCATGAACAAACCAATAATGATAGTAACGATGAAGACATTATTTCCTACAAATCTGTTGAAGCAATATAAATCATGTAATGAGCAAGTTGATTAAGTATGCGTGTTTTTCAAAAGATGTTTTATTGAGGCTAATCAAATACTGTGGGTGTTCCAAAAACAAACAAATCAAGAATTCCAAAAAGGAAATAGGGGGGCAATTTTGCCCTGGGTAAAAATTTTATCAGAAACATAAACTCTTAAGCATAAGAGGAAAATTAATAGCATGTGCACCAAAGGTATAAACAAAAAATAAATTATTTGAAAATATAAATTTAGACTGAGTAAATAAAAAACAATTTCTTTTGAGCACTCGTGGCTATTTACAAAAATGGATCATAAAATATGCCTCAATACTGTTTGTAAACATCAATATACAAATCTGGATATCAAACATAAGATAATACCAATATATCATCTTGTGGTCCATATATAAATCTTGATACATGATTTATGCGGAACATTTAGGGGCAAAATCAGAAGGGCCACTCTTTAAGGACACTCACAGGAGAAAGCAGATGCACATCTGAGGCTGAGGAACCACGCTCTTCCTGCAACTAAAGCATTTAGACAAGGCAGGGTAGGTTTTTCTTGCTGCTTATCATTTATCTTATTCATTGCTTTTTGATACCTCCTAGCAGCCATTTCAAAGAACAAAACTGTCTACTGTTGTCAAGGCACACATCTCATTCTGAGCATACAATCTTGCACTGTACCTTACTGAGATGGATGCTGCCCCATTTTTCCCGGACCTTCACTTCTCTTTCTCTATTGTCACTAGTGAAATTGACCAAGGTGATTTAAGACTGAGATTACACATCCTGTCTATTCAATCTCTCTCCCCGTACACTTGTCCTGCTCCCTTATCTCACAGGAATAGCGGGGCAGGTTCAACCCTCTAGACTTGAGCGTTGTTCTCAGTTCAATCTACTTCCTTAAATCTCCTGTTGGATATATTTGCACACTCATGGAAATCATTAGAGCTATAGATTTCTTTTGCTGCCAAATTCTTGAAGTTTTCATTCTTTTTTCCATTTCATCAAATCTGACCTGTGCAGTCCTGCTGATTTACATTTCAAAAAGAGTTCTGGCTGATGGAAGGATATTGGAGGTATGAGAAATAACACAAGACAACCACTACTTTTCTGTCTTTCTTTTAAGCTGACTGATAGAGCTCTTATTGAAAAGATACTGGTGAAAAAAAAATGAAAGTTCAAAGAGGGAAATTTAAAGTTTCTCTTTGACATACGTTAGCTTGGAACTACCAGACAGATGCCTAAGAGGAGGTGCTGAGAGAATCCAGGGTATCGAGCACACTGTCCTTTCCAGGTGTCCTGCAGTTGGTTCTGATTCATAGCAACTCTCTATGTAACAGAATGAAACACTGCCTGCTCCAGCGCTCACCTCACAACTGTTGGCGTACAGAGCCCATTGTTGCAGCTACTGTGCCAAGCCAAATGGGTGAGGGTTTTCCTCTTTTTTTGATAAGCCAGACTTCACCAAGCATGGTACTTTTTCCAGGTACCAGTAGCTCATGAAAACTTGTCCAAAATATGAGCGATGAAGTCCTGCCATCCTTGTTTCTGAGAAGCCTGCTAACTGTAATTCTTTTAAGACATATTCGTTTGTTTGTCTGGCAGTGCATGGTGCTTTCAATACTCTTTGTCAACACCATGGTTCAAATATATCAATTCTTCTCTGGTCTTCCTTATTCATTATCAGGCACTGACATGCATAGGAGACAACAGAAAAATATCATGACCTGGGTCCGGAGCACTTGAGTCCTCAGAGTGACATCTTTGCTCTTTCACGCTTTAGAGAGCTCTGGTGCGATACGCCTGCCTGAGGCAATACGTTGTCTGTCTCACAAAAGGCAGGATGGGAGTAGAGACACAGGAGGGGGAGGCTTCACAATTTTCACGTAAGAATGAAAGTAAAAGATAATGCTTCTGTGAGCTCTTTGAAGCCTTCTCACATTTAAAGTGTCTATAGATGACAAGATCAGATAGGGCATGGGTTTCAACAGAGAAATTGTAATTGAGCCCAAATATATATATTTTTAATTTATAAATCAAACACAATAAAAAATTTAAAAACGTTTTTGAGATAGCATAAAATCCAGTGGAGCATTCAAGTGGAAGATGTTTTTCATAATAGCATGAATGACTGAATGAATGACAACTTCACAACATGAAGGCTATTAGTAACTTAAATCATTGTAATTTCAGGGAAGAGAGGTCTAAGGTTGGTGTTTATTCATCACAGAATAAGAACCGCGTGGTTAGTGCTGATTCACGAGAGAAGACGACGTGGAGCGGAGATGGGGAATAGAGAAACTCAAAGAATCTTGCTGGAAATGGAGTTAAGAAAATAATAAATATGTTCACAGGAAGATTACAGATACTCTAGATATAGACTTCCTTCGTTATTGGGAGCTATTGAATGTGTGTGTACGTTAATGGAGAAATTCGGTTAATGGGAGAAAAGTGATGTCGCATGGAGGAGCATGAATGTAGGAACAAATTCCTTTAATAGGCATGAAGGGAGACACACACTTCACAAGCTACGTAAGCATCCTCACATAAAGAAAAAGATACTTCCTGCATTCCAACACAAACAGGCTGGATTAGTGGAAAATGTTAAAATAAAAAATTATTAATAGTTTTATAGCTTTAAGAGGGAAATATGACAGTATTCCATTAATTACACATATTTTCTCAATTAAAGAAACTTTAAAGTGAGGAAGATGAAGATAAGGAGATGTGAAGAGAAAAAGAAGAGAGAGAAAGGGAGGGAGGGAAGAAAGGCAGGGAACCAGAAAATTGTTATCTCCGAAGTTTGAAGGTGACTTTAACAGGCTGTGTCCTGGTAGCACAGTGGGTGGTGTGGTGGGCTGTGAACTGCAATGCCAGTAGTTGGAAACCACCAGCCATGCCCTGGGCTAAAGATTTACAGCCTCAGAAAGCCACAGGGGCAGTTCCGCTCTGTCCTAGAGGATCGGTATGAGTCGAATCAATGCAACGGCAGTGAGTCTGGTAAGAGGCAGAAGGGAAAGATACACATCACATTCGTAGTAGGTTTTCATCGGGCAGCTAGCTGCAAGATCAGCAGTTCAAATCCACCAGCCGTTCCTTGGGAGAAAGATGAAGATATCCCCTCCAGGACAGACTTGCAGCCCCAGGAGCCCTGTACAGGGTCACAATCAGGTGGAATCACATAGATGGAAGTGATCTTTTTAAGGAATGCTCAATAGGAAGGAGCCCTAGTGACATAGTGGCTAAAATACTCGGCTGCTGACCAAAGAGTTGGCGATTCTACCTCACCAGTCTTTCAGAAAGATGTGCTTCCTTAAAGACTGCAGCCTAGGAAATGTGGTGGGACAGTTGTATAAGTCTTCTGTGAATTGGAATAGACTTGACGAGGCAGTATGGGGTTTTGTTTTGTTTTCAATTGCTTTGTTTTATGAGAATTGTGATACAAATGAGGATTTGTAGCTGTCCACTAAGTTATTGATGGTTAGTTTGAATTGTTAGATTTCCTTATCTTTGTGATCAACCAGTCATCTTGCACAATTACAATAAGACCCCTTTGACCCTGATCTATTGATTGTGGGGAGCCAGGAGTACAGTGGTATTTGCAGCTCCAATGAGGAAAAGAGATAGGATAGTAAGATACATACCAAAGCTGGAAAGCATGGCTTCACACCTTCAGCCTAAAAGATCCTTTGTACTGGACAGTGAGGAACATACTTCTTTCTTTATTATCTAACTTCCATCTCACCGAGTGAAATGATTTTTTTTCCTTTTCTTCTTTTTTTGGTGTGTTGGACATGAAACAAGGTAATATCAGGTAACTGAGAGCAATCTTTTCCTTTGAGCAAATTATGCAGAAAGAATATAGTCATTCAAACCACGGAAGGTTTTCATTCTACATTTCTTGGAATACAGTAATAGAAGCCACTGTTTGGCACTTTCTCTTTGAAAGGAAAAGAAAGAAGAAGACAGAGACCCCAATTACTCTAGGATCTCTGATAAACACGTATGTTTCTGCCCAGGATGTGTTTGGTTTTAAGAGACAGGGGTATTAAATCAAATACACTAGCCAACATATGAGTATATTTGGAGTTCTATAACAGATTGAAATTAAGGATTTCATTTCTTTTGAAGGACTAAACTAACCATGAATTCTTTTTTTTCCCCCCTCGGAGGTGTGAACAGTTTTATGCTAACCAATACAGAACTACACATGATAAATATGATTCACCTTAGGATAGAGTTGTAAGGCTTTATGGCCCATTCCCAGGTCTGACTTTAGGAAACTAATGTTTTTCCTGGATCATAATTTTACTGCTTTAGTCACAGAGCAGATTAAAATAAAAGAGCAACATGCACACATCCCCCAACTGAGATCCATTTGTAGCCCAGACAGTGAAGTGGTTTGTACAAGACTTTAAAACTGCAGCTCTTTTTGGATCCCCCAAAGCGTATCTGCACTTTTCTTCAACCGGGCCTCTTCCTCGGTAGTCAGAGTCACCTTCACCACGTCTGAGATTCCGTTCTGTCCCAGGATGCATGGAACACTGAGGAAGACGTCCTCGTTTATGCCATAAAAGCCCTTAATCATGGTGGAAATGGGATGTCCCCACCTGAGATTCTTCATTATACTCTCTGCCAAGTCAGCCACAGACAGCCCAATGGCCCAGGAAGTATAGCCTTTCAGTTTGCTCACCTCATAAGCACTTTCGACCACCTGTTTGTGGACCTCTTTCCATTGTTCCTTATCTGAATCAGTGCCTAAAGCAGGATGCAGGTTTTTCAGGGAGACACCAGCAACGTTCACTCCACTCCAAACTGGCACACTAGAGTCTCCATGCTCCCCAAGGACCCATCCATGACAGCTTAATGGGTGCACTCCCAGCCTCTCCCCCATGAGATAACGGAACCGTGCTGAATCCAGATTGCAACCACTCCCAATAACACGGTTCTTGGGGAAGCCACTTATCTTCCAAGCCACATAGGTAAGGATATCCACTGGATTAGAAACAATGAGCAACTTGCAGTTTGGACTGTACTTTACGACGTTCCGAATGATGAACTTCAAGATGTTCACGTTACGTTGGACCAAATTAAGACGACTTTCTCCCTCCTGCTGACGAGCTCCAGCCGTGATAATGACCAACTTGGAATTTGCAGTTACATCATAGTCTTTGCCAGAGACGATTTTTGGTGTTCGAAGGAAAAGGCTGCCATGCTGGAGATCCATCATTTCACCCTTCAATTTGTCTTCCATGACGTCAACAAGGGCGAGTTCATCTGCCAAGTCCTTCATTAAGATACTGATGGCACAGGCCATGCCCACAGCACCCACCCCAACAACTGTAATCTTATTCGGGGGGGTCTGTTCTTCCTTCAGGAGATTCTGAATCAGCTGGTCCTTCAGAGTTGCCATGGCGCTGCTTTTGGAAGAGGAAGGAACCGGACTGCATGTCGGGCGAGCGGGAGGCGAAGGGAAGCAGACCGCGGCAGCAGCTCCGGGGCTCTAACCATGAATTCGTATAGTGACCCCAAGTGTACTGGAGTAGAGCTGTGCTCCACTTTCAACGGATGATTATTCAGAAGGCGGTTTTCAAGATCTTTGTTCCTGGGGGATCTCTGAGTGGACTTGCAGAGTTAGCATACACACTATCGGCACCACCCAAAGACTCCCGGAGATGCTAAAGGTGCCTCCTCCCCCGTCTCCCCCAAAAGAGTCTAGAAGAGTAAATACTTTAAAGCGAAATACTTTTACAGAGCAACGCTCACGGTGAATGTTTAAAACAATTACATTTCTAAACATATCAGATTTCACTGACTGAAATGCCCTGTGTACGTGTACTCAAGACACAGAGTTAGAATTTGTGCCAGTGAATATTTTGTGAATTGGCTAGTTTTAGCACAGATGCAAATACTTACTTTAATTAAATGAATGAGGGGCAGAACTGACGGCCTGCATCTTAAAACAAATGAGCAAGCAGACCATGTGCCTAAGCGTGGACATTTAACTTCACTTTTTTACAGTGAAGAACTTCAAAGTATATTTGATACCTTCTGTTATTGCCCCTAGATGGCGCAAATGGTTTGAGTTCCACTAGTAACCTAAAGATAAGCCCAAACTCACTGCTACCTAGTCCAATCCAGTTACATAGTGACCCTATAGGGCAGGGTAGAACTGCTCCTGTGATTTCCAAAACTGTAATTCTTTACAGGAGTAGAAAGTCTCATCTCTCTCCCTCAGAGCAGCTACTGGTTTCTAACTGGTAACCCATTGAGCGGTACGGCAGAAGAACACGTCCTCACTACTTTCATAACGCTCTCAGCCAAGAAAACCATATGGCGCATTCTTCTCAGTAACACACGACATTGCCACGAGTCAAAGTCAACTCAAGTGTAATTGTTTGTTTGTTTTCCTTCTGATTTGTTATTTAAGAATTTGAAAATTTTATGTGCTACTTTTGTAATATGCCACACCATTCTAATAATAAAATATTAAAAGAAAACCTATATAAATAAGAATGCAAAAATTACCATGCAGATTACTTTGGATCAGTGCTTCTCGAGGGAGGATGTGTTTACACATGTCACGATATCGGGAGTGATGGTAGGACCATGGGCCTAGCACCTGCGGTTCTGATAAGTGAGTACCCAGGATATTTAGTATTTTCAAAATAGAAAACTTAGGGGTAAATCTTTATAAAATTTTGCTTGATGAGCCTATGCACAAAATAAAGAAAAATGCATTAAACTATCTAGATATGAAAAGGTCATGAATATGTCAGAGGAAGAAATGTGTCCTTCTAATCTCTTGACATTTTTTAAACCTAACAATCTGAGTCCATTTCTGTATTTTACAGTTTTATAACTTAAAGCTGCTGTCAGGCAGAATCCCAGATGGCCTGCCCTGTTTTCAGGCCAGTGACCTGGAGGTGAGAAGTCTTCTGGTCTTGTGATTCATCTGCCAAAACACACTCTTGTTTCTGATCTGATACTTTCTTTCCTCTTATTATTCTTCTGAACACATAAAAAGAGGTATCACAAAAGCATAATCTTTTAGATTTAGTGACAACCAGACAGAGAAGTAACAAGTCTGTCTGGAATAACAAGACTGAATAGTCTCAAGGCTTCTTTTATTTACAAAGGTAAGTGTGCATATTAAAAAAGATTAAATACTACAGTGTGAGTAATTATTTTTAATGACCATATATTACCAAAAAACCCTCTTAGAAGAAAACACAATGTATTCTAAGTTGGCATATATTTATTTCCTAAAGTTTACATCTTTCACCATAGACATTTTTTCAACATAACATTTGGGGTGTAAATTGAGGCTTCTCTATTCGTGCTTTCGATGACAGCTTTAGCTTACTGTCTGTTAGTGACAGGACATTTCGACCCTTTCAGAGTCTCAAAGAAACGACGCTGAAAAGAGAGTTACGCTGCCAGCTGCTCAGTGGTCTTCTTTACAACACGTACAGCAAGGCTCGCTACTAAAAAGACGGCACTTTCAGCTCTGATGTTAATATCAGGGGTTTCAATGGCAAGAAGCCTACCTAAAAATAAGTAGAATGTTTGGTTTTCTTTCAATTTGAGGACAGTCAGCCAGGCAAACATATTTTAAGTTCTGGAAAGTATTCACTGAATCACCTAACACCATCAGCAGCAGGTCACCCACACCTACTGGGAAAAAGGGAGTCAAAGACGTCATCGCTGAGCAGGCTGGTCATGCTGGAGGTGGGAGCGCAGCTTTCCTCCTGTTAAACAGAAACAAGCCTGGCGTTTTCTCAGTGCTCCTTTTGTATGAGCGCTCTGTTCTCCTAACGCAAACCACATGCGACGGGGTCCAGCCAGCACTCATTCCTGTGACGTTACACATGCACGCCCTCAGCAGTCAAGCAGGACTGTGACTGCGTGATCGTCAATGTCAGATCGGGCTCTAGACCACGTTAGGACCAGCTGAAACAAGAGCATGTCTTTCCTCCAGAATGTAACCGTGCTTTTCAGATCATCAATTTGGTCGGCGATTGTCAAAGGAAAAGTCGTCCCTTATAAGAATTCAAATTTCAGAAATCATGGCATCAAATGCAATGTTATTAATTCAGAGGTCCAAGCTGACTGTTTTGTTCTGCCAGAAAAGAGTCACTAGATGTTGCAGTTTAAAGGGAGAACAATTACGTACTCAATTACCCCTAATTGAGTAATTCGCCAAAAATACGTAAGCTTTAAACCTCCTATTTGCTTGGGTAAAGTCAGGAACTCAGGGGGGGAAATACTGAAGTGTAATGATTTTCAGCTGTGGGCCAGATGCGGCCTCAGATGGAATTGGAAACCTTATGGGATAGTAATCACGGCTCCTGAAACATGCAGGAATTCTAGCCATGCTTCCGTGGGCCCCGCTTTGGGCTGTGAAAAAACTTTCTGAAAGTTCAACCCTCAGAAAATATACTACATCCAAATGTGCCTACTACACAGGAAACATCTCAGCTCGGCAAAGAAGTCTCACGTTTTAAGTGTTCTTCTCTTTCTTTAGTATTAGGGAAAGCATTCTTAACTGAAGAACATGAAAGAAAACAGGAAGAAGTCATCTTGGTCCATGAAGTGCATTAATCTTTGTATTAAAAGGAAAATACACAACTATATATTCATGTGTAATATGCATATCCATCCAAACAGTCACATACCCAAAACAAACAAACACCACCGAGACCAAACTCACTGTGGAGTCGATGCCAACTCATAGGGACCCTTTAGGGCAGGGAAGTACTTCTAGGAGTTCACGAGATAGTGACTGTTTGTCAGGGTAGAAAGCAGTGTTTCTCCTGTAGAGCTTCTTGTGGCTCTGGACGGTGAAACTTGAGGATCACAGACCAATGCATAACCACTACATCAGACACATCTGATATGTAATGGATACATTAAAATATTTAGTCTATATTATGTACTTATAATAAATACGAAATGTTTCTATGAAATGTACATGTACTACACATGGCATATACAAGTAAAAGTTATATAATCATATGTTTATATTTATGCAGTGATTGTAATAATATCACAACCTTTAATATTTAAGGAGTGACTACAAAATTTATACATTCAATTTACTTCATCATTAGAGGTTCTAAGGAGTCCTGGTGGTACAATGTTTAAACACTGCCCTGCGAACAGACAGAAAGGAATTCAAATGACGGGCACTCGCAGAGGAAAGATGCGGTCGTCTGCTTCCATAAAAAGACTCACCACCCTGAAAACTCTGTCCTCCAGAGTTGCTAGGAATCGAAATCAACTTAATGACACTAGATTTAGGATTGGGTATTATGGCTATATTTCAAAATACTGGTTAGAAATAGTTCAAAAATAATGGTGATTATGCTACAATTTAATTGTACTACATATATTTAATGCTTAGAGTAAATAACAGTAAACAATTGCATATTTTAAAGATTAAAATAATAACCAGACAGCACATAAATGTGAGTGTGAGGAAATAAATCTCTACTTTCTCTATTGAAAGCAGAATTACTTCTGACATATTCGAGAAACCCTACAGTCCTTATACCAGGTATGAAATAAAATCATACCCACTGCCCTAAGGCTGACTCTAACTCACAGTGGCAGACAGAAAATAACAGAACTACTCCAGGTTTCCAAGGCTGTGCATCTTGATGAAAGCCGACCGCCACGTCTACCTTCTGCAGAGTGGCTGGTGGGTTGGTTCGAACCACCAACATATGTTAACAGTAGCGGTGCGATGCCAGGAACAGTGTGAAATGTCACTAAAACACTTGTCTCGATGCTATTAGTAGTGACCCAATAATACCTGTTTCTGGCTTTTTCTCAGGTCATCTGCTTAATATTATTTGGGGTAATTATTAATTTGTATGTATTAATATGTAAAGCTCATACATTTTGAGATTGAGTAGATTTAGAGAAGGTAATTTATCTGAACAATCTAAATGTATACCATCATTAAGAGAGAAGAAAAAAAGAAAAGAAACCAGAGACTTGGAGAACTTTCTAAACACATGAATGCATGTCTTTCTTTTTTAAAAGAAAGATAAAATCTGTAAAGGTCATCTGAACTCCTGCTATACTCTGTCTCCTTTAAGTTCAAGTAAAACTAATTTCTTACCAAATTTTCCAATAATGAGGCAGTAATTCATTTTGGCTATAAACTCGTAGAATCCTTCCAATGCATTAGTTCCAGGCATGATTCCAACATTCCAGAATTGTGGAGCAGCAATGGGGATTGCTTTGCAATCCTCTGCATTAGCAGAAATGATTGGAAAATCGATAGCAGAAATACCCGTTCTAATTTTCTAGCTTTATCATTATGGTGCACACCCTATGCTGCACACTCAGCCCACAGAAGCAATTATGTCTCACAAGGCTCCTGGCATTTGTGTCCTGAATTTCCAAAGCTTCACTAGAAGAAGTATGTTTACTCCCTGATCAGTATTCATTTCTAAACAATTTTTTAGGAAGCAAAGTAAATAAATAATCCATGGACGCAGTTCAAACCGAGATTCATAGAGAAACATTTAATGTAGGGGTGGGAGAAGGATGTAGTAGAATGAAAATGCATAGCAGAAGGAAATATAAAAGTTTTGAAACATTTCCTACCATGGGAACTAATTTTACTTATATAATAGGGTAAATAAAAGCAGAGGTAGTACATGAGTAACTTTTTTTTTCTAAATAATCTGATTCTCTGTAAGGCTTGGGAAACTAGAATGTGTGTGTGTGTGTGTGTGTGTGTGTGTGTGTGTGTGTGTGTGTGTGTGTGTAGCACTAGACATAAGAATGATGCAGTCAGATTCCACAAACATATCAATGCCTACTTTCAGCCAGACATTACATAAGTAGGCACACTTTCATATATGTTTCATTTAATACTGTCAGTCTTTTGGGAACATTCATTTAATAAGGAGCAATACTGAGTTATCTGTTGGTTATAAATATCCCCAAGACCCTCAGCTGGTAAGAGACAGAGAAAATATCAAACCTCTGGTCTAACAGTAAATTCAGGAGGTATTACAATTACATAAGTATGTATCAAACCCATTAAATGCATATGTTTTCTTTCGCAAAAAAAAATCATTCTCTATCTCTATTCTTTTAGGATGTTTTGTCTTGTTTTGAGTGATGTAGGGATCGTGGTTTGGTCATATAGCGGCAAAGAACTCAGCAGCCAACTCAAAGGCTGGCCAGGTGAACCCAGCCAGCTGCTCTGCTGGGAAAGGAGCTCACTCAAGGTCTGTGTCTGTAGAGACCACAGGCTGGAAGCCCTGGGGGAAGTTTTACTCTTACATTTGGGGTGTCTATGAATCAGAAGCAATTTAATGGCACCTAATAGAAAGAGGGGAACTAAAGGTAGGGGCTACAAAGAAAGATCTTTAAAATACCTCTTGATTTATTGCTACAATGTAGAACAGAGTTACATGAACATTGCCCCAAAAGGAGATACGTTATACTTAATCTTGCTGCTTGTTGATATATATGCTAACCTTTATGTGTGCATACATTATGGGACACACTTTCCATGGTCTTGCTAATTAGCTCTTTTATATGTGACAAAAATATCCCAGAAATTTCCATATCACACGGTGTAGACCTTATCTTCAGGACTTTACCATTTATTTCTGTACTAACATAGACTGTGTTCTGATATTCCAAATGATGTGTTCGACCAAATAGCTGATGTTTTGCTTTCATCGAAAGGATCGCTGTAGTCCTATCGTACATAGGTCACCAAACTATTACCCCCTCTTCAGAAAAAAAGAAAATTCCTCAGTGGCCCTTCACCCTGGCAATTAAATTTTTTGTACTATAGCCCATAATCCAGGTTAAAGTGTCGGTTTTTGCCTCTACAGTCACCTTCGATAGTTACAGCATCCCCTGAGGACAGGCATCAACCACTTCGGGAAGCTCTGTTAGGAATACCAACATTGTGCTATGTTTCACTTTAAACAAGGTTGAAGGTGTAGTTTTCTCTCAAGAAATTTCTCGTGACCAAAGGCAAGAGAACACGTTACATTAAAAATCATATAGCCTGTGAACATGAAATACAGAAAATCAGTAGGTGTATAAAAGAGCTGAAATTCCATCGTTTATTCAGGGATCTTTGAAGAGTGGATACACCATATATTCGATATCGTGCATGTGCCTGGCAATGAACCAGCACACTTTAACTATGGCATCTCATTTACTTTTCAGAATAATATTCGCAGATTGATAGCAATTCAATATGATTGCAGCTGGACAAAGTAACAAGATGATTTGCCCAAATCTATGCATCAATCAAAATGGCATAAGTTTGGGAAGTCCATGGGAGTCTAATGCACATATTTCAGCTTGGAATAGTGACTACAAACAGACAACCTAAGACAAAAGCAAACGTGCTGAGCCTGTGGGAGCACAAGAATTTAAAGCACCATGGTCTCACTGCCACTGCATCAATTTTGACGTCTGGTGGCACATATGGGGGTGGGAGTAGGACGTGAAAGAATAAAAATGCATAGCAGAATGAAATATGAAAGTAGTAACACATATCTCACCTTGGATTCGTTATTATAACACAAATCCCTCCTAAAATCATTCTTAATAACAAAAGTGACCATAGTAAATCTTATTTCCAAATTCATCATACAACTTGTCCCTTCTGAAAAATCAGTAATTGATTAAATAAAATCATGCTTTACTCATGCAAATTCAAACAAAGATTTTCTTTGTACATAAATTGAAGTTTAATTTTTGAAAGTCTTACCTAGTTATCATGTAGGAGAATGAAAGAATTCTCTACGATATGACAAACATTAGAGCGGAAGAGATCTAGTCCAGACAAGTCAATTGTGTCAGAAAAGTACAGATAAGTAACCTAAGCCCTGTCAGGAGAGCAGAAACCAAACACAAAGAGCAGCAAATAAGGTTGAACCCAGAATCTAGGACACTGGAAATGCTGTGCCCTAAGCACAATTCTATGCTGTCAAACTTGGATTTGGTTTGTATTATTGAGGAAGCTTTGGTGGCAGTTACAGAGCAAACTGAAAGTAGCTTGACTAATAGGTAATCACTATCTTCCATAACAAGAGATGTGAAAGTAAATGGTCCCAGGCTTGACAAATACTGCACACACATTCAGCTAAAAACCCAAACCCATTCATAGCAACCTGGTAGGACAGAGCAGAGAGCCTCCATAAAGTTTCTGTAAATGTTTGCAAAATCAAACTGTCCCATCTTTCTCTGAACCAATCATTGGTGGGTTCAAACCAACTTCTTGTCAGTTACCAGGCAAGCATTTAACCGCTACACCACCAGCATTTCTTAACAGTGCATTCCTACTGTCAAAGACAGAGCTTTCTGCTCCCCAGAAACCCAGAGGCAGGTTCTACCTTGTCCTACAGTCACCGTAAGTCAGAACTGACGCAGTGGCAGTGAGACCATGGTGCTTTAAATTCTTGTGCTCCCCAGGCTCAGCATGATGGCTTTCGTCATTAGGTTGTCTGTTTGCAGTAGCAAAGATGGCTGCTCCTACCACTTAATCATAGAGATATAGACAGAAGATCAATTCATTTAATCACAGTACTATGAAAAAAAGAAAAAGGAGAAGAAAAGATAGCTCTTGAGAATCCCTCAAACAGATTAAGCGATGTCTACCACTGAGAATGGGAAAGTGAATGCCGGGCGATTTTGTTTCCTCAGTCGGTGGTAATAGGCCACGTGGTTCATACATCAGACAAGAGTTAGATTACTAAACACAAGGTTAGCAGCTCGAATCCACGAGCCATTCGATGGAAGAACAATGATTCTGTATGGTTCTATAATAATTTATAGCCTAGGAAACTCAATACAAGGTGACTCTGTGTGTGGAGTTATTGACAAGTTAAGTTTGTGACTATAAGCAAATTAAAAAATTTAAATAATCATTTCCTGAAACAGACTTGAAGTTAAAGTTTGAAGTTTCTGCTTTGTTTTACTGCCTCTCCCCACTCATCTATAAAATATAATGGGTGGTTAAAATGGTTATTTCAAGCCCTGAGATTAGTAATCATTCAGAATATAACAAAAATATTAAAATCCCAAATGGAACATGGAAGAAATGAGAATATTCTTTGTATTGACAAACAAAACTTATCTAAATGCCCTGAATATCAGAGATTCTATTTATTAAAATAGAATTGTGGGTACTAATCATTGTGGGTACTGATTTGTTCACATCAAGGACCATGGCAGACCAGAGGAGAAGGCCCTGGGAAGTGAAAACCAATGAAAAGACATAGGCAGAGGCTTGAAAGTTCCCATTGAAAATCTAGTATGTTTATTTTTATTCAAACTCATGGTTTCTAGAGCACCTTGCTGTAATTGTATAAATGCCAGAGTCAGACGCTAATTTTCATAATAGAGTCAATAGACATACTCTGTGCTTCAGTCACTCACAGCAGCTTCTTTTCAGTAGACTCCAATTTATCATTAGTTAATTATTCTCTCAGTGATTCTCAACAGCACGCATGCTTTGACTGCTTCAGTCATTTTAAAAACTAAATTAATTTTTTTTTATTTTAAATAATTTAAATTTATTTTTATTTTAATTCCCAAGGAATTGATTAGATGATGAGACACAGTAAGCAGCCTGATAGAAATCCAGAATTCAGATAAGCTTACTACGATCAATTCTATTACCCATCACTACTATAAGATAATTACTGTCTGTTCATATGAATCGCCTAACCTTTGATATCTTATTATAACTGCAATAGGAAAATAATGAGCGGCAGTAATCATGCAGTGGTAGAAGGAGGGTTATGTGTGTGTGTGCATGTGTGAGTGTGTGTGAACACACACATGGGGCTTAATTTTTCACAGATAATTTCATAATATTTTATTTCCATTTTATGTGAACTTTGAAGTCCTTTGTGTATCTATAGGTATCTACCTATCCCTATATAGATAGTTGTATGACCTATAGATATGTGACTTAATCAGTTGACGGTCTTTGAAATCCCATATTTATTTCAACTGTATTATTTGAAAACTGTTATTTATAATATAAGCTTTTTATAACAAATGTTTTATAAGACCATGCCAGTTTTAGTAGGAAAGTACAGAATATTCTTGGTATAACCTTCTAAATCATAAAAGGCAATATAGGGAACATTTACTACCCTGGGATGTCAAACATCAAAATTTCAATATTTATTAGCCTCTTAATATCTATCAATCACTGAGGTAGGCATTTTCCAGCACATCAGCTCAATTATATGTTGGTGACAGAAAGAAATATGATGTATACAAAAGTGACTATGATGTGTGGTATACTTGCTTCCAGAAGATAACTGGAAGTTAGCTGTTGACTGGCTTTGTAAAGGAGGCAATGATGCAATTAAATTTAGAGTAGAAAAACTACTTTGACACACAGAAACCAGTGAGCGAAAGGGGCACTCAGGTTGATAAATAATCTGTTCTAAGATTTAAAGTCAGGAAGATATGTGGCATGGTTGCGGTGGTAGATGCATAAGCTGTTGTCATTTTGAGACTTAAGAGTGAAGGGGTGGAGTTTAACCTGTCAATCAGGTCGCAGCTTGATGATCTCATTTGAAGGCACTAAGGAGATAAAAGTTCATTGGAGGCGGACACATGCTCATTCCCTGCAAGACATTCTTGTTGAGAAGACACATGGGGATACGCTAGAGCCCTGGAGCTGAAGAAGCCACATGGAGACCCAGTTCCATTGCCACTGGATCCACAGGACTTTCCACCCACTGGCCTGGAATCTTCCTGCATTCAGTGTCATTGCATGTGTTGTGTGAGTCTAAAGAGGAATTTACAGATTGTTATTGGACATATGGACTAATATTGGACTTATGAACTCGATCTGTACTGGGCTGGGATGGCTCTTATACACATGAGTTTCTATGAATTTGTTTCTCTAATCTACCTGGTCTAACACAATTGTTGTATGTCTTGCAGCTGATTTCCAAAGAGTGGCAGAGTCAGCTATAATAATGGATCCAGAAAATGTACATGGAAACCAGCCTTCTATGTTCCTGAGAGGTAAAGTACAATGCTAGACTTTATTCGCATACAGAATCTTTAAGCATTTTTAGCGGTCCACTGGCAGGACTTCCACGGGTGATTTTATTTCAACATAGAGGTATTGACTACTTACCATGTGTAAAGTCCTATACGACAAACTGAGAGAAGAGAAAATGATATAGACAAGCATGGGGCAATAAAACTTCACAAACTTATGGAAATGTTCCACATTACTGATGTCCAATAGGGAGGCAACTGTTGCATGTGGCTATTGAGTAGTTGAATTGTGACTAGCACATTGAGGAACTATGGCTACTGGCTACTGTATTTGTGTTTGTTGTTGTTCTTAGGTGCCGTCTAGTGGGTTTCAACTCCTAGCGGCATGGACAACAATTGTAACATTGCCCGGCCAGTCGTACACCATCCTCCCAATCATAGTTATGTGTGAGCCCGTTGTTGCAGACACTGTGTAGCTGTATTAGGTAGTACAATCATAGACCGTACCCTCACAAATTAATATGTGTAAGGTTAAAAACATACCTCACAACGGAAGCACAGGTAGTACTGTTAAAAAACAAATTTATAGTAAGACAGGCTTTGTTTTGGGGTTCCTCTAAGAAACCAAGCACTTACTTTAAAGATACCCATCACCAAATTTACTCTGCTGACACTTTCTTTCACCCAACGTTGCAAATCCTTACTTTCCTTTTTAAAGCAATGCTTAACAAGACTGAAATTCAATATTTCTCCCCCACCTTTCTGTTATCAATTAGGAGCCCTGGTGACACAGTGGTTATGCATTGGCATTGATTCCTGAAAAGTCAGTCAAAACCCCCAGCTGGTCCCTGGCAGAAGGAGGAGGGTTTGTACTCCACTAAAGAGTAGCAGTCTCTGAAATTCACATGGGCAGTTCTACCCTGTCCTATTGGGTCACTATGAGTTGGGAAAGACTTGGTAACAGTGAGTTTTCTGGTTTTGTTTTAAATAAAGCCTCTTTAGGCCACTTGCTTCATCTGAAATCAAAATGGTCTCACGACATATTTTACAACTAACCAGAATAAGCCGTAGGTTCAAATTTTGTTGAGGTGATATTTTTTTTAACATTATAGTATCTTAGGAGCTAAGTGATTCCTATCCTGTGGGAAGTAAATTGATCAAGAAAAATGTGTTTTGTTGTGATAGTTAGCTTTGTGTGAATGTCACGGGGCCAGGTTCTCAATAATTTGACAGTGAGGACCAAATCATACTGAGATCTTCTTGAGGGTGTAACCTGCTTCCAGTAGAAGTGGATTCTGTGGGAAAGCTTCCTAGCTTTTATGCTGGGTCTGGATCTTGCATCTGTCTTATAGACCTCCAGCTCTTTGGACTTGAGCCAACACCCTGATGTATTGTTTGCTGATCTTAGGAATCAACAGCAGCCTGCCATCCTACCTGCCAACCATTGATTCATTCACCTTTGCAGCCAGAAGCCTATTGCCTGAATTGCTGATCTTGGGTTTATTAGTTCATGCACCCAGTTATGTGAGTCAGAAGCCCTGAGCTTGACAACTGACTTAAAACTTGCCCAATCTATCTAACTTTACAACTGTGTATGCCTTTACCTTGATATAGCCCTGGTGGCATAAGAGGTTATCTATTGGGCTGCTAACTGTAAGGTCAGCAGTTCAAAACCACCAGGTACTCCAAAAGAGAAAAAAGAGGCTTTCTAAAGCCTAAAGAGTTACATTACAGTCTTGGAAATCCACAGGGGCAGTCCTACTCTGTCTTATAGGGTAGCTATGAATCTAAACCAACTCAATGGTAGTGATTTGGTGTGACTTGGAAATATATACATATATTGTTCCCTAATTTTTCCCCTTAACCAAACTCAGCCTAAAACATTTGAAAATTTAATCTGGCTCCAGATTAGAAAATTTGGTTAAAGAGAGTTTGCAAAGTTGGGCAATCAGTTAAAAGTGTACTCCAATGATTGGGTGTCGGGTTACAGGATGATATTTCTTTTTTCTAATGAAAACAGAACATGGCAATATGGTAGACATTGTGTTTAGCATGCATTAAAATACTACAGAGGGTTCTCATTTTACTTCTACAATGGAGTGTGACGTGAGGTCGCAGGCCTTAAGGAATCAGGAGAATAAACAAACATGTCAATCACACCAGTTGAAGCATAATTAGGACTCAGGGGGATGAGTCAGCTAAATCGGGATATAGCTGTGCTGAGTCTCTTGCTATAGCTAAATCCTTATATTTTTCTCTGGGTATTTGCTAATTTTTCCCTTGTTGCCTCCTCCTCCTAAGATCATTATTCAAATCTAATAACAGGTGTATATTGTTTATGCCATGGCTAGTTGGAGCATTTTCTGTTTTTGTTGTAGTTGCTATTTGTCTGTCATGGTCATGTTAGGTTTTGAGCACTTAGACCTACAAATCCCTGAGACTATTGATTAAACCAGAAATTTCATTCCCTGGATAAGTCCTTCCCTGAAACAAAATTGAATGACGCTCTATTTTCCAGATAAGGATACTGACTAGTTGAGAGGAGGAACAGATTTAAATAAAATGTGGGATTAACCAAAATTAATAAAATTATAGTAGGCTCATTATTTTTTTAAAGTATATAAATAATATTGTAATTCACTTGTGTCATACTATAATAGTTGAATGCTAACAGTTTTACTCTAAGCCAAGCACAAATGTACACATTTATATTTATTATCTCAAAAAACTCTCACAATAGTATTATAACCTATGTACCATCATTACACAATCTTACAGATGAAGAAACTAAAAACAGAGAGGCTGAGCAACTTGCTCAGAATCATTTCAATAGTAAGCTTACTTATTTTCCCCCAAAACATCCCAGCACTTACATAGGAAGCAAAATTAACACATAAAAAATGCCATAAGCTTTTCATACTTTCTCTTTAAACAGGTGCTCTTATAAAATATCTTTGTATAATTTTATATGGATCTTATTGGTATCTGACACAGCCTTGTTTGCAAAGAGGACTTTAAGATGTTTCCAGCTAACATGAGGTTAAGTCTGAGAGTAGGTCTGAGGAGTGTGCTATAAAAATTAAAAAGAAAAACAGACACAGACAGAGCACGGATAGTCATGAATCTATAAGCTGAGAAGTACTAGGGCTACCAGCACTTTGGAGAAACAGAGAAGGATCTTTTCTTAAAGCAATCAGGGAGAACATGGCCTTGTTGACAACTGGAATTCAGACTACTACCCACCCGTTACTATGAGGCAATGACTCTCTAGTCCTATAAACCCCTAATCTGTGGTAATTTGTTACAACTTCAAAGGGAAACTAATGTGGGGGGGGGGGGGGAAGTAGTCAATCAGTGGTAGAATTCCCACGTTCTACACAGAGGATTCTGGTTTGATTTGGATCACAGTTCAACTTCACTTTAGATGGGGCAGCCAGGAATGGGGTTAACTCATTGGCAGCCAATACTAAGAAAAGTCTATGTATTTATATTTATAAATATAGTCACAGTGACCTTTACATATTAATTTAAAGTATTTACCAACTAGTGTTTTAATTTCAAATGTCTATTACATTAGTTTTCAGACAAACAGAATTTAAACTCTGTAATTATTATAATTTTATGGCCTTTGAAAAATTTCTATTTCTTCTCTTAGCTGGCATTTGACATTTTTCACCTGATTTTTTTAAAGGCTCTTTTCCATGCTTTTGAAAACCAATGGTCTGAAGCTGTCAAGGCATCATTGTAAAGTTCAATTCAAAATATTTACTTGTGCAGTAAATAGAAGCGATTTTAAATCTATTGTATTATTTTAAAGCTGGCAAAGCTCTATTGGTCAAGGTGCTTCTTCAATTCCAAATACAGAAAAATCCATTCTAGCTTAAGAAATGAAGGGGCTTTATTAGCTAAGTTAAGCAAGGATGACAAGCACAGTAGTGGATATTCCTGCTCTTTGAAGTTCACTCAAAATGAATGGACAGAGTAGTAGGAGTATTCCTTGTGCTCCTTTTTAGGCTCTCCTTCAAAAAGCTAAGAGGGATTTTCAGGCTCCAGCTTTTAATATCTTTCTAGAAGATTGTACAGATTTTTGAGCTTACCCTGAATGCAAACACTCCTTGCCAAGGTCTCCAGATCAGCTGCGCTCAAGCTTGAGCAAGAGGCATTGTTGATGGGATTCCAAATAGTGGGGAATATTCCAGGGGCATTCCCTGGACTTGGAAGAGGGCAAACTAAGTTGCAATTCCAGCATCATGATTCTTTCTGGATACTTGAATTAAAAAAATGACCTTACCACATCACAATGTTCTAAACTTAAAACTTCCTAATAGCAATTTATTTTTGTGTGAAAATGAAAAGAAAGTACATAGAATGGCAGGTGTTAATACCATTTATTATATGTGCAGTGAGTTTTGAAAATAAGAGGAAACTTGAGGATATTTTACAAACATTCCAGCACTACAGAGATGAAAGTTAATTTCATAGTCATCTACCTACTCAGGTTTGAGAAGTGCTAACACAATGCTCTCCTACTCCAACAGAATTTACAATGCCTTTGCACAATCGCTGTAGCTCCGCCAGCATAGAGGCCCCTTCCAATATTTCTTTTCTCACACTTCTTACTATCCCTAGCAATATGCTAACAACGGAGTCTCACTGCAATCCAGTCAATGCTGACTCACACAGAACCTGAAAATACTTCTCAGGGCTGGTTTGAGTTGTTAGGAAGTGGTTTGAAATGGTTGGAGTTCTGTGTTGTTGTGGTTGTGAGGTAAACTTGAATCATATTTGATTCATTTCAATCCTATGTAAAAGAGAACAGACGAGAAACTGTTAGTTCTGGGCTATCCTCTCGAGTGCTGTTATGTTTGAATTCATTGCTGTGGTCCCTTTGTCACTCCATCTCATCTTCCTCTTTTCACTGACTGACTAATTGTCCAAGCAAGATGTTCTCCCAGAACTAATCCTTCCTGTTAGCATGCTCAAAGTACATAAATCTCACCATCGTTACTTCTAATGAGCATTCTGCCTAATAGGATATTCAGTATTCTTTACCAACATCATAATTCAGAGATATTAATGCTCCTCCAGTCTTCCTTATTCATTGTTTAGCTACTGGGGTAACTGAAAACACCCTGACTTGGGTGAGACACATCTTAGTTCTCAAAGTGATATCTTTGCTTTTAAACATGTAAAGTGGTCTTTGGCAACAAATTTTCCCAATGCATTACATCAGTTGATATTTTTTAACAATTCCTTCCATAGGTGTTAATTGTAGTGCAAATAAAGTGAAACCCTTGACAATTTCCATCTCTTCTGCATTCATCATGACATTGCCGATCAATCCAGTTGTGAGAATCTTGCTTTCTTTCTTTATGGTGAGTTATCATCCATTCTAAAAGCTATAGTCCTTCACCCTGGTGAGTAAGTGATTCAACACCTCTCCACTTTCTTTTTTTTTTCTTCTACTTGGAATATTTATGAAATTCCTATTTTGAATTTATTTCAAATTCGACAGAAAAATTGTAGAATTACCACATCCACATCTCCGAGATCCACTAGAGGGTAACATTTTACAACACCATCTCACTTACTCACTCCCACACTCACTCATTCTACCTATCATATCTCTATCAATCTATCTATCTTTCATTAATCAATATGCTAATCATATTTGTTTTCCACCTCTCCACTTTCAACAAGCAAGTTGTGTCAGCTGCATATCATGAATTGTTGGTGACTGTTTCTCAAAGCTGATGCTTCCTTCTTCATCCTGGAAGACAGCTTTTCAGATCATGTGCTCAGCAAACACACTGAATAAATGTCGCAAGACGATGCATCCTTGATGCATCCCTTTCTGGGTTTCATACAGGTGTTATTAAAAATTTTGTTGAAAAATAATATTTGCAATAAATAAATCATTGGTCCTGAAAAATCCTATGGTGATCTCGGATATCATTTCTAAGATCAAGTCCATATTTCTCAACTACGTATCCTTCTTCTGCTTCTAACTTTCATATTCGAATCACCACTAATGATAAATGCATCGATTGTATGTTTATTCAATTTCAGACTGCAAAGGTGGGTAGAAATATTTAATCATCAACATTAGTTGCTGGTAAGTAAACTTGAAGAGTAGGATTATTAACTGGGCTTTCTTGTAGGTATATAGCTATTTCCCTATTGACGGCACTTCTTGACATATTCTCTTTTGATGATGAATACGACGTGGTCCTATTCCATTTATCATTCCAGGCAGTGTGGACAATATGAACATCTGATTCAAACAGATTTATTGTTGTTGACTTCTGATTTTCCTAAATTCACACGTTTCATATTCCAATTATTAATGAATGTTTGCAGCTGTTTCTTCTCCTTTTGAGTTTTGCCACATCTGAAAATGAAGGCGTTGGAAGATTTATTCCATTCAACTCATTCAAATCAATCCTACTTTGAGGAGGCAGCTCGTCCCATCCCCAATTGTATTTGGATTGCCTTTCAGTCTGTGGGGCTTATTTTTCAGAACTATGTCAGATAGCGTTCTACTTTTGTTCATGTTTACTAGCCAGCTTTTTGTGTTGGCTTTGTTTTGCTTTGCTTGTGGTTTTGAAGAATAGTAAGAGACCCTACCTTCTTAGTACATTTTAGCTTGGAAGCCCCACTGAAGACTGTCCAACATGGGTGAGCCAGTTTGCATTTGAAATATAGGCAATATTCCTTACATCATGGCAGCAACAGGCTAGTCACCACCTTGACAGACAGAGAAATGTTTCCAAGAATGGAACTGCAGATTGGACAAATGTATTAAATGTAATGGAGAGTACTTTGATGGTGATAAGGTTGTTTTGTAAAAAAAACTTAAATACATAGCTTTGAAAAATTCCAGCTTTTATTGGATACCCCTTGTATAGAAAGTTGATAAATGCTTCCTGAATTCATTAATAACTTTCCTCTTTAGAAAAATGATATTTCTTTTTTAAAGTATGTAATGTCACTACCTCAGGCTTGGGTGTCATCATCATAAATATGACCACCATGTTTCTTTGAATAAAATGATGGCCACGAGTGTTAATCTTAAAAAGTAAATAAATAAATAAAAAGTGTTGTAAGGTGTTCATTACCACACACACAGAGGTGCAATTCCACTTAATTTTCCATTGTTGTAATTTTTTTACCTCACTCTATGGCAAGATGATACAAAAATCATATTGATTAGGTTGTTGCTACTCTTGAGAATTGAAGTATTCTAAGTAACTTTTCTGATTGCATGTCTGATTTCTCAGGTTTCTATGAATTTTAAAATGGAACATTTTGACAGTCACGTTTTGGATTTTAAAGAAGTTTCAGCAGTGACCCACTCTGCTCTCAGACCTGTGTAATAATGACTTAAGAACGGATTGGTTTCTATATGCTAGCCACAGTGAAAGGTATTTATCAATTATCAGATGATCAATTTTGGATTCTAGAAATCTTTGAAGCACATTTATGGCCCAGTTTTAGCAAGTATACTATTGTTACAAGATTTGAGCTTCACAGAGCAGTTCACCTTAGTTTTACTTTTCTTTTTAAACTTGTTTATCCAATTTTTGTGTCATATCCTCACTTTTAAATTTTATTATAGTTCAGGGTTTTTGTAAGTGGTTATCCTATTGTTTTTTTTAAATATAGGTCCTCATAAATAAATAAATAAATGTATCCCTCTCTTATCAGTGGATACTGCTTGATGCACATAACCAATCTCCAAACACTGCCATTGCTTCAATTCTGACTCTTCGTGACCTTATAGGACAGGCAGGGTAGACCTGCCCCCGGGGGTTTCCAAGACTGTAACTCTTTATTGGAGTACACAGCCTCATTTTCTCCCGGGGAGCGGCTGAGGGCTTTAAGCTGCTGACCTCATTGGTAGCAGCCGAACCATCACCTACTATGGCTCCAGCGCTCCCACTCGATACACAGCAATCTTATTTAATTATGCTTTTCTGAATCACCTGATTCATAGAACATCAGGCGGTCTCTAGTACTTTACTTCCCACTTTTTGGTTACTGGCCTTTTTCTCATGAAAAAAGGGCACATCTGATACAAGATTTTTTAAAAGGAGACAAAAAAAAGATAGCAAACAGCTTAGCCCTTTCTAAGCTTCAGTCATTTTTCGCCTTTCTTATGCCAGTTAGACCTCTCAAACTGGTCCATAAAAATCACACTGCCCACTGACTTGACGTATATCCTTGCAGTATTCTGTGTGCGTTTGCAGTCTTTTCTCGTCTGCCGCACTTTAAAAGGTCGATTCCAGGTCCACTTTATGGCTATTGCTGCTGTCGAGTGTCTTCCAGTCAACTCAGTCAGAGGGATCATGTACACATGCCTTCTTCAACCAAATGGCAATTAGCACATAGTCCTGGGCTTGAGAAATATAATAAGAATGCTTGAGTCTGTGTGCATCTCTTTGCCTAGCTACCCATTGTTGCAGGACATACATATTTCTAACCTTATTTTAATTGTTTAAATTGTCTATCAGCCCTAAAATTGAATAAGTTGATGAGAACACTATATAAAGTGTTAAATGTGTTCTGAGTTACAGGTTGAGTTTAACCATTAGTAAAATCCATGAGATAAATGATAAAGGTCATGAAATTTATCCACAGGGGCTTTATTTTTTTTTCTCTGAATTTATCCTCTGGAATTCTGCGTTATCTGTTAAACATCACTGCCACATATTTTTTGGAAACTGTTGACATAAAATAAGCTCTGTGGGTTATATGAAAATGAAGATGTAGTTTCCAAAGAACATATTTTTTAAAACGATTAAGTATATCCAAAGTTTGAAAAGATAACTTACAGTTTTCCTTATATAAAAAACATCTAGCCTAAAACTTGTAGATAACATTAGATATTTTAACATCTCTAGAACATAACTACTATAGAATATAGAAATATTTTGTATTAGATTCCTCTTTTATACGATGCAATAGGCATATGATTCTAAGCACTGAGCAAAATTTCTGTAGGTCTTTTTTAAACCACATATAACTGGATTTATATTTACTCCTTACATTATTACATTTATGATGTGAGAACATATCATGTAACTAATTTTGCCTATTTTGATGACTAGGATGTCTCCTATATAATTTTATTTTCTTTCCCGCATACACGTGTTTGTTTGCTCCATCCTTTTCTGTTTCCTGTAGGACTTCCATCTATTTGTTGATTGAATTACTAGTCAAAATCTTTTACTCTTCTGGTAAAGTTGTAAACATATCCACACCCTTAAAGAGTCTGTGGTGCCAGGCTTTGGGCTTCGCATGTGACTTGCATGTACTGATGCGATGTTAATTTGATGGAAGCAGCCGCCTGAAATGTACGGGTGCGGTTGAGCAATACAAGCTGGTTTAAGTCTATGAAGTAGATTTCTGTTGGATTTCTGTTACTCTAATGACTGTCTGTCTATCTATCTATCTATCTATCTATCTATCTATCTATCTATCTATCTATCTATCTATCTATCTGTTCCCCAGCTCACTGCTGCATTTTCAAGCCCGAATTTGAATTATTTTCTGATAATTTTCTTCCTTCTAAGACCTTAAATGGCCTCAAGTTTCTCAACTACCCTCTTAAAATAGTGGACGCTTGTTTGTTTTAAAAACAAACACTCGGCCGTTTTGCAGACGCCGCCGCCTGAATCTGTCGTCTTGTCTGGTCCTGCTGTGCACAGCCATGGTCAACCATACTGTGTTTTTCAACATAGCCGCTGACGGCGAGCCTCTCGGCCGCGTCTCTTTCGAGCTGTTTGCAGACAAAGTTCCAAAGACAGCAGAAAACTTCCGCGCTCTGATCACTGGGGGAAAAGGTTTTGGTTACAAGGGTTCTTGCTTCCACAGAATCATTCCAGGGTTTATGTGCCAGGGTGGTGACTTCACACGCCATAATAGCACTGGTGGCAAGTCCACCTATGGAGAGAAATTTGAAGATGAGAACTTCATCCTGAAGCACTCAGGCCCTGGCATCCTGTCTATGGCAAATGCTGGACCCAATACGAATGGTTCCCAGTTTTTTATCTGCACCGCTAAGACTGAATGGTTGGATGGCAAGCACGTGGTCTTCGGTAAGGTGAAAGAAGGCATGAACATTGTGGAAGCCATGGAGCGTTGTGGGTCCAAGAATGGCAAGACCAGCAAGAAGATCACCATTGCTGACTGTGGACAACTCTAATCAAATGTGATAGGAATTTTCTGTTTTATCTGAAGCGCCAGACCGTTCCTTGTGTAGCTTGGGAAACCACCCTTCAATTCCCAATGTGCTTGCAGTATCGTGTCATCTTGTGCTCTCACTCCAGTTCTTCGACTTTCCCACTTTCCTTATTCCCCCTGAGTCCAGCTGGAAAGCAGAGTTAAGTTTATGATTATGAAATAAAAGATAAACAATAAAAAAACACTCAGCTTGATGCATGCACTTGGATGTCAACTACTTTGCTGTGCGGACCCCAGACCATATATTCAGTCAGAGGAAATCTGTTCCCTCTCTATCACATGAGGCTGACTGCACCTTTAAATTTTTTCTAGATATAAAACAAGTTCTTTTAAATGCCTGTACCATGAGGAAGACTCAGTCCACATAAGATTATTTTTCTATTTGCCAAAGACTCTTTGCCTGATTAGTTTATTTAAATACGTGCAAGTAACATAAAAGGATGTATGGATTGAGATGAGTTCTGTAAGCCCCCAATAAAATGATTTTTAAAAAAGAAAAACAGTGCTGATACAACTTGTTCTCAGAAGTCATCTCATATGTAAAGCCAGACTGGGCATGGGGAAGCGGCATCACTGGTTGCAGCATAAATATCTTTTAAGATCCTAAAGTACTATGTGCTTTGGGGAATCAAAGACGGCACAACTTTGCTTTAAGGAAAGAGCAGTCTGTCGGGAAAGATTTGTTATGTATGCACACATAAATAATAAATGATAGAAAGTATAAAAAAGAGAAATCGATAAGGTGAGCAAGAGTACTGTTTGCTGTTGTTAGGCGTCTTCGAATTGGCAGAGAGAGCTACAGAAAATAAGCCCTGAAAATGTGGGCCATTTGCTTTCTGTCTTTCCCTCCCTCCCTCTTCTCATTTGTCTTACTCTTCTTTGCTTACTTCATCCCTTCCTACTTTGCTTCGCACATAGTAACAGAGTGCCTTCTGTTTCCAGATAGTCACCTGAAGACCCTGGATACAGAGCTGAACAAAACAGCTCTTAAGGGGATGCCAGTTGAGTGATGCAGCAGGACGAAAATCAACATGCACCAGAGGCACGCAGGGAAAAGTACTACGAAAATAGAAATCATGGTGACGCGCTGGGAGTTGAGTGAGGCACATTTTCAGGTGGGTGGTGGTTAAGATTGATAAGAAAATGTTAACCGAAACTCGAGTGTAGCTGTGGTCATCGAAGAAATGTGAAATTGGGAACCGATAACAAGGATCTACATATAACCCCCTCCCTGGAGCCCAGACAACAGAAAAGTGGGTGAAGGGAGACGTCGGACAGTGCAAGACATGACAAGACAATAATTTATAAATGATCAAGGGTTCATGAGGGAGGGGTGGGGATGAATGGGGGAGGGGAACAAGGATCTGACAAAAAGGGCTCAAGCAAATGTTTTGAGAATGACGATAGCAACGAATGTACAAATGTGCTTGACACAATAGATGTATGTACGGATTGTGATTTAAAAAAAAATAGAAGAGAAAGCTCCAAAGTTGAAGTTGAAGCTATGATCAGGGATGACCTTTCAGCCAATCAATAGACAACTGATGGCCCAATGGGGTGAACAATAACATTCCCTGGGAAGGTAGACCTTGCTAGAAAAGTAAGTTGACATTTAGCCATAAGCTAAGTTCACAGGGGAAGAAAGAACAAGACAGAGAGAAGATGACAACAGGGAACCCAGGGAAGAAATGGGAAGGGTGCTGGTATATGGAGGGGACTGCAACTAATGTCATGAAACAAACTGTGTATAAATCATTAAATGTGAAATTAATGTGCTCTATCAACATCTATCTAAATCACAATAAAATGTTCAAAGAGAAAAAAAATTAGGCCACATAATTACACCTCTTCAAAACAAAAACAATTTAAAACAAAAGAAATGTGAAATTTTCAAATCGAAGTAAATGATAACTTTGAAAAAGAGCAGGAAGGCCAGCATGGAGTGGCATGCAGACAAGCGGAAAGGTGGTAGGAGAACAAGTTAGCTGGGAGAGAGTCTCCAGCCTTGAAAGCACAGCAAGTCATGTCAATGCTATTCTAAATATAAGAAGATTACAGTTAAATATAAACTCCATTCCAAATACAAGATTACAACAGACTTTAACAACAATTAATGATCTGATTGTTTGATTGCTTTGAAATTTAATGAAAAATAGATAATGGGGTGGGTGCAGCAGAAGAAGGTAAGCAAAGGTGCCCTATTGGGGGGGCCAATGAAATGGAAAACAGGCAGTTTAGTCTTAGTACTGGTTGCTGAAGGTAGTAGAGTCTATGGTGTTGACAGCGTTAGATTGTAGGGTGTAAGAGTTGGTATGCCCATTGTTAATAAAATATGCATATATAGCTAATAGCATACATTTGTAATTTCACTGCTTTATATCAAAACCATTTGTTTCCTTGAAGGGTTTTTTTTTTCTTTTCCATTTAAGGTATATTAACTATTGTTGCTGTGTGCCCTCAAGTTTATTTTGCCTCATGGTGTCTTAGGTTGGGTTCCATTCAGAAGCAAAATTAGTCACACACATGCACACACCCTACACACACAGCGAGAGAGATTTATCCTAAAGAAATGGCTCATACAGTGGGTTGTACACGTGGGCAAGTTCTAAGTCTATGGGTCAAATGTCAGGTGGGAGGTTTCTACTGACTCAAGTAGCTGTGGGGGCTAATGAACACACCAATGGCAGGTCTGAGAAGAGGCTTCTGATGGCAGATGAAAATGAATCCAAGGTCCCCAGGTCAGAAGGCAGGCTGCTAATGAGTCCCAACGTTAACAAACAACATGTCAGAGTGTGAGCGCATGTCCAAAGAATCACAGTTCACATAGCAGCCAGAGGTAGAACCCAGACCAAGAAAAAGGCAAGCATGCTTTTCCACGATGTCCATTTATATTGGAAGCAGGCCTCACCCCGCAAAAAACTTATGTTCAGTTAATTGACTGCTGATAGCTGATTTTGTAATGAAAGTGATTGTAGTATGTTAGATCTCATCATGGGGGATCACTGTGGCAAAGCACAGAGAATCATGGCCCAGTCAAGTTCACATCAATGTTTAACTATCACAGTGACTGGGGAGTAGCTCTTTCTGGGTTTTAAATCCCCCCCCCCACTTACTCCCCATGTCACCCATGGAGCAAGCAGCTCAGCTTGAAAAACGGTCCTGTAGGTCAGCACTTAATCGTTGAGCCGCCAAAGCTCCTGGATTAAACAATATGATTATAAAAATCATGCTAAATAATATAAACAAAAATGCTGCCTGTTGATGTTATTTTAAAATTATTTTACAGGAGGACAAAAACACAGCAACAAGAGTGTATCACAGCAGCCATAAATTATATTTCCTTCAGAGGTGACCTATAAACCGGCACAGGAGTCCCTGGATGAGAGAGGAGTTAAGGATCTGACTACTCACCAAAAGGTTGGCAGTCGGAAGCTACCCAGAGGTTCAGACCTCCTGAGGCAGACTGACGACCCTGGGACATGCTGGGTGATCTGCTTCTGAGAGTCCATGGGCTGGAACACCCTCCAGAGTGGAGTTCTAAAGTTTTCTGCACACATGGGTTCAACGGGAATCAGAACTGACTGCATAGCAACTGTTTTCTGTGTAGGCTAGCACAGTTCCACAGTATCTTGCAAATAATGCTTACTTTTAGATGATAAGATCTACAGTACAAGTAGATGACCTTCAGCTGATAGCAAGAAAGCCTTTTGGCCAATAGAATTTACAATTCAAAGCACTAATGATTGCCAAGCATATGCTAAAGCCAAACTTACACAAACTGTCACTGCGTCCATGTGCACTCATTACAACCTTACAGGACAGGGTAGAATTGCCCTTGTGAGTTTCTCAGACTCACTCCGCACCAGGGCTCCTCAAAAAAAGCCAAAATTGGGCTGGGAGTTGGGTGTGGGACACACACAGATGATACCAATATAAAATCAATTTTAATTAAAACCTGATGTATGCAACTGCCAACTAGATTGTGTGGGTTCTGAATTGTAAAGAGGCCTAAAGAACTTTTGCAGAAAAAAAACCAAATTGAGTTCTAAATGCTCTTCATTCCTGGAAAATGCAATGGAACTTGGAATGTGTACGTACCACATATCTATACATAGGTCAGGGTCATTTCCCCATAAAACAATATGAAATATATAATGTTATACTTTTTTTTACTCATTGAAAATATGAATGTCATAGAAGGGGCATCCAAAAATACTACAAATTACTACCTGAAGTGGTAAAATAAAGCTGATCAAATAAGGTCAAACTGTAATTGATAATGATGTTTCTATGATAATTACATAGTAATAAGATGTAAGTTTATTGCAGACCATCCAAAAAATTTTTTGCCAAGTACCAAGGATTCAGACATAGATATAAGTTAAGGAAAAATGTATGATAAAATACATTAACTGTTGTGACAGAGGCATAAACACTTCTCTGAAAGACTTTGGGAGAAGAATCTAAATGAGTGAGGCGAGCAATCTTCACTGAACAAGGACTCATTACTTCATTAACTAACCCACAGATGAAATGATGTATCTAATGCACAACTTGAAAGAAATAGGGCCTGTAGTTTTCTTATTCTTATATTACTCTAAGTTAAAATGCTACCATATACATTTTATTCTAGAAGTTTTAGAAAAAGGCGATGTAGTGACATTTTGTTTCTCCTCCATAAAAAGTGATACAATCAGACTAAAAAAAGGAAAATGAGAGAATAAAATCTACAGCAAATCTAGGTGGACTAGTGACAACAACAGTAACTCTTCACTCATTGATTTCACTGCTTTGAAAACTATAGAGTAAAAGACAATAATCTACCATCAACTTTGACTTTCCTATATATACTTTCACTAACTAGACCAATAGTAGATGATGGGCGTATTTATCTTTAAAAGTAGTCTGCTAATAAAAAATTAAAAAAATACAGACCTGGGAATGGATGTGGAGCTTGCACTAAATCCTAGCTCCAATTTAAGAACAATTGGTTCCTACATCATACCCCTGACTCCATAAGTGCCCACAGGATGGGAGCACAGAAGATACAGGTATCATAGCAAAGTGTGGTGAGGAAATCACATGGTGCTTGGCTATCAGATAGATTAGTGTCTGGGGTCTTACAGGCTTGTTTCCAAACAAGCAGCTATCTATGTGAGATTTCATTTAAGTTCACATGGAGGAAGCACACCAAACTCTGTGACGCGGGAACTGTAAATCAGATAATCCAAAGCCGAAGGAGGCAATAGCATCAGAGCTTAAGTTGTGAGATTCTGATTTGCAGAAAGCTATAGATGACAGCAAAAGTTTGTGAGTTCTATACAGGAAACAATTCTCCGGTGACTTCCCTCTATCCATAACGGAGGGATGGGAATAAACTGGTTACCAAACAGAGAGTACTGGAGATGACTACTGCAGTTCAAAATAATAAACGGTTAATTAAAACCTGGTCACTTTACACATTGGACCTGATCTGTTTTTCAACATCTTCTGTTTGTTTGTTTTCTTTTCATACCAGCATTTGTCTTGGATGTATTTGTCATTGTGGGTAGCCCTCTTAAAGTTTTATTATATGTTCTTGGGTTAGCAAATAGAATAAAGGTTCCTGTGGGTACAGGGGGATGGGGGAGCTGAGTTAAGGGGAGCTGATATCAAGGAGTTCAAGAAGGAAGAAGGTTTTGAATCTGATTGTAGTAGCAATTGCACAATACTGCTTGATGTAATTGAACTATGGGATGATATGAGATCTGTATTAGCACCCAATAAAATGTTTTTAAAAAAAAAGAAAACAATTTTCAAAAGGTCACTGGGGAAAGATACACCGAGCTGCCAGTAACACGAATGACTATCAGTATAGTGATGCAAATAACCTTTTATGGTTTTTGAAGACACATGTTCTGATGTTTTGAGTTGACTATAAAATAATAATAATAAAAGTAGCTGGCTAATAGGCATAAAAGGGAAAATAAAATTGGAGCATTTATTTTCAATTTCTTATAAAGTAATGAAGTCATTGAACATCAATGGCCAGCATCAAATGCGAGAAACAAACAGATGTCATATAACTCCAGATGAAAGAATACACCACCAGATAGACTTATCAAAAGAAAATTAAATCTGACTCTGATCAAGTGTCTTCAACAAAAACATTCCAAGAAAAGGGGAGAATTGAGGAGTGTGCTCTACTACTCTAAGGGGTGGCATCATGCAAACTTAGACTGTGACAAAATCCGTAGTACAAAGGACAAGATTTCTTCAACATCTATTTGTTCAAGGAGGAAAAAAAATACATTAAACAATTCCAAATGTTGTACTTATTAAGGAATATTGGCTCTATTCCAAACAACTAAATTAAAAACAATATGATATTTACAAGACAATTAGAAATTTGAATAATGTTTAATAATCATCAGTGGTATCACAGAATTATTAATTAAGTGAATGCTGAAATAGTAATTACATTTAAAACTTCTGTGTTGAAGTTTTTAAGTTCTACACAATTCTGTTTATGGATGACACTAGATGATGTAATTTGCATCAAAATAGTTTTGTGAGGGTTAAGGGGTGAACATGAATCACTAATTGCTAGAGGGGGATAGTGGGGTTTATTGTTTCAGTTGTGCATCTTTCAAGATATTAAAGCTTTTTCATAATGAAAATTGAAAATCAATTTTAAACTACTGTAATGAACTCTATTCAATTCATATTAGTAATTCTCAAAAATTGTTTTGTAGATTTTAAAGTTTATACATATAATGTGAAATTTTAAAAAGAACAAGAATTGCAACTTTTGAACAACCACATTCCTTTGGGTACATATTAAGTCTTTCCCTGTCATTAATATAAATGACAGTCTCAAGTATTTTATTTTATATCTGGCAGAATAATTTAATTAAAAGATTGTATCAAAAGCACATAGAATTATCTCTTCAGTAGCTGCACATTTAAGGAGACTTAATTTTTTTTCTAAATACTTATATTTCCCACTCTTTGCCATCAAATCAATTCTAAATCCCATGACAAAATAAAATTGCTCTTCAAAGTTTCCAAGACGAAATCTGTGTGGGAGCCAACAGCCTAATCTTTCTCCTGGCTGACAGATTTGAACTGCCAGCATTGCTGTTAACATCTCAACACTTAAGCCAGTGTGTCAACAGGGATGCTATGATAATAATAATTAAAATAAAACAGCTCACTGTCATCAAGTCCATGCCAAGTGATAGTGATCCTATAGGACAGGGAAGAACCAGCTGCCTCTTTGAATCTCTGAGACTGTAACTGTTTGCAGGAGTAGAAAGCCTGTCTTTCTCCTCAGGAGCGGCTGATGGTTTTGAACTGCTGACCTTGCAGATCGCAGCCCAATGGGTAACCACTAAACCAACAGGCTCCCTTCCTTTTCAACATGCATAGTAAAGAAAACATAAGCCATCCCGGGTTTACATATTTGTGGTTTACAGAGTATGCCTCCTTAAGGAGACTGCATTATTGGCAGGTCTGCGGGAAACATACACAGCCAGAGCTACAGCCCTGTGTCAAAGTCCAAAAGTAAATCTGACCTCACTTTCAAATGATTAGAGCCACTCTTAGAACAAATTTTTCTTCACAATTACCTTCGCTTGTTGCACTTACAGTTTTTAAACCATTAAGATTTTGAGCTTTTTATTGCATTGCAGTGAGGCTAACAACAATACACACATTCTGACTGCCCTACAAACCCTTAAAGCCACAGATAGAAAAACAGCTTGCTCATAACCCAACTCTTCCCTGTACAACAGCATTCTCAAATGAGGCAGAGCTACATTTAACTACATATACACACCAAAATTTCAACTACCAGGACATATGTATATCTAATAAAAATAGCACATGCGGGGAGTCTAGGTAGGATAAAAATAAATAAATCTCCAGTTTGCAGAAGGCTACGGAGGACACTGAAAGTCCACGCTACATTTCCCATATGCATTAGGCTGCCAGATAATCCCCTCTGACCATAGACCAGGATGTGGACAGCCCTGTTATCAGACAGTGCGTTGCAAAGTGGATTACTGCAGATGGAGTTAGGCTAAAAATTTTATATCTTATCATTTGATCTCTCTTTTAACCCATCTTAAATTTATTCCAGTTTTTAATATTTTCTGTCTTCTTTTCAAGATTGTTATTTTATTTTGCCATGGCTGTTTCTGTTGTTCTTCTTGTTTTGTATGTTTTTGTAGACATGAAATACAAGATAGGTCAATCTATAAAGACAGTAACTGGAGTAAGAGTTCCTGGGACATGGCAAAGAATATTGACGGTACCATGGACTGCCAAAGGGAAAACCAAGTCTGCCTTGGAAGATACACAGTCAGGGTTTTCCTTAGAGGCAAGGATGGTGAGCCATCATCTTACATCATGAGGACATGATGTCAGTAGAGACCAATCTCTGGAGAGGGACATCATGCTTGGTAAAGTAAAGGGACGGTGAAATGGAGGAAGACCCTCAGCGAGATGGATCGACCCAGTGGCTGTAACAGTGTGTTTAAGCATCAGAACAACTGTGAGGATGTCATAGAACAGGACAGGGTTTCCCTTCCATTGTGCAGAGCGTTGCTAGAAATGGAAGCAACTCAATGGCAACTAGCAACAACCTCCAGGAGCATGCTGGGAGGGTGTGGAAAATGTGCAGGGGCTGAGTGCGGAGCACAAGAAGGAAGTGTTTTAAGATTTGCTCTAATAATAATTACACAGCTCTCCTTAATATGACTGAACTATTGCATTATATGATGTGAATTTTATGTCAATAACTGTAACAATATCATATATATAAACATAATAACAATAAATTGTTTTTAAAACATTTCAAGTGCTGTTTTCAAATTATTCTATAATGCTAATTAATCATAAAATATGTATACTGCTCCTACCTTATCTGACCAATCAACAGAACTTGGATTTGAATCTATGACAGAATTGTCTTACACATGGGATGCACAATCCAAACTTTGTAGGTAATAAAAGTACCAAGACCTTATGGATCATACTGCCTAAACATTGAGTTGCAATTTGTACTTTTCAAGTTAGAATATAATGAAAAAGAAACAAAAAAATCCATTAACATTTCACCTCAAATAATTCACACCCTACATTTTCACACTTATATATATATAGGGAACCGTGTGTTTGTATATATCGAGATATATAAAGAAATAATATTTAAACTATGAATGATGTTTATGTTGGAGGGTACCACTACCCTCAAGTCAATTTCAACTCACAGAGAAATTACAAGGCAGAGTTGCACTACTTCTCTGAGTTTCCTGGGCTGGACATCTTTATGGGAGGAGAATGCTTCATCTTTGGAACAGCTGGTGGGTTCAAACTGCTAACCTCAAGATAGTCCAATACATAACCCACTATACCACTAGGGCTTCTTATGTGAAAATGACTGTTAATATGCTAAATTTTTAAAGGACAGTTTAAAATAATTTTTTGTTCTTAGGTGCCATTGACTTAGTTCCAGCTCATAGAAAGTCTAGATGCAACAGAATGAAACAGTGCTTTGCTCTGCACCATCAACGCAATCGTTGCTTTGTCTGCAGTCACTGATGCAGCTACTGTGTCAATCCATATCCTTGAGGGGCATACTCTTTGCCTCTGGCCTTCTATTTCTTTGATGATGTCCTCTTCCACAGTCTCATCCCTCATGATAATATGTACAAAAGACAGGAGACAAAGTCTCATCATCCTTGCTTCCAAAGAGCAAGCTGCTGTACTTTCTTCCAAAACAGTACTTCTCTAACAGTACATGATATATCCAATATTCTCTGCCAATAGTATAATTTAAATGCACCATTAAAATTTTTTTCTTTACTTATTACCAAGCATATTTGACCACTGAAAATACTTTGACATGGATCAATTACGCTTTAATCCTTAAGATTATATCTTTGATAGGCTGGATGAACAATCTGGAGGAGAAAACAGAGGGAGCAACATTTCCGGGGGGACAAGGTAACAACAAGTGATCCAAATTAATGGTTAGGTGGGTGTGGGTGGTCTGGTAGGGCATGATCAAGGGTCATGTAACCAAGATGAATTGCTGAAACCCAGGCGGGGACTGAGCATGATAGTAGGACAGGAGGAAAGTCAAGGGAAATAGACGAAAGAGCTGAGAGGCAAAGGACATTTATAAAGGTCTAGATGAAGACATGTACATATGCAAATATATTTATATATGAGGATGTGCCTATATTTATATCTATGTGCCTATATCTATGTGCCTATATTTATAGGTTTAGTATTAAGGTAGCAGAAGGACATTGGGTCTCCACTCATGTACTCCCTCAATGCAAGTATACTTTCCTCTATTAAATTCGGATTCTTTGATGCTCACCTTCCCGACACAACCATTGAAGACAAAGCAGGTGATAAGCAAATGTGATGAAGAAAGCTGATGGTGCCCGGCTATCAAAAGATATAGCATCTGGGGTCTGAGAAGCAACAAAGCCCACATGGAAGACCACACAAGCCTGTGTGATCATGAGGTGCCGAAGGGATCAGTTATCAGGCATCAAAGAACAAAAAAATAGTATCACTGGGTGCACACCTCCATGATACCATCACTGAAGGCAAATGGGTGCATAAGCAAATGTGGTGGAGAAAGCTGATGATGCCTAGCTATCAAAAGGTATAGTGTCTAGGGTCTTAAAGGCTTGAAGGTAAACAAGCGGCCATCTAGCTCAGAAGCAACAAAGCCCACATGGAAGAAGCACACAAGCCTGTGTGATCACGAGGTGTCGAAGGGATCGGGTATAAGGCATCAGAACAAAAACATCTTACCATAGTGAATAAGAGGGAGAGTGCAGCGTGGAGACCCAAAACCCATTTGTAGGCCACTGGAGATCCCCTTGCAGTGGGGTCTAGGCGAACCAGTCAAGGTGCGATGTAGCAATGATGAAAAATACAACTTTCCTCTAGTTCTTAAATGTTTCCTTCCCTGCCACCCCCCAATCATGATCCAAATTCTACCTTGCAAGTCTGGCTAGACCAGACAATGTACACTAGTACAGATAGGAACTGGAAATAGGGAATCCAGGGTGGATGATACCTTCATGACCAGGGGTGTGAGTGGCAATACTGGGAGGATAGAGGGAGGGTGGGTTGGAAAAGGGGAACTGATTACAAGGATCTACATGTGACCTCCTCCCTGGGAGACGGACAACAGAAAAGTTGGAGAAGGGAGACGATGGACAGGGAAAGATGACAAAATAATAATTGATAAATTATCAAAGGCTTATGAGGGAGGGGGAGGAGGAAGGGAGGGAGGGGAAAAATGAGGACCTGATGCCAGGGGTTTAAGTGGAGAGCAAATGTTTTGAGAATTATGAGAGCAATGAATGTACAGATGTGCTTTACACAATTGATGTATGTATGGATTGTGATAAGAGTTGTATGAGCCCCTAATAAAAAGATTTTAAAAAGAAACTATATATTAAAAAAGATTATATCTTTATCTTTGTTTCTTAACATTTCAAAGTAGGTGTTTTGCTACAAATCTGCCCAGTCATACATTATTGAATAGAGAAGAGTAAAGAAGAATCATGCATTTGAATTATGATGCTTGTGAAGAATATTTAAAGTACCACAGCCTGCAAAAAGAACATACAAATCTGACTCAGAAGTACAGCCAGAATGCTCCTTAGAAGCAAGGACAGCAAGATTTCATCTTATGTTCTTTGGGCATGTTCACAGGAGAGACCAATCACTGGAAAATGACATCATGCTTGGTAAAGGAGAACAACAAAAAAGGCCTTCAACAGGATAGATGCACACAGTGGCTGCAACGAACGACTCAAACATAAGAACGATTGTGAGGATGGTGCAGGATCAGGTGAAGTTTCATTCTTCAGCTCGTATGGTCTCTGAGTCGGGATGGACAAGATGGCACTTCCGGCTGATGCTTCCATGAGTATTCTTTATGTATCCAAGTAAAATGAAATCCTTGAAAAAATTCAGCATTTTCATTCACTGTGATGTTGCTTATTGATCGCGTTGTGAGGATTTTTTGTTTCCTTATGTGGAGATGGAATCCATACTAACCCGTGTCCCTCAAGCCTTTACCAAAAAGTGCGCCAAGTTCTCTCCCCTTTCAGCAAGCCAAGTCCTATCATCTGCACATCACAGGTGAATACGCGTTCCCCAAGTCCTGTGGCTACGCTCCTCTTTACATAGTCCAGTCTCCTGTGCTATTTCTCAGCACACAGACCTACTATGCACGGCGAACAGGTACAACCAGACCCACATTCTCCATCAGATGAATCAATGAAGTGGGAACAGCCCAGGAAAAGAAATCACACAAAACTGATTATTTTTCAAAGCAGGTCACATAGGAATAGAGATTAACCATCTGAATATCTCCTGAGGACTTATGAAGAACTCTTCTTCTATATGGTGCTTCTCTAAATGGAGGGCAAAGATGCATTGGATGAGTCCATGTGCTTGAGACTAAAGCAGCAGAGACCTAATTAGCACTGTTCAGGGTCAGTGCTTCCAAGTAGCAGTCACAAAGCCTCTCCAATGCTTACACGTACACTCCCAAAGTGTGAAAGAGATTTTCACTGCAGTTTGTGACTTGCATGTCCTGACAAAGACGTAGGAATAAAACAGTAGGCTTTTAGTCATAGTAATCATAGAGAAAAAGTGTTCATGTGCTGCCCCCCATATTAGATATTTTACTTTTGAAAATTGTATATGAAGTTCAATATTGGTAATATTTTATTAAGTCTCAACTAAATTGAATGTGTCTGTTTTGATTCATTTTAAATGGATGTCCACATACTCCTATTTACAGTAAGTCATGATGATGTACCAAAGTCTCATAGTTTAAAATGGAAAAAAAACAAATGAAAATCAGATGGGCTGTCATCAAGAGGATTCAGACGCAGAGACCTGACAGGACCAAGGAAAGCTGCCACCTTGCGCTTCCAAAAGCAAATGTTTCTATTCTTCAATTTCTTATTTGTCAGAGAGAAAACAAGTACCAATTTGACTAAGAGTATTTAGGGATACATCCACCCCCATACGCACACATTCATCGACTCAGAGACACAATGGAAAAACCATACACACACATATACGTGTCCATACGTCTATTTGTCTCTCTCCCTTTCTTCCTCTCTCTATATACATATATATGCAAATGTTGATATATAAGATTATCAACAGAATATGTTCTTAGCAAATAACCAACCAATGTGTTTAAATTTGTTAAGTTTGAGAAAGCCTTTAATAAGTAATTATTTTTAATTTAATCACTCATTGGCACTTTAAAAGAAATCGATTCTAGCCAAAGTCCTAAAAGTGATTTTCCAAAACCTGGAGAAAGAAATAGAATATTTAAAGGATATAGAAAAGGAATGATTAATATGCCATTTTTAATTAGAAAAAATACATTAAGGTAGGTAAATAATGATGATGTATATGGAAGTCAGATACACTATGGATGAGTTTATTTTTCTTTTCCGTACATTTTTCTTTTGATTGAATTTTTAAAAATAAGAAACCTGATGATGCACACACACCATAAAGAAGATTCTGGTTAACCATGTTTCCATTGAAAACAAATTCGTAGTTCTAGTTGAGGTATTTTTTTTTCGACATAAAAACAGAAAAATCAGAATGACAGTTCTAAAACTGAAGATCTAATTTTACATTCTGCTTTCAGGCCTTTGTGCATTTTTTCGTCAGCCCTGATAGTTCCTCAGTCACTAACGCTCTTCCCCACATTAAGGGTGCACCTGACTACTCAGATCCCCTTCAGAGACCATTTCTCCATTCCCAGCGTTCCTCTACAGTCATCATCACTGTCTGTGAAATTCTTCATTTACCCACACTTCCACTCTACTTGATTCAAAGCTTCAAAAATGCAAGAGTTCTGTTTTATGTATGGTTTTGATCTCAGAACCAGATGTCTATTGGGCGCTCAAAAAACATTTTGTTGATGATTGAGAGAACCATCTATGATATCTTTCATCATTTTAGCTTGAAAATTTCGGTACAAATGTTCTGCAAGCATTAGAAAATTTAATAATGAAGTAGAAATAATAAAAATTGTACTGATAACACTGTTGAGTAAGTATGAAGCAGTTTTCTAGACAGGCTATGCTGTTGTGTGCCATTGTGCCGGCACTAATTGGTAGCACCCTTCGAGGTAGCAGAGTCCTGCACCAGTGTCTCCTCTTCAATCACTCTGGAAGCGAACGGTGCCATGGGTGAGTCAGACACCAAGCGCTCAAATATTGTGCCGCTAGACATACTCTAGGGATTTTGCCACTGTTTCTGAAGGAATTGGGATAAAATACACTGTATAGTTTAGACCCGGTAAAAAATTTTAGACTATATCAAGAATGGGGAACTTTTTTTTTTTTGCCAAGGGCCATTTGTATATTTACTGCATCCTTCGCGGCCATACAAACTTATCAACTTAAGCATTAGCTTTCTGTATTTGGTCCAATGCTTAATTAATGCTTAATTAACTCACCCTGAAGGGTGATGGTGAGGCATGTGATGTTAGTTGGTGTTGATGATTTCAGGAGTCTTATATGGCCTGCGGCCAGCCGTTTCCTACCCCTGGGCTCTACCTTCCCTCCTCCGGACAATGTTCACCTGAGGTTTGTTTCACTAATCAAGGACTTAGGTAATGTCTGGTACAGAAAGAGCACGACAAACTATTATTCTAATGAATGCAAATCATGCTAGAAAATAAGAAATGAACAAAAAATAGTTCTGAGTAATCCAATGGGCCATGCATGCTATTACAGCGTCTAGTATTCCATGAGAACACTCAAAACCAATTAAAATGCACTCAGAGGACATAACAGGAAAAACAAATTTCCTGTCATCGTGAGATGGATGAGGCAATAAGAATAATTTAATTAACACTGTTTGACCGAACAATTAAAGGGCACAATCTCACATTTGTGTAACGTTAGTTAGATTCTAATTCCCTGGTTTCCCACTCTCTTAATTTTACAGTGTGCAATTTTTTTAGCAGATTTGACTTTCAATAATGTTAGGAAATTGTATTAGACAAAGAATGTTTATCAGATTCCAAAAACTTCTTCCAAAATAAAATATTATCAAGAACTCAATTTCACAATTGTGATTTAGCATTTACTCGAGAATGAATAAAGCTTACCAGACTTTAAAAATAAAAGTTCAAACAATATTTATCCAACACTATGAGATTAATCTACAAATAATGTTTCATGTGCTTTTCAGTCCCCATTCAGTCGAACACTAGCTATTTCAGTGCTGGCTACCCGGTGGTCTCTCTTCATAAGGAGTACCCTCCCCTGATCCTCACCGAAAGTCTTCTTTCCCAGGTACAGGATACAAAGGCTACAAATTGATGTAGGTGAATTACAGGTGTAACTGATGCCAATTTTTGAATTGTCAGACCATCTCTTCTATCACAAGACTAAATGGCACAAGGTTGTTAAGAACTGAAAAGACACACAATTGAGTCCAGGGCAGGGTCTTCTCATTTCTTATAATTAACCTGAGATAAGAACAGGTTGGCTGCAGAGGGGTAGTGGGGAGATGAGTCACTCAGGTTCAGTACAGCAACAAATGAAACTCAAAACCTTCCTCTAGTTCTTGAATGCTTCCTCACCCCCACCCCCAACCCCATTATACCTCGCAGACCTGGTTAGACCAGAGGATGTACAGCGGTGCAGTAGGGATCTGGAAACACAGGGAATCTAGGACGGATGAACCCCTCAGGACCAGCGGTGAGAGTGGCGATGACACCGGGAGAGAAGGGGGTGTAGAAAGGGAGAACGGATCTCAGGGATCTACATGTAACCTCCTCTCTGGGGATGGGCAATAGGAAGGTGGGTGAGGGGAGACGCTGGGCAGTGTAAGATAAAATAATAATTTATAAGTTATTAAGGGTTCATGATGGAGGGGGGATGGGGAGGGAGTGGGAGGGGAAAAAGGAAAATGAGCTGATTCCAGGAACCCAAGTGGAGGGCGAATTTTGAGAATGATGAGGGCAACGAATATATAAGGATACTTTACCAATTGATGTATGCATAGATTGTGATAAGAGTTGTATGAGCCCCAATAAATGATTTTTAAAAAAAAGAACAGGTAGGTTGCTCTCTCTTTACTTAACCCTTTCATAGTCAAACTTTCTGCTTTGATCATGTGTTATTGACAGCATATGTTTTCAATAATGAAAAGGGTGCTAAGGTATTTTTTAGTTAAAATGGATTTTGATAAATGATGTAGGACATAAATTCCAAGTGAATTCTGGCAGTAGGATTGTTGGGACAAAGTCTATTTCTTCAAGTCCGTGCAGTTATATAGGTGCCAGATGGTAATAAAAACTGCAACTGGACAGCAGTTTCCCAAGTGGCTTGAAAGGCTGAATATACCAGTGGGCAATATCTATCCCATGAATCACAGAAGGGTGATTCCAGCGACTTCAAGTTGGCTTTTCACGGTTTCTAAACAGCTCACTTGATATGGATGCCACAGAGCTCAATTGTTTAAAGTGTCCAATTGAGTGGTTTTTTTAAGTATACTTTAAAGCTCTTCAACCATCACAGTCATCAAATTGAAGAACCCTCTCATCACTCTCACTGCCCTCACCCAAAGGAAGAATGGAAAAAAGGGGAGAAGAAAAAGAGGAATTCACTTTAGATAGTGAAAATATGGCTTAAACCAATCAAATATGCTGAAAGGATAAAATTCTCGTGTACTTCCTTTAAACTGACAGAATACAAATTCTCCATGCACTGAATAATAAGTCATAGAATGGGGAAAACACACTCAGAAAATGACTTGGTAAATCAAGAGTCTTCTTCTAATGGAGCACAGGGACATCTTGATTGAGCTTATCACTCTGCATGTCATGGAACTAATGTTTAACTGAGAACAGTTGCAGTCATTCCATGTTGCCTAGACATATGTAGAAGTAATGCAGGTATTTTCCTTTAATTGTTTAGATAATTTCATCTAAATTATCTTCTAAGGAAGCACTGCAGGTCAATCTAGTCTTCCCTTCTCCACTGCTAACACCATTTCCTTGGGTTTATGCTAAGTTGACGAAGGATTTGAACAGTCCACCAAACCTTTATTTTAAATTTGCATGAAAGCAAAAGAAGTGTCACATTCAATGTAAAAAAAAGTTAACATAGACTCTGGAAGAACCAACTACCATTACAATCTTGTACTAACATTTCACAAATAGATCTGTATAGTTCTACAGTCATCTGAAATAAAATAGCTTTATTACTTTAAAAAATAGATTTCATGATCAGAGATCATCTAACCTGTCCCTAAGGTACACAAACTATAGTAAATTTCATATTATAATTTTAAAACAAACATTTCAAATGGGGCCCTTTATCCTTGGCTGTGAAATATTTTCTTCCAATTCAGAAGTTCTGCAATGCGGAATATCATTGCTGTTATCAAATGAGCCTTGGTAGAAATCACAGACTTCCAGAACTATGGTAACCTGGGTTTCATTGATTATGAAAATGAATACGACTGTATTGCTGTTGTTATGTGCTATCCAGTTGGTTCCAACCCAAATGACTCTATGCACAACTAAACAGAACCCTGCCTGGTCCTGCACCATCCTCATAATTGTTTGTCTGCCTGAGCCCACTGTTGCAGCCACTGTGTCAATGCATCCTGTGGAGGGTCTTCCACGATTTTCGCTGTTCCTCCACTTTACAAGGATGATATCCTTCTCCATGGACAAGTTTGTACTACAATGTGTCCAAAGTATATAAGATGTAGTCTTGTCATCCTGGAATATTCTGGCCTTACTTCTTCCAAGACAGACCAGTTTGTCCTTTAAGTAGTCCAATGTACTTTCACACACTCTGCTCCAATACCACAATTCAAATGCATCTATTCTCCAGTCTTCCTTATTTGATGACCAAATTTCACACGCATATGAGGCCATTGAAAAGGCCATGGCTTAGGTCAGGTGTCAACATCTTTGTTGTTCAATATTCTGGAGGTCTTGCGACAGCATATTTACCCAATGCAATACATCTTTTCATCCAACCGATTCTTCCACGAGCACTGATATGGATCCAAGGTAGACAACATCCTTGATAACTTTAATATTTTCTCTATTTACTATAATGTTGGACCTACTGGTTCACTTGTGATGAATTGAGTCTCCTTTACATTGAGCTGTAGTCCACATTAAGGCTGCAATCCTGTGCAATCAAGTGCTTCAAATCCTCTTCTCTTTCAGCAATAAAAGTTGTGTCAACTACCTATCTCAGGGTGTTAATAAGCCTTCCTTAAATCCTAATCAGGACTATACAAAACTGTAATTAACACTGCAATAGTCAGGAATTCCAGAAAGTTTAATTTAGCTCAAGTGTAAACTATACATAGACCAAAAGGCAGTTCTAGAGAACCGCATAGTTTAAATCAGAAAAAGTATGTGTCTGGATTGTATTTAATCAGTATGCTGCGAAAATCATCAAAGAAGCTGGAATATAGGAAGAAGAATGCGGATCAGGGTGGAAGAAAGGTTCATTAACAACTTCTATTATAAGGAGAAGACACACTCTTGCTTCCCAGAAGCAAAGAGAACTTGAAGCACTAATTTTTGAAGATCAAAGTCTTCAGTATTGAAAATACTACACGTGGTCAAAAATACAAACAAATCTCTCTTGGATGAAGTAGAGCCATGGATGTTCCTAAGAAGCAAGAATTGAGACTCTGCCCATCTATTTTTAATGCATTATCAGAAAAGACCAGTCTCTGAAAAAGACAGCATACTTCGTAAATTAGAAGGTCAAGAAAACCCTCGAAATGAATTAGCCCAGTGGTGGAAACAATGAGCACATTTTGGTGATGTGAATATTGATTCTAAGGGTGTAAAAAAAGCTGGGGAAAAAAGGTGAACTTAATCTAAATTCTAAATTATTATAAACCCACTGCCACCGAGGCTATTTTGGCTCACAGATCCCTTGGATTTCCAGAACTATACATCTTTATGAAACCAGATAGCCTCATCTTTCTTCTATGGAGAAGCTGGTGGCTTTGAAACCTCAACCTTGTGTTTAGCGGTTCGATGGTCAACCCTCAGCACCACCAGGAGTTATCAGAAAAAGCATCGTTAAATTAGGCCCCCTGTGCCCTTCTTTCCACCCCCTCCAAAAATGAAAAAGAACACCTGCTATTGTAGATTCCGACAGAGTGGAAGTACCTCACACAGGGTTTCTGCAACTGAAATCTTTATAGAAGCAAATTACTACATCTTTCTACTCTTATTAGCTGGTGGGCTTGAGCTACCAAATTTCTGTTAGCAGTCAATCATATAACCACTGTATTACCAACAGCCATTATATCAGTATTAGATGAGTTATTAAATAATGCTAAACACCATTCCAACATCCCAAGATTTCTAGTGCATGGTAACCTATACACTTGATGTAACATTACTCCATAAAGTCATAAAGGATCATTTCATATCGAAGAGTAGAAAGGGGCTGAAGAAACGGGATGGAAGCCATGATGGACCTCCTCTGGCTGCATCAAGGAGTAGAAGAATACAAGTCCACACCTGCCCAAGGTCTATCGCCAGAAAGCAAAGGCAGGCATGCCTCTACCCTCCATCTTTTATTCAACTCTGACACCAATCATAACTCCCATGACACTGCTTCTTGGCTGGAGTTGACAATCCATTGCAATGGCCACACAGAACTCACAGACAATGCTCACTAGTATGGGGCATTTAGTGTGGAAGCTAATAGGTTACAAAATATTAATGACAGAGTTCTTTTGTTCCCAGCACTTCTCAGCCATGCTGGCAGGCATGTCTGTTTGGTTCTTTGGCTCTCCATCATGTAGTCGCTTGACCGCCACTTCTGCCAGATAGCGTATGTGCAGCTCTGCCTCAGAGCCTCTGGGGCCCTGAGCCCTGTTGCCTCTGCAGCCTCTGGAGCTACAATGAGGGATCTCACACTTAACTGTACTGGTGGGGGGTTTTTCTTGATGATTGTGAAAATTCTCTGTTCCTGCTTCTGAAATAGCTTGCACTTATACTCAGTAGAATGACAAAACTAACAAATCCCAGACACATGATTTATATGTAGCCATGCATTTGGTGGATGTTACAAAGATTAGAGATCTCATTCAATGTCATTGAGTTGATGCTGAATCATTGAGACCCTGTACTGCTCCTGTGGTTTTGAGACAAAATTTTTACTGGAGAAGAAGTTCCATCTATCTCCTGAGGAGTTTCAAATTACTGTCCTTGCAGTTACGAGCCCAACTGGTGATCACCACACCATGAGAATTCTTTATTAAGGCTATGATAGCAAAGTCTTATTAAAGCAATTTTACATCATCACAGGGGCCCTCATACATCACCTATACACTATAAAATATCAATTTATCACTATAAAACAACTGTGAAATATAATTTTACAATGTTATATAAATGCTACAATGTCCTAAGACATTGAAGATATATTTGTGTGGTGATATATTGGCTAAACGTTGGACTTCAACTCACACGGTAGGCAGTTCCAAGCCACCAGTCGCTCAGCAGGGGAAGACATGATTTTCAACAGCCGTATGCAGTTAGTCTTGCAAGTCCACAAGGGCAGTTCTACTCAGTCCAAGAGTATAGTCACTATGACCTGGCATCAACTCTAAAAAGTGAGTTTGATTTGGGCTTTTGATATTTTTGTCATCACATGATTAAAAAAAGTACAGATTTTATAACATAGAAACTGAAATCATAACTCCACCTTAGATATCTTTTTAGAAAAGAACAAAATTATAAACTCCTTATATAGTACACAACTTCTTTTAGTGGTTAATAGCAGTATGTTTGGGTTCTCAGGGGAATTTCTAAGTCACTGAAATATTTAGCTTTTCAAGCTCCAGCATTTGTTTAAGCACTTTGGGAGGGCAAATATCATATCTTTCAAATCCTTTATTCATACCCGCCAAATGGAAATTTAAGACCCAAATCCTATTGTTTTTTTCCAATCAAAAGTACTGAATTGTTATTTAGAATAAGGATCTGCTGGCTAGGATCCTATTAATAGAACACAAAATGATTTGTCAAGTAGTTACATAGCTGCAGTCAATAATCCAATTTAAAAACATTTTCATTCAGGCAGTTTCTTTATAAAGAAAATGTCCCAAAAGACCAGCAAAGTAAGACAAACCTGATCACAACTATAAGTATGTGTGTATGTGTGTGTGTGTGTGTGTGTATCAGTCACTCTCACTATAAACACATTTTCTTTATATAACACCAATTTAAAATATTCAAATCCATTATAATAAATTTAGTATTTTTAAAAATATGAATTGAAATAGGTCTATCTCCTTAAAATATAATAATTTGTTTATGCTTGTCTGTATATTTTAAAATTTTATCATAAGCACTGCATAAATTGAAGGTATAGTTTTTAAAATGTGTATTTCTTCTTTTAGTAACAATATTAAAGAATCTGAAAATACAACAGCATAAGAGGGTAAGCTTAGGTCTCTCAATAAATAACCTTTAAATTTAGTAACAAATACACATTTTCAACCATCCAGCCCCCTTTTCAAACTCATAACTCATTTATAGAGAAAGTGTGCTGTAGCTTGACACTAGAATAGGAAATACCAAAAGATAAAACTTTGGCCCTTACATAACACCTAAAAAAACCCAAAAACTCAGACATCAGAAAAATAAAATATACACATATTGAGAACTGAAATGAAAAACATAAGAATTCTATTGAGGCATATTATAAGAAAATTTAACACAGTTTTAAAAATCAGAGCCTTTTCTAAGATCAATGCACATGATCTATGTGAATACTTTTCAGGGAGAAGGAATGTGGTATGAAATTATTTGAAACTGAGAAAAACTGGCATTTAGAGAACTCAAAGTAGGTCAGAAAGGATAAAGTCAAGCACAAAGGAGCGGTCAGGGGAGAGATAAGATCAGGAAGAAACGGACCATGTAAAATCTTGCAACAGCAAGGTACTAACTAACTTGGAGATGTCAAATCTGCAACTGTACATATTAATAGTGTATCTGAGTGTATACCAACTGAACAGAATACAGTTAGTTATTATTTAATTCAGACAAAAGCTAATGACAGAAAAAGCACTTCAGAATTTTTTTAAAAGGTCAATGGATTATATTTAGTAGGTGTAATGGACAAAAGGGAAGCTACAAGGTTTGTAATCAGTAAAGCTGAACATGTGGGCTGTTTCATTTCATCGTATTTATTCAACTTGGATTCTCAGTGTTAAATCTGAAAAGCTAGAGCACAAAAAGAAAGATGCAGCAGCACAATTAGAGGAAAAATCATTAACAATCTTTGGAATGCGGATGACACAATTTCCATTGCGGATAACAAAGAGAACTTGAAGCACTTGCTGACAAAGATCAAAGCCTGCGCCCTTCAGCATGGATCAAACCTCAACATAAAGAAAGCAAAAATCCTTACATATGAATAAAGAAGCACCATGAGGACACATAAGGAATAGAGTTATTATAGATTCCACTTTATTTGGATCCACAAATCAGTGGGCCTGGAGCACAAAATCGGTCTTTCAGCAATGATACCACCATGTGCCTGACCACAACTACAGTATTTCCCAGGACGTCGTATGCACATAAAAACTGGTTGATTAATAAGAAGAAGGAAAACAAAACAAAACAAAAAGCATGCTTTTGGACCATGGGTTCGGTGAAGAATATTCAATACACCAGAAGGTCAAACAAATTTGTCTTGGAAAAAGCAGGATCCGCATGCTCGTTAGGAAGGGAGGATGACAGGATTTCATCTTGGTTTGGCAAGAGTCATCCACAAAAGAGGCAGTGGATTGGTGCAATGACTGGAATAATTGCAACACTGGGTGTCTGAGTGTGCTGGGCTGGGAAGTATTTAATTGTGTGTAAAAAGGGTCACTAAGAGTTGGAACCAGCTTAAGGGGATCAACTGGTGTACTGGCAAACAAGCACTGAACTACAGGAAGAAAATATTCCAATGCACAGTTGCAGATAGGTTAGCCAAAAATACTAGTAGTCACGCTAGGCCAATGGTTCTCAACCTTCCTAATGCCATGACCCTTTAACACAGTTCCTCATTGTTGTGGTACTCCACCACCCCCAACCATAAAATCATTTTCTTTCCTACTTCATAACTGTAATTTTGCTACTGTTCTGAAGCAGGCAAACCCTGTGAAAGGGTCGTTCAACTGCCAAAGGGGTTGCGAGCACAGGTTGAGAACCGCTGCTCTGGGCTGTAAGCACCATTCGTCTGTCAGTTGGTTGTCGGCGGTGACTTGGTTGCTGCTGTGATGTTTAAAGCTATGTCACTGGTATTTCACATATGAGCAGGGTCACCCACGGTGCACAGGATTCAGCTAAACCTCCAGACGAAAAATAAAGTGTCAAGAAGCAATAGGCTGTCCGCTTCAGAGGGATTAGCCATGGCAAACCTGATGAGCAGTAGCAGAACACGGTCACAGAGCTAAGAGATGTGGCCCTCGGGTTAGGAAAGTACTCAAAATACAACTCAGCAAAGGCTGCCTCCTGCGCGCAGTCAACGTCAACGAAGCGATGAAGTAAAGCTAGCTGGCTAGACATAGCATAGCTATTACAGACAAAATGTAATTCAAATTCAATAGTGAAAGTCTTTTTGATCACAAATGCAATCCAATTCCTCTTCAAATTTTCATTTCGAACATAGTAAACCATATGTGATTCAAAATGGCAGTGTCTGTCCATTTCAGGTCACTAATAACTAAGATAGCAATCTTAGTGCTTTCCATTTCATTTTTCATGACCTCAAATTTTCCTAGATTAATGCTCCATCTATTCCATGTTCCAATTATGAAAGGCTGTTGTTTCTTCTCCTTCTGAGTTGTTTCCCACAGCAGATGAGGGTCTTGAAAGCTTTGCTCCATCCCCTTCATTCTGGGGAACTCTAACTGGAGGAAGCAGGTCTTTCCCAGTGGTATTTTGAGTGCTTTTGAACCTGTGGGGGCTCATTTTTTCTGTACTACACCAAGAAATATTCAACTGTTCATAAAGTGTTCAGGGGCTGATCCATCAGAAGTGAATTGCCTAATCCCTCATCCTGATCTGTTCTTAATATGAAAATTCCTGTAAAATATGTTCACCAGAGGTAAGTCTTCTCTGTACTTGAAATACATGTAGCATGGCTTTCGGCATCACAACAACACACAACACCACAGACCGATGAGCGAGGTCTTTAGTTCTTTTGTTGTTGTTTTCTGTGCCATTCCAGCCACTACCAAATTAGAAACCCGATGTACAACAGAACCAAACATCGCCGGATCCCACACCATCCTCACAACTGGGAAGCTGGAGCCCACTGTGACAGCCATGCTGTAACATCTCATCAAGGGCTGTCCTCTTTCTCGTTGCCCTTCTACTAACCGAGAAAAAGGCCCTTTTCCAGAGACTGGTGTCGCCTGATAACATGTTGAGAGTATGTGAGACAAGCCTCTGCATTCTCACTTCCAAAGAGCATTTTGGCTGTGCTTCTTCCAAGACAGATTTATTTGTAATTTTTGACACTCCGTGCTACTTTCAATGCACTCAGCCAGTATCATAATTCAAATGCATTGATTTTTCTTCAGTATTTCTTTCAACATCTAAGTGTCATATGCATCCGAGGTGACTAAAAATACCATAGCCTGGGTTCAGGCAAACCTCAGGCATCAAAGAAACATCTTTGCTCTTCTACACTTTAAAAAAGTCTTGTGCAGGAGATCTTCCCAGTACAATATATCATTTGATCACTTGACTGATACATCCATGATCATTAACAAAATTCTTGGTAACTGAATTCTTTTCTGCATTTTTCCTGATGCTTTCTAACAGTGTGAGGATTTTTGTTTTGTTTTAAACATTGACTTGTAGCCCATACTGAAGACTATACTCCATGATCTTACTAGCAAGTGCTTCAAGTTCTCTTTGTTCTCATCAGCAGCAACACAAGGTTGAAAAAGCACAGGTTGTTAAAAAAGAAGGTCAGGTTGTTAATAAGCCTTCCTCTGATCTCGATGCCATGTGCTTCATGTAGTCCAGGATCTCTGATTGTTGGCTCAGTACACAGACTGAATAAGTATGGCAGGAAGAATAAAAGACTGACACACACCTTTCCTGATTTTAAACCACCCCCATTCCCTTGTTTGGTTCAAGCAACTGCTTCTTAGAGGTGTTCTGTAATTCCCATTCATCTCAATGCTATCAGTAGTTTTGACCCTTGACTCTTGGAGAGGAGAAAACATAAGTCACACTTTCATCCTAGATCATTATCCTCCGTGGGCCGGAGTTGTTCTCTAGTATCTTTCCCCTACTCCACCTGTATACCTAGAACATTGACGGGCAGCTGGAAGTTGTTCAGTAAATACATGCAAAACTAGAACTTAAAAGAACAAACAAATATAATCTCACATCAGAACTAGGTAACAAGAGTCCCCACCAAGGGCCAGCAACTCAGAGCAACTTCATAGTAAAATTGTAATGAGGACCTCAGATGCTGACATCTAGAGTCCAACTGTTGAGGACTAAAAGGAGAGAAAATCAGAACAAATTGTAAGACCAAAGTGAATCTCTGCCTTCACTTTCATATCATTTCTGAAAATGTCAGCGATATATATCAACAACAGTTTGAAAAACTATTACATTTTTAAAACAGAAGAATCTGAGTTTTTCATTGCTACATTTTCTGAATATATTTGGGTAATTTGGCTAATCCTTCTGGACTTGTTTTCTCATCAACAAACTGAAATAAATGCTACCTTCTTCATAAAGCAAAAAAAATTTAATTAAATGACTTACTGTGTAAAGCACATGAAAGTCTTAATAACAACAGTCAGGGATATAGTTGTCAACAAATGAGAGTGTTTTAAATACAGTAAATAATATAATTATAATGGTTATTATTTCTGTCAAATACTAAATCATATCCTCTTGTTACCAAAATAGCTTTAGTTCTGTACTTTTAAAAAGCCTGTTATTGAACTATCATAATTTAACAAGCTGAAAAAACCCCAAAGCAATCCAATAATAAAAATAAAACTTTTAGCTAAGCAAGAAAACAGGGAAAGAGATGACCCAAATCCCATCCGATCCCCCGATACTAAGTTAGATGGCTTACTTATGAAGACACATTAAAAGCATGAATAGGAATCTGTCAGACTTGGCATTAGTAGATCAAATAGTCAGAATGACATGATATCTTGGTTTGGAACTAAAACAAATCAGTGCCACAGATCTGAAAGTCGAGAGTACACCCTTAGAATGAAAGCAGTGGAAACAGTTTGTTACTCAGACGCTCCCAAAGTTCCCAAACAGAAAACATTCTTTTAGCTCGACCACACAGATAGACATATGTACACTCTCTGGATGACATATGTTGTTATTATAAAAGTCTGGTCAACTAGGGTGCCATCTGCTGCTTTTTAAAATGGAGTTAGCTTAGTTGCTCGGTGAGGGGTGAGAGGAGAGAAACAGTACACATTTTTCTCTACTCCTTAGCATACAAACATTTTTGTGTGTGAGTCTATTTTTTCTACATTGTTAATCCTTTCTTAGCAAAGTAAGGACAAACAAGCTTGGCTCAAAGTCCATGTAGACAAAATTAAGTAAATTAAAGTTGATTCTGGGTTAATAACCTACACTTATCAAAAAATCATTTACTTGGCCTGGTGACAATACCAATTGAGATGAAAACATCCTCTAGGGTTTGAAATGCACACCATGTTGATAAAGAAAAATATGGAATTTATTTTATAGTTTGAAGAAAAATGATACGATACAATAAAGGCAGTGCTTAGCTACTAATTCAAAGATTGGGAGTTCAAATCTACCAGCCTACCAGGAGAAAGATGGGGAAATCTGCTTCCATAAGGAACGACAGCCTCAGGACCCCCTTTGGGGCAATTCTACTCTGTCCTGTACGATTGTGTTATGTTGCAATTGACTTGAGGGCAATGAGTATCCACAATATCAAGATAATTCCATATTTTAAAGATCATTTCTTTATTTTTAAATATAGTCAAAATGTTAGGTTGAAATGTCCCTCATTTGTAGTTTGGCCTAGGTGAAAAACGTTTTGTTTTATTTATTTCATTTTATGCCAATTTGAAAAGCAGAAACTTGTTTCGTTTGCATGTTCCCAAAGATTTTGGGCACTTTTAGTCTTGCAAAGTGGGCACTGTGCTATGCATCCTATATATGACAATTCTTTCCTACATTTAAATCTCAGGGCCTCAGGGCGTGCCCCTGGGCCAATCACCTCACAGTTGCTGACGACCCCAGTCCGCATAATAGAAGATAAAATCAGCTACCCTGTAGAATTCTTCTAACTACTAAACCCGGATTTCCATGAGAAACCTCCACATATGCCAGCTATCATTGTTGCCATTAAGTGGGTGGGTCAGCTTTTAGCTGCCTCAAGCTTACACAGTTCTCTTTCTCAGTTATGTCAAACCACTGTACTCACCTTCAGTCATGTGTGCATAGGAACAGTAAAGAGCCACTCCAAAAGCGCTAAAGACGCAATTTTGTACTATATTTTTCACAAACTTATTTTGTTTCCCAAAGTTCCCGAAACAGTTCATTATACATTCATTCCATTTTTCCATGAACTGTTTGAAGGCCTCTCATATAGCTACATTCGTATTATACACTTTATTCTATGCATTATTACACAACTTTTTTCATGTTTATTTATTGATATTTGATTCTGGTATTTGATTAGTTATTTTTATTTTTGCTAATGATTTAAACTTGTATTTTACATGAGATGCTTAAAATACTTAGGTACTTATAAATAAAATTTTATGGTTTATCTCATAAACATCTTTGTTTATACTTATTTCCTGGAGTCCAATTCCTCTTGTATTTGGTTTTATTCTTGCTGGAGTAAATCCTCTATTAAAAATTTCAGAGAGAAGCTATTTGTGTTTAAGTCCATGAATTATTGAATCATTGAAAGCATGAATGCCAGGTTGGCAGAGTATAAAATTTTAAGTTCAGGGTTCATTTTTCCTTCAACATTAAAGATAATGATTTATTATCTTCTTTCCTCCAGAGTTACTTACGAAAATTCTGTTTTTGTTCCATTATAGACTACCCAAGTCTACTTTCCCCTAATAGCTGATAAGATTTCTTTTTGTATTATTGATATATTTAAATCGTGTTTTCATCAGTCTAAATTTGACTCATATTTTCTTCCAAATTGGTTGACCCTTAAGCAGTGTACTTTCCCTTTTTTGGGGGGCGGGGGGATTTGTGGCCAACTCTAATATGTTATTTTTATAATACAGTCCCCAGAATTTCTTAAATAATTTTTTCATCTAAACTCCTTCTGGAAGCAAGTTTTAACTTCCAGATGAAGTCTCATTTTTTATTTCATAATTTCCAATTTTTATGCTGTTGTACTAGTTGTTGGCAAATTCCTCAATTTCGCCTCATTAATTTATAAGGTTTTCCCCCTTTTATTTTAGTGATCAAATTTTAATTTCCTTGATCTGCTGTAGCATCTGTCACATCTCTCTGTGGCCATCGATCAACTGCACTCTGATTACGCTCTTAACTAATTTTGCCTCCATGATCTACTCTGATTTGAGTGAGAGGGCAGTGTGAGTTGATCTCCTCAGAATAAATAAATAAACAAATAAATAAACAATGGATCTGTCGGATTCCTAATCTTCTGAACACTCCCGTCTTTATCCAAACCCACTTGCTCACCTAACGCAGGCACCCCTGTTGATGCTGTCTGGACCAGAAAAGTTAAGTGGGGCTCATTAGGTTTGAGTTACCTGACTGGCCTTCTGCAATAATCTCATATCCCTGGAAATGTAATGCCATTTGAGTGTACACACCTAATGTTTATATTTTATTATCACAACTTGCTGTATTAATCCTTTCTAATTAAGCAAATAAAAATTTTTTCCTTGGACTAGCTTTATAATGATAGGTTGCTAGCAAACAAGTAAATAAAGCTACAAAACTGAAATTTAGAAGAAGAGCTAAGCAGTCTTAAACATTTTAAATAGAAGAATGAGAGATACAGAATTGTGGGAGAGGATGAAATAAGAAACATTATCTACTATAGCATGGGATGCCAGTTGGTCCTGAGGATCGCAGCTAGATTATCTTTCTTATTCTCTCACTTGCCCTTGGGCAAGTGTCTATAACTCTTTATGCCTAAGAGTACTCATCATTAAACTTAGTTCCCTATCTTGAAAATTCCCTTTGAGAATTAAAAGTGCTAATTTGTATATAGAGCACACAATAATGTTGTATAAATACTATACAATATGTAACTATTGGCTGCTGCTTCTGCTAATTATAATTGATAATGCTTTGAAATATATTATAGCAGATGTGTTTTTAATATTCACTCAAGAATTTTGAAAACACCACAAAAGAATGGAAAACAATGTCCTTAGACCGTGCTGTGGAAGCGATGCAGGTTCGGCACTGGTCAGTAATTGCACCCCAGCTGGAAAATGAGGTTGTCTGCCTCTCAGAACACTTCCAGGGTCGGTGTGAGTCAGAATCGACTCTATAACAGCGAATCTTAGGGTAAGTATATATAGAGATTCAATTATAATTCTAGGATGATAGTTCTAAATAAAGCAAAATTTTGACTAATAAGACAAGTCACTTAAAATATTCTTGAAGTAGTCTAATTAAATGAAATGATGAATGTAAACTTACCTTGAAACATTAAAATTATCATTTAAAATATAAACTTATGTTTCAGTTCTTGTTACCTTTTAAATTCATTAACCAAAAATATCTATTTATATGTTACTAGATACTATCCCAAACTATTCACAAAGTTAATCTACTTATAGTCATTAAAAACTAAAAATATGTTGAATTTTATAATTATATTTAAAAGGAATTTCATATTTGTTTTCAGGTTGGTATCAGAAAATAATTGTATTGGTGAGCCAAAGCAAACAATATTTTAAAAGATATTTCCAAACTTATAAAAACAATCTCCCATAAATATCATTTTATTGTAGGTACTACAACTTTTAGCCTTTTACTAAACCACATCATGAAGTTTTAATTACACTGTTATTTCTTAGTAACAGCAAAATATGAGAATGGCTAGAGGAGCACTTCAGAGTTTCGACTGTGGCATCTTATCATCCAGAACTGTTAATAGTTGTTTATTATTCTGAAAACGATGGGGAAAAGCACACAAGAACATGCAAATGTGTTCTGTTCCCACAGCATAACCCTTGGATATGTAAAGCAGATTTAATATTAAAGCTCTAATTTGTCATCCCAGAAATCTAAATACCTCTTAAGTGTTACATAAATGTGTAAAATCTGCACAGGAAAGTTCTCTCTAATCATTTTATATTCGGCAACTTGGCATTACTGATGACTTTCATCAATTTTACCTACTTCTGTGTTTTATTAAATTGCTGATAGTTTTCAACATCAAGTGAAAAATGCTTTTAATATAAATGTAATTGCAGTTAAAAATACAGATTTCCCGATTTATTAAACTGATACTTAACCAAACTGAGAAAATGCAGTCCGCAGCCATAGATAGATAGATAGATAGATAGATAGATAGATAGATAGATAGATAGATAGATAATGAAATGCCTGACTCAGTGGGTAAGTATGTTGTTTTCTGACCACTTCTTTCTACCTAAGCCAAAATCTCTACCATCCAGGCACTTGGAACTCCGGCAACCCCAGGGCGCAGAGTAGAACTGTGGGTTTCGTAAATGAACTCTTTCTGGGAGTAGAAAGCCCATCTTTCTCCCATGGAGCAGCTGGTGGTTTCAAACTGCCGACCATGCAGTTAGCAGCTCAACATGTCCCCTGCTAGGCCACCAGAGACCCTGTGAAATCAATTACCTATGGCAAAAGTATGATACTATGAAAAGTCCTATGAAATTTCACAAATAGCAATGGATTTTTATTATAAAAGTAATGTATGCTCATTAAGCACACTGTAGTTTACAAATAAGGAAAAATTAGGTAAATTACAGTGCTTCCCCATAAACAAACCTACACTAACATTTTACAGGGTTTATTATTAAACATAGCCTGATAGGGTCCCCTGGAGATGCCACTGTAATTTTTAGTTTCCATTTAAAAAATAGAATTTCCTGTGCCATTAAAACTATTTCTAAATAACATTATTTATTGTTGCATTATATTAACTTTGTTGACTATATTAATAATATAAAGTTCTCAAAAATTTAAATGCCACTTATATTTCAAGATTTCTCTATTTTATTTCACCAGTTCCCATCTAGACAACTACCCTTGGATATAATTTGGAAGTCCTACAGCAAACAGAACTAAAAACATCTAAAAGTAAATCTATTATTTTATTTTGAGATCTCTCTCTTTCTATTTCATTTCTTCATAAACTAAAAATACTGGCATAAAACTTACTTTACCCACTATTGATTTCCTATTTTTTACCTTTAAAATTTATCTTCTAAAGATTTTATTTTAATTTTCAATGTAATAGTCTTCCCAATGTAATCCATATTCTAAAAGCAAATTCAAGCATTTTACAAAGACTGCTACCTCTAAGGGAGTGACAGGTTCAGTATAATAAATTACACCTTCATAATATGAATAATTACCATAGACTAAAAGAGACCACGTCACAACATAAAAGTAATGTATTTGGTGGGAAACCATTTTGCTAGTTTTCAACATTTCAATCAAATAGCTATTGATTTATGAAGGAATCATTTATTACCATTATATATTATATAAATATTGATGCTCCTGTTAAGCTGTCGAGTTGGTTCTGACTCACAGTGGTGACCCTGTGACAGCATGGGAAGACAGCCTGATTCTGGGTCACCCTGACCATTACACTGTGTCCAGGCAAATGCTGCCACCAAGCCAGCCCATCTCACTGAGGTCATCCTCTTTTGCACTGACCCTCTATCAACCAAATACATGCACCCAAAACATCGTTTTTCTTTAACCAATGACAATGTAAAAGTGACGATTTCCTGGAATATCATTAGTTATTCAGAAAGGAAGTATGGTTTGTAGATGTAGTTGGACAAAATGCATAATCTGTTATGAAATCGGAGATCAGCAAAACAAAGCAGCTTTCTTCAACCTCAGCAATGGGCTGAAAGGTTATTTTGCTTGGTGTGTAAATGCTAACCAAGCATCTTCTGACTAGGTTTTGCACGGCGCTCAATGAAGGACTTCCTGGGAGACTTTCAGAATAGAGTGCTGCTATAAGCCACACTCGCTGCAAATCAGGGAGCAGCAACTCCACACCCAGTTCCTTTCTGCTCTTAATTCCTCCCCATACTTTGCTCATCTGTCTTACTCCTCAAAATCTCGAATGCTGTATCATCTTTCCTACAATCGTCTGGCCTCATACTTTGTAATGCCACATGGATACATATATATATATACATAAATTCTTAATACCTTAAGCCCACATTACAGCAACATGTGAATTTTAACTTCAGGTGTGGTCTCAAAAGCAGCCCTGGTGATGTACTGGGTTGCGAATTGGACTGTTAACCTAAGCCAGTGGTTCGAACCCACCAGCCTCTCCTATAGAGAATGAAGAGGCTTCCTGCTCCCATAAAGTTTTATAGTTTCTCTCTCTCCACACACACATGCACGCATGCACACAATTATATTTTGTCTTTAGGCTCGCTATGACTCCGAATTGATTCAATGGCAGTAAATTTGTCTTTCTGTGGGTTTTATCTAATATTTAAGGGAGGGGGCCCTAAAGATCAAAACTTCCTCCTCTGAAAGGGTTTTCACTTGTGCCACTTGTAAACCTTTACCTTGAAAATACGGCTGCCTCTGCCCCGCTCCAGCTTCATCAGTAATTCCTGCATTTGTTTTACTGTCATTTCGGTCATCTCGAGCTCGTCCACAAGTTCCGCCATTCTATGGATGCTTGGGGCCTCTCCTCATCTCTTTTACTCTCTCACTGTTGACATTGTCAATAAAAGTCTATTTTGGCTTTGATTCGGCTGCCCATTGAGGTAGACAAGGTACTAAGTTATTTACATATTAATTACTTTAAGTACCTATTTGATTAGTAGAAAAAGAATTACAAACAAGATAAAAAGTCACGAAGGCACACAATGTATCTACACAATTGATATATTCGTATTTTTCATAATTTATATCTTCTATAGATCTAAAACTTTAACCCCACAATCTATGATGACGTTGAATGGTAGGAAGTCAGGAGCCAGATTCCAGAGTCTTTTGCTTCCTGTGGATGCATGCATTTAAGAATTAGCTAGTAGGCAACAGCAGACCATGGCTTGTGATAAACAATGCGATGAATGAACCTTTGGGGGTTTCTAATGCGTCTGTGCAAAGGAAATATGTAATCAGAAACACTCAAACATTTGTTTGAGCGCTTAGGGGCTATTGCACTACGCTGGGAAAGAGATCTTTGAAGCAATGTGGTAGGCAGTGAAAATAAATTTTAACAAAACTATTCATAGATATTTAAGAAACAGAATGAAAATACTGGTTAGTCAATTAGAGTTTGGGGGTTAATAAATTAGAAGTTAAGGCTTGTAAAAGAGAAAATTCCAAAGGTGATTCCAAATTTTCCAATTTAGCTATCCAAGTGAACAGTAATTCTAATCAGAAGGATAGGGAACGGAAACAAAAACACATGATTTTTAAGAATCTTGGAGATACTGATGCTAGTCACTGACCTATTGAGTCTGATCCATATATGCGGACACATGAGGCAAATGGCGCCTCCAGAATTCAGATTCAATTGGTAGCCTCTAGAGGACTCTCGATGACCAAAGTTCTTTTTATATATGAATCTGAAAACCCGTTCCTTTATTGACACCTCGCCCAATTGAATGCAGAGTGAAATCAGTTCACTTCTGAAAGTAAACCCTTCAGCCTCCTTTGAGCTTTGAAAAGACGGAGAGTAGTGTTATGACAGGCCTAGAACCAGTGTATGGGCGCCCTTGTGGCAAACAGGGTGAAGCTCTGGGACGCTAACCAAAAGGTCAGCAGTTCCCAAAACCCAGCTGTTCATGGGGAAAGATCAGGCTTTCTGTTCCCATAAGACTGAAAGACTTGGAGACACACAAAAATAAAGACTAGGCACTGTTTTAAACCATTGAATTGTGGAATGATTTGTAACACAGAAAGCGAAAAGTTGTAGGGAACCCACAGAACAAGTCTGGGCTAGGTCAGTCATAATTAAGGCAATGAAGCCATTGGAATAGATTCAAGTATACTTTTAAGCAATTTAGTAAGTGCTCCCTATAAAACAAACATTTGGTGAGTTTTATTTAAATTCAGATTCATATCTGTCATGATACTGATAATCGAACTGAAATGACCAAGATCTCAAGGAACTACAGGATTGCAAAGGGAATATACAATAAATAGTATAATGCTTGCTATCAAAGAGAAATTTTGATCTTATTAGACTTGAACTTATATTTTCAGAAAACAAAAATCATTCTAATAGTAAATAAATGAATTCTCAAATACATAAGGAATTGAAATGCTTTAGGCATTTCTCCATAACTGAAAGGTAAGCGATTCAAACCTACCATCTACTCTGTAGGAGAAAAATGAAGTCATCTCCTGCCAAGCACATGTAAAGTCTTAAAAGCCTGAAGGCACGGTTCCAAACTGTCCTATAGGGTTGGTTTGGATCAGAATTGATTCAGTGATAGTGGTTGGTTTTTTGTATTTTTTTTATGAGTCTGGTAAAAGTGCATGCAAAATATAGCAATCAGAAAGACAGAGAAAAAACTAGGTTCAAAACCAAATGTATTATTGTATCGACACAAAAAATCCCATTTAGTCCTATTTTCTCATCTCTGTTCATGCCATCCACATGGCCCTTGCAACTCCACATTCTCCTTAATTTCCCATTTCTATGACTGTCAAGTCCCATCTCTACACCCCTTGCTTTTTATTTCTTTTATTCTCAGTTAGATAAAGCTTTTTTACTTCATGCCTCAATTCATGCCAAGTGTGGAAGCATTATTTTATGGATAACAAACTCTGACCAGCCTTCAAATCTTGATAAGCCTTTAACGTTTTGAAAAATTGCACCTACTGGTACCCCAATATATGGATCCCATCATAATTCATTACTCACTAATCGTTCCTTTGTTGAGAGAGAGATGAGGCCTCAGAAGCCAAAGGAGCCAGTTCAATTGTGTCACAGAGGGCGGCTGTGAACAGCAGCTGACTGGCGGGCAGGGAGCAGTCTGTACTTAAGGAGCACGGTTGGCACAGCAGTATGAGCATGGCTGCTAACCAAAGAGGTGGAGGTTCAAACCCTCCAGTGGTTTTGCTCTGTGGAAAGAATGACCTGACAGTGTGCTCCATAAAAATGACAGTCCCAGAAGCCCCGCGTCATGCTGCTGTGTGGTGCTGCCAAGTGAGTTCTGACGGCTAGCACCCCTGGTACAAGCATCCACGCCATTGTTCTCCTGGTGAGCCCACTGCGGCAGCTGCCGCTGGATCGGTCCATCTTGTCCATGGCTCTTCCCCTTTCCACTTCACCTCTACCAAATATGATGTCCTTATTCTCCCAAAACAACATATGCAAAGTACATGAAATGAAGTCTCGCCTTCCTTGCCTCTAAGGAGCGTTCTGTCTGAACTTCTTCAAATACAGATTTGTTTGTTCTTTTGGCACAGCGGATTACTTTCAACATTCTTCCTCAGTACCAGAATTCAAATGCATCGGTTCTTCTTTGGTCTTCCTTATTCAATGTCCAACTTTCACATGCACATGAAGTTTTGCAAATACCACTTTGGGCCAGGTGCACCTTAGTCCTCAAAGTAACAGTTTTGCTTTTCAACATTTAAAAAAAGTCTTGCATGGCAGATTTACCCGATGCAATGCATCGTTTGATCGACAGGGCAGCTCTGTTCTGTCCAATAGGGTCACCATGAATCCCTATCAACTTATTGGTAGCCCACAACAACAGCAATCTTTCCTAGAATATTATTTTATTGTTTGTCTTAAAATGATGCATTAGGTTCATTGTTTGTCATGCACATTTCATCCTCTACCTTATTTCCAATTTTTCTATATATGGGTAGGGTTATATTATCTTTATCCTTTTTTAATTAATAAATCTTTTTATTGGGGCTCATAAAGCTCTTATCACAATCCATACATACATCAATTGAGCAAATCACCCTTATACATTCGTTGCACTCATCATTCTCATAATTCACCTTTATACAGTTCCTAGCTTCTCAAACACCCAACTCACTGCCATGAAGTCGATTCCAACTCAGAGTGATCCTATAGGGCAGAGTTGAATTCCACCTGTGGGTTTCTGAGGCTGTAACCTTAGAAGCACAGGCTTCATCTTTCTCCCATCATTCCTAGCTTAGTGTCTTACAAGTAACAAATGTTCAGCAAATTCTAGTTAAAATGAAAAGAAAGTTTACAAAATAATCTCCTTGTCTTTGGAATTGTTCAGCCTTCATTGGTGTAATATGCACATTATTTCTTGATCAAGTTTCTTAAAGGAAAACATGGGTTATTTCATTCCTTTGTAATTGTTTCTTACAATATAACTAACTACATACAAAATGTCATGATTAAAAACCAAACAACATATTTCCCACCATTGTTGGCACTGCCATTCAGTCAATTCTGACTCATAGCAACCTTATAGGATAGAATAGACTGACCTTGTGGGTTTCCAAGGCCGTAACTCTTTTATACAGTTATATAATGATATATATATAGTTATATAATGATATATATATAGTTATATAATGATATATATATATATATATAAATCAGAGTTCGACTTTGAGGTTAGCAGCCCAACTCATAACCACTAGGCCTCCTGGGCTCATGCTGTGCTATCTGTTCACTATCTTTCCAATTCTCTGAACATGCCTAGGTTTTGCCAGTCCTGTTCTTTCACTCCACCTTACTCTCCATTTGAAATATCATCTTACAAATATTGTCCTGCTCAAACCATAAAGAGCAAAATTCAGTTTGTCTCAAGTTTGTGAAGTATCTCATTCCCAAATTGAAATGATATCATCAGTAAATGCCCCTTCTTTTTACTTTTCCCTTGATATTTCATTTATCCTAACTTGTATATGGATTATAAATTGGACTGCCTAAGGTTAGCTCAACCAATAAAAATTATTTGAATAAATGTATGCTTATTTTTAAAGTAATGTGGGGAGATTGTATATATTCCCTTTTATGCTTAGTTACAGAATGTGGTAGTTATATAATCGCTAATCAATTTGAGGATTAAGAGTGTAGGGGTGGAGTCTAGCCTGTCAATCAACTCATAGCCAGTGAGGCCTCTGTGTGGCCATGGCCTTCCCCTGAAAAGTCTGGGATATCCTGTATTTTCCTCCTTGGAGGCGGGAGTCATCTCCCTACTGACAAGGCTGACTCCCTGAGGAGAAGCCACACGGACCTACCCTGATGCAGCCCTGGGAGCTGGCGAAGCCTCATGGAGACCCTGCCAGTGTGGAGATGCTTATAGCACCACTGGATCCAAAGACTTTCTACCCACTGGCCTGTGATCATCCTGAACTTGGCGTAATTACACATGTTTCCTGAGTCTAAAGAGGACTTTATAGATTGGTGTCAGACATATGGGCTAATTTTGGACATATGGGCTTGGAATGGAGTGGGTTAAGATGCTTCCTTACTGTATAATTACCCTTTATCTAAACCTCTCTCTCATACACATATGAGTTTCTGTGGATCTGTTTCTCTAGTCTACCCGGACTAACACAGAGAAGGAAATACAAACGTAAGTAGAGGAAGCTACTGCTTGCGTCCAGATATTTGAATCATAATCTTATTGGATTCTTTCTTAAACCCACAATAGGTTTTGTTAGAGAGCTTATTTGAATGGAGAAGACATTAGTCAATAATACAATAAACATTTTTTAATACAAACTAATTCATCACTAGTTTCTGAAGGTGAATGTCACAACAATAAATAAAGCCTTTATAAATTCATAGTCATTAATCTAGTGATGATAATTTAATAACTTAACCACTGCACCAAATCTCCTTCTGACAATTATAATCATCCTAAATGTGAAGCACAAAAATTTTAAAAAATACTTAAATATATGAAAAGATGCACAAACTAGAATAATAAACTCATCACCCCCTCTAGCAATTAGTGATTCATGTTCACCCCTTAACCCTCACAAAACTATTTTTAAACAAATTACATCATCCAGTGTCATCCATACAGAGAACTGTGTAGAGGGATAAAAACTTTAAAAATGCAATTTCTGTATCAGTACAACACTTAGCATTAATTAGTAACTCTGATACCACTGATGAACACACAGGACAACATCATAATATCTTCAGGGCTTCAAAATGTTTCTGGGAAAATGAAACTAAAAGGTAATGAACATTTCCCATGACTTTTTTGAAACTTTTATGGTACAAAAACCTATCAATATCCAGTAAAGAATACTTGTAATATTATCCTAAGTTTGTGTAAAAGGGGGAAGCTAAACAACAAAGCAAAATAAAAGGATAAAGACCAATATGATGACTGAAACTGTTTGTAGAAAACAGGCTCATTGATGATTCTAGTTTTAATTTCACTTTTATCTAGCTTACCATTTTGAAAAATAAAATTATACTCAGTTACTATTCAATCAAAATTAGAACATATTTTATCATTTTAAATACTTTTTTGGAAATGGAAGAGTCTATAAGCAAATAACTATTTATTCTTACCTGGGTATTTTCAAATATTGCCGAAAGAAAATACAGATACTTAAAAATCTGTACAGCTTCAATCATGCAGTTGCCATCAGAGTTTGCCTTTCATTGTTTTTTTCTCCTATGTATCGTATGGGAATCACACAACTGGAAATATAAAATGAAATGAAACAATAGAATTAACCAATAATTATATTTATATATATTTTGATGTGGAGGTTATAGCAAAAACACAACAAAGAACAAACAAATCCACAACCATCGAGTTGATTCTGACTGATAACAACCCTATATAGGGTTTATGAGAGTGTAAATCTTTACAGGTGTATTTATGCTTACACTTACATTGCATTAAAATTCTAATTAAATTTTTCCCAAAAAAGTTACTAAGTCACAGGAAAGCAATGTTTTATATAGAAAGAATACATTTTTAAAAGGTTAAGTTACAGATTGCTAAATAAAAAATGTTTTAATTCATAAGTATCTTAGTATGAAAGCAACGTATAACTGGCTCCAGCTATTTCCTTCACATATTCACTAATTAGACTTGGCACTTCACTAACAAAGTGCAAACCCTGTCCAAGATGATTAAGAAGGTGAATCAAAATTTTGTAAAACACTGAAATTTTTCATTCCACTTCAATTGCCATAAAAAGCATTTAGATAACTCACCCTTCTGATCATACCTATCAGGTGGTTAATGTTTATCACTTTTTATTGCAACAAAGATGAGGGAAAAGTTCTGCCGGGTAAATACAATAATGCAAAATAGCCCCTTAATTTGGCCATTCAGAATAAACCTAAATTCAGATAGGAACGGAAAACCGACAAAATAACATTCCTTCTTGATAAAAGAGCTGAAAGGTGAGGCTTAAAAAAAAAAAGTGGCAGCACATCTCACGCATATCCTGTATCCAAGCAAAACTTTCAGAAAACCTTAAAAGGACAACCACTGATTGTTATATATAATTTTAAAAAATCATATTTAGATATTTTAGGTACTGTTTGTAATACAATCTCAGGTTTAAGTTACTCAAAATGATTATAAATGGAATACAAATACTTTTGCAGCCCAAGAACAAAACATTTATTAGTGGATAATCTCACTGAGATTTTCCCAGCACTAAGGAAGAGAAAAAAAAGTTATCAACCATAAACAAAAACTATTGATGTTCTAGCACCTTCACTGATGAATTGACTGGTTTCTGCCTTTCACTGTCTCTCCATCTACATAGAGGTTCCCAGTGGAGTAGTGGTACCTCTCTCTGGTCTGTGCTCAAAAGCTGGGTATTAGAATCACCAGCAGCTCTGCGGGAGAAAGACAAGGCTTTCTATCTCCATTCTATCTTACAGTTTCAGAAACCCACTGAGAGTGGCTATGAGTCAGCATCGATTAGATGGCAATTAGTTTGGAATTTTTTTGCTTCAATGAACAAACAATTATGGAGATTGAGCAAGACCAGACAGTGCTTCATTCTGCTGTGCACAGGTCACTCAGGATGGGGATTGATTGACACAAAGGCACTTGACAGCAACAACAAATGAAACTACATCACCTGGCCATATATATATATGTTTTCGTGCCCATCTCAGATTACATCTTGATTGGTTTCCTACAAATGCAATCCCCAGGCCCAAACTACTCCATGTGTTTTTAGTATTTGAATGCTTATCCCATGGTTGTTTCCCCAAAAGTTATACCAACCTGTTTTCAATAGTATATAATAATGACAATTTTAAATCACTCTTGCCAGCAACAATCTTTCTGATTGAAAATTTAATAATTTTATTATTTGTTCCTTTTATGAAATTTGTATTTATTTAATTACAGTAGTATAACTTTCTAATGTATTTAATTTATTAAATATTTATTCAATGATTTTTCTATTTTCTTTTATTGTTATATTTTAAAAGGATGTCCTGAAGTTTCAATAAATATTATGTCTAAAGGTTTATAGACTCTGCCCTATACTTTGATTGCTCTTTCCCCAACATATGAATTACATTGATTTACTCAATTCTTTCATTAAATTTGTAGAGCCAGTTTTATTTCAAAGTTTTCTTTAATATTATTGTCATATATTTTAGCATACAAAATATATTAAAGCACTCTATATCATTAACAAATGGTTAAAATACCCTGTTCCATTGACAGTTACCATTTCATTGGTCTAATATGTTTACCAGAAGCCCTAGTGTTGCCGTGGGTTCCACACTGGACTACTATCCACCTGAGTCAGTAGTTTGAAACCACCCGCTGTCTACTCCCAGAAAGATTTTCCGTCTCAGAAACCCACTACTCTAGGCTACAGCGTCACTATGATTTTTCCAGTGTTATAGAGTTCAATTTTATTCATGATAATATCCAGGCAGTGGGTAAGCTCTCTCAAATACAAATTTCTGTGAGCTGGAAATTAATTCCTAATTCCCAAAGTAGGGTGGGGAGAAAGGAATTGTACTTGTTTCTATTCTAAATTGACCACAGCATCACAGTAATTGGATATACCTTTAACATAAATTCAATAAACATCATTCAATACAATATAGAAAAGTTCCCACATCAATGTAACTAAAACGTTTGTAATGTTATCTACTGTCAAACAACTAGGTTACAAAGAAAAGGGGGGAAACTCAGGGATATAAGTATCACTTGTTTAGGTGGGCAAAGGACCTGAATGGAAGTTTCACAGGGGCAGAAATCCAAAGGGCCAATAAACATGAGAAATGTTCCTGATCATTAGCCATAAGAGAAAAGCAAATTAAAACAACAATGAGATACCACCTAACACCCTCAAAGATAGCCCAGTTCAAAAAATCAGAAAGCAACAAGTGTTGGAGAGGCTGTGGGGAGACAGGAACTCTCATCCACTTCTGGTGGACATGTAGGTATGTACAGTCACCTTGGAAATCGATCTGGTGATATCTAAAACAAATAGAAATAAAGCTAACATATGACGCAGCAATCCCCCTACTGCTCATATTACCCAGAAGAGGCAAAAAACAAACCACGGTCAGACATCTGTGCTCCAATGTTCATTATGGCACAGTTCACTTGCAAGGAGTTGGAAATAACCCAAATTTCCATCAACTGACAAACAGATTTAAAAACTGTGGTACATACATACAATGGAGTACTACACATCGCTAAAAAGCACCGATGAACATATGAAGCGCATTGTCTCATGGGTAGAACTGGTGGAAATGATGCTAAGTGAAGTAAGCAAAGCACAAAAGGACAAGTACACCACGAGTCCGCTGAGGTAAGCTTAAAAAACAAAACTGCAAATGGGGCATAGGGAAAAAACTACTATATATAAACAGTCCTGGGGTGAGGCCAGGTAGTAATGGCAGGGGTCAGACCAAATGCAAGGATACAAATGGTAGCCAACTAAAAAGGAGTGGGGAGGAAAGGAAAGGGGAAAAAAAGAAAAATAAATGGGTAGCGGGGGAACAGGTCACTAACCCACCCAAGGAGAGGGTAGTGTTTATATCTCCACAGGGAAAGAGGGACAAGACTTCAACCCGGTGCTCCAAGATGTGAATGCAACATGCTGGCATGGAGTAGGGAACCATTGGAGAGGTCTGAGGGTCCAGCCTCCATCCCAACTACATGGACACCTGCCCCTCCCCTCAGAAGAATTCACTTCAGAGGACAGCACTGAAGCTGCAGCTGAGGGAGAGGGACATGTCTAAACAGACATCAGGGAGCAAATAAAGGGGATGGAAGAGAGAGTGGAGCACATCCTGGCCCACCAACCCTTGAGGATATCCCCACTCAGAGCAGTCAATCTACAGAGAAGACCATTTGGCCGGCCCCACAATGAAACAAGACATCCCTCACTGGCCCATACCCCTCAGGGGACAACACTGGAGACATAGTGTGGGAATTGCACCCTATCTCACACCACACTGAGGTAAAACACTAAGGGTGTGCAATAGAACAGCAAAGGGGAACAGAGCAAGGAAGTCCCCAGGGAATACAAAAATAGACTTTGCGGCCAGGACGTGGCACCCCCATCAAACTCAACCTGGGAAACACTCCTAAAGGCCAACAGACAGTCTTCGACCTAACTACGGGCTTTTTCTTTTCTTTTCTTTAAGTCACTGGTTGTTTTGTTGTCTTTTGTTGCTTTGTTTTGCTCTGTGCTGGTTTGGGGCATATTATTAACTCTACAACTCTGTTTAAAGATGATAGGTTGGATGAACAATCTGGTAGAGAAAACAATGGGACAGTTAACGGGGGACATGGGAGAGGGGGATGTGGAGGGAAAGGAAGTGGTGTTAACAAACCCAGGGACAAGGAAACAACAAGTGATCCAAAATCGGTAGTAAGGAGGGTGTAGGAGGCCTGGTAGGGCTTGATCAAGAGCAATGTAACCAAGAAGAATTACTGAAACCCAAATGAAAACTGAGCATGATAGTGGGACAAGAGGAAAGTAAAAGGAAATAGAGGAAAGATCTAGGAGACAAAGGACATTTATAGAGGTCTAAATAAAGGCATGTGCATATGTAAATATATTTATATATGAGGATGGGGAAACAGTACTATGTGCATATATGTATAGGTTTAGTATTAAGGTAGCAGATGGACATTGGGTCTCCACTCAAGTACTCCCTCAATGCAAGAGCACTTTGTTCTATTAAATTGGCATTCCATGATGCTCATCTTCCTGTATGGATCGCTGAATACAAATGTGTGCATAAGCAAATGTGGTGAAGAAAGCTGATGGTGCCTGGCTATCAAAACATATAATATTTGGGGTCTTAAAGGCTTGAAAGTAAAGAAGCAGTCATCTAGCTCAAAAGTAACAAAGCCCACATGGATGAAGAATAGCAGCCTGTTTGATCACGAGGTGTTGAAGGGATCAGGTATCAGGTATCAAAGAACAAAAAATCTTATCATTGTGAATGAGAGGGAGTACAGATTGGGGACCCAAGACCCATCTATAGGCAACTAGACATCCCCTTACATAAGGGTCATAGGGAGGAGACGCCAGTCAGGGTGCAGTGTAGCAATGATGAAACAAACAATTTTCCTCTAATTCCTAAATGCTTCCTCCCCTCTCCCCACCCGGCACCAACTATCATGATCCCAATTCTACCTTACAAATCTGGGTAGACCAGAGGATGTACACTTGTACAGATAGGAACTGGAAACACAGGGAATCCAGGACAGATGATCCCTTCAGGACCAGTGGTGAGAGGGGCAATACCAGGGGGTGGAGTAGAAACTGGGACGAATTACAAGGATCTACATATAAACTCCTCCCTGAGGGATGGACAACAGAAAAGTGGGTAAAGGGAGACGTCGGACAATGTAAGATAAGACAAAATAATAATAATTTATAAATTATCAAGGGTTCATGAGGGATGGGGAAAAGTGAGGAGCTGATACCAAGGGCTCAAGTAGAAAGTAAATGTTTTGAGAATGATGAGGGCAAGAAATGTACTTGACACAATGATTGTCTGTATGGATTGTGATAAGAATTGTACAAGCCCCCAATAAAATTATTTTTGAAAAAAAATATGTATCAAGGTTTCGCAAGGGTGGGAGGGAGGGAAGAGAAAGAGAGGAGGTGCTACAAAGGATTCAAGTAGAAAAAAATGTTTTGGAAATGATGATGGTAATATAGTACATATGTGCTTGATACATTTGATGTATGGATTCCTATAAGAGCCATATGAGCCCCCAATAAGATGATTTATTAAAATACAGAAGGTTTTTAATTTTTTTTAAGTATACTTGGTAATGACAATGGCATATGTTTGTATATGACAATGGTGCTTGGGCTTCAGTACTGATTACCATTAGCAGTCACACATTGTGTGTATCAGTGTTTTGCAAACATTGTTTATTTTACTCTAATATAAAATGGTAACGAAACTTTTAAACTGCTCTTTCACAAACTATTAACAAACTTCAATCATCGCATATTTTATTATATTCTTGAACACGATGTCCTCCCAGTGAGCTCTCTACCCCAATATATCTATAGCATTAACACTCTAGGTTTCCCTGAAGAGCTACACCTGACTCAGTAGTGCTGCTCATGTGGAACCTCAGGTGGCCCTAGCACTGATTTCATGACCGGCCAATGAGAACACCATGACTCTTGGGCACACTTCAGGAATGGAAATGTGGTCTAAATCATAACAAGGAAAATTAAATCAGCACTCTTTGCTGAAACAATTGATAGAGAAGCAAATTATGTTCTACCTGAGTTGATAAACTTTGGGATTGAAAAGGCTGTTGTCAAACCTTTTTTCAGGCTTCCTTTCTTAAAATGACTCAAAACTCAATGGGAAACGGTTAAGGGAAACAAATGTCCAAATGGCCAGATCCAGCCATACCTGAAATACCACTCTAGAACCTTCTATTACGATACACCAAATTTACAGCCATAGAGCCAATTCTGACTGGAAGGCACCCTATGCTAACAAATGCATATTTTCTTTATTTAAATGTGTTTGAATTGCTTTTCTGCTAAATACAGTCAAGTACTCAAAATGTGATTATATTATTCACTAAAACACAATTTTCATGTGACCTAATATATAACTTTTCCTAAATTGCGCTAACAGCAAAAAATGTAGGAATAGTCCAAGTGATTGAATAATTTGTGTCAGAGAATCAGTTTCCATAAAATAATCATTTTGCTACTGTTTGGTATTTTACAATGCTTAGAAACTGGGACAAAAAAAACACACAGAAGTTCAAATGAGCCTACAACCGATTTCAGAATTAAGAACAAGGAATCTCTTGTAACCATAAAACCTGCAAAAGCCAGAACCGGTACGACTCATAAATGCATTAGAGAAGAAAAATTAATATTTCTCCCTAAAAGAAAGGAATTAGAAATTAAGACTTCACCCAGCTAAAGGTAGACAATCTTCAAGACCTGGAAAAACCAGGTAGTCCCACCAAGTTCTACCTCTCACGGGTTTCACTGTACTTTAAAATGCCTATTGGTTTTTTAAGAAATGATATAACCTTTCATCAAAACCAAGATAGAAAATTATCTAAGTCACATATTTTGTTTTCAACAGGATAGATTAAAAATCAAAACATATTATATAAGTATAAATGATTTACAATAGGTAATATGGAGCATTTCTTAAATCAGGTAAGACAAGATTAATATCATTTTACATGCAAGAAAATAAAGACCTACTGGCAATTTTAAAGAATTTCTATGGCCTGATTTTATGATCTTCAGAGAGAAGGATCTTTAGGCACATGTAAACATGAAGCAGAATTAACACTTATTTTTACATGTTCTTCAAAGAGAAGGAGAGAATCCCCTCTGAACACTTTTCAGGGAAGTGCACAGCCTTGCTATCAGACAGAGCATCTGAAGTTCACTACGGCAGATGCAGTGAGGTTCAAATGTAACGCCTTACCATCTGGTCTTCCTATTGACCCGTTTTGAAGTTGTTTCACCTTTTAGTATTTTCTGCTTACTTTTCAATTTAGGTATTTCTGTGTTTTGTCTGGATTGTTGCTGAGGTTTTTGTTTGCTTGCTTCCTGCTTGTATTTTGCATGATTTTCTGTATAGGAAATCCAGGATACGTAAGTCTATAAAGACAGTAACTGGATTAATAATTACCTGGGGGGGGGGGTGACACAAGAGGATGAGGGGGAATGTGGAGCTAACAATGAGTACGAGATGTAAATGTTCGGAAACTGACTGTGGTAATGAGTACACAACTCTTCTTAATATGACTGACTCATTAAATTGCATGATATGTGAACAATGTGCCAATAAAACCTTTTTTTAAGTTAATGAAATATTCCAACAAACTTTTAAAGTCCTCTCATACAGACATATGTAAACAGGCACATATATTCTTTAAAATACAAATACAGGTTCTCCTCAGACAGAAACAAATGCCTTCCAAGAGTGGTTTTATGAGTTAGAAAATTTAGTACCATTGACTCACTGGAAAATTGGCTTCACACAGTTCAAAAGTTCATGTTCTCCATCCTAGTAACAGGAGAACCATCTGTGATTTTAAAAACATGTGACCAATCACCCGAGATAAAACTCTTAAACTCATCAAGAACAAAGATAAATGAAATCTCAGAAAAGAAACAAGTCTACAAGGATCATAGACCACAAAACTACCCCACCTAGTACATACAGTAAATCCATATTGAATGGTGTACAAATGTAAAACAAAAACTATTAAAACAACAACAAGCTGAACTGGACAACCTAAGACCAATCTTAGGCACTCTTTTATCGTTGAGTCAAAACTATCCCCTCAGATCAATTTTTGGTAGAAAAACAGAATGCCATACAAAATAAGGCATATTACAGGTCCTCTACTTTATAAAACAAAACTGTATGAGTCCAGCATATCAATTAAACAATGAGTAAAAGTGGTAAAAAAAAAAAAAAAAAGGAAGACGAGACTCACCATTAGCACCAGTTTTAACCAATCCCTATGTGTGGAGCCAGACTAGTCTCCCCCTCCAACTTTCTTGACCCCATTTTGACACCTACCATCCCGCCCATGGCACTCCTCTGCTGGCTTCCATACTCCCTTTCAAGGGCCACACGGAGCTTACAGACAGTGTTCTTGATTGTGGGCTTTGTTAGGGAAGCCAAATGGTCAAGAAGCAACAGTTTCTTAGGACAGCCTCTCCTCGGCTGTTCCCACACGCATACCTCTCCTTGGCCCTTGCCTTCTCACCCAAGGGGCCCTTTGACCTCTGCCCTGCGTGGGCAAGTGTTGCAAAGCTCCTTTATGCTGGGAAGTGTCCAAAGGTATCGACACTTGACTCTGGAAGGTAGCCCTCTGCCAAGAGGTACTCAGCTTTACTCCTTCCCACTGCTGGCCCTTGTGCCACGTGCACTCTCCAGCCACTACCCTTCTTGCTGGATGGTTATGAGAACCGCTCTTCCTGCTTCTGAGGGAAGTTCACCTTATACATAGCAGATGGCAAAATTGGTCTGTCCTCTCATTAAAGTCTCATATACCCCACATTCATGTTTCTACCCAGTCATTCTGGCAGAATGAGAGGGTACCACAAAAAAATAAAGAGATAGGGAAACTAGAGCCCTGGAAATGGAACAACCAGAACAGAATTAAAGAGAATGTTAACACAGTGTGAAAATTATAATAATCTTGAAAAATTGGTGTTCTTGAATAAACTGTCACAGTGTTTACTGTTTTTAAAGTATATGCTCTTATTACTTTAAGCATTTTTAAATAAAGTTTTATTGATGAAATGGTTTATTGGAGATGGGGTGAGGTGGCAAGTGGAGTCGAGGTGAAGGGATTTGGGGAGCAGACAATGACCACGGGAGGAGGAGGGAATACTAGAACTGATTGTGATGATGTATATACAACACTTTTAAAAAGCGATTTAACCATGGGAAGAAAACATTCTTTCGTATATGAATGCAACTAGATTTATTTCTCTGGACAACCTGGGCTAATCTGGTCACATTCAAAATGAGTTGATAAAGTCTTCATTTCTTCCATCATTAATTTTACAGATTAACATACTAATTTGAATAGTAGCTATCTTAACACATCGATATTTTAAAATCATAAGTCAGTTTTGCACTTTTTGATGATGACTATGTCACCATTCCTCTTTTATGAAGACAATAAGTATATTTTGTGTGTTACTGTTTGAAGTAGTTTCTAAAGGAATTATCCATTTGATTCTTGAATCTTTTATAGCTTTATGTGTTTCTGTTAGGTGCCAAAGAGCCTGCTCTGGTTAATAGCAACCTTATCTGAAACAGAACTGAAGGCTCCCGGGTTTGCATCATCCTCACTATCGGCAGCATACAATTGCAGCCTGTGGTTGTGTCTATTTTGATAACACATGCATCTCATTGATGATGTTTATTCATGCCCTTATAGGCCCTATCTCCCTCATTAAACAGGGTGTCTTCCTCAAAGGATTAATTCCTACTAACAAGAAAGCAAGTCAGACAATGTTCTTCTGTGATACATAAGATTTTCATTGGATAATTCTCAGATGTAGAATGCCAAGTGTGTCTTCTTAGCCTGCCTTAGTCTGGAAGCTCTGCTCAAACCTGTTCAATACACATATCACCCCAGTATAATGAAATATTTTCTGAAAATGATTCTCATATTATGTATTATGTACTGTGTATTCTTGAATAGCCCATCTCAAAATAATAAAGACATGAACTCTCAATGTTCATAGAACAGAAAAAAAATTTTCTTATTGTAAAAGAAATTTTAAGATACAGAGAACGCATTGATCTACAATTCAACAACCTGATTTTGAATAGTGTTTGCATATATCATATAATTATGGAAAAATAAAGAAACTTCAAATGAAGTTCATGGGAAATTTTCACAAAATTTTAATAAATATCTTGAAATTCCATTTTTCGATACTACCTCGTACCATTAAATATTCAGAGTCCTATCGACATATCAAGTAGAAATATGTAATGGTTCCATTTGCTAAAGTTTATTTGTATTCACTGTTGCATCATAAAAACAATCATTCTATTTAAAGCTAATAGCATGCTCATTCTACATGTGTTTGCCAAACTGCCTTACCCAGCTGACCCAGTTGGATGTTGGGTTTTTTATCCATTTCTTTTAACATCCACATGCCCCCCCCCCAAAAAAAAAAGTTAGATGTCATGGAGCCCTTAGAAAAATACTTGTAGGCTGTAAGGAATTCCCAAACAGAGAATATATGGTATTTTCCTTTCTCTTAAATGAATTAAAATCTATCATCCCAATTACACTTTATTTCCAAAAGATACTTGATTCTTCCCTGGAAATTTCTCCTCTTTCCCCTCTCTATTATAATTTAGCCCCACCTCAAACAGAATTCAATAAATTTTAAATTCTGAAGAAGCCGTGCATTATAAATATATATGTGAATCATTCACTTCCTCCATCCCACTGAATAGAGACCATGAAACAAGATGACTGCATGCATAAACTACTTACGATGAACAAGTAGTACAGTTACACAATCTATGAACATCTTTCTCTGAGATTTTTCTGTCACACATTTTTATCAAGGCAGGGAGTTATTTTCATCTTGCCAGAATTTCAAAAAGATATTTTTTTCCATCATCCTTCCTATGCATTAATTCTTCTGAAACCATCCTATTCAAGAATTTTTCATTGATTAAGATGTGTAATACATGAAAACATCAAATGTAATCATTTCATTTGAGCTCATTCTTCATTGCTGAAATTCATAATGTTGCAGTTTAATTTAGCTACACGAAACCTCTCCCCTATTCGCAGACTTATCAGAAGAAAAAGGTCCTAGAAATGTTAACATAATAAGGTCACATGTAATATCATGTAACAAGCATTTCATTAGAAAATTAAGATTAAAAATAGTATATTGAGAACCTAACAGGCATGATGCTAAGCATGCCTATTCTCCCTCTTTCAGAGATGTTCACATAAGAAAGCACTTTACAAACTACGATGTATTATTCAAATAAAAGATCACGTTAGCCCTAAAACAAGCACTCTAAGAGAATTGTTTTGAATTGGTAAAATTGTCAGCTAAATCATGCCGCCGCCACCACCCCACCCCTTGCTTTTTTTAAAAGTTTTTTAATGTAAAGTTTGTGAGGACAATGCTCCAAAGACATTAACAGTTTACAAATGAGTAACTTGATCTAGAACAAATCTGCCTCTTTCAGTAAGTAATGGCAAAGTTCATATTTGCTAAGATATTTCATAGGATTTAATATTAAGCCATACAAAAAGGAAGCAAATGTGCTAAGTATATCTAATTACCAAGCTCTGAGTCATCAAAGGGAGTAAATGAAGGAAAGAAGTTGTTACTAAGGGGGCAGAACACTCCTCAAGGAAACTAATGACTGGATAGCTATGCAAACCCATCCTCATCTTTCCTGCATGAACACACTTACAAATCAAATCAGTGAATTCTTCCAACAATAAAAACTTCATTTATTTAATGTCACTAATGAATATAAAATTACTAAGAGTTCATCATTCCCTAATCACTTACAGCAAGGCACACTGAAATGAACAAAAGCCTTCCAATCGCACAGATTGAGGAAAGGGGAATATTAATCTATTGCCTGTTTGAAGGATCTACTCTTCTCATCATGAAAACTGAAAACTAAGATTCTAATTCACTTTAAAAACTATATTTAAAATAATTATATTTCTTCATATCCTCCCAATTTCATACACCTACTGATTCCTTAAACAGAACTTTCCAAAGGGCAGTTTGAGAAGACAAAATAAAGTATTATAAGGAGATGTGCAAAAGCCTAGAGTTAGAAAACCAAAAAGAACATGTTCAGCATATTCTAACCTGAGAGAATTAAAGGAAAAAGCAAAGCCTTGAATTACATCATTGAAAGATTGTACGGGCAAAATATTAAACAATAGGGGCAGCATCCAAAAAAAGATGGAAAGAATACAGAGTGAGTCACCGTACCAAAAGGAAATAGTCAACCTTCAATTATTTCAAGAGGGAGCATGTGAACAAGAAACAATAGTACTTAAGGAAGAATTCCAAGGTGTACTGAAAGCATTAGCCAAAAACAAAGTTCCAGGAATTGGTGGAATACCAGCTGAAATGTCTCAACAGCCTTATAAACAGAAGCACGAGACGCACACACTTGTTTAAGCCAGGGAACTTTAAAGACAGTTGTATGACCAAATGAAAGGAAGAAATCGTATTTCTACCCATTCCGAAGAGAGGCCACCCAAAAGAATGGTCAAATAATACAACAGCATCAGTTTATATTGCATGCAAGTAAAAAAAGATTTTGCTGAGAATTATCCAACAATGACTGCAGCAGTACATTGACAGGGAGGTACCGGCAACTCAGGAGCAGATTGAGAACAGGACATGGAACAAGGGATATCATTGCTAATGTCAGATGAATCTTGCCCAAAAGTAGAGGACATGAGATGTTTACATGTGTTTCATTTCTTCATGTCCCCCCAATTTGATACACCTAATGACTCCTTAAACAGAACTTTTCAAAAGGCAGTTAGAGAAGACAAAATAAAATATTGTAAGGAGATGTGCAAAGACCTAGAGTTAGAAATCCAAAGAAGAACATGTTCAGCATATCCTAACCTGCCTCTTCAGCTCGCCTTGAGAAGCATAGGAATTCCAAGACATGATATAGTGCTCATGTGGAACCTGTACCAAGGCTCATGGATCAAGAGGCAGTTGTGCAAACAGAACATGGGAATACTACATGGTTTACAATAGGGAAAGGTGTGCATCAAGGTTGCATATGCTCACCATACTTATTCAATTTGCATGTTGAAGAAATAATCAGAGAAACTGAACTATATGAAGAAAAGTGTGGTATCAAATTAAGAGGAAAGCTTATTAAGAGATATGCAGATGACACAACCTAACTTGCTGAAAGTGAGGAGGAATTGAAGAGCTTTCTTATGAAGATCATCAACCAGTGCTGCATCCAATAGGATTTACAACTCAATGTAAAGACAGCAAAAATCCTCACAACTAGGCAACATCATGATAACTGGAGAAAAGAGTGACGTTACCAAGGATTTTGCCAAAAAAAAGGACAGCTCTGTCCTGCAAGAAGTGGAGCGAGAATGCTTCTTAGGAACAAAGATAGCGAGATTTCATCTTATGTACTTGGACATGTTATCAGGAGAAAAGTACATCATGCTTGGTGAACTAGAGACACAGTGAAAAAGAGGAAGCCCACCTCCCTGATACGATCCATGAAGACAAACATGAGCATAAGCAAATGTGGTGAAGAACGCTGATGGTGCCAGCTATCAAAAGATACAGTGTCTGGGGTCTTAAAGGCTCAAAGATGAACAAGTGGCCATCTAGCTCAGAAGCAACAAAGTCCACATGGAAGAAACACACCTGTGTAACCACGAGCCTGTGTGACCACAAGCTGTCGAAGGGATCAGGTATCAAGCATCAAGGAACAAAAAAATCCTATTATTGTAAATGCGGGTGAGTGCAGACTGGAGACTCAAAGCCCATTGGTAGTCAACCAAACACCCCTTACTGAAGGGTTTGGGGGGAGATGAGCCAATCAGGGTGCAGGGTAGCAAAGATGAAACATATAACTTTCCTCTTGTTCTTAAATGATTCCTCCCCCTACTATCATGATCCTAATTCTACCTTACAAATCGGCTAGACCAGAGGATGTACATAGGTACAGATAGGAACTGAAAACACGGAATCCAGGACACATGACTCCTCCAGGACCAATGGTGAGAGTGGCGATGCCTGGAGGGTGGAGAGAATGAGAGGTAGAAAGGGGGAACTGATTACAAGAATCTACTTATAGCCTCCTCCCTGGGGGAGGGACAGCAGAGAAGAAGGCGGGGAGAGATGTCAGACAGTGTAATATATGACAAATTTATAAATGATGAAGGGTGCATGAGGTAGTGGGGAGTGAGGAGGGAGGGGGAAATTAGCAGCAGATATTAAGAGCTCAAGTAGAAGTCAAATGTTTTGAGAATGATGATGGTAACAAGTGTACGTATATTCTTGACACAATGGATGTATGTATGGATTGTGATAAGAATTGTACGAGCCTCCAATAAAATGACTATAAAAAGAAAAAGAGGAAGCCCCTTGACAAAATGGACTGACATGACGGCTGCAATAATGGGCTCAATCATAGCAATTGTGAGGATGGCAGAAGACCGCGGGTGCTTCATTCCATTATAGAACCAACTTGATGGTGCCCACTGACAGCAACGATCACTTAGGAAACACCTTCTCGGTGCTTACATTTTACTGTGTATGGGAGACACAGATCAACAACTGGAGCTCATACGCCTGGAGGAGGCAGACATGGAAATAAAGTGTCAACTAATTTTAATTATGAATGCCAAAATGAGCTCCTTTTCAGCATTTATAACAGCAGACTACAACAGTAACAATAATAACAAGTGTTGAGAACATGTATAATAAAACACATTTCTTATACCTTCTATAAAATTGTAGGTGTCAGCGAATTAATATATTGCTGCTAACCTAATTCTTAACTTTTAAATAACCATCTCCTCAAACTGGGTCATCCCTAATGGTGATGAATTTATAAGATGATTTTTAATGTTTCAAAGCGTGCTCAATGTTATAGTTATCTTATTTTCCAAATAGCACTGTCCTATAAGTAGTGTTGTGTTTGTTTATTAAATTAGCATCGCAGGCAAATTCATCACTCAGGCATTGTAAATCCTAACACTTTTCTTTATACCTATCTTTTCAAATGAAAGGCAACATATCTAGTTTGCATGCTAAATGCTGTGTGCACTGTTTATCATTTTGTTTCCCATTTTAGTAGACCATATATTATTACCATAATTGATTACTCAAGAAATAAAAGAAATGCCTCACCTACTTTACCTAAAGCATTTTCTTAAGGGAAAACAATTCTAAGACAACTGTTTGTTGCCAAATAAAATAATAACAAACCACACTCACTGTCATTGAGTCGATGCCAACTCATAGCATCTCTAGAGGACAGAGTATAACTCCAGGAGTTTCTGAAAATGTCCTCTTAATGTTTGTAGAAAGCTAGGTCTTTCTTCCACACAACCGCTGGTGTTTTGGAACAGCTGATCTCTGGTTAGCAGCCTAATGGATAACCACGACACCACCAGGATTCCACAAAAGGAAATGACGTCAATTGTTTTCCTTTATTTCCTGGCAAGAAAACCTACTTCAGAAAACAACCAACACAGTATGAAGTTCACAAAAATATACAAAATGCTTTTACTAATTAATGAAAATCGCTACCTGATTAAGGAAACTGTCCGCCTATTTATATATTGTTGGCTGAATTATTAGTTGTATTAGTCTGGGTACATTAGAGAAACAAATCCACAGAAACTCATGCATAAGACAGAGTTTTATATAAAGGGTAAGTGCACATCAAGAAAAGATACCAACCCAATGCCGCCCAAGCCCAAAAGTCCAACATTAACCCAGATGTCGGTCACCAATCCACAAAGCACACGCAATGACACGGACTGCAGGAGGAAAGCCGAATCAGTGAATGTATAAACTTCTCAGAGCTGACAGGGGTCTCCACACGGCTGTTCCAGCACCCAGGGCCGCATTGGGGTAGTTCCATGTGGTTTCTCCTCAGGGATATCGTGCAGGAAGTGAGCCTTGCCAGCTGAAGCAGGGAACTAGCTAAGGCAGCTGCACCGCGGTCCAACCATCAGAAAGCAAGAGACCCGCGAATTTGAAAGGTGAGGCCTACCAAAACATTTATCTCTCTGCCTTTCAATTGACCCCACATGTGTTTACCGGCCAGGTTGGCACAATAAACTTTAACTATATCATTAGTACAGCAGTCACAGGTTTACCTTATGTCTGAATTAGATTTTTAAAATTGCATCACACCAAGTGCTCAGTAAATGATTAGAAAAGATGGAAGGGTACTAATGAATAGGTTCCCCAGCCCTATTCCTCAAAAAATAAATATATACACACAGTTTAAAAGAAGTAACACATATATTTGAAACAAATTTAAAGACAACCTCTGTCTTTATCACTTAAAATTGAAATCACCTTACGTCCTTAGGGATGCAAACAATCTCAAGTATATTTAGTTATCTGCAGAGGTCTGTTTCTATAGTCTTATCTATGAGGTGACATAATGTATAAAATAGAGAATAAAATTTTTTAATTGGAAGGAAATTTCTTGAAATAAGTAAGCAAAATATGTCCTACAATCCCAGAAAAGCCTCAAAATTCATGCCAAAATGGTGATTTTTCTCACTCATTGATGCATTTACTCACTAAGCAAAACATAAAGGCTCAATTAATAGCGGGTCACAGGGACAGGAGCGGAGAGTCCTCAACAAAACATACTCCTGGTACCAAACTAATGTCTCCCTGTCCTCAATCTGGCCATCTGTTTGCTTAGAAAAATGTCTTCCAGGACTATACATCCCACTTAAGAGGGTCTAGCCTGCCGAAAGGATAGCCGCAGCTTTCGCCCCACTGCATCTATCTTCCCTTCTAAGAAGACCATGGGGAGTACCTAAGCCAAGAATAACAAATCTACAGCTTGTTCAGGACCTGGTGTAAAAAGAGCCGCTTAGACAAAGAAGCATGCTCTAGATTTGTACCAAGGTATGGTAAGAGAATCTAGCTGTTTGTGGCTAAAGCACCAAGCAAAGGAAGTCGTCGTTATGAATGCTCAGAAAGTGAGAGAGAAGACGGGAGACGGTGGTTGGTAGCAGCCGTAAAAGCAAAGACAGAATGGATTGTGTCATCCCAATGAAAAGAATCATCACTATCACTAGGGGGCAAAGAGGGGGTTTGCTCCAAATAGCAGAAGAGGTTACCTTCCATTTCTGAATCTCCAACTACTTTGCCTGAATTCCCCTTCCAAGCTGGCCACGTGGCTGGATCCCTAGCTTCCTCATCCCTCAACTTAGCTTTTCAAAGGTCATCTGTCCAAGTCTCTTTCTTGTCATCAAAGGAACTATAGCAGTCAGGTCTGCTTAATATGCAGTCTTCAAGTAAAAATTAACTAAATTTTCTGAGTGCAATACTGTAAAATTAATCTTTTATTTTTAAAGCTCTGCCAAATTAATAAACCCTCAACAAACTGTACAAAATCAATGAAAGGCGGGGGAAAGTTCCATAGAAATGCAAATACCCCCTCACTGAAAAAAGTACTGTCTTCAAAAAAGGCTCATTCGTAGACATCCGTTCTACTCTACCTAATTCAGAAGCAACATCAAAGCACAGCAGAATACAACAGAAGTACAAAAATCCAGAGTTCTTTTCTCTTCCCTTCCAAGAACAAGAGAACAAACAATTTATCTGTGGCTTCTGTATCCTTCTGGCTTTTGCTTATGTCATTTTGTGCTTTAATTCAAGATTAAATGCATTCTTGCAACAAAAATAAAATACATGCAGGCTCAATTTCAAACCCATATAACTCCAGATATTTCCTTGTATTTTCCAATTATGAACATATATGATCCCACATACGCACCTCACATAACATTAGGCACAACATTTTAACATGTATAACATCCACAGAGAGAGAGAGAAGCAGTAAAGATAAGAAGTAGAATAGATATAAAGGAGAAACAAAGTAACAAAGGACAAAGGTCCCTTCATATTTAGAATGATGCGTAGGACTGCTAGTTCTAAGATAGTTTATAGAGTCTCTCCAAGGCCTTTTTTCGTATACTTCAATTGTGTGTGACTGGAGCATGTGCACATACACACACAGAGGAGATTTACTCAGGACAGTGAAACTTTCCATTTCTGGATCTCAAACTACTAAATCCAGGTTTACTTAAAGCCTTCCCCCTGAATGGATTCCTGTATTTTTCACACCTTAACCTAGATTTTTTTTTAACTGAATCTCCTCTTCTCAGTCAAAGGAACCCTAACATAATCTCTTCAGTCAGGTCTCCTTAATATCCACCGAAGTAAGCCGTCTTAAAATGACAAGCAAAATAAACTTCATCATCGTATCTTAAAGAGGCGTCGAGAGAAGCCAATGTAAGAAAGAAAGCGCCTAGGCTTGTCCACTACTTATTACATGATGTTGGCCGCTCTCCTAGGCTGAAGCCCCCTCTGCAGGTCATGGGCTGAGCCATAAGCTTCTCTCTGAAGCCACCCCTCTGTGAAGAGGGAGGATTAGATGGTCTTCATTAGGCAGCCCTTAAATGGACCTTGAGTACATGCTGTTAATAGCTTGCAACCTACTTATGAATCCCTAAAATCATGTTACACTTTTGTCACACCCTTCCTCCAGAAACTGAACCCTGACAACTAAGCCTCATCAACTGTCGTGGGGTGCCTTAGCTCTCCAAAGAACACTGATGATAACCTTCGGGGTCTACGTATTAAGTGCCATCTGGATTTTCCATGTCTGTGCTCTAACCTGATAAAGCTCTCTGCGACTTCGTCCTGGGCCCTTGGAGCTAATCCATTTCCTGATAAAATGCCTGGAGTCTACAGTAACCTTGGACACCTGCTTTTGCCCACCCACTGGGCCCAGCTATCAGCCCTCTAGCTGAAACACTTCCACACCACCTGCTCTCCCCTCATCCTTCTTCACAGTCCACTTAGACATACACAAAGATTTCAATAATGAAAACAGATCTCCATGCTCATCAAACAAAAACTTGCTCATTTCACTGATATTGACTGAGTGTCAGGAATACATCCAAGCAGCAGGAATACAGCGATGAAAAGCCATACTCTCTCTGCCCTGGATAAATTCATATTCTATGTAATTCCATGTCCAAATTAAAAATTATCTACAAAGAAAGGTAAAACATTGTTAATTGGTTACTATAATAAACATAAACATCTGAGTACATTTAGAGGAAATGCCTAGAGCATTATGTGATGATAGTCTTAGCTTCGGAACAGGCGATAGATTTTCTGGGGAGAAGGAATAAGGAGCCCTTCAAAGAAACACAGTTGCCAACAAAGTAGATAATACCAAAAGGCCCTGAAGTTGCAGCAAGAGAGAGACATGCATATGGATTAAGAGATGACAGAGGCAGAAACAAAGGGTGCTTCTGTTGGTTTGTTTGCTTTTCAGATGACACAGATACTTAGCCAGCGGGTACAGAAGCCTGTATTGCCAGCCCTCACATATGTCCATGAAATGTGTCATTTGTCTGAGATTGCACATTTTATTTTCCCTGACTCTCATTTTCCTTAGGGAAGATATGTCTGCCCAGTGAACAGTCTTAGCAGGGATTTTTTTATTGGGTGTATCATTGCATCAGTCTGAATTGAGGGGGTTTTGTCTTTGCTATGTATTTACGTTTTGTTTTTAAATCCCAGTCACCCTTTCCAAGTGAAATCTCCCAATCAGGGCCTCCTTCCCTGCAGGGAAGCTCATCCCCTCTTACTTCTTTTCATACCTAGCTCTGGCTGACAGAAAAGTCACAGAAAGTCTGTAAACCTGAAGACTGAGCCTCAGATACACAGGAAAGTTGGGCAGTTGTTCTTGATCTTGTTTTCCTTCTTCATCCTTGTTCATCTCCTCATCACTTGATCTGGCCCAGTCACTAGAATAAGAGTATGTACTGTCAATATCCTAATCGCTACAGCATGATCTCCTGCTCATGTTCTGGCTTTCTGTTCTCTTGTTCTGCCACGTAGGCACTCCAGTGGACTTTTGGACAGCATATTACTGAGCTTCTTATATTTAGATATCATTTTTCTAAAGACAGGAATACCAGGAGCAATGATACTTCCGTTGTCTCACATCTGGCAGATAATCTCTTTATGTCCCATGACATAGGAAACAGATTCCAAGGGTAGGGTAGCCAGTATTCACTTCTTCCTAGGCCTGTGCTCGGCAGCACCGTATTTCCAGGCCTGGCAAAGGTCCATGAGAAATGTAAGTATCCTTACCATGATTCCTTTCCATGATTCCATATCCTCTCCCCTAAAGTCCAGTTACCCTGGATCAAGCCTGCAGACATTCCCATCTAGCAAACATGCAGGAAGATTACAGTGGATTTCTACTCAACAATTACTAGGATCCCTTAGGTATGTGTTAGTAGCTCTAACAATATTCTAGAAAGGGACATATGCTTGGGAAAGCAGGGTGGCAGCGAAGAGAAGGAAAGCCCTCAGCAAGATGGATTCACACAGTGGCCGCAACACTGGGTTCCAGCACAGGAACAACTGTGAGGACGGCGCAGGCAGTGTTTCCTCCTGTTATGCAAATGAGCTCGATGAGTCGGACCAACTGGATGGCACCTACCAACAACCATAACAATACTCTGTTGGAACCTGGGGCAGACTGATGAGCAGGCAGTATTTTACCATGAGAAAAGCCTAAAACCAAATTCTTCTGCATGGACACATATTTATTAGCCAACAGGCAGGGCAATAATAATCTTACATTCTGTTCTAGTATGGTCTATTTTTATTCGCTTCAAAATCATCTTGTATTTATGGTCATTCCAAAGCAAATAAAGTCATATTCCCTCACGATCAACAAACCTTACCAAAAGATTAGGGAAGAGAAGCAAAGGCAGAACCCCAAACCCAAAGCACCAAATGAACAGACAGAGCAGAGTGCATGAGCACTATTTCCAGCCAGGTGCATGCCGTGAACATCCTTTATCAGGAAACAGATTTTAACAACTTGATAATAATTAATCCGCTGGTGGACTATACACAGCCCTGCCCTGGCTGCTGCTGAGACTTGAATTATTTGTCGGAGTCCTTCAACTATTTATTACCCACCCACCCACTTTAACCTAATAAGCAGAAGCACATATATTACATGGTCAATACTTCACCACATCAACATAAACTTTGGACAACATTTAGCTATTTGTGTTCAAGCCTTCACATCTCAGAGAGAGCCCTAAACTTAATGAGGCTATTCCCAGCCTCTCTCTACCCAAAGAAAGAGAAAGGCAGAGGGGTGAGTAGAATAATGTGTTTGTTATGAATACTTCTTAACTGCCCTCTTTCAAAGTTGTCCCTCAATGATATACAGTATAGTTCTCTTGTTATACTTTCTATTGTGTTTTATTGAATCACAATGCAGACGCTGACAGACTAGTACCAAGAACCTGGTTCCTCCCAAACCCCTGCTTAAATTCTCAAACCTTTATTTCCCACTGTGCATTCTCTCTGCAGACACCTTAGTTCCATTAAGTAGCTGTGGCAACTCTCGGGTGGGGAAGTGCTCTCAGTAGGCATGTCCTCTCCACATGACAGAATTGCAACTCCCCACGTGGAAAGCTACCATGAATGTCTCTAGAAATGTGCAGAAACTACTTTGCAAAGGGGTATCCTATTGTTTACGCACTATGAGCAGGATGCTCCGTTGGGAAGCATCAAGGACTTATTTATTTAACTACAGCCAATGATTTTCCTGAGCAACTCAGGAGGAGGTCAGCTAGTTCTAAATAGGAGGAATGATGAAGTAGCAATAGCATACATTAACCCCACTGCATATAAATTGAAGACTTTACCTAGTTAAATGATGCAATATTAGATTCCGTGTTTTTAATAGACCACAAGCTATAAAATTCAGTATAATCCAAGCACATGAAGCGTGACAAGCAGAAACCACTGCCAACAGGTCAGCTCTCAAAGGCACCCCAAACCGAATATAGCCAGATAAGCCCTTATCTGTATGACTGAGAAAGCTGATTCTTTTCCAAAAGTTTCACCTTGGGAAATATTGCCAAGCCTGCAATTCATATGTATTTCTTATCTTTTCTCAGTACTTTATATCTTGTCCCCATGTCTTGTACAGTTTACTGTGACAAAAGAGCTCCGGAATTGATTCCTTCTTTTACATTCTGTCTTTGTCTTGATAATTGGGATAATGCCCCATATTTGCCATCTTTACTCCAGCCTATTGTCTACACTCTGGCAATGATAGCCTAGAATTGCAACTCTTCATTTCTCCATTCACCTACTAATCCTCCTTCAACACTTCCTAGGAACTTCAGATAGATTTAACATGTTCCGTAGCCACCCTCGATCCAATGGTCAGCCACTATTCCTTGTTCTACTTTGAAAATTCCCATCCACTGGACTTCATTGAGAATCACGGTGGTCTAAATGAAATGTCACAAACAGAAGGATAATTTCCCCAAAATTATAACAATCAACCTGTGAATATAAAACAAGGTATCAACGGCATTTTATGCAATTCAGAATATCTACACATGACTAAGTGCTTTCTAGAAGGAAAACTACTGATTCAAAAGTATGTGCATAATCCAAGCCATGGTATTTTTTTAAATCATTTTATTGGGGACTCGTACAACTCCTGTCACAATCCATATATACACCCATTGTGTCAGCACAATTATACATTTGTTGCCATCATCATTCTCAAAACATTTGCTTTCCATTTGAACCCTTGTTATCAGCTCATTTTTCCCTCCTTCTCAGCCCCGCTTCCTTCATGAACCCTTCATAATTTATAAATTTTTATTGTTTTGTCATATCTTACACTGTCCAACGTCTCCCTACATCTACTTTTCTGTTGTCTATCCCCCAGGGAGGGGGTTATATGTAGATCCTTGTCATCGGTTCCCCCTTTCTACCCCACCTTTTTTCTACCCTCCTGGTATTGCCACTCTGTCCTGGATTCTCTGGGTTTCCAGTTGCTATCTCTACCGGATTTGTAAGGTAGTATTGGGACCATGATACTGGTGGAGAGGAAGCATTAAAGAACTAGAGGAAAGTTGTATGTTGCTACCCTGCACCCTGACTGGCTGCTACCCTGCACCCTGACCCTGCACCCTGCACCCTGTTGCTACCCTGCACCCTGACTGGCTGGTCTCCTCCCCTTGACCTTCGTTAAGGGGGTGCCCAGTTGCCTACAGATGGGCTTTGAGTCCCCACTCCGCACTCCCCTTCATTCACAATATGATTTTTTGTTCTTTGATGTCTGATACATGATCCCTCTGACACCTCGTGATCACACAGGCTGGTATGCTACTTCCATGTGAGCTCTGTTGCTACGGTATTTTTAATCACCTCATATACATGTGAAAGTTCAACACTGAATATGGAAAACTAAAGAAAAATCAATACATTAAAATTATGGTGCTGGCAAAGAATACTGAAAGTACACTGGACTGCCAAAAGCACAAACAAATCTGTCTTGGAAGAAGTACAGCCAAAATGCTCCTCAGAGGCAAGGATGGTGAGACTTCATCTCATGTACTTTGCACATATTGTCAGAAGACACCAGTCCCTCCAGAAGGGCATCAGGCTTGGTAGGGGGATTGTTGAAAGAAGAAAGCACTTGACAAGAAGGATTGACACAGTGACTGCAACAATGGTTCCAAACATAAGAGCAATTATGAGGAGGACACAGGACTTGGAAGTATTTTGCTCTGTTGTACATAGGTACCTATGAGTTGGGGCCAAATCCCGCTAGACCAGAGCATGTACACAAGTACAGTAAGAGCTGAAAACGCAGGGAGCCCAGAACAGATAAACCTCTCAGAACCAACAATGAGAGTGGTGATATCAGGAGGGTTAAGGGGAAGGTCAGGGAAGAAAGAGGGAACCAAGAGGGAACCAATCACAAGGGATTCCCTCCCTGGGGGATGGACAACAGAAAAGTGGGTGAAGGGAGACATCAGTCAGTGTAAGACATGAAAAATATAATAATTTATAAATTAGCAAGGGTTTGTGAGGGAGGGTGGGTGGGTGGGAGGGGGGTGGAATGAGGAGCTGATACCAAGAGCTCAAATAGAAAATGTTTTGAAAATGATGAAGGCACAAATGTGCTTGACACAATGAATGTATGTATGGATTATGATAAGAGCTGGACGAGCCCCAATAAAATGATTTTTTTAAAGGAGGGAAAGTTATGTTAATAGAAAAGATATTGGAGAGCAGTAATTTTTCACTATTTAATATTTCTTTAGATCCTGGATACTAAAATAGGAAGGGCTTTCAAATTACTTAGACTCACCTTTATAGCCTAAATATTTTGTTTTGTTTGATTAGAGAGACCCCACCTCTTACTAGACTGTTTCTTTTCCTTTCTTCTTTCACTCAATGGAGATAAGAAATAGTAAGTGTTACAGGTTCCTCAATTTCTTATATGATGCAAAGGCATACACACACCCTGCCTGCCCCCCACCCAAAAAAAAGGGGGGTGGATGTTTTAAACTAACTTCCTTGCTTTTTTCTTCACCTCTTCTTCTCCATCAAATTGCTGTCCTTTCATGCCCCCTTTCATTCACAGAAACAAACAGAAGTCACACAAAGAGAAGTCAGGTGAGGAAGGTGCATGGGCAAGAGGGGCATGCAGTTTTTTTGCCAAAAACTGGCTCACTGAGGTGGCTGTGTGAGCAGGTGTATTATTGTAGTGGCAAAACCAGTCCCTCATCTGCCACAAATCAGGCCTTTGGTCACACACTGTTATGCAGTCTTTTCGGAATCTCTAACTAGAAAGTTTGATTAACAGTCTGACCTGGTGGAACAAACTCCAAATGCACTATGAGTCGACGTTTTCATCTGTTCCACAAGTTGATGGACGTCCAGAATGAGGTTTGTCAATCAACATGTCACCTTTTTTGAATTGAGAAAACCACTGTACACTCATATTTGCTGTCCTTGTAAGCTGTGTTCAACATCACAACCCTTTCTGAGACATTTTTCCCGATCAGGAAACAAAATTTCACAGCCTCACACTGTTCTCTTATATTGGCCATCACACACACACAAAGAGGTTCCAACGAAAAAGCTTTTACAAAAAAAAAAAAATGCACTGTGACCACAGAGAACCTTCCAGGCAACGGCACTGGGTGCACTAACGCAGAACAAGTTGCTGGATGCTAGCCGACCAAAAAAAAAAAAAAAATGCAGACGAAAGCTCTGCCCAGTGGAACTTTTTCCAGTTTGGGGGTTTACCCCCTCATATTCGGTGGAGAAATCCACTGTGAAAATTAAAAGCATCAAAGAATGCTCTCTCTCTCTCTCTCTCTCTCTCTCTCTCTCTCTCTCTCTCTCTCTCTCTCTCTCTCTCTCTCTGGTTGGGGGAGACAAAATTACCCACTAGTCCTCTAATCAGATGAAGAAGTGGAGCAAAGGATGCTTTACTTGAAATGTCTAGAAGCTTAGGAGACACACAATCATTTAATATCCTGGCATGTGGCTAGGGAGACTGTAGCCCGAGTCCCATATGACTTTAAATTCTAGACTTTAGAACAAGGAGTAAACTAACAAGTTTATGTGTTAAATCCTGCAGGCACTACTCAGGAAATAAGCTTCACATCTGCTCAGTGTCAAAAAGAATCGTGAGTCTTTCACTGCTTTCTTTTCCTTTGAAGCAAGTGCGGGTGTGGGCGGCATCATTAGTGATAACACCTAGAGAGGTAAAAGCCAGTCATGTATGTACAACAGTGCTTTGCAACACGAACGCTAAGAAGCTCTGGTTCTCTGAAACGAGGAAGTGTTCAACATACGGATGCACACATTCACACACACTTACACAGACACACATACGCACACACTCAGAAAGGCTACAGGGTCAAGTATGTTTGGAGAGCATCTGAGTAAATAAATGCAAGCCGTTTTGTCATATGCTTCAATGTACTTACGTGGGAAGCTCCAAAAGCTAATGACAACATGATTGCTTATTCTATTTTTAACCAAGTAAACAGTCTTTCATGAGCATCTCCAGGGTTTTAGTCTTAATTTTCTCTGCAAAATGCCAAGAGAGGTCGTTTCATGATTAATCATTGTATTTCCAAAAAACAAGTCAATTAGTGCAACTATCAAACTGACCCTCTTACCAAACGTAGGAAGATGTGTCATGAAAATAGACAATGACATAGAAACCAAACCAGGAAAACTGCCTGAGTAATATTTATTTTAAAATTGAAGTGACAGTAGATGATGGGGCTTCAAAGTTTCCTGAAAAAAGGAATTACAAGATAATGGTATTTTTTATAGCCCACCCCCCTCCCTATGCCAGCATTTACAGAGAACATTTTATCATTCAGAAGGAAACAGAATTAAATTGGAAAGAGCAGGTTATCATTGTGGAAATTATATGTCATTCATTATCCTTTTAACTAAGAAAAACAATTGATTCTAAGTGAAGTAAATATTTTCCTAAAAGAAGTAAGCCTTCATTCCAGGAGGGACAGGAGAGGGGGGTGGGATGTCAAGGAGTCCAGGAAAAAAGGTATGTTCGGAAGCTGATTTTGGAGGCAATTGTACAATTCTGCTTTACGTGATTGAATTACAGAATGATATGACATATGTATTAACTCCCTAGCAATAATCTATTAAAAGGAAGAAAGAAAAAATATAGAGAGATAGATCCAGGAATGGGTTTGGGACTTGTAAAAACCCTCGCTCCAACGTAAGAACAGTCAGTTCTCACATCCTGGCCCTTTTGATACCCACCCTCAGGAAGGGAACACAGATATAGGGATGCTACAGCAACATGTGGCGAAAAAAATAGATACCGCCCCAGCTATCAGATACTGCCTGGTTCATACAGACTTGTGTCCAAAGAAGCAGCCATCTAAGCGAGATGTCAACTAAGTTCACATGGAAAAAGCTTACTATCATCAGTCACTGAAGGATTGCAAATCATATAATCCAAAATTGAAAGAGGGATTAGTATCAGAGCCTAAACTGCGAGAATCCAGTTTGCAGAAGGCTATGGATGGCAGTGGGAGCCCAAGATTCATTTATGGGATCTACACAGGAAACAAGTCTCCAGTCAACTCCCTCGATCCACAAGTGAGGGTTGAGAGGAACGTGGTTACTAAATAGAGTGCACAGAAAATGGTGATCCTTGAAAATGATTAAATAGAGAGAGACCTGGCAGACAACAGGAATTGTATAAAGCATATTGATATAATAAATTAATAAATGGTTGGCATAAATACACTTACTGCCTATCTAAAACATTTATACAGCAGTATATATTTTGAATGTTGCATGTAACACTTAACATCCAATACCAAATGACCAAAATATTTTTAATTATCATCTACTCAACATAACGCAACACAATGACATTTAAGATAAAATAAGGAGAGAGATTCAAACTGGTAATTTACTGGGGAAAATAATTAAGTTTTGAGGTTTCTATCAATATAACAGGAGAATCAATTTTTGCATACATGAATTGAATTAAAACAGGTTTGAATTATATGGCTACTAAACTATTCATGGTATATTACAATCAAGACTGTTGTTGCTGTTGTTATTGTTGTTGTTGCTGTTAGGTGGCATCAAGTCATGTCAGCCCCGAATCACAACGACCCATGTACACCAGAAGAAATACCACCAGGTGAACAAGCGGCCATCTAGCTCAGAAGCAATAAAGCCCACATGGAAAAAGCACACCAGCTGGTGCGATCACGAGGTGCCAAAGGGATCAGGTATAAGGCATCATGCAAAAAAAAAAAGAATATATGTGTATATGTATATATGTGTGTGTGTATATGTATGTGTGTGTATGTGTGTATATATATATATATATCATATTAAATGAAGGGGGAAGTGCAGAGTGGAGACCCAAGGCCCAAGTGTCGACCACTGGAGATCCCCTCATAGAGGGGTTTAGGAGGGGAGATGGGTCAGTCAGGGTGCGATGTAGTACCGATGAAGAACACAGCTTTCACCCAGATCCTGGATGCTTCCTCCCCCCAACTACCATGATCTGAATTCTACCTTGCAGGCCTGGATAGGGCAGAGGTTGTACACTGGTGCATATGGGAGCTGGAGGCACATGGAATCCAGGGTGGACGATACCTTCAGGACCAGGGATGTGAGGGGTGATGCTGGGAGAGTGGAGGGTGAGTGAGTTGGAAAGGGGGAACTGATTACAAGGATCCACATGTGACCTCCTCCCTGGGAGATGGACGGCAGAGAAGGGGTGAAGGGAGACTCCGGATAGGACAAGATATGACAAAATAACAATCTATAAATTATCAAGGGCTCATGAGGGAGGGGGAAAAAAAGAGGACCTGATGCAAAGGGCTTAAGTGGAGAGCAAATGCTTTGAAAATGATTAGGGTAAAGAATGTACGGATGTGCTTTATACAATTGATTTATGTATATGTATGGATTGTGATAAGAGTTGTATGAGCCCCTAATAAAATGTTTAAAAAAAGAAATACCACCCGGTCCTGCACCAGCCTCACAGTTGTTCCAATGTGCGAGCCTATGTTGGAGCCACTGTGTCAATCCATCTTGTTGAGCATCTCCCTCTTGTAAGCTGCCCTGCGACACCACCAGGCATGATGTCCTTTTCCATAAACTCGTCTCTCCTGACAACGTTTCCAAAGTATCTGAGACAATTTCTCTCTAGCCTGGTTTCCAAGGAGCATTTAGATGATTTATTTTACAATGTTTAGGTTTCAAATAATAAAATGAAATATTATTTTTAAAATAAAATTTCTAGATGCCAGTGTGTATCTTATTGCCTTGCAGTTAAGTAAGCATGCCAGGCTTTGCTGTCCTTTCAAAAAGAGCAGGGAAATCGTTTCTACTTAATCTTCTCTAACGTTTCATCAAATTGAAGCACAGTTGTGGAAACAGAGATTAAAAAAAAAACACTATATGCCCTGGCGTAACAAACAAACAAAAGATTCACTTCTTTAATGTGAATAAGTTGATGGCTCCTCTTACAAAATCAGAATAAGTGTTTCACAGGTGGAAATAGATCTTCCTGCCAAAGGGCTTTCCACAATATGAAGCAGGCAAGATCTGATACCAGAAAGCAGTGATGAAACCCTTGGAAGGCTTCTAGTGGATTTCAGCAAGTGGAAGAAATGTTAATTGCTGAAAAGTGGTGTCAAACCAAAACATGTAGTTGTCTATGGTGCCAAATAGAGATTCTCTCAAAGCAATGATAAAACAGATGAAGATTTGGGGCGGTTGTGAATGCAGATTTTTCTGCAAGCAAATGATTAGCAGTTCAGAGTGTAAGCAATGTCTATTTTAGTTAGAACACATTCATGCAGTCATTTTATTTACAAGGAATACTACTAGAAGGCCATAACCAGAGATTTTGAGAATGGAGTAGATGAAATCCTTAAAGAAAACCAGTGGGGGATACACTGCACCGTGTCCATCAAAAATAATTGGAGATCAAGAGATAGCAGGGCATATTGCAATGAAGAAACAGTTTTTCAAGCCTTGATCATCAAGATGTTTTTAAACATGGAATGATTTTTAAAAACTTTAAAGAACTCTATATTTAACTAGTCTCTGACTCCTTCCCAACCCACTTACGCATCCTGATTCTTTCCTGTCATAGAAAACAATGTAACATATGGAGTTATTTTTCTAAATCCTACAGCATTGTTGAAAAATCCTTGGTGGGGCTGTGAGTTGGGCATTGGGCTACTAATCACAAGGACAGTGGTTTAAGCCTGCCAGATTCTGGTCAGGGGAAAGATGGGCCGGCTGCTCCGGGAAAGATTCACGACCTCAGGAGGCCCATTCAGGGTCACTGTGAGTCCAACTCCAGTAGTGACAGTAGGTTTTGTTTTGTTAGTTGTCTTAAGAAGCAAAAGCAAACAGTAAATGAGCATCTTTGAATACAATCCATCCAGTCCTTTTATTTAGCACTAACAAGCCATCATTTATATTTGAAATAATAAAACCTGCTAGAGGAAAAAAAACATTCCAAAAGTTCGGCTATTTGAGTTAATAGATGATCACTTATTTCAGTGTTTTGTTCTCACTTTAAGGACTGTCTGACAGGGTCATACCGCCACTTATTTCTCCTTCATATCATGTACCTAATTATTTAACAGTGAGTGCATTTGTTCTGCTCACTACTCATATCTATAGGAATTGGCACGATGGCTGATAATTATCTCTCGCTCTCTCTTTACAGACAGACATGCCTCGTGCACACACAATGGGAGGTACTTCCCCCCGCCCCCACATGAAAACCCTGGAATCCCTCCCCCACCTAAGCATCCCCTTCAGAGTACTCTCCATGACACTTAACACATTTGTCAAATCTGCTAGTCCATTCTTAGAAACATTTTTCAAACTCATCTGTTTGGATGGATGGCTGGCAGCACCTCCCTCATTTTTATCTTCACCTCTTCTAAGTCGTCAAATTGCTGTCCTTTCATGTAGCTCTTATTTCGCACAAACAAAAAGTCATTTGGAGTGAGATCAGGTGAGTAAGGTGCATGGAGCAAGAGAGGCATGCTGTTATGTACCCAAAGCTAGCACACTGATATAGATGGCTGTGTGAGCAGGTGCATTGTCGTGGTGGTAAAACCAGTGCCCCATCTGCCACACACTGTTAACGCAATCCTTGTAGAACCTCTAAACCAAAAGCTTCCTTAACAGTCTAACCTTGTGGAATGAATTCCAAATGCACTACCCCCCTCACATAAAAAAAAATGAGCATCTGTTTTTTGAGGGTACCCCACCTTTAAAGAATGTTAGAAAATGGAGCATAGGCTTGAAACACACAGTTGATGATTTTATATATTTCATGGTTATCCAAATCTAATTATGATTTACTTTAGATTTATCTGTAAAAAAATATATAATGGGTAGATTTCAAATACTTCTTCAAAACCTCATTACAATAAAAAAAGGAAAAGGAATTAGTGATTTCTGTCCCCAGAGTAAAATGACTCTAGAAATGAAACACAAATAATTAAATCCATTACCTATCATACATTTAAAATGTTGGACTGAATATTTATTCTTTAAATGTGCCAATTATTTGATTATTTCCCATACCAGTTGGATTCCTAATGTTCATACTTTTAATTAAATTGAGCTATTAAAAAGGACAATCTAAAAGATAATTAGTAATTAAAATACATTCATTATTCATAATTTTCTTTTGTATAAAAATTGCTAAAATACTCTCACTCAGTGTCATCAATTACAGCCTAGAAACCCAAAGGGGTAATTCGATCCTGTCCTACAGGTTAGCTATGAGTCAGCATTGACTCAATGGCAGGAGTTTGATGTTTCTGTTCTGTGTGAGGTTGTCTGGGTAGTTTTGTTTTGTTTTTTCAATTTTGGGGTGGGGTAGGGTGGTCAAGCACAGTGAGTCCTCAAAGTAACCTCCTAGGTTTCAACACTTTAAAGAGAACTTGTGCAACAGATATACCTAATGCAACGTGTTGTTTGGTCTCTACACCCCTGCTTCCACGGGCATTGACTATGGATCCGAGCAAGACGAAATCTTTGCCAACTTCACTCTTTTCTGTTTACCATAATGTTATTACTGTTCCAGTTGAGAGGATTTCTGTTTTCTTCACATTAAGTTATAATCCATACTAATCCAGGCTGCAATTCTTGATCTTCTATTTGCAAATGCTTCAGCAACAATCTGAGCTTATAACTGAAAGGTTGTACTTCAAAACCATCAACTGCTCTGAGAAAGAGGAGGTTTTCTACACCCCATAAAGAAGTATCGTCTCTAATATCCTCAGGCACAGTTTTACCCTGTCCGATAGGGTCCCTGTGAGTCAGAATCAACAATATTGAAGTGAGTTTTGAGACTTTGTTTTAGAGTCCTGTACTTATTGCTAAAGATAAAAGTAATAATTTTTATATCTTTTCAAACACTCCAATAACTATTAATACTTATTATTCTGAAATTTAGTATTCAATAGCAAATGGCTTAAAAGACAATCAAATAAACTTAGTGATAATTTACTTTTCAATTCCATGTTTTAACTCCTAATTTTGTTATATCCCTTGTCTTCATTCTATAAAGAGTAACTATGATTGACTTCATAATAAATAAGAAATTATTTGACAGTTTTCTCAATAACTAAAACAACTAGATCACTGACTTTAAAGCTGAGAGTTGTTTGAAAGTAATGGTTGATATGAAGTGAATCATTGGTTTTCATGCAAATTTCAGTGACCCTTAACTATATTCACTATTTTTCGTAACCATCACCACGTTTTTCATAATTTCCTTAAGCAATACCTCCAGCTCGCCTTTCTTCACTCCCTGGAAACCACTAATGTACTTTCATGTGTATGCAGTCGTCTACCTATAGATCTCATACATGCACGCTCACTAGCTCATTTCACTTAGCATAACATCTTCAAGGTCCATTCATATAGTAAAACATGCATGAATTTAATCTTGGAACATACATCAGAACTTAATCTCTTCTATGGCTGAATACTATCCCCTTGGGTATTAGACCATATGCCTAATGGATGGATTAGGCGCTAGCCATCTCTTGTAGAACATGAATTGTTTTCCGTTATCTCTTGCTTTAATGACGTAATTGGTTTTCATAGATCTATTTCTGTGCTCTTTCTTTTATTGCACATTCACAATGTTAACATTGGCACTAATAGTTATCCTAAACCACATCTACAAAAGAAAAGATTTATACAGATTTAAATACCTCATGACAAGTTTGTTAATCTTTCAGTTTGATGTTTCATAGTACCAGGCTACTTGAAATACAACCCAGGAATATGATAGGACACCAAAATGACCCACCAAATCTATCCCAGTACACATTATGATAAAATGTCTAATTTTAAGCTCGGGCCAATAAGATTAATGTATCTTATAAAATTACTGAGTGGGCTTCAATGCCTGCTTAACATTAGGAGAATGCATATCTATAAAATTTAACAAGCTGTAAGGCTACCAAGATACCTTTACATTTCATAAATGAAAAAGTATTTTTATGTCTATTCAGAATCTTTCTATCTAGCACTCAAAGTATCATTAAAGGGTTAGACTTTTTTAAAATCATACAATTTACAGATGTGCATAAATTTATATTCATTAATTCTATCATCAAATGATGCATTGAGTTAGGTAAATCTGCTGCTCAAAACCTCTTTATAATGTTGAAAAGCGAGAATGTTACTTTGAGAACTAACGTGCACCTGCCCAAGCCATGGTATTTTCAATCACCTCATATGTATGTGAAAACTGGACAATGAATCAGGAAGACCAGAGAAGAATCGATGCTCTTTCAAACATGGTGTATGGAAGAGCTAATGACATCAAGGGGAAAAAATGAAAAGACTGATTCTTTAATGCTATGTGGATTAAGGTGATTTTGTTACATTTCTTTGTATTTTTAATGAAATTAAAACTTTCCAATTACTATTTAATGGAAGGCTAACTATCTTATATGAATTTTTTCCCATCATTATTCTCTAGACATTTATTTTCTATTGATGTCAGCTCCTCTACTTTACCACCCATGATGTCCTTTAGGGACTATTTTCTTCTGACATCATGTCTAACGTATGTATCACCATCCTTACCTTAAGGAGCACTCTGACTGTGTTCCGTGAGGGCGTGGCATGCCAGCCCCTCTGCTCAACCTGCAGGCTTAGTGTTGTTCTCCGTAGCGCATACCTCTAGGGAGGGAGTCAGTGTGGCTCGGATTGGGGTAGCCCAATCTTTTCATGCATTCCTCCTCGTGGTTACGTGGCCCACCAGGTTTGGTGTGCAGTGGTGGGCTATGCATGCACACTCCCAGTTCTCTTAATTCTCTGGTCTGGCAGCAGGAGTGCGGGCAGGTCATTCCACCTGAATACCCTCTGGACTCCTCAACTCAGTTGTTTGCTCACTCTTTTTTTAACTCACTGCCATTGAGTCAACTGTGACTCATAGCAACCCGATGGTCAGCTGATTTTGCAGACAGCAACCCAACCCATAACCACGACACCATCAGTGCTCGCAAAGGATATCTTTGCATAAATAACAACACTGTTGAGCCTTTTAGAAATATGGCAAATGCTGTATTGAGTTTCTCCATAACTGCCTTTTTTCTTAAAAATTACTTTAACCTCTTGAAGTGGCTTACTGCTTACGTGAATTTGAACATTCTAATGCAGACTAGAATCGCTCTTTAGCATATCTAGGGTAAAATGTCCACCTATATTTCTAGAAGTAGCCTTGGTGGTGAAGTGTGTAAGTGTTTGACTGCTACCCCAAAGGTCAGTTATTGGCGCCCATCCAAAGGATTTGGGGGAAAGACCTGGCAGTCTGCATCCACCAAGATTACCTGTTGCCATGGGCTCTGCCCGGGCTCACAGGACAGAGTAGAACTGGCCCTAGGTTTTCCAAGCATGTACATCTTTGTAAAGCCCTAGAGCCACAGCGTTCTTCCATTGAGCAGCTGGTGGATTCCCGTTTGCTTAATCAATCTTTCAGTTAGCAGCTTAATCACTACCCTTCCAGGGTTCCTTCGATAGAGATTACAGCTTAAATACAGTCATTACTCCACGCGGCAGTACTACTCTGTTATAAAGGGTCACTAGGAGCCGGAATTTACACAATGCCACACAGAAACATGTTTAAAAATCAGATCTAATCCAATCCTAAATCAAGGTAATTATATAGCATCCTACTTAATCTGATTGTCATAAATTGGAAATAAAAATATTGACATTTAAAGAATATCTTAATCATTTTTAAATGTTACAGAACTAATGTACCAAGATAATGCAGTATCACAATGTACTCTAGAAGCAAACCTTTCAAAATATCACCGCAGAAAGAGCTTACTGCATTTACCTGGCCTAGAAAACTATTCATCTGAATCCCTGACAAGATCTTTTAATTTCTCTCTTTATTCTTTTTTAGTGTAGGCAGTTTTTTATATCCAACCGGCTCATGAGCAATAAAGAAAGGTCTGTTACATAAAGTCCCAGAAATGCCTGAAATTGTATTTAATATTAGGTGTTTGCATATATATCTTTAATCAGATTCATAAAAAGGACTATGACAACAGTAGGATAAAAATTTCAACAGTAACATCTAGCACTTCGTCAATGTACACGTGTTCATTTGTGAATAGCCTAAATATACGTAACTTTTTCATTTTCTTTATTTAGGATGAACGTATTGCTTAAGTAAAACTAAAGCATATCCATAACACCTTTTCCCCAACTGCTTAGCACATCTTAACCTCAATCTCCAAAGCTGCAGATTTCAACATATGCCAACATTTCTCAAGGAATTATCTGTGAAATAAAAGTCCAGTCATTGTTTTTGTTAGAACTTTACAAATGCACAGAATTGTTAGTAAACAACACGGATTAAAATTCCTGAAAGCTATTTCCACTAGCTTATGAGTTAACATTAAAATAATTTACAAATCAACTGCCACATAGAGTTTTGGCATTACCATTACTAAAGTAAAAGAGGCAGAAACCGTGGCTAATAAGCAGTACTAGGGAATTACCTAATATTACCTATCTGGCCCCATTATGGTAATGGACCACATTAATGCTTTACAAAAAAACTGTTCCTAATATCTGAGAGTTCTGAAACTATAAAGCTCCTGAGTTAGGTAACCTACTTGAGAGAAACAAAAACAAAAGCATAGGGTCACTTTTGCCAAATCAGAATAGTTTAGCTATTTGGGGGAAAATAATGAGAAAGGAAGAACAGGAAAAGAGAAAGCATGGATGGACACACACACACACACACACAGCTATCGAGTTGACTCTGACTCACTGGGCAGAGTAGAACTGCTCTCTAGGATTTCCAAGGCAGTACATCTTTACAGGAGCAAAAAGCTCTCTCTCTCTCTCACCTAGGTACATAAGAACATGAAACTAAAACCTATTTTTGATACATATTTAGCCACTTCCTCAAATTTATGAATTGAAAGGTATGCTTCACTATTGAATTCTTAGGCGATGTGTTTCACTCTAGTGTTTGTGGGGTTTTCGTGCTTTTTTAATGAGTTACTTCTCTGCTTTGCTTTGGTCCAAGTGACTTTTATTTATGGCAGCTTTATATTCCATTTTCGGGGTGGGAGGTTGTGGAGGCTTGTCCTTTACTGAAGACATAAACCGACTGCCACAGAATCATAATTCTCTCATTTTGTGTCCTTCTAGTACCTGTTATATTTATCCTGTGAAAAATATTTTTCACTTCCACAAATGTTTTAATGACCTCCTAGAATGCCTTAAGACCAAAGTAATGTATTTGAAACTACATATTTGAAAACACAATAGCATTGAGGTATAATTTGGGCCCTTAACTTCATATTTTAAAGTGTGTAAGTCAGTATTCACAGAGTTGCGAAATCACCACCACTATTTTAAAATATTCTCATCGTTAAAAATAAAGAAACCCTGAAACCCTTCGCAGGAGCCCTGAACAAAGTCAGCAGTTCGAAACCACCATCTGCTCTGTGAGAGAAAAATGAGGCTTTCTATCCCCTAGAGAGTTATAGTCTTATTAAAACCTGGCGACACTTATACCCTGACCTATAGGGTCTTAATGGGTGGGCATCAACTCAATGACAGTGAGTGAGTGAGTGAGTGAGTGAGTGAGTGAGTGAGTGAGTGAGTGAGTGAGTACAACCCTTAGCAGTCACACCTTCCTCTCCTTATGAGAAAGGGAGGTTATGCAAATGTGGTCCAAATGGCACCACACCCATGAGTTGTTGCTTGGTACATATTAGCTCTGTTTGAGCTCGTTTACACTGACCATGTCACTTTTCCAGTAACAATTCTTACGTGGGCAGATCCTTGCCAATAAGATGAATACGTGTCATATTGATGCAAGGAAGACTTAAGATAATAAATGTATGGTGCTTCTAGATCCCCAGGCCTTGGACACCTGCTAAGCCAGGCATCCTAACCCTCCAAAAACCGGGCCCAATAACCGTCAATCCCAGTCTGGGGTGGCTGTCATTTGTTCTTCCCTCATCTGGAAATTTCAGTATGTAAGTCTGAGGGCTACCGGTAATATTGAGGTAGGGCCCAGTTTGTTCCATGTGGTTCCCATGTCTAGTCCTCCTGGTGTGGCCTAGGGGGGGGGGGGTTGCCATATTCCCCATAAGGGCAGAGTCTAGGGTCAGCCTAGTGCATGGTCCATGGCATAAGTCACTGAGGGTTAGGTAGAAACTAATTCCAAAGTGTCTAACCAAGACCATAATATCAGGATCATTCTCCCCTTGGGTTTTCTATAAATGTTGTTGCATGTCCCTTCATCATGCAGTTGTTCTTCCCCACTTACCGACCAACAGAAGGCTGAAAGCTCCTGTGGAATCTAGCTGTTCCCTTCTCCTGGTCTTGACTTTCTAGTAAGTTTCCCTCCTGCTTCCTGCAGAGCGCCTGCGGTCTCAACGTTGTTTGCCATCAAGTGGATTTCTTCTTCCCTCAATCTTGCCAACACTTCCTGATTTTTATTTATTTTTTATTTCAGCCATCCTCGTGGATATGGGGTGATTTCTCACTGTAATTTTTTATTTAAGTTTGCTTCCTAATGCTGTTCACCATTTTCCATGCATTTATAAGCCTTTGTATATTTTCTCTAGATAAATGTCTATTCAGATTCTTCTTCCATTTTTAAATTGGGTGGGGTTTTTTTCTTTTTATCATTAAGCTGTGTAAGAATTTTTGTTTTTTTTTTAATTCTAGATGTATGATTTGCCAAAATAACCTGTATCTTGAGGGTTGTTTTTCATTTCTTTATGTTGTACTTTAAAGTCAATTTTTAAGAAAATTATTATGAAAACACACATATTTTACTTGTTTTTATTTACCATTTTGCTTTTGATGATATATCTATGAAATGTAACTCAAGGTAATGAAGGTTTTGTGTTTTATTCTAAGGGTTTTGTAATTTTAGATGTCAAATAAGGTCTGAATACATTTTGAATAAAATTTTGAACATAATCATAAGATGAGGGGTCTACATTCGATATTTTTCATGTGGACATCCAAGTGTTTAAACATCATTTATTGGGAAGAAGATTCTTTCCCCCAGTGAATTCTCTTGGCATCATTGCAAAATATCAGTTACTTGTAACTGTGACATTTATTTGTGGGCTCTCAACTCTATTCAATTGATTTAAATGTCAAGCTTTATGTTGGCCCTACACTGTCTTGATTACTGTAATCTCTAAGTTTTAAAACTAGAAAGTGTGAGTGCTCTAGGGTTAATAATATTTCAAGCTATTTTAGCTATTCTGGGTTTCTTGGATTTCCATTAGAATTTTAGGATCAGCCTGTCAATTTCTCTCTTTAAAAAAAAGAGCCTAAATTTTATTATGCCTGAGGATCAATATGGGATACATTGCCATTTTAACAAAATTAGGTATTCAAAACCACACATAAGGAACATCTTTCCATTTACTTAAACTTTCTTTAAACTTTTCCCACACTATCTGGTAATTTTGGGTACACAAGTGTTGCACTTGGTAAGTATCCCGTTCTTCAGAAGCCTTGCTGTCAGCAGCCCCATAGGAGGAAAATGTGGCTATTCCCAGTGGTGCAGTAGCTATATGTTGAGCCATGGTTTATATATGTCTGTGAGATCAGCAGTTGGAAAACACTAGCTGCTCTGTGAGAGAATGATGAAGCTTTCTACTCCTATAAAGAGTTACAGTCTCAGAAAATGACAGGGGCAGTTGACCTGTCGTATGCAGTCACTGTGAAACGGAATCGACGAGGAGGCAGTGGGAGTGAGAGTGGGTTTCTGTAAAGATCCACAGCCGTGAAAACACTGAGTAGTCCTACTCTACCCACAATCAACTGACAGTAATACATTTGTCTTTTGATCTTGTTTTATTATCCTTTTCTTCTTGAATAAACGGATTTTCCCCCTTAATTTTATTTTCACATTGCTCATTGATAGTGGTAGAAATACAATTAACTATAATATATTTATTTGGGTAACCTTGTTTAGTAATTCTCCTCGGTTTATGGTCATTTCCACTGCGTAGGCTACATATCAGCTTTTAGGACCTACTAACAAACATACTTTTACTTCTTTCTTTTAAATATGGATGCCATCTATTTCTTTTTCTTAATCAACTTGAAATTTCAGTTTTATAAAACATCTTTAGTAATAGCCAACAGAGTTTAAAAATCATGAATGAATTACTTTGGACATCTTTTTTTTACCAGCCCATATGTTCTGTCTATCAGAGGGTAAAAAGCAAATCATCATCATTTTGTGAATATCTATTGATATAACATTATTTCCAGGTAAGCAGTAGACAATTGCAAGGTTTATTTTCAACCATGTCCATAGACTCAATTTCATAGAGAAGCCAAGTCTCGGCATGCTGGTGAAATACTTTCTAGAAAAATGCTTCACTGAACACAAACACAATGGGTATTGGGAGAACACAACTATTCCAGAATATTGCGGCGAAAAATAAGACAATGGGAAAGGTAGGCCACACTTCATTCCTATAAAGAGTAGGTGGGACTTAACCATAGAGGGGAGGAAAGAGGAATGCATTCTAGAGATGAGCAGGCATGAGACAGAGTCAGAGTTAATTTTGGTAAAGGTACATTCAAATGATGGATGTAGTTTTACTATAACTTAAAAAATGGGGTGGCGGGGTGCACTTATTAGAAGTGTCTTTCCATTAGAGTTACAGACTCAGAAACTCACAGGGACGGTTCTGTCCGTCCAACAGCGTAGAAATATAAGTCAGAATCAACCCGATGTCACAGCATTTATGATGTGAAAAATACGAAACCAAAAAGACTTGTGTTTTTAATTAAAAAGATGGATAAAGATGGGAAGATTAACACAAGAAAATTAGTGAAATGTGCGTTATCACAGGTTAATACTTAAGGGTAGGATGGGCATGAGTTTGTTGCTAACGGTCCCAAAGCCGTGAATGGTAGGGATTGGATTTTAAGCCTTCTGTGTGGTGGAATGAAATTTCTTAATATGACTCTTCTACCCAAGTCTCTGTAACCCTCCCCAAAGGACTGAGTGGAGCTTTGCAAATTTGATGTTTCTGTTGCCACTCCCTTTGCTATGAGGGGGGTGAGCCACTTTGAGGAGCCATCTTTGAAGCTGGGAAGAGAAGAGAGAAACCCCCAGAACCTTGGAAGTGCACACTGAAGAGCTGTCTGAAGCGGCAGAGGCCAAGAGACCAGATGCACCACAGACTAGGGCTCGGAGACTCAGAAGAGAAGTGCCCGGACGATGGGGTACCTTCTCCTTATCTGCCTGAAACTATGGAACTTGGGGACAGAGTGACAGGAGGGCTGGTTGCATGGCCCCTGGAGGCTAAGGCCAAGGAAACACGTGGCTAAGAGACTGCGAGAGACGTGACTGCTGGCTGAGGGGACCAAAGACTGTATTCTTACTGCTTGCTGAACTTGACTTGTGGTAACATATTAACTTCCCTAATAAACTCCCTTAATTGTGAGTAGTGTCTGTGAGCTCTGTGTGGCCATGGCAACAAATTACTGAAGCGGTACAGATGTAGACGGGCGTGCAAGGAAGAGTTAGTGTCAGATTAAGTAAAGGAGGAGGGGCCATAGAGGCTTGCCTGACCCCTGCCTCATGGCAATAGAGAACCCAGAAGGGTCCAGATAGGGCCCTCCATTGCTGTTTATTGCATCTGACTCCAAATTGGGCATCCTTTTCACCATCTGGCATCTCAGGAGCAAGTAGGGAGAGTGATGAGCTTAAGCGTATCTCCAGAATGTCAAACAGCATATAATTTACCCACGCTGTGTCCTAAAGTAGTTTTTCATTGAGCTGCACCTTATAGCAGGTGTGTGAGCTGTTATTTCAAACTTCTAGAGTTCATAGCCAATGATGCACACAGTGAGTATAATACATATACACGAATTACATGATATATTATATGTGGATGAGTCCTAATCCCATTTATGAATTCTAAACTGCGATGTAACTATAGAGGTCATATCATTCTTCCCTTCATTTAATGCGAGAGTTTCTAGATGCACATTATTTATTCACTTAGTGCATGCCTACCACATCCCCTAGCTCAGTGGGGAAACATCTTTGTTGTGTCCAAGTGAGTCAAGCCGCTTGCTCCTCCTTCCAGTAAATGTCTTTCTCCCCTTTCCTTCCCCTTTGGCTTATGCACCACGGACAATCTCAGTTTGGATCAGTTGCCCTGGTACTCTGACTTGTTAGCACTCTTCTTAAGCTCAAAAATGTCAATCTGGATGACGAATTAAATGGGTCCTCTGTTGATACAAGTTCCAAAATTCATTTCAGTCGATGTCTGCTAATTATACAATTAAATACACAAATGCCATGACAAGAGCTGGTCACTGGAACTCACATGTGCTAATTAAGATCATGACTATATTCAGTAAGTTCATAATTTTTTAGACTTTGAATAAACGTACTGTACTGCGCAAGGATTCTGGTGTTTTAATAGAATACAGTGTCGCTCGAAGAATAGAAAGAGAAGAAGCAGTGTGACAGCCGCAAGAAGCAGTACAGCACCACACGTAGTAGTTCAGTGTGACCTAGGTCAGTTCATCTGGGTTTGAAATACGGCTGTTCCTTACCAGTCATGTACATTTGGATGCTTTGATGAACCTCCTCTCAATTTTCTCAAGGGCAAAATCAGGGTAATAATATAATTGCCATACTCAGAATCTACTAACATGGCAGGAGAGAAAAAAAGATAGCATAAAACAAAACCAAACCCCTCCATTGAGGCAATGACAACTCATAGCAACCTTCTAGGGTAGGGAAGACCTGGAGCAGTGAGTTTGAGACTGCATCTCTTCACGTGAGTAGAAAGTCCCATCATTTTTCCCGAGGAGTGGTGGTTTTGAATTGTGACCTTGAAGTTAGCAGCCCAACTTGTTACCACACACCACTAGGGTTCCAAAGAGAGTATAGGGCAGTGGTAATATGAATAAGAAATGGAATATAAACACCTTCATAGAGCCCCTGGTGCATAGCCTTCAATGCCGCAATAATTAGTACTAACATTCCTGAGACCCTATTACCTACTTGTGATGTTAAAATAATAATATCTGCTTTATGGATCGGTGAGGTTATGAACCAAAAGTTATAATGCCTATTATTGTGCTTTCTATAGTATGGAGATGAGTGACTCTGGTGACATAGTAGCTACACATTAGACAGGGTCAGCAGCTTAAAATAAACAGCAGTTCATCCAGAGAAAGATAGGGCTTCTACTCCTGCCAAGAGTAGTCACAATCTCAGAACCCAGAGGGCTGTTCTACCCTGTCCTATAAGATCGCCAGGAGTCAGAACTGACTAATGGTAGTGGGTTTGGGTTTCTTATACTATGGAGAACAATGGCCCTATAAATATAAAATATCCTATTTTCACTCTGGATTATGAATCGGTTGATTATTTGCTTGTTTTTTTAAGATTATGTTATTAGTACTCAGAATGTTTTCTACCTGTCAATAAATGATGACTTAGATATACATTTGAAGGCATTAAGTGACAATCTTGGATAGCTCTTTTGGGCCCAAGACAAACATCCCATTATAACCAAATCATTACATGGATTTAATTTTACCCTGCACCTATTCAAATCAGAAGAGTTCTAATAAAACACTACTAGGACAAGGGCCTATAAGACAGCGATTACTTCTGTATTGATGCCAAAATTGCAAGAACATTCCAGATTCTCCCAGACACATATACTAAAACATGACCCAAAAATTACAGTTATGAAGTAGCAACAAAAATAATTTTGTGGTTGGGGGTTACCACAACACGAGGAACTGTACTAGAGGGTTGCGGCTTTAGGAAGGTTGAGAAACACTGCTTTAGACTGCGAAAACAAAGCACAAAAATAATCTCACATAGTACTGTTTGCATAATGTCAAACAAGCAGAGTGACACATTCACCTTATTACAGAATATTATTAATAAGGGAGTGAAAGGATGGGAAAGGATCCTTGTTAGGCAGAGAGAACAGATACTTTCTGTAACTCTTCTGCTATCCTTACGAGCTTCTTTATAAATACTTCCACATGTCCTTCACTTTAAGTAAAATCTTATCTCTACTCAGAAAAAAAGCCAAGTTCACTGCCACTGAGTTGATTCCAACTCTTAAGGACCCTACAGTTTGGGGTAGAACTGCCCTTGTAGGTTTCCAAGACTCTAAGTGTTCATGGGAGTAGAAAGTCGTCTTTCTCCAGAGGGAGGGGTTTTGATCTGCATACACTTCGCATTTAGCAGCCCAACTCATTACCACGATGCCACCCACTAATCTTCTTGGAAGAATCATTGCAATACTTGTATTTCATCACTTACTATATACTGCAAAAACTATTTTATTTAGCCCTATATGCTAACTAAAATTTTCATCCATAGGCAACAATGACCAAAAACAAGCTCTAGCATTCAATGCTGAAACTGAATCATTCATTCACTTACTCTCTGGCAGCATTTGTCCGGGACTATTCTTTTAAATTCTCTGTCCTCTAACCTTTTTGGAATCGTTCTACCCAGCTTCTTGTCCTCTAAGACAGCAAAGCTTCGTGGAAAGATTTGAGATCGGTGCTGTGGTAACAGGGCAGGCAGTGCAAAGGGCTGCGGGGATGCTTTGATGTCAGTGATTCAGGAAAACAGTTCTAGATAACTAGTACAGTTACCATCACTGCTCAAAAAACAAGCAGAGGAAAAATCAAACTTAGTGAGCAAAAGATATATATATTCTTGGCAGAGTGTACAACAGTACATAATTTGAGGTTTTAAAGAAGACAGTTTTCTAAGCAATGCTCAGAGTTGTAGCATGAACTTCATAGCTCATGAAAATTTAGATCCTAATTTTTTTATAATAACAGTTACACTTTTTGAAATCTTCACTCTATTTTGCAGGGCATACCTATTTTGAGAGCTTCATCTTAAACTGTAAACATCACATGCCCCACACAACTGAGTGTGTGGTATATGGATGTAAGTGTATTCTCTAGTGATATCATGCAGCAAAGTACGATTCTAACCAATAAACAATCCAAAAACATAGCATCTACAGTAGTCCCTGATTTATCATGCTGATGAAAGATAAGAATAACCACCCCTGAAAGACCACCAAGAAGGGCCACAGGATTAGAGGATCCCGCCATCACAAAAATGCTCGCTCACTCCCTAAAATAAATGCAGGGCATTTCTTTCCCCATCTTTCAGCCTGTGATACAACAGCTAAGAATTAAGCATTTCTCATCGTTCCCAAAATAAACAGACACTCACCTTCTTATCACGAATCCTTCCATTGTCTTATCTTTCAATATTGCCCAAAGTAATTTCCTCTATAAATCTTTATACCTTGAAATCGATGAGCTTTTCTTAGTACAGTTAGAAGACTCTCACTGCCATTCACTGTCATCAAGTTGGTTCCGACTCATAGGAGCCCTACACAGGGCTAGTGAGACAGAAAATCTTTAAAGGAGCAGACAGGCTCATTTTCCTTCCTGGAAGAGCTGGTGGGATTAAGCCAATGCCTAACCCATAGCACCAACGGTTTTCAAAACACAATCTTCCACTTAATTAGTTTATCAGTCACTAGATTAACTAGATCCTATTAAAATGTAAATAATACTAAAGAATGCCTATGGTACCTGGTTATGCAATAGTTAAGAACTCAGTAGTTAATTGAAAGGTGAGCAGTCTGAACCTGCCATCTGGTTCCACTGCCTTTCTGCTTCTATACAGATTGCAGAAAAGAAAACCTTAGGAGGTTGTGTTAGTTCAGGTTGACTACAGAAACAAATCCACAGACACTCAGGTGTTTAAGAAAGAGCTTTATCTAAATTAGCAAGTGTATATTGAGGAAACACCCCAGCCCTGTCAGATCAAGTCTGTAGGCCTGATATTAGCCCATATGTCCGATGTCAGTCTATAAATTCCTCTTCAGACTCATACAATACATGTGCTATGATGCCAAATGCAGGAAGATCATGGGCCAGTCAGTGGTTGAAAAGTCTTGTGGATCCAATAGCAATGGAAGCCTCTCAGTGCTGGTGTGGGTCTCCACGTGGCTTCTCCAGCTCCACGGCTCTGGCTCTATCACTGTGTCTCCGTGTTGCTCGTCAACAGGAATATCTCACAGAGCAATAAGCAGAGTCTGTGTGTATCTGGCCTCCAGTGAGCTACTGATCTCTGTGGCATCTTCAAATGAGGTCATCAAGCCGCAACATGATCAGCAGGCTAGACTCCACCCCTTGGCAAGTTGACAGGCGATTGTGTAACTGCCGCAGAAGTCTCTCACATGAGGTTGCTATAGTTCAGAAGTGGATTCAATGGCACCTAACAACATAACTAACTGAATAATGTTCTAGGGGAGAAAAACCTCAAACCCAGTGGCATTGAGTCAATGCCAACTTACAGCAACCCTATAGGGCAGAGCACAACTGCCCCTGTGTGTCCCTGTGACTATAACTATTTACAGGAATTGAAAGCCTCAGCTTTCTACCTTGGAGCAACTGGTGGTTTCTAACTGCTGACCCCAAAGTCCAACACAACTACTATGCCACCAGAGCTCCTTGGAGGAGAAAGGGAACCTCAGATTCACAAATGAATTATAAAGCCAGAATTATTGTCTTAAACACGACAAAGACAAGACGAAATCAGTTCCTCTGGAGAAGGGAGACCATCAGCAGGAGGCCACAACAGATTGACAGAAACTCAGTCACTTAGAGAGGCCATGAAGTACAAGGGAAACTGGCAGATGGATATCTTACAGTTGCAGGTGGGACTACAAAGAAGAAAAGAGGTATAATCAAAACAGTTTACAAGATTGAATCAGGATCCTCTAACCAACTCAATCAAGGTATAACAATGTGGGGCCTGGTAGCCCAAATTCTGTCAAAGGCACAGCCAGGCAAGTGCCTCAGGGCTAGGCTGTCCCTCCCTGGGCTGACTTGGAAAGCACTTTCCAACACATCTGCCTTAGGGCAAAGCTATCTGCATTGCTATTTAATGGCTAGAAAGAACCCAGGAGTCTGAACCTCTGAGAGCGCTGCAAAATGGATCTGGGGCTCTTACTGTGAACCTCAGACTTCCACAACTTTATGCTCAGCACTAAAGCTCTAACACAGTACTTAGAGCCCTTTGAGGTGCTCCTTCTAAGCACTTCTGTCCCTGCCTGTCTGCTGTATGCTTTGGCTAAAAAACAAAACAAAAAAACCATTGTTCTTACAACCAAACCAAAACTAAACTCACTGCTATCGAGTCAGTGGCCAGCTCACCACAACCCTATAGGGCAGGGTGGAACTGCCGCTGTGAGTTTCTGAAAGACTAACTCTTTATGGGAGTAGGAAGTCCCATCTTTCTCCTGAGCAGCAGCCAGTAGTTCCGAACTGCTGGCCTTGTGGTTAGCAGCCCAAAGTGTAAGAGCAAGACATCTATCTATAAAGCACTGAGGAAAATTGTTTCTAATTCAGAAGAAACTCACACTAAGATTGCCCTTTACGTGTCTCTAGATTCTCCCTCCATTGCGAAGAAAGAAACACTGGATGGTGAGTTATGAGCATTCTTTATGAGGGCAAGGGGTGGTCTTTGTAGAATTCTCACCTGCCAAAGCAGAAAAGAGGTCAAAATTGGCATTCTTACAAAATTGCAGATTAGAAAAGTTTATGATTGGTTCAGGGGCCTAATGAAAGGGTTAGCCTGCTGCTAATCAAAAGAAATGTAACATTTAAATATAAATTTAAATTTTTGTTTGTTAGAAATCCAAATGTAACAGCCCCTCCCTTGCAATAAAAATTCCCGTGAAACTTCATCAGCAGTGATGCCCTAACTCTTAAAGGCAGGAAACAAGGCCCTAAACATAAGCAGTGCAGCCCAGAGCAGCTCTCCGTCAGCTAAACAATACAACCCGAGGCTTCAGCCCTAGAGAAGTATAGGGATAGCTGATTGTGATCATTGCAAAGCCTGCTTTTGTCACATCGGGGTATCAACTGCTTCCCATTGATCTGGGGCATATAACTTGCTTGATTATCACTGGATTTTTGAAGCAGTCAGGAGGTAGCAAGCCCCACAATTTCCTTCTTTCTAACCCTTGCAGAATATAATTAGAGTTTCAACCTCATCACTGTCTTTGCTGGAACAATGCTCACAGCAACCAGGTTGGCCAAAGCAGGACTCCTGACGACTGCGTCCTATTATTATTGTATAATTGCTATCAAGTCTGCTGAGAATCATAAGGACCTTATTTACAAAAGAACAAAGCACTACCTGGCCCTGCATGTCCTCACAACTGCTATGTTTGAACCCATTGTTGCTGCCACTGTGTCATTTTGAGTGTTTGCAAAGCTGAGCGGCTCCTCTCCAGCACTAAGTCTGGCAATGTTCCACTGTTACTCCTAAGACCTGCAGTCTTCCTTTCCTCACAAGTGGACGGCTTATTCCTTCTTCATAGTCTGGTTTTAGTCTGGAAGTCCTGCTGAATCCTGTTGACCTTAGGTGACCCTGCTGGTATTTGAAACACTAATGAAACAGCTGCCAGCATCACAGCAACACACAAACCACGACAGTAGGGCAAACTTGAGGGACAAATGGTGGCATTCCACCCTCTGACCCAATTTCCACTCACTCCGGGTCAGACAAGTTCCTGATTGTTAGAATACCCCTGGAAGGGGTGGGGGGTGGGGGGCTGGTAGGGGGTGGTTGATCTGGAGGTCACAGAAAAGACCAAACCGGTCAGAAAGAACACCGTGGAGCCAAAATGTAAGCCAAGATTCAAAATGGATTTAGGGTTCCTGCAAACCTTAATCTTCCAAAACCCGCGTGAAGAATTAAAGTTTAATCAGCTCCTATGTGGTCACTGCTCCATTCATTTTGTTCTCTCAGTTCTGTCGCTCCCGTTGTTCCATGTGCAGAGAACTTACCAACTGCTGAGAATGAATCCCATACATCTTGATGCCCCCATTTAATGCATTTAGACTTTTATTTCTTTGATGCCTGCCCTATTTGGCCAATCAATATTTTTACATCTTCTTTGCCATGCCAATCTTCTTAATTCATTCTCCCCTTATTAAGTCTAGTGTAAGCATAAGAATTTGCTTTTGGTTGAAAACCAAGAGACCTCACTAAAAGTTGTAATGTCTTCATTGTGACCACATTGAGTCTCCTAAAAGCAACCTCAAACACTAGCATTTCCAATAATGAAGAACTGAATATGAATATGCAGACCCTGGGAATAATAGTAACACTTTAATTAACGTATTCTTACTAGAGACGCTATTAAAAATATTCTCAAATCTTTGGGGAAAGCTCTTGAATTAAGGTAGAACTCAAAACTAACTGCCACAGAAATGCCCTGGGGGTTTCTAAGACTAACTCTTTACAGAGGTAGGTAACAGAACTTAAACTAAATAAACTTAACTAAAATATAATTTATTTTAAAGGTATGTTAACAATAAATTCTGGTCTCAATTTCATGTGATTGGTGTCTGATACAGGAAGACAGGTTTAGAACCAGAGGTAACACGGGAGGAAGTTACCATGTGCAGATAGACAGACAAGCAACAAAGGACTATCGGGGATTGCCAGCATTTACTGGAGACAGGAGGGAGGCTTAGAACAGGTCTTCTCTTGGCTCCCTCAAAAAAGATTGACACAATCAATATACTTATTTGGATTTCAATCCTCCAGAACTGTGAGAAAATTAATTTCTACTCATAAAATTTGTTTCTGGTATATAGGGCTAGTAACTCAAGAAAGCAAGGACATCACAATATTCTGAAACAAAGAAAATGATGTAAATCTCTGTCTAGCTCCTTTTAGGTCAATCGACGTTGATTAACATTTGTGCCATATCTTTTTATAATTAATACTCAAAGGAAGAGTAGTATTTTAGATTATAGTGCACATTATTAGATGGGTTAGCTTTACAAGGGGGTACCCCCCAAGAAAACCAGAAAAATAAAAGCTCACCTGAGCGGAGCTTTCATCCAGAAACTCGCTCGAGTTAATACACCCATTGGCATCACCTAGGAACATTCTTCTCGGGCCACAGTGAATTTTTTTCATAAAAGCAATTTTTCCCGAACTTCATTTTTTGTTATGGCTGATTTAAGAGAATAATGTATGTGCTTGCTAAATTTTGTTTCCCGCTCAGGAAAAATGCCACAGAAACTGTTGTGATGTTAAACACAGCTTACGAGTACAAGGTTGTAGGAAAAACTGAAGTATACCTGTAGCTTCCTCATTTCAAAAATGGTGAACTGTCAATTGATGACAAACCTCATTCTGCCCGTCTGTCACTTCCTGAACAGATGAACATGTTCACCAGGTCAGACTGCTAATCAAGTTTTCTACTTAGGGATTCTGAAAAGATTGCCTAACACTGTGTGAGAAAAAAAAGACCTGATTTGTGGCACATGGAGGGCTGATTTTGCCACCGGGGCAATGCACCTGCTCATGCAGCCATCTCAGCGCGCCAGTTTTTGGCAAAAAGCTGCATGCCTCCCTTGCCCCATGCACCTTAGTCACCTGACCTCGCTCCAGGTGACTTCTTTTTGTTTCTGAGATTTCAGAGGGACATAAAAGGACAGCAATTTGATGACGTGGAAGAGGTGAAGAAAAAAATGAGGGAGGTGCTGTCAACCATCCAAACAGATGAGTTTGAAAAATGTTTCTAAGAATGGAATCACAGATTTGACAAATTTGTTGAGTGTAATGGAGAGTACATTGACAGTGAAAAGTGAAAAGATTATTTTATAAAAAATTTTAAATACACAGCTTCGGAAAAATTCCAGGGTTTTTTTTTTTGGGGGGGGGGCAAGGGTACCTCCTCATATATGCAATGTTTATTATAGTATAAAAGAACATACATAAACAGACTGGTATAATGAATCAGCATTTACCTAGAACTTGCCTATAAAATTATTTTGATTTGTCCTTCATAAAAATCCGCGTGGATCACACACAAAAATTATTTTGAAGATTTATTTTCTATTTTTACAGAATATACCTGAGATTAAAATACACATCAATAGTCTTAATTTTTAAATAGTGTATCATTTAAAACTCTTGTCTTCTGACCAAGAATGAAAAGTGGCAGCCAGAAAACATTGTAAAACAAGATTTTCCATCCCAAGAATCCTATCTCTAAAAACAGGACACAATGAATAATTTTTGGCACCAAAAGGTTGTTGGAAAAATATGAACTACATGGAGGCCTCTGAAAACTTTACAAATGCATAGCCAAAAGAAGCATAAACATCATGATTATATTTTAAATAAAAAATCTGCTTTACAACTCATATTCAATGTAAGCTGGGAGACAAGCTTTTGATTAAAATAGGTTTCATATGCCTCTCCTATTTGTAACTAGGAATAATTTCTGTTAAGGTAAACAAGTGAATGAAATATCTCATGAAGTTATTCATCATTTTTACCTACATAAATATTGAGAGAAGAATTCTCCTTGATAGCAACCATCATGCAAAGGATTATACCCAACTGACATGTCCAAGACCACATAGAACTAACCCAGCTGTAAAAGTAACTTCTAGGAAATAAAATTGGCAGGATTTAGTGAAGATTTCGCCTGTCAACCTGAGCATAGCGATAGCCAGAGAGACAGAAAACAAGATGTCATTTAAGAGAAGTAGCTGCATTTGTAACAGTCTTTTTGAGATTACCTTGGCATAAGTGCTGGTAGACAGACGGGGGGGTGGGGGTGGGGGGGGGGTACTTTTGTACCGATGTCAAGGATCTCTTAAGTTTTAAAGAGCACTTTCTTAGCTGCACCACTGTTGTCTCCAGAAAGGCTGAGTGCATATTTTATTGAAAGAATGAGTATTGAGCCAACACCATAAAGTACTCAAGGAATGCATTTCATGTTAATATTGTGATTAAAAATTAAACATCTGCTTAGCTTTACGGACAAAAATGATTTCAGTGAGAGAGGAGTTGACCAAAAGGATGCATTGTTTTTCAATAATGTACCTGGGAGCCTGGATAGCTCTTCATTCTTTGTACAAGCTCCTGTTCTTTACACTGAGGAAGGCCAGTAAGCAGCGCACAGAAGATGCTGAATAATTAGACTTTCTTACCTTAAGGTCAGAATATACGCTTATATAACTGGAGTGATTATTGCAAACAAAAATGTGGAAAACAAAGTTTTGAAATAAACAATGCTTGGATCACTAGGTCATTTTTTTGCCATTAATTAGGAAAGGAATTTAGAGTGGGAAGAAAGTTCATTGACTTAATGCTTCTCAGACACGGGTAGTAAATCTCCCTGGCCCTTACTTTCAAGCTTGGGACTTTGGAACAGAGTTCTAATGCAAAACAAAAAACAGAAAGGTACTCTAATTTAAGAAAAACAAATGGATGTGAGGATACTAGGAACTCATGGGACCTGCTAAATTGTTAAGGGCTATGAAGTCAGAAACAGTACTGAGAAACACCACAGCACCAGCCCGGTGGACTTAGTACTACTGCCCTCTCCAGACATACAAGCTGAAGTCTGTTTTGCTAGCCAGCATTTGGACGCCAGATACCGTATTAGAACCTCTGCAGAGGCTGCCGCTGTAAACTGAATGCATCAGCTACCATCATTACCACAATAGGCATTGTGGTACCTAATCTTTGTCACTCACTTCCAGCTTGAAGTGTGACTTGGGACATTTACTTGCAGAGTCAATACGCCTGTGCACTGGATGCCCAAGAGGCCGAAGATGCACGTTTTTGCCTTCTGTTCTATGACATGATTCACATGGACAGTTTCCCTAAATACATGAAAGCTATCAAAATAACTAGAAGGAAAAATCAAAGGTATAGAAGATACCAGAACATCATCATGGATTTTTTGGGGGACTATTTCCACATTACTAGGAGCCCTGGTAGCAAAATGGTCACACATTCAGCTGTGAACCACAAGGTTAGCAGTTCCAAACTACCCTCTGCTCTGCTAGAGAAAGGCGGGCTTTGTACTTTCATAAAGAGTTACAGTCTAGGACACCCACAGGGACAGTTCTATCTTGCCCTAGAGTTGACTCGAGAGCAGTGAGGTCTGCTCATTGGTGTTTGAGAAATGGTTGCTACAGTGGACTGTACGTATATGATCCTTACCTATTATTGAATTTCCATCTCATCTGCCGCCACTGCTTTTTCCCGGCCACGCCCATCCTTTTAGTATTCCTACGAAATGCAAAACACTTGCCACCTTAGGATTTCCACCCCACGGACTCCTGCTGCCTAGATTACTACACCCCTACATTTCCACCGGTCTGAATCCATCTTTGTCCTCAGGCCTCAGATGTTGCTTCCATAGAGAACAGTTTTCGGATTACCCCATCATGGACACCCTTTATCACACACCAGTCTCAGTCTACCTTGTCAGTTCATTTGCTTGATGGCTCCGGTCACTAACTGATGTTGTATGTTTTCTGCCTCAGTCAGCAGCTATGGGTCCAGGGATCTTATCACCCTATAATTAAGGCTGTCTATTCAGCACTTAGAACAATGTTTGGCACACAGTTCTCTCTTAAATCACTACTGCATAATGAATGAACCACTGACACAAGTGAGCGGGTCCATTTTATAAACATGGAGACGAAGAAAGAAAGAATCAGTGATTTCCCTGTGATCATACGGCAAATTAGTAATCACAGAGAAAATCTTTGATTCTCAACCATTCCATTTGAGACTCCAGCAGTATCAGCTGTTTCTTAAAGTAAGTAAGGCAGTAAGGTAGAGCAGAAAGATGACTGATTAGTAAAAAAAAAAAAAGCACAAACTCTGTAATCATACACTTCTGAATCCAAATTAACATAAACTTCAGGCTTTTTCAGAAAATCAAATGCAACCACTCACATAAAGAGCCTTGTGAAACATCCACCAAGTACAGAGAGTTAGTCATTGGAAGTTTAATAATATGTAGTGGCATTACATAATCAAAATCAAAGCACCCTCATTTAAATTAAAAATATTCATTCTTTTACACAACTGAAATTTAGTGGGAATCAGCCGTGTGCTGGGCATGTGCTAGAAACCCAAAACCAAACCCACTTGCCACCAAGTCAGTGTTGACGCAGAGCAACCTCTACATAGGATTTCCAAGGCTTTGTAAATCTTTTAGGGAACAAACAGCTTCTTATTGCTCAAAAAAAGTGCCAATTGGAGTTGAACTGGCAACCTTGTGGTTAGCAGTCCAATGCTAAACCAGCAACACAGCCATGTGCTACATGCACAAACTAAAACCTCTAAATTCCTTTCTATTACTTCTAAAAGAGCATTTCAATCTCTTACCTTGAGTTCCAAAGATAATCTTGCTACTGTAACCAAAAGACAATTGGCTAGACTTATCCTTTATTTCAAAGCAAACAGCCTTAAGAGACCATGTCCCCAACTCTCTCAAAAATTCAAGAATGCTGATGCTACAAATGATTGATTCCCTTTCATTGCCTTGCCTTGATGCTCCCTCCCAAACAGAAAAACTGTATCAATTATCATATTGCTTCCATAATCTTGTACAACTCGGTTTTACGGTAGAATTTATCATGTTTAAAATATATACATGTATACTAAACATGTATTCATCAAAGCTCAATCGGCCATTTCCTTTTTAATTTTCCATTTATATTGGAGATTTTAAAACAAATATGTAAGTTTTGTCAGGAAAACTGTGCTTTTTGTCTCTGCCCATGCCTGGAATGTCTTCAACCTGCCCTTTGGTGATCTATCTCATCTCCCAGAAGCATTTTCTTTCCCTTCAATTACTTCCTAAAAGTGACAAGACTTTCTACATTGTTTCCATTATAGCTTTTAGCAAATTGCTTTTTAATAAGCTTTTCTCTTGCTAGACTTTGCATCTGCAGGTCAGGTTTTGATCTTTGAATCCCAAACATGATTGTTTCCCCTTTAGTAAACATGTTTTGTCCTAAATTTTATTAGAGTTTAAGATTTATAGAATTGATTCAGTAGATCCACAAAAACGTAGCTATCCTGGACTTCAGAACAAGCTTCAACATGAAGAGACCACATTTTTTATACAGTCTGTGTGACAGGCAAATTACTACAGAGGTTCTCATCCTAAGCTGCAAATCAGAACCACTAGAAATGTCATTGTTGTTGTTGTTATTGTTCATTCTAATGCCTGGACACCAAACCCAGAGAATCCATATATTTCAAAACGCATTAATCCAACTTGTAGCCAGACTGAGAAACAACCTGTCTTAAGTGGTTGGGTACCTGTATGAATATGCTAGTTAATTATACTTTTCCTACTATATAAAACTGTGTATCTGAATAGGTGTTTTCAGGACCAAGATGAAACAATTAAATTAAAGCACTAAACATTTTAAGTGCTCAAAAATTTTATTGAAAAGTATTATTGATGTTTATGTTTTGCTTTGAGGTAAATTGTGATAGGCAGAAAGGCGTGGAAAGGCATCAAGAAAATGTTTGAGGACATTCTTCCAAAGCCATCTTCCTCCAAGTTAGACTGCTCTCAGACAGATTCTCAGCTTCAGGACATTTCAAAAGGTCAGGGAGTTAGGGCGGTGTCACTAGAGCAAACAGCTAGTCTTTAAGGACTGTGGTCTAAGCATCCTTTGATTAATTCGGCAGTCCCTGCAGCTGAGCCTTGAGTACAGGGAGTCCCCCGCCTGTGGAGGACAGAAAAAGCTTTGTATAGGGACAGGCCAAAGGGTGACTACTTGGGACTAAGCTGCTTATTACAGAACAATGAATGATCACATCAGAACTGCAGCTGGTCTCAAGGAGAGGTCTCTGCGTATCATATGGTTTCAAACTTGTTCACGGGCTTGAAGGCAAAGGCTTTAAACAAAATGCCAAGAGTGCCAGCATGGCCATTAAAATTCAAGAGTACCCTTGATAGCTGTACAATCACTTGCCTTCTAGATTGACTTCTTCCAACAGACAGCCTTTCCCCAACCTCGGGAATCTAGAAGGAGCTCTTCACACACACTACAGGTTCAAGAATTGGCTTTCCTTGCTTTCCTTCCATTGATTGTTTTTATTTTACTAAATTAGGATTAGGCAACTGCTAGTGTGATTAGAAAAAAGAAAATAGAGTTTACTAATTAAGAGATAGCATACATAATCAGTTCTGCCTTTGAGGTAGAAAGGAGCAAAAGCAAAGAATTAATCCAGGCTTCCCCTACACTAATTACTACTACTGATTTAGTAATAGATAAATATCTGTTCTCAAACTATTATCACCTGCTGGAGCAGCTTGAGATCCAACTGACTCTTAAGACTGAAAATGCATGATATTTAACATGCTTGATATCGCTTTTTTTTTTAAGTTTCACTGGGGATATAATCCACACGTCATACAACTCAATAGTTCAATCATATCAAGAAGAGTTGCATAATCATTACCGCAATCAATTTTAGAACATTTTCTTATTTCTTGTACTCCTCATTAGCCCCCCATTTCCCTGTAAGAAACAATCACTCCAGTCACTATCTCTACAGAGTCACTCATCCGGATTTCATAGTTGGAAGAACACACACAACCAAAAACCTGAAACAAAAAGCTAAAAACAGTAACAAAAATCTCATCTGAACAGAAAGCAGGAAATATTAAAACTAGAACAACTTTAAAATGTGTCTAAAGGGAGATCAAATAATAAGATGTTGAATTTCAGCCTAACTACATCTGCCGCGACCCACCTTCTAATGCACTCTGCCTGACATCAAGGCAGTTCACATCCCAGGTCTAGGTTCAGAGGGGATGGATCAGAGCCTTCATCTACGTGTTTTTCCCCTTCATGTGTTTTTTTTTTCTTTCTTCATTCAAACCATTGAATTAGGACCTAACCCAAACATCCTAGAATTCCATAGTTCAATCATATTAAACAGTGTTATTCAACCACTTCTACAATGTTTCAGCACATTTTCCTCTTATGCTGCTTGATACCAGCTCCCCTTCTCTCTACCCCCGCTCCCTTGCTGTACTCTGCAAGAATCCTTACTCTGGTTCTCATCCCTCCAGATGCACCCATCCTGGGGGTCACTTGCTAAAGACATAGAAAATGCACACCAGAGAGTCAAGAAGACTAGCTTATCAGTGCTTTCATCTCATATATGACACATTGGACCATATAATTTAAGAAATTCGTCTTTCCTTATTTAAGCACATAAATACAGAAAGATGCTCCTCAACTTGAAGTGGAGAAGAGTAAGGAGAGTTTTAAATTTTACTTTCACTTTGTGCCTTAATCGTTTCGGAAAAGCATGCATTACTTTCAGAAATGAACAATAAACTTGCTTTAACATTATAAGGCATCATTGTTTTCGATTGAGGTACAAGAGTTTTCTTTGCAAGACAACAAACAACAGTATCTAGGATGCATTAGTAGCCACCGCGGTCACATGAATGAATGGCTTAACCTCATTTAGAGTCCTAATCGTTATGTGAAGTTATCTAGATCAAATACAAGCAATAGGTTGGACTACAGGGATCCTATAAGTATCTTGTTCTTGTTTGGAGAATACGAGGGGAGTACCCCAAAAAAACAGAATTGCACTAGACAGAGCAGAGTTTTGATAGTATGCATTTTTCTCACTAGGAGAGCATCCAGCAACTCATTCGGAGTTAGTGTACTGGCTTCACCTAGGAAGGTTCTCTCTGGTCACAATGAATTTTTTTCATACAAGCAGTTTCACTCTAACCTTGTTTGTCTGTGATAGTCGACTTAAGAGCCAAGTGCCTGTGAAATTTTGATTCCTGCTTGGGAAAATGCCACAGAGACTGCTGTGATGTTGAACACAGCTTACCAGGGCAGCACTATGGGGAAAATTCAAGCGTATGAGTGGTTTTCTCATTTCAAAAAGGTGACATGTCTAGTGATGACAAACCTTGTTCTGGACATCCTCCAACTTCTTAAACAGACGAAAGTGTTGACTTGAAGTACATTTAGAATTCGATCCAACAGGTCAGTCTGTTAATCAAGCTTTCTATTTAGAGGTTCTGAAAAGATTGTGTACCAGTGTGAGACCAAAAAAAATGGCCTGATTTGTGGCAGATGGGAGACTGCTTTGGCCACAACAATGCACCTGCTCACACACCCATCTCAATGTGCCATGCAGTCTTGTTCCACACACCTTACTCACCTGGCCTCACTCCTTGCAACTTCTTTTTGTTTCCTTGAATGAAGAGGCACATGAAAGGACAGCAGTTTGGCAATGTACAAGAGGTGAAGAAAAAAAAAAGGGAGGTGCTGTCAGCTATCCAAACAGATGAGTTTGAAAACTGTTTCTAAGAATGGAATTTCAGATGTGACATATATATTAAGTAGAATGGAGAGAACTTTGAAGTGATAAGGTTGCTTTGTTAAAAATTTAAATACATAACTTTTTTTAAAATTTCCAGTTTTGGGGGTACCCCCTTGTATCTCCTTCCACTTTCCCAAATGGTTCATCCTAGGGTGAATAGCTGATTTCTATCAAATGTATTATCTCTCTCATAATCAACTCTACATTTATACAGACCAGTATAGAAGTAATTAAATTTATGTACAATCAGGATTTTCTCAGTCACAATTACCATTCTGTAACCCAGAAATGCAGCATATTAATATAGATGAAACACCAGAAAATAATGGCTTGATAATGAGTTCAGATATTTTTTCTTTCTTCTAAATTACTAATGGACATCAGTAATATTCTAAATATAAGACAACCATTATGACTGATATCCTTCCACCCTTTGTCCAGAAAACACAGTATGAGAATCTGCCCAGAAACATAATTTAGAAAAACTAGAAGTCCTGTCGTATTTCTTCCTCTTAATTATCCTCCATGCCCTGTTAGGACATCTTTTAATTTCACCCTCTTGCATCTAACACTTCTTCTTAGAATCAGATTCATCTTCTAATTGTTTCTCCATTTCTATCTACCCCCTCCAGTCTATCTGCTTCACTTACTGCGGTAATATAGAAAGTGATCAAATGGCTTATCTAAAGTCCCAATTCTTTAATATGGCACACAAGAACTTCCACGACTAGGCTCTTGCTTGCCTATCCGAAATTATCTCATGCGCATTGAGCCCTCCATTCACACCAGATTTTTATTTCTCCATTCTAAATACACTGTAATTGCTCACATTTATTTGGTTCTTTTTACCTATTCCTATCTGCTTCCATAAGACTGCCCCTCACTTTATGAGGGGTACTTTTGAATTATCTGAGAGCTTCACAAATAGACACAACATTTCTACGAGACCCCCAGACATGCCTCAGAAGCACACAAAGCTGGCATGAGTCAGAGCAAATCATAGGTGACTATTCTTCTTTTCTATCCCTAGTGACTGGTCCAGAGCCGAGGGGATAAATGTTCGTTCAGAGAATAAATAAATGATAGAAAAAATGGCCTTTGACTAGAAAATGTAGTGATTACCGAAGCTTACCACCATCTTTCCTAAGAGAAGATCAAAGAGGCTAGTATTTTTTACCCAAAAACTTTTATTTTAATGCTCTCTGAAAAGGTTTGGCATCAATACAAATGTCATTATACTAAATAGATGTTTTTAATCTCTGCAAGTTTACATCTTCTATTAACAAAATCAATTTGTGATCATTGGAGAAAGTAATACATTCTTAAAATTTTTATGATTAAAAATAAAAGTAATGTCTATTTATCATGGAAACATTAGAACAAAAGGATAAATAAAATTATTGTCTTATAATCTCAAAAAATAATCACTGATATTTTTGTATATTCTCAAAATGAAAACTTTAAATATGTCATATCACATGCAGAAATGGAATATTATAAAGTCTGTTATAGTTATATTTAAGAATGTTTAGAAGTTAAAATAGCAATCTCAATTTATAATCCTATGAAATGTTTTTAAAAATGTGAATTGCTGGATTCCAAGATGATCTAATTGAAGCATTCCTTCGAAAGTGGATTGTAGAGTACTCATCCTGACCCCTCTCAGTAAGTGCCGGACAGTAAACTTTGAGAACCACTTCCCACAGGTAGTGTTTTCAAGTCACCATGGCACAATGACCCCAAAGTGGAGGTTACAAAGATAGCTATTTTGGCTACATGAAAGACAGCATTGGGAGCTATTCCAAAATGGAATGGGTTGCCATCCCAATTTATGAGCCTTGGGCATTCTACAAATAGATTTTGAATAACTAGCCTTAGTCTTGTGGTGATCACTGTGCATCAGAAGCGAGGTTGAAAGAGATCATTTGATGAAAGTTCTGTCTCAACTTTGAGACTCAAAATCTGTATAATTAAAGAAGGTCACAACTAAATTAGACGGAAAAGACACAAGAGAATAGTTACCTGGGAAGATAGTTCTGGAGCTGAATGAGTGTGCTGTCTGTAGGTTGCATGCGGTGGAAGGGGGACGGCGGGAGGTGGGGGTGTACAGCCATGGTGGACAGTAAGGCAGCTCTTAAAGCTAGGGAGTACTTCCCACAGTTACTGGGGAAACCATTCCCAGAAATGATTAGCAGTCAGCTAGCCAGAGTTTTCATGGTAAATGTGTACTTCAAAATGACTTCTCTGGCAACATCAACATAGAGCAAGTAAAGTTGCAGACTCTGGCTGAAAGGAAGCGAAGGAATCCCTTTGCAACCTTTGTCATATGTTGGGTCTAGCCAGGTTGGGTCTAAGCAGAGGTCTCTGAGGAACTGTGGAAATACCGGTAATCTGATTTGATTTTTGCTCATTGCCATCAAGTCGATTCAGAGCCACAGCACCCCTGTAGGATAGGGTAGAATTGGCCCGTGGGTTTCAGAGACAGAAACTCTTTACGGAAGTAAAAGGCCTCAAGGCCTCACCTTTCCCTCACAGAGAAGCAGCTGGTGTTGAACTGCTTGCCTTGCGGTTAGCAGACCAACACAGAGCCGCTACTCCACCAAGGCACCTTAAATACTATAAACGCACTTGATCAGATGAAGGTAAAATTACTAGCCTACAAAAATAAAATAAAATAACTAGCCTATAACTCCCTAATTCTAGACTTCTAGTATAGTGCTTGGAGGAAGAAAGGTCCCTCTACTATTGTAAATTGCCTTTCAGTCAAAAAATTACATTGATAGTAAATCACAGGAGATACCTAACATTTTATACATATAAAAATGTCATATTGTAAACACCATACAATAATTCCATTTTAAAAGACATTTAAACTGCATCTACAATAATGCTCCTTATGTTCTTTTCAGAGTTATAACTCAATTCCCTGTTTGGCAGGAAAATCAGTGATACTTAAGTAAAAATGCCTTCTAAAAGACATCATATTTTCAAACACAGTTCTTGTGCGATGAATCCTTCATATGTACACCAATGAGTTTACACGTTCATGTCAGTTAAGCATTCAATTGTTAACCAAAAAACATTGGCAGTCCTAACCGAACCAGTAACTTTGGGGAAGAAAGTGCCAATAATCGGCCTGGGTAAGAAGTGCAGCCAGAAACCCACAGAGGCAGTTCCACCATGACACATGGGTGTCCTTATCGCCCAACAACAGATTGGGAGAGACGACATTTTAATAGTTTTCCATGTTTATTAGTATTCAAAAGTGTAAATACTAATTAGAGAAAGTATGTTATTTCTTTATAAAATGTTATATATAAAATCATAATGATGTCTTTATGGTTGACTGACACCTAAGCAGTAACAATTAAAATGTTACAATATTTGTCTTCTATGAATTTTTTTCCTCCTGAAAGGATTTTTTAATTTGTTTCTTTTCCTGATTGAATCAGCATATTGTATTCTTGCAAGTCAAAATACTCATGGCTTAACGACTCTGAATTGATAAATATTCTTGCTGTGTGAAAATATACATCAATCCATACTGTGTAACCGCAACAAGCTAAAACTGCATGTTCAATTGTTTATACACATACATAGGATGTAGAAAGATAATGTCAAGCCGTAACTATCAAATCATCACCAAAATGATTTTGGATGTCAGAGGAGCACTGTTGGGAGGGCCGTCGTCAAGGTGATGCCACTTACAAGAAGAGTGCTTTTTTTTCTTATACTAGACGTTTTTTGAATAAAAACCTTTGTCTTAAAAAAAAACGAAGAAGAAGCATGAAGGAATAAACAGCCTACACTCATATTTCTCCCTCCTTAGGTCTCTACCTTCCAGAAGGCCCTATTATTAGGGTCCATATTGGTTTCTGCCCTGTTCAGGGATTAGGGCAGATGGAGAGGGATCACAAACAAACCTGAACAGATATTCAAAGGTACCCAACCCAGTACCTACTTCAACTCTCTCTAGTTCTCTTTCCTGCTTTATTTTTTCCACGACACCAAATCAGACACACTGCCATGAAATCAATGCCTATGTCGTTTCTGAGACTACGTTTAAGCAGGAGCAGCTAGCCTCAACTTTCTCTGAAAAGAGCTGGTAGGTTTGAACCAAGACCCTGTATTCAGCAACCCAATGGCTAACTCACAGCACCGCTTGGGCTCCTTATTCACGTGTAATTATCTGAAATGTTATATATGTTACATAACTATACATACACACAATATATACTATACTATAAATCTATATGTGCTATCCTATACTATAAATATATTTATTTTATTCTTATACTTTATTATTTGTTTCCCTATAGCACAACTGAATGAATTGCCATGACTCTTCTATCCAGTCTTTCTAATTCCCACCAAATGAATGGATGGGAGCATGCAAATAAGGTGTAGAATATTCTAATAATGGATTAGTTTGCCCTTCTGTTGAGTATAAAGTGAGCTGTCTCAGAAGCAGGAAGGGAGACTCTCATGACCATTAAGAAAGTAGAGCTCCAAAGAGATTCTGTTTAAAGACCCAAGATCCCTGCAGTGGTGGGACCTCTGCAGTGGTGCCTCAAGCAGTCAGCAGGAGACAGAGGGTGGGCATCTTTGTTCCAGGGAATAAAAGCCTTTGGGCAAGAGGCTGCCTTGCAGAGTGATGTGCTCTTTGGGTATTTAACAGGGAAAAAAGCAACAGAGTTCATGGGTAAAGAATTGGAGGAACAGAGAGACGAGCCTATGCACATGGTTGAGAAGAGGTGCTACGTACAAGAGAACCATATCCTAACATTTCTCATCCTGACTTATTGGCTGTTAACTGCTCTACTAAAACTCAGCTAAAAACTCATAGCTATTGAGTCAATTCGAATTTATAGTGCCCTTAAAGGACAGCGTAGAAGGGCCCCTGTGGATTTCTATGACAATTACTCTGTAGGGGAGTAGAACTCCACACTTTTCTCCCTCAGAGTAGCTGGTGGTTTCAATTCGAGGAGCTTGTCAGCAGCAGCCCTGTGCATAACGACCAAGTCACCAGAGCTCCTAGCTGTGGGTGCTGTCTGTGGGTTCTGTATGGGCATTACAATGGATTATTGGATTGCAACAGAGAAAGAGAGTGTTGTGAGAGGGAAGATTGGAAAGAAGGCATGTCTGACCTCTGCCCCATAGGACTCATCCTAAAAAAGATGTAGAGTCTATAGTTGCTTACGGGAGCTTGATAAGTATGGTGAATAAGCTGTGAGAAGTGTTTGTATAGCTTAAGGTCACCTATCACATTTACCAGGATTTGTTCTTGTTGCTATTAGCTGCCACTGCATTGGCCCCCGATGCATCTTGACTCCTTCTGTGCACAATGGAGTAAAACTGTGCTCAGGACAACATCATTCTCATAATTAATAGACCGAAGACTATCATGAAAGCAGGTAGGTGAATCGATGTAAGTTGCAGGTAATTTAAGTTGAGTTGGCTCAAGATTCCATAGACATTTTTGATCAAAGAAAATGTGGAAGAGGAAGCCATTCATGTTATTCCAGAGAGCAAAGGAATATGAAATGTTATAAAGTATATCCAACCTACTTTACTGCATTACCATGAATAAAAACATTTTTATAAAAGGCCTTCCACGGGAAACTTTATATTTCTGACAAAAGGCCATTAAAGAAAAGCTCTTTAAAGAATGACATTCATACAAATTCTGATTCCTTGGTTTTAATTGTTTGTAACAATTAAGGGGTTATTTTTGTGCAGTAATCAGAAAAAATTCCTTCTTTTGTTATGATTTCTCAGATTCCCAAAAGCTGGTAAAATTAGAGGAAAATGTGAAACAAAGGCAGGGAAGGACAAACATCTGCTCTGCGTGTGAAACGGAATTCACATGGTGAAGAATGTATTTGCAAGTAATATATCTTGTTGGTTCTAGTAGCACTTCCTAGGTTTCTCTGGATATAAGACACAAAAGAGCGATCCGTATAACTTCAGGAGAAACAGAAGGGGAAAATACATCCTTAGGAAAGATCTTTTACATCCACTCCCAGTTCCATCGAGAGCAATCTCATTCACCGATAATCCCTGTCTTCATTTTCCTGAAAGGGACGATGTGCATAAGCAGGCTGAGGCTGAGGGGAGAAAGTAAGGGAATGCGTACATTTAGTTACTAGGGGGGTTTTAAGTTTTACTCTACTTTTCTCCAAAGAAAATCTCATACAATATCAAAACTCAAAGCAATCTAATTGCTATTGAGTCCATCTTGACTCATCGTGACCCTCTATGACAGAGAACAGTCCCGGTCGGTTTCTGAAACTGTAAATCCTTACCAGAATAGATTTACGGTTTTGAACTGCTGACCTGATGGTTAACAGCCATAGGAGTTACCCAGTATGCCACCAAGGCTCCTCAGACAGTATAGTTGAAGCCATATAGCCCATTTTCACACTATCATGCATCTTTTTCCTATGCTTACTCTCCCATAGAACAATATATAAAAATAATCCAAGAAAAGAATCTTGACGTTCCTGGGGGAAAACAGTTTGCTATTGTTGGTACTCAATCTCATTATGTTGCCTACTTATGAGCATATTACAGGCACTGTAAACTCTGAAACTTGAGCAATTCAAATGCCTCCCATTGGGGTGGGGCCGTGGGTGAATTTGAAAATATTACAATCTTAGATGATCTGACAATTATCACAACATTCAGGGTAGTGACAGATTTCCAAACACATTTCTGCGTAATTTCTTTGGAATCTTGTTTCATTTTGTCTTGCCTTATGCACTTTGCTTACTTACCTCTTACCGTTCAAGTATGTAATAATGTGTTCTACAGAGACTGGAAGGATAATTCAATATTTTCCTAAATCAGGGTCATCCAAGTACACGTTACTAATCTTGCTGTTGTTTTCAATAATTCCTAGGTCAGAAATGTTTCTTTAGTTCCTCATTTTATATTGCCAGTGCTATGTACATTTGTAGCGCCTAGTCAATTTTGAGAAAACCTGTATTTAGCTTTAAGGAGTCCTGGCAATGCAGCTCAGGTTTAATCAACAGATCAGTGGTGCAAACCCACCAGTTGCTCCGGGACAGAGAAATGGGCAGTCTGCTTCCATTAATATCTACAGCCTTGGGAAGCCTCTGGGGGAGGTTCTCTTCGGGCCTGTTGAGCTGCTTTGACTCCGAATGTGCTTGATGACAATGGGATTGTAATTTGTTGTTATTTTTCTCTTTTTTCTCATATAGACATTATAAGATAGGAAAAAGTTTGCCAAAAACAAATTTCTCTCAATGTTTTAAAACTTATTTCTTCTCTACACACATAATTTTTTAGGGGTAGGTGCTCAAGGATGGTTATCACAGTACATAGGTTCAGTGGTTAGCAGGAGGATGCCTGGAAACCATAATTGTGTCAGGATAATAAAAAGGCTTATACACTGAAGTAGCTGACTCATCGAAAATGAGGTGGAACTACATGAAATTACCAGTGTTCAAACAATTTTGACCTCCAAATTCCATATGGTTCACACATCTCAAATGTGCTACCAAAGAGCCCTGTCGAGTGTTAAAGGGCAAACACGGCACTTTGAGGACTAATGTGCACCTGACCCAAGCCAGAGTGTGCTCAATTATTTCATATGCATGTGACAGTTTGACAATGGATACAGGAGACTGGAGACTGAGACATCTCGATTATGGTGTTGGTGAAGAATACTGAAAGAACCTCTGAGATGTAAGTGATTGATAAGGTCCTTCTAGCCATAATTATTTTCTTTTAGCCATAATTCTTTAAGTGATGCATTATAAATCCTAGCTTTTATGCCTGTGGTTAAAGTCCCACTTTGGAAGAGTTCTGTTAGAGGATTAATGAGAGTCATTTTGTTTCTCCACCTTAGTAAAAGATATGATTCAAGTCACCACCGTTTGTTTCTTGGAGGTATAGTCAGCTAAAAACAAAACCACGCCACCTTGTAAGAATGAGCCCTCTCCTGGATGACAGCCGGAGCCCACGATTCCTTTGTGGAATTACATAGGAAAGGAGCTTACTGATTACTGATCCTGACCTGTAGTATAACATGTTAAGCTTCCCAGTAAACCACCGCAATTGTATTATCTTGAGTTCTTGGTCATTGTAACAAATTCCCAAACCCAAGAGAAAAGCAGTGTTGTAGAATTGAATGGCTAGTGCCAAAATAAAGCCTAAAAAGGATGGAGATGTCTAACCTCTGCCTCGGGCGATCAGCCCTCAGTTTGTGTGGAGATGGTCCTCCTCTCTTGTGTTGCCAAAGGAGGTTATGACCTCCAAGCCATTTTCTCAACCATCAGCCACCGGAAAAAACGAGAAAATGTGTATTGGAAGGAAAACCAGAATGCTCCCTAGAGGCAGAATGGAGGCACCCGTCCCTGGAAAAACATCTCATGGTTGCTGAAAAAAAAAAGGGTCAACAACCCAGACTGCAACAATGGGCTCAAAAATAGAAACAATCACTAGGATGACATACTACCAGGTAGTGTATTGTTCTGTTGTTCACAAGGTCACTCTGAGTCAGCATTGACTAAGCAACAACAATAACATTATATTCCACTAAGCCCAAATAAATGTATCCCCAACTCAACCTTCCTTTTCCCAGGTTCCAAAATTATCCTTGGTTACTCTACCACCATTGTGCATGAGGTGACAACGGGCAAACGGCAGAAGCAAAAGAAACAGAATTTCTGCCTAATGAGGAGGTTTAATCTGTTCTTTACCTATGATCATATGAATAAGGCCCAGCAGAACCTAGACCTACCTGAAACCCTGTATCCTCAGGTTAACTCTACAGCAAATCCCCTCTGTAGTATCAATCTCATTAAGGAAAAAAATCTAACTGTTGCCCGGTCCTTGGGAAACCTGCAAGAGTTATCAGGAGAGTAAGTATGCATTACCCCTTCCCCTGCCCACCCCCAACCCACCCCCACGAGTCACAAAGAAATCATTCTCAATGTATAGCTACAAGCAAAGTAAAACCTTGTCTACCCCTGTTGTGCTGTCATAGCCTGACTTCTGGCACTTGCACGCACAACCAAAGGTCCTACACCGTCCCATAATTGGGAGGGATTCAACAGTTGTAATCCATTGGATCCTATTGGTCAATTTAGAAGGACATTGCTAGGCCTTTATCTAGAGTTGGTGTTAGTCTGGAAGTTCTGCTGAAACCTGTCCAGGATAACAGCAATCCCCAATCACCACTGACAGAGGCTTGAGGTGTTCTGACCAGAATTGAACCACGGTCTTCCCACATGGAAGTTGATGATTCCACCACTGAACTATCATTGCCCCCAAAACAGCACCACTCCTGCAGGCTGTGCAGGGTATTCCTACTCACAGTGACACTACAGGACAGACTGGAACTGCCAGGTAATGTTTCCTAGGCTGCAAACACAGAGAATTACCTCCCTGGCCTCATCTACAGAAGAGATGCTAGGGGACTGGAACCACTGAGAGTTTGGTTAGCAGGAGAGTGCTCTAGCCATTGCACTACCAGTGTTCCTTAAACTCACTGTTATCGAGTCAACTCTGAGTCACAAGGACCCTATGGGGAGAGCTGTCCTTTGGGTTTTCAAGGCTATCTATCTTTACAGGAACATAAAGCCTCCCCTTTCTCCCCTGGAGCAGTTAATGGTGTAGAACTGTGTCTGATCAGTTGGCAGACCAAAGTGTACACCATACTACACTCCCAGAACTCCTTAAAGGAGCATTAGGACACGAAAATAGTTTTTCTCAATTCTCAGCTTTGGGTAATTTTCTTTACCATCTTTACAGTAAGATGACAGTCTCACTTATCTTCAAAATTAGATACATTAAGATTTGTCACAGTATGATTACTGGACTGTTATACTTTCATACAAATAAAACCTGCTATTAAAATCTTAATAAATTCTGAACGCTAATATGTGTATTCCACTCAGATTATACTCATGTAGAAGTTACACATTAGAAATTGACCAGGCATGTGTCACTTCACAAACGCTAACATGCATCCATTCCTGGAATCCAACTGCACCATTGAAAATGAAGGAAATGTCTGTGACACAAAGGGTTCTTTGTTGCCTCAGGAATCTCATCTATGTATTCCCTGGGGCACATACCAATCGCATGTTCTGTACACTTGGCACCTTGGCCCCACGTAAGCACTTGTCCAACAAGGTGCCCTCTCATGAAAACGGTCCAATACAAAATGTGACCTTATGGTGTATCTGGAATTTGACACCACGCGATTGCCAACTGGTCCCTCAAGGAAACAAATTTCTGGGCAGAGCCTTCTTAACTGAGATACAAAATGTCACACAATGAGCAAAGTTCAGTTAGCGTTCTCACCCCATTTTAGTAAGATATCCCCACTGCCACCCCAACCCTTGGTTTTACAAATATGCCTCTGTATCACAGACTGGTGCCTCGTACTTACAGATTGTTTATTTGCCGAGTTCTGCCGAGTCGGCAGAGCCGTGTGGGAGAAGCGCGCTGAGTCTGCACAGTGGCCGCCATCTGTTGCCGCTTCCAAGAACAGTGCCATCAGCTGAATCTCGGTGTCTGCCCGAATCACCTCAGGTCCGACTGCTGGGGACACTACAGGCAATGAGGGCCACTCTGCCCCAGAAGGTCATTAACACCTGGCTTCTTCATAATAATTGAGAAAGCAGCTAGTGAGTGATTTTTTAAAACGTGTAATTAGGTGATAGGTTCACACCATTTGTGTTTCAAAAACTTATCAAAAGATAATCTACGGGGCAGTTTTCAGCTATGCCACCAGTTCAGACTGTGGCACCGAGAACAGTAATAACAGAGGCAGCAGCACGACAAGTAACACACTGTTATTTATGGAAAGATGACTGTGTGCCCCAGGGAGCCCTGCTGTTGCAATGTGTTACTCCTGGGGCTACTATGCCACAGATCGGCAGTTCAAACTCCCTATGTCTTTCAGCAAGAGAAAGATGAAGCTTTCTGCTCCCCAGAAGATCTGCAGCTACAAAAACCCCACCTGGGATCGCCATGCATCCGAATCGACTCAATGGAAGGGGCTTATGATGTGCCAAAATCTATGTGAGCTCCGTGAGACATAGAGCCTCTAAGTAATCACAGTTATGAGGGGGTACCCCCCAAAACCGATGCTCATTTGTTTTTTTGATGTGAGTGGGATAGTGCATTTGGGGTTCATTCCACCAGGGCAGAGTGTTAATCAAGCTTTCCATTTACAGGTTCTGCAAAGATTGCGGAACAGTATGAGACCAAAAAAAAAAAAAAAGGACTGATTCGTGGCAGACTGGACACTGGCTTTGCCACCATGACAAGGCATCTGTTTGTGCAGCCATCTCAGTGCTCCAGTTTTTGGCAAAAAAAATAGCATGCTTCCCTTGCCCCATGAACCTTAGTCAACTGACCTCACTCCATGTGACGGCGTTTTGATTCCTCAAATGCAGAGGGGCATGAAAGGACAGAGATCTGATGATGCAGACGAGGGAAAGGAAAAACGAGAGAGGTTCTGCCAGTCATCCAAACAGATGAGTTTGAAAAATGTTTACAAGAATGGAGTCGCCAATTTGGCAAATGTATTATGTGTAATGGAGAGTACTTTGAAGGTGATAAGGTTCTTTTGTAAAAAAATTTAAATACATAACTTTGGGAAAAAAAATTCTGGTATTTTAGGGGGTACCCCCCCATACCGAATATGGGCGCTCTTCCTACCTGAAAAGAAAGCTACTTTAACTATCCCCAACACATTTTTCTCATCTGGCAGACACAGGAAATTTCATTTATTCTGCAATATTTTGGTAAAACAAAGACATATAGGTAAAACAATATTTTGGTAAAACTAAAACATATAGGTGAAATACCAAGCAGAGTGCCAAATAATACAATATTGAAGTTATCAAAATCCATAATAAGCTCTGAAAGTTTGTGATTGCATGGTGGCCAGATTTTACTCCTATATTTTCAAACCATTAGAAATCAACCATATCTTTGTAACATAAAATGTAGAACACCTCAACCATCCCACCAGGTGTGCTAGGACACTGCCAAGCTGATTCCACAACTTTAAGGAATAAGCACACTCACGCTAGGTAACAACCCAGAAAGGAAAGCAGCTGAGTGGGGTGTAGTCATATCTTCACATGCAGTCGGCATGTCCTGGTCTTAAAAGACCACTACTGCATGGCAGAAAACTACAAAGAAAGGAGTAAACGCAGTCCTTCTGGATCTTTCTTTAAAGCAAAATATAGACAGATGCCGTACTGTCATTGGAAACAATGCAGATAATAATAATAATACGTTTCAAAGCACGGCTTAAAACATTTGGAAATCAAGGATCTAAGAAGAGATGTCGGGGAGGGGTGGGAAATGTAGGCTCAATAAATAAATTTCAGACCAAAAATAAAAATCTACCTTTAACATAAAAATGCTACATACAAAGGTAGCTAATGATTCTATCCCAGCCAACTCTCTCCCCATCTATGGCGAATTACTGCCATTTTTTCCTCTATATCCTTCTTCTTTTATGCTCTGCCATGTGAACACTACAAATTTAGGTAAGAGAAACAGCCAAGAGAAGTGTCTGATAAATTAAAATATAAATATTATATTCCATGGGGTGGTGGTTAATCCAGAATATAATACAAAGTAGTAATAAAACTAGAACACTAAGAACAGCTGAGCCTAGAGGCTCGACAGTTAGGTGCACAAATGCTAACTCAAAAGTCAGCAGTTCAAACCATCCAGTGGCCCTGTGTGAGAAAAGGCCTAGCAATCAGTGCCCATAAAGATTACAGCCTAGTTCTATGTTGTTCTATTGCTTTGCCATGAGTCAGAATCAACTGATGACACGCAAAAATTAGTATGCTGAAACATTTAACGATGAAAGGTTTTTAAATTTATTCTAGTATATTAAAGTGCTATTATTAAAAGGGAAAGCTTAGAAGAAAATGTTCTAGAACTGATTGCTGATGATTGTACAACACTTCTTGATGTGATTGAATTATTGAACTGGGTGACATGTGGATGAAATGGCCATAAAAAATGGATAAAACATAAAATAAAATAAATAAAAAGGGAAAGTTTATCAGAATACTTTATCTGGATTGCTGCTGTCATTAGGTGACGTCAAGTGAATTCTGTACTAAAGTGACACTGTGCACCACAGAATAAAACATGGTCAGTCTTGCACCATCTCCCAACCCTTACATTTGAGTCCACTGTTGAGTCTACTGGGTCAGCTATTTATTACTGCCACTGAAATCGGATCACTAAGCTTAAAATATATATCCCAAATGGCTTCCAAAAAAAACAGAAAACTGTACACATGTACAAACATGCATGGAGAGAAAGAGGGAGCAGAGGTGAAAACAAAGGAGAGAAGCTATCAACAGTAAGTTAATGGAGGAAAAAGATATACCAGCATCCTTTCTACTATTTATGCAAATTTGGGGATGGGGATTTCCCAAAATGAGGTTTTTTAAAAGAATCTTGCAAAACTAATTTTTAAACATAAAGTAATATGCAAGTGAAATTCAAGAAAGATTACTCATTACTGCCACCAAGTAAAGGAGAACTGACTCAAGCACAACAACTGTGAAGATGGTGAGAACCGGGCAGTATTTCCTTTGCTGTACACAGGGTCGCTTCGAGTCGGAGCAGTCAGGCATCCCTAACAACAATAAAGGAAAACTAAGTAATGATAATACTTAGAAGAGTTACACTGAATGGTAAATATTTATTCAGAACAGAAAACTAGTTTCCTTATATAATTTTCCTATGTCTCCATATGGTTTTCTGATAAGAGCAACAAAGAGTTACACTCAAAATAATTCTACTTGACCAGACATAGCATGAGACTGTGGCATAGTAACAAGACCTTACTTACTTTTTTTTCTCTTATTAATGTCTCCACTCTTTCAAAGCTACTAGTCTAAAATATAATCAATAATTAAGCTAAATTCTGAAAGACACCAACCAACCAACTACCATCATAGTCACGTAAATTTCTGGAGATCTTGGATATCTCAAGATGTTCTCAAGTTAGAGAACAGCAACGGGATTCATTATCATCTACCTTTAAAGTACTCAAAGATATGACACTGCAGTTAGGTTTGAAAAGCACATGATTAAAAAATTCATCGTGCAATAACTATACCTAGCACCAGCACACTTGCTACTGATTACAGTACATCAGAAGTGAACTAGCACTTCTAAAGGAAATCAATTTTGAACTGGGTACGTTATTAAACTGAGGTTAAAACTTACAAATTCTTAAGTCTTAAAAGTTCACGTTAAACAGTTGTCTCAGTAGAGGAGAAAATGATCAGGTATCATTGTAAAAGAAGCTTCTACGAGTAGCATTATTTTTTCCAGGAATAACGATAAGTAGATTGGCATTTTACATCTTCATTAGGCAATTACAGTTGCAAGTTTAGTTTCTGAATGTTCCCAAGAAAATAATTTGGGGCATCAGAGAGTCTTCAACAGACTTAATTAATAGTGCGGATGTTCACTCAATTATTCATATAGCCCTGGGAAAATACAAAACGGGGCTCAGAGTCATCAGAAACACCTCTTTGCATGAGCAATACAAAGTTCCAACCCTCTTCAGAGAGTAGAATAATTAAATCCCCTTTTGCCATTTCTGTCATTAGCCCTTTGGACTAAGTTCATACCAAGATACACCAGAATCCAAGCCAGTTGCCATCACGTTGATTCATTCTCATGAAGGCTCATATATTTCTGAGCAGAACTATGCTCCATAGGGTTTTCATGGTATTGATTATTCAGAAACCGATCACCAGACCTTTCTTCCGTGCTTCTGGGTGGGTTCGAATCAACCTTTTGGTTAGTAGCCCGGTGCTTATGAGCATTTTGCACCATGCAGCGTATCCTGATAGCCATTCCTGCGAGAGAGAATGCTATGTTGTCTATGCTGCAATAACACGGTTTCAGTGAAGATACAGGAAAAGTATGAAAAGTAGTATCTGGACGAGTCTGAAAATATTAAAGCAGTAGACTGTTTGCATACAGGTTTCCTCTACTGCCCAAAGGAAAAATGTTCCAATGAACCCTCTCAAATACTTAAAAGTATACTGCTAATTTAAATGTCAAAAAAGTGAGCCTCTCTAGACACACAAAAACAATAACTTATCAAATCATTCCAAATCTCTCTCTCTCTCTCTCTCACACACACACACACACACACACACACACACACACTAAAATAAAAGAAATATAGCAAAAGCAAAATGACATGAAAACTCCATAACCTGTACAAAGTAGAAGTAATGCATGTATGGGGTAGGAGTTTGGCGTTGCCACTCTTGCTGGCTTGAAGTATGTGCTGCTGCATTAGTAGTTCATTGCAAAGAAAACGCTGAATGTTCATTTCAATTTTTGCCTTTTGCACATGAATAAAATGTTTCTACTAATTTCCTTCAGTTAGCAAAAATGGATAAGTAGTGTTTAGGTCTTCTGTAAAAGCAAAATGAAAGGTACCAAACTTTTAAAAAAGAAAAATCAAAACAGAGAACACCTGTATTCCACACGCCAAAATGCAAGATCTTGTCCTGGTAACTTGCAAAATGTGAGCTATCACATCTAAAAAAAAGAAACCCTCAAACTCACTTTTACAAGTCAAACGGCTCACCGTGACCCCATAGGCAGGGTAGAACTGCCCCTGTGGGTTTGTGAGACTGTAATTCTAGGGGAGTAACTCTAGGGGAGTAAAAAGAAAGTCTCATTTTTCTCCTGCAGAGGGATTGATGGTTTCAAACTGCTGGCCTTGTGGTTAGCAACCCAAAGTGTAACAACTACCACCAGGGATCCAGAGATCACATGAAGGTGAGATACTGGAATGCTTTATAACCTTCCACTGCCATCTCACAGAAATATTTTGTTGATTGTAATTTCATCCTGAAAACATTTAGAAACTAGCATTAAAAAAGACATGCTTGCTCTAAAAGTCAGTGGGACTACATTTAATAGACACGTAGAGAAAAGGACTTCTTCAAAAAGTTCATGGAGAATTCCATTATCGTTCAATTCAATTTTTCCCTAATTTAACACACACCCCTCTAAAGTGAGAAATAAACACATGCACAACAGAATTGGAGTGCTAACAAAAGCAATCTTTTCTTTCCCCAATTTTGTGAACACACAGACACACACACACACACACACACACTCACCATCTTAAACTATCCCAATGGTGCATTTTCATTTGCTTCCCACGAGCACGTTAACCACGCGGACACTTTTCATAAGAAAATGATTTCTCTGTGGGTGGCAAAAGCATGGAGGTCTTTTGGAATGTTGTTTAGATAAATATTAAAATGACATTCCTTCTTGAATAAGCCATTATTCATCCTTTAGACTAGTCCTTGCTATAACTACAACTCTATGCCCTAGAATGGAGCTCCTGGTACATGAAAGACAGAAAGGGAACAGAGCAGTATGTCTGGCTCCAAAGCCCTTACTGTTCCTCAACACTAAGACTGCAATCTAGGAAAGAAGGACTGAAAGGGGGGAGGGAAGAAGGAAAATGGACGTCTAGTGGTCACTCAAAAGAAGAAAGAAATAGCATCTTGCTTGTGGCACAGTAGTGTTAGAGATGAACCCATCAGGTGCTAGGCAAAATGTGAGCTGATTGGCAAGAGTGTAGATATTATGAGAAAATGAATGCTTTTTGGTTTTCCAGAAGGGTCAATGAGCAAAAAGAGAGAAAAGCAAAAGTGAAATCTCTTAAGGATACAGTGATGGTCCAGTTTGTGCCCAGTAGGAGAGTAACAGTAGTGGGTAAGGACAAGAACAAATGATGGAAGAAATAGGTCTTGGATTTCTTATTTTTGACAACAGGTAAGATATTGAAGGCTTTGAGACCAGAGTGAAATAGGCGGCGAGCTGCAATGAAAAAGCATGATAAAATTCCAAAGACTGAAAGAAAACTAAGAATTTCAATCATCCAAGAAAGAGGTACAGGCGCTAAAATTAGGGCCAGAGAAGTAGGAATGGAAATTGACTGGTTCTAATGTACCTCTCAGGCACAAAGTCAATGGTTTTAAATAAATATGTCCTTTACTACAAAGAGCTATGGGTAACATAAGAAATGTTAGTCAATATATGTGGTAGTTATATAATTATCAATTTGAGAGGATTACAAGTGAAGGGGTGAAGTCTAGTCTGTCAATCGGATCATAGCCAATGAGGTTTCTGTGTGGGCATGTCCTTCTCCTGAGAATTCTGGGAAATCTGGTATTTCCTCCCTGGAGGTGGGAGACTCTGCTCACACCCTGAGAGACATAGTCGCTGACAAGACACATGGACCAACCCTGATGCAGCCCTGTGTGCAGAGAGTCATGGAAAGACCCCTGCCAGCCAGCACTGAGATGTTTCCAAAGCCACTGGATCCAAAGACTCAACCCACTGGCCTGTGATCTTCTACATTCAGCGTCATTGCATGTGTTTCGTGAGTCTGAAGAGGACTTTATAGATTGGCATCAGACTTATGGACTTGATCTGGACTGGGCTGAGATGTTTTCTCAATGTTCAATTGCTTTTGTATATAAATCTCTTTCTTATACACATGTGTCCATTGATTTGTTTCTTTAGTCTACCCAGACTAACACAATATACTTTTCCAAAATAAACCTCCATAAAACAGCTGAAATAACAAAAGTTGGGAAAAATAGCAATGTGTTGTGAAAAACAGAGAGCTAACATCGTAAATAACTACCCCAAAAAAAAACAACAACCTACAAATCTGATAATAAACCACTAATTCAGTGAAAGAAATATAGACTTAAACCATCCATAATTCATTTCACTCTCAACTTATCCCAAGTTCATGCTGTACGAATACAACAAAGCACAGGGCCACTTCATTATCTCCTTTGCAATATTTCCTAATAGTCAGTGCCACATCCACATTTACAATGACACATCACAACATGCATGTCCTAAGAGAAGGCTATTATAGTACATTTCAAAAATGTTTACTTGAGCTCATTTATAGAGAATATGGCCTAATCTTTTAATCAATATTTATATCATATGTAATGCTTTCAAGCAAATAAAAGCACTTTCAGGGGTCATTACCTATCCCTATAAAATGTAAAGCTCAAAGCTAAACTCACAGCTATTGAGTCAATTCTGACTCATACAGACCCTGCAGGACAAAGCGGAACTGTCCCTGTGGGTTTTCCAGGGTGTAAATCCCTAACAGTAGAAAACCTTATCTTTCTCCCACAGAGCTGCTGGTGAGCTGACACTGCTAAGCTAACAGTAGCGCAATGTGCAGTGTGCGCTACACCACCAAGGCTCCATTGCAAAATACAAGAGGGCTTCTTCAAGAGTTTCTGAAATAATTCCACTATCTTTTATTCCATTTCTCCATGCATTTTTGGAAACTCCCTTGTATATACCAGTAAATTATCATGAGCTTAGATGCACTGCTGAATCATGGTTCTCCATCGTGGTGGCTAGGAACAGATTTTAACATTGGTAAAGTGGGACACCATGGATAAAACTCATATCCTGGCGATATATGCACATGGCAGCCGAAAACCTTACACCTTAGTTTGTCATGCATTCTTTCCAAAAATCGGGATTGTTTAAAAACGCCGCAGGACGCCATAAAAATTGTTAAAAATCGGGACTGTCCTACCAAAAGCCGACCGTCTGGTCACCTCACCCTAGGAGCATCTGGCATCAATGGTGTGGCTTTGCTCCCCAGGAAATATTTAGCAATAGCAGGAGATATTTTTGGTTGTGACAAGAGGGGACATGGTGCTAGTGCAGAGTAGAGGCCAGGAGAGCTGAGGAGCATCTTACATTCCACAGGGCAGTCCCTCAAAAAAAGTTATCCAGTGTGGATATTGCTCAAGATAAAAGCAAAATGATAAAGTAGAAGAAAAGAAAAGATAGGTTAGGAACAAAAGGTCAGGGGAAAGGCTAGAAAAGATCTCAATCAATTCAAAAATCTAAGGTTTTTGCAAGCTAATGTGAGAAATGTAATATAGAGGCATACTATAACTCTAAAACAAGCATAACAAAAACAATGTAAACAAACATGCCAAACATCTACAAGAGAAAAGATAATATATTTTTAAGCTACATGTTTGGCCTTTGATGAATCATCTGCCATTTACAAACCTATTTCAGACTCCTGTGGACCAGCTTCCCAGTTTTTAGAAGTGCTGTGTAACAAAGAGTCTAGAAAACTGAGAGACCACCGAATAACATACCAGTGGGAAACACGCAGATACGTTTCCCTGAATAATAAACCATGAGCCAAATGCGTTCATTCCAGCCAAGTAAACGGAACATACGTGATCCTCTTCTAAACCTCAGAGCATATGTGTTTATAAATAGAATATTTCCTGAAAAGATGCACCCTAAACTATGAACCATCCTTGACCACTGAGGGCCATGGGTGTCAAGGGAGTTTAGAGGTGAGCAGCTGCTTAACTCTGTATCTTTGTTTTTGAATCTTTTTAATGAAAATATATGTGTGCAATAACTTTCTTGTCTATGCAAAGATGGAGTTTTTCCAAATGCAGACCGCAAAGATTCTGTTTCAGCTTGTTAAAATTTAATGCAAATATACTGCTTTATGAGATACAATTATTTAAATGATACAACAGAATAGTTTGAATGATGTTCCCAAATTAAAGTTTGAGAGCCAAAATGACTAGTGGGCTGTATCCTGATGTGCTATCTGAAGGTCAGTGGTTTGAACTCACAAGCTGCTTCACTGGAGAAAGATTAGGTTGTCTGCTCCCATAAAGATCGAACGTCTCAGAAACCCAAAGGGGCAGTTCTAGTCTGTCATAAGGTTGCTATGAGTTCAGAATAGACTTGATGGCAATTAAATTTGGTTTTTGAGACAAAGGGATTTTACAGGGCTAACTACACTGATTATAGACTTTTTAGAAAATACCACCAATAAATTAAACAATGTATATGCTAATTTCACATAGAGAGGTTTGTTAAAAAATGACTGCACACTAATGTTAGTACTGACATTTTATTGACAATTGTACTTTGATATCTGTCTGATATCTAATCATCTGATATCATTTAGGATATTATAAGCTTAAAACATCACTTAATAGTTACGTTTTTAGGACCTCTGAACTGAGTTGAATAAGTTGTTTACAACTTTTATGAGAGTTACTCTCATTCATTATAGTAGCATATATAGCAATAGTAAATGAACAGTATTAAGTATCGAGGAAAATAGAATGGGGAAATTTTTAAATAATTCTTGATTAAGAATAAGATCAGGAACAACTGAACTTTGCTAAGTTATTAGTATATCACTTCATGAGACAAAAATGAATTACCAAATATATCATTTATTCTTCCAACTAAAATGAAGAAGGTTCCATAAACTTTTCTCACTCATCAGTTAAAGTAATCTGTAACACACAGCCAAGTTAAATTTGGCAGATGCTAATGAAAGATGCTAACATTTCATCATTGTGAGAAATGAACAATGAAAACTAGAAATGGAAAAACTATGATCAGAAATCAATCTCCTATGGAACTATAATTTTATTCTAAAAACATTTTCCTTATTCTCTAAAACATCATTTTATATGTAGTACACATATGTCAGCATCCATAAAGGACTAGCACAGGTGTATGGTACTGTACTTACCAGCAGATATTAAAATATCTTATGGATGCATCTCTAGAAAAAACATATACACAAGTCATGATTGGACATATTAGAAATAAAAGTAATATCCTCCTCAACTTCTCAAGGGGAGTTTTCCATTTATATGGCACCAACGAATAAATCAAGAACATTTACCCCTTATTTTTCATACACTATAGCGAGTAGCATTTTTCAACACATGGACATTTGACAGGTTGCATCCTAATATGGAAAAGTAAGCTTGAAATGAGTATTGTACCATTTTTTTTAATCTTGCTGTTCTTTCTAAACAAACATGCTATTAATAAAAAAAGTTGCTATTATAAAGTTGCTATTAAATTATGCTCAATACCTTTTCTTTAGTGTTTACAACTTATGATTTACTCCTAAAATTACCAATTAAAGTAGCAGACATTATTTTGTTTCCAATATATTTTTTAAAATAAAATTATTCTTTTTAATCCCGGAAAATATTCTAATTCAAGCTGGCAGTAAAAGTGTTCTTAGGTCAGAAGTTCTCATCTAGACATAACCTTAAATAATTATAAAATATGCAGTTCATCAAAAACCACATCATTTATGAGGAAGGAGATGAGGTACAGAAATGGCAGAGGCCAGTTTGCATAGAGCTCCATTAGGTGTGGTGCAGGGTCCGCAATATATTCTGTTAATGTCCTTGAGATAAAAGCTGACTGAGCAAGTCAACTGACACTCAGGCTAAGGGTCAATGTACAGGTGTGACTACTCCATTCCATTACCTAACATTTGCATCTTTCAAATGTTTCCAAATGACTTCTAATAAAACTGAAAATAATGTTTTAGTCCAAATATTTTGGATAAGACGCACTTCAGGAAATTAGAGCTTGGATTTCTTGTCTGTTTTCAAGTTTACTCGTTCAATATCTGAAAGCTTCTTTTACCAGCCACTATTCGGGGTTTTAGACCCATAGCGATGAGCAAATACACAGCAATGAATCCTTGCCCTGGTGGGGTTTCCATTCGAATGGGGAGGAAATCCAAGGACAATTGATAAGCACGTTATAGAGGCTAGTAGGTGATGAGTACTATTGAGACCATGAAAACAGAAGCAAGTAGACAGCACCACGGTGCTGGGAATTTAAATAGGGTGTAAAGGTAAGCATCCCCGAGAAGGTGAGCAAAGAAAGGACAGACCCAGGGACAACTGAGGAAGAGCACTCAAGGCAGAAGTCCGCATCAGAGTAAAGTGAGGGTGGGTCGAGTGCAGCACCAAGTGGGTGAGGAGGAGCAAAGCAGGCGTCAGAGAGCGAGTTTACCACGAGGGCAAACCACGTGGGACTCATTAGGTAATGAAGTCTCTTTTACATGCAATAGGTTCCATTGGATGATTGAGCAGAGAAGTAACATAACACAGGATGTATGAGTCAGTACAGAATAGCGCCTAATATGTACCAGTGCCTGAGGAAATTTTTAATAATAAAAATCAATAGTTAAATAGTAATAAGATTTTATTAGAATTCAACAATAAAGTAAAACAAACAAGCAAACTGCTGTAGTAGATAAAAGGTCAATGAAGTTTGAAAAGTCATAGAGAAAGTAAATTATAGAAAGGGAGACTAAATTCTTGTCACTATACTACTAGTAGATTTTGCTACTGGATAAACATGTCAGTTTTACCTACATTTTGCAAAGATATAGATTCAGTTCTAAAATGGTGCTTTCTACTTACCTAACATGCAAATGAAAAAAGGATTCCCCTCTTCCCCTCCCTTCCCACATACCTTTTTCCCCTAAATGATAACTTCCATCAGACACAACCTTGGATCCCCACTCGCCTTCCACAAGAACCATTTAAACCCAGCCCGGGTGGCACAATGTGCTAAACGCTGGTCTGCTAACTACAACAAAAGTAGTGGTTCAAATCCACCAGCTGCTCCACAGGAGAAAGATGAGGCGGTCTATGCAGCTGCACAGCTTTACAGTCTTTGAAACACTAGGTAACAGTTCTACATTCACGTTGTCCCATATGGCCATGCCATGACTTGGAATCAAATCAATGACAGGGAGTTTGGTTTGTTCTTAGTTGTGTTTCTTACAGCAATTCGTTCATTTACTCACCAATCCATCAACCCTTTCTTTCCTGGCATTTAGCAGCAGGTTCTGCATAAGAGTAAGCCATTTTGTAGGTTAGTGGTAGAATTCTGACCTTCCAGGTGAAAGATCCACATTGCATGTGTGCAGTCACATGTGGAACGCATGGGTGTTTAGTGGAGGTTGCATGTTCCTACAACGCAGAACAGATTCAGCAGTTTCCAGATGAAGATGGACTACAAAAAGAGGTCTGATAATCTACTTCCTAAAATCAGTCCATGACAACCCAGTAGATCACAAAGATCCAATTCACAACCACTCATGGTGACAGAGCAGGACTTGATAGAGTTTGGGTCCACTCTGCCTCAAATCCCTTTCATGATGAAAAGAAATCGTTACCTTACAGTTTTTTTGTGTAGATTTGATTTATTTAATAAATGAAAAAATACTTGGAACAACACCTGAGACATGGAAATCATTCAATAAATAGTAGCTACCTTAAGCATGTAGGCTAAATTTTCAATAATGGTTCAAGATTTTTTTAAGCAAACATGTATATTTCATGAAGAGAAAAGGATTTTCAAAAATGTAGAGGTGTTTTTATGGAGATGTCCAATGGAAAATTACATATACCATTTGGAAATGGGAAATTAATGTTATTTGAGGAAAATGTGAAATCACAGCAAAAAATAAATGAAGTCATAGGATTACCAGCTCATTTTCATGGATGGCTGGTAATATCTCACTTTAATAATGTAACATTAGTTTTACTTTAAACAAACTTTCAGAAGTAGAAGCCCAAACTCAAATAAATGTAAAACATCAGAGGTATTGCAATGGCAGAGGCAGACGAAGTATTAAAATCTCTGACCTGAAGGATACTTTGGTAGAATCCAGCCAGTATCTGCAGCATAAAAATGCATTTTTAAACTTTTTTTTCAATAAATGAAGGTCTGCATGAAACCCCAATAACTTTAATCCACACAGAACAACGATCATTGCCTACCTTTATTTTCACAAATAGTATTATAGTAGATGAAATGCCCCCATTTAAAATTTAAATTACAAGCTAAGATGGACCTTTCAAATTATTTTATCCAATATCTTACCCTAAAGACAAGCTATAGGATACTCTTCCACAGTAGCTCTGACTCATAGTCATTCAGTCTGCCTACAAAATAAAAATAATGGTAATAAAGTTAATTAGAAGAGCTTCACAGCTTAGGAATCAAGCACTGGGAGAAATAACCATCCTATACAGATTTGGAATATGAATATGACATGGTGAATGTCTTCCTAACATAAACACTGTCCATGTGAAATGAAAGAGGAAACAACACTGCTGTAGTCAAACGGTGGATATAATTTCAAAAACAGCAGTGTAGTGACAGAAATATTAACTATGTTGTCTAAGAAGCTTCCTGGTGATTTGATCAGAGGTAAGAAGAGGAAATCTGACGCTGTCTTTCTCCAAGCCTGGCAGAGGTGGTAAAAAACTTATAACCGTGAGGCCAACAGAAGGACACACACACACACACACACACACACACACCTACAAGAAAATATAGTGGCATTAGTATAAATCATCACCTTGAAACCTCACTGATGGATACAACAACCATATCAACTCGACTTAACCCATGTCACATTCCAGAAACCTGATTCCAGAGTAATTAAAGAAACTGTCCACCAGACCTTGCTATTAAGTGACAGAACTAGAAATAAGACCCTATGATCTAGGAGTCCATAGTAAGATTGATCTACATCTCAGGAAGTCTTCAATAAGCATGCAGGCTCTCTAGAACACACCACAGAATACAGAACTTATTTCATCTTTTCTAGCACATCTCCAGTACGTAAGATATAAGGGTATAACAAATATAAAAATAGAACAAGACTCTAGTACATTTCTCCTTTGGAGGTTTATCTTTCTCTTCAGTAATTTTTTTCCAAATTTCTACAGATAAGGGGTTTCTTTTTAAGATAATACGAGGGAAATGGCAAAAGCCTCTTTTAAAAATATGTTTTCAATATAATACTAGTAAGACTTAGCTTTTGAAAAACTTTTTGGTGAATATAGTTTTCTCATACAAATTGGGAAGAGGAAATGCAATTGCTCCTAGCCCATGTGGAAATGATGAATTTTAAATTCCAAGTATGAAAAATAGATTTTATCCTCGAGGTCCAAGTTACTTGAATGCCTGTACAGATGTCAGGAAGAGTCTCAAAGGCAAAACTTCTCTCTGAATACAAGATTGGTTGAATTCAGGATGTGAGATATGTGGATCCAGAGTATAAAAACCTAAATGATTGAGATTTTAGGCTTCTGCTAATAATGAACCGACGACATTGCAAAAATAAACAAGTCACTACCAGTGCCATGGGAAAGGCCAAGTAGAGGAGCACAGACCAGCATTCATGACATCAGTTTCTAGTGAACTCCTCCCTCCACCAAGCTCAGATTGGCAGGCATCGACTGCGGACAAATCGCCCACCTCATGATTCAACAGAAAGCACTGCCAAATGATTTGTTTGCCTATTTACTTTTTGTTGTTGGTATTTGGATTTTGCCCCTCTACAGCATTTATGATCTTTGGGGGGATGCAAATATTTTATGTGAATCAGGTGGGGGTAACGTTAAAGATAATCAGTTTTGTATTTATGTATATACTATAAATTATGAAGCCACCTCTTTAGGACTTTCTTCCTCAGTTGCCCAATGCCAAACCAGTGTCAAATATTAAATAAGTTGCTGCCTATTTGATTCTGACTCATGGCGAATCCATCGCTAGAATTTTTTTTCTCCAGATATTTTATTTTTCATCTTGTCTGGTAACTCAGTTTCTCCTTTTTTTAAAAATCATTTTATTAGGGGCTCATACAACTCTTATCACAATTCATACATACATCAATTGTGTAAAGCACATTTGTACATTCATTGCCCTCATCATTCTCAAAACATTTGCTCTCCACTTAAGCCCCTGGTATCAGTTCATTTTCCCCCTCTAGCCCCCTGCTCCTCCCTCCCTCATGAACCCTTGATAATATTTATAAATTATTATTTTGTCATATCTTGCACTATCCAATGTCTCCACCCACTTTTCTGTTGTCCATCCCCTAAGGAGAAGGTTATATAAAGATCCTTATAATCAGTTCCCCCTTTGCAACCCAAACTCCCTCCACCCTCCCAGTATCGCCACCCTCAACACTGGGCCTGAAGGGATCATCCACCCTGGATTCCCTGTGTTTCCAGTTCCTATCTGTACTAGTGTACATCCTCTGGTCTAGCCAGATTTGTAAAGTAGAATTAGGATCATGATAGTGGGGGAGGAGGAAAGATTTAGGATCTAGAGGAAAGTTTATGTTTCATCGTTGCTACATCACACCCTGACTGGCTCATCTCCTCTCTGAGACCCCTCTGTAAGATGTCCAGTGGCCAACAAATGGGCTTTGGGTCCCCATTCCATACTACCCCTTCATTCACAATGATATGATTTTTTTGGTCTTATGATGCCTGACAACTGATCCCTTCGACACCTCATGATCGCACAAGCTGGTGTGCTTCTTCCATGTGGGCTTTGTTGCTTCTGAGCTAGATGGCTGCTTGTTTACCTTCAACCCTTTAAGATCCCAGATGCTATATCTTTTCATAGCCAGGCACCATCAGCTTTCTTCACCACATTTGCTTATGCACCCATTTGTCTTCAGCAATCGGATCAGGGAGGTGAGCACACAATGATATATTTTGTTCTTTGATGCCTAATAACTGATCTCGACAGCCACCCATGATCACACAGGCTAGTGTGCTTCTTCCATGAGGGTTTTGTTGCTTCTGAGTTTTTTAAAATCACTTTATTAGGGGCACATAACTCTTTTCACAATCCATACATACATCATTTGTGTCCAGCACATTCGTACATATGTTGCCATCATCATTCTCAAAACACCTGCTTTCTACTTGAGCCCTTGGTATCAGCAGTTCCCCCTTCCCCTGAACCCTTGATAATTTATAAACAATTATTATTTTATCATATCTTACACCATCCAACATCTCCCTCACCCAGTTCTCCACTCTCTGTCCTCCAGGGAGGAAGTTATATATAGACCTTGTCATCTGTTCCCCCTTTCTCCCTCACCCTCCCGATATTGCCACGCCTACCACTGATCTTGAGGGGTTCATCTGTCCTGGATTCCCTGTATCTCCAGTTCCTATCTGTGTCAGTGTACATCCTCCGGTCCAGCCGGATATGTATGTAAGGTAGAATTGGGATCATGATAGTGGGCGTGAGGAAGCATTTAAGAACTAGAGGAAAATTGTTTGTTTCATTGTTGCTACACTGCACTCTGACTGGCTCGTCACCTCCCCACAGCCCTGCTGCAAGGTGATGTCCAATTTTGCCCGGATGGGCCTGGGTCCCCACTCTGCACTTCCCCCTCATTCACAATACTATGATTTTTTTTGGGGGGGGGTGTCTTTGATGCCTGATACCTGATCCCTTTGACACCTTGAAATCTCACAGGCTGGTATGCACTTTCTCTGTGGGCTTTGTTCTTTGTCAGTTAGATGGCCCCTTGTTTATATTCCAGCCTATGGGACCCCTATATATTTTGACATCTGGGCACCATCAGCTTTCTTCACATTTGTCTATGCACCCGCTTTGCCTTCAGCGTTCGTGTCAGGGTAGGCTGGTGTGCTTCTTCCATGTGGGCTTTCTTTCTTAGCTAGATGGCTGACTAGTTGCCTTCAAGCCTTTAAGACCCCTGATTCTATATCATTTGATAGCTAGGAGCCATCAGTTTTCTTCACAACTTTTGCTTATGCACCCACTTTGTCCTCAGCAATCGAGTTGGGACAGGCTGGTGTGCTTCTTCCATGTGGGTTTTGTTTTCTCTAGGCTAGATGGCTGCTTGTTTATCTTCAGGTCTTTAAGACTTCAGGTGCTATATCTTTTGATAGCTGGGCACCATCAGCTTTCTTCACCACATTTGCTTGTGCACCCATTGTCTTCAACAACGTCGGGTGCTATATCTTTTGGTAGCCAGGCACCATCAGCTTTCTTCACCACATTTGCCTGTGCATCCAATGTCATCAACAATTGTGCCAGGCAGGTGAGCATCTCAGACTGCCGAATTGTTAGAACAAAGTGTTCTTGCCATCACTAGAATGTATGCAGAGAATCACAAGGTTTGCTTGGCTGGGGTATGTAGGGAAGCAGATTACAAGCCTTTCTTCAGGGAACCAGTGAGTGGGTTGAGCCATCAAACTATAGGGAAGTAATTGGGTGCAAACTGTTTGCACCAATCACATACAGCTAAATCAATGGGTAGACTTCCATACAAATTACGGACTTGAAAGCTTTGCTCCAATCACATCACCAAGATTAACTACTTGGAGAGGCAGCCCTCCCCTGTATCTCAAAAATCTTCCAACCTGAGAAGCTCATCTTCTGGCATGATCTCAAACAATATTCCATTGCTGTTCATAAGGTTTTAATGACTAATTTTTCAACATGGACTGTTTCTTCTTTTTAGTCAATCTTAGTGTGCAAACTTCATTGAAACCAGAACATCATCACAAACTGACAGTGGATAGAAACACTAGCTACGTTATATTGACCACCTCTAACATGCCAATACATTTATGTTGTTAATCCTCTCTGTAACTCTGCAATAGGTTATTTTCTGTCCCACTTTTCAGGTCAAGTAAGTGAAGCAGTGTGAGATTAATTTGCAAACCAAAGAACAAAGAATATGTAAATGAAAATCCTGACCCTACATCATATGCCAACAGATGCCAAAACTCTCTAGTACAAGCTAATCCCTTATACTTATAAATGCACATTATAATGGTATCACATAAGCAAAAATTTAAAGTAATAGTATAGTAGCCCACAGTATATTAATGTAGGCTCAGAATTTTTTTCAAAGCTATGTATTTAAAATTTTTTACAAAATAACCTTATCAACTTCAAAGTATTCACCATTACATTTAATACATTTGTCAATTCTGCACTTCTATCCTTGGAAACATTTTTCAAACTCATCCGTTTGAATGGCTGATAGCACCTCCCTCATTTTTTTCTTCACCTCTTCTACATCATCAAATCACTGTCCTTTAATGCCCCTATTCATTTGCAGAAACAAAAAGAAGTCGCACAGAGCGAGTTCAGGTAAGTAAAGTACGTGGGGCAAGAGAGGCAATGCTGTTTTTTGCCAAAACTGGCACACTGTGATGGCTGCGTGAGCAGGTGCATTGTCATGGTGGTAAAACCAGTGCCCAGTCTGCCACAAATCAGGCTTTTGTCACACAATGTGATGCAATCTTTCCAGAATCTCTAAATAGAAAGTTTGATTAACAGTCTGACCTGGTGGAATGAACTCCAAAGGCACTACAAGTTGACATTTTTGTCCGTTCAGGAAGTTAACACACAACCAGAATGAGGTTTGTCATCAGTCAACATTTCACCTTATTTGAAATGAGAAAATCACTCATGCACTTTAATTTTTCCCAGAGCACTGTTTGTAAGCTGTGTTCAACATTACAACCCTTTCTGTGGCATTTTCCCAGACAGGAAACAAAATTTCACAGCTGCATGCTGTTCTCATAAATCAGCCATCACAAAAAATGAGTTTCGAGTGAAACTACTTTTATGAAAAAAAAAGTCACTGTAACCACAGAAAACCTTCCCAGGTGACACCATTGGGTGTACTAACTCAGAGCCAGTTGCTCCACGCTCTCCTCGCAGGAAAAATGCATACTACAAAAGCTCCACCTAGCAGAGCTTTTTTCTGGATTTGGAGGGAGCACCCCCTCATATATATGAGATACCCACCATCTATTGATCCACTAAGGGACCGTATATACATGTGTATAAGCCGTTTTCCACCATATTTCTTATGCAGGTTTTGGGATACAGTTAGGTGCCTTGGCAATGTATCTGCAAGAGCCTCTAAAGATGTTTACTAATTGTTCATTGTGATCAGAATGTCATGTCCATCATGTCTTTTCTGCTCTGTTTTCTATAGGTCCATCCATGTGCACAATTTAGAAAGCTAAGAGAAACCATCGAGAGAATTCTGCGAATGAGAAAATGTATCCCAGTAACATATTGCTGTTATGCTCCCTCTCCTTGTTGGGCTTTTCACTGTCATTACTCTCCATGTAACTACATTTTTACATGTATTATTTAATTTTAAAATATCAATTAGAATTGATTTCCCAAAACTATGTGGAACACTCAAAATACTGACTTCTCTATTCCTAACTATGATAGTTAAGGTTTTGTGTTAACCTGAGCCAGAATTTTCACTGCTTTTTTAGTTAAGAACCAGTATTTCCCCATGATGTGATCTACTGCAATGCTTCCATAATTCCATCTACTATTAGTCACCAATGAGTTGTAAAAGGATGGGAGTGGGTTGCAACCCCCTTACTTAGACCACAGCCCTGATGCCACCAATTGAAAAGACTTTACCTCCTGGGTTTGGTATGCTTTCAATGTAAGTTGACACTGTGGAAAAGTCTGCTTACTCCTCGCTGGCCCCTGGATCCTGCATCTAGGTTATCTAACATCTTCCCATTCTCTGGACTTCAGCCAATGGCCTGCCATATTGCATGCTGGCCCTAGGAGTCCTCAGCAGTCTGCCATTCAACCTTCTGAACTTTCATTCATTTGCTTCTATAGCTAGAAGCTGTACAAGCTACATCTTCCTCCAGCCTAACATCTGGCCCATGAATCTAGAAATAGCCAGAATTAGAACTTGCCTGATTCTACAACTGTTTCAGCCATTTTCTTGAAATAAATGTATACATATATTATGTATATTTCTATTATACATATATAGTATATAAATATATACTGTGTATTAAATATAATATATAGGAAGTATATGTGTGTATGTGTATATATACAGCTGTAAAGTTTCATTGGTTTTGCTTCTCAAGAGAACCTACCCTAAGACACGTAGTCCTTCATATCCAATATTTTTCTCCTCCCTTCTTCAGGCAAATGATCCATTAGTCTTTTCACTAAAAACCATTATACCTCTGATATCAACTTTTTCTTGTCATATACTCCTATAATGCAAAGGGCATTCTCCATTAATTTACCCTTTTGCCCATTTCTTATCAAGCTGTTCCTTCACTCTTCCGGGAAATGATTCATTGTTTTAAGCACCTGTTAACACACAACTTAAATTTCACTTAGGCTTATCCTCTTTGTGCTGTTAATTGCCCGCTTCCAAGCTCATACATAAGCAGAGTTTTAGAAGAGGAGAAAATCACAGAACCATAAAGGTAAAGTCACCAAACTGGTCCCCAATATTTGCTTGGATTCTGATGTGCTATATTAGTCTGCATTCACTCTGACTCTCCACAGAGTGACTCTTTCTGGCAAGGTCAGTCGTTTATGAGAGAAAGATGAGCCTACGGCTTCTATAAATATTTATAACTTGAAAAAACAAAAAATATTTATAACTTGAAGAATGCTCTATAGGGTCCTGATGAGTCAGAATTGACTCAATATCAGTAGGTCTAATTTTCGGTATTACTGGTTGCACTTATCTGTGTTTGATCTATTCAAACCTTTATTTTTATAAAATCAAGGAAAAACCGGATTGAAAAAAAAAGAGTCAGATTTTCTCAATTAAAATTTTAAGGCTCTTGATCAAAGAATTGTGCAGATACAGGTTAGTTCATGGATTCCAACTAATGGATTAATGTCTACGCTTAAACTAAATAAGGTGAAATGGAAAAAAAAATGTGTAGTTATGCAGAAGTTCTACATTGCTAAGTCCGAAATCAGGAGATAAGCAGCTCATCGTGCCATTTGAAAGTGTCACACCTGAACTAGTAATATAGAGAAGCACTGAAGGTGGCCTCAGCTTTTAGAGGTTCTGCTGGCACTCTGCTGTACACTTTATAACCATAAAGTTATTTAAAGGCATTATTTCCAGTCCTGCTTCCTGCTCTAACTCCATTGTTTTCTGGCTGTGGAAACTTAAACACGCTTCTTAATTATTTATACATTGATTATTAGCAGTTCATTGGGGAGTACTAGTGAGATATATGAAGCATTTAAAGCACAATACTTAGAACATTGTAGTTATTGCCATTGTTGGGTGAAAGCATCTTCTAGGAAATTTGGACACAGAGTTTCTGTGTGACGGAGTAGAACTGCCTCATAGGGTTTTCTTGAGTGTAATCTTACCAAAGGAGACTAGTGGTACAGTGGTTCGGGCCTTGGTTCCTGTCAATAATTGAATTCTTTTTCCCAAAACATGTGTGTGCCTATTTGGCTGAAGCAAAGGCGTCCTGGTGGTGTGGTATTTTATTCATGAGGCTGCTAGCAACAAGGTGAGCAATCTGAGCCCACTAGCCTATACACAGGCATTCACCAACTATGGATAGTTTTGAGAAGAATGAGAATTCCAGAACACTTCATTCTGCCCATGAAGAACATGTACGTGGATAGAGAGCTGTATGAGGAAACAAGGTTTAAAATCAAGGAAGGTGTGAGTCAGGGCTGGACCATCTCATCATACTCACTCAATCTGCATGGGGCAGGCAAGTATTCAGAAAAGATGGAATATATAAAGATGCAGCATCTGGACTGGAGGCATGCTAATTAACACTCTGCCCTATGCAGCTGACACCGCTTGCTTTCTGAAAGTGAGGACTTGAAACACTTTCTGATGAAGGTCAACGATAGCAGCCTTCATGTATGAACTGCATGTCAATGTACAGAAAACCAAAATCCTTACCAGTACATAATATCTGGAAAAATGGAGAAATGATTGAAGCTGTCACGGATTTCATCTTGCTTGGATCCACAATCACTGTTCATGGAAATGGCAGTCAATAAACAAAAGACTTAGTGCATTGAGTAAATCTGCTGCCCAAGACCTCTTTAAAGTGTTGAAAAGAACAGATGTTACTTCGAGAACTACGGTGCACCTGGCCCAAGCTATGGTATTTTCAATCGTCTCACATGCACGTGAAAGTTGGACATTGAATAAGGAAGAGCAGGGAAGAATTAATGCATTTGAGTTATGGTCCTGGTGAAGAGTACTGAAAGTACAATGGGCTGCCAAAAGAACCACCAAATCTGCCCTGGAATAAGCACACCCGTAATGCTGCTTCAGGTCATGGATGGTGTGACTTGATCTCACATACTGTGGACACATCAGGAAAGATCAGACCCTAGAGACGATATCATGCTTGGTGAAGTGGGAGGGCACCAAAAAAGAAGGCCCTTAACAAGACGGACTGCCACGGTGGCGGCAACAACAGACAAGCATGAGAAAAACTGTGACGCTGGCACAGAGGCAGTGCTGCATGCAGCGCACATACAGTTGTGAGGAGTTGGAACCAACTCGAGGCCCCTAGCAACAACTACAACGACTGCTCCTTGCGGGGAAGATGAGGCTTTCTACTCCCACAGATACATCGCCTTGGAAACCCGCAGAGGCAGTTCAGCTCTTTGAAACCACCAGCTCCTCCGAGGGAGAAAGAGAAGGCTTTCGACCGCATAAAGGTTCCCAGCCTTGGAACCTCACCGGGCAGTTCCACTCTGCCCTATAGGTTCGCGAATAGTCAGGATGCAGCGTTTGAGCTGGTCCATGATTCCCAGTGATTTGACAGGTAAGTAATGATGCAACCACACACCCTCTCCCCAATGTAAGGTTGTGTATGATCAGTAAATCAGTTGTAAGGGAATTAAAGTGGCATGAAGCACCCTTACTTGGGTGGGGGAGGGAGGCGGGGGGAAAAAGGACCTGATTCCAAGGGCTCAAGTCAAAAAAAATTTTTTGAAAATGATGATGGCAACATATGTACAAATGCGCTTGGTGCGTATGATGATGCATGGATGGTTATAAGAGCTGAAAGAGCTCCAATAAAACAATGTATTAAAAAGGAAAGAAAACGAACACCTTACTCAGGTTCACAGACCTGGTGTAAGGGGGCTGGGCTTGCTTTCCCAAAGGTGTAGGCTAACCTGACAGGACTTAAAAGAGAAAAGCAAGCAGAGGAGGAGCCACAGGTGAAATGTGTTCTTCGGGCCAAGGGTCCCTTCTCTTAGGCAAGAGAAGACTGATGTCAAGACACATGGAAATCTCTAAGGGAAGCCAAACCAACACATGTTGAAAGGAAACAAGAACCTTCCCCCCGGGGCTGATCAAGAGATAAAGCCTTCCCCAAGAGCTGGCTCCATGAATTCAGACTTCTAATCGCCTGAACTGGGAAAGAACACATTACTGTTTGTTAAATACTTGTGGTATTTCGTTTTAGCGGCACTGGATACTTGAACGATAGAATATCTGCTTTGACAGATATTTCAAATGTGGAACAATTTTTAATTTGGAAAAACAAAAGCAGAAACAGTGCTGGATAGCAAAAGATGAAGTTATCTTGGAGACCACCGCAGAATTACAGAGAGCAAGGACCATTCTAGTGACGATTCAGAAGGAAGTGAGAACTGTAAGACCAGAGACGTGCAGTCAGTCGGCAGCAATAACGGAGAAAGGGCAGCAGAACAAGGAGACCAGCAGGCGATGGCAAAGGAGCTGAGAGGGGCAGTGTGAAACAGCTACTCCACAGGAGAAGAGTCGGCAGTCTGGTCTCCTAAAGACCACAGTCTAGAAAATTCCATGCGTAAGTTCCCATGAGGCAGAATAACGTTACATGGGTCACTATGATTCAAAAGTCAACGCCAGGCCACTTAACAGTGATCTTTATGTAATCTACCATCAATCCACTCCATGGCTTTGAACCAGCATTTTAGTTAGCAGACAAGCTCTGAAACCATTACACCACATGGGCGCCTTCATAATATAGTTTTTAAAAATGCCGTGGCATCAATTCTGACTCATAGCAACCCCAAAGAACAGAGTGGCACTGCCCCGAGAGTTTCCAAGACTGTGGACCTTTATGCAGTAGAAAGCCTTCTTTCTCCCTCAGAGGGGTTAGTGGTTTCAAAGAGCTCACATTGTGCTTAGCAGCGAAATGTATAACCCACTAGACTACAATGGCTAGTAAGTTTTCTATAAATACTACTCTTTCCATTATCATTCTCTTGGTGTGTGTGGTAGTTATGTAATTGTCAATTTAAGGATTAAGCCTGTAGGGGTGGAGTCTAGCCAATCAGGTCATAGTCAATGAGGCTTCTGTGTGGGCAAAGCTTTCCCCTAAGGATTTTGGAAACTCCGGTATTTCCTCCTTGGAGATGGGAGACTCCATGTTCACTCCCTGGGAGACACAGCAGCTGACAGGACACAGGGACCCACCCTGATGCAGCCCTGGGTGCGGAGAAGCCATGCAGAGTCCCCTGCCAGTGCTGAGATGTTTCTAATGCCACTGGATCCAGAGACTTTCTACCTACTACTGGCCTGTGATCCTCTACATTCTGCGTCATTGCATGTGTTCCGTAAGTCTGAAGAGGATTTTATAGATTGGTATCAGACATATGGGCTAATATCGGACTTATGGGTTTGATCTGGACTGGGCTAGGATGTTTTCTCAATGTTAAATTGCTCTTTTTTTTAATCATTTTATTGGGGGCTAGTACAATTCTTATCACAATCCATACATACATCCATTATGTCAAGAACATATGTACCTTTGTTGTCATCATCATTCTCAAAACATTTGCCTTCTACTTGAGCTCTTAATATCTGCTGCTCATTTTCCCCCTTCTCCCCACTGGCCCCTACCTCATGAACTCTTCATCATTCATGAATTATTATTTTGTCATATATTACACTGTCCAACGTCTCCCCTGCCTTTTTCTCTGCTGTCCCTCCCAGGGAGGCTATACGTAGATCCTTGTAATCAGTTCCCCCTTTCTACCCTGCATTCTCTCCACCCTCCAGGCATCACCACTCTCGCCACTGGTCCTGGAGGAGTCATCTGTCCTGGATTCCCTGTGTTTCCAGTTGCTATCTGTACCAATGTACATCCTCTGGTCTAGCCAGATTTGTAAGGTAGAATTGGGGTCATGATAGTGGGGGGTGGGGGTGAGTCAACTGCTCTTGTATATAAATCTCTTACACACATATGTGTCTCCATGGATTTGTTTCTCTAGTCTACCCAGACCAACGCAGTGTGTACACACAGGTATAAGAAATTAGGTTGATAAAGCTGTAAAGTGAAGGTTCCTAAATGTAGGTCATCGAGGTCACTTACTAAAAATGGAAAACAAAAACTACTCTCACTTTTGAATTGTCTGAATACTTGGACTTTCTTAATTTTATTCTCTGCAATAAGCTCATCACAGCCCTCCCTCTTGGCTTATTTGCCAAATTATCTTTTCAACTAAGATTTCCAAAGTAGATAAGCAGGGTCCATTTATAATCATTTCCAAACCAAGAGGCATTTATTCCATTCAAACCCCCTAAGAATGTGGCTCCCTTTCAAGCCAGGAAAAGGTCAGTAGAAGGGCACTCCTATTCTCTAAAGGCAACACGTTGCCCCAGGACATTCCCCGAACAAAAGCCTCAAAAAGAACAATAATTCTCTGAGAATTCCCGCACTTTGTATTCTCCGGGTTTCTCTTGCCCAGCCTTCCCTGTGTGGTTACTTTTTCAGTTGCTATGAATGAAGGTCATGATCTCATAGAGGAAGCATCTCAAGCATGTTTATTTCATCTTACGCCAAGGAGGGGAAAAATTATTACCCGCATCTCAATTATAGCAGTATAAGAGGTCTTGTTCCTTCAGATGTCTCAATCTCTAACAGCCCTCTGACTTCTCTTCCACTTCCCTTTGGATTGAAGTTCCTGGCAGTCTAAATCTCTCTTCAACCTAACTCCATGTTTCAATCATCCACACTAATATCAAGTCTGAGCTCAGGTGGCATCGTGGTCTAGCCATCAAAATGCTAACTGCAAGGTCGGCGGTTTAGACCCACCAGGCATTTTGTTCAGGAGAAAGATGAGAGCTTTCTGTCCTCATAAAAAGTGAAAAGGTCTCAGAAATCCAAAGGGGCAGTTCATTCTACTGTGCCCTACAGGATCTCTATGAGTCAGAATCCATCCACTCAATAGTAATGAGTTTAATACCAGGTTTCATACATTAGCCTTGCTTTCTTAACTGATGATGCCACTCAGCTTTCCCATGGGACCTCAACAACTGTCAAGTTGCCAGCCCTAGTTTCAGCAGTGGAGCACCATCATAACATTCCAGTCTACAAATCAGTCTGACCTCCTATTTCAGCCCCAATCAGTCCCTGGAAAACTGCCTATAGTCTCACATGCTATTCCTGAGTTTATTAAATGAGTCTCAGTTTTATTTGTCTCCATCTCTTGCTTACAACACTTGGTTAACTACTTCAGCTAAGCAAAATATTGATATCTTAAAATACATTTTACTGCTGCCTTTGTCTATTCTCAGCTTTGGCGAATTTCTATCACTTTTAGAGTAAGAGGACAGTCACATGAGTTGATTTTAAAACGCTTATTAAAAAACAAATTAAAAGATAAAAGGAATGATTCGCAAACTGTTTTGAAGCCCCTCATATTTATCCATCACTCAGTGCCATCAAGTCGATGCTGACACAGTGACCCTATAGGACAGGGTAAAACTATCCCTGTGAGATTCCCAGATTGTAACTGTATGGGAGTAGAAAGCACCTTCCTTCTCTCACGGAGCCACTGGTGACTTCAAGCTGATGATCTTGTAGATTAAAGTCCAACACGAAACCACTATTCCACAAAGTCTCCAACTACTCGTATGGCCACGCTGAGATAGAAACCAAAACACAAGCAATGCTCCCCGTGGATTTCAGCTCAACGCGAGCCCACGTGTTGCAGAATAGAACTGCACTCCACAGTTCTGGTGACTTTCTGGACGCAGTCACCAGGCCTTTCTTCCGAGATACCTGCTATCTACTCCTATAAAGAGTTAAGTCTCAAAAAAAATCTATAGGGCAGTTTACACCCTGCCCTATGGAGTCACTAGAGGTGAGAATCAGCGTGATGGCAGTGAGTTTTCATTGTTATTTTTGTGACAATAATAGCTTTACCATGTTCGGAGTTTACAAAAATCCAAATTGTCTTTAAATTTTAAATAATTTAAGTAACTGCCAACATGTTTATTTGCAATAGTAGGATACTATTTAATAAATGCTCTAATTAGGATTTTTTTCTTATAGGTAACTTAAAATTCTATTTCAAGTTGGCTTGAACAGCAAATTCATCAACACATACAGACTACACTGCATAAGCAGCAACTTCTTATTAAATGTGCTCAATTATTACATGTAGCAGAGAGACAAATAGCTCTAAAATTACTTTAGTCATTCAATTGTTCTTTATAACCAGCCGCACTTTCCTTGCATTTATGAGCACGACCAGTAATGTTCAGCATTTATGTTGGAGGACACTTTCTATGATTTTAACAGTCACATTTTCAAGAAGTTAGTCAGAGAGTTCACCAAACAGCCAGAATTCTGTTACTGAGCAGTTCTGCTATGTTCAACACAAAGGAAACAGAGAAGAGGGTAACATATACTTTTACTATTAAAGATACTTTACAAAGTATTCTGTATTCTTACATAAAACTTGTATCCGGACTTGGACGCAGCCTGTGTTTTAATCCATATAAAATCCTATCTGGATAAATGAACATATTTGTGTTACAATTCTGCTTTAAGACATATGTACCATTTCGTGGTCTTAAGTAGTTAAGAGATATGGGAAGCTAAAATCAAGTTTATTCTCTATGTCAACTTCCTATTACTCAATTTGGAGGTTTGCTACTACACTTCAGATGCTTTTTTGCTCTTCAACTAAAACATTGTCTAAGATCTCTATTACTCCTTTTAAATGCAAAACACGTGGATGAAATTATGAATGGATGGAAAGTTATATAGGACTGCTTGAAAATATTATGGAGCCAAGTCCTTAATGTTACGGTTAATAGCATTACATAGTAGACTACTTATGTCATCTATTTTAATCTCCAAATCTCTCAACTGGCTGACCATCATCATTTGTACATGAATCATCATTTGTGCATGACAGTGGGCTGAAGACTGAAATAAAACCATTCAATCCTGCTTGTTGCCAACAACTCTAGTAAAATGTATTAAGATCCTGGAAATTCGTGGGAGTGTATTGGCTGCAGATGCAGGACAATGATCACTTTTAACATCTGAAAAGCTTTAAAAAAAAAAGCTGCAAAATACCAAGAAGACAATGCATTTACCCACACAATCCTCACCTCACGTGTCAAATTACCTTACTAAGGTAACAGCATATGCACCTAAGTGGTGATTTTACCTTCCCACACATTTGCCTTACTCTAAGATAAGCTGACAAAGGTCTCCAAGAGTCCAGCACCTTCAGTGTCTATAATCTAAACTGTGGGTGGCAGATCTTGCCAACTCTTTTGAACTCTACTTTTACAGATGTTAATCCGAACCTGACAACTCCTTTACAATTTTTAATAATGTCAAGGCTCTCTCGCAAATATATCTGTTCAAGATTTAAATTAATTATTAAGTTGAGTTCAGAAACATCCGTTAATTGAAATTATATATGCAGTCCCTACTCCCTGTGAAAAAACGTATTTACTACAAACACAGACACATTAAAGGTTGTATATACGTGGTGACTTCAGAAACTTTGTAGAAAAGATCATGGAATTTGACAATGCACTTCTTGAAGCCCCCTTAGAGGTTGTCTAGGTATTCGCTCCTGGGTACAACTGAGAAAATATTTCCAAAGTTTTTGAACCCTGAAAATGTCATTCTAATCTTTACAATAGACCACAATGTATAGGGGCAATCACATTTGTCACACGGTTTAACTCAGCTATATTAAGTGAGAAAAATTGAGCAGTTTTCCTAAAACTCGTCTTAAGAAGGTGATGTTGAAGGGCAATACCACCTAAATGATAAAAAAAAGAGGCATTTATTTTCCTTCACAATATTTGAGTTCAGTAACTATCTTCTGATTAGAAATAACCATGCATTGTCAGCATCATTAGACTACTGGAAAAATTTTTCTTAGTGTAAAACAAACACAAAGCTAGCAAGTAACAGAGGCTGAAAACAGTATAAACACTGTTCTCTAAGTCTTACTCTGGAACAATGACTTTCAGCCACTCCTTTTCAAAATAAAGGCCTGATTTAAATTTCATATCACCATATTCAGAAACTGTTCAAAGTTTATACCATTTTTTCTCTTTCAATTTGAATATATGTTAGGCTCCCAAAAGAAAAAGCTTAAGATTTTTTTATCTGTAAATACTAGATCCACTGGGCACTACTGTGTTTAGGGACCAAGACTAAAGGCAACCATGGAGTTAGGTTGGCCTAACATTAGAATACTTCAGTAATGAAAATGTGTTTGCTTTTATCCTTCAGAAATTTTAGAAACTAAACTGAAAAACTGCACATTGAAAGACCATGTGCAATTGAGAGACACTATAATGGGGTGAAATTTAAATAAAAATCACTGAATATTCAGCAACTGACATGAGGATTCTAAGGATTTGGAACTTGAAGCTCAGGGAAAAACATGGACAATTAACATTTACCAATTAACTACCTTAGTATATCTTAGAATACTTAATTGTTTTGTCAGTTAAAACAAACAAAAAAGATCCTTCTGTGTGTCACAATGATTAATTAAAGGCTTAGCAGCTAGCAAAAGGTTGGTGGTTCAAATCCATCAGGTGGCTCTGTAAGAGAAAGGCTTGGAAAGCTGCTCTCATCTGGTCGCTGTGAGCTGAAACAGACCCAACTGCACCTCATAACAGCAATCTGCTTGTAAGAACTTCCCATACATACACATGGAGCCCTTGAGGTGCTGTGGGTTACACAGTGAACTGATCACCACAAAGTTGGGGGTTCTAACCCATCAGCTATTTTACAGGAGAAAAACAAGGCTGTCTGTTCCAATAAAAATGTACACCATGGGAAAACAATAGTACGTAGAATTGCTGGGAGTCAGAATTGACTCAATAGCAGTGTTTTTTAAATTTATATGTACACATAAAATATTCCAGTATATGTTATATGCTCTATGTGTGTGTGTGTGCTTACTTTTTTTGTTGTTTTACTGCCATTGTGAGTTTAGAGTAACTGTTTAGGGGAGTAGAAAGCCCAGTCTTTTTCCTGTGGAGCTGCCGGTGGTTTCAAATTGTTGACCAGGCTGATCGCAGGCCAACACATAACCACGATACCACCAGGGCTTACATATATTCTGATCAGAAGGTTCGTACATTTGCATATACATGTGTGTGTGCTTAGATAGATAAATGTGTGTGTATATATATATATATATATATATATATATATATATATATATTCTTAATACGTATCAATATCTTTAGGGTACAAAAGAATTGCCAAATCTCAAATATAACTTAAGGAAAACATTCATTACGTCTTAGGCCAAAGACAAAAGAAAGACAGGTCATCCGGCAGAGGGAGACCATTAACACAAGCCATTAATGGCATCCAAGGGTTTACAAGAGAATTGGTGACTTAAATGGGAGTTGGAAGGACAAAGGAAACTGTCACAGAAGCTTGGCTGGCTGCAAACCAATACATCACAGTTGCAGGTGGGACTATAGAAAAAAGAATGGGAACATGACTGGGGGAGACACGTTATGCTGGACAGAATAGCTTACAAAATAAGTCCAAGGCTTTCATACTAAGGCAGTTGTGGCTTGACCCATGACTTTGTGACCCCAGTAAGGTCATCCCCATGGAGGACACACCCAGGCAAACCCCTAGGGGAGAATGCTCTCCCTGGGCTGCTTAGGGTGGTGGTGGTAATCTACTTTCCAGTGACTGTTCTAATCTACTTTCTAAAGATTGTTCTCCTTCCTGGTTAGTGGTCAGAAAAACTTGTGTGCAGGCTCTACAAATGGCTTTTGGGCTTTCACTGTTGTTTTATGTGTGCATGTGTTGATTGAGCTATACTAGATAAAATACGTTTTATTCATTAAATACTGACTTACTACTGCCATACATGCATTCTAGAAATAAATATTCTTACCTTACACAAGAATCTTGTTCATACTCTCAAGCCAATTCATCTCAAGATAAAATTATTTCATTTCCCTAGTGCTCACAGTAGGCTAATAATTATGTAAAGGAAAACTGCTTAACTGCAAGTGGAAAAACTGAAACCATAGGCAAGGAAAACACTTTAAGGAGGTGATTCATAAAGTTAGTTGCAGAGAGTAGAATGATAGTTACAATCTCTAATTCACCAATGCGGATGAAATGCACTCCAAGTGTAGGGCTTTTTACCATTCACTGCCATACTTAACAACTAAATGATATATAACAAAAATAAAATCAAACCCATTGCCATTGAGTCGACTCATAAGGACGCTACAGGGCAGAGCAGAATGGCCCTGTAGGGTTTTCTGGGCTGTGACCTTTATGGGAGGAGATCCCACATCTGCCTGATGGCTTCCACTCCCAGCAGCTGATGAATTCTAAACACAATTCTTCTTTGCTTAGCAGCCAAGTGCTTAACTACTGCACCACTAAGACTCCTCAGATGATAGGCAATTTCACTTCATAAAAAAAAAAAGAGTCTGCATTGAAGATAAAACTGAATTGCTGGCTGATTTAAAACTTGGAAGCAGCAAGGGACTTTAACTCTTGGAGGAATTACTGAGACCCCCTCAAATTCTACTCCTTCCAGTGAAAAAGCAAGATCTATGTATCGGGGTCAATTTGAACAAACCAAAGAAAGACATGCAGAACACGTTTTCCAAGTTAAGTCCATGACCCAAATCCAAGCCGTTTGAGAATACCTAATTGAATTACTCAATCTAGGTGGAAAACCATCTGCTCAAAGCTCAAGTCTTCAATTCTTAATGGCTATGAAAACAAAGAAAGAAGGCCAAGGTCACGGGATTAAAAGTTGAGAGCAAATCTAGTCCAAGTTAAGGAGACAAATTGCAACAAAATGTAGGCATCTGAAATGTACGATCAGGAGAAAAAGCAGAGGTGCCCCGCTATGGCTTTGCAGCACTGATAAGAAAGGGTGAGTGAGTGAGAACCTGCCCTCCGAGAGCAGTCTGGCATGCTCCGAGTCACACCCAACTGGGATTCTGCTGGTTTATTTTATTATTTTGCCAAGATGATCATCTTAGTTGCCTAAAAACGCTCATTGCCAAAGAAATCCCTTGTTTAAGCCCAGATTGAACCAATAGCCCTTTGCAATTCCCCTCTGCAACTTCCCCAGTCTCTTTCATGCCGGGCTCCTAAACTCGGTCTGGTTTGGCTGCCTGCCAGGTTCCCCTCTTCTTCCCTTGTCAGTCTTAAAAAACTTGGAAAACACTCACGGGCAGCTCAAGGAAACCTTTTAATTATGCAGTGGGGCAGTACCTTGGCCTGTCCCTTGTTTCCTGCAGGGCTTTTCAAGGCAGTGACTTCCTTTCCTAGTGTTTTCTAGCAAGGCTGCGTGTTTTGAGGAGGAAAAAGGGCACCAATTTGCAAATCTGAAAAGTTTCCAGCCCTTCGCAGCGTCTCCTACCTCCAACATTCACTCTACCTCATTCTCTCTCCTCCTTTGGATTGCCCACAAAGTCGTCAGCATCAGTCTCCACAGAAATTACCCAAACCGTTACATCTTCCCAGAACATTTTAGTATCAAAAAGGGGGAGATATTTTTTCCCCAAAGAAATGTACGGAATCTTCCCTAATCTGACTGCATTCTACTACGCCAAACTCGAAGTCTGAAACATGCATTCAGATGCTGGAAAGGAAGGCGAAGAAAGGGCAAGCCGGGCTTCCAGAGTGGAAGCCCTGACCACCGGCCCACCCCTCCCCGGAGGTCGCCGCGCATCCAAGCCCCGTGCACAGCAGCTCCCCGCCGCCAACGTCTTCCTCACTCTCCGCTGGCACGCCGGGTCCAGAGGCAGCGTCCAGCTTCCTGCTCACGTCCCATGCAACCTCGTAAACACATTCCAAGAAAGCCAGTCTGCCCAGGGTTCAGCCCCAGACGTCGCCGCCGCCCCGGGAACCGGCCTCTCGAGGTTCTGGTCGGTGCAGGGGGTCCGGCCAGGAAGGGGACCTGGGCGAGAGAGCCAGGTACCGAGCCGAGAACCCCCACCGCGCCGGGCGCCTCTCGGAATTTGCGCCGGCCCGAAGGAGCTACCGGACGCACCCAAGCACCGAAACCAGCCGGATACCGCCTCGGGGCGCCCCCCCTACCCCGCTACCCCCCCACCCGGCCTCCAAGCGGCGCGCCTCCCCGCCCCCAAGCCCGCACTCGCTCCGGGAGCAACAAAAGGGAGGCTGAGCTGGGAGAAGTTTCGCTCTTGGGCTGCCTGGCGGTGACCCCACGAAGACTTCCTGGCCGGGCCCGGCTGGTCCCCGCACCTCAGCCAGGGCGCTCCACCGCCTCCCCGCAGCTCCTACCCACCGGACCCCCCAGCGGAGCCAAAGTTCCCCCAGAGGCGAGGCGACTCCAGAGCCCCGGCGACCTCGTGGGGCTCCCTCTCAGACGCGCACACGGCCATCGCCGAGGAGCATCAACAGGTCGCAGCCTCTTCGCGCGCAGGGCGGCCCCCCAACGGGCCGGCCAGGGGAGGCGAGGGCGGCGGCGGCGGCGCGTGTCGTGCTGCGCTCCCCTGCTCGGGCACCGGTGGCCGGGGACGGACCGCCGCCCGCCGCCTCCCGGGACGCCTGCTCCCAAGGGATGGCTCCTCAGCAGGCGGGCGGGTGGGTTTCCGGGGCCCGGAGCCCCCCACCGACGCCCGTCTTTCCGTACCTCCGTGAGGGATGCGGTCCGGGCGGGATCCGGGCAGGGGCGTGGGGAGCTGCGGGGTCTCGGAGCCCGACGAGCTCGCCCCCGGCCGAGGCTGCGCAAGGATTCCGCGGAGGCGAGGAAAGTTTCCGTGGTGAGCCCCGGCCCTGCCCTCGAGACCCCCAGGCTGCGCCCCCTTCCTCCCTCCCGCTCCCGCTCCTCCTCCTCCTCGTCGGCTGGAGCCCGAACTGGGGCTGGCGGCGGCGGGCGCCGGGCTCGGGACTCGGGGCGCTCCCGGCGGGGACCGCGCAGCGCCCCCTCTCGGCCAGACGGAAACGCGCCGGGACGCGGCTGGCGCGCTCGGCGCTCCCCGCGCGCACTTCCAGCCGGGACGCCCGGGAGCAAGCTCGCGGACTTGCTTTCTGTAATCCCGGCGATCCGATCGTTTCCCGGGCTACCCGCTTCTACTCGCAGGACCTGGGGGAGGAGGAGAGTTCAAAACAGGCCGGCTGCAGCCGGCGGGCCGGTCCCTTATCTGCCCTGAGCCCGGGCAAAAGCAAACATAGCCTCTCTACCTTCCGCAGGGTGTCCTTTAGAAGGTCCTCCCGGAGGTACGGGATCGAACTGCTTAGCCGTCTCTTATCTCCGCTTGCTGTGACCACACCTCTACAGATTCTTTCCTTTAAGGGCGTTGCGGTAACAAAGGGCTGAGATTCAGGCATCGCTGGGGAACCGGGTGGAGGGGTGGGGCTGGGGAGGAAACCACAGGCACACACAACACAACACAACACAACAATGCAGGGAAAACAACCCCCAGTCCTTGCTCCTTTGCTCCATTGGGATATTTGCCTTAGCCTTCTGGGGTTTTGTGTAGGGTTCCTGAGAAAACCCTGCAAACCATTCTTATTGACTTGGAGGGGAAAACAGAGGGGAGGGGGAACGTAATTTTCATTTATTTTAATTTTTTGATAGGTGATGCTGCTCACACTTTCTTTTACTAAGTTTTACTTTAAGGTGAAAATAGATGGGCAGAGGAAAATGGCATTTTGAAAGGAAGGCTAGAAGTCATACTGAGGTACAACGGAATGGAGGGATTTTACTGAGGCAGAGCAGATTCCATTCCATACTTAATCCTCTGGGCCTTGGACACACTGCGCCCCTACAACTGGCAAACAGAATTCCATAAGCCAAGTTTCAGTCATAGTCAGGTCTCCAGGAGTTAAAGGGGAAGGTACTCGGTAAATATTTTTCTTATGCCTTACATAGTTGAACATAATTAGGAAAAGATCATATTGGAAATTTCCCCAAAGACCTTATTAACTGGAAGAATTGTCTCCTCACTAATATTTTTTAAAAGAGCCTTTAATTAGAAACGGACTTTAGAGATTATCTGGCTCTAGAGCAAGTCTCTTATTTTAAATTTGTAAAATTTAAGTATAAGGATTTTAAGTACCCTTCCATTGTTGTTGTTATCTGATCTTAGGCAAAACTTTAAATTCAAGTAATTTGTATAACACGGTAGTGTTTTCTAGGCTGTGAAACTTACAGAAATTGTTCACCAAGTCTTTTGCCACAGACCACTAGGTAGGTTTGAACTGTCAACCTGTCAAGTACTGGCAAGCACTTAACCTGGGGAGCACTGGACTCTAGTCACAGATACTAGTGCCGGGATCCTTTCTGACCTGTGTTTTCTTCTTTATTACAAGTTATGCAAATGCTAAACTGATTGTATTGGAAAAGTTAATAGGAGGCCAATGTTAGTTGTGTTTTTTTCTGGACACAACAATTTATAACTACTAAAAAAGTAAATGATGTGGCTTTAAGTGATCACTTGGTACCAACATGATTATAAAAATAAATGCTAGCCTACCACTTAAAAGTGGAGCTTGATCAGATGACTATATGAATACAAATCTGCAATATGTTAGCAACACAATATTAATAATTTTTATAATGTTCTCTATAAAAAGGAAACCAGCAAGATCTGCCAGCCCTAGTTTTAAAAGCACTGGGTCACCCTGCAGCACACGAATCGTGACCCATTTGAACAATTGGGGGGCCTAGTACAAATCTGGCAGCATACCCAAGCCTTCTATACTCCATCACATAACTAATTAAAAATCACACACTGAGGGGCAGGCCGCAATCCCAACTACATGGACACCTGCCCCTCCCCCCAGAAGAATTTATTTCAGAGGACAGCACTGAAGCTGCAGCTCAGGAAGAGGGACATGTCTGATCAAAGCACACTGGAGCAAGTGAAGAGGGAGGAAGAGAGAGTGGAGCACATCCTGGCACACAAGCCTTGAGAACAACGATATTCCCGCCCAGAACAGCCAATCCACAAAGAGGAACACATGCCGGCCCAACTATGAGACACAACATCCCTCACGGACCCATAGCCTACGGGGGACAACACTGGAGACACAGGGAATACCGAAAATAGACTCTGAGTCCAGGGCTTGGCGCCCCAACAGACTGGACTGGAAAATACTCCTAACGGCCAACAAACAATTCTTGAACTAACTATAAGCTTTTCTTTTTTGTTGTTATTGTGTTGTGGGGTTTTTTGGTTTTGGGTCATTGGCTTTTTGTTCTTGTTTAGTTTTGTTTAATTTTGTTGCTTTGAGTTGCTCTGTCTTGTTTTTGTGCATGTTATTATTTCCACAGGTCTGTGTAAAGACAGTCTGGATCAATAATCTGGAGGAGAAAACAACCAGAACCAACAGTTCCAGTGAGACATGGAAGAGGAGGAGGTGGGGGGAAAGGATGTGGTATTAACAAACCCAGGGACAAGGGAGCAACAAGTGATTCATATCCGTGGTGAGGAGGGAGTGGAGACCTGGTAGGGCGTGATCAAGTGTAATGTAACCGAGAGGAATTGCTGAAACTCAAAGGCTGAACATGATAGTGGGACATGAGGAAAGTAAAAGGAAATAGAGGAAAGAGCATTTATAGAGGTGTAAATAAAGGCATGTACATATGTAAATATATTTATATATAAGGATGGGGAAATAGATCTATGTGCACATATGCATGGGTTTAGTATTAAGGTAGCAGATGAACATTGGGCCTCCATTCAAGTACCCCCTCAATGCAAGAACACTTTAGTGCATTAAACTGGCATTCCATTATGCTCACCTTCCTGACACAATTGCTGAAGACAAATGTGTGCATAAGCAAATGTGGTGAAGAAAACTGATGGTGCCCGGTATCAAAAGATATAGCATCTGGGGTCTTAAAGGCTTGAATGTAAATAAGTGGCCATCTAGCTGAGAAGCAACAAAGCCCACATGGAAGAAACTCACCAGTCTGTGGGATCACGAGGTGTAGAAGGGATGAAGTATCAGGCATCATCAGAACAAAAAATCATATCATTGTGAATGAGAGGGGGTGAGGAGTGGAGACACAAAGCCCATCTGTAGGCAATTGAATATCCCCTTATAGAAGGGTTTTGGAGAGGAAAGGAGCCAGTCAGGGTGCAGTGTAGAAAAGATGAAACATTCCTCAAGTTCCTACATGCTTACTCCCCACCCACTATCATGTTCCCAATTCCACCTTACAAATCTGGCTGGACCAGAGGATGTACATTGGTACAGATAGGAACTGGAAACAGGGAATCTTGGGAGAATGATCCCCTCAGGGCCAGTGCTGAGAGTGGTGGTACCGGGAGGGTGGGGTAGAGAGGGGGACCAATTACAAGGATCTACATATAACCTCCTCTGTGGGGGATGACAACAGAAAAGTGGTGAAGGGAGACATCGGACAGTATAAGATATGACAAAAAATAATTTATAAATTATCAAGGATTCATGGGGGAGTGGGGAGGGAGGAGAGAAATGAGCTGATGTCATGGGCTTAAGTGAAGAGTAAATGTTTTGAGAATGATGAGGGCAATGAATGTACAAATGTGGTTTACACAATTGATATATGTATGGATTGTGATAAGAGTTGTATGATCCCCTAACAAAATGATTTATAAATAAATAAATAAATAGAAACAAATCTCACACCATGTATTATCTGTCACTTATTTGCTTCTGCTAGTTTTAAAGAGTGTACCCAATAAGCCCTTTCTCACCTTTGCCAGCTCAAAATTGAAAATCTCCGGTCTTTTATACAGTTCTTGCAAGCTCAACATGAAGTCCCTGTGTCTACTCCGAGGCCCACAGCAGTAGCCTTCTTCTGTGTAGGGTCGTCCTGACCCTCAGTGAGCTGTTCAACTCCCTCCTCCAAGATCACAAAGCCTTCTCTTCAGAGCTCTATTCTCCCTCCTGTGAAACTTGGAAGTGGCCAATTAGAAGATATATCTCTTATTTATCTATCTGTAGATCAAAAAAAGTACATTCCCATGGAAGGGGATTCATGCTTGAATGTTCATTACTGTCATTTTCCAATCATTGCATACACTGCTAAAGAGTACTCATTTTATGTGAGTTACTAATGTTTAAAGTCTCTGAACTTGCTGTTACTTAATCATTTTTAGAACCTTACATTTCATACAAAAGTTATGAAATGACTTAGCGGTATTAAAACCTAAAGGATGTCAGAACTAAGTTCTTAAAAACATTGAACTAGGAGATAAAGGATATTTATAGAGGTATAAATACAGGCATGTACACATGTAAATATACTTATTTATTTATAGTAATAGGTATATAGGTATATGTACATATATTTATATGTTAAGTAATAAGGTAGGAGGCAGACATTGGGCCTCTACTCTAGTACTCCTTGAACGTAAGAACACTGTTCTGGTGTATAATTCTGTGATGCTCACCTTCGCAACACAATCACTGAAGAAAAAATGGGTGAATAAGCAAATGTGAAGAAAGCTGATGGTGCCCAGCTATTACAAGATATAGCATCTGGGGTCTTAAAGACTTGAAGATAAGACAAACGGCCATTTAGCTGGGAAGCAACAAAGCCCACATGGAAGAAGCACACCAGCCTTTGTGATCATGAGGTGTCAACAATATCAGGTATCAGGCATCACAAGACCTAAACAAACAATCATACCGATGTGAAGGGGTGGGAGAGCACAGAGTGGAGATCCAAAGCCCATCTGTGGACAATTGGACATTCCCTCACAGAAAGGTCACAAGGAAGAGACGAGCCAGACAGGGTGCAGTATAGCACTGACAAAACATACAATATTCCTCTAGTTCAATGGTTCTCAACCTTTGGGTTGTAACCCCTTTGGGGGACAAACGAGCTTTTCACGGGGGTCACCCAATTCATAACAGTAGCAAAATTATAGTTATGAAGTAGCAACGAAAATAATTCTATGGTTGGGGGTCACCACACATGAAGAACTGTGTTAAAGGATCATGGCATTAGCAAGGTTGAAGACTACTAGTTTTTAATTCTTCCTCCCCTTCCCCCACTTTCATGACCCCATTGCTACCTTACAAATCCAGCTAGACCAGAACAAGTACACTGGTATAGATAAGAGTTCTCAACACTCAGAATCCAGGACAGATAAACCCCTCAGGAACAGTAACAGGAGCAGAGATTCCATAAGGGGGAGGGGGAGTGGGGGTTGCAAGGAGGAACCAATCGCAATGACCAACATATAAGCCCCCCACCCCAGTGATGAACTTCAGAAACATGGGTGAAGAGAGACAGTGGTCAGTGTAAGATATGAAAATAATAATAATTTATAATTTACCAAGGGTTCACGAGGGTGAGAGGGGAGGGGAAAATGAGCTGATACCTAGGGCACAAGTAGAAAGCAAATGTTATTAAAAACATGATGGCAGCATATGTATAAATGTGCTTGATCTAATGGATGCATGGATTGTTGTACGAGCTGTAAGTGCCCCCAGCAAAGTGATTTCAAAACAAAACATTGAAACCATGCAGAACCAGATTTTAAATCACACTATAGGAAGCCCCAGGAAGTGAAGAAGCAAAATGCCGAGGAGGCAGCCTCTGGCAGGACAGTGTCATCAGAAGAACCTTCATTATATCCATCTCCCAAACGCAGGCTTTCATTCGAAAATTCTTGACTTTCATCATCAATGCAACAGACTCTGAGAGACCCAGCATCAGTTCAATTCGTGTGCATTTTAAAGCACTTTTCTGCATAAGGCACTTTAAAGTTTCTCTTATTAGAACTAGAAAACCTTGACTAAAACAGAAACATACCTATTGTTTATGTTGAGAGTAATGATTTTATTGCTGATTTTTGCTAAAACACATGCTAAACACATTACTTCATACCCACGCTTTAAAATATTTGACATTTTTTTTAAGTTATGTGAATTGAAAAGGAGACCCCTCTCTTCCTAGCTCTATGTCCTCCTCATTGCCATCAGTGGATACCTGCTCCTAGTTATCCTATTGGACGGAACAGAACTGCCCCTCTGAGTTTCTGGGACTAAATCTTTATATCAAAGTAAAAAGTCTATTCTTTCTCCCAAGGAGCAGTTGGTGGTTTTGAACTGTTAACCTTGTGGATCACAGCTCAGTACATCACCACTGTGCCACCAGGATTCTTTAGTTACATCAGGTATGGCCAAATAGCCATTGAGTTCTTTGGGAGGTTTTAGTTACAAAGATAACAGTTACATGTACTTTCTAGGGTCCACCGTTTTACCTTTCTAAAAGAATTACTTTATATTGGCTCTTTTTAAAATAATTTTATTGAGGGTTCATACAATTCATATCACGTTCCATACATGCATCAATTGTGTAAAGGACATTTGTACATTCATTACCCTCATCATTCTTAAAATATTAGCTCTTTCACGTAAGGCCCTGGCATCAGCTCCTCATTTTTCCCTTTCCTTCCCACTCCCCCAATTATTACTTTGTCATATCTTACACTGTCCAATGTCTCCCTTCACCCACTTTTCTGTTGTCCGTCCCCCAGGGAGGAGAATATAGGTAGATCCTTGTAATCGGTTCCCCCTCTCTACCCCACCCTCCCTCAACCCTCCTGGCATCACCACTCTCACCACTGATCATGAACGGGTCATCCACTGAATTCCCTGTGTTTCCAGGTCATATCTGTACCATTATACATCCTCTGCTCTAGCCAGATTTGTAAGGTAGAATTGGGATCATGATAGTGAGGGGCGTTGGGGGAGGAAGCATTTAGGAACTAGAGAAAAGTATGTTTCATCTTTGCTATGCTGCACCCTGACTGGCTCATCTCCTCCCTGAGACCCTTCCATAAGGGGATGTCAAGTTTCCTGCAGATAGGCTTTGGGACCCCACTCCTCACTGCCCCTCATTCATAATGATATGATTTTGTGTTCTTTGATGCCTGGTACCTCATCCCTTCCACACCTCATGATCACACAGGCTGGTGTGCTTCTTCCATGTGGGTTTTGTTGCTTCTCAGCTAGATGGCCGCTTGTTTACCTTCAAGCATTTAAGACCTCAAGTGCTATATCTTTTGATATCCGGGCACCATCAGCTTTCTTCACCACATTTGCTTATGCACCCATTTGTCTTCAACAATCATATCTGGGAAGTAAGCACACAATGATATGGTTTTTTGTTCTTTGATGCCTGATAACTGATCCCTTTGACACCACGTGATCGCACAGACTGGTGTGATTCTTCCATGTGGGCTTGGTTGCTTCTGAGCTAGATGGCCGCTTGTTTACCTTCAAGTCTTTAAGACTCTAGACGCTATATCTTTTGATAGCTGGATTCTATCAGCTTTCTTCACCACTTAACTTATGTAACTGCTTTGTCTTCGGAGATTGTGTCGGAAAGGTGAGCATCATGGAATACAACTTTAATTCAACAAACTATTCTTGCATTGAGGGAGTACATGAGTGGAGACCCAATGTCCACCTACTACCTTAATACTAAACCTATATATATACGCACATAGATCTATTTCCACATCCTCATATATAAATATATTTACATATGTACATACCTTTATTTAGACCTCTTAAAATGCCCTTTGCCTCCTAGCTCTTTGGGCTATTTCCTTTTACTTTCCTCATGTCCCACTATCATGTTCAGCCTTCATTTGGGTTACAGTAATTCCTCTCGGTTACATTACCTTTGGTCACACTCTACCAGGCCTCCTACACCCTCCTCACTACCAATTGGGATCACTTGCTGTTCCCTTGTCCTTGGGTTTGTTAACACCACTTCCTTTCCCCCCACCTCCTCCTCTTCCATGTCCCCCTGGAATTGTCAGTCCCATTGTTTTCTCCTCCAGATTGTTCATCCAGCCTATCTTATTTAGACAGATCTGCAGAGATAATAATATGTACTAAAACAAAACTAAGCAAAACCAAGCAAGAAAAGAAAGCAACAAAACAAAAAGCCAATGACAAAAAAAACCACAACACAACAACAACAAAAAAGAAAAGCTGTAGTTAGTTCAAGAACTGTTTGCTGCCCTTTAGGAGTGTTTTCCATTAGAATCTTTTGGGGTACCAAACCTGGCCCCAAAGTCTATTTTTGGTATTCCCTGGGGACTTCATTGCTCTGTTCCCCTTGCTGTTCTGTTGCATGCCCTTAGTGTTTTGCCTCAGTGTGGTGGGATTAGATCAGGCACAATTCCCACACTGTGTCTCCAGTGTTGTCCCCTGTAGGGTTATGGGTCAGTGAGGGATATCGTGCCTCATAGTGGGGCTGGCTACATGGTCTTCTCTGTGGATTGGCTTCTGTCAGCAGGAATATCGTCCTCAAGGATTGGTGGACCAGGATGTGCTCCATTCTCTCTTCTTCCCCCTTCATTTGCTCCCGGGTGCTCTGATCAGACATGTCCCTCTCCCTGAGCTGCAGCCTCAGTGCTGTCCTCTGAAATAAATTCTTCTGGGTGGAGGGGCAGCTGTTATCTTGTTGTTGTTTTTAATTGAGGACATGAAACAGGTTAGTTGAAAAGCTAAGATGTAAAACTATAAAAAGAAATTAAGACCACCTGTATTTCCACCCCCAAAAGCACTCAATGCAAACACGTGCTTTATACTCTTTAGGCTTCTGAAATGTGCTGAGCTCTGAGAAATTATCCAGTCAATAGCATCCTTTCCGTACGTTTCAGTTGAGACTACATTTAGATCCAATGACTTAGTAAAAGAAGCCAAAATATTATCTGTTTTGGGCGGAGGCCTAGTAGATCAAAAAAAGGCTGCTACTTGCTTTAAAACAAGAAACTATCTTAGTGAAGTGACAACTGAGAGCACATGGATGTTACAAACCCCAAAACTGTAAATAATAAAATCCAGCACCAGAGCGGGAAATTGTATTAGAGTTTAAATTCTGAGCACTTAATTTGCAGAAGACTGTGATTGGCAGAGGAAACCCAGAATCCACTTGCAGAGTCCCCACTCGGATTGAGCCTCACTGAACCCTTTGTAAAGAGTCTTGCCTGAAATGAGAACATTGGAAAGTGGATAACTGAAAATATAATTAGGTTAAAATGTAACATACTATCTTTTTTTAATCTTTGTGACCCATTTTTTTAGGTGTTCTGGTTTTTGTATTATCCTTTGCTTTCTTTTGGATTGAGATTTTTCTGCTATGATTGTTGGGGCTTTTTAAAATGATTTGTTTGATATGAAATTCAGGGTCGGGAATCCATAGAGACAGTAACTAGATGAGTAGTTCTTTAGGATTATGGCGGGGGGGGGGGGTACGCATAATAACATGGGTACAAGGATGACCAAAATGTTCTGAAACTGATTGTGGTGATCATTGCACCAGTCTTTTCAATATATTTAAGCATTGGACTGTATGGTATGTGAATTATATACTAATAAATTTATTTTTTAAAAGAGAAACAGTATAGAGATAAACAAAACTATCATTCATGCTAAAAGGGGAACAGGCTGCTAAGTGAATAATCCTTAGCAGCCTCAACGACCTGTTCCAGACCTCCCAGCCTACAGAGGAGACACGACCTTGGAAGAAGTTAACTGCTGGTTCCTGACGCCCATTCTCTACAAAGGAAGGAAAGAAGGAAGAAAGAAGCTGCATGGCTTACTGCTACTCTCTGCATTCCCAAATTGTTTGCAATAAACTGAAAAATAAAAACTCACTGCGGGGAGAGTCCATTTGGAATCCTAGCAACCCTAGAGGACACGGGAGAAATGCCCTGTGTGTTTCTGGGACTGTAATCCCTCACTACAGGAGTAGAGTCCCATCTTTCTCCTGCGGTGTGTCTGGTGGTTTTGAGCTGCTGACCTTGTGGTTAACAGCGTAACTTATAACCACTATGCCACCAGAGGGCTTGCCATTGACATGCAATATCTCTCCAGAATCATCTTCTTGCTTATGCTTTCACTCCTTCCAGCTTGTTTACCCCTCCACTGGGACCTCATTTCACTTTCCTTGGGCTTTCTCCCTCTTTTCTGGGCCACTGCAACCCCCCTGGCCTCACCCCAAGGCAGTTGTTTCCTTGCCTGGCCCCTCCTAATAGTTACAAATTATGTTTTCAAACTCATTCTGGAGAGTTCGTAAAAATATAACTTTTCTCCAGTTCTTAAATACTTCCTCCCCCCTCCCCGACTATCATGATCCAAATTCTACCTTACAAATCTGGCTAGACCAGAGGATGTACATAGGCACAGATAGCAACTGGAAACACAGGGAATCCAGGACAGATGACTCCTTCAGGACCAGTGGTGGGAGTGGCAATGCCTGGAGGGTGGAGAGAATGTGGGGTAGAAAGGGGGAACTGATTACAAGAATCTACGTATAGCCTCCTCTCTGGTGGGGGGTGGGGGGGGAACAGCAGAGAAGAAGGTGGCGGTGGTGGGGGGGGGGGGTGTCAGACAGTGTAATATATGACAAAATAATAATAATTAGTGAATGATGAAGGGCTCATGAGGTAGGGGGAGTGTGGCGGGAGGGGGAAATGAGCAGCATATTAAGGGCTCAAGTAGAAGGCAAATGTTTTGAGAATGGTGATGGCAACAAAGGTACATATGTTCTTGACACAATGGATGGATGTATGGAGTGTGATAAGAATTGTACGAGCCCCCAATAAAATGATGAAAAATAAATAAATAAAACTGCTAAAAATGTACACTCCCTGATTGATATATGAATGACTAGTCATTCTCCAACATGGGGCACTTTCATATAATTTATTACTGAATGTTATCTATGCAATCAGGATGGGATGTCGGTGCAGATGGCTGCGTGAAGCCTGCCTTTCAGCATTTTGTACATCATACTTTCTCAAGGTTTTATAAGAATCTTTTCAAAAATCAGTTATGTGCCCATTTCCTCTAATTCCCTCACCTCAGCGAAGTATTCATTCTAATGTGGTTAGTGTATTCTTTTGCTTTAATGCATATTCTTGAAAAAATATATAGTGTGGTTTTTTTTGTTTGTTTGTTAGTATTCTAGCCCATTTTCAGTAGTGAGTTACGACTTAGGCTACTCATCACAAGGTCAGCAGTTTGAAACCACTAGTTTCTCCATAAGATAAAATGATGCTTTCTACCCCAGTGAAGATTTAGCGCCTCGGAAACCACAAAGGCAGTTCTATTTTGTCTAGTAGGGTCACTGTGAGTTAGAAATGACTCAGTGGCAGTGAGTTTGAGTTTTGAAGTAAAACATTACTAACTCAAGTGTTCAATTTTGAAATGTTAATTGTTATTTATATTTTCATAAAGTTAGGTAGAATTAGCATTTATCTTTCCTTTTGTAAGCTGTTTACATATATGTGTTCATTTTTCTCTTCCCTTATTGAGTTGTTTATTTTCTCTACAATTAGAAAGATGATCTGGATGACATCTATACATCCTCCACCCAAAATGTGTCTTTATTTCAACTTAAAGTAAATAGATTATGTTCTTGTTGTTTTTGAACTGTATAGAATTTTTGTCAATAATGTATGAGGGTTTGTTTGTTTTTGAGAGAGAGAGAGCTTTTTAAGAACCCCACCTAATCAGTTATCAAGAGCCACGGCGATATAGCGTTTTATGCACTGAGTTACTAACCACAGCGACTCAAACCCACCAGTGGCTCCACGGTGGGAAGATGAAGCTGTGTGCTCTAAGACAGCTCCGACATCCAAAGAGACAATTCTACTCTGTCCCATACGGTCACTATGAGTTGGAATGGATGCACGGCACTGGTATTTTCATCTAGAACTTTGTAGTATTATTCCCACCCCCCTCAATTTATCTTATTGTGAATTATAAGCCATTTTTTCTTTTAATTGTTTTTTTCATTATGATGACCCAGGTCACTATTCATTAAATGATCTATTCTTGCCTCTGTGATTTTAGAGAAAATAATTATAATGCCTTAATTACCTTAGCTATGGAGACTATTCATATATAACTTTCTGGTGTTGTTGAATACTTTATAAAGTGAAAGAATATTTTCAAAAGGAGGCTATACCAGATTGAAATCCACACTGGACTCCTTTGGCAAGCACGTCAGTGGACCCATGAGCCGGGAAAAGGTATATATTTTCCTCCTTAAAGGTATTCAGGTCTCCTAGTCAAAACCTTAAGAGCCCCATAGGGCTAGGGGATGTGTCTAATTTTCATAAAGGCTGTAACATGGACTAATAGCTGAATTTGCCTATTTATCAGTGTATTACTGTCATATTCTCACTGTGTGTATGTGTTTGTTGCTATTGAGTCAGTTCCATCTCCTCGTGACCCTGCATACAATAGAACAAAACACTGCCCAGGTCTGCGCCATCCTCACAATTGTTCTTATATTTGAGTCCATTGCAGCAGCCACTGTGCCAAGCCATCTTATCTGTAGCCTTTCTCTTTTTTGCTATTTCCATGAACAATGATTGTGGATCTAAGCAAGGCAAAATCCTTGACAACTTCAACCTTTTCCTCCATTTATCATGATGGTCTAGTTGTGAAGATTTGGGTCATCTTTACATTCAGTTGTAATCCATGCTGAAGTCTGCAGTCTTTGACCTTTATCAGCAAGTCCTTCAAGTCCTCCTCACATTCAGCAAGCCCAGTTGAGTTATCTGCATATCTCAAGCTTTTAATAAGCCTTCCTCCAACCCTGATGCCACATTCTTCTTCATATAAGCCAGCTTCTCTGATTATTTTTTCAGTCTCTATATTGAATAAGTATGCTGAGAGGATGTAATCCTGATGCACAACTTTCCTGATTTTAAATCATTCAGAATTCTCTTGTTCTGTTTCCACAACTGCCTTTTGGTCCATGCACAAGTTCTGCATATGCACGATGAAGTGTTTTGGAAGTTCCATTCTTTTCAAACCTACCCATAGCTTCTTATGATCCACACGGTCAGATTCCTTTGCGTAGTCAAGAAAACACAAGTAAATATATTTCTGATATTCTCTGCTGTTGGCCAAGATCTATCTGATGTCAACAATGATAGCCTTTGTTCCATGTTCTCTTCTGAATCTGACTCGAAACTCCCTGTCAATGTTGTACTGTAACCATTGTTGGATAATTTGTAACAAAATTTTACTTGTATGTGATATGAATTGCCCTCATGGCAAAGTGGTCATGTATGGGACTGCTTAGCCCAAGGTCAGCAGTTCAAAACCAAGAGCTGCTTTGCAGGAGTAACATGAGGTTTTTTACTTCTATAAAGAGTTAAAGCAGCCATGTAGCTCAGAAGCAACAAAGCCCACATGGAAGAAGCACACCAGCCTGTATGACCATGAGGTGTCAAGGGGATCAGGTATCAGGCATCAAAGAACAAAAAAATTGTATCACTGTAAATGACGGTGAGTGCAGAGTGGAGAATCATAACCCATCTGTAGGCAACTGGACACCCCCTTATAGAAGGGTCGTACGGAGGAGACAAGCCAGTCAGGGTGCAGGGTAGCAACGATGGGTACAACTTTCCTCTAGTGCTTAAATGCCTCCTCCCCCTACTATCATAACTCCAATTCTATTTTACAATTCTGGTTAGACCAGAGAATGTACACTGATACATATAGGAACTGGAAACACAGGGAATCCAGGATAGATGATCTCTTCAGGACCAGTGGTGAGAGTGGTGATACCAGGAGAGTGGAGGGAGGGGAGGGAAGAAACGGGAAACTGATTACAAGGATCTACATATAACCTCTTCCCTGGGGGATGGACAACAGAAAAGTGGGTGAAGGGCAATGTCGGACAGTGTAAGATATGACAAGATAATAATAATTAATAAACTGTCAAGGGTTCACAAGGGAGGAGGGAGCGGGGAGAGATGGAGGAAATGAGCTGATATCAAGGGCTCAAGTAGAAAGCAGATGTTCTGAGAATGATGATGGCAATAAATATATAAATGTACTTGACACAATGGATGGGTGGATGGATTGTGATAAAAGTTGTATGAGCCCCCAATAAAATATTTTTTTTAAAAAGAGTTAAAGTCTTCCCACCCATATGGGGGCAAACCAAGAGGGGCAGGGGTGGGGAGCAAACCAAGAAGGGAATGCAATAGACCAGCAATGGGAACAAAGGCATGAGGTCCCTGAGGAAACTAGATTGTAGACTTCTAACTTGGGTGGCGGGCAGCACTTGGCACCTCATCTGAAATGGTTGGAAGAAATTCACAAAGGGGCCACACGGAAAGTCTAACGGTGTATCAGGGTGGGGGTGGGACACTAGACTGCTCCATCCTTGACTGCAAGAACAGTGGTGTCTTGTCAAAGGCACACCCCTTGGACGTGAACACTGAGGACTAAAAGGGTGTAAGGGATGTTAGGTAAGCAGGTATTTGGAAAGGGGTCCCTGAAGAAAAGGGGATTGGACCAATAGATTATAACAGGGTCTGCTAGCTGTTCAACAGAAGGATACCATCAACTCTGGGTCAGGACAACAGCTGGACTTGGAATTACTTGTATGGTCTCTCTCTTTCTTTTTCTCTTTTGGTATCAACTATATAAGATAGACAGGATAAGCAATCCCAAGGAGACAGCAATGGGACAGAAGGTTTGGGGGTGGAAGAAGTTGAGGAGACATGGGAGAGGAGGATGCATGGGAGGGGAGTGAGAAGCCAATAACAACAGGGACAGGGAAATCCCAAGGAATATAAAATTGATGGAAAGAATGGTGTAGCATTCCAGATCATGTTTGATCAACTGAAATGTACCTAAGAGCAATAAATGAGAGGTGAACATTAGGTAAACATAATAGTGGGACAGGAGGAAAGAAAAAAGAAAAATAGGAAAGAACTAGAAAGTAATAATCATATACATAGGTATAAATAATCACATATAAAGTTACAAATATAGATATGTAGATATGCAAATATACAAATAAATAAAGATAAGTATATGAGTATATATGTAACTACAATAAGGAAACAGACAGACTTTGGATCTCTACCTAAATCTTACCTCAGTACAAGATCAATTTGTTCTAATAATGTGGCAATTATGATACTCACCTAACTAACACAATCACTGATAACAAATTGGGTATATAAGCAAATGTGTTAAAGAAAGCTGATGGTGCCTGGCTATCAAAAGATAAAGAGTATGGGGTCTTAAAGGTTTGTTGTTGAACAAGCAGCCATAGAGCAGAGAAGCAACAAAGCCCACATGGAAGAAGCACATCAGCCTGTGTAATCATGAGGTGTCGACAGTCATAGGGTATAGAAATTCAACAACAAGCAATCAAATTGGCATGAAGAGGTGTAGACAAAGTGGAGACCCAAAACCCACCTGTAAGATAATTAGATGGCCCCTGACAGAAGGGCCATACAGGAGGGAAGATATATCCAGGGTGTAGTATAGCATTGATGAAATGCATAATTATCCTCTAGATCTTTTATATTTCCTCCTCTTACTATTTTTCATCATTTTATTGGGGGCTCATATAGCTCTTATCACCATCCATACATCTGTGCATATATTGCCATCATCATTTTCAAAACATTTTCTTTCTACTTGAGTCCTTGGTATCAGCTCCTCCTTTTTTACCCTCCCTCCCTCATGAACCCTTGATGATTTATAATTTTTTTCATGTCTTACCGCCCCCTTACTATTATGGGTCCAGATTTACCTCATTAAGCTTGTTAGACCTGCAAATATTCATTTGTAAAATAAAGATTGTTCAATGCATAAAATCCAAGCTAGATAAACCCATCAGAAATAGTAATGGGAGCAACAATTCCCTGGGGTAACAGGAAAAGAGAAGTGGGGTGGGGGGGAGGAGGGGGGAACATATAGTAAAGGTTACTGTACAACCGCACTCTTGAGGGGAGCAGATAACCGAATTGTATGGGGAACATTTACAGTGGATGGTGTAAGATATGGAAAAAATAATAACTATTTATAATATAAGAATAAGGGTTCCTGGGTGGGGGGGGGGCGAGAAATGGGAGCTGATGTCAAAGAGTTCAGATCCCCTCATAGAGGGGTTTAGGAGAGGAGATGGGTTAATTAGGGTGTGAGGTAGTATCGATGAAGAACACAGCTTTCCCCCAGATCCTGGATGCTTCCTCCCCCCAACTACCATGATCCGAATTCTACCTTGCAGGGCTGGATAGGACAGAGGCTGTACACTGGTACATATGAGGGTTGGAGGTACAGGGAATTCAGGGTGGATGATACCTTCAGGACCAAGGGTGTGAGGGACGATGCTGGGAGAGTGGAGGGTGAGTGGGTTGGAAAGGGGGAACTGATTACAAGGATCCACATGTGACCTCTTCCCTGGGAGAGGGACAGCAGAGAAGGGGGGGAAGGGAGACTCCGGATAGGGCAAGATATGACAAAATAACGATGTATAAATTACCAAGGGCATATGAGGGAGGGGGGAATGGGGAGGGAGGGGGGGAAAAAAAAGAGGACCTGATGCAAGGGGCTTAAGTGGAGAGCAAATGCCTTGAGAATGATTGGGGCAGGGAATGTATGGATGTGCTTTATACAATTGATGTATGTATATGTATGGATTGTGATAAGAGTTGTATGAGCCCCTAATAAAACGTTTAAAAAAATGCTGCATAAAAAAAAATCAAAAAAAAGAAAGAAAATGTTTTGAAAATTATGGGGGCAGTAAGTGTACAACTATGCTTGATGTAATTGAATTATGGATTGCTATAATATCTGTAAGGGCTCCCAATAAAAATGGTGTTTTTTTAAGTTTATATCTTAGAAACCACAGAGGTACTTCTCCCTTGACTTACAGGGTCAGTATGAGTCAAAAGTAAATATCCCATGGCAGTGAGAGTGTGCATGTGTGTGTGCTTAAATATCTCCTAGTGCAAGTCTTCCTTCAGTATTTAGTCCTCCCTTTAAAATTGCCCTTACTATTGTCAAGTTGAGTTTTTAAAATGAAATTCGGGATCATTTATTTAAGTTACCTTACCATCCCACTCTAATTCCTAACTATGATCCCAAATTCTTCTCTTGGAGTTTTGCTAAACATATTTCAACTCACTTGAACTCATTTCATAATTTCTTTTTTCCTTCCAATCCTCAACCAAGGGATGATTTCCTCACGTGAAGTCTGGAAGTGACCTCGCTCACTCCTCACTCACAATATAGCTTTAAACGCATAAACATTCACTTGTTAGGTTTCCTGTTTACTGCTAAGAGTGAAAGGGCAATTATTTTACAAGAACTACAGAACACAGCCCTTGGAATGCAACAACCCCACTTTACAGTAGAAATGAGGTAAGCACAGATCTTAATCCACGATCAGGTTTCTCCTTCTAATTCCAGTTCACGTGCACTCCAGACCTTAGCAAGTTAGTGTCTCCTGCGGAGCCACATAATCAACAGAAATCTTAGAAAAATTCCTTAGACCGGCCTTATAGACACCCTCTCCTTTGTCATTATTAGCTGACAAATTCAAGAGAGAACAATGAAATGATAAAGCTCCTCCACAACATTACCTTTGTGATAGCTTCCTGAATGGATATTTCCTTTCTCTTCAATAGTCTTCTAGTTCTGTAGAAGCCCAAACATCCTATCAATTGAGAAGCAGTTAGTCATTACTGTATTTTCACATATAATGCACCCACATAAACAGCAAGTATAGTCACACAATTGCACATAGGCAACTAACATGAGAGGAGGCTGGTGATTTACCAAAAAAGCATGTTGTGAATTTGTGTACCTAAAAAATATGGTAGGTGACATCTTTTTCTAAAAAAAAACAATCATTTTATTGGGGGCTCTTACAGTTCTTGTCACAATCTATACATCCATCCACTGTGTCTTGCACATTTGTTCATATCATTTACAAAACACTTTCTACTTGAGTCCTTGACCTTAATGTCAGTTCATGTTCCCCCATCCCCCACCCTCTCTCCCTCATGAACCCTTGATAATTGCATATATATTCATGTTTTATACTGACTTTTGTCTCCCTTCAGGCACTTTCTGTTTTCTGTCTCCCTGGGAGGGGATTATATGCCGATCATTGTGATCAGTTCCCCCTTTCTTCCCTCACCTTACCCTTACCCTCCTAGTATCACTACTCTCATTATTGGTCCTGGGGGGGTTTTCTGTCCTAGATTCCCTTTGTTGCATGCTCTTATCTGTACCTGTGCGCATGCTCTGATCTAGCCAGATTTGTAAGGTAGAATTGGGAGGTTATGATAGTGGGAGGGGTGGGAGTGGGGAGCATTAAAGAACTAGAGAAATATTTTATGTTTCATCAGCAGTATACTGCATCCTGGCTGGCTCATCCCTTCCTTGTGACTCTTCTGTGAGGGGATGTCTAATTGTCTACACATGGGCTTTGGGTCTTCATTCCTCCCTTCTCCTCATTCACATTGATATGATTTTTTGGTTGGGATCTTTGATGCCTGATACTTGATCCCATCGGCACCTCAATGATCACACAGGCTGGTGTGCTTCTTCCATATGGACTTTGTTGTTTCTCAGCTAGATGGCCACTTGTGTACCTTCAAGCCTTTAAGATCCCACATGCTGTATCTTTTGATAGCTAAGAACGATCAGCTTTCTTCATCACATTTGCTTATGCAAGTAGGTGACATCTCATCTTTATATGACTTGTCAGAAATAAAGTAAATACAGTGTTAAAAGAAATTCAGTAAAGGAGGGAGATAATAGATACACAGTATCTGCATTACAACACCAATGCCAAAAAATCTCTTATTCAGAAATGGCACATAAAGTTGTAGCTCAAGCTCTACAATCCTAGACTTTCAAACCTTCCTTGTGAATCTGATTTCATAAATTTGGTAGTGAAGGGAATGGTTGCTATCGAGTTAAATCCTACTCAAGGCAACTAACTTCATGTGAGTGAGAATCAAACTGTGGTCCACAGGGTGTTCGAAGGCTGATTCTGGATTTTTTTTTTTTTAAGAAAATCATCAGATTTTACTTCTTATGTGCCTCCATGTGCACTTGAACTTTGAACCTCCAACTTTTCTGAGAGTAGTTTGTAGCTTACGGCTAACACATTAGTAGTTTATCTCCTTAAGGGACTCTGGCTTCACGGGAGGCCTGATCTAGTGAGCAGGAGTCAGCTCCAGGAGTGTGCTTTTGCTATGGCACTTCCAGGTGTGTAGATCTAACTGAATGCAGTTTTATTTGCAGAAAAGTGGAAGAATTTAAAATATATTCCGTTTACTTAAAATACAAAATAAAACCCACACATTTTATTAAAAATATGACTCTTTTACTTTGTCTTCAATAAAATAGGAAATTAACCAGATATTCTGGATTATATTAAGAGTGCCATTGGAAAAGAAAACTTTTTAATTGAAAATTATGCTTTGTAGGCTTCTAGTATTAGTGTGCCAATTTGTTACATTCTCAATCAAAATCCTGCATCAGAATTTATGCAGGCAAAGCAAGCCACTTATCCAGTTGAGCCTGACGTGATGAGATTTGGAAACTGTCACCATGCTTCAAAATGCCAAAGAGACTCTCGCTCCTATCAAAACCAACAATAAACATGTCCTCTCCTGAATCTCTCACTCTCTCTTTTCCATCACAGTGGCAAAATGATCCTAACAGGGTCTTTTCTACAGAAAGCAATCTTGTGACGCGAACTGCTCCCACAGAGACATGTCAGGTTGGTTCTATGTTAACAGTCTCTCAAACCCAGCACTCTGAGAATAAACACAGATAACATGCCATTAGGTCAGTAGAAATTGGATGACTTCCAAGGAGTGTGACACAAATCCTTTGTTCAATTTCAAAAGTGAAATCCACCAGAAGGAATTTCAAAATTACTCAAACCTTCCACTTACAGTACAGGGGAGAGTCATCTCATTTTCCACATTGTGGTGAAGTGAATTATTTAATCTGGCTCTTCTAGCCAGAGTCTTTGTAACTTCCACCAAACAACCTTGTCCTGGTGGGTCTGGTGAGGAGAAGGTTGAGGAAAACAGAAGTAGGGTTCAACTGTGAGTGACTGTTAATAGGGTCAATGGTGTTTGGTTGCCGTTGTTCTGGGACTTCAATGCGCCATCTCAGAAGCAGGAGTAGGGATCTCAGAACCAGCGAGAGCCAGGAATGGACCTTGTCCTCTGGACCTAAACTTCCGTTCACGGTACACCTTCTTGATCCGGGAGACAGCTTTCCTATCAAGCAGTTGCAGCATCAGAAATCACCTCCTGGGACTGATTTCTCGTGGGGGACTTCCCAAGTCACAGAGCGATTGGAGCTGAATGCTTTGGCCCAGGAGGTGGGTTTCTGGAGCAAGGTGCCTCTGGACACCTACTTCAGGGAAATGGGATTCTTGATCATGGAGCTGGAGCTGACTGCCTTTGGATTAAGATTAACTGTGGACTGGCATGCCCTTTGGGAATTTACTAGCAGAGCTTTGGACCATGTCCTGATTTAACAACTGTACCCTGAGCATTTCTCATCTGAATCATAACCTTTTAACTTCCATAATAAATCTGTAGGGGGTTGGAGACTATAGAGGTGGTGAAAAAGGGGCAGTAAAAAGGAAATGGTGTCAAGGAAGGAAAAGAATGCTTGGAAAAGGATTGTGATAGCAATTTTACAATGCTGGCTGATGTGATTGACCTAGGGAGTGATATGATATATGCATTAACTCCCAATTTAAAAAAATTACACAATCTTGAGCATTATCTGAGTTCTATGTGGCCAATACACTAAATTATCAAACTCAACTGTGAAGCAGAGAGTCCTGTGGAAGACAGAACACACGTAAAAATAAATTCCCAAGATTTCTAAATGAGAATTACTATTGCCTATGCAATGTTCTATTTGAAACTATTTATGATATACAGGTAAAGAGTGTCAAAATCTTAGTTAATATGATTAAATTGTTTCATTTAAAATATTTTATAGGGTGCCATGAGTTTGGAAGTAGATGAATGAATTGTAGCCTCACGAGAATATGGTTTTATCTTGTACTTTATAAAATATACATAGCTTAACTTTTTCAAGAAAGCTCCTGTAGCATAAATTTTATTTGCAAAATGAAGACGTAGATATTCTTCATGAATGAGAACTCTGAGCTGTTAATTGTTGAAGGAAGCATAGGGTTTTAAAGTATAAGGTGAGCTGTTACAAAGTTATGGGTATTAAAAGTTTTTGCAACTTCTTAACTGTGAAACCAGGGAAAAGAAACCCTTTCCACAAAGTAGTGTTAACAAACCCAGGGACAAGGGAACAAGTGATCCAAATTGGTGGTGAGGAGGGTGTGGGAGGCCTGGTAGGGAATGATCAAGGATAAGGTAACAAAGAGGAATTTCTGAAACCCTGGTGGGGACTGAGCATGATAGTGGGACAAGAGACAAGTCAAGGGAAATAGAGGAAAGAGCTGGGAGGCAAAGGGCATGTGTAGAAGTCTAGATAAAGACATGCACATATTCAAATGGATTTATGGATGAGGATGGGGAAATAGATCTATGTGCATATATTTATAGGTTTAGTATTAAGGTAGCAGAAAGATATTTGGCCTCCACTCAAGTACTCCCTCAATGCAAGAATACTTTCTTCTATTAAATTGGCATTCTATGATGCTCAGTCTCCTGACACAACCACGGAAGACAAAGCGGGTGAACAAGCAATTGTGGTGAAGAAAGCTGATGGTGCTCAGCTATCAAAAGATATAGCTTCTGGGGTCTTAAAAGCTTGAAGGTAAACAAGCAGCCATCTAGCTCAGAAGCAACAAAGCCCACATGGAAGAAGCACACCAGCCTGTGTGATCACGTGGTTCTGAAGGGATCAGTTATCAGGCATCAAAGAACAAAAATCATATCATTGTGTGTTCACCTCCCCGATACGATCGCTGAAGACAAATGGGCGCATAAGCAAATGTTACAAAGAAATCTGATGGTGCCCAGCTATCAAAAGATATAGCTTCTGGGGTCTTAAATGCTTGAAGGTAAACAAGCAGCCTTCTAGCTCAGAAGCAACAAAGCCCACATGGAGGAAGCACACCAGCCTGTGCGATTATGAGGTGTCAAAGGGATCAGGTATCATCAGAACAAAAATCTTACCATAGTGAATGAGGTGGGGAGTGTGGAGTGGAGACCCAAACCCCATTTGTAGGCCACTGGAGATCCCCTTGCAGAGGGGTCTCAGGGAGGAGATGAGCCAGTCAGGGTACGATGTAACAACGATGTAAAATACAACTTTCCTCCAGTTCCTAAATGCTCCCCACACACACACACTATTTTGATCCCAATTCTCCCTTGCAAGTCTGGCTACACCAGAGGATTTACACTGATAAGGGATGTATGGACTTCCAGCAAGATTAGTAACACATACCAGAGGAACTTCGCAGAATCTATCCCAGGAGAGTTGCTTAGAGGGAAATTCAACACTGCTGGAACGCAGGAGGAGAATCATAAAGATAAGTAGGCATAGGCACACCAGGTATTGAGGGGCCGGGGGCTTTTGACTTACCTCAGTGGAGGCCAGCTGGGGTTTGACCTTGGCCCTGCCACTGTCTCTGCTGGAGCTGGGACCATTTGGAGCCTATATGGAGGCTTGGTCTCAACACAACCACAGTTTGCCACCACCCACCCCAGCGAAGGGACTGGATCCTTGTAGCTCTTCTCTGTCCTCCAGCCCTCAGTCTTGGAGGTCTGCACAGGGGCCTTTTCTCAACCCAGCCACAGCTTACCACTGCTGCTTCTGAGGAGCAAGAACTAAACCCTTGTAGCTCCACTGACCGGTCTCTATTCAGCTATATTGTTTTTTTCTTTCTATTTCTTCACTATACCCCTCCTTCCTTGCTCCCCACCCCTCAGGCTCAGCAGGCTTGCTTTTTTTATCCTCTTTGTCTCTTTCTTGGTCTCTCACACTCTATTGCTGACCTTCAGATCACTCCTCTTAGCCTAGGGCATTTACGCCTGCACCACACCCAGCTAGGTGAACTCCACCCTGTGTAGCTAGTGATGCTGGTAAGGCCCTGCTGACCTCCATCAGAGGGAGTGCAGAGTGGAGACTCAAAGCTTATTTGTAGGTCACTGGACATCCCCTTACAGAAGGTTCTTGGGGAAGAGACAAGTCAGTCAGGATGAGATGTAGCAATGATGAAAAATACAACTTCCTCTAGTTCCTAAATGCTTCCTCCCCCCCACCCCCACTGTCATGATCTGAATCCTACCTTGCAAGTCTGACTAGACCAGAGGATGTACACTGGTACAGAGGCGAACTGGAAACATAGGGAATCCATGGCAGATGGTCCCCCTCAAGACCAGTGGTGTGAGTGGCGATACTGGGGAGGTAAAGGGAGGGTGGGTTAGAAAGGGGGAACCAATTTCAAGGATCTACATGTGACCTCCTCCATGGGGGACATACAACAGAAAAGTGGGGGAAGGGAGACATGGGACAGAGCAAGATGTGACAAAATAATAATTTATAAATTATCAAGGGTTCATGAGGGAGGCGGGTGTGTGGAGGGAATGGGAAAAATGAGGACCTGATGCAGGGGCTTGGGTGGAGAGCAAGTGCTTTGAGAATGATGAGGTCAACGAATGTACAAATGTATTTTACACAACTGATGTACGTATGGATTGTGATAAGAATTGTATGAGCTCTTAATAAAATGATTTTTTAAAAATGAAAGAAAAATGAGGACCTGATGCCAGGGGCTTGGGTGGAGAGCAAGTACTTTGAGAATGATGAGGGCAACAAATGTACAACTGTGCTTTACACAACTGATGTATGTTTGGATTGTGATAGAATTGTATGAGTCCCTAATAAAACGATTAAAAATAAAATTAAATTAAAAAAAAGAAACCAGGTAGGCATGGTAGGGCATGATTAAGGGTAATGTAACTAAGAGGTATAGCTGAAACCCAGATGGGGACGGAGCATGATAGTGGGAAAGGAGGAAGTCAAGGGAAATAGAGGAGAGAGCTGGGAGGCAAAGGGCATTTATAGAGGTCTAGACAAAGACATGTACATATGCAAATATATATATATATATATATATATGAAGATGGGGAAATAGATCTATGTGCCTATATTTATAGGTTTAGTATTAACGTGGCGGAAGAACATTGGGCCTCCACTCAAGTACTCCCTCAATGCAAGAATACTTTCTTCTATTAAATTGGCATTCTATGATGCTCAGCCTCCCGACACAACCACGGAAGACAAAGCGGGTGAACAAGCAAATGTGGTGAAGAAAGCTGATGGTGCCTGGCTATCAAAAGATATAGCATCTGGGGTCTTAAAGGCTTGAAGGTAAACAAGTGGCCATCTAGCTCAGAAGCGACAAAGCCCACATGGAAGAAGCACACCAGCCTGTGTGATCACGTGGTTCTGAAGGGATCAGTTATCAGGCATCAAAGAACAAAAAATCATATCATTGGGTACCCACCTCCAGGATATGATCGCTGAGGACAAATGGGTGCATAAACAAATGTGGTGACGAAAGCTGATGGTGCCTGGCTATCAAAAGAGATAAGCACCTGGGGTCTTAAAGGCTTGAAGGTAAACAAGCGGCCATCTAGCTCAGAAGCAACAAAGCCCACATGGAAGAAGCACACCAGCCTGTGCGATCACGAGGTGTCGAAAGGATCAGGTATACGGCATCGTCAGAACAAAAAAAATCTTACCAGAGTGAATGAAGGGGGAAGTGCAGAGTGGAGACCCAAAGCCCATTTGTAGGCCACTGGAGATCCCCTTGCATAGGGGTCTAGGGGAGGAGATGAGTCAGCCAGAGTGTGATGTAGCACCAATGAAGAATACAGCTTTCCTCCAGTTCCTAAATGCTTCCTGCCCCTCCCTGCCAACTATCATGATCCGAATTTTACCTTGCAAGTCTGGATAGAGCAGAGGATGTACACTGGTGCAGATAGGAGCTGGAGGCACAGGGAATCCAGGGAGGATGATACCTTCAGGACCAAGGGTGTGAGTGGAAATACTGGGAGGGTAGAGGGACAGGGTGTTGGAAAGATAGAACTGATTATAAGGATCTACATGTGACCTCCTCTCTGGGGAACGGACAACAACAAAGGGGGTGAAGGGAGATGTCAGACAGGGCAAGATATGACAAAATAATAATTTATAAATTATCGAGGGCTCATGAGGGAGGGGCAAGCGGGGAGGGAGGGGGAAAAAAGAGGACCTGATGCAAAGGGCTGAAGTGGAGAGCAAATGCTTTGCAAACGATGAGAGCAAAGAATGTACAGATGTGCTTTACACAATTGATGTATGTATGGATTGTGATAAGAGTGGTATGAGCCCCTAATAAAATGTTAAATAAAAAGAATCCCTTCCCCACTTTAATATTAGTTTGTCTTTTTTCTTAGGGGGGAAAAGTTGTTGTCAAGATAAATGGAGTTATTGAATGCAAAGTAAGGGTGTTGTCGGATATATAAATAAAGAGTCCTGGTAGCATAGTGATTAAGCACTCAGCTACTAACCAACAATTCTGCAGTTCGAACCCACCAGGTACTCTGTATGAGAAAGATATGTCAATATGCTCATGTGTTGCTGTGATGCTGGAATTTATGTTGCCAGTATTTTAAATCATAGAAGATTGCCCAAAGTGAATAGACTTCCATGGAGTTTCCAGATTAAGAATAAAGAGAAGGAGTAGGCTGTCTACTAAGGGTTTAGTCACTGAAACTCATGAATTGCAGCAAGACATTGTTAGATATAATGCTGGAAGATGAGTCGCTCTGGGCTAAGCATTCAAAATATGGTGGGAAGAGTTGTCTCCTCAAAGTAGAGTCAGTGACTGACACAGTGAGTACACCATGGGCTCAACCAAAATGACTATTGTGAAGATAATGAAGGACGGGGCAGTGTTTTGTTCTATTGTGCATAAGGTCACTATGAGTCTGACTCATCTAGATAGCACCTAACAACATCAGCATCAGCAACGACAACATAACAATCCTTACTCGGGCCATAGCACTGATATTAGGGTTTTTTTTTAGGGTGAAGCCTGCATCATCTTTTATCTTGCAAGAGATAAAAAAAGAAAGACAAGAGCATAAATGGAGGGAAGGTGGTACCTCCAGGAAAGAAGAGGCAAGAGCAGAGCACATCCTTTGGAGTCAGGGTACCTGCTCTGCGAACCCTCTACGCCCAGGAAAATATTGGCATCAAGACATGGACATCTCCAATGAGCACCAGACTCACAGATGTTGAAAGGCGAGAGATCTTTCCCCAGAGTCAACAGAGGAAGCCCTTTCTAGAGGTGGTGTCTTCAATGTAAAGTTTCAGCCTCTTAAACTATGATAGAATAAATTTCACTTTCTTAAAACCCACCATCAGCTTTCTTCAATGCATTTGCCTATGCACCCACTTTGTCTTCAGTATTCGTGTCGGGGTATGCTGATATGCTTCTTCCATGTGGGATTTGTTATTTCTTATCTAGATGGCCACCTGTTTATCTTCAAGCCTTTAGGACCCCAGACACTGTATCTTTTGATAGTTGGGCACCATCAGCTTTCTCCACCACTTTTGCTTATGCACCCACTTTGTCATTAGTGATCGAGTCGGGACAGGCTGGTGTATTTCTTCCATTGGGTTTTGTTGTTTCTCAGCTAGATGACTGCTTGTTCATCTTCATGCCTTTAATACTTCAGGTGCTATATCTTTTGGTATCCGGGCACCATCAGCTTTCTTCACCACATTTACTTGTGCACCCATAGTCTTCAGCGATCGTGCCAGGAAGGTGAGCATCTCAGACTGCCGAATTGTTAGAACAAAGTGTTCTTGTGTTGAGGGAATTCCTGAGCAGGGGCCCACTGTCCATCTGTTTCCTTAATACTAAACCTTTAAATATAGGTACATAGATCTATTTCCCCATTGTCATATATAAATATATTTATATCTGTATATGACTGTATTTAGATCTCTATAATTACCCTTTGCCTCCTAGTTCTTTCCTCTCTTTCTTTGTACGTTCCTCTTGTCCCACTACCATGTTCAGCCTTCATTTGGGTTTTAGGAATTACTCTTGGTTACATTGCCCTTGATTCAGCCTTGCCAGATCTCTTATACCTTGCCACTGATTTTGCATCCCTTTTCCCTGGGTTTGTTAACACCCACTTCCCTTCTCCTGCCTCCCCTCTTCCATGCCCCCCCCCCCCGAACTGTCATCCCACTGTTCTCTCTTCTGCCTTGTTTATCCTGCCTATCCCTTTCAGGTAGACATGCTACGTACCATCACAAGACAGAAAGCTGATGTTGCCTGGCTATCAAAAGATATAGAATCTGGGGTCCTATAGGCTGAGGTCCTATATGCTGGAAGATAAACAAGGGGCCATCTAACTGAGAAACAGCAAAGTCCACATGGAAGAAGCACACCAACCTGTGTGATCACAAGTCATCAAAGGGATCGGGTATCAGACATCAAAGACCAAAAAATACATATATCATATCCTTGTGAATAAGGGAGAGTGCGGGGTGGGGACCCAGGGTCCACCTATGGGAAACTGGACATCCCCTTGCAGAAGGGCTGCGGGGAGGAGACAAACCAGTCTGGGTGCAGTATAGCAATGATGAAACATATAATTTCCCTCTAGTTCTTGATTGCTTCCTCCCCGCCACTATCATGATCTCAATTCTACCTTGCAAATCCGGCTGGACCAGAGGATGTACACTGGTACAGATCGGAACTGGAAACACAGGGAATCCAGGACAAATGATCCCTTCAGGACCAGTGGTGAGAGTGGCGGTACCGGGAAGGTTGAGGAAAGGTGAGGGAGAAAGGGGGAACCAATTACAAGGATCTACATATAACTTCCTCCCTGGGGGATGGACAACGAAGAAGTGAGTGAAGGGAGAAGTCAGATGGTGTAAGATATGACAAAATAATAATTTCTAAATTGTCAAGGGTTCATGGGGGAGTGGGGAGCGGGAAGGTAGGGGGGAAATGAGGAACTGATACTCAGATATAAAGCAAATGTTTTGAGAATGATGATGGCGATATATGGACAAATGTGCTCGACACAATGGATGGATGTATGGATTGTGATAAGAGTTGTACTAGCCCCCGATAAAATGGTTAAAAACAAAAACAATAAACTACCCACTAAAGGTATATCTGTTACAGCACCATTAGATAACTGAGATAGAAATCAGTTTCAATAACAATTGTAGAGCAAAAGAGGTCTTCAAACTCTTGATATGTTAGTGAAAGTTTGTCTTGATTCTGAATCCGTGTGGTGCAAAATAAAAGATGACAATAACAGACTAAAAGTGAAACTAAAGCTGCATAATTTTACTTGGAAAAATAAGTTATTTCTGATGTTATTGTTATTATCATTATTATTATCTGCTTGTGAAATAATGTCATCATTTAGCTTTAATTCTAAACTAAGCCAGACTTTACTTAGATGTCACCAGTTGTTGGTAGATTGAGTCTTTAACAATGTAATTTTTTGTTCCAGGATCTCAAACAATATGTATGTCTCTATTTTCCTCTAATCTCTTACCATTCCTCTGTCTTTCTTTGGATATAATCATCTGACAGTTTTCAGGGTGCTGGTTAAGTATCTTGTAGAATGTTCTTCCATCAGGGTTTGTTTGATGTTTCCTCAAGATTGCCTTTCTGACAGCATTAGATTGGTGGTATAAACTATCCATATGACTATTCACTGGTGACGCTAATTTATTCAAGAAGGTATCTGCCAGGTTTCAGTTGTCATTTCCCCTTTGTAATGAATAACTAGTTGGGAGGAGATACTTTGAAAGTACAAAAATGCCCTTATTCTATTTAAACTTTTGGCCTAATACCCAATGGGGATCTTCCTATAGCAATGATCACTGTAGTTCTCTGGTAGTTATTTTTCAACTTCTCTCATTATTTCTTAATGTATTACCTTGAATTCTTTTGTATGGAAATGTGTTCCTAGCTCCCTTATCGAGAGTTACCTTTTAACTTAGTTTAGCTCAAATTTTAAAACACTGCCTGTCCAAAAACTATAGGTGTGGGAATAATGAAGGGTACTGGAAAGTTCGAAATCAGAACTGACCTAGGAGCATCGTCACCACTCTTTCAGCATTTAATGTAGATTGCCTTTAATGTTAGGTGCTGAGCTGCTACAAAAGAAAGGATGGATAAGCTCGACCTCTGACCTGAAGGATCTCAGAGTCCAGTAGAGGAAAACTCATGTAAAATATAACTGTGGGCTAACCAGCCCTTATTATAACATTACCCTTAATGTTAGTGGTAGGAGATGCCGATCATCTAGAAATAAGGTATGCTATCAAAGAATGAGCTGAGTTTTGGAAGATGACTGGGTTTACAACGGGCAAACAAGAAGGAGAAAGGCATTCTTTGCAGAGGAAATGGAATGATCGCAAGCCAAGATGGTTGAAATAGCAAGAAAATTTGAGAACTCACAAATAGCCCAGTGTGAAGGAGAGGCTATTACACTTTCTTTTGTAGGGAATGGGCGCAAACAAAAACATTCAACACATTGTACCTATATTTTTATCAGATGCTAGAGAGAGCTGTGTGTGTTTCAATTCGACTTATTTGGATGTATCTTTCTTTAATGATATAACCAAACCCATCGCTGTCATGTCAGTTTTAATTTATGTCTATGTGTAGGACAGAGTAGAACTATCCCATAGTGTTTCCAATGCTGCAGTCTTGATGGAATCGGACTGCCATCACTTTCTCCTCACCAAGTTGGCTGGTGGGTTCGAAGAGCTGACCTCTGATTATAAGCCAAGTGCTTAACCATTATGCCACCAAACTCCTTTAAAAGCAAAGTAAACCAAAAGCCATGGACTTTTAGTGGCTTCTGATTCATAGTGATCCTGTAGGACGGAGTAGACTGCCTCCTGAGTTTCAAGGTTGAAATGTCTACAGAATAGGCTGTTAACATCTCTTTCAGTAGACTGCTTGGCAGATTCAAAGCGGTGGCCAACCTTTCTGGAGTTAGCATGTAAGACTTAATCACTGCACCAGTAAGGCTGCTTGTTTCAATGATGCTGTTAGGGGCCCTCAAGTCCATGCCCACTCGGAGTGACCTGATGTAAAACAGAATGAAACGCTGCCTAATCCTGCAGCATCCTCACAGTTGTTGTGTTTATTGCAGCTACTCTGTCTATCTGTATTTAATGATGGAGGGGCTTTAATTAGTAAGTATTTTTTTTCTTTTTCATTATGATGAATTATATCTGAGAAAACATAGCATGCTCAATACTATTTTCCATCATTTTCAAATGTATTTGATAGTTATTGGAAACAGAAAGAACATGCAAAGGTTTAGAAACCATACATATACTTGAAGAAGTATTTGCATATGTCAAGTTTATATAATGAAACAATGAAATAAATACAAATTAGATATAATTTAAAGGGTTAGATCTTTAGTTCCCTACTGAGCGTCATAAAATTCAACTTGATATGAAAATCTAAAATAGATGTTTAGAAAATAATTTACATAATGCTCAAACACCAGAAACTTCTTAGATGCCTGTAGGCAAGGCATAATGTAATTTTGTGACACTAATATTTACAATATTTTCCTTAAGTGAGTTACCTCATCTGGGAACCCAGATTGTGTTTGTTTGTGTGTTATAGTAGAGTGCTTGAATTTTTACATGGATGGGTAATTGAAAGAATATTCTCACATTAGTCACTTCAATTAATGTCTCAGAGTACTAGATTACCATTTAAGTAATTAATGAATTAATGTGAAAAAAGCAATCATTTTATTGTAAATCCTTAAAATAACAATATCAAAACTTATCACAACATATACATCTGAAATTCTATTTATGAACTTTCTTAAAGTATTTTAGTTTGCATCATTTAAAATAACTAGTTTCTATTAATGAAGCACTAGTCAAAAGTACCATACATATTTTATTTGTTTAGGTATTTATCATTAGTTTTATTATTCCAAAAAGGAAGTAATTTCCCAAAGCTTGCCACTAAGACAATACAGGCGAGTTTTAGTTCATTTATTTAATTTGTTTTTTAAAAGATTTCAGAGTTTTCAATGATATTTACTATGTTACTTAACTTTCCATTTTAATATTCATCTTTAGTTATGCTAGTGTTTTTTAAATTCTTCTAGACAAAGATTCATTTAAAATTGAGCTGATATAAGTAGTTTTAAATATAGCATATATATATTAAACAAGTGGTATACTGACAAGTCAAAAGCAAATATTAGATTGTATGTGAGAAAAAAATAGCATACAATTTTTACAAACCATACATATGAATGTATGTAATAGTATACATAGAAGAGGAAAAGAAAGAAAAACGTGTGGGTTGAAGCCACAACAATTGGTGTTGGGTCTTGGTCCTGCCCTTTCCCTACGAATGACGTAAAGAAGATGCCCTGCTCTTTATGAATGGCATACAGAAGATATCCTATAAGCTTCCGTGCATCCATAACCCTCAGTGGCGATATGCCTTAAGTTCTCTTGGTGTGTACGAACAGCTGCTGGTGTAGTCATTATGCACTTGGTGCTAATCACAAAGTCAGAAATTAGAAACTACCAACCACTCCACTGGGGAGAAACATGAGGCTTCTACCGCCATCAAGACTTAGTCTTGGAAAAGTTTCCACAGGGCAGTTCTAATCTGTCCTGTGCCTGCTGTGAGTCGGAAACAACTCAATAGTAGTGAGTCCAGTGTTTCTGTTTGTTTGTTTTCCATTAGACTTTCAGAAATGCATCTTATAAACAACAGTTTGAAAGGCAAAGTGCTTTTGTTTTCCAAGGGATAGTCTTTGTTGAGCACATAATGATTAATTCAAAATTCTAGAGCTGAGTTTACATGGTCAAAGCAACGCTGTATCAGCAAAGTCAAGAAGTACATAGTACAGAAGGTTATCCAACAGAAAGCTCCCTTCTTAAAAAGAAAGGCTGGAAGGAAGGAAGGAAGGAAGGAAGGAAGGAAGGAAGGAAGGAAGGAAGGAAGGAAGGAAGGAAGGAAGGAAGGAAGGAAAGAAACTGAAAAGGAAGGAAGGTAGGACAATTTTAAAGCAAGACCTGGTTTGGGAGATTCTAGAAACAATAAATGTGAGACTGTTGTATGCATTCTGTGATAGCCATGAAACACCTCATTTATTGTAAGCAGAGACTTGCCAGAGTGGAGCATCACAATCGCCACTCACAGGGTTGATTGTGCCAGCCTCCAGAAGAATGGGAAGCAACTCTGTCCAGAAACACCATGCACCTCCAAATGGATAACCATGACACCTGTGCTCTCGGTGTCCCAATTCTCACTTTTCTGGGAAGGGAAGGAGTAGTGGCTGGCTCTTCTGCTTCAGAGGAAAGGTGTTTGAACCAGTTAGAGATGCTGCCTTTAGACTGTACTTGTACTTCTAGCTTTGAGCTTCCAGCAAAATAGGGCAGCTGGGAAAATACCATTTAATATTATATTATGCAAATTTCCTAAGGATCATCTAAAATAATCATACTTTATGTGATTTGGTGATCATAACTATTAGCAAATATTTTAATGGTGGCTTGAGACATTAAAACCAATATCATTTTACTTTATGACCTTTAAACAATGATAAAATTAGATAAATTTAAAGATTAAAAGGAGCAAATTAAATAATTTTACATCACAGCATCCTATGTGCAAAAAGTGTATAAAATATTTAAAAGCTCATGAACTCTGCTATTCTAAGGCCTACAGATCAAAAGTGAGAAATAATTCTCCTGTGGCTACCTACCTCATTTACATTTGCTTCTTGACATAGCTCCATAATGAACCTTTCATACCATGGGAAAATTGGGCTGATTATGACAGAACATGATTCCATTGGAAATTACTTAGGATATGCTCTGGGGATGCCTAGCGCGCGCGCGCACACACACACACACACACACACACACACACACACACACACACACACACATCAGAATGCTCCTGTCTTATGAATATTGCCATTTTGTTGTTAGATAAAAGAGTAATTTTGATAAATATTAAGACATTTTCTTTTCTTTTAAATTTTAATAAATCATTTTATTGGGGCTCTTACCGTTCTAACAATCCATACATCCATGTGTCAAGCCCATTTGTACATATGCTGCCATATCCTTTTCAAAATATATTCTTTCTTCTTGAGCCCTTGGTCTCAGTCCCCCTTTTGTTTCCTTCCTCCCCCACCCTCCCACGGTCATGAACCCTTGAAAACTAGTAAATTATTATTATTTTCCTATGTTACACTATCTGCTGTCTCCCTTCGCCCATGCTTCTGTTGTTCGTCTTCCTGAGGGGGTGGGGAGGTTATATGTTGATCATTTCATTTTTAAGGTGACCAGATTTTAACATTGGTAAAGCGGGACACCATTGATAAAACTCATCTCCTGGCGAAATAGCCACATGGCAGCCGAAAACCGTATACCTTAGCTTTTCGCGCATTCTTTCCAAAAATCAGGACTTTTTAAAACGCCACGGGACAAATTGTTAAAAATCGGGAAAAGCAGGACGTCTGGTTGGTTCTCCCTTTCTCCCCCCACCTTTCCCCTATGCTCAAGGTCTTTATTGCTACGCCCACTATTGTTCCCGAGGGCTTTATCTGCGCTGGGTTCCAGGTGTAGAAAGCTCTTATCTGTACCAGTGTACAGGCTCTGGTTTAGCCAGATTTGTAAGGTAGAATTGGGGTCATGATAGTGGGGGAAGGAAGCATTAAAGAACTAGAGGAAAGTTGTACGTTTCGTCGGTGCTTTACTGCACCCTGACTGGCTCATCCCGTCTTTGTGACCCTTCTGTGAGGGGATGGCTAATTGTCTGCAGAGGAGCTTTGGGTCTCCATTCCCCTCCGCCCTCATCGTTTCCATCAGTAGGATTGTTTATTTTGAGTCATCTTATGCTGATACCTGATTCTGTGGATACATCATGATCACACAGGCTGGTGTGCTGCTTCCAAGTAGGCTCCATTGCTTCCCAGCCAGATGGATACTTTTTTTTCTATCTTCAAGGCTTTAAGAGCCCAGATGCCTTATCTTTTGATAACTGGCCACCATTAGCTTTCTTCACCACATTTGCTATGCACCCATTTTGTCTTCAGACATTGTTTAGTCTTTTAAAGCTTTATTTTTGTTATGGAAAAAACCACATATCCCATAAAATTGACTATTTTGATTATTTTTAAGAATATACTTCAGTAATATTTAATACATTCATAATATCATATAGACATCACCACTTTCTATTTCTTGTTGTTTTAACATCTGAGCAGAAGCTCTATACTCATTAAACAAGAGCGCCTCGCTCTTGCTTCAGGTTTTGGCAATTTCTTTCCTACTTTTTGTCTCTTTGAACCTGTTTATTTTAACCACCTCCTATAAGTGAAATCATGCAGTATTTATCTTTTTACATTTGGCTTTTTCAGTTACACACACACACACAGTTTCCAAAAGTTGGCAATATTGGCCCCCCAGGGAGCAGGAACAATAGAAGGTGCTGTACAACAGTTACCTACACTTTATCCAGGATTATGGGCTGTAACAAACGTTTTTAATTGTCATTGTGGAGGGGGTATAATTTTTTCTCCTGAAGTGGGGGGTGGTAGGCCAAATACATTTGGGAACCTATCAGTCCTACAGCTAACTTATTTTCTGCCTTCCACTCACTTCCTTGTTTATCTTTGTTGTGTGTATTTTAGATGGAAATTCACAAGCTATTAAGACACTAGACACTATTTGCCAAACTATGATATAAAACATAGCTTTCTAAACTGTCATTAGTCTAACTAAGCACTTTGTCCCAAACCACTATTATGATCCTCAGCCTCCTAACCCAGAAAAGCAATTCTATGAAGTGTTTGGCTTTGTATTCATTCCTTGTTGTGCTGATTAACAGTCCACTGCATTTATGTACATTTTTTATCCATTATAAAAAGAAAATGACATCAGAGGTGGTGTCTAACTTTACACTCTTCAAATTTCACCAGGGGGAAAGAAAAATCCAACCCCATCTCATTATCACCTAAGGTCAGTTGTTATGAAGCCAAACCGCAGTCTTCACTGTCACCTCTCCAAACGCTCTCTGTGTTTCAACTAGGTTTGAAAATTCATTGCATCGGCTACACAGACCTCACAGACAATACTTATTATTTTGAGGTTTATTAAGGATTTTAACACTTTATCAATGCCCAAGACACAATTATCTAGAGAAGACAATCTCTTCTCAGCAGTGCCTGTGGGCAAGCCTCTCTCTGGTCTTAGCCACGCAGTCTGTCGGCCTAGTCCCTGCTCATGCACTGCTACAAGGCTCCTTTAGGGCTGCCAAGCAATACTCACTCTGAAGGTACGCCACTCCACCGTAAGCCTCACTCTGAAGGTGCTGCGCTCTAGTTTCGTGGGTCAGCCAACTTAGCTCCCCCTGTTTAAGTGGATGGAGGTACTTTACTCCGTAAGTCGGGCTCCAGCCCAAATGCGCTCAGATATACTTGCTCTGAGGAGTGGGAAGTCTGTCTGTCTCATGCTCGGACACTCGAGTCTGCTGCTGTTGTTGCTTTCTACCACTGCTCGGGTGCCAAGTTATCTCCTTGATCATGAAGTTTCGATGTGCAGGAATTTCAAGATCCCAAGTATGTGATAAACTCCTAGAAAGTCTCTCTCACTGGGAGTGCGTTTCTCCCTCTTACTTCTGAGATGGCTTATTTTATGTATACCCAGCAGGCTGGAAATGACAAGTAACCTTGTTAACAATTACTCACAAATGAGTCCTACCAGTGTCTTCCCCCACCTTCTCCTACCCAGACTCTTCAGGAAAAGGTCATTTGGTAGAAGTTACAGGGACGATGGCGAGGAGAGCCATGTTCACTAATTCTCTGCACTGAATTCCTTCTTTCTTGATAGATATTTAGGTTGCTGTTACGGGTTAGCTATTGTGAATGTTTTTGTTGTAAACATTGGTGTTCAACTGTAAGACCTAGTTCAATTCTGCTTGATATAGACAAGATAATTGTTGCTTAACTTTTGGAGAAACTCCCCAACTGCTTTTCACAACAGCTGTAGCATTTTATCATTTGCTTTTGGTTCCAATTTTTTTTAATCCTCTTTAAAACTAATTTTTTTCCTTCTTGATTTGAAATTTCTATTTTACAATGGCCATCTTGTTGTTAGTTGCTTTTCAACTCATAGCGAGTCTTTATGACAGAGTAGAACTGCCCCGTGGAGCTTTTTTTGACTCTAGTATGTTTTCCTCAACAGTTTTATTGGCATATAATTAAAATATCATAAAATTCTGTACTTCAGTTACATCAAGAAGAGTTGTACAATCATCGCCACAATCAGTTCAGAACATTGTCTTCATTCTTGTACTCATTTTTATTAGGTCCCTATTTGTGGTAGATATATAATTGTCAATTTAAGGATTAAGAGTGTCTGGGTGGAGTCTAGTTTGTCAATCAGATCATAGCCAATGAGGCCTCTGTGTGGGCATTGCCTTCTCCTGAAAATTTTGGGAAATCTGGTATTTCCTCCTTGGAGGTGGGAGACTCTCTGCTCACACCCGAGAGACATAGCAGCTGACAAGACACATGGACCCCTCTGATGCAGCCCTGGGTACTGGAGAAGCCGTGCAGAGGCCCCTGCCAGCCCTGAGATGTTTCCAGTGACACTGGCTCCAAGGACTTTCTACCCACTGGCCTGTGATCTTCTCCATTCAGCGTCATTGTATGTGTTTCGGGACTCTGAAGAGGACTTTATAGATAGGTATCAGACATATGGGCTAATATCGGACTTAAGGACTTGATATGGACTGGGCTGGGATGTTTTATTAATGTTCAATTGCTCTTGTATGTAAATCTCTTATACACATATGTGTGTCCATGGATTTGCTTCTCTAGTCTACCCACACTAACACATCATTTGCCCCCACATCCCTTGCCATACCCACAAGGAATCATTAATTCAGTTATTTGTGGTTGCTATAGATTACCTATCTTGGATTTCATACACAGAGAAACATTTTTAAAAGCTAACAAAATTAACAAAGTAAAAGATAAAAACCGTAAAAAGAAAGCAGAGAATATTAAAAACTATAACAAATTTAAATGGGTCGTGAGGGAGAGAAAATGACAGAGTGCTATATTTTAACCTACCTGCATTTTATTTTTTATTATTATTAATAAATCATCTTATTGGGGGATCTTACAGCTCTTATAACAATACACCAATCTAATCAAACACATTTGGAAAAATGTTGTACACTTTCTTTTTTTAAAAATTGAAACAGCTTTAAAATTGATCAAAAAGGAGATCAAATGATAAGATAGTGCATGTTAACCTAACTACGTCAATGCTCTCAGTCTGATAACAAGGCGATTCCTGTCCCTCAACTGTGGTCGGAGGGACTTCACTGCAGGCTCCATCCGGGTGGGGACCCGCCAATGGAATTTGGACTTCCACTGTCATCTGTAGTCATCTACAAACCAGGGGTTCCCAACCGATGCTCTGATACATTCCCTCCTTTAGATTTGGATTATATTACTCACAATCCTTGAATCTCACGGATGAATGTGCTTCTTCCATGCGGACTTAGTTGGAACCACACTTAGATGGCTGCTTGTTAGAATAGAAGCCTTTGAGACACAAGACACCATTCTTTGAGAGTTGGGCACCATTTTGTTGATTGCACTTGGTTTACCACCCATATCTTCATGAGGGCAAGCATCAAGCAGGGCCAGGTCATAAGAACAAATTATTTTTAGATTGGACTAGAATTAAGTGCAACCCCCCAATCCATTCATGCATCAATTGTCTATCCATGTCTCTAGAACACCTTAGAGACATCATTGTCATTTTAGGTTAAAGAACATTATCAATTATCCCTCCCCCACTGGGGCATCATTTCTACTGCCATCAGTTCATGACTCAGAGGACCCTGCACGGCAGGGCAGAACTGCGCTTGTGTTGGCTTCAGTCTTTTTAGAAGCAGTTAGTCAAGTTGTTCTCTAGTGGCGCTTCTGGTTGATTTCAACTGTCAACCTTTCATAACGATTCTGAGGACCATTTCATGTGATCATTGGTTGCTTGCATATCATCTCTTCAAAAATGTTAATTCAAGTCTTTTGTCCATTTTAAAAGTGCACTGTTTGGTTGTTTTAAGTTATAAGAACTTTTCATATATTTTTTATACTCATCATTTTTAGATACATTATGTGAAGATATTTTCTCTATTCTGAGTTTGTTTTGTTTTTGTTTTAACCCTCTATCAATGTCCAATAACACATAAAAGTGCTCATTTTGGGTAAGGTTTAACCTCTCTCTTTTCAAACTTTATTGCCTATTCTTTTGATGTCATTGCTAAGATTTCACTACCTCCTTGAGGGTGACGAAGCTTTCCCCTATGTTTTCCTCTAAAGGTTTTGTTATTTTTAACTCTTAGATTTTGGTATCTGCATAGTGCATTATGTGTTGGGCTGGTAACTCCACGGTCAGCAATTTCAAGCCAGTGGCTGCCCAGTGGGTGAAAGATGAGACTCTCTACTCACTTTGGCTCCCAGCAAGATGTGCAGCTTCAGAAACCGCAAGGGGCAGCTCCTCTCTGTCCCTTTGGGCCGGGAAAGGTCAGAGTGGATGCAATGATAGTGAGTTCGTGTTTTGGACAAGGTAGGCCTCATCCTAGTTTTGTTTGGTGCTTGTGGATAGCTAGTTTTTTCCATCACCATTTTTTGAAAATACCGTATTTTTCCCCATAGAAGATTCTTGTCAAAAATCTCCACGTAACACCAGCCTGTGTGATCATGAGGTGTCAACAGGATCAGGTATCAGGCAACAGAAGACCCAAACAAACAATCATATTGATACGAATGGGGTCGGGGAGTGGAGACCCAAAGCTCATCTGTAGACAAGTGGACATCCCCCTCACAGAAGGGTCACAAGGATGAAATGAGCCAGCCAGGCTGCAGTATAGTACTGACAAAATATATAGCCTTCCTCTAGTTCGTTAATGCTTACCCCCCCCCCACACACACCTATCATGACCCCAATTCTACCTTATAAATCCAGCTAGAACAGAGCATGTACACTGGTACAGATAAGAGCTCTTAACGCATGGGATCCAGGACAGATAAAACTCTCGGGAATAATAGTGGGAGTAGTGATACTTTGAGGGTAGGGAGAGTGGGGGAGAAAGAGGGAAACAATTGCAATGATGGACATATAACCATCACCACCACCACCCCCCGACCCAGGGTGATGAACAACAGAAGAATGAGTGAAGGAAGACCGCGGATGGTGTAATATATGAAAATAATAATAATTTATAAATTTTCAAGAGTTCATGAGGGTGGGGGAGGAAGGGGAAAATGAGGAACTGATACCAAGGGCTCCAGGAGAAAGAAAATGTTTTGAAAAGGATGATGGCAACATATGTACAGATGTGCTTGACACAATGGTTCTATGGAATTCTATAAAAGCTGTAAGAGCCCCCAATAAAATTATTAAATTTTTTTTCACTTAGTCTTTAATTGTAATACCTGTATTTTCATTTTCAGAATTCCTTTCTTTACTCTTTTTACATTTGTTCATTCCTATTCGTGATATTTGCTTTTACATTATATTTTCTGTTTCTTATTTTATTTAAATTCTAATTCATTGATTTAGAGTTGTAACACTACTGTGTTAGTAGTCTGAGTACTTGAGAGAAACAAATCCTCAGAAACTCATGTATAAGAGAGAGTTTTATATAAAGGGTAAGTGCACATCAAGAAAGCATCCGAATCCAGTGCTGCCCAAGGCCACAAATCCACCATTAGCCCATATGTCTAACACCAATCCACAAAATCCTCTTCCATCTCACAAAACACACACAATGATGCTGACTACAGGAGGAAAGCTAAATCAATGAGCGTGTAAGCATCTCAGCACTGGCAGGGGTCTTCATGGGGCTGCTCCAGCACCCAGGGCTGCATTGGGGTAGGTCCATGTGGCTTCTTCTTGGGGATGTTTTGCAGGACTACTACATAGATGTAATTTATAGTTTGCCAGGCTAATTGAAACTAAGAAATTTTTTCTTCCCCCACTTTAGGTATCAAAATTACAGCTATGAGCTATATTGGTGTCTTTGTCTCAGTAATCTGGAAATATGTTTCTCTTTATGAGAGTGGCAATATATTCATTTTTGTTTGTTTTGATATTTTATTTGGAACTTTTATGTATTTTTAGAAGGAGTTATAGACAGAGCAATCTCATGTCACCAATTAGGAACTCCCAGATGAAAATTAAATGGTAAATATAGGTTTAAGGAGAAATAAAAGCTATATGGATTACTTATTTTAAGGATTTGAGGGCTTCTAAATAAACGTGCTGGAAGATTTGCTTATTCTCTAGTGATTTCTTGGATATAATCATTTGGATTACTTACCACAACCACAATGAACAGCAAAAATCTCACTGAGTCCCTCTAATTCCATATATATATATATATATATTTTTTTCCCCTAAAGATATTGCAGTTGTGATTAAGAGATATTTTGGAGCCAAAGTCTCTAGCATTAGCATTAGGATATGCTTTAATGTCTTCAAAGTAAATAATAAATAGACCATATTAATTACACATTCAGTTGAAAGAAATAATCCATTGTAATCATTAAGCATAATAATTAAAAGCAATTAAAATACATTTGTTTTAGAGTAATGCCACTTAAAATTATCTTAATTAATAAATCCTAATTAAATATTTTTGATAATGATTTTCTAAAGGTTCCACTGCTTTAGTTGCTCTCTCTAGATTCCCAATCTAGATAGAGAAGCTAATGATAATTATGTATGATAAAATAAATTAGTAAACATCCACATTAGAATCTGAATGTGGGAATTCAGATAATTACACAACCCAGTAATTATTGTAAGATAATTTGCTCTTCTCCAAATGAAGATAAATATTGAAATGTTATTTTATTTTGGTAAGAAAACATTCTTGCAATTGTCTAAATATTTAAGCTTATGTTTTCATACCTATCACTTTATTTTACTCTGAGGATTCAATTAAACAGTAAATATGCTCTTCAAAAATTTGACAATATATTTTTATCTTTGAGTAATTATTTCCAAATGAAAAATGAGACTAGATAAACTAAACAATATTATATCCTTTGGGAAAATTGCATTTATTTATTTGAGGATGTCTGAAATTTAAAAAACTATTGTGGACATTATTTTTTACTAAGTATATTAAAGTATATATACAGAGAAATTTTAATTTAATACTTTGTTAGTTCAAATACAAACAATAATTTTTATTTGTGAGGTCATATTCTGGGACAATTGGTTATTTATTATTAATGTTATATTGGTAACTTTTACTTAGTTCTTTTATAGTGAAGGTCTATCTATCTTCTATATTAGAAATTGTTTTCTTTTTTTTTGTTTTTAAACAATTTATTGGGGCTCATACAATTCTTATCACAGTTCATACATATACATACATCAATTGTATAAAACACATCTGTACAGTCTTTGCCCTAATCATTTTTTTCTCCTCTTTTCTTTTTTTACATTTTATTAGGGACTCATACAACTCTTATCACAATCCATACATATACATACGTCAATTGTATAAAGCACATCCATAAATTCCCTGCCCCAATCATTCTCAAGGCATTTGCTCTCCACTTAAGCCCCTTGCATCAGGTCCTCTTTTTTTTCCCCTCCCTCCCCTTTCCCCCCTCCCTCATGTGCCCTTGGTAATTTATACATCGTTATTTTGTCATATCTTGCCCTATCCGGAGTCTCCCTTCCCCCCCTTCTCTGCTGTCCCTCTCCCAGGGAAGAGGTCACATGTGGATCCTCGCAATCAGTTCCCCCTTTCCAACCCACTCACCCTCCACTCTCCCAGCATCGTCCCTCACACCCTTGGTCCTGAAGGTATCATCCACCCTGGATTCCCTGTACCTCCAGCCCTCATATGTACCAGTGTACAGCCTCTGTCCTATCCAGGCCTGCAAGGTAGAATTCGGATCATGGTAGTTGGGGGGAGGAAGCATCCAGGATCTGGGGGAAAGCTGTGTTCTTCATTGGTACTACCTCGCACCCTAATTAACCCATCTCCTCTCCTAAACCCCTCTATGAGGGATCTCCATTGGCCGACACTTGGGCCTTGGGTCTCCACTCTGCACTTCCCCCTTCATTTAATATGGTATATATATACATATACACACATATACACATACATACACACACATATCTTTTTTTTTTTTTTGCATGATGCCTTATAGCTGGTACCTTGGCACCTCGTGATCGCACTGGCCGGTGTGCTTCTTCCATGTGGGCTTATTTGCTTCTGAGCTAGATGGCCGCTTGTTCACCTTCAAGCCTTTAAGACCCCAGACACTATCTCTTTTGATAGCCGGGCACCATCAGCTTTCTTCACCACATTTGCTTATGCACCCATTTGTCTTCAGCGATCCTATCATGGAGGTGTGCAGTCAATGATATGATTATTTGTTCTTTGATGCCTGGTAACTGATCCCTTCGGGACCACTTGATCACACAGGCTGGTGTGTTCTTCCATGTGGACTTTGTTGCTTCTGAGCTAGATGGCCGCTTGTTTATCTTCAAGCCTTTAAGACCCCAGTCACTATCTCTTTTGATAGCCGGGCACCATCAGCTTTCTTCACCACATTTACTTGTTCACCCAGAAATTGTTTTCTTAAAGAGTACCTGGGCTGGCCCGAATCCCAACTATGTGGACAGCCCCATCTCCGGCAGAAGAATTCACTTCAGAGGACAGCACTGAAGCTACAGCTCAGGGAGAGGGCCACATCTGATCAGAGCACACAGAAGCAAATGAAGAGGGAGGAAGAGAGAGTGGAACATATCCTGACCACCAAGCTCTGAGGATGATATTCATGCTCAGAGCAGCCAAAGCACAGAGAGGACCACAGGGTCGATGTCCCTCCCTGACCCATAGTGTGGGAATTGTGTCTGATCTGACCCCAACACACATATAACTCACTCCCTGGGAGTGGACAACAGAAAAGTGGGTGAAGGGAGACATCGGATGGTGTAAGACATGACAAAATAATAATGACTTATAAATTATCAAGGGTTCGCGAGGGAGAGGGGGTGGGGAAGGAGGGTGAAAATGCAGAGCTGATACCAAGGGCTCAAGTAGAAAGCAAATGTTTTGCAAATGATGATGACAAAAAATGTACAAATGTTCATGATACAATGGACGGATATATGGATTGTGAGAGGCGTTGTATGAGCCCTCAACAAAATAATTTAAAAAAACCCCGTTGCCAAAAAAGGCCTTTTAGGGGGAAAAAGAGAGAGAGAGAGAGTTCCCTGATGGAAACTCTGAGTCTATTGTAGTAGCTCTGAATCAAAAACGTGGAAGGTATGATTTTGATCAACTGCTCGCTGTACTGTTTACTCAAACTATGCCTTTGGTCAAGAAGATAGAATGCAATAGTTGACAAGAATGACAATTTCCCAAAACTTATTTGAAACAATTGCTTAACTCATTCAGGATAAATGCTAAGAAGCCTACACCAAAACTGATAATGGCCAAATACAAAAAGTGAGTGGAAGGGGTGAGAGACATTATCTTTCAAAAATCAACAGAAGTATTTACAGATATTTGTTAATAGAAATCATGGAGTAGAGCATACAATGAAATGATGACTTTTCTATTGATGAAAGAGTGTAATTTTAACTTTGAATTCTAAACCAGTGAAACTATTTTTCAAATGTAGAAGCAAAAGCACCTCAGAGAGAGCCTATGATAAATTGTCATTAGCATACCCAGACAAAAAAAAGCTTCATTGAGCTATTCGCCTACTTCTGTTAATTTAAATTTTATTTATCTTATAAAGCTATAAAACTTAGCTTTAGCAATCATATGTTCCCCTTCTACCATAAAGTAACTTTTGGGTCCACACCTGCATGCTTGCCCCATGTGATCTATATTTGCTAAGCATTTTCTATAGTATTTCTTTCTTTCTTCTTCTTTTTTTTAGTGTAGCAATTTGTTGTGATCTTACTCCTATTTTAGGGTGAATTTGTGGTAAACAATAGAGGAAAACAGTTTGTCATTTATAGAAGACCTGGTGTGCTGTGTTTACATATCTGTAGCAAATAGCACATTACTTAGTACAGAATATGTATTCTATGTTTATGTGATAAAGCAACTAATGGATGGGTAGATTAATGACTTCCTAAAGTAGGTTGAGGGAATAGAAAAAAATGGAAAAGGCAGGAAAGAAGATGGTGCTTGGCTATAAGAAACAATATCACCTGGGGTCTAAAAGGATTGACTTAAAACAAGCAGCCCTCTAAGTGAGGCATCAATTAAATTCATATGGAATAAAAACATCAGCCTGTATGATCCTAGGACCGTAAATAATACATAATCCAAATCTAAAGCAGGGAAGGTATCAGAGCTTCAATTGTGAACATCAGGTTTTCAGAAGGCTGTGGAGGACAGTGGAAGCCCCCACTCCATTTGCAGGGTCCACACATAGATTAAGCCTCAGTTGAATCCCTTTGACTATAGTCTGGGATGTGAATAGCTGTTATCAGACAGAGAATATTGCATATTTGATTATGGCAAATATAGCTCGGTTACAATGTTCCAGTTAATTAAAAAAATGTTTTGGGGGGCAGGGAATACACATGGGTTAAGTCTCTGGTGAATTCCCTTGGACCATTGACCAGGAATGTGCATAGCCTTGCTATTTTACAGAATGCATTGGAAAATGAATTACTGAAAATGGAGTTAGGTTAAAATTAAAAACTTTATCATTTGATCTCCTTTTTGACCATTTTAAAGTTGTTTTAATTTTTAATATTTTCTACTTACTTTAGGATTGAGGTTTTTCACTGTTATGGTTGCTAGCTTTTTGGTTTTGTTTTTAAATGTTTTTCTGCATATGAAATCCAGAACAGGTAAATCTATAGAAATAGTAAATAGCTACATTAATAGTTCCTTGGGGTATGGCAGGGAAATTTAGGGGAAATGATGAGCTAACAACAATGAGCACAAGAAAGAAGAAAATGTCTTAACATTGATGGTGGAAATTGTTGTACAACTTTAATTGATATGATTGAAGTTTTGAATGCATGCTATATGAATTATGTGCCAATAAAATGGTTTTTAAAATCAGGATATCTTCTGAACTGGTGGTTGTTGTTAGGTGCCATCAAGTCAGTTCTAACAATAGTGACCCTATGCATATAGGGACATTTGTGAGTCCTGTGCCATCCTCACAATTGTCCCTCTCCCTGCACCCACCTTTGCAGTAACTGTGTGAATCCATATTCTTGATGGCATTCCTCATTCTCAGTGCCTTCTACTTTACTAAGCAAGATGTCCTCCAGGGACTGGTTTCTCCTGGCAACATGTCCAAAATATGTGAGATGAAATCTTGCCATCCTTGCCTCTAAGGAGCATTTCTTTCAAGATAGATCCATTTGTCCTTTTAGCATTCCATGGCACTTTCAATATTCTTCTCCAGCACCACAATTCAAATGCATGGATTCTTCTTTGCTCTTCCTTATTCAATGTCCAATTTTCAGATGCATATGAGGCAATGGGAAATACAATGGCTCGAGTCCGGTGCACGTTAGTCCTCAAAATAACATCCTTGCTCTTAAATACTCTAAAGACATCTTGTGCAGCAGAATTACCTACTGCAATACATCTTTTGATCTCTTGACTGCTGCTGCCACGGGCACTGATTGTGAATTCTAGCAAGACAAAATCCTTGACAACTTCAACCTTTTACCCATTTATCAAGATGTTACCTATTGGTCCAATTGTTAAGATTTTTGTCTTCTTTACATTGAGTCTTAATCCATATGAAGCCTGAAATCTTTGATCTTCTTCAAGAAGGGTTCAAATCCTTTCTCACTTTCAGCAAACAAGAGTGTATCATTTGAGTGATCAAGGGCAATGTAACCAAGAGGAATTACTGAAACCCAAATGAAAGCTGAGCATGGTAGTGGGACAAGAGGAAAGCAAAAGGAAATATAGGAAAGAAGTAGGAGGCAAAGAGCATACATAGAGGCCTAAATACAGGCATATACATATGTAGATATACTTATGATGATGGGGAAATAGATCTATGTGCATATATTTATAGGTTTAGTATTAAGGTAGCAGATGGACATTGGGCCTCCACTCACGTAATCCCTCAATACAAGAACACTTTGCTCAACTAAATGGTCATTCCATGATACCCACCTTCCTGACACGATCGCTGAAGACAAATGTGTGCTTCAGCAAATGTGGTGAAGAAAACTGATGGTGCCCAGTTATCAAAAGATATAGCATCTGGGTCTTAAAGTCTTGAAGGTAAACATGAGGCCATCTAGCTCGGAAGCAACAAAGCCCACATGGAAGAAGCACATCAGCCTGTGTGATCACGAAGTGTTGAAGGGATCAGGTAGCAGACACCAAAGAACAAAAATCATCATGTGTGCTCACCTTCCCTGTATAAATGCTGAAGACAATTTGTGTGCATAAGTAAGTGTGGTGAGGAAGGCTGATGGTGCCCGGCTATCGAGAGATATAGTGTCTAGGGTCTTAAAGGCTTGAAGTTAAACAAGCAGCTCTCTAGCAACAAAGCCCACATGGAAGAAGCACACCAGCCTGTGTGATCATGAGGGGTCAAAGGGACCAGGTATCAAGCACCAAAGAACAAAAAAAAAATCATATAATTGGGAATGAGGGAGAGTGCGGGATGGGGACCCAATACCCATCTATAGACAACTGGAGTCACTCAGGGCACAGTGTAGCATCGATGAAGCACACAACTTTCCTCTAGTTCTTAAATGCTTTCTGCCCACCCACTATCCTTATCCCAATTCTACTTTAAAAATCTTGCTAGACCAGAGGATGTACACTGGTACAGGTAGGAACTGTTAACATAGGGAATCCAGGACAGATGAACCCCTCAGGATCAGTGGTGAGAATGGTGATACTGGAAGGGTGTAGGGAACAAGTGGGCAGAAAGGGGAACTGATTACAAGGATCTACATATAACCTCCTCCCTGGGGGATGGACAACAGAACATAGGGTGAAGGGAGATGTCTGGCAGTGTAAGATATTATAAAATAATAACAATTTATAAATTATCAAGGGTTCATGAGGGAGGAGTGGGGAGAGAGGGGAAAAAAAAAGAAAAATGAGGAGCTGATTCCAAGAGCCCAAGCGGAAAGCAAATGTTTTGAGAATGATGAGGGCGACAAATGTATAGGTGTGCTTTACACAACTGATGTATGTATCGATTGTGATAAGAGTTGTATGAGCCCCCATCAAAATTAATTTTTAAAAAGATTGTATCCTTTGAATATAGCAGATTGTTAATAAATCTGCCTTCAATCCTGATGCCACATTGTTCTTCATATAATCCAACTTCTCTGATGATTTTTTCAGCATATAGATTGAAAATGTATGGTGAGAGGATACAACCCTGATGCACACTGTTTAATTTTAAACAGAGTAGTTTGCCCTTATTCTGTTTGCACACTGCCTCTTGATCCATGTACAAGTTCCTCATAAGCACAATGAAGTGTTCTGGAATTTACATTTTTCTCAACATTATCTATAGTTTATTATGATCAAAAGAATCAAATGCCTTTGCATAGTCAATGAAACACAGGTAAACATATTTTTGGTATGTTCTGCTTTTAGTCATGATCTATCTGACATCAGCAATGATATTTCTTGTTCCACATCCTCTTCAAAATTGGGCTGAAACCTCTGGAAGCTCCCTATCAATATAATGTTGCAATCAGTGTTGAATGATCATCAAAAATTTACTTGCATGTGATATTAATAATATTGCTCTATAGTTTGACCATTCTGAAATGGTGATAGCCTGACATATCAAATTTTTATGCATGAGCTTGTTTAGCAAACTTATAAGCTCAAAATTTCACTAATAAAATGTGCAATGTAGAAAAAATTAAAAAAAACAGAAATTACTGTAAGAAAGTAAGTTGACCTTATTAATCTAAATATGTCTATGCATTATAATTCAACTTTCTTTTGGGTATATAGACATCTCTCTCTTCCTGACTTTAAGACATTTACAATCTACTAAATAGATTAAGTCATTAAATGTATTGCAGACTTGTATTATATCAGCTTAAGATGTTGCTCTTTCCTAGTATGACACCCAAAATTTTCTAGAAGATTAAATGAATTCTATATACCAGTAACTTTGACATATTTGAAAAATTGACAAATTTGACGATGTGTCAAAATTTGATGTATTGAAAATAAACCAACTCTTTTAGAAGTTTGGTTTTATAGATGTGAGCTCAAAGGACAGAAATACAGTAAAGGATGATAGAAAAAAATCCTCAGGGTAATGGTGACAGAAAAAGCTCAGAGACCATGACCTCTCAGGTCTCCTAATGTCACAGATTTTATGTCAACTAAGTTGAGCCAGAATTCTCCTATGATGTGATCTAACGTAGCATGGTCAACTTCATGATGGGGCGTCTGTGAGGCAGGCAAACAGAAGGGAGACCAGAACCCCCTAATCGTCTCAACCTTGATAAGATTGTAGGAGGTTTCAGTCATGGTGTGGCCTACTCTTAGTGTAACTCAACAGTGTGTGGACACTAGTGGGCTTCTGCTGGATTTGGATCAAGCATCTGGTTCTTTGACTTCCTATTGCACTGACTGCCGAGACTAGGAGCCATCAGGGGAATACTGACTTTGAATCCATTCCGCCCATTTCGGATTCATTCAGCTTGGCATCCATAAGCCTGTGGTCTCCTGCTTTCTGTTCATCAGCCCCTGCAGCTACCAGAGTCAGGAAAGGCCTTCATCTTATATGTGACCCATGAACTTGAACCAAACTGGACTTACCTACGCTTACAACTGTGTGAGCCATCGTTCAACATACGTCTCTAAGTACATTCACACACAAGTATGACTGGTTTTGCTTCTGTAGAGAACCCATGTAACACACCCCAGTAGCCACTTAAGTAACAATATACAATCGTGTCCTCATTATCTTTAAGTTATGCACAAGTAGGAGGAATGGTAGGTGATAGCTCGCAAGTCCCTTATGTCCTTAACGCAACATCCTGAATCTCCAGTACATTTATGAAAGTGCTAATATGCTGCATCTGATCTAATATTCTTTTGCTCATGCTATCCTTGATTTGTTCCATTACACGATGTAGTAAATTCCCATTTTATGTTATGCTTACATATTTAGTGTTTATGTTGCTTGAAACACAAATAATCCTGACGAATTCAAGGATACTGGTACTTCTTCAGACTCATCATCCTCATCTCTATTTTCATGCAGTTACAGAAAATCACTTGCATTACCAGATACATGCGCAGTGTTTTCAGGTGCTTTGTATGTTTCTATCCACTTAGATGCTCTTCCCTGCCTGGGAAAAATTTATATGAAGTCTTATCAGGATTGAGCTGTGTTCTCCCTGGAGGCTTAAATTGTGGAGGCTTCAATGACACATAAGTCCATCTCTTTGGAGGCTTCAATAATATATATTCATTTCCTCATCTCATGATGCAAGCTTTATCATTCTTTTCTGTACCTTGCCTCTTATTATTTTTGCCACTATCACACTATATTTTATTTATTTATAATGTCTGACTCTCTACCATGCTATGTATTTCTTCAAAGTAATAATCACCGTGCTATGTACTTCTCAAAACAGTCAGCACATTTTATTCATCAGCTCCTAATAATAGTCAGAAAAAGTAAAACTAATATTAAATGCATAAGAATACCAGAAAAATAAGTAGCATTTACTAATTCATTGTACACAAGTGCTGGTACTTGAAAGTCCTGTTTGTTTATTTTCTCAGCTAGATAGCTATAGCTTGACAATTTATTGTTTTGTGTAAATGTTTTGGGGGTTTCCTCATCAGATTATATATGAAGTATATAAATCTGGAAAGCTATAGGCCCCTTAAAGCATTTCTACATCATTTTTTCATAGCACTAGAGTATTAAAAACATTACAAGTTTCGTTGAATGTTTTATCTCTTCTGAGTTACTGCAGTACTATTTCCCATTCAAGATGTCACAAAGGGACTCCAAAAAGTGTGTACAATGTCAACAAGTATATAAATACACCATATTCGAAGTTAAAAAGTATGACTTTGGTTAGAATTCAAGTTTATATGACTAGCAGTAATAAGTCATGTGATAGTAAAATTACACAGCTACTCCTCAGCAAACCAAAACAACAATAGTCAGCCCTTCCAGATAAATATGCATAGTTATCTTTTTTTCCTGTGGAGCCTCCCAAGTGGAATGAAAAGCAGACTTTGAGGCTCAATGTCACCTACCAATGCAGCAGACTAGTTATTTTTCTGTGAAAGAACAAGGAGGCAATGACATGTGGGTCATGCAAGCATTTGCATGCATCAACCAGAACGCTATCCCATGTCAAGTAGGGTGGAATTTCAACGTTGCACTTTGAGTGAAGTTATCCTTCAGTAATCTGATGAACGACATTATAGTATCTTAAAGAAAGCAATAAAAATGAAATGAAACATTGTAGTTATCTTCTCCAAATAAAAATGCATGCTTAAATTTAAAATTCCTATTATAAAATAGAATTTTTCTTAGCTTCACTTGTGGGATATGTATTGATAATTTGATTTGATTAATTCTACAAACAAATAATAATTATGTTACTTTTTTGTATAGCACCTTATGAAGATGGTTACTAGAAGTCTTTGACAGCTATCACTTTTCTTTGTTCTCTGCTATATCTTAAGACCAAAAATGATGCATATATGTGGCAGAATTTCACTAAGTAATCTGTTAAATGAATAGCTAGATAAGGAATTTTTAGTGACATGTAAGTCCATATAATTAAAAAGTCTGGGATTTGGGGGTCCTCCTTTGAATGATAAGTTTCAGAGTCTCCTCTGACCTCCACTTTGATTTCTTTCTTTCCTCTTTCTTTTTTCCTTTTTATGATGTTCTTGATGTCATCCCAAAGTGCATCACATCTTCTGTCATTAGTGTTCAATATGCCAAATCTGTTCTTGAGGTGTTCTCGAAATTCGGGTGGCATATTCTCGACTTCATATTTTGGCTTTTGTGGACTTGTTTTCAGTCAGCTTCCACCTGCATTTACATATGAGCAATTGATGGTCTGTTCCAGCCAGTCCCAGGCCTCTCCATTGTCTCTTCCCACAGATATAGTCAATTTTGTTTCTGTGTCTTCCATCTGAGTTTAGGTATATAGTCACAATTTGTGTTGTTGGAAAGTGGTATTTGCCATGAAAAAATAATTGCTCTTGAAAATCATATTATGAATCAAAAGATATAGCATCTGGGGTCTTAAAGGCTTGAAGTTTAATAAGTGGCCATGTAGCAGAGGAGCAACAAGTCCATATGGAAGAAGCACACCAGCCTGTGTGATCATGAGGTGTCAAAGGGTTCAGGTAACAGGCATCAGAAGACCCCAAACAAACAAAGAAACTGGAAAACATACAGTTGAGAACAAGAGAAGTTGGAGCAGAGACTCAAAACTTATCTGTAGACAATGTGACATTTCCCCACAGAAGGGTCACAAAGAAGGGATGAGTCATCCAGGGTGCAGGATAGCACCGATGAAACACACAATATTCCTCTGGTTCCTTGTGGCTTCCTCACCCCCACTATCATGGCCCCAGCCCTGCCTTTCACTGCGGGCTAGGCTGGAGCATGTACACAGGGACAGATAGGAGCTCAGGACACACAGAATCCAGGTCAGCTCAACCCTTCAGGAACAGAAATGGTAGAAGCAATACCAGGAAGGTAGGGGAAGAGTGGGGGGAGGGGGGGAGGGGGAGGACTATGGGGAAAGGGAGACAGCGGTCAGTGTAAGATATGAAAATAATAATAATTTATAATTCATCAAAGGGTCACGAGGGTGGGAGCAGGGGAGGGAGGGTAAAAAGAGGAACTGATACTGAGGGATCAAATAGAATGTACATGTTTAGAAAATAATGATGGCAGCATATGTACACATGTGTTTGACACAATTGATGTATGGATTGTTAGAAGAGCTGTAAGAGCCCCAAATAAAATGATCTTTTAAAGAACTCCTATTATGAGATAGCGAGCTTCATTTCTATCACCAAGTACATATTTTCCAACCTTTTTGTTCCCACTGTTTACTGGCACGCAAGACACAGTTACCAGAGTGAGGAGCTGAGTGGTGAAGAATGGATCCACAGAGAAAGTGGCCATCAGTGTAGATGTTCGCAGAGGTAGAGAGCGATGAAGAAAGTGTTGATTATATGCCCTGACTTCTCACTTCATTCTGCCTTACAATCTTGTGGTCGCAACTTCCTGAAGACAGTGGTAAAAGGGTTCTGGGATACAACATTTCCTTTGATATTGAATACTGATAGAGAATGAAAAAGAAAAAGTTGGAGAAAGGAGCTGAGTGCTGACAGGCAATGGTTTGCCCAATGCTTTTAAGTAATGTAACATTCATATTTAATTCTTTATATTGGCTGTGTGTGTGAAACAGAGATGATATTTTTTCTGATAAGTTTTAAAATTGTTGTAAAGCAAAGTATGATTCCTAACTTTCTGCAGCATAGGTTTATTTATTTATAGATTAAAATAAAGATCCAGTACTTAATACTTAAAACCTGTGCTAGATATTGCTTTCATCCAATAATAATTTATTTTTGCTTGCTGTTTAAAATAACTCAAACCAAAATCGAGAGTATTTTATGTTACAAAGTTTTAGAACCATGCTTTACCTTTAAATTGAGTTTGAATATTTTATTTTTTGTTTGTTTTGTTTTTTAATCATTTTATTAGGGGCTCATACAACTCTTATCACAATCCACACATGTATCAATTGTGTAAAGCACATTTATACATTCATTGCCCTCATCATTCTCAAAACATTTGCTCTCCACCTAAGCCCCTGGCATCAGCTTGTCATTTTTCCCCTCCCTCCCTGCTCCCCACTCACTCATGAACCTTGATAATTTATAAATTACTATTTTGTCATTATTTTGTCATATCTTTCCCTGTCCGACGTCTCCCTTCACCCCTCTTTCTGTTGCCTGTCCCCCAGGGAGGAGGTCACATGTAGATCCTTGTAATCGGTTCCCCCTTTCCAACTCACCCTCCCAGTATCTCCACTCACACCACTGGTCCTGAAGGGATCATCTGCCCTGAATTTCCTGAGTTTCCAATTCCTATCTGTACCAGTGTACATCCTCTGGTCTCACCATATTTGTATGTTAGAATTGGGATCATGATAGTAGGGTAGGAGGAAGCAGTTAGGAAGTAGAGGAAAGTTGTATTTTTCATCATTGCTACATCGCACTCCTGTCTAAGCCCTTTCTGTAAGGGGATGTCCAGTGGCCCACAAATGAGCTTTGGGTCTCCACTCTGCACTCCCCCCTTCATTCACTATTACATGAATTTTTGTTCTGATGATGCTTGATACCTGATCCCTTTGACAAAACATGATCACACAGGCTGGTGTGCTTCTTCCATGTGGGCTTTGCTGCTACTGAGCTAGATGACCGCTTGTTTAACCTTCAAGTCTTCAAGACCCAGACGCTATATTTTTTGTTAGCTGCACACCATCAGCTTTCTTCACCATATTTTCTTATTCACCCGCTTAGTCTTCAGCTGTTGTGTCAGGAGGGTGAGCATCATAGAATGCCAATTTAATAGAAGAAAGTATTCTTGCATTGAGGGAGTACTTGAGTGGAGGCCCAATGTCCTTCTGCTACTTTCATACTAAACCTATAAATATATGCACATAGATCTATTTCCTCATCCTCGTATATAAATATTTGCTTATGTACATGCCTTTATTTAGACCTCTATAAATGCCCTTTGCCTCCTAGCTCTTTCCTCTATTTCCTTTGACTTTCCTCTTGTCCCACTATCATGCTCAGTCTTCATTTGGGTTTCAGTAATTCCTCTTGGTTCCATTACCCTTGATCATCCCCTACCAGGCCTCCTACGCCCTCTTCACCACCGTTTTGGATCACTTGTTTTTCCCTTGTCCCTGGGTTTGTTAACACTACTACCTTTCCCCCCACTTCCCCCTATCCCATGTCCCCCAAGAACTGTCGGTCCCATTGTTTTCTCCTCCAGATTGTTCATCCAGCCTATCTTATTTAGACAGACCTGCAGAGATAATAACATGTACAAAAACAAGACAGAGTACAATCAAGCAACAATATACAACAAAATAACAACAAACGAATAACAAAACAAGAAAGAAAAACTTGTAGTTAGTCCAAAGACTAACATTGTTGGCCTTTAGGAGTGTTTTCCAGTCCAGTCTGTTGGGGCACCATGCCCTGGCCCCAAAGTCCACTTTCAGCATTCCCTGGGGGCCTTGCTGCTCCATTCCCTTGCTGTTCTGTTGCACCTCCTTAGTGTTTTGCCTTGGTGTGGCGGGATCAGATTGGGCGCAATTCCCACACTGTGTCTCCAGTATTGGTCCTTGAAGGGCTAGGGGTCAGTGAGGGACATCTTGTCTCATAGTGGGGCTGGCCATGTGGTCCTCTCTGTGGACTGGATGCTCTACTCGGGAACATCGTCCTCAAGGCCTGATGCACCATGATGCCTTCCACTCTCTCCTCCTCCCCCTTCATCTGCTCCCGTGTGCTCTGATCAGATATGTCCCTCTCCCGGAGCTGCAAATTCAGTGCCATACTTTTAAATAAATTCTTCTGGGGAGAGGGGGAGTTTGAATATTTTAATTGTCCCCTGATGCCTACCTCCTGGATTTTATATAGGTTCACTTTTTGTCGTAGCTCCTTTTTCAGATTTGTTGTTATTTTTAAAGTTCTAAACATCACTACAAGTCTTTTTCCATAACTTCCCCCCTCTCTCCTTGGAGATGTGTGCTGTGTCCATTTTGTATTTATTCTGTTTCTTTAGATTTATATTAAATGCCAATAAGCCTTTAAAGCTTATTTTTCCCTTCAACATGTTTGTCAATATTAATTGAAAAACAATGATGTGGGTTGGCAATGTGTGATGTCCTCTATACAGGGGGAAGAAAAATCACCATCTCCAACAGAAGCTGCTCAAGTCACGTCCTATGTGGCCTTTGTCAGACATGCCCCACCTACCAGCTTATGCATTCTAACATCTCCATTGAAATGGCCATGCAGGTTCACAGAGGGTACTCACAATTATGGGGCTGATCAGGGGAGTGTACAGGTAACAATGAAAGATCAGAAAGGTTCAGGAGACGATTCTCTGATCAGGACAGCCTCTTCCCAGAGGCACTTGCGGGGATCCCTGGCCTCTATCCTGTGTGACCAATGTGGCTGAAGAAGTGGCATGGAGGTCAGCTGTGCCCCCATCCCCCATCCCTCTTCATCTAGTCTGACACACAGAAGTGGTTGTTTGAGACAATATATTTTTCACCCCACTTCATTTTTCTTTTGCTCCATTTAACCCAATGCACTCTATTTCAATGCTAGTTTCGACGGTTCCTTGCAATGGCCACACAGAGCTCACAGACAAAACTCAGAATTATGGGGATTTACTAGGGAAGCTAACAGGCTACCACAAATCAGGACTAGCTGCCAAAAGGCTACAGTCACTGGTCCTCCTGAACATCTCTCTTCAGCCAGTAGCTGAGTCCTACCCTGTCCTCAGTCTCTGAACCATGTGGTCCCCTCACCTCTGCTTCCATGGGCCAGGAAGCTAGCCCAGTGCTGTGCTGCACAATGCCATCATCTTGGCATGGCACCACTGTTGTTGCTCAAGGTCCCCTTGCCTCAGCCTCTGGTCTTGACCTGATGCCTTTCCTCTTTCCCATGGTCTCTGTGCCACAGGCTCTGGCACTTCTATTCTTCACGCTTGTTTCTGATTGAGATGGATAATTCTTTTATCGATGCGTGTGTTTTGTCTTTAAGCAGGCCATACATCCACAGAAAACAAAGGGTGGTGAGTTGGTTCACACTCTCTACTAAAATACAGGCTTCAGCCTGTCCATTAGAAGAGCAGAGAACTCCCTCCCGAATGGGAGGTTAGCGACTGGCATAGTTTATGATCTATCTTGCATCACATAAGATATTATGGAAAAACGATTACGGCTAGAAAGGCCATATTGAGTAATCGACTGCATCTCCGTTATGGAACTGCTGTCGAGCTGCTCCTCATGTCCAAAGGCGCAGGACAACACCACGGATATCAGTCGAAAGGCACGCAGCTCTCACTCCACGGTTAGCAAACCTAGCTTCCCAACTAATCCCAGTGCATATTGCAAATGGCTTCTTCCAGTTTGCATTGTGTTTTTGACTAAAGCTGTTTTGGGGGGGGGGGGATTACTCTTTTTCTGATATACTATTTTATCTGTTGTAACAAAGGAAGAAAAAATTCAACAATAGACAAGACTATGGAAACATTTTTATAAATAGCTGATTGCGCATGTAGACAAACATACAACTTCTCATGACATAATAGAAACTTTGGATAAAAATGCTTTAATTTGCATAGATTCCACATTTTCTCTTTTAGTGGTTGATTAATGACTGCAAAGAAAACTGAACTCATTTTATATGTAGAGCTTTAGTAAAAGGAAACGAGAAATAATTCTACAGAAGTACCTTAAAATTAGAATTTTAAATAACAAATGAATCTTACTTAAAAGCTGCTTTTCTTTCCTTTTCCTTCCAGTGTTTATAGCTGGAAGTTGGGAATATTTTAAAATTTTAATATTTATTCACTCATTCATTCAATATTTTACTTCTTTAATTACTGAGTAAAATCTATTCATGAGATTTAAGGTAAAGACATAGGTTTATCTGAGTGGAGAGTGAGAGTATATTTGTGGCCAAGTGGGTAAAGAAATGGTTTGGAAAACCGCTTGGGGCTATTTCCATATGGAAAAGTTCATTCTACTTTCTTATGGATTTTTAGGATTAGTTTGTTGAATGCTGTCAAGGTGATGATTGCAGTGTTTTATTTTGGCAAACTGGGATTTTAACTCAGGCTTTTTATAGCAAAGAGACATTTCAGGAAATCGCTTTTCAGCCTAGATTGTTTTTATGTACTTAGGTAGCTGTCGGGTGCATTACTCTGTATTTTAATTTTTTCGAAAAGTTTATCACTTTATCATGTTTTTACACAATCATTTATTCACTTATTCATTTATTTATATGTGCTTATTTGTCTACTTTATTTCCCCCACTACATCACGAGGACTTCACATATTTGGGAGCAGCCCATAGGTAGTCAAACCCTAGCTGTGGAACCAGAAAAGGGATGCTGTGTCTCACTGGATTCTGTCACCCTCACGATTAAAGAGGACTTTGCTTCCTTTCCAAGTTATTCAGAAATTTGGAGGCAAAAGGAATCGACAAAGCCACATGAACGCTTCAGGGTTTCCAGAATTCCTGCAGGTCATGCAAAGGATCCTTTATGCAATTCTTTATCCCAGAACTATTGTTCTAAAACTCGAAACTCACAGCCATCAAGTCAATGTTGACTCAGCAACCGAGACGGTAACTGTTACACAAGAAAAAGCCCAGTCTTTCTCCTGGAGCAGCTGGTGGTTTCGAACTGCTGGTCATGTGAATCACAACTCATAACCACTACACCACCAGGGCTCCTCCATGGCTAGTCAGATAATGGCAAGGGGACTGGGGGTGATAAGTGGAAGGAGACTGGCAGGAATCTTACACCCCAAGGAGGAGGAAACAGGCTTTGTGCATACGCCTCTCCAGCACAAAGGAAGGCAAAAGGCAAAATAGAATACATTTCCTTATCAATAGAAGAGACAGGAGATATTGGAGATCATTAAATGGCCCAGGGAATAAAGACAGGGGGTTCACAGAACGCCCACAGTGGCTAACTAGACTCTTGAGTTTGGGGTCTGAGACAAGCGCACTGCATGCAGTCTGGGGAACTGGGCAGATAGAAAGCCAGAAGATGCATGTCTGAAAGGAGGAGGGATGCGACAGAGGCCCAGCCCATAGCAGAAGTCCTGTCAGAAAGCAGCCTTTGGAGGGAAGTCCACCATCAGGCAAGAGGAGGTCCAGCACTACGTTTTGCCTGGCCTTTTAGACAAGCTAAGGGGGCTTCAGACTTCTTTTCCCAAAGTATCCTCTTGGAAAAACTTACTCCTTCTGCTCAAATCTTTTCTCTGACTCTGGTCTGAATTGTGTCTGTCATCTGACATCTTTCGTGGAGAGGCTGGCCATCCCGAGCCTCCTCCTTGCAGCATGACTATCAGCCTGGGGAGAAATGACTTCCTGAAGCCAATGCTCTGTGTTAGGACGGACAGACCCCAAGCCTGGCCTGTTGTCCTCAGGAAAGAGGAATTGTTTCCATATTCATAATCTGTCAAGAATGCAGCCACGTCTTACCAGTTTCTTGCCTTAAGCGTCATCTTTCTTCTAGAGCACTCCACAGCCTCTTAGACATTCTTTCTGCGTCTACACGTACGAATTTCAGTCTTAGCACAGCAAAGCGTCTCTTTTAAAACGCAGTGTTGTGTCACTCCTCTTGTCCAAAGTCAAAATGGTCGCAATGCCAAATTCAAAAGACCAGTCCTCACTGGGTGCTGAAAACAGTTGAGTGCTTCACGACGAGCTGGAACGCTGGGGCCTTGAGCCCACCCAAAGGCCCCTCAGACGTCAGGCCTGGGAACCTGCTCCGGAAAACCCTCCTGACGAGAGCGTTTCTCCTCAGCCCATGTGGAGTAGCTGTGAGTTCGAATCCATCTGATGGTCTCTACCCACTTGAGCCTGTTCTGCTCCAGCCACTGGTTCATCTCCCTCCCCCGCAGCACCCACAGGCTTCAGATTCTTCTCCTTTCTGCTTCCCCTTTGAGGCTTTGATGAATGCTCTCTCTGTTGTTCTTTTCACAGCTCAGTCTTCCTTCTGCTTTTAGGACTTTGCCCTAGCTTTCTTTCTGCCTCGAATGCTCTTTCATCAAATATTCACAGCGCCTTTCTCCCTTGTGCCAAATGTCCTCTTATCAGTGAGTCTTATTCTGAATTTTGTTGTTCAAATTCCAACAGCTTATACTCCTGATCCACTCATTTCCCTTTCCTCACTTTGATTTTCTACCTTCCATCCAAGGACATAATTCATTTAATTACCATATTTACTTTTATTGGGCCTTCCCTTGCTGTAACACAGCAAGTTTAGGAACATTTGTCTTTCTCCATGCTATGACTCATGCAGCTAGAAGTGTGTTTGACATCTGACAGAGAGTGTAGGCTGAAATGCATGGCATCCATGTGGCTTAATGAGTGAATCACTGACAGTGTGAGGAAGCCTGAAGACTTCAAGTTGCTATCTTCACCACAATCCTGATCTGAAATTCTTCGTAAAAATGGACTCTCCTTGTGTGATGCTGGCATCAATATATCCATCATACAGATAAACAAAAAAAATCTAAGACGCAGCTAATAAGTGTCATATCTATGATCCAAATAAAATCTGTCTGTTTTCCAAGCTTCTATGCTTCTTGTTGTGTGCTTATTTCTTTGTTCTTCTTTGATCTAACACCCATTTTAAACGGAACTTATGTCTGGGAAATAAGCGCCTGGCAAGAAGGTTCTTAGAGGATCTGCTCCTCTTGCGGGTGGTTGAGATGCTACAGGACTGACTGAGAGAGATTACTCCCACAGCGGGTGGAGGAAGACAGAGACTTTCCTTTCATCCGTTATATTCTTAGCTCCTTAATCCTGGTCGCTCCTCACCTGGGAAACATTCATTATCTTGCTCTTTGAAAAGTGTGTGTAGAAGAGATCTTGGAGGGACATTTTGAGAGCGTTGCCCTTCGAGAGTCATGCTCTCATCTGTCCGTATAGGACGGAGTGCTGGGGAGGTGCAGTCTCCACTCCTTCCAACACTCCTTTCCCTCCTAGAAGAACTCACCAGCACCCCGGAGAGGGCAGCAAAGTTACCAACTATGAAACGATTACCCTTAAATACAAACTAAAAAATACCGAGAATCTTCTTTTGCATTTTTCCAAAGGAAAATTTTCACCTTCAGTTACAGTTCTCTAGTGCAATTATTTCAGAAATTAGATGCCAATTTTTGAGGTGCTTTTTAAAAAGTTTTATTGAGGTATGCTTTATAAACAATAAAATTCACATAGTTAATGTGTAAAAATGATGTTTATCGCATATATTCAACTGGAAAACTTTCAAGATAAAGAATATATCCATCACCCCCCACCCCCAGTTTCTTCATGCCCCATTTTCATATTTCTCTCCAATTTATTGCTGTCTCCCTCACCCAGCCATTTAGACAATCACTAAATTGTTTTCTGCCACTGTCCATTGTTTGCATGACCTAGAATTTAAAATCAATCAGATCCTTTGGAATGTTTTTGTTTGTTTCCCCCTCCTGGCTCCTTTCACTCAGCATACTCTTGGGGGTTATAGTTTTTATCAAATTGGGAAAAATTTTAGTCATTGTTTCTTCAAGTATTTTTCAAGTATCCCATCTCTTCTCCTTTGAAGACGACTATTAGCCACATTAAAAGCAAAAACCTAAACTAAACTAAACTCAATTCTATATCATCAGTTTTGGTTCCCAGCCACCGTGTATGGGGTTTTTGCAGCCATGCATCCTTAGGAAGCGGACGGCCCCGTCTTTCTCTCCTGGAGCAGCTGGTGGGCTTGAACGACTGCCCTGTTGGTTGCCAGTCTAACCTGACAGCAACCTGACAGCAAATGTGCCATACCTACTTGATGTGCTGTTCATATTTTATTCCCAAACTATTTAATGTTGGGTAAGTCTTAACTGATTTGTCTTCCAGCACATATATGTCTTCTGTAATATCCTATCTATTATGAATTTCATACACTAGATTTCTAATCTTAGACACTGGCATTTTAAATTCTAGAACTCTGATTTGTATTTTTTAATTTTTTTGGTCTTTTCTTATTATGTTCACTTTTTCTCCAATTTCTTGAACACATGGCAGGCACTTTAGTTACCTCTTCCCATTCTTCATTCATTCATTTGGGGCTAGGTTTCCGCTGGTTGATTTGTATTCTTCATTTTAGGTTATATTTTCATGCTTCTTTGCATGCCTGGTAATTTTTGATTGGATGTCAGACATCAAATTTTACCATATTGGATTCTAATAAATATATATTCCTGTAAAAATCCTTAAACTTTGTTCTGGGAAGCAATTAAGGCTATTTGGGAACCATTTGTTAATTTTTTTGTCATGCGGTTAAACTGTATTAGCCTTTATCAACCAGTGCTTCATCAAGGATTAATTTGCTCTACCAATGAGGCAAAAATCATATGACACTTCCAGTCAGTTCTTCTGTGTGAATTACTAGTTTTAGCTATGCGGTCAGTGGAGGGATGAATAATTCCTGATGTGTGTGATTTTCTAAGAATGACCACTTCTGATCTTCTACGGTAATTGTGGTGTCGCCTTTGCGTAGCTTCCTTGCGCGCATGTGCAGACCAGTACTTAGCCGACAATCCTGGTCAGTAGTACTGAAAGACTTAGAAGCTGGCTCAGTCATGTGCTGTCTCTTTCCACCATGACTTCCTAGAACTCTCAGTTTGCTCCAAACAGTGAGATCATCAGGCCCTCCTGTGTCTCTCTCCTGGCATCAAAGTCTGATTTCTTTATCCCAGTCTTATCTTTCTTCTTTCTAGTCTCTCATGGAATAGTGTTCTTGGTTTCTGGAAGTTCAATATTTTAAAACAAGCATTATTTCAGATGTGACAGGGCTTCACAATTTTCATGTTATCTTTCAATTCCGTTTTTGAACTCTTTGAGGCCCCCTCGGGCGTGTATTCCCCACCCCCCCCACTTTCAGACAAGAGACCACATCTGGTTCCTGTTACTCCATCTTAATCAGAATCAGAAGTAAGTAAGGACATATGTGACTTGACTTGAACATTTTTAATTCCAAAGGGACATTTCAAACAATACGGCTAAATTTTTCAAGGAAAAGCAAATATTCCCCTGAAAAGAAGTTCAAAACTTATGACCCTCAAAAGAACAGCTATTTCCTTTTAGCAGGAATTAGAGTTGACTTTGACCAGGATAGTAGTGTAAAAGCTGACAACTTGTAACCCTTTACAATTGTCAAGCTTCATTCATAAATGGCATGATATTTTGGAGCTTTTGTTTTAGTTTAGATTTCTGTCAGAAATTAAAAGAAAGGAAAAACTCTCCATGCCACGTGGCTTTTAAACTTTCAACTTTGATAGGTCATTTACAATTCAAAGCATTTAATCCATTTCAGATGATAGTTATGATGAAATTTACAGAATACGCTTAATGATTATAATTGACATGCCTATGCTTATTTTTGCCACTATTTTAGTTCAGACACCTTTAATCATTAAAAAAATCCCTCTTATTTGATAATTAATGTAGTTGAATAAATAATTTCCTTAGTTCTAGGCATATTTTTAAATAGTTTACATAGATTAAAATGCTACATCTTCAAAACAGCTGTAGGAGTACATTGGCTGCTAGTCCATTCTTATAGATGGAGAAACTGAGGCAAAACAGGGACCCCTAAAAAGGAAGGCGTAGAACTGGGACTCAAACCTGCCATCCTTTTATTTCCTCTCATTAAAATACCTGGTTTCAATAATTTTTTGTCTTTGGTTATTTAAGGATTCAAAACTGACCTTTTATCTCACCCGGAGTCCTGGTGGTGTCACGGGACTCACCGGGCTGCCATCCGGCCGGCCAGCAGTGTGGGAACACCAGCGTGTCTGAGGGAGAAAGGCTCTTGACTCCCTAGGGAGCACAGCCCACGTTCTGCCCCTTACAGCGACACCAGGAGCTGGCGCTGACTGGATGGCAGTGAGTGTTTACTTGGCAGCTGGCCAATAGTTGACATCTAATAGTGCTCGGTAAGGGCATGGCAAGTCCATATAATTTCATAAGTTTTAGGCAAATTTTATTTCTAATTTCTTCATTTTACAGATAGGAACTCAGAAAATTTAGGGATGTTGTTCCGACAAGTGACATAGAGGAAAACTGACCATTGCTATGTATATTATTTTAGACATTTTAAATTAAAATGTAACATGGCCTAATAAAGAACAGACTATCATTTGGGTAAAGAAATGTTTATTTTATTTCTTTCTGTGCATCTACAATTTTTTTCCTCAAGTAGTTTTTTTGAAAATATGATTTTCGCTCCAGCTCATTTTTCTTTCACTTCATTTAACTGAAATGGTAGCTTAAGTAACAAAGAAAGTGGTTTTGTTTCCATCATCTTATCACTTTTACAGAAATAATTTTGAAAGCCCTAGAATAATAGCATGACTCCTGTATTCATGGAGGTAATGGATCAGTCAGGGATGGAACATTCAGAGAGAACCACAGAATGAGAACCCAACACACTGCTGTCAAGTCAACTCACCGTCTGGCTCTCTGGGACTGGATAAGAGTCCTCCCCCCGCCCCCCCTCCCCCACACACACAGTTTCCAAGGCTGTAAATCCTCAGGGCAGCGGATTGACACATCCTTTTCCTTGGAAGCGTTGGGGGGAATGCAGACGTTCATGAATGCAGATGTTCATGCAAGGGCTAGCAGCATGGAGAAGACACTGAAACTTGTAGAAATGCAGAATGTCAGGCCCAGGCTCAGATAGGGACTCGGTTTTTGCATTTCTAACCCAAACTCCAAGTGACTTATGTTCACAGTAAAGTCTGAGCAGCACTTCCCCTCCTGGTTCTGCAGCTGTGACCTCCTTCTGTTCATTCCCAGTGAGGAGCTCTAATCTGGCTAATTACCCTTGATTAGCAACCCTTAGGGAAGGTGGGAGAGAAAAGTTGAATCTTAAACTGCAAATGACCAATTTCCAACTGAGAGAAATTTCACCTTCTTGATTCTCCCATACCCTCCCACTCCTGATTCAGAGCTTCCAGAATCTGAAACCAGTTAAATCTCTGAATGAACCGAAATCTACTTTGCCTAAAAATATTTAATGATACTGTTCACATTTGTCAAGTTTTGTCTTCTTCAGATTTCCTTTTCCCTTAAAACTCTGCAAAACTGAGATTTAATATAATGTGATCTCCTAAATGGTTTATTTGTAATTAACCTCCCCCAATTGTGAAATAATTTAGCGTTCACTTGTATTCGATTATTAAACAATCCATAGAATGTTAAAGCTTTCTCCTTTGAATCATTTCTAAGTCTAAATAGAGTACTTGAAAGATACTTTAAAATATTAAGAGATCATTTTGAAACAAATTGTTCTTGGTTTGATGGGGTAAATATCAGCATTAAGTTACGCACACTGTTCTCTCATGGAGAGAAAGCATAAATAGGAGAAATATATTGTTGTATTTTGTGTGATCTATGTGCTACACGAAGGCAGAGTTGCTTTGGCACACAATTTAGATCCTGGGACCGAAGTGGGAGCTTTGCTTTCTGGGGACCAGACTGCATCTTTAGTGCCCACTGAGGCTGTCAATCCTTAATGAGAGTGAAAAGCCTGTCTTGTCTAGTGGAACTGCTGTTGTGTTCAAGCTACTAACTGCCAGGTTAGTAGCCCAACGAGGAACCAACTGTACCACCAGGTATCCATCATGTTTGTCATACAGGGCAAGGAATATAGCATGGCAAGCTAATAAGTGCTGTCTATGCTATTTGACTACTTTCTTTGCTTTTCACATCATATACAATTATCAGACAAAGCTACTAGTCTTAATCTTTTATGCTTCAATTTCCTAACTTGAAATCTCCACCAAAGATTTTCCAAAGGAGTCTCTGGTTGATGCACACGACTAGCTGAAAGCCTGGACAGCCTGAGGCATCTCAGCAGACTGTCTGGACAACTTTTTACGGAATGGAGTGCTCGAAGGTTGCCGGTCACTGGTGTTGCTGTCACAAAATCACACTTCTAACGTCAGCAGTTATGTTGTCAGCTTAGAACCTGGTATCAGACACGTCTTATCATATCAGATGTCTTGTAGAGCCAGTCTGAGAATCCCAAATAAAGCCATGAAGAGATTCTCTAAAGATGACACAAAATTTGACTCTGTTAAAAATATGTGCATGATTCCTCCTTATGATCGCGAAGAAATGGGTGGGAGGAGTTTGACTGCCTTCTTCCTTGATCAGCAAAATGAAGAGTGCAGTTAGAATGGAATCTGTGGGAAGACAGCAAACTGCAGAGGGCATGTTCTTTACATGCATCCCCCAAACAACAGGTTTTCTTTTGCCTTTTCAAGAATAAATGTGCCTATTTTATCATCTTGAAATCATTTGCTGTAGATTTCATTATATAGACTTATAAGGTACGTCCAAATAAATTAAGAGCAATCTTCAAATGAAATAATATGTGCTCTTAAAATGTCAAATTAAATTATATTTTACAGTATATCATAATATTAAACAATATTGCTTTACCTTTGACATTCAACCTCAATATTGAAGGATGGTGGGAACGAATGGCAGTTCTATAAGAAAACACACCAGTACTTAATAAAGCATTGCTATCATACGTTTTAGACAGTATAACATAAAGGTATGAGCAGATTTTCAAGCATTAAAATAGATGGCTATTTGGATATTTATTTTCCATATGAAAATTAACACTGTTTAGGTGGAAATGATACACATTGATGTGAAGAAATTTGAGTTAATTATATATAATGAAATGCATTAGTGAAAATGTGTCTTTAAGTTTAGTCATAAACAAAGTCAAAGTCTTAAAAACAGAATAAAGGGGCAAATCTTGCACCTGCTCACTGATGCCTGAAATTGAGCCATGGAAGCATAATTCATTCCATTTAAAGCTTTAAATTCCTGTGAGAATGGCTCTTTTTACCACAATGAAAATCATCTCTTTTAAATTACAGATGCCTGGAGAGGTAGTGACAGCATATCATCATATCCACACTCAGGTTTTCATTAAAGGAACACTTAAACTTGAGTGAACCATATTAGTGGAAACGCGCTTAGTCAGAAATGAGAGATTCAGTGCAACTGTCTAAAATGGTGCTTCTTCGTCTTGAGGTAGTTGGTGGATCGGTTTGGAGTAAATCACAATGGTTTGGATAACATTATGTAAGTGATTTATCTAAGTGATGCACATCACCAATTAGGTTGATGAGTACTTTGTTGTTGCTATTATTTTTAGTAAGAAGAGATCAAAGATTACTAAGAAACGTGTAGAATATTTGCATGAGGCTCATGGAAGCTTGCAGGAGATTGACAGAGCAAAACGTTTCGTCTGAGTTTTGTTACAGCCACTGTGGTAGTTATATAATCTGGCGTCAATTTGAGGATTAAGAGTGTAGGGGTGGAGTCTAGTCTGTCAATCAGAATATAGCCAATGAGGCCTTTCTTTGGGCATGGCCTTCTCCTGAGGATTCTGGGAACTCCTATATTTCCTCCTTGGAGGCAGAAGACACTCTCTCTCTTGGCTCACTCCCTGAGGGACATCCCTGAAGAGAAGACACATGGAGAGAGGCTGATAGAGCCAGACATCTGGAGCTGGAGAAGGCATGTGGAGACCCCTGCCAGGGCTGAGATGCTTACAACACCCCTGGATCTGCAAGACTTCCCACCCACTGGCCTGTGATCTTCCTGCATTCGGTGTCATTGCATGTGTTTCGTGAGTCGGAAGAGGACTTTATAGATTGGTATCGGACACATGGGCTAATATTGAACTTAGGGACTTGAACTGGAGTGGGCTGGGATGTTTTCTCAATATTCAACTGCTCTTGTGTATGTATAAACCTCTTTCTTATACACATATGAGTGTCTGTGAATTTGTTTCTCTAGTCTACCCAGACTAACACAGCCATTCATGAACATTGCCACTCTTATGATGGGAGTTGGTCTTTATTAAAGTTTGTTGAAGGCAAAGGACACAAGGATCTACCTGGAAAAATTCACCACTGTGATAGGTAATAATCAGGGCCCCAATAGTGGAAGATCTAAAAATTCCAGTTATTTCATAGTTCCTGAATATGAACAACAAACTACAGAGTAAAAGTTGAGGCTCAGGGAGAACTAAATCTGAAGGGAAAATCAAAAGTGAAATAATTAAAAAACTTTGATGTCTTCCTAAGCCATATGGACTTTATTCTGTGAACATCAGGAATCAACCAGTTCATGAGATCATAATTATATATGCATTTCAGAAAGACAACCCTCATAGTATGAACACCCGGAGGATCATGGTGCCGGTCACCAAAGAGTAGGTGAAATTGTAAAGCAAACGAGTTGACCCTCTGCCTTATGTTCTTGAAGAATGCAGCTCCTTTCTGCTGAAATCTCTTTTCACCCTCAAGCCTGCAGGATAATGTCAGCAATCACTCTTTACTGAGCCAGATGTTGCGAAACGATCTTTGAGTGAATTTCACTTATTGCATGGATTATTTCCTCTAGTTCCTCCCACAAAACAGAAAGAACTCAATTGAAGGGTGAAGCAGTTAGATAGCTCTGGGGAATACCAATCCCCAATACTAACAAAATAGGCATGCAGAGTCATTGAACAAGCATTGGAAATATGGTATCAGTAAACTCAAATTGCCATATAATTTCTACACATATTGTCATATTAACTGATAAAATAAAACACAGACATTCCTTTTAAAGCATAGGATGCTTATTTGATTGGACATAAATTCTAAAAAATAATTTTATTGTGATGAACAATCTCAACTGAATATTTGATTGATAGATATACAAATTATATGTTGCAACTCTAGATTTGGTCATAAACCCTCTACTGGGCCAGCTGACCATGTATCCAAATACACAAATGCAGACTGATGAAATTCTGAAAATAAACATTTGTACACATTTTTCCCTTAGGAATAACAAGAATTTAATTCCATATTATTTTAAAGACCAGGAGATTAACAGAATTGAATGGAAGACAATTTCAATGAATTTATCTTACTGTATATAATAAATTCCATTTACATTTTTGAAAATGAAAAGAAATACAATTTTTAACTTATCTCGATCACATGAAGTTTAAACAGATATTTAAAGATTTTCCATTTAAATGTGCATCAAAATTTTTAGGCTTCAGTGCCTAGTCTAGAGCATGTTATTACTATCTTATTTATTTTTATGTAGTAACTATTTAATTTTCATATCCCTCTTCCTGAGCAGAAACCTGATGCCTACAAAACTTGACAAGTAGTTTGCCATGGATGCATGAATGAGTAGAAGGAGGCAGCTTCAAATAGGAGAGAGCACCTGCATTTAAACTTAGTTTCCTGACTTAAAATTTATACCTTTAAGTTCAAAGTAGCTGACTCCCCCTAGACAGGTTCTTACTCTAATCTTACTTTCTACTTTCTGAGAAGAGCAAGAAGTATTTAAATAAGCCACATTCATTATTTGGAAGGCATCGTCACCAGTGATGGGAAAAACGAAGATGGAGCGTAGTGTGATGAAAGCCCTTTTCTTCTACACCAAGATTAGTCTGCAGGAGAGAAGGGGTTGTCTTGCAGCGACAGTCAAAGAATGGCAGCATTTCTTCCATTGCCTTAACCACAATTTCTTTTTTGTCCTTAAGAGGAATCCTAATTCCTACAAAATTGTCTCTTTGTTCTTTGAGCCATTAACTGTTACTTTTTCAAAGTTGCTTCTGTTTAAATGGAGATCTGTGTTAGACTGGGGTGTCTAGAGAAACAAAACCAGGAAGACTCATACATGGAAAAGAAAAAACACTTTCCACCAAGCAGTTGTCTTAGCCCAGTCTAATTCAAGTCTATGGGTCCAATGCCAGTCAGACCCTCTTCTGACGCATGGAGCTGCAGGCTGATGAGACAGAAAGCAGAAAATCACAGGCCAGTGGGTAGAGTCTCCTTGATCCAAGGGAGGAGGGAATAGGTGAAAACGCCCACTGCGCTCCAGATTGGCAGCCCACATGGGGCCTTCTCTAGAGGTAGACACAGATTCCCAGCCAGCAGGAAAGTGAAGGACCAGAGGAGAAGAAAGAATTTCTTGCTGCCTTTCTTATAAAAGGCCACATGCCCAAGGAAACATCATCAGGCTGCCACCTGATTGACAAGTTGGACTCTACACTTCAACAAAGGTTCAAGTTGAAATTAAATCTAAGGGCCCCTTGCAAGGTGATGGTGTTAGAAAAATATAGTAATGTTGAAAACACAGATATTTTAGTTAGAAAGACCTGTGATGGTTAGGTTCAATGTCAACTTGGCTTGGTCAGGATTTTTCATGGTTTGGCAGTGAGGGTCTGGCTGTGACTTAGTACTCTAGGCTGTGACTTAACATAGTGTAATGAACTCCCAGATGGGATTTGCTATACGCAACCAAGCAGCTGTGAAAAGATTAGGGTGGGATACAATTGGAAGGAAGTTTCTTTATTTTTGCTAGTCTGGATCCTTCATTTGGTTCATCTGCCTCTTGTTCTTTGGATTTGTGCCAATGACCCGACTGCTGATCCTGCAAACCATCAAAGTCTAACACCTGACCTGCCGACATTAGGTTCATCTGCTTCTGGATCCATCCGCCCTGGTATTCCTACTTGCTTTCCTGCTTCCTGATTCATACTTGAGTAGGACTGGATTTAACAGCTCCTGCAACTGTGTGAACTAATTTCTTTATATTAATTGATATTAAATTCACTGAAAATCCCAGAACACTTAATTATGCCTATGCTTGATCTATGTCAGTGGTTCTCAACCTTTCTAATACCACAACCCTTTAGTATAGTTCCTCATGTTGTGGAGAACCCCCAACCATAAATTAAATTATTTTTGTTGATACTTCTTAACTGTAATTTTGCTACTGTTATGAATCAGGTAACCCCTGTGAAAGAGTTGTTCGACCCCTAAAGGGGTCGCCACCCACAGGTTGAGAACTGCTGATCTATGTGCTTATGCATGGATCCAGTGGCAGTTGTGGGGACAGAACAAGGGAATACTGCTTAGTTTCCAATCAGGAAATGTATGTGTCAGGTTTGTATCCTCTCACCATACTAATATGTTCAACCTGTATGTTGAGCAAATATTCAGAAAAGCTGGATGATATGAAGAATGTAACATCAGGATAGGAGGAAGGTTGATTAACAACCTGAAATATACAGATCGATGACTCAACCTTGCTTGTTGACAGTGAGGAGCACTGGAAGCACTTTCTGATGAAGCTCAAGGAGAACAGAGTCCCTGAAAAGGGACATCCTGTCTGGTAATGTGAAGAAGGGGAAGACCATCTACAAGATAGATTGACATTTGACTACTGATGGGCTTTGGGTCTCCATTCTGCCCTCCCCCTCCTTCCCATTGAGATGATTTTTGGCTTGTTGTTTGTTTGTTTTGTTTTGGGTACTTGATGCCTGATACCTGAGCTCATTGGCACACCATGATCACACAGGTTGGTGTGCTGCTTCCACGTGGGCTTTGTTGCTTCTCAGCTAAATGGCCACTTGTTTATCTTTAAGTCTTTAAGATCCCAGATGCTATATCTTTTGATAGCCAGGCACCATTAGCTTTCTTCACCACTTTTGCTTATGCACCCATTTTGTCCAGCGATTATGTTAAGGAAGGTCACATCACAGAGTGACACGTTAGTAGAACAAATTCAACTGGACACCACCTGTCAGAAGGGCCACAGAGAAGAAATGAGCCAGTCAGGGTACAGTATAGCACTGATGAACACACACAATCTTCCTCTACATCTTTAATGCTTGCTCCTCGTCCCCCCACCCCCCACCATCATGACCCCAATTCTATCTTACAAATATAGCTAGACCAGAACATGTATATTGGTACAGATAAGAGCTCGCACAACACAGGGAATGCAGAACAGATAAACCCTCAGGACCAATAAGAGGAGCAGCGATACTAGGAGGGTAAGGGAAAGGGGGGAGGATTAAGGGGGAACCGATCACAATAATGGACAGGGGGACAGACAGCAGAAAAGTGGGTGAAAGGGGACAGTTTGATGGTGTAAGACATGAAAAAATATTTTATAAATTATCAAGGGAATATGGGGGAAGAGATTATAGGGGAGGGAGGGGAAAGTGAGCTGAAGCCAAGGGATCAAGTAGAAAGAAAATGTTTTGGAAAAGATGATGACAATACATGTACAGATGTGTTTGACACAATGGATATATGTATGGATTGTGATAAGAGCTGTGCCCAGTAAATTAAATTTTTGAAAAAGATAGGTTGATGTAATTTCTGTAACAGTGTGCTCAAACACAAGAACAATTGTGAGGATGGTATAGACTGGACAGTGGTCTGTTGTGCATAGGGTCGCTATGAGTCAGAACTAACCCAAAGGCACCAAACAGCCCGTGTGTGTGTGTGTGTGTGTGTGTGTGTGATTATAATTCTCCCAGTTCTGAAGGCATAGCATTCCCATTGGGAGAGGAAATCTGGAGAGATTGGAGTTTAGAGTTATAAATGTGGATATTATAAAATACACATATATTCTTTACATAACTACATCTGTAACTATTTTTTTCTGTCACTTTTTATTAAATTTGTGTATTTTCCAAGATCATATTCACTGCAATTATATTTTTGTAGAAAGTTTATGGAGACTTGCTATCAAGGAACTAAGAAGCTTTATTTTTATAAATATACTTTTGATGATCCTATTTGTGTGTCCATATGCTCTATATTCTGCTCAGTACTAGTGTGTCTGAATAAAAAGATAAGTCATTGCACATAGAAACCAAATTTCCCTTCTGACTCTTTCTGGGGATCAGTGATACAACACACAACTGTTTGGTCAGAAAAAAAAGAAGAAATGTGGAATTATAAGTGTATTGGCAGCATTGATGGACAATTTTACTTAGATCCTACTATAATGTTAGTATGAGATTATCATACATGCATATGATAACAAAGATGCAAACAAACAGAAACAACCACCCCATTGTTGTCGAATCAATTCCAACTCAAAGTGGTTACAGGAAGAGGGCAGGACTGCATTATATGGTTTCTATGACTGGAAGTCCTGGGGGAGCAGACAGTATCATCTTTCTTCTAAGCAGAGGCTGTTGGATTCTAACCACTCACCTTACTCTTCACAGCACAATACTTAACCCAGTTTGCCACAAAGGCTGGCTCATGAAGTTGGCAGAACAGTGATATGGAAACATGTGGATAACATGGAAGGATGACATATCCAGAGTATAGTACAGTACCGATGAAACATATAACTATCCTCCAATTCTTTAATATTGCCTCCCCTTACTATTATGGTCTTACTTTTATCTCATTAATTTTGTTAAGCCTGCATATGTTCATTTGTATAATTAAACTTGTTTGATGCATGAAATCCAAGATAGATAAACTCTTCAGAAAGTGTAATTGGAGTAATGATTCCCTAAGGGTATGGGAAGAGGGGGTGGGGAAGGGGGAACAGATAGCGATGATGATGATATTGTAGGTACTGCATAACCCCACTTGAGGGGAATGCATAATAATTGTAGGTGAACAGCTACATTGAATGGTGTAAGATACATAAAAATAATAATATATAATATAATAGCAAGGGTATGGGGGTAAGGTGGCGGAGGCAGGGAATAAAGGGCAGCTGATATCAAAAAAGATCAAGAAGAAAGAAAAAGTTTTGAAAATGATGGTGGTAGTGATTGTACAATGATGCGTGATCTAATTGAATTATGGATTGTTATAATCTGTAAGTGCTTCCAATAAAATGATTTTTTTAAAGAAAATATGTGGACAATAGATTTTATTTAGCTAGTGAATAAAATAAGCTGTATATTAGATAGACTGGTTGTCCCAGGCAATTTTATAAGTGTTAGTTATGCATATTAATCAAATGTTTTATGAATCTTGTATATAAACCAAAGCTGCAAAAATATTTATATCAACAGAAGAATGATTTGTTAATACATAGTATGACTTGGTCAGGTAGTAAAAACAGGGGCAAATAATTATTTGGTGTTCTTTTTATCATTTAAGTACATAATCTAGACTTAAAGAATCTCATGTATTACTTAAGAGGCTACAATTCATAGGCACTATAACTTGTACTAATTTGAATTTCTCATATAATCTCTAAGGAAGAGTTTGGGTTGGAAGATGGATATTCCAACAAAATGACAATGAAAGACCAGATAAATGACTATTTTCAATTGATTCTTTTTAAACGTTTTATTAGGGGCTCATACAACTCTTATCACAATCCATACATACATCAATTGTGTAAAGCACATCTGTACATTCATTGCCCTCATCATTTTCAAAGCATTTGCTCTTCACTTAAGCCCTTGGCATCAGGTCCTCTTTTTTCCCCTCCCTCCTCGCTCTCCCCCTCCCTCATGAGCCCTTTATAATTTATAAATTATTATTTTGTCATATCTTGCCCTGTCTGACGTCTCCCTTCACTCATTTTCTGTTGTCCGTCCCCCAGGAAGGAAGTCCCATGTAGATCCTTGTAATCGTTTCCCTCTTTCCAACCCCCTCTCTCTCTACCCTACCAATATCGCCCCTCACACCCCTGGTCCTGCAGGTATCAGCTGCCCTGGATTCCCTGTGCCTCCAGCTCCTTTCTGCACCAGTGTACATCTCTGCTCTATCCAGACTTGCAAGGTAGAATTCAGATCATGAGAGTTGGCGGGGAGGGGGAGGAAGCATTTAGGAACTGGAGGAAAGCTGTATTCTTCATCGGTGCTGCACCGCACTCTGACTGACTCATCTCCTCCCCTAGACCCCTCTGCAAGGGGATCTCCAGTGGCTGACAAATGGGCTTTGGGTCTCCACTCTGCACTTCCCCCTTCATTCACTCTGGTAAGATTTTTTTGTTCTGATGATGCCTTATACCTGATCCCTTTGACACCTTGTGATCACACAGGCTGGTGTGCTTCTTCCATGTGGGCTTTGTTGCTTCTGAGCTAGATGGTTGCTTGTTAACCTTCAAACCTTTAAGACCCCAGACGCTATCTCTTTTGATAGCCGGACACCATCAGCTTCCTTCGCCACATTTGTTTATGCACCCATTTGTCCTCAGCGATCGTGTCATGGAGGTATGCACCCAATGATATGATTTTTTGTTCTTTGATGCCTGATAACTGATCCCTTCGGAACCGTGTATCAATTGATTCTTAATGGAAATTAAGACAATGTCCTTGGAAGACGGATCCCAGTGTATAAAGAAAGTACAAAGCATTAGTTAAGAAACTGACAGCATTTGTCAAAGAGAACAACATAGGTCATCTTAGAAAGTGCTTTTTTTTTTAGCATAAATTAAATATGAGGTGTTTATTTCTAGAAAATGGAAGATAATACATCATTATTTTTTAAATTTCATCTTGGATTGTGGGTATCTGCAAGCAAACTTCTGAAATACTGTTTACTGAATAATTTACTAGCAGGGAACAATATAATTACAAGGGGGGAAAGTAGGTTATAGTAATGTAATTGCAGCAATTTGATAGTAGTTGCCTAGCCTTTGGCTGAAAATTGTTTTTAAAATAGCAGACCTTCAGATCCCAGAGCAACTCTGTTTTATGCATAGGCAGATTTTTCAGTACATAAGTTCAGTAAAGCCATGGTGTCAAAGTTGTTGTTGATGGCCCACAGTTAGAAACAGATTTTACATTGACAGCCAGTGTGTGTCCACACACACACACACACACACACACACACACACAATGTACCTTTATCACGTGTGATGCTTGCTAAGATTGTTGTATTACATCCTGGGATGTTCTTTTTCGCTCTATTCCATTAAATGTGATTACTGACAGATTTAGTTCAGGCTGCTGCCAGCAGTGGGAGATTCCCAGCTCCGGAGCTCCGGTTCTAGCACGAGCGAGAGGGCTGGGCGAGGGCTGCGGTGACTTGTGAGGGTGCACCACTTATGAGAGAGCCTGTGGAGGCAGAGAAGCTGGCTTCTGGATAACCCGAAGCACCCTGGAACCAATGTGATGATGGTTGAGCGAAAAATTAAAAGGAAGCAGCGTTTAATCAAATGGCTTTCTCAGGAGTCAAGCCTCATACAGAATGCAGAGGATAAGACAGCAAGAGCGAGAGGATAGGCACGCGTCAGAGTTACAGTTGACTTCCTCACGCTCAGGGCCACAGAGTCAATACCGCTTACAGTTAGTGAACCTGTAAGGTAGAGTAGAACAACCCAGTGAGCTTCAAAGACTACAATCCTTTACATGGGTAGAAAGCTTCCACTTTTCTTCCTGGGAGCAGCTGGTTCAGAATTATGCAGTTCCACTTACATGAGGGTTTTTTTCCCTAAATGCCTTGTTTCTCCAGTAAATTGTGTGCAGTAAAAGTTGATTTCTGGGTGTCCTCTACCTACTGACTGCCTGAAGAATAGACTCACAGATCGTGCCAGAAGATGAGCCCCTCAGGGCAGAAGGCACCCTAAATGTGGCTGCGGAAGAGCTGCCTTCTCAAAGTACAGTTGACTGTGAGGTCCTGAGAGGAAAGCTTTTGAGACCTTCATTTGCTCATATAGCACAACTCAAAATGAAAAGAAACATCTGGAAAAATAACTACTAATAACCTTGACCAGGAATGTACAAGTATTAATCTAGGAAAACTGGAAGTCGTCAAAATGAAATATAATGCATAAAGATCAATCTCTTAGGTGTCAGTGAGCTGAAAAGGACTGGTATTTGATATATCGAATCAAAATCATATGGTTTATTATGCTGGAAATGACACAATCAAACTAAGTGGCTGTGCCTGTATTGATACAAAGGATAGTTCAAGATCTATCTTGAAGTTCAGGGCTATCTGTGCTAGGATTACAACTATCCTTATTCAAGGAAATCCAATCAATACAACTATTATTCAGATTTGTGCACCAACCACTAAAGGCAGTGATAAACTGAAGAATGCTATCATCCCCTTCTATCTGAAATTGTGATGCATTGATAATGATTGATATTGGAATGCAACAGTTGGAAACAAAGAGGAAGGAACAGTAGTTGGAAACTATGGTCTTGGTGATAGAAATGAAGCTGGAGATCACATGATAAAAATTCGCAAGACTCTTCACTTGTTCATAGCAAACATCTTTTTTTTCAACAACACAAAAGGCAAGTATACTCATGGACTTCCTCAGATGTAATACACAGAAGCAAATTGACTACGTCTGAGGCAGAGACAGTAAAGAAGCTCTCTATCAGCAATGAAAACCAGGCCAGGGTTGACTTTAGAACAGGTCATCGATTGCCCATATGTTAAGTTCAGTTTGTTGCTGAAGAAAACAAAAACAAGTCCACAAGATCCAAGTTATGACTTTGCGTCTGTCTGACCTGAATTTTGAGAGTATCTCAAGAACAGATTTTACATATTGAACATAAATGGCAAAAGATCTGACGTGCTGTGGGATGACATCAAGAACATCATATACGAAGAAAGTAACGGGTCATTGAAAAGACAGGAAAGAGAGAAAGATCAAAGTGGATGTCAGAAATGACTGACATTTGGTCTTAGTCCTAAAGTAGCTATGGCAAGTGGAACAACCAATGAAGTCAAAGAGCTGAACAGAAAATGCGAAGGGCAGCTCAAGAAGACAAAGTAAAATATTACAATAAAATGGGCGAAGGCCTAGAGTTATAAAACCAAAGGGAAGAACACATTCAGCATATCTGAAACGAAGTAAGAAAAACGTCAAGCTTCCAGTTGGCATATTGAAAGATTCTGTAGGCAAAACGTTGAACTAGGGACAAAGCAAGCAAAGACGATAGTGAGAGCAGCAGATTCACTGTTACCAACAACAAAGCCGGCATTCCACGAGGTCCGGAGGTGGCATGTGAACCAGGACCAGCGGTGCTGAAGGAAGAAGCCCATGCTTCACTGAAAATGCTAGCCCAAAGCAAGGTTCCAGGAATGGATGGCATGCCAATTGAAAGGTTTCAACAGCCGAGGAAGCACTGGAAGCCCTCACTTTTCTGTGCCAGGATATTTGGAAGACAGCTACTTGGGGAACTGACTGGAGGAGAAATATTTGTATCCATTCCAAAGAAAGGTGACCCACCAGAATGGTTAAATTATAGAGCAATATTGTTGGTATCACTGACAAGAAAAATTTTGCTGAATGTCATCTAACAGTGATTGTAGAAGTATCTGAGAGTGAGTTGTCAGAGCTTCAGGCTGAGTATAGAAGACACTGTGGAGCAAGAGATATTATTGGTGTCAGATGGATCTCACTGAAAGCAGAGAATTCCCACAAGATGTTTATTTGTGTTTTATTGATTGAGCCAAGGCTTTCTTCTATGTGGATTATAACAAACTATGGATAGCCTTGAAAAAGAGTAGGAATCCTTGCACACTTCATCGTGCTCATATGGAACCTGTACATGGATCAAGCGGCAGTGTTTTGAACAAAACAAGTAAATACTGCATGGTATAAAATCAAGGAAAGTGACCATTGGGACTATATCATCTTACTATTTATTCAATCTTTATGCTGAGCAAATAATCAGAGAAGCTGGATTTTATGACAAAGAATGTGACACTGGGATTAAAGGAAGGCTCATTAACAACCTACCTGCAATGGCACAACCTTGCTTGGTGAAATTGAGGAGGACTTGAAGCACTTGTTGATGAACTCCGTGATTACAACCTGCAAGATAAATTACGGCACAATGTGAAAAGAGCAAGATACTCACAACTGGACCAATAAGTAAGAACATAATAACTGGAGAAAAGATTGAAATTGTCGAAGATTTCATCTTGCTTGACTCCACAATCAATGCTTATGGAAGCAGCGATCTAAATATAAAATGATGCACTGGATTCGGTAAACCTATGATAGATGATCTTCTCACAGTGTTGAAAAGCAAGGAGGCTGCATTGAGAACTAAGATGCACATGACCTAAGTAATGGTATTGTCACTTACCTCATGTGCACGTGCCACTTGGACACTGAAGAAAGAAGACCAAAGAAGAATCGATGCAGTTCTCATTGAAAGTATCATGGATTTTTTGGTGCATTTTATTATCTCTACAGATCTATCTAGATAAGATAGGCTGGATGAACACTGTCTGGAGGAGAAAACCACGGTACCGATGGCTCCTGGGGGACATGGGAGAGGGGGAGGCAGGGGTAAGGAGGTGGTGTTGACCAACCCATGGACAGGGGAGCAACAAGTGATCTAAAATTAGTGATAAGGAGGGTGTGAGGGGCCTGGTAGGGATTCAGCAAGGGCAATATAACCAAGAGAAAGTACTGAAACCCAAATGAAGGCTGAGTATGGTAGTGGGACAAGAAGCAAGTAAAAGAAATTAGAGGAAAGAACTAGAAGGCAAGGGGCATTTATAGAAGTCTAAATACAGGTATGTACTTTTGTAAATGTATTTATATAGGATGATGGGGAAATAGATCTACGTGCATATATTTATAGGTTTAGTGTTAAGGCAGCAGGTGGACATTGGACCTCCAGTCAAGTACTTACTCAATGCAAGAACACTTTCTTCTATTATATTGGCATTCCATGCTGCCTACTTTCCCAACACAATCGCTGAAGACAAATGTGTGCATAAGCAAATGTGAAGAAAGCTGATGGCACCCAGCTATCAAAGACATAGCATCTGGGGTTGTAAAGGCTTGAAGATAAACAAGTGGCCATGTATCTCAGAAGCAACAAAGTCCACATAGAAGAAGCACACCAGCCTGTGTGACCACGAGGTGTCAATGGGATCAGGTATCAGGCATCAAAGAACAAAAAAATCTTATAATTGTAAAGGAGGGTGAGTGCAGAGTGGGGACTCAAAGCCCATCTGTAGGCAACTGGACACCCCCTTGCAGAAGGTTGAGGGGAGGAGACCAGCCAGTCAGGGTGCAGTGTAGCAACAATGAAACATACAACTTTCCTCTAGCTCTTTAATGCTTCCTCTTCACCAGTATCATGGTCCCAATACTACCTTACAAATCCGGCTAGACCAGAGGATGTACACTGGTAGAGATAGCAACTGGAAACCCAGGGAGTCCAGGACAGATGAACCCTTTAGGACCAGTGGTGAGAGTGGCAATACCGGGAGGGTAGAGAGAAGGTGGGGTAGAAAGGGGGAACTGATGACAAGAAAGTAGATGAAGGGAGATGCCGGACAGTGTAAGCTATGACAAAATAATAATAATTTATAAATTATCAAGGGTTCATGAGGGAGGGGGCAGAGAAGGAGGGAAAATGAGCTGATACCAAGGGCTCAAGTAGAAACAAATGTTTTGAGAATGATGATGGCAACAAATGTCTAATTGTGCTGACACAATGGCTGTATATATGGATTGTGACAGGAGTTGTACGAGCCCACAATAAAATGATTTTTAAAAAAGAAAGTACCATGGATTGCCAAAAGAACAAACAAATCTGTCTTGGAAGAAGCACATCAAGAATGCTCTTTGGCAATAAGGATGGAGAGGAAGTAAGGATGAGGCTTCATCTCATGCACTGTGGGTATGTCCAGAGAGACCATTCCTTGGAGAAGGACATCGTGCTTAGTAAAGTAGAGGGGCAGTGACAAATCAGAAGGCCCTTGACAAGAGGGATTGACATCGTGACCAGAGCAGTGGGCTCAGGCATAAGAACCACTGGACCCATCGGTGCTTCCTTCTGTTATACATCGGGTGGCTATGGGTCAGAATCCACTTGACAGACAGCACCCAATGACAACCGAGCTTTTCCTGTCCTTTCACCGTGTCCAGAGCTATACTATCAACCTCGAGGAGCCCCATGAAGTGGCACATGAAGTGTGAGTCATGATGCTGAAAGCGGTCCGAAGAAACAGACTTTCATACCATCACACGGAAGTGTTAAATTGCTTGATATGTTCCATAGGCTTTGGTCTGCAGACAAACAAACAAACAAACAAACAAACAAAATGTTATCTTTTACTTCTACTTTTCCAGGAAGGGGCCCAAGCTCCATCCTCTGTAGTGCTGGGTTCAAGAGAGTTGGCCTAAACATCAGATGTCTTTTACTCAAATTTCAGCTTTGCTACTGAAAAAGATCTAACTTGTAACTTCTTTCTTATTCTTTATCAGCAATAAAATATTATCTACTACTTATTAAAGGAACACTGGTTGTGCAGTGGGCTAAGTACTGGGCTGTTAACGATAGAGTCAGTGGTCCAAGTCCTCTGGCTGCTAAGGGGAAGAAAGATGAGCCACGTCTGCTCCTATAAAGATTTAGTCTCAGAGATTCTACAGAGGGTCTCGAGGAGATGTAATCAACTTGATGTTCCTTTTTACTTTGTATCGAGGACTTACAAAATTCCAGGTATGGTGGAAAGTGTGTTAGTTATGAACTTATTTAAAAATTACACCACCCAATGAGAGGATGCTTTCTTTATCCCCTCTTCTATCTATATTTTAAATAGTATAAATAAAATAAATTACATGAAATAGGTACTAAAACACAATGAATATTTATTAGAACCACAATGGTGAGATGTTATGAAAAAAGATTTTCTGAAACTTGAAAGCTCAGGCAAAACAATCAGCCGCAGTCACTTTTGTTCTTATCGTTAGGGGCGTCCAGGCTCATCATTGTTGTTATGTCTGAGTTCACTGTGCTAGCAACTGTGTCAATCCACCTTGTCCAGGGTCTTCCTCCTTTGTGCTGCTCTTTCCCTGTACCAAGCATGCGGGACTGGTCTCTTCTGATAACATGTATCATTGAATCCCTTACTTATGAGCTGGAGCAATTGCATTGGTGTGCATCTCTGGGAAGGAGGATTAAAATAAGGATGGCATGCGGAAAAGTAATTTATTGCATATCATAAACACTTAGTGATTTATAAGACAATTCCTCCTGGCCCTCTTTCTTGTCTTATATTAACCTTGCTCTAGATTACCTTTTCAAGGATATTTACATAGGGAACAGCCCTGCAGGAGAGAGACATATCTCCCAACAGGACAGAGGTCAGGGAAATCAAGATAATGACTCCCTCTGGGACAAAGGTTGGACAAGTTTCCTAAAAACACTCTAAAATGTTTTAAAACTGAGGTCTCTGAAACTCGGGGTCCTCAGTTGTGACACACGCCCACCATGTATGCAGCACCCATCCATCCAGGTTCTCCCGCAAATTGTCCCTATGGATCTTAAGGGTAAGTGAACACAGGGGAACGTGAAACTCATGCTGCCGTGCTCCTCTGTGAGTAATGCTGTCTTCTGCCGGTGTCTATGAAGCTTTGACAGTATCTATGAAGCTTTGTTAAATTGCAAGTAGTGTAGAATCTCAGATTATTTATAATTCTTGCCAAATAATGCCAGGCTTATGCAGTGAGCACTAAATAAATACTACCCTTTTAGTAGTATAGTGTTTATCAAAATGTGGCAAAGAATCAGTTTAGTTAAGCAACTATTTTTTGCAACTTTGATATATGTATGCTAGTTAGAGAAGCTGGTATTGAGGTTAAAAATTCAAATAAGATAGACTCTACTTTTACAGTGGAGGAGCAGGTAACTGCATGTAGATAATTATAATTAGTATATCATGGTAGAAATGTGAACAAGGATCTGGAGTTGAACAGAGGAAGGCTCGCCCATCTCTGCTTGAAATATAAGGTGGAGAGGAAGTATTAGGGAAGTGAACCCAGGAGAAGCAATACTTCATTTGACTTTCACCAGCTCCCAGTAGATGCGGATAAGCCAGTCACAATGTCAAACTTCTGCCATTTTTAAAAATCATTATCGCATTCAAAGGGAATGAAAAAAAGATACTATAGTCAGAAAACAGAGAATGAGTTTAAGAAATCATAAATTTCTGGATTCACTCAGACAGGAAAACAAATGTCAGGGATGAAACTCGACAGTTGGATGCTGCCTTATGGATCCTGACATCCTGCAGACTAGTGTTCAAGTGGCACGCCCTCCTCATACTGGAGAATTTTAAACCTGGTGACACCATCTATAAAATGCGATGACAGGAGCATTCTGAAAGACCTCAGAATCTGGGTAATTCAACTAAGACAGATGGCAAATGCTTGGTATATGGTTGTGCGCCGGGCCATAAGACTTGCGTTTTAGAGGGATTCTTCTGACTGCTGTCTTCATGATGAAAACAGGGTTGAGAGGAGTGCAGGTGGAGGAAGAGGCATCATAACGTGACTGAAGCATCATCTCAGGGGAGAGGTGATGGAAGCCTGGCATACATCAGTGGCGTCATAAAGTCCAGTCGCTCTTGGGCTAAACATACATGTTGGGGTAGAACTGGAGTCTGTAGGGTTTTGGGGGTGCCTCTGTTTAATTGTTTGCATCGGCTAACTACATGGGGAATAAAAATGAAGAAATGAGCAAGATAGAGTTTCTTGGTAAGGATTAACTGACTCCTATTGATTAGTTGGAGAATATGATTAACAGTTTTTAAACATGCTAACTTCAACCCATACCTACTAATATGTAAAAGTGAACATTATTTTGTTCCCTTGCTTTTGTTGTTGGTTTGGTTTATTTTATGCAGTGTGTGTGTGTGTGTGTGTGTGTGGTTTTTAAATTTTTGTTCTTTTTACTAAGGGTTGTTTTAGTACACACTACTAGGAGATTGAGTTCACCTGCCAGAACTAGACTTAAAAGCAGAACAAACTGAAATGTGCCTGAAATATTTACCAGTCTGAAGGGCAGGCTTATATCTTTTACATGAAAGATGGAAGAAAATTTCAGATTATTTGATCCTGAATAAAAGAAAAACCAAAATTATTTATAGTCCAATATTAATTTTCATAATATTAAAAACACAAAAACAACAAAATGGCTTACCTAAAGGTAATGTGTCCCTTACACTGGAATTAAATGATAAAAGCATTGCATTCGATTTACTTTAAAAGTATTTTCACACCTTAGATTCTTCACACCTTAGATTCTTCAATTTAAATTTAACAATACACTCTACCAAAAAAAAAAAAAGCTATCCTCTACTCTTAGAAAATCACACACAATACAAGGAACATCCGCCCAAGCCCAGCCTGAACAACCAGCAGCACGGGAAGCTGTGCTTAGAGTGGCACGTTATTTTGGCAGCAAAGAAAGGTAGCACTATCTTGTAAAAATGTTTAATACATTTTAAAAGGTTTTGTAAATCCAGAATGGCATAATAGAAATTAAATTAAATTTAAGTACTAGGAACTTTTGTGTATTAGAACATTATCCCTTTAAAGGCTAATATTTATCACATAAAGCATGAATCCCTTTTATACACACATTCATATATACCCACATATTCAAATACTTGAAGTATAAGGATATGATACAAATAGATAGATTTACAAAGTTCATATCTATGACCATTTGACTAGAAAATTCAACATCAGATATTTTCAATGCAAATAAGGAAACAAATCTGAAATGACAGGGAGAAAATTAATTTGTAACAACTGAATAATGAGTATAGAGTTTACCAAGTGGAGATGACATTTTTGCGAACATTGAAAACAAGCCTTTTTCCTAGAGGACTTCTCTCATTGCAAGACTCATTTGCAAAGCTCCAGGCGATGCAAACAGCATCACAATAAGATAGATGGAATTTTCTTTAAGTCAAGAATTTAGTGGTCACACAAATTGTTTATTTTCATCTTTATGGTACTATATGTGTGTTTGTGTGTGTGTATATATAGTCACACACATATGTGTATATATGTATATATAGATATATATACACAGACACACACATCTATATAGTATAATTTCTAGACCTATGTGTTCTCAGTTCCAACCATTGCAACTTAGAGATTAGTCAATTTAAATGCAGTTTAACAAAAATTGTGGTTCAAAAGATGTTTTGTTAAGGGTCACCTACAGATTTATCTCTGCCATTGAACATTAGTGGTGGCAAATTTTTATTCTTTAAAGATGAATTTGATTACTTTTAATCATCCCAACCAGTGACATATATCTATAGAATATAGTTAATGACTTAGTTTTTAAATTGGATGTGCATTAATTAAACAGGAAAAACACATTTTCCCCAATAGTTTTATTGGCATATAATTTACATATCATACAATTCAATCATTCAATCATTCATTCATATCAAGGAGAATTGTACACTCATCACCACTATCAAATTTAGAACATCCTCTCACCCCCGTGCTTAAATCACCTATAAACTGCATTGTGCGATCACAATCAGTCCTAGTGCTCCCTCCCTCCTCCTGCCTCCATTATCTATTCCTGAAATCCCCTTTCCCTCCCTATCTCCTACCCTGCACCCTGACATCCCCTATAGACCCTGTATCAGTTATTTTCACTAGGCACCCCCTCTCCCTGTGCATCACAGACTGTGATACACAACAGAAACAATAAAAACAAAATCAAAAAAAGTTGATAAGGATGAAATAATAATAGTATAAAGACAAAATTACAAGTAATGAGTAAGAAAGAGAAGACCCTCATCATCATTCAAAAAGTAGGGAAGAAATTTCTGTCATGGAACAAGTAACAGATACTTGCAACCGGAAAGAGTTTAGGTCGGTCTATAGGGATCTCACCTGGCCACGTATGGAGCTCCATCCAGCATAAGTAAGAGTACAATGATCTCTGCCTGATCGTAAGGCTAAAAACCATTTTCTTTGTGCTAGTCATAGTCTTAAACATTAAGGTATCCAATTTTCACTTCCAAAAATTGATTGTGTTCTACTAAGCATATGGAAAAGAAAATATTCTAGGAAAGTGTAATAATTTTCTTCAGAAAAAATCATTAAGTAATCAATTATACTTTATGATAGCATTCATGTTCCCACTTAACAATAAGATAGTACCCCATCACCCCTTTTTTTGCCTGATTATCGCATTGTTATGTACGGGCAATGCCAAATATAAATGACCGGATCCGTGATAATTGTCCACTTGTCACCTGGGTTCAGGTGGCTTTGAACTCTTTCAACACTGGCCTCTCCAGGGAACCTGACCCTCTGTCCACAGTCATTGTTGCAGCCACCTGGGGGCACGAGCTGCTGCTTTCCCCACTGCCTCTCTCCAAAACAAGGAGGATAAGATTCTCCTGCTAATAAAGATGAATGGGACTGTCCTTGTGCTCTCTTATAAGGGGCCTTCTTCATATAGAAAATGCTGTGATTTGTAATTTAAAAAATAGCCATCACTTTATTGCTTCAAAAACACAACCAAATGCATGACAGCAAATCTCCTTTAATTAAAAATAAACTAGTTACTAAAAAGAAAATTATGATGAGAAATCTACAGATAAATTAAAACTCAATGAGCAAGGATATAAAGTATTTGAAGGCTATGGGCAAAAGGTTAACGTTTTTCTCTGCGTATTTTAATTTTTTAATAGTTTTGTTCACATTTAATTCCTGTATCATACAATTTAATGATTTAGATATATTAAAGAGTCATGCAATCATCACCACGATCAATTAAAGAATACTTCCTTCATTCTTGTACCCATTATCAGTAGGACTCCATTACCGCCCAACTTCTCCTGTCACAATCCTAAAAAACAATCATTGAATTACTATTTCTATTGACTTACCTACCCTGGATTTCATTTAAAGAAAATCATACCAAGCAAAGAAAAACCTGAACGACAACATAGAAAAACATCAATCCAAATGAAAGCAGAGATAATAGAAACCAAAACAAGTTTACAGTGGGTCAAAAGGAGAACAAATGATAAGGTGTTAAATTTCAGCCCTACTCCATCAGCCTCAATCCACTTTTCAATCCACTCTGATTAGCAAGGCTACTCAAAAACCTTGCTGGTCAAGGGTCAAGGGGACTCGATGGCTTTGGGGCTTTCGTTGTTGCTTCTACTAGATAGGTGCCCTGAATTTAAGTTATAATATTATTCCCTTTTCTTGAATTTTATTATTCACAGTCCTTGGATGACATGGGCTGGTCTGCTCTTTCTGAGTAGACTTAATGGACGCCACACTTGGGAGAACTGCTTGTTTTAAGCCGGCCTTTAAAACCCAGGCACGACTCTCGCTAATAGCTAGGCACCATCTGATTTCTTTACCACACACGAAATGCTATGATTTTGTAGGGTAAAATGGCTCTGTTTGGTTATTAGTAAGAAAAACTATTGATTGGGTTAGCAAGAGGGTTGCTACCAATTTCAGCTGGCTTGTTTCCATATGGAAAAATAGCTGGAAAAGTTGTTACAGAGGTAAATCTATAGATTTTTCCATCAATTCTCACAAACTCCTGGAATAAGATTTTGCAGTGCTGGAAAATACCGATGAAACAGCTCTGTTTTGACTTTGCTAAAACAAGGCATGGAGACATACCAATAAGGAAGACATTCCATATAAACAGAAGAAAATTACCCCATACTTACATTTTCTGACTTTGGGTTGAGCATTTATGTATTTTCATAAAAATAATTTGCCCAACTGCTTTTTAATTTTTATCATAAATCTACTCAATACTAACTCACAACTTATTTTTATATACTATATTGTCTTGCTTTTATAAAGAGTTACTAATGAGACTATCAAAAGCACTATTTAAAAACCCTCCTGGTGGTCTAACTAGGTCAGTAATTTTGTACCCAAAGCAGTACATTGTTAGAGGTTACACTGTATCACTGTTGGTCTGTAAGCCTCTTTTAGACTTGCAGTTTTGAATTTCCAGACCAGTTCCGCCCCCCCCTCCCCACCCCCATGTGCGGCAACACTGCACGCAGAGAACGGAACAGGAAGTCAGATCGCGATCTGCTCTGCGATCACACGGAGGACACCATTGGACTGGGAGCAGTTAAGGAGTGCAATCCCCAGTGTGGCTCGGGGTTACCGCTTCTGACAGTTAACTTTCTCCACACGTGATCACCGCCAGAGAGGTTAAAGAATCGCAAAGGGTTGTGTCTGTTTGTTTGTTTATTTGCCGAGGAATAATTTTAATTCTGGACCATCAAGCAAAACTTGCATTCGATTTGTAATTATGCTTTGTTTTTATAATTATTGTTGAGATACACGTGTGGTGAAATGAAAGTACATGGATAAATACTCTGTGTGTAAATTCCACCAAACCATTGGGGACCATGCAACTACAGTATGACACCATATTAAAGAGAAGGTGTTGGTCAATGGTTGCCATTCCATCGGGGCTATGTGAGTCATCTCAGACGCAGGAAGAGAGAGCATCGCCCAGTCATCCAGAAAGAAAAGTCATGGGCGGAGTGTAGTCAGATGCCAGTCTGAAGTGGTGCTGGCAGCAGAGGCACCGGCGGCCACACAACTGAGAATCCGACCTTCTGCTCCGCCCTCAGATTGATTCTGAGTCACAGCAAACCCATAGGACAGAGAGGAAGTGTGTGTGGCTTTCTGAGACTATAACTGCAGAAAACAACATCTTTCTTCCGTGGAGCAGCTGATGGTTTTGAATTATTGACCTTGTGGTTAGGCTAGGGGTCAGTAAACTTTTAAGATGGAAAAGCCAATTCTGTTTCTCACAGCAATTTAAAAATTATTTGAGAGCCATAAATACATTTTTATAAATAACTGAAACCACCATTATCCAAATAATATCTTTAATTTTTTTCAATTTCACTTTAGAGCCACATGTACATATTGAAAGAGCTACGTAGAGCTTGTGAGCCACTGTTTGCTGACCCATGGGTTAGCTCAACACGTAGCACACTGTGCAACTAGGGCTTCCAGGGCCTGACTGTGCTAGTCTGGGTGGACTAGAGAAACCAGAGACACTCCAATGTGTATAAGAAAGAGCTTCATATCAAAGAATAATTGTATATTCACACCCCAGCCCCATCCAGTCCATAAGTCCGATATTAGCCTATATGTCTGATACCAGTCTATAAATTCCTCTTCAGACTCACATAACACATGCAATGATGCTGAATGGAGGAAGATCATAGGCCAGTGGGTGGAAAATCTTATCTTTTAAAAGCCAACTGACTGAATTTTCTTTTTTTTCTTTACAGAATTCTGGATTAAAGAATCAAGAAGAAGAAGTATTGCCAAAAGTGTTTATTCTTCAAACTTAATTAAAATTCTTATATGTTATAATACACTATCCCCATTTTAATTTTCATGTCTATTATAGTATAGGCAATTGAATGTGTATATGTAAGCGTGAAGAGGTCCATCCTTGTACTAAAGAGCTTGTGTGGATGTGTGCGTTTATATGTGTACACAGTGTGTGAATACATATCTCTACAAATTTCTTGCCTATGCTTACTCTATATCTTATCTCAACCCCAAATTGATGAGTTGTCACTGCTTTGTCCCAGCGAGTTGTTTTGGGTGGTTGTCCCTTAAGAAATGTACTTCCTTTCCAGTTACAGAACAATTGTTTATGATGTGCACATATTGATGGAATGAAACAATTATAACTGTTATCTTTTATCTTGGGATTTGTATATCCTCCTTGGAAGATAAATAATTTAAAACACCTTGACTATTCTTTCAGGTACCTTCTTTTAAAAGGAAATCTTTCCTCTGATATTTTAAACTTCAATATGACTTTTAGTAACTTTTACTTAGTAAGTTAAATGAATACATTACATTAAATGTATTCAATACACATAAGTTCATTGTGATGAGTCATGAGGGTAAAAGCTTCTGTTTGAAAAATTGTTATAAAATATTTAGGACATTATTTTCTTAGGGAGGTCAAAAGAACTATTTTCAAGTAAGAATATGTTTATTAATCAGTACATAGCAATTAAGTAAGAAAAACCAGGGACTCAAAAAGAGCATAATGGGATTTTTAGTGTATCAACTAGGTGGCCAGGCTAAATTAAATCTACCACAAAATATAGGAGAGAAAATAATGAATGTGAAAGGATCATGTAACCCCCACTTGGTATTTCAAAGTCCAGCATTGAGCCCAGACATCAAGTTGTGTAAAGAGGTGAGCCTAAACAACAACAGCATCAAGAGTAACTAGTAGCCTTACTTCCAAAAGAAACTCAGGGCTTAGTCTAAGCATATGCAAGAAAAAGAATCACACCTGTGTTGGCACACAGCATGGATATTCATTTGTTGTATATTTTTCATGTTCTCTAACGGTGTGAAGGAAGGTGACGCAAAGTAATTCTTCCAATCTCAACTCAGGTCTCAACTTCAGATCCATGGTGGCTTCTCCAGTGTATGCCACCCAGATGAGATGCAGCCAGAGGAAAGAGCAGAGAAGGTCATTTCTTCCTTCTAGGAATACAGGAAGTTACAGCTGTCACTCACATCCTCATAACCTAGACAGGAAAGTGCTCTGTAAGGTTAGTGAAGCGGTCTTTCTTTCCCGTAGAGTCCAGTAAGACATTTCTGTGGAATCCGTGTAGATTTAGAACAGACTGGAAGGTGATTGCTCTGAGTGGCAACTGGTAATTCTTTTGTTTGTCAAGCAGAGAGTAGACAGGCACTGGAGGAATAAAAGAGATCGAAGGAGGGTGGATTTTGAGATGAGTATTTTGATATAATTAAATTATTATGGAATAAGTCATAAACACATGAAATTGGAGAATATTGAGAAAAATATTTAAAATAATCAGTGAAATAATTGCTTTGAGTCTGGGAGAAAGGACACCATTTCATGTACAAGAACAACCGGAAAGGAGGGAAACAGATGTAGGAATATTTATAAACTGTGTGACAATTTTTTAAATTAAAAGATCATTTTATTGGGGACTTTTACAATGCTTACAATCCATACATCAATTGTATCAAGTATATTTGTACATATGTTGCCATAATTCTTTTCTAGACATTTACTTTCCATTGAGCCCTTGGTATCAGCTCTTTTTTCCCTCCCCATCCGCTAGTGACCCCTTGATACATTATAAATTGTGATTATTTTCATATCTAACCACTGTCTCTCTTCCCGCACAGTTTCTGTTGTTTTTTCCCCCTGGAGCGGGGAGGGGGTGTGTGGTTATGTGTCCATCTTTGTGATTGGTTCCCTATTCCTCCCCTCTTCTCTCCACCTTCCCCCTACTCTCCTGGTTTTGCTACTCCCATTTCTGTTCTTGGATTCTGTGTGTCCTGAGCTCTTATCTCTTATTTGTACCTGCGCACATGCTCCTGTCAGACCCGCAGTGAAGGCAGCACTGGGGTCATGAAAGTGGGGGCTGAGGAAGCCTCAAGGAACCAGAGGGATATAGTGTATTTCACTGGTGCTTTCCTGAGTGGCAATTTTTTGGATGAAGTTCTTTTTGCTTTTTCTGTGATATCTGCAATGGAAGAAATCAACTGCTGAGCGTGACTGAGTAAATGGCACCAGGGTTTAGTTTTGAAGAGAGATTTTTAAAACAGGATGCTTCAGTAAACGAGCAGGAGACATTTATCCCGATTATCATGAGATCAGCACTCCTCAGAGTAATAATGTGCATAACTTTAGGTTTAGTGCAGCATTGGCATGTGTAGAACAGGGACAAACTGACTAGAAAGGTCAATGGAATTAGGCAACGTAAGTGCCACTTGTGGTCCTTGAAGACTGGATGATGTATCAGGTTTTCTATAACTCATTAGTAATAATATTATGCTCCTACTTCCCCTTCTCTTTACATTTTATGTTTTAAAGTTTGTGATTTCATCACTTATCTCACGAATGTTCGCCTGTTTCTCTTTGGTAGTCTGCATTTAAGGCTGAACTTATTCTAAAGTTTCTGTTGTATTTTTCTTGATACTCATATTTTAGTTTTTGCAATCTTTTCACATTACTTTTTAAAATACATTCATCGTGTTAACTTCAGTGTTTTAAAGGAAATAACATTTTAATGCAATTTGCAAACTTTTCTTGTTGGCTTATGTTTATTCCTTACGTAAACTTCCTTCAGATTAAGTGCTTCTTTCTTTATAATCCATCTTCCTGCTTCTATTTGGTTTATAGGGTCATTCCTTTGTCTGCCTCATGTATTACAGCTTTCAAATTCATCTCACTTTTAAATTGATTTTTAATGTATTAAATCTGGAATGGCAAATAGGTTGTACCAGAAGGGGCCAGCTCTGACTAATGATGCCTGCTATGAACAGAGTTGAGAAATGAGGTACACGTGCCCTATACCCCACTATCCTTCTTACTGATTTTTTAATTGCCAACAAAAAATGAACAGCGTAAATGAAACTGAAAGTTTGCTCCTCTGAAATGTAATCTTGATTTCCCTTTCACTTGGGACTTGACCAGAATGGCCCTGCAACATTGCAAGTTCAAGAACTGGAAATCGGGAGCTCCAAATGTATACTAATTTCCCTATTCATTTTATCCTGACATCACACTGATTGTCCCTGATAAGAAGCTGACAGGCATTACTAAGACTTCATAGCTCCCAAAAAAGCAATTCTGATACACTTTATGAATTCTCTCTGTATGGCTGATCCCTGATCTTTTTGCCAGAAAGGGTGTGTTTTTGTAACAAATGTGGCTAATTACTATGAATATGCGACCTTTTGTTATCTTCTTTCCCTACGTCTGATCAATAAAGGGATGGGGGAAATGTGTGGGATAGAGAAATGGTGTTGAGTAGAAGTTTGATCTTTAAATCTTTGCTTAAATGTCCAGGATTGAAAATGTAAATTACTCAAAATGCAAATGAGACTTTCATGGTCAATGTGGGCATCCATTTGTAAAAGAAAAATGCTATGTGCTCCTAATGTCGGAGTATTTGAACCTAGATAAGCCCAAATCCAAACTCACTGCCATCGAATCAACCCGTGTGAGTTTCTGAGACTGTAACTGCTTACACGAGTATAGAGCCCAGTCTTTTCCCCTCAGAGCTGCTGGGGGTTTTGAACTACTGACCATGTGGATCACTGTCCAACTCCTAATCACTACACCCCTAGGACTCCTTGAGACCTTCTAAATGAGATCTAAGGAAGGTATTTTCTTCTCAGCATAAACAAACTAGAGTCAAGTAAGACTTAATGGGACAGAGTAAATCTTATGCTTTGTATTAAATGTGCTATCTGTATCTATTTACCTTGCTGCAGGGATCAAGAGCTCTGAATTTAAGGTGGAATCATAATGAATTAAGGAATTTTCATAATTAAATATCATCTATGCCTGGTATTTACAATGTAGAGATTAAAAAATCAATTAAAGGAACCAATTCTGGCATCATTCTTACATTAGCTAATAGTTAGCTACTCTTCGTAACCTGCCTGGGATAATTTGAGTCTGAGCCAAGAGCTACCCAAAGACAGCGGTGTTCACACGGTGCCTTAGGGAGCTTCAGGCCTTTCCTAGAGTGCTGTCCAGCCAGTGGTGATAGGTTTCCTCAATGGGTGACGAATGTCACTCATCTCTGCCACAACAAGGAGAGGTGCCCTGCTGCAAGACATTCACAGACTGAGCCCCTCCATAAACATTCATCGACAAGATCCCATTTGTCAAGGAGAAATGAGCTTTGCTAATCCCTGCTCTACGAACCATAGGAGCTACACTTTAAAAAAAATAGATTTTCAAAGCAGAATCCGTAAAGCCTGTTGAATGAGTGTGGTGGTAGATGACTTTACGCCAACTTGAATTTTTATGAAAGTGTAGGCTGGAATCCAAGCTGCCAATCAGACCACGCCATGACGATACCTCCTTGGGGGTGTGGCCTTTTCCGAAACTGGGCACTGCCACCGCTCCCTCCCTCTCTCTCAGCTTGCCTCTGCAGGTCCAGGTGGACTGCCCCACCCGGAAAGCTGGGGTGCATTGCCATGTTTCCACAGGCCTGGACCCAAATTGCTCTGCACCCAATGCTCTGTGCTCTTCCTGCTTCCTGCTTAACTTTCCTATATCCACAGCCTGCAGCTACCTGAGCCTCAAGGGGGCCCTGGCTTGCACTGAACATATGAGCTTGAGTTGGACTGGGCTGCCTCTTTTTTTCTTTTAACATAAGATTACTTGTTGATATAAAGCTCTTTCTTATACATGTATTGGCATTACAGGATTTGATTTTCTAGGTGACTCACCCCAATACAAACGCCTAATGAAAGTATGGATTCTTTTAGCCCTACACAAATGCCTTCCTAAACACCATGCCTAGTTCTTGGGCTGGACCTGGTCCTTATTTGATTTTGGAATGAGCATATGGTTCTTCCTGGGGAATGAGACATAAAGAGGTTTTTAAGGAAAGGAAAATGATAGCTTCTCAGGGACCAAAAGCAAACTCCCAGCCATTAGGTTGGTTCCAACGCCTGCCTACCCTCCAGGTGAGGGTGGGACTGCCCCCCGTGGGCTCCTGAGACTGTAATTCTTTATAGGAACAGAAAGCCTCATCATTTCCCCAGAGAATAACTGGTGGTTTTGATCTGCTGACCTTGCGGTTAACAGGCCAACGTGTGACCACCAGGACGACTTAGGAGAGCTGATGAAAATCTTATTCTAGATGCACGTCGAATAAGAAAACATGTCATCATGACTCTAACTGGCAGACCTTCTAGAAGCGTGAGAATGTGATACGCAATAGAGCCAGCAAGATATATGACTGAATCATAGAGTTACTAGGTGCTGTTGAGAAGGTTCTCCTAAGTACCTATTTTTTAACGATAGCATGCTTTATTTTTCTTGTTATTTGCAACGGAAGCAATCTGAACAAATTTATTCCAAGGAATGGAGGCAGTTTGTGTAAAAACATGATGTAAGAATGAGATTGGAATAATCCATAAACTGTAAATTTCATAATATATAATTCATACCTAGAACGCCACTAGCAAAATAGAAACAACCCCCCCCCCCACCGCCCCCGTCCCCCTAAAGAAAAAGAAAAGTAGTGCGGTCTGGTCTCTGGTAAGAAAGGGACCTTCATCACAAGATGTAACTCCAGATAGTTTAAGGGGCAGAAATCAAGTCAAAACGAACACAGGAGTTCTATGAGTCAAAGTTTCAGTACAATGCTGGACCTTAGGTAAAGGGGGATTCTATCACTCTGGGAAAAAATGTGTCACATGATGTTGGGAATCTGGTAAGGAAGTAGATGGAAAAGATGAGGAAGGGCAAGTTGCTATTGTTAGGTGCAATTGGGTCACTGTGAGTCGAAATCAACTCAATGGCAATGAGTTTGCTTGTTTTTTTAATCAGGTAGGTCCTGACTCATAGTGATCCTTATGTACAGTAAAATAAAGCACTGCCTGTCCTGTGCCATTCTCACAATTGTTCAAGTGTTTGTGCCCATCCATGCTGTTGAGGATCTTCCTCTTTTTGGATGATCCTTTACCAAACAAGACATCCTTCTCCACAGATTAACTCCTTACAATAACACGCCCAAAGTACAAAAGACAGAGTCTGACCATCCATGCTTCTTAAAAATATTTTAAGAAGCAAACCTATTCCAAGAGAGATCTATTCCGCTCTGTGGGCAATTCATTGTATATCCAATAATCTTAGCCAGCATCATAATTACAATATATCGGTAATTCTTCAGTCTATTTTTCCCATGCATATGAAGGCATTGAAAACACCATGATCTTGGTCCTGCTCTCTATGTGTCCTCCTGAAGGATGCATGGAATATAAAAGGTGATGAAGAAATTGGATGGTGCTCAGCTATCAGAAAGAATAGCTCCTGGAGTCTTAAAGACTTGTTAATAAACAAGTAGCCACCTGAGTGAGAAGTCAACTAAGCCCCCATGGAAGAAGCACACCAACATCTGTGATCCAAGGAGTGGAAAAGATATGATCCAGATCTGAAGGAGGGAATGGCATCAAAGCTTAAATTGTAAAGTTCTGATTTGCAGAATCCTATAGAGAACAGTGGGAGCCCAAAATACATTCACAGGATCTACACAGGGAATAAGCCTCTGGTGGTTCCTCCATAGCCTTAAGTGAGAGGTGGGCATAGCCTGGTTATCTGACAGAGGATTGGAGAGATGATGATAGAAGATTAAAACGGTAAGTCTTACTTGAGTGGTCAAAGCTTTGTCATTGGATCTCCCTTTGGATACACTTTGAGCTTGATCTGGTTTTTAATGTTTCTGGAGTTTTGTTTGTTTGTTTACAGATTGGAGCTATCTGTGCTGCATTTTGTTATTATTGGTATCATTTTTGACTCTGTTATATATGTTTCTATGTTTTTTAGTATATGAAATCTAGATTGGGTGAATCTATAGAGATAAATAACTAGAATCAGAGTTCTGGGGGGTATGGCCAGGGAAGGAGGGGGTAATGGAGAGCCTATATGAAGGAGTTCGAGAAGGAAAAAAAATGTTTTGAAAATGATTGGGGTAGCAACGGTACAGCATTGCTTGATGTGACTGAACTATTGAATGGTATGATGTCTGGATTATGTCCTAATAAAATGAATTAGGGGGAAAAGAAAAAAAAAAACAAAAAAACTCCATGACTTGATTCAGGCACATTTCACTCCTTAAAATCACATCTTTGATTTTAATCCTTAATATATATATATATATATTAAGGATTAAATATATATATATTTAATATATCAGTGCATATATATATATCAGTGCAAATTGTTGTTTGATTCATTTACTCCTGCTACCATGAGAATTGATTGTGAATCAAAATCAAGTGAAATCCTTGATAACTTCACTGTGCTCCAAATTTATTATGCTAATGTTTAATTCAGATGGACGAAAGTTTTTTTCTTTATGTTGTGTTGAAACGTACACTGAAAGCTACCACCTTTTATCTTTATTAGGACCGAAAGCACTCTTCACTTTCAACACTCAAAATTGTGTAATTTCTGTCTTCCAGGCTGATACTGATTCTTCCTCTAATCCTATGCAATGCCTTTCTTCATATAATGCAGATTTTGACAATATTTTCTCAGGACACAGATTGAGTAAATAAAGTAAATGGGTACAATCTTCACATACCGTTTTCCTGATTTTTAACCACTTAATATCCTTTTTTCTGTTTAATTGACTGCCTCGTGAGCACAAGCACCTGCTTTGAAATGTCCATTTTCATAACTTGTCGTGAGCTCTGCAGTTGAATGCCTTTGGCTTGTCAATCAAACACAGGGAAACATCCTCTTAGTGCTTGCTTCTTTCAGCCGAGACCATCTGCCATCAGCAGTGATCTTTCTCCTGCAGTGTCTGCTTCTGAGTTTGGCTTGAACTGCTGGTAGTTTCCCGTCTCTGCACTGCTATACACCTTCTTTAATAATCTCCAGAAATGTTTTCTTGCATGTGATATTAATAGGAAATCCTGGTGGAACTGTGGCTCAGGCACCGGGCTGCCGACTGCAGGGCTCGTAGTCGAAACCCACTTCGCACGTCACAGGAGAAAGTGGAAACTGTTTGCTCCCACAATGATGTGCAGTCTCACAAACCCCACATGGGGCCACTAAGAGTCAGAATGGAATGGGAAACAGTGGGTTTTTGATTTGGCGATATTAATGACATTATTTTACAATTTCCACATTCTATTAAACCATCTTTCTTTGAAATCAGCAAATATGGATTACTCCCAGTAGAAGAGCCCAGTAACTATCTTCCAATCTTTTTGGAATTGGTGAATGAACCAAAATTACATTAATTTGTTGAAATATCTCAAGTGGTACTCCATCAACTTCAGGAATCTTGCTTTTCTTCACTTATTTTCAGTACAGCTTGGACATTGTGAGTCACATAATCTCCTGTCAACTTGAGCGAAAGGGTGGATTCTAGCCTGTCAATCAGGCTATCACCAATCATGCCTCTGTGTGGGCATGGCCTTCTCCTTAGGATTCTGGGAATTTCTTCCTCCCTGGAGGTGGGACATATTCTCCGTCTTCCCTTTCCTCTCCCCCTCAGAGAGCTGGAGGAAACATGCGGAGCCCCGTGCCAAGGATGAGATGCTTCCACTGCCACTGGAACCACAAGAGCTTCTACCCACTGGTGTGTGATGTTCCTGCATTTGTCATTGCTTATGCGAATCTAAAGAGGAATTTATGGATTAGTATTGGACATATGAGCTAATATCAGACTTATGGACTTGATCTGGACTGGGTTGGGATGTTTTTTCAATACACAATTGCTCTTTAATAGAAAGTGGGAGTTAACAGAGCTTTTAACTTAAATGCACAGTGTGAAGAAATTTTATTCTAACTATGATGTCACAATTCCTTTATTTTTACTGGGAAATGATAATCACTTGACTCAGGATTCATGTGAAGATTAAATGGGATAATATACGAAACACGTATGATCATCATTTCTACCAAACAAGACTAATAAAGGTTAATACTGGCATTAACATGACCAAAGCTTTTAAAATTATATTTTAAAAAATCTAATCTATGTAGATTTTAATATAATATATTCTATATTTTCTATAATGCCTATTCTATTACATACATATATAACATATATATGTATACAGATGGTTAAAGTTTCTAATGTTGAAGTTATACATTCATTCATCAATGTTCTTGTGAAGATCATTAACTTTTTGCTGGCAATAGTAATTTACAATTATGCATAAACAGTACAAATCAAAAGAAAACAAAGAAAACCTGTTCTCCAGTTAATTGCGATTGCTCGTGAACACAGAGGACGTAGTAGAACTGCTCCCTCGGACTTCTACGGTCTACGACTTAATGGGAGCAGACAGACTCATCTCTGTACCTCAGAGTGACTGATGGGTTTGCACTGCGGACCTTGCGCTCAGCAGATCAGTGCCACCAGGGCGCCCCAGTTCAAATACAGTCAGGCAATAATCTTTTAGAAGCACCAAAAGGAATGGCCTGGAATTATTCATCTTTGACACTTTCCCTTATATCCTACTCCTGTGTCCTTGATTCAAACTTGAAAGCAATTTGGATACTTTTTTTTTTTTTTTTGCGAGTAATGGCAAGTGCCTCTGATTCTTGGTAAATGTTGCTCAGATCAAATCAGTTTGAGCCAAGTCAATTTAGCTGGGTTGACGGGATTTGGCTTCTCAGGATAAGTAGCTATCTCAGTGCTTACCTTCTTTCACAGTGGCTAACAAGGACCTAATAGAATGTTGGATTTCCAAGGAGCACTCTGTAAATATTTGTTGTAGTTCTAAACAACAAAATTTGAGATTTTTAATTATCAACCATACATAATTTGATAGCAATTTATTATTATGGCATGCTCAATAAATTAAAAGTGCTTAGCTAAAAAGAACTTATAGAGCGCTTGTTGTTTTAGGTGAATATGATTTAAAGCAAAAATAGGTGAATATTGCTGCTTAACATATTAATAACCATATGGAGAAATTTAAATCTTTTGGACCTTTTTGATGAAGTACAGCTTCATTGAGAGTATTTAGGGAAATACAATAATTTTTTTAAATTGTGATTTTCTTTGTTTTTAACTTAGCATTTTATTGTGATAGGTACATATGTTTATGTATGTATAAGATATTAATGTCTGTATATATAATATGTATTTATGTATGAGTATAAACATATACACACACACACATATATATATGCAGTTGTACAAATAGAATAAGTGAATACTGCATGGTTTAAAATCAGGAAAAGTATGTATCAGAGTTGTATCCTTTCACCACACTTATTCAATTTGTATACTGAACAAATTATCAGAGAAGCTGGAATAGATGAGGAAGAATGTGGCATCAGAATTGGAGGAAGCTTATAAACAAGATGGAATACGCAGATGACATAACCTTGCTTGCTGAAAATGAGAAAGATTTGAAGTACTTTCTGATGAAGATCAAGGATTGTATCATTTAGTATGGATTACAACTCAAAGTAAGAAAGAAAATTTTCACAATTGGACCAATAGATAACATCATGATAAATGGGGAAAAGGTGGAAGTTGTCAAAGATTTTGTCTTTCTTGGATCCACAATCAATGTTGATGGAAGCAGCAGTGAGGAGATCAAAAGGTGTATTGTATTAGATAAATCTGCTGCACAAGACCCCTTTAAGGTTTTGAAGAGCAAGGATATTACTTTGAGGGCTAAGGTGCCCCGACACAAGCTCGGATATGCTCCATTGCCTCACATGCATGTGGAAGTTGGACACTGAATAAGGAAGACCATGGACTAGGGATGCATTGTAATTGCGGTGCTGGAGAAGAAGAAGGAACGTGGCAAGGACTGCTCAAAGGACAAACTGATCCGAACTGGAAGAAGTAAGGCCACAGTGCTCCTTAGAAGCAAGGATGGCAATACATACTTTGGCCACATTGTTAGGAGAGAGCAGTCCCTGGAGTGGGGCGTCATGTTTAGTAAAGTGGAAGGGCAACGAAAAAGGTGAATGCCCTCAATGAGATGGATTGACCACAGTGGCTGCATTGATGAGTTCAGTCATAGGACCAATTGTGAGACTGACACAGGCCTACGCATTGTTTGTTATGTTGTACACAGGGCTACTGCGGGTCAAAGCTGACCAGAGAGCACCAAACAACAATGCAACATAGGATTACCTAGATTGAATTTTGGTTGTCCTCTTTTCACCCTAATGTTTAGTACACAAAACTAAATCTAGATTCACTAGTACCTCCTCCTATATAAGTCACTATCCTGAGGGAAATGACATCAGGAGCCTAGGTAGGGCTTGTGTACAGGAGTATTTGAGAGATATTTGACTTTATTTCCAAAACAGAAGACTTAAGCAAATACAGTAATAAGGCAAGTCATATGTTAGGGTTTCCCAGGGCATATAAAAGTAGTGTTTACACTATACTGTAGTCTTTTAAGTGTGCAAAAAGCATTATCTAAACTTTGAATTATTGCAAAAGTTAACCAGATGTCACATAGAGACACAAAGTAACAACATACTATTGGAAAGATGGTGGATATACTTACTTGACACAGAGTTGTGTCAAATATTCAACCGGAAAATATCAGTATCTTAAAAATGTAGTAAATCACATTAAAATGTGATATGCCTGGACATCACAAGGAAAACAAAAAAACCTCACTACCGTCAAGTTGATTTCAACTCATAGTGACCCTATAGGACAAGTTAAAACTTTCCCTCTGAATGTCCCAGCTATGAATCTTTACAGTAGCAGAAAGCGTCATCTCTCTCCTGCAGAGTGACTAGTGGATTTGAACTGCTGACCTAGCTGTTAGCAGCTCAACACATAACCCAGTATACCACAGTGTCCCTCACATAAAAAGAAGCATAAATGTCCTCTGTGGCAAGTCTTCCTCTTTGTTTACTTTAATGGCTTCTATATCTTATGGTTTTGAGTTAGATTCATTCTTCCAAAAACCAAAACAAACACTGCCATTTAGTCAATTCTGACTTATAGCAATGCTTTACGACAGGGTACAGCTGACCCGGTGAGTTTCCAAGACTGTGACTCTTGACAAGAGAAGGAAACTTCATAACAGACCTATTCATAGAACTCCCTTAGTAAGTCAGACAAATGTCTATCTCAAGAATCACGATACCATACCTTATAGGTTTGTAAATATTAGCCTATAGAACCTGATTATGAGTTTCTGGAGTTCAAAGATGACTCTATTTCATACCCATCAGATAGTGATAAAAGTCACTATAGATAAAAGTCACTTATAGTCACTATAGATAAAAGTCACTATAGATAAAAGTCACTATAGATAAAAGTCACTTATAGAGTCAACTCTGACTCATGTGACTCTATAAGACAGAGCAGAACTGTTCCTGTGATTTTAACTTTATCCTCTTTAGTAGACTCATTTTTCTCAATAGTTTTGAACTATTGACCTTGTGCTTAGCAACCCAGCATGTAACCCAGGGAGTAACAGTTCTATTCTAAATGCAGGCAAACCTTTATTGTTTTCAGAGGCCTAAGTTGATCATTTTTATATCCTTTATTAATTTATGAGGATTTTCATAAAGTAAACCACCATTTTCATTAATTCCATGTCTATCAAGTGAGGGTCTATCCTTTCAGGCTGTGTTCTGAGCTTCATGGGATTAAGATAAAATATGGTGAATCCTGAGGTATTCTCTGCTTTCTCATTTGATAAATGCTCATCCTCTGTTCAGTAATTAATATTTGTGGTGTCAACTGAGTGGATGCCATTAAAAATGCAGACAGAAGCTTACTTTTAAGAAGTTGCGCAGCCTGTACTTCATTACCTGGAACAGGCCCTAGTGAAACCCATTACTACTTATACCAAGCAAAAGGTTTCCAGGGTTACCCCTATGTGAAAATGCATGGGAGGCTTAAGAAATTCATTTATGATTTAACATTCTTTAGTCTAGACCTGAATGGATCATGCTCTGAGTTCTTAACAGTGTAAAATATCTGAGCCAATTATTCTGCAGTTGTGTAGACAGAGATGTTCCATGTTCACCATAATATTTTTAACATATTTTTAAAAAGCAAAAGAAGAGGTGACAGAATTTATTGAAGAATACATCTTTACTAGACAACATCGAGAGAAACTTTATGAATATTTAGCTACTCTAGAAGCAAAAACACACCACCACCACTCCTGCACCCCCTTACCCCAACACAAAACAAATGCAACATTTCACAAGAGAAGGAAAATTGTTAACATCTGGGAATTAAAGCTCAGTATGGACAAGTGATCTAAAATCGATGGCAAGGAAGGCGTAGAATGCCTGGTGGAGCTTCATCAAGTGCAATGTAGCTGAGAGGAATTACTGAAAGCCAAATGAAGGTGGAATATGATAGTGGGATAAGAGGAAGCAAAGGAAATAGAGGAAATAACTAGGAGGCAAAGGACATTTATAGAAGCATAAATATAGGCACATACATATGTAGATATATTTTTATATTACAATAGGGACATAGATCTATGTACATACATTATATGTTAAGTATCAAGGTAGTAGATGGACATTGGGCCTCTACTCAAGTACTTCCTCAATGCAAGGGCGTTTTGTTCTAATTACCTGATATTTTGTGATGCTCGCCTTCCCAACACAATTGCTGAAGACAAAATGGGTGCATAAGCAAATGTGGTGAAGAAAGTGAATGGTGCCTGTCTATCAAAAGATACAGCATCTGGAGTCTTAAGACTTAAACTTAAACAAGTGTCCATCTAACAGGGAAGCAACAAAGCCCATATGGAAGAAGCACACCAGCCTGTGTGATCATGAGATGTCAATAGGATCAAGGATCAGGTACCAGGCATCAGAAGACTCAAAACAAACAATCATATCAATAGAAATGAAGGGGCCAGAGTGGAGACCCAAAGTCCATCTGTATATAATTGGACATCCCCTCACAGAAGGGTCACAAGGAAAAGACAAGCCAACCAGGATACAGTATAGTACTACCAAAACATACAACATTCCTCCAGTTCTTTGATGCTTCCTCCCCTCCAACTATTATGACCCTAGTTCTACCTTACAAATCTGTCTTGATTGGAGCATATACACTGATACAGATAAGATCTCTCAACACACAGAATCCAGGACAGATAGCCCTCTCAGGAACAATAATGGAAGTACCAATACCATGAGGGTAGGGGGAAGGTGGTGGAAGAAAGGGGTAACCAATTGCAATGATCGACGTATAAACCCACCCACTTCACCCTCCTAAGTGACAAACAACAGAAACATTGGTGAAGGGAGACAACAGATGGTGTAAGATATGAAAATAATAATAATTTATAATTTATCAAGGGTTCATGAGGGTGAAAGGGTGGAGGAGGGAGGACAAAAATGAGGAGCTGATACCAAGGGCTCAAGTAGAAAGAAAATGTTTTCAGAATGATGATGGCAACAAATGTACAAATGGGCTTGACACAATCGATGTTTGTAAGGATTGTGATAAGAATGGTATGAGCCCCTAATAAAATTATTTAAGAAAATAATAACTCATTATAGATAAAAATAAAGAGATGAAAGTTGAAAGAAAATAAACAATTGAAATTAGTTGAATTGTATTTCTCTAGACAAAAGGAGGTTAACGTTATATGTTAATAAAGAAAACGTAGTAAAATATTTTTACATCTTAACACCACTTCTATCAAAAGCAGCAGCAGAAAATAATTGAGCAGACTTGAGGCCTCACTAAAGAGTCCAAGAAATATAAATATTTCTTTGAAAAGTAAAATATTATAACATGTAAAAACTCATAACAGTTACTTAATTGCTGCCAATCCATGAAACTGAATTATTTTGCTTTGAGTTTTTATGGAAGTATATTATTGATATGGATTTATATATTTATATGCATTTAATATGCACATTAAAATACTTTATGATTTATAATTCAGCAATTTATAAACCATTTTCACATATGAATTCTTACATATTTTGGGGTTATTTATTTAAATCATTTTATTGGGGGCTCATACAACTCATCACAATGCGTACATACATCGCTTGTGTAAAGCACATTTGTACATTTGTACATCATCATTCTCAAAACATTTGATCTCCACCCAAACCCCTGACATCAATGCCTCATATACCCCCCTCCCCATGCCACCCCCATTAATCCTTGATAGTCTCTAAATGATTATTTTCCCATATCTTACAATGTCTGATGTCTCTCTTCACCCACTTTTCTGTTGTCCATCCCCCAGGGAGGTCATATGTATATCCTTGTAATTGGTTCCCCTTTTCCACCCCACCTTCTCTCTACCCTCCCAATATTACCACTCTCAGCACTGGTCCTGAAGGGATCATCTGCGCTGGATTCCCTGTGCTTCCAGTTCCTATCTGTACCAGTGTACATCTCTGGTCTAGCCAGATTTGTAAGGTAGAATTGGGATCATGATAGTGAGTGGGGAGGAGGAAGCATTTAGGAACTAGAGGAAAATTGTATGTTTCATGGTTGCTACATCGCACCCTGACTGGCTCGTCTCCTCCCGGAGACCCTTCTGTAAGGGGATGTCCAGTTGCCTACAGATGGGTCCCCAATCTCCACTCTCCCTCATTCACAATGATTTGATTTTTTGTTCTTTGATGCCTGATAGCTGATCCCTTCAGTACCTTGTGATCAAACAGGCTGGTGTGCTTATTCCATGTGGGTTTTGTTGCTTTTGAACTAGATGACCACTTGTTTACCTTCAAGTCTTTAAGACCCTAAATGCTATATCTTTTGATGGCTGGGCTCCAACAGCTTTCTTCACCATATTTGCTTATGCTCCTGTTTTGTCTTCAGCGATTGTGTTCATCTGGTGAGTATCATAGAATGCCAGCTTAATAGAAGAAAGTATTCTTGAATTGAGGGAGTACTTGAGTGGAGGCCCAATTTCCATCTGCTACCTTAATACTAAGCCTATAAATATATGCACATAGATCTAGTTCCCTATCCTCATATATAAATATATTTGCATATGTACATGCATTTATTTAGACCTCTATAAATGCCCTTTGCCTCCTAGCTTTTTCTCTATTTCCTTTTACTTTCCTCTTGTCCCACTATCATACTCAGCCTTCATTTGTGTGTCAGTAATTCCTCTCGGTTATATTACTCTTGATCATGCACTACCAGGCCTCCTACCCACTCCTCACCACCAATTTGGATCACTTGTTTCCTTGTGTGTGCCTGGGTTTCTTAATACCACTTCCTTTCCCCCCAATTTCCCCTCTCCCATGGCCCCCCGAAATGTTGGTCCCATTGTTTTCTCCTCAAGATTGTTCATCCAGCCTATCTTATTTAGACAGACCTGTGGAGATAATAACATGCACAAAAACAAGACAGAACAAAACAAAGCAACAAAATTAAAAAAACAAAAATCCAATGACAAAATGAAAACAAAGCAACAACAAAAACAAAAGGCCTGTAGTTAGTTCAAGGACTGTTTGTTGGTCTTTAGGAGTTTTGTTCTGGTGGAGTCTGATGGGTGCCACGCCCTGGCCCCAAAGTCTGTTTTTGGTATTCCCTGGGGACTTCGTTGCTCTGTCCCCCTTGCTGTTCTTTTGCACGCCCTTCCTGTTTTGCCTCAGTGTGGTGGGATCAGATTGGGGAGAATTCCCACACTATGTCTCCAGTGCTGTCCCATGTAGTGCTGTGGGCCAGTGAGGGATGTCGTGTCTCAGAGTGGGAGCCGGCCATATGTTCCTCTCTGTGGATTGGCTGCACTGAGCGGAAATATCCTCAAGGCTTGGTGGGCCAGGATGTGCTCCACTCTCTCTTCCTACCCCTTCATTTGATCCCATTTACTCTGATTAGACATGTCCCTCTCCCTGAGCTGCAGCTTCAGTGCTATCCTCTGAAATAAATTCTTCTGGGTGGAGGGCAGGAGCCCACATAGTTGGAATTGGGGCTGGCCCCTCATACCTCTCCACTGGTTTCCTGCTCCATGCTGGCACCGGGAGCACTGGGTTGGAAGTCAGGTCCCTCTTTCACTGTGGAGATATAAACAATACCCTCCCCTAGGGTGGGTTAGTGTCCTGTTCCCCCACTACCCATTGCTCCCCCTCCCGCCCTTTGTGAATTGGCTTCCAAATGTATCCTTGGATTTGGTCTGACTCCTGCAGAAAGTTCAAGAAGAACTTTATTTTGGCATGTGGGGAGTCATATATAATCTAAACATAACTTTTCAAAGAATAGTGTGATAGTATGTAGATTACTCGTTAGATGGAAGACATCATTTTAACTTTAGCTAATTATCTTCCCTGTGCCCACAAGCTTTTCTTATTCTTAAGGGCGTATGCACGCCCTTGCCGTGGTTTCAAAGGCTATTGGTTGATTCACTGAGTAACATCTCCAGTCTACGTGAGTACTTTTTACTTTTGTATGTCTATGTTACAATGACTACTATAATTCATTGTCTATATTGATGATAGGCTCAGAGAATGCAAGTTCTTCTAAACCTGACGGGGTACACATCAACTATGAGCACTTCATTGGAAACTCCCGTGATTACTAGTTTGGTTTTACCACAGTATAAAACTGGAAGGCTCTATCTCTGGATCCACTTTCTAGAAGTGCTTCTTAATATCCCACAGTTTCTGGAACCTGAGCATTTTAGATACTGATTTCATTGGAAGTGCAATACTGAGTGCTGAGTTTTTGGAAGTCCACGATACAGTGAAAGCTCAACATCCACTTTGAGTCTCCACATTGGGTGAGTCTCCCTTGACTTTCTTTCTGCCCATTAACCTTCAATGTGAATTGCCCTGCCCTCAGGCAGAGCGTACCAGAAAGTGGATTACCACCACTCCCCTACTGACCCGGGAGTTGGGGGCAGTTTCTCCCTAGGGAATGGCGGAGGTAATCCCACCTGCAGCTGTGATTCATTGATCTGCCACCAGTCATGATTCGGTGACAGTTTCCTTTGCCCTGCTGTGTCTTGTTTAAGCTACTGGTTCTCTGTAAACCTCTGAACACTATTATGATCTTGTGCTCATGGTCTTCCTCGGCCAAAGTATGTGTCTTTGCCTTTGTCCTGTTTAAGAATTAATAAACGTTCTCCACAAGATTTAGATTCTCCTTGGTTCCCATCATAAGTTGAATCTTTGCTAATGGAAAAATGAGGAAATGGGGGGGGGGAAGGGGAGGGTGTGGAATAAAATATAAGCTATTACTTGCAAGAATGTTATGAATGCTTAAAAATTAAGGATATAGGGAAGAAAGCAACCAACAATTATTGTGAATCTAGGGCCAGTAAGGTATGTGGGGTAGGAGGGGAGGGAAGGGTGTGTGTGTGTGTGTGTGTATGTGTGTGTGTGTGTGTGTGTGTGTGAGAGAGAGAGAGAGAGAGAGAGAGAGAGAGAGAGAGAGAGAGAGAGAGAGAGAGAGAGAGAGAGAGAATAACTGTGAAGTAAAAATTGAAGAGAAAATTTCAATGTTAAAATATTGAAAGGGAAAGCTCCCATTCAGGAAAAAAAACAAAGTAATACTCAGCTAATGGTAATTATTTTCAAAATAAGGAGCTATTCAAATGAGGTTGCCGTGGTAGAGTCCTCTACTGGCCTTACTTAATGATTACATGACCTTATGTAGTTAGGACCTTTTATCGGTTCCCACATTAGCATTGAACTGATTGCTGCCAGAGTGAGCCAAGCACCCCTTGCTGTCCTGCTGATGTGGGGAACTGTGGCCTAAGGGGAAAGGCAAGGTTTTCTGTGGAGAAGCATCATCACAAGAGGCAGAGCACAGTCTCACAGATGTTGTTCTAGCTTTGAATTTCACATTTCCTCCTTGGTTTGTACTTTGTCCTGCCTGTTGAAGGTTCACCAAAATATTTTTACTGCTCCTTGTGATAAGAAGTACTCTATCTTTGTTCCCTTGGTAACCAGATAAGAAGGCTTGTCAGTTGTCTCTGATCCTCTGATTGAAAGGATTACTGAAACTGGGCCCATCACTTAGGGAGATCTGGAAACTATTCCATTGGTGATGTTATAGAGTTAGAGGCTCCTGAGATTTTTATGTGGATAAAACTTTGATACTTGCCTCAGGTGAATCTCATCTCCTCATACTAGAGTTACCAGCTGGGGGACAAAAGGAATCATTCCTTTGTGGTTTTGTGATACAACTTCCATGGGAAGGATGATTGATGCTGCCTTCCTGGCAAACTGTGTTTCGTGACCTAAGCTCTTCTGGCTAGACTACGGCCCAATGCGCCGGCAATCGTTTTCAGAGACCACCTGTGTCAGAATGTCAAAGAGTGAGTGGGTGTAGCTGGTCTCCTCTCGCTTCCCTAGTGCCATGAGACAGATCAGACACTCCTCCATGCTCCATTCTTCTTTACCATTCCCTTGTTGACACACTACTCTATGCTAACTTTGATATTTCGCTACAATGGCCACAGAGAACCCACAGACAATACCCACACTTAGCAGGGGGCGGTTATTAGGGGAGTTAGCTGGTTACAAGTCAGGAATAGGGATGCAGTCACTGGTCCATGGCAACATCTCTCCTCAGCCGAGTCTCTACTCCCCAGCCCTTTGCTCTCTTGTCTTCGACCTCTGAGGCCAGAAAACTAGCCACTGCTCTGTCTCACACTCCCATAGTCTCAGTGCTACCCCTCTGTTTGGTCTCAGGATTTCTTTGACTTGTCCTCTGCTCTTGTCCAGGCTCCTTTGTTCTGCTGCACAGTCTCTGTGCCTCAGTCTCCGGTGCCTCAGTGATCAGAAAGTAGGTACTATTTTGCTTTTACAATAGGAAGCAGGCACCAGGCCTTCTTATGCCCACAGGAATGCTATTGCATTGGTGTGAGTGGCATAGAGTTGACAGTAGGCAACACAAAGAAAATAGGGAAGCATGAACAACCACAAATAGATGATAGTCTAGATCAGTGGTTCTCAACCTGTGGGTTGCAACCCCTGTGGGGGTCAAATCACTTTCACAGGGGTCGCCTAAACAATGAGAAAACACATACTGTATATACTCGTGTATAAGCTGAGTTTTTCAGTACATTTTTTAATGCAGTTTTGGTGGTAAAATTAGGTGCCTTGGCTGATATTCAGGTCGACTTATACTCGAGTATATACAGTCTTTCCAAATGTCTTAGGAACTGAGCCACACTGCTCCTCTATCCATCTCCAGGCTGCTCTGCCCAAATGCAGACAGATTGGTTTGTTCTTCTGGCAGTCCATGGGATATTCAGTATACATTGCCAGAACGATATTTTAAAAAACGTCAATTCTTTTTAGGTCTTTCTTGCTCATTATTAAATTTCTGCACGGATATGAAGTGATTGAAAATATCATGGATTGGATCAAGTACACCTTAGGAGATAATCTTTGCTTTAAACACTTTAGCGGGGCCCTTGGCAGCTGATTTGCCTAATACAATATGCCATTTTCCTTATCTTACTGCTTACTACTCAGAATCACCAGAGCTATGAAACCTTACACCATTGCTGAGGATTTACTATTGCCAGTCGCCGAAGACGTGTTGGATATATGATTGGAGATGACTTTGTTATGAAATTGAGTGCAGTTTCCTTATCTAATGACACTGTCTGCAGAAGAATAGATGATATGTCTGCTGATATTCCTGATCAGGTAATCCAGTATATTAAGTCTGTTCCACTTCCAATATTTAGCATCCAGCTTGATGAATCTACCACATGTTGCAGACTGATCACAGTTACTGGTTTCGTGAGGTATATGAATGATGGCGATTTTAAAGATGAATTTCTTTTTTGCATACCTCTTGAAATGACAGCTACTGCATGTGATGTATTTGACACAGTTGGTTCATTTCTGAAAGAGCATAAGATCTCTTGGGAAAAGGTTTGTGGTGTTTGCACAGTTGGTGCTGCAGCTATGCTAGGATGTCGATCTGGATTTCAATGTTTGGTACTGAGTGAGTCACCAGAAGTCATCGGAACTCACTGTATGATTCATCGGCAAATGTTAGTAACAAAGTTACTGCCACAAGAATTATAAGAAGTAATGAAAGCGTCATAAGTTCTTTCAATTTTGTAAAGGCGAGCACTTAAAACAGTCGACTATTTTTGTAACTGTGCAATGAGTTGGATGCACCAAATAATGCTCTGCCATCTCACCTTAAAGTGAGGTGGTTGTTGAAAGGAAAAGTTTTAAAATATTTTTGAACTTTGTGATAAACTCAAACGTTTTTTAATCAGAAAGCAAGACCATGGTTTGAAGCACTTTTCAGCCATAAAAGTGAACTGCAGAAAATAGCTTACTTGGTTGCCATCTGGAATGAGTTAAATTTATCACTGCAAGCACCAAGTACAACATGCCTTGATTTGTCAGAAAAGATCTGATCTTTCCAAATGAAACTTCAGCTTTGGCCAAAAAAAAGAAAATGGATGAAAATAAAATTTACATGTTGCCTGCCTTATTTACTTTCTTTGAGGAACATGACATTGAATCAGACAAAAGGATTACGATGATAATTTCTGTGAAAGAACACTTGCACATACTTGCAGATGAAATTTTATCATACTTTCCAAATCTACCTGACACCCCACTTGCACTTGCCAGAAGCCCATTCACAGTAAAAGTTGAAGATATTCCTGACACAGCACAAGAGGAGTTCATTGAACTTAACAGCGATGCAGTGAGAACTGATTTCTCTACAATGCCAGTTAAAAAAATCTGGATCAAATGTTTGCTGTCATATGCTGTTCTGTCTGAGGCTGTGTTGTGCCTTCTTCCATTTCCAACAACGTATCTTGTGAAACAAGGTTATCCAGTTTGGAGGTTATCAAGCCTAAATACCCAAGTAGACTTGTTGTGGAAGATGATCTTTGTTGTGCTCTTGCAAAGACTGCCCTGAGAATTTTTGATCTGGTGCAGAAGAAGCTATTTATTCTTCTTCTTTGTCTTATTTAATCTTTTATTGGTTTAAAATTTTTTTCGTTTGTTAAGTCTCAAATACATTCATCATATAATTTTAACAAATAAATGTGATATATATATTTTTAATCATTTTATTGGGGCTCGTACAACTGTTATCATAATCCATACATACATCAATTGTGTCAAGCACATTTTTACATTCATTGCCTTCATCATTCTCAAAATATTTGCTCTCCACTTAAGCCCTTGGCATCACCTCATCATTTTTCCCTCTCCCTCCCCGATTCCTCCTCCCTCATGAACCCTCATGATAATTTATAAATTATTATTATTTTGTCATGTTTTGTCCTGTCTGATGTCTCCCTTCACTCACTTTTCTGTTGTCCATCCCCCAGAGAGGAGGTTATATGTAGACCCTTGTAATCTGTTTCCCCTTTCTACCCAACCTTCCCTCCATGCTTTGGTATTGCCACTCTCACCACTGGTTCTGAAGTTTTCATCTGTCCTGGAGTCCCTGTGTTTCCAGTTCCTATCCATACCAGTGTACAAAAAAGAAGCTATTTCAACCTTTGCACTGATGTTGGCTTTTTATGCATAGTGTCACAAAATGTATTAACGTAGTTTACTGCTTTTATATTGAGACTGTTTGTTACCCATGCTACACCATGTGTCAAGACAAAATTTCCTTTATTTGTAATTAGGAATAAATATTTCTCAATACACAGTTACATATTGTTTTGGTGATTAATTACTGTGCTTTAATTATGACAATTTGTAACAATGAAAATATATCCTGCATATCAGATATTTACCTGATGATTCATAACAGTAGAAAGTAATTTTATGGCTGGGGGGTCACCACAACATGGAGAACTGTATTAAAGGGTCATGGCATTAGGAAAGTTGAGAACCACTTTATTAACAGATTGGTTTGAAATACAATTGGAACTATTCAGGGAAGAATTTGGGAGAGTTAGATTCTTGCAGAGAGAATTATCAAAGAAAGGGGTATGGTTTTTATTGGTTTGTTTAGAAAATATAGTTGTAATGCAATTGTTACCTCCAGTTGGTGCCAGATGATTGAACCCAATATAGCCACTTCAAGAATTGCATGAATGTGCTTGCTCAGGAACACTTTGAGAAAAAGAGAAAAATACAAAGAAAGAAAAAGCCCATCATCATTCCACAAGTAGAGTCTTGTGGAATAATGAGAATTCATGAAATAATGAGAATAATAAGAATTTCATAGAGAATAGACTTAAATTAAGGAAGACATCAGAACCATGTAGTTGCTACCATACCATGGCTGAAAACTAATTTATTCAATCACATTTCCAATTTAAAATTTTAACCAGTACTACTGCTTACCAATATAATCAATATTAAGAGAATGTGAAAAGCCATTAAATAATAGCATTTAAATGGTTGAGTATATATAAGAAAGACAGGAACCAAATAATTCTTTATTTCTCTCTCTTTTTGTTATTCTTTATTTTTTTCAATGGGAAGATATGTGCTAACAAATGATATGGCTGAAATTCAGGTCTATTTCCAGCCTGCGTGTCTCTTGCTCTCTCCTCCCTTCCTAGTCTGCCTAAGACTTTATGTCAATTGCCCACTGTTACTCAAACCTTCATTCAAGCACATGCGATTTGCCTCAACGTAAACAACATTTTAAAGATTGTTCCAGAGATGTTGAGGATGTGTACATTGAATTCTAAGAATGGGCAAATATAATGGCAAATGTTCCACAGGCGCTCACTTTTCCTAAGTTAAAACATTTTTTTATAATCTAAATATTATCACCGTACTCATGTGTTTTTTAATTTTAAATTTGCCTATGAGACTTATGTAATGTAAGCTAAGATTTATAGAATTATGGCTAGTTAAAAGACTAAGTAAGAAAGATTAATGGCAAAAAAATTCAGAAGATAAAAACACACATTTTTTTTGTTTTGTTGAAGAGCACATTGGAGTTTAATTAAAGTTAAAGAAGGGAAATTTATTGGAAGATTAGAACAATTCAAACTGGGGAAACACAGAGCTTCAAGTTGAAGTTAAAAGTCTCCAGATTCTGAGCGATAGGTGATACTTTTATACAGAAAAACAGAAAAGGGAGTATATGACTACAGCCATTACTAGGGTTTGAAATTACACCTGGTTATAAACCAATCGCAAGTTGAACTTTTTACAAGTTAGCTGATTTGTTTATTTTATTTATTTATTCTTAGGGTCGATTTAATAAGCTAGATAATTTAATGAGCTACTCAGGCATTCTCCTTGAGGCTACTCTGCAAGAGTTCTTCTGAAACGGTCTTAATAAACTCTTCTTCACTAACCATATTTTTACCCTTGCTCTTGTTTTCTGAGCTGGCTCACATTTTCCTGTTCTAAATCACAAGCTGTTTCTTAGGGAAGCAGGAAGGAAGATTATAGACAAATCCAATTAGACCGAGGACTATTATCTTTAATCAGCCCAAGTGCCTTAGTTTTCTAATGCCCTCACACAATCATAATAGTCTAATGGACATCTTGAATAAAGGGCTTGCAATTTATTTTCTAATATGATCTTTCTCCTTTTCAAAATATTCATAAGACTTTTTTTTCTGGGATCATCCTCTAAAAAAATATTTGCTTCTACAGCTTCCAGGAAAACAATTCCCTCCTTTTATCTAGTTTAAATTATACCATTTTTGCAGCCCCTTTGCAAATACATCTGAAAACAATGGCTATGAACTGTTTCTCTCAAAGTTAATGATCAACAGAGGCAAATCAGGCTAGAGCAGAGTTTTGTTCTTGTTTTAAAACAGAATGGAATTTGTTTTGCCTGCATTCTGGGAAGAACCCATCCAACAAACACCTGGCTTTGGGGCTCTTTCATAATTCCTTTATACCAAAAAGATACTCTTTTGTGTAAATGATTTAATATAAGAACTTTGCTTAAACCAACTGTTTAGGGAGAAATAGGAAGGCCAAAAGATGCACTAAGTAATCTGAAAGAAAGAAAAATAGCACAATAGTATTGTTTCCAAGCACTTCTTATTGGTGTGTGGGGAGATGCCTACGGAAAACTCTAATAGAAGTTATCTGCAAATTTAGAAATGTTGGATCTATTATAAAGTCAAGCCTACACAGACCAATTATTTCTATCCTTTAGGGAAAAATAAATCCTTATTTAATGGTTTCTTAAGAAAGTAGTTTTTTCATCCTCAAGCATTTCTTAACTAGTTATTTCCAACTGCAGATAGTAATGAATGCTTTTGCTATATTTTCCTGTACCTTAAACACACAATGTACATTTCTGAAGTCAGACTAGAGTGCTTTAGCAGTAAAGCAATATGAAAGTGAGTATTTAAAAAAACCATAGCAGAGATATACCAGTTTAAAGACTATATAAAATATATAAAATTAAAGATTATATATACCTGTCAAATTTAAATTTTATAAAGTGAAATTGATGTTATTGCTTAGCACTTAAATAATTATATTGTTTATGTATATAGGGCAACATAAGAAAATTATCGCATTTCTGGGATACTTACATATCAAAGATGGGATGTTTGTTCTGCATGTTAAGCTATAATAAAAGTACAGTAGCAATTTGTATTAGACATGAATTTATTGTCCATGATTTTACATTCTTAAGATCCCTGGCGGCAGGTGGTTACACACTGGGCTGATGACCTGTTGACCTGCGAACCACAGGCCAGCAATTCAAAACCACCAGCAGCTCCACAGTAAAAAGATAAGTCTTTCAATCCCAGGCAAGAGTTGGTCTCAGTTCCAAAGTCCTCCGATTCTCCCAACTGCTGCTTATTAGAGAGTGTAAGCTGGGAAAGATCTGAATTTTCTACCAGGCCGCATTAAATTCTGTTACCACCTTAGAACAATTGGTGTGTATGGACGCAGAGAACTTTATTAAGTTGATCTGGTTTTCAGAAAATAAAGTGTGATTCTGAAACAACAACAGCAACAAAGGAGTTGGTCTCAGAAACTCACAGCGTCAGTTTTACCCTGTCTTTATAAAGTCACCATAAGTAGGAATCAGCACAGCGGCAGGAAGTTGGGTTTTGGTAAATAAATTATCACCAGTAGTATACCCTTCAAAGTTTACAGAGGCTACGCTAAAAAAACAACAGAAAAAAACGTCCTGCCATTGAGTCAATTCCAACTCAGAGGCAGCATACGGAAGAAAGCGGAATTGCTGGTGTGGGTTTCTGAGACTAACACATTATGGGACTAGAAAGCCTCATCTTCCTCTAGTAGAGCGGCTGGTGACTTTGAACTCCTGACCTTGTGATCCACTTCACCGTCAGTCTCCTTTGGGACATGTTTTTGTTCTATCCTCTAAATTTTAATAATACCAAGACACCTGGTCAATAATTACAAACACAATTTTGTCCTCATTCAAAAGAACAATTGCTGAGTTTGGGCTAATTCTCCCGTCTTTGAAATAAAGGGGTGTTTCATAAACTTTGTGGACGAATGGAAGTAAAAGAATGAAAACGATCCACAAACATTTGGAAGCTGGTTTTTGGGGGCTTGGTTTGGGGGAACAAAACGTTACTTCTCTCCTCCTGCTTATCCGTGCTTCCGTTATACACAACACACTTCCCTCTCTTGTTCAAAGGACTCGTTAAAAGAACTGCCGCACTTTTCCCAAAGCAACTTGTGGACTAATGAGCCTTGCTAGAGAAACACCACAAAACAACGTGATTACATCCTTCTTAAAAGCATAGTTCTGTCTTTTGATGTGCCATCATTAATGTGGACACCTTTGTTCTGCGGTAGCTTTGCTTTAAAAAAATGTATATTTAGGCCATCCTCTCACTGCCATCCATTCAAAACTGACTCAGAGCGACCCCCTGTAGGCTTCTGAGAGGTTCCGTGTTTAAGGGAGAACAAAGACCTGTCTTTCTCCTGCCCAGCGGCTGCTGCTGCTGGTTTAGAACTTCAGCCCAATGGGCAGCCACGCCCCCCACCCCAGAGCACCTTACACGTGGCCTACTACAACTCACTTTTGACCAATGGCTCCATCTTTATAACGCTCTCTTTACTGTTCTGAAATATAGTTCATAAACTTAATTACCTACCTAGGAAAGGGATAATTAAATAAGTTCATTGCACATAGATTATGTACAACTATACTAGATCACATACTGAAATAGCCAGATGTGTACCCAAATGTTTAATATGTCTGTGATCAAAATAGCCACAATGCAAACTGATACAAGTGTCTTTTGCTGATAAACAAATGAACACATGTTACATTGGAGGTGGTGACCCTGTTTCTAAAATTATAATTAATTCTTAGTAAATACATGAACAAAACAAAATATCATTTCTTGGTTTGCATGTCACTTGTATTCCTACAAAATTTTGTGTTTACTAAAATACTGTATAAACACTACCTATTTTTATGTAAGCTAGAGTTGAAGCTGGGTTTATATATATATATAAATGGAATTTTCACTTACTAGAAGATCTGACTGACAGGTGATTTGAAATTGTGTTTAATTTCTTTTTGGTGAGACTGTCCTCTGTCTTCCAGTACACCTAACAATTCTGGTCCCCAATCTGGTTTTGTGTGGTTTTGAGTGAATTCTGACTCCCAGTGATCCTAATACATGGCAAACCTGTCTTTGTAGAGTCTCTTAGCCCGTAATCTTTACAGAGCCAGAGCTTTTCTTGCAAGGAGCTGATGGCTTCTAACCCAGCTTAGCACCTTAACCTTATGCCGCCAGGCTCTTTCCTCCATCACTAAACACCTACTAATCATGTGGGAATAGTGATTAATGTACATCCATGTGTATATTATGAAGAATAATAATCATTCAGACACTACAAGAATCAGAAACAGCCCCCACTCCCACATTGATAAAGAGAGGATGTTGAGATTCATCAGTGTGAAATGAAATCAACACTTTAGGAAGAGTTGTTTATCATTTCAAGCCACAGAATCAGTTGTCTAAAATCCAAGGGTGGTTAATTAGGACTCTTGAAGGACTTTAATCAAAGGGCCACACTTCAGTAGCAAGGACAGCAAGCCAAATACTGTTAAAGGTCTGCACTTTGTTAAGTGATGTTGTTAACATCTCTCACTGCCACCAGGTCAGTGTTAACTCATAGCTATCTTGTGCCCTTTTGAGTTTCCAAGTCTTTCTGGGAGTAGAAAGCTTCATTTTTCTACCTTGGAACAACTGGTGGTTTTGAACTGTTGACCTTGAATCTATTATCCCAAGGCAAAACCAGGGCCCCTATTGTTAACATAAAAGATAGCAAAAAGTAAATCATCATTAGCAAAATGGGTGAAGTACAAAATATGTGATTGTTTACCAATAAGGAATGGGCATTGAGGTAGTTAGTTTATTGTGCCAACCTGGCCGATAAACACATGTAGGGTTAATTGACGGGCAGAGGGATAAATGGCTCGGTAAACCTCACCTTTCTAGTCCTCAGGTCGCTTGCTTTGTGATGGTTGGACCAGGGTGCAGCTGCCTTAGTCAGTTCCCTGCTTCAGCTTGCAAGGCTCACTTCCTGCAAGGCATCCCAGAGGAGAAGCCACATGGACCTACCCCGATGCAGCCCTGGGTGCTGGAGCAGCCGTGCGGAGACCCCTGCCAGCATTGAGATGCTTACACATTCACTGATTCGGCTTTCATCCTGCAGTCGGTATCGTTGCATGTGTTTTGTGAGATGGAGGAGGACTTTGTGGATTGGTGTCAGACATATGGGTTAATGTTGGACTTGTGGGCTTAGACAGCACTGGGGTGGGATGTTTTCTTCATATGAACTTAACCTATACATAAAACTCTGTCTTATGCATGAGTTGCTGTGGATTTGCTTCTCTAAAGGACCCAGACTGACACAGCACCCTCATGTACCTTTCCATTGCTGGAGTCTGACAATCTGAGGGCTGAACAGTCCTGGGCTAGACCTTTGTTCTAGGGTCCCCTTAAACCTTGTCTTCAATTGCTATAAAAGTTTGTTCCTTGAGACATCTAGAAGTGTAGAAGATTCCGCCAGCAAAATATGTGTTGAGCTTGTCTCTTTTGATCCTTTTTTTCATCATGTTACTTAGAGTGTTTGAAAGGATAAAATCATAAAGCTCCATTGAACATATGTGATTAGCTCTTTCTGTGCCACCTTCTACACATGGGGGTGAGTGGAGGATTCAATCTTAAACTAAGGTTCTGGGAAATGAAAACTATAGATTCCATTTGATAAGAATTTTGTTGCCAAATTGACTTAGTTATGTTTGTAATGACATGCTCTGTTATGATTCTCATCCTTGAACGTGCACTAGATTCACTTGGTAAGTTCTAGAAACATATTGACACCTGGGACACCCCAGGAAATTCGGATTTGTTTCTCTGGTGCATGGCCTGAACATTGGACAGCATGTACAATCCCAGGTGAGATTAATGAGTAATGCTGAGATGCATTTCACCCTCTGCCGTTACAAAACATTGCCCTTATTGGTCAACACGGAGCGCTCTTCAGTATTAAATTCTTAAGTCACGTGCCATCTATTTACTGAGAAATTCAGTCTACCCAGTGTGAATTTTCCTTTTCACCTTCTTCAAGTCTCCGTCTTCATCAACCCCTCACTGTGCGTTGAAATGACTCTTTCTTGTCCAGGTAAACATTCTACTGCCACACCTTTGGATTTAGCCCTTCTTATTTCTGGCTTTTTGAAAATATGATGGGCTTTCATGAAATTTGAAGGCAAAATGAAATTAAAGGATATTTAATTTCCCTAGGAACTTTTTGAAGCTCTTTCATGGGCTTCAATGGTTATATAAGTATAAAACCTTTGATTAAATATGGTTAGGTAAATTTCTTTATTGAAAATTCTCTCAAAGCATTATGCTCATGTGATACTGATTTGCTGACATTTTGTTGATTAACTTGTAGGATTAGTGTTTACAAAATAATGGCAAGATTTTAAGTAAAATTAAATTTCTTTATCCTGTGTACAGGGCTGAACTGTGTTTTATGAATTCGGCTGCTAACTGCGAGGTCAGTAGTTTGAAACGCCAGCAGCTCCACTGGAATGAGGCTTTCTCCTGGGACAAAAAGTCACTGCCGTAGCATTCCCTAGGAGCACGTCTCCCCTGTCCTACAGCTACACTATGGGTCAGAAAAGGCTTGATGGCAGTCACGAGGCTATCGCTGTTGTTGAGGTCGTTGAAATACTACTCTACATTAATTGTGATAAAGAAAAACACACCTTGGATAACAGTAAACTATAGTCTTAGTTTGGATGTGTTTCAGATGAGCGAAGATTGAGATATGCATATCTCAAAGTATGGCCTTCAGGGCCACACAGTTTAGAACAACTGAAAATGTTGTATTGAGTATCCTCTATCTTCTACCCTTCTCTAGAAAGCCCGATATCACAGGGCTGTAGTCCTAACTTCCTTTCCTCCCCACCTCCCTGTGTAAGGCCAGGAATGCCGGCTAGGTTGCTCCAACAAGGTCTCCCTGTATAACAACTGGAAAGGTCACAGTGCTGCTTTAGGGACAATCTGTTTTAAGAATTCCTGGAATACCATTCTGGCCTCATGCTGATTGTCTCTTTCATGTGAATAGTTTGTGTTTGTCTTGTGTTTGTCCTGTACAAATGTTAATAAATGTGTCTCTATAAGAATTTGGGGTCTCTTTTCCCTTGAGGGGAGCCCTGGTGGTTTAGTGGTTATGCATTGGGCTGTGATTGGCATGGTTGGCAGTTTGAAACCACCAGCATCACCATGGGGGAAAGACTGGATTTTCTACTCTGGAAAGTCTTGGAAACCCACAGGGGGTCGTTATGAGTCAGCACTGACTCCATCGCAGTGAGTTTGGTTTTGGTTTCTCCCTGAGAACACAAGAAATATGACATTCTGGTTAATTTATATCATTTTTTGGAGCAACGTAATTTGTAGAATAACAATGATTTTCTCTTTGATTAATGAAGTGAAATATAGGGAGAGTTGGGCACCATGCTTTACTATTTTAAAAAGTGTACTGTGTTTTAATCTCACTGCCTTTGAGTCAATTCTGACTCATAGTGACCTTATAGAATCAGTAGAACTGCCCCTGTAGGTTTCTGAGATTTTAACTCTTTACCAGATAAGAAAGCTTTGTGTTTCTCCAGTGGAACAACTGATAGTTTCAACTGTTCACCTTGCAGATAGAAGCTCAACACATAATCTGCTAGGCCACAGTGCTCTCGAAAGTATTGGAAATCAAGAATGTTTCATTGGAGACTATGATGTGCCTTACCCAAGCTATGATATTTTCAATGACCTCGTGTGCATATGAGAGTTGGACATTGAATAAGGAAGATCGAAGAAGAATTAATGCATTTGAATTATGGAGCTGTGGAAGAATACGGAAAGTGCTATAGACTGCCAAAAGGACACACCTGTCTTTTAAGGAGTACAGCTAGAATGCTCCTTAAAGACAAGGATGGTGAGAATCCACCTCATTTACTCTGGACATGTAGCCTGGAGAAGGGCGCCATGCTTGGCAAAGTCGATGGGCAGCAAAAAGAGGAAGTCCCTCGGCAAGCTGGGTAGACATCGTGGCTGCGGCAATGGGCTCAAACATAAGAACAATTGTGAGGCCCAGGACTGAGCATTTTCATCTGTTGTGCTCCAGACGGTAGCTATTAGTTGGAATTGACCCTGTGTCACCCAGCAGCAGCAGCTGCAGCAGCAATAGTGCTTTAATATTCCTATAAGAGTGTGGCAATCAACAAAAGCTTCAGTTTATCATTATAATATTTACAAGCATTATTTTAATGTTCTTTATATAAATGCTAGTTGCTTAGAAATCTATAGACTCCATAGATTGAAGTTGTAGGCACATGATTTCATCACATTATCATTGTTTAAAAATGCTGTGCATTGATTTATTGAAATATGATTACTTTTAGGAAAAACAGGTATAACCTAATCTCTACTTACCTGAACAGTCCTTGAGGCTGTGACCATGACCATAACACTTTCTTTTAGAATAATTAATACCAGGGATAACTTCAAGGAGGTAGAAATTAAAGATGTTCTAATATTCAATGTTTCTGATAAAGTATATCACTCCCTTGTCCCCTGATGTCACCTACCACTTCTCTCCTTACCACACACATTCCCTTGTGTCCCTGGATTTCTACAATTTCCTACAGCTTTCAAAGAACTGATGAACCTTTAACTAAATGACTCACATACTTGTGATATTGTTAACCCCCAGTCTGAAGTCCAGATGTCCGTCTGAAGTATCCTCCTCATCCGCAAGGCTATGGAAGGTGATGAAATCATGTCAGGCTACAGACTACAACTCAAGTCTCAAGAGCCAATGGTCAGGCAGAGGCAAGTCAAATGCAGGGTCCGGAGCCAGAAATCAAAAAGTGCCCCAAAGTTAAAGCAAGTCTCTGACTTCTACCAATGCTCACTCAGGGAATGGAAATGACAAGGGGAGGCTTTGCTAGAAGTGTGGTTTCCGTCTTTCAGCGGGTCATACCCCCAAGGAAACAAAGGGGGGTGACACCCCCAGTAATGTTTACACTAAGACTACATCCCACCTTAAGATGGTACCAGAGAACTCTCTACGCATTAGGTCAAAACCTCAGGCACTGTTGTCATTGTCGTTGTTAGGTGCCACGGGGTTGGTTCGACTCACGGTGACCTCATGGACAACACAGTGAAGTCCTGCCCAGTCTTCCGCCCTCTCACCATTGTTCCTAGGATTGAGTCCATTGTTGTAGCCACTGTATCAACCCAGCTCATTGAGGGTTTTGCTTTTTTTTGCTGCTCCTCTACTTTACCAGGTACGATGACCTTCTCTAGGGTCTGATGTTTCCTGACAACGTGCTCAAAATATCTGAAGCAAAGTCTTGCAATCCTTGCTTCGAAGGAGCAGCTGGCTGTACTTGATTTGTCTGTCCTTTTGGCAATCTTTGGTGCTTTCAGTCTTCTTCCACCACAGCTCAAATGCATAGATCTTCCTTCTTTCTTCAGTGTGCAACTCGCCCCTGGTTATGAGGTGTTTGAAAGCACCAGGGCCTGGATCAGGAGAACCCCAGTTTTCAAAGAAATGTCCTTGCTTTGCAGCACTTTAAAGAAGTCTCCTGCAGCAGATTTAACCAATGCAAAGTGTCCTATGATCTCTTGACTGCCACTCCCACAAATATTGATTGTGGATCCAAGCAAGAAGAAATATTTGATAACTTTCACCTTTTATCCATTTAACATGATGTTACTTATTGGTCCAGTGATGAGGATTTTTGTTTTCTTTGCATTGAATTAAAATCCACACTGAAGGTTGCAATCCTTGATTTTCATCAGTAAGTGCTTCAAGTCTTCTTCGCTTTAAGCAAGGCTGTGTCACTGACGTATCACAGGTTATTAATAAGCCCCTTTCCCAATCCTGATGCCACGTTCTTCAGATAACCCAGAGTCTCTGATCATGTGCTCAACGTATATGTTGAATAAGTATGGTGAGAAGGTACAAGTCAGACACATTCCTTTCCTGATTTTCAATCATGCAGTTCTCCCTTGTTTTGTTTACACAACTGCATCTTGATCCATGTAGAGGATTTAAATGAACAAAATTAAGCGATCCAGGACTCCAGTTTTTTTCCCAAGGATATCCATAGTTTCTTATAACCCACACAGTTGAATCCCTTAGCATAATCAGTAGAACACAAGGACACATCTGGGTACCCTGCTTTCAGCCAAGATCCATCTCACATCAGCATCCCTTGTTCCTCACCCTCTTCTAAATCTGGGTTGAATGTCTGGCAGTTCCCGGCAATGTATAGCTGCCACAATTAATTGTGAAATAACCTTTAACAATTTTTTCTTGCCTGTGATATTAATGATATTGTCTTATAAGTTGATAATTTAAGCAGTTAGTCACCTTTATTTGGAACGGATACTTACTTCTACATGGATTTCTTCCAGTTGGTTGACCAGGTATCTGTCTCCCAAATTTCTTGGCATGCAATTATTGAATGTCTCTTGTGCTTTCTCATCTCATCAAAACCCTTTGATTGGTATTTTGTCAATCACTGGAGCCTTATTTCTGGCTATTGCCTTCAGTGCAGCTTGGATTTCCACCCTCAGTACCATTGGTTCTTGATCACACGTTGCATTCAAAATGGTGGGATATCGACTAGTTCTCTCTGGGACAGTGACTCCGCATTCTTTTGATCTTCTTTGGATGTTTCCTGCATCCTTCAACATTTTGCCAAAGGTATGTTTCGATATTTCACCTCGAGGTTTGAATTTTTTCCTTGAGTTTGTTCAATGTAAGATGCTGAGCATGTCCTTCCTTTTTGGTTTTCTACCTTTAGGTCTTTGCACATTTCACTGTAATAGTTTACTTTGTCTTCTTGAGTTGACTTTTGAAATTGTGTGTTCAGCCCTTTGACTTCATCATTTCTTGCATTTGTCTTAATTATTCTATGATCAAAAGCACATTTCAGAGTCTTTTCTGACCTCCACTTTGACCTTTTCTTTCTTTCCTGTCTTTTTTTGATCTGTCTTCTTTCTTCATGTGTGATGTTTTTGATATTCTCCCACATCACCTCCAGTCTATTGTCATTAGTGTTCAGTGTGTCACATCTGATCGTGTAATGTTCTCCAAATTTAGGTGGGATCGATTCATATTTTGAGACCTGTCAGTCTTAGAGAGAACTTGGAATACAAGTGTCACTTTAACAACCGTTTCACCAAACTCAACAAAAAATGAGGCATTGGTTCTGCCCAACTGGCTGAATCTCACCACTCCCTGTATCCTATACCTCTTCATTACCTACATGACAACAGGTGGGGTACTTGTTCTACTAATGTGTGTAAAGGGAGAGTGATAGAATCAAGGGAAATGTGGCAAAAATATACCAACAGAAGCTAGAGAATGAGGGAGAGGAAGAAGATTAAGGGCCGATAATGAGGTTGATGTTCTAGGAACAACTACAAATGGTTATGGATGTCTCCTTGGTTTCTCCGCAGAGCAAACCCTGTTGATCTGAGAGACACGCTAGAGCAACAGAAGGGGCTGTGAGCATGTGAGAATTTTGTGGGCACCAGAGAAGAGTTTTATAACGCAGGGAGAGGAGTGCAAAGCCCTCGTCTTCCACGGCCATAAAAATCCAAGGCGAAGGATAAAGGAGAAGTCAGGCTATACAGTATCTCAGTAAAGGAGAAGGAAGAAAACAGAAATGTCTACAAACAATTTTAACAAGTTCCCTGTAATTTTTTCAATATATTTTACTTTTCACAATAACTTTAAATAAATATCACAATGTTTAGTACTATTTTTGTACGATTTGAGAGAGGAGATAGGACCTGCTGACATTAGTCTAACCCATTTTTAATTGTTAACAATTTAAAAGAAAGGACCTGATATTTTGGTCAACTGTATCTTATTGTAAGAATAATGGTGAAAACACTGCTCCTTATTAAAAAAAAACCATCTTATTGGGGGCTCATACAACTCTTATCATAATCCACACATCCATCCACTGTGTCAAGCACACTTGTCCATTTGTTGCCATCATCATTCTCAAACATTTGCTTTTTATTTGAGCCCTTGGTATCAGCTCCTCATTTTTCCCCTCCATCCCCCCACCCCCTCCCTCATGAACCCTTCATAACTTGCGAATTATTATTTTCTCATATTTTACACTGTCCGACATCTCCCTTCACCCACTTTTCTTTTGTCCATCCCCTAGGGAGGAGGTTATATATAGATCCTTGTAATCAGTTTCCCCTTTCCACCCCACCTTCCCTCTACCCTCCCAGTATCGCCACTCTCACCACTGGTCCTAAGGGATCATCTGTTCTGGATTCCCTGTGTTTCCAGTTCCTATCTGTACCAGTGTACATCCTCTGGTCTAACCAGGTTTGTAAACTGCTTCCTATTTTTACAGGAATTTTGCGACACCAACTTCTCCAAGCTACAGCCTCAACTATCTAAATTCATTGAGCTATAGCCTCAACTATCTAAATTCATTGTTCCAATTGTTTCCACTTGAAGATAGCAGGAGGTCTGAATGTTCAGATCATGGCATTAGTGTGTAGGTATTTGGTTTCTTTGCAGGGAGCTGAATGCTGTACTAGATACATTGCTATGATACAGTCTAAAGTGGAATTCACTCCATTTGTTAGAGAGTATGTTCAGTTAACTCAATAGAAACCAGAAACTTATTCTTGGAATGAGAGCATAAGAATATTACCTACAAGTTTTCTTATCACACTCATCATGGTTTGATTAATAACTGTCAACCCTCAGCAATTTCTTGCAAAATTCCTGTTCTAATTAATTGATCTCAATGTCTGTATTTTTGAAGATTTCCTCATTCTTGCTCTTTAGTGTGGCTGAATGACCTGCTCCAAGTGTATAGTTTTGTAAAGTTTAGAAAACCATCTGAGTGTTAAAGACATCTATAAAAAGGAAAATTCATTCAAAATGTCAAATATTTATTTATCTAGTTATAGCTGCTAACCAGAAAAAATGCCATCCAGAGTTTGGAACTTTCTGATTTGTCATATAAGTACAGATACATTTCAAAAGAGCTATGAACTATGAATTTTCCTCAACTGGGTTGAGATTGGTGATAAATGTATCTATTGAAAAAGAACTCAGCTTATTTAATGGTTGTTACTAAGATGAGATACACAGTTTCACATAACATTTTGTTGTGATATGTTTGGAATGAAGATTCAAACTAAGGAAAAGAATACGATCCAAACTAAGTTATCACTTATCATAAATAGAGGACAGCAAAGAGTAGTAAATAGTCCATCAGGGGGAAATTAGTTTTTGGGAGCTTAATGATAAGGGACACTGATAAAATAACCAGAAGGTAATTTCCTCACTTAGTTAGCTTACTTTAAAAGAATACATTAGGAAAACAACTTTATAGGAATATACTCAACATTTCTCAAGAACATGAAATTATAACAGTTCATTTTAAAAAGCCTGCTGTAAGTTGGCAGTGTATAAGCTATATTATTCTCGTCCATTGAAATATGTGACTGACATAAAATTACGAGATATTCTAAAATTGACCTACTCTGAGTATCATTTTTAAATTGATTAAAGCTGTTATAATTTATTTGATTTAATAAATACATTTTATTTTAATAGAATCATAATCATTTAGGTGATATCATTTATGGGAAATTGAAGGTTTGCTGGCACCAAAATATTTTCTTAAGTCTGACACAATTTCTTATATGTTCACTATGCTGTTTTGGTTGGGTCTAAGGTCAGGAAGTAGGAGGAGATAAACACATGTTGAACACTCTTGCCAAAGTTGGACAGTGAATAGGAAGCCCGGAAATAACTGATGCCTTTGAATTAGATGCTAGTGAGGAATGTAGAACATACCAGGGGCTACCAGAGGAATGATCAAGTTCGTGTTGAAAGGAGTACAATAGAACACTGACTGGAAGTCAGGGGGTCTCCTGAACTTCTGACAGGTTATCAAGAGGACCCAGACCTGGAAAAGGATGTCAGGCTTTCAAGAGGATCAATGAGAAATAGGAAGTTATGCAGTGAGGTGGCGTGACATGGGCTACAGCATGGGGCTCAAACGTATCACCCATTATGAGGATGGCGAAGAACCAGGCAGTGGTTCTTCCTATTGTAGAGTGAACACGAGGCAGTTTTTTGAACAAAACAAAACTAAGTGATCTAAAATCAGAAAACGAATCAGAAACAGGTGCGACTTCAGGGTTGTGTTCCTTTACCGTGCTCAGTTTAAGGGGGGGTGTTCCCAAGTTTCTTGCTCCTTCTGCTAGTGGGCATTTGAGTGCTCTCCCGCTTCTTGCCATTGCCACCTGTGCTGCAATGAACAGGCGAGAGCATGCATCTGTTCATAGTCTATCTCATGCTTCTGCGTATGTACCCAGCAACCGTATTTCTGGGTTGTATGAGATTTCTGTGGTAGTTACATAATCTGGTGTCAATTTGGGACTTGAGAGGATTAAGAGTGAAGGGGTGGAGCCCAGTCTGTCAATCAGGTCATAGTCAATGAGGCCTCTATGTGGGCACGACCTTTCCCTGAGGATTCTGGGAACTCCTGGATTTCCTCCTTGGAGGTGGAGACACACTCTCTCCTCACTCCCTGAGAGATGCTCTACTGACAGGACACAGGGCGCTATGCCCTGGGGACTGGAGAAGCCACATGGACCTCCCTGATGCAACCAGACCTCTGGAGCCAGCGGAGTCACGGAGAGACCCCTGCCAGCACTGAGATGCTTACCATGCCACTGGATCCACAAGACTTCCAACCCAGTGGCCTGTGATCCTCCCGCATTCAGCATCATTGCAAGGTTTTCGTGAGTTTGAAGATGACTTTAGAGATTGGTATTGGACATAATTGGCCAATATTGGACTTATGGACTTGATCTGGACTGGGCTGGGATGTTTTCTCAATATTTAATTGCTCATATATAAACCTCTTTCTTATACACATATGCATGCTTATGAATTTGTTTCTCTAGCTTATCCAGGCTAATACAATGTCTACTTCCGGCTGTTTTAGGTAGTGTCATATTACTTTTAGAATGGTCTTAAAACAAGTTAGGTGTCAAGTCCACATGGAAGAACCATAACAGTATGAGTGATCCAAGCACTGTAAATAATGCAACCCAAATCCAAAGGAGGGAATGGGCATAGTGAACACCCAGTTTGCAGAAGACTGTGCATGACAGTGAGAGTCCCAAATCCATTGGTAGGGTCTTTATATGGATTAGGTGGCTGGTGAATCCCCTCTGAATATAGTCCAGGGCAGTGAATAGCCTTACTATGAGACAGAATTGTAAAGTTGTTTATGGTACATGTTGATAGGTAAATGTAATATCTTATCATTTGATATTTCTTTTGACCCATTTTAAAAATTGTTTCATTTTTAATATTATCTGCATTCGTTTTGATTAAAGTTCATATATGTTTTTGTCTAGTCACTGTTGTTTGTTTGATGTTGCTTCCTGTCTGGGTTTTATACGGTTTTGTGTATAGGAAATGGAGGATGGTTGCTTCCTGTCTGGATTTATACGGTTTTGTGTATAGGAAATGCAGGATGGGGAGCTCTCTAGAGACAGTAACTAGGTGGATAATTGCCTGGGGCGTGGCACGAAGGATGAGGGGAAATAGAGAGATAGTAACAATGAGTATGAGAATAAAAAGTTCTGAAATTGATTTGGTGATGATTGTACACATCTTTTTAATATGATTGAATGATTAAATTGTATGTTATATAATAAAATATGCCAATACAACAAAAAAATCATGAGAAGCAGAGAAAAAAACCTTGGAATTGTGAGTGATTTCATTTCAACTTGATCCACAAGCAACGTCTATAGAAGCAGCATTAAGAAAGGGAGAAGGGCGTATTGTATTGGGCAAATCTGCGGCCAAGGACCCCATGAAAGTATTTAAAGCAAAGATTATCTGCTAAGGTGCACTTGACCCAATTCATGACATTTTCAATCACCTCATATCCATGCAGGAATTTAACAATGAGCAAGGAAGACCTAAAATGAATTAATGATTTTAAAATATAGTTTTGGCAATGTATACTGAATATACCACAGACTGCCAGAAGAACAAACAAAGCCGTCTTGGAAACATCTAGAATTCTAATTTAAAAGAGACCGGTGAAACATCATTCCCACTTTGGTCACATTAACTGATGGGACCTGTCCCTGGAGAAGGACAGCATGTTTGGTAAACCAGAGGGTCAGTGAAAAAGAGGGAGACTTTCTAGGAGATGGATTTATTCAGTAGCTACAATAATGGGCTCAAAGATAAGAACAATTCTGGGACTAGCAGAGGACCGGGCAGCATTTCTTTCTGGTGCTGAACATAGAGTTGTGCTGAGTAGGAACCAATCTTATGGCACATAATAACGAATTGTGTATGTAAAGGTTGAACTCTAACATACTGCCTACTACAATTCAACTAGTAGGCAGTATGCTAGTCATGAGCACTACCATAATTGGATGTGTAATGTGATGGCACACATGGTCCTCAGATGAGTTTACTAGGTATTTGCTCAGGTGTTGAGAGCCTATGATATAATGCAAAAATTCAAAACCCAAACCAAACGCTTGCTATTGCGTCAATGCCACCTCATAGCGGTCATTTGGGCAGGGTAGAATTGACCCCTGTGAGATTCTGAGGCTGTAAATGTTGATAGGAGCAGGAAGCCCTGTCTGCCTCACTCAGAGCGGCTGGTGATTTCAAAGCCCTGACCTTGGCTCTTGCAGCCCAAGGCTAACAACTATGCCACCAGGGGCTCCTGATGTAGTGCAAGGTGTCAGATTTATATCCGAAGAGAAACAGAATCAGAAACACATTTCAGAAATGGTCCTGCATCTCCTGAGAAAAAAGCACTCACATCAAAGAGAGAGGCTAGCTCTTCCTAGGTTAGCATTTCCTAATGTGACTAGAATGTGGTTCAAATCGTGGAATTTATTTGTCAAATTAATTAGAAAATACCTAATTGAAAACCCTTTTTTCCTAGATCATATGTCTTAGTCAGTATTTTATGAACGACACTTTGAGAGATATGCTATCCTGGATTTATTAAATAATAAGCTTACTGTACAAAACTCATATTCCACATATTTGTAATTCCAAAGATATTCCAGTGTAAAAGAAATGCTTTATATGTATGAAAATTTACTTTAGAAGGCATTGTTAATAGAGAAAATAAATTTATAATAATATTTTATTGCTCTCACCTAGACATTAACAAAGCAAGAATTTATAAAGCATTAATTTTTAGTACATACAAAGTCTTGGTTATAATTAATTTATGATGATAATAACATCATTTATATCTACTTGATGTGATTAAATACCTCTTGATTAAGATTGAAAATCATAATGGATTATGTACTAGATATGTATCTATTTTTCTGGTGTGTTTTTTAAGAAATTAGCTACTATTGAAAAATAAAGAGCTTTTAAAAATACTTAATAAAATATACTAAATAACATATTTTTAATACTGACTTGAAGTGATTACAAAGTAGTTTATGAATTATTCACTATAATTTTCTTTTATAATTTATTCATTTGAATTTATTATCTTTGTTAACATGCAATCAACTTGTACAGGGATACTTGTGTAGTACAGTTTGTTATTTTTACTTATCTTTTCATAATTTCTTACCTTTAGGAATTAATAATCTCAAAAGAAAAAAGATGAAAAGGCATAGATATTGGAAAAGAAGAAATAAAAAAGGTTTCTATTTGCAGATGACATGTCTGTAAATAAAACTAAGAAAGGCACAAACAAATACATCCTCTTAGTAGGTGATTAGAGCTAATAAATGATTTCAAGCCTCTTCTGACTTTACTATATTCATTAAGAGGTTCTTTTAGAGAAAGTCGTATTGGGAAATATTTTCTATAGTTCAAATTCTTTACATCAAAATGACATTTCATACATTTTTAACGTTCTAAGATATATCTTTACCCATTATAATGATCAGAGTAAAACTGGAGATAAGTTTGTTTTTCTTTCATTTTCTTTTGGTTGCTCTGATTAATTCAAACAAATCTAAGGGTTAATTCACCCATGTTTACTGTTTGTCAGGGTGGACCATGCTCACTGGTGAGTATTACATGTGTTCCCTATTCTGCTAGATATCATTCTTCATCTTGTTAAAGTTCTGGGAAGACCTCATTTCTCCCCCTTCACTCTGACAGAGGGTTTCCCCAGAGTCATATGCATTATATTGCCGTGGGTTTCATTTCAGCCTTCTTTATTCTACTCAAGTACTGGCTATTTCTTGCACTGTGGCAATAGCCTATCTTCCAATGGCCTTTGTGAAGCCTTTCATCCCCATTCATTGGCATTGTTTAAAATTGGTGTAAAATAATGCCCAGATTGTACTTTTAAAGTTTTACATTTTAACGTATTCCTTAAAATAAAAGTTATTCATTTTAAATTGACAAAGTTTAAAATACATACTTTACCTTAAATTACAGAATTTCATTTACAATGTATATAGTGTAAATAAAAATCACTTTTGTGTCCAGCATATTATTTTAAAAAAAGGTAATTGGTATGGAAAAGTCAGCATGTATAAATTAAAATAGCTAAAATTTAAAATAGTGGGCAAGGTCTTTCTATTTTTAGTAATGTTCTAAAGAATGTTATGATTCATGCATTTTATTTATAGTAGAATTTTTAAAAAGAAAATTATAACTTAAAAGATTATTTTGGATGTTGCAGTATGTTTTTTAATGCTTTACAAAATGTAATATTAAAAATTGTTTTATATTCAAAGTTTGATAAAATTAGAAATGGCCTAAAGTCACTTATCTGCCAAATAAATGGTCAGACCCTTAGTTCAGTCATGGGATGATGGAACAAATGAATAACACCATGAATTAAGATGGTTTTTCATACCTCACTGAGTTCTATACTTTTAGAAAGCTAATCTTTATCTTTATTCCTCAGTTTTCTAACAGTTCTTCTCATCACTGTGCCACTCGTTAAATTAGCTGTATCCCAATGTGTTGGGTTCCTACCTACAGTGATTGTTTATTCGACCCTCATATGGCTCTTAATTTTAGAATAATTTTGGTCATTAAATCTTATGTCACCTTGAGCCTGTATGAAAGCGTAGGGGTGAAATCTCACCTGCCAACCAGGTCCCAGCTGATGATGACCCCTGGCACTGTGTTTTTTTCTAAAAGAAACAAAGTGAGAAATCCTCTTTCTCTCTCTGGTCCTGTGCCTTTCCCCCCTCTGAGACTCTCTAGGGGCAGCCCCAGGTGGGCTGCTTGATCCAGGGAGCTGTGACCCTACTGTCTTCCCACAGACCTTGCATCTCCAGGACTCGGCACCCACTGACCAGTGATTTCCCTGCATCCCGCTCCACCTGTCTGCATGATCAACATGCAGCTCTGTGCTTCTGAAGAGGGCTCTGGCTAGCAGCAGACTCATGGACTTGAGTTGAACTGGACTGGGACATCTTCTTGATATAAAATTCCTCCTTGAATAATGTCCTTTCTTATACATATATGAGTGTCACTAGTTTTGTTTCTCTAGAGAACCCAGCCTAAAAGAGTATTCATTCATTCACTACTTAAGAATTACAACAGCACCAAAACTCCTTCAAAAATACAAACAAAAATCAATCAGATTCATAATACCTAAGCAAAAGATGATCCACAAATATTTTTGAAAGACCACAAATGCAATATTCTCAGTATTATTTCTTGACCAACAAAATGCTCTTTAAATTTTGGTAATTTCCAACAGTTAGAAAGTTTTCAGAGAGCAAAAGATTGACTACAAATAAAATTTCACATTACAAGTGAACTATTTCAGTAGATAGCTATAGAAATTACTGTAGAGAATGTTAGTAGCAAGCTTTCATTGTCAAATTATGACAAGCTAATAGTTGCACATGCAAATGTGAAAAGATTTGCTTTCAAGATCCTATAAAGGGAAATAATTTTACCGACAATAGTTCAGTTCTTCCTGTTTTTACTACCATTATCACTTCAACTCAGTGCTTGTTTCGACACAGAACAGTTATGTTGTTTCCCCCTCCCCTCACATTCATTCCATCCTGCACAAGATTGCGATGTTATTCTTTCTAAAATAGAACCGTGATAATTTCGCCCCATGTTAAAACTACACCAAACAAAAACCTTGCTGCTTTCCGTTCACCCCTTAAGCTGGATCTACATCTCATTCTTCTTCTTCGATGCTGCAGCCCAGCCACTCTGTACATCTTGGTATTTCTTCAACACATTTTTTGGGGGGAGTTCTATATTTCTCTTTATTCTGTTTTCTTTGATCTTTCCTTCATGCCTTCATGTTCACCATTTTTTACATCTCTCATTCGTTTAGCCAAACAGTACTGTGATGATTTCTTGCCTTTTAAGATCTCAGCAGTACTACAAAATAATCCTGATTTTAGCAAACACACATAGAACAATAATACCTCAAATTTAACTATAACATTATATAAAGCATACACATATCTTATTGCTATGTGTAGCCAGGAAATGATAAACTACAGGTATTTTGAAGTCAGGTTTGGTCCTCTATTTCCTTCTGTATCCCCATCTCCTTATTAAAAATTATAACATTCTTTTGTACAAAAATGTAATAAAAATTTACTGGCATAAGTAAATGTACCAGAAATGTTTTAAATGGAACTATTCTATTTTGCTTTGGAATTACAGCTAACATTTGATAGTTAACTCTCTTGGTTCACTAAGTGTAGGGGTGTTGTGAGTTTTAAAGTCTAGTAAGTGTCTCTGAACAGAGTGCTGTGTTTTGGGTGCACATGGGCATTTGGAATTGACTCAAATGAAAGACACCAGACTGTACTCCTATTCCAGCTTAAGCTTTGATGTTGGGTTTTTTAAACTGAGCCAAATAGGTAGGGAATATGATTGCCAACCATCTGACACTGTGGAGACTTAGGCCAAATGGAAACTTATTTTAAAAATTCAAACCAGTTTCAATCTTTTGGCATGCACTCTCTTCAACATTACTTTGCAGGCATTGCTTAGTTATTATTATTTCTTTTAAAAATATTATTGATACATTTAATTACTATTTCAAAAAATACATTAAATGTAGGCATAGGAGCCTGTGTGATCACGAGATGTCGATGGGATCAGGTACCAGGCATTAAGGAACAAAAAAATCATATCATTGTGAATGAGGGGGAGTGCAAAGTGGAGACCCAAAGCCCATCTGTAGGCAATTGGACATCTCCTTACAGAAGGGTCTTGGGAGGAGATGAGCTAGTCAGGGTGCAGTATAGCATCAATGAAACATACCACTTTCCTTTACTTCTTTAATGTCCCCCTTCCCCCACTATCAGGATCCCAATTCTACCTTAAAAATCCGGCTGGACCAGAGGATGTACACTGGTACAGATAAGAACTGGAAACACAGGGAATCTGGGACAGATAACCCCTCAGGAACAATAGTGAGAGTAGCGATACCAGGAGGGAAAGGGGAAGGTGGGGGAGAAAGGGGGAACCAATCACAAGGATCTACATATAATCTCCTCCCTGGGGGACTGACAACAGAAAAGTGGGTGAAGGGAGATGTAGGTCAGTGCAAGACATGAAAAAAAAAGACAAGGGTTCTTGAGGGAGGAGTGGGGCAGGGAAGGAAGGGAAAAATGAAGAGCTGATAACAGGGCTCAAGGAGAAAGCAAATCTTTTGAGAATGATGAGGGAAACAAATGTACAAATGTGCTTGAAACAATGGGTGGATGTATGGATTGTGATAAAAGTTGTACAATCCTCCAATGAAATGATTAAAAAAAATAAAGGTAGGCATAGTATATGATGGTAAAAGTGTTGATCAATGATGAGAAGTAGCCGAAAATAATACTTGTATCTTCTGTTTAAATTCTATAAATGATCTTAAAAAGTGTTATTTTTTATTCTTTAATCATTTTATTGGGGGCTCTTAAAGCTCTTGTTACATTCCATACATCAGTTGTATCAAGCATATTTGTACATTTGTTGCCATCATCATTTCCAATACATTTTCTACTTGAGCCCTTGGTATAGGCTTCTCTTTCCCCCCTATATTATAATTATTATATACCATTTTTGGCTGTATTTTACACTATCCAATGTATCCATTAACCTACAATTCTGTTATTCATTCCCCTTGAGTGGGTTTTAAAAGTCATCATTGCTTTTTATCACCCCCCTCTTCCTCTACCCTCATTACTACCATTTACTATTTTTAGGGGCTTAGGTGGAGAGCAAATGTTTTGAGAATGATGAGGACAATGAATGTACAAATGTGCTTTACACAATTGATGTATGTATGGATTGTGATAATAGTTGTACAGGCCCCTAAAAACGATTTTTTTAAAAAGCGGGATTTTAATTCATCAGATTAACACTAAAGAACTCCAAATATGGCTGTGAAGACATACGTTTATAAACAACAATGACTTATTTTACATGAAAGAAGTAATGTTTTCCTTATTATTTATCTTTAAGATTTCATATTTAAATAGTATTTGAAGGTACACTGCAGCTATGGGACATAGAAAATTTGATGGTAATGGTAACTTTAAAACATTTAAGACAGTGGGAAGCAGGATAATCTGTAGTATGAAAATACTGAAAGAATGCCCTTAAAGGGTCAGAAAAAATATATAAGCCATAGATAGCACATAGCCAGACATCCAATATTGCTCGTGAAAAAATAATTATAGTTCATCCTCCAGGACAACCTTCAATTTCATTTGCAATATTAAAAATTTAATTATTATAAAGATTGACTTGAATTTGAGAGAAATGATCTTTTTCTTGTCTCAAATAGCCACACGACATAAAATAAAATTACAGACCCAAATTCCTCATAAATATAGAGTCACAGATTCTCCACACACTAAAATACCTAATAGATTCTCCTGGGCAGGTGCAGAGGCCAAGCTCAACCTATCAATTGCATTGTAGCCTGATGCCATCTCTTTGGGGTCAGAAGCCTTTTTGTCTTAGAAAGAGAGACCTAAGAGAGTCAAATCCTCTTTGGCCCTCTGCCTTTTGCCAGAGCTGGATCTCGGAACTGGTTCCTCAATCTCCTGTTGCTTCCCTGGCTGATGCCAGGAACCTTGAGTGGCTGTGGATTCACTCCAACCAGGCCCTGCTGTTTCGGCTTCCTCATCTGGCCTGACTCCTCCATCGGCTACACCGCCTTTCAGTGCTGTGAGCCATCATCAAACTACCTCCCCTGACTTGAACCGGGCTGCACTTGCCTCTTTCTAAAACGGTGTAAACCATTTCTTGATATAAACAACTTCTTATGAACAACACAGACAAGTGTCACAGGATTTGTTTGTCTAGAAAAACCCAACCTAACACAATGGCTTTACTTCCCACTTTTAAAGGTGGAACCAGACCATTTCCATAGTGATTATATCATATTACAGTCTCATCAGTAGCGCAAGAGAGTTCGAATCTCTTAAATCCCTCACTATTGGTTGTTTTCTGTGTGTTTGCACTTTGTGTCACTGCTGGACCAAGGTGATATCTTAAATTTGTTTTGATTTTGATCTAATAACTAATGTTAGTGAGCATTTCCTTATCTGTTTGACTACCTGACTTTCTTCTTTTGTATGGTGTCTGAGTTAGTTTATTGTGCCAACCTGGCTGATAAACACATGTGGGGTTAATTGAAGGGAGGAGGGATAAATGGCTCAGTGAGCCTCGCCTTTCGAGTTCTCGGCCTCTTGCTCTCTGATGGTCGCACCAGGGTGCAGCTGCCTTACCAGTTCCCTGCTTCAGCTTGCAAGGCTGACTTCCTGCAAGACATCCCTGAGGAGAAGCCACATGGACCTACCCTGAGGCAGCCCTGGGTGATGGAGCAGCCGTGTGGAGAGCCCTGCCAGCACTGAGATGTTTACATGTTCACTGATTTGGCTTTCATTCTGCAGTCGGTGTCATAGTGTGTGTTTTGTGAGATGGAGGAGGACTTTGTGGATTGGTGTTGGACACATGGGTTAATGTTGGACTTGTGGGCTTGGGCAGCACTGGGTTGGGATGTTTTCTCGATGACCACTTAACCTTTATATGAAACTTTCTCTTATATATGAGTTTCTGTGGATTTGTTTCTCTGAAGTACCCAGACTAACACAGTGTCTGTTCATGTCAATTGCCACTTTTAAATTGAGTTCTTTGTCTTTTTGTTTTTGAAGTATTACAGTTTTCTATAAATTTCATAGATTAATCTTTACCAGATATGCCATTGCCCTTGTTCCCCTCAACTTGTAGGCTCACATTTTACTCTATTGGAGAGGTCTTTTCAAGCACCCAAGTGTTTCAATTTTAGGAGTTGCGAGTTACATAGCTTGTCTTCTACTGTGCGTGTATTTTCGTAATGTCTCATAGTCTATTTACATAATAAATTAGGCCTCTAAGTTTCCCCTTATTTTTCCTTTAGTGAATTTTATGCTTTTATATTTTGCACATAGGTCTTTTATGTACATTGTGCAAGTTTTTAGGTAAATTATAGATTTTTTAAAAATGTTGTGCTAGCCTTTCCTATACATCTAAATAGTCCCGATCAATAACTTCTTCAAATGAGCATTTTTACAATGTTTTCATAAGACTACTACTATAAAAAGTCAAGCAAAGATGAACACCCAAAAGGAAGCATTTATTTAGAGTAAATAAATAATTAGAGAGTACACATATATGTCTTAACTCAGGTGAACCGAAAGACAATATACTCCCCACCCCACAAAAAAACCTGGTTTTGTGTTATTTTTGTTCAAAGCTTTATATTTATTTACAAGGTCAGGTGAGTAAGGTGCATGGGGCAAGAGAGGCATGCTGGGTTTTTCCCCCCAAAAAACTGGAATGCAGTGCTTGCTGGCTGCGTGAGCAGGTGCCTTGTCGTGGTTGCAAAACCATCTGCCACAAATCAGGCCTATTTTGTCACACATTGCTACACAATCTTTTCAGAACCTTTGAATATAAAGTTTGATTAATAATCTGAACTGGTGGACCAAACTCCAAATGCATTTTCCCCCTTGCGTCAAAAAAGCCAAATGAGCATCATCTTGATCTTTGATTTCCCTTGAAGAGATTTTTAGGGGCGAGGCGAGGATGGCGTCTTCCTCTAGGCTGGATTGATGTTTACTTTTGGTATTGTCAGAATACCACCAAATCTCATCACCAATAACGACCTTAGGAAAGAAGTCTGGGTTGCTTCGGAGCTGCTCCTGCAAAGCACAGTGTTTCCAGTTGACACTCCTTTTCCTGGAGAGTCAGAACTCGAGGCACAATCTCACAGCCATCCTTCTCATTCCCAAATATTCCACTAAATGCGCTGAGCAGAGCTCCAAGATAGTTCAGAAAACTTCCCCACAGGCGCAAGGATTTTGTCAACCTTTTCATCCATTAGGGAAGTTGACAGATGTCCAGAATGAGCTTTGTCATCAATCAACATTTCACCTTTTTTTGAAATGAGAAAACCACTCGTACAATTGAGTTTGTTCAACATCACAACAGTTTCTGTGGCATTTTTCCCAAGTATGAAAGAAAAATTTTCAGTCGCACGCTGCTCTCTTAAATTTGCTGTCATGAAAAATGATATCTGAGTGAAACTGCCTGCATGAAAAAATTCACCGTGACTAGAGAGAACCTTCCCAGATGACGCCACTGGTTGGACTAACCCAGAGACATTGCTGGATGCTTGCCTAGCTGGAGGCAGTGTGTACTATGAAAGTTCCACCCAGCAGAGCTTTTCCTGTGTTTTTTTGGGGGGGGTATTATACATATAAAAATGGGTAAAGGTCAGGATAATATGACGAAGACAAATGAGGACACTAGAGGTGCACAAAAGTAAAAGACAACAAAAGAAAATATTATTACTACATATACAACATTGCAATAATAGTAACAAGTGATAGTTAAGAGTAGATACAAAAGTAGATAGGCAAGCTGAACCAATGGGAGTAGGTGAAAGGGAGTACATTCATGATTACAAAGGTGTGGCAGAGGATAGAAAAATCCACTAGGTAAACACTTGCTAAATTTCATTTGTCTGCTATTTTAATGGTGGTTTAGTGTAAGTTGGATTGTGCTCAACAATAATTTCTTTTCCTCTTGTAGATTCTTAAAATTTTTGCAATATAAGATCAACAATGGCTTATGCTGTATACAATGGCCAAGAGTAATAAGAGTAAAGACAATCATTATTCTCTAATTATGAGTTAGAAAATAAGCTACTTAGAATCTCAATTTTTTTGGTCAACACACTAGGTCAATATCTAATTTAGAGGGTCATATTTCAAATCAGAACTATAGAAGAATATAATACAAGAAGAAAATATATGGATTTTCTCTTTCTTTACCTTCTTCAGCATCTTCACCATTAAGATGTAATAATCTTCCCTTAGTGTAGTCATTAAAAATTATCATGGATATGATTTCAATCTTTAATGTTGGATAATACAGGATTCTTTTAGCTCTAAGAGAATGTTTGGACATTTAAATAGGATTAATTATACCATCTAAATAAGCGTTCAATCACTGCTTTTTGCTATTGATGATTACCCAGAAATCTTATGCTGCTGTTATGGTTAGGTTCAGTAGAATAGCTTTAATGTATCATGACCCCCATATGTCACAGAACAAAATACCGCCTGGTCCTGAGCCATTTTGTTGCTGTGTTTAAGGTCATTGTTGCAGCCACTGGGTCAACATATCTCCTTGAAGAGCTTCCTCTTTTTTTTTTTTTGACCCTTTACTAAACTTGCTGCCATCCAGTGATTGATCTCTCTCTATGTATAATAGGTTCAAAGTACACGAGACAAACTCATTCCAATCTCACTTCTAAGAGGCACTTTGACTGCACTTTGCTCAAGACTAATGTGGTTTTTCTTCTGGCAGTCCCGTGTACATCCATATTACTTGCAACACCATATTTCATTCATTCTACTTTGGTCTTATTTATTTATTGCCCAGCTTTTTTACGCACATAAGGTAATTGAGAAAACAGTGGTTTGGGTCAGATGCATCTTAGTTACTGAGAAATAAAGGATTATTGATTCCTGCTTCCATGGGTGTTGACTGTGGATCCAAGTAAAATGAAATTCCAAGATTTTAAATTTTTCTAATTTTTTAACATGACATTGTTTATTGGTCCAGTTATAAGGATTTTTGTTTTCTTTATGGTGATGTGTAATTCATTTTGAAGGTCATTTCTAGATGTTGATTTTCATCACTTACTGCTTTAATTCCTCATTGCTTTCAATACACAGTTTTGTGCAATCTGCTTTACAAAGGTTGTCAATGCATCTCTCTGCAAGCTAGATGCCAGGCCTTTCATACAGCATAGGGCCCCAAGATTACTTGTTCAGCATGCAGATTGAATGAATATGGTGAATGGCTGCAACTCTGACACAGACCTTTGCAGATTCAAACCACACAGTATCCCCTTGTCCTATTTAAATCTCAATCTCGTGATCTATGTACAGGGGTTCTTCATGAGCATAATTAAATGCTCCAGAATTCCCATTTAAAAACGAGCTCCAGTCTCAGAAACTCACAGGAGTGTCCTGTAAGGTCACTGTGAGTTGGCATCTTCTGGATTTCGGTGAGTTTGAGAATACCAGTGGCCCCTGTCCAAGCCATTGTTTGCCCAACAATAGACCAGAGTGAGGTCGTCATCATACGGCATATTACTATGCAGACAAGAAAGACATTTTACCTCGGTCTCAGAACAAAAAACCCTGCACCGTCAGAATGCTAATGATCTTCAGATTTACTACTGCTTCTGTGCACAGGTTTAAAACAGACACCTTCTTCAATATATCACTTGATTTTCTTAATTACTGTTTAATCCTACTTCTGGGAGTTTATGTTCCCACAGAAGGGAGCAGGTTTGTTACTAGGGGAGTCAATATGACATAGAGCGGCCATAGGAAGAGTTTTAGGACAGGTTAGCATAAACAAAGAATGGTCCTATTCTGATTAACTTTCTTATCTAGCATGTCTTTTTCAGACCGGTTTCAGTATGACTGATTGTACTCTTCTGCTTCTAGAATTGATTTGGTGATAGTATTAGTTATTAATATGATTAATCTAACACTATGATAACTGATACTGCCTTAATCATTCTGATCGTACATTTTCCTTGACCATTTTATTGGCCATCTCTAAGGTAGATCGTTTTCACAGGTAACTACGTTTGATATCTATTATCCTTATTTAGCTCTTTAATTTGTCAGTGTTTTCAGAATGTGCTACTTTACTTATTATCACATTGCTTTATTTACATTTTGACTACTCATGCTGCAGACATTTTTGCAATAGTGACAATGGTTTAAGTTTGGGATGTCGTTGTGCATTTTCCTACAGAATCTAAATTAGTATGTTAACTAAGACGTAGGTGTTTGAATAAGTGTTATGTGTGTTTGAATAAGTGTTACCTGGAATGTAACGAACTCTGAACCGTATGAATGTGGACAAAAGGCCAGCTCTCGTATAAGTCCCCGCAAATTGCTAGGTTTCAATATTTTACTCTTTAAAATCAAATATCCTAGATTGTCTCTAAGCTATCTTTAAGCAGCAAAAATATGTTTTAAATTCTACTACCGACCACATTATAGTAGGGAATCTAGTTGTCTATCCCAGTACTTGACTGACCATTAGTACTGCTTGCCACGTGCTGGGCTTTGTGCAAAATACCAAGAATATGCTAGTAAGCCCTCAGGCATTCATTTGTTATTATGATACTTAAACATTAATATGGGTACGAGTCTCAAATAATGATACAAAATACCCATTTACCCATTGCCATACACTCTGACGAAAATACCTCAGACAATAGTTAATGACGGCGTTTACTCTAGTCTGCCACTTTCAGTAAGCTTTGACTAAACAAGGGATGTTTCTGGGACCAATTAATGGGGCATGAGGTAACCCGGGGAGAGACTGGTAGTCTCAAACGTTGGGTCTGGAGGTAGCATGGCTACCTGAGAAAGGAAAGGACTCGTAGCAGCTACCATCGGGAAGGCAAAGAGGAGAGTGGTGTGAGATGCCAGGAGGGGCACAAAGGGTTTCGGAGGCTAGTTTAAGATTACTGGTACTGAAAGCAAGAAGAGTGCAACAGCAAAAAAATTTTAATTAGGGGAATAACAATTATTTTTGCATTTTAAGAAGACTATCATTTATTTGTCCTTGAAATGTGTTTTTCTGCCAAGTAGATAAAAGGAGAACTTGACAAAAAGCATTTGATTCAACCAATTTCCATTAAATCATGCATAAGTAGACCACCAACTCCAAGCAAGCTTTCGAGGTCACTTTATATCATTAGAGAGAGAAAGAACAGGAGACTGTGGATTTAATAGCCGCCAACCGGTCCCGTCATTACTGAGTTCAGTATGCAGCTTAACTTTGAACGTTTCAGAAAATGCACCCTGGCCAATTTGCATAACTACAAGCACATTCCAATCATCAAGAAGAGAGCTTCTAATTTAAGTACAATGCTATCTATGTTTGGTACTGCATTTCTGACGACAACGCTTTTACACTTTCCATAATGACTCTGAGCCTGGGCTGGAATCTCATTCTCATATTGCTCCCCAGTGTTGTGACGCCGTCATTGGGAGTTTTACTCCCTCCGGAAAATACGCTTTACTGCTTAAAGGGGCTGAGGGGCAAGGATGGACATGGATGCGTCATGGCAGAATCGTGAACTGCTTTTTCTTAAAGAAGCCCTTATTTCACACTGAAAATGTTCTCAATGGAAGGAGAATGCAAAGAAAAAGAGCATTTATCCTCTCCCCTCTCTTGTTCCCCTGCATATTCACAAGGAAAAACCTAGTTGGTTAGAAACAGCTTAATTGTACTTACAAAAACTGGTTATATTTATATTCCTAATTTGATATTTAGGAACAGCATTGAAAAAAGCAATAACTAGTAGCAAGGATTGCTTAATAATAGGATTTTGTCAGTTTGATGAATTAATTAATTGTGAGATATAAGGATATATTAATCTTCTGTAGAAAAAAGAGACTTAAAATCATTAAACAGTGAATATTATCAAACAAATTTAAAGGAATGTTCTGGCTGATAATTTCTGATTATTAATGACAGATCTTTATATGTTCAATGGACTCCCTCCACCCCCAAATTTGTGTTGGAATACCAATCCTATACCTTTGGATACAACCCTTTGGAAAGAGGGTTTTCTTTGTTATGTTAATTTGAGCATTTCTGATTTTCAAAATGAGCAGATTAGACCTGGAAATGCCCAGCCAGGAGAAGTAAATGCCCAGGAGGAAGGGAGAAGCCCTGTGACGGTCCTCTTCAGCCCAAGAAACCACGGATCATCTAGGACCTACAAGGAAGAAATGGACAAAGCCAAGGTGCTCCTTTGAACTTTCAGCCTTCAGAAGCAAAAGAAAATATATTTTAAAAGCCACCTGCCTGTCATATTTCTGTCACAGCAGCATTAGCAAACCGAGACACAGTGTGCATAGCAAATAGCATGCAGGACACAGAGGCAGACGGTCCCAAGTAAGTCCAAACCAACAGTTCCTGTGCCTCCACACGTGTATTGGAGTCACTTGGGGGATTTACCATGTATCAGCTGAAGGCCCTTTTTGGCCAATGAATTAGTATCTCTGGGCTTAGTTTGAATCATCGGTATTTAAAAAAAAATTTCCCCAGTTTTCTGAAATTCAGTACTATTGGAGAATCTAAACAGAAGATGTTTTATTCTAGTTCACGCTTTCTCTATTCCCATTGGCTTACTTTTGTGTTTCTCATACTGCCTGTAATTAAAACAGTGTTGTTCAGAGCTAAACCTCCAAGAATCTCAGGAAAAGGAAACACCTTTTTGAATAAGGAAATGAAGTAGGTAATAAGGATTTAAGTGTCAAATTCTTGATTTCAACTTCTGCCAGAAGCCTGGTCCAGGCCTTAGCCACTTCACCTTCGATTACTGAAACTTTTGGTCTGCAGACACATTTTCCACAACGACTTTCTGAGCCTGGGCTGGAATCTCATTCTCATATTGCTCCCCAGTGTTGTGATGCCGTCATTGGGAGTTCTACTATCGTGAAGGAAATCCACGTTGAAGATTTCATCTTTGATCTTAATCAGCAAGTACGTCAATGCCTAACTTTCAGCATGCTAGGTTGTATCAATATTCTTCAGCAGCACCATTTATTAATACCAAACATCATCTATTCAATTGCACTCATGTAGAATCTCAGTTAAAAAGAAGACAACCCACAAAACATGACTGGCGCTGTGGCTGCAACAATGAGAACCCCCAGTTTAAAGATGGCAGAGGGCTGGGCAGTGGTTTGTTTTCTTGTACAGAGGGTTCACCGTGAGTGGGAACCCGTTTGACAACACCTAACAAAATAGACTTTTAATCCATCAACAGATGGGCAAAGGACCAGCATTGGTACTGATTTGTCTCCTATGACAGTTTCTATCCTTGCAAAACACGACCATTTGTTGTTGTTATTTGCCGTTCGGCAGCTTTGACTCCCGGGCACACCGTGTGGGCAGAGCCTAGCTGCGCTCTAGAGGGTTTACAGGCTGGGGCCTTTCAGACACAGACCACCAGACCTGTCGTCTCAGGCTTATCTGGCGAGTTCAAAAGACCAAATCTGTGGCTGGTAGTTGAGTGCTGGACTTCTTGTGCCAAGTGGAGACACATCATATCATGAGCAGTGCTGCTGTTGTTAGGTACCCACAGGTCGGTCTGACTCACAGGGGCCCTCTCTGATCAACAGAGTGAAACACAACCAGAGCCCGTGCCATCCTCACCGTGGTGCTCACGATTGAGTCCACTGTTGCAGACCCTGTGCCAAGCCATCCTGTCAACAAGGGCTTTCTGCTCCTTTGCTGTCCGTCTGTCTACGTTACAACGCGCACTCTCCTTCTCCAGGGATGGTCTCTCTTGACAACAGGTCCTAAGTATGTGGGATGGAGTCTTCCCATCTTCATCCTCTCGTTAGACGCATTCTGGCAACACTAGGTGGCATCAGCTGCATCCGGCAGGTTGCTAATAAGCCTTCTCTAATCCTCATGCTGCATTCTTCTTCATATAAGGGCGTTTCTCTGATTATTTGCTCAGCATGCAAACTGAGTAAGAATGGTAAGAGGCCCCAACTCTGACACACACCTTTCCTTATTTTCAATCATAAAGTGTTTCCTTGCTCTGCCTGGACAAGCACTTCTTGACCCATGTACAGGTTCTGCGTGAGCACCAGGAAGGGGTCTGGAATTCACATTCTTCGGAAGGCTCCCAATAGTAGTTAGGGTGAACACAGCCAAATGCCTTTTTTGCAGTCAATCAAATCCAAGCAAACCTACTTTCGGTACTCTCATCTTTGAGTCAAGGAGCCGCGGTGTTCCTTGTTGCACATCATCCTCTGAATGTGACCTGATCCTCTTTTAACTCCATGCCAATAAGCTGTGGCAACCGTTGCTGGATGGTCTTCAGAAAGATTTTATTTTCAAGTGATAGCCTTATTCCATAAGTTGTTGATTCTGTTGGTCACCTTTCCTTGATATGGGTACGGATATGGATCTTCTCCAGTCATTGGTTAAGTAGCTACCTTCCAAATTCCTGGGCATATGAGTACTTCTAATGCTTCATCAGCTTGTTGAAACGTTTTTGGCACATACTTTAAGTACAGACTTTTTTCTTTTGCACCATTGGTTCTTGATCATATGCCACGTCTTGAAATGTGTGTTTTCCATCTTCTTTAGATTCTTCCTGCGTAACTTAACGCGTTGCTCATGGAACCTCCCAGTCCTGAGCCATGAAAGCTTTCTTCTTTCGGTTTAAGACACACTGAGGGTACTCTCTCCTTTTGGTTTTCTAACTCCAGGTCTTTGCGCCTTTCATAACAATATCTGACCTTTCTTGGAGCTTCCCTTTGAAGTGTTCTGTTCGGTCCTTTGACTTCATTAGCTCTACCATTTGCCTTACCTCCTCTACTATTTTTTTAAAACATTTTCTTAGGGGCTCATACAACTCTTATCACAATCCATACATATACATACATCAATTGTATAAAGCACATCCGTACATTCTTTGCCCTCATCATTTTCAAAGCATTTGCTCTCCATTTAAGCCCTTTGCATCAAGTCCTCTTTTTTTCCCCCTCCCTCCCCTTCCTCTACTATTAAGAGTAAGTTTCAGAGGCTCTTCTCACATCCATTTTGATCTTTGCTTCTTATCTTTTTAATGACCTTTTGCTTTCTTGGTATATGATTTTCTCGATGTCATCTCACACTTCACAGGTCTTCTGTCAATAGTGTTCCATGCATCAAATCTGGTCTTGACATGTTCTCAACATTTGGGTGGGGTAGATTCAAGGTCTTTTGAGGCTTTTGTTGACTTATTTTCATTTCCCCACCTCAACCTGAACTTACATATGAGCAATGGATGGTCTGTTTCACAGTAATCCCTGACTTGATTTTAGCTGCTGATATTAGGCTTATCTATTATCTCATCCCACAGATGTAGTCAATTTGATTTCTCTGTATTTCATCTGGAGAAGTCCAGGTGTTTAATTCTCTTTTGTGCTGTTTATAAAAGATAATTCATATGGAAAAGATATTTGTATAAGAAAATCCCTCATGTGATGTCTATCTTCTTTCCTATCTCCAAGACCATATTTTCCAATTACTGTTTCTTTCTCTTTTTTTCCAACTTTCGCATTACAATGGCCAATAATTACCAATGTATTTTGATTGCTTGGTTGATCAATTTCTGGCTGATGACTTTGATAGAATTCTTCAGTTTCTTCATCACTATCTTTTGGAGCTGGTGCATATGTTTGAATAATAGTTGTGTTAACTGGATTTCCTTGAAGGCCGATATCCATAATACTATCACAGAGAGCATTGCACTTCAAGGTAATTAATGAAATGTCCCTTTTAACAATTAATTCAACCTCACTTCTCTAGATTGTCATTAAAAAATCACTTTATTGGGGGCTCAAGCAACTCTTATCACAATCCATCCATCCATCCATCCATCCAACCATTGGGTCAAGCACATTTGTACATTTTTTGCCATCATCATTTTCAAAACATTTTCTTTCTACTTGAGATTTTGATATCAGCTCCTCATTTTTTCTCCTCTCCCCCCTACCCTCCCTCCCTCCCAAACCCTTGATAATTTACAAATTATTATTATTATTTCATGTCTTACACTGACCAATGTCTCCCTTCACCACTTTTCTGGGAGTGGGTTATATGTAGATCCTTGTGATTGGTTCCTCCTTTCTTCCCCCACATTTCCCTTACCCTCCAAGTATCACTGCTCACCATTATTGGTCCTGAAGGGTTTATCTGTCCTGGATACCCTGTGTTTCAAGCTCTTATCTGTACCAGTGTACATCCTCTGGTCTAGCCAGATTTGTAAGGTAAAATTGGGATCATGATAGTGTGTGGGAGGGGCGGGGGAGGAAGCATTAAAGAACTGGAGGAAAGTTGTATGTTTCATCGGTGCTATACTGCACCCTGACTGGCTTGTCTCCTCCCCACGACCCTTCTCTAAGGGGATGTCCAGTGCCTACAGATGGGCTTTGGGTCTCCACTCTGTACTCCCCATCATTCACGATGATATGACTTTTTGTTCTGGGTCTTTGATGTCTGATACCTGATCCTATCAACAACTCATGATCACACAGGCTAGTGTGCTTCCTCCATGTGGGCTTTGTTGCTTCTCAACTAGATGGCTGCTCATTTATCTTCAAACCTTTAAGATCCCAGATGCTAAATCTTATGGTAGCTGGGCACCATCAGCTTTCTTCACCACATTTGCTTATGCACCTGCTTTGTCTTCAATGATTGTGTCGGGAAGGTGAGCATCATGGATGAAAGGTTTTTAGAACAACATGTACATGCCTGTATTTAGACCTCTATAAATTCCCTTTGCCTCCTGGTTCTTTCCTCTATTTTCTTTTACTTTCTTCTTGTCCCATTATCATGTTCAGCCTTCATTTAGGTTTCAGTAATTCCTCTCAGTTATATTACCCTTGATCAAGCTCTATCAGGTCTCCTACACCTTCCTCGTCATTGATTTTACATCATTTGTTGTTACCTTGTCCCTGGGTTTGTTAACACCCACTTCTCGATTGTGTCATTTCTGACATAATAAATGATATGAGTTTATGGTTCAAAGTGACCAATATCAGTCAATTGAAGCTCACTAATGGCTAGAATATAGATCTTTATGCATTCCATTTCATTTTTGAGAGCTTCCAAATTTCCTAGATCCATACGCTGCACATTCCAAGTTCCAATTATTAATTGATGTTTCCAGTAGTTTCTATTCATTTTGAGTAGTGACTTATCTGTAAATCAAGGTTCTGAAGGCTTTATTCGAACCATAGTATTACAGTACACTACTTTGAAAAAACAGCTTTTCCTCAGTTATATTTTGAGGATATTTCTAACTGAGGGGCTTGTCTTCTGACACTATCTCTGAGAATGTTTTGTTTTTATTTATTAGGTTTTTGGTATCAGACAATGCTGTCATGCTATTCATAATATCTTCAGTTGCTAATTTCTCAGAGGTGGACAGCCTTTTCCTTCATTGTAGTCTCTTCTTAGTCTGAAAGCTCTGTTGAAACCTGTGAACGTTAGTGACCCTGCTGCCATTTGAAATAGCACTGACACATCTTCCAGCAACACACAGCCACCACTGTATGACAAGTTGGTGGACAAGTGGTGGTCATGAGGATTAGAACTTCATTATTTTCTATATTTTCATAACTATTATGCTCCACAAAATTTCTTAGGCATTTTTGACAGTTGAAACAAAGTTCCATAATTGTGTCACATTTTCTACAGTATCTGTGTATTCCAAAACATACAGAGTGCTCCGTACACATTTAGTGCTAATTTATTGTTATTCCTAAATTTCATGGGTAGAGAGATAAAATTCTCAAAGAATTTAAGAGTTTGCTTAATTCTCTGAATATTTCTTTCATTGCTTGTATGTTGGAATTATCTATTTGCCCACTTCCTATACCTATTAGATTGTATGTTGCATTAGGGCATGAATCAAGTTCTATTTGTTTCCTACTACTTTTCAACATTCTTGTTAGCACCTAGAAAGATCAGCATACCCCTGCTCTAGAAACATTTCCCGTCTTGTACATCTTCTTTAAGGTCACTTTGAAATATGTACCAAATTAACATTTCCATCATCCAATGTAGTATAACTTAATGGTTGCCAACCAAGGGTTATTTTGCCCACCAGAGTACATTTGACAATATCTGGAGACATTTTTGGTTGTCATGCCTGAAAGACTCTTAACACGTAGAAGCCAAAGATGCTGCTAAAAGTCCTTCAAGTACAGAATACAGGTCTCCTCCCACCAGCAAGGAATGAGCTAATATAAAATGTCAATAATGCCTATGCTGGAAAATCTTGGTGTAATATTTGTTGATAAGCACAGTTTAACAGATAGATTACTTGCAGCCAACACTACATCCTACTCCATACTAAATGCTAAGAGATTTATTTAAAACAATAACTTTTCCTGAACTACTGTGCAAAAATGTTTATAGTTATTTTGATGTCACCCCCCCTGATGGTATCATTTGGTGTGATCTTCATCCCCCACACCCACCTACTAATGCCACTACCTCTGGTAATAAAAATGATAGGTGTTATGAGAACTAGCACAAAGCAAGTCATCTAATTCAAACTTAAAAGTCAGGATAGGTTGACTTTTCAAAGCCAATATTTCAGAATGAATATGAATTAACAGGAAGAAGAAGCAGAGAGAAACCACAAAGATAAAAGAAAAGATATTGAATAATTGAATGAAATTCAATAATTGAATGAAATTCAGAGAGGCTTAAATACAGAGTACAATAAGGTCATAAAAAAGTAAGAGATAAAAATGATAAACATGGGACATGTTAACAGTCTAGATTTTATTCTAATAGCATTAAGATAGTTTAAGCAATATAATCCAAAATCAAATGAAGGAATAGTATCAGAGCTGAAATTGTGAGAATCTGGTTTGCAGAAGGCTATGGATGGCAGTGGGAACCCAAGATTCATTTGTGGGAGTTACATAGGAAACAAGTCTCTGGTGAACTCCCTCTCTCCACAGTTGAAGGATGGGTGGAAAGGGGTTAGAGAGATGAGAATAGAATATCAAAGGCATAAATCTGACTTGAACAGTTAAAACTTTGTCAGTTGATCCCCCCCTTTGTTGCATGCTGATTTGGTTTTCAATATTTTTTGTTCACATTAGGGTGGATCTCAGAGGTGTCACGTCATTGGAGCTCACCCTCTTGAAGTAGGGTTATATACTTTTCTCTCACAGATGGCTGCTGGCTTGGAGACAAGCCTTTAAGACCCCCAGATGCTATTTTATCTATCTGACAGTCTAGCACCATCTAATTCCTTCACCACAGTTTGCTATATAGCACACGTTTCCTTTGTGTTCCCTTCTTGGAGATGAATATCAAGCAGGGTGATGATGTAAGAACTAATTGCTCATAAATTGAAGCTAGAATTCAGTGTGAACCCAAACACCATTCCTGGATCTATGTTTCTGTTTTTTGTTTGTTTGTTTGTTTTTGTCTTTCAGTTTAGCCTTATTTTGAATTAACACCAGTGTCATGGCATTGTTCATTCTATTTAAGCATAATTGTACCATTGCTTCCATAATCTGTCCCCAAACATCCTATTTCTTTCTGGATACCCTGACATCATCTCCCTTCTATCACTCTCTTCCCATACATTCCTCCCCCAACACACTTGTTCTACTAGTTATCCCAACAGGTTCATAGACCCTGGGGTTCATTTTCTGAAACACAGAAAAACTTACTTCACAATTTCAAGAGGCTAATCTTTCATTCCATACACCTCTAAGATATACCCTAATATGAACAAACAAAAACCAAATACAAAAGAATGATTGTCCCAAGTTTGCCAGAATAATACATATCTTAATATAACATGTAGTGCATTGATGTAGCAAGCCTTTATTTGTCCATTTACCAACAGTTCTCCAAAATTGGTATAGCTGTCTTCTGCTTCCTCAGACTCCTTGTATTTTCCAGCCTAAGTCCTCAAGTCCTAGGTGAGGTAAAGTCCAGTTCACTCAGTGGAATTCCAGCATGGGATCTCAATAGTGAAATCTCTGGAGCATGCTGTGCCCCATGAAGATCCAGGATTCAGTGTCCCATTGAACCATGACACTGGTCTAGATCCCTAGGATGCATTCAGATGCCTGGGTCAATGTGGTCCATCCGGTGCATGTCCCTAAGGCCCTTCCTGTCTAGTGTCCTCCAAAGCATTTTGAGTTTTACTTCCCTAGACCTGGAAGCCAGTACCCCCAGACATGTTTGCTCCATTTCTCCTCTCCTGCATTGCTCTTCCCATCCCCATCCTTCCTCCCTTTGATAAGGCTCTATATCTCTTCAGGGGGACCTCATCAAAGATACACATGTCAGCCTCATGTTATATACTCCCCTCACCCCCACCCCCCATGACAATTTGATCCCAGCTGACACGAAGTGCCCTCTGGCCTAGTGTGCCTCTAAAAAAGTACCCACTCAAAATCTGTACCTAGAGCAGATGGTGTGTTTCTTTGGCATGGGTCAGGTTCTCTGTGAAGCTGCCTGGAACTCCAGTCAATCGCTTTGGGATTGTTTAAGTGTGGGCTTGTTCCCAATCTGCCGCTTGATTCTACAGCAGTGGACTCACGCAGAATTTGTCTTTTTGTGTTTGACTAATTTCACTCAGCATAATGACTTACAGCTCCCTCGCTGTCTTGAGGTGTTTCTCGGATTCATTGCTATATTTTAAGGATGCGTAATATTCCATGTGTGTCTATACCAAAGTTTCTTTATCCAATCATCTACCAATGGATACTGAGGTTGTTTCCAGCTTTTTGCTATTGTGAACTGTGCTGCAATAAACATGGGTATGGAAACGTCTGCTCGTGACCTACTTCCCATTTCCTTTCGGTATATTCCCAGTAATGATATTGCTGGATCATAAGGTATTTCGACTGTCATGTTTTAGGTATGGCCATGTCACCTTCCACAGTGGTTGCACATATCTACAAGATCACCAGCGGTGGATGAGATTTCAATCTCACCACACCCTCTCCAGCATTTGTTATTCTCATTTTTTTTTAATTTGGCTAAAGTTATTGGTGTTAGGTGGTATCTCATGGTTGTTTTCACTTATATTTCCCAGAAGACAAATGAACGGGAGCATTTTTTCATGTGTTTAAAAGCCATCCAAATGTCATCTTTTATGAATTGTCTGTTCATATCCTTTGCTCACTTTCGCAGGGTAATATAATTTTTTCTTGTTGTAGACGTTTAAATACTGTAGATTTTTTAGTATCCTTTATCTGTTATATCATTACTCAATATCTTTTCCCAGCTGGTGTGTTCTCTTTTCACTCTTTTATTGAAGTCCTTGGATGCACACAAGTGCTTTATTTTTAATAGGTTCCACTCATCGATTTTGTCTTCCACTTAATGTGTTTCCTTTGTGATCTCTGTTAGCCCAGGTATTCCTTGCACGAGGGCACTTAGATTTATCCCAATTTCATCAACAATGATCCTGATAGCATTGGGTTTTACATTCAAGTCTTTGATCCACCTTGCCTTTGTTTTTGGGCATGATATGAGATATGGGATCTTATTTCATTCTTTTGCAGATGGATATCAAATTTTTACAGCACCATTTACTGAAGACGGCATCTTCTTCCCATTTAGTGCTTTTTTTGGCCTTTACCAAAAATCAGTTGTCTGTATGTGGATGTGTTTATCTTTGGGTTTTCTGTCCTGATCCATTGGTCTGTGTATGTATGCCAATACCAGACTGTTTTGAAAACTCTAGCTGTACAGTAGGTTTTGAGGTCAGGTAGACCTCCTACTTTGTTCTTCTTTCTTTGGAATTCTTTGCCTATCCTGGGGTTCTTCCCTTTTCATATGAAGTTGGTAACCTTCCCCCTAATTCTTTGAAGAATGATGCTAGGATTTGGATTGGGATTGCATCAAATCGGTATATTGCTTTAGGTAAGATTGACTTTTTCAGAACTTTGAGTCTTCCAATCCACAACCATGGGATGTTCTTCCATTTGTGAAGATTCCTTCTGGTTTCTTGTAGTAATGTTCTGTAGTTTTATCATATAGGTCTTCAGTTTTTTGTTTGGTTGAAAAAATTCTAAATATTTTAACGTCTGTGTGGCTAGTGTGAATGGAATTGTTCCTTGATGTCTTTTTCAGCATTCCCATCACTAGTATGTAGGAATCCAATTAATTTCTGCCTGTTAATCTTGTATCCTGCTACGTTACTAAACCCCTCTATTGTTTCCAGTAATCCTGTTGTGGACAACATGGGAATATATAGATATATGATCATATCATCTGTGAATAGCAATAGTTCCATTTCTTCTTTGCCCAGTGTGTTCCTTGATTTTTTGTCATTGTCTTATGGTTCTGGTTAGGACTCCCAGCACAATGTTGAATAAAAGTGGGGATAAAGGACATCTTTGTTGTGTTCCCTTACTCAGTGGAAATGTTTTCAGCTTTCCTCCATAGAAAGTAATATTGTCTATTGGTTTTTCATATGTAGTATTTATTGTATTGAGAATTTTCCCTTCCAATCCTATCTTCTTGAGGAATGGGTGTTGGATATTATCAAATGCTTTTTCTGCATCAATTGATATGATCAAATGGTTCTTGTGCTTTTTCTTGTTGATAGGGTATATGGTGGATTACATTGCTTTCCGAATGTTGAACCATCCCTGCATCCCTGGTGTGAATCCCACTCGTACAGGCTAGTTACTAACTGCGATACATGAGTTGTTTATTTGTGACAACGAAATACTTATGTGATTGCACAGCATTTACACAAAAATGGGGATCTTCTTTGACAACAGCACAGCACAGCCACACCTGCCAGATTAATACATGTCATAATGAAGCAAGGAGGGCATGAAAATAACACGTATATGGTTGTTCTGGGCCATCATTCCTGGGTCCCCCTCCAGACAAAAGATTCAAACAAAAATACTTCTGCCAGTTCTGTGCCCTTGGAATAGCAGCTGTCCACTTGTCCTTCCACTGGGGAGTTTCGGTCTGAACTCCAAGGGCTACCAGTGAATTTGAAGTAAAAACCTAGTTCACTTTGTGGGGTATCCACACCGAGTCCTTCTCGTGACCTATGAAGGATGCTGTGAACCTCAAAAAAGAGTCTAAAGTCCTACTATGCTATACATTGTGCTACTTTCTTTAACAGAAACCTATGTGGCAAACAGTGCAAAATACGATCTGTGAAATTAAGATAATAAGGAAGCAATCATGCATTCTTGCCTCTCTATAAGGATCCACTTCTTTTATTTGAGTTATGTATATTTTTATTTTATTTATCTATCTAGAAAACATTGCAACTTTCAATAATGAGACATGTAGCATTTTTAAAGTAATAAGTACTTCTTTGGGGTTTTAGGTAAAAAATATACTATATGCAAGTGTTCAAGAAAGTGACTGCAATATCTGATGGAAGTTTCTTAGTGGGATGGAATAGTTCCCTGATGAATAAATTACTGGGCAAGTATAATACAGAAGCAGTTTGTATTAAAAATAATTGTATATGTGAAAAGCAATAACAACCAAGACTTTGGTTTCCAATGGAAGGAGAACAATATAAGAGAAACACCATAATAAAATTAATTGTGTTTGGGATTAGTTTATTTAAGAAGCAGAATCTGCTGACACAGCTCTTTACAAGGATATGTATATTATATATTCTGAGGACAAAAGAACATGCAAAAATAAAGTTAGTTTTAGACTATTTAAATCTCACATAGCACCAATGTCATGCATACTACTGTGATTTCTTCTCTAAAATGCTTATTTCTCTCTAAATTCTAAAGACAAATATGGTGTGGTGAATTACTTAACATAGCCCTCCGTGACTTGTGAGTCATTATGTCTTCTTCAAGTAGAGCTGAATAGTTCAGCCCTACTGAGCTCACTCTGTCTATAGTTTGAATTCTTTTTTCCCTTAGCTGCTTATATGGTGCTTGTTTCGGAAAGTAGCCTCATTGCTGTCCCATTATATTAAAAGTTTACAGGAAAAAAATGCTTTCAGGCAATACATGATCGATGCTAAAAAACCAAACAAAAAACAGTAGAGACTTGGCTGTAAAATGAACAAAGAAAAATATGGTCCTCCCAGCCATATTCCTCTATTCTGTGATGTGTTGTAAATCCTAGGCTCCATGACTACAGCTATTGTCCAGTTTTGGAGCGTGTCTGTTATACTAGTGAGACAATGTTTGGGTGGAATGTGTCTCAAGTCACCGATTTACTTAGGGATGAGATGCCGGTCACCCACTTTGCCTAATCAGCACTCTTGTACTGCTTGGTTCAAGTAAGGAGTTAGTCAAAGGTATTGTCTCCATCTAATATAAGTTGTCTTTCTGAATTCTGCATTTGGCTTCTTATGATCTTACCTCTGTTTCTTGGAACTTGAAACAATAGCCTATTGTTTTAACTGATTAGCTGGCATCTGTAGTTCTGTGAGCCAGCGGCCTACCAATGTGGGTTTGCCAGCCCTACAATCAGATGCCCTATCCATGGGTTGAACTTGTCAGCCTCCATAACCATTTGATCCATTTCCTTGATGGGTCACAAGCTCTGTGAGATGTTAAGAGTAAATTAAGGGTCCCAACAACAGTAGGGAGAATCCTGAAGGAAAGAGAAGTAGTCGATGCTAAAAATGATGGAGTGGTATAACTGTTGGAAAAGGATGAACATTCTGGAACTCTTTAATATCTACCTCATGCAAAAAAAAATATCTACCTCATGCAAACTGATGAACTTGACATAGACCAAATTTGTGTCAAATCTTCTAAAATAAAAGAGCCATGCAATTGTGTCAAAAGACTCATTGGGATATGTGCATGAGGGGATTCCAAAGGTTTTGTGGAAACCTAAAAGTGAAAGAAATGGAACTTCCCCATGAACATTTTGAAACCCTTTTATATGTGGTTTCAGAAATAAGCATATGCACAAAATAATGAGAGGCCTTTGGTTTACAAGTGGGGAAAATACACATGGGTTGAAGCAGTGGTTGCGCTGTAATCAGTTACCGAAGGCAAACACTATTTGTTGGAACTAGAAGTGGTGGATTTCATTCCTGAGAAATTGGATTGTTGGATGTATATGGAAATATAGAGTGATAAGGAAAGGGAAAGACATATATTTCATTGGTTTCTGTTATCAGCAACAGCTGTAATGGTCAGGGAGAAAAGAATGTGTGGGTGGATTATAGTACTGATCTAAGCCAAGATCTGGTCTGATTGGAGCTATGAAGGCTAGTCTCAGGGAAGACCCTACAAGGAAAAGTCATGTCTGAACAGCTGGAACTACCTCCACAATTGCTTGGTGTCTAGTCGTTTTTGTGCTTTTTTGGGATTTTTTTTGGGGGGGGAGGGCAGGAAACCAATACATGATTGTAAGTAGGGGTATAGCATAAAGAAATTGCTTAAATTTGTAGGTTGGTATCCTTAGTTTCCTGAAAAACCATAAAAATTGCAAAAGTAGTTTCTTTTGGCAAGTCTCCTCTACTCCTAGTCCCATTGAAAGGAACACTTGCTGGTTAGTGGGCGATTCATTGGGTTGAAACCACCAGCTGCCCCGCCGCAGGGAGAGGAGGTTTTCTGTTCCTGTAAAGAGTTACAGCTTCACGGTGGGGTTGGTGGGCGAGAGGTTAGCATCTCTTGTTTTGGGGCACCAAATCAAAGGGCCTAGAACCATCACATATTTACTATTTTAATATCCTCCTTGCTTTACTCTAACAAGTATTAATTGAAGAGACGGGTTTCTTCCCTTGTGAAAGAATGTTACTGGAAATTTTCCCATTACATCAACCCAATGGTCAATGTAAACAGTGCTCCAGCATTTAAGAGTTCCATCTGTACAAATCACCAAATCATGGCTTGTGGCTCGGAGCCAGTCTATACTTACATAACTTTTTTCCCCCCTCAACAGTATGCTAAATTGTATGCCATTAGATAAATTAATGATACTATCAACAGAATTAACTTATACCCTAAGGAGATGATTAATAGTGTTCTTTGTCATAAAATGATAAATGAGGCCTCTAAAGTAAGCAAGAGTCATACACAATCCATAGACAAGTGAATAGGTTTTGAGCTTTTACTTAATTCTAGGCTCAGTCCCAGTTCTTATGACATCGCCCTGCTTGATGCTTACCCTAGTGAAGAGATCACTGAAGATAGGAATGCTACAGCAAAGTGTGGTGAAGATAGCAGATGGTGTCTAGGTATCCAAAATAATCCCATCTGAAATGGATTTTAAAAAACCTGTATCTACACACGATGGAGTGTAAATCCCTTAAAAATAGTGATGAAAAGATGAGCACACTTATGTTGTGGACAGAGTTGGAGGACATTATGCTGAGTGTAGTCAAGCACGAAAGACAAGTACAACATGTATTCACTGAGGTAAGTTCACACAGCAGAATGGACCCAGGGGAAAATGCACTTATCACACAGTTCCCAGGCTGATGATCAGATACTCTGGCAAGAGCCAGAGCAAACCCATATGTTGTCAAACAAACAAACAAGTTGCAACTAGCACCTGTACTGAAAGCCATCTCACCCTTAATCATATGCCTTTATGGTCCACATATGCCTTTATGGACGGGGGAAATGGCAATGGGGGACCAGGGCACTAATCCATCCATGGGGAGGGAAAGGGAGAGCAAGAGTAGACGTCATTCTGATGTACCAATCCTTGAGGGATGTTCTTGCTAAGAGTATCTCATTCATAGAGAGGCCTTCAGGTCAAGCCTCGGCTTGAGACATGATGTCCCTCCCCCAGATGACCGTGCTACCGAGGACAGTATTGAAGATAAGTTCGGGAAGAGTGGCTAGTTTGGCCCACAAACCAAGAGCGGAGTGCAATAGACCAGTGATGGGAACAAAGCCACAAAGTGGCTGAGGAATCTTCATTGTAGGCTTCTGATGTGGGGGCAGTGCTTGGCAATCTCATCTGAACTGCTTGGGGGCTACTCACAAGGGGGCCACACTGAAAGTCTAAGGTGTAACGGAGTGGGGGCTCTAGACCACTCTGTTCAAAATCCCCCTGCAGGGGGATTGTAGGAGATATGCCTTTTGGTTACGAATGCTGATGTCTAAAGGGGTATCAGTGCTGTTTGCTAAGCTGGTCCCAAGATATGGAACTCTGAAAGAAAAGAGATTGGACTGATGGATTATAACAGAACCCACTCTCCATTTAACATAGAGACACTCGTCTACTCTGGGTCAGGATAACAGCTAGACTTGGAGCTGTTTGTATGGTCTTCCCCCATCCCCCCTTTTCTTTTGGTGTCTATCCGTACAAGTTAGGAAGGATAAGCAATCCCAAGGAGATAGCGACATTTGAGGGGGGTAGAATGGGAGGGGAGGTGACAGGGGGAGGGGAACAGTGAGCCAACAATGAAAGGGACAGGGGTAGCAAGGGTTCTAAAATTGATGGTGAGGAGGGTGTAGCATTCATGGTCATGTATGATCAATTGAAATGTATCCAAGAGATAATACTGAGAAGTGAATGATGGGTAAATATGATAGTGGGGCAGGAGGAAAGATAAAAAGAAAAAGAGGAAAAAAGAAGAAAGTAAAAATTATATATATGCATAAATATAGATATGTAAATATAGATCTATCTATCTATCATATATCTATCTAAATAAGGAAGCAGAAGGACTTTGGGTCTCTACTTAAATATTACCCCAGTGCAAGAACAGTTTGTTCTAATAATGTGATTCTATATGGTACCTTCCCAACGTGATTGTTGAAGACAAAAAGGGTGCATAAGCAAATGTGGTGAAGAAAGTTGATAGTTCCCAGCTATCAAAAGATTTAGCATTTGGGGTCTTAAAGGCTTGAAAGTAAACAAGTGACCATGTAGCGCAGAAGCAACAAAGTTCACATGGAAAAAGCACACCAGACTGCATGAATACGAGGTGTTGAAGGGATCAGGTATCAGGCATCATCAGGACAAAAAATCATATCATTGTGAATGAGGGGGAGTGCAGAGCGGAGACCCAAAGCCCATCCATAGGCAATTGGACAGCCCCTTACAGAAAGGCTGTGGGGAGGAGACGGGGTAGTCAGGGTGAAGTGTAGTAACGATGAAACATACAACTTCCCTCTAGTTCCTAAATACTTCCCCACCCGCACTATCATGATTCCAATTCTACCCTCCAAATCTGGCCAGACCAGAGGATATGCACTGGTATAGATAGGAACTGGAAACACAGGGAATCCAGGACGGATGATCCCTTCAGCATCAGTGCTGAGAGTGGTGATACCAGGAGGGTAGAGGAAGGGTGTTTTGGAAAGGGGGAACTGATGGAAAGGATCTACATGTGACCTCCTCCCTGGGGGACGGACAACAGAAAAGTGGGAGAAGGGATACGTCGGACAGTGCAAGATATGACAAAATAATAATTTATAAATTATCAAGGGTTTATGAGAGCGGAGGAGAGGGGAGGGAGGGGAAAAATGAGGAGCTGATGCCAAGGGCTTAAGTGGAGAACAATTGTTTTGAGAATGATGAGGGCAATGAATGTACAAATGTGCTTTACACAATTGATGTTTGTATGAATCGTGATAAGAGTTGTATGAGCCCCTAATAAAATCATGTTTAAAAAAAGAAATGATACAACCTGAAAAAAAATAGATAAAGTGTCTTGGGCTTGAAGTTAAACAAGAGGCCATCTAGCAGGGACACAACAAGGCTCATATGAAAGAAGCACACCAGCCTGTGTGATCATGAAGTGTACCAGCCTGTATGATTATGAGGTGTCGATGGGAATAGGTATCAGACATTCAAAAACAAGCAATCAAATTGATGTGTAGGAGACTGGACAAAGTGAAGACCCAAAACCCACCTGTAAGATAATTGGACGGTCCCTCACAGAAGGGCCACACGGAAAGGATGACAAATCCAGGGGGTGGTATAACACTGATGGAACACATAATTATCCTCTAGTTCTTTAATATTTCCTCCCTTTATTATTATGGTTTTTGTTTTTACTTCATTAATCTTGTTAGACCCAAGTATGTTCCTTTGTAAAATGAAGTTCTTTTGATGTTGGAAAGCCAAGGTAGATAGCCACCCAGAAACAGTAAAAAGAGTAATGATTTCCTGAGGGGACTGAAGAGAGTGGGGGAAGGAGAAGCTGATAGCAATGATGGTATAACCCCGGTAGATGAATGGATACACTGGATGGTGTGAGATATGACCAAATATAGATATATATTATATCACTAAGGGTTGCTGGGGTATAAAGTTGGAATAAAGGGAAGCAGAGTTCAAGAAGAAAGAAAATATTTTGACACTGATGGTGGCAGCAATTTTATAATTATGCCTGATCTAATTGAGTTATGGATTGTTATAATATCTATAAGGGCTCCCAATAAAATGATTAATAATTTTTAAAAAACCATAATGGGCAAAAGAAAGAAAGAAAAAAAAGAGTATGTCCGGGTCTTACAGGCTTGTATTCAAACAAGCAGCCATCTAAGTCCACATGGAATGAGAAATACCAAAATCCAAATCTGTGTCAGAGCTCAAATTGTGAACCCCCAATTTGCAGAAGGATACGGATGGCAGTGGGAGCCCATAATCTGAGTCGCTATACCTACTTTTCAATATTTCTTACTTTTTCTGGGCATAGGGTTTTCTCTCGGGTTTAATATTGTTATTGGTCTTTTCTTTCCATCTTTAAAAATATTTGCTGTTTCTTTTAAGGAAAGATTTATAACCTGAGAAACTCGCAGAGGTAGTTCTGCTCTGTGCTGTAGCCTCACTGTAGTTTTTTGAGTCCCAATGAGGTGGAGATTAAGGATGCTCCAAATGTTGGACTTTTCTACAATGCTATTTCTGTACACTATCACTCTGAGTGTATTTTTCTCATGCTTTAGCATTCTGCAGTGTCTGCAATGTGTAGAACTCATGTCCATCTAAGGAAATAGCTCATGTGGTGGTTGTGATATGTCTCAAGTTTAAGTTCAAATATTTTCCTGTAGCATTGACAAGACTGTTCAGGCTGCAACTCAAGTCCCCAGACCCAGAAGGGAGGCAGCGGTAAGCCAAATACAGGCTCTGCAACAAAAGAGGGAAACGGTGCAGAGTGAAAAGAGGTCTTATTTGCTTCTGTGCAAGCTCAGTCAGGAAGAAGTCACAAAAATGCCTTTGATGAAAAATGCCTTTGCCTTCTGCACACCATATGCTCCAGGAAGCAAAGGGTGGTGATTTGACTCACACCCTCTAGTCAGGTGCGGACTCAAAGTATATCCCACCTTGAGCCTGTCTTATTAGCATAATAAATAACTCATTCCAAAATGGCACTATAACTGCTGGTGTAGAAGCTAGAATTTACAGTACATCACAAAATGAGAGATGATGGCTAGAAGGCTGGGCGTCTGATGGAATAGTGGGTTACACATTGAGCCGGTGCAGTGCAAAACCACCCAACAGTTCTCAGGAGAAAGAGGAGGGTCTCTGCTCCCATAAAGATTTACAGTCTCAGAAGCCCACAGGGGCAGTTCCACCTTGTTCTTGGAGAGTCACTGTGAGTCAGATAGCAGCAAATTGAGTTTAAGATGACTAGAAGGGCCCGCTTAAGTAATTAGCTCTATCTTGCAAATGTATTATGCAAGCAGCGAATCCCTCCATGTTAAAGAGACCTAGATAAGTCAGTTCTAGTCACCCTAATTGGGAAAAAATTAATAATGGACAGACTCATTAGCGACTAACTGAAGCAGAGGACCCGGTAGTTGAAGGATTCATAAAATAAGGATTCATAAGGGCCCAGGGCCTTCTGGTTCAGTCCCTAGTCAGGGAATCCGGGCCATATGCACATGTGTGAGTACAATGATCTGGGCTGGAGAAGTGGTTGGGTGGGATGCATCATGTGCTTTAAGAGAGAGTGTGATTTAAGTCAGCCACCTCCCTACCCCACTGATTCACCAGCTTCTGCAGCTATGGGAGCCAGGAGCGTCACATGGAACCTGATGCTTTTTGTTTCTTAGTCCCTGAAACCATATGAGTCAGAAGAGGCCTCCAGACTTATGCCTGACCAATAGATTTAGGACTGGCCAAACTGTGTGGCTCTAGGCCTTGATTGTTGGTGAGTTATGTGAGACATTGCAGTGAACTTAGAAAATCAAAGACCACAGGGGAAGCACTGAGAGGGAGGAGGGGTTGGAGTAGGAGACAGTAAGGTGGCACCTTATTTTGAGAAAATTGGACATTTTGGGAATCTTCAACTTCCAGCTCATAGCTACTCAATTTGGGCTCAATCTTTGAAAGTAAATTATTCATGACATAAAATAGTTTACTTTCATAGAATAGTTTTGCTCACTATGTTTTTCTCCAAATAAGGTCTGTACTTTGGAACGGTTTTGGATTTACAGGGGTGTGATGTTAGTTCAGTTCCAATTTAGGCCACATATTTTCTCATTTATTAACCTCTTATTAGATTATAATGGTGTATATATATTATAACTAATGAAATTCTATTTACTATCAGGTTTACCTAGTTTTTTAATCTAATGTCCTTTTTCTGTTCCAGGATTTCTTCAAGTATATGATAATGCATTTAGCAATCTTATCTTCTTAGGTTGCTCTTGGTTATGGCATCTTTTGCTTACTTACCTAGACAGTTATAGAGTCCTGGTCAGATATTTTATAGACTGTCACTCTATTTACCATATGTGATAGTTTTATTATGATTGAGATTGTGTTTTTTTAATGAAGATGACAAGGATAAATTCCATTTTCATTACATCACAGCAAAGGAAATATCATTGTAACTAGTCAATGTTCATGTTAACTTGATCACCTGCCTTAGAGAGTACCCATCAATTTTCTTAAGTCCAGGGCTTGTTTATTTCTTCTTATGTCCACACTCTATTATTTGTTTGGAAGTCAGTACAGTCTACTTTTAAAAGTAGGAGTTGTGCTCCTTGTCTTCAAGGATGAAATATTTACATGAATTATTGTACACTGGAGATTTGTCTATTCTCTCTATTATCTTTTTCAGTATACGTACATACATATTTGTTTAGTACTTTGCTATAATCCAATAATACTTTACTTATTTAATTTTTGGTACATTATTTCTTTGTTCCAACTTCAGTCGTTGTCAACAACTTCATTAAGCTCATTTTTTTAAAACACAGAGTACTCATTTTCGTCTTTGTTTCTTGTATATTATAGCACTTCATTTCAACATTTCCTGTCCAGTCCTAGAAAGTCTTTTCTCTATAGAGCCTTACCTACCTTTATTGGAGAATGGTCTTAGAAGCCAATATCTGGGCAGTAAGTGTGCTTGTTGCTACTGAGTTGTCACTACTTCTAGTATTTCTGAACAAAAATATACATATGTGTGCACATAGCTATAAATATTTCTATATAGAACCCTTTATGTCTATATTAAGATAAATAGGAGTTCATATTGCTATCTTCAACTCTAATTACTTACCACATGGTTCATCATAATCTCCTTTGGTTTATCTGTAACTTACACACTAGCATTGAGGAACATGGATCTCACCATCGTCTATCCTTTTAGTTATTTAATTCTTATATAGATACATGGTGGTATCAGAAGAGTTAAACTGTGCCCCCATGAGAAGAAGTTAATCAACTAAAACACAGTGTTATTTACACTTTCTTTTGCCTTAATCTTATATTTCCTAGTACTTTTCAAAGTTACTTCGGTCTATGTTTTACATTTTATTTATGAGATCGTTTTTATAAGTTTGTAACACAATTTTTAACCACATTCGACATTCCATCGAATGCTTTACTAGCTTCTCAAATGAGTTACACATTAAGATTTACTCTTAGTGTCTTTGAGATTTGTCTCTTCAGGCTTTTCTTTCTTTTTTGGGGGAGTAATACGTATTTAGTTTCTACAACCAAGGAGCAGCAAGAGGGAGGCAAAGAACCTCTGTGGTGGCACACAGGGTCAGAATTCTAAGTGCGGGCTCTGCTTTCACCGTGGCTGTGGGTTGGAGCTGGGCCCAGGCAGGCGCCAGGACTGCTTGGAGCCTGCGAAGAGGATGGGCGGCATAACCTGCGACAAGGGCTGGCTGGCTGAGCATGCCTTGGTGGGCAGGCATCCTGGGGGTGGAGAGGACAGGAAGAGGGGGTCAATGCCCAGGGACTACAGGGCCCGTTCTTCCTTCCCCTTCATCAGGCTTTTCTTATGTTAAGCTCTATAATGACAAGTTTCAAAGTCTTTATATGTTGAAGCTGAAAGTCATTTCATTTATTTTACTGTAATACTTGATTTTCCAACTATAAGAAGTGTTTATAGTAGAAGAGCTTGCTTGCACTAAACCACAAATCAATCTCTTAGTTTACCTTTCTTTTCTATTCAGCTCTATTGTTTTCTATAGAAATTGTTTCTGAACTATTCACCATTTGTCCCTTGATAGTTATCTGGTTCACATATTGATTAGTTTCCATTTTAGCTATAAAACATTCTCCTAATTTCTCAAATAATGAACTTTATACCCCAATTAAAATTATATGTAACATTTCCATTCTGTGTTTTATAAGGGAAAAAAATTGAAACCAGAGACCTGATATTTATTTGAATCTTAGATGTTTGGTTAAAAAAAACCTCACCATATAAAAACATTTAAAATAGCATACATTTCTCAATATTAACGATTGTGTTTCTGGAGTGGAATTGATAACAGGAAGAAATAATTCCTTATTTTGTTGGATTATTCCTTACTCATCAACTTCTACCTGCCTTTGACTTTTCAGCTGATTTCCATGTCTTTTTTAACTTGAACTTTCACACACGAAGTTCAGTTTATGTGGACTGAACTTGCGCACTGTTTTCTTGGCCAAAGCCTACTCATTCTTCACTTCATAACTTCTTACAATATTAAAAAAAATGAATTCCCTGACACATCTGTATTTTATGCAAGTTTCTCAAAACTAAAACTCACTGGCTTTGAGTTGATTCTGACTCATAGTGGCCCGCGGGACAAGCTAGACCTGCCTCGATGGTTTCCATGGCTGAAGCTTGTTAGGGAGTAGAAAGCCTCATCTTTCCTTGGTGGACTGGCTGATGGCTCCCAAGGGCTCACCTTACGATCAGGAGCCCAGTGCATAACCGCTACACCATGAGGTCACCTTTGTTTCATGGTCTTGCAAACTAATCTTGGAATTTCCTAGAAATTTTATTTCATCATCAAAAATGAGCCTTTATAGGTATAACAACCCACAAGAATGCTCATGGCAAGTTGAATTCATTTAATAATCGACCTGAAATGCTACAGGTGTTGCACTGCCACATTATCTGCTTTTTTATTTTAATTGTCCAAGTGGGAGAAGGTCTGAGTGTTACGGAATGTCTCTTTTCTCCTATTTTTTCAGAAACTTCTTAAATTTTTGACTGCTAAGAATGGTAGAAATTTCTGGACATAGTATTCAATGCTGTTCTACTAGAAAAGCTAGATACAATATTCAGTCAGGAGACATGGGAAACATTTTTCAGGGGTTATTTTCCACATTAAACATAATACTTTAAAAACAAAATATGTTTTGACATTTTACAGAACTGTAGCAAAGAAAATTATTATTTTCTTTCTCTAGTTTTTATATTTAAAGTTTTTTTAAAAAAGATTTAAAAGCATCTTTTCCCTCAATTTGCCAGCCTGAAGCATCTAAGTCTTATTATTTCAACTTGTAAACCATTTTCACTCTTTCTTCTGTAAGAGAAGCAAGGCTGTGTATAACAAGACAGCAAGATATTGAACTATCGCTGGAAGCCTGAAGCCAAGCACTCAGCATAACCGTAAAGCAAAAGTGTGTTGTGATTATATTATCATATTCCTTCCGTTCCACATTTACATTTTTGTTCAGTTCTTTGTAGCATGTGTTTGTGCTTCAATCCAATTGGATAATCTGTTGCCAACTTCATTTATGCATGGTACAGATAAATTCCCCCGTGTGTTCTTCTTCTTCTTCTTCTTACTTGCTTAACATCTTAGTAACTGGATGAAAAGGTGTCATTTCTCTGAAAACTAAAGCCAAAAAAAAGTGTTTTTCAATGCCTCTCTCTTTTGACTGACATATGCTGTTCCTTTGGTTGCAAAATAATGCTGCTTCTTCCTATCATTCTTTCATATCGTTCATTCCTGTATCACCTGCAACACGTTCGTAGTTGCCATTTGGCCTAGGAAATACTCTTGCACATGTCAGTCCATAAGACGAATTTTCAAGACAGATCTTTCATCTACTGATCCTTTGCCCCTGCAATCTACTCTCATTTCCCCTGTTAAAGATGTCCTAGGATGGGTTATTTCTTATTACCTATACCGCCTGAAACTTTTACTATAAATCAGTGTGTTAGTCCTGGTAGACTAGAGAAACAAATTCAGAGACACTCATATGTGTAAGAGAGAACTCTATATCAAAGAGCAATTGTACATTAAGAAAATATCCCAGTCCAGTCCAGATCAAGTCCATAAGTCCTCTATTACCCATATGTCAAGATTAGTTCATAAATTCCTCTTTAGACTCATGCGGCCATGCAATGATGCAGAATGCAGGCAGATCACAGGCTAATGGGTGGAAAGCCTTGTGGATCTAGTGGTGGTGGAAGCATCTCAGCGCTGGTATGGGTCTCCACATGGCTCCTCCAGTTCCAGGGCTCTGGATGCATCAGTGTAGCTCCATGTGACGTCTCAGCAGGAAGACGGAGTAGAGAGTCTGCTGCCTACAGGAGTTCCCAGAATCCTCAGGAGAAACCATGCCCACACGGAGGCCTTGTTGTCTATGGCCTGATTGACTCCACCTCTTGGCAAGTTGACAGGAGATTATGTAACTGCCACACTCTAGTCTGAAGTCCTCCTATTCATCAGCATCCTCTTACTAATATATATCTATCTATTTCCAAAATGTTCTAAAAGTATTCCCAAGATGCCTCTGTCAGTTTTGCTCTAATCTCATCTTCAGACTTTCATTTTTTTTCACTTTTCCCTTAAAGACTACCATAACCACCCTTTTCCCCTATGTCTTTCTCTCTCCATAAATAACAGCTCAACAACAATTTTTTTTCCTGGTGTCTTGGTTTTTAGGACTGATCCTGGAGCCATATTGGGTCTTGGTTCCGAGAATTGCGTAGATAGACTGCATCAACTCTAGTTTCTTAGAAATGGTGTTCACTATATTTTCAGATAATAAGTTAAATTAATTTAATAAATTTCATCCAAGTTTCACATATGATAATAATTCAGACCCCTAAATTTCATGTTAAGACAACGAAGGAAGAAATATTTGGAACAGAATAAGCTATTAAGGGACTTCTAAGGAAAGCAGCGTATGGATCCATGGCTGGCTGGTTATGTGTTGAGCTGTCAGTCAGAAAGTCAGTGTCTGGCCCCACCAGTCACTCTGCCACCTTCAAAGGACTTAACAGTTTGTCAACCCAAAGGGGAAGGTCTTCTCTGGGGCCTCTAGGGCCACTCCGCATTAGAATCAATGCATCGGGATCAATAGCTGGCAGACCGTTTTCCTTGCTGGTGGGAGAGATTGTGCATATATACAGAACTTACTAATTTAATACTGCAAAATCAGAACACAGTTTGAGAAGAGTGGAAATAAAGAAAATTGGAAAGACACATATGTGGAAGGTGTGAAGGCATTTTAGAATGTTGAAAATGTAACACTTCATAGCAGTGTTCCTAAATATTTTGAAGATCTAATTTTTCTTCTTCAAATTAAACAAAGTAAGCATTTCAGAACACATTTTAATGTAGAGAAGGCAATAGATAATTCATATGAAATATTTCAGAGGTGATGTTGATGCCAAGCTTCTTCATAAGAAAAATTCCAACTCCTAGTAGTTTCTGTGCACAGGAGGAGAAGTTGTGTCATCTTATAACACAATTAGAATATCTGTATAAAGGAGTTTGAACTCTGATACTCACTTGATGTTTCAAACATTTGAACTCTATTTATTCTACCAAACTCACCCCACACCAGCCATTTATGACTCGTGGTGACCTTAGAAGACAGAGTGGAACTTCTATCGGTTTCTGAGCCTGCAAATCCGATGGCAGCAGCAAGGAGTCTCTTCTTTCTCTTGCAGAACAGTTTGTGGGCTCAAATTTATGGCCTTGTGGTTAGCAGTCAAACGCCTAAACCACTACACCATCCTGGCTTCTTTTTATTGTACAGTAACTCATTCCTGACCTCTTTCCAAGCTAACAAACTGGAACTGCCCAGTATTCAGTTCCTAATAAAGGTGAAGTGAAACTTAGGGAAAATTCCTAGCTCATGTAATTTGCACTGTTCGAATATATCTTTACAAGGGTGAAGTATGTATAACCTAAATGTATGTATAACCTAAATATTTAGGTATGCTAGTATAATCTAAATATGTATACCACATAACTAAATAAAGCCAGGCTAGCTTTCTATCTCAGGCTAGCTAATACTACATGAAAATGTCCTGTTACTGATGAGTGAGCAGAGTGAAGTGTGGTCTAGTGCATATGTTCTGTAGAGCCCACAGGGGAAAATTGGTGCCATTTTTGTGGGTCAAATATATCCAGAAACACACCTAACATTTGAAACACTAAAATGTGTGTTGGTCAGTGTAATAGCTGTCAATATTGACTTTCCAACTCTGCCTAAATTTTCACCTAATCATTGACATTTCTAATATGAATATCAATTACCCCTAGTGACATAGCATGTTACACTGCAAGGTCGGTGGTTGGAAGCCTGATGTCACTGTTACAGGAGAAAAAGATGGAATATTCCATTCCTGTAGGGATTTGCAGTCTCGGTGAGAAATGGACAGGGGCACTTCTACTCTGTCTACAGGGTCATTGTGAGTTGGAATCAACTGGCGGCAGTGCCTGGCATAAATGATGTGCATAACCTCAATTGTTGGGGTGCCCGGAGACGTAGTATTTGACTCTTTGGCCTCCTGTTTTGGGAGTCAGAATGCTCTACCCTTTGAAGATACAAATGATGGAGGATTCCCCCAAATTGGAAAAATGTTTAACTATGTGTGGTTAAAATTCAGACAAATCTACATTACAATATAGAACAAATCCTTCCTTGGTAAGTTGGCTTTAATTAACTTTTTTTTATAAAAAGTTATATGTATCCAGAAAATATCATTTGGTTTCAAATACTTTCCTTACCTTTGTTATCTGATGGATTACAAGTTTAAAATAGAACTTGCAGGTTTATGTATCTAATATATTAGCTTAATTAACTATTTCTAGTGTGCAATTTATTAAATTCTATTGGTAACTCATGTAGCAAGTTTTAATGAGCCATATCTTAGAAAAGGCCACATTTTTAAGTAGAAAACAAAGGAGATAATTAAATTAGGTTCACTCCACTTAAGCATATTTGACTGATTGGATACTCTGACTTAATTTGTGACTAAAAGATAACAAATTTAAAGTTTTATTAGTCATTTATATTGTGTTTTCATTTATTTGAAGCATGGGTTTATTTCCATAATGAACAAAATAAACATAATCTTTCTTTTCCTTTACACAAAATAAATACACATTTGCCTTGTGTGAATTGAGTGTAAATGTTTATGCACATGCATATTTTTAATCTTGAGATAACTGAAGCTCTTTTATTTAAGACAAAATAATGCATACCCACATTGACTGCCATACATTTGTGCGTGTCATGGGTTGCATGTTGCTGTGATGCTGGAAACTATCATTTGACTAGTAATAGACCATTTCCTGATACAGGGCCAGAAGACAAGCCTTTCAGGTGGAATATGGCTGGCATTCAAAATACAGCTGGGAAAGTGTTGATCACTCAAAGTATTTAATGACATGCACAGAAAATAGCTTTCAGGAACTTGAGAAGAAATAGCTCTAAAATCCATTAATAACTGGAACATGGAATGTTAATGTGTTAATGTAGGAAAATTGGAAGTTGTCAAAAATGAAATAGGTTGCAAAAAAGGTCAATATTATACGCATTAGTAAACTAAACTTGAATGGTAATTTTTAATTGGACAATCATATTATCTACTATGCTGGGAATGATAAATTGACAAGGAATGGTATCATATTCATCATTCAAAATAACACTTCAAGATCTGTCCTGAAGTACAATTCTGTCTGTGATAAGATAATATCAAGACACCAAAAAGGAACATCACCTAATATGACTACTATTCACATTTATGCACAAACTGCTAAAGTCAAAGGGAAAATACTGAAGATTTTTACAAACTTCTGCAGTCTGATATTGGTCAAACATGCAATCAAGATGTATTACAATTACTTGTGATTGGGATATGAAATTTAGAAGCAAACAAGGGAGATAAGCAATAGAAAAAGATGACCTTGCTGATAAAATATGGCCCTGGAGACCGCGTGAAATACTTTAGCAAGACTGATGACTTATTCAGGAACCCTCATGGCACAGTGGTTACACATTGGACTGCTAAATGTAAGGTCCTCAGTTCAAATCCACCAGCTTCTCTGAGGAAGAAAGAGGAGGCTTTTTACTCCCATAAAGTGTTGTAGTCTTGGAAACCCTCACGGGCAGTTCTACCCCATCCCATAGGGTTGTTATGAGTCAGAATCAACTCAATTGCAGTGATTTTGGATATTTAGGGTAATGACTTATTTATTGTAAATACCTTTTTCAACAACACAGTTATCCATTGTTGTCCATTGTTATGTGAGACAAGTAACTACCTGACAGCACTGTACTTGATTTATAAACTGTTACATAAACCTTATATAGAGGTTACATAGATCTTGCACATACTGGTGTTTAGAGAATTTAATCAATTAGTGCATGCTAAAATGTCCTCAAACAGTGAAATACATGTAAACTATTATTTTAATAACTTCTAAATCCAGTATCAATAACTACCTTTAGTTAAAATAGAGTAAATAGTATTTGAAAACATTACAAGTAAGTAATTAACAGTAGTCTATTATTAGCAAGCAGTAGAAAAAGTGAATAAAGTAAATCTACATTTAAAAAGAAGCTGTGTTGATTTCAGATGGTGAACACAGGGCTGTTTAGAAAAAAAGATTTTATATCTACTTCTACGGGGTTGCTATGAATTGGAACCAATTTGATGGTGGTGGATTGGTGAGTGTGTTAGGCCAGATTGACTAGAAAAACAAATCCAGTGATATATATATATATGAAAAGCTTTATATCAAGAAGTAATTATATATCAAGAGCATGCCAGCTCAGTCAACTCAAGTCCATAAAGCCAATATCAGTCCATAAATCCTTCTTCAGACTCACGCAGCTGATGCACTGATACAGAATGCAGGAAGATTACAGGCTGGTCGGTGAAGTCATGTGGATCCAAGGTTGGTGGACATGTGATAAGGCTCTGGCAGTTTCGCACGAGCCATGTTTTCTGTGATGGCTGATTTAAGAGAACAGCATGTGGCTGTGAACTTTTGTTCTCTTCTTGGGAAAAATGCCACAGAAACTGTTGCGGTGTTGAACACAGCTCACAAGGACAGCGCTGTGGGAATGACTCGTGCATGAGTGGTTTTCTCATTTCACAAAAGGTAAAATGTTGATCGATGACAAATCTCACTCTGGACATCTGTCAAGTTCCTGAACGGATGAAAGTATTGACTCATAGTGCATTTGGAATTTGTTCCACCAGGCCAGACTGTTAATTGAGCTTTCTATTTAGAAGGTTGTGAAAAGATTGTGTGTGACCAAAAAGCCTGATTTGTGGCAGACACTGTTGTGTTTTGCCAATATAAGATGTACCTGCTCATGCGGTCACCTCAGTGTGCCAGTTTTTGGCAAAAAAAATCATACCTCTCGTGCTCCACACACTTTACTCACCTGACCTCACTCCGTGTAACTCCTTTGTGTTTCCACGAATGAAGAGGGACTTGAAAGGACAAGCAATCTGATGACTTGGAAGAGGTGAAGAAATAGAGGGAGGTGTTGTCAGCCATCCAAACAGATGAGACTGAAAACCGTTTCCAAGAATGGAATCACAGATTTGACAAATGTATTAAGTGTAATGAAGAGTACTTTGAAGGTGATCAGGTTGTTTTATAAAAGATTTTAAATGCAAAGCTTTGAAAAAAAATTCTGTTTTTTGGACGCCCCCCTCATATTTTTACTGCTATCTAAACACATATACATTGCCATCATAATACTTCATTAGCATAGTGCAAATAATATGAAAAGTTTGAATATGTACTTCTATTGCACAAAAAGTAACGTAACTTTGATAACCCATTATCGTCATAACTCTCTTCCAATCTCTTAATTTTGGGCTGAATGAGTGTAAAGTATAAGACATGCATTTTCCTCATCAGCAAATTTGGATCTTAAGCAGGCTCTAACGTGAAATCAGCATCAAACAAGGAACAAAATCAGTAAGAATATAAATTACATGTGAAGACATTTGTGTGACTGAAGTCACAGTTTTGTGGGCTCAGAGTTTGGTATCTGGCAGAAGTAGCCATGGTTGTGACCCTATTTGGATAATAAATATTTTAAAATATTTGAAGGCCAATGCTGATCAGAACAGAACGCTAAGAAATAAAAACAGACAGAAATGAAGTGAAAAAATAAAATAAAACACCAACTGTGAAAAAGAGGGAAGTGTAGAAATATCATAGGGAAAATATTGCTAACTCTTGCTGGATTAAAATATAAATGAACAGAAACCCCAGTAGATCTCATAACCACTTGTTTCAACGTATGTGAAGGAAGCATTAATGAACTAGAACAGAGTATGAATTTTCACCTGGAATTCCATTTAGCAAGTAATGAGTAATTAAGTAATATACAAACCCCCAAACCCACTGCAATCAAGTGGATTTCCTTTTATATTAGCCCTATAAGAGTAGGAAGCCTCGACTTTCACCCTTGGAGCAACTGGTGGGCTTGAACCACCAACTTACCAACAGCAGTCCAATGTTTACCCTACGAGGCCACCTGAACATGGAAGCTAGATTAAATCTCTCCAAGGTATATTTAATATGAGCTATAAGAAACAAGACATGATCACATGATGGACAAACAGTATTTGAATACATAATACCTGAGATTTTCCCCAACATAAAAGTACAGTTTGAAAATTAAGAAATATATAAAGTTCACACCTAGACACATTAGTAGCTCTACAGTAGTATTTCAATAAGTACAATGTATAGACCATTTAAAAAGTAATAGTGGAGAAAATAGAGCTATAAAGGGATAAAAATAAACAGAGAGCAGACTTTCACTAGATAATTACCAGTGACAGAAGGGCAAGAGACAAAGCTTGCTGTTTATCAACTTTTTCTTCATTTTTGGCATTATTGGTTGATGTGTAATTTTGAATAGCTGGTTTTATTTGTAGACATAAGTATATTATCCTATACTGTCAGCTTTGTTCCAAAACAGTAGTTCTCAACCTGTGGGTCGTGACCCCTTTGGAGTCGAACAACCCTTTCACAGGGGTCGCCCAATTCATAACGGTAGCAACATTGCAGTTATGAAGTAGCAACGAAAATAATTTTGTGGCTGGGGGGCGGGGGTCACCACCACATGAGGAACTGGATGAAAGGGCCGCAGCCTGAGGAAGGTGGAGAAGCACTACATTAAAATATTCCGTTTGATAGGAATGTGATGCTCCTGATCTTCAATCTGCCCTTCTTGGGGCAGGAGACCACGTGGTTATCTGATTCAAAGTTGCATTCTTGATTGTGTCAGGTGCATGAGAAATTGAATAAGCAAGACCAAAGAAGAAGGAGCACACTTGAAACCTGATGTTGGCAGGGAAGATCAAACGTGGCGCACATGCCAGGAGAATACAGACATGGGCTGGAATCAGCAGAATGCTCCCTGGAAGAGTGGACGTGGGATGCCATCTCCTGTGCTTTAGAGATGCTGTCGGTCGGGAGGCTCCTGTCCCTGGGAAGGCCCGCATGCCTGTTAGAGTTAGCAACGAGAAGAAAGCGCTCCGAAACACAGACGGACGGACGGCGCCTGCACCCATGGGCTGAAGTTCATTGATGACTGAGACGCTAGCACGAGGCTCGGCGGTGTTTTTTTCTGTCGTATATAGATTTTTTGACCGTAGAAGCGACTCAACAGCCCCTAGCAACAAGCAGACAGCGTGTATGACTACTGTGGAGCAGGGCCACGTGACAAAAAAGAAATATATTAAATACAGACGCCCCAGAGCAACCTGTTATGTACGATTTTGTGCAGGAAACGACCTAATTTTCTAGTGTTCTTAGAGAATATATACTCCCAATGTTCTTGGAAATTGATTTTCACATATTTCAAATAAAGTGGTATAAGCTATTTCAGAGTGAATTTCGGCAACTAATATAAATATATTTAATTTTGTAAAGGGTGTTGGTGAGGAATCCTGGCACATATACTTTTCCAAATGGTATTAAGTCAATATCTGTGGATCTGAATTAACAAGATCTGAACAGCTGCCACAAATATATGCGAATGAAGTAGGCAACTTATGAGAACATAATTCAGTAAAAGTGATCATTTAAATCATACTAAATTTTTAGCATGCTTTAAAATTTTCAAAATAGCACTGAATGAGGGTATTTCCACATTGTGATAGTACTGATAAAGCATGTAAATAAATGGATTCAAATTATAATAAAGATTTTTCCTTTCTTTTCATTTTTACTTGAAGGCGAATCTCTTTTGACCATAATCGATTTTGTCATGATGGCCCTTTAACAGTGTGCGTGAAAGCACAGATATTTTAAAGGAGGCTGTTGACTTCCATGGGGAGAAGCCGGAGCTCCTGCTGTCCTTGACGTGCTGCTGGATGGTGAGGATGGAGATGGTGGCTGAAGCTGTCCAGAGGGACCCAAAAGTGGTACAATATGATCGGGGTGGGGAAAAAGAGACACTCAGCGTTATTTCTATAATCTGTGAGAAAAAAAAGCAATTAGACCATAACTAGCTTCAAAATGGATTGTGACTCATAACATTAAATTATGTATGTGACAAGATTCTGAAAAGATGACAAACTTGTATATCTACTGAATTTATTCTCAGCCTAAACCTGGAGCTGCCTGAGAAATTAAATGACTGTCCATCTATTTGAGGGAATGTAATACTTCAAGACATACCAAGTACCCACACGAAGAGATGCTCAGACCTGGTGGGACGTTGGGGTGCATCAGGGTAGGCTGTTTCTGGGCCTCTAGTCTGAGGGATCTTTTGAGGAAAGCTTTTTACAAAAATATATTTTTTCTCTCCAAAACTTTGTTCTGGGTAGGTTGGAACCTTGCCATAAATACCATGAGACAAAAATAAATAATTACATAATACATACAGGACTTGTAACAATGAGCTCGGGCCTCAGAACCATGGTGAGAGAAGGGCGGGACTGGGCAGCGTTTGTTCTGTTGTGCATAGGATCTCGATTGTTTCAGAACCGACTAACAATAATGACAACTCCAACAGCTTACGGAACGCAGGGTGACAGTAAGAAGGTGTCAGACATTAGTTGACGTGAGAAAGTTCCTTCCACCTCCTCTGTCCTCCTAACTGGAAGGGCTGGCAACTGTCTGCAAGGGAGAGAGAAGCAGAGGTAAGGTCCGTGTGGGGTCCTTGAGTTGGTTCATACGCATGGTGCCCTATGTACGGCAAGGCAAAGTGAAGCAAAAAGAGCATTACCTTGTCCTGTGGTCGCCTCGAAATCGTTTCTGTTTTGAGTTCATCGCTGAGCCACTGTGCCCATCCTGTTGAGGGCCTTCTTTGTCCCGGACTCTCTGTTAAGCGCGATGTACTTCTACAGGGCCTGGGTCTTCCTGGCACAATGCCCAAAGTGGGGAGACCCAATCTTCCCAGGCTCACCCCTCTTTATTCATGCATCTCAATGGTCTTTTGCATCCACTTCCCGTTGAAATGGGTAAAAGTCTTCATTTTCTTTTAATGCTTCGTGTGGAAATGTGAATAATAGCCAGCCTAATTGTTCTTCCTGGGCTGCCTAGGTGCTTTCCTATCACTGCTAGCACTGTACTCCAGGATGGATCTTAAAACACGTTCCTTTTGAAAACACGTGTGACCTGATTCCTCTCCCATCTCTGGTGTAGTAGACCGTGTGATTCTCATGGGTCAATAATAATAGCCAGCTTCAGTTAAATAATGAATGTCCAGGATAATAATCTTTATTGCTCCATATCATTTTTGACAGCTTCCAACTTTCCTAGATTCATATTTCATGCATTCAGCGTTCCGATTATGATTGGGTGTTTATTACTGCTACTTCTCATTTGGAGGCATCCCACAGCAGCAAATGAAGGCGGTTCTGGTGGTTTTACCCCATCTACCTCATAAGGACCACCTCTAGTTTGCAGAGGCAGCTCTACCCTTTGGAACGTTCCAACTTGAGGGGGCTCGTCTTCTGACAGGACATCAGATACATTTGCACTACTATCCTTTAAGTTTTCAATGGTTAATTTATTTAGCATTATGTTTTCCTCTTCAAAACCTGTCATAGTCTGATAGATCCGCTGACACCTACTCACCATGAATGACTGTGCTGATCTTTGAAATATCCCATTAGGGTCCCCCAAAGCATTTTCAGTCATTCTTTCCCCCCACCTGGAGGTCGGTCCTCCCACTTTTCTTACCAATGGTCATGCAGTTGTGGTCCCCCAAATGTGTCTGCTCCTTTCCCCCTCTCCTGTCTGGACTTTCCCATCAGTATCCCTGTCCTGGGGAGCTTGTCATAATAGGTCCACACACTGGGGAAGTAGCATCCTGGGCTTTTAATTATCCTCCCAGCCCCAAACATATGTAGTTGTTAGTTTCCATCGAGTCTGATCCGACTTATGGTGACCTTGTGTAAAGAACAAAATATTATTGGTTTCTATAACATATGATAAACTCCCTGGTGATGTTGTACACTGCTAAGCACAAGGTCAGCAGTTTGAAACCACTAGCTTCTCTGTGGGAGAAAGATGGGGCTTTCTACTCCTGTAAAAAGTTACAGTCTCAGAAACCAGCAGGGGCAGTTCTGCCCTCTCCTCTAGGGTCACGATGAGTCAGCAGCAACAGGATGGTAGTGAGTTTGGCTTTGAGACTATGACATATGATACTTTTAACCAATCAAAATACCCCTTGTTACTCCCAAAAGAAAATGAGCCCAATGGGAAAAATACTGAGATTAACAGAGCATCTGTTTAAAAAGATGAAGCAAAGATAAAATTAAATGACCCAAAATTAAGTGAGAGATCTAAAATTTAATGCATGTAAGGTAAGTATCCTAAAAATTATTATATTGACAATAAAAAATAGAAAAAATGTAAAGAATTCTAACCAAGTAGTGAATAGGGCCATTTTTTACATTTGAAACAGAACTTTTTCGCTGCCAAGTTTGCTGGACGCAATTTCAGAGTTACTGGCCATGCAAACACAGAAGCAGCGGTTTTATTTTCACATGTGACATATGGTATTACTGTTGGAGCCACCTTGTTTAGTAACACCCACATGTATTTGGGGGATTTTTATTGGCGCGTGAGTAGAGGGGAGGGAAGTATCCTGGTAGATCTTCTAGGGTGAGCCACACCAAAACACCCAGAACAACAGCATTAGTTAACCCTTTGGAAATCAGAACTTTTAAGGAACTGAAACTTGGAGGAATTCTGTAAAAAGTAATTATTTATTTTTTGTTTCATTGATTCCAAGTTGTTTTTTCCGTTAATGGTTCGTCAAGAGAAATTCCCGATTACATTAGTCATCTCCTGATTCTGAGTAACACTATGAGATAAAATTTGCAGATGCATTAATAAAATAGGATCTATATCAAAATTGTAGCCACTAAACCACAGAAGCTATTTGTAGAACCAAGGTAATATCAATTACCCCAGAGGAGATCTTATTTTGTTATAAATTTTCTTGATAACATGAAAGTTTAGTCAGAGTATTTTTATATTATGCCTAAAATTTGATTGTGACTCATTTTTACAATTCATTGAGAAAAGCTTAAGTAAAATATTGAGATAATAGTTCAACATATGTCAAGAGGATCAGGTATTAGGCATCAGAAGACCCCAAAGAAGCAATCGTATTGATGCAAAAGAGTGGGATCAGATGGACACCAAAGTCTTCTGTGGACAATTAGACATCCCCTCATAGAAGGACCACAAGGAAGAGACCAGCCAGCCTGGGTGCAGTATAGCACCAGGAAAACACAACATTCCTCTAGTTCTTTAATGCCGCCCCCCCCCCCCCGCCACTATCATGACCCTAGTTCTACCTTACAAATCCCGCTGGACTGAGGCATGTACACTGGTGTAGATAAGAGAGCTCAACACACAGAATTTAGGACAGATTTTCCCTCAGGAACAATCATGGAAATAGGAATACCATGAGAGTAGGGGGAAGACGGGGGGAGAAGGGGGAGAAAGGGGGACCGATTGCAATGATCGATATATAACTCACCTTCCATCACCTCCCAGCTCCTCCAGGGGGACAAACAGCAGAAACATGGTTGAAGGGAGACAGTAGACAGTGTAAGGTATGAAAATAATAATAATTTATCATTTGTCTATGGTCCACGAGGGTGGGAGTGTGGGGGAGAGGGGAAAAGAGGAGCTGATACCAAGGGCTCAAGTAGAAAGTATTTTGAGAATGATGATGGCAACATATGTACAAATGTGCTTGACACAATGGTTGTATGAATTGTTATAAGAGCTGTAACAGCCCCCAATAAAATTATTTTTTAAAGTATAACCTGGAGTTGGGGATATATTACTTTAAAAGTTTTATATATATATATATATATATAATTAGTATTAGAATTCATCTTTTAGGGAAGGGTATAAAGTAACAATGGCAAGTTTTTTTTCTTTCTTTTTTTTTATATAAATTTACCCACACCCCAGTTATTGAAATGATTGGAATAGAAGAAATAGCTTAAAAATTGAGAGGGATCTTCCCCAAACCACCAATTAGCATGATATGTTTTACCCAATCACCCTAGAGCAAGGACCTTGTGAGTTAGGTTTCCAGATGGAGTTTTAGCTCTGGCGACCCAAACCATAGGCTTTCTTTGAAATACCAGGCAAAGCAAAGTCAAACCACAAACAGACAAACAATAAGCAGAGTGACCCCGTACTGCACACTAAAACTACTCCTTAGGTTTCTGAGACTAAATCTTTACCAGGACCGACAGCCTTATCTTTCTCCTGAGTCCGTTTCAATTATTTTGAATTGCTTATGAAGACCCAATGCCATTTCCCCCTTTCCTTCTTCCTTTGTCTCTCTCCCCTGTCTTTCTTCTCTCCCCTTCATATGTAAACCTCTATTGTATGGAAGCTGTAATATAAGATTGCCTATAAACATGATCACACTTGGGAATTCTTTGCTAGAATTATGTAATTCACCACTGTTCTGTGTATATGTCTGGTCTGCAGTTCATTTCTAAAGGAGGAGGGAAATCCTAGAGTAAAGGGAATCTGTGCCTTGGTACCAGAAATATACTATATGCCTCCTAAAAGTAACCCAAAAAACAAACTCACCACCACTGAGTCAATGCTGACTCATGGTGGCTTCTCAAGAGTATAACTATTTATGAGAATGGAGAGCCCAGTCTTTCTCCTGAGCAGCTGCTGGTGGTTTGGAACTGCCGACCGTGAAGATCACAGCCATACGTGGAACCACTACACCACCAGAGCTCCTGTATAGAGCCTTCTAGATGTCTCTAATTTAAGTTATTTTGGAGAACGCACACTTGTATGCTATTCCTTTATATTGTTGGAGTGACAGTATGGGTGAGGAGGACTTATTACTTTCATCAAGGGACTTAGCATATTTCAGCGACGGCATGGAATTATGGAGTTTCCATAGCAACATCTGTTTTAAGCAGGCAGGATATTAAAAATATTTCACATAATCCCCTTGCGGAGTATAAAAACTCACATGGAGCTAAGGGCTTTAGCAAAGTAGTGATCTGGAGAGAACAGTATAAAAAAAGGAACGAAAGAAAGAAAAAAGGCAGTTGCTTTTGATTCAATTCTGACTCACGGCAACATCAAGTTTGTCAGAGTAGATTGTGCTCCACAGAGTTTTCAAGGGCTGATAGTTCAGAAAGGAACTGCCAAGCCTTTTCCATAGGTGAGTCTGAGGACAGTACAATCTCTAACCTTTGCTTAATATCCAACAGCATTCACGACCTGCAGCTCCCAAAGACTCCTTTGGGGAGACAGCTAAATAAGAGCGTTTCATTGGCTTGATTTTTGACACAAATATTAAAAGCATCAAATAAATATATTTTTTGAGAGAGCATTCTAAGAAATAATGTCCAAGATCACATGGTGAGGTTTACCTTTCTGAATTAGTAGTAGATGCATCACTGAGCTGTAATGAATCTAAAATATAGAGAACCTGATCAAAGAACATTAAAATAATTGAGAGCTTCCACAGTGAAGTATCATTTTACTGCCAGAAATTACAATATGTTTTCTGTTTTCAAGAAGAGATAGCTCTTTTGTCTAGATCAGTGCCTCAGCCGTGTGCATAGCAAACACTCAAGACCTCAGGAAGCCCACGGACTCCACTCGGTGAGAGTCAAGGACGCAACTGAGACGCGTTTCTGAGGCTTGGAACTCGGAGTGGGAGCCAGAGGCCAAGGAAAGCACTCTTGTCATCAGGAGGAGGGTCCCCTTTGGCTTCTCTTGTATGTCCTGTGGTTCCAGCGCTAAATGAGGGAAAGAGCATCACCCTTCTCTTCAGAAATCAGAAAAAGTAGGAATTCAGTTGAGCCCAAGACTACTATGTTGCAGGGTGCAGTATAGCACCCATGAAACACACAACAGGCCTCTAGTTCTTTCATGTTTCCCCTGCCCTCTCTCCCCCACTATCAGGACCCAATTCTACCTTACAAAGCCGGCCAGAGGGGAGCGTGCACACTGGTACAGATGCGAGTCCTCGGGACAGGATCCAGGGCAGAGAACCCCCTCAGGACCAGTAATGGAAGTGGCTATACCATGAGGGTAGGGGGAAGGCGGGAGGCGGAGGGGGAGGAATGGGGAACTGACTGCAATTATCAACGTATAACCCCCATCCCCACCCCAAGGGGAGAACAATAGAAACATGGGTGAAGGGAGACAGCAGATGGTGTAAGATCTGAAAATAATAACAATAATTTATAATTTATCAAGGGTTCACGAGGGTGGGAGGATCAGGGAGGGAGGGAAAAAAGAGGAGCTGATACCCAGGGCTAAGTAGAAAGAAAATGCTTTGAAAATGACGGAAGCATATGTACAAATGTGGTTGATACACTTGATGTACGGATAGTTGTAAGAGCTGTAAGAGCCCCCAATGAAATGATTACCAAAAATGCATAGTATGTGGCTGTTGTTGTTTCATGTCAATAAGTCTGTTCCATAGTGTGACAGCCCACGTGTAATAGAGCACACGACTGCTCCGCCCTGCACATGCAGCTGCATTGCAATCAGCCCCACACAGGAGGACTTCCCTCTGTTTCTCTGACTGTCTGCTTTACCAAGGATGACGCCCCTCTTCAGGGACTGGTTCCTTGTAACAGCATGCTCCAGTGAAGAGAACGCAGCAGCTTTGCTACAAAAGGGCATGCTGGCTGTCCTCTGCACCTCGGGCCAAGTTGTCCTGGACACAAGGACTCTGACTTTGAGGCTATCAGCTGCAGTTGACCAAATAATTGGTGTCACAGCTAAATCTTTTTATGTATCATAACGGGAAAAAAACACCTCACCATACTTCCCCCTTCTCTCCTCATCTTGTTTTATCCTAGATAATTAATACACCCCATCATCTGCCCTTATAAACACGCCCTACATTTAACTTTAATCTAAAATGCCTCTTAATGAAATAATTACTGGTGTCAGCGGAAAAGCACTTCAGGATTTATTGCTGTATCTGATACATCTACCTTTCTACTTCCAGTTGAGACATTGATCGATGTTTATACAGTCCCTGAGCCTGTCCTAGTAACTGTGGTTATATTTTAAATCATATAACCCAAGTCATGTGGGTGAATTAGGCAGGACAAATATTCTCTTGATTTATGTTTTCAAAATTATGCTAACACAGATAATCATGAGTGAAGACAGCATTTGAGTAAGAGTTTCTTTTGATATTTTTAAACCAAAAATTTGTCTTGAGTAATTTTTTGGTTGCAAGTTTGTTAGTTGACCATATAGATACATTTTAGTGAACATCATAGATCATTATTTGACTGACTTATTATCATACTTCATGGCAATAGCAGTGATATTTTAGCCTAGTGTTAAGCACCTAATCATTTTACATTTTTAGAAGTTCTTTGATAAAGCATCAAAATGTCAAATAAGTATCAATCATTCAAAAAGTTAAGGGAATCTTAATAGATTCATTATTTCAAAGATATACTCATGAGCATATAACTTCTAGATATTAAAAATACAACTGTCAGATAAACATATTACCCAGGAAATTTTAGAAGCCATAAAACTGTAGTCAAATGAGCTAAATTTTGCTTTCAGTTACATTACTTATTTCCCCATTCAGTCATTTCAGGCCCAACCAAGGAAATAGCATTGCATCAAAGCATGTGACCACAGGCAGCGAGAAATTGCTAAGCCAATTCTCTACGAAACCATTTGCTGTAAATGTCAGCAAAGCACGGATGCAGTGGATTTTGGAACAGGGAGAAGGTAAACTTCTAGGTTTCTATTCACTTTTATTTTGGTCTGTAACCATGGATGTGCCCAGTGTACGCATGCTGTGGTCTGGAGTGAGGTGGGAGAGGTATTTGAATTTTTAGAAAACAGCTTGCACCTGTTTGCCAGCTAGGCTTCTGCTGAATGAAAAAGGTATCCATCCCAAGCCCTAAATTAAAGTCGTGTAAACATTGGCTTTAATTTTAATATATTTCCCTGGTGCTTCCCATGTGGCTGCCAATGACTTCTAGAGCCAGATTTTTCTTTGGTTATACTCAGGATAGAGTAGAGTGAATGTGTTTATCATTCACATCAAATCCTTTTGTCTCATTCTGATTTGCTCAATTTAAAACATATGCTCTCGAATGAATCTTCACTGGACCCGCGGGAAATGGAATGATTAGTTTAGCCAAGTCACTTGCTTCTAACATGGACCCGAGACGATTCATCTTCCCAGGAGCACACCTTCCAAAGAGAAATCTGGAGTTCTTTTAGAAAGGCTGGCGTAGAGGCCAAGAAAAAGTCACACATGCCCCACCCGGATACTACTCTGCAGAAATGAATTTTAGTTTACCTTTTGTAACATGAGCAGAATGCTGGTTAAATCTAAAAAGAGGGACATGATAACTTGACACCAACACCAAAAAGGTATGCTAATATGCTCTAGGGTTGTACTTTAAAACCACGACAAGGTCAAGTGTAGTGTGAAGAAGTCTAGAGGTCTGAAACCTAAAACCTTTCTTCATTGTTCACTAAGAACAAGAACAATAAAGCAAATTAACTGCTGACCCATTAGAATTCAGCAAATTAGTTTCTTGGGAAATAATATAAAATATTTCTATAGGACATTTGGTAATTCTAGCAATACTATCATGTATTTAGCCAATCATAGAGAATTTAAAATACTATTGAGAAAAAAGTACACATATAGAGGAAATCCTTTTAGGCTAAAATACATGGATTATTGACTTGTACCAACTTAGAAGTTAAGTAAATGAACATTGTTTAAGAGAATAATGAGGGTTGGTACGAATCAAAACCAAACTCACTGCCACTGAGTCAATTCTGACTCATAACAACCCCACAGGAGAGACGCACATGGCCCCAGTGGGTTTCAGAGACTGAAATGCTGTAGAGGGACAGAAAGCCTCATCCTTTCCCCGAGGAGCAGCGGGCGGTTTCCAACTGCTGACCTTGTGTTCAGTGCAACTAAGGCACCAGGGCTCCTTGGGGATTGGATAGAAGGGGAAAAAAAATCAATAATGCTCATTTATGCAGGCAAAACTCTGTCTTCTGGATTAAGAAATGTCATAAAAAGCTGAGAGTATGAAAATAGCAAAAATAGGGTAGTCTTACATGGTCAATTATAGAGCATCCTCATAAACAAAAGATTTGAACCAAAGTCCAATGAGTACCAGGTCCAAGGCCATGGGACAGCAGTCGCCTGCTGCTTTTCACAACCTTAAACCAAAAGGAGTATTTCAGTTCCTGTAATCTGCTACGGGAGCATGTAACATAAAGTCTGGTTCACCATTCATCTCATTGCTGTCTCTATAGATTTACCTCTCCTGAACTTTATACAAAGAAAATCACACACTCCCCTGATATCAATACTTAGGGTCAACAGAGCCCAATTGAATGGGAGCTAGACCTGTGTAGGGCAATGACTCTTGGGTTTTGGCTCAAGGTGGAACTGCACTCACATAGACTCCTCAGACTGATAGGGTCTGGAATGCTGGGTCACTGGAAACATTGAAATGATAATAGTGCAATTGACTTATAACTCAGGGGGGTGATTGATGATGCTGCACTTCTTTGTTTATATGGGTTTTTGCTTTCCTGATTGTAGCTTGCTTATTTGTTTTTCCTTGCTTTGTATGTGTGTGTTAGTGTGTGTGTGTTCTGTTTATTTGTTTCATGGTTGACTTCCGCGATTGATGCAGTTGGTTTTAATTTTGTCATGTTACTGCCACCAAAGTAAACCTGAGACATGAAACCCCATGGACAAGCAGATGGAGTCTAGGTTCCCACTTAACTCTAGCCCCAATTCAGGAATAGAATCCTGATAACATGACCCTGCTCAATAGTCATTTTCATGAAATGATCACTGAAGATAAGGGTGCTACAGCAAAGTGTGGTGAAGAAAATAGATGGTGCCCGGCTATCAGTCAGAATAGGGTCTGGGGTCTTACAGGCCTGTTTTCAAACAAGCAGCCATCTAAGCAAGGAGTCAACTAGTTTAGCCCACATGGAAGAAACACACCAGCTTGTGTGATCCAAATATGACAATTATAAAATTTGAATATGGAGAAGGGAAAAATGTCAGAGCTAAAATTGTAAACATCCAATTTGTAGAAGGCTATGGAGGACAGAGGGAGCCCCAAATCATCTGTAGAATATCTAGTCAGCTAAGCCGCTGGCAGATCCCCTCTAGCCACAGGCAAGAGCCTCAAAGAGCCTTACTATCAGGCCTCGACCATTGTAATCTTGATTATGCTGGATCAAACTCAATACTTAGCAGTACCCCTCCCCATAGACCCAACCTGAATTTTTTCTGGGTGTTAGTATCTTTTACTAGTTCCATGACAGAAGTTTCTTCCCTAGCCCTTTGCATGTTGATCGGAGTCTTTTCTTCCTTACTCATTATTTGTATTTTTTATCTTTATATTATTATTTTATCCTTACCACTTTATTATTATTGTATTGTTTCTGTTGGGTTTCCCAGTTTGTGACGCACAGAAGGAGTGGATGCACAGTGATAGTAACTGTTACAAGGGTCGAGGGGGGTGGGGGGTTTAGGGGTGGGAGTCAGGGAGGGGAAGGGGATTGCAGGAGTAAACAGTGAAGGTGGGAGAGGGAAGGGAGCACTAGAACTGATTGTGATTGCACAATTCATTTTAAGGCTATCGATGCAGGAGAGGCTGGGGGAAATGGGGAGCTAGTAATAATGGATACAAGAATGAAGAACGTTCTCTAAAACTTTGTGTGGTGATGAGTGCACAACTCTCTTCCGTATATTTAAATCACTGTATTGCATAATATGTACATTATATGTCAAAACGCTTAAAATAAATTCAGCAAGTCAACTAATTTTTCTAATCACTGGATTCATATTCTAACAGAGTCCAGGTTTATCTTTTCTCCTTAATGCATTTGTAGTTATTAAATCAGATACTATATGATATATATTTTGTAAGCTAGGTAATACTATATAAAATAACATTTCAAATGCTGTTATTTTGTAAAGCATTGCTTTCTGTTATTGTCTATTCTAAGAAATAGCCTGAATGAATATATTTTTAGAGTTCATTGCATGTGATTTCTTGAAGATGTTTGCTTGTAATAATGAACTCCACCTGTCAATGTCTTAATGTATTATTCTGCTATGTGTTGTATTCCACAACATTGGAGTTATTAAAGTTTCCCTGATAAGCAGACTCTTTAGACTACTTGTATTATTTGTCCTATTCTTGTTTGCAACTTTATTTGTTTTCTTTCCGTTTGGTTTGAAAGAAATAACCAAATGGGATACAAGGAGGACTCTGGTTCAATTATTTTCTTTTGTAACTCTACCTTCAGGAAATAAATGAGTGTGATTGTCCTACTGAAGACCAATGCCAATTAATTCACAGGAAGGCAATGAGCAATAGCATTTTAGACTGTGATGTATTGACAATATTCAAATTTTATAAAATTGATGTCATTTAAATTTATATCATTTAAATACTTTTATTATTTCAAATACTAACTTTGGAAAATATTGCCATTTTATTCTCCAGGCATTATACATATTTCATTGCATTAATTTAAAGATTTTTTTTAGTCTCATTAGTGAAAGTTGCTAAAAATGATTTAGGTTGAAATTTCTATTCTCATGCTTCAATACTTATTTATATGAATTCAGATGAAATGAAAATATAAATCTTTCATATGATGCTGTTATTACTTCAAAATATGGCAAATCCTGTAACGGTTCTAGTTGATATCCAAGTTCCTATATTAGCTCATTTCAAAAAGACTTATGATAAAATTCATTCATTTACTAGGCTTCTTTCCTCTACTATGTACACAGTTTCTGCTGAGTGTTGATACGACATTTCACAAGAAATTACTTCTTCTTTGACATTTTTAGGCTCAGACACTTATTAGACATCTTGTTATTTTCAAAACATGTTATATGAATGGTACAAATTAAGTGTTAGGCCAGAAGAGAGAAAGCAGGCATTCTTTCCGGTTTTAACACAGAAGGAAGAATTCACACAGCAGTCAATGGCCATGGAGTTGGGCAGACTCACTTGTGGGAGTCCGAGGGGGAAGCACATTCTTGATGGAGGGAAGGTTGTAAACAAACCTGCGGAAGCAGGAAGACATGCGGAGTGTTGGTGTGCACTCACCAACTGGTGGCCAGCTGCCTTAAAAATGGCCTCAGAAATGCTTTGTTTTCCTGTCTCATAATTAACATTCTTCAGACTTGTTGCCAGCAGTAAAAGCAGGGACATTCTGGATTTCCATTTTCTTGTGAAGAAGTGAGGATTTGTCTACATGGAGCTCACCTTCCACATTCCAATAGCCGTTGTCCCCCCGCGACCCCCCACCCCCCCAGCAGCAATCACTTCTGCATCTCTCAAACAGAGCAAGCGCTTTCCATTCCCTGACAAGCGGCTTATTTTATTCAGATGACTTGCAATGGAGATAAACAACCACCCACTGGATTATGAAACTGATGTTGTGTTGGCTTGATGTCCTTGTTTCAATAGGTATTAAAAATGAGAAATTGAGCACCTTTACCCTTGATCATTTCCCACCAGGCCAGCCACTCCCCCTTCTCTACCATTTGGGGTCCCATGTTTTTCCCTTGTCCCTGGGTTTGTTAACACCACTTCCTTACCCCCCCTACCCCCCCACCCCAAGTCCCAAGTCCCCCCAGAACTGAAAAATCCTTTGAAATTACTCCTAACTAAAAAGAAACTTACTCATCGAGTCAATGCTAATTATCCGTTCCAAGAACAAACAAACAAACAAACTCATTGCCCTGAAGCCAGTGCTAACCCTTAAGATCCTGTAAGAACAGTCGAGCGGCCCCACGAGTGTCTGAGACGAGAAGGGGAAAGGCAAGCCCGGTCTTTCGCTCCCACAGCAGCTGGTTTGCAGCCCCATTCTTGACCACTACACCACCAGGCTCCTGTATACACATATTTAAGATGACATATTATTCAAATGTAATCACATATTTGTTTTAGTTTATGTGTGCTCAACATTGTTGATAATCAAATGGAGGGTTTTTAAATTGTTGCTTTTCTATTTTATTTATTTAATATTTCAATTCTTACTGGCAATTTCATTGTTAAAGAAACATTTTTAGAATACCAACAACTTGGGTTTGAGGTAATCTTTAACCCATTTGATTCAATGAATGCTATTAATTAAATATATATTTAGCACAAAGAGAATGAATAATCTTATGCTTTTAGAATCCAAAATTTGAATCCCAAATAAAAATGGGAAATTTTGTGTGTTTCCAAATCCTTTTATGCCAACTACATTTCTGTTTTTATCGTCTTCTGTTTCTCAGTACCAGTTGATCACTAGGGAGCTTTGACCCAATCCACCACTTCCAAGACAAACTGACCTGCGTTTGATCAGCTCTGTCAGTGGGAAGGACGGGTGGGATTGCTGTGCCTGTCATTTCTTTCAATCATCATCAAGGAACATAGTGAAGAAACCATCCTGGGTTAAGTTGAATAGATTTGTAATCAAATATTATTTCCACAAAAAGTACTTAACAAATGCTTAACAAGTACCCACAATGTGATTTAATATAAATTACATTTATATTATTTAAATTAAAATAATATAAATTACATATATTGAAGTCAAGAAGTAACTCTACTGCTTCCTTAGAGATTAAATTAATAGTGCAAAAAAGCTTAAAGGAAAAGATAGCACACTTCAGTGTTTTTTTTCTCCTTATTTTCCCCTTTTTTTCTACCATTTTTTTCTTTTGAATATTTGTAGAAAACCAGACTTTTCTAAAATAAAAGTCTCATAGTTTAAGGTGTAGTTTATTTGGTAAATTGGAAAAGATACTGTTAGTTATATGTAAATTTAATTCTTCTCAAGTTCAATAATATATTTGTATTTTGCATTTCACACATGACGTCTGATCTATATTTCCATGAAGGAGCCTTAATGGCACAAGTTTGAACACCGCTGCTAACCTAGAGGTCAGCCGCTGGAATTCAACCTACGGTCCGGTCCGTGGACAAGAGCCCTGCGCGTCTGCTCCGTGCAGTCGACAGCGTCGGCGGCTCTGGGGCGGCTCTACTCCCTCCGCTCCAACTCCAACTCGCTGGCACCGAGGTGATTTCGACGAATAGCGGCCCTTTAGGCGCATACACTTAAGATGAATATTGCAGTCTTAGACGTTCAGCATGCCACAGGCAGCAAAATATACTAACCTATAATATTGACTGTCCCCTTGGGACATTAAAAAAAGAGCATAAGTGTTTTTAGGTTCAAGAAATTAAAACCTTAATTTTGGTGAGGAACTCAGTGTCATATAGGTTTTAGTTACTCTCAAGTTGTCCTATAATTCTTTTAATATGTATTTAATATATCTATCAGATTGTTGTTATTTAAATGCTCTGTGAAATTGATGCACACATTATATTAACAAAGAAATACCCACAATTTATTTAAAATATGTTCTGTATGCTTGATATTTTTCTAAATATTTTATATAAATACCATTTTTAATCCTCACAACAACCTCACGGTGAAGACACAGTTACTGCCCACAGAAGGCAGATGAGAAAACGGAGTCCTCAAGGTGTGCTTTGCCTGAGGCACACAGTACGTGCTGGAGGAGGAATGAATTTTGCGATCAAGGCCAGAAGCTGGTCACCTCCATGCTCTGCTTAGTGTAGACGAACCTCAGGCCAGGACAGAGGAGTTTGACACACTTAAACTTTCTGAGAAATACTCTGAGCCCCAACGCTGTTCTGTGCTGACCTGGTGCAAAGGGCTTAGGCGGAGAGCAAATGCATTGAAAATGATGAGGGCAAGGAATGTACATGTGTACTCCCAATCCCTCCCCTTCTTATTGCATGTATATCCCTAGATTGTCCCCCTCTCCTTGCTGTATAACCTATAGTGCAACCCCTTCCTGTGACATATGTCTTTACCTGTAATTAGGGGGCTTGCATGCCCCCAAAATATATAAACCTTGGTTAGCAATAAAGAAGCTCGGCTTCCCCCTTGCTCTCCTTGGCTCTCCACTCCCCCTTCATCTCCCCAGTCCTCGCTCCCCTGTTCCCTTGCCCCTTGTCCTCATTCTCCTCCCCTTCTCTCTGGTCTCCCATCTCCATCTGGACCACCGAGTCGGGCTGAGGTGAGCATGCTACCATGAAATGTGTCTGACTTCTTTATTTTATTCTCTCCTATTATTCTCTATGACATTATTATAGTCTTTATGCATTTTAACCATCCAATTGCGCCTATCGAACCTGGGATTAGTTGTCGGGGGCTGGCCATTCCCCCCCCCCACAGCATCAGGAATGCAAGAAGACTCAACAATTTGTCATATGCGATTCCATACCCTTATTTGATAAAAATGAGAAGTTGAAGCACTTACTGACGAAGACCACTGACTACAGCCTTCAGTGTAGCTGCACAGAAACACAAAGGAAACAAAAGTGCGCACAGCTAGATCCGCTCCGTCATGACAATCAGACCTAAGTTTGACTAAAATCTGCAATCAATTCTCACGGCAAGAAATGGAACAATGAATTGTGATGGGCAAAGGTGCAGAAGACCTTGTAAAGTGTTAAAAAGCAGAGTGTCCGATATAGACCAAGTGTTTTCAACCATGACGACACTTGTAAAAACTGAACCATAAATAGGGGAGACTGAAGAAAAAGTGACGCCTTTGAATTATGGTGTTGGGGAAGAATTTTGATAAGATGGACTGACAGAGTCGCGACATCCATGGGCTCAAACATTATGGCGCAGACGGCACAGGACCGGGCAGTATTCTGTTCTATTGTACATAGGGTCACTATGAGTTGGAATCGCCTCAATGACACTGAACCACAAAAACAAAGCTTGCTAGAAGGAAAAAAAAATATGGAAGTAGAGCATCCTGAATGTTCCTTAGAAGCTAAGATGGAGGAACTTTGGTTCACATCTTTTGGACATGTTATCAGAATGGACTAGTTCCTTTAAAAATACATTGTGCTTGGTAAAGCAAGGTTGGTTAAAAAGAGGAAGACCTTCAATGGTAGGAATTGCAATAGTGGCTATGACAATATGCCCCAAAGTGCCAGGATTGTGATAGTCAGGGGACCATGCAGTGCATTTTTTTCTGTTGTACATAGTATCAGAACTATGTCAGAACCAACTTCGTGGAACTAACCAAGCATAATTTGATTATATTTACTTTTTTTAATCTCAGGAATATTGCCAATCCAATATACTGAAGTATGGGACCCTATCTAATATCCTGGCAGATTGTAATAGACTATCTCTCACTTCTTTCCTCTTCATTTAGGCAACACAGATATCGGAAATACCTAGCTCAGCTTTAAGCTTAAATATTTTCTCTTTTGGTCCTACAAGTTTTTCTTTACTTGCATCTTTCAAACAGTATCACAACACAATTTATGTTTTTTCCTAAGGCCTATTTTATTTCAAATCAGTAGACTACTACCATACTGCAGTGGAAGTAACAATAAATTTTCTTTAATCATTTGAGTAACTCTATTATAATTAGCTCAGTAGTAATTGGGATTATGATCTACAGAATTTCAACATAAAGCTAATTAAATTTATTAAGAATCAAAACAAAACGAGAATTTAAGGGCTCACATAACTGGTTCTAAATTTCATAGAAGACGCAAGAATGGTCAAGAATCACCCCCAGATACTGTTCTGTAATCTGACTAAGTGCCGTTGTTAGTTTCATGCAACAACCGATTGTCTTTTTGAATGGCTAATTAATTTTTTTCTGAATTGCTGATCTTGTCTCAAATGCTGCTAAGGAGAGGTTTCCTGTCAACCAATGTTTACAATTATTTTTTCTGTTCTGCAAAGGCAAACTTATTCTCTTGTATTTTCTATAACTATCTGCATTCCCTTAAAAATATGGAACTATTTCCTTTGGGTTGGCTCAGAACACTTTTGAATGGCTTTTTGACAACCTCTCATGGATTTTATGAAGGTTCTTAATCTTAGCACACTCAGGCCAAAGACATCTTCACTAGGCCAGTCCTGGATTATGAAGTATTTGCTTACAGGTAACTTGTGCTTGCTTGCCCTTTAATGCTTAAAAAATATCCCTCACTTTAAAATGATTGAACCAAACTCTACTCTCAACAAATTCTCCATCATAATTACATTCACATGCTGCACAGTCAACTTTTAAATAATTGAAAGGTTTCTTAGTCTTTTGCTGCATTAAAGCCTAATTAAAAACCATAGTTAGCAACTTATCCATGAACTTGATTTAAAGACTTACTTAAAGATGAATACATTTAGGAATGGATCTTTTTTATAATCCAAGAACCTCCTATTTAACAAAAGATTAAACAAAATGTCATACAAATAAGACTCCTAACAATCTGCTTTGATATTATTATCTAACAAAAATATGGTTATATGGTTAGAATTTGATGAGTGACACAAAGCTAGAGCTCCCTTTTCTGGATGAAAGATGAATCTAATTTTGGAGGTGAGGCATGGTCCTGTAAAGCTTCTCTGAAGAAGTGAAATGAGAGTGGGACCTGTAGTTAAATAAAAGCAAGCTGGAACAGGCTGAAAAAACAAAATCCAAAAGAAACATTCTAGAAAGAGGGAAAACTATGTACGAAGATTTTCAGGAATATGAAATAGGCATTCACAACAATTGGCAAGTTTCCTGACCTATGGAATGAGAACCATAATGATATTTGAGGCAAGTGGGAAGTCACTTGAGTTTTTACCACGAAATATAGAAACCCCAGATCAATTCTGCATTTCAGGATTGCAGAGATAAGGGCCATCATGAAGAATTTGAAGGGACAGGTGTGGTGATTCTCAATATATCCCCATTCAACTTGTTAAATTGGCTTATTCGGGGGGGCAGGGAGGAAGGTGTCTTAGAGCAGCGGTTCTCAACCTGTGAGTCGTGACCCCTTTGGGGTCAAATGATCCTTTCAAAGGGGTCGCTCTATTCATAATAGTAGCAAAGTTACCCTTAAGACGTAGCAAAGAAAATAATTTTATGGTTGGGGGGTCACCACAACATAAGGAACTGTGTTAAAGGGTCATGGCATTAGCAAGGTGGAGAACCACGGTCTTAGAAGATGGGTGGATTGCCGCAAATTTCTCGAGGTGGTGCCTCCAACTACAGGTGTGGTTTCATTGTTTAAATAAGGTAGTCCATATCCTACTACCCATATTCAACTATTGATCTGGCAAACATTTTTTTCTTATTACTTCTTAATGAAAAATCTCTGAAAAAGTACACTGACAGTTGGCAAAGCCAAAAATACACTTACACCATTCTACCTCAGAAGTATATCAATCTTCCACCTCTGCGTTATGATTTAGTCTTGCCCATTACATTCATGACCTCCTCTCACTGGATGCAGTTAGCAAGATGGAACAGCTACTTTATCCTCACTGAGGAGACATTTGCTTGAGGAGGGGTGGAAAATAAATATATACAAAGCACCCAGGGGCCGTCCACCTAACTAAAAAGGCCTAGGGATGCAATAATGCGCAGTAGGTGGAGATAAAATGCAAGTGATCCTTCCTACAACTCCCAAGCAGGCACATTGCTTACTGGGCCTCTGCATTTTGGGCGGCAAATCATTTTCATTTGTTAGTTTGAGGTGGGCCCAGAAGAAAAGCTGTCTCTGCAATCGGTCCAGATGCTGTGTTAGAGGTTCTGCTCTTTAGCCACATGTTCCAGAAAACCCAATGGTGCTTGAAGTGTCAGGGGCAATTTGAAGCCCTTTGTAGATCCCTTGAGACACTGGAGCAATGCCCTGTCACCCCCTGTTGATAATTGGTGTCCTTTAGAGAAGTAGCTTTTGACTTGTTACTTGGTCCTAATAGAGAAGGAACACTTAAGCATGGGCCACTAAGTTCGAATGCTACTTGAGCTAGCCATCATGAATGGGGTATTGTCTAAGACAGAAAACCATAAAGTTCTGCTTACCTGGCTACTATGTATCATTAAATGGAAGTGATTAGGTTTGAGTAGGACCTGAATGCACAAGAAAATGGTAAAATGTGGTCTAAATGACCATGGTCCCACACAAGCAACATTACCTTCTACCTCCCTTTTGTGCCTAAGGGATCACTACAGGAGTTTGGATTGTGATTGCATAATGGAGGGATAGAAGAGTATGTCTAGAACACAGATCCCTTTGCTATCTTTTATTACATACCCAGTAATTAAAGGAAGGTAGAGCTACTAATGACCCAGAGCATTCAGACATAAAAGGGTGGTTCACTCCAACAAGCAAACAACCAGACCTAGCTCAGGTGCTTTCTGAGGGCAAGGAGAATATGGAATAAAGAGTGGGAAAAGGTAGTAATAAGTGCCAGTAATCAGTTACAGAACCAAGGACTGTAGTTTTCATGATTGTTTCATTTTTAATCTCTTTCAGTATAGTAAATATTGTTGTTTTCTTGACTCTCTTAACCCCTTCCTTATCACACAGGAAAAGATATATTAACCTTACGTCAGAATTTAAATATCTTAAAGCTGTCACAAAGGAGGGTGAACATCACAGAGAGATGTTGTAATGGATATGTTTCCAGTTGTATACAGGATAGATGGATAATGTTAGAGGTAAACAATACTTTGTTATTGTTTAAATCTCAAGATAAAAGTAGTTTAAAAGTCTATGAATCCTAACTTGACAGCTAGTGGACTATAAATGTTAGTTTTATGTGTCAATTTAGCTAAGCTATTGTAGTGCTCAATTGTTTGATGAAATATTGCTAAAAATTTTCATGTGAGTTTAGCATTTAAATTGTTGGCGTTGAGGAATACAGATAGCCCTCCATACTGTGGTGGGTCTAATCCAATCAGTTGAAGAACTCAAGCACAAAACTAGTTGTAGATTCAAAGAGGATGCTGCCTCTAGACTGTAAACATATAATCTGTCAGAATATTTCTCTTTCCCCTGACACCTGGCATATTGATTCTTGACACAGGACTAACAGAATTTCTAGGGTGTCACCTGACCAACTGATTTAAATATGGCAACCCAACAAGTGCATGGGCCTGTTCCTCAGATACATTGTTCTCTCTCTCTCTTTAATATACACATAGCTGTATATGTATGGCAGATATATGTATAGATATCTACATTTCTGTTTCTCCAGAGAACTTCAACTAAGACACTGCTATACGAACCTATTGTCTGATGATATATTCTAATTGTCTAAGAATAACTTCTTGAGATAACAATATTCAACTTAGTGACATGCAGTCTTATACAGGCTGGATTCAATCTTGGCATACTTTTAATGTACCTTAATAAAAACATACTACGAGTTGGCAATTTTATTAAATTTTATGACTTGCATTGAAATAATTTGCAATTGAAAGCAGCTTGCCATTAATCATAGTATCAGATTAGCTGATTAAATTTTAACTTGTCAAAGACAAAAGCCCCGGGCAGTGGAGAGGATAATTGATTTAGAATATTGCAATGGGGATAGCACACAGAGCTGAAGATCAAAGAATCCGTGCAGGAGATTGACCTGAGATTTTTTAGGAAGTAGTAGAAAAGTTACACATGGGATGATTTATATTTCATAATATTTCACCACTAGGGAGATCTCAACAATTAAATTGAAATATTTTTAATCTCTATGTCACTAATTTCAGGGGGACAATTCTAAAGTCAGATGGTTATTCTTGAGAAAAAGAATGGGAATTTTGCTAAGCTAAGTCATATGGAGAAGTGTGATTGATCAGAGAAATAATTTCCTGAAGAAAAAAGAGTTGGAGCATTTTAGAAAAAAAGAGCTCAGGGAAAAATCTGAATTAACACTATTTTCAGAGAGAAAAGAACATAGGTGAATGACAACAGTATCAATTACATGCAAGTTCCACATTCTTGACATAAATAAAATCTTTTAAATTATCAACATAGTGCATTTCCAATACTTCTTCCCAGATGCTGCTTGCTTTAGTACTTACATATTATATTATCAAAACCAGAAAATTCACATTGGAACAATATTCCCCACTAAACTTCTGGATTTATTGAAATTTTGTGTTTCCGCATTTACAATTTCTGAAGCATACTAAAACCCAAACCGACTGCTATCCAGTAAATTCTGATTCATAGAGGGATCCACATAGACTTTTCAAGACAGGAAATATTTACCTATACAGCTAACAATAAAATGCCTCATGCATTGCACCACCAGGGCTCCTTCACACAGTAAAGCTCCAGGAGATTTTATAAAAGGAATTCCTAGCACTACTATTCCAATAAGAACCGAGGACAGTTTTCACCATCTCAACAGCATTCACGTGTGTTATCTCTCTAGTTGCATGCTTTGTTTAAAATCTACGTTTTAAAATCATAGATCTGGGTCATGATTTAAATTTTGGAAATCCATGAGTTAAAGACAAGTGTAATGTGGTTAATTTGATGGAAATGTATTTGGTTTTCTCTAGACTGTAAAGGAATATGCTGCCATCTGCTTTATGTGTATAGTAGAAGGCAATATTGCTTCGGTATTGGGAATTTTGTGTTTTCATTTGCTTTATTTATAGAGCTCGAATTTAGCTTGGCGAATTGTCTATGGAGCACACTCCTACCAAATATAGTCAGCTCCCGGTTGAAACGAAATAGTGGCTTATTTAGGGAATTATTTCACAGTGCCCAGTTAACTTTGACCTTTTAAATATGATATTGGTTAAATATAAACCCCAAAGCTCCAGAATATGATTTAACATTTTTCTTGGAAGCTTGACAAAAGTTCCTGTTCATTCAGCAATATTATATGTGTTCTATAGTATGTCCAACTATGGGCACTCCCACCTTGGGTTGGTAAATATCCTTTTGTTCCTGAGAAATTGCAAATAAAAACTCGTGAGCTTTTTTTTTCTGTAACTGCTCGTCCACAGACCTGGGCTGGTTGCCAAGCAATAATGTGATTGCTTTATAGACAGCGGGAAGTACGTAATTCCATGGTGCTTTTCCATTTGTAATGCTTTTCATAAGAAACAAGGTTGTTAGGTGACAGATGACATAGTGGGGGAGCAGGGACAAGACGTCAGAATGAAGAATTCACACCAAATAATAGAAGTCTGTTTTCCAATGCTGTCAAATTTTCAAACTTTAATTTTTAAATAATTTTATATTCAAATAAAATTGGTAAGTATATTACAGAGAGTTCCTGTACCTCCCTGATCCAGATTCTGCCAATAATAACATCTTACATAACCACCCTGAAATGATCAGATCTAAGAAACTAATCCTGGTAAAATATTATTAAAGAAACTACAGACCCTATATATTTAAGTAGTTTTTAAATGTAGGTGTCTTCCTTTTTGTTTATTAATGCATAATTTAATAAAAGGTTATTATTGTATACAAAGTCAAGTCAAGTGTATTGCTATAAAATTATAAATACTTGTATTAAACAAAAACTCAAAATGTGAAGCTAGTATCACTTGACACTCATTGTCTAGGTTCATAGGACCACGGTTTTCTGTAGGCCAGGTTTCCATCACTCCAACCTTTTTTCAAAGAATTCTGGGCTTTTCCATTTATACTATGTAAAAATGTCAGCTTTTGCATTCTCTAGGAACTCATATTTTATTCCTGTTAAATGTTCTTTGAGTTTTGGCAACAATAAAATGTCTGAAAGGACAACAATCAGGTCTTCACAGTGGATGGAATATGATTTTCCACCAACATTCTCATAGGACAGCTCTCGCTCCCCACAACTTTCCTAGCCTTTTCCTCACAAATGCAGTTTTCATAAAACTTCTTTGTAACATGTCCGTATAATAATTTTGTGTACATTCAGAAAGTCTACCAGGATTAGCCCTTTGAGAACCAAAAGCAGTCATCATAATCTTCTTTTAAAAATTGTTATTAATTGGGAGTTAATACATATATCATCCATAGTTCAATCACGCCAAGCAATATTGTACAATTGCTCCCACAATCAGTTTCCAAACATTCGTTTCCTTCCTGGACTCCTTGACACCATCTCCCTTTTACCCTCCCCCAAACCCTTATTCTACTTGCTGTCCCTATAGATTTATCAATCCTGGGTTTCACACACCAGAAAAACATATAACACAGCTTCAGGAAGGTGACCCCTAATGACATGATACCTCTGAGATAAATCCTAATATGAACAAACAACCAAACCAAGACAAAAATACAGAAAATACTGAAAACCAGATCAAGTCCAGCATGCATCAGAGGGGGATCAGCTGAGAAAGTTCTAACTGTTCACGTCAGGCTTATCCCTTTGGTCTTCTGTACTCATCTCTCCAGTGCACTGATTAGAAACCACTTGCCTCCTCATTTGTGGATAGAGGATGGTCACCAGAGGCTTATTTCCTATAGAGTTCCCATAGCCTCGGAACCCTCTGAGCTGACTTCTCTGCCTTGATCTTCCCAGCCGATCCTCGCGGAAGCCACTGTTTTAACTATATCTTGCTCTCTGAATCATATAGGTTAAATCAAGACTCATTCCCAGTTACATTTTCCCCCCTAGAAAATTGTCTTCATCAGCTTCAATATTGTCAAAAAGGGCTGATGGGAACATCAGCTCTTTGAGATAGCTGATCTTTATGCAATGCTTTTGCCAGATATTGCACCAAAACTTGCTGAGTCCAAGATGTTCTTTTAAAATGGAAAATGCCACATCGTGATATTCCAACCATTAGCTATCACATGAATGACAATCCTATGGTATTCTTCACTCCACTTCAGGGCTTCATTCAATCTCTTCATTTGTTGAACCTGATGGTCCTTTCTTTCTTGGTTCATCCTTCAGGTCTTCTATAAGACACTTCATCCATCTAAATCCTGTTTTGGCGAGGGGCAACATTCCCACAAACTTGTTACAAAACTTCAATGATTGGGAAAGATATCCAGTTGAGTTTTGTAAAAATCTGACATTAAGCTGGACCTCAAGATAGCCTTTTTTCCCTTTTAATCATTTTATTGGGGTTCATATAGCTTTTATCACAGTGCATCCATACATCCATTGTTTCAAGGACATTTGTATATTTGTTGACATCATCCTTTTCAAAACATTTTCTTTCTACTTGAGCTCTTGGTATCAGTTCCTCATTTTTATTCTCCATCTCCACCCTTCCTCCCTCATGAGCCCTTGATAATTTATGAATTGTTATTATTTTTCCATGTCTTATACTGACCAATATCTCCCTTCACTCACTTTTCAGTTGTCCTTCCCCCAGAGAGGTGGCTAGATGAAGATCATTGTGATCAGTTCTCCCTTTCTCCCCACACCTTCCCCTTATTGATCCCGAAGGGTTTATCTGTCCCAGATTCCCTGTGTTTCATTTCTTATCTGTACCCATGTACATGCTCCAGTCTAGTCGAATTTGTAAGGTAGAATTGGGATCATGATAGTGGGGGGAGGAAGCATTAAAGAACTAGAGGAAAGTTGTATGCTTCATCAGTGTTATACTGTACCCTGACTGGCTCATTTCCTCCCAGTTACCCTTCTGTAAGGGGATGTCCAATTGCTTACAGATGGCCTTTGGGTCTCCATTCTTCCCTCTTCCACATTCACATTGATATGATTTTTGTTCGGGGTTTTTGATGCCTGATACCTGATCCCCTTGATAGCTCATGGTCACACAGGCTGGTCTACTTCTTCCATGTGGACTTTGTTGCTTCTCAGCTAGATGGCCACTTGTTTATAGCAAAGTCTTTTAGACCCCCGATGCTATAACTTTTGATAGCCGGGCACAATCAGCTTTCATCTCCACATTTTCTTTCTTTCTTTTTTTTTCACAAGAGAAAAGCTTGTAGTTAGTTCAGGGATCGTTTGCTGGCCCTTAGGAGCGTTTTCCAGTCCAGTCTGTTGGGGCACCACGTCCTGGCCCCAAAGTCCACTTTCAGCATTCCCTGGGGACCTTGCCACTCCATTCCCTTGCTGTTCCGCTGCACTCCCCCAGTGATTTACCTCGGTGTGGTGGGATCAGGTCAGGTCCAATTCCCACACTGTGTCTCCGGTGCAGTCCCCTGTATCGCCCTTAGTCACTGATTGGCATAATTTCTCATAGTGTGGCCAGCCATGTTGTTCTCTCTGTGGACTGGCTGCTCTACTCAGGAACATCATCATCACGGCCTGGTGGGCCAGGCTGTGCTCCACTCTCTCCTCCTGCCCCTTCATCTTCTCCCGTGTGCTCTGATCAGATATGTTCATCTCCCGGAGCTGCAGAGTCAATGTCATCCTTTGGAACAAATTCTTTTCGGGGGAGGGGCAGGAATCCACTTAATTTATGGTGCTGGGGCCAGCCTCCCAGACCTCCACATTTTCTATGCACCCATTTTGTCTTCAGCAATTGTGTCGGGAAGGTGAGCATTATGGAATGCCCAGTTTTCAGAACAAAGTGTTCTTGTGTCGAGGGAGTGCTCGAGTGGAGGCCCAATGTCCCTCTGCTACCTTAATACTAAACCTATAAATATATGCACATAGATCTATTTCCACATCCTCGTATATAGATATATTTACATATGTCCATGCCTGTATTTAGACCTCTATAAATGCCCTTTGCCTCCTAGTTCTCTCCTTTATTTCCTTTTACTTTCCTCTTGTCCCACTCTCATGTTCAGAATGGCCCTTTTTCCATCGCACAATAAAGTATCTCTTTCTTTGAAGGCTCTCTGAAGAGCACTAGCTAAATGTATTACTGAGAGACCTTGTCTGCACTCACCTATTGTAGAGACATAGTTAAGCATGGATTTGCTTGGAATAAGCCCAGGTATGTATAAACTATAATCCTAGTGGCCAGGGACGTTCATTTACTCTCGTGTATAATTATTCCACCATTTTCATAAACCTCGTTCCGTAGTGCTCAGACATCACTATTCCCTCTTGTAAGCACGAACACTTGGAAGCCTATCATCTCTTTATCTTTAAATTGTTACCATTGTGATGTTTTATATTAAAAATCATACAATATATAATTTTTAGGGATTGTCTGTTTTCTTTTTTAATACCCCTTATTTTGAAATAACTTAAGAAGTGGTAAAACTAACATAATGAAGTTACATATAAACTTTACACAGCCTCTCTTAATGATAATAGCTTATAAGAAACAATTCAAGAATGAAAACAGAAATTCCCATTTGTGCAATAGTCAGGACTAAATTTCAACCTTTATTTAAATTCATTGCTTTGATAGGTACAGTCTCTAAGTTTATATAGTATAGTTTTGGAAATTTTTACAAACAATACCGAGTTATGTAACTACCACTACAACCAGAGAGATTTGCTTCACAATCTCAACTATTTTATATTATCTCTTTATAATCGTCTGCTTCCTATAAAGCCAAATCTTTGGCAACCATGGATTTGTTCTCTATTCCTACAGTCTATATTTGTTTATAACTTAATATAAAATGAATCATATAATATTTATATATTTTTAATCTGGTTCCTTTTACTTAGCATAATGCCATTGGAATTCATTTAAACAGTTGCATGTATCAATAATTCGTTTCTTTGCATTGATGAATAGTCTCCCCTTACATAAATTTACCACATTTTGTATCATATCTCTGTGGTGAAGGACATCTAAATTGCTTTTATTTCATTTAAAAACAGAGGTATTATGATCATTCATGCACATATTCTTATATGAGCATATTTTTCATCTCCCTGAATTAAATATCCAGGTCAGATGATAAGTGTATATTTAATTTTACAAGAACCTTTCTAGCTCTTTGCCACAACAACCGCACAATTTTACATTCCCACTATTAACATGAAAGATGCAGTTCATCCGTTTCCTTACTCGAACTGGATACAATCCGTATTTTTTACTTCTGCCATTCTAATAGGTGGGTAGTGATTTCCCATTATAGTTTTATTTTCCATCCGTGATGTTTCATAAAGAAATCCCGGTGGTGAAATTGGAGCCCCGACGGCGCAGCAGGTTAAAAGTCGGGCTGCTAACCCGGAGGTCGGCAATTTGAATTCACCAGCTGTCAAAAGACAAAAGACGAGGCTTGCTGCTCTTAGAGAGAGTTCCAGTCTCAGAATCCACAGGGGCAGGGCCACCTACGCTATTGGATCATCACGAGTCACAATTGACTTGATGGCGGTGAGATTTTTAAATTTAATTTTAATTTTGGTTGGATGGTACAGTGGATAAACGGCTTCATTGCTAACTAGAAAGTCGATTGTAAGAGTCCCGGTGACGTAGTGGTTGTGTTGTGTGGCGATCCGTATGGTCTGCTGTTCGATATCACCAGCAACTCAGCAAGAGAAAGCATGTGCTTTCTACTCCCTAAACAGTTCCCGTTTGGGGCCCCCACAGGGGGCTCGCGGTGAGTGAGCAGGAAACCAAGGCGGTGAGTTGGGTTGGGATGAACGTCTGAGCAGCTCTGCCGGAGGACGTGGTGGCCATCAGCTTCAATAAAGAGGACAGCCGCGTGAGCACTGCAGGGCAGGTCTACACCGTCCTGTAAGGTTGCTATGGCGTCAGCTCCACAGCAACCAGTTGGGCTCCTTGCTCCATGGTAAAGCTAGCCCAAAGGGTCATGGTTGGCGCTCCTCCAACAGTGGCTCCGTGGGAGAAAAGAACAGGTGTGTGCCTGTAAAGATCTGGTTGTGTGACAAAGACCCACAGTGGCCTTCTAGGACAGAGGAGAACTTCTGCACAGGATTTCTGACGTTGACGTCTTAATGGGAGCAGGGCCTTGCAGTGCTCTCCCAGAATGGCTGGTGGGTCCAAACCCCCAAGCTGTTGGTTAGCTAGAAGTCGACAGTTTGATCATTTTGCACTAGCCTTTCTGCCCAGAACTATTGCTATATTTCTACCCTTTCCTATTAGCCAACTCTTAGAATCCACTCAGTGGTGCACAGCAATGAAGACTAATAAGAGCGAACAATTTTTCATGTGATTGTTTGACATTTGTCTATCTTCTTTGGAGGACAAGCGCAGTGATCTGCTTCCTAAAAGTCAATGTCATGCAAACTCTAAAGAGCAGTTTTATTCTTCAAATAAGGGGTCAGAATTTACATGAGTCAGAATTTACTCAACAGTCACTTAATGATACCTGATGCCCTTTGGTGATGTAGAAAGGGTCCTGGTGGCATAGTGGGTTATGCCTTGGGTGACTATGTGAGTTTGGGTACTCTAGAGAGACAAATTCACAGACACATAAGAGAGCGTTTTATATAAAGGATAAGTGCACATTAAGAAAAATCCCAACCCAGTGCAACCCAAGCCCACAAGTCCAACATTAATCCATATGTCCAACACCAATCCACAAAGTTCTCTTCCATCTCACAAAACACACTATGACACTGACTGCAGGAGGAAAGCCAGTCACTGAATGTGTAAGTATCTCAGCGCTGGCAGGGGTCTCCACATGGCTGCTCCAGCACCCAGGGCTGCATGGGAGTAGGTCCATGCGGCTTCTCCTTGGGGATGTCTCACAGGAAGTGAGCCTTGCCAGCTGAAGCAGGGAACTGGCTAAGGCAGCTGCACCCTGGTCCGACCATCAAAAAGCAAGAGATGGGAGAACTAGAAAGGCGAGGCTCACCAAGCCATTTATCCCTCCTCCCTTTGCAATAAACGAACTACCTCAGTGACTAACTGCAAGATTAGCAGTTCTAACCCACCAGCTGGGGCGTGGGATAGAGTGAGGCTGATTGTTCCCATAACATGAAGCCCTGGTGGTGGTGTGCTTATGCAAGGGCAGCAGTTTAAAACCAGCAGCCACTCTGTGGGGGGAACACGGGACCGTCTACCCCCTTTCAGAGTCTTTGAAACTCACAGGGCTAGTTCCACTCTGTCCTGTAGGGTCACCAAGAGTTGGCAGCCAGGTGATGGTAGTGAGTGAGTTCTCCCTAAGAGTTACAGCCCAGGAAACTAAAGGGGTAGTTTTACTTTGTCCTAGCCTATGAGTTGGAAACTATACAGTCATGACGGGGTTGATGAAGCATCTGTTAAAGACATTGCCCTATTGTCTAATGGAATTTTTGTTTTTATTTTTGCCTTTAGAGAGCTCTTTACATATTCTGGAAACAAGACCTTTATAGGAGAGGTATTCTGAAAATATTTTCCCTTGTCTTGGCTTATCTTTTCAATCTGTTAACTAGGGTTTTCATAGAGCAAATGTTTTTTTTAGGTGTGATTGCTTTTTAATAAAACGAGTCTAAATAATTGAATTCTAAAGTGAACTGTGCATTTGGTATTATATCTAATTGCCTAACCCAATCGTTTTTTTCTTTGTATCTCATATGAATATTTTATAGGTTTAGGTTTTATATTTATATCGACATTGTTGTTATTATGTACCTTGAGTCAGTCCTACATCATTGAGATCTTATGTGTGAATTAGACATGTTTGATCTGATACCTGCCTCACCAGTGTTGTTGCTTCTCAACCCGACAATGCAGCCACTGTCTCAATTCACCTCTTTCAGGGCTTCCTCTTTTTAGTTTACCCTCCACTTTACCAAGCCCAGTGTCCTCCAGAGACTGAGCCCACGTGATAACATGTCCAAAGTATGAGAAAGGAAATCTCACCATCTGTGTTTTCAAGGTATCATCTGGCTGTACTCGTCTTCCGGTGGTTCAGGCTATATCTAGCATCATGATTACACTGATCATACAGACTATATTATATTCTGCGGCTGTTGTTCGCTTCCATCAAGTAGGTCTTCACTTGAAGCACCATCCCAATAGCATTTTGCTTACAGACTCATATGCTGGACACGGTTGCTGTGTTTGTGAGCATCATCACTTTTCCTCAGTAATGAAGACTGCAAGACAAGAGGATTGAGTCAAGGGCATGCAAGTCAAGGTTTTCTCTATAAAAAAGCTTTCTCAGAATCTTACCCCTTTTTCCTATTTCTATCTTATTGGCCATGGATTTAAAAAAATTGAAGATGCTTGGCATGCTATTATTTATTTATTCATTTATTTTTCAGAGAGACAAACTATGGATTGCGTCGTATAGAGCCAAAGCACAGAATATGCCCCAGGGGATGCAGAGTTGATGTTGTCAAGGAAGTGATTCAGGGAGAACTGGTCTTAAAAATAGCAGAGCTGACCCAAGTGGCCTGGAGCATTCAGATATCTCACATCACAGGAATATACAAAATCTGCACATCGCCTAGAATATACTCTATTTCCCTGCACCTGTCTCCTGGTCCTACGTTATCTCCTCTCTATTCCCTTAATCTCTTATTTTTGCAGTCATTTCTCAGAATTCCCTTCAAAGCTTGGTGGTGTTATATGTGATGCTGGCTCATTCTAAAATGTGCTTTCAGTCTTTTAAGGAGAATTTAATCTCAGGTATTTCATGTCTACACATTCCCATCTTTGGTAGTATTTTCTCTATTTTTCTGTGAGTGCTGGGTGCCTTTCATCGTTTAGTGTAGCTCTTTGGATTGAGGCACCTTCATGACCACATCTTCTCAGCCTCTTTATAGTGGAGATAATAGGTATGGATCTGGATTGTGAGAGTGTCTCACAGAGATGGAGTTCTAAAAGGAGAGATAGATAGATAGGTAGACAGAGAGAGAGAAACTGGTTTTAGTTTTACTGCCTTTTCTCTAGTATTGAGCTTAAATGTTAGAATGACTTGCATGTGTTAATAAGCCATTTCCAGAGAGCAATCAGTTCATCTTGACCTTCACTTCTGGGGCCTTGTCTATGATTTAGTAAAAAGTATTCCCATTAGGTTCAGTTCAGTGTCATTTTCGCTGAGAATTGAGTGTTATTGTAGTTTGATTGAGCAAGTGATATTTGGTGACTCTCATTCTAGGAGGGAAGTAAATAATAAATACAGGGATTTGTTTTGAAAGTGTAGATCTAAAAAATGTTTCTAGAAGAAGAAGAACAATAACATCTTTTATCTGAAAACAATAACATTTTTGCAACTCTGTTCTTAATATATAACTTCCACCTATATTACAGCATTTAATTCTTAGTTTATGTCTATGAGGTATGAAATATTTTCTTCATTGTAAGCAGATAAAATCAGAGCTCTTTTGTGTCCTGCTCATGAAATTTAACATTGCATATAGCCCGTGCTCTCAAACTCAGGTCTCTTCATTCTAGTTCAATTCTACTTTTAGATCACAGTTGCTCTTTTGAACACTAGAGGAAGCATCCTTTGTCAGCTCTGTGCATCAGAGCCTGACAATGACTTGAAGAAACTTGGACTGGAACAAGGAAGTTTGAAGTGATCTTCTATTTGTCGTGCAGATTTTATAAAACCCACAGAATACATGAAACTAAAGGTTGTTGACAGCTTATTCAAATGCAGATTATATTTTACTCCTGTACCTATAACTCAAGAGGCAATGAAAGTACGCACTTTGACAAATTTCATTAGGTGTATAAACTTCCTAGCAAAGAAAATGAATACACCTTATTTGCTAAATGACCTGCACAACCGGCACCCACAGTGCCAGCTAGGAGTGTGCTGTGCTGACCTGCCAGGGTGAACCTTCATGGTCACTTGACATTTTTCAGAACACATGAAAAAAAGATTTTAACTTTACAGACATGGAAAAGAAGCTTCTTAGACATATGCTAAAGGTGACTATTAATTTTACTAGCCAGAGAAAAGATTAAAATGTTAGCTTGCCATGAAATTATATTTTCAGAGTATGAAGCCATGAAAAATTCCTTCTCTAATTTGGAAATACGTGGAAGATGTGCTTCCCAAGTACAATGAGTTAAAGGATGACAGTGAGGCAGTGCTTCATATTCTATCTCCCCAAACTATGTGGTGATCTCTGAAGGGGCCATAAGGAACCTCAAAAAGGATAGACTGCCTCACCATGCATTTTGCATGGTGATGTGTAGCTTGCAACAACGACTCACATAGAGAACATGACTAATTTTTAAAAATAAAACTGCTTCAGAACACACAGAGATCCACGACATGTTACCAGATAACAGTAATGAAGTTCAACATGACTTTCCCCACTACTTTACTACAAATGAAATTCATCTACAATCAAACCAGATTACCTCTATGCTTCCACCCCATTTTCCCTGAGAAAGATTGCCTATGGCAACATGCTTTGGACTGTCTAAAATGATGACATTTTAAACATAGGCTGTCTGTATAATAAATTTATAAACACACGTGCCCTGATTGGCATGCAACTAACCTACCAAATGAAACTTGTTGAACACAGCAGAGAGGTTTTTTATAGAGCTGCAATGGATACCCACAATCCTGACAATCAGCTCTTGATAATAAAGTCCCAAGTGATGTGTTTTTATGGAGAGAATATTTACATCAGTATTATCACTCTTGACTGACAGCAGAAATGCATATAATGTGGGCTTGGTACTAGCAGAGCTGCTCGCCAATCTGAGTGTCAGATTCAACTGTAGTTAGTTTTACTTTCAAATAAGAAAGAAGAGGGGCGATCTAGAGGCTACAGGCCGTCAGGGAAGAATGACTGGAAACGTTTATTTTAAAAAATTCGAGTCAAGTGCTTCCAAGAAGAGTTCTGATGAAGGAGATGCTTGTGGAATTTGCTCCAGGCTAGCTTTCGAACTAGGTGGGGTTATGGTCTGTGACTTTTCTCTCTGCCAGCTCTACATTCTCTCCCCCTTGGAACCATCTGCATTTCAATGGGGCTCAGTCAAAGAAGAGTGGCAGAAAGGCACAAGGGAAAGAGAATGATAATCAGAAACAATTTGTTCTTTTCTGATTAATCTTGACTGAGACACTCAGATCTTAAATGATCTCAACTACAAAATGGAGACTATAGTTGTTAATCTATGTAACTGTAAGGAGGAAGAATTGAGATTTATATATTTTTTAATGCCTAATGTAAATTCTGGAAACTGGATGACATTTAGCATGAGTTCATTTTCCATCTTCGCATTTATGCATTCATTATTCATGGGATACTTCTACTTGCTTAGTCCCTAGAACCAGTCCTAAATCCCATATCGACTGTTTGTTCATTCCGATTTTTCTCCAGCTTCACTTAAGTATTTGGCTTGCATCTAGTTATTTTCTTTCTGCTGGTTGTTCTTTCTAAAATAGTGTGTTAGTCTGGGTCCATTAGAGAAACCAATCCACAGAAACTCATATGCATAAGACAGAGTTTTATATAAAGGGTAAGTGCACATCAAGAAACATCCAACCCAGTGCTGCCCAAGCCCACAAGTCCAACATTAACCCGTATGTCCTACACTAATCCACAAAGTTCTCCTTGTAAAGGTAAAACTGAGGTACAGGGAGGAAGACACAAACAACTGACAGGACAAGGAAGAGCAGAAACAGAAATAGTTTTATTAGGGGTGGCGGAAGCTAATTATGGCAATTAGCTTATGGGGTCTGGAAACTCCGAGAATTGCTTGTTGACTCCTTGCGGCTTTCTTCGAACCAGGAGCATCTGGTTTCACTGGTTATCTTATCTGGCGGTTATTTTATCCAGCGCCTTCTGCTGCTTGCTGACCTATGGGATGTGCAGGGAAGCGCATGCAGGGCCCAGACCTGCTTCAGCTTAGTCAAAACAGGGCTGCCTAGTTCGGACCAGGCCCCAAAATTTCAAACTTCTTAATATTGTTCATGGGGCGACATGTTCTGTCTTAACTACTTCCTGCTGAGATAGGGTGAAGAAGAGGGGGATTAAGAGTTGTAAATTTTGGAGCCGGGCTGCAGCAGAATGTAAGGGTGAAGAAGAAGCTGATTGAAGGTCAGGTTGGAGATATTTTTCATTCATTCCTGCAAAAATTTAAACAGGTGTATGGGGATAACAGCTTCGTTAATGAGACGCAGGTCTTGGACCAAGCAATAAGTACCATTTGGTTTCCTACTGGTAAGATTGAAGTGTTGCAGGGAGAATGGGTAGGAGTAATGACGTTGTTAGAAAGGAGGCATTGTATGGTGGGTTAACATCGGGAAAAACGGTGTCTGTAGGGCCAGTTCTTCCAGGATGAGTGAAAGAAGGGGAAGGAACAGAGGCGCTGTGAGACCAAATGTACGGTGTAAGGAGGTTCCTAACTAATTTAAAATGTCTCTTCCTAACAGAGGGACCAGGCATGAAGGGATTATAAGTAAGGAATGAGTAAAGGACCAGTACACCTGGGGCAGGTAGGCTTGCCATCAATATCCATGACTCAGATTGAGGAAGGACTGCCTATCTCTGAAAATGAGGGCAGATCAGAAAAGATAGATTCTGTGTAAGAAGGAAATTTACTCACCCAATACCTTGAGGAATACCCCAGGCTTGGCGAGGGTGATGGGATCCAGTTAGAGTCTCCTCAGACTTTGGCCAATTCCATCAGGGTCAACAGTGGGTTGGGTATTGGAAGGACATTCCCCTTATGTGGAGACGTAAAGGGCCTGTTGCTTTTCCAAGGACTTCCAGTGGCTGCTTTGACCACATGCCAGGCAGGGTTGGGTTGTAGCTCCAGGCCTGGGCACCTCTGTGACCAGTGCCCTTCTTCTCTGTACCTGAAGCAGGTGCCAGGTGGTGGTCATTGTTCCCATACACCCTTGCCCCACGTTGCCCTTCTGGGACCTCGGGGGGGGGGGTGTCAAATGAACCTGGCGGGGGTGCTACTGAACAGGGAGAAAAATACATCCCCTCTCATCTGCAGTCAGGATGGAGGAAAGGGTGACAAAAACATCATGCCAGGACAGATCATAAGCTTGAGTGAAATATCGAAACTCTTTATAAACTCATTATAAAGGAACCTAAACGCTTTTCAAACTGAAATGAATCAGCGAGAGAGACGGGAACATGAACCGGACCACTCTCTCAGTCCCAGCCACTTTCCAGAGTGGACAAAGGACAAGGGGGGTTCTGGGACCGCATGTGCTTGCTTACTGGGGGGCAAGTGCATACTCAAGTCCCGTCAGCGAGGCAGGTAGATTGGGAGAAGAAGATGTGGGGGCTCCAGGGGGCCAGAATAGGGAGAGGGGTGAGTAGGAGGAAGACAAGGTGCTCAGGCTGGTCTGAAAAGGTAGATGCTAGAGTGGGGTGCAGAAGCAGGAGGAGAGGAGGAATTTTCTTTAGTCAAGAGGACTTGGGAAGGGGAGCAGGAAATGCAGAGAAAGTGACAGGAGCACAGAGAAAAGGCGGCCTGGACGTACAGAATCTCAGACTATTTGTGAGTTTACTGGCAGAAATTGTTGAGATTTCAGAGGATATTGAAATCTAAAGTGCGGCAGGCGATTAAAGTTGTTACTTCCTGGAGCTTGCTGACCCCTGCCTCCTGCCGGTCTCAGGGTGGCGACCACGGATTTGTTCTCTGCTTCCCCATCTGGGAGATGTCAGTCAGAGGCTTTGGGTGTTGGCTAAGTGGAGGCTGAGCAGGGAGGGGGCTGAAAAGGGGAGAGAGGGAGAGACTCCAGGGAGTCGGAAGGGTCTGGCTCCAGGGAGGGGATGGTATTGGAGGCACAGTCGCCTCAGCCTTTGGGAGTTGAGGGGGTAGCAGAGGAGGTGATGGCGAGGGGTCCCCAGGATATGGAGGAGGCCTTATTGGGGGCACAGATAAGGAGTCACGGGGTCCAGAGAAAGACAGAAGGGGAGTACTGCCAGGGGCCTGATTAAGAGAGTGTTTGGCTAAGAGACCTTGAGCAGGGTGATAGGCAGTAGAGAGGGATGGGAGCAAAGAAAGAAAAAGACCTGAACATATGGGACTTCTGATTATTTGTGAGTTTGTTGACAAAAATTGTTGAGGTAGCGGGGAACGTTGAAATCGAAAGTGCTATTTTCTGGGTAGCGCAACTCATTGTCCAATTGGTATTGAGGTCAAACTTGGTTATAGGAAAAGATCAGGCGTTTAGGGTGGAGATCAGGAGCTAACCCCAATTCAGTAAGGTTGTAGTAGTCACCCCAAAGGAGTGTCCTTAGGGTAAGGTGACCAGATTTTAACATTGTTAAAGCGGGACACCAGGGGACACCATTGATAAAACTCATATCCTGGTGAAATAGCCACATGGCAGCTGAAAACCGTATACCCTAGCTTGTCATGCATTCTTTCCAAAAATCGGGACTTTTTAAAAATGCTGTGGGATGTGGGAAAATTTGTTAAAAATCGGGACTGTCACACCAAAAGCGGGATGTCTGGTCTCATTGCCTTCGGGGGTTGGGACAGAAGACTTCTCATTCTGTCTCAAACTGCAGGTGTATGGACAGAGGAGAAGGGTGCCCCCTGGTCCCCGTTCCCACCCACCAGTCAGGAGGTGGTCCGGTAATCCTGAGAGGTGTCCTGATCATAGCTAGGGGCCCAGTGGGAGAGTCCTGGACTCTCCAGAACAGGAAGTTTCTCTGGCGCAAATCTGTGATCAGAGAAGCACAATGGAAGCCGAGGAGGGGGAGAGGAGCCTGGCTTTAAGGCCAGTAAAATGGATGTTGGTCAGGCATTTGTTCATGGTGAGAGGAAGGGGAAGCAGAACATTTTAGAGAAAGCACTGCAGGGCCACAGACGCAAAACACACAAACAGGTAGAAAGGGCTCAGACACACCCTCTGAGTTCCAGTCCAGGCAGAAGGTGCAGTGACTGCCAGGCCTAGTGCTAGGAGTCCTGTTCTTAGCAGGGATCCCAGGAGGTGAACACAGAGACAAAGGCTGGAGGCCACATGAGCGAAGTGAGACGCAGAGAAAAGACGGACATGAGAAACTGGCCTTGTTAGTTCCAGCTCCTCTTGGTACCAAGGCTGCAGAATAAACCCATGCAGCGGCGCCACATTCAGCTTCCTGGAGTACTTGCTTTTCAGGGCTTTCCGCTAGTTAACCTCCCACAGACCCTATGCTCCCATATGAGTTTGCTGGTCCTCGGTGTCCAAAGCGACAAACGAGACAGAACAAGCATACAGAGAGAGATTCTGACCAGAAGTTGCTCATTCAGACAGGCTCCGGAGGTTCAAGAGGAGGGGAGGGAGGGTCTGTGTCCCAGCGGAAGCAGGGCCGGGACAGCACGGAGCCCATGTCCCCACCTCTCCTGGTTTTCATGCACCAAATATAAATGTGAAACTGAGGTACAGGGAGGAAGACAGACACAACTGACAGGACAAGGGAGAGCAGAAACAAAAATAGCTTTATTAGGGGTGGGGGAAGCTCCCAGATGAGGTTCTGTAACCTAGGCCAATAGGTAAGGGAAGTCATGCTCAGCAGCTGGGGCGAGGGTTTTTAAAGGGGTGGTGAGGAATGTATGTGGCAATTAGCATATGGAGTCTGGAAACTCCGAGAATTACTTGTTGACTCCTTGCAGCTTTCTTTGAACCCGGAACATCTGGTGTCACTGGTTATCTTATCTGGCGGTTATCTTATTTGGCAACGTCTGCTGCTGACCTTTGGGATTGCAGGGAAGCACGTGCAGGGCCCGGACCTGCTTCAGCTTAGTCCAAACAGGGCTGCCTAGTTCGGACAGGGCCCAAACACTCCTCCATCTCACAAAACACACTCAATGACGCCGACTACAGGAGGAAAGCCGAATCAGTGAACGTGTAAGCATCTCAATGCTGGAAGGGGTCTCCACATAGCTGCTCTAGCACTCGGGGCTGCCCTGGGGTAGGTCCATGTGGCTTCTCCTCTGGGATGTCTTGCAGGAAGTGAGCCTTTCCAGCTGATGCAGGGAACTGGCTAAGGCAGCTGCACCCTGGTCCAACATCACAAAGTAAGAGACCAGAGAACTAGAAAGGCGAGGCTCACCAAGCCATTTATCTCTCTGCCCTTCAATTAATCCCACATGTGTTTATCAGCCAGGTTGGCACAATAAACTTCAACTATATCAATCCACACCTTGCGAATTTGGCACCTGTACATAATTCTTTAGCCTCACAATTGCAATTAAGTAACACCTACACCTTAACCCTGTAATCCTGTGAATATGTTCCTCTACCTATGACAGTTTGTAAGCCACTCACTTCATGCCTTTACTCCCCCCCCTTCCCCCAATTTGGGGTATCCAATTTATATCCTGCCTACTTACATCTACCCAGTGCTCTGAGGAGACAATCATCATTTTTCAACATAAAGAGTCTTCATTCCAGTTGGAACCTTGTGAAGTCCGCATCCATAAGCAAAGTCAAATCCAAACAGGCCATCCATGAAGTCAGCAACAATATGCACCAGTTCCCAGGCTCAAAAATATCTTCCTCTGGTCAAGTTCTGGCCAACTGAATGTGGGCTGTCTCACTCAGCCTTCACAGGGTTCCCATCGGTTGCCTTGCCTTTAGACCATGCGCTCTCTCCAATAATCAACAAGCCAAGACCCATCGTGCTAGGTCATGAACTTTTGACTAGTCAACCTGATCTTGCCTTTTCCTTTTATCCCTGTAAACTAAGTCCACATGTGTGAGTGGCCAAACTTAACCCTTCTCTTTATTGCGGCATTTCTCCCACTTCCACTCAACAAGTAGATCCAGGCGGTCACCTAGCAAGCATCTCAGCCTGCCCACAGGCTTCCTTTAATGTTCAGCCCCAGATAGGAATTTTCTTCATGGTTCCAGATTTTTTTCCAGTTTCTGACAAAGACCATTGGTTCCTGAGTAATTCAAAGCACTGGGTGGGATATACCTTTCTTTGCACGGCTTTCTTTGCAGGCATGACCTAAACCCATCTAAAGATCAAATTTTAATGGCTGAAAGCAAGTGGACTTACAACCTTTCTATTCTCATACGTCCCATATTTTCCCCAGAAAACAACTGAGTAAACAGTGTGGCTTTATCTGACCTCTGGCTAGACAAAGAAGAAAAACTACCATGAGGGAGAGGTCAAACAAACATCTACTCTTCAGCTTGTGATTTGTTTCTCCAGTATCCCACTCCCAAGGTACCATAATGTGTTAGTCTGGGTACTTTAGAGAAATAAATCCACAGACACTCATGTATAAGAGAGAGTTTTATATAAAGGGTAAGGGCACATCAAGAAACGTCCCAACCCAGTGCTGCCCAAATCCACAAGTCCAATTAACCCATATGTCCAACATCAACCCACAAAGTCCTCCTCCATCTCACAAAACACATGCAATGACACCAACTGCAGGAGGAAAACCGAATCGGTGAGTGTGTAAGCATCTCAGCGCTGGCAAGGGTCTCTACATGTCTGCTCCAGCACTCAGGGCTGCCCTGGGGTAGGTTTATGTGGCTTCTCCTTGGGTATGTCTTGCAGGAAGTGAGCTTCTCCAGCTGAAGCAGGGAACTGGCTAAGGCAGCTGCACCATCAGACCATCAGAAAGCAAGAGACCCGAAAGGCGAGGCTTACTGAGCCATTTATCTCTCCACCCTTCAATTAACTCCATGTGTGTTTATTGGCCAGGTTGTCTCAATAAACTTTAACTACATCAAATAACATCCTTTTTTATTTCTCTGAAACAAGTATAAAATATTATTCGATAGTGGAAGTTAACAACAACAATTCATATTCTTGGATTTTTTATAGTAATTGGCATTGGCTTCTCTTTAGACTGCCTTCTTAGATACTGCATGGGAATGTTCTAGTTCCTTTCAGATTGTCAATCTGTTCTGCCTAACCTTGTGTGGATAATTGGTTTTGCTGATGAATCAGACATAACAGTCTTCAATCTAAAACAATTTTTAACAAAAATTATGTCATGCATAATGTATATATGTTTTTAATCCTGATTCTCGAAATTCTTCATTTAGATCTCACTTTATAAGTTACTAATACATAGATATTTAAAAGCAGTGTACAACCATCATACCAGTTTGAAAACATTATGGAAGTATATAAAAGGGTAAGTCACAGGCCTTGCTACTGGACTCCAGTTTATACATGTGTGCTAGCTAAGTTTCAAGTCAACTTGAGTAGATCAGGGTTCTACCATGATATTGCATCACACGGTGCGGTGCGGTCAGCTCCATCATGGGCTCTTCTGCGAAGCAGTTAAGCAGTTTTAGGAAGAATAGGTACATGCCACTTCCTTAATCTCCTTTAACTCTCATTATTTCATCTGCCGCGATAGAACAGAAGGCTTCATTGGAGATGTGGCCTACTCTTAGTTTAGATTGTCCATAAGGAGAAGCTCGCTCACTTCTGCTGAAATTGGATTCTGCATCTGGTCTGTCGACCTCCCCTTCTCTCACCCAGGAGCTATAAACACTGATGATCCTGGATTCATGTGGCTGATCTCAGGTTCATTCAACTCAGCATCGTATGGTTCTCCTACTTCATCTTCCTGTTTCCTGGCTGCCAGTCCCTGCAGCTACAGGAGTCAGGAGAAGCCTCCAGCTTATATCAGAACCACATACTCAAACTGGACTGGATATAGCCACGTCTGGGATCCTGCTAGTCATTTCTTCAGAGAAATCTCTTTCTATATACTGACACAAGTGTGTCTGGATTTGCTTCTCTAGTGGAAGCAGTCTAGCACAACATAATGGGATTATTCTAAGCAAAACAGTGTTAAACAAGTCTCTGCAATCAGTGGGTGGCCGCAGGCAAGTTCTCTTAGGTACACTCGTCTCTATCTCCTCTGGAAGACTAGCTAAAAAAAAAAACCAAACCATCCAATAGATGCAGTGGTTTTCCAGGAGTCCTGCCAGGCCAGTTCAATTTAAAGCAGCCAGGGAACGTCAGAAGGCTATGGTTACGCTTTTTAGAGATTGTTTTGAAGATCACAGGGTGATCACAGGGGGTTATTATGAAGAAGCTTTAAGAAAACGAAAATTCCATTCATGATAAAAAAGCCAGGGAATTTGTTCAAGGATTCCCCCCCTCCCCAATCACCACCATGCACCTGTTCATTCGTGTAGAGTCTCAAGGGATGTCTGATGAGAATTTTGTTGGAGAACATTATCCTATCCATCAGCAAACCCTGGTCTCACTCTCTGAGACTTCTTTTTGTTACTGTATCTCAAGGAATATTTTAAAAGAACAAGGTTTGAGCCCCTTGAGGACACCAAATCCACCCTTCTGATGTAGTGCGAATGGAAGAGCAAAGATTCTTCAGAGAGAACATGAAAACAGCGCCCTCCTGCGTGCAGATGAAGGTGGAGACTACATGGAGACACGATCGCTTCGCATTTTGATACTGTTTGTTTAGTAATAGTTCCTATGCTCTTGTCTTGATGCTTTTTATCTTATCCTCAGACTATAGAGATTTATACGTGTGTTTTAAGAACAGCAGAGTCAAAGGGAATTTGAAGGCAAACAAAAAGCACACGTACTCAAATGAAGCTCATCTTAGCCATTCAAATTTCGCTAGCCCCTCCCGACAACCTCAATGACTTTAATTTGTGGCGTTCTGCCTTCTCTTCTGACTTGCTTTTCTCTTTTTGAAATTTTCCTCGATTACAACCAGTATTAAACTCTTAACTATACTATACATGAAACCATGTGTTTTTATCTATTGTTACAAACTAATTTGACTAGTTTTCAGCAGATTCAGAATACATATATTTTCCATTAGAGACAATTTTCCCTCTAAAAGAGTAAATTCCCATATTTTTGAGCTTAAACATATGCCATCTTAAAGTATTTATTCTTTGTTCAGCAAAAATATTTTATTCTCTTCAATTCTTGGGCTGTGTTCAAGATTGAAGACTCAACCGAACAAAGGAAAAACTATAGTGCTGTCACAAGGGATTCCCAGTGGAAGAGATAATTTACTATTCATTTATATTATTTACTGAAAAACCAAACAAAATCATTGCCATTGAGCCAATTCCTACTCGCATGTCACTGTAGGACAGAGTAGAACTGTCCCTGTGGGTTTCTGAGACTGTACATCTTTATGGGAATAGATGGTCTCACCTTTCTCTGATGGAGCAGCTGGTGGTTTCGAACTGTTGACTTTGATAATGACTGCCTAACATGTACTGAGTTATGCCACTTAAGTATGTATATATACACCCCCACATCTATTATATGATATATATATGGGTTCCCCCTGCCCAATTTTTTCAAAGCTCTATATTTAAATATTTTTACAAAAGAACCTTATCACGTTCGAAGTACTCTCCATTACACTTAATAAAGTTGCCAAATCTGCGATTCCATTCTTGCAAACATTTTGCAAGCTCATCTGTTTGAATGGCTGACAGCAGCACCTCCCTAATGCTTTTCTTCACCTTTTTGATGTCTTCAAATTGCTGTCCTTTCATGGACCTCTTCATCCATGGAAACAAAAAGAAGTTACATGGAGTGAGGTCAGGTGAGTCAGGTGCATGGGGCAAGAAAAGATGTTGTTTTTTGCCCAGAACTACTGCACTGAGATGGCTGTGTGAGCAGGTGCATTGTCGTGGTGGCAAATACAGTCCCACATCTGCCACAAATCAGGTCTTTTTGGTCACACACTGCTATGCAATCTTTTCAGAACCTTGAAATAGAAAGCTTGATTAACAGTCTGATCTGCTAGAATGAACTCCAAATGCACTGTCCCCCACACATTGAAAAAAGAAAAGAGCATCTTCTTGATCATTGCTTTCACTTGACGAGCTTTTTGGGGTGAGGTGGTGATGGCATCTCCCACAGGCTTGATTGGTGTTTGCTTCGGGGCTGTAAGAAGAGTCCCATGTCTCAGCACCAACAACGACCTTGGAAAAGTCTGGGCCATTTGGAGTGTTCTCTAAAGTCCGTCATGTTTCCTTCCAGTTGACAATCTTTCTGCTGGTCAGCCAGAACTCGAGGTACAAATTTCAAAGCGACCCTTCTCAGGCCTAAATCTTATGCTAAAATTTGCGGAACCAAGCTCCCAGATAGTCCACATAACTTCCCCATCTCTTCCAAGGTCTGTCATCGGTCCTTGAGCACAAAAGCACAGATTTTGTCGACATTTTCATTCACTTTTTGGAAGTGGTCCAGAAGGAGGTTTGTCATCACTCCATAGTTCATCTTTTTTGAAATGAGAAAAACACTCGTCTACTTGAGTTTGTCCCATAGCGCTGTCCTTGTCACATCAGTTTCTGTGACATTTTTTCCTGAGCAGAAAACAAAGTTTCACAGCCATACACTGTTCTCTTAAATTATCCATCACAAAAGATGAGGTTTGAGTGAAACTGCTTTTACGTAACAAATTCACCGTGACCAGGGAGAGCCCTCCCAGGTGGCACCACTGGGTGCACTGACTCAGAGCGCTTTGCTGGATGCTCGCCTCATGGGAAGATGCATCCTACTAAAGCTCCACCAAGCGGAGCCTTTTGAGTTTTTCGGGTAGTGTTCCCAGGATATCTAGTTATAAACAGTATGCTGGCATCAATCACATAGGCTACAAATGACCAAAAAAACTTCCAAAGATAATTTAATGGCGTATCTGGCTAGTTAAAGAGGTCAGGGAAGGCAATTTCAGGAAATCATGTGTGAGTACATACAATATAAGGGGCCCACTTTTATTATTATTATTATTTTTGAGGATTCATACATTATTCTGTGAGCTTAAGAGAGAAGACCCTTTGAGAAGTATTGCTAGCTATTGAATAAGAAGTCTATAGGGACCACATATGGGGGGTCAGTATAATAGTGTCTGTTGAAGGAACTTAGTTTGAAGAATAATTACTTCCTGTTTATCTAATTCAAGTCATCTTTCTTAAAATGTGTCTCTTCTTTGTTCCATTCTTATTTTTCACAATCAATTAATCTTATTTACAGCTTATTGTTATTGATTTGTGGTGCCAAATACGTTATTTATCCCAGTACCAACTATAGCATGGTAAAATCTCAATATGTTATGGTTTAACATACCTAGGAAATAAATCTCTAAGGGTAAAACTTTAGACTTTTAAAGAGGCTTGTATAAAAATGTTATACATTTAGAGAATTTTTTTCTACAATAACTGGGATTGATTTCCATTTTCTATTTATGCCAGTTATATGCCTGTAAACATAACCAATACTTGAATTGAGATCCAATTTGTAACAAGAATGAGTCATTCCACATTTGTAGACTAGGAGTTTATCAATCAGTTCTGAAATGTAGAAGTTCCCCATAATATATGGACTTAATAAAAAGTCACATCTTTTAGTTATAATTGCATTCCTTAATTATTAACTAATATATGAAACATTTTTAATTAAATACTTTTATCAGAGCTCTTACATCTCCTATCACAAACCATATAATCATCCACTGTGTCAAGCACATTTGTACATAGAATGCCATCATCATTTTCAAAACATTTTCTTTCTACATGAGCCCTTGATATCAGCTCCTCATTTCCCACCTCCCTCCTGTAATTTCCCTCCCCCTCCCTCATTAACCCTGATAAGTTATGGATTATAATTTTCATATTTTAAATCATTCTCCAGATCAGGAAATATTGCATGGTTTAAAATGAGGAAAGGTGTGCATCAAGGTTTTACCCTCTCACTATATTTATTCACTCTATGTAGAGCAAATTGTAAGAGAAATTGGATTACAAGAAGAAGAATGTGGTATCAGGATTAGAGGAAAGTTTATTAACTACCTGTGATATGCAGGTGGCACAACTTGTTTGCTGAAAAAGAGGTGGACTTTTTTTCTTTTGTTTTCATTTTTTAAAATAAAAAAAATCACTTTATTGGGGGCTCATACAACTCTTATCACTATCCATTGTGTCAAGCACATTTGTACATTTGTTGCTATGATCATTCTCAAAACATTTTCTTTCTACTTGAGCTCTTGGTATCAGCTATGAGACATTTTCTTAACAGATAAACCAAAAGTGTATTTCAAATGACAATGTTATGCCCATATTTTGATAATTAAATATGGCAAAAGGGTATGGAAGCAATGTCTAATCTCTTCTGAATTCAGAAGTGCGCCGGAACAAAATCATTATTTACATCAACCTAAGCCTGATTCCTGGGATGTAGAAATCAGACATAATTTTAGCTTTCAACTTCTTTACCCTGTCACCAAATATCCCGCCCACAGCCCTCTGCTTCCTGCAGACTTTGCTAGTCCATGTAATGGCCACAAAAGCTCACCTGTGATATTTAAGATTATGGGTTTTATTAAGGAAATTAACAGATTACTATTCAGATGAGAAATGATAAGGATCCAGTTCTTCTGTCTGCAGAGTTTCTTCTCAGTCATGCCTACAGGCATACTTTTGTATGGTCTTGGTCTTTCCGTTATGTAGCCATTTTGCCTTACTCTGCTCAGTCAAGTGTTACAAAGCCCTTTTGGTGCAGCCAATAGAAGTTTCAAAGAAAGACATTCAGATTTATCAGCTCAGGGAACTGGAAAGCCCGCTGCCAACCACATTCCATTTATTGGTTTGGTTGCTACTGCTCCTCTTGCATCACAGCTGTCTCCTGGCTCATCCTAGGTCACACTCCAGAGTTCTGCTCTCACTTCTCCATGGTGGTAATCACCAATTCCTTGTGTGAGATGGCTTGTTTCATACCTAATAGCATAGCAAAACCCATCAATCCTTTTATTAGAGTCCCATACACCCTATTAATTGTTTCCTCTAATCTTTTAGGGGGAGCTGTAAGGATGATAACCAGAAGAGCCAAAGCAAGTAATCAATTACATCACACTATGTTTGGTGGATCACAGTGAATTGTTTTATATTTAGTATGATAATGTACCCCCACAAAAGGATTGGCTGAGACTATCCAGAAAAGATGCTTAAAGCCCTTGAAAGGATAAGACAATTTACTATAAGTACATAGTAAATACTATGCACATATACTTTTCTATGACTATGCAGATAAGTATATACTACAATTATGCAAATAAGCACATTGATGGGGAGCTGCCAGAAATTCAGGCTGGATTCAGAGGAGGAAATGGAACAAAGGCTATCACTGATGATATCAGTTAGATCATCGATGAAAGCAGAGAATACCAGAAAGATATTTACTTTTTTATTACTTTTATTGGCTACTTCAGGTATTCAACTGTAATCTTATGAAACAATGAATAGCCTTTGATAAGAGTGAGATTTCCAGAACACTTAATTGTGCCATTGTGGAAATTGCACATGAACCAATAGGCAGTTGGGTGAAGAGAACAAGGGAATACTAAATGATCTAAAATCAGGAAAGATGTGCATTAGGGTTGTCCCACCTCAACATTCTCATTCAATTGGTAGGAAGAACACTGCGTCAGAACTGGAGGAAGGTCTATGAAAAACCTGCGATATGCAAATGAAACAACCTTGCTTGTTGAAAAAGAGGAACACCTGAAGCCCTTTCGGATGAAGACCTAGGACGGCAGCCTTCAGTAAAGATTGCAATTTGATGTAAAGAAAACCAAAATCCTCACAACGAGACCAAAAGGTAACATGTGGATAAACAGAGAAAATTGAAGTGGTGAAGGATTTCATGTTGTTTAGATCCCCAGTGCTCATGGAAGTAGCAGTGGAGACATCAAAGAATGCATTGAATTGGGTTAGTCTGCTGCAGAAAACCTCTTTAAAGAGTTCAAAAGCAAGCAAGTAAATTTGGTCCCTGTCCCAAGCCATGGTATTTTCAATGGCCTCTCTCATATGCATGTGCGAGGTGAATATTGAATAAGGAAGACCAAAGAAGAATTGATGCATTTGAATTTGGGTGCTGGTGAAAAATATTGAAATACCATGCACTGCCGAGAGAAGCAACAAATCTGTCTTGAAGAAGTAAAGCCAGAATGCTCCATTGAAGCACAAATGGCAAGACTACCTCTCATGGGCAAGTTTCAGGGAGACCACTCCTTGGAGAGGACTCCGTGCTCGGTAAAGAGAGGGGCAGTGAAAAAGAGGAAGTCACTGGACAAGACGGAATAACACAGTGGCTGCAGCAATGGGCTCAAACATAGGAACAATTGTGAGGCTGGCATAGGACTGGGTGGGGTTTCACTGGGCAGTTGTTGATAGGGTTGCCATGAGTCAGATGCCACTGGATGGCACTTAACAACATGCTCGCATATAAATTCGTTCAAATGATAAAATTTAAATATCCTGCTAGTGAGTTAACAAGTAGGGAATCTCCATAGAGAAGTGAACACTGTAATGAAAGGAATTGAAAATTCACAATAAATGATATGAAAAAATTTTCAGAAGAGCAAAACAGCAGATATTTGTAGAAAAAACTGAAGTCAGTAATTAACTTTTTAGATTATGCCATAGAAATACTTTTGTCCTTCTAAATTTCCTGGTTCTTTTACATGTCATTTACAAAGTAAATTGGAGTAGTAAAATGTTCCAGTTAGCTTACTTACTCTTAAATCTGCATTAATTCTATGTACAGAAGGCTATACACAGATTTGTAAAATTGCCTTTTTATAGGAAAAAATTGCAACAAATTACAAATAATGAAAATATTAGCAAGAGATTTCCCCCAATCTTTGTTTATGAACATTGAGAAGAAGAAACACCCCTGAGTAATAATAAGTTATTTCTCTTGATAATGATCAAATCTATAGAGTAGACAATCTTTCATTGTCTTATACTCAACTTCAAGTTTTTTTCTTCATTGTACTTTTGTTTATAGCCCAGAGACTTCACAAATTCGACACTGACATTTCTTAGCCCAGGAGAGTGTTTTATAGAGAATTATTTGGACTGGACTTACCGTTATCCACTCTAAACCAAACCTACTGTTGTCCAGGGAATTCTGACTCATAGTGACTCTGGATGACATAGTAGACATGCTCCCAAGGCTATAAATCTTCATGGATGCTGACTGCCTCATCTCTCTCCAGAGGAACTGCTGATGTGCCCTCTGACAATTAATCCTTTGAGCTACAAGGGTATCTTCTTACCTTTATAGAGAGCCTCAAATTTAGAGTGTGTGAAATCTCTCTTAATAACTGTATTTGTATAACTGTTTGTTTGTGCATATGTGCTAGAAGAGTTCATTTGTTATTTACATTTAAAATATATTTAAAATTTAACCATGTTTCCAGTCCACAGAAAGGACAACATGGCTGGTCCCACTATGAGACATGATGCCCCTCACTGACCCATGGCGCTATAGGGGACAGCACCGGAGACACAGTGTGGGAATTGCGCCTGACCTGATCCCACCACACGGAGGCAAAGCACAGTGGAACAGCAAGGGAATGGAGCGGCAAGGTCCCCAGGGAATGCTGAAAGTAGACGTTGGGGCCAAGGCGTGGTGCCCCAACAGACTGGACTGGAAAACACTCCTAAAGGACAACAAATGATCCTTGAACTAACTACAAGCTTTTCTTTCTTGATGTGCGTTGTTTTGTTCTTTTTCAGTGGTTTGTTGTTGTTTTGTTGTATACTGTTGCTTTGTTTTCCTCTGTCTTGTTTCTGTGCATGTTATTATCTCCACAGGTCTGTCTAAATAAGAAAGGCTGGATGAACTATCTGTAGGAAAAACAACAGGACCGACAGTTCCAGGGGACTTGGGATAGGGGGAGGCGAGGGGTAAGGAAGTGGTGTTAACAAACCCAGGGACAAAGGAACAACATGGGATCCAAATTGGTGGTGAGGGGGGAGTGGCAAGCCTGGTAGGGAATCATCAAGGGTTAAAGTAAAGTATCGAGGAGGTATAGCTGTAACCCAGGTGGGGACGGAGCATGATAGTGGGGCAGGAGGAAAGTCAAGGAAAATAGAAGAAAGAGCTAGGAGGCAAAGGGCATTTATAGAGGTCTAGACAAAGACATGTACATATGCAAATATATAGATATGAGGATGGGGAAATAGATCTATGTGCCTATATTTATAGGTTTAGTATTAAGGTGGCGGAAGGACCTTGGGCCTCTACTCAAACACTTCCTCAATGCATGAATATTTTCTTCTATTAAATTGGCATTCTATGATGCTCACCCTCCTGACACAACCACTGAAGCCAAAGCGGTTGAACAAGCAAATATGGTGAAGAAACCTGATGGTACCCGGCTATTAAAAGAGATAGTGTCTGGGGTCTTAAAGGCTTGAAGATAAACAAGCGGCCATCTAGCTCAGAAGCAACAAAGCCTACATGGAAGAACATACCAGCCTGTGTGATCACATGGTTCCGAAGGGCTCAGTTATCAGGCATCAAAGAACAAAAAATTATATCATTGGCTGCACATCTCCATGATATGATCGCCGAGGACAAACGGGTGCATAAGTAAATGTGGCGAAGAAAGCTGATGGTGCCTGGTATCAAAAGAGATAAGTATCTGGGGTCTTAAAGGCTTGAAGGTAAACAAGCGACCATCTAGCTCAGAAGCAACAAAACCCACATGGAAGAAGCACATCAGCCTGTGCGATCACGAGGTGTCGAAGGGATCAGGTATAAGGCATCATCAGAAAAAAAAAATCTTACCATAGTGAATGAAGGGGGAAGTGCAGCGTGGAGATCCAAAGCCCATTCGTCGGCTGCTGGAGATCCCCTCACAGAGGGCTCTAGGGGAACTGATTACATGGATCTACATGTGACCTCCTCCCTGGGGGATGGACAACAGCAAAGGGGGTGAAGGGAGATGCCGGACAGGGAAAGATATGGCAAAATAATAATGTATAAATTATCAAGGGCTCATGAGTGAAGGGGGAGCGGGGAGGGAGGGGGAAAAAAGAGGACTTGATGCAAAGGGCTTAAGTGGAGAGCAAATGCTTTGAAAGTGATTAGGGCAAAGAATGTACAGATGTGCTTTATATAATTGATGTATGCATGGATTATGATAAGAGTTGTATGAGTCCCTAATAAAATGAAAAAAAAAGACATTGTTTAGGAATTAACCCTATAACGCCTGAATTTTTTATTTCAGGAAAAAAATTGTTTTTATTCTTTACTTTCATAGTTATAAATACATATAACAACAAAAATGTATTAAAATATTAAAATTGCAATTAAAAAATGTAACCAAATTGTCACATTTGTCCATAGATTTTTTATAAGTGTTATAATTGAATGTTAAAAAAATTAAACCATGTTTCCTGAATCTTCATTTTTTTCAGTATATATGTGTTTTCTTTAAAAGAAGTGACCCAGGCTTCTATTTGCCTCAGGTTCTCTTGATATATCAGCATAATTTCTTCATGACAATTTCAATGAAACATTGAGTTTACATTTCTTCCACCTTCAAGAAATGTTTACATTTTAACCATGCCATAAAACGAAGAAGAGCTAAAAATGTATATATCATTATTTTGGAATAACACTTCAGAAAAACAGCAGAAAGCTTTTTTAAGATAGATAGCTTACATGCTTTGCCTCCAGTATTCTCTTCTCAGTTTAGCCTTGCTGACCTTGGAATTGATTATGTTATTTTGTTAATTAGAATGTGGAAGCTCTTATGTTTATTAAAAATAACAACAAAAAGAATTTAAGAAAGGTATTCTTATCCCCTATCATAGTTATTGTAATAAGTGGATAAATAGTGAAAATTTGAAAGATGCAATAAAATTTGTAAACCACAAAAATGTAAGAATATCAAAATTTTGTGAAACTTCCTTATTTTAAACAAAAATAAACATTCTAGTTATTATAATTTCATTTTAATATATTTTAAATAATTTCATTTTAAAAAACAATTACATAACCCTTTTATTGAAAGGAATACAAGTTTTTTATAGAGGAAAGTAGATTTTATAACCACAAATACATTTTAAAAGTTTTAAATTCACCTGATCTTGAAAAGAGTTCAGATTTCTCTCAGAGTGTCTTACATGTCTCCATCTAAATTAATAATGATTACACTGTTGTGACACTCTTCAAATTCCAAATGATGATCAACTATTAATAAATGTTAACAGCCCTAAGATGCAATGAAATATTAAGGAGTATGATTAAGAAGGCTTATAAACCACCTAGGTATTGGGAATTTGCCAGAAATACTATCCCAGGGAGATGAAGTTATATGTTCTAGCAGTAAAAAGAAAACATTGAACTGAATTATTTCATCTAATGCATGTTACAGAAAATGCAAAGGCATTTGCCAGGTGTCTTTTTCTTATCAGTGTCTTTAGTGAAAGCATATGCTTAACACTTTTGAGTAGCATGGATTTTATGCATATCATGTTTCAAGGTTTGAATTGATTTGAGAAAGAATTGGAAGATGAGAAATTATATGAATGAGGATCTAGCTTATCTCTCAGCATAGTCCTCTGGAATATTAACTTTTTAAATTTTTTATAGAGCTCTGTATAGGAATTAGAAAAAACAATGAAATACTAACATTCCTAAGAGCACCTAAAGTGTAAGAATTCTGGGTGGTTGATTGAAAAATTTATGTGAATTTTCAGATGAAAAGCAAACAGATGGATATAGATATGTATATATGAGCATATACATATATGCATGTCTTTATGTATGCATATATATAATATTTTTGGCTGTGGTTACAAAAAAATCATAAAGCCTGACATATTTCAGCCTTAGTAGATGATTTTCAACTTTCTGTGCTTATAAAAACTACAAAATGGCAGAGCTATTTTTTTTCTCCCCGTGAGAGCAATTTTGCATATTCTCGGATAATACGAGGGCCTTTCCTTGGAAGACTGTGAGAGCAAGAATAACCCACTGCCTGAATATGTCATTAGACAAATTAACATCAGCAAACCTTGCTGAGGCTTCTGAAGAGTGTGTCTTTTTGAGCTCTTTGTTTCTATGTTCCTACAGGGTGAATTTATAAAACAGTAGTGTATATTTTTAACTAAATAGATTAGCATAGCATTTGAATATTTAAAAAATATATGTGGGTAACTAAGAACTTACGCTGCCAAAGACATGGCGATTTTAACTGAACGTCTCTACTTTAATTACTTGTGTGTGCATGATTTTTCCTGACATAAAAGCCCACATCTAGAAAGGCAGTGCAAGGCGCTATGCAGACCCACTCTTTTTTTTTTTTAACAATTTATTAGGGGCTCATACAACTCTTATCACAGTCCTTACATATACATACATCAATTGTATAAAGCACATCTGTACATTCTTTGCCCTAATCATTTTTTTCTCTTTTCTTTTTTTTACATTTTATTAGGGACTCATACAACTCTTATCACAATCCATACATATACATACATCAATTGTATAAAGCACATCCGCACATTCCCTGCCCCAATCATTCTCAAAGCATTTGCTCTCCACTTAAGCCCTTTGCATCAGGTCCTCTATTTTTTTTCCCCTCCCTCCCCTCTCCCCCTCCCTCATGTGCCCTTGGTAATTTATACATCGTTATTTTGTCATATCTTGCCCTATCCAGAGTCTCCCCTCCCCCCCTTCTCTGCTGTCCCTCTCCCAGGGAAGAGCAGACCCACTCTTTAAAACAAAACAAGACAGCCTCACCTCGGAAATATTTCGTGTGGGTGGGGGTGGGGAGAGGTTGCAGAAAAACCAGTATCATATAAAACACCTAAAAAAATGCCTAGGGGTGTGCAGCAAATAAATAAATACTTAAGAAAATCTTAAATTTCATAATAATAAAGAGTCTGAAGTGCAGACCCCATGATCTCCTTCACTCCTCAATCCTAGCCCTGCATGATGAAAGTTCCACTTTAGGAGGGGATGACCAAAAAATGATCCTTTCTCTGAGCTCCTAGATAGAGACTGTGATATATTAATTATTTCATATGGTTGCCATAGTCAGTTACAACATCTTGGCTTAAACTAGCATAATTTATTTATCCTTTCGCAGTTTTGAAGCTAAGCGTCAGAATCAAGGTGTTGGCTGAGCAGGTGTGTGTTGGGGGTGGGGGCGGAGGGGGCTTCCTGGATCAAGGCTTCTAGGTATTTCTGGGTTCTTGGCTGCCTCAATCCCATCTATGTCCTTATGATCACAGCTATTGCTCTTCATGTCTCTGGCTCTCCTCTTTGTATCTTACACTAGACCCCGATACCAATTGCCATAGAGAGGTTAATGTAACTCATAGAGACCCAGCAAAGGGCTTCTGAGATTGTGACTCTTTCTGCCAAGGTTGGGATCAGTGGGGGTGGGGGTGTGGGTGAGGGGGTGTTGAGCCACACAGATCAACGCCTAATCCACAGCACCACCAGCGCTTCTTTTGTCTTATAAGGACACGTATTTCATGGTTAGGATCTGTGTGGTGGCACAGTGGGTTAAACGCTGGGAGCTGCTGACCACAGGTTATGGTGCAAACCTACTATGTGCTCCACAGAAAAGGTGAGGTTACTTGCTCCTGTTAAGATTCACAGTCTTGGAAAATCTCTATAGGTCTGAGATGAGTCACAATCAACTTGATGGCAGTAGATTTAGGTTTTTTGGCATTTTTTGGGTGAAAAATCAAGGATGTGTTCTTTATCTCAAAATTTTTAATTGAATTGCAATCTGCAAAACCCCCTTTTTGCAATTAAAGTAATAAGTTCTGATAATTAAAATATGGGCATAGCTTTTTTTTGTGGGGAGGGGCATGATTTAGTCCACAGTAGTCTCTCCTTGCCCTCCAAGAATTCGAACATACATTCACCCCATTCCAGTATCTCCCAAAGTTACAATTTGTTATAAAAACATGTTAATTGTTTAGCTGATAACAGGTGACCAGGTCACGGTGACCTCAGATTTAAAGGAATAAAACTGTACTCCATAGAATTGTCATAAATGTGACCTTTCCGAATGCAATCTGCCCCGGAGCCCTGGTGGCAGAGTGGCTATGGGTGGGCCTGCAGTGGACGTGGTTGGAGTTCGAAATGCCCAGTAGGCTTCCTACCTCGGAAACAGTGACCTTTTCAGAAACCACCAGGGGCACTATGTCAGCATTGCCCTGATGGCAAGGCATTTGGTTTGGAGTGCAGTAGTGAGCTACAGTTGATCATAAGGTCAAAACCACCAGCCTTTCCACCGGAGGAAGGTGAGGTTTTGTACTCCTGTATAGCCTCACGGCCTCAGAAACCCACAGGGGCAGTTCTACCCTGTCCTATAGGGTCACTATGAATTGACTCGATGGCAGGGAATTTGGGTTTTGAATTTTCGGGTACTATCTTAGGGTCACCTTCTTCTTATTCTGTGGACATATGCTTCTAAGATACAATTTGGTACAGGAATTTGAATAGTAGTTATAGATATTTTCATACCAGGAGAGAGGAAATATAAGACTAAACTAGTCCCAAACAAGTTTAAAAACAACAACAACAACAAAAAACCGAGTAGGGCACATTCATGAAAGTGCATGGCTTGCATGTAATCCCTTGTTCCTCGCGGCAAAGACTTCTGGTCCGAGGCTCAGCTACCGATGCGTGCAGACACTTTGTTTGCCTTTGCATTGGAAAGAGTTCCAGGGGCTCTAGACCCTTTGCTGACTCTCGGGCACATGCTGCTCATGTGCCCAGCCCTGGGATTCTGATTCTGTGCCTCCAGCCTCAGTCTCTGTGCTCCATATGCCACTGTACCTACTGTTCCTTCCTCACTGTACACAGCTTACTTTTCTAAGCTCACACTTTACACCTCTGGACAATTAACTCTCTTATTTTGGTAATTCTTTACTTTCCTTGAAAAGCAACACATGTTTAAGGAGTCATAACAGTGAAATGGTTACTCCCTTAGCTACTAATGTAAAGGTAGTAGGTTCAAACTCATTATTTTTTAATATGGTAAAAGACTTGGTATTCTGTCCCATAAACATTAAAGCATAGTCAACCGTAAAGGGCAGTTGTGTTCTGTCATGCAGGGTCACTATGAGCCAGACTCAACGGAATGATATATAACAACAATAACACATGTTTACTATTGAGTACCTCTCTCCACTGTTTCCTACCTGTACAGGTTTAGAAGCTTGACAGCGATCTCTTGTTTTTTTTCCCCATCTCTTTCCTTTTTAGTTGCTTGCAAGCAGGCAGTTCTTCAATGAATACAGCACTCTGAGAACTTATATGGTTCTCACAGGTTTGTCAAGGAGAATTATGTCATCAGTTAGGGGAGTTCACTATATCTTTTTTTGGCTTCTAATGAGATGATTGAATAACTGTATAAATCACAGTTGCTGAATATCGGCAGCAAAGGATTGTCCAGCCATAAGCAAGGCCTTCTATTCAGAGCTCTCTTTCCTACTAGAGAATCTAATTTTAATGTCTTTTGTAATTTGGACACGCTGAGATATTCTAAACTTATCTTTTACATGATACTGCTTTTTATAAACAGTACTTATAGTATTTTTACAAGCACAGTTATCCCCATAAGGGTAGGGCAATCATGCTTACTTCTACTATAAAACAAGGATTGCTGCTTTCATTTTTAATGATATATTCCAAATTTCCTTCCTAGCCCAAGTCAGAGGTACCTTCAACATTTATATTGGACCGTTGGTTCTATTCATGATCATGAATAACTAGCTGAAGAGCTGTGGTAAGGCAAATGGATATATACCCACAGGTCTACAAATGATGACATTGACGACAAACCTCATTCTGGACATCTGTCAACTTCCTGAACAGATGAAATTAACAACAATCGGGCACTTGTCTTCAAAGACTGATGACAGACCATTGGAGCGATGGGGAAGTTATCTGGACCATCTTGAGCCCGGTCAAGCAAATTTGAACATAATATTTTGGAATGAGAAGGGTCACCGCAAAATTAGTGCCTTGGGTTCTGACTGACCAGTAAAAAGAGCATCAAGTGGAATCATTCCCTGCTTTGAAACAACAGCTCCGAACTGACCCAGACTCCCCCTCTCCCCCCAAAGTCATCACTGGTGATGAGACATGGTGCTATTATGATCCTAAAAGCAAACGTCCATCACGCCAATGGAAGATACCATAATCACCAAGAAAAGCTCATCAAGTAAAATCAAAGACCAAGAAAATGCTCGTTTTTTATTTGTATATATTGAGGGGGGTAGTGCTTTTGGAGTTTGTTCCACCAGGTCAGATCGTCAATCATGCTTTTTGTTTAGAGATTCTGAAAATATTATGGAACAATGTGTGACCAAAAAAGGTCTGATTTGTGGCAGATACGGGACTGGTTTTGCCACCATGGCAATGCATCTGCTCATAAAACAATCTCAGTGTGCCAGATTTTGGTTAAAAAAAAACCCCTAAAACCCAGCATTCCTCTCACATCCAAACCTCTTTACTCACCTGATCTAGCTCCATTCTTTTTGTTTCCATGAATGAGAACGGACATGAAAGGAAGCGATTTGACATAGTGAAGAGGTGAAGCAAAAACAAACAAACAAACAAACAAAAAAACCCCCCAAAAATGGGAGGCACTATCAACAATCCAAAGACTTGAGCTTGAAATGGAATAGCAGATTTGACAAGTGCATTAAGTATAGTAGAGAATACTTTGAAGGTGATAAGGTTGTTTCATAAAAAATTTAAATACAGAGTTTGAAAATATTTTCCATTTTGGGGGTACCCCATTGTATATTAAAATGGGGTTTTAAAGAAGCTAAAGACTATTTTAGAAGCTAAAGGCTATTTAAGAAGCTAAAGAGGCTATTTTAGAAGCTAAAGTCTATTTAAAGAAGCTAAAAGCTTTTTTCTCAGTCTTTATGATGCAGTGAATTATTTGATTTCCTTGCCACAGTCTTTATAAATTCCACAGAGTACTGAATGAAACCTTGCGGATTATGTATATTTCATCTTTGCCTTATGGATCTGGGTAAAAGAAGGTAGGGGAAGATGCTGATAGGATTATATGATTCAGTTGTGTGTGACAGTTAACATGGTTCATTGTGATTGTGAAAACTTGGAACTCTAACATGGGGATTGGTCAGTTTTGCCATATTGTTGTTTTTGTTGTTGTTAGGTACCATTGAGTTGGTTCCAACTAAAAGCAACCTTATGTACAACAGAAAGAACCGCCACCCAGTCCTGCACCATCCTCACAATGGTTCTCGTGCCCATTGTTGTTGCCACTGCATCAAGCCATCTTGTTGGGGGTCTTCCTCTTTTTCGCTGTCTCTCTACTTTACCAAGCATGATATCCTCCTCCCGGGATTGATCTCTCCTGACAGATGTCCAAAGAATGTAAGATTAAATCTTGCCATTCTCCCCTCCAAGCATGACTCCGTCTGTACTTTTTCAAAGACACATACACTTGCTCCTGTAGCAGTCCATGGTACCTTTCCTGTTCTTCCTCGTCACCACCACTCAGACGCGTTGCTTTTCTCCCCCACCCTCCTTATACAATATCGAGCTTGCATGTGCATATGAGACAACTGACAATATCATGGTTTGGGTCAGACACCCTTTAGTCCTCAAAGTAACATCCTCACTTTCCAATATTCTACAATTCTTTTATTTATTGTTGTGTAACAAATTTACCTAATTTAATGTGCATTTTAATCTCTTGACTGTTTCCATGAGAATTTATTGTGTCTCCAAGCAAACAAAATCCTTGGCAACTTCAATCTTCTCTTCAGTTATCATGTTAGCTATTGGTTTGCTGATGAGGATGCTGGTCCTCTTTACATTGGGTTGCCATCCATCTTGAAGGCTACAATCCCTGAGCTTCATCAGCAAGCTCTTCAAGCCCTCCTCACTTTGCACAATAAGGTGGTGTCGTCTGCATATGGCAGGTTGTTAACGAGTCTTCCTCTAATCCTGATACTGCATTCTTCTCCAAACAATTCAGCTTCTCTGATCATTTGCTCGGCATATAGATTTAAAAAGTATGGTTAAAGGTTCATACCTTTCCTGATTTTCACTCATTCATTAGTCTCTGGTTCTGTTTGCACAACTGTCTCTTGATCTATGTACAATTTCCATAGGAAACCACCACCACCACACTCACTGCCATTGAGCCGTGCCAACTCCCAATGGTCCTGTAGGACAAGTCATAGCTGCCCCGGTGAGTTTCCAGGACTGTGCCTCTTGACAGGAGTAGAAAACACCGTCTTGCTTCCTCAGTAGGCCTTCCGCTTTCAAACTACAGACCTTGCAGTTGGCATCAAAGCAAACGCACAATGAAATGCTCTGAGGTTCCCTTTCTTGTTTCACATTCTCATCATATTGACGGTCAACGCAACTGTCTTCAAATATGTGCACCGGCCATTGAAGCCACTAGTGCAGAAACTGAAGCATGCTATCAACGTCTCACATCTAAAACAAGCATACAACTGAGATGCATGGAAATTACTAGCCATTGGAATGCAAAAGTTGGGAGCAAAGAGGAAGGAACGATAATGGAAAATGCAGCCTAAGTGATAGAAGCTGATGATCAAATGACAAAATTTTGCAATACCAATAACTTCATCATCGAAAATACCTTTTGCTGTAGTAATGGGTATGACATTAGCCATCTTACGAGCAGGAAGAAGGGCTCTTCCTATTATTGAGAACGTCGTGTCAGAAGTGGATTGTGTTAATGAGAGCCCGAGTTCCTTGGGTATTGAGTCTATGAACAGTAAGCGGTGACACCCAAAGAGTGGCAGAGACATGGTTGTAGCAGAACCAAGAACTAGTGCAGAAGACAGACCACAGAACCTCTTGGCCCATGGTGCAAGTTAATAAAGGTCTTGGGCAGGCACTTCCTTGTGGAGTGGGATGGCGCTAGCTATTAAAAGCAGGGCATGTTTGCTGACCTACACACCTAGAGATGAGCGCCTTGGGGATGAGCATAGAGTCGGTATAGAGTTGTGCCCTCTGGGCACTTAGTATTGGTGCTAACACAGCTTTTTATGTGCGGCCCAGGGCAGGGAAGGAGCACTAGGGGCTTAGAGGGCAAAAATGGAGCTTGGGCCTTTCCGTAGTTCACACCCACCATCCACCTTTTTAGGAAAAGGAAAAGGCAGGTTACTCCTGTAAAGATTTAAAGTCTCAGAAACCCAAAGAGTCAGTTCTACTCTGCAGTAGAGACTTGATATGAGTCAGAATTGACTCAGTGCCAGAGGTCAAGGAATCTCTTTGGTGAGAGACAGAAGCAGAGAGAAGCCTGCCTGAGTTATTGCTGAGAAGCAGCTGCCTTGGCTGGAAGAAGTATATCCTCACCATTTCTGATCCTAAATTATGGCCTGTGAACTTCCCTAATAAAGTCCATAAGGGTGATCATGATCTGTGAGATCTGTGTGGCCATTGCAATGAATTGTCAAGCTCAGCAAAGAAATAAAAAGTGCTGGATGAGGGATGGTTTGTGTCAGAATTGGTAAGAAGTTTGGAGGGTGGAGGCATAACTGATCACTGTCTCATAGGAATTAGGCTTTGGATACTGTGGAGTCTGAGTCTCCCTTACTAAGAAATCAGATGAGGTAGCCCTTTCTTGCAATCTCACACAAAGATATAGTATTTTTTAAAGATAACGTATAGACTTATAGTGAAAGTACTCTATCTCCTTTGAGCCCATCAGACCCCAATTCTAAAGCTAAAAGCACCATTATCTTGCTCACTAAATTTCATTTGTTCACATCTCCCTTATTTATCACTCTATTTAACTAACAACAATGCTAGTCTCCTATATTATTTTACTGGAATGATATAATTTACATAGAATCTATGAGAGTAGAGGAATCAATTCTACTTCATTCTCACAAAGATCAAATAAAATTGATAAAGGCTATTTAAACAAAAAACATCTATGTGCTCTCAATCTCCCAAATGGTCCCCCACAGATATTATCTTGCGTCATTTGGATTTATTTCAGCTCACACTGTTAGAGAATGATGGATTAATTAAAAAAATGAATTCTCTAGTGAGAATTCTCTAGTGAGGTGAGAGAAGGTATGACTTCCAAGAAGAAAATGGCTTTTGCTTCTTCAATGTAAAGCTTCAATTGCAGCTATTTTGGGGTATGTCTATATTTCTACTTACCCATCCACTTGTAACATATATGCCAATGCATGATTTAAGTGGCAAGCACAGTGTGGGATGTTGGAAGAAGAACAACAACATGATACATGGCTACTGGCTATAACCTTATAAGCTAATTGGGGAGAAAAGATATTTATAGGAATATGTAATTCATGCTAATTCATGTATCTGTGTGCATCATGGAAGTAGCACCAAGTCGGTACCTTAAAAACATATAGGATACACTTATTTAACTTGCTTCAGAAAAAAGATCTCAGGGGAAGGGGATGTTAGCATCAGGCAGCGATGAATTTTTATTTTGAAAAGAGTGGTGATCAAGGATAAAAAATGAGAGGTCTAGTCAGAACAATTATCTGAGCCCATCCTGGGAAGAAGTGAAAGTGCTTTTAATTTATAGTATTTCTTAGAAATTTCCTAAAATTCGGTAAGCAACTGTCATGGTTTGTCCAAGACTTGAGGAATTCCTGGAACAGCAGACTATCAGTACCAAAACCAATTCTAAGCAAACTGGAGCAGTTGTTCATGCTGGCTGAAATAGAGATCTCCTTTACCTTCTACTTTTATGACAAGGCTCTTTTTCTTTTGAGCATGTTCCTCTCTATCCTTTGTCTGTACTTGTTTCCACAAAATGCTTTAATCTCTCAGTAAAGCTTGAGTCAGTATCTGTTGAAGTCTGATGCCGTTTTGGCGTGGTCTAGGACTTACTCTTGAATCTTTTCAGGGACTAGAGAAGGACATTTGCATCCAATGCTCCTACTGCAGCAAAGAAAGGTATAATATTGACAACAATAATAGTGTGGCACGAGCTTCCTTCCTGCTGTGCCTCCCTCCCTCCACGATGACTCTTACTGCTCTTTCCTTTCTGTCCCTTCCCCGTCCTTCCCGGTAGGCTGCACATCCTGGTATGACAGAAGTCAGGACCCTTTCATCAGTGTTTCTACAGAAATGCTGCATTGCAGAGAGAGTAATTCTTTAGAACCTACTTGTGGAATGACCAAATGAGCCCGATGAAATCTAAAAAAAATGCTCATGTTATTTTATTAAGTTGCTACATTTGTACTAGTATTATTGAAGCCACAAGGAATAAATTTATAAATTCACAGATTTTTTTGATGATACCATTAATGAGAGTAACGCACAAGAAATCATATGCATTTCAGTCTAGGAAGTCTTATTCGGTGTATAAGGTTGTAGTGCTGTGAACTCTAAGACGGCGCGTCTAGCCGTAGCTTCCACCACCGGTCTGTCAGTTGGTTGCTCTGTGGTGATTTGCCTGTTGCTGTGGTGCTGGAAGATATGACACCCGTATTCCGAATAGCAGCAGAGTCGCCCGAGGTGGACGGTTTCAGTGGAGCTTCCAGAATAAAAACAGCCTGTGAAGAAGGAGTAAACTGTCCGCTTCTCAGTGACAACTGCTGAGAGCATCATGCGTAGCGGTGGCACCTTGCTAGGCATACTGGGAAACCTTAGGACTGTCAGCAGAACGTTGCTAGTGATGGTGCTGCAAGACCAGGTCGCAGGCTTCAAAATACGTCTGAGGAAGAACCGCCTTCTCAAAGTAGGGCTGACACAGAGAGAACTTCATCTGCTGATGGAGCACACCACACCATGAGAATAAATTACTGCAAATATCGATCAATAATATTGTTCAAAGTATGAATGAAGAAAAATGGGAAGTTGTCAAAAAGAAATGGAATGCTTAAAGATTGATATCCTCAGCTTTATTGCACTGACATGGACTGGTATTGGCCATTTTGAATCAGACAATGCTATGGCTTACTACATCGGGAATGAGAAATTAAAAAGGAATACTGTTGCATTCATCTTCAAAAAGAATAATTAGAGATCTATCTTGATGTATAATGTAGTCTGTGATAGGATAATGTGTATATGTATAAAAGGAAATCTAGTTAATACAATTATTATCCCAATTTATGCACCTACCACTAAAGCTATTGTTGAAGAAATTGAAGGAGTCTGCCAATTGCTTCGGTATGAAATTGATCAAATATGCGATCAAGATGCACTGACAATTGTTAGTGGTTGGAATTCAAACATTGAAACAATGAGAAGAGTAGTTGGAAAATATGGTTTTAATGATAGAAATGAAACTGAAATGCTCAGGATAGTGTTTTACAAGACCAATGACTTCTTCATTGCAAATATCTCTTTCAACTAAAAAAACAGCAACTATAGAGATGGAGTACACAGTAATCAAAACTACCATGTCTGTGGAGGAGACCATGAAGAAGCTCCATACCAGCAGCTAAAATGAGGTCAGACGCTGACTGTGGACCTGATCAGCAATTGTTTATATGTAAGTTCAGATTGAAGTTAAAGAAAACCAAAACAAGTCCACAACAACAAAAATTAAAATGTGTTTATATTGCACATAAATTTTGAGATCAACTCATAAATAAGTATGGCCTGTCAAACCCTAAGGACAGAAGACCAGATGAGCTGTGGGAGGACATCAAGACCATCAAACATGAAGAAAGAAAATGATCCTTAAAAAGACCAGAACAAAATACAGATAAAAGTGGTTATCAGGGGAGACTTGGAAACTTGCTCCTGAGCAGAGAATAGCTAAAGCATATGATGAAGGAAAAGAGCTGAACATGAAGTTTCAAAAGGCACCTTGAAAGACATAGCAAAGGATGATGATGGAAGGTGCAAACACCTGGGGTTAGAAACCAAAAAGGAAGGACATATTCCGCACATCTCAAGCTAAAAGAAATTAAGGGGGGAAATCAATCTTCAACTTGTTATATTAAAAGATTCTAAAAGGAAATATTAAAAATGCAAAAAGCACCAAGGAAGCTATAAAAATACAGTCACTGCACCGAAAAGAATTATTCAACATTCACCCATTCCAAGAGGTAGCATATGGTCAAGCACTGATGGTACAGAAAGAGGGACCCCAAGCCACAGTGAAGGAAGTAGCGGAAAACAAGATTCCGGAACTGACCAAAAGTTGATTGAGATGTTTTAAAAGCTAATGAAACACCGTAAACACTCCTTTATCGTGCCAAGAAATCTGAAAGTTACCTGGCCAACCAAATAGAAAAGATGCGTATTGGTAGTCATTCCAAAGAAAGATGACCCAGTAGAATGTAGAAATTAGCAAACAATGTAATATCACATGCAGATCAAGTTTTGCTGAGGACTGTTTCATAATAATCCATTGACAGGTTGCTGCCAGGAACTCTAGCAGGATTCAGAAGAGCATGTGGGACAAAGGATATATTTGATCAGATGGATCTTGGCCAAAAGCAGACTACCAGGAAGATGTTTACTTATGTTTCATTCATCACACAAAGGCACCTGGCTGTGTGGATCACAACAATACATGGAGAATATTGATTGAGAAGAGTGGGGATTCCAGAACTCTTCATTGTCTTCATGGAAAACCTGTCCCTGGACCAACAGGCCGCTGTTCAGGCAAAACCAGGGCATGTTAAGTGGTTTATGATCTAGAAAAGCGCGGTTCACGATTATATCTTTTTACCATATTTTCAATCTGTATGCAGAACAAAATATCTGAGATATTAGTCTTTATGAAAATGCAGCATGGTAACTAGAAGGAGGCTAATTAACAACCTATGATATGCAGATCAAACTATCATGCTTGAAAGCAAGGAAAACTTGAAGCACTTGTTGATGAAAGTCAAGGATTATAGCCTTCGATACGAATTGCAATTCGATGTAAAGAAAGCAAGTGTCCTCATAACTGGACCAATAAATAACATCATGATAAGCCAAACGTTGGCAGTGACCACAGATTTCATCTTTCTTGGAGCCGTAATCAATGCTCATGGAAAGAGAAGTCAAGAAGTGAAAGGATGCGTTGCATTGAGAAGTGCTGCGCACAAGACCTCTTTAAACGGATGCCGATCAAGGCTACTTTGCCACCTCATACATATGTCAATGTTGGACACCGAATGAGAAAGAAAGAAGAATCGACACATTTGAATTATGGTTCTGGCAAAGAATACTGACAGTATCATGGAGTGCTAGAAGAACAAATAAACCTTTCTTGCAAAAGATACAACCAGAAAGCCCTTTGAAAGCAAGGCAGGAGATGCTTCATATGATGTTTTCTGGATATGTTATCAGAAGAGACCTGACCCTAGAGAAGGACATCATGCTTAGTAAGTTGAAGATTCTGTGAATAAGTGGAGACCTTGGATGAGATGGATTGACACAGTGGCTATAGCCATGGGAGCAAAAAATACCTATAATTTTGAGGATGACTCAGGACCTGGCGTGGCTCTTTCTACTATATATGGGTTTGCTATGAGTCAGCTAATAACAATAAGCTACAGCCCTTTCTATTTCTACCAAAGCACCTTTATTTTTCAGACGGGTCTGTGTAAGAAGGGAGCAAGATACTGCTTGTATTATGATCCAGCTCTGAATGATTGCTAAAGGGTTAGTTGTGATTGCCATCATGCTGACCCATCTCAGAAAGAGGAAGTGGGATAATTTCACCACCAGCAAGAGGGAAGAGTAAGGAGGAGAGTTTGTCCTTTGGACCCAAGATTCCTGTGCACTGAACTTCCTTGATCCAAGAGATAGTAACTGGGACACCAGAGAAGCAAGAGAGAAGCAGCAGTAACAGAATCAGCAGCCAGAGCAAGAGACAGAGCACTGGACTTTTCAGTTCACAGAACAAGTAATGCTGAATGCTGTGCGCTGGGGGCTGCCTTGAGGAGTAGGCTGCCTCTGGACACCTAAATTGGAGGAGCAAAATTTACTGACCTATCGATATTGAGCCGAGTACCTTTAGAATGAGACTTGTAGCTCGGTGTCATGCCATTTGGGCAGTTACTGGCCTCCCCAAAAGACTCTGGAACATCGTAATAGCAGCACAGAGCAGAGAACAGGCCAAGAGGTGGAGAAAGGCCTGCCTGTGGGCACAGCAGAAAAGAAACTGTACCACGTGAATAACTGTGCCCTGAGCATCTCTCACCTGAATGTAACCTGTTAACTTCCACAGTAAGCTGCATTATCATGAGTATCATCTGTGTGGCCATTAAAATGACGTATCAAACCCAACGGTAAAGAGTGCTGTGGAAGACAGAGCAATAGACGTTGCGAGTGCTGTGGGAGATGATCTGTGTCCATTAATATTGTGTCTAGGGATTCCTCCAGATCTTGGTTTGAAAAATCAAATGAAAAATTATAATCTGACAGTAGTGTCTCAGTTCATTTTTCCTGCCCTGTCATTTTAAAACTTATTTAAAGTTTTGAAAAATTGATGCTTCAGAACCATAAAGCCACTTAACATTATAGTGAAGTTATTTAACATATATGTGGACAAATATATAAATATATGTGGAAAAAATATATGGACAAACAGGAATGGTAGTTCACAGTTGAGTGTGAGGAGGATAAACTAGTAAGACAATACTTACATTAAGTAATGTTAAAATGGAAGTGACATGCATGGCCCTGAAAAAAAGTGATTATCTTCTATATTTAGACCTATTAGCAATTCTGGAAAGTCAAATAGGCAGGGGAGTTATGGATGAAATCCATTATAGAATGAACTGCAAATCTGAGCTCTAATAGGCAGAATGACAAGAAGACCTTGGAGAAATCTTAGGTCAAATTTCTTTTGAGTTGTTTTAGCAAACCCCCAAACCAAACTTATTCCTGCCAAGTGGAATGTGATATATAGTAACCTTCTAGTTCAATAGTGGTGTGCTTGGTTTGGACTATACAGCAGGACAGAATTGTCCCATAAAGTCTCCAAAGCTGTAATCTTTACAAAAGCAGACTGCCTCATCTTCCTCCTACAGAGAAGGTGGCTGGTTCAAGTTGCCTTCCTTCTAGTCAGGTAAATAAACAAATGGCGGGGGAGGGGGGAGGGCATGGGCATGTCTGATCCCTGCTGGTTACACAGAGGTGAAGGATAACCCAGCTCCACCTGGCCTATTGACATGAGACTGAGGTCAAATATTCCCCTTCCTCCCTCCTTCTTTATCCTACCTGACACCCAAAATTCCTGGCACACCATTCTACTTTTCTCCTGATTTGATAACCTGATGCCACATAAAACTCACAGACAATCTTCATAAACAGGAAATTTGAAGCCCTGGGGGAATTGTGGGTTACACACTTACCTGTTAACCACCAGGTCCGTGACTTGAACCCACCAGTGGCTCTGGGGGAGAAAGAAGAGGCTGTATAGGCCTGTAAAAATTTAAAGTCTTAGAAATCCAGAGTGACAGTTCTATTCTGGTCTAAAGGGTCACTTTGAATCAGAATCAACACAAATGGCAATGAGTTTGGGCTATTAGAGAAGGTAATAGGATCATACAAGCCAGGACCAGAATACATTAAGGGGACCAGAAATCTCAAGGACACAGCATCTCTCCAGCACGAACAGCCAAACTTCTCTCTGGTTGCTTGCATCCCACTTACTACATGTTGACTATTTCATAAATAGTCAAAATAAAAATAAACTGATTTTTATCTCATTCAAGTATTTTTCGGATATCACTTCTTGCTTCTCAAAGAATTTCTGAATTTACCATCGCCAACTTGCCAGAAAAAGCCAAGAATCTGCATTGAGAAACCATTTCACTCTTAAGCAATTATCTGAAGTGGCCTCTGGCTCGAAACCCCAGCAAAATTTTAATACAAAAAATTGTAAGTTACATTATATATATTATAAATATATGCAACCAATTGTATATAACATTTCTAGGATGGAGTAAGCAAGAGAGAAGGACCCCCTTTCAGCATATAAGGAATAAATCTTGGTGTGCACCCTTCATTTTCAATGTTCTGCCACAAATGCCAATTTCCACAGGCGGAGACCTTGGTGAGTGAACAGGATAGAAGAGACAGGTAGTTGCTCCTCATTGCTTTGTGACAAAAGTTTCCCTAGAGTTGCCAAATAATCCACATCTCTAGAAACAGCAGTCAAGAAGTCAAACAAGTTTTTGCAGTGGATAAATCTGCTAAAAAAAAGTCCCTTTGAAGTGTTAGAAAAATAGCGATGTCACTTTGAGGACTAAGGCAGGACTGACCAAGGTAATGGTCCTTTCAATCACTTCTCATGTCCTTTCAATCACCTGCACCACAAACTAGGAACTGTGAGAGTATAAAGAGACTTTCCCCCAGCTCTGTCTCCCCCAAAGACATGCCAAACGTCAGAGGCCATTTGTCAGCACATGGTGGGAGGTCAGATGCTTAGAGACATCCTCCCTGAAGGCCATCAGTTGCCAGACTACTCTCTGGTCCCACCACAGGTAGGGCCCACTCCCTGCTGTGAAGGACAATGGGCTATTTCTCCCTAAAGGCTTGCAGCCATCAGTCTGGTCCCTGTAGGTGGGGTTTCCACCCTACTGATAATGGTTTCTATAGAGAGCCAGAGAACAGGTCAAACTTGCTTAGCGATGTCCAAAGTTAGGCTGCCATCCTGAATTAGGATCCACCCTTCTTGTCATATGGGTACTCCAACCCCTCCCCTTCCTATTGCGTGTATATCCCTAGATTGTCCCCCTCTCATTTCTGTATAATTTAAAGTGCAACCCCTTCCTGTGATGTATGTCTTTACCTGTAATTAGTGGCCTTGTACACCCCCAAAGATATATAAGCCTTAGCTAGCAATAAAGATTCTCCTTGGTCTCTCTCTGCTCTTCCCATTCTCTCTCCCCTGTCCCTGCGCCCCTGTTTCCGTTCCTCTTGTCCTCCTTCCCCTCCCCCTCGCTGCTGCCCTCCAGTCTCCCATCTCCACATGGACCACCAAGGGAGCATGGTACCATGAAATGTGTCAGACTCCATTATTTCAATCTCCCTTTTATCTCTATGACTTCATTATAATCTTTATATACATTTTGACCACACGATTGGGCCTATGGAACCCATGATTAGTTGTGAGGGGCTGGCCTTTCCTCCACAAGGAACTACTAACACAGGATTGATGCCTTTGGGTTATGGTCTTAGTGAATAATATTGAATATATTGGACCTGGACAAAACATAAAAGGGCGGACATAAAAAAAGGTTGCCTTTGATGATGTACGGTCAGAATGCCCCTCTGCAGCGAGGACAGTGGAAGCTTCCCCTCATGTACCTTGGGCAGATGTGGTATAAAGAGATACCTGGAGAAGGTCACGATGCTTGATAAAATAGAGGTCACTGAGAGAGAAGACCCTCAGCAAGCTTAGCACAGCGACTCTAGAGAGCTGAAACATGGCAGGGATTGTGTTGATTGCTGAGGACCAGGCAGTATTGACGTTTTTATACAGACGGCATTTGGAAGTCAGAACTGAGTTGACAACAACATACACACATAACCACCCAAAAGAAGACAAATCGAGTCATTGAGTCGGTAGGACAGAGTAGAACTCTCTCTTGGGGTTTCTGTGACTATAATAGTTTTTTGGAAGAAGATAGCCTCATCTTTCTCCCCGGGAGCAGTTGGTGGTTTTGAACTGCTGACCTCATGGTTTGCAACCTACCATGTAACCCACTCATCCATACACACACATGCTCATATTAACAAACAGTTTCATTAGATCAAAAGAGTAATATGAGCATACACACATAATCATATATATGCCTAATATAAAGGCCTATTAATATAGAAACCAATTTCCCAGTTGTATTCTTTTTCAGTAATACTTCTATGACCTTTTCAGGGCTTTTGGGTTTTGTGTTTTTTTTGGGGGGGAAATCTGAAATAAATGGCCATTATTTTTTATTGAAATCTTGGTAGGTAGAGTAGCAGACTAGATTTCCAACATCATTTAAAACAATGCTCTCCTCCCCTGCAGCTCTTATATATAGATAAGTGACATAATTTTGAGTTATCTAAGTTTCCTTAAAGTTAAGTAACTATTGCTTCATGGCTCAGAGGAACAAGGTCACTCAGAACACTTCTATGTGAACAGCATTCGGGAGCAAATAGCATTTGCTCTGAGTGAGAGCCTAGGGAATCAGGTAGTGTGAGATCAAACAAATTTTAGTGAACTCGAATTACTAGGATTGATTTGTTCTAATGCAGTCCACTAGGTACATACTAGGCACTTCTCATACAAATCTCCAGTGCCAGCAACTCCTTTTTATGCATTCTGCAGAACTGTAGCTAATCCTCGACAACAGGGGAATGACTTCCTTGGCAACAGCTGCTAAAGAGATTTTTCAGACTTTCTAGAAGGCTGACTTGAGAGCTAATGTGTTGTCCGTTCCCATTTCTGCTCCTGACTTTAAATAATAGAGCAAGAGCAAAATGACGAGAAAGGAATATTCTTTCCCCATGAATTTTCTTCTTTAAAAAATACATGTAATATAACAATCATGTCTTCTTCCTCTTTATATGAGATATTCTTACAGTATTGTGGACCATGCTTAGTAAGATTCTCTGAGTTTTATTTAATGAAATATAAAGCACACTGCAGTCACACTTTCACCAAGCTATTAAAGTAGAACAAGAACATATAAACTTTATTTCTGGGTTTCATAAAAAGTATTTGTGATTCTTAAAGCCACCAGTTTCATGATTAAATAATTCACACAAGGGAGGGGGTGCATAAGCAAATGTAATGAAGAAAGTTGTTGGTGCTTGGCTATTAGAAGATATAGGATCTTAAAGGTATGAAGTTAAACAAGTGGCCATCTAGCAGGGAAGCAACAAAGCCCACATGAAAGATACACCCAGCCTGTGTGATCACAAGGTGTCCACAGGATCAGGTATTAAGCATTAGAAGACCCAAAGCAAACAATCATGTCGTTGTGAACAAGGGGGTTGGAGTGGAGACCCTAAGTCTATCTATAGACAATTCAACATCTCCTCACAGAAGTGTCACAAGGAAGGGATGAGACAGCCAGGGTGCAATATAACATCAACAAAACATACAACACCCCTCTAGTTCTTTAATGCTTCCCCCCCACTCCATGAGTATCATGCCTCTAGTTCTACCTTACAAATCTGACTAGACCGGAGTATGTACACTGGTACAGATAAGAACTCTTGATGTATGGAATCCAGGAAAGATAAACCCCTCAGAAACAATAATGGGAGTAGTGATACCATGAGGGTAGGGGGAAAGTGGGAGAAGAAGGGGGAGAAAAGGAGGAATAATTGGATGTATAGTACCCCCCCCCCACTGCGAGGGGATGAACAGCAGAAATGTGGGTGAAGGGAGACAGCAGATGTTGTAAGATATGAACATAAAAATAATTTATAATTTATCAAGGGCCCACCAGGGTAGGAGGGCTGGGAAGGGAAGGAATAAAGAGGAGCTGATATTAAGGGTTCAAGTAGAAAGAAAATATTTGAAAATGATGATGGCAACATATGTACAAATGTGCTTGATGCAATTAATGTATGGATTGTTATAAGAGCTATAAGAGCCACCAATAAAAGGATTTATTAAAAAAGGGGGGAGGGGGCGATTGGTAGGTAAGAAAATAAACCATTTATTTATTATTCAAACCCTACTCATAAATAGCCCACTCAAGTGGATGTAATATATGAAATTATTCCTCTTGTAAGTGGCACGTTTTGAAATAAAAAAGTCTTAAGTACACAGGTATCTTTCACCTGCATTGTGAGTGCATTTGCAAATGAGGTAGCTTAGCTTGCATTTGAGTTGTTATAAGAAAACAACAACAGCAACAAAATGATGGGCACACTTATCTGTCACTAGAGGTTATTTTGTCATTTTAATTTGATATTAAAAAAAAAATAAATCAAGCCAACAACCTGTTTCACTACCTCCAAAAGAGAGATTCCAATTATATCTATCTTGGAAAAGAATAGGTCCAAGGTTTAAGAAGATGTACTCTGCTCACACAAGTTAGAAATAAATTTAGAGAGAAAGAGGTACAATTTCGTGAAGCTGTTCCCCCGTGACAGTGCCCTGCTCCTGTGATCTCTAAGGCGGTAGGACATTTTACTATGTGGCTGGAAAATGGGGGTTCAGGTGGACAAGTAGGGGTGGGCAGAACAGCACAACAATTAAAAGTCACAAAAGAGAAGACCTATGCTCAAGGTTGGCACAAGAGCAACAAAAAGGCCAAGATTTACAAAGCCATATTAACTTGGACAAATGGTGTTTGATATAAACTTAAAGACCAAGTGTTCTATATTACTTAAAACTCAAAAAGACCCCATAGATACTGTTTTTACTGAATATACCAAAATTGAATGGGCTGTGAGATGACGCAGATGTTGTGATTTAGAGAATGAAATTACTATAGGAAATTGAATTCATGTTTCCTATATACCCATTGGTGAATCCCAGATGGCATAGTGGTTACAGATCAGGCTGTGATGTGCAAGGTGGGCAGTTCAAAACCACCAGAACTCTGCAGGAGAAAGCCAGGGCTTTTGACTCCCATAAACAGTTACAATCTTGGTTGCCTTGACTCGACAGTTTTTGAATTTTGATATACCCATTACGAAATGTAGGAGAGATTTTTGTCCAAAACTGTTATATTTTGATTATCCACATTTATTAAATTAAATTGTGTGCCTACATTCCTCAATTTTAGGTTTATGACTTTAAGTGTAAAATACATTTTCAATATTTAGAAGTCACAATGTTAGGTGGTGTATTTGTAACTTGATAATCAGATCTTAAACTATTATTCTTGCTTATCCTCTGAGGACAACCTACTGACCTTGGTTTAAGGGGACTTGGCCTTGGAAGATGTTGTGACCCTAGGATTCTGCAGTCTTGAGAGGATGCCTAGCCGCCTACAAGCAAAATCGCAGCTGTGGTCCTGTCTCTGGTGCCAGAGGCTGCTTATCCTCAAGTTCAAGGAGAAAAGGGAACAGATGGCTCAATACATCTCCAAGGAAACTTTTAGAAGCCATTGCTGAATTTTGCTGATAGAAATGAGAAACAAGATACCTGTGTTGAGGTTGAAAAGAAGTTTATTTAAATCTTAGCATTTAAATAGAATGGAAACTGTATGTGAACATTTGAAAGATTTTAGACCAGGCTTACATAAGCAAACTAAAATTGCCAGGTGTAATTATCCTTGTATAATATCATTTTAATGACACATTACCTTATGGAAGAAAACAAACAATTAAATTCATGTCCATTTTCTATAACTTAAATACAGAGACTCAAAAATTGCATGCTTCACCAATTTTGTTGCTGACTTGCTAATTGAGTCTGATTGTAACTATGCTGCCTATTTAAGTTCAGATCGTCAGGAGAATTTTCTATCTGAATTCTATTTTATACATCATTAGCGACGTTTTGCAATCCTCAAATGTTTAAAACCTTGGATTCGCTTGAGAAAAAGACAGTGCAAACAAGTTCCTGAAAGCATTATAAAAAGAGACGAGAATATAAGTAGAACTAGTTTTTCTCTATCCATTTATCTATCTGCAAATATGGCGCAGGGCAGGATCAGTCATGCCTTCGCTGTCTGTCTTTCTTGGACCTATTCCGACACCGCCTGTCCCTCCCATGGCATTCTACTTCTCTGCCGTGTTTGATAACCCAGTGCTTTGGTCACATAGACCTTACCGATGATACTTAGGATTCTGGAGGTTTGCAAATAGTAAGTATACAGTTCTGTTGGCCTTACCTCCACTTTTCAGTCTTGCTGCCAGACTTCTCTCTCTCTCTGGTTCTCAGCCTCTTACTCTGTGGTCCCGTGCCCTCTAGCCTGCTCTGACAAGTGTACAAAGCTCCTAGAGGGCTGGCAAATGTCCCAAAGGTATCCTGTTCTTCGAGACAGACTCTTGCCCGAAGGTGCTCAGCTTTTCTCTTGCAAAATCCCTGTTTGGTCTCCTGCTTCCAGCACCACCTCTCAGCCCTTTCTTATAGGCCTGTAGCCAGAGTCACTGGTACCACTGAGCCTCTGCCACTTCGGACAGGGCTCTCAGACACACTTCGTTGGTGGTTCAGCTCTCTTGATGGTCATGGAGTCCCTCTGTTCCTGTGCCTGAAATGGTTCACTGTTATATATAAGGAAATAATAGCACTGACCAATCCTAAGGTGCATCCTTCTCCCCCTCCTGAGTGGGTGGAAGTTACAAATACTATGGATATAAGAGCTGGAGCAAGCAATTTTATTTTATAGTAACATCCCAGAAACATTCTGTGACTCCTCACTATGCATCTCTAATGAACATTACTTGGTTCTGTTAACCTCTACCATTTTCTTAACAGCACCTTAGAAATGTCACAACAGGCGGACTATTCCTGAGCTTTTAACTACCTATCACTCCATAAGTTTCAAACTGAGTAATAATTACATAAATTAAAACTATGTTACTATTTTTAATTTTTAAATGAAATTAATTTAACATATAGACAAATTATTTTTTTCCCATAGTTTTAATATACCCTGAATTTTTGAGAAAAACTATTAACAAAATGCTTAGGGAAGATTATCTTTAGTTATTTTTAGTAATTTAACAAATGGCCTCACTACACAAGAAAATCATTTCACAGTAGTACATATCTGATTTCTATTTTCATTCATAACTATTGGCTGCTGACCTGCACAATCTCAGATTCCTCCAGTCTTCACCCTCCTTTTGACTCTCGGTCATCAGCAGTATGTTTAAGAATATCTATATGGGAACATTTAAGAGAAAAATATATAGAAAACCTTAAATGTTCATCAACATAATAAATACCGTAAATGAGATTATATATGTAATATATATTATATATAGTAGAATTATAAAAAATATATTGCTGCTTAGTATATCAACAGGTTGAATCCCAGACATCTTTTTTTAAAATCATTTTTTGGGGGGCTCGTACAACTCTTATCACATCCTTTGTGTCAAGCACATTTGTACATTTGTTTCCACCATCATTCTCAAAATATTTACTTTCTACTTGAGCCCTTGGTATCAGCTGATTTTCCCCACTCCCTGCCCCACTTCCTATGTCCCTCCCCCTTGATAATTTATAAATTATTATTTTGCCATGTCTTACTTACACTGTCTAATGTCTCTCTTCACAGTTTTTTCCTATTGTCTGTCCCCCCATGGAGGGGGTTATATGTCGATCCTTGTGATCAGTTCCTCCTTTTTTACACTGCCTTCTCTCCATCCTCCCGGTATTGCCACTCTCACCACTGATCCTGAAGGGTTCATCAGTCCTGGATTCCCCGTGCTTCCAATTCTTATCTCAACCAGTGTACATCCTCTAGTCTAGCCAGATTTGTAAAGTAGAATTGGGATCATGATAGTGGGTGTGGGGGGTGGGAGAGGAAGCATTAAATAACTAGAGGCAAGTTTTATGTTTCATTGTTGCTACAATGAAACCTGACTGGCTTGTCTCCTCCCCGCAGCCCTTCTGTAAGGGGATGTTCAGTTACCTACAGATTGGCTTTGGGTTTCCACTCTGCACTCCCCCTCCTTCACAATGATATGTGTTTTTTTTCCCTTTGATGCCTGATACCTGATCCCACCTACAGCTTGTGATCACACAGGCTGGTGTGCTTCTTCCATGTGCTTCTCAGTTGGATGGCCCCTTGCTTATCTTCAAGCCTATAGGACCCCTATATCTTTTGATAGCAGGGCACTAGCAGCTTTCTTCACCATATTTGCTTATGTAGTCACTTTGTCTTCAGCAATCATGTTGAGATAGGCTAGTGTGCTTCTTCCATGTGGGCTTTGTTGTTTCTCAGCTAGATGACTGCCTGTTTATCTTCAAGCCTTTAAGATCCCAGCCACTATATATTTTGATAGCCAGGCACCATCAGCTTTCTTCACCACATTTGCTTATGCACCTGCTTTGTCTTCAGTGATCATGTCGAGAATCCCAGACATCTTAACAACCACCACCACCACAAAACAAGTCACAGTGAATAATATATATATTTAAGGATACGACTTGAATTCAGAGTAAAAACAAGCAAAACAATACATTTTAAGATATGCACACATTTAAATAAAGCTAAATAAATGAATAAAGGAGCACTAGAAAATTTAGAGATTGCACAGGGTGAGATCAGCTATGATGAAAGAGGGGATTTTGATGGATGGCAATATTTTATTTTTTAACTCAGATGAAAAATAATACACACAATTTTATTAGTAGTTTTATCAAATGAAAAAATATATATATGGCAATGCACTTTTGTGTGCATTCTTCACATTTTAAGAGGGAAAATAAATTGGATAGAGTAAAACTAATTGAAACTGTTGGGGAGATGGCTATGAGTAAGATCGACAATAATCTGTCAGTTGGTTACATGCATTTATTACAGAGCTTTTTGAGTCTTCTTGCAGCAATTAAAAGAATGTTGAAACCATTTTCTCCTTCCAAAAATGTATTTTAGAAAACAGAATACTAAAGTCTAGATACTTAAACCATTTTGGGGGGTATTTTTGTAATTTTAAAAATCACTTCAGCATCAGAACAAAAATCTTATCATAGTTAATGAGGGGTGGGAATGTGGAGTGGAGACGCAAAGTCTATTTGTAGGTCACTGGAGACCCCCTGACAGAGGAGTCTCGGGGAGGAGACGAGCTAGACAGGGTGCAATGATGAAAAATACAACTTTCCTCTAGTTTCTAAATGCTTCCCCTCCCCCCACCCCCCCATGACCCAAATTCTATCTTGCAAGTCTGGCTAGACCAGAGGATGCAGATAGGAACCAGAAACACAGGGAGTCCAGGGCAGACCAATGGTGTGAGTTGCGATACTGGGAACGTAGAGGGAGGGTGGGTTGGAAAGGGGGAACTGATAACAAGGATCTACATGTGACTTCCTCCCTGAGGGACGGACAACAGAAAAGTGGGTGAAGGGAGATGTCGGACAAGGCAAGATATGACAAAAATATAATTTATAAATTATCAAGGGTTCATGAGGGAGAGGGGAGCGGGGAGGGAGGGGAAAATGAGGACCTGATGCCAGGGGCTTAAGTGGAGAGCAAATATTTTGAGAATGGTCAGGGAAATGAATGTACAAATGTGCTTTACACAATTGAAGTATGTATGGATTGTGATAAGAGCTGTATGAGCCCCTAATAAAATGATTTAAAAACACAGCAAAAAAAATCACTTAAGATTATTTTTTGATTCTTTTTGAAGAATAGGGGTTCTCTTGTCCTTAAAACTTCAATGTGATAGATTGGGCACTTGTTGAATGCAAATCTCAAAAGGAGAGGAACATTGTGGTATGAACAATTAATATTCTAAGTGTGGGAGGATAAAGGATGATTTTGCCAGGTAAAAATCCTTTCTGTTGGGTCAAGATTTAAGACACAACCAGGAGGATAGGGGGAAGGTGGCGGGGCTGGGAGAGGATGAAGAGGAACTAAGCATAATAATCAATGCAAAATCTCCCCTCCGCCAGGGGGACAAACAGAAGAAACTGTGGGTGAAAGGGAGACATGGTAGATGTAAGATATGAAAATAATAATTTATACTTTATTAAGGATTGATAAGGATGGAAGCTAGGAAGGGAGGGAAAAAGAGTAGCTAATATCAAGGATTCAAATAGAAAGTAAATGTTTGAAAAATAATGATGGCAACATATCTACACACATGCTTGATACAACTGATGTACGGATAAGAGCTGTAAAAGTCTCCAATAAAATGATCTTTAAAAAAGAGACTTAGGACACAAATACGGTTCTGATAAATTGATTGAATACCTACCATTTAAAAATATAAGAACTACTCATCGTGCCTAATAAAAATTTTAAAACACTTGATTTCAAATAGTGAAAATCTGAGAAAGTAATTTCTAGCTTTTTAATTTTTGGTTGCATCCGACAAAGCACAAGAGATAATACTCTGAAAATTTAACTTATTTCACTTGCCCTAAATACTCACATATCATACAAATTAATATTGGTTCTAATATAAATTCATCTTACTTTTGGAAATGGAGCAGACGTTCTCCAATAGACTATCATTTCTCAGCTATGAAGGAGATGTATTGAGTTTTGCCCATGCTGGAGGATATTCATTCCACCACTTATCTGTCAGTTTGTCAAACTGTGGTGGGTGGACATGGCTGTTACAGTAAAAGTTATGCCATTGATATTTCAAACACTAATGGATTACCCTAAGGTTGATAATTTTCAGCAGACCAAAGAAAGGCAATCCAATAGGATGCATAAGTTATTGAATGATCTCATTAATATCATATTCAAGTAAAAGAAGATCAATCATTTAAGAAATTGTAGCAGTACACCAACAGGGAGATGCTAGAAATTCAAGCTAGTTTCAGAATAAAATGTAAATGATTAATATCATTGCTGACCACAGAAATATATTGGTTGAAAGCCAGGAATACTAGAAAAATGTTAATCTATATGGATCATAAAAAACTATGGGAAATATTTATGAAGACTGAAATTATACAACACTTAATTGTGCTCATGTGGAACTTGTAGATAGACCCAGACCTGTATATAGGTAGTTTTTGGAATGGATCTGAAGGCTACTGAGTGGTTTAAAATTTGAAAATGTGTGCATAAAGGTTGTATCATGTCACTACGTTTATTCGATCTGCTGCTGTTAAATGCCGCCGACTCTCAGTGACACTGTGGGCCATAAGCACTGCCCAGTCTTGCACCTCACCATTGCTGTTTGAGCAAACTAGGTCAATCCTTCTCCGAAGGGTCTCCCTTTTTTTCACTGATCATCTATTTTACCAAGCATGATGGCTTTTTTTCCAGAGACTCCCTGGCTAGCTTGTCCAAGGGAGTCTCTCCATCCTAGAGTCAAGTTAGCATTCTGGTGGTACATCTTCCAAGGAAAGGTTTCTTTGTTCTCTGGCAGTCCACGGTACTTTCAATATGCTTCCCCAGGACCAGAATTCAATTTTGTGGATTCTTCTTCAGTCTGCCTTGTTCAATGTTCAACTTTAACATGCATATGAGGTGATTGAAAATATCATGCTCTGGGGCAGGGAGGCCATAGTTCTCACAGTAATATGAGGGGATGCCTCCCAAAAAACCTGGAATTTTATTTCCCAAAGCTATGTGTTTAAATTAAAAAACAACAATATTATCACCTTCAAATTACTATCCATTACACTTAATACATTCCTCAAATCTGCGATTCCATTCTTGGAAACATTTTTCAAAAACATCTGTTTGGATTGCTGTCAGCTCCTCCCTCATTTGTTTCTTTACCTCTTCTACGTCCTTTCATGTCCCTCTGCATTCATGGAAACAAAAAGAAGTTGCATGGAGTGAGGTCATGTGAGTAAGGGGCATGGGGCAAGAAAAGCATGCTGTTTGGGGCCCAAAACTGGTGCACTGAGATGGCTGTGTGCGCAGGTGCATTGTCACCGTGGTGAAACCAGTCCCCTGCCTGCCACGAATCAGGCCTTTTTTGTTGCACACTGTTACATTACCTTTTCAGAACCTCTAAACAGAAAGCTTGATTAACAGTCTGACCTGGAGGAAAAACTCCAAATGCACTATGAGTTGACGTTTTCATACATTCAGGAAGTTGACAGATGTTCAGAATGAGGTTTCTTATCAAAGTTTTACCTTTTAGGAAACCAGGAAACCACTCGTACACTTGAGTTTTTCCTTTAGTGCTGTCCTGGTAAGCTTTGTTCACCATCACAACAGTGCGACGTTTTTCCCAAGGAGGAAAAGAAATTTCACAGCCGCACACTATTCTCCTAAATTTGCCATCTCACACACACACACACACACACACACACACACACACACACACACACACACACACACACACAATGAGGTTTGAGCAAAACGGCTTTCCTGAAAACATTCACTGTGACCAGAGAGAACTTTCCCAGATGACGCCACTAGGTGCACTAACTCAGAGCGAGTTGTTGGATACTTACCCAGTGGGAAAAACGAAAGTTATGGAAGTTCCACCCAGCAGATCTTCTTTCCATTTTTTTGTTCCTTTTTGATACCCCCTTGCATTCTTACTCTTCAACATTTTGGAGAAGGCTGGTGCAGCTGATTTGATCAGTGCAATACATCATTTGATATCTTGACTGTGTTTGTGAACATGGATGTGGATCTGTATAATCTTTCCTGTTTGAGCTTTGTTGCAGCCACTGTGATGATCCCTCCCATTGAGGATTTTCCTCGCCACCCCCACCTCCAACTTTACTAAGCATGATGTCCTTCTCAGTGGAGTGGTTCACCGGGCTAAATATGTGAGCCAAGGTCTCACCAGTGTATCCTTTCAGAAGAATTACAGCTGTATCTATTCTAAGACAGATTAACTTGTTCTTCTGGCCATTCATGGTCTTTTCAATATTTGTTCCCAACACCATGACGATAAGGCATCAATCCTTCTTGAGTCTTCCTTATTCATTGTAGAGCTATTGCATGCATACAAGGTGATTAAATACTATACGCTTCAAGCAGGTACAACCTTCATGCTCATTGACCCTTTTGCTCTCAAAACCTCAACAAGTTAGTGTTGAAGAAATCGAAGAATTCTACTACATTCTTCATTGTGAAGTTGATCATACAAGCAATCCAAGTGTGAATTAATAATTATCCTGAATGAAATGCACAAGCTGGAAGCATAGAGAAAGTGAATTCAGGGAACCCAACAACAACAATACTGTTGTAGTAGGTCTGGCGGCCCAGCAGGTTAAACTGGTGGTTCAAACTCACCATCTGCTCCACTAGAAAAAGATGAGGACATCTGTTTTCATAAAGATTCATAATTCCATAGCAATTCTACTATTCTATTGCTTCACTATGAGCCCAAATCAACTCTGCAGTGGATTTGGTTTGGCATGAGAATATTCCAATGAGTTAATGGTAATCAAAACAAGCTTTATCATATAGACTAACAGCACTTTCACAGTACCATGTAATCCTTTAATTTTTGTTTATTCTCATACTTTGATTTTGATAGTCAAATGCATTTTAAAAAACTTGTATGATGACCTCCTTCCATATAGTTTACAGGCAAGAAAGTCATAATTGGTTAATTTCACTCTTTTCCATAGGAGCCCTTGTGGCTCAGTGATTAGGAGCTTGGTTGCTAAGTGCAAGGTTGGCAGTTTGAACCCCCCAGTGGCTCAGTAGGAGAAATATATAGCAGTCTATTTTTATAAGGATTTGCAGCCTTGAAAATTCTAGTGGGATAGTTCTACTCAGAAATTAGAATTCGTTTTAAGGCATCATGTTTGGTTTGGTTTTGTTTACCCGTTACATGTGGTCATGATGAATCAGAATCAATCCAATGGTTTATAATAACAAGACAACCGTCTATAGAATTTTGCCACAGACTGTTTCGGGTCTTGTGGAGATGAAATATTATGAAGGCTATATAGCCTTTGCTCTGTTTTTAAAAAGATATATTGCTACAAAGGCTAAAATTGTTATAAAATTTACAAGGTTTTGGCAACCTAGACTTCTGGAACCAACATATCTGAATGATTTGGCAGTTTGAATGTTCTTCTTGCAGATACCTTCTAAAAATAGTCATAAATTATTAAATCACAATATGGAAGTTGTTCTTTTTGCAAGAAGAGATATATTAATTGCTTAACAATTTCAATTGCATGAGAATTTTTTCATGGACATATGATCAATAGTTCTTCTAATTCATTAATAATTTACAGGGAATCCAGGACAGATGATCCCTTCAGGATCAGTGGTGAGAGTGGCGATACTGGAGCGTGGAGAGAAGGTGGAGTAGAGAGACGGAACTGATTATAAGGATCAACATATAACCTCCTCTCTGGGGAATGGACAACAGAAAAGTGGGTGAAGGGAGACATTGAACAGTGTAAGACAAGAAAATATGATAATAATTTATAAATTATCAAGGGTTTGAGAGGGACGGGAGAGTGGGGAGGGAGGGAGAAAAATGAGGAACTGATAACAAGGGTTTAAGTGGACAGCAAATGTTTTGTGAATGATGAGGGCAATGAATGTACAAATGTGTATGTATCGATTATGATAAGAATTGTATAAATTGTATAAATAAAAATATTTAAAAATATATATTATTATATATATTATTTCAGTTTATCTTCAGTTTAAAAATGTAAAAAATCTAAATATATATGCTAAAGGCAGTCTATAAGAATTTCAGGCAATTGTAGATTTAAAATGAATGAGAGGGAGTATGGTTTTGAAATGTTATTTATTTTGAAGTTTGCTTTATGTAAGTTGTTTTTCTAAAGTTCATCTTAGTTCCTAAATTTTGCTTCTTCAGGAATATTTTTAGTGTTTATGATAGGAATGAATAATAGTAATTGTTTAAGCCAGGTGTTGTAGAAAGATACTGGAAATTAAGCCAACATGGAGTTCTCCTAGGGTCTATATATACCTCAGGGTTCAATTTCAGACTGCTTCTATTTCATCCTGAATTTCTATTTAGTACAGCCTACAATGTGTGCCAAATCCCTAACGAGGTACCTTTAATTGAAATTAAGAGAAGCAAGTTAATTTTAATTTCTCCATTAGGATATATGTCATCGTTAAATAGTTTAACCAAGTCTTCACTCTATAACCCTTGGAATCGTTCTCTTTTACCTCTGTCAGTTTATAGCTATTCTTATATTTTCACAAGATGACAACTACCGATTAACTTCACTCTGGTTTGTTGTTGTTAGGAGCCATTGAGTTGGCTCCGGCCCATAACAACTCTCGGCATAAAAGGACAAAATGGCTGTGGCGGCTCCGTCCTCATGACCATTCCCGTGCTTGAGCCCATTGTCGTAGCCACTGTGCCAGCCCACTTCATTAAGGCATTTCTCTTTTTGCTGTCCCTCTGTTTTACCAAGCACACTGTCTTCCTCCAGAGATGGCCTCTCCTGACAACATGTGCAAAGTAAGTGAGACTAAGTCTACCCATCCTTGCCTTTAAGTAGCATTCTGGACATACTTCCTCCAGGACAGATTTGTTTGTCCTTTTAGCAGTTCCTGGTACTTCCCGTATTCTTCTCCAGAACCATAATTGAAGTGCATCGCTTCTTCCTCAGGATTCCTTATTCAATGTCCAACTTTCACATACATATGATGCAACTGCTTAGGTCAGGCCCACCTCTCTTTTTAAAGTAACATTCCCTCCCTCTTGAACCCTTGATAATTTATAAGTTATAATTTATTATTTTGTCACATCTTACACTGTCCGACAACTCCTTTCACCCCCTTTTCTCTTGTCCATCCCCCAGGGAGGAGGTTATAGGTATGTCCTTGTAGTGGGTTCTCCCTTTTCACACCACCCTCCTGGTATCGCCACTCTCAGCACTGGTCCTGAAGGGATCATCTGTTCTTTTTTTCTTTTCCCATCTGTTCTTGATTCCCTGTGCTTCCAGCTCCTATCTGTACCAGTGCACATCCTCTGGTCTAGCCAGAGTTGTAAGGTAGAATTGGGATCATGAGAATGTGGGGTGGGGAAGCAGGAAGCATTTAGGAACTAGAGGAAAGTTTTATATTTCATCGTTGTTACACTGCATCCTGACTGGCTTGTCTCCCTGCCCCTTCTGTAAGGGGATGTCCAGTTGCCTACAGATGGGTCTTGGGTCCCCAATCTGTACTCCCCCTCATTCACAATGATTTGATTTTTTATTCTTTGATGCCTGATACCTTATCCCTTCGACACCTTGTGATTACACAGGCTGGTGTGCTTCTTCCATGTGGGCTTTGTTGCTTCAGATCTAGATGGCCACTTTTTAACCTTCAAGCCTTTAAGGCACCAGGTGCTGTATATTTTGATAGCCGGGCACCATCAGATTTCTTTGCCACATCTGCTTATGCACCCATTTGTATTATGTACCTCCTTTGTCTTCAGCTATTGTGTCGGGAAGGTGAGCATCATGGAATATCAGTTTAATAGAGCAAATTATCCTTGCAGTGAGGGAGTTCTTGAGTGGAGGCCCAATGTGCATCTGCTACCTTAATAATAAAACTATAAATATATGCACATAGACGTATTTTCCCATACTCGTACTCATGTGCATGCCCTTGTTTAGAACTCTATAAATGCCCTTTGCCTCCTAGTTCTTTCCTCGATTTCCTTGTATTTTCCTCTTGTCCCACTATCATGTTCAGTCTTCAGTTGGGTTTCAGTAATTCCTCTCAGTTACATTACCCTTGATCAAGCCCTATCAGGCCTCCAATACCCTCCTCATCACCAATTTTGGATCACTTGTTGTTCCCTTGTCGGTGGGTTTGGTAACACATTTTCCCCCACCTTCCCATTTCCATGTCGCCCCGGAACTGTCAGTCCAGTTGTTTTCTCCTCCAGATTGTTCATCCAGCCTATCTTATTTAGAAAAACCTGTGAAAATAATAACATGCACAAAAACAAGACAGAGAAAACAAAACAACAACAACAAAGAAACCAATGACCAAAACAAAAACAAAAAAGAAAAAGAAAAGAAAAGCAGGTAGATAGTCCAAATATTGTTGTTGGCCTTTAGGAGTGTTTTCCGGTGGAGTTGATGGGATGCCACACCCTGGCCCCAAAGTCTATTTTTGGGGATATCATCCTCAAGGCTTGGTGGGCCAGGTTGGCTCCACTCTCTCTTCCTTCCCTGTCATTTGCTCCCTGAGCTCTGATCAAACATGTTCCTCTCCCTGAGCTGCAGTTTCAGTGCTGTCCTCTGAAGTAAATTCTTATGGGGGAGGAGTAGGCGTTCATGTAGTTGGGATTGGGGCCAGCCCCACAGGCCTCTCCACTGGTTCCCTACTCCATGTCAGTATGGTGCATTCACGTCTTGGAGCACCGGGTTGAAGTCTGGTCCCTCTTTCCCTGTGGAAATATAAACAATATCCTCCTCTTGGGTGGATTAGTGCCCTGTTCCCCTGTTACCCATTTCTTTTTTGCCACCCCCCCACTCCGCCTCCTTCTTAGGATTTGATCTGGCCCCTGCCATACTACCTGGACTTCACCCTAGGAATGTTTGTATACAGTAGCTTTTTCCCTGTGCCCCTTTTGCATTTTTTAAAGCTTACCTCAGCATACTCATGTTGTACTTGTGTTTGGCTTACTTCACTTAGCATAATTTCCTCCAGTTCTTCCCGTGTGGCAATGTGCTTCATACATTCATCACTTCTTTTTCATGATGCATAGTACTCTATTGCTATGTAGGTACCACAGTTTTTTAATCCATTTGTCAGTTGATGGAAATTTGGCTTGTTTCCAACTCCTTGAAATTGTGAACTGTGCCGCAATGAACGTTGGAGCACAGATGTCTGGCCTTGGTTTGTTTTTTTGAGTCTTCTGGGCATATGCCCAGTAGGGAGATTGCTGGTCATATGGTAGCTCAATTTCCATCTGTTTTAGATATTTCCAGATTGATTTCCATAGTGGCTGTACATACCTACAGGTCCACCAGCAGTGGATGAGAGTTCCTATCTCCCCACATCCCCTCCAACACTTGTTGCTTTCTGATTTTTTGAATTGGGCTGATTTTGAGGGTGTTAGGTCGTATCTCATAGTTGTTTTAATTTGCATTTCTCTTATGACTAATGATAGGGAACATTTTCTCTATGTTTATTGGCCATTCGGATTTTTGGTACTGCGAAAATTCTCCTCAGGTCCTTTACCCACCTCCTTAGTGGGCAATTAGATTTTTTTCTTTTTGGAAGCTAGCAGAGCATGGTAGATTTTAGTAATAAGGTCTTTGTCTGATGTGGCATTGCTAAAGATGTTTTCCCAGTCCATGGTCTCTATTTTTACGCTCGTGGTGAATTCTTTCAATGTACACAGGTGACTTGTCTTCAGTATATCCCACTTGTCTATTTGTGACTCCTCTGTATTTGTATCCTTCCCTATTTCGGATAGCCTATGTATTCCCTGTGCTGACGTTTTCAGGTTAGTCCCAATTCCCTCATTGATGGCCCTAATAGTTTGGGGTTTTAACTCGAGGTTTCTGATCCACCTTGAGTTTAATCTTGTGCATGGAGTGAGTTAGGGTCTTGCTTAATTTTTCTGCAGGTAGATATCCATTTTTTCCAGGATTACTTGTCAAAGAAGGCATCTGCTTCCCATTGGATATTTTTTGAGCCCTTTTCAAAGATCAGTTGTCTGTATGCTGATGATTTTATTTCTGGGTTTTCAGTTCTTTTCCATTAGTCTGAGTTTCTGTCAATATACCAATACCATGTGGTTTTGACCACTGTGACTGTATGATATGTGCTAAAGTCAGGTAGAGCAAGCCATCCCACTGTGTGCTTCCTCTTGAAGAGTTCTCTGCTAATTTTGGGCTTCTTCCCTCTCCATATGAAGTTGATTATCAGTTTTTGCATTTCTTTGATGAAAGATGAGGATACTTGTATCTGGATTGCATTAAACATATATAGTGTCTTGGGGAGAACTGACATCTTTACTATATTGAGTCTTGTAATCATGAACATGGGATATTATTCCATTTGTTGAGGTCACTCTTGGTTTCTTGTAATAGTGCTCTGTGTTTTTTCCCATATAGATCTTTTGTTCTTTTAGTCAGGTATATCCTTAGATATTTCAATTTGTACTTTTGATCTCCTCTTCTGTGGTCTTATCCAATCTGTATAACAGCCTGATAGACTTCTGTTTGCTGATCTTATATCCTACCACTCTGCTATACTCCTCTGTTACTTTCAGTATTTCCCTTGTGGAACTTTTGGGATTTCCCATATCTAAAATCATAGCATCTGCAAATAACGATAGTTTCACCTCTTCCTTCTCCAGGTGAATACCCTGATGTCTTTCTTTGCCTTATTCTGTTAGCTAAAACCTCCAGCATGATATTAAATAAGAGTGGGGACAAGGGGCATCCTTTTCTGGTCCCCCTTTTCAGTGGGATTGTGTTAGTCTTTTCTCCATTGACTACCACGTTGGCCGTGGATTTTTCATATTTGACTTGTATTGTCTAGAGGAATTTTCCTTCCATTCCTAATGCTTTTTCCGCATCTATTGATATTATCATATGGTTCTTATAGTTTTTCATGTCAATGTGGTGAATGATACTAACGGTCTTTCATATGTTCAACCTTCCCGGCATCCCAGTTATGAATCCCACTTGGTAATGGCAAATTATTTGTTTTATATACTTTTGTATTCTATTGGCCAGTATTTTGTTAAGGATTTTTGCATTGACACTCATTATGGAAATTGGTTTGTAGTTCTCTATTCTTGTGGGATGCTTTCCCTGTTTTGGTATTAGAGTTATATTAGCCTCATAGAATGAGTTTGCCTTCCTTTTCTATGTTCTGGAATAATTTGTGTTGGATCGGTGTCAGTTCTTCCCTGAATGCTTAGCAGAATTCTCCTGTGAAGCCATCTGGTCTATGGGATTTTTTTCTTTTTTGGTAATCCCTTGATAACCTTGTCCATTTCTTCTATTGCTATGGGTCTGTTGAGATTCTTGATGTCCGTTAGGGATAGTCTAGAGAGGAATTTTTTCCCCCAAGAATCTGTCCATGTCTTCCAAGTTGTTGAATTAATTGGAGTACAATCCTGTGTAGTACTGTGTAATCATCCTTTTGATTTCATTAGGGTCTGTTTTAATGTCCCCTCTTTCAACTCTCATTCTTGCTACTGAAATTTGTTCTCTCCTTTCTTCGGTTAGGTTTATCAGCGATTTGTCGATTCTGTTTATCCTTTCAAATAACCAACTTTAAGGAGCATTAATTTTTTCCATAGTTTTCTTATATTCCCTCCTCTGAATCTCAGCCCTGATTTTCATTATTTCTTTTATTTTGCTATTAGTAGGGTAATCCTACTAACTCTGCTTTAATTGTAAATTTTGTGGCAGCACATCAATCATGAGTCTCTCTGCCTTTTTCAGATGTGCATGTATTGCTATGAAACTTCCTCTGAAGACTATGCTTTCAGGGATCATTTCTATAGTTGTTACTAGAGAAGTTTCTCTGATTGTGTAGAGCACCGAAAACCACGGGGAGGAAGTGCAGTGTTCTCTCCTGAACGTGAAGCTGGCTTCTGGTGCTGCTTTAGTGCAGCTGCCAATTGCTATTGATGATCGTTCTTATCCGCATTTGTGTGGAGAGAGAGGGAGAGAATGCAGTCTGAGTGGTTATTAAAAAAAAAAAAAAAGAAACTTCCTTTGATAACTGGTTTTGCTGTGTCTCATAAGTTTTGGTATGTCATGTTCTCATTTTCATTGGTTTCTAGAAATTTCCTGATTTCATTTGTGATCTGGGCCCATATGCACTGCTTTTGCAATAGAGATTTATTCATCCTCCAATTGTTTGCTCTTATTTTATTCATCTTCCTTTTGTTGAATTCCAGCCGAATGGCACAGTGGTCAGAAAGAGAGGCCCGTGTGATATCAATGTGCCTAAATTTATGTAGATTCACCTTATGCCCCCTCATCTAGTGTATCCTCATATATGTGCCTCGTGGGCTTGAAAAGAATGCGATTTTTTTTTGTATTTGGATGAAAACCTCTGCACATATCTATCAGGTCAAATTGTCTAATTGCAGTGTTTAGCTCTGTACCCTCTTTTTGAGTTTTTTTCTCCCTCTGATCTATCTTTCTCAGAGAATGGTGTATTGAAGTCATCCACTATAATTGTTGAGGCTGTGATTTATTTTTTCATCTTTTGGAGTGTTTGGTTGATGTATTCAGCAAGTCTCTCATTCAGGGAATATATGTTTAAAATGCTTAGTGGTTCTTTGTCTACCGTTTCCTTGAGCATTATATTGTGTCCCTCCTTAACTCTTTTTATGGTTTGCACTTTGAGGTCAATTTTATCTGAGAATAGGATTGAAACCCCCTTTTTTTAAAATTACTGTTTGCTTGGTGCACTTTTCTCCAGCCTTTGATTCTCAACCTATTTTTGTGTGTAGCCTTGAAATGTGTCTCCTGTAGGCAGCAGTTTGATGGGGTGTGTTTTCTAAACCAGTCTCCTAGCATCAGTCTTTTAATGCTGGAGTTCAGGCCATTGATATTCAGGTTTATTATCTCCATCTGCAGACTCTGTGATGTCATCTTATACCTTTTGTGTTGGGTGGTTGTTTCCCCTCTTCCCTTTCTTATTAGTGTGTAATGTGTGCGCGTGTGTGTGTGCGTGTGTGTGTGTATGTCATTCTTGACTTCTTTCCATTCTTAAGCCAATGCTATCTTGGGGTCTATTTTCTCTTTGTTACCCTCTGGGTGAGGTTGTTCTATATGGAAGTCTCTTATTAATGATTAGTGAGTGCTGTTCGTTTGCCCATACTGAGTCAGAAAGGATCTTTTGTAGGAATGGGTTTCATCTAATGTATTCTTTGAGTTTTTCCTTGTCTGGGAAGACTCTTACTTCTCCATCTATCTTGATAGATAATTTGGCTGGATAGAGTATTCTTGGATTTGTGTTATTTTCCTTCAATTTTTGGAATGTTATTCAACTCTCTCCTCTTCTTCATAGTGTTTGCTGATAGGTCTGAGCATATTCTTATTTGGAAACCTTTATATGTGATTGCTTGTTTTTCCCTAGTTGCTCTCATGATTTTCTCCTTTTCGTCAAAGTTGGATAGTTAACTACGATGTGTTTTGGTGACTTCCCCTTGGGATTCAGTCTAGCGGGTGTTCTTTCAGACTCCAGAATGGATGCCTGATTTCCATTCATTGAGATGTGGAAGTTTTCCTGCCAGAATTCTCTCACTATTGTTGCAGATGACTTCTTTGTTATGTCTACCTCTGGTAATCCAACTCTTCAGAAGCTCCACTTCATAGTGTCAGATATAGCTCTTAGGTTTTCTTCACCTTCTCTGATGATCTTATTAATTTTTATTCACGTTTGCTAATGTCTGCTTAGCTGTCCTTTAGGTCACTGTTACAGTGCTTGGCTCCCTCCAGTCAATTTTCGAGGTCTGTGATCTGATACTGGTTTTTGTTGTCTCCACCCTAAGTTCTTTTATTTCCCTTTGGTGTATGGACTTTAGCTCCTCTATCAGTTCCTCCTTTTTCCTATTATTTCCCTCATATCTTGTATGACTCCAAGCAGCATTCCAAAAATTTCTTTCTGTGGCAGATCAATGCCTGCCTTTTCTATGCCTGTCATTAGGTTCAGGGAATCTTCTGCCATTGACTTTTGTTTCTCCTGGTTTTTTTATTGAGGCCGTTGTGGCTGATTGCTGTTTTCATTGCATTGTTTTTGAGGAGCCATGTGCCATTTTCCATGGAGTCTAAGAGCACTGGTTCTCTCTGGAAGACTATAGGAATTCTTCTTCGAACTCTCTGCAGCTAATTTCACTATAGAAATGACCTACCACTTTATCCTCCTGTGGCTTCACTCTTTCCCTAGTCAACCAGTATTCTGTTACTTGGAGGGCAATTTGGATGGTCCTGTCAGGGGACACTGTTTGGGTTATTGTGGACCCATGAGAATGGTGCTGTACTGAGTGATCTCACAAGAAGCTGTGATGGTGTGGTCCTCAGCAGCTTGGGGTGCCACAGAGGGCATGCGGGGGTTCCCACTGCAAGGGGAGTGCCGCAGAAGGATGGTAGGTTGTCTGTTTTGTTGCAGAACACCTCTAATGGCGGGCAGAATTGCTCTGGAAAGATAGCTCACTGTGGACGTTAGGCAGAGGTTCCTGCAACAGCATGGAATGTTGGCAAGTGTTGGCCTAGCTGCCTTAGCCCATGTGATGAACTAAGGCAGGCAGAAGCATGTTTTCTCGGTCCCATGGGACCAAAGAGGACAGATAGGAGCTCCCCCAGTTACACAGGCAGGAATTCCCAGGAAGAAGTTGGGCAGAATATCCCCTGGTGGAGGGTGGGCAATCTTTCCCCAGCCTCAGGCTATGCTGCACAGGGTGTAGCTCTCCCAGTAGGATGGAGTTCAGGCATAAATGCCCTTGACTAAGGAGAGTGGTCTGCAGTGGTGTATGAGAGAAAATGGAAGAGACAAAGAAGAAAAAAAGGAAAAAACAAAATACAAAAATCTAAGCGTGTTGAGAGTGTGGGAGATAGAGAGAAGAGAGGGAAACAAACGTGAAAATATATCTGAGCCCTGATCCCTGCCCGTGGGGCTGCAAGGGTTTAATCCCTGCCCCGAGGAAGCAGAGATCTCAGTTGTGTTGAGATAAAGTCCCTGTTCCAGCTTGAAATGACCCTGGCTACAGCCGACACAGTGGCAGGGATAAGGTCAAACCCTAGCCAGCCTCCACTGTGGTAAATCAAAAGCCCCCAGCCCCTCAAAACCTTGTATATCGGTGTCTACTTATCTTTATGATGACGCTCCTGTGATCTGGCAGTGTTGAATTCCCTCTTAGTAACTCTCCTGAGCTGATTTCTGGGGAGACCCTCTGTATGTGTTACTGAGATGCTCTCTTCCTGGAAGCCCCATTTTCGAGATTTTTAAAGAAAAAGTAGAAACACTAGTTACTTAAGAGAATAAATTAAATCACCAAAATGAAAAGTAGAAGAATATTAATTTTAGTTAAAATTATTTGTCATTTTATTCATGAGCTACAATTCAAGAAGAAGGTGTTATGAACTCTTTTGGTTGCTAAGTTATGATAAATTTCCCCTCTCTTGCTTCTCAGAAGAATTAATTTTTATTCTTTCTTCCCTCTCTCTTTTCCTTTCTTTCATCTTTTTCTTTCTTTTCAGATAGTCACCCTAATACCATCTCTATAAAGTCTTCCTAAGTAATGTAACCAGCACCTGGCATTCTCCTGGTGATTAAGGGGATATGTGCCAAAATATTGGAATTCAAAAAATAATGTATTGTTTCTTAGGTGCCTTCCTCACTTCATGCTAATCTGGATGTGGACTCATGACTCACAATGACAATGCTTACAAATCTCTACTTCACTGCAAGAAAATGATATCTTTAAATTAAGGATATGCATCAAAGCCAAAGGCTGCCTCACAACTCAGTGTCCAGTTCTGTAAATTATTGTAAATGCTTTTTTAGTAGCTCAGAAATGACCCAGAATTCCTTTAAATATCTGAAAAGTGGGGTTGCCAAAATAGAGTCTCATTTGGGGTTTCTTATACTATTAATCACTCTGTGATATACCTTGACCAGGGTTCTGTGTCATGCAGCTACAACTCTGGGAAATAATATACCGACTTTGCACATGCTGGCATCTGAGGCTGTCTGGGTATCACTAAGGTAACCATCCCTGGAGCCACTTCTCTCCATAGTTTTCTTATTGAAAGAGACAATAGATTTTCTCACTGTTTAAACTGATTAGAATTTTTATTTCTGCAACAAAACTCTTTCTAATAGAATAGCATGCCAATTGAGAAGATTTCCATCGAAGTAACCACTATATCAAGGTTTGCCAAATATTTCCTTTGACATTATTTTACCTAGGAGCAAAACTTACTTCAGTGGTGGTCATTAATCCCACTATATAGTATATTGACATTCCAAAGTATATGGTTCAATGATGTCATGTTCCACTCTTGTCTGTCAATTTGTCATATAATGGTGTGTGTGTGTGTGTTATTATAACTCTAGAAGCTATGCTATCAATATTTCCTATACCAGAAGGCTAACCCATCATGAACAGGTTTTAAGAGAACATTCAAACTAAGAATAGACTCAGGAGAAGGAGGAGGTGATCCAAATCTGAAAGATTAGCCACTGAATACCTCGTGAGGAGTAAAAGCACACTGAGCCTCTCATGTTGGAAAGCACTCAATGTGGCTGAGGAGGAGCTGCTATCTCAAAGGAAAGTCTAACTTAATGACATGGATGGAGCAAAGCTTTGCAGACTTTCAATTGTTGATGAGGCTTGACTCAAAAGAAGAATAAACAACAGAAATATGCATTAATAGTCAGAATGTAGAATGTAAAAAGTATGAGTTTAAGAAAATTTGAGGTCATCAACAATGAAAACAAACACATAAAGATCAATCTAGTAGGCATTAGTGAACTGAATTGGACTAGTATTGACCATTTTGAATTGATGAGTTAATTATATGGTGAAAAAGAAGACTATCAACAAGATGTCCAGGCACAGTAGCTCCAACAACAATCTCAAACATCCCAACAATAACAAAGATGGCCATAACTCTGCATGTTCTGATGTAGAGAGGCTCTATATGATTTGGCACCAAGGGAAAATGATGACATGTAACTGGGAGTTTGTTTTGTGGAAGAGAATACTTACACTTTTATGGACTTAAACTTTTACCTCTTCTTATTCATTTTTAATGCTTCAACTTAGTAGAAGACCATGAAATTTAGTTTTATATGTTTTTGTTTTATGTTTGCATATTCAACTTCTTTTCCTTTATTAATTGATGATAAAACAACTATTGGAACACAGATTTGTATGCTAAGAGAGCTCAACATAGGGACATTTTCAGAAACAATTTTATCAAAATACTGAACACTTATATAATTATATGTTCATCTAAATTATACGGTCCTTTGATTTATTTGACATTTTAATTTTTAGTCAGATCAGTTGGGGAGAAATTAAACTATTTCGCTTATTTTGCTTTAACTAAATATTTCCACTTGCTGCTTTTTTATAATGTAAAATATGTCATTCTTGATTGTAAATAAGAATTAACTGAGAAAAAAATTAGAAGAAAGGAATCATCTACTCAAATTCCAAGAAGCCTTGCTGGTACGATGGTTAGAACTTGACTGCTAATTGAGAAGGTGGCAGTTCACACCTACCAACTGCTCCTTTGGTTAAAAAGGGCCTGATGACCTGTGCTTAACATTTTTGCCTAGAAAACTCGATTAGGCAGTTCTGTCTGCACTATAGGGCTGTTATGATTTGGATTTCACTTGAGGGCAGACACCAATAACAACATAAAAAGAAAAGTAATTCAAACTCCAGAAATGAAAATATTTTTTGAGAAAGTAATCTAGCTAACTAATAATGGTTTTCTGATAGAGTAGAGAGGCTGGTTGAGAGAAACTGTGTATATTAGGAAGTGAAGGGCTGTCTTATTAATACAGTGAAGGGCTGTATTAATTTTTCATGGTGATTTTAGTTTGGGCTGGAAAAGGACTCCTTGAAATTCTTGTAATGATTCCATAGTACTACCTAACATAGAGATGCGGAAAATGTTGACACTAAATCCAGACTGGATTCAGAAAAAGGTGTCATTTTAACTGCTTCATGTTTTTTGAGCTTTTATACCTTTTTCCCCTCAAATTTTGGACCTGAATAAATGTCAAAAATTAAATTTCACATGGTGCTTCATATTAGCAAACTGAACCAATGCAGTGTTATAAAGTGACCAAATGTTTCCTTTGAAAACCGCAAGTGTACATAAAATGAATATAGATATCTGGGGGGGGGGAATCTGTAGATTGAAATACTGTATAAAAACATTGTGTCTGGCAGTGCATTACTAAACTTCTAAAATATTAAAAATAAATCATATATATTAATTTCAATGGATAACATTATTCTACACATTCTTCTTATTTAAATATTAAAATTAGAATTTTATTATCTGTAATGGTCAGATTTATATAGGGCATTTGCTAAACCCTTAAATTTCAGCACCTATCAGGACTATGTTAAAACAAAATAGAAAATCCCACAAAAACTGGAGTCACAAACATAAATAAAAATGAATACAAAGTTACAAGGAAGCATCATGGCACTAAAAATATGATATTTAATTACATCTCAAAAGATTGGCTTTTAGCCCAGCTTTCCAGTGCCTGTGTGACTGTTGGTAAATTATATCAATTCACTTAGGATTTATTAGGTATACTTAGGAATAAATTGAAACCTATATCTATATAATATCATGCAGCTTTCATTTTACTGTTTTAGCTGTATTGTTTTTAAATAACAAATACTATATATTTTGCAAGAGCTCCTACCATCAAAATATACTCATGAATATAAATAATCCTATTATAGATCATCAATTTCTTGGATATTCTTTCTGACCCATATCAAACGCAGCAAAATTCTGTTTGATAATTCAAGACAAAAAGTTTCAGTTTTCTTAACTTCCACTAGTGAGTCACCTAACGCTATTCAACGTTAGTACTGCTGTTTCTGCACTCAGTTGATTAAGTGTGATTAGGATTAAATTTCATTACCAATCTGGCCCTTCTACCACATTCCATGCACAATGATAGGGAGTAATTCCAATGCAATCTGCTGTAAAAGGAGTCAAATACTGAGCAGTTACTTCATTTTATTGAACATTAAGAGACTTAATACATTTATATTGCTAGAGATGCTAATTGCTTTTTCTTGTGTGTGAGAGTATAGAATTAGAAAGTAGGTTTAAATTGTACCCCCAGATCATGTTCTATAAGCATCATTTAGGCTTAAATATGTCTAAGACATTATCAATGTTCATGGAAGCAGCAGGCAAGAGATAAGTGATGTATTGCCTGGGGAAAATCTCCCTCATAGGACCTCTTTAATGTGTTGAAAAGCATGGAGATTGTTTTCAGGACTAAGGTGTGCTGACCCAAGGCATGGTATTTTCAATCGCCTCACATGCATGTGAAAGTTGCATATTGAATAAGGAATCCTGAAGACATATCAATGCATTTCAATTGCAGTATTGGAGAAGAACATTGAAAGTGCCATGAAATGCTAAAAATGATCAGCAAATCTGTCTTAAGGGATGTACAACCAGCGTTCCTTAGAAGCAGGGATAGTGAGACTTTATCTTATATACTTTGGACTTGTTATCAGGAGAGGCCAGTCCCTGGAGAAGGATATCAAGCTTGGTAGAAGGGCAGTGAAGAAGAGGAAGGCACTGGATGAGATGGATTGATACAAGAGCTACAACAATGGGCTCAAGCATAAGAATGGTTGTGAAGATGAAGCAAGCCAGGGCAGTGCTTTTTTCTGTCATACAGAGAGTTGCTTCTGGTCAGAACCAAGTCAACGGCACCTAACAACAAGATCTGACTGCCCTGTGATGCAGCACCAAATGAGAAAGATGGATGGCAGACAACAAGAGAGGAAACTAGTGGGAAACGGCAACACATCTGGAAAAATAAATGATGAGCCTAGCTTTGGTAAGTCAGGAATGTTTTCACAGAAAAAAAATGACTTGAAATTGGACCTTGGAAGAGATTTAACAGTTCAACAGCTGGACAAGGTTGGGGTAGGAGCATTTGTGTACCAAGGCTATGACATTTGAAAACGCTTACTGGACTTCAAAATAAAAAGGAAGGAAAAGAACTTTGGAGTCTGTGGAAACTATGAAAGGGAATGATCAGAAGAAGCAAGGGAGAGGTTAAAAAGTCTGCGATTGGACTTTTCATTCCATCTCTAGGATTCTGAGATTTCATCTGTGAAACCAAGGAAGGACAAGGAAAATAAATTTAGATTATAAATGAACACAATGGAATTTGCATATCTGGAGCATACCAGAATATAAGAATAATACTCTTTCCAGTGACAAGGATAATTAAGAAAAATTTCCCAAAAGTCAATAGATTATTAAATAACATTCATTGAATATGTGTTGGGCAAAATTTCTTTATGTCTACTCTCTTCTAAAATATAGTAGAAATTACTTCATACAGCATTCATTCATAGAAAATATTTATTTTTATTATGTGCTTATTTTGTTGTTGAGAATATCCACAGTGAGACATATGGAAATCCAATAATTTCTACACATATAATTCATGTACTGTTTGGTTCCAGGAAAACTATACAATCATTGTTTGGTTCCAGGAATGTGGAACCAAAGGTTATATATTTCTTATATAACCTTTTGAAAAAATGGAAGATGGATTATGAATCTCAAACTTTGAATCCAAGAAGTTTACAAGAGAAATTTTTAAATATTCTGCATTTCAATAAAATTTAATTTACTATAATAATTTTTCTTTCGTAAAATTCTTCGGACTTTTTATGTTCTTATATACATTGTTTGAGATATCCATCATTGCTGTTGAATTGATTCAGACTCACAGCAACCCTCTGAAGACCGAGTAGAACTAGCCCATAGGGTTTCTGTGATCCTCATGAAAGCCAACTGCCAGTGTTTCCAACGGAGTGACTGGTGGTTGAAGAAGTCTTCAGATTAGCAGATGAAATGCTTTAACAACTGTACCACCTTGTAGGAAAAAATGTATATACAGTGCCAACAAAAATAGGAAAATTTCCACCAAGCCTTTTCTTATCTCTCTGAGATTCACACACACAAACATAAAGAGGCATGCAAAACTTATCAGTAAAAGTTTTGAGTAAAGGATTAAATAGATGTCACTGATTAATGAACTGATTACTTAAATTAACTCTCAGAAGAAGGGTAAGTGAAAAGTGAGCAATAAGTCATGTTAATTATGTTCCAGTCTCCCTTATTTTGAAAGGCCATCTGGCTGATGTAAATCTATACAACGGTGGCTTAAATGAAACATGCTTTTCACCTTGTTGCAAACAGTAGCTTGATCTTGCCACCCAAGAAGTGAAAACGCTGGCAGCAGTAGTGGTAGGTATTATCTGAGTATTAATACTAATTAACTAGTATTCCTAATTAGAGTACCATGCACTGAAATGCTATGCCAAGAAGGTCATTCTGCTTAGTTGTAACAAATTTACATTTATTGAAAAATGCTAAAGCTATAATTTTTCTTAAATCTTAAAAACATATGGAAAAGTATCTTTACTATATATTTAATCATCTTAAGCTAGTTCCTGTACTCATATTAATGATAAGCACATAGTTTATCTTTTATAACATTTTTATATAATAATAATTCAGTTTCTCTTGAAAAAGTAATGATAAGTACTAGAATATGAAGAATTAAAATATGAATAGCGCGTGTTCATGGTTTGAGCTTATGAGTGTAACTGAGCCTTGTGAGTAGCCTTCAAATGGAGGTCTGAATATGATAGTACTGGAAAGGCGTAAGCATCTTAAAGCCACTGACTGTTTTCTCTAAAGCATTTTAAATGTATTTATTTATAAAAATAGGTCTAATAAATGAATTCATGATAATAAACTTGGAAGAAAACAACAACAACAAACAAATGCTAAGGGCCAGAGCAACAAGAACACAAATTTGAGCTGTCTTAACTACTTTGCTTGTGAAGTTTTGATTTTCTTCATCCCACCTCCTAAACATTAAAATGTCCAGATAAGGTTTCTTATATTTACAGTTCCATTTTACTTTTTATTGTCATCAGAAATTCCACTTCAGAACCCCCCTTACTTTCTTCTGTCTCTTGTTTATAGGGGTGCTGAGAGTCTGCCACTTGTCTGTCAGTGTGTCATACTGTGGTGGATCCTGTGTTGCTGTCATGCTGAAACCTGGATGGCTGGTATTTCATATACGAGCAGGGTCACCAAAATGAATAGGTTTTAGAGGAACTTCCAGACTAAGAACAGATGACAAAGCAGGAATAGGCTGTCCACTTCAGAGGCATTAGCCACTGGAGCCCCATGGAAAGCACTGAAACCCTTGGTTACTGAAGACTTGACTGAGAAACAGTGTTGTCAGGGCTAGTGCCGAAAGGCGATCCCTTCTGGTCAGAAGTCATTGGAATATACCCGAGGGAATTGCTGCTTGATCAAAGTAGAGTGCACAACAATGACCTGGATGGAGTAAAGCCTTTGAGATGTTCATTTGCTGATGAAGCATGACTCAAAATGAGAAGAAACAGCAATATTCATTGGAATGCGGAATATACAAAGTATGACTCTAGGAAAACTGGACATCATTAAAAATGAAATTGAAGGCACAAAGATGGATGTTTCAGGTGTTCGTGAGGTGAAATGGGCTGGTATTGGTCATTTTGAATTAGAAAAGCCTATGTTTTACTATTCCAAGAATGGTACAAACAAGAGGAATGGAGTCACATAGTGGTCAAAAAGAACGTTTCATGATAGCTCTGTGTGTCGATCATTCGCTGCTTTACCAGAAACTCCACTCTCAGTAATCTCCTCTCTCTCCTGGAGCTTCAATTTCCTTTTTTCTTCGGGTTTCCCCCTATTTTCTCCAGGTAGACACTTAGCTGTTTCTTCCATTAAAGGGCAAATTACTTCACTTATTGAAGTATGTATGTATCTTTGCAATGTTAACTCTTTGTACAACTACTTTCATATGTTATTATTATCTAGCTTCTGTTTTGATAAATCAAAAAGCCATGTTGAGTCAATTCCAACTGATAACAATCCTACAAGTTCTGGTAGAACTTCCCTGTACATTTCCACTGCTGCAAATCTTACGGAAGCACACAGTCACATCTTGCTAACATGGTGCAACTGGTGGGTTCAAACGAATGACCTTTTAATTAGCAGCTGAGTGCATGGCCACTGACCCACCAGAGCATCTTCTCACTTGACCACTCCCATACAGCAGATTTACCAAATTTTCTTGTCACTAAATAATTGAACAATTTGTAAGTCTGTATCTTATTAAGATTCTTGGAGCACTCTGATATTTTATTTATGTCACTTTGCCTCTGCCTGGCGTCTATCCTCCTGCCTATTGGATGCTCCGCTGTAGCAGTAGCCTTATGTTGACTTAGAGATGGCTGTGCTGCCAAGAAAAAGAATCAACTATGGAAGTAGCAAGAACATACAGTATATATGACCTGTAATAAAAAAGGACAAAACTATACTTTTAATTTATTATATGTCTACACAATTAAATCATTGTTGAAAAAGATAAGCCATGGCTATTAAGATAAGCAATCATAAAGCTTTTCCTTCTGAATTTGACAGAAATCTGAGGTAATTTATAAAGGCAATAAAATTAACATAGGGCTTAAGGCAAATTTAGAAACAAATGATCTACTAAAGCTTGTAGAAACAATTAGGAAACTATTAAACTATAATAATCAGAGTCATGTCAAATTCATAATTTTGTCTCAATTAAATTAAAAATTTTTTTCAAGTGAATATTTGTGTTTTATAAGATATTTTTTCTAGGCTTTGATCAGAAATGTGGATTTATGTATTATAGAATAACAAAACACAACATGAAATAGCATAACATAGCAAAACACAATATATGACTATATAATATAATATTAGCTTACAATGTTTGTTATGAAATGTCTATTTCTTTACTAAGAAAATGTACACATATTGCAGTGGTCGCATAGGATTTTCAAATTAAACTGATATAAAAGTGATAATATAAAAATATAATTTGGATATCAATGAAAGCTTAAAATAAGCACATCTCTGGAAGATAAAAAGCTCCAGGATTAACATTTGAATCTCTGAATATTATGAGATTAGTTAGTTTTGTCTTTTTAATTATTACAAGTATATAAAAGAATTTTCCTGTAAGTCCAGTAATCAAGACCCTCCACCTCAACATTGCATATGAAATGTACCAAGGAGATTCTGACTTTACCCCACGTTTATTTGAAGGTGCTCAATTCAGCAGCACTTATACTAAAATGGGAACAATACGGAGAATAGATGGCCCCTGTACATGGCACAAATGACTACAAATGTATATATGCAAAAAGAAGTCCTGGTGGCATCGTGGGTTCCATGGTGCACTGCTGACCACAAGGTTAGTAGTTTGAGCACGTCCATGGCTCATGGAGAAAGATGAAGCTCTCTGTTTCTGTCAAACTTCACAGCCTCAAAATCCAGGGGCAGTGGTTCCATCTTCTCCTCGATAGACACAAGTTGCAGTGGACTCAATGGCCATGAGTTTGGGCTTCTTGGGTTTTCATTTGAAGACTCCCTGCTGAATTTTTATAAAGAAATTATTAATTTGCTGTCACTCAGAATTAAACAACAGAAAGACTCCGTAACTCAAAGTAAGTTATGCTTAGAGCACAATAAGAGTGTGGTTTTGGGAATATGATTGACATGACTGTTTTTGTTATTATTTACATAAATGAGTCTGAATTAGCTGTTTAAATTTATGGTACATAGAATGAGGAATGCCTAGTAATGCAGAATAAAAATTAGGATATAAACTTTCTTTCTATTATGAGTCTTTGAAAGATTTAATTATTTTAAACATCTTATAAGGTATGACAAGAATATGTCTTATCACTATGGGTATCTATTTCAATATGAGCATTTTCTAAAATTTTTCTGATAAAAATGTAAATGGATGTTTTAAAAATAGTTTTATCTAAAATCAGTTTTTAAATAAAATATTTTTATTTTAAATAAAATATTTTTGTTAAAATTTTTAAAAATAGTTTTATTAGCATTAAATCACATATAATACAGCTTAATTGTTCAATCATATTAAGAAGACTGCAATAATCACCCACAATTGATTTCTGAACAATTTCCAGTTGTATTCCTGCACCCTTGCTTTGCAACCTTGAACTGGTTTCCTTACCTGATCATCTCTAAAAATGATAAGTAGTTCCTACTTTCTAGATTTGGTTGAAGAATAAAACATGTAATTGTGTAAAAGAACTCACTTGTTGGCATAGAGTTAACACTTAAAAGGGGCTGAAATTAACAATGTTATTTAAGATTGGGGCTGATGTTAATATTACTTAAAGTATGCAATTATTTGTGAATTAATATCACACAAATATTTCCATATAAAGCTGATACTGCATATTTTATTTTCTCATATTTATTCATGGTCTTTAAACCCTTATTACCATTGATATACCTGAATTTTAAATTTTAAATAGAACCACAACAATCATTTATTCCATGCCTATTGCGCATTATGAATGGTGCTTTCTGCAATGGTATGATTAATAATTTCTGAAACTAACCAATCTTAAAATTTATTTAAATATATTTAATGAGTGAGTGATGGAGATATCTTCTAAAATGAGTAGTAATCCATTAAGGGTATGTAACCCACTAATGAGATTTATGTTTAAGAAATATTTATTTCACAGCAGTTATTTGGATAGTGTTTTAAACTTTTATAGAATAGAGAAAAATTTGTCTAAACTTAACACCTGAAATAAACCGAGATCTAAAAATACTTTCATTCTGTACTTGAAATATCTTGCTGATAATCAGGATATCTTGTCCCTTGGCATTTTAAGAAAGCCATGAAGTCATTAGGTCTTCATGTGTTTTGGAAGTACAGCATGACACCTGCTCATTGAAGGAGGACATAAATCACATAGGGTCAGACTTTAATTTGGCACCAAATTCTTAACTTCAGAAAGTATGCTATGTGTGAGAGAGGATTCTAAACTCAGAGTTACATTTTGTTTACATGTTCCCAAAGCTTCTTGAAGTAAAAGAAATATGGACCAGTTATATTTTGAAAACAAAAGAGGAACATTTTAATTATGTTATTACAACCCCTTATAAGACAAGAAAAATGTATAGGATTTGTTTGGTGACTTTATCTTAATGAGATTATGAAGAAAGTAGTTGACAATGGGAGCAGGCATTGTTCATAAAAATGACAATATAGCCACTAGTTTATTTTAAAAAAAATCATTTTCTTGGGGGCTCATACAACTCTTATCATAATCCATACATCCATCCATTGTGTCAAGCACATTTGTACATTTGTTGCCATCATCATTCTCAAAACATTTTCTTCTTACTTGAGCCCTTGGTATCAGTTCCTCATTTTCCAACTCCTTCCCACCATGCCTCCCTCATGAACCCTGGATAATTTTTTTTTATTTTTCAATGTCTTGCACTGTCTGATGTCTCCTTTTACAGTGACCAGACATCCTCAAACTGCCCCTGGGCCACATGCGGCCACCGAGGACATTTATCCGGCCTGCCGGGTGTTTTTGCTCTGTTTTGTTTTTTACTTCAAAATAAGATATGTGCAGTGTGCATAGGAATTTGTCCATAGCTTTTTTTCTTTTCAAACTATAGTCTGGTCCTCCAATGGGTCTGAGGGACAGTGAACTGGCCCCCTGTTTAAAAAGTGTGAGGACCCTTATCTGTTGTCCATCCCCCTGGGAGGGGGTTCTAGATAGGTCATTGTGATTGGTTCCCCCTTTCTACCCCCATCTTCCCCTCCCCTTCCTGGTATGGCTACTCTCAATATTGGTCCCAAAGAGTTTATCTGTCCTGTATTCCCTGTGTTTCCAACTCTTATATGTTCCCATGTACATGCTCTGTCTGGCCAGATTTGTAAAGTAGAATTGAGGTCATGATAGTGGGGGGCGAGGAAGCATTAAAGAAACAGAAAGGTGTAAGTATCATTGGTGCTATACTGCACCATACACCACACAGAAAGCAGACACCAGAAGGTGTATGTTTCATTGGTGCTATACTGCACCCTGAATGGCCTGTCTTCTCCCATCACTCTTCTGTAAGGGGATGTCCAATTGCCTACAGATTGGCTTTGGGCCTCCACTACACACTCCCCACCCCCACCCCATTCACATTGACATATTTTGTTCTGGGTCTTTGTTGCCTGATACCTGATCCCCGTTGACACCTGTGATCACACAGGTTGGTGTGTTTCTTCCATGTGGAATTCGTTGCTTATCAGCTATAGGGCTACTTGCCCTTTAAGACCCAGATGCTATATCTTTTAATAGCCAGACACTATTAGCTTTCTTCACTACATTTGATAATGCACCTGCTTTGTCTTCAGCAGTCGTGTCAGGAGGTGAGCATCATGGAATGCCAGTTTAATAGAGCAAAGTATTCTTGCATTGAGGGAGTACTTGAGTCGAGGCCCAATGTCCATCTGCTACCTTAATACTAAACCTATTAATATGCACATAGATCCATTTCCCCCATCCTCATATATAAATATATTTACATATGTACATGACTGTATTTAGATCTCTCTTCACTATTTTTCTATTCTAAGAAAAGTGGATACCAAGAAAATGACTCAAAAAGATTTAAATGTGGTGATAAGAAACTTAAAAAAAAAAGAAAGAGACTATATGTTATTGCTGAACCAAATAATTTCTTAACCAGAAATTTGGGTTATTTCAGCCCTGACAGATGGCTTAGAGAAAATCATGAAACAAAATAACAAGGTCCACTTGTAACTTACAAGGTGCAAGGAAGATTTAAGATATGGGACTTTCTCTTATGCTCCAGTCTACAGATCTGGGGACAATGATGACAAAGAATATTGAAAAATATTGGTTGGATAGAAATCTTTTCATTTGGGAAAGAAAGCCCATTACAGCCAATGAATGAGATGTGAGTTCAAACTTGAGTTGCCAAATGAATGCCATCAAAGTTCCCAATGGCTAGTCAAGAATAGGGATTCTTTAACACTGTCTGTGGAGAGTGAGCAGCTGCTCTCTCATCAAGACTGCAGATGACATCAGTTGGCACCATTGGTGGCTAAAAGGAAAGGAAAGGAAACCAGTTATAGCCTATGACCAAAATCAACACTCATTTTTCTTTCTCTTTTTTCCTCCAACACGTGGGGGATAAATAACGGGATAGAGGGCCCAAGAAAGCAAACCCTGTAGCTCTCTCCTCTCCCTGCACCAGCCACCAGTTTAGCTTTCTCTGAATTGTGAAGGCAGTTGATGGAATGAAATTCATGTTAAAATGAGCAATAGTTTCAGTTAATATTAAACGGATGCCAAATGTGACTGGAAACGCATGGAATTGGACGGGACTGTGGTTGAAAGGAGGGCAGGGCTTCGTGGGCTGCTGTCTGCTGGTAGCACTTTGGGTTATATTTCAGGCTTCTAAACAAAACCCACAAACTTCTCTGAGGGAGAAGGAAAACAAAGATGGCATTCCCCTTTCTTTGAGACCCTACGAAGCTGCGTCCTCCAGGGTGGCCAATAAATTAAATGGCAGTGGAATTTTTTTAACGTTTTATTAGGGGCTCATACAACTCTTATCACAGTCCATACATATACATACATCAATTGTATAAAGCACATCTGTACATTCTTTGCCCTAATCATTTTCTTTTCTTTTTTTACATTTTATTAGGGACTCATACAACTCTTATCACAATCCATACATATACATACATCAATTGTATAAAGAACATCCATACATTCCCTGCCCCAATCATTCTCAAAGCATTTGCTCTCCACTTATGCCCTTTGCATCAGGTCCTCTTTTTTTTCCCCTTCCCTCCCTGCTCCCCCCTCCCTCATGTGCCCTTGGTAATTTATACATCGTTATTTTGTCATATCTTGCCCTATCCGGAGTCTCCCCTCCCCCCTTCTCTGCCGTCCCTCTCCCAGGGAGGAGGTCACATGTGCATCGTTGTAATCAGTTCCCCCTTTCCAACCCACTCACCCTCCACTCTCCCAGCATCGCCCCTCACACCCCTGGTCCTGAAGGTATCATCCACCCTGGATTCCCTGTACCTCTAGCCCTCATATGTACCAGTGTACAGCCTCTGCCCTATCCAGCCCTGCAAGGTAGAATTCGGATCATGGTAGTTGGGGGAAGGAAGCATCCAGGATCTGGGGGAAAGCTGTGTTCTTCATCGGTACTACCTCGCACCCTGACTGTCCCATCTCCTCTAATGGCAGTGGAATTTGGGTTGTTAAGAAAACCGAGAAAAGTGGTCCAACATAGTATACTTGACAGTGATTACTGTAGAAGCAAAGGTTTGCATTTCTCTTAAAGATGCGGGATAGCACCACCAACGCACACATCGTGCTTCTAGTTCCGACTGCTCTCTCCCCGCCACTACCACGACCCGGTTCTACCTAACAAATCTGGCTAGACTGGAGACACACATTCATACAGATATGAACTCTTGACACATGGAATTCAGGCCTGATAAACCCCTCAGGAAGAGTACTGGAAGAGCGATGTCATGAGGGGAGGAGGAGGATGGGGAGGAGGAAGGGGGAGAAAGGGACAACCCATCACAGGGGTGGATATAGAGCACTACCCCCACCCCTCACCCATGGAGATGAAAACAGACATGTTGGCCAAGGGAGACAATGGACAGGGTAAGATAGGAAATAATAATAACTATATAATTGATCGAGGATTTGCGCCGGTGAGAGGGTGGGGGATGGAGGGGAAAAAAGAGGAGTTTATACCAAGGGCTCAAGTAGAAAATATTTTGGAAATGATGATGGCAACATATGTTGCTTGATATAATCGGTATATACAATGTTGTAAGAGCCGTGAGGGCCCCCAATAATAAGATTTAATAGCAACAGCAAACAACGAGCTGAGTTTCCTGGCTAAAGAGGTTAGAGAAGTAATAAGCAAAACCTGTCTTTCTCTGCCTCTCCACATTTATTCCTCTCTAGTCAAGTCAGTGGCATAATGCACCACGATTTTCTACAATGTGGGGAGGGGGAAAACATTTTCTCCATCTACTGTGTTAAAAAGTGTTAGGGAAAATGTGGCCTTTTGTATTCGTTTGTAGTCCTTGTCCCACTAGGTAGAGGAGTACATATAGGATTCAGAGAAGTCCTACGGGAAAAAAAACCAAAAACATATCTGGGGCATTAAGTCTGTCCTCTTCTGAGGAGCTACAAGCAGGTTGCTTGAGACAGGATGGAAATCTAGGTGGCAAACCAGCAGGAAACCCAATTCCTGGTCTGATCACAGCAGGCACAATACCATTTATAAGCTGTTATTTTAAATACTGATGTCCTAGATCTAAATTATACCTGTATGTATCACTTTGACTTTGTATTATTATAATAAAGATATTTTGTAAAATACTCAGCAGTACTATGCAGTTACCTGCGATATACTCCTATGATCTAATTGGCTCACGTTAAATGTGTGTTCTTTCTCTGGTTTTACTCAACTTCATTTGTTATTTTGCAGCTAGAAATATTTCCAGACCGTGTGTGTGAATTGGCCTTCTCTAAATCCAATACCAGGTCAACCTCAAAGCAAATTGAATGGCTGACACGCTTACTGTCACAACACTGAGTATTTACTTGGAACTGGGAACAGGATGCACTATAGCCTGCTCTTGGTAATGTAACAGAGGGGTTTAAAGAGAGGCAAATAGGCTTAACAATTCAAATCTCCATATTGGAGATAACAGACTACTTATCGTCACCACCGCAATTAACAAGAGAAGGCAAGCATATCATCTTCCTGAAATCAAATCATCAATCTTCAAATTTCAATTATTTGGAATAACTAACACAAACTAGGAAGAAAGCATGTTTCTTTTATTAGGGTGGTTCAGTCACAAGTGACACTAGGCCAAGTTAAAGAAATGAGTCCCTGTACGGGTAAAGAACCAATTTCCATTTGTTAATGTGTTGTCAGGAAGGCCCACTGACCAGCCTGGCTGCTGTCATACTGAGGGCGACGTGTCAGGCTACATTAAGAGAACCATTTTTCTTTCCTTGGATGAACTGTTTATAGCTTTATAAGTGCATTTGGATGCACTGTGCTTCAATGAAAACAGGAAAGATTGTGGAGCCAGCATACCTGCTTTGAGGGTATAAGATTTTTCTTTCCTTCTTTCCCTACTGAACTATAAAAGTGATATGTTATTTGAAAATTAATTTATTATCATAAAATAAATGAATACATAAATGTTCTGAGCTAAGTCTTGTATATCAAAGTACGTATGTTCTATCTATCCATCTATCTATCTATCTATCTATCTATCTATATCTATAGATCTGTATATTGTTCCACTTTCATGACATTCCAGGTTGAAGCAATCCCCTTCCTAAAAGAAATTATTGTTATTAACTTCTGATATTATTTCTATTTATTTTTGTTGCTTTTTGGTTTCTTAGAAATCTTTTATTTTAATAGATTTTTGTTAATGCAGTGCCATAATTTATTTAACCTGTCCTCTATACATATTTACATTGGATCTATTTCTAATAATTACTCTCAACAGCTTAAAAATGTCTTGGCATTATAGTAGATCATGCATTTGAACTATTAACTGCATGGTCAGCAGTTTAAACCCTCCAGCTTTTCCATGGGAAAAATAAGAGGCTGTTTGCTCCTGTACAGATTTGCAGCCAGCAAACCTAAAGGGGCATTTATACCCTGTCTTACAGGACCACTATGAGTCAAATTGATTTGATGGTAGTGGGTTTTCTGGGATGTAAGTAAAGTGACTAGTTTGCAGTCTACTTTTGCCATTCATTAGATACCTAACCTTAAATAAAACCTCTGTTTTCTTGCTTTTGAATATTCAGAAAATGACGCTAATCCATATTATCAAAGTCAAAACCAGACTCATTGTAAGTGAGCCCCTTCCAACTCATACACTCCTGTAGGACCAAGTAGAACTGCCCCTGTGGACCTTCTCTTTGCAGGAGAAGAGAGACGTATCTTTTTTCCATGGAGGAGTTGCTGGTGGTTTGGAACACTTGACCTTGTGATTAGCATATCCTACTATGCCACCAGGGCTCCTTAAGCAGTAATGTAGTGAGGGCTAAATGAGATGTAGGCATAGAAATTATTGAACTGATTTTTAGGTTATACAAATCAATATTTTAAAAATAATTAAAAGTAACAGAATATTATAGACTCTAGAGAAGATAATGAATGTAAATCATAAACAATTGATTCCTTTTTGGGGGGCCAGGTATTCTAAAAGCTGTTTACTTATCTGAATATTAATATATCTAATCTAGGAGTGGTGGAGGGATAACAGTCAAGTAGTTCTGACAACATATTTTCATACAATGCTCAGTTTTGTGTGAGGAGACAAATTTCAATGAAAAAAACAAAAGATTTAAAAAATAAACTAGAGCCAAAGGATGAAATTATATATAATATTTCTCAAAAAAACTTACCTCCTAGTCAATTGGTTGTGTAGTGGTGCTACATTTTAATTTAGATGCATATCTCTAATACCTAATAATGTATTTTTAATTTAATGTGCAAATTGAAAGTTCATATAGCATGTAAATTCTTTTGTAATATTATTGTAATCCATCAGCTTTGCTTTTATTATCAATTGCAGGAGTTCTTGATATTCCTTTCATGTCAATTTCTTTTTAATTATATGCATTTCTATTACTAGTATTTTCTACTATCCATGGTTGGTCTCATAGTGACCCTGTAGATCATAGTTGAACTGCTCTTGTGGGTTTACAATATTATAACTGTACATGGACCAAGAGGCAGTTGTACAAACAGAACCATGGAATACTGCGTGGTTTAAAATCAGGAAAGGTGTGCATCAAAGTCATATCCTCTCTCCGTACTAATTCAATCTGTATGCTGAGCCAATATTCAGAGAAGCTAGATTATATGAAGAAGATCACGACATCAGAATTGATGGAAGGCTTAACAACCTGAGCTGTGTGGCTCACACAACTCTGCCAATGGGAGGGAGGAGGACTGAAAGCCCTGGCTGATGATGACCCGTCATGCTTCAACAGGGATGGACCTGAGTGCCAAGAAGACCCTTCTCTTCACAAGGGGACCAGCAGGCACCACCATGATAACAGGAGGAAGACTGATGTCAAGGAATTTGTCTTGCTTGAACACACACTCAAGGCTTTCTGAAGCGCCAGTCAAGAGATAAAACCGCATCTTGCTTTGTAAACTTGCTGCAAGGACCTCTTTAGAGTATTTGCTTTATTGTTATCTAAATCTCCTTTAAATTTGTCATCGCTCTTAAAGTGTATTGTACATGATTTTGATCACGTGAAAAATTTTAAACGTTCTTAATGTTCTAGAAGTGTCTGTTAGGTCCAGGTGCTTGATAGTGTTGTATTTTGTAACTAGGCCCTTGTTGATTTTTATACTAGTACGCTTCCTAAAATTTCCAAGTATTAACGTAATATTGTCTTTTTCACTCTGTAATTCTGTTTCTGCACATATTTTGAACTTTATTATCAGGTACAAATATATTTGTTGTTATGTATCTTATGTTTTGTTTGATGTATTGATTACATTATTGTTCTGAAAAATCCCTATTCACCTTTGGTACTGGTCTATGTTTTAAAATTATTATATCCAATATGCAACCACATGTAGTGGAGAACAGCTGCTAAATTGTGCAAAGTATGAAGATTTTCAAGCCCTTTGTACACTGTAATTTTCCAGAGAGTAAAAGAATCTTATCTTGGGGAAGCTGAGTACAGTATATACTTTTGTCCTTCATATGAAAAAGAGTGTACTACTTTTGATCTTTTTATTGATGGAGAGTTCTCCATATTTATAGATGCAAAACACATGTCAGGTCTACACTGATACCTTTTGGTAGATAATTACAAATGACTTGGCAGCTGATCTAAGGCTACCACTTTGCTAAATTGTGGAATCTATCATCATTCTTCACTGTCCATTTAGATGTTGCTGAATGTAATAAGAATCAATTAATGGGAACTTGACACCACGACTTCTGCATTCTTTAAAACTTTGAGTGGTACTCATATTTGTCATTCTCTTTGGGGTATAATATTGCTTCATATTGAATATATTGGTCTCTAGGAGCTATGGGAGAAGTTATGGGGACTTTTATAATATTAATGGTTTTACTCCACAGATGAGTATATCAATGTGAAGGTTCTGCTGTCTGTTATGATGTGTGAATTAAAATAACAAGTCAGTGTTAATTAGGCAAGTCTGAGAACCAATGATACCTATTGAGACTTGATCTTGGATTTGGACTTTTTTCAGCTGGCTGCTATAACCCTCACTGAAACAGTGTTCTAAGAATTGTAGTTTCTCTATTTTTCATGTCACCCTGCTGTATTCTATAGCTCTCAAAGTTTGGGATCTTCTTCTTTCCTCATTTAAGAGGAAATAGAAAAACTAGGGAGATGTTTATTTATATAAATATAGTGGAATGTCATACCCTAAACCTCCTTGAGGAGGTTTGTATTTCTTTCAATTGATGAATACTACATCTGTAAAAAGTCTCATCTCTGGAACCAGGATAAAAAACTATGATTTTCCATCATGGGGTTTGACAGTAGTCTTTTGTGTACCACTTGCTGTTGTTATCTTTCAGTTATGAAAGTTAGATAACACCCTATCAGTTGTTATTAGAACACCACAACTTAGCCATTATCTACAGAGATCTCTAAGGGTCAAGATATTCTGATTTTTACCCTGACTTCATTGTGCATTAGAATAATTAAATCGGCTTTTCCTTTTACAGTTAAGCACTACCACCTAGCCTGTGCCATAGGACAGGATTCTGTGAAATGGATGGGCAATTCTACCTGCTCACTGCAGTATGCACAATGTCCCCCACACTACAAGGGCATGCCTGCATATCCCACCCCAGCAACTTGCTCTGAGTTAGTGCATCCAGTGGGTTGCCTAGGAAGGTTCTTGCTGGTCACAGTGAATTTTTTTGTAAAAGCAATTTCACTAGAACTTTGCTTTTTGCTTTATTTTCGTGACGGCCAATTTAAGAGTGTGTGGCTGTGAAATTTTGTTTCCTACTCAAGAAAAATGCCGCAGAAATTGTTGTGATGTTGAACACAACTTACAAGGAGAGCATTATGGGAAAAACTCAAGTAAACAACTGGTTTTCTCATTTCAAAAAAGGTGAAATGTCAGTTTATGACAAACCTCATTCTGGAAGTCTGTCAACTTCCCACAAGGATGAAAATGTCAATTTGTGCATTTGAACTTCATTCCACCAGGTCAGACTTTTACCAAGCTTTCTATAAAGAAGTTCTGAAAATATTGCATAGCAGTGCGTGACCAAAAAAGCCTGATCTGTGGGAGACAGGGGACTGGATGTGTCACCGCAATGCAGCTGCTCACACAGCCATCTCAGTGCACCAGTCTGGGGCAGAAAACAGTATGCTTCTCTTTGCCCAGGCACCTTACTCACCTGACCTCACGCTGCGTGACTTCTTTTTGTTTCTGCAAATGCAGAGACATGAAAGACAGTTATTTGAAGAGGTGAAGAAAAAAATGAGAGAGGTGCTGTTAGCCATCCTAACAGATGAGTTTGAAAAGTGTTTCCAAGAAGGGAATCACAGATTTGACAATGAACTAAGTGTAATAGGAGTACTTTGAACATGATAAGGTTGTTTTGTAAAAATAATTAAATATATAGCTTTGAAAAGAAAATACATCACAACCCTATCCAACACTAGCTGTTTAGAGTCTTTCTAAGAAAACCTCTGGAGTTTCTGGGTTGGGCAAATCTTCAGCGTACTTGGCTGCTAGCCAAAAGATCAACTTATCTTAATAAAATGGTGTCACTGTTGCCTAGGAAGGGATTAAGTAACTTCCTGAAGGAAACCCAGTGACAACATGTTGAAGGGTGGATGTAATCTCCGGCTCTCATCTATTTCCGTCAGCTCCTTCAATATTGCACTGATATTGTCTGAATCTATATTTATTATCATTGGGAAATGTACTTTATATCTTGAAGAAGAAAGGATATTACAACTTGGAGAAGCTCCTGAAAATGGACCTCGTTTTCCTATTGGTTGGGGGAAATCGTCGTCAAGAGTAGTTTTTCTTTTTCACAGTTCAGTGTAGCTCTATTTATTTTACTGTATTCCTTTGTCTTCCCTCTAATTCTCTTTAAGCTTATTGATTATTCTCACAGGAATCCTGTTGAGGTGGGAAAAAGAGAGAAAGCTGAAGAAGGAGCATTCATTCCTTTTCTGGCAGCTGTGTGTAGGCGACATGTCATGCTTAGAGGTTGCTTTTCCTTTGGGTGGGGCAGCAGGATATGGCGAGCCTTCCTGCTGGTTTCTCGACGGATGCTCCCCTGTCAGGTTACAAAGCTACGCAAGGAAGTGTAACACATTTGGCAAGTGAGGGTATTTATCTGCAAGGAAGCATTGGAAAATCAGACATATTCCAGAATGAAAATAATAAACTCCCAGTGCTGCCTAACTCTATCTTCTACAATCATGCTGTTTTTGTGATTTTCTCATCTCTCTATCATGCTCGCTGGTTGAAGCTAAATGTTTCTAAATGTATTCCCAATACAGAAATATTGTTTGTACTGACTTCCCTCTGCTTCCCAAGCAAGCATTATTGCTAGTGACATCCTTTGGGCACATATTCCATCTATTCAATTTTGTCATTATAATTGTTCCCTTACTTTGTAGAATGAATAATCTGTTGGGGAAAGGGTTAGGAGAAGGGATAGCTCTGGTTTTCCAGGGAAGTATATAGTAGACAAATGGTAGCAGCAGAAACAGAAGGCTGGCAGGAAACCAGCAGGAGGCGGTGCTGTGGGACTTTTGACACACAGAGCCAGAAAGCTGAGTACCTTCTAGCAGAGATCCCAAACAGCCAACTCACTGCCATCAAGTCATTTCTGACATAGGATTTCAAATACCGTCAATGCTTATTGGAGTAAACACCCTCATCTTTTCCCTGTGGCGTTCCTGGCGGGTTTGAACCACTTACCTTGGGGTTAATAGTTAAATGTGTATCACATAGTACCACCAGGGCTCTGGATTAGCACTAAAATCGCTTTGTGAACCTTGCTCAAGCAGAGCAGCGGTCAGGCTGGAGGGACAGAGAGAGACCGCTTTATGAGGAGGTCTGTGTGGGCTGATGGAAGAATTGTATCCCGAGTCATTTCTGATTCTATATTGAAGTTTGTTAAAAATAAAAACCAACTGCCATGAAGCCGATTTTTACCCATAGGACAGCCTTTAGAGGGACTGTCCCCCCATTACAAAGAGCCATGGGTGAAGTCAAACTGCTGAACTTGTGCTTAGAAACCCATAATAGTTGAATGGTCCGTCAGCCATTACACCAAGAGAGCCCCTGTGGAATCTGTTACTTTCCTAATACCTCCATAATTTTGACTATTGTCTGAGAGTTAAGTGTAGCCATTGCAGAGAATTATCGCAGCAGAGAATGCTGTCTGAGGTGTGGCTGGTGTGAAAATTAGGCAAACGGTTGGACGGGGGAGGCATGCCTGACCTCCCCCTTATAGGAGGTCTCTAGGTTGTTGAAATTGGTGTTTTTCCCTCTGAACTCTGAGGTACCTCATCACATTATTTTTATGGTGACATTACTTAACAAGGGAAACCCGCAGGGTTGAATATCAGGGGATATGTGCTTCAAGGTTGTATTCTCTTCCCATAGTTATTTAATCTGCACGCTAAACAAATAATTAGAGAAAGTGAATTATTTGAAGTATTCAGTGTCAGAATTCAAGGGATGTGCTTTAAAAACCTGCAATCTACATATGGCACAAACTTGCTTGCTGAAGTGAGGAGGATTGAAGCCCTTGCTGATGAAGACCAGGATTGCAGTCTTCAGTAGGGATCACACCTCAGTGGAAAGAAGACTCAAATCCTCACAACTGGACCCATTGTTAACATCCTGATAAATGGAGAAAAGATGAAAGCTGTCAAAGTTTTCATCTTGCTGGATTCACAATCAATGCTCATGGAAGCAACTGTCAAGAGGGCAAAGGAAGTATTGCGTTAGGTAAACCTTGGGCACAAGACCTCTTTAAAGTGTTGAAAACAAGAATGTTCCTTTAAGGATTTAAGTCGTGCTGACCCAAGCCATGGTGTTTTCAATTCCCTCCTATGCATGTGGAAGTTGGATATTGAATAAGTCAGACCAAAGAAAAATAGATGCATTTGAGTATCTAAGGTTCCATGGACTGCCAAATGAACAAAGAGATCAGGCTTGGAAGAAGTGTGGCCAAGGCAAGGATGACGAGACTTGATCTCATGTACTTTTTATCAGGAGAGACCAGTCCCCGGAGAAGAACATCATTCTTGACACAGTGCAGTGGCTTCGAAACAGAGGTAAGCCCTCTAAGAGAAGAATTGACACAAAGCTGCAATGATTGGCTAGACACAAGAACAAGTGTGAAAATGGCACAGAATCAGGCGGTGTTTTGCTGAGTTGCATGCATCTTCAATGGCACATGACAACAGCAATAAAATACTTTTATATCACTACTATTTTCCACATAGAGTATGGATAAAAATTCTCTTGGAAAGAATGTGTTAATGATACAACCATGCTGTTCATCAAGTTAAATTTCTCCAGAAGCATTGGGAAAATTGATGACTGCATGGTAAAATCTGTAACCCTGGAGTATGAATACTGTAAAGGGGACACATTTAAACCAGAGATAGGAGACAGTGGAATCACATCCCCTAGGACACTGATACTCATCATTAATTAAGGGGGTTGAATCTGCAGTGTTGTAAAGGATGAAGAGTGGGGGACCTAGGGGAATCAAGAAGTCAATGTAGTATAATTGAAAGAGAAAGGGCACTGCCGATTGATAGTCACATGCCCCAGTATATCTAATCTATTTTTCTCTTTCTAAATTACATATGTCACTCATTGTAGGCCCAGAATCACTATTCTCGATTGCGATTACGTTTCATGGAGCAACATTGGTTTTCTTTGTATTTTTTGTGTTAGTGTGTGTACATGCCTGTAAATGAGTGCATAAGAAAACATTAGCATCTTGTTATGTATATCTCACTGATATTCAGAAGAGAAAGGCCCACAATAGGATGAAGTGGAACAGGGGCTGCAACTATGCATCAAAATGCAACAACAATTGTGTGGATGTGACAGGATGGGACAATATTTTCTTCTGTTATCCGTTGGGTCATTATGAGTTAAACTGACCCTTTAATAGCTAAAAATAAATAAATCAAATAGAATTCTGTTTATCATATTGTAGAACCATGACCACTATTTCAGATTTTTCTATCCACCACCTCCCATTTCCCTTCCCTCCCAATCCTGGCAACCACTGACAGACTTTTGTGCATAAAAATTTGCCTATTCTATATTACCCCATTTAAGTGGAATCATACAATATTTGTCCTTTTACGCATCAGCATAATATTTTTCAGTTTCTTTCTTTCCACTAAGAACTAAGCCTCAGGGGTACTAAACACAGAAAGTGAGTTGTGGCCAGGGAGCAATATGAAATAAAATCCAATCTCCCTCCACCATTAGAGTGTCATGCTACCGCTTCTGTTCAGAGAAAACACCAAATGGCGGATGAGCAGCACAGCAGCGGGAGGGCTGGAGGCCCCCGGGCCGGGGGCAGGAGCTCACTGTGGCTTCCCCGGAGGCTGGGGCAGCAGCCTGTGAGGACGTGGACATGGTGTCAGAGCTCGTGGAGGCAAAGACAAAGACAAGGAGTGGGCTTCCTGTCACCGAGCTGGGTCATCTGGTCAAGGCCATGAAGGTCAAGTCCATGAAGGAGACCTATCTATTCCCTCAACCTCAGGATGGCCTCAAGGACAAGAGCCTAAAGATGTACCACAATAAAAAAATGATATTTGCATGTTTAAATTCATATTTTAGTTCAATAGTATATTATTTATTATTTAAATTATGTAAATTTGCTCTGTCATTGATTCTTTCTAAAGAAGTCTTAGAAAGACCATGCTTGACTTTGGTAAGCAGTAATCATACAGGGTCATAAAGGTTAATAACTACACCAGGAGGACATCACTTCCATTTTAATCATCATCTTGGTTCTCAGTCTGAGCTGATCAGTAAGGAGTCTCCCAGTAAGAAGTCTTCCTTAGTGAGCAGTGCTTAAAGGAGACCCGTTTCTGCCACAATCGAGCAAGCCCTTAGGTCCATTTAAAGTCACCATAAACTGTTTCTAAATGACGCTGGGATTTAAATTGAAGATCTCTAACTCATTGCTTCCTGAGCCTGAGGTATGAGTCCTTGCAAAAAGAGATATGTACTTATTGTCTCAATGAATAGTGGGATTACTCATGGCTTTATCATTTGTGAATACAGAGCTATGGCAGAACCTCAGAAACCCAGAATTTGGGGATTGCAGGAGATTCACAGATGTTTTCTGCTGGGGTCCACATGCATTAAACATGAAGAAACACAGATCGTATGGAATGTTCTCAACATTGAAACATTGGTCTTATTCCCATCAATAGCCTATTACATATTCTCATTCTGTCAATTATAATTAAATCTCAAAGTGAAATTATTGCAGGTATACAGAACGTTTTTAACAAAAGAATGTAACAGATTAATTTTAAAATAAAAATAGTTTATTGATGCTATTTTTTTGCAAATACAGTCCTGCCTCCTTACTGCAGACTGCCCAGTGGCATTACAGGTCCATCCAGATGTTGTGAATAGAGATGAAGGCAATAGGTCATGGTAATAAGAGTTCATAGGATCTGTTAAATAATATGCAGATATGTAGTATTGTTTCTTGAAATTTCAAGCAAATATCTTTAAAAAGGTGAAACTTGGTATGTGCCCTAAATGTAACATTTTTCTTTATTAACATAGGGCAGAAAGATACATAACTAATGTCTTTCAATTTACCAGGTGTACATCTACTTAGTGATTGTTTTTTTCTGGTTGAAACAATTTACATTATACACAGTCATTATGATGAATCACAATGACTTGAGTTGGGTACTTTTATAGGCAAACGGATGGCCTTGGAGGAAAAACTGTGGGGGAAAGCTCAGAAGTCACATTTCATACCATTAATGAGGGTTTGATGCTGTAAAGGGATTCCTTTTTCAAACAGAATCTCTCCTAAAGTAGAACACCCAGCAAGACAGGAGTGTTTCCCGTGCCATCTAAACGAGCGTAGTTACTGAAATGTAGAATGTCTGGGGCGAATGGCACGGTCACAGTTGAAAGGATAGCAAGCGACATGGAAGTTGGACTGGAGAGTTTCTCGGTTGAGCATTTCTTCAACATATTATGGCTATTTAGACAAAAGGCATTAACTTCTTCCCTCAAACAGCACGGCACACATGCGTGGTTTTGTTTTAAACAGAATACTTCCATTTCTAAAGAGCTTTAAATATTCAATATTTTTCCATAGATTGAAAATTTTGTCATAAAATGTATAGTCACTTCTAGTAAGAGTTGTAGTCTATTTGCACAGGGCAAGTACCATATATTTAGGCAAATAATGCACTTCTGCATTTGTTTGTCAACTGTCCTCTTCTTCCAGGATGCATTTTGTAAGCAACATCACACGATTGTTTTTTGACAGCAACATATTGATTTTTAATGGCATGACTGTGTTTAGGAAATTAGCTCCTGAGAGGAGGGAGTACTTGGCAAACACACATGGAAAGCACATAATTGTGTCCAATGTGGTAGCTATTTGAGAAGTGGTGGCACACTCATTGATTTGGAATTCATTTGTTCTTAAAGAAACCACTTCTAGAGCTAAGAGAATGTGAAGGAAGATGCGTGAATTATCCTTTTGTCCCAGTGACCAGACATATAGGGGAGATCTAGAAAGAATTAACCCCCCCCCCACCGGTCATGGGACCGAAGCTTCATGACAGAGTCCAGAACATGCTGGCAGAAGAGCTATTAACCGAACCTAGAGCACAATGACAACTCATATAACCATTTATTAAAATCATTGTTGTTCAACTCACTAAGTTTTGGAGTGACTTGTTATTGAGTAGTAGACACAGAATGTTCTCTTCAAGTCTAGCTCTCACCGAACCAACTTGTATTAATCTAGAGGGATTCATACATTTGGACTCTGTTCTTGAAGCCCTTCCCTTCCTAGGTCTTTAAACTACTCAAAATCTACTCTTTAAAACCAGGAATGCCCCTTATTGTGCATAATGAAACACTGGTAGTAGGCATACGAAACAGACTTAGTTACCCCTGTAAGTCACCACTGTCTGGTAGGAAAGACAATGATGCAGGCTATTAGTCTGCTGCATGGATCAGATGGCTAAGGCAGTCACATCAAATTACAAATTTCAGATCCTTATGAGATCCCACGAAGGTTTTCAGTTTTATTATTCTCTCTATTTTTCATATCCTAAGAATGCTCATGGGCACATACCTGCATTCACAGCATACACTCTGTGTCTTTGGCATTTGTTAGGTGTTAGCGAGGTCAAGTATACCCTTTGATACTGGACTCCACCCCTCCTGGCATAAGAACTCTGGGGAGACTGTAACCATTGGTGACTTGAGCAAAGCCTGCCTGAGATTAGCACTTGCATAACCAGTGTCTGCGCTATTGAGACTGGGCCTCTGTGCATCAGTTACAACCTTAAATGCAAGACATTCTTGCTGTTTCTGTGCTCCCTCTGGGTATTAGGTGGAGGACTCAGGAGAGGCTGTCTCAAGTCAGCCAGCGTTGGTCCAAGCCAGTCTGTTGCTGCCATGACACCGGGACCTAAGGCCAGAGTACTTTAGAAGTAGAAGCAAATATTTAAAAACGACTGATGTGCTGTGTGTTTATTTCGTATCCTACCTTTCTTTAAGTGGATATAATTTTACTATTGATATAGTAAATGATTTTATTTACACACACTATGTTGCCATACTGTTTTATTCAATCATGGTATGTGCACATCTACTTGTATGCATGTGTATACCTGAAGAAAATAGGAGCCATGTTGCATTTGACATTTTCCACATATCAGGCAAAGCTAGTTTGATTAACTTGTTTAGTTTACGTTACTTGATTATATTTTTCTTATGATGTAGATGACTAGACATGAAGCAAACCACTTCAAATACGCAGTGTCAATACTGATTCATTGGTTTTATTTAAAATTATTCTTAACAAGTAATGCCCTTTTCTTTGACAAAAATAGACAAGATTAAAAAATAAGGCAATTAGTATGCTTTTCATGTTATATATAGAACTAGTTAAGAAGCAGGTGCCTAATAAATATGTATTAACAGTCATTATAAAACATGACCTCAATTGTTCTGAGTCATTTGATTAAAAAATAGTATCTGGCAGAATACAGTACTTGATGAGGAGTTATCAGAATGCACGTCCTGGTGGTGCAACAGCCACGGTCTTGGCTGCTGACTGAAAGCTTGCCGATTAGCAACCACGGGACTGCACAGGGGAAAGTCCTTGTGAAGTGTCTCCATGGACATCACGACTAAGAAAAGCCTGTGGGGCAGATTTACTCTATCATGTGTGGTCTCTCTGAGTCAAAAATCCACTCAACAGGACCTAACACAATAAATAGCCAGGATACTTGTAATACAACTGAAAAACTATCTACACAATTTAATGTTCAAGGTTAAACCTACCCTACATCTGAAATACTTATCTCATGCAATGCAACTTTGCTAAGCAATGTAGTTTTCTGTATTTTGTGCCCAATATCTATGCATTGGTTTGTCATATGGTGGTGACTTGCATGTTGTTAAGATGCCAGAAGTGGCCAGTATTTCAAATACCAGCAGGGTCCCTGAAGGGGAGCGGGTTTCAGTGGAACCTCCAGACTAAGAACAGATCATGAAGAAGGAATCGGCTGTCTATTTCTGCATGATTAGCCACTGAGTAGCAGTGGAACACTGTCAGATATACTAAAACCTTAAGAATAGCAGCACAAAAGTGTCAGATGGCGGGTCCCAAAATGAGCCCCTCGGGTCAGAAGGTACTAAAAATATGATTGACAAAGAGCTGCCTTCTCAAAGTAGGGTCAGTAATAATGACGTAGATGGAATAAAGTCTTTGGAATCTTCATTTGATTATGGAAATGACTCAAAATGAGGAGAAACACCTGAAAACATCTATCAATATTTGAAACATTGAATTTATGCAGATGACAATACCTTCAAACACAACAATGGTGAGAACAGCAGAGTGTAAGGCAGTGCTTCATTCTATTGTAAAGGCTGCCCGGTGGTACCTAACAACAACAACAACATCTACACAATCATGTAGCATGACCCAATCATACCCCACTTCATTCTTTGATTAGCATAAGATGAAACAATCTTTGTTTTTTCATCTAAAAAGAGATTAAAAAGAAATGTTTAACAGTTGTAGTAAATAAAAACAGAGTTTAGTTAATTCTCTTAAACGGTTTTTGTAAAGTAGCATGGCACTCTTACCTGCCAAGGTTAGTTATGTATTTTTAAAAGCTAAATAATAAATGAATATTTCATTAACTTACAATCATGTGATCTTTCAGTCAGTAAAATGAAAAAATACAGGCAAAAGTACCATTAAGATTACGAATGCATGTAAGTCTGCTTTAGTTAATTATTCTATAGAATGTCATTCTCGATATTTTCTTAAGGCATTTTTAAATTCATATTTTCAGAGCTAGCAGCATATAGACTTTGTGTCTGCAGTTTCCTTAAGAGAGTGCTTGCATGCACAAAGGACTATCAGACAGGGAAGACCCCGCGGAGTAAATTGCTATTCAAAGAGTATCTTTGCTCCGACATTTCTTTAGACTAAGAATGAACTAGACAACCCTGCTGCCAAGAGCTTTACTATCTCAGTCCCAGGCTTTGTAGTTCTCTTGAACGTGCTCTTCTTTCTTCTGTCTTTGATGCAAAGTGCTAAGATATGACATCTCATTGTAATGCCTCACCTCCAAGCCCAACAGCAAGAGATTAAAGAAGCCGGGTTTGGGCATTTCACTCGCATGCGCTCTGAGAAAGCCTGCTGACAGCATTAATGTGCAGCACTTTACTCAAAATTCAGCAGGTGGATGGAAATCGCTAATTCTCTTTGGGTCACACACTCATTATTTAAACCAGGTTATATCGGCAAGAAGGAAGTTGTCTTTAAACATGTCCACATTTTGAAGAAGAAAACAGAAATCTGGCTGACCACTTTCTGAACTTGACAGCAATCGAGAATAGGTCATGGAGACCAGCAGGTCCAACTCCTCATGTGGAGCAGACGAGATTACTTGATAGTTGACTCCTGTGTGCTTTGTGCTGTCCTGCTCACATGCACAGGAAAGATGGATGTGGGCTGAAAGCCAGGGTTTCTGTGCTCTCTAGCCCATTCTTTCCTACATTCACTTTGTGAGTAACTTAATATGCTTGCTTCTATGTCACAAATGGTTTGCACACAATTGCCAATGCAAAGGTTGGTGGTTTGAACTCACCTGGAAGTACTATATAAGAAAGGTCTGGTGATGCACCGTTACCAAGATACCTGACAGAGCAGCTCTGTTCTGGAAAACATGTGTTTGTTTAGAGTCAGATTTGACTCTAACAGCAAACACCTAACAGCAACAACCACATAAGAAATTTGGGGTTCATGGCACTGGATGGATACGCATAGTATGATATATACATGTTATCTTGTGGGGGCCTATTATTGTATTACACTAATAGACATCTGAAAGCTATTTATTCATTGAAGGCAGATGTGGGGCTTTGTCTCAACATTACATAATTTTATGTAAATTTATTGCTGGAAATTATGAACTTGGGAAGCCATCTGGTTTCAAACGTATATCCGCTCAGAAGGGAATCGTGCTCAATTTTCCATTCTTCTTTAAACTACTTAATTTTTATTGCACATTGTCCTGCTTTAAATATAATGTTTTAGAAAAATAAAGACAGGCTAGATTTTCTTTACAGTCTCTTTCAAGACCAAGTGCGTTCCTCTGATCTACAGAGAAAAGGCAAGATCCTTCAAAGTGTCCAAGCCTATCAAGGATCAAAGGGAGTGCTACACAATGAAACGGTCGAGACATAGTGGTCGGAGTTACCAGTGGAGCTGTGATCTAGCCTTTTGGTAGTCTAGAATCATGATTCTTCACATGGTAATTCCTAATGATTGAAGTGGTTCAAAAACAGAAGAGGACATTTTCTGAAGTTGAGTTTAACGATGGCAAGCAAAAGTGCTGGGTAAGAAATCCTCTCTCAAGCCAAGAGAATCACATTGGTGGATGATGCGCACACCCTCTTCCTCTACCATTCAACAGACAGAAATTATGGAATACTTAAGAGAAAGCAAAACAAACAAAACATAAGAACAATGACAAAGCCGATAAAATTGAACTCATAGAAAAAACCACAGACAAAACTTCAGCCGAAACAATACGAAGGAGAAAGTCCAGCCAAGCAAGAACATCTCTCACTGTATTATTCTACCTTTCTCATCTAGTGAGAAACGGAGGTGGAAAGTCAGCAAAGTTGGGTGAAGAGTGAGGCATAGTCCGATGAAAACAAATATCACCTTCACAATAATAGATCAGGGGCTGGTCCCACTGCCCATCAAGAGTAAGTGGTAAGTGGTTACCACAGAATTTTCTTCTGGACGAAACCTTGAACACGATTTTCTAAAAAGTGTAGCAGATGCATCTATATAAGACACTTCCCCTGGACACTAGACCTAGAAGAGGAGTAGAGTAAAGGCCATGGCAGGCCGTACCTTCACGAACAGAGTAGAGGAGAAATTGAAGGAAAGAACATGAAATAGTGGTGTATGTGACTATCCAGGATAAAACCTCACTTGCAACTTTGTGGAAAGGAGAGTCGTACCCAGAAGATAGTCAAAGTGGGTCTGAGGACTGTGAGATGTGGAATGTCCATAACACAAGCTTGTATCCCATACAACCACATACCTCACCTTTTCTCTGTACATGTCCGAGCTAGTCCTCTACCACTAAAATAGATTTTAACCAACAGGGGAATATGAATCTTACTTGGAATGGGATCTGTTACATCTGGGACCTCTGTAAGGAAGATAAGCAGACAACTGGGAATTAACAGATATTTGTGCTCAATCTAGGTGAGATTGTTTGGTTTTGTGTCAACTTGGCTGGGTCAGGATCCTCAGAAGTTTGGCATTAAGGCTTCCCCTGTAATATACTTAACATAATGTAAGCAATGCAACCCCTTCCTGAAGCCACAGCCTGATGGTGTCCCTGGGTGTGTGGACCACATCATATATAAATGACACTGTGGAGAACTATGTTCTCTTCCTTGTCTTCTTTCTGCTGGCTGGATCCTGTCTCTGGCTAGGTAAGACTTGGGCTGGTAGCCTGCCACATGGCTGGCTAACCCTTAGACCTATCAGCGACCTTCCACGTATTCTGATAACCTTGGATTCATTTGATGCAGCCTCCACCAGCCTTCCTCCTGGTTTGTTACCCTGTTTTCTTGTTCATAGACTGTGTAGTTTTGTGAGTCACGAAGGATCTCCTGTTTAGCTTCTGACCCAAGGACTTGTGTTGGACTGGGCTTGTCCTGCTACAGTCTCCCTTTCCTCAACATAAATTTTGTTCCAATACCTATATGAGTGTCACTGGTTTTGTTTCTCTGTTAAACACAGCCTAACACGCCAAATGAATGCATCAAACTAAATTATGAGGAAATAGTTAACGGAGGAAAACCTGTATATGTAAGATTGTAACTATAGCTAGTATAGATATTTGAAAAGATAATCCATTTAGAGAAATATGCATTTAAAAATCAAAATTCTTATTGCACATGAAAATACATTTACACGTGTGTTTGTTTTGAAAAACAAATGGACACAGGTGAATGCAACAAGTAATAACTCTGGAAAAATATACACATATATCTCACATTTATGATTTATACACACAACAGAAGTTACGCTAAAAAGAACAGAAAGCAATGAAAGAAATAATCAAATACCTTAGTCTAAAATTTGAAACAAACAAGTAAGACCTAAACAAGATGAATAACATTTTACTCAAATTAAGATAGGCCCTCATGATGTTTATGTCAAAAATGCCCAAGGAGATAGAATCGTTAGTGGTTTGGGCAGCAGACTAGGTTATTGATAAAGGAAAGGATCTAGTGGATATCAAACTTTAGGTTAAGTTAAGGAATATTTAAAGGTAATTAAGCCATGACTTCAAAATTCTGAAGGTAAAATTATGTTAAACTTGGGAATTTGCATGCAATCAAATGAACATAAAATTGTGTGAGTGAATAAAGATAATTTTGGGTATGGGAGAGCACAGAGTGTACTAGTGATAGCACATTTCTCAATGTACTTTACTGTAACAAAACTCGTGTAAAATAAACGAAGTCTAATGAAATGGGGAGAGGTAAAAGAATCAGTAGTGTATGGTAATAGTAACAAAATTATTCATCCTTTTCTTCAAATTTTATACTTACAGTGGCAGCAACCAGATTGTATTATAGAAGGTAGACAGTAGGAAAGAAACAATGCTAACGGTTGTGAGCTTGAAAGCTGGGTCAACTCAAACAGTAGACATCCAGTTTTCACAACGCGTTCTTATGATAAGAACTGGGAGCTCATTTGTGGAGGCCTGGTCGCGTCGTGGTTACTGTCCGGCTGTGACCCACAGTCAGCAGTTTGTGATGAGCAGCCGCTCCGGGGGAGAAAGACAGCGGTCCCGCTCCCTTCGAGAGTGGCCGTCTCAGAAACGCTAGGGCAGTTCTACCCTGTCCAGTGGATCACGCCCAGAGGGAATCCACGATGGCGGTGAGTTGGTTTGTGTGTGTGTGTGTGTGTGTATTTTTTTAACCTAAAGATTGGTCTAAGTTTACCTAGAAAGGTCTTGGACGAGAGGTCCAACAATTAACTTAAAAAATAAATCAGCCAATGAAAATTCCATGTACTGTAGCTCTACTCTCATGCATACAAGTTCACCATGTGTTAGAATAAACAAACAGAAACTCAGATCGCCTTTATTGTTCAAATAGACATGGAAATCTTTGATTTGAGGTGCTAAAGAAAATCTCTAATTTTCCAAAGTAGAAGGTTTAAAAGGAGCTTTATTTTCCCCAGTGAAAAATAAAATAAAAAGAAAAGCCCAAATTTGTATTTCTCATTATGATGTCTATAGGGTAAAGATTCTAGTAATCACTAGCTCCCAGTGTAGTGAAGCTTCACAAGAATGTTCTGACTGACTTCTTTATTCCTCAAAAATGAGAACTTTCTAAAATGCTAACATATTAAAAAATTCCTTCAAAAATTCTTTATCACAAAAATTTTGAAGAATTGAGAGAATGAATATTTTAATACCAATAAAATGAAAGTTTTAGTAACCCACACAACAGAGTCCAATTAACTAACCACTTCTGAACACCTTACCACACTTACATGTTGAGAAACAAATCTTCATCCCATGTGAAGAAGCGAGGTCACCAAGGAGGCAGGAAAGAAAATCAGAGTCAGAATAAATGATAGAAGAGACTTGACTTGCTCTTCAATGCACAATAACTAAAGCAAACTGAAGAAACACTGAAGCCAAAATGCTGTCCCAGAAGACAGAATAAAATATTACAATGAAATGTGCAAAGACTTAGAGTTTTAAAACCAAACATGAAAAACAATCAACACAAAATCCTCTTTATTTCTCAAGCATAAAGAAAAGAGACCATCCTTGGGTTGCAATGTTGCATAATGCATGAGTAAAATATGGAACAATGAGGCAGCATCAACAAACTGTGAAAGAAATAAACAGCATCACTGTATCATAGAAAAAGTTAGTCAGTGTCCAACAGATTTCAGGAGGTGTCATGTGATCAAGCACAGAAGGAAGAATCCGAGCTGCGCTGAAAGCCTGCGTGAAAGCAAGCCTTCAAAAATGCACAGCGTATCAATACAAATGTAGCAACAGACCCAGAGCGGGACGTGCTCACTGGCCTTGCCAAGAAATGTGGAAGAGAGCTATCTGCCAAACAGCCTGGATGAGATCCATAAAAGGTAATCCAACAGAATGTAGAGATGATTGAACTATGTCATTAACAGGGCATGCAAGTAAACTTCTGCTGAAGATCATTTACATAGTTGAAGGAGTACATTATCAGCGAACTCCCAGAAATGTCAGTTGGATTTAGAAAAGGAGGTGGAATGAAGGTTATCATTCCTGATCTCAGATGGAGCTTGCCTGAAAACAGAGAATACCAGAAAGAGTTTTACTGATATGCAAATACATCTAACTCTGTGACTCACTGTGTTCATAAGAATTGCAGATAGACCAAGAAGCAGTGGTTCTAGGAAAACAAGGGGACACTGTGATTTTCAATCAAGACAGGTGTGTCTCAGAATTGTATTCTCTTTGAGTTTCTCAACTCGTGTGTTGAACATATAATCCAAAAAGTGACAGCTCCCAAAAAAGGAGTGCGGCAACAGCACTGAAGACTGTCTGACAGCCTGTAACATGCAGATGACTTAGCCCTGTTGGTTGAAGGTGAAGAGGTCTTGGAGCACTTACTAGTGAAGCACAAAGACTACAGATTAGATATGGATTCTACCTTCACTGGGTTTCTACCTCAAAATAAAGGGAAAAAAAACTTCACATCTGGTCCAACAAGCAACATTACCGTAAACAAATTAAAGAGTGAAATTGTCTAGGATTTCATATTACTTGGATCCATCATCAATCCAAAAGGCCCATGGAAGCAGCAGGCAGGAATGTAAACTATGCAGTGCATGGGCTCAGTGCACTTCAAAAGCTAAGAAACGACTAAGGAAGATAAAAGAAGAATTAAAGGCTTTGAATGATGATGTAGGCAAATTATATTAAATATTCCATGGAATACCAGAAGAAGGAAAAATTCAGAGCGTTTCTTAAAAGAGAGGATATGGAGACTTTTACTCATGTACTTTGAGCATGTCAACAGAAGCACTAGTCCCCAGGGAAGGACAAAATTAGTAAATTTGAGGGTCAGTGAAAAAGGAGAAGGCTCTAAAAAACATGGATTAAAACAGGGCCTCCAACAGTAAGCTCAATACCCACACACACACATACATGCATATATACACACATGACAAAATGACAAGTGGTGGCTGATATATATATATCACATATTTTCTAAATATATAGCTCCATATGAAAGGGCTTCAAAAGATGGCATTTTCCCATGACCTTTTGAAGGCAACACACACACACACACACACACACTTGTAAGGCACTGTCAATTTGTTTCCTACTCATTGAGACCCTACATACAAAAAATAACAAAGCATCACCTTCACAGTCATTACTATATATATATATACATATATATACATACATATATATATATAATGCGTGTGTGCACGTGTGTGAGTGCATGTATCAGCCATCATGTGTTTTACTCTGGGTACTCTAGCGAAAAAATCCACAGAAACTCATGTATAAGAGAGAGTTTATATAAAGATTAAGTGAGCATCAAGAAAACATCGTAACTGAGTGCTGGTCAAACCCACAAGGCCAACATTAATCCACCAATCCATAAAGTCCTCCTCTGTCTCACAAATCATACACTATGATGCCGACTGCAGGAGGAAAGCTGAATCAGTGAATGTGTAAGCATCACAGCGCTGGCAGGGGTCTCCACATGGCTGCTCCAGCACCCAGGGCTGCATTAGGGTAGTAGGTTCATGTGGCTTCTCCTTGGGGATGTTTTGCAGGAAGTGAGCCTTGCCAGCTGAAGCAGAGAACTGGCTAAGGAAGTTGCACCCTGGTGCGACCATCACAAAGCAAGAGACCTGAGACCTCTAAAGGAGGCTCACTGAGTCATTTATCCCTCCGCCCTTCAATTAACCCCACATGTGTTTATCGGCCAGGTTGGCAGAATAAACTAACTACCTCAACTTGTCTGACAGTGTGTTGTACCGTGATAGCTTGTGTGTTACTCTGATGCTGGAATCTGTCACTGGTATTTCAAACATTGGTAGCAGGGTCACACGAGTTTCATCAGAGCTTCCAGATTAAGAACAGACTATGAAGAAGGAGAAATAGATGGTCTACGTCTGAGAGATTAGCCAATGAAAACCTTATGGATATCAAAACATTGTCGGATACTGAAAATCTAATGAATAGCACCAGGACATTGTCCGAGATAGTGACAAAAGATGAGACACTCAGGTGAGAAGGCACTCAAAGCACAACTGAGGAAGAGCTCCCTTTTCAAAGCAGAGTGGACCACAGCGACGACGTGCACAGAGTGAAGACTGAGGGTGTAAAGCTCTTGGGACCTTCATTGACCAATGGGGCGCAAGTCAAATAAAATAAAAGCAGCTCGATATATCTATTAATAATTGTAATTTGGAATTTAAGAAGTATGAGTCAAGGAAAGTTGGAATTTGTTTAAAATGCATGGAATTTATAAATATTTGTATTCTAGGGTTTGGTGAATGGAAATGGACTGGAACTGGCCATGTGGAAACAGGAAACCGTTATGGTTTACTATGCCGGAGTGACAGATGAAAGGTTTGGCTTTATTCCATCCTCATAAAGGAAACTTTAAGAACTATCTGGAAGTTAAATGCTCTTTGTGATATGATGTTTTCTTTCTAATCTCAAGGAAATCCAATAAAATATTAGCCTAATTTATGCACCACTATCGATAATGTGGAAGAAATGGAAGAATTCTATCCATTTCTTCTGTTTAAAGTGCGTAATGATTGGTGATTACAATACAAAAGTTGGAAACAAAGAGGAAGGAACAGTGGTTTGAAGATGTTGGTGTGTCGGCGATATAAACGAAGATGGAAATCACATGATGGAAATTTGAAAGACCAACAACTTCTTTGTAGCAAAGAACTTTTTCTGAATAACACAAATGGTGACTATAAATGTGGACGTCTCCATAAGGAAGACATAAATATTAAATTTACTACATCTTCTGTGAGAAATGATGGAGAAGCGCCATACCAGCAACCCAATCAGTCGTCAGCTGATGGAGGAATGGGGCATCCTTTGCTCACACGTTAAGTTCAGGATCACGTTAAGTTCAGCTGAAAAAAATGAAAACAAGTTCAAGAGAGCCAAAGTATGACTTCGTATATATCCCACCTGGATTTTAAGAATATCTAAAAAAAAAAAAAAAGAAAGAAAAAGATTTGATTCCATGAACACCAATGACAGGAAGCCTAACAAGCTCTGGGAGGGCACCAAGCACATCACACATGCAGAAAGCAAAAGGTCATTGCACAGACAGGACTGAAAAAGATCAAAGTGACACTCAGAAAATTGCTTTTGATCATCGATAAACTCGATCAAATGGAAAGATGATAATGAAAGACAGTTGAAACAGAAAATCTCAAAGAGCAGCTCAAGAACACAAAGTAACAATGACTTAAAGTTAGAAACCCCCAAAGGAACTACAAAACTCAGCATATATCAACCCGAAAGAACTGAAGAAAAAATTTCAAGAATCACATTGCAATACTGAAAGATTCTTTGGGTAAAAATATTTAAAGATACAAGAAACATCAAAAGCAAATGGACAGATATGCAGAGTCCTGGTATCAAAAAGAAGTGGTCAACATTCAACCCTTTTGAGAGAAAACCTGACCAGAACCAATGGTACTGAAGGGAGAAGTCCAAGCTACAACAAAGGCATTGGTGCGAAAGAAGGCCTCAGAAAGTGATGGAGTGACAACTGAAATGTTTCAACAGCTGATGAAGCACTGAAAACATGCACTCACTGTATGCCAAGAAATATGGAAGCTAGGCTGGCTCACTGACTCAAAGAGATGTATATTTACACCCATTCCAAAGAAATTGAAGCCCTTGCCTTCAGCTAGCAGCTGGCCACAGAGACTTACTGAAACATATGTAATTTTGAATATACAGTGAAGGTATGAACCAGACCCCTACAAGGAATTTTTTTTTTACATATCCCGGTATATGTAAGATGGTTATAGAGCTTAATTTCTGTGCCATAGAGAGATTCCCTGAGGGGTTTGCAAATATTTGTGATATCTTTTCTTGTTTATTTGTTGTAAGACATACAAATACATGTATACACACAGTTATTCTTCATCTTTGGCAACTAGCCATGTTATTTATAACATATCAGAATCACAAGTATTATGTAATTAGAAAATGACAGTACCTTAAGTGAGACGAACAGATCTTTGTTAATATACATATTTTCTAGGAACCTAAAAAAGAAAGCAGAAGACAAAGACAAAAAGTAAGAAAACTAAAAGAAACAACAACCAAAAAGATATTTAAGATGTACAGAATAAAAAGCATTATTAAGATAACTGGAAGATTTATCTGTTTTCTGGTTACTTGAAGAATCAACTTTTATAGTAATTATCTCATCCATAAGAGATAAGCTTAAGAAAGCTTCTACTACTGCATTCTTGCTCCCTCCAAAACCATTAAGTAACTATGTGAAAATGTAAAGAGAAATAACATGTTTCTGGATTACTTGATGTTTTTGACACACTAAAATTTCACACTATATCATATTTCCCGAACATAACACTTGGAAAATGTTGCAAATTTATTCCAACTATATGCTTAAGAGGTAATTGTAAAAGGATACAATGACATGCAGCAATAAACACAATGATATATTCATTCCAACAGAAACACTGGGAACAGTGGAAAAGAAGAGCCCAAAGACAATCCCACATACAGGCATTCTCTGGAAGCTTAACACGTAGTAAAGTTGTTCAGACAAATCAATGGGAAAGCCATGTTGGGGATAGGGCTCACTACATGGAGTAAAATAAATTTGAATCTTGCCATAAATCAACTAACAAATGCATTTCAAATAACACTTACGTTACCATTTGCCCCAAAGGCAAAAACACCTTAATCATACAAAGTTCTGGCTTGCCCTGCTGAGAGAAGATAAATCACAACAGTCATTCCTGAGAGTAATCTAGCACCACTGTTGAAACCAAGTGTCAATGTGCTTTATGTTTTAGCAGAAACATTCTTCATGCACACACAACACTGTAATTCAGGCCAATATGGAAACACGAATAAATGGATGCTTCATTTATTTCTCTCCATGTCTGTGGAAATGAGATGTAAAATGTGGGGAAGGCATAGATGCGACACTCAGAAGCATGAACTATTTTTATATAGAGAAACACTGATATAGCAATCTCTCTCCCTCTCTCTCTCTATATATATATAGATATATAGATATAGATATATAGTGATGAGGAAGAAATGAAAGAAAAACCAGGTATTACAAAGTACCATGCTAGATAGTTACCTTATCAGAAACAACAGCATTTCGGGTCTTAAAGGCTTGCCTTAAAATAAGTATGCATCTAAGTGAGGTGTCAACTAATTACACACAAAAGAAACACACCAACCAGCAAGATCCAAGAATTGTAAATAATAAAAACCAAATCCTAATGAGGGAATAGAGTCAGAACTTAAATTGCAAACACCTCATTTTCAGAAGGTTATGGAAGACAGTAGAAGCCAAAAATTCATTTACAGGTCCCGATATGAATTAAATCTCTGATTAATCTCCTCTGGCCACTGTCAAGTGATATGAATAGCCTTCCTGCTAGGCAGAAATCATTGCAAAGTTGATTATGGCAGATGTAGTTAAGTTAAAATATAACATCTTAACATTTGATTTCCCTTTGGACCTGTTTTAAAGTTGTTTCAATTTTTAACAGTTTCTGCTTTCTCTTGGATTCAGGTTTTCTATGCCATGTCTAGTCATGGTTTTTGCGGTTTTGTTGGTTAGCTTCTTGTTTGTGCTTGCTATGATTTTCTCTTTATGAAATCCAGCATAAGAACAAAAGCAATCCGGGATAGGTAGCTTTTTGGAGCCAGTAACCAGAAAGGGACACAGCAGAGAAGGCTCAGGGAACCGGGGAGCATCACAATGGATATGAAAAGATAATGTTCTGGAATTGACTGTGTTAATGATTGCACAAATCCTATCAATCTGATCAACTGATTAAATGGGATGATATATGAAATGTTGCCAATAAAACTATTAAAAAAGAGATTAGCATATTTTTTCCAATCGGCCACATAAAGGTCCAAAGGGACTATTGTTTTCCAAGGACACAGACCATGGTTCTGCTGCTGCTGCTGCTGCTGCTGGGTTCTGTTGAGTTGATTCTGACTTGTAGCTACACTGCAGGACAGAGCAGAGCTGCCCATCGGAGTTCCGAGGACACGATCTCTCCAAAAGCAGATGGTTGCAGTTCTCCTGCAGAACCGGTGGTGGCGTCAGACAGATTTCTAGAACCTTTGACCCCGTGCCATCAGATGTCCTCCACATACTTTGTTGTTAGGGACTGTCGAGTTGGCTCCAACTCACACTGGGCCCGTGTAGGACGTAATGAGAAACCACCTGGTCCTGCACCATCCTCCCAACGGTTGTCACGTTGGAGCCCATCATTGCAGCCTCTGTGTCAATCATCTCGTCAATAGTCTTCTCTCTCTGGACTCTTCTCCATTTTACCAAGTGTGATGCCCTTCTCCAGAAGGGCCCTCTGACAATGTGTCCAAAGTACGTGAGACAAAGTCTTGTCATCCTAACCTTTAAAAGAAGCATTTTAGCTGTACTTTCCAAATAGATCTGTCTCTTCTTTTGGCAGTCCATGGTTCTTTCAATATTCCCCGTTAGAACAATAAGTCGAATCGCCGATTCTTCTTTCGTCCCCTTTATTCCATGTCCCACTTTCACATTGCAAAAGAGGCAATGGAAAACATCTAGGCTTGCATCAGCAGCACCTTTTCTCACTGCTTTTTCTGAACTGCATTATATGTTAAATCCCATGGACATGTCTGCATGTGTGGCTGTTCTGTTCCACTGCTCTGCTTCTCTTTGAATACCTCATTATTTTTATTATTACATTTATTATTGCATTCTGGTTATACTCTATCAAAGACAGATTCATTTGTATATCACTGACAAGTGATAATAATCTTTTACTTACTCAAAATTATGATCAGGAAATTTCATGTTGATGTGATATTATTGTCTAATCCATGGCTCATATTCCAATTTTTAAAATTGTCACAAATGACCTTTATGACATTTTCCCCAATGTCAGCTCTAATTCATGATCATGCATTACATGTACTTGTTAGATCTCTTTCTTTGTCAATTTAAAGACAATAAAAATCAATTATTTTATGAAAGATCTCCAAATTTGATTTCTCTGATTGTTGCTTAGACTCATGTAATACATTCTTGGCAAGGATATACACACAGCAAAAGTGATGCATCCTCTTAGTTTATCAGAAAGCACGGATTTGGTGTTGCTTCCAAATTACAGGTGCTATCTTTGATCAGTTGAAATGCAGAGTTACAACCTTTTCCTTTAAAATCAAATCAACCATTTTGGGGGAAATTCTTTGAGATTATAGAAATAATCCATTTATGAAACAAACTCCAACCACCAATGTAGCGCATGTATGAATATGACACAGTGAATTTCAGATTCTGACTAGTCTACCTGTAGGCTTTGAAACTCCAGCCAAATGGCTTTTTCCTGCTTGGTCTGGGCAAGAGAAAGCCAAAACTACATAATGAACTTTCGAACTCAATTTCCTTGAATCAATTCCAATTTATAGCAACAATATATAATGGAACTGTATGTTTCTAGGACTATAAATCTCCACAGAGATAGAAAACTTCTTTCTCCCATGAAGTAGCTGATGGTTTCGAACTGCTGACTTTGTAGTTAGCAGCCCAATGCCTAACAACTATAAGGTTCCATGATTTAATTGTAAGAGATAGTTTTAAAAATCTAATTGTGATTACAAAATCTTATATATCTAGCTAGGAAATTCTTCAATATTGCCAACATGCTGGCTATAAAATTAGCCACTTTAAAAATGAACGTGTGGGATTTCACTCCTCCAACCACTTCTTCCTTCAAAAACCAAGAGCTAAGAATATAATGAGTTCTTTGGACCCCAGCATCCTTGTGCATCAAACCTCTGAAATGTAGGGTCTGAAAGCTGAGACACCAGAGAAACAGCGGAGGAATGGCGGAGGGAAAAACGGCAGCAGAATGGAGAACACAACCACAAGACAAAGCAGTGGCTTTCTGGCCCAACAAGCCAATCAAGCCAAGTGCCTGGGGAAGTGTTTCACGTGCAGAGTAGGGTGCCTCCATTCAATTAATTGGGGAGTTGGGCATTTGACTGTGAATCAAAGCAAATGATGGATAATATTGTGAATAATGGGAGTTCTAGAGCGCGTATCTCATGCAGACCCAGTGCGTAGATGAAGAAGGAGGGAGTACGACGTCATGGTTTAAATCTGGAAAAGACGTGTAGCAGGGCTGTGTGCTTTTACTGTACTTACACGCAAAAGAATCTGGGCTTTATGGAGAAATTACAGCATCAGGACTCGAGGAAGGCTTATAAGCAATCTGCAATATGCAGATGTCACAACGTTGCTTGATAAAATGCAAGCAGACTTGAAGCACTTGCTCATGAAAATCAGACTGCAACTCCAGAACTGGTTGCAACTCATTGTAAAGAAAACCAACTAAGTGAATAGACAAAGTTATTATAAATGGGAAAAGATTGAAATTGTCAAGGATCTTATTTTATTTGGATGCATAATCAATATTCATGGAAACAGCAGTCAAGAAATTACCCGATGTCTTTGTACTGGGCAGTGCTGCATAGAACCTTTAAAAAAAAGTGTTTAAAAAACGAATATCTCACTTTGAGGTCTAAGGTGTGCCTGAACCAAGACATTGTATTTTCCGTCACCTCACCTGTACATAAGAGCTGCACAAAGAGCAAGAAAGACTGGATGTATGAGTCTCGGTTGACTCGAGAAACAAATCCGGTGACACTCATATGTGTATAAGTAAGAGCTTTATTTAAAGAGTAATTATATATTAAAAAGGCATCCTAGCCCAGTTTAGATCAAGTCTAAAGTCCAATATTGGCCCATATGTTCTGATACAAAACTGTAAATTCCTCTTCAGACTCATGCAACACATGCAGTGACACCGAATGCAGGAAGGTCACGGGCCAGTGGGTGGAAAGTATTGTGGATGCAGTGGCGGTGGCAGCATCTCAGCGCTGGCGTGTGTCTCCACGTGGCTCTTCCAGCTCCAGGGCTCTGGCTCTATCAGTGTAGCTCCATGTGGTTTGTCAACAGTAATGCCTTGCAAGGAGAGAGTGTATCTGGCCTCCAGTGAGCTATTTATCTCTGTCATGCCTCCGAATGAGGTCATCAAGCTGTGACTTGATTGACAGGCTAAACTCCACTCCTTTCTCAAATTGACAGTAGACTATGTAACTGCCACACTGGACAATAAAGGATTCATTTGGATTACAGTGTTGGTGAAGGACATTGAAAGTGCCATGGACTGAACAAGCAAAACAAATCTATGTTAGCGTAAGTACAGTCAATGCTCTTTCTGGGGAAGGGTGGCAAAACTTCATCTCCCATGCTTTGGATATGCTGTCAGGAGAGATCAGACCCTGGAAAAGAATATCATGTTAGGTCAAACAGAAGATATATTAAAAAGAAGTAGACCCTCAACAAATGGATAGATGAGCATAACAATATTTATGAGGATGTCATAAGACTGGGCAGGGTTTTTGTTGTGTGCATGGGGTCATTCTGAGTTGAAACCCATTGACAGATCTTTTGAGCCATGGAGCTAGAGTGCCTTGCAGCTAAGACTTTCTGCGGAGTAGCACGCCCTTCCAACATTTGTTGACAGCATTAAATGGGTGATTCTACATTGCCCAAGCAGGACAGAGGACAAAATTCCAAGGAACAGAGAGCGGCATCTCTATGGATGTACCTGAAAAGAGGCCGCCCTGACTGGAACAACATTATCCTGTGTATTTGATAATGAATTGTAACCTGGCAACTTTCCTACAAACACCCAAACTCACCACCATAAAGTCAATTCTAACTCCCACGGACCCTTAGGACAGGGCAGAACTGCCCCTGTATGTTTCCAAACCCAACTCTTTATGGGCGTAGAAAGCCTCCTCTTTTTCCCATGAACTTCCCTAATAAACTCCAGAATCATGAATATGATTTAACGTTCTGTGTGGCCATGGCAGTGAATTCTCAAAATGAGCTAAGGTGCAAAACAGCTGTGGGAGAAAAGGCTGGTGTCAGAATTGGCAAGACGTTTGGTAATTGTAGGCATAAGTTATTTAGCCTCTTAGGAATTAACCTTGAGCTCATATTGAGCTGAATTGTATTTTACTTCCTCTTGTTGACATCAGAGGTCAGACCCCATCCTTATTTTTTTACTCTAACATCTTTTTAATAAATACCTTTAAAATATAAAACTCATTAAATCACCTTATTACTAAGTGTAAATGGAGATGAGAATTGGTCCAAGTTTACAATTAAGGAAGAAGTGAAAAATCCCACAAATGAGACTAAAAAAAAGAAATGTGCTACTGTGAGAGGATGTAAACCATAAAGTATTATGTCACCAATAATAAGGTAATATATATTTTCAAGAAGGAGGACATAGGAAGTCCTTTAGTTCTTAGAATTATGTATTTTAAATATTTAGAGAAGGGTAGTGAAACATAACCATAATTAACATATTTTACTGCTGCAAGGTAGAAAGTTTGGACAGAAATATCCAAGATATTTTGATCATGCAGTTTCCCCCCCTGGAAAAATATTGGAGAGAATACTCCTCTGTGGAATTATCTTGTGGAAATTGTCATTTAGATACTGGATAAATCTGCCACTTTTACTAATCCAAGGCCCGGTTATTTTTACTTTCTTGGCCCATTGGGAGAGACTTTTCCTTCACCACTGTCCTTTAGGGAGATGCCAGAAAGGGGCTGCAGTGCTGCTGCTGTCCACTTACGAGTGGCACCTGCATATCGTGCAGAGCCATCTGTAAACCAAGCATAACTTTTCTGTTCTTCAGTTAAATTATTATAAGGAACTCCCCAGGAGGCCATAGGTGCAGACTGGGAGAAGGAAGGCACTGTGACAGGAGTGGAGACTGTGGACATTTGGGCCACTTCTTCATGCAGCTTACTTGTACCTTCAGGTCCTGCTTGGCCCGATCTCGTATATACCACTTCCATTTAACAATGGAGTGTTGCTGTGCACGTCCAACTGCCCGTATTTATGATCTTGTTTCTCTAGAACTACTCCTGGTACCAATTCATGTTAGACAGTGTTCTCTAGAGAACAAAACTAGGACACTTATGGTTTTATAGATCAATAGGTATATAAGTTTACAGATATAGATATATACAACACGAAGAAATAAACAGCTAATTAGCCCACAGAGGAGTACAAATAGCTCAGTTCAACTCACTTCCATGAGACAGTTAAGACACTGGCAGTCCTTCAACTCACAAGGGCTGCTGGGTGCAAGTCAAGGAAGCAGACAGTTGAGTCTTCTGTAGAACAATACAGGCAGTCTGGCCACAGGCAGCAAACAGCAGGGCAGCAAACAGCAACAGTCAGCAACATGACAGGGTCCTACAATCTTCAGCTCAAGTGATGTGTACACCAGCAGTGTGGGGAAGCAGGTCTTGAAAAAGCCTCAAACTATAATCACACGGTCCACAGGTTGGGTGTCCCATAGGTAGTGTAGCTTGCAAGTTGAGGCAGAGAACTACTGCACACTGGTCTGATCATCAGAGAGCAAGAGACCTCACCCAGCCATTCATCTCTTTGCCCTTCAATTCAATTGGCCAGGTTGGCACAATAAACTTACCTATTATAGATGCACAGAGACTTTCTCAAGATCTCTGAGTTGTGGAAGTTTTATATCTAGAAAGTGAGTCTCCTGTTTTTGTTTCAATCCCTTGTATTATTTAAATATATCCCAATGTGACATACCGGTTCTTCCAATTGTTTCATACTTTCGTTTTAACTTTTTAAAACTTAATTTGAGTTGTACAGTTTTAAAGGATGTAAATTAGGAGAGGGATTTCACAGTTGTGAATTTACTTGGTGCTAGGGGCCAATTCAATTAGCTCGGAAATGAATTTCAAATGGTTACCAATTGGGTCAATGGAGTGTGACAGCTTTCACCCTTCATTTCCTAAGGACACGTTGTAAAAGGAATATCACAAGACTAATCGCACTTTAGAAGATCACGTGTTTTCTTCCTCTTTTTAAATGTTAGTAGATAAAGGATAGTTCTTTTTTAATTCGCAAAGAAGTGGCTAGTGGTTCTATGAAGCTGATCTACAATGTGAACTATCTCTATACAAAGTGCAACAAAGCACGTTAGTTAATGTTCATTCCAGCGTAGCTTCAATTTCTCGTAGATTTCCATAGAGAGAATATAGAGAACATTGCATTGAACTGCTCGAGGTTGGAGCCTCCTAACGACACCGAGGGTATCTGCCCAAAGTGCCAGGGCTCTCCGATCCCCAAACTACCCCCTCTTCCTTGTTGAGTTTTGATCCATCACATTTTAAAAATGTGCTTTATTTTTGGTTGACTACAATTCTGTTTTCTGTTTGAGGCTTTGAGATGGTACTTGATGGATATTTTACAATCTCAAGATCAATTATGACATCTATAGTACAAGTATGTGGAGAGTTTTGATACTAAAAAGTATTTCCAGAAATATGTCTAAGAAATGTTTTATAACTAAATGTAGTTGGGTTATTGTGGAAAATTCCAAGAGAAACTAGTTCTCTATGGCTACAGTTGTAAATAGAATGATAGAAGCTGTACTATAAGACTAAAAATTTTTTTCAAGACCTTAGTTTCAGATAATTTTAGAAATTTCATCATTCATATTGGATGAGCTATTCCTAGCAGTTTCTAGCTAGGTTATGTATATAACAGTAGATAACAACTTGGTCACTCTGGGTGAGAAAAAGGAACAGTTGTTAAAAATAGAATAAGAATTTAGACCATATTTTCCACTAAAACTTATTTGATCTCAGCTTTAGGTTTGTGTACTATTCTTGAGATCTGGACACCATATTCATATTTTGATTCTTTAAAAACTCACTTAAAGAAAAATTTATTTCTCATACAGGAATTTTTGTTAAATTGGGCCTGATTTAAAAGAGGAAAATAATGTAAAGACTTTAAATTAATCAGGCATGTAGAGATCAATAAACTTTAACAGATGACAAATAATGTAATTATTTCATTAAGCACAAATAGTTTAGGGAAATATAAATTCCTTGCCACAATAATTAGTATTTATAAAGGTAATCACATAGTAAATTTAATAAAAAGCTTCTCGAAGGGCAAGGAAGTACTAACTGGAACACACCCAGCACTAAGCCCCTCCTGATGCTGAAAGCAGCAGGGCTGTGAAATTTAGAGTTGAGAAGATAACATACTGAGAATCTTAGTAATTATAATTTAGTAACTTGATAATTATTGCTTTTTTAATGATTAATTTTTAAATAAAGTTAGTTGCTGTAGAGCTGAGTCTGACCCCATGAGTATCAGAGTAGAGCTATGTTCTGGATAATTTTCAATCATTGATTTTTCAGAAGTAAATACCAGATCTTTCTTCTGTCTCTGATTGAATTTAAACCTCCAGCCTTTCAGGGAACATTAAACTTTTGTATTATTAGTAGTATTAGTATTATGTATTATTCAGTAACTCAAATAAAAAGCATTACAAAACCAAGCACACTGCCATCAAGTGGATTCACATTAACTCTGTATAAAGTTTTTCAGATGGTGTATATATTTTCAGTGGTTGCAGGCAGCCTCATTTTTTACCCCAAGGAGCTGTTGGTGTGTTTGAACCACGGATCTTGTGGTTAGTAACCCAATGTCTAAGCCACTAGTAGGGCTCAGAAAAAGCACACTACAAGCACGTTTCAATATTTAAATGCTGTGTGTGTGTGTGTGTGTGTGTGAATACGTATGCGGGGAGTTTCCATTTAGAATGCTGCATTGACAGATACTGAGGGAATGGCAGTGGAGTCATGTCTGGCCTCTGGCTATACAAGGACAACCCAACCCCTACTGGAAAAAGACCAATCACCACAAGGCAGAAGTTAAACATGATTCCACCTTCCATCCTTTACCCTATTCTGACACTACCCATGCGTGCTTCACTGCCTCTCTACTTCTGTGCTGAATTTGATACCATACTGCAATGGCCACACAGAATTCAAAACAATGCCCATGACTATGGTGTATTAGGACATCTAAGAGTGTCACACAATGTTAAGTTGAAGTTGTTTCATCTACAATTCCTCTTCTCAGCCATACTTGCAGACATGTCATTTTCTGGTCCTTGGCTCTTGGGCATATGGTTCCTGGGCCTCTGCCTCGTACCGTGGAGCAGCGTGTCTGCCATTCTGTCTCTTGATTTCGGTGGGTGCATTTATTCTGCCTCATGGTCTTGGCTCAACACTTCTGCTCTATCTCTTGATTTTTTCAGTACGATGAGCTCTAGGGTTTTGGCAATTCAGATGGGGATCTTGCACGTGCTCTGCTAGTGGCTTATCTTTCTTGATGGTCACAGGTTCTCCGTTTCTTAATGGCTCACTTACATACTCTGCAAGATGGCAAGACTGACCAATACCCACTAATCGTGCTCCACACACCCCATTTGTAAGGTTTCTTCCATGCAATCACTCACTGCATGAGAGTTTAAAGACACGAACAGGTGAACCATTCCAAGTATTTTTACTTCATCGCAAGCATACATCCATTTCCATTATTTAGCCCAGAAATATATCTGTTGCACAGAGTGTAGCTGATGGTACCAGTCATCTATATCCTAGGAACTGAACTCAGTCATAACCCATTTTGAAAGTTACAGAAATGCACCTCTTTCATTCATAGGTACACACTTTGTTTATATCTGAGAGTCCATTTATAGAGATTTAATTGTGAATTAATTCACGAGGCGTATATGCTTCCACTATGCTCAGAAATTACAAACTATCTTTTTTGTTAGATTTACTTTTGGAAAAATACTACTCTGAATCTCTTTTCAAGGAAGTCTGGGGCACAAAGATTAAGCAAGGGAGAGCTAGCTGAAGGGTTTTCACTGAGAACCCACCAGCAGTTTGGCATGGAAAGGCCTGAAAATCTAGCTCAGAGATTACAGCCTTCAAACCCCCATGAGGCAGTTCCTTCTTCGTTGTCACATGACGTCACTCCTGGCATCTAGCAATTATGAAATACTCCTAACTACTGGTTCCAGTAAGCATGTCCTTCTGAAACAGACAAACAAATACTCTTCTTGCATCATCCGAGGCCAGCCTTTGTTAGGAGGAGGAAGGCCCAGTGGGAAGTGTGCTCACTCTCACCAAGTCAATTCCAGATCACAGCCACCCTGTATCGGGTTTCTGAGACTGAAAATATTTATGATAATACAAAAACAAACAAACACCCCACCAAATTCATTGCCATCAAGTCAATTCTGACTCATAAATACCCTGTGGGACAGAGTAGAACTGCCCCAGTGCGTTTCCAGGACCCAAACTCTACCGTCGTGGCCAGCCTCATCTTTCTCCTGCAGCGGACTTGCTGAGTTGGCACCACCGAGCTTCAGGTTAGCAGTCGCAGGCTTCCCCCACGGCACCCCGAGGGCTTCTTCGCAGGACTGCAGTCAATCCCGATTCCTCACCTCAGGGAACTGCTAAGATTGCCTCAAGCAGCTGTAACCTGGAATACGAACATCAAGTTAGGGGTTTTCTGAGTTTCAAAGAGAATTCCAAATCCAGATTTTCTCTTGTGATGCCTCCTTTTATTTAAATGCTTCTTGTGTTTCTTGTTGTCGTTATCTCCAACTCAAACAACCCATCTGCAATGAAGGAAGTACTGCTTGATCCTATGTGTACTAGTCTGGAAGTTCCACTGAGACCTGCTTAGCATCGCACAACATGGAAGGCTTCACTGGCAGTTAAAAAGCGAGAGCACTGAAAGGCTAGCAACACAATATAGCACATTTAAAAATTAAAATTAGTTATTGCAAAGCTATATACAGCTTATAGACAATCAATCGTGTGTGGAGTTGCAGATTCTTCAAGCTGCTTCAATTTCTAGTTCTGCAACAGAACTTTTCTTGAAGTAAGCCCAGAAATCTGGTAGGCTATCAAACAATCAACAACATGATATGTCATCCTGATAGACTACATTGTTTAACAGTTTGATCAAATTTTACACCAAAAAATTTACTCACTTGAGAAGCTGAAAGTGATTTATTTGACATTCAAGTTTTATATAAAAAACAGTAAATATTTTACAAATCTAGAAGAAATAGCATGATGACGTTCAGGTACTGTCCCAGAAAACCCTATTTATTTAGAAGGATCTTCATGCTAATAAAGCAAAGTGTTTTCCGTCAATGGAATATTGACTTCTGTTTCCAATCATCTCTTATGTTAGAAGTATACTGTTATCAGATGAAGTCAAATTGTTACAACAGAACAAAATACTGCCCAAATTGGGTCATCGGCACAATATTTTCTATATTTGAAACCATTGTTGCAGCCATTGGGTGAATCATCTATCTATGGGTTTGGCTTTTCTTTCTTGGCCATTTAATTTACCTAGCATGACACCCTTCTCCAGAGAGTCTCCCTTTCGGATACCATGTCAAAAGTATGTGAGTCTCATCAGCCACCTTGCACAGCAGCTAGGTGTATTTTTTTTGACACAGACTTGTTCATTTTTCTGGCATCTATGGTATATTTATTATTCTTACCAACACCATAATTCAAATACATCAAATCTTGGTTATCCTTATTCATTGCCTACATTTTGCATGTATATAAGGCAATTGACCATGTGAAAGTTGGACATTGAATAAGGAAGACCAGAGAAAAATCCATGTGTTGCAATTGTTGTACTGGTGAAGAATAAAGTACCACGAACTTCCCAAAGAACAAAGCAGTCTGTCCTGCAAGAAGTGTGACTAGGAGACTCTTTAGAGGCAAGGGTGTTGAGATTTCATCTTACATTCTTTGGACATGTTGTCAGGAGAGACCAGGCCCTCGAGAAAGATATCATGCTTGGTAAAGAAGAGGAGAAGGGAAAAAGGGGAAGGCCTTAAAGAGATGGATTGGCACAGTGGCCTCAACAATGGTCTCAAGCATAGGAACAATTGTGAAGGTGGTGTAGTACCAATTATTATCTCCTTCTGGTGTGCATAGGGTTGCTATGGGACAGAACAGATTTGATGGTACGTAACAACAACAATAAGACAGTAGAAAGTACCACAGCTTGAGTTGGTCACACAGGGACATCACTGTTTTGGAACACTTTCAGCAGATATGCTCTGTGGTATATTATTTGACTGCTTGATTGTTGCTTCCAAGCATATTGATTGTAGATCCAAGTCAAATGAAATCCTTCACACTTTCAGTCTTTTAGTTATTCTTCATAATATTGTTTATTACGCCAGCTTTGAGGACTTTTTATGTTGAGGTATAATATATGAAGAAATTGATAGTTTTGTTTTTCACTAGTAAGTGCTTCAAATTCTCTCCATTTTCATCAAGCAAGGACATATCATATGAATATTGTAGATTGTTAAAAAAAGGCCTTTCTTTAATCCTAGTGCCTTGATCCTCTTGATCTGCTCTAACTTCTTGGCTTGGGTCCTTAGCATTCTTGACTACATATGATGAAGGATGAAGCCTGAACACATACCTGGCCTCATTTTAAACCGTCTTTAGAGCACTTGTTCTGTTTGAAAACTCCTTCTTGTTCTATGTACAAGTCCCACTTAAAAAATTAAGTATTCTGAAGTTAGCATGATTTGAAATTCATTTCTAATTTTTGTGGCTCACAGTCCAATGCATTGCATACTCCATAAAACAGGTCTCTACCTTTCTGCTAATCTCAATTTTCAACCAAGATCCATGTACCATTAGGAAGGATAGCTCTCATCCTATGTGGTCTTCTGACTCTGACTTTGATTTTTACCAGTAGAATGTTGACACACAGCCGTCATCTTTTTGAACATTCTGAAGCAAACTTCACATGCAAGCGATCTTAATAATTTTGTTCACTAATTGTCACATACTGTTGGATGCACACATGTTTTGTATAAATACAGTGATGGCTCTCTTCCAGTAGGTTGTGCAGTAGGTGTCCTCCAAATTACCGGGACTAAACGGGGAGGGTTTCCAGCGTGGTGATCGTATGTTGAACATCTGAATTGGTGTTTCCTCAACTGCTGGCCTTTGTTTTTCATCAGTGCCTTCATTGAAGCCTGGATTTTTTCCCTAGGAAACACAGCCTTTTCTAATTATACAATTGAAGCAGTTGATTATTTTTGTATGGTTACTCCATATATTCCTCTCCACTTGTCTTTGATGCTTCCTGCACCGTTTAATCTTTTGTCCAAATAATCCTAAAAGATTACAATCAAGCCTTGAAATTTCTCTTCAGTTCTTAAACTTTGAGATATGCCAAAAATATTGTTGTTTTTAGGTTTTCTATCACTGGAATGTTTACACCTTTCACTAGAATACTGTCTTCCTGAGCACCCTTTGGATTCTTGTTCAGCTCTTTTACTTCACATAACTTTCATTTACTTCAGCTACTCTGCACACCAGAGTAAGTGTTAGAGTTTCTTTTGACATCTATTTGGCTTGTTCTTTTAAAAAAAATCATTTTATTAGTGACTTATAAACCTCCCATCACAATCCACACATACATCAATTTTGTAAAGCACATTTGTACATTCGTTGCCCTCAGCATTCTCAAAACATTTGCTCTCCACTCAAGTCCCTGGCATCAGGTCCTCATTTTCCCCCTCCCTCCTCCCTCCCCCCTCCCTCATGAACCTCTGATAATTTATAAATTATTATTTTGTCATATCTTGCTCTGTCCCACATCTCCCTTCCCCAACTTTACTGTTGTATGTCCCCCAGGGAGGATGTCACATGCAGATACCTTGAAATAGGCTCCCCCTTTCCAACCCACCCTCCCTATGCCCTCCTAGTATCGCCACTCACACCACTGGTCCTGAGGGGATCATCTGCCCTGGCTTCCCTGTGTTTCCAGTTCCCATATGTACCAGTGTACCTCCTCTGATCTAGTCAGGCTTGCAAGGTAGGATTTGGATCATGACAGTGGGCGGGGGCAGGGGCAGGAAGGAAGCCTTTAGGAACTAGAGGAAAGTTGTATTTTTGATCATTGCTATGCTACACTCTTTAGTGATCTTTTTCTTTTTCACTTAGGATGTTCTTGATGTCTTATCACAACTCATCTGCTCTTTGATCACTGGTGTTCAATACATCAAATAAATTCTTGCTATTCTTTCTAAATTCATACTCAACACAATAATTTGGCTCTCTTGAACTTGCTTTTTTCATTTCCAACTTGAACGTCCATACCGGCAACTGATGGCCTCTTTTACAGTCAGCCACTGGCCTAGTTTTGACTTATGATATTGAACTTCTCTACTATTTCTTTTCACCGATGTATTTAATTTGATTCCTCTGTATTCCATTTAGGGTGGTACATGTGTGCATCCACTCAACTATAAGGAGGCATTTTTCCCCTAGTAATATTTGCAGTGCCTTCAACCAAGGGAGTCATCTTCCAACATCATATTAGACAATGTTCCACTGGCAACCATACAGTGTGCACTGGCTGTATTTCAGAAACAGATATCAATGTCCTTCTAATGAATCTGTTTTAGTCTGAAATCCTGCTGAAACTGGTTCACCATGAGTTACCCTGCTGGCATTTGAAATGCCTGGCATAAAGCATCACTTGTAGCATCAGTGCAACATGTAAGTTACCACGGTATGACAACCTAGCAGGCCAGTGGGGGGGAATTACACAAAAGTCTCTGTGATAGGTGGCATTTTTGTGCCAACCTTGCCAATAAACACATGTGGGGTTAATGAGGTTGCAGTTTAATTGAAGGGCAAAGAGATAAATAGCTCAGTGAGCCTCACCTTTCTGTCTCTTGTTCTCTGATGATCAGATCAGTGTTTCTCTGCCTCAATTTGCAAGCTACACTACCTGTGGGATACCCAACCCATGGACCGTGTCACTATAGTCTGAGGTTCCTTTGAGGGCTGCTTCCCCACATTGCTGGTATATATATACATCACTTGAGCTGGGGACTGTCGGACCCTGTCATCTGGCTGACTGTTGGTGACCTGCTGTTTTCTGCCTGTGGCCGGATTGCCTGTATTGTTCTACAGAAGACTCAGTTGTCTGCTTCCTTGTCTTGCACCCAGCAGGCCTCCTGAGTTGAAGGACTGGCAGTGTATTAACTGTCTCATGGAAGTGAATTGAACTGATCCATTTGTACTGCTCTGTGGACTAATTAACTGTTTATTTTTTATGTTGTCTATCTCTCTATATTTAAAATAATGTGTCCTGGTTTTGTTTCTCTAGAGAACCCTGTCTAGTACGGTCTCTTATATTTATGAATGTATTCTAAAGATCTTTGCCACATATAGAAGTTCTGCTTGTCTTCTAATAAAATTGCTTGTTTTGGGGTGAATTTCTGCTTCCATCACAACATTCTATACCATAGTTCATAATTGTGTGGATAATAGCAACACATGTGGTTTTCTTTCAGATGCACTTGAGATGTCTTTCTTCCTGTGTAGGTTCTAATCTGTGCATTTATCAATAGACTACAGAGAGTGTCCATTTATATTCAGTTCTTTTTTCTCATCATACATTAAAGTTATACATCTACATGAGTATTTTAAAGAAACGGACAATAACTAATTAACATTTTATGTAGTATTATCAATCTGTTTTGAAAATAAATAATCCTTCAAGGACACTTGAACAGCTGTATCTAATAATAAAAGGTAAACAGCATGGACATTTCAAAGTCAACTGATATATCTCTTGGTGGTAATGAGGCAAAGATATAGTGGGAAAGAATTGATGCATATAAAAAAGATACCCTATAACTCTGTGAAAGAAAGACTCATGTTTAACTCTGAAGTTAAACATCTGCTCCACTCCAATTTCACCAAACCTTTCATTGAGACGTGATTCTAAGTCACCTATTGTGCCAGATGTTGGAGATAAACTATTGGGTTAACAGGCTGATGCTATCTTGAGGTTCATATTTTATTGTAGGGAGATGTAACAGAACAAGGCAATACAACCCTCTAGTGATAAATCAGACAAGAACAGAGATTGTTATGGAAACACATAGGATAGACTTCAAATACAGATGAAGTCCTATATCTTTATGATAGAGTCTAATTTAAATTATCTGAAGGTAACATTGCCCCAAGTGTGGCTTGTAGAAAACACTTAGACAGTAAAAATTGGTGTATGTATCTATTTCCTTTACCAGTACCATCAATATATTTTATCACATAAATTCAGTTATGATCTTAGAATATAGATATAAAAAGGATGTGTGTAAAAACAAACAAACAAAAACGAAACTCACTGCCATTGAGTCAATGTGAATTCATAGCAACTCGATAGAACAGGGTGGAACAGCCCCCTGTGAGTTTCTAAGGCTGGCACTATTTATGGGGCAAAAACTTCATCTTTCTCCTATAGAAGGACGGGTGCTTCAAACTATGGACCTTGCAGATAGCAGCTGTGTGTGTGTGTGTGTGTGTGTGAGAGAGAGAGAGAGAGAGAGAGAGAGAGAGAGAGAGAGAGAGAGAGAGAGAGAGAGAGAAAGAGAGAGAGAGCTAGCTACTGGTTCATGCCAAAACAATTGGGAAGTCAACCAGGAGACTGCAGATATGACTAGCATGGTTGAAGCATCCGCAAGAGAACAGTGACCTCTTAATGTAGAGATCCAGCCTACGTGATTGATAAATATGACTGCCATATGGATACAAGGATGTCCTGAAAATATCGAACAGCACAGCACAATGAAGGAAAGTGCGTCCCTTTAGAAGGGTAGAAAAGAGCCTGCTCGAGCGCCGGCTGCCATGGCATGGCTACCCCCACGCGTGGCTCAGCTGGACACAGCCCAGCTTTCCCAGAGAAAGGCATGCTAGAACAGTGCAAGCAGAGTTCCAACTGGCAAATGCCATGTGATATGTACAGCTCCATAGCTGTAGCTGATGTTCTAAATAGCTATCTCAAAGAACATGACAACTGCTAGAGAGGGTTGCCTGCCGGTTTTCAAATATGAATGTGTCGCGGGGTGGAAGTGACAAGAAAGTACCAAAGGCACAGGCTAGGCACTTGCTCTCACTCACTGCCCTCGTGTTGTGCCCCATCTAAAAGGGACCTCATACGACAGGACAGCACTGCCCCTGTGAGTTTCAGAGACGTTGACGAACTCCTCATGGGAGTAGAAAGCTTCAGCTTCCTTATGAGTAGCAGCGAGTGGTTTTTACTGTTGGCCTTGAGGATCACATCCCAATGCAGAGCCACTGCATCACCAGGGCTTCCCTGGACACAAAACGATTGGGATACAAAAATGTGGAATCCTTGGGAAAGTCAAACTGAAAGTGACTTAGATGTGAAGGTGATTGTTGAAGCACCTGGCTTTGCACAACACCTCCCTGAGTGTGGTTGTTAATTACCCATAAGCCAGATGACATCAGGTAGGAGATTTTGCGTGCTGATTCTATGTCAATGCAGAAATCGAGGCCCATGCAGTCGATAAGCGCTATGTAGGAAATCCCAGGAGAAAGGTAAAATGCCCCTGGCGTTCTGCCACAAAGGCTCTGGGACATAGGGAACAACATGTCTCTTTAACTCAATCTGAGACCGAGAAAAAACGAACCGCATTACTCCTCTCCCTGCCCTTTCGCAGAGTTTTCATGCTTCTTGGAACAAAGAAGGGACACAGACCCTCAAGGATTGCAGGAATGTGTGGCCGAAGAAAGGGGTCATTAGGGAAGTTACAGAACTGATATCGTAGCCGGTCACGGGCCACATCATTTACCCTGAGAAGCGCAAAGGGCCTGACAGTAGAGGACTTGGTACCTGGATGAAAACAAAGACCTGCAAGGCAACCCTGTATTTCTGGGATGGCAGATTTGTACACATGATAAGCTTAGTGGGCCAGATGGCTACCAGTGGGACAAGCCATAGATGCTTTAGGTCAGTGGTTCTCAACCTTCCTAATGCCGTGACCCTTTAACATAGTTCCTCATGTTGTGGGGACCCCCAACCATAAAATTATTTTCAATGCTACTTCATAACTTTAATTTTGTTACTGTTATGAATCGTAATATGAATATCTGATATGCAGATTAAAGCATAGTGATTAATCACAAAACCATATGTCATTATATATTGGAAAATATTTATTTCTAATTACAAATAAACGAACTTTTGTCTTGAAGCATGGTGTAGCAGGCTTCACACCAGGTACTCTTATGTGGGATATCTGCATGTGGGCAGACACGCCTGGAGATGGATAGAGGAGCGGTGTGTTGGTTCCTAAGACCATCAGAAATATGTGTTTTCTGATGGTCTTAGGCGACTCCTGTGAAAGGATCATTTGACCACCAAAGGGGTCGCGACCCACAGGTTGAGAACCCCTGTCTTAGCGGTTTGAACTTCTGGCATAGAGCCACCTTTGTTCACCCTGCCTCCTACTGGGGTGTGTAGAGACTCAGACAAGCTTTGCTGTCACCCAAGACTCACCTCATCTCTAGGTCTCCCTATATATACATTAACGCAAAAACTCTGGAGCCGCTGGTTTCTTTCTTCAGTCTCATGGTCATTGGTATGCTCCCTTCATATGTGGAGGCATATTTCAAGTTACAGGTCTGTGCTAAGACACAGACCTACATCTAAGATTTATGCCCTATTTCACACACACACAAAAGAGGATTTGAAACTTGACATTTAAGTAGATGTCATTAATGCTCATGGAACATCACTTTCAGAAGGTATATTATTATTTAATTTTTAGGGTAATATTTTAGAACTTGTAAGGTGACTGGGAGATAGTTTCTAATCCTATATTAGCACACAATTTTCTTTATTTGATAAGCGGTTGGGTGTCTGGAAATCAATTTTTTTTTCAGAAGCTGGATCAAACCTTTGTCTCTTTTTTCAGATGTCTGCCAAAAATAAACCTGTTCTTGGAATATTCTCCACTGAATCTTAAGATGATGTCAGATGCAAGTGTAGGAAAGAACTAATAGAATATGACAGGCGCCTGTCCTGAGTGACTGACGATAAGAAATAAAACAGCACCTGTATCTGTACTAGAAACACACTCAAGTTGCAGGTCATATTTCTATCAGTACCCTAAAGGGTACAATGGAAATTATTGCTTGATAACTTTTTCCATCTTTCTAGAACCTCAGCAAATACATGTGAAATACTTGCTGTCATAAAGTACAAATAGTTATTACTTAAAATATAAATTAATAGCAAGGATGGCAGAAGTATAATTTGGAAGAAATATTTTTCAATTATACTTCACACCTGCTTAGTAATTGGGTGGCTGATGGAGTTGATAATGTCTAGTAATTCTTGAATGCTTAAGTGTAAAATGAGATGTTTTTTGCAGGTGTTAAAGAAAACTAAAAGTTTCATGTTGTTTTATTTTAACATTTTATTGCGGTTTAAGTGAAAGTACAGAGTAAATTAGTTTCCCATTGAAAATTGCAAAAAATTTGTTTCATGACATTGGTTGCACACAGGGTCAAAAGTGAAAGTTCTGCTAGTTTTTTTTCAATGACCGTTACGACTGAATATTAGGATGCCAGCCGTTGTACATTGAAATGTATACTGTAAGCCTTAAAATTATATCTTATTGCTTGTATTAGATATCTCTTCAAATGTTATCCAACTCATTCACAGAGGAATGAATAGATAGATTATGGATGGAGCAATGGATGGGTGGATAGATACATAGACACTTTCAAAACCAGATTTTAAAGATTTGAAATAATGAGATGCCTGAAGCATTCCCTAAATCAACTCTGTGTAAGTTACCCAAACAAGTGACATACAACATGTGTCCTTCTTAGAGATATAATTTTAAGAAGAGACAATCACTGATAAATGTGCAATTTTTTGAACGCTGAATATATTTTGTACCTTAATATATTTAAATTCATTCTATTGAGAGAAAAATCTTGAAATATTTATTTATCTAGGCAAAATATAATTTACCCATAGTTAGAAATTGAAAATGTTCAAACTAGCAGCATTCCTGTCACATGTAAGAATGACATGCATGCCAAGGCTTACAGTGTATTCTCAGGAAGTAAAGGTCAAATTGTTAACTTTTTGTTCTTGGAAAGAATGAGTCAATATGTAAATAATTTATTCCAAAATGTGTTCGTATCCACCATCATACGTTCCCGAACTGGCTGGTGCCACTCACCTATGCAGTAATTCTTTCTCTCCATCCAGCGGCCATCTGTATATTTGAAAGCATTCTAGATAAAGCTGACTCTATTTATCCCTTCCCTGATCCCTTCCCTTCCCTTTGTTCTCTATCTAGGTCTCTCTTGATACTTGAATGGTGGAATGGTCCATATTTTTGCTTAGTGCAGCTCAGTTTATTATAAATCAGAAATGACTCTATGACAGTGGGCTTTCTCTCTCTCTCTCTCTCTCTCTTTCTCTCTTTCTCACTTTGACTGCTCAGTTCCAGTTGTATTATTGCTCAATTAAACTATTTTACTTTCACCTTCGATAGAGTACAAATTTCTTCTTTGACATAATTTTAAACATGTTCTAAGAGGTGATTCTTTTAAGCTTATAATATTTGGCCTAAATTTTACTAATAACCATTTAAGCTCATTATTTAAACCATAAAGTAAATTAAACAGTTTAGAAGATATTTATGCACCCAATAATAGTATACTAAATCAATGGCTTTCAGAAATTCAAAACAACTTAATGGCATGCTCCATTCATAACTCATAGCAGTTAACAATCCACTATGCTAGCCTGGTTCCTTCTTCGGTAATTAGCCACATGTAAATTGAACAAATTTATGCAAGGATTTTTTCTATGTGTTGAGAAAATACTATCCATAAATACCTTCATTACTGAGAATGAAGTCAATTTTTGAGCTGCACATGAGTTTAAGGAGTCATGGTAACAAAGTGGACCAGCAGCAGAAACCCACGAACCCTTACACAAATGCTCCATGAGAAAATGATGAGGTTTCTTCTGCAATTGAGATTTACAGCCTTGGTGAGGAGAGCGTAGGATGGCTGATAGGGCTTGATCAAAGTCAATGTAACCTACAGGAATCACTGAAACCCAAAAGAAGGCCAAGCATGATAGTGGGACAAGAGGAAAGTAAAAGGAAATAGAAGAAAGAACTAGGAGGCAAAGGACATTGATAGAGATCTAAATACAGGTATGTACATATGTAAATGTACTTATATATAATAGGGAAATAGGTCTATGTACATATATTTATTGGTTAAGTATTAAGGCAGCAGGTGTTACATTGAGCCCCTACTCAAGTACTCCCTCAGTGCAAGAACACTTTATTCTAATAACCTAGCATTCCACGATGCTCACCTTCCCGGCACGATCACTGAAGGCAAAATAGGTGTATAAGCAAATGTGCTAAAGAAAGCTGATTGTGCCCGGCTCAAAAGTATAGCATCTGTGGTCTTAAAGGCTTGAAGATAAACAAGCGGCCTTCTAGCTGAGAAGCAGAAAAGTGCACATGGAAGAAGCACACCAGCCTCTGTGATCATGAGGTGTCAATGGGATCAGGTAGCAGGCATCAAAGACCCAGAGCAAAAAAATCATATCAGTGGGAATGAGGTGGGGGTTGGCATGGAGACCCAAAGCCTATCTGTAGACAATTTGACATCCCCTTACAGAAGGGTCACGAATAAGATAAGAGCCAGCCAGGGTGCAGTATAGCACTGATGAAACACACAGCTTTCCTCTAGTATTTTAATGCTTCATCTCCTCTACTATCATGACCCCAATTCTACCTTACAAACCTGACTAGACCAGAGAATACACACTGGTACAGATAGGAACTGGAAACACAGGGAATCCAGGACACATAAATCCCTCAGGACCAATAATGACATTAGTGATACCAGGAGAGTAAGGGGAGGGAGGGGGGAGAAAAGGGGAACCAATCACAATGATCAACAAATAATCCCCTCCCTGGGGGATGGACAACAGAAAAGTGGGTGAAGGGAGACATCAGACAGTGTAAGACATGACAAAATAATAATAATTTATAAAATATCAAGGGCTCATGAGGGAGGGAAGGTGGAGGATGGAGGGAATATATGAGGAGCTGTTAGCAAGGTCTGAAGTAGAGAGACAAAGTTTTGAAAATGGTGTATGTATGGATTGTGATAAGAGCTATATAAAACCCCAATAAAATTATTTAAAGCAAACACACACACACACACACACACACACACACAGATTACTGCCTTTGAAACCCAAAGGGGAAGTTTTTAATCATTTTATTGGGGGCTCATAAAACTCATCACATTCCATACATACATCAATTGCCCTCATCATGCTCAGAATATTTGCTCTCCACTTAAGCCCTTGTTATCAGGTCCTCATTTCCCCACTCCCCTCTCCCCTCCCTCATGAACCCTTGATAATTTAAAAATTATTATTATTTTGTCATGTCTTACACTATTCGATGTCTCCCTTCGCCCGTTTTTCTGTTGTCCATCTCCCAGAGAGGAGGTTATATGTAGATCCTTAAAATCAGTTCCCCCTCTCTACCCCACCTTCCCTCCACCCTCTGCTATTGCCACTCTCATCACTGGTCCTGAGGTATCATCTGTCCTGGATTCACTCATTGTGTTTCCGGTTCCTATCTATACCAGTGTATATTCTCTGGTCCAGCCAGATTTGTAAAGTAGAATTGGTATCATGATATTGGAGGGGAGGAAATATTTAAGAATTGGAGGAAAGTTGTATGCTTCATTGTTGCTACACTGCACACTGAGTGGTGCATCTCCCTCTGTGACCCTTCTGTAAGGGGATGTCCTGTTACCTACAGATGGGTTTTGGGTCTCCACTCTGCACTCCCCCTCATTTACAATGATATGAGTTTTTGTTCTTTGATGCCTGATACCTGATCCCTTTGACACCTCCTGGACACACAGGCTAGTGTGCTTCTTCCATGTGGGCTTTGTTGCCTCTGAGCTAGATGGCCGCTTGTTTATCTTCAAGCCTTTAAGACCCAGATGCTATATCTTTTGACAGCTAGGCACCATTAGCTTTCTTCACCACATTTTCTTATGTATCCATTTGTCTTCAGCTATCATGTTAGGAAGGTGTGCATCATGGAATGCCAATTTCATAGAACAAAGTGTTTTTGCATTGGGTAAGTACTTGAGTAGAGGTCCAATGTCCACCTGCTGCCTTAACACTAAATCTATAAATATATGCACATAGATCTCTTTCCCCATCATCCTATATAAATACATTTACAAAAGTACATACCTGTATTTAGACTTCTATAAATGCCCCTTGCCTTCTAGTTCTTTCCTCTAATTTCTTTTACTTGCTTCTTGTCCCACTACCATACTCAGCCTTCATTTGGGTTTCAGTACTTTCTCTTGGTTATATTGCCCTTGCTGAATCCCTACCAGGTCTCTCACACCCTCCTTGCCACTAATTTTGGATCACTTGTTCCCTTGTCCCTGGGTTGATCAACACCACCTCCCACTCTCCCATGTGTCTCTGGAACTCTGGAACCATCGATCCTGTTGTTTTTTCCTACAGACTCTTCATCTAGCCTATCTTATCTAGATAGGCCTGCAGAGATAGTAATATACACAAGAAAATAAGTCATAGCAAGACAAAGCGACAAAGAGAACACAACTATGACAACAAGGAAATGCAATGACACCCCCAAAATTAATTAATTAATTTTAAAAAAACAAAAGAAAAACCTATAATAGATCTAGGTCTGTTTTTTAACCTCTATGTGTGTCCTCCAGTCGAATCTGATGGGGTGCCATGATCTAGCTCCTTTGCACTCCCTTGGGAGCTCCCTGCTCTGTTCCTCCCCCTCCCCCATTGTGCTGCCTCATACCCTTAGTATTTTGCCTCCATGTGGTGGGGTTAGACAGGGCCAATACCGACACTGAGTCTCCAGTGTTGTCCCCAGTAGGGCCATGGGTCAGCAAGATCCATAGTGGGATCAGCCATATGGTCCATGTGTCTCATCGTGGGATCAGCCATATGATCCATTCTGTGCATTGGCTGTTCAGAGTGGGGATATTGTGCTCCAGGCTTGGTGGGACAGGATGTGATCCACTCTCTCTTCCTCCCCATTCATTTGCTCCCATGTGCTCTGATCAGACATGTCCCTCTCCCTGAGCTGTAGCTTCAGTGCCATCCTCTAAAGTAAATTCTTCTGGGGGGAGGGTCGATTGTCCAAGTAGCTGGGATTGGGGCTGAGTCCTCAGACCCCTCCATTGGCTCCTCTCCCCGTGCCGGCACGCTGCATTCGCATCCTGGAACATTGGATTTAAGTCTGGTCCCTCTTTCCCTGTGGAGATATAAGCAATACCTTCCTCTTAGGTGGGTTAGTACCCTATTCCCCTGCTACACATTTCTATCTTTTTTCTTTCCTTTCCTTCTCACCCCCACCCTTTTTAGTTGGCTACCATATGTACCCCTGGATTTGGTCTGGCCCCTGCCATTCTACCTAGACCTACCCCTGGAATGTTTGTATACAGTAACTTTTTCCCTGTGCCCCTTTTGCATTTCTTTCTTTTTTATAAACTTATCTCAGCGGACTCATGTTGTACTTGTCCTTTTGTGCTTGGCTTACTTCACTTAGCATAATTTCCTCCAGTTCTTCCCATGCAGCGATGTGCTTCATGAATTCATCGCTGCTCTTTAGCAATGCATAGTACTCCATTGTATGTATGTACCACGGTTTTTTTATCCATTTGTCTGTTGATGGAAATTTGGATTGTTTCCATCTCCTTGAAATTGTGAACTGTGCCGCAATGAACACTGGAGCACAGTTGTCTGGCCGTGGCTTCTTTCTTGCCTCTTCTGGGTATATGCCCAGTAGGGGGATTGCTGGGTCATATGGCAGCTCAATTTCCATCTGTTTTAGAAATCGCCAAATCTATTTCCATAGTGGCTGTCCATACTTACAAGTTCACCAGCAGTGGACAAGAATTTCTATCTCACCACAGCCCCTCCAACACTTGTTGCTTTCTGATTTTTTGAATTGGGCTATTTTTGAGGGAGGTTGGTGTTATCTCATGGTTGTTTAAATTTGCATTCCTCTATGGCTAATGATCAGGATCATTTTCTCATATGTTTATTGGTCATTCGGATTTCAGACTCTGAAAGTTCTGTTCAGGTCCTTTGCTCACCTCCTCAGTGGGCAGTTAGTTGTTCTCTTATTGTAAGCTTTCAAAGTAATTTTAGATTTTAGTAATAAGACCTTGTCTGATGTGTCATTGCTAAAGATGTTTTCCCAGTTGGTGGGCTCTCTTAATACTCTCTTGGTGAATTCTTTCAATGTACACAGGTGACTTGTCTTCAGTATATCCCACTTGTCTATTTGTGACTCCTCTGTATTTGTATCCTTCCCTATTTCGGATAGCCTATGTATTCCCTGTGCTGAAGTTTTCAGGTTAGTCCCAATTCCCTCATTGATGACCCTAATAGTTTGGGGTTTTAACTCGAGGTTTCTGATCCACCTTGAGTTTATTCTTGTGCATGGAGCGAGGTAAGGGTCTTGTTTCATTTTTCTGCACCATTTATTGAAGAGGGCATCTGCTTCCCATTTGATATTTTTTGGGCCCTTATCAAAGATCAATTGTCTGTATGCGGATATTTTTATTTCTGGGTCCTCAGCTCTTTTCCATTAGTCTGAATATCTGTAGTTATACCAGTACCATACCAGTACCACACTCTGTTGACTACTGTGGCTGTACAATACATGCTAAAGTCAGATAGAGCAAGCCCTCCTACTTTGTCCTTGTTCTTGAGGAGTTCTCTGCTAATTCTGGGCTTCTGCCTCTTCCATATGAAGTTGTTAATCAGTTTTTCCAATTCTTTGTTAAAGGATGGTTGTATTCGTATTAGGATAGCATCGAACTTACATAGTGCCTTGAGCAGAACTGATATCTTTACTATATTTAGTCTTCTAATCCATGAGCACAGGATGTTCTTCCATTTGTTGAGGTCACTCTTGGTTTCTTGTAGTAGTGTTCTATAATTTTCCTCATACAAATATTTGTTTTTTGGTCAGGTAAGTGCCTATATATTTCAATTTGTGTTTCGATATTGTAAAGGGTACTACCTTTTTAATTGTCTCTTTTGTGATCTTGTCTGTTATGTATAGCAGACTGATAAACTTCTTGTTGATCTTGTATCCTGCCACTCTGCCATATTCCTTTATTGCTTCCAACACTCCACTTGTGGAGTTTAGGGAATTTTGTATGTATAGAATCATATCATCTGCAAATAATGAAAATTTTGCCTCTTCCTCCCCCGGATGAAATACTTTTGATATCTTTTCTTTGTCTTATGTTGTTAGCTAGGACCTCCAATATGATGTTAAATAGGAGTGGAGACAAGGGAATTCCTCATCTGGTCCCTTTTTTCAGTGGAATTTTTTGTCTTTTCTCCATTAACTACCATGTTGGCTGTTGGTTTTTCATATACAACTTGTATAATATTGAAGAATTTTCCTTCTATTCCTATCTTCTTCAGTGTCTTAAACAGGAGTAGGTGTTGGATATTATCAAATGCTTTTCCCACATCTATCAATATTATCATGTGGTTCTTATAATTTTTCATGTCAATGTGGTGAATAATATTAATAGTGTTTCATATGTTGGACCATCCCTGCAATCCAGGTATGAATCCCACTTGGCCATGGTGAATTATTTTTTAATATGCTTTTGTATTATATTGGCCAGTATTTTGTTAAAGATTTTGCATTGAAGTTCATTATGGATATTGGTCTGTAGTTCTCAATTCTTGTGGGATCTTTTTCTGCTTTAGGTATCAGAGTTATACTAGCTTTATAGAAAGAGTTTTGGAGTTTTCTATGTTCTGGAAGAGTTTGTGTTGGATTGGTGTCAGTTCTTCCCTGAATGCTTGGCAGAATTCTCCTGTGAAGCCATCTAGCTCAGGGGAATTTTGGTTGGTAATCACTTAATAACCGTTTCTAATTCTTCCATTGCTATGGGTCTGTTGAGGTTCTTGACATACACTTGGGATAATCTAGGGAGGAATTGTGTTTCCAATTATTTGTCCATGTCTTCCAAGTTGTTGAATCCGTTAGAATATAGACCTTCATAGTACTGTATAATCCTTTTAATTTTATTAGGCTCCATTGTAATGTCGTCCCCTGTTTCATCCCTCATCCTTGCAATTTTCATTTGTTCCTTCCTTTCTTTGGTTAGGTTTGCCAGCAGTCTATAAATTCTATTAATTCTTTCAAAGAACCAACTTTTTGCTGAATTAATTTTTTCCCATAGTTTTCTTGTTTTTCCTCTCCTGTATCTCAGCTCTGATTTTTATTATATCTATCCTCTTGCTATTAGTCAGATTGTTCTGTTGACTCTGCTCTAATTGCTGTAAGCTTTGTGTCATCATATCATCCATGAGTCTCTCTTCTTTTTTCATGTGTGCATTTATTGCTATCAGCCTTCCTCTGATAAATGCCTTTGCTGTATTCTAAAGGGTTTGGTATGTCATATTTTCATTGTCATTGGTTTCTAGAAACTTCCTGATTTCATCTCTGATCTGAGTCAATACCAACTCCTTTTACAATAGAGAATTGTTCATCCTCCAATTGTTTGCCCTTGTTTTCTTCACCGTCCTTCTGTTAATTTGCAGCCTTATGGCATAGTGATCAGAGAGAGATGTCTGTATAATCCCTGTGTGCCTTGAATTTACTCAAGTTCGACATGTGTCCCAGCATGTGGTCTATTTTCAAATATGTGCCATGTGGTATTTAAAAGAATGATTTTTTTACATTTGGGTGGAAAGCTTTGAAAATATCTATCAAGTCAAGTCATCCAATTGTGCTGTTTAGTTCTGTAGCCAGCCTCTTTGTTGAGTTTCTTTCCCAGTGAGCTGTCCTTTACAGAGAGTGGTGTATGAAAGTCACCAACTATAATTGTGAGCCTGTGATTTCTTTTTTCATCTTTTGGAGTATTTGATTTACAAATTTCGTGGGTCTCTTGTTGGGTGCATATATATTTATTATGCTCACTGGTTCTTGGTCTACTGTTCTCTTGAGCATTATATATTGCCCCCTCTTGTCTCTTGTTATGGCCTGTATCTTGAAATCAGTTTTGTCAGATATTAAGATCACTACCCCTGCTTTTTTTTTGCATTGCTATTTGCTTGGTATATTTTTCTCCAGCCTTGATTCTCAACCTGTTTTTGTCTGCAAGCTTGAAATGTGTCTCCTGTAGGCAGCAGATCAATGGCTTATGTTTTCTGAGCCAGTCTGTTAGCCTCTGCTTTTTAATGCCTGAGTTCTGGCCATTGATATTCAATGTTATTACACGCATCTGTGGATTCTGATGCTATCTTGTACCTTTTGTGTTGGATATTTTCCTGCCTACCTATCTTATCTGCTTGTGTTGTGTTTGTGGTTTATTTTTGCCTTCTTTCCACTATTGAGCCAATGCTATCCTGGGGCCTGTTTTCTCATCGCCCTATGGGAGGAGTTGTTCTATGTGATGGTCTCTTATTTGCTCTTGGTGAGTGTTGATATTCTTCATTAGCAAGGATCTTCTATAGGGCTGGGTTTCTTTTCATGTAATCTTTGAGGTTGTCCTTGTCTGAGAAGACCCTTACTTCTCCATCTATCTTAATGGATAATTTGGCCAGGTAAAATATTCTTTGGTTTGCATTATTTTCTAAAGGGGAAGTTTCAATCTGTATTATAGACTGTTATGAGTCAGTATCAATTCAGTAGCTGTGACTTTGGGTGTTGTTCATTTGTTTGTTTTTAATATGAGTTTAACTGTTCTCCTTAACTTCAGTACCTTAATATTAGTGAACTCTAGATTCACATCTAAGAACTTATGTACCTTGAGAACATAAATTGGCTACATTTGTGTCTGAAACTGTACACATTCATTAAAAACATAGTAGTTTTTTAAAAAAGAAAATAAGTCCATGAATAATCTCATTCCAGGTGTAAGGAAAGTTAGCACATTGTACCATGACATTAACCTTATTGATTTTATTTTTTATGCAGAAAAATAGAAAACAAAACAGCGCTGCTTTATTTCATGCATTTGTGTTTTCAAAGATTTCAAAAACTATAAAATGTTTACTAAAGAGCCATACTTTATTGTCAGTGAGCTATGTGGTCAACTGAATAGGACACCAAAGCACACTATCAGATTCATTCTAATAAATCAAATTAATATATCTATTAAACAATGATGCATTGATCTATTGATCAATACAAAGATATGTGGGCTATTGGAATGCAAAAGTTGGAAACAAAAAGGAGGGCATCATAGTTGGAAACTATGGTCTTATTGATAGAACCAAAACTGAATATTGCATGACAAAAGATGCAAAAGAAAGACTAACAACTTGTTGCTATTAAGCAAATACCTGTTTTCAACAGCAATTATACACAGGAACTTTTCCAAATTAAATACAAAAAATTCATATTGACTACACCTGTGGGAAGAGATGATGGAGAAGCTAAATATCAGCAGCTAAAGCAGGCCATGGGCTCCCTGGAACAGACCACCAATTTCTCACATGTAAGTTCTGCTTGAAACTGAAACAAATCAATGAGAGTCAAAATATGCCCTGAAGTCTATCGCACCTGAATTTTAAGATTTTAAGAATAGATTTCTTGTATTGAATACTAATGACAGAAGACCTGATGAGCTATGGGAAGGATCAAGCACATTACTTTCATGAAGAAAGGAAAAGTCATTAAAAAGACAGAAAAGGAAGAAAAGATAAAAGAGATTGTCGGAAGAGACTCTGAAACTTGTTTTTAGTTATAGAGTAACAAAGGCAAAATGAAATGATGACATCAAAGAGCTGAACAGAAAATATCAAAGGGCATGTTGATAATACAAAGACAAATATTATAATGAAATGTACAAAGACCTAGGGCTAGAAAAACAAAATGGAAGAACTCACTCAGCATATCTCAAACTGAATTAGCTTCGAGTTATCAAATTGAAAATTTCTATTGGTAAAACATTGAATGTTACAGAAAGTATCAAAAGAAGATGGAAAGAATATACAAAGTTATTGTACTACGCAACATTCTACCATTTCAGGAAGCAGCATATGAACAAGAACCAATGCTACTGAAGGAAAAAATTCAAGCTGCACTATAAGTATTGGGAAAAAATAATGTTCTAGGAATAGATGAAATATCAATTCAAATGTGAGACAAGCTGGAAGCACTTCCTTGTCTATGTCAGGAAATTTGAGATACAGCTACTACCACAACTGACTGAAGGAGATCCATACTTGTACCCATTCCAAAGAAAGGTGACCCAACAGAATGCTCCAATTATAGAACAATATCACTGATATCACATGCAAGTAGAATTTTTCTGAAGATCATCTAGCAATGATTGCAGTACATTGATAGGAAGCTGCCAAAAATTCAGACCAGATTCAAAAGAGGACTTGGAACAAGGGATATTCTTTCTGATGTCAGATGATTCATGGATGAGAGCACAGAGCACTCTAAAGAAGTGTTCTAGCACAGAACACTAGAAAACACTTGTATGTGTGTTTTATTGATTATGCCAAGGCATTCAACCATGTGAGTTACAAAAAACTATAGATATTCTGGAAAAGAATGGAAATTCCAGAACATTTCATTGTGCTCATGAGGAACCTGTACAAAGACAAAGAACCAGTTTTGTAAACAGAACAAGGGGATATTATGTGGTTTAAAACCAGGAATGGTGTTGATCAGAATTCTATCTTCTCACCATACTTATTCAATCTGTGTGTGGAACAAATAATCAGAGAAGCTCGATGATATAAAGAAGAATGCAGCATCAGGATTGGAGCAAGGCTTATTAACAACTGGTATTATGCTGATACAGCCTTGCTTGCAGAAATTAAAGAGGACTTGAAGCACTTGTTGATGAAGATGAAGAACTGCAGTCTCCAATAAAAATTGTAACTCATTGTAATGAACACTAAAATACCCTTAAAGGAACCAATATATAATATCATGATAAGTGGAAACACATTGAAGTTGTCAAGGATTTTGCCTTGCTTGGATCCACAACAAAGCTTATGGAAGCAGCAGTTAATATATCCAAAGACTGGCTACATTAAGTAAAATTGCTGCATCAGCCTTCTTTAGAGTGTTGAAAAGTAAGAGTGTTACTTTGAGGACTAAGGTTCACCTGACCCAAACCGTGGTATTTTCAATCGCCTCATATGCATGTGAACATTGAAATTTAATATGGAAAACTGAAGAAGAATTGATGCCTTTGAATTGTGATGCTGGCAAAGAATTGAAAATACCAAAGACTGTTAAAGGACACAGAAATTTGTCTTGGAAGAAGTACAGTCAGAGTGTTCCTTAGAATCAAGGACGACCAACTTTGTCTCCTGTAGTTTGGAGATTCTGTCAAGAGAGACCAGTCTCTGGTGAAGGACATCATGCTTGGTAGAGTAGAGGGACAGAAGCAAAGAGGAGGCTCTCAATGAGATAGATGGATATTGTGGCTGCAATAATGGGCTCCAGCACAGGCACAATTGTGAGGATGGCACAAGACATGGAAGTGTTTGCTTCTGTTATATGTAAGGTTGCTATGGGTCGCTTGGCATCTAACAGCAATAATATAAAATAACCATATATACATATAATAAACCATCCTGGTTATGTACATTAGGTATTAAGCTTAGAAAACCTCAAAGTCTGTGCTTCAAACCTAGTAGCCACACCACAAGATAAAAAGTCTGTCTCCGTAAATTAATGTAGTCTCTACAAGTCTATATGTTGCTTTGTTCCTTTGAGGAGTTTGAGGGGTTTATGACTCATAGGAACCCTGTATAATAGTGTACAACTATAGTCACTGGAGAAGGACATCATGCTTGATAAAATAGAGATTCAACAAAAAGAAGGCAACCCTCAACTAGATGGATTGGCACAGTGGTTGTAACATTGGGCTCAATGTCAAAGATTAGGAGATGATGGAGGACGGGGTATCACAGTGTTCTGTTGTACATAGCGCTTTTATGATGGGACCTCAGCCAATGACACCTACAATAGCAACAACTTTTACAGGAGCATCTTGCTAAGTCTTTTGTTCCACTGATCCCCTGAGTGGGTTTGAACCAGTGCTCTTTCCGTTAGTAGCTTAGCGTTTAACCATTGCCCCCCCAGGGCTGTATATATTTATGTGTATTGAAACTCAAAGTATTTTAGCCTCACTCAATGGATATATTGTTTAGCGTTATTTCCCTTCTGCCTAAGCATTTTTAAGTTAAATTAACATTAATAAAGGTCAAAAGGCCAGAATAGAATTGATTTCTTTCACTTTTTTAAATGACATATCTCAGCAGCAAAGTTCATGTTTGCCAAAAATGTACTAAGAGGAAAGTATTTTCAGATGCTGAAAAATGCAACTTAAGCAAAATCTGTCAAAACCAGATGTTGTTTTGACAATCCATCCTAAATAGACTTGTTTTGCATTCCAATCTCTGGTTTCAAAATAACACTGTACTGAAACAATGTAGTCTCTTAATGTTGTGTCTGAAGTTAGAGAAACAACACCCCCAAAGTAAAATAAAACAAACAAAAACAAAACAGAAGAATGAATAAAATAGATTTCACTGTCAATTATCCAAAGGAAATTCAATTTGTTAATAATATAAGCATAATTATCAGGATTATATAAAACATGTATTTATAGTTATATATAATTTTAAGTTGTTCCTAAAGGCTTTCTGAAAGTCAAAGCTATTTTTTTAATGTTTGAAAACTGGTTATTATGTATTAGTTTTATATGGTTAAAATGTCTGGTCTTTCAAAATTCTTAAAAATAGACTTAAAAAATATATACATGCACACACACACACACACACACACACACTGCCATCCAGCCATTTCTGACTCGCAGTATTCCTAGACGAAAAAGTAGAGTGTCTCTTTGAGTTTCCAGGACTGTCCATCTTTTCGCTTTTCTCCCACAGAGCAACTGGTGTTTCCAGCAACTGATGTTGTGTGTGAACCCCTGCACCACCAGGCCTCATCATTTACTTCTGAAAACGAATCTTGTGGAAAATGAAAGCTTATGGAGAATGCGAAATATGTAACCCTTTGTTGGTGACTGCAGAGAAAGGTTAAGAGAACAGCACTGCTTATGCCAATAAAGTATCTAACCGATTACCCTGTAATGAGGTAAAAACCAATTTGAAGGGAATGAACATTATTAATTGAAAATTAATTTTGAAATTCAAGGGAAAAATCAAACTAATTCAAGCTAAATCAAACTAAGAGAGAATTCAAAAATTCTTTTTTAGTAATGAAGGAAATTTGGAAGTAGTAACATCTTTTAGAAGGTTTGTAGGCTTCCCTGACCAAGTACATTTACATTTGTCAAGAATAAGCAGTGAGTACAATTTTGCATAGCAGGTTTCTAACCAATCTTACCAGCAAGTCACAAATATTATTCTCTCTGTCCCAGAATGTATATGGAGAAATGATGACTCATAATTGCACCAATATAAATCAAACTATCTAGAATATTCAAGCAGATTGTCAAGGACACTTATATTTTTAAACAATAATTAATCGAATTTAAATTGTATTTAAGTTTATTGAAAAAACATAAGATTAAGAGTGAGAATTGAAGAATTTTTACCTCTATTATTCCACATGGTATTTCTATATTAACAATTTAATTATTTAAGTTTTCCCGCTACAGTTTCACAAATATTTTTTCATTATAAAATCGATGCTGTCAACATTTGTTAAAATTCATGTGTTCCATCTTGCAAGCAGTTTTTCCCTTTTAGTAGAATTGCATTGATTTTGAAATATTTATTAGATAAAAATCTACCTTGCTGAACATTTCTAGGGTTTACGTCTAAGTAGACATGCATTCATCTGAATACTCTAGGGAATAGTAAATTAATTAATTGATACAATTACTGATCGTTATATTATTGTGATACATAAGTGTATCAGTGAATTCACAACACAGAATTTAAAGTCTGTATTTAGAACAGGCCTTAAGGCTTTCGACAAAGTAACACCTACCTTCAAACTTTTAATATAATAGTTAACATTTGCTTATTTCTGTGATATAAACGCACCCATTAGAATAAATTTCAAGGTATCAATGAATCACTTCTGATTGTAGATGGCTAGAGATTCAGAGCTAGCCATCCTTACAAAGTATTTCCATTTTACACATACAAAAGGCATAAATAACTGCAAACACTTAGATACTATTAAAATGTAGTAAAATAACTCAAGTGATGAATTTTGAATGCTATTAAACTTTTAATATAATTAACTACACATTTATTTGATTTAATTTTAATAATGCTTGTCTTTTAACAAGCACCAAAGAAAGTCATGAAAAATTAACAATCACCTCTCACAAGCTGGAAGGAGCTGGCACCAGCGTATCACTACCATCTCCATCATGGAAGCTTCCGCATCACTTTGTTCCTAGCTTCCTATGTGCACATTGTAATGACCTTGGAATTTGCCAAGCAAAACTCCTCAAACCACCAGCCACCACATAATGTCCTCTTTAGTTAACTATTCCTCCTATTCATAATTGATTTTAATAGTTATTGAGCAGCTGGATATGCTCATGCCGTATGAAGCCAGCAGTCACATATCAACTAATTAAAGCTGCTTTTCTATTTACATAGCTGCTTATACTAAATAATCAGCTTGCTGTTTATTGATACTTTGCCAAGATGTGAACTTAAAAGAAGTGTCTTGTTGCCAACCTTTGGATAAGATTTTTCCTATGAATTGGAATTGACCCAATGGCAGTGAGTTTGATTTGCTTTTGGATGTACATATACCAAAAACTCACTGCTTCAAGTAAATTGTAAATCATAGCAACTCTAGCAATGTAAGATAATTTAAACTTTAAAAAAAATACTTCGGTTTGTATATGAAAAGCAATCACCAATACAGAGCTAAGATCTTTTCTCACGATGTAGGTTATTTGCTTAATCAATTTGCTTTCTTGGAATTATCCAAGAGATAAAACATGCACAGCAGTTTGGCTAATAACCCGCTGCTTCAGCTAAACAACATTGTCAGAATCTGTGAGTTATAGTGTAACGTTATGGAGTATAATGACACTTATTCTCCAGAGCATGTTTCAAAATCACAATGAGGTAACAAGAAATTTGTTGAGGATCCTTCCTGCCAGTTGCCAAATCATTAGCATTCCATCTGCCTGACAGTGGGATTAGCATATCCCTAGTGAAGTTGATAATGGCAACTTTCAAAAGACTAAATTCGTATTTGTATAATCTTTAGAAAATCATTTTGAAGACTACATTAGCTTCTTTCTTTAAATATATACTAGATTAGCCTCTTTTTCTTTTTCCTTAATTATTTTTCTAAAAACAAATTACTCATTTTGAATGTACACATTATTTTTCCAACAAAATTATTTTCAGAAAAACAAAACAAATAAGCACAAAAAGCCACTATTGCTGTTGAGTTGGTGTTGACTCAGAGAGACACCATAAGACAGATTTAAATGACCCCATGCTCTTTCCAAAGCTGTAAATCTTCAGTGAACCATACTGCCATTTCTTTCTCATGGAGGGACTGGTGAGTTGAAACCAGAGCTCTGAGGCAGTACATTCTGGTTCAACCCCTTGCTGAGGATTTTCATTTTTGTTACATACACTGAATCCAAATATACATTTTAACAAGTTCTTCAGGTGATTTTTATGTACACATTTTATGTATCACTTTCGGATCTATAATAATCAGTAGATCTTACTTAACTGTAGATGCTGACTTAGTCAATTTGGGTGGAAATACAATTTCTCATTGGGGGTTGAATTGGAATCGACCAGTTGGAAGCTCTAGCTAAAATTGCTAACTTTCCCTTTGCAGCCAAGCATAACTAAGACTCCTTTTTTTAAAACAAAACCAAAAAAACAATTTTGATGTAAAAATTCCATGGATACCAACTCAATTCCAACTGAAAACAACCCTGGACGAGTTTTGGGCACTGCGTATCTTTACAGGAAGACAGTTCCATGCTTGTCAGTCATCTAGAGTGGCCATTGAGTTTGAAAGGCCAGCCTTGCACCCCCCTGCCTAAGCCATGGTGTCACCTGGAGTCCTTTGTAGAACGTATTAAATGGTAAATGGCAGAAGCAGAAATTAGAACTTCTTTTTTCTAATTCAGCCATTGAAAGTAATACCACATTGTTTGTATCCCTCTTAGCTATAACACAAGAAATAGGGTGGTTATAAAGCACAGGCTTTTGTTTTTCACAAATCAGAATTATTGCAGAGTAGGAGGATACGCTGTGCTTGCCTTCTCTGGGTTTGTGTGTTTACAACATGCAGTGCTTTCAATATTCTCCACCAGGTCTTACCCGTGGTCTTTGAAATTTATTTACAGCACGAGGTACACAAGATATGTTTTTCTTGAAAATGCTTTTTAATGCCTTCTCATAACTCACAGAGGGCATTGGTGGTGCAGAGGATATGAATGGGGCTGTGATCCGCATGGTCAGCAGTTTGAAACCACCAGCAGCTCTGCGGCAGAACGACTGGACTTTCTACTCCTGTCGACATTTACAGTGTCGGACTGGATGGTAGTGAGTTTGGTTTTAGAATCCTTGTAACATGCTTTAAAAACTTACTAAAATTTCAGTAGTTTATATTGACTTAAAATAGACTATGTCTATGTATATATTGGAAAAGTATTAGTCTGCCGGGAGCAATCGGGGGTTATTTATTTGGGAAGAGATAGAGTGATATCCGAATGGTGGGTTTTATAAAGTAATAACCCCAGGCTTTCTTGCAATAGCAGTGCTCTGTGTGTAAGTAGTCCGAAATACTATTGAGGTTTATTGTTTTCATAAAATATTACAAACATCTGGCAGCTTCTAAAACACTCTTTAGTTCATATTATTTTGTTCCTCTTCAGCAGTTCTCTTGTCAATTCATTTTATGTTCCAAATTATTTTAGCTTTTTTTAATATAAAATTATTAATATCTGTTTGGCTGAACCTATTTCAATAAAAGAAAATGGAATTTATATTCAAGTGAGATGCATGATTATAAGGCATCTAAAATATTTAAGATAAGAGCCATACTTATTTTAGTTATGTGTACATATGTTTTAATTTCAAGCAGACATTTTCAACTTATTCAATTTAGAAATATTAGAAGTTTATATCTTGCTTAAAAAAATCCTTATCAGTGGGTTTCTCATCCCCAGTGTCTGACTTGCAGATGCATGTCACCTTCTATCTTGCCAGTACATATCAATATATGACTTCTAAAAAGACATTGCACAGAGGACCACATGCAGAAGCTTGGCAGTGGTATAGATGTTTTCACCAAGTCCTGGGATTGACTCCAGCTAACCAAAGGCGGGCTGTGAAAGGAAACGGAGCTTTGCTGATAAAAGGAAGGGGGAATGGATCTGGTAAATGGATCATGTGATCTATCAGTCTTTATAATAGATTATAGAATAATATTAAGCTACTATTTATGAAATGTATGCTATGAAAATTTATTAAGACTTATATTTTCCTGTGTGATGAAACTATTGTTTCTTAATTCCTTTAGCTATTATGTTATCTATGAAGAAAAGATAAAACCTTGCCCTATGTTGAAGGAGCTCTGGTGGTGCTGTGGGTTAGACATGGGACTGCTAAGCACAAATTTGGCAGTTGAAACCCACCAGTCACTGCACAGGAGCAAGAGGAGGTTTTCTGCTCGTGGAAAGACGCGCAGTCTCAGAAACTACAGAGAGGGCTGTGCTGAGTTAGAATCAACTCTGTGCCAATGGTTCCTTATGTTGATTTGAGGGTGAAAAACAAATCATCAAATAATTGATATGTACACATCACCTACTGATTCAGTACACAACCGGATACTGTTTTCATATTTGTCTTGTTTTAAAAAGTTGTTTTATTTGTCTTATTTTTAAAAATGCAACAGGAGTTAACTCTTCTGAAATCTTAAGTAATTATTATAGGTCTGAATATTTAAGATACAAAATCCATCTTCTTTTGTAATGGGATATTTTCATCTCTGTTCTTGTTGGTTTGGTTTGCCTCCATTTCAATTACTGCTTCAGAATGTGTCCATGTACAACCAGGGTTAAAAGCAACTAATGAATTATCTATAGAGCTGTTAGCAGAAAACTCCTTGCCAAATATGAATTAAACGGATACATAATTTTTAGAAAAATTTATTTAGGCTCACTACTCCTTAGAGATCACTTCACCAATACGTTGGTTATAAATTTAATGAAGTTTCAGTTTAAAAGGAATCAAGTATGTTAATGTTACCATCTAATAAATTGCCAGTCATATATATTTTATATGAGATGTCTTTGTCTTTAGCATCATATTACATAATTCCAGGTAACATGAGATATCATTATGAAACTTAAATAAAATTTTGAATATATCAGAAAATTAATTACTAAGCAGAGTATAAAGAGAAAACGAGCATTTTAATTTTAAGTAACTGATGAAGATGCTCCTAATAACAGAAATTTATTTCATGGCTGAAGGAAACCGACTTCCTATGTTATTCACTGTGTTACCGCTCTTCACAACACACTCTCAAAGTCAACGTTATTCACTGTGTTACCATTCTTCACACCACACTCTCAAAGTCAACATTATTCACTGTGTTGCTATTCTTCATACCACACTCTCAAAGTCAATGTTATTCACTGTGTTGCCATTCTTCATACCACACTCTCAAAGTCAACGTTATTCACTGTGTTGCCATTCTTCATACCACACTCTCAAAGTCAATGTTATTCACTGTGTTACCATTCTTAACACCACATTCTCAAAGTCAATGTTATTCACTGTGTTACCATTCTTAACACCACACTCTCAAAGTCAATGCTATTTGCTGTGTTACTGTTCTTCACACCACACTCTCAAAGTCAATGAATTAGGAAGAACACAGAGGATTAAAACCTTTCACAAAGCCTTCTTTCTTCTGCAGAAAGAAACATTGAACAGCTTTTCTTTGCTTGGATTCTCTCTCTCCGTGTCTAGAGTGTATATCTTATATTATGAAGAGGTAAAGAGGCTGTGTAATATTGTTCACGGAAACAAGAGATAAATGAAAGTGCCCATTGGGCACTCTTACTAGTAATCAGTGGCGGTAAGCTGACTAATGGCCACATCATTGATTTACATCACAATTCCCAAACCCACCCTGACCCAAGGCTTGGTATTTTCCAATTTTTTCATGTGCATCTGAAAGTTGGACAATTAATAAAGACTAAAGAAGAATTTATGCCTTTGAGTCATGATGTTTATGAAAATATTGAATATGCTATCTTCTAGCAGAGAATGAACAGTTCTGTGTTGGGAGAGCTACAATCAGAATATTCCTTAGAATCTAGAATGGCGAGACTGCACATACTTTGAATGTGCTATCAAGTGACCAATCTAAGGAGCAGGACATCATACTTGATAAAGTAGATTGTACGTGAAAAAGAAAAGGACCCGCACACAGCCAGACAGAGTAGCATGGTGGCAGTAGTAATGGGCTCAAACATAGCCGTGGTTGTCAGGCTGGCACAGCACTGGGAGGTGTCTTGCTATGAGTCACTATGAGTCACTATGAGTCAGACCTGCATCGATGGCACCCAACAGCAACAAACTTTCCAGGACTTATAAATTGCTACTTGATCAAGAAAATAGACTTTCACATAGAATTCGGGATCTTGAGATAAAAATATTATCCTGAACTTTCTGGATGGATCTTGGGTTACAGTATCCTTATAAGAAGGGGGGAAATAAAGATTTGTCTGTAGAAGGGTAGAAAAGCAGGTGATGAAAGTATTGGGAGAGGAGAGAGATTGAAAGAAGTTATGATTATGGCAATGACAGTGGAGGAAGAGGCCAAGAACCAATGCATGTAGGAGATCAAGGTTAGAGAACTTAGGTGGCAAAGATTAGAAAATGAAGGATCCCCTAGAACCTCAGAAAGGAACTACCCTGCTGACTTTATAATAATAAGGCTGATTTTGGATTTCTGACTTGGGGAATTGTAAGATCAGAAGGCTGTATTGTTGTAGGTCTCCATGTTTATGATAATTTGCCAGCACACAACACGAAAAGTAATACATGAGCATGTAACCCAAATTGTCTATGGGAGGTTAGGCCAAGTCCTTTCCTTCTGCAATGGTTTAATTTCATGGCATATGTAGTGCTCAGATGTCTAAGAGGATGATATATGCTTTTACTACATTTGAGAATGTTAGCGACTAAATGGTGTGCTTCCTGGTTCAGGATGGCAGAAGCCATGGCACCACATGACAGAGAGACTGAGCCCCAGGGAGAGAGAGACTCAGCTGCTGCCTGAGCAGAGATGCTGCTGTGGACCAATGACCACATCCTTAATTGTTTTTGATCTGACTTGTGCTAACCTGTTAACTTCCCTAACGAGACCCTATAATTTTGAGTATTGTCTGAGTTCTGTGTTGCCCTTACAATAGATTATTCAACTCAGCAGAGTTCCATGGGAGGAATAGTGAAGTGGTGGAGTCTAGCCTATCAATCAGGTTGCAACTTGATGACCTCATTTAGAGGCGCAATGGAGATAAATAGCTCACTGTAGGCCAGATACATTCACTCCCTGTGAGACATTCCTGTTGACAAGCCATGTGGAGCTATGCTGATGGCAGGAGATCCTTGGGGCTGGAGGAGCCATGTGGAGACACATGCCTAAGACGCTTCCACCACCACTGGATCCACAAGACTTTCCACCCACTGGTCTGCACTCAGCATCATTGCACGTGTTGCATGCATTTGAAGAGGAATTTACAGACTGGTACTGGATATAGGGGCTAAGATAGGACTTATAGACTTGATCTGGACCGGGCTGACATGTTTTCTTAACGTAAAATTACTCTTTATATAAAGCTCTTTCCTATACATCTATGAGTGTCTATGAATTTGTTTCTCTAGTCTACCCAGTCTAACACGAGAGGCGAGATGTCATTAAGCTGTGCTTTACAGGGCAGTAAAGACAGTGGAAGATATACCATGTATAATCAAGTAGCACCTGACCTGAATATCAGCTGACACACCTAATTTTAACACAAAACTGCATAAAAATATGCTGAAAAACTTGGATTATACACGAGTATATACGGTATGTGTATAGAAAGAATTTATATCAAGGAAATGACTCACATAGTGGTAGAGGTGAGAAAGGTCAAGTTCATGAGTCAGAAGTCAGACTGAAGGTTTCTACTGATTTGAATAGCGTTAGGGTCTGATGAACCCAAATGAGCCTACAAATGATGGCTACAGAGATAAATAAATCAAGGTTAGCAATTAGGACTGAAGTCCCAGTATTGGCAAGCACAGTGGCAGGCTGCTGGCTCAAGCACAAAGAACCTGAGCTCTGAGTCAGATGTAGTGTCTAAACCAACAAAGGCAAGCATGTTTTTCCTAGGCATCCACTTATATTGGAAATGGTCTACATCCTTGGAAATATACCAAGGATGAATATGGGGAATAACTAGGTATTAATTTTTAAATCTCTGAAGATCCTGGCCCAGGTAGGCTGACTGCAAACTTTAACTATCACAAAGACTATCCTATCAATTTGACTTCCAGAATTCAAGAACATTAAACTGTACACATGCTGAACCTGTACATGAAAGAAACTCTGTGAACAGAACAGGGCAATGCTGAATAGTTTAAAATCAGGAAAGCGTGCCAGTGTTATATTCTTTAACAATATTTTTTGCAACCTAGTGATGTACTGGTTACAAACTGGCCTGTGGTCTGCAAAGTCGCTAATTCAAAACCACTAGGCAATCCTCAGGAGGAAGATGGGGTTTTATAATCCTGTAAACAGTGACTGTCTCGGAAACAGACAGGGGCAATGATCAGGATTGGAGGAAGGCTTCTTATTAACCACTTGCAATATGCAGATGACACAACCTTACTTGCAGAGAGTGGGGAAGACTTGAAAAACTTGCTGCTGAAGATCAAGGACTGCAGACTTAAACTGCCACAAAAGCGAGCCACTGTGTCTTGGGAGAAGCCCAGCAGAATGCTCCTTAGAGGGTAGGGGGGCGAGATCCATCAAGACCTTTGAACATGGTGTCAGGAGAGACCAGTCACTGGAGAAGGACAACATGCTTGGTAAAGTACAGGGGCAGCACAAAAGACGAAGGCGATTGACAAGATGGATGGACACGTGGCTGCTACAACAGACTCAAACATTAGGACAACTGTGAAGATTGGGGAGGATTGGGAGGGGTCTGCTCATACAGTTGCTGTGAGTTGAACCTGAGTGTAAGGCACATAACAACAACTAGTAGTACAGTTGATTCCGCCTTCAGCTACTAAGCCTCAGATCAGCAGTTTGAGACCTCCACCTGCTCTATGGCAGATTTTCTACTCCCGTCAGGCGTCTTAGTGTTGGAAACCCATGGGGACAGTTCTGTTCTGTCCTATAGGATTGCTATGAGTTGGAATTGCCTTGTGGCCATGAGTTTGTATGCTTTTGGCTGTTTTGATTGGTGGAATCAACTATAAGGTAATGAGTTGGTTTGGGGATATTGAATTCTAAAACTATAGGAGGAAAGAAGAAAAGAGGATAGAACTATTATGCTTTCAACATAATAAATAGTTATCAGTTTAAATCCTGTCTCGTTAACAAAACTATTTATTCAAGTTTGTGGACCAACCACTAAATCCAGTGTTTCATTTAATAAGGTTGTGTGCCCTGGAGCAGGAAAGCCAAATTCACTAATTGCAAGTTAGAGATAAAAAAAGAAATTCTATTAGAAGATGACACCATGGCGGGAGGGGGCACAGTGCAGGTTGCCTTGAAGGTGTCTAGCTTTAAATCAGAATATATAGAGATTATATACTTTTTACTTTGTAATTCACAGGCTCTGCAGAGTCACATACAAAGTTTTTATATTAACTCAGGTTTTAGGAATAACAAGAAACCACTGTTGACCATGAGTTAGCAGACAGGATGATAAGGTTCTTTTAAGTGTTAGGTCTGTCTCAGGAGGTCTCAGTTCACTAATGAGAAAGCAGGAATTAGCCTTTTGGTCACTAGCAATCAGGAACATAAAAGGAGATTCTCTGGCCCTCCCAGGAGATATCTGAATCTAACCTGTTTGCCTCTGAGTCGTGTGGTAAGTTATAAAAATTCCAGAGAAGCTGAAGTAAGGAACTTAGGCCAACTGTGTTAAGTATGTTGGGTTATACTAGGAATAATGAAATTGAAGAAGTTAACAGTTTCCTCCATGCGTAATTGATCAAACATGCAATCAAGATGCATTGATAAGCACTGGTGATTAGAATGAACAACTCGGAGACAAAGAGGAAGTGAGGAATAATAGTTGAAAAGTATGGCCTTGGTGATAGAAATGAAACTGGAGATTGCATAATTGAATTTTACAAGATTAAGGACTTCTTCACTGCAAATACAACTTTCAGTAACATAAACGGTGACTGCACACGTGGAACTTGGAGGGAATACACTGGGTTCCAATGGACTACAATTGTGCAAAAAGGCAATGGAGAAGCTCAATATCAGCAGTCAGAAAACATGTCAGGCAGGGGCTGACTGTGGAACAGACCACCATCTGGTGATACGTAAGATCAGGTTGAAGTTAAATAAATTCAGACAAATGACGCTGACAATATCCTCTGTGGCTTTGGGGAACATCTCAAGAACAGCGTTGACACATTGGACACTAATGATAGAAAGCTTGACAAGCTGCTGGATGACATCAAGCACATAATACGTGAAGAATGAATAAGTTCGTCCAAAAGACAGGAAAGATAGAAAAGACTAAAGTGGACATCAGTAGAGATTCTGAAATTGTTTTTGAATAGACAATAGCTAAAGCCAATGAAGTAAAGTTGTTGAACAAAAATTTCAAAGGACGGCTCCAGGAGACAAAATCTTAAAATGAGATTTCCAAAGACCTGGGGTTCAAAAGCTAACGAAGGACCATTCTCTAGAACAGATCGAAAGTGAAAAGAAATGAAGAAAAAAGCAACGCAGTCCTTGACTTGCAAGATTCCCAGGGGCAAAGAACGAGGCAGCATCAATCGGAGGCAGGAGATAGACACGATCATCGTGTCAGAAAGAATGAGGGGATCTGCAGCCATGGTAAGGGCTGGCTAATGGTCGAGGACCATTGGGTTTAGACGCAGCCCAAGCAGCACTGAGGGCATCAGCAGAACACAAGGTTTGAGGAGGTGACGACCTGTCAACTGATGCTTCAGTAGCCTATAGCAACACTATGCATTCCTTCTTCATTGGTTAATTCCTTTGAAGTGGACAGTCTTCTTTTTAGCACATTTTTAATTCTTCTTTTTAGTATGTTCTCAGTTTGGAAGCTCCTCTGAAACTGGTTCTCTTTGAATGACACTGCTGGCTTTTGAAAACCCAGTGAAACAGCGTCCAGCATCACAAAAAACTCATACAAGCCACCAGCGTATCATAAATGGAGAGAAAATTGTGGGGATGGAAAAAGGCCCGGGCGGGCAGTGTTCGCTCTGTTGCTCATAATGTTGCTATGAGTCAGAACCAACTTATGGCGTTTTATAAAAACAACAATGTGGCACCACTGGAAGCACTGATTCACATATGACAAAAATTTGGAATTATTATCAAAATTACAGATCCCTTCCAGCTCCTCCAACCATCCAACTGGTTATCTAACAATATTGACAATTATTTAACAATATTATCTAACAAGATTATTAGTATTACATGTAAGTAGAAATTTGAAAATAGGTAAAAGTGAATGTATTAGGACATCAGAAGCAAGTTATCAGAAATTCAATCCAGATTTACTCGAGAACATGAAAGGTGGGATATCTTTTCTGATGTTAGATGGATCGTGGTTAAAAGCAGAGGATACCAGAAAGATGCTTACTTCTGTTTTCTTGACTATGTAAAGGCAATGAACTGTGTGAATCATAGCAAACTATGGATAATATTGTGAAGCATGAGAATTTCAGAACACTTACCGGTAATTGTGTTCCAGGGACACCTCTCTGCAGACAAACAGGCAGCTTTTTGCTGCCCTAAAGGCAGCGTTTTGCTATCAACTAGAAAAAGGGAATAGTACATGGTGTCAACGGGAAAGCTATGTGTCATGATTGTTCACTCTGCTTATGCATTCTGTACACTGAGCAAATAATTAGAGAAGCTGGATTGCACGAAAAGGAACGTTTCATCTGGATTGGAGAAAGGCTTATTAACAACCTGTGATATGCAGAGGAGACAACCCTGCTTGCTGAAAGCCTGGGACACTCAAAGCCCTTGCTAATGAAAATAAATGACCGAAGCCTTCAGTCTGAATTATAACTCCGTGTAAAGCAAACCAAAATCATTACAACTGAACCAAAAGACAACATCATGATAAACAGGCAAAAACTGAAGTTGTCAAGGATTTCATCTTACCTGGATCTACAATCAATGCGCATGCAAGCAGCAGTCAAGAGGTCAGGCAATGTATGGCAAGCATTACATACATTTGAGAGTTGGGTACTGAATAAGGAAGACTGAAAAAGAATGGCCATGTTGGTGAAGAATATCAAATGTACGATAGTCAGAAGAACGGACAAATACAGCTAGAATCTCCTAGGCAGTGAAGCTGTGTTCACCTCACTTACTTTAGACATGGTATCAGGAGAGACCAGACCCTGGAGAAGGACACCATGCTTGGAGAAGTAGAGAGTCAGTGAAAAGAATGAAGACCCTCCTTGAGGTGGATGGACACAGGGACACATCAATGAGCTCAAACATAACAAGCGTTACGAAGACGGCACCGGAAAGGCAGTGCTTCCTTCTGCTGTCCATGGGCTCATCAGGAGGGGAACTGACTGGATTGTCCCTAACAACAAAAATCATACAGATCTCAGTGGGCTCGTATGATGATAAAATACAGAAATTCAAGTGAAAAGATGTGTTGGGCAAGAATATTGAAAGTACCGTAGAATAATCTGTCTTGGAACAAGTAGTTTCTAAGTAAAATTTTAAAAGGTTTCTGACATACAATAAACACTCAACAAATGTAAAATTATTATTATTAAATTAAATAGAATAATCAAAGATTAAGCAATAATCCATAAATTATGAATGGATCTTTGAGAAAAGTTATCAAATACTTCATATAAAATAAATTTAAAATATTGACATAATATGAATGTGGTAAATATTATTTAAGTATATGGGAATTTATGAAATCTAAATTTTATATTAACTATAACTAATATATATTTTAAATCATTTTATGGGGGGCTCTTACAGTTCTTATAACATTCCATACACCAATTGTAGCTAGCAAATTTGTACATATGTTGCCATCATCATTTTCTAAACATTTACTTTCTATTTAAGCCCTTGAACTAGCTCCCCTTTTTTCCCTCTCTCCCTGCCCTACCACCCTTGTGAACGCTTGATAAATTATAAATTATTATTATTTTCATATCTTACATTGACCACTGTCTTGGGTGGTGGCATGCGTCGATGATTGTTATTGGTTGATTCCCCCTTTCTTCTCTCTTCCTCCCACCTTTCCCCTACCCTCTTGGAATTGCTGCTCTCATTTCTATTCCTAAGGAGTTTATCTGACCTGGATTCTGTGAGTTGTGAGTTTTTATCTGTACTAGTGCACATGCTCCCATCTAGCCAGTACTGAAAGGCAGGACAGGGGTCATAATAGTGGGACCAGAGGAAGCCTCAAAGAACCAGAGGAATGTTGTGTGTTTCATTGGTGCTATACTGAGTCCTGGTTGACTCATCCCTTCCTTGTTACCCTTCTGTGCAGGGATGTCCTATTGTCTATAGATGGTTTGGGGTCTCTGCTCCAACCCCCTTAACTAATATGTTTGCTCTTTGTTAGTTGCTTAGAGTAGATTCCCACTCAAAGTAGTAAATCCTTGAACTCTTTAGTTTTCCTGAAAATATACCCTTAGACATATTTTTATTTAGCTGACATGACTTAAAAATTTTAATTTATGGTAACTGAATATTCATTCCCACACTTAATTTTCCTATTTGGAATCAACAACTACACATTTTAAAATTTGAGATGTTTCAATAATATGTTGATATTTTAAATTTAGTAATAACCACCTCTTTATTAATGTCTATCCAATTTTCTTCAACAAATAATTTCATTTCCAAAAAGATATCTTTTAAAAGGAAGCAGAGAACAGATGTCACTGACTTTCTCTATGAAGTTCCTCAAGGATTACACCCGATTTGCTTATGGAAGACTGCTCCTTGCACTCACTGGTCCATTGCCAGCTGGTGGATTGTCCAGTTTCATAATCATATTTTCATTTTAACAGGCCGTTTTCCTCAATATTCTGCTTAAGTGGTTCTGATTTCTCTACCTAATTTACTTGGCGTTTCCAAATTTTCAAGAGCAATTACAATTCTAATCCTTTCTAGAAGGAGCGTTGAGATGTGAATCAATTTTTCCCACAAGAAGTAACTGAAAACAGGTTAATCCATTCCCGACCACCAACTTTTTACCCTACTCTTGCCTTTTTATACAAAACGTTATGAAGAAATTTCAAAGTAAGTTCAGGTTTGAAGAATATAATTTAAATAAGGAACACAACATTAGAAAAGTTTTTGACATCTACCGTATGGCCCATACCTTGAAACTGATGAGGATCTGGATGGGCAATCCCTGTCCATAAAATCAACCGGTAGCTGCTTTTCAGGAGTTTTTTTCCCCCCTCTTTTGCCTTTTTCACTAGGACCTGGCTGGCTTTCTCTAAAAACAAATCTGTCTAATGTGGTCTGCTGTTGGTGTTTCCTTAGCTGTGTTCTAAAAGGGTTTACTAAATTATCATCACCAATATTGATAACACGGTTAACCAGCTCCTTCTCAGGATGACTCATTTCAAAAAACTCTTTCTTAGGACCCATGTATTTTACAAAATGCCACAAAGCTAAGAATATTATAGCAAAACACTTGAAATGCACCGGCAAAAGGTTTAAACAATGCATAATAACGTCAATGAACGTGGAGTGACGGAAACAGGGACTGCTTTTGTTTACAAAAATCACGTGTGTGGAGTCGGATTCCGATGTGTTCTTCGAGCTCCAATGCAAAATTTTCTTGATGTTTCAAGTCGAAATCCAATTATATTGCGTGCCGGGGTTCTACTGTACAAAGTTCTGAGTCACGAGTACTTTCCTCTCTAAATCAACAAACTTTCCCCAGCAGCCTCAAGATCAAGTCTCTAGCGCATGCTATAGATGTTTGGTCATTTAAGTAAGGGTTATATGTCATTTGGTGCCTACACGTCCTTTCATGGTAGGAGCTGTACTTTCCCACTTGAGCTGTGATGGGACTCGTACTGCATGCTCCAAGCAGTGGGAGAAGGGAGAGATTCATCCAGGAGACCTGGTATCAGGTGAGGCTTTTCTTCTTCTTTTATATTTAATAATTAAATCATTTTATTGGGACTTGTACAACTCTTATCACAATCCACACATACATCCATTGTGTCAAACATTTTTATACATTTGTTTCCCTCATCATTCTCACAACATTTACTTTCTACTTGAGTCCTTGGTATCATCCTCATTTTTTCTCTACTTCCCCCCTCCCCCTCCCCTATGAACCCTTGATAATTTATAAATTATTATTATTTTATCATATCTTACACTGCCTGACATCTCCTTCACCCACTTCACCACTGTATGTCCTCCAGGGAGGAGGTTATATGTAGATCCTTATACTCTCTTCCCCCTTTCTCCCTCACCTTCCCTCCACCCTCCTGGTATCACCACTTTCACCACTGGTGCCCGGATATCAAAATATATAGCATCTGGGGTCTTAAAGGCCTGAAGATAAACAAGAGGCCATTTAGCTGAGAATCAACAAAGCCCACATGGAAGAGGCACACCAGCCTATCCCGACATGTTTGCTGAAGACAAAGCAGGTGCATAAGCAAATACGGTGAAGAAAGCTGATGGTGCCCAGCTATCAAAAGATATAGAGTCTGGGGTCCTAAAGACTTGAAGATAAACAAGCAGCCATCTAACTGAGAAACAACAAAGTCCACATGGGAAAAGCACACCAGCCTGTGAGATCACGAGGCGTTATAGGGATCAGATCTCAGACATCAAAGACCAAAAAAATCATAGCTTTGTGAATGAGGGGGAGTTCATAGTGGGGACCCAGGGCTCATCTGTGTGCAATTGGACACTCCCTTGAAGAAGGGCCGCAGGGAGGAGATGAGCCAGTCAGGTTGCAGTGTAGCAACAATGAAACACAATTTTCTTTTAGTTCTTGAATGCTTCCTCCCCTCCACTATCATGATCCCAATTTTACCTTACATATCCGGCTGGACCGGAGCATGTACACTGGTACATGTGGGAACTGGAAACACAGGGAATCCAGGAATCACTAGGGAGCCTTGATGGTGTCGTTGTGTGTAGAGTCGGGCTGCTAAGCACCAGGTGGGCGACCAGCTGCTCTGAGGGAGAAAGATGGGGCAGCTCTTCCTGTGGAGCTCCAGTCCCCAAGCCCCACCGGGACAGTCTACTCTGTGCCTACAGGGCCGCTGTGAGTCAGAATTATTAGATGGCAGTGAGTTTGGTTTTTCATTTTCTACCAAGCGTGCTTGAGAGTAATTGCTCTTAATTTCATTTGAACTTCACTCAGTGACACAGTTTTGTCCAAGTATTTCTGTGGAACCAATGCTTATCTGCATAGCAGAATCACTCATAAAAACAACTCCAATTAGTCTGTATTTTAATATGTACTTCACATCTCTTTCTGGTATAAATTTAAAACATTGTCAATATTATTCAGTTGAATACTATCTTAAATCCAGACATATACATTAAGAATAAATGAAAACATGACTAATTAAAATACATATCTCATGAAAGATTGCCACAGATTATATAAATTGCCTTACGAAAGGGCATACGTATTTTTGCATTATGTTTTAAATTACAAATTGTTTTAAATGTTTACCATATATACTCATATATAAGCCAAGTTTTTCAGCACATTTGTTCTGCGGTTTTTGTGGTAAAATTAGGTGCCTTGGCGGATATTTGGGTCAGCTTATACTCAAGTATATACAGTATTTCACCAACCTAAAAGAAAATTTATCTATACAGGGCTGCTATGGTCTGGCATAGACTCAATGGCAAGGAGGTTGAATCTTTAGGGTATTGATGTTGAGGATCCTTGGTGTTGCTGGGGATTATGCTGGGCTACTAAGAGAAGGGTTGGTTGTTCAAATCCACCAGCTATTCACAGGGGAAAGATGGGGCAGTCTGATCCCATAACGTTTACATCCTTGGAAACTATAGGGAGCAGTTCTACTCTAAGTCAGGAGTGGGTGGGATCACCAGGTCTGTCTCTCCAAGGTTACACCTTTGAAAAATTCTCATCTGTACACACAGGGTCATCTGGTAAATGACATGGAAATTACAACAGCGACAGCTATGATGTGATATGCAAAATCACTGTCAATGATTTAAGTGAAACAATCCAAAGCTGTATTTTAGATCCTTCAAATTGGTTTTCATGTAACACCAGAGTTTCAACCCATCACAAATAAAATGACTAAAGTTAAATTACAACTTAAAAATGTGCAAGTATGTGTTAGTTTAGATACTTTAAAGAAACAAATCCACAGAAACTTATATGTGTAAGAGTTTTATATAAAGGTTTAGTCCATAACAAGAAAACATCCCAATCCAGTGCTGCCTAAACCCACAAGCCCAACATTAACCCATATGTCCGACACCAATCCACAAAGTCCTCCTACATCTTACAAAACACACACAATGATGCCAATTGCAGGAGGAAAGCCAAATCAGCGAGTGTGTAAGCATCTCAGCACCAGCAGGGGTCTCCACACGGGTGCCCTTCTGAGGAATAATGGGCTCAACTTTTTTTTTTTTTTTTTTTAAGGAAAGCAGATCTTTTTTTGCTTCATATTTACCATTAACCTTGATTTGTCAGCAGTAGACAACTAATGAGATGCAGCGAGAAGAAGCGATGGACATGGATGTGGGCAAGCTCTCTCAGCTGCAGTAAGGCCTGTGAGGACCATGCTGTTCAGGCGGGCAGAAGAGCTTCTGCCCATCCAGTCGTATGGCTGCACCCCTGCTTCTCTAGTTTCTGCCTACAGCTCTAGCACTGCAGCAGGAGCAACAAAGAAAACAACCAGAAGAAGGCTACCCATGTAGTTCTGACTTGGTTTTCACAATTTCCGCATCACAGTACAGCCTCTGTGTAAGACAGTACCATTGACTTTAACTAACACACTCCCTTGCCCTCTTCGAGAGAGGGAGGAACCTCAGCTTTCTACATTGGTGATATTGATGCATCACTGAGAAAAATAGCTTACATACTTTAAAAAGTCACTTTAAAACGAGTGCTAGATGAGTTCATAATCACAATGCTCTAAGAGCTTACGATGAGTAAGAAATCAGTTAAGAAATTAGTGCAGATACTTTCCTTATAGCAAAATAATTGGCCACTGTAATGCATAGAAATAAAGGAACAACGTGAAATGGTTCAAAAGTTCAGCCTGAATAAACTTTAAGATGCTTGATTCTTAGCCAAACCCCCTCCAACTTTGAAGTGCAAAAGTCAACTACAATTCTTACAAGAACAGTCTGTCTTTGGATATTCTTGGCAGTTTTTTAACATTGATTCTTTTAAGTCAGCAAAAAAAAAAAAAACCACCCAAACCCCCCAAAACAGTATGAGGACAATTTTATTTTGGCTTAATTAATTCTAATATGTTTTTTCTTTCCACATCCAATGTTTTTTTTAAAAGAAAGAAGCAATAATAAAATCATATACTCATTTGTAAAAATCAGGAGACATTCTGACTTTGCGTATTCTTATTTCACCTTTATTGTTTGTGATGTTTTCCCCCAGCCAGCACTTTTAGAAGCCATACTCTTCTTCTTCTACCACTTAGATCCAACAAAAAGGAACAGAATTTAAACCGATATCTTAAATATAATAGTTTCCCCAGTGATCACCGAGTGTCATGTTCCAATCCGGTGTCACTGCTTCCACCTCTGTGGGAAGTAGCTGATTGTTTTTCCAAATGTATGAGAATGACCACCAGAATAATAATGCTCACAATTCTGACTGTTGATATATGTGAATTCTTGTTCATGTTAGGAACTCTTCTAATTTCTTCATATATACAAAATTTAAAACCAACCCTATGAACTGGCCAATACTGTTGTGCCCATTTTATAGATAGCAAAAACCAAACCAAAACAAATCAAAACAAACCGAGACCTGTTTGTGAAACCTCACCCAAGATCATTCTACACTTTAGTCTTTTCAAGCAGTACACTTGCTGTGCTATTCCTGGGCAGTTGCACATGTTATTCCCTCTGGTTGTAATGACATCCCCTCCACTCCTTATCATGCTGAATCCAAGGCAAACCTAGTGTATTCTATTTTGTATTTTGCTACTCTTTCCAGATTCATTTAGTTGTCCTGTCTTTGTTAGCCACGAAGACATCATTTCTGCCCTGTTTTCTTCTAATTGTGAGCAGGGAGTTCAACTTTTGCACAACTGCCCCTTAAAACTCCTACAAGGATGGGAAGAGTAATATCACAGCCACCAGCCATGTGTGCCTATTTACCACTTCAAATAAGACTAGCGTGTCTAAATTACTTACTTAATTCTCCACGAAAATATATTTTAAAAACTCGTGACTACTCTTCTGGAAAGTGTAGCTTCAGAAAATAGTAAGCTAGGTCAGCATTCTAGATATTGTAACTATATCAGGTGAATGCATGTGTGGAAAGATAAGTTCACAGACTGAAATGAGTACAAGCCTTTTGAGCAACTGGAAATGTCATTCCCTTTCACTGGACAACAGCTCCCCTACCCCTGAGTGTCCTAAACTCCAGACGGGCCACTTTCAAGTTATTTTTTTGTCCATTGCGTCTCTCCCAAGATTCAATTAGTTATTCTGTGTTTGTTATCAAAAAATAAAGATAATTTTGTCTCTGTCCTATTTTCTTTTAATTGTGAACTTCAAGGTTGAGCATGAAACAGGAAAACTCAAATTAGGGAGGTATGTTCAATACCCACTTGAGGCTTTCTTTTATGTTAGAAAGCTAATTTTGGGTTTCTATTTACCTCACACCCACAAATAACTCTTGTGGTGGAAGGGATGATGAAAACAAAGAGTTAAAATCTTTACAGCAAAACAATTTTAAAAGAATGACTCTGAAACTATTTGGCTGTACTAAGTAATTTAAAACCAGGAGATAAAACACAAGCCGGGACACCTTTATTTTCCAGTATCAGTATCCAGTCCTATCTTGTTTGTATGAATAATTTGTGTTGGAAGATATCATCCTTATTTCAAAGTTTCTTTGGCACAGCATACTGAGTGTTAATGCATTTCCAATGTGTTCAGTCTGAGTCACTTGTGTTAGAAATAGTCTCTAACATTACCAATAGTAAAATGTTTTTATCAGACACATTTGTAAGGAGATAGAGGAGTATCTATAATTTTTATTAACACAAAATAATTGTATATAGTATCATGATTAATTTAACTCATCATTCCATCATCACAGACAAAATAATGGAGTGAACTCAACAAAGGTGAGGAGGTGCATGTCAGGATCATGTTGTCAGGCCATGTTCGCTCAGAGCTGGCTGTGGAGTCAACTGAGGTCACCTTGCGTCTATCACTCACTATCCTCCCACCAAATCTACCGTATATATTCATGTATAAGCCGAGTTTTTCAGCACAAAAAATGTGCTGAAAAACTGAGGTTCGGCTTATACACAGGTCAGTGGTACCCAGTAAGGTGTAACATCTCGCTGGGGCCCCCTGAGGTAACGGGACGAGCGCCCATTATTTCGCGGGTGACTGCCGTTTCTCCGCGGTTCATTCAAAGCCCCACTGACACTGCAGGGCTTTGGATGTTTGTTTACTCACATCTAACCAAGCAGAGCCGTCCTATGACGTGTATCTTTGAATAAGCCTTTTAAAGACCGTGTGCAAAGGATGTGGCATGAATGGATGTCATCTGGTCAAGCCTGACTAATGAAAGGAGGAAATCTCATGAAGCCTGACATAGAGTTAATAGCAAAGTGGGTTAGAGATGCATGGGAAGACATTCCAGAAGACATGGTGTGACGTGCCGTCCAGAAATGTGTATTAGTAATGCTATGGATGGCAATGAAGACTGTGCTTTGTATGAAAATGACAGCAGTGATGGTGATGACGGCGATCTCAGTGAGGACAGCGTCTATGATGACCTCACAGCAGCTGAAGCTCTGCATTGGGATACGGATGATGATGAGGAATCCAGGTTTGAAGGATTTTAACTCTTTACATTTTAGCTTGGTTGCTGATTGAGCTCAGGGAATAGTACTCTTAAGGTATCACTGTTGATACCTTATTGTTTTTGTTGAACCTATTTTCCACTTACTGTGCTGGTTTACTAATGTTAAATGACTTGTTGTCCTTTTATTTATGTTTTTATTTAAAATAAATATTTAAATACACTATCCCACTGATGTCTCAATTTTTAGTAATTTTATTTTCATTTATTTTGATTATTGAAACTCACCAATAACTTCTGCATTTTCCATCCTAGGCTTATACTCGAGTCAATCAGTTTTTCTGGTTTTCCAGGTCATAATTAGGTACCTCAGCTTATACTCGGGTCGGCTTATATTCGAGTATATACGGTAGTTTCTTTCTCTCCTTGCCAAAGGTGTTGATCTCAGTACACCCTCTGATAAAAACTCTGTCCTCTAAACTCTGTACTAGAACTTGCACTGCCAATAATGCAATCTAAACAGTATGACATCAGAGGTGCCTGGGACAGCCTAGCCCAGGATGAGAGGAATCCTGTGTTCTTCCCCTTGGAGCAGGAATAGCAACGAGAAAGCAAAGAAGGGAGGTGGGGGACGGGGGAAGGATAACAGTATATCGATAAAGTAAAATCACTTATAAAAAACTCAAACTCACTGCCATCAAGTGGATGCCAACTCACAGCGACCCTAGAAGGCAGGGTGGAACTGCCCACATGAGTGCCCGAGAAGGCGGTTGCTTGTGGGAGGAAAGAGCCTGCCCTGCTCCCTCGGGCCAGCTGGAGGTTTCTAACTGGAGACCTGTGGCCATCAGGCCCACTCAGAACTCCTGCGTACCAGGGTGCCTGTAACTCCGTTCTAAACAGTTTTGTGTATTGCTCAGTTGATTTTTAAAAAAGACTTAATATCTTGAGAAAAAAAGTTACCATGAGAAGTTAAATAAGCATAAAACACTTTCTATCAACCACATTCTACTGTTTTACTTTGTGGGAATCTCTAATGATGAACATTCATATTCCCCTTTTCCCCAGACGTCCAACTCTGCTTGCGTTGTCTTTCTTCGCCCATGGCTGCCATGGTGGTGAACGATTCAACGATCGAAGGATGGCCTCCCAATGCCCTGGTTTCCGGATCACGGACAGCTTGCTCTGCAGGATTTACAATCTCACCTCACTCTAGAAACGCAGTCTTGCAGCTGCACACCTGGAATTCTCATGACTTGATGTTGATTCACTAATATTTCAGGCTCAGGAAAGCTTCCGTGTCCACAAACTCTGTCCTTTTAATTTTCTGAATGTTCTTCTGCTGCGCGTATTCTTGTATTCTACTGGATCCCTCAGCCTGGTCCCCTTTCTTCCCTTTCTCTGATGGCATTTTCCATCTGCGTCCCAATCTCTCTCCCTTGTCTCTAACTGCGGGTATGTGTCCGAAATGCATCGCCACCCTCACTGTTTCGTTTGCATTTGCTTTCCACAGCTATTGGATTTGACCTGCATTGATCTCCAGAATCTGTGTCTTATCTAAAGTTGGTTTCATACAATCTAAGTGAGACTTCTGTAATAAAAAGTCCAGAAAAAGTTTTCAGACAAAAAGAAATCTTCTTTGATGGTTATCAGAGGTATGAGGAAAAGTCATGGGTTAGAGGGTAGACAGTGTGCACTAATTTGAGCTAGAGTGTAGACAGTGTCCACCTAGTTAAAGGGGAAGGCAATATACCAGCAGAGGAAGCGTGGGGAGAAAAATCAAGGCAGGGAGAAAGGCAGCTGAAGAAATTATTGTTATATTATAATCTTGTAATAGTGGTGATCTGTGAACAGATGAATAGTATAGAATCATGGACTAAACAGGTGTTGGAGGAAGAGTTGGTGTACACTCACATATATGTTTATATATACACATATATATGTTTATATACACATATATATTTGACAGAGAATATTGGGATATGTGTATTTACCTTTGCTACAAACATATCCATGATTGTGGTGGAATATATAGAGGATATAGTTATGGAAATTTCTTAACAGGAGGGAATGAGTCAGTGGCCCGGGAAGTCAGGGCCCCAGTCTCAGGAGATGCCATGGTCAGTTGGTATGACATAATTCACAAAGACATCCCCCTTCAGTGGATAGTGACTGAGGTTCTAAAAGCAACCATCTAAGGTACAACTGTGGGTCACTCAGTTTCTCTCTGTCCAAAGGAAAGAAGAGTGATGGAACGCATAAGGAAATAATGGGTCGTGCAATAATAGACGACAAACACATCAGCCTCCACAAGCTAAGATCAGAAGACCTAGAGGGTACCCAGCTATCACTACCAACTGCGGTGGACAGAAGCGCTTTAGCAGAAGGGGAGACCAATATGGGATAGATATCAACATCAAAGAAGAAACTTCCTTGTCAAATGGAGACTGGTGAGACCCCCAAGACTCAGCATCACTTTTTATGAAATCACCTCTGTGTTAGAATAACCAATCACTTAAAATCAAAAGGGCAGCATTTACCCAAAGACAAAAGTCAGCGGGTTGGGAAAGAAGGAAGAATGGGAATGGGAAGCACAGGAAGGCAGCGGGATAAAGGAAGGGTCATCGAGGGGACTGTGATGCGTGAGTTGAAGCAAAATGTGCATGAGTGGCTGAAGGTTGAACTGGTGATGTGCTCTGCAAACCTTCCCTCAACTCACAGGAAATAGAGCTGACAACACTCTCTCACATACTTCCCAAATTGTACTCAATCCATCACATAAAATCAGTGAGACGACACTCTAAACCTCATTAATCACCTTTTAGTATATGCTATCACATTTTTTCACTTGGACATTTTAAAAAAAACATTTTATTAGGGGCTCATACAACTCTTATCACAATCCATACAGATGCATACATCAATTGTGTAAAGCACATCTGTACATTCTTTGCCCTCATTATTTTCAAGGCATTTGCTCTCCACTTAAGCCCTTGGCATCAGGTCCTCTTTTTTCACTTGGACTTTTTTTAATGCACTCTTTAGGCTTCCTGCAGCATATGCTAATCACACAGCCCTCTCTGGGGTCCTAACCGCTTCCACAGGCCTACTCCCAGGATACAGACTAAGAGTCTCCTTTGCAGGCCCTTTGTCATTTGGTGCCTGCTTTCCACCACACCTCCCGCCCACCGTCTCATCCAGACTCCCCTGCAGCATAGCTCTGTTTGTACATACTACGCTATCTTCCTTCTGTGAACCTTTGAATATGTTATTAATTTTACTTATTCTGAATAACTTGTTTGTTACTAAGCCTATTTTAATTTTACTTTTCCTGCACTTTTTAAACAGCCACTCAAACCACTAGTAAGAACATCTGGATATTTTTGCCTGTAGATTTCGCTGGAGTCTGAGTAGCATAGTGGATTGGTAACCTCAAGTTCAGCAGTTTGAAATCACCAGCCGCTCCATGGGAGAAATATGAGACTTTCTACTCCCATAAATTGTACAGTCTTAGAAACCCGCACAAGCAAGTTGCTCTGTTCTGTAGGTTGAACTCTTAGTAGGAATTGACTCGATGGCAGTGAGGAGCTGCCACTTTCTCAGATAAATTACTCCTACCTGCACCCCTTCCAAATTGTAGACAAGGTGTTTCCCCGCCAGTGAGATGCTGTTCATACACAGTACTGTACATACTCCCATTGCCTCCATCATCACATTACCATTGTTGTGGTTCGGTGCCATTGAGTCAGTTCTGATCCATAGAGACCCTTCGTGCAATCAAATGAAACGCTGCATGGTCCTGCGCCATGCTCACGATTGTGGCTATTATTTAAACTCTTTGTGGTCACTGAGTCCTCCATCATCACATTGACTCGACTTCTTGTTCACTGACCCTCAGCAAGCAAGGTTGTGTCATCTGCTAATGAATCTTCCTTTAATCTTTGTGCATGCCGCGTTCTACTTTCCAGTAGCTCAGATAATTAGCTGATCATGCTGATGGAATACGAATAATGATAGACAACCCAAGAAGTGAGGTGAGTGAGGAAAAGCTTCAATTTTGGCATCTGATCCACAGACGTGAACCAGAATAGACATCTATAACCATGTGAGCCACCATCTTGATACAAAATTATTATGATTTTAAATCATTTTATTGGGGGCTCTTACAGCTCTTATAACATTCCATACATCAATTGTATCAAGAATATTTGTACATATGTTGCCATTTTCATTTCCAAAACATTTTCTACTTGAGCACTCCATATAAGGTCCTCTTTTCCCCCTCCTCCCTCCATCCTCCCACTCCCATGTATCCTTGATCAATTATATATTGTTATAATTTTATATTGCGATGGTCAGGAAGTTCGTTTCCCAATAGAGGCTAAAGTGAAGGAAGCCAGGTTAGCAAGTCATGCTCTTGGCATTTCCTGACTCGTATCGTTTCCCTGCTGATGGACCAGGAACCAGGAAGAATTAATCAGGCAAAAAGTCAAGCTGTGTCTGTTAAGTCAAATTAGTCTGATGTTGGAAGGCCACTGATAACTTCCAGAGTGAGTAAGCAGTATGGCAAGTCTAGGAGCAAAAGGCAAATATAGACAATCAAAGCGAGAGGTCTTCCCACTGACTCTGTTTAAATAAGAGTAGCCCACAAGCCCCTTTTATGAGGCAGCATATAGTAAGAACTAATGGTCCTGAAGGAAGAAATTCAAGTTGTTCTGAAAACATTAGTCAAGAACAAGACTACAGAAAGTGATGGAATACCTATTAAAAAGTTTAAACCACCGAATGAAGTACTAGAAGCACTCACTCCTTTATACCAAGAAATTTGGAAGATGTTAACTTCGCCAGCTCACTGGGAGAGAGCCATATTTGTGCCTATTCCAAAGAAAGGTGATCCAACAGAATCCTGAAATTATAGAAAGTAACATTGTATCACATGCAAGTAACATTGCTGACGATCATGCAACCAGGATTGCAGCAGGACATTGACAGGGCGCTGCCAGAAGCTCAGGCCACATTCAGAAAAAGATGTCGCATAAAAGGTATCATTGCTGATGTCAGACGGAACTTGACATCTGAAAGCAGAGAATATCAGAAAGATGTTTACTTGCACCTCACTGGCTATGAAAAGGCATTCGGATGATAATAAACTGTTTATAGCTTTGAGAAGAATGGGAACCTTAAAAATAATAATAGAATGCAATATACTTTTAGAATGCAATATTGACACACACTTTTCTTGATTTTAAACCACCTAATATTCCTCTTGTTCTAAGTACAAAAACCACACAGACTGAATTCACTGGCATTGAGTTGAGGTTTGTGTTCAGGCAAACAGAATAAGTGCTCTGGAATTCTCAACTTTGCAATCTTGTCCATAATTTTTCATGAACATACCTTTGCCTATTCAATAACACACATACATTTTCAGACCGTTTATTCTTTCAGCCAAAACCCATGTGTCATCAACAATCATATCACTAGTTCCATGTACTTCTCTAAAATCGGACCTGGATTTCTAGAAATTCCTTGTGGGTATGCTACTGTACCAGTTTTTGAATTTTCTTCAAAAATTTTTACTTGCATGTAATATTAAAGATATTTTTTTATTATTTCTCCATTTTATTAGCTCATCATCTTTTGTCTGGACATGAATATGGATCCTTTCCCATTAGCTGGCCATGTAGCTGTCTTCCACGTGTCTTGGCATAGAGGAGTGAGCAACTCCATAACTGCATCTGCTGAACCATCTCAGTGAATACGCAGCCAATTCCTGGAGTCTTGTTTCTTGCCAGAACTTCTATGCATCTTGGACTTTTTCTTTCAATACCATTGGCTCTTAATCATATGCTACTTCATGATGGTTCCGCATAAACAAATTCTGTTGGGTAAAGTGACCTCCTGTCTATTTTTTGAGGTGTGTTTTTTATTAATTTGTAAGATATATGAGAGTACCAACCATACCTATCTTTTTTCACAAGTATATCCCCAGAGCCAGGTACTTGGTAGTGTGGGGTTTGAAACACAAAGAAGAGAAAATAACAAGTACGAATGGAAGCTAACATTAAGAAAAATTAAACTCACTGCTGAGTCTATCCAACTCATAATGACCCCGTAGAACGGGGTAGAGCTCATAGAGATCACATGGGACACGGTCACCCTACATGACAATGGACCTGCTGGTGGTTTTGAACTGCTGACCTTGCAGCTGTGACTACTACAACACTAGGGGTTCTCCCCAAGTATGAAAGGCATGACAATATTCCACAAGTCCTTGACCACCCTCTTCTATCTACCCCCTGCTCCCCCAACACACACACATGGTGACACATCCCTATGATTCAATCAGAGAAGCCCTGGTGACATGGCGGTCATGTGTCAGGTTGCTAAGCAAAGGGAGAAAGAAGGGACTTTTTACTCCCCTAGAGTGTAAGTCTGCGAAACTCAAAGGGGCAGTACTATCCTGTCCTATAGGACTGCCAACAGTCACTATTGACTAAATACATTTTTAAAATGTATTTTTTATGATATGGTTGTATAAAAAACAAATTTGGCAGACAAGGTTGTACAAGGCGTACATTTTTAAGGCTATTTTCAGTTTATATATTCTATAAACTTTGTAAATGAGAAAATACTAGTTATATCTGTGTCAGTTTAAGATCAAATAATTGTCAAATACTGTCACAATTTGATGCAGTAGGCTTTTAAAGTTTGGCTTAAACAGATTATGGAATTGGTTTCCTCTTTTCAAACATAAATTATGATACACGGATAGTCACATGTTTGTTTGTTTGGGAAAAACCCAAGTATTTTATTAAGAACACTTAAATATTTCATTGACTCAAATGTGAAGGATATGGTGAGTTCATCTTTCTTACTATATGTCAGTATTACAAGGTATAAAACATAATTCAATTCTACATTTACTTGTTTTATTGATAAAGAATGAAAGCACAAAACACCGGAACAAACTTGGCTTCATTCCTGTTTGTTTTATTAGCTAAGAATCTTTTTCCTTAATGTTGGTACAGAGTCAAGTTATTGGAATATACTGGGTCTAATGGGATGCAATGAATCCTACATATATATTTAGAGAGATATATGTTGAGCTGCTAACTACAAGATCAGCAGTTTGAAACCACCAGCCACTTCTCTGTCCTATAGAGATGCTGTCTTATAGGGTCTCTATGAGTTCTACCCTGTTCTATGAGGTCATTATGACTTAGTAAGGAATGAATGTCATTGAGTTTGAGATGTCTAAATTGGGCTAGAGAATTATGAGACTTTCTACTTCTGCAAAGGTTTATAGACTTGGAAACCCAAAGAGAGTTATACTCTATCATTTCATAATGTCCCTCTAAGTCAGAATTGACTGAATAGCAATGCTTTTTAAAAAATAGGATACAAGCAAAGCAATATGGGGAAAAGACACAACCACAAACACTTGTGATATGTTAATTCATTTCCATTCTCCTTTCTCTCTTTCTCTTATTTTTCTATTTAGATCAGCCCTCGTGGCATAGTGGTTCTGTGTTGGACTGCCAACCACACCGTCAGCAAATCAAAACCAGCAGCCTCTCTGAGGGAGACAGATGAGGCTTTCTGCTCCTGAAAAGAGTGACAGTCTTGGACACCCACAGGGGAAGTTCTATCCTGTCCTATAGGGTCACTATGAGTTGAGATCGTTCTTGAATAATGCTCAAATTTTACAAAACAGTTATCAGGGAATTAAAGAATGTGAACATTTTTGTCCCAGATAGACAGTAATGTGATTTTTCTATTTTTCTTGCAATTAACAAAGATAAATTAGTTTGATATTTTCTTTCTTTCATTTTATAAGCTATGAGAGGGGTGTAACAAAGAGTGATAGTTTTGAGTGGTAGAACCAGCCAGAAAATTTTCCCAGTGATTTTATGGGAAGTGCAGATGTCGAGGTTCTGAGATGATGCTTGTGACCAAACTGATGACAACATCATGCTTTCCCCAGAAATTCTTTGGCCTCTCTCTTTTAGTGAATAGTATTAAATGCTTGGAATGTACAATCTTGCACAGATTATGTATCGATATTATATTCCTGGTGATATCATATGATGAATCTTCCCTGGAATTAAAAAAAATGACATTGAGCTATCATTTACATAAGCCACATAGAAAATACGATTTATTCTTTCTTCAACTTTAAAAATGCATTGAAAATCTAAATCACGTAAATTATGAAAAGTAATACTTTAAAGACATAGATAAATCAGTTGTAAACAAAACAAAAATTCTACTGTAGGGATATATCAGTTGGAAACCAAATAATCCTTAATGACAGGGTAAAGGACGATGTTTGCTAATCACCTAGAGCACAGATATTTTAGGAGTGATTATATTCCCTCCTTTTTTTGGATTAAAAAAGTTAAAATATAAAAATGCAATTAATATTCTAAAAACAGACAAAACAACACAAATAATTTTATCACTAATTCAAACTGAAACTCACTGCCATCAAGTCTATATTAGATAATTATCTCAACAATTCCATCAATCAATAACCATTTTAACTGTCATTTTAGTGAGAATAATGAAGTTGTCAATGAAGTTGTTATGATCTGAGCATTTATTATAGATATTTTTGGTGAAAAACAGTTGACATATGTTATATAACTGTAGTCCACAAAAACCTAGTTTTAATCTTTTATAAACCTGAAAGATTGTGTGGTTTAATTTTTTCTTCAATAACCAATGAGTCATTGGACTATGGAAACCTAAACAAAATCACAAAGAATACAATGAAGTCAAAATTGCATCACATAATGTGAATAAGTTGCCATAGAAACAAATGTGACAAATGCTTAAAACAACATTATTAAAAACTGTTTACTCAAAACACTGAATTTGGTGCCATTATGTTCTTTATGTAATGCTTTAATTTTTAAAAAAAATCAGGAAATTGAAGTATGTGAAGTATTATTGAATAATATTGTTCCAGATAGTTATTTTTTAGATTTTCCTATTTTTTCCTGAAATAAAAAAGATAACTGAAAGCAAATCAGTCTTACAAGTTAACTACAGTGGATTGAAATTACTTGATATTGATTTTCTATCCATATGCTTTGTAATTCACACCAAATGTCCAGGTGGGAGCATGCAAAGAAGGAATTAAGGAATGCTGACTTGGTATTGGTTAGTTTTGCCATGTTACAGTGTCTAAAAGGAGGTATTCCAAAGCAGGCCCAGGAAATTCCGGAACTGTCAAGAGTGAAGAGCTAACCAGCGTGAAGCCAGCACAGAGAAGTGCAGCGGTGCTCCAGTCTGAACCCCGCAGTGGGGCCAACCAAGAAGGGGATGCAGCACATCAGCAACGGGAGAAAAGCCAAGCCAAGAAGCCTCTGAGGAGCGTTCTCCCCCACCCCCACCCCAATCGACTTCAGCCTAGGTGGGGCATTTCCCAGAATTCACCCAGGACTGGTTGGGAGATAGTAATAAGGTCAGCAGACAGACCTGCAATTAAGTATGTTTTTTTTAAATCTTTTTTTTCAATGTTTTCTTGGGTCTATGTTATTGTTGGCTTGCCTACTTACATGAGTTAGGCATAGGGAGCAAGCCTGAGGAGAAGGCAATGGACCGATGGTCCTAGAGGGACATAGTGGGAGAAAGAGGTGGGGGAAAGAAGCAGTGATCAAACAACACCATAGACAGAGGGAAACTAGGGAATTAAAATCAACAAGGAGGATGTAGAGCTCCTGGGGGTGATGGAGCAACAGCAATCTAGCTGAGAGGGATTACCACGAGGCTGAAGAAGGGAGAGTATGATGGTGGGTCAGGAGGAAGGTAAAAGGAAGCAGAGGAAGGATCTAGGAAGCAAAGATAGGGATAGAGGAATAAACATAGGTGTGTACATATGTAAACACATTAATTCATAAAAATAGTGGTATTGGCCTAGGTACATATATTTATATGGCAATACACTGAGGTAGTGGATGGCCTTCTGGCCTCTGTTCATGCCCTCCCTCAATGCAAAAATAATTTTTTCTATCAACCTGGCATTCTGTGATGCTCACCCTCCTGGCACAATTTCTGAAGACAAAATGGGTGCATAAGCAAATGTGGTGAAGAAAGCTGGTGGTGCCTGGTTATCAAAAGATAAAGCAACTGGCCTTAAATATTTGAAGTTAAACAAGCCAGCTATCTAGCAGAGGAGCAATAAGCCCAGATGGAAGAATCACACCAGCCTGTGCCATCGTGAGGTGTTGATGAAACTGGGTAAGAGACATCAAAAAAACTAAAACAAGCAAACTAACAAAAATCCATATTGTTGATAACAATGGGGGTTGGAGCAGAGACCCCAAACCCATCTGTAGACAATGAGACATGCCCTCACAGAAGTGTCACAAGGAAGGGATGAGTCAACAAGGGTGCAGAAAAGCACTGGTGACACACACAATATTCCTCTGGTTTCTTGAGGCTTCCTCAACCCCTGAACCAGAGCATGTGCACAGGTACAGATAAGAGCTCACAACACACACACACACACAATCCAGGAATGGGAGTAGTGATACCAGAAGGGTAGGGGGAAGGTGGGGAGAGAAATGGAGGAAGGGGAAACTGATTGCAATGATCGACACATAACCACATACACTCTCTCCCCTTCAGGGGAATGAACAACAGAAATTGCTGGGGAAGGGAGACAGCAATCGGTATAAGATATGAAAATAATAATAATTTATCAAGGGGCCACAAGGGGGTGGATGGAAGAGAGAAAAGAGGAGCTGATACATAGGGCTCAATGGAAAGTAAGTGTCTAGAAAATAATGATGGCAACATATGTATAAATATGCTTGATACAATTGTTGTATGGACTGTTATAAGAGATGTAAGAGCCTCCAGTAAAATGATCTTGAAAAAAGGAGAAAAAGAATGGTATGCCCTTGGGCATTTATCCACACGAAAGCAACTATTCCTGTCAGAGTAGGGCACAGGCAAAGGGACTGCCTGGTTTGGAGACTGTGGACCCAAGAGAGAATGAAGGAAATGTATCAAGCAAAGAAAACGGGGCATGCGAGTTCATGGGAAAATGCTGCTCCATGTGATGGGGCTTCCCATGGCAGCTATATTTATTTCATGGAACTAATAGGCCAGTTTTAATAGCCCAGCTTGAAGTTTTTCCAGGAAAACCAAGTGATCATCTTTGTATTTCAAATCTTATAATGCTTAAATATTGAATAATTCATTTCGAAACTCCAATGGTAAATAAAAACATTAAGTAGGTGTTGCTGCATCAACAGCCATTAGTTCGCAACCTCTGTTTTGTATCTTTCAGTAATGATACAAATGAAATACTCTAAAAAGTAATTCCTGAATCAAGATTATACATTCATCTGTTTTTTCTTCTATTTTATTCCCCATACTACACAGTATTAGCACATCTCTTACAAGTCTTGGCAAAAAAGTGTCTTAAGTTTCTAAAATTTTTCATCTGATAGGTTAGCTCCTTTTCCCCCCCTAGTGCGTTGAAATGGCTCCGTTTAATATTCTGTACAGTGGTAAGACTGTATATATATATTTCTTATTCCTTGGGCATAGTTGCTTTTTCCTGCAATCCTGCATGCACTACATTAGTTTTAGAGGATAATATTTAATTTGAAGATTTATCTCATTACGTAGTGTTTTCAATGAAGTTATGACTAGGAGTGACTATTTCTCCTGGAAATGACATCAGGGTTGGTAGATTGGAAGACGAGTGGAAAAGAAGATGAGATGAATTGACACAGAGGCCCCACAAAGGGCTCAAATGTAACAATTGTGAGAATGCCTAAAGACCAGGGACTGTTTCTTTCTATTGTACTTAGAGTTGTTATGACTTGTGGCCTAACACAGCAACAATTCATTCATTCCTTAAAGTCTATTATGTAAAATCACCTGTAAAATGCAATATTAGATATGATTTGGAGAATAATGACTACTTTACGGTCAGTCACCTACTCTATCTTATGCTAAAAACATGCACACAATACTCAAGCACACTCATTGAAGTCTGTTTTCCTCATTATAATTTTATGACTTTTAGATAGATTATTAATATGTAATTATGATTTTAATTTCTTTTTATATTTTGGCTTGAATTAAAGACACAAGAGTAGAAGTCAGAGAAGGTAAAAGTTCATAAAGGAACATTTTCAGAATTATATTAGACACATAGTCATCTAAAATTTGAAAATGAAATAAACTTATATGAAATATATCTGTTTATAAAGGGTAAGGAATTCTTGAATTCCTTATGAGCTTATGAGTTAGAAGACCCCTTAAAATATCCTGATCTTTTAGCAGTTCTTTCATGGATAGTAGTATTATCCTGGGGAAAGTGTCCATCGATTTCGCTGGCTTGTCAAAGAGTTCTGTGATCTAAAAGTGAAAAGCAACATCCGATGCAGGCCACGTGTCAGTGTTGTGATTCAGTAAAACATCCAGCGCAACTGAAAACTTCTGACAGTTCCCTGGTAATTGACTATGGCAAAAGTCAAATATAAATCAACTTTGAAAAGTGAGGTATTTCAAAGGCAAAAACATCTGTTCACTAATTATTTGGGGAATGATAAATTATATGGGAAATGCTAAATCTGGGGAGACATAAAGTACAACCACTTTCCATTTCTGAAAGTTGTAATATATTCCTCTAAAAACAATGAAAATATAACAATATTAATGATAATGAAATGTCAGTCAATATTAATAATAATTATTATATTAATAAGTTACAATTATTGATCTTATTACTATCATTTATTGGGAACTCATTAGTTACTAACCATTGTGACAAGCATGTGAAATGCAGTCTTTAATTTCATCCTTAAAAAATAAGTATCAGATATTCTTTTTTTAGCATAAAATAGGACATTTATTTTTGTTTGTTTATTCAATAGTTGTATTGAGATGCAATTCACATATATAGTTAAGCTGTACTTTATTTATTTATTTATGCTAAATAAATCATTTTATCAGGGGTTCATACAGCTCTTATCACAATACATACATACATACATACATACATACATACATTGTGTCAGGCACATTTGTACATTTGTTACCATCATCATTTCAAAACATTTTCTTTCCACTTAAGCCCTTGGTATCAGCTCATTTTTTCCCTTCCTTTTCCCACCCTCCCTCCCTCATGAACCCTTGATAACTTAGAGATTTTTTTTTTTCCGTGTCTAACACTGACCGATGTCTCCCTTCACACACTTTTCTCTTGTCCACCCCCCTGGGATGGGGTTATAGGTAGATCATTATGATTGGTTCCCCCTATCTCCTCTCACCTTCCCCTTCCCCTCTTGGTGTTCTTAGCAGCATTTTTATATTAAAAACATCTCAAGAAGAGATTTGGCATAATGAACACTGATGTTCAAATGCTAACTGGCATGACAACAAGGTTACTGATGAAAGAAAGACAAAATAGATGTCAGAAGGGATGCTGAAATTTTCTCTTGAAAGTAAAGTAAGTAAAGTGACTGGAAAAATGACGAAGTTAAAAATCTGAATAGAAAATTTCTTTTTATTTTATATTAATAAACCATTTTACTGGGGGATCGTACAACCCTTGTAACAATCCATACATCAATTGCATCAAGCATATTTGTACACTCTGACCTTACTTCTCTCAAGTAAGACCTGCTTTTACCTCTTTAAGACCCTGGCCCTTTCAATACTCTTCTCCAGCACCACAATTCAAAGACATTGATTCTGCTACAGTCTTCTGTATTCAAAGTCCAACATTCACATGCAGATGAGGCAAATGAAAACACCATGGCTGGGTTCAGGTGCACCTTAGTCAACAAAGTAACATCTTTGTTTTCAACACTCTAAAGAGGGCTTGTGCAGCAGATTCACCTAATGCGACACTTCTTTGATCTCATGACTGCTGCTTCCATGAGCATTGATTGTGGATTCAAGCAAGACAAAATCCTTGACAACTTCAACCTTTTCACCATTTTTCATGATATTTCCTATTGGTCCAGTTGTGAATATTATTATTTTCTTTACATGGAATTGTAATTCATACTGAAGTCTGCAAGCCTTGATCTTCATTAGCAAGTGCTTCAAGTCCTCCTCATTTTCAGCAAGCAAGGTGGTGTCACCAGCAAATTGCAGGTTGTGAGTAGGCCTCCCTCTAATCCTTATGCCGCACTCTTCTTCATCAATACACCGTCTCTAACGATTTTCTCAGTAGACATATTGAATAAGTATGGTGAGAAGATTCAACCCTGACACACACCTTTTCTGATGTCAAATCATACAGCATTCTCTTGTTCCATTTGCACAATTGCATCTTGATCCATATACCTCTTGATCCATATTCCACATGAGTATAATGACATGTCTGGTAGTATTTCCATCGTTCTCACAGTTATCCAGTCTTTGTGAGGATCCATGCTGTCCAATGCCTTGGCATAGTCAATAAAACACAAATGAACAGCTTTCTGGTATTCTCTGCTTTCAGTCGTTACATCTTACCTGAGCACTTAATGTCATATACAAGTAAGATAATAAAAACATTTGTAACAGTACATTGATGGAACTGTTTGAAACAAACTACATTCAGAAGAAGTGGAAATTGGCATAAATTTGCTAACTTTAATTAGCTTTGGCTAAAAGCAGAGAATAACAGAAAGATATTAACTCTTGTTTTACTGACTATACAAGTGTATTAAAATGTGCTTATCCTAGAAAACTATGCCTACCTTTGAGAAGAATGAGAATTCTGAAATACTACATCTTCCTGCAGAAATGTAGATAAATCAAGACACGGTCATTTAAACAGAATAAGGGGATTCTGCATGCTTTGTATTTAGGAAAGGTGGGTGTCAGGGCTTTATTTCTTCTTCATACTTATTAAAACTGTATGCTGAGCAAATAATCAAATAATTCGGACTCTATGAAGAAGAACACAGCCTCAGGATTACAGGAAGGCTTATTAACAATCTGTGATATGCACACTCCACAATTTTACTTTCTGGAAACTAAGATAACTTGATTCAGTTACTGATGAAGATTAAAGACCACAGCCTTCAATACAGATTAAATTTCAATTAAAAAAACTCTCACAACTGGACCAATAAACAGTAGCATAATCAATGGAGACAGACTGGCATTGTCAAGGATTTGGCTGTGCTGTGATTCACACTCCTTGAAATAGTGGTCAAGGGAAAAAAAGGACAAAGTGCATTGGGAACTCTGCTGCATGAGGCCTCTTTAAAGGGTTCAAGAGCAGAGATATCGCTTTGATTTCTAAAGTATAAAGCAGGGGTCCTCAAACTTCTTAAACAGGGGCTAGTTCACTGTCCCTAAGACCGTTGGAGGGCCGGACTATAGTTTAAAAAACAAACAAACAACTATGAACAAATTCCTATGCATACTGCGCATTTTCTTAAGGGTGGAGACTGACCCAGTCATGGACACAGCAGCCTGCTGGGTCTCCTTGCTTTATTAATTTCCAGCCGATCATTTCAGAAAGTTGGAGAGGGTGAGGCGGGAGAGGGTGAGGCAGGAGGTCTGGGCATACTCTCCTGGGGTAGGCTTGGCAGGTACAGACTGTGGGACAAGACCTCCCAGGCCCCACTGGGGACTAGTAGGAGGACCATGGATCAGTGGCTGCTCTCCCACACAGATGGAGACCTGGGACTCAGGGGCTGTGCCATGGCCTGCATGCCCCAGCAGGTCACAGACCATCAGTGCCCTGGTGAGCCTGGAAGGATTGACCAGAGCGATTCATGCAGTGAATAGTCAAAAAGCAGGCTCTGGGAATTTGGAAAACCAATGGCAATGTCTCACCAAACTGACAAAACACTCCAAGTACTCACTTAACTAGTTCAAGAAATTTGGAAGGTTAACTACTTGGCCAACTGACTGGAAGAGATCCATATTTGTGCCCATTCCAAAGAAAGGTGACCCAACAGAATACTCAAATTATAGAACAATGTCATTGATAATGCATGCAAGAACAGCAAACAAAATTTTGCTGAAAATCATCCAATAAAGGTTGCAGCAGTACATTGATAGGGAGCTACCAGAGATTTAGGTCTGATTTAGAAGGGGATGGAGAACAAGTGATATTACTGCTGATGTCAGATGAACCTTGGCTGAAAGCCGTATCAGAAATATATTTACATGTGTTTTATTGACTGTGCTAAGGCATTCGACTGTATGGATCACAATAAAGAATGGGAATTTCAGAGCAGATTGTTGTGCTCAGTTGTTGTGCTCAGTTGTATGTAGAACTATACATCAATCAAGAGGCAGTTGTGCAAACACAAGGGAATACAGTAAAGTTTAAAGTCAAGAAAGTTGTGCATCCGCTTTGTAGCCTCTCACCAAAGTTGTGCAGTCTGTACACTGAGCAAATAATCGGAGAAGCTGATTTACATGAAGAAGAATATGGTAGCAGGGTTGGAAGAAGACTTGTTAACAACATATGCATATGACACAACCTTGCTTACTGAAAGTGAGGGGGAGGGCTTGAAGCACTTGCTGATGGAGATCAAAGATTGCAGCCTTCACAGGGATCCCAACTCAATGTAAAGAAAACAAAAACCTCACAAGGTGACATCACGATAAATGAAAAAGGGTTCCATTTTGTCCAGGATTTTATCTCACTTGGATTCACAATCAATGCTCATGGAAGCAGCAATCGAGTGAGCCAAGATGAATTGCATTAAGTGATTCTGCTGCACAAGAACTATGGAGAGTTTTGAAAAGCAAGGATGTCATTTTGAACACTACGAGACTGCTGACCCAAGTCATGATAGTTCCCATTGCCTCATATGCATGTGAAAGGTGGGCATTTAATAAGGAAGAGCAAAGAAAATGAATGCATTGGAATTATGGCTATGGAGAAGAATGTTGAAAGTATGATGGGCCGCTCAGAGGACAAAAGAATGTGGACTTTGTCTTATATATTTTGAACATTCTGTCAAGAGAGCCCAGTCCATGGTGGAGGACATCCTGGTAAAGCAGAGGGTGAGCTAAAGAGACAGGTTCTCAACAGTCTGCATGGACATAGCGGCTGCAACAATGGGCTCAGGCAGAGGAATAATTGTGCACATGATGCAGGACCATCCAGTGTCACGTGCTGTTGCGCACAGGGCTGCTGTGGGTCAGAAACAACTCAATGGCACCTAACAATCAGAAAACAGTACCATCTCCAGACTTCTTAGATGAAATCATAAACATGAAAATAATCCTCTTTTGAAGCATTTAAAAGTTGGAAGAGTTGATGGTTCTCCATTCAAATGATGTGTCCCCTTACCTGGATAGCATGCTGTCCTATGACATATCCTAGTTGTTTTGGAGCTCATGAAACCATATCAATCTAATGCATAAGGACATCATATGAACATTCTAAAAAGGCGGACTTCGTCTTTGTGTTTTGGACAACACAAATTTTCCCCAATTTTATAATTTAGAGTGGTGGTTAGTTTTCTGAGATTTCACTAGAGTATTGTATATCACTTTAATTTACAATCCAACCCTCGATATTCTAGGTCACCAAATATTCTACCATGTTTAACATCTCAGATTTCACAGGTAATGGTGCTGTGATTTCCACTTCCATTGGCCACCTCTCTTGTCTAAGAACAAGCCCCTTGCTGTCTGTTCTACAAAACGAAATTGGCTTCTTGCATCACTTGTGATTGTTAGGTGCTGCTGAGTCAATTCCAACCCTAGGGACCCTACGCACAACCTAACAAAACCCTGCCTCCTTGTGAACCATCCTCACAATTGTTCCTATGCTTGAGCCTATGGTAGCCACAGTGCTAATCCCTCTTGTAGAGAGCCTTCCTCTTTTTCACCACCCCTCTGCTTTACTAACCACGGCGTCCTTTTCCAGGGACTGGTCTTTCCAACAACAGACACCATCTGAAAGACGAAGTCCCATCATTCTTGCCTATAAGTAGCAGTCTGGCTGTCCTTTTTCCAAGACAGACAGATTTGTTTGTCCTTTGAGCAGTCCATGATCCTTTCAATCCTTTTCTCCAGCACCACAATTCAAATGCATTAATTCTTCTTCAATCATCCTTATTCAGTGTCCAACATTCACATGCATATGAGGCAACTGAAACAGCCATGCCTTAGGTCAAGGGTAAGCTAATCCTTGACATAAACGTCTTGCATTTCAGCCTTCTATAACCAGTTTTATTCAAGAAGTCTTCTGATCCCTTCACAGCTGATTCTATGAACATCGTCTCTTGACACGGCGAATCCTTCCTCCATTTATCATGATGTTCCCTCTTACATCAGTTGGGAAGATTTTCATCTTCTTTTGATGTCCTTCCCTTCCAGTTTCCTATGCGGTCATCTGAAATGCCACGGGCAGCAGGAAGTCATCATACTTAGTGTTGTTTCTCTTCCATGAAACTCTCCTAATAAGCATTTCTAGACTAGTCCTCTTCTGTGTGGTGCTTGATCATTTGGTCTTTGTTTGCTCAAAGTTTTTAAAATAAAATTTTTTTTAAATAAAATAAAAGATTTTAAGTCAAATCAAAGAGAGGACTAGTCTTAGAAGAGAAAAAGGTCACTTTGAAGGACAGAGATTTTATGTCCTTTTCAGCTATTTCTAAAATAAATATCCCTATTCATGGCTTATTACTTCTTTGGTTTCACTTGGTGCTACAAACCATGACTCCAGCGGAAAGGAGTCTGCCCATCCATTGTTCACCAGCTAACAGTGAGCAGCTAGAGTAGAAAGGATGATGCAGGTTGATCTTTTACTCTTCTTCGCAAGCACGAACTCCCGTGGATGCTCCCTCTGGCTGACTGTAGGGCTCTCTTACCTCCCCTTCTTTGATCCTGATTTTGCTTCTTTCCATTCTGTGTCTCTATGCCAAGTGAGAGACCTATGTTCTATTCAAGTCAAATGAGAATGAAAACCAGATGATAAATAATCATGGCATCTGTAATCAAATTCTGACTGGTATGATGAAGGCCTAGTGGTGCTTGGATTATGACATAAGTAAAATAATTTTCCTTTTGCTTTGTGGTTTTTTTCATGCAATTAATTTAGTTTTGAGTTGGTAATTTCAGGATATTCTATTAACGATCACTTAAATGTAGAATGTGGAGTGGCAACACCACTACTGGTTATCCCTGTGCAATGATCCTGCCCCAGCAGGTTGCCTTGAGAGAAGGGCTCTGAAGGAGGCAGGTTAGCTTTCCAGGGTGCCCAGGAATGGAGAAACTGTATGCAGCAAACAGCGCTTCATGAACGCTCATTATGTGAAACTGGAAGAATTTGCTATCTTGTGTTGCAAACAGATAGGGAGCAAGAATGTTATTAGATGAGGCTGGGAGTGTAAGAGAGTTCAGGGATACCTCGTTCCTGTAGATCAAAATAAGCATGGAGGTTGACGTAAAGCCCAGTGAGAATCACGAACATCTGGAAGTTAGTTTTGTGTCTCAGCACATGATTATTTAAGTTGGGTGAACTTAAGAGATGTTATTTTTGTTTTCAATGAGTAACGAATTCAGTGGAAACCCACGGGGTTTGAGTGTATTCCGACGCACAGGGACCCCGCAGAAGAGACCAGTGTGTGTTTCTGAAGCTGTAAGCTCGCTTTCTTCCTGGTGCTTTTCAGCTGCTGACTTGGCGTTAGAAGCCCGGCTCATAACCCACTGTGACACCGAGGCTTTTCCGAGCCTGGCAGAAGGATTCATATTGAAAAATAGAAGAGAGATCATCATAATGTAGAAAAGCTGCTGGTAGCATGAATGGAAGTAAATTATACATAAATACAGAAGTATGGACCTTTGAAAACAGGAAGCATACGTTCTCCATAGGAAAAGAGTGCAGATATAGGTTTATTTTTGCCATTGGCCCAAGGGAGATCAAGAATTTCCCATCTCACCGTGTTTGTTTCCCAAATGACATGTGCAACAAAGATGGCAAGAAGAAAGGACATCTCTGAATGTGGGGATTGTAACCAGCCAACCTAGTTGTGTAATTTTCTTAACCCGACTGAACCCTATGTGTGCAGAACCAACAACAGTGATTTATGTGCACGGTTGGTGTTTATTGGTCAGGATAAGAGGCTGCCTTGATGACACAAATGGTTAATTGTCCAGCTCTTCATTGAAAGCTTGGAGGTTTGAATGCACCCAGTCATAAAAGAAAGGCCTGGCAATCTACTTCCAATGACAATCTACTTCCAATGGATCACAGCTACTGAGAACCACGTGAAGCATTTAGTCCTATGTTGACACAAGTGGAGTTACCGTGAATTGGAACAAATTCTACGCGACTGTTTTTGTTTGGTTTATTCTTTTTATGGTAAAAAGAGAAGAACAAAAAAACAAGATAATGGACGATCATGGAGATGAAAAGTAATTGCAAAATGGATCTCTAAAATAGTGAAAATTAATGAAGTGAATTGACTGGAAGTTTAAATTTAGTGAAAAAATATTTTTATGAGCATTATTCAATAGGAGAGTTAGTGTGGCAGAAATTCATCATTGAAAAGTTAGATAGCTGTGAGACTTTCGAAGTGGCAAATATAACCTGTATATGAAATTTGTTTAACAAGGATTAGTATTTTCACCAGGGCACAGTTGAGTGACTTTATGTAGTGTTATATTCTATTCGTTGTTATCCTTAGATCTATGCATGCATCCTCTATGAAAAGTTCCTGCCTGACTATCTGTTAGGTTCCCTTCCTTCAGATTTGATAAAAATGGTAATTGTTCCTCCCCAGAGAAGTCTCCTCAGTCCTCTTTGAAAATCAAACAAACAAACAAACAAACAAACAAACAAACAAAAACAGTCTGTTTTTTACCAGAAATAGGCACAGACAATGGTTAGTAATAATTCATTCGTTACTACTGGTTTGGATGAAACAAATTTACTCAGTTAACATATTACATGACTTAATTTATGGGTATATTACACAGACCATAGTCCCTTTAAAAATAACAAAGAGTCCTTTAAAATGCTTTAAACCCAGTGCCTTTATGTACAATGCCATTTTGGCTTGCTTATTCTGTTCTCTCTCATACAACACTCTGCCTTTATTGCTAAGTTTTGCAACTCATTGCAATGGCTACACAGAAGTTGGCAGACAGTATTGGTGATTAAGTGGTTTATTAAGGAAGTTAACAGATTATTTATAGCTGAGAAATGCTCAAGATACAGCTTTTTAGTAAGGACATGTTACAAAGTTCCTTCAGGGCTGCTAATCAGTGCTCAGAGACATTCAGCTCAAGCTTCTTGGATCAGCAAACTCCACTCTCAGAATTAAGTGCCAAGAGGTACCCCACTCCAGTAAGCCTCACTCTGAAGGCACTCAGTCCTACCTCCGCAGGATATCAAGCCCAAGTCCCCAGAAGCACTTCACTAAAGAAGCTAGCCTCCTGCCCCCATAGATTTAGATTTATTTTTATGTGGGTGGAAAGAGGAGTCCTGTTGGTACAGAGGACTACACTGGGCTGCTTCTATGGGTCAGTAGTGGGTCACCACCAGTCAATCTATGAGAGAAAGATGAGGATTTCTACTCTCATATAAATATAGTCTCAGAAACACACAGGGTCAGTTTTACCCTGTCCTGCTGTAGGGTTGCCCTGAGCATGAATTGACTCACTGGTTGGAAGTTCAGTGAGAAGGTTGGGAGTCCACCAATACATTCATCCATTGGCTCCTGGTACAGCTGGTGCTCTTCAACATCTTCTCAAATGTCCAAGCTGCCTTCGGGTTCCAGGCAGTTCACTGTGCGGCATTCTATGGTCCAGAGGACCCACACCGTTCCTGACCCTTGCTGCAGACTCTTGCTAGTAGTAAGATTACCCCTGCATGGTGCTTAGAGGGCTCTTTTATACCCAGCAGTATTATAGTCACAGTTAATCCTCTTAATTACTTACATGTGAATCAGTATCTTTCCCCACTTTCTTATCCAGACTCATGCATGAAAAGGTTGTTTCCTGGGAGTTACTGACACTTTAGCTAGAAGAGCTGCATTGAAGAGTGCACTCACCTGCACCTATATTTATGAGGCTATTTTACAAAATATCTACTGCTCCCATAAACTCAAGCAAAACAATATCTTAATACCCTAAATTGTAAATTATATATGTAGACAAAACTAACAACTTTCCAAATTTCAGATACTATGGGTCACTGTGGGTCAGAATCAATTCAATGGCAGTGAGTTTGAGATTTTTAGATATGAAATAGTACAAGTACATACATGATATGTAAGTACTAAAAATTTAGATATTATTTTGGAAGATGGTGGATTGCTAAGCTATGTTCTATATATAAGTAAAGTTGTAAACTTTGTGAGTCACTTCTTTAAAATGAGGTGCTTATTTTCAATAACTGTATCTGAAATCTAGAGGAAAGGTTGTAGCCTAGGAGAAAATGCATTAGTAATTTATATCTAAGTCAATTGCTATATTTTTATGCATTTATTTTTAAAGTGCAGGAAATTTTATAGGCCTCCCTTAAGCTCTAAAGATAAATAAAAAACATGGAGTTCAGTTATTCCTCATGAATAAATGTAGAGGCACAAATTAAGTATTTTTATAAATCTTCTAAAACCTCCTCATTAAGCTTGAAAAGTCAGTGTCACAATTCCAGACCACATGCTTCATTCCAACGATAACAACTCTTTAAAATGCACTAATATTCACATAAAAATATGGTGAAACTTATTCTTAAGAACCTGAATTGTCTCACAATTTACATGTTACCTAAATGTAGTTATACTCAGAGACTTGATATGCATAAAAGCTATGTCATAATATTTGTCACAAATAAGAAACACCCTATACTGGGTTCCTATTGCTATGGTAACATTGTAACACAATTTAACCATGGCTTAAAATAATGCAAATCCATCATTTTACGGCTAGGGGTCTCAAATTAAATGAAGAGGGCTGAGATCGAGGGATTCTCGGGCTGCAGTTCTTCTGAAGCCGACAGGGGCAACCTGCTCTGCCTTTCCTGCAGTTCTAGCGCTCACCTGCCATCCTTGGCCTGGGGCCCTTCCCCCATCTTTAAGATGAGTCACTCTAATTCTTGTCATCATCGCATTAACTTAAAAAAATTCTAGTCCTCTTGCCTCCCTCCCTCTTAAAGGAACTCTTGTAATTACATTACTGCCACTCATATGCCAAGGTGATCTCGCATCATCTCAAAATCTTCATTTTAATCACATCCGCAAAGTCCCTGTTATGTGTAAAGTAATAAGAAGCTGTTTCAAAAGAGTTCATGGAAAATGGAATCAGTAGATAGCCCAAAGTTCCCAGGAACTTTTTGAATCTACCTCATACATTTACAACTATGAAGGATGAGGTTGCGGACATCCCTGGGGGGCATTGCTTAGGCTACCATACACCGTCACCAAGGAACATAGTGATGTGCTTCAGAATTCGACATTTTCATAAAAGTTGTTATGATTAATGACTATAATTAGCTGTCTAGCTTGTAATTAGTGAATATTGTTAATGCTTTGTCAGATGTTTTAAGTTTTACATAACTTAGTATTGTAATTGATATGCTTTTAAAAATAATATCAATTCAGTGAACTCATTTTGAATAAAAGAATACTATGACATTTTTGCTAAATAATGTACTCAGTGTTTATTCACCAGAATGACAACTTTAGGGCGAGCAGTTTGAGGGAGATGTAGATAGAACAATGACTAAGGGGCGACCTCTGTTCCACAGGGTGCGAAAATGTACTCAGCATTGATTCATTTGAATGATACCTTTTGGGTTAGATCAGCTGAAGGAGACGTGGATATAAAGACTACTGAAAATTAACCTTTCTTACAGAGGTCCAATATATATCAAGTCGAAATTGCAAATGCAACCCGAGAGTGAGGATATAAATTATTACATTGTGAAATCAAAACAGTCTATAACTGAAGAAGAAATAAATAAATTTGATATGAAATACCGCTAAAGACTTCACTCAGAAATTAGTCATTTGTTTGGATTTAAAATATGGAAGGGATTCTGAGTAGAAAATCCAGAGAGAGGTGAAAGGGAAGCTATCCTAGGGAATGAGAATTATTTAGGTAAAATACTATTCAGAAAATACATGGTTGGAGAAGCATTAGCAGCTTCTCCAATTCTGAGGAGGAAATGTTAATACCATAACAAGGATTTTCAACGTTATCACCAAAAGAATACAATGGAAAAGGGGGACATAATTTCTATCATTTCTCTGGCATTTATTTGTTTTATATATGAATTTTTTGGTACCTACTATCTTACAGATATTATTGTAGGTGCTCAGGATGTAGCATGGAGCTTATGGTAATGGACAGGTAATAGGTAAAGATATATAGTCTTTTCTTTTTTTGTGTGTGTGTGGGGGGGGCGGGTAGCAGATTTGATCTTTCATTACTCCCAATATAAAAAGAATGTACAGTAGAACCCCAGATCTTGATGTTAATCTGTTCTAGAAGGAGCATCGAGATGCGATGCAGTTGACTTGAATCAATTTTTCCCATAAGAAATAACTGAAAACAGATTAATCCGTTCTCAACCATCACGTTTTTACCCTAACCTTGACTTTTTATAGAAAATATTACACAGTAATTTCAAAGTAAATAATATAATTTAAGTAAGAAACACAACATTTAAAAAAATTAACAACTATAGTATGACCCATACCTTGATTTGGATGAGGCTCTGGATCTGTGGACACGGATGTGGAGAGGAGGGATGGAGAGAGCGTCATTCCCCCTTCCATGAAATCAACTGGTAGTTGCTTTTCAGGAGATTTTTTTTCCTTCTTTGCCTTTTTTCACTAGGTCCTGGCTGGCTTTCTCTAAAAACAAATCTGTCCGATGTACTCTGCTGTTGGCGTTTCCTTAACTGTTTTCTAAAAGGGTTTACTAAATTATCATCAACAATATTGATAACATGGTTAACTAGTTCCTTATCATGATTATTCTTTTCAAAATACTCTTTCTTAGGACACATATTTTTTCAATCTAAAACAATGCAAAAAGCCACAAAAACTAAGAAAAGTATAGCAAAACCCTTGGAACGCAGCCACATGAGATTTTAACAACGCGCACTAACAATGCCAACTAACGCCGAGTGACCAAAACATGAGCTGCTGTTGTTTACAAAAATCACGTGCATCAGGTTGGATTCCGATGTTTTGTTCGAGCTTTGATGCAAAATTTTCTCGACATTTCACGTTGAAATCTGATTCTGTCAAGTCCCTCTGCGGTTGAGTACTGGGACTCTACTGTACTGGACTTTGTGAATGCTCCTTACGAACAAGAATGTGGAGACTGTGTCTCAAGTACTTTGGTCAGGGTATCAGGAGAGACCAGGTCTCTGTGAGATTGGTCAAATGGAGGCTTAGCCAAGAAGAGGAAGGCCCTCAGCAAGATGGATGGACACATTGGCTCCAGCAATGGTTTTAGACACAGAGGCAATCTATATGTATCGATGGATTGTCATAAGAGTTGTAAATAAAATGATCAACACCAACAATTTGTGAGGATAGTGCTGGGCCAGGCAGTGTTGCTTTCTGTTGTACATGGGCTCATATGAATCGCATGGACTCACAGGCATGTAACTACATGTTTATTTACATATTTACATCACTACCTATATCTCTTAATCTTCCATCTATCTCTGCACCAGGACCGTCCTCTCTCCCTGTGGTACGAAGATGGAAGGGCTGTGTAGCTGAAGTGATGCCTCTAAGCTTCTCGGCACAGGCTTTCTGAGTCCAGAATGGGGCAGCACACCCTGGTGCGAGTGGATAAGAGACTTCCCAGGCTTGCTGAGAGAAGCTTGGCGAAGGATAGTGTGCGCTTCATTCAATTCCTTCTCAGCTTTTAACAAGTTCTCTAGGGAAAGTTGCCCACTGTGAAATATATGAATTTGATCCAGTCCAATACTATCTGATACGATAGTAAAGCATGTTCTTTCCACAGTCCATCTGATGGAAACGTGTTACTGCCTGCCCCCACTCCCCTCCTGTTTCTGAGGTTCAGCCCTACACATAGGTGTCCTGAGCCCCTTACTTTTGTACCAATTCAACTCCACGTGTATCAAAGTAGCATTCAAGATCACCCATGTGCAAATATATAACACATTCATAAGCTTTTCTCCACTCCAAACTGCAGTGGATGTAAAATCATGCACCGTCAGTTAACTTTTCATGTCAGCTACTGATGCCCGGGAATCCTCGGAGGAGGGCTGCTGGCTGCCCTGGGTTGGGGGGTGGGGGGAGGGGGGGAGAAGACAGGCTTTCTACTTCTGGCAGTTACAGCCTCAGACATCCCTGGTCGTGCAGGGTCACTGTGAGTCGGAGTGGACTCAATGGCAGTGAGTTCAGTTTGGTTTGGGAGTGACTCTGTGGTACAACGGGTTGAGGCTAGCCCTTACTTAACCCAAAGGACAACTAAGGCTTCTTGGAAGAAAGATACAGCTGTCTTGGTTCCGCAAAGATTTACAGTCTAACCAGTCTTAAGGAGGAGTGAGTTATATTCTTCTCTGTAAGCTTGTTATGTGTCAGCAAGTCCACAGCAATGGGCTTGGTCCTAATGCATGCTCCCATCTTCCACAAATGTATAAAATCAGAGTTATTTAAGAGAGTCTAGAAGCAAAGTGAACACCCCTTCCATCTTCATGTAAGCCAACCATTGAGTCATCTACATACATGCATGTCTTCATGCTTTCCTTTCAGAGCTTTCCCAGTTTCCCTACTCAGATTTCTATCTTGCATTTGCATATTTTAAAGGTCCTCCCACTGTCCACCTCTCCTTTATATGTTATGACTGACACTCTCACAGGTTACCTCTAACCAGGCTCATTATTATGGCTTCTTGTCTAACTTATTTTTCCTCCAAATTACCTTACATCTGCTTTTAAAGTCAATAACTTTTGCTAAAATTGACTACAACACTCATACTATAGAATTCCAATAGTATATTTCAGCAAGCTAAACAAAGGAATTGAAGGTTTAACGTGAGCCCATATAAAAGGGTTTGGCTGTATTATCTACTCCTTGATAGTTACTTGTGTTTCTTTTGTAAAAATGGATATGTCTTCGGACTTTTCAGTCTTCATTAGCATAATCATGGCATTTGAATAGATGACATGAACAATCTCCAAAATCCAATAGTTTCACGATACCCGGTAAATAGATACTACGTCCATTCATTCATCTATGTGATGAATAGGTATTTTCCAGTGCTCCACACTTCTTTTTTATTTAACAATTTCATTGGGGGATCTTACAGCTCTTATAACATCAGCTGTATCAAGCATATTTGTACATATGCTGCCATTATTATTTTTTGAACATTTACTTTCTATTTGAGGACTTGGTATCAGCTCTCTTTTACTCTCTTTCCCTCACCCTCCCACACTTGTGATCCATTGAAAAATCATAAATTGTTATTATTTTCATATCTTACACTGACCACTGCCTCCCTTCACCCATGTTTCTGTAGTTCGTCACCCTACTTGTGTGTGTGTCGGGGGTGGGGGGTGTTGTGCATCGCTCATTGCAGACTGTTCCTCTTTCCTCTCCTCCTTCCACCATCTGCCCCCTACCCTCTTGGTATCACAATCCCCATTTCTGTTCCTGAGGGGTTTATCTGACCTGGATTCCATCTATACCAGTGCACATGCTCTGGTCTAACCAGAAGGCAGGACTGGGGTCATGAGAGTGGAGGGTGAGGAAGCCTCAAAGAACCAGACGAATGTTGAGTGTTTCATTGGTGCTATGCTGTGCCCTGGGTGACTCATCCCTTCCTTGTGACCCCTCTGTAAGGGGGCGTCCTGTTGTCTACAAATGGGTTTGGGGTCTCTGCACTGATCCTCCTTGTTCTCAACAATATATATTTTTGTTTGTTTGCTTTGGGTCTTCTGGTGCCTGTTACCTGATTCAGTCGATGACTCGTGATCTCACAGGCTGGTGTGCTTTTTCCCTGTGGGCTTGTTGCTTCTCTGCTAGATGGTCATTTGTTTAATCTCAAGCCTTTAGGAACCCAGGTGCTATAATATCAAGATGATGGAAACGTGAGGCTCTGCTGCTGGCTAATGACACTTCCATTGGCTCTACCTCAGAATAAGTGATCAAATATCACACTGCAATAAGTGAGCACACTTCTAAAGTTAGAAGTTACAGGGACCCCACTGAAGAGTAGAATTTGTTACTATTAACTACTTAAATAGCCAAGGTCTACTGAATAACATGGGATTTTTCAATATTATTCTCTAGTACAACAATTCAAAGATCCTTCTTTGGTCTTCCTTATTTAAGGTCCAAATTTCCCAGGCACATGGTGCAATTGAAAATATCATAGCTTGGGTCAGCCACTTCTTGGAAGAAGTATGGCAAAAGTGTTCCTTAGAGGCAAGGACTGCGAGACGTTGGCACACATCCTTTGGACCTGTTGTCAGGAGAGACTAGTCCCTGGAGACAGTCATCATACCTGGCAAAGCAGAAGGGGAACCCCAAGAGGGAGGCCCTCAAGGAGATGAGTGGACACAGTGGCTGCGGCAATGGGCTCAGGCGTACATGTGTGTGGATGGCGCAGGCCTGGGCAGCCTTTCGTTCTTTGTGCACGGGTTCCTATGGCAACTAACAACCACAAGTCGCATGCTTTCATTTCTTTACTGCTCATATTTTATTTGCTCTTATTTGTTTAAATGAGCTTTATTGTTATGATATTTATATCATAAAGTAAAAAAACAAGTATTTTAGTCATGCTTTTCCAATGCTTATTAATGATCTAGATAAGCTAGAATAATGGCATTTAGAAATGTTAAGAATATACTATTATGTTTTCAAAAGTAAAAATAAAGTACATACATTTATATTTCCCAGTTAAATTTAGCTTCTATCTAATGTTTGGAAAATATCTTGCTAGGATTCAGTAGACCATTTTAAAGTCAGCAAGTCAAAGGTAAAATTTTTGTTGTCAAAGCTCACACTCTTAATGTAATGAAAACTGCGGTTTTAATATTTGCTTATTAATTGATTAAAATGGTTGATGTGCTTTGGTACCATACAAGTATATTGCAGGTTCAAAGGCTAGGCACCATAATTCTATAGAAAATTACAACTATTTTTGTATAATGTTGTATATTTTCCAAACAGTGCACAAGTATTAAATTAAGGAAGTAAAAAAAAACCCCAACATTATTTAATGTGTTTTCTGTTTTGGTCAGTAGCTATAGTCAAATTAAGTTCTATTTCTGCCAAACTAGTTTGAATTCTCAAGGCACATACATATGTAAATATATTTGTGTGTAATGATAGGTCTATGCACATATATTTGTATATTAATTATTAAGGTAGCAGATGGACATTGCGCCTCTCCTCAAGTACTCCCTCAACACAAGAACGCTTTGTTCTATTAAACTTACATTCTGTGATGCTCACCTTCCTGACACAATCACTGAAGATAAAATGGGTGCATAAGCTAATGTGGTGAAGGAAGCAGATGGTGCCCATCTATTAGGTGATATAGCACCTGGGATCTTAAAGGCTTGAAGATAAACAAGTGGCCATCTCGTTGAGAAGCAGCAAAGTCCACACAGAACAAGCACAGCAGCCCGTGTGATCATGAGGTGCTGATGGGGTCAGGTATGAGGCATCAGACGACCTAAAACAAGCAGTCATATCTATGCAAACAAAGGGGGCTGGAGTGGAGGCCCAAAGCCCATTGGCACAAATTGGACATCCCCTCACAGAAAGGTCACAAGGAGGGGACAAGCCAATCAGGGTGAAGTATAGCCCTGAGGGAACATACAACAACCCTGTAGTTCTTTAATGCTTGCTCTCCTCCACTATTATGATCCCATTTCTATTTTACAAATCTGGCTAGGCCAGAGCATGTACACTGGTACACACAACACACGGGACCCAGGACAGATAAGTCCCTCGGGAAAAATAATGGGAGTAGTGATACCATGAGGGTAAAAGGAAGGTGGGAGAAGCAAGGGGGAACTGATGGCAATGATTGACATATAATCCGTCCCCTCCACCTAGGGTGATGATGAATGGAAACATGGGTGAAGGGAGTCAGCGCATGGTGTAAGATATGAAAATAATAATAGCTTCATTTTTCTTGCAAGAAATGGCTGGTGGACTTGAATTGCTGGGTTTGTGTTACTGAAAAATAATTTGCATAATTATTGCCAAGTAGAGAGGATACTGTTCAGCTAATTATTTGTCCTCCTTATGTCAAATAAAAACGGAAGCTAAATTTATGCTTTTACTTCTCAAGGTAAATGGCACCACCAATTGTATTGAGAAATTTAGGTTGATGATTAGAAGTTCTTATTCCTTTCTCTCAAATGTTCATTTCCAAGAGTGTAGAAGGTCAACAGTGCTGCTTGCCCTAAAGTAGCAGCTGGAGTATTTATATTGTAATACCACAGGAGCATTTAAATTATCCATCAAACACCAAGAAACCTTGTTGGCTCTATGCCCCTGCCATCCCTCTGCTGGGCCTGTGTCATAAAGAGGGCGAGTCTGACACTAACAGACATGTGTGCTCTCAGGGTCATACAGCACTGCTCACAGTCGCGAGATGTAAGCAACCTCAAATCCCATCAGCAGTAGAGCAGATAAATAAGCTTTCGTACATACACACAATGGAATACTGTGCAGCCCTAAACACAAAACAAAAATGATGACAAATCCACAAAACACCTCCTTGCATGCATGGACCTGAGTGAAATCAGCCAATCACAATAGGACAAATATTATGAGTCCCAGATAAAGATGGAGGGACCGAAGGTAGTATTTGGAGTTTGCTAAGGTGGGCAGGGAGAGGAAGGGAAGATATAGCCATGGGCAAATTGTTGACAGGTATTCATTTGGGAGAACTGGAAGACAATCCTCTTCAAGAGGAAGAAGAGATATCAAGGAGCAGGTGAAGGGTAAACTATTCTGGGGGGTGGGGGTGCGATCTATATGCCAGTTACAAAGTAAACCCCCACCTAATCTGCAATAAATATTTTTAAAGAACTAAAATGACAGACTTTGTTGTCAGGTTAAAAGATAGACAAGTGGCCATCTAGCAAGGAAGCAACAAAGCCCATGGAAGAAGCACACCAGCCTGGGTGACCAAAAGGTGTCAAAGGGATCAGGTGTCAGGCATCAAAGAACAAAACCTCATATTATTGTGAATGAGGGGGGAAGCATGGAGTGGAGAGACCCAAAGCCCATCTGTAGATAATGGGACACCCCCTTACAGAGGGTAGCAGGGAGGAGAGGAGCCAGTCAACATGCAGTATAGCAACAATGGAACATACAACTTTCCTCTAATTCTTAAATGCTTTCTCCCCCCACTATCATGATCCCAACTCTACCTTACAAATATGGCTAGACCAAACGATGTATACTTGTACAGATAGGAATTGGAAACACAGGGAATTTACGACATATGATCCCTTCAGGACCAGTGGTGAGAGTGTTGATGCTGGAGGGTGGAGGGAGGGTGGAGTAGAAAGGGGGAACAGATTACAAGGAACTACATATAACCTCCTTCCTAGGGGATGGACAACAGAAAAGTGGGTGAAGGGAGACATCGGACAGTGTAAGACATGACAAAATAATAATATTTATAAATTATCAAGGGTTCATGAAGGAGGGGGATCAAGGAGGGAGGGGGAAAATGAGGAGCTGATACCAAGGGCTGAAATGGAGAGCAACTATTTTGAGAATGATGAGAGCAATGATACAATTTATGTATGTATGGATTGTGACAAGACATGTATGAGCCCCAATAAAATGATTTAATAAAACAAAAACAAACCTCATGGATCAACATTTCATGGAATCTATTTAAAATTATATTCAAAGCTTCACTTAACAAAATGTACACACAAACATTGCACTTTTTTAAAGGACCATGTATTACACTGAAATATTTAGAAGTATTGAATCAGATTTGCATTTCCAGAAGTAATTCCCCTTTGTACATTAAGGTTACTAAGTTTCCAGCCCATTTATGTCTGGGCTCAATGCAAACAAGATAGGTGTAAACCTAGTCTGTGGTCAGTGGACAGGTACCGTGAGGTTACATCAGCCGTATATGCATCTTGTTTTCATTGGACGCCCTTAGAGAACAAGGTCTAAACAAAACTGTGATTTCTGAGGGGACCTACAGGGCCAGTGAACTTCAATTTTGAGGAGTCAACTCAGAAGGCGTTGGCAGGTACTTTTCAGATTCCAAAGGAGTAACCTTGATAGAGTTTCTTGAGGGACACAGGAAAATCATGTAATAACAAAGACATTTTAAGAAAATGAAAAACTGCAATGGGGAGAAAAATGTCAGGGAAAGTTTCCCACCCCGCCACTGCACCTGCTCGTTCTTCAAAGTGTCACATGGACCTAGGAGCATCCACGGGAGCACAAGACCCCAACCGCTGGGGCCCTTCTCGTGCCCATTCGGATGCCTTTGTTTTTTTCTCACACTGTTGACATTCTGTTCATAGAAGAGCACAGGGAGCTGTAGAGATGGAAACGCTGCTTCAGAGGACCATGGAGCCACTTAAGGAACATGCTGAGAAGCAGTAGGTTTACTTTTTGGATACTTTTGTTTAATAAAGGCGTTTATGATTTTGTAGCAATACTTTTTAGCTTAATTTTGGACTGGGTTCTTTTATCACCAGAGGCATGCATTTCATATTTGGAAGACCTAATGCTATGATATTCTTGAAAATACAGTTTATTTACAGGGATTTAAAGACAAAGTTCTAAGTCTTAAAACCATTCTTTTATTTCAAATGACACCTAATTTTCTTTATTTCTTTCCTAGAAAATGATACCTGAAAAATCTATAAATGATTTGAATTATTTGGCCTTTAACTTTCCCTTATGGTGACACTGGGAGGGAAGGGGGTGTAGAAAGGGAGAACCGGTCTTGGAGATCTATGTGTAACCTCCTCTCTGGGAAATGGGCGATGGGAAGGTGGGTGAGGGGAGACGCCGGGTAATGTAAGATAAGATAAAATAATTATTTATAAACTATTAAGGGACCAGGGGGAAGGGGGGAGCGGGGAGGGAGGAGGAGGGGGAAAAAAAGGAAACCGAGCTGATTCCAGGAACCCAAGTTGAAGGCGAATTTTGAGAATGACGAGGGCAACGAAGGTATAAGGGTGCTTTGCTCAATTGATGTTTGTATGGATTGTGATAAGAGTTGTATGAGTCACAATAAAAGATGTATTAAAAAAAAAGAATTCTAAGGGATACTTACCTGGCAGCGGAGATACCATAACCATGAAGGTGGTTTTCCCAGGGCGAGGCTTATCCATTGGACTCCGGATGTGCTGACCCCAGCAGTTTCCCCAAATATGGGAAACTCGACTGCATAATTGGTAGCAGTGGGGGACTCTGTTCTCACTCTCCCCTGGGGGGAAAAAAAGAATTCTAAGGATTGATAATATATAGTTACACATAAATGAATAAGAATCCATGAACCTAAAAATTTTTAAAAAGTGACAAGTATCTACTTTTCCCTTCCTCATCAGTCCCTAATAATACCGTCAGATAAAAACAACAAAACTGGGAGAGCAATGACCCACTCCTCACAGTGGGTCACATGCCAGGCTGCTAACCGAGTGATACGTGGGTGACGTCCACCAGCTTCTCTGTGGGAGAAAGAAGAGGCAGTCTGCTTCCATAAAGATTCACATTCTCGGAACCCGATGGAGCGGTTCTAATCTGCCCCATAGGCTTGCTGTGAGTTGGAATGACTCAATGGTAATGGTGGTGGGTGGGGGACCTATGCCTATAAATAGACTATGTTGCTTATTTGAACTTCAGTTGAAATACATTTGTCATTTTCTTTGTATATTAGGAATCTTCTTGAAGTGTTACATTTACTTCTTTTAAATTCATTTGAGTAATTTATAATTGTTAGCATGTCTGACAATTCTCCCCAAACATATATATATATGAAGTGGTTATATAAGAAAATTTAGGCAAATATTTTCAAGAGGAATTATACTTATGCTTTAGTGCATAAAACATTAAAAAGAACTGTGTGCATGCGGTTCTGAATAATATTTATATTGAAGAATATATGCATTATTCAAATATATTAGGGAAAAGCCCCACTCAACTTCCCAGAAATTAACAGTTATTCTTCGTAAAATTGATTCGTATTCTGAGATGTAATATAGATATGAACATTACTTTATTTAAAAAATATTTTTTACATTTTATATGCATTTGTTGCTTAAGTTTTCTACACCATAAAATTTAAGTAACTGGATGTAACTAAATTATCCTATTTCATCAAAATACTATTTATTTTCATTATTTTAGGGACGTGGTATAATGCTTAAGATTCTTAAAAGCTAAAATTAAATAATAAATAAACAAACGATAACATTCTTATTTTACCATATTTTTTGGCTCTAAGTATTTCAGAAAGAAAATTAAAATTTTTTTCTCATTTCAAATGAAATGCATTAGCAAAATGTACCATGGAAAAGAATGTAATGAGGTAAGGTAGCATAAACAATTAACTTTCTAGCATTGAGGCTTTATTAGAACACTGTTGGAGTTTCCCAGTATAATTAAAATGTCAAAGGAGTATACATCTTAAACTTATAGATCCTAAAGTAAGTTAGTTAATTTGTAATTTTGTTACAAAGAGAAAGCACAAATGGTCTCTCTACTGGAAAAGAGAACAGATAACTCACTTTTCCGAATGAATTTATAATATTACACAAAATCAATTTTTAAGAGCTCATTTGGAAACATTTTAATGGTCTAAAAGGTAAAATTAGAAATACTATTAAGGAACAACAGATTTTTACTTCGTTGGATGTTAACCTTTTTGACAAAGTTTCTGTCACAAATAAATAAAGTTGGAGGGTTAGTAGAAATACTTATAGGATGTTAAATCAGAGAGGTACTGTATAATACATTCTTTACATCTGATAAACTACAAATGTTTTGTATAAGAAAGGAATAGATATTATGCAGACTATGTAGCAGAACCAAGATCCAGAGATCAAATACATATTAAGGAATAAAAATGCTATTGGCTGAGTCATTCTGATAGAATTGCCCAGATGAAAGGCAGGTGGCGCTCCAGGCTTCAAGTGCTGCCATGCTACCTGTCAGGTAAGCAGTTCAAATACACTAGCTGCTCTCTGTGAGAGAGATGTGGCAATCTGCTTCTATGAAGATTATCTATAGACTTGGGAACTAAATAGACACTCTTACTCTGTCTTTGGCTGTGATATGTCAGAATCAACTTGATGCCAACGGGTTTGATTTTATTGTTTTTGTTTATTGTATAACAAGTGACTAGACTGTAGAGAGATAGTAATGTTCAATTGCCATTACTTAGTATAAGTTACCTGGTGCTTACTCTATGGTAATTTTTCCCTAGAGAAAAGTCTTAAGGGAATTCTCAAACTGTGCTAAGTAAAAGAGTATTGCTACAAATCATAGAAATATTTATTAAACAAAAATTTAGAAGATGTGAAGTTAGCAGTCAAATACTTATCTGACATTGCCATCAGCGATCCTGGATGATAAAAATATCTTTCCTTTGTTCCTTGACAATAAATTGTGTTATTCATTTTCCTCCTCAAGGTGGAGGAACTTCCCAGCCTCTTGACTTGGGGCCTTTCTAAGTGATTTATCTCAGCATGTGGACAGCAGACAATGGTGTGTGTGTGTGTGTGTGTGTGTGTGTGTGACTTGCTTGCCAATACCCTCTTGTGCCTCCACTGTTTTATTTCTGTAAGAAGAGCTTTCCTCGGGCATGTGTTGCCCTTCAGCTCGGGCCCCAGGATGAACGCACAAGGAGCAAGCAGGGACCAATCCACAGGGAGTTGCCAAAGTTGGATGGATCCGCACCTGACACGGACTCAGCCAATCCAGATCAGCTACAGATGGTGAGACACAAATGCTCCTCACTGTACACCACGTGATCTTCTGAGCAATAAGAGATTGCCAATAGGGAGATAGTCGTTTATTACACCTTCGTCATCAGTTGTCATATTTCATATTTAACTTCTGGCAGTTAGTTCTTTAGTGGACAGGCATAAAAAGACTTTTAATTCACCCAGTCAGGGATAAGGGAAGTTCATGTGTGTGCAGTGTTTGTTGATTAAGAAAAAATATTATTAGCCTATGAATACATCTTTGCTATTCCTGAAAATGTAAGAAATCGTGAATAAGTTTTAAAAATGGGAACTGTTTGGGAGCTATCTCATAGATCACAGAATCAACAGTAAAGTCTGAGAATCCAGATCAAATACTGGTACAAAATCCAGGTAACTAGGCAGCAAGGAACAAAGTCAACACGACAGCCTAGAAAGGAAAGTATGGCCATGCTGCTGATGTGCACAGCACCAAAGCAGCAGCTGAACAACATGAAAGCTACCTTCTGAGGCCACCATTCCTCCGTTATTTTGTGATTCAACGTCCCAGGCCAGAATTCAGTTGGCCATACTTAGTCCACATGCTCGCGTCTTATATGCCAACTGGTGGAGAAAACGGTATGTCTGCCGTCCTGGAACAGGGAGAATTTGGAACCTTCAGTTTCATGGTGCAAAGTTGAGTCCAACATTCTAAACATCATATAATGGTAGGGGATAATCAAAATAGAAAATATGTTCATACTTTATTGTTAAACAAATAGGAAGTGATCTCTACAATATGCCTGGGTATCCTACTTAACTGAAGTGAAATTATTATTAAAGTATCAGATGTAGGAACCACGAAAAGTGATCAAAACACACAGCAACTGGGTGGAGGAAAGCAGGTAGATCAGGGCTACTCCAGATAAAATAAAGTACTGACAAATGAAAGAACATCTTGGCTCTAAATAGTCAAGAACTCAGATATTAGCCATAAGGTTGGTAGTTCCATCCTACCCAGAGGTGCCTTAGAAAATTATCTTGCATAAATTCAGAACAATGTAAAACCCAAGGAGTGCAAATGTATTCTGCACATGGTTACCATGTGCCAGACTCTACTTAATAATGACTTTGGTTTGGGGATTTTGAATATGATCACTAGTAAGACTCCATGAAGGATAACATGTAATATTAGCAGTCAAGGTAAGATCTATTTGATTCCTCTATGAGACCCTTTTAGTTTTACTTCACTAAATAATTCTTAGTATTTCAAATTAAAGTTAATAGAATAAATTTAATCTAGCTCCTAGAAGTTGTAAATATTTGCACAGTTGCTCTGTGTGGAAACTCTTGCAATACCATTCTGACCTGCTAACAGTTTCTAAGGAAGGTATCATGGATCTGTTAAAGTTTCAAGAATTATTTAAAATTGAAATTAAGTCTGCTAAATTTAAAAATATATATATATTCATTAGGGATACAAGGAATTAGAACTACAAAGGTATTAAAAACTCTCTTAATTCAGAGGCTTCTGAGGCCAATAGAACAGCAATGCTATAGCCACTGTCCCACAGTAAATGAGGGACAAAGCTGAGATTGAAATGAAACTCTCCTTCTTCAGGAATAAATTTACTATACATTTTTAGGTAGAGAACATATATTGTGCATGTTTTCATTTCCAATTACTTATACTAGGAGTTAGGAATTCAAGTCCACAGAAGTCGCTAAGGTAGTAGATATGAGCGGAGATTCACCGTGGGCACTGTATGAATGGTGGGATGAATGGGGAGTAAATCCTCTCTCTGAAAAGGTAGCTAACTGTTGCCATTGCTAATTATGCTCGTGTGTATAGATATACTTGTTTTAAATTTTCATTTTAAATGTCTCTATTAAAAAATCACCTTAACTCCTGTGCTCAAAATATGGCAAATGACAGAAACGTCTGTGAGTAAGGTGAGCAAAGACAAGCAGGAGGGACGCACCGATGGAAGCATTCCACCACACCACATCAAGGGGCGGCCTCCACCCAGGGGTAAAGCTCATTAGGCAGGAAGGGTTGGGATAGAAGGATAAAGCGAGATCATAAACATGCACACACACAAACTCATCTCCAAAATAAAAACTTAATTATATAAAAACCAAACAAAACCCAACTAGGAGATGAATTTGTCCTGCTAGTTTATAAATTTGGACCAATGCTTCCTTCTACATCATGGAAAATACGGTTTCAGCATTCAATACATTGAAATATATATATTTGCCATCACTGTCCAATGTGAAAAATCAAATAACATATATAGAATTACTGTTTATAAGTGTAATAGTATAAAAATTATTTTTCACCTTTAAATAAAAATATATTCTTTTAGGTCTAGGAACATTTTATCCTAGACATGAAATATTCACTTTAATTTAATATGAATACTGATAGAGATAATTAATATTATCATAAATATTTTGGGAAAATAAAACTTTAAGCAGGTAATCAATAGAATCCCATTGACTTTTATAATCCATTAAACTTATACTTGAGATGTGAGCAAATCTCCTTAGCCCTTAATATAATATATTAGATTGTCAATTTCTTCATTTATAATTCAGTGTTGATTAACTGACTGGTATTTTCTTCCAGAATTAGTCATTGATTATCATTATACAATGATGCCACTGACAGCTAATTGTCCTGTAGGAGATGCTGCTGCCCTGCTGTGTAAAACTTAACATTGACTTTAATATAAAAAATAAACAAAATCTGTTCGTGTTCATATTCCTTATCTAAGTGATAGGAATCCTGAGCATTGAAACGTTCAGCTATGAACCACGGGGTTGGTGGTGGCGCCCTGCAGTAGAAAGGTGTGCTGGTTGGCTTCTGTGACGACATACAACCTGAGAAACCCAATGTGAGAGTTCCACATTGTTCGTTAGGGTTACTGCCACTCTATGCCCAGGGGTGAGTTTGGTTGTATAATTGATTAATCTGCTAAGTAGTTTTTTCTTAGACTTATAATCATACAGAGAAAATATTTCTATAAGGATTTATTTTTGGAGATCATCATACACTTTAAACAAAACAGTTTGCACGCTTTTTTTTTTAAACTAAAAATAACTTTACTGATGGGACTAAGGACACCTGGTGTCATAGCAGTTATGCACTGAGTTGGTAGCCACAGGTCAATAGTTCGACACCAACACCTGCTCTTCCAGAGAAAGATGAGACCTTCTATTCCCAGAAAGAGTTACAGTCTCAGAAACCCACAGGGGCAGTAATAACGGAGAGCTATCACTATTCCGATAAAAGAAGTACCATCTACTGTCACTGATAAATGACAGAATATAATTTTACATATACTCAGAATATGCCTAAAGAGTTTTTCCTACTTATTAACTGATTGACTTAAGATGTCAGGCATTTGCATTTGTGTGTGTTTGCTCATATATATATGATCACTGGTAGTGCTGTGCCTCAGTATTGGGCGATTTAACTGCAAGGTTGGCAGTTCAAATCCACTAGCTCTTCTGAGAAAGAAAGATGAGTTTATATACTCCCATAAAGGTTTAGTCTCAGAAACCCTAAAGAACAGTTTTACTCTTTCCTTCATGATCACTGTATCAGTTACTCAATGGAATATAGATGCATATATACATATATCATTTCTGAATATATTATGATAAATAAGCATAGAATAAATGTATTTTTAAGTAGTGATTCTTGATAGAAACTGAATGTAATAAAAAGTGGGTCAGGGAGACTTCCTCTTTTTATTCTCTGTATATCTTTGCCGTTTCATCTATGTTTTGTTACAAAGAGTGTGTAATAATATATTATCTGCATTAGAAACACAGTAAAAATAGGAAAGGAAGACATATTAAGCATTTAGCAATAGAGTATTATAAACTTAGCTTAAAACTGTAGCATTGCCATGAAGGGCAAAAGGCCTGGTATGACTAAAGCATGTACTTCACAATGGAGTGCAGAGGGAGCAGGATTTACCCACGTGTGTCGATATTGGACTTCATTCTGTGCTTGGTGGAGAGGGAGTTTTAGATTCTCGGTAAGGTGAGGGAAGTGAAAAAATGGATTTACACTTTCAAATTGAGTAACCCACGCCCTTACTAGAAGTAATTAGGGGAGATTATGGGGAGAAGGAACAAGACTGAAACCAGAGACATAAAGATCCCTGACAAAGTCCAGGTAAGAAACAATTAGCACCGGAATGAGCGCACTGTGGGTGCGGTGGAAGTCAGGATGGTGAAGCGTACAATGTGAGATGCATTGGATTTTTTAAGACTGCTGATCACCTATGTTGATATGTTGAGCAGTCTGTTGGATATATTTCTGAAGTGCAAAGTATAGTTCAAGGCTTTATGTAAAGATATAAGCATCTTCCAGAACACAGATAGTAAATAAAGCCAATTTTACAGTAAATTAATCACCCTCGGCCATCAAAAAAGAGAAAAGGAAAGTGAAAAAAAGGACAGAGCTCTCTGAAAGTATTATTTCATATGGCGCCCTGAAATGGAATCATGCAAGAGCAAAGAAGGGAAACAATATATAATACATATAGTAAATATATAATGAAACAAACTATATAATGAAACATAAAAATGAGTCAATAAGATACATCACAACATTCCAGGATTCATGAGGATATTAATAATGACAAAATTTCCAATTTATTCTAGTACATTGCTATTCATAAAATAGATCGTGATTTTATAGTTCGTAGTTTTTCAATATAATACCATGATCTCAATGGAAGCACTTTATTACTATCTAAAGACTTATATTGTCATATGAGAAGCTTACATTAGAAATCTGAATTTTAATGATGCCAATTTAATGAAATATCCGTTATTAAGTGACCATAAACACATCTTTTGAACAGCTATAGGTCACATGACTGCTGCCTAAATTTCTTAAGATAAGTGAAGATTTAGGTTTTTCACCCATTTTACTCAAAAGGTAAGATCTCCCAGAGGATGTTGCTTGGAATTAACAACACTGACTAATTACATTCAATTAGGTCAACATGCTAAGATAATTAGCATAATTAATTTTGATTTTAAACTCTCCCAAAGGGAGATAGTTACTTGCATATTTACTAAGAACCCTTCAGTGAGAATAAGGTTAGAAGCAAAGAAGATAGGCTTGATTCTTGTTGAGTGACACGATGGACTTTTCAGGAAATTTTGTAAAGGAGGACTAGTAGTAGAACGTATAAATGTCCAAAGTAACTCACAGCAGTCTTTCTCTAAAGTTCCACTCTGTCTCACTATAACTGTGTACTTATTTCATATTTAAAAGCTATCAAGTTATACTTTGGTAAATATACTAGCAAGGCAAGTAAATATCTTAGAACATATTTGCTGGAATAAAGGTTTTTAGTTGGCACATTTTGCATTACTTTTGTTAAATTTTCCAACTAGTTTCTTTACTCAGAAGCTGCAACAAAAACCTTCATTATACTGAAATATGCAGTATTGTGTCCAAAATAAGAAAAACGTTTCCCCATGTTAATATCCTCATTAAGGAGTGCCTCTTGCTTGGATCCATAATCAGCGCTCATGGAAGCGACAGTCAAGTGATTGAGAGACGAGTTGATCTTTTTAGAATACTGAAAAGCAAGAAGTTACTTTGAGGACTAAGGTTTGCCTGACCCAAGCATAGTATTTTCAACTGCCGCCTGCACCTGAGAGTTGGACATTGAGAGGCAGACTAAAGAAAATTTGATGTGTTTGAATTGTGATGCTGGAGAGAAACACGGAAAGTGCTATGAATTAATGAATGTACCATGAATGAATGAATTTGGATTATGGTGATGATGGAGAATATTGAAAGTGCTGTGAACTGCTAAAGGGCCAAACAAATCTGTTTGGAAGCTGTAGTGCTAGAGTGCTCCTTACAGGCAAGGATGGTGAGATTTTGTCTTACATACTTTCGACATGTTATTAGGAGAAACCAGCCCCTGGAGAAGGCCATTGTGCCTGATAAAGTAAATTAAAGTCAATTAAAAACAGGATGGCCTTCAAGGAAATGAATTGATACAGCGGCTGCAGTGATAGGCTCACACCCAGGGACAATAAGCAGAGGATGGCCCAGGACTGGACAGTGTTTCCTTCTGTTGTGCATCGGGCCATGATGAGTTTGAAATAATTTGATGGCACCGAAACAACAACAGAATGAAAATTGGTAGTTTTATTTATTTATTTTTACTGGTATAAGGTATCCCTATTTAGAAAATAGAATGTTTAAAACTAAATAAAAGATATATCTCTATATATGAGTATGTATAATTTTAGATTGAGTTTAAATTATCTATAAGAAGCTTGAGATGTTATTGATCAGACAACTTTGTATATAGAATTCAAATCGGAAAGACCTGAGTTTTAAAATTTATTGAGATTCCCAATGCGTGATTGCAGAATACTCCCCCATTTATTTATATTTTCATAGGTTTTTTTCAGTTTTGTAGTTCTGTGTTTTATACACACACACACACACACACACATTCAAGCTACCCCTCTGCTTTTCCATGCATGCTATCTTTCTCAAGGGACTGGATTTGATGATAATATCCCTAAAGGACATGAAGTTAGATCTTGCCATCTTTGCATCTAAGGAGATGTTTACTCCTTTGCCATTCCATGGCACTTTCATATTCTTAATCAACACCATAAGTCAAATGCATTAATTCTTCTTCAATCTTTCTTAGTCAATGCTCAATATTCACACGAGTGTGTGATGACTGAAAATGCCATGACTTGGTTCAAAATAGCATCCTTGTTTTTCAGCACTTTAAAAAAAGAGGTCTTGTGCAGCAGATGTACCAAAGGCAATGCATCCTTTGCTCTCTTAACTGCTGCTTCCATGAGTTTTGATTGTGAATCCAAACAGGACAAAATCCTAAGAACTTCAATCTTTTCTGTGTGTTAGACAGGGTTCTCTAGAGAAATGAAATGAGGACACTAATTATATATATACATATATATTTACACAAACATATAGGTTTACACAGTGAGAAGGAATGTAACAGCAATCATATGACCTGTAGTTGTTCGAAAGATGTGCTTATGGTCCACACAGCAGTACAGAGGGTTCAGTTCAACTCACTTCTGTGGAAAAGTTAATATACTGAAATTCCTTCAACTCACGTGGGCTGCCAGATACAAGGTCAAGGAAGCAGACAGCAGAGTCCTCCCTATTGTGTTAGGCAGGGTTCTGTGGGCTGCAAGGTTTGAGTCAAGGTAGCAGATAGCAAAGTCCTCCCTCTGACAAGGCAAGCAGAGCCTGCCCTCAGGCAGCAAGCAGCAGGGAGGGTCAACAACAGTCAGGAGCTTGGGGGCTTAGCAAAGTATGCTGGGATAGGATACTAAACGCAAGCAATGCAAGGCAAGGCAACAGGATCCACCTGCCTCAAGCTCAAGTGATGTATGCACCAAAAGCATAGCTAATTAGATCTGGAAGGAGCCTCAACTCCAGCTACACTGTCTATGGGTTGGCCTGGCCCACTGATAGAGAATTAGCTACAGCAGTAGCACGCTCCATCATACTCCAATTTCCAGAGAGCAAAAGTGAGGGGGAAGGGGGGCAAGCCTTGCAGAGCCATTTATCTCTTTGCCCTCCAATCAAACTGGGACCCGATTAATCCCACATGCTCCCAGTGACCAGGTTGGCACAGTAAACCTAACTATCCCACTCTTTATCCTGTTTTTACCTATTGGTTTTCTTTACAGTGAGCCTTCCACACTGAAGGCTGCAAACCTTGATTTTCATCAGCAAGTGTGTCAAGGCCTCCTCACTTTCAGTAAGCAAGTGGGTTCCTCTGCATATCGCAGTGCTTAATAAGCCTTCCTCTGCTCCTGAGACCACATTCTTCTTCACATACTCTGCTTCTTTATAGTTCGCTCAGCAGAGATATAGAATATGTATGCAGAATGGATATGAACCTGACACACACCTTTCCTGGATTGAGAGCGTGTTCTAGTTGTATACTTGACACTTGATCCTTGTGTAGGTTTCACATGAACACAGTCAATGTCCTGGACTTTCTATTCTTCTGACTGCTCTCTGTAGTTTGGTATGATCCATTAATTTGAATACTTTTGCATAGTCCATAAAACACACAAGTAAAAAAAACACACAAGTAAACATCTTTCTGTTATGTCCTGCTCTCAGCCAAGATCCCTTTGACAGCAGCAATCATGGTCCTTGTTCCCCATCCTGCTCTGAACCCAGCCTGAACCTCTGGCATCTCCTTGTCAATGTACTGTTGCAATCATTGCTGGATGCTCTTAAGAAAACTTTTTTTTATATAAATGATTTAAAATAAGTAAATACATTTTCCATCGAAAGTCATTCATATGTTAAAGGAAAAAGAAACTTAAGTACTGAAGTTGTTGGTCTGAATATTTATAATACTCTGTCTAGAATTTGTATATTTCAAGTTTGTGTTAATTCTAAACACCAGAATTCAAATTTCTGTAGAGTCCTTGTTTAATTCTTGTTGGCATAACCCCCAGTAGCAAAGCGGTTAATAGCTGAGCCACTAACCAAAAGGTTCACAGTTAGAACCCACCAGTCATATTGTAGGTGAAAAAGTTGCCCATCTGTGTCCATGAAAATCACAGCCTTGGAACCCCTCTGAGAATTTCTGCTCTGTTTTCCATGACTATTCTATCTCGGGATGGATTCATTTGTGGGGCTTTGGTTGCCATTGAGTTTCCCTAGAACTCCTTCTTAGCGACGTTCGCATTTTTCGACTCTACAAAGTATAAGCTACTATTAATATTTTTTTAACATTCATGTGGTGGCAAGGTACTGAGGTATGTGAGCTTCTATAGTCTCCTGTTTTAATTTCAATATTTTATCGAGCTTGTCCCTTTGCATTGTGTCTTACGCATTTTTCCACAGTGGCAAACATGCTTTCTCATTCTTTGGTGATAACATGAAGGCTAATGTGAATAGCAACGGGAGACATCCCTTACTAAAGTCCGGAGACAGGCTTTCCTTTGGACAATAGGCATTTGAGGTGGAGAACTTTGTGTGCTCCACAACTACTATTCTTCTCCTCTTACTGCCAAAACCAAAGATAATCTTTCTTGAATTTTCACTGTGAGATTTCAATGCGGTTTACGTAATTAAAACCCACAAAAGTTCAGGGCATACCTGCAACTGTGGCCTAAGAAGTTTCTCACTTCTATGGTAGTCCACACTCAAAATAAAAAACATCAAAACTCAGTCATCCAGTATCTTCTAATTCATAGTTGCCTCTAGCAGAGAATAGAAATGCTACCGTGGGTTTTCAAAACGAATTCTTTATGGGAGGACACAGCCTCGTCCTTCCCATATACAGACGCTCGTGGGTTTGAGTTGCTGATCTTGTGGTTAGCAGCTTAATGCCTCGTACAACACACCACCGGAGATTGTCACATAGCTTTCAGCAGTTCATCTCAATCATCACCAAGTGGCCTACAAGCCTATAATTCGGAGGACTTCTGTTTTAGGAAAGGAAATCTGGACTCTCGCGTGTTGAAGTCCCTTGTCTGTTCTAATTCTGGTGTAGCTGTCCCTCTGCAACCTCAGCTCTCTGATGCTGCAATTTGCTCAGCTTGTCTTAGCATGAAGACTACAATAATGACTTTCAGTTTATTTATGCAGCAGAACTGATACGTAAAACGCACCCCTGGATCCATGGCGAAGTTTTTTAAAAAGCAAAATTTAATTATAGACTAAGTACTTAGTATATTACTTTATTCATAAAAGATATTCATAAAATATCTAACTACACTTATTTCACCAGAATTTTAAAAAAATTAATGGATAAGGTTGAGGAAAGGAAAGAGCAGGGAGTAAGTTCTGTGTACATGAGAGGCAGAAGTAGGTATTTTATATGATTCTCTAAAGATATAGATATGTAGAGATCTATGTGTACATATATTGTATTATAGTATATTACCTGGCATTATATTTATATAATTATATTTATTTATAATAGATTTATATATAGTTCTCTATATAGCTATATAAATATATATCTATTTTATATAGAGACATATCTATATGCACAAACATGCATATATGCACATCTATATGTCTACTATCTACATATATACATAGCAATACCTAACTATATATCTGTGTATACATATAAATAGCTATATCTACAGACAATGAGCCTGGGTGGACTGCTATTTTAACCAGGAAAGTTAAATTTAAGTACAACAGGAATATTAAAATGCCAGTGCCTGTGGAGATTAGAAATTATATAGGTCCTGTATGAATGGAAATCAGTTTGAAAGCAATGAGCTTGTTTTTACTTTTGGCTATATATCAAAACACAATTCCTGAAAAACATTATTTGGTAAAATAGTTGTTTTCTTACTATTTTCATCTTTGAGGTGATGCTTTATCTTTTTTCCTTCCATTCCATCATCCTTTTCTGTAATCATAACTTCACTTTGGGGTACCAGAGAGTTTCTCAAGAGCTGTGTCTTGCCTTTTGTATCTTGCATAGGATACCAGGGAATACAGGAATACGGTTACAGAGAGAATATCCCGAATCTCTTCTAAAATTACTTTGAATGATAGTACAATGATAAAACTTCAATACTAAAGCAAAACGCACTGCTATGGAGTTGATTTTGACTCACCGCGACCATATAAGACATGATAGAACTGACCCGTGGGCTTCTGAGACTGTAACTTTCACAGGGGTAGAACACATTTTTCTGTGGCGAAGTAGCTAATGGTTTTAAACGGCTTACCTTGTGGTTAGCCACCAAAAGTGAACCCAAATGCCACCAGAAAAAGTTTAATAAATGGTCCTAAAAGGATTCAGTACTCTGCATATTAATAAAATAACAATGAGGTTGGCCCATGTACGTCATCAGAAAATGATAGAACACACTCCTATGAAACCTCTTGAATAATTTTAGTAGTTTCTAGAACAGTTTGAAATAGTAATTATTATCATGTTCATTTCTTTAGAATCAAATTTGTCTAATTTATTTTATTAAACTAGCAAAATAATTACTTATTTATGGTAGATGGGGATAATAAGCTGTATATTTTAAAATTGATCAGTGAATCATAACCTTTTTTCCAGTACACTAAACATGATTCTAATGTCTATTATAGACAGCAGAAGTAATCGATTATTACAGTCTCCATTAGTTTAAACTTTAGTATTAATCCTAGTATTTTTACTACTGTTTTCTTCACAAAAGTAAATTTGTATTTATTATTCCATTTCAAGTATATATTGTAGTTTAGAGAAAAAAATTAAAGCAATCGGTTGAAGTTGAGCAAGAATGGTTTATATTTTCAAGCTCAACTAAAGGCATTTCATAATCTAAAAAGAAAGTTGCAAATATATTTGACATTTTAATAATGCGAAGTGATAAGCATGCCCCATAATAATTTGACAATGCAATGTATAGTACCTCTTTAACTCGCATAATGGGAAAAAAAACAGGAGTGATTAAATTTAATCAAAATTTGACACTATGCTCAAGAATGTTAAATTAGCGATAATGAAACCTTATGAAGGAATACGTTCAAAGCTAATAGTTTGTACAAATAGACAGTCACGATTATTCATATGTTTAACATAATACATTTTGATTTAATAAAATTATCTATATTTCCTGTAGAAGGAATAAATCATATTTTAAAGAACTCAGAAAGTGATTAAATAGTCTTTCTCAAAGTCACATCCTCAGTGTCTGAAGCTATTTGACCTTGGTAGGAATAAAAACCATCTAGCCAAGCATTTCCCTAATAGACTCTTTCCTTTGAAATACCATTGTAAATGAGCCAGAAACTAACCTTAATTATTTTAATCCTTACAGATTCCTTTCAGACCCCAAATACTGGATTTAAAGGGGGAAAGACTTGGAAGATACAATTCAATAGAGGACACATGAATTGATTAATAAACTTTGGACAGCCAAGATAACAAACATCGGGTTAGCAGAGTTGGATGCGGTAGGTCCTAACTCTACCCTCGGATAAGTGATATACTGAAAATGTGCACAATATTTTTTAAAGCATAGGAAAGAGAATGATGCACTATTTCAAATTAATGAGGAATTTTAGTTTTTGGCAAGGACTTAAAACCTGAGCAAGGCTTATCCAAGCAAAGAAGAAAACTGAGCTACAGAATTGTGGTTTCATATCACTTAGTTGTTATTGATTTAATTTAATCCCTCTCTACCATCTTAGTTTAACAACAAAAAACAAACCCACTGCCATTGAGTTGGTTGAGATGCTTGCAATTCATTGTCTAAACTACTGCTGAACAATCACAAATTTGAGCCCTTGTTTATCTCTAATCAATATCATTCCTGGTGCTAGGAATTACGCAATAAAAGGGGCAATTGTGGAACCAGCAGTCAAAATTAAATAGGTGTGTATATTTGGGAAATATATCTATATATACTTATCTATGTTATTATTAAAAATCATTTTATTGGGGGCTCATATAATTCTTATCACAATCAATACATACATCCATTGTGTCAAGCACACATGTACAGTGTTGGCATCATCATTGTCGAACATTTGGCCTCCAATTGAGCCCTTAATATTGTCTGCTCATTTTCCCCCTCCCTCCCCACTACCCCCTACCTCATGAGCCCTTCATAATTCACAAATTATTATTATTTTGTCATATGTTACACTGTCCGACATCTCCCCCGCCCTCTTCTCTGCCGTCCATCCCCCAAGGAGGAAGCTATACGTAGATTCTTGTAATCAGTTCCCCCTTTCCACCCCACATTCTGTCCACCCTCTAGGCATCGCCATTCTCACCACTGTTCCTGAAGGAGTCATCTGTCCTGGATTCCCTGGGTTTCCAGTTGCTATTTGTACCGATGTTCATCCTCTGGTGTAGCGAGATTTGTAAGGTAGAATTAGGATCATGATAGTGGGGGAGAGGAAGCATTTAGAACTAGAGGAAAGTTATGTTTCATCTTTGCTACCCTGCACCCTGATTGGCTCATCTCATCGCCATAACCCTTCAGTGGGCTTTGAGTCTCCACTCTACTCTCACCCACATTTACACATTTTTGTTCCTTGATGCTTGATACCTGATCCCTTCGATAGCTTGTGGTCACACAGGCTGGTGTATTTCTTCCATGTGGGCTTTGTTGCTTCTGAACTAGATGGCCGCTTGTTTATCTTAAAGCCTTCAAGACCCCAGATGCTATATCTTTTGATAGCTGGGCACCATCAGCTTTCTTCACCACATTTACTTATGCACACGTTTGTCTTCGTCGATTGTATCAGGAAGGTGGGCACCAACTGATATTATTTTTAGTTCTTTGATATCTGATAACTGGTCCCTTCTACACCTCATGGTCAGACAGGCTTGTGAGTTTCTTCCATGTGGGCTTTGATGCTCTTCAGCTAGATGCTTGCTTGTTTACCTTCAAGCCTTTAACACCCCCAGACGCTATATTTTTTGATCGCTGGATACCGTCAGCTTTCTTCACCATATTTGCTTAGGCACACATTTTCCTTCAGCAATCGTGGTGGGAAGATGTGCATCCTGGAATGCCAATTTAATAGAACAGTGTGTTCGTACATTGAGTAAGTGCTTGCGTGGAGGTCCAATGTCCATCTACTGCCTTAATACCAAATCTATAAATATATGCACATAAATCTGTTTCCCCACACTGTTTTCTTTTTGTTTTTTGGTTAGTTCAAATATCATTGGTTGACCTTTAGGAGTGTTTTCCAGTCCAGTCTGTTGGGGCACTATGTCCTGCCCCAAAGTCCACCTTCAGCATTCCCTGGGGACATCACCACTCCATCCCCTTGCTGTTCTGTTACACTCCCTTAGTGTTTTGCCTCGGTGTGACGGGATCAGATCGGGTGCAATTCCCACACTGTGTCTCTAGTATTGTCCTCTGTAGAGCTATGGGTCAGTGAGGGGTGTCATGTCTCATAGTGGGGCTGACCATGTGGTCCTCTCTGTGGACTGGCTGCTCTATTTGGGGTCATCATCCTCACGGCCTGGTGGGCCAGGATGAGCTCCACTCTCTCCTCCTCCCCTTTCATCACCAGCTGTGTGCTCGGATCAGAAATGTCCCTCTCCAGGAGCTGCAGATTCAATGCTGTATTTTGAAATAAATTTTTCTGGGGGGAGGGGCAGGTGTCCACTTAGTAGTTGGGATTGGGGCCAGCCCCCAGATCTCTCTACTGGTTCCCTTCTCCATGCCAGCATGTTGTATTCACATCTTGGAGTACTGGGTTGAAGTCTGGTTCCTCTTTCCCTGTGGAGATATAAACACTACCCTCCCCTTGGGTGGGTGAGTGCCCTGTGCCCCAGCTAGTCATTTCTTTTTTTTATTATTTTTTCCCTCTCCCCACCTCCTTTTTAGTTGTCTGCCATGTGTATCCCTGTATTTGATCTCGTCCCTGCCACATTACCTGGTCCTCACCGCAGGAATGTTTGTATATAGTAGCTTTTTCCCTATGCCCCTTTTGCATTTTTTAAAAAAAGCTTACCTCAGTGGATTCATGTTGTACTTGTCCTTTTGTGCTTGACTTACTTCACTTAGCATTATTTCCTCCAGTTCTTCCCATGCAGCAATGTGCTTCATACATTCATCCCTGCTTTTTAGCGATGCATAGTACTGCATTGTTTGTATATACCACATTTTTTTAATCCAATCATCAGTTGATGGAAATTTGGGTTGCTTCCAACTCCTTGTAATTGTGAACTGTGCCACAATGAATATTGGAGCACAGATGTCTGGCCTTGGTTTGTTTCTTGCCTCTTCTGGGTATATACCCAGTAGGGGGATTGCTGTGTCATATAGTAACTCAATTTCCATCTGTTTTAGATATCGCCAGATTGATTTCCATAGTGGTTGTACATACCTACAGGTCCACCAGCAGTGGATGAGAGTTCCCGTTTCCCCACAGCCCCTCCAACACTTGTTGCTTTCTGATTTTTTGAATTGGGCTATCTTTGAGGGTGTTTGTGGTACCTCACTGTTGTTTTAATTTGCATTTCTCTTATGGCTGAGGATCGGGAACATTTTCTCACATGTTTATCGGCCGTGGTTTGTTTCTTGCTTCTTTTGGGTATATGCCAAGTAGGGGAATTGCTGGGTCATATGGTACCTCTATTTCCATCTGTTTGAGCAATCACTAAATCAATTTCCATAACTGATGTTCTATAGGCTTCTGTTTGTTGATTTTGTATCCTGCCACTCTACCATGTTCCTCTATTGCTTCCAACACTCTCCTTGTGGAGTTTAAGGGTCTTTGATATATTGAATCATATCGTCTGCAAATAATGGTAAAACAACTAACCATGATTTAATTTCAGCTTCAACTAAGCTATTTCTAGTAGACATTTTTTCCTAGAATCTTAAAAAATGATTGATATAAAGTTTATATTTTCAGAATTATTTCCATTTTGAGTTTAATATTCATTAAAAGGCATTTAATGGCTATTTATAATAAGACAGAACAAGCAAGTTGAAGGATACCATCTTAGAGAAAAATTACATCTAATATATTTGGAAATTTCTGGAAAAATTTAATATCCTCATGAACTTTTTCCATTAATGGTAGTTATTTTTGTAAAATTCTTAAGATAACTTAGCCAGTGTGAGAAAGAAATAAAAAGAGATGGAAGGGAAAGGATGTTTACAAGGAAATGAGGAGTGAGTATATGGTGATGCAATTATTAGGATATCACTCGTAATATTTTCAAAAGGTCTTGCAAAAATATAGGTTATTGAAATATTCAACAGTGAAGCTAGACAAAGAAATTCTACAAGTAATTTACTCCAACAATTAAACATGTAATCTGAAAATTTGCTCCTATCCAATTCCAATGTGGTTGCTGATACCTCTTTTATTAAATGAGTAAGTCTCTGAAATAATGTACTACTCTCAAATAATTTTAAATTCGTGATTGATTTCAATCAAGCAGCTTTTATTTGGCTCTACAGGACAATAGTGTAAATGACATGTCCCTGTGTTATTGCCTAAAGTAGATAAAAGACTAGCAATAGATTCTCTCAAAATAAAATTTAAAAACCCTCAGAAGTTACAATAAGCAACTCAGTATTGCTCACTCTTACATAGAAAAGAATAAATGAAAGTTTGTGACTGTCGGTCAAAAAGCCTGAGTAATAGGTAAGTGATTTATCTGGATAAAGTGTCTAATTTTCATGAGGGGCTTCCAGTTAAAGTGGATAATGCTAAGGAGGGTAGATAGGTACCTCTCTCAGAGACAGATGGATTAGTAGAAAGATTTGAATTTCACAGATAGCATGAATCTATGAATTGGGGAATTCTCAGGTAAGATTTAGATCACTATACCTGTCAGGGGAAAGCAATGGATTTTTGAATCCGTGGTAATTTTTACGCACTTCCAGCTCTGAGTCAGTTTCCATGGAAACAAGAATTATCTATTGAAGTCTGACCTTTCCTTTGCATAGTTGAGTTCTGGCAGCGGTGGGCACTCATTTAGAAACCACATAGAAATGCAAGAACCTCACAAAAGGACATACAAAGTAGGAAGTAATTGGAAATGCTAAGCTTTACAAGTGCAGTTAAGGTAATATATTTTTAATGTGATCTTTCATTTTACTCAAAGAGCATGTGGGTTTATTTGAATTCAGTGTTAACTTATACTTTTTTTGAGAGTAAGCACTAGAACAATTTGTAAAGCTAGTTTTAGAATGGTTTCCCAGGCAAATGTTGTTATAACTGAACTTGAGCTAAAGTCAATGCTTGCATCAGAAAATATTCCTATGGGACAGAGTACAAGTGCTGCAATGAGTTGCCAACATTAGGAATCTTTGCAGAGCACTGGCGAGTCCTTACTCCCAAGCTGTTCCCAGCCCCAACTTGCAACAATGGCTGGCAGCAGTGCATTGACAAGGAGCTGCCAGAAGTCCAGGCAGGATTCAGAAGAGGACTTGGAACAAGATATCATTGTTGATGTCAGAGGGGTGTTGGCTGAAAGCAGAGCACACAAGAAAGATGTTTAATTGTGTTTCATTGACTAGGCAAAGGCATTTGACTGTGTGGATCATAACAAACTATGGAAAGCCGTGAGAAGAATTAATATTCCGAACACTTCATTGTGCTCACGTAGAACCTGTACATGGGTCAAGATGCAGTCGTGAGAACAGAGCAAAGAACTACTGCAAGGTTGAAAATTAGGAAGGGTGTGAATCAGGGTTGTAGCCTCTCACCATACTTATTCAAAAGATCAAAGGATCTATTGCACAAGGTAAATGTGCAGCACAAAAGTGGTGTACATCAAAGTGCAGGAAAGCAACGATGTGACTGAGGATTAAGGTGAGCCTGACCCAAGCTATGGGGTTTTCAATTACCTCACATGCATATGAAAATTGGATGTTGACTAAGGCACAGGGCCTCAGGGTGCTTCATTCTGTGGTGCACAGGCTGAATTGGAACTCATTTGATGGCGCCTAACAACAACAATAGTAAGTAACATGTCAGATCCAAGAACTTGTTAGGTCTTAATGGAGAAGCCATAGAATGCCCCTATGATGTAGCAAAAGCTGCCATTGTTAGCTGGTGATGCTCTGACAGATACCACAAATGGCTGGCTTTAACAAGAGAACTTTTATTTTCTCATAAACAAGGAGGCTACAAGTTTCCATTTATGGGGTCAGCTCTTGGGTAGGGCTTTCTCACTGCGGCCTCCTGGAGGAAGGTCTTTGTCTCCTAGCTTCTGTTCTTAATGTGGGTTGGCACAGCTTTTTCTTTCCCATTTCTGCTGCTCTCGTGCCCTTGTTTAATTTCTTATGTATCTCAACTGAGAAGGACTTAAGGTACACCCTTCACTGATCTTGTTTCATAGCATTAGGGGGAAAAAAGTTAACCTGTACGCACATGGGATTGTAATTCAAATCATACCCCCTGTCCAGGCAGATGCTTTGAAACCTTAGATCATTTTCTGCCTTTATTTAAAATTTTGATATTTTTTATTCATTCTAGATTTTATCATTAGCTTGGATTTAAAACACTATTGCATTGAAATATTATTTATTTGGGGGTTGAGTCTGTGTCGTCACCTTAATTTTTGTATCCCAGGTGACTATGTCTCATTTCGCTCATCCCACTCCCTGGCTGCCCTGTATCTGGACCAATGAACTGGCTGGCTTCAGTGTTAGTAGTGGAGCTACAGGTTTCAGTCAACCTTCCCCGGCTCATTCTTGCCTTTCTCCTTCCTCCATAAGGTGGGAGCTCTTTGAGCGGAGTGTGCATTGACACTGGAGTGGGTTGACATATATGATGGTTTTCCCAAGTCTTTAACTCTGCATTTGTGACTTGTTTGTGACATTTCCTTGAAAATCTTTCGCTTTCTCCCAGGTGCTTTGAAAACTTAAACCTTTTGGAAGGTATAGGAGCCCTGGTCCATAGTAGTTACATGTTGGGCTTCTAAACGACCAACTTCGCTGTAGGAAAAAGACAGAGGTATCTATTCCAGTAGAGGTACATCTTGGAAACTCGCAGAGACTGTGTTACTCTGTCCGATGAGGTGGCTATGAGTCAGCATCACTTCCCTGGCACTGAGAGTAAGGGTTTTGGGTCCATGAGCAACAATTACAGTAGAGAGGATCCCTTGGATTCATCTTAAACCTCTTTGGGACATCTTTTAATTTCAGGGGAACTGATGAACATCATTCATTCTTTCCCTTGCGAGGGAGCAAAGGTGGCATTCCCTGGCACTGAACTTTCAGAAATGTCACCCACTGATATCTCTTCTAACTATGGAATCATTGTCACTACCTTTTAGTATTCTATGCCGTAATCAATTAATTCTCTTCATTTATCTCTACTTCCATTTTCATAAACCTTGCTGGCTAGATAGTTCTTTATCATTGTCAGAGTGTGCCCTTGGTTTGTCTGGAGACTAGGTATGTGAACTAACAATAAATTTTAAAAGATAGTATTTGTGTTTTGTCTATGTCAAATATATATTATAATACATATAACTACATTATATATATATATATATTTTCACTGCATTGAGTCAATGGTAACTCACAGGAATCCCTCTGAGTGTTTCTGAATGTAACTGTTTATGGGAGTAGAAAGTGTTTCTCTCCCATGGAGCTACTGGTGGTTTTGAACTGCCACCATGTGACTTTCAGCTCAATGTATGTATGTATGTGTATATATATATATATATATATATATATATAAAGAGAGAGAGACAGAGATTCTCTTATAATTTCAAGTAATTTTTATAATTTCAAGTAATTTTATCTAATTATTGGATAGGAGTTCTGATGGCATTATGAGCTAAGCATTGGGCTACTAATCTCAAAGTTGGTGGCTCAAACCCATCAATTACTCCTTGGAACATTAGAAGACACACTCCTTTATTACAACATGTATATGTATTTGTGAGATAGACACAGAGGTAAAGACAGAGTAGCTTGGGAAGTGAAGGAAATTCAAGGAGAAAACAAGTTTCATCTCTTCCTTCTGGGCATGTGGGCTCAACTGGAAAAAAGGCAGTAGCCTCAATTCAAGTTCCCCAGGAGAAACATGACCTAAAATAAAGCTTCCAAATTCAGAAGACTGGGACAGAGGAGGCTTAGACCTGTGACATAGAGCAACTGTGGAGCCACTGCTAGAGAGCACACAGAGAGTCCACAGGTGTTCAACAATGGTGCTGGGAGGGGAACAGCAGAACTGACATAAAAATTCCTGAAATTCCTGGACAAGGACCGATGTAGCATTAAGCAGCCAGGAGCAGAGTGGAGGGCACGAGGGTGCAAGCGCTGCTCAGTGTCCTCAGACACGCCAGTGGTCAATGAATGCATCCAGGGACATCATTCCTCTAGACAAGGAGTAAGCACCAACTTTAGATGGGCTAAGCCATGTCAATTTATCCCAAGGCTCCTAAGCTGCTTCCTAGCTACTCAGTGAAGCCAAGTAGATCTGCAGCATTGTGTACTGGCTGTGTGACACTGGGTAAAGTACATGACCATCTAAGCCCATCTAAAGTAGATGCTCATACACCCACTGCCATTGAGTCAATTCAGACTAATAGTGACCCTCTGTGATGGAGTAGTACTGTTCTATAGGGTTTCCAAGAAGGTAAGTCTTCAGGGGAGCAGAAAGCCTCTTCTTTATTCCAAGGAATTATTGGTGGGTTTGAACCATCAACTTTGTGGTTAGCAGCCCACTGCTTAGCTCATGATGTCACCAGAACTCCTGGCATGACTCAAGAAGGCTGCAAAAGCAGATACCTACACTAGATCCTGGATTATTTCATGCCAGGTAGGGGCACTGAATACCTTTTTTTTCTGGAAAGGAGTCAGTAAGCCAATGAAATTTGAGATCCTATGTTCTGGGGGTTTAAGGAAAGAACCTGAAGATGGGTTATATTAGAAAGCCTTCTGTGGGACTTTCTTTCCTGTACAAATCTTTGTGTTCATTTTTTTCTTCTACAGAATTAGCTGCTAGTTTTCATCCTCACACTTGCTCCCATGACTGCACCAATGCCTTGTCCATGTGTCCTGTCCCAAAGTCCTTAAATTTCGATTTTGCTTCGGGATTTAAGTTAGCTTGTGTTGTCAACAATTTTGTAAAATAGACAAGTTCTGAAGAAAATTTATTAGATTCTTTTCTTGGACATTTTCCTTTATCTGAGATACTGTAAATTACCAATAAGGTTTGCCAAGCTGGGTTGGTGCAATGGCTAAACCTCTGTTTTATTACAGTGTCACGCTGCTCTCGGCCATGTCTCAGTGCCAGAGCACACAGATTTGTATAAAACTGTTACCGTAAAACATGCAAAAATCTTTATAGAAGTAGAGTACCTTATCTTTCTCTGGTTCACACTGCCAGTGTCTTAGTTAGCAGCCCATTGGCTAACCACTCTTTCACAAGGACTCCTTTACAGGAAAGAGAGTCATGAATGACCTAGAATGTATGAGAAAATGCTGTGTGCAATATACTTCACACTTTAAACCACCACAAACAGCTAATTAGTACCTTATTCTTTTAATTATATGAATGCTAAATGTTTGTCTAATTTTATACCTTTTAACCCTGTTTGGTTAATAGTTGGGTTTCTAACCCCAAGATGAGTAATTCAAATCCACCAGTCTTTCCATGGGAGAAAGACGAGACTTTCTAACCCTGTAAAGATTTATGATCTCAGAAACTAACAGGGGCAATCACCTCTTCTTACAGGTTCTCTGTGTGATGGAATTGACTTCATGGCAGTGAATAAGTATTTGAACTTATGGTTTTCATCCTACAGATCCTAAAACACAAGTTATTTTATTTTTTCCTCATTTAAACTAGGATTGATAGAAGAATATTAAGTGTTAGAAATTTTTCAGAAAAAATGAGTCATCAATGTGAGTTTATTATAAAATTTATATTTATATAATTTAATGTATCTGAAATGGTTATTTTAGAAATATTTTAACATTTATGAAAAAACCAATTACTAACACATTAGCAATGTGATAGCAAATGAAATAAAATAATTGATTTAAGCCTGATTTATTAAAAATTTATAGCAGACAGATAATATAAGTATAGTAATTGCCATTAGAGTTTCATGGCCAATAAATACTAATTACTGCTAGCATTGTTGAGGAAAAATAGTTACTTTCGAAAAATAAATTTAATTCTATATACTTTAATAGCAGTCACCCTCAAATGAAGAGAAAGCTGACTATTTGTAATGACTTTCAAACACTAACTCAAAAAAAATACTAAAAAATACCTCTCACGCCAGAAGAATTTACTTGATCAGAGTAAATGGGAGCAAATGAAGGGGGAGGGAGAGAGAGTGGAGCACATCCTGGCCCATCAGGCCTGGAGGATGATATCCCTGCTCTGAACAGCCAATGGACAGATTGGACAATACGGCTGATCCCACTATGAGACACGCCATCCCTTGATGGCCCAGGGCCCTACGGATAACACTGGAGACTCAGTGTCGGGACTGGCCCAGACTGACCCTGTGACACCGAGGCAAACCATTAAAAGCGTGCGGCAGAGCAACCGTGGGAGCAGAGCAGGGGCGCCGCCGAGGGAGTACAAATGACAGACTCTGGGGCCAAAGCATGGTACCCATGGGACCTGACTGAAGGACACACCTAGAGATCAAAAATCAGACCTTGATCTATTTACAGGTTTTTCTTTAAAAATTTTTTTCTTTTGATTAATTTATTCTTCTATGGGTAATTGGTTTCCCTTTTTGTTGTCATTGCTGTGTTCTCACCCATCGCCTATCTTGCTATGGCTTGAATTTTGGTGCATATTATTATCTCTACAGATCTATTTAGATAAGATAGACTGGATGAGAAAACAATGGGACCAACGGGAGGACATGGGAGAGGGGGAGGAGGGGGCAAGGAGGTGGTGCTGACCAACCCAGGGACAAGAGAGCAACAAGTGATCAAAAATCAGTGGCAAGGAGGGTGTGAGAGGCCTGGTAGGGATTCAACAAGGGCAAGGTAACCAAGAGAAATTGCTGAAACCCAAATGAAGGCTGAGCATGATAGTGGGACAAGAGGAAAGTAAAAGGAAACAGAGGAAAGAACTAGATGACAAAGGGTATTTATAGAGGTCTAAAGACTGAAATGTGCATATGTGAATATATTTATATGAGTGTGAGGAAACAGATCTATGTGCATATATTTATAGGTTTAGTATTAAGGCAGCAGGTGGATATTGGGCCTCCACTCAAGCACTTAATGCAAGAAGACGTTGTTCTATTAAATTGGCATTCCAGGATGCACACCTTCCCGACACGATAGTTGAAGAAAAATTTGTGCATAAGCAAATGTGGTGAAGAAAGCTGATGGTGCCCGGTTATCAAAAGATATAGTGTCTCAGGTCTTAAAGGCTTGAAGATAAAGAAGCGGCCATCTAGCTGAGAAGCATCAAAGCCTACATGGAAGAAGCACACCAGTCTGTCTGACCACAAGGTGCAGAAGGGACCAGCTATCAGACATCAAAGAACTAAAAATCCTATCAGTGAGTGCCCACCTTCCTGATACGATCAATAAGACAAATGGGTGCATAAGCAAATGTGGTGAAGAATGCTGATGGTGCCCCGATATCAAAAGATATAGCATCTGGGGTCTTGGAGGCTCGAAGATAAACAAGTGGCCATCCAGTTTAGAAGCAACAAAGCCTACATGGAAGAAACACACCAGCCTGTGTGACCACGAGCTGTCGAAGGGATCAGTTATCAAGCATCAAGGAACAAAAAATCGTATCATTGTAAATGTGGGTGAGTGCAGAGTGGAGACTCAAAGCTCATTGGTAGCCAACCAGACACCCCCTTACTGAAGGGTTGTGGGAAGGAGATGAGCCAGTCAGAATGCAGGGTATCAACGATGAAACATATAACTTTATTCTAGTTCTTAAATACTTCCTCCCTCCACCACTATCATGATCCCAATTCTACCTTACAAATCTAGCTAGACCAGAGGATGCACATTGGTACAGATAGCAACTGGAAACACAGGCAATCCAGGATAGATTAACCCTTCAGGACCAGTTGTGAGAGTGATGATGCCTGGAGGGTGGAGGGAATGTGGGATAAAAAGGGGGAACTGATTAAAAGAATCTACGTATGGCCTCCTCCCTGGGAGATGGTCAGCAGAGAAGAGGGAGGGGGAGGCATCAGACAGTGTAACATTCAACAAAATAATAATAATTTATGAATGATGAAGGGTTCAGGAGGTAGGGGGGTCAGGAGGGAGGGGGAAATGAGCAGCAGATATTAAGGACTCAAGTAGAAGGCGAATGTTTTGAGAATAATGATGGCAAGAAATCTACATCTGCACCTGACACAATGGATGGATGGATGGATAGTGATATGAATTGTATGAGCCTCCAATACAATGATTTAAACAAATTTTAAAAAGAAATCAATTTTAAAATAAATGCATTTCCAACTCCAGTTTGATAGAGAAACTTTAAACAGTCTTTAGAAACCGAAAACATAATTTCATTTCTTTAAAGAAAACATTTTGAACTATATTTTATAGCATATAAAATGTTAAACATTGCTTGACTATATTTAATAATTTATTAAATAATTATAGTTCTGATCTACATTTGCATTTTTGATTTTTTCAAATTTAAGTATTGTAAATGTGCTGATTTATTAACTAAGTGAATATGGTTTTGTACACTCTTCCATAAAGCTGATAATACATAAAGAAAATAAAGTTGCATACTGAAGTTATCCAGTTCTCCGAGGACAGACCATGCTTTGATTTCCTTATCTGAAATTAATAAAACTTCCCTCTTTGAAGCTCTAGCTCCTATGTGCATTTTACTAATTTTGAAAACTTTTCCCATAAAGGAAGTGATTTATGGGTGGTCACAAGTTAGAAAACTGATCTCACAAAAATGATACAGGTCACTGGGTTGTTTCAGTGGGGACTCTTCCTGGAATTCATGTTGATAAGTCTACAGTAAATGGGAAAATGATCAATAGTCAGAAGGCCTATTTTGCAACAGAATCATTGGCCTGGGTGGTAAGAAATACATCACCAAAACATTTTAATACAAAAAAAGGAAAGTTTCATTGGTGTTCTATGCATTCATAAATTATGTGTAATATCTGAAGAACTGCCTTCACACGAGGCTAGGATTCCCTGGAGAAATACTTGACTCCAATGTTGGGTCAGGGAACGTAACAGAACGTGAGATGGCAGTGAAAGAACAGTGGGATTGCTCCAAAGTAGATTGATTTGGGCAAATAGCCAATGGTTAAATTACAGAGAGGGTAAAAGGTGAGATTAAAAATAAGTACATAAGTGGAAGCTTTAAAGGGGGATTCTGAGGGAATTGTCTGAACTAGTACACACCCAGGCACCAACAGCACAGGACCTCTTCCCCATGTGCAGGGAGTCCGCCTTTTCTAGTTCTATAACGACACGATCTTCTAGATTAAGGAACTCCTCGATCTTAACCTCAGTGCTTAATATCTCAATCTTTCTGTGCTCTATCTCATTTGTGAGACTTTCAATCTTTCTAGACTAGATCCACACTTTATATCATTTGGAGTATCAACATCTGGGCTGCATTTCTTTTATGATTAATGTTTATATATGTATATATTGTTTTTCAATCTTTTTATTGATTTAAAATTCACAGATCATCTACTTCCATAGTTGAGTTACTTTTACAAAGAGTTGTAGATGCGTCATCACAGTCAGCTCTGGTGCACCCTCCCCTTCCATATTCATCATTTTCTCCTTAATTTCTCTCAACCAACCTACCCTTCCACCCCCCTGCTTCCCCCAAAAGTTATTATATCAGTCATTGTCTCTATGCATCTGCTTTCTGTGTTTCATAAATTGGGAAACATAATAAAAACAATCTTTAAAACAAGGAAGGGGGAGAAAGGAAGAAAGAAAAAACCACCGGCAATATTCAAGTATGTCAGAGAAAATTTCTGCCTTGGAACAGCGAGAAAAACTTAAACCTAGAGCAAACAACGAATAGGTCAAGAGGGGTTCGACTGGCCAGGTATATTACACACTATATTTATCCACCCTGTTCAAGTTTACAATAATCTCTGATATTAAAGCTGTTCCTGTCCCTGACCAGAATAGGTACTCCGCAGGTGCATTTTGAGCTCCCACCGACCTCTATTGCTTTCTACGATTTGGGTGCTCACATCTAATCTCTGATACGTTCCCCTTTATCATTCTTGGATCTTGTTATTTGTCATCTTTGGATCACATAGGCTGGTGTGCATATTCGATGTAGACTCAGTTGATACCTCAGTTAGATGGCTGCTTGTTTAGATACAAGTTTAACGATCCTAGACACTATTCTAATTGATCACCGGGCACCTTCTGCTTTCTTCACCACACTTCATTTTAGCACTCATGTCTTCAGTGATCGCTTCGTGAAAGTCAGTATGGAGGAGGGCTTTGTCATAAGAACAGACCATTCTTGGATTGGGGGTAGAATTAAGTGGGACCTAGAATCCATTGGTTTGTCCTTGGGTTATATATGAGTTTGGTTTACTTTAGCAGTGTTACTTTCATATTATAGTAAAACACAAAACCCAAACCAAAAAACATTATGAATCATCCCTCTGGGATATAAGGCGATTGCATGAATAGCATGGATTATTTATGCAATGATATAACATTTGATACTGTATCATGCAGGGGTCCTCACACTGTTTAAACAGGGGCCAGTTCACTGTCCCTCAGATGCATTGGAGGGCCGGACTATAGTTAAAAAACAAACAAACAAAAAACTATGAACAAATTCCTATGCACACTGCACATACCTTATTTTGAAGTAAAAAAGCAAATGGGGCAAAAACACCTGGCGGGCCTGATACATGTCCTCGGCAGGCCGCATGTGGCCCGCGGGCCATAGTTTGAGGATGCCTGCGAGAAAGGAAGGTTGTGAAAGTAGTCCAACTGTGCACTGCAGTCCATGAGTCGTTGCTTCGTACACATTGAAATCTTAAATATAATGGCAGATTTCAAGTTTTTTAAATCACCTAGGAGCTAATCATTTTCCTTTAGAGGTTATTTTCCCTACTTCAACTAGAAAATTCTGGAATTGTCAGCAGCTCCTTAAGAACATGTAAAAAAATACCAAGAGACTGGGTACATGCTTGATATCCATGAACACGCAAAGCCACTGAGAACGCTGTGAAACCTACACGGGTCCATTCCTCACTAATTGTTTCAGCTTTGTTTTCAATTGTTTGATTTTCATGACCAGTATTTAAATAATGCTTAAAATGACAACAGGAATCCTGAACTGCAGTGTTACTTTATATAATCTTTTAAAAGCATTTATAAATTTCTCAACCAACAGTCTCAGGCCTCCTCATTATCCTCATTCTCTTTTCTCTGTCATTCGAAGTAAAAAGGAATGATTTCATATAACATAATTTCGATTCTAAAATTTAAAACTCCAGAATGGTTTTCCTGTGGACCATGAGAAGAATCATATAACTGGATTTTATTTTTGAAAGAATTGCAATATGAAATATATCTTTCACGCTATGCTCACCGCTCTAGGTGGGAACGGAAGGATGAAGAACATATTACACGCGCAGCTGCAGTCGCTCACCTTTTTGTATTACACACGTAGAAAATAACAATGTTTAAACGTATTGTTATACCTTTTTACTGCAACAAGAATGTAATGGAATGTCATTCCACAATTCTGTCTTCCCAAAGTCTTTGGAGGAAGAGAGGAAAAGGATAATGACTTCGTTCCGAATGAGGCCGCACGTGCACGCTACAGGGATGTGACTCCTCGCGTTATAATAAATGCATGATCACACTTTGAAGAAACCCTCTCAGGAGGTAGTGTTGCTCACTGCCTACGCCTCTTGTCAGAAATGGCAAGGACAGCAAATATCAGCCCTCCAGGTACTTTTAACGGTAAACAGTTACAGAATGTTGTTCAAATGATTAATTCTTACCTTAAGGAATAACCTAATCCCCCAAAATATCAAGTTCCAGTTTTTTTAAAAAACTAATGGCGCGGAGAACGGGTGCTGAGAATGATGAGGGCAACAAATGTATAAGTGTGCTATACACAATTGATGCATGCGTGGATTGTGAAAAGAGTTGTATGAGCCCCAATAAAGTGATTTTTTAAAAATAGTAACTAATGGCACAGCTTTTTCTCTCCTTTTGATAATAATCAAACTTCTTAGACATTTTCAAGTTGTAGAAGAACTAGAAGTTTGGGAAATGCCCCTGTTCAAAGCTGCTTACTCCATCCCAGCGTTTCTTGAGCTGCTGATTAAATATTCACAAACTTAACTGGACAGTAATCAGGGTTTCTAGTACCAAGGTTACTGTATCGACGGTGTTAAAAATATTCTCAGAGCCACATCACTGTATTTGCCTAACGTCTGGAAAGAATTACTTTTATTTACTCGTGCTGAATACAAACGAAAAAAGTATATGTCTTTAGAGTATGGAGGGATAGAAAAAGTATGGATTTTAATCACAAAAATATCTAAGCTTTAATCTGAATTTTAACATTTAAAAACTGATTGATCTGGGCAATTTAATTAACCTCTTTAAATTTCAATTTTCCCAAGTGTAAAATGTGACTAATTTATTGTATGACATCACTGAGAGAAGGTTAAAGAACAAAACCGAGCAAAGCAGCTATTGTCGTGTTTATCGAATAGTCTACAGGAAACAAACATTAGTCTGCTTCTGTTCGATGTTATCATCAAAATAGAGTGCCTCATTGGTAAAAGCTAACGTTATAGATGCACACATTTGTATATATTTTTAAAATCCACTGCCATCAAGTTGATAGCTACTTATGGTGACCCTATATCTAGGTTCCCGATGTCATCACTCTTCATGGTGGAAGATGGCTTTCAGATTTATCTCTAGGAACAGCCGGCGAGTTTGGACAATCAACCTTGGGGTCAGCACGCCAATGCTTATTACATTATATTTTAAAATGAATTCTCTAGGCACATGTGAAATCAGATAACAGGAAAAAACCCTCCCAACATTTTTAGTAGCTTAAATACCTATTTTAATTTCATACTGTGTATTAGATTGACTTCTCAAACCTCTGCAGGGGCTTTCCCTTAACACATCATATTTGATAGAACTAAGGCGAACTGTTGAAAACTCTCACTTTTTCTGACATTTCATAGTAGCTGCCTTCCAAATCCTATTCCAAGGCAGAAACGACCAACCACCAAGTCGCACAAATCAGTCTGAAGGCACATTTGACACTCAGCCTCTCTTCCTTCCCCATCTAATCTGTTCAATCTAAATCAATTTTACTATATTTCCCAGAGATGCATATCATCTATTTCTCTTCTTCATTGTTAGAAGTAGACATTGTCATCTGTCATGGGAAATACTGCAGTAATCTCAATGTCCACGTAGCAACCAAAGTGATAATTCTAAAAAGAAAAATTACTTCGATAATCCATTGCCTAAAATGTTTCAATGACAACTTTTCTTCTATTTAAAAATAATGTTCATGCTTCTCGGTGGAAGCTAACAGGTACCTGGTGATGGCCCCTGCCTGTTGCCATGGCCGTGCCCTGCAGATGGTGTGGCATTCATAGGGTGAATGCCAAACATTCTGTAATTTTTATACTACAATTTCATCTCCTCTTTCCTATAATGGCTTCAATTCAATTGTTTTTAACATATTAAAGAATTAAACAGCTATCACCACCTCAATTTTAAAACATTTTCTTATTTTTTTTACTCATTTATTATAACCTCCCTATTTTCCTCCCGTGTCCCCTGCCATCATCATAAAAATATTAATTCAATTATTGTCTCTATAGAGTTACATATCTTGGATGATTTCATGTAAAGAAATCCCCACCCACACCCCACACACAAACCCAACAATATTACCACACTAAAACAGAGAAAACACTTGATTAAAAAGAAAGAAGAAAATAATAAAAACTAGAACATCTTTTGTTGACAGTAATTAAGCTGGTCCTTGGTGGCGCCGTGGGTTAAGCATTGCGATGCTAACAGCGAGGTCGGCAGTTTGAAACCAGCAGCTCTTCCACAGCCTTGGAAACCCACCGGGACAGTTCCGCTCAGTCCGGTCTGGTCAGTATGCATCAGAGGTGACAGATGGCAGTGCACTTTGTGTTTTTAACTAGAAACAGGTTCTTCCTCAGACTGAAAATTCATTTAAAACATAGTTCATGTGTGCTCATGTCAGATCTATAGTAGGTCTCGGGATTACAGAGCTTTAAGCAGGTGGGCAACCCTAAAGCTCTTTATTTCTCAAAGAAATAGGCAAGCTTGAAAGATCCTTTGGATAAATACTGATTAGAGAATTTTAGCTTGTTTGATTTCGTCTAGCTACTCTAAAAAGAAAGGCCACCAGTTCACAGCGTCTCAATATTATTAATAAGACGATCTCGTTGAACGTTGAGGGTGCTAATTTAAAACTTTAAAATATTGATCTGCTGCTGCTTGCGTTGCTGCTCTTCTTTCGCTTGCCGAATTTTCAGGGATTCGCTTTTTTCCCTTCTGCTTGTCTATTTCAGGTGGACGCTTCTTTTAGAAGGTCACCGGCGGTGGCTGTGACTTGCAGTCAAGTGGAGGTTAAATCAGAGGCCCTGAGACTCCATTCCAACTCACGACGACAGAGAGGGTTTTCTTGCTTTCAATCTTCACACAAGCAGGTCTTTTCTCTAGCACGTTGTTTGGGGGAGTTCCTTGGCAGCCAGACATTTAACCATCTGCTTCAACAGGACTCCTCAAAGATTTACGCACCCTTGTGCATTCCATAGGTCTAGGGGACGTGACAATGGCCATGATTCAGGATCTAGGAGCTGAGGAATCTCTCAGCTTCATAACAAATTTTTCATTGCTACCCAGCAAATGTGTGCGTGTGTGTTATTATTTCCAGAGATGTTAATAGATATAAATTGAACAGTTCCATTATCTAAAATTTATGTGATGTGCTCCATATTCTAGCTCCCATCGGGAGGCTCACAATGCATATAGGCATATTAAAGATTTGTACGGACCTGCTATCAAAAAGTGCAAGTCAAATAGAATTAAATTTAACATTCCTTTACATGTTTTTTATTCTTTGTATGTGACTCTAGTCTATTTATGCTACTTTTTAGTATTTTAGGTTTCTCAACAATTGAATGGTGACAATAACATACAGGTTTAGTGTAACTGGTAAGAGCACAAACAATTATATGGCCTTGGGTGCAGATCTTAGTTCCTGAATTCAGTAGTCGTATGAACTAACCTCTCAAAACTTTCACTCTTCAAATTGTATCATAATAGAAGGCACTATGGAAATTCTTAATTTATTAGGAATATTAAATTAGATAGTCATGAATAAATTTTAATAGGATATACACAGTGATGTTAATTTTCTGGTGACTGTTATTGCTATTACATTGGGGTATTTTGGATGTCATAGATATGAGTAATATACATCCAAGTTTTAGCAGGGGGACCAAATCCTAACTCATTGCTGTCAAATTGATTCAGACTCATAATAACCCCACAGGACAGGGTAGATCTGACCTTGGGCGTTTCCCCGAGACTGTAACTCTTTACGAGAGTAGCAAGTCTCATCTTGTTCTCGTGGAGCGCGGTTTCAAACTGCCTCCCACTACACTCTCAGGGTTCCTCAAATGCTCTTAGGAACTGCTGACTGACTGAGTGGCATTACGGTAAGAAGAGTAGACACAGACTTTTCATTAGCAGATACTTGTTAGATCTAACTTTTACAATGATCCTGTGTTCTACAGAACTTGAGGAACATCATCGATTCGTGTATGCTAGAAGAGACCGGAAATTTGTATTCCTAGATGAGAACATTGGCAGACACTATGCTGTTCCCCTCTCTGTGTGAGTGCGTTGTGGCCTTCTGGTCAGGTCCCTATCCTTGTAAGACTTCACATTTCATCGGGGAGATTAATCTTACCTTCTGCTTCACTGATGTTGTAGCATATGGTCCTGTATAAACTGGCATCACAAAATAGCTGTATTCCAAGTACTTATAAGGGACTATGACCTTGATAGTCTGGATTAATAAAAGAACATTATGTTCAATTCTCCTTCCTGACATATTAAAATATCTCCCAAGATAGGGAAAAAATAGGAAATGCATTGTCATGGATTTGTACTTTCTTTCCTTAAAATATTTCTTAAGTATAATTTTTGTTGTTAGTAAATTAAACTATTATTTTTTGAAGTTCATTCCTATATTTACTCAAAAATTAGTGTTGTGGTTCATTGTGTTTTTAAATTGTTTTAATGATTAATAAGAATTGTATCTCTGAGCTCTGAATCAAGATGGTTTCTGCTACTTTAGGATACAGTTTGTTTTAAATCATTGCACTGTTGATCTTATAATTGATTATGTTTGTATTTTTATAAGCATAAATAAAAATTCATTTTAAACTTAATCAGTGAGGATATTCTAATTTGGACTAACTTAATCTAATTTCAGCAAGTTTAGGCAAACAAAGCCTTGTAGGCCAGCAAAGTCATTTAGATAAACAATGGAGTCTGAGATGTGAGGATGTGACAGGCCCAAATATACCTCCTTTGTCTCATTGCTGAAGCCCTCTGTTCATTGCAACAAACAACACATGTATACGTGCGCTTGACACGATTGACGTATGTATAGATTGTGATAAGAGTTGCATGAGACCCCAATGAAATGATTAAAAACAACAAGAAACAAACCTGTTAAACAGCCCCTTGAATTGACACATAGTTTAGGGTATGTAACTTGTTTGATTTTTTCACTGAATTAAAAAAATTTTTTTAATCATTTTGTTACCTTTGTCAAGTGCTTGCAGAAATAAAATGAGAATTTCTTGAATTAACTGGTGTCTGTCTCTGGCTAAAACAAGAACAGGCATCTCATGCTTTATCTGCTGGCAACAATCTCCGTGTGTTTATTGACAATGACACAAACAGCAAAGAAACATTTTACCTGGCAAACTGTAGCATGAGTAATGTGTGTTAGTGTTTTTAGGTGTAGAAAAACTTATCAGTATGATGTAACCTCTTTGTTCTTTCCAGTCCAGTTTTCTACATTGTCTGAATATGACTTTTCAAACTTAGCCTACCAGATTATTCTGGATGGAAATCTGATGATCTGTAGTGACAGTCATCTCCTTTTTGTCTTCTTGATAGCATTTGTGAATAATCCACAGGCATTTACTTAACTAATATTTAACAGTCACCAAGTGAGTCCCAGACACACTTCTGTATGTTCATGAAGAGTATATCTCTTTTTTTCTTTTCAAACTGTTTCCCGTGACAGGATCCAAGAAAAACACCCAGTTTGCCCGAGTTTTGAAAGGTTATTTCTTTTGCCCCATTGGAATGACCAGTAAAGACATAAGTCCAATTGGCAAAGTGAAAAGTGGGTGGAAGATTATATGTCTCCGTGGTAACATGGTTAGGATGTCAAGTTTGATTCTCACCCAACCCGACACTTTTTGAGTTACCTTGGGCTGTCAAAGAGGAATTAAGGCCTCAAAATGAAGAAACTCATGTAATATTAAACATGTGAGGTTAGACTGAATTGTTTGATGCAAGATTCTTGAGGAAGGTGTACAGAAATTGTAATGGGAACAAGGATGGTGGAATGGCTAACTGGGCCTTTGAAGACATGGAAGACTGCATAGAGACCGAAATAGAAATCTCGATGAAAAAAGTTGGGGGTATTTGATCAGCGTACTGATTGGAGTGGGAAGACATTTTAAGCAGAATAAATTTCTAGAGATGTAAAGGTGTCACTGAATACAATCTATTTAAAAAGTTGCATATATGAAATGCATGGATAGAGATTTTATGAATGTATGTGTATTTTTATATATTTGTATGGTGTGGGACAGTATATACAGGTACTTATTTATAGGGATTGTGATAGAGGGAGAATAAGGTAATGAGAGATGCAGATGAACTATAATGCAAGACCATGCCATTAAGTACCTAAATGGTGTGACTTAGAACTTCAGACTTTACATCCTATGTTATGAGGAGCCTGGCAAGTTTTCAGACAAGATACAATAAATGCATGTTTTGAGAAATATAAATGTTCTGGGATGGAATAAAATTGGAAGTCCTTCTTCAGATTGCAGAATTTTCCTTCTAAGAGTTTACTGTGCATGACTGACAATGATGAATATTACCTTTCCAGCTATTTCAATCAGGTTAGTGGTATGATTAGTATCTCTAAATGTTTCCATCACTTCGACTTCACCTTCAACTTCGTGCTTCTGCTTTGTGTGAGCGTTGTCTAAAGGAGCAGCTCCACCTATAGCTCACCCTTTGGGGAGATAAAAGGGTCAGAAAGGAAACAGCATTCATCAGACGTTCTATTTTAGCTGGAATGAGAATTGTAGCAGACATCGAGATGGAAGCCCTAATTGTATAGAATGAGGGCACTGGGGGAAGGGTTTTGAAAGACATATGTTACTTGTGAGGGTTTGTTATGATGAAATAGTGGACAGTGACTAAAACTTATCCTGCCCATCAAAATTTCTTATTCAAATTCATATACGGGTGTTAAATGTGGGAGGTTTGCAATGTGTAAATTAGAGAATACTTGCAGATACTTTGCATACCAGAGTCAGACCTCAGATGGAGGTGCCATTAGAGTTGAAATCAACAAAGATTATGAAACTACTTAATTTTCCCATAACATTTTATATAAATTATTAAATTTACATATACATTAAAAAGGGGTTTCTCATTTCCTCCTTACTGACATTTCTCAGTAAGTGTTCTTAGTTTCCTGTAAAAGATAACTTTCTCCTTTTTTGTTTATTTATTAGAGCTTCTTAAATTTGATATTTATTTTGATACTACTGGTCCCATAATTTGACTGGGAGGCCTGTTAAAACTTTTTTAAAAGTTTGTTTGTTTTTTAACCATGTCTTCATATTTCCTGAGTAATTTTTTGCTTCAAGATCCAGACCTCAAAATCTAGAGACTAAATAATGCAATTTATTATTTTAATTAAAAATATAGCCTAACCATTTAAATTTATAGAAACCCTATAGAGCAGGGTATCACTGTCCTTGTGGGCTTGCACGACTGTCCCCCTTCACAGGATTGGAAAGCCTGGTCACTCTGAGTCACAACTGACTCTAGGGCACTGAGTTTGGTTTTGTTTGGAACCATATAAAACAACTTAAATACACACATTGACAAATGTATTTAATTTATAAAAGTTGAACTGTTCTTAACTCTGTAAAGTTATGTTATTGTTAAAAATTTAAAACATCTAAGTACTTATTTTGAAATATTTTTATAAATCTTTTATCACGATCATTTTCAAATCCCCCCCCCCCTTATTTTTCAGCATTGATTCTATACAATTGCTCCCTTTTACTATTCCATTCAAACCTCCCAGACTTACTGGTGGCCTTTCATTTGACCCTGTCATCCTTTCACTCCGCACTCTGCCTTTTCATGGCTATGGAAAAAGCAATCCAGTCCCTTGTAATACTCAAATGAGGATGGCAGCTTAGTAAAAGGAGGGACAGAGCAATGCCATTTGATTCTAAACCAGTTACCACATAATCCCAAAAGCCCAGAAACACACACACACACACACACATACACACACACACACACACTCCTTCATCTAATTGTTTTTAGAGTTCACTTTGAACTTTTTGTTAGGGCATTTTAAAAGATATCTTTATGAATAACCATATTATAATCTGAGTAAAATACAGTTTTTCACTTTGTTTAGTTTTGAAAAATATATATAGAAATAGAACAATCAATTCAGTCTTTATGTTTTATATAAATACCCTAAGTTTATTTTCATTTTTACTCTAACTCTTGTGGAAAAATATACTATATTACGTACCATTGGTTATCTCTTTTATAACAGACAAACCGACCTGTCTGTAGTTCACTCTCAATACAACCATAACCTCTCAGTGTCCTTACTCAAGAACGAAATGTAGGTCATGTTCCTGGTCATTAGCTTCCCTGTTATAATCAGGTGTGATCACTCCAAGTACATGAGCCATTCAGATGTAAAACTGGCTCAGTGGGGGTGAGGGTGGAGGGGTGAGAGGGGAATATTCTAAAATATCAAAAACTGTTAGTCATTTCCTTTTAAAATTTTAAGCAAAATGGCAAATTTTTTGTTAATATTATATATGTATTCTTGGAAGTTTTTACCTGTCAAAAGTGTTTAAATTAGGTTTTGTAACATACTCAGCACCAATATATTGTGTAGGGCATATAAAAGAAAATCTAATAGTTTCCATCTACTTACTTAAACTTCTGCTGTTAGACATAGAAAACAGGATCATTAACTTAATAATTTTCAACTTAAAGTAGGAACGTTGGCAGTATTGATTTGTTGTTGATTGAAATTCAGATTTATAAAAATGAATGAAAATAGATTTTACTATATTCGTTTGAGTTTCAAAAATATCTTTATGCCAAGAAAATACAAAAATATAGATGTAATTTAATCTATACTGCTTGCGACAAAATGGCAGTAGTGACATAATGTTCATTTAATGTTCATTAAACAGAAAAGAACCATAATATCAAAAAGAATAAAATGCACATAAAGAGCCTAGCTGCAGTCAACGTAGGTGGTGATGATGTGTGGCCTGAGGCCCGCAGGACTTCCAGTGGTCCCTCTGGCTGCCTCACAGAGCCCAGAAATCATCTCCACGGGTTAGACTGGCTTGCTTCTGGGGGAAGTGTGTCTTTGGCCCATAATGACAAAGAATGCTGTTCTGGCGATTGCACTTATTTGGGAGTGAAATAGGTGAAATGCTTGCCCTTATTTGGGAGAGAAAGCCCCTCAAGGATGAAAGCATATGACCTGATGTCTCGCTGTGTGGGACAATGATTTTAGCCTGTACAGAGAGATTACCCTGGCGAACTGTTCTGGGCAGATGTTCGTTCGTTTGTTATTCCCACCAGTTTCTGGTGGTGCTATCAGGTAAGCATTGGACTGCTAATCTCAAGTGCAGCAGTTCAAATCCATCAGTTTCTTTGGGGAAGAAAGATGAGACTATGGACTCAGATAAAGATTTCATCCCTTCGGAATTCCTTCATAGGGTCACTAGGAGTTTGGACGGCTGTGGTTTGGGTTTGCTTGTTTGTTTCTTTGCTTTTGAAACTATCAGAGGGTCCTCCTTATACACTAAGTAAGGAAGGAATTAACCTTGGCTGCCTTGTAATCAGACTGCAACTCTCCGCGGTGTTATACCCTCCCAGTAGCCTGTGCCCGTTATGTGTTCACAGATGACATCCCCAGCGGTGGTGTAGTGACTGTGTTGGGCTGATCTCCACAAGATTAGCAGTTCAAACAGCAGAGCTGCTGGAGATAGGAAACACTTTCTACTCCTGTGAAGAGTTGCCGTTGCAGAAACCCAACCAGGCAGTTCTACACTGTCCTGTGGGGTCCTATGAGTCTCCGTGGACTCAGCAGCTGTGAGGTTGCTTTGCTTTGAGCTTTATCTTCTTCATGTGCTTGGCAACCAATGCAAAATGAAATCAAACTCGTTGCTGCTACTTAGTTCCAACGCACAGAGGCCTGGGTGACCAGGCAGACTTTCGCCATAGGGTTCCCTACATGTTTATGGAAGCAGATAGATACATCACTCTCCCACAGAACAGCTGTTCAGTTTCAGCCAATGATTTTTCAGTTAGCTGTCTTGGAGTACGTGCTAGGCTGGATTATAGAGAGGAAAACCAGGGATGCTTGTGTATGTGTGTGTGTGTGTAATCAAGAAATTATTCACACAGTTGTAGAAATTCATCAATCCAATCTAGGTCAAGTCTGTGGGTCAGATGTAAGCTTAAGGCTTCTCCTGAGTCCGATACCTTCAGGAACGGATGAGCAGCACACGACCAGATGAAGCAGGAAGACCCCAGGCTGGTGGAAGCTGTTGTTGCCAGGTGCCATTGAGTCCGTTCTGACCCACAGAGCCCCTGTGCACAGCACAGCAAACCCTCCAAGTCCTGCGCCGTCCTCACCAGTGCTCCTGGGCTGGAGCCCGCTGCTGCAGCCACTATGTCAGTTTATCTCATTGCGGGTCTTCCTCTTTTGCACCAAGCACGATGTCCTTCTCCAGGGACTGGTCTTTCCTGACAGTATGTCCAAAGGTGCCAGAAGAAGCCTTGCCATCCTCGCCTCTCAGAAGCTCTTCGCTGTATTTCTTTCAAGACAGATCATGTGTTCTTTTAGATGCACCTGTCACTTTAACTATTCTTCTCTAGCACCTTAATTCAAGCGCATCAATTCTTCTTCAGGCCTCCTTATTCAAAGCCCAACTTTCATATGCGTATGCGGCAATTGAAAACACCGTGGCTTGGATCAGGTGCACGTTAGCCCTCAAGGTAACCTCCTTGCTTTCCCATACTGTAGCGGTCGTGGGCAGCAGGTTTACCTGATGCAGCACATCCTTTGATCTGACTGCTGCTTCCATGAGCATTGCTTGTGGATCCCCCCATAACACAAAATCTTTGACAATTCCAACCTTTTCTCCATTTATCACGATGGTACCTGCTGGTCCGGGTGTGAGGACCAGTAGGCCCGTGATCTTTACCCAGCGTGGTAATCCACACGGAAGTCCTTGATCTTCGTTTGCTAGTGCTCCCAGTCCTGCTAACTTTCAGCAAGCAAGGTTGGGCACCTGCATCTGAAACGTTGCTGATAAGCCTTCCTCCCATTCTGATGATGCTGTATTCTTCAGAGAATCCAATTTCTCTGATGTTTGCTCAGCATACAGATTGGATAAATATGGGGAGAGGAAATGACCCTGCTTCACACCTTTCCTGATTTTAAACCTAGAAGTTCACCCTTATCCTGTTCCCACAACTGCCCTTTGAGCCAGATGCAAGTTCGGCCAGAGTACATTGAAGTGTTTTGGAATTCCCATCTTTCTGAGGGGAATCTATAGTTTCTTATGATGCACACAGTCAAATGCATTGACATAGTCAAAGCAATACAAGTAAACATCTTTCTGGTATTCTCTGCTTTCAGCCCAGGCCCAACTGATGTCAGCAATGAGATTTCCCCGTTCTACTTCCTCTTCTGAATCTGTACTGGGACTCCGGCAGCACCCTGTTACTGTCCCGTGACCACCATAGTTGGATAAACCTCAGCAACATTGTACTTACATGTGATATTAATTACATTGTTCTATGATTTGAGCATTTTGTCTTACAAATTTTCTGGCATAGATGAGCAAGTGTTTCCAGTGATTTGTCATCATGTTGAAACCTATCAATTGTTTATTTCATCGATTCCCATAGCCCTGTTTTTAGGTAATGCATTCAATGTAGTTTGAACTCATTCCTTCAGTTCCTCTGGTTCTTCATCATGTGCTACCTTCTGAATTGGTTGAAAGTTGACTGGTTCCTTTGGCACAGTGACTCTGTATTCTTTCCATCTTCTTTTTGTGCTTCCTTCATCAGTCAGCATTTTGCCCATAGAATTAGTCAATATTGTGACATGTTGAGCTGAATGAATCTTGGATCATCTGAATAAACCCAAGGCCTGTGATGGCCCCTGGGACTGGCAGGGTATATAACAGGCCAACAAACCAGGTACAGGATCCAAATCCAGTGGCAGAAGTCAGCTAGCTTACATACACGGTCAATATAGACTGAGTAGGTTAGACACTGAATGAAACCTCTCTTAATCACACCAAAGCTGTGACCAGATGACAGAGGTCAATTATCCCCACTTCCATCGTATAAAAATAAAAATCTGCTGATGATCATCCCACAACGATGGTAGCATTATATTGACAAGGAACTGACAGTGACAGAGGTTCAGGCTGGATTTAGCAGAGGATGTGGAACAAAGGATGTCATTGTTGATGTCAGATAGATCTTGACTGAAAGCAGAGAATACCAAAAAGATGCTTACTAGTGTTTTATTGACTATGCTTTTAAAGAGATGTATTTCCTTCAGGTTAATAATTTAAAGGAATGATTTAGGTGTTTTCAGAATATTTTACAAATTTTCTATTATTACCTTTATTTTTATATTCATGACTGTATTATTAAATATTAGAGAATTTCTATATCTTGGCTAGATTATATATTGACTTTTATATAAGTGAATGGATTTACATAAAGTTAACCTATGAGCCGAGGTACCAAATTCTGGATTTGAATTTTGGTATTGTGGCAAACTTTCTTGCTTATAAACAGGCACCTTGAGATGGGTATATATTTTTACTTTTGATTTTTAAAATTTCACTTTATTCTAGAAATTTTGACAATATAGTGGAATGAAATCCATGTATTATGCCTGTAATTATTTCAGTCTTCTAAAACTTAAGTTTAGCAAGCATTCTCAACTCTTCTAGACACCCAAACTTGTTTGCAACTCCCCAAATTAATGAGAGCTCTGTTAAATTATTATAATCATAAATCTCAGTTAGTGCGTTTGTATTTAAGCTAAAACAGCATGCAATTTTCCTGGAATAGACTTAGCAAACTTCATGATTACTGACTATTTAAATGGAACGAGAGGCTCTCAGGGCACTTGTTAAGTGCCTGGACAGAACATAATTGATAAAGGGGTGTGCAGTCTGCATCTTAAAAGGGCAAATTCATGAAACTCTTTCATTTGAAAATATAATTTGATAGAGAATTCTGAATACATAATTTCTTACCAATGATATTAAAAAGTCCTTTGTTTTTGTACTTATTCTTGATTCCTACATGGTATCATTTAAGGGATGTTGGTTTAATTTGTGATTCTTAGGTTTAGTATCTGCTTAATAGAATGGCAGCTTTATTTATTTTTATGTGTTTATTTATTTATTGTGTATGTCTTTATAAAAATGAAAGTCCCGTAGACATATTGATTCACTGATCAGGTTGATAAATGCAAGATCAGCCTATTGAAACCACCAGTCATTGCCTGGGGGAGGGTGAGACTTGCTACTCTTTGACCCGACTGGGGCAGTTCTACTCTGCCTACTGGCTTGCTCTGAGTCAAAATGAACAAGATGGCAGTGCGTGATTTATAAAACTGTGTAAAATTAGAGATTTTTCACCAATCTATTATTCTTGTGTTTTAGTGTTGAAATTTCTCTGACCTTAGCTCCAAGAATTATGTATTAGTGATGACTGTCCTATTATATTTACACATTTTCAAAAGATGCATATATAAGATATATACATAATTATATTATTCTGACTCATATATATGTATATACATACATACATATATATTTATATACTATACATCATCCCTCTGACAGGCACCAAAGTTCAAAATGACTCGATGCCTGGGAACAGCTAATGGTATGGGGACATTGGTGCACTTATGTAGTTAAGCAAGACAAAACTGGTAAGAGTAGGTTTTATCAACCAGATTTGGCCTTTCTTAAATCAACTTCCCATTAATCCCCATAATGACTCTTTTAACTATCAGAATTATAGAACAAACAAAACCAATATGAAGTGGTCAGTCAAAAGTTAATAGTACTTATATAATAATGAGACCCAATAGGTGAGAGATTTGTTTTGTGTGATAGGTGTAGAACAGGGAAGATAGGGTATAACACCAAAGACTGTGTGTCTGGAGGATAGAGATAAGGCATAGCATTATAATGGGTAGAAATATATAAAAAGATCCATATTTCATTATTATGACTTGCTAGAACAGATTGATGATGCTTCAAGTAAATTGTCCATTAGACAATTTTTTTTCTGAATTGGCTGTAATACAGAATGCATAACCCAACATTCTCTGCTAAGTTCTATCAGGTCAGTAATCTCTCACATATTTTGTCAGATGCTTCTCTAAAGAATATTCTGAAATGGGTAATGACAGTGTTTATTAGATACTTTGAAGGCAACATTTCTCAAAACATGCTACTTAAAATATTAAACAATATGATATTTGTTGTAATATAAGTTTTGAAAAATTCAAATGATTTGCCTTTGGGTAATTTACAATTAATATTACATATTAAATATTATATATTAAGAGATGAAAAAGTCTTAAAGCACATAATAATATTTAACTTTGTTAACAGTGTTTCCCAAATCAATTAGACTTTGGAAAATAAACAAATGCTAGATATTCAAATGATGCTAATCTTTCAGAAATACAAGTCATAGAAAATTGAACCAAATAAACCTTAACATATTTTATAGCCATAGAATCTGATTTTAGATGTAATGTATAATTTGAATTAATTTAGACTCAAGCTACTTTTAATAAAAATAGTACATCATATGACATTTTGCTACCATATATTAATATTAGGCATGGAAAAAATAATTTTTCTAATTATTTAAAAAAAACTGCCCATTCTGTGGCATAAACTAAGTCTATTCAGTAAACTTCCTTAAATTTAAATGTAAAAAATATGTTAGTGTTCTTTTAATTTAATTATAAATGTGAATTATTTTCATGCTACTTTTTAAACTATCTTGTTATTTTTGAAAATAGACTCACGGAAATTTTTGTTAGGATTTCTTTGGATCTTTAGAGAAATGTGGGGATTCTATCTAGTCAATTTTTAATCATTCTTTCTATCGTATTTCACTAGTTCTTTTCTTCCTCTATCAAAACTTTAAATGGTTGTAAAGGCAGCAAGATGACTTGCAAAGATATCTATCTCCTTAAGTGGCACTCTGTTAAGTGCCAGCGAGTCAGTTCTGGTCTACGCGACCCTATGCACAACAGAACAAAGCACTCTGGGCCTTAACCATCCTCACAATTGTTCCTATGCTTCAGGACATTTTGTTTCATTATCATTTTATTGGGGGCTCATACAACTCTTATCACAATCCATACTTACATCATTTGTGTAAAGCACATCTATTCATTCATTGCCCTCATCATTCTAAAATTTTGCTCTCCACCTAAACCCTTGGTATCAGCTCCTCATTTTCCCCCTCCCTCCCCACTTCTCCCTCTGTCATGAACCCTTGATAATTTATAAATTATTCTTTTGTCATATCTTTCACTGTTCAATGTCTCCCTTCACCCACTTTTCTGTTGTTCATCTCTCAGGGAGGAGGCTATATTTAGATTCTTGTAATCTGTCGCCTTTCTACGCCACCCTCCCTTCATCCTCCGGTATGGCCACTCACCACTGGTCCTGAAGGGATCATCTGTCCTGGATTCCCTGTGTTTCCAGTTCCTCTCTGTACCAGGGTACATCCTCTGGTCTAGCCATATTTGTAAGGTAGAATTGGGATCATGATTGGATTTGTGTGTGGGGAAGCATTTAGAAACTAGAGGAGAGCTGTATATTTCATCATTGCTACACTGCACCCTGATTGGCTCATCTCCTTCCTGTGACCCTTCTGTAAGGGGATGTCCATTACCTACAGATGGACTTTGGGTCCCCAATCTGCACTCCCCCTCACTTATAATGATATGATTTTTTGTTCTTTGATGCCTGATAACTGATCCCTTCAGCACCTCATGATCACACAGGCTGGTGTGCTTCTTCCATGTAGGCTTTGTTGCTTCTGATCTGGATGGCCGGTTGTTTACCTTCAAGCTTTTAATATCCCAGATGCTATATCTTTTGATAGCTGGTCTCCATCAGCTTTTTTCACCACATTTGCGTATGCACCCATTTGTCTTCAGTGATCATGTCGGGAAGGTGAGCATCATGGAATGCCAGTTTAATGGAACAGAGTATTCTTGCATTGAGGGAGTACTTGAGTGGAGGCCCAATGTTCAGCTGTTACCTTAATAGTAAACCTATAAATATTGCACATAGATCTATTTCCCTATCCTCATATATAAATATATTTACATATGTACATACCTTTATTTAGACCTCTGTAAATGCCCTTTGTCTCCTTGCTCTTTCCTCTATTTCCTTTTACTTTCCTCTTGTCCTACCATCATGCTCAGTCTTATTGGGCTTCAGTAATTCCTCTCGGTTCCATTGCCCTTGATCACACCCTACCAGACCTCCTACACCCTCCTCAACACTGATTTGGGCAACTTGTTGTTCCCATGTCCCTGGGTTTGTTAACACTACTACCTTTCCCCTACCTCTCCATCTCCCATGTTCCCCCCAGCACCATCGGTCCTGTTGTTTTTCTCATCCAGATTGTTCATCCAGCCAATCTTATTTAGACAGACCTGCGGAGGTAAGCAATGGATATGTTACTTTATACTGCATCTTTTTTTTAAACATTTTATTAGGGGCTCATACAACTCTTATCACAATGCATACATATATACATCAATTGTATAAAGCACATCTGTACATTCTTTGCCCTAATCATTTTCAAAGCATTTGCTCTCCACTTAAGCCCTTTGCATCAGGTCCTCTTTTTTTTCTCCCTCCCTCACCGCTCCCCCCTCCCTTATGAGCCCTTGATAATTTACAGATTATTATTTTGTCATATCTTGCCCTATCCGGCATCTTCCTTCACCCCATTCTCTGTTGTCCGTCCCCCAGGGAGGAGGTCACATGTAGATCCTTGTAGTAGGTTCCCCCTTTCTAAACCACTCACCCTCCACTCTCCCAGTATCGCCCCTCACTCCCTGGTTCTGAAGGCATCATCCACCCTGGATTCCCCGTGCCTCCAGCTCCTATATGCACCAGTGTACATCCTCTGCTCTATCCAGACTTGCAAGGTAGAATTTGGATCATGGTAGTTGGAGGAGAGGAAGCATTTAGGAACTGGAGGAAAGCTGTATTCTTCATCGGTGACCCCTCTGTGAAGGGGTCTCCAGTGGCTGACAAATGGGCTTTGGGTATCCACTCTGCACTTCCCCCTTCATTCACTATGTTAAATTTTTTTTTATATGCCTTATCCCTGATCCCTTTGGCACCTCGTTAGCACACAGGCTGGTGTGCTTCTTCCATGTGGGCTTTGTTGCTTCTGAGCAAGATGGCCGCTTAATTCCTTACTGGAGCGGTAGTAGAAACACACAAGGTATTTTTTGTTCTGAAGGCCAGACATTTATTTTCTTACAGTTCAGGAAGTTAGGAATCCAAAATTAAGGACTGTGGTTCCAAGGCAGGCCTTGCTTTCTATAGAGGGTGGGCCATTCTCCTTTCATCTTCTGTGGGCCTATCCTTTTTGGGTTTCTTGGAGATTTTAAGGTAGTTTCTAACCTCTGTTTTTTGTGACTTCTCCCCACCCGCTAACTTCTGACTTTTGTCTCTTTCATGTTATCTGCTTTTTCATATCTCAAATATCATGACATCTGAGGTAGTTAGTGTATTGGGCAAACCTGGCCGATAAACACATGTGGGGTTATTAGAAGGGCAGAGAGATAAATGGCTCAGTGAGCCTCACCTTTCTAGTTCTTGGGTTTCTTTCTTTCTGATGGTCGGACTAGGGTGCAGCTGTCTTTGCCAGTTCCCTGCTTTAGCTGGGAAGGCTCACTTCCTGCAAGACATCCCTGAGGAGAAGCCACATGGACCTACCCCAATGCAGCCCTGGGTGCTGGAGCACCTGTATGGAGACCCCTGCCAGCGCTGAGATGCTTACACATTCACTGACTCAGCTTTCCTCCTGCATTTGCCATCATTGCATCTGTTTTGTGAGATGGAGGAAGACTTTGTGGATTGGTGTTTGACATGTGGGTTATTGGGTTAATGTTGAACTTGTAGGCTTGGGCAGCACTGGGTTGGGATGTTGTTCTTGATGCACACTTAACCTTAATATAAAACTCTCTCTTATACATGTTTCTGTGGATTTGTTTCTTAAAAGTACCCAGACTAACACAACATCTGAAACACATTCCACATCTATCTTGCTTCATTAACATAAAAGACTGTCATATTCCCAGGTTGGATTAATTTACTATTTGGGGCTTATGATTCAAATATACATTCGGGTTTATAATTTAATCCACATTATATGACAGATCTTGTTCACCTGCCTTTAAAATAGGGAGATTTCCTAGGTGAGCCCAATGTATTCAGAAGGGTCCTTACAAGTTGAAGAGGGAAGCAAGGAAATGTGATGGTAGAGAAAAAATTGATTAGGGCAAAGACTGTACAGATGTGCTTTATACAATTGATGTATGTATATGTATGAACTGTGAAAAGAATTGTATGAGCCCCAATAAATTGTTAAAATAAAAAATAATTTAAAAAAAAGAAAGAAAATTCTAGAAAATACAAAAAAAAATCATAATTAAAAAAAAAAAGAAATGTGATGGTGAGAGCAGGGTCAGAAAACTGCCCTATTATGGGTTTGTCCGTGGGTTAAGGACTCATCATCCAAGAAACATGGCTAGTCACTAGAAGCTGAACATATCAAGGAAATAAATCTTCTTGAAGACCCCCCAAAAGAAATTCATCCTTGCCAGCACCTTGATCTCAGCCCAGCAAGACTAGTGGTGTATTTCTGTCAATATTGTAGAATAATTAACTGTGGGGATCAAATTGTTAAGGAAGGAAGAGGGGATGCTGACTACTGAGTGGCTGCCATGCAAAGGTATGATGAGGTCCCCCTGGGCCAGTAGACAACCCTGTCAGATGGATGAAGGATGCTGATGAGAAAGTCAAGCTAGAGAAGTAATCCGGGGGTGCGAGGCTGTTGGTAGGAAAAGTGGGAGGACTGATCTCCAAGTGTTTGTGTTTGTGTGTGTGTGTGTGTGTGTTGTGGGGGATGACTAAAAATACCTTTAAGAGGGGGATAGGTATGTCTGGTAACATACATTGAATAAGCCACATAAGACCAAGTTTCTGGGCACATCTTGAGGCCTCAGGCTAAGTGCCATAGAACACTGGGCATGGTATTATTTATCTTTAACATGCTCACAAGGGTACATCAGAGAGACCTGATGTGGAAACTCCACCAGGTGAACTGGACTCTACTTCAAGCACACTTGTATCCTGAAGGCTTAAATCTGAAAAGTCATGGTGTTTGAAGAAGCAGAAAACAGCTGTACCAAGATTATTGAACTATCAGTAGGCACATAATCATTGCCTTACTACATCGATGTCCTTTATTCTGTATTAAGATGTATAGTACTCTGACAAACCCATGACTGATATTCTTATTGAATATTATTGTAAATTTTCCTTGACAACTAACTTTCTGTAAATAGCACCTAGCTATGAAAGGATTAATTCGGTACAAGTGAATAATTCAGGTGGAGTTAGCCTACATTGGGACAATATCCCTCTCACAACAGTTCTTTAAAAATTTATTACCAAGGACTAATCCCTGATAACATTAATGGAAGATCACTATACTTCAAGGAGATGATTGATAATATTCTGTACCCTAAAATAACAAGGATGTTTCTAAAGGGAGACAAAAGCAGATAACCCCCCCCAAAAAAAAAAAAACGTAGATACAGGAATGGGTTTTAGACTCACACTAACTCCTCGCTCTAATTTAAGAATATTTAGTTCTTACATCATGGTCCTGCTTGATACTCACTCTCAATAAGGCAACACAGAAGCTATAGGTGCTATAGTAAAGTGTGATAAAGAAATTAGATAGTGCCCTGCTATCAAATAAAAGAGCATCTAGGATCTTTACAGGCTTGCTTCCAAACAAGCAGCCATCTAAGTGAGATGTCAACTGAGTCCACATGGAAGAAGCACACCATCATCAATGACTGAAGGGATGTAAATAATGTAATCCAAAACTGAAGGAGGAAATAGTATTAGAGCCTAAATCGTGAGATTCTGCTTTTCAGGAGAGTATGGATGACAGTGGGAGTCCATATGTATTTGTGAGATCTGCATAGTATGTAAGCCTCAATGATTCCCCTCTATCCGTCATAGAGCGATGGGAAGAAACTAATCACCAAGTAGAGTGCATTGGAGAAATGCTACAGGAGACCAGAATGATAAACCTGATGGGATCCATTAAAACCTTATCAATTGATCTCCCCTCTGATGCACTTTGGGCCTGATCTGGTCTTCAAAATTTTCTGGTTGGTTTTGTTGTTGTTGTTCATATAGGGGTTTATCTCAGATGTATTTCGTCATTGGGTGAGCCTTTTGAGTTTTTGTTATATGTTTTTCAGTATATGAAAGCCAGGGTTTATGAACCTATATAGAGAGCAATTAGAATAAGGATTTCTGGGGGGCCTAGGGGTGTGTGAAAGGGAGCTGATGTCAAGGAGTTTTAGAAGGAAGAGAATGGTTTGAAGTCAATGGTGTCAGCAATTGCACAGTACTGCTGGATGTGACTGAATTATGGAATGATATGATATCCATATTATCTCCCAATTAACTGCTTTGGGTATAATAATCATGTGTGTGTTGGTTTAGACCACTAAATTTGTGATAATTTATTATAGAAGCAAAAGGAACCTACTATGGCTTAGGAAGCTAGAGATAGCTTATAAATACAGTATGACAGCATAGTACTCAGAACTCAAAACATTAACAACATAATAAAAATTTAAATTATTAAATTATTTAAAATCAATCACTTTAATTCTTTGGTGTTTAGTTCTCTGGTTGATTGTTAGATCAAATTTATATATAAATTGAGCATATTGTGTGAAGAACATTAAAAATGCATTTACCCTTAACTCAATCAAATAATGGTAATTTAACCTCACAAAGAACAGAGAAAATGTCCTATTAAAAATAATGTGAAAACTGCAAATGATAATTTTCTATATAAACTGATTGGTTATTTTATCTTTGTCTTTTGTCACTGGGAAAAAACCACAGTGCTCATATTTACCCTCCTCTGTGGTAGTTATTCCATAATTTCATGTCAACTTGACAAAGAAGTGTAGGGGTGGAGTTCAGCCTGCCAATCAGGTCACAGCTTGATGATGCCTGCTTTTGGGGTTGGCCTTCTCACGAGGGTCCTAGGAACTCCCTCTCTCTCTCTGCCTTTGTCTTCCACTCAGGGACTTGCTGACACTTGTGATGACCACTTTCTCTGCTTCACCTTCCTGTTGAAGAGCCACACTCAGAGAGCTGGAGGAGTCACATGGAGACCCACGCCAGAACCGAGATGCTTCCACTGCCACTGGATCCACCAGACTGCAACCACCATCCTGTGATGTTCCTGCATTTTTCATCATTGCACGCAAGGCTGTGTGAGGCTGAAGAAGGATTTATGAGCTAGCTTTGGACTTATGGGCTATTATCAGATTTATGGATTTGATCTGGACTGGGTTGGGATGTATTGTTAATATATAATTACTCTTTGTTATAAAATTCTTTCTCATTTATTTATGAGTGCCCCTGGGTTTGTTTCTTTAGTCAATCCAGCCTGATCCATCCCCTGACTGCACCATAGAAAAGGAATTGCGTTCTTCACCACGACCTATTTGGCATGAGGCAGAGGTGAGCTATGGCTCCATTCATGCTACATCCTTCTTTTCCTCATTTTTTCTCAACCATGTCTCCCAGAAGACTCCCCCTTTATGTTGTATTTGTTAATCTGTTCCAATGACCACACAGACCTCACAGATACTACTCAGTGTTAAGCTTTATCAGAGAAGTTGACAAATCATCACACGTCAGGATCAGTAAGCAGTAAAGATACAGTCAGTGGCCCACAGAAACATCTCTCCCTAGCCAGTAGCGAAGTCTCTCTCCATACCTACCTAGCCTCGCAGCTACAAGGCCCTTCAGCCTCTGCCTTCCTGGTCTAGGAAGCCAGTCCACTGCTCTACCTCACAGCTAAAATCTTGGTGCTACTCTTCTGGTCTTACTTCAGCCTTTAGTTTCAGCCTGGTTCCTTTGCTCTGTCTCGTAGTCTCTGTGCCAGAGACTTGTAGTCTCTCACTTCAGAGAACTTTGTTGTGCTCCACTCTGGCTCTTTTTCCTTGATGGTCCTAGGTCATCATTCTGATTTTGCCTCCAAGAGACTTCATTCTTAAAGTTACAGGAGTAGCAACTGAAAATGACCAAGCGTCTCCATTGGGGTCTCATGGTCCCACTCAATCGTTTGCTAAAGGCATAGTAGAGGAGCCTTATTTAGTAACGTCATTTCACCACAACCATTCTCATCTAATTCTACGTGTCTTTCCTGATCTATTGGTGTTCCACTTTCACATTTCTCAACGTGAACACAAAACATCCAGAATTGGGGGCAGGTTGTTGGGCTTGATAATTCTTTACCTTTAACTCTTCTGTTCTTTTGTACTTTTAACTTTTCATTCTTTTGCATCATACCTATTAATACAATAGACTAGGCTATAACAGTCATTAAGTGAAATGGGATTGTAATATTCACTTAATTTTCCTCCTAATATATGTGAAAGATAAAAAAGTTATGAATCGTGTTTCTGGTGATGTCTTCTATGTGTACCCCCTGAGAAACGATACTGGGAATTAAAGTACAGCCGTTCATTCTTAGATGGTGATTTGGGACCTAAATTGTTCTCTTCCTACGGAAAAGACTGTGACAATAAGAACAGTGAAATCATGAGTGATAGAAAACCCTGATGTCAGGGTCTGTTAGCTCAAGCAGACGTTCACTTTATACAGATCTAGAACTGAGATAGAACTTGATCTAATTGGAAGTATCTTCTCTCATTTGCATTTCTCTCTTTGAACTCTGGTTTTAGTCTGACTGTATGTTCCACAGCTCAGGGCACATTAGTGGTATGGCATTTTAGTTCCTCTTGATATATGATTTGTCCACTTTCATAAAAGTAAATGGAATACTGTAAAGTGAATCAATCTAATACTTCTTGAATAGTATTGGCAAGACCATTAGGATTTACCTTTCTCTTTATGCCTTTAGGTTAGGAGAGAGAAGCAGAGTTTGCAGCATACTGAGCTATTCCTTTAGGCAAAATTATAAGGGATTTTGAGCACCATCTATTCAAGAATATCAATAAGGATGCAAAATCCCAACTTTAGGAACAGATTAGAGCTGAAGCTGTCACCATTCCTCAGAGACGAGTACCAAGCGCGGTACCAGTCCCCACAGCCTCGTGCTAACACCCTGACTAACTGGTCTGACCCTGTTGCTTGTGTGTTTCTTTGTCCCAAGGAATTCAAAGTATTGAATTTTAAATGTAATGATATCATACCTATAATCTCTTTCTCTGTATACAACAGATGTAATTAAATGAAACAAGTACCAGTGGGCATTTTATTAAATTAGTTGAGAATATGATCTCTTTATTCTTACTATTTTGGGATTCTGGGACTTATAACTGAAGAGTTTCAGTTTTTTTATGAGATAAACTGTAATAGAAATTCCATTTATAAATATTTTTCTTTTCTCAGAGAGACTAGAAAGTTATATAAGATGCTCTAAATCGACCCTAATGTGATAAACGTGGAGTTGCGTGAAATGAAAAATCCCTTTACTAATGTAAAACAATATTTATCATTCACTGCTCTCTCACAAGGAGTAAAAATAGTGACAGGTTTATACAATGAATAGTCATTACCAACGTACCAGGAGATTTTTACTTTCTTTTCCCCCCCACCCACTACAACAGAAGCTGGCCACTTTAGTCTGTCCCATTTGAGTATCAAGAGTGTGGAGAGACAAAAGCCAAGGGGGATTTGTTTATAATAAATTCTATCATACTGTATAGCCCCGGCTTCCATGGAGTCAGTTTCAGCTCTACATAACCTATATCATTTCCCAAGACTGTACAGCTTTACAGGAGTAGACAGCTTATCTTTCTCCTATGGCAACTGAGGTTTGAACTACCATCTTGCCATTTGCCTAATGTACCACGAAGGGGCCTTATCATGTCGAATTGAAGTATTTATTAGACTTTTATAGATGCTCAAAATAACTAAACATCTTCCGAAATACTTTTAAAATCTGTAGACAGGTTTGTTTCCTATAGATTTAAAATAAATTAGGGAAAAAACTTCATGTGAAAGAAAAGCTTTCATGTGAATATAGGCTGTGTAGTTTTCAGAAAGAGGACAAAGCGAAAGGAAACAAACTCACTTGAAACCACTTGAAAATGTTCTTGATAGTGCTAAATTCCTTACTCATGTCTTAAAACAGTGGCTTCGACCTCTTTGATCAACAGGCAAGCCCATTAAATATGAGTCATTTTTCCAGAAAAGCTGTAAAAATTTAATTGCTGAGGACAGTAGACATGTGGGTATTTTCAAGGAATTGCCCCCCTATTGCAATTATGACCGAGAAGCTTATCCTCTCTCTTTTGAATTTGGGGAAAAATATCTAGTAAATAGATAATTTCAACTTAGCTTATGCATTACTAATTACTTCATTTTTAACAATGTAGCTCAATTTCATGTTTCAATTCTAATTTAAAACCACTACAATGCTATAAAGAAATGGACTATAGTACCTTTAAAAAGTATGATACATATACTTTATTGAGATAATGGTCATATTGAGACCTGTGATTATATAAGGGCAAGTAAAAAATATTGCTACAAAACCTTAGGGACATTTCTTAAAGAAAAATATCCATTTTTTGATGCAATTTGTTTTGACACACCCTCCATTGAGGTCTATAAACTCCGGAAGGCGGTCGTGCCAACCTCAACTTCATGGTTCAAACCCACTGGCCACTATAACTGGAGACAAATGAGGCTATCTGTCCTCCTCAAAATGCAGAGCCTCCAGGAGCTTACAGAGGGTCCTTATGAGTCAGAATTTTCTAGCCGGCAGTGGGCTTGGGGTTGGAAACCTTTCCCCGAGGATTTTATTCTCTTCAATCTACACCATGCCTAAACAGCAATTGTGGTATCTGCACATCCTCGAATTGTGTTCATTTTAAACGCTCTTCGAGTTCGGGAACAAAGAGAAGTCTGAAGGCACAGGATCAGATCAGGGCTGTAGGATGCACGAGGGCAGGTCTCTACGAAATTCTCTTCTGCCGTCCTTGAGGAGCGGCCAAGTGCATTGAGGAGGATGAGGAGGGTATGTTCTGTGAAACGTTCCTGGCCTTGCTTTCACCACGACAGCTTTCCAATTTTATTAACATTCTTCATCATGGACACTGACGATCATCCTAGGTCTTTTGAGAAAAAAAAAATCTGTCAAGATTAACTCTTTGGAGTCTAAAAAAACCCTGTCATCATAATAATCTTCAGAGCTGACCTACCTGCGTTGAATTGAACTAGCCTAGAAAATTCCCTTGAAAGCCATTGTTTCAATTGGATCTTGTCTTGGCAGGCACCCCAGTGAGACCAATTCAAGTTTATTACAGAGAGAGCTTGTCTGCAGCCATCCCCTGAGCACAGAGACATGTTTAAACATGTTTGGTTTGCAATCAACCTGTGTATGTAAGAGCATGGACCCCAGCAGTCACACTATGCAACTTACCTTTATATTAACTTATTTTATTACTGATGCATGGCTTAAGATAGGGTCTAAGACTTGCCAACATTTAAATATGCTATTTATCAGTTAGCTTTACTTTATAACTAATTAAATATTATATAATACTATATAATACATATTATATCAAATACATGGATATTTACCTGAACATACTTGCAAAAATCCTAATCCTTGAACACTATGACATGCGCTAGACAGATTCCAGCTTCATTGGAGGGTGAACTTACTCTCAGTGAGCTTCCCATTCTCGCCATTCATGGTCTTATGAGTTTATGGTCTACATATGTATTTATATCCAACAATTGTAATACTCATTTTAATTTAAATCAATATATATATTTAAGGGAAATTCAAAGATACATAGTAAAATGTTAAACTAATGTACTGAATAGTAAGGGATATTTTTCTGTTTGTAAAGTTAAGTGAATTCCTTAAGACCCAAATATATCTCATTAATTAAAAAAATATTAACATATTAGTCTTTTCCACCTTGTGAAATAATTTATGTAAATTCTGAAAGCATTTTCAATTATTTTAACCACATGGAGCTTGTGTTTCTCTATTCATTTATAAAAGAAATTAATTCTGAAGTTTAATATGTGATGCTTTTTAATCATGGGAGGATTAAATATTAATGTATTTATCCTAATAGATAAAATAAGAGATGGGCTGATAATTCAGAAGCTACTATTTATATTGGTTGGAAAACTATAAATTCTAGTTTTATCTTTCCTAAATTTGAATAGAAAAACATTCCCTTTTTCTTACTACACCCCCAGATATTTTTGTACTGGATGAGAATTTCAGAAATCATTAGCAGAAATGCTAGCCTAGGTAAAAATGTCCAAAAATAAGTGACTAATTTTAAAAAATGTTCTTTCCTTATATTTTTGGATGGACCATGGAGAACATGACACCCTCTAACAAACATAAAAATGCACTCACAGACAGGCACGCTTACATGTTCCTCATTAACCCCTGCACATGCGTTTATCTATCCGTTTTTCTATCTTTATATCTGCTGGACATTAATCTAATCTCTAGTTTTAAACAGAAAAATCTTCTAATTAAAAAAAATCTGTAATACTTAACAAATCAAAACTTGCTAATTTATTTTACAACTACTAGTGTAGCCTTTCAAGCTAACATTACAAAGCTTCTTTAAGATATTGAAGTTATCAGTTATATAAAATGTGATATCAATATTAAAGTGGCATAATACCTCTGGAAAATGAGAAAATATAAGCCCTTGATTCCCCCTTGGTTTATCAATATGAGCAAATATTTAACCTATAAAATGCATTTTCCATTTTTAAACATACACCATAGTATGTTTAAACATACCTCATAAGTTCTCATACGGATGAAATGAGGATATACATATAAATTCTTATTGTATTTACATATATGACCCAGTGTAAGGTGCCCTATTGGTGTAGTGAGTTCTTCATCAGGTTGTAAACTGCACAGTCAGTCATTTGAAATCACCAAGCTACTCTGTGGGAGAACAATGAGGCTTTCTACTCCCATAAAGATGTACAGTCCTGGAAACCCACAGGACAGGTCTAGTTTAGCCTATGGGGTCATTATGAGTCAGAATTGACTCGATTGCAGTGAGTTTGGTTTGGGTTTCTGTAACACAATGCAGAACATGGGGTAAACATTTGCCATATGACAGGTTTTTAGCAGACTGTGGTAGATAGATAATCATTTGTCAATTTGAGCATTAAGAGCGTAGGGGTGGAGACTATCCTGTCAATCAGGTCATAGCCAATGTGTATTCTGTGTGGGCATAGCCTTCCCCTAAGGATTCTGGGAATTCCAGTATTTCCTCCTTGGAGGTGGGAGACTCTCTGCTCACTCCCTGAGTGACATAGACGCTGACAAGACACATGGAACTACACTAGTGTCCTAAGCTGGAGAAGCCACATGGACCTACCCTGATGCAACCAGACCTCTGAAACTGGGGAAGCCATATAGAGACCCCTGCCAGTGCTGAGAGGCTTACAACACCACTGGATCCAAAGACTTTCTACTCACTGGCCTGTGATCATCCTGCATTCGGCATCATTGCATATGTTTCGTGAGTCTGAAGAGGACTTTATAGATTGGTATCAGACATATGGGCTAATACCAGACTTATGGAGTTGATCTGGGCTGGAATGGGATGCTTTCTCAATGTTCAATTGCTCTTGTATATAAATCTCCAATACACATATATATGTCCATGGAATTGTTTCTCTAGTTTACCCAGACGAACACAGGGGCTAACCATCTTATTCTTCTTTTAAGCAGTCCTGCTATAATGATTTTAGTTGTTACCTAAAAGCAGAGCCTTTTCTCACAATCTCAGAGCACTTTGCCTTTTCTCTTTTGTGGCTAAAACACTGTGCTTCTGAGGCTAGTATATGGTCTTTCAGACCTGGACTTGCTACAGCGAAGAGCAAAGAGAGCTGCAGTACAAGTGTCTCAGAAACTGTGACGGAGGCATATCGGTGGGAGACAGGCATGATCTTTGGGTTCCACAAATTCTCCACCAATGACAGGGTTCAGCTTTACCACGTTTATATCCCCGTATATACTCTAGTAGTACCAAACCCAAATATAAGCCAAGGCACCTAATTTTGCCAGAAAAACCTGGGATAAGTTATTGACTCCAGTCTAAGCCTAGGGTGGGAAGTGCAGCAGCTACTGGTAAATTGCAAACTAAAAATAGATACCAAAAAATTACATTAATTGAGGCATCAGATTAAATGTTTTTGAATACTAATTTCAAAGAAAAACAGTAAACTGCCTCTGTAAGTGGAAGAGAGGAGCGACAAAAACAATATGGCATCAACGAAAACTATATACGCTGTGTTACTGCGCGAGCTGCATTACCACATACACTGCCTTGCCGCGTGTACACCATGCCGCTTGTATAGTTTGCCACCTAACGCAGGCTGATGATCTTCCAGAATGTGATGACATGACAGTTTGCACTGAGCAGCCTGGATAAGGGCTCATAATAGACACGCTGCCTTGTGTACGCAAGCACTGCGTTACTGCATACGCAGCCTTACCACATTGCATGGGCAGTGCTAACACAGCACATGCAGTAACACGGTGCGCACACAACGCAGCGTGTATATGATGAGCCCTAACACAGGCTGCTCTGTGCAAGCATGGTCAACACTGGGTCCAGATAGGGGTCAATAAGAAAATAAAGTATAGCAGACTAAGTACTGTAAATAGACGTACTGTATATCCAAGACCAGAGATATACCAGTTCTTGTATTCAGCAATGCTTGGGTGGAGCGGGGGCGTGACCAAGCACGGGTAAGACTGTAAAGGCTCCGTCATTGGTCAGAGCGGGAGAAGAGGAGCGGTGGCTTCGGACTTTCATCTGACAAGGATGCGGTGCGCCCCAGGTACCAGCGCACAGAAGCGGGCAGGTCCTTGCCCAGCTGGACACGGACAACACAGAGGCTGCCGGCAGCATACAGGAGAAAGAAGAGCGGTGATATCAGCAGTCATTGGACCACCACAGAGGCTGCTGGTGAGCGGGAGAGACCAGAGAACGCCTGTACTGCACGGGAGAACAGGAAAGTGAGACCCTCACTTGAGTATAAGCCAAGAGGGGCTTTTTCAGCATAAAAATGTACTGAGAAACTCAGCTTGTGCATGAGTATAGACGGTACTTTCCGTTTGGGGAAGTATTTGGGTTTTCCTTCTCTTCCCAGTTTCCACGTATTATGAGTCCTGACTGTCTTGTTTTGTTAGGTGCCATCAAATAAGTTGTGACTCAAAGGTACACATATTTAATAAACATCTTTGAGTTTTGCAGCATCTTCACATTGGTTTCTATTGGAGCTCATTTTGTCAGTCCCTGTGTCAATCCATCTCATTGAGAGTCTTTATCTTTTTCACTGACTTTACCAATGAAAAAGATAAGACTCTCAATGAGATGCCCTTCTTTAAGAGCTGGTGCCTGCTGAGAACATGTCCAAAGTTACGTTGAAGCAGTCTCAGTATCCTTGCTTCTAAAGAGCATTGTGGTTGTACTTCTTTCAAGGAAGATGTATTAACTTTTCTGAAACTCCAAGAATTTCTCAATATTTTTTGCCAACAACATAATTCAAAAGTACCTATTCTTTGACCTTCCTTATTAGTTGACCTGCAGCTGCACGCATATGAAGTGATTGAAAATACCGTGGCTTCTATCAAGCGCACCTTTGTCCTTAGGATGACATCATCTATGCTTTAAAATACTCTAAAGCGATCTTTTGCAACAGATTTGCCCAAAGTTCTTGACTGCTGTTACTTGACATGAATTGTGGATCCGAGTAACATATCCTTGAGAATTTCAATCTTTACCTTATTTATCATGATGTTGTTTTCGGTCCAGTTGAGAGATTTTGTTTTCTTTGCACTGATGTGTCAATCATATCGAAGGCTGTAGTCTTGGATCATCATCGGTAAGCACTCCATGTCCCCTTCCCGTTCAGCAAGCAAGGCTGTATCATCTACAGCTTACAGGTTATTACTGAGCTTGCCGCCAACCCTCCTGTCCTGTTTCTCATGTACTCAAGTTAGCCAGAAAATCTGCTCAGCAAACAGATTAAATAAATATAATGAAAGGCTCCAACCCTAACACACACAGTCCTTGATTCTAAACCACTCAGCATGCCTTGTTCTACTGAAACAACTGCTTCTTGGCCCACATGACAGGCGCTACATAAGCACAGTGAAGCGTTCAGGTAGTCACTTTCTTCACAATGTTATCCTTAATTTGTTAGGAATCACACAGCTGTATGCCTTTCCACTGTCAATCAAACACAGTCATGAGGTTTCCTGATTTCTCTGCTTTCAACAAAGATCCAGCAATGATAGCACACATTTCAGTCCAGCTTGAATTTCTGGCAGTTCCTTGTATGTATTAGCTCAATATTCTTATTTTACCTAGTTTCCTTAATCATTACACTTTGAATTTTTGTATGATCCATTTTTAATCCCCAAAGATATATCTGAGACATAGAAGAAGTTCAATAAATTTCAATTTATGGGAATTAAAAACTGAATGAAGATCATTGTCAATGTCTATTTTTACTACCAATCCAAAACTATGCATAAAAAACTGACTATCATATAGACATCCATTTGCTATGTGGAATTCTGATTTGTTGTTATTTACTTTGTTAGAACTATTTTATAATGTATGTTGGTTGGAAAGTTAAGCTATGTATAACCAATTTCAAAATGAGAGAATGGGGGAATGATCACAATGATCGATGATGTAAGATATGAAAATAATTTATAATTTATCAAGAGTTAATGGGGGGGGAGGGAGAAAAAGAAGAGCTGATACCAAAGTTTCAACTAGAAAGAAAATGTTTTGAAAATGATAATGGTAACATATGTGCTTGATACAATTGATGTGTGGATTGTTATAAGAGCTGTAAGAGCCCCAAATAAAATGATTTATTTTTTTTTAAGTTTGGTAGTACATTGATAATATTATTTGCTTTTCTATTTTATATTCCCTTCCTGTAATTATGATTATTAGTTCTGAAAACAGTACCAGATATATTAGATAATGTCTCAGTTTACTAGGATCATTCATAAGTATAAATATGATTAGTTTATAGTAAAGGGCGTTGAGTTTAAATGTGATTAATTTATAGTACAGGGTCTGGAAGAGCATCACTAACAAAACATAGTCATTGGTTTATTTTCTAAATTTACATGCTCTAAAAAAATAGGTTAGACATTTTGCAGTCATGAGTAAAGCAGGGTCTTAAGACACCGTAATTTAATTTTAATCCTACAGCTTTCAAATAATTATTGAATTTTGAGAATTATTATGACACTCCCACCCCTCTCATTTGGAGTACTTATAGTTTCTGACCTAGAACAGATCTGAAATGTAAAGGGAAAAATGGTGAAATTTATCAGAAATGAGATCACAGAAACATAATCTAGTAAACAATTGGAATACTACACACTCATAGAAACATGCACACCAGACATCTCAAAACCTTTTGTCTTTTATCATATTTATTAGTTACATACTTTAATTATGAGCTGCTATGACATAGTATTACAAATAGGAACTGTTGTCTTAACTGTTTAGTGCCTGTTACAGCAACTCTCAAATTAAGAAAAAGATTGTTTTACTCATCTTTATTATTAGAATTAGCTAGGTATATCTATTTTTTTCTTAACATATTAAAAGTGAGGTTAGGTAGGAATCTCCATTTGGGGTATGATATGTAGGCAATTAATAGGACCCTTCTACGCACAATCTGTAATCTCTGATGTAGTATAAATTCTAACCTCCATATCTGTCATTAGAGGAGCCCTGGTTATGCATTGGACCGCTAATCACAAGGTCAGCAGTTCAAACCTACCCGTCACTCCACAGGGCTTTCTGCTGTGGTAAAGGGTTATAGTCTTGAAAACTCACAGGGACGGCTCCGGCCTGTCCTGTAGGGTCACTGCCCACTGGCACCGACAGGACCCGTGGCAGTGTGCCCGTGCCTGGAGTTCCACTTTGAAGAGAGTTCTTTGTTACACTATGGACAGGGTGATGGCGGGGGTTTTTCTGAGCCTGCACCTTAGTAGAGGATGTGACCCAAGCCACCACCTTTTGTTTCCTTGGAGGATAGTCTGCTTAAAGAAAAGAGCCACTACCTCTGTGTGTAAGAGCCATCTCAGAAGCAGAAGGAAATTGTAGCATTGTCAAGGAAACAGTCACCCCTGGAGAATACTGGAGATCTTTGTCTGAATTCACAGAGGCTAAGAACAGGGGGCCCAGAGGGTGGGCACAGAGGCCATGGGATGGAGCAAAGAAGTCAGGCCAAGGATAGCGGCTAAGGCAAGGACCGCGTAGGACAGAACAAAGACATAGCACCAATATAGGCAGGCTTACCAGCCCAAAGAGGCAGAAGCCAGGGACCACATGCTTGGCAGGCTAAGGACCAGAGAGAGATTGTCTATTAGCTACAAAAATGTGCTGCTGTTGACTAAGGACTGTATCTCTATTGTTTTCTGATCCTGGCTGCTGGGCCCTATTAACTTCCCCAATAACCTCCCTAAACCTGAGGATTATGTGTGGGTTCTGTGTGGCTATTGCAGAGAAGTAGAGCATCATGGGAGAAACTGGGCAGTTGGAGTTCGAATCTATAAAGAAAGGAGGAGGCTGCAGGCACGGCTGACCTCGGCCTTGTGTCAATGGATTTTGAGATTGTGAGGACTTTGAATCTGTTTCTCCTCTGTGTAGTCAGAGGAGGTCATATATGGACCCTCTTGCCATTTGTTGCAGTGCTCATGAAAGCCCAAAGGCCTACTTATCTCCTACAACACCCCAGATATAAGGATTTACCTAATGGATCACCTCCAATGAACACCACCAGTGAAGACTTCACTGTCTTCTACCAGAATAGATTTGGTGATAGATCTCTGGAACACACACACACACACACACACACACACACACACACACACACACAGAGTAATGAATGTTAAATGAAACTCATTGGATGGCAGCAGAGGAATAAAACAAGAGTCTCAATAGGGTCTGTCTTACATGTGGTCCCTTTGAATACTGCAAGTCTTCTAACTGCAGATTTTAAAATTGTGAAAATTTAAAATTCTTACTCAATGCCTAAAATAAGAAAACAAAGCTGAATACTACTTCTTTTAGAAAATGAACGCAGTCGCCCAGCAGAGGAAGTGATGGCTACAGTGGAGAGACAGGAGGATCCAAAGGCGGATGAGAATTCTCAAATTACTCAGTGAAGGCAACTCCAAAGGCAGATCCTAAATGCTGAAAGGATTTTCTTTTGTTGTCTTTTCCTTCCTTCCAATTAGTTGAAAATACGAACATGAAAGTTTGAGCAGGCAGCTTAGAGACAGACCCCATATGACAAAATTGGCAGAGAAACAAGATTGTAAGATCCTGGGTCTCTGATAACATCAAATTACCTTGCAACAAAGTGCAGCTGTGTGAGAAGATCGTCATCACTGTGGCATAAGCAGCAGAGTTCTGATTGGGTCTTCTGGAAAAGCTATTATTTCCTTGACATGTAGCAACAGTCAGACAGTACGAGATGTGTTGCTCCTTAGTGAAGTACAGCCGCAAGGTAGGGAGGTAAAATTGCATTCTGGGACTCTGCAAGACACCTGTTCACTAAGAAAGGCAGCTCAAGAAACAGGAAGGTGAGGAATGAACAAGAACCCCCCAAAGTGTTGATGGTTTCCCTGGACCTGCCTTCACTTGCTGAACTCTAGAAAGCCTGTTTCATAAACAAAATATATCATCATAAGCTGCATGTGGAGCCAGTAAACGGTATACACAAAAAGCTACATGGGGAGTTTCTTAACAAACAAACAAACATGCTGAATGAAAACAATAGGAAACATAATACTGTTTCTCACCCAAAAGACAAGACTATATACCAGGTGTCCTCAAACTACGGCCTGCCACAGACATTTATCTGGCCTGCCGGGTGTTTTTGCCCCGCTTGCTTTTTTTTTTTACTTCAAAATAGGATATGTACAGTGTGCATAGGAATTTGTTCATAGTTTATTTTTACTCTAAAGCCTGGCCCTCCAGCGGATCTGAGAGATAGTGAACTGGCTCCCTGTTTTAAAAAATTTGAGGACCCCTGCTATACACTATGAATCAGACATAAGATCTAACACGTTGCTTTGAAACATTTGAGTACCATAAGGCCCCCAATATAATCTGCTGGTTTTATAAGGTATGTACATTTGCCACATTCTCCTATCATTTGATCAGCTGCACTCTAGTTGGCCCTCAGGTGTATGAGATTCACTTCCCTCTCAACTGTAAAACTATTCAAATAAACCTGTAACATAGCCTCTTACTACAAAGTATGTTCCCATAGCCCCTACTTGTTCATGTTGCTTCACAGAGTAATCCTTATACGTCTTTGTATGACTTACCTTGTGTTCCCCCCCTGAGATATGAATATGTGTAACTAATAAGTGTGTTGATATCATTTGTCCAGTGTTGAAGATTGTGTGTTTGGCCATTCCCATCATCTCTGAGTAAGAATTCCCCTCTGACCTATGGGTGAAGATCAACCACAAGGACATAAAAAGTCAGAGGTGACTAAATCTAACAGAGTTGTTTTTGACAAGAAGGAGAAAAGGAAGAAAGATAAATACATACACATATCAAGAGCAGAACCTTGCTTTGATTACTATCGCCATGAATGAAAAGTATGATAAATTGAACCATTTGTATAGAGGTTTCAGAGAATGATGGATGAGTGTGCAGTACCTATTAGTGAGAAGTTGCAACTATTTTATAGGGATTTTTCATCAAAAATCTACTAACATAGTTGGGTAACTTCTCCATCCAGTGGGAGTACCTCTCTATGGAATGGGTAAGAAGAGAGGTCTCTTCCAGTCAGTGTGTCAAGGAGCTGTCTTACAAATTTCTTTGCTTGGACAAGTGACCGCCTCAGAACTGCACCCATTTGTTAAAATATCTCAATTGGTATTATGTTTGTTTGCTGAAACATCTCAATTGGTATTCCATAAATATCTGAAGGCTTATTTTTGAAAATTCCTTTAGTGTAGCCATGAACCGGTTCTTTCAGTATCATTGATTTTAAATCAGCACAGCACTAAGGCCAGAACACCCAATGAGTCGTAGGATTACTTCAAGGATATGATACCTGAAATATGGATAGAGGAAAAGCAAGAGATCACTTAACAGGCAGAAAATAAAGAAAAAACAATGTGGATGTCAGAAGAGATGCTGAAACTTCCTCCGGAAGGTAGAGTAATTAGAGTAAATGATGAAGGAAAAGAACTGAACCAAGAGTTTCAAAGGGTGACTTAAAGAGACAAAGTAAAGTCTAATAAGGAAATGTGGAAAGACCTGGAGTTTGAAGATCATAAAAAGGACAGGCTCAGCACATAGCAAATTGAACAGACTGATGTAAAAATATTAACCAGGGTGCTAATGTTACAAGATTCTATGAGAAAAATAGTTTCTTGCTATCTGTCATGTCTTCAGTGTCTGATGAGGCCCCGTTGCTGTCCAAAAGGGTTTTAGTGACTAATTCCTTTGAAGTGGGACAGCCTCATCCCTCTATGGTCTGATCTTGGTCTGAAAGTTCTGCCCAAACCTGTTAACTTTGAATGACGCTGCTGGTATTGACAGAGCTTCCAGAACCATAGTAAAATACAAGCCACCACAGTACAAATGGACAGACAAGCAAAAATAACCTGCTTGCAGAAAATGAGGACTAGAAACACCTGCTGATGAAGAGCAAGGATTGCAGTTTTCAGCATCGATCACAACTCAATGTAAAGAAAACCAAAATCCTCATAATTTAACAAAGGTTGACATCATGATAAACCGAGAAAAATCTGAAGTTGTCTATGATTTCATCTTGTTTGCATCCACATTCAATATTCATCAGTCAAAACATCAAATGCCACATTGCACTGTACAAGGCAGCTGCTGTACAAGGCAGCAGCTTTAAAGTGTGGAAGAGCAATGATGTCACTTCGAGAACTGAGCTGTGCCTGATCCAAACCACAGTGTTTTTACTTGCATCACATGCATATGAAAGATGCACATTGACTAAGGAGGACGAGTGAAGAATCAATGCATTTGAACTATGATGTTGGTGAAAAACATTGAAAGTATTATGGACTGCCAAGAGAAAGAAACCTTTAGGGACAACAAGTAGAATAAGGGTTTCTAGGGTGTGTGGGATATGGTGGGGGGGGCAGGTAAAAGGGAGACAATGTCAAGGAGTCCAAGAATGAAAAGAATGTTTGGAAACTGCTTGCGGTAGTAATTGTACAGTATTGCTTGACGCGAATGAACTATTCTGGTATGAGCTATGTATTAACTCCCAAATAAAGATAAATTAAAATAATAAAAAATAATTTAATCAAACAATATATGTCTCAGAAGAAGTAGAGTCTGAAAGCATCTTAGAGGCAACGATAGGAAGACTTTGTCTCACTTACCTGGGATGTGCTTTCACAAAATAAAGATCCCTGGAGAAGGACGTCACACCTGGCAAAGTAGAGAGAGGCACTGAAAAAGAGGGAGACCCTCAACCGGTGGCTGCAACTTTGGTGTGTTAAGTCTGAGTTGACTAGAGAAACAAATGCACAGGCACTCGAGATATGTGTATAAGAAAGAGTTTTTTATATAAGAGCAATTGAATATCGAGAAAACATCCCAGCCCAGTCCAGATATACTCCATAAATCTGATAGTAGCCCATATGTCTGATTACCAATCTATAAAGTCCTCTTCAGACTCACAAAAACATGTAATGACACCAAATGCAGGAAGATCACAGACCACTGGGTGGAAAGTCTTGTAGATCCAGTGGCAGTAGAAGCGTCTCAGTGCTCAGGGGTCTACACATGGCTCTTCAGCTCCCAGGGCTCTGGATCCATCAGCCTTTCTCCATGTGTCTTCTCAACAGGGACGTCTTACCCGGAGTGAGCACGTGTCCCATCTATTTATCTCCTCAGAGCCTCCAAATGAGGTCATCAAGCTGTGACCTGAATGACAGGCTAAACTCCACCTCTTCTCTTATAAGTCTTAAATTGACAAAAGATTATGTAACTATCTGTGTTAGTCTGGGTACATTAGAGAAATAAATCCACAGAAACTCATATATAAGAGAGTTTTATATAAAGGGTAAGTGCACAGCATGAAAACATCCCAACCCAGTCAGTGCTGTACAAGCCCACAAGTCCAACATTAACCCTTATGTCTGACTCCAATCCACAAAGTCCTCCTCAATCTCACAAAAGACAAGCAATGATGCTGACTGCAGGAGGAAAGCCGAATCAGTGACTGTGTAAGCATCCCAGCGCTGGCAGGGGTCTCCACACAGCTACTATGGCACCCAGGGCTGCATTGGGGTAGGTTCATGTGGTTTCTCCTCAGAGATGTCTCACAAGAAGTGAGCCTTGCCAGGTGAAGCAGGGAACTGGCTAAGGCAGCTGCACCCTGGTCTGACCTTCAGATAACAAGAGACCCGAGAATCAGAAAGGCGAGGCTCACTGAGTCATTTATCTCTCTGCACTTCAATGAACTCCACATGTGTTTATCAGCCAAGTTGGCACAAAATAAGAACAATTTTCTGAGGATGGCACAGGACAGGGCAGCATATCAGTCTGTTGGACCTAGGATCACTAAAAGTCAGAATCAACTCGACGGCACCTGCCAGTCACAAGAGAAAAATATTGACTGGTCCGGGGAGCATCAAAAGAAGGTGGAAGTGATTCACAGATTACTTATATAAAAAAAACTTGTTGACATTTAGCCATTTCAAGAGATAGCTCATGATTAAGAATCAATGGTACTGAAGGAAGAATTCCAAGCTGAACTAAAAGCATTAACCCAAATGAAGCTCCGTGATGATAGAATACCAACAGGGGTGATTCAACACGCAGCGAAAGACTTGGAAGCACTCACTCATCTATGCTGAGGGATTTGGAAGAGGTCCATATTTGTACCCACAGAAAGATAATACCACAGAATGCACAACTTATTAAACAATATAATAATTAAAATTTTGCTGAACATTCAAAAATAGCTCAAGCAATACATTGACAAGGAGCTTCCAGAAGTCCAATTTAGAGTCAGAAGAGGACATGCAACATATTTGTGTTTCATTGTTGAATTCAAGGATTTCAACTGTGTGCATCATAACAAACTCTGGAAAATTTTGACAAGAATGGAAATTCCAGGACACTTCATTGCGCTTATGCAGAATTTGTACATGAATCAAGAAGCAGTTATGTGGACAGAAAAAGGAAATACTGCATGGTTTAGAACAGGAAAAGTGTACGTCAGGGTTGTATCTTCTCACCATTCTTATTCAAACTGTATGCTGAGCAAGTATCAGAGAAGTTGGATTCTATGAAGAAGAATGTGGCATTGGGATTGAAGGAAGGCTTCTTAACAACTTGCGGTATTCAGATGACACAACCTTGTTTGCTGAAATTGAGGAGGACTATAAGAACTTGCTGATGAAGATCAAGGACTGCCAAGCTTCACTATGGATTATGAGTCAATGTGAAGACCAACATCTGAACAAATAGATCAATAGAAGACATCATGATCAATGGATGAAAGATTGAAGTTGTCAAGGATTTTGTCTTGCTTGGACCCACAATCAATGTCCATGGAAACAGTGGTCGAGAGATCATAAGATGCAGTGGTAGTTAAATAATTTTGTGTCAACCTAAAGATGTACAAAACGAGAAGTGTGGAATCCAACCTGTTAATCAGCTCACAGCCTGAGGCTGCCTCCTTGGGGTGTGTCCTCCTGGTAACTGGGGGAAACTGGGACACTCTCTCTGCCCTTGATCTTCCTGCTTTCTGCCAATGAACCTGAAAGCCGCTGGTGCCCTGCCATGCTTCCACTGACCTTGGATCTACATGACCCTCTACCCAACTGCCTGTGATGTTCCAACATTCTACATCATCGTGTGTGGCTATGTCAGTTTGAAGAGGGACTTATGGACTAATATCAGACTTATTCACTTGATCTGAATGAGGCAGGCATGCCTTCTTCATATAAAATTGCTTCTCGATATAATGCTCTTTCTTATACATAGATAGATAAGTGTCACTGGATTTGCTTCTCTGGACAACCTGGTTTAACACAGACATACCGCATTAGAAAAATCTGCAGCTCAAGATGTCTTTAGAATATTGCAAAGCAAGCCTGTTACTTTGAGGACTAAGATGCATCCGTCTCAAACCACGGTAGTTTCAATCACTGCATGTACATGCGAAGACTGGACATTGAATAAGGAAGATTAAAGAAGAATTTATGAAGTTGAATTGTGGTGCTGGTGAAGAATATTAAAAGAACCACAGACTGCTAAAAGGACACATCTGTCTTGGAAGAAGTTCTGCCAGAACTTGCCTTAGAGGCAAGGTTGGCAAGGCCTTGCCTTGCATACTTTGGACATGCTATCAGGAAAGACCGGTCCCTGGAGAAGAACATCATGTTTTGTAAAGTAGAGGGACAATAAAGAAGAGGATGGTCTTCAATAACATGGATTGACAAAGTGACAGCAACGATGGATTCAAACATAACAACACTTGTCAGAGGACGGCACAGGACGGGGCATTATTTCATTCTGTTATTCAAAGGGCCACTAGGGGTCAGAATTGACTCCATGCCCCTTAACAACAACAACCAACCAACCAACCAGCCAGAAGTACTCATCTTCTGTCTCTGTATCAGAGACTGTCCTGCTGTGACTCATGTTTCCACTTGCCAATTTTTATAGAAGGTAATCACTTGGTCATCCTTCCTTGTCTATTTTAGTACAGAATCTCTGCTGAAACTCATTCATCATGAGCTGAGAGCCTGCTGGAGTTTAGAAATACCACTGACATAGCTTCCAATATCACAGCATACCAGCCATTGTGGCATGACAAATTGACAGATGATGGTGGATTGTAAATAATAAACAATTGAAAATATGCATGTCTGATAAAATTAGAAGTACAATTTTCACCTAAATGTCTGGAAGGGTAGGTAATAACTAAATACACTCAATAAGGTCATTGCATTTTAAATTATTGATAAGAATGTATTTTTATATATTTTTAGTCAAATATATGATTTCTGTTAGTGAACAACCTCAAAAAGTATCTTTTCAAATCAACTTATATACATAATTGGTAGATACAGTACACATCACCTTTGGAAAAATCCCTAATTCAACTTAAACTTTTCTCAAATCTAAATATTTGAGTATATTTTTGTAGACCACGTACATTTTAGATATTTCTAATGTTTCTGGTCCATTTAATTTATAAATAATCAGAATGTGTAGTAGTTAATCTCTTGTCAACTTGAGCAAAGGGGTGGAGTCTAGTCTGTCAATCAGGTCATAGCCAATGAGGCCTCTGTGTGGGCAGGGCCTTCTCCGGAGGATCCTGGAACTCCTATGTTCCTTCCTGGAGGTGGGAAACACTCTGTCTGCCAGCCTTTCCTTTTGACAAGCCACATGAAGCTATGCTGATGGCAGCCGGAGTCCTGAGCTGGAAAAGCCGAGTGGAGATCCACACCAATGCTGAGGGGCTTCCACCCTCACTGAATCCACATGACTTTCCACCCACTGGCCTGTGATCTTCCTGCATTTGGCGTCATTGTATGCGTTGCATGAGTCTGAAGAGGAATTTTTAGACTTGTATTGGACATGTGAGATCATATTGGACTTATAGTCTTGATCTGGACTTGGCTAGGATGTTTTCTTAATGTACATTTACTCTTGTATATAAAACTCTCTCTTACACACATGAGTGTCTCTGGATTTGTTTCTCTAGTCAACCCAGACTCACACAGAATACATTCATCTTGTTATTTGAAAAGAAAATTTTGTATTTGTGCTACTAAGCAAAAACTTTCACAGATGGCTGCTTTGAGAATTTCTCAGATATGGTTTGCCAAATAAGAATACTAAATCTTCTGTTAGGACAGTTTCCTGGAATATTTCAGCTTTCTTTTATAAAAAGCCACTTTAAATTCCCATGTTAATTTTCCTACTTAAAGTTTCTAAATGTCCAAATCCGCATATTAGTTGATGTTTTCAAAATTAACTGTCACATTAACCTCACTGATATCTTTCTGTAATACTACTGCTCATAATCTCTAAGGATAAAAATTCTAAAAACAAAAATGTAATTATCCTTTTGTTTTAAAATATAGGAAATAGATATCATTATTTCAATTTGGCTGGCTATAAAAGACATGTTCATTAATTTTATTAATATAAATGAAATGTTTAATTTTATAATAAGAGTATAGTATGAAATAACAACTTAGGTAATTGTTTTTAATTATTTTACATCTTGATCATTAAGCTACTGTCATTCAAAGTAGTCAACTGATTCTATAACATTGTTAAATTGAATTGTTTATGCAGGCTGTTTCATCCTCACTTCTTACCCTCATGCACAGAACCTCCCCTGAGATCTTGAATATGCATAGGACAGCCCAGAGAGATTTCCAAGGTGATATGGAAAGAAAGCCCCTAGATGAAGCATTCTGGAGATAACAATAGTAGAAAAATTAATATTTATCATATTTAAAAAAAATACATTGAGGACAGTTTTAGTATAATTTTTCCAAATTAACCAATAACAGTTAAGAAACTATTAATGAAAAGAAAACAACATAAAATAGAATCTACCCTCACTGACCCATAGCGCTATGGGGACGATACTAGAGACGCTGTGTGGGACCTGTGCCCTATCTGACCACACCACACTGTGGTGAAACACCAGGGCATGCAACAGAGTAGCAAGGGGAACAAATCAATGAAGTCCCTGAGGAATATCAAAATAGACTTTGGGGTCAGGGCATGGAACCCCATCAGACTCGACTAGAAAACACTCTTCAAAGTAAAAAAAAAAAAAAAAAGAAGCAGACCTGGAGCTATGTGTTAGTCTGGGTAAACTAGGAAATCAAATCCACAGAATCTCATATGTATAAGAGAGACTTTTTTATAAAGGTAAGTGTACATTAAGAAAGCATCCCAACCCAGTGCTATCCAAGTCCACAAGTCCAACTTTAGCCCATATGTCTGACACCGATCTACAATGTCCTCCTCAATCTCACAATACACATGCAATGACACTGACTGCAGGAGGAAAGTCGAATCAGTGAATGTGTAAGCATCTCTGCACTGGCAGGGTTCTCCACACGGCTGCTACAGCACCCAGGACTGCATCAGGGCAGGTCCATGTGGCTTCTCCTCAGGGATATCTTGCAGGAAGTGAGCCTTGAAAGCTGAAGCAGGGAACTGGTTAAGGCAGCTGCACACTGGTCTGACCATCAGAAAGCAAGAGACCCAAGAACTAGAAAGGCAAGGCTCACTGAGCCATTTCTCTCTCTGCCCATCAATTAATCCCACATGTGTTTTCGGCCAGGTTGACACAGTAAACCTGAACTATTTCAAACTATTTATAGGCTTTTCTTTTTTGTTGTTGGTTGTTGTTGTTTTGCTTTATTTTATTTTTTTTACTTATTATTGTTTTTGCATGACTACCTAGATAAGATAGGTGGGATAAACAATTGTGGGGAGAAAACGATGGGACCAACAGCTGCAGGGGGAACATAGGAGAGTGGGAGGTGGGGGAACCTATGGGGTGTGCCAACAAACCCAGGGACAAGGGAACAAGTGATCTAAATTGATGGCAAGGAGTGTGTAGGATGCCTGGTGGGGCTTGATCCAGTGCAATGTAGCCAAGAGGAATTTTTGAAACCCACATGAAGGTTGAACTTGATAGTGGACCAAGAGGAAAGTAAATGGAAGTAGAGGAAAGAACTAGGAGTCAAAGGATATTTATATAGAGTCTAAATAGAGACATATACACATATATATCTTTATATGTAATGATAAGTAAATAGATCTATTTATGTGTTAAATATTAAGGAAGCAGATGGACATTGGGCACCTACTCAAGTACTCCCTCAGTGCAAGAACAGTTTATTCTAATAACCTGCATTCTGTAATGCTTACTTTCCGACATGATTACTGAAGGAAAAATGGGTGTGTAAGCAAATGTAGTGAAGAAAGTTGATGGTGCCTGGTCATCAAAAGGTACAGCATTTGGGGTCTTAAAGGCTTGAAGATAAACAAGTGGCCATCTAGCTGAGAATCAACAAAGCCCACAGAGGAGAAGCACACCAGCCTATGTAATCATGAGGTGTCGATGGGATCAGGTATCAGGAATCAAAGACCCAGAACAAAAAGTTATATCAATGTGAATGAGGGGGAGAGCAGAGTGGAGACCCAAAACCCATCTGTAGACAATTGGACATCCCCACACAGAAAGTCACAAGGAAGAGAAGAGCCAGTCAAGGTACAGTATAGCACCAATGAGACATACAGCTGTCCTTAGTTCTTTAATGCTTCCTCTACCCCACGATCATGACCCCAGTTCTACCTTACAAACCTGGCCAGACCAGAGCATGTACACCGGTACAGATATCAGCTCACAATGTAGGAAATCCAGAGCAGATAAACCAGTAATGAGAGCAGTGATACCAGGAGGGTAAGGGTAAGATGGGGGGAGAAAGAGGGAACCTATCACAATGATTAACATATAACTCCCTCCCAGGGGAACAAACAACAGAAAACTGGGTGGAGGGAGACAGCAGTTGGTGTAAGACATGAAAAAAACCCAATAATTTATAAATTATCAAGGGTTGAGAGAGGGAGGGGGTTGGTAGGGAATGAGATGATACCAAGGGCTCAAGTAGAACGAAAAGTGTTATATTTAATACAACTTGGATCTCTCTTTAATCACACTTTTATCAAGTTTCACATGTTTTGTTTTCTTAGCTTCACTTCACAAATAAATCTCTTTTAGTTATCCCTAGAGTTCCATCCTTTTGCATTGGCTCCACCTGCACCCCCCCAATACAAATTGAACACCAATCAGGTGCTGATGTTGATGCACGATTGTTAGTGACCCTCAGTCAGTTGTAAGACTTGCTGCACTACGCCTCATGGTGCTTGCAAAATTCAAGTGACTCCTTCAGTTGATCCCAAGGATAAGGATGCTTTTATTTAGTTGAAATTGGGACATTAAATAAAGCTATGCTGAGGAAATTGATTGCACTCTACAGAGGGACCAGGCATGATTTTAGTCTCCCTGTGGTAAGAGATAGAGAATATTACAAGTACAGAACAATTGCTACCCTTTCTCTGATCTCTCTCAAGCATTTACTCATATCAATAGAACGAATGATTAATATGTATGCACACACACACGCACACACACCCACCTATAGAATATCCTAAGTGTAAAGCAAGCCCCATTAATAATATTTATCCATAAAAGTCTGCATTTGCAGAAGTTCAAATGAAAGATTACTCTTTTGTTTCCAACGATGGAGGGAAAAATTGTCCCTTTAAAACGACAAGATTATGAGTCTCTAAAATGGAAGCATAGATGTCCATTTTCTAAATTATTCCTGTGTCTACAGCAGGCGGAAGTCATAAGACTCTGAGGAACAAGTGGGTCACATTATAAGAAAATAGTTAAAGGTAAGTTCACTGAAATTAACCCATTCTAAAGTTAAAATTTGTGTGGGGGGTACTTGGTTTATGGTTCATTTAAAGGATATCCTACTAAAGGGAATTTCCAGGAGCATTTAGAATCTCTATGTTCTCTGGTAGCTATTTTTATTATCTGTCTAGACTTTAAAACAGGCTTCTTGTGTGACTCATAGGTTACACTGAAACACTTTGCATTACATTGCACTTAATGATGTCCTCATACACCTTGCTTCAAATTTAACTATGCTCATTTTCCTTTGGACAAGCTTTCCCAAGGTGGCTGTTCAAACCCTATTGAAGTTAATAGGTCTAATTCAACTTCCTCTACCCTGATGAAATCGCTTGCAAATCATTGTCAGTGCTTTTGTTTAAGAGTCTCCTTTAATGTTTTCTAAAGTCAAGTTTGAAATTAAGCCCTTTTACAAACATCAGAATTTCATTTCCAGATTTAGAGAATCTAATTTTTGCCAGGTAATCAAAGTTAGAAAAAGGTACATAATCAACTATATCCTTTTCTCTGTTAAAAGAAGACAAAGAAATAAATTGGAAAGTGGAAGAAGTTCATGAAATTAAAATACATTTTAAAACAATAATTCATATTCATGCTTATGAAAAGATGTCCTAGTATCTCTTAAACTCCCATTTCAATAATCTTTACAGAAAACAATATTTTATATAAACCTCAAATAAATATTAGATTTGAGTATATATTCAGAAAACTTTTTTCAATGATTATAATTATGAATAAAGGTGATATAATGATATAAATGAGCTGCATTTATTGTCTATAGAACATTATTTTTTATTGTCAACATCTGCTATTTGCTGAAAACACAACTTGAACACTTAAATTGTATTCATGATACGCAAACAAAATAAAAGAGTAAGAAAAAAAATTTCAGCATTCACCACAAACTAATATAATAAAACAAGTCAACAAATCTGGTGATAAAAATTTCCCACCTGTTTCAAGTATGCTTTTAAATGTCATAATATTCCATTCTAAAGTGAAGGTTTTCAAAATATAGTGAAGTGTTAAGCATAGGAAAATTATTTACTTATATCCTTATGCAAGTAAACCCGTTTGCCTTTGTTTATGAACAAAAGAAAACTTGACTAAGGGCTGGTAGTGAAGGATTTACAATACAGAAGAGTAATATTTTCATCTTTACATTCTTTATATTCAGAATGTTGGTTTTGATTTTACCTTTGGAAGCATGGCTATCATCTCATGGTCATGATTTGAAGCTCTGTGTTGTATTTTTCCTGTAAATTATACCGTAAAGTCCATATAAACATCTTCTGAGCTAGGTACTGTTCTTATCCCCACTTTACTCCTTTGGAAACAGCCTTAGAAAAGATAAGACTCTTAATAATAACTAAATAGCAGGGAATATGAAATCAGCCTGGTTTGGCACTAGTGAATCTATTCATCTTAAATCTCCTAATGCTTTAATTGAACCAAGCAATGAAACCCAATTTAAAAGGATGTTGGCATGCAAAAACATTGGCTCTGTTAAACACTCCGGGAAAATAGAAAGCAGTCCCTTATGTTGAATGGCTCACAATCTAATGGAAACAAGGCAATCCACAGGTGTAATTAGAAGTACAAGGGAATGCCAAATTGATCATTATTCTGCATCTGTCTTACGTAGTCTACCACAATAGCCAAAGGCAGACAAAACTGTTAGTATCTTGTACAAAGGGGAAGTATACTAAGCTCCAGAGGTGGTTACTTTATAAAAAGATTCTTTATTCCATTAATGTTTAAATTTTTTAATCTAAATTTTGGATGAATTTTCAAAATATCTTGTTAGGTGCCATCTTCTTTGTGGTGTTCTCATTCTGGGTCATTGCACATTTTGTTATCATTTTTGGCTCTGTCTTCTCACGTGTCCCTTTTAAATTTTCTATTCAGCTGTCTGACTTCAATGACTTCCTCCATTTGCATTAGCTATCCTATGAGTAAGTTGAGAATATATTCTAGCAGCCACTTTGATCTTTCCGTTCCTGACAGTCTTTTTAATGACATTTTGCTTTCTTTATGAATGATATTCTTGCTGTCTTCCCATAGCTCATCAGGTTTTCTCTCACTAATGTTTTCCATCATTAATATCATAATACACCAAATCTACTCTTGAGATGTTCTCAAAACTCACATGAAATATTCTCCAAGTCCCATTGTGGCTCTCGTGGCCTTGTTTTAGCTTTCTTCCCTTTCTTTCTTGAGCTTACATGTGAACAATGAATGGCCTGCTCTAGGGTCAGCTCCCAGCCTGGTTTTCAGCTGTAGATATTGAATTTCTCCATTGTATCTTCTCGCAGGTGTAGTTTATTTGACTTCTGTGTGTTATAGCTGGACAAGTCGTTGGTGTTGTTGTAAAGGGTATTTACTGCGAAGAAGTCATCTGTCTTGAAAAATTCTACCATGCACTCTCCAGCTTCTTTTCCATCGTCAAGTCCGTACTTCCAACTACTGTTCCTTCCTCGTCATTTCCACCGTTTGCACTCCAATCACCAACAATGATCAATGCATCTTCATCATATGTTTCATCAGTTTCTGACTGAAGAAATACCTACAGTATAAGTAACAAGCAATGAATTTAATTATTGGCTCAACTTTAACTTGTAAAGAAACCTGCTAGTAATAATGGATTAAATAAGATAACTTTGAAATTAAAATAAGAGCCAATCCCTTAGTTATGAAGACAACCTCCTTTCTTCTACCAATGATTGTGAGAAATGCCTGATGAACATGCCATCAGCATACTTTTAAAGGGAAAGTACTAAAATGTATTTGTGTGTGTGTATATGCATGTGTAGTGTGCTCATGTGCATGCATGTGCTAAACATACGTTTTAAAAGTTATATTAGCATATAATAAAGTGCCATACATTTTATTATGCACATGCCATATAATTCAATGGTTCAAATATAATTTTTAATGTTTTATAATCATCACCACAATCAACTTTATAATATCCTCTTAATTCTTTTACCCATTATTATTAGCTCCTGTTACACCAAATCTTCCCTGTCATAACTTGAAGGAATAATTAATCTAGTTCTTGTCTTTAAGGATTTAACTATCCTGGATTTCATATAAAGAAAATACAACAAAAAACCCCACAACAGAATAAAACCTTAAACCAAGAGAAAGCAGAAGATAGTAGAAACTAGAGAATATTAAAAATGGGTCAAAAGGGAAAACAAATGATAATATGCTCCATCGTCACCTGACGTATCTGCAGCAGTCCCCTTTGTATTGCGCTCTGACCGAGGACTAGCTGACCCACACGCCTGCGCAGTGGTCTGAAGATGCTCAAGGAAGGCTTAATCCAATTGGAGACTCTACAAGTGGATTTTGGGCTACACATTCACAGCTACCACAAACCATGTGCTAGAATGTATGATCTAATACAATGGCCTTCTCTGATGTTGCATTTTATTCATACAATCCTTGGGTGACCTGGGCTAGTGTGCTCCTTCTGTGTCGACTTAACTGACATCTCCTTTAGATGACTGCTTTAAGACCAGCCTTAAATACTTGGGTTTTATTATTTCTGATGATCTGACACCGTCTGATTTTGTGTAGAGTTTCTAGTTTTCCAGTTCTTTCCTACATCAGTTGAAGGTATCTAAAGACCATTCTATTAGAAAAAAAAGCGGGGGGGGGGGACGGAGAGGGCTCCAGAAATTGATGGAATACACATTGAAATGTTACAGAAATCTGAAGCAGCACTGAAAGCACTCACTGATCTATGTCAGGAAAATGAGAAAACGGCTTCCTGCTCAACTCACCGGAATAGATCCATATGTGTATTCACTCCAAAGAAAGGTGAGCCAACAGAATGTTCAAACTACAGAACAGTGTCATTGATATTGCACACAAGTAAACTTTTCCTTAAGACCGTCCAATAAAGGTCGGCACACACAGTCAAATGTGTCTGTAGTCTCTGCTTTGGACCAATATCCGTCTGGCATCGGCAATGATAGCCCTTGTTCCAAGTCCTCTTCTGAATCCAGCCCGAACGTCTGGCAGTTCCCTCTCAATGTATTTCTGCAAGAACATGGTGAAGAAGTGATTTGTGTATTAAGGCAAAATGATCTAGGGCAAAAGAGTGCTTCAAGTGCTTGGATAAATGGAGATTTGAAAACAACAATGAAGACAGCATTTGAAGCAATGTTAGCAACTGTATACTGTTGTTCCACATGGTTTTCTCTATAGGACCAACCAGCACACTCACGGCCATTGAGTCCCTGCCGACTCACAGCTGCCCTGTCGGGCACGGGAGAACTGACTGCCCCGGGGTTTCTGAGACCGTCGCTATCCACGGGCAGCCGCTTGTAACTTAGAACTGTGTACCCCTTCGAATCACATTCCAATGCACAACTGCTTAGTCACCAGGACAGCGCCTATATAGGACCAGATAATAAATATTTATAGTTTTGCAGGTCAGACTCAGACTCAAGTAGTCAATTAGTGTTGATTGAATCGGGCTGCTTTGAAAGAAGAAATGAAAATCTGCTGGGAAGGTAGAGGGCAATGTCTTGAATTGTGTCCCCAGAAGGGTGTGAACTGCAAATTTGAGGGTTAAAATCCCATTTGAAAATTGACTGTCTTTGTTACTTTCATGAGACAGGATTAGTGTAGGGTGTGTCTTTAATCAATCTTTTATAATATATCAAAGGAACACATTTATCAAGCAGAAGTAGAGGGAAAAAAATGGTTTCAATGCACATAATTATCCATCCCCTGAGAAGCCGGGATGCGGAAAGTGCAAACCTCAGTGCTTTGCCCGATCACTGACACGGAGCCTTCCCCTCGAGCCTGTGCCTTGGATTTGGACTTCTAGCTTATTTACCTGTGAGAAAATAAATTGGTGTTTGTTAAAAGTATCCCGTCATGGTATGTCTGTTACAGCAGCACTAGAGAACTAAAACACGGGGAAGGAGGGAAGTGGAAGAGAAGACATAGCCAATGTCTTGTGCAGTCTGAGCCCATGGCCCATCGTAGGCAAAAAAAAAAAAACACTGAACGTCCACATTTGATCATTTCCCAAAGGTATTGGAATTACCCATTAGAAATTGTGTCATTTCACTGCATCTTCCATAATTTTAGAAGTATTACAGGACCCACCAAAAAAGGTTGTTTTGTCTGTAAAGAAAAAAGACTTTAAGCTTTAATACTCCTCCCACTCCAAAATACATGATGAACAAGCAAAGAAATTCCTGCAAGAAATACACATCTCTATATCAAATTATTATAGGATAGTTGGCTGAAAATGTTCTGAGATAAATGTCACGAATTCCTTAATGTAAATGATCAAATATTTGAGAGATGTAATTTTCATTTTCTACATTCAAACTTAAACTTTATATGTAATATTAATTTATATTTACATCTGACCTAGGTATCTTATAAAACTAATGCCAGAGGTAAGCGCTCAAGATTATGCTTTTGAATTTGGGCACAATATCTCACAGTACCCTTAATGCCCTGCTATGAGGTGACTGAGCCAGAGGTGATAAATGACACCACTCTTTGAGAGAGATCTAATGGTGGTTCTAAGGGTAACTGTAATCTTCAATCTCTAAAGTTATCTTTAGACTGGAAAAGGGATGGCTTCAATTATACCCTGAATGTGAAGGGGAAAAATGTGCTGCCTAATGGGAAAGAGAGGGAGACTTTCTCTTAAATTAACATGAATATATCATGATAGGCCGCTCAGGGGACGAGTCTATTAAAACATGTTTTGAGCTAGCATGATATGGTTATTATTTAAAATTTTAGTGGTATTTTTATTCGTGAGCAGGGGGGTGTACTCTGGATTTCCTGCAAACATCAACACTTCAATTATCAGTGGCTTTTAATGCCTGAAATGATCTGGTTTCAAAATTATCTTAATTTCTCAGACACTATAAAAGGACGGGTAGGAAATTCACACTCAATAAACATATAATTAAATATAGAAAGTTGCTATGATTTAAATTTCAATCTAAAGCACTAAATGTTAGTGGAAAATCACTCATGGCTTCTCCACAGTGTCGTCTATAATGGATATTCGATCCTTTGTGAATGTTCCCGGCTTCTTTTTAATTCCAAACCTTCACCTCTTTGAATATTTTTGTACTGAACCAGATAGTAAGACGTTCGGCTTTGCAGGCCCATTTGTGGCTCAACCACTCAACTAAGTGTCCATCCATCAGTGTAGATGGACTGTATGTGCTTCCTATCAGCAGGAACTGCCCACTCCTACACAGTGTTCCTCCTGAAATTCATGCTCTTTCAGATGTACTGGTCAAAACATACTGTGAACCAGTTAGGCCAAGTGGGAATGCTGTGATGACCTGGGGAATCTTGGGGAAATAGAAATGGAACGTTTCAGACATCCAAAACAAGTAGAAACTGTGGCTAGGTTGAGTATAATCCATGGGGAAATGTGTTCTTTCTAAAGCTAAAATACCAGTAAGAAAAATTCATTTTATTTTGTAATATAAGCACATTGGCAATACATTTGATGGTAGATTGGCTTCATTTCTCTATAAGTTGAGGGTAATTCACTATTCTGATAGAAAATTTGTTATTGGGCAATTATTAAAATTACAATAGGATTTACTTTTAAATGCTGAACTTAAAATTGTCCCCAAACTTTTGCAAATCATTGAGGTTTTCTTGGTTTATTATTCATTTCATGTGACTATGTCCATTAGTGCATCATACTCCAATGTCAAAACTTGAGATACCTGTAAATATGTGATTACTGCAATTTATTGTAATTTTAGAACATTCGTACATTTTATAATTCTTTTTCCCTTCCACTTTCTCTCTTGATATTTACATCTACCCTATAGAGCAATGGTTCTCAACCTGTGGGTCACAACCCCTTTGGGGGTGGAACGACCCTGTCACAGGGGTTACCTGGTTCATAAAAGTAGAAAAATTACAGTTATGAAGTAGCAATGAAAGTGATTTTATGGTGGGGGGGGGGGTTCACCACACCATAAGGAACTGTATGAAAGGGTCCCGGCATTAGGAAGGTTGAGAACCACTGCTGTAGAGCAAAAGAAGCGATAGAGAGGAGAGAAAAATAAATCGCAAGTCTAGGATTTCTCCAATTCCAAAAGTAAAAGATGCCTGCTGTCTGTGTAGTGTTTTGATTTGTTTTGTTTTCTGCCTGAGGTTATACAGCTATCTACTTCACGACCAAGGACTAGATTCTCGATCTCTCAAATGTTTGAAAACTAAAGCAAAATATTCCTTACACTCTAGTGGAAACATAATAAGAAAAACTGATGAAAGAGGTTTTAGTCAATACAGAAATGGGGGTGGATTATGAAGAGGGTAAGGGGATCTCTCTAGAGCAGTGGTTCTCAACTTTCCTAATGCCAGGACCCTTTAATACAGTTCCTCATGTTGTGGTGACCCCCAACCATAAAATTATTTTCACTGCTACTACATAACTATAATTTGCTCCTGCTATGAATCGGGTGAACCCTGTGAAAGGGTTGTTCAATCCCCAAAGGGGTCACAACCCACTGGTTGAGAACCGCTGCTCTAGCGTAAATGGTGATTGCGTGCATAACTCATCTTGGAGGCGATTAACCAGGGACGAGAGAATGTTCTAGAAAAATTGATGTGGGGTGATTGCATCGTTCTCCTTGATATGATGGAGTGATTTAACTATTGAATTATACTCTATGCAAATCACTTGCCAATAAAATTGTTGAGAAGAAAGATATATCCTCAAACTCTAAAGGAACTGATTATTGTCACGAGGCTTGCTATAATCTCTTTATAAGTGCCACCAAGTAGAAACTTCACATATTTTATATAAACTTTTCAATTCCTTTTAAACCAGAGAAATGTAGACCGAATGTGTTCTTAAGTAAGGTATGCCACTGAAGTATAGCCATTTGACAATATTCAACTGATATTAAAATTTTAATGGCATCAAGTTTGAAAATGTTCCAAATTAGGAAAAGCTAGAGCTTTAAGTGGGGAATGTGTAAGAATCCACGAGTTAATATCCTCATTGGCAAGGCTTTGATATGCAGTAGGAGTTAAGGGTCACTTTGTGTATTTCCAAAGGATGAAATGAATGGTAGTAGGTAAAATTACTTGTAGATTTGATTCACAAGATAAAAAATACCACACACAGAGTGAACTTTATTTTCTAACCACGGCAGTTTACCATGTCATAGGCAGAAAATAGAGGCCTGTGCTGTTGGGTTTGTATAAGGGTGTGAATCGCATGGCCAGCCATTAGAAGTCACTGACTGTACCATGGGACAAAGACGCAGCCCTCTACTCCTATACAAATTTACCGCCTCGAAAACCCACACGTGTCGTTCTTTTGTGTCTGATGATGTCACCATCAGTCAACAGCCACTCCAGGTAGGGAGTGAGATGCAAGTTGGAGCAGGAGCCCTCAGAACGGAGACCACCTGGATGTCATAACACCCCTTGAGTTCTGATTTGATGATCTCATGGCAACATAGACTGACCTCCACGCTAGGCATCTAGAAAAGGTGATTTTGCTGGAGCCAAGGTACAAGCTTCTAATGACTTGCTTCATTTAAACAAAAAATACAAGTTAAAAAAAATCACTGCCGCCAAGTCCACGCTTCTGTGAGTTTCTGAGAATTGTTTCTACTGCAGTAGAAAGCCTCCTCTTTCTCCACTGAGTGGATGATGGTTTTGACCCAGTCACCTTGCAGATCACAGCCCAAAACATAACCACTAAACCCTAGGGCTCCTCAGTGCAGGTAGGAGAAATACATCACTCATCTAACAATGTGATCTTTGCAAAGGTAAAAATGTATATTTATATATGTGATGGATTGTTTGTCATGTAAAGGACATTAAAGAAAACCAAAGACCTTGATTTAAAATGGATTCAACTAACAGAGCAACAAACATTCAAACTTCGTAAACCAGACACAATATTTAACATTAAAATGTGGTAGTGAATTCCCTGCTGAGACTTTTCATTGATTATGGTTGCATTTGGGTATACAAATTGGTTTTTTGATGATTGGTGAAATTGAAAGAAATGCATCCTTTCCCACTCCATCCCCCCAACCTGAAAGACCGGTCTATTCAGATAGATTTTGAAGGTGTTTAAGCTTAGTATTCGAGTGCCTTATAAATTGTAACATGGTGGAGAAGGTAACAATGTTGCCACAAACCCCGTCAACAAAACATAAATCACTTCAGTGATGCTAATAATTCAGATTTGAATTAACCTAGTTTTAAAACTAAGGCAGCCTGGTGGCATAGTGGTTACACATGGGGCTTTGATCAGAAAGGTCAGCAGTTTGAAACTGCTAGAAACCTGGCAGTTGAAAGGTGAAGCTTTCTACTCTATAAGGAGTTAGTCTCAGGAACTCGCAAGAGGCAGTGCTACACGTCCTGGAGGACCACTGTGAGCCAGCATGGACTCTTTGGCACTCAATTTTTGGTTTGGGTTTTAAGGTGAAGAACCCTGAGTAGAGGGAACCCTAACTCAGAGGTTAAAGAGTTGAAATGTTGAGATGCTTCTAACCCATAAGCCATTCTGTGAATGAAAAAATCTTGAACTCAGCTTTTGTAAAAATTACAGCCTGGAAAACTACATGGGGCGGATGTACTCTATTTTATAGGCTTAGTCTGAGTGTGAGTTGGAGTTGACTCAATGGCCTAGGACTATAGCATGTCCAAGATGACCAGTATACATGGGTTCTACTTTTGTCTGTTTGTTTAATAATACATTATTGGTGGAATTATTTTAAATGGAAGAGTTGTCTATCCTTTAACATCGGCTTAGTACACTTGCTATTTAATAAAGAATTAGGAAAGTGATAGAAATGTTATTTCTATAGAATACAAACAAATCACTTAAAACCATACCAGTAAGTCGTCCAGTCAACAAATATTTATTTGATGTTTATTATGCTCTAGGAGCTCTTCTAGGTTAAGAGACTCATCAATGAAAAAACAGACATAACTCCCTGACCCTTGGGAGTTAAGATTTTAATTAGGCATGAATGAAAGAAAAAACACAGATAAATACACAGAGAGTAGTTCCTATTGGAAAAAGGTCGTGCTTGTACGGGAACTCAAGGAGTGATGCGGGGAAGGGGGCAGCGGTACCGTGTGAGGCCTCACTGAGGAGGTGAAGTTTGGGCAGTGCCTTCTACATGGTGAAGAATCACATCATGCAGGTTGATTGAGAGGGGCAGTTTAGGCAGAGTAAACAACCGCTGCAAGGATCCTGAGTTAGGAGTGACCTTTGTGTTTGAAAGAGAAAAGGAGGTCAGTGCGTCAGAACAGAGAACCCCAGGCAGAGCAGTAGGTGACGGGGCCAGAGGGGATCACGAGGTGACAGGGTCAGAGGGGATCACGAGGTGATGGGTTCAGATGGGATCACGAGGTGATGGGGTCAGAGGGGATCACGAGGTGACGGGGTCAGAGGGGATCACGAGGTGATGGGGTCAGAGGGGATCACGAGGTGATGGGGTCAGAGGGGATCACGAGGTGACGGGGTCAGAGGGGATCACGAGGTGACGGGGTCAGAGGGGATCACGAGGTGACGGGGTCAGAGGGGATCACGAGGTGATGGGGTCAGAGGGGATCACGAGGTGACGGGGTCAGAGGGGATGATGAGGTGACGGGGTCAGAGGGGAAGCGAAAGACCTGCCCTGGACAGCTTTCCAGGGCTTCCACCTTTGCAACAAATGAAGTGAGAAGCCTCTGGAGCAGTGGTCCTCAACCTTCCTCAAGCCGTGACCCTTTCATAGAGTTCCTCATGCTATGGTGACCCCAACTATAAAATGATTTTCATTGCTACTTCATAGTTACAGTTTTGCTAGTGTTATGAATCAGGCGGCCCACAGGTTGAGAACCACAGTTCTAGAGGATTTTTTTTTCTCTATCTAAACCTGTCTTTATTACTCTGAGGACAATGATCGAGGTCTTTAAATTAAATTTTTCTTAACATTTTTAAAGTGTTAAATTTATTTTTATTGGAATTAGTACATATATCAAATCACTCCATAATTCAATCACATCCAGCAGAACTGTATATTTGCTACCACGATTAGTTTCCAAACAGTGCAGAGGAATAACATCCTGTGACTTGTGTTTTATCAGAGTCACGCTGATAAAGCAAGTGCCCATCGTGATGTAGGAGGCAGGTTTGGATGCTAATAAGCTAGTTCAGGCAAAATGCAGTGGTGGCTTTAAAAGGCAGTGGAAATGCAAAGACGTGCACTTTTCTAGAAATATTTTGGAAAAAGATTAAATGTGATTCCTTGACAGATTAGATGCGGAATGTCAGAGGGGGTAGAGAGACGTAGCAAGAATGACACCAAGCCTTTTGTGCGAGTGAATCCTAAGGATAGAGTTGTCAGTAATAAGCTAGAGCAGGCTGTGCTACGAGGAGATTTGGGGTAGAAAGATATTGGATGCTGGGTTTCAGATCTATTGAGTTTAATATGTCTATCAGAGTTGACGTGTTGGTAGCTAGATATATGAGGCTATAGCTATAGAAAATGGTCTGGACTGAAGAAATAAATGCCAAAATTGTTGTCATAAAGATAGAATGAAATGTCAGAAGACTGAATGAGTTCAGCAAAAGATAGAGTATAGACAGAATATATGAAAGAGTCAAGGACAGAGGCCTAAATAAATCTCCCATTAGTGTTCTGAAAGAAAAGAATGAATCAGCAGATAAATTAAAACTGTAGTGAAGTCAAAAAACTCAATGGAATATTATGCTGTAAAGTCCAAGTTCAGCAACTACACTAAAATGTAGACCACTGTGAATTATAGGATCGCTGTGAATTGAACACTGGATTTAGTGATATGGATACAAGAATAGTTTCAGTAGAGTGGGTGAGGGAATATGCTTTTGGAGAGTTGAAAACAGAAATGAGAGGAGAAGAATTTAGGGATTCTAAATACAGAAAGTCTTCTGCAAGTGTTTGCTGCAAAAGACACAGGAGTTTAAAAAATGTGTTTTTTCTATTTTTTCAAAGGCGGCATGAATGTGGTTAGGTACCATCAAGTTGATTCTGATGCACAGCTCCCTCTGTTCAACAGGAGGACGCCCCGCATTGCCCTGCGCCTGCTTCTGCACCTGCGCCCCGTGCAGCCACTGTGTCAATCCATTCCATCGAGGCCCTTCCTCTCTGTGCCATTCCTATACATTACCAAGCTTAATGTCCTCCTAGAGGAAGGCGTCTCTCCTGACAATGTGTCCAAAGAATGCAAGATGAAGTCTCTCAGGAGCATTCTGGCCATACTTCGGAGCTAGACTTGTTTGTTCTCTTGGAAGGCTATAGTACTTTTAATATTTGTCTCCAGCACCACAGTTCAAAGGTATCAACTCTTTTTTGGCCTTCTTTATTCATTGTCTAAATTTCAGATGCATATGAGGTAATAGAAAATATGGCTTGGATCGGGCACACTTTAGATCTCAAAGTAATGAATGAATAACATCTCCAGCAGGAGAGATCCAGTAGAGATAGATGAATTTATGGTTCCTATTATAGTAGCAAATCTTTTAAGGCAAAAAAAAAAAAAGAGGAATTGGGACATAAATCAAATGAAGGGATTGGCTTAAATAGCATAAAATTTAAATAAGACATTTTATAATCCTCTATTTAACTACATACCCAAAGTTTTTAATTAGGTTTCTATACATTCAGACAATTTCAAAAAATACAACTTAAATAACTGTCTATAAAATAGTTGTTCACATATGGTTACCCAGTAAAAGCGTTCCATTTGTAAGAATATACAATTTGACTGAGTGTAATGTAAACTGAGTTCAATGTTTAGGGATGGCGTGCAAATTAAAATAAGTAAACAACTTCCTGCTATTTACAATATTGCTTAATTTCCCTTCAGCAGGCACTGCTTCTTGTCAAGAGTATAGGTGCTGCCGCGCTAAGTTTTTAACCGGGTTCTGGCAGTAAATTAATGAATTAATGTATGGCATCCAGAATTAAGAGAGTTCAAAACACACACACACAGTTTTTTTTAATTAAAAAAGTAAAAATTCAAAAAGGCAGGCTTTTAAGGTAATTAATTTGCAAGTGATCATATGAATTTTCTATATCAGACTTCTTAATGAAACAGAATTATTTTTCAAAAATAGTTATTGGTTCCCATAAGGAGCTTGATACTTTATTTTTATTTTGCAGGGGCTCTGCCTTGATCCTTCAGCCAGAGTGCTCCCTAGAGGCAAGAATGACCAGGCTTCATCTGACATACTTTGAACACGTTGTCAGGAGAGACCAGTCCCTGGTGAAGGACAGCATGGTTGGTAAGGAAGAGGGGCAGTAAAAAGAGGAAGGCCATCCATGAGATGGCTTGACACACATCTGTAACAATGGACCGAAGCATAGAGACAGGTGTGAGGCTGGCACAGGATTGAGCATCGTTTCATTCTGTTGTGCAGAGTTGCTGTGGATCAGAACCAGCTCAATGGCACCTAAGAACAGCAACAACCAGAATCGATCCACAAAATATTCATGCTGATTTCCATTGGCATAGCAGACAAAAATAATTTTTTACCAGAGGAATAAAATCTATATCTCTAATTTTAATCTGTCTCACAAAAGCATTATTCTCATTAAAATAATGCAGTACACTATAGAGAGAGAAGAAAATTGAAGATTAAGTAGGTATCCATTGTTTTCCTAGAGTTGTATGCAAATGTTATTCTGAGATGGTAAAACAAAATGTTTTTATAATTCAATGTATTATTTAGGTATTATTTCAGGGTTAAAATATACTGATTCCATCTGGTTTCTTTCATTTTCTGCTTGCTCTCTAATTTTTTAGAATATTACTAAATTTTTTAAAAATAAAAAAATATTGCATTGATATGCATTTGCCTTTAATCATGCACCTTTGTTTATTTGTCTGCCAATTTCTGTAGGCCCCCATTTCACAGCCAATTATGACTCTTAACTGCTGGCTCTCAATGGCTCAGAGCCATTTTGTATTTGATACCATTCTTTATTCAAGTGGTGATATCTTCAGAATTTATTGCTTTATTTTATAAATTTTTATCCAGCTAAAATATGTTATTCAGCATTAACATCTCTGTATTATTTTGACAATTTTACCTTCTCCAAACTCTTTCGAGTGCTTCCATCTTTGAAATTTTTGATAGGTATTGTTAGCAAGTGTCCCTATTTATTATTTTTGGTTTTCTTTTAATAGTGTATTTAAAATTTTCACCTACCTCTTCCAAAAGATAGACATTATGCATCTTTCTACGCATATTTAAACCAAACCAAATTCATTGCCATCGCGTCAATGCTGAATCATAGCCACTCTCTGAGGGTTTCTGACACCGCAACTGTTTACAAGCGTAGAAAGCCCAGTCTTTCTCCCACAGGGCAAGGGTTGGCGGGGTGGTGGGGGGGATGTGGGGGGCTGGTGGTTTCGTACCGCAGACCATGCTGATGGAAGCCAGTACATAACCACTACACCTTTAAGAGACAGTAGGTAAAGGACGGCATATAAGAGTGCTTGAAGAAGGACTGCTATTGTTGGGTACTTTCTCATTGGTGATGATTCATAGCAACGCTAAGGACAACAGAACGACCCACGGCCTGTTCTCACACCACACTCACGACTCTTACATAAGAGCCCTCTCACTCCAGCCGCGATGTCAGTCCGTCCATCTCCTTGTGGGTCTTGCTCTTTTCCCCTGACGCTCCGCTTTATCGATTCTAATGCCTGGTTGCTCCTGGTAACTGTGGCAAGTACTAGAGACAGAGTTGCCTTGCTCTCTGCAAAGGAGTATGCTGACTATATTTCTTTGAAGACAGGCTAGTTTGTTCTTTTGGCAGTTCAAGGTACTTTCAATATTCTTTTCCAAGCACATAATTCAAGTGCAGCAATACATTTTTGGTCTTCCTTGATCACTGTCCAACTTACCTATGCATATGAGGCTACCGAAAATATGATGGTTATTCATAAAATTTTCTGTGGCTAATCCCTCAGAAATGTACAGCCTATTCCTTATTTGTTGTTTTTTTTTTAATCTGGAAGCTCTGCTGAAATATGTCCAGCATGGGTGACTCTGCTGGTATTTTAAATACTTGTCTTATAGCTTCGAAAGGCACAACAACATGCAAGAATAAGACAAACTGACAGAGAAGTGGTGGTATAAAAAATAGAGATCTCTAAAATCTTGGTAAGAGATTTGATAATTTTTGTATAAAATAATGCCTATTGTCTATCATGATTTGTACAGTATATATATTTTATTGGATATACGTAAAAATAGGAATCTGCAAGAGTTACATGCATTTTTTAAAAACATTTTATTAGGGACTCATGCAACTCTTATCACAATGCATACATACATCAATTGTGTAAATCACATCTGTACATTCTTTGCCCTCATCATTTTCAAAGCATCTGCTCTCCTCTTAAGCTCTTTGCATATTTTTCCCCTCCCTTCCCACTCCCCCCTCCCTCAAGTTACATGCATTTTAAGAGAGTTTGTGACTCCTTGATATGGAAATTTATGCTCAGAGAAACCAGAAGTCATAAATCTTATCGGTATGCTTTCATTATTTTAAAAAATTGATCCTAAAATAAGAAATGCTCTAGAGTGTCCCCTTCAGCCAACACAGATAGGATATATTGCTATTTTGTTGATGACTACTTAAGAAGCCAAACTATTTCTAGGACTTTTCTGACCTTTTCTATGTTGTTGACAGACACTCAAAATTTCCCTCACACTTAGTTTACTGTAAAGCACCCTTTACAAATGTGCAACTAGAGATTCGCTAAGATATTAATAAAATAGCTCTTAACAGCTGTTGGTTCAATCTTATTGCAAGAATTAAAATACTCTCTTAATTTTGGCGTGCAGGCTGCTGCAGTGGCTTCTCCACTGGTAATAAAATAAAGGAGACTCTGTAGTGTAATGATTGAGTTAGGCAAGAATCTTTTACCTTTTGCCTACCAAGAAAAATTCGCTTAGTTCCCATGGAGATGCGTTTTATGTGATATGATAAAAGATACATGAGAGAGGTTAACTGGTGCAGCATTTCATTCGAGGGGTTAATACGACCAGAAGGCTCCTTTCGCTCCCATGGAATAGCTAGTGCAATTGCCTAAGGAGCGTTCTCTCCCAACAGTCAATTAAACATCAGCAATTTGCCAGCAGCATAAAACCGGTGCTGAATTTACAGACTTGATTTTTTCCCTCAATTTAATGCTATAATGAAAATGTTAGTTCCCAAATTTTCAGCATTCAAACTAATTCTACCAATTTCTTGATAAGAGGGGATTTGTTCCTAGTCATATTAAAGTTAAAAAAAGAGAGAGATAACCTTTTGGAAAATTCCTAAGATAATTTAAGATACGTAGAAATATCTATACACGAATATTTTCTACCATTCAAAAGTTAATGCATGATAAAATTAGGTTGTAATATTTTCCATTCTATATTTAATATACACAGATAATTTTATCATTATTACACAATCATCAATATTATCAACAGTATCATAATCAATGACAGGAACAGCCTACCTAAAATTATAATTTATGGAATGTGTTCAATAGTCTCGGCCTTTGTTCTTTTCTTTTTAAGGTATATTAGATGATTGCCATCACAACTCTGTAAATTTGGTACTATAGTCTTTTAAAAATGTTTTACTATGGTTCCAGTAATGCAATATAACTTCCCCAATAATAGGGCCCAAACTTGAAAATAAATCCATCACTCATATAAATTACATGTTGGGCTAACAGGAAGGTCATTAGTTCTAATCAAGCAGAGAGAAAGAAAGATGAAGGCGCTCTGTCCAGGTAAGATGCACATTCTTGGAAACACTGGGAAGCAGCTGTACTCTGTCTTGTAGTGTCACTGTGAGATTGAATCAGATCAATGGCAGTGGCTTATATTGATAATAATCTATAAATTAATTAATCACTGAATATTAATCATCCATTCGGCAGCTAAGTGTTTGTGTCATAAGCAAATCTACCTTGCTCTGTTGTAAGGGCACAAAGCATTAAGCATTTCCAGAAGAAGACTCGTTCAGATCAATGGGAAAGGGCGGTAGCTTTAGGTTTAAAACAATCCAAGAACAGCTTGCATACGAAGTTCTCCACCACTCTTGGAAACCATGTTTTTCCTCAGATGAGGAAGTAAGTGCACCAAAAGGGAAACTCAGAATGCATAAGAATAAGCAGCTCATTAGTCCTAGAATCTGACTGCCACCTCTTTGCCTTCTTTCCTTTGAACCTCGATTTCATATCATTTTTTCCTCTTCTATTTTATATCAGGTCACAGTCTCAAAGCTGAGAAAGCTACTCAGAGTTTCCAGTAATTCCAATTTTGGTTAAGTAATTGAAATACCATGCATACATTTTCCTTGTTATAATTTCAATTGTTTGACTAGTTTTACAAAATAAGATAAAATTTTTGTTGTATTCTTCAAATTAAATATATAATAGCACATGCTTCATTGGACTATTGATGACTAATGCTTTAAAATATCCACAGGGCTTTAAAAAGTAAAGAATAGCTGTACCTTATTACAAGCTGAAAATTACAATCAAGCAATGAAATCTTCCTTTCAGTATATTAACTACAGGGTTTCTTCTCAAGTTTCTCATTTAGAAATGATGAGAGTTGAAAGTGTGAAGCGAAGGGTGGACTCTTCACTTGCAATATTGACTCCCAGAAAGTAAAAGATCTCTAGGTTCGAGTATAGTTCTCAGCTAAAATGTAGCTGATTATGCTGTGAAGTGAATTTTCAGCACATTTATCATAATTTTGAATATGTTGTACAGACAATTTTTTAATAACACTGAAAATTGGGAAACTTTATGTCCCCACCTCATCCATCTTATTGTGAAGCTCCTCCTGTAGGGAAGTGGAAGGGCACCCCACGGATCAGAAGCAGCTGGGTGTGGGCTTGTACTCAGAGTTGATAATGATTCATGACTCTCTCCCCGCCTCCAATTTATCAAGGTTTCACAGTATACTACCAAGAACACTATATATTCTCTATTTTGCCATATTTTGTTCCTTCATCTACTCAACTGCCTAATGCTATAAATGTGTATCAAGATAGTAAACATTATTCACATACTAACTTTCTGTTACTTTTAGTCAAAATGAATTATAAAAGGGTTAAACATCTCTATTTCTCTTGTAATTTCCAATTAGCCTTATTTGAAGGCTATTTGAAAGTATAATTACCATTCTTCTAGGTAAAACCTCCCCAATTTTTCCCTGTGATAAGGAATGTTCTGCTGGGATGACTTGGCATTTTTCGATTAAGTAGTGTCTCAAAGGGACCATCTTGCTCCTTGTGGGATACTCCCGGGTGCTGCCAGAGCAGATACTGCTACTGTACCCCAGATTATGAACTGTAAAATGTTTTTAATTGCAAGTAAGGTGCTGAATCAGCTTTTTGTCAAAAGGGCCAAATAAACTGTGTGTCAGAGTAATGTTTCTATTAAACAAAATTTTATTTTCTATTTTTTAATAGATTGCAATATTTTGATCATTACAGATGCAATCAGAAAGTGATATTTTAAATAATCTTTTAATAATATCTTGCTGTTTTTCAGGAAATAAAGGAAATAAATATATTTCTGGCTAAGAGAATGAATGAATTATGGTAATAAAGGCATGAACGCACAGAACATTGGGACCTGGTTGGATTGGTGTGTGTGTGTGTGTGTGTGTGTGTGCATAAAAATCTAGGAGGCACAAGAATCTTCCTCAAACTTAAATGAAAGCTACAAATTTCAGCAAGTTTTATTGCAAGTAGAAGTTATTACTATAGTTTTTAACTTATATTGTATGAAGTTCTAATATTCCAAGTTGAACTTTAATAATGATGAAAGAATGAAATGGAAGTGCAAAACAAACAAAAAAGAGTAACTAGAAATCTAAAAAATTAAAATTCTCTAGTCTAAAAACAATAGAACCTTTCCCTTTACCCTCTTCTTAAGACATTTCTGTTAGAAAACCTGTAATTTTAAAGTATTAAATATTTTTTAAGTTAAAAGAGCATCACTAGTTTTGCTTTTTAGAGAAACAAACAGGTTGAGAGATAGGATAAAATCCAGTGAAAAATGAAACATTTAACAATAATTATTCATAAAATATAGTTGAGATTAGTTTTTATAACATAAAATAAGTGATTACCACATATCAAACACTATTATTAATACTGTACATTTATCAAACTTTACTGTCATGACAATGTGACAAAGGAGGATATGCGTGTTTGAAAAACTTGCCCAAGATTATGAAAAAGCTATCATAATGCATGGTAAATAACTATTGCTGTAAAGGTTGATAATTAATTAAATAAAATAATTATTTAAATTAAAATAGATAAATCAATAGATCAGAAATAATTCAATTGAAAATAAAGAACTATATGATAGTCTGTATAAACTTTTAGATTTTTTTAATGTCTAAAGGTCATCTGAAAAAAAATAAAGTAAGCAGAGCCACCATGAAAGAACATTGTTTGACACAGAATACTGTTTGGAAGGCTGAGCTATTTATGATTCTTCACAGGCTGACTATGACTGGACCTGGACTTCACAGCCTTGTCTTGGGGTACAACTGCATCAAGTGGCATAGACGACATGGACAGAGACACCGCGCTATGTCTCCTTTGGTGAGCGGTGGCTGAAGTTGTACAAGCGTGTATGTGAGCGGGTATCCAAAGGACAAGTATCAGTCTCTGCTTGTGCAAAGCAGAGACCAGTGAAGTAAATAAAAGATGCAGTAAACAATTAGTACAAAGACTAACGGATCATGCAAATGCAACCCTTCATGACTCAAGGACCAGAAGCATGAGATGGCACTTGCCTGCATCCTACTGCTCTCTGAGAGGGAGAACAATAGCGGTCCTAGACAGAGTGGAAGAAAAAATTGGAGCAAAACGCAAAAACACCAGGCTTACTGGACTAAAACTTGCTCATTCATGAAAGTGAATGAAAGAAACAGTGAAATAGAAGAACTGGTCAGAAAATCCAAACTTCAAAGGGCAATACTGAAAGATTCTATGGGCAAAACACTGAGTGATGGAAAAAGTATCAAAATAAGATGGGAGAAATAGAATCACTGTACCAAAAAGAACTTGCCAACTTTCAATCATTTCAAGAGTTAATATATGATCAAAAACTAATGATACTGAAGGAAGAAGTCCAAGTAGAACCATTAGCATTAGTGAAAAGCAAGACTCCAAACTGATGGAAGAAAAGCACTCACTAACATATACCAAGACACATCACAAGACTACCTGACTGATTGGAGCCGTCCCATATTTGTGCACGTTCAAAGGAAAGTGGTCCTACAAAATTTGGAAACTAACAATATCACTAATATCACACGCAATTATTCACTAAAGATAATTAAAAAGTCAGATGCAGCAGTGCATCAACAGGAGCGTCCAGATATGAGCGAGATTCAGAAGGGACCAGAGAAAGAAGGATCTCATTGCTGACATCAGATGCATCGTGGCTGAAAGCAGAGAATAGCAGAAAGATGTTTCGTTATGTTTCATTGACTAGGCAAAGGCATCCAACTGTGTGGATCATAACAAAATATGGATAGCACTTCAGAGAAGAGGGATTACAGAGCACTTGTCCTCACATGGAACCTCAGAAAGGACTAATTGGCAGTCATTCGAACAGAACCAGAGGAGAGTTCCAAGTTTAAAATCAGGAAAGGTGTTCGTCAGAGCTGTCTCCTTTTATGATTCTTATTCAATCAAGGAGCTATGAATTTCTTCGAACATTCAACCATATGAGATTGAAATAGGAGCCTGTGGGATAAAGCTGCAAAGCCCAGAAATGGGAGGAAGGAAGGCTGATGGAAACAGCAGGCACAAGGAGCAGCTTGGAAGAGTGCCGCTCCATCATGGGACTTAATCAATAACACAAAGCAGACGACCTACACATTTTGAATGAATGGAAACCTGTTTGTTCTGTAAAACTTCACTCAAATCACGGTCAAAAGTTTCAAAAGGAACAAAGTCTAACTAAAAGGGGTCCCAGATGATAAGCTGTGAATACAAATTATAAGAGATAAAACATTAATATAGATGAAAATTCAGCAAAGTAGCAAACAAAGGAAGAAACCAGGGCGATGTAAACTCTCTTTGAAGAAAACATATATTAGCACATATAATATATACGATATGCTATATTAAAAGCTCATGCAGAAGAAGCTCTGATGAACATTTTCCCTTCTTACTGCTCTATAAAAATACTAGTAAAAACTTCATGTTGGTGTATGCAAGAATGATAAGGCATATGCGTGCAAGTGTTCACTTATGTAAATGTGTACGTATATATATGATAAAACCTTCTAAATACTATTGTCATGAAACAAAACGACATCTGTTAACTATCAAAATTATTTTTCTGCTGTCTATTTTTCTGAAAGTTTTCTCCTTGAAGCTACACAGAGCAAACCCTATTGGTTGTTTAATCTTCTATTAGTCTCATCAGTCAATTTGAGATGCCAGTAATTAATCTGCTTTGTGACATCAGGCTGCCTATGGGTGTATTGAAAATTTAATTGTGTAATGTAATTGCTTAAAGGAATATTTCATAAAATCGATAGAGCAAAACAAGTCATAAAAACAAAAGAGCTATGCTACAAAATCTTACTTGTTTTCCTTTTAGAAATTCCTAACCCCAGATAATGCTATTTATGGAAGGCACATAGATATAGCCCAAGGTCAACTGAAGAACACATCTAGTGTGTATTTCATTAAATACGAGAGAATAAATAACATGTAAACAAAGTATAATTATTTTGGATCTTTAAAAGAGTGGAAGATCAAATTGAAATTTAGCAAAGAAAGTCAATGATAAAAATACATATGATATCCTCATCCCAAGTCATGCTTTAAAAAGAATAAGTTTTACTATCAGCTAACCACATATAGCAGGTATAATTTCATCATGCACTGTAGTTAATCACTCTAAAATTTACTCAATTTCTGATATAGACCTTAAATTTACAAAAGACAAGGCATCATTTCACCATTTGCAAGAAATATTTCACTCTGAAAACTGCATATACTTCACTGAATGGACACAAAGATGCTTCAAACAACAATATCAAATCATAAGAAACTTTAGAGGAATCTTTAATCCCAAGGTGGGACCTTGTTAAACTGGAAATTTAGAAGACTAACTAGAAATTTTTGATGGAGAACTACAGCAGCATTAAACCTAGCTCTCTTTTATATGTATTTTATGAATACAAAGAAAGTAAGTGGCCTAAATAACTTAGAAATCATTCTGTTGTAGCTTCTAGAAATAATAGAATATCAAATCACACACACAAGAAATAAAAAAGTACACTGAGATGTCAGAAGCAATCAATTGTAATTGTAGCTAGAAAATGAAACCTAGAAAATGAGACTCTAGTGGCCCGTAGGGTGCTCACATCTAGGTCTGTGTGTACAGAAATAGAGGAATATGCTTAGATGTGTTTAAGTGCTTGTCTTGCTCAGTAGACTCGGAGCTTATCATTGAATGCTCATGCAGGAATAGGACAAATATTGTTGGGTTTATTTAGGTCATGGATTAACTGTGAGAAATGACATGAGACCCACATCTGACCTCTTCTGTTTACATAGAGGGGTCAGGAGAATCTAACCCCACAGCAGCCAAGGCCAATTGCTGCAAGGCAGCAGGCAAGCATACCTCTACCCTCCACCGTTCTTTATTCCGACACTCACACTCCACGATCCCCACACTCTCCTGCTGTGCTGGGCTCAATAAGTGTTTTCAATGGCTACACAAAACTCGTAGATAATATTCATGATTATTATGGGGGATTATTATTAATTAGGACAATTAACAGATTCCTATAAACCCAGCTTTTAAAGCATTAAGTAGAGGCATTGGTCCACAGCAGTGCCTCTTCTCAGATAGCAGGCAAGTCTCTCAGTGGTCCTCACCTCTGAGTCAGAGGGTGCCCTGACTTGAACCCATGGTCCAGAAAGCCTGCTTGCCTTGCTGTCTCGAGATCTCAACAACCCAGCTCCTCTGTCCTGTTTTGAAGTGGCTCCTCTGGCGCCTCTGCTTCCCCTGTCACCCCAGACAGAGATCTTGCACACACTCTGTTGGTGACCCTTTTTTCTAGAATGTCACAGGAATATCTCTTCCTGCTTTTAAGATGACTCCTGCACTCATGCTCAGATTGGTCAAAACTGAGCAATCCTCTAGTTAGATTACTCAATTATTCTATCCCTTATTTGCATAGTCCCATCCAATTTGATGGATGTTATGACCAAATAGATAGGAGAACTTACTTAAGTAAGTACTTAGTTTTAATTCACCACAAACTGAGACTCTCTATTTACAGGCAATGTATTGGAAAATTGACAAGAATACTCTTGTATCTGCCTGAGCTATCGCTCTAGTGACATCTGAGGTCTGAATCTATGCTACTTATGTGGTCCAAAGCGGTCTTCAGCTCTAGGTCCCATGATAGATATAATCCTCCAAGGAAACAAGCCTACCTAAAACTGAACAGAATTTGATGAACTCACAAACTCTCAAACTATAAAATAGATGATAAACCAATAAAGAAATTTAAAGCCATAGAATTTGAAAAAAATAAGTTGATTTTAGAGAGAGTATGAAATAATATGTTCCAACAATTAAATATTAAAATTTTAAAGTTAAAAAACAACTATGAAATTATACAGACATGCTTTGAAGAATTCTAAAATTAAGAATAATCTATTGCAATAGAGTTTTAATCTATAGTTAATTTTTGTGAGCTGGAAGATAGATCTAAGAAAGTTTTAAAAGAGAGAGATGTCTATAAGCCATGGCAGTATGATAAAATGAATTCCAGTAGTAGAAAAAGAGTGATGATGTTTGAAGGAATAATTACTAAAATATATCAGGTTTAATAGAAGATGAAACTGAGGAAATAAAAGTTTAAATATAAGTAAATATAAATATTTATTATATATAAGTAAATATAAGTATAAAGAAGATTAGCATGTAAAATAAATATTAATCCAATGTAAGATTCATTTTATTAGAACTAGAGCAGTTCTTTAGTCAAAAAAAGAACAAATGTTCATACCTGTTAAGAAAGAGATGAAAGGATAATAATTGAGTTGACAGCAACTTGTAATCGGTTAAACATGCATAATTTCACACTCTTTGAAACTGAAGCCTGGAGTCTTTGCTGTTGGAATTATAATTAGAAACATTTTGAGCATCAATGGGGTAATATCTGTTAAAGTCAAAACTGCAGCGCACATCCTAGAGTTAAATTTCTCACCCAGCGATGCTCCCTCATGGACAGGTACATCATAGAACAGTTTATGATGATGAACATGTAGAAACTCTACAGCACCCCTGCTAGAGTGGAATTACCACATATACTTGAATATAAACCGACCTGAGTATAAGCTGAGGTACCTAGTTATTACCTGGGAAACCAGGAAAATCAATTGACTAGAGTATAAGTCTAGGGTGGAAAATGCAGAAGCTATTGGTGAGTTTCAATAATCAAAACAAATGAAAATAAAATTACTAAAAATTGAGACATCAGTGGGGTAATGTATTTAAATATTTATTTTTAAATAAAAAACATAAATAAAAGGACAATAAGCCATTTAACATTAGTAAACCAGCACAGTAAGTGGAAAATAGGGTCAACAAAAACAATAAGGTATCAACAATGATACCTTAAGAGTACTATTCCCTAAGCTCAATCAGCAACCAAGCTAAAATGTAAAGAGTTACACAGTAACCATTTTGACGACACTCCATAACCCATTTATGAAATTCACTCTCTAGAGCCCCATAAAAAGTCGTTAACCCACGACAAGCTTTTTTAACTTTTGGAATCTGTTCCAAGTCAGCCTTCATTTTCCGCCACTCCCTCACTTGCTTTTCATCAACACAGAATTCCCTACTTGCAATACTGTTATTGCTCTCTTCTGCTTTTGACACAACCTTCATTTTGAAACCAGCCTCATATGACCAGCGTTTTTGTTTTGGTTCAAGAGTATCCATTTCTAATAGGATAAAAAAACAAGACTTTGAAAAAGAACTTTCATGGCAATGCCCCCCTCCCCACCCCCTACCCCTTGCAACGTTAGCCAGGAGGAGGGGGGGCAGTCCGTGCGGGCGGGGGGGGGGGGGTGCAGGATGTGAATTAACACAGAGACCAGAGGGGAGAGACAGAGCCCAGTCACAGACATATCTTTACCAGTTCAGCTGCCGGCATAAGTGAATCACTATGGGTGCTTCTGCTAATTGGAGCCATCCATGTCATAGGATGCCTCTGATTGGTTAGATGTGAGTAAACAAACACTCAAAGTCCTGCATTGTCAGAGGGGCTTTGAATGAAGAGCGGAGAAATGACAATCACCCACGAGATAATGGGAGCTCGTCCCGTTACCTGGGGGGAGGCAGCGAGATGTTACAACTCGCTGGGGTACCACTGACCCGTGTATAAGCTGAACCCCAGTTTTTCAGCACATTTTTTGTGCTGAAAAACTCGGCTTATACCCGACTATATACAGTTCTTGCTATGGCTCTTCTGAGGCATGGTGTTCGTAAGTCTCACCAAATGAGTAGTCAGGAGGATGCAATTAATTTGGGGATTGATCAGTTTTTCAATTTCCATGGGAATAAAGCCAGCCATCTTTGGATGAGCCTTAAAAAGAGGAAGAGAGGATCTCGTGATCATCGAGAATGAAGAGCCTGTCCTGAAGCAGGTTCTTGCATTTCATGATTCTGGGGCTGACCCACTGCTGTCGGGCAGACAGCAGCAACAACAGAGAGGTGGAGAGGAGCAGCGGAGAAGCACTGACAGAACCAAGACCCAGGTCAGAGATAGCAACGGGCTTCCTGGACCACAGAGTGAATGGGGCTGACTGCCTCTGCACAGCATTAAAAAGGTTTGTAACACTTGCCTCAGTAGGGCAAAGGCCAAGGGGCTACATGGCTGAGCGGACAAGATCCAGAGAGAGACATGCCAGTGAGCAAGGCTAAGAAGAGAGGCTGTGTGTGTGTGTGTGTGTGTGTGTGTGTGTGTGTGTATGTGTGTGTGTGGTGGGGACCATCTCCTCAACATTTCTATAATTCTGACTTATAACTTCCCTAATAAATCTCATAATTAGAAGTATTATTTACAAGTTCTCTGGGACCATAGTAATGGATTATTAAAACCCATTGGATAAGCGGAGAGCTATGGAAAGGATACTTGGTGTCAGAAAAAAAGGGAAAGTTTTGAGGTCAAAACATTCTGATCTCTGCCTCATAGGAATCATATTTAGGCACATGTGGAGTTGGATTGTCCTTCTAGCCTTGTAAAGTGAGAGATCAGACACTATCTCTATGCCTTTTGTGCACCCCTTCATAGTGAAATCCAAAGAGGCTGGATTTTATGAAGAGAAGCATCATCGTAAGCTTGGAGGAAGGCTATCAACAACCTGCAATAAGCAGATGACATAACCTTGCTTGCTGAAAGGAAGGAACACGCAAAACACTTGCTGATGAAGATCAGGACTGCAGCTTTCCACATAGATTACATACAGCTCACCGTGAAGATACACTGGACCAGCAGGTAACATCATGAGAAACTCAGAAAAGATTGAAGTCATCAAGGATTTCACCTTGCTTGGATACACAGTCTATGCTCCTGGACGCATCAGTCAGGACGTAAATGACACATTGCATCGGGTAAATCTGCTGCACATGACCTCTTTAAAGTATTGAAATGAACAAAGTTACTTGAGGTTTGCCTGACCCACGCTGGGGTAGCTTCGGTTGTCTCCTGTGCATGTGAAAGTTGGAATAAAAAAGACAGAAGGAAAAAGATGTATGCGAACTATAGTGTAGGCAAAAAATATTGAAAATGCCTTGGACTGTCAAAATAACAAAGAGATCTGTCTTGGAAGAAACACAGCCATAGTGCTCTTTAGTGGCAAAGATGGTGAGACTTTGTCTTACACACTTAGGGACAAGTTGTCAGGAGAGTCTAGTCCCTGAGAAGGACATTATGCTTGATGCAGTGGATGGCCAGGGAAATGAGAAGGCATTCAAAGAGATGGATTAACACGATGGCTGCAGCAATGGGCTCAAATATGAGAATAAGCATGAGAATGGTGCAGGACCACGTGGTGTTTATTTCTAATGTGTACAGGATTGCTAGGCGTTGGAATTAATTTGACAACACCTCACAATAACAATTGTGAAAAGGCAAAGCTACTCTCATTTAAAAGTGAGTAGCCCATAGTATCTGAAATTGATGAATTTGATCTATATGTATCAAAAAGAGTAAATCTTAAAACTACTCTGGTAATAAAAAAAGCAAATTATGAAAGTTCTAAAGTATGGTACTATATTCATATTTGTAAACACAGTCACAATTATGTATGCAGAAGGTAGGCCTGTGGGTGATATGTGTTTGAAAATTAGAATAAACATAGAATTAAATGTACAAATTTAAGTATCAAGTTAAGGAGTGGATGTTAAGATGAGGGAAGTCATGAAAAAATTGCTAGTAGGACTTCAGTTCATATGCACATAGTTTGTTCCAAACAAAACAGGTTAAAACATGCCTCCGGAATACGTAGGCAACTTTTTTCATGCATTGAATTGTATCCCTGAAAATATGTCAGCATGATTCTTAGTGGTTTGGCAGTTATGCAATTACATCATATGGCACTTCTGTCATGATCGCCCATGATGTGATGTGATGTGATAAACCAATTAGTTGCAAGAGGATTAAAGTTTGGCTGTTATTATTAGGTGCTAGGGAGTTGGTTCCAACTCCTGGCTATGCTACGTAAAACAGAACAAAACACCACCTGGTCCTACGCCACCCTCACAGTTATTCAGATATGTGAGCCCGTTGTTGCAGCCACTGTGTCAATGCTTCTCTATTGGTCCAGTTGTGAGGATGTTTGTTTTATTTACATCGATTGTAATCCATACTGAAGCCTCCAGTCCTTGATCTCTGTCAGCAAGTGCTTTAAGTGCTCCTTACTTTCAGTAAGCAAGGTTGTGTCATCTTCCTATTGTAGGTTGTTAATGAACCTTCCTCCAAGTCCTGCTACTGCATTATTTGTAATGGCTGGATTTAGTGGTATTCATACGAGGGAGAACCCAATAAAAGCCATAAAAACGCTCTTCTGGGCAGCTTTCATAGTACGCATTTCCCCCCGCTAGGTGTGCATTGAGCAACTCACTCTGATTTAGTGCACCCAGTGGTGTCACCTGGGAAGGTTCTCTCTGGTCACAGTGAATGTTGTTTGTGAAAGGAGTTTCATTCAAACCTCATTTTTGTGTGTGTGTGTGTGTGTGTGTGTGTGTGTGTGTGTCATGACTGACTTAAGAGAACAGTGTGCTGCTATGATATTTTGTTTTCTGCTCAGGAAAAATGCCACAGAAACTGTTCTGATGTTAAACACAGCGTATCACAACAGCTCTATGGGAAAACAACTATATGAGTGGTTTTCTCATTTCAAAAAAGGTGAAATGTTGATTGATGACAAACCTCATTCTGGACATCCTTCAACTTCCCACGAGGATGAAATGTCAACTCGTAGTGCATTTGGAGTTCATTCCAACAGGTCAGACTGTTTTCTATTTAGAGGTTCTGAAAAGACAGCACAACAGCGTGTGACAAGAAAGGTCTGATTTGTGGCAGACGGGCACTGGTTTTTCCACCACAGCAATGCACCTGCTCATGAACCAGTTTTTGGCAAAAATAGTATACTTCTCTTGCCCTACACATCTTACTTACCTGAAATCACTCAGTGTAATGTCTTTTTGTTTCTGTGAATGAAGAGACACTTGAAAGGACAGCAATTTGACATGCAGAAGAGGTAAGGAAAAAATGAGAGGGAAATGCCGTCACCCATTAAAACAGGCGAGTTTGAAGCATGTTTCTAAGAATGGAATCACAGATTTTACAAATGTATTAAGTGTAATGGAGAGTACTCTGAAGGTAATAAGGTTGTTTGTAAAAAATATTAAATACATAGCTTTGAAAAAAATCCTGTTGGGGAGTTACCCCTTCATATGGTTATTATCCTATCACAGACAGCCTTGTACTTCAAGATAGACATTGAAATGTCCTTTTTGGTGATGAATGTGATCCCTTCCACTTGAAGTTGTCATTTTCTGAATAATACAACCTAAGACTGACTGATTCAAAATGACCACTATCAGGCCATTTCAGCTCATTAATGCCTAGAATATTCATTTCTATGCATTCAAGTTCATTTTTGATGACTTCTACTTTTATAGATTCATACTTCATACATTTCAAGTTCCTATGACTATTTTGGATCACGCTGCACCAGGAAATGAAGGGCCCGAAGGCTTCACACCTACGAACCGTCCTCCATCCACCTCGTCATGATCAACACGACTTTGAGAAGGCAGCTCTACTGTAGTCATGTTTTCAGTGGCTTCTGACTTGAAGGGCTCAGCTTCTGGCACTATGCCTGGCAATGTTGTCTGGTTATTTATGAGACTCTCAATATCTGACATTGTTCTCTGCCATCCATAAGATGTTGGGTGTCTAATTTCTCTGAAGTGGTCAGCCAGTTCCATCACTGTACTCTATACTTCGTCTGAACGTTCTGTTAAAACCTATTCACTTTGAGTAATCCTGCAGGTATTTAAAATACTCTTTACCTAGCTTATAACAACAGAGAAACACACAAGCCACTGCAGCACGACAAACTGACAGCCAAGTGATGATCTAAAGCGATACACAAGCCCAATTAACTTCAAGGCAGAGAGATAAGCTTAGCATGCCACTCTGATATTGTCAAAGGACACACAATAAACACTGGAGTTTATTTTGAAAACGTTTAAAAAAAAAACTGAAAACTGCATTCATGAGGAAAAGGTCACTAAAGCTATACCAAAGGAAAAAATCCATCACAACAATGTACCTACTCAGTCTTTGAGAGCTGCAAGGCTGTCTTATGGGAATTCTGTTGGCTGTTCTTACCCTACAGCCATGATCTCTTCCACTTTTACATCATTTTGTTCAGAAAACTCAAAGAACATTGATAAGGAGCACACTCTGTGTCCCTCAAGACTGCTCAAAATGCCCCTTTGATGTGGTGCAAATGGAAAAGCACAGAGCTCATCGGGGAGCTGTTAGAGAGAGAGAAGTGCCAGCTTCATAAATGTGGAGGGAGGATATGTTGAGAAACAACAGCTATATTTTGATATTCTTGTTTAGTAAAGCTTTCCAAGCATCTGTAACACTGTTTTTGACTTGCCTTCATATAACTGGTGAAAACAGGAAATTCAGTAAACAACACTTAGTCCATTGGGTCATGAGGTTTCCTTTAGATAGGCATTCACTTTAAAAATGATTTTTCTATTATTTTTCTACTTTATAATGATTATCGCTTCTCGGCCTTTTGTCTATGATCAAGTGAAGTGTATAATGATTAAAAACAGTGTAATTAAAGCGAAAACTGAGGTTGTTATATGCCCATGCTAAATTATTTATAACTTTTGATCAAGACATGAAATGAGTAAGCACATTATTATAAGAAAAAAATATTAAATGAAATACATAGAACTGTCTTTTCCAAACTTTATTTCTGAAGGTTCTCAATCAAGGTGCTGGTATTCAACAAACTTCTAATTTATAATACTCAAAAGCAGTTAAAAAGGAAAACCCCAAATTGGGTTTTTGCTATTATATGTCATTGTGAGTATTTTCATGTGCAGGAATGTATGTGAACGTTTAGTTCAGGTATTCCAGACTTCAAGCTCCATCACTCATAGCACAAAAGATGAAATAGAGTAAGACAAAAATAATGTCACACTAGGGTCTTCTTACAAAGAAGAATATTAAAGTTTTCTGAGATGTCAGTCTATTCTGACAGCAATGTGAATATTAAAGTTTTGTTAAATTTGTTGATGTACACAATGTCAGTGATGCTGAAGTCACTGAAGAGGTTGATTTAATCACAGAATCTTTCCACACACATTAGAAAATTTGTCCTCACCGATTTCACTTTCAAGTTTTACAAGCAATTATGGGGCAAATTATTCTAATCATGTATAGTCTTCCAAACAAGAAAACAGGGATCCTTCCATTTAATCCTACGAGACTATTATGACATTGATACTAAAACCATTCAATACGTTATGAGAATGGCAAAATGGTAATGGCTGTCAGCAGGTTCCCCTTTTGATTGTGTATATGCAAATTCTAAATAAAATATTTACAAAAGAGTGAACAAGGCTGTCATGCTGCTGTCCGTTTTGCCTCACATTTTTGGTACTGTGTACACTTCTCTGTAGAGCCTCTCTCTCTCTTCTTATTCCACATACAGCGTTTTACCTTTAACTATAACTTGCTCTCTCCACATAAAAGGTATATTCTTTGCAGCTTCATACCGCTGCACTTTACCACCCATTAGCAGCCATTATATCACTACCAATTATTTTTTACCTCTTACTATTCTTCTATTACTGAATTATTTTAGCACAAAACCCAACTTTTTTCTCCTCCTTTTAACAGATTTTGGGTCACCTTGGCTGGACCAGGATTCTCAGTGGTGTACCGTTACTCGATGTGACAAAATGTAACCAGAGCCAGTCGTTTGTAAGAGTGTTAGGGTGGGATGCAGCACGCTTTCCTCAGGGGTGTAGCCTCCTTCATATAGAAATGGACACTGGAAAAGCTTGCTTGCTTTCTTCTGGGTTTGAATTGTGTAGCTGGCTCATCAACCTCTGATTCTTTGGATTTATCCAATAACTGGCGCTATGGCCTTCTAATCTGGGAGTCCTCAGTGGCCTGCCATCTGACCTGCCTGAGATTCACTTGCCTCTGTGGCCACGAGTCTGACCTGCTGATCTCAAGTTCATGCACCTCTGCAGTCACCAGCCTTCTAGCGAGTCACTCACCTCCACAGCTCCATGAATCAGGAGAAACCACTAGCCTACCCCCTGAACATTGGAACTGGCTGGTCTTAGCTTTGCCCAGGTCTATAAATGTGTGTCATTTTCTTGATTTAAACAGATTTATGTGTATATGTGCAAGCTTCTCTGGAGAACCCAGCTTATGACTATTTTCTACTCAGTAGCTTTATTTGCAGTGATATTAACACTGGGCAATGTCAGGGAGTAGGATGGCTGGGGTAATATCCTCCAGCATAATTTTCATATGAATTTATGTTTGGCACCCTAATGGAACTAATAAGGAAGACCAAAGAAGGTATGTTGTAGTTGTATTATGGCCCAGAGGAAGAATATGAGCAAACAAATCTGTATCGGAAGAAGTACAGTCGGAATGAATGATATTGGGAGGCAAGAATATGGAGACTCTGCTTACGTACTTCAGCCATGTTATGAGGGGAGACCGGGTCCTGGTGAACGGCATAACATTTGATGAAGTCAAGGGACAGTAAGAAAGAAGACGACTCTAGGGAAGGTGAGCTGACCCAGTGTCTCGAACATAAGAACAATTATGAGGATGGCACAGGACCAGAGGTTGATTCCTTCTCTTGCACATGTGATTTCTGTGAGTTGGACCCAACTGGATGGCCCCTAACAGCATCCATGAAACCAAGGCAAGGGGGTTACTGAGATAACTGGTCGTCGGTGCTCCATTCTACACAGGCATTTAAAATACATATTGTTTGGGATAAACCTATGCATGTATGAACTGGAACTTTAGTAACAAGCTTCATCTTCTGATGCTATATCAGATAATGTCATTGCTATTAACAAGGTTTTTCGGTGGTTAATCCTTCAGAATGGACTGGCTCTTCCTTCTTTCTCATCTGTCCTATCTGGAGGATATGTTGAAACTGGTCTCCCATGGATGGCCGTTCAAGTATTAGACGTTCCTGATGACGTCGCTTCTGGAATCACAGCAGCAGACAAGTATCATAGTACAGCAACCTGACAGAGGAATGACGGTCCACATACAACCATAATTTATTTTGTTGAAAATCTGTATTTGCCATTACCGTGTATACTCGTGTCAAAGCCAAGATTTTCAGCACATTTTTAATGCAGTTTTTGTGGTAAAATTAGGTGCTTCAGCTGATATTCAGGTTGGCTTATACTCGAGTGTATACGATACTATCTTTTGAGCCTTGTAACATTCTATCATGTGATCTATCCCCAGGTAATTTCTATCAAGAAGGCCCCATTTTCCAATGAGCAATCCTTCCTCTTTGTTTCTAACTTTTGAAAATCATCATTAATTATCCATGCATCTTGATTGCATGCTTGATCAATCTCAGATTACAGAAGGAGAATCTTCAGTGTCTTCATCTTTGGCTGTGGTGGTTGGTAAGTAAATCTGATTAATAGTCATGTTAACTAGCCTCTCTTGTATGCGTATAGCTGTTAGTCTATCACGGGCAGAGTGTACTTCAGGGTAGACCTTCCTTAATGTGTTGTTTTTGAAGGTGAAAGTGATGCTGCTCCTTTTGGTGTTAGGCCGGGGTGGCTAGAGAAAAAAATCCAGTGACTTTCATATATGGGTAAGAAATAACTTCATATCAAGAAGTGCTTGTACATCAAGAAAACATCCCACCCCAGTTCAACTCAAGTCCATACGTCTGATACTAGTCCATCAGTCCCTCTTCAGACTCACAGAGCGCATGAAATGATACAGAATGCAGGAAGATCACCAGCCAGTAGGTGCAAAGTACCGGGGCGCCAATGGCTGTGGATGCCTCCCAGGCTTCTGGCAGCAACCAGGGACTGCCAGCAGGAGGTGAAGGCAGAGAGGGGTGGGGGAAAGTGCCCAGGGACCTTCTTATGAGAAGGCCTTGTCCACAAGGAGGCACCATCAGGCTGTGATCTGATTGACAGGCTAAACTCCACCACTTTACTTTCATATATCTTCAAGTTGTCAAGAAATGATATAACGACCACATTCTTGAGTAGATTGTCCCAGTTCAGGAAGCAATGTGATTGTCTGTTACAATGGGCAAATCTCATTTCATTACAACTCAATAATGCCTAGAATATTTGTGTGTTTCTTCCGTCAACGCCTTCCAATTGTATTAGATACAACCTTTGTTCAGGCTATGTTGCAATTAGTGTGGGATGTTTGCAGATGTTTCTTCCCATTTCGAGCCATACCTCATCAGCCAATTAAGATCCTGAAAGGTTTACTTCATCCACATCTTTAAGGTTGACTCAACTTTGAGCATTCAGCTCTTCCTCAGTCATATTTTCAGTGCTTTCAAACGCGAGGGGCTCTTTCTCTGTATTATGTCACAGAATGCCCCACTAATTTTAGTAATGTATGTTAATAGTTAACTTTTCAGAAATGTTCTTTGTTGCTTCCTGCTCTATCTTCGCCTGTAAGTTCTGCTGAAACACATCACATGTTCATTGTGATGACCCTTTCCAGAATCACAGCAACACAGAAGCCACAACAATACGACAAACTGACAGATGCGCAGTGATTGGGTTCATAGTCTACTAAATTGTGGAATAATATATCTGTGATAGCCATCCAGTTATGATATTTCTGTGACAGCAGCACTAAGTAACTAAGACGTGATAAGAGTGAATCTCTTTCCTCTGTTTCTGGTGAGGATTCTTGGTGGTACAGTAAGCATTTGTGACATACTTTCCCCCTTTGCATGTTGTTGATTCTTTGATTCCTGTTCATTCTCTTTTCATTTACTCTGCAGTCTCCTCAGATTACCTCTCTGTAATTTATTTTGACTATTTCAAACCATGGTCTATCTAATTATATTATGTATAACCACTGTCTCTAAAATAGAAGGTAACTAATTCATGTATTTTTCTCCTAAATATAAGTAAAGTTTACTTCGGAATGTTTCAGTATTTGTAATTGCTCTCTGAAGGATTGAATAAGAGCAGATACAACACTGAGGAATACAGGTGATTTTGAGTCATGAAAATTTTATATTTTGAATGATTTCAGTTGTTCCTGCATCCAACTGGGTCACAGTATCCAATAACCCAAAGGGTAGACTTTCAGTTTCACTCAGGGAACCATACATGGAAGGCCTGGAAATCTACTTCTGAAAAATAAACCCTGAGTGGTAAAATTCTACCTCGTCATCCCTGAATTTACATGAGTTGAAACTAGGAACTAGAATGAATTCAGTTTGGTCAAGTCATGGCCAACAAAGTGAAACCAACACAGACCCTACTTTTCAAAATTATGGCTCAAATCCCTGCTAGAAATAGGACGTGTTTGTTATAAAGCAAGGGCGGCATGTGCTTAGCCCAGCAACCAAAGCTCTTGGCTATAGCAGTACATGGCTCAAAGATGGCAGTGGCTCCACCATTTTGGATTTGTGTCACTCTCCACAGTCCTGTCCACCACCCAGTGCTACACAGCAGGCCACTGACAAGCCTGGCTGCACCTGGATCTCAGTCTTTTGTTCCAGACCTTCCACAAGTAATAAAGCATTCCAGATCACCCACAATTTTAAAACTCATTTTAGAAAAATACAAATCTTAAATACTTGTACAAAACTTTCAGATGAGGCAAGTACGTTACAAAGAACCGTTTTTTACTAAGAACTATATTGCTATAAACCATTCTTAAATTATTAAGTCATGTAGGTAACATATATTATTATTTTTAATTATCATATACAAATACAGAAAGAGAAGTGGTAATATTCTTTAAAATTTTTCATACAATACTTAGTGTGGTTTCAGCTGATCCTTTGTTATCACCTGCAATTGGGGGTTTTCTTTGACAATATATAGAGGGCATAATTCAAAGGCAAATGTGTGGATAATATTATATCCAGAATGCTGAACAGATTTGTAATTCCACAGTCACCTCTCCAGCCATATCACTTTATCCCACTCACATTGTCTCATCTGTAGGGCTTGGCTTCATGTCTGGCAATTATCTCTAATAAATGATCCATACTCTTGGCTTTCCTGGCTTCCAATCTCCTCTCTCATCCATCCATAGACCCTCAGCTTTCCCCTTCTGAAAATATTTTATAGTATGCCAGTTAGATAAATGTTGGGGAATGATACCTTATGAGAGTTAAGTGAAGTAGGAAATCTCTTGCTCTGGATGTAGCTTTCCCCTGAGGCTTTGCTCCTCAAAGTGTCCCAAACAGTAACGAGTCCTATTAGGAGATTATGAATATTTTGAGGTCCTCTCTCTTTCATTGAATACTCTGGCATGTCATGTCTGGTGATGATATTCTCAGAGCTGAGTGAGATTCCAGTGAAACATCAGAATTCTGGTTTCCATTATTTTTGTTGGAAGGGGCAGCTTCCTTCCCTTTCATCTCTGCCTGCCCTTCCCTGTACCCTGCATACTGGGTGCTCATGTAGCCTTTAGTCATGTACAAGAATGTATAGTGGGCCCTACCTCTGAAAATCGACTTATAGCAAACATAAAATGGTCCTTTATTTACACCATGGACATTAAAACAAAATAAGATAATTTTTGAACTGTAACTTACATTTATAGTCACATTGTGATTTAAATAAAAATTTACGGAGGATAGAAATAGACAGTAGTATTGAGAGTAATAAATATTTATTTAGTAGGACAGAAAAGAGTCCAAATGCTTTTGCTTATGGTACTAGATGAGAGATAGAACACTCACTCAGAGGCTGGATGAGGATTTGCAGCACAATGTTAGTAAAAGAGATAGAATCAGTAAGTAACAATAGAACAATTAGGAACTTACATAAAATCAGATGTCTCATTTTTCTTGAGAGCAGGGCGATTAGAGCTAGAAACAGTGAGTCAAAATCGACCTGTTGAAGTGAATTACTCTTTAGAGATGGCGTGTATTTTCTGTAGCTGGGCTCTCCCATGAGTTGAAATGACACAATGATGCTTTTCTGTCATCATTTATAGCGGGATTGCATATCCCTGTTGGTCTACTATAGTCAGGATTTTACATGAAAAAATTCTCAAATAACAAGGCTTTTTATTCTAAGTAGCCCAGGTTGGTCCATAAATTGCATAGGCATGATACACCTCTACCTTTTTGGTGACGAAAATCATTTAGTGCAACCGACCTCAATTTATAATGAGGAAGACAGCCCAGGGATTTCCTAAATAGCCATACATGCAGGTTTTTCATCATCTGGCAACAGGTCCTTGAACACAGAATTGGGAGAGCTCTCTCAAGTTGCTGATGTACCTGAGTCCTATTCATGATTGTATGTATATATTCATCCTAGAGAAGGGGTCAAGACGCTTTCTTTGGCAATGAAGGTCTTAGGATGTTAGCCTGAACTTGGTGATGGCCATGTCCCCAATGAAAACACCAAGCAGAAAGAAGCCGGTGGAAGAAGAGAGATCAAGTGCGTAAGTTGTTGTGAGTAGTAACGTGGGAAGCGCAGGCTCAGAAGTAAAAGTCGTCAGCAGCGTGAAGGGGCAGGATGGCCATTCCTGGTGGGAGTGGACGGAAAATAAAGCGCAGGCGGGAGACCACAGAGCTAAGTGTAGCTGGTGGCGCTGTGGGGCAGGTAGCCACCTTTCCCCCAAATAGTTGGCTGCAGGATGGATTTGCTGTGGGCAAACAAGGAAATGGGCTCACGGGACCATAACGGCACCCTCGCCTCTGCGAACAGTTCTGGGAGTCTGGGTGTGGGGAGCTGTGATGGCCACATGGCGTGGTGACGCCTTAGGGGGGCAATGGTGTGATGTTTCATGGCATCTTAGGGGCTATCAGCAGTGTTATGTCACTGGGGGTCACTCTCTTTAAGTTGTGGCATATCTTTTTTGTTGTTGTTCGGGTGGGTATGAAAACCAGGACTGATGAACCTACAGAGTCAGCAAGTGGAATAAAGGTTTCGGGGAGAGGGGGGCACGGGTGGTAGGGTGAAGAGGTGATGACATCAAGGCATCCACGTAGAAAAAGAATGTTTGGGAACTGACTGTTGTAGCAAAAGTACAATTCTGCTGGACACGCCTAAACCACGGAATGATGGGACATAGGTATTAATCCCAATTAATTTAAAAAATGAATATTTAAATTCTCAGCACTCACATTTTATAATAAAATAATACATTTATCTTGTTACTGCGTGCTAGAAACTTGGCTCCAACCTGAGCCAGCCTTGGGTGTAACAGAATTAAGGTCGCCAAGTCCTACATCGTGGTTATGATATTTGAGTCCAGATACCATTTATCAAGTTCAGATACTTCTGTTATATTATTAATGTCTCATTCTGTTATTATAGTTTGCCTTAGTCTGTATCCTATAGAGAAACAATATCAGTGAAGCTTATACCACATATGTACGTACAGAGAAATTTGTATCCAAAAATGACTCAAAGAGTTGCCGTAGGGGAGAGTTCTAAGTCTCTGGGTCAGATGTCAGGCTACAAGCATCTCCTGACTCACATAGTGTTTGGATGTGATGCCCCCAAGATAGACAGTAAGGCTGCACAGGTGAAGTCAGGTTGGTAAGTCAGATGGCAGGTTGTTAATGACGCAGCATCAGCAGGCAATCCAGCAGACCATTGACTCAAGTCTAATGAGCCTGAGGTTGATGCACCAGATGCAAGTTCAGACCCCGTAAAAAGCAAGCAAGTTTTCCTACAACATCTCCTCATAATACAGGTAGACCACAACCTTGAAGAAACCCCTTTGGAGTGTAGTGGAGGATTTGGTCTTAACAGCAAAACCACTGAGATACAGGCCCATCCAAGTTGATTCAAACTCTTAACTATCACATTATTTCTTAATAAGTTAGTGTTAAATGTTAGCTGTTTTTTTAACCTTTAGAAAGTTGACAATGTATTTTTTGTTTCCATCCATGGCCAACTGCCGTAGTGTGTGCCTCATAAGAGCCATAGCGTGTGGCTCATAGTAGCCCCATAACACGTGACAGAATCGCCTCCAAGGGTTTCTTGGAATTTAAACTATACAGCAACAGACAGCCTTCTTCCTTCAGATGGGCTGGAAAATCACACCACCTGTCCTGCAATAGTGGCTGAATTCTTCAACAATTTCTACCTTCACACAGGTGAAAAAAAATTGACATAAAAGCTAATCATCAACAAAGGGATTGCAAACCCTGTCATTAACAATATGTGCTTGAATCGTTCATGTAAAATGGATTATCCGCTGCGAAGGCCTCTTGGCGTGGCGGCGAGGAGCTGAGCTGCGATGTGCACGGTCAGCATTGGGAAACCACACGGCTCCTTGGAGCAAGACTGGGCTTTCTATCCTCACACACAGCTACAGTCGCGGAAACCAGCAGGGAGCTTCTAAGAGTCACAATAGACTGGATGGAAGTGAGTTTGGTTTAAACTTTCACCAAATTCACAATAACAAGTTAAAAAAAAGTCCTAAATGAAGAAGGTTACGCCAATCTTTTACTGTATTTTATTTATTCTCATTGAATATATTGGATTTTTCAAAGACGTTTTAAGTATGTAGCCAGTGTAAAATCACCTTTGATAGACTGACAAAAAAATTGAGAAACAGACCAAGAAGTCAACTGCCTGAATGTCCCTCCACTCCAATTGCAATAAAAAATTCATCCCATTCATAGACCTTGATTCATAGAAAAAGTGGTATACCTGTTGAACACCAAGTAAAGATGATTGGTAGTGACTGATGTCCACTGGCCATTGACCGAGACTGTCAGATAAGTGTGGCATGTGAATGTAGTCCACTCCTCATTAGTCATGTTAATTGGGGTCAAAAATAGCATCATCTGCTTGAATCTAAAAATACATTTTTAAATGCTACTTTATGCAAATAACTCAACTCTTTTGCCCAATATAATCTCTTAATGATCATTCTAAGAGGCTTTTTTTGCATGTAATAATTTGAAATGCACCTCATCATTTTGCCTCTGCCAGCATTTGGTGAAAGCTTGAAATCAGTTATAGGAGCATGGGTGTGGAGGCAGGTGAGTGGGCAGGCAGGACAGTGTCATAGGGATTTAAAAAAAGGTGAATAAATCAAATACCTCTGTGGTAAACTTTGTAACAGGAAATGATTTCACTCATCTCTTCAATTCAATATCTATCAATTAAATGTATCGAAGAAGATGTTTTGATATGTTGCTGCACCTTTGTAAATATTCCCTCTGGATGATGGAGATCCTAATGACCAAGGTACATTGAAGTCAAGAGAATAAGCAAGCATGAAATACTGCCGCGGAGAAAGAGAAAAGATGACAGATGAGCATCGCCAGGGCATGGCATGCTGCAGCAAGAAAGGGCTTCCTGCATGCTAGCCCTACACTGTTACTGTTAGGAGCCATAGACACATGAATAGATTTGTCCATGGTCCAGCCACAAAGACTTTTGCTTCCAATCTTATTGCCACAAAGTTATTCCTGCTTTGGGCAGTTGTATGTGCGATTCCTCTTTCTGAAATTCTCCGCAATTCATCATATTCATGGCTCCTTCTCAACCACAAACAAACAAGCTCACTGTCGTGGAGTCAGTTCTGACTCATGGAGTCCCTATAAGGACAGCGTAGACTGCCCCTGTGGGTTTCCAAGACTGCTACTATCTAAGGAAGTAAAAAGGGTCGCCTTTCCCCTGAGGACGGACTGCTGGTTTCAAACTACTGACCTTGCTGTTAGCAGCCCAAGGAGTATCCACTACCCCATCATGGGTCCGACACACTTCCCTAAGCTCCTCAATTCACAATGGAATCTGCAGCCCATTGCCCTATCGTCGTATCAATATAGAAGGGTCTTAATAGCAGTTATCATGATCTAAAATGATCTCATCTAGATCTTTGCTTGAGCGACACTGAATTGCAAGTCTGTATCCACTTTTAGAGTCTTTAGACTTTAGACCAAGCTCTAGAACATTGCCTAGGGCAGAGTTAATGTCATTCGATCCATGTTGGGAAAAGAAAAGGAAGATAGAAGAGGGAAGTTGCTGAAGTAGAGTGATGAGTGTTGACCCGCTAACAAACTAGTCTCAGAGCTTCTCCAGTGGCCTTGATCCTTTACTGTGCATCCACTCACTCACTCACTCACTCACTCACTCACTCACTCACTCACTCATTCACTCACTCACTCACTCACTCACTCCCATTCACTGCCGTCAAGTCCTTTCCAACCCATGACGATCCGATGGGTTTCTGAGACGGGAAGTCTTTATGGAAATAGAAAGTCATCTCTTTCTCCTGAGGAGCAGTGGTGGTTTGGAACCGCTGACCTTGTGGTTATCAGCCCAATACCTAAGTGCTACCCTACAAGATAGAAAAAAATATAACTATCTGTCAGATGAACAGAAATGCATATGTAGGTATATATCAGAAAATCCGTTTTGATAATATATAAATTTTTTAGGTTTTCAAAATAAATAATCTGAGTCCTATTTACATCTCTTACTATTTTGACCAATACTTTTTTATAAAATCAAATTTAGCACTTTGTATTTCATGGGACTAGTCAGTTAATGGATGCACTTGGATGGTGGTGCTGGAGAACCATAATGGATGTGCTAAAAGGACAAACTCATCTGCTTTGAAGAAGTGTGGGCAGAATGCTCCTAAGAGGCAAGACTTTATCTTACATACTTGGGCCATGTTGTTAAGAGAAACCGGTCCTTGGAGAGGGATGTCTTGTTTGATAACATAGAGGGGCAGCTAAGGAATGGAAGACGCTCAGGAGACAGACGGACACCATGGCTGCACCAATGGGCTCAAGCACAGGAACCACAGTGAGGAGGGCGCAGGGCCATATTTTGTTCCTATGTGTGCATAGGGTCACTACAGGTCTGAACCAACCCTGAGAAATGGAGGTAGGAGGCTGAAGTAAAGCCCAAGGCGGGACCATGGTTGGAAACCACTATGACAGGGATGTCACTGTTTGGAGTCCGCAGGAGAGGAGTCATCGAATTGAAAGGCAATGGAAGCTGTTAAACAAGGTTCACTCACAGTTGGCCCGAAATGAAAAACCCATGCAGTGCTAATTGCATTGACGAGGATGCAGTCAGAGCTTGCAGCTCTTCGAAAAGAAATTCTCCATGTTGACCACACAGGTTTTCAGTTGCAGGGTTACTGCTGATGCTAAACTGCTACTGCAATTCCATGCACCAGGAGTGTTAGGATTAGAGATTTGTATTCGACAGACTTCTTCCTGGGTCTCTACTTGGAAGCAAAATCCAGACACCAACTCAGCGATATGGCCAGAAGTCATAGGGAGTTGGGCTGTTCATTGTTGGTTAGGGTGCTAAGGGCCCTCGCATGTTCCAAACCCGTCCACCTGTTAACTCTTTTGACTAAGAGCTATGTCCATTTGTGCTAGCTCTCCCTCAGCTGGTACTTAGATAGAGAGACGGATGTCTGAATTTATAGAGTACAATTTGGATGACTTGGTTACTCACGGTCTTAGTTCCTCAAGAGACACTTCCTGCCGAGCAGGACCTAACAACCAAAATGTTTCCATCAGAATTGTTGGCAAAGACTTGGAGTTCACAATCCATGATGTGGATGATGCTTCTCCCTTTCTGGAAGGTCTTGAAAAAAGACACAGAGAAAGGCCCCACCTGCTCAACCTTCTGATGAACTTGCAGGAAAGGCTGATGAATGGAACATTAAGTGACAAATAAACCTATTTACGTAGTATGACGTATGCAAGAATGCAGGAACAAGGGACCAAATGATAACCATCTGAACTCTAAGACCCGCAGATGCAGAGTGATAGAATGCTATCTTTTAGGAATCAGTCCAAATGTGATTTTTTTTCAAGCCAAACTAATTGAAATCATTTAAGGGTTTTTTTTTTGCTTAAAAAGGTCTGTATAATTAGTTCATAGAAAGTCTAGGGTGCCTATGCTACGGATTTTATATAAAAAACACCGTGTATTGATGGTTTTAAAGACAACCGGAATAAAATTGTTTCAGCATCTGGGAAAAAAAAGAGAAATGCAACGGAGATATATGTAATGTAGCAAAGTCAGTAATTTGGTTAACTTTTGAAATATAGTCAAGATTGTAAAATGGTCCTTTGTGTAAACTACAAATAACTCAAAGTTACATTATAAAATAATTTACTTTTACTTATAAATAAAGATAGCAGAAATAAACTACACCCATCAGTGTTTGATTCTAAACCAAATCTATAATGATTTTGTTTCAAAAATACTTTTATATTCTTATTCCTAAAATTGACATTATTAATGAGATTTTTCCCCTCTTGAAAATTAAATCTGAATTTAAGCTTAATCGTGGCATTTTATTTGCTTTGCTGAAGCAGCTAAGAATAGATGACTTTATTGAAGTAGTCTTGAAACCCGTGGGACACATTGCTGTGGCAATAAGAGATAATAAAAAACATGAGCATTCCAAGCACAGAGAGATCCTGGATACAATGTTATAGCATTAACATAAATTAAAATAACTCTAGCATTTGCAAACAACTATAATAGGTGTACTTAACTTTCAACCCTGAAATAAGATAATATTTTAAAACATAATATAAAAATAACTTTTGGATGAAAATAAGTAAAAATATTTTTATATTAGCAAAATTTATTTATATGGCTATGCCAAAAGTGGTCTTCATATTATGTAATGTTTTTGAATAAACAAAACATTAGTGAGTATTTTAAGTAATGTCCCAATGTTTATGTACTTTTAGCAAGTATATTAACATATTTAACAGAATGTTAATATATTTAACAAAGTCTAAAAAATTCAATTTGATTTACATATTTTAAATTTCTGTAATATTTCGAGTGAAGGCCTATAATTGGGTGGATGTTATTATTTAAGTTGTCTACTTTTACACTCTTTTGTGCCAGTACCATTATTTACATTTTTTTCTGTGGTAGAGTTGCCCATTGTGTAAAACACCTACATTAGTTTTTTTAATTTGAAATTCACTGCCATTGATTCTGACTCATACTGACCTAATGCAGGGTTTCTGAATTGTCATAAATCTTTAGAATAGCAGAGTCTCATTTTTCCCCTAAAATGACTGGTGAGTTTGAACCACCAACCTTGCAGTTAGCAGTTCAATGCTTATATGACCATGCCACCAGGTCTTGTTAGACTCCACACCAAGAAAACCGTACAATTCTTGCACTCACTCTAATTTCCAAGCACGAATGACAACTAAATTGTGAATGATAATAAAAGTAATATACATTGCAACACCAAGCACTATAATTAGACTTTAGGACCGTGTTACAAATATGAATGAAAAAAGCACTTTCTATTCTTACACAAAATCATACCATAATTTAATTTGCTTCATTTATAAATGATGAATTCCTTGCCATTTTTGTTGTCCAAGAGGAGGTAATTGCTTTCCTATTGATAGTGAAGGCATCTACATTCATCTTACTTTGAAATCCACCCAGTGCTATTCTATGAACACATAATGAGTTTCTGAATACCTCCCTGCTCAGAAGGCTCTCACACTGAACTCTGACCAGGCCGCTTACACATCACCAGTCTTGCTTGTGTCGCCTGCTTGGCCGGATCCAAGGGCGCCTGGCCAGATGAGCATTCGGAATTCTGCCCCCAAAGGGACACTCTAAATTTGATAGCTGCTAGCTAATTTACATTGCTTTTCTTTTGAAGTGCTTAAATAGTAATTACTACAATAGAATATAACATTGGGATTGTTACCTTCTGGAAGAATAGAGGAATGCAAATCATGAAAGGCATGCAAAACAGAAGGCCAGCTATAAAAGAAGCAGTGGGGAACAGGCAACTTTGTAGTATTCCCTTAGATTTCCAATTAATACTTTGGGTCCCAAGTACAGTTGGCCTTCTAATACCAATATTAAATAGGAGATTCCATTAATCCAATTTCATGATTACCATTTTCATCATCGTAACTACCCACAGTTACCTTTAAAGGTATTTCAGGGAAAAATAAAAGAGAGATTGCTTTTGTCATTATGAAATATAACATTTATCTACCTCTTTGCCATTTATCCCGTTCTATCTGCTCCATCTATTCTAATTATCACCTAAATTTGGAGCCTACTCATTCTTATCTATGAGCCACGGACTATGTACTCTTTCCTTAAGTTCTTTCTCCCCTCCCCAAACCAACGCACTGTCATAGAGTAGATGCCGACTCATAGCAATCGCATGACAGGACAGGCTAGAACTGCCCCTGTAGGCTGCCGGGACTGGGGACTGGAACTGCTTAAGGGGAAAAAGAGGCCTGAATTTCTCCCGGGGGCAGCTCTATGTGGAACCATACCACCAGGGTGCATCTAAGACCTGGGCCATTTCACCAGGGCCTCATTAAACCTCTTCAATACACACTGCTTCACGTTTATACCTTTTGCACCGTCTCCTTTGAAAGGATAAACCAAAGCGTCATTTCTGTTCCACTGGCATTCCACTCATATCCTGCCCAAGGATGTGATCACTTGCTAAGCAAGCACATATAAATGAATAATTCCACTTGATCAAAGGGTAAAAGAAACAATGAGAACTAACGCCAAACTTCATGAAGGGCCGTCTTTACCGGTATATCTGTGTGTGTACACACATACAATGATTTCATTAGGTATGAACACTGTTCGAATTATGTAAATTTACTACTTACATTGACAGTAGAAGTGGCCCCTGCATTTGCTCTGGAGTCTATCAACTTGGCTCAGATGTGGAACGCAGGTCAAGATCGGACAGCACCGGCTACCTGTAGCATCTTTAACTGTTTGGACCCCGAGAATGCTTTCGGGATGTTAAGAAACAGAACCACAGTTAGATACTAGGAAATTAATTTCATGTCTCATAACTCTTCTTTCCAGAATAGCATTTCTTTCAAATCTGTCTTTATACAACCTTTTACAAAACTTTTTTCATCCATATCAGGGTGCTTCAAGACAAAAATCCAATTAGAGAAATAGTTGCCATTCCTGGTATAACTTTCTATTGTGTGCTAAATGCCCTTTAAGATTTCCCTCCCAAATAGTGAACCTGGATAGTATTTCTTCTTAGGAAAGGTCTATAATAAATCTTTCCCTTATATCTTTTTCAGTCTATTACTTTAACACAGCACTTATTGCTTGAACACATACAGGGACATCTGAGATGCAATTAAATTGATATCGTTTTCTTTTTCCAAGAAAAGACTATGGGCTTCAGACTGGTTTATAGCGTGGTGTAAAGAAAACAAAGATATTTGCTATTAAAACAATAAACAAAATCATAAAAAAGAAGAACAAATTGAAGTTGGCATTTGGATCATTTTACTTGGATCTGCAACCATTGCCCTTCCAATCAATAATGTATTCATAGCGTCACTCTGAATTGGAACCAAACCACTAGCACTGATTACCATGCAGAAGCAATTCAACCTATGCACAAGTTTCATATCTGCATATATTAGCTCTTGAATATCTATTGGCTGAGAAAATTCATTATATATCTGGACAGTTACATAAAATTTGAAAGAGATGAGTTTGGAAAAGTAGAAAGAAATGTATTCTAATTTAAGTATTGAAAGAGAACTTTGAATCATTTGTGATTGGTGCTTAAAAGTTTTGTTTGTTTGTTGGTTTAATATGTGATATTTAGATTTTGTGTCAACTTGGTAGAGGAGTCTGATATCTAATGTAATTTAATCAGCTCCATAATGGAATCTTCTGTGAGTATCCAAGTAGTTGCAGGAAGATTAGGGTGGAGGGGCACCCCTTTAATCAGGTCATGGCCTTGATAAAATTGAAAGGAAGTGTAATTGAGGGTACGGTCTGTTCCTATGTAAGTCGACTCTAGGGGAAAGCTGTCCCTCTTCTTGCTGGTGTGAATGTTGCAAAGTCACATAGATCTCAGATTCCTTGGACTTAAACCAATGGCTTCATGTTGCCTGATGACCCTGGGAGCTATCAGCAGTCTGCTATACTGTCTGCTGACCTTGGGTTCATTCAACTCTCCAGACAAAAGTCTGACTGGTGGAGCTTGGATGTATCCCCCTCTGATTCAACCAGTCTGTGTTCAACCAGCCTGTGGTCTTCTTGCTCCCTGGTTTGTCTCCCTGTTTGCTGGTTCACCAGCCCTGACAGCTACAGGAGTCAGAAAAAGCCTTCAGCTTAACATCTGACTCATGGAATTGAAATAGATTGAACTTACTGCTTCCACAACTGTGTGAGCCATTTCTCTCTCTCTCACACACACACACACACACACACACACACACACACACACACACACCACTGACTTTGCTTCTTTAGATAACACAATAACACATTCCTCAATTTTCAAATACAATTTTTATAATCTAAGGAAAATTCCATGTACACGTACCACTGACATTAATTTAGGGATATCATTCCTGACACATTTTTTAGGCAATTCAATTATACCTGTTTCTTTGTTTATTTCACTAAAACATTATAAGAAGGAAAAAATAAATCATCATAACTAACACCAAAATCTCCTTACAGGACTGTTATTTCTTACTCTATTTTATGTATTGTCAGAGAAACCTCATTTGTCCTTAATTTTAAAATAATGCAAGTAGTAATGACTAATACTGGCATCTATTATTTCTCAGGTCATGTTAGGAGCATGGATTTCTAAACATATTTATAAAGTTAAGGCACTATAAACATATGGCATTCAATGTGGTCTCTTGTCACCAGATATTCTTCATTTTTCTTCTTTGTCTCTGAAATGTCTACATCACATATATGACACTCTTAGATATTGTTGTTGTTGGCTGTCATCTAGCCAGTTTCACATAATAGCGTCACTATATACAACAGAATGAAACACTGCCCAGCCCAGTGCTATCCACACAATGATTGTTTTGCTTTAGCCCATTGATGAGTCACTGTGTTAATCAATCTCCTTGTGTCAATCTTTCTCATTGAAGGTCTCCCTTTATTTTTCTGACCCTCTACATTAGCAAACATGATGTCTCCTCCACAGATTGGCCCCTCCTGATAATGTATTCAAAGTATATATCATGAAGCCCCACCATTCTCTCTTTGAAGGAAGCGTTTTCATTACACATCTTGCAAGGAAGGCACTCTTTTCTAACCCTTTAATTTAAAAACATCAAATCTTCTTAGATCTTCTTTAATCCTTATCCAGCTTTCCCAAGCGTATCAGAGATTTAAAATAGCATGACTTGAGGCAGGCACAACTTATTCTTCAATGTACCATCTTGGCTTTATAATCACTTTAGCAATAAATTTACCCTGTGCAGCATGATTTCCCACTTCTTAATTGCTGCTTCTACGAGCATTGATTGTGAATCAAAGAAAAAAATAAATTCTTCATTTTCAAAGTTTTCATTTATAATGATATTTATTTTTTATTAATCTCACTGGGATAACTTCTGTTTTCTTCACATTTAGCTATAATCCATATAGAAGATTACAGTCTTTCATCTTCTTCAGTAAATGCTTGAAAGTCTTGCTTTCAGCAAGCAAGGTTGTGTTATCTGCATAGCACATGCTACTAATGAATCGTCCTGAATTTCTAATGTTACTTTTTCTTCAGCCTTTTTGGATTATTTGTGTAGCATAACGATGGTAAAAGCCTATAATGCTGTCACACACTCTTTCATATTTAAATCCTGCAACATCCCTTGTTCTATTCAAGATATAGGCTCTTCATAAAGGAGCACAATTATTTGGGGAATTCCCATTCTTTACAATGTATGCATAACTTGTTATGGTCCACACAGTCAAATCACTTAACGTTACGTAGGTACGAAAACACAAGTAAACCGGTTTCTGGTATTCTCTGCTTTCAGCAAAGACCCATCTAACATCAATAATGATATACTTCATCCATGTCCTTTTCTAAATCCAGCTTGAAATTTTGGCATGTCTCTGTTAATTTACTACTACAGTAATTTTTAAAATTATCTTAAGGAATGTTTTACTTGTATGTGATATTAATGATATCATCTGATAAATTATGCATTCTATTCAGTTACCTTTATTTGGAATGGCCACCAACATAGAATTTCTTTCAATTGGTTAGCCAGGTAACTACCATCTAAACTTACTGAATAACCAATGAGTTCTTATTGAACTGCATCTGTTCATCGAAACATTTCTTTAGATATATTTTTGATGCCAGGAGCCTGGTTTTTCATTAATAACTTTAGTGAAGCTTGAACTGCTTCCTTCAATATCAGTGGTCCTTGATCAGATGTTACCTCTAGAAGTGGTTGAATCTCTGCCCATTCTTTTGGTGCAGTGACATGTGCATTCCTCCAATCTTCTTTTGATCCTGTTTGCAATGTTTAATATTTTGCCAGTAGAATCTTTCAACATTCCAATGTGAGTCTTACATTTTCTTTCCAGTCATTTCAGTTTGAGAAATGCTTATTATGTTCTACCTTTTTTAAAATTCCAGGTACTTGAGCATTTGATTATTCAAAACTCTATCTTCTTGAGACATACTTTGAAATCTTCTACATACCTCTTCTTAAAAATTTTTAAATATCTATTCTAAATTCAGAACTATGTCTGCCCACTTGTCTGTCAGTTTGACATACTGTGAGAGCTTACTTGTTACTGGGATGCTGGAAACTATGCCACTGGTGTTTCAAATATTAACAAGACCATTTAAGATAGAGTGGTTTCAGAACTTCAAAATTAAAGCAGACGGGAAAAAAGATCTGGCAATCTACTTCTCAAAACAATTGACCAGTGAAAGGTTTTTTGAATAATAGCAGAAAATTGTCTGATATAAATAGCCAAAGTAGATTGTGGAGACAATCCACTGTAATTAAAATATTAAGAAGTGTAAACTTTCCTTATAATCATAAGCCCCATTACATTCAAAACATTTTTGTGAGTCATGATATCAGCCATTTAGTCTATTTCTCCTAAAAATGAGGAACATGGGAATTTACCTATGTCGATGCAGAGTTTTATGCAATGTTAATACGGAAAAGAATGCCCTTCAAAGAAATTTTAAAGATTGTTGTTAGGTGCCCTCAAGTCAGTTCTGACCCAAAGCAACCGTATGCACAACAGAACAAAGCACTGCCTGGTCCTGTGCCGTCCTTACAATTGTTCCGATGCTTGAGCTCATTGCTACAGCCACTGTGCCAATGCATCGCATTGAGGACCTTCCTTTGTTTGCTGCCTTCTACCTTCCCTTCCCCAGGTACTGGTCTCTCTGAACAGCAGGTCCAAAGTACGTAAGAAGAAGTCTCACCATCCATGCCTCTAAGGAGTACTCTGGCCATGTTTGTTGCAAGCAAAATTTGTTGTTCTTTGGCAGTCCATAATACATTAAATATTTTTCATGATCAATACCATTCAAATGCATTGATTATTGTTTGGTCTTCCTTAATCAGTATTCAACATATGAGGTAATTGGAAATACCATGGCTTGGGCCAGGCACATATTAGTCACAAAGTAACATCCTTTCTTTTTAATAATCTAAAGAGGTCTTGTGCAGCAGACTTACCCAATGCAAGGCATTACTAGATCTCTCTACTGCTGCTTCAATGAAAACTGATTGAAGATCCAAGCAAGATGAAATTCTTGACAACTCCAATCTTTTCTCCATTTATCACGATGTTACTTAATGGTCCTAGGTATGAGAATTTTGGTCTTCTTGACATTGAGTTGTATTCCATACTAAAGACTACAATCCTGGTTCTTCATATGCAAGTGCTAGAAATCCTCACACTAAGCAAGATTGTGTCATCTTCACATTGCACTTCCTCCAATTCTGAGGCCATATTCTTCTACCTAAAATCCAGCTTCTCTGAGGACATGCTCGGCATTCAGAATGAGTGTAGAGAGAGGATACAAACCTGGCACTCAACTTTCCTGATTCGGGTCCATGCAGTATTCCTTGGTTCTGTGGCATAACTGTCTATTGATCCATGTACACATTCTGCATGAGCACAATGAAGTGTTCTAGAATTCCCATTCTTCTCAAGGCTACCTGGAGTTTGTTATAGCCCACACAGTCAAATGCCTTTGTGTAGTCAATTAAACACAGAAAACACCATTCTGACATTCTCTGCATTCAGTCATGCTCTGTGTGACATCAGCAATGAGATCCCTTGCTCCATGCCCTTTTCTGAATCTGGACTGAACCTCTGGGAACTCCCTGTCAAGGCACTATTGAAATCATTGTTGGATAATCTTCAGCAAAATTTAACTTGCATGTAATATCAACGATATTGTTATATAATTTGAGTATTCTGTTTGGTCATCTTTCTGTGGAATAGGTACAGATACGACTCCCTTCCAGTCAGTTAGCCACATAGATGTCGTCCAAACTTCTTGGCAGGGACTAGTAAGTGCGTCCAGTCTCATCAGCTTGTTGAAACATTTCAATTGGTATTTCGTTAGTTCCTGGAGCCTCGTATTTTGCTATTGCTCTCATTGCAACTCGAACAACTTCTCTGACTGCCAACGGTTCTTGTTAATAAGCTGCCTTCTGAAACGGTGGCATGTGGACTAGTTCCTTTTGGCACCGTGACTCTGTGTTTTCTTTCCCTCTTCTTTGAGGGCCTCTTGGATCATTCAATATTATGCCCACAGAATCTTTCAATAGAGAAACTGGGGGGTTCGATTTTTTTCTTTAGTTTTATCAGTTTAAGGTTTGATGAGCACGCTATTCCTTTACTGGTTTCTAACTCTAGGTCTTTGTATGTTTCATTATCATATTTTATTTTGTCTTTGTAAAATCTTATGCTCTTTAAAATTTCCTATTCATCTTTGACTTCATCATTTCTTCCATTTGCTTTAGCTGCTCTATGATTAAGAGCAAGTTTCAGAATCTTCTCTGACATACACTTTGATCTTATCTTTCTTTCCTTGCTTTTTAATGACCTTTTGCTTTCTTCATATTTGATGTTCTTCATGTTTTTAACTTTGGGTAATATGTTTGTTGATTGTCTTTCTTTCATAGATGTAGTCAATTTAATTTCTGGAGACTCCCTCTGGAGAAGTCCAAGTGGACAGTTATCATTTGTGTAGTTCACAAAAGATATTTGCTATGATCAAGCCTCTGGTCTTGCAAAATTCTATCATGACTTCTTCAACTTCATTTATATCACCAATACCACAGTTTTCAACTACTGTTGATCCCCCAGTAAGTCAACAAGCAAAATCCCTTCAACACTGCAAAAGCTCTGTCGCTGTGGCCATTGGTATCTCCAGTCCACTTTTGTAGTGACTAAAGAACTTCCACCTCTTATCAGTCATTGGGTTTTTAATATTATTTTAATTTTGCTTTGTCTTCAGGATCATATGGGAAACCTATGTTTCATCTTTTCAGCATCCAGATTCAATAGTGCAGTAAAAAATGATAACCGGATCCACCTTTCCTGATGGTTAACCATGCATTTTTCTCCTGTTCTGTTTGAAAAACTGCCTTATGGCCTATGTACAGTTAAATGTTCTAGAATTAAGTTATCTAGAATTCACATTCTTTGCAATGTTATACATAATTTGTTAACATACACTTAGGCAAATGCACTTTCACAGTCAATAAAATATAAGTAAACATCTCCCTGGTATTCCCTCCTTTCAGCCCAAATCTACAGGATGTCGGCAGTAGTATCCTTCTTGCCATGTTTTCTTTTGAATCTGACTTGAATTTCTAGCAGCTCCCTTTCCCTGTAAAATGTTCTGCAAACATTTAAAAATTATCTTCAGCAAATTTTTAGTTATATGTGATATTAATGATGTTGTTCAATAATTTCCACATTTTGTTGGGTCACTTTTCTTTGAAATGGACACAAATCGGGCTCTTCTTCTCAGTTGGCCAGGGAGTTGTCTCACAGATTAATTTGCATAGGACAGTTCTACTTCTAATTTAGTAAAGCGTCAAAAACGGAAGTGGGACTCTGTTTCTTTGAAGAAGGGATATAATTGGTTTGCATGTTAGCTCTAGGAAGCTTGGTGGTGTAGTGAGTTATGAATGGGCTACTAACAGCAACGTCAGTAGTTGGAAACAACAAGTCACTCTCTGAGAGAAAGATGAGGCTTTCTACTCCTACAAAATGTTACAGACTCAGCCAAAGGGGAAATTCTACTCTGTCTTGTGGGATAGGTCTAATTTGGAATCAACTCCATGGAAATGAGAGAGTGTGAGTGTTTACTATTGCATCCATTTGCTGAAACAGCTCAGTTGGCATTCTATCCTTTTGTGGAGCCATGTTTTTTTTTCTAATGCTTTCAATGCAGTTTGGGCTTCTTCATTCAATACTGTTAGTTCTTGATCATATACTACCTCTTGAAATGGATGAATGTCATCTAATTTCTTTTTGTCCAGTGACTATATATTTCTTAAATATTCTTTTGATACTTCTTGTATCATTCAATATTTTTCCCATAAATTCAAAATTACAACTGCAGGCATGAATTTTTTCTTAACTTCTTTCAGCCAAAAATGTTCTTTATTTTGCATGTGCTTTTATTTTTCATTTTCTAATTCCAAGTCTTTGCATATTCCATTATAATATTTTACTTTATATTCCTGAGATGACCTTTGAAATTTTCTGCTCAGTTTTTAATTTTATATTTTCCTCCATTCATGTTACTACTCTATATTCAATAGCAAGTTTTAGAATCTCTTCAGACATCCACCTTGATTTTTTCCTTTTCTTTCTCTTTAATGACTTCTGCAAGTGAAAGTTGGACATTAATTAAGGAAGACCAAAAAAGAATTGATGCATTTGAATGGTGTTGGTGGTGAATTACATTTAAAGGACTATGGACTGACAAATGCACAAACAAATCTGGTTTTGGAAAAAGTATGGCCAGTGTACTACTTAGAGGCAATTCATCTTACATATGTTGAACATATTGTTTGGAAAGACCAGTGTCTAAAGAAGGGCATCATGCTTGGTAAAGTACTGGGGCCATGAAAGTGAGGAAGACTTCAATATGATGGATTGGCATAGTGGTTGCAATGATGAGCTCAAACATAAGAATAATTGGGAGGATGGTCCTGGAACAGGATGTGTTTCATTCTGTTGTGCATGCAAAGAAAACACTAAACTTGCTGCCACAGAGTCAATATCGGCTCATAGTGACCCAAAAAAACAGGGTAGAACTGTCTCTGTGAGTTTCTGAGACTGTAATTGTCTACAGGGATGCAGGTCACTATGAATCAGGAATGACTAGATGAGACATAGCCACCATGTATCATATAGATTTGGTATGAGTGGCAAGGATTTGCTCAGTGGCAAGGATTATTTTTTTGTCTTGGTTTGATTTGGCTTGCTCCTCTTTAGTGTGGAACTATATCATTCAGGGAGGCAGACTATATTTCTATACATCATGGCCTTCTAACAAAGATGCAAGAATTTATCAGCGGAAAAATTTAATTTCTCCACCAATAAAAGGCCATGAATCAATTTCATGCTATGGATTATGTTGTATTTGAAAGCAATGGTACAAGTAATATAGTTTCTGATTGCAAACATGCTATGAAATTCTGATATATGCATAGCTTAATTTGTATAAGAAAAAAACAATTCCCACACAAGTTGCATGTTGGACACATATAAATTCAGATGATAGACTGACAAACACCAGAGTCCAGATAATACCTCTGGGCACAGAGGTGACAAAGCCTCTGCCATAGATGTGATTCTGCTTCTAGAGTCCATGGGGTTTCTAAGGCTGTGAATGGTTACGAAGCCCATTGTCTCATCTTGCTCTCCCAGGTGGCTATCTTTTCTTTTTAAAGGCATGTTATTGGGAGCTCATGCAACTCTTATCACAATCCCTAATACATCCATTGTGTTGAGCACATTTGTACATTTGTTGCCCTCATCATTCTCAAAACATTTGCTTTCTACTTGAGCCCTTGGTATCAGCTCCTCATTTTAGGATATTTCTCATGCAAAGTAAATGATAGGATTTTCTTGAGAATTTGACCATTCATTAGTGAAGAACATCTGAATCTGTCATGAAAACTCTGTTTAGTCACCATTTGGAAGACTTTGGATATGGAAAAATGAACAGGAAATTATTTGACAATTTTGTCTGTATGCAAAAAGTTAATTCCGAATAAAAGTTTTGGGGATGAAGAAAAAAATTCAACAGTCCCTTTGGTATTTATAATACTGGTCATTATCCCAGTTTTACACAGTCATCACCATCAATCATTTTAATATGAGAAATTATACATGAATTGGCTGGAATTTTAGAGCATCAAATAAATATAGAGAATGAAAATATTCTTTAAGCATATGTAGGATTGTAAATTTGACACAACTAGAGAACTTGACACAACATGCTGTTTGTTTTTGTTTTTACTGACCCATCTCTTCTGTAATTCAGATCAAACTGTTCCAAGGTGTGGTTTGTGGACATCTAGCTTTTTAACAAGCACACTCATCCACTGTCATGCTACTGAAGGTCAACAAAATTGAAATGAATCATGCCTTATGCCTACAGTTCCTCTATATTTTTCCTTGGTACTAGAACACAATCAACTAAAACATTGTAAATAAAGAGATATCAGTGATATACCGTATATACTCAAGTATAAGCCAACCTGAATATCAGCGGAGGCACTTAATTTTACCACAAAAACTGCATAAAAATGTGCTGAAAAATTCGGCTTATATACAAGGATATAGAGTAGGTACTTTTACTAATAATAAATTCATCTGAGTTCGAGCCCTCAGCATAAAGTATCTCTCCGTGAAGACAAGTCCTGATGTCTCTGCTAAACCAAGTGCTATACTCTTAGAGACAGAAGCTTCATCTGTCAATCATAAGCGATGGAGCATAAGCTGAGGATCCCTGCAGCAGCAGCCATTGTCATCTCAGAGGCGGAAAACTGCAGACACACATTGGAAATATCATGACTTCCATTTCAGACACTGCAGTAAAACCAAGACTACACTAAAGAGAGTTCTAGAATACTTTTTCGCCTCCCAGTTTACATAAAAATATGTTTATATTAAACTATAATCTAATAAGTGTGCAATGGATTGATTAGGCATTATGAAAAAGTATAAGGTAGTCTGCCAAATATTAAAACGTGAGACCAAGACACTCATGCTAAGGAACATTAATGCCGATGCACTTGCCATATTCAGGGTTGCAACAAACCTTCAATTTGTAAACGATAATAATAGAGTCTCTACTATGCACATTAAAATACGGTAGGCCTTTCATGCTTTATTTCTCACTTCATCTCCTCATCGGACCTTGGCTTTTTGCCGTCATTCAGGTAGTCCACACAACAGCATGGCCACCAGGCCCCATGATCAAGGCTCCAAGGTCAGAGGAGAACACATCCTCCCAGAGTGCCTGCTCGAGTAAGCACAGGCCGGCTTCCGGCTTCATTGCTTCACACGCTTATGATTCACTGGTCAAAAGTAGGCACCAAGGAGATAGTAGAATTCCAGTCTGAGCCTGGAAGGGGTGAGGGGGTCATATTGGGCTCATAGTAATTATGTTTTCTAGGAGTAAAAACTCCTTTTCTGAGATCTTCTCCGAAAGCCTGAACAATGATAGCAATCCAACATGCTATTGACTAAAGATGTTTTATGAGTTCAGAAAAAGTTCCATGTGAAAATGGTGTGCATCACCTGATTATACATCAGTGTTATGTTAACGCTAAACAGATGGCAGAAAATGTAAACTCTGCTGAAATGAAGGGAGGGCCCTTTAATTCTTGAAAAACACTCTGAATAGTGTCAAGACAGAGAAATGTATCCTTTTGATATTTTAAAACTAGACAAAAATTCATTTTCTGACCAGTGAAGCTTCACTGATTTTTCTATAAACAAAATTCATCATCTCAAACTTCCCTTTGATTAGTTTAATTAGAATTTCTGCTTCACTGTAGCTGAACAAGAGAAAGCTAAGATGTGGGAAGAGGTCAATGATGTTTCTTACCACTCAGCTAAAACAGAATCGTATAAAATTTGTTCAGTTATGAAAATATATTTTGATCATAACATCTTTCCTATGCAGTATCTCCTTCCCCCAAAATTTTGATGGACATTCCATGTAAAATTATGGGACAACTTTTGTTTTTTGAAGTAATGCTTTCTTTTTCTTCAACATTTTTTAAAATGCTAAAATTTTAATAATATTGTTGATTTTTACTCCCTATATCAAAATGCCAATTTTATACAATATAATGAAAAACCTTGTACCAATCACTTGCATTTTTATTATTTTGTTTATATATGAATCTAATTGTGTTCAGCTTTGACATGCACCAAGGGGAAATACAGGAGCTAATGGTTGAGGTACCAAAAAGACAAAAGACTTATACAAGAAAACTACAAAACCATACTACAGGAAACTAAAAGTGACCTGCACAAATGGAAGAACATTCCATGCTCGTGGATTGGAAGACTTAACAAGTAAAGATGTCCATTGTACCCAAGGCACTTTATAGGTTTAATGCTATTCCAATTCAAATACCACCAACCTTCTTCAAATAATTGGAAAAACTGACCACCAATATCATATGGAAAGGGAAGAAGCCCAGAATTAGCAGAGAACTCCTCAAGAAGGAAAAAGTCGGAGGACTTACTTTACCTGATTTTAACACTGACAGTGGTCAAAATAATGTGGGACTGGCATAATGACAAATATTCAGATCAATGTAAAAACAAACAAACAGAAAGCCCAGAAATAAAACTATCAGCATATAGACAACTGATCTTTGATAAGGACCTGAAAAGCATCAAGTGGGAGGTGGATGCCCTCTTTAACAAGTGGTGCTAGAAACAATGGATATCCACATGTAGAAATATGAAACAAGATGTTTACCTCACCACAAGCACAAAACAAACTCAAGGTGAATCATAGACCTAGAAGTAAAATCCCAAACAATCAGGACCATCCATGAAGGAAATGGGACAAACCTAAGAACCTTGACCCCGGGAATACATAGGCTAAGTGCAATAGGGAAGGAGACACACACAGGTGAACCTGAACTCGACAAGTGGGATCTATTAAGGATAAACATCTGTGTGCCTCGAAAGACTTCACCAAGAAGATGAAAAGGTAACCCATAAACTGGGAGAGGATTTTTGGCAGTGACACAACATACAAAAGGCGTATTACTAAAATGCACAATGTCCTCCTGGCATGCAAAAAGAGGAAAACAGAAGCCCTTGAGGAAGTGGACGAAAGATCAGAAATGTTTCACTAGGGAGGAGATTTGTATGGCCAATAAACATATTACAAAACGCTCCCGATCATTAGCCATCAGAGAAATACAAATTAAAACAAGCATGAGATACCATTTTACACCTTGAGGTTGGCCAAAATCAGAAAGCAACAGGTATTGGAGAGGGATATGGTATATAGGAACTCTCCTCCACTCGGGTGGGTGGTCATGTAATATGTACAGTCTCTGGGGAAAGCAACCTGGCGATATTTAAAGAAAATGGAAATTGATCTACCTTGTGACCCAGCTATCCCTCTACTGGGCATATACCCAGAGGAGGTAATAAATAAAACACAACCAGTTTTCTGAGCTCCAATGTTTATTGTGGCACAATTCACAATCACGAATATTTGGAAACAACCTAAATTTCCACCAATAGATGAGTGGATTAGTAAACTTTGGCATATACACACAATAGAGTACAATGCATTACTAAGAAACATGGATAATCACATGAAGCATGTCATTTCATGGGAAGAGTTAGAGGAAATTATGATAAGTAAGGTCAACCAATCACAAAAGGACAAGTACAACATGAGTCTCCTGACGGTAAATATAATCAGCAGAGTAGGCATAGAAGAAAAGCCACTCATCTCACACTAAATGGATTGAGGCACAGGCAGTCGTATGGAGGTCAGGCCAAACCCAAGAAGGTACATGTTACTCCAACACAAAGGAGGGGAAAGGGGGGAAGGTCAAGGGAGAAAAGGGGGTGGGGGCACAAAGTGCGATGATGGCATGGGGAGGGGGAGCAGGGCACTAACTCACCCAGGAAGAGAGTCTTGGTTGTCTCCACAGAATTAGGAGTGTGCATAAAGATCCCACAACAGCGCACGGAACCATGAGGGCAACATACCCACGTGAAGGAATGCTTGAAAAGATTGGGCTACAGGCCGACCCCAATCAGAGCCAAACTGACCCACTCCCTAGAAGTATGTGCAACAGAGAACAGCACTAAAACTACAGGTTGGGGAAAGGGGCCAACATGTCACGCCCACATGGAAGCAAACCAAGAAGGAAAAAGACCTCTTATTGGCACACCAAGCCCGGAGTATGAGGTCCCTGCACACAGAGAGGGTCATAGGGCCCACAACACCTCATGACATGTTGTCCCCTTACTGGAGCATACTGAGACAGAGGACAATACTGAGAACACATGGCAGGGAGGTAGTGTGGTCTGAAATCCCCCGCAAACCAAGAAGGGAACATAACAGAGCAGCAACTGGAGCAAAGTCAAGCCACAAAGCACCTAAAAGCCCCCAAATAGACTTCAGGCTAGGAGGGGCAGTTCTCAGAATTCCCCCAGGACCAGGGGTGGGGGTGGGGAGGGGAGATAGTCATAAAGGTCAGTGGACAGACCTAGAATTATGCATGTTTTTCTTTTTTTTTCTCCTTTTCCCTTTGCAATCTTGTGTTTTCTTATTGTTTAGTCTATGTCATTGTTGGTTTGCCTACTTATATAAAACAGACTGGGAAGCAAGCTCAAGGAGAGAGCAATGGGACTGATGGTCGCAGAGGATCTTGGAAGGAGAAGGAGGCAGGGGAAGAGTGTGGTGAGCAAAAACACTATGGATATGGGAACAACTAGGGAATTAAAAGAAACAACAAGGAGGATATAGAGATCCTGGGGGTGTTGGAGCAAGGCAATATAGCTGAGAGGAAGTTCTAAGAGGTGGAAGTAGGGGGGACCTGATGGTGGGGCAGGAGGAAGGCAAAAAGAAACAGAGGAAGGATCTAGGAAGCAAAGCTATAGATAAAGGTATAAGCATAGGTGCTTACATATGTAAATACATTCCCATAAAAATAGGGGAATTAGCCTGTGTACCTATATTTATATGACAATACACTGAGGTAGTGGACGGACTTCAGGCCTCTGTTCATACCCTCCCTCAATGCAAGAACACTTTGTTCTAACAAACTGGCATTTTGTGATGCTCACTCTCTTGGCACAATCGCTGAAGACAAAATGGGTGTATAAGCAAATGTGGTGAAGAAAGCAGATGGTGTCCAGATATTTCTTAGCACCTGGATTATTAAAATATATAGTCTCTGGGGGCTTAAAGGCTTGATGTCAAACAAGTGGCCATCCAGAAGAGAAGCAACAAGCCCACATAGAAGAAGCATATTAGCCAGTGTGATCAAGAGATATCTTTGAAACCAGGTAACAGGCATCAGAAAACCCATAACAAACAAACAAACAAAAACATATTGTTTAGAACAAGGGGGATCAGAGCAGAGACCCAAAGCCCATTGTAGACAATGGAACATCCCCCACAGAGGGGTCACAGGGAAGAGATGGGTCAACCAGGGTATAGTAAAGCACTGAATGAACACACAATATTCCCTTGTCTCCTTGATGCTTCTTCACCCCTACTATCATGACCCCAGTGCTGCTTCTCAATTTGGACTAGACTAGAGCATGTGCACAGGTATCTATGAGAAATAAAAGCTCATGACACATGGAATCCAGGAACAGGAAGGGGAATAGTGATGCCAAAAGCGTAGGGGGAAGGGGGGAAGAAGAGGGGAGAAAGGGGGAATCTATCACAATGAGTGACACATAATCACACCTCCACCTCCAGGGGGAAGAACAACAGAAACCTTGGGGGAAAGGAAACAGTGGTCAGTGTGAGATATGAAAATAATAATAACTTATAATCTATCAAGGGGTCACAAGGAGGGGCTAGGGAGGGAAACAGAGGAGCTGATATCAAGGGCTCAATAGAAAGTAAGTGTATAGAAAACAACATATAGCAACATATGTAAAAATATGTGTGATAAAATTGATGTATGAATTGTAGTAAGAGTTATAAGAGGCCCTAATAAAATGATCTTTAAATAAAAAAATAAGTTCATTTTCTTGTAACTTAATTAATCAATTAAACCTACACTGTATTTCTTGTAGACTCTACTGATATAGAAGTATACCGAGATTCTAGTCAAAATTCATATAGCAAATCTTGCTTTCTATAATTTCTCTTTTGAATAGAGGAATCAGATTTTATAAACGTATTATCAGCTAATAGTTTAGATTAAATTGTTTTTATCAAATAAAACATTAAGATAGTTATCAGGAAATATATTTTTGCAAAAGGAGACACTTTCAACATTATTTATTAACAAAAATCACATTTATAAATGAAAGCAATAGTAATACTTTCAGAAATTGTGCCCCAAAATTGACAAGAAGGAAAAAATAAGCAAGTCCTAGATATAAAATGATCTTGTGTCACCATACATTTTTTCATGTCAAATTTACCTTTAATAAGCTAATTCCAGTTGTCGGAGTCAATCCCAACTCATAGTAGCTCCATGTGTCTCAGACCACTCCTCCTAAAGGAGTTACCTGACCTGGATTCCATGTGTTGTGAGTGCTTATCAGTACCAGTGTACATGCTCTGGTCTTGGCAGAAATGAAAGGCAGGACTGGGGCCATGATGGTTGGTGGGAGTGAGGAAGTCTCAAAGAACCAGAAGAATAGTGTGTGTTTCATTGGTGCTATATTGCACCCTAGTTGACTCATCCCTTACTTATGACCCTTCTGTGAAGGAATGTCCTATTATCTACAGATGGGTTTGGGGTCTGTATTAGTCTGGGTTGACTAGAGAAACAAATTCATAGAAACTCATATGTGTATAAGAAAGAGCTTTATATAAAGATTAATTGTGCACTAAGAAAATATCCCAGCCCAGTCCAGAGCAAGTCCATAAGTCTGATATTATAAGCCCATATCTGATACCAATCTATAAAGTCCTCTTCAGACTCATGAAATGCATGCAATAAGGCAAATGCCGGAATATCACAGACCAGTGGGTGGGAGGTCTTGTGCATCCAGTAATGTTGTAAGCATCTCAGCACTGGCAGGGGTCTCCACATGACTTCTCTAGCTCTGAGGCTCTGTCTCCATGTGGCTTGGCAACAGGAATGTCTCCCTGTGTCCCACTTCCAGCAAACTATTTCTCTCCTTAGTGCCTCCAAATGAGGTCATCAAGCTACCTAACTGAGGGGCCAAACTCTACCCCTTCACGTTCAAGTCTCAAGTTGACAGCAGATTTTTTAACTACCACAGTGTCTGTGCTTTCCTACCCACTTTGTTCTCAATAGAATGTCTTTTTTTGTTTGTTTTGGTTTGGGATCTTCTGGTACCTGTTACCTGATTCAGTCAATACCTCATGATCACACAGGCTAGTGTGCTTTTTCCATGTGGGCTTGTTGCTTCTCAGCTAGATGGCCGCTTGTTTAACTTCAAGCCTTTAAGACCCCAGATGCTATATCTTCTGATAGTCGAGTACCATCAGCTTTCTTCACCACATTTGCTTGTGTACTCATTTTGTCTTCAGATATTGTGTCAGTAGGGTGAGCATCGCAGAATGCCAGGTTGTTAGAAAAAAGTGTTCCAGCACTGAGCAGAGGCCAAAGTCCATCCACGACATCAGTGTATTGTCATAAAATATAAGTACATAGGCCAATACCTCTATTATGAATTAATATATTTACATTAGTGTACATCTATGTTTTACCTCTATCCATAGCTTTGCTTCCTAGATCATTCCTCTGTTTCCTTTTATCTTCCTCCTGCCCCATCATCACGCTCGCCGTTCATCTACCTCTCAGTAATTCTTCTCAGCTAGATCGCTGTTGCTCCAACACCACCTGGATCTCTACATCCTCCTCATTGCTGCTTTTAGTTCCCTAGTTGTTCCCTGATCTGTTCCATTGTTTGCTTACTGTTCCTTTCCCCTGTCTCTTCCTCCCAAGCCCTCCAGAAATGTTGGTCCAGCTGCTTTGTCCTCGATCTTGCTTTCCATGCCTATCTTATACTGGTAGACAAAGCAATAACAGAGACAAAGCAACAAGAAAACAAAAGATTGAATAAAAAGAAAGGGGATAAAAGAAGAACTAGCAAAAATGGTTACATATTTGCAGTTTTGTCTACTGACCTTTACAACTATCTCCCCACTCATCCTGGGGGATTCAGTGAACTGGTCCCCCTAAACTGAAGTCTATTTGGGGGTGTCCTCAGGGCTTTTGTGGCTTGGCTTTGCTCCTGTTGCTGCTCTGTTGTGTTTCCTTCTTGGTTCACCCCTGGATTCCCTGTGTTTCCAGTTCCTATCTGTACCAGTGTACATCCTCTGGTCTAGCCAGTGTTGCAAGGTAGAATTCAGATCATGACAGTGGGGCGGGAGGAAGCATTTAGGAACTAGAGGAAAGTTGTATTTTTTTATGGTTGCTACTTCGCACCCTGACTGTCTCGTCTCCTCCCCAAGACCCTTCTGTAAGGGGATCTCCAGTGGCCTACAAATGGGCTTTGGGTCTCCACTCCTTACTCCCCCGCTCATTTACTATGGTCAGATTTTTTGTTCTGATGATGCCTGATAATGGTTCAAGTCAGATTTATCCCTTTGATTTCCTATACTCATCTCTCCAATGCACTCTGTGTAGTAACTGCTTTCCTCCAATCCTCCCAGACTAGACGCCGGGAGCTCACCAGAGGGGCATTTCCTATGCAGAGCCCACATAGGAATCTTGGGCGCCATTGTCATCCATAGCCTTCTGGATTCCCACAATTTAGGCTCTGATATTGGTCCCTCCTTTGACTTTGGATTATATGATTTATAATATTTTGGTGACCAATATCGGTGTGCTTTCTCCATGTGGACTTAGTTGACATCTCACTTCAATGGCTGCTTGTTTGGAGACAAGCCTTTAAGACACTGGATGCTACTTTAACCAATAATTGGGTGGTATGTAGTTTCTTTGCCACCTCTGTGTTCCCTTCCTGAGGGCAAGTATCAAGTAGGGCCACGCTGTAAGAACTAGAACTAAGTGTCCTTAAGCTGGAGACAGGGCTTAGTGTGCGCCCCAAACCCATTCCTGAATCTACGTTTTGTTTGTTTATCTCTCTTTGGCTCCCTTCCAAAACCTTCTTGTTAACTTATGACAGAGAGTCTTATCGATCATCTCCCCAGGGAATAACGATCTTCCTTTAATATTGTCTTTAATTAGTCCCTAGTTTGTCTGTTCAAATTAGGGTGTTATGCCACTGGGGTCATCCCCTTGAAGTTGTGTTACGGTTTTCATATTTGCATCCCAGGACTGAAGAACCTATGGGACAGCAAGGAGAATTAATTTTTCAGATGAGGGGAGGAGTACAGGCATGGTAGGGGGTGGGCAAAAGAGAGACAATATCAAGGAGTCCAGGAAGAAAAAGAATGTTTGGAAACTCATTATGGTAGCAATTGTACAATACTGCTTAATGTGATTGAACTATGGCATAATATGATATATGTATTAACTCCCAATTAATAATTTTTAAGTGAGAAACTTGGACAATAAAACTTTGCATGAACAACATAATCAATTTTGTCACAGTTATGATTATTCCACAAAGTATCATTTATCCATCTAATAGGCACTTTGTGTGAATGACATGACATAATTATCATAAAATTGTTTTGGTCATCTTAATAACCATTACATAGATTTCTCATTTGAACCAGGAATGAAGTCCCTTTGGTTATCTAAGAGTGTGTTTATTAAATGCTTACTATTTCCAGGCATAATGTGTCTGGAATTTTGTGGCAAGTTAAAGAGGCGTTTAAAATAATATAGAAATATGAGTGGCTTCTTGTGAAGTTAAAAGCAAAATCTCTCATATACTCTTCAAATAAGCTTCAACAAAGGATGATTTAATTTTTAAACCTAAATTGATTGCATATATTTTGAGGCTCTGCTATTTATAGTTCTTTACTACTACATGAGTAGCGTCACACTTGTTTTTCTGTGGCTGCCTTTACGCACTGTTATGAGTTGGTTATATTATGAATCAGTTCCAACGTATAGCAACTCGATTTACAAAATACCACCTCAGCCCCAGTGTCGTAGAGCTGGTTATGAATCATAGCGACTCTCTCTCTCTCTCTCTCTCTCTCTCTCTCTCTCTCTCTCTCTCGGGCTGCTGAGACGGGGCATCTTTCTAGGGGCAGATACCTTCTCCTCCTGAGGAATAGCTGGTGGGTTTCAACTACTAATCTTGATGTTTAAAACTCTTCCGTTAACCCCAAGGCCACTGAGGCTCCTAACTGGCAAACTGGGTGAAATAAAATACCACTTGCAGTTGACAGTTTTAGGCCAAGGGCTGACTGTGAGATGGACCATAACCTTGCTTTTATGCAAGTTCAAGTTGAAGATAAAGCAGATTCAAATGAGCCCAGCAGAACCACGATAGGAGAATACCCTACTCCGGAATATCCAGGCACCCTCAAGAATATATTTGGGGGGTGGGAGGACTCGCAGGATAGGGCTGTCTTTGTGTTTGGGCATATCTTTTTCCAGCTGAATATGCCTTAAGGCAAGGCATCCAAAGAGAAAAAGATGCATGTTTATAAGCATAAATCAGGTTTTAAAACTTTTTATGTGAATCAGAGGAAGGTTTACAGCAGTGGTTCTCCACCTTCCTAATGACACGACCTTTTAATACAGTTCCTCATTTTGTGGTGACCCACAAACATAAAATTATTTTCATTGCTACTTCAAAACTGTAATTTTGTTACCATTATGAATCAGGCGACCCCTGTGAAAGAATCATGGCCCACAGGTTGAGAACCTCCGGTTTACAGAAAGTTCCATTTTCCATCCATCATTTCATGCACATTTTTCCCCATGGCATCGGTTATCTGCCCCACACTGTAACATCACTTTTCCATTCCTTGTTTCCTGTTTCCACCCTGCCTTCTTCCCTAGCCCTTCTGAACTTGTTCTTGGGTAAACGCTGCCTGTGTGTTCACAAATGGTGGATTAGTGTGTCGTGTGCATACTTCACTAGCATTATTGTTCCCTTATAGGGCTTCTTTTGCTTTGCTGGAAATTGAGCCACAGAAGTGAGTTCATTTCCAGTCCTGAAGAATAACTAAGTGTCGTAGTCTCAGGGGTTTCCCCAGTCTGTATGTGACCAGGACACCTTCAGTCTGTTGGAAGACTGAATTCTGCTCCACAGTTTTATCCTGCTCTCTGCAAGACCTTTTAACATGATCTCTTTCAAAATAATTGGTAGTTGTAGCCAGGCATCAACTAGTACTGGTCTCAGGGACATAGAGACCTGTGTTCTAGAGGTCCATTCACCAGTCGACTCATTTCTTCTCTATGTCTGACTTTTCTTTTCTCTTCTTAAATAAGGACAGGGAGAGACCATACTGATATGCATATGAAAACTTCTTAGGCATTGGGAGGATGAGTTACTGGGCCTGGAGACTCAGGACCATGGTGGTCTTCGGGGACACCAAGGTCAACTAGCTTATCATAGTTCACCATATTCATCCTCAAACTTTTTAAACAGGGGGCCAGTTCACTGTCCCTCAGACCCATTGGAGGGCCGGACTATGGTTTAAAAAAAAACTATGAACAAATTCCTATGCACACTGCATATATCTTATTTTGAAGTAAAAAACAAAACAGAGCAAAAACACCCGGCAGCCTAGATAAATATCCTTGGTGGACCACATGTGGACCGCGGGCCATGGTTTGACGACCCCTATTACATCCTACATTTGGGAGGATGTTCTACATCGTTGGTTAGGGATGGGATCTTAATAGCATTCAAGGTGCATCTACTGGTCTCTCCCTGTCCTTAGGAATTCAGTTTCTATAACCAAGCTCTAAGAATCAGGTCGGTAGCCCTGTTGAGAGTAAATTAGTAGTTATTTTATTTTTCCTTCAAGACAGCACTGTATGAACAGCCTTCTTGATCACATATATGTTTATCAGTTATCTTCAGGTCTTCCCCCACCCGACCTCCCGCCCCCATGGCCAGGATGGTAAGATTGGTTGAGAGTGGGTCCAGCTAGTTTCTTCCATCTTTGGGATATTTTGACTCTTCAGTTGAAATGTGACTGGGATTTTCAAGTGATATATTAAATAAACCTCAATAATTTTTATTATTGTCTTGATGCAAACTTTTTTTAACATTTATATTCTCCAAGCTCAGAAATAACGGATTGCTGAAGGATTACTACCACCACATGCCACCAACATACACATTTTGGAACTGAAAAAGGATGGAAGGAATTTTGAGGCTTTGAGCAACTGCTTATTTTGTTGCAGGTTATAAATACAAATGTTTCTAAATCAATTTGCTAAATTAATTCTATCATTTAAAAAATTTCACTACTGTACTAAAAATTTTTAATTGATATTATCATTAGAATTCTTGAAATGTAATTATACATCAATAGTAGGTAATCAAATCTGAAGATCTAAGAACACTTTGCTAGAAAATATTTATAAAAGCCTAATTGATTAACTGCCATGTTAACCATACATATTTTACTTGTCAATTTAATTTTTGTCTGACTGAAAACTGGCTTTGTAGGAGCATATTTACTTACAAAACAAAATTATAGAGCTAACATAAAAAAATTCATATTCACTTTACCTGCAACTTATCATCTATAATCCTGGTCTTTCCACTTAATATTTTTATATAAATTATCATTATAATTTAAATATAATTACAATGCCACTTTTCCATAATAGCAGTCTGAGGATTAACTAAGATCAGAAGCATATTAAACACATAATATAAACTAAGCAAAATAATTTGTACAATAAAGACAACCTCAAAATTTTAAATTATAAAATTTAAATTTTATTTGATAAATTGAGATCATGTATATTAAAAAGAAACTGAGAGGTGACTAATGAAATTAACCCAGAATATGTCAAACGTCTTCCTTGATTTTGGAAAAAAAGCCACAATTGAATTGCTCTTGAAATATAATGGTAAGACAGTGCACTTTTTGGCGTGCATCAGAAACAGGGACTCAGAGCCAAATCCCTTATACTTAGCCATATGGAAGTGAGGAGCTTGCAGCTGACAAAGTATTATAATCAGCAAGCATATAGTTTCAAAACTGCAAATGGAAATTTTACTCATGATACTTCATATTTCTAATTTTGATGCATACAAATCTATATTTAAAAAGATGAAGCTTTCATTATATACAATTTACATGTAGAATCCACCAATATGTGTAACTACTAAGAGTATCTTATTATTGAAAAAGGAGGGGTTGGGGGGAGTATTAAGGCAAACAAAGTATATTTGAAAGTGTTATAAACATTATTATAAACTATAGAGCCAAGACTAGTTGGCAGTTATACTACATAAAGATAGAGCTGTACAAATCTGATTATGTGTGTAAAAATTCTTGGCATGTGTTAAAACATTTCAAATAAGATTTGAAACAACCTGTAGCTTTAAATGTTGAAAAAATGCTTATTTAAGTGACACAGTATTTATTTTCCTTTTCCTCAAGGTGTATTAAAACTATTATGATCTAAAGAAAATGCCCTAAATGGGAGTTGGATAGGAAGAAAATAGATATGAAAGGTTTGTGAAAGGTGAAGATTTTCTACATCCAAATATGAGCAAAGAATGACAGCACGTCGAATCAAGTGGTTCTGTGTTGCGGTCGACCAGAAGAACACCAAGGCATGGGAGCTCTCTGGCAACAGTGGCAATTCCCGGGTGAAACCCACGGAAGGTCTCTCTTGGCCTCATGTCATATTCTAATTGCACACACGGATGAAGCAGTAGCTAAATGAGTCATCTGGCCTGGCATACGTGAGTTTCTACAGGCTATGCAAGTTGTGGATCCTATGCTCTTTGATAGTGATAAAGGAGGTTGTTGAAGAATGGATCACTGAGAGGCTAATCATATCTGTTAATCTCAAGAGTGCTGGAATTATAATGTTCTGGTACAATGTCCAGGGCTTCTTAGAGTAAGTGGAAACATCTCAAAACATACTTCTCACTTTGCCAACCCCATACTGTAAGGGTAGATCAAATCAATTCCATTCTGATTCATTTCTCTTCTGACACCAGCTACATGCGAAACATTTCCTGTTTTGATCATAGCAACTCCAAGTTAGATCGGACTTTACATATTATAAATACAAGTCTCCAGATGGAGAAGTCTGATCAAGAATTCAGATGTCAGATACAAGCCTGGGAGTTCCACAAGCTGTGAGTTGCGACCTGCTGTCTAAAATGTGGGGTTTCCCCCCTCCCCCTTCCAGACAGCTCCTAAGTTAGGGAGTTACCAGGGCACCCCTCACATTTGACCTATTGGCTCCTACAATTCCCTTGGTTTTCATAGTTTCTAAAACAATGTACTAGAACTATGGAAAGTGCTATACACCTGATTACAGCTTTGTTACAACAACAAAAATATACAACTGGCAAGACTCATAGGGCAGGAGCATCCACGACACAAAAGGGAATGTAGTCTCCACACACAGGCATTTATGTCTTTTATTCATCCGTAAGCTCATGGGGCTTCCCCAGCCAGAGGCTTGACTGGGTTGTCGTTGCATTCTTGTTGCTGTTGGGCGACATCGGGTTGGTCCAGACTCAGGGCCACCCTATGAACAACACGATGAAACGCCGCCAGGCCCTGCTTCAGCCTCACAATAGTTCCTATGCTTTAGCTCACTGTTGCAGCCACTGTGCCAACCTACCTTATTGGGTGAGACTAAATGCTTGACGACTTCAAACCTCTCTCCACTCATCACGAGGTTACCTACTGGCCCAATGTGAGGATTTTATTTTCCTTTACAGTGAATTATAATCCACGCTGAAGGCTACAATCTTTGATCTTCATCAGCAAGTGCTTCAAGTCCCTCTCAGTTTCAGCAAGCACACTTGTGTCATCACTGTATTACCACTTGATAATTAGCCTTCTTCCAGTCCTGAAGCTGAATTCTTCTTCGTGTAATTCAGCTTCTCTGAGTATGTGTTCAGCATGCAGCTCAAATAAGTGTGGTGAGAGGAGACAGCCCCGATGCACAGCTTTCTGATTTAAACCACACGTGGTTCCCTTGTCCTATTTGCACAACTGCCGCTTCATCCATGCCCAAAATGACCGACTGAAGTGTCAGAGAAGGCTGAGCAGGAGGTGCACCATAAAATCAGGGAACAGACTTTGCGGGTCCAGGTAGGCCAATTGAAGAATGTTTAGTGTTTATTATGAAAACAATGTTGCTGTAGTTAGGTGCCCTTAAGTTGGTTCTGACCAATAGTGACCCTAAGTAAAACTGAACAAAATGTCGCCAGGCCTGCACCATCTTTACAATTGCTGTTATGTTTGAGCCTACTATACAGTTATAGTTGTGATGAACTACTTGTCCACTTCATTAAATTCTAAGTAACACAATGATAGAAAATATGTTTTTTGCTCACTAGTGTATCCTCAATTGCTTGTATAATATGGTTACATACAAAGCACATAATATATTTTGGATTAATTATTGAATAAATAAATAAGGGTCTTTAGATGATTGGAAAGGTTTAGAATATATACGTAAAGTAGGAAAAATAGTGATGGAAATAGGAAACATTAGGAATGATTAGGGGAATAAATGCCTACAGAAGAATAGAGTTTTGAGATAGGAAGGAGACAAATTGACCATAATAATAAAGGGATGATTTAATGGGAAAGATGAGGTACACTATTTATTTGCTTGTTGTGCTAAAACTAACATGATTCTTAGTGATAGTAATGGGAGTGACTACAGAAAGAACATGTTCTACTGAATATATCCTGTCCGCTTGATTGTTTAAAATTCCCCTTTGTGGTGGTAATCCAATTCAAGGACCGTTTAGGGCAGTGAATTACTTAATGTGACTCTTCCCGGGATTTCACTACCAGAAAAAGTCTAGAGTGGAGCTCATCCTGTAGATACAAAATGCCTGCACAGTGAACCTCTGAGATCAGATGATAGCTACTACATCAGAGGACCAGTGGGCAGAGCCAGAGCGTGGAATAGTGATGAAATCCTCAACCCATAGAGCAAATCAAGCTGAGTGCTTTGTGCAGAAGGATGGCTTGCAGAGTAGGGAGCCTCTGGGCACTTAATTGGGTAAGCTGGATTGCTGACCCAGCAAAGTGCCTTTGGGCTGAGGCTTACTGGAGTGGGGTGGCAATGGGGACTTAATTCAGGGAGCTACTTTTCCTGAACCATGGAGCTTGATCTGAATGCTTTGGGGCTGAGGTTTATAGCAGAGTGGAATTCTCCTTTGAGCATTTGCTAGCAGACCTGACACTTTGTAACATGTCCTGGTGAACAACTACCCTGAGCATTACTTGATAACATCATGTATTATCATGTGTTTCTGTGTAGCCATCACTAGGGACATTAGAAACTATAAGGGTAAATAGTGGGCACTTATTAAATTTCAAACAGACTGTATCGGTCAAACAACAGTTCATGGTGCACAGTTCAGTATGTGTGGTACTTGCTAGCCCATGGTTATATGTTCTTTCTCTATGAAATTCAGTAACAAACCAAAAGTTGTTTCTCAAAACTAAATGAATTCTCTTCAGAGGATGACAAGGATTTGCATCCATATACTAAGGGTCTGCACTCTGATTCACCCAGAGGAGCCAAATTACATCTCTATCTGCCATTGCCACTTCAAACATCACTAAATCAGGTGGATCATATAGTCTAACTGGTTGAGGAATTTGACCCTACCAAGCACATTATTTGGATGGATTTTACAAAACTTGGATCTTCCTATATCGGATTTCCTGTGGCAGAAACTCACAAAGTGGGACTTCCTGGGATGGTGGAACTGGCGAGGAGTTATGTCATTGTTATTAGGCAGTCCTTCCTTGGATACAGTCTTTGAAAATGTAACTTTTCTTGTGGAAAGTGGTGTGAGAAATTGAGATAATGATCAGTGTCTAGGTTATCACTAACAGACATTCTAAACTTTATCGCAAAAGAAACAGCATTTCTTTAGTCCCATGATGATGGATACGTGGGTATTGGCTATTATTAGTGGAAGACCAGGATTAACAAATGGAGTCAATACCTTGAATGAGCCATTTCAGATAGACTGGATAGCTCCATTTTCAATTTCCTTACTCATCACCCCATTTAAATCAAGGATTTTTGCCAGGGGGGAATTGATCAGTTCCTTGGCCACTATATCGAAAGAAAAGTTCTTTGGCTTTGAGTAAATTAATATTCAAGATGGGTGCTTTTTTTTAGAAGCCTGTGAGATCACAATTCACCTATGAGGAATACTAGTTAATAAAATTATTATTCAAATTTACACACTAGCTCCTAATATCAACAATGAGGAAGCAGGAGGTTTATTTTTTTAACAACTTCTGCAGTTTAAAATTGTTCAAGCATGCAATCAAGAAGCATTGATAACTCCTGGTGATTGAAAAGAGATAGGTAGAAACAAAGAAGGATCACCAACCCAAACCAAGCCAACCATTGCCAGCGAGTCGTTTCTGCTCCATGGAGACTCCAGATGGGTTTCTTAGACCGAGACTCTCTACCAGAGCAGGTGAAGCCATCTTTCTTCTACAGATGGTCGCTTTTATAGCTCTGATGTTTGAAGCCCAATGTGGAAGGATCCCATGGGAAAGTATTGATACAAGAAGCAACAAAAGAAGAGTGGGCAGCCAATAACACTGGATACAAGAAGGATGACAATGTTCTAAAACTGATTCTAGTGATGGTTGTACAATTTTTGATGTGACTGAACTATGAGTTATGATATGTGAATTATATGCCAGCAAAATTATTGAACAAATTTTAAAGAAGATCTGAAAAATATATATGGTCACTGTACCCAAAAGCCTTGTTTCACATTCAATTGTCTTAGTAGGTAGCATATATTGAATAATCAATTTCACTGAAGGAAGAAGCCCAAGCTACATTGAAGTTTGGCAAAAATTAGGCACCTAGAATTATGGATGGAAACCATTTGGAATGTTTTAATAAGTAGATATAATAATAAAAGTATGCAATTGTTTATACCAAGGAATTTGGAAAACAGATACAGGTCAACTTGCTGAACAGATTCATATTTGTGCCCAGTCAAAAGGAAACTGATCCAACAGAATGTGCAAGCCTTAAAGCAATACCATTATTATCACAGACAAGAACAATTTTGCTAAAAATAATTCATAGCTGCTTGATGTAATAAATCAACAGGGAACTACCAGAAATCCAAAGCATGAAGTAAAATGTATCACTGCTGATAACAAATGGAGTTTGACTGAAAGCAGAATAAGCCAGAAAGGTGCTTAGCGCTGTATTTTATTGACTACATGGAAACAGCTGATAGTATGGATGCTGATGAATAACATTCAGAAGAAGGGGCGATACAAAACAATGAATTAAGCTCTTGGGGGAGAGAACCAAGACACTGAATTAAGCTCCTGTGGAAATTGTACATAGACCAAGAAGCAGGTGTTCAAACAGCATAAGTAGATACTGGATAGTTTAAAAGCAAGAAAGGTTTGAGTCAGGGTTGTATTCATCACCATATTTATTTAATCTATGTCTGAGGAAATAATAGAAAAGATCTGAACTATGTGTAAAAGAACATGATATCAGGATTTAAGTAAAATTCATTAATAAGCTGACATTTCTAGATTGTGCAATCTTGCTTGCTGGCAGCTAAAAACACTTAGCACACTTATTGATGAAGATTAAAGACAATAGCTTTCAATAAGGATACAATCTTCATTATTGGACAATAAGCAACACCATAATAAATGGAGAAAATATTAACATTTTTAATTATTTCAGGTTCTTTAGATCTAAAAACCAATGCTCATAAAAGTAGCAATCAAAAAATCAAATGATTGAGTGCACTGGACAAATCTGAAAAATATTCCTTTTGGGTGTTACAAAACAAAGATATAACTTTGAATATTAAGATTTTTCTGACCTAGACAAATGGTATTTTCAGTTGCCTCATATTCCTAGGAAAACTGGACAGTGAAAAAGGAAGATAGAAGAAGAGTTGATGCATTTGGACTACGGTGCTGGCCAACAATGTTATATATACAACGGTTGTCCAAAACCATACAATCTGTTTTAAACCAGTACAACCAAAATGCTCTCTAGAAGCAAGAATGACAAGATGTTATTCTTGTATTGTGAACATTGCATTGGGAAGGACCAGGTTCTGGAAAAAGACATCCTGTTTGGTAAAGTAGAGGGTTATCGACAAAAAGAAAGACTCAAGATTTATTGACACAATGGCTTCATTAATGGGGTCTCACATAGGAATAATTATGAGGATGGGACAGGACTGTGACACCTTACAACAAAACCTCAGACTATGTATTTATAAATATATCATCTGATAATTCACCAAGCCATAATTTTAGCTTCTTGCTTCTGTGGTCTCATAATAAGGGGTTTAGAGCAGGGCAAGCATATGAGAGCACTAAGTTTACACTGTGTGTTGAGGTGATGGTCTTGAGCCCATCTGGACTACGACTGCTTTCTATGCACGTCATTATAACAGGCATTAAAATGGTCCTTTGTGGGACATATTTACCAAAAGTATCTTATATCGACTAGTTCCTAAAAATATGTGTATTCAAAAGAAAATGGAATCAATAAACATAAAATTCACTGCTCCCAAGACAATTCCAACTCAAAGTGACTCTGTAGCACATTGGTTTTCTGACGTTGTACATCTTTACTGGTACAATAGCCTCAGATTTTGCCCTTTGCCTGCAGATTCTGAATTTGCTTTCAGAGTCTGAATCCAGTTGGATTCAAACTGGATTCAGACGAGGATGTGACATGTCTGATATCATTGCTAGCATCAGATGGATCCTGGCTGAAAGCAGAAAATTGCCCCTCCCCCCAAAAAAGTTTACTTGTGTTTTACTGACTATGGAAAGTTTGGGTTTTAACAAACTATGGATAATATTAAGAAGTCCTAGAATTGAAATATACTTACCTGTGCTCACATAGATGCTGGGGCAGTCATTCAAACAGAACACGAGGATACTGACTGGTTTAACATAAAGAAAGGTGTGTGCCATGCCTGTATCCTTTTACCATACTTATTCAATCTTTATACTGAGCAAATAATCAAAGGAGCTGCATCACATGAAGAGATAGAAACAGGTTTGGAGGAAGGCTCATTAACAACCAGCCACATGCAGATGATAAAGTCTTACTAGCTGATACTGAAGAAGACATGAAGGACATGCTGATGAAGATGATAGACTACAGCCTTCAGTATAGATTAGCAAAAGCCAAACTCACGGCCTTCAAGCCTATTCTGGTTCGTAGCAATCCCAGAGGACAGGGTAGAACTGTCTGTGTGGTTTTCGAGGACTCTTGTAGGAGTAGGAATTCTCCTCTCTCTCCTCTGAGCAGCTGGTGTCTGTGAACTGTTCATCTTGAGGTTGGTAGCCCAAGGAGTCATCACTGTAGCCAGGGCTCCTTCAGTATAGATCGGACGCCAAAATAAGACTCAAAATTCTCACACTCTGCCAATGAACATTGTAATCAACAAAGGAAAGATTGATTTGTTAAGGATTCATTTTTCTTGTGTCCACCATCAACATTCAAGCAGCACTCAAGAAATCAAGAATTCTTGAATTGAATTGATTTGCTGCACAAGTGATCATTAAAACATTAAAGACCTACAATATCATCTAAGGAATAATATGCACTCAATTTAAGTCATAGGATTTTCCGTTGCCTCATATGCATATCAGAGCTGGACAAGGAATAAGGAATTCCAGAAAAGAATTGATGCATTTGAATTATGGCGTGCTAAACAATATTAAATATACCATGGACAACCAGAAGAATGAATAAATTTGTCATGGAAGTAGTGCAGCCAGATGCTCCTTTGAAACAAGAAAGGAGAAACTTCATTTCTTGTACACTATTATCGGGAGGAACCGGTGCCTGCAGAAGGACATCAGGCTTGGCAAAGTTGAGGATAAATGGAAAAGAGAAAGGCCTTCATCTAGATGGATTGACACAGTGGCAGCAACGAGGGGCCTGAACACCGTGATTTTGAGGATGACCCAGAGTTGGGCAGTGTTTTATAAGGTGGCTGTTATTTGGGATGAATTCAATGGCAGTGAATATGGTGTTTGCTTGTTTGTTTGCTTTGAGTGACATTGTTGTGTTCTGTTGTATATAGGACCACCACTTGGTAGAAACTACAAAATGTTACATGGAAAAAGAAAATATCTGATTATTTTAGTGATACCTTGATGTGATTATCAAACCCATTTAGTTGTTTTGAATATCATTATATATGACAAAAATCAAGTGTATGCTTATACTGTATACACACTTCCATAATGCATTAAAAATAAAAGGCATAGGAGACTTCATGCTTGATATAAAAAAAAGGTTGTTGAAAAAAGTTGGGAAGACCCTCAAAGCCATGGACTGATCCCCTGGCTGCAAGCATGATCCCGTGGCTGCAAGGATGATCCCCTGGCTGCAAGCATGATCCAGTGGCTGCAAGCATGATCCTGTGGCTGCAAGGATGATCCCCTGGCTTCAACGATGATCCCGTGGCTGCAATGATGATCCCCTGGCTGCAAGGATGATCCCGTGGCTGCAAGCATGATCCTGTGGTTGCAAACATCCCGTGGCTGAAGATGGATTCAGACGGAGAAACCCTTGTGTGGATGGCACGGGACGGCTGTTGTCATGTAAGACAGTGTAGGGCTTCACTGTGAAATTTTGAGACTATACCTCTACTCCGGAGGACAACATCCCATTGTTCTCCCTCTGAGTGCAGTGTAAAACTGATGACTTGCACTTAGCAGCCCAACGCCTAAGCACGACACCACCAGGGCGGCTCTCCCAACTCATTCAGGAGCAGAAATGGCCTCGCTGGCACTGACACTTTTTGATGGGGCAGTTAGTAGAACTCTTCTGACCCAAGGCAGACACACCAATGGACAATGAGGAAACAAGCAGCTCCAGATGCATCTTGCTGTGGACCAGGTTTCTTTCTCCCTGTCCCAGGCTAGCTTTGCATTCCCTGAGTTGCAGGCTTTGCCTAACTGCCCTACTTTCCAGTCAGCAGCTTCCAGGCCTCCCTTGCACAGTCTTCTGGACACAGTTTCACAATGAAGACAGCTGTGGGGGGGTGATGATGGGGCTGCTATTGTGTCCATCACAGGAGGACTCGGCAGCCCTTGTTCTAAGAGGAATTTACCATTGATAACTCCAAGTCTTCCTACAGGTGCTGTCAGAGTGCCTAGGAGGCAAACTAGATAGGACAAACTTTGGCTACTGAGAGATAGGAAATGGGACAATTCATTGATTTTATTCTGATTCTCTGGAGGCTGTGTTTTTTAGATGTGGCTGGTTCAGAGCCGCATGACCGTGTATTTCCTTGCCTCCCTTCTCTGCTCCATTTCATTTCCTCTCATGTTCCTTCCCTTGAAACACGTTCCTCAGCACAATATTAGCATGAAAGTTTGTGCCTGGTTCGGTGTTGTAGCAATCCTAGGCTACTACATCATCAGAGAGAGGGAGTTCACCAAAAATAAATTGAAAGGTCACTGTAATGCAGAATGGATTATGGAAGGTCAAGAAATCACAAATGCCTACGACATCATGCAACAGCTATTAATTAACATATTCTAGAACTACAGTTCTAAGAAATGCACCTCACTTAACTTCATTGGACAGTTGCCTATCTTTAAATCTAAACTTTTATGATTCCTTGCCTATTAAACTTAAATGTGCTATAAAGTTACTCATTCAACCTACGAAAATTTCCATGAGGTCATGATTCTGACTTTGAAAGGGAGAGGCAATCAGATGATCAACTTTTTTTCACAAAAATATGTGTCGAGCAAGAATGATCTACAATGACTTTCATTTATTTTAACCTCCTATCAGCAGAACATTGAGCCAGTAACAGCCCAATGTCAAAAGGATGAAGTGACCCACAGGAAGAAACCATTGACATTGGCATCCAAATTGCTGTGCATTGAAGCATCATCTCAGCTTGCAACCTGGCATTCTGGCTCTCCTTGCTCACCAGAAAGCTCAAAATTGCTACATGACATAATCTGTCAAAGTCTACAAGGATAAAGGTTCGACATAGAATGTGATGTCATCACAGCCAACCTCTAATTAAGAGGGCCTTTCTCCTAATTCACATTGACACTAAAATGACAGTCACTGTATTCATTCAATAACGGCAATCTAAGAACATGACAGTAAATGCTAAAGTGGTTTTTCTGCACTAAAACTGTCAAATGCAGTGAACTTCCCATTTTGGAACAGCGTCTTAATTTTGCCTCAACTGATAAAGAAAAAATAGTATATAATTGCAAATGTGTCATAAACATAATTGCAATACCAATACCCTCATCATTATATAATTTACTCTTATTAATGTCACCTAATAGCAAAATAGTTTACCCAATCATAATAGGAATTGGAAACACTTGTAGAGTATTTCCGCGGTGTCAGGACTATCCTGAGTGCGCTATACAGATAATTTCCTCCTTTATTCCCACGTGGTAGTGAGTCTCCAAGATGATCATACATGTGCAGTCTCATCCTATATTGTTCCTTGTTTGTTCTGTGTGCCCCAAAATACCGCTTCCATTGTTAGATTACAGTGAACAGGCTTCTCTCTGGGGCCCGCTCTCTTTCAGGTGCTCTCCTTTGCTCTCCCGCTATCTTGTTCTCATTCTTTCTCTCACTCCAGCCACTAACTCGGGAGTAAGCATTCTGAGATGGTATTAATAGGCCTACTAATCCAGTGACCAATGCGAGGCGAAGCTCGTCAACAACACTTGCAAGTGGATTCTCTAGTCCCATTTGAGTTGTGAGATGATTATATTAGTCCAGGTTGACAGCTCGTCTATAAATTTGTGAGAGAGTCCAAGCTAAACTAATTTTGGATTCTTAGCATTCAGCAGTTGAGTGAGATTATGTCTACTTTTGTTTGTTTGTTCGGTGTTGCTTACTTAAGTTATTTTGAGGGTAATTTTTTACAAAACAATGAGTAACACATCTACAAAAACTCTGAAAAGTTTATGATTACTGAAAGTTTTCCTTTCTCATTAAATCCACAACAACTTTTCTGAATATAAATTGATAATGTATTTCTAGAGTCTCTATTCAGTTATGTTGGCCCATCTCTATTTTTCACCAATACCTAGAGGTTTCAATTATTTTAGCCTTTATTAAGCCTTATATGGATTAGGGAAAATTCTCCAATGTTGTTAGTCTTTTTCAAAGTTTTGTTTTTCTTTAATGTTCTAGGTCCTTTGAATTTCCACATAATTTTAGGCATAGCTCAGTAATTTATATATAAAAGTCTGCTGGGATTTTTATTGAGATTGCATTGACTCAACGGATCAATTGTGGGCAATGTAACATCTTAACAGTATTGAGATTTTAAATCCATAATCTCTCCTTTGATTTAGGTCCTCTTTACTTTGTCTCAGCATGTTTTTTTGTTTGTTTGTTTCAGAAGAGAAGTTTTTCAGATTTTATATATTTATCTGAATTTATTCTTTATTTCCCAACAGTTTTATTGGCACAACATTTACATATTATACAATTCCAGAGTTCAATTGTTCAATCATATCAAAAAGAAATATACAGTCACCACCACTTCAGTATTAGAGCACCTCCCCCCCATGGTTAAACCGCCTTTAAAATGAGTGTGCAGTCACAGTCCGTTCTAGTGCCCCCCCTGCCTTCATTATTGACACCCGAAATCCCCTTTTCCTCCCTATCATCCACCTCCAGCCCTACATTCTTGTATATTATTCTCATCAAGCATCCATTCCTTCTGCGCTTCACAGCTGAGAAAACCAACAGAAAACAATAAAAAACAAAATTGCACTAAAATGTCAAGTATAAAATCATAATAATATAAAGACAAAAATACAAATAATGAGTAAGACAGAAAAGGCCCTCCCCACCCCCCACCCCCACCCCCATCAACATTAAAGAGCCAGGGAGGAAATTTCTGTCATGGGATAAGTAAGAGATTCTTGCTCTCAGTACAAATTCAGGGTGGGTCTAGGTGGAGGTCAACTGGCCAAGAATCGAGTGTGATCCAGCATAGCCAAGATGACAATGGCCTCTGTCTTGATAGTGAGGCTGTTTGCAACTCTTGCCTTTACTAGATTGAATCTGTTAGCCACTCAGTCTGACTACAGACTCTGCAGGTGGGTTTGGAGAGCCTACTGCTCTCCATACCTACTACAAATTATGTGTTCCCAATTTTAGCTCTGATACTTTTCTCCTCGCCATATTTGGTTTTGTAATTGGATCACACATGCTGGTGTGCTTCCTCCATGTAGCTCCTTGCTTAGATGGCTGTTTGTTTGAATACAAGCTGTTAGGACCCCAGACACTATTCTGATTGATAGCTGGGCACCGTATATACTTTCTTCACCATACTTTACTATAGCACCCTTATCCTCACTGATCATGTCATGAAGGTGAGTATCAACCAGGGCCATGTTGTAAGAACTAAGTATTCTTAAATTGGAGCTAGGATTTAGTGTGAGCCCCAAACGCATTCCGGGACCTATGCTTTTGTGTTATGTTGTGTTTTGGTTTTTGCTGTAAAGTGGGATTTGATATATATGCCATATCATTCCACAGTTCGATTCTGACAAACATGATTGCGCAATTGCTTCCATAATCAGTCTGCAAACATGCTATTCCTTCCTGAATTTCCTGACACCATGTTTTTATTTCTTCTTGGTTAATTTTTGGTTTTAAAACATATTGCTTACTAAAATGCTCAATCTTCCTTATTCCTTCTACATACTCGGCAAATCTTATATTATTCAGTATTGTTTAACAATAACACTTTGAGAGAAATTTATAATGCATATGGTCATCAAATATTACTTAGAAAATATAAAATTCTTAATATTTAAATAAGTAAAATGAGAAAGCATAAGAAAACTGTACCACAAAGTAGTCTCTTAAAACTAGTTTCTTTAAAGTTAATGTACCTTTCCTTAGGCTGTCTAAAGGCAATGCTTCCTGATTGTAATATATCTAAGTTATACTTCATATAATCATTTAACATTCTTGGAAAGTACTGACATCCAATTTGTAAGGATCATTTTTTATTAATTATGCATACATAAATAAATTTCAATGTTTTCTTCCTTAATGAAGGATATTGGTTTGGCTCATTAATGTGAAATTACATGCCTGCTTACTTGGAGCTTGCTCCAAGCTCTCTGCTCTTAAGAAAATCCTGACTCATAGCTACCTTATAGACATGGCAGAACTGCCCCTGTGGGCTTCTGAGACTGTAAATCTTTACAGGAGTAGAAAGCCTTGTATTTTTCCCTCAGAAGTGGCTAGTGGTTTCAAACTTCTGGCCTTGAAGTTAGCAGCCCAATGCATAACCACTCAGCCATCAGGGCTCCCATAAAGTGAAGTTAAATATCTTAAAATCCTATAGTCTGTTAGGTGAATGTTGAAGGACTAGGGAAGAATTTGATTCAAGACTAACATTAGAGAACAGTGAAATGGCCAATAGTTAGAAATCAATAATTTTCACCCTAGCAGATGGTGGGTAGTTGAGAGTAGTGTAAACCAAGGCCACAAAAATCAGGATTATTGGGTCAGCAACAGCATGCCAGGAAATAAACAGGGTCAAATAAAGGAGCTTAGTTATTCAAATCAATGTTTTGCCCTGACATGTGAATGAGAGATGAAAATAACACTTACTACTCTTTTGCCCAATTTATTCCCTTTTATACTTCCTTATGTATACACATTTCTATATTTCTACTCTCTTTCCAAAATTATACTTTTAGCCAGAAAATATGCTAGGAACTCCTTTCAAATTTACAACCAATAATGGGGCGGGGGGAAATTGATACTTTCTCAAAAAGTTAAACATAGAGCTACCCAACAATTCTCTTCTTAGGTGTGTACAAAAGAGACTAAAAAGAAGCGATACAAACTGATGTATGCACGTCAGTGTTCCTGGAAACTCTGTTCATAATAGCCAAAAGGTAGAAATAAATGTCTGTCAACAGAGGAATACATAAATCCGTGCAATGGATGCTGCTCTGCCACAAAGAGAAAAGCAGTCCTGATACATGCCCTCGCTGAGGCCAATGTCAGTCACAAGAGGACAAACATATTCTCTCACTAATGTGACATATCTAGAATGTATAGAATTAAGGGTTTAGTAGCGGTTGCCAGCGTTAAAATGAGTTGTGAAAGGTGAAATAACTGCTTAAGAAGCAGTGATAATTTTTATGGTGATAAAAATTTTGACAACAGATGTTAATAGTTGTACAATATGATTTATATAGTCTCATTGTACTGTAAACATAAAAATGTTGGATTATTGAATGCCGTATTAATTATATTTTACAAGAATAAAAAGGGAAATGCATATGACCATGTATAATCCACAATGCAAGTAGGCATTGTAGACTTCAGTCATATATGTATTATAATTAAGACATTCAAATGTCAGACACAATCAAAAGGACATATTTGTTACCTAATTTGATTTGAGCCAGGTATCATGAACATTATTTTATAAAGAGGGAAAACAAGATACAGAAGCGTGTTAACAATATTTTTTAAAAGTTGTCACTAAGTAACTATAATGTAAAACATCTTCGATATTTTCAGGAAAAACCATCTAGTTATTACGCATATAACCATCTTACTATACTAAATGTTTACTCACTGGTGCTTTACGTAAAGCATGTTGGCAATCTCTGTCACTGTCATTTCACAAAGGGAAAACAAATGACTGGACGCCCTTTCGACACACATGGCAGAGGCCGCCAAGTAATGAAGCCGCCACACTGATTCCAACCTGTCCTGAGTGCTCACGCGGTTTGTCCAGCTGCACTGCTCCTGTCCCTGCAGGCTTGCCATCTCCACGGTGCTTGGGACAAAGAGGAGGTGCCTGCTCCTGTAAAAGTTCGGTTCATAGCCTCAAAAGTCCCGCGCAGCATCGCTGTGAATCAGAATCTACTTATTGGCCATGGGTTTGGAGTTTTGCTTTGTTTGCGTGTTTTTGAAGGTCAGTTAGAGAGGTGGGGTCTTGCTTTCTCTCCCTGCCATCATGGAGCTGTGGAAACCTTGGGAGAGTCGACTTTCCTTTAACATCTCTGAATTACTATGTGTTTTAAAACCTAACTCTGCTTTGGAGGGTCCCTTAGAAACAGGTGCAAAAATATCACAGTTGTATCCTCAGGTTTTAGGGAGACATTCTGTAATACAAGGCCAGAAGTATGCAAAATTCATTTATTGTTAATGAATTGGTCGACTTAATTGGTTTTAGTTTGTGATATGGAAGGAAATCCACTTATGCCCATCTTAGCTGCTCAGCTTAGCTTCTAATTTCACACTGTAGTGAGTTTATCTTTGCTCTTCTCGTCACTTAGACTGCTCAGGTATTTCTGCTATGCTTGGTTAATAGCTGTTTGCTTTGGCAAGGGAGCCTTTTCTTTGACCAGCCTCCTTTCTGATTTAGTCAATATATTCTACTTCACTAAATATTCCAATAAAAGGTAATATAGGGGACTAGAAAAAATAACTCATGTGTTCGTCAGGTTGAATCTTGAACACCTGAGAATAATTTGACTTCCTCAAAAACTTTTTATGGTAATGTATACTCAGCATTAGATGATTGTGACATAATGTCACCTGAACCAAATCAAATACATAGGCATCAAGTTGACTGTGACTCAGCGTGACCCTCTAGGCTAGAGTAGCACCACCCCCTTGGATGCCCAAGTCTATACGCTTTCACGGAAGCAAACTGCCACATCGTCCATCGTTTGGTTAATGGCCAGCTGTTTACTATCACCAGGGACTCTTTTGACATAACATTCATCCTCGATTAAGCAATAAACATATCAACAACAATTAAACAACACAAACTGCTTATAGTTGATTTCATCTTCAGCATGTTAACCTTTGATTTTACTCATATTTCCATGTCTGTTCCCATTACATCATGGACATCTAGCAATTTCCAAAATAGTACAGAAAATTTAGTTTTTTCTCAACAATTTTAGTAAACTGTGGCATTCCAAGGAGCCCTTGCACTGTAGTGTTTACATCTGGGACTACTAACTGTGAGGTCAGCAGTTCGAAACAACCAGCTTCTCTGCAGGAGGAAGACAAGGCTTTCTACTCCTACGAAGACTCAGTCTCAGAAAATCACAGGGAAGTCACACCATGCCCTGTCGGGTTGCTAAAAATCAGAATTAACTCCATGGCAGTAAGTTTGGTTTGTGGTTTGGCAGCATTCTAGGGGGTCTCACCAGGAAATTATGTAACACGTATTGAATGTTTTCGATTAAACTCCAAGCTGAGTAATTTCACTTTTAAGTAAAAGAAGACATGTCCTTTCAAACAATGCATGTATCTTCTTATTACAATATACATAACCTTATCACTATCATCTTTATAAGGCCCTGATCCCAGCATCCTGAGACCCCTGCCTTCCTTACATTACAAATTTTGACTTTTTTGGTCACCTTGTTAAATCTTGGTGGAGAGTTTATCACGAATTCTCCCTTGAGCTTTCCAAGCAGCTCAAGGAAAAGTATTAACATAAGCAAAAACATAAAATAAATGATCGTTTTCTTCAAGTAGTGTTTTTAAGAGCATGATAGAATTCTAGAAGTTGGAGAGGAGTCCAGGGAACATTATACTACAGAAAAGTACCTCTGAGAAGGTGCGAAACAACAGCAAACATTTACTGAGTGGTCCTCACCTCTCAGGGGGTTGATCAAAGCTTTACCTGCATCATTTCATTCAAGGTTCCCAAGAATTCCAAGATGCAGATGGGGAGTGTGGAGGAGGGGGATGAAGCAGTTTAGACTTTGACTTGAGGAAAAATTCTACTTCTTTAGCTAAGTGTGTTTAGCAAATTTTTTCATTGTTCTTTGCCCCAGTTTCCTAATTTCTAAAACATCAATCATTGTAGATCTATTTTGAAGGTCATATTCTTTTCTACACACAAAATGACACCATATCTTTCCAATAGAAAACTAACTATGACTATTTTATTTTCCTGGTGGCATTGAGATTATGCATTTGGCTGCTCAACACATGCCATGATGCCAACCCCAGCTGTTCCACCGGAGAAAGACGGAGCTTTCTACTCTGTAAAAACCTACAGGGGGAGTTCTTCCCTGTCTGATAGGGTTGCTATGTGGCAGAAGAAATTCCATGACAGTGAGTTTGAGTGAGAGGTAAATTAACAAATAGCTTGATTTTCTTCTGAAATTATACTGTGAGTTTTATTTCTGAATTCATTAAATAATTGTGTCTTAAGAAGCTCCTCATATGCTCTAACTAGGAAAGACATCAAGCAATTAACCATAAGGAAAATCAGGCAGTCCCTGGACTCAATGACATCACATCATTATAACCCCCTAGAGCAGTGGTTCTCAACCTGTGGGTCCCAACCCCTTGGGGATCGAGCAACCCTTTCACAGGAGTTACCCAATTCATGACAGTAGCAAAATTACAGCTATGAAGTAGCAATGAAAATAATTTCATGGTTGGGGGGGGTCACAACAACATGAGGAACTATACTAAAGAGTTGCAGCATTAGGAAGGTTGAGAACCACTGCCCTAAAGTTATCACATAGGATGAACTCAGATGTAAAACATGCAAAGAAAAATTATGCAAATAATTTCATAACTTACCTACAGTAATTTTAAGGGCAATGTGTACTTAGCTATTCCAAAAATGTCTTCTAAAATCATACAAACTAGGATTTCTATCCCCCATGTCTCCCAGCATAAATTTTAATTTGATGATAATTGCCAGGTAGAAAAGTTTAAAACAGAGTCATAATAAAATTCAAGGTTGAGGTATTTACAAAAGAAGATCACAAACTCTAAATTAGGAATATTTGACAGTGGGGAAGAAAGATGGAAGTAACAAGCTTTTAGTATTAATTGCAATATGAGGGCTGGCTGCTCTAGACTCTTTCTTTCTTAAATACACCCCATGGGCTTACCTTATTGCTCTCCTCGCACATGTCATTCTTACTGCTGTGACGCTAGAATTGCATTTCCCATAATTTCAAAACCAGGAGATAATTCACCTTCTGTGCTAAATTGTATGAGGAATGCATAAGGGATCTTACAGAAAAGAGTTATTTTCCTTGTATTAAATATTATGGGTGTTGCGCATGAAGAAAGAATACCGTATTCTCTTAGTTGTGACTGTGGTTTTTCAATATATCCAGAAATGTCTGTTCTTCCTTATGTATAACAATAATTCATTTGATGCAATGAAACATGATTTTTTTTTGTTTTTGAGATATCAATAGCTTACTAGCTGCTAATATACCAAAGTTTCTTTTAGACAAGTTAACACTAGAGAAATCCATTAGTTGCCTGTGCCATATAGAAAGTGACCATGACTTCATTTCGTCTCCGGTAACAGTGCAGGTGTCTGGGCTGTGAAGGAATTAAGCTCTGGATCACGTAACTTGCAGGGACTATTTGAATAGAATTTATGGGCTAAATGAAAAATAAATCTCTAAGACAGCCTTATACCTTAGTCTTCTCAGCGCATACCTGTGATTTCCAGAACCTAGCTTAATTGCTTCTCTTCCTTAATGACCCATTCAGGCAATAATTCTGCTCTCTGAGCAGTTACACTGCTCTCTTTGTTTTTGCTTTTTAGATCATTTACGAATTGGGCAAGTTAACACTGATGCTCTTTTTATAAAAGAAAAAATTCTCCAAGACTCCTGACAGAAAGGTGATGTTCATCTTCAAATCTAAATATTATCTGGAGGTAGGATCCCGGGGAACTGGAGATCCTTAAAAAACAGCGACTTCTGCAAAGGGAGTGTTTTCAAATATCATCCCACTATTTCTGGAGTTCACAAATATTCTTATCAAAGAAATTAGTAAAACCCAAATATTATCATCAACGTGTAATTATTGGTCTCTTCTTTTTCACTATAGATTTCCCCCTCTATAATGCATTTGGAAAAATCTTCAAATGAAAAGGAATGGTGGCCCAATGAGTTTCGTGTTGAGCTGCTGCATATTGTTTAATGTGGCTTCCAGTCACACACTCTAACTCTCAACAAATGATCTTTCTGCATGGCTTCAGGTAAGAAGGTGGGTGGAAGATACTGATAGGACTCATCTTTGTATAATTGTCAGCACCACTCATTGGAAACCCATCTTTCTGAGTATAAAAGGAGTCACCTGGGAAGGAGAGGGGAATCTCACAGCAGCAAGAGCCAAGGGTGGAGTGTATCCTCTGGACCAGAATATCCCTGCGCAGTGAAACTGCGGGATCGGGAAGACAACTGCACCATCAGAGGAGCAGCAGAGCAGAACCACCACCAGAATCCTGAGCACAAACAGAGTGGTGGACTTGCCAGGCCGAAGAGCAACAAGCCTACATGTTTTGAGGCAGGAGTAATGGGAATACTCCGAAAGTAGAGATATTGTATACAGTTCTATTGTCAGAGGGGAAGGAAGAAGGCTGAAAATTCTAACACATCTTTTAAATTCAGAACTGTATGCAACTGGATAAAATTCCCTTGTTAACAGAAAGACTATATCTAATCTTTTTTCACCCAATGCACTTGAAGTTCACCCATGAATGGTTGTGAAATCCCACACAGTTGGATGAACCTGGCAGATCTGCGGAAGGCTGCCTCTTACAGAGTTTGACCACAGCAATTTCCAACCTCACTTATCATACAACTACCACTTAAAGATCTGTTCACTGCTTATTAACATCAGTCGGACCTGACATAAAAATTCCCTGAATGCTTAAAGGAATTTTCTTTATGCTTCTTGTGGGGTGGACTTTATGTCAGAAATCTCTGCATGTACTTGACTCTATACTATATTAAGAATGTGGGTACCTGAGGGAGCTAATGTGTCATTAAACAAGGCATTGTTTCAATGCTCTGTGACATCATGGAAGACAGTCTTCCCTGCCATGTAAGATAGCTTTAACTTTCTGCCTGCGAATCATAATATATATATATATATATATATCTGTAAGGGAAAGCTATGACATTTTTCACTCAATGCCTACCTTTTGAAAGTGACAATATTTTAACAGAAAAAGTCAGAAATTTCTCACTTCAGCTACTTTTTAATACCATGATAATTTGTGATTACATAATATATGCTATAATTATCATTCATTTCTAGTATAGGAGGACTTTTTAAAGTTCATGGAAAAATGGAATTGAAAGAAAATGAATTTTTTTTCAAGAACTTTTGAGCCTCTCTCACATACATTGAAAGTCAGAGACACACTTTCTGGTAGTCAAACATCCAACATGCTCTGGGTTTACAATAGGAGCTTCACGGAGAAATGGTTGATAAAATGCCTTGGTTGAAACTCATTTGGACAAAGACTCCTCATGAAAAAGAACTCATAACCTTCCTAGGTTCTAACAAAGACCCTAAGAGAGGACAGAGCATCTGGATTGGCAGTCCTCTTGTTCTTGCAGGTGTCACCCAGTTTGACCAAACTCCTAGTGGCCCGTGGGCAAGAGAAGGAAACCTTTCCCCACCCTGCGTCATGCTGACAGTTGTTTAACTGGATCCATTGTTGCAGCCATGGGGCCAATCCTCGAGGGTATTCTGTTAGCCCCCCCCCACTAACACTATCAAACACGATGTTGTTTTCTAGGGACTGGTCACTCCTGATAACATGCCCAAAGCTCGTGAGATGAAGTCTCATCATCCTCATTTCTCAGTAACCTAAGGTCAGCACTTCTTCCAACACAGATTTGTTTATCTTCTTCAGCGATAGTTTCCAGTCTGACTGATTCATTGTCCAACTTTTAAATGTGACAAAGGAGATTGGATATCCCGTGGTCTTGCTCAGGCTCACTGAGTTCTCAACGTGACATCTCTGCCCTGCTGCCTGGAGAGGTCTTGTGCGGCAGATTTAACAAGGTGAATGTCTTGACTGATGCTCCCATGGGTGTTGATTGTGCAGCCAATACAGTGAAGTCCTTGAAAACTTGAGTGTTTCTCTGTGTATTGTGATGGTACACTCGTGTGGATTTTTTTTACATTGCTTTGTCATCCACGCTGCAGGCTGCCGCCTTTGGTCGTCTTCAGCAAGAGGCTTCAAGGCATCTTTACTTTCAGCAAACAAGGTTGTGTCACCTGCATATTGCAGATTCTTAATAGGCAAGCTTTCCTCTGATTCTGATGCTGCATTCTGCTTCATGTGGTCCTGCCTTTCCAATGATTAGTTCAGCATAAAGTTCAAAAATATAAAGGGAAAGAGTATTACACTGATGTAAACCTTTCCTGGTTTTAAATCATGGGGCTAGTCACTTGTTCTTTCCCATGACTGTACAGGTTCTACATTTGCACAATTAAATAGTCTAAAATTCCCAATTTGCACAATGTTAGAGTCTATTATGAGCCACAGAGTAAACTATCTTTACATGGACAGTAAAATACAAGTAAACCTCTTTCTGGTGTCCTTTGTTTTCAGAAAGCTTAAATCTGATATCAGCAGTGATATTCCTTGTTCCATATCAGTTTCTGAATTTGACTTGAATTTCAGTCATCTCCCTATCAATGTACTGCTACAATAATTATTTGAATTATCATCACATTTTTATTTGCATATGGTATTAATGATATTGTTCAATAACTTCTGAATTCTGTCAGATCACTTTCTATTTTTTTAATATGCACAAATATGAACAAAATTTCCTAGCACAAACTAGGGCGTGCTTCCAGTACTGCATCAATTTGTTGAAAGCGTTTAAGTGGTACTTCACCAGTTCCTCGAGTACTGTTTTTAGCCAATGCCGTTAGTGCAGCGTGGATGTCTTTCTTTGGTTCTCGATCACACAGCACCTATTGGAATCGCTGAATGTTGACCAATACTTTTTGGGACGGAGGCACTGTGTGTTCCTTCCATGTTCTTTGATGCACTCTACGTCATTGAAACATTTGCCGTTGAAATGTTTGCCGTAGAATCCTCCAACATTGCAATTTAAGGCTTAAATGTTTTCTTTAGCTCTTTCGGATGTGCTGAATGTGTCTGTCCCTTTTGATTTTCTAACTCCCAATCTTTGTATGTTTCATCATGATGTTTCACTTTTTGTTCTTTAACTGAAAAAAATTGTTCAGCTCTTTGGTTCAAAATTTCTTACATTTAGTTTAGTGACTTATATTCAAGAATAAGTCTTTTCTAACATCCTTTTTGGTCTTTTCTTTTTGCTTTCTTCATTATATTGTTCTTGACCGCAGCATGATTGAGATTCAATCATTAGTGTTCAGTACATCAAATATGTTCTTGATATGCTTTTTATATTCAGGTAAGATATACACAAGGCCATATTTGGCTATTGTGGATTTGTTTCCATTTTTTCAGTTTCAACATTATCTCGCTCATGAGGAACTGATTGATGGTCTACTCTACAGTCAGTCCTTTGCCTTGTTTTAGCTGCTGATAACAACAAACTAAAAAAGTAATAATTATACTTTAGTGAGAATTCACAAAACTAAAATTATTCCCTTTAAGTCAGTGGTTCTCAACCTGTGGGTTGCCACCCCTTTGGGAGTCAAATGAACCTTTCACAGGGATTGCCTAAGACTATCGGAAAACACATATTTCTGATGGTCTTAGGAATCAAGACACTGCTCCTCTATATGTCTCCAGGTGGGTCCACCCACATGCAGATATGCCCATATATGAGTACCCAGCATGATGACATCATCATGCCAATCCCATCACATACACCAAGTGCAATTATAGGTGTATGTGACAGGGTTGGCGCCATAATGTACTTATGTGGACCAGTCACACATGTGCAGAAGACAGCTACTGTGTAGAGAGCAGCTGCTGTGTTGAAAGCAGTTACTCTATTAAAAGCAGCTATTCTGTTGAAAGCAGCAGTATTGGAGGTAAAATAACAACTCATGAATTATAATTACTGGGCAAATATAAAATCATATTCTGTAAAATCATCAACTATTACCAAAAAATCTGTACCAGTCTTAATCTGGATGCTGATTGGTCTTTTTATATTCAGCTATGGTTGATGTGAATACTGCCTCCTTGTGATAGTAACAATAAGTAAAAATGCACAGAAAATGGTAAATCAGAGGAAACTTTAATGAACTGTATTGGCTGAATTATGCCTTGTATCATATTTTGTATTACTAAAGCTATTGTTAGGTATTATTTCCATTAACAAACCATCCCATGAAAATGGATCATGTAGAGAAGAATGTTAAAAAAGAAAATTTAGTGAGGGTTTTTTACAGTATAGTTTTACCTCAATAATTACAGCATGAATTGAGAAACCGCAATATTATTTGTTGTGAAGTTCTATCAGTTGAATCTATGAAGCCGAACAAACTAAAATGCCATTTTGGTAGCAAGCATCCAACTTTGCTGGCAAGGATACCAGCTATTTTAGAAGCAAAGCTAATGGACACAAGAAATCCAGACTTGACACTGGTGGCAAGTACTGCAAACAAAATGTGGCAGCCATTGAAGCTTCATATTTGATGGCACTCAGAATTGCCAGAGCTATGAAACCTCACACCATTGCTGAGGATTTACTGTTGCCAGCGGCCAAAGACATTGTTTGAGTTATGATCAGAGATGAATTTGTTATGAAATTGAGTGCAATTTCCATATCTAATGACACTGTCTGCAGAAGAATAGATGACATGTCTGCTAATATTTTTGATCAGGTCATTAAATCTGTTCCACTTCCAATATTTAGCATCCAGCTTGATGAATCTACAGACGTTGCAAACTGTTCAGTTACTAGTTTATGAAAGTTATGTTAATGATGGTGACTTAAAAGATGAGTTGTTTTTTTGCAAACCTCTTGAAATGATGACTACTGCACATGATGCATTTGACACAGTTGGTTCATTTCTGAAAGAGCATAAAATCGCTTTGGAAAAGGTTTGTGGTGTTTACACAGACGGTGCTCCAGCCAAACTAGGATGTTGATCTGGATCTCAACGTTTAGTACTGAATGAGTCAACAAAAGTCATCAGAACTCACTGTATGTATGACTCATTGACAAATATTAACAACAATGACGCAGCCACAAGAGTTACAAGTAATGAAAATCATCATAGGTTCTATCAATTGTGTAAAGCAAGCACTTTAAACGGACGACTGTTTTAGCAACTGCGCAATGAGTTGGATGTGCCTAGTAATGCTCTGCTATTGAAGTGAGATGGTTGTCAAGAGGAAAAGTTTTAAAATGTGTTCTTGAGCTTCATAAGGAACTCAAAACTTTTTTTAATCAGGAAGCAAGACCATAGTTCAAAGCACTTTTCAGTTATAAAAGTGAACTGCAAAAAATAGCTTACTTGGTTGACATATTTGCCATCTTTAATGAATTAAATTAATCACTGAAAGGACCAAATGCAACATGCCTTGATTTATCTGAAAAGATCTGATCATTCCAAATGAATCTTCAGCTTTGGCAAAAAAAATTGTGATAATAAAATTGACATGTTGCCTACCTTATCTACTTTCTTTGGGGAACATGACATTGAACCAGATAAAGGGATTACAGTGACAGTTTCTGTGAAAGAAGATTTGCATAGGCTTGCAGCTGAAATTTCATCATGCTTTCCAAATCTACATGATGCCCCCATTTGTACTTGCCTATTCACAGTCAAGGTTGCAAGTGCTCCTGAGAAAGCACAAAAGTAGTGTATTGAACTTATTAACAGCGATGCAGCCACAACTGATTTCTCTACAATGCCAGTTACAAAATTCTGGATCAAGTGTTTGCAGTCATACCCTGTTTTGTCTGAGACAGTGATGGCCTTCCGCTTCCATTTCTAGCAGCCTACATTTGTCAAACCGGGTTTTCTAACTTGTTGGTTATCAAGTCTAAATACAGAAGTAGACTTGTTGTGGAAGATGATCTTCATTGTGCTCTTGCAAAGACTGCCCTGTGAATTTCTGATCTGGTGAGAAAGAAGCTATCTCAACCTTCACACTGACATAGGCTTTTCACGCATACTGTCACAAAATGTAGCAATGTAGTTTACTGTTGTTATATTAAGACTGGTACCAAGGCTACATCACACTTCAGGATAAAATTACATTTATTTGTAATTAGAAATAAATATTTCACAACATATAATTACATATTGTTTTTGTGATTTATCACTGTGCTTTAACTATGTTCAATTTGTAACAATGAAAATACATCCTGCGTGTCAGATATTTACATAATGATTCATAACAGTGGCAAAATTACAGTTATGAAGTAACAAGGAAATAATTTCTTAGCTGGAGGTCACCACATGAGGAACTGGATCAAAGGGTGGTGGCAAGGATGTTCCTTTGAGGACTAGGGTTGGTTTGACACAGCCATGGTAATTACAATTGCCTCATATACATGCGAACATTGAATATTGAATAAGGAAGAGTGGAAAAGAATCTATGCATTTGAACAGTGGTGCTGGAGAAGGTTATTGGAAGTACCATGGACAATCAAATCTCTCTTAGAGAAACACTGCCAGAATGCTCTTTAGAGGCAAAAATGAGAAAGTTCAGGAAGGGCCAGTCCCTAGAGAAGAGTAGAGAAAGACAGGCTTTCTACTCCATAAGGAGGCACGGTCACAAAACTCACAGGGGTAGTTCTGCCCTGCTCTATGGGGTCACTGCAGATTGACATTGAAAGGCAGTGAGTTTGGTTTCTTTGGCTTATTCCATTCAAAACATTAACTTACGTGGCCATTATGAAGAGCAGATGAAAGATGTTTAATATAAAACAATTACATAATTCAAGAACTGGGCAATCATACATTTTTGAAAAGTCAGGAGAAAAATCCCAAGTAATTACCTGTTCTATTTTTGTAGTAAAGTTTGAGACACACTAAAAGCTTATCCAGAGTTTTGAGCTGAAGAAATGTTCCAATGTCAATAACTTATTTTCACTTTGCTTATATAGTTTGCTTCTCCGTACTATGTATCTTCCTCCCACAAAAGCCCAATACAAGCACCGCCAACCCAATTAAAATATTGAAGAATCAGTCTATATGGGTCACTGCAAGCTGTGTCACCAATTTAGATTGCCAAAAGATAGTTTGAAAAATCTCTCTTTTTTTGTAACTGATCAATGTTACTCCGCAGTATTTCATTGATTTCACTCTGTATAACTAAGTCTACACTTTTCTTGACTTTTTGAAATTGTGTTTCAAACAAATATTTAAAGTAATTATGTTTGTTTATCCCTATAACCATTGTATAATTATATATGAAATAAATAGTTCAAGTGCTTGAAATAAAATTAAATAAATGAATAGATAACTCTTTAAGCAGTCTGTGTTAGCCTGGGTAGACTAGAGAAACAAATCCATGGACACACATATGTGTATAAGAAAGAGATTTACATACAAGAGCAATTGTACATTGACAAAATATCCCAGCCCAGTACAGATAGAGCCCATAATTACGATATTAGCCCATATCTATGAAGTCCTCTTCAAATTCACACAACACAAGCAATGACGCCGAATGTAGAAGATCACAGGACAGTGTGTAGAAAGTCCTTGGATCCAGTGGCATTGGAAACATCTGAGCCCTGGCAAGGGTCTCTGCATCAGGATGGGTCCATGTGTCTTGTCAGCTGCCATGTCTCCCAGCGTGTGTGCAGAGAGTCTCCCACCTCCCAGGAGGAAATACCAGATTTCCCAGAATTCTCAGGAGAAGGCCATGCCCACATGGAAGCCTCATTGACTATGATCCGATTGACAGGCTAGACGCCATCCCTTCACTCATAAACATCTCAAATTGACAATTATATAATTACCACATAGTCTACTGTCTTAGAGAAAAGGATCAAGAACATGAAAAGTAAACATGAATTTCCAAGTTATATGGAAATTAAACTAATTAATGGAAAAATTAATCTATTATGTAGTATTATGTTGAACAGTATATGCAACGCATATATGTATAAAGTCACATGATTACCACATCATAACTTAGGTAACTATGTACACATTGTATTCATATAAATTATGATCATGGAAGGGGTACAGAGAAGCTTGTTTTTTAATCCTACATTTTATTTAATATATTTTAATAGAAATTTATTTCATTTACTTTTATAAAGCCATACCTATCATGGCACAATTTCCCATACACTAAAGGAGCAATTTTCTGGCTATGGTTCTCATGAAGCCCTGTAGGTGTGCTGATGATCTCTTCTGCTGGGTCCTAAAGGTCAGCAGTTCTAAACTGTTTGGATACTCACAGGGATTTTCTTGTCCTAGAGTGTTGGCCTGAGGCAGTGTGGACAGGGTGGCAGAGAGGTTGAGTGGAGTATTTTCAGTGTGACCCTGGAGAACGGGTACGTGGATCAAGAGCGAGTTGTGCAAAAAGAACAAGGGGACAGTGCAAGGCAGATAGCAGGGATGTGCCCTCCTCATACTTACTCAAAGTGCATGCCCAGAGGAGATAAAGAAGAACAAGGCACCAGGATTGGAGGAGGTGTGCAGATGAGACAACCTTGCTTACTAAAAGTAAGGAGGACTTAAAACACTTGCTGATGAAGATCAAGGATTTCAGCCTTCAGTATGTAATACAACTCAATTTCAATCAAACAAAAATCCTCACTATCGGAACTAATAGGGAATATCAAGATAAATGAGGAAACAATTGATGTTAAATATTTCATCTTGCTTTCTTTGATCCACAGTCAATGCTTATGGAAGCACCAGTCAAGAGGTCAAAGAAGCCATTGCATTGAGTAAATCTTTTGCACAAGACCTCTATAAAGTGTTGATAAGCAAGGTGGTTACTTTGAGTAGCAAGGTGCCCCACCTCCTATCCATGGTATTTCCAATTGCTTCCCATGGGTGTGAAAGTTGAACATTGAATAAGGAAGATCAAAGAAGAATCCACGCATTTGTATTATGCTGCTGGTGAAGACTATTGAAAGTGTACTGGACAGCCAAAAGAATCAACAAATGAGTCTCGGAGAAGTTGAGCCAGATGCTCCTTAGAACGAAGGTAGGAGAGGCTTTGTATCACATACATTGGACATGTTATCACAAGAGATCAGTCCCTGGAAAAAGACATCGTGCCTGGTAATGAGGAAGGGCAGAGCAAAAGAGGAAGAACCTTGACAGTATGACTGACACAGTGATGTAAAAATGGGCTCCATCATAAGAGCAATGTTGAGGCTGACTCAGGACCAGATGTTTCTTTCTGTTGCACACATAGGGTCGCTGTGAGTCAGAAATGACTCAATGATATCTAACAACAATCATACACTCTGCTCGTGATTTTAGTAACCTAGTCATAAGGACATTCCAGAAAACAAAGACACAAACAGAAAATTGCTGCCATCGGGCAAATAAACCATCCTGGTGGCAGGAAGAATTAAGCACATGAATGTGAAATGGATGGTTGAATTCTATTAACTGAGTCTGCAGAAAGAGGAGGCTGTCTGCCTCAGAATTCCCCTGGGGGAAACTGTCCTCTGTCCTCCACGATTCTAACTCAAAGACCCCCTCCAGGACAAGAGGAAATGGCCTCTGTGGGTTTCTGAGATCCCTGGAACCTCTTATGAGAGTACAAAGATCTGTGTTTGTTCCTCAAGTGGCTGCTGGTTTCCACCTGCTGGCTGAGCAATTAATAGTCCAACACATAACCACTATGCTACCAGAGCACATACATTTTCTATTAAATCTTCATAATATATCTTAATATCAGATAAGCTCAATATACTCTTGTGCTTCAAATCTCTCCTCCCTACCTGTGGGCCTTTATTCACACTTAAAAAATTAAATCAAGTGATCAAATTGCATAAAAGTCTTTAGATGTATTAATTTTAATTGTATTGATTGGTTTCATTTCAGAAGCGTCTGAATTTTGTCCCAGAATGTCCAAGCACTAGCTTTATTATGCTGGAAACAGATGGTCATTCTACATGTTACTCTTGCCATACATTTAAAATTTCCTTCTACATCTGGCAAAGGGACACCTGCAGAGTGAAGGAACACTGGTGGCGTAGTGTGCTACGTTTTGGGCTGCTAATGGCAAGATCAGTAGTTCAAAATCATCCGCTGCTCTGCAGGAGAAAGTGAGGCTTTTCTACTCTCCTACCTACTCGCTGCTCAACTTACTTCGAGCAACCCTACAGGACAAGGGCGACCTGATCCTTTGGGGTTCTGAGACTTTATATCATTATGGGATTAGAGAGCCTCGTCTTTCTTCCCCTGAGCAGTTGGTAGACTCTTTCAAACCACTGACTTTGTGGTTTTCAGGTCAATGTGCCGCCCACTAAGCCATCAGGGATCCAAACAGTGACTGTCTCCGAAGCTCACAGGAACCGGTCTACTCTGCCTATTGAGTCACTGGAGACTGTGATCAACTCGAGCGACTTGGTTTTAGGTAGTAGAATTGAGATTGCATGAAGAAATATAAATTCAGGAATGTATGGGAAAGCCTGTGTTTATATTTTTTGTTCTGTAGAGGACGAGCGACTAGGGGAAGGTCAGTGCATATCCAGACAATTCAGATCTTCTGTCACAATAATCCTAACGTTAAAAACATTAATGTGTAACCTCCTCTCTGGGAGATGGGCAATGGGGAGGTGGGTGAGGGGAGACGCCGGGGAGTGTAAGATAAGATATAATAATTATTCATAAACTATCAAGGGACCAGGGGTGGGATCGGGGAGGGAGGGGGACGGGGGAAAAAAGGGAAACCGAGCTGATTCCAGGAACTCAAGTGGAAGGTGAATTATGAGAATGACGAGTGCAACGAATGTATAAGGGTGCTTTGCTCAATTGATGTATGTACAGACTGTGATAAGAGCCTTATGAGCCCCAATAAAAAGATTTAAAAAAAAAAACTAAAACTGGTTTCTAAAATCCATGTATTTCCATTTTTAATTATAACAATTGTATCCATTTCTTATCACCATAAATGCCATATTCGATGAAAATTATTATTTTAAAATAAAATTTTGGAGGATTGAGATTGTAAAACAAAAAATAACTATCTCCTTATCACACCTTGCTTCTCTCACCAATAACACTTCAGTTCCCTCTTTACAAAGCAAACTTCAGGCTAAAATTCCATGGAGTATTTTGATTTCCCATAAAGAAAAAGCACATTTTAATTGACAAAAGCATTCTGGACTTGTTGGCAGCTATAAGCTCCATTAAAAATGAATAGCTCAAAGCCTAATTTTGTTTATCTTATAATACATTTTCAGGAAAACTTATTTTCACGAGGAATTATTAAAACATTAAGTTTATGGGACCTTTGAAGTAGGATGCATTACTTTTAAAAATAGCTACTATAATCCCCCTGTCTATAGAGCTACAACACTTTATAGTTTGGTTTACTTTCTTCAATCAAGATATATTTATTTTCCTCCCTTTAAAACATAGCCTGCCCTTGTTACTTGCTTTGATCAAGAGAATGAAATAGATTATTCTTGACTTGCAGCTTCCATTATCACCTTCTGAAGATTTTGTGGTAACAATATAAAGACATTTGGGCCAAGCCGCTTAACATGTGAGATTGAAGCGAATTGTAAATTCAGTCTGTTGGTTGTTAGCTAGGGCTTGGGAGATTATTACCTATAGGCCTATAGATTCATCACCTCTTTATTTACAGGCTTCCAATGAGTAACAATAATGAAAAAAATCATGAAAATCAGCATAGACTTCATGTGGCCCACAGTAAAAACAGATTTACGATCTGATGCCTTACAGTCTAGATTTATGGCAGCTTTGTAAGCTGCTCTGTTTCCGGTGCTTGGCTGTCAAAGCGTGAGCCACGCTGTCACACCAACCAGAGCCAAAGGCTTGTCTCTGACTGGCTTCCGTCCAAAGGCAACTCTGCATTCATTAATGCCACCTTCATTCCATCTCACTCAACAGAACTAATCAATATTCCCATATGCCATCTATAATGACTATAAACATGAAACACTTTTATGGATTATAAGGTACGATGAAGTATAAAGGAGCCTGGGCGGTGCCATGTCTAGGCATTGGGTGGCAGTTTACAACCATCAGCCCTTCTGTGAGAGAAAGATGAAGCCGTGCACCCTGTCAGATTTACAATCTTGGAAACCCTATATGAGGCTGTAGTGCTATGAGTCAGGTTAACTCTATGGTGTGAGTGTGTGTGTGTGAGGTTTATGAATTCTAAGGTAGACTGGCTGCTTTTCAGGGAAGCGAACGATGACTTGATGTTGTCTGGTGCCATGCAGTCAGCTCTGAAGCTGTGCCGCCTGATATCTATAACAAGACACAGCACCGCCCTACTGCTTCCGCACCAATTATCCTGGTTGTTCCTGTGCTCGAACCCGTGATTGCGGGGCGCTGTCAATACATCTCATGATAGCTCCTCCTCCGCCTCCTCCTCCTCTTCCTCCTCTTCTTCTCTTCTGCTCCTACTTCTGCTGACATTCTGCTGTTCCAAAGATGAAGACCTCCTCTAAAGAATGATGTCCTTGACAAACTCAGAAGCCTTTGCCTCGTCCCTAGTCTTTCTGCATCTGCATGCTGCCACCCTGGGTGACCCTACTGAGAGTTGAAGCACCTGTGCCTTAGCTCTCCACATCCCAGCAAGCCACAGCCACCACAGTACCACGATGGATAAGCAAGCGAGGAAACGTACAGCGAGTTTCTAGAAGAGAGTGGATTTTACCAGAAGAGTGACTCTAGGAGTCATTCAACATCAGCCTTACCAAAACAAAGATAAATCACTCCCAAATTAAAACCAGTCCACGGGATCCCCAAAAGACCCAATTTCCCATCTAGATTTAGAAATAATCCAAATTCAAGAAAGTTGATAGAAATACTTAATATTATGGAAATGTCAATATTACCTAAAGTTATTGATATAGTGAAATTTTGATCCAAATAGCAATATTCTTCAAAAAAGGGAAAAATCATCAACTTTATATGGAAATGAAATATACTCAGAATAAGCAAAATATTACTAAAAAACAAAATCAAAATAAGGGCCTCTCACTCCCTGATTTTAAAACCTGTGACAAAGGCACAGCAGTCAAAGTAGCTTGGAATTGGCACACTAGATATGTAGACCAATGAATCAGAGTAGGGAACCCAGAAATAAAACTAAACTCCTACTGATACTTGGGTTTTGATCAAGAGCTAAACCACATTAAATGGAGAAGAGAGAGACTAATGGTGCTAGAAAAGGTGTCACTACGAAAGACTGAAAAAGGACCATTCCAGAGTTTAAAAAAAGATGAATTAAAGACTTAAATATAAAGGTCATCAATGAAAAATAGGAGCAAACTTATGAGCCCTAATACAAGACATGAACAGTGCATGAATCTCTTTGTCGAATCAATAGTAAACATTACTTAGAATTTACTGAACACACAACAAACTTAAAAGAATCTATAACAACTGTTAATATATAGAAAAGGATTTTCTGATGTGCATTTTACCACAAAAGGAAAAAATTAATTTGCTTTATAGTCATTGAATATAAACCACCTAGGTTAACATCACTTCATTTCACAGGATACACTTCATCCATCTCACAGGATACACTTCATCCATCTCATACACTCCATCCATCTCACAGGATACATTTCCTTTGGTTCTTTTCAATATGTTCTTTGAGGCAAACCAAATTTTCCAATTAGCTTTTATCACATAAAATTTAGCATGTACCATGAACTACACAGTAGATAAACATGAATAAGTAATGAAAAGGCCATGAATTTCCTTAATTTGATACAACTATTTGTTAGCACAAGTATGTAGGATCACAAAAAACATCAGGATTCTTATATGGGCAGTTCAAAAACGCTGTGGAAAATGAAACTAACAGGATTTTTCCACAAACTTTTTGAAGCCTTTGCATACATTGCTACAGTGAACGAAAAATGGTGTCATCGTTGTGGAAAACAGTGTGACAGAGCCTCAAAACACCAACAATAGACCTACTACCAGTGGTCCCAGACTGAGATATATACCCCAAAGGCTTGAAAACAGGAACTCATAGAAAGCCTTATAGACTAATATTCATTGAAACATTATTCACAAAAGTCAGAAACAATATACAGACTCATATACCTAGGAATGAATAAACAAAACATGGCACATAGGTAATGGAATATGACTTAGTCAGTAGGAGAAATGAAATCTTGATGCATTCTACAATACGAAGGGAGTCTGATTGCTTAGTGAAATAAGTCAAGCACAGAAGGACAAATATTATGTGACCTCGCATATATAAAGAAGAATAAAGGTAAATAGATAGAGTCCAAAGTTTATTAATAATTACCAGGCTTAAGGGGGCCAGAGTGATGGAAATATCAAAATAAAGGTAGGCTTGTTAGCAAATGTTTTGCAATCACAGTCAACGAGGTGTACATTTGTAAAAAGTTAAAAGTGTGGTTAGTATATATAAAATGACGAGAAACTAACCAACCAGCAAAAAGAGTAGATTCTGCAACTAAGTTGTAGGCAAAATCGACTTCAAAGAACTTGTTTCTTTGAAGATTTGGGGTCAGGGTAGCATAGGTCATTCAGGTTAATTGGCCTGATAATTCCTTTGGTGATTAGTTATATTTTCTGGTTTGTTGTATAGTGTCTAGCTCGGGTCTTAAAAACTTTCAAGTACTTGTCTTAAGCACAATCATTTCTCTCATTTAGTCTGGAGCAACAGATAAAGAAGGAAAGTCAGGGATAGGAGGAGGATAAGGAAGATGTGTTACCCTGGTGATATTCAATGAGGGTGTTGATTTGCTAACCACAGTCCACAATTAAAATCAATCAGCCCTTGACAGAAGAAAGATGAAGCAGCAGAGGTGAATTAATACAACAGCAAGTAAATTGGCATTTTGACTGGTTGATGACTCCCAGGATAGACAGGCTATATGGCAGTCACAGACTTCAGTTCATAGGACCAAAGGTCAGTGGATGAATCAGATGCAGGGTCCATACTCAGAAAAAAAAGTCTTTTGACAATGTCTAGTTATTGTGAAAACAGGCCTCACCCGAGGAAACATCCTTTCAGTTGATTGGATGAAGGCAGTGATCTGAGTAAGGGAGTTGGATCCCACCCCTAGTCTTCTTACAACTGATGGACTTCTCAGAAGCAGAGCGCATTAACTAGGTGATTCGGTGATAAAATTGTCTTAGATCATATCATAGGGATCCCCAGGTCTTACCTGCCAAACCAAGGAGGATCCTGACCCAACCAAATTGATTCAAACCTTTAACAATTACAGAAAATATAAATTTTTCCTTTATGTTTTTGAAGGTTTTTATTAGAAATGACACTCCAGCAACCAGTAATAAACATCAATGGTAAATCATGTTGAGAACTGTGTTAATGTATCTATGTTGCTCTTGGAATATAGTCAATAAGTAATAATTATTGTTTAAAATGTTTAGTATAATACAAGGTTTTGAACACAGGAAATCATTGGCACATTAGGAGAGAAAAGAAAGAAAGATCAAAATAAATATCAGAATAGACTGAAAGCTGCTATTAATCACAGAGTAGGTAAGGAAAATGGGAGAGATGACGTGAAAGAGCTGAACAGAAAATTGCATTTATTTATTTGCTATTTTATTTCATTATTTTTTTCTCAATAATTTATTAGGATCTAATCCAGACATCATATCATTGCACAGTTCAGTCGTATCAAGGAGTGTTATACAATCGCTACCACAATCATTTTCAAAATATTTTCTTCCTTCTTGACCTCCTGATATCAGCTCCCTGTTACCCCACCCCTCTCCCGACACACTGCACCTGAACCCTTATTCTAATTACTGTCTCTATAGAGTCACCTATCCTGGTTTCATATACTAAAAAACCGAGAAAATGCATAACAGAGAGTCAAGAAGGCTGTCAACAGAGGCAAAATACAACATAAACAAACCCACAAATAACAAAATATCCCAGAAAATATTAAAAACCAGATCAAGCACAATGTATATCAAAAAGGATCAAATAACAAGATTTCAACCTTTCAAATTATATTTATCACTTGAATCTACTATAGTCATTTCTTCAATACCCTCTTTCTGACAACCAGGTTATTTCCATCCCTCAATAATGGCTAAAGGGAAATCACTAGAGGTTTATTTCCTGTACAGATTCTGCAAATGTATTTTGGGCTTCTACTGTCACCCATTGCCTCAGAACAAAAAATCTGAAAGGGTAGTTCAGAAGACAGAATAAAATATTGTAAATAAATGTGCCAAGACCTGGCATTAGCAAACCAAAGAGGAAGCACCTGTTTAGCATATTAACATTGAAATTACTCAAAATAATTTCAAGCTTCAAGTTGTAATATTGAAAGGTTCTATGGAAAAATATTGAATACTGCAGGAAGCATCAAAAGTAGGTGGAAAAAAGGACAGGTTCACTGTATCAGAATAGCTATTAGACACTGAGTCTTTCATGAGATTCAGTGAACAAGACCAAAAACAAGAATGGCCCTGAAGAAATAAGTTCAACCTGAACTGAAAACATGGGCCCAAAACAAAGTCCCAGGTCCTGATGGAATAATAATGAAAATGCTTCATCCAGCAGGTGAAACACTGGAAGCACTCACTCATTTGTGCCAGGAAATTTGGAGGCAGCTACTTGGCCAACTGCCTGGAAGAGATCCATACTTATATCCACCAATGCCAAAGAAAGACCACCAGCAGAATCCTCAAAGTGCAGACGGTGTCGATGATTCACAGGCAAGGAAAACGGTCTTCAGCTAGTCCAACAGCAGTTGCAGCGGTTCATCGTCAGGTAGCTGCCAGAGGTTCAAACTGGATTCAGAGGAAGAAGCGGTACCAAGGATATCATTGCTGATGTCAGACGAAATTTGGCCGAAAGCAAAGAATACCACAGACATGTTTACTTGTGCTTTAATTTCTAGGTCAAGATATTTGACCCACGTGGATCAAGTTCTCATGCATAGTAGTCTGACAAAGAGAACGAGGGTATACTGCAGGGTTTAAAATCAGGAAAGGTGTACATCAGGGTTGTATCCTCTCACCATACTTATTCAATCTGGATTATATGGAGAAAAATGCAGCATAGAACCTGGAGGAAGGCTTATTAACAACCTGCCATGTACAGATGGCCCAACCTGGTTCCTGAAAGTGAAGAGAGCTGCAAGCACTTGCTGGTGAAGATCAAGGACTGCAGCCTTCAGTGGGGATGACAATCCAATACAAAGAAGACCAAAATCCTCACCATTGGACAAATAGGTAATAATATCAAGATAAATGGAGAAAAGATTGGTGTTGTCAAGTATTTGTTTTGCTTGTATCCACAATCAATGTATATGGAAGTAACCGTCAAGAAATCAAATGCACTGCATTAGGTAACTCTGTGGCCCAAGACCTCTTTAGAGTATTGCAAAGCAAGGATTTGCTTTAAGATGCTCCTGACCCAAGCCATGGTATTCTCCATTGCATCATATGCATATGAAAGTTGGACATTGACTAAGGAAGACTGAAGAACAACCGATCCCTTTGCTTTACGGTGCTGGCCAAGAATATGCAAAGCCCCAGGAGCTGCCAAAAGAACACGCAAATTTGTCTTGGAAGGACTGCAGCCAGTATGTTCCGAGAGGCAGATGTGGTGAGACTATCTCGCATACTTTGGATATGTCAGGCGAGACTAGTCCCTGGAAAAGGACATTATACTTGATAAAGTAGGACGCCCTCAGCAAGGTCGACAGTGTGGCTCCCACAATGGGCCCGACCATGAGAACAATTCTGAGGATGGTACAGGACCAGGCAATGTTTCACTCTGCTGTACACAGGTAGCTATTAGAGTTGATGGAATGTCGCCTAAAACAGTGTATTGTTTTCTATTATTTTTATTTGAAAAGTTTGCCTTTGCTTGGTTTTGATTCTGTTTGTTGTATCAATTTTAGGTTCCCGAATCTCATATTCAATTCGTCTCTTGAAATCATAGAGTGTTTCGAACTTGTTTATTTCCATTCAGCACAGAGATCCAGTTATGTCCCAACTCCTATATGGAGACACAAATGCTTAAAACTTGAGAAACTCCAGGTAGCTCCAGCATTCATCTGTATTCTCAGTACCTGCAGACACCACCGAATTCAGTTTCTATTGTTATGTCTTTAAAACACACATCTGAGAGACCCTAGCATAGAAAACCTCAGTCTATTTGTTTTTATTACATACATCCTATTGGGTGCCTAATAATGTGGCTTGTATATGCAATTGCAAGACTTGTACATTATTTGCTGTATGAGTAATATTACACATCGGACCTCCCATCCATTTTAATCCTAAGGATGGATGGAGAAAGAGGGAAGAGAGGAGAGGGTGTGTGTGTGCTTTGGATTTGACAGTGAAAGGGTCTGGGAAGAGATACTTTTTAAAACATACTACGTTTGTTGCACGCTTGAGTAAATGAAGACCACTACCATGTCCAAGCCAAATTAGGTGAAGTCTTCCTTACAGCAGGCTAGCTCGAACTGAAGGGGCCATCAAAAGGAATGACCTGCCATGCTCCACCTGACCTTGTCTTTGGTAGCGGCAAGGGGAGTCGGGGGCACAGAAAGCAGGCAAAGCAAGTTAAAAATCCATACATTACAGAAGTAAAAATAAAGCGTATTTGGTAAGAAAATTGCTGGTGCCTTGTTTTACAACGAATATCTGGATCTTGTCTTTAGCTAAGGCAACTCAGTCAGGGAAAAATAAACCCAGCTGCCCTGGGAAGAAGGATAATTCCTGGCTGGTATTCCATTGCGATGATAAACACAGGTTGCCTTGGACAGAACAAAGGCATATCAGGACAGGATTCCTCAGCGAGGCTTTGACAAGAGGAAGAGGAATATTTTGAGGCATTTTAACAGCCTTTAGGTTATTTAAAATGGGGTGACAGGAGACCGGCTACTTCACATTTTTATAGAAGGAACCAGGAAAATGACTGTCTCAAGAACCATTATAAGAGAGGCTGGAACATCTTTTGACTAAAATTCAGGAAGTGCTCTAAAAAAACATATGAAATTATTTGGATATAAAACTTTGGTTTAAAATATTCTGTATATTTGTCCAAAACCATAACACAATATTTTGATTTATTTCCTCAATGATGTTAACTTTGAATTAATGTTCTAAATTTTAGAATGAGAAATTATATGTATAAAAGTTTCAGTACTAAACATTGCTTGATATGTAGTCACATATCTCTCAATAAAGGATGTTAAGTAAATTACCATTATGTCTTTAAGTATAATAATTTATGTAACATCTAAATCTTATTTCATTATTTAACACATTGTTTTGAATAATTTCTTATGTGCTAATGGATACTTTGGGTGATGGTGAGGTTGCTAATGGGTTGGTTCCAACTCATTGTGACTCACAATAGCAGAACACCCTCTGAGTCAGGCTAACTTTGCTGTGTTTAGCTCATCACTGCAATCACTGGCTCCATACATCTTGCTGACACTCTATAATATGCACTGTAATATACTTGATACTAGCAATGAATAAAACAGACAACAGACAGGAATTTTCAAAGTTCACAACTAACTAAAGTAAGTAATGCATTCAACACTATATGGTATAGAGGTGAATATGGAAGTGGGAAGCATAAAATATGTGTTAATATAATGCAGAGTAAGATACACTAACCCAGTATAAGAATCCCGGGGGAAATAATGCCTTAGAAGAGAATCCCTTAACCATCTAATGGCGGGTAAATGAGGCATGTATAAAGCACAAGAGGAAGTCTGGAGAAAGAGGCTTGGTATAGCATTTTTTGAGATAAGCTAATCTTTTATAGGCCATTTTATCTGGATGCAGTGGCAACCTAGGATGCCTTTTTTTTCCCCTAGATATATTATTTTCTGAAGGAAGACATTTTTTTAACATTTTATTAGGGACTCATACAACTCTTATCACAATTCATACATATACATATCATTTGTATAAAGCACATCTGTACATTCCCTGCCCTAATCATTTTCAAAGCATTTGCTCTCCACTTAAGCCCTTTGCATCAAGTCCTCTTCCCCCCCTCATGAGACCTTGATATTTATAAATTATTATTTTGTCATATCTTGCCCTATCCAGCGTCTCCCTTCACCCCCTCTTCTGTTGTCTATCCCCCAGGGAAGAGGTCACATGTAGATTGTTGTAATCAGTTCCCTCTTTCCAACCCACTCACCCTCTACCCTCCTAGTATTGCCACTCACACCCCTGGTCCTGAAGGTATCATCCACCCTGGATTCCCTGTGCCTCCAGCTCCTATCTGCGCCAGTGTACATCTTCTGCTCTATCCAGACTTGCAAGGTAGAATTCGGATCATGGTAGTGGGGGTGGAGGGGGAGGAAGCATTTAGGAACTGGAGGAAAGCTGTATTCTTCATTGGTGCTACATCGCACCCTGACTGACTCATCTCTAGACCCCTCTGTGAGGGAATCTCCAGTGGCGACAAATGGGCTTTGGGTCTCCCCTCTGCACTTCCCCCTTCATTCACTATGGTAAGATTTTTTTTGATGATGCCTTATACCTGATCCCTTTGACACCTCATGATCGCATATGCTGGTGTGCTTCTTCCATGTGGGCTTTGTTGTTTCTGAGCTAGGTGGCCACTTGTTCACCTTCAAGCCTTTAAACCCCAGATGCTATATCTTTTGATAGCCAGGCACCATCAGCTTACTTTACTACATTTGCTGATGCACCCACTTTGTCTTCAGCGGTTGTGTCGGGAAGGTGAGCATCATAGAATGCCAATTTAATAGAAGAAAGTATTCATGCATTGAGGGAGTGCTTGAGTAGAGGCCAAAGGTCCTTCTGCCACCTTAATACTAAACCTATAGATATAGGCACATAGATCTATTTCCCCATCCTCATATATATATTTGCATATGTACATGTCTTTGTCTAGACCTCTATAAATCCCCTTTGCCTCCAACTCGTTCCTCTATTTCCCTTGACTTTCCTCCTGCCCCACTATCATGTTCCGTCCCCCCCTGGGTTACAGCTATACCTCTTTGTTATGTTACCTTACCCTTGATCATTCCCTACCAGGCCTGCCACTCCCACCTCACCACCAATTTGGATCCCATGTTGTTCCCTTGTCCCTGGGTTAGTTAACACCACTTCCTTACCCCCCACCTTCCCCTATCCCAAGTCCCCCCGGAATTGTCGGTCCCGTTGTTTTTCCTCCAGATAGTTCATCCAGCCTATCTTATTTAGACAGGCCTGTGGAGATAATAGCATGCACAAAAACAAGACAGAGAAAAACAAAGCAACAGTATACACCAAAACAACAACAACAAACTACTAACAAAGAACAAAACAAACACATCAAGAAAGAAAAGCTTGTAGTTAGTTCAAGGATCGTGTTGGCCTTTAGGAGTGTTTCCAACAGACTGGACTGGAAAACACTCCTAAAGGCCAACAAACGATCCTTGAAGGAAGACATTTTAAACACAAAAAATATCTCTAAGTATTACCATGCAATGGACTACAATGGAAAATATATAGGATGAAATCATTTCAATTTTATATTTAGGACTTCAGTTCATAGATTAGTACATTGTTGTTAGGAGCTGTTGAGTCAGTTCAGACTCATAACAACCCTACGTGCACGGAACCAGGCTCTGCCTGACCCTGCGTCACCCCTACGTGCACAGAACCAGGCTCTGCCTGACCCTGCATCACCCCTACGTCAACCTCACTGGAATTCCTCTGTTGGATCCCATTGCTATAACCAGGGTGTCAATCCATGTCATTGAGGGTCTACTCTCTGTCAATGGCTCTATTTTACTAAAGAAGCCCTGGCGGTGCAGCTGCTGTCAGGAAGAAAAGGAGGCAATTGCTGCTGTAAACATCAACTCTCGCTGAAACCCCGTCAAGCTTTCTGAGAAATCTGTTGCTCTGTCCTGTAGGATAGTGATGATTACTTAATGCACTTAACAGCATTGAGTTTGGTTGGTTTTGTTTGTTGTTGTTGTTTTGCTTTTGTTTTCTGGTTTGCTACTTTATAATGCATTATGTCCCTCTCCAGAGGCTGGTCCCATCAGATCAAAATCCAGCCACCCACGCGTCTATGGTAGAATCATTCATTCTTATGGAAATCCATGGTATATTTGATATTCTTCATTGATACTAAAATTCAAATGCATGAATTCTTGTTCAGTCTTCTTTATTTATTTCCCAGTTTTTGCATCTATATGAGAGGATTGAAGGAACTTTCATTTTACAGTTGGTTAAGTGTTGAAATGCTAACTAAAAGGGTAGTGGTTTGAAGGCTCCCAATCACGCCATAAGAAGGAGATGAGTCTGTTTGCTTTGGTAAAGATTTACCACCTCAGAAACACTATGGAGCAGTTCTACTCTGCTATAGAGTCTCTATGAGTCAGCATCAACTCATATCAATGAACTGAAAAAGTATCCATTTTCTATTATGTAAAGACTCTGCTTGAACAAAAAGAAGAACAAATGAGACTCACTATCATTGAGTTTATTCCAACTCAGAGATACCAGTATCTATTAGGAGCCCTGATGGCAGGGTGGGTTGTTGTTGGGTTGCTGACCACAAGGTCAGCCATTGAAAACCATTACCCATCCCATGGCATAAAGAGGAGGCTTTCTACTACTGTAAAGATTGCCAGCCCAAGAAACTCAAATTGACCATTCTGCTTTGTCCTATAAGGTCCCTCTATGAGCATACACAAAATGAAGTGTCCAGGAATGCTTGCTTATTCTTCACAATATTACCCAACATTTCTTATGAATGTTTTTCATAGTCAGTAAAAGAGGTAAATATTGTTCTGAAGTCCATTACTTCCTATCAATGTCCATCTGCATCAGCAGTGATGTCCCTCATTGTAAGTCTTTTCGTACGTTCAGTTTGGATTTCATCAGTTGTTTGCTTCGATCATTTGTTAATTCCTTTTAGCATAATTTCATTTGTATGTGATATCAATGATCATGTTTAATAATTCTCTTTGATGACTTTTTCTGAGTTTAACCAGAAGTGTGGAATATCTGGCCCACAGGATCATATATCAGAAACTAAATTGTCCACTTATAGAGACCCTATAGTATAGGGTAGAACTGCCCCAATGCCCCATCTTTCTCCCTCAGAGGGCCTGGTGGATTCAAACTGCTGACTTTACTGTTAGCAATTGATTGCTTAGCCGCTGTGCCACCATGTTCCCTTCATGGACAGACAAGCCTGTGAAAGCATGACTACTAGCTAATATCATGTATCTCACCATGGGTTAAGTAACGATTTGACCAATATGACCTATGGATAATGGTATAAATAGAACAGGTCCTCCACCACCCCTTGTTTAAATTTTTGGATCTGTTCACAACAAAATATAGTGAAGAAAGTTTTTGAGAGCAATGGATGGTTACAGGTGTGTTTTTCAGTAATGCCCTTGTCTTTGGCTTGTTACTGTGCCTTTGAAATACCTTCTATGGGCCATGGGGAAAAGGATTTTGAGGTCAGGGCTAATATCAGTTTTTTTTACTCAATAACTGGAAATCTTCCAAAATCATTGTAGCTTTGCAATAGCAGTTTTAGATGGACCAAACATTTTAAGAAATCTCGGGAAATCTTAAAGAGAGGGAAGCCCATCAATCTCAACAAATGAAGAGCTGCTGAGAGATCGGTGGGAAAGGCTTGCAGGATTCCTGTTGATGCAAAGCTATTGTGGAGGGGTCTCACCTGGTTCAGTGTTTTCTGTTTTAAATGGACATCTGCCCTCAGCAAGCTTTTAGTTCCAGGTGTGCCAAAACCATTTCTTTGAGATCAGTCTTTTAAAAGCAAGATTGAGGCAAATTAAGACAATTTTATGGAACTAATCAAAACCAGGGTGAACCTTTGATTTACTAATATGATCCATATAGTAAGATTCATTTAACACTGTGACTTCATAGGGGATCTACTAAACTCGTTAAATTGAAGGTAGCGTCTTCATCTCCAGAGGTCATGGAGAATCGTTTTGGGAATTTGAAAAATATTATCTTGATAAATTTTCTTGAAGGAAATATGACAATCACACAGGCTTACCAGGAAGAAGTTTTAAGAAAATTGAAATCTGTATTGATTAAAACAAACAAACAAAAAACCACAGGAAAGGGGTTTGTTTGTTTCCTTTTTGTTTTTTTCTTTTTTGCTTTTCTTTGTGCCAATTTGCAAACTCATTCTTCAAGGGTGTCAAGGACTGTCTTATGAGAATTTTAATGGGACACCTCACCCATCCACTCTACAGCCCTGGTTTTGCCCCTTCAGGCTTATTTTTGTCAAAGAACCTTGAAAAGGAACATGATCTGATGCAATCAAGATCCACTTTGACATGTTGTAAATCAAACAACCCCGAATCTTTCAGTTAAGGATTAAAGACACAGGAATACTACCTTCAAATGTGTATAGGCCTGGCTTTCTTATATCCAGATATATTAAGAAAGAACAGTTTCACAGTTTGATATTTTCATTTAAGAAAGTTTCTGATTTTGTACCAATTCTTCTTGACTTATTCTCATACATATAATGTAACAGTATGTCAATTATAAAATAATTTTAACTTTTAAAATATAATATTTATTATTATACTTCATATGTATTAAACCTTAATTCATTATTTGTGAAAAAAATATTGCTCAAAATAGCTCTAATATGAATGTCTTAAAGAATTAAGGATTTTGTTATTTGAAGTATGTCTTTGAGAACAGGAACTTATCATGTAAAACATTTTTTTTCTGTAGTTCTTGCTTTGCCATGTAGATTAGACCTAAATCCAACTGAAAAGAGGATATGAAGTGGATTTCTTTGTTAATGAAGTGCTTAATTAGAAATTATTTTTCACAATGATTGTCTTTATGAACAAAGTGTTATATTTGGTAAAGCAACAGTGACATCCGGTGACTACTCAGATTTATTCAAGGAGTGAAACTTAAAATTCACCTTAATATCAAAATAATAAGATTGTAACATATTCACCTATATATTTTCTGTGTATTATAAGTGTTTTAAGCTTGCATCAATTTGACAATATCATTGGATGAAAATCTTATAAACAACAATACATTCTCAAAATGGAAAAAATAAACCACAGACTGGGAGAAAATGTTCACAACACATGTATCATATAGAACTTATAATCAAAATATATAATAAATTTTTAATAAAATTAAAAAATCTATTTAAAAATTGGCAAGAGCTGAATAGATAGCTCTCTAAAAAGAGTGTACAAATGGGAAATAGACAAATATAAAGTATTCCATGTCATTTATCTTATCATAAGGAATTTAAAAGTGAAAACTGACAAAGTAGTGTCACATACCTATTAAAATAGATAATAATGGAGGAAGGCTGGAGCACACATGACCTTAGAGCGAAATGGATTTGAACCTTTCTTGATTACGACTATGACTAATCTAGCTTCCTAGTCCTGCTACAACATGCATATCAAAAGAAGCAAAGAGTGCCAGTCCAGGCCATCAGTTCTAGGGAAGGCTCTCTCATATCTGGTTCGGAAGATGATTCTTATTCCTTTCGGAAAAGGTTCCCAGTTTTTGCGTGTGGCCTTTTTGGCAATTATCGTAAGGCATCTATTTCCGCATCCCTACCATATTTATGTTTCTTATCTCTGTCTCCGTTATCCTTAGTACTCAGAAATGATTAAGATTTAGAACATGTTATACACCGAACTGGTCTCCTATCAAGTGTACAAATCTTGTACAAAACGTCCTATTTCAAAACAGGATTACATTCACTTGTACAGGATTTAGTGTACTAACACATATTTGGGGAGTGATTCAATCCTTAAGAGACCATCAGTTTGCTGTACTGTGGTGCCTGAATAGTTGCCATGATGCTAAAGGCTCTATTAATATAATAATATTTCAGATAACTGCAAAGTAAATCGTGATAGATATTTCCAGGGGAGATTTCAAACAAAGGCAAAAGAGGAAGAAAAACTTTACAATATACTTCTAAATATTAGCAAAAGAAAACATTATGGTTAAAACCAAAACATTTTCTAACGCATTCATGGAAAATGAGAGTCTCATACTGGACCTGCTCCAACTTGTCATACATGAAGATGTCATCAAAGAAAGCATGTCTGTGTTCTGCAATAAGATGAAAGTTGTTAAAATACAACCGGGGAAGCGCTGCATTCTCAAAATAGAGTGAACCTTAATGATGTAGAAGGATCAAGGCTTTCAGAATCTGCATTTACTGATATGGCACTTCTTGAAATGAAAATAAATAGCTGCAAGTATTTATTAATAGTTGGAACATGGAATGTAGGAAGCATAAATCTAGGAGAGTTGGAAGTTGTTACAAATAAAGCAAGATACAGAAGCATCAATATATCCTAGGCATTAGAAGCATTGGTGAGTGTCAATGGACTGGTATTACATGTTTTGAGTCAGATAGCCATATAATCTACTATGATCTGAGTGATATATTGCAGAGGACTGGAGTCACATTCATCATCAAAAAGAACATTTCAAGAACATCTATCCTGAAGCATAATATTGTCAGTAATAGAATAACGTAAGTAAAACTACAAAGAATGTCAATGTGTTAGGCTCGGTCCTCTAGAGATGCAAAACTAGTGGTACATATATGAAGGAAATTTGATATCAAGAAAATGTCTCACACAATTGTTGAAGAGGGTAAGTCCAGGATGGTTCAAGTCCCTGGGTTGATGGTAATCTGGAGGTTTCTCCTGACTTAAAGTGTTGCAGGGACTAAGGAAGCTAGAGGTAAAAAGACCAACCACAAAGCAGAAAGACAACAGGGTGAACATCTGGATGAATCCACGGTTAGCAAGTCAGGCTAGTGACTGCTGAGTCTGACGAATCTAAGATGGGCAGGTCAAATAGCAGGCTACAGATGGCTCCCAGGGTTGGCAAGCAATATGGTGGTCCATTGGATCAAGACCAAGTGCAAAGAACTAGAGATTGATGAGCCAGATGCAAGACCCAGATCCAGCAGGAAGCAAACAAGCTCTCCACAGTGTCTGCTTATTCAGGAATCAGACTACATCTGCTAGGAAACTTCATCATGGGGAAACTATTAAGCCAAATCATTTAGGTTACTGGCCCCACTCAGTTGATTCAAAGCCTTACTATCATAAACAGAGAGTACAGCTGTGATTCAAATTTACACACCAATCATTACTGACAAAGATGAAGAAATAGAATATTTTAAATAACCTCTTCAATGTGAAAAGGTTCAAATATGAAACCAAGGTGTGTTGGTAGTGACTAGTAAGTAGAATGGTAAAATTGGAAACAAAGTAGAATTGGTTTTTGGTAGAAAAGAGATTGCAGGGTAGAATTTTGAAGATAAACAACTTTGTTGCAAATGCCCTTTTGAAACAACATAAATGATGGCTATTAACCTCATCAAATGGAAAATCCAGGGATCAGATTTGCCACATTGTGGAAAGACACTAAAGAGAGACTTGATAGAACAGCAGACAATGAATGGCTCAGATATAAATTCAAAGTAAAGCAGTGATTCTGTTTCCTTTAATATCAGAAAAAGTGTACCTCCGGCTTGTATCCTTCCACCATGGTTTTTGGCATTAGTACTGAACAAATAATATCAGAAGCTACATTTTATGAAGACAAAAGTGGTATCAGGATTGGAAGGAGATTCTTAGAGATCCTTCAATATGCAGATGAAAAACCTTGTTTGATGCCAATAAAGAGACCGTGAAGCACTTCCTGATGACAGTCAAAGATGACAAGGATTTCGTTTCACGTAGATCCACTATCAATGCCTATGGAAGCAGCAGTCAATTAATCCAATGAGGTATTAACAGTGGGCATATTTACTGAAAATGAGCTCTTTAACGTGTTGCAAAGATAAGATCACAATTTCGGAACAAAGGCATACCCTTAGTATTTTCACTCACATCCCGTGCCTGTGAAAGATGAATCATGGCTAAGGAAGAACAAGGAAGAATGGATGCATCTGCATCATGGTAATGGTGAATAATATTCAATAAACCACGGACTGCCATACAATGAACAAATTTATCCTCGAAGGGAAGCCACAGCATTCCTTGGAATCAAAGATAACGAGACTTCATCTCTCCTATTTTGGGAAGGTTATCAGAAAGGAGTGGCTGCAGAAGGACCTCATGTTAGTCAGAGGGTCTGCTAAGAGGAACCCTTGAAGGAAATAAAATAGTGGCTGCAATAATAGGACCAAACGTAACAAGTGCTGTGGCCATAGCGCAGGGCCAGGCAATGTTTGCTCGGTTGTGCACCCGGTCTCTGTGAGTGGACACCCACAATCACAACCAATGGCGAAGGCCCCGGCTGGGGCTGACTTGATAGTAACAGTAACAATGACTACGGGAAGTAAATATTGTTCAAAAGTAGAAGGTTTCAGGCGGGGCAGTGAGTAGTCTTGAAAAACTTACACAGAATAAATATACAAAGAAACATTTCAAGATGGAAAGGAAATCCCTAACTTACTCACATAAAGAAATGGTCATGTTTACTGAAGATTAGTTCCAGGTTTAGGAGCATATAAGTAAGTGAGCCCAAAAACAAAAAGAAAAAAACCACAAGGAAATGCACTACTTATTTGTCATCGAAATTGTAAAAGAAAAGGTAAAAGCATTCTCTGATTTTCATATAAACACAAAAAATCGAAACTGATGTTATCATTCATGCTCCATAAAGTTCTGTGAAAGAATGAAAGTGAGCATTGTCTTTGCGCTGGCTATGTTTAGCCAACTTCTGGGAATAATGAATGTCACCTGGCTTCGGAGTGGCTTCTCCTTTGAAAGAAAAATTACTCTTGTCAAAGCAGTTGAAATAGATATTCTTCCCAATCCTGGTGGATTTTTTTTAACACCTCACTTTCTGTGATGTCTAATGAATCACTAATATATGAAGTTGACACAATACATCCCATGAATTGCTTGAATTGATTTCAATGTTAATGGGCCTGAATATACAAGCACAGTTATTTTTAATTAACCTCGACTTTGTATGCAAAAAGGACAGCTGCTATTTATCACTGTGCTTCTATGGGGACACAGAGGATGATTTGGGCCTTCTTTATCCCATGCTATGTTACTAATTAATCAACTTCATTCTGTTTACATTCCACAATACGTCTTTAATCTGAAAGAAAGGCGCCATTTAAATCCAGTTTCTCCATTTCTTCCCACTTTCGATTCTTTTAAAATGTTGAGGGTCTGCAGACATGTTCTGATTATCCTTCTTTCTTCTTACCTCCATAAGATTTCCTACAAAGCCAGGTTTTGTTGTGTTTGTTTCAAGAGTTCTGGTTAATCCATCCGTGTTTATGACTGCATCCAACCCAAACCAGATGTTAATTCTGCCACAACTGGATATGCCACTGAAGAAAGTTGGGAAAGTTTATGTGTGACGTTACGTGGACAAAAGTTACATTCTATGTCTGCGCATACCCCTGATCCTTGAAATGAAAGATGGATTAAATGTAACTTCAGAGAAAACAGGAATGCTTAGATGATTTGTTTACTACTAAAGCCCTATCACAAGTATCATTAATCGGTAAATGAATGATTCCGTAAATGCTCTATTTTATATAAGGTGGGAGGTAGAAAGGTATTATGGTTTTTAAGTACTAGATATTAAAGGTTATAGCTAATGCTTTCAAATTATTAAATTAAAATGGTTGTTAGATAAAATATTTCATAAAAGTAAAACTTAAAGATATATTAAAAATTTTCATACGGCTCTTAAGTTTAGATGAATAATAAATTAAATTCACACAATTCATAAGTATTTATTTGTGCCCAGTAATGATCTTTCCTGAATTCATATCAGTAAAATTGATCATTATGATATAATCAAGTTCATCATATTGTTAATATTCTACTAAATGTAATGATCTAAAAGATTTAAAATGAATACATAATTGCCTTTAAGTAAATTCTATATAAATATCCTTTGGCTAAATAAAAGCAAATTAAGTTCAATCAAACATTTAATTTTTCTATATTTTCATTATATTGATTTCATTAAAAAATTCTTTTTCTAAAAAGCTCAAAATTAGCTCTTGAAAAAAATGAAAGCAAAAAAACTAACTTTTTTACTGTTTGGAAATTGTAACTAACTTTTAAGAAATATTTCAAGTAAAACAAAACTTATTAGTAATTCTAATATTCATTGTCTAATTGCAAACGAAAACAATCTTACTTGCTCTTCACATGCTAAGTCTTGGCCCATATATATTAATATCACATTTATATAAATTTCTTGATAAGGAAATGGATTTATCAGACTGAATTGCTTCAAATTCCTCATTAATTAGTGCACTTCCCCAGAAAAAGGAATTGGACTCAAATGAAAAATAAGAAAATGGGCAGTCAGCACCATTTGGGATGATAATATTTAGCATTCTATCATCCATCACTTCCCTGTGATCTTAGAGGAAAGGAACTGACAAGGTAATTACTCTGCTTTCTTGTATCTTGGAGGAGCATTTCTGTCGTTCATGTGCTCAGGATGCACAGAATTATATAAACTGAGGGAGATTACAACGTAAAAGTCTGACTAACAGCACCTTAATCAAGTGGTCAAAGTGGACATCCACCATCAATAATGAGACAAACCAAAATCAAGTATCCCCTGATAGAATGAAATGATAACGAAACAGTCTGTACTAGTTGTACAGAAGATGCAACCAGAATTTACTTATGCACAAACACGACTCCCAAACCAAACTCACTGCCACTGAGGCAATGCCAACTTACAGGGACCCTATAGAACTGCCCTCTGCGGGTTTCCAAGACTAACTCTTTAAGTAGAAAACCCCATCTTTCTCCCACGGAGTGATTGGTGGTTTCAAACTGCTGACTTTATAGGCCACAGCCCAAGGATTAACCACTTAGCCACCCGGGCTCCTTGGGCAAACAATAGATCAACATAAATTAGGCATGTTCTAAACTTACCTATAATTCTCAAAGTCTCCTATCAAAATAACCTATATGTCCATGTACTGACATACAATGTATCTTATGATATATATATTAAGATTTAAAAAAAGGATTGGATTACAGAAACTCAAATTTGTAAAGGAATACAAATACAAATAGTCTCTGAAACATTTAATAGTGGCCACTTCTGTAAGAGGTTTAAGTTTACCTTCCTGCTTTTCTGTACCATATCTTTTGCTTTTACCTATATATATATATATAGTATATTGTACGTAATATATAGTATATAAATATATATTGTAAATTAATTTTTCCTTTGACTATTGGAAACGAATACTTAAGTCTCAGAAAATGTAAAAGTACTGTCAAGCAAAACCAAAACTACTACTACTTAAAGTTAATGAACACAGACTGTTCATGAAGTGCAGGTCATGAACCTAGAACCTTGTCCTTTTCATGCCATTAAGAAGCTATGGATATTTGAGGAAGGTATTTCAATACTTTGTGATTAATTACTCATCTTTATAGAATAGGTAGCTTGGAACTCTAAATATCCTTAAAATATCATGTAAGATGCATAAAACATGTTGTCAATAGAGGGCAGTAATTAACCACAAATAGTTCCATGTTTTCTGTGAGTCGGGATGTAACAATTTTAGAAATTGAATTTGAAGAGGAATAGCACTACTGTTTTTTCTATGTTGCCTACTATTTGCTTCATACCCCATTCTTTTCTTCTTCCTTGTCTTCAGTGAACTAAACACATCTTTGTCTGAAGCAACTGAAATCATTTAGGTTAAGAGGAGAAGACATAAGAAAGAAGGAAATATTGTAAAGCAAGTCTCTTTAGGACAAAGGAGGCCTTGCCAATGAACTCTGAACACCATCGACTGTTTTATAGAAACCTGTGTGCCAGATGTTAATGTAGTAGAGGTCACTGGATTGAACACAGTCACTGGAATATGACAGATGTGAATTTTAAACCATGTTCAGGCACATATTGCCTTAGTACTAAAACTGGCCATTTAAGTAAGTTCTCCAATTATCAGATGCTTGCAATTTAAAATAGATTCACTTGCTTATATTGTTGTAAAGATCAAAATATTAATTTGGAAGAGGTATATTATAGTGCCAGGTATATTCTCGGTTTGAAAAGAAATTAATGGAAAACTTCCATTCTCTTTTAATTCCATTTTTTCCATGAACTTATTGAAGTACTCTTGTATAATAATAGGTGTTCAGTAATGTTTATGATTATTTTTGAAGTGGCATCAAATAGTTATTGTTTTAGAAAAACAAAGTTTACATTTTATCCTTAAATATATGTATACATGCTTGTGTGTATATTTGTATTTTTATATTCCTCTAATAAAATTATATTCATGGTTTTTGTATGTTTGAACCAAATATTGGAAACATTCTTTAATTTTTTAAAAAGGGTAAGTTAACTGTCATTTCAGTGGTAAGGCTTTTGGAATGGAAAATAAAGGTGAGATCAACTAGGATGTTAACACTCATAAATCATTTTTTAAAAATTCAAACAATCAAAATTTAAAATGGGGAAAGAATATAAATAACAATTTCACAAAGCAAAAAATAAAAATGCACAATTGTAAGGGAAACTTGACTGTTATTCAATCAACTGCAAATGAAACATTTTGCCCTATTTTGTCTTAAAACTGAAAAAATGCTTTTAATCTCACTGAAGGTATTAGCGTTTAGTTATGTACTATCTTGGCTGTGAATTTGAGTAGTAGAAATGTATCTAAAATATAATTTATCAGCAATAAGTTCTACTTAAATAATTTTAAAACTAATAAGTATATGAACCAGCCTAAGATTTACCCAGAAATTGTTCCTTCCTCTTTCTTTTCAACTTGCCTATTCTAATGGCTAATACTTCCCAATGCATCTTGGTTGCATACTTGATCAATTTTTAGCTGAAGTAGTTGGTCAAATTCTTCACGTCCTTCATCAGCAGCTTTGGTGGTTGGTGAATGAATTTGACTTACAGTTGTATGGACCAGTCTTCATTGTAAGCACAGAGAAGTTATTGATTCCGTCACAGACAGCACTGTATGTCAAGACAGAAAGTGAGATATTCTATTCTGAAGATGAATGTGATGCTATTCCTAGTGATTACATCACTCCAAATACAGTTACACAATATGATTTTACAATTTTAAATGGCCAATATTGGTTTACTTTCGCTCATCAATACCTAGGATATCAATCTTTATAACTTTAATTTCATCTTTGATGATTTCCAATTTTACAATAGTCATTCTTCATACATTCCATTGTCTGATAATACTGCATGTTTGAAGTGGTTTCTTCTCATTTTGATATGTTCACCATCAGTGAATGAAGGACATCTGTATATCTTAGATAGTTCAACACAGTTGAATAGCTTTCTGGTGTTCTCTGCATTCAGTCTAGATTTGTGTAGTGTTAGCAATGAAACCCCTCTTTATCTGAATCTGGTTTTTCTGGTAGTGTCCTGTTGGTGTAAAACATTTTACTTCTGAAAAAATTTACTTGCATGGGATATTAAAGAAATATTAGCCAGTGATTTCTTTTACCTTTTTTGGAATGGAAATAAATATGGCTGTCTTCCAGTAAATTGGTCAACTTATTGTCTTCCAAATTTTTTGAAGTTCAGTGAGTTTTTCCAGTATTTCACTCATTTGTTGAACCATTCTTTTTATTTGTTGCAAAACTCATTCACCGAGAAAAAATTGTGTTCATTATTAACTCAGCTTACTGCATTCAAATGAATGTTCCAAGAAGATGGAGTTTATCAATGTCATTTTTTATTGTTTCCTTAAATCCTAAAGCAATCCTTGTTATATAATTAGTGTTCAATAAATATATCCATGTGGCAAAATTGTGTGTATTTTATGTTTTTACATATTTTTCTAAAAAGATGTGTGAGATAGTTTATTGTACCAGCTTGGCTGATAAACACAAATGGGATTAATTGAAGGGTGGAGAGATAGTGGCTCAGTGAGCCTTGCCTTTCTTGTCTCTCTCTCTTTAATCATTGGACCAGTGTGCAGCTGCCTTGCTTGTTCTGTGCCTCAATTTAAAGGGTACACTACCTGTGGGACACCTAGCCTGTGGACTGTGTCGCTGTAAGTTGAGGTCCCTTTAAGACCACACGAATGGAATTTACATCTCCGGAGCTGAGGACTGACAGTTGGTGACCTGGCTGACAGTTGGTGACCTGCCTGGCTGTTTGCTGCCTGTGCTGGGATAGCCTAGCTCTCTCTTTACAGAGGACTACCTGACGGCCCTCAAGACTTGAAGGACTGCCGGTGTCTCACAACTCTCACGGGAGTGAGTCGCACAGAGCCATTTGTACTGCTTTATAATTTAACTGTTCATTTCTTGTATTATCTATCTATCTTTATAAATATATATATAATTATCAGCAATCTGGTTTTATCTCGCTAGAGAACCCTGTCTAACACAATATATAGAATATATTAAATGATATTTTACTTACAGGAAACAACAGTTTACTTTTCTAAGACAATCATTATTTTTATCGATATTTGTATGACTCTTACTAGTAATTCAGTCAAGCCCTATAGCTGGCAACGATTCTTGCTTCTTCAGATTGTGGCTTCTACACTAGACAAAGGGAAATGCTGCGGCCGCTGCTGCTGCTGCTGCTGTTGAGTGCAGTTGACTAGACTCCCGCTCACAGCAGTACGATCTACAACGCAACAAGAGTCCCAAGTCTTGAGCCAATTTCAAAACAATTGTTGCTATATTGGGGTCCATTGTTGCAGCCATTGATAAAGTGTAGTGCGTTATAATAGCTTAACTGCAAAAATTTTAGATTTAGTATTTTTTAAAATTAGCTCTCTGTGTACTATCATTAAACAGCCCTGGTGATATTGTGCTTAAATCTCTTGTCTGCTGAGCAAAATGTCAAGGTTTGTACCCTCAAGCTGCTCTGTGGGAGAAAAATGTGATAGTCTCTTTTGAGAAACACTTAAAACGACAGGGTTTAACTCCTCCAAGAATATCAAAACAGCTGTTTTGGAATGCTATAAATCTAAGCATGCAGAATCTTTCAGAACAGAGTTGAGAGAGATAAATGCTACATTCAGAGGTGTATAGACCAGGGGTGTTCAATACGTTGATCACGATTTACTAGTTGATCACAAATGTAGTGTGGGTAGATTGCATAGCTTTTTAAAAAAATAGACATAAGCCTATCGTCAATCCCGTCAGTTAATCGATATACAGCACAGCCAATCAGGTGCAATCTTAGGTGTCAAAACACATGCGCACACAACTGCCCTAAGTGCAGCAAAACTGACAAGCTAGGTGATCGCCAAATTTTAGACCTTGATTTTTTTTCTCTCTTAAACATAAGAAAGAGTATTAAAATGAGTGGGGGAGCTGGACCAAGTAAAGGCAAAAATGTGTCACTTTCATACGGAATGGAAGATTTTGACACCACAAGCCGACATTCAACTGAAGTCCAGAGCGCAAGAACAGTTCTGGAACTTACTCGCAGAGGGAAAGTACCCAAACATGAGAAAATGAGCTACCTCATTGACTACATTTTCAGCTCTACTTATATATGTGAGTTAGCCTTTTCCCACACAAAGATCATTAAGTCCAAGTACTGTTCCACCATGACTGATGATCATTTGGAAGTGTGCTTGAGGAAGGCTGTCAGCAGCTACTGTCCAGACGATGCATCCCTGGCTCATTCCATTCAGTGCAAGTTATCAGAGTTAACTCAGGTCATGACAAAAAATGTACACAGTTCATTGTGCTGTGCTGTGCAATATGGACTCATGCGGTTATGCAAGGTACATAAACAAACATTGTACATATACAGAATTTTCAATGCATTTATAAATAAATGCAATAAATAAATATAAGTAGTTCACATGCTGAAAAGGTGTGAGCACCCCTGGTAGATATTAAGTCTGTGTTGAAAAATAATAAACACACAATCTGATAGATTTGTTTCTTAAAGGTTTTTATGATTCTGTGACGATCCTTTTTGACAAACTGTCATGTATTTAATAAAACATACCTTGATTACGTAGAATAGTTTTAGCACATAGAGGCATAAAAGCTTTAGGGTTCTTTGTTAAATACAACATTACGTCTCCAAAGACACTCAAGCATACAGAGAATGTATACTGTGTAGATGAATGCGCTTTCTTCATCAGATGCTTTTCACGTGTGGCAGAACTCAGACAAGAGATCCTTTAGAAATTAGAACACGCTTTTCAGAGTTTATGAAATTGTATCTGGCAGGGAGTTATTTTTTTCTCTCCTAAGAAAGAAAGGAAGAATTAAGCTTGGAAAGAGTCTTGATTTTTATTTTCCACAAAAAGTGGGGGAAGAAATAAAAGAGACAGATCTTCTTTGCTAGATGTCAAAAACTTTTACAGTAGAGGAAAAAATGTATTTCATTGCAAAAACAAAAAAATAGGAGAGGGGAAACTAAATTTCTTGTGTGTGCGTTCTCTTTTGCCAAAAATTATTTGACCCAAGATTTATGTTTAAAGTTGTAAGACTATAGATGTCTCGGCTTGAGTATTATCATAGTTTTGGGTTTCTTTAATCATACAGTTCGCATTACACAGAGTTGTTGTTACTTATCTTGGAGATTCTGTAAAGTACCCCATGAAAACTAAAGTTTATTGGTTTTACTCAAAAGAAAAACAAATGGAGGCAAAAGATTTCCTGCTGGGAATGACTTTTGAAGGCATTTTTTAGCAAACTATCTAGCCCTGGCTGCCAAAAGAACACATGCTAAATTTCACAAGACATGTCAAGAAGGTCACTGGCTTTGTGGGAAAGACGATTGACCAAAAAATAATATAAATAGAAAGCAAACAGATTTAGAGAATCTTTTTATTTGTTTCAGAACTGCATACATATTTATGGGATTTTCACAAAAGGAATTGGACAGCCTATAGTAGAACCCTGGACCTCGACACTCATCCATTCTAGAAGGAGCGTCGAGATGTGATGCAGTCCAGTTCTGAATCAATTTTTCCATAAGAAGTAACTGAAAACAGGTTAATCTGTTCCCAACCACCAACTTTTTACCCAACCTTTCCTTTTATACAAAAAATTACACAGAGATTTCAAGGTAAATAAGTTCAGAGTTAAATAATATAATGTAAATAAGAAACAGAACATTAAAGGTTTTAACAACTACAATATGACCCATACCTTGAGACTGATGAGGATCTGGGTCTGTGGACACTGGTGTGGAGAGGAGGGATGGAGAGAGAGTCAACCGGTAGCTGCTTTTCAAGAGTTTCCCCAACCACCCTACCCCCGCCTTCTTTGTCTTTTTCACTAGGACCTAGCTGGCATTCTCTAAGAAAAAATCTAATGTATCTAATGTGGTCTGCTGTAGGCATTTGCTTAATTGCTTTCTAAAAGGGTTATTGCATTTTCATCAACAATATCGATAACACGGTTCACCACTTCCATAAAATGATGATTCTTTTTTTAAAAAAACGATTTCTTAGGACCCACTTTTAAAAATCTAGAATCAGTACAAAACCCCACAAAAACTAAGACAATTATAGCAAAACGCTAGGAACACAGCCACAAAAGGTTTAAACAACGCGCACTAACGCCATGTGATGGAAACATGAAGTGCTTCTGTTCACAAAAACCACGTGTCTTGGGTCAGACTCCAATATTTCATTCGAGCTCTGATGCAAAATGTTCTCGACATTTGTGTGTGGAAATCCAACTATGTCGAGGACCAGGGTCGTACTCTACACTGAGTTGGGGGGCGGGGACCCCTTAAGAAAGTGTAAGGTTATTTGAAATTCCACCTTCCTATGTAAAAGAATATATGACAAAGAAAGAAAGGAAAACTAGCTAGAAATACAGCTTACTTTATTTTTTCCACTGTGAGAGATTTTTTTTAATATTCATAAGTAGCAATAAAAAACTCATTGTAATTCAGTTCCTACCCATAGCAACACTAGATTAGGTTTCTGAGCTTGTCAATCTTTAAAGGAGCTGACAACTCATCTTCCTCCCACAGAGTGGTTGGTGGGTTTGAATCCTCAACCTTATGGTCAACAGCCCAGTCCCTTAACTCATTGCACTATCAAGAGTTTCTCACAAGTAGCAATACCACATTATCAAATATAATGCCTGGACAAAGATCATATAAACATTAGTATTCACCATTGAATTAGTTAATATGTTTTGTCTATTGAAGAAAAACTACTTTTCCAAGCTCTCCAAATTTTGACAATATAAATTATCACAGATTTTTTCCCTGAATCATCTTCCTGGGTTACTTAGTCCTCAAATTATGACAGGACTTTTATGGTTCATAAATAACAAGAAACTATCATTCTTTAATTATCAAAGGGACACCTTATTATTACAAAACATAAACCACTAAAAGAACAGTAATATAATGGTTCTGATCATCAAATTTGACTGTGTGTTTTTGTTTTGAAGTCCATGGAAATATTAACCTAATTTGAGAACATTTTTATTACTACAAATGAAATATACATGCGTGAAATCATTATATTTCTGAATACACTGCTGTTATTACTACACTGCTTAAATAAGAATTTCTAAAACACATTTCAAACTAATTCATGTTTAAATTTTATTCATACTCTTTTGTCAAAAGCATGTTTTCAGAATACAGTCCGCTCAAGTTACTCCTTCTCCTGGAGTAACTTGAAAGACACAGCCAAAGTAAAGGAGAGGGGAGATTCAGAGGGCTGGGACCAGAGTTACTTAATCAATAGTATGGGTTTGGTTAAAAACGACTCCCTGCCATAGAGTTCATTTGGACACATAGTGACCTATATACAGTAGGGTAGACTGCCCTGTGGGTTTCCTAGATTATACATCTTTACAGGAGTAGATTATACATCTTTACACTCCCATGGAGTGGCTAATGGTTTCAAACTGTTGACCTGGTGGTTAGAAGCCCAATGTGTAACCATTACACTGCCAGGACTCTTTGATTTGAGTCGAGATACCAGCTGTTGGTGAAGGAAAAGAGACTAGGAGAGGCATTATTGATTGCTGCCTAGATTACGTTGCTATACAAACATTCCCGAATCAAAGAGCTGCTAGCAACAAAGCGTTCCTGTATCACCTCTTTGGTGATTCTTTGTGTGTGTGTGTGTGTGTGTGTGTGTGTGAGTTATCTGTGGGGTACATGTCTTAAGGATCTGGTGTTGCTAGGAGAGACATGCTAAGGATGGGTGAGTTTAGGACACAGAAATGAATTTTCTCACAATTTAAGGGGCTGGAAGTCTTAATTTGCGGCAGCAGCTCTCTTCCTCTGCTGATTCTGGTGGAAGGTCCTTGTCTCTTCCCAGCTTGTTTCTTTGTGGCTTGGTGATCTCATTTGCTACAGCATTGCTTGTTTGCTTAATCTGCTTTTATATCTCAAAAGTTAAAAATGATTCATTTAAAACACATATCACACTGATTTTAATCCTGCCTCATAAACAAAGGAATGAACACTTATTTTTTAATGTGATCATATGTAGAGTAATAGAATTTGCAACATAATTGGGGCGGGCACAATTAAATCTATAACAGTGCTCCCTTTCTGTTGTTGTTGTTGTTGTCCCTGTGAAATCATAGTCCTTATATGGCAGCTTTCTGTGGTGGGAGGAGGGAGGAGAGTAGATCCACAAACCTTATAAAAGTCATATTGCTTCTAACATGCCTCATGAAGGCAACACAAAAGATACTGTACTGCATGAAGTGTGAGGGAGAAGGTATATGGTGCCCAGATATCAGAACAGCATCTGGAGTCTGAAAGGCTTGTTTCTAAACAAGCAGCCATCTAAGTGACATGTCAACTAAGTCCACATGGGAGAAGCACCCCAACATCCGTGACCCAAAAATTGTAAATCACATAGTCCAAAGCCAAAGGATGGAACAGAATCAGAGCCTGGATTGTAGGATTCTGGTTTGCACAGGGTAAGGAAGACAGTGTAAACCCAAGGTCCTTTCGGGAGATTTACTTAAGAAATAAGCTTCTGGTGACTTTCCTCTGCCCAAAATGGAGGGATGGGGAACAAACAACAAAACAAATTACCAAACAGAGTACTGAAGAAATGACTACAGGAGGTCACAAAGATAAACCTGACTTGAAAGGTTAAACTCTTGTCACTTGATCCCCTTTTACACATGTTGGGCCTGATCTGGTTTTCAACATTTTCTCTGTTTGGCTGTTCGTTTTTATTTTTCATAGTGGGTGTGTCTCTGATGTATTTTGTCATTGTGGGTAGTCCTCTTGGTCTTTTTGTTATATATTTTTCTGGGGTTTGTTATATGAAACCCAGGGATTGAGAAACCTATAGAGACAGCAAGTGGAATAAGGCTTCCTGGGGGTACAGTGGGGAAAGTGGGGGTCTTTGGGGGAGCTGATATCAAGGAGTTCTAAAAGGAAGGAAATGTTCTGAAACCGATTGTGGTAGCAATTTTATAGTACTGCTTGATGTGAAGGAACTATGGATTGACATGGCATCTGGATTCGTTCCAAATAAAATGGTTTTGAAAAAAACAAACAAAAATCTACCTCCATCTAGAAATTAAGAAAATAAATGTTCAAGCGAAGTAAATCAGAGGTCGACGGCAGCGGCGATGGCTCTGTGGCAGCTTGGGACTGACATGCAAGTCCCACAGACACCCTGGTTCCCCAGAGGCACCTCAGGTTCTCCTTGGTTCAGTCAGCAGTCTCCGTCCATTTCTGTCACTGCAGTGGCCATTTAATAAGGATGCTATTAAATGGCGTTATTCAGAAATGGTGTTATTCTGATGTTACTCAGGAACTTTTTGCAGACAAGATAAGCGAATACAAATCAAAGCAACATCGGAGGACCTGTTCACACTGGTCCAGAAGATCAGCAGGAGATAGAGAAGGACAGATTTAATAGACATAAGTCGGTCCCTCTCTTCACATTTGAAGATCCCAACTTTGAAACCGATGAAAAACCTCAATCTTGAAGCAATATGTAAAACTAGTCTGGAAATCTGTCATGGATTAGTTGTATAGTTAAGCAGTCATCAGAATAAACACGTTTGCAATTTAAAAAAATCCTGTAGATCTCTTAACCTCAAACTTACACTTCATACATACTATAGACATCTAAACTTTTAAAAAATGCACCCGCTCTAAAATTTTGCTACAAAAGCCAACTGGATTACACTGGTAATATTTTCATTTAAAACGACCTGATATATATTTTACATTTATTTGTACCCTCCCCTTTTAACTCAGGTAAATAAGACCAAGAGGAAAACAAAACAAAACAAAGGGCTTAGATCAGTTGCTAAATTGACGTCCAAGCACATGGAAGAAGAAAGAACACGATCTAAAGTGAATTTTTTTTTTCATTCCAAAGCAGTGAGACGCGTCCAACAAACAAAAAGATGCCTCTCAGCGAAGCCCAGCAAGCACCCTAGGTCGGACGGAGACCAAGGGCCTTTCCAAACTCCCGGGGCGATCTCTCTCCCAAGTTTGCCGAGAACCAGCTGTCGTTTTCACTGTGTGTCTATCTTCTCCATATCCAGCTTACACAACAACCAAACCCACCGTGCAGTTGACTGACAACAGACCGCGTGATCGCAGCTCACGGCGTCCCCGGAAGCCAGAGCAGAACCACCCGGTGATCTCCAAGACCTTAAGTCTTAGGAAGCAGGAAGTCACAGCTTTCTCTCCTGGGGCGGCTTGTGATTACGAACTGCTGACTTTGTGTTTAGGGCTGCACCTCCAGGGCTGCCTTCCCGACTTAAATGGCCACTTCCAAATGAGAAAAACAACAACAACAAAACCCAAACTCACTGGCAGCGAGTCGGGCTGACCCCTAGCTACCGGCTGTGGGTGTGCTTCCAAGCTTGTAACTGTTTCTCCAGAGTAGAAGTCCAGTCTTCCGCCAGCTTATATTGACCCTATTTTTAAAACCTCGCTCATCTAGGCAATTCCACCTCGAAGCAAGCCTGTGGGACCACCCTTGTGGGTGTCCGAGGCTGGACTTCTGCACGGGTGCAGCGCCTCCTGTTTCTCCCGGGAAGCAGCCAGTGGGAAATAACCACTTACTTCGTTAACAGCCTACCTGTCACCCATTGTCAAGCCCCCTCTAGGATTTATAAAACTGTCGCATCGGGTTTCCTGGGATGAAAATTTTATAGGAATAGATTTCCTGGTCTTTACCACGGAGTATCTGGTGAGCTAGCTACTTTCCTAGGGAAGAGAAATGGACAAGAACTTTCTTTTTAAGGTGTTTATGAAAATCAATGTGCCAGGCAGTTCATTATTTAATAAATATTTAAATATTTAAAACTCACAGAGAGCCCTGGTAACAGTGGCTATGCATTGGCCTGCTCACCGCAAGGTCAGCAGTTCAAAACCACCAGGCAAACCTCTGGAGAAGATGAGGCTTTCTACGCCTGTAAGGAGTTAGAGTCTCAGAAACCGGCAAGGGCAGTTCAACCCTGAGTGAGTTGAGTGAAACTCAACAAAAGGATCTACCTACTGCATGGAGTCCATCTCAACTCATAGTGACCCTATCAGAGTCAGACGATTTACAGCACAAGAGATCCAAAGAAGAGATCATAAGCAGAGAGCAAAAGAAAGGAAAAAATTACCGAAAAAAGTGAACTTATGATGGAGAAATAAAGGAATGGCTTTTCTGATCCAATGGCTTTAGCCTTTATGGCCAAGTGGCTTCTTTCAGGCTATTAAATGTCCAGTAATGTTAGTTCTGATGTGACCGTATCTCAGTAGGTAAATGTGGAGGGGAAACTGCATGTCCGTTTTAAAGATAATAGCAGTACAACCATGATAATAGTTAACATATATATTGAGGCTTTGTTGGCTATGTCCCATGAGATTTAAATATATTCATCCCTTCAGTGCTCATATCAAACATGTATTATGCCTATTTTCAGGAAAAAGAAACCTTGGCCAAAATTCCAATACTAGCAAGTAGTCGAGGCAGGGTTCAAACCGCAGACTTTCTGGGATTAAGGGAACCAGGCATTGCCTCCCTAATCAGAGACTTTCAGTAGTCCTTAAAGATTTTCCGTAAATACACGGATACCGTGGCTGACATCATTTGGAGAAAATAAAATGTTCATATGATTAAGGGACACAGTGATGACAAACATGCAATGTTTAAGGACAATCTGAAAAGCAAAGTGCTGCTCTTGCAGCCGCTGCTGCTTGTTTTTCATTTCTTTAAAGAATCCTAAAAAGTTAAGAGAATAATTATTCACAAACAGCAATGTCTGAACTCGTGGTGTCAACTGTCCTTTGTCATTTTCCTTCGAGACAGAAAGGCAACATCAGCGTTGGCAACATCAGCCTAGCTACGGTCAGAGCTGAGTGACCTCAACAGGAAGTTGCTGGTGGTCCCTGAGACACCCAGGCTCCGCAGGGCTGGATGGACAGGAGGACGTTGGCTGGGTAGTTCCCACTCGCCCTTCCACTGCGTGCAGGGCTGGATCGACTTCCTCCCATTATCCTCTCCTCCCAGGCTTCTTGATCTGTTTCGGGGAAGAAGCATAAAAGGTAAATATTCTCTTTATTGCCTGGAAGGGAAAACAGCTTCAACTGTGTTTTGAAAAGAGGGAAAAAATCTTTTCAAGAACTTTCTTCAGAGATTTTACTCGTGAGTACTTGGCAATATCCTTTGTAACTCTTAAGAAATAACTTTCATTGCTTTTTTTCTAGGGAGTGGGCGTTGGTGGGGGTGAAAACAGGCTGCTAGAAGGCAGAAAACCCTGTTGGGGCGCTTTCCTCCAAAATGAAAATCACTGGTGCCCTGTAAACAAAGTAAACTTACATTTCAGCGCAAAATTAAGTTCTCAGCATGTTTCATTTAATTGTCACACAAAGAACAGATTTGTAGTCAGGCTTTTAGAATTATGAACCGTGTGTTTTATGAAGATGTTGAAATGCATCCTTTTAAGTGTGAAGCATGCTGTAACAATTATTAAGTGTTGGTTGATTGGAATAATTTTGAGGGTTTGGCTTGTGTTAACTTTATTTAGTAGTATATCAAGAAATAAGCAGAACATCTAACAGCTGTATTTTAAAAGACATTTCTTTTATAGCCATTAGTCAATGCTACTTAAAAGGAAATAAAGCATTAGAATTATCATATTGATTAAATATTTTAAAAATATATTATCTAACCCCTCTAAAGAAATATTCAAAGACTAAAATTCAAACTCAGGATGCTTAAGTAAGAATATGAAAATTCAAAAGTCTATATAGTACAATTATGGAAATTAAAGCAATAGATAGCATACCTCTAAGATGTACTGTCAGATTCTGGTTGCTTATGATACAATATTAATGGTGCATCTAGCAGCAAGGAAAAGCACATATTCCAGTATACAAAACAGAGCAAGCATGAGACAAGTACTTATTTAAATTTAATGTATATTTTAAAGTACATTTTTTCATTTATATTTTTAAAATTATGAAGAGAGACAACAACCAGTTCCATGTGGGAAAAAAGAAGAGATAAGCAACGGCTACAGTGTGACTCAGTGCTCTGGTAATGAGGCACAAAATGACTTTGTGCAATATGTGATGACATAAAGAGAGCAGAACCCACGCAGGAAACTACAGTTCAGAGTCCTAGGTTATGTGCATCGCAAAATACTTGTGTAAGAGGGAAGAGTCGGGGACGATTTGGGAAAATTACAAATTTTTTCTACATAACAGAATCCTTTTTAGGACATGTTCAAGCTTCTCTTAAATGTGTCATTCTATTGCATGATTATTGCGAAGCATACTATCCATAGCTCATCTAACCCTACACTAAAGTGTAAAAAGTCTCTTGGAAATTATTTTGGCATAAGAAAGTTGTACTCCAGACCTATCATCTAATAAAATTAGACATGTTTAGAGGGATTAACAGAGTTTGATCTTCAGATGGTTACAGAATCTTGTTGGAAATTTTTAGGACATAAACACTGTCATTTGGTTGTTCCCTTTCTATTAGATATTCTGAATTGGACATTTTAAAAGGGTAATTTTGATTATCAGTAAATCATTTGTTTTATCTCCAATACTTAGATGAGAGCCCCCTAGCAATGTTGTAATTTTCCTGATTGTTACTGTGTGCTTTAAGAGAATTCTGTGGACATGAACTAGCTACTCAGATTATTGTTTCGAGATAATAAATCTCAATACGATGAGAGGAAAAGTACATATTTATTCCAGAGTTCCTCACATGCTGGGACAGTGCTCTTAATTCTCCCAGATCCTCAGGCTGTATACTTGGTGTAAACAATCTTCCAACTACGCTTTTGTGGCTGTGTTCACTACTTCTTTCAGCAGTAGCCAACTTGTAGAACCAGATTTTAAGATTCAACTACCGATAATAGTACCAGGAAGCTGAGGACTACCTCGCTGTCTGTGCTCCTCTTCTTCACAGGACCCGCAGTGGTGAAAACAAGGCCCTCCAGTCAAATCTGCTATTCTACCTCTCGGACTCTCCCTCTGGGAGTCCATGTTCTCCCGTAGTTTGAACAATGACATTGAAAACACGTTTGTTTTAATTTTAAAAATTAAAGGGCACCAATGAGCCCTCATGGCTCAGTAGGTTAGGCTACTAACAAGGTCAATGGTTCAAATGCACCAAGTGCTTCCGGGGTGAACGATGAGGTTTTCTTTTGTAAAAATTTACAGGCTCAGTAACCCACAGAAGCTGTTCTCCTTATGGATTGGCATGGACTCGATGACAGGGAACTTGTTTGTCTTATATTTCATAGTATAAGTGCCAACGCTGAAATACTTCTCTCCCAATTGCCCCTCTGATAACCCACACACCTGTAGGAGACTCGCAATAATTGAAATGAACTCTCCAGTCAAAATGTGATAGTAGCATTCTCTCTAGACAAAATAAGCTTATCTGTGGAATAGGGCAATTTCAACACCAGTGATGAAAGTATCCATCAATATGACCCTGGGAAATGAAAAAATCACCTTTTATTATGATGTGTAGTGTGGTACTGACACTATCAAACTGCTCCTACCACCATCCTCGTTGTATATCCCCTCCTTCTAGTTTCATTGCTTTTCACTCTGATTGTTATTACCTTTATGCGTCCTTTAAGGCTATAACTCAATATTTTGTTCTATTTTCTTAAGATAAAACCTAAGGTCATTGCTTTGAGACCTTTATTTTCTTAATATATTTAATGCTACAATTAATATTAATACTTCATCTTCAGCTGCATTTTGATATCTATATTATCATTTAAGATATTTTGTAATTTTTATTGTCATTTTAACATTGACTTATAGATTTTTGTTGTTGTTAGTGGCCTTTGAGTTCATGTCAACTCATTGTAACCCCATTTGTGCAGAATAGAATTGCTCCCTAAAGACTCCCAGGTTGTGACATTGCAAAGCAGATCATTCGGCCTGTCTTCTGGGTCATCGTGGGATGCGTTTAAACTCTGAACCTTTTAGCTAGCACTTAAGCACTTAACAGTTTTCCCAACCCAGGAAACCAAGGAATTACTTAAAAGTGTATTATTTACCTTGAAATATCTGGAGATTTTTCCAGGTTCTTTCTACTACTGATTTCCAATTTAATTAGATTGGGTTCTGATAATATATTTTACATGGTCTAAAAGGTCTTACTTTAGAAGTTAAGCTCTGATACTGTTCCTTCCTCTGAGTACAATATCATTTAAAGTTATCATATATAACCCTTGTATCACTCAGGTTAGAGAGTTTCTCTGGGTGCAGTTAGCTGACTCTTCACATAGATAGCTGCTTGTTTTAAGACAAGCCTCGAAGACCTCAGGTACTATGATTCTTTCTAATATCGGACACCATCTAGTTACTTCACCACATTTTGCTATAGCATTCACACACAAAAGGGTGAGTGCTGAGGTGAGCCATGTCACAAGAACTAACTGTTCTTACATTCTGGCTAGAATCAAGAAAGGTTAATCCATTGATTTTGGTTATGTCCCCGATTCATTTTTGAGACATCATTATTGTTTGATTGGAGTCAACCATAAATCACCCTACAGGATATAAGGCAATTCTATTGATAGTATCATTAGTTTAGTCATTGATCTAGAATTTAAAACACTGTTGAAGAAAGGAATGTATACAGGTGTAGGACACCTTTTTAGACTGCAATATTTGAAAGCCCCAAATCCATTTCAAGGTCCTTACATTGCCTGAGTCTCTGATTCATCTCCTCTGACCACAGTCTCAAACAAAAAAAACAACTCACAGCCATCAAGTCGATTCCAACTCTCAGTGGCCTTATTGGACATGGCACAACTGCCCCAATGGATGTTCTGAGACTGTTGCTCTTCATGGGAGTAGAAAGCCTGGTCTTTCTCCCATTGGAGTCGCTGGTGGTTTTGAACTGCCAACCTTACAGTTAGTAGTCCAATGTATAACCGCTATACCACCAGCTCTCCTCCTCACCACAGTCTAGGGCTGTGAATGGCCTTACTGTCAGACAGAGAGCATTGGAGAGTGACCTTTAGCAGCTGTTGTTCGTCTGGAATGGAACACTTTGTCATTTGGTCTGCCCTTTGACCCATTTTAACGTATTCCAGTTTTTAATATTCTGTTTTCTTTCCTATTGAAGCTTTTCTGTGTTCTATTTGGTCATTGTTATTGCCCCCTTCCCCCCCACACACATATACACACACACACTTTTGTATTTATTTTTCTGTGTAGGGAATTCAGAATGGGTGGATCTGTGGAGAACATGACTGGATTAATAATTACCCAGGGGCATCACAGTAGAGGCTGGGAGGTAATGGGCATCAGCAGCAATGGGTGTAAGAAGAAAGAAAGATTCAAAAGTTACTGTGATGGTTGCACAGCTCTTCTTAATAGGATTGAATTATTGATTTGCATATGTTAATTTGGATTTCAAAAATGAGGTCTTAATGAATTAACACTAGTTTTAGGAAACTGAATATAGTTAATATGGTAAGCGTTCCATATGCACTTGAACAGTACGTGTATCATGCTGTTATGCAATGTAATGTTTTAAAAATATCAATTAGATCAAGTTGGTTTTTAGTGTTAATCAAAAGTTTTAAATCTATACGAAACATATTTTATACTCATTTTAGTGAATATTGGGGGCTGGTTGCTGAACTCTGACTGTAGTTCTGAATTTGACTATTCCCCTTTCCAGTTTTGTCAGGTTTTTGTTGTTTTTGCTTCATGTAGTTTTAATCATTGTTATTAAATGTGTAAATATTTAAGATTGTTTAGCCTTTTGATAAGGAGTTGTGATGGTGTAGTGGATTCTGTGCTGGCCCGATTACCACAAGGTCAGTGGTTAGAATGTATTAGCAATTGAAGAAGACTTAGTGTTCCTGTAAAGATTTACAACTGTAAAAATCCTTTAGGATTGCTATCAATCAGGATTGACTCAGTAGCAGTGAGCTTGGTTATTTATGTTTGGCTTGGTTTTAAATACTTTATAATCAATATTCAATTATTTGGTATATATTTAATACTGTTTTTAGCCACTTGTTGAATTTTATTTACCTTTTTTCATTTCAAAATGACATTATAATTGGTTTCACTTGCTCTAAAATATAATTTTGAATAAGTTTACCCATCCTAGGTTTTTATAGATTAGTGTGAACATGGTATGTTATCTATCTTTACCTCTCGGTCATGGGCGGCCAGAGTGAACTAAGCGTGTGTTTCCTCTGTATGTTTCACTTTGCATAGCTTCAATTGTATGGCTTCAGTTTCACGATCTCTTTTTCTGTACACTATAATTTATTAATAATCTCATCCAGTATTTTATATCACATATTTTAGTATCTGAAACTTTTCACATCTGAAAGTTAAGATCATCGTTTATTTATCCATTTTTCACACTCAATATTTCCTTTAACTTCTAGAACATACAGATTATAGGAAATTCCAGTTTTACTATCCTTGTTTATGAATTCTCTTTTCTATGTTATTTCTGTGTCCATTTGAATTCTTTCAGCTATTTCTCCTTATTGCATGTCAAGTAATTTTCATATAGGTGCCCAATGTTGTGAATTTTCCTTCATTGGGTGATAGAATGCAAATATTCAGGAGCTCTATTTAATATAGTTAAAATATATGGAAACACTTTGTATCTTGGCCTTAAGCTTTGTTGGGCATGGCCATAGCAATGCTTAATCTATGGTTAATTTGCCCTCACTATTTCTGATGACTCTACTTTTAATGGCCCAATAATGAATAATTTTGCCACTTGGGAAATTAACTGATTCCCAGACCTGTGTAGACTCCTGGCTCTGGTCTCTCTCACCTGGTTTGGGCCTTGCTTTGTCTCCACAGCTCACAGAGTGTGCTGAGCTCCTCCTGGGTTACCCCTTACACCAATTCAGCAGAGAAACGATTGAAGGGAAGTTTATTGGAAAAGGGTAGGACTCAGCTCATTTATTTTCATGGGAACACTGCCCTTCATTCAACCTAAGTACAATTAGATAAAAAACAAATTTCATATATTGTGTCTGCCTTTACAGTCTTTTGAAATAGGAAGACAAATTGAGTCCCTGTTAATCCATCATGGCTGGATGATCACTTAAAGCTATATTTTCATGATGGATTTTACTTACCCTGCATCAGTAAATTATTTAACTTTTATGAACTAAATGTATATAAATTTTAAGGGTATGTAACCTATTTCTCCTGAGACACATCCATTGCCTAGTATATCTAGTAACTATGCTCTGTGAAAGGAGCTCTCATGGTACTATCAGGTGAATGTTGAATTGCTGATTTCTAGGTTGGAGGTTCAAACCCACCATCCTCTACATGGGGAAAAGTTGACGCTATTTTCTACCATAAATATTTAACTCTTTACAAACTCCATATTGGTATGGTTAGTTTGGTATGGGTTGGAATCAACTCAATGGCAGTGGATTTTGGTTTGGGTTATGCTTTGCAAGTATATACATTTGCATATTTATTCAATACAAAATTAAATTTCAGTATTTTCTAAAATAGTTCTTTGTTTCTATTTATTCATTTCATTGTGTTTTTCTGATAGTAGGAGCTTTTGAGCAATTTGGTTTGCTCTATTTTGGGGTGACACATGAGTTCTACCTGCTCAAAATCAGCCAATTGTCTCATAGACACTCAAAAATATTAGTACTCAGTATTATTTTCCTGCAGCTCTAGAATTTCATTAAGAGTTGAAAGATTTCTCTTTCTGAGAGTTTCAAATCACAAAATTTCTCAAATCTCTCCTCTCTGATTCTTCATTACTTACTTCCACATATAGCAACCTGGGGTGGGGGCGGGGTTAAGACAATGCACAAATAATAACTTTTGTCTTTTAATAAAAGGAAACATAGTGTCTGGTACATTCTGTTTCATTATTTATCTCATATGAGGCAAATAAAAATATTATAGACATAATTTATACTTTAACATTAGAATGTGGTTAGATATGTAGGTAGAGATATGAACATAATTCACATTCTTATGTATCTAGCTTGAATTCTGGGATCTTAATATAATTCAGCAAAATCATTCAGTCTATGAAAAAAAGAAATAAGTACATACTAAAAGAATTACTGTGAATAATCACACACAATGGTTCTTATCTACAAAGCAAAGTATCAGTTGATATTTAATATATATTAGATACTTTGCAGGGCCCAAAATGTGTGCTATGTGCTGTTTTGCCCTCATTTATAAATTAACCTAATTAATTAATTAACCTAATTATTGGGACTTGAAGTACCTTCCAAAGATATCAAATCTCTGCTCTCCATGTTCAAGAAAATTATAATCAAGAGCATTAAATGGGACATTTCACAAATCATCTGGTTCCTGATATAAGGTTGAGTATGAAATAGGAGTTGGTTAGCACGGGGAGGAAATTTTAGACTAATTTTAGACAAAATATAAAAAAACATAATTTTTTTAAATGTAGTTAAGCTGTTTCTAATCAAGTCCAAACGTTTGACCAAGTGGAATGCCCAGTGTGAGGAGCTACAAGGGACAGAAGAGTTTCCCCTGGGTTGGGAGTTGGTGTTCACAAAGGAAAGCGGAAACTAGTGCAGGTCGTTCCTTAGGCCTGTTTTTGAACGTTAGGAGTCTGACGTTTTAGGGTCTGGATGGACAGGGCCAAAATTTAACATTTTAACAGCTCCTAGAGGACCATGATTCAGCCCCACAGAGTTTCAAGTTCATTTACACTGGTGATTCAGAGACGTTAAACTCAGTATGTCACTGAACATACGGGTGTGGTCAGAAACAGCTGCATTCTCAATATTGAGCTTAACTCTGTCCTTTTAGTGTCTGACCTCCCAAATTCTTCCCAATAGAGTTAAGCCATAAATCCAGGGATTTAAATCTTTCTAGATTTATTTGTACTAGGAGAATTATTCTGAGTGAGAAAATAAATCATTATATTACCCATACTTGGGGATAAACTATTTCATCACTACTAGGAATTATAACAATTTTTTCGGTAAGGAAGAAAGTTATCTGAATCGTCATATATCTAAAACCAAATTATTCCCGTTATTCAGCCTCCCATGTGAGTAATGTAGTGGCAAACCAAGAACTTCTTGCTACAGAACATAGTCTCTCTGGAAGCAACAGAATCAATGCGGGGGAGGTGGAAGGATGAACACTGAGGGACAACACTAGGTAACACTGCCTGAGGGGATGACACCAAAAACACAGTCTATGAAATTTCAGCCCATTGCCTAAGCATAAATGCATTATTTTTTAAGAAAACTATTTCTGTAGTTAGCTATAACAACAAAAACTACCAAACTCAGTGCCATCAAGTCAATTCTGACTCGCAAGAGACCGTAGAAGAGGGTAGAACTGCCCCTGTGGTTTTGAGACTCTATCTTCTTTTAAAAATGAGGTAGTTCACTTATTTTTTGACAAGTTCACCAGCATCAAATGCACACATCATACATTTCACTAGTTCAATCAGAGTCGTACGAATTGTGCGAGCATCACCACTCTCAACTCCAGGGCAGGTCTCCCGCTTTGCTTTGTTCTGGTTAGTGTTCCATTCCTGCCCACCTCCTCGGCCATGTTCCTTTTCGGCTATTTATCCAGTTGTCTTTCTGGTTTACCTGTACTTGATTTCATATGCAGAAAAAAACCTGCAAAGTCAAAACAAAACCCAACAGCCCGACAAGGGCAGAATGAAACTGGAAAAGCTCCATTGAAAACCAAGTAGAAAATAGTTTCTACGAATGGGAACAAATATACATTGTATCAAGAGGGAGCTCAACTGCAGCTAAAGTATTCCCTCTATCATGCACCTTATAACAAGGCCTTTTCTCTTGAGACTTAATCAGCATGGGAGACCCTATGAATGGCTTCAGGACTTTCACTGCCATCCATTGCCTTCTGCAAATCACGTATTAAGAATTTAGACTCTAATACCGTTCCTGCCCCCAGGTTTGGTTTTTATTACTTAGAATCCTTGCATCACTCAGGTTGGTTTGCTTCTTTTGTGTAAACTTGGCTGACACCTCACTTAGATGGCTGCTTGTTTTAAGACAAGCCTGTAAGACCCCAGACACTGTTCTTTCTGATAGCCAGACACCATCTTTCTTTAGCACACTTTGCTCTAGCACCCGTATCTTCAGTGATCACTTTATTGTGGGCAGGCATTGAGCAGGGCCACGTCTTAAGAACTAGTTGTTTCTAGATTAGGATTACCATTAAATGTAAGAGGCTAACGAAGTAGACAACCCCATCTTCCTCCCCCAAACCCAGCTTACATGTATCACTATGTCTATAAAGTTAAAATCTGTGCACCTTTCGTTTTTGAACCTTTCCTTGCTCCCTGGTTAGAGGTATCATTATTAACCCGTTATAATGACACTTTTAATCACATAGCTGTGTCTGTGCACGCTAACACTGCGCGGTATTGTTGGTGTTGCTGCCAAGTGGCTCTATCATCCATGAACTTGTCAAATGTTCTGAAATTTTATGTATATTAGTGTAGTGGTTGGTTTTTGTGAACATATATATTAATAAGGTTTTTGAGAATGATATAACATTAAAAGAAAGAGAAAACTTTTTTAAAAGACATCTCAGTTACTGATAATGTGAAAACTAACAATGTTGCAGTTAACATCATTAATATGGATTAACTATGAGATTATGAAATGTTTATTTATTATGAACCTATTAAATTATCAACATTATGAAATATAATACAATGTAGAAAGATTTTACAAAACAATTTTGTTTTTAGCATTCATATAAACTAAGAAATATTACATTTAAGCAATTTACAACTATGTCACCTACATATTATTTTATGTGTAAAATTGATAGTAAACACTACTAAAGATTCTATATGTTCTGGTAGGGGAGGAGGTCCCTGATTAATACCAGGGATTATCCCAGGAGGTGACACAAACCCTCGTGATGTCCCTCCCCTGTCTGAGATTCAGGGAGGACGCAATCTTGTCGACACCTTAAATTTGATGTTCTCGACCTCAGAATTCCCGGAGAATGAACTTCGATGTTTTAAACCCCACAGTATCGACAAACTGTTACATCAGCTCAGAGGGATTAACATAAGGACCTGTGCGTTGCACTAACCGAACTTTTGAAGTAATTGACTCCTAAAGACAATGCTAAAGACGCCTGCAGCCCTTTGTTGCACAGTGAGTTAAGCGTTGGCTTGCTGACCACCAGGCCAATGGTTCAAACCCATCATAACGATTCCCAGGCTAGGAAGCCCAAGGAGCAGCTGTACTAAGACTACAGAGCTGCTCAGAGCTCAGTGGCCTAGCTGGGAGTGGAACCCCGTGAAAACCTATCTATTCTTCATCCTGTTTTATGAATCTGGGTTTAATTCAGTTTTATATTTGCCATAGCACTATCTCGCTTAGATGTCTGGGGTCTGGGGCAAACCTCTTCTGAGCCCTCCCATTTTGTTGCGTAAGGAGCCCTGGAAGCATAGTGAGCTCTCTTTCGGGTTGGCTACCCACAGGTCGGCTGTTTGAACCCATCCGAAGTTCTGCAGCTGAAAGATGAGATTTTCTGCTTCTGTAAATATTGACAGCTGAGAAACCCACGGGAGCAGCTCTCCTCTGTCCATAGAGTCGCTATGAATCCGAATTGACTTGGTGGCAGGGCATTTTTCATGCGGTTATTGTTGTTGTTCCTCTCTTGCTTTCCATGTTCATTTATCCTCTACCCTTACCGTCTTAACCTCCTTATCAGTTCTTCTCTTGGAAATGTTTCTAGGAACTCAAAAGTGTACAACTACAGGCATCACGCATTTTTTTTCTTCAATAACCCTCTCTTCCTTTTCAGCACAAATTTAGTAATACTATGCGATCCTATTTATAAAATCATGTTGCTGTTTTATAATTTATGTTGCTGTCTTCTACCTCCCTCTCCAGCTCACCCAGGGCTGCACCCACCACTACCAGAATCCTCTTTCATAGGGGCACTGATGTCGCCTTTGTCACTACACCCAGTGCCTGGTTTCTAGTCTTTGTCTCATTTAAAACCTCTGAGTTTGTGGTCTTGTTGACTTGTGACAAGTCTTGACATGTTCACTTTTCCTAAAGTCTGTGGAATTAAACTGTTCCAGGTGTTCCACGTTTTATATCTGATTTGTGTGTGGTTGCTGTTATAGAATGGGATATAAAGTGTATTAGCAGGCCCTATGATGATAATGAGGATCCTTGGTGGTGTCGTGGGCTACTACAAGATCAGTACTTCAATCCCACCAGCTGGTCCAAGATAGAAATCTGAGCTTTTGGCTTCCGTAAAGATTTATGATTTCAGAAATGCACGGGGGCAGTTCTAGGCTCTCCAATTCAGTCGCCTTGACTAGGAAACAACTCGACCACAATGAGTGAGTGATGACGTGAATGAGACCGGAGAGCTGCCTCACCCGCATGCCTCAGCCTCTGCTGTGTTGAACTGTAAGCCGTGATTCACATCCTTCTAATGTGTCTCTCTCTTTTCCCAGTAAAGGTGACTTCTTTCCTTCTGGAAAAGTGTATTATGTGAGTGCAATACCCCATCCATTCAGCCTCCGCATGTGCAAGGGGTCCTCCACTCTGCTCTGCTCACTCTTGGTCCAACTGTATCACGTTTGTATCTGTGATTTCAAAAGTTTTTGAAAATTCACTATTCCTGTACTGCACCTTCCAGGTAAAAAGCCCTTCCAACGTACAACTCTCATATCATGATCAGCATCAATTCTTTATAATGAATGTATAATTCACTATCTTCAATTTTGATCAACATGGTGATGGTCTATAAAGGATCGTAGTTTGCAATTTAACACAGATGTGTCAGTAGACTCAACTCATTTTGTTTAGTAAAATTAAACTTACATCATTAACGGTTATTGATGAAGAAGATAATGATTGGCTTGATACTGGTAATGCTAAAGATGCTTAGGAATCCCATGGTGTGGGAAGAGCCAATGATCAAAATGTGCTTTTTAATTTTAGGAGAAACCCTGTTTTTCATATTTACCACTTTTTGATTTTTTTTTCTGTTACCTGATTTGGAGGCACTCATATTGATTATTCCAAAAAGTAAAATGAGCAATGTCTTTTAAGTCACATCTACTCCCATCAAAATTTTGTCTGAGCTTAGGAGGTATTTAAGGGGCCCTGGTGATCCTGTTAGGCAAGCATTTGGCTATGAACCATGAGGTCAGTAATTCAAACCCACCAGACACTCCATGGGAGGGCAAAGTCTATCCTGCTGCAGTAAATATGCATAGCCTCAGCAACCTATATAAGTGCCGGTTTCTCAGGATCAACCTGATGGCACTGGGTTTGTTTTTTGTGTCTCTGTATGTGTGGTGTCTGGAGGTACTTGCTACATTTGTAGAAAAGTCACAGATGTTTTGAGTTTGCCAATTCTTGATTGTTACTGCTCACGTCCCTAAAGTTCAGTGGCAAATGTTCACATTAAGGAACTTAGAATATTTAGTATTCAAAACTATTGCCAGGAGTTATCTCTACTTTCTAAATACAACCTTTGAGTAACTTCACATAATTTAGTGCAGACAGCTACCTGTGTAAGGAAAACCATCTTCCTCTTTTCAGGTAACAAGAATTGACGGATGTGTTTCTGCTCAATAGCATGAACTTTAATGTTTTCGATTTCCATTGAGACATGACAGTAGAGACAGGGGCAAGCATAAAAGGCCTATAAATCTTTCTGGAAGCAGAAAGCACATCTCTTCCTCAGACCAGTCAGTGGGACTGAACTCCTGATCTTGTCCTGCCCTGCAAGGAACCCCGTGTACCACCAACACACGTGCCCTTGTAGTTCCAGATAACGGATTTGCTAACAGGATTTGGAATATGTTTCTCATTTGTAAATTGATCACTGCCTTTTCTGATCTTATGGATCCTTTCTGTAACCACACATGACACTGATAAATCCATAGATGAGTGCGTAAATTTAATTCAACTAATATTCAAGTATTCTTCAACCAGCGGTGTTGTTAACAATTTTGTCATGTAGAATAATGATTACAGATATTTTATTCAGAGTCAGGGATACCTACTATCACTACAGGCTGTTTTCTTAAAGCGTGTATTTTGAAACTCGGTTCTTTCATTCATCAAATGATGTAGGGTAAGTGTGAAATATAAAAAGAATTTTTATATCATAAAAGTAAAAATTATCACAACCAGAAAAATAAGTAACATCATGATAAATACAGAAAGATTGAAGTTGACAAAGATTTTATCTTGCTTGAATCCACAATCAGTATTCATGGAGGCCACAATCAAGAAATCAAACAATGCATCGCATTGCCTACTTCTGCTGCACAAGCCCTCTTTAATGTGCTGAAAAGCAAAGATGTTACCTTGAGGGCTAAGGTGCACCTGACCCAAGCCATGGCATTTTCAGTGGCCTCAACTGCATGGGAAAGTTGGGCATTGAAGAAAGAAGACAGAATAAGATCCGATACATTTTATTCATGATGCTGGTAAAGAGTGTTGGCAATCCTGCGGACTGCCAAAAGTCACACAAATCTGTCTCGGAAGAAGTGCAGCCCAAATGTGATTTGGACATTGATTTGGGACATGTTATCAGGAACGATCAGTCCCTGCAAAAGGACAGGAGGCTTGCTAAGTCGATGTGCAGGGCAAAAGGGGACGGCCCTGGACAAGATGAACTAACCCAATGGCTGCACCAGTAAGATCCAAGAAAGCAACTGTGAGGATGGCACAGGACTGGACAGACTCAAGGAGATTTAACTACCTGAGAAAGCATCTTAGGACAAGTGTAAGATCATTTTGGAGCACACGTGAGGTAGGAAAAAGCCCAGCCCCCTGCCATCAAGTCAGTACCGGCTCATTGAGGCCAGAGTGCTGCCTCTTTGGTTCCCGGAGTCTGTAAATCGTTAGAGAAGCAGACCGGCTCTTATTTCTCCCGTGCAGCAGCTTCTGTGTCAACACTACAGCCCAGGAGGTTGGCATCTAGCCTGTAACGCACTACACTTCCAGGTTCCCTTAGGAGCGAAAGAGGGGGACAAAAGAGATTGGCACATAAATCGCACTGGGTTTTGTGTGAGCTATAAGTGAGAAAAATAAAATAATAGTGAAGATTTAAGAGTAGAGACAAATATTTCATTACTATCATTATTAAATTGACAGATGCCTAACCATCTCTGTAGTGTTGGGATGATGGAAAAGTAGGCATTTGGGGAGAAAATTTATATAAAGACTTAATCTCTCATATGAAAACTAAGCCCAAATAATTCAATAGTTGACTGTAGTTATGTTTTAAGTGGCTCAACTGAATTAGGAATTTGATCTCTTCAATTCTAGTTTTCATTCAATTGTGAGTTAGTTTATTGCGCCAACCTGGCCGATAAACACATGTGGGATTAATTGAAGAGCAGAGGGAGCCTCCGCCTTTTTGAGTTCTTGGGTCTCTTGCTTTGTGATGGTCGCACCAGGGTGCAGCTGCCTTAACCATTTATCAACTTCAACTGGAAAGGCTCACTTCCTGCAAGACATCCCAAGGAGAAGCCACACATGAACCTACTCTGATGCAGCCCTGGGTGCTGGAGCAGCCATGTGGAGACCCCTGCCAGCACTAAGATGCTTACACATTCACTGACACGGCTCTCCTCCTGCAGTTGGCATTGTTGTGTCTGTTTTGTGAGATGGAGGAGGACTTTGTGGATTGGTGTTGGACATATGGGTTAATGGGTTAATGTTGGACTTGTGGGTTTGGGCAGCACTGGGTTGGGATATTTTCTTGATGCACACTTAACCTATATATATATAACTCTTATACATGAGTTTCTGTGGATTTGTTCCTCTAAAGTGCCCTGACTGGTACAAGTTGATTCAACAATTATTTTAATGTGGTTATATGTGGTTTCTATTTCCTTTGAAGTTACTGAGAGAAAAATGAAAATACACTTGACAAATGTTCAAGTGTAGCTGTGCCTTCTTTAGGGATGTCTTAAATATTTGATCAGGCTTTGACTGCTAGGTGAACTGGGTGAGATTCCGTGCCTTTGTCCCCATCTATTTTACAGGACAGAGTCCCTTCTCAAATGTGGTTAACCTAGGGTTTGGTCTTAAACCAACTTCTTATGTGTATATGGTGGTAGCAGTGTGGAATGTTTTTTGCTAGTAAATGAGTCTATTTCTATTTACTTATTTTAAGGAGAACTGTTTTGTGATTTTTTTTGTATTTGCATGAAGGAGCCTGGCACCATCACTACACAGTTCGTTAAGCTGCTCATTAACTTCCAACTACTTGTTCAGCACATTGGAAATATTTTTATATCAATAAATAGCCTGAACTGTAAAATATGAACCAGAGATAGAAAATAATGTAGGCAGATGAGAAGGACCATTTTTCACTTAATTCCATTGGTGATGTTACGTAGCTATTTCCTCTCAAGTCACAAAGACATAGCATTTCAAAGAAAAATGTGATTGATGTGTATATTTTGAACTCATGTTCTGCTGAATTGGACTTTTCTGTCTATCCCCTCCAAGTTGTTTATTTTAAGAAGGCTCTAGGATAATCCAGTTCTTTCTCTGTCACATGTTATCTGGTCATGTGAGGTTAGAAAATAAATTACTTGTCTTTGCTATCCTGCCCTGTTGGCTGCCAAACGTGCTCATTAGGGTACGTGGACACAGGACACTACTTTTTAAACACCTTTAAAATGATGTGTTACATGAGGGTGCTTCAAATACGTCTGGGAAAAATTCAATTATTTTTAAATTCTATTTTCCATGAATGCTTTGAAGCCCCTACATATCTATGGACTTACACTTCTAATATCATTTCTTAAAGGAAGTACATATAGACAGGATGTTTTATTAATCTTATACCTGAACGAATACCCTTGATTCCAAAACAGTGGTTATGATGGTGACTCAATGGCCGAGGAATGTGCTACCCATAAAGGATAGTTAATTAAGAGGCCTGAGCACTGACTTGCTAGGATGTGGATTGTGACAAATAAATGCACAGTTGCACAGCCTGAGCTCTCCCTTGGGAAACTGAACAAACATTTTCATTCCCACAATGTATTTATTTTAAAAATGTTCTTTCCCTGAGAAAAACTCCTCTCTCAAGACTCTCACTCAGATTAAGCAAGTTAGTAAACTTCCATCCTGGAACAAGAATTAGGGGTCTACTGGGAAATGGGTTGAGCCAGAAAACCAGTACTAGACCTCGTTTTGTATTGTGAATCCTGCAGGGTTTTTAGATGAGAATACTACGTATACTAATTGACCTTCCAAACTTAAAAGAGACGACAACAAGGCCAGAACAAAAAAGGAGGCCTTAGGTTTTCTTTGTCTTCCTCATTCCCCTCCTGCCCTATTTTTATTCTCATGTTTCCTTTCTTCATTCACTGGCTTTGGTGTGTGCTGGTGTGCTGACACCTAAATGAAAAGCTCCGAGAAAGCACCTGAGTTCAGGATATGAAGAATAAGCAGTCAGGGTTTAGTGGGCGAGAGGAAGGGGAGACCCCTGGGGATCCATCCAATTGCATGGATGGCAGTAATAAACACCAAGGAGAGGCCGCACTGGCCGCCGCTGGGCAGAAAATTGGAAGTGTTCCTCAAGGTCTTTCTTTTTTCTGTGTCTGATTGACAGGTTTTTGTTTGGTTTGGTTTGGTTTTCTCTCCTGCCTTTCGTTGTACCCTATAAAGTAGACAAAATGATTTTTTTTGGAAAAAGCAAAATATTTATTGAGCTTAGATGTCAACACTGAAACTTTGTAAAAATACATGACACCCCAGTCATCATCTGTGCCCCAGATTGTGGTTTCTAATGCCAGCATGCAACCAATTCCCTGTGGATAACTGCAGGAAGTACTGAAGATGGTCCCACAGCATCCTGCAGACCAGAGAGCAAAGCTTGTTGTTACGCGGCCTTCCGTCATTGGACGGGGAGAGACTATCGGATATCATGTTGGTGTTGCCCCGGAGGTTTCCTACCATCTTTATGGGGGAAGGTCACCAGTCTTTTCTCGCTCACGTTGGATGAAGAGTTTGAACTGGTGATCTTTACTTTAGCAGCCATGTGCTTAAACATTATGCCATGAGGCTTCCAATTGGTTGGTAAAGCCAAACTACCTTCACAGCCTCCATATCAATTCGCACACCCTTTTATCCACCCCCACCAATAAGTGACATGCCAATATTGATCCATTAATTTTTAGAGATCTGTTTTGTTTGTGTATATACCAATGGGGTCAATGCTCATGCACACACAAAAATAAACATAGCTTTTCAAAATAGATATGCATATTTTAAATGTCACTTTGTTTATTTTTCAAGAAGGGCAGTATGCTCTGACTTCACTGAGCCTCTATAATGCCTTTTGATTTAAAGAAGCATTGAAAATCATTGAGTGGTGTGTTTGGTTGTTTTCTCTTTAAAAACTCTGAAGTTACTATACCTCAAACTAACTGCCATTGATTTGATTCAAATTCATCAAAATCCTCTAGGGCAGAGCATACCTGTTCAGTAGGGTTTCCACAGTTGTAAATCTTCAATGGGAAGAAAGCATCATCCTTCTGAGATGCAGCTGGTGGATTTGAGCGGCTGACCTTGTGGTTAACAGCCACCCTTCTCCCACCATGCTCAGGAGGATGCTGCTGCACACATTAATCTCCTCAAAGTCTCATGTCTTTGAGTGCTACTGTAAAGTGTATAAGTTCAAGCCTGCTCTTAGTTCTGCTATTTTTAAAATATGATTTTTGCTTCAATATTTCATAAAGCTGTGTTATTGTTTCTTGCCAAACAATATCCAAAATGGTTGTCTCAATGTGTACTACCTCAAACAATGCAAAGGTTCACAGCCTTGCCAACACTGAGATTGTGAGATTTTCTTAGTAATTTTAACTGTTCTTATTGCTGACTATACCCTCTTACAAGAACTTTCATTTGCATTTCCCTGATGACTAACAATGTGCAGTATCTTTTCGTATGCTACTGGGTCACATGTATGTTATTTAAGCTGTTCAATCTCACTCGTTTTAATTGAGTATGATTTGTAGTTTTTTTTTTAACAATTTATTGGGGCTGATACAATTCTTTTCACAGTTCATACATATACATACATCAATTATGATTTGTAGTTTTTTATATATAATATAAATTTTAAATATGTAAAGTTCAAATATTTTCTCAAAAAGATAACATGCTTCCTGCCTTTTTAGTGACACAATCGTACTTGTCTTGAGGAATGACAATTCCTACTTTCAATGAAATCCCATTTATTTTATGTTTGGTGCTTTCTATATGTTGTTTAAATAATAGCGGCCAACTTTGTCATGAGCTTATTTCCTGTGGTTTTTCCCCTACAAAATCTGTTTCTTTCATATTAGATCTGTGGACTCCCAGTAATTCAATTTCATACAAACTAGGAGTAAGGCAATACATATTTTAGATTGGATGTGAATTATATAAGCAATAACATAGGGTCACTCTGGTTGATTTCCACAAATTATCCTTGAGCAGTGTTGTACCAAGTTGTGCTGTTTGGCCAGTAACATGCCCAAGCCAGCCTTCCTCTGCTCATAGGCACTGAATCAGAGTGCTTTGGGTCACATTTGACAGGCAGCCTTGTGGAAAAGATAGAGCACTACAATGACATTCCAATCACTTTAATTCCAGTGGTAGATTGGCCATTGATTAAGTTTGGTTGATTTTAGTAGATACTTATAGTGTTACCTTCCCAGTACTCTTTCTTTCCTCTCAAACCAAGTCAATTCCTTCTGGGACCTAAACCTCATTTACCCTCAGGAACAACAAAAACAAAAAACTCATTGCCATGAAATTGATTTCAGATCATAACAACCCTATACGACCTGGCATGCTTGCCCCGGGGGTTTTCCGCTGCGATACATTTTAAGAGAGGGGAAAGTGTCGTGTTCTGCCATGGAGACGCTGTGGTTTCAAACTGCTGACGTTGTGGTTAGCGGACCACGGTGTGCCCCATTGCACAATCTGGGATCTATCATAAAGGTACATTAAAATGGACAATGTTATTTCATTGACTTATCCTTTCTTCCTGAATGGTTAAAAACAAAGCCAGACATGAGGCCATCAAGCCGATTCGCCCTCCCAGGAAAGAGCAAGGAGCTGCCATACTGTGACCGAGGGACAGAGGGGTGGCAGCTCAATGAGGGATGTTCAGTTCTAGTTCTGCACAAACAGTAGAACTGTCCCGCAGGGTCCCCACGGCTGTCGTCTTTACAGAGACAGATCGCCACATCTTCCTCTTGCTGACGGCTTTCAAATTCCCAAAACCCAAATCCACAGCCATGATGTCAATGCTGATACTGACTCTATGCCAGTGGTTCTCTACCTGTGGGTCGCGACCCCTTTGGGGGTCAAATAACCCTTTCACAGGGGTCATCACAGTAGCAAAATTACAGTTATAAAGTAGCAATGAAAGTAATTTTATAGTTGGGGTCATCACAACATGAGGAAGTGTCTTAAAGGGTTGCAGCATTAGGAAGGTTGAGAACCACTGTTCTAAAGTGTGTCTTTACGCAGTGTTTCTGAGACTGTAAATTTTCACAAGAGCAACCAAACCAAAGCAAATTCCCTTTCATGCAGCCTCATGGTGATCCTATACGATCGGACCCTAGAACTTCCCTGTGGTTTCTGAGATTGTAACTTGTTATCGGAGTTAACAAGCTTTCCTAGGGAGCAGCTGATGGTCTTAACCTACTCACCTCATGGTTAGTGGCTGAACATATAACTACTACCCCATCAGGGCGCCCATAGGAGCAGCTAAGCCCACTGAATCCATGCGCTCCTCCCCTCCCACCCACCCCCCGTGGCTCCACTTGAACTATATTGGTCTAGAGATGGCACTTATTTCAAACTTAAACTACTGATTGCCATTCTCACACCGTTGAGCCTGGCCCAAGAAGATGCATGCTAGTTTATTGTTTTTGGATGAATCCTTAACTTGTAAAACCCAGAGAATGCCATCCATCTTGTATCTTGCTATGTGCAGAACGCTGGGCTGCACCGCAAAACAATGCAGTGAGCCCCAGCTGCCGTGGTTCTCCTCTCCAGCCACACTTGGCTGTGAGGTGCCACGGCGAATCTTCCCATCGACTCAGACCACTCTACCTGCTCCAGAAGGAGTGAACTGACCCTCTCTTGACTTATCTAATCTGGCTTCTGATTCCTGAAGCCTCTAAAAGTCTGAACTCCTGAAGGCAAACCAGACTTTAGGTCTTCTCTTTTAAGAAAAGTGAAAAACAATAAGGATTCAGAGCCCTGAATTCTCATCTAGTTATCCGACTGGCACCCGTGTCTGTGTGTGCTGCGGACGATGTCATGAATGCATACTGTGCATTGCCACTCACAGGATTTCAAATACGAGCGGAATCTCCCCCGGTCGCTAGGTCAGCTGAGCTTGCAGACTCGGACAGTCTAGGGTGAAGGCCTAAGCAATCTTCCTCCCAAAATTAGCCGCTGGCTTCCTATGGATCACAACAGAACATCGTCCCACTCTCTTGCTTTAAGGACAGTACCAGAAAGGATCAAACACTGAGACAGAATATCATGCTTGCGAGCCAGCAAAAGTGGCCTCTGGTCAGACGGATTGGTGGAGGACATGCTCCAACATGCAGGGGCTGTGCGTCTGTCCTGCTGTCCGTGAACGAGCATCCATCAGTGGCCGTGGCAGACCAATCAATACACATTTTCAGAGTAAAATTGTTTCCCAGGTAGAAGATGTCTAACATGGTTATTGACTAAAAGTGTGACATTTGAACATTGCCAAAGTGTTGTAAGACTGTCAGCTATAGCTTTCACTAGTGACTTTCATGCGCTTGATGCAAAGAGGAATTAATTATACAGCTTCCCAAACTGAAAGACCATGGTTCGAACCCAGCAGCCACTTTAAGAGCTAAAGATGAGACAATCTGCTTGGTAAAGGTTTGCAGCCTGGGAAAGCCTGTGGGGCAGACCTCCTGAGTCCTGGAGGGTCTGTGAGCTGGAAACCACTTGACAGCGGTGGGGGTGCACACGGTCATGGGGTATGTGGCCACTGCGATGCATTGTGGACAAACAGGGAAGGTGCTCTACATGGTTCTTGAAGGAATATCTGTCCTGGCTCTCTGAAAGTTTACAGAAAAGAATCTTCTTTCTTCCTTGACACAATTGTGCTAGTAGCTGAATTCGAACCTTTCTCCCTTTCTTTTCCCTCTTACTGTGCTGCGTGAGCATTGCACCTTCCCCTTCACCTATGAATTCAAAGGAGTAATATATATATTTTAAATTCTGGGTCTTTGACCATTCTTTTGGGCCGTGTATCTGTCCCCAGTTTGAAACAGGAAGTCTCCCTCTGTTGCTGGACCCTGCGTCCCTCAGAGCACACTAGTGTTGGCTTAGTGCCTACAGTCACTTTTTGTGACATTCTCAAGCAGATGACTGAGGAGGTGCAGGAGGAAGGACTGCTGGAAGGCCTGGCTGGAATGTAAAGCATGCCTTTTGTCAGCAGGTCTGTGGGTGTGTTATCTCACAGAAACGCCGCCGGTTAGGAAACACGTTATCAAAACAAAGAGGCCATAAAGGAAAGGGAATGAAAAGTCTGAAAATGTGTTTTCATTTTAAAGTAAGCGTCAGGACAAAGAGAGCGAGGAATTGGGAGTTAAAATGTTGAATTGGAGAAATTATAGAAAATGCAAGAAAATTCAAGAGATAATTAGTTTCAACAGAGGAAAGTATTATGAGAAAGTTGTAAAAAATAGGTCTGCATATGAAAACAAGTCTGTATCCACAGGTCGAAGATTGTCCATGTTTCTCAATTCTGTTATCCTAATTTTCTTTTGATTTTAAAGTCTGAAATATGTCTTCTTAAATGTTGTTTAACATATATGGTCAATTTATGTTTGTCTCTCATTTTGAATACCATATACTTCTGTTATAAGTATGGCTCATGGAAGATATAGAGAGAGATGTGTGGGAATACATTTGAAAAGTCAAAATTTTGTGTTTGGAAATATATATAAAGTCTACGGATGCTTCCACATTGCTGCCTCATTGCCTAGATAAACGTGCGCTCTCTGTTTCACAGATGGGGCGCACACTGAAGACCGCCCCCGTGCTGTGGGCTTCTGTGATCCTGCTGCTGTGTCATTTCCCTGCCCTTCTTAGTGCTGGTTCTGAAGAAGAAGAAGAAGATGATGAGTTTACAAACATTACAGGTAAATGCTAGCAGGCTGAAGCCTTGTAAACATTCAACTCTCGGTTTAAAGCCATTATGTACAAAATCAACTTTCATAGGAGTATCATTATTCTTAGGAAACTTCTAATCTGGAACACATTACAATCTATCTGAGCAAGACCCTCCCTCTTCACCCTCCCCCACCCAATCGAGATATACTGTTATTGGCTGGGGTCGCTCTGGCAATATCATGCTGCAAGCAGCTCGATATTGTAGAATTCTGTTCATCCTTCTGCAAACTAAAACCTCTCTCTGAACTTCTCTGAACTCTGGCTGGCAACAATGCGTGAGAAGGCCAGGACAGAGAGCGCCGGCTGATGCTTGGCTTTCTCTTCTCCGTATTCTCAGTAAGGACTGCCAGGAGTAGTCCTCTGCGAGCGTCTAGTCAGATAAAATACCCACCGACCTCCAGGGCAGACATAGCTCTGTCTTGGAGACATTCAAACCAGAAAACAGAACCAAGAATCAGGTAGTCACAGGCACAGTGGATGTCTACCTTTCTTAAAGATTGCAATGAGTGGCTAATTAGTAGATTATCCATAGAAATTGCAGGACATTATGAATAGAGAAATTAATAACGTGACAGCTTCTATTTGTAGCTAACTTCTAAAACTACATCTGTATTTGCTACTTCTAACCGTGCCTCAGAGTAATTGCTTCAGGGTACTTCCCTGGGACAAAACGGAAGAAGTACATCTGGTGTGCCTGAGCAGGACACAGCGGCGACTGTGGCCAGGCTCAAAGGCTCCTGGCGTTTCACCGGGAAGATGGAAGTGTAGACAGATTGCTTCAGGATAATAGGGTTAAATGAAGCCATGGAGACATCAGGAGGATGCTGCTGACGGAGCAAAGAGGAAGAGGACTCATCCAAGTTTGGCCATCTGGGATAAAACTTCCTGTGGATAAACCCTCACGGAGTAAAGTAAACACCGCCAGATGCCCTTTGAAAATAGGAATGTGGACATTGGTTTTTCCATTAAAAAAACTTGGCTGCAGTTCAAATTGTCTGTTGGAGAAAGTTTTGAAGGAAACTACGGGAAAGGAGGCAAGCCCATCAGAGGAAGTGGGTGAAGAGGGCCGTGCGCCCAGGATGAGGCCCTGGGCCCAGCCGGGGAAGCACTCAGCACTGACCTCCAGAAGGCCGCTGACGTCCTGCTGCCGGCTGCCTGCAGGAGCGAACTCCAACTCTCACCTTACTGCAAAGTGCCCTCGAAACCCGCGGGAACTAGGGGGGTTTTGATGACACAAAGGCCTCGGCTGACTGCCACAGTCTTGTCTAGCATGTTTATGTCGAGGAAAATATACACAATAAAGCATGCAGCCGCTCCACAGCTTCACGTGGGCCACCAAACGTCAAAGATCATGTACTTGATGCCATGTCAGCCACCTCACTACCTCTGCCCATATGATTTCACCGTGGTTAACTTTGTAAAACAACGGTGAACATAGGCACTTTGCCCTGATGTACCATCTGTGCTTTAGAGTTACTGCTGCCAGGGGATAATTCTGCAAAAGTGCGCAATACTGAAACAAACATTATTCACCAAATTAAGTAATTGTTCAGTTTAAAGGCGTGTTCATGGGACAGTTTCTGTTCATAATTTTTTTTGTTTTGTTTTGTTTTTCAGTTCAAAGTTTAAACGTTGCATCCAGGCAACAGATCGGGGATTCACAACCCTCTGTGGATCCACTAAGTCTGGTTTTCATAAGAACTGAGCATTCTTTCCCATTTTTTTTCTTTTCTTCTTTAACCCAAGATTCATCTAATGGGTCTTTGGTCAATGGGACATTTCTCTGATCTCCTGCCAACTAACATTTACCATTTTATTAAGTACATTACTAGACATTTAGCATCTGCTTTAGTCATTGAAACCATTTTTCACTTCCATAGGGTGAATTTTAGAAAGATCTATTGAGCAGAGAAATATATATTTAAATGTATGCAGTTGAGCTCAATGCCAATAATACCATTCTGTGACAACACCGCATAGTTGTTAAGGATGTGAGAGACATTGAATGTAACATTTAATAATAAGAAGAACCACAGCTATGGAGTTAATTGCAATGCATAGAGACCCTATAGGACAGCCCAGAACTGCAGATTTGAGTTTCCCAAACTGAAACTATTTAAGGAAGTAGAAAGGCCCATTTTTCTCCTTAGTTGGGACTGGTGGTTTTGAACTGCTGACGTTGACGTTAGTAGCCCAATAAGTAACCATTAAGCCAACAATGTAAAAGTGGAGGTGCTGGAAGGGGTGGGAGTTGATTCTAACAGTTTGACCTTGTGCAATTAACCATCTGCAACCCAATTTTCAAATTTGTAAAATGAGTATCAGTCTTTCTACACGCCCCCTCCCCCAAAGTTGTTGGGGCAATTTAATTGTCTAATGACAGTGTAATTACTCAGCAAACAGCTTTAGCTGTTAGCATCCTGAGCACGGCCGCATGGTGAGTTTTCTTTTGCAGTGCACTCCTCCCATCTGGTGGCAGCCCTCTGAAACAGCAGCTTCAACCTCAGCTGAGCATCCTTAACACTGAAAATAGAAGGGGTTAGCATGATAAGGATTATCAAATACATTAGTAGCAAAATGTAGAGATATCAATAAACAAGAATATGAAAAACTGCAGTTGGTTTGGGCTTAATCGTTTCTCTGTATACATGAATATGTGTACACACACAAATATACTTATTAACATACACATATAGTTTACGATTAAAAAGGCCTAATTTGTAGCAGATAGATGACTAGTTTTGACACCATGACAATGCACCTTCTCAGTGCACCAGATTTTGGCAAAAAGCAGCATGACATTCTTGCTCCATTCACCGTTACCGGAACCTCACTCCATGTGACTTCTCTTTTATCCACAAATGCAGAGGGACATGAAAAGACAGCAATTTGATGACATAGAAGAGGGAAAGAAAAAACAAGAGAGGTGCTGTCAACCATCCAAATAGATGAGTTTGAAAAATGTTTCCAAGAATGGAATCGCAGATTTGACAAATGTATTAATTCTAATGGAGACTACTTTGAAGGTGATAGGATTGTTTGATTAAAAAAATTAAATACATAGCTCTGAAAAAAATTCCATTTTGGGGGGTATCCCCTTGTATGTATACACACAGATATATCAATTCATATATAATATAAAAAATCATTAGATAAATCACCTGTGTTCATTGATATTTGGGATTTATTTGGCATCCTGAAAATTTTAAAGAAACATCAACTTTGGAATGAGTGCCATCAATTTGTAAAGTGCTATAGGAATTAATGTATATAGCTACAAGGTTCAAAAATAATGTATATAGTTATAAGATTCAACATATCAAGATATTTTCACTAGCTCACTTAGATAGATTCATTAGTTGAGTACTGAAATGCACTGTCAGATATTTGTAGAACCGATAGATCAATATTTTACCAGTACAAAAAATATGCCTAGAAAATACAAGCTCATAGAGCTAATTTAGTGATAATTTATGGTGGAACTACATGAAATCAGATTCAGTGCTTAAAATCTTTTGAGTTCAACTTTTTACCTTATCACAAATTTTTAATAATTCAAAATGCTATGATTTTTTAAAGAATTTTAAAGAAAAGGAATTTTTATTATAATAAATCATAACCATATTGTAATCGAGGTGGCCCTGACTCATGGAATCTGCAAACTCAGGGTCATGAGGTGGATTCCTACCTAGGTCAACCTTTAGGACCTGGTACAACTGACCCTGTGGGTTTCCAAGACTCTTCTCCGCCCCCCCCCCAAAAAAAAGCCAGTTTTGATGGCAAATCATTCACATATTATACAATCCAATAGTTCAAGAACATGAAGAAGAGTTTTAAAATCATCATCACAATCAATTTGAGAACATGTTCTTCAATCTTATCCTTGTGATCAGCTGCCTATTTCCTCTGTTGCTGTCTTTATAGATTCACATACCCTGGATTCCAAATGCAGAAAAATATGAACAAAAGCAAACCAACAAATTAACAAAGTAAAAAAAATTTTAAAACCTCAGTGGAAAAGAAAGCAGAAGTTATTCAATACTTATTGAACAAATTAAGAAAGCCTCATCTTTCCTCTGAGGAGCCTGATGGTTTGAACTGCTAGCCCTGTGGTTAGTAGCCCGTCCAGAGCTCCTTCCACCCCCAGAGCCTCAGGGAACAGTACTACATAGGGAAAATAAATCAATTAATTTTCTATTCAAATGGACAATTATAACTTCAGGTTATAAAGGGTCAAACATGTTTCGCATCACATTTTCTTATTAGCAGATGTTTACTAAACTAGTTTTAGCAACCTTCTCAAGTGCTGACCTGTTTACTGATTCATATGGTGTTTATGTGCATTGTAATCAAATAGAGAATTTCAGAGAAGTTTAATTATAATTAATGACAAAGTGATAGCTTCTAATTTTACTTTGGAGTCACTATATTCTCTAATGCCAGAAACTTTTAATATACTTCTAAAGCCAAAAATCATGTTTCACTAATGCACTTTATTTATGTCCAAATGCTTTATTGTGAATTGGGTGAAGGTTTACAGAACAGACAAGAGAGAGTTTGTTTTTTACCTTGCAAGTTTCATTTAATTTAATTTATATATTGTGAGAGTTTTATGGACATATCTTACACATTCCAGTATAACCATTTACATACAATTCTGTTATTCAATCCCACTGGGCGGAGTGATATAATCCTCCATGCTATCAACCATACGCGCGCACACCCTCTTCCTGTGCCCTCAGGGAACCCTTGCTCCTATCACTATTTCTGAAGGGTCATCTGAGATCATTGTTTTACATCCAACAATTGGTGTACATTTTGTTTCAGCTCACTCATTGCAATCCCTTCAAGGTACCATCACTTATCCCACTTCCTCCTGTGCTTCTGGTTTCCTTCTTCTTCATGAACCTTCTGAACTTTCTGTGTGGGCAAATACTGCTCTTTTGATCTTAAACAGAAGTGGGTCAGTTCCAGACCTGAAGAAGTGACTATGGACCATGGTCTTGTAGGCCCATCAGACTCTATTCGACTAGTAAGGCTGATCCCCTATATAAGGTTTATGTTTTGTTTCTGTTTTCTCCCACTCCATCCAGGATCTTATAATACCTAGCTTCCAAAACTTGACTAATCATGGGATTCACCTGAGGATCTGGTGTAACATCCGATCCCTGCGCTCCTTTCCCTAGAGATTCTGATTTATTAGGTTGCAAATGGATCCCAAGGATGTATATGGGTCACTGTGAGTCATAATCAGCTCAGGGGTTGGTGAGTTTGGCTTGTTTTCTTGCCTGTAGATGGGGAAAGACCAATGGTTGCACCATAGCTTTAAGTTGCTCATTAGCTCTAAGACCCCAGTTGTTATTCATTAAAGTAGGAGGTAGAACATTGTCTTTGTGAACTATGGTCTTCTCATTGACCCATTGGCCACAGTGCCTGAGACTATGGTCCGGATCCCCAGATCCTGAAAATTTTTCATCATGATGTTTGTTTATATTCATAACATTTCCCCTGTTTCTCTGCCACCCATCTTCGTGGGTATATTTTCAGCAAAAGTAAGTATGCATACTCTCTCTGTCTCTCTCTCTCAATGCCTTTAGTGTAAAAAACATGACTAAACACTAATCATTGTATTTTAACAATTGAACACTATCCTATAGAAAGTTGGAAACACACACGTGTAGAAATGTGTATATATATGAATGACTATATTTGAATGAATATAGCATATGTATATAAAATAGGTAGTTAGAAATTTATAACATTGATTAAACTATGAAGAGGAGGTAAATTTTATGAAGGTGTGTGTATATATGCATACAGATATATGTACACACAGATGTTGTGCCCCAGAAGTTGCAACATTGTGATCAAACATACCTACGATTGTGAAGACGAACAAAGTTAGGTAGTCAGTGTCATGTTCTTTTGCACAGAGAATTGTTATGAGTTGAAAACGACACAATGACACCTAACCACAGCAACATACAAAAGGCTTCAGAAAGCTTGTGAGATTTTTCGTTACCTTTTAATTCCACTCTAGTTAGATCTGGATCTAGAGATAGAAAATGCCTCTGTGGTGTTGTCTGGTAAGCATTGGGCAACTAACCCCAAGGTCAGTGATTTAAACCGACTGCTCACTCTGTAGTAGCAAGATGAACCTTTCTGCTCCTGTGAAGATTTACAACCTCAGAAACCCGAGAGCGAGAGAGAGAAAGAGAGAGAATGGGTGCATGTGTTAGGTGCCAGTGAGTCAGTTCTGACTCATAGCAAACCCTTGTCCCACAGAACAGAGCACCACAGCTGGGTCCCACACCATCCTGACCCTTGTTTATATGTTTGAGCCCATTGTTTCAGACTATGGTGCTCATACAGCTTGGCAAGGATCTTCCCTCTTTCTCTGACACTTCATTTAACCAAGCAGGATGCCCTTCTCCAGGGCTGATCGCTCCTGATAACTTGTCCAAGTACAAGAAGTGGAGTCTCATTACCCTTGCCTCTGGTACTTCTTCCAAAACAGATTCATTTGTTCTTTTGGAAGCCCATAGTACCTTCAATATTCTGCACCAGCACCATAATTTGAATGTATCAATTTGACCGTCCGTATTCATTGTCCAAATTTCACATGCATATGAGTTGATTGAAAATGCTATGGCTTGAATCAGGAGCATCCTTGTCCTCAAAGTTAGAGGTTTGCTTTCCAATGATCTGAAGGGACCTTGTACAGTAGTTATACTCAGTGCAGTGCATTGTTTAGTTCTTGATTGCTGCCTCCATTAACATTGATTGTGATTCCAAGCAAGATGAAATCCTTAACAACCCAATCTTTTATCCAGTTTTCATGATGTTATTTATTGGGCCAGTTGTGAGGATTTTTGTTTTCTTTACATTGAGATGTAATCCACCATACTTACATATGCAGATACAGATTCCAAATCAAACTCACTACTATCAAATCATTTCCAACTCATGGTCACCCTATAGGACAGGAGAGAACTGCTCTTAGGTGTTTCTGAGACTGTAACTCATTACGGAAGTAGAAAGTCTCAACTTTCTTCCCCCGAGTTGCTGGGAGAAACTCCTTGCAGATTGAAGTCCAATGGTAACCACTATTTGCCAAGAGCTCGCTCTATCTATCTATCTATCTATCTATCTATCTATCTATCTATCTATCTATCTATCTATCTATCTGTATCACATGTACAATATGGATAGCACACTCCTATAGACATGAGCGTAAGAGTGGCCCCATAGTAACTCAGTGTCAGGTTACAGCATGGGGCACAGCATCATGTCCCTGTAATACAAGTTAACTCATGAAACACGCAAAGGCTGTCAGAGGGTGGTGTGGGAGCACAGGTTTGGAATCGATGCCATACAAAACTTTAGGAATCGCTGGCACTCAATTCCTAGAGCAGCTCTTATTTTTCCAGAAAGACTCCAGGCTCCATGCAGCCTTCCTGACAGAAATCAGAGTGACCACTTCTACTCTCAGGGGGTGGGGGACAGTGACATTCCTTGGGATGGCTCTTCTATCTATGACTTGGTCCCCCTCACAGATGCCTGGATGGGACCAGGCAAAGAGGGTGCGTGGAACACTCTCAGAAAGAATGGCTCCATTTTGTCATTCCCAAAGTAAGCCATCTCAGAAACAGGAAAATAACATATTCCAGAACCATCAAGAAAGAAGAGCCACCGATGGAACAGGTGTGACTGGAGAAGTGGAGGTAGCAGAGACTACTGCACTTGAGACGATGAGACAGAGCAGAGGAGTAGTTCCAGGACTGTCAGGTATAGTCAAGGAGCAGCACCTGGCCTGGTAGGGAGAGCAGCAGGAAGCTGCCCCCCAGGACAAAGCAGAACCTTGTGGCCGAGAGGCAGAGGACCAGTGAAAGAGATGCAAGCCAGCCTGGCTGAGAAAAGAATTGTGGACCAAAGAAATGTATCCGTAACCATGTTGTAGCCTATTAGCTTCTGTAATCAACCCCACATCGGGAGTAACATCTGGGAGTCCTCTGTGGCTGCTGCAGTGAATTGTTGCGCCCAGCAGAGAAGCTGCACATCTTTAAAGAGATGGTTGGTACAGAAGGATGGAGAGTGGAGGCATGTCTGACCTCATCAGCCTTTGCCCCCAAACCCTTTTCTCTTGGAGGGTTACACCAGCCTATTCTCCAAGAGGAAGATTGGAATTGGTACAAGACTAACGCATCAGTGGAAAAAAAATAGAAATTTCAGAAACAAGCCCAAATACATACGGAAGCAAATGGATGATAAAGGAGACATCTCAAATGAGTGTAAAGAATGAAGAATGATTAAATAAAACTGTAATGACAAAAATGATCATTTACAGAAAAACTGTGTCTCGTACGTTACCCAAGAAAAACCATGTCTCATACTTTACATAAGAATAAAACAAGCAAGAGATTTCAATATAAAAGAGGTCGCATGAGAACACAATGGGTGATATTCTCTCTAACCTTAAAAAGAGAAAGGATGTGTGTGTGTTTTAATGTAATAAATTAAAATCTGGAATATAAGAAAAACAGACAAATTTGGCTACACGATCCAATACAAAAAAGGGGCTGCATGACAAAAATGTAAAATCAGAAGACAAATGACTTGCTGCAGGTTGCACGCTGTTTTCAAGGTCAGCTCTGCAGTAGCCCACAGAGACTGGGAGCTATGGCTTCGGTTCTGAGTTTTTCTTGACGATGTTCTGGAAACAGATCCTGGTGGAAGCACAACATTGTGAGCATGATTGATGGAACTGGATGATGCACTTGAAAAGAGTGGAACTGTCAAATTTTACATTTTGTATATTTTACCACAAGAAAAAGGGGACAAATAACAAGCTGGAGAAACTATTTGAAGCTCATACCACAGAAACTTAGTTCCTGAAATTTGTGAAGTGTTCATAAAAATGGAAAAAGACCGGCTAACCAACAGAAAAATGTGGTCATAGATCAGTGACTAAAAGCTCCTAGCAACAAATGAGCAATGTCAATTACTTTAGAAATTTATGAAAGTCCCCACAGGCTAACAAATATGAGAGTTTGAATTCCAGCAAGAAGTATTTTTCTCCAATGAGATTGAAATAAAATTGTTTAATGTCTGATTTGCATAAGAGGTCACATGGCAATCGACACTGGCCTCCATTGTGGAACCATTGCCCTGCAGGGAATCCACCGACACAGAAGAAATTGCAGAGGCATTTCCCCTGCACCGAATGACCCGCCGAGTCTGCTTCGGTACTCGGGAGTAAGAAATTACATATAGGCAGTACCATTCACTGCACTTTCATTCGTAATAACAGAAAGTTATAAGAAATGGGGCATCTACGTGGCACTTCCAAACAATTCAATATTATCCAGCTATACAGAATAATGGGAAATATTGTACCTAGTTATTTGGATAAATGGCAGTATTTTTTAGTTCACAGAATAGTATATATGTTTGTATATGTAATGTATTATCTTTATACTGTAAAAGAGGGTGTTAATTCATTTACATACATGCATATATATGTATTTACATAAAGAAGTAGTGGAAAGATAAATCAGAAATAAATATGTTACCTACAAAAGGGGAGGGACAGCATCAGAAATTATGTGTAGAATTGAGAATGTGTGTAGAATTTTAATACTTTTGAATATTGAATTATGTAAGTGTAACCGATATAACATTTTCAAATTTTAATTTAAAACATTTTAATGGAGTGACCATTAATAAGAGGACAAATATTAAGTCCCTGATGTTCAGGTATACTCCTGAAATGCCAGAGAGGTATAAGTAAAATTTTCTGTGTTTCTTTTTTCTGTTAGAGCCACAAATTTAAAATCCTGTGAAGTTTCTCTAATGATATATAGCTGAATGAATGTGAATATATTCTCACTTTAAAATATTTATTTGTTTAAAAATGTTACAGCTGTACACTAGGGAGAGAAACTCAGAAGAATTGGCCATTGATATCTATCTCTAAAAAAGACACAATTAAAAATATTTCATTAGATTCCCTTAATTGAATACTAACCAATTCCATCTCAGTTAACTAAGATCAAAGGTAAACCTATCAATAAGAGACTAGAAAAAGTACTCGTATTTCCTTGAAGAGTTGATTGGCATCATAAAGCATGTGCCACTTGATGAATTTAACTGTACCTACTATTTTGGTAGCTTTGAAGGGTTTTTCATCATAGTTCCCTGTAAACTACATTGTATCATTGATATGCGTTTTGTTATCATTAGGGCACTGTGTGAGGGACGTGTGAAAGAAATAAAGACCATAATTACAGAGTTAATGAATGATTGCATGTTATATCTTATTTTTACCTTATAGATGTTGAATTGCCACCACTCAAACTTCTAAATTCATTTTGTGCATTGAAGGCAGAAGATGGGCCATGCAAAGCACTGATAAAGAGATTTTTTTTCAATATTCACACTCGACAGTGTGAACCATTTATATACGGGGGATGTTATGGAAATAATAATAGCTTTGAAAATGTGCAGGAGTGCCGAGAAAAGTGTATACCAGGTAAGTTTTGGGGGACATCTATCACTCAAGAATCAGAATTTTAAGTCCTGAACATAGATTTGATCATTTTAGGAAAAGTGATTTAATATTGTTTTGACATTGCAAAATATCCCTTTGCTTAGATGTTGAGCCTTCTTTTAATTATTTTTCATAATTTTGTAGCTCCAAATGCCATACTCACTGTAATCCAGTCAATTCTGGCTCATAGGAACCCTGTAAAGTAGAGTGAAACTGCACCTTTGGATTTCCAAGTTACAAATCTTTATGAGAACAGAAAGCCTCATCTTTCTCCCAAGGAGTAGCTCATGGCTCTGAACTGCTGACCTTGTGATTAGAAACCCAACACACAACCCAAGCAGTCATTATACAATCGTTTTATCTTCTCCATCTTAAAAACACAAACAAGAGAGATAAACCCTTTAGTCTTCACAACACGTTTTCTATCTAAATGACTTCAAATATTCTCAGAATACTTGAAGGTAATTCAGTCCCCATGAGCAACTGTGAATTGACAGAAGATAAGTTAGTCACATTGACTTAGTCTCTCTCAACACAAAGTCTCTGGTAATGTGATAAATTAGGTATTTCATTTCGAGGCACCCAATAGTTACTCATTGCAAAACTCAAAGCTGTGCCAAACAGTAAAAATACATACATGGAATTTAAGTCATTCCTGGAACCTTGGAATAATATAGAAAATAAAATATCTTCCCTGATGACACATGAAGATTCTAATAATTCTTTGTGGTCTTTTCATAATAGTATTGATGAAATATAAAATTATATATATATAATACAAAATGAACCGTTCAACTTTATTGGACCCTTTTAAAACAAATATATCTTTGTAGCGTTATATACAGTTTTATTTCATTTCCTAAATTGCCATTTGGAAAATTTAAATGTAAAACCCTTGCAAGTTCAGTTTTTTAATTTCAAGTTTTAATCCTTTAAACTGAGAGTTCTTAGAGGCTAGGAAAGCAGAGGCATCTTTATTTTAATTTTTGGTCAATAATCTCCCCATCGAGTACTCTCCGAATTGAGCTGCATCCCTGTAGAGAGGACGTCATCTGCTAGTAATGGTAGGTGTCTTGTTTTTCCCAATGCCCCGGCAGCTCTGCAGTCTCCCTCCCACGATGCTTCCAAAGTGGCTTCTGCTGACCGGCCGTGGCAGGCATGGTGCTCTAGGCCTGTGGGAAAATCCCAGTGTGGTGAAAAGAGGAAACCCCCTCCTCTGTGGTGCCTTGAGATGCTTTGTTGTTTGTTGCAGACTTGACAGAAAAGACTTAAAGTGAATGTGTTTCTTTACCCTCAGAACACTGGTCTCCTCTTTTCTTTGCCAACGATTTCCTAGAAACGTTACTAACCCAGATTGGGCAACTCAGTGGTCTTGCATGACGCCTTTGTTTTGTTTTGTCTGTGTGGGACTTTCTGGGTCATTTGTCATTCATTGGGATTTATGTACTCAGTTCTCTTCCATACCTCCTGGGCCAAGTATTCTTTTGTGTTGAATTGAAAATTACTATTAGTTTTCAAAATCTTGGGCAGAGGCCTGGTTGCCTCATTTGTTCCAAGTGCTCAGTTTTTGCATTTAGCAACCTGCTTATTTTTGCCAACTTGACTCTTCCATACTCGTTTCTTTTTATGATTTCAATCTCTGACCCTTTCACCACTGTGCTCAAGTTGCAGCCTTTTTAGAAGGAAAACAAATATAGTCATTGAGTTTATTAGCAACTGCCTGTTTCTAACGTCTTCTAAAACAGTGGTCCTCAACCTTCCTAGTGTCGCGACCCTTTAATCCAGCTCCTCATGTTGTGGTGACCCCCAAGCATGACATTATTTTTGTTGCTACTTCATCACTGTCATTTTGCTACTGTTATGATCATAATGTAAATATCTGATAGGCAGGATGTATTTTCGTTGTTACAAATTGAACATCATTAAACATAATTAAAGCATAGTGATTAATCACAAAACAATATGTAATTGTATATTATGAAATATTTATGTATATTCCGGTGTTCTTAGGTGACCCCTGTGAAAGGGTTGTTGGACTCCCAAAGGGGTCATGACCCACAGGTTGAGAACCACTGTTCTAAACCATGACTAGCTGAAATGCAATTGTCACATCACGTCTCTAGCTCACATCTCCTCATACATCCTTCAAAAGTCACTAATATTGTTATGTAAATGGATGATATCTATAGAGAACACTGTTACATATTTTGCTGGCATCTATAAAATTGCCATTAGACATTTAAAAAATTACCTAAAGAGAGAATTATATCTTCAACAATTTTGGGGTATTTGGAACTAGATTTTCATTCCCAACATAAAGAACTATAAAAGTGGATATATTCAAATGGTAATTGGAGATTAGGGGGCGGAAGTGACTGGGACAGTGGGACAGTGTGGGACAGTGCACAGGAGAGGATGGAATTACACAGAGAAAAAAACTCAGAAACAGTCATATATTCAAGAGAGTCACTCTGAGTTGGTTACTGAATAATACAATTCTTCATACATTGGGTGAAATTACATAATTTTTGGAACGTGAATATTAGGAATTTGTAGACCAAATAATTCCCAGAGTTCCTACATAATTGAAAATCTAAGCTCAAGTACTAAGATCAAATGAAACTCTGTAGTAAAAGATATGTTAAACTTCCTCAAGTATGCTCAACAACAAACTTTATATTCCGCATTGTACTTATACAATGAAATATGATTCAGACATAACAATAAAATATGTCTGACATATACTATAAAAAACTTGAAAATACCATGCTGAGTTAGATATGAGTTAGCTAAATAAGTTAGATATGAAATGTCAAATATTATATAATTCTACATAAAGGCAGAGTATTTCTAGGGTCTGGGAAGAGTGGGAAGTGGAGATTTATTATTTTATGAGCACAAAATTTCTATTTGGGGTTATGAAAAAGTTTTGAAAATTTGTAATGGTTACGGTTAAACAGCAGTATAAATGCCACTGTGTTGTACATTTAAAATGGTGAAGCGATAAATTTTATGGCAAAAGAATTTCAATGTTTCTTTAAAGAAGATAAAGCATGATATGAAAAGTATTCATAATTGTTGCCCTTTTCTCCACAAAGCATGGCATATAATGACTGCAGCACATTTTGATCCATTCCTTGGAGAAAAATTCCACGGAAACAAACAAACTCTAGGTGTCCTGGAACTAGCTGTAAAGGACTTCGAAATACCAGCTATGTGTGCACATAAGGATGTAAAGGAAAACATGAATAAACTAAGGAGGGAGGTGAAAGTTATCAAGGAGAAGCAAGAGGAACTTCTAGACTTGAGAAATGCATGACCTTCAATGAAATATCCATCAGAGGTCATTAATAGTAGATTAGACACTCTAAAAGAAGTGGTTAGTGATGCTAGAGACAGAGGAATTGAAACGGTCCAATGAAACATGGTAATGAAAAAAGACTAAGCAAATAAAAAATAACCACAATACCCCATCATACAATATCAATACAGCTATCAAAATCTATCATTGATGGCCTGATGGTAAGAGGTGAAGTGAAATAAAATATATGAAGAAATAATTTCCAAAAAATTTTCACACTGAATGAAAACTCTGACTTGTAGATCCAACGTTTGAAGCTCTAAGCATGAACACACAAAAAATGAAAGAAGGTACAAGAATATAATCAAATTGTAGAAACCAGGGGTAAAAATAAATCTTAAACAATGTTAGAGAATAGACGCAGTAGAAATAAGGGAGGAAATACAAAATAGCAGACAAGAGCCATTCGAAAAAAGAAAAGTGCAGGCCTAATTTTCTTTATGAATACACTTGTATCCTGACACACAAACACACACACACACACACACACACACACACACACCCCTATCAACATATAGCACATTATGAACAAGTGTGGTTTACCTATGGAATATCAAGATAGTTAAATACTTGAAATGGGATCTCGTAACAATTAAATGAGAAAATCACAAAGAGATCTACAAGGACAACCAAAAAGACAAGCAATGATTTATAATAAAATAATATATATTTAAATTTTCAGTCATATAATAGTTACTGTTCTAAAGTATATTATTTCCGTCAATTTGTATTTACACCAGATGAATTCATTTAGCTTGGGCTGATGAAACACAACAATAGGTATATTCTTTAATATTATATAATCAAGCATTTTTATGCTCCCATCGCATGGCTGGTGGTGTATGGACGATATGTTGGGCTGCTACCTACATTGTGAGCAGTTCAGAACTACATTCTCTCATGGGAGAAAGACAAGGCTTTCTACTCTGGTGAAGTGTTAGATGCTCGGAACCCCCCAGGGCAGGTCTACATTGTCTTGTAAGGTTGCTATGAGCTGGAATCAACTGGACGGCAGAGCTTGGGTTTGGGTTTATCATATCATTGCCATCGGGAGGCACATCCAAATAAAGATGCCTGTTTTGTATTCTATTCTTATGTGACATTTGTTTGTAAATGATTTAGTTTTCCATGCAGAATAGTCTTTGTTCCTTACTTTTAATTTCACTTCATTTTAATCAACAATCATTTAAATTGTAGATAGTTTGGACAGTTAAAGAAATATCAAATATTTTTATGTTTTGAAATGTATTTGAAATATTTAACAAAGCTTTTGAGACATTATATGCTAAAACATAGATGATTTCAAAGTTGCAAAAACTAGAAAAATTGAATCTCTAGAGAAAAGAAAATCTCATTTTATTTAAGGCAATTTCTATAAGATTAATTTTGATGATATACTATGTTATAAATTATGACTAAAACGCATATTTTTGCAGGTTATCGAAACATGACGACCACTTTGATAAATGGTAAATACTTGTACATCAATTCCTAGCACTTGCATAAGACTTTCTGAAATTTTATTCTTAAGCTTGCTCATAAATCGTTGTGATTTTTTTACTAAGTTGTAAACAATGGGTTAAATCCCATGAAGGCTCCCATTCCTTTCCAGGAGATATACGTAATAGAGAAATAGAAATAAAACGTTGATATTTTAGGAGACGTGAAGGCCAAAGTACCACATTAACTCTCATCATATTTAGTATCAATTCATCCGTACTATTTTAAACAATGTTGTTGTAATGTCTCATGGTAATTATTTAGATGTTGCTTATCTTGTTTTAGTTCCCAAATCCTTAATCCATTGATAATTTTTTCGATCTGTGGCTTTAGCAAAGCTCATCTTAATGTTAGCCTGAATGGATGTATCAACAGTTATGTAACCAAAGTACCTGGAGTTATTGACCAATAATCACTTTTAAGACTATTGTTCAGTGAGTATGTGAATGTATGCTGTTTAATTTTGTGTGTTTGAATAGTTTTATTAGGTTTTTAACTAAAACTAATAATTTTACTCAAATGTATTTTATAAGCCCAAGAAAATGTTACAACAAATTAAGGAAGTAATGCCCCTTTAATGTTTTAAAACCTAATTTGGTCCAATTACTACTTATGATATTTATGTTTGAATGAGAAAATTTTGAACACAGGTAAGATTATTTAATCTGGGCTACCTTCTGGTATTGCATAAGCAATTCAAGATGCATTTGTATTTTTTATTATATAAGGAAAAGTTTGAAAATACATGTGACTTACTGATAAATTTCAAACTTATTTTACTAACCAGAAATTGGGGCAAAATATGTAAAATAAGTTCAACAGCAGCATTTGTATAAACAACAGAAATGAATATTATTTTCATTTGCAGTATTTTTAAGTAGCATGTTTTAATGCTCATAAAGAGTATTCTATAGGTTAATTAAATGGAATCTTTATACACTGTAACATAAAAAATACTAGCATACATATTAATAGTTTCTCCCCCCCACTAAATAAAAGTTATTTCATGAGAAGAACTAGCCACATTGAACCAGCATTGCCTTTTTCAAAAGAATACAACTAAAAAAATACCTATTCAAGTGAAATGGTACTATAAAATATATATATAGCTATTTAAAATCTACAATCTCTGAATTAATGCTGTGGATGAAAGTTATGAAATAAAGCTGTCAATAGCATTCACATGGAATAGCAAAAAAAATCAACTGCTAGAACTACTTCGCTGGAGTTGATTTGTGATGTGCTCTGTAGCGTTGGAAGCTGGTGGAAGTCAGGGAGAAACTGGGATCCAGGTGAAACCAAGGCTGCGTGGAAGCATGGCCACCGACAGCCGCACACTGCACTGTGGCCAAGGGCAGCAGGCAGAGAGTTCACGGCCCCCAGTCTGTTATTCCATTCTTACTTGGCACCAATTTAGAGCACGAATTTGGTGTGGAAAAGAAATAATCTGACAAATAGGGATCATAGATGTCATAATGTGTGACATCATAAGTATATTAAATGGTTGACCTAAGAACAATTATTTTACACAATAGCATTTGTAACTTTATTGTGAGATAAATTTATGCCATGTAATGCAAATACACACACAAAAAAATACTTGTTCTTTCACTCACATACTCTCTTTCACAAGCTTATTCTTATTATGTAATTTAAAATTATGCTCACCAACATAATTTATGTTATGGGTTTATTGTATTTATCCTCAATATTTTTGGCTGGCCTATTCTTTAACATGAAATTCTCATATTTTCCACTAAGATGATTAAAAATTTTATAAGTACATAATCAGAATAAAACAAATCATAATAATTAAATAAACTAAATCATTCCTTTAAAATATATTCAATATGATTTGTACTATTTTCCATGTATAACATATTTAACATTGATTACTATGGGACACCACTTGCTTTGAAAAACCAGCACCAATAAACAGCAAATATTTTTTTTACATTGGTACTTTTAAACTATGTTCAAGCAGGAAGGAATGTTTCATAAAAATGCACTTTTTAGATATTGATTCTTCTGCAGATTTGCAGCTGTTGCCAACATCATTGGCATTATTAAATGAGTTATTACTTTTACAATAAAGCCACTCATGACTATTTCTTCCCTGAGATAGAAGAGCAAACTCGCTTGAGACATGAAAGAACTGCCACTCACTCTTGATAGTAGAGCAGTATCATTGAAGGGGGAAAAGATGGGAAAATGTGCTAAAAAAATGTTAGTCCCATGCACCTCGAGCTCATTATAGTTTTGAAAATTAGCTCACTTCTCCTCTTCACAGGATGTGTACGTAAGTGGAGCTTGTGATACAGCACACAGGGCCAATGCTTTTGTGACAGCTGGGCTTAGTCTGATTGGGGTACGATCAAAGAGGCGCAGACCTTTTCCAAAGTCTCTTCAATCTCTAGACATGCACGTCCTTTCTGCCTCTTCGTTTCTGGAGTCGATCCAATGTCTGAAATAAGAGCGTGAAGGAGAGTCCACGCACTGGAGGGTGTCCTAACTAACACACAAATACTAATCCTGGACAAGAGCCCAGGAAGTGCCAAAGATAGGCGGGGAGGTGTCCATCCTTATGAAAGTTGAAAGGCAATTTTTATTCTTCTTTAAAACCACCCCTAATGAAGCAACACACTGAATTTTCCCCTTGTAGGACTCCACAATTCAGTAAAGCATGAAATAGCAATAGGTCTTGCATAAATGTTGACACACATGAGCTAAGTAAAACATTTGCCAGGATACTTTGAATTTCAAAACCAAGCATGGTGTATGGTAAAGTCAAGCGTTATCTTTTGTTTTCTTGATTCACAAAAAATGATGTACCTATTTAATGTGAGAACTTAAGATCCCAATTACAAAACTAGGTGTAGCTCGTACAGTATTTTCCTTATCCTGAATACCACAAGAGTTGTGGCAGATAAATTCATTATTTATAGACCTGAATGAAATGATGTTTTTTACATCTTACTTTAAAATTTTCATCTTTACTCCTTAAGTTTCTTGGATTTGACCAGTTATTTATGTATATAGTTAAAATAACAAACATTTACAAATAAGAATATTGCTTTCTGACATTTGTATAATTTCTAGGAAAGCCAGATTTCTGCTTTTTGGAAGAAGATGCTGGAATTTGCCGAGCTTTTATTACTAGGTATTTCTATAACAAAGAGTCAAAAAAGTGTGAACGTTTCACGTATGGTGGGTGCCTGGGCAACATGAACAACTTTGAATCACTGGAAGAATGCAAAAGCTCCTGTGAGGACACAGGTAAGTGTATCTCCCATCTCGCTTTGCTTCTGCTTCACACATTTTCCATAAACAGGTAATTTGGAGGATGGGCCAGCTTTACTGAGATTTTGTTCCACCATAAAAATGAAGATATATCTGTATTTATTAGATAAAAAATTAGTTAACTTCTAGATTAAAGATCAACAAAACAGGTAGTAAGTAAAGAGATTGAATTTTAGTGGAACTTTTTCAGTGTTTAAGTTTAGATTATTTTTTTTCCTTAGAAGAATATTGCTGTATAATTGAGTGGGACACAATGTGGGACCAGTGAAATCCCTTATGCAATTAACAATATCACAGCAAAAAGTTAGTGGAACTGTGCCTCTTAAATGAAAGCAGTCACTTTTACCTGTTTAAGCTTACTAGATAGGGTACTATAAACTTCAACTATTGTTTTGATTAAGAATTACCAAATTACTGTAAAAAATGACCTTCTCTCTCTCCAACATTCAAAATGATGCAGATATATACCAGTAGTATATGTATGTGTGTGTTTATATATGTGTGTATATATGTGTGTATGTATATATATGTGTGTATATGTGTGTATAAATATGTGTGTATATATATGTGTGTGTGTATGTGTGTATATATATTTACTGCAGTCAAGCCAATTCTGACCCATAGTGACCCTCAGGGCAGACAGACTGCTGCACTGGGTTTCTAAGGCTGCGAAGTGTTGCGTAATCTTCATGGGAGCAGACTGTCACATCTTTCTCCCAGGGAGCAGCAATTGTGTTCAAATGGCCTACCTTAGCATTAGCAGTGAGTTATGAACCCTGTGCTTCCAGGGTGCCTTCATATGTCTACATGTGAGGATGGATAGGAGGACAGGTGGATGGATGCGTAGATATAGAGTACATAGTAGGGAACTTCAAATGACTCATGCAGATATCTCTTTAACTTTTACTTCCATGTACTACGGTTTTGTTTTTTGAGCCTTCACATACATATGGGGATGCGTCAAACAGCAGTGCTCTTAGAATCCCAGCTCCCTAACACAGAGGCAATTTCTAATTGCCAGCAATCCTACAGAACAGAGTAGATCAGCCCCTGTGGGTGTGCATGACTGAAACTTTGTACAACACCAGAAAGTCTCATCTTTCTCTGTGTACAAATTGATTTCAAAAAATGTGTTTAAAGCTATGTCTGCAACCAGTGGATGGTGGTAGGTGAGTTATCTCAGTAATACACTTAGCTTAGTCTCCTGGATACCTTCCAAAAAAGGGTTTTGAAGGGATTGACTGAGTAAAATGGCAGGTCGAGAGATTAATTCCAAAGTTTATGGTAATTGCTTTTTGAGATTCAAAAGATTAAAAAAAACTACTGGTAATCCAGTAGAGGATACAGAAGATTCTTGAGATCTTATTAGGAAGAAGTTTTAAGAAAATTGAAGATTACATTGGTGAGGAAAAGGCAAGAAAAGTTGTGCTAAGAAATATTGCACCTATCATTTTTGAGAGTACGAGGGAGCTGTCCTATGATTATTATTGAATAACCTTACCCCATTCACCCTAAATCCCAGGCTTTGTCCCTTGGAACACTTTGTTCCTCAAAATCAAAGAATATTGAAAGAAAACAGACTTTCAGACTCACAAAGAAGCTGCTATTTGGAATGGTTTGAATGGCAGACCACAGAAATCCTTGGAAACACCACCTTCAAAATATTAGAGCTCAATGGAGGATTGGACTGGAAAATAGTCCTAACGGCCAACAAAAGCTCCTTGAACTAATATGAGCTTTTCTTTCTTGTAGTATTTTGTTTGGTTCTTTGTCAGCGCTTTGTTGTTGTTTTGTTGTATATTGTATGTATATTGTGGCTTGGTTTTGCACTGTCTTCTTTTGTGCATGTTATTATCTCTGTCTAAATATGATAGGCTGGATGAACAAACTGGAGGAAAAACAACGGGACTGAAAGTTCCGGGTGGGGGAATGGAATAGAGGAGGTGGGGGAGGGGGGAAGGAAGTGGTGTTAACAAACCCAGAGACAAGGGAACAACAAGCGATCCAATTTGGTGGTGAGGTGGGTGTGGCAGGCCTGGTAGGGCATGATCAAGGGTCATGTAATGAAGAGGTATTGCTGAAACCCAAGTGGGGACTTATCATGATAGTGGGACAGGAGGAAATCCAAGGGAAATGGAGGAAAGAGCTGGGAGGCAAAGGCATTTATACAGGTCTAGACAAAGACATGTTCATATGCAAATATATATATATATGAGATTGGGGAGATAGATCTATGTGCCTATATTTATAGGTGTAGTATTAAGGTGGCAGAGGACATTGGGCCTCTACTAAGGTACTCCCTCAATGCAAGAATACTTTCTTCTATTGAATTGGCATTCTATGATGCTCACCCTCCCGACACAACCATTGAAGACAAAGTGGGTGAACAAACAAATATGGTGAAGAAAGTGATGGTACCCGGCTATCAAAAGATATAGTGTCTGGGGTCTTAAATGCCTGAAGATAAACAAGCGGCCATCTAGCTCAGAAGCAACAAAGCCCACATGGAAGAACACACCAGCCTGTGTGATCACGTGGTTCCGAAGGGTTCTGTTATCAGGCATCAAAGAACAAAAATATCATATCATTGGGTGCACACCTCCATGATACGATTGCTGAAGACAAACGGGTGCATAAGCAAATGTGGCAAAGAAAGCTGATGGTGCCCAGCTACCGAAAGAGATAGCATGTGGGGTCTTAAAGTCTTTAAGGTAAACAAGAAGCCACATAGCTCAGAAGCAACAAAGCATACATGGAAGAAGCACACCATCCTGTGGGATCATGAGGTGTCGAAGTAATCAGGTATAAGGCATCATCAGAACAAAAAAATCTTACCATAGTGAATGAAGGGGGAAGTGCGGAGTGGAGACCCAAAGCCCATTTGTCGGCCACTGGAGATCCCCTTGCCCAGGGGTCTAGGGGAGGGGATGAGTCAGTCAAGGTGTGATGTAGCACAGATGAAGAATATTGCTTTCCTCTAGTTCCTAAATGCTTCCTCCCCCGCCCCCATTATCATGATCCGAATTCTACCTTGCAAGTCTGGATAGAGCAGAGGATGTACACTGGTGCAGATAGGAGCTGGAGGCACAGGGAGTCTAGGGCAGATGATAATTTCAGAACCAGGGCTGTGAGGGGCAATACTTGGAGGGTAGAGGGAGAGTGGGTTGGAAAGAGTGAACAGATTACAAGGATCTACATGTGACCTCCTCCCGGGGGGACGGACAACAGAAAAGGGGGTGAAGGGAGACATCGGACAGGACAAGATATGACAAAATAATGATTTATAAATTATTAAGTGCTCATGAGGGACAGGAGAGTGGGCAGGGAGGGGGAAAAATAGGACCTGATGGAAAGGACTTAAGTGGAGAGCAAATGTTTTGAAACTAATGAGAGCAATGAATATACAGATGTGCTTTACACAATTGATGTATGTATGGATTGTTATAAGAGTTGTATTAGCCCCTAATAAAACGTTTTTTTTAAAAGAAAAAAAACAGTAGTTCCACATTTTGAAATTTTGGTCTAGTAAACGTTGCTATGGTTTTTGTAGCAATATTGTTTTACTTATCCTCTTATGAGTGTGCATTGTATGTATGCATATGAACATGGTACAGCCTCTATTCTAATAGTAGGGACTATAAATTTAACTTACAAGTCATAATTGAATTGACTTTTGGAATGATTAAGAGTCTTATTTTTCTTTACATAATTATTATGCTTTGCTTCTGTGTGTCAATAAAAGCTGGTGATAAGGTTCTCCTATTTTAATTGACTGCATTTTTTCCAGGGAATGATGTAAAAGTCCCACTGGATCCTGTGACTAATAACACTTTGATTCCCCAACCTACCAAAGTTCCCAGGGTCTCAGGTAAGAATCTTGCTTTTATAGTGACCAATAAAATATTATCATCATATCAAAAGATGGACGTCTATGTTAGAGATATATATTGGTTTAAATTTGTATTGGTGTTTCTTAATACCAGTGTTGATATAATTAGATTAATGAAATTTCAGATATTTAATCTTATAAAAGTGATCATTTTCCTAATCTATTTTGAAGTATTCTTTGATTAAATATCACATGGAACTCCTTCAGATGATATTTATTTTTATGCCAATTTATTTCATTAAAAAGTGCTAATAATTGGCAAATTCCTTGTACATTGGTAAAGCCTTATGATGACAGCAGTGAGTCAAGGGCATCCGTGGCCCTTTCACACTGAGCAGTATTGGACAACCTTCTGCTGTCAGACCCGAGGCAGAGCAGGAAGTAGACAAATAATTATGTCCAAAGTGTGTGTCAGTTTTGAAGTCATTTTCTACAGGAATTCAGCAATTCTCTTTTCTGGGATGTCCGAGTGCATGTGTCTAATATCAGATTTAAACAAACTTATATTCAGTGTGCCCACACACACAAAAATACAGACCTGGGAACACATAACCAGTATTGAGAAATTTCCAGACCACTAAAAGCAGTCTAAAAAGTTAACACCAAACCAGATAAAGGCCGTGTCTGGATTAAAAATACACATGATCATGCAGAAATTAGAGATTTTCTTTAGATGAAGTCCGTGTGAAGAGTATATAAACTTGGTATGTGTTTAAATAGTGCCAGACTAAAATTGAAAATATGGGGTAAAAATAAATAGTGTCTGCCCCATTCATGCAGGAGAATCAGACAAGATTTGTAGTCATAGATCCATGAGCATCTCGCTACAACCAATAAAGCAAGGGGCAAGCTGATCTTAACAAAGCCCCTGCCCAGATAGACCTGAAGCACGATAGAGGTTGACTGTGGTTTGTCTAGAAGGAGCATGCTTAGTCCCACCCAGCCTGATCATGTCAGTGGCGCTTGAATTAACCTAGAGGGCCACAGCTTAGGGAAATCTGTTTACGGAAGGAAGGGGGAGTGCAAGGAAACCTGAGATCTCTGAAGGAACACTGGATCTGCTCTGGGTATTTGACACACTGTCATGTGAGTGGAGGGCAAAGTTGTGTCATCTCTCCCCTCTCTCTGCCTCCTCACACCCCGTTCCAGCGAGCATGTCCCAGGCTCTCCAGCTCCTCGTAGCCTGGTCAAAACGCCAAGATTAATGACCGCAATCTGGAGAACATATTTCTCTTTGTAAATGGTTTCCTATTTTAGGTCCTGGTGAGTTCCCTAAGCTACAGACATTCAACAGGGCTCTCATGAGACCCTTGAAATGTTACAAAGGGGATTGGAAATGGCAGTGGGAGTGGGACAATGTGCTTCCGTCACAACACTCTGGAAACCATAGCGTCTGATTGGAACGATTGATTCGATGCCACGTGGAGTTGAATCCAAATTTAAGTAATGTTGCATTTGCATTCATAATAATGTGTCTGTGGTTCTGACTTTTCAACTCTAAAATTAAATAGTTTCATTACATTGTCCTCCAGCTTCCAATGCTATTTCAAATGCCTTCCAATGACATTGTTTTATCCGGGGGATTTCATGCTAAAACACATGTAGAATATTATTGTTATAAAATATGTGAAGACTTTGAAAGAGAGACCTAATAACAGATTTAAAGATATATGTGATACAGTATATATATATGAAAATCAAAGAATTACATGGAGTCAATTTCCAATATGTTCAATATGTCTTACTTAGATCCTCTCTCCCAGCTCAAACGAAAGTCTTCATTTACCTATCAATAAAATATGTAGACTTAGCTATAGAAAGGTTTTGCCTTTAAAGTCTATTATGTACAAAAGTCTTTATTTGGGGCAGGCATTGGATCGTTAGAAAGGGAAAAACTGGAACATAATTGAGAAAAATATTATTAATAAGTTTAAATGTTTTCTGATATTTGTTCTGTCTAGATGTTTATGTTAGTCCATTGAAAATGCAATGAAGAAATGATTATATTGTCATTATATATCAAAAGAGATTATATTATATCAAAAGCAATAGCGTCTGGGTCTTAAAGGCTTGAAGGTATACAAGTGGCCATCTAGCTCAGAAGCAACAAAGCCCACATGGAAGAACCACACCAGCCTGTGTGATCACGAGGTGTCAGAGGGATCAGGTATAAGAGATCATGAGAACAAAAAAACTTACCTACTGTGGCTAAAACAGCATGGTACTGGCACAATGACAGACACACAGACCAGTGAAAAAGAATAGAAAGCCCAAGAGTCAAATCATCCGCATACAGACAACTGATCTTTGACAAGGTTCCCCAAACCATCAAGCCGGAAGCAGATGCCCTTTTTAACAAGTGGTGCTGGAAACAATGGATATCCACATGTAGAAAGATGAAACAAGATATTTACCCCACACCCATGCACAAGAATAAACTCAAAGAGGATCACAGACCTAGAAGTTAAACCCAAACCATCAGGACCATCAGGAGGGAATAGGGACTAACCTCAGAGCACTGGCCCAGGGAGCTCATAGGCTCACTGCAATAGGGAAGGGTACACACACAGGTGAACTGGAAATCAACAATTGGGATCTAATAAGAATAAAGCACCTGTGTACCTCGAAAGACTTCACCAAGAGGGTGACAAGACAACCCGCAGACTGTGAGAGGATTTTTAGTAATGACACTTCAGACAAAGGGCTCATTACTAAAATCTACAACACCATCATGACCCGCAAAAAGAGGAAAATAGTTAACCCCCTAATGAAGTGGGCAAAAGAACTGAAAAGAACTTTCCCTAGGGAGCAGGCCCATATGGCCAATAAGCATATGAGAAAGTGTTCAAAGTTCCTAGCCATAAGAGAAATGCAAATCAAAACAACCATGAGATACCACCTAACACCCCTGACGCTAGCCCAGATTAGCAAATCAGAGAGCAACAAGTGTTGGAGGGGCTGTGGTGAAGTAGGAACCCTCCTCCACTGCTGGTGGTCGTGTAGATTTGTACAGCCACTATGGAAAGCAATCTGGCGATACTTAAAGAAAATGGAAATTGATCTACCTTATGACCCAGCCATCCCTCTACTGGGCATATACCTGGTGGAAGCAGCAAATAAAACACGACCAGTCATATGCGCTCCAATGTTTATTGTGGCACAATTCACAATCGCAAAGACTTGGAAACAGCCTAAGTTTTCATCGATAGACGAGTGGATTAGTAAACTTTGGCACATACACACAATGGAGTACTATGCAGCACTGAAAAGCACGGATGAGCACATGAAACACGTTATTTCATGGGAAGAGCTGGAAGGAATTATGTTAAGCGAGGTAAGCCAGACTCAAAAGGACAGGTATAACATGAGTCCCCTGAGGTAAGTACAATCAGCATGACAGGAATAGAAGCAATAAACGGGTGGAAGCATAGATAGTTGGAAGGAGGGCAAGCCATACCTAGGGAGGTACAGGAGAGCCCAACATAAAGAAGGGGAAGTGGTGCAGGAGCAGGGAGAAGTGGGGTGGAAAGAAACCGAGTGGATGGTTGAGGGGAACAGGGAACTTACCTACCCGGGGGAGAGTATTGATTGTGTCCCCACAGAACTGGAACATGCATACGGACCCCACCATGACACACCAAACTAGGAGGGCAATGTTAAGTACGGAGGATTACACAAAGAGACGGGGCCATACGCTGGCCACATCCAGAAGTAGCCCGACCTCCACAATTGAAGGGAGTACCACAGAAAATGAAAATAGATCATCTGGTGTGGGAAAGGAACTGACCCACCACACCACACCCAGAAGGAAGCTGAAGCAAAGGAAGGAGGAAGATCGGAGTGGAGCACACCTGGGCCCACCAAGCTCAGAGGACGATAGCCGGCTCAAAGGGCCCATCGTACAGAGAGGACCATACAGCTGGTCACACGGCGAGATGTGACATCCTGCACCAACCCATAGCCCTACACGGGACAGCAGCTGAGACACAGTGGGGGATGTGTGACTGAGCTGACCCCACCACACTGAGGCAAACACTGGAGGTGTGCAATGGAGCAGCGGGGGAAGCAGAGCAAAGAGATCCCAAGGGAGTATAAAGGATGGACTTTGGGGCCAGGACGTGGCACCCCACCAGACTCATCCGGAAAACACTCCTAAAGACCAACAAACAGACCTCGAACTACGAACAGAATTTTTTTTTTGCTGTCTTTTTGTTTTGTTTTTTCTTTTTTTCTCTCTTGTAAATTGTGTATGTCAGTGGCTTTTTTGTCTATCAGTGTGTCGGTGTTGCTGCTGTCGAAGCCATGCTCATATGTGCCATTTGGGCGCTGTCAAAGCCATCTGCATTTTGTATGCACATATTACTATATCAGCATTTCCACCTAGATAAGATAGGCTGGACAAACAATGTGAGAATAAAATAATAGAACCAATGGTCCTGGAGGGACATGAGAGGGTGGGAAGTAGGGGGAGGGAGGAGGTGTGGGCCAACACAGGGACAAGGGAAAAGCGAGTGGTTCAAAACCAGGGCCAGGGAGGGGAAGGAAGGACTGGTAGGGAGTGACCAAGGACATGGTAACTGAGAGGAATTACTGAAACCAGAATGAAGGCTGAACATGGTAGTGGGATAGGAGGAAAGCATAAGGAAATAGAGGAAAGGAGTAGGAGGCAAAGGGCATACAGAAAATCCTAAATACAAACATGTACATATGTAAATATATTTATGATTATGGGGGAAATAAACCTATGTACATATACTTATAGGTTCAGTGGTAGGGTACCAGGTGGACATTGGGCCTCCTCGCGCACATTCCCTCAATATAAGAGCACCTTGCTCAGCTAAACAGTCATTCCATGATACCCACTTTCCCAACATGATCGCTGAAGACAGATGTGTGCATAAGCAAACGTGGTGAAGAAAGCTGATGGTGCACGGCTATCAAAAAGATATAGCGTCTGCGGTCTTAAAGGCTTGAAGCCAAACAAGCGGCCATCTAGCTCGGAAGCAACAAAGCCCACAGAGAAGAAGCACACAGCCTAAGTGAATATAAGGTGTTGAACGGACCAGGTAGCAGAAACCAAGGAACAAAAACCATCATTGTGTGATGTGATCACCTTCCTCACATAAACGCTGAACACACATGTGTTCATAAGCAAGTGTGGTGAAGAAGGCTGATGGTGCCCGGCTATTGAGAGATATAGCGTCTGGGGACTTTAAGGCTTGAAAGTAAACAAGTGGCCATCTAGCCCAGAAGCAACAAAGCCCACGTGGAAGCAGCACACCAACATGTGTGATCATGAAGGGCCGAGGGAACCAGGTTTCAAACAACAAAGGCAGGGGGGAGGGGGGAATCACATCACTGTAAATGAGGGGAGTGCATGATGAGGACACAATACCCATCTGTAGACAGCTGGACATCCCTTGCAGAGGGGTAGTGGGGGGGGGGGGGGAGATGAGTCACTCAGGGTTCAGTGTAGCAACTATGAAACTCAAAACCTTCCTCTAGTTCTTGAACACTTCATTCCCCCAGTTATCATGATCCCAATTTTGCCTTGTGGACCTGGTTAGACCAGAGGATGCACAGCAGTGCAGAAGGAACTGGAAATAAAGGGAATCTAGGACAGTTGAACACCTCAGGACCAGCGGTGAGAGTGGCAACACCAGGAGGGAAGGGGGTGTAAAAAGGGAGAACCGATCTTGGGGATCTACATGTAACCTCCTCTCAGGGGGATGGGCAATGGGAAGGTGGGTGATGAGAGACGCTGGGCAGTGTAAGATAAGATAAAATAATAATTTATAAAGTATTAAGGGTTCATGGCGGGGGGAGAAAGGGAGAGAGGAAAAAAGGAAAATTAGCTGATTCCAGGAACCCAAGTGGAAGGTGAATTTTGAGAATGACGAGGGCAAGGAATGTATAAGGGTGCTTTACTCAACTGATGTATGTATGGATTGTGATAAGAGTTGTATGAGCACCTAGTAAAAAGTTTTTTAAAACAGAAAGACACAATAGTTTCACATTTTGAAATTTTGGTCTAGAAAACGTTGCTATGGTTTTTGTAGCAATAATGTTTTACTTACCCTCTTCTGTGTGTGCATTGTATGTATGCATATGAACATGATACAGCCTCTATTCTAATAGTAGGGACTATAAATTTAACTTACAAGTCAGAATTGACTTGATTTTTGGAATGATTAAGAGTCATTTTCTTTACATAATTATTATGCTTTGCTTCTGTGTATCAATAAAAGCTGGTGATAAGGGTCTCCTATTTTAATTGACTGTAATGTTTTTTTTTCAGGAAATGATGTAAAAGCCCCACTGGATCCTGTGACTAACAACATTTTGATTCCCAAAACTACCAAAGTTCCCAGGGTCTCAAGTAAGAATCTTACTTTTATAGTGACCAATAAAATATTACCATCATATCAAAAGATGGATGTCTATGTTAGAGATATATATTGGTTTAAATTTGTATTGGTGTTTCTTAATACTAGATGTGTTGATATAATTAGATTCAAGAAATTCAAGATATTTAATCTTATAAAAGTGTTTATTTTCCTAATCTATTTTGAAATATTCTTTGATTAAATATCACATGGAACTCCTTCAGATGATATTTATTTTTATGCCAATTTATTTCATTAAAAAGTGCTAGGAAGTGCCAACTTCCTTGTACATTGGTAAAGCCTTATGATGACAGCAGTGAGTCAAGGCAGTTCGTGGCTCTTTCAAACTGAGCAGTATTGGACAACCCTCTGCTGTCAGACCTGAGGCAGAGCAGGAAGTGGACAAATAATTATGTCCAAAGTGTGTGTCAGTTTTGAAGTCATTTTCTACAGGAATTCAGCAATTCTCTTTTCTGGGATGTCCGAGTGCATGTGTCTAATATCAGATTTAAACAAACATATATTCAGTGTACCCACACACACAAAAATACAGACGTGGGAACGCATAACCAGAATTGAGAAATTTCCAGACCACTAAAAGCAGTCTAAAAAGTTAACACCAAACCAGATAAAGGCCGTGTCTGGATTAAAAATACACATGATCATGCAGAAATTAGAGATTTTCTTTAGATGAAGTCCGTGTGAAGAGTATATAAACTTGGGATGTGTTTAAATAGTGCCAGAGAGACTAAAATTGAAAATATGGGGTAAAAATAGTGTCTGCCCCATGAATTCTCTGCCCCATTCATGCAGGAGAATCAGACAAGTATGTAATCATAAGATCCATCGCACTGCAACCAAGAAAGCAAGGGGCAAGCTGATCTTAACAAAGCCCCTGCCCAGATAGACCTGAAGCACGACAGAGGTTGACGGTGGTTTGTCTAGAAGGAGCATGCTTAGTCCCACCCAGCCTGATCATGTCAGTGGCGCTTGAATTAACCTAGAGGGCCACAGCTTAGGGAAATCTGTTTACGGAAGGAAGGGGGAGTGCAAGGAAACCTGAGATCTCTGAAGGAACACTGGATCTGCTCTGGGTATTTGACACACTGTCATGTGAGTGGAGGGCAAAGTTGTGTCATCTCTCCCCTCTCTCTGCCTCCTCGCACCCCGTTCCAGCGAGCATGTCCCAGGCTCTCCAGCTCCTCGTAGCCTGGTCAAAACACCAAGATTAATGACTGCAATCTGGAGAACATATTTCTCTTTGTAAATGGTTTCCTATTTTAGGTCCTGGTGAGTTCCCTAAGCTACAGACATTCAACAGGGCTCTCATGAGACCCTCGAAATGTTACAAAGGGGATTGGGAATGGCAGTGGGAGTGGGACAATGTGCTTCCGTCACAACACTCTGGAAACCATAGCGTCTGATTGGAACGATTGATTCGATGCCACGTGGAGTTGAATCCAAATTTAAGTAATGTTGCATTTGCATTCATAATAATGTGTCTGTGGTTCTGACTTTTCAACTCTAAAATTAAATAGTTTCATTACATTGTCCTCCAGCTTCCAATGCTATTTGAAATGCCTTCCAATGACATTTTTTTATCCGGGGGGATTTCATGCTAAAACACATGTAGAATATTATTGTTATAAAATATGTGAAGACTTTGAAAGAGAGACCTAATAACAGATTTACAGATATATGTGATACAGTATATATATATGAAAATCAAAGAATTACATAGAGTCAATTTCCAATATGTTCAATATGTCTTGCTTAGATCTTCTCTCCCAGCTCAAACGGAAGACTTCATTCATCTATCAATAAAATATGTAGACTTAGCTATAGAAAGGTTTTGCCTTTAAAGTGTATTATGTACAAAAGTCTTTATTTGGGGCAGGCATTGGATCGTTAGAAAGGGAAAAACTGGAACATAATTGAGAAAAATATTATTAATAAGTTTTAAATATTTTCTGATATTTGTTCTGTCTAGATGGTTTGTTATTCCATTGACAATTGCAATAAAGAAATGATTATATTGCTATTAATTTCATATCTCACACTAATCGCTGTCTCCCTTCCCCCATGTTTTCTTTTGTTCTTCCCCCTGGAGAGGGGTGTATGCTTCTGTGTTGATCATTGTAATCAATTCTGCCTTTCTCCCTTCATCTCCTCTCCCCCACTTTCCCCTGTCCTTCTGGTATCATTGTTCCTACTCCTGTTCCTGGATTCTGTGTGCCATGGGCTGCCATCTCCTATCTCTACCTGTGTATATATTCCGGTCTAGTCTGAATTGAGATTCAGCACTGGGATTGTGGAAAAATAGATCCTTAACTAAGAAAGCAGTGAATGGATTTAAATTTTAAAGCAATTGTAGAAGATTTTAAATTAAAATAATAGATGTTCATGGGATTTCCCTCCCCATAGGACTACATTTAAAATTTGTACAGTTTTCTTGTGTATTTATCTAGAAATGATCTTATTTTTCAGTTTCAATTTGTCTCACAATTGATATTCCTCTAACCAATTTTGTCTTTTCCATTTTTTTCTAGGCACACAATGTTTTCTTCTAATTTTGTTCTGTAACTTTGCTCTTTTAAAACACAAATCACTGTTAGACTAGATCCTATGAAACACTTGGTACTAAGTGTGGCATTAACACACTGAGTGACTTTAAAATTACACAATATGCCACCAATTCATTAGGAACTAACACTGGTCAAGCAAACTCAGCTGAGTAGAAAGAGGATGAGAGGAAGACAGAGAAAGAGAATGAAACAGATATGTGATACTATATCTGAATACATCTATCTATCTAACCATTGCATCTAGCCTATACATATATATGCTCATGGGAGAAAAATCTTATTGGTTGAGGTTAGGGTTGCTCAATCAGTTAATGTAATTTCTATCAATAAATTGTATACTTGTAAAAACATGTATCTGCTTAGATATAAGATGTACCTGAAGCACATCTGGCCTGTGCACAGTCACATACAATGTGACTAAGTTGTGAACATTTTGTTATCCTTTAGGTCTTTAATAGGCAATCTTTAGTGAAACAATTGTATAGTTTTCTCCTCCATTTTGAAGTGTTTTTTTAAAAAAAAAAACTTAATGGATAAACACTTGTGTTAATTTAGTCTCTATCACTTAGCTTAAATTTCTCTACATCTTTTACTCTTCTATGGACTCCAAAGTATTTCACACCTTCCTGGCTTGAATGCGTGTTTCTGCCCATGCAGACTCCCCTCTTCATTGTCATTCAGCAGTCTTCATCGCCCTCATTTCCCATGGTCTTGTCTGTGGTTTCTCCATCCTAAAATGCATTCGTGGTCCTCAGCTGTCTTGTCTGAGCTGCTGGCTTTTCACCACCAGTAAGAAGCCATCTGTCTCTCTTTTCCCTGGTCCCTTTTTGCAATAAATCATAGCTTTATTTAATGTTATCTCATATCTGTCTCGTTGATTAGACTACAAATTCATAGAAGGAAGAGGCCTGATTCTATACAGTATAGACTGCCTCCTCTTCCTCAATTAGCTAGCCCAGTGTGAAGCGCTAGCTATGAATGACGACTTACAATGTTTATTTATTAATTTTGTAATCTGCAGTTACAAAAGAAACAACAAATGATGGTTGGAGGAACGCTGATCACACTTCCCAAGTCATTCCGAACGCCTTCTGCATACATTCAGCACTGCTCCTTTTAGGATTGGGTAGTCATTTATGCATATATTAAGATTCCTCATCTGGGTATTTCTTTGATATATGATATGTGTGATACATTTGATAGCTATGCTATTAATAAATTTTGAATAGTTGCATGCATACAGTGAATATATTTATTTGAATATATCTTTCAGAAATATGCCTAACTTGCAAAGAAAAACAAACATTCTCGTGACTACACGTATAGGGTCTGGGCCTTTTTGGTGGACCTGAATCCTTCCTGTGAAAAATTAGATATCTTTCTGATTTTCATAGCTCCTTTGGCTTCTATGTGCCCTCTTCTGACAGCGTTGGGACTGTCTCACCTTTATATTTTAGAGGGACTCTTCAGACACACTTCCCAAACCGACTGCCAGCACATTGTAGTACTTGGTCTCTGACTAAGGAAAGGTCATTCTGTTAAACTCCGTGTCCAAGGAAAATGGTGGGGCATCCTCCCGAGGATCAGTTTGCTGCTTGACTCTCTCTCTCTCTCTCTCTCTCTCTCTCTCTCTCTCTCTCTCTCTCTCTCTCGATAGTAGCCAATGTGTGATCCAGTACCATATTCAATGTGTATATGAAAAAAATGGTAAGAAAATAGTCCAACATCTTCACAAATAGGACAAATTTACAGATTTTCAGGGGAAAAAAGTTATCTCCTATGTGGTCTCTGACTCACATATAAATGAATTCCACAATCCTAAAATATTTCCAGAAAGAAAATATTCTACTGTCAACTAAAAGAAATACATTCATAGCTGCATTTCTGAAAAGCTTCACTCCCTCCACATCCCACTTTCACAGTCCCAGGGATACCTCTTATGATGTGTTCACAGATGATAAAGGTTGGAATAGCTTTCTTAATGTAAATATACCTGCATATTAGACCAGATCCCTCATGTGCTGCCACATGCACTAATATGCTGGCAAGTTAGTTTTCCAAAAATAGAAAACAACTTATGGAGAGGACTCATCAAGCCTTCTACTTCCTGGCAGTGGCCCTGGTAAGAAAGAAAAATGTAGTACTGCATCCCTGCCAAGAATTCTGCCATCCAAAGCAGTCACCCCAGGTCACTGCTGCTTACTTTGCTAATCCCTTTCTTCCTGGACCATCTCTGGCCTTAACCTAGTTCAGTTTTTATCCAGGTATTAACGCGCTACAGATATTTCAAAGTGAAAAAATATATAGGCTTACAAATAGTAAATGAAATTACTGTAAACATCAAATACCATATATACTCATGTATAAGCTGAGTTTTTCAGCACATTTTTATGCAGCTTTTTGTGGTAAAGTTAGATGTCTCGACTGATATTCAGGCCGGTTTATACTCAAGTAGATACAGTTAATGCATTACCTTTTAACAACAAAGTAGCTATAAACCCATGATATTTTTTTACCATTTTCATATAATTATAAACCAAGATAAAATTACAAATTAATTCAAACAGCTGTAAATACTAGATTATAAACTGACCCCAGTATAAGCTGAGGTAACTAATTATTACCTGGGAACCAGAAAAACTGATTGACTGGAGTATAAGCCTAGGATGGAAAATGCAGAAGCTATTGGTGAGTTTCAATAATCAAAACAAATGAAAATAAAATTACTGAAAATGGAGACATCAGTGGGGTAATGTATTTAAATATTTATTTTAAATAAAAACATAAATAAAAGGACAAGTCATTTAACATTAGTAAACCAGCACAGTAAGTGGAAAATAGGTTCAACAAAAACAATAATGTATCAACAATGATATATTAAGAGTACTATTCCCTGATCTCAATCAGCAACCAAGCTAAAATGTAAAGAGTTAAAATCCTTCAAAACGGGATTCCTCATCATCATCCGAATCCCAATGCAGAGCTTCAGCTGGTGTGAGGTCATCATAGACACTGTCCTCACTGAGATTGCTGTCATCACCATCACTGCTGTCATTTTCATACAAAGCGCACTCTTCACTGCCATCCATAGCATTACTAATACTAGATTTCTGGCAGGCACATCGCACCATGTCTTCTGGAATGTCTTCCCATGCATCTCAAACCCACTTTGCTATTAACTCTATGTCAGGCTTCATGAGATTTCCTCCTTTTGTTAGTTGGGCTTGACCAGATGGCATCCATTCATGCCACAACCTTCGCACGTGGTCTTTAAAAGGCTTATTCAAAGATACAGCCAGAGGCTGCAGTACAGATATAAGCCCACCTGGAATAACAGCTAAAGTAACTTTCCTAGAGTTTGCCAATTTTTTTATGTCATCTGATAGGTGGGCTATGAACATATCCCAAACAAGAAACAATGGCTTTTTCTTTAAGGCTGTCCCTGGTCGTCGGTTCCAAATTTCTTCCAACCATTTTTTTTTATTCCCTCTTTATCCACCCAGCCTTTAATATGTGCACACACAGTAATTTTTGGTGGGAAATTGATTTTTTTTAGGTAAGGTCTTTCTTTTAAAAATCATGACAGGATGCAGCTTAGTTTCATTAGCCAAACATGATAGAACAACTGTAAAGTGTTTTTTCATTTCCTGTGGTTTTCAGAAAAATGTTTTTTTCTCCTAAACTTGCCACAGTTCTGTTGCTTGGAAGATTAAAAGTCATGGCCATTTCATCCATATTCCCAATATTTGCCAGGTCATAATTATAAATCCTACTTTGTTTTATAATAAATGACTGGAATGACATAATTTTTTCTTTAAGATCTTGTGGCAATTTCTGGAAAATCTTTGTTCTCTGTTTCAAACATAGTAGGTCAAACCTATTCATGAAGCGGGTACACCATCCTGCTGATGCAGCTAATTTTTCAATGCCTGTTGCTTTATATTTGTCATCCTTAGTCATTTGTAGAGCATGTATGCGGATTCCCATGTGTGTTACACAGTAACTATTTTGACGATACTCCATAACCCATTTATGCAATTCACTCTCTAGAGCCCCATAAAAAGACATTAAACCATGACGAGCTTTTTTAGCTTTTGGAGTCTGTTCAAAGTCAGCCTTCATTTTCTGCCACTCCCTCACTTGCTTTTCGTCCACACAGCAGTCCCTACTTGCAATACTATTATTGCTCTCTTCTCCTCTTGACACAACCTTCATTTTGAAACCAGCCTCATATGACCGGCATTTTTGTTTTGGTTCAAGAGTATCCATTTCTAATAGGATAAAAAAACAAGACTTTGAAAAAGAACTTTCATGGTAATGCCCCCACCCACCCCCATGACATCTTAGCCGGGAGGATGGAGGGTAGTCTGTGCGGGCAGGGGATGCAGGATGTGAATTAACACAGAGACCAGAGGGGAGAGACAGCGCTGCCCCAGACACATCCTTACCAGTTCAGCTGCTGGCATAAGTGAATCACTACGGGTGCTTCTGCGAATTGGAGCCGGCCACATCATAGGACTGCTCTGATTGGTTAGATGTGAGTAAACAAACATTCAAAGCCCTGCAGTGTCAGCGGGGCTTTGAATGAACAGTGGAGAAAAGACAATCACCCACGAGATAATAGGCGCTCATCCTGTTACCTCGGGGGTTAGGGCAGCAAGATGTTACACCTCACTGGGGTACCACTGACCCGTGTATAAGCAGATCCCCAGTTTTTCAACACATTTTTGTGCTGAAAAACTTGGCTTATACACGAGTATATACGGTATATTCAGAAACTCAAAATCCTTGCAATCAAGTTGATGCCAACTCATAGAGACCCTTATGGGTTTCTGAGACTGTTATCTCTTTATGGCTATAGAAATCCCCGTCTTTCTCCTCCAGAGAAAGTTTGAATTGAAACTTGTACGCTATGGAGCAGTAAATTAGCAATACTACTTTGAAAATAGGTGACTGTTTTGCTAAAAAAAAGAAAAAGAACACCTGATTGTAACGTGAAATCAGGTGCTAAGTGGTATTGGGTACGTTAAGCATGAGGACATCCCAGGTTAGAAAAGCCTGTGCTACCCTGTGGTGTATGAATCCATTCACTATATTTCCATTTAAATAATGCAATATTTTTGAAGGAATAGATTTGAGAACCACAGCAAACTGTGCTAGCTCTGTGAATTCCATTCACCCATCCTAGGAACATCTCTGAATAGAGGTTTACCTTTTGTATCAGACCCAAAGATTATTAAGTGGACATGACTGAACATAACCTGATGATCACAAGTGTAACAAAAGGCCGAGACATTGGCCTGTAATTTGTAGCATCTGTGCAGATTGAAAATGCCAAACCAAATAATCCTGGCCTTTAGTGCTCTATCATTTTGAACACTGTTTGACTCATTACTACTATTCCAAAGACTCTTTCCTTCCCCCATTTCATGGTCCAAAATTTGATTATAGTTACAAGCCATAGTTTATAGACATCCAAGGTAAGGATAACCCATACTTGCACTTTGATGTTACATAAATTGTCTTCACTCTGAAATTATTTGACTAAGCTCTCTAGAAACAAAGTCTTTATTAGTCACTTTTGCTTGCTTCACGTGCAGCTTTTAAATCAGTAAAAAGGATTCAACCCTTTTCATGCACTAAATAAAGACTGTACACACCTGTAAAACTACTTAGCAAATAGACTCAGAGACACAAAGGAATGGATCTCTTCTGTAAACTGGAGATGGCTTCCAAGATTGCTCGTATAGTCCTTTCTCTTGGTCAAATTCGTTAAGCCCCATCTCACTGTATGCACTTGTGGGTAAGAAGCACAAAGCACCTTCTGAACCTAAATTTCAAAGGAAAGTGGAATTGGGATTAGATATAAAGAGGAAAGGTTGCCCACCTTCTCTTTGTTTTTGATAAAATTATTAAATATCTTTGATCAATTCTTGGTTTCTAGTTACTTTTTAAATAGTTGAAGACATTGGGTTTGTGGGCAAACAGATGAGTTTCGGTTTCCACAAGACGCCACAGCCTCACTGCCCTCGCTTCTGTGGAGCATTCTGGACAACACTGATTTAGACACCTTTGCAAGAATATACATTTACTTAATCTTCAAGTAGAAAAACCATCAGTGTCTATAAAGTTATAAACTAAATATACCTTTAAATTTTCTAAATTTAGAAATATGCAGCAGGTGTTTTACACAATGATGTTAATGAATCTGGAATTGAAATAATCTAAATATCTACAAATAAGAAATTCAGACTAATTATACCATCATTTTATTCAATACAATACTGTGTCTACATTATCAAGAAAAACTTACTTATATAGATAAATGTGGAAACAAATAATAAATTATATTATCATATGGTAATATGATATGAGCAATATGCTAATGTATGCTGGCTTGCATATTTGAGCAATTTTGGAAAAGTAATACACAAAACCACTGATAATTGTATTCTCTCACCATACTTATTCTGTCTGTATGCTGAGCATATAATCAGAGAAGCTGAATTATATTTCAAAGAATGTGGTATCAGGATTGGAAGAAAGTTTTATTTTAGCAACTTTTTTAATTATGAAAAACTTTTGTTTTATACATGCTCTTACATGGAAACCTTGGTGGTGTCATGGATTTTAAGTTGGGCTGCTAAGCACAGGGTAGCAGGTTGAAACCACCAGTGGCTCCATGGGAGAAAGCTGAGGCTTTATCCTGCCATAAAGATTACATTCTTGAAACCCACCAGAGTAGTTCTGGTCGGTCCTGTAGGGTCACTAGGAGTCAGAATAAACTCAGTGATAGTGAGATAGTCTGTGTATTTTGTACACATACTCTATGTTGTATATTTTGTATTCAGACACTTTAAATTGTATATTTCTCATTCCTATGGAATGATAGGGAAAATAATTTGAACTGATTTCCTAAGGGAAAAAAATCTAACAAGGCAAGAAAAAATAGTTTACTTAACAAATAATGAGGTGAGTCAGAAAGCCTACTTTGGTTGGTACAAGGAAAGTCAAAATGAGGTGGTAGTATGAGAATTACCCAAAAGATAAATTATCAGTAAAAATGGTAAGTGACTATATAAGATTCAAAGTTTACTGTATAAATTTTAAAAATTAATTTATATGAACCATATGTAGAAGCCACCTGTAATTGGAAAGAATACACAGAATCATTTTACCAAAAAACTAGTTGATATTTCAGGAGGTAGCATATGAGCAAGAGTCAAAAGGAAGAGTTGAAGCTGCACTTAAAGCATTTGCTAAAAATAAGGCTCCGGAAGTTGATGGACTACCAATGGAAATGTTTCAACAAGCTGATGAAGCCCTGAAAGCACTAACTTGTCTATGCCAGGAAAGATATCTGCATGGACAACTGACTGGAACAGATCCATATTTGTATCTATTCCATATTTGTATCTATTTGTATGACCAAAAGCATGCCCAAATTATAGAACAATATCATTATTATCACATACAAGTACAATTTTTCTGAAGATCATCCAAGAACTGTTGCAGCAGTGCATTGACAAGTAGCTGCCAGAGGTTCACGCCAGATTTAAAAGAGGACATGGAGTAAGGGATATCTTTGCTGATGGATATCTTATCAGACGGATCTTGGCTGAAAACAGAGCACACCAGAAAGATGTTTACTTGGGTGTTATTGCCTATGCCAAGGCATTCGACTGCATGGATCCGAACAAACGATGGCTAGCCTTAAGAAGAATGGGAGATCGAGACCTCTAACTCTGCTCGTGTAGAACCTGCACACGGGTCAAGAGGCAGTTGTGCGAACAGAACCAGGGCAGACATACAGCATGGTTCAAAAGCAGAGAAGGTGTGTATCCTGGTTATGTTCTTTCACCATACTTATTCAATCTGTACGCTGAACAGATAACCAGAGAAGCTGAATTATACAAAGAAGAATATGGTATCAGGATTGGAGGAAGGTGTTTTTTTTTTTTTTAAACAAACTGATATGCGGATGACACAGCTTCCCTGGCTGAAAGTGAGAGGACTTGAAGCACTTGCTGATGAAGAAAGATAAAAGTTTGTCGACTTCAGTGTGGATTACAACTCAATGTCAACAAGACCAAAATCCTCCCAAAGGACTAATAGGTAACACCATGATAAATGGATAAAAGGTTGAAATTGTTGACGATTTTCTTTTCTTGGTTAGATCTACCGTCAATGCTCATGGACGCAGCAGTCAAGAGAAAGAAAATGAGACAACATTGCATTGCATAAATCTGCTGCACAAGACCTCTTAGAGTGTTGAAAAGCAGGGAAGTTATTTTGAGGCCGCAGGTGTACCTGGCCCAAGCTAAAATACCAAGCTATGGCATTTTAAATCTTCTTAGATACATCTGAATGTAGGACATTGAACGAGAAAAACCAGAGGAAGCACTGTATTTGAATGGTGGTGCTGGTGAAGAAAAATGAAAGCACCTTGGGCTGTCAGAAGGACAAACACACCTGTATGGATAGAGAGCCTTCAGCTCCCGTCCTTTGGGTGTGTTGTCAGGAGAGAACAGGCCCTGGAGAAGAACATCCTGCTGAGAAAGTGGAGGGGCAATGAAACGTGGGAGGCCCTCAACCAGAGAGAGTGACACAGCGGCTGCAACCACGGGTTCCAGCAGGGGAACAATTTGGGAGAACGGTGTGGGACAGGACAGCGCTTCATTCTGTTGAGCACACAGTCACGATGGGCCGGAACTGACTCAGACATCGACCAACATGGAGAATGACTGGAACACCACCTTTCCACTCAGCAGTCACACTGCATTTTGGCCATTGTGGTTCCTGAACTTAAAGACTTACCCGAAGCCCTCTACCTGGAAGCTCTCCACTTTGCATTAGTGACAGTCAATACAGAATCCATTTGATTATTAAATTCACTTTGGAAAATGAACTAAAGGTCAGTGTCTTTATCCTAAAGTTTTTCTGTGAATAATTATAATCTAGACAAACATAATGACATTATGCAACTAGCCTGTATATTTTCTTTCATTGTAGATATCAAAGTCTGGATTTTGAATAGGTGAGTGTCTATGTTTATCTATAATAACTTTTTTATTAAAAAAATGAACAGATCTCATAGAGAACCAAACATTTTCAATCTATTCTCTTAACTAAATGACAATTAAAGATTCCAAAAAGATCCATGAGAAATTGTCATTACTTTATTTTACAGCGATCCGTGCTATTAACCCAATGATAGTCTTGGTGCTCAGAGTTAAGATAGCTTTACGTGAATTGGTTCAAAATGCACGATGCAACATCTTCCCACTTTTATACCACTATCAAAAATGATTTTTATTTCTAGGCTAGTAGGCTCACAAGAGATCTGGTCTAAGCTTTACCGGTGGTACTTGAACTCAGGGAAAACAGTGAATTAGATGAAAGATTAGCACAGGACTCTGAGTAGAGCAAGTATCTGTAATAGGGCAGTTAAAATGTGCATATCAGCTCCCAGGCTGCCAGAGGCAGCATGTCAGATCTCTTTGAGTTCAGAAATCATCAAGGGTCAATCTCATAGTGAGATATGCTCTGATTATGCCTTTGATGGTAACCATCACTTTTCCCTCAAATCTACCCTTCACTCTCCCCTCACCTTGTATCATGGCTTCGGAGTGAGTCTAGTTAGTGAATTTGATCAGCAGTACACACTGGTAGAAGACTCCAGAGCAGAATGAAGACAAGCTAGGGTGTGTCCCTCCAACCAAGTCTGTGTTGTATCTTCTAAAATTTATGGTCAATTGGAAAGGCCCATTGTAGTCCTAACTTCCACCTGGTGTGATATGCTGGTTTCTAACAACACAGACTTCTTCAAATGTATGTCTAACCTATAGTCTGTAGCTCTAGCATGAATCAGGTTAGTTTGCTTTCAGTTGAAATACCATGGATTTTGTTCAAAACACACTTACTGTAGGCTGTGTTTTAGAGAAAATAATGAAGGATTTGCTTCCTGCCATCAGCAATTGCACTTTCCTCAAACAAAGGGTGTGAGGTAGGGCATGGCTTTTAAAACATAGTAACTAACATGTGTAAAGAAATGTGCTGTTTATACATGCTCCTTTCTGCTCCTAGCTATGGGAAAATACATTGTGTATATAAAGAGGAAAATTGATGCATAAGTCCTATGATTTCATCATAATTATGCATTTCCATATACTAACTACGAGGCAATTGTGAATGAATGCATGTTGAAAGAGAAAAAAATGGCAATTTCTTGGCTTCTTGTATCAGGCTGACTACATTTGCTTGATTCCTTTTACATTTGAATATACACCTTTGAAGCTGATGGAGTTAAAGTTGGAAGGACGTGATAAATGTCCAAACTCTGTTGAGACTTCATAGGACAGACATTGGCAAACTCTTGCAGAGGACTAAGGCTTGGTTACAAGAACCTCTCTGAATTGATAGAGGCGCTCCTCCCATAGAAACCATTTTTAATAACAGGGGGCATTAACATTTTCTAGAAGCTCAAAAGCATTCTTTGTCCTATGTATTTTAATTTTGATTTATAATGACACACAATATATAATGACACCGTAATCCCCACATAAAGTGAGGTAAAATGAATTATGCTACAAAATTTTGAACAATGGTTATTTCAGAGAACTTATTACTTTAATTTGACACAAAGTGTTTAAAGACCTGTATCAAGTCTTAAGTAAAACTTACAATTGTTTACATAATTACAGTTCATGTAACCAAGGGATTCAAAAAGATTACCTTTCTGTAAATTTCTTATATGTTCTTGTCATAGTTTTTGCCACTTATATTTCCCCAAATGCCTTCCATTGCTCATAGCTATCACATCACAACACTCTAAAGTTCATTTAAAATGTTTGAAGGCAGGTTCAGATAACAAATATAGAAGGAATTTGGGTGTTTTTTCTCTCAAACCATGGCTTTTGTTATACAGCCTATTCATCTGGATTCACTTGTAATCAGAGCACCTTTTGCTTTCTGCGCGATTTACCTTCTTGGGCTCCTGGATTCCTCAAAGTTCTGCTTTCCTCTGATGTTGAGCAGTTAGCATTCTCTTCAGCTGCATTGATGGTGCCACCTTCTTCCAGTTGTCAAAGTTACTAAAATCCTCCACTAATTGATTCCTCGCCACTTCACTGCTTACCTGTAGTGTTACAGCTTCTCGCTATCCACGGGAATTCTCCAAAGAACTAAACCTATCATGGGAGTGCAGCATTTCGGGGCCTTTCCCCTTGGGAATGGATGCTCCTGGACCAACCTCATGACTTTTTGTTGCTGTTGTTTTGGAAGTACTTGGTTCCTTTGGTGAGCCAGTTGTTCTTCTGTTAATGATTTTAGCAATGCTGCTCTCTTTTAAGAACCATCTCACTCATCTAGAACTGATGCTTCCTTTCACAAGAGTCAAACAATGTTTTCTGTTCTTCTCCCCTGAAGCTTAACGTTAAAAATTACTACACATGAATCCTTCCATGTTGTGTAGTGATTGATACATCATTCAGAATTTATCTTCGTCAAAAGAAGAAACTCTTCTTCAACTTAATTGTTTATGAATAAGGACTTTGCCCATCAGAATTGTCTTCAAAGTTGAACCCTTCATGAAAAAATGATACATAAATATGAAGAGTTGAAGAGGAAATTGTTTCAAATGTTAAAGAGCTAAATTGTATGGCCGTCATTTTTCTCTCATGCAACTATCTTGTTTATAGTAAATGTAATCCTCATGGTCTTTTGAGTATATTTATCTATTTTTTTCCTTAGAAAAATAACTCTATAGAGCAGACTCCAGGAAAATGGTCAGTCATTTTCTTTGAATTGCGATACATGGATTTTATTAAATATTACCCTTATTCTTTCAGATTACTGTTTTACATAGACTTGCCAGAAAACCGATCCGTCAACAATATGTAGCAAGCAAGTAGTAGTGTACTTCATATTTGACTTACCATGTTCTCTTTATATTCTTAGGAGTCCGTAGCCCCTCCTGGTGTCTCACCCCAGCAGACAGAGGATTGTGTCGAGCCAATGAGAACAGGTTCTACTATAATTCAAACATTGGGAAATGCCTCCCATTTAAATACAGTGGATGTGGAGGCAATGAAAACAATTTTACAACCAAAAGAGCATGTCTGAAGTCATGTAAAAGAGGTAAAAACGATATTCTTTTATTAATTAGTTATTGAATCATGCATTTATTGAAACAGTAAATGAATTTCAGACAGAAAAATCATGAAACTGTGTTTTACCTCAAAAAGGCATCCTTTTCTATTACAGTCTGATACTATTGCGGGGTGTACTCATTGCTAATCCTCCCTATGTGTCCTCATAGAAAAATTATCCATTTTAGAAATGAAATATTTTACTCTTTTAATGTTTAATAGTATTCATTCTTTTAAAAAATAGTCTACTAAAATATTTTAACTTGTTGTGATGTGTTTCTTCTCTTCTTGTAGGTTTCATCCAAGGAAACTCCAAAGGAGGATTGATTAAAACCAAAAGAAAAGGAAAGCAGAAGTCAGTGAAGATAGTGTATGAACAGATTTTTGTTAAAAATACATAAATTTCTTATGTTATTAGAAAATTAACTCTGCTATTCTGAATGAAGCCTGTGACTCATTTTGTTTCTTTCTTAATCCTTTTAACAAATATGTTGGGGAAACTGTTTTCTATGTAAACCGGCCCTCCTATCAATAAGAATGAGTTTCAAAAAGTTCATGGGAAAAAAATCCACTATCCTTTAAACCATTTTTCCATACATTTTGAAGCCTTTTATATATTTAGATCAAACTTCCCTTTTCTAATCTAATCAGATTGCTTATTATAGACTACAATTTATTAAAAACAGTGCTTGAAGCACTCCCCTGCTAACCTAATTGCATGGCATGGGAGAGGGATCTGACAGCATACTTACATAAATATTTACAATCGTGGAAACTCCATGAGGCAGCTCTACTCTGTTTCATAAAGTCACTAAAAATTAGAATAGAATCAACAACGATGGGTTTGTTTTTGAGGATTTTATTGCTAGCTACACTCCATAGCTCTTTTTCTTTCCTCCTTTTTAGCTACTTGCTATTTAACTGCAAATTATCACTAATGCTGTGCACACAGAACTAAACCCTTGTTTGAATCTACTGGAGAGGCTGTCTCCTTCCATAAACAGTGACAGTCTCAGAAACTCACAAGAGCACTTCTACCACGTCCGACCTGTCGGCTCGCTTTGAATTTGCATCACCTCCATGGCAGTGTTTGGTTTTGTTGATACTTCCTTTATCTTTAAATTCATTCAAACCAGGCCTTTTTATCTTTTTAAGGAACCTTTTATATATATATTTTTTCATCCCATCCCCCTGCCCCCGGGGCCCAGGCGCCCTTTAATCCGATCCTCTTGGAACCTTTTATATTTTAATGTGAAGCTTTTTTTGCCAACTAATGCATCTTCATATCAGTCTTAGATCTATAGAATTATTCAGTATCTCTCTACCACTAAGTATATGTCAAAGACTCACTAATTGCTACTCAGACTCTCCTGAATTTAATTGTAACATGTATATCCGGGCTTATCTTCCCTGCTCTCTTTCATGAATGCTTCAATTTAGTTTAAGAAATGTATTCACTCTTCACTAAATATGTCTTTAATCTCTCACATTTTTCATGCTGCCTTCCTATATTTTCAAAAATTGGGTATCCATCCACTAAACTGAAGTCAAAGTCCTGCTACGGCTACAAAGTGGTTCAATATTTGAAAAGTTCAGATTACAAATAATTTTCCCACTGTGAATTAAAAATTAAACTACTACAAATTAATATCCATCTGTAAATTTAAGGAAGATATTAAAACTTGATTTTAAATATTCAGTCCACAAATAAAAATTTGGCCCATAGCCTACCCTGTGTCTTTCTGTGAAATCTGAGATTTTATTTTTAAAAATTGAATCATTGTAAACTATTATTGTCCATTGTCATTTACTCATTGAAAACAACATTTTTACGAGAAAAAAAAATCTAGAGACATTGACAAGTTGCTACCAGAACTTATATAAGCATGTTAGGGAGTTGAATATCTGTTTTCTCTTCTACTATTTCTTGGTCCATATCCGGCTCAGGACAGACACTGGGTTGGTTTTCAAAGTTTGACACATGACTACTACTCAGTTTGTGTTTTTAATTAAAGAGCATGGTAACATTGGATTGCTATCTTTTGCATAATTATATACATTTAAGTGAATTTTATATAATGTTAAATCTCCCTTCATATGTGTATATTTTTATTCTCTATTCAAATTAACATGGTCATCTAAAAACTGCTCAAATGAATTTATTTTTTATATTATAATAAAATACTCATATGATGCCAACCTGAATAATAAAAAAAAACTAACTACTGGAAATGCTTTACTTAGTTCTGGTCAGTTATTTCAACTTCGGACGTGGTCATTCCGTTTCCCTGCACCGTGCTGTGGAGGGCAGGAAACCTTATCCTTGTCAGTTCCTCAATGTCAATGTGGGAAAAACTCCAAGCACCTGATTGATGTCCTGACTGAAAGTCCAAAGATACATGTAAAGGACAACTTTAAATAGTAGTGGCAAGAAAGACAGGGTTTTCTACTCCGGTCAAGTGTTCCAGTCTCAGAAACTCCCATTGGAAGTCCTGCTCTGTCCGATAGGCATGCTCTGAGTTTGCATTGGATTCGATTGTTGTGATTTTTAGTTAACATATGTAACGGACAAAAAAAGAGAGCGTAAGGGAGAGGGAGAAAAAAAAGAGTGCATTTTGATTTTATAAGTCAACACTACAAATCCAAGGGAACACCAGAACAATGACTATAAATTCTTCATCCGTTTATTCACATGAAGAGAAATTCCTACCCAAATAGACGCGAACCACAGGGGTATTACTTTGCACAAACCTGAAAAGATCAGAGAAGTTTGACTAGGTATGGATGGATTCAGATCCTCATATTAAGTCATGCAAACCCGATCTATCGTCTCTTCTTAATTCTGCTAGCCAACATAGTTTGCCTTACTCTGGATTTGCAACTAGTTGCTATAAACACTATCTGAAGCATGTGGGCTGACTAAGAAAAATTGGTACTAAAGGTTAGGCAGATGAGAAAATTTATTGTGTTCAAAATTTATGGCAGCAATCAAAGACATAATCCTTGAAAGAAAAACTTCTGTTCTTTGAAAGACTATGAACACAGAAGCCCCAGGCTCAGAGGAAAGAGGTGCAAAACACATAGGTGATGTAGAAGTAAACAATAACACAAAAGATAGTAAAAGATCTAAGTAGGTATTTCATCAAATGAGATATAAGATAAGAAATACAAGCGAGTGAAAAGATGCTTGACATATGCCACCAGGCAATTATAAATAAACATAACACTACACACCATTTAGAAGGACTGAAATCTAAAATGTTCTCAACAGCAAATGCCAGTGACTCTGTGGAACCATAGGAATTCCTGATGGACTTACTGGTGGAAATATGGAATAGCACCATCACTGTAGAAGACAGTCTAAATATTTTTACTAAATTAAACACCAGCATACATTATGATCTAACATTTTATTCCTACTCGAATTACTCAAATGTCCACAGAAAATCCTGCACAAAGGTGACTATAGCAGCCTTACCCCAAATTACCAAAAACTGAACATAAAGTACCTTGTTATGTGTGAGTGAGCACATTGTGGTATAGCCATACCATGGAGAATTATTCAGTGGGAAAGGATCTAAAGAAACGAACTTTCAAGCCAAGAGGAAACAAGAGATGGTAAGAACTTCAAAGCCATATCACTAAGTTAAAAAGGCAATTTTTGTAGGCTATACACTATAACTACGGGGGTCCCTGATTGAAAAGGGAGAGATGGCATGGGCATTGCATCAGACCTCCTCTATCTTCGAGGGGAAAGAAAATCAAAATCTTCATCCTCAACCACCCAAGATAATTACTATGAGGCCGAGGTCAGACTTGACTCCATGCTTTAAATATTCTACCAATTCTGATTTTTTCCGGCCTTAATGTATATAATGGTAAACTGCTCAAAATCCCAAAAGCCAAATAGTCCCCCCCTCCTCCTTTTTCTCTCTCTTACAGACCCTTCCTTCAAATGTAAATCCCCTCTTCTCGCTGCAATCCTGTATGGAAATACGTATCTCTCCAAATATAAATTTCTCAGAGGGGTATGCTGGTTTTCATAGCTGCTGCATTCCAATCAACAGCCTATGTTTCCACAGTGCAATGTATTATTTCATACAACGCTTCTCGCCTTCGCTTTGTAACTCCTACCAAATGACCTTCCTTCCTGATGGACCTGGGTAAGATTGTGGATGATGTCACCTGTTGGGTTGTACAATAACCGTGAGGGGCAGTCCAGAGGGAATTATTGTGATTGTCAACCTAGAGGTGCAAAATGAGCTATCACAAAAGCAAGCGTGGGAATCTCACCACAAGAAAGAGAAAAAAAGTCAGGACCAGTGCTTGTCCCTTAAACCGCATGAGCACTGTGCCTTGAACCTTCTTGATCCAGGAGAGGACTTGGGCACTAGAGGAACGGCGGCGGCAGACTCTGCAGCTAGAGCTTGACACAGGGCTGCGGACTTCCCGGCCACAAAGCAAACAACGCTGAGTGCTTTGGGGCAGGAGGCTGGCTTCTGGCATGGGGGGCCTAGGGGGCACTACATTGAGGTAGCTGGATTTGCTGACCCATGGAGCTAGATCAACTTTCAATGACGTGAATGCAAGGTTTTCCTGAAAAATTGAAAAAAAGATAAAAATTAACTCATTTAACATTTTTATTTCCTACCAGATGCTTTTTCTTGAGCATGAATTATGAGATATTGTTTTGCACCAACCCAGCACTAACCTACCCTGCATCTGATGTGTTTTGGCCTTCATGAATTCACATGTAGATTGCATGTTTGGCCTCCATGAATTCACATGTAGAACACGTTTCACTACGATCTGCTTCTAGGAGGCATTCCAGTTTTGAGATGACAAGAGAATCCTTTAAAATGTAAATCATCTAGAATCATCCACCACCACTCTCGGTCACATCAAGTAATTAGAGATGAACTGGGATTAGTTTTTCTTACCTCAGTATTGGCCAACTCCTTGTCTTGGCTGCAGCCACGTCACTTCTAACATAAGGTCACTTTCAACAGTCTACTCGGTTCCTTCAAAATGAATTCTATTGATGGAAGTTGCCATCTGAAAACTGCTTATGCGCTCAACAAATTTCTCTCTGCAGTGTCTAAATTTCTCGTAAACATCAAACAGTTTTATGGGAAATGTCAATGCTTTAGCTGCCCAGGAGCTTCGCTTGCTTTGGGAGATTCTGAATGCAACCTTTGAGTTTTACTTACTCAAGATCATATATATTCTAGGGCAAAACATAGATTCTGAATTACACCAGACTCTTAATGCATTTCCACTGAAATGCACTGAGACAGTTTTGAAATCATTTTAGAAGTCTCATTAATATATATATATTTCTTAGAAGAGCTAGCAAAATGAAGTTAAGAAAGTCATTTATCATGGTAAAATGTTTTATTTCAACCCACCTCTTATTCTCATAAGCATTAAGGGCATGCTAAGGTGCAGCCAATAAGTAGCACGTTACTCTCAACATTGTTGACAATACGCTATTTTTCATGAATTGTAACATGAAGCAATCCACTGCCTTGAGTTGATCCTGACTTAAAGCCAACAGGTGCCGCAGTGAGTACACCTTGAACTGCTAACTAGTTGGCCATTCACATCAGCCAGTGACCCATGGAGGGAGGGGAGGCTTCCTGCTCCCACAAAGGTTTCCAGCATCAGAAACCCATTGGACGGTGCTATTCGGTCCTAATGGGCCACTGTGACTCAGAATTGACTTCATAGCAGTTAAGTGTTTGAATTTGAGTTTGTTGTTTTTAATTGTAGTATAGCAGCCACTAAATGAGAATGAGCCTGAAACTGGATTTTCATGAAGGTTGTGATTGTAATTTACGAGATTATTGTTTTATACGGCCAGGGCTCTAAAATTAGAAGCCAGAGAATACTGCTACTTTTTTTTCTTTTGAGTAATTTTTTTAGAATGAGAAAGAGACAATTTTGTCTTTTCAATAGTCTTTCTTCTTAAAACATAGCCCTCATTCTCAACACAATGTTCTACAAAATTAACAAATCACTCTGGGGAAACTTCCAGGGAGTTTCAACATGTGAACAGCTGTGAGCTACCTAAATGGGTCATCTTGCCAAGAATTTGTTACTCCAGAGATGAAAAAATAAACAATTACCATGTTTTACTCAAGGTATCTGCCACTGTTTAATGAGAGATTCTTCAAAATTTTAAATCTTAACTCTCTGTGTACTCCCTAGGTTTTCTTTCACAAGACACACGCACACCCACACACACACAGTCTTTAACTACTAGAGGGAAAATCTGTAAGCCTTTCCATTTCTTCAGGTCGTCTATAAATTGTCAGACTTAAAGAATTATTAAAATTGAGAACTTTGAAGATTTTAGAGGAAAAAATCCAAACATCAAATCATATACAATAATAAGGAACATTTACTTTCTATTGGATTATGATAAGAGTTGTACGAGTCCCCAATAAAATGATATTTAAATAAATAAATAATAAGGAACAAAGGTTTATATTCATATTGTCATAGGGCAAACCAATCACTGCTGCTTAGGCCTAATTCCCTCATATCGTACTTCTTTACCAGTGAGGTGGCATTACCTAGAAACAAATTGTGCTGATCGAATGAAATATGTATGTCAAATGTCCAGCAGAGTGTGTTTCCTATGTAGAAAATATTTGATAAAACTTAGCTATTGGTACTATGAATTACAAACATATTAATATTTCAAAGTTTTAAATATAATCTGTGCTATAATGGCAATAATTAAATCAATTATATCAAACAATAAAATAAAAAAATTGAGACATTTTTGCCAGCATAACAGTCATATAAAATGTGAAACATAAATATGTAGTTTTTATTGTTAATAAGATTAAGGAAATAGTTGAAATTATAAATTATAAATTAGAAACTTACTAACTTGGATTGGGGATAATTGCCTAAGAAGTGCTAATAAAATCTCCTAAGATGAAGACTTTCTTAATATTAATAAAAGAGTAACTTCTATTTCTTCAGGAATTCTATGAAAGTGTTCCTATAAATTTTTAAAAGTACATAAAACTATTATTTGTTTTGCCGTGCTCCCAAATATTCATAAAATTATATTATATTTTATTTTTAAAATATTGGAAATGTATGCTGAACAGAAACTGGGTGAATACAAATATATGAAACCACAAATATAACCAAGCTCCTAGAAATGTTTTAAATGAAACTTGCTGATTCTCTTGTTATTAATAACCCCTACTTATATTTAGTTAGCTAAAATCCCAATAAGGCCATATATAATTATGACTTACAGTACATACAGTGGTCTTCATAAAATACCTTAGCTAGTTATTCAGATTAAGTAATTAGCAAATCATTGAAGGTCAAGTTTAATAAACACCTTAGTTTTCAAATTCTAGTTCTACCAATTTCTAGGTTTATAAACTACCATAGCTTTCTCATATGCAAAGTAGCAATAACATTTTCTTCATAGAAGCAAAATACCCAACACAATGATTTTAAAAGGAATATCTAAAGAAGTTAGCATCATTCTGAGGGGAAAAAGTAGAAATACTGTCATCAGTGAAGTTGGGCAAGTAATGTTCTTGTCAGATGCAATGCCAGGGGATGAGCATCTCAAGTCGAGGGCACTCAAGATACAGCTTGGGAAGAGCTGTGTCCTCAAAGTTGACCATAATTATATGGAAGGAGTGATGCTTACAGGATTTTGATTTCCTTGTGGGGAACGATTCAATCAGAAGAAACAACTACCAACATCCATAGCTTGGAATGTATGGTGTGTGAACCTAGGAAAACCGGAAATCATCAAATATTAAATAGAAGGCATGAAGATCAATTTCCTAGGCATCTGTGTGCTGAAATTAACACAGGTATTGGCCTGTGTTAATCAGATAAATGCCATATATTGTTTCCTATGCCAGGAATGACAATGCAAGATGAAAGGCATCCCATTCATTATCCAAAAGAGCATTTGGAGATCTATCTTGAATACACTGCTCTCTGTGATAGGATGACACATATATACTTACAAGCAAATACAGCTAATATAACTACTATTCAAATTTATGCACCAACAACTAAAGCTAGTGATGAAGACATTAAAGAAGTCTTCTGACATTTTCATTATGGAATTGATCTAGCATTGATTAAAATGCACTGATAATTACTGAAGATTGAAAATGGGAAATTTGGAAACAAAGAAAAAGGGACAGTAGTTGAATAATATGGTCTTGGTGACAAAAATGAAGCTGGAGATCAAATGATACAATTGTTCAAGGCCAACAACTTCTTCATTGCATATGCCTTTTGTTTCAACGACATAAACAAAGCACAACTGCACACATGGAGCTCACCAAATGGAATACACAGGAGTCAAATGACGTAGCTCAATATTAGCAGCCAAGCTGAGGCAAGGGACTGACTAAGGAACAGAACACCCGTTGCTGATTAGGAGCCCCCCGGGGTGTGTACATTGAGCCACAACCTGAAAGGTCAGCTGTTAGAAACTAGCAGCCGCTCTGCGGGAGAAAGATGAGGCTCTCTGCTCCAGTAGAATTACAGCCTTGGAAACCCACAAGGGAAATTCCCCCCTGTCCTACAGGGTCACTATGACTCAGCATTGATACCATGACAGGAAGATTTTTATTTTGGTTTTTGGAAGTTCAGGCTTAATTTGAAGCAAATTAAAACAAGTTCATGAAAGTCAAAATATAACCTTGAGCATAGCTCACCTGAATTTCAAGAACATCTCAAGGCCATATTTGACACATTGAACGCTAATGCAGAAAACTTGACATGTGGGATGACGTTAAGAACATTACATGAAGAAACCAAAGGGTAATTAAAAAGACAGAAAGAAAAAACACAAAGTTTAGGTGAAAAGAGACTGAATGATGCTCTTGAAGAAAGCTGCTAAAGTCTACTGAAGAAGTAGGATGTAAAAGAGCTGAACAGAAAATCACAGAGCAGCCTGAGAAGGCAAAGACGGTATAATGAAATGTTCATGGGCCAGGAGTTAGAACATCCAAAAGGAAGAACTGAAGAAAAAAACTCAAGATTCAAGTTGTAATATCAAAGCATTTTTTGGCAAAATATTCAAAGATGCCACAAACATCTAAAGACTACGGACGTAACACACAGAGGCACTGAACCAGAAAGAACTGGTTGGCATTTTCCCCAAATTTCAACATGTAGCACATGGTCAAGAACCAATTATACCGAAGGAAACAGCCCAAGCTACACAGCAGGCAAAAGTGATAAACCAGGCTCCGGGAGTTGATGATGCACCAGGTGAAATGGTCCAACCACCTAATGAAGCATTGCAAGCACCCACACATCGATTACAAGAAATTTGGAACATAGCTACCTGATCAAGAAATTGGAAGAGATCCATATTTGTGTCAAAATGAATGCAGCAATTATGAAACAATAACATCATTATCACATGCGTGTAAATTTCTACTAAGATAATTAAATAAGAGTTGTGGCAACACAGGGACAGGGAGCTGTCAGAAATTCAAGCTGGATTCAGAAAAGAATAGGAATTCTCGAATATTTCATGATGCTCCTGTGGGACCTACCTATGGAATGAGAGGCAGTTGTCCACACAGAACAGAGGGATTGCTGCCGATTTAACACCAGGAAAGGTATGCAACAGGCGTGTATCTTGGCACCATACTTGTTCAATCTCCATGCTGAACAGCTGGACTACATGAAGAAGAGCTTGCCATTAAGATGAGAGGGATGCTAATAGCACCCTGGGATCAGCAGATGGCACAAGGCATTCTGCGTTCCTAGGATTGGTTTGAGTCAGAAGCTGTTCAGTGGCACCTAAGAGCAAATGGAGTGCTTCCATGTCTCTTAATGTGATGTTCTCAGCATATGGTATGCAATAAATACCAGATTACGGTACCTCCAATGCATGTGTCATAATGTTGGCTTGGAAATCTTCCCCTTGGGATTTTTTTCCGATAGGAAAAGGGAGATAAAATTATATTATTATTCCAAATAAAAAAATTTTGTATGCTTCCAATTATTAACACTAGAGGGCAGGATGAGACTGTAGATGCCCAACACCTCAAAACTAAATATTAAAAAATAGGTTCTTAGACTTTCTCAAGGCATTAAGAGTCCTCATTAAACTAGATCATCTTCTTCTTGAATGTATGTACTACATATTGTCATATACATTTATACTGGACATAGTAAAATGATATAACATATCGTAGAAAATAAAAAAGATACTTTCTAATTTTTACAAAATTTTCTAATAGTTTAAGTTACATAATAATGAGGCTGAATAAAACAGCCTGAAAGCAGCATTCATCACATTTAAAATCTTTCAAACTTAATGATAGAATCATATAAGAAGAACAATGGGGTTGATCACTTAAATAAACATTATTTAGGTCAAGTGGCACATAACCACCCCCTGCCATGACATCAATTCCAACTCATAGGGGAGCACTGGAGGTGTAGTGGGTTAAGTAGGGGATCACTGCTAAAAGCAAGGTCAACAGGCTGAAACCAGCAGTCATTCCAGGGGATAAAGACATGTTTTTACCCTGCAAAGAGTGGCATTACAGTCTCAGAAACCCATAGGGGAAGTTCTTCCTTGTCTTACAGGGTCCCGGTGAGTAAGAATCGATTCGATGGCAGTGAAAACGGGAGAGGGAATGAGGGTTGTTGAAGCTGGAAAGCTTTACAGGAGCATGTAGCTTCATCTTTCTCCCAAGAAGAGACTAGTGGGTTTGAACCATTGACCTTGAGTTTAGCAGTCCAATGTCTAGTCTGTACCACCACCTGGGACCTTTGCCTAAAAGCACAGCAAAGGCAAATCTTGTAATTTAAATATCAAGAATGATGCTCAGCAAGTATTTCAGAATAAATTCACAATAAATCTACATACACAAAGGCAAAAAGGCTATCTTTTTCAATATCAACTGAAATCAAACTAGAAATGGGAAGAAGTGCTTTAAACTCTTCAGAGAAAGGAGGATCTTGTTTCCAAATTGTATTAACTCGCTAATTTAATCAACCAGTATCAATATGTAAGACCCCTTGTTCAGTGCAGCTTGGGTCAGTGTGACTAGGGTGACTTGGTATCATTTATGATCCCAAACCCAAACTCTTTTAAAAGTGAATATATAAATTGAGACTACCTTAATCAGACCATAAGGATGCTCACTTTTGGAAAGCTCATTTTATACTTTTAAATAAGTATTTATTATTTTATGTAAAGAAAACCAACCTTTTTAAATCCATGTCAAGTTTCATTTGTTCTTTATTGGAGCAACAGATATTCCTAAAACACGCCCCTCCCCCCTCCCCACCCAGCGCAAGGCTGCGGGAGTCGAGGTGACCTGTGATGCAGGTGCTGGGCTGCAGACTGTACGGTCCACTTTCCACCCCCACAGCCCCTGCGTGGAAGAAAAATGAAAATATTTGTTCCCGAAAAGGTTTACAGACTTGGAAATCCTAAGGAACAATTCTTCCCGCTTATCGAGGCTCGCTGAGTCTATAGTGTTGTCGATTTTAAATACTCATGAATATGTATAAGTAAATAATGCGTTTCCTTAAAGTTCCAAATATATGAGACATTAGTAAAAGTTGATCAAAAAAAGATGCAGACATTTGACCATTTTTTTATGTGTTGTTTAACATTTGGGGAAAACAAAGTATAAAATAGCAAGAAATAAGTTAACTAGTTGTAGTTAGCTAAATATGGACTTTTTGTAATAACTAATGTTTCATTTTCTGCTCGATTCAAAAATGTATTCATCAAAATATTTTTAAACCATATTATAATTTCTCTCAAGGTGATACTTAACACATGTACACAATTACAGTGGAAATCAGTCAGTTGCTTTTAATAATAGATGGGAGTGATTTATTTGGACAACCAGGTTCTCAGTAACTCTGTCATTAGCTACAGATCCTTTTACTGAATGCAATTTAATTAGCTTTGCTTTGGGAAGTCACATGTAAAATGCTGGCAGAACTTGTTGGGTATAAAAGTAAAACGTTAGCTTGACTAGTTGCTGTAAGAAGTGTTTGCTCTAATATAAAAGTTTTAAGAATTATTTATTTCCTCTTAAATTCTTGCTACATTGTATTAATAAACTACAGTACATATAAGATTTCTGAGTAAATTATCCTGAGGTTTAACTTACAATACATTAACTGGAAAAGTTACTGTATTTTCATGCTTTCACTAAGAGGGGCCCATCCGCTTTATGTTTTATGTAAACATTTTTTGTTGTTTTACAACAAAAACTCTTCCCAAGCAGTCTCCACATGGTTTCATGCTCAATTCATTTACCAGATATTTAGAACCACAGTTTTGGTTTGATTTTTCTTAGTTGGCCTACCTAATCACTAATCCAGATAGGTGGGGTTAGTTTGCACTGAAGTATGAGTCAATGTATATCACAGGATAACCAGTACTCACTGGTTGGTTATATGGTGCTCATGAACCTTACTAGAGGCAGGGTAGGACCCAGCACAACTATATCTAGCTCAAAATACATGCCTGATCATTGATTACAAGTTGCTTTAGTACTTTAGAGAAATAAATCCACAGAAACTCATGGGTTAAGTGCACATCAAGAAAACATCCCAACCCAGTGTTGCCCAAGCCCACAAGTCCAACATTAACCCATATGTCCAACACCAATCCATAGAGTCCTTCTCCATCTCACAAAACACACACTATGACACTGACTGCAGGAGGAAAGCCGAATCAGTGAATGTGTAAGCATCTCAGCGCTGGCAGGGGTCTCCACACGTCTGCTCCAGTACCCAGGCTGCATCGGGGTAGGTCCATGTGGCTTCTCCTTGGGATGTCTTGAAGGAAGTGAGCCTTGCCAGCTGAAGTTGGGAACTGGCTAAGGCAGCTGCACCCTGGTCTGACCATCACAAAGCTAGAGACCAGACAACTTGAAAGGCAAGGCTCACTGAGCCATTTATTTCACCATATGTGTTCATTGGCCAGGTTGGCACAATAAACTATCTCAAGTATGTTGCAAGAAAATTCTGTAATGGGCATACATAGATGTTTTCATCATATATGCATGGACGTACATCATGAACTAATGTCACATTGGTTTGGAATTCCCCTCTCTGCTATGAAAATTATTTTTTTCTGCTGCCATATAAGTGGATGTCATCATATTTCAGCTTTCCTTTGGGTAGGAGCATCCATCTTTTCCCCCACCCCTCCTTAGCTTGCCATACTCTTAGCTGCTTTCTGGAGGTCCTCATATTTTTTGTTTCCCTTTCTGAGAATTTTGAAAAGAATTCTGGTGGGAGAGTGTATTAGGCATGGGGCTGCTAACCACAAGGTCATCAGTTTAAACCCATCAGCTTCTCCTCAGGAAGAAGATGAGGTTTCTGTAAAGATGTACAGCCTCAGATACCTGAAGGAGCGATTCTACTCCATCTTATAGGACTATGAATCAGAATTGACTCCATAGCAGTGAATTTGGTTTTTTGAGTTTGGGGGATTGTAAAATGCCAGCTCTTTTGGTCATGATTAACAGCCTAAATTAGACGTTTGGTAATGCTGATGAAAAATCATTTCCCAGGAGATTTCGTAACTGTTACCATGTGGCGAGATGCTGGGTCCATAGTTAGAGTTTCAGCCCTATAACTCCCTGAGACCTCCCTTTCGAAAGAGTTGGTGATGTACACTAACTGAAAACCCAGGCACGGCCATCTGTCAATGCTACCCTGAGACCGGCATGAGATTAGAAGTCTCGGGACAAGTTCAAAATGTGGATCTTCCATTTACTTTTAGTAAAATGAGTAAACACAGCGTTTCCTAAGTGAAATTGATGACTGGGAAGTAAAAATATCAAAGGTTTTCAAAAAGTTCACAGAAACATTCCATTAACATAAAAAATGATTGTTGTTAATTAGGTGGTTGGCAAAGCCTATCAAAGTTTTACGTTAAACATTTTGTACACACTCCCATTCACCTCATCCATTTCAATCTCTTTGATGCACCATCTGGGGCTCCTGCTTCCACCCCTCCTTTTTCCCACCCTCTGAACTTTGTCCTTGGGTAAATACTGCATATAGGTATACCTCTATATACACACGGAATCTTAAGTGAGTGATTATTCCAACAAGGAAGTGAGTGTAATTTTAGACCTGAAGGGTTCCATTATCTTTTAATTGCATTTTTCCAAGAACTTTGTGAGGTCTCTGCACATGAATGCTCTCACGGGCTTACGGGAATAGTTTAGTTCTTCATAATTCAAGTAACATAAAATAAAAACTAAATAAGTATCACTAAAGCTTAGTTTCTTCTAAGCATAAGACATAAATGATCATGGATCCTGATAATGCTATGAGATATTAAAATATCAGATGTGAAAATTCTAACAATCGATTCTGTTCTCAACTTCAAGATGGGGATACCAAGACTTCAAGAGTGTTTGGCAAAGGCCATACTGCAAATTTGATTTGTGATCCGATTAGAGTGTTTTCTAATCCTGTCTCTAAAACATTCTGTAAGCAATGTGCTGCCACCATAGTCACTAGTCACATTGATTTTCGAAGGATCAAGGCGTATGTGGGGTGTGCGCGTGTGCGTGTTTTCTGCATTGCCTTTTCTTCTCACAAGCTAATGGAAACAGTTCCCAAACAAGCACAGCCCCTCGTCCCCTGCCCCTCCTCACGCCAGGAAAAGCTGACCCAGCCCTCACGCGGGCATTCTGTCTCTTGGCAATTTAACTCCTGTGGTTATTTTCTACTCCCTCACACTCCCAAGAAAAATTGTGTGTGGCTCAATTTCTTGTTTCTCTTTAGTTGCTGGAGGTTCACGTGTAAACCTTCTCCTCACTTAGCAACTCATTATCCAACATTTCACAGTTATGACGATGGAAATCTGCTTTGATGATATTGCACACTCATGATGTCCTTTTGGCAGTAACATGTGACAAGAGTAGCAGCGTGGCAGGAGTAATACTGGCTGATAGGTAAAGTTACGTGTCAATTCAGCTGGGCCATGATACTCACTGGTTTGGCAGTTCTGGAATGCTGTATGATGTGATTTGGCATTTATGTGACGATGATGTGTTCATCTTTGTTTTATGCTCTCAGACTCCCTTTTTACACAATGACAATTTTTACATAATGACTGGTCTTTGAAACCTACCCACACTGACAGGGGAAGAGAGCATGTGTTCTATTTCTTACCTACCTTGCACTATTTTTCTTTGCTTGGTCTTCTTCTTTTATTTTAAAAATCATTTTATTGGGGACTCATACAACTCATCACAATCATCATTGTGTCAAGCACATTTGTGCATTTGTTGCCTTCATCATTCTCAAAACAGTTGCTTTCTACTTGAGCTCTTGTTATCAGCTCCTCAATTTTCCCCTTCCTCCCCGCCCCAGCCCCTCACAAACCCTTGACAACTTATAAATTATTATTATTTTACCATGTCTTATGGTGTCCGATGTCTCCCTTCACCTACTTTTCTGTTGTCTGTCCCCCAGGAAGTGGGCTATATGTAGATCCTTGTGATTGGTTCCCCTTTCTACCCCACCTTCCCCTTCCCCTCCTGGTATCTCTAATCTCATTATTGGTCCTGAGGGGTCTATCTGTCCTGGATTCCCTGCGTTTCCAGCTCTTATCTGTACCAGTGTATATTCTCTGATCTAGCCGGATTTGTAAGGTAGAATTGGGATTGTGATAGTGGGGGGAAGGAAGTATCAAAGAACTAGAGGAGAGTTATATGTTTTATCAGTGCTATCCTGCACCCTGACTGGCTCATCTCCTCCCCACAATTCTTATGTAAGATGTGCAGTTGCCTACAGATGGGCTTTGGGTTTCCACTCCACACTCCCCCTCATCCACAATGATGTAATTTTTTGTTCTTTGATGCCTGAGACTTGATCCCTTCGACACCTTGTGATCACACAGATTGGTGTGCTTCTTTCATGTGGGCTTTGCTGTTTCTCAGCTAGATGGCTGCTTGTTTATCTTCAAGCCTTAAGACCCCAGATGCTATATCTTTTGATAGCCAGGCACCATCAGCTTTCTTCACTGCTTTGCTTATGCGCCCGCTTTGTCATCAGTGAGCGTGTCAGTAAGGTGAGCATCAAGGAATGCCAGTTTAATAGATCAAAGTGTTCTTTCATTGAGGGAGTACTTGAGTAGGGAGTCAATGCCCATCTACTAGCTTCATACTAAATGTATAAATATATGCACATATATTTATTTCCCCATCCTCATATATAAATTTATTTATGTATGTACATCCCTGTATTGAGACTCTATAAATGCCCTTTGCCTTTTTCTGCTCTTCTGATCAAAGATATTTCTTCCAAGGATCCAGGTAGTGAGAGTGAGAAACTACTGAAGCATGAGATTCAGAAACAATGTAACCTCAGTGGATCCTCCCTTTTCATCTACAAGGGATTTTAGCACACTCTTTTGTTTTGCCTTGTTGTGCCCTGAACTCTAGTAATTTATCTATTTCTCAATGTTTGCGATCTGAAATGTACTAAGTAGATTATATTTTATCTATTTCCAAATTTATAAAGTTGCTTGATTTACGGCCCTCGTGAGACTAGGAATTTTAGATAACATTTGGTCTACTTCTTCAATTTACAGCTGAGAGAACGTAAGCATGGAAGTATTACATGGCCTTTATTATTATATCAGTTTCAGGAATTACAATGTAATCATTATTCTATTCTATATATTTACAATCTTACCAGAAATGACAAAGAATTTCAAATTTATAACTTTATTCTTTGGTCCTGTTTAATATGTGTAATTACTTAAAATTACACACATGTTCTTTAAAGTCCATGTATGCACTTAAATAAGTACTTGTAAAACTACACTACAAACACACTCACAGGCTTAGTTTATGATACATACTTGTATGATAATTACATATATGTTAATTGTTTAAGGGGAAAAAAAGAAAGTACAGGATAATGTTTCTAAATCTAATTGTGGAAGACCAATTGGAAAATAACATCTGAGTAACAGAGTCCCAACTCTAGAAGAGGTAGATAATAGAATTAATTGTGATGGATGAAGTTATTAGTTTTGCATGGTCATTTATGAAGAAACACGTTAGAAAAAAAATGTCCCTTAATGCTTTGTGAGCTATAATTCAACACACACACACACATACACACACACACACACACCCATCTCTAACTTTGCATTCATTGAGCAGAATTCTGTATTCAGCCTTCCTTCAAATCGCAGGCAGTTCTGGTTGGCAAGTTCTAACAGAACACAGTCAAGGTGAAAAGCAGCCAGCCTCTACTGGTAACAATGTATTCACACAGCATATGCTCTCTTGTCTGTTCAGGCTGCTTCTTGCTCTTGTCTCAGAACCAGAAAGGAGTGCTGCTTTCCGAGGGTGTGCTATTTGAGAAAGAAAGTAACCTAACACTAACTGCAGGCGGGGTTAGAGTGATGTAACAGGAAGCGCTGATGTTTCCCTTCTGTTGCTGATCATTTACAATCTGACAACACTTCCAATCGACTCAGAACAGCCCTCTGTCCCAAGCGGAGTGTCACCTCCTGCTTTGGAATCCTCAGGCTCTGCTGACTGGAACCCACTCCGCCTGCAGGAGCACACTGTAAGGTTTTCACTCCTTCCCACCTTGCCTGCGGGAAATCTCGTCCACGGACTCCGAGACATTCAATTCCATCCTGACACAATTTCACAAAGAATCTCTTTAGGAGCTCTGCTGGGTAAGTGCACTATATAAAATAGATATATTTTTAGTTTTGGATATGTTATCATGTCACAGTCTAATAATGTTTTTACTATTGAATTTAGTTACTAATGAATTTAGACATTGCAATAATGTTGAAACATGTTTGCATTTATTTTACATGTTAAGGAATTATCTTAGCCCAAAATGTACATAAAGTGTCTTACTATTATTACAAAAAAATTAAAATCCCATACTTTATTTTCCGCGGTAGTCTGGAAAATAGATAACAAAGTAAAAACAACTTAAATGGATTAAAATGCATACTTCTCAGTGACTATCTTAATCAGGGGGTAGTATCTTATATATTAGCCTCATTGTTAACTAAACTTTAATTCTGACACCTGGGAAGACTTGTAGGAAGACTTTGGAAGTTTGGTTTTTGTTTTTGTTTGTGTGTGTTCTGGGAAGGTTTTTTAACACTTTCCATGGAATTTATCAATATTTTAAGAAAAGGATGAAAGAAAAACTACTTCTGGGATCTCAGAGGTTCCCTGCCTTTGTGGGTGAACACAATAGTGAGTTAGAGGGAAAGTAATCACTTTGGATTCATTTTATTTGACTTCTAGTTGTGATTCATCTCTATGCACATCTCCACTGAACTAGTGGAATTTTCACTGTTCATTGTGCCAGATGGTTTTAAGACTCTCTGTTGCTAGCCCTGGGTTATTTCCACTGTATTGGATGAGGAGACGAATTTCAAACAAAACTACAGCTGGAGTTGAGAAAATGTAGAGGTTATTGTAATAATTCTTAATTCAGAGTCCTTTAGTGGGAGCATGTATTACTTTAATTTGGATGGGATCTCTCCGCAGGATTTGGAGGGTGTAATCTAGAGATAACTGTGGCCTGAGAAACAAAAGAGGTTTCTAAACAAATATATGAAAGTATTAAGAAATCAAAGTTAAAAAAATAATTCCTGGGATAAATGTAATTAAATGTTGATAAATGAAACATCTATTAATGCCCTTTCCAATAGTACAGAATTTCCTGAGTAATTTAGGAAAACCTATCTGCTTAATAAACTGTGGGTATTAAGATAATACCTATTGGTTGCTAAAGGATATTAGATGTCAGATTGGTTGTCTGATTGTTGGTATGTTGATTAACATATGTCTACACCATATATTTTCTTACCTACATTAAATATATTCACTGCGCAGGACTTTTTCAATGGAGCATCCTGTACTTAATCTCACCCATAATCTGGCATATTACCTAGTTGGTTGGTTAATTATCCTGAATAACTTCTTGATAATTTTGCACCAGAGATTTTATTTAATGGAAACCTAAAATAACTCATACTTTTGATTCTCTAAAAAACAAAATCAAGTCAGATGCCCTACATCCTTTCAAGCTGTACTTCTATTGAGTGCCCTGAAGCATGTGTGAAACTGGGCGAATGATTATAAAGTGCGATTTTGTAAATAGCTATTACATAATTGGAAGAAGAAATGCAATAAACATAGTTAACACTTCACCTAATATAATAGCTAAGTATAAAAAGAAATTAATTTAATTTTAATAAAGATTATTTTCTTAGAAATACTGATCAAATTAGTATGCTTTAGAATGAGGAACTCCCCAAAGTCTTTGTTTATTTAATTGCACGCTACTAAAAATATTTTTTGCATAATATGATTGACTATTCATGACTATGCTAATAATATGGTTTATAGTAGTGATTTTCAAATTGTAATTTGACAAACACTAGGCAATGAACACAGAGGGTGATTTAACAACGGCTTATTTCATGAGTAAAGCCTAGTAAATTTAAAGGTAGAATTTATATTATTATATCCTAAAATTTTGTCCACTTAACAAGATATTGTTAGAATATCTATACATGTATTAGGTCATTAAAAATTAATTTACTTTCTGTATGCTATTTCTCTATAGAATCATAAAGCTAAGACATTGAGTCAACAGCCAGTCTAAATATAGAAACTAAAGCAAATTCTTGGAAATTTATGAGTAATTGCATTGAGATATGTTTTATGTGACATTTTCAATTGCATATGTAAGGTAATCATATGTTCAATTGTGTAAGAGACACTCTCCTTTATTACTAGTTTATTTTAGCATATGTCAATATATTATTTGATTGCTTGAGTATGTATATTTTAGGAATATATAAACTATTCATTTATTTTAAAAAGTCAGAGTGAGAGAAAAAATTAGAACAGCCTATAATTTAAGATCTTATTTTAGAAAATGAATAATTAAGGTATATATGCTTCCGTATTAATGCTTTTACATTGACTTATGTTTTTATACCATTTTCCATGATTAACAGAATTTTAATGAAGGATAATATTCAAAGAGAAAATAAAATATTTTTATCTCATATGCTTTATATTAAAGTGGAAAATTTATTTGATAATGATAAAAACCTACACTGTAGACAATATGGTCATATATTCCTAATTTAGATCGTGTTATATAATCATCATAACAATGCATTGCTATCCTTTGTATCTGTATCATAGTAATTTTATCATAACTTAATTTTAATCAATTATCTAAGCAATATGTAGGAATATAAAAATAAATAATTAGCAAGAGATCAAAATTTGCTTTTACTAAGCAGAACTTATATTCTAGTTAGAACCTTGGATGTAACTCGAAAAATATTACTATGTTAAGAAATATAATGATTATGTTGTCAACTTGTCAGAAGTAAAGATGTTGAAAAGATCACTTCTTTAGCACTATTCCTTATTTTTTGCCTTTTTGGGATTTGACAAGTTTATAATCCATAAGCACACCCCATCACTGTACCACCATTAAAATGGGGTTGATGAAAGACACCCTAAGAAATGTGTAAGCTGCTCTCAGTTCTTGACTCAATCCAGGCTCCAGAGATGTGAGGGGGACCATGAAGACACAGCTACTTAAAACATTATCTGGGCAGCACAAGTGTTATTCTTTCAAGAGAGTTCTCAGAATGCACTATTAAATTATTGAGAGAAATGCTCTCATCTTTTGTGGGAAAATGTTCTGTTCTAAGTAGATGGAGAAGAAAATCACAATAAAACAGAAATATAAGATCGGATCTACATAGTAGTCATATGTATCAATTGTATTCTTACTTAGTCACGTGTAGAAAAACCGTCTCCACCAATTTCTGTCACCATCAGTAGTGACACATCTCAGAGGATCTGGACACTTCTTACACACCAATTTTAGGTCACCTGCCTATGTAGTGGTATATTACTAGGAAGATATATGGTCATAATTATTGTAAAGGTTAAAAAATGGTAAAATACATTTAATAATTAGACTCAGAGGATAAATACAGCACTTAAAGGACAAGAAAGCAGTAGAATTTATGGATTAAATATATTATATTTAAATGAACAAAGTCCTCTTAAGAACAAGAAATACATTTGTATACATTCTGTTGCAACCTAAATTTAATGGGCAAAATCCTCATTAAAGCCAGATTAGTAGATGTTTATGTCTAATCTATTATTATAATATTGTTCATTAAATCAGATTAGATAAGAGAACCACTGCGATTTTCTATATGTAAGTAATCTTAAAATTAAATTGTTTTTTCTTACTCTATTTGTTTATAAATATGATAAATTTTAAAACTCAATTAAATCATTCTATAGTTGAAATACATACATAATTAAATCACTATGAACTGTGTTAGAGTCTATATTTATTTATTTTCCTATATTATTATCAAATGACAAATGGCAAGTATTTTTCTAAACCATGTTTGCCCAATATTTTTTCAATTAGTCTGGTTTCCTAAAAGAGAGCATATTAAAAACAAGCAAATAAATATAAGTAAAACCAAAAGAGTATGTTTATTTTAATGATGTAAAACAGTTTATCTTTTCATTTCTTTTTAATTGTATTACATACATTTCAATTAATGTATAGCATTTTTTTGTTACTCCCAGAGCACCAAACCAATTCAATCCAGAAGCAGTCATACCGGATTATTTCTGTAATATTGAGGCTATAGGTTTACATTTTATTAAGGTTATTAGATGGAGCCAATTTCCTAGAACAGTTTTATTGTCCATCATATGGAACATGACTTCTTAAGTAATTAAGAAAAGTTTGATGCTAAAACTTTTGTATAAATCTTAGCTATTCTCTTTTCTACTATTCTATGAGGTTTAGGGTAACTTGATCTTAATTGTTTTTATCCATAAAAACAGAATGAATCATTGACATATAGTATGTGCTGTATTATTAAATAGCAATATATACCAAATAGTACTATATTAAACAGTTTTCTTTATAGCTTAGTCATATACTAATGAGCACAACTGGCTTAAATTTCTCAACTAATCTGTGACACATTTTCCCTGAAACCAAAGGCTGATTTCATAAATTTACAATAGAGTGTTAATTTGAACTCATGTTCATTAATTGATCTAAGATGTATTACTATGCAAACATGCTGTGCACAACTTTAATTATTCCTCCTTCTAAAAATACCTTAAAGGGGAATGGAACTTTGTAAAGTACAAGAGAAGCATATATAACGTTTGAACAGAAAACTAGAGCGGAGGATTAAAACAGTGGGGAGAAGATGCCCTCAATATAAAGCTGCGCCTTTCCTTCAGTTCTATAGTTATGGACAGATGTCAGGCGAAATGCAAGACTTGGGTTCACTTACTTAACGACAACTTTAAATGAGAGTAACCTAATTAGTATTAACCTCCCATCTATAGATTTCTTCTGGAAATTGTCCCTTTTAATGAAAACTTTCCATTGGTTTTCTATCTTTCAGTGGAAAAGGCATAACAATGCATTCCCTAAGGCAAGACATCCATCATCCTAAGCACGTGTCTTTAAAGTTCAGATATAATTTTTGTGTGAAGCCGTTGCCTTTTTGTAATTCGCTCCTGTGTGTGCATATGGGTACATTTCTCAGTTTCACTCATGTTTCTTTATTCCATAAAGAAATTGGACATATATCTTAACATCATTCATTTAAAAAAAACAATTATGTCACCTCTTTTCTATATAAAAAGGAGACCCCACCTTCTAAGGTGAGAATTGACACACTGTAGTAACACAAAACTGCACCTTACAAAGGGGTAGCTTGTTGCTGCTGACTTCATTGTTGAGAGTTTGGACAGTGTCAAATACTTTAACAATCACCTGCACATTGATCCAGCTCATCTTGCCAGCAGTCCTGGGAAAGAGCGTTTTCCTCAGTTGATGATGAGCTATGAAACGGAGACACAAAACTTAACTTCTAAGTAATGTGCTACTTAGTCACATGGCTACTAAGTGACAGTAACAGGACTTGAATTCTGGACAGCTGGCTCCAGAACTCGTGATATGAACCACTATGCTTTCTTTTTAAGGAGTGACTAGTAGCTAGCTGGTCCCTCACACAGGAAAATTCTTAAAGTGTACAGGACGCCATTAAATTGACACTAAAGAGACTTTTAACAGCTTAGTTCATGAGTTTATATGCTCAGCAAGATTTTCTTTAGAGCGTGACTTCTGTTTCCTACCTCTTTCTTATCAATTGGAGAACAAAAATATTAGTTTATGTAGCTAAAATATCATAGTTGCAATGTTAGTTAAATTACAGAAGTGCAGTCTAGTGGACTTTGGATTCAGAGTGCCCACAAACCAAAGACCAAACTCACTGCCATTGGTTTCTTCAATTCTGCCTCACAGGGACCTTCCATGACATGGTAGAACTGCCCCGGGGGAGTTTCTGAGGTGAATTCTTTATAGTAGTAGAAAGCCCAGTCTTTCTCCTGCATAATGGCTGCTGCTGATTTTAAACTATGAACTTGCAGTTAGCAGCCAAGATGCCCACAGACGAGCCCAAATTTACCATCTGTTAATTCCTTTCTGTCACCTTTCACATGGAAGTGGAAGTGGTACAGTTTTGTAGGGCTTTGTGAGGAATCGGAAATATACTGGCAGAGATAATACATTGGCATTTAGTACGCAATGACCGAATTTTAGTGACCATTCTAAATCCTTTACATACAGATGAGTTCATAATTGCTTCTATTAAATAGTTCCTCTCCAATAACCCACATTAACAGGTTATAACACAGCCTCTTCCTAAGAGAGGAAGACTAAGCATGGTTTGTGATAGCTGTGTTCCCAGTGCCTCATGTGGCGGGGACCCCCAACCATAACACTCTTTCCGTTGCTACCGGATCACTGTAATTTTGCTGTTGTTATGAATTGGGTGACCCCTGTGAAAGTAATCACATTTTTGCTATCCTTGAATCCATGACAACCCAATAAAACTATGGCTCTCAACTGCTATTTGTGTAGAACTTGAACACTTACACAGTATCTTTGTTTTAGCAATTATAAAAGGTATATTAAATAGAAATAGTTTTTTTCTTTACATAAATATCAATGAAATACATAGTTTGTCCCAAAATCACACAGTGATTATTCACAAGCTATGCCTTTAAAGTAGTTCCACGGTGGCTCTAATTCCTAAATATTGTATGCCACTTGATTGCATATTATATACTAATAGATCCCGATTATTAACATTATGCAAAATCAAATAGGGGTAGGGACTCATCAAATTTAAAATCAAACTCTGAGGGAGAAAGTAGAGCTTACCTGCTCATCACACACACGCACGCACACACACACACACGCACATACACATACACACAACCAAACTCACTGCCATTGAGTCAATTCCCAACTATAGGGACCCTATAAGACAAGTTAGAGCTAACCTCATGGGTTTGAATAATGGGAATAGAAAGTCTCATTTCAAATGGAGGGGTTTCGAACTGCTCAACTTGCAGTTAATTGAACCCTACCGTACCACTCAGGCTCCGTGCTAAGAGTCAGTCTCAGAAAACCTGTGTCATCCCTGTGCATTGACACAGACTCCACGTACGTGGGTATCAAAATAATCAATTAAATCTAATCACGTTGTGTGAATTTTGTGGACTGTGCTCTCTAGTAGGGATAAATTTGGATGTTTGTTGAGATATTTAAAAGTTTCACTTCAATAAAAATTGTACGAGCTAACAATGAAAAGAAAATTAAGAAAGATCAAATTAAACTCAACTTAGACACATCCAAGTCTTTATGTTTTTGTTTTATTTTTCAAATATCTTTCTCTCTAAATGTTCTTACTATTGCTTAAGGAGAGAAGCCTATGGGCTCTTAGCCGTGGTGGTGTATGTAGTAGGGCCCGCGTTGGGCTGCTGTCCTGATGGTCGGCAGTTTGAAACCACCAGCAGCGCTGCAGAGGAAAGATGGCTTTTGACTCCCGTCAACAAATCCATCAAGGATATCCTCTTATGTGTTATATTTCAAAAGGTGAAAGAGTTTATAACGTGGTAGTAAAAGCACATTCAACTAATAGTCTGTATTATCTCATCTAATTTGTTTTGTCTTATATTTTGTAAATTAGGAACCATATTGAGAATTCAGTAGAAACTATTCACCCTTTCTCCATACCAACCAACTAAATGCACCTCTAAATGCATATGGTGCTACATTTTGACTGTAGTTTTAAAGGATTCAGGGTATCTTTCTCACAAAGGCTTGGACTCTCAGTTTAATAACTTATGTTTAATTAATAGAAATGGCAACCATTCTTTAGGCTTAAATAAATTTATAAGTGTGCATTTCAGATACTTTTAGTAAGGACGCCAGGACGGCACATTGTAAAAGCAGACAGGACCGCAGAAACAGTGGGGTCTGTGAAGATTTTAATCTACCAGAGCGCTTGACAACAGGACCTCAGGATAAAGTGCTAAGAGTAGGTAGAATCTACAGCTGGTACTTTCCCATCCTCCTGTCTGCCTTTCTTTCCCACTTAGTTCCTTACCGTCATTTACTCAATCCCCCCTCCAATCTAGCTACATTCCAGCCTCACAAGGCTGAGTTAGCGCACTTTCCTATACAAAGTGCCATCCAAACCAAAAAACAAACTGGCTGCATTCAGTCAATACTGACTCATAGCAACGCTATAGGACAGGGTTGCCCTTGAGAGTTCCTGAGACATTTTCCTCTAACCAAATTAAAATCTTTCATCATTGTCCTGTATACTATTTGACTAAGAAAGCATTCTGATTTCTATCTACACTAGAGTGTGATATGGCCAGAGATGGTTACATTTAATTCCTGATCATGATTAAACATAGCACCGTGTGGAAGGCACGGGGCACTCTTGTTCTGCAGCACATGGCCTCTCTCTGAGTCCAAGTCCACTCACTGACACCTAGCTGCAATGAAAACATGAATAAGCAGTATGGTCTTTAGGTTAAGAAGCACCTAGCACTTAAGCCAGGCATTGTCTTAAGGGACGCTTTCCTGTGGACCACCTCATCTCCATATCAATGCCAAAAGGTGAATTCTGAATTCACTTTGCTAGTTGCAGTGCTACCAAGCTGCCTTAAGCAGGCTATTTCCTAAAATGGCAATAAAGAGCAGGTGTTTTGTGAATATTGCTGCGTGCGTGGCGTTTGGGGAAATCTCAGGCACTAGAGGAATATACACACATATGCACACAGTGAAGAAAAAAATCCAGACATAAAGAGCATTCTAATGGATCTTACTTAATTCACTATTTTTTATGTCTCGGTTAATAACGTTGGAATAGCTTTTTTTTTCAACCACCAGTGGCTTTTAATGTAGCTCTTAACTTTTCATACTTAAAATAAAAGGTTTTCTTTTTATCTGTAAACACCATGGTTTTGTTTTACGCGTTATTCATTTTCAGGATAAATGTGGTTATATAAATGGATAGATTTAAGAATGAACCTTTAAAGAATAGTTGGGTTCAATAATTTGAACAGAAAGACTTTTCAAAGGAGACCTGAGCAAATATTAAGTTCCAAAACAAACTGAGAGTGGGGAAGCCCATTTTTTTTGTGTGTAAATTTCGTTTCAATTTTTCAATTAATTGAGTGGCTCACAATAGTCACTTACCTTAATTATTCTTGTTCCAAAAAATTTTCACATTATGTTCCTTCGTATCATACTCTAAATTATTGCAAAGGATTTAGATTAAAAACTAATATATAACTGAGTAGACTCCCACTTACTTTCTTACCCTGTATTCTCTACTGTTTATATTTGAATTCTTACAGCATCTGAATAAGAAAAGTGCTGATTTTCCTTTCTGTGCATCTACGCCTGCTGTAGGATCCCTCGTGACATAATGGGCGATGACCAATTCGAAGCGCCAGCCTCTCAGCTAGAGAGAGAGCAGGCTTTCTGCTCCCACAATGGTTTATAGCCTCACAGCCCACCTGGGGCAGTTTGGGGCCTGGAGGGCGACTAAGGAGCTCTGGTTGTGTAGTGGTAACACTTAAAACCACAAGATTGGCAGCTCGAACCCACCAGCCGCTCCAGGGAGAAAAATTAGGTTTATTGTCCCAGTAAAGAGTCACAATCTTGGAAACCCGCGGGGACAGCTCTTCTCTGTCCTATAAAGTCACGCGGAGTCGGCATTGACCAGATAAAAGGGACTTTAGTTTTGCTGGTTTCTGTTTTAGCTCTTCCTCATAACGCTCACCGCTGTGCACAAGCACAGATCCTATAAGTTACACCTCGCTGTGTGGCTTATTTTCCGGCATCCCACTGACTTGGAAGGTTCACAAGTTCAGGGATTTGGTTTATTTTTGTTTTCCACTAAACACCTGGATTCATGCCTGTACATAACAGGTACCGATGTGTTGCAATGAAAGTAACTAAATGAACCCATGAATGTTCCTTTACACCAAGATCCAGGTCACAGGTGACTGAAGGTTGTCTTGAAGTGACTTCCACGTGCAGCCCACAATAGATGCTAGAGCTAAACTTGGAAGGGGTTAGAATCAATGCACAATGCCAAAGAGAAAACACTGAGAAACTAATGACCATTTGATTGTTCTTAGGCCAATCTAACATTTATCCCTGCACTACTTGAGTAAAAGAAAATAAGTTAATAAAGAGGCTTGATGCAAAGTACTTGGTCTTCGGGTTTCACTGAATTCCGAGGAGTGGCCTTTCAAACGAGGAGAAGTGAGAAGGCTCCCCAGTGCTTTCAAGCAAAATGTTGAAGCCTTGCTCCAATGGCCAAACAATGGCTGGGATTGGCAGGGCCTCTTGTTGAAACTGGCAGACTTGCCAACTGTTTCCTCCCAACAAAAGCCTTAATCCATCACCATCGCCTTTCAGGACAATGGCATTGAGCAGTCTATAGAAAGAAGAAGGGAGGAAAAAGCCTGAGCAGTTAATTTTTTTTTAAATCCCTTTAACAAAGCACTGAAGTCAACATGTTGCCAAACCCTTCTACCTTAGTGACCCGTGTGGAATGGAAGGGAGCACTGGCCTGTTTGAGTCCGTTCTCACAGTCAGGTCTGCGATGGAGTGCATCTCGGAGCCATGGTGGAAATCCATCTCGCGACGCCTTCCTCTCCCCCACCTCCAACTCTATTTTTCAAGCATGTTGACCTACTCTGAGAACTCTTTCCCCTCCCCTGCCCATAACAGGTCCAAAGTATGTCAGATGAAATCCCAACATCCTCACTTCTATGAAGTATTTTGGATGTTGGTTCTTCTGGAAGTCCACGGTGTATGCAATATTCTTTTGCCAACACCATGATTCAAGTGCATCACCTTTGCATGCTCCTCCTCTCTTGTCCATCTTTCACACATGTGAGCCAGTGGAACTAGTATAGCTTAATTCTCAAAGTGACACCTTTGATTTTCAGCACTTTGCACAGGGACTTTCACAGTACATTTTCCAGATATAATCTGATGTCTGATTTTGTGAGTTCTGTTTTCATTTTTTTCCACTAGCGTGCATTGTCAATCTAAATAAAAAGAAACACTTGACAATATCATTCTTTTCTTCATTTGTCCTGACACGGCTTGTTGATAAAGTTTCGAGACCGTGTGTTCTTAGGTTGAGCTGTGACCCATCTTGAAGGCTGTCATCTTTGACCTTCAACAGTAAGTGCTCCGGACCCTCGTTGTGTTCGGCATACAGAGTCATGTTCTCTACATAGTACAAGTGGTTCATGAGCCCTGAAGCCAAGTTCTTTGTATGGATCAGCTTCTCGAGCCATGTGCTCAACATACAGATTAAAAAGGTATAGTGAGAGGTTACAGCTCTTATCACACACCTTTCCTGATTTTGATCTGTGCAGTATCTTGCTCTGTTCAAATAACTTGGTCTATGAAAAAGTTTCACATAAGCATAATTAAATGTTCTGAAATCCCCATTCTTCCTAATGCCATTGTTTCTCATAATGCACACACTTAGAAACCTATGCCCAGCCAAGGAAATTCAGGTCAGCATTTTTCTGTTCGTTTCTATTTTCATCCAAGACTCACCTGGCATCATCAATCTTCTGAATCTGGCTTTAAATTTTTATAGCACTCTATTGATGTACATCTATAAATACTTTTTAATGATGTTAAGCAATTTTTTCTTGCATGTGGTATTAATAATCTTATTAAATAAAGTCCTTGTCCGGTTAACCATCCTTTTTGGGAGAATGAGCACAGATATGGATCTCTTTCTGTTTCTTGGCTAGGTAACTCTCTTAGAATTTTCTTGGTATAGGCGAGTGAGTGTTTCTCAGTCTATTTAATTTTAAAGTTTATTTTTAAATTAAATTATTTACTTGTGAATTCTGTGTAATTACCAAGAAGTCAACTCTATTTCCTAAGTGATGAGATGTATGGTTTATAATTTATCAAGCTATTACACGTTGATTTGTAAAATTTTAAGATCATTTTACAGTGTATGTCCATTCTTAATGGGCTCTCAGCAATGTGTAGATTGGGTAGTTTCTTAATTAGAATCAAAAGGCTTTCTAAATTTAAATATGTAGTTAGAGTACATAAAATTATTTGTTGAGAGCTTCGTAGTGGGTCTTGACAAAATTTGTGCTCTTGGTGGCTGGCACAAGTCAAACTCATAATAATGGACCATTTTCTAATTTAGATTACCCTTTTATTTTTCACTCATACCTCGCTACCATCGAATTAAACCTGACTCTCAGTGAAAGTAAAGGCTACGGTAGAACTTCCCCGTGGGTTCCAAAGATTGTAATTCTTTACTGGAGTAGAAAGCCCAGCCTTTGTCCCACAGAGCAAATGGTGGTTTTGAACTACTGAACTTGCAGTTACCAACTCAACGTGTAACCAATACAACAACCAGTTCTCCTTTGACTCATGTACATGACTGCATTTTCTTTTCTGAAAACAGAATGTCTATTATTCATCCACCTAGAAATACTACATCTGAGTTTTTCAACTTTATTTGTCCTCCCTTTTGAGTGTAAATATATCTCTCATTTTGGAAAATAATCATAATTTTCCTTTGAGGGAAATAATTGATTTCAAATCATGTTCATAATATTAAGAGAAAAAAAGCATATGATGACTCAAAGATAAGTTTACTTGTACTGGTACTTCAATATATTCTTTAACAACTGACTAGATTTTGACTCATATGCAGCACATGAAGTTGGGATTAAATAACTTCTTATCCTAAACAAAATATTACTCAACACATAAGCATTGCACCAAAGTTTACCATCACCCTTTTCTGCTCTTTAACTCTTCTTCCCCAACTTTATGCCTTTATTCGATATGGTCAATTATAGGACAGTGAACTTATAATAAAGCTAGTAACATAAAACAAAACATAATAAAATTCTTAACAAAAAACATAATTAGTTCAAAAACTAATCTACATTCAAAATCTTTTTGACTTATTGACAAATGTAACAAGAAAACTCCATGTTCTACAAAACATTATTTGTGTTCCAAATAGGTTATGATGAAAAGAGAAAAATAAGATAAACTTGAAGCCAAGACTAATTATAAATGGAGAAGAGACTGGCAATTTTCAAAGTGGATTCACTTGATGAATGGGAGGAGGGGCGGGAAGAGGAAACATTTTTAAAATAAACTTTACATAAATGAATATCTCAGTAAAATGTTCTATTTAAATTTTAAGGGCAAAGATGATTAGTTTTTCATAGTGAGCAGAGATTCTCCACACTGTCTCTGGCAAGTTTCATTTGTATTGATGCAAACAAAGACAAATGGGACGCCTTGTATTCCTGCTAAGAAAAATGAGGTGCCAAAATACTTGTGAGCTCTCATCGACATTCCACAGAAACAACATTATTCTTGAGAGGTTTTCCCAGATTTCCCCTGTAGGACACAGAAAGGTTCCTTTAGAGTCTGAATTCATACACGTTGCTTCTCTGGGGTAAATCCAGATCTCCAACCAGGGTCTTGTCGCAGTCTGGTCCCAGGGCCATGAGCAGATGGCCAGATGACAGTCTGGTCCCAGGGCCATGAGCACATGGCCAGGTGACAGTCTGGTTCCAGGGCCATGAGCAGATGGCCAGGTGACAGTCTGGTCCCAGGGCCATGAGCAGATGGCCAGGTGACAGTCTGGTCCCAGGGCCAGGTGATAAGTTTGGAGATGTCATCTCGAAGTGGGTGAAAATGAGAACAAAATGAACAGGAATGCAGAGGGAAGCACCAATCAAAAGAAATTTGGAAATTCAGGAAATTCCCCACTGAGAGAATAGACACAGACAACTGTAAGAATATAATTAATGAGTAATTATTGTGAGGGATTAAACAGATGGATTTAAAACCAGAGTAAAGGAAAATTAGAAAGTAACACAAACTTGAAAAGGAAATTGAAAGAATAGAGAAAAAAACAGGTTCTGTGAAAGGAGAGGTTCTAAAAGAAGATAAAATAATTCAATAAAACATCTTTTGTTAGCCAATAAGGTTGAGAAATAAAACTTTAGCCCTGAATCACATCAACTAAGACACAAGGGTGTTTTAGATTAAAGCCATGGGCAAAAATTACTTTGTAAATGCCTCTCAAATGTTTGGTTTAAGATTTAGTATGAGAACATTTGATCTGTTCTTTTGTTTGTGAATAGGATTGTGTATTCACTGCAAGACTGTTCCTTGTGCTAAATATTTAGAAGTGCTTTTAGAGAAGATGTGAAAAGCAAACACCATCACCGACTGGTAATCACCGCTGGCATGCTCTGAACCTTGTAGCCGATTGGTCAATACAAAGACTTGACTTTTAAGTGGAAGGTCTGGAGCACTGGCTGCTGACTGACTGTTATTTAGTTTCTGGATTCCTGGACTATTGCTTTCATGAATGTTCATTGGGGATCCTTGTAGATTTTAATAATTTCTCCATTTAGTATGATGTTGCTGATTAGTTAAATTATGAGGAGTTCAGTTTTCTCTAACATCAAGTGTCACACAAATTCAATCGATATGGCAAAGGCGTAAAAAAAGAAACTTTAATATCCAAAATGACATTTTTAATTTTTGACATTTTAAAAATATCTGGTGCACTAGCTTTGCCCACTGCAAAACGCCACGCGTGCTTTCTGGACGGCCACCTCACACGTGCTGACTGGTGAGCGAAGCACAATCCAATCCTTGGCCCGGGATCCTGCATCCCTTTCTCGTGTTGTCTATTGTTCCGTTGGTAAGGAGCTATTGTTTTCTTTTTGGCACTTTTATTTTATTTATTTAAATTTTCATGTGGCGCCCTTGCTCTTTTTCTTTGCCCCCTTGCTCCGTCCTTCCCCTCCCCCCTTTCCCATTTAACCATCAGCAAAGAAGGGAGTGTCATCTGCACATTGAAGCTGGTCAGTCGGTGATCCTGCAACCCAGTGCTGGTTCTTCTTCAGAGCCCAGCTTCTCTGATGATGAGCTCAGCATCCAGATTGAATAAAGATGGGGAAAGGACTCAATCCTGACTCACAGCCACCCTGGCAGTTTTAATGACTGCTTTATGGTCCGTGTGCAGGTTCTGCATGAGCACAATGATGTGTTTTGGAATCTCTACTCTTTGCAATGTTCGCCATACTTTGTTTTGATTCATGCAGTTGAATGACTTTTCATAGTCAACAAGACACAAGTCAGCATCTTTATGAGATTCTGTGCTTTCAGTCAAGATTCAACAGACATACTGCTTAACAAAACGTTAATGAAATAAAAACCCCAAAAGAACTAGTCGACATGCAACCATTTCAAGGGACAGCATCTGATGAAGAATCAGAGACACTGAGGGCAGTAGTCCAAGATTAATGGACGCTAGTTGAAATGTTCTGACGAGAGGCTGAGGCCTGGAAGCATGCTCACTCATCTGTGCCAAGACTTTGGGAGAGCGCGACATGGCCAACTGACTAGAAGGTGTCCGCTTCTGTGCTCGGTCCCAAAGAAGGAGACCCAACAGAATGCACGGATTATAGAACAATATCGTTAATATCGCACGCAATTAAAATGTGACTGAAGATCATCCAGTAATGGTTACAGGATATGGACAGGAAGCTGTCAGAGAGGTGGGCTCGATGCAGAAGAGGCCATGGAACAAGGGATATCAATGCTGAAGAGAGATGGATTGTGGCTCCAAGTAGAAAATACTAGAAAGATGTTCACTTGTACTTTACTGACCGTGTAAAGACATTTGTCTGTGTAGGCCACAACAAACTACGATGGCCTGGAGAAAAAAATGGGAATTCCAGAACACTTCATTGTCCTCTTTCAGAACCTGTACAAGCAGAGTTATGCAGATAGAACAGGAGAATACACCATGATTTAGAATAAAAAAGTGGATGTGTCAGGGTTGAGTCCTCTCACCATACTCGTTCAGTCTGTATGCTGATCAAATAATCAGAGAAGGTAGATTATATAAAGAAGAACATGCCATAAGTACTAAAGGAAGGTTTATTAATTTAAAAAACCTACTACATGCAGATGACACCACTTTGCTTTCTGGAATTAGGAGGACATGAAACACTTGCTGATAGATCAAGGATTGAAGCCTTCATTATTAATTACAACTCAATGTAAAAGAAACAAAAATCCCCACAGTCCAACCAATAGGTAACATGATAAATGGAGAAAGCATTGAATTGTCAAGGTTTTTGTCTGCTTGGATCCAGTCAATGCTAACGGACACAGCAGTCAAGACATCGATGGATACATTGCATTGGATAAATCTGCTCCACAAGATCTCTTTAAAATGTTGAAAAGCAAGAAAGTGACTTTGAGACTAAAGATATGCCAAATCTAAGCCATGGTATTTTCACTTATCTCATAAGTGTGTGAAAATTAGACACTGATGAATAAGGCTGGGGAGGAATAGATGCATTTGAATTATGGTTCTGGCAAAAAATATTGGCAATACCATGGACTGCCTAAAGAACAAACAGATCAGTCTTGGAACAAGTTCAGACATAATGCTCCTTAGAAGCAAGGATGGTGAGACTTCATCTCATGTAATTTGGACATGTTATCCGAAGAGACCAGTCTCTGGCAAAGGGCATCATGCGTGTAAGATGAAGGGGCCATCAACAAGGAGACCCCAACAAGCTGGATTAAGCCAGTGACTGCAGAACTGGAGGCAACATTCGAACAATTGTGAGGACCAGCATTATTCGGTCCTGTTTACAGAGGGCTCCTGGGAGCCAGAGCGGACTCGATGGCACCAACCACTAACACGCCTAGAAGCCAGCTTTGAAAGCCATTGTGCTTCTCTCCTGCCACCCGCCCCAGCAGTGAGCTACTGCCCTGCACGCATCACGCCTTAACTTAATCACCCTTAACGCTCCTTGATGACTTTGCCACACACTTGTTTCTAAACACTGCTCTTTCATTTTGCTGCTTTCATTCCTGTTTTTATGAAGTGCAATCATTCTCAGTACAGTGTCTGATGATCCCCTTCGTTCATTCAAATTTGTGTTTAGAAATGTGTCACTGTGTGTGTGGGTAGTGCGGTTGTTTTCTTTTCAGTTACAGTGCTCCGTTGTCTAAATGTACAATAAGACATTTCCTTTTATCGCTGAAAGATCTTAGGCTGATTCAGCCATTTTGCTATTATAAATGATGACGCCATTAACTTTTCTTTAAAACATAGGTATATTTTGCTACACATATGTCTGAGTTTCTTTAAGTAGTGTGTTTGTGGCTGGCATTGCTGGACCTTATCAATTCAAAGTGCTTGTTTTTATTTATACTCCTACTAACAGTGCATGAATATTTCCATTACATCACACCACTTTCAATATTTTGAGTTATTGACTCATGCTTTGTTAATTTTTACCAGTCTGGTGGGTGTAACTTAGTATCTCATTTTGGTTTTAGTTTTAATTTTCCTGATTATGAATCATAGCAAATTTTGTATGTAAAATAAATTAAATTACCCATGGAAACATTTGTTTCTAATTGGTAACAATGACTTTATATTGAAGAATATTGCTGAGCTCATTTTTGCTAATGATTATGTATTAGAACTACATGAATTTTGCATAAGTGGACCAGGGATGGAAAGAACATGTTTTGCTTCTAATACTTGAAATAACAAAATAGCATTTCTCATCATAGATAACACAGCTTAGAAATACCTGGAATTATACAAGCATACCTAATTTTTTTTGTACTTTGCTTTGTGCACTTTTCAGCTAATTGTATATTTTACTATTGATGGTTTGTGGCAACCTCGTGTTGAGCAAGTCTATCGATACCATTTTCCAAATGGCATGTGCTCACTTTGTGCCACTGGGTTAGATTTTGAACATTCTCACAATATTTTACACAGCTTTATAATGCTATTGAATACTCTGTAGACTACAGTATAATGCAAACATAACTTTAAATGTACTGGGAACTCATAACAATTTATGTGATTGGGTTTATTGATATATAATTTTACTTGTGGCTCTCTGAAGCTGTACCTTTAGCTTTCCATTACTCTTTATTCAAAATTCCATCATTACCTAGCAACATTCATTTGAAAATATAGAAGGATTTACAAACAATAAACTATTGCATTCACAATGCTGTGTGCTTACCTGCTGAACACACAGAATCATTTGTGCTAGCTATAAATGTCAGGAAAGGGCTATGATTTTCTCTTGTTACTGTAGTGCAAAATATTCCTTGCAAGATGGTATAGAAGTCCTTGGATTTTACATAATTCTTATTTTAACCACCATTGATTTCTCTTTTGCCATCAGCTAAATTTAACCAATATCTTTCTTCAAGGTCTGATTTCCACTTAATAATTATTTCGCTTTGTGTTCTTTGCTTTGTGTTCTCTTGCCTTCTCTACATCAATTGTTATCATTTGCCATGGTAACAGGACATCTAGAAGTTTCATGTATTCATTTTATTTGCCATATTTAATTTCCGGGTTTTAAAGATCTAGATAATTTGGATTGTATTTTGTAATAACTTCAACCAATGATGATACTTAAGAACTATATAAATTTGGAATTTTCTCAGATATCATGATCATTTTTACTAGGGCTTTTATTATTTTCTTTGTATACTCTCTTCTTGGATATATATTTCTTTTTAGTATATAGTTTGTAACTATAAATATTGACAATTTTTCAGAGGAGCGTGGCAATAGAGGACACACTGTCATGTTATGAACATTTGCCCGGCATTCACTATTTAAACCCACATCATCCAGTGAACTGCCTTTTAGCAGTCACCGTTGACAGTCCCGTTTCTGCTCATTGAAATCACCGAAAGTGTAGAAAGAATCCGTCTTAGCGTCTTCAGCCAAGATGAAAAATAATAAAAATTCTAGGCCCATGCGACAGCAAAGCAAACCAAGCAAACAAAAATGCTTCTAAAATAAGTTCTGTTTCTAGTGGTATTTTCTAGCAAGTTGGGAAAGTATTCAAAACAAGCTTCACCTTTGAGCCTTTGAAATTCCACATAGATGCCAGTAAGGCCTGTGACTGACAAAAGTTTTTCAATTTGACAAAATAGCTTGTAGAAAATCCCAGATTCTGAAAATGTACTCGGATTATGACCCGAGTCGTGGAATACATTAGACAATGTGTACTGTAACCAATGCGTATGAATATAGTATATGTGTCCTACAGTACTGAGAACATAAAACTGTAAAATGGTAACAAGACCAATTTCATTTACAAAGTATTTCAAAATGATTTTTAGTTCACAACATATTTTATTATAGAGATTACTTTTAATGATAAGCTCTTCTGAACTCTTCTTAATGTTTGTACTTTCATAAAAATTCCTGTTAACTTATAAGCATCATTGGCAGCAACCTCAAAGATTACTGTTAAGAGTAGTAGCACAGGGAAAGATATGACAAAATAATAATTTATAAATTATCAAGGGTTCATGAGGAAAAGGGAGTGGGGAGGGAGGGGCAAAAATGAGGAGCTGATGCCAGGGGCTTGGGTGGAGAGCAAATGTTTTGAGTATGATGAGGGCAATGAATGTACAGATGTGTTTTACCAATTGAGGTATGTGTGAGTTGTGATAAGAGTTGTATGAGCCCCTAATAAAATGATTTAATAAAAAGAGTAGTAGCAAATGGATGATCAATATGGATAAAATAGATTAAAAAGCCTTTCAAATCCTAATATGAGTTAAAGAAGAGAAATAAATCGCAAATACAATTAGACATTTTTAAAATGCTACAAGGCCAAAGACTATTTAACTGAAAAATGGTGTAAACTGAACAATAACGACATCTTGTTTTCAGCATCAGTTGGGAACCTAAGCAGAGGCACACAAGCCACACTGATATGCGTTAACTTTTCGTTTACAAGTACACGGGCTTAAAGAGCTGGAAGCACCGTGTGTTCTACGGCAAGTGAACTCTTCCTGTTGCCCTCTTTACCCTCCCCCTCTTTCTTTCACACAGATCTGACCACCTTTCCCCGCACGCTCTCTCTTACAGCTCTTCGTTTTGTGAACCAGCCATCTAGTCTCAGAATATGTTAAGATTTCTTCCGCACTTCAAGTGGCTCAGATGCCACTCTTCAAGGAGGCTTTCCTCGGCTCTTCTCTTTAAAACACTCCTCTGGCGTCATGTCTTTTCACTGCTTTACACTGTTCTGTTTTTTCTTTTAACACTCGTGACCCAAGGACTATATTTACTCATGGCATCGTTTAACATAAGTGAGCTCTATGGAGGCAGGGGCTGCCGTATTCCCAGCACCTGGACCACAGCGGGCATCTGCGTTCCCAGGGTCCAATTCTTCAACAAGGACCATCTGCCTCCACATTTGTGCCTTTTGAAACCCCCATTCATAAAATGTGTATCTACCAAGAGTAAAGTTCTTTTTAGAAACAGTTTGGTAACCATATAACTCACGTATCATACAATTCAATAGTTCGATCACATCAAAAACTCAATCACAGAGGAACTGTCCAATCATCACTACAAGCAGGTTTGCACCATTTTATTCCTCCTTATACTCATCATTATTGGTTCCCTATTTCCTCCAAGTCTCCCCTTCCAACCCCAAAGGAGCCATTCATCCAGTTACTGCCTCTACAGCTTGACCTCTCCTGGAGTTCAGATATATTACAACATTAAAAATAAACAGATAAAAGCTAACAGCTGTGCCAAAGTTCAACAGCTAGAGACCTCCACTGAAAATTAAGCAGAAAATATTAAAAACTGGAATAAATTTACAATGAATCATAAGGGGGAGCAAATGGTGTGGTACTAAATTTTAACCCAAGTGCATCTGCAATAATCCACTTTCCAGTACATCCTTCTGAAAGCAAGGCTGTTCACACCCCTGTGCTGTGCTCAGAGGGGATTCACCAGAGACTTAGTCCATGCACATTCCCCTTCACTTTTTTTTTAAGCTGAAACAACTGTAAAATGTGTCCGAAGGGAAATAAATGATGCAACACTACACTGTCACCAGCTCTGTCTGCCCTGATTGACTTTACCATGCCCTCTGTTCCACCAGGTTAGCAGGTTGTCACCTAAACAAACACATACAACTCTTGTCACTGCTTCCTAGTTGTGTCTGACTCCGAGTGGCCCTAGAGGACCGAGTCAAACTGCCCTGTACATTTCCCCAGGCGGCAGCCTTGATGGAGGTTGTCTACTGCATCTTCCAGACAAGAGCTGGTGGGTTCAAACCATTGACTGCTCCATTAGCCGCGGCCCCAAACCACTGTGCCACCTGAATGTACATGGCACATCTCCTCCCGACATCTTAATAACATGTAACACTCAAAATACAGACATTTATGAGCTTAACAAAGAAGTACATTATTTTATACCATTAAATTTGTCAGTTCTGTAAAACCCCACTAATGCCAAATTCACAGGAATGTTCTCTTATCATACAGGGCCCTACGATGACACACCTACCATTTGTGCTGCCACCTGTCAAAGCTTTGGATGGTTCCACTTTAAGGTATTTCATAACGAATAAAAGAAGAATCGTGACCTAATGACAGTACCACAAAGCCAAGGACACTATGAGGATGCTGATACTAGTAAAGAGGGGCTTCACAAAATATTATGTACTTCTGAATCAAAGAAAACCTTAAACCTTAAAGAGGAATCTAACCAAACGGATGCAGATGCAATTAGAGAGGTCTGGTCCGCTTTTCTCGATGCCCTGGTGGCAGAGGGGGTCACACATTGGGCTGCCGGCTGCACTGTCTGCAGTCGGAACCCACAAGTCGCTCCGGGGAAGAAAGATGAGACTTGCTACATCCGTAACGATGGATAGTCTCCTGCTTGCTTCGGCGGCACGTGTACTAAGATTTCTAGTCTCCTAGTTCGACTCCGTCCTACGGAGTTGCTATGAAACTGAATTGACTCGATGGCAGTAGTTTGGTTTTGTCAGGCTTTGGCTAAATCATTCCCTTGGGATGATGGGGATTTGGGTTTCGCTTCCTCCCCTACTCTCCTTCCCGTGGACAGGGAACTCTGGCGATTTGGGGCATTCACTCGTCTATGCTGACTCATAGCAGCCCCGCGTGATAAAATGGAGCTGCCCAATGATGCTTCCTTGGCTCGAATCTTTATGAGGGGAGACCGCCACTGGCATCTCTTCAGTTTATACCGCAAGAGCAGCGCACTGGGAGTATTCAATGTTTTATTAGATTTTAATAAGTATATAGATGGATGATGATGGAACCATGATAGATTTGCTTAATCACACTACATTTTTGTATATTGAAAACACAAAATTAGTTTTAAATATTTTGCAAGAACAGGACTAAATTAATCATTGAAATTAAACTACTACCTTCCTCAATGATGACCATCCTTCCACTATATTGGTTGTTAGTCGCGTGTGGTTCAGAGGCAATGGCAACTCATCACGACCCTATGAACAACAGAACAACACCTGCCCAGGCCTGCTCCATCCTGACGTAGTTGCTCTAGACGGCCTATTTTGCAGCCAGTGTGTAAGCTCCTTCCATTGGGCGTCCCTCTCTTCTCCGTGGAATCGCCTTCACCCTGGTGGCTTAGTGCTGACGAGCTGAGCTGCAAGGCCCATTTCAACCCACCAGCCTCGCCACAGAACAAGGAATCTCTGAATCTCCCAGGCATGGACCGTTCTACCCGGTCTTCTAGGGTCGCCATGAGTCTGCATGGACTCGATGGCCGCGTGCTGGGTTTGGGGGCTTCTGTGTTACTAAGCATGATGTTCTTCTCCAGGGACTGGTCTCTCCTGAGAGTAACTTCAAAGTCTGTGAGACAAAGTCTCACCGTCTCTGATTCTGAGCATTCTGGTTGTATTTCTTCCACCTGCGAATTTGTTGTTGTTGTGGTTCTCCTGGGAGTTCATGATATATTTACTATACTTCTCCAACACCATTAAATATCGGTTGTTCAGTTTTCCATAGCCATTGTCCAGCGTCCTCGTGCCTACGGAGCAATTGAAAATATCATGGCTGGGATCAGGAACACTTGTGTTCCCAAAGTGGCATCTTTGAGATGGCATAAGCCCTCCTATATGCCTGTAAAAGCTTTTGGAAAGTGTTGTCGTTAAAGCATAAACAAAGGAGGAGGACATGAGTGATGAGTTGTTTTAAAATGTTAAACGGCTGTAGCTACTATTTTTAGGATTTCCTCAAAAAGCTGTTTTCATTTCCATCCCGGACATGAAGTGTAAGCCTCCGGGACATTGGTGCTTCTAAAAAGACATCTTTTGTAGGCTGATGTGTCAAAAAGTTTTGTTACGAGGGTTCCTGTCCACACATTAAATGTGTTTATTCTGCAAATATTTATTTAACCATGTCTCAACAACCAGTGACTGGCTGCAGACAAGTTTTATCAGTCTCGGTGAATGAAAACAGTCGGGCACTTAAAAGCCAGGCAGAGAGTCAGCTCACAGGGAAATGTGACTGGCTGGGGACACCTACCAGGGGTTTTCTTGATAGGTTTTCTCAAAGGTAACAGGTGACTTGGGGGTCCAGAGAAAAGGCAGGGAAAATGTGAGCCAATATTTTTTTCCCATTGGCCCAATTCCTTCTTCTGGCTCGCCAGGGCTGTCCAATCTGAGTGTCATAGAAGAAGCCTTCCCCCATTCATCCCACAGCCCTGGTCATGCATATTCAGATTTCCAAGACCCAGGAACAAATTCTAAGTCACACAAATGGAGTTCCTCAAAGATGCCCAAACTGAATTATTTAGGATTAGAAATGCTGCCTTCAGAAGTCTATAGATGGGTGGAGAATGTAGATGGAAACAATTGCCCACACTTTCCTAATTTTGATAAACAAAGGGTTTTATGATTTTGTAGTCATACTTCTGGCCTTACCCTTACATATACCAGGGGACATAAAGGGGAAATTGTGCAATTATTTCACTTCTCTGACAAATTATCTATAAATTTATTTATCTACAAAATGAATTTATCTTTAACCATTCAAGTCTTTGATATAATAGCATAATATGATACGTACAGGCCAGTAAGGAATGTTATCTTATATCAAAGCTAGGTAACATGATTCTTTTTTCTGTTGTTAAGCAGTGATTTTTACATTCCAAAACCCCATTGCTAGACCCAAAAATAGATCCTCTGCCATTGTTCTTTTCCCTCAGCATGTCTTTGGAAACGCATCATTGTTCGGTCCTTTCATGTGTCGGCTTCCGTTGCGCATTATAGTTCACGTGAGTCACTGTTGCTTACAGCAAGGTTTCAACAGTCAAAATATCTGCTTATAGTTGACAGCTAGATTTTTCTTTTTGAACTTTTTTTATGTGAAGCTGTTCCAGGTTACCTTTTTATGAATTCAAAGTTTATCTTACTAGAAACGAGCTGCTTTCTGCATCCACTGTCTATGTGCATCAGCTATGCTTGTGTGGGTGCTGTTATAAAAAGGGTTAGACAAGATTCTTCCTAAGAGTCTTTCCTACTTAAACCTGGTCATAGATATTTGAGAGTTTGAAGGAGGTGAATTGGAACTGGATAGAAAACAAAAAATTTAAACTTTATGGCAAAACTTTTTTATTATCTGAAGCAGCACTGCTCCCTTTATAATTCTTTTTATTTTATTGAAAACAGTGTAAGGGGAAATAAACTCAAATTTCAGTAAGCAAAAGGCTGGAAAGTCATATATACAAAAATATATGAAACTGAGGACTGGAATTAGAGGTTGTATCATATTAGTCTAAAACATTAATGCTTTAATTTTATGCAGTTAAAGAGGCACGGGCCGTGATTGAACAGTGAGGATCTTGTCTTTTGTTAGACATAAGGCAAATGGCTAACCCCTATCGTGATCGTGTTCCCACTTTACTTATCTGTACAAGGAACGGCTACTCTGTACAAAGATTCCTCTGGCCTTTTTCAAGTGTGAGAGTCTGGAATCTCTGACTTCAATTATCTTAAATTTAAGAGTTGGAAATAAAATGTCATTTGACTTTTTAAAGAACAAATGATCTGATTTGTAGCCGTTCATTTCCTCTAACGTTGAATGCTTGCTGTTCCTTTACTTTTGTAATCATTTATAGACTCTGTAACTTGTCAGATGAGTAAGAAAATGGTAAGAGGAAAGTAAAAAGGGACTGTCTCTACTGAGATGGAATTTTGGTGATCAAGGGATATGTTTCTTGTTTTCCCGGAAGTTTAATATTCTTACTATCGAGCAAGAGCGACCATTTGCTGGAGAAAGACAGCATGCTGGTGAAAGTGGAGGAACAGCAGAAAAGAGGCAGGCCCTCCACAGGACGGGCTGACACAGTGCTGCAGCAATGGGCTCAGGCATAGGAACCATAGGACTGAACAGTGTTTCATAACTTCTAACAACAATAAGAGCATAAAAATAAGTACATATTCATATAAGAAGTCCTCATGTTACTGTAGATTAGGCACTGGGCTCAGAAAACCGCAAAATCTGTGGTTAGGGGGCATCTAACAACAATTGTTGGGCCATCCTGACAATATGACTGAACTAAGATAGTAATCCTGAGAGCTTGAAAATGTACATTTGCAAATTTATAATTGTTTAATAGCCCGAATTTCACATTAAAATCTCCATCCAATTAAAATAGAATGGCAGATATGAACATTTTCCCCAAATGTAGAGGTACTATATCAGCCGCTAAATAGCTTGTCCTGGCTAGTCATGATTTAAACACAAAGTTAATCATGGACACCATTGCTTTGGACTCCAGTCCATTTTTCGTTGTGGCGATCACCGTGTCGTAATTTACTGGGTTGGACTGCAGGGTTACTTAGTTAGTTGTGACTTAGATTGTATTAAATTTAGGGGATCATTTTGTGGACGATTAGTATCTTTTTAATTTTTAGTTTTATATCTGTGTATAAAGAAATTCTATCTATTGAGAACTTACTTTGCATCTACCATAAGAATTGGGTTTCTTTTCTCTCCCAAATGCTCTACATCTGGCAGGGAGGTGGGGAGAGTGCCTGGGTTAAGTCAGACTTTGGCAACAAAGAGGAGGAGGATTTTCCCAGGAAACAGTTTGATGAATGCTTCATTAAATCATAGTGACTCCCTTTGGATAGAACGGTGGGAAGTAAATGAAAATAAATCTTTTAAAAGAAAAAAAAAGAATGAGTAGGTTTTACATTGAGCTGATGAATTTTAAGGTTCACAATATCTTACTTAGATAGCGCCTTTGAAAGGCCTGGTACACAACTTTATAGTTGTGATGTTTTTATTTTTCTTCAAGAGGACTTCCTGGGGTTGGTTGGTTTTCAGCAATCCATGAGCACAGCATGGGATTCCCAGACTTGTCAGTGATTTGGTAACTACATCCCATCAGGCAAAGTGCCAAGGAGAACAAGAATCGAGGCAGATGTTGGTGGCTAATACATGAGATGGGTCACCGGGAACTGGCCAGGCTTCTCATCATATTTCTGCCTCATAAAATTTTGGCCCAGGCAAGTCACACAGAGTTTGGTTGCCTCATCTTTACAATAGGAGAGAGAGAAAACTACATCGATGGATAGAGCTCTCTACGTACTTTCTGAGTCCACACTAAATATTACTCTTTCTAGCTTCACTGGCTCACGCTTTTATACCAATGAAAGCTGTCTTTGGTCCTTTAATTTGCATGCACACATTTCTTTTACCAGATACATCAAAGAAGTATCTATGGGTAACTATTTTAAACCTCTGGGAAATATTCCCAATAGGTCCCTTCTTATCAGAGTATCTCAATAAACGTGTGTTGTTGACTGTTTTAAGATACTCCAGAAAAAAATTAAGCTTTTAATGCCTAAGGTGTGCTTAATAGATCAATTTCATGATCTATTTCATGAACTTACTACCCTTCAAAATTTTCTAGCACAGTGTAACTATTGCTTAGAATTTTAAAAAGACATGCTTCCTCTGGTATGGCAGGCATAATTGATGGCTAATAAGTTTTATTCAATAAATCAAAATATGTACTTTTCTAAATGGAGCGTCCAAAATATCTATACTCGTATTAGTGTGTAGAGAAGAATATTCAATAAAATCAAAACAATGGATTCAAAAACAGGAGGTTAATATAATAGAGGAGAAATGAGAATTTAAGTTAGATCACGTGCATGTAGTTTTTATTTAGTCTAATTTTAGAAGAAGAAAGGGCTCAGAGTCTTTTCAATGATATCAAAGTTGTCTGCACAAGAAGTGAGGTGATCATGATGAAGCATCTGCTGTGGTAAAGACTGGTAAAAGAAGTCCTCGGGGCCAAAATAGCTCAAGCGTTCAGCTGCTGACCAAGGTGTCAGTGGTTGAAAAGCACTAGGTGTTTGCAGAAGAAAGAGGCGGCCAATCTGCCCCTGTAAAGATGCCTAGGCTTGGAAACCCTATTGGGAAGCTCTATACCGCCTTGTCATTGCTATTGTTATTAGGTGCTGTGTGGTCGGTTCTGAGCCATAGCGTGCCTGTGAACGGCAGAATGAAATGCTGTCCCCTCCGGCACCATCCCTGCAAGAGTTCCCATCTTTGAGCTGATTGTTGCAGTCACCGTGTCCATCCATCTCATTGAGGGCCTTCCTCTTTTTCTCTGCCCGGCTACTGTACCAAGAGTGATATTCTTCTCCAGAGACTGCTCTCTCCTGACAACATGTCCAAAGCATGTGACATATGTCCCCATCTTTACCTCTAAGGAGCATTCTGGCTATACTTCTTTCTGGACAGGTTTGTGCTTTGGGCAGTCAGTCCATGGTACTTTCAATATTCTTTGCCAGCACCTATGTATTTGACATGTTATCAGGTGGAACGAGCGCCTGGGAGAGGACATCATGCGAAGCCTGGAAAACTCTCCAGGCGGTAATTTGATGCAGGGCCCACAGTAACGGGCCCAGACATAGAGAAGACCACAGGGATGGCGAGAACTAGAATAGAAACCAATTGGTGGGTACAGAATAAAAAGAAATCTCTACAGAGATATTAACTCAAGGTAGATCCTACATTCATTCTGATTCCTTATCATAACCAATCAAAGCAGACATAGGGGTTAGAATTTATAACATGTTTGGTGGAGATATACAGGCCAATCGATGTGTAAGAGCTCATATGTTGGTCTCCCCAAATTCATATCCTTTCCATATGCATAACATCTTCACCCCTCATATCACCCCAAAAGTCTTAAATTCACTTCAAGTCCCAAATCTCATCTTCTGAATCATCTACATCAAATATAGGTGAGACTTCAGGCATAGTCCACCCTGAGTCAAAGTTTCTCTACATCACCAAACCTTTAAAATATACACTATCAGTTTTGTGCTTTCCCAAGCATTGACATTGCAATTGGAGATATTTAAAGGAAGAAGGGATAACTGGTTCCCAACAAGTCTGAAACACAGATACACTGACATATTCTATGAAAAAATCACAAACTCACAAAGCTTAAAAATAGCCCTCTCTTCTCTGAGCCCATCAAGGCCAGCCTTACCCCTCTGATCTCGGTGGTAGCCTGCCCTCTGCGTTCTGCCTTCCTCCCTGGCGCAGTGCGAGGGTACTTCTGCTGTCCTGATTTGGGTCAGCCCATTGCCCTAGTCCATCGAGTGGCATCTCCACCTCTTTGGATCCAGTAGAAACTTTCTGCTCCGTAAGTACCGAAACCTTACCCCCTTAGCTTGGGATGGCCCCACCCCCTGGCTCATTTTAAAAATGGGTATGATTCTTTGAAATCTACAAGACTATGGCCCCCTCCTTTGAGTTCCTAAAGTTGCTCCACCCTTTTAACCTGACGGCCTAATTCCCGTGCTCCTTCAGTAGTTCCGCTAATCCCTAAGCTGGTCCGGAGATGCACCTCTTCCTTTCTCGGAAGAGAACAGGTAACTTCTGTGGCCTGCTTCCTGTCTAAAGAATTCCACGAGGCAAGCCACAGTCTTTCTTGTTTTCCATTTCTTCAGACCCTTCAGTCTAAAATGATAGATTTTTCACTATTGTACTTGGTAAAATCCATCAGTCATAGGCTTACTGTCTTTAACAAAGAATTGGGTACCTCTCTTCTCCTACGAAACATGCTCTTAGTTTGCACAATAGAATTTTCAAAGTATTTAAGTTCTGTTTCACATAATTAATTTTTAAATCCATCTCTTTTCCTTTTGTATATTACTCTAAGTAGCAAGGAGAAACCATTAGCTTTCTATTTACTCTTTTATGAGGATATTTATATATATAAGTATATATTATTTTATTATTTTTCTTATACAAAATGAGTTATAATATCACTCATTTCATTATTCAATCCACTTTTTACCAGAAAAGTAGCCTTGTCAATTACCCATGATTTGATTACAGGAGGATAAATAGGGCCTGGGATAATAGTTTATCTCAATTTTATATATATATCACATGGTCATATGCTGTTGGTGCTCCTACTAAGCAGTTAAATAGAATATTTGGCAAGCAATGGTCAGCGGATACCCAAAAATCTCCCTTTGTATTGTTTATGATAATAAATTGTACAGTGGTAAAGAAAATTTCCTTGCAACTAAAGCTGTATAACTCTATATATGATTATGTTATAGAGGTGTCACTAAGAAATAATGTACTTTATTTCTTTTTATAATAAAGAACATTACATATTTGCAAGCAAGTAAGGAATTGTCAGAATTTATGTTGTCATAATATGTGGAAAAATTCCATATTTTCCCAAAATGGAATAACATAAAATAAGCCACCAGATAGACAAAGAATGCCTATAGAAAATGGGTTTATTAGATTCCAAAAGAGCCTTGATGTAGATAGAGGTTAACCATACCACCAAAAGACCAGCAGTCACCTCCCCCAGCCCTTCTAGAAGAAAGATGTGCAGTCTGAGTCTACAAAGATCCATGGCCTTGGGAACCTCATAGGGCAGTACTACTCTATCCTCAGGATCACTGCATAGAATCAACAGCAATAACCGGAGGGTTTAAATCTGATTCCAAAATATTTTTTCTGTGGAGACAGACTCAGGTGCACCATTAAAAATTAATGGTCTACATCTCAACCAGAGTCCATTTGGTCCCTGTTAGATTCTAAACAGATCTAAAATGAATTAGAATAGTCAATGGAATATGGATTTCCCCATCTCCATAGGAAAACCTTACATGAAAGAAAATCAAACAACATTGTTTTCCACTGTGTCTTCCAGGGAAAGCTTTCTGATTCTTTCCATGTAAACTCGTTCCCCTTGATGGAATGTATCCTTTTTGATACAATATTTTCTCTCCTGCAATATGCAGATGTCACTATGTGCATGACACACTAAAATTGTTGAGCTCGTTAGGCCACTATCCATTTGCTCCGGCAGCGTGGTAGATCAGGGCTAGGCAAATGGCGCCTCGAGCCAGATGAGCCCCATCCTATTAGCCTCTTTCCATCCGTACCTGTGGCTCTGAAGCAAAATTGAAAATGAAAATAAACGGATCCTAGTTTCATTTATAGAAGTTTAAAGGATATTATTCAGATAACGGTGATTTCATTCATGGAAATACATTTATGGTTCTCAAGCAAGCTTTCAGTTGTTGTTGGGATGGGCTCTTCCGTCCCAAACGTTGGCCGACTCTCATCACAGATAATCCACATTTCCTTAACTTCCATGAAGCGCTTCCAAAAGTCAATTTTCATTTCCAGGTACAAATAAATGGCCAGATAGGCAAAACATACCATCGACTGACTTGATGCATTATATAGATCCAGAAAATATATTTAATAATATGTCAGTCCTATGGCTCATAGTTATTTAAAAGAAATGAAAACAGTTTTGCATTTATAGATTCCCTTTAAAGCAGCAGTTCTCACTCTTCTTTTTTTAATTAATAAATTATTTTATTGGGGACTCTTACAACTCTTTTCACAATCTATATATACATCCATTGTGTCAAGCACATTTGTACATATGTTGCCATCATCATTTTCAATACATTTTCTTTCTTTTTTTAACAATTTATTGGGGCTCATACAACTCTTATCACAGTTCATACATATACATACATCAATTGTATAAAGCACAACTGTACAGTCTTTGCCCTAATCATTTTTTTCTCCTCTTTTCTTTTTCTTAATGCCGCGATCCTTTACTACAGTTCAAGTCATGGTGACCCCCAACCATAAAATGATTTCCATTGCTCCTTCATAACTGTCATTTTGCTACTGTTAAGAATTGAGCGACCCCTGTGAAAGGGTAGGTCGACCCCCAAGGGGTTGCGACCCACAGGTTGAGAACTGCTGCTTTAAAGCGACTACATTGCTACGAAAGTAGTGGAGAAATGCCTTGGACTTATGAAAACCAAAGGGTGTGACTTACACAGAAAATACGGTCATTTGCCGTATTTTGGCACGCAGTTCCTGCTGTGGCTAAAAGTATTTCGCTCTCAGACTACTGTAGATGTGAGACATATGAAAACCCAACAAAAATACTTGCAGTTTTCAATGCACTGAATCTTAAGCATCTCTGTCAATGAGAAACAGATCCCATTTCAAGAAAAGTAAAACTATGATTCAATGAGTTTGGAAAATCGACTTGCCAACAATTAAGCAAGACTTAAGAACTACTCTTAGATTTTTAAGTTTACATGAAATCAAAATCATGAGATGAGACTTCAAAACTTCTTCCAAATGTTCTGCCTAATGTCAACGATTCCCTTGACTGTAAGATAAGTGAATTTGAATAGCCAATTCTTAATTCAAATCACTAATAATTATTTCACTTAAATATGCACATTTTAAATCAAGTTTGAATAGTTTTAATCAGGATTTAAGCATTATATTCCTAATTATGTATCAATTACAGATATATGTATATATATTCAAGTAGATGTATTATGTTTAATCTTATTTGTACTATAAACTTGTTTTTCACATTTATTTTTTAATTAGTAACAAATTGTAACTTTAAATCCATTGGGATTTTATTTTACACAATTAGTTATTTCCTGAAAAATGTTTATTATTCTCTGTTTACTCTAAATTTTTCCAAAGCCTTCGGGCAAGTCAATAAAGGGTCCAGAGAAACAGCCATGACCATAAAGACCTCCAAGCCATTGGAAGCACACAACCCCAATGTACTGGAGAATAAATATCCTGTAATTAAAAAAGTGTTGGAAATCATAGCACATGTTAGAGTTCATATTTGCAGTCCCAGTAAAAATTCCCTCAGCCATATTCTATTACTGTAGGTGTCTAATTTCCTTTACAAGAGAAAGCAGATGATTGGATGATAGTGTAAGAACAAACATCTCAGATTTGGCATGCTGTTTGAGAGGATACTGGGTGGGAGACAATGTATCAATTTCCACAGACATGCATATAATTTTGAAGCATACTGACTTAATTTGAAAGTTATCTGAGTGAAAATGAGGAAAAAGTAGTGCATTTGTTCACATAAGTATAGTAAGTCCAAAAGAATGAGTCTTCTTATTTCCTGGTTCCCCGTTTGTGGCGGCTAGTTTGGAAAGGTCTGTCTCTCAGAGGCCGAATCCCTCTTCTATTCCATTCTACCAGTATTTTATACTCCGAAGGCTTTGCAGGTCAAGTTTACCTCTGAAAAATTTTAGTAGTGTCAATAAATAATATTTCTTCATAAGGAAGAGTCATGCGTTTCTATATGGTCCTATCTAACTATCGCAGCATGAATTGTCATTTCTTTTCTCTCTATTGGGGCTAAAGAGCTAAATTTCTTGGCTAGCTTGGTGTCGCTTTGGGCCACGAGTTTCTATTGCCGTCTTCCAGAGTAGATCTAGAGCATTGCAGCTCTAGAACATGTCTTCTTCTTTCAGTTTGTATACCAACGCAAACATTTTGGAGATGAAACACTGAGAAGAGGCACATTAAAAGACTGGTCAAAAAAAGGGGGGGGAACAAATGGTCTTCGAGCTGCGACGGGCACCCTCCCCCTCATATCTGCAGTAACATGCAGTTACTGACGGCTGGATAGAGTAATCACAAAAAGCCCAGGCAGATCCCTTGGGCTTATTATACACAATATTCACTTTTTCAGTCCAATTTAACTTTAACCCTTGTTCTTCCGGGCATTTCATTATATGTTAAACTTGGGAACAATGCATAATTACTGCAAAATTCTTAAAATTCGACAGATGTGATAAATATTCTCTTTCACAAAACCCCAAATTGGCACCTAGTCTTATGTCTAGATTCAAGAAACCAACCCATTTGAACTCATGTTTTAATCCATTCTCTATTCAATTTGTCATTGAGTTATTTTTTAACTGCGAGTATGTAATATCCTAGGTTATTTTCTAGTGCAGGAGAACTGCCCTGAGGATTTCTGTTATGTAGTCGTGGTACAAACCTTATTCAAATTAGCATGGTTGACATTTGTATTGAGGAAAAATGGTTTTATCAACTAACTTGATGAATGTCGGGTCAGTATCCAGACATAACAAGGACTCTTGCACACTGCCTTGGAGTAGATGGAGACTCACATCGACCAAGGCACAAGTGTGTACTTTGAGACTGTGCACCTACTCTTTATTCAGCGCATCTCGGGATTCCTTGTTTACTGTTGAGATAGTTGGGGATTAGGTCAACTAGATACTCCTGGTGAGGACAGGAGTGGAGGCCGACCTATCAATCTGGTTGCAACCTGGTGCCATTTCCTTGGGAATGTGGCCCTTTGCGTAAGAGAGAGACTGAATCGAGCCAAATTCTCATTGGCCCTCGCCTTCTATGGGAGTTGGGCCTTGTGTGTGGGTTCCTTGATGTCCCGAGTCACCCACCGGTCCCAACAGCCTGTGGTGCATTCATATGGCTGACAATGGAGTCATTTACTTCTGCCTCCACCTGCTTCCCCTTCCTCACCTTACACAGCTACACGGGTCAGGAAAGGCCTGATTTGCACCAGACTGAACTAACTGGAGGAGCCCTGGTGGCACAGTAGATAAATAGTGGTGGCATAATGGTTACACATTGAGCTGGTAACTGCAGGTCAACAGTTCAAAACCACCAGCCACTCCACAGGAGAAAGACAGGCTTTCTTAAAGAGTTACAGTCTCAGAAACTCAAAGAGATAGTTCTACCTGCCCCATAGGGTCACTATTAGTCGGGGCATTAACTTGTTGGCAGTGAGTTTGGTGTTGTTTTTCTTTCTTTCTTTTTTTTCCTGAAGTTACCTGTTTCTACAACTATATTAGCCATTGCTCAATATAAATTTATGGTAAACATAAACACACACAGATTCGCTGGTTTTGTTTCTCTAGAGAACTCCACCCAACACAATGGATTTCACTCTTGACGTCACAAACACGACTTACTTGGTGCTACAGTCTTAAGAGAATGCCTAGGCAACACGTTTCAATATCAGAAATATATATATATATATATATATATATATATATATATATATATATGCTTTGATTTAACAAACATGTTTCTAATCTCTTTCTCACTGCCTTACTCTCCATCCATTGGCTCAGAACATTTTTCTCTCTGGCCTCAATATCTACAACTGCAAATTAAAGGCACTGTAACAACTTGATCTTGCTTGTATTCTAACAAGGAACATTTAAACACAATACACAAATCATCCTTAAACAAAAGTCAAACCTATTGTCATTGTGTAGATTCGGACACATTGACCCAAGAGGACAGGGTAGAAATTCCCATTGAGGTTTCTAGGGAAACCTTATCTTTCCAGGATCAGAAAATCTGATCTGGGGCGAACAAGTTTTCATCACAAGAATAATTAAGGAAGAGTTTATTTGGATGCATTTGGTTAAAAAACATCTTTAACTAGGATGGGAACAATAATAGGTTTCATAGTGTTTAAATGCGAACCTATCTTCTGATTTCCTATGAGTCACCTGGAAATACTAAAGTTATTTTCAGACGGGAAAAATGAATAGAGCCAGTCCCACATGGGAGGTCTTGCTGATGATTTGGTAACCATAGTATTAATCTATTCCTGGCATAGATGATTCTACCTTTGAAAGGTAATCTGTCAGTTCTTGTAGGCGTTCATGGTTAAACCATCCAGAATTTTCAAATGCCCTTTAATGTTCTTCTCAAGAAAATTTTTAATGACTACCAAGCCTCTATTTTTTTCAAAACTCTTACAAAGTATTCAACTTTCAGTATGCTGTCTACATAGCATCAAATGCCAGAGTTGTGTTGTTCATTTTGTATAAATAAACCAAAACTAGTACAACGTTTATGTTATAAATCTTCTGTTCTTGACACGATCCTGCCTTGGCTCTTCTCCTCCGATCTCTTACAGGTACACTGTAAAATTCTCTTTCTTAAATATAAAGTAAACATACTTCTTCACAAGTTTAGACTTTCTATTAAATTGTAATGTAAAATTGTAATGTGAGTCTTAATGACTTATTTTTATCCCAGTAATAACTTATTCCTTAACTAGATCTAACACGTAACTTCAATGCGTTCTTTTAATAGGCTTTTCTCTTGTTTTGTTCTCTTTTTTGGTCAACCCTGAGCTTCACTGAAACTATAGACAAACAGATGACAGCTCACAAAGGCACCGTGCTCTACAATTATCTCTATTGCTGCCAAAGAAATCTAGCAATCAATCAGCAAAAAATTAATTTTGTGTTTTCTGGGAAATTAAACTCCTGGACGGATGAATAGAAAGTGGGAACAAAGCTTAAACAGTTCTCTAGCTGCCTTACATGGAAACAAACACACATGAGATAAACACCTATCCGGATAGAAGCTCTTCAGAGTTCGCTTTCAGTAGTCTCCGCTTCACAGAAACAATAAACTCATGATGCACGCATCATTTTTTGTCTCTTTTTGGTAGATATTGGTTATTTTTTAGGCCAGAGATGCATTAATGACGATTGCTCTGGCCGTAAAAAAAATAAACTGTATGTCGGTGCTTCCATAGATTTGTCTTCAACTTCTGTGGGTCCTCACACAGTCGGCATAACGATGAAATTGCTCCTCATGTATGAGCTCCCAGCATGATACCATAAGCCGCAAATCTGTATATGTAACTTAAGTTGTGAGAAAAGAAAGGTTGTGTTTTCCATTACTTATTACCTTGGCTGCCAATAACAATTCATACCTTGCTAAATGGTCTATGCCTTAGACTCGAAACCACAAATTTGGCAGTTTAAATCCACCAGCTGTCCGACGGAAAATATATAAGGTTTTCTGCTCTCCGAACTGCACCATCTTGGAACCCTGACGAGTAATTCATTCCGTCCAGTAGGATCACTGTCTGGTGAAATCGACCCCATGGCAGTTGGTTCTGGGAGAAATGTAAATGTGCACTTTAAATGACTTTATCAAGACATGTTGTTCACATGGGTTTTACAAATTATTATGTATTTTAAAAAATTGAATTACTACTGTATTTAAGCATGGCTGATTAATTTTGAGAAACTCAGGTAAACTCTTTTGTTGAAAATGTGCTACTTGACTTTCCCAAGCAAATAGATTCATAAGAAATCCTCATACCCTAATAAAAATTGGAAGAAAATTCGCTTTCCTCCCGCTGTTTGACTATAAAGTCTTAAGGATTTGCACACAAAATATTTGCTATGCTGTTTCAGTTTAGATAGGATGCTTTCCATTACTTCTACTGGGTGATAACAATTCATAATATTCAATATTAAAATTTTGCCATTATACTTTTAACTAAGATTGAGTACTTACTGCACCTCACCCTGGAGAAAATAAAAATCCTCAGAACTGTGTAGATAAACAACATCATTATAATAAATAAGAGAGAAAATGAAGTGTTCAATGATTTCATTCTACATAGATCCACAATGAATGTCTGCTATGGATTCAATTGGATCCTCCCAAAATTAGTGTCCCAAATCCTAACACCTGTACCTCATGCTATAACACTTTCTGGCCATGGCTTGTTAAGCTCACAGTATAGTATTGGTGTAAGGTGTGTCGTAAACCCATCTCTCTTTTTTTAGTGATAATAGAGCAGATTGAGCAGCACAGTGAGCGAGCAAGCTGAGATGAGGTTAAGTTACAGGTGAAGCCACATGAACTTATGTGAGGAGTACAAGTTGAAAAGAGATAAAAAAAATTTTTTAAACTTCCTCTAGAGTCAAAATCTTCCCCTAGAGTTGAAACCCTGAATTAGGACTTCAGGTTACTTGTGAGAAAATACATTTTTATTTTATTTTTTTTGCTAAAGCTGCCCACTTGTCCTACTTTTTGTAACCGCAACATTATTCACCTGAGACAATCACCAGAGGAGCAATCCGTACTCAAGAATTCAAAGGCCACATTACATTTGGGGAAATATGCTGCAGAAGACCTCTTTAAAATCTTGGAAAGATAAGCCAGCACTTTGATAACTAAGACGATCTAACCTAACCCACGGTCTTTTCAGTCACCTCCTTTGCAGGCCATCTTTCGTTGGTGAAAAAAAAGGCAGACAAAAGAGGGATTGGTGGGTTTGGACTGGGATGTTGATGAAGAACGGTGAATATGTGTGAACTGTCCAGAGAACGAACAACCTCGTTCTAGAAGAAATGCTGCCAGAATGGTTCCTTTGCATCAAAGATGTCAAGAATTGGTTTACTCACTTGGAGACATCATATTTGTTAACAAGTATGAGGAAAACCTCCGTGAAATGGATGTGCACCTTTGAGGAAGAGAAAATAGAGAAAAAAGACTCAAACATAGCAACCATGAAGATGGCATTTAGAGCAGGGCAATGCTGCGTTCTACTTTACATAGTTTGCCTTGAATCATCAACTCTTTGCGGTAACTAAAAACATATGCTTATTGAATTTAGTTTTTTTTTCTTTCTCAACTTTGAGGTAAAGCACATATCCCTTCTATTGTGTAGGATGGATTACTTATGCTGCTATGCATGCTGTTTCCTCCTGTGTCTCAGGAATTTTTATATCCCTGGTGTCTTGTATATATTCAAACTCTTCTACTAAAATGGATGCTCCTGTCAATATTTAAAGAAGCTCAAGTCACTCTCATCTAAAATTAAAACGCTTCCTTCTACAGGTCTCCAACATCTTCCACTATCGTTTCCACTTTCTCTTTGCCAGAAAAATTTTACTTAAAAGAATTCTTTATTATCATTATTTTCTTCCTTCACTCCTTAACATATTTGCATCTGAGTTTGTTCTCTTGAGCTAGACCAAACCTTTCTTATCAATTATTTGAAACAGATCTATCCATGTTGTAAGAGGAAAGTCCGCACATTCAAATGTATTTTATAGAGACCCCTTACTGTTTTCAACAGGACAAAGCAAGATGCAGACAGATCACACAGACGAGGCATAATGGTGTCCAAGTGATTCATGGTCTTGCAGCTTCATTACAAACTATAGGGAAAAAATGGAAAATGTCACAAAATCCTGGTTGGTGGCAAATCAGGTCAACACTATCCAAAAGTGGGACCATGATTCCACCTACATAAGCAATTACAGGTTTACAAGAATGGTTCTGGGACTCTCCAATCATTGTCTCTGATATTTGAGGGTATAACTAATGACCATGTGGTCTGACACCCCCATTTTTTAAGGGCACACTTGGCTAAGTTCCATGAGCTGACAATGCAGAATGACCATATTGGGACAGAGAAGTTCCTATGGCTTTCTGAGATTTTAAATCTTCATGAGGACTGACTGCTTCATCTTTCTCCTATGGAGCTGCTGGTGAGTTTGAGCTATGGACCTTCAGGTTAGCAACCCAGCATTAAACCACTACATAACTAGGTTCCCAGACTGGCTGGGTGAGTCCTAATATACATTCAAACACACCCTACTTCTGCTTCATGGTCAGATGGGACTAAACAGAAGCTGAATATACATTGTTGTGGAGGGGAAACGACCCAAAATTCAATTATATTTTATAGACACCATTTAATCACGTCTAAAACAGAACCAAGACAATACAAAGACCAAAAAATGAATCATTTGCATTGGGGAAACATTGGGCATTTGAGTCAGCATGTGAATGACCTCATAACAGTGTCAAGTCCCTACATCACTGTTGTTTAGTGTCCTTTATTCAATTCCAATTTACGGTGGCCATCTGTACAGCAGGACACACTGACAGGTACTGTGTTATCCTTACAATTGCTGTGTTTGTTGCTCAGCTGTCACTGTGTCAACCCATGCCATTAAGCACCTTCCTTAGTTTTTGTTTTTTTTTTTAATCATTTTGTTAGGGGCTCATACAACTCTTATCACAACCCATACATACATCAATTGTGTAAGGCACATTTGTTCATTCATTGCCCTCATCATTCTCCAAACATTTGCTCTCAACTTAAGGTCCTGGCATCAGCTCCTCATTTTCCCCTCCCTCCATTCTTCCCCCTCCCTCATGAACCCTTAAAAATTTATAAATTATTATTTTGTCATATCTTGCTCTGTCTGACGTCTCCCTTCACCCACTATTCTGTTGTCCATCCTCCAGGGAGGAGGTCACATGTAGATCCTTGTAATTGGTTCCCCCTTTCCAACCCACCCTCCCTCTAAGGTCCCAGTATCGCCACTCACACCACTAGTCCTGAAGGGATCATACGCCCTGGGTTCTCTGTGTTTCTGGTTCTTATCTGTACCATTGTACATCCTCTGGTCTAGCCAGACTTGCAAGGTAGAATTGGGATCATGATAGTTGGGGGCGGGGGGTGGGGGTGGGCAAGCTCTTAGGAACTAGAGGAAAGTTGTATTTTTCATCGTTGGTACGTCACACCCTGTCTGGCTTGTCTCCTCCCTGAGACCTCTCTGCAAGGGAATCTCCAGTGGCCTATAAATGGGCTCTGGGTATCGACTCCGCACTCCCCACCTCATTCACTATGGTAAGATGTTTTGTTCTGATGATGCCTGATACCTGATCCCTTCAACACCTTGTAATCGCACAGGCTGGTGTGCTTTTTCCATGTGGGCTATGTTGCTTCTGAGCTAGATGGCCGCTTGTTTACCTTCAAGCCTTTAAGACCCCATACGCTATATATATTTTTATAGCCAGGCACCATCAGCTTTCTTCACCATATTTGCTTATGTACCCATTTATCTTCAGCGGTTGTGTCGGGAAGGTAAGCATTATAGAATGCTAATTTAATAGAAGAAAGTATTCTTGAATTGAGGGAGTACTTGAGTGGAGGCCCAATGTCCTTCTGCTACCTTAATACTAAACCTACAAATTTATGCACATAGATCTATTTCCTCATCCTCATATATAAATATATTTGCATATATACATGTCTTCATCTAGACCTCTATAAATGACCTTTGCCTCCCAGCTCTTTCCTCTATTTCCCTTGACTTTCCTCCTGTCCCACTATCATTCTCAGTTCCCACCAGGGTTTCAGCAATTCCTCTTTGATACATTACTATTGATCATGCCCTACCAGGCCTCCCACACCCTCCTCACCACCAATTTGGATCTCTTGTTCTTCCCTTGTCTCTGGATTTGTTAACACCACTTCCTTTCCTCCCACCTTCCCCTCTCCCATTTCCCCCTGGAACTGTCGGTCCCGTTGTTTTCTCCTCCAGATTGTTCATCCAGTCTATCTTATTTAGACAGACCTGCAGAGACAACAATATGCACAAAAACAAGACAGAGCAAAACCAAGCAACAATATACAACAAAAAAACAACAACAAACCAATGACAAAACAAAACAAAGCACAACAAGAAAGAAAAGCCTGCAGCCAGTCCAAGGATCATTTGTTGGCCTTTAGGAGTGTTTTCATCTTTTTCATTGCTTTCTACTTCCAAGCATGATAGACTTTTCCAGGGAGTAGTCTCTCCTGACAACACACCTAAAGCCTATCAGATAGTCCTCATCCTTGCTTCTAAGGGTCTTTCTAGCTGTGCTTCTTACAAGGCTGATTTGTTTGGTCTTTTGGTAGTCTGTGGTATTTTCAATATTTTTCACCAGCACCTCAATGCAAATGCATCAATTTCCTGTCTATTTCCCATATTAATTGGCCAATTTTCACATGTATACGAGAAGATTGAAGATACCATGGTACACGTTAATGTTCAGAGTAACAGCCTTCCTCTTCAACAGACTGGGCAGCAGATTTACACAGTAAAGTGTGTCACTGGAGCTCGTGACTGCTGCTTTCCTGTGCACAAATTGTGGACCCAACCAAGATGAAATTCTTGACAATTTCCATCTTTTCTCTTAGTGTCATTTGGATTTTGTTATCTCTTGGTCTAGTTGTAAAGTTTGTTGTGTTGTAATGTTGAAATCCATATGCAGGCTGCAGTCCTTCAGCTACAATAGCAACTGTGTCAAGTCTTTGATTTTAGCAAGGTTAAATGTGCACATCGAAACTTACTAAACCTTCCTGCCATCCTGATGTGCGTTTGTTCATATAATGAAGTTTCTCAGGTTACTTTATTAGCATATGGGTTGAACACGAATGCTGAAAGGATTCAGGCCTGAAACACCACTTTCCTGATTTAATGTTCAGAATACTGTATCTTACTCTAATGCAAAAATTAGCAAACTAAATTTTTCGGTAAATCATTTTATCTCAGTACTATCCATAGTTGGTTATGTTCCACATAATCGAATGCCTTTATATATTCAATAAAATGCAAATAAACGCTTTTCTGATATTCTATTTTCCATCTAAGGTCAGCACTAATATTCTGTGTTGCACACCCTCTTCTGACGCTGGGATTGATTTCTGGCTGCTCTGTGCTGTTGATGTCTTGCTGCAACCATCATGAATCATCTTCAGCAAAGTTTTACTTATATGTGATATTAATGATATTGCTTAAATATTATCCTCATCCTTTTTTGTGATCCAAGTGTTCTTTTTATCTCCCCTGATTTTTAATGATCATTTGGTTTCTTCTGGTAGCATGTTCTTAATGTCACCCCACAGCTCCTCAAGTCTCTGTCTTTAGTGTTCAATTAATCAAACCTATTTTTGAGCTATTCTCAAAATTCAGGCATGATATGTTCAAGGTTATATATATATTAGAAGTGAAAGAAAAGATCTTATTGAGGGAAAAGTACTCCCGGACAGATTCCACAACCCAACAATTGTAGGTTAGAGAAGTCGTGCCTGGTGTTAGGGTGACAGGATATATATATATAGCTTAAAGTCATGTGGGCAGGTATGGAAAGTCATGTGGGCAGGTAATGCGATTGCAAGTTTCAGGTCATGAGATGACCTGTCAGTAAATCATCTTGTTCTCAGCAAACGTGCTTCCTGCAGCGCTAGGGAGAGGAGGCTGTACCCTGCCTGGGAGGTGAGCTCTGTGACATTCTGGAGGCAGGTACTGTGAAGTTCCGCAGGTCATTTGTCTTCTTGAGAGGCTCCTACAGGGGGCTGCCTGGTCCAGGCCTGGCCCAAAGTCTTAATAATTGTGATGACGGGCGTCGTGATCTATCTTTAACAACTTTCTGCTGAGGTTGGGTGACCAGGGGGTCGAAAATTAAGAGCTGGGATGTCTGGGGCCCAGGCCTGTTGGAAGCAGACTATAAGAGTGAGGTAAAATCTGGTAGAAGGTTAGGTTGGAGATGGCTTTCATCTGTTCCTCAGCCCCGCTTGGTGGTCCACGTGGAGATGAGAGACTGGAGGAGAGGAGAGAGTGGGAGGGGAAGGAGGACAAGGGGAAAGGATTGAGGACTTGGGGAGAAAGGACGGGAAGAACGGAGAGACTCAAGGTCATATTTTGCCTCTCATGAACTTTTTCAAATTTTCAACTGCAACTTCAACTTGAATTTCCATATGAGCAATTGGTGGTCATTGGCAACCCGTGGCCTTGTTTTCACTGCTAATGAGTTGCTCCACCATTCCTTCCCAAAGATGGAGTCAAGTTGATTTCTGTGTATTCCCACTGGAGAAGTGAACATGCAGAGTTACCATTTATGTGTGATTTAAAAAAGGCCTTTACCATGAAGAAGGAGTTGCGAAGAAGTTGGTCTTGCAAAAATCATGTGATCACCAGCATCATTTCTACTGCCAAGCCATATTCCCTAACTACTAGTATTCCTTCCTTTTTGTTTCCAAATTTTGCATTCCAATTACCAAGTATTATAAATGCCTCTTGGTTGCATGTTTGATCAATTTCAGACTGAAGAAGTTGGTAGAATTCTTCAAGTTTCTCATCAGTAGCTTTAGTGATTGGTGTATACATTTGAATAATAGTTGTATTAATTTGACTTCTTTATATGAGCATCGATATAAATAAGACAAGGAAAACAAAGGGAACTGTCACAAAATCATGATGGTACATCAATTTATCATGGACTGGAATACAGAGAGGGAACAGAACCTCGAGTGGGTTATATTCATGTTGTAAATTAGACTTTACTAGACTTTACTGGTGCAGTGCAGGACACTCAGATCACCTTGGTTGGGGTATGACCATGACCATGTAGTCTAATCCATCAAAGGAATGCTGAAAAAAGTTCCGCAAGATACACTTCCCCTTCCTGGGTTAGCCAGGGAATTCATAGCAAATACTCTCCGCCTGAGGGAGGACAAAACCTTTTACAGGTCTGTCTGGTCAGTGGTCAGAAGAATTCAACAGAACTTGAATCTACTTGGAGGCTCAAAATAGATTTAGCCTTCTGCAAATGTGGTGCTCAGAATTTAATCTCTATTACAATGCCAAGGCCAAAAATGGAGTTAAAGCTCTCACTGTGGTCCGAGGCCTTCCGCACACCAATTGCTTACAATTTAAGCTCTAATACACAGGGAAAAGGCCAAAATACTGAACAATGCACAAGGTCCTGCTTAGTTGGCCCTTGCCTACTGCTTTCTGTCCTCCTGGGTCTCTGACAGGAGATATTTGCACACTCTTGTCCAGCACCCCACTCCACTATCTTTGCCCAGTTAGCTACATACACTTCAGATGTCCCTAAGCATTCTGATTAGAACTCCAAGTTAAGTCTGCTTTATGTCTCCTCTTCCCTGATAGGAGTTGTCTTCATTTGTAATGTTGAATTTATTAATTTGATTATATAATTAAGGGTTATCCTTCCTTTTATTATTTTGTAAATCCTATGTGCAATCTCCTTTTTAAACATTTTTTTCATCATTATTTTTCCAGCACAGAGCCAAATGTCAGGCACTCAAATGTCTTTATCCAGACTCAAGATGACTCCACGTTTTGTGGTGTAGAAATGCCTGCTCCCATGAGGTTTTCAAGGCTGTCTATGTTCAAATCACCAGCATTTATTATTGCTAGTAGTAGAGTGAGTAACCGTTTAAATTCAGAGTCTCCTACTTGAGACTGGTACTTAAGAAAGGAAAAGAAAATGCTTATTTCCTGACAGATTCTTGGCTCACAGTAATATCTCCTTTATTGGTAAGAGAAAAATCTTGACATTTTACTAAGGTTATTCTCTGAATCAAAACAAGTAAGTTTTGAAAAGCTGATCCCCAGGAGAGAAAAAAAGACAAAGTTGTAAACACTTTCCCAGGAGGATCAAGGCTATTATCCATCATTATTTTGTAAACAGAGTCAATTAAAGGCATTAACATGTAAAACATTTCTTCACAAAGTGCTCACTGGGACGGTTGGAATCTTGGCAGAATCGGAGGAGGTGGGGGAATAAATGGGAAGGGAAGGGAAAGACTTTAGACCTTTAACAGCCAAGAGTGTGAATACTTTATGTCTCTGAATTTGTTCATGCGCTCTTTAAAAAGCAACTGCTTCTGAACCTGTGCTTTTCAATTACTTGAAAAATTGTGCTTCTTATTTACTGTATAGAGGGCAAAGCAAAGTAGTCAGATATAATAGGTTAAAGAAAAACCAACTTTAGATAAATGAATTTCCTTGGTCAAGCGATTCTTTAGTTGTCTCGGGGGTGTAACCATACTAAACCACGATACAATGATTTTAAATTACTTAATTTTCTTCTATTAAATTTTAAGGGAATGTTTTCTGAGATGTGAGAATTTGTACCCAGAATGTGACAGAGCCCGTGTTTCATGGCCCTGTATTTTTACAACACAAAGAAAAGGAAAACAAAGAAACAGAAAAACTCACAAAATTTTTCAAAAGAATCAAAACATAGGCATATAGACACACATACACACACGCACACACACGCACACACGCACGCACGTGCACACACACACGCACGCACAGACACACACACACACACGCAAAATTCCATAAATTCTTTTCCCAGGCAAGGAATCATAAGTATCTCTCAATTAGAGGGTGGTTGGAACTTAAAATCACTAAACTGTCCTCAAGTTTATCCACCACAGGCTTTTCTTACAGCTTCTAGTCTATCTCCAATTATTACCACTGCTGTGACTGCATAATGTATCGGACACCTTGAGTTTTACCAGATTTGTTCCTAGTCCAGAATCAAGCAAATAAAAGCCAAGTACTGATAAGCAAATGCAGAATGTTCTTTACCGTATGTTTGAGACAAAGCATAAAGCGTCTCAGCAGCCACTCCTTGGAAGAAAGATGAAACTGTCTTCTCCCATAAAGATTTACAGCCTCAGACACTTTCTATTGGTTCACTCACTCAAACAAACAAACAAAAACCCCTCACTGCTATCAAGTCAACGCTAGCTCATAGCGAACCCTTGTGGGTTTTATGTTTCTAAGAGTAGAAAGCCCAGTCTTTCCCCATCAGAGCTGCTGGTGGTTTCAAGCTGCCAACCATGCAGGTCACAGCCTAACACGTAACCCCTACATCACCAGGCTCCTCTATTTGGTGATTAGGAGTCCGAGTTAACTCCATGGCAGTGGGTGCCCTCCCCTCCCCACCCCACCCCACCCCATAGGACTCTTGCCTTCAAGACCTGAAGAGAAGAAGGGAGAGAAGAGCGATGGTCTTTATTGCAGCTCCTAGAGGAGATGGAAGGACCCTAGTGGCTACATTTCAGCTGCTAAGAGTGTGGAGGTTCAAACTGCTCAGCCACTACACAGGCAAAAGGCCTGGCAATCTGCCTTCATAAAGATTTACGACTCTGTTCACTGCTCCCAGTCGATTCTGACTCACAGAGACCCCACAGGACAAAGTAGAACTACCCAACAGTGGGTTCCAACAGTGTAAAGCTTCACGGAAATAGAAAGCCTTATCTTTTTTCCTAAGAGTGGCTGGTGGTTTGGAACTGCGGTCCTTTCAGTTAGCAGCCCAAGTCAAAACCCACAATGCCACCTGGGCCCCTTCCCTTCAAAAGTCCATACAGCCTTGGGACAGCCAATGGGACAGGGTTCTATAGCGTTACTGAGTTGCAATCAACTCAACAGTACACGAGAGACACCTTGTAACCATGCAAAACTCACCAGCGCTGTATGTACAGAATGAAGGCGCTTTGATAGCTACACGTCGGAGGAAGTGCCCACACCCACTTATATCATGATGTCTTTGCCAACAAAATCTTCCTTAATACTAGGGTGGGAAAGATGGCATTGTTATTATGCACATACAATATTACTCACAGGAAATTTGAAAGACGGCTACTTGGCCCACTGACTAAAGAGATCCCTATTTGTACCTACCCAATAAAGATGAACCAATATAATATTCAAATTATGGTACAATATCATTAATGTCACATGTAAGAAAAATTTTGCTGAAGATTATCCAACAACAGTTGCAGCAGTACTTTGACAGGGAGCTTCCAGTATTCAAGTCTAATTCAGAAGAGGTTGCATACCAAGGAATACCTTTGCTGAAGTCTGATGGATCTTGGCTGAAAGCAGAGAAACCTAGAAAGATGTTTGCTTGTGTTTTATCGACTAAGCTAAGGCATTTGACTGTGTGGCTCATAATAAACTCTGGATAACCTTGAGAATGGAATGGGAATTCCAGAACACTTCATTGTGCTCATGTAGAAACTACACATGGATCAAGAGTCAGTTGTGCAAAGAGAACAAGGTTATACTACTTAGTTTAAAATCAGGAAATGTGTGTATGAAGGTTATACCCTATCACCATCTTACTAGATATCTATGCTGAGCAAAAAAGCAGAGAAGTTGGATTAAGGCTGATTTACAACGTACTTGCTAGATGCTTGCTGAAAGTGAGGAGGATTTGAAGCTCTTGCTGAGAGAAGTCCCGGGTAGCAGCCTTCAGTATGGATACAACTCAATGTAAAGAAAACCAAGAGCTGAATCATAAGTGAATCAGTAAGTAACACCATGATAAACAGGGAAAAAAAAGAGGTTGAAGTTATCAAAGATTTCATCTTGCTTGGCTCCATAATCAAGATTCCTGAAATCAGCTTTTAAGAGATTAAACTGGGAAGTGCATTAAGTAAGTATCATGCACAAGATCTCTGTAAAGTGTTGAAAGGCAGAATTGTTATTTTTGAGGACTAAAGTATACTTTAATCGTTAGCCGAAGCTATAGTATTTTCAATTGTCTCAGATACATAAGTAAGATCAAAGAAGAATCGATGCATTTGAATTATGGTACTGTTGAAGAATATTGAAATTACCAGGGACTGCCAAAGGATTAAACAGGTCTTTCTTGGAAAAAGTACAGCCAAAATGGTGTTCTTAGATGCAAGGTTATGAGACTTCATCTCCTGTACTTTGGACATATTATCAGGAAAGCCTGATGCCTAGATAGAGAAGTACATCGTGCTTGCTAAAGTATTGGGGCAATGAAAAAGAGGAAGACTTTGGACAAGATGGATCGACACAGTGGCTGATCGATGGGCTCGAACGCCCGCACAATTGGGAGGATGGCAATGTTTCTTTTGGTTGCATACAGGGCCACTGTGATTCAGAACTAACTCAATGCCTCCTAACAAAAACAACAGTTTTACTCGAAATTTGTGTAAGTCCTGTAGTTGGCAGCAATAAAAGTAAGCCAAGACATTCCGATGATAAACCATAGGAAAGAGGAATTTATTAAGCTCCTATCAGTTCCCAGACACTGGGACAAGTTTGTACCAAGGTTATTTTATTTAAGTCCCACAATATGCTTTTGATACATTCATTATTCCCATCTGACAGCTAAAGTCTTCAGAGTAGATTTCTGACTAAACCCTTAAAGTAAGCACTGTAGTTGGTATCCAAAATCTGAGCTATTCGATTTAAAAATCGGTGTTACTTGGTGAGTGGTGTCTGAGATCTTAAAAGTCTGAGAGCTCCTAATATGAAACTGTTGGTCTCTTCCTGTCTGGAGCAAAGCACAGTGAAAGAAACCAAACACTCAAAGCAGAAAACAGCCCTCACAGGAACCACAGCCTCTTCCAGCCTGAGATCAGACAAACTAGCTGTTTCCTGGCTACCAACACTGAGAGGGGCACATAGGAAGGTCCTGGCTGGACTGGAAAGCCTCTGGTGGGCTAGGGGCTACACGCTCCGCTGCGAACCCATCAGCCTCTCTGCCAGAGAGAAATGAGGTTTTCTGCCACAGTAAAGACTTACAGCCACCCAAACAGGTCTCTTCGGCCTGTAGAGTCACTAGGAGTCATAATTGACGGCAGTAAGTGGGCGTGTGCTTGTAACAGGAGAAAACTGTAGAACAAAACTCAAATTAGTAAAATTTTAAAAAAATTTAAAGAACCACGCTTACAGGATTTATGGCGACTAGCCAAGTCCCTGGGACTGTCCATCTAAGACACTCTTTCAATGTGGAACTGAAACAGATCCTGGTTGTCAACTCTCGGCTGATTATTCGCATGGTCTATCAAATCTGCAGTAACACCCATAAAGAATGCGCTTCTCTGAAAGAGCAACTACAAGAGTCGGAATCGTTAACATTGATCCCAAAGCAAAGATGAGAAAGCAAGAAAGGGGCAGGGCGGTTGGAGGCGTGAAAAAAGGTAGAAATGATGAGAATGCTGATACGTTACATTGCAGGGGTTGGAACCAATGTCAAAGAACCATTTGTGTATGCATCACTGAAGCGGGATCTCAATTGTTGCATTCACCTAAAACAGTAAAACATTACAGAACACAAACCTGTGCTCTCTGCCCTGCTTCTTGCTTTCTCCTGCTTCTCTATCTTTTGTCGTTTGGGGCTTTTTTCCGTTTCACGTCTCCTACTGTGATGTTTTAAATCTGTTATCTCCTGCCAAAGGCAGGGTGCAGTTCAGATAGGCAGATTGACTCCTGCTCCAATAAGCAGCGTATGATTTGTCCAATCATAACCTCCACCAAAGCATCCATCAGACTTGGTTTATTTTTACTGACTTTCATCTTATTCTCTCTGCCTCACCAACTCCCCACCCCCCACCCCAGCTCCCTGACCCCTGACCTCTTTTCTTTTTAGATTGTCAATGTTATCGCTGCTCAGAAACACTTTTCCAAAAGAAAGCTCTTCCCTAGGAAAGGCAGGCACACAGCCCGTGGTAAACTTGAGGCAGTTTAGGGATGTACCCAGCAATGCCTGGGATGCGTCTTGAGATGACTTTGACAGACTTTTGGATGTTGCGATTGTCTTCGTTGCCACAGAAGATTGATTTTGTCGGACCTGGAGTCCCATTCAATATGACCATTTGATGATATTCTTCCAGGCTAATGTAACTTAAAAAGCAAGCACGAGAAGAAAGGCAGAACCAAGCAGTGTTGATTTCTAGAGACAGTTCTTAAAGTAAAAAGTTTCTGTTATTATAGATGCCTACCGCGAGATCGAGATGCACCTTTTTATAACATGCCTCGGGTTTGGAGGTTGGGCTGATTTAAATCTGGTGCCACTTTTGCTCCCTCCTGGTATTTTGCATTTTGATGAAAACGCGCTATAAGCTTTCATAAAGGCGGCGGGGAAGGGAGGGGGGCAGTCGGGTTAGAAAAATGTGTCACTGCTGCTGTCCGGGCCTGTGAACCGGGTCAAGCGGGACATAGCATTTCTTCCTTCACACATCCTGGTCCGGGGAAGCCTGAGAACCCGAAAAAAGTGCTTGGCACAACAGTTTCGCAGGAAAGAAAGCTATTTTAAAAGTCTTTTGGGAACATGTTTGTGAAACAGGAAAAAACATACAATTGAGTTGATAATAGCACTCCATAAAGGCTCGCTTCAGGGAGATGGGTTTGCCATAGCCTTTTCACAGGGAACGTGTTGTTCTTAAGCGGCGGTTCTCACTTAAGCAAAGCTTCATTCGGTGAGGAGCGCCTTCCTGTGCGACTTCTTTTGCACTGGAAAATCTATTTTTAAACAACAACCCAGACTTAGTGACAGGAGTAAATAATTTAAAATAAACTCTGTTTGGTGTGTGCACAATTAAAGCACATCACGGAGCGCATCACGGGTTGGTGTGCCTAGCAGACAGCTGGAGTCCTGCATCCAGGCTCCCACCCAGGATGTCCCCGAGGCCCCCCAGTCCTCACAAAGGGTCCCTTCCCCCGAGCTCCCCCAAGCGTCGCTCATTCCGCTTCATTTTGGGCGACCTCCAGACTTCCCAGATTCATGCTTTGCACCATCCACACTTTTGGTGATGGATGGATGCTTACAGTTGCGTCTTCTCCTTCCAAATGGCGCCCCATCAGCAAAGGGCGGTTCTGAAAGCTTTCTTCGTGTCCCTGTCATGAGATCAATTCTCCTGTGAGGGGGCGGTCCCCCTCCTTCCTGAGGCCCATTTTGAGGGCTTTCTAGCCTGAAGCGCTCATCTGCTGGCCCTGTTGCTGGCACTGCTGGCCTGCAATCCATAAGGTTTTCAGGAACCATTCTCTCCTCCTAACTTGTTCTTCGTGGAAGGTTTGCTGAAGCATGCTCACCGTGGGGGGGGAGGGGAGCATGTGAGTGTTTAAAATACTGGCCACCTGGCTTCTGGCGTCACTGTCGACCCAGTACTGAGAGGTGAGTGGGGAGAGCAATGTTACGGGGTATAAATCTTATTTCGTGAAATACTAGAAAACTCCATAGAAGAAACGTACCAGACATTTGATGATGTACAACTATTTAACTTAAAAATCCCAGCAGAATTGTGCGTGTTTCCAATTATATTGTGGAGGAAGAGCGGATATTTGTGGACATTGACTTCTGACTTTGTGAAAGGAAAGTAGGTGTAAAGCCCTAAGTGCAAAGCGCTGGAAGGATGTGTTTTGTTGCTGTGCTCTCTGAGCAATTAATTCTTTCCATATTAGATCTCCTGGAGAGAAAATGTTCCATCAAGTTCAAAGCATTTTTCCCAACCCCCCTCCACCTTTTACTAATTGCCTGAGACTTGGCCACTTGCCTCCTTCAAATGAAAGAAGCTTGACCAAAATCACCGGAAAATGACTAATTATGCCCACAATAGGAAAATTATTCTGATTAAGTACTTCAGACCATAAAATTAAGTTCCAAATGTAACTACAAAATTACCTCTCATTATTAATTATCCAACTATTCAAAGTGAACTGCTCCGTAGGTTAGTAAGTAAGCATAGAGTGATATAGATATATGGGATGATAAATGATCCAATATACTGTTAATAAAGGCTTTTATCAAGCAAACAGGCCCCCTACTGTCTAATCAATTTAACTCATAATGACTCTATCTGAACTTTATGAACCTCCCCTATAGGAGGGAGAAGGACTGTCCCTTTTCATAAAAGGTTGGAACTTTTATGAAAGCTGACTGTCACAGTGTTCTCCAGTACAATGGAAGGTGAGTTCAGATTGCCAACTTTTAAACTTTGTAGCCAAGATCTTTAAGCCCTGTCCCCTCAGGGCGTTTTATCCAAAGACAAAAGGAAAACCCAAACAAACCAACTCACTGTCATGGAGTGGATGCTGTCACTCTTTACAGGGGTAGAAAACCCCTTGTCTTTCTCACAAGGGCTCATTATTGATGATTTAAAACTAATGTCAAATTGGTGGGTTTTATATTGTTTTCAGTAGATTAGCGTGATGTGCTTTTTAAGGTATTTTATTATTTGATTTGACTATCTGATTATAATATAGTTTTTTTTAAATTATTAGAGCTTTACTTTATGTAGGCTCCATAGTGACAAAACCCATCCACTGCCATCAAGTTGATTCTGTGTCATAGACTCGTAATGGCTCCTTCAGGTCTGCAGGGCTGTGAATATGTATGGAAACAGATTGTTGCCTCTTTCTTCCCGGGAGGGAGCAACTGGTGCGTTTGAACCACTGGGCTTTTTGTTAGCAGCCTAATGCTCAACCCACCGCACCACCAACGACCCTTCACTACTGCAGTTAGAAATGTGCAATTAGATTGACATCATATCTGGAAATAGACTTGCTACCACTGACTTTATTTTTTGTCATTGATCTTACATGGCAATAAAAAACAACCATATTATTTCTGCAGATGATTAAAAAATTCAACATGTATTGGACAACCTCCTTAATATCTAGGGTCAATATTTTTTAGAGTGCTATTGAAGTTTGCAAATACATATCTCCTTACTTATCAATTTTCTTGGTTTCTGATATGTTGTATCTATAATAATATTTTTTAAACTTCATTGTTTTGTGCATTAATGACGTATCTCCGTCAGTAACGTAGAACATGGTTCGGTGAGAAAGTTCTGCTGGCTAGGATGGTTAGTTGTGTGTCAATTTGATTGGGGACAGTGTTCTTAGTGAGCTGACAGAGATGGGTGATGTAATTTGGTACTTACGTAAGGATAGTCATTGTACATTTTGTGTTCTGATGCGGTCGTCCTCTATTGTCATATAACATGATTTTTGCATAACGATCTGGACTTTGGAACCTAACTGTGCTGTTCAGTGATGAGTGGGTTTAATGTAAAGCCTGTACTTTGTTTTTAGCAGATGTCATCCTCTCTCCTTTTGACACCAATCACACCCATGTGACGGAGTAGAACTGTCCCAGGGGACCTCAGCTATATCCAGTGTTTCTACTAGTTGGGCTTAAACTGTGGGTTGGGTTTAGAGTGCCTGTTGCCTAACCATTGCTCTACCAGGCCTCCTAAAACCTGTATAAGTTTGTTCATATTTCTAAAATGATTTATGTTATCAAAATAGGTAACCTGTTGAGTTCCATGAGCTTATGAACATTAGGTCTTTTTGCTTTCCTAATAGGCTTTGGAATTAGTCACAATTTTGCACATCAAAACTGCACTTACAGAAGTTGACTAACATGTATGCCTAAGTTTTACAAAATGTACGTTGTCTTTGTAATCAACCAGTACAATGGCGACTGCTTTCAGTGCATCTTGATCTTCTTTCAGTATTAAGGGTTGTTGCTCATCTGCTGCCTCCTGAAATGGTGAAACATCGACTTGTTCTTTTTAGTACAGTGACTCTGTGTGTGTCCTTTCCATCTTCTTTGGATGCTTTCTGCATCCTTCAATAGTTTGCCCATGAAAATTCACTGCCGTGGAGTCAATGCTGACTCACATCAACCCCGTGAGGGTCTCCAAGATTGTAACTCTTTATAGGAGTAGAAAGCCAGTCATTTCCTGAGGAGCTGATGGTGGTTTTGAACTACTATTCATGTAGATTGCTGCCCAGTGTGTAACCACTACACCATCAGGGCTCCTGATTTGCCCATCGAATCTTTCAATATTGCGACTCTAGCCTTGAGCTTTTTTCTTCAGTCCTTTCAGTTTTCTGTCAGTTTGTCACACTGTGGTGGCTTGTGTGATGCTGGAAGCTATGTTCTGGTACCCTAAATGCCAACATAGTTACCCAAGGGAACAGGTTTCAGCAGAGCTTCTAGACAAAGAACTGACAAGGAGTAAGGAATTGGCTGCCCACTGCAGAGGAAGTAGCCACTAAAACCTTAAATATTAGTCAGTACGATGATATTAATCACCGGTTTTCATATCTTGTAGAAATCATATAGTTACTATAATTAAAGTCAGTTGTTGAAAGAATACTTTCTAAGGTTTACAACAATATTGATTGATTTAAACGTTGACTTAAATATTGGCTTAAATATATGAGGCAACTCATAAGACGTTGATGAATTAAATACAATGTTCTTTTTATTATGACATTGATTAGTTGGTTAGGTTTATGCATTGTTGAATTTAAATAATTTATTAGCATGCCCTGTGATTTCTATCACACTACACTTTAATAACACTTTCAGTTAACTTATCTTCTGTTCAATTCACATAAGATAAAAATTTGTGTATCTAAAATTCAGAAACCCTGGGGGTGTTCATCCTAGAAATATTCCAACAAGGATGACATGAAGTTTGCCTTAAGCTAGATGTACTTATCAGATTCCATTCTGTGAAATCTGACAAGGAATCTTATGAAGAAGTAGATTTGCTTTGCGAATGTGAATTTTCTGGAAAGGAGCAGGAAACTTTGCCCTAATGACCTTTCAAAAGTAAGACTAGTGCGAAAGGAGAAAGGACATACGGAGATGCAATAAAGATAAGTGGTTCACTGAGAAGAGGGAATTTGGATAATTTCCCTGCAGTTTCTGTGTAAAAGAGTAAAATTAACCTAGTCAAATTGTCTATGGTTTCACTGTCTTAGATTGGAACACGAACTCCTTTGGGCTATTGGTAAGAAGACATAAGGAAGGCACTCCTGAGCCAGAGAAAATCGTGTCAGGGGATGCTTGGTTGCAAGGATATTTGGGGTTTGGGTTGCTTGAAAGAAATATATTTTACTAAATAGTAAGCATTGTTTTTACTCACTTTGAACTCTATGCAATACTCAAATTTTCTATACCTTACTCCTTTGTTTTCTGAATGAGACACCTGCATATAATGTATCCAGATTCCATGAGTGACAGAGTGAAGACTGAAGTTAGAATGAACTTCGTGTCTTAAATATGGACGAATGAGATCACCCCTCCTTCAAACCCTTTGCACACCTTCTCGGGGTTGTACTGAAAAGCAATGGAATAGCCTTAAATCAGAATGAGAGTCTTACCCTCCAACCTCATAAATATTTCCATTGAGAACAGAATTTTTAATAGCAAGTCTATCTTCTGATGAAACAAGGTGAACATACATGCTTCCAATACATATAGTAGTATGATCAATTTATGGAAGTATTTCTTAATTTAAAAATGTCTTTAGAGGTGTTTCAAAAAAAGAGAAGTGTTTCAGAGTGAGATATATATGATATATAGCAATCCTATAGGCTAGAGTAGAAAAGTACCACAGTGATTCCAAGGCTGTGATTTTCATGGAAGCAGACTGCTGGATATTCCTCCAGTGGAGCCAATTTGAACTGCCAAATGTATTGCTTTAACCACAGCACCATCAGGCATGGTTTTAATTGTGCACCTTTTCAGAATGACAAGCCTGAGCCATGAAGCCATTTATTGATGGAAGTAAAAGAAAAAAACCTAGAAAATATCAGAACATCATTAAAATTAAAAGAAGAAGTTATATATATATATATAATTTGGAGACTATATATATAAGTATTTGGAGACTAAAAGTAAAGGGGAGGTAGAATACCTGAGTCAGCAAAGTATCAATGTGCCCAGCTGTTTTTAAGTTTTAGTTACTGAGTAATGGATGCCGTTGTCTGAGCCTCCACCTCTACCCCAACAATGGAACAATCTATTCCGCACAATGTAGAAACATATGACCATTTGTTGTACAGATTTGGAATATATAATTTAGAAAAGAATGCTTATTCCTTACTCTTATTCAAGGGCGATGTGGTCTATCCCTTATTCATTGCTCAATATGCCTTAAGTGACAGAGTCAGTATTAGATAAGAAGCACCCCAGTTTTGTTCGTATAAAAGTGCAGGATACCAAATGGCAATTGAGCTATGTGTGGGAAATACTTCAGCTACCCAACTCTCTAGTGACTGGATAGATCAAGGGAAAAAAGAATATGGCTCACGGCCTACACAAATCTAAGATATTTTGGAAACGGAGGATTGAAAAATGAAAGTTTTTTCCCCTTAATCTTAGGCTGAACACACATTTCATAATATCAGGGTAGTGAACTCAACTAAAAATAAGGATTATTTCAAGAAAAATTAATTCATGGAGATTTGTATAAGGATAATAAAAATTTGAGAAAATAAAGGGTATATACTTAAATATACAAAATTTGTATTTTTTTTCAGATTTGATTTAAAAGTTAATGTTAATTCAGTCACGCTTAGTCACAATTTTATTATATAGTAAAATATACTTTGATACTAAACAGTAAACCAAGGATATTGTCCCTATAAAACTGTGAATTTAGAACTGTAGATGCATTAAAAACAAAAATCAACCTGGTGGCCTAGTGGTTATGTATTAGGCTGCTAACTATAAGGTCAATAGTTCAAAACCACTAACTCCTTCAAGGGAAAAAGATGAGGCTTTATACTCCGGCAAAGAGTTATAGTCTCTAAAACTTCCAGGGGCAATTCTAACTTGTCCTATAGAAGCAACATTGACTGGATGGCCGTGAGTTTGTTTTGTTGCTCTATGTTAAATTTAGGAAAGAAATCGGAATAGTTTCCACACAGACCTGAGTGACTACACCTAGTCCCCTTTAGTCTTTTCTAACCCTATGCAGCAGAGTGGGTGGGGGTTTCAAGGGGGTAAGACATCCTGGCTGTGTACCGGTGCTTCTTTCTCCCAGAGGGCATTGGGTGGTTATGAGCTGCTAGCCCACAACAAGCTCCTGGCCTCTGGTGCCAGCCTTGCTCCCCTTCTTGAGTAGCTGTGTGTTCCCCAAAGTATTTGAAATTCTTCTTTCACCAGTCCTTTCTCTAACGAAATGGAACCATTTCACCTCAATGTTAAAGATTCTTTGGGCCAAAGCTTAGGGAATGTTTCTATTAAAAGTTCATTTGCATTCTATGGATGCAGTAAGGACTATTGTGCTTATTTTTCAGTAGCAGAAACAAATATTATACTATGTTCAGTCTTGAGAACTAGAATTGTGGTATTTATAATCAATGAATTAAGAAGTTAGTACTGCCACTGTGATGAAAAACTTCTCTAGGAACAGAGTTAGCGTCTTCCCAGTTTTTTAAGGAATCCCTTTTCTACCAAGCCATCTAATCACATTGGGAAAAAATCCACTGGCAGATCTAATCACTCAGTATGTCTTCTTAATTTACTAGGTCTTTCCTCAAAATTTAATTGGAAATACTTCCAGAGTAGGAACAGACTATGAGAAATAGACTGTCTGCTCCAAAGGCATTAGGCACTAAAAAACTTATGAATAGCAGTGGAACCTTGCCAGAGACTGAAAACCTCATAAATTGCAATGGAACCCTGTCAGATACAGCGCCAGAAGATGGGCCTCTCAGGTCAGAGGCTCTCACAACATGACTGAGTCAGAGCTGCCCTCTCAAAGCACAGCCCATTCACGGGACTTTCATTCACCGATGGGGAAAGACTCAAAACAAGACGAAACAGCTGTACACATCTAAAAATAATCAGAACTCGTATTGTAGGAAGTATGGAATAGTATCACTCACCATCCAAAAAGGACATACCAAGATCTGTCTTGAAGCACAATGCTATCAGTTAAAGGATAGTATCTATACACGTGCAAAAGAATGCAGTTAGTTCAAGTATTATTCAGATTTATGCACCGACCACTAAAGCTGAAAGAATTCTACCAAAGTCTCCAGTCTCATATTGATCAAATATGCGATCAAGATGCATTGATAATAATTCGCAATTGAAACATAAAAGTTGAAACAAAGAGGAAGGAATAGTAGTTGGAAAATATGACCTTGGTAATAGAAATGAAGGGGAAGATCACATTGTAGGATTTTGCAAGAGCAGTGGCTTGGATGTGCCTGATGGATACACAGAAACCAACTCTCCTATATCTCTTGGAAGGGAAGATGGAGAAGCTCGGCACACCCCAAACAAGGCCAGGAGTTGATTGTGGAATAATTCATCAATTTCTTAAGCTCAAGTTGAAGCTAAAGAAAAGTAAAACAAGTGTAGGAGAGCCAAAAGACAATATTGAGTATATTCCACCCAAATTTAGAGATCATCTCCAGAACATATTTGACCCACTGAGCACTGATGACAGGAGATCTGAGGAGCTGGGCTACGATGTTAAAGACGTCATAGATGAAAATGGCAAATGCTATTTAAAAGACAGGAAAGAAAGAGAAAACCCTGGTGGATGTCTGAAGAGACTGACATTTGCTTTGAATTGGAGAGTAGCAAAGGCAACGGGAAGAAATGGTGAAGTAGAAGAGCCGAACAGAGAAAGGCAAAGGGCAGCTCAGGAAGACAAAATGAATTATTCTAATTAAAAGTGCAATGACTTTGAGCTAGAACACCAAAAAGTGATTTTCCTAGACTCATAATTATTTACTGGTATAGAAAGCCCCATCATTCTCCCACGAAATGGCTAGTGGTTTCGAACTGCAGACTGCAGGTCACATCCCAGCTTTTCCAGGGAATGGTCTCTCCAGATAACATATCCTAAGTACATGAGATGAAGTCTCACTCACAACTCTCTCTCTCTCTCGCTCTCTCTCTCTCTCTCTCTTACCTTTGCTCCCTCTGTCTTTGTGTCTCTCTCTTTTCCATTTCATAGAAGAAAGCATACTAGGTAAGCAACAAAAATAAGTATTAGTGTTAAGTGTTGGGCTTAGGAAAGATCAAAATATGTTTTGAAGCACTTTATCAATTTTTGAGCCCATTCACATACTAAGAGTAATTTAATCTTGATTCATATGTAAGTCATCAAAGCATGATTTTGTAAAAATATGATTCCTAATGCAATAAGATTTTTATGTTCTTACTTGGCTATTGAAACATACACTTTAATGCACAAGTTATGAACTACTAATTTTTAAAACTACTAATTTGTATCTTCCAAATCCTATATAGTAAACTGTGCTTTATTTAATATCCAATAATTACAGAGGTTAAATAAAGAATAGGACCTTCTTTGGTATGAAAATGGATATACCGATACATTTGTTGTTTTGTTTTTCAATATTCAATAATCCAGATTCAGCACTGTCTAAAAATTACTCATAAGTAAAATGGCAATGAATTCATTGTTATAATTGGTGTTCTTGATTTTAATTTTAAGATCTGGAAATAATGTTCTGATATATTTATCTATGTATTCATTGATATAATCAACATTTATTAACAGCCGATCTCAAAGGATGCCAAGATCAATCAGATATAGTTGCTGTCTTTGAGAAGCATTATCACTGAAGGAAGTGTGCATTCATTAATATACTAATAATATGCTCAATAAATGATCAGCTGAGTATGTGTTCCTAATTTAAGTATAACTTAAAAGTCACTTTTATATTCTAGTTCTTTTAAACATTCTTAAAATATTTAAACTGCCCAATTTCTCAAACATCTTAGATAAATGAAAAATTTTTTAAGTAATTTTTTTCTATCAGAGAATAACAAATATTATGACGAAATTATAACTATATATTACGACTCCTATATCTGTAAAAAGTGTTTATTCATTTAACTGGCTTGCAATATTTTTGTAGCTTTTGGAACAGAAATTGCTAGAAAGGGAATCATATTTGTAAAGGTCAGTAAAAGTGAGGAAGACTCTCAATGACACAGTAGGCACACAGCAGGCACATACCATCAGTTGTGAGACACAGTCTACACAGTTCCAGGCAACCTTTATGCTTGGCATAAAGAAGATAGCATAAAACAGGGCGATGGATTGACACAGGGGCTGCAACAATGGACTGAAAGCAATGACTATGAAACACTAGCCAGTGTAACATTCTTTTGTACATAGGACTCCTCTGAGTGAGGATAGATTCATTGGCACTTAACAACAATCACAACAAAATAAGGAAACAGACCCCTACATCTTTTCCTGTTTCTATTCTTCCAAAAACTAACAAAACAAAACTCGCAGCCAACAAATCGATGCCAAATTGATAGCAGCCCTATAAGACAGGGTAGAGCTGCCCCTGTGGGTTTCTGATACTGGGACCACTGTGTGAATAAAAAGGTTTGTCTTTTTCCCAGGGAGTAATTTCAAACTGCAAACCTTGTGGTTAGTAACCCACAACATAACCACTCCACCACTGGACTGCTAGGAGATAATTAATGGAACTTTTGCCCTGTATGTGTGTGTATTTCCTAATTTATATTTTGGTAAAATACCTGATTTAAATATTTCATAATTTCTGTTAAAAAGAATATAATTATGCTTAAAATTCAGCAATTTTGTATGTAAAGACCATGTTCATTTTCAAAATTGTTCATCATAAGAAATATATTTATGAAGGGGCTCCAAAAAGTTCATGGAAAAGTTCCCCTATCTTTTAATCACATTTGTCCATGAACTTTTTGCAGCCCCCTCATATTTCTAAAACACATATGTGCTTACTATATAGCTTTGGTTAATGCTGAAGTATTATTTGTAATGAAGGTACTAATATGTAACAATTCAAATATAGCTTAAATTAAACAATTAAAAAATTCTAATGTCTACATAAAATATCATCTTGGAATTATGTAGTCTGACACTTTCAGTTTATCTTATAATTTTGGCTCATAAAACTAATACTAAATTACTATTTTAATCAATCTTCAGGTCATGACCTCTGGATTTAAGAGATTCTTCAAAACAATGTCAAATATGATCCAAGATAAAATGTGATTTGAGTCTGGAGACAATTGTACATGTAAGTATTGGAAAATGAGATTTCCTCATGGCAAAATGTAATATAAAATAAAACATCAACTCATTAATTACTTAATTGCAGAAACTGTGATTCATTGTTTGTCTTCTATTCAAAGGCTACATGCTACATTTTCTTACATGCTACATTTTTCATTTCATTTTAAATTAATACATTTCCTTCTGATTTTTGGGTTATAGTTTTCTTTTAAGGTCACTAAGAAGAACTCCGTGAAAGTGATAGAAGAAAACCCTAACACACAGTTTGTACACAAAGAAAACTGCTTCTAGGTAAGCCATGATGCTGACAAACACCGGCCGCGATTGCACGTGCTCAGTGCTGCCTCGGCTGCTGACCTGGCCATCAGTAGTTCAATTCATGAGCCCTGCATCAGTGGTGCTCCTGGTGCTCCCTGGGTAGGATTTTAAAAATATCAAGAACACAGCATATGAAATTGAATGTTTAAATTCTTACTCTAACATTAGTACTGTTGCAAAAATTATGACAAGCTTTTAAGCAGGATTAACCCTGTTTATAGTTCAAATATCTGACGATATAATGTTTATGTCTCCTGTGGAAAATATTTTGATTCACAGTCAATTAAGTGAGGTTGTATTTTTATGGCTATATGACAGTTCATCTCCCACCTGCGAGTACCGAGTACTGGCCTGAAGACTATTACCCATGGTACGCCATGCTTCAAGATGAAATGTCATTTGTCATTAGAAATACATATTCACAGTATATAATGACATACCATTTTGTGATGAATCACGGTGCTTTAATGATGTTCAATTTGTAACAATGAAAATACATCCTGCCTATCAGATATTTACGTGATGATCATAACAGTAGTAAAGTTACAGTTATGAAGTAGCAATGAAAATGATGTTGTGGTTGGGGGTCATCGCAACATGAGGAACTGTATCACAGGGTCGTGGTGTGATGAAAGTCGAGAACCACTGTTCTAGCCCTTTAATTCTAAAAGATGAAAATCCTTGAGGTGTGTGCCCTTTCACTCCCTATGAAGTCCATGAGTATCCGCATGTGGGCGGACCCGCCTGGAGAAGATAGAGGGGCAGCATCTTGGTTCCTAAGACCATCAGAAATAGGTGTTTTCAGATGGTCTTAGACGACCCCTGTGAAAAGGTCATTTGACCTCCAAAAGGGTCGTGACCCACAGCTTGAGAACCACTGGGCTAGAGGATAATATCACTTGCAGGCTGTTTTTCATTACCTCAAAATTGTATCTCCCATTAGAAATCTTTAAACAGAAATACTTTCATTAGGTGTTGTCCATCTACTGAATCCTCCTTTCAAGAATGTAGATGACCTAGGGGATTTTGCATATCCCAATTAAAACAAACAAAATAGAGCATTGATACTATGCAGTGAAGAATAATTTCTAATAAAGTATAAAGACATTTTTATGACATAGGAATGTGGATTCTCAAGGAACTGACATGAGAAAAATGAAGTCTTTAAATTACTAAGGGGCCATAAGATTAAAATTACTTTGTATAATAATAAAAAGCTTTATATTAATGTTCTTTCAAAACATTAATTTTTCTGTTTATGTAGAAACTTTTATTTTGATATTTTAATCACTTATCTCATTTTTGTAAAGGCAAATAAATACAGATGTTTTCCAATTACTTGAATATATATAAAAGGGGCTTTCCTATGTGTGAGGTTACTTAAATTTAGATGAAAATTTATTAATATTTTTAATATTTCAAACCATGATGCCATATGTCTTATGTATAAGAGTGCTAATCCAATCCTTAATATAAAATTTTGTTTCATTTTAAATTACATTTTCTGTTTAGACCCACTTATATGCTTTTAGTAAATATTGATGAATTTTTTCTTTTTCATTTTCTATTGCAGTTTGGTTTATATAGTATACTTTCTTTTGGCTTCAATGATGAAGAAAAAGTTTATCTTGAATTTTCTGTTTCTCTTGCCTATTTTTACGGTAAGCATACATTTTCTAATATATCTCCTGATTTATTTTGATTTCTGTTTTTAACTTCCAGTATGCTTCCAATGGCTAATGATTGCTAAAATTGTGTGGAGTCTTTGATGCATACATTAATTATACTTTACAATTTTGATGTGGCAGCTTTAATCTACTTCTTTCAGTGAATACGGGTTCTACCGGGTCATGGAGCAGAATGTGAGTGAATATATTATTCACTCTCTGCTGTGGAGTCAGTTCTGATTCATAGCAAGCATGCAGGGCTGAGTAGACCGCCTCTGTGGGTGCCCAAGGCTGTAGGAGAAGAAAACCTCTTCTTCCCACTCATGTGTCATAGTCATATACAACAGCTAAAACATCTCCAACAGAACCTGACTAATTTGCTTTAGGTTATTAAAAGAACAGATTCCATCCTACTGATATTTCTTTGATTAAAACATATTGACCCGAATGTAATTCCAAACTCTGCATAGTGTTTTCAATTATTTCTATACCCATACAGTCAAAACGTGTTACCTGTCACTCTGGGCCTGTGCTGGGGCTCAGTTGAGACAGTGTCTGTGAGTGTGTTTTCCTGCTCGGGAGCACACCTCTCTCTCTGCCTGTGAGGATGGGGCTGGAGGTAAAGGGTCCATAATGGAGGGCTCAAGTCAATGGTTTTACTAGAGGAGTTATATGCCTTATAAATGTAATTTTTATTTGTAGAGAGGTGCTATTTTACTCAGAGTTTTCCTTATTTCACACGAGAAACCGAGAGACATAATCTCCGCTGCCTTTGCGCCAGCCAATCGTTTTCATGCACCTTTTCCAAACAAAGCCCCAGAGTCACACCAGAAAAGTCAAGAAAAACACAGAAAACCTAAATGAGAGGGAGAAAAGTGAGACTGCATTCCTGGCAGCGTTTGTAGTTGAAAACATTCTCAAGTCTAGAAGCCGCCCAAATTCTGCACTTCTTAGATGCTATCTTACGTCAATAGAGGGGAACTCAGGGAGTAGGACTCCTGGAGCTTTAGCTCAGACCCTCCACTGAGCCTGCCAATGAACTACAGAGCCCAACCCTGCCTGCCCCCCCTCAAATTCGGTAACAGGTTAACAATCTGATTATTGTAATTGAATCAGAATAGAAGCAACCATCACCGCTTGTGTTGCACTTAGTGATTCACCGAAGGGAAAAGATCTTTAATTTACGCAACTGTAGTAAGTTCCCCTGTTCAGCAGAGCAAGTATTGCATTTTTAAAATACTAATTTTGCTTCTGTAAATCTCCATTTATTGTACAATAGAAGCGCTGCATAAACGTTTTCTTAGGACAGTAAGCCTGAGTGGACACGTGAAGATCACATGGTGGCTAGGCGATGGGGTATATTTTGACAGGCATTATGTACACTTTACCACGTCCAACTCCTGCTGGAGCGTTAAGAATAGGGGCAGGGTGATAATAGAAGGAACACGCTATGGAAGCTTGAAGGGGCTTCAGGCTAGTGGTCCAAGCACTTTTGCCAGCTATTCTGCTGGGGAAGTTGAGGCTAACTGCTCCCATGAATACTTGCAGCCCCAGAATCAATTCTATCACACTGGGTTGGATGGGGTGGGAATCAGTAGAAATGGAAGTGAAAATTATATATAACTCTGTGCTATTAAATTAGAATGGTGCACATATATAGCTAACCCCAAACCTTTAGTAATGATGAAGCAATACGATTCTTATTTACCAACCGTAAATGAACTTGCTATTATTTTGCTTGTCTAAATACCATGGGAAAATGGTAATACTCTTTTGAGTATTTTCAATGTACAGAAAACACTTTCCCTTTTTAAAATGTTTTCCCTTTTTATCTTCATTTCATTTCTATACCACTTTACAATTAGTAAGTAGAGATTTACAGAGGTTGAATAGCTTGCCTCCATTCACAGAGCAGGCAAGAAACTAGAGGTGGATTTTGAATACACTTCTGTCTGCATTCCAGAACACATTGAACTCTCTACTGGAGTTGTCTCCTAGGCTGATTCAGTGTCCAGCTCCAACATTGATGAGGGATGTCTCGTTGGTAGCTAGAAATTTGGCAAGGTGGAAATATTGATAGCATGAACATGAACAAACACTACAGATGAGGATTTTTCAGAAAACCACTTTGCCAGGAAAACACGCCATTTTACTTGCTGCTTTCCACTGTGACAGACTACCTTGAAAAAGATATTTTCACAATTCTGAACTTCTGTTTTTAAATCTTTTAGATTCTTGTCAGAGCACAATCAAAAGAGCTACAAAAGCATGAAGGAGGCATACTTCAGTTGGGCGTTACTCAAAATAAAATCATGACAGCTCAGTATGAATGTTACCAAAAAATTATGCAAGACCCCGTTCACCAAACTGAAGGTAAGTATGACTATTTAATCCGTAAATACATTTTGATGTATTGTAAAAATAAAACAATCTCAGTACATCTTTATGGGTTCTTAAGCTATATGCTAAGGATAAATATTAGTTTTACTAGTACATGAGTATTAATTCATTTGTTTTGAAGAATATTTAAGAAAATACATCATTTAATCCACTCTTTAAACAAAAGCTCATAAATAATATGATATGTAACAGTGAGCCTTTTAGTAACATTATTTTTATCACTTAAAATTACCCAAAAGTATGCTTCTTTAGTTAAAGCAATTGTGGACATTAGGGAATATGAATATATTTTTTTCACAAGCTGGTTATCTAGAACTCTGCATAGCAAACTAATGAAAATACATAATTTTGAATAGCACATTCTTTGTTTAAAGCCACTCAGTGCTTCTGTTTCCATAAGGCATTATTTTCATTGTTTTGTAACATTTATTGAGGACCTACTACTGCATTTTGCCTGGATTTCAAAGATAGAAAGATAAGTAAAAGAAATATAATTTCCTGGTATAGCAAAAAGAAAACATACAATTTTTTTAAAAAGATAGATATTAGAGTCTGATTATTGACAGGATACCTTTACAATAATTGTGGGAACAGTTTTTAGAAAAAATTTAAATTAAAAAAACAATAGTACTGTAACCAATGCTATTTAAATGAAATTTTAAAGATAGATTATTATTATTTGTGATTAGTATTATTTACAAATGTTGGTCAACTAATCAAAATCTAAGTTTTACTGAACAAACTCATGGTTTTTTTAAAAAGCTATTTGTGTTATATTTGTTCCAATACTATTCCTGTAAGATATTTTTTAGTTAAAACTATTTTTAAAATGATTCTCCAAAATGGCTATTCTCATATAGGTCAATACGTACTTTACTATATATTATAACTTAAAATATTTGTTTACAAATTCTGTATTAATGCACATCAGTTTTCCCATCAATCCATTTAATTCTATGTGTCACTGTTTCAGTAGCACTGGTGGTGTTGGAGGTTGGGGTGCTCAGCACATTGTCAATTCTGCCAACTCACCAACTGCTCCACAGTAGAAACGTGATGCTATTTACGCCCTGGAAAATGTACAGTCCCTTAAAAATGATGTTTTAAAGAATGTATATGTGTGTTCTGTAACATCATTGCAAATGATAGAGAAAGAAAATATATACCTATATACTTGAGTATAAGCCAAGTTTTTCAGCACATTTTTATGCAAACTCTGGTAAAATTAGGTGCCTCGGTGAATATGCAGGCGGACTAACACTCAAGTATATACGGTCCTTTCAGTCTTAAAACCCTATAGGCTAAGTGTGGTTAACTCAATGACAGTGGGTTTGGGTTTGTCATTATTTTATTGAATTAACAACTTGCTAGTCATTTAGAAGTATTTAAAAGTAACTTTCAAATTAACTTAACTATAGGAGTCTATATAGAAGAGTTTGATGATACCGTAATTCCATAGTCAAATAAGTTTAGGATCATGGTGTAACAAATTGTCTTGAAGTTTCTTAACACTTTCCATAATTCTAATACTCCAGCAAATTGGTGCTAAAAATCTGCCTTTATTTTAACTTAAGGTTTCCGAGTCTATTTGACCCCACAAATGTTTTTAAGGGACTACTTATCTATAATTAAGGTAAATTCGTAAAGATGCTTGATTTGCTGAACAAATTTATTGTTAAGAATTAACATTTAAGCTACATTGGCTAGATAAAAAGAGCCCAAGTAGTGTAGAATGTTCTCACCATGGGCTGGTAACCATAGGGAAAATGAACTGCTCCCAGGGACGTGCTATCCTCCTTAAGAGTTTCGGTCTCAGTGACCCACAGGGACAGTTGACTTTGCCCCACAAGGTTGCTATGAGTTGGAATTAACTTGATGACAGTACGTTTGTTTGTTTTTATGAGAAAGAATATAAATTATGGTCCATGCAATATTTCCCTATTCAATTCCAATGATATAAAATTAGTGGTAAAACAAAATATTTGGGGAAAATTGGAGAAAGAATTCTATAGTGTTTTTGCCACTGATAAAGAATAAGCTGAAAATGAACGAAAGATTGGAATACATGAATTCATTAATAAATAGTCTAAATTTAAGGAATGTGTTGGTTAGTTTCTCTAGAGAAGCAAAACCAGTGACACTTGTATGTGTGGCATATCAAAAGAAATGTACCTCAGGAAATAATTCACACAGTTGAAGAAACAGGTTAGTCTAGTCTGATTTTAGTTAGGCTTCTCTTTAACTCACGGAGACTGAGTAACAGGAAGTAAGATGCTGAAGCCAGAAAGCATGGTGCACAGGCTGATGGATGATCAAAATTCAGCCAAATGAATTGAGAGCCAATGGTGACTCCAGGGCTCGGCAGGAGACACAATAGGAGATGGAGGAACGATAGGCAAGATCCAGCTCCGGAAGAAGATGAAGAACCAAATTAGATTTGACTCTGCTCAGTCTCTCTTTCTTATACAAAATGGCTTATGACACCAAGGAGATGTCATCAGTCTGTGACATAATTGATAAAAATTAAGCTCCGCCCAGGAGTGTCTAGTTGACATAATCCCTAACCATCACAGATAATCCCTTGTCAACTTGACACTTGTATGTAAGTCTTGAACCCAATAACCACCAAAATCATGCTTGTGCCTAGCATGATACAATTAACATACAATATAGGCATAGCATGAGTGTTGTATATAGAAAGACCTTTCTATCAAGATTATATCAAGAAATGGCTTACCTAGTTGTACAAATAGTTAAGTATAGTCTGGTTCAAGCCAGGCTTCTGACTCATGGCAGCTGATGAACAGGAAGCAGGAGAATGAAGCAGAGACAGCAGACGGGTGCACACAGAGGTCCAAAGGCAGCTGAATGAATGGACCAGAGGAAGTGACTGACTGCTCCTGGGATCAGCAGGTGGCACAGCAGGAGACCTAGGAGCCAGGCCAAGCTGAGGAAGCAGAGACATCAGGGGACATGGACTGGTGAATGGGGAAGACCAGCGTCAGCAGAAGGAGTCCACCACTGAAGGCTTCTGAATCAGCAGGTGATGCAACAGGAGACCAAGGAATCAGATTCAAGATCTAGCTCCAGCAGAAGGTGAAGGGTCAAGGATGATTTGACTCTGCTTGGTCGCCTTCTGTTATGCAAAAAGGCTTATGCCACCAAGGAGTTTTCATCAGACTGCAATGCAGTTGATAGGTTGAGCTCTACCGCTACCTTTACCCAGGAGTGTCCAGTTGACAGATGCTTAATCATCATAAGGTAGAACTGGTTTTCTAGATTTGAATTAATTTTGTTTCTAGACTTCATAGAAGTCAAAAAAAGAATTTCAATATTTTAATTATAATTATTGCCAATCACTTGTTTTTTCTTTTAGATAAACTGTTCATCTAAGGAAGTTGTTCTTGTTGTTGTTAAGTGCCACTGGGTTGGTTCCGACCCATAGCAAACTGATGTACCATAGAACAAAACACTGCACAGTCCTCCCTCCTCACAATGTCCCTATGCTTGAGTCCATTGCTGCAGTCCCTTGACCATCCATCTTGTTGGAGGAGGGCCTTCTTCATTCTTGCTGTTGCCCCTCTAATTCACCAAGCACGAGGTCCTTCTCCAGAGACTGATCTCCCCTGACTGTGAGCTCAAATATATAAGATGAAGTCCCACCATCTATGCTTCTAAGAACAACCGTGCTCTTATAGATTTGAAGTCCAGGCTGCTTTCAATATTCTTTGCTAGCACATAATTCACTGATTTTCTTTTATCTTTTTTATTCAATGTCCAACTTTCGCATGCATATGAAGTGATTAAAAATACCATGGCCTGGGTCAGGTGCACCTTATTTCTCAAAGTAATAACCTTGCTTTTCAACAGTCTAAAGAGGTCTTGTGGGGTGAAGGGAGACATTGGACAGTGCAAGACATGGAAAAATAATCATAATTTATAAATTATCAAGAGTTCAAGAAGGAGGGAGGGAGGGAGAGAGGGGGAGAAAGGGGGAAAATGAAGAGCTGATTCCAAGGGCTCAAGTAGTAACAAAATGTTTTGATAATGATGAGGGAAACAAATGTACTAGACATGATGGATGGATGGATTATGATGAGTTGTATGAGCCCCCAATAAAATGATTATTTTTAAAAGGAGGTCTTGTACAACAGATTTGCCCAAGACAACACATCTTTTCATCTCTTGACTGCTGCTTCCATGAGCATTGCTTGTGGATTCAAGCAAGACAAAATCCTTGACCACTGTAGGAATAATTACCAGTCGTGATTTCTAATCTCATATTTATGTATAAATGCCCTTATAGGGTCTCCAAGGCTGCAATCTTTACAGAGACGGGATGTGAATCTTTCTCCTGTGCAGATGCCGATGAATTCAAAGAGATGGCTCTTCAATTAGCAGCTGTGTTCTCGAATCCTGGGCTACCAGGGCCTCTTGTTTTAATAACAACTGAAGAAGCAAACTCACTGTCCTTGAGCTGATGCAGACACTTAGCTGACTGCTGACCTTGCAGCTGGGACCTTAAATTCATAATTACTTCGTCAATAGGGCTCCTGGATTTTAATAAAAGCTAGGTGAAAGATCCAAGTACTTACTATGGATTCTACACCATATCTGTATTTTGAGTAGGAAGTCTATTTTTAGCCTTCATGAAACCACTCATAAAACTTTTATATCTTCCTGTATAGGTAGAGAGAGCGGTATAGTTATTCTTAACAAACGTTTTACCTCTCCCCTCTCAGGTCTGTACTGCAACAGAACCTGGGATGGATGGCTGTGTTGGAATGATGTTGCAGCCGGAACTGAATCAATGCAGCGCTGTCCTGACTACTTTCAGGACTTTGACCCTTCAGGTGAAAGCAGTATTTTACATGCAAATGTCCTAGACATCTACTCAATAAACCCTAGGTTAATTAAACGATCCTCTCCCTCTTTCTGCTTTTCAATAAAGAGAAAGTAACAAAGATTTGTGACCCAGATGGAAACTGGTTTAGACATCCAGCAAGTAATAGAACATGGACAGATTACACCCAGTGTAACCTTAACACCCACGAGAGACTGAAGGTAAGTACTCACGTGGATGAAATTTAAGGTGCACGCACTAGCTACTTAAAACGTCATTTGCCCAATACGGTATTGGAAAAATTTAGCCAGCATTCCATTCCTTTCTTTGTAAAGATGGTTCACAATGTATTTTTAGAACAATGGAATGGAAAAACAAACAAACCAAACAGCTTTAACAAAAGCAAAAGGAAGCAAGCCTGTCATGTAGTAGTATATTTACAAGTCAATGTCTCAGTGTTGAGGTATTAAATTTTACAAAGAAAACATATTCTAAACGGATGAGAAGAAGCCAAAGAACTTTTTATTTGAGGTTGAATTTCTAAAATTGCCTTCAGGAATTGGACTCAGGTAAACAAGGTTATCCCAGGAGGGCTTTATTAAGGTCAAAGTTGCGATTGTAAGGACAATGTCATTTATTTAAATATAGATTTGCACACACACATATATTATAGTTGCTACAGTGGTCAAAACTTTGAGTCTGACATATGACTTCAAGTTTCCCTTCCCTTATCAGTTGTCTGATCTGTGGAAGCTGTTTCACTCCTTCTAGTTGAGTCTAGCCCCTCCATATAGAATGGGGTTAACAATAGGATCCACCCTTAAGTCCCTAAGGTCAAGGGCTGACACAATACAAACAAAATACATTGAAGATCGCCACCACAGAGTAAGCCTGTGATATTAATAGTCATACTTAATATTATTCATGTATCCTCCACTTTCATCAGTGAAGCATTTAAAAAGTATTATAATAATATTAATAAAACTCATAGTAAATTATAAATAAACAGAATATAGGCAAAAATGTAAAAGTAGGAGATAGAACACATTTGTGCAGATCAGTTACCACATGTTTTTAAAAACATATTTAAAGGAATGTGTGTTTCTGAACAAATAGTATTATAAGTACTTATCATATGAGCTTTCATTTTTGTTTATGTAAATAAATTGTGCTTGATTTGTACAAATTATAGACTGCAATGAATTTGTTTTACCTGACTATCATTGGACATGGATTATCCATTTCATCACTACTTATCTCGCTTGGCATATTCTTTTATTTCAAGTAAGTACATTTAAATTATTTTAAATTTTTACAAATGATCTTTAGTGAATGCAGCATTGTATGCATGTCTGTATCATGTGCCAGTAAAATGGGCAAGGTGTAGATGAGTTATGATGCTTAATAACAATGGAATGTTAAACTAAATTAGCCTTACCTTTGCTTTGTAAAGATGTGGAGAGGAGGTTAATGAACCGAATATTACAAGATTAATAGATACATAAGAATGAAGTTATGTCATAATAAATATATTACTCATAATGGAACCAACACCAATGAAGTCTATATGCCTTTGCTATGAAAATTGAACTCTCAGATGATTGTTAGTTGCTGTGGACTCTGTTTTGAGTCATGACGGCCTCACATGCGCAGAGGAGAACACTGACCTTTTAGAAGCAGGTCACCAGCCCTGTCTTCAAAATTACCTGTTGGTGGATCCCATCACCAACCTTTTAAGTAGAAGTCTTCATGCTTAACCATTTTTATATCAAGGGACTTCATCAAGCACTATGTCATTTGTTAGGTGATTGCCATCGAGTCCATATCTGACTGGAGGACTCAGGCAGCACAGTTGTACCCTGACACACATGGGGTTGCCATGAGTTAGAGTCAGCTGGTTGAACTGATTTATTGTAATGCCTATAAGAATGGTTTTTATACCCTATAATTTAATAATATTCTCCTGGACTGACTCTATGTAATCGAGTAGAATTTCCCCATAGAGTTTTCTAAGATGTAATCTTTTCTTGGAGTGGATTAGTAAATTGTTTCCCCGTTAAATTTTGGGGTAGGTTAATACCTTCAGTCCTTTGGTAATCCGCCAAGCACTAAACCAGGTGTCTTGCCGTCAACTGCCATAAACTTCCTTAATTGAAGTTTCAACTTCGTGGTCAATTTAACTATTAGTTGTACATGTCAACTATTGAAACCGGGATTTTGAAGGAAAAGACCAGTGGCATGCTAAATATATAACTGAAAATGTAATGAGAATATAATCTAGAAGATTTATTTCTGGCTTTGAGGGTCATAATTAATATGGTTTAATTATACTTTCTAGTCTTACTAACATGTACATTTCTGTTTGTTTGTTTTGCATTTGGAAGCCAGCTCTGGTTTCTTCTCAATCAATCAATAAGTTATCTTTAAATTTATAGAAAAGTATGCATTGTTTTATCTACTGCCTTAACATGGTTTTCATAATCCATGCCTCCAAATTGTAGAAAGAAGTATGAAAATAGTAAATGGCTACATTTTATTGTACATCACCACCATCACTGTCACTATCAGTGCTAGAGTCGTATGTCACCACCATCAAGGTCATGGACCATACTGGACATGGCCAGCGAGAGAACGATGTGCAATATTAACACAACAGAATCATCTAAACCCAAATTAACGTTAGGTACATATATATCTGGATCCCTCAGAGTTCAACAAATATATAAAGTAATTAATTGCCTCCAAAATCTGTACATTATTTGAACCCCAATTTTTAGTTAATGAAATTGCATATGTAGTACACATGTACAGTTATTTACACACACAGGATAATTCCAGTGTATCAAATATTAGAAATATTTTTACATGAGGATGATTTTGTGACTAAGGATAAAATTGTTTAGCTGGTCTGACACCATTTGTCATATCAAAATCATTTTTCTCTTTTTTAATAACGGTATTTTATTATATTTTCTATGTTGCCACAAACTTTTAAATAAAAATTGTTAATGGCTAAATAGCATTTTATTTGGTAGGTTTCGTAAAGATTATTAAGCATTCCTCTAGTTTATTCAACGCTAACATCGCCGCCATTGCTTCTTCTTTTTTTGTTTTTTCCCCTTTTGTGGCTGAAGCACTGGGCTCAGACGTAACCGGCTGTGAGGACGCTGCAGGCGCAGGCGGTGTTTATTAGGCTGTACATAAGCTTGCTCTGAGGGGTGGCTCAATGGCACCCACCGCCAACGACATTAATAAAAAACACAGCAGTGGATGCTTTCAGTCATAATTCTTTTCACATGCCCCCCATTGTTTAGTCTACATTCCCCGTATTTAGGGTTTACTTGGTCAAAGTATATAGATCATCTCAAAAGTATCTCAAAGTCAACAGGTTTAAAATCAAATTCATAATCTCTACCCTTTCCTATCTCAAAGTTGTGTTTCTTCCAGAGTGATCCATTGTAGCCAATAAAATAGTCAGCAGCCCAGTCATAGTAGCTAGAATTTAGGAGTCATCTGGGCACCTGTTTCTCACTCTTCCTCCATATGTATCTGACCACGTGCCTTGTGTCCTTTGCCTCCTGAAACCCCTCGAATGTGCCTACGCCCCTACCTGCCACCACACTTGTTCTAGCTGGATTTGTATTTCTATTTAGTAAAACATGTTCACCTTCTGTTTAGTACAGACGAAATAATAGTTTCAAAGATTAAGTGAACATACAGACATTATTTACTGAATGGTTGTAAGTTTTAGTCCACCCAAAGGGACCTTAGAAGAATGGTCTGGCAAACTGCGGTCCAAAGAACCAGCCCTGGAGGACTCACAGAGCACAGTTGTACCCTGACACACATGGGTTGCCATGAGTTATATTCAACTGGTTGAACTGATTTATTGCAATACCTATAAGAATGATTTTTTTACCCTATAATTTAAGAATCTTCTCCCTGTCACTTCTTTCCCTGCCCTCTGGTCTTGTGAAATATACGCATCTCTCAGATCTAGTCTTTGGCATCATTTTCACGGTTAAATCTTCCTGAATTCCAAATTGCAGTGCCTCTGAATCTCAACCAATTGTACTGGATACAGTACGAACTTTCAATTACCACTTGGGAGAGTGACACCTCTGTGGAGATAGAGCTGATGTAGCCAGAGCTCCTACTTTGCACTTAGTAAGCCAAACTTTCCTAGCTCATTCCATTTCTGAAGAACATGAATAAGGAGGAAGACTATGGATATATATAGTTACATTGTTAGAAAATCGGTAGTCAGAGAAAGAGCAACGCTCTTCCATAATTCCTAGTCCTCTGGCCCAAACAAGATTTAATTTAGCCAAGATGTAAGTAAGTAAAGTCAGATGTAAAATTAGCAAAGTTTCATGTGAAAAAGTCCAAGATTTAATGGAACAAAAGCTCACTGTAAACTAATGAGGCAATCGTGTGAGTGCCAGATGAAAACAATACTGCAAGCCACACTACCAATAAATGCACAGCATCCAGATCTGCTAACCGCTGCTCCTTGGGAGAAAGAGAAGGCTTTCCTTGCAGAAAGCTACAGTCTTGGAAACTCACAGGGCCAGTTCTACCCCGCCTTAAAGGCCCTAAGGGTCACGCTGCGTGGGCATCGACTTGTTGCCAGTGAGTTTGGAGTTTTATTTATCCAAGTCCTGATCACTAATCAGGCTTCTCATTCATTTGGTACATTACAGATTGACTCTGTAAGAGAAAAACTAAATGTTGAAAATAATAACTACAAGAGTAGTAAAGGTACCAGTCATGTTAGGCCTAAAAAGAGAAAACATCAGGGGAGAGTAGAGGACTTTGAAATCCAGATGACTGTAATTGAGAAGACGTAGTATAAAGACTGGAAGTTGGTATCCTTAATGGTACTGTTGCGTACGTACTAGACAATGAACCACAAGTCCAGCAGTTCAAAATCACCAGCTTCTCCACAGGAGCAAGAGGAGGCCGCGCACCTGGGAAAGATTTTCAGGCTTTAAAACCCAACGTAGAGTTCTGATGAGTTGGACTCAACTTGACAACAGTGGGTTTTGTTGTTGTTATTTTAAAAATCATTTTATTGGATGCTCTTACAGCTCTTATCACAATCCACACTTACATCAATTGTGGCAAGCACATTTGTATATATGTTGCCATTTTTCTTTACAAAATATTTGCTTTCTACTTGGTATCAATCTAAACAAAATGGCATCAACCACCAATTGACTGATGAGCTTCTTGTCATTGAGGATTTCAGACAATGATTAGCTTTCAAACTATTAGAAGTACTGAAGAAGAGGATTCCTTTACTGAGTTCGTAGTTGGGCCTGAGGACCCCAGTGATTTTTCCAAGCCTAAGATTCTATGACTGAATCAGTACTTTAATAAAGAATACTAGAAAAAGTGAGTTATTTTTGCTTCAATGTGTAATTTCAGCAACAGGGAAACAGGAATTTTGGAAAGCATCATGGAGGCTGAAAACAATCTAACTGTACTTATGATCATTTAAGAACTAAAATCTGAAAACAATCTAACTGTACTTATGATCATTTTGGAACTAAAATCTGATTCAATATGCTTATACCTGTATTTATTTGTTTATTAAAATAAAGATAATTCAATATTATATGATTCTACTTTTATATCAAGACAAAATAAGTAGAACATCTAAGGTTCAATGGTAGTTACTAAAAATAGGTAGAAGAGGGAGGCACATTTAGTCTAGAATGCAGACACTTGTTATTTTTGGTGATGAGAAATTTTCACAGAATGTGGGTATAATGAGCGCATCATGATCAAAGCAACCATGCCAACCGTAACCAACAAATGAGGGTATGGTTACCGATGTAGTTGTCTAGGGATGTATGGGTAGGCACAGATGGGTATATATGTGATGTATAGCCCCACAGCCGTCAAGTTGGTTCTAACTCATAATGACCCTACATAGGGTCTGTGATGCTGTAAATCTTTTTATGAGATCAAATAGCTTCATCTTTCTTCCATGAACCCCTAATAGTGCTATTGGTAAACATTCAACTACTAAAAGAAAGGTCAGCAGTTCAAACCCACCAGCCACTCTGAAAAAGACAATTGAAGCTATCTGCCGTGAGAAAGAGTTGCAGGTTCACAGTCTCTGTATAGGGTTGCTCTGATTCTTTTTTTAAAAATATTTGTCTGAAATGTCTATAACCTCGCCCCGGAGAGGGTGCAGAGCGAGGCCTCAAACCGTTTCACAACTATTCTTGCAAGGCCAGTAGGAATGCACAGGGTCACTCCAGACCCAGGCATGCTGGAGGCTTGCGGGCTCTGATTCTTAATGAACTTGATGAGAGTGAATTTGTTTGGTTTTCTCCAGCAGAGTGAGTGGTGGGTTGAACCAGTTACCTTGCAGTTAGTCCAATGATTACCTGAAAGAGGCACCAGAGCCCAATAGAAATGTATGTATGATCATTCATAAAGGATACAGTACAGCCATTTCTCAGGTATAACCAAAAACCTCGTGGCGATGACTTTCTGGGTTTGTGGGCATGGGTACTTGACCTCATGGAGCAAATTAGTCAAGTGTCAGCACAAAGTGGACAGCCTGTGTCTGATTGCAGTGAGTAGCACCTAATGTCTTGGAAGCATAGGAACAGCCATCTCAGATACAACCAGTGGCCTCTACTCGGTAGGAGCAAAATGAAAGACATAAAGCAAAGGCTTGGAGAAGAAACCAGTCTGTTTAGAGTAGTTAGACTGTTAGACTAAGTGCCTGGGTAAACCTCCACCCGAGCTACCTTGGGACCCAAAGAACTAGATTTACCACTGCTGACAATTATGATAGGGGCCCCAAGATTTGGGCCCAGATAGCATGATAGGAAAATGAGGAACAGAACTCCAGTCTTATCAATGTACTGGACCAGTTCGGACGGGAGGACTCCCTGAAGCAATCGCCCTGGGAGATCCCTCCCCTCTTGACTGAAGCCTTTCCCCGAGTCAAGTTCAGGGACATAACACAGTGGCCCCAAAGATGAAGACTTCTCCCGATGGGGACAGCCCTTCACTAAAAAGCCATGGTAAAGGTGCAGGGAAACCAAAGTACTAGAAACAGAATAACCAGAAAGTGTTTACTAGGAAGTTGGAACACTGTTAAAAAAAATGTAAGCAATGCCACTGAACAACTTGTGCAGTAATTGTCAAATGGGAATTTAATCTGCTGTATACATTTTCACTGAAAATGAATAAGAATTATGTTATAAATAAAAAAGATCTCCAGCTTTTAGCAATGCTTCCGTAGAGTGGTTTCTGACTTGTAGTGACACCTTGTGCTTCAGAGTAGAACTGGTCCCGGGGGTTTTCCTGACCGCAATCCCCAGGGAGCGAGGCCGGCCCACTTTTCCTCTGCAGCAGCGCTGGCTAGTGCGAGGCGCCTACTGCAAGGCTAGCAGTGAAACTCTTATTGCTTCCCCACTCCCGAGACCAAGTCAACCCAAATCCATGGGAATTTTAATTCTAATTGAAGGCTTGACTTTTAAAACTTCAGAGTTAATTTATGTTTCTTATGAAAATCACTTACACATTGGGCTGTGTGTTTATACTCTGTGTACATTAGCTTTAAGGTACATGGTACAGCCCAAGAACAAAAAACGTTTTCTTGGTGTCTTGGTTTGTATGGGTGTTCCTGTGTTTGTGATGCTGATTCAGAAAAAATTGCATTAAATAGGCCACATCAGCTCTACTTGCTTATATATGGTTTTCCACTATATTTTCAGCTCCTCAATTATACTAACATACTCAGTTATCTTCCTAGTTTCAAACATGACAACAATTGAAACCCAAAAATTACAGAATAAGACAAAAAAGGTAAGAAATATTTGAAAAAGAATTGGGTATTAAGGGGCTTCCAAAGGAAGCTGACTACGGACCCATGGTGGCTAATTGGTTATGCATTGAGTTGCCCATCATGAGGTCATGGGGTTCAAATCGCCTTTCACTCTGAAGCCTTTAAAAGATTTAAAGGTTTGGAACCCCAAAGTGGCAGTTCCTCTCTGTCTAACTATACATTAGACTCTATTAGATAGCGGCGGGGTTTTTTCCTTTTGTTGTGTGAGGCTCTGCAATACACACAGAGACAGAAATATGGACACTGCAAAGCCATAAAATGGTTTGAGAAGAGTGAAAAAAAAGAAAATTGTAAAGGCACATACATATAGGGAAGATGTGAGGGCAATTTAAAGTGTCGGAAATATAAGACTTCATGACAATTTTCATAAATATTTTAAAGATCTAAATTTTCCTTCAAATTATACAGTAAACATTTCCAAACACTTTTTAATATATAAAAGACAGTGGAAAATTCATGTTAAATGTTTGAGCCATAGGGTTGACTGCAAGCTTCTTCATAAGAAAAGACATCTACCTTTTCTGTTAAGCATTTCTGTGCACAGTTGGAAAAGTTGTACCATCTTAATGTGGAACATTTTCAATGTAATGAAGATGTTTGAACTCTATCAGACCCATTTGGGGTTTCGAGACATTTGATTGCTATGGATTGTACCAAACTCACTACCAGCTAATCAATTATGACTGACGGCAACCTTACAGGGCAGAGTGGAACTTCTCTGATGGGTTTCTGAAGCCATAAATCTTTATGGGACCAGAAAAGCACAGTACCTTCTTGCTTATACAGTAACTCTCGCTTCTGGCTGCTTTTTAAGATAACAGCTTGGAACTGGCTTCTATTCAGGTCCTAATAACGATGAGTGGTACTTGGAGAAAATTCCAAGTTCATGTAATTTGCACTGTTCAAATGTATCTGCAGATCAAAGAACACTATGCGAAGTATATCTTGACCTAAATATTTAGTACAACACAAACGAATTTAGATAATATCAGCATGCATTTTCCTTTCTCAGGCTGGCTAATACTATACTAAAATATCCTGAATTTTTATGGGCAAGGAGAGTGACGAGTGCTAAATGGCATATGATCTGTATCTCAAAAGCTAGAGCTGCGAGGGGCAAAGTGGTGCTGTTCTTGTCAAATATACCCAAAAACGAGTCTAAAATTCGAGTCACCAAAATGTGTGTCAGCTAGTGTTATCATTCCAAAAGAGAGACCGGGAATTTTGTATTTTCACAAATACTGTCCTCATATTTCAGATAATGGATCCGCTTGTGGTTTAGAAAAGGAGGGAGAAGAAACGGGTTTTTAAAATGCAGACCATTCTATACAAGCAATGATATCGCTTTATTTACTATTGTTACATTGATTCTAAAAGGACATACACGTTGCATTATGGAAAGACATGCATTAGTCTGGCTAATGAGGAACTAAGGGAACATTTTCAGCTAAAGGAAAATTAACTTGGCTGAAGGGGAAGACGGCATATAAGAAGAAGGAAAGGAAAGGAAACTTGCAGTTCTCAACTGGTTACATTATGTTGTGAGGCTGGCGAAGAGCTGCATTGCTACAGCACCGCTGGCAGCACATGTCCGTTACCTCCTCGGTGGAAAAAGAAGCAGCATTTGCTCCCGTGAAGATTTACACATTGGAAAACCTTTCATCGGCTCGCTACGAGTTTGAAGCAACTCAATGGAGGAGGGCAGGGTAATGAAAATACTGAAAGTGCTCCCCTCTATATTAATACTAAAATACTAATGATTTTAATAGGGAATTCGTATGCCTAGTCATGATATTTGAATGCACAATATAATACAAAGGTTAAAAGATATAATAGATTCAAGTCTTGCCATCAGCACTTACTAATAGTATAGACTTGGCATAATTCTGCTTTCCAGTAAGTCTCAGTTTCTATTTCCCCAACAGTTTTATTGGCAATTAATTTACATATCACATAATGTAAGAGTTCAATCATAAGTTTCTGTATGATTGATAACAAGGTTGCTTGAAATGACCAGGGACACTGTACCAACATCTCTGGATCTGAGCAGTCTCTAATTTTATCATCAGGCTACACTTACGGATTTTTCTAACATAGTCTCATATAATAGTCATCCAAGAAAATTGCAACAACATATTTTTGTGCACCTACAAAAAAATCTTTGAGAACACAAATATTATTCTTGAGGGTATGATTCTTGAGGATAATACTCTTATTAGAGGAAGCACTTAAAATGGAGCCTTCACCAAGTAAAAATTATAAACCATATCAAACCATGAACTCAAACATCTCTTTTCTACTTATATCCTAAGTAATTCCTTTCTATGGTTCCTCTTCAAAGTATGTTGAAATGTAATGGTTAATGTAAAATCACGTTTAGATAGTTAATGACTATAAAAATTATTTTCCAAACAACATAGAAATAACTCAGAGCAGCTGATGTTTTGCATAAAATCAGTGTGTAGAAAGAGTATATGAACAACTTATTTCCAAACCTTCACCCAGTTCCCCATAATTGTTTTCTTGCTTAGTCTTTGGTAGAGGAAAATTATTTTTAAATAAAAGTCACTGACACACTGTAATAAAAATCAAAAGCCATCCAAAAGTTGATTTAGGGTACTGTTTGTTATTTTTTATTTAGAGAAAGAAAAGTCTGCTACTCACCCATGCTTTAAATTAGAAACAGGAACATTAAATACTATTCACCAGACATGCTTCAGCTTTCTTTTAGAGTCGATTAGAGGAAAGAATCAGGGCAGGAGATAAAAGGAAAAGCAAGAGAGGGAGAGAGACCTAACAGTGGGGTTTGCCAAACCCTGAGAGAAAAATGACTCTTACTCATAATCATCCTTGGGAAAATAAAGCAAAATGCTTTAGATAAAATTAAATAAATAAACTTTACTGGAATTAGTTATAAATTATATTTTAATTTCTGTTTAAGATCTGAGACCCTAGCAACATCTCATGATTACTTCCAACCAAGACAAAGAGCTCAGTCTTCCCACACTTAAAAGAAAATGTATACCTCCAAATTTGTATGGCGTGGTGGTGGCATATTTTAAAAAGCAACATGTCTTTTCTGATCACATCTCAGACACTGATACAAGCTGAATATTTACAACTATGTAGACTAATGATATCCTTTCTAGGTAGTTGTAAGGTCCAGGTTATTCGTAAGGCTTCCTCCAAGGCTGATGCTTGGTTCTTCGTATAGCCCAAGTTTTTGTATTATGTTCTCAGCATGCAGATTAAATGAATGTGGGAAAAGATAGACTTCTAAGGCTGCCAGTCCTGATTTTAAACCACATCCTCGCACGGTTCTTTTAAAATAACCACTTCTGGGTTTATACACAGGTTCCATGTGAGCACAATTAAGTGTTGTAGATTTCCTAGTCTATGGAGTGGTCCCCATCACTTGTTATGAAACCCACAATTGCATGTCTTTGCACGGTCAACACTGGTAAACATGACAACCTGGCTTGCAGACAGTGAAGAGGACTTGAAATTTCATGCCCGGTCAAGCACTACAGCCATCAGTACGGATTGTACGTCAGTAAAAAGAAACCGAAAAGCCTCATTACTGGACCAATGAGCAACCCCTGATAAGTGAGGAAAATATGGAATCTATCAAGTGAGTTGATTTTCTTGGACTCACAATCAGTTCTCCTGCAAGCAGCAGTCGAGAACGGAAGAGTGTACTCCATCGGGCGAATCAGTTGCACCAAACCGTTTCAAGTGCAAAGATGTCGCTTTGAAGACCAATTTGCACTTGATTGAATCCATGATATTTTCTGTTGCCTCAGATGCATGGGAAATGTGGACAATGACTACAGAAGAATTGATGCCTCCGAATCATGGTGTTTTCAAAGAGTATTTCATATATTGTCAGAAGAATTAGCAAATCTTTTATTGGCACAAATACAACCAGAGGGTCCCTTAGAAGCAAAGATGGCAAGACTTCGTCTCACCTACTTCAGACAAACTATTATGAAAGATCAATTCCTGGACTCGGACATCATGCTTTGTAAAATAGGGGATCTGTGAAAAGGTCGTAGGCCCTAAATGAAATAAATTGACCATTTATCGCACCCATCGCACCAATAGGTTTACACATAGCAACAATTCTTATAAGGCTCAGAGTTTGCAATCGGATTTTACAAGGGGTTGCTGTTGAAAATTCTTACAATTCAAAAATTTTTTTTAAAAGTTTTATCCACATGGTAGGCCAAACAGTTTCTCAATTTAAGTTACCAAAAGAATACGTCAATGCTTGTACTGCCTTCCAGGACATAGGATCAAGATGTAACCTTTAAGCTTAGATCACATTTGGCTACATTTATACAATACTATTAACTTTTCATTTTTTTCTTATTATTTCTCTTGAATTAAGCTCCAGATTTTTTAATATAGTATGATTTTCTTCTAAAAATTCTATGATCAATCTTTAAATCAGTTCTATACATGTTGAGAAGCTAGCTCATTAGAAAAATCTTAAGATAAAACTTACAGAATAAAGAATTTTGCTCTACAAATCATACTCTAAAAGTAACGGGTTGGGAAAGCACTCACTGCACTTAATGTTTGATTAATGTGTCAGGCTGCAAACCAAAAGATTGTAGGCTTAAGTGCACTCAGAGATCCCTGAAACAGCTCAATGATCCGGCTTCCAAAAATCAGACGCGGAAAACCACATGGAAGCACAATTCCACTATGACCTGCACGGGTCACCAGGGGTCAGAGCAGGCTGAAGGCAACCACTTTGGTTTCTTTGCTTGTTTTTTACTGACATGCGGCTACTTTCTGATTATCCAAATGAGACCGCTGCCTCGGCTGCTTTATAAATGGAGGGTAATCGTTTCTTTGTCCTTCTCATACTCAAAGAAACTGGTGTCAAGCGTAGACACTAAAATGATGCACGAAAAAATCATCTGAAAAGACTATGAAATGGATACCATTCAGATCTGCAAACCACATTTTCGATTTTGTGGTTATACACCTATAGAAAAGAATATTTTAAAATTCAAAGATGGGGAGGGGACAGTTCTTTTGTAAAATATTCTCTAAGCTTCTAAAATAATTACTTTAATACTGTGAGTAAAGTATGGATATTTAAGAATGTAGAGTGAGTAAATTCATTGCAGATTAATTTTCGGAAAAAGATATTGTAGTTTCACTTCAACAAACCACTGTGTTTACCAATGACACATTTTGGGGTTTCATTTACAAGTTGATTGTATTTGTATCCATCCTCTTACATATGTTAATGAGTATGCTTAGAAAGAAACTATGCATTGCTAGAAACCTGAGCCCTTCCTACCACTAGACATTGATGGAAACCATATGTCAGATACATCTGTCTGAATGTGTTTAAATTGCACAGGGCCTAGGGGCAGAAATGGAAGAAACTAAAACAATAAAGTAATATTTTAGACAGTAGGATGTAGTTGCACAACACAAAGTAAAATGCCTTGGCAGTGGCCCGATATTCTACAACAACTGGACAGCTAACCTGGGTCTCAGAATTTCCAAAGTGGGGTCTTTGGTTTGAACGATAGGAGGTGGATTATCGAGGTTGACCATTTTAATTGGCTCATTTTGTCAGACACTCACAATAAGCCCTTATGTTTATGGAATGAAATGATTCCATGTGCTCTCTTTAGGTATTTGCTTAGTTTGGTATTAAATATCCCATTAATTATAAATGCATTTCCTCCTATCATTTCAAAACTTTGCCCATAGTATAGCATTGTTTGGGTCTAAAAGAAGAAAATACTATCTCTTTCCTTTTATCATATAAAAAGAGAAGTCTTTTTTCCCTTCATTTGTGTGTGACTGCACTTATAAGAAAGCAGACACCAGCAGGTCAATTTTAGGTCTAACTTCCCATTCAGGTTGAAATAGCAGCAAGGTCATCAGAAAAGAGAAGTTTTGAGAGGAACAGAAATGAGGACACTATAATGAAGAGCAGAAAGTTTAAATGTACAAATGGGAAATTTTACAAGTTTTAATTAATTACAGTTAACATCATACATCACTTCATCCTAATCTTTTCGCATGAGACTGTGAAAATAATCATTGTAATTACGCTATAAAAATCCATTGCTGTTATGTTCCTCAGACCTTTCATCTGGATATTTTCGAAGCATTCTTTAACATTTGTTTTTCTTCCTCCCAATTTATTCCCTACAAGTGTTTTGCATTTGTTATCGAAGCAGATCTTCCTGTCCTGGGTCATAATTGCAGACTTGTGAAAGAACCTTGTTTATATATGTCTTGACCAATGACTCGGAACATAAATGTGTTCAGGAAAACGGGGCAGCATGGCCCAATTAAGGAAGACTTTGTTTTTCCCACAATGGTGGCTCACCTACTTGGGTCACTTCTGCCACTAAAAGCAATGTTTGCATGCAGGGAAAAGCAGTTCTCCCCAAATGTCACAGGGCATTTCACAAACACACGGCAAGCTCAAAGCAGTCATGTTAAGATAAAGTCATTTGGCTGAATTTCATACGTTCCTAACACTCATCATAGAAGGGTGGTTTCTTACACGAAATAAAGCACACCTAATATATATTATTGAAAGTGATATTCTCTCCCAGGCTTTTTCTCCTCTTTATCGCTTCTCTTCACTGCCAGTGAACTCAGAGCAATCATGTCATTGCTGTGTCACGTTAGCGAAAACAGGACCATATCTCTGCATATCCTTTGCATTTCCTAAATTAACAACACCTGTCTTCTGTAGGGCCTTTCCTGCCTCTCATGACTCCCCAAGCACAGCAAAAAGTGAATAACCCTACTATGAAAATATCAGCAGCTCCTTGTTGTGTTTTATTTGGACTCCAGCTATATTTCCACCAATGCATATAAGTATATGTATTCATTTACTCATCTACTGCCATCCAAAGTTCTATCTGATAGTGATGTTTTCCATGATTTTTTTTTCTTAAAAGATGTCCCTCAAACTAACTAGTTCCATGTGTATGGACAATCCATAAATGATGAGTGAATTAACTTGTAAATACTAGAGCTATATATAGAATTACTGGAAGAAAATTCATATCATAAAGACTAAATTCCACATTGCATTTTTAAAGTAGAAAACCTTATCTTCTCATCCCAATTATAATATTATGTGCAGACTCTATTGATAAAGGAGTACAGTGAAATTTTTCATAAATATCCTCTAAGTTTCCAAACCAGAAGTCTCTGGTAGAATGGTACAGGGGAATTATCTAGGTTGACCATATACTTATGGGATAATATAGTAAAGTACTCATCATAGGAGTTATGTCTCTTTAACAAAATGAGCTCTTAAAACAAAATATTTCTCCTTAAATATTGGTTGGGTTGTGACATTAAATATCCTGTTTCAAAGGATTCCATTTCCTGGTAAGCTTCCAAGAAAGGTGTCATGGGTGTCTTGGATGAGTGTGGACAAGGTGGTCGTCTGCCTTGATTTGATCCTGCAGTAGGAGTAAGGCAACTATGTACCAACGACCTTCTTGAGCATGGAATCATTCTGAAAGGAGGCAATGTTCATAATAATTTACAGCTTTCTGAAAGCTACTTCTATTTGCATTCCATCAAGCCAATGACTTTGTATTATGAAGAACTCCACCGTAAGGTGATGCCATTTTATACTGTTTCCATGGTGCAGATGAGTAAACTATTTGTTAAGTTGCTAACCACATGGCATCAGATGTTACCCACCAGTCACATGGAAGGAGACGAGGCTTTCTGTGCTTGTAAAGATGTACAGGCTCAAAAACCAAAGGAGCAGTTCTACTCTGTCCCACAGGTTTGGTGTGCATCAGAATTGACTCCATGGCAGTGACTGAGTCACATGGTTTGAGTGCCTGGTACATGATGGAATACTAAAAATGAGGCTGTTTGCTCCCATAAAGGTTTACAGCCTCAGAAAGCCTATGCAGAATGGCTTTGAGTCGGCACTCACTAGATGGCAGTGGGCCCACTTTAGTTTTGGTATGGTTGGGCCAACTGAAAATATACAGGAAAGTGAAAAAAAATTTTTTTCATTAATTTCTATGTCTACATGCTATCAGAAAATCTATTCTGTACAAAATATTATCTTTCTCATGGTTGCTCTGCCTAACCACCACAAAAATGAAACACTCAGGCTATGTAAATGAAGCAACCTTATTAGTCTGAAGAAAATACCATTATGTTTGCTAGAATCTGACTAAATATACATTTTAAGTTAGCTAGCTGCATGAGTTTTCAATCAGTTATCTAACTTCACTAAGTCTCAATTTGCGTAGTTTCAAGACAAATATAAGTATTTTGCAGAAAGATAAACAGAAAAAAATTATGTAGAGGCTTTATACAGAAAATTTTTCATACCTATGTATGCTTAATATATTGATGCAATTAATTTGTCTCTATGTTTTAAGAAATTATACATTTTTCATGATTAAAATATTAGCACATTAGCTTTCTGGAGCTGTTATGAATTTGAAATGAATCATATTTGAATAATTAATAATAAAAATACGATGATGTAATTACACGTTGGTTCTCTTGTCTTTTAGGAGCCTAAGTTGCCAGAGGATTACCTTGCACAAAAATCTGTTCTTCTCCTTTATTTGTAACTCCATTGTCACCATCATCCATCTCACTGCAATAGCCAACAATCAGGCCTTGGTGGCTCGGAATCCTGTAAGTCACCCACAGCTCTACTCTCAGGTTAAATGGACAGAGGCAACGCCTCGCTATTGGTACTGAGCATACAATTAATACACTCTCAGGTATATTTTAAGTTCTAACTGGTATGGAATATATGTAGCTATTTTTTGTCGAGCAAGATGAGTATCTCCCAACATTTTCAAAGATATAAAGCTTTGACAGGAATAAAAGTCTTTGGTTTTGTTTTGTTTTTAGTGTACTCTAGGCATATATCCATCTCGTGTTATGGGTAGACAGTCCTGCAGAGAGTAAGACACTAGGGTTGTGACTATATAACATTAATGCAACAGCAGTTTTAGAAACAGATCAAAGCCAGTAATGAAAACTCTTTAATTTAAAAAAACTGTTTTAGTATCAAATTGTTAAAGTCTGTAAAATGAAAAAAAGAGAAATGAATTGTACCCTGTTTTATATTTAAGTTGGTTAAGGTAAAATTTCAGAGGGATCTAGCCAGTGCTCATTATTTAAAGACATTGAAAAACTGTTTCCTTCCAGTCTATTGGAAAGCAGTTTTTTGTTAAGATGAGCATCAAAAGATTCACAAAAATAATCATAGAACTGTTCATAGCATAAAGACCACTTTTTTTAATGAGTTAATTTATATTTACATAAAGTTATGTATGCTACATGCAATTCATCAACTATATTTCAGTCAAAATATTTGTGTGTATAGCTTAACACACATGCTAACTTAAAAATCATGCTGACACAATGTTTGTAGTATACATATACAGATGCACATACATACTTATATATACATATCTGTGTACATATGCAATATATATAGTATTATTCTTGAAGGTTAAGATAGCTAGTTACTGAAACCAAAGAAGGGAAGGAATTTTCACTGATGGGTCCATAAAAAATACTCAATTATGTTTTATGTATTTTTAGAGCTTTTTCCAAATTCTCTGCATTGTTTGCACATGTGTATCCCAACTGCTTAGTCTTGTATAAAATCATCAGGACAAGAAACATACTGGAATATAAAAATATAAAAAGCTGACCGATGTCCTGATTTTAGACAAATCTCTAAAAGGCAAGGAGATGCACACTTTAGTCAGAAACTGCAAAGCAACACATTTTAATGTATTTACATACAGTGGTATTTTGTTTATCACACAAATTGCAAACGTGGTTGTAAGTATTTTTAAATATTTCTGTGGAGAAATGTATTGTCTGTTTATACCACTGGTGCCCTATTGCATATTTTTAATGCATTCATTAAACTCTTTTTATCATAACCGTTTATAGATTTTTAAAAGGTATTATAATCCCAGAGAGAAGAATGCCTAAAAATATCTTAAAATATTACATGATGTCAAAAAGTATTGGTACAGGGTTACAGTTCATTCATACCCAGGTTTGTTCCAAGCAAAACACGTTTAAACAGGAGTCTGGTCAGTGGATGGCTGCAAATAGATTCTCTCAATAACGTGCTTATCATCGTTACTCTAAGGTGCCTTTACAAAAAAGAAAAGGTCCAGTCAAAACACTGGCTTCTTAGGGGACTGACTGGACCAGTTCAAGTCAAGGCAGCTAGGTCAGCTCAGAGGTTAATGAAACTGTGGTTTGGTTTTTCAGGGGGGATAAGGGGGCTCATAGCAATTATTCTGAGATATTTAATTTTCAAGGGACACAGAATAATCTTCGGGGCTTACTATGAAGACGTTTTTAGAAACTGAAAACTGCACTGGTGAGAGCAAGGCCAGCAAACTTGTGCTAAGGCTATTTCCCCTGCTCATTCTGCAAGAGTAGCCTAGGTTATCCTGCAAAATGCCACTGGGAATCCTATCCCAGCCACTCTGCAGCCCTGGTCCTGCCCCTTCAGAACTCTTTTTATTCTCAAACTCCAAGGAATACTTCAAAGGAACCCAATTTGACTCCCTCGAGCATAGCCAAGTGCGATTGGGACATATTGTAAATGGAAGAGTGCAGCATTGTTGGCAGAGAGATGGAGAGATGGGAACACGGGCCTTAGAACTGGACACACCTAGATGAAACATGTCCTGAGAATCAATACCTTGCATTGTGATATTTTTTTATGTAATATGATTTCTATGGTTTTGTGCAAGAGAGAGAGAGAGAGAAACAGAGCTTTCTACTCCCATTAATAGAGTCTTGGATACTCACAGGGCAGCTCCACTCTGTCCTGTAGGGTCACCATGAGTCGGCATCGACCTGATGGCGATGAGTTTTGTTTGATTTTCCTGTGGTTTTGTAGCAATACTTTTGTCTTACTTCTCATGTACAGATGAGATTTGAACTGAAGTCTATCGTTTCTCTACACTGCATTTGAATAGCACATTTCTACCTTTGAGAGCACTTTGTTAATATAATGCTGTATTTGACATCAAGGTGTTCGATTAGGCTGGGTTATCTAGAGCCACAGAGCCAGTGGCATTCATATATGCATAAGAAAGAACTTTATATCAAGGGAACAGCCCAGCCGGGTCCAAATCATGTCCATATAGGTCAGATGCTCGCTGGTGGCCTCTTCAGACGCACACAGCGGTAGGTCAGTGAAGCGGGATGGCAAAGCAGGAAGCTGGGAGATGATGGGCTGGGAGGTGCAGGTCAAGAGAATCCAGAGTTGGCAAAACCCTGAAGGCCCCCTGGGGCATCAGGCCACACGAGCGACCAGCCCAGAAGGTCAAAAGAGGGAGCCCAGTTCTCCACAAGAACCCTTCTAAATAGACATCATTAAACTGTGACCGGATCCATAGGTTGAACTCCACCCATATTTCCTTATAGATGCACCAAGTTGACAGAAAAGGTATCCATCACAGGTGTGTCATTCAAAAATCTAATACTATACATTACTCAGATGCATTTACTAAAGAAAGAGGCTTTATTTATATCCATCAGAAGACAACATGTATCATGATGGAAACAGAATTGGAACGGCAGGACTAATTTTGGGGTGTAGTTTGGATTGCTAGTTCATGAACATTAGAAACTCATTTAACTTCTCCAATTTTATCTATTAAATACTTAAATAGTAGTAATGCGCATTTTAAAAAATTATTTTAAGAATTATGTAAGATCATATCTGTAAAAATATTTTCAAAGCTAACTTCCAGGCAAACATTCTCATTACCATTCTATGATAACTCGGGATTTACTTTCTAATCTGCTTCATTGTCGATTTTCTAGTTAATAAAAGAATTCATTAGAAATGCTTCTTGATATTTTTAAGTCCCAGATGTAATCAAACATAATTGAGAAGCTTTTAAATGATTACTTTGGTTGAGGAGTAAATTATGTCTCTTACTACTTGGATTTTCTTTACTTAATGTTTGAAAATTTTGCTTCTTATCTTCTTCAAGTAAAGAAGAGAAAGTGAGGATAAGAGGAAGGGAAACTACAAAATATCCTTCTATTTTCCTCTATGAAATGCTTGAGACTAATATTTGAACAGCACAGGGGTGGGTCTACAGAGTAATACTTTATAAATATTCTCACTGGTGTTTTAGAATCTGCAGGATTGCCTGTCATTTCAGCACTTTTAATGAATTGCTCAATAAAAAGGGTCTATATTAACATATTTTAAATAAATATAAGTGTACATGAAATCATGTGTGAAATTTTACACTTCCAATGAAATAATCATTAAAAATGAGGAAAATTATTATACATCTACTAAATATAATATATTTGAATTTATAAAAATCAAAGCCACTCCAAGCAAAATAAACTTGGCTGCATATATTTATTATATAAAAAGTATATAAGCCACTAGGTGTTTCTATGTTTTTGTGTTCCCATGCACATATATATTTAAATATGTTTTATACCTTTTAGGTATCCACTTCTCAGGCACATTTTTGACTCTTTGGAGTCTGTGGTTGACATCGTAGTGACACCACTAGATATCTATGACAACTAGAATTTTATAAACCTGAATCTTTGATGTAAAAAGTTGGTATAGAAGAGCAAAAATTCCTGGTCCCTATACAACTAAAATTAGTAGAACTGTTGATTTATATGTGAACTCATAGCAACTAAATATCAAATGCTGTTTCATCCCCTTGCAGGTTAGTTGTAAAGTGTCCCAGTTCATTCATCACTACCTGATGGGCTGCAATTACTTTTGGATGCTCTGTGAAGGCATTCACCTGCACACCCTCATCGTGGTGGCTGTGTTTGCAGAGAAGCAGCACCTGATGTGGTATTATTTTCTTGGATGGGGTAAGTGCCTTTACATATCTGCTACTTCACCTAATGCGAGATGTTTTTGAAGGACTCAAGTTTCCTGACACAATTGATCACTGAAGACAAATGTGTGCATGGGCAAATGTGGTCTTAAAGGTTTGAAGGTAAACAAACAGCCATCGAACTTGGAAGCAACAAAGCCCACATGGAAGAAGCACACCAGCCTGTGTGATCACAAGGGGTTGAAGGGAGCAGGTATCAAGCACCAAAGAACAAAAAATTATATCATCATGAATGAGGCGGGGGGGTGCGGCATGGGGACCCAACACCCATCTTTAGACAACTGGATGTCCCTTGAAAGGGGTAGTGGGGGGAGATGAGTCACTCGGGGTGCAGTATAGCATCGATGAAACACACAACTTTCCTCTGGTCCTTAAATGCTTCCTTCCCCACCCCACGTCACTATCATGATCCCAGTTCTACCTTACAAACCTTGTTAGACCAGAGCATGTACAATGGTGCAGATAGGAACTGGAAACACAGGGAATCCAAGACAGATGAACCCCTCAGGACCATTGGTGAAAGTGGCAATCCGGAATGGTGGAGGGAAGTGTGGGTAGAAAGGGAGAACTGACTACAAGGATCTACATATATTCTCCTCTCTGGGGGATGATGGATAACAGAAAAGTGGGTGAAGGGAGATGTCAGGCAGTGTAAGATATGATAAAATAATAATTTATAAATTATCAAGAGTTCATGAGGGAGGGGCAGTGGGAATAGAGGGGGGGGGAAGAAAAATGAGGAGCTGATTCCAAGAGCCCAAGTGGAAAGCAAATTTTTTTAGAATGATGAGGGCAACGAATGTATAAGTGTGATTTACACAATGGATATATGTATGGAGTGTGATCACAGTTGTATGAGCCCCCAATAAAATGATTTTTTTTAAAATAGAACTATTGCTATTAAGTTTTAAAGAAAATCAGGCATTTAATTTTTGCTTACGATTGTAAACTGAGATGCTTAAAGCAGATGAATTTTCACACATTCCACACATTATTTTCATTAATTGCAGGTCGGTTAGTAAAACAATGGGTTTTCCTATGAATTAATTCAATTAATTAATGAATCTTGACTGGATATGGAATAATTCAAAAAGTTGAATTTGATACATGAGGAAAAGATATAGCCTTTTGCACTGTTCTGAATCACCTTTTTCTTCACATATATAATAAGGGCCTTGACTAAACAGACAATGGAAGATAAATAACCAACAACAAAATTAGCTTAAGGAAAGCACTTGTTTTCCAAAGTGTTTTATTTTTATGTTGCATATAGGAACCAATGAATGAATAAAGGTATACGAAAGGTAGTTTCCCCACCCAGCTAAGGGCCACAGTACTGCTCATGAAGCAGAGATCTACTGCTAGCATCAAAGCGCAAAACATAATAGAAAATATAATAGGAGGAAAATAAATACAAGATGATTAGTTTCTAAAAATAAAACTGAAATGTCATCCATCTCTCTCCAGAGATATAGGTATACAATATAGATATATGGATTCAAAGATATATATATATATATATATACACACACATAAGCACACACTTGTTTGCAAATTTAGACTACCTTTAAGAATTTCATTTGTGTGAAAGACATGATTTAGGATGTTCAAAGCTAGGCTGAATCTTTGGTACAGGAACGATGTCTGCTTTCTCTCTTGTCCTCAGATAACGGCATCACTGTGCACTTTGCCTTTGACCATAAAGCTTCATAGTTAAGCTTCTCATTTCTGATCACCTCTCAAACGGTGACCCATTTCTCCCCACGGAGAAGTAATTTCCTCTAAGCCTGAGCGCTTAAATAGCACACTTAAGGGTTTAGACTGGGGATTCAGACCACCTGGTGCAAAATGACTTCGATTAGAACAGATGTCACACTTGCACAACAACGAAAACGTTGCCCCCTGGTAATTCATCAGAGCTGACTGTTTGACTAATACAGGTAACATTTACCTAACAAATAAAAGGATGTTTCCAAAAGGTTGTGAAAAAAATTCCCTTATCTTTCCGTTTCATTTTCCACAAACTTTTAAAAGGGCCCTCATGTATATTGAGCGGTTATTTTTTGTTCCTGCAATATATTTTATTTTCATGTTTCATGAAATATTTAGTGTTTCATCCATAAGGACATTCATTTGATACTTTTTTATTGATATTTATAGGATTCCCAATGATTCCTGCTTGTATTCATGCTGTTGCCAGAAGTCAATATTATAATGACAAGTAAGATAATTTCTCTTTATGATTTCTATTGACACTAAGTAAAAGGAAAATCTTCACCATCATTTCCCTGTGTTTCCCCCTAGCTGCTGGATCAGTTCCGATACCCACCTCCTTTACATTATCCACGGCCCAATTTGTGCTGCATTACTGGTATGTACGTTCACTTCTCATGGACTGTTAGAGCGCAGGCCGTAAGTGTCCAGTTTTGCCATGCGATACTTCAATTAGCGTTAGTATTCATTATGTATCAGAAGATAGCGGTGCTGTGTGTCTCAGCGATAGCTCAAAACTCCGTGCTGTTTGTCTTTTTCAGACTCTTTTTGTAAAGTCCCTTGCTTATTTTACTGTACTCGCAATGGAGCAGGGGTTCATGTCAGAAAGAGGTCAGCCCTTCTCCGAGGTGGCATGCTTGCTCAGAAGATAAGCTGTGGAAGCAGGCCGCCCGGGTTTGACGCTGCCCTCGCCGCTTCATGTGCAATCTTCGTGCATACGAGTAACTTCTCAGTTTCTTAGCCCTGTTTCCGTTCCTTTAATGGGGATTGAAGGATTTTGTGTGTGAAAAGGGCTTACCCTGGCATGTAACACGTGCTCAGCAAGCGCCCAATGCCTGCTTTATGCAGATGGACACCAGAGAGCCCGTTCAAAGATCAGCACATGGCATTGGTTACGCCCGTGGAAATGTTTAATATACCCATGACCATCGTAAGACGTTCAAAGGCAGAAGCACCTCCTTGGTTCCTCTCATACGATGAACGTGGGGGACACGCTGTGTACGTTGTGTCGTGAGACTGTCTGACTCTGCGTTCTCTGTCGTCAGAGAGCCAGTTTGCAGCCTGGCTCAACCACTGTTGGCGGGGTATGTGAGGAAAACATCTGGTGGGTTTTGTTCTGAACTCGGTGGCTTTGTTTTCTCATCTTCAATCATGGATCAACAAGAATAAATACCCCGGTGCATGTTCTAGAGATCTGATAAGATAGGTCTTGGCAAATTATTAGTACATGACTAGAGTTTCTTTTCGTGCAATCTCGGGGTGATACCGTGATTCTGTACTGAGGAGGTCTCAACAGAGTCGGATACACTATGTATCTGCGCTGCGCAAAACTTTTAGCAAAACACAAGACACAATTGTATGATGGATCTGACTGTAGAAGGAAGAACGTGATGCAGGGCCCTCGATCAAAGGTTCTGGAAGTCAGCAGAAGCATGAGCAAGTGAACAGGTGAAGAGCATTTAAGTCAAGCTTGGCACTTCAACCCAGTGGCTGCTGCCCGGGAGAAAGATGACGCTGTCCGCCATCAAGATGCACCATCCTGAAAGGCTGTCTGGGGACACTGGCGTCAGAACTGACTCCGTAGCAGTAGGCATGTTCTTTCAGTCACTAACAAAACCTGGCTCTATCAACTGTGGGAGGGAAGAATAAATGGGTAAAATATCATATGGATCTAAATCCCATCACGCTGCTCAATAAGAAAGGAAGTAAAATGTTACATGATTTGAATTTTTTTCCTCCTTGGCCTGAACAAGTGCCGCCCCTTTCCATCACGTTGTTTCTGACTCATAGTAACCTTAGAGGACAGACTAGAGTTCCTTTTGGGGCCTTCTGACACTTTGGGTCTTTCCAGACACAGACAACTTCATCTTTCCCCCACAGAGCAGTGGGTGTCTTTGAACCACTGGCTTTGTGGTTAGCAGCCCAACACTTACTGCACTGAGGGACCAGGGCAGCTTTGGAAAATATAAGAAGTCTTTTTTTTTTTTAACTAAAGTAAATTTTGACAAAAGCAGAAATTTAAGTTCCGGACCCTTTACTTTCCCCAGCCAGAATCCTGGGAAGGAACCCTAGCCACTGTCCATGTGACCACAGATTTTTGTGCAATTTTAGTAAGTAATATATTTCAATTGTGTTCAGTTTTTTTCCTCAGACTTCCTCTTTGCAACAGTTCCCTTTTGGTTGTGTGGCTTTAGCATTTTGCTATGGCTCGGGGGAAGTTAAGAGAAAATGCATTTACTGTAGGGCCGTTCTGTTTACAGGCAAATGATCACTGACTGTTCTTGTACACAGATTTCTTCCAGGCCTCCTCCCTCCCTGCACTGATTCACCCTCATTCCTTGCATGACCCAGAACGGATGACCCAGCACCCGCTCATGCTTGCTAACTCCCTGAATTTTGTAGATCTGAGGGGAAGGGAATCAAATTTAAAATATAGAGAGCCAGAACTGGTTTGATGGGAACATTTTGCAAATTTTACAACTCTATTAGAAAAAAATATTTTAATGTGTTATCAGGAGAAGGACACCATATTTGGTAATGTAGTGAGTCAATGAAAAAGAAGTTGACGTTGGGTTTCGATAAGAGTTGTATGAGCCCTCAATAAAATGATTGAAAACAAAAGAAGTTGATGCAAAAAGGCTGTAACAATAGCCTCAAATACAGCCACGGTTGTGAGGATGGTGGAACAAGAGTAGAACTACCTGTGACAACACCAAGATGACAACAGAAGAAACTGTATAAGGATTTTCCTAAAGACATGACAGTCCTAAAGCATTGCATTATTTTATCCAATAAAAAATATGAAATGAATTGAACTCTACCTTTCCATCAGTATGAAAAATAATTCTGAACAACTGTTGGTGGAACATTTGCAGTATGTTTCTATAAAAAGAATTGAGAATTTTTCCTAGCAGTGCAAACGAGCAAATATGCATCCAAGTCTACGGGCGACATTTGCCGGGCTCCTGGTGGAGGAAGTCTCTGGTGAACCCCGCTGGCCTTAGTCCAGGGCTGTGAATAACCTGGCTGCCAGTCATTGCTACCATAAAGGCAATTGTGGCAGACGTCCTTGCGTTTGATGCCTTAGATTTGATCAACCTTTTGAGCCATTTCACCCTTATTTTTGATTGAGGTTGTTTCCTGTTTTATGTAGTTGTTGTTCTTGGTTTTTTGCTTTGTTTTGCTTTTATTGTGGTTGTTTGCTTCCTGCTTGTGTTTTGTATGATTTTCCATATGTAAATCCAGGATAGATGGCTCTATAAATACAACAGCAGGATCAGTAATTACAGAGGGGCCTGGCAGGGGTGGGGTTGCGGGAAATGGCGAGCTAACAACATTGAGCACCTGAAGAAAATGCTCCGCAATCGATGTGGTGGTAAGTGTGCATCTCTTGTTAATGTGATTGAGTGACTAAATTGTATGACAAGTGAAGTACATGCTAATAAAACCTTTTTAAAAACTCACCAAAAGAGGAAAAGTGTGTAGAACACTGCCAAGCAGTTCAGTAATGTTTTCCCTAAATTTAGTGATGTGTTATCAACTTTTCCAATTTTTAATTTGCTGTGGTTTCTTATTTTCTAAAAAGATTCCCCTTTGAAACAAAGGTTGCGTTTATAATCTTATATTTTTCTTAAAGCAGATTTCCTTCTCCAAAATGTTTTTAGCATCTTGAATCCACCCCGGGTATTTGGCCCACATAGCTGCCTCCTCGCAATGGCAGCTGTAGAGAGATGCAAGGCTGGATGTCAGGGCTCTGGAAATACAAATGTGGGTGAAACACAGTTTGGAATCCCTTCCTGCGTGACTTAGATAACTTCTTGAATATTCTTAAGGCTATAAGTAGGGTCATTTTGAGTCATGATCGACAGTGAGTTAATATTTCTTTACATGTAAAATGTGAACCCACAGAGTGGGTTAGAAAGGAGGTAGGAGGAGACACACACAGGAGGTGGCAATGGGCCTTTCCCAGACATAATATATTTTCCTTTGGGGATGTTAAAATTCACCAAAACATGCTCCTAAACTTGCTGTCTCCGTTGCCTGAAACACTCTTTCTCACTTCATTCTGGTCCCCATATACCTCACCAGAGCCTTTTTTTCTGAGGAAGCGTTCATTCGCCTTCAATGCTTGGAATTCACCGCTTTTCGGATCGTGCCTCGCCCCCGACGTATGGCGTGGGAAAAGGTGCATGCTTGGCGGGACTCTTGTCTAGGATGGTGACACGACCAATATTGTTCACTTCGAAATCAGTGGTGATGCTGACTCACGGTGGAGGTGGAGGGATAGCTGTGTTGCCTTGGTCCCCTAGCTATGGCACGTGCTGAGTGAAAAGAATGGTTGCATAGTTTGCTCAGGTACTTTTGCTGCACTAAAGGCACCCAGGTGGCGTCATTGGTTATGCGTTGAGCTGCAAACTGCAAAGTCAGCAGTTACACCACCGCGGCTCCGTGGAAAGAGGACTGGACTTTCCACTCCACTCAAGAGCTGTCATCTGGGAAGCCCGCGGGATAGTTCCGTCATGAGTCAGCATCAACTCCATGGCAATTTTTTCCCCTATAAAATAATAACACCCACTATTTTCAGATACCAGCATTTAAAATTGGCTTCCTCCCCTATAAAATAACAACACCCACTATTTTCAGATACCAGCATTTAAAATTGGCTTCCTCGTTGCTTTTAATTTGGGTCAAAAATATAACCTGAATACATAATATTGTATTTGCATTATTAAGTACTTTTTAAAGAAAAAAACTTCAAATAAACCAGCTGTTCATTTCAAAATTGATTTGTCTGAAGAAATATACAGCTTTTCCAATTGTTTTTATTCTCGCACTAATATTCAGATGATTATTGGTTGTTGTTCTGTGTTTTCCTTTCAAAAGAAGCTCATAACCCCTAACCCCACCCACCCCACCTTTCACAGGAGCGTGTTTTAAACTCTCTTTAGAATGTGGAAATAAATCTTAAGCCTACACAATTATTTAGAAGTAAAGCCTGACAGTTGCACTGTGGCCGTTTAACTGATAGTCTTCTTGCCATCTTCAAGATTCAGAAATTATGCTCGCCATCATTATTTTTTGGATTACTGATACTTACATTTCCCCATTTTTCTTACTTTTTTGGGGTATTACCCAATCTTTTTATTTTTTAAATACAATAGTATGGCTGGTATGACCTCTTTAACTAAGAGGGATTCACCAGGCCTGAGAGGTGGTTATATAATTAACCTATGTCAACTGAGAATTGTAATTCAGTACGGGTGTAGTGTGGAGAAGCAGCACAGCGATGACAGGTGGCTAAAACAGCTCCAAGCCAAAGACTTCTCTATCCCTGAGATTCCTTGCAACTGCATGGCGACACAATGCTAGGAAGTGCACACACCATATTCAAATCCTAGTGGAAATGCTGCATGGATATCGTTCAAGCACGAAAAGTGGCAAGTAAAATCCATTCTTTGAAGAGGAGTGGGCAGAGAGAGTAATACTTAAGCTTTAGTCAATAAAATGACTATTAAAGCTGATAAATACCTGCTAGGTGTTTCCATAAAGTAACTATCAACAGGTATTTGGCTCATCTTTGCATTCACAATCATTACAATTTCAAATTGTGGGACAATTTCTCTAACAGCTGGGCCTCATTTCTTTGAAGTATTGGTGTGTTTGTGGAAAGTAGTTATAGGTTTTCCTGGTTTGGGTTGTAAAGCAGATTAGGAAATGTAAATTCTTTTGACTATTTAAAACTATTTCATTGAATTTTACTTTCATATTTATGGCTCTTGGTGGGTATAATTTTTTATTTTCTTGTCTATTTTAATACTTCAAAGTGAGGTGTCAGATGTAGGTTTCCAAAAGATATCTCATTTTTTTCTAACTGTTTTATTGGCATATATCATATTACTCAAAATCTCAATAGCTAGGCACTATCTAGTTTCTGTACCACACTTTGCTATAGCACCCATATCTTCAACAGGGCAATATCATAAGTACTCATTGTTCTTAGATGGGGGCTAGAATTAAGAGCAAGTGCCAAATCCATTCATGTATCCGTGGTCTACATATGTCTCTAGTTCACTTTCAAGACATCATTGTCATTTTGTGTTAGAAAGAGAACATTGTCAATCATCCCCTTCCACTGCATCACCTCCCTTGCCATCAGATCAGTGCTGACTTACAGGGACCGCATAGGGCAGGATAGAACTGACCTTGTGAGTTTTCTAGCCTGCAATTATCCACAAATAGAAAGCTTCATCCTTCCCCTGTGGAGCTTGCTGGTAGTTTTGAACTGCTGACCTTGAAGTTAGGAGCCCAGTGGTTAACCACTACACATTGACAGTGTCATTGTGTAGTTAAGCCAATAGTATAGAATTTAAAATATAGTTGAGAAAGGGAATATAGTTGAGAAAATACCATATAAAACATAGTTGAGAAAGTACCATGTAATGGTACTTCAATGATTTGTCTTTGTTGTCTGTGCTCAGATGGTACCTTTCAGAGGAATAATTTATATCTGACATTATCAATGTCATAGAATAAGACAAACAAAAATTACCTAATTTTATATTTGTTTCTGAACTATAAATATTCAAGGAGTTCTGCTTTAAAATGTGTAATATTCAAGTATAGAATATAATTTAAAATTCATCAATTTTCATTTGAAATAAATGAAAATATTTCAAGATATTAAGGTAAAATAATAGTATCAGCATAATTCTTTTTTAAAGATGCCTTAGGTGGAAATAGGATTAGAGAATTATGTACAAATCAATCCAGGACATCTTTTCATAGAATAGCTAACATAAGTATTAATCTCATTTTTAATTCTAGTTTTGAGTTTCATACTTTAAGTCAGATTTTCTTTTAATATGCTTTCATTTAGAACTCTCATAAAATGAGAATTGAAATGGCAACTTTGCTCTTGTTCCCTTTAGCATTTAGCTGATCATTGTACTTCTCCCCTGAGACTGTTAAGTAGTCTACACTACAAATGTGCAAGCAGAAGCAGATAAAAGAGCATTTCTGTCTCCCCTTCTCTGAGTTGAAAGTGTTCGTCACTTAATCAAAAAACACTTCAAACACTGGGGGTGCTTAGACAAGGACATGCTGTAACCAGGGAGTGACAGCTGATAAACTGATGAGCCAGGCTTCATTCGGACACCTGTTGATAAGACTATTGCAGATCTGTCGTTAGCAAAGGCATTCCCGCGCCTGCAAACTTTGTTTCCATGACGTCACCTTCAGGATTCATGTAATATACATTATTAAAGCGAATGTTTCATTGAAGTGTCTAAGAACAGGACTGGCTTATTTTTATGCTCCACTTATTTTGATAAGGCGTGCTTTATAAGAGCAACTGCCTGATATTGGCTCACTGTTTTCTATATTAAAAAATTTGTAACCATGTAAATTACATGGTTTCATGTAATTTGCAGTTTTCAGATGATCAAACAAGGGACAGTTCCTTCAAGTTGGGGCAGGTAATAATTAACCTTTAGCAACTCTCCTGTACTTAATGTTGGGAACCCTAAGGAAAGCGCCTCTGCTGGCACAAGGGTTAAGTACTTGGTTGCTAACAGGAAGGTCAGCATTCAAAGCCGCCAGTGACTGCTCCCTGAGAGATTGAAGTCTGGGGTAGCCCAGGGGCCAGCATCAAGTCGATGGCATACAACAACAGTCCCATGGAAGGCATGGACAAATGATAGAGCGGGAGATGCTAGACTTACATGGAGATAGAGAGAAGTAATAACTGAGAGGAGAGGAGGTGGGGAGCGGGCCGTCTGAGCAGAACACTGCCAGTTTCCTAGATGTCTGCACACAACAGATCTGAAGTTTTAAGTCTCTCCTCCAAGAGGCAGGCTACACCTGGAGAGCAAGTCTTCGAGCGCTGTAAACACGTGACTAGAGGTGGTCAGCCACAGAAGGCCTGGAGAGGACCAAAAAGGTCTACATTGTAAGATCATCTCTGCTGAATACCAATGGCTTAATTGTGTAACATAGTCTTGTCAGAGAACAAAGACAATTACAGTATTATCTTAAGAAGTTGTTATGAGAATTATAAACAGAAAGTGAGAGCTTATAAAAATGGTATATTAATGTACAAACTTAGTAAGTACCTAATTTAGATACAGAAGCGATGCTTAATACTTTTTAACATTTGTTATGAATTATTATTTGAGTGAAAGATCATCAAAAGCTCTAGTTTCGGGGTATGCAACAAAATCCAAAATTTGTATTAAACTGAAGTGATAAAAATTATCTCAAAATAAGGTATAGCAGTTTAAAATAATAATTATTTCTCAATGGGCTTCATCACATATCCATTCAACTTATGTATTTGTGAATAAATGAATAAATGAAAACTTCAGAAATACCAGTTAGCGTCTTACACAAATGTACCCTTTAGTAGAATACATTCTTGAACATAAAAAAGTGCTCTAAGGTTTATGGAAATTTGAGGTCCTTCAATAAGGATTTAGAATATGGAATATGAAATGAATTTTGTTTTCCTTCCAGATTAATCTCTTTTTCCTATTGAATATTGTCCGGGTTCTCATCACCAAGTTAAAAGTGACTCACCAAGCAGAATCTCACCTCTACATGAAAGCGGTGAGAGCTACGCTTATCCTGGTGCCGCTGCTGGGCATTGAATTTGTGCTGCTCCCGTGGCGACCTGAGGGAAGGACTGCGGAAGAGGTCTACGATTACATCATGCACATCCTTATGCACTATCAGGTACAGCTCGCTTGATGTCAGGACAAGCTGGTGGGAAATTTGCATACATCTTTGATTTTAGTGTTTACCAGATATGCAGTAGCTTGTTTACAAAGATGCATCTTTTTCCATTTGGAATCAGATCGTTCTGTTCTTATGTTACAGGGTCTTCTGGTCTCTACGATTTTCTGCTTCTTTAATGGAGAGGTATGGGAATTTATTTTACCTTTTTATCATTTTATATGTGCAATGTAATTTTTGTTCTTAATGAAGAGAAATAACATCATAAAACAGTATGGAATTTCTCCAGTTAAAATTTCAAAAGAAAAAACACCCACCATATCTCTTTCATAGGTGCAACTCAATTAGGTTTTTGCATACCTTTTCAATTAATATTATTAACTATAAACTTTGTCATAAGCACATTTCTTGGCAACCCTAAATCTCATAAAACATGCACTGTAATAGGAATGAGAATCAGCTAATTGCTCCTTTCTTCTTTCTTGACCACCCTACCACAGAGGAGGCAGCCTTGGAAACACTTTTCCAATGCATGAGACAGGATTTAAATGATGAACATTATACAGCATGGAAATGCATTACACTAGGAAAAAAGAGGAGAATAGAATTCATAACATGATGATGTACCCATAACTATTTCTTGATTTATATCAAAGGCTTTCCTAATTCAGAAGTGTCAAATGGATGCCATTCTTCTTATCCATATGAAGGGTGCTATAGCTCATGTGCTGTCCCTGGGGGATGTAAGCAGTTTATGCTTGTCTACTAAGTGAGAGATTTTCCTCCAAAACCCATCTAGTGAGACCCCAAGAGAAAAATCTGGCAATCTGCTTCCAATAAGACTAAAGCCAAGAAAACCTGGCTCTCTAACAAGTGAGATCAGTATGGCTCAGAATCCACTGGACATGCAAGAATTTTGGTTTTGTCCTGGTTTGAGTTTCAGGTTCAGGTTTTTGCTTTGTTTGATTTGGGTTTCAGGTTTTGGTTGTTTTATAGCTCTTACTCTGAGCTGCATTGATTTACCTCTTTATTTGCTATTAAACTGCTAGACAAATATAAACCTATAGGAGAGTTTGGGTGGAATTCACAGTTCAGGAATTCAAACAACTGAATGAAACACAGACCCTTGCTAACCATGACGTTATCACTAAGCCTCAGATTAAAAAATAAATACACGGAATTAGTCTGCATATATTCATGAGGAACATTCCTATAAAGCGCATTAACGTTGAGAGTTATGCACAGTATGTCACACTATGGAATATTATTTTAATGAAAGATAAGGCTTTCTACTTCTGTAAAGAGTTACAAATTCAGAAAACACAGAAATTTACCCAGTCCTATAAGGTTGTTATGAATCAGAAAAAACTCAAAGGTGGTGACATTGGTTTTAAGAAATATTTTAGTTCTTGCTCTTAGCATATAATAAAATATGCTTTACATTTTAATATAAAAATTTTAAATATAAGGAAAGAAGTGTCAAATGCATTACACTGTATTTCATACATTTAGGTAGTGCATTTGTGATTAGTCTGTAATACAAATGAGTAGAGGAACTGCTTTCCTGAAGTTACTGAGAAATGTAGGCCAAAAAATGTTATATTCATATTGGGAAAATCTTCTGCAAAAGACTACGTTAAAGTGTAAAAAAACCATTAGGTCATTTACAACCTTCTAGTTTTCCAGTTCCTGAGTTCAATAATCCATAGGCATGACCACACAAAATTTATAAAGAATATTCATGAATAAAGAGTTTATTATGGAAGTTAACAGGTTGCAAAGCAAGTGAGAAATGCTTAGGATATAATTTGTTCATCGGGACTTATTACATAGTTCTTTCAGAGCTACTAAAAAATGTCCAAGAGGAGGCCCATGCTGATGTAAATCTCAACACAGGACCTTCAGCTTAAACTCTGTGGATCACACGACCCGGCTCACTGAATTAACTGCCCAGAGACACCCCACTCCAGTGAGTCCCAACCAGGGAAGCATTCAGCTCCACCTCCATGGGTCAGCAAGCTTATCTCCACCAATAAAATATCCAGAGGCACCCTATTCAACCAACCCCCCCCCACCCCCCCAGCTCCAAAGCATTAAGCTTTCCTTGTTCCCTGGGCTGATTGGTCCACTGCTCTGTCTCATGCTCTGGCTCCATCTGCATGGGCATCTGGCTCTGCTGCATCTCTGATGTCACAGCTGCTTTCTGGATCAAGGGGGTTCATTATGCACAGATCTCATACATAATGAGATACACTCCACTCCTGGTTTTTCCTAGTAATGAGATCTCCTCCTGCTTCTCAGGGGGCTTATACTCCCCACCCACCCCCCACCCCCAGCAGGATGACTTTCTAATGAAGCCTGTTTACAATTACTCAGAGGTGAATCCTATCACTGTCTTCCCCCACTTCTCCAAACCCAGTTGCCAAACACATGTGAAAACTGGATGTTTAATAAACACGACTGTAGGAAAATTGATGGCATTGGCAGATGATATGGAATATGGAATGGAAGAACAAACAAATCTCTCATGAAAAAAATATAGCGGGATTGGTACTTACAAGCCAGTATGATAATACTTCTCATGTAATTTGGACATGGTATCAAAAGTAACAATCCCAGAATAAGACATCATGCTTGGCAAAGCATAGATTCATGAAATAGAGGAAGATATACTATGGGATAGACTGGCATCATGACTACATAAAAGGACTTACACATTGCAGGAGTTGTGAGGAGAGTGCAGGACCAGGCAGGGGTTTGTTCTGTCATACATGGGGTTATTCTGAGTTGGAACCAATTTGACAGCGCCTGACAACACCTAAAAATAACATGAGTGAAAAATAATTTACCTAACAATTAGGAAGAAATAAGGAATATATTGTTGTTATGATATAAAGATCAAATAGCATTTAGTGTACACATATACAAGTATATTATTGTATAAATGACATTAGATAATCCAATGTGCTGCCTATTGATAATCCAATATCAATAGAGTATTATCAAATTTGAACTACTTGTGTGGTATAAGAATGATACATTAGTAAAACTGCTCAATTGAATATATATGTTCAATATGTGTATTGAATATATATATATACATATATTACACCTCTGTACATACAGGAATCAATTTGGTACACCTCTGTGTGTACAGGAATCAATTTTTTAATACCAGTTAAGTTTTAATACCAGTTAGTGATTATAACACAATCACTAAAAAAATATTTTGTGATAGGAGACACTATAGAAAAAAGACACTGACACAGAGAAGCATTTAAACCCAAAGACACCACTTTCTTCCAGGCACTGATAACAACAGGCAATGTGCTGAGTTTCCTGGGGTCCCAGTGTCCACTTACTAGGGCAATAAAACATGCTCCTTAAAAGCCTCACCAGGACTGACGGGCAATAGAGAAGCTTAGGTTGTTGGCATTGCTCTTCAACTTCAGCGGCCATTGATTGCTGGTTGCCGCCTGGAGACTCCATGTACGCCGAGATGAACTACACGCCATCGGGGCTTCACGGCTGTCACCGTTCAGAAATAGATTGCCATTGCTTTCTTCTGAGGTGCCTGTGGTTACCCACTTTTCAGCTGCAGGCCAAACAATTAACTGTTTATACCTCTAAGATAACTCCTATCATCATTAGATAATCAGTGTATTATGGAGTATGTATTAGATTTATCAAATAATACACGAACAAATTAGAATATAATCATTTTGGAATCAAAATCTCAAATTGGCCCTTTTTCACTAGAAAGTATGTCTAAGAAATAACTAAGCCAATGCCTAGAATTCTAGTTAAACTCTATCTGTGTAAGCACTGGAGATCCAAAACTCTGATCAGCTGCCATGCTGAGAACATTTGGCATTAAAAATTACAATAACACAAAATCCTCCAGCCAGACTGTTGCCAAATCTTTCTGTTCGTCACATCTCTGTCTGTCCCCATTTTCTCATCCCCAGAGATACAATTCTTGTTTATGTATGATTCATTTCTCAGCTTAAGAAATACTATAATCCCTCCCTTTTTGTCCTTGTGCCTCTTAGTTTTCCCACTCTCTCTTTTCCCCACGCAGCTGCCAAATACATTTTGTGCTGTTCCAACTATGTCATGAACTCCTTAAAATCTTTCCCTTAGTTCCTTTCTTGCTTACCACATTCGGTCAACTATCTGTATTTCACTTAATGTCTCTGCTTTTTTAAAGCAATGCCTTCCCGTTATATTCCTCCGTAGTCGTAAACCAGTGGCTGGACTAGCAGGGAGGCACTTTAGTCATGGCTTTAGTCCACAAAGATAAATATGTACATTGTGGCCATGGACTAGAGACTCCCATCACCAGGAAGGTCCTACCCTCATCCCCTCCCTGCATTTAACAGCGCCGGAAAACAGATGTTTTCATGTAGTCAATGCAAAGAGTTTTGTTACATCAACTAAACCCATACTTCATAATATGACACGGACATATATTTTTGCCAAGGCTCTGTGTATTTATTTAATTTAAAAATCAGTTAGCTTAAGGAGAATAGCTCCTTTCCAGATGTTAGTGGACATAAACAGCTGTAATGTTGGATTCTATAGCTTCTTCCTGTGGTTGATATATAATGTCCATGCATAAAACACTGAAATACCTTTTCTTATCTTTATGGGATCAAGATATCTCCCCTTCCATTGGGAATTGTCCATTGCATCCTATTACCTTTCCCCTCCTCACAGTTAGTGTTTATGAATAGCGCACATGTTCTGTTCCACAAGTGTGACATTGCATTAGAGGAAGCAAATGAACGACACGGATCTTAGAGAGAAAAATCTAAACTAACAAAAGTCTACACGGTTTTAGGTCCCTAATTGACATTATTTAAATTTTAGTAAATAACTACTTGCAGTCCAGCAAATGGGCTCACCGTGGTTTCTCTGATGATTTGGGTGCAGAGAAGAAATAGGATGCCGACCTCAATCAAAGTAGATATTTCAAGAACAAACAAAATGTCAAAAGCCAATTTGGCTTTTAGAATTGAATTTAAGCTTTCCTTTTGAAGACTAAAAATATCTGAGAAAGACCTTCCTGTGAACATTCTTCCTGATATTTACACAGGATCTTTCTCCCTAGCTATTTGCAGGCAGCAACTATATAGTTTCTGTTTTAGTCATTCCATAATTTAGTGACATAATTCATAATTTATTTACATAATAAAGTTATTCTTGAAGCCAAATCATTATGTTTTAATAACATACTTTTAAAATGACTAAAGGAAAAATGCTAACTAAAACTTCTAACAATTCCTTTTGAGTTCTAACTAAGGAAGTCCACTGGATATCTTTTGGACTCTTCCTTTTTTCCTACCTGCTGAAAGGAGACAGTAAAACTTTGTATTCATTGAAAGTGACAGAGCATATGAGAATCTGACAGATCGGAAATGTCCCACATTGTTGTAGGTATTCTGAAAATACCTATTTGCTTATCAAATTCACTGCTATCCAGTTGATTTCAACTCATAGGAATTCTATAGTAAAGTATTGAACTGTGGATTTCCAAGATTGTAACTCTTTACAGAAGAAAACCTCTTCCTTCTCCCTTAGAGTGGCTGGTGGCTTCGAATGGATGACCTTGTGGTTAGCAGCCTAACGTGTCACCTTACTACACCACCACGGCTCCTCCTCTATGGGATAGCTATGTTTCCTTTCCATCTGAGACAAGTAAACGATTTAAAAACAAACAAACAAAACCCTCACATTAGCCAGGCCTATTGGGGGGCCTACTATTGCTTTAAACACATGTACATAGTGTAGAAACTTTTAAAAAAATGAATGTAACTAGTAGAAAGGTGATTATTTCATGCTCCGTGGACAGCAGTTCAAAACCACTAGGAGCTCCTCAGGAGAAAAGTGGACTTTCTACTCCTGCAAACAGTCCTGGGAACCCACAGTGAGAACACTGTTAAGTCAGCATCTACTGAATTGCAGTGAGTTTGGTTTTAATGTTTGTAATATGAGACGGCTTCAGAAATGGAAATGTTCCATTGTCTCTTAATTCTATATTATTTTTAAAATCCCCCTTATACTTAAATTATCGGAAAATAGTCTTAGATGCTCAGGCTTCCTTTGGGGAAGCAATCATGTGGTCAAAAGACAGCACACATGCTATGGGAGAGACGTTGTCAACATGGAGGCGGAGATTTCCAAAGCAGTCAGCTAACTCCGGAGACGGGAAATTCCCCAGTTACTCCCTTGAGATACACTTGAAAAGTCGTGCTTGCTTTCCACTTGTTGAATATTAGGCATTGGTTTAGGACCCTATGTTCAGTTAAAACCAAAGTCAGGGGAGATGACCTGCCTCGGTTACACTCCATTACTAACTTGATGCGATGCAATCCTCCTCGGTAGTACACGAAACAAGTCTGTAAAACCTGACCTGATCAAAATTACAGCCAAGGGGTAAATTTCTTGAAATAATATTTAAACCTTAAACCAAAAATGTCGCCAGAAGTCTTCATAAAACAAAAAGATAGTTTACTGAGTCCAAAGTGTCTGCCTGAAGCAGCACACTCCTTTAGGACATATCTATATCAGATACAATGGACGGCAGCAACTGAAGAGTAGCTGGGAATGTAAGGGGCCAGTGAATCGATGTCAAGAGATGGGAGGCATCTCAGAGAAGAGGGTGAGAATGGTTACATAATAGAAGAATGCAAGCATGTCCGTGAATTGTAATCGAACTGACAGATGCTTTTCTGTGTGCATTCTCAACAACAATGAAGTAAATAAAATTAAATGTGCATATAACTGACTGCTATCAAGTCCATGCTGAGGCGCACACACACATATATGAAAAAGTTGGGGTCACTGAGAGTCAGAATTGACTCCATAACCAACAGCAATGATAGTTCTCATCCAAAATCATGGCTTCCCATGGAGTGACTAGAAATTAGAGTCATTAAATGTCAAGTTATTTTTGCATGGGGTGAGGAGTAGGAGGGGGTCCAGATACAATACAATAGAAGGATGGTAATTTTAGTAAAGAGTTTTTTCCACAATACTGATCCATTTGTAATTATTTTTTCAATAACTTTTTCCCTGGTCAGTACAGTTCAGGAGGACTAAACCTCTGCTTTGTCTCCAGTCTGATTGCCCCTGCTGCTACTGTGAATAATGATGATTTAATAATTCATGAGCATAGTTTTTTTCTTTCATTCCCTTTTATTTCCTACTCTCACTAATTACTTTCTCATTCTCCTAATAAATGTATTAATATAAAATTAGGTGTTGGACAAACAATCTTGTAAATGGGGATCTGTTATAACTATTTGTTTAATAGTAATGTATACCTATTCATACATTATTAAGACTTCAAAGACATGGCATGAACAGAATTTCCAATGGCATCTGAAAATACAGCGTAATTGCAATGCATCTGCTAATATGATTTACTCATTTTAATGTTTTAAACGGAATAAAAAGAAATTAGCAAGTTAACAGCAAGGATTTCATAGTTATTATGCTATTAAGTTCAGCATCTTCGTGTCAATTAATGGATCATTCTTATTCTTTTTGCTTCTCTTTGATGGATAGGTTCAGGCCATTTTAAGAAGAAACTGGAACCAATACAGAATCCAATTTGGAAGCAGTCTTTCCCAGACAGAGGGCCTTCGCAGTGCATCTTACACAGTGTCAACAATCAGTGATGGTCAAGGATACAGTCAAGACTATTCCAGTGAATATTTAAATGGGAAAAGCATCCATGATATGGAAAATGTTGTTTTAAAGCCAGAAAATTTTTATGCTTGAAATAGATGGACCAGTGCGTAAATGTTTTGTACCACTAGCTCAAGGCCTTGATTTCATGACTTTATATGGAAATTTCAATATCAAACAAATTTATTGAATGCCACACATACAAACAAACCTAGGAATTCAGTCTTGTACTGGTAAAAGTTCAACAGCTATGTGGGAGGAAAAAAAAACACCAAAAAACCCAATACATTAAATTGTAGCATTTCCATGGTGTAAATACTTCCACCATGGGCAAATTCAAGCAACCAGCTTGAAACTACTGAAGGTGGAATTTTGAAGAAATGAACACATCCACTTCTGTGAGCTTGTTTGAACTAGCTCTAGCGCATCAACAAATTAATTCACAGATAAGATTGCAAAAGTTCATAACACACATTGGATATGATTCTACTCTAGTTTAAATATGGAGTTAAAATTAGCTAAACAATTGAACAGCAACAAGTTATCCCATATTCATTGGTAGACTTGATGTTGGGGTTTTTTTGCCTAAAAGACTTTCTGACCCTTTTTATAATCAAGTTTACAATGCAACAAATAAAACACCAATGAGTTCAGATGGTTTATCTGATATTTTCCAAGAAAAGCAACCAAGCAGAATTGCTATAGGCCATTCATTTACTGCTCCATCACAATTATAAACTGCGCCATGTCTGTCTTTGTGATTTGGTGATCAGGACGCATGAGATGCATATTTACATCTGTATCACCAAGGAGATGTCTTGGTTGATGCTATAAAACTCCTTATCAGCTACTTCCCTGTCCTACTACACAGATGGGAGGGAATCTATAAATAGAAACTTTACCTTCTCCGTTTCTGCTGTGTAAACATATTTAACATCATTTTATATGAAGGAAAATCAATGAAGACTTTCTTATCTACTTGGAACTTTGTGAAAAATTTGTTGTGAAAATGAACTTGTAAATACTGTTACTCAATTTTACGGTCTTCAGTCAAATGCATACCATCTAAGACAGGATTTTTCTAAGTGAATACATACTGCAATAATGTACGCATTTCAATATCTGATACTGTATTTGAGCTGATTTTATAACAAAATAGGATTTATAATTCTATATTTGGTGAGTATTTTGAAGACAATCAGATACCAGCATCAGAAGTTTGAAATCTAAGTGAAATGAAATATCTATGATAACATATACAATATTTATTTTTAAACATGAGATCATTTTTAAAATATACTAAACTTGTTAATTGACTTACTGACTCACACTTTTATAATAGGTGTGATTTTTTTCTCTTTTATTTTGACGATGAACTTGCATTCTAATCCAGAAAAGGTAAATAACTCGGGATCTGACTTCATTAAAAATACTACTTTACTGGCCTTTAGTATACACACACACACACACACACACACACACAGAGAAATACCATTTTAGAAATGTTCCAGTTTAACTTTAAAAAATAGAGAAACACTATCTATGGATATCAGTTACAATGTTTACATTTTGAGGTTTTTCAGAAAATGGAATATTTTAATAGAACTGATGTATATGACAATACAAATCCGTGAAGAACTTGAATGTAGTATTGAACATGAATTGTTCTCAGAATGTCTGAGGAATACTTAAATGAAGATGAAGAAAATCAGAAGAATAAATTCACTGGATATCTAAATAGAATTTGAATTTCCTTAAGGTAATTTCTGCAGGAATATTCAAAGAATAAAATGTTTTAATTTGTAGGAGTCAGTTTTAGGAGAAGAAATAATAGTGTATGTGTTTTTGAATTTTGTCATTATAATGGGCTAAAGTATTGACACCCATCATAGGTTTTTTCTTAAAGTCCACAATAGATGTTGAATCCAGAGGTTATTTGAAATCATCTGGTTAGTTATCTAAATCAATAAAAATTAGCACATGTCAATAAGCTCATCAATACATTTATAATGTCTTTACATGTAAAGTTACTATTAACTTAATTTCAAATGTATGGACTTCATAATAGTTGTCATGAAAAGGAACACTGGCTGTTCTGAACTTTTCCATTGTCTACACAATTAAAAGAAACAAACTCACTAGCTAGCTATTTATTATTCAAAGAAGCAGGTTCAACTGATTTGCTAACAGTGTGCAGACATTTCAGCATTATTCTAGACAAGCTGTCAAGACCACCTTAAATGACAGTACAAAACAGTGAGATATCAGTGTTACATGTCAAGATATTGTAATTTTTATATCTCTATGGTGATTTTATCAATGTTAGTTTAGATCGAAGTTCTTCCATAGCCAATGTTCGTCTATTGTACAGTCTGGATGTTTCAGCAGTCTCTGGTCATATATACGTGTAATATTTTTCAATGGCAGATTTTCTTAAAGCTGAGTTGCTAATTAATATCTTCTTTGTGTCTCATTCATAAAGAAAAAGTAAAATTTTATAATATTTTAAAACCAACTAATTTGGTATAAAAAACTAACTTGGGGGATTTTGAAATATAGGCTGGCTAATTTTATGCAGTTAGTGGAAAGAATGTTCATATAATTTTTTTGTTCCTGAAAGTATGCTCCAGTGTTTATATTCATTAAGTGTCCATATTGGAATTTATTGTTTGTTCAACTGTAGTCCAATGTACATAGTTGTAACCATGACAGTATATTTATCATTTATCATTTTAAATGTGAATATATTTTTATTTTATCTTGATTTTAATCTGCTAATAGAAACTGATATTTCTTTAATTTGTAAAACATTCTTAGGCTATTCTGGTCAATTAAAACCACTCTTGTTGTATCTACCAAAAGTATCTGTTTTTATTATACACAAATATTAAACTTGAAATTGATTTTCATTCATATTTAGTGTGATAAGTAATATAACTTATTACCACATTTTCTTAGTCTGTAGTATAAAGCTATCTTAAAATTAGTTAACATATCTCTATCTTCTCGAGTCTTCAATAAACCAATCAATAAATTCTACAAACCAATTAAGAAGGTATTAAGTTATATTTTTATGCTAGGAATGTACCTTAATGCCAAAAGAAGAGAAAGGGGCCCGAAAGCCAAAAGTTGTACAGATTCTCATTTTTCTATTGTATCATTTGGTAGCATATGGTTGAAAGAAAAATATAGAAAATAAGAATTTATAGTCATAATTAAAGAAGTGAATTATGACTTTCATACAAATAAAAAATATACCTCTACCAGTGCTTTTATCTTGTTAAATGCTGAGAAAGTCAGTAAACTGATACAACTTGTTAAGAGAATCAAAGAATCACATATAGAGGCATATAACGATTCAGAAATGTTTTTGTAAATATATACAAAATGTCTTTCTTTACCAGAGTAATAATCATTTTCATCTCACTGAGCTTAAGGAGTTTATATTTCTATAACTATATAACTATCCATTTCTACAACTTATTTGTAAAGTAGCATAAAACAATGAAAGGTAGAAATTGTCGAGAATAACACACTGGAAAAGACTTTCCAATCGAAATTATATATGCATATAAATTACATCTAAAAGGATAAGCCAAAAAGCAGTACGACAAGATCATAAAACCTTTTATTTTAAAAATAAAAACTGATGGATTACTGATATCTCCTCCAAAGCCTACACACTTCTGGAGACTGTGTCCCCAATGCTAGTAATTCTTCCAGAACTCCGTGCTTTGGAATGGCTGGTTTGCATCCTCAAGGGACTCCACTCATTTTCCTTTCAAATCATTTTCCAATCATTTTCCTTTCATTTTTTTAGTTCAGGATATGAAAAGGAAAATGTAGAGGTAGGATCAGCAGTGCAGGTTGGATGGGGTATGGTTTCCTAACAAAATTCTTCCTACTCTTGAAGAATGATCAGGTACATTCTCATGATAAGAAATTCAATTCCTCAGGACAGCTTTCCGACCCTTTTTTGTTAACCTCTCCAGTTTTCAGTTTCTTAAAACCTCTTCATAATAAACCCCTGTAGTCTTCCCGTGTCCTAAATAAAAATCTATCAAGATTACCCCTTTGGAAATTTGGCAGTGGCATTAAACTTCTGATTTGACCTCGCTGCCTTGAATTGACTTTTTTTTTTTAAAGAAACCCCAAACATGTGTATTACTAAGAAAACTTGCCTGCAGTCATCCATTGATCACATGTTTAAACACATGTTTTGTTTTGGTTTCTTTTTTATAAAAATTAATTTTTTATAAAACATATATCTATGCAAGTATAAATGGGGAACTCTAGTTGCAATAGAGTTGTATATAATGAGAGAACACTCATGTTCTATGCATGTATATAATACTCAGCGTCAATAGACTATATACAATGATGCTTCAAAAAGTTATGAACAAACAGAATTAAAAGGTAAGAGAAATGGTGCATAAACTTTTTCTCCCTGTGTTTGTGTGTGTGTGTGTGTGTGTGTATGTTGACTTACATACCATCACTCCCATGTTTTTTTACATTTCCTCTTGACTTCCCTCCTTGGTATTATATAATCACAAAAGAATAGTCATAATCAGTAGTAACACTGGTCTCATTAGGTGTGGCTTGATAAACTTAACAAGTATGTGAATTCATAATATAGTCTTCTGAGCTTGCTTCACACATCTAGAATCAGAGTATTACACAAACACTATGGCCTGGAATTGTTTATAAGAAATTTTGGATATATTTTTTAAGGTGCTTGTTGTTTGCTATCTCAAACTAGACAATCATCACTTCAACGACAATCTAGCTACCAGATTTCCCATAAATTTGGAAGTCTCTTTCATCAAGGCCTGTAACCTTGGCTCCCTTCGCCTAAAAAGGGGTAGGGATGGCTTTCAAACAAAAACTCAAATTCACTGTGTGGAGTCAATTCTGACTCAGGCTAGAACTGCCCCTGTGGGTTTTTGAGACTGTAACCCTTTTTTTTTTTTTCATTTTTAAAATCATTTTATTTGGGCCTCATACAATTCTTATCTCAATCCATACATACATCCATTATGTCAAGTACATTTGTTGCCATCGTCATTCTCCAAACATCTGCTTTCTCCTTGAGCCCTTGGTATCAACTCCTCATATTTTTCCCCTACCTCCTAGCTCCCTCCTCCCCGCTTCCCCTACAATTTATAAATTATCATTATTTTGTCATATATTACACTGTCAGACGTCTCCCTTCACCCACTTTTCTGTTGCCCATCCCCTAAGGAGGAGTTAATATATAGATCCTTGTAGTCGATTCCCCCTTTCTATCCTACCTTCCCTCCACCCTCTGGTATTGCCACTCTTACCACTGGCCCTGAAGGGATCATCAGTCCTAGATTCCCTGTTTCCAGTTCCTATCTGTACCAATGTACATCCCCTGGTCTAGCCAGATTTGTAAGGTAGAATTGGGATCATGATAGTGGGGGAAGGAAGCATTTAAGAACTAGAGGAAAGTTGTATGTTACATCATTGCTACCCTGCACCCTGACTGACTCATCTCCTTCCCACGACCTTTCTATAAGGGGGTGTCCAGTTGCCTACAGATGGGTTTTGGGTCTCCACTATGCACTCACCCTCATTTACAATGCTATGATTTTTTGTTATTTAATCCCTGATACCTGATCCCTTTGAGACCTCGTGGTCACGAAGGCTGATGTGCTTCTTCCATATGGGTTTTGTTGCTTCTGAGCTAGATGACTGCTTGTTTATCTTCAAGCCTTTAAGACCCCAGATGCTATCTCTTTGGATAGCTGGGCACCATCACTTTCCTTCACTACATTTCCTTATGCACACATTTGTCTTCAGTGATCATATCGGGAAGGTGGGCACCCACCGATATTATATTTCATTCTTTGATGTCTGATACCTGGTCCCTTCTACAACTTGTGGTCACACAGGCTGTTGTGCTTCTTCCATGTGGGCGTTGATGCTTCTGTGCTAGATAGCTGCTTATTTACCTGCAAGGCTTTAAGACCCCAGACACTATATCTTTTGATAGATGGTCACCATCATCTTTCTTCACCACATTTGCTTATGCACATATTTGTCTTCAGTGATCATGTCAGGAAGGTGTGCATCATGGAATGCCAATTTAATAGAACAAAGAGTTCTTGCAATGAGTAAGTACTTGAGTGGATGTCCATTATCCATCTGCTGCATTAATACTAAACCTATAAATATATGCATGTAGGTCTATTTTCCCACTATCCTATATAAATATATTTACATATGTACATGACTATATGTAGACCTCTATAAATGCCCTTTGCCTCCTAGTTCTTTCCTCCATTTCCTTTTACCATCCTCTTGTCTCACTATCATGCTCAGCCTTCATTTGGGTTTCAGTAATTTCTTTCGGTTACATTGCCCTTGCTTAATTCCTACCTGGCCTCTCAGACCCTCCTTGTCACTAATTTTGGATCACTTGTTGCTCCCTTGTCACTGAATTGGTCAATACCATCTCCTTTCCCCTGCCTCCCCCACTCCTATGTCTCCCCAGAACCATCAGTCCCATTGTTTTCTCCTCCAGATGGTTCATCCAGTCTATATTATCTAGATAGATCTACAGAGATCAGTTGTCTGTATGCTGATGTTTATCTTTTCTGGGTCTTTAGCTGTTTTCCATTGGTTTGAATATCTGTCCTTATACTAGTACCACACTGCTTTGACTACTATGACCTTATAATACATGCTAAAGTCAGGTAGAGCAAGTCCTCCCACTTTGTCCTTCTTCTTGAGGAGTTCTATGCTAATTCTGGGCTTCTTCCCCCTCCATATGAAGTTGGTAATCAGTTTTTCAATTCTTTGAAGAAGGATGGTAGTATTCATATTGGGATATCATTGAACTTATATAGTGCCTTGGGCAGAACTGACATCTTTATTATATTGAGTCTGCCAATCCATGAACATGGGATATTCTTCTATTTGATCAGGTCACTTTTGGTTTCTTGTAGTAGTGTTTTATAACTTTCCTCATACAAATATTTCGAGTTTTTTAGTCAGGTATATCCCTAAGTATTTTAATTTGTGCTTGGCTATTGTAAAGATTGTAAAGGGTACTATATTTTCAATTGTCTCTTCTGTGACCTTGTCTGATGTGTAGAGCAGTCCAATAAACTTCTGTTTGTTGATTTTGTATCCTGCCACTCTGCCATATTCCTCTATTGCTTCCAACACTCCGCTTGTGAAGTTTAGGGGATTTTCAATGTATAGAATCATATCATCTGTGAATAATGATAATTTCACCTCTTCCTTCCCCAGATGAATACCTTTGATGTCTTTTCTTTGTCTTATGTTGTTAACTAGAACATCCAGTATGATGTTAAATAGGATTGGGGACAAGAGGCATCCTTGTCTGGTCCCCTTTTTCAGTGGAATTGTTTTCATCTTTTCTCGGTTAACTACCACATTGGCTATTGGTTTTTCATATATGGCTTGTATAATATTTAGGAAATTTCCTTCTATTCCTATATTCTTGAGTGTCTTAAAGAGGAATGCATGTTGGATGTTGTCCAATGCTTTTTCCACATCTATCAATATTATGATGTGGTTCTTACCATTTTTCCTGCCAATGTGGAGAATAATACTGATAGTCTTTCATATGTTGAACCACCCCTGCATCCATGGTATGAACCCACTTGGTCATGGTAAATTATTTTTTAATATGCTTTTATATTCTATTGTCCAGTATTTTGTTAAGGATTTTTGTATCAATGTTCATTAGGGATATTGGTCTGTAGTTCTCAATTCAGGTGGGATCTTTGCTCACTTTAGGTATCAGAGTTATACTAGCTTCATAGATATAGTTTGGGAGCTTTCCATCATTTTCTATGTTCTGAAAGAGTTTGTGTAGAATTGGTGTCATTTCTTCCCTGAATGCTTCAAAGAATTCTCCTGTGAAGCTATCTAACCCAGGGGATTTTTTGGTTGGTAATCCCTTGATAAGCTTGTCTATTTCTTCCACTACTGTGGGTCTGTTGAGGTTCTTGACATCCATTCAAGATAGTCTAGGGAAGGATTGTGTTTGCAAATATTTGTCCATGTCTTCCAAGTTGTTGAATTTGTTAGAATATAGGCCTTCGTAGTACTGTGTAATTATCCTTTTGATTTCATTAGTGTCCCCTATTTCATCTTTTATCCTTGCAATTGTTTTTTTCCTTCCTTTCTTTGGTTAGGTTTGCTAACAGTTTATCAATTCTGTTAATTCTTAAATAGAACCAACTTTTAGTTATATTAATTTTTCCCATAGTTTTCTTGTTTTTACTCTCCTGTATCTCAGCTATGGTTTTTATTATATCTATCCTCTTGCTATTAGTAGGGTTGTTCTCTTGACTCTGCTTTAATTGGTGCAAGTTTTGTGCCAGCATATCATCCATATCTCTTCTTTTTTATGTGTGCATTTATTGCTATCAGCCTTCCTCTGATATATACTTGTGCTGCCGCCCAAAGGTTTGGGTATGTCTTCTTTTCTTCTCATTGGTTTCTAGAAATGTCCTGATTTCATCCCTGAAATGGGTCAATACCCACTCCTTTTGCATTAGAGAATTATTATCCTCCAATTGTTTGCTCTTGTTTGCCCCACCATCCTTCTGTTAAATTCCAGCCTTATAGCACAGTGATCAGAAAGCGACATCTATATACTCTCTATGTGCTTGAATTCATTCAAGTTCGACTTGTGTCCCAGCATGTGTTCTATTTTCAAATATGTGCCATGTGGACTTGAAAAGAATGTGAATTTTTTTGCATGTGGGTGGAAAGCTCAGAAGATATCTATCAAGTAAAGCCGTCCAATTGTGCTGTTTAGATCTATATTCTCCTTGTTGATTTTCTTTCCCAATGATCTCTCTTTTTCAGAGAGTCGTGTCTTAAAGTAACCAACTATAATTTTTGAGCCTGTGCTTTCTTTTTCATCTGTTGGAGTGTTTGATTTACAAATTTCACGGGTCTCTCATTTAGCGATTATATATTTATTATGCTCACTCTTTCTTGGTCTACTGTTTCCTTGAGCATTATATACTGCCGCTCCTTGTCTCTTGTTATAGCCTGTATCTTGAGATCAATTTTGTCAGATATTAAGATCGCTACCCCTGCTTTTCTTGTGTTGCCATTTGCTTGTTATATTTTTCTCCAGCCTTTAATTCTAAACCTGTTTTTGTCTACAAGCTAGAGATGTGTCTCCTGTAGGAACAGATTGATGGGTTATGTTTTCTGAGCCAGTCTGTTAGCCTCTGCCTTTTCATGCCTGAGTTCAGGCCATTGATATTCAGTGTTATTACATCCATCTGTGGACTCTGTGATGTTATCTTGTACCTTTTGTGTTGGCTATTTTCCTACCTTACCTATCTTAACCGCGTGTGTTGTTTATGTGGTTTATGTTTGCCTTCTTTCCACTATTGAGCCAATGCTATCCTGGGACCTGTTTTCTCTTTGTTGTCCTATTGGTGGAGTTGTTCTATGTGATGGTCTCTTATTTTCCCTCAATGAGTCTTGATCTTCTGCCCATGCTGGATCAGCAAAGATCTTTTGTAGGGCTAGGTTTCTTTTTATGAATTCTTTGAGTTTTTCCTTGTCTGGGAAGACTTTTACTTCTCCATAGATAATTTGGCCGGGTAAAGTATTCCTGAGTTTGCGTTGTTTTCCTTCCATTTTTGGAATATGTTACTCCATTCACTCCTTTTCTTCATCATTTTCGCTGATAGGTCTGAACATACTCTTATTGGGGTAACTTTATACGGGACTGTTTGCTTTTCCTTGGCTGGTTTTATGATCTCCTTTTCCTCATAATTGGATAAATTGACAATTATGTGTCTTGGTGACTTCTTCTTAGGATTCTGTCTGGCTGGTGTTCTTTCAGCCTCTTGTATGGTTGCCAAATTTTCATTTTTTAAGCTGGAGAAGTTTTCCACTAAGAATTCCCTTGCTGTTTTCACTGTTGACTTCTTTGTTGTGTCTGTTCCGGTAGTCCAATTATTCTAATATTGTTTCTCTTCATAGCATCAGACATGGCTTTCAAGTTTTCTTCAGCTTCTCTGATTGTCTTATTTGACTGATTTTCCCATTTGCTGAGGTCTGCTTGGTTATCCTCTAGATCACTGGTGCGATTCTCTGGCTCCTGAAGTCTGTTGGCAAAGTCTGTCAATTTTCTACTGGATTTTGTTATTACATCCCTTAAATCTTGTATTTCCCTTTGGTGTGTTGTCTTTATCTCCTCTATCATTTCATCCTTTTTCTGCATTGCTTCCCTCATATCCTATATGGCTCCAAGCAGCATTCTGAAAATTTCTTTCTGTGGGAGGTCATATTTGCTTCTTCTTTGGACATCGTTAGGTTCACTACTTCTTCCGGCATTGTCTTATGTTTCACCTGCTTTTTAGTTGAGGCTATTAGAACTGGTTACAGTGTACATGTTGTTTTAGTGGAGCCTGGAGCCATCTTCCAGAGTCAAAGAGAAAAGGACTGTTAGGACTGGTTACTGTGTACATGTTGTTTTAGTGGAGCTTGGAGCCATCTTCCAGAGTTGAAGAGCAAAGGGCTCTCTCTAGGGGTACTCATATGACTGATTCTATGAACTATCTTTCAGTAGCTATACTGAGGTTTCAGGCTATCACTTTATCTTCTTGTGGTTTCACTTTTACCTAGCCATCCAATATTCCATTATTTGGAATGTGAGCTGGATAGTCCTCTCATGTGACACTGGTCAGGTTTTTGTGGACCCAAGAGTGTGTTGCTTCACTAGCTCATTTCTAAGTAAGCCTCACAGTGCATGGAGCACCTCGGGTACTGTGGTGTTTCCCTTTGCAACTAGAGTGCCGAGGAGAGCGTGTAGGTGTATCCTCCTTGGTGTAGAGCTCTGTAGCTGACAGGGGAAATTACCATAGTCAAAGAGATTGCCTTGGAGGTTGGGTGGATATCCCTGCAGTAGTGTGGAGCCCCACCAGTGGTGGTCAGGAGTTTCCCCAGCCACTTGTAGGTCCTCAGGTTTTAGGCTGGAATTCTCCCCACTGTTTGAAGGGGAGAGCCCCCTGCTGCTTGGTGTATGGAAGAAGATTGGCATGATTTCCCCAGCTGCATGTAAAGCCAACCAATGTGGGCAAGAGTTCCCCAAGTTGGGCCTTCCGAGTGCCCTAGACGGAGGGGAGTGGCCTGGAGCCTGCTAGTGCCTTGTGAAATGAAAGAGTGAAAGGAGAAGAAAAAGAGAGAAAGAAGAAAACAAACACTGTAGGAACAATGCCAATCAAGCTAACACACACACTCTTTCTCTCACACACACAAATAAAATGCACAGACTAAACAAAAGTGAAACAGTAAAAAAAAATGGGGAACTGAATCTGCTGAGACTGTGGCAGTAAAGAGAGAAGAAATAGAAGAATAGCAGAAAAGAAGAAAAGTGAAAGAAGAACAAAAAGAAAGAATGAAAGAGAAGAAAAAAGAAATCAAAGGAGAGAAAAAAATTTAAAAATAGATAAAGATATAGCTGAACCCTGTACCGTGCTGTATGCAGCACTGTGGCAGGGGGCAGGCTGTAGCTCTCCCCACAGGGCGGGCAGATTTGCCCTACACAGAGCATAGGGGTCTGGAAACCAACAGTGCCATGTGCTAGGAAAGAGAGGGAGAGGGGAGAATCATAAAAGGAGAGAGAGAGGAGAAGAGAATAAAGGGAAAAAAGAGAAGAAAGAGAAAGAAGGGGAAAAACTCAACTGTGCTCAATAAGATTGGCTGTGATGGTAAAGTGGGAAGAAAGAGAGAAGGAGGAAATAAAAAATAAAGAGATAGCTGATCCCTGATTGGTTGAATGTGGGGCCAGAGGGGTTTAAACCCCGCCCCACGATGGCAGGTTGGTGTGCACGTTTAATGCAGGGACCCAGTGGTACCGGGCGGAATTGCCCTAGTTGGCAAATCACCTTAGAGGTCTGATGGAGCTTTCCTCAGCAGCGCAGGGTGCTGTAGATGGCTGTCACAGCTGCCTTGTGTGGTGTCCAGCACTCCCACAGAGGGCCGGCTGGAGTTGCCCCTGCTATTTGGGTTGAGTTCCAGGGTAGTGACCTGGAGGCCAGTGGTGGTGTGTGGTAGGAAAGAGAGGGAGAGAAGAGGAATAAGAGGGGAAAAGAAGAAAAAATAGAGAAAGAGAAAAGCAAACAAAACAAACCTGAGCTCATTGAGACTGATTGCGGTGGGAAAGATAGAAGGGCATGCGAATAAAGCAAGAAGAAATAGAGTGTTAAATAAGGAGATAACTGAGACTTGATAACCTGTCCATGGGGCTGGAGGAGTTCCAACTCTTCCTCAAGGTAGCAGGGTGGTGTGCCTGCTTGATATAGGGTTCCACAGATGCAGGGTGGGATTACTCTTAAAGGCAAGATCGCACCAGTGGCCAGGGTTAGTTACCACCGCAGTACTGAGCATTGGAGTTCACTGGTATACCTGTCTTATGCTGTATGTAGCACTATAGCAGAGGTGGAGGGGGGTGGGGTGGGGTGTTCCCACAGCCTTGTGTAGGGCCCCAGGACAGGCAGGACCTCCCTAGGTGTATGTAGAATTACTGAGAGGGAAGGTGGGCTTATTGGCCTATCTAGACTGCTGGTGACCTACTAGATCAAAGGATTTTTTTAAATGCCTCGCCCACCTTCCCCCCCGCCCCACCACCAACCCACGGCCAGCTAGAATAGAATCAAATTAAATTGTCTCTCTGGCTCTGGGCTCTAGCTCTGTCGAGACTGTAACTCTTTACAGGAGTGTATAGCCTCTTCTTTCTCCCACAGAGCACCTGGTGTTTTCCAACTGGGGACCTTGGGGTTAGCAGCTGAATGCATAACAGCTATGCCATCTCATTTTCTATGTGTGGGATGCCAGTTGGAGAACCAGCGAATCTACCTCATGTGTGGTCACCACCAATTTGTCAATGGAGGCTTGTGTGCTGTTATGATGTTGAACAGATTTCAGTGGCACTCCCAGACAAACACGGACAAGAGAGAGAGGCCTGATGATCAAAGTCTGAAAATTAGTCATTAAAAATGTGGACTGCCATGGTTGAATCCACATTGAAATGTGGATTGTGCATGAACAGACAGAAATTTTCTGTATTATGTATGGGGTAACCATGTGTCAGGGTTGATTCACTACAGCTAATCACGTTTCAGCTGAGAACTGTAAATTAGGTTAAAGTCCACTTAGCCTTGGAGAGTTTTGTAGGCTTTGGCCCCAAAGAATAGCCTAACATTGTTCCCCTTAAATGACCATCATTGGATGATCATTATTTACAAATCCAGCATTCCACCTAATTTGGTGCTCACTCTATTTGTGCGAATATATACTCGGCTGTCTATTCCCGTAAAAGTTACGGTTTCACACTCCCTCTATGCATGAATACCTTCTTTTATTAAATTGGAACTCCATGATGATCACTCTCCCGACACAACAGCTGGAGCCAAAATGGGTAAACAAGTAAATGTGGTGAAGAAAGCTGATGGTGCCCGGCTATCAAAAGAGATAGTGACTGGGGTCTTAAAGGCTTGAAGATAAACAAGCGGCCATCTAGCTCAGAAGCAACAAAGTCCACATGGAAGAACACACCAGCCTGTGTGATCGAGTGGTCCCAAAGGGATCAGTTACCAGGCATCAAAGAACAAAAAATCATATCATTGACTGCACACCTCCATGATAGGATCGCTGAAGACAAATGGGTGCACAAGCAAATGTGGTGAAGAAAGCTGATGGTGCCCGGCTATCAAAAGAGATAGTATCTGGGGTCTTAAAGGCTTGAAGGTGAACAAGCGGCCATCTAGCTCAGAAGCAAATAAGCCCACATGGAAGAAGCACACCGGCCAGTGCGATCACGAGGTGCCCAAGGGACCAGATATAAGGCATCATGCAAAAAAAAAAAAGATATAAGTGTGTGTATGTATGTGTATATATGTGTATATGTATATATGTACGTGTATATATATATTATATTAAATGAAGGGGGAAGTGCAGAGTGGAGACCCAAGGCCCAAGTGTCAGCCAATGGAGATCCCCTCATAGAGGGGCTTAGGAGAGGAGATGGGTTAATTAGGGTGTGAGGTAGTATCGATGAAGAACACAGCTTTCCCCCAGATCCTGGATGCTTCCTCCCCCCAACTACCATGATCCGAATTCTACCTTGCAGGGCTGGATAGGACAGAGGCTGTACACTGGTGCATATGAGGGTTGGAGGTACAGGGAATCCAGGGTGGATGATACCTTCAGGACCAAGGGTGTGAGGGACGAAGCTGGGAGAGTGGAGGGTGAGTGGGTTGGAAAGGGGGAACTGATTACAAGGATCCACATGTGACCTCTTCCCTGGGAGAGGGACAGCAGAGAAGGGGGGAAGGGAGACCCCGGGTAGGGCAAGATATGACAAAATAACGAGGTATAAATTACCAAGGGCATATGAGGGAGGGGGGAAAGGGGAAGGAGGGGGGAAAAAAAAAAAAGAGGACCTGATGCAAGGAGCTTAACTGGAGAGCAAATCCCTTGAGAATGATTGGGGCAGGGAATGTATGAATGTGCTTTATACAATTGATGTATGTATATGTATGGATTGTGGTAAGAGTTGTTTGAGTCCCTAATAAAATGTAAAAGAAGAAAAGAGAAAAAAAATGATTAGGGCAAAGACTGTACAGATGTGCTTTATACAATTGATGTATGTATATGTATGAACTGTGAAAAGAATTGTATCAGCCCCAATAAATTGTTAAAATAAAAAAAATAAATAATAATAAAAAAAAAAGTTACGGTTTCAGACACCTCCAGGGGGTGTGGCTATGAATCAGCACTGATTTGATGGCAGTGAGTTTGATTTTTTTAATAAGAAATATATATTTCTACTGAAACTACCCAAATAACTATATTACCATAAAAAGTAAGAATATTGGGAAAGTTGTGTTTTCTTATGCTTACCCACCCTCCCTAAATTTTGAATACCAGTTAGTACCTAATCTTATTTTCAAATATTTTCACCTGGGAAACAAAATTTATCAAATTGTGGGTTAGATTTCTTAAAATTAAAATGATATTGAATTATATATCTAATTAACATTAAAACAAAATAAAAAATTTTCCTCACAAATTCATATAAAAATGGGTCTTCACCAGTTCCTTCCTTTCTAGGTAATTTTTTCTGCCAGATTTCAGATTTTAATATTATAAAGACATCTCTTGTATAACTAAAATATTGTCCTCAAAATTCTAGTTCATGCCATGAGAACAGTCTGAGAGTTTAAGCATCTATTCTTTGAAATGTCAGTAGTTTGAAGTTCCCAATATATTTCTTTTACAGGATATTGTAAGGGTATCCTGGGTTGAATACAAACTCTGTACAATCATTTCCAGCAGAATCTTGAAGTAAACACCAGGGTAAAAGAAAACAAAGTCCCTGCGTTATGGAGACGTAAGCAATTGGACACCCCCTTACAGAAGGGTCTTGGTGAGAGGATGGGCCAGTCAGGGTGCAGTATAGCACCGATGAAGCATACAGCTTTCCCCTGGTTCTTTAATGCTTCCTTCCCACCCACTAGCATGACCCTAATTCTCCCTTACAAATATGGCTAGACCACAACACGTGCATAGGTATACATAAGAGCCAGAAACACAGCATATCCAGGACAGATAAACTCCTCGGGACCAATATTGAGAGTAGCCGTACAAGGAGGGGAAGGGGTAGGTGGGGGGAGAAAGGAGGACCGATGAAGAAAATCTATAACCCCCTCCCAGGGGAATGGACAACAGATAAGGGAGTAAAGGGAGACATTGGACAGTGCAAAACATGAAAAAATAAGAATAACATAAATAATCAAGGGTTCATGGGAGAGGAAGGGAGAGGGAAAAATGAGGAGCTGATACCAAGGGCTCAAGTAGAAAGAAAATGCTTTGAAAACAATGATGGCAACATATGTACAAATGTGTTTGAGACAATGGATGGATGTATGGATTATGAAGAGTTGTATGAGCCCCCAATAAAATGATTTTTTTAATGGTGATAGTTAAATTGTGTGTGATGATTTTCACAAGTTCAGGTGAGGATAAATAACAGGAATAATACAACTGACAAGGAAATGTGGTCCTTGTATGATAAAACAAATGGAGAAATTCCGAAAACAATACGCAAAATGTAATCTATGCAAAATGTAATCTTGAACTATAACATATAATAATCTTGAGACATATTTACATAAGCATATCAAACAAAGTGATTAAATAAATTTGGAACATGTGTTAGATATTTGTGCTTTTAGAAAACTTCATGGATGAATCTAATATGCATCTTCAGCTAAGGATTTGTGATCTAGAAATAATACATTCAGACTAAAGAAATAAGACTGTAGCCAATCAGCATTTTAAATAATGACTGAAATTATGGTGATGACACTCCCCTGCTGCTGTCTAGTTTCATTAGGTAAGGCGCTACAAAGACACTAGCTATTAAAGAAAACCTTGGCAGACTTCATCATGGTCTCCCCAATTAAAAGTATATTATAAGGAAGCAAGGACAGGACAAGCTGCCCAAGAATTTACCCAAAGCTTACAATCTCTGAAACTGTCTTATTAAGTTTCACCTGCAGAAATTTAAACGAGGGAAGACTGGGCATTCACAATTCTCGTCCTGATACTTTTCTTTAGACCATATTCAAATTGTGTCATCTTTGAATCACACAAGCTGGTGTGCTTCTGGGTGGATTTTAGCTAACTCCTCAAAGAAAGTTCTATGTAGAGAGATTACACAGAAACTACAGATTACATGAATCAGTAAACCAGGCAACCTGATTTTGAGTTCAAGTAAAATAAAAAACCCATGCTAAAACTTTCCTATAGTTCCCAGCTACTTTTTAGAATCAGATATAACAAACCAGGGGATAAATTCACTTTGTGTTGCCAACCGTTTATGTTCTTTTACATTTTACACAATTAAAAGAAAACCCTTTTTTGCGTGTGAATTGGGTAAAGGTCTTCACAGCTAATCATTGGTGGAACATCTAACAATTCATACACATTTAATTTCAACTCGTCTGTCCCAATCCCTTAAATGTACCATCATTTATCATACATCCTCCTTGTTTCTTTTCCTTCTGTCTAACTCTCTGAACTTTGTCCTAGGATGAATGCTTCCCTTTCAGTCTCAAACAGCTGACGGCTCTGATACGGAGGAAGTTCCTTCCAGACTTGAAGAGTGACTATGGGGTCGTGCTGGATACCCATTTTCTATCCAACAAGTAATCTTGGTCTCATTTGTTATTTTGAGTTTGGGTCCACGTTTTCTCCCACTTTAAGCAGAACGTTAATGTCCTCCTTTTGAGAGGTAGCTGGTAGTTGGCAGAGGTAGCTGGTAGTGGTAGCTGGGCACCATAGCATCCTTCTCTGTTATGTTGGCTGCTGTTTGTGTGGTCCAGTTTTCTAATTCTTCTCAGGTGTCTTTCCATTTTCATTCCTCTTCTCCAGACAGAGAGATAGCATAGATGAACCTTAGATGGACCCCCACACAGACACGCACACACACACACCACAAAAGCCCCATTGACTTTTAGAATGTATTTCTGAGCACCTAGGCAAGCGCAAGCACTGCTGTTCCTATGCAGGCGCATAGGTGGACGGTCGGAGGTAGGCCACCTTTGAGGTACTTTTCTCTAGCAAGGACGTTTGCTTGGCTCCATCAGGTGAATCCACTAGTAAATCTTCTAAACTTTTAAAAGAAAACTGATGTCAAGGAGTTGAAGAAGGAAAAGAATGTTTTGAAACTGATTGTGGGAGCAATTGTACCATACTGCTCGATATGATTGGACTATGGAATGATATGCTAACCATATTAGCTCCCAACAAAATGTTTTGAAAAAGAAACTTTTCAAAGATAATTTCTAGAAGCCTATACTTATTACTCTCTCATAAATATAAAATGAACACACTTCAAATATAGTTTAACTCATTAATTTTTATTATCTTAAAACAGATATTTAAATAAAAATATTAAACAACTAAAGTATATCTAACATCTATTTTTAAAGCACTACAATGGAAACATCACAATATATGATGACATTTCTCCATAGGTATTTTATCATCTGAGTGGGTTTTATAATTTAATGTGTTTCAGTTTACTTTTCTTTTTTAATCATTTTTTTGGGGGGGCTCATGCAACTCTTATCATAATCCATACATATGTCAATTATGTAAAGCACATTTGTACATTTGTTTCCCTATCATTCTCAAAACATTTGCTTTCTGCTTGGGCTCTTGGAATCAGCTCTTTATTTTTCATTTTTTCCCTCCTTCTCTGCTTCCTCATGAATCTTTAATAATTTATAAATTATCATTATTTCATCCTATCTTACACTGGCTGACATCTCCCTTCACCCACTTTACTGTTGTCCATCCCCCATGGAGGAGGTTATATGTAGATTCTTGTGATCGGTTCCCTCTTTCTACCCCACTCCCTCCACCCTCCTGGTATCACCACTCTCACCACTGTTCCTGAGGGGTTCATCTGTTCTGGATTCCCTGTGTTTCCAGCTCCTGTTTGCACCAATGTACATCCTCTGGTCTAACCAAGTTTGTAAGGTAGAATTGGGATCATGATAGTGGGGCAGGGAGGGAAGCATTTAAGAACTAGAGAAAAGATGTATGTTTTATTGATGCTACACTAGAACCTGAGTGACTCGTCTCTTCCCCACTACCACTCTTGCGAGGGATGTCCAATTGCGTACAGATGGGCATTGGATCCCCACCCAGGCTCCCCTTCATTCACAATGATATGATGTTTTGTTCTTTGGTGCTTTATACCTGGTCCCTTCGACTGCTCGTGATGCCACAGACTGTGGTGTGCTTCTTCCATGTAGACTTTGTTGCTTCTGAGCTAGATGGCCGCTTGTTTACCTTCAAGCCTTTAAGAACCCAGATGCTATGTCTCTCGATAGCCAGGCACCATCAGCCTTCTTCACCACACTTACTTATGCACACATTTGTCTTCAGCGTTTGTATAGGAAAGGTGAGCACACAATGGTGAATGTTGTTCTTTGGTGTCTGCTACCTGACCCCTTCAACGCCTGGTGATCACACAGGCTGGTGTGCTTCTTTCTTGTGGGCTTTGTTGCTTTTCAGCTATATGACCTCTTGTTCACCTTCAAGCCTTTAAGACCTCAGGCACTATATCTTTTGATAGTCGGCCACCATCAGCTTGCTTCACCACATTTTCTTGTGCACACATTTGTCTTCAGCGATCGTGTCAGGAAGGTGGGTATCATGGAATGTCTGTTTAGTCGAGCAAAGTGTTCTTGCATTGAGGGAGTACTTGAGTGGAGGCCCAATGTCCGTCTGCCACCCTACTACTAAATCTATAAATATATGCACATAGATCTATTTCCCCATCATCATATATAAATATATTTACATATGTACATGTCTTTATTTAGGCCTCTATGTATGCCCTTTGCCTCCTACTTCTTTCCTCTATTTCCTTTTGCTTTCCTCTTGTCCCACTACCATGCTCAGTCTTCATTTGGGTTTCAGTAATTTCTTTTGGTTACATTGCCCTTGATCACTCCCTACCAGTTCTCCCAACCCCTCCTAGCCACTGGTTTTGAATCACTTATTGTTCCTTTGTCCCTGGGTTGGCTAACACCACTTCCCTTTCCCCACCTCCCACTCTCCCTTGTCCATGTTTTCTTCTCCACATTGTTTATCCAGCCTATCTTATCTCAATAGACCTACAGAGATAATAATATGCACATAAAATCTTGACAGCACCAAACAAAGTGACACATAAAAACAAGGCAACAACAGCAACAACAGACACAAACAAAAGCCAATGACATACAAAATATAAAAGAAGAAGAAATGGGGGTAAAAAAAGGAAAGAAATGGTTCAAGGTCTGTTTGTTGACTTTTAGGAGTGTTTTCTGGTGGAGTCTGATGGGGTGCCACGCCCTAACCCCAAAGTCTATTTTTGATACTGCCTCGGAACTTCCTTGTTCTGCTCCCCTTGCTGTTCTGTTGCACGCCCTTAGTGTTTTGCCTCGGTGTGGTGGGGTCAGCTCAGTCAAACATCCCACATTGTGTCTCCAGTGCTATCCCATGTAGGGCGATGGGTCAGTGCAGGATGTCGCATCTCGTATTGGGACTGGCCATACGGTCCTCTCCATGCATTGGCTGCTCTGAGCGGGCTATTGTCCTTTGTGCTTGGTGGGCCAGGGTGTGCTCCACTCCCTTTTTCCCCCTTCATTTGCTTCTGCTTCCTTCTGGGTATGGCCGGTCAGTTCCTTTCCCTCACCAGAGGGTCTGTTGTCATTCTCTGTGGCACATCCTTCCATGGTGGGGGTCAGGCTGATTCTGGTTGGGGTCGGGCATATAGTCCAGTCTTTTAATGAATTCCTCCGTGTGTTATGTTGCCCTCATGGTTTGGCGCATCATGGTGAGGTCTGTACGGACATTCCAATTCTGTGGGGACACAATCAGTATTCTCCCCCTGGGTGGATTAGAGACCTGTTCCCCCACATTTCTGAGTCTTTGAAATCTTTTGCACAATGCAAGTTTATTTTAAACCGAGGAAAGCTACAATTCAAAGGACACAAACAATTGCGTAACTTAGCTCATGGCGGTAGATGCAGCAATTAAAAAATAGTTGAATTAAATCTGGTGTCATCGATCCCTTATGAAATGAAATTTTCTGTATTACCAAGTTTTGATTCAGAGACAACTCCCTTGGATCAAAATTCTATCCTCTGAAATTGTTGTAAATATTAAGCTAAATAATTTGAAACCTTTAGCACTACTTACAGCATGCGCAGACAGGATGTGATTTTGGAAAAGCCAAACCAAACCAAACAAAAACCACAGTGACAGTTAGTCACCTGTTTCTCTCTGCTGCACTTGCTATGTGTGTGGCCAGGACACTACAGTACTCTCAAGAGAGTCACATTTCTCTCATTTCAGTGAGTTTCCTGAACTCCATATTTCTGGCTGCCCATCCAGGCTACACAAAAGCAGGACACTCCCAGCAAATAAGCAATCTAACCCAAGAACCAAGGGATTTTATTTATTTTTGTCTTTTATTTCTTGCTCTTATTTTCAAAAAGCACAGTGTGGCAATAAGTAAGCCCTCTTCCTAGGGTTTCATTTAATCATCTAGCAAACATTTATTGTATAGAAGAAGTAATATTTTAGTTTGGGTGATCAGGAAAATCCCCTGGTGGGGTGACATTTAAGCAGAATCCAGGATAGAAGCAGAATGAGTGCCAGACCATGTGTTTATAGGGGCTGAGGAATATTCCTGGAAGCATGACTAATAAGTACAAAGGGTTTGGGGCATTTGGAAAACCACAAGGAGACTATACAGTGGAGATGGACACCGGAAGAGGGGGGAAGAAAATATCAGAGTGACACATAACCATATCTAGGACGTCATGGTGCTGTGTTTTTTATTTTTCATCTCTAGGAGAACAGGAATCTTGGAGGGAGTCTAAGGGCACAACCCAAGACTGAAGTTCACTTCAAAGGGTCCATTCTGACAGATGGATGCAGAAGTAACCTAGCATCACAGTCAGTTGCCGTCAAGTGGGCCCTCCGGTGGTAACCTAATGCATGATAGACTACACTCCTGCCCAATCTGTAACTGCATGATCACTGGTAGGTTGGAGGTCATTGCTATAGGTATACACAGATTTTTCTAACAGTTTCACTAGTTTTCACTTTCCCGATGCCAGACAGAATGCCCCTTTCTGGAGATCTGTCTGTCCTGATTATGTTAAGCACGTGGAAGTCTCAACATCCTCGCTTCTGAGGAACATTCTTCTAACAAGCCTTCGTTTAAGTTTGAGTGAAGGTTAGGGTTGGACTTGGGGTTTGAATTCAAGCTTCTTTCAGTATTCAGGATAGAGTTCGTTTAGGGACAGGCATAGGCCTATAGACTAGGTTTATTGGTGCTAGAGCATCTCAGTCAGTAGTTGGGCTAGGCCTATATGTAGCTCTTGGTCTAGTACCAGAATTTGCTTCTCAGGAGTGTTCTGCTAAAACTGATTCGTTTGCTGCTCTGGTAGAAAATAGTATATTATTAATATTTTTAAATAAAAAGTACAATCCAAGTATATGGATTCTTCTGTGTTCCTTTTTCATTGTCCAGCTTTCACAGGCATATGAGACAGTCCGAAATGCCATAACTTTGTCAGATGCCCCTTTGTCATCAAAGAGATAGCTTTATACTATTGTTGTTAGGTGCTATCAAGTTGGCTCCTGTATGGAGGTCACCATACTTGGGGAGAGTTAGTAGGGTCACATAGTCATTGGGCAGATTCATGAGCAGGCCCTGTCTGGCTCGCTCTGACTGCCATAGCCAGAAGGCCCCAAACCCATCTTGTAAATCCTTCTATCTACCATTGAACTTGTCCCAATTGTAGTCCCGTCCCCTGCTTCTGTTGTCCCACCTGTAACTGGGATATATTGATCTGCCACCTGTCATACTTTTGTGATAGTTTCCTTTGCCCACTCGTGCCCTTTCTCAGGCCTACGAACTTTGGGGTGCCATTTCAACCTTGAGTCCGTGGTCTCTCTCCTCCAGGAAATGTGTCTGTGTCTTTGTGTTGTCTTTGTCTCTTTTAGCACTAATAAATCTCTTTAAATTATATTTGAGATGGAGTCTCTTTTGTACCCTAAAACAGTACAATGAAATGTTATGGAATTTCCATTCTTCTCAAGGTTATCCGTAGTTTGTTTGTGACCCATACAGGTGAGTGTTTTGGCATATTTTATAAGACAGAAGTAAACATCTTTCTGGAGTGCTCTGCTTTCAGCCCTTCTGAATCTGATGTGAATCTCTGACAGCTCCCTGTCAACGTACTGCTGCAAGTGTTGTTAGAGGAATAGCAAACAAATGCGCCTGCCCGTGATATCAGTGATATCATTCTCCAATTTAAGTATTCTGTTGAGACACCTTTCCTTGGACTGGTTAAAAATATACTTCCTTCCCAATATCTTGGCGTCCACAGGTTAAGGGCTTCCAGTGTTTTATCATCTTGTTGAAACATTCCAGGTGATATTCCATCAATTCCCGGAGACTTGTTAGTGGCTAATGCTTTCATTTCAGCTTGAACATCTTCCATCAGCACTATTGGTTCTTGCTTATGTGCTACCTCTTGAAATGGCGGATTGTAGACTACTTCTTTTTTGTACGTGACTGTACGTTCTTTTTAAAAATTTTTTCCTTTTGGCAGTCCATGGTATCTTCTTTCTTTTTTTAATCATTTTATTAGGGGCTCAGAGAACTCATCACAATCCATACATACAATATTTATGTAAAGCACATTTGTACATTCATTGCCCTTATCATTCTCAAAACATTTGCTCTCACTGAAGCCCCTGGCATCAGCTCCTCATTTTTCTCCTCCCTCCCTGCTCCCCCCTCCCTCATGAACCCTTGATAATTTATAAATTATTATTTTGTCATAGCTTGCCCTGTCCGACATCTCCCTTCACCCACTTTTCTGTTGTCCGTCCCCCAGGGAGGAGGTTGCATGGAGATCCTTGTAATCGACTGCACATTCTTTACGTCTTTTAATACCTCCTGCACCAGTCACTATTTTGCTCACAGACACTTTCAAGACTGCAACTTGAGGCTTGAACATTTGTTTAAGTTCTTTCAGTTTAAGATATGCTGAGAGTGTTCTTTCTTCTTGGTTTCCTAGCTGGAGGTCTTTTCACATCTCACTGTAATATTTTACTCTGTCTTCTCAAGCTGCCCTTTCAATTTTTCTACCCAGCTCTTTGATGTCATCATTTCTTCTGTTTGCTTTAGCTACTTTATGATTAAGAAAATGTTTTAGAGTCTCTTCTAACATCCGGTTTTATCATTTCTTTCTTTCCTGTCTTTTTAAAGACATTTTGCTTTCTTCATAAAGGATGGTCCTGGCGTCTTCCCACAGAGCACCAGGTCCTCTGTCACCAGTGTCCGATGCTTTAACTCAATTCTTGAGACGTTCTTGATATTCAGATTTGGACTTGTTTTCTTTGTCTTCAGCTTTAACTTGAAGTTACATATGAGCAATTGGTGGTCTATTGAACAGCCTATCCTGGCCTGGTTTTAGCTGCTGACATTGAGCTTCTCCGTCATCTCTTCCGAGTGATGGGGTCAATTTGATTTCTATGTATTCCATTTGGAGAAGTCCAAATGTTGTCTTCTGGGTTGTTGACAAAAGGTATCTGTAAGGAACAAGTCACTGGTCTTGCAAAATTCTATAATACTATATCTAACTTCATTTATGTCACCAAGTGCATATTTCCAACTACTGTTCCTTCCTCTTTTTTCCAACTTTTGCATATCAATCTCCAATAATGATTAATGCACCTTGATTTACACAATTGTTCAATTCCGGGCTGATGATTTTATGGAATTCTTCAATTTCTTCATCATTAGCTTTTGTGGGAGGTGCATAAATTTGAATAATTGTTTGTTAGATTTCCTCAAAGGGGGACAGATTTTTTTTATTTTTAACATAGATGCAATTTATTTTTTATTAGTATTACAAACTTTCTGTCTATTTTGATCACCAGAGTTCATCTATTAAACAGAGGTTTCGAGCTGTCAATCATCTCTGCCATCTTTGGGCTTTTCCTTATCCCATAAAATACCAAAAGAAAATTCAATAGCACTCACTCTACCCATAGCTAAGAATAGTAGAAAACAGTCAGTAAAAGACTTTCAAATCTACAAATATTCCACTGATGAAAAATATACCTATATCAATAAGGAAGAGGTATATATTCAGCTTAGCACCTGTCTGTCAGTTCGTTGGACTGTGGTGACTTGCTGTTTCTTTTTTTTTTTTAATCTTTTTATTGGGGCTCATAAGGCTCTTATCACAGTCTGTACATACATCAGTTGAGCAAAGCACCCTTATACATTCATTGCACTCGTCATTCTCATAATTCACCTTCCACTTGGGTTCCTGGAATCAGCTCGGTTTCCCTTTTCCCCCCCATCCCCCTCCCTCCCCGATCCCACCCCTGGTCCCTTGATAGTTTATAAATAATTATTATATCTTATCTTACACTCCCCGGCATCTCCCCTCACCCGCCTCCCCATTGCCCATCTCCCAGAGAGGAGGTTACACATAGATCTCCGAGATCGGTTCTCCCTTTCTACACCCCCTTCCCTCCTGGTGTCGCCACTCCCACCGCTGGTGTTGAGGGAGGGTTCGTCTGTCCTAGATTCCCTGTGCCTCCAGATCCCCACTGAACCGCTGTACATCCTCTGGTATAACCAGGTCCGCAAGGCAAGGTAGAATTGGGGTCATGATGATTGGGAGGGGAGGAAGCGTTCAGGAACTAGAGGAAGGTTTTAAGTTTCATTGTTGCTACACTGAACCCTGAGTGGCCCATCTCCTCCACACTACCCCTCTGGAAGGGGTGTCCAGCTGTCTACAGATGGGCATTGGGTCCCCATCATGCACTCCCCCTCTTTCATGGTGATGTGATTTTCACCACCACCCCACCTTTGTTGTTGGAGACCTGGTCTCCTCTGTCCTTCACGGTCACCTATGTTGGTGTGCTGCTTCCGTGTGGGCTCAGTTGCTTCTGGGCTAGATGGCCGCTTGTTTGCTTTCAAGCCTTTAAGTCTCCAGACGCTATATCTCTCAGTAGCCGGGCACCATCAGCCTTCTTCACCACACTTGCTTATGCACACTTTCGTCTTCAGCGATTATGTGAGGAAGGTGGACAGATTTAATGCTGTCACAAACAGCACTGTACTTCCAGACTGACTGTGCAGCATCCTGTTTGACAATCAGTGCAATGCCGTCCCTTCCTTTTAAAATGGCTAATACCAGTCAATTTCAGTTCACTACTACCTGTGATATTGGTCTTCATGCATTGTATTTCACTCTTGACAACTTACAATGTTCCTAGATTCATACTTTACACATTCCAAGTTCCAATCATTAGCAGATTTTTGCAGCTGTTTCTCTTTACCCAGAGCCCCACCCATCAGCAGATTAACATTCTGAAATCCTCCCTCTTGGTTGACTGCAGTCCAAGGAAGCAGTTCCTTCTCAGTCAAATGTCGAGTTCCGTCCACCCCAGGAGCCTATCACCCTGGACGGTCTCTGCAATGGTTTTCTTGCACTCATTCGGCCTTCAGTAGCTGATAATATTTTGAAAACATGCACTGGGTTTTCAGAAGCTACTTCCTCCGAAGTGAATAGTAGGTTTCTCCTTTGTTGTCTGTTCTTAGTTTTGAAGTTCCTCTGAGACCTGTTCACTTCAGGTGACCCTGCTGCCATGTGAAATTCCAATAACGTTGGCCACACACAAGCCTCCAGAGTACACACAACAAACTGACCAGCAGATGATGGAATGTGTGTCAGAGGCGTCATCAAAGAGATGAAGGCAAAGCATGATAGAGGATGCACCAAATGAGAATGGTGTCCCCACTGAAGAAAGCATTTTTAAAAGGACAACGTAGTATGTCCTAGTACATGCTTTTGAGGTATGAGAGAAAACGCAACTGAAAATCTCTCTCTCTCTCTCTCTCTCTCTCTCTCTCTCTTGAGAGAGAGAGAGATTATTGACATTGACAAAGGAAGTTTCAGAATGTTTTAGACGCAATCATGACTTTTAATTCCAGCTTTACCGTTTTTCCAAAGTTCACTTTAAATCCTTTATTTTTTAGCACTATAACAAGAGTAAATAGCCTCTAGGTTTTTAAACATTGAATTAAACATCATCATTTATCATTTGAGGGGCAGCTGTTCTCACACCAAATTTATTGGTTCTCAGGAAATCTCTTCTTTTAGAGACTCCCTACATTCCCAACAGTTTATACAAATCTGGCCCTCAGCTTTGGACTAATTCTCTAAATGTTGATATTATAAAATTAACAGAAAATGCTGCTTCTGCTCCTCTTTCGCCTACAACAGAGCTTCCTCTTGTTGTTCCACAATAGAAAGATTGGTTTTTATCTCCATCTTTAATTCTTTTCATTTCCATCTGCAACTGCACGCAGATCTTTCTACTTCCCTAACAAGCTAGCGGGGAAAACTCAGCAACTCACGTCATTAAAATACTTGGTTTACTCCGGCTGATACGACTGAACGTTCAAGGAAGCCTGTGAGCAGGCTGGAATGCTTGCTAGGTGACCATCTGACTTCACTTGTTTAGTGGAGGTGGGAGACTCTCTGCTCACACCCTGGGAAACATAGCAGCCGACAAGACACGTGGACCCATCCTGAGGAAGAGACCCCTGCTAGTGCTGAGATGTTTCCAATGAACTGGGTCCAAGGACTTTCTACCCACTGGCCTATAATCTTCTACATTCAGCGTCATTGCATTGGTTTTGTGAGTCTGAAGAGTACTTTATAGATTGGTATTGGACATATGGGCTAATATCAGACTTATGGACTTGATCTGGACTGGGCTGAGATGTTTTCCCAATGTTCAATTGCTCTTGTATAAAAATCTCTTTCTTATACACATATGTGTGTCCATGGGTTTGTTTCTCTAGTCAACCCCATGTCCTGGTGTCACTGTTCTGCCCACCTTCATTATAGCTCTCTAGCTCCATAGAGGAAGCGCATTCCCCTTCCCTGAACCCAGTGCCTCATCAACAACATTACTTTCTCTCCAATATTAACTGTGTCATCTATGCTATTAAAGTTTGGCGTACACTAGACACTCAGTAAATGTCTCTGTATCTCTCTCTTTCTCGTATAGATATGAGACCAAAAAAAAAACAATGACACCAAACCCCGGAAAGCTCATCTCAGTGGAGTTTTCATAGTATGCATTTCTCCCGCTGGGAAAGCATCAAGCAACTTGCTCTGAGTTAATGTACCCACTGGCATCACCTGGGAAGGTCCTCTCTGGTCACAGTGAATTTTTTTGTAAAAGCAGTTTTGCTCAAACCTCATTTTTTTGTAATAGCAATTTAAGAGAACAGTGTGCAGTTGTGAAATTTTGTTTCCTGCTCAGGAAAAAATGCTGCAGAAACTGTTGTGATGTTGAACACAGATTACAAGGACAGTGTTATGGGAAAAATTCAAATGTACAAGTGGTTTCTTATTTTAAAAAGGTGAAATGTTGATCAATGACAAACCTCATTCTGGATGTCTCTCAACTTTCCAAACAGATAAAAATGTCAGCTCATAGTTTGTTATATTTGGAGTTTGTTCCACCAGGTGGAATTTTCTATTTAGAAGTTATGAAAAGATTGCATAACAGTGCGTGAGCAAAAACACCTGATTTGTTGCAAATGAGGGACTAGTTTTGCCACCGGGTCAATGCACCTGCTAATGTAGCCTTCTCAGTGCTCCAGATGTTGGCAAAATACAGCCTGCCTCTCTTGCCCCACAAACCTAACCTCACTCCAACGACTCCTTTCTGTTTCTGCAAATGAAGGACATGAAAGGATAGCTACTTGATGATGTAGAAGAGGTGGAGAAAAAACAAGGAAGGTGCTGTCAGTCATCCAAACAGATGAGTTTTTAAAATGTTTATATTGGATTGTATGTATTATCTATGTATATTTCTGACTATATGATACATATATGTCTGTACATGTATATATGTGTACATTTTGTAACAAATAGGGGTTCACATCTTTCTCGTTATATGACATATAATTATTCCATTCTGCTTATATGCCATATATATCATATGTATATGTATGTCATATAATCAGAATTGGTCCCTCAGGTTGGAGGGCACTTGAACTTTGAGTAGGAGCTGCTTTGTTGGATCGACCAAGGTGGCCTGAGTGGGGTGGGTAAACACTGTGGGAGTGAAGACTTCAGAATACTCCTCTGCTGATTGGGCAGGACTCAAAGTAAAGAGCAACAGCTGCAAAAGGCTGCTACTAATTGGAACTTGGAATGTGCGAAGTGTAACTATAGGAACATTGGAAGTTGTCAAGAATGAAATGGAATGCATAGAGTTCAATATCCTATCATTAAGATATTGAACCTATCCTAGGCATCACTGAGCTGAAACTGACTGGTGTGGGCCATTTTTAATCAGAAAACCATATAATTTACTATGTCGGGAATAACACAATGAGGAAGAATGGCATAACACTGTCAAAAATGTATCAAGAAAGAATTTTTGTATGTATATATAATCAGAATGGAAAATGCAAACCCTTACTCTCTACAAACCATTTTCCTAGACTGCTTATCTAATCGTTGTCAAGGTAAGTTCAGCCAGGAGTACCAGATTCCACCAGGATTTCAGCCAAGAAAGTCCTATGGAGTATGGAGACATTCTAATATATAGGGTTGCCATGGATCAGAAATGGACTTCACAATAACTAATAACAGGACAAATAATTCCTTTGAAAATACTTATATGTGTCCAGGTTATACTACCTAAATATGGTGTTAAGAATAGAAGTTAGTGCTTCTTTGAGATAGCCAAACTTTGTAACATAGAAGAAAATTATTTTATAAGAAAGTTTCTCTACAACTATATCAATGGAAATGAGGGGTTTGACCCAAAGCTCATCTGTAGATAATTGGTTATGCCCCCACAGAAGGGTTATAAGTAAAGGATGATACAACCAGAGTGGAATATAGCACCGATGAAACACATATCAATCCTCTAGTTCCTGAATGCTTCCTCCCTCCACTACAATGACCCAGTTCACCTTAAAAATTGGGCTAGACTGGGGAACACACATTGGTATAGATAAGACCTCTGGACACATGGGATTCAGGACAGATAAACCCCTTAGGAACAGTAGTGGGAGTAGCGATATTATGAAGATAGGGGGATGGTTGGGGAACTGGAAGGGGGAGAAAGGGGAACTCATCACAAGGTTGGATATATAACCCCCCACAGGGGATGAATAACAGAAATGTGGGTGATGGGAGACAAAAGGCAGTGTAAGAGATGAAATCATAACAATATATAATTGATCAAGGATTCACAGGGTGCGGGGAGGGAGAATTAAAAAGAAGAGCTTATATCAAGGGCTTAAATAGAAAATGTTTTGGAAATGATGATGGCAACAAATATGCTTGATAAAATTGATGTATAGAATATTGTAAGAGCTGTAAGAGCCCCCAATAAAATGATTTTCAAAAAGGAAAGAAAGAAAATTAAGCAGACAAAAAAAAGTTTGAAAATGACCTCTGAAAATATGAATTGTCAGGAATTATCCTACAAAGTCCTTTCTGCAAAAAGAGAAAGTATTTCATATCTGATGGTTTGTTTTCTCTTCTATCTCTTAATGAAAGGAGAGTCACCCTTTTTTACTGAGATTATTTCATGTTTGAGTAAACTATTGTGTTAATCTTGGTAGACCAGAGAAACAAATCCAGAGACACATATATATGTATAAGAAAGAGCTTTATATACAAGAGCAATTGAATATTGAGAAGACATCCCAGCTCAGTCCAGATCAAGTCCATAAGTCTGATATTAGCCCATATGTCTAGTACCAATCTATAATTTCCTCTTCAGACTTATGCAACCTACACAATGACACCAAATGCAGGGAGATTACAGGGCAGTGGGTGGAAAGTTTTGTGGATTCAGTGTCAGGAGAAGCATTTCAGTGCTGTCATGGGTCTCCACATGGCTCCTTCAGCTCCCAGGCTCTAGCGTAGCTCCATGTGTCTTGCCCACAGGAATGTTTTGCCGGGAGTGAGCATGTGTCCCGCCTCCAGCAAGCTATTTATCTCCTTCGTGTCTCCAAATGAAGTCATCAAGTGGTGACCTGACTGACAGGCTAAACTCCACCCCTTCACTCTTAATACGTTCAAATTGCCAACAGAGTATGTAACTACCACAGCTGTCAACAGTGGCTGAAATGGAATATGATTTTTGCTTTTCCATTCCACTCAGATTGTCACTCAGCTCTCTCAAATGGTAGCCACGTTGCATTGCATTGGCTGCCTGCCTCTCTGCAAGCGTGTCTACCCGGGCCAGTACAGAGGACCCTGTGCATGGAAATGAGCAGGCGTACTGTCTCAGAATTGTGCACCAAGGCCTTGAGCTATTTGCTTGATCGTGGAGTATCTGCTTCCTCAAATGGGGATAGCTGTGAGAACTTGTATGAGCTGAAAATACTGTTTTTCCAGTGGTTCTGATAGACTGAGATGTGCCAACTAAGACAAAAGTCACAGGGAGAGCTACCCAAGGCAGGTGGAAAGAAACCTATACTGACTAAAGAAGACTTTGTATAACGAGGAAAGAAAATATGTAGCAGCATAAATCTCAGAAAACTAATAGATCAGAATTCAAAAGCTCTAGGAACTTGAAATCAAGGAAAAGTCATATATTTGTACTCATTCACTTCTGACTAAATTTCCGTATCTGCTTCAGTCACAATGTTAGGTCCAGAGCATAATAGTATTAATAATGTGTACAACTTTCTCACCCATATACATTATTCATATCACCATATAGTTGATTTGTAAATTTATAACTATTTTTGCCCAATATATTAAAACTATATTAGCTATGAGACTTATCCATAGAACTTGTTAATGATGCATATAGAAAAAAGCATATATGCTCTAGCACATATTTTTATTTAATATTTGGATAGCTGAATCTCAATAAAACTTTTCACTTTATTTTATACATTTCAAAAGATTATTTTGACAGGAAATCTGTTGATTTTACCATGCTGCCAAAGGGTACGAGACATACAAGACAGAGCAGTGCCCATACAGTAGGTTAGAATAACAATGATTTGCAAGCTGGAGCTTGGAATAGAATCACCTGAAGCACACTACTGAGATCTACACCCGAGCTTCTGCTTCAGTTAACCGGAGAAAACTGAGGACTTGCATTTGAAAAGGTCTTAAGATAACTAGTCTGGGGATGACCTGGAAAACCCTGCAACAGCCTTGCTCAGAAGAAGAAATGAAGAGCTCTTTATAGCTAAAGTTAAACCTCATCTTAAAATAGTATATGGGTGCTGGTGGGTTCTGTCTCAAACAACATGCTCTTTATTTTTGTCTCGATTCTATTGTTCATTTCAATCGCCACACAGTACTCAAGACAATATTGATGATTAAAGGATTTATTAAAGAAGTTATCAGGTTACAATGGATGGGATAAATGCTTGGGATATAGATGTCCAGTCAGGACATCCTACAAAGTTCTTTCAGGACTAGTAATAAATGCCCAAAGAGCATGCCATCAACCCAAAGTCACTCAGCTCCAGTGAACTCAGCCCCATGAATTAAGGCCCAGAGGTGTGCTACTGAAGGAAGCTTCAATCCCAAGGCACTGAGCTCCACTGGTCAGCAACCCCAACTCCGCCACTTAAGTGCTCGGAGACACCACAATAGGCAACTCATTTCTATTGAACATTTTGGCCATGCTCCTTCCAAGACATATTTGTTTGTTCCTGATCAGTCCATGATACATTCAATACATGTCACGAGCAAAAATTACAAATCCAGCCATTCTCATTTGATTTCGTAGACTATCACATGCATGCGAAGCGGTGAACATGTATGGCTTGAGTCATGACACGTTTGTTCTCAAAGTAAAGTTTGCTTTTGCAGCAGTTGGCCCATTTCAACACGTTATTTGATTTCCTGACTCCTATTTTCACTGGTATCGATGTGGATTTAAATAAAATGAAATCCTTGACAACCGCAACTTGTTCTTCATTTACCGTGCTGTCCATTGGTCCAGTCGCGAGGTGGACTCCCCACTGAAGGCTGTACTGTTTGACATCCATCAGTTTGTGGTGCAAGTTTTATTGGCTTTCAGCAAACAAATGTTGCATCCTGTGCACATCATAAATTGTGAATGAGTTCAACCTGATACCATGTTCTTCCTATAATACAGCTTCTTGGATTATTTGCTCAATGTACAAATTGAATAAATATAGTGAAATGATACATTTTTGAGACAAACTTTTCATGATTTTAAACCATGAAATAGTCTCTTGTTCTCTTGTACAGTTTTGGAATGCTATTTTCATGATCCACACAAATGAACTTCTACACAGTTTTCATGGTCCACACAAATGAACTTCTTTGCAAAGTCATAAATATGAGTGAACATTTGTTTCTGTATTCTTTGCCTTCAGACATCAGCTAAGATAGCCCGAGTTTCATATCCTCTTCTAAATCTGACTTGAATTTGTGGCACTTCTATTTGTGTTATGCAGGGTTTTCTAGAAAATGAAACCAAGACACTTGTGATTATATATGAAGATAGGTTTATACAGCACGAAGGCATATACCAACTAATTAGTCTACACAGCAGTACAGAGGGCTCAATTCAACTCACTTCCTTGGAACAGTTAATATTCTGGACGTGCTTCAACTCACCAGGGCTGCCAGGTCCACCGGTCAAGGAAGCAGACAGCTGAGTCTTCCCTCAGGCAATGCAGGCAGACTCCACCCATAGTCAGCAAACACCTGGACTAGTCACCAACAGTCAGTAGCTCAGGAGCTTAGCGAAGCAGGCACGGGTGGGATATCGAACTCAAGCAATGCAAGGCAACAGGATCCTCCAGCCTCAATGTGTAGACATGTATACATCAGCAGCATGGTGAAGCAGGTCTTGAAGGAGACTCAAGCTCTAGTGACACAATCCATGGGAACTAGCTAAAGCAGAGCATACTGGTCTGATCACCAGAGAGTGAAAGAGAGGCGGGCAGGCCATGCAGAGTCATTTACCTCTCTGCCCTCTAATCAAACTGCAACCTGATTAATGCCACATGCTCCTATTGGCCAGGTTGGCACCATAGAACTAGCGATCGCATCTATGTTGATATACTGCTGCAAACATTTAAAATATATATATTTTCAGCTTTTATTTGCTTGTGACCTTAATGGTATTGCTAGATAATCTGTGCATTCAATTGTATCACATAATTTTTAATAGGCACAGTTTTAATGGGCATAACATTCTATTGGATCGCATTTTTTAATGGGCATGACCAAGAATCTCCTCCTGTCAGTTCCCCAGGTTTTCCACATTTGTTGGCACAGATAAGTGAGCACTTCCGGTAATGCATCAGATGTGGAAATGTACGGTCTCTCTCTCAGGGCTAGATTCCAACCTCAGTCCTTGGCTCTCCACGAGAAAGATTTCAGCCGAAGCCGGGCTCGTGATCCAAGTGAATTTAATGAAAGTTCAAAGAAGCATCAGGTTTTACGCGGCACCCATAGGATTCCTTTGACCATGCGGCCTGGCAGAGACTGCTCTGGGTCACGCAAGGATCTCTCTCCTCCCAGGAAGACGACCAGACAAGCCAAGCAAGACCCCTCTCCCTCTCGGTCCCTGCCTTTTCAAGGGTTCCCGGGGGAGGCGTGGTGAACGTCCCCAGGTGGATCCCATTGGCTGAATTGCAGCCACCTGGCCCAGGTGGGCTGCTCCAGGTGTAACGCCCATCTGAGCCCACCGGCGGGAAAATCCAGCTTTGTCCTTTGCTGGCTCTCCTGGGCATGTGTAAATGGACTTCCCAATTACCTAGGCTAAGCTACCTAACAGAAACACCTCTATCAGTATTTGGTCAATCCCAGAATTCTTAAATGTTCCCAATGTCTCCATTGCACCTTGGGCTTCTCCTCTCAAAATCATTGGTTCTGGTTCCTATTCTGCTTCCTGAAATGACTGAACATCCCATTGCTTTCATTAGAGTGACACTGTCTATTCTTTCGATCCTGCAGGATTCTATTTTCCCCAAGGCTGTTGTTTATTATTAGGTGCTGTCAGGCTGGTTGGTTCCGATTTCTCGTGACTCCTTGTGCAACAGAATGAGACACCGCCCGTCCGGCACCATCCTCACAATTGTAGCTGCTTGAGGCCATTGTTGCAGCCACTGTGCCGATCCATCTCATGGACATGCTTCTTTTTCCTGCTGACCTCTGCTTTACTGAAGAAGCATGATGTCCTTCCTCAGGGACCGGACTCTCCTAACAATATGCTCAATTCAAGCTGTCTAATATCAGTCCACTGAAGTTCACGAATTCCCTGGATGTAAAACGGTCATTGTTCTTCTTCGTTTGAGAAAACGAAAAACTTTCCTATATTTACATTTCATACATGCTATGTTCAAATTACTAAATGGATGTTTACAGCTGTTTTTTTCTCTTTCTGAGTCATGCCACATTCAGAAAGCAAAGTCCTGAAAGCTTAAGTCCATTTACATCATCAAGGTCAACTTTGAGTGCCTCCTGAGGGGCGCCTCTTCGGGCACTATATCAGATAATATTTGACTGGCATTCATAAGGTGTTCACTAATGACTTTTTCCCAAAGGGAGACCATCAGAGCCCTCATCCAAGCTGTTTCTAATCTGGAAGTCCTACTGAAAGTGGGACGGCCCTGATGATATGTCAAATATTAGTGCACAGCTCCCACATCGCAACAACATAAAAGCCACAATGGTAGACCAAGTTGACATAGGAGTTTTGATTTACATATATAATTGATTTAAGTTCTGAAGATTGATTTTGCATTTTAAAATTGGAATTAGTCATGCTGTTGGTCCAAATTAGATTACCTACCTCTGAGGTCTTCAAAATATGGTTAGCTGTCTTCCAAAAAAAAAGAAAAAGAGTTTTTAAAAGTCATGTGCTATCAAATGTTCTCATTTTATAACTCTCCCCCTCATTCCCGTAAGCCACAGCTTTTCAATGAACCTTCACTACTGGCTTATATATGTATTTACAAACTAGTTTATGTATTTAGCAGTCTTTCTTAGCAAAGGAAGAGAAAATACACTACATTTTAACTACAAAAATATAGTTAAGATTATAAATAAACATTTGAAGGGGTTTAGAACATTTATGGAAATATTAAGTTAAAATATAATGAAATTTGTAATGAATTTTTTGAAACTCCCTTGTACTCTCTACATATATATTCTATAAATGGATGTCCAGCTCAGTGTTCTGTAATCTTTCCATTCTTCTGTAACCAATATATATACTTTCTTTGTCTATGCAACCATTTACATGTCTATGACTGTGTACAGAAGGAGACAGAATGAGGAACAACCTGGAGGTAGAATAAGGGTGTGTGTTATCTAAAGGAAGATTGGTATATGCCAACAGAGCTTAACGTGGAGCTTCATTGCTAACCATGTGGGAAAAATCAACAATTAAATAGGCTTAGTCAAAAGATAAAATGTAGATTCTTTATTGTTAACCACTATTTTTTATACACACACCAAAAAAAGCAGCAGGGAGACTGATTGAAATACACATGACAAATGATAGATGATTTTTTAGTTTCCTTCCTTTCAAAATAAATAAAATCTCTCATTGGCATCCAAGTTCAATACATTTCTCTTTTTTTCCTACTTCAGAGAAAGATCAACTGAGAAGGCACTGGTAGAATTATTATCATCTCTGAACTCTCAAGTATTGTGTTAGTCTGGGTACTTTAGAGAAACCAATCCACAGAAACTCATGTATAAGAGAGAGTTTTATATAAAGGTTAAGTGCACATTAAGAAAACATCCCAACCCAGTGCTGCCCAGGCCCACAAATCCAAAATTAACCCATATGTCCAACACCAATCAACAAAGTCCTCCTCCATCTCACAAAACACATGTAATGATGCCAACCGCAAGAGGTAAGCCGAATCAGTGAACCTGTAAGCATCTCAGCTGGCAGGGATCTCCACACGGGTGCTCCAGCTCCAGGGCTGCGTAGGGGTAGGTCCATGTGGCTTCTCCTCAGGGTTGTCTTGCAGGAAGTCAGCCTTGCCAGCTAAAGCAGGGAACTGGCTAAGGCAGCTGCACCCTGGTCCGACCATCAAAAAGCAAGAGAAAGGCGAGGCTTACTGAGCCATTTATCTCTCTGCCCTTCAATTAACCCCATATGTGTTGATCGGCCAGGTTGGCACAATAAACTTTAACTATATCAAGTATCAAGGAAAGATGAACAATTTTTATTAAATAAATTATTTGATTCATCTGAACTACCATGTTTCATCTGGACTATCTACCCTTTCCAGCTAACATTCACGTGTTGCCTCTAACATTTAATGTTTGGAAGAGTAAAAGCAAAAAATATGTGCAATGCAGCTATGAAATATGTTAAAATTGATGGAATTATCTATAGTTTTATTAATAGCTAAAGCAATAAAGAAATGTTACTAGTTTATTAAACTACTATTTCCGCTCATTTCTCTGTGCAGAGTATCCACATTTTTAGATTGATTCACTTCAGCTGAATAGAGAGAGAACTACATAAATTTAACAGAAGAAAAATAGAAGCCAAATCATAGTTAAGAAAAACTAAACATGAATGGAATAGGCTTTATAGATTTGGCAACCATTAGAGAAATCATAATTAACAACCTTTCAGGAAGGTTTGTGACACTAAGATTAAGAGACAATTCTAGAGTAGTAGATAGAATTACTACTAAAGTTTGTGTTTTCAGGCACCATAGAGTCAATTTCAATGCATAATGAACCTGTGGACTAAAAAGACTCTTTTTCCTTTTCCCCTTTATTCACTCTAATTGAGTCAATTCTGACACAGAGGAACCCTGTGTTGGATTTCTGAGGCTGTAAATTTTTACAGAAATAGATAAGTTAATCTTCCTTGTTGCTGTGGGACAAATTCATGTTTATTATTTTCATTTTTCTTTGACCATTTCTTTAGGAATGGCCAGTCACTAGAAAAGTATATCCTGCTTGGAGAAGCAGGTCAGTGAAAACAATGGAAACCCATGAGATGGACGGACACCTTAGCTCCAACCATAAACCAATAAGTCTGTGGCCAATACTTTATGGCAGACTGCTTTTCTTTCACGACGTCTTTTCATTCCCATTCATTCCTTTATTTTAGAACTTACTTAATTTGCATTTGTTTCCCTTAAATTGATATCAGGCAATGAGAAAAGCAATTGTTTGTTTGTTTTTGTAAATTTTGAGTATGTGTGTTCTCAATTACAACTATGCAAAGCCTTTCCATCAAGATTTTTTATTCATGAAAACTTCCCATGCAACTGTGCTTTGAGAGTTGTCTGAAATTTACATACACACACACACATATATATAGATATGCCTCCCTCTTGATTATGATATAAGAATCAATAAGATGATTTAAAACAAGAACCATGATTTCAAAATCAAATTCTTCCATGCAATAATCCTCTTATCTTTCCGAATGACTGAATGTGATGAAGGTCAACATATCATTGCTTTCAAAGGGGAGTTTGAATATACTTTTAGTGACATCCTTTTCAGGGTTGTCATGGTTTACTTAATACATGAATTATAGCTCCTCTTTCCTGGAATCACTTCCTGATAAAAAGCCAACACAATAAATAAATAAATAAATAAATAAAAGCCATTTGTGAATTTAAGGCTTCTTGGCAAGTCACCATTGGTGTGTTGTTATCTTGGCCTGGGGACACTAATCATAATTACTTTTCTCTAAACAAATAAATCCAATGCAGCTCAGAAATTAAGATTAGCAAAAGACCCAAAGGCCACTGGCATAGCAGTTTTTAAGTCTTTGCTTTCCCCTCAGTCCTTTCTCATTTCATCAAGTTGGAATCACTCCCACTTTGAAGGAACCACAGATCAAATTGTGCTTTCCCAGCCGCTGTTGGTCCAGGGAGTTAAACAAATACACATGCAGTGAGAAAACATCATCTTTCCCTTTGTTCTTGTGGCGTGTTAAAAAATAATGTAATTTTTTTACTTTTCAAAACAATAATTTACTATTGTAATGTAAATTTAAAATATTCACTACTGTACAATAATGACTAACAATCCTAATGAATCTTAAAATCACTAGAGTTATAAAATCAAATTGAAGGAAAACCTGAAGGTAGCTGATGAAATAGAAAGAAAGAGAAATAATTATATTGCAGGGAAATCTGAGGAGTTTGAGGTCATTGGCAATAAATTTCAAATGTCAAGTCTAAAAGACATATGCAGGGTAAGTGAAGAACTTTATCAAAATACAAAGGGATATTGATTTGGGGAAAAAGGCATGATGTGACTAATATTTCCACCAGGGATTAGTCTACTGGGATAGATCAGAGGGGATAAATTAAATCAATTTTTTCTCAAAGGAATACAAAAGAATATTTTGCAAGAATTTGATTTTGTAAAGAGTGAGAGAAGGAGGAGTGGTAGAAGGCTGAAATTTCGTGCCCAAGGGCCTGGAAAGACGATAGTTGAAGTCATATGAAAGAAAAGACTGAGGGAACATTTAAAGAGGAACAGATGGGCTCAGGTCAAACACTGAGACTTGTGGAATAGGGAAGTTATCGAAGCAATTATAAAGTTATAATATGCATGTAGTCTAGTTTGTGTCACCCACATTTTATATATGTATGTATGTATATACACATATATGTAATCTATGTTTGACTTGATAGGGAAGAGAAATGGCCATCTAAAAGCAGGGGAAAAGTATCGGTCAACTCATCCTCCCCAAAAAGCAGGTTAATGAAGCAGAGGGGCTTTTCCGAAATAGCAACAAAACTTAAATTTCTGGCCCCTATTTCCTGGGTCAGGGCTGTGTTCTTTATGCTAAAAAGAATTCAATACAAAATGACTCAAGAAGGTAACAGGTAGGGGTATATTCACTATGTATGTCCTCTATAGCAGGGACTGTCCGAAATTCTCCACATTGAATCTCTACAGTGCTTTGATATTACAAAACATTCACCCTCATTTGTACACCAAAGGATGTACTTTGCAATGTTTCCATCACTCATCTTTTCCACCCCGTTAATAATGCATTCTATTAGGCTGTTTGGATTAGTTCTCATCATTATTGATGGCATATTTCTCAGTTAGCTTTTTATTTGTTCACATGTTAATGGTATGTGTGCTTCCTTTGGAACACAGGTCCATGTTGTTTCTATGTGCCTTCATGTCAATTCCAACCCAGAGGAAGCCTAGATGGGAGACTCTAACTTCATCGTGGGGTTTCCTAGGCTGCAATGTCTGAGAGCAGGTGGCTGGGTCTTTTCGCCCATGTAGTGGCTGGTGCGTCCAACAACCAACTTCTCAGCCAATGTTCTATCACGTAAACACTGTCCCACGAGGACTCCTTCCGTCTCTATATGAGAGGAGGCATATTCTGCCACGTTGACTGCTGTCTCTGCTGGGTCTACTGGAGAGACTAAGACATAAGTGTCAAGGAACATTCCTTGAATAAGTGAATAATAAAAATACCAGTTGATGACAATGATGTAGGATATTTACTTTTTCTACCAGTTGATGACAATGATGTAGGATATTTACTTTTTCTAAAACCAAAGGTAACCAAACTCACCATTCTCAACTCAATTTAGACTTATAACTGCCATAAAGAACAGAAAAACGGCTCTGTAAGATTTCTAAGGCTGCAAAACTTTATGCTAGACAGTTTGCTCTTCCTCCTGTAGAGCAGCAGCTAATTGGAGTCGCCAACAGCCCGGTGCTTAACCTACTGTGCTACAAGGACTTCTTAATTATTTCACGTACCTGAAATTGTAGTTTTCTGGGTGTTCTCACAATTTTATGACGTTATTCTTGTTTGGCGGCATCAAGTCAGTTCCGATTTATAGCCAACTTACACACAACAGAATGAGAGACTCCCTGGTCCCGCACCATCCTCACCACTGCTCCTTGCCTGAGCCCATCAGTGCAGCTGCCCTGGCAACCCATCTCTTTGAGGCCCTTCCTCTTTTTCACTGACCCGCAACCCCTACTTTAGCCAAGCACACTGTCCTCTGCAGGGACTAGTCTCTCGCGACAGCATATTCAAGTCTCTAAGACAAAGTCTTGCCATCCTTGTCCCTAAGGAGCACTCTGGCTGTACTTCTTCCATGACGGGTCGGTGCTTTCAATATTCTTCTCTAGCACCACAATTCAGAAACATTAATTCTTCTTCAGTCTTTCTGATTGAATGTCCACCTTTCACATGCATATGAAGCAATCAAAACTACCATGACTTGAGTCGGGTGTACTTAAGTCCTCATAGTAACACCCTTGCTTCTCAATACTCCACAGAGGTCTGGCCCACCAGATCCACTTAATGCAAAGCACCTTTTGATTGCTTTACTGCTGCTTCCAAGAGTATCGATGGTGGAGCCAGGCACTCTGATCCCCTTGACCATTTCAATCTTGTCTCCATTTATCATGATGCTTCCTATGGTGCAGTTGCAGATTACACCATGGCGTTGCAATCTGTCCTGAAGGCTGCAGTCCTGGATCTTTATCAGCAAGTCCTTTTAATCCTCCCCACTTGCAGCAAGCAAAGTTGTGTCTTCTGCATATTGCAAGTTGTTAAGAAGCCTTCCAATCCTGATGCTGAGGGATCTCATTGCTGGTGTTAGATGGATCTTGGCTGATAGCAGAGAATACCAGAAAGATGGTTACTTGTGTTTTATTGCTTAAAGAAAACATTCGACTTTATGGATCATAACTATGGATAACCTTGAGAAGAGTGTGAACATGTAAATTGTACTAATGCAGAACGTGTACATGGATCAAGAGTCAGTATTACGAACATAACAAGGAAATACTGCATAGTTTAAAAATCAGGAACGAGGCATCAGAATTGTATCCTCTCGCCACATTTATGCAATCTGATTATATGCTCAAATAATCAGAGAAGCTGAATTATTATTTTTAGATTTACTAAATATTGAGGGTAACTTATAAAGGTGTCCTGGCACCTGTCAGGTAAGATGTATATCAATACAATAATAAAGACTAATATAATGGATTGAATTATTTTTAAGGACAAAATTGACCTTGTCTCATACTGTTGATATAAGTCAGCATTGACTCAATGGCAGTAAGTTTGGTTCTGAGTTTGGCTAGATCTCTAGGCTATATGCCAAGAATTCGAGAATGTTGGATTGTTAGATTTCTCAGGTGGGAAATACCTCGGTTCTTGGCTTAACACAATAAAGAATTCACACTGAAGCCTGCTTGGTGATCCAAGTGGTTTTTATAAAGGACGGAAGATGTTTCAGGTTTTACAGGCACTGAGCCGGGCCCCTCGTGGGTCTGCGCACCCACACATGCAGCCGGAAGCCTGAGAGACCACCGAAAGCAAAGAAGCAACCTAAGAAAAAAGGGGCGGGGGCACTGGTCTCCAGGTTTCAGCCTTCAGGACATTTGGTTGAGAGGCATGGTTGATGCTACTGATTGACCCCATTGGCTGAATTAAACCCACCTGGCCTATTTTGGGCCCACCTAGGTGTACTGCCTCCCTGGCTCAAGGGCCTGAATTTGGAGCCTGCCCCTTAGACATCCCATCTTCTTGCTACCAAACAGGATCGTGTGGTATTTCCACTTCCAGCTTCTTAAGGAAGCACTCTAATATTTCCCATAACGGTTGCATAACTTTACGATCTCCCTTTCCATGGTGCAGGGTGTCAGCCTCAGTCTTTCCATGCTCTGGCCAGGATTTCTTAACTTTTGTAGTTGATTTGTTGCTGTTGTTTGTTTTTTAACTTCACTATTAATGGCGGAGTGAGATAGCTCATTGTTGTTTTATTCACAGCTATCAAGGCAGGCATTGGTCTGCGAACGGCAAGCTCAGCAGGTCAAACTCCCAGCCACTCCACAAGAGAAGGAATCTGCCTACTGCTCCCAGAAAGATTTACAATCACGAATCAGATGGATTGGATGGCAGTACATTCATGACTAATGAATGATGGTATCTTGTCAATATTTTTGCTGGCTACCTATGGTTGTTAAGTTTTGTATCAACTTGTCTGGTCTCACAAAGAAGGAGAATCAAGTCCAAGGCCTTTGCCATCAGGCAGAGTTCAGACATGGCTCTCCACCCTCTCTCCTTGGGACCCGCTTCTGACACCAACCACTCCTCCCTGGCACGCTCCTCTCTCCCGGGTTCCATCAAGCATTACAGTGACCGCAAAAAAAAAAAAAAAATTCACAGACAAGGCTCACAATCATGGGGGGTTATTAGGGTCATTAACAGGTTACCACAAGCCAGGATCAGTAAACATTAAGGATGTAGTCTCAAGTGCAAAGAAATGTCTCTCCGCAGCAGGCAGTGGAACTACAAGTAACTACTCTCTCTGAATGTTTCAGACCCCCTATTTGCATGGTTCCAGCTAATCATTTGGTGGGAGGTAGAGATACATGGCTCCCACAGAAGAGTCATACTAAGAGATTTCACTGCACCATGGTTGTGTTTATGTTCTCATTTGATTCAAGGAGTATTTTCATTTCACTTTTTATTTCTATTGGTTTCCCATTTTTAAACAAGATTTATTCAATTTACATTTCCCGTTGATCTTCTCATTGCTGATTTCTAATTTCACGGTGTTGAGATCCAAGATGACGCTTTGTAGTATGGTGATGATTTTGCGTCCTGGGGCTTGCTTTGTGGCTTAACAAATGGTCTCTTCTGGAGAATTTTTCGCATGTGCAGGAAAAGAATTTTGTTGGAGAGATGGTTCTGTACGTATATGACTATAAAGTTAAATGGGTTGATTGTTTTGTTTAGTTCTGTGCCTTTCTTGAATTTCGTTCTAGTCTTTCTGTCCTTCATTGGCACTGGTACATTGAAGTGGTATATTATTAATTTTTTTCACAAGTGTAAAAGTGTTTGTTGTACTTTGAAATTGATTTGACTTTCTCTCCATTTCTGTAATTCTATAATTACCCCATTTAGTTATTTTGAATTGACTTCATTTAGAAATCTATATCTCTAGTTCCCAATTTTCTGTCTTGTAGGTTTGCTTTATATTGATACCTCCATATTTGGGTTCCCTTCTGAGTGGTATAGTCATATATACTAATTTCAGATTGCTTTCTACTGCTATTGGGTCTTTGTTGAAAAACTTGCTATAGTATTTCCTGTGAGGTTGTTCTGGTTTATACATATTCTTTAAAGTTCTGTTCATCTAAAAATGTCCCGATTTTAACAGTATATTGTGAGATATTTTTCTGGGTATCTAATTCAGATAGGCTCCCCTCCCCTGGAATTATATGTATAACCCCATCATTACCTTCTTGCCTGTATGGTTTTTGCTGAGAAACCAGAATTTAATCTTATTGGTTCTCCATTGTGGACAAGTTTTTGTTTTTCCTTAGCTTCTTTCAGGATTCTTTCTGGTATTGGGTTTTTAACAGTTTGATTAGAGTGTATGATACTGAATTTCTTTTGGGGTTTATTCTCTCTAGGAATTGTTCAACTTCTTAAATGTTTATATTCTTGTCATTTAAATTATGGAAGTTTTCTTCCATTAACTTTGACAATTTTCATTGAGATTTTTTGTGTGTCTCTTCCTGTTCTAAACTGCGATTATTATGTGGTCTCTTTCTGTTTGAGAATTCCAGTCACACAAGTTATTCCCTTTGATGGTGTACCTCATAATTTGTGGGTTTTCTTTATTTGGGGGGAGGTGTTCTTTTTTTAACATATATCTAGCAGATTAGTTTTGAGAAACTTGTCTTCAATCTCGTTAATTCTTTTATTGAATCAATTATATTCCTTTGTTCTTTCACTAAATTATCTATTTCTGAAATTTCAGTTTTAATCTGTATTTCTATTTCCTGTTTTTTATATCTTCTATGTTTGCATTTATTTTATCAGTTCATTCATGAAAGGCTTTTTCTGAATTCTTCTAAAATTTTATCTGTGTTTTCTGTTACTTTAGCTTTCTTAATCTTTCTCTAAAGTGATTGAAATTGAAATTGCCTAAATATTATTTCATTGACTTTCTTTGCAGGTAGATTCGAGGCACCCTGGGGGCATTTCCAGATAAGCAATGAACTGTTGATGAGAAAGTGGGCAGTTCAAACACATTAGTCACACCACAGGAAAAAGACGAGGCTAAATGTTCCTATAAATATTTACAGCTTCAGAAACTCTGCTCTCAGAAGGAAGTCTTTTAGACCTAGAGAGCAGCTGGGCTGGGTTATGGCAGAGCAGCTGCCCACTCCGGGGTGGCCTGGAGCAGGTCATCCATCCAGCATTGTGCATTCTTCTGCTCTAATGTGGCAGTGCTCTTTCATCGCCATAAGTAGGGGAGATGTGCACCTGGCTTCTACAATAGAACCCCGGACCTCCATGTTAATCCGTGTTAGAAGGAGCATTGAGATGTGATGCAATCGAGTTCTGAATCAATTTTTCCCAAGAGAAATAACTGAAAATGGATTAATCCATTCTTGACCAACACATTTTTACTTCAACCTTGCCTTTCATACAAAACATTACACAGAAATTTCAAAGTAAATTTCAGAGTTAAGTAATATATTTGAAGTGAGAAACACAACATTTAAAAAGTTTTTAACGACAGTATGGCCCATACCTTGAGATGGATGAGGATCTGGATTTTTGGACAGGAATGTGGAGAGGGTGAATGGAGAGAGTGGCATTGTTTGGAAGAGAAATATCCTTCCATAAAATCAACTATTAAAGGAGATTTTTTGGTTGTTTGTTTGTTTTCCCCCTTTGTTGCCTTTTTTCACTAGGACCTGGCTGGCTTTCTCTTAAGAAAAAAAAATGTCTAAGGTGATCTGCTGTTGGTGTTTCCTTAACTGTTTTCTGAAAGGGTTTACTAAATTATCATTAACAATATCGATAACATGGCTAATCAGTTCCTTATCATGATGCTTCTTTCAAAAAACTCTTTCTTAGAACCCATGGTTTTTTATCTAAAAACAGTACAAAAAGCCTAAAAACTACAAAAATTATAGCAAAACGCTTGGAACACAGCCCAAAAAGGTTTAAACAATGTGTACTAACAACGCCAACTAACGCTGTGTCCACACTTCTCACCGCCAGGAGGGATGTGGACAAAGTGGAGGATGACACTCAGCTGATCACCAACCATGGCTTTGTGTGTCCTGGGCCAGTTGAACTGATTGTCACGTCGTTGTCCCTGCTGGACCCTACTAGTGAAAGTTCAAAGGGCTGAGCTGTGTCGGGCCGGCTGACACTCATCTGTGCTTGGTCTCTTCTCCCTCCATTTCTGTTCAGCTGCTTCTCCTGGTCAGTATTCAGTACATTTCTCTCCCTTTTCCGCTAAAGCCAGGGGCATTATCTAGAAGTATTTCCTCCGGTGTCTTACATCTGTGTTGTAGCGTCTGGGTAGCATGTCTACTTAATTCACCACATTGCTCAGTGGGTTATCAATCATCAAACATGCAGGTCATACCCAGTGGGGAGCTTGTTCCAAGAAGAGTACTTCCAAATGGAAATTTTAGTAAAATTTGAAATCTACTAAGAAATATATAATGAATAAACAGCTCAGTGTGTTTAAAACTAAATAATACCCAGTTACTACAGCTGACTGTTCTGACCAGCATCACAATTAATGATCTAGATAAAATGAGAAAGTTTACTACAAAGTAGAACTCAAATTTATATTACACATGAAGCAAATCAGCAGCTCTGGAACAGGAGAGAACAGAGGACTCCCTGTGACTATTGACCAGAGACACTCTCTGAACCTAGAACCTACCCTAGTTCCTAAGTTACTTTTAAGCAAATTATTAGAGTAAATAGCATGTAAAATATACCATGCTTAAGATCAATGCTCTACTGAAAAAAACTTCAGTCTGAAACAAAAAGTCAACAATTACAAGGAAAACTGAGAAAATAAGAAGGCGGGGGAACTAGAGTACTGGAAATGGAACAAATAGTAAACAACTAAAGAGATTGTTGACATGTTGTGATCAAAGTAACTGTTAGGAACAATTTGTGCAGAAATTGTCCAATGGGAACTTAATTTCCTGTGTAAGCTTTCATCAAAAACTCAACAAAGCATTACTTATTAAAAAAAAAAGATTCCTTTAAATTTCATGTGTAGACACAGTACATCATAAGATTTCAAAAAAATTTTCATAAGTACCTTCTGTGTTAGTCTTGCTACTTTAGAAAAACAAATCCACAGAAACTCATGCATAAGACAGAGTTTTATATCAAGGTTTAGTGTGCATCAGTAAAACATCCTAACCCAGTGCTGCCCGAGCCCACAAGTCCAACATTAACCCATTAACCCTTATGTCCAACACCATTCCAGAAAGTTCTCCTCCATCTCTCAAAACAGGTGCAATGATGTCAACTGCAGGAGGAAAGCTGAGTCAGTGAGCACATAAGCATCTCAGCGCTGGTAGGGGTCTCCACACGGCTGCTCCAGCACCAAGGGTTGCATTGGGGTAGGTTTATGCGGCTTCTTCTCAGGAATGTCTTGAAGGAAGTGAGCCTTGCCAGCCGAAGCATCGAACTGCTAAGGTAGCTGCACCCTGGTCTGACCATCACAAAGCAAGAGACCCGAGAACTTGAAAGGCGAGGCTCACCGAGCAATTTATCCCTTCTCTCTTCAAATAATCCCACATGTGTTTATCGGCCAGGTTGGTACAATAAACTCATCTTCCAAACATCTTTCAATAAAAAAGTTTGTAAGTATGACAAAATAGTGCTTTTTACCTTATTGCACTATGAAGAATCCATAGCCAAAGGATCAGGTAGTGATATAATTTTAGAACATCAGTAAGCTTACTTTTATAAATAAGATGCCTCAACTCTTTCAGAAATGAACTTATGTTTTTTTGTTCTTTTGTTTTTAAAGGTAGGATATTAACACAGAATGCCCACAAAGCAATGGTAACATTAAAAAATCCATTTTAAAACCAAAAGTTTACAAAATTAGTCATTTGAATACCCTAGTATAAGAAAATAGGTACTTTCTATTTATGTATCATAGCCCAAATAGCCAATAAAGAATCATAGCCTTAAGCAATGATTCAAATGAGGCATTTCTATTTTTAGAATCTTTCCAGATATCATAAGCACACAATTTTCAGTAACTAATAAATAAATATTGACAGTGGTGGGAAACTCTTCTTTATGAACTCTTTCCAGATGGAATTCCTTCTTATGAAAATATAAATATTTTAATGAAAATTTTATTATTCATGTCATGATTTAATGTGAATAAATGCATTGCTCTTGTATTACAAATTATCAATTTAAAATAATTATTAATCTTCCCTAGAAAGTATTAAGAAAAGTGGAAGTAAAGTTTCCAAATTTTTCAGTTTGGGATAATATAGTATTAAAATGTAAGATTGTTCTTGCAAAAGGATACAAAGGGCTGATTTAATTATGAGATGTCTTTTTTGGTCATTTTGCGATGATGTGGGAAATATATCTGAAAATGACACTTTTGAAAAGGTAAATATATTCCTTAAATCTATGCTACAGAAACTGTGTTCCTCTGAGAATATTTTTGGTTGGTTTATCTTCTTTATCCTTTATGATTCACATAAAAGGAGGCTTTACAGTTCATTTGGGTTTGTTTTTTCATTCCTTTTGGCTTTGAGAACTAGGGCACCTTGCAAAGATGTGCAGCTGACTGCTTCTTTAGCTAATGAATATTCATCACCATTGGCAAAGACAGGACAGACAAGGAAAACCCTCACTCTTAATATATGACTGCTTGGTGCACCCTCAGAAATTACTTCCTGCTTTTGTACATTGATGGCAAATAAAAACAAGAAGAGAACCCAGAAGGAGAGGTAGAGCAAAGGAGCTGGAGGGGCATAAACTGTTTTAATTATAAACATTTAAGAACTTTAATTTTTAAAAATCACGAATTTCAAATAACAATCTGAAATTGCATGTTCATTCATTAATCTACTTTTGTGAATTCATATTAGTAGATATTCGTAATGAATTTTTGGATGAATGAATTTTGAAATAGGCTCAAGGAAGGGTTGCTTTGACTTTAGTAGAAGAAATTACTGCTATTTTTTTTAAAAGAACTAGTTTACTCTTAGAACATACTGATATTAAAACTCTTCTTTGCCTTGCTGAGAATACAGTAGTCTTTTCAAGGTAAATCATGATGACTGGCATCAGTGGAGAAGTTCTTTAAAGACTGCGTGGATATTGCATTCAGCGTCACCGAGGCTGTTAGTTAACAATATTACTGGTTTCAAAAATACTTCTGTTATTATCACATAAAATGTAGTACAATTTCGTTTAACTAAATACAAAGGAGCCAAATAGCAATAGCAGAAACCTAAACATTTATGAATATAAACAAGTTCTCTTTTTTCTTTTGTCACCAATCCTCTTTCCTTTTTTATTTAAAAGGTATTAAGAGTACATGACCACTACAAAGTATACAATGAAGCATTAGAACATGACTTGTAGACTTGGATGTTGGTTTACCTAAAATATGCAAAAATGCAGCCTACACTAAAAGGGGGGAAAGTAGCTTTAAACGTTTAAAAAATCTAACCTAGCCACAATGCCATTGTGGGAAGCCTTCTTGGATCTGTGTTATATGTTTTTGTCTGTTTTTCGGTATATGAACTCCTGGGTTGATGAGCCTTCACAGAAAACATAAGCGTTTTCTCTGTAAGAGTTCCTTGGGGTATTGTAAGTGAGATGCAGGGGGAGAGGAGCTGGTAACGTGGAGTTCAAGATGGAAGGAAAGGTTGAGAGACTGATTGTGGTAGCAATTGTACAATACTGCTTACTATGATCGAACTATAGGATGATATGTTGTCTGAATTACCTCTTAATAAAATTGTTTGGGGAAAAAAATCTAACCTAATCATTCTTGTTAAAGTAGTGGGGCAGCAAAAGAGGAAGACCTTCGACAAGGTGGGTGGACACAGAGGCTGCGTCCATGGACTCAAACGGCACAGCGGTGAGGCTGGTGCCGACCGGGCCGGGCCTCACGGCGCTGCGGGCGCCTCACAGCAACACCAACTCATGTCGAACAAGGTTATGAAACTGTTTTTAAATCTGTCTAGTTGTGAACAGAAAAGGCTGAAATTCAGTGGGTAAATCTTATCCTTGAGAACTGATAGTGTCTTTCAAATCTGTGGTGTCTCAAATATTAAAGAATTTTTCAAGTGCATGGCCATTCTTAAGCAATATTGTGAGGCTGTTAAATGTTAAGCACACACATGAGGTCTTTAGGCTTTCCTGAAGACGACAACAGCAAACTATTTTAGTTCAGTCATTTTATACTTCAGAATGCTATTTTTAGAGTGAATCACATCCTGGTCTTCCAAAACAATGGGATAAAACTAGGTACTAAAAGGGCAATATTTCCATTGTGAAAAGGGAAAATGTCTGTGTGTGTGTGAGTGTGTGTGTATGTGTGTGTGTGATGTCTCATCAAAAATGCTGTCAGTGATTGAATAAATCCTCTAGTTTATAATCCATATTATACAAGAATGCTGTGCGACCAAATGACCCAAAATGATGCATTTGTAGCAACTTTTTAGGGTTCTTCAATAAAGCACACTACATATTATTGGCTGCTGCATTTTGTTGCTAAAGTATGATTCTTATTATTATCATCAATTTGAGGGGTATTATGTTCCTAAGGACACACCAATTTCTCCTTTTGGACACCACTAAAATTATTCTTAATATCTTAGAAAAATTGGGAATTGTGGTTCAAGGCAGCTTTCAACCAGAATAAAGTCCTGCTGCTTTTGAACTTCTGCCTGCAAAATTAGTTATACACAGAAAAGCACACTCTTCGATGGTCACTTGTTTATGTTTCTCTAAATGGAGATGTTTTTTATTCAGATGTATTTTCTAAGTGATTTTTTTTGTTGCTTTTTACAAAAACACAAAGAAGTTTTGTCCAATTGAAGCTCTAAAACTAATACAAATTTCAATGCATGGGTGTTTGTTTCAATATAAAGATGACATCTGCAATGTACATTTTTCATAATAAAAGAAAAATATTTCTATGAAAGTTGCTAATGGAGCGTTAAGGAGAATACTTTGCTTTCTTTAAGTCTATCCTTTATTTTCAACTAAAATTATTTTGATATGTGAGAACTATATTACTAAATTATTTTTAATTAATATTTTAAAAGTATCACTATAAAATATTATTATAATATATTATTTTAAACATCGATCCGTGTAAATGTGAAAAAATAATGGTTTATAAATTATCAAGCACTCATGAGGGATGGAAGGTGGGGAGGGGAGGGGAAAATGAGGAGCTGATCTCAAGGGCTTAAGTACAGGGAAAATGTTTTGAAAATGATGATGGCAGCCGATGTGCAGATATGCTTGACACAATGGATGCATGTATGGATTGAGATAAAAGCTGTATGAGCCCCCAATAAAATGATTTATATATATATATAATTTTACTTTGTAATGCCCTGTAGAAATTTACTTGTTGGCAAATACTTTGACTTGGTTTAATACAGTTATGTCAAATGGGGAGAAAGTAGTGGAACTAGAAAGGGCTAAATAATGTGCACACCATTCTCAACTTGAAGGGACCTTGGGACAAGTCGGACAGATGCTGGGCTGCTTACTTCAGGTAGGCTGTTCCAACCGCCCACGTGCTCAGATGGAGAAAAGTAGTATCTGCCCCCGTAGAGATGTACAAAGCCTTGGAAACCCTGTGTAGGGTCACTTTACGTCAGAATCAACTCTCGGGTGCATTTGCAGTGTGGGGCTTATTCTCAACTTGAATGGCATGCTTGCAAGTCTGGGCAATAAACAGTTGTCAAAAGTTTTGTTTCCACAGGGCAAATCTATAAACTATATGAAGTTTCACACATTGATCTTGCTCATAAAAAGTAGTCCTTAGCCAGGAGGACTGAGATCGAAGATGTCAAGAATGATCCCCACCACCCCTTTGGGGAAGATATCATGAATCTACACTCGAACCTGTCTCCTTGGACTGACCTTCAGTTTCTATGCCTTAGCTTCTGAGGCTTGGACCTCGCTGTTAATTTTTGTTTTCTAATTTGAAAACTGACTGATTCTGCCTCCTGCTCATCTGCAGTCTCCATGTGCGTTTTAGGTGGTGTCTTAGTTGTAGAGAGCTGCTATCATAGAAATGCCTCCGATGGATGTCTACAATGAACAGAAATAGATTTTCTCCTACTTTGGGAAGCTAGAAGTTCAAATTCCGGTGGCTGGTTCTGGTTAAATTGAACAAACCCAATAGTTGTTGAATTGATTCCAGTGCAAACTATCTGATTGGAGAGAATAGAAATACTCATAGAGTTTCCAAGGCTGCAAATCTTTACCGAAAACCTTTGCCACAGCTTTCTTCCATGAGAGGAGATGCCCCGCTGGCCTTTCAGTGAGCGGCTCCAGGTTTGATCCATCGTGCCTCCACGCCTCTCAGTGCCCAGACGGTGCTATTTCTTTGTAGACCCTGAAGGAGGCTCCTATCTCTTCATACAGGCTGGCGTCTCTCCCCATGATCTCTGCCTCTTCGCGTCATTTCATCTCCTGTATATTTTTTTAAAAGGTTGATTGAATATACTCCCTGTACTAATATTGTATCGTTCATAAGACAAAGCAACCTATTTCCGAATGAGACGATAACCATGGTCATAGAGGTTAGAAATAACAATACGTAGTCTATGAGGGCACAATTCAATGTGTAACAGCTGGAATATCGGAGAGGAGTCTTTCCTAGTAGTTTTCCTCTTGGGCAAATGGTTTACCTCTGCATACTGCTTCCCTCCGTTGGTAAGTAGTACCTGCAACCCAGAACATTGTCCGCTATTGTGCGGGAAGACGAGTCCCTCTGGACAGAAGGCACGCAAAACAAGCCTGGGGAAGAGCATCCTTGTCAAAGAGGAGCCGGTCATACTGCAGTGGACGGAGGACAGCTTTCAGGACTTTCGACTGCTGGTGGGAAGGAATCAAATGGAGAGGAAGCATCCATTATGAGAATTGACATAGTAACTGCAACAACGGGCTCAACCGTCCGAGCAGTGGTGAGATGGTGCTGCCTTCTCTTGCCCAGAGGGTGGCTCTGCGCTGTAAAGGGCTCGATGGCACTTCACAACGGCACTGATAATGGGGGCTAAAACTGTATTACGTTACCTTCTTTCCATTGCATCGATTCTGCTAGCTCTTTAGCTGTTACAAAGTCAGTAGACTGGTTTCTTGGGCTGTCTACATCTCTCCATTGCTAAATCTTACACTCATCCTACAGAGATCTCTCAGACACACCCACTACCATAGAGCTGGTTCCAACTCATAGCAACCCCGTAGTGTCCCTATACGACACAGTAGACCTGCCCCTGTGGGTCTCTGAGACCGGAACTGTTTGTGGGAGGCATAGCCTCGTCTCTCTCCTGCAGAGGCTGGTGGCTTCATATGACGACCTTGTAGTAAGCAGACCAACACTTCACCACCAGGCCACCAGCACACCCTTCATTAACTGACATCTTTTGGTGATTAGATTTCTGGGCTGGGCTGCACGTTGCTGCCCTCTTCTGACCCATGCTCATCGTGGCGTTATGATCTGGCAGAAAGTAATCGATTTTCAAACTTTTTCTGATATCAGTTCTTCGGGATCCTATTATTGCCATTCCTTATATGCCTAGCTGGAGTAATTCAATCTATTTCTATAACATTCAAGCAGGCTGAATGTGTATGTAATTATTAGATGGGGCACTGTATACTTAGCTACAATGAAATTAATGGTAGCAATAGCAGGTCATCTATTTCCATGATCATCTCAACTGTGCTAAATTATTAGACATGATCTATAATTAAATGAATATTTACAATAAAAGCATAACTATAGAGACACTAAATATTTTAATATCAAAATATCAATTTCTTAATTTGGTATTTGTAAAAAGTGCATTATGACAATGGATATGTCTATTCATCCATCCACTCAGCAGATATTTATGGTTCTTATGTATGCTCACTCTACTATCTTCACTGATCGACCCCTCCCACTACACTTCCTTTATACAGACCTGGGCTCCAGTACCTGGAAGTGCCTCATCACGTGAGGCTGTGTCACTTCTATTCACCTCAAAGCTGAGATGTAGAGATTGCTTCCATGCCCACCTCTTCTGCCTCCTCCTGCCATTTAATCATGACCACCTGCCACGGTTGCAGCTCTTGTGAACACTCCCCTGGGTTTCTCACCCTCCATATTCTGCTCTGAGGATCTTGGTTCCATCAATGCCTCCATTGCCTCAATTACACAGTACCCCTGCTTCTAAGCCACAGCACCTAGAAGCAACTCGAAAAAGCAGTCAGGTGTGCAAAGTAAAAGAGTCACATGAGCAGAGTTAAGCATGCAGGCACTGAAAGGGCATTGTCATTAGCCTGTCTCCTTGTCTTCCTGTGGAGCATAATGGCTGAGCAAGTGATTCAGGATTTCATTAAGCAGATTGGGTTGAGTGAGAAAAGTGCACTGCTAAACACTACAAAACTGATTCAAAATAGCCTTAGTAATACTTGTTCTTAGAAATCATTTGGTCAGTCTACTCTTCTGTATTATTTTCTTTAAAATAAACTACAGTTTTATCCTTTTTAACTTACAAGAGAAATATTACCATATGTTTCAAGATCAATGTCGTATAGGAGCTAACCTTATTTTTCCCCAGATACGACATGATTTGATTAAAATCAACCACTAATTATTAAGTAGGGACAGCTACTGTTAAAGTAGCATATGCAGTTTATATATGCATGTAAATTAACATATGTTAATTGTAAATTTTTTAAATTTTAGTGTAAAGGTAGTAACAGATTGAATCTTGAGGGTAACTAGTTGCATCTATTAATGAACTTTATCACATATTTGTATGTTTTATAAGGAAGAGCACTGACTTAATTTACAAGTGTCCTAAGAAAGGACTGTCTCCTTGCAGTGCCGAGTCCCTTTAAAGGAAGACTTGAATTTTTGTCTACGTATTGCTTTATTATTTTTAATTACTAGACTAATTTGGATACTTAGCAGTGCACACTCCCACTGCGTGGTATGATTTAACCTGATTATTGAAGTTTTCTTGGAAGCTATCCTACTCAGTAATGTAACCACCCCCCTACTGCTCTCAATTCTGACAAATGGTACCCCTTTGACAGGATTTCTGAAGCTTTCCATGTGCCTGGGGAGCTTCCCTCTCTCCCATAAAACCACCATTGGCTTTGAACTAATGACTTTGCCATTACTTACCTGACAGCATCACCTTAATCAGCCAAAAAGAGGGAGACCCTCAATGAAATGGGTTGGCATACTTAGGGCAGCATCAATAGGGGACTCAATCATTGGAATAATTGAGAGGATGGCATGGTGCCTGTGAAGTTCCGGGTTGTCCTTTCCCAGGCACTGTGAGCCCGTGATGTGATTGAAAATGCAATGGTGTGGTTTAGATTCATCTTAGTCTTTAATCGGTTAGCAATCTTAGTCTTTTAAGACTTTAAAGAGATGATTTGCAACAGATTTGGATAGTGGAAGATATCTGTTCAATGTCCTGACTGCTGCTTCCATGGACGTTAATTGTGGACCTAAGTACAATGGAATCTTAAACAACATTGATCTTTTCTTCAGTGTTCATGGTGTTGCCTATTGGTCCAGTTGTGAGCGTCTTGTTGCCATGTACTCCCCACTGATAGGACCATAGATAGCAATAGGAGTGCAAAGGATAAGAATCATTACATACTTAAAAAACTTAAAAGTATAGTTTTGAATCTGAGAATGCTGAAACCAATAATTGAGATATCAGAAGCAGAGACATATTTTGAACTCATGAAACAAAATTAAAAATTAGCAAAATAATAAAGAATCAGAACTCTTGGAAATATTCCATACCAGAACAGGTGCACACAAATTTCTAACTCTCAAAGACATAAATCTCAAATATGTTGAGCCAACAGCTTTAGCTAAAGTTTATCTGATTTTACCTCTGCCCATTGTTGAAAGATTGTTTGTAGATTTCCAATTACCTATCGACAAACAGACTTTGGGTGTTCAGAATGCCTTAAAGTGTGTTCTCACTTTACTCTTTTTCCCTTTCCCATCAGTTTGTGTCAGTCAATGTGGATTTCAAATTTTTTATTAAGTCCATTATTCTAGGAACCTCCTTCTTTTCTTTCTGCACTCTCCATTCATTGAAACTCTATCATTTTTCCTTGAAGCACTTCAACATTCCTTTTTTAATCTTGAACTTACGGTGTGCTGCTGCAGGTGATCTCCTTCTCCATGTCACCATGCTGTCACTCACCACCTTGCGGCTATGTTATAATGTTGTGCTTCCCTAACTAACCCTCCAACGCCTCACTACGATCTGCCTTAAGACGTGGTTCAGGGAACTCTTCCTTGTTTACCATTTGACGTTCCTAGCATAGGACTTGATCCTGTTGTTGTTTTTTTCAAAACCTGACAACAAAGTGAGAAAAAGAAAAAAAGAAGAGATGAAAGAAAGAAAACCTAAGAATAGTATCTAATGCTCTTAAAAATTTGGGGAAAAAAACATTTCCTAAGATTAGGTTAAGACATGAAATGTTGGAATAAAGATCTGCGTAGGAGGGGGCACAGAAGGAGGAGGGGGTGATGAGTCAAGGGGTCCAAATAGAAAATGATTTTTGAAAACTGGTTGTGAGAGCAAATGTACAATTCTGTTGGACATGATTAAACTATGGAATGATTTAATATAGGTTAATCCCAATCAATAAAAAAATGGGAAAGAAGAAATGAAATGACTTTGTTGGCTAGAGAGTTTCATTGTTTTGATTAATAAATCCTCATCCTAAGACCAAACCACTGCCGTTGTATCAATTCTGACTCACAGTGAGTGCTACATAGGGGTTCCCAGACAATAAGTGTTTATGAGACCAAACATCCCTCATGGAGTGGCTGGTGGTTTTGAACCACCAACCTTGCACTTAGCTGCATCCCATTAGATACTTACAGCTACCAGAATAACATTTGATGGAGCAGATCCTATAATAAACGAATTTACAGAGAAACTAACACCTCCCCCATTAGGCAGTATTTTATGCCACGTAAAATCCTGTATATTATATGACTGTAGCTCTATAGATTGAATGCAATTAAAAGTGAGTTATATAAGAAAATGTTGAAAACAAAAATAAAATAATAACTATCTTGTGAAGATATCATTTAGAACAGGTTCCAATGTAGCAAAAATTGAAAACATGATGTTTCTGTTATGATAAAATGATACCTTTGATGAAGGAACAGAGAAATACATTCTCATACAAGAACAAAGAAGCCCTAGGATACCATCACGTCACAGTGATGTGCCATTCAGAAATTGTTTTTCTGAGTCTCCTGCACTCTCTCCTGCGTTCCTGAACAGCACTAGTAGCAGGAGCTCATTTTGCTGAGGTATATCTCAAAATAGCCTAGCTGAAGCTGTTTGTTTCTATTTCTCTCCCTCCCCTCGCCGCTCTTATTCACAGATATTAAGAAAATTATAACATGTTATTGTGTTCTCTTTCTATTTTAGTAGTTCCACGAATGAAGAAGGACATGAAAGGACAGTGATTTGACGACATAGAAGGAATCAAGAAAAAAGCAAGGGAGGTGCTGTCAGTCATCCAAACAGATGAGTTTGGAAAATGTTTCCAAGAATGGAATTTCAGATTTGACAAATGTATTAAGTGGAATGAAGAGTACTTTGAAGGTGATAAGGTTGTTTTGTAAAAAAAAATTAAATGCTTAGCTATGAAAAAAAATTCTGTTTTTGGGGGGGTATCCCTGCATATTTGGAGTTTAATTTAGTTGTAACTATTAGGCATATTTTAATAAGTAAAAGATAAAACATATCCTCTGATAATAAATAAGGTTACTTATTTTCTAATATTTCATCTGATATACCAAATCATAAATGTGTAAGCTTGGACCTCATAAAAATTATGATTGCATCATTTCTTTTTTAACAGATAATATAAATTATACAAATCTTGAAATGTAGATTCTTCATTAAGTATACCTGGGCACTAATATGGAATTGCAAATTTAGAATGAAAAGCAATATTATGTATTAATTACAGATTCAAAAGTGTATTAAAATATGGCAAGGAAATCATAGAGCCCAAGCCAATTTGTCATTTTGGAAGAGAGAAGAAGGAGTAAAGTGATGAGGTTTGAATTGTCTGTCATATTTCAATCCCTAAAAATGAGGCAGAACTGAAACATGTCATTAAATATAAAGAACTGATCACTGAATGCTATGTATTTGCAATAGCCTTTATTTACTGTTATTTTGAAGTCCTTTATATCGATTAACACAAACACCTATAAATAACATATTACTCTCGTGTAATATTTGTATAATAGTAGCTGAGACAGGAAAGTAAACTGTCCAAAATTGCACAGCAAGTAACGTTGAGTTAGGCTGTGTCCAGTTTAGCATTTCGTCTCTAGAAGCCATGTTCTTGATCACTAGTGCCGTCAGTGCGATCAAGTTGGTTCCGACTCCCAGTGAGCACACTGCAGAACACCACTCGAGCCAGTCTTGTGCCACTCTTGGGATTGCTTGAGCCTACGGTTGTTGCCACTGTGTCATTCGGTCTTGTTCAGGATCTTTCTCCTTTATGTTGATCCGCTACTTTACCAGCTCAGGCCCCTCCATCATGCTGTCTTACCATCTCCTGCTGAGAAACATTCTAGCTGTACTTCCAAATCAGATTCCTTCATTCTTCTGGAATTCTATGGTACATTCAATATTCAGTTTTTAGCCCTAGGAACCTGCTATATTGCAACTCAAGACTTGGATATTTTCTTCAATTCTTTCAGCTCGAAATAGGGTGCATGCGTTCTTCCTTTGGCCTCCTAACTCCAGCTCGTCACACATTTCATTAGAATATCTATCTCTGCCTTCTTGAGCTACCCTTTGAAATCTTCTATTTGCCTCCAAGCGCTCTTCTCAAGGTCTCTGATGACATCCGTTTGGGGATATTTTCCCCCTCCCCTATCTTTTTAATGAACTTTTCCTTTCTGCATGGATTATGTCCTTGATATTCAGTAATTCTGTAGTTTCTCTGTAAAATTTGTTTATTGTAGGATCTGCTCCATCAAAGGTTATTCTGGAAGCTGTAAGTATCTGATTTCTACTTATTGTACTCTCGTGGACAAACATGCTGTGTTCGCACGCCCTCTCTCTGTGCTGACACCACACCAGGCTCCTCCTGGCAGAAAACCAGGCAATTGTGAAGCTTATCTTATTCATTTCCTTCAAGTAACTTCGTCTCATTACTTTTCTGTTCAAAATCTGGAAACAGCTATGGCATATGTTTTGTCAAGCATTTTCATTATTTATGGAAGTCTGCCGTGCGATCCTGTCTGGAAGCAGATAGTGCCATTAATAGATTTGAAAAAAAATCAGAAAATGTCCACTCATCTGGTATATATGATGTAATGTTGATTAAATTAAAATGATAGAATGATCAATATATTTTTATTAGTTGGGATTTAATACATATATCATATCATTCCATATTTCAATCACGTCCAGTAGGATATACAATTGTTACCACAATTAGTTTCCAGTCATTCTTTTTATACATTCTTTTTATATCATCTCCCTTTCACCTTTCCTCCACCACTGCACCGCCCCCCCGGACCCACTGAACCCCTTATTCTACTCATTGTCCCTACAGGTTCATCAATCCTGAGTTTCAAATACCAGAAATTGGAAAAGCATATAACACAGCTTCAATAAAATGACCTTTATAATGTGATAAACACTAGTCTTGGAGATACAATATTTCTATTAGCTTTCTTTTTCCTTTAAAAAAAATCAAGATACTTATGCTTAAAGTAGTTAAAAGCACTTGCCCAAGACCACACAGACAGGCTTGGAACCTAAAATATTTTTATGCTTCTTTCTGTGTTCTTTCCAAAACAGCACAATGCCTCTTGAAAGGAGGGACGTAAAGAAGGGATCCAGGGAATTAGGGAACATCTTACTGTCCACACAGAGCTTTGGCAAGCTTTTACCTCAATCAGACACTCATATTCCATCATCAGCCTTAATTCTGACAAGTTAAGCTACAGAAGCCATCTGGAAGAAAGAAAAGAAATTTTCCCACCCATAGCTTCCCACTGACTTTAATATGACACATGAACACTGTTAACAATTACCAGCTGCTGTGATTTGGTAGAACATTTAACTCCTTTTTGTTTGTCTTAGCTTTTTACCATGGCTTAAGAAAGGAAATGATTTGAACTCAATGAACATGCTGATATAATGAGCTACAATAATTAGTTTTATTTTCTTGACTTTGAGCTCTTCAGTGCTATGGGTGTAATTATACATGTAGACTAAGGATGTCTGCAAACAAACAAAAAGAGCATTGCTGAAGATAAAAGATTATAGCCATGATATGGTATCAAAAATATACTCTGGGTCTGACAAAAGAGAAACTGCATTCCACAGTGAATAAAGCACAGCTTGGTTTTTGCTATAGCTTTGTTTACTAGGTTAGGAAAAATACAAAAATCATCCTCTTAGTGTATATTTGTAATGTTTTTTAATTCTTTATAATATTTTCTGTCTTTCAACTGAGTAGGTTGGATCCTTAAGTCATTTGGTGTGCTCATGATTTATAATCCATAGAGAGAGAGATTTCCATGAAGGAAATGATTCTAGCATTTTTATGTACCTTTTCACCTGCCCTTTGATCTTTAGTCAGTAGATATACAGAGAGACCTAGACTTCACTCAAAGACATGTAAGCTCAAGAGTCCTCTCCTTCATCAGGTTTCAGCTGGTCTTAGGTCCTTCACTGGGAAAATGAGGGAGGGAAATAATTGTACTTGTAAAAGTGTGGTTAGTAGGATGTACAATTGCTTCCACACTCAGTTTCCAAACACGCATGAGAATGGAAGCCCTCTAGAGAACCCCTCAGACCATAATCCAGGGAATTGAATAGGCTGTTGTCAGAGTATTTTAAAGTCAATTAAAGCAGTTGTAGTTAGGTTAAAATGTAACACATTAATAATTTGATCTCACTTTTGAACCATTTTAACTTGTTTTAATTTTTAACATGTTTTCCTTTTTTATTGAGTTTTTTTATCATCATTGTTTGTTTCTTGTTTGAGTTTTTTAAGGTATTCGGTATATAAAATCCAGGACATGTAAATCTATAGAGAGAAAAGTTGGATTAATAATTACCAAGAGGTACGGCAGGAGTAGAGGTAAATGGGGAACAAGAAAATGACCCCAAGAAAGAAGAAGATGTTGTGAAACCATGGTAACGGTTACACAGCTCTTCCACATAGTGTTGGACCACTCACTTGTGTAATATGTAAATGATAAGCCTATAAATCTATTTTTACAAATGCTAAAAATAAATAAATACATAGTAAGGACCAACACATAGTAAATAGATGAAAAGAGTTGTGATTATGAGTCTAGTTAATACCTAAATTATTTAGAACATCGGTTCTTTAATGATTACTTAATCAATAAGCGTTAGATACCATCAGACACGAGAAAGAAAGTTCTCTTTTGAACTGCTCTCTTCCCGGAGTTTGGAAGTCTGACTTCCAGTTAGGAAGCATCACGAGCTGTGGCCGGAACATGGGTTCAGACATAACCATTGTAAACACGAGGCAGGTCTTGGCAGGTTTCATGCTGCTGTACACAGTCACCATGAGTCACAACAGACTTGATTCACCAGGCAACAACATGAATTATAATTTGTGAATTTCTTTTCAAATAACATTTTCATCTCATGCAGACTCTAACAAAGCAGTGCAGTTTAAATTTTAGTAGCACATTTTATGTATCATGCTCTGTTACCGATTTGGTCTTCCGGCTAATGTAATCATCTTAAGCATTCTTTTTTGACATTTATTTTTATTTCCTTTCTACAGATTAGGTCACATTATATGGGGAAGTGGACTCGCCCACTCTTTAGTCATTCTGTCTCTGCATGCCACGTAGGGATGTTCCTCTGGTCTTTCAAATAAGAAAAAACACAAAGGAATCCTTGAGCATCGATGGCAAGATAATCAGAATGGCGAAGGTAGACTTCTACCAAGTTGGTTTAGTATTATAAATTCCGGCGTTTAGATAACTGGTCTAGGTGAACTATTCTTACAATGGGGTAGAAACAAAGAAGCTGTTGGTTTTTCAATTGTACAGAATCTCTGTGTAGTCTATTCATTCCAAAGAACTCTGCTCATCGTCAGTGGTCTCTGAATAATTAATACAATAAGATCAAAATATGTTTATTTGGTTCTGAGTACTTTTTTTATTGATATAAGAGAAATGGAACTTAGATAATAAATGTCCATAATATCTTTGGGACTTTATATAATATCGCCGTGTTCTCTAACACGATTAGGTGTGGACCTATTTTTATAAACATGATTATTCTTGAACTTCTGAAAATGTGGAAGACATCAAAATTAGGATTGAAAGAATTAATTTTGAATGTGCTAAAGTGGCTCCACACGTTCCAATAAAAGTGGCCCATGTTGCAAAAGCTGGAGAGGGATGTAGACCACCCATCCGTCTGAGGAGGGTCCTGAGGTGAACGAAATAAGACAATGAAGAAGATAGTAGTAGACATAAGTTACGTTGGGGACCACATTTTATCCAGCACAGAGTAGATTCATTTAAGGAGCTTTACAATCTCTGAATATTTCTGATATTTCCCATCTTGTTATTTAACTTGGAGTAGGAAGAAGAGATTAGCCAAGGTTTTCAGAATGAGGTATAAATTGATTTATTTCTACAGCACATTAGAGATGGGAGTTATTGGCATTGGTATAACTAAAAATAAAGTGATAATTTTTTTCCTTCCCATTCATTATTATTTGTTGGGCTATTTTAGAAATGATGTCAGGAGATATATGACTGTAAACCAAGATTAAGATAAGTCAGAAGTCTCGTTTAAGCTGGCTGTTGTTAGGAGCAGTGAGTGGGTTCCACCCCATAGCGACCCTGTGCACAACAAAAGCAACACTGTTTGGTCCTGCTCTGTCCTCACAATGGTTCCTGTGTTTGGGCCCACTGATGTAGCCAATGGGTCAATCCCCTTGTGCAGAGATTTCCTCTTTGTCACTGCCCTCCATTTGACCAAGCATGATTTCCTGCTCAAGGCGCGGTCTCTCCCGACTATATGACCGAGGTATATAACATGAAGCCTCAGCATCCTTCCCTTTCAGGAACCTCTGGTTGCACTTCTTCCACGACAGATCCGTCTCTGCTCCTGGCAGCCCGTGGTGGTCTCGTCAACTTTTCTTCATCCTTTTCCCCTCAGTGTCCAACTTTCACACACATACACGTAATTAAAAGGACCATTGTTTGAGGCCGTCACACCTTACTTAGCCTTTGGAATAGCACCCCTACTCTGCAACACTTTTAAGAGCACATGGGCAACAGAGTTACTTAATGCACAACAAAAAACCAAACTCACTGCCATCACGTTGATGACGACACGTAGCTACTATATAGGACAAGGTAAAACTGTCCCTTTGAGTGTCCTAGACTGCAATTGATTACAGGAATAGAAAAGACCCGTCTTTTTTTTCACAGTGGCAGGTGGTTTCGAAATGCTGACCACGCAGATCTCAGCCCAGTGCCAAACCACTGTGCCACCCGGGCTCCTAAGGCAAGGCGCCGTTCAATCCATTGGCTGCTGCTTCCATGAATATTGATGGTGGAGCCAAGCAAGATGAAATGTTTGATATTTTGAATCTTTTCCTCATGTATCATAATGCTACCTACTGATCCCTCCTTTGACTTGGGTTATATGGATGCCAATACCACGGTGACGGATGATGGCGTGCTTCTTCCGGGTGGAGTTGGTTGGCATCTCGCTGGGCTGTCTCACCTGTGAGAGAATGTGGGGTTTCTTCACATTGAGCTGTAATCCATGCTGAAAGCTGGCAGCCTGGATTTTCCGCAAGCAAGGTGGTGTCATTGGCATATTGGAGCTTGTAATAAGCTTTCCTCCAATCCTACTGCCACATTCTTCTTCACATCGTGCAGTTTCTCTGAGGAGTTACACAGCATACAGATAAGTATAGCAAGAAGATACCTCTTTGACACACACTTTTCCTTATTTTAAACCAATGCAGTATTCCCTTGTTCTAATTTTTTTCAGTTGGGATTTAATACACAAATCATATTATTCCATATTTTAACAATGTCAAATAGAATTGTACAATTGCTTCTACAGTCAGTTTCCAACTACTCATTTTCTACCTGGACTCCTTGACATTGTCTCCCTTTTACCATCACCACCACTGTACCCGACACACACCCCTCATCCTGCTTGCTGCCCCTATAGGTTCATCAATCCTGGGTTTCATATACTGAAAAAAGGGAAAAGCATGTGACACAGGTGCAAGAGGATGACCTCCATGGACCTAACACCTTTGAGTTACACTCGAATACGAACAAACAAAATCCAAACAACACAATACACACCCAAAATATAGAAAATTTTGGAAACCAGATCAAGTCTAGCCTGCATCACAGGGGGATCTACTGACCAAGCTGTAACTGTTCAGGTCAGACCTATGCCTTTGATCTTATGTACTTCTCTCTCCCAACCAGTATGTTTGCTGACCCCTTTGCTCTCATCCCTCAACTGTAGACGGGAGTTCTCCGCAGGCTTACTTCCTGAGGAGTTCCACAAATGGCTCCCACTGCCATCCCTCCCCTTCTATACACTGGATTCTCACAGTGTAGGCTCTGATACTGATCCCGTATTCAACTTAAGATTACATGGATGCCAATACCGCGGTGACGGATGATGGCGTGCTTCCTCCATGTGGACTTCATGGACATCTCCCTTAGGTGGCTGCTTGTTTGGAGACAAGCCTTTAGACCCCAGATGCTATTCTATCTGATAGGTAAGCACCATCTAAATGCTTCACTACGTTTTGCCACAGCACCCATGTCTTCTGTGTTCCTTTCCTGAGGGTGAGGATCGAGCAGGGCCGTGATGTAAGAACTAATTGTTCTGAAGTTGGAGCTGGCATTTAGTGTGAGCCCAAAGCCATTCAGATATGTTCTATGTTTTGGGGTTTGTTTTTTTCTTTTAATTTTCTGTAATGGGGGTAATGCATGTGGCATCTCATCCCATAGTTCAAGCAAACAAACAGAATTGTACAATTGCTACCACAATCACTCTCCTAACACACTTTTCCTTCCTGGACTCCGTGATATCATCTCCCCTTTATCTCCTCCAACCCTGTGCATGCCCCCTCCTCCTGAAAAACCCTTGTTCTCTTTGCTTTTCCTACAGGTTGAACTTCCCTGGGTTTCCTTTACCAGCAGAAGAACAAGTAACACCACTTCAAGGGGGTGAACCCCCATGGCAACACACATCCGAGGCACACCCTACCCTAAACAAGCATCTCCGCAACATAAAACAGAATGCTTGTCACAGGATTGCCGGAATAGTACACATCCTAATTCAGCATTTAGGGCATTGATGTAGCAAGGCTGTTTGCCCGCCGACCAACAGCACAGCTTTCTTGGCACACTGTCTTCTGTACACCGTGTATTTTCCGACCTAAGTTCTAAGGTCACAAGTGTGTCTTAGGTAGAGTCTCGTTTACCAAGTGCATTTCCCGCTTGAGGTCTCATCTAAATACAGCATCTGTAGCATGCTGTGCCCCCCAAAGATCCAGGATTCGTTGTCCCAGCATTCCAAGACACCTGGCTTTGATTCCCAGGATACCCCAGGATGCCCTAGTTCAATGTTGCCCACCCACTGCATTCCACCAATGTTCATTCCCCACCTAATAATCCCCAAAGCATCCTCAGACACTCCTTCCCGCACGTGGAGGTCAGCCCTCCCTCCCTTACCCGCAACAGACATGCACCTATGTGCCTCCAAATGTGCGGTTCCATCTCCCCTCTCCCACCCTGCCCCTTCCATCAGTAAGCCTCGTCTCTTTGACAGGGCCACCTCCCTCTCTGGGGGGACTCACCCCAAATCCACATGGCAACCTTACTCAGCTGACAACACCCCCCTCCCCCAACCATTTGATCCCAGCTGTAACATACACTATCTTAACCAGTAGCAGATGGGCCCAGGTCCGGCTCTTTTCCAGGCTGTCTCGTCCCCGGCCAGAAGACTGGATGGCCTGCAAGCTTGAGCTCGTGTCTGTTCCGCTGCTTGCTCCTACCTCAGTAGACTCACACAGTACTTATCCATTTGTGCTTGACTAACTTCACTGGGCGTACCGTCTTCCAGACCCCTCCATGAGTTGAGATGCTCCATCGTGTCATCATTATTTTCAGGGATGCATAGTATTCCATTGTGTGTACATACCAGAGTTTTTAATCCACTCTTCTACTGATACAAATTTAGGCTGTTTCCAGGTTCCTGCTATTGTGAAATCTGCTGCAGTGAACATGGGGAGCAAGCATTTGTTCATGATCTGTTTCTCATTTTTGGGGGGGCATATGCCCAGTAATGGTATGGCTGGATCAATTGCTGGTAGTTCAATCACCATCTGTTTGAGATATCACCATATCGCCTTCCACATTCCTGTACGTGTTTAACAGTCCGCCAACAGTGAATAGGAATCCCTATCTCACCACACCCACACCAACATGTGTTTTTTTCAGTCTTTGAAAATTGGGCTGTCGTTATGGGCACTGGGTGGTATCTCATCGGTGTTTTGACATGCTTCTTCCCAGGTGGCTGTTGACCTGGAGCATCCCTCATGTGTTTATCAGCCATTCAGGTGTCATCCTTTGTGAATCATCTGTTCATCTCGTTTGCCCACTTTCTCAGAGGGAAAAGTTTTTTCTTGTGGTAAATTGTAAAATTCTGTAGATTTGAGTAATTAGTCCTTAGTCTGTTATGTAGTTACTAAATATCTTTTCCCAGTCTGTGTGCTCTTTTCACTCTTGGAATGAAATATTTTGGTGTACACAGTTGTTGTTTTTTAAAATATAGGTCCCACTCATCTACTTTATCTTCCACATAGTGTGTTTCCTATTCTAATCCTGCTAGCCGTCTATGGCCTGCACTGGCCTCCTAGCTTTGACCCTGTTTTCTCATGATGACCCTGAGAGATATGGGTTTTACAGTTAGGTGTTTGAACGACCTGGGGTTTGTGTTTGTGCTTGGAGTAAGATATGGATCTTGTTTCATTCTTCTGCACGTGGGTAGCCAGACTTTCCAATGCCCTTTATTGAAGAAGGCAGCTTCTTCCCACTGAATGGTTCATGCACTTTGTCAAAAATCAGTTTTCTCTGAGCAGAGGTTTTTATTTTTAAACATTTTATTAGGGACTCATAAAACTCTTAGCACAATCCATCCATACATCAATTGTGTCAAGCACACCTGTACATTCATTGCCCTCATCATTTTCAAAGCATTTGCTCTCCACTTAAGCCCTTTGCATCAGGTCCTCTTTTTTCCCCTCCCTCCCTGCTCCCCTCTCCCTCATGAGCCCTTGATAATTTATAAATTATTTTGTCATATCTTGCCCTGTCCGACATCTCCCTTCACCCCCTTTTCTATTGTCCGTCCCCCAGGGAGGAGGTCACATGTAGATCCTTGTAATCAGTTCCCTTTTTCCAACCCACTCACCCTCTATCTTCCCAGTATCACCCCTCACACCCCTAGTCCTGAAGGTATCATCCACCCTGGATTCCCTGTGCCTCCAGCTCCTATCTGCACCAGTGTACATCCTCTGCTCTATCCAGACTTGCAAGGTAGAATTCAGATCATGATAGTTGGTGGGGAGGAAGCATTTAGGAACTGGAGGAAAGCTGTATTTTTCATCAGTGCTACATCGCACCCTGACTGACTCATCTCCTCCCTAGACCCCTGTGAGGGGATCTCCAGTGGCCGACAAATGGGCTTTGGGTCTCCACTCTGCACTTCCCCCTTCATTCACTATGGTAAGATTTTTTTTCTGATGATGCCTTATACCTGATCCCTTCGACACCTCGTGATCGCACAGGCTGGTGTGCTTCTTCCATGTTGACTTTCTTGCTTCTGAGCTTGATGGCCGCTTGTTTACCTTCAAGCCTTTAAGACCCCAGACACTGTCTCTTCTGATAGCCGGGCACCATCAGTTTTCTTCTCCACATTTGCTTATGCACCCGTTTGTCCTCAGCAGTCGTATCATGGAGGTGTGCACCCAATGATATGATTTTTTGTTCTTTGATGCCTGATAACTGATCCCTTCAGAACCACATAATCACACAGGCTGGTGTTTTCTTCCATGTGGGCTTTGTTGCTTCTGAGTTAGATGGCCGCTTGTTTACCTTCAAGCCTTGAAGACCCCAGACACTGTCTCTTCTGATAGCCGTGCACCATCAGCTTTCTGGGTTTTCCGGCCAATATACTGGTCTGAGCAGTGATCGGTGTACCAGCAGCAGGCTGTGTTGACAACTGTGGCTGTGCAGTAGGTTTGAGGTCAGGTGGGGCAAGACCACCTACTTTGTTCTTCTTGAGGAGTTCTTTGCCGATCCTGAGCTCTTCCTTTTCCATTGGAAGTTGGTAATTGGATTTTCCATTCATTGAAGAATGATGCTGGAATTTGAATCAGGATTGAAATGAATGTGTAGTGGCTTTTTAGGTAATATTGACATTCTCACAATATTGAGTCTTGCAACCCACAGACATGGGATAATCTTCCATTTGTTTAAATCCCTTTTGGTTTCTTGTAGTAATGTTCTGTCGTTTTTGTCCTATAGGTCTTTTGTTTTGTTTTTCCACTCCCACAAGTCTTTTTACTTATTAAGCCAGATACATTTAAACATTTTCTGCCTCATAAAAAAGAACCTGTTTGAAGTTCTTTCTTCCCGTAGTGCTTCGATGCTCTAAACTCTAGATCTTTTGCGTGTAATCACATTTCAAGGCTGTTTTACTAGCCAGCTCTACATGGAAGCTGATGGAAAACTGGACTTCCTTGTCCAGATCCTGGAGAATGTTATAAGAAAGGCGAGTGGCAGCTGCAGATCCTTTGCTGACCTGAGCTGTCCCAGTCTCTGCAGGTTGCCCTTGCCTGCAGTTGGAGACCAGATGGCCACACCAGCCCAGAGCTTGGGAACATGCTGTAGGTCTTTTAGGTTTTTTGGTTAGCTTTATTCCTAGGTATTTCAGCTTTTGTGTGACCCTTGTGAATGGTACTTATTCCTTGATATCATTTTCTGTATTCTCATCATTAGGGTATAGAAATCCAATTGATTTCTGATTGTTAATCATATGTCCTGCTACTCTACTAAGCCCCCCTATTGGTTCCAGCAATCATATTGTGAACCCCTGCGGATTCTCAATAGCTAAAATCACACCGCCTGCAAATAGCGGAAGTTTCACTTCTGCTTCCCCCAAATGCATATCCTTGATATTTTGCTGTTGTTGTAAGGCTAAAGACATCTTTGTCCAGTTCCCTAATTCAGTATAAATGTTTTTAGTTTTCTCCATTGAGTGTAATATTGGCTATTGTACCGAGGATTTTCCCTTGTAGTCTTATCTTCTTGAGAGTCTTTATTAGAAATGGGTGTTGGATGTCATCAAATGCATTTTCTGCATCAATTGATATGATCATACGGTTCTTGTACTTTTTCTTGTTGATGTGATGGATCACATTAATTGTTTGTTGAATGATGAACCATTCCTGCATGCCTGGCATCAATCCCACTTGGCCAAGATGTCTTACTATTATTATATATTGTTGGATTCTATTGGCCAAGTTTTGTTGAGGATATTTATACCTGTGTTCTATATATAAACAGGTATAAATATATATATTTATTTATTTATTTACATATATGTATGTACATATATATATATATTTAACACAGGATATATATGTCCTTATGGAGACTTTGCCCAGTTTGGGTTATGCTGGCTCTATAGACTGAGTTTGGGAGTTTGCTGTCCATTTCTATGTTCTGGAAGACTGTGTAGGATTGGTCTCGGCTCTTCTCTTAATGCTTGGAAGAATTTTCCTCAGAAACCATCTGGACTGGGGTTTTATTAGCTGGGAGTGTCTTGATGACCTTATCTATTTCTTCTTTTGCTATGGGTCTGTTTAAGTTCTTAATGTCCATGTGTGTTCATTTGGGAAGAGAGTGCTTTTCCAGGTATTTGCCCACATCCTCTAAATTATTGAATTTGTTGGAGTACAGTCTTTCATACTACTGCACTATTTGTTTTATTAGGGTCTGTTGTAATTTCCCCCATTTCATCCTTAATTCTTGATATTGACATCTTGTCCTTCTTTCCCTTTGCTAAGTTTGGTATTGGCTTGTCAGTTTTGTTGAACCTTTCCAAGAATCATCTTTTTGCTTTGTGGATTTTTTCCATTGTTCTGCTTCACAGTCCCTTTTTCTCCGGTTGAATTTTTATGATTTCTATTCTTTTGCTATTGGAAGACTTATGCTGTTGACTGTTGTAACTGCTGGAGGTGCAGAGCACAATTCTCTCCTCTTGCTTCATGTGTGTATTTATTGCAATAAAGTGACCTCTAATGACTGCCTTTGCTGCATCCATAGGTTTTGATTTATTGGATTTTCATTCTCACTGATTTCTAGGAACTTCCTAATTGCCTCCCTAATTTGGGTTATACCCATTCTTTGTTGAGAAGTGTGTTACTGAGTCTCCAAGTATTGGTCTTTGTTTGTTTTGTTGTCTTATTTCCATTGCTGAGTTCCCCTTTATGGCACCCTGGTCAGAGAAGATGGCTTGAATGATCTCTATGTGTTTGAATTTTCTCAAGCCTGCCTTTTATCCCAGCAGGTGGTCTATTTTCAAATATGAGCCATGGACATTGGAGAAGAAGGTATTGTTTTGCTGTTGGTTGGAGAGCTCTGAAAATGTCTAGGAGGTCAAATTGTTCCCTTGGATTTCCTGCTTTTCATTTTCTTTATTGAGTTTCTCACATGTTGATCTATCCTTCTTTGAGAGCAGTGAACTAAAATTACGTACTATAATTGTTGATCTGGTGATTTCTCTTTTCATCTCTTTGAGGATTTTGTTGATGAATGTTGAATGTCTGTCAGTGGGTGCATATATGTTTATTATGTTTATGGGTTCAGGGTCTATTGATCCCTTGAACATTATGTAATGCCCATTCTTATCTCTAGTTCTATCATGGTCCTTGAGGTCTATTTTCTCAGAGATTAGTATTGCCACCCTACTTTTAAAAAAATTGCCCTAAGCTTGGCAAATTGCTCACCATGCTTTGACTCAGTGCCTTTTTGTCTGCGAGCTCGAGATTGTCTCTTGAAGGCGGCAAATTGGTGGGGTTTTTTGTCTAATCCAGTCTGCTACTCTTTATCTTTTAATTGTGGCATTTAAACCATTAACAGTCAGTGTAGTTAACTCTAAGTGCAGATTAATTGCTGCCATTTCATACTGTTTGTATTTGATATTTTCCTTTGTTCCCCTTGTATAGGGGGATATGTGTTAGGAGTTTCTTCTTGTCTTCATTTTGACATTGTATCTGTAATGTTTTGGGTACTATTTTCCGTATTTCATTTTCTGGGTGGTATTACACTCTGGGGTAGTTTCACATTTGTGTGATGCGGTGGTTGGTTTTCGGCCCATAAAAGACTAGAAAGGATGTTTCGTAATACTGGTTTTGCTTTCTCAAATTCCCTAAATGTTTCCTTATTTGGGAAAACGTTTATTCCTCATTCAAATTCAATGGAGGGCTTTGCTGGATAAAGGATTTTGCAATTGCAGTTGTCTGTCAACTCTCAGAATACATTGCTCCAATTTCTTTTTCTTTCAGGGGTCTCCATGGAGGGGTCGTAGCTCACTCTTGTCAGCTTCCCTTTATATGTGACTGAGATTTTCTTTCTAGCTGTTTTCATCATTCACCTGGCCCTTGAAATTGGATAATTTAACTACACTATGCTTGATGTGAGGTTTTCTTGTTTGTTTGTTTCCATTTGGTTTCATCTAATTGGTGAATGGGTATCATTTCCTTTTTTGTGATATTGAGGACATTTTCTTCCAAGAATTCCATTAACATTTGAACTCTCGGCTTACTTATTTCTTCCTGTTCAGGCATTCCAATAATTTGAATATTGTTTTGCTTCATGGATCCCACATCTTCCTCAGGCTTTCAGTTTCTTTTGCTTTTTCGTTTGATTTTTTCTCTCCTTTGCTGAATTTTGCTTGGTTGTCTTCAAGATCTCTGCTTCCGTTTTCTTCCATTCTATTGATGACATCATTCACCTTTTACAAATTTTTGCTACAGCATTCCTTAACTCCTGGATTTCCCTTCAATGTGAAGATTCTAGTATCTCTATATTTTCATCAGTTTTTAGGATTGATAACCTAATTTCTTGTATGGACCTAAACAGCATTCTCGTATATTCTTTCTCTGGAAATCCAAGGGCTATTTCTTCTGTGTAAACTGTTGGGTTTTGGTCATCTTCAGTAATTAACTTTTATTTCTCTAGATTTTTTTGTAGCTGCTGGTGTTGACTGTAGTTTGTGTCACATCTTGGTTGATCAGAGAGAGCTGTATAGTTTCCGGGATGTGTAGTGGAGGAGGGGCTGCTCTATGGATTAGGAAAGGACCAGATAGGTGCTGGAAACATGTGTAGATGAGGAGGGAGTGTGAGTTGGGTGAATAGGAAAATTAGGGTATGGTATAGGTGCTTGGGAGCAGGTTTTACGTGGTAGTAATAAATCATAGGAAGCCATTCCGTTAAGCATAGTAACTTGTAATAAGTTGAAGTGAGGGTTGTGGGAGATGTGATTTTACTTATTAAGTTAAAGGAGACTGTGTGTTACTGAGATGGAGGGAATGGGTTCTGGAAGTTATGGTGGTTGGGGTAAATATCCATTCGCACAGTGAATTCTTCATGTGAGTGATCCTACATCAGCACCATCTTCCTGGAATTCCACTCCCTTTTCTCTTTGCACAACTACACCTTGATCCAATTACAGGTTCTGCATGAGCACTATGTAGTGTTCTGGAATTCTCTTTCTCAAAGCTATTCATAGCTTTCAATGACCCACAGTCAAATGCCTTTGCAAAGCCAATGAAGCACAGTAAATATCTTTCTGGTATTCTCTGTTTTCAACCAAGATCTATCTGATGTCAGTACTGATATCTCTTGTTCCATGTCCTCTTTTGAATTTGGCCTCATTCAGATGAACCTCTGAAAGCTCCCTGGTAATGTACCAGAATAATTGTTGTTGGATGATCTTTAGTAAAATTTTACTTGCATTTTATATCAGTGATACTGTTCTATAATTTGTGAACATCATTGGGTCATCTTTCTTTGGAATAGATACGATCTGGATCCCTCCAGTGAGTTTCCAACGACATTATCTTCTAAATTTCCTGGCATAAACAGAGTGCGTGCTTTCAGTGCTCCATCAGCTTGCTGAAAGATTTTAATTAATATTTCATCAATTCCTGGAACCTTGTTTTGCACTGTTTTCAGTGCTGCTTGGACTTCTTTCAGTATCATTGGGTCTTGATCATATGCTACCTTTTGACATGGTTGAATGTCACTAGTTGTTTTCAGTACAGTTCTCCTATATCACTGTACATCTCCTTTGGGTGTCTTCAATAATTTGCTCAGAGAATCTTTCAAGATTTAACTTGAGACCTCATTTTTCCCTGAGTTCTTTCAGTTTAACACAGGCTAAATGTGTTCTACCTTTTTGATGTTCTAGCTCTAGGTCTTTGCACATTTCATTATATTTGACTTTGTCAACTTGAGATGCCCTATGAAATTTGCTGTTCAGCTCTTTGGCTTCATCATTCCAGTTGCCTTAGCTACTCTATGATTAAGAGTAAAATTCAGAGTTTCTGCTGATATCCACATTTTCTTTCTTTCCTGTCATTTTAATGACTCTTTGTCTCCTTCATGTACGATATTCTTGATGTCATCCCACAAATCAACAGATGTTCTGTCATCAGTGTTTAATGCATCAACTTTTAAATTTAAATGTTCTTGAAATTTGGGTGGGATTACTCAAAAGTCGTATTTTTTGCTCTTGTGGACTCATTTGTTTGAATATTTTTCAACTTCAAACTTCATCAATGGTCTGTTTCACAATAAGCCCCTGGCCTGGCTTTAGCAGCTGACATAGGCTTCTCCATCATCTGTTCCCACAGATGTAGTTAATTTTATTACTGTATATTCTGTCTTCAGTAGTCCATGTGTATGTTATTTGAAAAAGTATTTGTGATGCAAGCCTTTGGTCTCTGTGATGCAAGCCTTGCAAAATCCTATCATGTCATGTGATCACTGGCTTTGTTTCTATCATGAACACCATATTTTCAAGTATTGTTCCTTATTCTGTTTTTCCAACTTTTACATTCTAATCACCAATAATATCAATGCATTTTGATTGCATGCTTGATTCATTTTAGACTGAAAACACTAGCAGAATTCTTCAATTTCTGTATCATTAGCTTTAGTTGTTGGTGCATACATCTGAATCACAGTGGGTTGATGGGATTTCCTTGTATGCAGATAGACATTATTCTATCACTAGCAGCATTGTACTTTAAGATGGATCTTGAAATATCCTTTTTGACTGTGACTGTTATACCACCTCTTGATTGTGTCATCCCCAGCATAGTAAACCATATGATTTTCCCATTAAAAATGGCCAATACCAGTCCAATTCAGCTCACCAATGCCTGAAAATTATTACTTATGAGTTCCATTTCATTTTTCCTGACTTCAAAATCTCCTAGGTTCATACTTCATACATTCCAAGTTCCAAATACTAGGTGATGTTTGTAGCTGTTTCTTCACATTTGGAGTCATGCCCCACCCACAAATTAATGTCCTGAAGTCTTATACCAGGTAAGCTTTGCTCCAGTCATGTCTGTCATTATGGTCAAATCTATTCTGAGAATGCAGCTCGTTCTCGGTCATATTTTGAGTGCCTTCTGACCTTAGGGCCTTGTCTTCCGGCACTGTCTCAGACGGTGTTGTGCTTCTGTTCATTAGTTTTTCTGTAACTGACATTGCTTCAACACTATCCATTGGGTTTTCAGTGGCTAATTCCTCTGACGTGGGCAGTTTATTCTTTCTTTGTATTCTGTTCTTAGTTTGGAAGCTCTGCTTAAACCTGGCCCCTTTGGGTGTCCCTGCTGGTATTTTAAAGGCTAGGGACAAAACGTTCAGCATCAGAGCAATACAAAAGACCACACAGAATTGCAAACTGACAGATGAGGTCTGAATCCCCCATCTAGATCCATATAATTCTAAATGTCTAATCCTTTCCCAGAGAATTATATGCTCTTCTGTTAATATCACATCAAAATGTCAGTTAGGATCCTAGAGGAACTCAGAACATGTTCCTTTGAAATGCACTTTGAGACTGGGAAACAAAAGTGTTCTGTAGGGGTAAGATTGGAACTGCCCATACCTCTCTGGAGTCATTTCACATCAAAGTGTCAGTTTATATAGCACTGATCACTCTATGAAACAATGATACAATGGAAAGGGTGTATTTATTTCAATAGTATAGTCCAGCAAAATAATAAAATATGGAATTTTAGTAAGAATGCTTTATCAAAATGATATTGACTACACTGCAGCATCAAAATATATATGGGTAAAAGATAAGAGCTACAAGACATTATACTATCTTTTTCTCGGCTCTTAGCATCGTGTTTACCAATATAAACACTACAGCAATGTGTATACCACTGAAATATTATTTTAAAACAAAACACTGATCTGTAATTATCAATAATATGCTCGCCAATAAATCCAGCAACATGTCAAACATACATATTTCACCATGTTCAAGTGTGATTCATACCAGATTTTCAAGGATGATTCAAAATTACCAAAAAAATGTTATCCATCACTTAAGTAAAACAAAAAATATGCATAGTTTCCTAAAAGGCATTTCACAATATCCCAAACCCATTTATGATTAAAAAACAAAACAAACACAAAACACTCTACAAAACAGAACTAGAAAGGGAAATTCTTTAAACAAAATAAAGGCTATATATAAAGAAATCAATGGCAAACAACATGCTTAATGAGGAAAAACTGAAAGCATTTTCCCAGAGAATAGGAATCAGACAAGGGTGGTACCTATCACCAATATTATTCCACATCATGCTGGAAGTCTTACCCAGAACCAGCAGACAACAGAAATAAATCAAAGGAATACAGCCGGGAAAGCAAGGAATGAAACTCCAGCTACTTGCAGATGATATGATTTTATAAGTAGATAATCCCAAAGTCTTCACAAAAAGACTATTAGAAACAATTGGGTGGAATTGGTAAAGGTACAAGGCATGAGATAAAATACAGAAACAACTGAGTTTCTGTGTGACAGTGCTGAAAGCTCTGAAAAAGACATCAAGAAAACAATTATTTACAGTAACCACACAAAGGATCAGCCGTTAGTAATAAAACCAACCAAAGAAACAAAGGACTTGTACAAAGAAAACGACAGAACACTATTACAAGAAAGCAATAGATACCTACACAGGATGTCCCATGCTCATGTATAGGATGGATTAATGCTGTGAAAATGTCAACATTACGCAAAGCAATCTATAAATACAACACAATTCTGATCCAAATCCCAACGTTATTCTTCAAGGAAATGAATAATTACCAACTTTATATGGAAAGGGAAAAAGACCTCGAATAAGTAAAGAACTCCTTTAAAAAGAATAGAATAAAGTAGGTCTTCCACTGCCTAATTTCAAAATCTACTACACAGACATACTAATTGAAACATCCTGGTGCTGGTACAAAGACAGATCCATACACCAGTGGAAGAGAATAGAAACCCAGAAATATCCACTTACATGCAACTAATTTCTAACAAGCAGTCAAAAAGAATTAAGAATTAAATAGGCCTGCCACACCCACCTCACCACCAAATTGGATCAGTTGTTGTTCCCTTATCCCTGGTTTTGTTAACACCACTTCCTTACTCCCCCGCCACCCCCCACCGAACTCCCCTATCCCAGTTCCCCTGGAACTAATGAAGAGGTATTACTGAAACCCAGGTGGGGACAGAACATGATAGTGGGACAAGAGGAAAGTCAAGGGAAATAGAGGAAAGAGTGGGAGGCAAAGGGCATTTATAGAGGTCGAGACAAAGACATGTAATATGCAAATATATATATATATATATATGGAAATAGATCTATGTGCCTATATTTATAGGTTTAGTATTAAGGTAGCAGAAGGACATTGGGCCTCCACTCAAGTACACCCTCAATGCAAGAATAATTTCTTCTATTATATTGGCATTTTATGATGCTCACCCTCCTGACACAACCTCTGAAGACAAAGCAGGTGAATAAGCAAATGTGGTGAAGAAAGCTGATGGTGCCCAGCTATCAAAAGATATAGCATCTGGGGTCTTAAAGGCTTGAAGGTAAACAAGCAGCCATCTAGCTCAGAAGCAACAAAACACACATTGAAGAAGCACACCAGCCTGTGCGATCACGAGGTGTCGAAGGGATCAGGAATAAGGCATCATCAGAACAAAAAAAAATCTTACCATAGCGAATGAAGAGGGAAGTGCAGAGTGGAGACCCAAAGCCTGTTTGTCAGCCACTGGAGACTCCCTTGCAGAGGAGTCTAGGGGAGATGAGTCAGTCAGGGTGTGATGTAGCAGTGGTGAAGAATACAGCTTTCCTCTAGTTCCTAAGTGCTTTCTCCTCCACCCCCCTCCACTATCATGATCTGAATTCTACCTTGAAAATCTGGATAGAGCAGATGATGTACACTGGAGCAGATAGGAGCTGAAGGTACAGGGAATCCAGGGCAGATGATACCTTCAGGACCAGGGGTGTAAGTGGCAATACTAGGAAGGCAGAGGGAGAGTGGGTTGGAAAGAGGGAATTGATTACAAGGATCTACATGTGACCACCTCCCTGGGGGATGGACAACAGAAAAGGGGGTGAAGGGAGACATCAGACAGGGCAAGATATGACAAAATAATAATTTATAAATTATCAAGGGCTCATTAAGGAGGGGGGAGCGGGGAGGAAGGGGAAAAAAAGAGGACCTGATGCAAAGGGCTTAAGTGGAGAGCAAATGCTTTGAAAATGATGAGAGCAATGAATGTACAGATGTGCTTTACACAATTGATGTATGTATGAATTGTGATAAGAGATGTATGAGCACCTAATAAAACCTTTAAAAAAAAGAATTAAATAGGAATGAGGCAGCCTCTTCAACAAGTGGTGCTGGAAAAAAATTGAATCTCCACCTGCAGAAAACTGAAACAGGACCCATGCACACAAGTACACAAAATGGATCAGACTCATGTAAGATGCAATATTTTAAGAATTATCAATGAGAAAATTGGAAGATTAGGGGCCCTTCTGCAGGACATATACTTATTACCAAATATATTAAAAGAAAGACAGTAGAAAACAAAATCAATGACTGGTACCTACTAAATATGATAGTTATTCAGAATATTTCATCAAGAGAGCAAGAAGAGAGCCCATGAACTGGGTAAAACTATTTAGCAATGGCACAATGGGTAAGTGGATAATTAATAAAATCTATAGAAATCTGCAACACCTCAATGAGGAAAACAATAACAAATAATCCAATTAAAACTGGGAAAAAATGAACAGTTTACAAAAATGGTACTCAAATGGCTAACAAACACATGAAAATGCTCATGATAACTAGCTATCCTGGAGATGCAAATCAAAACAGCAATGAGCTATCCTCTTAAAATGATGGTCATAACTAAATTGAAGAAGGGAAAAGCCCCCGAAAACAACAAATGCTGCAGATGGTGCAGCGGGGTTGGAACACATACCCACTGTTGGTGGGCGTGTAGAGGATATGCATTACCAAAGACAAAGAGGGACAGAAGTAACTGCCGCATCGTCTTATTCTATGATCACTCCAAATCACCAGATACTACTACTGGGGGCCTTTTGAACCTTCATGGAAATTCAAGTCTATAGATTAAGGGGGTGGGGCATGTCAACATTGAAAAGGTGATTACACCTCTTTGGGAAGCTAAACCAGGTGGAGCAAACTATCATTGGGAAAAAGAATGCCTAACAATACTTACATAGGGGAGCATACACCTGGTAGTATGTTCCTAATGGGACACTATTGACACAGTTTCTATGCAACCCTTGGTGATTGAGGTCTTACAGATATACTTATAGACAACCAGGACATTAAACTTTGTCCTTTTGAGCTATGCAGTATCCTTCACAGGCCACACCACATGGCTCCAATTTGGAACCCCCACTAAGCGAACAGGATTGTGCCTTCCATTTGCCTATATCATAGCTAAGGAACTAAAATACTTGCTTGGACATAAAGCTGAAACTCTCTATTGTGAGAAGAAGCAGATAACTACTATCCCAAGGTTATGAGGTTGAACTTTGATTTGGATCTCTTGCTTTGAGGAGACCCAGTGAATGCTGTCTCCGCACTACCACAGATGTGCTATTTCTTGGCTCTCTTTGCTTTTTTATGACATGTGCCACTCAGTCATAACTGCACTAAGAACAATTAGTTGTATGGCATGGCCCTACTTTTTCACCCTCATGAAGATATCACTAAAGGTAAGGGTGCTATAGCACAGTTCAGTGAAGAAGGCAGATGGTGCCTGACTAATGTCTGGGGCCTTAAAAATTTGTCTAAATCATGGAGTGTGTTAGTCTGGGTACATTAAAGAAACAAATCCACAGGAACTCATATGTATAAGAGAGTTTTATTTTTTTAATTTTTTTATCGTTTTATTAAGGGCTCATACAACTCATCACAATCCATACATACATCAATTGTGTAAAGCACATTTGTACATTCATTGCCCTCATCATTCTCAAACCATTTGCTCTCCACCCAAGCCCCTGGCATCAGCTCCTCATTTTCCCCTCCCTCCCCGCTCCTACCTCATAAACCCTTGATAATTTATAAATTATTAGTTTGTCATATCTTGCCCTGTCCAACATCTCCCTTCACCCACTTTTCTGTACTCTGTCTCCCAGAGAGAAGGCCACATGTAGATCCTTGTAATTGGTTCCCCCTTTCCAACCCACCCTCCCTCAGCCCTCCCAGTATCACCACTCACACCACTGGTCCTGAAGGGATCATCGCCCTGGATTCCCTGTGTTTCCGGTTCCTATCTGTACCTGTGTACATCCTCTGGTCTAACCAGACTTGCAAGGTAGAATTGGGATCACGATAGTTCGGGGCGGGGGTTGGAGGGGGTGAGGGGAGGAAACATTTAGGAACTAGAGGAAAGTTATATTTTCCATGATTGCTCCATCACACCCTGACTGGCTTGTCTCCACCCCAAGACCCTTCTGTAAGAGGATGTCCAGTGGCCTACAAATGGGCTTTGGGTCTCTACCCTGCACTCCTACCCTCATTCACTATGGTAAGATTTTTTTGTTCTGATGATGCCTGATACCTGATTCCTTAAACACCTCATTTGCTTATTCACCCATTTGTCTTCAGTGATAGTATCATGGAGGTGAGCACACATGATATGATTTTTTTTTCTTTGATGCCTGATAACTGATCCCTTTGGCACCTTGCAATGTAATGAAGAAAGCTGATGGTTCCAGAGTATCAAAAGTTATAGCTTCTGGAGTCTTAAAGGCTTGAAGGTAAACAAGCAGCCATCTAGCTCACAAGCAACAAAACCCACATGGAAGAAGCACACCAGCCTGTGTGATCAAGAGAGAGTTTTATATAAAGGGTAAGTGCACATCAAGAAAACATCCCAACCCAGTGCTACCCAAGCCCATAAGTCCAACCTTAACCCATATCTCTGACACCAATCCACAAAGTCCTCCTCTGTCTCACAAAGCACATGCAATGATACTGACTGCAGGAGGAAAGCTGAATCAGTGAAGGTGTAAGCATCTCAGCATTGGCAGGGGTCTCCACACAGCTGCTCCAGCACCCTGGGCTGTATTGGGGTAGGTCCATGCTTCAGTGAACTAACCAAATAAAGAATTAGATCCTCTCTTAGCCTCTCTTGCAGAGACATTGAAAAAAGAATCTGTGCTTAGGGGTCCCATATCCAGAAACTCAGACCAGTGTAATGTTACATTTTGTGCACCAGTATCCCACACTCTGGTCTGACCATCACAAAGCAAGAGACCCAAGAACTACAAAGGTGAGGCTCACCAAGCCATTTAACCTGCGCCCTTCAATTAACCCCACATGTGTTTATTGGCCAGGTAGGCACAATAAACTTTAACTAACTCATGGAGCCATCAAAGTTAGGTGACAGTAAACCCAACACAAAAGAAGCACACCGACTGGTGCAGTGCAAGGATTGTAAATAATAAAATCCCAGACCAGAGGAGGTAATAGTGTTAGAACTTAAATTCTGAGCAACCAGTTTGCAGAAAGCTCTGCATGTCAGTGAAAGCCCAAAATCGATTTGCAGGGTCTCTACTGGATTAAGTCTCTGTGAATCCCTCTAAACAGTGACCAGCGAGATGAATAGCCTGGCTATCAGACAAAGTGCATAGGAAAGTAGACAAACTCAGATATGGTTAGGTTAAAATTTAACACCTTATCTTAATCTCCATTTGGCTCATTTTAAATTCGTTCTAGTTTTTCATATTTTCAGTTATCTGTTATTGAGCTTTTCTGTGTTTCATTTTGTTATTTTTGTTTTCGTTTGGGGATTGTATGCTTTTCTTTATATGAAATCTAAAATAAATCTATAATCTATAAAGACAGTAACTGGATTAACTGTGTCTTCAGGAGAGGTTGGGGGAAAATAAGGAGCTAATAATAATGAATAAAAGAAAGAAGAAAATGTTCTAAAATGGATTATGGTGATGATTGCACAAATCTTTTCAATATGTATAAACTACTGAATTGCATTATATGTAAATTATATGTCAATAAAACTGTTTTAAAATCCATTGGTATGTGGTTCTATAAAAGAAAAATATGGCTTGCCAGAGTACTAAAAAAAAAAAGTCAAAGCTCCTTCTAAGAGTATCAATGACATTTTTTGGTGTGGAAATGACCCATTTTTCTTTTATATGAAAAAAAAGCTAGTATGAAAGATCTCAAAAAAAAAAAAAAAGAAAGATCTCAGCTATCGATGCTGCTGCTATGAAATCCATGGGGAGCATAATAAAATCTGCGTGCACAGTGCATTATAATAAGTGTACAAGAGTCAGAAGGAAAGGAGACCAGTATTCAGTGAGCTGCAGTATATTATACAAAAGTATAAAATGGTATAAAGACTGCCTTAATTTTAATCAACTAGGCCTTGCTCAATGTATTTAAAATTTGCTGAAACTATAATTTACCAAAATATAAAAAAGAAATAAAAAACATTACCTACTAAAAATAGCTAGAGAGTGGGTGTGGAACTTACATAATCTGTTGTCAATTTTAGACTTAAGAGTGAACGGGTGGAGTTTAGCCTGTCAATCAGGTCACAGCTTGATGATCTCATTTGGAGGCACTAAGGAGATTAATTGCTCCCTGGGGGTGGGACATAAGCTCACTTCCTGAGAGACATGTTTGCTTACAAGACATATGGAGCTACGCTAGAGCCCTGGAGCTGAAGGAGCCACGTGGAGACCCCTACCAGCACTGAGACACCTCTACCACCACTGGATCCACAAGACCTTCCAACCACTGGCCTGTGATCTTCCTACATTTGGTGTCATTGCATGTTTTCCATGAGTCTGAAGAGGAATTTACAGATAGGTATCAGACATATAGGCTAACATCGGACTTATAGACTTGATATGTAACAGGCTGAGATGCTGTCTCAATATTCAATTGCTCTTGTATATAAAGTCTTTTCTTATACACATATGCATGTTTATGAATTTGTTTCTCTAGTCTACCCAGACTAAAATGATGGGTGAGAATCCAATTCTGACATCTCTAGAAGAGCTCCACACTCAATTTCCTCTTTGAGGCTTTCAGGAAAATTAAAACAAGACATTTTATGGGGGAAAAAAATCCCACTAAAGTATGTAGAGTATGCTCTTCCAAAGGAAAACACAGCGAAACTTTATATGTTTGCAAAGTTGCCCACTTAGGTAAGCCCTATACCTGGAAAATATCATGTAATATCTAATAGGTTTCATTTCAAGGCATGGCATGTAAATAAAGTATATAGAACTTTATGCAGATTTTAGCATTTTGTATTCAGTTGTACAAAAATAGCCCCACTGCACAAGATAGCTTTGGTTTAAGCAAGGCGAAGTGTTAGGAGGTTCAGTTACAGTAAGAAGTTACATAGAATGGCATTTAGAGGAATTAAGACTGTACTCACTGCCATCAAGTTGATTCTGGCTGGGGGACCCTTCAGAACAGAGCAGATGCTCCTGTGGGTTCCCAAGACTGTTAATCATGTAGGAACAGAAACCTCCTTTTCTTCCATGGAGGAAGCACTGTTGCTTTTCAACGACTTGTGGTTAACAGCTCAACACATAAGCTGCTAAGCTGCTGCAGAGTAGACAGCAAAACTGCGTGTTGATTGGTTTTTAGAACGAGTGCCTTCTAAAACCCTCTAGTCATAGATGACAAACCGGCGGAGTGTCTTTGAACATGCCGATAAGGAAGCGAATCTAATAAATTCTGAGTAAATGGAGCCAGAGGAATTAAAAGTGTCGCATATCTTTTCTTTAATTCAAAGGAAGGGAGAAAAAAAAAACGTTCAGATGGCGATTAGGCAGCTCCTAATGAGTTTTAGCATGTAGGTGTACTTAGATGACAAAGTATTATGAACCCAGTCAATCAAATTTCTTTTATGATTAATTTATTTGAGAGAGTATTGCAATAGACCCAAAATATTGAATCATCTTTATTCAGCTAATAAGTTTTGAGAAGAAAAGCATTAGCTCATGCTTACTGTGACAGAGTTTACTTGGACACTGCACCTACCACAGGAAAGGTTAACAAAGGCAAAAGGATTACGGAGCCAGGATTTTCCCATGATTCTTCTGACTCTGTAAGTCCCAGTGTCCCTTGCTATAACGAAAACAAATTGTTTAAAGATGAGAATAAAAAAGAATTGAACTTCCCATCTTATAAACAAATGGCAAGGCATTGTTCTCAAGTCGAGTTTTTCAAGTGCCCTTCCCTTTCTGATGCAGTTTGTGTGAGGCTTATTTTCCTCACAGATGCGTAGGCTGTTGGGAGTCAGAATGGATTCTGTAGCTGAGAAGAGAATGAATAAGCAACATGAGTTACGCTGGATTTAAAAAATGCCAATTGATTTCAAGAAAAATTTTAATGCAATCCAGTTGCATGAATGAATACCTTTTTTCCTATATAATATTAATCTGGCATTTCAAGTTTATTTTAATTACTATGAGGTAGGTATACTTATCTTAGGTTTACAGAGAAAGTATGTGGAATACCAAAATTAAAAGAGATTTTTTACTCAGATCATGTAACAGATAAAGCAGAGGCAGGGCATGAACATGGTCTGCGATTCTAAACTCAGGATTAGTTCCGTCCCACGGCATATTCACAGCCATATGCAAATAAATCATTCTGGTGGTATCGGGGGTTATGCCTTGGCCTGCTAAACTCAAGGTCAGCAATTTGAATCCACCCGCCACTCATTCAGAGAAAGAAGAAACTTTTGACTCTTGCAAACAGTTATTCGGTGTCATCTAATTGATTCCAACTTGTAGAGACCCAATGTGCCACAGACGGAAGCACTGCCTGATCCTGTGTCACCTCAGAATTGCTCTTAATGTTTGGGCTCGTCTTGGCAGCCATTATGCCACTCTATCTTCTTGAAGGCCTTCCTCTTTTTGTTTTCCCTGCTACATTACCAATCATGAAGTCTTTCTTCAGGGACTGGTTTTTCCTGACAATTTGTCCCTCCAAAGCAAGCGATATGACGTCTCACCACCCTCGCCTGTAAGTGCATTCTGGCTGTATTTATTCCAAGACAGATTTATATATTCTTTTGGCATTTCAAGGTACTTTCAATATTCTTCTCCACAATTCAAATGCATCAGTTCTTCTTCAGTCTTCCTGATAGAATGGCCAACTTTCACACGCATATGAGGCAATTGAAAATATCATGGCTTGGGTCAGGCACACCTTAGTTCCCAAAGTAACCCCCTACTTTTCAACATTCTAAAGAGATCTATTTAATGGAATTATTTAATGAAATGCATTGTTTGATATCTTGACTGCTTCTCTGAGCATTGATTGTGATTCCAAGCAAGATAAATCCTTCACAACTTCAATCGTTTCTCTATTTATCATAATGCTATTACTTGTCTATTTGGGAGAATATTCATTTTCTTTATATTGCATTGTAATTCATACGGGGACTGCAATCCTTGATTTTCATCAGCAAGTGCCTCTAGTCTGCTTTACTTTCAGCATGCAAAATTATGTCATTGGCATATTGCAGGTTAGTAATAAGCCTTCCTCCAATCCCGATGTCACATTCTTCATCATTGAATCTAGCTTCTCTAATTATTTGTCAGTATGCAGATTGAATAACCATAGTGAGAAACTACAAACCTGACATGTTACTTTTCTGATTTTAAACCATTCCCTTGTTCTGTTCACACAACTGCCTCGTGATCCCTGTATACACTCTGCCTGAGCACAATGTCGTGTCATGGGATTCCTATTATTCTCAAGTCTATCCACAGTTTGTTGTGGTCCACAAAGTTGAATGCCTTAGCAGAGACAATAAAACATAAGTAAACATCTTTCTGGTAGTCTTTGCTTTCAGCCAAGATCCATCTGACATCAGCAATGATAACCCTTGGACAAATCCTCTTCTGAAACTCTGGCAGCTCCCTGTCAATGCACTGCTGCAGCCATTGTTCTATGATCATCAGCAAAAGTTTACTCAAACGTAAAATTAATGATATTAGTTGTTCTAAAATTTGTGCGTGCTGTTGGGTCACCTTTCTTTAGAAGGGTTACATCTATGGATCTCTTCCATATAGCTGTTTTCCAAATTTCCTGGCCCAGAAGAATGAGTGCTTCATCAGCTTGTTGAACCATTTCAATAGGTTAGCGCCCTCAGTACTTAGCACCTTGTTTTTCAATAAGGCTTTCAGTGCAGCTTGAACTTGTGCCTTCAGTATCAACCTTTCTGACATGGTGTGCTGACTAGTTCTTTGGATCCACTGACACTATACTCTCCACATCTTCTTTGATGCTTCCTGCATCACTCAATAATTTGCCCATCGAATCTTTCAATATTGAAACTTGAGGCTTAAATTCTTTTCCATGAGGCTGTTGAGTGTAAGATATGCTGAGAATGTTCTTCCTCTTTGGGTTGTCGAGCTCTGAGCCCTTGCACCTCTCATTGTGCTATTTGACTTGGTCTTCTTGATCTGCCCCTTGATGTTACCATTTCTTCCGCGCACCTTACCTACTCTATGGTTAAGAGCAAGCTTCAGAGTCTCTTCTAACACCCATGCTGGTCTTTTTCGTTTCTTTTCTTTTCTTTCTTTCTTATCTTTTTAATGACCTCTTGTTTTCTTCAGGTTTGAAGAAACATAGTTTGTTCGGGTCCAAACAGTTGATGAAAATACTAGTCTTGTTCCACAACAAAGTGTGAACTGAATGAACAAACTGTTATCAGAGTTACTCTAGTTTGTATGATATCCAACTCCAGGCCATGGACATTTTACTGTTGTGGTGGTGGCACGTACACAGTTACAGTCTTAAAAACCCACAGAGTAAGATATACTTTTCCTACCCGGTTGCTATGTGTTAGAATTGACTCTGTGGCGGTGAGTTTTGCATAAAAAGGCCGCAGTGGCCGCATCTGACCTCCTGTGGCTTTCCTATTGCTATAAAGCAGGGATAGACATGGCTCGACACCCATCTTTCATGACCTATCAAGAGACCACCTGTTCCTCTTATGTAGTCTATATCTGTAACTATGGCAACTTACTAGGGAAGTTAATAGGTTACCAGCAGCCAGGATCAGTAAGAACTAAGGATACTGTCATTGGTCCACAGCAGGCCTTCTCCTGAGACAGTAGCTACATCTTTCTCCAGTCCTTGTCTCTCAACCATGCAGTCCTGTGTTACCTGGAAGCTGATCTGTCCCTCTGCCTCATAGTTCAATAATCTCAGCGCCCCGCCTCTGTTCTATTCCATGACTTCCTTGCGTTGGCCCTGGTCTCAGCCTGGCTTTTCTGGTCTCTGCCACCATCTCTGGTTTCTCTAGTGTCAGCCTCTGCCACTTCCAACAGAGGTGGTGAACACGTTCTTCTTCCCATGGTTCTGAAATTTCTTTCTGTATCTGAGATGGCTTTTATACACAGAGGAAGGACTCCAATGGAGGTATGATTTTTGTCTTTTAGGAGACCACACCGCCAAGGAAACAAAAAGTATGACTTATCCCACCTTACGTATCGAACTCCATCCAAAATGGGATTATAGCCATAATCACAGAGTCCAGAATTATAATACATCATATAGTAATTGTGGCTAGAAGAGCAATAATAAATGAACACATCTCAATATGCTACTCCAATTCTAACTATAGACCTATTTTTAGGACCTATTTTTAAAATAATTTTATTAGGGGGCTCATATAACTCTTATCACAATCCATACATACATCAATTGTGTAAAGCACAGTTGTACATTCATTGCCCTCATCAATCTCAAAATATTTTGCTCTCCAATTAAGGCCCTGGCATCAGCTCCTCATTTTCCCCTCCCTCCCCACTCCCCTCTCCCTCATGAACACTTGATAATTTATAAATTATTATTTTGTCATATCTCGCACTGTCTGACATCTCCATTCGCCCATTTTACTGTTTTCCGTCCCCCCCCAGGGAGGAGGTTATATGTAGATCATTGTAATCACTTCCCCCTTTTCACCCCACCCTCCCTCCACCCTCCTGGTGTCTCCACTCTCACCACTGGTCCTGAAGGGATCATCCACCCTGATTCCCTGTGTTTCCAGTTTAGGACCTATTTTTCTGGGCTTATTTTTCACATGGATTTTTCTTCTTCAAATTGAAAACATTACAAAATGTGTTTGCTTTCTTAATTGTAAAATATGTTTGCCTAAAAGTTGAGGGGTAGGTACAACTAATTTTCTGGGTTGATTAGAATTTTATATAATGTTCTAACCTCATCATTTAAAATCTAATCAGTCACAGTTATATTCTTGATTTTCAAATTTCAACTTAATATAGTATCGATTTAAATATATTAACCTTGAAACTTAGCACATACTACTTTTTCTTTTCAGAATAAAAAAAATGGGGGGGGGCAGACAAAGTTTATACGCAATTATCACTCCTTTCATTTGAAGAAAACTATCTCAACTTGGAAATTTGAAATTAAATTTTGGGATCTGTTATTTTCCATGTTGGTGCAGAATGTTACACTCTTTTGCCCATCATAGACATGTGAAAATAGAAAGTGCTCTCACCACTAACATGGCACAACTTCCAGTTCTGCCAATGATTCACTGAGAAAGTGAATTTATCACTCTGTCCTTGATTTTCTTTCCATGTCTCAGGAATAGGAATGGATGTTATTTGCATTCATTAGCTATTAATCTCTTCATAACAAGGAGCCACTGATGGAAATATTTGCATGTATAAAGCAGTTTGAAGTTTGCTATCACATAATTAAAGATGTGAATTACATTATCATTACTACTAACATGGTAAATCTAAGGACAACAATAATTTAACTATGAAAAACAATATTCCAGTGATTAAAGCTGTATCAAGCACAGGCCATGAAATTCTAAAACCACTAGATAAAGTTCAGTTGGAATAATACTCCTTTTACCTAAATTTTCTATTTTTTTCATTTCACAAAAGCATAGCAAGACCCCATTCGAGGTAACATTTCCAGTATGGGGCAAGCCCCTTTTGTGTGGTGTGCTTCCTTAATGTGTTAGTCTGGTTATATTCGAGAAACAAATCTACAGAAACTCATATGTATAAGAGAGTTTTATATAGAGGGTAAGTGCACATCAAGAAAACATCTCAACCCAGTGCTGCCTACGCCCACAAGTTCAACATTAGCCTGTACATCCATCACCAATCCACAAAGTCCTCCTCTGTCTCACAAAACACATGCAATGACGCCAACTGCAGGAGGAAAGCAGAACCTGTGAGCATGTAAACATCTCAGCGCTGGCAGGGTAGCGCTGCTCCAGCACCCAGGGCTGCATCAGGGAGGTCCATGTGACTTCTCCTTGGGGATGCCTTGCAGGAAGTGAGCGTTGCCAGCTGAAGCAGGGAACTGGCTAAGACAGCTGCACCCTAGTCCAACCATCAGAAAGCAAGAGACCCGAGCACTCTAAAGTCGAGGCTCATGGAGCCATTTATCCCTCCACCCTTCATTTAACCCCACATGTGTTTATCGACCAGGTTGGCATAATAATCTTTAATGATCTCACTTATCTAATAAAAGATGAACAGTAAAGTCTAAAGAACAGGAAAAAGTTTGCTATTATAAGAATAGTTCCTTTCATTTTCAGTTAATCTTTTTATAAGATTATAAACCAAGCTCACTGCCAGCGAATCAATTCTGACTTCTGAAGACACTTTTGGACGGAGTCGATCTGCCCTGCTCATGGCACCATGGAACAGCTCTTCTCTCCCCCGAGGGGCCACCTGGTGGTTCTGAACTGCCTGTCTCATCCTCTGCAGCCCAATGTGTAGCCCACTATGCCACGAGGGCTCCTGGATAAATCTATATTAAATTGAAAATACTTACATTTTCTAATTTTGAATATTGTATATTCTTTCCTCTGTAATTTTCTGGCCTTGTGAAATGTGGCGGGGGGGGCATTTTATTTTTGGTGCCACCCTTAATGACTTGGAGTTGTATATTATAAAAACAACAGTAACTCCAGACTGGAAACTATTTCATTTATGTCATATTTTGTGGTATAACAAAACTTTATTATCTTCTCTGCTACATAAATGTATTTATATATTTAGTAGACAGAATTTATCTTGTAAGAAAAATGAGCAGTCTGCGTTTATACTAAGGGAAATTATTGTCTCCAGTCTCTCACCCTGTTATTTTCATTGTGACCTTCCACATTTAGGATTTAACTAGGATGCGAAACAAATGGGCTTACATAATTGGTTGCAACTGTTTCTATGCAAATTTGATAAGTCGGTGGTTTGCCCTTACCTGAGCAAACTATATCAGTGATTGGTTAGTTTTCCATTTCAATTGATTATGTAGGAAAATGCAGCTAATTCTTGGTGGATTTTTTTCTACTTTCTTTGCATTATGATCTAGGATATATGAGCACATTTGTGTTGGTGTTACATGTTACTGAATCTATTTCTTTGTGTGTGTGTGTATATATAATAGAGAACTTTATATCAAAAAGTAATTGTACATTAAGAAAACATCCCAGCCCAGTCCAGATCAAGGCCATATGTCCAAAATTAACACATATGTCTGATACCAGTCTAGAATTTCCTCTTCAGATTCTCGCAACACATGCAATGACACTGAATGCAGGAAGATCACAGGCCAGTTGGTGGAAATTCTTGTGGATCCAGTGGCGGTGGAAGCATCTCATGGCTGGCTGGGGTCTCCATGTGGCTCCTCCAGCTCCAGGGCTCTAGTGTAGCTCCATGTGTCTTGTCAACAGGAAGACCAAGCAGTGAGTCTTTATGTACCTGGCCTCCAGTAAGCTATTTATCTCTGTAGCCCCCTATTGAATTTATTTCAATGCATATCTATTCCACATAACACAGTTGATCATCCCCTTAGGAATTTTTTGTTTTGTTTTGTTTGTTTTGGCTTAATCTTTATAGGAATAGATGTTCAGGTCTTGCTCTTCCATAGCTATTGAATATGGTTAAACATCCAATATTTTGGTTATGGTGAAGCCCTTAACCATTAAACCATCAGGGACTAAAAACATAGATTTTTGAACTAGGGTTTGCTTTTTAAATAATTGAGATACAGTTGTACATTTTATACTCCTGTTTTTATCATTTGACTTTTTTATCCTGTCCCTCATTAGCATTTTGTTTTATTATTTTTCATAATTTCTTGTTTCTTTACCAGTCCATTTGTAAAACTGAAGCTGAAATAGACTAAAAACAAATGAATGGGTAAGCGATATACTACCTTAATGTAAATTCTGAACTCTTTCCAGAATAGATAGTAAAATTGGAAATAAGCTTGGGAAAGATAACGGAAAAGGCACATTTCTCTTTAATGATGGGGCATTATCATAAAAGATCACCCCCAAATAACCCAGGATATGGAAAAATAATCTCAGCGGGGGTGTGGGGGGCAGAATCTGGGGTTTGTGTGCTTTTGTTTATTTTTAAACCTATGAGCAATTGAGCAATATTATTTTTTATGACATAACCTTCCTGAAAGCAGTGTGAGTGACTTGCCTTGGGGGGGGGGGGGTTAGGCAGAAATGTATGTCTCAGGAATAGAGTCCAAGTTTGTTGTGACACAAAAATCAAAATAAAAAATAATTCTTTAACAAGGCATATATAGGCAGTTCCCAAGTTACCAACTTCTGATTTACATTGAACCTGTAGTTATGAACTAACCTTATAAACCTATTGTATTAAAATCTTAGGTACTTACAATGCAATAGCAAAGGAGCTCTACTTTGTGGTCCAATAAAAATGCAATTGACATTGTTATTGTATTATTATGTTCAAGATGTGCTGATGATTCTGAAAGTGTTTCTTTAATATTTTATGCATAGAAAGGTACACTATGTACTGCATACTAAGATAAACACTTGACTGGCATTACTGTACTGATTTGTGTACAAATTTGATTGACAGATTAGGAATATACTTGGTTCATGATTCAGGGACTGCTTGTGCTATGTTAAAAGTTACCTGCAATTCCGAGTGACTATATTCCATAGCCAAAGAATGTGTCTACAGAAAACAATCAAGGAAGACTAAAAAAAATACTCACCCTTCTTATCACTTCAATTCTACTCCCTAAAATAATTCCTGTCTCCCTAAAGAATAGTATCCTGATATATTTATTTATCATCAATGCTTAGTACAGCACCTGTGAGGTAATAAGTTCTCAACAAAAGTTTGTTTGGGAAAAAAAGAATGAAATTGGAACAACAATCAATTCAATTTAGAACGTTTCTAGTTCGCGCTTCATTTTGAGTGTGATTTGACTTTGAGTCTTGGAGGAAGAAAAGCTAAATGAACCAGTTTCAAGTTTCATTTTGAAATACTAATTACATATCTCCCTCATACTAAATTCAGGAGCCTGACTCTCTTACTAATTTCTTTCTATCTAAGAAGGGGTCTACTAGAGAACTTCTTTTCGAATGTGGATTGTTTCTGAGTTGGATAATTTTTTCTTCTCATGATGAATTCTTGAATGCCTTATATATAACTCTGGACATATTTCTTTGACTGCCCAAAGGTTAAATTCCAACGAGTAGAATTTCTGAAAGAAAGGTATCAGAAACTCATGTTTTCAGTGCACATAGGGTTTGCAAAACCACTCTATACTTTTCTATTTCAGCCAGCAGGTAAGGGAGATAAAACCTAGAAGAGGTACACCGACTGCCTCTAGTTACCAGAGTGAAACTGGTGCTTAGCACCTCTGCATTTCACTTCCAAGTTCTCTTGTTTATATATGCATTCATTTATTTTTAATGATGAGCAATTATCTGTAGTGTTATGGATCAAAGTATGATTTAAGGCAAGTAAAAATATATATATTTTATCTAAACTAATTCAAACTTAAAATGTGTACTACTGTCGCTGGACTCTATGTAAATGGTATTTCTTCTTTAAATTGGTGAATTTCCATCTTCAAAATGTTTAGAAGTCAAAAATGGAGACAGTCCATTTTATTAGTATATAGCTATATAGGGTCATTATGAGTCAGAATCAACTTGATGGCAGTGATTCAGATTTTTGCTTTACTGTAATCATTTGTAGTACAAATAACATAATGTGGCAAAAATAAACATAATTTAAAACAGAATTAAAGTAGATAAGAAGAGTGAGGTATCCTAGCATAGCCAAACGACTCATGCATGGGGCTGGCTTACTGGATTAAAACGTTCAGAATTATAGTCTCATGGGACATATTAGTCATTTTTCATAATATGGTTCAAGATAATATTCTGTATCCTAGCTTGGTTGAGCAGCATCTCGGGTCTTAAAAAGCTTGGGAGCAGCCATCTACGATACAACTGTTTGTCTCGACTCCTCTGGAACAAAAAGGAAGTGGGAAAGCAAAGACTGAAGGAAAACTTAGTCCGCAGAACAAATAACTTATGTGAGCCATAGAGTGCTCCAACCAGAGACAGACACGGCAGGATGCACAGATACCATTCCTGGTCGTTTGAGCAGGAACACAGTTAAAGGTCCCGAACAAAATGGGAGAAGATGTAGAATAAAATTTAAACTCCTACCTTTGTTAATGAGTGTTATTGAAAGTTCTGCCTTCTCATTGACTTCCTTTGCTTGTGTAAATAGTGTCCAATCACTTAAGAGTTTAATCGTACAAATAAACAATTCACATATTGCCGTTCATAGGCAGCCTGCCTTTGTATAATTTTCCTCAACAGTGATTCAAATTCTTTACCTTTGGCTAAATGAATGACACTATCAATAGGATCATCCTATGGCCTGGGGAGACAATTGCTCATGATCCCTATCATCCAATGATAGTGATGTCTCTAAAGTGAACCAGCGACATAGATAAGCCATAGATATATGACTAGATTTGGGCATGAACTTCATTCTAGCCCAAACTCAGCACAATCATTCTTATGACATGGCCTCGGTTGAGGCTCGCCGGCATGAAGACATCATTGGGAATAGCTGCGCTGCCGCACAGTGGGTTGGAGAAAGCACCTGGTGCCCAGCTATCAGAGAGACTAGCGTCTGCGGTCTTACGGGCTTTTCTTCAAACAAGTAGTCATCGACGTGAAGTGTCACTAAGTGCGCATGAATGAGCAACACTAGTCTTTGCGATCCGGGTCCTGTAAATAGTAAAATTCAGATCTGAAGGCCAGGAGGGTCTCGGAACTTATGGTCTGAACAGCCAGTTTGCAGAAGGCTACGGGTGACAGTGGAAAGGCCCTAATCCATCTGCAGGACCCACTCGTGGATTACAGGTCCAGGAAGTTCCCTCAGAGCAGAGGGCAGGGGAGCGTCTAGCCTTGCTGTCAGCTAGCAATATAAAGCCAATTACAGCAGATGCCGTTAGGTTACACGGAAGCACCTTAGCATTTGTTCTCCCTTTAACCCATTTTTGAATTGCTTCAGGTAAAATTTTTAAAAATGAAAGGGAAATAAATTGGGCTTCAGTCTCCGGTGAATCCACTCTGACCATAGACCAGGGATGGGAATAGTCATGTTATCATGCAGAACACATTGGAAAGCGGATTATTGAAGATGCAGTTAACATTTAACACCTTATCATTTTAGCTCCCTTTAACCCATTTTAAATTTGTTCTAGTTTTTAATAGTTTCTGTTTTCTTTTCCATGGAAAATTTTCTTTGTTTTATTTTATTTTTTTATTATTGTTTGGTGGGCTTTTTTGTTTGTTTTAGTATGTTATTCTGCACATAAAATCCAGAATAGGTAAATCTATAGTGATAGTAACTGGATCAATGGTTTCTTGGGGCTTATAAGGGGAGGTTGAGGGAAAATGGGTAGCTAATAACTAAATATAAAACAGAAGAAAATGTTCTCAAATTGCTTGTGGTAATGATTTTATAACTTTTCAAAATATGAACTATTATAATTTATGATATGTGTTATACATCAGTAATATTTAAAATAAATAAAAATATTGGATGAAAAAGCTTAAATTCATTTAAAAAGATTAGGCCTAGTGGACTGATAGAGATGACCATTTAAAGATACTCTTTGAATTTGGAAATGAAGCCATTTCTGGAGGTGACCATTCTGCGAAATAATAGATTGCCTTATAAAATGTACAATATCACAACTGAGTAATAATATGCTCTTTAACCATCAACTACATGAGACCAATTGGTCAGCATTTTCCCCAAAATAAATATGAGAAGGCACAGAAAGGAAAAGAAGTTGGAGGAATAGAAACAGAACAAATTGAAAATAATGAGAATATAAGCATATAAATGAAAACTAATGCATACAAAAGAATAATTTTTATAGAAAACATTAAATGGGAACCAAAATGCTTTGAAAATCTCACCTGAAACAGTGAAACATTTTTTAAAAGAATAACCAGTAAAAATTGAAGACAATGTATCCTGTCTACTGTTTTAACACAGGAAAACAAGACCATAACCCAGTGTACCTTGTTTTGCTTTCATGTTTTGCTCTTTCTGTTTATATTTGACTGCTTTAAAGTTTTTAATAATATATAGATGCATTCAGATAAAATTAATAGGAGGATCGAAGCATTTACTGATGAAGATCAAAGGTTGCAGCCTTCGGTGTGGATTACATTTCAACATAAAAGAGACCCAAATCTTCACGATGGGACCAATAGATGACAACATGATAGAAGATGCTAAAAGAAAAGATGGAAGTTGTCAAGGATTTTTGTCTTGCTGGGACACAGGCAGTCCTCATGGAATCATCAGTCAAGAGATCAAAAGCCCCATTGCGTTGCGTAAATCTGCTGCACAAGACCTCTTCAGAGTTCTTAAAAGCAAAGATGTTAATTTGAGGACTAAAATGTGCCTGATCCAAGCATGGTATTTTCAAATGCCTCATATGCATGTGAGAGCTGACATTCAATAAGGAAGACTGTCGAAGAATCGGTGCATTTGAAGTGTACTGCTGGAGAAGAATATTGAAACTACTATGAACTGCCAAAAGGACAAAGAAATCTGTCTTGGAAGAAGTCAGGCCAGGGCTACCTTAGAGGCAAGGAGGGCAAGACTTAGGTCTTACATATTTGAACAAGTTTTCAGGAGGGACCAGTCTCTGCAGAAGGACATCGTGCTTAGTGAAGTGGAGCTGGATTGACAAAGATGCCTGCAACCCACAATTGCTCTTGTGTTTGATCCCCTTCTTGCAACCTCGGGGCCAATCCATCTCAATGAGGGCTTTCCTCTTCTTCACTTTCCATCCACTTTACCAAGCATGATGGCCTGCTCCAGGGACTGGTCTCTCCTGACAACATGTGAGACAAAGTCTCACCCTCCACCGTGTATCTTGGATGTACTTCTTCCAACAAAAATCTATTTGTTCTTTGACAAACCATGATACTTTCAAGATTCTTCACCAAGATTATAGTTTGAATGTATCCATTTCTCTTGGGTTTTAATTAGCCAATGGCCAACTTTCATCTGCCTATGAGATATCAAAAATCCAGTGGCTTCGGTCAGGCACAGCTTAGTTCTCCAAGTAACAGCCTTGCTTTCAACACTTAAAAGAATTCTCAGAGCTCTTGGCTGGTGCTTGCATGAGCATTGATTGTGGATCCAAGCAAGACCAAATCCTGGGCAACTTGAATCTGGTGTGTATCATGATGCTTCCTCCTGGTACAATTGTGATGATTTTGACTTTCTTTATACTGAGTTGTAATTCACAGTGAAGGCTGAAATTCTTCTATCATCTATATATTTATCAACAAATGCCTCAAGCCCTCCTCACTTTCACCAAGCAAGGCGGTATCACCTGCATATCCCAGGTGGTTAATCAGCCTTCCTCCAGTCGTGCATTCTTCTTCATAAAATCCAGCTTCTCTGAAGATTTGATAAGCATACAGATTGAATAATATGGCAAGAGAATACAACCTGATCCCCAGCTTTTCTGATTTCAAACCACAGAGTCTTCCCTTGTTTGGTTCCCACAGCTGCCTCTTGATCCATACACAGGTTCTGCAGGTGCACAAATAAGTGTTCTGGAATTCCCATTCTTATCAGGATTATCCTTCATGTGTTATGGTCCACGAGCAAACATCTGCATGGTGTTCTCCACTTTCAGGAAAGATCCATTTGTCAACAGCAGTGAGATCCTTTCGACAACTTCTTCTGAATCTGGTCCGAACCTTCAGCAGCTCACTGTCACTATGCTGCTGCAACCCTTGCTGGATGACCTACAGCACACGTTTCCTCGCCCAGGATTTCCATGACACTGGACTCTAATGTCGACATGGTTTTGTCACATTCTTTGAAATAGGTACAGATATGGACCTTTTTCAGTCAGTTTACAAAGTAGCTTCTTTCAAATTTCTTGGTATACATGAGTGAGTGTTTCTAGTGCTACATCAGTTTAATGAAACATTTTAATTGGTATTCCATTGATACCTGGAATGTGGTTTTATACTATTTCTTTCAGTGAAGCTTGTACTCATCGCAACTCCACATGAAAGTTGGATAGTCAGGAACACGGTGGAAGAGTTGATGCACTTGAATTATGATGTTGGTAGAGAAAATTGAGTATGCCATGGACTCCCAAAAGAGCAAACAAACTTGTCCTTGAAAAATTACAGCTGACAGGCTCCTTCTAAAAGATGATGATGAGCTGTACGTGCATTAACAAAATAAAAATCATCTGCTAAAAGGAAAAATATAAAGGATGGTAAGGCTTTATCTAACATACTTTGGACATGTCATTGGGAAAGACCATTCTCTGGAAAAGGACATCATTACTGATAAAGTGGAAGTTAAGTGAAAAAGAAGAAGACCTTCATGGAGATGGATTGATACAGTACCTGCCACGATGGGCTCAAAGATAATAATTGGGAGTATCAAAGACTGGAGCCATTGGTCTGAATACAATTTAATGTAAAGAAATCAAAAGTTCTTGCAACTTGGCCATTAGGAAGCATTATGATAAATGGGGGGAAGGGCTAAGCTGTCAAGGGTTTCATTTTACTTGTATCCATAATTGAAACTTATAGATATATCAGTCAAGAAATCAAATGGTAGACTGGGCAAATCTGTTGCACAAGATGTCTTTCAAAGGGTTAAAGAGGAAGGATGCCACTTTAAGAACCAAGTTGTGCCTACCCCAAGCCCTTATGTTCCCAACTGCCTCCCTGCACGTGGAGTCTGGGCACCGAATAAGGGACACCACAAATGGAGTGAAGCATTTGAATCACGGTGCTGGTGACGAGTATTGAAAGAAAGACGAACAGAAAAATGTTCCCTAGACTTAAGGGAGGTGAGACGTTGCTTTCACGTATTTTGTACATATTACCACGGAAGACTAGTATCTGGAAAGGTCACGAAAGGATACGGGGCAAAGTTCAAGATTAGCAACAGAGAAGACAGACAAGGAGCTGGAGTGACTGACACAGCGGCAGCAACAAGACGCTGAAGCATCAAGCAGGGTGCGGGTGGGACAGCGCCGAGCGGCGTTTCCTCCCGTTATCCGCGGGATCTCTGCCGGTTAAGGACAACAAGCAAGTCCAACAGGACAGGCAATGCTATCTGGCTCTGGACGTTCAGGCTTCTTGTTTTAGAAAACTACGAGTGAGTGATTGAAGGCAGGGTGTCCTAAGCGCCACACATGTACTGACTGGGACAAACCATTGCTGTGTTTACGTCTAGAAGCTATAAACACTTTCTCTCTTTCTTCCCCTGCACATTGTGTACATCTTTCATCTCCGGAAAAGTGAGCAGTTGGAGATATCCTATTGTAGAGTTCTCATGGGAAAATAAAAACTTTAGCCCAGTGACTTAGCGAAGCTAGATAAAATGATTACAATTTATTGTATGACTCACGGAGTCACCACGGTTATGCAATGGAACAGGATATCACATAAGTATACAATGCACTTGGTATTTAGGACGAGAAACATTTTTCTGTGATGATTTCAAGTCCACAGACAATGACAATTCAAGTGTGTTTGCTTTCCCGTGTGTATCTGAATATATGCACAAAGATTATTAGAAGAGATACTGAATTAAGTCAATACGTATCAGAAGGTCTAAGTGCTCAGTGGTTACAAGTACTTGGCTGCTAACCTCAGGCCAGCTGTTTAAACTTCCAGAAGCTCTGTGGTGCAGTTCTAGGCCCTTGAAGAGAGTGATTAGAGTTGGAAATGACTTGATGGCCCTGGTTGGGGTTTTAACAAGTTCAAATGTCATTGTTGTTGTTAGGTGCCACTGACCCTCAGCCACCGTATGCACTACAGAACGAAGCACTGCACGGTCCTGTCATGAGAGGGCTTATTTCTTTTGAAACTATGAATGCAAAGCTTTAGAAATTATATTGGCTATCTATTAGTGGTCTTTCGTATTTTAGCACTTTAAAGAAAGATTTTCTCGGCCCACAGTGGTACTCAAGTACTTTTCTTTAGGACTGTAAGGTGAACGCTCTACATTCACGTGAGTGGAGTGAAATACTTTTTCAGTTTAGAAAGTCTCCATGCAAATGCCTCTCTAAGAAGCATCAGATGGAATGAACAGATTTTTCTATCATCTGCTTTGAGTTGAGTTAAAAAATCTGTGTTTTGAGTCCCTGCCAATGGCTACTGTACTAGGCTACCTGAGAGATGAATGATTGACACAGAAATTTTTAAAAAGCTGTCCTTGAAAACCCCCAGGAGCACGTGCTGGGCGGACACATAGTTGGGTGGGGGAGGGGTGTCTACACATCAAAGTGGACGCACAGCAACTGCTTTGTCCTCTTTTTTGTGGAAAAGATACTGTTTAGTGACAAACATTTTAAGTCTTAAGAAATTTCGTGTGTTTTGCAAAATGCTGTTTCTAAAGAAGCTACGTTTTCTATAGTTTTAAGTAAATAAAGTATTAACTGGTAATTTAGAATTAATGCCTACAGTATATAAAAAGTCATTTTAATTAAGTTTTTTAAGGGGTATCAAAGGTGGGTAGAGGGACTCAGTAAAATAAATCTCAACTAACTTCTTACTAGAGATGTTAAGTTTATAAGAAAGACACATTTGCAGCCTAATTAACAAAAGCTGGACACAAAACACCTGGTAGAGCCAAGGACAGACTCAACAGAAATCTTTGAACTAGTGCTTGTTTTTTTTTTTTAATAATTGAGATAATTCATGGTATACTCCTATTACCTGGTTTTTAAAATCCTTCTCCTTATTACTATTTCATTTTTTTAATTTTGCTAACATTTTATTATATTATTACTTCTTTAGTTTTACTTACAATTTTTATCACCTTATAGCTTCAGTGTATCAGGTCCTCTACAACCCACTCTTCATTCTACTTTTTTTTTCCTTTATGACTTTAGCTTTTCAAGAGAAAGATTGGGCTGTCTGCTTCCATAAATGGTTACATCTTAGAAATCCACAGGGACAATTTACACTGACCTATAGCGTTACTATGAGTCAGGATGAACTGGATAGAAGTGAGATTATTTAGCTTTTATTTCTATTCGCCTCTTTGTGACCTTGGTTCAGTCTTGAAATTTAGTACCACAATTATAAAAATTGGACTAGACCATCTCAATTTACATGCCACATATCACAAATAAATTTTTAATCTGAGGGTTGGCTGCACTTGGAATATATGTATATTCACGCCTGGTTCAATCTGCCAAAGACCCTGGATTATGTGGTCTGAGTCTGTGTTAACAGTTTATCATTAAGGGAGCTAGATGCTTTTTCTTTAGGACAAATTATAACTTTGGCAAGAAAACTCATTGTTACATATAGAAGAAAAGGCTCTATCTTATAAATACAAAAGGACTGTACTCAAATATTGTGCATAATTATTTCATTTACATTTTCTTATGTGGCTAAATTTTTGAGTGAAATGTATATTAACTATGGAAAATATAACTATGGAAATATATTAACTATATATTAACTATGGAAATGTAAGAGTAAGTGAAATAGTATTGCTACAAAATCATAGAAACATTTATTAAACAGAAATATCAAAATGCTAAGCTATTGTTTTTCCACTAGCTTCTTCTTAAGTCCCTACACTCACATATGTGTGTTACTGGACTTGTTTCTCTAGTCAGCCTGACGTAACACAATGAATAAGAAGACTTAAGTTTGAGGTTATTAAAATACATTATCAATGATGCTGACTCAAATGTTTGCCAAAAGCAGGTAATTTTCTCCCATATTCTGATGATTATAAGATGATTAATCATTCACACTTATCCTCAGGAGCATTGTTTGCTGGCCTGCATTTATTTCTTTTGGAACATAACCCTAGTTGACTGTATTCTGGGATACATCAGGGACACACTGTAATTGCCTTTGTCCAGCAGGAATTATAGTTAATTCAAGTCAAGGTTATATTTGGTATATTTAGAAATTATTATGATGCTAACAATTTTATTCTCATTTTAATTCCATAGTTTTTCCATCTTGAGATGTTCTTGGTTCTCATTGAAACTCAAAAATCCTTTGCAATAAATGAATGGCATTCCTTAATGAGACTTAGTTACTTGTTTCCTATAAAGTGTGTGATATGTATTATTCTGCTTATAAGATTTAATTTCAAATAGCTAATCTATACAGTTTTAATTTTATGATCAAGTAGCATATATGAGCTTGGGTCAAGTATACCTAAGCCTTCCAAGTGACATCTTGCTCCTCAACATTTTAAGAAGGTCCTGTGTAGAATATTTGCCCAATGCAAACTTTTGTTTGATTTCTTAGGTGCTATTTCCATGAGCATTGACTGTGAATCTAAGGAAAACGAAATCCTTGACAACTTCTATATTTTATCCGCTGCTTATCATGATGTTTTATGCTGGTCCAGTTGTTATTTACATTGAGTTGCAATCCACAATAAAGACTGCAGTCCTTGATCGTCATCAGCAAGTGCTTCAAGTCCTCCTCGATTGGGGGGAAGCTAGTTAATCACCTGTGAGATGCAGACAACACACATTGCTCCCCGAAAGGGCGATTTGAGTCCAGGAAGTAGTCCAAACATTGCATATAGAACATTCAAGACACTTGACCATCAGAGTAGGGCAGACATATGAATACCTACTTCTCAGGCACTATCTCATTATTCAACATTTTATATTTATGAAAATAGAAAAAAATATAATATGTGACATTTTGCACATCAGACCGAAGTACTAGGGAAAAGTAATGGCGGCTGTGAGGAAGCGGCAGTCTGACCCTCTCAGAACATTATATCATTCCCTCTGTGATGCCCTCACAGGTAAATAAACGAGGCACTTAGGTCGGTATGTAATGATGTGATTATTCTTCACTTTGAGATATGATAGGGTAATCCTCCATTTTAAGACAACCTGGATTTGGGATCTTAATAATGTTGGTAATTAAAAATGGGAAGATAGATACAGAAAAATAAAAAAACTGGGATAACCTTATTGTTGTTTGGTTTTTTCATTGAAATAGGTGAGCAAGTTTATACAAAATAACTAGAATGTTTTCTAAAAAGAGGAAAGAATGATTAAAAAGGAGAGAGATTGAACCTGGGAAAATTTCACGCTGTCGAGTTGACATTATACAAACTTGGAAGGTTACGTAGAGATCAAGCATTTGAAATTGAGACCATATACCCAATGCTGTTTGTGGGACCTTGGAATGTGACTATTTGTTGTCAGGCAGGGTTGAAAAACTGTTTTAAATGGAGCTTTCCAACCAGGTGTAGTTTTTATCAGTGATATTTATGATTCAATTAGCATCACAGAGAGCATGGTATAAAGTTTTGAGGTTTTATAACTTGCTTCTGTTTAAAGTTTTATTCTATAAAGCATTGTTTCTAAGTTCAGAAAGTGCTACGGCTTCTTATTCTTATTAATCACCTCTGAAAAGAAGTGGTTATTTCCCCCTATCAAGTATGTTTTCTTCTGCTTTTCTGTTGCTTGGACAATTTTCTGTTGTCCTTCCCAGTTTGTTCTCATTAAATTCCCTTATCTTTTCTCACATTTGTTTCCTTGTGATAAGGTAGAAAGCTCAGTCTTTCTGGTTCCTTAAACTGCTAATTAGTCTATTACACTTCTTTCACTGAAATTCCTTTTTTTATTTTAAATTTAGTGGAGGATGTTAGGGGATCAAATAAAAGAGAGAGAGAGAGAGAAATAAGAAATAGTGACTGGGGAATTTTATTATTAGACTTTCATTACTTCATTATTAGACAACATTATTGTTTGTCAATTTCTTATCTCCCATCTCAGTGATGACATTTTGAAAAAATTGGAAAGAATATTTTTCATGTATTTTTAATGGGTACTTCGGTAAATTAATGATTAAAATACTATAAATTAGAGAAGTTAAATTGGAGGAAATAATTCCTTGGTCAGACTTGAGAAAATAGAACTTTGTTTTAATGCCAGAAAAAAAAGCCTTGTGTGAAAAAGGAAAAATTATTTTGTGAGATGTAAAGGAATGTGTTATAGAAGCATGACAATGATATGATGGCGATATCACAATCGACTTAACATTATACAATAAGAAAGTACAATGGAAATATACTGTGTGAGTAAAGTCAATGCTAGTAAGAAATTCTAAGTTAATGAAAATAAACAGATTGAACCACTGGCCTACCTAAAAGGAGAGAGAGCAGAGATAACAATTGAAAAGAGTTTTCTAAGTAACAATAGAGAAGACTACACATGTTCACTGATGTTACTGCAGGACCTCTAATGAGGACCTAAAGAAGATTAGGAGGGGCCTGTAGTCAACATGACACTGTAAAGCATGCTCTCTGAAAGTCAGCATGTGGGAAGGCTATTAGCCTAATCATTTCATACCGATCTAAGAGAAAATTTTGCTTTAGATTTTCCCTTTATATAACTGACTTTAGAGTTATGTAAAGTCCATTCTGAAATGTCTCAACTGGAAAAGTTGGCATTCGTTTTTGTGTTCAACTAGAAGTCATCCTGGATCAAGCTTAATGAATAAAGAAACAAAGTATTATAAAATTAGCTAGCTTATAAAACAAACATTCTAAAAGGTTATTCAAAGGTTAGGGCATAAAAATATTGCTCACAGCAAAGTTTTCAGGGATGATGGCTTCTTTTGAAAAAGCATACAAATTCCTAGGATGGAGGACTAATTAAATGCGTGTGTTACATCATCAAATGTATTACTTCATAGTATGTGTATTCTTGATCTTTACAAAACTCTCCATCCATTATAAGATGTATCTCGACTTCAGAGGTATGACAATCTTAACAAAGCAGGGAAATGTGTTATTTGTTTAATGACTGAACAAATGAGTCATCCTTATATCTGATAAAATGCAGCCCTTTCTTGTGCTAGCCTGTATCAATGATGGCACATCCGCTTGTCATTTAAAGCCTGATGATCTTATATTTAAACATCCTATCTGGTTATAAATATATACTCTTTTAGAGAAACAGGTTTGTATTATGTCAAATAAAAGAGTCTGCCTTGCAAGAAATGCTATCAATGTAATCACCTTGATGCCAGCCATGCCATTCTAGCTTTAAGAATGCCTGAAATAAAAGCTGAATCAGTGAGTACTCTTTGGGGGGTTGTTTTCACTCAACTCCAAAAGAGATAAAGACTATACAAAAGCACCCACAGCCTGAAGAACTCACCAAGAACCCATTTAATTTTCCTAGGGGACTAATGGTCTGAAATGTAGGACTGCTTCCAGCGGCAGCTAGATGGACAGACAAGTGTCAGCTGACAGTTGTTCTGGGGGCTCTCATTTATACAGGTAATGAGGTAGGCCGAGGGTAGGCTACCCAAACCATTGAAACCATCAATACCATAGCATCAACACCCCCAAATGCAGATAAGCAAGAGGTTATCTCCCAGGGAAAGGTTATCCTTTATGTGGGCCTAGGGCTTCAGGGAGAGTACCTGTTGAGCTGAAGTTGTCATTTTGGAGCATTCTGTCCCTAGATTACATCTCAAAACCCTGACAATGGCCCTAATACCACCTATGCTCCACATTCTCCCTCAGCTCTGGGCAGTGGGAATTTGCAGCCAGAGACTGCAAAAGCAAGAAATCTGACCAAAAAAGACCACTCTGAGCGAGAGAGTTCCAAAGACAGACAAGAACACTTTTATGTGGCGGGTAAAGCGTTAAACCGGCTACAAGACAAGCCGCTGGACAGGCCAGTGAGCTTTAGAAGGACAACGAGGGCCGCCCTCAGTCTGCCCAGGTGCTAGGATCGGCCAGAGCCACTTGCCACTGCACACTGGCGGCTGAAGATGTTGACATTTCTCAAGCATATTTTATTTCTCATATCAGCGATCATTGTGACCGAGCTGTCAGAAATAAATTATTGGAAACAGTAGAGGTGGGAAGACAGAGAAGTGTGAGGCACGAGTCCTGGGAAACTGTGACTGTCAAGCAGAGCACATGCAGTGACAGAGCCCCGGACTGAGGCTACCCCCAGGCTGGCAGTGCCCTATGGATTGTCCTGGCATGCCTTCGGAAGAAGGGGGGGCTCTGTAATCCAATTCCAGGACTGTAATGCCCCAGTCTTAAAATGGGCATCTTTTTAGCAAGCTTGCCCTAAAACTGGGATTAGTTACCTGCAGGCTTGAGGGAAGTGCTGAGTACCCCTGCAGTGATACTTGCCACCCCAACTCCAGCCCTTTTCTCCAAAGGGTCAAAATATAGAACTACCAAGGACAGGTTTACCATGTCCATGGGAGAGAGAACAGCCCTCCCACGGGCGTAAGTCCTCATCTGTGCCAGATACTTGAGTTATCATTGTCATCTTTGGACTTTAAGTTAGGAATTGATAGGTACTGGTTTCACTGGACATTAGCATGCATTGGTGCATGGAAGAGCCTCTGGAAGTTGCTTGGTCCATTGCTCGTACCTGGTTAACCAGAGTCCCTGGTTATTAACATCTGTCTGGATGCCAGAGGCACTGGAAAGAGGACAGAGCATTTTGCGACCCACTAGCCCGGATAGGCCTTCAGCAGGCCAGTTTCCATTCACAGAGAACATAAATCCAATTGTCAGAATTAGGAAGCATCCCAGGTGATGGACTTGCCACTGTTAGGTGGGGGTGTCTGCATAGGGTATGTTGCCTAGCAGCAGGGCACAGGCTTGTCCATTATCTGTGAGCAGCGAGGGCAGTCTCTTAAAGTGACTTTGATGGCTACAGAGAGAGAAGATCCCTCTCTTTAGTGATAGCCCGGAGGGTCTACCGGCCTTTATGCTTTTCCTTCTGATGGAGCCACTTTGCCAACCACTCAGGGGGCGTCTCCTGTAAAATGCACAACAGAGAGGCCATCTGCTTGGGTATTTCCAGGTGGGGTGAATGGGCTGTAGGCCAGTATGTGAGACATGACAATGTCCATGCTCTGTATGCAAGTACAGCCCTCCAAAAAGTCACCCCCCATTCAAGTGGCCCTTAGCTCTGCCCATTGGGTCCCCGCCCTTCCCCACTGTTGACCTACCTACTACCTGTAACTGGCTGGATAATCGCTGTTGTCCCCTGGGGAGAGCTGCTTTGAGACAAGCCCTGTGTGTACCAGGATGCCTCAGGTCGAGGCCCTGCGGCCTCTCACGTGGGCTTTTCCACAGGGACAGCTATGTACTTTGTGGGTTTTCTGTCTCCTCAGTGACATGTATTGCTGGCCCAAGTATCTAGTACTATTCAGCCCTCGGAGTCCTAGCTTACTGGGTGTCTCTCTGCACCACTGAGGCTCCTGTGGCGACGTTCCCCAATAGCTGGAAAAGGCTTGTACACAGCACAGAGTTGGTTTCGGTAGGGTAACCTGGTCTCTGAGGGAGCACTGCAGGCACTCGCTCGTCTATGCCAGGAAGGTCGGAAGACAGCTAGTTGACCAACAGACTAGAAGAGATCCATATTTGTGCCCATCCCAAAGAGAGGGGGCCCAGGAGAATATTCAGACTATGAGATGACATGATTGTTATCGCACACAATCAATTCCCGCTTGAGATCATCCCACATTGTTACAGCACAGCATGGACAGGAAACTCCCAGAACATCCGGGGAGATTCAGAAGAGAACCTGGACGAAGGGATATCATTGCTGATTTCAGATCGAGCTTGGCTTACAGAGGGAATACCAGAAAGATGTTAGCTTGCATTTCATTGACGATGCAAAGACATTCGATTGTGTGGACCGTAATAAACTGTGGATGACCTTCAGGAGAATGGGAACTCCAGAACACTTCATGGTGCTCATTCGGAACTATACATGGATCAAGAGCAAGTTTTGTGAACAGAACAAAGGACTGCTGCCTGGTTTAAAATCAAGAAAGGTGTGTGTCAGGGTTGTATCCTCTCAAGAAAGATGTGTGTCAGGGCTGTAGCCTCTCAGCATACTTGTTCAATCTGTATGTTGAGCAAATCGTCAGAGAAGCTGCCTTCTGTGAAGAAGAGTGTGGCATCAGGACGGAAGGAAAGCTTAACCTGGCTTGTTGAACATAGGAGGACTTGAAGCACTTGCTGGTGAAGATCAGTGATTGCAGCCTTCAGTGTGGGTTATAACTCAACATAAGGAAAAGCAAGATCCTCACAACTGGACCAATGGGAACATCATGGTAGTTATCAAAGCTCAGCAAACTCTCGGATGCTGTCACGACGCTGGGCTAATGATCTCCCTCATGCAGCTAATATATCTCTGTCATTATCTTGTTCCTGTTCCATTTGGGTCTTAATAAACAGTCTCTTTAAATAAATAATAAGAGTAAATAAACAATAAGAGTAAGAATGTCTGCACTCATTTTCAAAGTGAATCAAGGTGGTTCCTTTTGATGTCTTTGGGCTGTTGTTCTTGGTTCTTGATCTGAAATTAATGACATGGTTTCACTTCCTGAATAATTTAAAATGGGATTTCCCTTTTCAAAATGCAATTTGGAAATTTAATTTGATATGTTATTATTTTCATAGATTCTCTTACATATGTAAAAATCAAAAGATGGATTTGAAAGTCTTCAAATACAAAGTCTTTATAAAATTGATTTCTTCTCCTCCTCCTTTGTCCTCCGACTCTATTTTCTCTTCATCCATCAGCTTCTTTCTCCTTCTCCTCCCTGTGTTCACACAGAGGACAGCTCGGTGTTTACCAAAACCACTAAACTACAAGCCACCTGAATAACACCATGCTCAACAAAGATTAAAATTGCCAAGGCTTTAGTCTTGCTTTGACTTGCTATCAGTGCTCATGGAAGCAATAGGCAAGCGGTCAAGACACGTTGCATTTGGTAAATCTGCTGCACAAGAACTCCTCCGAGTATTGAAGAGCAGGGATGTTTCTTTGAGGCCTAGGATGTGCCTGATCTAAACCACGGTCTTCTCCATTGCATCATATGCGTGTGAAAGTTGGACACTAGAAAAATTGGTGCATTTGAACTGTGTGCTGGAGAAGAATATTGAAAGTGCCACCGACTGCCAAAAGGACAAACTAACCCACTTGGCAAAAGGGAGGCCAAAGTGCTCCTTAGAGGTCAGGAGAGTGAGATCTCGTCTTACCTACTTTGGACATATTGCCAGGAGGGACCAGTACCCGGAGAAGGACATCAGGTAAAGTAGAGGGGCAGTGAAAAGAGGAGGACCTTCAGGGATATTGATTAACACAGTGACCGCAACCATGGGCTCAAACATGACAATTGTAAGGATGGCCCAGCAGCAGGCTGTGTTTCACTCTAGTGTCATTATGAGTCAGAACCTACTTGACAACACCTGACAACATTTCTATCCCCATCTCTATATCTTCATATTTATATCTAGAGAGATGGAGTATATCAGAGCTATGTATGTAACGCTTTTAATGTGATCCCAAGCTATAATTATTTAAAATCTTTGTTTAAAGAGAAGATGTACATGTACAAAAACTCATGCATATAATAGTATAAAATGGAGGGCTAACTTTTTAGTAATTAGAGAATCAATTATATAACACGTACAACAAATATTCTTCAGAATAGACAATCATGAATTTCAAAGAGCTGGACAATTTTGTATGGAAAAAGAAAATAAATGAGAAATCAATGAAAAGTAGAAGACTTTTTGCAGCTAGAAAAAAATACTAAATAAGAAAAGTACTATGACATAGAATTAAAAAAAACCCAATACTTTGTATGGAGATGTATAAAATAAATCAAGCTGAATAGGAAGTTTAAAAATAAAAAGGATTATTAATAATCTAGTAATCTTTACCGAGATCATGTAGACAGAGTACATATTGCTAAAGGATAAAAATGCCTTTTTAGCAACATGTCCATTATTAATTTTCTTATTATTTTTGAACAATTCTGCTTTTTAAAAACAGAGTGTGCCTGGTTAAATTGAATACTTTCTGGTTAAACTGAATATTTGTTTTCTTAATTTTGTCCTGGTGGCACAGTGGTTATCCACTGGGCTGCAATCTGCAAGGTCAGGAGTTTGAAACTACCAGCTTCTCCGGAGCAGAGTGCATTTCACTCCTGTAAACAGTAGCCGTTTCGAAACTCACAAGCGCTCCCTCTCCTCTAGGGTCATTGGGAGTCAGAATCGATGTGATGGAAATGAGCTGGGTTTCTTGGTATTTTGTGTATTGATTTTAGTTAAATCTTGCCTTGATGTGAAACTTGAAATAGCATGGTATTGGTTGAGTGAATATATGAAAAATGTGATTTGAGACAGATTTTGAAAGCAGCAATTTAGAGTATAAAAGTGTGAAATGAATCGGAAGCTTGCTGTTATACTACTACCTACAAAAATCTTAATTTGTAAAATAGATTTGAGCGTTAAGGTCTAGTTTTCTTATTTTTGCTGTCCATGGATTTCTGGAAGGCCAACTGCTTGTACAGCATCACGGATCGGCGTGGAGCTCACGCTGCCGTCGCATCGTCACATTGGTATTCTCTCTGTGTCTGCCTCTGCTGAGACCTTGAGAGGACAGAAAAGCAAGTCTCAGAGACGAGGAGGCACAACCGCGCCAGCAAAGGACAGTGTCAGGCCAAGCACGGAGAGGGTGTACTCCCTTCCTTCTCTGGAGACTGGGGCTGTGTACCCTTGAACAGCTGAATCATTTGCATAGATTACATGTTTTTCTGAAACAGAGATTCATTCGGAAGCTCATTATACATCTTATCACAATGCATCTTTTTGATAGCTACGGTCTCATTATTATCAAATAACTTGATTTTAAAGAGCTTAGGCAATTAAACAGACAATATTAATTTTCCTCTGATTATATATATCATTTTCTTCTGCCTTCATAGTGTGAGAATCGATATGGTTTTTAATGGCTTTGAATCTACTGACTTCCAATAATTGTATTGGTTTCTGGTTTTTTTTTTATTTTAAAGGAGGTATCCTGTTTAAATTCAAGAAAGGCTAAAATTTCCTGAAATTATAAAAGATATGTTGTAATTTATTAACAAAAACATTTATATTTTTAAAAAGTAAATAGACGGATTTATTTTTTCCTTTTCACATTTAGATTATTCATGTATACATAAAGACTCTGATATAAAGCTACATGTATAAATTATAATATTATATGATCCTAAACCACATATTAGCAAAATAGTTGAGGGAGCATAAGACTTATTCTTATTTAAGCTTTGTGCTAACACAGCACAGTCTTATATAAATTTTTTAAAAATCACAGATCTGTCTCCAATAATGATTGTCCATTAGTTTACATGTTTACACATGATGAAGCCATTGATCTTGATCTTGAAATGTAAATTATTCATAATTCAGATTTTTAAAAAACATAATTACAATATTGTACCAGAAAAATGCTTTTATTTGAAAATTTTAAGATACCTTAACTTACTGGAATGCTGATGTTTCTGGCAATTAATAGCACAATTGCTAATTTCATTGAAGAAACCCTGATGGCCAGCGGATTACAGCACTCTCTGCTACTACACACAAGGTCAGCGGTTAGAACCCACCAAGTTCTTTGTGAAGACAGATGAGGCAACCAGCTTCCTGAGAGATTTTTAGCTGAGAAGCCTGGTGCACAGTCTTCTCTGTCTTACAGGGTCTCTACGAATCTGGCTCTGCTGCACTGGGTTTGCTCTGGAATTGTATTGAAAGTGGAGGTTTGTGTTTGTCCTTGGGATTTCGTTTGGATATTTTGTTATATTAGAATTTTCTTGATTATTAGTAAGAGGCAAATAAATAGACAATAATACCTTTTGCTTTACTGTTTGTATTCCATTCACCCCTCCTTCAATCCCCTCGCCCTAAACCCAGTGATCTTTAAGTAAGATAACCTCAATTCAGACCAGTTGTTTATAAAAATATAGACAAATGATTTGCAGCTTAAGTTGAGAAAGAGTTTTGGTCACTTGACTATTAAATAGGTAGTTACAGACAGTATAATTTTAAGATAATAGTTTTAAACATATCTAATGTCTTTCTACTCTTAATTCATAATAAAAATGTGTAAGACAAAAAAATCATGTAAAAGAAAGATAATAAAACTGTAATATCTTATCTCAGGAAAATATTTTCTTTTTATTATTTTTTTTCTCATTTTATTGGGGACTCATGCAACTATTATTGCAATCCATACATGCATCCATGTGTCAAGCACATTTGTACATTTGTTGCTGTCATCATTTTCAAAACCTTTGATTTCTACTTTAGCCCTTGGTATCAATTCCTCATTTTTCTGTCCATCCCTCATAAATCCTTGATAATTTATAAATTATTTTTTTTCATGTCTTACACTGACTGACCAATATTTACTTTCAACCACTTTTCTGTTTTCTGTCCAGGGAAGGGGTTCTATGTAGATCATTTTGATCGGTTCCCCTTTTTTTCCCCCACCTTTCTTTTCCCTTCCAGGTATTGCTACTGTCAATATTGGTCCTTACGGGCTTATCTGTCCTGGATTCCCTGTGTTTCCAGTTCTTATCTGTACCTGTGTACATGCTCTGGTCTAGCCAGATTTGGAAGGTAGAACTGGGATCTTGATGTGTGTGGTGGGGGAAGTATTAAAGAACTAGAGGAAAGCTGTATGTTGCATTGGTGCTATACTGCACCCTGACTGGCTCGTCCCTTTCCTGTGACCCTTCTCTACAGGGATGTCCAATTGTCTACAGATGGACTGTGTGTCTCCACTCCACACTCCCTCTCGTTCACAATGATATGATTTTTTGTTCTTTGATACCTGATACCTGATCCCGTCAACACCTAATGATCACACAAGCTGGTGTGCTTCTTATATGTGAAATGTGTTGCTTCTAAGCTAGATGGCCACTTGTTTATCTTCAAGCCTTTTGGGGGCTATATCTTTTGCTAGCCAGGCACAATCAGCTTTCTTCACTACATTTGCTTATGCACCCATTTTGTCTTCAGTGATCATGTCGGGAAGGAGAGCATCATGGATGTCAGGTTATTAGAACAACGTGTTCTTGCATTGAGAGAGTACTTGAGTAGAGGCCCAATGTCCATATTCTACTTTAATATTAAACCTGTAAATATGTGTACATAGATCTATTTTCCTATTGTTATATATATATTTGCATATGTGCATGCCTGTATTTAGCCTTCTCTAAATGCCCTTGCCTCCCAGTTCTTTCCTCTATTTCCTTTTACCTTTCCTCTTGTCCCACAATCATGTTCAGCCTTCATTTGTGTTTCAGTAATTCCTCTGTTACATTGCCCTTGATCAATCCCTACCAGGCCTCCTACACCTTCCTGGCCATCAATTTTGGATCACTTGTTCCTTTGCCCCTGGGTTTGTTAACATCCACTTCCTTTCCCCTGTCCCCCACCCCGGCCCACGTCTCCCATGTGCCTCTGGAACCATCAGCCCTGTTGTTTTCTCCTCCAGATTGTTTAATCAGCCTATCTTATCTACATAGATCTGCAGAGATAATAATATACACAAGAAACAAGACAGAGCAAAAGAACAAGAACAAAAGGGTGGGGAAAAAAGAAGCAAGAAAAGCCTGTAAATAGTTCCAGGTCTGTTTGTTGACCTTTAGGAGTGTTTTCTGGTTGAGTCTGATGGGGTGTCACGCCCTAGCCCCAAAGTCTATTTTTGGTATTTTCCAGAGACTTCATTGCTTTGCTCCCCTTGCTGCTCAGTTGCATGCCCTAAGCATATTGCCCCGGAGTGATGGGGTCAGATCAGGCACAATTCCCTCACTGTGCCTCCAGTGTTATCCCTCAAATCGCTATGAGTCGGTAAGGGATGTCGTGTTTCATGGTGGGGCTGGTTCTATGGTCCTCTCGACATTGACTGCTCTGAGCAGAAATATCGTCCTTGGCGCTTGGTGGGCCACGTATTCCACTCTCTCTCCTTCCCTCTTCTTTTGCTCCTGTGTGCTCTGTTCAGATGTGTCCCTCTCCCTGAACTGTAGCTTCAGTGCTGTCCTCTAAAGTGAATTCTTCAGGGGAGGTGGGGGGTTGTCCAGATAGTTGGGATTGGGCCAGCCCTGCAGACTTCTCTTGCTTTCCTGTTTCATGCTGGTATGTTACATTCACGTCTTGGTGCACCGGGGTGGAGTCTGTTCCCTTTCTTCAAGAGAATATTTTCTTTGATAGAGACTATGAGATATTTAAATGCAAATATTGGCCAAAGTCTTATTCTCATTTCAAATATTGTCATCTACAGAAAGTTTTAACATCACTTCAAATGTTGACAGATCTAATCAATGGATTACTAAATTGATTAAATCTTTGTGTTCACATGACCTTTTATTGCATTGATAATATGATTATGTAGGTATTTGTATATCAATAATATAAGGTACTGCATTTTCATATTATATCATATCTTTTATATAAAATCAAAGAATAGTTTTATATTCAATTAAGAAGCATCCTTCAAGTAATAACTTGAAATGAATACCTCATGTTTGTGTGTGCGCATGTGTGTGTATAGATGGTGTATATATATATATGGTGTATATATATGGTGTGTATATATATATACACACACACACATATATGTATTTCAGTGAAACAAATTTGTCACTTTGTCTAATGGAAATGTCAGAAAAATTTGCTTTTCTATAGGGAAAACATGAACAATGAGTTAGAAATGTGAAACCATAATGACTATAATATAAAATGATGAGTTGTATGAGCCCCAATAAATGATTAAAAAAATAAACTTTAACTCAGCTCTATACCTGAGTACTTAACGTGTTTCTATAATTTCTGAATTGATGAGACTAACAGAATATCAGAATTTTTCTAGGTAACCTTGGTAGTGTATTGGACTGTGCTTAGGCTGCTAACTGCAAGGTCAGTAGTTTAAACCCACCAGCTTCTCTCATTACTTTTCTGCAGGAGAAAGACGGGGTTTTCTGCTCCTGGAAGATTTACAGACTCAGAAACGCTATATACATTTGCTAGGGATCAGAGTTGACTTCAACAGCAGTTGGTAGATTCATCTATTCCTAAAGTGAAAATTTTATTTACATGTATAGCATAACATGATATATTATATAACTCTAATAAAGTAGCAGGTTTACATTTTAAAAAAGAATAGTTTCATATATCTCAAGAACTAAATAATTTAACTGGAAAGGTACTTTTTAACATAAAATTTTTATTATTTTACTGAAAAATATTAAATATACTACAGTGACACTGATTCATTGGATAAAATCAACAGGATCTTCTAGGAAATACTACAATGGCTTTATCTTATTAATCTGCTATGTTCGCCACAAATGGCATGTAGAAATATGTTGGCCATTTACCACACCTTATCTAGAAATGCATTAGGGGGAGACTGTTATAGAAAGCATTCATTCACTAAGGAAATTGTTAAACAGTTTATACAAAGTGTTTTCCCTGTATAGTTTCCCACAAACAATGATGTTTATCAAGTGTTTCTAATGATAACTTGAGGCACTGTGTTATATTTTATCAGTTTGGGAAAAGGGCGTAAATTGTTGGAGAACATAGTGTACAATAATATGCTTTTCCTTGTTTAAAATTGAATGATCAATCTCTTAGTTAGCCTTTGTTCCATCACAGCTCCATTCTGTATACTGAATATTCAGTATACACAATGATTTCAACCTTGAGACTTTACATATTTGTCTAGAAATATTATCTCATAATATGTTCATATTGGGAAATCAAATATTCTTCATTTCTCCTTTCCATCTAATAATATTTCATTTCAAGGGCTTTTAAAGACAGTTCCACTTATATCGAAATAATGTATACACACAAATTTGGTTACAAAACAGGTCAAAACTATGGACAGGGAAACATATTTTTCCTTTAGACCAGTCTGGTGCACAATAGGCTCAAAGTTGTAGGAACAAGTTTAATCAAAATGGGAATAATGAGAAATAATTATATACATAAATAAGGCCTTTGCTCCATTCCATATGACTCGAACATATTTAAAAACAAAATGAGAATCCAATTTTTTCGTATCAAAACATGCTTTTCTATGAATATAATTCTGTTGATGGTAAGAAAGACATCAAATAGTGTAAGAACCTGCCAAAATATATCTCCAAACTATTTTTTCAATTATACAGGCTATGTAAAGCCAATGTAGCTGTCAATGACATAAATTTCTAAACTTGAAGCTGCCTATTTCATTTTGATCATGAACATACGATAGCTACTATCTATCCAAAGGCATCTGGAACTGAACTGAATAAAATCTAAAATTTGCACCCAATCCAGATAAACATAGCTGAGCCCAGCCAAGATCAACCAATCTCCAAGATTCAGTCACCAAAAGATATCTAAGGTTTAAAAAAGGTCACTGAGATTCTGTCCTACCATCGTTGCTGTTGTTGGAAGGTTCCATCCAGTCCGTTCTGACCCATAATGCCCCTGTGCACAGCAGAACGAAACCCTGCCTGGTCATGTACCATCCACACAATTGTTCCTGATCGTTGCAGCCATCGTTGCAGCCACTGTGTCAATCTATCTTGCTGAAGCCTTCTCCCATTTATTCTGGTGCCCCTCTATTTGACCAACCATGATGTCCTTCTCCAGAGACCGGTCTCTCCCGACAACATCCACAATTTGTAAGGTGAAGTCTCACCATCCTCATCGCCCAGGAGCACCCTGGCCCTACTTTTTTCAAGACAGATTAGTTTATCGTTCTAGGAGTCCATAATACTTTCAAGATTCTTCACCGCCACCACAATTCAAGTGCGTTCATTCGCTTACGCGCTTCCCTATTCGATGCCTAGCTTTCACCTGCATATGAGGACCGTGCCTTGGGCCAGGCACAGCATAGTCCTCAAAGTCACATCTTTGTTGTTCACCACTCTGAAAAAGTCTTGTGCAGCTGATTGACCGAGTGCATTGGGTCTTTTGATCTCTTGACTGCGGTTTCCATGAGCATGGAATATAGACCCAAGCAAGAAAAAATCCTTGAAAACGTCAACCTTTTCTCCATTGATCAGGATGTTGCTATGGGGCCCGTTGCGAGGGTTCTGGTTTTCCTTACAGTGAGTTGCAATCCGTACTGAAGGCTGCGGTCTGATCTTTAACGGCAAGTGCTTCAAGTGCTCCCTTTCAGCAAACACGGATGTGCCGTCTGCACATTGCAGCTTGTTGATAAGCCTTTCTCTAATCCTGATGCTGCATTCTTCTTCATATAACCCATATTCTCTGATTATAAATGCGGCAGAGGGATTGAATAAGTATGGTGAATGGGTACAACCCTGATGCACCCCTTTCCTGATTTTAATCCAAGCAGTAGTCCCTTTTTCTGTTCCCACAACTATCTCTTGCTACATGTACAGGTTCTGCATGTGCATAGAGAAGGGTTCTGATTCTACTTCTTCTCAAAGCTATCTACAGTTTGTTCTGATCCACACAGTTCACTGCCTGCGCATAGTCAGTAACACAAACAAACATCTGGGTGGTATTCCCCACTTTCAACCACGATATATCTGACATCGCAGTGATGTCATCTCTTCATCTAAGGCCAATGGGAAAAAAGGTGCGGAACAGAACAGGTCAAAGGGCAACTGTAGGACACAAGTAAAAGTTATCAGGAAATGGGCAGGAACCTAGAGGGAGGAAAGCACAAAGGCAGAACACACTCAGGATATCTCAAATTGAAAGAAGTTAGGACAATTTCCAGCCCTGACATGAATTTTGGAAGATTTTATGGACAAAACATTGAGTGATGCAAGAAAAATGCATGGGGAAGGTGGGGAGTCGAAAGGAGGAAAGGGGAACTGATTGCAATGACGGACCCGTAAACATACACCGCTCCAGAGGGACGGACAACAGAAACCATGGGGGGAGGGGAACACTGGTCGGTGCAAGATATGCAAATAAAAATAGTTTATAATTTATCAAGGGGTCACAAAGGTGGTAGGGGGGAGGGAAGGTAAAAAGAGGAGCTGATACCAGGGGTTCAAATAGAACATAAATGTTTATGAAATAATGATGGCAACATATGTACAAATATGCTTTATTCAATCGACATACGGATTATTATAAGAGCTGTATGATCCCCAATAAAATGATCATTTAATAAAAAAAAATTTTAAACAACATTATCTCATGCTTTCTGAAATTGAAACTGCTTTTTTTCATCCTAGCAAAGATAAACTTTCCCTTTCCCCAACATTTTTCTATTATTTATATTCAGCTATAATAAGGAGGCACATCCTAAAACTCCTTCCCCATTGCTCACCCTCATCCAGGTTGACACTGATTCAAGTGTTACTGGAACATCATTTTCTTCCCACTGTGTAGTCTCTCTTTTCAACAAGAAATGTACTGGTTTAAGGAGAATAAAATAGATCACAGAGCTCTCTTTTTTTTTCTTTTAAGGTTTGTCTTGTTTCATATCACATACCACATATTCCTTATTACTGAATAAAAGTTATCCTTTAGTATTTTATATGCTATAGCGTCAGTATATTTGATAAACCCCAACATGTTACACTATTCCAATAACAAAATAAAAGACAGAAAAAGCAATATCTGTTTCACTCCACACCCTCAGAAAAATTTTAATATTTAAACATCCTGAGAAATAAACTCTAAAACTCAATTCACGGCAGTAAATCAAAATAATAATGAAAAATAAGCTCCTAAATGGCAAACTTCCTAAAAAAATTATTAGATTTCAATCATCTTGTGAATTTCTTGTGATAGAGCAAAGGATCTCAGCTCATGTCCTTTACAGATGATAAAATAATCTTCAGACACCAGCTGGCTTTTGCTTTATATTCTTTCTTCTGGGGTGCACTTTAAGGCAGTTTTTCCCAGATAGCACTAATCTTTCAAGATGGTTTGTGAGATCAAGTTTCTTTGAACAAATGTATTTGGGAGCTGTGTTACAATCTTGAAAATTCCTAGTGGACATTAGCATTGTAAGAATATTGAAGAGTGGACTCATTTTAGCCAACCAAATGTTACCAGTGGAAAACTTCTTGAGAGTATACATCTAATCTGAAAATGTCAGAAACTAGCAGATGCTACTAAACTATCCACCCAAGGGGCCAAAGACAGCAATTATATTTCATGGACACATCTCTAAATCTTGATGTGCTAGGCACAATTCTAAAAGGTCCGGCTGCCACAGACTCTTTGATAACAGACTCCAAGAGGGGTAGGACGTCTCAGATTGCACAGGAGGGAGATTCTGCAATGTTTTGAAGATAACAAAGGCACGTGCTAAGAAATATTAGCAACTTCTATGAACTGACAGCCTGCAAAAAGAGAGTGGCTTCCAGTGTACAATCCCCAGGTAGGTGATTCTCCTAGCAGTTCAAAAGAGTTTGGAAGTGGATTGTTTCCCCCATAGCCACCAGATGAGATCAATACCTTTGATATCATTGCAAATATGCTGCTTTAGAACTTCAATAATCTTTTTTTCTTTAGAAATGACATTTTTAAAATCCTTAGCCCAAATTCTGTCAACCTATCTTCCTTCACTCCATACCATTTTCTTAGTTTCTGCACACCAATTGCATTTATACAACCGTGTTTTATCTATTTCCTGTTCCCTTTCATGGATTGTTCTGTTTCCTCTCTCAACCCCCATTTTCCAGAACAAATGACTTTTAATTTTTCTTTAATTCTCGTAATCGTTCTTATATATTTTTCTACATTATTTTCTCTACCTATTTTTTTCAACTCCTATTCCACGTGTTGTGGAGCTTTAGCAATGTCCTCTATGTCTCTTCACTTTTCTGCTGTGCTTACCAAGGTTTTTTTCTTCTCCTTTTAACTTCTTCTAGGAATTAGAGTCACGCCGCTTTTTATAACAATTCATTTTGGCAATTTTAAGTATTTTTCTTTGTCCTTCTTTCTACTCTGAGTTTTGCTTCAATGATCTCCAATTGGCTCTCTTTCTGTGCTGGCCTTCTACATATGAAATTTGGTATCTTCTTTTGATTGTGCAATTAAGTCTCTTTTATTATTGCCTTCAAATGTTTCAAATTAATTGTTCTCAAAATTCGTATTTATTTGGTTATAGGAGGATACCTGTAACTGAAATGACAACATGGATATTCTGTCATAAAATTGAGACTTTTCCTTGTATTTGAGAGCGGGGTTCTTTCTTCACCCTACGACACTAATTTTGGGGGCTCTTATCCACATTTTCAAACTCCCTGCTTCAACGTGTAAATAAACATTTCAACATAATAATGGTTGTAACTGGAAGTACAAATAAAAATCTAATTTATGTTCTTTATATTCATGTATGCTGTTCAATGTCGTAGAACTGGGACAATCCTCTTGTGTCTCTTACGACACATCTGAACTGACCCTAAAGCCACAGCCATTCTCCAATTCTACCGTTAATTAATTTAATAGGGCTATGATTTCACCAGCAATACATTTCTTTTAATATTATTAGACAGTATAAAAATTTTATTCCATTGAAATTAAGTAATTTTAGTTAGATTTATTAAAATAGTCACAGTCTCAGTACTCTATGCTGTTAAAACTTAACTACTTAATATTAAGGAAATTGAGGCATATGATGGAGTTTGCATTCAAGGTGAAATATTAAAAGAGATGTATATGAAACTCTCCTAGCCTATGGTTCTTAAGTTTGCAAAAGAAATTTTGGATGTATGAGCCCTGATCGTGAAGTAGATTATGCACCAGGTTACTAACCAAAAGGTCAGCAGTTTGAACTCACCAGCCATTCCATGGCATAAAGATGAGACTCTTTAGTCTTGTAAAGAGTTCCATCTTGGAAACCCATAAGGGTAGTTAGTTATACCCTGTCCTACTGAACTGCTATGAATCAGAATTCACTCAATGGATGTGTGTGGAGTGAGTTTTTCAATATATATGTCACTCAGCTCTTTTCCTGAAGAAGTGCTAGCAATGTTTCAAATGTTAGTTCAGTACCTACAGAATTCACACAATTTTTGCTTTATAAAATTTTATTCATAATAGAAATATATTAATAGAAAAAATAATTACTGTCAAATGACCCCAGAGTCCTAGAATATTTTAAGTGGGAAAACGTTTAATGTTATACAAGGAGAGCACTAACACTCTCAAAGAGAATTAGTTATTGTCAGCAAATAGCTTCAGCAATATTCTTTTTCATTAGAAAGTTAATAGAGGAATCGAAGTTTATCATGCTATTAGCTGAACATTTTAATCACAATCTGCAAGTTGTTTTATAAGAAACTTGAGAGGAAAATTACTCTTTGCCTCAAACTGACAACCATCCTCTTCAGAATTCTTCAGCAAGAATATTTACTGCTGTTCAATCAAGTCCCACTCTCATCGACTACATGTGAAAGAGATGAGTTTATTCACAGGGTTTCCAAGCATTCCTACTAAGACACCCTACTCATGTGACTGGGTTCCAGAATTCATTGCAATAGTCACACAAAACTCACAATGATGGACTTATTAGGAAAATTAAGAGGTCATAATTCAGGTGAGAAATTTTCAGGATAGAGTTGTCCAGACCGAACTGTTTCTTCTCTGCCCTGCCCACCATAGGACTTTCTCTGCCTCTTGACAATTCGACCAGGCCTCTACAATGTTACAAAGCCCTTTTACGTATGTCAACCAGAGCCCAAAGTGCCTGCTACTTCACTGTAAGCTTCAACCTGAAAACCCTCAGCTCTAGCTCCATGAGTTTGCAAACCCAGTTCCTGCAATTGGAGACCAGAGTGAGGATAAAGTTGTCTGCTCCTTAGGCAAATGGAGCAGGGCCGCCACCTTCCATGAGTCGTGGCAGGTGGGAAAGTGCTGATGGTTCAGCCACGGGAGCTGATGAAGCAAGGGTTAGCTTGTTTCTCTGTTACGATAAACAGACACTTGCCTCTTATTCCCTGACTAAAGCTGCAGAAGGCAGCAGTCTGCAAACTTAGCAGTTCAATTACTTCATGTCTCCAGCTTCATCCTCCTCTCTTATCTATGAATAGCTTGGCTGATGTGTTCATATATCTTTGTAAACCTTCAAAGAATTGTGAACTGTCCTAATGTGTAATCCTGTCACACGTTGCAGGCTACATGCAGGAAAGGTATTTAAGGCCGCCTCTAATAAAGTTAGGGGCGCTGGAGTGTCAATATTGCAGGGACCCCTGTGCCTCAACTTTGACTATCCTTTTTGTATATAAAATTTCTCTTTTTTTACATTTTATTAGGGACTCATACAACTCTTATCACAATGCACACATATACATACATCAATTGTATAAAGCACATCTGTACATTCTTTGTCCTAATCATTCTCAATGCATTTGCTCTCCACTTAAGCCCTTTGCATCAGATCCTCTTTTTCCTTCTCCTTGCGTTTCATACCCTCTCAAACCCATCCAATTTGTAAGACAAGAGCTAACTCCATACTGTCTTACAGCAGTGCACTCCACAAGTCAACCTCCTTCCCAAACCTACTCAGCGCTTTTTTTGTTCAATGTGTTGGGAGTCCCACTATTCTTTCTCATGCTCTGACTTTTGATTCTGCTGTTACTGCTTCTCTGATGTCAAAACTGTCTCCTGGATCAAGGAGATTCAATTCACAGGGATCTCAGGGACCAATAGACATGCTCCACTCCTGGTTCTCCTCTCTTTCGAATAGGATGATCCCCTTCCTCTTTTCTGAGTTGGCTGATTTTATACCCAGCAAGATGACCATCACAATGGACCTGTTAATACTCACAGGCTAATTATATAATTCAATTAACATCTGCCCCACTTTTTTATTCAAACTCTTCAAGAAAATCAAAGTCATTTAGTGGGAGTCACAGAGGCCACGGCTATAAGTATCAGAGCCTTCTTACGTCATCCACAGCATTGCATTAACTTGAAATCTTTCATATGTCAGTTTGTCATACTGTCAGAACAGGACATGGTGTGAGGGATATCATTACTGATGTCAGATGGATCTTGGTAGAAAGCATAGAACAACAAAAAGTTATGTTGTATTTACATTTGTTTTACTGACTATGCAAAGGCATTCAATTATGGAGCACATAATACCTTACTGTGTTTATGAAAAATGTTAAATAATGCCAAAAGCACAATTTTCCTTTCAGAAGTACAATGCACAGAATTAAATTAATAATGACAATAACAATTCATAATTTTCAGACAAAAAGTATAATTTTTTAAAATTCCAGTGCAGACTAACAATGATATTTTATGGAAATATAATTATAAAAAGCCACTTAAGGTATCCTAATTCATTAAAATAATATGTAAAAATACTTTCTTGCTGTAAGATACAGAAATTTAATATTGGTGCTTTTTTATAACCTGGGTTCTATGGTGACTTGGGACTTTGGTTTAATGGGGAATACATATTAATCATAGCTTCCCCTATACGTGCTCAATGAGGGTACATTCACTCCTCACTTACTACCATGATTAGGTTCAAAGACCGGGTCACTATGCAAAGTTGGGATATGTGACTGATCTCTCCTGAAAACATGTCCAAAAATGGGAGCTAAAATCTTGCCACCATCCCTGGTTAGGACCATACTGGCAGTCTTTCTTCCAAGACAAATGTGTTTGTTCTTCTGGGCAGTCCAAGGCATGGCCACTAAAGCTTCCATTCAAATGCAGCACTCTTCTCAGACTTACTTATTCCCTGTCCATCTTTCACAGACAGATGAGGCAACTGAGAATACTTGGGTCAGTCAGACCTTGGTCCTCACAGTGACATCCTTGTTCTTCAACACCTTAAAGAGGCCTTGTGCAGCAGAGTTGTCTAATGCCACCCATTGTGTGACTTCTTATGCCTGCTTCCCTAAGTATTGATGGTGCATTCAAGTATATGACATCTTGACAATTTTGGTCTTTTCTCCATTTACCAGGAAGTTGTTTATTGGTGTGGTTGTGAGGATTTTTGCTTTCTGTGCCTTGAGTTGCAATCTACATGACAAGTGTGGTCTTTGATTTTTTCTTTTTTTTGGTCTTTGATTTTCATTAGCAATATGCTCTTGCTTTCAGTATGGAAAGTTGTATCATCTGTAGATCTCAGGTCGTTAATAAGCCTCGCTCTAATCTTGGTACCTCATTCTTCTTCATATACTCCAGCTTCTCAGATTACTTGTTTGCATACAAATTGAAAAATTATGGTGAGAGGATACAACCCTGGTGCACACGTTTCCTGATTTTAAACTATGCAGTATTCCCTTGCTCTATTAAAAAAGCTCCCTCTTGGTCAAATTAGTACACTTTTCAAGAGATACAATTTTCAAAATTCTTGGAAAAGACTAGTGAGTTCTTCCAAGGATGTATCAACTTGTTGAAACATTTTCATTAATATTTTGTCAATTCCTGTTTTTGCCTACTGCCATCATTGCCACTTGGAGTTACTTTTTGATCATATGTTATATCAAGAAATAGTTGATTGAAATGACTGAATTTCAACCAATTTTTCTTGATACTTTCTCGTCATTTTAATGCTTTCTGCGCATTAGATATTTTGCCCATAAATTCCTTCAGTTTTGAACACTAGGCTATGATTAGTAGTTGGAAAATATGGCATTGATGATAAAACATAGCTGGAGGTCATATGACAGAATTGTGCAAGCCTAAAGACTTCTTCATCGCAGACAATTTTATAAACATAAATGGTAGCTATACACATGGACCTAACCAGCTTGGATAAACCTTAGTCAAAATGACTGTATCTTGGAATAGACAATGGAGAAACTCAGAAGTGTCAGCCAAAACAGTCAGGGATTGACTCAAGAACAGTCCATCAATTGTTCATATCTTTCAAGTTGAAATTGATGAAAATTAATTCCATGAAAGCCAAAATATGAACTTCAGTATACGAAGGGGTACCTCCTAAAAATCAGAATTGTGCTGGGTGTAACCTTCATAGAGTGCATTTTTCCCTCTAGGTGAGCAGCAAACAACTCGCTCGGAGTTAGTGCACCCAGGGGCATCACCTGGGAAGGTTCTCTGTGGTCACAGTGAATTTTTTTGTAAAATCAGTTTCACTCGATTCTCATTTTTTGTGATGACCATTTCAAGAGAACTGCCTATGGCTGTGAAATTTTGTTTCCTGCTTAGGAAAAATGACACAGAAACTGTTGTGATGTTGAACACAGCTTACAAGGACAGCACCAAGTGAAAAACTCAAATGTAAGAGTGGTTTTCTTGTTTTTAAAGATGAAATACTGATTGATGATAAAACTTGTTCTGGACATTCTGGACATCCATCAACTTCCTGAATAGACAAAAATGTTGACTCGTAGAACATTTGGAATTCATTCCACCAGGTCAGACTATTAATCAAGCTTTCTATTTAGAGGCTCTGAAAAGATAACGTAACAGTGTGCAACAAAAAAGCCTGATTTGTGGCAGATGGGGGCCTGGTTTTGCCACCATGACAATGTACCTGCTTATGCAGCAATCTCAGTGTGCCAGTTTTTGGCAAAAAAACAGCATTCCTCTCTGGCTCCATGCACTTTACTCACATAATCTCACTCCATGTGATTTCTTTTTGTTTCCATGAATGAAGAGGGACAGATATAGAAGAGGTGAAGGAAAAAAAAGAGGGAGGTGCTGTCAACCATCCAAACAGATGAGTTTGAAAAAATGCTTCCAAGAACAGAACTACAGGTTTGACAAATCTATTGAGTGTTATGGAGACTACTTTGAAAGTTATAAGGTTGTTTTGTTTTAAAAAAAAGTAATTTAAACACATAGCTTTGAAAAAAATATTTTTTTATAAATCTGGGTTCAAAAACATACACTAATAAGAGAAAATCTGACTCTGACATGTTGTAGGATGACATCAGGATATCATAGATATCATATATGATGAAAAGTGAAGGTCTTTAAAGAGAAAAGAAAGAAAAGACAAAAGTGAATGTCAGGAGACATTCTGAAACTAGCTCATGAACACAGAGTAGATAAGCACATGGAAGACAAGAGAAAGTAAAAGAATGTAATAGAACATTTGAAAAGGCAGCTCAAGAAGACAAAGTATATATGAAATGTTCAAAGACCTGGAATTTGAAAGCAAAAAAGAAAGCGCATTCTCTGTATATTTCAAGTGGAATAAAATGAAGAAAGTAAGGAGTAGGTGAAATAATCTATTTTAGAAATAAGTATGAAAGCCAAAATTTACTATTTGTTAGTCACTGAGCTAGGGACATTTTTATTTTTAATATAGATTTCATAAAAAGAGAACGTTACTATTTTTCCATATTTTTAAAGGCATGACTGATCGTTTTAGAGGTTAAGTATCATATCCATACCTACCAAGTTTAGAGATGCCAAGTTTAAACTCAGATTATTCTTGCTCATTACCTCTCCCATTATCTAGTGTGCTACAGGTATTGACTTATGAATGAGAATTTCTACCCTTTCACAACTTGTTTCTTTTTAATTGTGAAAGCAGAATCATTATTTTTTTTCTTAGAAAACAAAGCAATTAAAAAATCAAGTATTCACAGAGTGGGTTAATGCATAGCACCATCTGTTGGATACCTGAAGAAAAATAATAATTTTATTAACTGGGGTGGTTACATAATCTGGTGTCATTTTGGGACTTGAGAGTATTAAGAGTGAAAGGGTGGAGTCTATTCTGTCAATCACGTGATAGCCAAAGAGACATCTGTTGGGCATGGCCTTCTCCTTAGAATTCTGGGAAATCCTGATTTTCTTCCTTGGGGCTGGGAGACACTTTCTCTCTCTGCTCACTTCCTTGGAGACGCTCTACTGAAAAGGCTGACTCCCTGTAAGACATCCCTGAGGAAAAGCCACATAGACCTGTCCTGAGGCATCCCTGGGAACTGAAGGAGCCACATGAAGACCCCTGCCAGTGCTGAGATACTTACAACGCCACTGGATCCAAAGACTTTCTACCCACTGGCTTGTGATCATGCTGCATTTAGCGTCATTGCATGTGATTTGTGAGTCTGAAGAGGACTTTTTAAATTGGTATTGGACATGTGAACTAATATCAGACTTACGGGTTGGATTGGACTGGGTTGGGATGCTTTCTTAATGTACAATTACTCTTTATATAAAACTCTCTCTTACACACATATGTGTCTATGAATTAGTTTCTCTAGTCTACCCAGACTAACACATTTTAATTAAACACTTAAAGTTATGATATTAAACTAGATTTGGTTTCACACCATTTCTATAGCTTACATAATTCCATATAAATTGTTTCTAATACATTGTCAAGCTTTCAAAGCTCTTTCGTTTATAAATGTATATATATATTTAACCAGAAATGTGTTTTAATAAAAAGTAGAAAGCAAGGTTCTCAAAACCTTTTTTAATAAGTAGGCATGATGAATCAGGCATCATCAGAACAAAAAAATCATATCATTGTGAATGAGGGGGAGTGAGTGCAGAGTGGAGACCCAAAGCCCATCTGTAGGCAATTGGACATCCCCTTAAGGAAGGGTCACAGGAAGAGATGAGCCAGTCAGGGTATAGTGTAGCAACGATAAAACATACAAATTTCTTCTACTTCCTAAATTCTCCTTCCCAGACCCTCCCCCCAATTATCATGATCCCAAGTAAACCTTACAAATCTGGCTAGATACAGATAGGAACTGGAAACACAGAGAATCCAGGACAGATGATCCCTGTAGGACCAGTTGTGAGAGTGGCAGTACTGGAAGGGTGGAAGAAGGGTAGGTGGAAAGGGGGAACTGATTACAAGGATCTACATATAGCCTCCTCCCTGGGGGCGGGACAACAGAAAAGTGGGTGTAAGGAGAGGTTGGACAGTGCAAGATATGACAAAATAATAATTTATAAATTATCAAGGGTTCATGAGGGAGGGGGGAGCGGGGAGGAAGGGCAAAAATGAGGAGCCAATTCCAGGGGCTTAGGTGGAGAGCAAATGTTTTGAGAATGATGAGGGCAATGGATGTACAGATGTGCTTTATACAATTGATGTATGTATGGATTGTGATCAGAGTTGTATGAGCCCCTAATAAAATGATTAAAAATAGGCATGACGAACTCTTCTTAAGAACTCCCAGAGTATTAAACATAGTTGTGTTGAATAACTCCCCAAGGATTGGTAGTTTGAATGCACCTAGAGGTGCCTTGGAAGATAGGCCTGTCGGTCTGCTTCTGAAAGGCCACAGCCTTAAAAGGCCAGGGAACACACTAGCTATGTAGGTGTGGACCCCAAGAGTCTGAAATGACTGTCCACAGATAAAATAATCACCGGAGCTAAGCGAGACCTGTGGACAGTCACCTCCTTTGGACCTGCCACGACAGACTGAACAGTGCAAAGGCCTGGTACCGGGAGTCGAGTTGACATCACTGACTTGCTGCTGAACTCAATCACAGGTCTTTTCAAAGGCTACCTCATGTTAAAGTAAATGGAATCGGTGTAATGGCTCTAAGAACTTTATGTGTAACCTTCTATTTGGATGGAAATTCTTTCTTCTTTCTAACTGACCTTTCCTTCTTTCTAGTCCATCCAATACTTTTAGTTTTTCTTGACTTTCTAGAAAATATGATTTCAACTCTTTTACATGTCTTTCTAGTACAGAAATCTGGAACATATTTTCATGTGAATTTGGTTCATTATGTATTTGCTCGTATCCACATATTATAAGTAATATCTCTGCCAACTATTTTGATATTTTGGCAAACATTCAAATATTCAAATCCAGACAAATATCATTGACTACAAAGATGATCAAGAGGTTTCCATTGACTCTTTAAAATGATAATTATTTCTCTCTTTAAATGCTTTGTTGTTAAAACTTCATGTTAGTCTTTCTTTGTGATAAAATATTGTAAGAGAAAGCTAAAAAATATTGCTTTCAAGTACATTCCATAATCCTCCAGGTAAGGAGTTTTATTCTGTTTTCATAGGTTTTCTATTCTTCTTTTCTCCTAAGTAGTTTTATTTTTCTATAATTACCCTCAGTCACATTTTTAAAATCTTAAGGTATCCTCCAATTCCACCTCTTTTCACTCCGTAGGGTGGATTCTGGATGCCGAGTGTAAACAACAGGTGGGGTTGCCCATCTAACTACAAAATTATCTACTTGGAATACTTTAATATTTATGGGGGTGGGAGAATGGTACTTCATATTACTTAAAAGAGTAAATTCTAGGAATTTTTAATCCTTGATGAGAAAATAAGCCTTTCATTTTCCCAATCGATTTTTTGTTACTAATAATTCATTAAAAGACCCTCCCCAAATTAAGCTGAAACATGTTCTGGGCAGCAGAGTGTGTGCTAATTGACATGTGCTGCTAGAACACATGCAAAGGCAGAATTACTCTGAGATTGTGCAATTTTATAAAAAAGGTTCTTCCTTAAGCAATGAAATGCTGCTGCACATACTTTAGGACAAAGAGAAAATAAGTTGAATGTGAAGTCTAGCTTGGTTGTTATGTTATTTTTGTTTTCTGAGTGACCTGTCATTTTCAGGATATAGCTGAATTAAGAGCTGGCTGGATGAGCCAGTCTTATTCTTAGGAAGCCATCACTTAATGTTCAATGTTATATTATATGTGATAACTTTCCATTTAAAATCTTATGAATAACAAAATTTCAAATAAAATTAGACTCCTCGATTTTTTTAAATAAAAATTGTCATTGTTCAGTTTCCACTGTTGCTATTTCCCTAGATTGCACTGTCTTTCAGGTAGTCCTGTTTCATAATCATAGCACAGAAATTATCTGCCAAGTCTTAAGTATTTTTCTTTTTTCCTATCTATTAAAAGCCAAACATCATGATAAGTATAAAGCCCTAACTTAGCAACATTTCCCATAAATAAAGGAAATGGTGTCTCATCCCAAGTACTTCATAACTGCTGTTAAGGCAATGGAAAATCTGCAGAGGAAATCTTCTGGAACCTCATTACTAGCTGCTTTGGGTGGAGCCCTGGAATAAAGTACTATCTTACTATATTGATTTTTCAGCTGAGGAACTTGAGATAAAATGCCAACTGTAATATTATAAAATGCTGTCCTTGTAAACATGTATCATAATCAATTATGTGTGTATATTATTATGTATACTTACATGTATTTATGTATGTGTCATGCCTTATATACCCCAATTATATAGATTCAACAGCAGGAGCTAATATTTACACTAAAATCAAAGCATATCTTTACATTGTTTAAGGTTACAAATATTATTCTTTTGTACTATAATGAAGTGGTTCCACCTATAGCCATGTCTTATAAAGAGGGAACTAGAGGTAACAAGTCAATTTATTTATTCTATTATGAATTATTACATTGAATGAAGAAATATAATTCTTAACAAATTAGACATCTGAGATAAACAGGCAGTTAAAATGAAATAAAATGTAATGTGATACATTTTTCTTAAATGACACGTTGTTTTATAGATAATATTTTGATTGTTTAGTGGTGGTAAAAATCCTGTCTTTAGTGGCTCTACTTCAAAATGTTCCACTTAAGAGGTAGTTTCAGTTTGCTTTTTAGTTTGCATTCCCAAATGAGTTTTGTGTCATCTTAGTTATTTTATATAAAGTAATTGCTCTTCTGACTCTATAAGGTTTTCAAGAGAATATTGAGAAAATTTAGACTGCCAATAACATAATTTCATAAGGAAGTTAGCTTGTTGCTTTTCTCTTATGTCTCTTACCAATAAATATTGGAGAGATGGGGATAGTTTTTATCCTCTAATATTTTCTGTCTAAACTCATTCCTTATGTGATATTTTGGAGTCGAATGGATTTAAATTACCTCTATACTTTGACAACACACACACACACACACATCTGATCCAGGGCATGCCTAGGAACTTGACTTCTATATCCACATGGCCAGTTGGCACCTGCACGTGGATATTTGTGGGTCAGGACAAACTTAACTACTCTAAATGGAAAATAAGAGCCGATATTCCAGCTTTCTCTCCAGAATCTTTTCTTCATTTCAGAAGACAGCACCTCCAACTTCCTTTTTCTCAAGTCCATGGCTTTGGATCATTCTTGAATTCCCTTTTCCTTATTCTCTATCCAATCCTCATTTCCCGTCTGCGCAACCTTCAAAATATATCTAGAAACAACTACTTTTTTATGACCTCCATTATTAACACGTTGGTTCAAAACACCATATCTCTAACTAGAGTACGTTAGCAGTCTTAGTCTCTTTTAATTTCCTTTGCCTTAATAGTTAATTCTATCAAAATATAAATCCAATCATGCCCATTCCTGCTCAATAGTATCCAGTGGTTTCTGGACTTTCTGGATTGTCCTAAATTTTATTCGTGGTGCTTGATACTCATGAACCAACATATGCAGGACCTGGCAGTGTTCCATCTTGTAGGTGATGTGGCTATGAGTCAGAACCAACTCAACAGCACCTAACAACAACAAACACATCCAAGTCAGGTTATCATGCTTCCAAGGTGTTCTTCATATCCAGTAGTTCCCTTTTTTAAAATGTCCGTTAAGTGGAAAGTTTACTCTGCTTGAAATCAGTTTCTGGCACATATGTCTCTGCCTACGATATCAATGTTCACTACTATTTTGTACAATTATTTTGATGTCAGGAAGGAATTAGGTAGACACGGATAGTTTTATAAAATTCTTCTGGTTTAGCTAATTAAAATGATGACCCATCATCATGAACGTAATGCAGCACTCTACGACAGGAGCATCGGACAAACCCCACTGCAGGACACGCTGCACAATGATCGGGTATCCTTGAAGCTACCAAGTTTAGTGAAAGCAACGAAAATCTGAAAGACTCACAATAAGGAGAGGATCCTAGCTATCACACAGGGACTGGCCCAAATTTTGTAAGAGTAAATGTATTCTTTTACTGAGCAATTATTACTATTACTGATCAATCTATTCCTGTCACTAATAAATTAATCTTTTATCATAGATGCTGTGTAATGGTACAAAAATAGAACCAACCTTTAACATAGCTTCAAGATTGTGCTTAATAACCAAAGCAAACACTTTCAAATTTTTATTTCCTTGAATCAGCATGTTTCAAGCAGTTTATGTATCTGACATTATTGTTAATCTTAAAGTAATGCACTCTTTTTAATTTGTTAAATTCATTATATTAGAATGTTCAGTTCTTTCCAGTATACTCTTTAACCAGTTATGGAAAAACAATGTGGTCATGATTATCAGGGCCAGTAGATAATTTCCCTAAAGCATATCTTTAGGAGAACTTTTATGTACATATTTCCTATACTGGCCTTTAAAATAGATTTTTCACTAAGAGCCTGGTACAGGAAATCAAGAAAGACAACTTCCACGCGTGACATTTGATTCTCAGTGAGCATTTTGAGGAGGATGCCATGTCAAGGAGAAAAGGCATTAACAAAGGGAAGAGTTGATTCAAAGACAAATATGCCAAAGTTTATGTGAGGGAAATCAGAAAAGTTCTGAGAAAATTCTATTATCTTTAATTCCAGTTTCACACAAAATTTTGAAGCCCATGACAGCGACTTCCTTTTAGTGCCACTCATTTATTCATTTTATTTAGAGCCCACAAAATCCTAGGTATAGTGCTAATTTTTCCTCAGACACTTTAGAGTCAGGAAGTAAAAAGAAGGCAAATTATAAAAATCACAGTGCTGGAGGGACCAGATCAGTTACTTAGTCCAATTTTCTCACTTTGTAAGCGAGGCGAGTGAGGACCAGAGTGGCTAAGGGACTAAGGTGACATAGTTGCTGGCTCACAAATCAGATTATTTCACCCTCCCATAACCAAAGTACAAACTGGAGCTAAGTGATTTTGTTTTTAAAGCTCTCCAAAGATCCTAAAACGTGAAAGAAAGAAGCTGAAACCAATATGTAGAATATGTTCACAAGCAATTCTATCTCCCAAATGGGTCTATTACCAGTGTGTCGCTCCTGCTGAACTTTGCCATTGAAAAAAAGGTGGGAAAGTGTGATATGCTTATTAAAAAATAAAATACCTACAATTAAATTGCAGGCAAGAGTGAAAACACAAAGAAGTAGATCATGACAAAATGAATCCCAACACAACATTTAAGTGAGCATGTAAACAGGAGTCTTAAGTATTTTATCAATAAATCATAATTTAGACTTTCTTGCATGCTTTACCATTTATTAAATACCATTTATCAAATCATGTTTTGAGCAAATCTGTGCAGGGAACATTTTCTAATGAGATAAGAAAATAGGGAGGGAGACCTCTTGGCTCTGCCTGGAGTGAGGAATGGTTTTAACTATTACAAATAAGTAGTATCAAAGAGGAAATGCTTAGTAGAAACTACACTAACACTGGAGGAGTCTCTGATCTCTGACACTTCCTGCTATTGTCATGTTTCACCAGCAGACTCGAGTAAATCAAGGCTGGTCCAGATGTTATGGTGAAATACACGCTCTTCGAACATGCTGCCACGCAGTCAGACACATTTTAATATAGGCTACATTCTTAAATGTATTTTTCCAGGATGAAAAATTTACTTATAAGTTAAAAAAAGGAGTAAGATTTTATTTTTCTGTTCACAGATGTTTCCTATCATGTTTATTATGGGATATGAATAATATATTTATGTCTAATTGTAATAGCCCTGCATTATAAAAGATGACCTATTTGCCTCAGAAAATAGATTAAGTAATTAAGGTTTCAGATGAATTATATATGTCATTTCACTGATAAAATTCCACAGAAAAATGTGAATGAATGTCTGTAAGCAGTTCTTAAAGAAATGTTTTTGACTTCTGTTGCCTCATTTCCCCTCACCCCAACTCTTCCCTTGACCTCTGCCTTTCAACCTCCATTTCCATTCACCCAGCACATCAAATATAAGGAAGGGAGAAAAAAAAACAACCAAGAACCTCTCCCTTTTATTGTTACTGATTCTTTGCATTTCTGAAAAACTTTTGTTTTAAATATCGGTTTTCTGCCAAATATCTTTTTTTTTGCCTTGAAATTCATCTTCAGATATCTTGTTCTCTAATTCTCTTAATTTGAGGCCAGCTCCAATCCACACCCACCAACCCAGACTTCATTCTGGATTTTCTATTTAATTTGGCTTCCCATCTGTACTCTAGAAAACTCAGGAAAAGCTACACAAATTTCTGCATAATACAGCCAGGAAGCATATTTTTATGGAAGAATTTAGACTGTCTGTATAAGGTCCCTAAGAGTTGAAATGACCTTGGTGGAAATGAAACTTTGTTTTTTAATGTAGATAATACACACACACACACACACACACCACCTAATTGCTCTCTCCAGCATTAATGTTTTGGTAAAACAGAGTTGAAAGCAATCCCATAAGCAACATTTTCATTTTCCTCCTGATAGTCACCAGAGATTTAGATCAGGGGTTACAGTCATTGCAGTTAAAATCATCAACTCAACAACTTTCATCAATTATATTGTGAAAACAAGATTGTACTTAAAAAAAAAGTTTTCTTCAAATACTAAGAAGTTGCACCCTGCAGAAAAGGCTTCCATAAACATGTGCAGAGCATTCTACCACTGAGAAATTGAAAATGTGTCTGGGTACACATGGGACAGTTTACATGCTTGAAAACTGTAATATTATTTAAATAACTTTTCATGTGCATATGACTAAAAAGTCAATCTAGACAATTCGAGTCATTTTAGGTAAGCACTTTAGAATCTGTAAATGGTCCCGATTTTAGTGCTCCACATATGTGAATTAATGTCTTTTATCTAAATAAGGCTGCTGCAGGTCATTGGCACTGTTTGCAAACTTGTACTAGCCTGGACATTCAGGAACTGTGATTCTGTTTCGGTGATTCCAAATAAACTATGTTTGTCTCACCTAGAATTCTAGAGCCGGGGATGAGTAGTGGATTACGCTTCGGGCTGCTAATTGTAAAGCCAGTTGTAAACCATCCAGCTTCTCCTGGAAGGAAAATGATGCTTTCTGATCACATGAAGATTACGGTCTCAGAAACTGAGGCTACTCTGTCCTCTTGGGTCCTTATGAGTCAGAACCAGCTGGATAGCAGTGAGGAGTGGGTTTCTTTGGTTTTGTTTTGATTTGGGGTTGTTTATTAGGACTCTTGTTAATACAGCAATAAGAAGTTAATAGAGTTCCCATATGTTTCACTATTTTGTGGCTGCCAGTCAGGCAATTCTGGTTACGTTGACTTGACTGTCCATTCTGGTGACCACATGAGGATTAAGTGCCACGACTTGGCTTCTGCAACCCTGAAGTTCCACGATTCCCATTGCATTTCGAGATCACACTTTCAGGGCAGCAGTTTCCACCGTAACTTGTAAAATACCGAAAAGAGTTACCACAGAGCTGCTCAAATATGCTGGAGCTTCCCACCCAGATTTATTTCTCATTGTCATAGGGTCCTCTAGACCCTTCCAGGATGAGTTAAAGGCCTCGCAGGATAAATCTACGTTGATAGTTACATAATGTGGTGTCAATTTGGGACTTGAGTAAAGGAATGGAATCGAGTCTGTCAATTGAATGAGGTCTCTCTGTGAGCATGGCCTTCTGAGAATTCTGGAAACTCCTGTATTTTTCCTCCTTGGAGGTGGGAGACACTTTCATTGGCTGCTCACTCCCTTGGAGACTCTCTACTGACAAGACCCTCCCTGAGACATGCTTTACTGATAAGACACATGGCACCAAGCTGATAGACCCTGTACCTGGGAAGTTGTGGGGCCACATTGGAGACCCTGCCAGTGCTGAAATGCTTACAATGCCACTGGACCCACAAGACTTCCCACCCACTGACATGTGATCTTCCCGCATTCAGCGTCATTGCATGTGTTTCCTGAGTCTGAAGAGGACTCTATATATTGGTATAGGACATATGGATCTGATCTGGACTGGGCTGGGATGCTTTCTCAATATTCAACTACTCTTGCATATAAAGCTCTTTCTTATACACATATGAGTGTCTATGAATTTGTTTCTCTAGTCTACTGGGACCGAAACAAATCTAAGACCCTTAAATAATTTCTTCTCCAATACACCAAAGCAAATATGCCTTTTCATTATCACTTAATGTAGGCTGTAGGTGGGTCCAGATTACAGCCAAACAACTAATCTATTCAAGTCCTAAATACTGAATCCAAAATATTTGCCTAGTGATTTCATTCCAATAAATTCATCCTGATGTATCTTCATATTTCTGCCACATTTATCTCATATCTTTTATGTTTATTCCCACTTATAGTCACCATATGGTGCCTTTATAAATTTGGGAAACAATGTGGTTATTTTGTGTGCAGTGAGACTCTCCCTCCATCAATGCTCTAACGGAAGATACCCTGCAAGACTGGAAATTCAAATTTTGTTATAACCCAGCCACTGAAAAGATAAAACTCCAGGTTTGCTTTTCATAAATCTCAGCCATATACCTATAAGATATAATATTTTTCTTTTGATTTTAGGGCAGATGTAGGCCCTTTCCAGTCATTAATGCAAAGCTTGATCTGATAATTAAAATCCTAAGCACATCCTTTAATTTCCCTACATTTTCCAGCACAGATGAGTTTATTTTGACTCAGAAATACCATGTAGAGCAGAGTGGAACTGTGTCATAGAATTTTCTACAGTCATAAATCTGTACAGAAGCTGACATCAATATTCTTCCAGCCTTCTTTCTCCTCATTTCTACTTTGGGGTTCTTGTTTCTGTGTACTCTGGTTTTGTTCCTGTCCCTTCTTGCTCTCATAACTTTATCTTTTATGCAAACCCTGCCCTTTTGGTCTCAATAGTTTCTTGAGTTTTGTGAGAAGCCTGCTCCTCTCATGTGTTCCTGGTCACATTACAGGCTATTTACCTGACTGACAGGTGAGCCTCAAGAGTGAGCGTCAGAAGAGTAGATAAGGGCCTTCATCCTGAGGCCACCTTTAGTTTCGACCATAGCAGTAAATCTGGTGTTTTTTTCTTAAATGATATGAATTTGAATTTCGTTCTACCATAGAATTTTCAATTGACATCTGGAAGCAAATGACTAGAGCTTTTTTCTAAGATACCTACTGGTGGATTCAAACTTCTAATGTTTTGGTTAGCAGCCAAGTGTATTATTCATTGTACCACGCAAGGACTCCTAAAATTAATCAACTCTCTGAAATAAGTATTATGCAACAATTATTGTACTTGATCACACTATTTCATACAATCATCTGATAGTATTTTTACACTTATTTTTCAAAAGAGAAGAAAATGAGGCAGAGATTCTCTTTTCTCCATTGTGTTAAACTCCTAAATGTCAGGAAAGCTAATATAATTTTCTCTGATTGTTGCACAGTATAGAGGCTTTCAATTACATGGCCAAAGTTAAGGGGAATTTCTTACAGCCATATTTTATTATATTTCTTTCTCTTATGTTATCTGTCTCTGACATGCATTTGCTTTATCAAGGGGTGATGGGGTTGGGGTGGGGAAATCAACATAGACTTAACATATTAACTTGATGAAATGGAGTCAATTCTTTAACGTAGCTTTTCAGACCACTGCCCTTGTTCCTTCCTCCAACCAACCTTCATTTTTTTTTTTTTATGAGGCTGGGAAACAAGGTGAGGAAGACATTGATTGCAATATGTGATTTAGCTGTGACTGGCTGTTCATAGTATTAATTGTGTTTACATCCAGTTGAGTCTAAAGTGAGCCATCCTAGAAGACTTGGGGTGGGGGGGGGTTATACTACTACTTGACTACTACTTGATCCAAGCAGCAGAAGAGTGAAAAAGGAGGAACAGCAGCAGGACTAAGAGCTGGATTGTGAGACCGAGCCGTGGGCATCCCAGTATTGAGAACGAATAAAGCAGGAGGCCGGGAGGCTGGCTTGCAGGGTCTGGGTGCCACTGGAAGCTTCATTGAGGGTGTGCACTGTGCCTGCTTACCTAGGACAATGGAACGGAGTGCTTCCAGGGTGAGTGTGAGAGTGGAGTTGCATGTCCTGGGAACACTTATCAGGAGTCAGCACAAAGCTTTGTACCATTGCCTGAGCAAGAAGAGGGGCACGGACAACTGGCTGAGGGCCAGAGAGAGACCTGCCTGAGTGCAGAGTCAGGAAGAAACTGTCCTAAATGAACAAGTGCCTCTTGAGCATTTCTCACCTGGAATTAACTAACCACTAACGACCTTAAGAAGCCCCATAATCTTGAACATTGATCGCAAGTTCCGTGAAGCCATTACAATCTATTACCTAACCCAGCAACAGAAATGGAGTGCAATGGGAGAAACCGTGAGCGTCAGAAGAAGGTAAAGAGACAGAGGCTGAGGCATGCCTGACCTCAGGCTCAAAGAAATCAACCTTGAGTGATTTGTCCATCCCCCTAGTGAAGTTGAAAATTGGCTGTGCCAATTGGCTTTAGCATTTCCTCACTTGAGTAGAGTCATTGCTATAATACTTTTTGTTATTAAAATAAAGGTCCAAGATAGTTAGTATGCATTCTTTTGCCACCTTCCTTTATTACAAAAAAAAGCCGTTGGTATTCAAATCTGTATCAGAGAAAAATGAGATTAGGGAATCATACATAAAATAAGCAAATGACAGCAAAATCTCAATATGTCGACTTTTGCCTATTCAAGTTACTCCTCATTGTATATATGGAAAATATGAATATTGAATAATTTATTTTAACTGAAGATTAAGGTTTATGAATATATTGGAAACTAGACTGATTTAGGACAACTTTTCTAATTTGAATTTTATGCTGAAAGTTCAAGATTTTATGCATGCCTCTGGGGAGCAATTAAATAGCAAGTTATCAAGGAAACTTATAAAGCATAAAAACTTATAGTTGCTACAAATATAAAATTAATTTGATTATAATTAATTAGCAAAGAATTTATCAATGTATATTTATTTTTTAAAAATAAATTAAAAACCTGTGAATTTAAAGAGTCTGCAAACCATGCCTTCTGGGCACAGTAACTATAACACCATTGGTCCCAATCTTCCATTTTTCTACACTCATCAAACTGTGCAGTATTTGTTTAATAATGTAATCTGTAGAATTGTCTGAGTTATAAATGAATTAAAACATTACATTCACACATGTTGATACAAAATATGTATGGGTTATAGAATGTAAAAACTATAGATCTACTATGTAAACATTTCCTTAATCCACCTACATTGTTTTTAACTGTATGAAGCAATATGATGGGATTTTTCCTCTGCATAGATGGGATTGTCCTGATTCAGAGATGAGGTGACAACGACTAGCAATAGGCCTTCTATGTTCTAGCTATTGGTTCTATATTCTGCCTAAAGTGAGCATTTCCTACACAGCACAACTAGTCCTGGAATTTATTTTGTCTTTAGAGGACATCTTTTTACAATTAAAAAAAAAGAAAGAAAGCTCCACTAGTTATTAGCAAAAAATAGAAAGAATGAAAAAACCTTGTTAAACCCAATTATCACTTTAAAGGGAACTAAAATGTCCTCTTTTTTAAAGCAATTTTTAATTATTCAAAATCATTTTCTTTATTAAAAAATACATTACTATTGAATATTAAAGCAGAAAAGTTTAAAACGCTATTAAATGTGAATTTTAAGCCTGCTCTTGATGACTTCTGGGAAAATGGTGAGGGAGTGACACATGCCAGAGGGACTCCACAGAATTCAACCAAGGAGAGCTGTTTAGAGGGAAATTTAACACTGCTGGAAGAGGGAGGAGCATCGTAAAGATAAGCAAGCACAGACCCACAGGGTTTTAAGGGGCTAGAGGCTTTTGGCTTAACTCAGTGGAGGCCACCTGGAACTTAACCTTGGCCCCAACACTGTCTCTGCCGGAGCCGGGACCATTTGGAGCCTGTAGGGTGGCTTGGTCTCAACACAACCCCAGTTTGCCACCACCTGTGTTGGGACAGGGACTAGACCATTGCAGTTCCACTGGCAGGGATCAGGACTCAACTACATTGTTGCTTTTTTCCCCTCTCTTTACTATATCCCCCACAGGCTCAGCAGGCTTATTTTTTAAATTTTATTTTCTCCTCTTTGTCTTTTTCCTGTTCTCTCACACTCCACTGCTGACCTGAAGACCACTCCCCTTAGCCTAGGGCATTTACACCTGTTCCACACCAAAATAGATGAGCTCCACCCTTTGTAGGTAGACAGAGGCATGAGAAATTCCTGCTGACTTCCACAAGGGGATACTCTGCCCAACTTCTTACAGGGAAATTCCTGCCAGTGTTCCTGGGGCCCTAAGGCAGTTCGGCCAACGCTCATCAACATCCCAAGCTGCTGCAGGAACCTCTGCCCAACCTCCATAACACCAAAATAGGCAAACCACCAGCCTTTGGAGGCACCCCCCTGAGAGGGAAGCCACAGGAGGATAAAGTGGTAGGTTAATTCCATAGTGACATTAGCTGTAGGCAGTTCAAAGAAGCATTCCTATAAGCCTCCCAGAGAAAGCCAGTGCTCTTCGACAACCTGGCAGATGGCACCTGGCTCCTCTAAAACAACACAACGCAAACAGCCATCAGCCCCAACAACCTCAACAACAAAAAAAGCAGGAGAACCAAAAGGCAATGGCAGACGATATCCCGAACATAGCAGCATGCATTGAAGAAGCAGACATTGACCTGCAACAGAAAGACATTTTCAGAATGCTGCTTCAAGTCATATAGGATATGAGGGAAACAATACAGAAAAAGGATGAAATGATAGAGGAGATAAAGACCATACACCAAAGGGAAATACAGGCACTTAGGGAGGATATAACAAAAACCAGTAGCAGAAACATGGACCTCGAGAATCGACTGGAGGAAGCAGAGAACCACATCAGTGACTTGGAGGGCAGCCAAGCAGACTTTAACAAATGCGAACCAAAATCTAATAAGATCATCAGAGAAGCTGAAGAAAACTTAAGAGCTATGTCTGACGCTATGATGCGGAACAGTATTAGAATTATTGGCTTACAAGGGGAAAACACAACAAAGAAGTCATCTGCAACAATAATGAGGGAATTCTCAGAAGAAACTTTCCCAGCTTAATGAATGGAAACCAGGCAACCATGCAGGAGGCTGAAAGAACACCAGCTAGACTAAATCTCAAGAATAAGTCACCAAGGCACATAATAGTTAAACTATCCAACTTTGAGGAAAAGGAGAAAATCATGAGAGCAACTAGGGAAAACCAAGCAATCACATATAAAGGTTCCCAAATAAGAATATGCTCAGACCTATCAGCAGAAACTATGAAGAAGAGGACAGAGTGGAGTAACATATTCCAAAAATTGAAGGAAAAAAATGCAAACCCAAGAATACTACCTAGCCAAATTATCGATCAAGAAAGATGGAGAAGTAAGTCTTCCCAGACAAGGAAAAACTCAAAGAATATGTTAGAAGAAGCCCAGTCCTACAAAAGATCCTTGCCGACCCAGTATGGGCAGAACAACAACACTCACCAAGCATAAATAAGAACCTGCCACATAGAACAACCTCACCCAGAGGGCAACAAAGAGAAAACAGATCCCACGACTGGCTAAAGGATGGAAAGAAGTCAAGAATGATACACACATGCACACACACAACACACTAATGAGAAAGGAAAGTAGGAAATCACCCAACACAAAAGGTATAAGATGACATCACAGAGTCCGCAGATGGAGATAATAACCTTGAATATCAATGGCCTGAACTAAGGCATTAAAAGACTGAGAGTAACAAACTGACTTGGAAAATACAACCCATCAATCTGCTGCCTAGAGGAGACACATCTCAAGGCTACAGACAAAAATAGGCTGAGAATCAAAGGCTTCAGAAAGGCATATCAAGCAAACAACAATTCAACAGAAGCAGGGGTTACAATCCTAATCTCAGATAAAATTGACCTCAAAGTGCAAACCATAAAAAGAGATAAGGAGGGACACTCTATATATAATGTTCATGGGAATGATAGACAAAGAACCACTAAGCACTATAAACATATATACCCCAAATGAGAGACCCACTGAATACGTCAACCAAACACTCCAAAAGATGGGGAAAAAAATCACAGCCTCAACAATTATAGTGGATGACTTCAATGCACAACTTTTTGAGAAAGATAGTTCACAGAAAAAGAAACTCAACAAGGCGGCAAGAGACCTAAACACTATAATTCGACAATTTGACCTGATAGATATTTACAGAGTTTCTCATCCAAATACAAAAAAATTCATATTCTTCTCAAGTACACATGGCACATATTTGAAGTTAGAACACATGCTGGGGCATGAGGAGAATCTACATAAATTTAAGCACATTGATATTATACAGACCTCTTTTGCTGACCACTGTGCCATAAGGCTGGAAATCAACACAAGGAAGACAAAGAAACCAAGAGCAAACAATTGGAGGATGAATAACTCTCTACTGCAAAAGGAGTGCATACTGGTACAGATCAGAGATGAAATTAGGAAATTTCTAGAAACAAATGAAAATGAGCATACAACATACCAAAACTTATGGGACACAGCAAAGGCAGTTTTCAGAGGAAGTTTCATAGCAATACATTGACACCTGAGAAAGGAAGAGAGACGTATGATTGATATTCTGGCACAAAAGTTACAACAACTAGATCAGAGTCACAGGACAATACTACTAATAGCAAAATAAAATAAATTATAAAAATCAGGGCTGAGATTCAGGAGAGAGAAAATAAGAAAATTTTGGAAAAAATTAATGCTGCTAAAAGTTATTTCTTTGAAAGGATAAACAGAATTGACAGACCGCTGGCAAACCTAACCAAAGAAAGGAGGGAACAACTTTCAATTGCAAGAGTAAGGGATGAAAGAGTGAAGCTTACAACAGACTCTAATGAAATCAAAAGGATAGTTACACAATACTACGAAGGATTTTACTCCAATGAATTCAAAAATTTGGAAGACATGGAAAATTTCTTGAAAAAACAATCCCTCACTAGACTATCCTCAGTGGACCTCAAGAATCTCAACAGACCCATAGCAATAGAAGAAATATACAAGGTTATCAAGGGATTACTGACAAAAAATCCCCTGGACCAGATGGCTTCACTGGAAAATTCTACCAAGCATTTAGGGAAGTACTAATACCGATCCTACACAAACACTTCCAGAACATAGAAAAAGACGGCAAACTCCCGAACACCTTTTATGAAGCTAGTATAATTATTATACCAAAACTGGACAAGGATGCAAAAATCCTAAACAAAATACTAGCCAACAGAACACAAAAGTATATAAAATAAATAATTCACCATGACTAAGTGGGATTCATACCAGGAATGTAGGGATAGTTCAACATATGAAAGGCCATTAGTATTATTCATCACATTGACATGAAAAATTATAAGAACCACATGATAACATTGATAGATGCAGAAAAAGCATTCGACAACATCCAACACCAATTCCTGTTTAAGACACTTGAGAAGATAGGAATGGAAGGAAAATTCCTCAAGACAATACAAGCTGTATATGAAAAACTAACAGCCAACATAGTTGTCAAAGGAGAAACGACTAACACAATCCCACTGAAAAAGGAACCAGACAAGGGTGCCCCTCCTCCCCACTCTTATTTACTATTGTGCTGGGGGTTTTAGCTAACAGCAGAGGCAAAGAAAATACATCAAAGTTACTCATCTAGGGAAGGAAGAAGTGAGACTATCATTATTTGCAGACGATATGATTTTATATATGGAAAATCCCAAAAGCTCCACAAGGGGAGTACTGGAAACAATAGGGGAGTTTGGCAGAGTGGCAGGATACAAGATCAACAAACAGAAATCCATCCGACTGTTACACACATAGGATAAGACCACAGAAGAGATAAAAAAGGTGGCACCCTTCACAATAGCCAAACACAAATTGAAACAACTAAGGATATACCCGACTAAACGAATAAAAAATCTATATGGGGAAAACTACAGAACCCTATTACAAGAAACCAAGAGTGGCCTCAGCTAATGGAAGACTATCCCATGCCCTTGGATTGGAAGACTTAATATAGTCAAGATGTCAGTTCTGCCAAAGGCACTATATAAATTTAATGTCATCCCAATCCAATTACCCTCATCTTTCTTCAAGGAAACGGAATAACTGATTACCAACTTCATATGGAGAGAGAATTAGCCCAGAATTAGCAGAGAACTCCTCAAGAAGGACACAGTGGGAGGGCTTGCTTTACCGGACTTGTAAGTATGTACAACCACTATGAAAATTGATCTAGCAATATCTGGAACAGATGGAAATGGAGTTACATATGACCCAGCAATCCCTCTACTGGGCATATACCCAGAAGAGGCAAGAAACAAACCAAGGCCAGACAACTGGCTCAAATGTTCATTGCGGCACAGTTGACAATTGCAAGGAGTTGGAAACAACCCAAATTTCCATCAACTGATGATTGGACTAAAAAGCTATGGTACATTCATACAATGGAGTACTATGCTTCGCTAAAGAGCAGTGATGAATGAATGAAGTGTATCGCTGCATGGGAAGAAATGGAGGAAATCATGCTAAGCGAAGTAAACCAAGCACAAAAGGACAAGTACGACATGAGTCTGCTGAGGTAAGCATTAAAAAAAAATGAAAAAGGGGCATAGGGAAAAAGCTACTGTATACAAACATTCCTGGGGTGAGGACCAGGTAATATGGCAGGATCCAGACTAAATACAGGGATACACATTGTAGACAACTAAAAATGAAGTGAGGAAAGGAAAAAATAATAATAAATATAAAAGAAATGGGTAGCGGGGCACAGGGTATTAACCCATCCCAAGGGGTGGGTCTTGTTTATATGTCCACAGGGAAAGAGGGACCAGACTTTAACCTAGTTCTCCAAGATGCGAATGCTACATGCTGGCGTGGAGGAGGGAACCAGTGGAGAGGTCTGGGGGACCAGCCCCAATCCCAACTATTAAATGGACACCTGCTCCTACCCACAGAAGAATTTATTTCAAAGGACAGCATTGAATCTGCACCTCCGGGAGATGGACAGATCTGATCGGAGCACACGGGAGCAGATGAAGGGGGTGGAGGAGAGAGTGGAGCACATCTTGGCCCACCAGGCTGTGAGGACAATGACCCCAATTAGAGCAACCAGTCCACAGAGAGGACCACATGGTCAGCCCCACTATGAGACGTGACGCCCCTCACTGACTCATGGCCCTGCGGGGAGCAGCACTGGAGATACAGTGTGGGAAATGGGCACGATCTGATCCCACCACACTGAGGCAAATCACTGGGGGAGTGCAGCGAACAGCAAGGGAATGAAGTGGCAAGGTCCCCAGGGAATGCTGAAGGTGGCCAGGGCATGGTGCCCCAACAGACTGGACTGAAAACCACTCCTAAAGGCCAACAAACGATCCTTGAACTAACTACAAACTTTTCTTTCTTGTTGTGTTTTGTTTTGTTCTTTGTCAGTGGTTTGTTGTTGTTTTATGGTATATTGTTGCTTGGTTTAGCTCAGTCTTGTCTTTGTGCATGTTATTATCTCCACAGGTCTGTCTAAATATGATAGGCTGGATGAACAACTGGAGGAGAAAACAACGTGACCGACAGTTCCCAGGGAACATGGGATAGGAGGAGTTAGGGGAAAGGAAGTGGTATTAACAAACCCAGGGACAAGGGAACAACAAGTGATCCAAATTGGTGGTGAGGTGGGTGTGGGAGGCCTGGTAGGGCATGATTATGGATAATGTAACCAAGAGGAATTCTGAAACCCAGGTGGGGACGGAGCATGATAGTGGGACAGGAGGAAAGTCAGGGAAATAGAGGAAAGAGCTGAGAGGCAAAGGGCATTTATAGAGGTCTAGATAAAGACAATACATATGTGAATATATTTATATATGAGGATGGGGAAATAGATCTATGTGCCTATATTTATAGGTGTAGTATTAAAGTAGCAGAAGGACATTGAGCCTCCACTCAAGTACTCCCACAATGCAAGAATACTTTTTTCTATTAAATTGGCATTCAATGATGCTCACCTTCCTGACACAATGCTGAAGACAAAGCAGGTGAATAAGCAAATGTAGTGAAGATAGTTGATGGTGCCTGGCTATCAAAAGGGATAGCATCTGGGGTCTTAAAAGCTTGAAGGTAAACAAGCAGCCATCTAGTTCAGTAGCAACAAAGCCCACATGGAAGAACACACCAGCCTGTGTGATAACAAGGTGCCGAAGGGATCTGTTATCAGGTATCAATTTAAAAAATCATATCATTTTGTGCTCACCTCCCTGATACAACTGCTAAAGACAAATGGGTGAATAAGTAAATGTGGCAAAGAAAGCTGATATAGATATAGTGTCTGGGGTCTTAAAGGCTTTCAGAAGCAGCAAAGCACACAGGGAAGAAGCACACCAGGCTGTGTGCTCACGAGGTGTCGAAGGGATCAAGTATCATTAGAACAAAAAATCTTACCATAGTGAATGAGCAAGTGAGTGCAGAGTGGAGACCCAAAGCCCATTTGTAGGCCACTGGACACCTCTTACAGAAGGGTCTTGGGGAGGAGATGAGCCAGTCAGAGTGCGATGTAGCACTGATGAAAAATACAACTTTCCTCTAATTCCTAAATGCTTCCTCCTCCCGCTACCTCCCCCACTATTATCATGATCCCAATTCTATCTTGAAAATCTGGCTAGACCAGAGAATGTACACTGGTACAGATAGAAACTAGAAATCCAGGGAATCCAGGGTGGATGATCCCTTCAGGACCAGTGTTGTCAGTGGCGATACTGGGAGGGTAGAGAGAGGGTAGGTTGGAAAGAGAGGAACCGACTACAATGATCAGCATGTGACCTCCTCCCTGGGGGATGGACAACAGAATAGTGGGTGAAGGGAGACATTACACAGTGCAAGATATGACAAAATAATAATTTATAAATTATCAAGGGTTCTTGAAGGAGGGGGAAGTGGGGATGGATTGGAAAAAATGAGGACCTGATGCCAGGGGCTTATGGGGAGAGCAAATGTTTTTGAGAATGATGATGGCAACATATGTATGTTCTGGTCACAATTGATGTATGTATGGATTTTGATAAGAGTTGTATGAGCCCCTAATAAAATGATTTTTAAAAGAGTCTAAAAATAATAATAATTTTAAAAACCTGCTCTTAGTGAATTAATCATCTTCAATAGTCTCACACTTGAATATATCCCAGATGACTCTGGTTTTTAAACTAATTGGCACAACATCGGCTAAAGCCAACACAAAACAATAATTCCACTAGAAACACAGATTGACTGAAATTTTGTGAAATTATTCATTCTTAAGGAGGCTCTTCCTGCTACATGCCACCATCTTCAATTTACAGTCCTTTTCCTCTTCTCTCTTTTATTGGGTTCATAGAAAATTTTCTCTTTTTATCAGAATGGACTAATAATTGTTTGCTACACTAAACTTTTCAGTAATTCCACTTTAAGGGAAAAGATCACAATTAAGTCTATTATTTCATGCTACCTCTTCGGGAACAAATAATCCTATCATCAATTTAGATATAATGTCTTAACCACCGTTGAATTATTGAGATGAATCATACAGTAATTCTTAACCTTTTCTGGTTTTCTTTGCAGTCTGATAAAACTAAGCACTTCCCCACCCCCAGATAAACATATGTGTACACAATGACACATATTTTAATAAAATTTGAAGTAGTTTTTAAAACATTGCTGTGACTCAACAGGTAAAGTAGGAGTGTGTGGCCATCAGATGATTATCGGAGTTGTTCATCTCACAATGGGTCCAGTCAGTCCCTGAACACATCATGTAATTTATTTCTCCATTTCCAGAATGCATAATTTAACTTAATTATGCACTTAGTCAGCAACTGGCAGAATCCCCATATTGAATCCCTGACATGTGGACGCTATCAGAACTGCCTCTACCTGGGAAATTAACAAATTAAATGTAATCTTTTATTCCTTGCAGGACTATAGAGAATAGTGGCACTATCACGGCTTCAATCTCTGAAGGATGCAGAGGTAGTACTTCCTATCTCATCAACATTAATTTGCCATTAGCCTATGGGAGAACACACACACACACACACACACACACGCACACGCACGCACGCACGCAACCCAGAGTATGACAGAGGATTATTGTAAACGTAACCAGGTGTGCCCCTAGTCGCAGTTGATGTGGTTCCAGTGCTTGAGAAAATTAGCATATCTCCTAGTACCTGGCATGGAGCTATTTATTGATTAAGACTATGCCTTTTTTTTTCAATCCTAATTTTGAAGGATCACCAGAACAGTATGGCTTTACCTGGTAAGGCCAACAACACACTCTAACGGCCCTGCCTCAATGATCTATCAATTCTGTGGCACAATGGCCTAATTTAGTCTGCATGGACCTTGATCATATATCCTTCCACAAAACAGCACACATTACATCGATATATTTAGCTGAGTGTTCCTAGTAGGGTAGACATAGCAATCACTTTCTAATTCTTGGTAGGACTGCTATTTGTTCAAACAAAGGAAAGCAAACCCCATTGAGCTCATTGACATCAAGCCTGTTCCACCCCATAACAGTCCTATAGAACAGAGTAGAACTGCCCCCATGGGTTTGCAAGCTTGAAAATCTTTAAAATCTTTATAAGAGTAGAAAGGGTAATAAATTAGTTCAACAAAAATTCAAGTCCCTTCCTCTTCATTGAAATATTAGAGATCCAGTGGTGCCGAACCTAGTAAGCTGTCCCTATTAACGTGGGGGATATGTGACAGCATTTGGCCCTTCCCACTCCTGAAAACGAAGCACAGTTCCTGGTAGGCCTCTTAGGAGTTGGGAGACAACATATATCTCAAGCAGATGTGCACCTTTCAACTATTGATTAAGCCACTTGAAAAGGCGTTAGCATTACTGGGGCTCAGAACAGGAGAACGCTATGAAACAAGGTCCCGTTTCTGAGAAAGCCCCTCTGCCACTCTGGCCGTATGATCCAACTGATCCAATGGTGCCTGAAGTGTCGGTGACCGAGATGCAGTGTGGCGACTTTGGCAGCATTCTTGGTGAACCGCAATGCAGAACTTGGGATTTGGGAGCAAAGCATTGCTATTTTCTGCAGATAACTACTCTCCTCCTGGGAAAAGAAACTTTTGGCTTTTACTTGATGTTAACAGACCCTGAATCACTAACGGTGAGCTACCAAGACACCACTCATCCTGAGCTGCCCATCATGAACCAGATGTTGTCTAAACTACGGAGTCAAAAAGTTTGATGTGTACCCCATCATTGATTAGAAGTGGATGGCTCTCCCTGATGGGCAAGCACTGGTCCAGGCGGACACCAGCAGCAGTGTAGTCCATTCTGGGGCCTCGCTGACGAGTAATGGTGAAGAGTAATCCTCCCAATGGGCAGGACATGGAGTAGTGCATCTGTTGGTTCATTTTGCATAGAAGGATAAATGGCCAGATGTGCATCCATATATTGATTCATGGACCGTGACCAATTATTTAGCCAAATGGTGAGGAATTGAGAAGGGATGTGATTGAAAAACTGATGACAGGGAGATTTGGAAAGGTACATAGGTACAAAGGTTCCTTTCCTACGGAACCAAAAATGTGAAGTATTTTGTTTTATGTGTGTGCTCACCCAAAGGTTACCTTGGCAGAGAGGATTTTAGCAACCAAGTGGAGAAGATGCCAAGTTCTGCGGAAGTCAATTGGCATCTTTCCCAAGCACACCTATCATTGCCCAATGGACCTGTGATGGCGGCAGGGCTGGAGGTTATGTACCGGTTCCGCAGCACGGCGGTTAGCTTGGCTACGGTGACTGCATGACAAGGAAGCATTCCGCGGACAGGCCGCCCACAGCCTGGTGGCAAATTGACTGCGTTGGACCCCTTCCACCATGGAAAGGGTAGCATTTTCTTTTTCTTGTGTTAAATCATTTTATTGGGGGCTCTTACAGCTCTTATCACAATCCATACATATATTGTGTCACACATCTGTACATATGTTGTGATTATCTTTTTCAAAACATTTTCTATTTGAGCCCCTGGTGTCAGCTTCTCGTTTTTCCCCTTCCCTTCCCCACTCTTCCTCCCTGATGCCCCCTTGATAATTTATAAATTATTCTGAGGTTTTGCATGTCTTACACAAGCTGCTGTCTCACTTCACTCACTTTTCTGCTGTCCGTCCCCCTGGGATTGGGGCCATACATCGATCATTGCCAGTCATCGTGATTGGTTCAACCTCCCCTCACACCCTTACCCTCCTAATGTCGCTGCTCCCCTTATTGGTCCTGAGGTGATTATCTGTCCTGGATTCCCTGTGTTGCGAGCTCTTATCTGTACCAGTGTACATGTTCTGGTCTAGCCAGATTTGAAAGATAGAATTGGGGTCATGGTAGTGGCGGGTGTGAGTGTGTGTATGTGTGTGTGTGTATTTAATTATTACTAGAATAGATACTAAGGAACTCTGGTGACATATTGGGTTACTAGTTGGACTACTAATCACAAAGTTCATAAAGGTTTACAGCCTCAGAATCCCCCAAGGACAGCTTTACTCTGTCCTATAGGACTGCTATGAGTCAGAACTGACTCGATGGCAGTGAATTTGGGGGAGAATAGACCCTTCTCTAGATATGGACTTACCTTCTCTTCATCGAATGTTTCTGCAATTCTACCACATGGAGACTTAGAGAACGCTTTATCCACCATCATGGTATTCCACACAGCATTACTTCAGCTCAATTTGAAGTAAATGACCTGTGACAATGGGTCCATGCTCATGGATTTACTAGTTTTACAAGGTCCTCCCTCGTGCTTAAGCAGATGGGTTGTTTGAACAATGGAATAGCCTTCTAAGCACATAATTATGGTACAAGAAAGGTGAAAATACTTTTCATAATTAGACAATGTTCTCCAAGAGACAGTATATGCTCTACATCAGTGTCTAATATATAGTACTGTTTCTTCGATAACTATGATTCACAAGTCCATAAATCAAGGGGTAAAATTGGGAGTGGTCATATTACTTGTGCTGAATCTTTAAAAATAAATGTTTGCTTCCTGTCCTTACAGTCTAGGAAAACTTCCACCTGGTTACAGAATACTGATTTATTTGAACTGGCTGTTCAAACTGCCCCCTTGCTATTTGGGGCTCCCCATGTTTCTGGATTAATAGGCCAAGGAGAGAGATAATCTGTTGGGCGGTGTTATTTATGCTAATTAATAGTAGAAAATCATATTTATATTACAGATTGAAGTAAAGAAGGATATGTCTGGAAACTAGGACATCTTTTAGTATTACCATGCCTTGCGATGAAAGTCAATGGTGGATGACAGCAACCCCATTCTGATATGCCCACTAATGGCTCAGACCAGTCAGGAATAAAGGTTTGGGTCATGCCACCAGGCAAAGAACTAGAATAAGTTGAAGTACATGGTGATGGCAAAGGGAATACAGCATAGGTTGTGGAAGTAGGTAGGTCAAAATACCAGCTCTGACCATGGGATCAGTTACAGAAAGGAAGACAGTAATTATTAGGGGTATTTCCTCATGTATATATACATTAAATACATTTGTTTTATTCATTTAGAAGATATGGAGCTATTTTGTTTCTAACTGTCACCAACTTAGTGATACAATGTTCGTCACAAGTGTGGCATCATTACTGTCTCCATTTAGAGATTAAGTATGGTTTCAATGGGAGCCCCGGTGGTAAAGTGATCACAGGTTGGGCTACTAACTGCAAGGTCAGCAGTTTGAAATCACCAGCCCCATCAGTAGAAAGACAGAACTCTGCTTCCATAAAGTTACAGTCTTGGAAACTTCCAGGGCAGCTTTCTGCCCTGTCCTATATGGTCACTGTGAGTCAGCATCCACTCGATGGCAGTGGGTTTAAGGAGATGTGTCCAGGTACCAAACTGACAAAGGTGGATTTTGATAGTTAAGGTTTGATCTCAACTTGGCTGGCCCAGGGTTCTCAGTGGTTTGGCAGTTAACATCTAGTAATCCTTCATAATATAATCTCCTTAAGGTGTGGGCTGTTCCACTATAAGATGATGCTGTGGAAATGCTTGCTTTCTGCTAGGTTTGGATCCAGTATCTAGTTCCTCATCACATTTTCGGTTCTTTGGACTTGAGCCAATGGCCTGCTTCATAGTTTGCTGCTTGTAAGAGCAGTTGCGTCCTGTCATCTTACCTATCAACACTATATTCACTTGCCTCTGCAGCTAGACACGCGCAGCCTGGCCCGCTCAGCTCGGGTTCATTAGCTGCTGCAGCTCCACGCGTCAGAAGAAACCTGTAGCTTGATGCCACGGCCTTACCCTCCTGCATGACTGTGTGATGTAGACCTACCTCTATGTAAACATACATAACCGTCACTAGTTTTCCTTCTCTAGAGAACTCAACCCAAGGCACTGCCTGACAAAGTTAATAACCTGTTTTGCTGTACAAACAACAAAAACATTCTGCTACTATGACTGGCGCCTAATCAAAAGTCTACTACAAATAATTTCATTTTGAATATGTCACATCTTGTTTTCCTTTTTGAACTAGAACATTTTAAATGATCTGGAATGTGTGATATTTCCTATTTAAAGAACAAAATAAAATATGGAAATCATGGAGCTACTGTTTTTAATGCTCACAGAAGGTCTATGTGGTCCTTAGATGATGTTATGTCAATTGAGTTTTTACGAACGTGCAGGGGTTTCGTCCAACCTGTCGGTCAGGTCACAGCCTGATGGCACCTCCTTGGAGGTGTGGTCTTTGTAAAAGTCGGAAACTTCTTTTCTCTGCCCTTTGTTTCCTGCTTGCTGGGACTCCAGCAGTGCCCCTGAGAGCTGTTGGCACCCTGCCAAGTTTCTTTGGATCCACGTGAATCTGCACCCACCAGCCTGTGATCTCCCCCTCTCCCAGTTCACCATGCTGAATCACCAGCTGGCAGCAACGTGAGTCTGACCCAGCTGGGATGCTTTCTTGCTATATGATTACATCTTGAGATAAAGCTTTCCTATACATTGATTAATGTCACTGTATTTGTTTCTTTTAGATAACCAAGCCCAACACAGTGTGTTTTCTTTGTGTAAAATCTTCTAAAAATAACTTCTATGTAATCTCATACAAAAATTCCATTATTAAATACTAAACTTCCGTGTCGATGCATAACACCCAATGAGACTAGAATATTTAGAAAGCAAAACATCAATGACCTTCAGATGAACTTGTTAAGGAAACCGCATTGTGAGTCAGTATAAAAGTTGATGACTGTGGATGTGTTTGCTGTGTTGAATCAAGAGAAAAAAGGCTTAACCTGGAAAGGTTTATTATTTATTATAGAAGAGTACAGCTATGAGGTTAAAACTCTGGTTTCAAGAAATTTATTTTAAATTGGATAAATTTGATCTCTGACATTTAAATATTATATTTAATATAACATTTAAATCCTACATGTAGATAGCCTCAGTACATTTCACTTGTGTCCTTGGAGTCAATTCCAACTCATCCCAGTGGGACAGAGAAGACATAACCGTAAGTGACAGAGTAGTTTCCAAGATCTATGGAAGCTGACTGTCATATCTTTCTCCCACAGAGAGGTTGATGGGATAGAACCATGTTCCTTTCAATTAGCAGCTAAGCACTTTAACCACTGCACTACCTTTCCCCCATACACATTAGATATATTAAAATAACCAGCTCAAGAATAGTTATCTCTATATATGCTATAATATAGATATAATAAAAATTATTTGTATATTTGTGTTTCATCCAGTCCAAGGAAAACCTATAAAACTGTAGGTTGTGTGTTCTACATTGAATAATCACAACCCTAGTTCATGTATTTATTAATATCAAAGTAAATCTTATTGAACATAAATAGTTAAATCAAACCACAAAGGCAGTCAAGGACAAATATCAGTAAAAACCAAGTCTCTGACTTTAAAATATCATAATTTAATTAATAGCAACTTGAGAACTTTACATATGTATGTTGCATGTTCACTTTTTAATCATTTTCTGCATTTTAGATCATTTTCTTGTATAATAGCAAGGGCCATTTGGGAAAATTATGCTGATTTCACAACAATATCAAAGGAAGGAAGTAAAGTAACTTCAAAGGGGGTGGTGGCATGGGGAGTGGGAGTGCAGGAAGTGTTCCTGAACAACACAGATCAGAGTTACTCCATGTAAAATCAGTCATCGTTTAACCCTTTATTTTCACTGCCAGTGAAATATGGCCCCTCTTCAGGGAGATTGAAAACTATGAATCACAATCACAAGAGCTAGCGAATGTATCTTCACACTATTGAAATAATATAACAAACAATAATAATCTATAATAATAATTGATTCAGTGTTTTTTTGATTAACAGCCATTGTTTCCAATCCTCCAACTGGCCAGTTTGAAACATTAATTCGGCTGTCCCCTTGCGGGCATTGTCTCTGATTCTCAAAAGACATAAAAGGGCCTCCTACCCGACTGCTATGTTTAGAGAGAGTTTAGACAGAAGGGGCTCTCAATGGAGCCGACTCTCTCTCTCATTTCCTGTTTCTTTGTCCTGGGAGTATAACATGGTAACTGGATAACAAGCATTTTAGTTGAAGGATTTAGATAAAGTTCAACTGAATGAATCCCTTCCAAAAGATGTTCTCTTCATATTTTCAGTCTCAGCTACTGACGGTCCAGAACTCGATGTTAATATTAGAAGAGCTGACTTGTTATTACAAAAGAAATTACTCCCATGGAATGGCTAACCGAAATGTAAGCAAGGCAAACATTATTTCCACCTCTTCCTTCCCCAATGATTCTTTCATTCTCTGACACACCAATGTTTCAGTGACTGACCATCAGCAGAGTGTGATTTCCCCCCTCTGACCCATACCTTCCTGGTGACCAGGGAATAGTTACTTTCCACTCCCATCTACCAAGTGTCCCTGCATGCACAGCCCCTAGTCCACCTGAATTTAGAGGAGCACCTGCATAGTTCAAGTACAGTGTGCACATCACCCTTTGTCTGGAGCATCTGCTCTCTGTTTCCTCAGACTGACAGAATGCACAGTGCCTGACAGATGACCTGCAACCAACCATGCTTCTGCACGGTCAGGAACAAGTGCCTAGATACCAATGACCCCGTAAGAACTCCTTCTGGGAGCAGGTGCTATAACCCCAGATGCCCTCTAAGCTGGCACAATCCCCTTCAGGGAAAAGTACCTTGACTACAGATAAATTGCAGACCAGCAGAATCCCCAACCAGGATAAAGCACCCCTTCCATGACCACCTTGACCAGCAGAGGATGCCAGCCTGTACGGAAGGCTTTGCTCTGCTGTTTTCTTCTATTGCCTTTTCTTTCTGCATTTCTCCTCATTTTCTTTCTTCTGTTTTCTTTTCTTTTTCCCTCCCTTTATTTCACTCTTTTATTAGTATTTTGTTTGCTGTTCTCACCTCCACCCACCCCCAACCGGCTTAGATTTGTTTATTGTGGTTTTACTCTTCTTTTTTTTCTTTTCTTCCCCTCTCAGCTTTTAGTTTCTTTTATTGTTTTATTTTATACATAAAATTATATCTCTTGTTTGCTGTTTTTTCTCTTGTTGCTAAAATATATAATATATTATTTTTCTATGTGTTTTTCCATTATTTTGTGTCTCACTTGGAACCCCGGTGGCTTAGTGGGCCATGTGTTGGGCTGTCAACCACAAGATCAGAGTTTCAAAGCCCCAACTATGAGGCTCTGTGTGTCTTACAGATTTATAATCTCAGTCTACCCGGTCATGTAGGGTTGCTATGAGTCAGAATTTACTTGATGGCAGTGAGTTTGGATGTGTCTCCCCCACCCCACCCGGGGAAGGCAGCAAACACATCCACCTGGTCCAGCTCCATCTGCAGCCTCACCCACTGGGAAAAGGTCAGTATCCACCCTGTAGAGCCTAGTCTACAGCAGATGGTGGCAGTGCAATCTACCGTCATCATCACCACAAGAACAACCGAGAATGGCACACATGCTTCCATTCTCTCACACTCACAGGACACAGATGGCATGGGCCTGAGAACAAACTCACACGCAATCACTAATTAAGTACAAATGCAACCGAATCACGATGTCTCAACAACGCTGGACAGTTTCCATTCACATGAAGACAAGAGAAAGAGAGGCCCAATTACACAAACCAGAACACTCTCCTGAGGAAGAAATAGCATTGGAACTGCCTGATAAGGAATTTAACAGAATAATATTTAAGTAACTTCAATAGATTGAGAGAAAAATCAGGAAATGTACAGATGAAATTCAACAAAAAATCCCCCAAATTTTAAAATAATTGAAGGAGATACTACAATAACAATCAAACAAAATAAATTGAAAAACTGAAACATATTAAGACAGAAAATAGAAATACAGAAATTTTAAGACCAAGACTTCTGACATATAGCATGCATTGAAAGGATAAAGGAATATACTTGAATAAATATAAGACAGAATTGGCAACATTGCAGACAAATTTCTCAATACCAATCTGCTAGAGGAAGAAAAAAATAAAACAGAAACAAAAATCAACTTGCAGAATGATATGACTCTATAGTAAGAAGAATGACATGTGTGACCAGAAAAGTTCATGAGAAAAGGCACAGAGAAAATTATTGAAGAATTGTTTGAAGAAAACAGCCCTAATATCATGAAAGTCAAAAATATATACATTCAAGAAACTGAAAGAACTCCAAACTAAGATAGATTCATATGAAAATAACCAACATTTTATCATAATCAAGCTTTCCAACATTAAATACAATGAAAGAATCCTGAAACTTGTAAAAAGTTAATCCTAAAATATGGTAAAAATTGAAAAGTTACAGACAAAAAGAGAATCAATAAAACTAAGTTCTGATCATTGCCACAAAGAATCATATACCCTGGAAAATTGCCCTTCAAACATGGTGATAAAATTAGGACATCTCCAGAAAAATAGGAATTAAAGGAATTTGCAAAACCTGGAACAACTTTAGAAGAAATATTAATGAGAATTCTTCAGATATAGAACAAAGAATTATAACCCAGAGACAGAATTACGCAAAGTAATATAAGCCTATAAAACAGAAAATCGGAAGTTAGACATACAGATCGGTAAGCAAAGACAAATACAAAGTAAAAAAAGGAATGCATTGTATAGTTACAGATTTTCCAAATGGAGAGGAAATCAAATTGATATAAAAATAACAGAATGTTTACAAGTTGAGAAGAAATTGATAAGTGACAGGGTGGTCTCAGGGAAAAAATTTTAAAATGTCACCAAAATAAGAAAGAGGAAAACTATTTAAAAATTAGCAAAACAGCAACAGCAAATTATAAGAAAATTCACAAAGAAAATTAACTCAGCACAGAAAATTATGTGAAACAAAGAAACCAGCAGCACCAAAAGAAACCAAAATTGTAGCAAAACATTGATGCTTATTGATAATTCCAGGAGGTCTAGTGGTAGAGGAGTTATGCTTCGGATGGCTAACTTCAAGGTCAACCATTCTAAACCATAATAGCTCTGAGAGAGAAAAGTGAGCAGTTCTACTTCGTAAAGAGGTAACATCTCAGAAATTCACAGGGAAAGTCTACCTTGACCTATGGGGCTTCCATAAGTCAGCATCGACTTAATGAAAGTGAGTCTAGTTTTTTGAGTTGATCATTACAGTGGATGTTGCGTTAGTCCGGGTTGACTAGAGAAACAAATTCATGGAATCTCATATGTGTATAATAGAGAGGTTTATATAAAGGATAAGTGTACATTAAGAAAGCATCCCAACCCAACCCTGTTCAAGCCCATAAGTCCAATATTAGCCCTTATGGCCAATACCAATCTATAAAGTCCCTCATCGGACTCATGAAACACATGCAGTGATGCTGAGTGCAGGAGAATCACAGGCCAGTGGATTGAAAGTCTTTGGGTCCAGTGGTGTTGTAAGCATCTCATCACTGGCCGAAGTATCTATATGGCTACTCCGGCTCCATAGGTCTGGCTGCATCACGGTAGGTCGATGTGGCTTCTCCTCAGGGATGTCTTGCAGGGAGTCAACCTTTTCAGTAGAAAGTCTCTAAAAAAGTGAGGAGAGAGACAGTGTCTTCCACTTCCAGAATTCTCCAGAGAAGTCCATGCCCCACAGGGGTCTCATTGGCTATGACCCGATTGACAGAGAAGACTCCACTCTTTCACTCTTAATCCTCTCAAGTCCCAAATTGACACCAGATTATGTAACTACCACAGATGTAAATAGATTAAAAGCACCAAGTGAGAGTAGTGGATTGGATAAGGAAGCAATACTCATCAATACAACTGTCTATACTATATGATAATTTCAGTCCATTGAAGTAGAAGACATAAATATCTATGCACCCACTGAAAGAGCCTCAAAATACATAAATTGTAGCTTCCATAAACAAGATGTTGTTGTTAGGTACCATCAAGTCTGTTCCCACTCAGATGTACAACATAACAAAACAAAACAACATCCAGTCTTGCACTATTGTCACATTGTTCTGATGTTTGAGCCAGTTGTTGCAGCCACTGGGTCAACCCATGTTGGTGGTCCAGGTCTTCTTCCTTTCTGATGCCCTTCAGCTTTATCAAGCTTGAAATCATTTTCCAGGGACTAGTCTTTCTTAATATCATGTCCAAAGTATGTAAGAGGAACTCTCACCATTCTAACTTCTAAGGAGCATTGTGGCTATTCTTCTTCCAAGACAGATCTGTTTATATATCTTAAAAACTCATCAAGAGAGGATTTGCAACTAATTGAATGATTCAGTAAAGTGGAAGAATGCAAAATCAACATATAACAACCAGTCCAATTCCTTTATGCTAACCAATAAACTAGGGGGGAAATAATCAAACAATGCCATTTACAAAAGCCATTCCCAAATTAAATACTTAGTAGTAAATATAGGCAGAGAAGGAAAATATCTATACAAATGACACTACAAAACAATTTAACCGGAAACAATACCTAAATAAATGGAACACAACACCCATAGATAGAAATATTTAAAATGTGCTTGACACAATGGATGGATGGATGGATGGTGATAAGAGTTATACTTGCCCCCAATAATATGATTTCTAAAATATTTAATATCGTGAAAATGTCAGTACTATCCAAAGTAGTCTATAGATACAAACAATCCTGACCCAGATTCCAATGTCTTACTTTAAAGATATGCGGGAAAGTATCATCAACTTTATATGGAAAGAGACCCTAGAGAACAAAACACTGCAAGAAGAAAAATGAAGTTGGAGGACTCACACTTCCCTATCTCAAAACCTTCGGCCCAGCGACAGGCTAGTACTGCTGCAATGATACAAATAACCACACAGATATTAAACTTTGCCTGAGGATATTTGTGTAAACCTTTGCTGCAAGTATATCCAGGAACGTGGTGGAACACACAGAAGGCAGAGCACTTCTTAGACATATCCAAACACTTTGAGGAACAAATAATCAAAACCAGGTAACTCAGGACCATGATCCCAGAGGACCCTGAGGTCAATTGGCATAACACGGTCCACAATGGCGATGCCCTCAGGCTTGCTTTGGTGAGTAACACCTCTGGTTATAACAGCTTAGGAGCAGCTCTCCAAGATTCCATTTGGGGGCTCTCCTTGTGCAAAGGACAGAAGAGTGATGTAATGTGAAAACACATGGAAACAATTACTGCCCTAATTGACCACTCAAACATTAGTGTCCACAGTCCTAAAACCCCAAAGAACCAGATCATGACCTGCTATTGCTACCAACTGTTCTTACTTGGATTACATTAGAAGTTTCTAGAGAAAGTGGGAGGAAAAGGTTTATAGAAATTAGAAAACTGACTAGTTTTCCTGGTCAGATAGAGGCTGGTGGAATCCCAAGATTGTTGTGTTTAGTTGTGTAGTCACTGAACTCACTCTGGGGCTCAATTTTCAGTCAAGCAATAGATCGGTTTATAAGTGAAACTATAACCATAGTGGGGTGATTTGTTTTAGAATAACCAACCATTTGAGATCTAAAGGGCAGCATTTACCCTAAGACGATATTTGGAAAAGCCAGGAAAGAAGGAGGAATTGAAATGGGAAACACAGAAAGCAAGTAGAATCAGTGATGCTACATTGTGTACTTTGCAATCAAGGAGAGAAAACAAAGTGGGTATGCATTGTTGTTTGCATACTTAATTGCTGTCTAAACCTTCGCCCAACTTATATTAAAGAGCTCAATTTTTACAAAGTAAAACAATATGAAAACTTTAAGTTTAGCTAGAAACACTACTTTTCAAGCAGGTTGAAGAAGGCTTGTATGATGACTTCATATGCCTGGCCCCAGTAACTCCACCTATCATCACCCAACATCTGTGTTTACAAACTAAATCTGGTGTTAACTTTTGGCTAATGGTTTTGTCCACAAGTGACATTTTACTTACAAATCTGTTCTTGTTTCTTAATTTATTTTTATTTCTAAGAGGGATTTCTTAAAGCAGATAATTTTCCAGAGAAAACTTTAGAGTTATGAAAAAGAAATCATTTGCAGACATTGAGACCATAATTTGAAAAAAAAATCACATAAAGATTTTATTTTCTTTGAGAGTTCCATGAAAGAAACTCTGGGAGGTGTTCACAGAATGAGCGATTGTGTTTACTCTGTGCATGTGAGATTTTTTTGCCATATCATGCATATGCTTTCCCTAAAGCAAGAGAATAACATGCACACACATACACACAAACACATGGTAAGACAAATGTGTAACCAACAGAGTGATGATCAGAATCACAGGTGAGTTGCTCCACCTAGGGAAGTCATCTGTGAGACCTCTGGGATAGCTTTCCCACAGGGCTCCTGGACAGGTGTCCATCCAATAAGATCCAGTAAGTAAATTGAAGAAGGCAGTGAGATGTTTTGCTTTTTTTGTAGTTACATAGCATTTTTAGTTATAATCCTCATGTATGCCTCAATACTTATCTTAATATTTTTATTTTAACTGTTTGAAAATAAAATATTTCCCATTGTTTGCATCATTGCCTAGGAGATGGTGGTGAAAGAGGAAGGTCAACAAAATGAGAACTGTGGAGAAAAGCGAACTGTGTAATTTTTTTCCTGTTAATTTAGAACCCTAAAAATATATAACAAAAACAAACCAAAAAAAATCAAAGTTCAAGAGGAAGGTCAAAGCATTATCCTGAGGATGTAGCAGCAAAAAGAAGACTTCAGTAAAATTAGGTAATATCAAGTACTGAAAATAAATTTCTTTTATATTTACAAATAAGTTAAATTATAGACACTTAAGCTGGAGATTTTATAATACTATTTCTAATTTAAAGACACACCTTATATAAAAACAACAACAAAACACTGTGATTGTGTCAATTCCAACTCACAATGTCTGCATAGGTATGGTTTCCTAGGCTTAGTAAATCTTTACAATAGCAAACAATCTCATATTTCTCCCTCAGATTAATTGGAGGGTTTGAGCTGTGGGGTTACCAATCTTATGCTAAAAGTGCCAAGGGCAAGGTAACTGAGAGGAATTACTGAAACCAGAATGAAGGCTGAACATGGTAGTGGGACAGGAGGAAAGTGTAAGGAAATAGAGGAAAGGAGTAGGAGGCAACGGCATACATAGAAGCCTAAATACAGGCATGTGTATATGTAAATATGTTTATGATTATTGGGGAAATAGACCTAGGTGCATATCTTTATAGGTTCAGTAGTAGGGTAGCAGGTGGACATCAGGCCTCCTCGCGCACACTCCCTCAATACTACTGGCTGCCTGGATATCATCTGTGGTAAATTGTTTATCTATGTTTTGTGTTTACTTTTCCTTGTTAAGATGTAATTTTCTATAGATTTTAAAGATGAGCCCTTCATCTGACCTATTACTGCTGAATGTCCCCATTCGATGGGTTCCCTGTTGACTCTTTCAATGGAGCATTTTGATGTGCAGAAAGGTTGTATTTTCAGTAGGCTGTAGTTCTTCATGTTGTCTTCTAGAGTGTGGATCTTTTTCATTATGTTCAGTAGTGTGTTTACAGTTTGTATTAGGGCCCTTAAGTTTGTCCTATTTTTTCATTAATGTTCTTTATAATTGTATGATTTATATTTAGGTCTGTGATGCATCTTGCATTTGCTTTTATACATGACATGAGGTGTGGGTCTTGGTTCCTTTTTTTTTTTTTTTAAGATAAAGATCCAGTTTTTCCAGCACCATATATTGAAAAGGCTATCCTCTTGCTCATCTAATGTGTTTTAGTTGTTTATCAAAAATTAAGTGTCTATAGATATTTACTTGTATTATGGGTGGTCAGTTCTAATACATTGGTCTTCATATCTTTGTACCAGGACCAGTTTATGTCGATTACTGTGGCCATAAGGTAGGTTTTAAGATCTGGGAGTGAAAGTCCTCCTACTTTGTTTTTATTTTAATAGTATTTTATTTATCCTAGGTTTCTTTTCTTTCCACATAATATTGGGAATTCATTTTTGAATTTGTGTGCAAACTTGTGGGATTTGGGTATGAATTGCATTGAAATTGTAAAGTATTTTGGTAATATTGATACTTTCAGGATGTTTTGTCTGCCTGTATAGGAACATGGTAACTTGTTCCATTTGTATAAGTTTCTTTGAGTTTATTTAAGGAGTATTTTGTAGTTTTTCTTGTTTAGGTCTTTTATTTCTCTGGTAAGATTTTTTTCTCTAGTTTTGTATAGTCATTGTAAATGGTTTTTTTAATGTCTTTTACTGTATCATTATCCTTAATATGCAAGAATACACCAGATCTCTATATGTTGGTCTCTTGAAAAAAAAATGTTATCTTAAAATTTATTATTAATTGGGAGTTCATACATATATCTTTCCATAGTTCAATCATTTCAAGCAGTATTGTACAGTTCCTACCACAATCAGTTTCCAAGAATTCTTTTCCTGCCCGTAGTCCTTGGCATCATCTTCCTTTAACTCCCCATATGTTGACCTTATAGGTGGAGTGTTCTACATAGGATAATACTGTCTTCAAATAAAGAGATTTTTATTTCTGGATACCTTTAGTTTATTTTTGCTGGCTCATGCCCTAGCCCAAACTTCCAGGACTATGCTAAATAAGTGTTGAGAAAGTGCCACATTTTCTAGTTCCCATTGGAAGAGGAAGTGAGATCAAGGCTATTGGTTTCACATATGACTTTTATTATGTTGGGAAATTTCCCTTCTGTAACTATTTTGTTGAGTATTTGTATCAAGAATTGAGATTGAATTTTATCAAATGCCCTTTCTTCATTGATTGATATAATCATGTGATTCTTCTTTATTTTATGAGCTGAATTACATTGATTGTCTTTCTAATATTAAACCATCCTTGCATATTTGGTATGAATCACACTTGATCGTGATGTATTATTTTTTTTACCCTTAGTTAAATTCTATTGGTTAATATTTTAATGAAGATATTTACATCTGTATTCATTAGAGATATTAGTCTATAATTTTCAATTCTGGTGATTCTCTGCCTTTTTTAGGTATCAGAGTTTGCTTCATAAAATGAGTTTGGTAGTATATTATCCATTTGTATATTGTGAATCTAAAATTGGTATTGTTGTCTCTGAATGTTTGATAGAATTCCTCAGTGAAACCAGCAGGACCTGGAATTTTTGATGTTGAGAGTGCATATTTTGAGTGGTATAAGTTATGACTGCATGTGCCAAGCGAGGAGGCCTGCTTGTGTAGTAGTTAAGTGCTTGGCTTCTAACAGAAAGTTCCACATTTAGAAGGCACGAGCAGGCTGGAGCAAGCAGCTGCTCCTCTAGAAAAACAGAGAAGACTGTTTCCATAAAGATGTATGGCTCTAAAAGCCCTATGGGGAGGATACAGCCTGTCACACCGGAACTGTGAGGTGGACTTGGTTCAATAGCAATGGCGATTTATAGTATGTGTTGCCTCAATTTATAGTATGTGTTGCACCATGCCTCTTCATCTCTGTTTCCTGTTTCCATTCCTCCTCCTTTCCTGACCCTTCTAAATTGTGTTCTTGTGTAAATGTTGCCCCTTTGATTTTCATAGTCTCACTGTGTATAGTTTGATCGAAAATTGAGACCCAGTTTTAATTCCAGTCACTTCACAGTTTCCACCAGTTCTATCCATCCAGTAAGCCTAGTGTCTTTTATGATTTTGAGTCTTATTTCACATTGTTCTCCCATTTTCTACTCAGGACTTCCTAATGTGTTCTTTTTCAGAACAATTCGTAGTGGTAGCCTATTATATTTTAGAAGATCATTGTGGTAATTTGGCTTTATGTAAACTTGGCTGGGCCAGGATTCTCCCCTGACATGATCTAGCATAGTGTGGTTATACATGATGGGATCTTCTGTGAAATAGCCAAACAGCTGTGGAAAGAATGGGGTGCCTTTGGCAAAATGAGGCTTCAGAAAGTGACAGACTGCCGAGTGAAGTGCTTCCACAAGCTGCTGAAGCACTGGAAGCGCTCACAATCAATGCCAGGAAGTTTGGACGACAGCTACTTGATTAACTACCTGGAAGAGATCCATAGTTTTACCCATTCTGAAGAAAGGTGACCCCTCAAATGCTTAAATTATAGAACAATATCATTGATATTACATGCAAGTAAACTTTTGCTAAAGATCACCCTTCAATGGGTTAGAATTACATTGACAGGGAGCTGGCAGAGTCTCAGCCCCGATTCAGAAAGAGACGTAGAACATGGGCTGTAACTGCCTTTGTCAGATGGATCTTGGTAAAAACAGAGAATACCAGAAAGATGTTTCCTTGTGTTTTATTGACTCTGCAAAGGCACTCAATTGTGTGGGTCATAAGAAACTGTGGAGAATCTTGAAAAGAATGGGAATTCCAGAACACTTAATTATGTTAATGCAGAGCATGGGGCAAGCGTCACTTGTGTAAACACAAGGGAATTCTGTAAGTTTTAAAATATGGAAAAGTGTGTGTCTGGGTTTGATCATCCCACCATACTTATTGTGTTATTCTGGGTACTTTAGAGAAACAAATCCACAGAAACTCATGTATTAGACAGTTTTACATAAATCTTACTGTGTGTCAAGAAAACATTTCAAACCAGTGCTGCCCAAGCCCAAGTCCAACATTAACCCAGTAGCCCATATGTCCAACACCAATCCACAAAGTCCTCCTCCATCTCACAAAACAGACGCAATGATGCCGACTGCAGGAGGACAGCCGAATCAGTGAATGTGTTAAGCATCTCAGCGCTGCCAGGGGTCTCCACATGACTGCTCGAGCACACTGGGCTGCATCGGGGTAAGTCCATGTGGCTTCTCCTCAGGGATGTCTTTCAGGAAGTGGGTCTTGCAAGCAAAAGCAGGGAACTGGCTAAGGCAGCTGCACCCTGGTCTGACCATCAGAAAGCAAGAGACCCGAGAACTAGAAAGGCGAGGGTCACTAAGCCATTTATCTCTCCGCCCTTCAATTAACCCCACATGTGTTTATCGGCCAGGTTGGCACAATAAACTAACTCGCTTATTCAGTGTCTATGCTGAGCAAATATATAGAGAAGATGGATTATATGAAGAAATATGCAGTATTGGCATTGGAGCAAGGTTTAACAGCCTGTGATGTGCAGATGACATAACCTTGCTTGCAAAATGTGAGGAGGACTTGAAGCATTTGCTGATGAAAATCAAGAATTACAGCCTTTAATATGGGTTACAAACTCGATGCCAAGAAAACAAAAATCCTCAAAACTGGACCAATAGATAATATGGTAAACAGATAAAAGATGGAAGTTGTCAAGGATTTCATCTCACTTAGATCTACAATCAATGCTCATGAAGGCAGCAATCCAGAAAGCAAACAACACATTGTATGAGGTAAATAGGCTACACAGTGTCAAAAAACCCCAAAGTACAATGGATGCATTTGAACCCTTGTGATGGCAAAGAATATTAAAAGTGCCATGGAGTGTCAAAAGAACAAATAAATTTGTCTTGAAAGAAGTCCAGCCAGAGTTCCCTTTACAGGAAAGGATGGCGAGACTTCACCTAGCACAATTGACACATGTTGTCAGGAGAGACTAGTCTCTGGAAAGGGATGTCATGCTTCAGGAAATAGCGGCAGCGAAAAGAGGGGACAAATGACCTTCTCAAAGGGTCACCTAAGACCGGCAAGGAGACCAATTATTTTAGAAGCAAAGCTGATGGACTCAAGAAAGCCAGACTTGACACTGGTGGCAAGAACCACAAACAAAACGTAGCAGCCGTTGAAGCTTCATATTTGATGGCACCCAGAATAGCCAGAGCTATGAAACCTCACACTCTTGCTGAGGATTTACTGTTGCCAGCAGCCAAAGGCATTGTTCGAGTTATGATTGGAGATGAATTTGTTATTAAACTGAGTGCAAATCATTATCTAACAATACTGTCTACAGAAGAATAGATGACATGTCTGATGATATTCTTGATCAGGTAATCCATGAAATTAAATCTGCTCCACTTCCAATATTTATCATCCAGCTTGATGAATGTACAGATGTTGCAAACTGTTCACAGTTACTGGTTTACGTGAAGTATATTAATTATGGTGACTTTAAAGATGTGTTTCTCTTTTACAAACCTCTTGAAACGTCAACTACTGCATGTGATGTATTTGACATAGTTGCCTCATTTCTGAAAGAACATAAAATCTCTTGGGAAAAGGTTTGTGGTGTTTGCGCAGATGGTGCTCCAGCAATGCTAGGATGTCGATCTGGAGTTTAATGTTTGGTACTGAGTGAGTCACCAGAAGTCATCGGAACTCACTGTATGACTCATCGGCAAATATTAGCAACGAAGATGCTGCCACAAGAGTTACAAGAAGGAATGAAAAGCATCATCATTTCTGTCAAGTTTGTAAAGGTGAGCACTATAACAGTCGACTGTTTTCACAACTGTGCAACGAGTTAGATGCACCAAACGATGCTCTGCTATTTCACACTGAAGTGAGATGGTTGTCAAGAGGAAAAGTTTTAAAACGTGTTTTTGAGCTTCATGATGAACTCAAAACGTTTTTAATCGAATCACTTTTCAGTGATAAAAATGAATTGTATGAAATAGCTTATTGGCTGCCACCTTTGCCATCTTGAATGAGTTAAATTTATCACTCCAAGATGCAACATGCCTTGATTTGTCTGAAAAGATCTGATCATTCCAAATGAAACTTCACTTTTGGCCAAAAAAATTAGGTAAAAATAAAATTTACATGTTGCCTAACTTAACTCCTTTCTTTGAGAAGCATGACATTGAACCAGACAAAAGATTACAGTGATGATTTCTGTGAAAGAACACTCGTACATGCTTGCAGATAAAATTTCATCGAAGTTTCCAAATCTACCTGACACCTTATTTGCACTTGCCAGAAGCCCATTCACAATCAAAGTTGAAGATGCTCCTGACACAGCACAAGAAGAGTTCATTGAACATATTAACAGCCATGCTGCGAGAACTGACTTCTCTACAATGTCAGTTACAAAATTCTGGATCAAGTGTTTGCAGTCAGATCCTGTTCTGTCTGAGACTGTGTTGCACCTTCTTCTTCCATTTCCAACAACATATTTTCACCCTTCGCTCTGACATTGACTTTTTACGCACACCACTGCAAAATGTAGTGATGTAGTTTACCTTTGTTATATTAAGACTGTTGCCCATGTTACACCATGCTTCAAGGCAAAATTTCATTTACTTGTAATTGGAAAAAAATATCTCACAATATACAATTACATATTTTTGTGATTAATCCCTATGCTTTAATTATGTTTAATTTGTAACAATGAAAATACATCCGGCATATCACATATTTACATTACAATTTATAACAGTACTAAAATTACAGTTATGAAGTAGCAATGAAAATAATTTTATGGTTGCGGGTCACCACAATATGAGGAACTGTATTAAAGGGTCGTGGCATTAGGAAGGTTGAGATCCACTGAATAAGGGGCGGTCATTTGTGGTGTGGCATACTCTTAGCACAGATTTACACTGTGAGGAACCTAGCTTATTTTTACTGAATCTGGATCCTCCCTCGGGTTCATTGACCTCCCATCATACTGCCTGCAAGCCCCAAAAGCCATCAGCAGTTCCCTGACCTTGGATCCATTAGGCCATACAGCTCTGCATCCACCAGTGTGTGGTCTTCCTGCTTTGCCTTTCTGCTGTCTGGTTCATCACCTGCTGAAGCCACTGGGGTCAAGAGATGGCTCCCATTTACCATTGGACCCGAGGACTTGAACTACACTTGACCTACCAACTGCTACAACTGGTGAACCAGTTTTTTACTGTGAAACTCTTTCTGTGTGTATCCACATCTGTAGCTGCTTTTGCATCTCTAGAGAGCTTGGTCTAACAGAGTCCTGGACATGGATGTTTGAGTGGTCCATCTGTCCACTGAATGAATTGTTTCTCTGTGTCTTCATAGTTCATCACTCGTCTTTCCTCTGGACAGGGAGAGACCAGTAGTTTCACCTTGGACAGCTGCTCATGAACCCAGTTGATATTCACCGAAGTAGGATGTAGAGCATTATCTTGTGGAGTCTTTTTGACCAATTGATCTTGATGTGCCCTGAGATGAAGGTGCTGAGCCACCAGGCCTGATGACTCTTTGCCTTGAGGTGTTTGCTTTCCTCCAAGAAGTCTTCATAACTTGCCTTCTGTATATCCCATCATATCCATAGATAACTTTGCACAAAGGTTAACACATGTGTACAAATATCCTCTGTCAATCTACATATGACTGTGGGTATTTTCCCCCACACTCTTCAATACCCAGTCACCTGGCTTGCCTGTCCATACTTTTATTCACAGATCACCTTTATTTCAGGAGTGTGATTTGATTAGTGTTTACCTCTGCTGTCTTTAACTATTGCATATCCCTCCCCTTGTTTTACTCCACCACCATCAGTTTGGGCTAGCCTCCATCTTACTGGATCCTACCATCCCCTTGACCCCATTTAATACCTGGCTCCTTTTATCCAGGGAATTCCCCCTTCTGTTTCCACTCCTAGTAACCATCAAATAATTTTTATTTGATCAGAAAAACTTTTTCTTGACATTGTAGCCTCGTAATATTTGTTGTGATTGACGTATTATACTAAGTATAAAATTCTCCATATGAAACCATGCTGTGAGTTATTTAGAATGTTAGTTATTCTTTACATTGTATATTTTCCCTTGAGGCTCTGTACCAAAATTCATTTATCCATTCTTCCATGGTGGGCATTTAGGTTGTTTACATCACTTTGCCATTGCTCACAGTGCTTCACGGACATGGGTGTGCATCTACAGGGTCATGTTTCGCACTTGCCTGAGCTGTAAACCAAGTCCTGAGATGGCTAACCTGCATGGCACTTCTATTTTTAAGCTTTTAGAGGAGCACCACTCAGCCTTGCCCTGTGGTTGCATATTTCATACTCCCACCGCAGTCCATGGGGGTTCCAGGCTCCACATTCCCTTGGCAGCATTTCGTGTTTTCTGTTTGTTTGGGTTTTTTAATTTTGCTCGTAATGCTAGAATTAGATGACATCTAATTGTTGTTTTGATTTGCATCTATCTAAAAGCTAAGAACCCCAAACATGTTTTCTTCATATTTTTATGGCCCTCTCAATGTCTTCTTGGTGAAGTGTCTATTCATATCTTTTATGCACTTTTTAGTTGGATTATTTAACTGTATCTTGTTGAAGTGATAAAATTCTCTATAAATTTTCAAGTTTAGTCTCCTGTTTGTTATGTCATTGCTAAATATTTTCCCAGTGTGTAGGTTATCTTTTTACTTTTTGATCAATTTTTTTAACAATTTATTGGGGCTCATACAATTCTTATCACAGTTCATACATATACATACATCAATTGTATAAAGCACATCTGTACAGTCTTTGCCCTAATCATTTTTTTCTCCTCTTTTCTTTTTTTACATTTTATCAGGGACTCATACAACTCTTATCACCATCCATACATATACATACATCAATTGTATAAAGCACATCCATACATTCCCTGCCCCAATCATGCAAGGGACTTAAGTGGAGAGCAAATGCCTTGATCAATTTTTTAAAATGCATAATATATTTTAAAGACATAAAATAATGAGCCAGTGGGTGATGCAACTGGTTAAGCATGTGACTATTAATTGAAAGATTGGTGAGTCAAACCCACTCAGAGGTGCTGTGAAGACAAGCATACTAACTCTTATTCCAAAGATCCCTGCCTTGAAAACCCTTTGAAACAGTTGCAAGCTGTACATGCACATACTCCCAGAACCCAAATGCACTTGAGCACAACGAATACAAACAGCAATAGAACAATAACACCATGATGGAATTCGCCACAGGAAATGCTTTTAAGTTATTCATGGGATACATGAATAAGACAAAGTGAATAAAACAAACGAAAAATAACCACAACAAAAAAATCACCACCTTTGAGTCAATTCTGACTGCTAACAACTCTCTGAGACAGAGAACTGCCTCTGGGTTTCTGAGGTTTTAACTATTTAAGGAAGCTGGAAGCCGCTTCGCTCTCCTGGTTCAAAGCGCTGACTTTGTGGTGACACCAGAGCCCCGAGAAGTAAGCGGCGAGGAAGCATTTGTTGAGACTTACCGTGACACCCAGCGGTCCTGTGACACAAAACTTAAGGGCACAGTTGCTAACTGAAGGGTGACTGGTTCAAAACCACCCAAAGGTTCCATGACAGAAAACCTGGTATAAAAATTATACAGACCTGCAGCCACTGAATTGGTTCCAACTCATAGCGTCCTGATTGGCTAGAAGCCCTGCAGAGCAGCTCTAGTCTGTTCCATGGGTCACTACAGGCTGAAAAGGAGTTACACCGACAACAGCACCTGAAAACTGCAGCACCAAGTATAAGGGGGAGCAGGGGGGGGAATATTAACTTCCAAAGTGTGCGATGTATGAAATGAACTAGAAATGCTTGTAGCAAACTCATTTTTTTTCACTTTATTCAATAACAAGAAGTTGAGGAAAGAATGTAAAATAGAATTTTTGAAAGGAATGATAAAGAATTGGAAGATATAAATTAACAAATAATTGATGTAATGGAGACTCATGAGAAAATTCTCTAAGGAAAGATCAATTCACACATCTTTTAATGTCTGAAGCAGTACTGAGGGGATTAATGGATCCTTGTAAGGCAGGAAGTGGGTGGGACGGTACACCGTGGGAGTATCACCGATTATCAGAAAGAGGGTACTTTGTCGTGTGGGTCTGAAAGCATAATCTTGCAATATAAATATATTCTTATTGTGAACTCTGGAACCTTCTGTGAAGTGCACTGGTTGTCATAGACGCCTTCATTTATTTCTCTGTATAAACAAACCCAGCCCAGTTGTTCAACTGTGATTTATAGACTACCTCTCATAGATTACTCATTCTTGAATCTGAATTCTTAAGAACATAAATTTCTCTGTTACTGCTGTTTTATTTTCAGCAACAGACAGCTGGGGAGTGGGGAAGATTTCTGAAAGTTCTCTTTTTTTTTTCTTCCTTAAATCATTCTATTAAGATTTAATTTTTAAAGGCTTCTTAAAAACTCTCTTCAGAACATCTTATGAAAATTTGTTATGGTAATGAATTGGCACAATGATCATATTTGGCCCCGGAAGGCATCTCAGTCATTCATGTCTCTGTTTCAATTAGCAGCCGTTACCTGTTCTTGACACCGTGTTTTGATCATTACTCACTCTAGTATTAGTATAAATGAAAGTTCAATTAAAGCTGACCACGGTCATTTATTAACTTGCTTATATGAACTCTTTTTCTGCCTCACAGAGACCAGACAGGATAGAGTCTCCGCCTCGGTATGTTTCTGAGACTCTCTGTGGGAGTACAAAGGCACATCTCCCCTGGAGCAGCTGGTAGCTTCAAACTGCCAGCCTCCCCATTATGATTATAGACCAATGCCAAGGACTTTTAAAATACATTTCTGAGGCCAAACCTACTACATTCACCAATGTACTTTCTCACTCTTTCCCCATGAAAACCAAACTTGATCATTTCAGTTGACATAAGGATGACATTTCCTGGTCTCGGTGCCTGCTATGTGTGGACATGGGACTTACTTTCGGCTGTTGTTGTTGTGTGCTGTGTGACAGCAAAACAGCCACATAGGATTTTCTTTACTATGTACAGGAGCATATCTCCAACTCATGCTGCCCCAGAACCACGGGGTGATCTTGAACCACCCACCTTGGGGCTAGCAGGGGTAAGCATGATGCTATCAGGACTCCTTCTCTTCTGGCCCGTAGTATGGCAACAGAAATGAAATATGCAACACTGATTCATTGTCCCGGGAGAAAAGCCACTTTCCTCCGACAAGAGTGCCTACTTGCTGCGGCGGACCCGTCAGGCCATCAGGACGAAGGCAAAGCCCAGCACGCTGCTTAAGCTGGCTACTCGCGATACCTTCCAGAGTCAGCTGTCAGTGTTCAAGAATTTTGTAAACTGGGGATTGATTTTGTTTTCTTTTTCGGGGAATCTGGACACCTGTGGCAATAGCCAAAGGATGAAGAGAGCAGTAAGGGAGAGAGTGGATCAGTTCTGGGCCCCTGTGCTCAAACTATCCCCGGAGTGAGAAACCACTTCTAGGTAGCTTGAATATCTGTTATAACTTCTGAACAAATTATACATTCACAACTACTACAATGACTTCAATTATGTGTCCAATAAGTACTATTGCCTTCTTGGGAGCCTTTCTACATTTAAAAAAATGCTGAAATGTATATCTCACACTTAAAAGTTAATCTTATAGAATTTTAATCTATAACTATGCCATTTGAAATATTCCATTTCTGAACATCATCGTGTCCAGAATGTAATGTTTATATCTTACAAACATATATAACAAATTAAGAAACTAAAACTATATTTAGAATAATGGCATTTTTTTGCCACTGATGCTAACATAATTGATGTGATTTAGCAAATCTTAGCTTTCGCTTTCTAGATAATCATGCAAAAGGGTAATTTTCATCATATCAAAAAAGGTGATTTAATACCTGCTTAAAACAGGATTCTTTTATGAAAGTAATTGCATGATGTTTTAGAAGGAAAATGGTCAACATTTCACAGAATGGCTGTTTTGTTTTCGAAACCTTTCTAAAACCCTAGGGACTATCAGGTGGAAACACCGGAACTGTCCGCTATTAGCTGAATGGGCAGACAGACTGTTGCACAGACACGGTCATACTGAGCCATCCACAAAGAAAGAACGAACGAAACGCCGATGAACACCTCCACCCGGATGAATCTCGAAAACCTTGTACACAGCAGAAGAGGCCAGTCACAGCGAACAACCACAGGATGATCTCATTTGTATGAAACAAATACATAAATATGAGCCTTCAGAAATGCAAGGAAAATCCCATTACTTTATTTCAATTTGCCAGGAATTCTGAAGCTCCTTCATTGATAGAAACCAGCGATCAGGACTGGTTATCTGGGGTGGGAGGAGGAGACGGAAAGGCAGACATTGGTTTAAGTGTGGTTGCGTTGTGTCCCTCGCGGTGAGATGAAGCAGCAAGAGATGCCAGAAATAATTGTCAGGCTGGAAGAACAGCAGAAATGTCACTGGGCTGTGCCGGGATAAGTGGTGGAGAGGGCGTAGATTTTATTATTTTTACAACAGTAAAAATCTACACACTGTTAATAAAATATGTTCCTATCCACAACAATACATCTAAGCCTATCTCTCCACAACTAATTTGAAAATCTAATTTGATTGCAAGACACCACTCAAAATATATGATCAAATTGACAGAGGATCATTTTATTGTATCTTTTTTGTGATTTTTCTCAAAGCTAACAGAAAAAGTAGGTTCCCATTTATCAATTTTTACACCTTTTTTATTGTTACATTTTTTACCATGTGTTGACCTTTCCATTATTCATTGTCTGGTTGTTCCCTTCCCAATATAGTATCTAGTTCCCCATCCCCCTTCACCTTCTCATCTGTGCTCCGGGTAAATGTTAACCACTTTTTTGTGAGAGATTTTTTTAAGACACATAATACTTAGAGGTGATATTGTTTATTTTATGAGCCAATCTGCTACTTAATTGGAAGATGATATCCAAGTAGAGTTTTGGTATAAATTTAAAAGGTGTTGGCATTACTGGTCTAGGAAATCTGGCCCTTTTCCTTTTTTAAGAATTTGAATTTTTCTCCCATTCTTTTGGGACCATCCATCATACTTCGAGTCAGAATTGTCAGTAGTGGTCCACATACACCGTCCAGCTGTTCCGCTCTCAGGATAGATAAGGCTGTTCTTTGTGGGGACCGTTAGGTTGATAGGTTATCTTCTTATTCAAATCTCCAGCTGCCTTCATTCTTTTGGGTCCAATAACTGCATCCTAGATGCCCTCTTGCAGGATTTTCTGATCTCCAATGCTACCTGCCAACAAGCCTATAGAACACAGTTTATCAGCTAAGCCAGTTGACCGAGTTGGCCCATGAAACAATCAATTGATCCTAAACGTTAAAATCCAGTAAAGTGTTTAGTTACGTCCAGGAAGCATTTGTAACGGTGCCTTTATATATGTTACTATGTATATGAATGAAAAAGGAGCTTCTAAAAGCTCATAGAAACATGGAATCAAAATAAAATGGAATGTTTCTACACACATTTTAAAGCTTCCTCTTGTATACATGTTCACACATGCATGTATATGCAAATGCCTACAGATATACTAGTTATTATATAATGACAGCTTTTTAAATAATAACTGAAATTTATCATATGACTTACATGAATATGAGGTGTTTTTCACAAGTGAGAATAGGTTTCTGACATTAACGTATTTTTGCCTCAAACTAAGGAGATAATTCTAAAAGTAGAGTAACCCACCCATCTAGTCAGGTCAAACTCATCTATCATTATCTGTGGTTTCTGAGAGTCTGGAAATGTGTGTGGAGGTAGATAGCCTCATCTTTCGTCCATGGAGAAGCTGGTGAGTTTGAACCACTGACTTTCTTTATCAGTCCCAAAGTACTCCACGGCACTGCTAGAGTACCTCAGAAGGAGAGTAACAGTATTTATTGCCCTCGTGGATTAGATAGAGCCCGCAAGGTGTCTGCGTGGTGTTGTTTGGTTAGATGCCATGGAATTGGTTTTCACAAACAGTGACCCGAAGCACAACAGAATGAAACACTGCCTGTCCTTTGGCCTCCTCACAATGGCTCCTCTGCTTGAGCCCATTGGTGCAGCTGCTAATTCAGTCCACCTTGTGCAAGGTCATTTCCTCTGTTTTTGGCTGCTTGTCTATCTCACCAAGCATGATGTCCTTCTCCAGACCCTGGTCTCTCCTGCCATGTTCGAAGTATGCGAGATGAAGTCTCCCCAGCCTTGCCTCAAGGGAGCAATCTCACTCCGAGGAGAATTTTTCCGACAGAGATTTGTTTATTCTTTTGGCCATCGATGTTACTTTCAGTATTCTTCACCAGCATTATCATTCAATTGCATCAAATTCTTCACTAGTCTTCCTGATTCAATGTCCACTTTTCAAATGCAGGTGAGGCCAGTGAAAGACCATGGCTTGGGTCCAGAGCACCTGAGCCCTCGAAGTCGTATACTTGCTTTTCAACACTTTAAAGAGGTCTGGGCAGCAGACTTCCCCAAGACCACGTGCCATTGAACTCCTCGTGGCAGCTTTCATGAGTATTGATGGTGGCTCTAAGCAAGATGAAATCCTTGGCAACTCCAGTATTCCCTCCGTTTATCGTGCTTTACGTATTCAGCCAGCTGTGAGCATTTTGTTTGCTTTATCTTGAGTTATAATCCCTGCTGAGGGCTGGAATCGTTTATCTTCATCAGCAAGTGCTTCAAGTCCTTCCTCCCCACTTTCAGCAAGTAAGGTTGTGGCATCTGCATATCGAATAGTAGCCTTCCTATGACTCATTAGTATTATATGAATAAACTTAATTTTACTCAATAATGTTCTTCATTCGTTGTAGTTTGACTTGGAAGTGTGATCTATAAAATAATATGACCATCATTTACCTTTAACATCCAGACGTGAATGGATATAGATTTTATTTATGATAATGCAGATTTGGAACTTGAGTCTAATTGTCAAGGTCAATTCTGACAGAAGTTTCTGTGATTCTGTCTAAAGTTTCTCATCAACAAAATGAAAGGCAGGGCAAGCAATATTCAAGGACATTTTCATTTGTAAATTATATTATCCTGTCTTACTACTGCAAAGTCAAACCTCATGACATTTTAAACCCAGTCTGTTTTGTTAGTGTCTGAGAAGAGCATTAAGTCCACATGGATGGAACCTTCCATTAGCTACCAGAGCATGAACTAACAAAACGCACGTTGATGGCTGGCTGGTCGTCACGGAGTATCCCTAGTGGCACAGTGGGTTAAGTGTTGAACTGCTAACCAAAAGGTCAGAGGGTATCAGGCAGGCTTTGTACTTTCAGAGGTCCTGCACCCAATAAGTTAAAATACAGGTGAGCTTGAAAAGGTGATGGAAAAATTCTATCATCTTTTAATTCCATTTCCCATGGAATTGTTGAAGCCTCCTCGTATTATATTGGAGTCAGGTTTGTCACAATTACAGTAGGGACCTCCAAATAAGGGAGAAAAGTAAAATGACTTCTACAGTGTCTGATGGGTATCTTCACAGTAAAGAGTTAACTCTCCAGAAGCCAGGGAGGTCTAAACCCTGAGCATTTAACTCTTCGGGATTGGCCCTTGACCGGCTCCTGAAGGATTTACTCTCTATGCCTGTAGAATATTCTGCCTGACAACAATGCCTTTGTCTATCTGAGCCCTTGAGACCCAACAGCCAGTGCAGGCTAGCAATGCAATTTGGGGTAAAAGCCCATTTTGTTCACCTGAGCTCTGAGGAGGAAATCTGACAACCACCAGAATAATCAACTGATAAATCAGTGAATGGCCAAGTCAAAAGGACATGAATTTCAGCATTTGTTTGTTCTGTCGTCTCCATGTTCATGTATTGGGTGTTTGTCTATTTTAAAAAAACACACAGAAAAGGCATATTTCCTGGGAAAGTCAGGAAAGATGGTTTATACAACGGTTTTGCTATATCCTTTGATAGTTACATACCATCATCCATCAAATAAAGCCAATGTTTCCATGAGTGATACCATGAAAATAAGCTGGTATCAGTTTGCAATATTCTTGGGAGAAAGAAAAACAACTGTGAATCCTCATGAAAAATGATTAGGATAGCTGAATTGAGAGACATTCTACAAAATAACTGGCCCGTGATTTTCAAAGGACAAATAAAATCAAGGAAAAGTTGGGATACTGTTCCAGATTGAAGGAGGGTCATCAAAGAGACATGCCAACTGAATACAACATGTATCCTTAAAAAGTGTATGCCACCTGGAAACTTTTGTGATAAGGAACATTCATAGAACAATTGCCAAAACTTTCATTGTGTCTGAGCATTTGAAGGCAATAAGATGTCAGCGTTGATTTCCTTATTTTGCTTATTATCTTGGTGACAAAGGACAGGGTTCTTTTTCTGACGGAAGCACATTGAGAGAAAGCATCACACTGACAAATGGTCCTCAGCTATCCAAGTGCCTGGAGTCCATGGTCACGCACAGGCTCCTGTGGGTCCCCAGTCTGTAATCCTCCATGGGAGCAGAAAGCCTCACCGTCCTCCCTCAGCCTGGCTGGGAGGGTCGAACTGCTGACCTTTTGGCCAGCAAGCCAGCACATTATCCACTAGCCCATGTTCAAATACTGCAGGAAATGATACCATTCTAGCACCTTGTTTCAAATGTCCACTTGTCTCATTGTTCCAAAGAAATAGAGCACCATCAATTGAGAATTCTCAAACTGCGGTACATAAAACCAAGCTCTAATGTTTGTGACTGAAATATTGCTAAAAAACACACAAACGGAATTGACTGCCAATAATTTATGATGGTGTCTTTTAAAAAGAAGAAAAGACTATTTCTGACATTATTTTTTTTAATTGGCTGGCACAGGAAAAACAAATCTCTCACATAAAATGTCAAAATGGTGATTATCCTTATTGGTGAGAGGGGTTAGATTGCTGGAAGGTGGAAAAAGAGATCTTTTGAAAGCCAATACCAGTAATATATTCCTTGTATCTGTTAGCTGTACAATGATAACGTATGCCTTTCGCCAAAGTATGTCATATTTTCATTAAATTACATTAAAATAACAAAAAAAGTCAGTTTATCTTATGTTGTGTATCCCAGATACGTGGATCTCCTATGGCAATGGTCACGCAAAGAATACATGGTGAAAATTGAGCTTTGTTAAGAGTCATTTGCTTATTTCCTGGAAAGGAACATGTTTCATATTTTCTTATATTTATTTAGTTTCACAGGACATAAAAGCTCAAGCATATAACATTAAAAGCACATTAAATGCTTAAATTACTTTACCCTTGAGTTATTTTTATTGACCAAATCATAAAACTTTGGAACTTCTTAAGCTGATTAATGGATTTTTTTTCTCTTGTAATATTAGTAATGCTGAAATCAGTGAAAAAATGCTGAGACAACCCTGTATTTGAGACATATTTTAAAAATCATTTTATTGGAGGCTTGTACATCTCTTATCACAACTCATACATCTGTCCATTGTGTCAAGCACATTTGTACATTTGTTGCCATCATCATTCTCAAAACATTTGCTTTCTACTTGAGCCCTTGGTATAAGTGACTCATTTTTCCCCTCCCTCCCTGCTCCCCCCTTCCCCATGAACCCTTGATAATTTATAAAATTATTATTATTTTATCATATCTTACACCATCCAATGTCTCCCTTCACCCACTTCTCCTCTGTCCATCCCCCAGGGAGGGGGTTATGTGTACATCCTTCGAATCTGCTCCCCACTTCTCCCTCCCTTCCCTTCTGTGCTCTATCTTTGTTTTCAATTAACTACAAACTCAACATTTTCTCATTCTTAAATACTTGTGCCCAGATTTGCTGTATGAAATAGTTAAATATATATGCTAAAATATTGAAGCTCAAAAAAAATGAATTTCAGAATTTGTTCTGTGGTCCATTTTCAAATATAAATATTTGTTTGTTAAAAAAACACACAAAAGGAATTTTTCCTGGGAAAGTCAGGAATTATACAAATCCTGACTTCTGATATATCCTTTGATAGTTGCATACCACCATCCCTCAAACAGAGCCAATGTTTCCATGATAGAAACCAACCCCATGTTTTACTGCAGCTTCAGTTGAAAAGTCCTTTTAGTTATCAGTGCAGCAAACAGATAACTTCCCATAACCACTGGAAAGCCTTCTAGCACACATACCAATGCCATTGCTCAGCAGTGAAACCACTAAATTAGGGAGGCCATGTGGTAAGGGTAAGTGCAAACTTCTCTTTGATGTTAATGCATATTGATACAAAATAAATAAATAGCCCCACAAATACTGTCATTTTTTCCTTTGAATAACTTGTTCAGAATACTTATGTTTTGATAAGGGTTATCAGTTTTTTTCTTCTCCTCTTCTTACAAAGAATGATAGTAACCATCTGCTGAGTTAAGTAATAATTTGGACTTCGCACTGAAATCAGAATGAGGCCCTATCTCAAGCACATCTAAGGTGGGATTTAAAATCGGCCATGAAAGAATGAGTCATTCCCTCCCTGGTCCTCTCTCAGAGACAGGCAGTCCCAAGCACAGAGCGTCCTCATAGCCCTCTCAGAATGGAAGGAGACTGCTAGCTTTCGTCCTTCCCCTTGCCAAGAAGACAACTAAGAAGTAAATTCCTCCACTCTGACTTTATAAGGGGGATAAATAGCAACCAGGACCAGCAGGGTAGAAAGTCACCAGCTTCCTCTGCATCATTCAGAGAGAAATGTGCTCTGTCTGACCCCAGTCCTGAAAACATTATTATCATTTTGAAGTCAAGGATTATTTCCAGGAAGCCACCATGAAAGATTTACCATAAAGTGTTTTTTTTTGAAGTAATAAAGCATTAACAAGCATGTGCTAGCCAAAATTTTAATGCAGCCATGGGAACTGAGGAAATAAGGCAGGCCAGCATATCCTGAGGGGTGATTAAGGGGCAAAGGCCCAAAGCACTCAGGCTGAAAGCACTGGACGAAAGTGATGTTTCAGAAGCTGAGAGTGGATAATGGAAACTCGACGAAACTGTTCAGTTGTTTGCAGAATGGAGAGAGAAAGAGAGGGAGAGAAAAGGAGGAAGAGGAGGAGGGATGTTATAAAAACTACTTAATAAAACACTTTAAAGACTTGATTTGTTAAACTTGGCCTAGAAGCAACCCTAAATGACAGGAATCATCATAATTGGCTCCATCGAATGAAGTGCATCCGAACCTTTCACAGTTTGCAAACCTGGAAGGAGATTTTTCGTGTGGGTTGCATGAAGGCTGCTCTGTGTCAAGACCAGCATATTTAAAAGAATAAAACTCGAACTAATGCCGATAATCTCCAGGGACCCACGTGTTTATCATACAAATATATAGGTAATTTAATATGCTGACATAAAGTTGGGATTAAGTATTATTCCTTCAACACAACTGAAATGAAGTTAAAACATAAATTAAAATGAGAAAGAAAGTTCAGCTCTGACATTCCATTCAGGAGCTGGGCTGTCAATCACAGATAGGCCTTACCATTCTCCGATTGAACATAAACAATTTCCAAAAACATCAAGATCAGACAAGACCCCTCTATAACCACGATAGGAAAAAACACACCAAAACAATTGTGAACACAAGTAAGGCACGAACATGGCCTGTCATAAATTCCAAACATCCTTTATTCTAGGTTAATATGAACTCACTGCTGCTCCTTTACCAATCACACCATGACTTTAGTCCACCCTCCCTAGGAGCCCTGGGGACAGAGTGAGTTATGACTTGGGTTGCTGAATGCAAGGTTAGCAGTTCAAAACCACCAGCTGCTTTGCAGGAGAAAAATGAGACTTTCGACTCCCATAAATATTTGTAGTCTCAGAAACCCACAGGGCCATCCTACTCTGTCTTGTAGGGTCTGGAGAAGTCTGAATTGAATAGATGGCAATGACATTGCCTTGGGTTGCTAACTGCAAGGTCAACAGAACAAAACCACCAGCCACTCTAGAGGGAAAGACAGAGCTTTCTACTTCTGTACAAAAGGTAACGGTCTTGGAAACTCACAGGGGCAATTCTACCCTGTCCTATAGGGTTACTAGGAGTTGGCATCAACTTGATGGCAGTGAGTTTGGTATTGGAGCTTTATCATCCCTAAAGGCCAGATTAAGATAACCAATCACTGAATTACCATCCCTTTCTGACCAAACCTAACCTAGAAACCTCCCACTTCCTTGAATCTCAAACACGTGCAGCTGAGACACAGATCTTTGAACTCTTTTCTAACATTTATTTTCTGGAATTCCCAGTGGTCCTTCCTGCTTGATTGTCCTTGATGAGTGAGTAATAAACTCAACTTTCTCAACTACAGATGTGTTCCTGGTAGTCTTAGGCTGAGAGACACAGACAATAATTACTGTCATTTTCCACAAAGATAAAATGAACAAAACTAAAATTCTCCTAACGCTCTCCTCAAACCTAAAATAAGTGGCGTACTTCTTCCATGTTGATTAGAATTTAGAAACAATCTACACGTTGTTTTATTTTCATTGTGCCAGACTTTAAGCAATCAGAAAGGTTCAGAAGCAGCTACACTATTACCTTGGCTAAAAGGCAATTGAGAGCAAGATCATTTTCTAAATCCTTATGGGGAATTTTTAAGATCTGATTAAATGACATGCAATAACTAAACAAAGCTACAAATTCTGCAAATGCGTGGAGATTGCAGATTGATTGAACAACAAGGCCCAAGTTTGTTGAAAAGATCTCTTAGGATATTTTTCAGGTACATAAATATGAAGGAATTTTACTCTATTCTGTCAAAGCCAAAAAGGAAATGGTTTTCCCTGACGAGGACTACGCCATTTGTGAACATCTAATGGATCTGCAGAGTGCAGCTCTGAGGACTGGCAGGCTCGGTCACGGAGATGCTAGAATCCCTGGCACGGGCTGAATGGTTCCACCGGCTCGGCCTGACCTCGGAAAGGTGATTCCTGCGGCCGGAGGGAAGCTACCAAAGGAAAACCGCAACGAAGTAAAACAGCTGACGCTTACATGGCACCGAATTTCTTGGAAAAGGTAAACTCTCAAAGGCACATTCATTTATGCAATCTAACACAAATAGTGGACATGAGTTAAAGTGAATGCCAAGGTCATAGACATTCCAAAATTACTCTTGAGGAAGAAATTATTAGTTTGATAAGAGACCAGCTATGATCACACTCACTCCAAAACTAATAAGAGGCCCAACTGAGGCACATGCTAATGCCATAATTAAAAACCAGGGAGACGAAGGAACAGCCAAGATAGGCACTCGGTAAACTTGAAGCATCAGAAGATCACAATACTAGCAAAGGCAGATTGTGTTTTTAAGTGACAGGCATCATTCTAGCACATTAAAAAAAGTAAAGTAAAAACCCACTGCCATCGAGTGGATTCCAGCTCATAGCAATCCTTAAGTGTCCCCAGAGTCCCTAAAACTGTAATCCCTTAAAATAAAAAAGGGTCATCTCAATTAGGTGAGATCAGATCATCGATTCTCCACTCAGCAGCCTAAAAGTGTAAATATTAATGAGAGACAGCCTCATTTCTCTCCTATGGACCAGTTGGTGGGTTTGAACTACCAACCTTGATAATATCAGATCAATTTAATTCCCCCAGAAACTATGTGAAATATGTTCTATTTTACCTCCATATTACCGATAATGAAATGGAGCCACAGGATAAATAATGGAGGGTTTTAATTAACAGGCTGTTGTCAGCCCCCCTTCTTCTTCATTCCCAAATACATTTCTCTATTTCCTCGGATTGTAATACTTAGATTCCTCTGAAACTGAATACCACATGGCAAGAAAATGCAGGGGGGTCATTTTTAGGCACAAGATCTTGCTTTATCCCATCTAATAAAATGATACAAATATTTTCTATTTTGTCTACACTTAAGGCAGTGGTTCTCAACCTTCCTAATGCCACAACCCTTTCATAATGTTCCTCCTGTTGTGGTGGCCCACTAACCATAAAATTATTTTCATTGCTACTTCATAACTGTCATTTTGCTACTGTTATGAATTAGGTGACCCCTGTGAAAGGGTCGTTCAATCCCCAAAAGGGTAGCAACCCACAGATTGAGAACCACTGACTTAAGGCAAGCTTTGGACAGTCAATGAAGGGGTTGATTTGTTGGGATCAGATGTTCTTTTATAACTTGTTTGTTTTCTTCAATATCGTAGACAAAATGGTCAGAAATGGCAAAAGGGAACACATTTAATTATGGTAAATGTAGTCTTGAAAAATGTAAAGATTAAGGATTCTATTATATTTGTAAGGGCTTTTTGATAAAAATACCGGTGAATACAGCATATACGACCCATTTTTCATCGATATCAAATGCTTTGATTGCATTATAAATGATTTATAGTAGCTTGAAGAAGGAAAAAAATGCATTGGTATGGTTTTAATTGGGCCCCGCCCTCCACCAAATTATACTGGAGTCCTACCACCCGGACCTGTGTATACCATCCCCTTGGAAATATGGTTTTATTTGTTATGTTAATGCGGGCCTATCAGTATCACTTGCCTCAGACCTAATCACCTCTAAATGTATTAAAACATCAGATTAGATATACCACATACAGACGTTAGCTGACCACATTGCAGACAGATGAATCTACAAACCAGGAACTCCAAAGATTGACAGCCACCAAAGCCAACAGAGAGAAACAAGGAACCTTCCCCTAGAGTCACACTTTGAATGCAAATTTCTAATCTTCTGAATGGCGACAGGACACACTTCTGTTCTTTTCAGCCACCTACTTAAGGATATTTCTCTTTCCAAGCACTAGGAAAGTACAACATGCATAAATTAAAATGTTAACTCAGACGCTAAAAGTTACATACATTCAGCTCTGGCCCAACTAATTTCATAGATATTTAGTCATGTTAAGGAATGGAAAAAGTAGAGAGTTATTTTCCCTTTGCAGTTCATTGCATCTTAATTTTGGAAATAGAAACAGCATTGATTTCTTGTAGGAGTTTCCTAGACAAGATCTGACAGAAAGGCAATCCTACAACACATGAAGATATCTCCCCAAGAAAAGTTACGAATTATTTGAAAGTCATTAAATAAAATCCACATGACTCTCTCTAATGTCTACTTCTCTTCTGGTCTAATCCTGGAATTTTGAAAAATTGTCTATAAAATGGTCATCATAAATTAGTGAGTTAAATAACAAGCTATGAGTACCTTTATCTAAAAACCATAACCTTAATCTTTTTTCTTTTATTATACATGTTTGTGTTAGCCCAGGGTGACTAGAGAAACATACACACTCATGTGTGTAGAAGAAAGAGCTTTATATAAAAGAGCAATTGCATATTGAGAAAGCATCCCAGCCCAGTCCAGATCAAGTCCAAAAATCTGATATTAGCCCATATGTTTGCTATTAGTCCATAAATTCCTCTTTAGACTCATGCAGCACATGCAATGATGCATGTCTAGAGAGAATTATCTGGTATTGATAGCTGCTCAAGCTTAACTGGCTCTAGACATGTTGGCCATATAAAATAGATTGATTGATAGGAAGATGATTGATGTAGAGAGATGCTATCACGTTCATTCTAGTACAACACAGTGAAGCATTGTTCGGTCTTGTATTAGCCTTATGATCACCATTATTTGTTAGTTGTTTTTTTAGTTGACTCTTGCAAGTTCTATGTGAATTCATCTCACCAAAAGTCTCCCTTGCGCTCACTGACCCTTTACCAAAGGTAAGGTCCTACTCCAGCCATTGATCCTTCCTGATCAAAGAAAGTGATTTGAAAATGTTTCTGTTGTGATCTATGCATTTTCACAAGTTACTTTTAAACTATAGGGCAAATGTGGCATCAAAGAAAGACTAGTAACTTGCAATGTGCAAATGACACAACCTTGTGGGTTGAAATGACCCCCAAAAAGCAAACTCACACCCAATGAGTTGATTCTGATTCAGAGTGACCCTAAAGGGCAGGATAGAACTGCCCCCGTGGGTTTCCAAGAGCGTAACTCTTTATGAGTGTAGAAAGCCTCATCTTTCTTCTGAGGAGTGGCTGGTGATTTCAAACTGCTGATCTGGTGGTTGGCAGCCCAACTTGTAACCACTACACCATGAGGGTTCCTTGTTAAAAGTGAAGAGGAATTGAAACAAGAATTGACAAAATCAAAGACTACAGTTATCAACATGGATTACATTTCAACATCAAGAAAAAAAATCCTTAAACTAGGCAAGGAATTAATATCATGATAAATAAAGAAAATATTGAGTAGTAAAGGATTTCATTTTACTAGGATCCACAATCAATGTCCTTGGAAACAGCAGTAAGGAAATTGGGGAAATTTTGCTGCAAAAGACCTCTTTAAACTGTTAAATAACAATTATGGCCCTTTGAGTACTAAGATGCCTGACCCCAAACACAGTATTTTCAATTACCTCATGTGCATGAAAAAGCTGGATCTTGAATAAAGAAAACTGATGAGGAATCGATGCATTTGCTATATGGTGCTGACAGAAAATATTTGGTGTTCCATGGACCATAAGAAGAACAAATACATTCATCTTGGGAGAAGCACCCCCAGAATATGCCTTAGAAGTGAGGAGGTTGAGACTTCGTATTATAAAGAAGCCTATATGGAGAATTAATACATTTTGCTAACCTATGTAAATTAATTTGGAGCTCTGGTGGTCAATGGGTCATACGTTGGGCTGCTAACCACTAGGTCGACAGTTCAAAACCACAGCCAGCTCTGTGAGAGAAAGATGGCGCTCTCTGTGCTCACAAGGACTCAGCCTGGAAAGCCCACAGGCAGGTCTACGCCACCCTGTGGGGCAACTCCACGAGGAGTCAACTTGATGGCAGGGAGGATCTTGTGGCTGTGAGTGTGTGTGTGTGTGTGTGTGACATGTAAATTAATCATCTCAAAACATAAGATAAACTCATCTTCATTTGCTATGAAAATACATGTTAGGGGAGATTGTTTATCATCATAATCTAGAAAGGGAAAGTGCTAACAAAAATTATCAACGGTTGCTAAAATACTCAATAGAATAACTGCATATCATTTCAGTATCATCTTGGGGCGTTATTTAATAGGAGTACCCAAGAATAATGTTCTAGTGTGCTTTCCTTTGCTTGCTTTGCTGTATATTTGATTAAAGCTAAGCACCCTTAAAATGACATGCTGACTTATAGCTTGGTTCAGTGGAGACATAAATAGTTTCTTTCCAGGGAAGTCAGTAATCCCAGTGGTTAAAATCACGTTGCCTTACAGCACTTTGGCCAGTTTTATCCCTGATGTAGCCGACTGATTTTAGCATGACTTTCCCAAATGACTATCTGAATCTCTGTTCTTCAAATGTTCCTTGAACTAACGTTCAGCATCCGGCTTGTTCTCTCGTTAGCAATCTAATTAGTGTTTAGGAAGTACTCATTATGTGTAAGAAAGTCATTTCTGTAACCTTACAAATGATCCTTCAGCAGTAGTAGAGGTCAGGAAAGTGTCAGGGCTTGCTGATGAAGATGTTAATAGTAAGGAAATGAGAAATATGAAATAGATCTTAAAAATTTCCTCAGAGTTTTGACAATATCATTTGTGAATATAGTAACACTGTAAAACCTAAAATTTTCCCAGGGTGGATTTTAAAACGATATAAGAATTAATATCGCATGTTTTAAATCAAAAGCAAAGAGTCTGCCTTTGTCTCAAATATCACTCAGTAAGTAGTGTAGGAGCATTTTGAAATATTATTTTAACTTTTTCTAAAGAGAATATCCCTGGGAACATACCTTTTAGCCATGAAAAAAGTTGGATAAAGTTTTTGATGGCAAAAAACACACTATTCATATTTGGGCTAGGAAATGAAAAAAGGAAATGAATGCCTGTTTTAAAATGATTTACAACATTTCCTTTAGATATTATAACGCCCAAACTATAGTCAGAGAGAGGCAGTATATCCAGATATTATAAAACGGAACCGTGGCTGTGCAAACTCCATTCTTATCACATCTAAGTTGATCAGAATTGGAATCATTATTTATTTACCAACACTCATTGCCTTAAAAGGGAAAACTAATTATTTTAACCTACTATGTTTCATTTAAATTTCCACATGCCAAAATAATGTATACAAATTATACAACATTTTTTTAATATCCCAACCCCCAAACCACTTAGTGCCATCCAGTCAATCCCGACTCATAAACCAATGACTCATAGTGACCTTGTAGCACTAATTAGAGCTGTCCCTGTGGTCTTCTCACATTGTGATTCTTTGTGAGAGTAAAAAGCCTCATCTTTCTTTTATGGAGCAGCTAATGGTTTCAAACTGCCGACCTGAGGCTAGCAGTGAAATGTGTAATTCACTCTGCCACTAAGACTCTCCACCTGACTCACAGTGACCCTGTGAAATTGTTCCTCGGGGTGAAAACCTTTACAGGAGCAGTAGCCTCATCTCTTAAACACATATAACTGTAATTTAAAGTCAAATTGCTCATATGCTGAAATCTATAATAATCACCTTTTTATTTACTTGAATGTACGTGGATATTACTCTTACTAAAATGTAAACTGTGTTTGTTAGCTTCTGCTGTATTGTCCATATCAGGTTGGGTCAAGGTTGGACGGCTCTGCTGACTTCATCAGTCCAGTCTTTGGGGCACGTGTGTGTGTGGCGGGGGGGACGGGGGGTGTCAGTGGCGGGGGGTGTCAGCTGAGAGTTTGTAGATCTAAGTTGGGTTCAGTTGGAGGGATTTGTTCTGTTTCATAAGTGTTAGTGAAATAGTCTGAATCTGTTCTTCTCACTGTGATTGCAGAGACACAAAAGCCAGTAAACAAATTCATGAAAGTCTAAAGACTAAGCGCAGACTAGAACATGAACTTACTAGTGCTTTGCTCGTGGTGGAGTGTGTCTTATGAGTTTGGGATGCAGCTTGCCACCACTCTGGAGAGAAAGGTAGGGGTATCTTTCTTTAAAGATTTGCGGCCTCAGAACACAAGGGCGGTTCTACTACGTCCTGTTACTGCTGCTGCGGCCCATCGAGCGGGCTCCTACCATAGCCTCCTTCTATGCCGCAGCATGACACACCACCCTGTCCTATGAGATCCTGCCTTGTCCTTCTTCTTTTCTTGGAGCCCCTGGAGGAAGCCAGTGTGGCAGTCCATCTTATCGAGAGCCTGTATTTCACACAGCCCCGGTACTTTACCCAGAACCAGGTCTTTCTCCAGGAACCGGTCTCTCCTGACAACATGCCCAAAGTACACAAGATGACGTCTCACCATCCTGGCCTCTAAGGAGCACTCCGGTTGAACGTCTACAAGATAAATAGGCTTGTCCTTTCAGCAGTTCATGGCACTCTGAATGTTCTTCTCCAGCACCACAATTCAGAGGAATCCATTCTTCTTTGTTCTTCGTATTCAGGATTCCACTTCCACATGTACACGAGGCCACCGGGAAGACTGCGGCTGGGTCAGGTGCACCTTCGTCTTCAAAGTGACATCCTTGCTTTTCAGTACTCTCAAGCGGCCCTGTGCGGCTCAGTTATCCCCCTTGATCTCTGATGCTACTTCTATGAGCATTAATAGTGATCCTAGCAAGATGAGATCCTTGACAACTTACACTTTTTCTCCACTTATAATGTTACCTGTTAGTCCACCTGTGAAGATTTCAGTCTTCTTTACATTGGCTTGGAACCCACAAGGAAGGCTGCCATCCTTGCTCTTCATCGGCAAGGGTTTCAAGTCCTCCTCAGTTTCAGCAAGCAAGGTGTGTCATCTGCATATCACAGGTTGTTAATAAATCTTCCTCTAATCCTGATGCATGATTCTTCTTCATGTAATTCAACTTCTCTGATAATTTCCTCAGTTTACATATTAAATCAATATGTTGATAGGATACAACCCTGATGCACACCTTTCCTGCTTTTATACCATGCCAACCCCTTTGTTCTTTGAGCACAACTGCCTCTTGAACTATGGACATGAGCACAGGATAGTGCTCTAGAATTCTCGTGCTTCTCGAGGCTTTCCACGGTTTGTTATGATCCACAGTCCTCCGGGGTCACTAAGCATCAGAATGAACTCACAGTGATGGGAAGGGGGTGGTTTTTCAGTAATGAAATTTAAGCTTATTCTTATATGTTTGCTATTATGCAACTGTATTTGTCCCTTTGCCTATTGTGTCAGTCAGGCTGGACTTAGGCTACATAGAGTCAGAAAATATTTTTTTAAGGTTTTTAAGTTATACAGTCTCTGACTCAAGAACTCAATTCTGCATTTTTAGCATGAAATTATCTTAGGCAAATATAAATAATGTACATAACTATTCCAATACAATTTATTTTATAAAACTCAGGAAGATTTTACTATAGTTTGCTAACCCGTGGGCTAGATTACATCAACGTGGTAATACCCACAAGTCTTGGCTCCTTCATAATAGGACATTTTGATCTTTACTTGTGAACAGGTTCAAATCAGGGAGCTACAGTATGTCTCTGATGGGAACTTTGTGACTGAGGCTGATCACAGCAATGCGAGAAGGACATGATTAATCCCTGACAAGTCTTCACACTGGGCCTTAAAGTTTCCACCCAGGAATGACATCAATAACTTCCACTTACAGCGGTTGACCAGAGCCGGAAGAATGAATAATTATCATGCTTGGCAAATTATTTCTCTATTTCATTAGCACTACATTGGCCTTATTATTTTATAAAAGCTCTTAATATTTAATCTATATATATACTTTAGTTGCCACACACATACATTAAATATGAACACTGTATTTTAATTTAAATTATAGTTATTCTATTGTACAAATTTGAAAGTATTTTTTAATAAATCATTTTATTGGGGCTCTTACATATAACAATCCATACATTTGTTATACTAAGCAGACATGTACAATTGTTGGCATCAACAGTTTCTAAGCATTATCTTTCTTCTTGAGCCCTTTGATATCTGCTCCTCTTTTTTCCTTCCCTCCTCCACCCTGACACCCTCCACACCCTTAATATATTATGTATTGTTATTATTACTTATGCATATATTATACCACTCATTCTATCCCTTCAGCTACTGTGCTACTATAGTTCTCCTCAAGGGGGACTATTTTGCCATCATTGCTATCAGTCCCCCTTTCATCCCCTTCCACCCCCTTCCCTTCCCTTCCCCTCCTCGAATCATTACTCCCATTACTAATTCTGATGGGGTTTGTGTTTCATGAATCCTGTATATTGAAAGCTCTCTTGTGCTACTGTATGTATACCACTCTAACGGGATTTGTGAGATAGGATGAGATCATAATAGTGGGGGGAAGGAGGATTAAAGAACTAGAGCACTGCTAGGTTCCCTTCTTGTTCCGCTCCACTGTGGGGAGTCAGACTAGACTCACTACCCCCATTGTGTCCCCGGTATTGCCCTCTATAGCGCTATGCTCCATTGTGGGGACATCATGTCTTGAGCTCTTATCAGCCCTGCAGTCCTCTCTGTGCCTAGGTTACTCCCAGCAGGGATGTCATCCTCGGAACTTGGTGTCAGAATGGGCTCTAGTCCCTTGCTCTCTCTCTTTCTGAAACATAATTTTGTGACAGTGTCAAACTTTTCTTTCCAGCTAAAATACTTACATCATTTAAATCCTTAAGCCATTCAGATTTAATTTGCTATGCTGTGTAAAATAAGGTACCAATGTAATTTTATCTTTTTAATTAGTTATTTGGACCAACACACTTTGCTCTTGTTGCAGTACATCAGTATGGACTTGCCACAAAGTCAAACCGAATTTGGAAGAGAACATGGAACTTGGGATATCACTGATGATGTCAGATGGCTCTTGGCTGAAAGCAGTGATACCAGAAAGAAGTTTATTTGTGTCTTGTTGACTATGCAAAAGCATGCAATGTGTAGATCCTAATGAATTAAGAATAACATTGAAACAGTGGGAATTCCAGAAACACCTACTGTGCTCATGGAAGTGCTATACCAAGATGCAGTCATTCAGATAATATGAGAAGATAATATATGGTTTAAAGTTGGGGGAAAATGTTTCGGGTTGCAAACTTTCACCATACTCATTAAATATGTATGCAGAACAAATACTCCCAAATATTGGACTACAGGAAGAAGAATTTGCTATCATTATAAGAAGACCAAGTAAGAACCTGCGGTGTTAACCTCGCTCATTGAAAGTGAAGATGATTTCAAGCACTTACTGATACCCTCCACATTAGTAATGTAAAAGTCCTCGCCAATGGGTCAATAAGCAAAAGCATGATAAATGTTTCATATTACATTCAATAAAGCTGCTGCAAAATACACTTTGATATATTAAAAATTGTGTATGTCATTTGGGGGATAAAGTTGCACCTAGCCCAAGCCAAGATATTTCCAATTGCCTTATATTCATGTGAATGCTGGACAAGGAGTAAGGATGACCAAAGAACTAGTTGTCTTTGAAATATGGTGTTGGCAAAGGCTGTTGAAGGTCCCACAGATCGCCAGAAGGATGAGCAAATCTCTCTTGGAAGAAGTACAGGAAGAATGCTTCTCAGCTGTGAGGATAGGGCGATTTTGTCACAAATGCTTTGAACACGTGATCAGAAGTGACCGGTCATGGGGAAGAACATGATGCCTACTCAGCGGAAACGAGGAGGATCCTCAGTGGATGGACCAACTGCCCTAGTGGCTACATCCGGGGCTGAAGCATTTCCTTCTGCTGGGCATAGAGTTACTAAGAGTTGGGGCCACTTTAAAGGCAGCGTCTAACCATGATAGTAACACTTTGGGTAGCAAGGTATTTTCTCCTAGTTTGTTAAAAATTGTATTAACTAAAATAAAGCATACTATTCTTGACCTTATCATTTTTCTTATTTTCTTATCAGTCAAAGACAAGATGGTGGATAATATAATATAAAATAGCCTAGTAGAAAAAGGTAAATATAGTATTTTTGGTCAAGAATAATAACCTGGGTAGATGGGAACAGAGCCACCACATAACAAACATGGAAGGTCTCCTTCACAACGACCAGAGAGGTTCCACTAGGAGAGAGATCCTGCGCTTCCTGACAGTGAGAAACTCACGGAAAAGCTAAGTAGACCAAAGTTTCTTAACGTGAGCAAGGAGTAACATCTGCTGGCAGACTCCCCTTTACTACTGAGGCCTGCAGGAGCCCTTCTGTGAGCCCTGCTTCTCCCACGCCCTGAGGGAACCCAGTAGGCCAAAGCTGCCTTCATGGACCCCGGGCTCTCCTTGGACAGCAGACTCTGCAGGCAGCTTAGTCTAGACCAGTGGTTCTCAACCTGTGGGTCGCAACCCCTTTGGGGGTCAAACGACCTTTTCACAGGGGTCGCCCAATTCACAACAGTAGCAAGATGACAGTTATGAAGTACCAACAAGAATAATTTATTGGGTTGGGGGAGGGGGTCACCACAACATGGGGAACTGTACTAAAGGGTGGAGGCATCAAAAAGGTTGAGAACCACTGGTCTACACAATCAAATGCTTTTGCATCATAAATAAATGACACATAAGTAAACATCTTTCTGATATTCTCCGCTTGGAGCCAAGATATATATATATATATATATATATATATATATATATAGAGAGAGAGAGAGAGAGAGAGAGAGAGAGAGAGAGAATGCTCATATATGTAGCAATCAGATTAAACTTTAGATGCTTAAATGTATTCCCTTTATAAGACACTCAATTTTAATCTCTATGCATAAAATATAAAATATATATAACAGAATAAACTTTCTGAGTTATACGGCTTGAAATACAATATGTTCAACAAAATAGTAGTAATTTATCTTCTGTAAATTTAAAAGGAAACTAGATACAATATTTTGAGAAGTGAATCTATTTAACTTTGCCAGTAGGCATTGTTCAATAATTCTCAGGAAATGAAATGCTTTGAGCACGAGGTAATTAAAGTTTATTTGTCTGTTTATGATGTTTCCTAGATCATTTGAGTTTGCTGATCAAGTTCATTTTTTGAAGAATAAAATTAAATTTGCTACAGTTAATGCTTTTGGATGACAAGGATAATAAAATTGAAAGCATGCCATATTCATTATGTCCATGACTGAGATTACATTTGGATTCTAACTCATGTTTTAGAGCATGAATTCTGTGTTCAAACTGACTTTGAAGAGTAGAATAAGAGATCTGCATCAATGAAAATCAATAAACAAGAGTAAAGACATGATGTGGACTTTGTCTTTCTGATGAGAACAGTATGTTCTGAGAAAGTGTAAGTAGTTTACAGAGTAAGTGCATGGTGTTAGTTTGATCTCTCTGTCCTGATCAATGCCAAGTGGAGCTTAAGTAGTGCAATGTACAAAACTCCATTTTTCTAATCCCCTGTCTGTTGATATCACTTAGATACCTCTTTATTTCTGAGAAATGGTAAGATTTTTAAGAAATTAAACACTAACCATATGACTATTGGCCTATTTTACAGTTGACTAATATTTTTTTTAAGAATTTCATCTGGGAAGTCATTGACATGATATGGCTGAGTAGTCGGCGCCTCTAAGAACTTTGAAATAATTGGGCACAATCTGTACTGTCCTCCAGGACACCTGCAGAACCTGCCCTCCCCTCCCCGCAGTTCTCTGGCCCCCAGGGAAGGGGGGGAGGGGATGGTGAGCAAGTTCAACATCCCTAACACCACAAAGGATGGGAATGCTTCTCCCTCAACAATCCTTGCAAGTAGATGAAGTATGAACTTGGGCAGGAGGATTCACAGGCTGGCGCACCCTGGGACCGAGAGGGTCCCAACCCCCTAACTGCATTCCAACTGGAGAGGGGAGAGTGTTTGCTCGGCTGTAGCCTGTGTCTCAGTGGCTTGGACTCATGGGCACTGAACTGTAGTGGAACTGCCCTTGGAGTGTGTGTGTGTGTGTGTGTGTGTGTGTGTGTGTGTGTGCACGCACGCACCTGCAGGATTGAGCGGACCTGTGTCAGAGGAGAGAATCAGCATGGCAAAACTTGAGCATTTCTCCACAGACACAGGATTGTTGGCCCACACCCGAAAAAAATCTGAGCCCTGCTCAGACATTCAGGGCCGGGAAAATAGCCCCTGGGGGCATGCCCACAGTGTTTCAGACAGCCTCGTCTCCGGTGGCCTGGCACTCCCTGGGTTCTCAGGAGCCAGCGTCTGAACCAGGATTTTACAGCGGCAGTATTTCATTGTTTTCTGCCTTTGACTCCTGCTGGGAGTAGGCTAGTGCTGAATAGCCTGGTCACCCTTGGCCAACCAGGATCTCCAGTAAGTGCATGGGCATGGCTTTGTGCCCCGAAGTAAATATTTGAAAGAAACAAACAAAACAACAACACCATGTCTCAAAAGCAGCAGTTGATCTCTGAGCACACTCTGAAATAAGAGAACACAACTCAACTAACCGGAATAAATATAGATGTGAAACTGGAAGAGGTATTATAAGAAGTGAGAGCTATGAATCCTTCCATGATGGAGTTGAGGATAATGATTCCCAACTACTTTAAGTGACTGGGGGGGAAATCTAATAGAAATATGGGAGAGAAAAAAACAGAAGAGACAATACAGGAATTCAGGAAATCACTACAAGACCAATTGGATAAAATAAACAAAAATCTAGAAATAATTCAGCAACTCTAAGTAGAAATTAAGCAGATCAACACTAAAGTATTGGAACTGGATCACACTTTGAAGGAACAAAATCAAAGGAGTAAAACAATAGAATAAAAAATAAATGAACTCGAAGACAAATCTCAAGAAAAAAATAGATCAAGCTATTAAAAAAATTTTTTAAACCTGAGAATTCTATGGGACTCTGTTGCAAGGAACAAGCTAGGTTTGATAAACATTCCAGAATTGAAAGAAAAATGGTTAACTACAGAGAAATAGTGGAATTAACTCCTAGAACTCCAAACAGAATTGATCCCCAAGGAAAATCACCACTTCATATTATAGTCAATCTATCTAACATCAAAGAAACCATCCTGAGAAAAATGTGAAATATAAAACAATAATAAATAAAGGCCAACCAACTAGGATAAGTTCAGATTTTCTTATCAAACCATTCAGGCAAGAAAGCAATTGACTGATACATTCAAAATTTTTCTTTTATTTTTTTATCATTTTATTGGGCTCATACAACTCACAATCCATACATACATCTATTGTGTCAGGCACATGTGTACATTTGTTGTCATCATCATTCTCAAAATATTTGCTTTCCACTTGAGCCTTTGGTATCAGCTCCTAATTTTTCCTCTCCCTACCCACTCTCCTATCCCTCTCCGTTTCCCATCTCTCTTGAACCCTTGATAATTTATAAATTATTATTTTGTCATATCTGACACTGTCCGACGTCTCCCTTCACCTACTTTTCTATTTTCCATCCCATAGGGAAGAGGTTATATGTAGATCCTTGTAATCAGTTCCCCATTTCCACCCCACCCTCCCTCCATTCTCTAGTATCGCCACTCTCACCGCTGGTCCTGAAGGGATCATCCATCCTGGATTCCCTGTGTTTCCAGTTCCTATCTGTATCAGTGTACATCCACTGGTCTATCCAGATTTGTAGGGTAGAATTGGGATTATCCTTCAAAATTTTTAAAGAAAAAATTCCAACTAAGAAGCCTATATCCAGTGCAATTATCCCTCAAATATGAGAGAGAAATACAATCATATACAGATTAGCAAAAACTAAAGGAATGTGTTAAAACAAGACGACCTTACAAAATATATTAAAAGGACTTCTTTGAACAAGGAACCAACAACAGACAGTAACCTAAAATTACATGCAAGACATTATTATGGAAAAAACATCCTGCTTCAGTAATACAGAATGAAACAGAACTATAAGAACCAAAATAAGGAATTACAGATAACATTTCACAATGAAGATGACAATAACAATAATAAAATTAATAGGAGCAGAGAAGATAATTAATAGCTGAATAGAGCCGACATTATTTTTTTTTCAAAACAGACTACAAACTGTTAAAAATTTGTAAAGAAACAAGCAATCCCCAAAGAAAAAGTTAAAACCTCAATAAACTAAAAAGAGGAAAATCATACAATCATGTTAAGCAGCATGAAAAGAAGCCAATAAAAGCTAAGAAATTGTTGACAAAGAAAATCTATAAACAAGGACTACAGCAAACAAAATATCATGAACATTAAAACAAGTACCACCATTAAAAGATAACAGAATGACAACAATAAAACCATATGTATAAATTGCAACATTAAATGCAAATGAATTGAACTCACCAGTTCAGAGACACATTTAAGAGGATGGATGATAAAACACAAACTTTTAATATGCTGCTTACAAGACACACACCTTAGATATAAAGACTAAAAATCGTACCTTAGACATAGACTAAAAATCAAAGGATGGGAGAAAGTATATCAAGCTAAGAACAGTTGAAAGAATGCTAGAGTAGCAATATTAATCCTTGATTAGGTAAACATGGAAGTAAAAGCCAGAATGAGGGACAAACAAGGTCATTAACTAATCATGGAAACTTCGATTGAACAAGTGGTGATGATAATTAATATCTAAGTGCCACATGCCTCTAAAATACACCAAACAAATTCTTACAGAAATGAAGAGACAAATAGACCATAATATGATAATGCTGAGACTTCAAAACATCACTTTTGAGCAAAGATCATTCAACCCGAAAGAAACTCAACAAACCTCGAGAAATGAACACAGTCAACTTGATCGTATTCACCTAGACATATTATAGTCAGGCATCTACAGAACACTGGGCCCAGCAAGAGCACAGTACATACACGTTTCTAGTGCAGATGAGTCTACTCATTAATAAGGAAGGCCGAGAAGAACGGCTGCATTTGGATTATGGTGCTGGCTAAGAATACTGACCGTACTACGGACTGCCAGAGAACAAACAACTCCGTCTTGGAAGAAGTGAAGCTAGGATGCCCCGAGGAAGCAAAGACGGTGAGACCTGACTCACATAGTTTAGGTATATCAGAGTGACCAGCCCCTGGGGAAGGACATCATGCTTGGGAAATAGAGAATGGGAAAGAGGAGCACCTTTGACCAGATGACTGGCATGATGGTTCAATGATGAATTCAAATATGAGAACAATTGTAAGGATGACCCAGGACCAGAGGTTTTCATTCTTTTTATTAAAATCATTTTATTGGGGCCTCCTACAACTCTTAACACAATCCATACATCCATTGTGTCAAGCACATTTGTATATTCGTTGCCTTCGTCATTCTCAAAATATTTGCTCTCCACTTAAGCCCTTGGTATCAGCTCATTTTCCCCTCCCTCTCCCCTTCCCCCCTTCCTTATGAACCCTTGATAATGTATTATTATATTATTACATTAATGTAATGTTATATTATTTTGTCATACCTTAAACTGTCCAACGTCTCCCTTCACCCACTTTTCTGTTGTCCATCCCCCAGGGAGGAGGTTATAGGTAGATCCTTGTAATTGGTTCCCCCTTTGTACCCCACCTTCCCTCCACCCTCCAGGTACCGCCACTCTCACCACTGGTCCTGAAGGGATCATCGTCCTGGGTTCCCTGTGTGTCCAGTTCCTATCTGCACCAGTGTGCACCCTCTTGTCTAGCCGGATAGGGTCACTATGACTCAGAACCAACTCTACGGCACCTAATAACAACCACAACAGTATGGATACAGAAGCTCTGGTGGCACTTCCCAGTGAGTATTGGACAGCTAATTGTAAGGTTGACGGTTCAAACTCACCAGTGACTCCAGAGGAGATAGTTTAGGCTAACTGCTCCTGTAAACGTTTACAGGCACTTCCACCAGTTGGGCCCCAGCCAAGTCTGCCCGCTCCCCGCATGGGACCCAGCAGAGGCCCTCACCTGAGCCCCCTGTGAAGGAGTCACCCTCCCAACTTTCCAAGAGAAGGGGAAAAATACCTGTGACATGACAAGCCTCCCTACCCCTATCTGGCCATGATCGTCCTGGTAATCCAGGCTGAGCCCTCCCAGGGGCTGAAGCTGGCCCAGGTCATCTGGTAGGTCCAGGCTGAGTTCCCCTTCTTCGGGGACCTCTAGGAAGGCTGGAAGGACTCTGTCCAACATAACCTCTCCTCCAACCCATGTCTCAGCAAAGTGCCCAAGGACCCTTCAAAGCCTCGGTCAAGGGCAACTTCTGGGTGGTGGACGTGAGCCTGATCCCAGCTGAGGCCCTGCAACTACAGAACAAGGCTCTGTGTCAGGCGCTGGCTGAGCAGGGGTGCTCAAATATTCTTCCCCAAGGACCTGGATCCCCACGCCCTACAGGGTCGGCCCTACCAGCCTTCTAGACCCCCACCAGCACCCCATGAAGGCTTCAGTATCAAGTCCCTGCTGGGAGACCCAGGGGAGGGGTCACACTGGCCCCAGTTCCCTCCAAAGAAAAGACCAGCTCCAGGCAGCACGGGGTGCGTTGGGCAGGAGAGAGTGCACACTGGCACCCTGGTGTTCTGTGTGACTCCTGTGGTCATTCTGTCTACTCCCTGGGCCCACAAGGGGTGAGAGGGAAACATCCCAGGGAGGACCACTCAGCACTGCCCCTCTCCCCAGATCCCAGGGGCTGGCCCCTCCAACTATTGCTGGCTCTCCAGACATCTGATGACTCTCTGATGGGGGACACAGGGCCCCATTTTGGGGGAAGCTACCCACTCCCTACTTGCCCATCTATACCCCCAATGTAGTCATGCCCTTGACCCCCTCCTAACTACCTTCTGTCCTGGTTAGGTGGGCACCCACTACCAGCCCAGCCTACTGGGGGGTGACCCCTGGGCCTCGAGGGTCCCCCAGGCTGCTCTGGGATCTAGATGCCCTGTTCCAAGGCATGCTCCCAATAAGAACATCTACGACATGTGGGTGAGCCACCCTGGAGACCTGGCTGCCCCAGCTCCGGGCAGGCTGCTCTCTTGGTATGGCCTGTGAGGCTTGGGAAGGGAGGCACTCCCCTGCCCTGCTATGTAACAGGGTGTCTGCAGCCTCAAGTCTCCAGCAGCCAGCCATGTCAAGTCCACAGTTATTGGATGACAACCCCCACCCGACCCCCAGTCCCCAGAAGGGTGGTAGCCAAACTGGGCCCTAGTGGTCTGTCATGCCTTTCCCCTCCCCCAAAATGCAAGGCTGGAAGGAATGGGGCTTGTCCTGGGCCAGCCCTGTCCTGTCCCATCTTTTCGACCCTCTGTCCATGCATCCATCAGCATAGGTCCCCTCCCTTCCCTGGCTCTGGACTGGGGGAGGGAGAGCCCAGCCAGCACCCTCCCTCAGCTTGTGAGGGGGAAGGAATGGAGTCTGACCTTATGTGGTCTCCGTGGGGGTGGGATGGTATAACAATGAAAGAACCCACAACAACAAAAAGATTTATGGTCCCAGAGCTGCCGTGAATTGCAATCAACTCCATGGCAGTGGGGTGAGGTTTGAAAGATGAATAAAATTTAAAACAAACCAATAAATAACAACAGCAAACAATCAAACAGAAAATAACAAGTGTTACTGAAGCTGTGGAGAAAATGAACCCCTCTCCACTGCTGGCAAGAATGAAAAATGGTAGCAAGGTTTTGGAAAACATTGTGGTATGTTCTCAAAAAACTAAAACTAAAAGTAGTATATGATCCAGCAATTTCACTCCTACTCTTTCCCCAAAAGACTTGAAGGCAGAAACTCAGCTATGTGCAGGCCAATGATCACTGCAGCACCATTCCCAAGACCAAAGTTCGAAACAACCTGACCACCCATCTGAAGAAGAATGGGTAAACACACTGTAATCACAGATTCTGTAAGAGATCATGATCAAGAGGGGGGTAAAATGCAAGACAGAATGTCAAATTCTCATGGAATACCAACTTTCTGCAGCCCTGGAGGCCAAGTAAAATCTTAAAACTGTTGCCCTGAGATAACCTTTAAATCTTAAACAAATAAAAAATTATCCCTGAAGTCATTGTAAAACTGAACAATATGTTAGCTCAACTAGTAACATGTCTACCTTGAGTTTTACACTCTTTTATGGAATATCTTTATTGAGTAAAATTGATCACAGCAATATAAAAGATTATACATGAACCTTGCCAGAAGTGAGCTTTTGGTAATGAGGGAGGAACAATTCAGAAAAGGAAGGCAAGAATAGATTTAAAACAAAGAATGTGATTAATATCATTAATTGTCCATGCAATCAATGTACAATTGGTGTATGTTTTGCTGGGTACACGCTCAAGAATAACAAAGGGACTAAAATTTAGGGGAAAAAAATGAATTTGGATAAGAAAATCAAAAGGGCTCAGGTGGCCCAGTGAACCACGCATCAAGTTGTGGACCATAAGGTCAGTGGTTCAAACACACCGGTTTGTTTCCCATAAAGATGCACAGCGTCAGGTGTGGTTCTGCTTAATCCCCCACAAAAGGTGTGGCTCCACTTCCCCCGCAGGCTCCCTACCAGCGGGAGCCAACTTCATAGCAGGGAGTTTGGTGTTTTTTGGGAAGATGAAAACATGGGAACTTTATACCAAATCTCACATATCCAAATCCTCGCTTTCTTCTCCAAATAACTAAATTAATATTAATGAGTTAAATATTCTTTCTTCTCTTATGGTATTCCGTGTCAGATTTTATTTTCTGACACAATTTTATTTCCAAATGTGAATATGACTTTTTTAAAAATTGATTTTTGAAGAGTCAAAATATGACCACAAGATCATTTTTTAACAAAATATCATCTCTCATGGAGCTTCCTTTTCATCCTCATCAGATTTCCTGTGGGAACTCACACGGGCAGATGCCCTAGACCCACTTTGAGAAGCTCTGACTTTGTGGGACATGTAGGAATCCATATTTTAACAAATTCCCTCTGGCTAAGACAGGCTGGTGATGTACTTCTGATGAGGAATTAGCCCATGAAAACCCATATGACTATTGCTCACAAGGGAGTAGAGCAAGAAGATGAGCCCTTCCCATGGAATAGAGCGGAGGCATCGACACCCATGGAATCGGCTGTCAGGAAATCAGAAACCTCTGACATTTGCCAGTTTGCTATCAAATATTTCTTTAAAAACGTGTTAAACAAGGATGCCACATTGAAGAGTAAGGTATGACTGTTCCAAGTCATGGTATTTTCAATTGCCTCACATGCAGGCAAAAGCTGGAAGGTGGAAGACGGGAGAAGGATGGAGGTGTGACAACTGTAGGAAATGGTGAATGATGGAAGCTTTACCTGGAAGGGGAGTTTTAAAGTAGGAGAGCCAATCCTATTTGAACTTTACTACTTCCGGAGGCACGAACCCAGGAAGCTTGCCACTCTCTGGAAACACTACCTCATTATTTGCATAAAACTATCATGCGCAATGTCATTGGGTTGAACATGTAGAAACTTCACATTTGAAATGTGGTGTTGGCAAAGAATATTGAAAATACCATGAACTGCCAGAACGAACATAGTTGTTATCAAAGAACTACAACCAGACGCCCTCTGTAAGTCAGGACGCTGAGACGAGACGTTGTGTCTTACTTTGCACGTGTTATCAGGAGTGATGAGTCCCTGAAGAAGGCCACTGTGCTCGGGAAGGCAAATGCGAAGAGGGATCTCACCAGGTGGGCTGTCACAGTGGCTGTGTGCCACGTGGGTTCAAACATCCCTCCTACTGGGAGGATGGTGCCCACTGGGCACCGTCTTACTGTCACTCACACGGGATCTCTGGGAGTTGAACCTGACTTCCAACACAACACCTAACAAAAAGAACAGCAGTCCTGATTCATGAAAGAACTTTAAGAAATACACTTCTTTAAGAAAAAAGAAAACTGAGGCGTGACAGCACTTAAAAGCAATCTTTACAAATTGAGAGTGAGTGGTACTTAATTCAAAAGTCACACGAATGACCGGAAAAACCATTAGTAAAGCGCTGACTTTCTCAGTGCCCATAATTTCCCTGGGCCTATTCTAAAGATCATTACAAATACCTCTTCCTCAGAGCATCTGCTCGTGTTTATTGGAATTGTTATTCTTCGGTTGTTTGAGTGCCCACAGCAGGCTGAATATTGGCCATCCAAAACTGTCAGGTCCCGATCCCTGGAACCTATATAGGAAACTTTAGTTTTTAACTTAGTCTTGGCAAATATGATTAATGGAAGGATTTTGCGGCGGGACATTGGTCCTGATTATTCAGGAGGGCTACATGTGCAATCACAGAGCCACATACCCGCCAGAGACTGTCAATCTCCTGCAGAGGGAGGAAGAAGCAAGCAACGGTCTCTCTGGTGCCTCCAGAAGGACACAGCACGGTGACCCCTTATTTTCCGATGTCTGTGTGCATTGTGAGGAAAATACACTCCGGTTTCTTTAAGCTGTCCAGCGTGTGATGTTTCCGCAGCCACGGGAAACTAAGAAACTTTTCTTTGAGGGTAAGAACGTTATCGTCTTCATCTTGTAACCTCCCTGCAGGAACATTGCTGCTGTCGAACAATGGCTCTAACTCTTGACTACAATTCAGATAAGCCAGAAACCTTTCAGAAATACTATTCCCAAGCAGCCTCCAAGAGGCAGTAATTGATCTCTACCTGCCTCGTGCATCAGAGGAAGAAAAATAGGGAATAGGTGGAGGCTGTGGAACGTGGGATAGACTGCCTCCCTGCGCAACCGCCCCCTGGCCATATAGCCAGAAGTAGATCATGTTTGCCTACAATTAGTGAACGATTTGTTCAAAGATTCTGTAGGACAACCTTGGTCAAAAGGGAGCAAAGAAATACAAATTCTCCAGATTTTCTGGTGCAGTGGAAGCTAGATGAAGCCTGGAAACTACTGCCCTGGAATAATGTTTTAAAAATATCTCCTGAAATCATCTTCAACCCAAAAGATCATTTAGCTTAACTAGTAAATATTGTTTGTCTTAAGTATATGCCCTTTGGAGCACTATCTATGAGATCAAGTTGACAACGGCCACTCAAAAGTCTTCGCAAAACTCTTGGGGGAGTGAGTACGAGTGTGTGAGGGGAAGGAACACATGAGCACAGGAGGGGGGAACGGAGGCACAACTGGCCTGCTGTAAAAAGTAGCACGTGTGCAAGAAAACACCGCGGAGAGAGGAGGAGAGTGCAAACGCAAACACACAGCAACATGAAACACTCACTCATGTCATCCGCATTAAACTACCATTTTCGGTGGCACGGAGGTGAGCACATCGAAGCTTCCGTTGTTGGAGGCGATGCGGGGCATCTTCTCGACGTCAGCAACGACCCAGTGTGTGACCGTTTGTTCCCGCGCTGTCCGATGGGCGGGCTGCGATCAAACGCCAACCACACTGAGCAACAACACTTTTCTATAATGTGTTGAACCGCTCGTTGTCTGCTGTTTAAATCGTCTTGTTCTATTGTACATGATGCTTCGTTTAATAAAAAGAAATCAAAATGCACCGGTCAATTCTCTGAGTCCTCAAAGTTCCGGCTCAGTTGCTCCGAGAGAAGGCCTTGGGTGTCGTGGGGTTTGGAGGTCTGTTTTTAACTAGATTATCTAATGTACCTGCAGAGTTGAGAACCACCCAAGTCAGAGAGGATTCCGCAGTCAGCTTTGAGGAAGGTTTAATGAGTAGAAGTTTGTCTAGAGCGATGTGGTATCAAAGGGTGTTGGTTCTGAAATCAGACTGCCAGGGATCCAGTCCCAGCTCTATCATGTGTGATGGATGGGCCAAATTGCCTAATCGTTATATTCTTCACTCTTAAAAAGTGGAATGACGAAAGTGTGTTCATCAGAGATTTACTAAGAGAGTAAATGAGACGTTGCTGTGAAGTGTCATAGAATCCGCTCTGACTCACAAGGACCTCTGTGCATCGCAGTGACAAGCCTGGTCCTGCGCCTCCACACAGGCGCTGCTTTGTGTGAGTCCGTTGTTGAAACCGCTGTGTCAATCCAGCTGTTGAAGGCTCCCCGTCTCTCCCCTGACCAGTTTGACCAAGCGTGATGATATTCTCTAGGGAGTGGACTCAAGAAAGGCCATGTTCTTAATAAAATAATTTTAAGTTCTCAAAAGGTGTTAGCTTTCAATGCTAGAAAAAAATTACTTTCATAATTCTTAAAGAAATAATTATTTGAAATAGGGTCAATTAGAAAAAGGAAGGATTTTAATCATAACAAAAATTCAATATATAGCTAAATCCAATCTTCCATCCTCAACTTTTGGTAAAGTTGTTTAACTTTGCTGAACTTCTAAATGTTCTTAAGCATAGGTTTATAACCAATAACCTAGGGATTTTCCAAGAGCCTTGTATACAATCCTGTAATTAGATATCTTCAATCTATTCATACAATATGTTCTTTTTAATATAATTGCATTAGAATCCCCTTGTTTAGATTCAAATTTATATTGCTTTGGGTAGTAGAAAAATGGAGCACTATTTTGTACATAGAAAAGCCAGGCCAATTTTTCCAGAGAAGATTTTTCCCTCTTTTTTTTTTTCCTTTCCCAAATCCCCATCTGTTTTGCTGATGTGCCAATATTTAGGGTCTGTTTTTCATAATGTCATTTTGTTTGTGAGGATGTCGGCTCCTGAGAGTTCACGAGCTGGCTGACAGTGAAAAAGTGATCACAAGGAGGCCAGGAAATACCCTGAAAAATAAAGCTGCAACTCAGAAACACACTGCCCTGCTGGCCCTTTGCAGTCAGTCTTAGAAGGAAACCAGGCACAGCTATTTCGCACACTACTCTTGGTTGCTAATGAAACTTTAAAGTGAATCATAAGATATTAAAATTGTGTCACAGCTGCCAAATGGCTTAAAAGAAAACTTCTCTGTGGAAAAACAAACCTTCATTATTCAGAGGAAGAGAGCAAGAAACAGGTCAAATTACATATCTGTATACAACCCTTTGTACAAATCTGGTCTCTGGGTCCACCATGAAGCAATAGGTGGGATTCGAAGAGGAGAAAGAAGGGAGATAAGAAAGGCAAAGCATATCTAAACACTCCTATTAAGTGCTCATTCGTTCTATAGCCATAACTGACTAAAAGTGGACCATTTGAGAACTGCCTGTGTCTTTCATAGCTGGTAATTCTGACACGTTAACATGGGGTAGATAAATATGTCAAAGAAGGATTGTTTTCCATGGTCTTTAAAAGGGGCATAAAATTTCCTATAAATCCCATGTGGAATTTATCTTCTCTAGAATTTTACTTATAATTGTTCTGTGCCTTGTATGGGTTAGCTTTGTTTAATGGTCCAAGGTGTAGATGCTACGAACACAGAGATGCCGCTTTTGAAGTATTATCGACATGTAAAAACTAGTCGTGGGAGAAAAATGGTAAGAGGAAGAAGATCTGTTTTGGGGATCCCCATTTCTGTGTTAATAAAGAAAAAACATTGAACCTGAAGTTGTTTTCTATTTCAAGGCAGGCAGAAGCATACATGCTTTTACATTCATATTTAGATCAGGTTACTCTTCATTTCTAAGGCTGTTTTCTTACTGATGGGAAATGGGAGAAAACCTTTCTTGGGAGTAACATGGTAGGGCTGACTCCTGAGAAGAGGTGGTGATACTGGTTTGAAAAACTGCCTACTATGCACCCTGTGCTGAGTTTTATGATAACAGATCTCTAGGAAAAACACACAGACCAGTGGTTTTCATGTCTCCACCTCCAGCTTATAGATAAATGTTGCAGAAAGAACAAGTGAGTCCACAAAGTTGTGAGCTGCATAAACCGTCTCTGGAACCACCCGACACACCCTGCCTACATGATGCAGGCCATCATCCCAACAGCCACCAAGCAGAATTTTTCTTAGGCAATAGGAAATCTAAACAGAGGACCAGTCACCCTATCCAGTTAAGATTTATATAAAATGATTTAAAATGCTGTGTTAAACGGTGGGGAGGAAGAAGAACATTTCACGATAAATATAAACCTAACTGGAAATACTACCGCCCCAATTGGCTCTATACGCAAATTAAAGACCCATTCAGGAATTAGCCCTGTTTCCAAAACTTTTTGTAAAATTCCACTTCAGCGACGCTATCACGATGTGTTATACCCCTTTCCCTTCCCTCTGGCTGTAATTCAGGTGATAGACAGGAAAAAGAGAGTTCCAAAGTCCTGCCTTTTCCCAGCGAGGCATCGCTTTTTCAGCTTGAGGCAAACAATTGTAGGAAATGGTGAATGATGGAAACTTTTCCTAGAAGTGGAGTTTTAAAGCAGGAGACCACTCCTCTTTGAGCTGTAACTACTTACAGGGCATGAATCGGAGGAAGCTTGCCACACCGAGAAAGCCTGGACAGACCAACATGACAAAGGACGCGATTGTCACTTCCTGCAAGAGATGGACGCACACCCTCCCAGGATGCACCTTTCTCTGACATTTCCGGAGGCTTTCCTCATCACTGATCTACTCCCAGGATTCAGTGAAAGGGATTGCAACCTACATTTTTTTTTAAAAGACTAACATTTTTAAGAGTCACTTAGAATAATATTCCAAAGCAGTCCGACCACATACACTCTTCCCTTGTGTGAGCATTTCTTACACGTTGCTAAGTCGCTAAGGAAACAACTGGTGCTGCATTGCACGGGACATAGAGATGGCCTTGTATTTTAAAACCCCCAAAGGAAATTCAGCTGCTGAGACACTGGAGGAGCAACTTGGTTACACAGAATTTTTAAGCAAGTCAATTCATTCCACTTAAATGAAATTTTCTGCCGGTGTGCAAGTAAGAACACATAAGACGATGGTTGCTGGGATTTTCATTTTTCACGAGAGCAATTTGCCTTGGTTGCCTCCTTTAGCTCTTTGTCCTACAGTTACGAATAAGTTCATCAATGGGAAGTCATGTGAGTTCGAGATGATATGATAATACTGTCATTGGACTAATTAAAAAATGTGATTTACAGCCTGGAGGTAAGGAGAATATAAAGAGCATATTGCTTTAAATGCCCTATCAACAAATGTAATATTGTCATAGCTGACAACTAAGGGGTAATCCTTTCCTAGTATATATGTAGTGGAAGGGGCAGATGTATATTAAGTCACAGATGAAAGCTTTTAACGTTAATTTTGGAGCTTCAAGATAAATAATTAGCACATTTTAAGGAGGTAGTTGATTAAATACAAGTAAGAAACTTTTAATTAAACAATGATGAGGAGGATAAAAGGCATTTCCTGAGGATTCATCTTTGATTAAAAGTTTTGAAAGTATTTGGCCTTTAATTCCAGCCCAGCCTTAATTCCCAGGAAGTAGCCCGGGCCTTAACTTGAGTTCTATTTTGAGATATACTGAAATCTTCAGTGAATAAATGGCAAGTGATCTGTCACTTTTTACAGTGTAGTCTACGTCAAAGATTTTAAGGGACCTTAAATTATTTACAGGTATTCATTCATTTCTGTGCAGTTGATACATAATGAAACTATGTAATATTACTATATACAGTCTTAGACTTATAAATGTTAAAATACAAGATTCTTAAAAAAAAATCCTTTGAATCTTGCTTCCAAAAACTACTATTTAAGTATGACCCCGTTATTTCATTTCTCCAAGTCACAATTTCCTAAACTATATCATGGGGATAAAACCTCCCAAATTGAGTGCGGAGCCAACAAACTCAGGGACAAAAGAACAGTAAGGGCTCTAAAATTGAGGGTGAGGAGACCATAGCATTAATGGCTGATAGGGGCTGATCAACCACAATAGCCCAGTAGAATTACTGAGAGCCATATGAAGGCACTACATTATAATGCGACCAGAAGAAAGTAAAATAATAATAATAGATGAAAGGACTAGGAGGCAAAAGTCATTTATAGAGGTTTAAATACAGGCATGTATATATGTCAATATATTCATATATAATGATAGGATTCGGGTTTTGTATATATGTTTATATGTCAGAACTAAGGTAGCAGGCAGATTTGGGGCCTCGACTCAAGCCCTCCCTCCACCCAAGAACACTTTGTTCTAATAACCTAGCTCTCTGAGATGCTCACCTTCCTGAAGCAATGCAAAGTGGGTGCATAAGCAAATGTAGTGAAGAAAGCTAATAGTGCCTGGCTATTAGAAGATCTGGTGTCTGTAGTCTTACAGACTTGAAGTTAAACAAGCAGTCATCTAATAGAAAAGCAACAAGCCCTCATGGAAGAAGCATACCAGCCTGTGTGATCCCAAGGTGTCAATAGGATCAGGTATCAGGAATCAGAAGGTCCAAAATGAACAACTATATTCGATGTGAACAAGGTGGGTTGGAGTAGAGACCCATGCATAGACAATTGGACTTCCTCTCACAGAAGGGTCATAAGGAGGGGATGAGTCAACCAAAGTGCACTATAGCACAGACAAGACAAACAATGTTCGTCTAGTTCACCACTAGCATGACACCAGTTTCTACCTTACAAATCCAGGTAGACTGGAGCATGTACACTGGTACAGCTAAGAGCTCTCGACACAGGGAATCCAGGACAGATAAACCCCTCAGGAACAATAATGGGAGTAGCAATACCACAAGGGGAGGAAGGTAGGGGGAGAAAGCGGAGAAAGAGGGAACCAATCATTAAGATCTATGTCGCCAAGGTGGACAAATAACAGAAATGGGGATGAAGGGAGATAGCAGATAGTGTAAGATATGAAATAATAATAATATATCATTTATTAAGGGTTCTACAAGATGGGAGGGTGGGGGAAGGAGGGAAAAAATAGGAGCTGATTTCAAGGACTCAAGCTGAAATAAAATGTTTTGAAAATGACGATAGCAACAGACATACAATTGTGCTTGATACAATTGATGTATGGATTGTTATAAGAGCTGTAAAGCCCCCAATAAAGTGATTCATAAATAAAATAAAATAGAGAAGTATATTTTTAAAAACCTCCCTAATTACTTATGATTTAATAAAATGAGGAAATGGACATTTTTATGCTTGTACACGGTACAAAGGCCCTGTCTTAAAACAAGTTGCCATCTGAAAGAGGCATCAACTAAGCCCACATGGAAGAAGCACTCACCCTGTGTGAACCAAGGACAAGAAGTAATACAATCCAAATCCAAATGAGAGAACACCCAGTGATCAGAAGGCTGTGGGTGGCAGTGGAAGCCTGAGACTCATCTGTCTGCAGGCTCTCAATGCAGCAAGCTCTGGTGAACGCACTCAGACCATGGTCGAGGCCTATGAACAGCTTTGTTGTCAGACAGAGAGCATTGTAAACTCTTGGACGGCAGATGCAGTGAGGTTAAGATGTAATACTTTATTATTTGAGCTTCCTGTAGGCCCATTTTAAAGTTGTTTCATTAATGAAATAAAAAAGGGCAGGGGAAATACACATGGATGAAGCCTGGCATCAATCCCTTTTGATCATAGACCAGTGATGGAAACAGTCTTGCTGTCATTCATAGTTAGGTTAAAATCTAACATCTTATCATTTGGTCTGGCTTTTCACTCATTTTAAATTTGTTCTAGTTTTTTTTAATATTCCCTGCTTTCTTTTAGACTGATTTTTTTCCTTTGGTTAAATTTATTTTCTGTTGATTTTTGTTTGCTTTTGTTTTGCTTGTGCTGTTGTTTGGTATATTTTTCCTGTATATGAAATCCAAGGCAGATAAATCTACAAAGACAATAACTGGATTCAAGGTTTATTGAGGGTGTGGCAGGGGAAGTTGCAGGGAAATGAGGGGCTAATAACAGAGTACAAGGAAAAAGAAAATGTTCTGGAACTGATTGTAGGGACTATTTTACAACTCTTTTAACTGGGTCTGAAGTATTGAAGTGCATTCTATGCGAATGATCTGTCAATGGTACATGTAAGGCCTCCTGTGCCTTGCCTAGAGGCTGCATTTTTGCTGTGTCCAATGGAAAGCTGCAAGACAACGTTAACCCAGAAAAACTCTTTGTGCAGCAAGAGACTGGAGAGCAGGTGACTAAGAGCTATTTGCAGGAGCCCGAGGGGGGTAGTGGCTGGGCTGCGATCCGCATGGTCTGCAGTTCGAAATCGCCAGCCTCTCTGAGAGTGAAAGACAGGGTTTTCTGCTCCCGTGAGCAGTTACCGTCTCGGAAACACCCAGGGGTGGGTGGGGCGTCACTAAGAGTTGGCATCAACTCGGTGGCAGGGAGAACTGGAGGTATTGTGGGATAGTCTTGTTAGTGCCTGTCAACTTGACTTATGGTAACCCCAAGTGGGCAACCGCGTGGAAAAGGAGGCTGAGGACTCTGTGCCCCTGCGGTTCCCTCTCCCATTCTCCTTCTCATCCCAGGAGAACTCAAACAGAGTCATCCACTACTGCAACCCCCCGCTTTCATAGACCCATCGCCACTGAATTGATTATGATCGTTGCAACCCTCCAGGACAGAGAGCCATGTGGTTCCCATGTCTTTGGATCGCAGGGGGAATGACAGCCACTTTCCCTCCCACGAAGGTACGGGTGTCTTCACATGACCAGCCTTTCAAGTGCAGTGCTCAGTTACTGCCCACCATGATCTCTTTCAAAGAGCCAATCCCTGGCCATAACTCTGTTCATAAGCAAACCCTGTTTAGTTAATCGGTGCCCTTTTAAATGCTTTAGTTGCTTAAGGAGCATAAAAAGGGAATGGAGACAGTGTATGACATGACAAAATAATAATAATTTATAAGTTATCAAAGGTTCATGAGGGAGAGGGGTGGGGAGGGAGGGGAAAAATGAGGAACTGATACCAAGGCCTCAAGTAGAAAGCAAATGTATTGAGAATGATGAGGGCAACAAATGTACAAATGTGCTTGACACAATGGATGGATGTATGGATTGTGATATGAACTGCATGAGCTCCCAATAAAAAGTTGTTTTAAAAAAGAGAGAGAGGGAATGGAGAGGAATACAAGAAAATGAAACAACATTGGGGAGGAACATGCTGAGTATGATTTCCAACACGTTGAGCTTGGGCGATTTAAAAATATACCTATTTGTTGTTGTTAAGTGTCATCTAGTCAAGTAGCTTGGAGTTGGAGCCAACACAGTGAGTGATACTGTTCGATAGTTTGTGCATTCTGTAGTTGACCAGGTATCGGTCTTCCAAATATCTTGGGATAGATGAGCGAGTGTGTCCAGTGTTTCATCAGTTTGTTGAAACATTTCCATTAATTCTTGGAGCCTTGGGGCAGCTTGGATTTCTTCCGCCAGTATCATTGATTCTTGATCATATGCTACCTTTTGAAATGGATGAGTGATACAAGTTCTTCTTGGTAGTGATTCTGTGAATTCTTCTCATCATCTTTTGGTGCTGGGTTTGGTAGGCTTCAGAAAGGTCAGTAGAACAAACACTTCACTGAAGTAAATCTAAATTAGTAACTCATCACATTCCTTTTCATTTAAAGGGTGTAGCTTAAGGCAAAAGTAAAAATATACAATATATAAAAAAATTTATTTACTGAGTAACTACTGTCTCACCGTGTTTTCAAATTAACTTGATGAGATTTAGATCTATATATACTCTAAAACCAAACATATGTACGTGATTCAGCTATAAATATGATTTAAATTATTTACAAAGAAATATGCATCTATATCAATATGTAGACACTCAACCATGTAGCTATGATTGGACCACAGCTCCGCCATTCCACACAATCACTTAAGTATCCTTTTGCCGATAATTGGAATCTGTCAGATCTCTCATCTCAGCTTCACAATAGCTCTCCATTCCATGTGGACACTTCGTTCCAGGCGCTCATTAGAGCTTTAGTTCCACCTGCCTTTTGCTCAGCGTGTTTCAGCAACGCAGGACTTCTTGTTCCTTGAACTCATTAAGCTCGCTCTCTTGATTTTTGACATTTGACTTTCCTTTTAAAAGTTTGTCCAAGTCTGGATTTAATAAATTGTCATTCAAATAGCATTTCATTGCTCTTGCTTGCCATTTACTTTCCTAGTTGCTGGTACATTTATTGCTATCTGAAATCATATATTTATGTGTTTATTGATTTATTTTCACTCCTTCCACTAAAACGCAACCTCTACTGCTGGCAAAATGGATTCTACTTCATGAGGATAATCAAAGTGCCAATGTGTGTGCTAGACACATGGTAGGCACCAGCCAGATAGTAAGCATTGATTGAATATGTTAGATATGTTTTCAATACATTGATTGAAAAATGTTAAAGAAATAAATGAATATTATAAATGATATAAAACAGCCCTGGTAGCATAACCCTGGGAGTTGTGCATTGGGCTGATAGATGCAAGGTCAGCAGTTTGAACCCACCAGCCGCTCTGAAAGAAACAGAGGAGAATTTAGGTCTCGTGAAGATTTATAGCACCAGGAGCCCTGAGGAGGAGTTCTACTCTGCATCGCAGGGTCACTATGAGTAGGGACCAACTGCATGACAGTGGTTGGGGTCATAAATTGTGTAAGTCGTGTCCTTTATTTTACAATTGTGGAAACTTTTGAGAGATCAAACCTTATTTCAAAAGACACAGTAGTTGATTAGTTGAAAAATCAGTACATAAACCTAAGTCCTCTGATTTTATTAAATTTGTTTTACTGTCAGTAATTTATCCTTTTAACTTAAAGAAAAATAAGGAGATAAACAAAAGAATCCATGTGAGTTTATGAATTATAAAAAATGACAGTTCAATAGGCTTTAGAAAAATGCTCTCAATCTATTAATAAGTTAGTGGTCGGTTGCCTTAGCAACCTATTTGAATAAAACTCTCCTTTGAATTTGAGATAACAACAGCAAGCACATAATTCTTTCTAAGATACTGCTTGCTGAGATTAACAGTTAAAATTTTCTATCATATGGTCTACACCCCTCTCTAAATGATCCATATTTATACTATTATTAATAAATCTCTTCCTGCTACATTAATGTAAGTACATTATAAGATGGATGACATATGCCTGGCATTTCTTGTGTGTCTTTCTTGCACTCCACTTGCCATCAATTGATTCTGATTTCCAGAGGCCTGTGGGACAGAGTGGAACTGCTGCGTAGCATCTCCTTGACTGGCAAGCTCCATTTCGTTCCTGCAGAGTGACTGCTGGGTGTGAGCCGACAGTCGTGTCCTTAGCAACACATAGCTTAATCTACGGGGCCAGCAAGGAAACTAACAGTTCAGATGCGAAGTGCCATACCATCCTGCGACATGACACCAGGACCGACTGCTGCAAGGAAACAAAGAATGTGTGCATACGTGAATGTTTCCCCTTAGGGGAAACACATATATATATATAACATGCAGAAAAGAGGTCACGCATTCAAATTACCATTTCCCATTTGATAGCTCAGACTTGAAACTCTTTGGATATCTTTATCTGAGACTGTAAATCATTAGCAAAATCATATTTTGCATTTAACCATAAGAATAATTAGAAAATATAAGTATCACACTCACAAAATGTGTACACACAATGTCTAATTAGAGGGGAAATGAGGAATAGATTGCAAACTGATAAAATATCAATTTCTAAATAAGTTTTCAACAGCCGGCATCACTGTGATTTTTTTTCCAGTAAGAAAAGATACAGTGCTTCTACATGATCCATGTCATTTCCAGACCATAAAACTTAAGCTAGTACATCTGTGAACTACAGAAATAGTCCAAATGAATCCCCAAAGACATAGCCTGCCTTTTCAGGCAGCAACTTTTCCTTTCAGCCCAAGGTTCATAATCACAGGCAGTTTTCCCAGTCCAGGTGTGGCCTTGAAGACCGACAGCTGCAGAGAAACTGGTCTGCCTTTTCCCGGTCCTTTCCCTCACCAAGTCACACAGTCAATAGCGCCTTTTTCCTCTCTAGAGAGGGCTTCATGGATATATGTTTGGAAAGATTTTCCTTTTTCTGTTGCCTAGCAAATATGTTGTGTTCAGATGAAAAACGTATGTTAAAAATGCATTCTGCTGTATATATGACGTTATTAATAAATAAGTTATTACTTATCATTTAATTCTGGTTCATGTGAACAGACTGTGACAGATTAGAATGGTGAATTATGAATAGAAAAAAAGTTAGTTTTAATTTTCAAAGTATGTTAAAAGCTACGTAGCTTAAAAACACATGTATTTTAAACTATTCATGAGCTCGTGGTGAGCTCATTCGATGGAGTAATGCTGTCCTCATTGTGTTATTTTTGAATAGCCCAGAATGCTGACTTTACAAATGAAAGAGAAAACACAGCCTTGTTGCATCCTTATCAAAAAGCATTTATTCAGAAAGCATTAATTAACTGGATACTAGATTCCAGGTTCTGTGTTATGGGTTGGAAATACTAAGACAAATACCCTCAAGAAGTTGATAACCTACTGGAGAAAATAATCACATGGATAAAAATATAGTAATAAGATATAAACAAAGGCTCTGAAGAACTTAAAAGTGGTAGCCAAGGTCCAATGATTTTCTGCAATGCTCGTTAAAGGGGTCAGAATGTTGCAGTAGCCTTGCCATGTGTTGGAATTTCATAAGCATCTCAAGGTAGTTCTAATGCACAGATATGTCAGGATACACTGGACAGGAATTCATGCTTGCTGAAAATGTTGCAGAAAATTCATCCTAGTAATTGTTGGGAATCAAAAGGAGTACACAAAAAGCCAGAGTTTGGTAGGTTGTTGGAGAGATAAATTTTTCTCTTATTACTCATTCAATATCCACTTAACTATCATTTATTGAGCATGTAATCTATGCCAAATGATATAAAACACATGTGTGTCCTTATTAATAAGCATTATTCAAAAAATATTTATTAACGAGATACTAGATTCCAGGTTTGGCGCTGTGGGCTGGAAAAAGCTTCCCAGTCAACAAAGGCTGTTGGAATTGAGACGATAGCAGCAGGCCCCTTTCACAACATGGAATTCAGAAGGGAAGAAAATCATGTCCTTTCTATTGTCTAGCTCCCAGGACAGCTGGGTTTAGGGGTCAGGATTTTGGGTGCCCCATCTTCTTTCCAGACTCACCACTCTGAGAGCACCATACTCCTCTTGAGAGAATGCAGAAGGTTAAAGAAAGCACAAAAGGGTCAAGATGATGAGATCTTGTCACATGAGAAAATGCCAACATCTGCCAGAAGCATTCGCTCTAATTCTCCTTTAAACGAGATCTTCGGAGAAGGAGCTACCTCTCCTGACCACGGGAGGTTGTGGTGGAGGGGGAAAGACCAAGTCCGACGCTCACCCTCATCCGTGTTTGTAATGACCACCCAGTGAAAGCCATCAGAGGACTGGAAGTGTACGTGTGGAGATAAGGCTTTCTTCTCTCTTCTGAAACCCCACCAGAGCAGGTCTACCCTGTCCTGGGGGTCACTATGGGATCTGTGAAAGACTCTTAAAATATGGAGCAGCTTGGAAGACATTATGTTGAGTGAACTAAGTCCATCACAAAAGGGCAGACGTTGTCTGAGGACATTATTGTAAGAATTGAAGAGTAGTTTCCCACCGTAGCAGACCAGGGTGAGAGGGAAGGGAGGTCAACTACTAGCGAGAGGACAGAAACATGTGAACTAGGTGAAAGGGAGGATGGACATACAAAGCAAAAAGAGAGAACGATAGCTACAGCAAGATCATTGTGTATTTTCAAAATTAATTTATACTAGCTATAAATAAGTGTCCAAATCCACATACCTTGGAAAGATCCATGAACTATTTCATTTTCAGTCAAATGTAAAAAACATACACAGCACTCGTGGTTTCATTAAATGAATCTATAATGGCAGTTTCTGATACTTACCATGTGGACTCCAGCACTCCTCTGTAAGTTTATTGTACTGTGGTGTGTTGCTGAGATGCTAGATGAATTTTGTCACCTTTTGCAGTCGAAAAAAGCTCAAACATGCAATCAAGATGCATTGTTAATTTCTGATAATTGAAATGCAAATTTAGAAACAAAGGGGAAGGGTGAGTAGTTTGAAAATATAGTACTTTTTGATAGAAACAATGCTGGTCAATTAATAATAGAATTCACCAGACCAATAACTTATTCTTTGAAAATACCTTTTCAACAACATAAATGGTGATTATACATGTAGACATCAAATGATGGAGTACGCAGAAATTTAACTGACTACATTCATGGGAGATAATGGAAAAGTTCAATATCATAAGTCAAAAGAAGGCCCAAGATTGTTGTATAGATCATCAATCGTCCATATGTAAGTTCAAGTTGAAACTGAGGAAAATTCAAATTAATCCAAAGTATATTTCACATATCCCTCTGAGAAACCATCTCAAGACTAGATTTGACACATTGAAAATGGCTGACTGAAGATTAAAGGTTGTATGAGATGGCCTCCAAGACATCATATCTGAAGAAAACAAGATGCCATTAAAAAGAAAGGGCAAAAATGTATTACAGAAAACAAAATAAAATATGATGATGAAATATACAAAGACTGGATTTGCAAACCAAAAAGAAAGAAACTGTTTGGCTTGTCCCAAACTGAGAGAATTTAAAAATAAATCCATGCCTCAGGTTGAAAAACTGAAGAATACTATAAGGAAATATTGAGAGATGCATGAAGTATCAAAAGGTGAAACAAAGCAAGAGTCGCTGGCTCTAAAAGAATTGGCCCATGCTCAACCATTTCAAGCGGTAGCATATGATCGAGGACCACTGAAGGAGTAAATGCAAGTTCCAGTGAAGGCTCCAGGACTGGTGAGATACCAAGGGAAATACGTCCACTGGGAACACTTGCAACAAACTAATGTGACTCTGTCGACGCGCTCCTTCCTCTGTGTCAAGAAATTTGGAAGACCTGGCAAGATGACTGGAAGGAACCCATATCTGTGACCATGTCAAAGAAAGGTGTACCAACAAGAGGTGGAAATGATCTAACAATCGCATTGATATCACAGGTAAGTAAACTTTTCCTGAAGACTCAAAAAAAATGTTGCTATACATCAACAGGGAGCTGCCAAAAATCAAGACGGGTTCCGAAGAGGATGTGGAATGAGCGAGATTCCTGCTGATGCCCAGGTTCTTAGATTAAAGCAGAGAAACCAGAAAAGTATTCACTTGTAATTGTGTGGATCATGATAGGCTATGGATAACATCACAAAGAATGGGAATTCTAGCACACGTAATTGTGCTCATGCAGAACCTTTCCATAGACAAAAAGGAAGCAAAGAGGACTTGAAGCCCTGGCTAACAGAGCTCAAAGACTGGAGCTTTCGGTGTGAAGTACACCTCAATGTAAAGAAAACAAAAAATCTTACAGTTGGACCAAGAAATGACATCCTAATAAAAGGGGAAAAAAGATTGGAAGTGGCAAGGATTTCTTTTTAATAGAATCCACAATCAAAGTTCATGGAAATATTAGTAAAGAAATGAAACGATAAATCTGCTACAAAAGATTTTTTATAATGTTAAAAAGCAAAGTTATCCCCTAGAGGACTGAGGTGCACCTGCTCCACGCCATGGTATTTTCTATAGAATCTAAAGCATGCACAATGGACAATGAATAAGAAAAACTGAAAAGTTGATGCATTTGAATTATGGTATTAGCAAGGAATATTGACGGTGCCATGGATTGCCAGGAAAACAAATGAATCTATTCTATTAGAAATACCGTTGATTTGCTTGTTAGAAGCGAGGGTGGCAAGACTTTGTCTCTGACGTTTTGGACACATTATCCGGAGAAACCAGTCACTAGAAAAGAATATAATGATTTGGAAAAGTGAAAAAGACCCTCGATGAGAGGGCTCGACACAGTGGCTTCAACAGTGATCTCAAACATAGTAACAATTGGCAGGATGACCCAAAATTGGGCAGGTTTGCCCCTGCTGGGCAGGTTTGCCTCTGCCGTGCAGGTTTGCCTCTGCCGGGCAGGCACCCCTCTGAATCAGAACAGACTTACTGACACCGACCAGGCATCGCCACCACACTGCATGCTGCAACACAAGAAACTGATGTGGCACCACTGGAACTGCAATTTTTTTTAAACAAATACCTGATTTTGACCATCATTGTTTCTTCACCTTCCCCTCCCCACAAAACAACGTGACATTATGGACATGATTTGGTGTTGTTTGAGCATAGTACAGAAGATAAGGAGGGAGGCGAGGACTAACGAACTGTACTCACATTAATTTCTCTCCAGTTTTATGGTGGATTTGCTGGTTTTGAAAAACATGCCTTACTATTTAGGCTTACTGACCTGCTTTGTGTGATAGTACATTGCAAGTAGATATTGCCAGAGACACAGAGCAGGAGTTTACAAACAAAAATCAATGACCATTCTAAAATGTGCCCGTCCTCTGTTCTACTTCATCTGTAGGAACTAATGTTCAAGTTTGGGATTAATTTTACACTTGAAAATAAAAGTAGACTTCGTTCAGAATGAAAAATGATTAATTGCTTCATATTTCAGCTTTTGTATGAATATTAGTGATTTTTTCATGTGAAATATGAGTAACATCATATATCTGAAAAATTGTACAAATTATTTCCAGACACTTCTAACTATAACTCTTGAAGATGAAAATGATCAGATCAGGCAAAGTAGTCTGGAATTCTGATACTAAATTCATTGAATCAAGGAAAGAAATGGAAAGAGAGCTTGATGTTGCAGATCTCTTCCCCTGGGGCAAATCCATAGGTTAAAAAGAAAATGTACTTAGAGTAAGATTTTTTTTAAAGTTACCTTTATATTGCATGTATTTCTGTATTGTTCCTTTGAAGTTGCTACCCTTAGAGTTAATACTTTTGCAAATTTGTCTCTGGATTAGTCTCCTTCATTAATTCGTTATAGGTAAATTTCAAACGTATCATCCCAATGAACCTCTTACATCTGTGTTTCACAAGAATTTCTGAACTGCTGATAAATCTTCAGTACGACAGTGTGATTTGTCACTGCAGAAATGAACTATAGTAAACTCAGTGATGTCAGAGGGGAGCCTGGCTGATATCACTGGGTGTGACAAAAGACATCTTAATTTTTAAAACTCTAACTGTCATTCTTTTATGAATAATATGTGGATTCAAAAACATTTTAATAGTCTTTTTTTCCCCCTTAGTAGAAAGTATCAGGGAAAAAGTATAAATTCAAGATACCCTCCGACATGTTGCACAAGTTCCTTCTATAACTCCATCTAACTGGGCAAACACACTTGGTATTTACCCTTTTGGACATCTTAACTCTGAACTTGTTCATCTATTTATTTATTGAAGAACTATTTTATAAGCAGAAAGTATGCACCAGATGCATTTTGGAGAAAGGGATTAGAGATATATTTACTCACATTGCATTGTAGAAGATAACAGAGAAGTAAATGAAAATAACAATACCAAATATATAAGATTAAAAGTCGCTGAGGGTTACAAAGGCCGGGGTCCCTCCCAAGCGCTGTGTCTCAGCAGATGACCTGGAGGGTGGCAGGGCGACCAGCATTTTCAAAGTGCAAAGGAGGTAAAGTTAGGGACTGCCCATGCCCAGAAATGACCTAAGCACAGAGAAGACATGGGAAGACGACTGAAAGTAAACTGAAGGGTGGCTGAAAAGCTAACAAAATCTTTTGTTTACTAAGTTAAGGAATTTGCACTTTGGTCTGAAGCTAATGAGCTTCACAAAATTGGTCATTCTTGATGACTGAGATAATGCATGCTATCTTCGCTGAGTCTCTGTGTGAGCTTTATATGGTTTGCAAGTGTTATTTCCATACTGTACAACGAATATTATTAAAATGTTAGAAACCTCACTGGCTGTATTATTTCTACAGTGTTTCAGAATTTAACCGCATATGTTTATGTTCTCCTTGCAATATTGCAGACTCCCTACATTTCAGATTCTTTAGGAATTTAAATTAATTTCATCAACAACCCTAGAATAGTTTCTAATCCTTTCTCATTCTTCTTAAAAGAATTGCTGCTGACTGTTGAAAAGATGTATAAAACAATATTGTTGTAATGACAATGGTTCATCACCTGATACCATTTTCTTTTTCTGTGAATTTCACCATCATTTACCTTTGCTACATTGAATGTACCACCAAGAGGTCTCACAGTTCTCACCCTTCTGATCCCTTGCCGACCCTTCACGTGCAGCTGGGAGAATCATTGGGGTCTTCTTCCTGCTCTCCCAGGAAGTCACACCAGACAGCACGGTTTGGTCTCCAAGAACAGAGGGACCAAGCCAGTCACACACCCATACTCCAAGGCTTTCCAAAATCAGCCCCAAGGACTCGCTCACGCTTCACTCTGATCCTGGGGGAACTTCCGGCGGGGGCACTTCACCATGCTACCATAGATCCATTTCTAGTTTTTCCAGTTCATCAAAATCAAGTTTTTCCAAAACCAACGTTCTTCATGCATCTCAAATATGAAAATGTCTGTCTCCATAATACCCATTGTATAAGTCCAAAAACTTACCCTTATTATTGTAATTTTCCATAAGCTAGTGCCACCTATTTTTCTTATTTCTCACCATACCCACCTAAACTTTCCTGATAACTCTCCCATGCTTGGAAGAGTCTCCCATTTCTGAGGGGCATTTCCATAACCTTGACACTCAAAACTCCCTGTGGCCGACAGTCCAGGGTGGCGTTGAGCCGCTCCGTGTGCCGAGTAGCCCAGCACTTGAGGGCTACCCCACCGAGCTCTGTGTCATAATTGTAAAAAGGACCATATTCTCTCCCAAGAAGAAGAGCAGGAAATGTAGGCCTGTTTGGTTAAGTTGTACCCATTCTAAAAGTAGCTTGGGTAAGCAGCTCAGACAAGTTATTATCTGGACATTTCCCAGGACTTATTGTTCTTTACCTTTGTGTGTGATTCTTACCGTGTTGAATTGAACAGAGAAGGGCCTCACAAGAGTAACGGCTGGAAAAGCCATTTGATATGCTATTATGGTAGATCGTGGCAAAACAAACAAACAGCAAAACCCAGGACCATCCAATTAATTCCAACTCAGAGCAACACTACAGGACGGACGAGAATGGCCTCAGGCAGTTTTCAAGGCTCTGTGTGGAAGCAGACATTGTTCTACAGTTGAGCTGCTGGTGGGTTTGAACCACCAACACTTTTGTCCATGGTCGAACATTTTAACCCCTCCACCAACAGTCCCCTCCAGATCAGGGCCAATGACACAAAAAGATCATTTTCAATTCTATAACTTGCAGTATTCTCACCAGGTCTGCACGGCAAACACCACCTTTCCACACTGTGTGTTACGACAGCTGAGGCTCAGGATATGACCTTGATTTTTGCTTTTTCAAAAGACTCAGACTTACTACTGCCGAGTCAATTCTGCCAAGTCAAGTTGCTATCAGTCACTTATAGCAACTTTACAGAACTGAGTAGACCTGTCCCTTTGAGTGTCCGAGTCTGTAAACCACTGCAGGAACAGCAAGCCTGCTCTTTCTCACGCAGAGCAGCTGGTGGTTTGGAACTGCTGCACGGGTGGTTCATAGCCCGATTTGTATGCCAGGACACCACGAGAAGCAGTTGGTTAAAAATGGCTTTGGATGCCATGGGATGTCTCAATGTCTTCCTAAAAAATTCCATTGCATTTGGTTAACATATTTTAGGAGGTTTTATTGATGTAAACAAATTAAATTATTTTCTCAAATTGTGTAATAAACTCTATCATGATCAGGCCCTTTACCCAGGAATTTAAAGTTGGACATGTTTTATTAATTGTAATAAATATGCAGTAATGTCTTTTCTCTGGACTCTGTTAAAGGAAATCAGTTGATCAAAGACTTGAGGATGTTCCTAACCATCTCAATAATACTTCATGACAACCACAATGGTAAATCTAATACCTTAAGAACAGTGCTTTTAAGACCTTGTTAATTGAACCTGGTAAGGTATACTCTGGATTTCCTAAACTTCTAAATTTCTTTTTTTTCTTTTTTTAATATTCCTGCTACATCAGCAGATGTCTTCTAGGAAGATTTTATAAGTAAAGGTATTTGTTAAGAGCACATCTCAAAGAGGTTAAAGGTAACCACGTCTTGCGATAAGCACCTGAAAACTATAAGTTTTCTGGCACCCATTCGTCTACCAGTTTGTTTTACTGTAGTGCTTTGGGTGTGTCTCCAATGCTGGAAGATACCTCACGGGGATTTCAAATACCAACAGGGTAACCCAAGGTGAACAGTTTTCAGCAGAGCTTCCAGACTAAGAATAGACATCTGAGGAATTAGTGGAAAGGCCAAAAAGAGGAAGACGTGAAAGGAGATGGGCTTATGCGGTGGTTCAGCTGTGAGCTCAAACAGAACAATTGTGAGGGTGGGACAGGACAGCCAATGTGTCCCGCTGTCGTCCACAGGGTAGCGACATACAACAAAAGGTTTCTCCCTTAGTCCTGCAGCCGTCTACATAACGCAACGACTGGATCTGCGATGAAATTATAGCATTAATAAACCTCCCAAACAGTACTGCCTATTTCAAAGGTCAGTGTAATAAGTTTTATTGTAGAGCATTGATAAAATCGCCCTTAATTTCATTGATTTTGTTGTTGTTGTTCAAATACAAATAGGTCTGATTTTTCAGACCTTTCTTTACTACGCTTCAAATGTACAGAAATAGAAACCAGTGGGCAGTGTTTCATACCAACCCTGCAAAGCTCTCGCACATTAATTATGATGTATCAGCCAAATGCTATTAACAGCTGCAAGCTGTGTGTCCTCCTGATATAACATCCTACGGACCCTCAGATTAAGTACTTGTATTTTTAGTACATACATTGTCTGAGTCAGACAGTAGTATCATCACATTATTTGTGTATTTATATAAGATTTGCCTATAATAAAGCAAATATTGGTTCTCTGGACCAATAACAAGAAAATCATCTAATAGGTTTCTAGAATCACAGCAAATTATTCAATCAAAGTTACAAAATTTAGAATATATTTGATATGGAGAAAGTCTGTTCAGAATGGTTTCTATACTTTTGCATTTCAATAATCTGCACCTGTTAATATATATCCAAGAGACACTTTCCCACAAAGCAGTACTTTGTGTTCTTCCTAAAAGACATTTTCATTTTCCCTTTGTTCACTGACAAATGGAAAGGCATCTAGAAAATTAAATATAGGTTCTCAGTAGTGTGGAGATTAGACCTAAATGTGTTAGCACAACTCATATTATGCTTGCTGAATAATTTATAGGTCAGTTTCTTAAGGGGCACTAAGTGTCAGAGGGAATAAATTTGGAAGACAATGACAAAGTAAGGATTTATAGCATTATTACTATTAAGGTTATGGGAAATTTTCTAGAACTAAAAAGTAACACCCGTTGATGAGTTAAAAACCTCAAGCTAAAAAAACATTTTTAATAAATAAAAACTCAAGCTATTATTTTGAAAATATGTACTTTTTAAAATTATGAAAGCACTTTCATATAACAGAATGGCTAAAATAATAATTGAAGATAAAATACATGTCAAAAATACAGCAAACAATTCACAACAAATAAATAAACAACTACTATTCAAATAGAATTTAATTTCTAGCAGTCATAATTACAGCCATTTTATTAAAATATGAATTTCATATTCAGGGGAAAGAAAGCTAGAAATAGTCATAAACTTAAAATGTTTAAATTGGAGGAATATGTTTCCGACCTTGATGTTGTTACTTATCAGGTGCCATTGAGTCGGTTCCAACTCACAGCACCCCAATGCTGACAGTCAGCAACCCTGCCCCGTCACCTGCCACCCTCACAATGACGCAGCCGCTGGGTCAATCTTGATACCTTACTGAAACATACTGATATTTCTATTGCACTAACCATAGATTTTCCTTAAAAGCCTGGCATAGCAGTAATGCATACATGCATAGTAATAATGCATATGTATGCATAGCAGTAATGCATAGTAAATGCATCTATGTTTTAAAAACTTATATACAAGGCCAAGAAACAGATAACAGGTTTTCAATATATTCTCAAAAACATCTTTTATCCAACAATTGTTGACTGTTTATGTATTAAGCTTATTGTTGACTTAAAAAGTAAATTAAATTTTTTGGATAGTAAATTCTATCCAAAATCTTGCCAATATGTTTGAAGATTATCACTGAATAAAATATCTTCTTTTCTTTTCATTATTCATCTGGACCTACTTATTCTTTCAGTTGCATAAATTGCAATAACATTAGCAATATTCAATTGAAAAAAACTAAAATCTGTTCTCCGAATTTTAAACACAAGGAACTAAAAAATCAAGTGCATTTAGGTGTATAAACAACTGTGCATTATGTTTGGCTCACACTTTCATTGTAGATTTATTGACTACTTGAAAACAGAAATGAAAGATACTGCCTCAGTTCAAAGCTGGGAAAAGAGAGATCAAGTTACAATATGTGCCGTGACATAAAAGGAATAAAAGCTTAATAAAAGATAAAGTGCTCTGCATTAAAGCACTAACTGTGCCTCTCTGGAAGTTCCGGTCCTCTGACAAGGAAGGGAACAATGAACAAGTGAACGAAGAGCTTAATGAAGGAAGGAAAAGCATTGTCTTTAAACATTTGTCAGAGCGCTATTGTGCTTAGCTGATGAAGTATTCAAACTAGGTATAGTTAGCTTCCACCACCACTGAGAAGCTCTTTCTAAGATCCTACCCATTTCTTAAATCCAGTGGATACATCTTAATCTTTATCTTCTTAGACCTCTCTACAGCATCTCATAATATTGACACTTCCTCTTGCACAGCCATCAGGAAGAGACCAGTCCCTGAAGAACATCATGCTTGGTCAAGCAGAGGGGCAGCGAAAAGGAGACAGGCACTCTGTGAGGTGGGCTCACACAGCTGCAGCAGTGGGCTCAAGCACAGGAAGAAGGAGGTACCATCGCTGCGCCGTATGTGAAGATGGTGCAGGCCTGGGGATGTCGTGCATAGGATCACTATGGTTTAGAATTGACTTGAAGGCACCTAGCAGCAACACAATTCTTGTAGGTCCTTTTCCCTAGTAGCTTACGTGATACTAATTGTTTTTGCTCATGTGTTTCCTTCTGTCCCATTTCCTTTTGGTTGCATTTAAGCTGTAACGCCACTTAAGATTCTAGCGATGCACCTGTTCTCATTTCAATGTGCTGATTACTTCAACTGCCACATTGACCTGCGTGGCTTGTTGAATAGTTCTGTTCTATATTCAAGAAATTCTCTGGCCTAGATCCATATTCTTAACTATCTTCTAAATGTAACTTGATGGTCTCTCAAATACTTCAAATTTAAAATTCCCAAAATTGAATTCCTAACATAACTTCCCTTTTTAAATTGTTTAGCATTAATACAATTTTAGTTCATCTATTCGTCCAAAGCAGGAATTTAGACCACTTCCTGATTTTCCTCAACTTTATTTCTTACTCTGAAATGCCTGTCATCAACCTGCTAACCATCTTTATAATCTGTCCTCCTGTCCCAGTCTCATTTCCAGGCATACCAAATGTACTAAGGCTGCGAACTCTTCCTCCAGTGTCCAATTCAACACAGTTCCAACCATGGGATATTGAAACCAGCATGATCTTTCTGAAAAAAAAAAACCAACTGTCTTATATTCACTCCCAATATAAATTCTGGCCGGATCTGCTCCTTGATATAAAACAAGACTCAAACTCCTTAAATATTGCATATGGGTCTCATCAAGTGACATACATACCACTTGATTAGATGCAAAAATAGGAGCCAATCTTGTTTCAGATTTTGGTTTGATCGATATTTCTTTGCTGCCTTCCTAAACTGAGTGATCATTAAGCTCTTGCTGAAACGGTCACGCAGTAAAGAGTTGGGATGCTGATCCTTTTTGACAACCAAAAGGATCGCAATATAGAAATTTCTAATCCCCCAAACATGAGACCCTAATATAGTGCTTCCTTGCTAAGCATCAATTTATCTGTTTCCAAGCAATAAAATTGCTTGATTCAGATAAGAATTTTAATGTTCCATTTCCAGTTTCTGATATGGTTCTCCTTTGGCTAGAACCCTAACCTAATGCCTCAGGAAACAATAGTAGTCCATCTTGGTTCTGACTCTAGACTGCTGGATACTTCTTCTTGTCTTAGTCAATCTCATAAAGATAAATATTTTATGATGGAATTATTGTAATGTAAAATAATGAAAAAGAAAAATGGTTTAGTGCCAAAGGATGAAGCTTTAAAGGTCACAGGAGGCCAGGATGGGGGTGGGGGAGAGGGAGAGGACAGGAAACTAGGGAGGGAGGGTGGAGGTTGAGGAAGAAATAAACAACACATATGCAGTAGGGGGGTTGTTTAATGAGGTGCTGTTACTGAATTGATTGGAAAATTTGATTTGATGAGATAAGTTGTACAATTATAGAGCATATATTTTCCTTTGTCAGTATTATATTCCAAGGCTGTTACTGGTGAGGAGGCATGGTGCTTGTCTTATGACCCCCAAAGCAAACATCAATCAAGCCAGTGGAAGATGCCATGATCACTTCACCCAATAAAAGCTTGTCAAGTGAAATAAAAAATCAAGACATTGTACATTTTTTTGTTTTAGTTTTTGTTCTTTATGTGAGCAAGACAATGCATTTGAAGTTTGTTCCATCAAGACAGACTGTTAATCACGCTTTCCTTTCTATTGAGAGGTTTTGAAAAGATAGTGCAACAGTGTGTAACCAACAAGGCCTGATTTGTGGCAGTGGGGAGATTTGGTTTTGCTCCCATGACAGTAAACCTGTTCACGCAGCATTTCAGCATGACAGGTTTTGGCAAAAACCAGCAAGCCTCTCTTTCCCCATGCACTTAACTCATCTGACCTCACTCTGTGCAACTTCTTTTGGTTTCCATGAATTAAGAGAGACATAAAAATACTGTGATATAATGACATAAAAGAGGTGAAGAAAAAAAATGAAGGATGTGCTGTCACCATCCAGATAAGTTTGAAAAATATTTCCTAAAATGGAATAGCAGGTTTGACAAATGTATTAAGTTTAAAGGAGATGACTTTGAAGGTGTTAAGATTGTTCTGTTAAAAATGGGGAAATAGATCTATGTGCATATATTTATAGGTTTAGTATTAAGGTAGCAGAAGGACATTGGGCCTCCACTCAAGTACTCCCTCAATGCAAGAATACTTTCTTCTACTAAATTGGCATTCTATGATGCTCACCTTCCTGACACAACCACTGAAGACAAAGTAGGTGAACAACCAAATGTGGTGAAGAAAGCTGATGGTGCACAGCATCTGGGGTTTTAAAGGCTTGAAGATAAACAAGCAGCCATCTGGCTCAGAAGCAATAAAGCCCACATGGAAGAAGTACACCACCCTGTGTATTAGGTGCTGAAGGGATCAGTTATCAGGCATCAAAGAACAAAAAATCGTATCATTGTGTGTTCACCTCCCTGATATGACCGCTGAAGACAAACGGGTGCATAAGCAAATGTGGTGAAGAAAGCTGATGGTGCCTGGCTATCAAAAGATATAGCATCTTGGGTCTTAAAGGCTTGAATATAAACAAGCAGCCATCTAGCTCAGAAGCAACAAGACCCACAATGAAGAAGCACACCAGCTTGTGTGATCACGATGTGTCAAAGGGATCAGGTATCAAACATCATCAGAACAAAAAATCACATCATTGTGAATGAGGGGGAGTTCAGAGTGGAGACCCAAAGTCCATTTGTAGGCCACTGGACATCCCTTGGGGAGGAGATGAACCAGTCAGAGTGAGATGTAGCAATGATGAAAAATACAACTTTCCTCTAGTTCCTAATGCTTCCCCCCCACCCCCTCGCTGACATGATCCGAATACTACCTTGCAAGTCTGGCTAGTCCAGAGGATGTACACTGGTACAGATGGGAATTGGAAACACAGGGAATCCAGGGTGGAGGATCCCCTCAGGACCAGGGGTGTGAGTGGCAATACTGGGAGGATAGAGGGAGGTTGGGTTGGAAAGGGTAACTGATTTCAAGGATCTACATGTGACCTCCTTCCTGGAGGACAGACAACAGAAAAGAGGGTGAAGGGAGACATGGGACAGAGCAAGATATGACAAAATAATAATTTATAGATTATCAAGGGTCCATGAGGGAGGGGGAGTGGAGAGGGAGGGGAAAAAATGAGGACCTGATGCCAGGGGCTTGGGTGGAGAGCAAATGTTTTGAGAATGATGAGGGCAATGAATGTACAAATGTGCTTTACACATTGATGTAGGTATGGATTGTGATAAAAGTTGTATGAGACCCTAGTAAAATGATTTTAAAAAATTAAAATGTATAGGTTTGGAAAAATAATTCCTGTTTTGGGGGGTACCCCCCACTGTAATTTCATTTCTAACAAAATAACTATTAAATATGGAAAACAAGTTATAAAATTTAAAATAGCCACAAAAAATAAAGTGAAATTAGGATATGGACCATGAAATGCAATGTCAAGTAAATTTCATGATTCCTTTCTGTAACATTCTTTTTTATATAGGAAGAAATTTTTAATTTTTGCTATTCAAAAATATGTATATATATATCACTCCATAGTTCAATCACAACATGTAGAATTGTACGATTGCTACCACAATCAGTTTTTCTAGATGGGCTCCTTGACTTTGTCTTACCTTTATCACCCTCCACTACTGTACATCCCCCGGGTAAAAAAAATCCTTGTGCTACTTGCTGTTTCTATAAATTCAACAATCCTGGGTTTCATATATCAAAAAATGCAAAAACATATAACACAACTTCAAGAGGGTGACCTCCAATGACACCTTTGGGATATACCCTAAGATGGACAAGCAAACACAAACAGAACAATACACACAAAAAATACAGGAAATTTTGGAAACCAGATCAGGTTCAGCGCGTTTCTTACTGACAGTTTTATCTAGTCAAGTCAGATTTACGCCTGTGATCTTCTATACTCATCTCTCCAAAGCAGTCTGTTCTGTAACCACTTTCCTCCCAGCCCTCAATTGTAGATAGAGGGAGTTCTCCAGAGACTTATTTCTTGTGTAGTTCCACGAATGAATCTTGGGTTCCCACTCTAAACAGTTACCTTCTGTGCACCGGATTCTCATAATTTAGGCTCTGATACTAATCCCTCCTTTGATTTTGGATTATATGATTATCTATCTTTCAGAGATTGATGAAGGTGTGCTTCCTCTGTGAGGACTTATGTGGCATCTCATTTAGATGGCTGCTTGTTTGGAAACAAGCTTTTAAGAACCCAGATGCTATTTAATCTGACAGCCGGGCATCACCTTCATTTTTCACCACATTTTGCTGTAGAATCCATGCTTTCTGTGCTTTCTTCCTGAGGACGAGTATCGAGCAGGGACATGATGTAAGAACTAATTGGTTCTTTAGTTGGAGCTAGGAGGACCCCCAAACACATTCTGGATCTTTTTTTCTTTTCTTTTACTTTGTTATTATTTGAGGTTAATACATATGCCATATCATTCCATAGTTCAATCTCTTAAACAAAATTGTACAATTGCTTCCATAATGAGTTTCCCAACATAGTTTTCCTTCCTGGTCTCCTGGATGCCATCTCCTTTTTACTTCTGCCACCCCTCTTATACTCCACCCCACCCCCACCACCCCTATTTGCTGTCCCTATAGACTCATCAATCCTTGATTTCATTTGCTGAAAAACAAATAACACAACTTCCATACATTTGTGGACCCACAATAATATAGCACTTCTGGGATCCATTCTACTATGAACACGCATAAACAAGATGAAACAGAATGCCTGACACTCGTTGGCCAGAGTGATACCTATCTTAAAACAGCATATAGGGTGTCGATAAAGCAGGACCTTCATGGCTCACCTACCAATGGTTCACTGCTCTTGGCACAACTGTCTTCTGCTTCCTCAGACATCATGAATTTCTGGCTAAGTACGCAGGTTACAAGTGTGTCTGAGGCAGGGTCCAGCTCATGCAGGGGAGGTACCCCTTGGGATCTCTCTGGTGCATGCCATGCACCCCAAAGATCCAGGATTCAGTAACCTAATGTACCACAGCACCCAGCCTGGTTCCCCTAGATTCTCCTAGATTCCTGGGATCAATTTGGCCCATTTGTTGCTTGCCACCATAGTCATTGTCCTCCCCATGGCCCCAAAAGCATTCTCAATCATTCTTCGCTCAACCTGGGGGTTGGTCCTTCCTCTTTTCCTACTAACAAACATGCCTTGGTGTTCCCCAACCGTGTTTGCTCCCATTCCCCTCGGCTGTGCTGTCTTTCCAATCCATCGCCCTCATTCCTCAGGTAGGGCTTTCCCCTTGCTGAGGGGCCCTAATCATTGAATTGCATGACAGCCACTCAGTAGACAACATCCCCTACCCCTTCCCCCATCTGCTCCCCACTGACAGGAGGCACCCTCTGGTCAAGTGCCCTATACGGTGCTTACCTAGAACGGATGGTGTGTGCTTCATTGGCACCCATCAGGCTCTCTAGCAGGCTCTCTGGCCTCCCAGCCAGAAGACTGGATGGTCTACAATCTGAGCCTGTGACCATTTTGCTGCTTGCTCCTACCCCCGGGGACACATACAGTATTTGACCTTCTGTGCTGGACTAACTTGGCTCAGCCTAGTCTTTCAGATCCCTCCAACTCTTCAGGTATGGCATGGTTTTATCGTTGTTTTTAAGGGATGCATAGTATTCTGTTGTGGGTACATATACCAGGGATTTTTAATCCCATCTTCTACTGATGGGAATGCAGGCTGTTTCCAACTCTTGGCTACTGCAATAAACATTTCTTCATGATGTTTCTTATTTCTTTGGGGTAGATGCCTAGTAAATGATGGATCACATGTAGTTCAATTGCTATCTGTTTAAGGTATCACCACATGGCATTCCTCAGTGTGTGGACATATTTAGAAGGCTACCTGCAGTGGATAAGAGTTCCAATGTCACTACATTCTCTCCAATCTTTATTGCTCTCAGTTGTTTTTTTTAATTGGCCTAGTTGCGAGTGTTAGTTGGTATCTTGTGGGTTGTTTTGACTGGCATTTCCCAGGTGGCTAGTGACCAGGAGCATTTCATCATGTGTTTATTAGCCATTCAAGTGTCTTTTGTGAATTGTCTGTTCATGTCTTTTGCCCACTGTCTCAGAGAGTTATTGTTTTTGTGTTGTTGTTGTAGTTTTGTAAAATACTGTAGATTTCAGTAATTAGTCTTTTGTCTGTTATGTGGTTACTAAATATCTTCTCCCAGTCTGTGGGCTATCTTTTCACTCTTTTAATGAGCTCTTTTGATGTACACAGTCTTTTATTTTTAATAGGTCCCACTAATCTATTTTATCTTCCACGATGGTTTGTTATTTCTGAAAGCCTGTGTATTCTCTGCACTAGGGCTCCTAGATTTGTCCCAGTTTTCTCATTGATAATGCTGATATTTTGGGGTTCTACATCTAGGTCTTTGATCCACCTTCAGTTTGCTATGTGCATAGAGTGAGCTATGGGTCTTTTTTCATTTTTCTGTGGATATCCAAATTTTCAAACACCATTTATTGAAGAGGGCATCTTTTCTCATTTAATATTTTGGGGGTCTTTTGTCAAAAATCTGTTGTTTTAAGCTGATGCTTTTGTTTTGGGGTTTTCTGTCCTGATCCACTGGTCAATGTATCGATCATTATACCAGGACCAGACTGTTTTGACAACTGTGTTTGTAGAGTAGGTTTTGAGGTCAGGTAGTGCAAAATTCATCTACTTTGTTCTTCTTTTTGAGATGTTCTTTGCCTATTCTGGGCTTCTTCTATTTCCATATAAAGTTGGAAATCATATTTTCCATTTCTTTGAAGAATGATCGTGGGGTTTGGATAGGGATTGAACTGAATTTTTAGATTGCTTTAGGTAGTATTGACATTTTCACAATATTGAGTCTTCCAATCCATGAACACGAGTTCTTCTTCCATTTGTGTAGATCCCTGTTGGTTTCTTGTAGTAATGTTCTGTATTTTCCTTTGTATAGGTCTTTCGGGTTTTTTGGTTAGGTTTATTCCTATGTATAGTCACACAGTTTTTGTATGACTATTGTGAATGGTATTGTTTCTTTGATATCTTTTTCGGTATTCCCATCATTGGTATATAGGAATCCAGTTCATTTCTGCGTGTTAACCTTATATCCTGTCCACTCTACTAAACTCCTGTATTGGTTCCAGCAATCCTATTGTAGACACATTAGGGTTTTCCATATATAAAATCATATCATCTTCGAATAGCGAATATTCCATTTCTTCTTTACCCAATTGTACTCCTTTGGTTTCTTGCCATTGTCTCATGGTACCATCTAGGGCTTCCAACACAATGTTGAATAAGAGCGGGGCGCACTCATGTCAGGTTCTCTTTTATAGTGGAAATGTTTTCAGCTTTTCTCCATTGAGTTTGATATTGGTTCTTCGTACATAAACTTTATTGTATTGCGGATTTTCCCTTCTTGTCCTATCTTCTTGAGGGCTTTAATTAGGAATGAGTGTTGAGTGTTATCAACTGCCTTTCTGCAACAATTGAGATGATCCTATGGTTCTTATCCTTTTCATTTTTAATATGATGGATTATATTAATTTTTTTCAAATTTTTGAGACATCCCTACATCCCTGGTATGAATCCCACTTGATCGTGATGTATTATTTTTTGGATGATTTGTTGGATTCTATTAACCAAGATTTTGTTGAGGAATTTTGCTTCTATTTCATGAAAGGTGTTGGTCTATAATTCTCTATCCTCGTGTGGTCATTACATGATTTTAGTATCAGGGTTATGCTGGCTTCATAGAATGAGTTCGGGGGTTTGCTGTCACTTTCTGTGTTCTGGAAGAGTTAGTATAGGATTGAGGTCAGCTCTACTCTGAATGGCAGGTAGAATTCTCCTTTGAGAATTCCCAACCGGGGCTTTTTTTGGTTGAGAGTTTATTGATGTCCTAATCCATTTCTTCTTTTGCTAAGGGTCTGTTCATGTTCTTAGTGCCATATGCATTAATTTGGGTAGAAAGTGATTTTCCAGGTATTTGTTCATGTCCTCCAAGTTATTGAATTATTGGAATACAGTCTTTCATAGTTCTTCGTTATTACTCTTTTTATTTCATTGGGGTCAATACTGACTTCACCTGTTTCATCCCTAATTCTAGATATTGATGCCTGGTCCTTATTTTCCTTTGCTAAGTTTGCTATTTGTTTGTCAACTTTGTTGACTCTTTCAAAGAACCAACTTTTTGTTTTGCTTATTTTTTCCATAGTTCTTCCGTTTTACAGTTCATTTATCGCCACTCCAATCTTCACTATTTCTTTTCTTTTGCTATTTGTAGGATTAGTGTGCTGTTGACTCTGTTCCAATTGTTGGAGGTGCTGTGTCAAGATGCTGACCATGATTCTCTCCACTTTGTCCTTCTGTCCATTTATTGACCTAAAGAAGTGACCACTGATAACTGCCTTTACTTCATCCCATACATTTTTGTACATTGTGTTGTCATTCTCATGGGTTTCTAGGAACTTCCTAATTGCCTCTCTAATTTGGACTATTACCCAGTATTTGTTAAGAAGTGTGCTGTGGACCTCTGAGTGTTTGTCATTGATTTTGTTCATTCTACTGTTGATTGTGGTGAGAGAAGATGGCTTGGATGATCTCTATGTGTTTGAATTTTCTCATATTTTCTTCCTGGCCCAGCATATGGTATACTTTAGAATATGAGCTCTGTGCATTGGAGAATGTGTATTTGTGTTGTTGTTGGTTGGAAAGCTCGCTAAATATCTAGGAGTAAAGTTGTTCATTTATGATGTTCAGTTCTTCCATTTATGCATTGTTTCTTCCCAGCTGATCTATCTTTCTTTGAAAGTGGTGTATTGAATTCCCCTATTATGATTGTTGAACTGGTGATTTCAATTTTCATATTAGTGAGAAATGGGTTGATGAATTTTGAGGATCTTTCATTGGGTGCATATATGTTTAGTATGCTTATGAGTTCTTGGTCTACTGATCCCTTTAGCATTGTAATGCCAATTCTTATATCTGTATCTTAACGTCTATTTTATCACTGATTAATATTGCCACCCCAGCTTTTTAAAAATTTTAATTGCCATTAGCTTGGCAAAATTTTCAGCACCCTTTTTCCTAAGTCTATTTTTATCTCTGTATTTGAGATGTGTCTCTTGAAGGCAGCAGATTGATGGATTTTATTGTCTCTTCCAGTATACTAGTTTTTGTCTTTTATTGGTGCATTTAGACCATTGGCATTTGGTGTAATTACACCTAAATGTAGATTAGTCACTGCCATCTTGTATTATTTGTGCTTGATCATTTCCTTTCTTTCCCTTTAATAGGGTAGTGTGTGTGTGTGTGTGTGTGTGTGTGTGTGTGTAGATCATTGTATATGAGGGGTACATTAAATCTACCAGATTTCACTAATTGACCCTGTTGATTATGTAGGGAGAATGCAGTCCTTCAGTAATTTGTGTTTATAACAGAAAGTCCCTGTATAGTGGATTGCTGCACAACTCAGAACTCTGTACTTCTTATGTGTTGAAATAAGTTATTGTAGTGGGTACCCCAGGGAGGTGGGGCTTCCGATAAGAAGGTGATATGACTAAGGACAATGGGTCCCTGTGATAGGGAAAGGAAACCTGTTTTCTTTCTCAAAAGATAATAGGAACAAATCTACTAACCTCCTGGAGCCTCTGGCTCTGAAAGTTTGAACTGTGTCTCTGTCTCTCTGGGGGTAGGTCTCTCCTTAGATAACTTGGATTATCTATCTGTAGGTCCTAGCCAAGCCCTTGCTATGAGAGGAGTGAGCAGGGCCTCACCAAGGGATTATCCCAGTTGGAATTCTGTTCTGTGGGTGGCAGAGGTCTACAGTGTCCAGGGCATCCAGAAGTCTGAGTGGACATCCTTGAGATGCTCTCAAGGAGCAGACTTTCCTGGGCCACCTCCCCACACACTGGCATATCTCCATACCTGGAGGGAAGGGAGAATGGGTAGCAGTCATTGTCCCACTGACCAGATAGGCAAAGCTCAGGTGGGCACCACAGCAGGAAAAGGCAGCACATGGGGCAACGAGCCTTGGGAGCTCTGCATGTGGGATGCGAAGGCTGGTAGGTATGGTGCAAGGGGCACTGAGGCTGGGTAATGCAGGGCACTTCTCAACGTGGCAAGCACAACTGAGCTCTCCATGGGAAAACTGACCAAAGAATTGTGGGGCCCCATGAAATCCAGCCCTGGCCCCAATCCCCCAATTAGACTCTTCATTCGCACATCCTGTGATCATTCAAAGGTAACTCCCAACAATGCCCCTACATAAGCCCCATCTTCCGGAAAGTCTCTGTCCCATTCTTGCCCAAAGCTTAACAACCTCTAATACATGCAGTGACAATGGGCTCAATCTTTTAGCGAACACTTAACTTTGATCATCTATAACAAGCATGCCCAGTGAACTTGCCATTTGTCAGATAAAGCTCTAGGCACTGGGAATGCAAGAATGCATATTAAATGTATTCCTTAAACTGCACTCAAGTCCACCTCTCTTTAGTTACCATCATTTAGTCTTAATTCTTTCCTTTAATAAAGCATTAAAGTTCTCTGCATTCCAGTAATTTCCACTATTCTTAGTATTACTACTTTGCAGAATGATCCCAGTGTGGATGGCTTCCATATATTCCTTTGACAGCATAATTCCTTATCTAAAACCAATATCCCAGACACCGCACAAACAATTCAGAGTATGATAGAATTCATATTTCTTTTATGTGGAATATTATGATTTCTAACAGTCATAACTTTTTTAGAAATATATGTTAGGGCTTTATTTGATATATTTTGGACTGAGAGCAAATAAACATAATTTAAGTACCACAAAAGATACTAATATTAATTTGTAATTAATTTTAATAACACAATCTGAGATTAAAATAATAGCAATTAGAACACTGTGTAATTACAGATAGAATTAATTAATATCTACTATTAGAATCTAAAAATTAGATTTTATTTTAGATTCTATTATTGTATCTGAGTTGTAATGGCCAATTTTATGACTCAGATTTGGTTTGTTTTGTTTTGTTTTAGTATAAGAAAATTGCACAAGTCTTTGGAGTGGGGTGGGGGAAGAGGAAAGGAAATATAGGACTTAAGAATTTTTAATTATTTAAATCTACTAGGGAAAAGAAAGTGCACACGTGTGAAAGAGAAAGATCACTTCCAAGCTATGAATGAAGCATTGAAAGGCATGGACCACAGCACGTCAACACGAGTAGATTCAGACGACATTTTAACCCAAATGAACTTTCAGAGAAATGGGCTTCAAAAGAGAAAAGAAAAGGCAAACTGCATTTATAAAATGGGTGTGCAAAAGTAAATAAAAAGGTAGCATAGGTATATAAAAAACGCTTGTCTATGATTTTTTTCAACCTTTTATGGATTTTGTTGTTCTCAATAACCAAAACATGTACTTGGGATGTTATTCTTTACCCAAACACTCTGAAGTTCCTGAACTTCAGGAAAACACTGTAATAGTGTTGTCAGTTTTAAGTGTCCAGTGATTGTCCTGGGGCCCTTGAAAGAATACTGGAGAGGGAAATTTTCATAAGTGAGAGCTCTAATTCACAAGGGATAAGAAACATAATATTGTAATCAGATAATAAATAGAACCTCAACAAATTCTCATATTTCTCACATTTGCAATTTTCCCCAAAATTGCGTTGGCACTTTTTAAAAGCCAAAGTAAAGAGGCAGCAAAAAGAGTCAGTTTGGCTAATCACACAAGAGTATATTTTAACTGCTGAGAACATGGGTGGTTCCTTCATCTGAATCCAAAATGATATATGTAGAGAATTTGTCAATATTTTCATAAGTTGAGGAGAAAACATGTGCTGAACAGGCTTCCAGACATAAACAAATGAGTTCTATTCCAAACAAATGAGAATTATTTAATGTAAGAACATTATAATAGAGCAAATATAATTATCTAAAGTATTAATTTTCAGGGACCTTATTTATTAAAAAGTCTTAGATTATATTTTGGATCACGCACCTTAAAATCAAAACACAAAACAATAAGAGAGCATTTGGATTAGTAAGCGGATAATTGTGGTGAACAAATGTAAATGGAAAGAATTAGTGGTAAATAATACAAACTACAACTACTTCAAAATGTTTTATACCTAAATTTTGACGTGCTTAACACAGTAGTATATTAATAATGGCATTTCTGGCATTCTAGAAGTCTTCATTCATTGAAACTATGTAATGAAGATTGGGAAGCCCTCTACCCCACCAAATACAGCATCTTCATTTCATATACAGGGTTTGGCATTGCTAATCATCCTACCCTCCGCTACACTTTCTGAAGTTTCCCTTCCACAACAGTACTCCTGGGGGTTCCTTACTATTATTCTAATTTGAATACAATGTGGATAAGAAGCTCTAGAATTAGAAATACTTAACATGGGAGAAAATCATGACACTTTCCTTCTGTTGGTGTTTTACTTATTGTATAGCTGCTCTGTGATGATCAGTTTCTTCCCAGAAGGTGCTGCAGTTCCTCCTTTTTAGTTTTGGTTCTCTGCCAAGGTGGCTATTCTAACCCATAACTACCTAATGGACGGAGTAAAACTGCTCAGAGGGTTTCCTAGGATGTAGTTTTTGCAGTAGTGAGCACGTGGCATTTTTTCTGCCGAGCATTCTTGGGAGTTTGTACCCTCAATCTTTTGGTTGCCCAATGCTTGTTTTATCAGGACATTCGGTTGTAGAGCTGTCAAGTACCCTATAAATGTTTGTGAGTCTCAAATCTTAGCTCCCAAGTTCAATTACAACCACATAAAGCAACAACAGCTCACTGCCATCAATGCCAACTCACGGGACCCTGAGTTACCAAGACTGCTACTCTTTAAGGCAGTGGAAAACCCAGTCTTTCTCCCAGGAAATGACTGGTGGTTTCAAACCACCAACTTTGCAGTTATCACCCCAACATGTAACCACCACATCTGGGCTCGACAGTTCTCCAAAATAGTTTATCTGGAAGCAATTTAAATAGAAATTTTCATTTAAACCAAGACCAATTTCTTGAGGCTATGTCACCACTAATAAGTTCAGAATTAAGAACATTTCCTCTTTGTCTAATTGTTCTATTATTTTCTGATTCTGCAGATTTACAGTCTTACCCATTTTTATCTCTTTAAGGAACTTCACATAGATTTCACTATAAAAGCTTCCTTAAATAATTTTTGGCAGCATTTCAAAAACCTGGCCTTCTATTTTATGATGCCCGTTAATACTAAATGATTAGGAGTCAAGGACACTTTTTTGCTTTAGAAAGGCTTGAAAGTTCACACCATCGCCATCTTATCATAAAGTGCCGGGAGACTTCTGCATATGAAACACAATAAATGGGAAAGGGATATCTCAATGATAGTAATTAGCCCCAAGGCAAAAATGAAACCAGCTTAAAACATGTGACTTAGTATTTATTCCTAAATATCAGCTGTCACATCTATTTAAGTCTAAATGTTAAACTTCTATAATATATGCACACCTTATAATTGACCAAAGAGTACAAAAATCTCCCCTAAGAACTACCACAGTTGAACTGTTATGCAAAGACCAACAAAATTGAAAACATTATCTTAGGTATACTGATATTACATAGGCAGAAAATAAAAGAAATAAGATCATATCATAGAACCTCTAGTTTATATCACCAAACAGCTCTGTAGAACATGAAATATGTGACATTTCAATTTATAAGAGAACTGAAAAATTATTAATTGTCCAATCAAATCAAATAATTATTCACTCTCTTAGAATGAGGTAAGAAAAGGTACTGCAAATACTTTTGGTGCTACATCATTTATCTTCAGCTCAATTTTTATTTTAGCCACAGAGCAATAGAAAATTCCATGCACACTGACAGATCCCTCCTCAATAACCTCCTGAGATTCTCTTTCTCCCTCAGGACTTTCTCCAAGAGAATATACTCGACTCTTGCCAAGATTAATCCAAACGTGCCTTAGAGTTAGTAACTTTGCAGGTGATGCTCCATTAACTCAAGGCCAATAAATGTCTCAGCCTAAAAACGATCACACTTGGTTTATTTGGTTAGAAACGGAAACAAATATATTCATTAATGACTATTGTGAAAGTTACACAAGTAATAGACTCATCATATACAGCTATATTTAAATATACACCCTTTTGTAGAGAATCCTCAAACTTATTTAAAATACTTTAGCTACACTGCTCAGTCAAGGTCAAGGTTAAGCAAGTGGGAGCTTATTCTTTTCAGGAGAAAATGGAAGCAACAGCAGTAAAATCCTGCCATTTACATTGTTCTTCTGTTTTGTCCTGGGACTAATGAAAAGTGTAATTAAACTATCATAACCAAAATCTCTGACATGTACCAGAGATGGACACTTATTTAACTGTAAAGAAAGAGGATACAAACACACACGTGTGCAGTGCTCTTTTTCTCCATTTTAAACACTAGCTTATATTTAACAAATGAGTTTTTGTTTACCTTTCTTCATCATGTTTTCTGGACTGTTTTCTCTTCTGTGTGAAAATGCCTATTAAAATCAAATCCAAGTTTATTCATATAAGTGTAGGGATCTAAATCAACTGACAAAGCACACTTCTTCATCCTGTATCTTATTAAAATTCCAGTTTACGCTCCCTGCACCAAGAAACCATATTCAGTTGATTTAAAAATGTATTTTATTGCCAATTCATGAGAAAGAGAAATTTGTATGTAACTATGCAATAAAACCAATGTAAAAATTAAATTGGATTCCTACATGGAAAAATAAAACAAACCATTGAAAGGAAACAAATGTTACTGTTGCAGTACACTCATTCTAAAACATGTATCAACTGCCTGCTCTGTGCTGGGTGGTGATGTACATGCTGGGGATACACAAAGAAAAAGAGAAACTCTCATTTTGAAAATAATATTGTCATCTACAATAAGGTCTCCACATCTCTGTGGGGGCCAGAGTTTCAGAAAATTCTCATTAAAAAAAATAAACTTCAAGGAAAATATTGATATCATTTGGGCTGCCCACATGGAGTCTTTTAATTTTCTATCTTAAAAGTTTTAACCTGGAACTATCTACATGTGGAAAAATTGGTTAAATCACAGTAAAGAAAAAATTATATATCTGAAACTATGTCACTCATTTATCTTTATATCCAATTTTAATTTTAAATATGTTTGCCTGATAAGTTAACTTAGAATTATGTTGTATTAAAAAGTATCTGCATTCCAAGTAAATGAAAGAACTACTAAGAGCAGGCGCTGAGTAGATCTTATTTTCTCTGAGACAGAGAAGCTGTGGTAGAATTCTCTTTAGTTGAGATTATTCCAAATTTCTTTTTTAAATTGGCTTTAACTGTTATTTGCTAGGAATATCTATTCAGCAAATGAAAAATACGCAAAACAAATTATAACAGTCATCTGGTTTTTTCCACTTTAATCCCCAAATAATTCACTGTGAAACACAATAAAGGCATGCCTGCTGTCTATCTCAGTGTTACACAATAGCCATGTCTTGATTCACAGTTTATGGAAGTAGACTTCTTGAAAAATATGAGGAACAATAAGAAAATCATTTATAGTAGCACACACAAGCACATTTTCTTCCGTGGGTAGAGTCTTTGTAGCAAAAAAATGGACTAAGAAAATGACCACACACACATGCAGTCATCAGGAAACAGAAGCAAGTCAACAGCAACTGGTTCAGACTTTCTACTTAAGTTCCTTCAAAATTTTATATATATATATATATATGTATGTGTGTGTGTGTGTGCGTGTGTGTATATATACATACACACACACGCACACACACGCACACATATACATATCTTCAACACAAGGAGCCCCCGAGTGCGGCACATGGGTTGGGCATTGGGGAGCTAATTGCAAAGTCAGAGACTCAAAATCACCAGCTACTTTTCAGGAAAAAGATGAGACTATCTGTTCAGGAAATATTTACCGTCTCCAAAACCCTACAGATGATATAGGGTTATATATAGTATATGTCATTTACATATAGTATATAGGGTCACGATGAGTCATAATCTACTCAATGGCACAAGTTTTTCTTGGGGTCGTATACAAGATTAACGTGTTGACTCCAAACAAAACATTATAGATTGAAATCTACCCAGAGACACGTTGGAAGCACAGCTTCCCAAAATCTCACCAATTGAAGACCCTGTGGAAAACAGCTCTATTCTGATTCCCGTGGGGTTGCCATAAATCATGCTCAACTCAATGGAACTGGGGGATTTTTGGTTAAGATTATAAATTATAACTACCTAAACTTGGTACTATAGCCAACATTTTACTTAATGAGGAGACACAAAATGATTTATTTTCCCTAAGGTCAAATACAAGGCAGATAAAGATTGTGAACAAGATAATTCATTATCTCTAACACTACTAAATATTTACTAATGATATTTTTTAAAAGGAATATATTAGAGAAAAATAATTAGAATGGATGATGATCTTATGGTAAAGCTAGGAATCTTAGAGAATCTATGATAAAAGTAGGTCCAACAATAAAATTCACACAGTAAGGCAAAATAAAGACATTAATATACAGAAATAATATTTATGTAGCAAACAATAGCCAATTAAATGGAATAAATATAGAAAAAAGATGTACAATGACAATAAAAAAATATTAAATACTTAAGAATAAAATTAACAGAAAGTGTTAAAAACATGTATGTAAATGTTAACTCCTGAAACAAACACACACAAAGTAAAACAAATAAAAAGGTATATTCTAGACTCTCTCTCTCACTCACTCTCTCACTTATTCACTCTTTCTCTCACTCTCTCACTCACTCTCTCACTCACTCTCACTCACTCACTTTCTCACTCACTCTCTCACTCACTCTTTCACTCACTCACTCACTCTCTCAAAAGAAAGAGAAAAAAAAGGTATATTCTACTCCTGATCTGGAGAATTCAACACCATAAAAGTGTCACTGAATCCTAAATGAATTTATGAATATATGAGTTGCGAGGGAAACATTAAAAAGGGAAGATCGGGACGCTGTATCTTGTTGGTTGTCACTGCGCATGGCCGGATTCATGGTAAATGCGAGCACAGTAGAAGGAAGAGCTGCCTCAACTGTGCCATTCTCACCACTGTTGCTGCTTGAACCAATCACTGGCGCCACTCTATCAATCCACAGCATTGAGGAGCTTCTTTGTTGAGGACGGCCTTTCATGAGATGGATGAACACCATGGCTTAAATATGATGATTGTGAGGATGTCACATGACCTTTCAGTGCTTCATGCTGCTGTGCAGAGTCCCTGTGAGGCTGAACCTACTTGAAGGCATTTAACAATAACAATAATAAGTATCTCATTCCATTATTCATTTGTCATTTTGTAGTACTGATGTACTTTTTATGTGGTGATGTTGAATATTTCAAATATCAACAGTCATTCACAGAAGACAATGGTTTTCAGACTGAGACTAGGGAGAAAGACCTGGAAATTTGTTTATGAAAAAAAAGTCGTTAAAATTCATATGACCAGCAGTCAAATGACTGATATAATGTCAGAAGATGAGCTCTTCAGGTTGGAAGACATTCAAAATACCATGTTTCCCCCAAAAGTAAGACATCCCCCAAAAATAAGACCTACTTACAGTTTTGCCTCTCACTGAAATATAAGGCATCCCCAAAATAAGACCTCCCCAAACTTAAGGTCTCCCCGATAATAAGGGCCCCCAAAGCTAGCTACCATAACTCTGGACCATAACGGCAGGCGCCAGCACGCAGCTCACTGTTGGTGGCAGTGCAGCCGCAGCAGACAGGAACTGCGAGTAAATGTACCATAGATTGGTGAACATGGAAATAATGGTAATAACAAGAAATCCTTGATACTGTAGGAGTCACAGTTTGGTTATGAAGGTTTGTGATGACAACTAGTACCATACCATATACAGGTAATAAATTTCCCTTTTTGTTGTTCAACAAAAAATGTGTACCGTGTTCTTCTTCATGGAAAAATAAGATATCCCCTGAAAATAAGACCTAGCGCATCTTTGGGAGCAAAAATTAATAGAAGACACTGTCTTATTTTGGGGGAAACAGGGTAGGACTCAGGAAGGGCTGCCTCCTCAAAGTCCAGTTAATCTTGACTATGGCGTAGATGGTGCAAAGCTTTCTAGGTCTTCATTTGCTGATGGGGCTTGACTCAAAGGTAGAAGAAAGAACTGCAAACATCTATTAATAATCAGAACACAGAAGTACAAAGTATGGTTCTAGGAAGATTTGGAGTAACCCAGAGTGAAATGGAGCACATAAAAATCATCACCCTAGGTATTCGTGAGCTGAAATGAATTAATACTGAACATTTTGATTCACACAATCAAATGGTATACTCAGCCAGGAGTGACAGCTGCAAGAGGAATGGTGTGGCTTCATGGTTTACAAGATTTAAACTCTCCCCTGAAATACAATGTTGTCAATGATAGCATAATATCTATGTGGATACAAGGAAGAAGGGTTAATATGACTGTTAATGAAAGTTACACAACAACCATTAATGCAAGAGATGAGGAAACTGAAGATATTTTTGCAGTCGAATATTGATCAAACAAAATCAAGAATAATTGTTATTTGGAGAGGCAAGTGGAAATGAAAAGGGACCCATCAGTTGGAGAATATGGCTTTGGTGAGAGAGATGATGTCAGGGGTTGCATAATAGTATTTTGCAAGATTAACAACTTATGCACTTCAAATACTTCTTTTCAACAATATAAATCATAATTTGGACCCCCCCACCCTCTGGATGGAATACAAAGGAGTCAAATTCACTACATCTGTGGAAAGAAACTCTGAAGAAGCTTATGATATCAGGAAGAACAATGGAGCTGACTTTAGAACAATCTAACAAGTGTTCAGACACAAGTTCATGTTAAACGAAAAATTAAAACAAGTACATGACTTTGAGTATGTTCCACCTAAATTAAAAGACCATCTCAAGCATAGATGTGACACATTGAACACTAATGACCAAAGACCAAATGAGTTAAGAAAATTCACCAAAGATCTCATATATATATATATATTAAAGATTATCTCCCTTTTGACTTATTTTAAAGTTACTTCTGTTTTTTAAAAAGTGAAGAAGAGAGAAAAAAAAAGTGAAGAAGAAATACATGTGGATGAAGTTACCAGTGAATCCCCTCTAACCATCGACCAGGGATGTGAATAACTTTGCTACCATGCAGAGGTCATTGGAAAATGTATTGTTGCAGATACAATTAGGTTGGAAATTAACAATTTATCATTTGATTTCCCTTATTACCCATTTTAATTTGTTTTCATTTTTAATATTTTATGCTTTCTTTGAGATAGAGATTTTTCTCTGTTTTACTTTGTCATTGCAATTATATTTTGTGCTGGGTTTTTGGGGGGTGGTGGTGGTATGTTTTTCTGTATATGAAATCCAAGGGAAATAGAGGAAAGAGCTAGGAGGCAAAGGGCATTTATAGAGGTCTAGACAAAGACATGTACATGCAAATATATATATATGGATGGAGAAATAGATCTATGTGTCTATATTTATAGGTTTAGTATTAAGGTGGCGGAAGGACCTTGGGCCTCTACTCAAGCACTCCCTCAATGCATGAATACTTTCTTATATTAAATTGGCATTCTATGATGCTCACCCTCCCGACACAACTGCTGAAGCCAAAGCGGGTGAACAAGTAAATGTGGTGAAGAAAGCTGATGGTGCCCAGCTATCAAAAGAGATCGCGTCTGGGGTCTTAAAGGCTTGAAGATAAGCAAGCAGCCATCTAGCTCAGAAGCAACAATGCCCACATGGAAGAACACACCAGACTGTGTGATCATGTAGTTCTGAAGGGATCAGTTATCGGGCATCAAAGAACAAAAAATCATATAATTGGGTGCACACCTCCATGATACGATCGCCAAGGACAAACGGGTGCATAAGCAAATGTGGCGAAGAAAGCTGATGGTGCCCAGCTATCAAAAGAGATAGTGTCTGGGGTCTTAAAGGCTTGAAGATAAGCAAGCAGCCATCTACCTCAGAAGCAACAAAGCCCACATGGAAGAAGCACACCAGCCGATGCGATCACGAGATGTCAAAGGGATCAGGTATAAGGCATCATCCAAAAAAAAAATCTTACCATAGTGAATGAAGAGGGGAGTGCAGAGTGGAGACCCAAAGCCCATTTGTTGGCCACTCACAGAGGGGTCTAGGAGAGGAGATGAGTCAGTCAGGGTGCAATGTAGCACCGATGAAGAATACAGCTTTCCCCCAGTTCCTAAATGCTTCCTTCTCCACACCCCCCCACCCCAACTACCATGATCTGAATTCTACCTTGCAAGGCTGGATAGAGCAGAGGTTGTACACTGGTACATATAGGAGCTGGAGGCACAGGGAATCCAGGGTGGATGATACCTACAGGACCAGGGGTGTGAGGGGCGATACTGGGAGAGTAGAGGGTGAGTGGGTTGGAGAGGGTGAACCAATTAAAAGGATCTATATGTAACTTCCTCCCTGGGGGACAGACAAAAGAAAAGGGGGTGAAGGGAGACACCGGATAGGGTAAGATATGACAAAATAATAATTTATAAATTATCAAGGAATCATGAGGGAGGGGGGAGCGGGGAGGGAAGGGAAAAAAGAGGACCTGATGAAAAGGGCTTAAGTGGAGAGCAAATGCTTTGAAAATAATTAGGGTAAAGAATATACAGATGTGCTTTATACAATTGATGTATGTATATGTATGGGTTGTGATAAGAGTTGTATGAGCCCCTAATTTTTAAAAAAGTAATAAAAAAAGAAATCCTGGATAGGTAAATCTATAGAGATAGAAACTAGATTAGTAGTTTCTTGAGGATATGGCAGAGGAGTCTGAGGGGAAATAACAATTGAATAATAATGAGTACAAAAAAGGAGAAAATGTTCTAGAATTGACAGTGGTGATGACTGTACAGATGTTTTAAATATTGTTTAAATATTATTAAATTGTATGCTATGTGAATTTTTATGCCAATTAAACTGTTTTTAGAACATCATTGATACCAGTCTGTGTCGATGGGAATAGGTATCAGAAGTTCAATAACAAGCAATCATATTGATGTGAAGAAGCATGGACAAAGTAGAGACCCAAACCCACCTGTAAGATCATTGGACAGTCCTTCACAAAAGGGCCACGTGGAAGGAATACTATCCAGTGTGCGGTATAGCACTGACGAAGAACGTAACTATCCTGTAGTTCTTTAATATTTCCTCCCTTTACTGTTATGGTCTTTGTCTTACCACATTAATCTTGTTGGACTTCCGTATGTTTGTTTGTATAGTCAAGTTTGTTTGATACATGAAAGTCAAGATAGATAACCCTCCAGAAAGAGTAAAGGGAGTAATGATTCCCTGAGGATATGGGAGGTGGGGGGAGGCGGAAAGGGCAGCTGGTAGCAATGATGAATATATAACCTCACTTTAAGGGAATGAATAACAGAATTGTAGGTGAATGGGCATGTTTGATGCTGTAAGAAAGGGCAAAAAATGACCACAACCACAGTAATATATAATAGAATAATAATGATTCCTGGGGTATAGGGTAGATGAGGGAGGGGATAAAGGGGAGCAAGCTGATATCAAAGAGTTCAAGAAGAAAGAAAATGTTTAGAGACTGATGGTGGCAGCAATAGTTCAATGATTCTTGATCTAATCGAATTATGGATTGTTATAATGTTTGCAAGAGTTCCCCATAAAATGATTAATTTTAAAAATAAATTACAAAAAAGGATCATTGAAAGGACAAGAATGAAAGAAAAGACAAAAGTGGACGTTGGAAGACATCATGTAGGTAGTTTACTCTAAAATACAGAGCAATTAAAATGAAAAGAAAGGACCTCTGGCTCAAAACCACCAATAACTCAGTGGCAGAAAGAGGAGGCTTTCTAGTCCCATAAACAATGGCAGTCTTGGAAACTCACAGGGGGAGTTTTATCCTGCTCTGTAGGGCCACTGTGAGTCAGAATTGATTCTATGGCAGTAAGTTTGATTTTGGAAAATAAAAAGAAGAAATGATGAAGGATTTTATAGTCAAGATATTGAAAAATGTAGAAAGCATCAAAAGATGATGGAAAGTCCCAGGGGGACATATAATGGAAAAGTGGGTGAGGGGCAATGGAGGATGATGTAAGATATGGAAAAAATAATACAAAACTTATCAAGGGTTTGTGAGGGAGGGCTGGCGGGGGCGGAAGGGGAAAGAAATAGGGAGCTGATATCAGGGGCTCAAGTGGGAAGAGAATGCTTTGAAAATGATGATGGCGGCATACGTGCAATGTACTTGACACATTGGAGGAATGTATAGATTGTGATAAGAGATGTAAGAGCCCCCAATAAAAGTATTTTTTTAAAACGATGGAAGGAATACACAAAACCCCTATAGAAAAAAAATAACCACTTAAAGAGATGGTACATGATCATTAACAAATTAGATTGAACGAAGAAGTCCAATTTGCACTGAAGCTATTGGCCAAAAACTAAAGTCTAGATATTTTAGGAATGTTAATATAAATGCTTCAATAAACCTATATTTATTTACCTAGGTAAATCTGTTGCAAAGGACCACTTTAAAATGTTTAAAAGCAAAGAAATATTATTCAGGACTAAAGTGCACCTGTCCCAATCTATGGAATTTTTAATCATTCCATATGCATACAAAAGCTGAATAATGAATAAAGACTGAAGAATTGATGCATTTGGATTATAGTGTTGGAGAAGAATATCGAATACACTAGGAACTTCCAGAAGATTTAAGAAATCTGTGTTGTAAGAAGTACAGCCAGCATGCTCCTTAGAAAGGAGGATTATAAGATTTAGTCTCGAGGTCTAAAAACAGGAATGTACATATATAAATATATTTATATAGGATTATGGGTAAATATATCTATAAGCATATATTTATGGGCTTAGTATTAAGGCAGCAGATGGACATTGGACCTTCACTCAAGTACTTACTCAATGCAAGAACACTGTTATATTAAATTGACATTCCATGATGCACACCTTCCCAACATGATCAATGAAGACAAATGTGTGCATAAACAAATGTGGTGAAGAAAGCTGACGGTGCCCGGCTATCAAAAGATATAGTCTGGGTCTTAATGGCTTAAAGGTAAACAAGCAACCATCTAGCTCAGAAGCAACAAAGCCCACATGGAAGAAGCACACCAGCCGGTGTGACCATGAGGTGTCAAAGGGATCAGGTATAATGCATCTAAGAACAAAAAAACATTTCATTGTGAATGAGGGGGAGTGCAGAGTGGACACCCAAAGCCCATCTGTAGGCAACTGGTCACCCCCTTACTGAAGGGTTGCAGGGAGGAGACAAGCCAGTCAGGGTGCAGGGTGGCAACAATGAAACATACGATTTTCCTCTACTTCTTAAATGCTTCCTCCCTCCAATATCATGACCCCAATTCTACCTTACAATCTGGCTAGACCAGAGGATGTACATGGTTACAGATAGGAACTGGAAACACAGGGAATCCAGGACAGATGACCCCTTCAGAACCAGGGGTGAAAATGGTGATACCTGAAGGGTAGAGGGAAGGTGGGGTAGAAAGGCATAACCGGTTATAAGGATCTACATATAACCTCCTCCCTGGGGATGGACAACAGAAAAGTGGGTGAAGGGTTACGTCAGACAGTGTAAGATATGACAAAACAATAATAATTTATAAATTATCAAGGGTTCATGAGGGATTGGAGAGTGGGAAGGAGGGGAGAGCGGGAGGGAGAGGGAAATGAGGAGCTGAACTAAGGGCTCAAGTATAAAGCAAATGTTTTGAGAATGATGATGTCAACAAATGTACAAATGTGCTTGACACAATGGATGGATGGATGGATTGTGATAAGAATTGTACAAGCCCCAAATAAAATGATTTTTTTAAAGATTTATTCTCACATACTTTGGACATGTTACCAGTAGAAACCAGACTGTGGTGAAACACATGCAGAAGGTCAACAAAAAAGAGAAAGGTCCTCAATGAAATGGACTGACACAACTGTCCCAGTAATCGGCTCAAACACAGACATAATTTTGAGAATGTCAGAGAACCAGCGTTTGTGCTGTAGAACATGTGGAGTTGGAAATGACTTAACAGCACCCAGCAAACAAAGCAGAGGGACAGCGAGAAAAAGGGCCCTCAAGATGATTGACACAGCGGCTACAACGAGCTCAATAGTGAGACTGGAACCGAACCGAGCCATGTTTCATTCTGTTGTACATAGAGTCAGACCGAATCAGCAGTACCTGGCAACAAATGGTTTCCCGTTGTTCTGTGTGAATGAGAGTTTCTTGTTCTGTATACATGTTCTGCAAGAGCCCAATAAGTGTTCTGAAATTGCCATTCTTCCATAACGTGCTGTGATCAACAGTCTTTTCATAGTCAAGAAAGCACAACTAAATATCTTTCTGTTACTCTCAATGGACTGACAGCAGCCTATTGTTTATTGCACGTCCTCCTCTGAATCTGGCTTGAATTTTTGTAAACTCCCTGTCAATGGACTGCTCCAACTATTTTTACAATTATCTTTAGCAAAACGTTACTTCCATGTGACATTAATTTACTCTATAATTCTACATTCTGTCGATCACTTTTCTTTGGAATGTTCACAAATATGGATCTCTTCCAGTAGGTTGACCAGGTAGCTGTCTTTCATTTTTTCAGGCATAGACAAGGAAATGCTTCCAGTGTTGAAGTTGTTTGTTTAAACATCTTATTTAGTATGTCATCAACTCCTGGAGCTTTATATTTGGCCAGTGTCTTCAGTGAAGCTTGGACTTTTTTCTTCAATACGGTTGCTTAGTGATCAGCCACAATCTCCTGAAATGATTCCATGTCAACTCATTTTGTTTGGTACAATGACTGGGTGTTCCTTCTATCTTCCCTTGGCATTTCCTGCATTGTTCAATGTAAAGCCCATAGAATTCTTCAATGTTGCTACTCAAGGTTGGAATTCTTGTCCTTCCTTCAGGTCTATATACTGGAGAAATTCCAACCATTTCTTCCGGTGTGGTTTGGAACTCCAGCTGTATACGTCTTATCATAATGCCTTATCTTCTCAGGTTGTCCTTTGACAGCTTTTTAACTCTTTGCTATCATTTCTTTCTTTCTTAGCTACTTTACCTTCAATAGCAACATGCAGAGTGTCTTCTGCCATTCATTTTTATCTTTTCTTTCTTCCCTGTCTTTTCATGCCCTTTTGTTTTCTTTGTGTATAATATCATTGATGTCATTTAACAACTTTTGCAATCTTCGGTCGGTCGTTAATGCTCACTGAGTCAAATCAATTCTCTAAATGGTCTCTAAGTTCAATTGCGATGCACTCACGGTTGCATTTTGCTTCTCATGAACCTCATTTCATTCTTGAACTCTATCTTGCACTTTGATGTGAGCAGTTGAGAGTGTGTTCTGTGTTTGGCCCCTGCTTTTGTCCTGACTAATGATGCTGAACTACTTCATCTGGCCTTTCCCCACAGAGAGTCTGTCTGGTTCCTGTGTATTCCAGCCAGCTAAGTCCATAAGCATAGTTGCGGTTTATATTGTTGTAAAAAGTATTTGCAGTGAATAGGTCATTGGGCTTGCAAAATTCTATCACGCAATCTCCAACATCGGTCACTTTCTCTAAGGCCACATCTTGCAACTATTGATTCTTCCATTTTGCCACCTTTTGCGATTTGATCATCAGGCTTATAAATGCATGCTGGTTGCATGTTTGATCAACTTCAGACTGCCGAAGTTGGTAAAACTCTTCCAGCTTTTTATCTTTGTAATTAATGGTTGGTGCATAGATTTTATTAATGTGGATACAATTAATGCAATCATGAATGGGCCATTAACTGCTCTTCCTTGTAGGTGTTTGGACGTAACCCTATCGCTTGACAACATTTTATTTCAAGATAGATTTTGAAATACTATTGTGACACTGTTTATCTTCAATTTGTCATTTTCCGCATGGTAGACCAATCATTTTCCAATTTAAAATGCCTGATGCTGATCCATGTCAGTTCACTCATGCATAGGTTAAGGAGCCCATGTGGCACTGTGGGATAAGCATGAAGTTGCTAACTGCAAGGTCTGTGGTTCAAATACACTAGTCACCCCTCAGGAGGAAGATGGAGATGTCTGCTCCTTTAAAGTTTTGGAGTCTTGGAGAGCTTATACATGATTTCTGTAAATCAGAGTTCTATAATTTGAACATTCTGTTGGGTCACCTTTCTTCAGAATGGCTACACCATGGCTAGAATAAAATATGCTAGCAAAGATGAGTGAGTGCTTCCAGTGCTTCATCAGCTTTCCTAAGCATTCCAGTTGGTATACCATCAATTCCTGGAGCCTTGTTTGGGGCTAATACTTTCAGTGTTCTGACACTTCCTTCAGTTCCATGGGATATTATAGAACAATATCATTAATGCCGCATGCAAGTACAATTTGATGAAGACCATCCAATAACAGTGACAGCAATTCATTGACAGTGAGCTGCCAAAGGTTCGGGTTGAATTCAGAATAGGACGTGGAACAAAGAGCACTACCATTGCTGATGTCAGATGGATCTTGGCTGAAATCAGTGAATATCAGATATGTGTCAGACAAAGAGGTGTACTTTATAAAATATTGAAGAAACCTAAGGTTCTTTATTTAAAAGCAGATAGTTGCACATACACAGATAATCAGACCAATAGAATAGGGAGCCAAGAAATAAAAGCAAGTATATTGTTAAGAACATTTTTTATAAATTGTTCATGTTTTTGCATGATCACTTACATGGAATAAGCTTGTATTATTGTGTGATTTTTAAAAATTTTAATATGGCATTCTTTAGATATGTAGTATTTACAATGTAAGCTAAATCCGAAAAATATTTATCTCTCCCAATAAATAAGAATATCAATTATACAATAAAACACAATATTATCAGTCACATTCAAATAAGGTTATCTATAATTAATAAACTTATAATAAATATTTCTTATGTTAATCTTTTAATTTTCTTTTCTCAACCCTGAAATATCAACAAGAACATATTTTTTCACTACAAACTTCTTGTTTCTATGTGCCATAAATTTTTTAATGTTTTTAAAATAATACAGCTCAGGTACTGGCATATCAAAATAAGACACTGACTAATTCTAACAGATGGTAGCTATTCACAGACTATCCTGACATGTATCAACTCACTCTATGATCCCACCTCTAGGTAAGGAGCCTTGGTGGTGCTGTGGGTTAGGCATACAGTTGCTAACTAAAAAATCATGTGACTCACACCTACCACTGTCTCTGTCAGAGAAAGATGAGGCTGTCAGCACCCATAAAGATTTAGTCCTGGAACCCTTGCAGAGGGCAACCACAAGCCAGAATTGACTTGATGGCAGTGAGTTTGATTTTTTTGGTCAAGGTTGGGTAGGTTTGTCACTATTTTTCTATCTGCTCCTGGATGTATTGCCTCCAAAACCCTACGTAGGGTCATTATGAGTGGGAATGAACTCGTTAACAGTGGATTTGGTTTCGACTTTATGTGTTAAGCCATCATGTACTTCTGTTTACCTGGGAAAATTCAAATTTATACTTGCCCTGGCATGATGGCTAGTATACACTTTCACTTTCAAAAGTGTCTAAGCTTAAATCATGACCCTATACATAGGAACTTAAATGGATGTTTCTTTTTGGAATATCACTGACCTCAGCTGTATTTGTATGGAACCATGTATGACTAGTTTCAGTTTTTAGCTTCTATATTAGAGAAGCAAAACCAGTGAGACTTAAAGATATATATACATAAACAGATAGATAGATGATAGACAGATGGACATTTAGATAATGGCTCACACCATTATAGAAGTGGGCAAGTTAAATCTGAGTTCCATGGGTCAAATGTGAAGTTGGAAGTTTCTCCTGATACATGTAGTTTTGGGCCTGATGGGCCCTTGATTGGCAAGACAGCATAGCCTAATATCAGGTTTCAAAGGGAGATAAATCCCATGTCAACAGGTCAGGCTTATGACTAGAGAGGCAGGTGAATACAAAGTTTCCAGGTCAGATGACAGAAAGACGGCAGGCCATTAGAGACTTACAGGGTCAAAGGAAATATGGCTCAAGGCCAACTAACCAGAGGTTGATCATCCCAATGCAGGATCCAGATCCAGCAAAAAGCAAGAAAGCTTTCTACAATGTCCACTTATATAGGAAGTAGGCCACGCCCTAGGAAACATCTTTTCAATTACATCAAAGTCATGACCTGAGGAAGGACATTGAATTCTACTTTAATATCTTAACAACAGGTTGGCTGCTTAATAACAGATCCCATTATGTAATTGATTACAACTTACTATGTCACAGCCTTAACTGCCAAATCACTGAGAATCCAAGTTAATGTAAAACCCAACTATCACAGTCTTCTAGAGCATGCCAGTAAATAAACACAAAGATCTGGACTTATGCCATGTGAAATAACTAAGATGAACATTGATATCATTAGTGTTTTTATTAATATCAAAATCTCTGATATGTCCTCTTTCCTATACCAAATATTATTTCACCTTAACAGAAAAGGAAAACAGGCATGTAGAGCCTGAACTTCCCCCACACAGAACATTGCAATCATGTATATGAATAAGGATATAATGAAATCCTTCTCCTCTGGTCCAAAGCAAGTAGAAAAAAAAATTTTTTTACCTGGGGCATTCTAAGGACAAGCTTCAACTTGTCATGAATCCTTTCTAAAAGAAGAAATCTAAAGTGACCCCCTGGGAACTTTTGATTTTGAGTAGGGATGTCTCTCTGAGAGCCCAGCAGATTGCATCACACATAAATGTCCTTCCAGACACAGCTACATGTGAATGGAGTGTCCAAAGAAGGCAGCCCGGGAGAGGCAAATATGAGCAAGTGTTCCAAGCACAAATGAGGAACCAAGTGATGGCCGAGAAGCTTGCCAAGGAAAAGGCTGGATCTCGCCCAGGAGACCTCCCCGCGTGGTATTCTTTACCTCAGTAGGTTTATCATGGCCCAGGAATTGGCCTGCAGTTTTACATGCCTCATAACCTGAATTTGTCACCACTCCAAAAGTAATTCTGTTTCTCAGGAACAAGGTCACATTATCCAAGTTCCTGAGATAGATAAATAAAACCAGAATCTGACTTAATTTACAATGTGGAATAATTTTTACAGTGACTGAAAGAAGCCCATGTGAGCAACACATTTAGTTCTTGTAGGCATACACACATGGGCATACAAATAATAACAAGATTGCTTAATAAATGTGGAATCAAACCAAAGAAAGATAGATGAATCCAATGTTTAATGACATTCGGTTTAGACAGCTGATGAATTCATCTTAAAATAGGAATAGGCTTGCCAACAAAGTAAGTATATTCAGAGTCTGCTGGCTGAATGTCCTTCTGTCCTAAGCCATACTGAGATGGAAATTGCCAATTTCGCGTCCACGACCTTCTTCATAAGCCTCTGTGACTAACAAGCTCACATCAAATTGAGACATTTTTCTTAAACTATCTTATTACTTTTATGTCAAATTGCACTAAATTTGCATAGCCTGTAAAACCTTGTTTCTTTTCTTATTTTAAAATAGAAATAATAAGTATAAAATTATATACTATAACATGCATGAATACTTTTTTAAAGTGCAAAACTCCATTCACCATTTCAAAATCCCTCTGCCTTTCTCAGAAATGCATGCCAATATTTTTACACAAATATGTGAAACTGTATATTTGATCTTTTTCCATAACATCAAATTAAATCCTGTTGTCAATGCTCAACTAGGCAGATGAGATATGTAAACATGACCGTAGAGCCCCAAGTACCTATTCCCTTCCCCAGGATGCCTGACACTTTTATTTAGTCTTTGCTGTCACAGGAAATTCCTTTCACAAAGTGAACTATCTCCAATCTTAAAAGAAATTATTGTGAGTTTTTGCTACTCCACAAACCACTGGCTTCTAACTTCTTCGCCTTGAAATTCTGTAGTTTTCTCTCTGTAATGGCTGCAAAGTCTTTGTGGAGCTTCTTTTCTCCGTTCCCAAATACCCTCTCACACTCGGGTGTCACAGGTAAAAAGAGAGAAAGGTCACATTCTTTGCTCCCGTTTTCAGAGGGGAAACATGTGCATACAAAGTAAAGACACCCTCTGCTCTTCTTTCCTAGCTCCACGACTCCACAGAAGCCGCTCTGGTGGAATTCACCACGGTCTTCCACAAACCCGACAAACAGCCCTGAGCCCTCATCTAACTCAGTATCTTTGGTCAGTATGGATTATTTGTTTATCTGTCTATCTATTTATTGCAGAGTGCAGCTTTCTTCTTACTTTTCTCAGTAAGGTCATCGAATCACATGATTTTGAGAATGACATGAAATGAGTTGACATGGAATTTCGAACTCATCTATTTTTTTAGCTAGTATCTTCTCGTGAACAGTCATAAGCCTCTTGAGCAGCACACCAAAGAATGAACTTCTGATTTTCCACACACATCTTCTAGACGCACAAGGAACCTAGCCCATCTTGTCTCATTAAATGGCAAAAATCATTTACTCAGATTTAAGACCAAAGCCTTACAATCATCCTTGATTCTTCTTTTATTTTTTATACCAAGCATAAAATCCAAAACCAAATACTATAAGTTCAATTTTCAAAATGAACACTAAGCAAAACTATTCACCGACTTCACCAATACCTCCTTAGCCCTGGACAAAAGTATCCCTTGCCTAAAGTTCTATAAGATGCTGTTCCCCAACACATCAAGTTTGTTCCCATTTCAGGGGCATTGAAAGCAGTTCTCCTTCACTCAGCATAGTCTTTCTTGCTTTATTCAGGAAGAGTTCCTTCCCACATTTCACTCCATTTCTAGTCCATGTCAACATCTCAGATATACATTCCCTGAAAATACCACTTATCATAAAAAACACCCGACACTCTGTGTGCCCTTGGTGTGCAAGGCTGTTCACAAAGACAGAGGAAATCATCCCGTCTGTGGCAAATGCACTTTATGGCCATGATTCTGCCACATTTACTATACAGAGGTCCGGCCCATGTACTCACCTCTTAAAACTGCCCCGACCTTGTGACGTTGTGTGATCAAAAGCATGATGAAAATGATACTGGATGGCTTTCAGGCTTTGATCTTGGGAGCTTTTTGCCTGACTCCCTTAGTAGGCTGTCACCGTGAAGAGACGCTCGAACTAGAAGGCTGAATAACGGAAGACCACGTGAAGAGAACAATGTCACATGAAGGACAACGGAGATGCTCAAACCAGTGGTAGACAACACGACCCCAACATGCAACGCCATCATTGGCTTCCCAGCCCCCAAAGGATTCCCTCGCTGAGTGCAGACCCACAAATAATCTCAGGAGACACTTCAGAGATTTTTTTTTTATGATTTTAGATAACACTTGAAATCTAAACAATTGGGTGTTCTGTTAAAAAATAATTATAATATAGCAATTTTTTTTAAAAACCTTTACTGGGGAGTATAGTTTTGCTTTTAGCAATATAACTGACATACAGAGAATGTATTATAAAATATGAGTGAATAAAACTGCTTGTAGCTGAAAAACAGTGCAATCAACACTGTCAACCATTTCATCTTAGCATCAAGGAGGAGATAAATATACAAGATTTTTTTTGTTTTGTTTTTTACTTTGGTTTATTTAAAAAACAAAATCCAAAAACAAGATTTTTTAAAATCATTTTATTAGAGACTCGTACAACTCTTATCACAATCCATACATAAATCAATTGTGTAAAGCACATTTGTACATTCATTGCCCTCATCATTCTCAAAATATTTGCTCTCCACTAAGGCCCTAGCATGAGCTCCTCATTTTTCCCCTCCCTCCCCAATCTCCCCTCCCTTATGAACCCATGATAATTTATAAATTATTATTTTGTCATATCTTGCACTGTCTGATGTCTCCCTTCACTCACTTTTCTGTTGTCCACCCCCCCCCCCCCACAGGGAACAGGTCACATGTAGATCCTTGTAATTGCTTCCTCCTTTCCAACCCATCCTTCCTCTACCCTCCCAGTTCTAAAGGAATCACCCTCCCTGGATTCCCTGTGTTTCCAGTTCCTATCTGTACCAGTGTACATCTTCTGATCTAGCCATATTTGTAAGGTAGAATTGGGATCATGATAGTAGGGGAAGAGGAAGCATTTAGGAATTAGTTGTATGTTTCATCGTTGCTACATCACACCCTGACTGGTTCATCTCCTCCCTGAGACCCCTCTGTAAGGGGATCTCAAGTGGCCTACAAATGGACTGTGGGTCTCCACTCTGCACTCCCCTCCTCATTTACTATGATATGATTTTTTGTTCTGATGATGCCTGATACATGATTCCTTTGACACATCATGGTCACACAGGCTGGTGTGCTTCTTCCAAATGGGCTTTGTTGCTTCTGAGCTAGATGACCACTTGTTTACCCTCAAGCCTTTAAGACCCCAGACACTATCTCTTTTGATAGCTGGGCACCATCAGTTTTCTTCACCACATTTTATTATTCACCTGCTTTGTCTTCAGCAGTTGTGGCAGGAAGGTGAGCATCACAGAATGCCAATTTAATATAAGAAAGTATTCTTCCATTGAGGAAATACTTAAGTGGAGGCCCAATGTCCTTCTGCTACCTTAATACTAAACCTATAAATATATGCACATAGATCTATTTCCCAATCCTCATATGTAAATATATTTGCATATGTACATGCCTTTATTTAGACCTCTATAAATGCCCTTTGCCTCCTAGCTCTTTCCTCTATTTCCTTTGACTTTCCTCTTGTCCCGCTATCATGCTATGCTCAGTCTTCATTTGGGTTTCAGTAATTCATCTTGGTTACATGACCCTTGATCACACCCTACCAGGCCTCCTACACCCTCCTGAAATACACAAGATTTTGACAGGTAGATTGTATTGAAAATATCAAGTAATTACATGTCAAATTAAAGTAAATATAGTAAAAAAATTTTTAATTTTACCTCATATTATTTGAAATGAGGACAGCATTTTTTATTAAAAGATCACTTTATTGGGACTCTTACAACTCTTAGAACAATCCACATATAAAGATAACACCTTGTCAACTAAATTTCACCCAAATAATTAGATTTTATATAAATCAGAATGACTACTTTTATGTTTCCAAAATGTTTGTTTGGATTTTGCCTATTTTAAACCTTTTTTCAAACATAATTCTAATTTTCTAATGATGTATAACTAATTATTTTCAATTTGCAAACTCAACATATTTCTTTTTTTAATAAATCATTTTATTGGGGCTCATACAACTCTTATCACAATCCATACATACATCAATTGAGTAAAGCACCCTTATACATTGTTGCCCTTGTCATTCTCAAAATTCACCTTCCACTTGGGTTCCTGGAATCAGCTCATTTTCCTTTTTTTCCCTCTCCCTCTCTCCCTTCACCCTCTCCCCCATGAACCCTTAATATTTTATAAATTATTATTTTATCTTATCTTACACTGCCTCGCGTCTCCCCTCACCCACCTTCCCGTTGCCCATCCCCCAGAGAGGAGGTTATATCTAGATTCCCGAGATCGGTTCTCCCTTTTAACACCCCCTTCCCTCCTTGTGTTGCCACTCTCACCACTGGTCCTGAGGGGTTCATCTGTCCTAGATTCCCTGTGTTTCCAGATCCCTACTGCCCCACTGTGCATCCTCTGGTCTAACCAGGTCCGCAAGGCAGAATTGGGATCATGATAATTGGCGGGAGGAAGCATTCAAGAACTAGAGGAAGGTTTTGAGTTTCATTGTTGCTACATTGAACCCTGAGTGACTCATCTCCTCCCCACTACCCCTCTGCAAGGGATGTACAGCTGTCTACAGATGGGCATTAAGTCCCCATCACGCACTCCCCTCATTCACAGTGATGTGATTTCCCCCCTGTCTTTGTTGTTTGAAACCTGGTCCCCTCGGCCCTTCATGATCATGCATTTTGGTGTGCTGCTTCCATATGGGCTTTGTTGCTTCTGGGCTAGATGACTGCTTGTTTACATTCAAGCCTTTAAGTCCCCAGATACTATATCTCTCAATAGCCGGGCACCATCAGCCTTCTTCACCATACTTGCTTATGCACACATTCGTATTCAGCGTTTATGTGAGGAAGATGATCGCACAATGGTGGTTTTTGTTCCTTGGTGTCTGCTACCTGGTCCGTTCAACACCTTGTATTCACTTAGGCCGTTTGCTTCTCCTCTGTGGGCTTTGTTGCTTCCGAGCTAGATGACTGCTAGTTTGCCTTCAAGCCTTTAAGACCCCAGATGCTATATCTTTTTGATAGCTGGGCACCATCAGCTTTCTTCACCACTTTTTCTTATGCACACATCTGTCTTCAGCGATCATGTTGGGAAGGTGGGTATCATGGAATGACCATTTAGCTAGGCAAGGTGCTATTGTATTGAGGAAGTGTGCACAAGGAAGCCCAATGTCCACCTGCTACCCTACTACTGGACCTGTAAATATATGTACATAGGTCTATTTCCCCCATAATCATAAATATATTTACATATATACTTGTCTTTATTTCGGCTTCTATGTATGCCCTTTGCTTCCTACTCCTTTCCTCTATTTCCTTATGCTTTCCTCCTGTCCCACTACCATGTTCAGCCTTCATTCTGGTTTCAGTAATTCCTCTCAATTACCTCGCTCTTGGTCACTCCCTACCAGTCCTCCCTTCCCCTACCTGGCACTGGTTTTGAACCACTCACTTTTACCTCATCCCTGTGTTGGCCAACACCTCCTCCTTTCCCCTCCCTCCCACGCTCTCATGTCCCTCTGGGACCGTTGGTCCCATTATTTTCTTCTCACATTGTTTGTCCAGCCTATCTTATCTAAGTGGACCTGCTGATATAGTAAGATGTGCATACAAATGCAGATGGCTTTAACAGCACCCAAGTGGCACATAAGAACATGGCTTTGACAGCAGCAACACTGATAGACAAAAAAAGTCACTGACAAACAAAATTTACAAGAGAAAAAAAAAGAAAAACAAAACACAAAAGCAGCAAAAAATTCTATCAACATATTTCTATTGCTAACATTTTTCAAAGTTAATGAAATAATTGAGATGAATTTTGTTTCTTTGTGTTTGCTTTACATGAGAATTTGAAAACTTTACATAGCAAATCAGTTTTCTGTCCAACATTGCATACACATTTTCTTCATGTCACTGATTGCAGCCCCACAATGTGACATCACTTATCCCATTTCCTCCCTATATTTCTTTTTCAATTCCTCCTTCTTTCATCTGGTTTTCTGCCCATTTTTAGTTGGATACTTGACTTTATGTTGCTGAGTTTTTAAAATATTATATAAATTTTAGAGGTTAGTCTCTTATAATATGTCATTATTGAAAATATTTTTCAAACCTGTGGATTCTCTTTTTATTCTTTTGATTCAATCTTTTGATGCACACATGGTTTGATTTTTAGGAGACAGTTATCTAGTTTGTCTTCCACTGTTTGTGTCCTCATTTATGTTTGATAGTGTATTTGTGCTCTGCATCGGAGTCTGCAAATTTGGCCTTATTTTTTCATTAATGGTCTTTATAATGAGGTTTCATAATGCGGTTTTGTGCCCTCTTGAGTTCATTTTTATATACAGGAGAGACATGGGTACTTTTTCATTTTTATGCAAATGGGTATCGAATTCGCCAGCATCATTTGTTCTTCCCTATTTAATACACTGAGACCCTTTGTCAAAGTTCACTTGTCTAATGTTGTCATTGCTAGGTACTGCCAAATCTGATCCTCTGCCATATTTACAATTGTTACTATGATTGAGTCCCATAATTACAGCCACTCATTGCAAGAGACCTGGTGGTGGGGTTGGGAAAATGCTGGACTGTCAACCATAAGGACAATGGTTCAAATTCATCAACCACTCTATGGGAGAAAAAGTAGCGCCCATGAAGACTTACAGGTTCACTATAAGAATGGATATGGGGTGCCATAAGCAGTGCATAGGCAGATAAATTTACTCCTGGATTCTCAATTCTGTTCCATTGGTCAAAGGCTCTATCACTGTATCAATATCACATTGTCCTTACTACCCTATGGAGTCTGCTTTGAGATCATGAAATATAAGGCCTAATATTTTGTCCTTCTATAGTAATTTTTTTATTATCTGGAGTCTCTTAATTTCCATATAAACTTGATGATTAGGTTTGCCATCTCTTTAAAGTAGTATGATAGAATCTTAATCAAGATTACAGTATAAAAGACATGGGAACCATAGCAAACTGTAGTGAAGAAACCAGATGGTGTTTGGTTATTAAGAAAAAAGTGTGGGTCGCGTGCTACGGACCGGGCTGCTGCCTGCCGCGCCGGGAGGCGTGTTAAAAAAAAAAAGTGTGTCTGAACTTTTGAAGCAATGGTTCTCCACCTTCCTAATGCCGCGACCCTTTCATACAGTCCCTCATATTGTGGTGACCCCCCAACCATAAAATTATTTTAGTTGATACTTCACAACTGTCATTTGCTACTGATATGAATCAGGTGACCCCTGTGAAGGATTGTTCAACTCCCAAAGGGGTCATGACCCACAGGTTGAGAACCACTCTTAAAGGCTTGTCTTAAAACAAGCAGACATTTAAGCAAAACTTCTGAAGAAAAGTGACCCAACAGACTGCTCAAACTATAGAAAAATATCACTGATAGCACGTGATATCAGTAAAATTTTGCTGAAGATCATCCAAGAATGAGATACATTGGATGCCAGCAGTACATTGATAGGGAGCTGCCAGAAGTTTGAGCCAGATTCAGAAGAGGACCTGGCACAAGGGCTATCATTACTGATGTCAGATGGACCTTGACTCAAAGCAGAGAGTACCAGAAAGATACTTACTTGTATTTTATTAGCTATGCAAAGATATTCGACAGTGTGAGTCATAACAAACTATAGCTAATGTTGAGAATAATAGGAATTACAGAGCACTTCATAGTGTTGCCGAGGAATTTGTACAACCAACAAGTGACATTTGTGTGAATGGAACAAGGGAATTCTGCTTGGTTTAAAATCAAGAAAGATGTGTGATAAGGTTGTATTCACTCACCATACTTATTCTATCTGTATCCTAAGCAAACAATCAAAGAAGTTGGGTTATATGAAGAAAATGAGACATCAGGATTAGATCAAGCCTTATTAACAACCTACAATATGTAGATGGTACTTCCTTGCTTGTTGTAAGCAAGGAGGACTTGAAACGCTTGCTGATGATGATCAAGGATTCCGGCCTTCAATATGGATTGCAACTCAGTGAAAAGAATTGCCAAACCTTCACAACTGGATCAATAGTTGATTTCATGAAAAATGGAGAAATGGTTGAGGTTGACAAGAGTTTTGCTTTTCTTGGATCCACAATTAATGTTCATGGAAGCAGCAGTCAAGAGATCAAAATACAAGCTACATTGGGTAAATATATTACACAAGATTTCTTTAGCACAAGGAAAAGCAAGGATTTTATTTGAGGACCAAGATAAACCTGACACAACCCATGGTATTTTCAATTGCCTCATATATATGTGAAAGCTGGACATTGAAGAAAGAATACCAAAGAAGAATCAATGCATTTGAATTGTGGTGATGGAAAAGAATATTGAAAAAAATATAGACTGCTAAAGAGACAAACTGATGTGTCTTGGAAGAGGTACAGCCAGAATGCTCCTTAAAGGCTAGAATGGCAAGACTTCATATTGCATATTTGGACATTTTATCTGGAGAGACCAGTCTCTGGAGAAGGATATCGTGTTTGGTAAAGTGGAGGGGCTGCGAAGGAGAGAAAGGCCCTCAAGGAGATGAACTCACATGATGGCAGCAACAGTGGGGTCAAGTAGAGGAACAATTGTGAAGATGGGCCAGGATCCGGCAGAGTTTAATTCCGTTGTGCATAATGTCACTATTGGTTGGAATTGACTCGAAGGCATCTAACAACAACACAACAATATGGTCTTCAAGAAATTACCGATGAAGAATAAATACTGTTACCTTTGTCATGGATTACAACTTGACATATAGAAAACATAAAATCCTCATACTGGACAAAGAGATACTGTGATGGCGTAAATTTCTTCATACCTTTGTTCTATGCATGTCGCTGTAACTCCTGCCAAATGATTAGGTGAGATTATGCAATGAGCCACGTGTAAGACTAGTAGAAGGGAGCGGTCTGTTTCAGTTGCCACTCCTCTGCCTATAAGGATGTGCAATCTCGGCAGGGCCACTGGACGAAGAGCCCCCAGGGCAGCATGTTCAAGCTCTTTGTGAAATGGAAAAAATTAATTCAGATGGGTTTAAGCTACCCACATGGTGGTTCACAGATTAACACTTAAAGACATAGTGTAAGTGTTCAACAAATACAATCAGCAATTAATTGGAGTCTCCAATTCATTCATAAGAATCACAAAATAAAAGAGTAATTCTAAGTGCAAAACACATGCAATTATTTTGTCTGTGCAAAGGTATCAAACTTAAAAAACATGATATATGTGTAAAACCTAAGGCAATACCTTGTAATGTCATAGCCACTCCTTGTCTGTCTGTTCCTCATCACTCCAATACTTCAACCTACATCAACATTTCTTTTCAATTGATAATTTTTTAAAATTATTTTATGAAAATAACATAATACCTTTCATTTCATTTTTCCACAGACTTTTTGAATATCATACAGATCATGAGTTTCATCATCCAAAGCTCCCTGACAGCAGGTCTATATCTTACAATGATTACTGGAAAGTTCTATGCACATAGAGTAGGTTTAGGAAATGTTGCTAATAGTTAGTTCCTTGTTATAAATCTCAAAAAGCTAGAGTGATAGTGAAAATTGCTTCAAATAATGATGATACACTTTGAAGCCATAATCAACTCTCGAGATACATACATGCTGTCATATTCCTCCATTGTATTGATTTCTGAAAGTCATGTGAAGTGGAGACATCAACTATTTCAATAAATAACTATCTTCAAATAAGGCTCAGCTTTTTCTCAGATACATTTCTTTTCTCTCAGTGTATAGGAAAATTGTCAAGTTATAAATATTCCCATTGGACTGTTTATCTTTTGGATGATCTGCATTCTTTGTGACTGACAGGAGCTTGAAAGAAAGTGGACCTCTGCCGGTAGAGTCATAGCCTCTGTCACAAAGATACAAGAACAGCAAAGAGGGCACTTTTTGCAATGATAGGGACAAAAACTATTAAGAATCTTCCCTTGCACTTCACGCCCTGAAACTAATTACATAAGACTGTCACATTTCCATACTACGCCTTAAGACACATTCCTCATTTGGATACCTGAAGTACAAGAGTAAAATTAGAAGAATGATCAGCTTTGTAATCAAAAGACATTTAAAGAGAAGGTAGTTTCACAATTTCCTCTTTTGCAACCAGAAATCCTCAATTAAGAGAGTGAATCAAGAGTAACTGGAAAAAGCAGGACATAATCAAATGGTCACAGTAGGTTTTCATTTAAGCGTAGGGTGTAAACGTGTGTCAGTTCCCAGCAGGAAACGGACGTTGTCCTCCCCCAACAGGCTGCCTTTCTCCTGTATCAGGGACACCCCCGGTCGGACGACAAATACACAGCATTGGCACTGCTGCTTCAGACAGCCTCCAGGTGAGACAACACGGCCTAGATCTGGCAGCCATCTCAGTTGGTCCAGTTAAAGAGCAGCACAAATAGGTGAACTCTTCCACTTATTTATATAATAATTGTACTCTCAGTCCAATAATAGCTCTGTCATGCCTAGATTACACAACTTTGTATCCTCGATTCTTAATCTGGAGCTCAAATAATAAGATTTTGATTTCCTTTAGAAAAGTTCCTTTTAAAATTACATTGCCTTGGAAAGAGAGGGGCCTGTTTTGAGCCCATTGCCAGTTTTAAACTAGGTACTCTTAATGTAAGAGCCTTGGTGGTGCAGTGGTTAAGTGCTTGGCAGCTCACCAAGAGTTTGGCAATTTGAACCCACTAGCTGCTCTCTGTCAATTGACTTCCATAAGAATTACAACCTTGAAAAAACATACCAGGAGATTCTACTCTGTCACATAAAGTCACTCATCACGAATTGGTCTGACAGCAAGAGGTGGGTTCACTTTTCACTCTAGATCTAAAATCAGAGGCCAACTAACTCACACACAAACAGTAGTTAACCTATATATGAACCCTTTCAAATAAGCATCATATGAGGGGGTACCCCCCAAAAACACAGATAAAAACTTCCGCTGGGCAAGGCAGAGCTTTTCTAGTATGCATTTTGCCCACTAGACAACCTTCAAGCAACTTGCTATGAGTTAGTGCACCCCGTGGCGTCACCTGGGAAGGTTCTCCAGTCAGTTTATTTTTTCATAAAAGCAGTTTTGCTCAAACCTCAATTTTTTTGTGATGGCTGATTTAAGAGAACAGCATGCAGCTGTGAAATTTGTTTCCTGCTGGGGGAAAAATGCCCAAGAACAGTTATGATGTTGAACACAGCTTACATGGACAGTGTTAAAGGGAAATCTCAGTGGACGAGTGGTTTTCTCTTTTCCAAAAGGGTGAAATGTCGATTGATGACAAACCTCATTCTGGATGTCTGTCAACTTCCTGAACAGATGAAAATGTTGGGAAAAAATTGTGTATTTGTTTTCAAAGACCAACAACAGACCATTGGAAATATGGGGAAGTTGTCTGGACTGTGTTGGAACTGGGCACTGTGAAATTTCAGGAAAGACTTGGGAATGGAAAGGGTTGCTGTGAAATGTATGCCTCAGGTTTTAACTGACCGGAGAAAAGAGCACTGACTGGAAACATGCTGTGCTTTGAAAGAAAAGAGCTAAAACAACCCAGTCATTCTTTCCCAAGGTCATTACTGATGACAAGACATGGTACTATTCTTACATTCCCAAGAGCAAACATCAATCAAGCCAGTGAAAGATGCCATCATGACCTCACTCCCAAAAAGCTTGTCATGTGAAATCAAAGATCAAAATGATGCTCATTCGTGTTGGTTTTGATGTGAAAGGGAGAGTGCATTTGGAGTTTGTTCCACCAGGTCAGACTGTTAATCAAGCTTTCTATTTACAGGTTCTGAAAAGACTGTATAACAGTCTGCAACAGAGAGAGTTGATTTCTTCAGGAATAGAAATGGGGATAGGGATAACAGGAGAGCAGGGGAGGGGAGGGGAGGTAGAGGGAGCGATCATAATGACCAACACATAGCCCTCCCACCCCCTGGGGTGGGGGACGAACAACAGAAAGTGAGTGAAAGGAGCCAGCAGTCAGTGTAAGATATGAAAATAATAATAATTTATCATTGATCAAGTGGTCATGAGGGTAGAAGGGGAGAGGGAAGGAAAAAAGAGGAGCTTATACCAAGGGCTCAAATAGAGAGTAAATATTTAGAAAATGATGGTGGCAACATATGTACAAATATGCTTGATACACTTGATGTATGGAATGTTATAAGAGCTGTAAGAGTCCCCCGATAAAACAATATATTTTTTAAAGCCTCATTTGTGGCAAATGAGGGACTGGTTTTGCTACCATGACAATGTCCCTGCTCCCATTTTTTAGCAAAAAAAAAAACCCCAAAATGCATGCCTTTCTTATCCCCACACACGTTACTCGCCTGACCTTGCTCCTTATAACTTCTTTTTGTTTCCATGAATGAAGAGGGACATGAAAGGGACCAACATGATTTGAATATGTGAAAGAGGTGAAGAAAAACGAGGGAGGTTCTGTCAGTCATCCAAATAGATTCCAAGAATGGAATCCCACAGATTTGACAAATGTATTAAGTATAATGGAGAGTACCTGGAAGATGATAGGTTGTTCCATAAAAAAAAATTAAATATATAGCTTTGAAAAAACATCTTGCTTTTGGGGGTTACCCGATCATATATATGAAAGTATCTAGCCTCCACAGCCATAAAAGTTATTCTGAGTACTACTCCAAAGGTTTTTGTGGACATATTAAATCCGGTGATCCATTTACTGTAGACTACAATTTCTCCATCTATAAAATTAGGTGGTTGGATTATGTGATCTCTAAATTCTCATCCAGTTCTAAAATTTACACTTTATTCCAAGAATGCGGACAAGGAAATCAATCATCTGTCTCTGACTTGAGCACTGAATTGTCCTGTGTGCTTTTGCTTCTTTTTCCCCTAGAGAATTTAGCTTTTAAAATATACACATTAATATTTCATATACTACTTACACTCCCCCAAAAGTTAAAACTCTTAAGATGCTTATGTGCTAAATAGTACTTCAACTCATAGAAACAACTCACTTAATGACAGGATAAAGCACACACGTACCCAAATTGGCACCTTTTCATCATGACATTTCAGTACTCAAAGTATTAAACATATTATTTTAAACTTGGCCCAGGAATGTAGGTCTAAGATATCCTTAGAGGAAATCTATTAATACGAACATATTCATAATACTCTAAAGACCATGACTGATCTCTTTCAGCTTGCAGCTGGCCTTCTGCCACCAGCTGGTCCAGAAGTAAAGAAAACACTTAACACCGGGTAGCATGAAATCTATGATAGTTAAGGAAGTATTTTCATCTCAATGCCTGAGACTTCTGAGAAAGTAATAAACTCTGATATTGTGTGCTGATTCACTTATGCAAATGTAATATTTTGGAAAGCATGTCATTATTCAGGTAAAGGGAAGCCCTAGCAATTATATTCCCCAATCCCACTAGAGCTTAACCAACTACTAGCCTCAGGGCATCAGAGAGATTCAAACCCGTTCAACTATGGTTGATACAACATAATCAAAACAGGCCTGAGTTTGTAAGATATGATAACTGAAACAGGAAAATACCGTAGGCCAAAGCCCAAGCAGGGGAAACGTGGAGGAGGTGTAGCGAGCCCTCTCAGGAGCTTGGTGGGAGCTTAGATTATTTTGATGAGTGTGGCTACAGCACCCTCAAAGCACGTACAAAGCCATGTAACAGGCCACCGTCTTGGAGTCAGGCACAACTGTTTCCGCTCTACCGCTCAGGAGCTTTGGTTACTGTGCAATATGTACACTTCTCTCTTTCTTTAGAGAGGGAGTGAGCTTCCAGCAGGACATCTGCCCACAGTTTTCTTCTATTCCAGTTAGCATGCAAACAAACTCGCATTTTACAAATTCTGATTTAGCTTCATTGGGGAAAACTGAACCAGGAAGAACTGGTTTACATCCTGGTTAGAACACAGTGCAGTTGCATTAATTCTGTCTCCCCTTACAACTTTTAAACTAGAGACTCTTGTAAATAGGATCAAATGCAATAAGAGCCACGGAAGGTAAAAAAAAAAAACAGGAGTGAAAATTCCATGTAGCCCTGCCTACCTTCAGAGCAGCTTTGCTTTAGATTGAGCTCCACAAGGACAGGCACTTGGCACAGGCTCTGGCAAGATGCAGGTACTCAACATTAAGACCCAAGAGCAGGTCTAGCTCCGATAATTCTTGAAGCAATAGAAATACTCTTTTTTTTTTTTTGGTTTTTTTTTTCTTCTTTTACATTTTATTAGGGACTCATACAACTCTTACCACAATCCATACATATACATACATCAATTGTATAAAGCACATCCATACATTCCCTGCCCCAATCATTCTCAAGGCATTTGCTCTCCACTTAAGCCCCTTGCATCAGGTCCTCTTTTTTTTCCCCTCCTCCCTCCCCATTCCCCCCTCCCTCATATGCCCTTGGTAATTTATACATCGTTGTTTTGTCATATCTTGCCCTATCCGGAGTCTCCCTTCCCCCCTTCTCTGCTGTCCCTCTCCCAGGGAAGAGGTCACATGTGGATCCTTGTAATCAGTTCCCCCTTTCCAACCCACTCACCCTCCACTCTCCCAGCATCGTCCCTCACACCCTTGGTCCTGAAGGTATCATCCACCCTGGATTCCCTGTACCTCCAACCCTCATATGCACCAGTGTACAGCCTCTGTCCTATCCAGCCCTGCAAGGTAGAATTCGGATCATGGTAGTTGTGGGGAGGAAGCATCCAGGATCCGGGGGAAAGCTGTGTTCTTCATCGATACTACCTCACACCCTAATTAACCCATCTCCTCTCCTAAACCCCTCTATGAGGGGATCTCCATTGGTCGACACTTGGGCCTTGGGTCTCCACTCTGCACTTCCCCCTTCATTTAATATGATATATATATACATATATATACATACATATATACATATACACATATATACACATACAAACACACACTTATATCTTTTTTTTTTGCATGATGCCTTATACCTGGTCCCTTGGGCACCTCGTGATCGCACTGGCCGGTGTGCTTCTTCCATGTGGGCTTATTTGCTTCTGAGCTAGATGGCCGCTTGTTCGCCTTCAAGCCTTTAAGACCCCAGACACTATCTCTTTTGATAGCCGGGCACCATCAGCTTTCTTCACCACATTTGCTTATGCACCCATTTGTCTTCAGCGATCCTATCATGGAGGTGTGCAGTCAATGATATGATTTTTTGTTCTTTGATGCCTGGTAACTGATCCCTTAAAGGTTAACCTAAGTCAGTAGAACAGAGTGTGCCATAAGCAACCTGGAGACCTGCCTATTTTTCCTTCCCAGGTCTGTTATGCCATATGTGACTTAAATAGTTTTTGTCCTAAATGTGTATCTGCAAGACCTCCTTTGGACTGAAATCCTGTACCACACATTAGCCTGTTTGATGTACATTCCAATATGTTGCTTTATTCCTGCCAGCAACACCACCTACGGGGGTCGCTTCTCCTTTTCTATAGCTGTCACCACTAATTGCAGCCTGTCCAGGATCCGAAAGGTGACCCCAGGGGTAGTATGTTTCTGTCTCAGATTCTACTGGGTGCCAGGACAGTAGGTGCCAACTACTTTAATATTCCCTTGGGAAAAACGGAAATAGTCAAGGAGAACTTTACAAAGCAATGTCTGTGGTGACCGCAGCTTTCCACTCACCTCTGCCTTTTAAAGGGATTAAAGAGTTATTTGTATACCTTGGAAAAGAAGATGGTTTCTTTTGAGTTAGTTGCTAGTGAGCTGGAGGATGCATGTGGACTGGTTTCTCCCTGGTACCAACTGAAGGGAAATAACTCCGAGGGGAGCATTGCTTGAGGAGCTAAAAGTTATAAGAAAGCCAAGGGCAGGACAAGCCAACATGGCATGATCTGAGATGATCATGTAAGAACGTTCCCATCTCTTTGCTGCTCCGTCACCTTCTCCCGCCCTGGTGAGGGTGGTAGCAGCCCAGTAAGTAGACAAGAATGATGTACTCTATCACCACCTCAAATGCACACTTCCATAAAGTTTGTCATTTTGTGGGATTGTATATTATTTAAAGGAAGCAGAGAATATTTATTATCTAAGAAAACTCTCCAAAACATTGGGACTACCAACGAGTTCATTCAGCAGCACAAGAATTAACAGAGAAGAGAGATCTAGTGACAACAAAGATTAAATTTTCCCCAATTTTGCATCATGTTAGTTCACACTGTAGAATTTATGAATGCTACTCCACATCCCTATGGATGCCATGACAAATTACCACAGCATGGTGGTTACACACCAAAAGGCAGTTGGAGGACTAAATCACGTCTTTCTCTTTGCCAAAAGGTTACCATGGAGTATTTTGGTTTCATTTCAGCAGCAGGCCAAAAGAGGGAGGGGGAGTTAAATACAAAAAGGAGTCCTGATACAATTTTTGCATGCACGAATTAATAAAATAAAATGTCAAAGTGTAAAATCACCATGCATGTGCTCACATGTTCATTATTCCTGGAGACAGTGAAAGTAGAAAAGAGCCTCATCAAACACAGCAGTTCATACACACAAGTCTCAGCAATCAATGGAAGGCTACAGATAAATTCCCTCAATAATAAACTTTTCTTTGTCTTATGGGACACTCTTCTTTAAAAGTTGCCATTAAACAAGGGGGGTTGATGGGCCAATTAAATTCCAGGCAGAGAGGTCCGCTCAGAAGATTATGGGGAGTGTTACTTGGCATTCCTGAATTTCTTGAAGGAAAAAAGACCATCACAAGGGATTGTATAAAGATGTTTTAAGAAACAGAAATTTGCACTGGTGAGAGAAAGCGTGGGAGAGCTGTGCCAGAGACTTGTTTTCCATCTCCACACGCACCTGCTCGTTCCGCGAGACTAGCAAGGACTTCCTGTAAGAATGTGGATGCGACACCTGATCCCATCCACGTATAGCTCCACTCTTGCCCCTTCCAACTTGTTTATGTTCCTAAACTCAAAGAACTTCCGCGTGTGTGCACGCACACACACACACACACGCACGCACGCACACACACGCAGGCGCACACACACACACACGCAGGCGCGCGCACACACACACATGCACACACGCGCACACACACGCACACACGCAGGCGCGCACACACACGCAGGCATGCACACACACACGCAGGCGCGCACATGCACACACATGCACGCACACACACGCGCACACACACACGCAGGCGCGCGCACACACACATGCACACACACACGCACTTTGAATTCCTTGAAGATGCTCAAGATGTTGTTTTGGCGTGGTGTAAATCACAGAAGGCCGAAGTCTTCAAGGAAGAATTTAAGTGATGGAAACAGTGCATTCAGAAGTGTATAGCCCTCAGTGGAGGATTTCAAATAATAAAAGATTCATGTTTTAATATTTTAGATTATAACAAAGATTTTCATGATTTTGTAACAATACATTTTATGTACCCCAAGATATTTCTTTGGGTGGACTTGCATTAACCATCACTTTCTTTTTAAAGATTTTTTTATAGGTGACAAATCTAATAGCACTGGATTTAAAAGTCAAAAATACTATTAGTTTTCTCTTGCTGCTATAATATTTACCACAAACTTGGTGGCTTAAAAAACACATATTTAGTAGGGCCCAGCACCAAAAATTAAGTGGATTCCTGCCCCTTCCCCGAAAAGAATTTGTTTCAAAGGATGACATTGATTCTGCAGCTCCGGGAGATGGACATATCTGATCAGAGCACATGGGAGCAGATGAAGGGGCAGGAGGAGACAGTGGAACACAGCCTGGCCCACGAGGCCGTGATGATGATGTTCCTGAGTAGAGCAGCCAGTCCACAGAGAGAACAACATGGCTGGCCCCACTATGAGAAATGATGCCAACCAGTGACTAAGCGCGATACAGGGGACAACACCGGAGACACCGTGTGGGAATTGCACCTGACCTGATCCCACCACACCGAGATAAAGCACTGGGGGAGTGCAGGGGAACAGCAAGGGAATGGAGTGGCAAGGTCCCCAGGGAATGCTGAAAGTGGACTTTGGGGCGAGGGTGTGGTGCCCCAACAGACTGGACTGGAAAACGCTCCTAAGGGCCAGCAAACGATCCTTGAACGAACTACAAGCCTTTCTTTTGTGAAGTGTTTTGTTTTGTTCTTTGTCAGTGGTTTGTTTTTGTTGTTTTATTGTCTGGTTGTATACTATTGCTTTGTTTTCCTCTGTCTTGTTTTCGTGCATGTTAGTGTCTCCACAGGTCTGTCTGAATAGGACAGGCTGGATGAACTATCTGGAGGAAAAACAATAGACAGACAGTTCTGGGGGGACAGACAGATCCGGGTGGGAGAGGGGGAGGAGGGTAAGGAAGTGGTGTGAATAAACACAGGGACAAGGGAACAACATGGGACCCAAAATGGTAGTGAGGGAGAAGTGACAGGCCTGATGGGGAATGATCAAGGGTAAGGTTGCGTAGAGAAGAGGTATAGCTGTAGCCTAGGTGGGGACGGAGCATGGTGGTGGGGCAGGAGGAAAGTCAAGGGAGAGGGAGGAAGGAGCTGGGAGTCAAGGGGCATTTATGGAGGTCTAGACAAAGACGCGTACATGCAAACATATATATGAGGATGGGGAAATAGATCTAATTGTCTACATTTATAGGTTTAATATTAAGGTGGTGGAAGGACCTTGGGCCTCTACTCAAGCACTCCCTCAATGCATGAATACTTTCGTTTATTAAATTGGTACTCTATGATGCTCACTCTCCCGACACAACTGCTGAAGTCAAAGTGGGTGAACAAGTAAATGTGGTGAAGAAAGTTGATGGTGCCCAGCTATCAAAAGAGATAGTGACTGGGGTCTTAAAGGCTTGAAGATAAACAAGTGGCCATCTAGCTCAGGAGCAACAAAGCCCACATGGAAGAACACACCAGCCTGAGTGAGCGAGTGATCCCAAAGGGATCAGTTATCAGGCATCAAAGAACAAAAAATCATCATATCATTGGCTGCACACCTCCATAATAGGATCGCTGAAGACAAATGGGTGCATAAGCAAATGTGGCGAAGAAAGCTGATGGTGCCCGGCTATCAAAAGAGATAGTGTCTGGGGTCTTAAAGGCTTAAAGATAAACAAGCGGCCATCTAGCTCAGAAGCAAAAAAGCCCACATGGAAGAAGCACACCAGCCAGTGCGATCACGAGGTGCCAAAGGGACCAGGTATAAGGCATCATGCAAAAAGAAAAAAGAATATGTGTGTGTGTATATGTATGTATGTGTATATATATATATATATATATATATATATATATATATATATATATATATACCACATTGAATGAAGGGGGAAGTGCAGAGTGGAGACCCAAGGCCCAAGTGTCGGCCACTGGAGATCCCATTATAGAGGGGTTTAGGAGAGGAGATAGGTCAGTCAGGGTGCAAGGCAGTACCGACGAAGAGCACAGCTTTCCCCCAGATCCTGGATGCTTCCTCCCCCCAACTACCATGATCCGAATTCTACCTTGCAGGGCTGGATAGGGCAGAGGTTGTACACTGGTACATATGAGGGCTGGAGGCACAGGGAATCCAGGGTGGATGATACCTTCAGGACCAAGGGTGTGAGGGGCGATGCTGGGAGAGTGTAGGGTGAGTGGGTTGGAAAGGGGGAACTGATTACAGGGATCCACATGTGACCTCCTCCCTGGGAGAGGGACGGCAGAGAAGGGGGGGAAGGGAGACTCCAGATAGAGCAAGCTATGACAAAATAACGATGTATAAATTACAAAGGGCACATGAGGGAGTGGGGAGCGGGGAGGGAGGGGGGAAAAAAAGAGGACCTGATGCAAAGGGCTTAAGTGGAGAGCAAATGCTTTGAGAATGATTGGTGCAGGGAATGTACGGATGTGCTTTATACAATTGATGTATGTATATGTATGGACTGTGATAAGAGTTGTATGAGCCCCTAATAAAATGTTTAAAAAAACACATATTTATTATCTTATGGTTGTGTAAGTCAGATAGAAGTGAAGGGTGAGCAGGACTGTTTTTTCTGGAGCTCAGAGGGGAGACTGTTTCCCAGGATCTTTGAAAGAATGTCTGCATTTCTTGGCTCCCACCTCCTTTTCATCTTCAAAGCCAGCGATGATTGGTTGTTCCTTGCACCCTGACTCTGACTCTTTTTCTGCTTCCTGTGTCCTCTTGTAAAGGTCCTGTGAGAAACATTGGACCAACCTGGACAATCCCACAGTCTGTCCTTATTTTAAAACCAGCTGGTTAGCAACCTTAATTCCATCTCCAACTTCACTTCTCCTCCCCCTTTACTCTCATATTTGCAGATTCCAGAGACTAAGATACGGGTATCTTGGGGAGAAGGGCCATCATTCTGACTTACAGATGCAGACAGAAAAAGAAAGCGATTTGAACTCACATAATATTGTTTCTCTGAGTAGTGGGGAAAGCATGGCAAATATCCTCAAACGTCACTACACCCTCGAACTTCCCTTTATTTAACAGCATGAATACCTTGTATCTGTATAAACATCCTCTGAATCCTTCGGTCCTCTTTTGTCAACACTCCTCCATGAGACACTGCATTGTATTTATTCATATACCCTGGACAAAGTGAAAACACCTCTATCACTAACCCATACAAATGAGATCAGTATGCTCGAACAAGGAAGCGGTGTTTTTTTCTCTCCCCAGTTGCTTCTCTATTTGAGTTTCATGGGAAATCGGTACTTGGCAGCAAGAGTGAATTTAATGTATTTACTGTAAATGGCTGCTTTTACTGAGTCCACAGAATAAAATAAACAGGTTATTTAGAAAGAGAAAGGTCCACTAGCAAATTAAACTGGAAGAAAATGCTAGGTATTTAACTTTCAAGCGGATAAAGTCCCTTAAAACTGTGTTGAAAAGCCTTGTTGCTTCTTTTTTGCTTTTTTTTCCTATTTCTTTTTAAGCACTTTATCTTAAATAGAATTCTCTAGAAGAAAGGCCTGCGATAGGGACTCAGGACACATGATCTCTCATGAAACATCCTTTCATAAGACACCTGTATGGGACAGAAGGGAGTAAAGAAATGGAGAGAAGCAAGATAAGTATAGAAAGAGGCTTCCAAAGTTTGGGGAGAATAGAAGTCAAAGGTGAAGTTTAGTTTGGAGGGGAGACTGTACTGACAGAATTGTCTCACCTCCAAGCAAGGGAGCTGGGCTTTTGAGTCAGTCAGTCAGCAGCAGCCAGAAGAGGATCCGTTCAGCGCGGCCGATCCTCCAGGGTGCGGTGCGGCACTTTCACATTGAGACAAAGGTTTCAACGTAAAAGGGACCTGAAAGGAACACCAGTAATACAGCTTCCATATCTCTCATTTTGCCTTCTTATCTTTTTCTTTTTTTTTGCCATTACCCACATTGCTATATTGTTAAATATTTGTGATCCACTCAAGATGAGCAGCCATAACCTTTTAACAATAGAGAGAAAATACACCTTTCTGCTTAAGCAAGCTAGCATGTTCCAGCCATCTGTAACTGAACTTTAATTGATACAACTACGAGAAAATGTTATGTTTCACATAGCAAATGCATCTTTTGAAAAATCAGATCTAGGTGACACAAAAATAACTTGCTGAGACAAAGCCTGTCAAACTATGATTTTTGTTAAATCACACTGCTGGATTCTGGCTATCTACAAACTGCTACAAAAAATCTTTCACTTAGGAAACATACAACTTTTCTCTAGTTCCTAAGTACTTCCTCACCGCCTCCCCCCTGCTCCGCCCCCAACCCCCGACCAAACTATCATGATCCCAATTCTACCTTACAAATCCGGCTAGACCAGAGCATGTGCACTGGTACAGATAGGAAACAGAAACACAGGGAACTCAGGACTGATGATTCTTTCAGGATCAGTACTGAGAGAGGCGATGCCAGGAGGATGGAGGGAGGGTGGGGTGGAAAGGGGGAACCAATTACAAGGATCTACATATAACCTCCTCCCTGGGGGATGGACAACAGAAAAGTGAGTGAAGGGAGACATCGGAGGGTGTACGATATGACAAAATAATAATAATTTATAAATTATCAAAGGTTCACGAGGGAGGGGAAGGAGGGAGGGAGGAGGAAAATGAGGAGCTGATTCCAAGGGTTCAAGCAGAAAGCAAATGTTTTGAGAATGAGGAGGGAAACAAATATACAAAGGTGTTTGACACAATGGATGTATGTGTGGATTGCGAAGAGTTGTATGAGGCCCCAGTGAAATGATTTTTTTTTAATCTTTCACTTAAATCACAGTGCTGAGTTCATTGAAAATTGATCTTGTAATTACTCGAAAGTTGTAGCAGGGAAGGTTTCTAAAGATTTCTGCATTAAAATCACATTTATTTAAGCCGAATGCAGGACATCATTAACTTCTGAGCACTTCATTTAGTCATTGCAGAAGTTGAGCCCTTGCTTGTCCATCAACAAGCATCCTTGATGAGCTGTTAACTTAGAGTGTCTTCTCATTATTCTTGCCAGTGGAAAAATAAAGTACCTGAAGTCCTATGCAAAGTCACAAAATGTTCTTTCATTCTTCATTTATTAAGTGCATGGTCTAATAAAATAATCTAGAGAGTGTCTCCCAGTATTAGACGTTGATCATCGAATGACCGTCTCTGATTGCAACAGCACCCGGGTAATGCTCCAGACGATGGCAGCATTCTTTGGCTTCAGCACTGCTTCAGCCCAATCCCTCTGAATAAAAGGGTAATAGGAAACAAGTGAGTTGTTTTTCTTTTGAAGGGTGCTGGGAAAACTTACTAAAAAAATACTGATTCATTGTTGTCATTGTTTGTGAGCTTTCTTTTGTGAATTAGGGGGGGGGGTTTCACAGAACCACTCCTTCCTTGTGCATTCAACAGTTGATGCACATTTTGTTTCAACTCCTCCACTGGGACTCATCAGTGCATCCCCTCCATTCACCACCATTTCATCCCACCTCTCCCCTGTGTCTCCCTTTCCATCCCGCCTTTCCCAATTCTCTATGTTTTACTTGGGGAGCTCTGGACATATGATTATGTGGCATTCAATTATAAAAACTGAAAATATCACAATAGTTTTTATTGTTCACAAGTCAACTAGAGGGGGGTATATCTTGACCTACATATGTGCACATATGTGGATAAAGTGACCCACTCAATTCTGGTTCAAAATTCTGTGTCTCAAAACCTGAAAGACACATTAGGTTGGAAATTCCAAGTCTTCTGTCAGAAAATTGGTAGATCAAATCAAGGAAATGCTGGCGGTAAAAGCAGTCCCTTTTTGCTCTTGTGACCTTCAACTGAGTGGCTGAAGCCCATCCACATTACATGGAATCTGTTTTATATTGTGTCAACTGATTTAAATGCTCTTGTTATTTTGTATCACACAATGAATTTCAACTGGTAGCAACCCTGTATGATGGAGTAGAACTCCCCCGACCAGTTTCCTAACATATAGTTTTCAGATGAGCAGACCGCCGAATCTCTTCTCCCAGCAGTGACTGATGGGCTCCAACTGGCTCCTTAGGTTTAATCCTTGCACCTTGAAAATTCCACCACAGATATACTGAATTATTAATCTGTATTTTAATCACACCTCCAGGTGATTCTTCCATGCACATAATTTATGACCAACACTATCCCTCAAAGAACTGAACAGAAGATGAGGGGAATCACTGGCAAAATGAGGGCACGTAAAGAATCTCCAAAACTAATGTGGAGAGATGCGTAACAAAGGCCTGGCTCATGACTACAATGCAAACGGCTTGAATATGTTGCTCGAGTGCCTGCGGGATGCAGACATTTACCTGCTGACCACAAGGTCTGAGGATTCCCCACCTTCAGAGGCATCCTTGGAAGAAAAATGTGATGATCATTTGCAACCCTACGGGGCACAGTTCTACTCCGATACCCGTGGGTTGGCACGAATCAGAATTGAATACAATTGTTTTGGGTTATTTTGTAACGTTTTGCCAAGTGTGTTTGCTATATGTTTTGTGAGCTACCTTGATAGATATTTTGTCTCATCTCATTCCTATGTAACTTGGTGTTTACAGAACCCTGGTGTTGCGGTTGTTGATGCACTCCGGCTGTCAGATCAGAGTTCCGCAGTTGGAACCCACCCAACATTCTGTGGGATAAAGATGAGGCAATCTCCTTCCCGAAAGACTAACAGCCAAGGAACCCTACTGGGTAGTTTTACTAGGTTAATATGAGTCAGAATTCATTCCATAACAGTGGGATTGATTTGGTTAAAACTTGTTGTTGTTGTTGTTGTTGTTAGGTGCCATCAACCGGTTCTGATGCATAATAACCCTATACACTACCTGCTCCTACAGGGGTTGCCATGCCTGGTCCATCCTTGCAGCCACAGTGTAATCCATCTCCTTGAGGGCCTCTTTGTCTTGCCTCTTCACTATACCAAGCATGATGCCTTTCTCCACAAACTGGTATTTCCCTACAACATGCCCAAAGTATATAGCCTTGCCATCCTCGGCTCTAACGAACACGCTGGCCTTACTTCTTCCAAGACAGATGGGTTTGTCCTTTTAGTAGCAGTCCATGGTACTTTCGATATTGTTCTCCAGCGCCACAGTTCAAATGTGTCTATTCTTCTTCAGTCTTCCTTATTCAATGTCCAACTTTCACACATATATGAGGTCACTGGAAAGACTGTGACTTGGATCAGGTACACCTTAATCCTCAAAGTAACATCCTTGCTTTTCACTACTCTAAAGAGGTCATGTGCAGCATAATTAGAAAATGCAATGTTGGTTATGGCTTAGTTTTTATAACAGAAGTGATTGTTCGAATTTATCAAATATTTTTTACAACACACTGATATGGCTAAATAGGTTTTCTTTATTTTTTAAAACCCTTAATTGTGAAGAAGAGTGAAGCGTTCAAGACCAAATTCATTTTACATTCAACAACAAATACATATTTTGTTACATATCATTGACTGCAATCTCCACAATGTAATATCTATTTATTCTATTTCTTCCCTACTTTTCCTGTTTTCATTCTTCCTCCTTTCTGAACTTTTGCTGCCTCTGGCCTTTGTCCTTGAGTAAATGCTGTCCTTTTGATCTCAAAGAATTGATTGTTCTAAGGAGTGTCCCCTCCTTTTGTTATTGCTCCCTGCTCACCTTACAGACCTGTTATTTGGCTGAAAATTGACCTGAGGATTCTTTTTTAGACCATGGGTTGTTCCACCTGTCACCAGTAATCCTGGTCCATGGTACGATTTTAAGTATTGTGCCACATTTTCCTCAGGGTTTATGCAGGCCCTTCTAATGTGACCTCTCTCAGAGCAGCCAGTGGGATAACCAGGCACCATCTTTCAGTCTCAGGATCATAGATATTGATGCTCAAGTGGTCCATTATTCCATTGAACTAATTTTTCCATGTGTCTTCAATTTTCTTAACTTATCTTTCCCTGAGATAGAGAGAGACCAATAGTTGCACTTAAAATAATTGCTGACACCTTCTAAGGTCCCATTCACTACTCACTAAAATGGGATTTAGAAAACTGTCTTTGTAGGTTATGTTACAGCAATTGACTTGTCCCTGGATGTCCTGGGCCTCGGGGCCCAGTGATTCATTTCCTTAAGGCATTATGAAAACTTCATAGCGTTGTCCCTTGCATATTCTACTGTATTCATAGATATATTTGCAGCATCAAAAATCAGACCAAACCCACTATCATCATCAACCCTACAGGGCAGAATACAGGACTGCTCAGTGTAGCTTCTGAGACTGAACCTCTTTTCTAGAGCAGACAGCCTCATTGAGCTCCCAAAGAGCAGCTGGTAAGCCTAAATTACCAGTCTGCGTTTAGTAGCCCCACGCTTAGTTCACTATCCCACAATAGGCAAATGCATACACAGAAACATCCTCTGTCAAATCTGTACATGAGTATAGTCCCATTCTCCTTCCCACACCTGTTTAGCTGGCACGTCTATCTCTGCATTCCCTGGTAGATTGCATTCAACGGCATGGATCATAACAAACTATGGCTAACCTTCAGAAGAATGGGCATTCCACAACACTTCATTATCTGATGTGGAACTTGTTCATGGACCAAGAGATATTTGTATAAAAGGAACAAGAGACTGCTGCAGGCTTTAAAATCAGGAAAGATGCATATTGGAGTTGTATCCTTTCACCAAGCCATTAGTTTGGACCTCAACCATAACCATCCATTTCTTCAATATTGTCCTTTTAAATGCCATTGAGTTGATCGGATACAAGGTAACCCCTGTGTGCAGAGATTCAAAGACACAAAAGGACATGGGAGGGAAATGGAAATTATCATGAAAGAATGATCGGTAGCAGATCAATACATCATTGTTATAGGTAGGATGACAGAAATGGGAATGGGACCATGATTGGAACACATACATTATGCTAGACAAAAAGCTTCCAAGACTGGACCATGGTGTTCCCACAAAGGAAGCCAAGGTATGACTCCTAGCCATGGGACCCCAGCATCCCAGTTTCCATCAGGGGCACCCCCAGGAAAGTCCTTAAGAGCTATGCCACTTGTCACTGGACCTTGACCACCTAAGGAGGGATAACAAGCCATTTCAAAATGTGCTCTGCCTGAAGCCACAGCCATCCACACAGTGGTGAGTGGTCCATAGGAATTCAATTGAGGGTACATTTATGTGGAGACTCAAAAATGAATTTGTGTCTTCCAATTGTGAACCACTGCCTTCTGAAAACTCAATGCTCAGAAAATGATCTCCTGCGGAGCAACCCAAAGCTTGCCCAATTTTTTGTGAAATCTGTGACTTCCATACTTTTAACAAATCCTTTGATAAACTTAGCAAGAGTGGAACATAGAAATAACCACCCTAACTCTGGACTAGCTATATTCTGTGTAAAAAGTATAGATAAGTAACAAAATTTCTAGATGTAAGTGGTACAATATTAATGCAAGGACCAGCAAACTCTTTTCTGTAGGGGAACAGATGACAATTATTTTCAGCTCTGTCGGCCACTTGAGTTCTGCCACAACCATTCACATCATGCCAAATCGTGAAACAGCAATAACAAACTATGTGAAGCTGGACTCCAATAAAACTTATATATAACTCGGACATTTATAACTCGGACATTAGGTCAGAGTAGGTCCATGGGCCATAGTTTGCTGATCTCTCGTTAACCAAATAAGACATAAATTGTTTCACATAACTGAGCTCATAGAGACACCATTATACACAATCCTCACTAACTCTTTCAATGCCAATAGCTTTAAGGAACATAAGCTGCTAATTTATTTAGGAAAGGACCAACGCTGTTGGCATTGTGAACTAGGAGCCATGTTTCACAAGTTTCACATGTTTTTAATGATTTACACTATATTATAAGCCCCCACTGAGCTTATTCAAAGAACTCATTCTATTTTCATGTGATAATTAATGACTTGTAGCATAAAAATAAAAAATAGTTATAAAATTATCTTCATAGACATTAGTTCTCTCTCTCTCTCTTAGAATATCTACACATATAGCCACAATTGCATACAGATAAGGACTATTCAAATACAATCAATCAGACCAGTATTATTTGCAGTGTTCTACAAGTAAATATTTATCTCCTCCAAATTTTTTTTAATTTAACTCATTGTTCGTGGAGTCAATTCTGACTCATAGTCACCCTCCAGTGCAGGGTAGAATTGGTCCTGTGGTTTTCCAAGACTGCAACCATTTACAAGGGTAGAAAGCCTCATCTTTCTCCCATAGACCAGCTGATGGTTTTGAACTGCTGACCTAATGGTTAACAGCACAACATGTAACCCATTCCACCCTCAATGCTCCATTTATCTCTGGAGTTGTAAAACAGAGCAGTTGGTGACAAAAGAGCATATACCTACAGGATCAGATAACCACAAAGGTTGCAGCAAAACTGATTACCAACTTCATATGGGGAGGGAAGAAGCCCAGAATTAACAGAGAACTCCTGAAGAAGAAGGATATGGTGGGAGGGCTTCCTTTACCTGACTTTAGCACTTACTATACAACCACAGTTGTCAAAACCTCATGGTATTGGTACAATGACAGATACTCAGGCCAATGGAAAAGAACTGAAAACCCAGAAATAAAATCATCGGCATACAGACAACTGATGTTTGATAAGGGCCCCAAAAATATCAAATGGGAAGCAGATGCCCTCTTTAACAAGTGGTGGAGGAAAAAGTGGATATTTTCCTGCATAAAAATGAAGCAAGACCCTTAACTCACTCCATGCACAAGAATAAACTCAAGGTGGATCACAGACCTTGAAGTTAAACCCTAAAGTATTAGGGCCATCAATGAGGGAATTGGGACCAATGTGAGAACTTTGGCACAGGGAATACATAGGCTATCAGAAATAGGGAAGGACGCAAGCACATGGGATATACTAAGATATACTAACATGGGATATACTGAAGATAAAACACTTGTGTACATCAAAAGAATTCACCAAGAGAGTAATAACAGAGTCCACGGACTAGGAAAACATCTTTAGCAATACCACATCAGACAAAGGCCTGATTACTAAAATCTACAATACTCTGCTGGCTTTCGAAAAGAAAAAAACTAATTGCCCACTTAAGAGGTGGGCAATGGACTTGAACAGAAGTTTCACAGGGCCAAGAAACATATGAGAAAATGTTCCTGATCTTTAGCCATAAGAGAAATGCAAATTAAAACAACAGTGAGGTACCACCTAACACCCTCAAAGATTGGCCAATTCAAAAATTCAGATAGCAACAAGTGTTGGAGGGGCTGTGGGGAGATAGAAACTCTCATCCATTGCTGGTGGACCTGTAAGTATGTACAGCCACTATGGAAATCGATCTAGAGATATCTAAAACAGATGGAAATCAAGTTACCATACGACCCAGCAATCCCCCTACTGGGCATATACCCAGAAGAGGCAAGAAACAAACCAAGGCCAGACATCTGTGCTCCAATGTTCATGGCAGCACAGTTCACAATTTCCAGGAGCTGGAAGCAACCCAAATTTCCATCAACTGACGATTGGATTAAAAATCTGTGGTATATACATATAATGGAGTACTAGGCATCGCTAAAAAGCAGTGATGATCGTATGAAGCACATCACAGCATGGGAAGAACTGGAGGAAATCATGCTAAGTGAAGTAAGTCAGATACAAAAGGACAAGTACAACATGAGTCCGCTGAGGTAAACATTTTAAAAAATGCAAAAGAAGCACTGGGAAAAAGCTACTGTACACAAACATTCTTGGGGTGAGGATCATGTAGTATGGCAGGGACCAGATCAAATGCAGGGATGTACATTGTAGACAACTGGGGAGGAGGTGGGGAAAGAAAAAAATAAGGAAGAAATGGGTAGTGGGGGCACGGGGTGCTAACCTATCCAAGGGGAGGGTATTGTTTACATCTCCACAGGAAAAGAGAGACCATACTTCAACCCAGTGTTCCAAGGTGTGAATGTTACATTCCAGCATGGAGTATGGAACCAGAGGAGAGGTCTGGGGGGCTTGGTCCCAGTCCCAAATACTAAGTGGGCTCTTGTCCCGCCCCACACAAGAATTTATTTCAAAGGGCAGCATTGAATCTGCAGCTCCGGGAGAGGGACATATCTGATCAGAGCACACAGGATCAGATTAAGGGGGTGGAGGAGAGAGTGGAGCACATCCTGGTCCACCAGGCCTTGAAGACGATGACCCCAATTAGAGCAGCCAGTCCACAGAGAGGACCACATGGTCAGCCCCACTATGAGACGTGACACCCCTCACTGACTCATGGCCCTGCGGGGAGCAGCACTGGAGATACAGTGTGGGAAATGCCCTCGATCTGATCCCACCACACCGAGGCAAAGCACTGGGGGTGTTCAGCAGAACAGCAAGGGAATGGAGCAGCAAGGTTCCCAGGGAATGCTGAAAGTGGCCAGGGCGTGGTGCCCCAACAGACTGGGCTGAAAAACACTCCTAAAGGTCAACAAATGATCCTTGAACTAACTACAAGCTTTTCTTTCTTATTGTGTTTTGTTCTTTGTCAGTGATTTGTTGTTGTTGTTATTTTGTGGTATATTGTTGCTTGGTTTTCCTCAGTCTTGTCTTTGTGCATGTTATTATCTCCACAGGTCTGTCTAAATAAGATAGGCTGAATGAACATCTGGAGGAGAAAACAACGGGACTGACATTTTTGGGGAAACATGGGATAGGAGGAGGTGGGGGGAAAGGAAATGGTATTAACAAACCCAGGGACAAGAGAACAACAAGTGATCCAAATTGGTGGTGAGGTGGGTGTGGGAGACCTGGTAGGGCATGATCAAGAATAATGTAACCAAGAGGAATTGCTGAAACCCAGGTGGGGACTGAGCATGGTAGTGGGACAGGAGGAAAGTCAAGGGAAATAGAGGAAATAGCTGGGAGGCAAGAGGCATTTATAGAGGTCTAGATAAAGACCTGTACACATGCAAATATATTTATATATGAGGATGGGGAAATAAATCTATGTGCCTATATTTATAGGTTTAGTATTAAGGTAGCAGAAGGACATTGGGCCTCCACTCAAGTACTCCCTCAATGGAAGAATACTTTCTTCTATTAAATTGGCATTCATGATGCTCACCTTCCTGACACAACTGCTGAAGACAAAGTGGGTGAGTAAGCAAATGTGGTGAAGAAAGCTGATGGTGGCCAGCTATCAAAAGACATAGCATCTGGGGCTTAAAAGCTTGAAGGTAAACAAGCGGCCATCTAGCTCAGTAGCAACAAAGCCCACATAGAAGAACACACCAGCATGTGTGATCATGAGGTGCCGAAGGGATCAGTTATCAGGCATCAAAGAACAAAAAAATCATATCATTGGGTGCACACCTCCATTCGCTCACTGAAGATAAATGGGTGCATAAGAAAATGTGGCGAAGAATGCTGATGGTGCCCGGCTATCAAAACATATAGTGTCTGGGGTCTTAAAGGCTTAAAGGTAAATAAGCAGCCATCTTGCTAAGACGAAACAAAGCCCAATGGAAGAAGCACACCAACCTGTGCGATCATGAGGGGTCAAAGGAATCAGGTATAAGGCATCATCAGAACAAAAAAATCTTACCACAGTTAATGAAGGGGGAAGGGCAGAGTGAAGACCCAAAGCCCATTTGTCAGCCACTGGAGATCTCCTTGCAGAGGGGTCTAGGGGAGGAGACGAGTCAGCCAAGGTGCGATGTAGCAACAATGAAAAATACAACTTTGCTCTAGTTCCTAAATGCTTCCACCCACCCCCAACTATCATGATCCGAATTCTACCTTGCAAGTCTGGCTAGACCAGAACATGTACACTGGTACAGATAGGTACTGGAAACACAGGGAATCCAGGGAGAATGATCCCTTCAGGACAAGTGATGTAAGTGGCTATACTGGGAGGGTAGAGGGAGATTGGATTGGAAAGAGGGAACCGATTACAAGGATCTATATGTGACCTCCTCCCTGGGGGGTGGACAACAGAAAAGTGGGTGAATGGAGATGTCGGACAGGTCAAGATATGACAAAATAATAATTTATAAATTATCAAGGGCTCGTGAAGGAGGGGGGAGCAGGGAGGAAGGGGAAAAATGAGGACCTGATGCCAGGGGTGTGGGTGGAGAGCAAATGTTTTGAGAATGATGAGGGCAATGAATGTATAGATGTGCTTTACACAATTGATGTATGTATAGATTGTGATAAGAGTTGTATGAATCCTAATAAAATTATTTTTTAAATATTTTTAAAATAAATTGAAAAAAACTGTGGTACATACATACAATGGAGTACTATGCATCGCTAAAAAGCAGTGACAAATGCATGAAGCATATCGCCACATGGGAATAACTGAAGGAAATTAAGCTAAGTGAGGTAAGCCAAGCACAAAAGGACAAGTATAACATGAGTCCACTGAGCTAAGTTTTTGTGTATATCTATATATATCTATATATATATATGAACATAAATGTAAGTGCAAAAGGGGCACAGGGAAAAAGCGTACTGTATACAAACACTCCAGGGGTGAGGTCCAGGTAGTATGGCAGGGGCCAGACCAAATCCAGGGGTACATATGGTAGCCAACTAAAAAGGGAGTGGAGGGGGGGAAAGGGAAAGAAAAATAAAAGATGTGTGAGGGGGAATAGGGCACTGTCCCACCCAAGGGGAGGGTATTGTTTGTGTCTCCACAGAGAAAGAGGGACCAGATATAAAGCCAGTGCCAGACGAATGCAGTGTGCCGGCAAGGAGTCGAGAGCCAGTGGAGGGACCTGAGGGTTAGGCTCCCATACCAGCTAAGTGGACAACTGCCCCTCACCCCAGAAGAATTTACTTGAGAGGACAGCACTGAAACTGCAGCTAGGGGAAAGGGGCATGCTTGATCAGAGCAAATGGGAGCAAATGAAGGGGGAGGAAGAGAGAGTGGAGCACATCCTGGCCCATCAGACATGGAGGATGATATCCCTGCTCTGAAGAGCCAATGGACAGAGTGGACGATATGGCTGATCCCATTACGAGACATGCCATCCCTTGATGGCCCAGGGCCCTAACGGGACAACACTGGAGACTCATGGCTGGGACTGGCCCAGACTGACCCTGTGACACCGAGGCAAACCATTAAAAGCATGTGGCAGAGCAACTGTGGGAGCAGAGCAGGGAGCCCCTACGGGAATACAATGGACAAACTCTGGGACCAATGCATGGTACGCCAATGCACCAGACTGAAGGACACGCCTAGAGATTAAAAAAAAATCAGACCTTGATCTATTTATAGGTTTTTCTTTCTTTTTAAAATTTTTTCTTCTAATTAATTTATTCTTCTATGGGTAATTGGTTTCCTTTTTTGTTGTCATCGTTGTGTTCTCACTCATCACCTATCTTGCTATGACTTGATTTTTGGTGCATATTATTATCTCTACAGATCTATCTAGATAAGATAGACTGGATGAATAGTCTGGAGGAGAAAACAACGGGACCAATGGTTCCGGGGGGACACGGGAGAGGGGGAGGAGGGGGTAAGGAGGTGGTGCTGACGAACTCAGAGACAGGGGAGCAATAAATGATCCAAAATCGGTAGCAAGGAGGGTGTAAGAGGCCTGATAGGGATTCAGCAAGGGAAAGGTAACCGAGAGAAATTACTGAAACCCAAATGAAGGCTGAGCATGGTAGTCGGACAAGAGGAAAGTAAAAGGAAATAGAGGAAAGAACTAGGTGACAACGGGTATTTATAGAGGTCTAAAAATTGGAATGTACATATCTAAATATATTTATAGGTTTGGATTAAGGCAGCAGATGGACATTGGGCATCCACTCAAGCACTTACTCATTGCAAGAACACATTGTTCTATTAAATTGGCATTCTAGGATGCATCTTCCCAACACGATTGCTGAAGATAAATGGGTGCATAAGCAAATGTGGTGAAGAAAGCTGATGGTGCCTGTCTATCAAAAGATATAGCGTCTGAGGTCTTAAAGGCTTGAAGATAAACAAGTGGCCATCTAGCAGAGAAGCATCAAAGCCCACATGGAAGAAGCACACCAGCCTGTCTGACCACAAAGTGTAGAAGGGACAAGCTATCAAACATCAAAGAACTAAAAATCATATAAATTAGTGCTCACCTCCCTGATACAATCAATGAAGACAAACGTGTGCATAAGCAAATGTGGTGAAGAAAGCTGATGGTGCCCGGCTAGCAAAAGATACAGCATCTGGGGTCTTGAAGGCTCAAAGATAAACAAGTGGCCATCTAGTTCAGAAGCAACAAAGCCCCATGGAAGAAATACACCAGCCTGTGTGACCACGAGCTGTCGAAGGGATCAGGTATCAAGCATCAAGGAACAAAAAATCATATCAATGTAAATGTGGGTGAGTGCAGAGTGGAGACTCAAATCCCATTGGCAGCCAACTGGACACCCCCTTACTGAAGGGTTGTGGGGAGAAGATGAGTCAGTCAGGGTACAGGATAGCAACGATGAAACATATAACTTTCCTCTAGTTCTTAAATGCTTCCTCCCACCCACTATCATGACCCTAATTCTACCTTACAAATCTGGCTAGACCAGAGGGTGTACATAGGTACAGATAGCAACTGGAAACCCAGGAGAGATGACTCCTTCAGGACCAGTGGTGAGAGTGGCAATGCCTGGAGGGTGGAGAGAATGTGGGGTAGAAAGGGGGAATTGATTACAAGAATCTGCATATAGCCTCCTCCCTGGGGGATGGACAGCAGAGAAGAAGGCGGAGGGAGACGTCGGACAGTGTATGACAAAATTGTAACATATGACAAAATAATAATTTATGAATGATGAAGGGTTCATGAGGTAGGGGAGAGTGGGGAGGGAGGGGGGAAATGAGCAGCAGATATTAAGGGCTCAAGTAGAAAGCAAATGTTTTGAGAATGATGATGGCAACAAATGTACATATGTTCTTGACACAATGGATGCATGTATGGATTGTGATAAGAATTGGTACAAGCCCCCAATAAAATGATCAATAAAAAAAGTGACAGTCTCAGAAACTAACTGGAACCGTTCTCCCGGGGCCTTTGGGGTCACTATGAGTCAGCAACTGGGCGATTGGAGGGAGGACACACAACCGTCTGTTATTACAAGGACCGAGCACATCCAAACATTACAAAAACATAAACGCAACATGTTCTGTATAGACTATATGCTGATTTTAGAATCTAGGACCTCGGCTCCCTAATGGGACTCCACTGCCTATTGGTTGAACCTCTTTCTGCCCTCCTTCTTTCATGGGATCCCAGGATCCCGGTCCTGATGAGGACTCCTCCTGGCTCCAGTGCCTTCCCACTGCACTTGGAGCACAGTCCTGTCCTTTGCCTTTGACTTGGCCCTTGCCTACCTGTCTGACCACTGACCCTTGGCTCACACCCTCTAGCCTGGGGGTTTTCATCAGGTTCTCAAATCCATCGGTTCTGAATCTGCTTTACCCAGAGCATTCTGCTCCTCACAGGCTCCGCCCTTCCATCAGGAGCCAGCCCAATACCACTTGTCAGGGAGGCCTCTCCTGGCTCTTCTTTCTGAGGGAAGTTCTAATCACCCTGCTTATCTCCTTCCTACCTGCTATGGACTGAATTGTGGGTCTCCCACCCACCCAAAAGACATATTAAATTCCTAACCCTAATAGGGAGAGATCATGATAAGTACAAGAGTGAAGAAAATGTTCTAAAATAGATTGTACTGATTCTTGATGTGACTGAACTATCGAATTGTATGATATGTAAATTATATCCCAATAAAACTGTTGAAAAATAAAGGCTGTAGTGAATTCAGGGGGAAAAAAGTAGCAGCACCCTGAGCTCCATAGACAATCCGCTATCTGTGGGAGCCTGTTCATCACTTCCTCACAAATTTTTAGGCTCAAGGCATAAGTTATATCACCCATAATTTAACTAAGAAATCTAACTTTGAGTCATTAATTATCCATCTATCTATTAATGAAAGATGAAGACTACCTTGATCTGTCCACAAGCATGCCTTTGGTTTATCATAAAGCAATGATGGTATAAATTACTGCATCTATTCATAGTCTTGAGAATCCATATACAGTTTCAGTTGTGCATCCTTCTATGTGCATGTTAGCACTCTGCACTTAGCACAAACCACATTGTACTGTGCATTTGATGAATGTCAGCCTGCAGACTTTGGTAGAATCCATCAGTTTCTTCCTCATTAGCTCTAGTGACTGGTGAAAATTTGACTAATGCTTGTAATAACTGGACTACAGATCTTGAAATGTTCTCTTTGACAATGAATGCAGTGCCATTCCTCTTGAATTTGTCCTTCATGGCATTGCAAACCATAGAACTGTCTGCTTCAAAGTGGTCAGTGTCAGATTGTTTCAGCTCACTCTCTCTCAACTACCATGGAGTCAATGCCTAATCACAGCAACCCCACCGGACAGGGTAGAGCTGCTCCTGGGCATTTCTGAGACTGTACCTCTTTGCTGAAATATAAAGTCTTGCCTTTCTCCCACTTTAGCACATTAATGACTATGATGTCAATCGTTAGGCATTCTATTTCATTTTTTGTGATTCATAATTTTCCTAGATTCATGCTTGATGCATTCCATGTTTCCATTATTAAAGGCTGTCTGCAGCTGTTCCTTCTCATTTTGAGTCCTGTCCCATCAGGAAATGAAAGTCCTGGAACCTTGACTGCATCTGTGTCATGAAGGTCAACCCTGCATTGAGGACACCGCTCTTTCCCAGTCATATTTTGAGTGCTTTCCGATCTAAGACTCCATCTTCGTCCCTGTTCCACCGCTATCCATGATGCATTCAGTGTCAGACAATGCCTGTGAGAGCATCAGCTCATCTCGCCAGGACCAATTTCAGCTGATCCTTCAGGCTGAATGAGGTAACAACCACAACCTACAAAAGTTTTGATATGGTAAAAGAATCAAAATATTTTCCAAAGATGCAACCAGTCTAAAGAGTTGTGACATGGGCAAAAATAAACTGAACACTTTGTATTCTTATCACAACTCTTAACTCTTTCGGCTAAGCAACAGTTTGCACTTCCTTTATATTTGTTTCGCTCAAGAAACTCAAGAGAGTTTTCCAGAAATAAACTTTCCCTAAGATGTGAACTCAAGTTTTCATGTCTTGCATTGCTTGCAGCTTTTTAAAAAAGCTGTTGTTTTGGGTTGGATTCTGTTTGTTTTTGTTTTACTTTGCAATTTGTCTTGTTCTTTCAGCTTCGTTCCATCATTTCAGGGTAGAGGGAAAAAATGAAGACCACATTTTTAGTGCACCCTGTTACAGAAAAATAAATAAATGAGATTCCCTTGAAGAACACTGGGTTCTTTGCTGTGGCGTTTTCTATTTAATGGACACTTCATTTTTAGTTTTAACATCAAAACGCTGCATCAGCTGGAAAAACACAGAGAGAGGAAAAAAAAGAAATCTTTTGTTGTGTTTATTTTGGCATTTCTCTACATCTCCAACAATGGTCACTCAGTATATCAAGGAGTGCAGGACAACATTTTCTCCTTTTACAGTGCCTCTGGGAGACATTGTGGTGTGCTAGAAATAAATAGGGCATAAAAATGAAAAGTGGATTCTAACTCTTGATTTTTCCATAATTAACTACTGTACATATTTCTGTCATATCATATAGTTTTTCTGAGCTTCAGGAATCATATCTGTTTAATGGGAATAATTGTATTTCATAAGTTTGATGTGATATGAGGTCTCAACTAGATATTAGTTCTTTATAAGATGTTAACTAATTTTCTGATTATAAAATTTTGAGTTATGGTCTTCCTAAATATTTTATCTATACATTTCTTTAATGTTTCTGTCTTTCAATTTTACCACATCCAATATTAATCTGAAGCTTATCAATAGGATAGAAGGCTGTTCAGATGCTTATCCATCCTATCCTCCTTTTGAATTAAATGACATTCCTAGTTGCAATTTTCAAACATCTTAGAAAGATGCATTAGACTATAAATTTCTAGGCATAAAAGTCCTAAAATAAGAACTGAAGTTCTCAAAGAATTGATTGTGTTCATGAGGAACCAAAAAATTCAAGTTTATACTTCAAATATGGTTTTAAATTATGAAATAATAATGTAAGATACACATTGAAAAGTTATGGAACTGTTTGATTTTCTTAAACGATGTCTCACCGTGGTTTGCAAGACTTTAATCTCCTAAAGCAATGCTGATTGTGTGTAGGGACACTCCGCGTGCGATGCTTGGTCACTGGATTCAACAGAAAGTAAACACAGCATCCAAAAACATACCAGATTGTTAACAATCTAATAAAATACTCTTCCCATAGCAGCCACATTATTTAATTACATGTAATAATGATTATCTTGGTCCATTCTGCCTAATTCTTACAATTCCATACTTCTGGATCGGAACACTTTATCCCTTATCTTCTGGGACCTTCCTATATTCTGCGGTTCCCTGGGGCCACCACTTCCAGTTCTCTCCCCGTTTCCATGACTCCCGTAATAGTCATCCAGACATGCGCAAACTGCTACAGTCCCTAAGGTCAACAACTGAAACGACAGCCACTTCCCCGTCTCCCCACGGACCATAACCTCATTTTCCCACATGAAGACATAGTCCTCGCCACATTCCAATCACATTATAATTTTTTTAAGATTCACTACAAAAAAAATAGTATAGGCAACCATTTAAAGAAATCCAGTGGCTTTCAAGCTGGGAGAAGGGTTAAGAGAAAAAAGGAGGCAATGATACTTCACTCCACATATGGAAGAGGGGAAAGTTAATGAAATAAAAATGACTGCTGTTGTTGTTGCAATGTGCCATCAAGTGGTCCAGCTCAGAGAGCCCCTGCACAGCAGAGCGAATCCTGGCCTGGCCCTGTGCCGCCCTCATCGTTGTTCTCGTGGTTGGGCTCGTCGGTGTAGCTAGCCTCCGCATCAATCAATCTTGTTGAAGAGCTTCATCTTTCTCACTACCCTTTATTTACCCAAGTCCGATGTCTTTCTCCAGGGACTGGTCTCTCCTGGCAGCAATCCCCACCATACTTGCCTGTATGGAACAATATGATTATGACTTCTTCCAAGACAGATGTCTTTGTTGTTTTGGCAGCTCGTGGGACTTTCACTATTCTTCACCTGCACCATAATGCAAATGCAATTACTGCTACTACGAATCGTCTATGCATGAAGCAATGGTCTTTCTACATGTCTCTGCAATCAGGCTTTATTTTTCAGCAATGCACTTGTCTTACATCCCATTAACATACCTTCAAAAGAAAAGGTCCAATCAAAACAGTGGCTGGGCCTGTTCACTTCAAGGCAGAGAGGCCAGCTCAGTCGTCAGAGTGATCACATTCTGGGCTACCCTAGAATTCATAGTGATATTTTCTCAGAGGGAACAAGACAATCACAGGGGCTTATTGGGAAGAAGTGTTAAGGAAATGGAAAACTTCAATGGTGAGAAAAAGGCCAATAATGTGCTGAGGATTTTTTTCCCCCCTCATGACAATGTACTTACTCATTCTTTAAGAACAAGGGTTTTCCTATAAGAATTTCCTTAGGAAACCTTACTCCACCCACCCTACAGCCCTAATCTAGCTCTTCCAGACTCCTTTTTGTTTCATTCAAATAAAAATTTTAAAATACATGTATGAGTGCTTCACAAATGCTAAATAGCCATTTTGACACAGTATCAAGCAAAGTGCTCCGAATTCTTCCAAAGAGGATTAAGGAGACAGAAACACTGCCCTCAGAAGTTTATGGACCTAGATAGAGACTATTTGGGGAAAGAATAGCTTCACCTTTTGAATTTTTTTAAATAAGGTTTTCTTTGCTTTATTTTTAATCATTTTATTGGGGGTTCATACAACTCTTATCACAATCCACACATCCATCCATTGTGTCAAGCACATTTGTACATATGTTGCCATCATCATTCTCAAAACATTTGTTTTCTACTTAAGCCCTAAGTATCAGTTCCTCTCCCATGAACCCTTGATAATTTATAAATTATTATTATTTTGTCATATCTTACACCATTGAACGTCTCCCTTCACCCCCTTCTCTGCTGCCCATTCCCCAGGGAGGAGGTTTTTTTTTTTTCTTTTTCTAAACGTTTTATTAGGGTCTCATACAACTCTTATCACAGTCCATACATATACATACATCAATTGTATAAAGCACATCTGTACAGTCTTTGCCCTAATCATTTTCTTTTCTTTTTTTACATTTTATTAGGGACTCATACAACTCTTATCACAATCCATACATATACATACATCAATTATATAAAGCACATCCATACATTCCCTGCCCCAATCATTCTCAAAGCATTTGCTCTCCACTTAAGCCCTTTGCATCAGGTCCTCTTTTTTTTCCCCTCCCTCCTCGCTCCCCCCTCCCTCATGTGCCCCTGGTAATTTATACATAGTTATTTTGTCATATCTTGCCCTATTCGGAGTCTCCCTTCCCCCCCTTCTCTGCCGTCCCTCTCCCAGGGAGGAGGTCACATGTGGATCCTTGTAATCAGTTCCTCCTTTCCAACCCACTCACCCTACACTCTTCCAGCATCGCCCCTCACACCCTTGGTCCTGAAGGTATCATCCACCCTGGATTCCCTGTGCCTCTAGCCCTCATATGTACCAGTGTACAACCTCTGCCCTATCCAGCCCTGCAAGGTAGAATTCGGATCATGGTAATTGTGGGGAGGAAGCATCCCGGATCTGGGGGAAAGCTGTGTTCTTCATCGGTACTACCTCGCACCCTGACTGACCCATCTCCTCTCCTAAACCCCTCTATGAGGGGATCCAGGGAGGAGGTTTTATGTAGATCCTTGTAATCTATTTCCCCTTTCTCCCTCATCTAAATATAAATAAAGTTATCTATACTATTGTGGAAATCATGTTTTACTTATCCTGGCATACTTGATACATGGAGGAGTATGTCAGAAGGTTTCAAAAGCTAGATGCAAACTGCTCAGACATAAAAAAAAAACCTAGATTCCAGCTTAATATTTCAAGCAGTATTATTGATGTTGATAGATACTACAGACTATATTCCATATGTAATTCAAAAATGCTTGAAAAGGTATATTCCATCTTAAATTTTGTCATTTATTTTGGTGATGACTTTACATTCATTTTCTTTTACAAATGATAGCCAAGGAAGAAATATTGGCGGGGTGTTACCCCTCAGAGTAATATTTCACTGATACAATGTTGAAGACATATGTATCTTTTTTAAATGTATATAGAAGACATTAAACAAAAATAGGAGGGACAAATATTAGTATTTCAAAAAAGTAAAGCTGCTTCACAAATAACACCTTAATGCACTAGTTATCATTTTACAGCACAAAACAGACCCAACGGAGAGCACACACAAGGAGCCCAGCTGGTGCAGTGGTTACTGCAGGGCCGTAGCGATCTGCAGGGTTGGCTGTTTGAATTGACCAGCAGCGCCATGGGAGAAAGCCTGGGCTTTCTAATCCCATAAGCAGCCACAGTCCTGTTAGCCCACAGTGGCTCTCTACGCATCAACATTGATTCCTGGCAGTGAGTTTGGTTTTTGTAAAAAGCACGCATAACTGTATTTCCCATTGGATAGACACTATGCACACTTCATACTACCAATATGAAAGCATTGAGAATAAACCTAAGTATATCATGTTAACCATTCTTTTTTCTATGCAATGTGAACTTATAAAACATTAATGCAACAGATCTAAAAACTAATAATAAGAAAAGTATATGACTTTAATAAACATAAATCTAAACTTTTGATATAGAGAGAAATCAGGGTGGTTATCATCAAGCTTATATTAACTGAACTAGACTGGCTTTAGTAATTGTGTATAGAGGATAAACACAGTTGTTTAATGCCATACAAATCCCTGCATTCCCATTGAGTCAATTCCGACTCACAGTCTTTCCAGGACGGAGCAGAAATGGAGACTGGCAGCATTTCAGCCCTGTAATCTTTGGTGAAGCCAGTTACTCCGTCTTAACCAGAAAGTCAGCGAAGCTCCCTTCTCATGTGATAGTAATGGCAAAAGTCTAATTTCCAAGCACCAGGCTCACTGTAAAAGTAAGTCATATCAAGTTAGTTTAGTTTATTATTTCACTTAAGTTTATTTACAAAGTAATAATAAGCCCACATTGCTTCAGATATCAACTAGATAACCAAGTACATCGTTTATTTTGTAGGAGCAAGTCAAATACATCTAGAGGAGGAGTGCTGATTTTGGCTACAGCATGTAGTATTACACTTGGCTAGACTTTAATGAAGAATGTCAGTTGAGTTTATTATTTGGGAGGAAATATTTGTGTGGAATAAATGTTTAAAACTACGTGTGTCTTCACTTGTTAAAATAAAAAATTTCAAACCTGTCTTTTCATAATCATTATTTCCAACAAAGAAAATCTTATAGTTATTTATATAAGAATGAATTCAACTTTATGACTTTTAAATTTTAAGCTGTCTTCATCACTTCAAGAACCTGCTACAGCAGGTTTAATACCTAAGAAGCAAATGGTTTCTTTCATAACTATAATGAGCCAAATTCAATGTAAGTCAAACCCTCATAAAGACACAAAAAAGTTATCTTGCATATTTAAAATTAACATCCTAATATATCCAATAAATCTGTGTTTCTTTTCTGTCATAGTCTTCCAAAGGTTTTATATTTCTTAAGGTATATTGTCATTAAAATTTTTATTTTAAAATTTTAGCACCAAATGTTAATATTACGAAGTCAATTTACTTTATCATATATTTGTTTTTATTCTTTTCTGAATCTAAACTCACTTAACCAAGGGGAAAATATTTATGATCTCAGACAGCATAAGTGTACTCTAGGTTTTCAAGACAATTAATTGTCTAATCTGATGAAACTGTGTACCATCACCCTAGAATAAACTATTTATGGCTCCTTGAATTCTGAACCTTTAATCTTTGTCCCTCTGCCACTATTCTATCCTTAAGTCTTTAGGCCATTCTATAATCATTTTCTGACAAAGAAGTCATTGTGTTCATATTCAACCCCCAATTAAAATATTAATGAGTGCACTGTGACAGGAGGGGTATGATTGTTGGGGGAGGGGGATGAATTGATATTTAAGTGATAGGAATGTAGGGAGTCATGGGAAGCATAAGGAGTAAGTCAGTGTGAGCACTTGGGCTTAGAGAGGAACTAACAGAGGGGTTTGGCTAGAGGAGTAAAACGATCTGAAGCCAAGGGAGGGAATAGTATCATCAGAGCCTGAATTGTGAGAATCCAGCTTGCAGAAGGCTGCGGACGAGTGTGGGAGCCCAAGACACATTTGGGGAACTTCAGAGGAATTAGGTAGGCAGTGATTTCCCGCTCTCCACAACAGAGGGATGGGGGGAAATGGTTACCAAATAGAGTGCATTGGAGAGCTGACTTACAGATCAAAATGATGAACCAGACTTGAATGGTTGAAACCTTGTCAGTTGATTCCCCTCTGATGCACATTAGGCCTGATCTGGTTTTCAGCGTTTTCTGTTTTGTATTGTTGTTGGTTTTTTGTTTGTTCATATTGGGGTCTACCTCAGATATGTTATGTCATTGGGAGTCACCCTGTTGATGCTTGATATGTGTTTTTCCGTGTTTCAGTAAATGAGACCCAGGATGAACCTCTAAGACAGCAAGTAAAACAGAGGTTTCTGGGAGGGACAGTGGTGGGGTGGGGATGGGAGGAGTACAGGAAGGGGAAGAAGGTTTGGAAACTGTGACGGCAACTGGACCATTCACCTCGATGGGGTTGAACTATGGAATGGTGTGATATCTGTGTTGACTCCCAGTACGATGGTTTTGAAAAATGAATACATTTTCCAGTGCTGTATGTGCTTGCTCCATTGCTCTAACTAAATCAGCAAAAGGGAACTTGCACTCCTCATCGTCCTGGCTTCTGAGGAATGAGATTCTTTTCAAGCAAGTCAAGAAACTGACAATACGTGGAGAACTACAAAATGTGCTGAATAATATTATTCTATCACCAAAGTTAGGGAGAAAGTAAGAGGTATCCCTCATGGTCAGACTACCATTATGCTTGTTTTGTCCCTCTAGAATATTCGTTCTCTCCTCAACATCTGGCTTGCTTGCACCATTTTTCCTACATTGATTCGTTTTACTTCTTCTAGCTCATCTTCTTCCCTCGCCTCAACGCTGTCTGACTCACAGCGGCCCCATAAATGGGGCAGAACTGCTCCTGTGTGTGTTTCTGGGGCTGTAATTCCTTAAAGGGTGGAAAGCGCCAGTATTCTCTAAATGCCAGTAATCAAAATAGTCACTGCTTCAAAATTAGGCTGTTCACACGATAAAGCTACAATCGGGCATCAGAGTGAGTTCCTATAAAAAACATGACAAATATATGCAGTCTACTTTATTGAATTTTCTGAATAACATACAAGTATATACTCCAGCCACTAAATTACTGAGCTAAAACTGTCAATGGGTCGATGTTCACTCACAGTGACCGCACGTGGCAAGGCAGCACTGCCCCTGGGGTTTCTGGGACTGGAAAGCAGGAACCCTCATCTTTCTCCCGCAGAACGGCTGGTGGTGTTTGATGGGCCAGTAGCAGCCCAACACAGAACCACTGCACCACCAGGGCTCCTGGCCACTAAATTAGACACACACACACACACACACACACACACCACACATGAGAGAAGCTCGGATAGTATAACGGTTATGCTTTGGACTACGATCCTCATGCTCAGCAGTTTGAAACTACAAGCAGCTCTGAGAGAGACCGACTGGGCTTTCCACCCCCATAACCACTTACAGTCTCGTAAACCCCCGAGGGTTGAGTCAATGGCAGCCAGTTTGGTTTGGTGAGATAGAGCAGAACTACTCTTTCCTTGTGTCATCTTAAATCTGGTGGGGGACACAGATGTGTAAATACAAGATTAAAACATGATGGGTTAAGTAATATCCATTCATTCATGCATTTAATAAATATTCATCAGGCTCATACTTTGTTCCAAGCCTTAGGCTAGGGAATTAAGAAAAAAAGAGGAAAGGTTAAGTGAACTCAGGCGTTACACTCGGAGAATCGCATGACATAAAATGGCTAACGCTTTTAGAGGAGACACAATAGAAGCTGGACAGCAACTACATTAATGACAGTGATCCTTTTCTATTGTTCACTGTGACCCAGATGAAGAGGGGCATTGCACAGCAGGAAACCTCCATCCCCTACACAGACACACACACACACACAAATGATATCAAAAATATATATCTAAGCCCATTGCCATTGAATCAATTCTGAGTCATAGTCACCCTATCAGAAAGAGCAGAGAGTTTGCCCCCCTTGTGTTTCTGAGACTGTAAACCTCTATGTGAATAGAAAACCCATCGTTCTCGCACAAAGCTGCTAGCGGGTCCACACCATGGACCTGGTGGTTAGGAGGCCAACATGTAAACCACTGCGTCACCAGGGATCCTTAAATGATACAAAAGTTTTACAAAGTACACTGGCATCACTGGGGGCGGGGGCTATAGGGGGGTGGACTGCGCCAGTGACACAGTCAGAGGTATTGGCATGAAAATGACTGTCTTTAAATTCCGTGCAAACTGTTGTATAGCATTTCAGCAGAAAGGTACTACTTTTTCTAAATCCGTGCCTGTAGTGAAACACGAAAAATGTTTTATAAGGTCAGTTTACATGTGTCAATAGACCTACCAGGTTAAAAGGAGAGAATTTACTTTTGAACTTTCTAACACATTCAGGTAAGAGCTGTTATTAGTATTCAATCACAGTAATATTCTGAATCATGCGGTTACATCTGCATGAGCTTTGAGGACACTTGTTTATTGTCATTCACTGCCATCAAGGTGATTCTGACTCATTGACTGTGGCTCCATAGGACAGAGGAGAAAGGCTCTATATGTTAGAGTAGGAAAGGGCAGTGTGCTTGTGAAAGAGGTTAGTGAAAAAGAGGAAGACTGTCAAGGGGATATATTGACACGTGGTCATGTACACTCTGGTGGCACCATGAGTCACTGTATGATACCAGTTCTTGGGATGCCGCTGACAGAGAATACATATCTTTACTATGTAAAATGCTCTCTGCTCTTGTTCCTAATATATTTGTAACCTATTTTCTTTCTTTAAATATTAACTGCAAAATGTATTATTATATTACTACATCTTGACAACAGAGAGACTCATGAACAGACCATCAAAAGAAAGGAGATGTTTTGAAGTGAAGAGGTCAGCATCGAGTATGCTAGGGACTTTCCTATGTAATATTTTGATTAATCTTTATAACAATCTATCTCATTTGCTTTAAATGTGTTGTCAAGAGGGACTAGCCCCTGGGCTGAGATCTCGTGCTTGGTAAAGTAGAGGGTGACTGAAAAAGAGAAAGCCCCACAACGTGATGAACTGACAGTGTCTGCAGCAAAGGGCTCCCACATCCGCTACTGGAAGGAGACTGCAGGCAGGGCAGTGGTTCATTCTATTGTGCTTGAGCCTGGGCGGGAACCAACTCAACCACACATACCCAAAGCAACAATAGGAAGTTCTTGTTCCACTCCACTTAATAAAGATGAGAAACGAAGACATAAAAATTATGATAGTTTTTCTTAATTATGCAAGCAGAAAAAGGAGAGGGACCTTGAAACTCGTGTTTTTATTCTACTGAAAACTACCTTTTTAAGACTTCCCTTAACTTGTATGCATTTTGTTTTAGACATTAGAAAAGCTAAACATCCAAACAAATAACCATTGGATTCTGGTTGTCTTCATGGTCGACGGGAAGTTGGGCGTTGCTATTTTCATTGTATAAATTGAATTATTCTTCTGGTCGTGGTGCAGCAAGTCACGCTTCTGTGTTGGTTCTGTGAATGCTAAAGGAACAAGAAGGGCAAGCTTTGTTTTCCTTTGCACTGTCCATTCTTATAGCATTTATAAACTGGTAGACAAGTAAATACTGTAGCGATCACCTAACAGAAACATCAAATTCCTTGACTCTACAGATGAGAACGCTGATCTCATCTATTTATTGGCACAGCTGAGTGAAAATCCTAGTAAACTACATGGTCTGTCATTTAAAAGTTGCAATTATTATTAACTTCCCTCTGCAAACAACCTAATTGCCCTTTGCATAAAAAAAATTTCCAAGTGTCCAAATCACAAAACAGAATATAAAGAACGAGCCAAGGACAAGGAGGAAAGGGGAGGGTGTGACCATGCTCTTTCTTTGTTCCCACGCTCTGACTTCAGTGCGCACAATGGATTCGGTGGTGAATGGTCACCATACTGTCTTGTCTCCAGATCGCAGATTTTAAAAAGTATCTCTCTTTCCATAGCAATGGGTTAAAGTCTCCTACAGACAGGTTTCCCATTTCACATTTCCTCACTTCTTTTCCCTTCATACTCTTTAAAAGAGATTGCCACTGGAGCCTCCCGTTTATACATGCACTGGTTCATTCCAAAACAAAACGTCTTTAAACGCATCTCCATGATCAGGGGATGGTTGCAAACAAATGCTCTCAGAAATATGCTCATCTTAGTCTCATCGGGGATTTTTGTTGTTGTTGTTCTTTGTTGTTTTGTTTTCAAAGGATATATTTTATGGCATCAGAAAAATGATTTTGAGGTCAGAGCTGATACCTAACCTTTAACAAAACTGAAGTGGACCTCTTTCCAAGTCACTGAAGTTTCTGCAACAAGTTTGCCTGATAGATGCCCCATATAAAGCAACCATTTTTACAGAGAACAATGTTTTAGGATCAGAAAGACCTCAAAGATAAATCCAAAGAACAGACAGGTCAGCTAAGAAAGCTATGGCAACTGTGCTTGGGAAATCCAAAGGTACAACCCTAGTACATTTTTCAAAGGACACAGACTGACCATGGAGGCTTATTAGGAAGAAGTTTTTATCAAAAATGAAATTTGTTGGAGTGGGAAAAGCCAAGAAAATGGTTTTATTGAGGTTTTTATTCCCCCATCAAACAATGCACCTGTGGAATCTGAGGGTCACAAAGGTAACCGATGAGAATTTCACAAAGAAATCTTACCCTATCCACCATAGAGCCATGATCTGGTCTCTTCCGACATTTCGTTTTTGCTCTTTGAACTCAAAGTTTAAAGGAGCACAATGGAAGACTCTCAAGGATGATCAAACCGACATTTGGTTTGTCTAGTTACTGAAGGGAGCAAATTTCTTCAGGGAAGGGGTTGAAAGACCGAAACATTACTTTCAGAAATGTATACACCTAGACAGAGGGTATGTCAAGAAATAATAACTTCATGTGTTAATGCTTTTGTTTAATACAGATTTCAATGATTTTAGCAACAAATCTTGACTCTGCCTCTTGTCTCTTGTGGCACAGAAGAATCATTATGAAGTATAAATTAGCAGTGAGTGTTTCATTTCTGTAGAAGGCTACCTAATCACATGGGTGCATGTGAGAAATCCAGGAGATGCTTGATTTTACTTCGCTCTTTGTTGAATACTGAGCAATAGCAGTTATTTTCCCTCTGACAACTTTGACCTCTCTTGCTTATGCGCTCCCTCTGTGAGTCTCAGTTCAGGTTCACATATGAAGACGGAAAAAATTGTTTAACTCTTCGCTGGTCAACTTGACAACTAACAGAGCTGAAAAATCACCAGAGGATCTCTAGAAAATGATCGTGCCACTTTTAAAAAGTCATTTACATTTCATCTTTTTATGAAATATTTCAAATTTTCAGAAGTTTGTATCCAGTGTCCCCATTTGAAAAATGTCAGTGTTGTGACATTTTCAGAACTTAGGAAAAGAAATGCAAAATGACATCCAGAGAAGCCACTTTCACTCCTACGTCCGACTTCATTGTTCTCAGTTCCATTGCTTCCCACCCGCCAGTCTCCCTCTTCCTCATCCAGAAAGAACCAATATCTTGGCAAAGCAAATGCCCTCCCTGTGTGGGTCTTCATTACTTTTATTATATTTGTGGCCACCACAGCCCAACGTCACTAAGTCGCTCCAGCTACGATTCTATGTAGAGTTGCCAACGCCTGGTAAACCTTTGCAGGAAGAGACAGCCTCGTCTTTCTCGGGCAGAGCAGCAGTGCAGTTGAGCCGCCCATCTTACAGATCATAGTCCAATGCTTATCTGACAGTCCCAATAGGGTTCCTTATTCTGTCTGGATAGGAACAGCAAAATTATGGGTCGAACTTTTGTATATTTTCAATTTTATATCACTGCACATTGGTGACTTTCTGATTATTCGAATGTATGTTTTCAAAACCAACTAAAGTTGTTTTGCATGTGAGCAAACAGGGAACTTTGCTAATTAGTTGTAGGTGAAGGTTGGTCTGGCGGCTAGGTGCCATTTAGTAAGTTCATACCCAGAGAGCGTCCATGTATAACAGGAAGGCACACTGCCCGGTCCTGCACCACCATCCCAATGCTGCTGCATTTACGTCCATTGTGGCAGCGTCTACATCGGTCCACCTTGTTGAGAGTCTTCCTCATGTTCATTAAACTTCTACTTCACCGAGCCTACCGTCCTTCTGCAGGAACTGGCCCCTCCTGATACTAGGTCCCAAGTACATGCAAGGAAGTCTCGCCGTGTTCCCTGCTGTGCGTTCTGGGTACACTTCTCTCCAGACACACTTGTTCTTTGCTAGCAGTCTATAGTATACTTAATAGTCTTCCCCAAACCATACATTAAAAGCATCGGTACTTCTTCAGTGTCTCCTTGCTGATTTCATAGCATTTGCATACAGACGGAGACCTTGAAAATGCCAAGTCTTGGCTCAGATAAACTTTAGTCCTCAGAGTGACACCGTTGCTTCTGCCCAGTACTCTGCCTGTTTGATTTCTTGACTGCTACTTCCAGAAGCAGTGACTGCAAACTCACATAAAACAAAGCACCTGACAACATCAATCTTTTCTCCTTGGAGCACCATGTTATCTGTTGGTCTCGTCATGGGGATCGTCATTTTCTCCCCATTGAGTTGTCGTCCAGATTGACGTTTGTATCTTCGTGAGTGATTCAAGTCTTCATTGTCATCGAGCTCAAATGTGTCCTTTGCACATCTGCTTGTTAGCAGTCTTCCTCCACTCCTGACACTGCTTCCTCTTCAGACAGCTCAGCTTCTCAGATTACTGGTCAGACTGAGTAGTCATGGTGAAGATACGACTGTGGAACACACCTTTCCTGATTTTAAATGGTATATTATCCCTTTGTTCTGTCCAAACATATGCTTCTTGGTTGATGTACAGATTCTGCATTCATGTAATTAAGTGTTCTAGAATCCCCATTCTTCACAATATTCATAATTTGTCATAATCCTCCCCCACTTGGAGGCCTTTGTCTGGCCAATAAATCACAGGGAAATATATTTCTGACATTCCTTTCCTTCAACCAAGGTCCATCTGACGCAGCAAGGCCACTGTGCATTTCATACCCTCCTTCACATCCAGCTGGAATTTCTCCCAGCTCCCTGTCAAGATACTGCTGCAACTATTTTAAGTTATCCTCAAAAAATACTCCCTGCATGTGACATTAACAATTCTGTTTGATCATTTCTGTATCTGTCGATCACACTTCTCTGGAAGGAATACAGATATGGATATCTTCCAGTCAATTGGTCTGATAGCTGTCTTCTAATTCCTCGGCATAGCCTGAGTGAGTACTTTCAATGCTCCAACCATTTCGTTTGGTTTGCACTCAACTCCTAGAATGCTGTTCTTCACTGATGTCTTCAGCACAGCACGAATTTATTCCTTCCATACCATCAGATCTTGTGGATGTTAGCCAATTATTTTCGGATCCGTGACTGTTGGTTACATCTTCTTTCAGTACACAGTCCTTTACCATACAGACAGAAGTGTAACCGGATTTGCTTCTCCGGAATACCAACCTAACACAGGGATCTCTTGCTTTCTTGATGTATGATGTTATTGTCACTAGGCTCCGATATGTTAAATCTATTCTTGAAATTCAGATGGGATGTAAGCAAGGTGGTACTTTGACTTTCCTGTACTTGTTCACATTGTCTGCATCTTAAACCTGAACTTCTCACTGACGGCTATTCCATTCTGACTCGTAATCATATTATAGGATAGAGTAGAACTGCACCTGTAGGTTTCCCAAACTAAAACTATTCACAGTAGAAAGTCTTCTATTTAGCCACAGTGGACTTTTGGATGTATTTTGGCTGCTAATATTGAACATCTCTGTGGTTTCTTCCCACAGATGTAAGTAATTTGATTCTTTCATATTCCAGGATATTTAGTTGGCAAAATCCGTGAATGCAGTCACCATTTATGTTGTCTTTTTTTTTAAATCATTTTATTCAGGACTCATACAACTCTTATCACAATCCATACATCAACTGAATCAGGCATGTTTGTACATATGTTGCCCTCATTTTTTCTAGACATTTACTTTCTATTAAGCCTTTGGTATCAGCTCTTACCCCCGTTACCCCCCCTTCCTGATAGATTGATTGTACATTGTTATTATTTTCATATCTCACACCAACCGCTGTCTCCCTTCTCCCATGTTTTCTGTTAGTTCTTCCCCCTGTAGAGGGGTGTATCGTTATGTGTCGATCATTGCAATCGGTTTCCCCTTTTTCCCTTCTTCTCCCCCTCTTTCCCCTACGCTTCTGGTATCACTATTCCCACTCCGGTTCCTGTATTCTGTGTGTCAGGAGCTCCCATCTCTTACCTAAACCTGTGTACATGTCCCGGTCGAGTCTGAATTGAGAAGCAGCATTGGGGTCATGGTGGTGGGGGGTGAGGAAGCCTCCTGGAAACAGAGGAATATAGTGTGTTTCATCGATGCCTTACTGCACCCTGGTGACTCATTCCTTCCCTGTGGCCCCTCTGTGGGAAGATTGGTCCACTGTCTACAGATGGACTTTGGATCTCTGCTCCAGCCCCTCTCATTCTCAACAATATGTTTTTGTGTGTTATGTGTCTGCTGATGCCTATTACCCAGTCCCTATGACTCCTCATGTTCCCACAGGTCTTATGCTTCTTCCACGTGCTACTTCCACATGGACTTGTTGTTTCACTGTGGTACTGGCATAATGACAGATACACAGACCAGTGGAAAAGAAGAGAAAACCCAAAAATAAAACCCTCAGCATATAGATAAATGATATTCAACAGGGCCCCAAAAGCATCAAGTGGAAGGGTGATACCCTATTTAACATGTGGTGCTGGAAACAATGGAAATCCACCTATAGAAAAATGAAACAAGACATTTACCTCACCCCATGCACAAGAACAAACTCTAGGGGGATCACAGGCCTAGAAGTAAAACCCCAAACCACCAGGACCATTAGCAAAGGAATTGGGACAAACCTAAGAACCTTGGCGCAGGGAATACAAAGGCTAACTGCAACAGGGCAGGGTACACACACAGGGCAACCTGAAATTGATAAATGGGACTTACTAAGGATAAAGCACCTGTGCGCATCAAAAGACTTTACCAAGAGGGTACCGAGGCAACCCACAGACTCAGAGAGGATTTTTAGCAATGACACAACAGACAAAGGGCGTATTGCGAAAATCTACAATACCCTCCTTGTCTGCAAAAAGAGGAAAACAGTTAACCTTTTAAAGAAGTGGGAAAAAGAACTAAACAGAAATTTCACTAGGGAGGAGACCCATTAAACCTATGAGAAAATGCTCCCAATCATTAGCCATCAGAGAAATGTAACTCAAAACAACCATGAGATACCATCTAACACCTTTGAGGCTAACCCAAATCAGAAAATCAGAGAGCAACAAATGTTGGAGGGGATGTGGCAAGATAGGAACTCTCCTGCATTGCTGGTGGTCTTGTAGACATGTACAGCCACTACGGAAAGCGGTCTGGTGATACTTAAAGAAGATGGAAATTGAGCTACCTTGTGACCCAGCTATCCCTCTACTAGGCATACACCCAGAAGAGGGGAGAAATAAACCACGACCAGTCGTATGTTGTCTTACTGTGTAAAATTCTTGTCTAGTTCCAACTTTAATGGAAATAAATTTCATCATTAACTATGATAATTGCTAAATGTTTTTGTTACCTGCCCTTCACTATGGTAGGGAAGCTTCTTTCTAATTAAGTTTGTATATTTTCATCACAAATGAGAGCTGGAGTTACTGAATGGGTTTCTATTTCTTTTGTCTTTGCTGTGATGTGGTTCGCCAGGAGCCCTGGGGAGGAAATGGTCCCCACCCCCACCCTCCGGAGCTTCCCACCATGAGGTCTGCACTTGGAAACTTCCATGGGCCCTATGGAGAAAGAGGAGATTTTCTACACCTGTAAAGAGTTCTGGTCTCGGGAAACTACAGAGGCAGGTCTACTGGTCACTAATGGTCACTATGGGTATGTTTGGTTTGGGGGTTGGATATTGGAGAGGGTGTACATGTGTGTCCACTTGTCTGCTATCCGTTAAAAAGATGACAGTTATCAATTCCTTATAGTTTGATTTCTTTATATCTATAAAAATTAGCAATTACCTTTACACCTCCCCGTACCAGGAAAATGTTGACTACAAACTGATTCTATTTCCCTCATGGATGTAAGCATATTCCATTTTTTACATTTCTCCTTGGTAAGGTATTTTGCTCCAGGGAGTCATCAGGAGGGTGGCCTCTTTCCACTGTAAGTGAACCCTATGGAAAATGCTGCTTGCTTTGTGCTAGGGCTGGACCTTGAATCTGGTCCATCAACCTCCATTGCTTTGGACTTGAGCTCCTCGCCTGCCATATGATCCCCTGATCCTAGGAGTTGTCAGCAGCCTGCCACCTGGCCTGCCAACCTTGAGTTCATTTGACTCTCCAGTAGCAGGTCTGACCTACTGACCCCGGGTTCATCTGTCTCTGCAGCCACCGGCCTGTGGTCTTTGTAACAGTGTCAGACTCATCAACTCTCAGAGTTACTAGCGTCAGGAGAAGCCTCCAGAATTAACAGCTGACCCGGGGACTTTTGACCATGGACAGGCACTTGCCCACCTCTACAATGGAAGTTATTTCCTTTAGTTGTATATATAATAGATATATATATATACATAGAATGTATTCACACAAATATGCATCATTGATTTTGCTTCCCTAGTGACCCCAACTTAAGACAATGCCTTGTAAACACATGCACATTTCTACATGCTGGTTGCCTCAAGGATTGGGTCCCATGTCTCCTGGCTATCCTTCATTGAGTCCTCAGCCAAAGACAATGAGAATTTGTCAATAGTAGCGAAAGTCAAATTTGAACAAGTAGTTTCAACTCCTGTTATTTCATCACTGGACTCCTACCAAATAGGTTTTGCCAAGGGACATTATGAAATCAACATCGAAAGTCACAGAAAATCAAATTCAGGTCATCTGACTCATTACACTTGTGACTTGAAACGCATTTGAAGTAAATTTCCAAAGAGGAAAAATTACAAACTATTGCAAATAAACAAATTTTGACTGTTTCATTTTCCTTTAAAATTTGAGTGGTGTGGTTGGAGTGGAAGGCAAAGTAGAAAAAGAAGAATGTCTTTTCAAACACTACATATCTGAACTTTTTTTATATTAATATTTAAAAAGTCAAAGGAAAAGATAATATACCTTCACTGCTGTCCCCTTTTAATAGAATATTAAAATCATATTTATAAAAATATTCATAAAATTTCTTTTTATATATTTTGTAATCATCTTATTGAGGGCTTGTACAACTCATATCATAATCCATCCATCCATCCATCCATCCATTGTGTCAAGCACATTTGCACATTTGTTGCCATCATCATCCTCAAAACATCTGCTTTCCACTTGAGCCTGTCATTAGCTCCTCATTTTTCCCCTCCCTCCCTATTACCCGCTCTCTCATGAACCCTTAATACTTTAAAAGTCATTATTATTTTGTCATATCTTACACTGTCCAATGTCTCCCTTCACCCACTTTTCTGTTGTCCGACCTCCAGAGAGGAGGTTTTATGTAGATCCTTGTAATTGGTTTCCCCTTTTTAATCCACCTTTGCTCCACCCTCCCGGTATCACCACTCTGACCACTGGTCCTGAGGGGTTCATCTGTCCTGGATTCCCTGTGTTTCTAGTTCCGATCTGTACCAGTGTACATCTTCCTGTCCAGCTGGATTTGTAAAGTAGAATTGGGATGATAGTTGTGGGGAGGAAGCATTTAGGAACTAGAGGAAAGTTGTGATTCATCATTGCTACACTGCACCCTAACCAGCTCGTCTCCTCCCACAACCCCTCAGTAAAGGGATGTCCAGTTGTCCACAAATAGTCTTTGGGCCCCACTCTGTACTCCCTCTCATTCACAACGATGTGATTTTTGTTCCCTGATGCTTGATATCTGATGCCTTAAAGACCTTGTGAGCACATAGGCTGCTGTGCTTCTTCTATGTGGACTTTGATGCTTCTGTGCTAGATGGCCGCTGGTTTACCTTCAAGCCTTTAAGAACCCAGACACTATATCTTTTGATAGCTGAGCACCATCAGCTTTCTTCACCACATTTGCTTATGCCCCCATTTGTCCTCAGCAATCATATCTGGAAGGCGAGCACACGATTATATGATTTTTCCTTCTTTGATGCCTGAAACCTGATACCTTTGACACCTGGTGATCACACAGGCTGGTGTGCTTCTTCCATGTGGGGTTGGTTGCTTCTCAGTTAGATGGCTGCTTGTTTACCTTCAAGCCTTTAAGATCCCAGACACAATATCTTTTGATAGCCGGGCACCATCAGCTTTCTTCACCACACTTGCTTATGCCCCCATTGATATTTATTTTTTAAGAACAAAATACTATACACTCCCAAAAGCTCTCAGATAAAAATGTTTAAAAAATCAAATATGATTATCTCTCCAATAGATAAATATCATACTCTTTACTCTTAAATAATTTTACTATCAGAAAACTATGGTTAACAAAACTAATTTAGTGAAAATAAGATATTTAATCACTGGCATAGTGTGTCTACTGAACATCACATATTTCCAAAAGCATAGTTGACAAACACTAGCAATCATTTCTACCTCGCATTCAGCATATTGCTGAATATCTGATCTGTATCTTATATAGATTATTTTGGAACAAAAAAAAGACAATCCAAAGAAGAACAGAGAAAGTTCTCTATATTTACTGCACTACAAACTAAGGAAGGGGATGAACTTTTGTTATTGAATTTGCTGCCACTAAACACATTAGTAGAACAAACAATTCTATTTGTCCACTCTAGCATTTTATTTAAACTATTTCTTTCATGTTTTCTTTTCTCATGTTTAACCCTATTTTCTCCTGATTCTGTGTTGAGTTATTCTTTTCCTTTGTTTCCTATATATGTTTTCCTAACTAATCAATTGTTTTGAAGGCTAGCCTAAAAGCAGCACATCGCCTTGTAATAGCAGTCTCTTCCAGTACATTCTCTTCCATTTGAAGAAGAGCACGCCCTGGGGGTGAGTGACAATGGCTGTGTGCGTGGCAGTCACCTGTGCATGGAGTTCAGATGATTGTGTTACTTCCAGTACGATGTAGCTGTGCAATTTTTAAAATAAAAATTATTTCATAAGTCTCCAAATAAGTTAGCTTTCAAGCGTGTTTAAAATATTTTATTAAAATTATGTACAAAATAATAAATAAAATTCTGTACATATTCCCTCAAAGACTTCATTCACGTTGGTGGTGGTGGTGGTGGTGGTTTTGGGTGCTGATACTTAGCGCCCAGTTGTAACGGCATAAAGCACTGCCTGGTTTGTGCTCTCCTTGCCCTCCCCATCCCCCATGTTTATACTCATTGTTGAAACGACTGCATTGATCCATCTCATTGAGGGACCTCCTCTTTTAACTGACCGCTTATTTTACCAAGCATGAACTGTAAGATTTTCAAGATGTGCTCCTGACAACAAATCCAAAATCCATGAGATGCAATCTTACCACCCTGCCTTCTCAGTGGCATTCCTTATGACTGCACTTCTCCTAAGACAAATTTCCTTATTTTTCTGGCATCTCATGGTCTATTCAATATTCTTCACTAACTAATAATTCAAAGTCATCCATTTCTCCACTGGTCTTCATTATTTGTTATCCAGCTTTCCACATGCATCTGGGCCAGTTGAAAATGCCATTTCTTGGACTAGACACACCTTAGACTTTATAAAGACAGCTTTGGTTTTTAACAGCTCTTTTGCAGCAGATTTACTCAATGCAAGATGAAAAAGAGATCACAGGTAAATTCAATTACTCCATGGGTTAGCCACTCTATCATCCTTTCTACGGCGTCCTCGAGGAGCTCTTGTGACTGTATTGTACTGCTCACCACCATGCTGATGATTCAAACCCACCAGACACCCCACAGAGAAAAACAAGGCTATGTGCTCCCTTAAGATTTACATTCTCAGAAATTCACTATAACGTCACAATGAGTCAGAATCCACATATTGGCAGGGAGTTTGTTTTGTGGGGAATTTATCATACTCTCTACAGAGGTATGTTAAATGTTCTTTACTGGTAGGTGAGTAAGCAAAAGTACTCTAGAGCAGGAGAAGAGAACATGATGTATGTTTTCTAGAGAAGTGCACTAATGATCAATTGACCACTGCCATCTATAAAACGCAGAATTAAACATGTTACCCATATTGTTGCGAAACCATCCCAGAGCTATGGATATGTTTATCAAGGTTTCATGTGAGGAAACGGAAGCACACAGAGGTCATATAACTTCCCCACAGTCACCTAGCTTTAAACAGAAAATCAAACTGTCTCATGACTGCCGCCAAAGGCACCTGGAAAATGAAGAACTAAACATAAAATTTTCAAAAGAAGCTATCTATATTTATATTGCTCAGAACATGTGAAAAATAAAGAATACCAGGAAAGTTGTAGAAGTAATGTATCATTAAACACATGATGTCCTGTTTAATAAATTCTTGACAAGATGCAAACATTTGTATAGAAATAATGGGAACTTGAGTAATAATTTAAATTCTTTATGAAAATGTAAGGCTTTGCTTGGAAACATCTTCCCTAAATAATAAAAGGGCCTCATTTATCTTTTCATAATTCACAAGGAAGATTCATATGAAAGCATCTTAAGGGGAGATTAAGGGGCAAGGCAGGGCTTGCTACCCAGTAAACAGGTACACTAGTGGAAATCCACAGGGCTATCTCGCCCTGTCCTAAAGGGTCACGATGTCGGCACTGACCCGATGGCAGTGAGAACTGGACAGTGTATAAAGTGTTCAGTCCTTCAGATACTAGCTGGGAGCAGGTCTGTGTGCAGCCCTTAAATGCAGTACCAAACTAAACTATGAGTCTTATATCTAGTTTTAAAGTTCCTCATTGTACAGTATCTAGGTTACTCATTAAAAGTTTCTTTCTTACTTTTTTCTACATTTTAAGAAAAAAGGATCCCACTCAAACTTACTACAACACTATTGTTAAACTGCACATGGGTGTGACTAGCATAGCCACACAAAAAAGAGAGCAACCATGATTTGTTATCATGTAAAATACACAAGCTAATGAGAGGGAACATTTCCTATATATATTTATTTAAGCAGAACCTAAGAGAGGCTTTATTTGTACCTTACTTAGATTGAAACCATCCAGCGAACCTCACAGTAACAATAGAAAGAATGGACTCTTCCTTTAAAGATAAGTTTCTCCCATCAGGAAATTAAATGTTTCTCCTGGCACCCGGTGCAGTGCCCAGAGGAGTGTGGACCCACACGTATACCTCTTCAAAGCTAATCACAAGGCAGGGTCACCCGAGGTTCAGACTGAAGGGTGGAAAAACTCTATCAGCCTTTTTTTTTTTTTGGTGGTGTTGGGGAGGGTATTTATTTGAGAATACAGGCCAATTTAGAAGTAGTAGCCAAAGGTATTTGATATTATAGGAGGACTGGTTTTGTGAAATAATTAAAAGCACTAAACTAAAAACTCTACCAGTTTCATATTGCTATAAGAGGAGCAAGGTCCAGCATTTAGCTTAAAGATGACTCAAGTTATATTTTGTATGTTCAGTTGTTGTAATGTGTGAAAGAAAGCATGGAGACGTGAAGTCAGCTGATCTAAGCCAAGGGGGTCGTATTCAGGGGAGAGAGCAATGGATTCGAAAACAAAGAAATAAGTGTGAGAGATCACTCAGTCATTGCTACATCTCATATGCCTCAGTTCCTTCATCTGTAAAACTTCAAAATAAGACCTGCCTTACAAGACCTTTTGAGGAGAAAATGATAATAATGCAGTATACAAATGTAAACTACGAGTGTCATCATCCTTCATATTAGTATCAGTCTGCAAATAGAAAAATGATCATAGCTAAAATTTACCCGGCAGGGAAATGGCATCTAAGAGGATATTTGTTATAGAAAATGCTCCTGCTTCCTCCAAACCAATAGGGTATAAATAAATGTCTGCTTGTCCTGGTGTTGACTGAGTACAAGTCTATGTCATGGGCCAACAGGAGTAGCGAACAGCTTGAGAACAGCCCTACAGAGACATCTAGTGTTTGAAACAATGCAAGGACAGATTTAATGAACGAAAGCATGCTTTCAAGGATAATTAAATATTCTGCATCCAAAGGAAGTCCTGCATTCTGGGGATCCTTTGAACCTATCTACTCCCTTGTGTGAAGGTGAATTTTAGGTTTATTTATAAAGACTCAGTGAAAACATCAAAAGATGCTCAAGTACAAACAAAAATTGATTCAACATAATAGCAGTGTTCTCACCTCATTTACAAATCCTCCATAACTCCCCAAAGGTTCATTTGAATTTCCACTCAGAAAGTCATTTACCAGGAGTTAAAGGAGATAACTCCAGGGATCCTTTTTGTAAGACTGTCCTGACCCAGCAATCCCCCAATTGGGAATACACACAGAAGAAATCAGAAACAGACCACGACCAGACATCTGTGTTCCAGTGTTCATCGTGGTGTAGTTCACAATTGCAAAGAGTTGAAAACAAGCTAAATTTCCATCAACAGGAGAATCAATTAAAAAACTCTGGTATAGACATACATCGGAGTACTATGCATCCCTAAAAAGCAGCGATGAACGCATGAAGCACATCGTCTCAGTGAAGTAAGCCGAGCACAAAAGGACAAATACAACATGAGTCCACTGAGCTAAGTTTAAAAAGTTTAAAAAGCACAGGGAGCCACTGAATGCATATATTCCAGGGGTGAGATGCAGGCACTCTGGCAGGGGTCAGACCCAACCCAGGGATGCATACGGCAGCCAACTAAGAAAAAGGGGAAGAAAAGAAAAGAAAAAAGATGAGGGTAGTGGGGGACTAGGACACTAACACACCCAAAGCGGGGGTACTGTTTATGTCTCCACAGGAAAGGGAGAGAAGGACCAGACTTCATCCCGGTGGGTCAAGCCTTCAGGGCAGCAAAGGAACAGGGAGGGCAGTGGGGCCGGCCCCAATCCCAGCTACACTCGCCCCCTCCTCAGAAGAATGCAAGACAGCACAGCACTGAAGACAGCCCGGGGAGAGTGGCAAGTCTGCCCAAACCAGAAGGGAGCAAACTAAGAGGGAAAGAGAGGGAGAGTGGATTGCCCATCCTGACCCCCCAACCTTCAAGGACCACATTCCTGCTCAGAGCAACCAATGCACAGAAAGGACTGTAGGGCTGGCCCCACCATGAGACACAATGTCCTCTCACTGACCCACAGCATTGGGGGTGGGGGGGATACTGAAGACCCAGTGTGGAAATAGTGCCCTGGCTGTGCATGCACACACATAATGGGGCGAAACAGGAAGGGAGCACAACAGAGCAGCAAGCGGAGCAAAGCCACAAAGTCCCAGAGGAATCCCGACAATAGACTTCTGGCTGGAGGGGCAGGTCTTGGCACCTCATCAGACCCGATCAGTAAACATTCTTAAGGGTCCGCAGACAGACCTGGAACTATTTATAGGCTTTTTTTTTTTAATGTCTATCTATATAAGAAAGGCAAGATAAAAACTCCCAAGGAGAAAACAGGACTGATGGTTATAGGGGGAAAACAAACCCAAGGACAAGGGAACAGAGATCTAAAAATCAATGGCGAGGAGGGTGTAGAATGTGTGGTGAGGTTTGATCAACTGCAATGTGGCCACGAGGAATTACTGAAAGCCGAATGAAGGTCAAACATGATAGTGGGACAGGAGGAAAGTAAAATGAAATAGAGGAAAGAAGTAAGAGGCAAACCACATTTATAGAGGTATAAATAGAGGCATGTATATATGGAAATATATTAATATATAACTATAGGGATATAGGTCTATCTATACACATATATTTATATGTTAAGTATTTAGTTAGCAGACGGACATAGGGCTTCTACTCAAGTCCTCCCTCAATGCAAGAATACTTTGTTCTAATAACCTAGCATTCTGTGATGTTTACCTTCCCGACACAATTCATGAAGACAACGAGGTGCATAAACAAATGTGGTGAAGAAAGCTGAGGGTGCCTGGCTATTAAAAGATAGAGCTTCTGGGGCCCTAGGGTTTGAAGTTAAGCATGTGGCCATCTAGCTGCAGGGAAGCAGCAAAGCCCACATGAAAGAAGCACACCAGCCTGTGTGATCACGAGGTATCAATTGGATCAGGTACCAGGCATCAGAAGACCCAAAGCAAACAATCATATCAATGTGAATGAGGGGTGGCTGAGTGGACACCCAAAGCCCATCTGTAGGTAAGTAGACATCCCCTCACAGAAGGGTCACAAGGAAGGGACAGGTAAGACAGGGTGCAATATAGCACCTATGAAACACTCAACATTCCTCTAGTTCTTTATTGCTTCCCCCCTCCACCCCATCCTACCCCCCCCCACTATCATGACCCCATTTCTACCTGACAAATCCAGCTAGACCAGAGCATGTCCACTGGTACAGATAAGAGCTCTCAACACACAAAATCATGACAGATAAACCCCTCAGAACTATAATGGGAGTAGCGATACCATTAGGGTAGGAGGAAGGTGGAGGAGAAAGGGGAAATTGATTACAATGGTCAGCATGTTACCATCTCCACCACCACCACCACCCCACACAGGGGATAAACAACAGAAGCATGGGTGAAGAGAGACATCAGAGAGTGTAAGATATAAAAATTAAAATAATTTATAATTTATCAAGGGGTCACAAGGGTGGGAGGGTAGAGGAGAGAGAAGAAGAAAGAGGAGCTGACACCAAGGGCTCAAGCAGAAAGAACACGTTTTGAAAATAATGATGTCAACATATGCACAAATGTGCTTGATACAATTGATGTATGCATTGTTATAAGAGCTATAAGAGCCCCCAATAAAATTATTTTTTAAAATATATAGTAAACAATATAAAGAAAATTATCACCTAAAAAGCGGGAATGGTGTACTTACAGAACTTCCAAATGGAAATGAAGTTACTTAGATTTCAAGATTAAACAGACTTTTTAAGATTTGGATTGTGTGCTCACCTTCCTAATACAATCGCTGAAGACAAATGTGTGCATAAGCAAATGTGGTGAAGAAAGCTGATGGTGTCCGGCTATCAAAACATATAGTGTCTGGGGTCTTCATGGCTTGAAGGTAAACAATCGGCCATCTAGCTCAGAAGCAACAAAGTCCACATGGAAGAAGCACACCAGCCCGTGTGATCACGAGGTGTCGAAGAGGTCAGGTATCAGGCATCAAAGAATAAAATATCATATCATTGTGAATGAGGGGGAGTGTGGAGTGGGAACCCAAAGCCCATCTGTAGGCAACTGGACATCCGTTTACGGAAAGGTCGCAGGGAGGAGATGAGCCAGTCAGGGTGCAGTGTAACAACGATGAAACATACAACTTTCCTCTGGTTCCTAAATGCTTCTTCCCCCACACGACACCCACCATTATGATCCCAATTCTACTTTATAAATCTAGACCAGAGGATGTACACTGGTACAGATCAGAACTGGAAACACAGGGAATCCAGGATGGATGATCCCTTCAGGACCAGTTTTGAGAGTGGTGATACTGGGAGGGTAGAGGGAGAGTGGGGTGGAAGGGGAGAACTGATTACAAAGATCTACATATAACCTCCTCCCTGGGGGGCGGACAACAGGAAAGTAGGTGAAGGGAGATGTCAGCCAGTGCAAGATATAACAAAATAATAATTTATAAATTACCAAGGGTTCATGAGGGAGGGAGGGAGAAAGATGAGGAGCTGATGCCAAGGGCTTACATGGAGAGCAAATGTTTTGAGAATGATGAGGGCAATGAATGTACAAATGTGCTTTGCACAATTGATGTGTGGATGGGTTGTGATAAGAGTTGTACGAGTCCCCAATAAAATGATTTTTTAAAGATTTGGGAAAAGTTAATATGTAAAGGGAAACCTCAAGAAAAATTAATAAACCTTGTCAATAAAATAACCAAAAACAAAAGAATAAAAAGACTACCCTCTGATGGGATGATATGTGGGGGAAAGAAGAGAGCAGATCGGTCTGGAAGGAGGGTAATGGAATCGCACAACCAGTGAAGGGAAAGCCTCTCACCTGCCTCTGGGGAAGACAAGAACTGGCTATGAAGGCTGGATAAGAAGATCCAGGTTATTATTAGTAATGCGTATCGCTATTACTGTGATTTGTGGATGCTGTTTAGTTGACCTCACATACGCATGTCAGATCCCATATGTAATGACTGTCAAGAGTAATTCAATTTATAGGTTTTAATTATAGGGCATCAATAATAACATTGCTATACCTCCAACAATCAAGAAATAGTTATAAATCCCTTACTATGAGCCAGTAACTCTTCTAAATACTTGAGAGATACTAATAAAACTTAAAAGTATCTAGAAAGATTCCTGCTCTTGGAGGTTACAGTGTAGATCATAAGAAAGACATTAAGAAGCATGATAAATAACATATGTGACTGTAAGGCATGAAGAGAAAATGACTACAGAAAAATAAGTGGAAGAAAGTATTTCACAAGAGGAAATGAGAACATAAATTTTGCTGAATAAATGATAAACCCATCTCATCAAGAAATAAAGATAATATACTGGGTAAATTGTTTACTCAACCTCAGATCCCCACTTGCAATGAAATTGGGTGGCACTGTTCTAAGGTAATGATTCAAGGTTTTGTTTGAACTTCCTTTTGGAAGCGTTCCTTATCTCAGAGGTCTGACTGCACACTTCTCTCTCTAATTCTTTCTGTTCCCATGTATGCACCTCGAAAAGTACCCTACCTACCACACAGATTCCATTGATAGTGTCCAGTGATGACTGTAACTGAATATTTAAAACATGCTTCGTTTATATGATTGATGAAGGTCTATGAATGTATTTCTCTACATGTAAGAACAAAATATGCTATTAATTATTCATTAATTTTAGATCCCTAAAATATAGCAAACCAAAAAGAAGGGGAACAAAAACGATGCTATTTTGGAAAAAGAGCCTCCAATTTGTGAATTCAAAATTCAAATAATTGGCACTTCCCGTTTGAGGGGTGGGAGGGGAACTACCATGAAAGATCTAAACGTGAAACTTACAAAGATCATTAATTTTAAAATAGGGGAAAACTTAGGATCCCTGATTCATGGCATAGGCACAATATTGAAAATAACAAAAATCACACAAACCAACTAAGAAGTACTAGATGTCTGGGACCTCCTAAAAATTAGCTCTTAAGTGAATCAAAAGATTTCACCAAAAGAGTGAAAGGAGAACCTACAGATGGGGGCGGGGAGGGGAGCATGTGGGCAGGGGTTGACAGGGACATCCGGACAAGGAGTTAATTACCAAAATGTACAGAAAACATGAACACCTCAATAGACAAATTTTAAAATGGGCAGAGGACCATGAGCAGCACACATGTTTATAAACATATTCTCCAACAAAGAAACCATTCTGGCAGCAAACACACACATGAAGACATGCTTGAGATCACTGGCCACTTGAGAGACGCAAACCAAAGCAACAATGAGATATCACATCATTCACCATTCATAGCAACATCCCAAATCACCAAAAACAACTCATGCTGGTGAGGGTACAGACACCCTGGAACCCTAAGCCTCTGCGATGGGACTGTGAACTGGGGCAGCCCCAATGGAAAATGGTATGGTGCTTCCTCAAGGCACTGGGAATTTGACATCAAATGACTCAGCAATTCCTCCATTTCATATATATCCTAGAGAACATAAAAACTGCCATGCAAAAAGGCATATACGTACCCACCCATGTGCACACGATCATTCACAATAGCAGAATGATGGACTCAACCCATACTGCCCAACAGTAGAGAAATGGAGAAACTCCATGCATGCACTCAATGGAATTATTTGCAACGTTAGAGAGTAAAGGTGAAGGACATTACGCAGAATGGAATTAGTCCATCATAAAAGGATACATATTGCATGAGCCCACTATTATAAAAAGTCAGTAAAAGTTTCTACATGAAAAGAAAATATTTGATGGTTACCCAAGATGAAAAGAGAACGAAGCTCGTTGGCTAGAGAGTAGACAACTGTTAGCTGGTGAAGGGCAATATCCAACTACAGGGAAGTCTGGAAAAATTGATAGAGGCAAGGCAAGCCATTGGAAGTTTTGCAGGAATTAAAGCTAACAGAGCAAACACTGTTACATACAATCCTGCAATAGTGGGGATCTCTGAGCAGATATACATGCAGCCTACACAGGTGTAGGAGGGAGAGTGAAATGTACCTACAAATACATACATCAATTTAACAGAATATGTTTATAAACATGTGTGCACATTTTCTATAAATATATCCATAAATATGATAGAGCACATGGAAAGCAAATTTATGAAAATGTCTTAGTCATAACCAAACACCGTTAGCAGGTGAGTCGGTGGGCCCTGGATTGCAGGACCATCATCTCACAAGACACCCAGGTCAACGGGCACAACAGAGTTCACGAAGGCAATGTTTTATATCATCCTGTGGTAAGTGTGGACTGTGGTCTTAAAAGCCGTGAGCAGCTGTCCAAGGTCTCTCCCCACCCTGAGAAAAAAGGGTGGTGAAACTCATGGACACAATTCGCCCAATGATCTAACTGGGCCATGAAAACGTCAGACCCTTCAACCCTGAGACCAAGATAATGAAATGGTATCTGGCTCCCACTCCCACCTGCTCTGAGTAAGAGTCACACTAGAAGGTCCTTGACAGAGCTGGAGGAAACTGTGCAGCAGAACTTGAAGTCTCCAAAGGGACCCAGTTTATTGGTGAAATAGGGGCAGGTGGGACATAGCTCATCAACTCTCATTTAATAATTTCTTCATAAGGGCACAAACTGGTCTTGATTTTAACATTTTAGGGCTTAACAAAAAATGAAGTCCTCTTCGCAGTTTTTTAAAGGTACTTAATTTGTTTTGTTCTGTTTTATTCTTTTAAATCATTTTATTGGGGGCTCATACAACTCATATCACAATCCATACATACACCCATTGTGTTAAGTACATTTGTACATTCGTTGCCCTCATCATTCCCAAAACATTTGCTTTCTACTTGAGCCCTTGGAATCAGCTCATTTTTCCCTTCCCTCTCCTCTTCCCCTCCCTCATGAATCCTTTATAATTTATAAATTGTTATTATTTTGTCATGTCTTACACTGTCCAATGTCTCCCTTCAACCACTTTTCTGTTGTCCATCTCCCAGGGAGGAGGTTATGTGTAGATCCTTGTAATCGGTTCCCCTTTTCCAACCCACCCTCCCCCCACCCTCCTACTATCACTACTCATATCAATGGTCCTCAAGGGATTATCCATCCTGGATTCCCTGTGTTTCCAGTTCCTACCTGTCCCAGTGCACATCCTCTGGTCTAGCCGGATTTATAATTTATAGCTCTCATTGTGAGTATTTTGATGTGCACTTTTTGCAACAGCCAGCAAAACAGAACAGGTGACTTGACTAACTCATAACAAGGGTACTTTCCGTGAAGTTGGGAGCGTTGTTTTTAAGGGAACACATGGCAAAAATGCCGAGCACTGATGCCAGGGCTCACGTCGCTCTTAGAAGCATTTGTTGAAAGTGTAGGTTAACTTTCTAAGGACAAATCATTGAAGGAATAGGACACGAGATGAGAGGGCTTCAAAAACATTTGTGAAAATAAAGACTTAAAAGATAATGAATGTTTCCACTGACTTTTTGAAACCCTATCATACATTTTAGGATGGCATGCTGATTGGTTTGTTTTCTTTTCTTGCAAATAGCACACCCATGAAAAAACATGCACACATATATAATAGGAAGAAATGATGAAATTATGTAAAACTACTCTGGTCTGGCATAGTCTTGAAAACATTACAGGTCTCTGGCGTTTCCAGATGTGAATTTCAGCCACAGTCATCCTCCTGTCATAGTTTGGAAATGTTATTTTTTTAAATCATGTTTATAAAAAATGTATCACATTCATGATATATTTATATCGTTCATTTTTTTATATTAAAGGTCAAAAAGTCTTGGATCGAATTTGATAGTCCCCCAGTAAATGGAAGGATAAAACTGAAATCACACACTCATTCTGGAGGGTTTCAAGCCTGGCAGTGGAGCTGTTTGTAGCTGGTTTATGCCCAGGTTCCTCTTGGTGGAGATGATGGAGGGTCAGGTGGAGGTCCGGGGGCAAGGCTGGAAAAGGCAGTGCATGGGTGTCCTGTGGCAGGCAGGGACTATTGCCCACAGCTGCCTGTCGGCTCTATATGAAGTCAGAGAGCAGGGTGATGGCAGATGTAGAAATCACACTGCCCCAGCCTGCGTGACCCCTGTGCAGCCATTTTTATATGCCTCTCCTAAGCGAGGTACATGAGACTCGTCCAGGCAGATGGGAGATGGAAATGGTCCAAGTATGATGCCAGACAACCAGACAGCGGAGCAGAATGCACATGGCTGCGTCATGCCCATATCACCCAAAGGAGGGGCCTCGCCATCCCAGTGTCGCGGGCCGCATGGCGGCAGGGAGCATGTCGCTGTACTAGCCAAAAACAGAGACTGGTCGATTGGAGAAATTCTATGTGTATTCCTGCATGCTCTTGTGGAAGGAAGACAGCCAGGATTTGCCTCGGAGCTGTCTCAGAGTTCCGTCTTGGCCCTGCAAGTTAATAGAGACGCACGAATTTTGTTGTTTACAATGATAACAGGCAGAGACTGGCGGACTTTATATCTCAGGATACAACTGCTAGTCAAAGAAGGCAGGTTTGCCAGGACCACTAGACCACCATTCCTGAGTGAGGACGTCCCGGTGGTTACGCTTAAAAGGAATTGACTGCAAGACCTGCTACAGTTTAGATTTTTAACGAACTAAATCTGAATGATGTAATTTTTCTAATATTTTGATTAGGAGCAAGCTAACTCTTTCACTCTACCACCAGGGTGTGCAGATCTGTCAATTCTAAGTCCTGGGCTGGCCACCCTGGTAGCAGCTGTTTGCAGGTTGGTAAAAGTGATCTCTTCCTACAACGCCGAAAGCACCCTTTAACAGGAGAAAGAAATGTTTCTGGGGAAGGGGCTGCTTTAGAAAGCCAAGGGTAGAATGGTGCAGGTTTGTTGCTGAGAAAAAATCACCACATCAACAGGCAACAAGCCGAATCGCATTGAACCCAATGAACAGAAAGCAAAAAAAAAAAAAATCCAAATCAGTAAAATGTATTACAGATAGATAGATAGATAGATAGATATAGATATATAGGTGTAGGGCTATTATGAAAATAATGTGTAGGTTATATAGTATGTAAAACCCTTACAAATCATGTTTTATTTGTTTAAAAATACAATGTATATCATTATTTTACATACACATTAGACAAATATTTTCAGACATTTTTAAAGAGTTTGTTTTTCCCTGAAACATATTGTAATTGTAATGTAAGTTTCCCTTATTTTTTAAAGCTTTTCCACATCACAAAAGGCCTTATTCTTTGTGCTTGTGCATTACTCTCCATAAAAACATCAGTACTGTTTTGAGAATATATGTCATATGTTCCTCATTTACAACTCTCTTAATAATAATGTATAATTATGTTCTGAAACTGTTGGGGAAATATAAAAACAATCTCTACTCCCAACCCAAAACCTCTACACAAAAGAATAAAAGAAAAAGAAAAGTTTTATTACAGAGTTAGCCCCAAACTAGAATGGGATACATCACAGGCAATTCAATAAAGAGATTCCAAGAAGCATAAAGAACTCTTAACCTTCATGCAGCTGAGGATACAGTCCATTAAATTCGTGTTTTCAAAGTAAAGGCACTCATTTTCTAGTATATTTATGCTCACAGGTTAAGTTTGTAATTGGGGACAAGGATCATCTGATGTTATGCTAATTTCCTACTCCAAACCAGAAGGTAGAGGAGGGTTACCTAGGGCTGCATTTGAAAGAGATGCCTGTGGGCCAGTTAACTAATGAATTTACTATAGCAAATTACTTAAATTCTGAAAAAATTGGGAGACATATCTACATTTTTTCAACAGGGTGAATCTACATTTCTCATTTTCCATTTGTATTTTTCCTCATACTATATAATTATATCCTGATAAAAAATGACATGACGTTCTTTTCAAGTGAATTTGTGCTATATTTCAGTGTGTTTATATGCATGTTTGTGTGATCTCAGTAAGTCCCAGATATAAAGACCAAATATCTAAAATCTTTACACCCAACAATTTTTGCAACTAGAATCCTCCAAATTTTCTCAGTTTAGAATGATGAAAATTCTCAATATAACTTTGATAAACTGTAGATCATTTCATCCCACAAATATCTGTATTCATATTGCCAACATCACTAACAGAATTTTGTTATGAATAAAAGTTCTTATAGAAACATATTCTTGTTATCAATTGTGGGATATAAAAAGATTTCTCCCCAGGTTGTCTCCCCCAAATATATACCAAACCTGAGGCACTGTTTGCTACACATGGTAAACAACTGTACACTTGGAGGTAAATGAAAGCAGGTTATCCTCCCTAAAGGTTATCAGCCATCTAGATCAATCAGACTGTATAGTCTGTCCCACCCTAAGTAGGGTCCACTCCCTTCTGATAAGAGTAGCGTATTGTTCCCTTGAAGGAGAGTCCAGAGGCTAGGTCAAGCCCACTCAAGGGTGACCAAGATTAGGCTGCTCTATTGAGTCTAGGGTCCGCCCATCTTGTCACATGTGTACCCCTAATCCCTCCCCTTCCTATTGTGTGTACACCCCTAGGTCATCCTCTACCGGTCACAAGTATGCCTATTGTACTGCCCCTTCCTGTGACCTGGTATCAGGAGGGGCTTGCATACCCCTAAGTATATATAGGCCTTGGTGAGAAATAGAGATGTTCTCTCCTCCCTCCCGGTCCTCCCACTCTTTGCACAGACCTGGCTGCTGACATCATGGCCGTCCCAAAGGTGAGCATGCTACCATAAAATGTGTCTGACTCCTATATTTCACTCTCTCTCCTGTCTCTTCTATCTTCCATGGTTTTACTAGGCTCTCTATATATTATAACCGTACAATTGCTCCTACAGATCCCCAAGGATGTTAGAGAGTAGTCTCCTATAACAATCAATTGTCAACAAGAGCCATTTTTATTAAAACATGTTGACTATATATATTACTTATGATGATATCTCTGATTCCATCTGAACTTTTCACTAGTATAAATACTCATTTATAATTTTAAACATTTTTTATAGAAATGCATACAGAAAACCAGAGGGACAAGTGTACATAAGAAAATTGATAAGGAAAAGTACATGAAGACCTCAATTGTAAATTCAGAGAATTGCTTTTTCATTACTTACCCTGAAAGGGGCTGATCTTGAATTTCACTTTATCTGAGTTCCTGTTGTATAGGAATCCCATTTCTATCAATGTACATAATGGAATGTTATCATGGAAGTATCAATGAAATATGGATCTCCTGGTGACTCTTGATAGCATGAGACACTTTTTATCACTTTACTGACTCAGCATTGGATTAATACTGTCATGTAAAATTACCCATCTTCGATATTTTACCCAAATAATGAATAATAATCCTGAAATTTAATATCAAAGAAGTACGTAAGTCAATCATGTTTTCACAAATGTACTTTGAAGCTACCGCCATCTCCATAACAGAGACTATTAGAATTCCTAAATTAGCTTTCTCTGACTGCTTTTATGCAATTTCAATTTCACTCAATGGTATAAAGATGCTGTTAAAGCAAAAAACAGAAAGTATCTGCCTACAATCATGAAAGTTGACAGTGAAACTAGAATTCTCAATTGCCATAATTCATCCTCTTATTCACGAAAGAAGGCCTGACCTAATCAGACAGCTGTTGGTCATATCAAGCTGTAATTTCAGCCCAGCACTAGACGTTTCCCATGCCAAAAGGTCATCCAAAGAGCTGTGGGTCCATAGTTCATTCTATAGTTAAATACTTACAGATTTAATAAAATCATAAGTTGTTTTTTTTAACATTCAATGGATATGGTTTGCTGGATCATGTCTGTAATCAAGTTACATAATAGAAACAATGGAGTGTAATTCCAACCAAACAGTCATATATTACTGTCATTAATAATTATAAAACCAATAATTATATCCATCTGTGAACTGCTTAAGAGAATAAAGCCCTGTGTGAGCTAATCACATTTAATACTTGCCATAATACTATGAAATGCATTCTATTTCTTCTTCTTACAGATGAGGAAAATGAGACAAAGGTTTAACAAGTTTTCCACCTAGGTAATGTTGTCCATAATTCACGTCATCCAAACAAAAACACAACCACTACCATCTGTCAATTTCATCTCTCAGCGGGCTGCCAGGGTATTCATGGCTGTCAATCTGTAAAGGTCTCCATAGCTTCATCTTTCTGTTGGGTTTGACCTGACACCTTTGTTGTTAGCAATCCATCCCTTCACACAGAAGTCTGCTATCTCCAAAGTCTGTACCATTATTCCTTATGCTTACAAGTGTCATGAGAACTCAAAATAAAATAACTAACTACTTATATATGAAAACTAACCTCAATTTTAGGTGTTGATGCCAACAAAACTGACTCTCCATAAATGAAACAAAACCCTACCTGGTCCCGTGACATCCTCGCAATCAGTCATTCCTGCCCTTGAGCACATTGTTGACTTTGTTGCCCCTTCTCATTGAGGGTCTTCCTCTTCTTTGCTGACAGTTTACCTAGCATCCTGAAAAACATATCAAAAGTATGTGAAATGGAGACTTGTCCTACCTCTCATAAGAATTTTGGCCCTACTTTGTACAAGAGAGAATTAGAGATTTTCTGGCAATCCATGGTATAGTCCATATTCTTTGCCAGTACCTTAAGTCTTCTTTGGTCTTCCATATTCATTATCCACCTTTTCCACGCAGAAGAGGCTATTTAAAATACCAATGCTTTTGTCCAGCACATCTTAGTGAAATCTCAAAGTGAACTATTTGTTTTTGAATACTTTAAAAGAGGTCTTTTGTAGGATATTTGTCCAATATAATATGTGGTCTAGTTCCTGACGACTGCTTACTTTAGCACTGATTGTAAACCCAAGTGTGGAAACTAGAGTCCAGACCCTCAACAAGCTAAACTGTGAGCTGCAAAACACCAGATTCAGAACAGACGGATCCTCTTCTTGGTGGAACTCTTCTCTGTACTCCTTCCTAGTCCCCTTACTAGGACCCATACTTTTAGTTATAATTTTGCTCTTAATTGTTCCTTGTCTCCTGCAAAAGTCAACTCCGTGAAATCACCCGTATAGCAGTTTACCAGATGATGCTACAGCAATACCAACCTCTCCACCCTGTGCCAAGCCGGAACTCCCAGTACTCTGGCTGAAAAGCCCCTCCCCTTGGTCTTCGTCCATTACCAACAGGAAGTAGCTACAGAAGAGACCAACTCCACCCCTTTTCACTATAAGGCAGAGTCTGGTATGCCTGGTCTTGGCACAAGAGACTCCATTTTGAGTTCGGCACCTCCACCTTAGCTCTCAGAACTCACCCCTCCCTGGCCTCTCCTCCCCTCGCTGAAAACCTAACCTTCTAAGAACCAAACATCCCCAGAGCCAGGAAGTTCTTTGAAGATATGGTCACTCCACCCGTCCTTGACATAGAGATAAGATTAACGACCTTCTCCCTTCTGAAGCACCTGTGTGCACAAATCCTCCCCAGCTTTGATCCTTCCCAGCTGTGCCTGCCAGCAGTGGGCAAAAAAAAACCCTGCCAGGATTTTTCCCAGGGCGGCTTCAATAGCTCAATACCCTGAGTTGCTGAACCCGCCCGCAAGCTTCTCAATAAAGCCTGCTTCTAAAACTTTACCAATTGGATCTTTGGTTCTGTTTCGCACCCCAATAAAACTTACATTCTTGGCGCCGGAAACCCAGGATAGGTGTGTGGCTCCCCCCTCCTTTGGGGGGTCCCCTGACAGCCCCTCTTTCTTCCCTAAATTTCCAGGACCTTTAGGCACGATGCCCGGAATAGGCATGCAGCTCCCCACTCCTTTGGGGGTCCCCTGAGACCAAGTAAATTGAAATCCTTGACCATGTCTATCTTTTCTCAGCTGATTGTGACATTGCTTGTCTGTTCAGTTAGGAAGATTTGGGAGAGAAGTAGAGTGTATGTTAAATATGATCCACTCTGAAGTCTGTCATCTGATCTTCATCAGTAAGCCTTTCAAAGCCTCTTAAGGTTATGGCCTCTTCATATTTTAGGCTGTTAATGAGTTTTACTATCATCCCTATACTACAACATTCTTCATATAGCACAATTTATTGGATTATTGGTTTTGTACACACATTGCACATAAGTGTGATTAAAATATGCACATCCTTGATGGTTTTAAAACACTCAACATCCCCTTGTTCTGAACAAATAACTACTCCTTGGTCTTTGTACAAGTTCCTCATAAACACCACCAATTGTCCTGGAATGCTCATTTTTCTTCATTATTCATGATGTGTTATGATCCACAAAAGTGATGACCCATACCAATAACTTAGTATAGTCAGTAAACACTGGTAAACAGCCTTCTGGTATTCTCTGCTTTCAGCCAAGATCTTGCATCAGTACTGATACCCCGAGTTTCACATCCTCTTCAGAATCCAGCTTAATCCTAGGCAGACCCTTGTCAATGCACTGCAGCAATAGTTTTTGAAGTGTCTTTGGCAAAACTTTACTTGCTATTAATGATACTATTCAAGAGTTTCTGCATTCTGTCGAATCGACTTTCTTTGGAATGGGCATAAATATCTCTTCTGGTCAAATGGAGAAGTATCTGTCTGTCTTTCCAATTTTTAGGCCTAGAAGAGTAGCACTTCCCACATGGCATCCATTTGTCTATAAGTCTCCCTTGGTGTTCTCTCAATTCCTGGTACCTCGCTTTCACCAAGAAATTCAGTGCCAATTGGTTTTTGATCATATGTTCCCTTCTGAAATGGCTGAACATCAGCCAATTACATTTGGTGCAGTGACTCCGGGTATTCCATCGTCTTTTGCTGCTTCCTACATCATTCAATATTTTGACTGTAAAGTCCTCCAGCATGGCAATTTAAGGCTTGACTTTTTCTTCAATTCTTTCAATTCTGAGCATGTTCTCTCCTTTTGGTTTCCTAAAAACAAGTCTTTGCAACTTCATTATACAGATTTATTTTGTTTTCTTTAGCTTTGAAATATTCCATTTAACTCTTTCGCTTCATTATCCCCTCCGTTTGTTTTAACTACTTGCTCTGTATTCAGGAGAAAGTTTCAATCTCTTCTGACATCCATGTTGGTCTTTTCTTTCCTTGACCAACTCAAAGAAACCTTTTCGTTTCTTCATGGGTAATGCTCTTGATGCCATCCAACAATTCAACTGGCCTTCAACCATTAGCATTCGTTGAAAAAACATTTGTTCTTGAGATGCTATTTAAATTTACATGGGATGTGTTCAAGACCATGTTCTGGCTCTCGTGGACTTGTTCTAATTTTCTTTAGCTACAGCTTGAACCTGCGTATGAGCAATTGTGGTCACTGTTGCAGTTGGTCCTTGTCCTTGATATTCACCTTCTCTATTGCCTCTTTCAATAGATGTAGTCTATATTATCCCTGTGTATTCCAAAAAGGGAAATCCTTGTGCGTAGTTGCCTTTTCTGTTGTTTAAAAAATTTTGCAATGAATAAGTCATCTGTCTTGCAATAATCTCTCATGTGATTTCTTGCGTATGTAGAGGCATCAAAAGTAGAGGGGAAGTCACAATAGAAGCTACAAGGACATGAGATTATATAAAGAGCTGAAGGTCTTCAGGGATATAGACATAGTTTTCACTGAACAGACACATGGGATGTTGAGCAAATTAATGCATCAAAAGGCAAATTTATATTCTTTCAGGGATAAACTGGCATAGCGGGAAATTTTTAACATTTTCAATCAACTAAAGTCCGTGTTATCCATCACTTACCAGCTGGGAGATTTTAGGCACAAAAGTAAGCTCTGTTTACCATGATGCTTCTAGGCAGCAATCCAACTGAGTTCAGATTTTATAGTGAGGATTAAGTCACACAATGTATTTAAGTTGCAATCACCCAGAAAGTGATATTAGAGTATTTCATTTTGTCAAATGACATAGAACGCCAACGTACAAGAAACACCGCTAGGTGCCGCACTGCTCTCCTAAGAGTTGCTGTGCTTGAGCCAATTTTTGTAGCCACGTGTCAACCATCCGGTGGAGGGTCCTCATTTTTCCTGAGACATTTCTTTTCCAAACATGATGTCCTCCTCCCGGAATTGGTCCTTCCTGATAACATGTCCAAAATATGTCAGACAAATACTTGTGGCATTTCTAAAAGAATTAAGACATAAAAAACTTGCACATGAGTGTTCATGCCAGTGTTGTTCATAATTAGTAAAAGATGGAAAGACTATAAATGTCATCAACTTAAGAACTGATAAATAAAATGTCATATTACATAAGGAAATTATTTGGCCATAAAAATGAACAAGGACTCAAATTGATAATGCTTTAACATAGGTGAACTTTAAAAGCATTATACAAAAATATCAGTCATAAAAGACCACATATTGTACAATCATACATGAAATATCACAAATACGAAAACCTATGGAGATAAAAAGTAAATTAAGTTGTTTAGAAATAAGGAAATTAAAAATTGCACTATAATAACTAAACAGTAGGATTTTGGGGGGTAATAAAATATTCTGATATTAATGTGATGATTGCTGTGTAATTCTATGAATATATTAAAATTATAATATCAGTATTATTAAAAATAATCACACATTAAGTAGATGAATTTTATGGTATGTGAATTACTTCTCAACAAACTGTTCCAAAGAAATTAACCTTGACTTTTTCTAAACATGCAAAGCTGTTTTAGAGTCATAAATAGTGTGGCAATACCTGGAGGGTGGAGGGAAGGAGGGTGGAAAGGGGGAACCGATGACAAAGATCTACATATAACATCATCCCTGGGGAGTGGACAACAGAAAACTGGGTGAAGAGAGATGTAGGAGAGTGTAAGATATGGCAAAATACTAATTTATAAATTATCAAGGGTTTATGAGGACAGGGGAGCGGGGAGGGAGGGGAAAAATGAGCAGCTGATGCCAGGGGCTTGGGTGGAGAGCAGATGTTTTGAGAATGGGGAGGGAAATGAATGTACAGATGTGCTTTACACAATTGATGTATGTATGGATTGTGATAAGAGTTGTATGAGCCCCTAATAAAATGATTTAAAAATTTATCATATCACTACTATTATTAAAAATAATCACACATTAACTAGATAATTTTATGGTATGTGAATTACTTCTCAAACCATTCCAAAGAAATTAACTTTGACTTTTTCTAAACATGCAAAACTGTTTTAGAGTCATAAACAGAGTGGGACACTGGGAGGGTGGACGGAGGATGGGGTGGGAAGGGAGAACTGATTACAGGGATCTACCTATAACCTCCTCCTCCCTGGGGGACGGACAACAAAAATGTGGGTGAAGAGAGATGTAGGACAGTGTAAGATATGATAAAATAGTAATATATAAATTATCAAGGTTTCATGAGGGAGGAGGTATCAGGTAAAGGGGGTGGAAATGAGGAGCTGATGCCAGGGGCTTAAGTGGAGAGCAAATGTTTTGAGAATGGTGAGGGCAATGAGTGTACAAATGTGCTTTACATAATTGGTGTATGCATGGATTGTGATTAGAGTTGTATGAGCCCCTAATAAAATGATTTTTCAAAAAGATTTTAAACCCTTATGTAGATATGAATTAAATAGGTTGACTGATTTTCCCATAATATTTTAATATCGTGTTGTCACAATTTTAAAAGACTACAAATATTTATAAAACACAAGATTTTTAAAATAGTTCATTGCCAATATTTGTGTATATCTTTCTCCATATAGACAGAGAAAGTTAGAGGAAAAACTCCTAAATTATCATTTGCTTTATTGGCTATATATTCATGATGATTTTATTATAAATACATCTTATCTTCAAAGAAATATTTCAATAAAATTTTTGATCAACTGAAAAATTATTTCTGAAATCCAGAATTTTCAGTAACCATACTATTCTAATCAGGATCCTGATCACAAAGAAAAAGTATACTTCTAATTTTCACTTTATCAACCACATTTTTACAAAGAACAAAGCCTAGAACAGGGGTTAGCTGGCTTGCCCAAGTTATTATGACTTCTGACACTTGACTGGGGTCTATTTCATCAAATATGCTCTCTATTGAGATGCTTTTAAAAATGTTTTTGAAATAAGCATATGCATATTAGGAACTTGAAAATAGGGTCCATCATCTTGTGTACCTTTTGTCTAACTGCCTCTACTCAATCTTATAGACTATAGTACAAATTGAAAACCAAGAAATGACATTGGCTCTATACTACTAAGTAGACTACATATCTTATTCAGTCTTCACTACTTTGTACATGGATATGAGTCTATGTGATCATGTGTATACCATTCTATAAATTTTCCCAGATATATAAGTTGCTTTTGCAAGTGCAGTCTACAACAGCCAACGCTAAGAGCTGGGTGGCAGATTGTTTCAGAATAATTAGACAGCTCATTTTCTAATATTGAGTCTCCATATTTCATAAGTTCAGTTCTTCTAGATTTGGCATTATTTCTTTCCACCTCTAATTGGATATGCCTGAACAAATAACTAAAGATTTATACAGTAAATGGATAGAGAAATTAAAGGAAAAGGGCTAAAGCTAATAGTACAAAATTGGTCACAGTTGATGCTATAATTTTTATTAAGGAAAGTAATTAGATGAGGTCTTTACACATTCATAAACTTCTAGAAAGAAGTCTGTGCTTCAGGTTCTGTGGAAATCATACAGCACTAGCAACTTCGGCCTGAAAAGCATGTCATCTTTACACTGCAGAGGGGAACAGGTGGATCACAGATGTCCTTGCATGTCAACTTGAAACACTTCTGCATCTATTTTCTTTCTTTCTGTAGATGCACCACGAGGAGACTGACTCAATCTATGCTGGGCTCATTCTATAAATATCTAAGCTGATTTTATGACAGCACATGTTGGTAATAAAATACTCACTCCCCACTCTGAGTGCAACAAAAATTAAAGGAGTATTTTTAGAAATGTAGTTTTCATCAATAATGACCCAGTGTTCCATGTCTATTACTTAATAATTTTCTCCAGAATATGTTCCTTAGATTTTAACTTTACTAGCCATATCTTCTTTATTCTAAATGAAGAAAATGATATTTACTGTGCTGATAGCTATTATGATTAACTACCAAACTAAACATTTTAGATATATATTTATAGTTTTTAGTTTGGTAGTTAACTCACAGTAGCAATCAGCATGCATAAATGCAGATACAATATAAAGATGCCCTTTATAGCCATATACTTTGATTATGACTTTAATATAATGTTTAATGCATATAATGTCACATACTTCATTGTCTGCTAAAGGGTATGTTATTTTATATTATTTTCTCAAAGACTGAAAAACAGTTTAAACACAATTGAAAACCTTATCCAATGCTGAAGGAACTGCAAAATGGTACATCTATTTTGTAAAGCCAGTGTGGTATTTGAAGACCTATAAATAGAACTACCATATGACTGAGCATATCTATGCCTATATATATGGCCAAAGACTTGAAAGCAGGACCATAAACAGCTACATATGTGACAATGCCTACTGCAACATTATTCATAATTTCAAATTGTAGAAACAATTAAAAAGTTCATCCATAGGAAAATAGAAATTAAAAAGTGGTCCACAGTGAAATGCTATGGCACTATATAGTAAAATGGAATTCACATACTACAGCATGGGTGAATCTTGAAAATGTTAGGCTGAGAAAAGTAACTCAATCACCAAAAGAAGTGTTTTAAATTATTTATATGTATAATAAGAATAGGCAAATGTATGGAGAGCAAAGCTTCTTCGGGGTGACTAAGGGGTAAAAAGGGAGAGAGGCTGTGTCATTGTTTAGGAGATTATAATTCATTCACTGCTATTGAGATAAATATCAAGCATCTACCTTTGTATTGGGCAATAATGTAATAATTTAAGATGTTGATGTAGTTTTATGGTTTTTGCATTTATCCTATACAAGTATTAGTATACTGATATATATGCATTAGTACCCTATACATGTAATTGCAAATTATAGAAATGATCAAAATATTCAATAGGTAACAAAATTGCAAAGTGGTCCACAGTGAAATGCTACAAAGTCATACAGAAAAATAGAGCTTTGGTACCTATTATAGCGTGGATAAATTCTGAAAATGTTGGCTTGAGTGAAGTTACTCAATAACAAAGAAATATATTATGATCTTATTTATATGATATAATGAAAATAGGCAAATGTATAGAGATAAAAGCTCATTGAGTATAAAATTTTCATTTTCTTTGTAAGAATATTTATGTGTATATATAGATGGAGATACACAAATATGTATATGCAGATATACAAATGTAAAGCAATAGTGTAGAATGACTATCAAGATGTAAATAACAGTTATCCCAGATTTAAGGGATATTGAGTAACTTTTTCTTATAATTTTCTCTAAACCATATTTTTAAAGAAAATCAAATATAATGGGGATAAAGTCAAACATATGTAGCTAATATTAATGCTTTTTAATGTAAAATATCTTATGTACTTTGGCACAACCCAACACAAAGAAAAAATTATCCTCACAACTGGGTCAACAAGCAACACCACGATTAACAGAGAGAAGATTGAAGTTGTCTTGAATTTCATTTGGCTTGGATCCCTAATAGGTGCTCATGGAAACGGCAGTCACAAAATCAAGGAAAACAGCGGATTCAGCAGAACCGCTGCAGAAGACCTCTTTAAAGTGTTAAAGAGCAAAGACATTGCTTTGAGGAATAAAATATGGCTGACCCACCCTTAGGTATTCTCAATCGCTTCATATGCATGAAGGAATACAAGGAATAAGAAAAACTACCCGGGTTAATGCATTTGAATAAGGACGTGGTGGGAGAAGACTGAAAGTCTCGTGGACTTGCAGAAGCATGCGCAGACTTGTCTTGAAAGAGTCGAAGCAGAATGCTCCTTGCAGCAAAAAGAGGGAGGCAGAACGGCATCTCAAATATTTTGGACATGTTTTCAGGAGAGACCAGTCACTTGGAAAGGACATCATGCTTGATGAGCGGAGGTTCATCTATAAAGGGGTTTTCTCACTAGGATGGACAGACACACTGACTGCACCAATGAGGTCAAAGATAACAATGATGAGGATGTTGCAGGATCAGGTAGTGTTCTTTCTGTTGTCTTAAGGGCTGCTATGCAAAGTCATTTGATTATGTGAGCCCGAACAAATTATAAAATACATTGAGAAAATGAGATTCCAAAACATTTCATTCTGTTCATTTGCGACCTGGACTCGGATCAAGAGGCTGCTGTGGGGAGAGAATGAGAGAACACTGCATGGTTGAAATCAAGAAACATGGGTATCTTGGTAATGTCCTTTCCCTCTACTCAGTCTGAAAGCTCAGCAAATAATCCGAGAGACTGCTCTATATAAAGGCTTGGAGAAAGCCTTTCTGACAACCTGTGGTATGCAAATGATGCAACCTTGCTTAAACACTTGATAATGAAGGTCAAAGATTGTAGTTTTCAATAAGGAAAAAGAAATGCTCACAAATGAGCCAACAGATAACATGATAAATGGAAAATGATAGACGTTGTCACAATGCCATGTAGCTTGATCAATAAGTATAATCAATACTTACGGAAGTAGCAGACAAGAGTTCAAATATTGCATGGGGCAAATCTGCTGCACGAAACCTCTTTAAAGGTTTGAAGAACAAGGATGTCACTTTGAGAAGATCATATGCATGTGAAAGTTGGACATTGAATAAGAAGAGCAAAATTTTTAAAATCTATGCATTTCAATTGTGGCACTGGTAAAGAATATTGAAAGTACCATGGACTACAAAAGAATCAACTCATCTGACTTGTTAGAAGTATGACCAGAGTTCTCCTTAGCCAGAAGGTTAGCACGTATTTTGGATGTTAGCAGAAGAGGCCATCATGAAAAGCGCATCGTGCTTGGTAAAGTCAAGGGGCAACAACCAAGCAGAAGACTCAGGGAGATGGACAGACACAGAGGCGGCAAAAATGTGCTCAACTGTAACCTTCATTGTAAGGAAGCACCGGCCCGGCAGTGTTTCATTCTGTTGTACTGAGTCAGAAGCAACTTGCTAGCAGCCAACACCAACGGTGGTGATGAACAGAAGCACTCGATAGTATCTAGCAACATAACACTTGCATAGTAGGTTGTTAGGTGTGCACACCTAATTGGGTTTTGGTGTTATATTTTTTAAAAGCTACCTCTATGCTGTCTACAACCTAACAAAGCAGTAAATCCATTGCATTAAGTTTGTTCCAAATCCTCGTGATCCTATGGGACTAAGCAGTACTGCCCCAACGGGATTTCCGAGCTGTACATCTTTATGGCAGCAGACTGCTACGTCCTTCTACAGGGGATCAGTGGGTGCATTTGAACCACCAACCATTTGGTTATCAGCATTTTAGTCACTGGAGGTGGAGGATGCATTAAAAGAATAATTTTCCTTGCACTGACAATTTTAAAGAAAAAATAAGAGAGCACACCTCAACAATAACAATCAGTAATGCTGTAAAAAAAAAAAAAGCGGGGTTAGCTTTAAGCTCAAACTGTTTCTCAGCATTTTCATTCAGTAGCACACAGAATGGCTTGCATCAAACATTGACAAATACTTGAGAAATTAAACAAACGATTCTGACAAACCTTACAGTGCAAGCAGTAGCTGCCTCTAGAACCCCAATGCCACATTGATCTTACAGAGTCGAGCTATCTGAACCCTAGGAAAGGTGGGCTCGGCTTTTCTTCCACGGTAGGAAACCCTTAACCTCCAGAAACACAGCATACAACACAGTTCTTATTTTGGAAAGGAAGAGCACCCCAAAGCTTAAGACAATATATTGTTTGTTTTGGGGGTTTCTTACCCTCAGTTTTTTTTTTCCTTCTCTGCTTCATGCTGCAAGGAGCAAAGAGAGATAACCCCATAAGAAGCCCCTCCTAAACTTCAAAACTCTGCTTCGGATTTGAAGACAGATGTAGGATGTCTGCTGGTTTTGATAAGAAAGGACAGAGCCTTGGGAAGTGGAAAGAAACACACAAGTGGATTCATTACTCAACTTAGCAAAATTATGGCAAATAAAAATTGCACTACTTGTGTGATGAGAAAGTTAGCGAAACTTAATTCCAATGCAAATATATTTGTAGCAGGAGAAATTTAATATACTGGCTAAAAATTATCTTAACTATTCCATGCTATTATAGCTAAAATAACTCAGTTAAAATGCTTTATAAACTAAGTAAAATGCATTTCCATTACATTCTAAATATTTTTCTCTTTGAAAACAGTAGTGATACAATGAATTATGAAATCTTGCTTCATATTTTGTTATTATAAGCATCAAATCTGATAAGCAAACGAGTTGCGAACTTGAATTCCATTCAGATTAAAACTTATGGTTTAACAAAGAAAATACTCAAGCACTAACAAATTAGAAACAAAATAACATCATTCTATGCAGGAAAACTGTTTGAAACAGAAATATAGAACTCTATGGTCTAGTTAGCTTCCAATCACAGAAATTCAACAGTCATCCATGCAATAAATCCTTCTAACTATAAAATGTTATGTCTGTGTTTAATAATCTTATTTAATTTGGATATAAATGGCATTTCTAGTACCATACTACCAGCTTCTTCTATCATTAAATCCAGGCTTAGTTTCATAAATTTCTAAAATAATTCTAATTCCTGGAAAAAATAAGATTCAGAAATTCATAACTTTTTCAAGCTCTTAAAACATCTTGACCTTTCAACAGAATCTGATTTATTAATTACATATTAATTTATTAGCTTCTGGTTTAATGATTCAATTTATTCAAACCTTTCTAATATAAAACTCTCTCCTAAAATGAAAGGTCTTTGAGAAGGAAACATTTCTAGAGGCTATAATGCAACAAAGCAAATTTTGTAAACATGTCTGTGATTTGCTCAATTAAATAGAAAAACATTCTTAATTTTCTTTATGCTATGCCAAAATCACAATGATTAAGGAAACATTTTCTGGACAAAAATAAATTCCTCAGTCAAAACATTTATAAATCAAAATGAACTTTCATCCTGAAAGCATTCTCACATCTTCAATTTTGATTGTATGTTAAATATTATAATAGTGGTTTTAAAAGAGCATAAAAAAATTAAGGCTTTACAGAAATGTGGCAGCCCAATGTCTATTGAGAAATAGACATTTTCATCCCTCAGTGTAAAAGTAATTTACTAAGTGAATTAAATATGCAGGCTGATTTTTACAATATTAAAGAACTTTTCATAAATCTACAAATGTAGAAAACAAATCCATTAAAACAAGAAAAATAGAAGTTCACAAAATTTAAGATTTTCATTGATTATGTTAGCTATCCTGAAGACCAATATACAGAGGTAGTTTTATCATTTGTTTCTTTCTTAGCTTAAATCCCCCTTCATCTTAAAAACCTCCCTAGAAGCGACTTGACTGACCATTTACCTGAACCAGTATCTCTTTCCTATGTCTCCTTCTTTGTGCCCCTCATTGCCATATCCTAATTGTGTTTGTTTCCTTGTTAGGAAGTTCTAGTTCCCACTAAAATATAAACTTGATAAGGGAAGACATTGCATATTTGTTTATTGCTGAATTATCAGCCTATTATTTATTAGAAAAATATGAATTTTTTAGTGATCTCTTTAAATTTGACCACAGAAAGTAGCTTGCTGGTGCTTCAATACTTACTCTTCAAGGATCTTTCCCTCGTCTTCACTAGACAACCCTTTATTCACATTCTTCACTTCTCAGCTCCTGTGCTGTGAAGTTTCCCACAACTACCTAAGAACCCAACGCCACTGTATCTCTTCTTCATTATTTGCTGTGCTTTACTTGCTTCTGTGTTGGAAAGCTAATCGCAAGGTCAGGAGTTCAAGCCACCATCTGCTTCAAAGGAGAAAGACAAGGCTGTCCACTCCCATAGAGAAGGACAGCTCAGAAACCCACAGGAAGAGTCCCACCCTGTCCTTTGGGGCCACCATGAGTCCGAATCAACTTGATGGCAGTGAATTTGCTTTTATAGTTCAGTGTTTTTCCCACTAGAACAAAATGCTAAGAGAGGGCATGAGATATCGTTTTGATTCTTGGTTTTTCCAAGATCCACCATAGTTGGCATGCAAAAATATCTATTGTAAATTTCTTCAGAAAGAAGCAACCAGGTTTTTAGGGGAGAACACCATTCTGATCTAGCTATTCTTTCATGTGGCTACATGACTTAATTTATACCTGAAGGTGTTCTTACAGCCAGTTTCTAATAAACATAGCACAGTGGTTAAGTTTAAGAGCTCAGATTTCCTACCTTAGATCTAACATTTATAAAATATGTAACCTCAAGTAAGGTGCCTAAATCTACTAATCAGTAAAATAGGAGGAAAAATTGGCTAAATATATTAAGCATTTGCAATGTTTCATACATATGTTCAGCCACTAACTCATTTAATCTGCCCAGCAAATCTGTAAGATAAGTGTTGGACTTCAGAACCCAGGATTTAAGTGCAACCTAGTTACTATACTCTACCATAGATTCACCTATGAGGGGGCTTCAAAATCTTCATGGATCAATTCCAGTATGATTTCATTTGCTTTTTTCCTCAACATTTTTAAAACCCCCTCCACCCCTGATATTTTGTTGCTATTAGATGCCCTAGAATAGGTTCCAACTCAGAGCAACCACGTGCAGAGCAGAATCAAGCACTGCTCTGGGCAACGCAATCTCAGCCATCAGTCAGGTTGGACTCCTGTTGCAGCACCGTGTCACTCCCTCTCAGGGAGGGTTTCCCTCTTTTTTTGTGGCTCTTCGTCAAGCTCTGGTGGCATCTTGGTTACAGTTGAAATGATCTGTGAGATTGGAATTTTGAAACTACCAGAAGCTCCAAGGGGGAAAAAATGGGACTATATAGAGTGTGAGTCTAGAAAACTCACAGGGATGGTTCTACCAGGTCTTATAGGATCCCTATGAGTCAGCATTGACTCTCTGGCAGTGTTTGGTTTTGGTTTTTCTACAAAGCATGATGTCCTTCTCCAGGGTCTGGTCCCTCCTGATAACATGACCAATGTACATGAGATAAAATCTCACCATCTTCAATTCTGATCTTCCTGGCTGTACTTTTTCTAAAACAGAATTGTATGCACTTGCGGCAGTCCATGGTATTGCCAATATTCATCACCAACATCAAAATTCAAAAGAATACAATTCTAACATCCCCTTTTCCCAATATTAAGTATCCCTTTGTTCTATTTGTAAGACTTTTCTTGGTCTATGTACAGGTTCCACAGGAATGCTAATTAAGAATCCCCATTCTTTGCAATGTTAGCCAGTACAATGATTTTGCATGGTCCATAAACCACAGATAAACACCTGTCTGATATTCCTTGCTTTCAGCCAAGATCCAGTTGATACCAGCAGTAATAGAAATGATATCAGAGATCATGTGAAAGAATTTTGAGAAACCAACAACTTTTCATTGCAATTTTTATTTTCAACAGCATGAATAGCAACTATGTATGGGAAGTTCACCATGAGGAATGCACAGGAACCAAACTGACTATGTCTGTGGGAAGAGGTGGTGGAGAAACTCACTATCATCAGCAAAACAAGGCCATCGGCCATGAATTATGTAATTGATCACCAATTACAAGCTCAAGTTAAAGATGAAGAAAGTTAAAACTAAAACAAATACACAAGAGCAAAAATATGACTGCTTGTACATCCTTTCTCAATTTAGAGACCATCTCAAAAAAAGATCTGACACATTGACTACATGGCCAAAGACCAGACAAGTTGTAGGATGAGATCAAGGATATCATATGAGGGAGAAAAAGTACATGAGAAAATAAGAGATCACTAAAAAGAGAAGAAATTAAAAGCCAAAAATTAATGTCCAAGAAGCTCTGAAACTTGCTCTGAAGGTAAAACTGATCAAGTGAATGGAAGAAATAAAAGAGCCGAGTAGCAGATTTCCAGGAGCAGGTCAAGAAGACACCGTCTTCTAGTAAAATATGCAAACAAAGGGAAGGAAACACTCAGCTGAAGAAAGGCCCAAGCCTCAAGTTGCAGTATTGAAGTAATATCTATGCTGTAGAGGTGTTCTGAGGCTTAAAATAAAATAAAATAGATGCACACCACAGCACATAGTAGGTCCCAGCAAATGGTACTTATACTTATTATCATATTAATAGTTCAGTCTTGTTTCTTAGTGTCAAGACAGGTACTGATCATTCTACATTTGTATTAGAAGCTAAAGTGATCGCTTCGGAATTACTTATAAAAGGGTGAATTAATTCAGTTCAGTAAAATGCTAATAACCACAATAGAAAAATGTCACAAACTGTTTCCCTTTTCTATAACATCATAGGGTCAAAAGGTAGCATTTCTCAGTACCTCCAACCATTTGAATTTTAGAAGTATTATTGCAACAGACAGTCAGTGTTGAAAGTGTAACTTCCCTCTAAAATCATTACCATAAAATCTTTCCAGGGTTGATGTAAGAGATGGGTCAGAACTCGATGGTTCATGTGATCCGGGAGTAGAGGTGAGGTCATGACAATGGCTGTCACAAGTCAACAGCAAGAGAGGGAGCACTCTTGGGTCACATTGCCAAGCTCCCTGGAGAAATCAAGCAACCCAATGGCCTCATATAAAATAATTGCAGCCCTGGAAACCCTGCCCGAAAGAGTTTCATTTCCATGCTCATCGGGCGTGCCCTCTTGGAACGGATTATATGGAAGCAAATGGCAGACTCATCACCAGAGGTCCCTTTCACAACAATTTCTGTGGTAGGAAGGAAGATATGTGAGATGGAGTGTTTCTACAACTGCAAATGTGAACTCACAGCTGTTTTAAGTAACTGTAACCAACTTATCAGTATGCTTCATAGATTAAAAGCAAAACATTTCAAAATAGCTTATACATTTCAAAATAGTTATAGCATCTACCCAGATGAGTCAGTCCCTACGTGAGCAATGTGTACATAAGTTCTCACAAAGAAAAAATTAATGATGGTAAACAGAAAGCTCCTTAAAAGACTTGTGTAAAGGTTTTGTTTTTTAATTAAGGTGTTTTAGACTAAAGTTATTAAAAACGAGTACGAAGCTTTAAAATATTTGATGAAATGATTTGATGAAAACATAATGATTTTTAAATTCCAAGTGGATTATGTAATTTAACTCTAAACTACTTAAAGCAAGTGAAGATATCCTACTTAAAAAGATACTGTCATAGAATCACCTCCTCCCAAGGGAAAGCAGAAGATAGTGAAAACTATAAGAAATAAAAAATAGATCAAAATGACAACCCAGGTGCACAGTCAAATGAGGTGAATAAAGCTGATGTTGTCCAGCTATTAAAAGATACAGCATCTGGGTTCTCAGAGGCTTATAGTGAAACAAGTGGCCATCTAGCATCTAGCGTGGAAGAAGCACACCGGCCTGTGTGACTATGAGGTGTCGATGGGAAGTTCAAGAACAAGCAACCAAATCGATAGGAAGAGGTGCAGATGTAGTGGACCCAATACCTACCTGTAAGAGTATTGGTCAGTCCCTCTGAGAAAGGCCAGACAGGACTGATATATCCAGGGTGCAGTATAGGACTGATGAACCACATAACTATCACCTAGTTCTTTACATTTCCTCCCTTTATTATTATGGTTTTTATTTGTTTTACCTCATTAATCATGATAGATTTGCATATGTTTATTTGTATATTTAAGATCATTCGGTCCATGAAAGCCAAGATAGATAGCCCTCAGAAACAATAACAGGAGTACATGGTTCCCTGGGGTACCGGAAGAGGGGGGTGGAGTAATAGGAGAATAGAGAGCTGAAAGCATTGATGGCTGAATAACCCCACTCGTGGGAATCAAACAACAGAATTGCATGTGAATAGCTAGATTGGATCCTGTGAGATATAGCCAAAAAAAACTATTATAGGGAAAAAGGGGGGCTCATGGGAGTAGGTGGGAGAAGGGGGAGATAAAAGGGAGCTGATATCAAGGAGATCAAGAAGAAAGAAAATGTTTTGAAACTGCGGTGGAAATTATACAATACTGCTTGATGTGGTTAAACTATGGGATGCTATGATATCTGTAATAGCTCCCAATAAAATGGTTATTTTTAAAATAGATCAAAAGAAAAAGATATGATGTTAAATTTTAACCTAACTACATATTCTCTCTAAGATCATAAAGATTTACAGTTTCAATAACTCACAGGGACAGTTCTATTCTGTCCTGTAGAGATGCATGAGTCAGAATCCACTCAATGGCAGTGCATTTGATTTGCATATCTATAATAATCCACTCTGACCAACCGCAAGCTCCCACAGAGCAAGACTGTTCACATCCCTAGTCACTGCATGGGGGGAATTCAAGGGAGGCTTCAGGAATCGGGGTGGGGGGCTCTGCAAATGGATTTGAGGATTTCCCTGTCATCCATAGACTTCTTATGCCTTGAAATTGACAGCAGCCAACCCCATAGCTTTTTCAAACAAAAAGCAGCAAGAAGCACATCTGCAAAGAGAGACAGAAGGAAGTAGAGGGGAGGGGCAGGGTGTTCAGGCCTGGGGGGGGGGGGGACAAAGAGAACAGGCAAAGAATCTCCTAAAAGAACTCTGGAAAGGGTCACCCATGTACTGTAACACTAAGAGGGTCCTTCAGTGGAGGTGACAGAAGGCAGGTCTGAGCGCAGGGTGTTTGCAGTGGGACTGAGGGTGACCTGCAAGGTTAAGAGGAACTAAGAGAGCTGTCCTGCACTGATGAAGGAAGATGCTGCCTCTGTACATTCTGGTCCTTATCCTGCCCTGCCTTGTAGCCTGTTTATCCTGACTCCGTAATACCCTGCTCCTTACAGAACCACTCAGTACTAACTCTGGACTGTGGTTTTGTGTGAACCTTGTGACAGGTTATTGACCCCTGAGATGCAGAGCATGATGTGTGGGGGGATGACGGGGTGGGGTGGCAAGGCTGGGTCAGAATTGGTAAAAAGGTTGGAGACAGGAGATATATCGAATATATCTCCACCTCTTAGGGATTGACCTAGGGCTGATCTTAGTTCATATTAGGACACCTACCTCATAGTTCGATAAGTTGAGACACTACTACGGTTTCTGTTGCTCATGTTACTTTATGTCTACCCTGCATTCCCTGCCTCTCCTTTTCTGCTGTTTCCCTTCAACACACAGCTGGAATATGTGTATACTCTTAGAAGCTCTCCCCAAATTATCCTCCCTTCACCTGAGCTCCTAAAATATCCTGTTAAAACTCTTTATAAGTGGATGAAATGGCATGAAGTACATCATATTCCTATCCACAGCACCTGTTCTCAGACCTAGCACAAAGAAGGTACCTACCGATGTTAGGTTATAAATTAATTATTAATTATAATCCAGAGGTACTATATCTTTTTTAATTATTCAACATTAGAAATAAGCTAACATTAAGGAAATGCATTTCTTCATAAAACTGCAGCATTCTACTAAGCAAAATTGAATGTATAAATTTGAATTTAACATGTTTAAAAACCAGTTGCTAGCTTTTGAATTAACACAATCAAATTGTGATCAAAGGTCCACCATGTGCATTTGAGTCAGTATTCTCTGAACAGTAAAGCTATCAGGTCATTATATCATTGTAAAATATATTATTTAAAGGTACTAGGAAACAAATAGAGAGCTACAGTAAGCTCTGGACTACTAACTTCAATGTCTGTGGTTCAAATCTACCAGCTGCTCTAAGGACAAGGTTGAGGCTATCTCTCCCATAAAGGTTTGAGCCTTAGGAACCCATGGCAAGATCGTTAGGGCTCAGGATTGATTCAATGGAAGTAGATTGGAGTAAGAATTAAACACATGAAATGATGCTAATGGTTTTGTTATACATCTCTCACTTATCAATTATGAATATGGTCTCTACTTGAGTCCCCCACGCCATACTTATCATAGCTGCTACCCAGTGACTGACCTAAAGGCAAGCGACGATAGAGAATACTAAATTCACTGAGGCTTAAACTGCTGATTCCTCTGAATGCTATGTCTTCAATGCCTGTATGGATGTATAAGATGAGCATGGAAATGACAGTCCTCATTGAACAGTTAAATGTGTGTGTACAGACACACACACAAAAATATATTCTTTTTCTAGTCAATGCAAGTTTAATGTTAATTTCTCTCATAAAGTGTTACCAAATACAACAAGGGAACTGTGTTCTGTGGATAGTGGCCAAAAGAGCATTAAGAAAACCAATTGTCACTGGGTCAGTTCCAATTCAGGATGGCCCTAAGGCAGAGGTCTCAGTGGCACAACATTCCTCGAGGTTTCAATGGCTGCTTTGTACAAGTAAATCACCAGATCATTCTGTCGGGCAAGGTAGACTTACAAAAGACCAGCCAACAGGAAGCTTAAAAGAATATTGCATTACCGAACCAGCTTATTTAATTTATCCTCTATATTTTACAAATATTTTGGGCATGCACTGAGTGTAGGGCACTGGAATATAACTGGATATAGAAGAAACCCAAAGTTGTTGTGTGTTTTTTTAATCCCTCTGTTCTCAAAAAGGTTTATCATTTACAGGGATATTATTTGTGGTCGGATCATAAACAAAATTAAGTGGAAGGTAAGGAGTTTGAAATTAAGTTTGGTAAACATGTAAAGATCATTGATCGTTTAGGAGCATGAATCCGGGGACGGTCCAGAAGCAGTGGAGAGAGCAGTCTGAAGACCAGCAGGAGGCTGCGGCGTACGTCCATGAGGAAAGCAGAAGCTCCTGGAGCTAGGGAATTCGAGGTTATAACCTACAAGAATTATTTTTGTCATTAGGTCTTAGGACCTACAATAGTTCACTTCCTCATCAGAAATGATTCCTCCCATCGGATGCTGTGCATCTACAATGCTTTGACCTTACCTGTTTCATATACGGTAATTTAGAGTGTTGGGTTTTAATTATTCACCTGAGCATTTATATCCTTAATTAAGGAGACCTGGTGGTCAATTGATTTAACAATCTGTAACAAATATGTTGGCAACTGGATTCACCTAGTGGCTCTAGGGGAGGAAACCTGGAAAACAGGATCAACTCACTGCCAGCCTGTGGACTCCCACTCCGAGCGCCTTAGAGGAAGGTGGGGTTCTGAGATTGTAACTCTGGGCGGGAGTAGAAAGCATCCTCTTCCTCTTGCAGTGATTTTTAACCTGTGATTGACAACCACTAAGCCGCCGCAGCAGCCTAACCACTTTACGGGGCATGGTACTCTGTCACATGGGATCATTGTAAGCCGAAATTGACTTGGGGCACCTACCAACAGCAGTCACTTAACTGAACTCTATATTTTTAGAGCAGAGACTTAGCCAAGATCCTCTTTATATCTCCAGTGCTAAATACATGACAGCAAGGGAGTCGTAGCTCACTGTGAAAGGTGTTATGGAGGGTGTGATTACGTTATACTTGTCACTTGGAGAACCCTGAGAGAAATACCTGTTTTCCCTGCTGTCAATGGTTATGTTTTTCTAGAGAAATTGGATTAATTTTATCATATGACTAATAGGAAATATAAACTAGGTTTTTTCTTTCCCATTGGCTATTTGAAGTTTAAAACAACTTCTACTCTTCAATAACAAGAGCACATATGCTGTCATTTTATTTATATAAAATGCTCAATCCCTGTCTGCATCTTTTCTTTTACTTCCTTTGTACCACTTGCTTTATCTCTTCTAATTACCCAATTTTTTTGTGTGGTATTGTTCATTTGTTTACATTTATGGAAACCTCTTAGAAATCACTTTAAATAAACTGGATTAAAATTATTATTCAATGTCATGTATTCTACAAATCTTTTTAAATAAATAATCATTAAATTGTAATTACAGATATACTTTGCTTTTTAACATTCTCTTGTCTTCAGTTAGGTAAATTCATGTACATTCTAAAATTCCTGTTACTGATGTAAGTTCAGTAATAATCGTTATAGAAATAATGAAGACAAATACTAGAGCCAGTCTGAATAACTATTCTATTTTACAATTATAATATAGTAAATATAATAGGAAAGTATTCAGAGAATAATTCAAATCACTTAACAATTCACTAAATAAAATGAAACTTGTTTTCTTCCATGTAAAATAATTGTGAGCTAACCACTCTGTGGAGATTTATTCAGTCATTTTTTAGAATTTGTATTACAAGGTACACATAGTATTCATACTTTAATAAACTTAAACCACATGGGATTTTTGAGAGAAAAAAAAACTGTGGGAAACTTTAGGAGTAGTGGGTGGGGAAGCACTGAAGTTTCTTCGGGATTCCCAGAAGTTTCTTTGGGATTCCCAGAAGTTTGCGTGGAGTTTTCCGACACGTCACAGTTATTGAATTAAAAACAATAATAAGTGCTTCTTTTGCAGCTCAGATTTTATACTCCAAAATTAAAAGTCTAAGCATATGAACAAAATCCCTGGGTTATTTAACATCTGAATATTTAGTCAAAATAAGACATTACATATTAAGCTACATGATTTATTTTGGTAAATATTTTGCTCATCACATGTTAATCTTGAAAAAACTTCGGGTTAGGTGGGGAGAATCTACAGCTTATTTTAAGGCTAAAAACATACATCAGTATCAGTTTTTCATAATGCCTGTCCTACACTCATAAACCAAGGAAAGCCCACGATGCATTCAATATTAAATATGAGGAGTTCTTTCCTGAATTAACTACGAAATACTGAAGAGGTAACCTGGTTTTGTACCTAAGCAAAGGAAGTAGTCTTCAGGGAAGATTAGGGTCTTCTTATCAAAGATGTTATCTCTGGAGGACCTGAGCTTGGAAGAAGAGATTGTACAATTTTCATTTCTCAAGAACCTTTACAGAGGTCTACAAATTACACCGGCACCAAACATGTTATTCCATGGGAGATATGTTAAATCTCAACTCCATGACGACCTAGTGAACTGTGCAATATCAAGGTATACTAAAGTAGTTCATGTACTTTGGTATATAATGTTAAAAGAAAACAACAAATAAAGAAAATGCTTTAATAGATGACAGACGTCCCGATAAAAGAATTTCTGATTTTCTCCCAACAGTTGATTTCCCATTTTGGCAACACAGTTCATTATTCTGTTGTGGCATTACCAATTTGTCGGCAGTAGCAGAAGCGTTTCAGTAAACATACATGTATGGCTAATATGCACATTATTCTTATAGACAGTGTATTAAATATATTTAGATCTTTTCCAAATTTTTTCAAATTAGTCCTTTGTTAAATGTAAAGACCCTAACATCTCATGAATTTCACTTTTATCAATTTGAGTACAATGTGTTGAACGTTCAAAATCAATTACTTATAAAGAGTTTCTCTATGATTTAAGGAAGAAGAAATTAGTTCTTCAATCAGTGAGGGCTTTTCTCCCTCCTTCCAGCTTCTTTTGGAAAAGGTTTGGAGCCAGGCACGAGTTCGTGGAGCTCTTCCTCCCTCTGGTGACAGCTAAATGAAATAAAGGCGCCAGGACTGTTAATGAACTTTCTAACTAGAATTTCATTGTTAGGGAGAATTCATCTAATACAAAATATTTTACAATTCTTGAGAGAATTTATTGAAAAAGAAATTCACGGAAGCTTAGTGACAATACCAAAGTGACTTCTTTTTCAACGTGCATATTTTTAAATGTCTAAAAATCTTGAAACACCCATCTAACTTATTATGCCAAAAAAAAGTAACATTTTTTTCAGGTGGATTGAACTAGCAATTATTTGTGGCACGCACCCATATTCTTGCTGAATGAATATTTTTCACAAATATTTTGTATCCAGGTTGGGCCAAAGGAGCCCTGGTAGTGAGGTGGGTTACAAAAGTGGGGTATCAACTCCACGGTCAGTAATTCAGCCCCACCAGCTTCTCCTCAGGAGGAAGGGGCGGCTCCCTACTTCCCTAAGGAGACACAGTCTCTGAGACCCATAAGGGCAGTTTGGCTGTCATATAGGGCTGCCATGTGTCAGAATCGATTGGATCTCAGTGAGTTCTTGAGAAGTATGACCAAAGAAGGGTGACAAAAATAGAGACATGTCATAGGAAAGCCATTCCACCAGAAGACCCCTGGCTGGTGGAAATGCCCCAGGATGCAGTGTTTGACTAACCAGGTAAAACTGCCCTACGTTAAAATAGAAACCCACTCCCACTGAGTCGGTTCCAACACATAGTCACCTGAGGGACGGAGTAGAGCTGTTGTTGAGGGCTTCCAAAGCTGCCCATCTTGACGGGAGCTGACTAGGCCATCGCTCGCCCACCAAGCGACTGGGGCTTAGAACTGCCTACCTTTCCGTGAGCGGCCCGCTACTTACCGCACTGTGCCACCGGAGCGCTGCATTAAAATAAAAAGGACTCTAAATTTATCATGAATGCACTTTTCCTTGTTGACCATCCTTGAGCTCCTGGTCCACAAGTGCTTACGCTCCTGTTTGTTAATGTCTTACATTCTCTCTACCTCTCACCACATCCCCTCTACCTGTCAAAAGTCCTTAAGGTGCTTGATTCAGTCATTCGTGACTGACTTTCAGTAATCTATGGTCCTAGAGAGTATACAATAGGATTTTAGACATTATTGTCAAGGAACTAACAGGACTGAGCACCTACTATAACAGGTACGATATTTGAAACGTCAACATTTCATTGATCGGTTATGATGTATCAGATTCCAGCCTACTTCTCTCCAGTTTAATATATGAGACAATGAAGGCTTAAGAGAAATAACTCACCAAGGCTACCCGGCTGAATGTGGGCCCAGGTTTCATGCCTATGTTTGGCTAGTTCTAAAGCCCAGGTTTGCTTTCATTCAGCATAACTGTGGCCCAAAAGAATTTTAGGTGACTTTCCGATCAAATGGGCATCAAAAGTTCCAGTCGAACTTGCATCAAATGTGCAAGTTCCTGGACGTGAACATGTGAGCAAGGGATCACTATGCAAATTTCCATGAGTCCCAGGATGTTTGCTTTCATTATTTACAGCCCCCAATGGGGTGCTTCACGTAGTATGGAATTCTGTAGAGCTCTAGCTGAATTGTATTGTACCTTGTTCGAAGCACTAAGGTACTCACCTGAATTTATTTGCCAGTTATTTATTAAATTCTCCTATGAACCAATTTTGTGCTAGGCATTGGAGACATAATGGTAGACCCTAAATCTGATATTCCCTGACCTTTGGGAGCTTACAATTTAGCGGGGATTGAATATACAAGACAAACTATTTCAACAGTAAAATGAGTGGGATCGTGAAAATAAAGCAAGACAGAGGGACACCTAGTCGCAACAGTCAGAGAATGGCTCCCTCCAGAAACAGAGCCAGTGGGAAAAGAGGTAGCTGCATAATCCAGATGGAGGGAACAATACTGAAAAATGGGCAGTTATTAAGACATATAAGCAACAGGATTGTGAGACATGTTTGATATAAGGAAACTCAGAAAGTCAGAAAAGGGGTGGTGGAGTGATAAGCCACATGTGGACTTTATTCTAAGGGTAAAATGGACAGGCTAAGGACCCCAAGAACGTCATTTAGATTTGTGTTTTAGACGTAGCACTCCTCCCTGTTCTGACAAAGGCAGACTAACGCAGAGAAGCACGTGGAAGGATGTTTCAGCCAGCCATCGGGAAGAGCGTTCAAGAGGGGTGCCTGCAGCCAAAGCAATGCTGAAACGTGAACAAAGACTTAAGATGTACACAAACAACCAAACTTTTGAGATCTCTGAAACAAAGGGAGAAAGATGTCAGGGGAACATTCATATTTCTGCCAACCAGAAAAAAATACCATTTCTGAGATGTAAGAAGGAAAAATAATATTTAGGGAAAAGAAGGAAAATGAGAACACCAAATATTTTGCAAGAAATGAAGTTCATCTTAATTCCTAAATCGCGGTAGTTTGCAGACCAAGGAAACTGAACAAAGCACAAACAGACTGCCAGCGAGTCAACGCAGACCCTGAGGACCGTCTGGCTTTGTGAGCCTGTAGCTGTTCACTGAGGACAAAGCCCAGGCTGGTTCCCGTGCGTGCAGCTGCTCCTGGTTTCCAACTGCCAACTACATGGATCGCAGCCCAACCTGGAGAGAAAACTAAGGTCGGTTTTAAATAAGGGATAGAGTGAAATGACTAAGGAAGCATGGAAAGCTGATCGGGCACCACGGAAGACCTCCTCCACAAAACCAAGCCCCCTGTCTTCACGTGAATTCCTGCTCATAAGAACTCTAAGACCGTGACGGACTTCTTCAGAGCTTCAGAAATCGTACCTTGTTATGGCAGCAGATAACCTCGGCTTTCTCCCCCAGAGCAGCTGGTCAGTTTGACCCACCGGCCTTACAGGGGAAGAGGGAGGGACTCAGCGAGTAAAGGGCACACACTAAGAGTCAGCACTGACTCAAAGGCAGTAAGTTATGACTTTGAGAGAACAGACCTGTGTTACCATGAGTAAAGGGGAAGACAAGATACACTAAGCGCAGGGTAAGGGGGAAAGGTGGAAGCAGGGCAAGAGACTGGCAGATCTGCAAGAGTCAACGGCACCAGAAGCAAGTAATATTATGTACATAATCCTGCAATGATGGCTATCTACAGCTTATGCAGACATTCGGGCTGAACAGATGCGGGAGGGAGAGTAAATGTGCAAATATTTGACCAAAGATATTTGTTATGAATTTACTTTTGCTACATTTATCCACAAATGGCTGGAGACAAAGTTATGAATACTTAGACATAACCAAACTCCTTACAGAAATGAGTCAATGCGCCCGGGGAAGCAGGACTATCATTTCCTGGGATACTAATAGTGGGATATATTTCACAAAGACAAAGTTCTACATCATTCTTGAGTGAGATGCAAGTGGTGGCTTAAAAGCTCATGAACCCCATCTGAGATGAAACTATCAGCTTCCTCCCACGCAAAACACAAGGGGTGTTGAAAATAAAAAGATATACAAGCACAATTAGTTCAGAGTACTAATGGAGCACTCACACATCAGTCCTCACAACCATGAGATCAGGAGAACTAGATGGTGCCCGGCTACCACTACTAACTGCCCTAAGAAGGAGCACATAAAATGGTTCTGGATAAAGTGGGATAAAATGCAAAATAAAATGAAACAATCATAAAAGATACCGGACTTTCTGGGCACACACAGACAAGAGGAACCCCTGAAAATATGGCCCTGACTCCTCCTTCATGTCTGGAAATGGTTAAGTAATCAGCTATTTAAGATTTTTAAAGTAGCATTTACCCAATGAAAAGCTCAGAGAGTTAGAAAAGAGTGAGGAATGGAAACAGGAAACAGGCAGGAAGCGAGAGAAGTGATCATACTTTGAGGGGTTGCAAGGATACATTGAAACCAAATGGGTAGAAATTATCCGATGTAAAAACCAATGGTCTGCTCTGGGCATCTTTACCAAATTCACAATAAAAAGATTTTTTTTCTGAAAAAAGCAAGGCCGTGCTAGGAACATCCCGATTGATTGTATCATTTTCGCCACCTATGCTCAACAGCTCACCTTCTAAGTATGGCGGGGGACAACCCGGCAGATCCAAGCTATGCTCCCCTAAAGCAGGGGTCCCCAACCTTCTTCATGCCGCGGCCCTTTCATACAGTTCCTCAGGTAGTGGTGACTCCCAGCCATAACGTTATTTTCGTTGCTACTTCCTAACTGTAATGTTGCTACTGTGATGAATGGGCGACCCTGGGAAAGGTTGAGAAGCACTGCACTGATGAATGAGATAAAAAGCTAATAGAGCAAGGAAGGGCAAACAATCAAGACGGTAGGTAGCTTAGGGTTCAATGGACGAGAAACCGATGTCAGAGAGGAACGCCAAGCAAGTTAGAACACGGGGGTCCATCTTGCTGGCATGTGGAAGCACCTGGGCAGTTTTTCAAAAATACCGATTCCTGAATTCCACCTGCAGAAATTCTGATTTGATTAATCTGGATTGTGGTCTGACTTGGTCATCAAATTTAGGGCCTGTTTTTTTGTTTTGTTTCGCTTTGCTTTGCTTTTATTTAATTTCTGTAGATAATTCTAATAAGCCACCAAGGTTGAGAACCATTGAACTAGGAGAATTTGAGATTGAAAATTAGTTGCTTAACTTTAATCTTTGAGATAAAGATGTAACAGGTGATTCAAAGGTCAGAACAAGGCTGAAATGTCATGAAGTAAAGTGACTATTTAGCTACCTGGTGCTGCAGGAACAGACACACCACAAATTGATGGCATTACAAACATTAATTTATCTTCTCCCATTGTGGAAGCTAGGAGTCCAAATTCAGGGAGTCATCTCTAAGGGAGGCTTCCTCTAGCATCTCCAGAAGACCCCTGCTTCCTTTCAACAATTCTGAGCCTGGCATTTCTTAGAAATCGCTGGTTGTCCTGGCATCCATCTTCCTCTGGGTCTATAAGGTTCCCAACATCTGGACTCTGGGACCAAAAGACATGCTCCATTTCCAGTTCTTATTTCTCACTAGTATTCAGTCCCTTTCTGCTTACTGATTTAAGTCTTAATTATTTACTTACTTAAGATTTCTGCTTACTTACCTAGCCTTATATATCTCAAAATAAATGAACTCAAGATTCAACCTAAAACTGTACTTTGTCTCCTATTTTGTTAACACAACCGCCTCTAATCCTGCCTCATTGATATCACACATATTAGTAATCCCATCAGATGGAGAGGAAAAAAGGATAATTATATAACACTGAGAATCATGGCCTAGTCAAGTCAACATATTTGGCGGGGAGAAGACAATCCACTTCATAGCAGCTACTAATGATGAAGAAATGAAGGGTGTGAGGAGTGAGGCACATGAGTTTCCCGAGCTAATGATGAAGAAATGAAGGGTCTGAGGAGCGAGGCACGTGAGTTTCCCGAGCTAATGATGAAGAAATGAAGGGTGTGAGGAGTGAGGCACATGAGTTTCCCGAGCTAATGGCAAAACTCAGAGTAGCAAAGAAGGCTATGACACAGATGCCTAATTTATATTAATCTTATATTTAAAAGATGAAGTAGATGGTAAAATTACATAATTCAGAGAAAATAACATACCTCCTGATACAAATTTTAAATATCATTTTATAAGGATTAATAAAATATTTCAATAGTGCTGGTGAATAATAGTGAATATATCATGGGCCACCAGAAGAACAAAGAAATCTGCTTTATAAGAAGTACAGCCAGATGCTCCTTAGAAATGCGATGGCAACATTCCATATCATATACTTTGGATGCATCATCACAAGGAACCAATTCCAGGATCATGGCAATACTCTTGGTAACACAGAAGGTAAACAAAAAAAGAAGAAGATATTCAACAAGATGGCTTGACACAGTGGCTGCAATAATTGGACCTAACATATCTACGATTGTGGGGATGGCACAGGACCTGGTAACATTTCTCTTGTACACCGAGTTGTTATGAGTTAGAACTACTTCAACAGCACCTAATAACAATATATATGTATATATTTATGTATAAAATATAAAATGGGATAGCCTGCAAACTAAGCCTGTGGTGTTGCTAAAATAAATTCAGACAATTTTATTGACCTATAGGGAAGACATTAATATATCAGTCAATCTATGCAATATATAGAAATTGGTTCATTTTCAGTATAGACAGAGGTTATCTCTGTGTACTTTAACATGAATAAATGTGCTCTTCCTTTTTTCAGGCTTTTATGTATATCACAGTAAATGAATCAATCCTCTTCTAATGTTTATTCCACAATATACTCTCCTAGTCCCCGCACCCAGAGATTCACAGGAGGAAACAGAAAACTCCACATTACTTAGTAGTATTATAAAGGCAATTGCATACAATTAGATTGGAATTTAACTCTATGGTCGTTTGCAGAACCATGCCATTCATCATGACAATGTCATAATGAAGTTACTGAGTATTATGGGTATTAAGTTCCTTTGTTAAGAGCTAACTCATCTTACAGCAGAAATTTTATGTAGTGTATATAATTTAGGAATTTTTCCACTCGGTTTTAAAGTATAGTAAATGTTTACTGTTTCCCTAACTATACATGCTTGATTTTTTAAATATTTGATCTTAAAACATTTTTGTCCTTCTTAAGGTTTCCTATGCTTGCAAATTCTTATATATCTATATACGCAATGATAACTGATCACGATAACTCTCTAGGAACACATCAGTGATAATCATGGTAAGATCTGATGTCCCCAGCATTCCTTCACTGTGTAGATGTGCATATTAGGAAGTAAGTAAATACAAACATTCCCTTATAGTAATCAAATATCTATTCTTATCATCTCAATCAATTTTGGTTGAGTTTAAACAGGCTCAGAAAAGGATAGCCTATTACTTGAATATATGTATTTGCAATACAAAATAAGAGACAATTAAAAGAAGCATGCCTGCAAACGTTTCAGAAAGACAGCTGCTGGCAGTGGCCCATGTATGCCGCAAAATGAATAGAGTTCTGAAGCCCACATGGAGTTATCCTGTATTAGTGTGTGTGTGTGTGTGTGTGTGTGTGTCGGGGGGGGGCGGGGGAGTATTTATGCTGCTAATCCATTAGGTCAAGTAGGTGACTTCTCATTCTATTTCTGCTTATTTGTAGAAAACAATATTCTGACCAAGGATACTCAGCTATGTTAGTGCTCTATTTCTCGTTGTCAAATAGCACACTGGTTTTCTCATTTAAGCACTTCAGTCTCTGATGAGTTTAATTTCTGTGAGTCAGTCAATGCACCTGAGCAATTGTAGGGCAATCGCAAACTGGGCCTGTGGACCTGGAAAACTAGACCACCGTGAAATCGCCCATGTCCCCACTCCTCTGTGCACCGCCTCTGGGCCTTGTGGAGGGTCCTGCTAGCTTTCCCCAACTCCCTAACAAAGATATTTGGTGACAGGAAGAGATTAAACACAATGTAAGTGACAGATAGGCTCCCCTGTCAGACAGGTGTCTCAACTTGGTCAATATAGGATCATTACAATGATTCACATTGATACTTTAATTTCCATTAATTAATTTAATTTCATTTGTAAAGCAAAATATAAAAATTGCCATAAGACTTTTTTTTCATTCTAACTATGTCTTTACAATAAACAAATAGCTTTGTTTTGCAAATGTGAACGTATTTCAAGGATGACGGGAAAAAAAGGGGAGAGAATAGTGCACTTGTGGAGAATCGTGGAAGTTGTTTTACCAGCGCCGTACCGGCCACAGCCTGCGCAGCCCTTTCTGTGAGGAGCAAGGAGGCAAGGGAATCCACCGGAGGGACCGCAGGCCTCGCGCTGCTAGATCAGAGCCGCATAATTCCGCCGGATGCTGAGCTCTGTTCAGAGGATTAGGAATTGGTATATAAGAAGCCATCCTCTCCCACCGGCCCCGCAACCCCCAACCTCCAAAAACAGGAGAAAAAACCCACCTCACTGCCGTGAGTTCATTTTGATTCATACTGCCCTGTGAGACAAGAGAGAGCTGCCGGAGACTGCTAATTCTGTGACTCTTTCTGGGAGCTTTCAGCCTCATCTTTCACCCCGGAGCAGTTGATGGCTTCTAACTGCTGACCTTGGGGCGAACAGCCCGACGCTTATCAACGACTCCACCAGAGCTCCTATAAAAAGCTATAAAGCCGCCGAGTTCGCCCTGTTATGTCACAGTATGCCTAAATGGGAAGCTTGCGATCGTGTCCCTGTCTGGTTAGCTGTATGTGCAACAGAAAGAAGCACATGGCCCTCGACAATTCTATAACATGAAGAAACAGAAATAGCTTCTATCAGTTCAGATTCAGGAACCCTGTCGGCTTATTGTAGTGCAATCAGAGAGAGTGTGGAGGTGATGGTGGTCCAGGCTGCCAGGACGCCAGAACTCGGACACTATTGCTGCCGTGTCGGTTCCTGTAGGAGAGAGGGTTTGGGACTTTCCAGAAGGAGAGCCTCACCTTTCCCTGGCAGAGAGGCTGGTGGGTTTGAACCACCAATATTGTGGTAGGGGTGTAATGCTGAACCCACAGTGCCACCAGTCCTCCTAGGGTACTGAGTAGAATAGGTACTGAGGCAGACATGATGCAGAGCAGATTAGCTCCAATACTCCCTTTCCCCCTAAGTACAAAGTGTCAGATACCAGGTTTGGGTATCAAATAAATCTGCATCTGAATCAGTTCATCCACACCAGCTTTTTGGTTTCTTTTTGATTCCCCACTTCCTAATTTGTGAAATGACCATAGTATTTCTACAAAGAATCTTATGGAAAATACTATACACCTAACAAAACAGTGACTAACACAAAGTAGATACTCCATAAATCATAAATACAATTACTAAACATTATGGAAAAGTTATAGACTCGATTTATTTAAAGGAATGTTTATCTGAAAAATAAAGAGCTATATCCATTATGATGCTGATTACCATTTAGCATTTTTATCTATATAGGGGAAAAATCATGTTTTACTTAAGAATAATTTTATTTCCTTGACTTATTATCAGAATTAGCCTAAGTAATAATTCTTTTTCTCTGCAATTATATAAGGAATAAGTTGTTATCTCACATGCATATATTTTTATCAGTGCTTATGAGTTGCTAATTTTTATTTTGTAACAATTTAATCATACTAAATGGGTACTCAACCTGCTCTACTCATGTAAATAAACAATTAGATTATTTATCTTCTTGTCATTGTACAATCCTTTTTTTCATTTTCTAAAAATTAATTTTATTCAACATCACCATCCCCTGGGATAGAGAGTCATGGCAAAGCTTTGCCTAGCATCAGATAATTGCATCATGGGATTGTGAAATGAAGGCTTGTTCTGCCAAAGAGGCTCCTGGTAGGCAGCGAGTGCTGAAATTGAATGCCCTCCTACCAACGTTTGTCCTTAGCAGTTTGTTTGGAAGACAGTAGTACAGACGGCCACTCTTTGATCAAATTTGAATGAGCACTAATTCAGTTACAATGTACCGAGCTTCCATTCTCTATCATTGTCATTTCTCTCATATTTGCCTGTATGTACTGACGGTCCTAACAGAAAATGTAAAGTCACTACTATGAAGAAAGGGTCATAAGTTTGATAATCAGAAAATGTGAGGTTCAATTTCTGATTCCAACAAATTCTAGCTTGAGGCTTTGAGCAAGTCATCCAACTACTTTCAGCCTAAATTTCTCATCTGTGAATTAAAAATGATATATACATAATGGAACTGTGAGAAGACTGAGTGGTGCAGTGATTAGGCACTCAACTTTTAAAAGCAAGATGTGGCAGGCTGCTGTCAAGGTGACAGCCTAGAACCCCTATCGGGAGGAGTTCTGCTCTGCACACGTGGAGTTGTTCTGAGGCAGAACCAACCTGGGGGCACAGAACAAAAATAGAGATATGGAGAAAATTCAATTAAATAGCTATAAAGAGTCGAGGTCGCTGCTTGCTTTTTCTTTACACACTTTCCTCCTTTTTCAGTAATAATAACCGTCTTACAGTTGGAGCCATGGTGGTGTAGTGGTTATGCATTGGGCTTCTAAGTAGAAGGGCAGGGGTTCAATAGCACCAGTTGCTCCTCAGGAGAGAAACTTTCTACTCACATGAAGTGTTACAGCCTCGGAAATCCACAGGGGGCAATTTCACTCTGTCCTATTGGGTCGCTTTAAGTCAGCATCGATTCCACAGCAGGGAGAGTTTTTTTGTTTGCTTGTTGTTTGAAAGACCTTGTTGTTGTTCTTAAAATACGAATAACATGGTCCATTTAAGGAAAAACTTAAAAGCACACCTTTAGTTGACATTTCATCAACTTCACTCATTTAAAACTCTAATACCAGTTGTGTCAGGCTGGGTTGACTAGAGAAACAAATCCAGACACTCATGTATGTGTAATAGAGCGCTTTATATCAGAAGTAATTTTTATATCCAGCAAACTTCCCAGCCCAGTCCAGTGATTAAGCATTCAAATCTATACATCCAATACAAGTCCATCAATCCAATACTAATCCATAAATCCCTCTCTTCAGACTCGCGCTGACACATGCAGTGATGGAGAATGTAGAAAGATAACAGGCAGGGAGGTGCAGAGTTGAGTGGATTTCATGTAGCAGTTACATAACCTCCTGTCAACTTGAGTGAAGGGTTGGAGTTTAGCCTGTCAATCAAGTCATAACCAATGATACCTCTGTGTGGGCATGACCTTCTGAGGATTCTGGGAACTCCTGTCTTCTTCCCTGGAAGCAGGACACATACTATCTCTGCTTCACATCTGTTGACAGCCCACGTGAAGCTATGCTAATGGCAGCCAGAGCCCTGGAGCTGGAGGAGCCACATGGAGAGTCATGCCAGGACTGAGATGCTTCCACAAGACTTTTCTCCCACTGGCCTGTGATCTTCCTGCTTTCAACATCACTGTGTGTGCTGCGTGAGTCTATAGAGGAATTTATGGTCTAGTATTGGACATATGGGCTAATATCAAACTTATGGACTAATATCAAACTTACAGACTTGATCTGAACTGGGCTGGGATGTTTTCTTAATATACAATTACTCTTGGATATAAAACTCTCTCTTACACACGAGTGTCTCTGGATTTTTCTCTAGTCAACTCAGACATCCACTCCGCATCGCAGTGTCCGCACAGGACTCCAAGTGGCTACTCAACAGGACAGTGAAGGCAGAGAGAGAGTGTGTCCTGCCTACAGAGAACCATTATCTCAGTGGCATTTCCAGATGAGGTCATCAAGGTATGATGTGATTGACAGGTTAAACTTCCCTCCTTCAAGTTTACATCTTCAAGTTGACACGAAATTATGTAACTACCACACCAGTCTTTGTTGCAGAGAAGATTTATGTATCTCGGAGGTTGTAAAGATGAGAAGGTAGACGTCCTCTAGGAAGTGTGAGTTCTTGTGAGAATTCTTTACTTGGCATTTAATAAGTGATGATAAAAATATTTTTTAAAGAATCCTTATCGAAACTTTCATGGAGAAATGAAAGTGAATGTGTTTGGTAAATTGTGTTGCAAGCCACATACATACACCAACATTTATTATAGTCTTACAAAGCCAAGTCAATCTCTTTGGATTAATCATCCCTTCATTTGTTTCCCCTTTGGATTGATTTCAACAAGTTCATAGAAAATGAAATTTTATCTTAAGTTACATGTAAGGCCTCTAGTTTCAAAGCAGAAGAAACTAATCTTTATGCACCACTCTGGAAACAATTATAAGCATTACATTTTCCATGTATCAGTGATAAAAAATATATTAATGGTATGTGTTTTGCTGGAAGAAACTCTAAAGCTTGACTTGAGGCTAAAAACAGCCTATTACCACATGGATAAGCTGTTTTTCAGCACATTTTTATGCAGTTTTTATGGTAAAATTTAGTGCCTCGGTTGATATTCAAGTCGGCTTATACTTGAGTATATACAGTATATTACATCGCATTGACTATAATAGTTTCAAAAATCTCATCGATTTTGCAGTTAAAATTCCTAGTGGCTTAATGGCTAATCTTGGCTGCTACCTGAAAATTGTTGAGTCAAACCCACCAACTACTCTACAGAAAGAGAGGCAGCAATCTGCTTCCATAAATATTACGGTTTAAGAAATTCTAGGACTAAAAAGATCAATAATCTGGACAACAATGTGGTGAATTGATTGATATTTTAAATCAATCAAGTCATTTAAAATCAGAGAAGAATTCTGCCAACATCTGTAATCTGAACTTAATTAAGCATTAAATCAAAATGCATTGATAATTGAAATTCAAGGGTTGCGGGGAAAAAGAAGAAATAGTTATTGAAAAATATGACCTTGGTGATAGAAATGATGCTGGAGATTGTGCTATAGAATATTCCAAGACCAATGTCTTCTTCCTTGAAAATTCCTTTTTGTCAATACCGTAAAAGGTGATGATACACTTGGACAACATAGTAAGGAATATACAGGTATTAAACAGCTCAATATCAGTAACCAAAGAAAGAGCAGAGTGTGTTCATCTGGGTAGACTAGAGAAACAAATGCATAGACTCTCATATGTATATGAGAGAGGTTTATATACAAGAGCAATTGAATATTGAGGAAACATCCCAGCCCAGTCCAGATCAAGTCCATAAGTCCAATATTAGTCCATATGTCCAATACTAATCTGTAAATTCCTCTTCAGACTCACAAAATACATGCAATGATGCAGAATGGAGGAGGATCATAAGCCACTAGGTTGGAAGTCTTGTGGATTCAGTTGCATTGTACGCATCTCCGCGCTGGCTTCTCTGACTCTAGATGTCTGGTTGATTCATGGTAGGTCCATGTGGCTTCTCCAACTCCCAGGGCATAAAGCCATGTGTCTTCTCAACAGTGTCTCTCCAGGAATGAGCAGAGAAAGAGAGGTGTCTCTCCCCTCCTCCAAAGAAGAAAATACCAGAGTTCCCAGAATCCTTAGAAGGCCATGCCACCACAGAGGCCTCAGTGGTTGTATCCTGATTGACAGACTAGACTCTACCCCTGCACTCTTAATCCTCTTAAGTCCCAAATAGACACCAGAGTATGTAACTACCACAGGCCACCCCTTGTCAATTTGACACTTTCACACAACTCTTTAACCATATATAATTTTCAAAGAATAAAATCACATCTACCCCTAACACGATAAAATTAAAATGCATAGAATTCAATATGTGCTGCCCTCAATCCATAGGCATAGGCATGGAAGCAGCACTCCAGAGAGCTACAGACACACCGAATTAGGTAAATGTGCTGCGCAGGACCGCTTCGGAATAGTGAAAGGCAGAATGTTACTTTGAACACTGAGGTGTGACTGACTCAAGCCGTGTAATTCTCCACTACATGTGAAATGCATGGTCGTCTCTTATGTACATGTGACATTGGATATTGAATAAGGAAGATCATAAAGAATCCCTGTCTTTGAAGTGTGGTGCTGGAGAAGAATATTGAAAGTAATATGGACTGCTAAAAGGACAAACCAATCTGTGTTGGAAGAAGTAAGGCCAGAGTTCGCCTTAGAGGGAAGGAGGGCAAGACTTCTTACCTACTTTGGACACGTCAGGAGATACCAGTCCTGGAGAAGGATGCTATGTTTGGTAAAATGGAAGGGCAGCAAAAAAGAGGAAGGCCCTTCATGAGATGGATCGACACAGTGGCTGCATCTCTGGGCTCGGGTGTGCAAAGGATTCTGAGGATGGCTCCTTCTGTTGTGTGTAAGGTCGCGATGGGTTAGCACCAAATTGATGGTGCCTAACGGTAACACTATCGACATGTGAAAGTTAGGCAATGAGTAAGACGAAGTGGGGAAGGACCAGTATGTTTGAATTATGGTGTTGACAAAGAATTAAAATTACCGTGGATTGCCAGAACAAACAAATTTGTCTCGAAGGAACTACAGCTCGAATGTTCCTTGGAAACAATGGTGAGACTTTCTCTCATGTACTTCCAACATGTTATCAGAAATAACCAGTCCAAGGAGAAGGATGTATTGTCTGGCAAAGTCAAGGTTCAGCAAAAAAAGTATCTCCTCCGTGAAGTGGATCAACATCGTGACTGCAGCAATGAGCTCAAACCAAGCAACTGTGAGGATGGCATCCATCTAAGCAGTGTTTCGTCTATTGTACAGAGGTTTGTGATGAGTCAGAACCATCTTGATGGCAACAATAATTCACATTACGGGATTTTTTACAAATGTAATAGAGATTCGGTGTTCATGTTCACAAATCGCTCGGCATAGTTCTTCAGTCAAGACAGCTTTTACTCAAAGGTGCCTCTCTGGGGCCTTGGGACTCTAGGTCCAGTGGCCCCTCAGCCTTTGTTGGCCAAAAAGTGTTACACAGCTCTTCAGCCTTGCCAAGTAGGATCCAGAGACACCCTATTTCCACAGCAAGCCTCCTGCCCAAAGGCATTCAGCTTCCTGACTCCATTGGCCAGAAAGCCCACGGGCCATCTCCTGCCAGTCTACGTGTTCTGATTGTCTCCATTGCTTGTTGATTCCATGTTACTGCACATTCATTCTCTCTCTCTCTCTCTCTCTCTCTCTCTCTCTCTCTCTCTCTCTCTCTCTCCCCTCCCTCCCTCTCTCCCTCCCTCCCTCCCTCCCTTTCAATCACTCTCACTCCTCCATCTATGAGGATCTCACAAAGGGATCCCAGGCAGGAGCGAAAACTGTGCTCCACTCCTGGCTTTTCTTGGTGGTGATGATGATGTGAGATCCCCTTCTCCACCTCTCATATGGCTCTCATTGAAGACTAGCGCCACGGTTAAGCAGACCAATCTCCTCATGGGTCATGCATTTTATTTGTATAATCCTACCCACACAATGCATCTAATTTACATTATTAGCAAGCTATTCAGTCCCCTGAGAAGGCTACAAGCAGTGATTTGCATAGTCTCAAACATTTGATGGGAGCTACTAAGACCACAGCTAGAAAGGTCATATTAAATCATCACTGTACTGCATTGGAAAAAGACTTTGGAACCCAATGCTGTTGTTCTTGTCAGATGAATCATTGCTTGTGAAAATTTCAGTCTGATTGTCAAGTATCATCCTGAACAAGGAAGAGGAGGAAAAGATAGGGAAAGGAGATAATTGACTTAGCAATAATAAAATTTAAAGTCTTTGGATTCAAAAGAGTATGAAAGAATGTTCCTGGTCACATAAGGATTCTGCAGCATCAGGGTGGGACTGGAGGGATGAATAATAAATAAATAAAATACTTGCTAAAGAACTCTATATCAAAGCAATCTATAACTTACAAGATTAACTTTGCCCTAAGAACCAAGATCTTCTTTACGCATGTTGAAACATCACTCGATAATTCCAAGAAAGAGTGCTGAGCTTAGTCAGGAGAATTGTAAGTGCATTTTTAAACCAAAAATCATATGAGGCTTTTATTCTTATGACAATAACCAATACTTTGATTAACAAGACATCTGTAACACTTTAAAACAACATGGTCAAAGGGAAAACAACTTTGACCTTGAAAATGAGTATCAGACTTTTCTTTAATATAAAAACCTGGTGTAAAACTTGTTATCAGTCTTCTGAAAGCAAGGGCAACATTTTTCAGACTGAATGATCCCTACTAACGACTTACGTGCGATACCAACAAAAGGCCAGCTCTGTTGTATGATTTAGGGTGCGCAGATCAGATGGCCAGAAAACCTCAAGGGTTCACTTCCAAGGTTTGTGGGGGGTGGGGGCAGAGAAGAGAAATACTGCACCACTGACCCACACCCCTCAGATTTAAGAGCTCTGAGTATAAGCACTCCACCCACACACAGCTGCATGGCCCAGTTTAAACATGTGATCTTGAGAAGAAAAAGTTGGAAAAATACAAAGTCCGAGATTGCACAATTCCAGAACTTTTGGTCAGAATATCCTCCCACTAGCCTTGACACCCTGGCTCTGGCTCTCATACACCCAGGCAGGGCTTTCCTTGATCTTGACAAAGCCAGAAGCAGGGCAGTTCGAGCAGCCAATTGATTCTCCTGGGTCAACTAAATCCAAGATCAAGTCTTGTAACATCTGGGAGACAGCATGGAAAGACTTTTCTTTGATGTTGTACTCCGCTTGAGCTCAACAAGGAAGTAAACCAGCTACAGTATATTTGGTGGTTCTTCTGATAGTTCCTAAGTCAAAAGAACAGAGGTTGGGCATTTTCACTGAGCTCCAGGAAGACGTTTCTCTATTTCATCGCAGTGTGAGTTTTTCAAGGAGAATTCTTTGTGAACCTAACAATAAATACATTCATTCAGTGATAAGTTAAGTCAACTTCATAAAACAATCCATTTCTTCAATGGTGAAAGGTAAACTCAAAAACATAAGAATTATTATGGAATTGTTCAGAATTTCATTATTCCTATGAAATTTCAACTATCCTTTATTCTATATTGTGCCCTTTCTGGTAAAAGATACTTAGAATTTTCAAAGTATTTAAAGTTTTTTTAATAGAATTTTCAAGTACTTCCCTTTAAACATACATCCATAGAGAAGAAAAAAATAAGAAAAAAAAACAGGAAAAAATAAAAGCAACAACGAAATTGTATTTCTTTAGCCTCAAAGAGCATGCAGTCAGATTCCAGGGAATCATAAGAAGTATGCTCAGGAAAATGCATGCATGCATGAAGACTTTTTCTGTTTGGTTTGTCATAAACAACCAAGAATATACTCAATGAAAGTAGGACTAAGAGAATTCACCTGGAGTTTCACACACCCCTGTGGTCTTTCTAACACAAACAATTATTTCTATAGGAGTTGCAAGCTTTATAACCGCAACTAACAAAACTAACAACATCGCTTTTATACTGGCTCAGTTTGGTATGCAAAACTACCTGACAACTTTATAGAACTCGTTATCTAGCAAAAACAGTTGAATGCAAAAACCTTATCAGATGGTCTTAAGTGAAGCCATTAGGTTTATTTTAAGATGAAAATAAAATTTCTTCTGGAGACTTAAAAAAATATATCAACGTGAAGCTAATGTGCTTTGGCATAGCATTCATTTACGGGTGCCCCTTTCTGGAGGGGGCGTTTCCACCTCTCTAACCCGTCCCTGAAGAATGCTGCACTCTTGCATATGCCCCTCGTCAAAGTGGCCCGTCTGGCATCTCACATGGAGACTCCCACTGTGGGCCTTTTCAGTGTTCTCTGAGCTTGGACAACAAAAGTGGAGTCTGAAGGAGGAGGAGCAACGTTGCAGAGTGGGTGGGTAAATTTTCCCAAAGAAATTCTCATGGGAGAGCTCTTGCTCCACTGATAGAATTAGCAGATAGAAGCATTGTCCTGGTGAAAAATTCCTCAACACAACACAACTTTCCTGGCCTTTTTCTGACCAAGGCAGTTTTGCATGTTCTTACAACTTCATTCTAATAAGCCCTTCTGTTCATCCTGTGTCCATTGAGAAAATTGATCAAGGTTATCCCTTTAGAATGACATAAAACCAGTGATCATAACATGCTTCTGTCAGGGTGACCTTACGTCACCGTGGACCACCAAAGATGACTGACTGGCTAGTAACTAACAGCATATGTAACTGCAATCTTGAACATGTGGGTTAAATCTATCGATGGAATGAAAATTAAGCAAAATGTTCACTGTGGTGTGTCAAAGTGGAGGATTATATGTTATGATGTATGTTTCTCTTCTCAAAAAAGTTATAATTTGTTTGTCTTTCATCTTTTTTTAAGATTTGGATTAAAAGAATGAATTTGGGCATCACTGTGTAAAACTCTCAAGTTACTTTGTGTTGGCATCGAAAACCTAATTAGTAAGCACCTCTACAGGTCCACCTACCGCGGCCAAAGTCACTCTTTAGGACCAGACGCAACAAAAAAAAAAGAGAGAGAGAAAATGCAATGATCTAAAAAGAAAAGGAAATAAATAAAGTATTATATTAAACCCGATGCACTAGGATATACCATTCCTGGATGAAACGAGGGCTTTAGTTTTTAAAAAGCACTCATGATCTATGACAAAACTTCAAGCGCAAAATGGAAATCCCCTTTCATTTTGAAATAAAACAATTGGGAATTTTTATCATATAAAACAGAAGGGGAATCATTTTTAAATTACTGAGAAAGTTTCAATGGAATGTTCTGGGAAGTGGTATTTTTCCTCATACAATTGTTCTTAATTTAACTCCAATTTTTTATTTAAAAAAGTATCATCATTCCAATTGAATATTTTGAGAAGTGGCATTTTCCTGACTTAACTATTTTTAATTTAACTATAATCTTCTATTAAAAAATGGAATCATCATTCCAAAAGACGACAAAATGGCTCCTTTTTACATGTTTCTCATGTTAAAGATGTCTTAAGTACCTTCTGCTAAAATCTAATCACATATCTCCGGTATGTCTGTAATATTGTTAGCATAATATTCTCCTAGCGCAGTTCTATGGGCTGTTAACCTGCCTGACACTTTTCCTGTATTTGTGCTTGGTTTAACACAAGCAAGTCCACCACTTCCTGTGTGATGGTGATAACATAAGCCTGGCTTTGTTGTTGGTTGCTTAGTGAAGGGGAAGACAATGACCTTTGACCCATGTAAAGTAGAATAAATCTTATCAGATCCTTTCCAGATAGCACTAAAGGAAATGGGCTTAGAAGACCGCCTCTGCTAGGAAACACATATTTCAGACTCCTGTCACTGCTAATCTTTTTGGTTATGGCACTAGAAAATCCGTTCTGCACATTTCAGGCTTTCCAGACAATGAAACCCACCCAAGGTAAACTGAAGAAAGGAACAGAAAAGCATAACAAGCAATAGCTTACCCTCTTGTACTGGCTGTGGCAAACACTCTTTATGAAAAGAAAGTCCTCGGGGTCATTATTAGATCTTGAATCTCAAGTTTATGAAGGGTTTAAAAGGTGAAGAAATAACTGAAAATGTTACAAGCCCATTTAAACAAATATGAATGTAGAGCCATAACTGCATCTATATTTAAGTTGTAAAAGGTTTATTTCCAACTAGATGTATTCAGTCTCTAAAGAGATTCCATTAGGCAGAATACTATTGGTCACATAGTCAAACCTCTTGCCCCCTGCCTGCCCCACAGATGCACCTTCCCCAGGAAGAAGAAGGTGTGTTGTTGACGTAACAAAACAAAAACTTTCTGGAACCAGATAGACGATATGAGTTTAAGGGACAGATGGAAAATATGGTAAAACAAAAAATGGTCCCCAATTAAAGAATGAAGCTACTTGAAGACAATCAGGTGGCCATCTAGCTAAGAAACAACAAAACCCACATGGAAGAAGCACACCAGCCTACCCGACACAAACACTGAAGACAAAGCAGGTACACAGGCAAATGTGGTGAAGAAAGCTGATGGTGCCTGACTGTCAAAAGATATAGAATCTGGGGTCCCACAGGCTGGAAGATAAAGAAGGGACCATCTAAATGAGAAACAACAAAGCCCACATTGAAAAAACACACCAGCCTGTGAGATGACAAGGCATCGAAGGAATCAGGTATCAGGCATCAAAGACAAAGAAAAAAATCATAGCATTGTGAATAAGGGGGAGTGCAGAGTAGGGACCCAGGGCCCATCTGGGGGAAATTGGACATCCACTTGCAGAAGGGCTACGGGAAGGAGATAAGCCAGTCAGGGTGCAGTGTAGCAATGATGAAACATACAATTTTCCTCTAGTTCTCGAATGCTTCCTCCTACCCACTATCATGATCCCAAATCTACCTTACATATCCGGCTGTACCGGAGGATGAACACTGGCACAGATAGGAACTGGAAATACAGGGAATCCAGGACAGATGAACCCCTCAGGACCAATGGTGAGAGTAGTGATATTGGGAGGGTTGAGGGAAGGTGAGGGAGAAAGGGGGAACAGATGACAAGGTCTACATATAACCTCCTCCCTGGGGGACGGATAGCGGAAAAGTAGGTGAAGGAGATGTCAGATGATGTAAGATATAAAAATAATAATAATTTAGAAATTATCAAGCGAGGGGAGCGGGGAGGGATGGGAAAAGTGAGGAGCTGATACCAAGGGCTCAAGTAGAAAGCAGGTGTTTTGAGAATGATGATGGCAACATATGTATGAATGTGCTGGACACAAATGATGTATGTACGGATTGTGAAAAGAGTTGTATGAGCCCCTCATAAAATGATTTTTAAAAAGAATGAAGCTACTATCCAATTCCTACCCATGCTTGTTTTAAGGGCGTTTGGGCCAATTTTATAGATCGTCAGTTTTTTCAGAAGTCTAAAAAAATACTCATTTTATACAAATAATGTATTTCATAATGTAATATATTCAAAAATTAAGTGATGGGCTAGACAAACAAACCAAAACAGATCTATAGGCTGAACTTGGCCCATGAGCTATTATTACTTGGCAACATTTAGTCTTAGATGAACATGACACACAGAGTCTCTTCAAATGTGAGGCTAATTTTGCAGTGAGTGGATAAATGGTGTTTCTGTTTACTTTTTTAGTGATGTGTGTGTGTGTGTGTGTGTGTGTGGTGTGTGTTCTGAGGGTAATGAGGCAATGTCAATTCTTAGAGATTCTTCATTCTGCAGGTTCAGAACCAGAAAGAAGACTCGTGGAAAGGATAGTGTGTGGAGCTAGGCTGTGCAGCTCATTGATAAAGGCTAAAGATGTTCTTGAGATTGCTCTGATTTTTAGGTCTTGTCACTGAGATAAGAAAATAGAGTGCTAAGCTTATGGCTACACAAAGCGTCTATATCAATCAAACGTTAGCCTGTGTCCTGCAAGAGCCATTTCTGATTAGTGCAATAAACATCGGAACTATGATTTGTGAGTCATGTCCACTCTTTGATAGAACCCAATTTTCTCCATTATTATTATGGGGAATTTGATGCATTATCATACAATATTTTTACTGATCTATTCAGGTTGTCTAATTAATGAATTAGTTATAGAAAATGGTAGCTTATCTGAATATTAACTTTTGAGACTCCTTTAAAGTTAAATTATTACCAAATGTATCAGGTTTTATTTTTGTATCAGGTTTTTATCTAATCATTTACAATGAATAAATTCTAAAGCTAATTTCTACACAAATTCTTAATTATTGCTAAAATGTTACATTTGGGTAGCACACAAATCACATTGCATTGTAATAAAATTCTAATTAAAAGAATAATCATAGAGGACACAGTTACAGATGATTCAGTGACATAACCGAACACCTCCTGAAATTGGTTTCCTTGGGTCGAAAGCATAGGACCCTCATATCATGGGACAACTCCGCTGGACAAAGGTAGTTCATAAAGCGGATGGGCTTCATTCCAATGTGGAGAGTAGTCCAATCTGGGGACTCACGAATAATTTTCAAATTGTTGTGAAAGACAGGATTGGCTCTTCCATATCAAAATTTGCCAACCACTGTTCTACATGAACCCTGACGTCATATATCTTGAGACCAGAAAAGCTAAATGGTGTCTGGCTATTACTCCCAACCCTTCCCATCAGGCACACATAGACAAATCCTAGTAGAATGGGAGAAACTTATGGAACAGAACTCAAATTCCTAAAAATTTCACACTTATTGAACTGAGGATTCCCTGGGAATATTGTCGAGATACTCTTTAATTTTAAACCAAAATTGTCCCCCCTTGACATCACTGTGGTAGTTACATAATCTGGTATCAACATGCAGAGGGGTAGAGTCTGGCCCGTCAATCAGGTCGTAGCTTGATGACCTCATTTGTAGGTGCCATGGAGATAAATAGTTCGCTGGAGGTTGGACACACTTTCTCTGTTTGGCATTCCTGTTGACAAGCCACATGGAGCCACACTGATGGCTGCCAGAGCCCCGGAGCTGGAGGAGCCACGTGGAGCCCCAGACCAATGCTGAGATCCTTCCACCGCTGGCACTGGATCTGCAAGACTTTCCACCCATTGCCCTGTGATCTCCCTGCATTCAACATTACTACATTGCTGCATGCGTCTAAAGAGGAATTTATGGGCTAGTATTAGACATATGGGCTAATATTGGACTTATAGGCTTGATCTTGACTTGGATGTTTCTCAATATACTAAAGCTCTTTCTTATACACGTATGGGTGTCTAAGAATTTGTTTCTCTAGTCAACCGGGCCTAACTCAATCACCTTTCAGCTAAGTCACATATTAATGCATAAAATAAAGAATATTATACATGAATAATGCACTCCTTTTAAAAATAGCCTACATGAAAATGAATTTTTTAAAAAGAACCTACATGATACCATGTTGTCAAAAATTTCTCTTAAGCAAAAAATGAGAAGGCAAGAGAGGGCAAGGCAACTAGAATGCTAGAAATTGAACCACCACAGTGAAATGGATGGGGTCACCGTGAACTAATATCACTGAACGATTTGTGTGAAATTATTAAATGGCGGCCAAATTTGATGTGTAAAAATTCACTTTAAATGATGATTTTTAAGACTCCTTTAAAGATAACAATTGTATGAAATTGTCCATTTTTTTTCTCTAGAAAATTACTCAGATAAAGTATAGTCCTCTCTGTATCACATACTGAGTACTGCTAAGTGTATTTTGAGTATCTAAGAAGTATCAAATAAGCTAGAACTTACTTGCTTACTTATTTACCAACCCTAAAATTGATACTTCCCTCCTGCTCTCAGCTCTAGAGCTCCTGAAGTCAGTCAGTAGCAGAACTTCTAGTATTTCAGTACCACAAGCGCTTATTCTCTCCACCACTGCGCTGTTCCTTCAGTCAAGGTCTCTCAGCCTCAGATACGCCTTTAAAGATGCTACCGTGTCTCGTGTGTCCAATGCTGTGTAAACAGCTCCTTCAGGCTCTTGGCAAAGCTCTTTGCAGTCTCTCTGCTCACCATTCGATTTCCCAGCGTTTTAGTACAGCACTCCTCACTTAGCATCCAACATTTCAAATGCATGACAATAGTGACACACACACATTACTATTACACAATTCTGTGCATTAACAACCTGCCTCTGGCTGGAACAGTGAAGGTGATGTGTCAGTTTAGCTGGTCATTATTATCAGCGGTTTGGCAACTATGTAATATTCCGTGATCAGATGGAGTCACCCTTCAGTTCTTCAGAATGCCAACTTCCGAATAACACCTTGGTCTTTGAAAGATCACCACACCATTAAGTGAGGAATGGATGTCAAAGATCTTTTTTAAGGCATGCACTTGAAAAAGCCTACAGTACATATTAGATGCCTAAAAAAACATGATTATCACATAGTTCTCTTGGAAAATCAGACCTGGAAATTTAAAAGTTTTTAATACTCAAGTTGTTCTCCATCTCTCTACTACTTACTGCTTGGGGTGTGGGCTCTGAGTCAGGGTATTTCAGTGTAATTCATGCTGAACTTTTTACTAATTATATGTCTTTTAATAATCTGCATTTAAATACATCTAAGTTGAACCAATATGGGGATTAAAATAGTATGTCCACAATAAAGTTGTATTGACTTTAGAGATACAAAGTGCTTCTGATACTGCTTGCAGTATAAATTGAGTGCTTAATTTGGATTTGCTCCCATGTCTATGCTTTCTACTGTATCTACAAATGAATGTCCCTGGCCTAATAGGACTTCTACTCCAAACTCCATACACACCAACACCTTCTCTTTCTGGATTACCTCATTGTTCTATTTAAGCCATGAACACAAACAATGAAATGCCCAATGTTGGGTCAAATGTCCTTCCCCAGCTGAAATAACTGCTGTTCACTGTCAGGATTGTGAGACATGAACCCTAAGAAATCCGGACATGCTAAACTCAGCCAGACAGTGGAGCATACCTAGTCCACAGGGTTTCGACTGCATCCATTACACTGCCCATCACTTTGAGAGAAGGCAGGCTCGAAAGACCAGGCCAAATGTAGCAGTGTACAAAAATGGAGGATTACTCCATCAGATCATAAACTGGAGAATGACTACCTCACATAACTGACAGGTTATTTCACTCCATCACTTTCAAGCCACTGACAATCACTATCCAGCCAACTTGACACATAGCGTTAACCATCATAGGCAGGGTTGCCCTCACCTGACACTGCAGTGTTCATTGGTGCCAGATATGTGACACTGATGCACAACATAATCAGAAAGGAGGTTTTTTGACTATTGCCATAAATGTGAAATATCAGGTAATGAGACAGTAAAAGAGGAGTAGATGTACATACTCTTGGTAAATTACTGGTCAACATTTCAGTAATTTCTGTGATGTTTTCTCTAGTATATTTACAATGTATCAAGGGCTGTTTCCTGAGTATCCTGATTGGCTACCAAGGGCCTTTTGGACACATAACATCATTCATGGGCCCACAAAATTATCAACTTAAAAATGACCTTGCTATTGGATCAAATATCTGGTGGCATAATAGTTACTATATTATTCACTGGCCTACTAGCCGCAAGGTCTGCAGTGAGAAACCCCCGTGCCTGCAGTTAGAGGCCCCCAGAGACAAGGCTTTCTAGTCCCATGACGAGTTGTGGGATCAGAAACCCACAGGGGCCGTTCCACCTTGTCACCGTCGATGAAATCAGTTCTCCGGCAGCAAGTTTGGTTTTGGAATGTGATGGATGGAACTGTTTCTCTTGGTGAGGTCTGTGGTGTTGGCTGGCATTGGTGATTCTGAGGGACTTATATGACCCACCCCTTAGGCTAGACGTCGCCCATCCCTGCTCTAAATAGACATTCTATTCTAAGCGATGTATTTCAATTCAGACCATGTATTTTCTTCCCTGTCTAATGTAATTTACCTAGATTGGTGCTTCTCAAATTCTAGTGCATGAACGGTGATTGCTGATGGCTCAGAGATTCAACCCCCTCCGATAGACGACAGCAGCAGGGGGAGACTTCCTCTGTAACTGTACTCCGCTTCCTCTAGCCCCTCAAAATGATTATTCAGCAATAACGAAGGATGGTCACACTTTTAAATTAGGTCACTTACAAACATCAATCAGCATCACTGGTTATAGATTACTTACTGACTTTGCAAAAACTGGTCAGAGCTTCCGTGGGTAAGCCTGGTTTATCCACTGGACTCCAGTTCTGTGTTATGACACTGTGAAATCTATGCACAAATGTGAAGGAGAGCCTTCATAAAATCTTAAAATAAATTCACTCAATTTCTCCAGCAATCTATGAGTCTTATTATGCTGAATGAACAGAGTGAGACAGATGTTCCCAAGAACAAATGCTTCCTATCTACCAGGAAAAATAAAGTGGCTATCCTTTAGACTTACTGAACGACTAACACAATTATAGAATTGTTCCTTATCTACTAACATTTGCAGAATTAGTTGATAGAATATGCAAAGGATATATTTTATGTATTATTTGGTCCAAATATTTTCTTATTCTTAGCACTCGTTCAGGAAATAATTTGAGGACCATCTTAACTATAAAAGGGTTATTCGTGAATAATATCTTTAAGATTTATTTTGGGGCCCAGTGCAATATGGGGCATTTCCTCCCATCAAAATGCTTGGTCCTCTTTGTTAAATTTTTGACATAAATTAGACATGAATCTAAAATAATCTTCCCTCTAAATTATTAGAATAAAGATGTTTTATTAACAAAATGTTTCATATTGCCATATTATCTGATTCCAACATTTCTTCAGGGCCAATTCTTTCAAGCTATTCCCAGTTGGCACATCTCTATAGTAATGGCAGTGAGAACAATCCTTTAAGCACAGGATTTCCTGCTCAGAGGCTGTAAAATTACAAGGACCCCAGTTTGGAGTGACTCCAGGCCAAGTAGTTAATAGTAAGTAAGTAGCATATATTCGACAGACCCTAGAAAAAGGTGGGTCTTCTTACAGAAATAATTTTCATTCATTTCCTGTTTTGGTTTAAAGACATTAACTTATGTTTCCTCAACTCCATATGATATTAACTCAGTAATCTATTAATATTATGGTACTGTTGTTCATCTTAAGCTTGGATATACCTAAGATAATAAAGTGTACTAGTTCAGCAACTCCGTGTTACTAATTATGAGAATATAATAATGAATAGGAGGACAATACATTTACAGCTAGGGTGATTAAAATGTCTTGTCATTTTAGTTCTTTTTTAAGAATCATCTCAAAACCATATTTACTTTGGAATCCAGGAGAGAAATGACACACAGCTTTCATGAATTTGAAACTCATCCAGAAAGTATCACTAGCAAGTCTTTTAAAGAATGAATCCCCACACACATCCTTAATGTACAACATGACCATCATTTGAGTGAACTGATAGGTTGAAATAGTACTTGGTTTCCAACTCTTTTCATGTACAATATGAAGTTATTATAGAAAATATTGGTAACATTTTCCTAGTTATAAGTAATCAGAATTCTGACCCCAATGCCAACATGAACTGGCTTCCAAATTAGATGACCCTTTTCTCAGCAAGGGATGCAATTTTCATAATAAAGTGATTTAAACAGCGAACGTGTCCAATCATCTTACATAATAAGTCTGAAGACAAGCAGTCCCAGGGCTTGTTGACCAGCTGCTAAAGACAGGGTCCTGGGATTCTGTCTCCACCCTGCTCCAGGCCTTTCCTTTAGGCTTACGAGACGGTTGTCATAGCTCCAGACATCATTGACGGAAAGCAAGAATCCATAGAGGTGAGAGACTAACTAATGGGATAACAGTACATTCAATTTGTGTTACGCACTTATTTTTATGACCCACTGCCATAGGACATATCGTGAGCCTAAAGGACAGACCAGACGTGGAGCAGAAGCTTCCTCTTTCACTCATGCTGGTTGATTTTGAGCCCCAAATCTTGAGCTTCACAACCCAATGCTTAACTTGCTGTGCCATCCCAAGGAAGGGGAAACCCTTTACCCTTCCCCACAGGATGTCCCCTGACTTCCCAAGAGTCACATGGCTATTCCTGGATGCAAAAGATAATAAGAAAGAGATTACCTGGGAAAAGATCATGCTAATCCCATGACTGGGGGAGAAGATTTATTACAAAAATAAAGCCTGACTTTTCAGATGAGGGAAATATTCTCCACTTTGATGGTGATGGTGGTGGTTACACATTTATATACATTTCTCAAAATTTATAGGACTGTACCCCTACAAAGATATCTCTTACTGTATGTGCCGGGCCATGGATTATTCCATGTGGCTCTCCTAGCCATAGTCTATGTCAGGCCCACCAAATGACCTTTTCCTAATGGGTCATCTTAAGGTAGGGAAAACCACTGATAAGATTCAATGTTGAGTAATTGTTCTCAAGGTTAATTGTGGTGGCCATTCCCTGGGTATAGTGGTAAGCCTTTTCAGAAAGAGGATGTTAGGTTGGACACTGAGCATCCTTGATCCGGGAAACAGGTTTGATGGCAGAAAAGCAGCAAGAGCAGAACTAGAAGCTGGAGCCCAAGATAGAACAGCGAACTCCCAGCTCACAGAGCAAGTACAGTTGAGCATCCTATGGCTGGAGGCTGCCCTATAGAACAGGATGACTCTGGGTACTTAACTGAGGGAGCTGGGTTTACTGACCTATGAAGCTAGAGCTGAATGCCTTTGGGTTGGCTTACAGGAGAATGGTGTGTCCTTTGGGCATTTGCTGGCAGCCCTAAGAGAGCTTTCTTTGTAGCCTTGCCAGAGAAGGGCAGAGGCCAGGCCAAGAGACTGAGGACCACAGAGAGGCTGTCCTGTGGCCCGGCAGAGAAGAAACTCTCCTGACTAAACAATTGTATCCTGAGCATTTCTCACCTGATTATAAACTGTTGACTTTCCCAAAAAAAAACCTTTAAACACGAACAACATCTGTGAGCTAGCTCTCTGTGGCCATTGCAATGAATTTTTGACTAGGGCTGAAAAGTTGCGTGCTGTGTGAGGCAGCACAGTATATAAAACTGAATCCCTGAATAAACGAAAGAGAGAGGGGAATTTTTCTCTTTCAAAGGCAATTAAAACAGTGTACTACAACTCCCTCTTCCAATATTTCTCCATAAGACTGTCAGCATATTCTGAAACTACATGTGGGAAACCTGAATCAAATTGATTTTTTAAAGACCCCAGCCCCACCATAGTCTATTTCTGGGATACACCTTCTGTAGAGACTACGTGGCTAAAGAGGGAAAAGAAAGAAAGAAAACCAGGTGCACTAAGAAGTTCCTGGAATAATACTACGATTTGTGTTGGCCAAAATCTGGTTCCCACAGTCAGTGGAAAGATGTGGAGCTAATGTTGGCCAGAAAATGTTTCTCTGGCTGCAATCTCAGTGCACAACATTCAGAATCTCCTGTGTCTTCAGAGGGTGGCTAATTAATATATTGTTATTTATTGCACACAGTAACGATCGTTTTTATTATAAAGTCTCAGACCATTCTACTCTTACAAATGTTCTTTATATAGAGATCATTATGCTTATTTTGGAGTCTTCTCATGGTTATGATACTTCATAATAATTTTTGTTCAAGAAAATACTATACGAAGTTATCCATCTTTTCTTACATTACCTTCCATATTTTATCTTGTTAGAGGAGGCACTTTAGTTTCTTATTTTTGGTTTGGATGATATCTGTGAATCAGCAACTAAGGTCATATTGGACAAAATTTTAGACATATTTATAGGTGAGTACTCACCACTGGTCTAATGCACAAATGGAAGAAGTGCTTGTACAGTGAGAATTGGACAGAATAATCACTAAACTAGGTAACCAGCCTAAAAGGCTCGTCAATGATCATCTCTAATATTTTCCTTTTGGTTTGATTTACATGGAGTGTTGCGCTGACTGGTTTGTTTTCGCAGAGTTACTTACAAGCTATTAGTGCAACAGTTGCTAGTTTGAATAAAATCTGAGAAATCCTGTCTCTTCGGCGATTTTAAAATCCAGATGTTTAAAAGCGCATGACCCAAACGTTTAAATATTTCCATATTTCCTCATTTCTTCCAGATGTTTTGGCATTTTCAAGTCCACATTTCCCCTGGCTGACTTATGCTCGTATCCTGGTCAAAGAGGAATAGATAGGAGCGGGAGCACAATGAACAAGGAATTCTTGAATTAGAATACATTTTGAGAACAGACCCTAGGCATTTACATGAATACTGGTGCTTTTGAAAACAATGGACAATCTCCAGCATGAGTTCTAAAACCTAAATATTCACTTGCTCCTGCTGTGAGTCCACTCTCTTCATGTGGTAGGCGGGGCCTTAGAAATAATGCCTTAAGATGCCCAGCAGCTCCCACCAGATTTGAAAAGCGCCCCTTCCATGGGCTGTGTGTCATGGTGGAAGGCTCACACATAATGCCCTTACAAACACTGCTGTTCTGCTGAGTAACCAAACTTAACCTCCCAAAACAAAGCATTTCTATTAAAATAACTTGTTTGGCACATCATTGGGTTTGCGCTATTATTAGTTCTAGGCAAACAGATGTCTTCCTGGATCAAATCCAAGCCAGGCATCGTTTTTGTTTTTTTGTGTGTTTTTTGGGGTTTTTTTGGCAATCAAGTAACATGCTCGATTTTTTTCCCAGCTCAGTAAGTTTTTAGCATTAAAAGGAGATGTAATCTTGCCTTTTCATTGAATTTAACTTTCTAAGAGACTCTAATTTATCCAGTTTTATTCTTAACAAAGCAAAGTACTAAATTCCATATTTTCTCAAAATATATGTACATACACAGGAAAATGGCATAAAAAGTATAAGACAAAATATGTATCATTCTTTTGAAAGCAGCATTATCGATTCTGCTTAAAATTTTTAAATCTGTATTGACCCTCTTCCTAGGAGGAGCAGAACACTGTAGCGAATTAAAGCACCACTGCAAGGGACCGCCATCTGTGACGGACTTGACAGTGTGCTAACCACTAACACTGCCGTCTTTCAACTATAGAAGCAGATTTTTAATTTTCATTTCCTCGTGGAAACAAAAGCATAATGTAGCATTAAATCCATAGCAGAAACAATTTTCAAAGTCTATTCTATCTACATTATATATCTAAAGGGGGTTCTTTGTTTTAGATTGTAGGGGGTTTATTAGCAAAAAAAAAAAGCATTGCAGAGACAACTTGTCCATTTTACTTCCTCGTTTTCTTTCTTTAAATAATAGGGCCTTCACGGGTTTTAGCTCCACACCTTGGCCCAGCTCAAGGACCCATTTCCCAGCCACCTTTGCCACCAGAAATGGCCATGTGCCTTCATTGCAGCCATTGGGCTATGAAAGAAGGGGTATAGATGATTAAGGAAGTACTTTTCTTCTGCTTCGTTATCCTCACCTTGCAGGCTTTTGCTTATGAGCCAAGCTCAGCCTTAGGTAATAGAGAAACAAACCAATAAACCAAAAGAAAGAAACCCAGATCCCATTTGACCTTGAAAAGCAAAGCCCTGGGCTACTTATCTACCTCTAGAATGTTCATGCAGGTGTAGTTTTGTCTGGACCACTCTTAGTTACGATTCTTTGATGTAGCTATTGAGCTGGTGTAAGGCATCTGATAGTTTCACAATATGGTCATTCAGTACTAGTATGTGAAAATATTTCATGTTCATGCCACTTTGTCTCCTAATCATGTATTGGCAATGAAGGTAGGAATGCTTCTGTCACCAGCATTTTCCAAAAGGACTCAGGGAATTCTGCTCTGGCCACTCAAAGTCCCACATTCTGCTGAACATCCTGTTTCAGGACTGGCTGCATGAGTCATGCTGGGCCATAAAATCCTCCCTGGGAGGATGGTTTTTATCTCCACAGGGAAAGAGGGACCAGACTTCAACCTGGTGCTCCAAGACCCTGAATGCAACACACCGGCATAAAGCAGGGAGTGAGAGGCCAGCGCCAAACCCAACTATGTGGACAAACCCCCTCCCCACAGAAGAATTTACTCCAGAGGACAGCACAGAAGCTACAGCTCAGGGAGAGCAACGTGTCTGATCAGAGCACCCGGGAGCAGACGACGGTGGAAGCAGAGAGAGTGGAGCACATCCAGGCCCGCAGCATCCCTGCCCAGAGCAGCCAATGCACACAGAGGATCATACGGCTGGCCCCACTATGAGACTCTGACCCATAGCCCTACAGGGGACAACACTTGAGACACAGTGTAGGAATTGCACCTGATCTGGCCCGACCACACCAAGGCAAAACACCAAAGGCGTGCAACAGAACAGCAAGGGGAGCAGAGCAACGAAGTCCCCAAGGTATACCAAAAATAGACTGTGGGGCCAGGGGGTGGCACCCCATCAGACTCAGAAAACACTCTTAAAGGTGAACAGTCTTTGAACTATTTACAAGCTTTTCTTTTTTTTGTCCCTGGTTTTTGTTGCTGTTGTTTTGTCTTGTTGCTTTGCTTGCTCTGTCTTGTTTTTTATGCATATTATTATCTATGCAGGTCTATCTAGATAAGATAGACAGGATAAACAAACTAAAGGAGAAAACAATGGGACTAAAAATTCCGGGGGGTAATAGGAGAGGGGGAGGCAGAGGAAAGGAATTTAACAAACCCAGGGACAAAGGCACAACAAGTGATATAAAATCAATGCAAGGAGGGTATAGGAGGCCTGGTAGAGCTGGATCAAGGGCAATGTAACTGAGAGGAATTACTGAAACCCAAATGAAGGCTGAACATGATAGTGGGTCAAATGGAAAGTAAAGGGAAATAGAGGAAAGAACTAGGAGGCAAAGGGCATTTATAGAGGACTAAATACAGACATGTACATATGTAAATATATTTATATTTGATGATGGGGAAATAGATCTATGTGAATATATTTATAAGTTTAGTATTAAGGTAGCAGATGGACATTGGGCCTCCACTCAAGTACTCCCTCAAAGCAAGAATACTTTTTTCTATTAACCTGACATTCCATGATGCTCACCTTCCCAACACGATCACTGAAGACAAATGGGTACATAAGCAAATATGGTGAAGAAAGCTGATGGTGCCTGGCTATCAAAAGATAAAATGTCTGAGAGGCTTGAAGGTAAACAAGTAGCCATCTAGCTTAGAAGCAACAAAACCCACATGGAAGAAGCACACTAGTCTGTGTGACCACAAGGTGTCAATGGATTTAGGTATCAGGTATCAAAGATCAACAGATAATATCACTGTGAATGAGGTGGAATGTGGAGTGGAGACCAAAAGCCCATCTGTAGGCAACTGGACAACCCCTTACAGAAGGGTCATGGGGAGAAGATGAGCCAGTCAGCACTGATGAAACATACAACTTTCCTCTAGGATTCCTATATGCTTCACACACACACACACACACACACACACACACACACACTATCATGATCCCAATTGTACCTTACAAATCCAGCTAGATGAGAATGTGTACACTGGCACAGATAAGAGCTGGAAAAACAGGGAATCCAGGACAGATAAACCCCTCAGGAGTAATAATGAGAGTAGCGATACCAAGAGGGGATGGAGAAGGTGGGGGAGGAAGGGGGAATCAATCACAATGATCTACATATAACCTCCTCCCTGGGGGATGGACAAAACCGAAAAGTAGGTGAAAGGAGACATTGGACCATGTAAGACATGAAAAAAAAATTATCAAAGGTGAGGAAGGGAGGGAGGGAGAGGGGGCAGGGAGAGGGAAAATATGAATAGCTGATAACAAGGGCCCAAGTAGAAAGAAAATGTTTTGAGAATCATGATGGCAACAAATGTACAAATGTGCTTGACACAATGTCTGTATGTATGGATTGTGATGAGAGTTGTATGAGCCCCCAATAAAATGATTTTTTAATGTATTGCTACAAAATCATAGAAACTTTATTAAACAATGATACCAAAATGTGAAAGGAAAAAAAAACTATCAGGAAAAAGAAAAAACACACCCCTTCTCTTCCAGAGGTTAAAGACTTTACATCCCAGGTGAAATCGTGAATGCTGAGGCTCTCTCGATCACCCTGGAGGGAAAGTCTGCCTAGAAATAAAACCAAAATGAGAGAAAAAGTAACCAGCAGAAAGAGAGAGGAGGGAGAAGCAGTTTTCACATATCATTTAAGCTTCTGTATCTAACTGTACTAAAACTAGATGCTTTCCAGGGTTATGAGTCAATAAATTCCTACTTAGAGTTTAAATTCCTTAAAGTAGGATTTCTAATCAGATGGTGCCCAACTAGCAGAAATAATTGCATCTGCGGTCTTAAAGGCTTATCTCAAAACAAGCAGCCTTCTAACTGAGGAGTCAGCCAAGTAAATGCAGAAGAAGCACACCAACCAGTGATCAGGGAATTATTAACCATGAAATCCATGATGAGAGAGAGAGAGAGATTGATCAGTTTAAATTCTGAGCAACTGGTTTGCAGAGGGTGAAAGCCCCAAATCCATTTGCGTGCACTAACTCTCCATTGAATTCACTAGATCGGTCCATTGACCAAGGATATAAATTATCCTGCACCCAGAACGCCCGTGGACTACTGCAGATATCGTTAGGGTAAAGTTTAACATCTCAGCATTTGTTTTTTCCTTCTAACTTACTCCAGTCTGCGGTGCACTCTGCTGTCTTCTGGACGGAGGCTCATCTGTGCTTTATTCTGTGGTAGTTGTTGGCGGGCTTTGTTTGTCTTATTTTAATGATTTTCTTTATAGGAAAGTCAGGACAGGTAAAACTACAGAGACAGAAACTAGATCAATTGTTTCTTAAGGACATGCTGGGAGACATTGGGGAGCCAATCATGGGTATGAGCTGGAAGAAAGTTTTCTGAAACTGAATGAATGAGGTGCTGAATGCACAACTCTCTTTAATAGAGTTAGCAATTGATTTGCACGATACATGAATTATATGTCAATAAAACTGCTAAAAATGCAAAATCATTTTTAAATGGCATTTCTATACTTTGAAACTAAACAACTCCTGGTTGAAATGGTGGTTAATTATAATCATCTTAATTGACAGAAAATTATCATGAGTTTTAATCTAAATTTATTCTCCCCATAGATCCAAGAAACTTGGTAGAGATGGTTGCTCATTTTGTTTGCATGATCATCTGGCATATTGAAAGCTAAACTTATGAGAATTTCTGCAGGTTCACACCAAGTTGAGCTACTATTTTTACTCTGTTCCTTCTCTGCTGAGATCCAAATACACTCTTTTCTTCAACACCTGCTGCCTGATACAAGTAAGTTAATTATGACTTTTAGAATAGAATTGAGCTATGATATTTTAATTCCAATGCATTCTTTATTTGTTTAATGTAACCACCTCTGACTTTTTTTCATGAAAGGCGTGTAAGATTTATCTGGAAAAGAACCTTCCAACCGAATGATGTTCATATAAATATATAGGATATATATTTATGATGACATTCATGTAAGTATACATAAATATAAATATATGATGTTCATATAAATCTAACCCGGCCCTGTCTGTGCTCCTTTAGAAGTGGAATGAAAGAAAGAGCACATAAATTATTTGGACTGTATTACAAATGGGCAATTCCAACGACTTGCACTAGGTGAGCCTTCAGCCCTGACTCTTTCGGCCACCACCAGTCAGCCCCTGGGGAATACGGGAGCCACTGTGCCGGCCTGGGTTATGCACTGGGAATGCGCCACTGAAAAAGGCAATGGAGCTCTGACTCTTAAAGAGGTGAGTTTTCTCAGAAGTAATGTTCTCGCCTCCTTCCACCTGATTGAAAGGGTGTCTGCAGGATCCATCCATCCATCCATCCCATGAAAGAAAATGTTGCTTTTGTTTTTCTTAAGTCACAAAAACAATTCCTAGACCTTATACCTGCTCTCTTTAGAGCACTGATACCACCTGAGGCCGCTGACTATTTGCATCTACTTATAACCCCCAAATAATAGGATTAATAGGCATAAATCCCAGTTATCTGAGCGATTTTCCAGTCCAGCACAAAATGCAAATACCTCAGTCACCGTTCATGCCATCGGCGCTCCTTCCAGCTAATCCGCACTCCTTCCACCTCCACTCTCAGTGCTCACCCGATCCCAACACTTCCTTTGGTGCCCAATGAATTTCTTTGTGGTGTGCTTTTCAATTGATTTTTGTTAACCTAACCTAACCTAACCCATTGCCAATGGGTATTTTCCAACTCATAGTACGCTGGTAACCACAAGCTCACCAGCCGCCCCCTTGGCAGAACAATGAGAATGTCAGCGTTAATAATATAATTTAAATAAGAAACAAATTTTAAAAGTTTTTAACAGTATGGCCCATACCTTGAGACGGATGAGGATCTGGATCTGTGGACACAGATGTGGAGAGGAGGGCTGGAGAAAGAGTCATTGTTTGGAAGGGGAATCCCCTTCCATGAAATCAGCTGGTAGCTGCTTTTCAGGAGTTTTTTTTTTCCCCTTCTTTGCCTTTTTTCTCTAGGACCTGGCTGGTTTTCTCTAAAAAAAAAAAAAAGGAAAAATCTGTCTAATGTGGCCTGCTGTTGGCGTTTCCTTAACTGTTTTCTAAAAGGGTTTACTAAATTATCATCCACAATATCGATAACACGGTCAACCAGTTCTTTATCATGATGATTCTTTTGGAAAAAAACCTCTTTCTTAGGATTCATGTTTTTATTATCTAAAAACAGGACAAAAAGTCACAAAAACTAAGAAAATTAGCAAAACACTTGGAACACAGCTGTAAAAGGTTTAAACAATGCTCACTAACAGCACCAACTCATGCTGAGTGACCGAAACATGAACTGCTTTTATTTACAAAAATCAAGTGCATCGGGTCGGATTCCGGTGTTTTGTTTGAGCTCCGATGCAACGATTTCCTGGCATTTTGCATCAAAATCCAGTATGTCCAGTACTGATATGGTCGAGTCCAGGGTTCTACTGTGGAGCGCAAAGTCAAGCCGACCCACGGGATTTTCTCGGCTACAATCTTTAGAAAGCAGACTGCTGACTCCTTCTGAGGACCCACTGCTAAGTTCGAACTACCTAGCTCTCTGTGAACAGCCAAACAGTTCACTGCTGCACCCCTCCCTCCTTTCGGTTCATAGTGAATTCTTAACTTGGAAAGATAAATCTGACTTAGAGGGAGAAAACAGTATTGAACATGAATTTAATTTTGCTTTTTGTTGTTTTCAATGTGCACACAGCTATGTAAGCAAGAATGAAGCTTGAATATGGTCAGTATTGTTTAACCATTTGAACTTCTTTCAAGTTACAGGCCCCAAATCATAGTGATCTATTTTTAGATTTTCTAGTGACTTATTAGCTGACAACTTGATTGTCTTGAAAATGAACAATTAGAAAGCCCCTTACTTTCAACTAGATTTATTTCCTAGTGGAAAGGAACATTTTCTGATAACCAACACCAAGTTTGTCTGCGGTTGATTTCTGCACTCTGAGATGGCAAGTGTGAGGTTGGATGTGAAATACAATTGTTTTTATAAAATTGAGTAAGTACGGTTCTAAGAGAAACGTAAGACATGAACATCAGCATGTTCTTTTAGGCCTTTTGATAGGAAGTCTTCGGGGCAATTAACAGGAATAAGTGACTATGGACGTTATTGACCTAGGCATGGCTCTCCTAGGTGTTATCCCAAGCCTACCTGCTCCATGTACCATCTTTGTGAACGTCACGATTTCATAGCTTGACATGAAGACTGTTGATGAGCTGCCATGGAGAACCCTAACCATGGGTCAGTTAGCATCCTGGAGCAACCATGATTTCTTGCTCCCCTTTTTCTTAGGATCCATCAAAAAATACAAGAGGGCTTCCAAAAGTTCGTGGAAGTGTTATATTATCTTTTCGCTTCATCCTTCCACAAACTTTTTGAAGCCCCTGCTATCATCTAGCATATACTCACATTCTAACTAGCCGGCCACCTGCCCTTCAGTTCGCAGCTGAGTTTAACTGTGACACCAGCAGGGCTCCTTATCCCCCTGGTTTTATAGACAATAACCAAAGCAAGCTCCCTGCCATTGAGTCCATGTTGACTCACAGCGACCCTAGAGGACAGGGTAGAACCAGCCCGGTGGGGTTCCGAGACCGCAACTCTTTACGGGAGTAAAAGCCTCATCGTTCTCCTGATGAGTGGCTGGTGGTTTCAAACTGCTGACCTCGTGGTGAGCAGTCCAACACATAACCACAACGTCGCCAGGGCTACACTGCTGATTTTTCTAAAATATATTTTTCATTGGAAAACTGAAAATATTCGTATGTGACAACTTTAATATGAAAGAATATAGTCCCACCAGTCTTTGGGTTATAAATACGGGGCTTACTGAAAACTCAGACTTGCCCTTTAACTTGGTTAGGTAAATTTGCCCTCACGTTGAAATGATTAAACCCACCCCTGGGTGGCTCACTGCCTTACAACACCTGCTGACTCAGAGACCCTGACAGTGGATCTCAGCCTGTGGGTCGCGACCCCTTTGGGGGTCAAACGACCCTTTCACAGGGGTCGCCTGATTCATAACAGTAGCACAATTACAGTTATAAAGTAGCAACAAAAATAATGTTATGGCTGGGGGGGTCTCCAGCACATGAGGAACTGTATGAAAGGGTCATGACCTTAGGAAGGTTGAGATCCACTGCTAGGACAGGGTCACACTATCCCATGGGTTTCTGAGACTGTAACTCTTTTTTTTTTTTTTGACTGTAACTCTTAAAGGGAGTGGAAGGCCTCCTACTCTCCTACAGTAGGGGATAATTTAATATTCCAAAATTTCTACAGTTTGCATTAGTTTACATTAGTTTATTATATAATTGATAAATATTATGAGTAAATTAACACTGAAAATTATCTTTTACCATGGTAAGTACCATGTAGAAGTGGAGTTTCTTGTAAAATTTCAAAACTGATTCAAAGAAAAATATCCCAAGATTACAACTAAAAACTAACCAATGATTGATGGGCACTACAGCTTCATTACAATTGTAATTCTTTGGCAATAAATATCTCACATGATTGAAAACATCAAAATGTTCATTATGTCTACCACAAAATCACACTTTTAATGTATGTTATGTACTCTTACTTAAAAAATTATTTTTCATGTTGTGTTTTACCTTTGAAATTTAGTATTAAGAAATGATCGCTCTTTTGCTACTAAGAAATCCAGAACTCAGTAAGAAACAACTTTGGCCTGTGAGGTATGAGGAGCTGGCTCGGAACAGTTTCATTGTCTAGTGTGGGATTCAGACGAGTCCAAGTCAACTCCGCCCGCAGTGAAGGCCCGGGGTACTACATGGGTCAGGCAGAGGAGAGGGGAGACGTGGTACAAGCATCAGACCTACGTCTTTGTATGTCTTTGTAACGAGAAAACTTATCCGTTACCATGACATGAACCAAATCGACTGTTGCTCACCTCCTGGAATTAAAGTGTACTTATAAACTAGATAAGGAGAAGGAATGTTGTCATTTTGTCCCTCTCCCTCCACAGTTAAATGTCTTTCACAGCCTATTAACAGCAACAGCAACAAAAAATTACTGACTGAAAACCCAAAAGACAGATGTAGGGAATGTTATAATTACTGTTATTCCTTTGTGGGATTTTTTTCCTTTCTATTTCTTGAAGTAGAAATAATAAACAAAAGGTCTGCAGTTCAAACTCACCAACCACTCCCTGGGAGAGAACTGTACTGAGCTGCTTGCAGAAAGATTTGGTCTTGAAACACATGGGCAGTGCTTCCCAATCCCAGAGGGTCACCGAGAGGTCAAAGCAACTAAAGGCCGCGGGTTTGATTGGCTGATTTTTCCTATCAGCGCCTAAGCTTAACTGAGAACAGCTGAGAGCAATCAATAGATTTTGTATGGATGTTTGGGTAGGCAATAACATTATAATTCACACGCTTAATTTATAATTCAATCCAAACTTTATTTCATTATCTTTGAAAAGATAAACAACCCATTTATAAATAAACTCAAAACTCTCCCTGCCATCAAGACGTTTCCGACTCATAGCGACCCTCCAAGGACAGGGTAGAGCAGCCTCTGTGGGTTTCTGAGACTGTAACTGTTCACAGGTGTAGAAACAGCCTCTCTTTCTCCAGTGGAGCAGGAGTAAGCAATTTGGTAATCCTGGTGGAGCTAGCCATCAGTGTCATTTACGGTGCCATACTGACACCTAGTGGAAAGATAATCATATTGCTGCTAGGGAAACTAACAAGTTTTAATTGTTCACGCTGAAATTAGCCAATAGAATTAAGAATACAAATACACATGTATACATATGCACACGTGACATACATGTAAATATTTAGCTAGTAATAAATTATTTGATACAATGAACAGCAGACAATATTAGATCTCAAATAATACCTCACTAAGTACTATAACAATTAGATCTTTTTTTAAGTCAATGGTATTCTTCTCAATTTTTATTTTAGTAGAATTTTAAATAACATAGTAATAAGAAATTGAACTTAAAAAATACACTGGCTCTTGTCCTCCTACATTCTAATACCCCTCCCCCAGAAGCAAAGATTTTTAATTATTTGACTTGATTTTTAAATGTTTTTAATCTATAAAGTCAAACAGTGTCTTCAGTTTTCTACTTAGTTCCCATATTGGAAAATAAGAATTTAACTTTCCCTCGCACCTAACCTTCCCTCCTGAGCCTGTTTTTATTCTAACTGCACAGGTGTAGCAGATGGACAACAACCTAACCATGACAACCTCCCTCCTGTTTCCAACGTTTGCACTATAATAACTAATAATTATCAATGTACCTTGACTGCACGTTTCATAAATTTCAGACTGAAGGAGTTGATAGAATTCATCACTAGCTTTAATAGTTGCTGCATGAGATTGCCATTAGTTGTATTGACAGATCTTCCCTCCAGGCATGTAGACGGTATTCTATCACAGACAGCAGGGTCCACCAAGAAAGGCCTTTAAATGTTCTCTGGACAGTGAGGGGGATGCCATTCTTCTTGAGGTACTCATTTCATTCCCCACCTAGTAAACCAAGTGACTGTCTGACTCAAAATGGCTAATACATGCTCCTTCCAGCTCAGGCCTGCCTGGGCTATTGAGTTTTGTACATTCCATTTAAGGTTTGATGGCTTCTAATTTTCAGAGATTTGTATTCTGTATATTCCACATCCAAGTTATTAATGGATGTTTGCAGCTATTTCTCCTCGTTTTGAGGTATGCCCTATCAGCAGATGAAAGTCCTGATACCTTTCTCTAGTCATGTCATAAAAGTCAACTCTACTTTGAAGAAGCAGCTCATCCCAGCCATATTCTGTGTGTGCTCCAGGCTGATTGGCTCATCTTTCCGCATGATGCTGGACTGTATTCCACTGCTTTTCATCAGGTGGCTAATCCCTCTGAAGCAAACAGCCGATTTCTTCTTCCCAGGCTCTTAGTCCGGGAACGCCACTAAACCCGTGACCGTGGGTGACCCTAGTTTGAAACACTAGTGGTATGCAAGTCACCACAGTAGGACAAACTGGCAGACAAGTGGGCACTGGGAAGCTAGAGACCTAGAATAATCATGCTAGCTACAGGGCATTCTCCATCTATCACCTCTAGATAGATGATAGATAGATAGATAGATAGATAGATAGATAGATAGATAGATAGATAGATAGATAGATAGCGATATCACTGGTTTTGCTTCCCTAGAAATCAGCCTAGGTAAGCCAACATCAGGTAACTATAAAAATGGAAGCAGGGCAGTGTGTGACCTCCTCCAACTTCACATAAGAACATCAAGACCCGCAGCATCAGGCACCCAAGGGGGATTCTTATGAGGTAGAGACCAGACATGCTTCCACTCTCCAAATGTTTTGCCACTTCTGAAAGCAACCATCTCCCAGGCCTCCTCTAGTTCTCCGCTTGTTTTGACAATGTGTTGCAATTGTCATGCCGAACTCACAGTGCACACTCACAGGGAGGGGGTTACTAGGCAAGTAACAGATTGCCATTCAAGTTCAGCTATGCTCGGGATACAGGTCTTCAATCAAGACAGCCTCTTCTCAGCTGTGCCCATTGAAACATCATCCTCTAGCCTTCCGCATAGTCACCAACCTTCGAAGACAAGGGTGATAAAGCTCTTTTCATTCTGCCAAGAAGTGCTCAGGGGCACCCAACTCCTGCTCAAAGACACTCTGCTGCCTTCCTCCAAGAGCCGGGAAGCCTGCTGCTCTGTCTCATCCTGGTGTTTGGGGGGTGCTGCTGCTGCTGCTGCTTTGGCTCCCCCATTCCCCTAGCAGTGCTTCCTTCCATCTGTTGTCATCCCCAGTGTCACAGCTGTGTGCTGGATTACAGAGGTTCCTAGTGCAGGTGAGACCCCCTTTCCACCGCTGAGATGACTCCTTTGAAGCCTAGAGGGATAACAAGATTGGCCAATCCTACATCAGGGTATCATACACATTATTTGCATATTCCCGTCCACACAAGGGTTCCATGCACCTTATTCATATTATCGGCAAGCTATAAACTCTTGGTGGGTTATAAGCATCTCACTCGTTCAGATATGACCACGGCATTAGGTGGGGATTACAGAAACTGGCTGGAAGGGCCAAATCCAAGGAATCCCTCCGTACATCCTTTCACAACTGTGACCACAGAAGGGAGCTGCAGCCTGCCCGCCCCCCCCCCCCACCTCCCTGGCTCTTTACAACTGGTTGACTGATCACGTCAGAGGGTATCCTAAGGAATGATTACATAATTAAATAACTTCCAAGCCACTGAGAATTACCAAACTGACACAGATTAAGGGAGGATACAATTCAATCCGTGATAACAGGTTCATAAAATTTCACATTCATAGCTCCTGAAGTGTGTTTTTCTGCATGGTACTAGCTAGTAAGAGCAAACATGGACAGCACACAGGTTGTATACTTCATAACTCCAGGTGTGTACAAAGGGTGCCCCATTAACTCTATAAACGTATTCATATTTTTCCAATCCAGAAAATTTTACTAACTTATTTCCTTACTGTCCCCTCCTCTTTTTTTCTTTTTCCGGTTCTCTCTCTGGAGTCTCTTTCATCAGCTATTGGACCTCCTGTGCTTTCCTACAATATCCTTTCTGAGTTTGAATCCTGCCTCTTTGATTTGCAGGGGGATTGTTTTATTGTTTGTGTGTTTATTTATTTGTGTGTGTGTGTGTGTGGCAGATTTCCTTAGCTCTTACAATTTTAGTTTATTTTGTCATAGTCTTAATTTCTAAAATCTCTTCTTTGCACTCTTACTCTTTCTTTATTAGAGTATTATATATATAATTTCAATAGGCATTCTCTGAAAAGATTCTGCAAAGTTTTAATGTTTTCTTCTTCCCTTGGAGTCACTTGTTTCTCCCTCTACTGTTTTTTCTTTAACTATTTTTATCACTACCTTTATGTGATGGCCTTTTGCAGGCCTGTAACCTTGGTTACCAGTTTATATCTAAGTTGAGGTGAGAAAATTCCGTTTGTAACTGAGCATGTAGCTGGAATTTTCTGATGATCGCCATCACTACAAGTGATGTTGGGGGACCACGACCCTGGGGAAGTCCTGTTTTTAACAGTGACGTCTTTATCCCAGGCTGAGCAGATTCCCCAGGGAAGACTCTTCCAGCCTTCTTCTTAGAAGGTAAAGGCTTGACAGCTGTGATCTAGTTGTAAATGAAAGTCAAGGAGTGGGCTCAAGCCTCTTGGCCACAAATGCTTATTTAACTTCACTGTTTGGGTAGGATACTGCCCCCCTCCGCTATGTGGGGTGCCCACCAGAGGACAGCCTTTCTGTTTAAGGCCGCTGGAGCAGGCATCTCTGATTTGCTTGAAGAGAAGCTATTGTGTAAATGTTCAGAGTGAGGAAGAGAGATTAGGGATATAACTCCTCTCGATCAATTTCCCTTGGCGTCATGTATCATCCCACCCAAACCCTCAACTTTCAGAGGCAGCTGATCCCGGAAATCTGTCGATCTTCTCACAGCATATTGGAAGGTACATGCATGTGTAGAAGATATAAAGATACTATATGTTTAGAATATACACACATAGGCACACCTGTGTGCACAGGAGCGAGGGGGAGTGAAAATGATGCTAGTAGGGCTCCCATCCACGCGTGCATGCGAAGGTTTACTCCATGCGTCTGAGATAAGTTGGTGATGGCCGAGAAGTTCTCTCGGTAATACCCTTGTCTCAGTCTCATTAAGGTGTCACAAAAAGACACTTTTGTGCTAACATCAAATTTCTAACAGAATTCATGTGAACATCTTCTCAAATCACAGAAACTTTGTAATACCTTTACTGGAATTCGGCCCCACCTAAAACTAAAGCTTTTAGAAAGATCATGCATTTTAAAGAAGGTCATAAAAGAACTTTAAAGATGAACCAAGACAGAGAAAACTGTCAGATGGAGGAATGAAGAAGTGGTGGTGGAAGTCCAGACACTGGTAGAAGGAGACCATAAAATTGCCACTGAGACAACAGCAACTAAAGTTAGAATCCCACATGGTGTGACACTTTCCATTTGAAGTGAACATTTTGAGTTCAGAAAGCTTTTGACCCGATGGATGAAAAAAGATCAGCTAGTTCAAAGATCTGAATTTTCCATGAATCTTTTAAGCAAAGTTGAAGCTACTGAAGATAATCTCATGGACTCACAAGAGAAGACAAGTCTTGGATGGACCAGCATGATCCAGAGAGCAAGCGCCGATGGGAAATCTTGATAGGTTTTCTCGGAAGACAAGGGAAAATCATAGAGGCTTATTAGAAAGAAATATCCAGGCAATGGAAAACTGCATTGGTGAGAAGGAGACCATGAAAGCTGTATCGAGGGATGGTTTTTCCATCACAGCATGCACCTGCTCATTACGTGATGGTAGTAAGGGCTGGTAAGGTACTAGGAGAATGATGTTGGAAAATGTCACCCCATCCGCTCTACAGAGCCAAGCTTACCTCTTAAGATTTTCTTGCAGGGCACAGTAGGAACCTAAGGGTTTCATTTTGAAAATTGCAGGGGTGAGGAAAAGGCCAGCAATTGTTTGGTCCTGAGCAATTGTTTTCCATCATAGCGATGCCAGGGAGGTCCTATGAGAAGTTCACGGAGAAATTTGACCCCATCACCTGACAGAGCTCGCCCTGCTTCTTCGGACTTGATTTTGGTTTCAAAACTTTGAAACATGCTTTGAGTCCCTTGAAGAACTGCCATTTGGATGTGATGTAAATCAAATCGCATAGAATTCTTTAAAGAAAGTTTACAGAGATGCTTTCAGAAGGGCCTAGACTAGATAAATGTCTAGAAATGATACAGATTTTTCTAATTTTGCTTAAGAGTTTCGAGAATTTCATTAACCCTCATTCAAGGAGAAATCAAAATTTTTGTGAAAAAAATTGAATTGAAAGATAATGGAATTTTTACACAACTTTTTAAAACCCTCTTGTGTTTATATGTGTATATATATATGAACTATCATGAAGAAAACTTTGAAGAATATACAATAGCCAATAATTATTTAAAATGTGTGCTTTACTTCCTATAACTAGATAATATTTGTCCCATGTGTGAAAAGCAACATTTGAAAGAAAGTTGACATGTTTAAGCCTCAAGAACCATTATGTAAATTTAATATATGTTCATAAATTTCAATTTGGGAGATTGTAAAAGTAACTACTTTTTTATGTGCAAGTTAAAAAGAGAAAGCACAGATTGCTAGACAGAACTTCAGTGTAGTTATAATACATATGTTTTTGTATCTGTCAGTCAAGACTAAAAACATTTTTTAAAACGTTTTTTAGGGGCTCATACAACTCTTATCACAATCCATACATACATCAAGTCTGTAAAATACATCTGTACATTCATTGCCCTCATCATTTTCAAAGCATTTGCTCTCCACTTAAGCCCTTTGCATCAGGTCCTCTTTTTCCCCCTCCCTCCCCACTCCCTGCTCCCCCCTGACTAAAAACATTTTTATAACCAGGTGACAAGTTACTATGCTTGCTTTATTTCAGAAGAGTGTGTGAGAGGGTTTTTGCTATTTGGGGAAGCTTCTGAATTGACTCTCACTTATAGAAACCCTTTCAGGACTCATGGGACAAAGTAGAAGTTCACCACAGTCTCCAAGGCTTTTTAAACAGTTTTGTTAACATATAATTAATGTACCATGCAATTTGATGGCTTAAAAATACTAAAAATAATTGTGTGATCATGACCACAATGAAAGTTAGAACATTTTCTTCATTTTTGTACCCATTATAATGAACCCGCCATTATGTCCAACCTCTCCTGTCATAACCCTAGGAAACTATTAATCTATGTACTGTTGCTACAAATTTACCTACGCTGGATTTCATATAAAGAAGAATCATACCAAAAAAATGACAACAACAACAAACTAATACATAGAAAAGCCTCAATCCAAGAGAAAGCAGAAAATAATACAAACTAAAGCAAATTAAAAATGGGTCAATGGGGAAATAGATCTATGTGCATATATTTATAGGTTTAGTAATAAGGTAGCAGAAGAACATTGGACCTCCACTCAATCCAAGAATACTTTCTTCTATTAAACTGACATTCTATGATGCTCACCTTCCCGACACAACCTCTGAAGACAAAGCGGGTGAATAAGCAAATGTGGTGAAGAAAGCTGATGGTGCCTGGCTATCAAAAGATATAGTGTCTGGGGTCGTAAAGGCTTGAAGGTAAACAAGCGGTCATCTAGCTCAGAAGCAACAAAGCCCACATGGAAGAAGCACACCAGCCTGTGATCACGAGGTGTCGAAGGGATCGGGTATCAGGCATCATCAGAACAAAAAATCATATCGTAGTGAATGAGAGTGGGAGTGCAGAATGGAAACCCAAAGCCCATTTGTAGGCCACTGGAGATCACCTTACAGAAGGGTCTCAGGGGGGAGACGAGCCAGTCAGGATGTGATGTAGCAACGATGAAACATAAAAAAACTTTCCTCTAGTTCCTAAATGTTTCCTCCTCCCCCACTATCATGATCCCAATTCTACCTTACAAATCTGGCTAGACCAGAGGATGTACACTGGTACAGATCGGAACTGGAAACACAGGGAATCCAGGGTGGATGATACCTTCAGGACCAGTGGTGTGAGTAGCAATACTGGGAGGGTGGAGGGAGGGTGGGCTGGAAAGGGGAAACTGATTACAAGAATCTACATGTGACCTCCTCCCTGGGGGATGGACAACAGATAAGTGAGTCAAGGGAGACATCAGACAGGGAAAGATATGACAAAATAATAATTTATAAATTATCAAGGGTTGATGAGGGAGGGGGATTTGGGAGGGAGGGGAAAAATGAGGACCTGATGCCAGGAGCTTAAGTGGAGAGCAAATGTTTTGAGAATGACAAGGGCAATGAATGTACAAATGTGCTTTACACAATTGATGTATGTATGAATTGTGATAAGAGTTGTATAAGCTCCTAATAAAATGATTTTTAAATGGATCAAAAGGGACCACAAATGATAATAATTACATTGTAACCTCATTATATTTACAGTAATCCACTTTCCCATGCACTCTGTCAGAAACTAGACTCTTCTCATCCCTGGGTCACTGGTCCAAGGGAATTCAGTGGGGTCTCTGCAAATGGAATGTGGGTTCTCACGGTTACCCATAGTCTTCTGCAACCCACGTGCTCAGAATTTAAATTCTAATGCAATTCTTTCCTCTGATTCTGAATTTTATTATTTATAATGAAAGGCTAACTTTTTATGGAAGCAGAATACCACATCATTCTCTCATAGAAGAGGTTTATACAGCAAGAAGGTATATAATAGCTATTTAATCCACACAGCCGTACAGATGGCTCAATTCAACTCCACTTTCACAGAACAGTCAGGATACTGGAAGTCCCTCAACTCACTTGAACTGGCATTCCAAGGTCAAGGAAGCAGACAGCAGGGTGGGTCAGCAACCGTAAGTAGCACGGGAGCTTAGCGAAGCCACCCCGATGGGATCTGGAACTCAAGCATGAACAGTGACAGGATCCACCAGCCTCAATCTCAGGCAATGTAGGCACGAGCAGCCTGGCGAAGCAGGTCTTGATGGAGCCTCAAGCTCTAGTAATATGAACCATATGGCTTGGCCCACAGGTAGTGCAGCACACTAGCTCAAGCAGCATCACTCTGGTTCGACCACCAGGGAAGCAGAGAGAGAAGAAATGTCTTTGGTTATGTCGGTCACCCTCCAATCAAGTTGCACCCTGTTAAACTCCATCCACAAATTCCAATTGGCCTAGTTGGCATGAAAACCTGACTATCACAGAAGGTGACAATGGAAGGAGTCCTAGTACAAAAGGGAGGGAGCTGGAGGCTCATTTCCTTCCTGCCTCCTCAGCACACAGGAAAGTGATGGACAGGCAGATAAAACACCTATCCTTCTCAATGGGACACCCAGAGAGGGTGAAAAGGTGTAGACAAGGGAAGACAAGATGTTCACACTACCCTATAATGGCTGCATAGATTCTCTAGTTTCACAGCTTGGAGATAAGAACACAGCACAAACTCTGGGGTTCATGTACCTGGAAATAGGGGGTACACAACAGAAATAGCAAAAGACCCACCAGAAAGCAGATGACTGCGGAAGGTCTACCATCAGCAGAAAAGAAAAAAAAAACCCTAATTCTTCATTCTGCTATGCCCTTGGATTAGTTGAGAACCATTCAGAATCCTACACCTAAGTATTCCACTCAATAAAGTCACTCATTCCATTCAACATTTTCCCTAACTTTTATCTGACTACTTCCTTTGTCTGAATTATTTCTATCAAGGACAAGAACTGAGAGGAGAGATCAAAACCTTGAGTCTCCTCCCAGTAACATCTGGTGCCTTGTGACTCAGATAGACTGAGCAGTTATGCCCAGGTGTGAAAATTCCCTTGGGAAGGAAGATCCTCTCTGATATCTTTTCTTATCTCTGCTCTTAGTTTTGTTTTCCTTGCAAGCCTTGAAGAGGTGCAGCAGGGAGAAGTCAGGAGCAGGATTATGTTCGGGAACAGAAGAGTCCGGAACTGTGGGAGAGTGCAGGCTTGCTGGACTTCAAAGAACAAAGAGGCATTTCCTCCCCTGACCCAGATTATCTGGGTAGTCATCAGTTCAGGGTGAACACCTCAATGTTAAGGCATCTCACAAGGAATCCCATGAGAAGACACCGTAACTTAACTAACAGACCCTTGAGAGGGAAAATGTTGAACAGGTGTGGTCTACTAAGTACCCGTGAGTCATCCATGACATGCATGGAAAATGTGTCAGGCACTGGGGAAAGACGTGATTATGATATTATCATTAGAATAGGGCAAAGATCCATCTGTTAAGGTCCCTGTCTCCTTAAACGTTTGCCAAGAGCCCTGGTGGTTCACTGAGTTAGGTGGGCTCAGTATTTCAGGATGACCAGCTGCTCTGTGGGAGACCGTGGAGGCTTTCTGCCAGCGTAAGGATGTGCAAGTCTGCCTTGCCCTTTGGGGTTCCCGAGTGTCAGAATCAAGCACCTGGCATCAGCTCCTCATTTCCCCCTCCCTCCCAGCTCCCTCTCCCTCATGACCCCTTGATAATTTATAAATTATTATTTTGTCATATCTTGCCCTGTCCGATGCCTCCCTTCACCCACTCTTCTGTTGTCCATCCCCCAGGGAGGAGGTTATATGTAGTATAATCGGTTCCCCCTTTCCACTCCACCCCTGCTTTGTGAGTTTTATGAGAATTTTTCAGCACTCAAGTGATCTTCTTTACTAGCCTTGGAATTTTTATAAATCCAAGAAGCCCCCCAAAGGGAGGAACATGTTTGAAAAAAAGAGTCCCCCAGGAGCAGGAGCAATCAAGCATCACCTGAAATGGTGTGAGGAGCTAAGGGGTTACACAGTGAAGAAGAGTTAATACTAGAAACCCAGGTTTGAAGAGAAGATCCTGTCTCAAAGCAGGGTAATAACATGGGAGAGGTAAAGAGGATGCTCCCCAAGCTCTCAGGATCACCAAGGAGAAGGCTGGAGCAAACGTCAGGGCCCTGGAGCAGGGCTTACATAGACTACCAAGTGTAATGGAGGAGGCCCTCACAGCAGAAGATGAGATAGATGACTGGGACATGCTGAAATTACATCACTAATGCACACTCCAAAGAGAGTGAAACAAGTACCAATGACACATCGGACAAAGGGCTAAATACCAAAATATACAGAAGTGCACACCAGCTCAATAAAAAAATTATCAAAGACCCAGTTAAGAAATGGGAAAAAGATGTGAACAGTTCACAACACTGAAGTACAAATGGCTAGCAAACACTTGAAAAAATGCTCACAATCACTAGCCCTCAGGGAGATGCAAATTAAAACTACAATGAGATACCACTTTACACACACAATGCTAGCCCAATTTTTTTTTAAAATGCTGGAGAGGATGTAGAGATATTGGAACTCATATACACTACTGATGGTCTTGTAAATTCATACAGCCACTGTGGAAAATGAAGTGGGGATACTTAAAGCAACCAGCAATTGAAATCCCATATGATCCAGCAATACCACTATTAGGCATATACTCCAAAGAAGAGAGGATACTCAAGCCTCTGCCGTGATCTCTTTCAGATGGGAAACTGAAACACAATTCCTTTGGATATGCCTGCGGGATGCATCCTTAAAGGATTGTGATAAGAATTGTACAAGCCCCCAATAAAATGATTTTTAAAAAGAAAAAAAACAAAAATAATAATTAATAAATAAATAAAAACTGAGCTAAGTTTGATCCTCTGGCCCTACAAAGGAAAAAGCAAAACAGATATTCTTCTGCAACATGGTTTGGCCTCAATACCCATTAGACAGTGGGGGAACTTGGTCCCAAAAAGATAGCCTGAATTGTGATACCATCTTAGAACTAGGCAAGAGGCCCCCTAGAAACAGGCCTTTGTGGCCCTGAAAAATATTCCACAAATTTTGCAGGAATTGTAAAATTAGCCTGCCTTCTTGCAGATCCTGGGGGGGAAATAACCAGAAAACATATGAGTGTAAAAGCCCACTCCCAGTCTCCCCACTGGGACCAGCCAGCAGCTTCTTTAGCCCTAGAGACTCAGTCTCTATGACCACCTCCCCTTGCAGAGCCTGCACGTCCCAGTGAAAACAAGATGGAAAGGCAGATAGAGCCTAAGACACTGCCCAAGACCAGGGACCCTCAAATGGCCCCCTTTGGAGAAACTCCAGGGCCAACCAGGGCTCAAGCCTTGTTCCCCATGCAGAACTTAGTAAGCGCTAAAGTTAAATTAGGGAGTTTTCAGGTGAGGCTGGTAAGTTCATCAAGGAATGGAGCAAGAGAAGGCTAACCTTTCATGTGTCTTAGAAAAACATTAGTCTTTCCAGAGGCATGGCCATCTCTGAGGAAACAGGTATGGAGGGGAAAGCCTTTGGCATGTGTGCCAATGAAATGCTTATTCAAAAGGATCATTGTTTTTGAGACAGAAGAAGTACCTCTGCGGACTGATTCTCACTGCAATTAGGATACAGGAGAAGGGACGTGGCCAAGAGACCACATAGCCTTCTCTCCTCTGCAAGGAATCAAACATTTCCAACAGAAGCCAATGAATTACAACAAGCAAGCAGCCATTGACCATTTTTGGAACAACTAAAATAGGCACTAATTGAGCACTTGGCTCTAGACCCTGAAAATCCCACAGGAAAGACAGTGTTGAAAGATAAATTTGTAACTCAATCTGGCTCCCAAATCAGGAAGCAATTATGAAAGTTCGGAATGGACCCATCACCTCCCATGGGAGCTATATTAAAAGGAGCAGCTCCCTTGGTGCTTCACACTAGCGAGGGCCCTGGAACAGGAGGAAAGTGTGGACAAAAAAGACAGGCTCGGTTACTAGCGGCCCTCGACAAAAGCGTACTAGAGGGAAGACCCAGAGATGATTCCGATGGGAACTGCCAGCAATTCAGGGAGCCTAGACACTTAAAACAAGAACGTCCTGAGTGAAGGAAACCCAGAAGCCATGCGCCCTATGTCAGGACTTTGACCATTGGGAATGGGACTGCCCATGGGCTGGAACTACCTTGGGTCAGCAACCCCAAATAGCAGGGCCTTCAACTGATGGGACTCTGTGCTCTGGTTCTCTCCCACGAGCAGCATCCCCGTCAGTGGGATGGAACCCAGGGTAGCCCTTGAAATGCTGTAAGGCCTTTTAATGTGCATGACAGCTGTTTTCTCCAGACTGACATCCTGTCAAGAATCTCGCCCCCAACCCCAATCCCCACTTTTATGCACTTTTGGATTTTGGGGGTGTTTTTGTTTTTACTGATACATGAATGTCCTATTCCATTCCTAGAGAGAGAAATTCTGAGTAAAGCTGGAACTGAGGAGCCCCTCCCTATTCTGGCACTCTCTATCAAAAGAGAATCAGAGGAAATTAACTGACATAAAGAGGACCAGCTTAAAATGCAGAGCAACTAGAGTTCCAAGAGGGCCACTTTATACCAAACCCATTAGGCTTAGACTTAAAGATCACACTCATTTCAATAACAAGAGGCAATCCATCCACCCGGAGGCCAGGGGACAAAAAGGAATTATGGACACATTTCTGCAGCATCAATTGCTAGTGGCCTGCAACTTCCCTTGTAATATTCTTACCCTACCAGTTAGGAAACAGGATGGGGCCTCTAGGATGGTTCAGGATGTAAGGGCAATGGATGAGATGCTCAAAATAATGCTGAGGAAGAGCTGCCTTCTTCAAGTGAAGTTAACCAAGATAAAGCCTTTGGGACTTTCATTTGCTTATTGGGCACTCCAAGTGAGAAGACAGAGTTGTAACATCAATTATTAATTGGAGTTTGTAATGTAAGAAGGATAAATCTAGGAAAATTGAAAGTTGTTCAAAATGAAATGGAATGCATAAAGATCCATATTCTAGGTGTTAATGTATTGAAATGAACCAGCATTGGTCATTTTGAATCAGAGTATGACACAATCAAGAGGAAATGTGTGGCATTCATTGTCAAAAAGGACATTTCAAAATCTATCTTGAAGCACAATGCTCGGATAGGATAACGTCTGTCCAAATATCAGGAAATGTAACCAACATACTATTTGTCCAATATTTGCACCAGCACTATAGGTTTTCGCTGCCATTGAGTTGACAATGACTCACAGGGATCCTGTAAAGACATGGCAGAACTGCCCTTCTGAGTTTCCAACACTGCGACTACTTACAGGAGTGGAAAACCTGGTCTTTCTCCCTCAGGTTGACTGGTGATTTCGAACTGCTAACCTTACAGTTAACAGCCCAAGGGGTACCCATTCTAACACCAGCACTTGACACACCACTAAAGCTAGCAGATGATGAAAAAGTTGAAGAGAATTTATCAAAAACCCCACAATTGATCAAACCAACCATCAAGATGTGCTCATAATTATGGGCGATTGGAACGCAAGAGTTAAAAACAAAGAGGAAGGAAATATTACCTTCATGATAGAAATGAAGTTGGAAAACACATGACAGAATTTTGCAAAACCATTGATTTCTTCATAGCCAATACCGTTTTTCGATACCACAGAAGGTAACTATTTACATGGACTTCACCAGGTGTAATACACAGAAATCAAATGGACTACATCAGTGGGGAGAGGCGATGGAGAGCCTCTTTATCAGCAGCTAAACAGGCCAGGAGCTAACTGTAGAACAGACAGGAATTGTTCATATGTAAGTTCAGGTGAAGTTGAAGAAAATTATAACAAGTCTATGAGAGCCAAAATACAACTTTGAGAATAGTCCACCAAAACCTCAAGAAGAAATTCGATGCATTAAACATAAAAGAAAGAAGACCAGATGAACTATAGGATGACATCAAGAAAGAAAAAAGTATCCTTAAAAATACAGGAAAGAAATTATCAACGTGGATCCCCAAAAAAGACTCTGAAGCCTGCTATTAATCATAAAGCAGCTAAGGCAAATGAATGAAATGATGAAGTCGGAGAACTGAACAGAAAGTTGCAAAGGGAAGCTGGAAAATAAAGGGAACGTGAACTATTCTAATGCAATGTGCAAAGACCTAGAGTTAGAAACCCAAAAGGAAGGACATGCTCAGTGTATCTTACACGGAATGAATTTTTAGAAATCCAAACCTTGCCTTGCAATCGGAAGAGTCTCTGGGCAAAATATTGAATCACCCAGGAAGCACCCAAGGGGGGTTGAACCAACAGTCACCCACCATGAAGAGCTAGTTCATATCGAACCAGATAGATAGAATATGAGCAAGAACAAATGGCACTCAAAGCACTTGCCAAAAACCAAAGCAAACCCCATGAATCGCGGGAATACCCACTGAAAGGTTGCAACAAGCTCATGAAGCACTCTCTAGCTTATGTTGGAAATTTTGGAAGACCGCTACTCAGCCGACTGGACGGCATCCATGTTTATACCCTTTACAAAGAACGATTGTCCAACAGACTGCACAGATTGTAGGACAATATCATGGAAATCATGTATAAGCAAAAATGCTGCTGCAGATCACTGAACAGCAGCTACAGCAGTACCTTGAGAAGGACGTGCCAGGGGTCCAGCGGCTGGACTCAGAAGATGTGTACCAAGAGATACCATTGCTGACGTCAAATGGACCTTTGTGGAAAGCAAAGAATACCAGAAAGATGTTCACTTGTGGATTTTTTACCATAGAAAGGAATTCAACTGTGTGGGTCATAACAAACTATAGTGTTAAAAAGAATGGGAATTTCAGAACGTGTCATGGCACTCATTTGGAACCTGTCCATGGATCAAGCGGCAGTTGTACAAAGAGAACATGGGAATGCAGCATGGTTTAAAATCCAGGAAGGTGTGCATCAGGTTGTATATACAGAACAAATAATCACAATAACTGGATTACATTAAGTAGAATGTGGCCTCAGGTTTAGGGGAAGGGTTATTAACAACCTGCAATATGCACATGACAGTACTTTGTTGAAAATGCTGATGAAGATCAAAGATTGCAGTATGGATTACAACTCAATATTAAGAAAACTAAAATCCTTACAACTGGACCCATAGGTAGTAACATCATGATAAATGGAAAAAATATTCAAGTTGTCAAGGATTCCATCTTGCAAAGATTCACAATCAATACTTACAGAAGTGGCAGTCAGCATTACATTGGGTAAATGAGCCCTGCAAATCCTCCTTAAAGCGTTAAAAATCAAGGCTATTACTTTGAGGATAAGGCACTGGTGAAATTCAGCTGGTTTACACCAGTGTGGGAAACCTCTACCTAGTTCTTTGTGGGTTCCTCACACTGCTTGTTAAAATGGCACTTGTAGTCAGGATTCACTCTAAGCTGGGTGGTCACCCAATGTGGAAATCAGAAATTGGGTTAGTCTGGGTAGACTAGAGAAACAAATCCATGGACACACACATATGTGTATAAGAAAGAGTTGTATATACAAGAGGAATTAAACATTGAGAAAACATCCCAACCCAGTCCAGTCCAAGGCCATAAGTCTGATATTAGCCCATATGCCTGATACCAATCTATAAAGTCCTCTTCAGACTCATGAAACATATGCAATGAAGCCAAATGCAGGATGATCACGAGCCAGTGGGTAGAAAGTCTTTGGGTCCGGTGGCATTGTAAGCATCTCAGTGCTGGCAGGGTTCTCTCTGTGGTTTCTCCGGCTTCCGAGGTCTGGTTGTGTCCATGTGGTTTGTCTTCTGCAATGTCTCCCAGGGAGTAGCAGAGAGAGAGGTGTCTTCTGCCTCCAAGAAGGAAGTACCAGATTTCCAAGAATTCTCAGGAGGCCATGCCCACAGAAGTCTCATTGACTATCTCCAGACTGACAGCCTAGACTCCACCCCTACACTCTTAATCCTGAAACTGACACCAGATTAGGTGATTGACACACAAATTTACATTTCTTACTCCTTTTTTAACCTTTTATTTATTTATTTATCATTTTATTGGGGCTCATACAACTCTTATCACAATCCATATATACATCAATTGAGTAAAGCACCCTTATACATTCGTTGCCCTCATCATTCTCAAAATTCGCCTTCCACTTGGGTTCCTGGAATCAGCTCATTTTCCTTTTTTCCCCTCCTCCTCCCTCCCTGCTCCCCACTCCCTTATGAACCCTTAATAATTTATAAATTATTATTTTATCTTATCTTACACTTCCCGGCATCTCCCTTCACCCCCTTTCCTGTTGCCCATCCCCCAGAGAGGAAGTTATATGTAGATCCCCCGAGATCGGTTTCCCCTTTCTACCCCACTCCCCTTCCCTCCTGGTATTGCTACTCTCACCATTCGTCCTGAGGGGTTCTTCTGTCCTGGATTCCCTGTGTTTCCAGATCCCACTGTACTGCTGTGCATCCTCTGGTCTAACCAGGTTTGCAAGGTAGAATTGGGATCATGATAGTAGGGGGATCAAGCATTTAAGAACTAGAGGAAGGTTGTGAGTTTCATTATTGCTACGGTGAACCCTGAGTGACTCATCTCCTCCCCACTATCCCTCTGCAAGGGATGTCCAGCTGTCTACAGATGGGCGCATTGGGTCTCCATAATGCACTCCCCTCATTCACGATATTTTCCTCCCGCCTTTGTTGTTTGAAACCTGATCCCCTTGGCCCTTCATGATCACACATATTGGTGTGCTGCTTCCATGTGGGCTTCGTTGCTTCTGAGCTAGATGGCCGCTTGTTTACTTTCAAGCCTTTAAGTCCCCAGATGCTATATCTCTCAATAGCCGGGCACCATCAACCTTCTTCACCACACTTACTTATGCACACATTTGTCTTCAGCGTTTATGTGGGGAAGGTGATCACACAATGATGGTTTTTGTTCTTTCGTGTTTGCTACCTGATCCCTTCAACACCTCGTGTTCACTTAGGCTTGTGTGCCTCTTCTCTGTGGGCTTTGTTGCTCCGAGCTAGATGGCCGCTTGTTTGGCTTCAAGCCTTTAAGACCCCAGATGCTATATCTTTTTGATAGCCGGGCACCATCAGCTTTCTTCACCACTTTTGCTTATGCACACGTCTGTCTTCAGTGATCATGTTGGGAAGGTGGGTATCATGGAATGACCATTTAGCTGAGCAAGGTGTTATTGTATTGAGGGACTGTGTGTGAGGAGGCCCAATGTCCACCTGCTACCCTACTACAGAACCTATAAATATATGCACATAGGTCTATTTCCCCCATAATCATAAATATATTTACATATGTACATGTCTGTATTTAGGCTTCTGTGTATGCCCTTTGCCTCCTACTCCTTTCCTCTATTTCCTTATGCTTTCCTCCTGTCCCACTACCATGTTCAGCCTTCATTCTGGTTTCAGTAATTTCTCTCAGTTACCTTGCCCTTGGTCACCCCCTACTAGTCCTCCCATCCCCTCCCTCCACTGGTTTTGAACCACTCGTTGTTTCCTTGTCCCTGGGTTGGCCATCATCTCCTCCCTTCCCCTACCTCCCACGCTCTCATGTCCCTCCGGGACCGTTGGTCCTGTTATTTTCTTCTCACATTGTTTTTTCCAGCCTATCTTATCTACATTGACCTACAGACATAGTAATATGTGCATAAAAATGCAGATGGCTTTGACAGCACCAAAGTGGCACATAAGAACATGGTGTCAACAGCAGCAACACTGACACGCTAACAAACAAAAAGCCACTGACATACAAAATTTAAAAGAAGAGGAAAAATAGAAAAAAAAACAAAACAAAAAGACAGCCCAAAAAAAAACTGTTAGTAATTCGAGGTCTGTTTGTTGGTCTTTAGGAGTGTTTTCTGTATGAGTCTTGTGGGATGCCATGTCCTGGCCCCAAAGTCCATCCTTTATACTGCCTGGGGACCTCCTTGCTCTGCTTCCCCTGCCACTCCATTGCACGCCGCCAGTGTTTGCCTCAGTGTGGTGGGGTCTGTCGCACATCCCCCACTGTGTCTCAGGTGCTGTCCCGTGTAGGGCCATGGGTCAGTGCAGGATGTCGCATCTCCCCGTGGAGCTGGCTGTATGGTCCTCTCTGTACATTGGGCCCTTCAAGCCGGGCTATAGTCCTCTGAGCTTGGTGGGCCCAGGTGTGCCCCGCTCCGTTCTTCCTCCTTCCTTTGCTTCAGCTTCCTTCTGGGTGTGGTGTGGAAGGTCAATTCCTTTCTCACTCTGGCCGATCTAATTTCATTTTATGTGGTACTCCCTTCGATGGTGGGGGTGGGGCTAATTCTGGTTGGGGCCGGCATATGGTCCAGTCTCTTTGTGTATTCCTCCACCTTTTACGTTGCCTTCCTGGTTTGGCATGTCATGGTGATGTCCGTATGCATGTTCCAGTTCTTCTTACTCTTTTTTTAACGTTCATCTACAGGTCCATGTATGCTAAGCACCCATCCATAGTAATGTTCATTCTGCCCATAGGTATAAAAATTTATATGAAACTGTTTGTAATATTTACTTCATCACTCACAAAACTCAATATACTTTTGATGAAATGCATTTGTATTCCTTTGCATTTGTTACTTCAGTGGACAAAAACGCAAAGGGAAGCAGGAAGGGATTATCAAAGATGATCACTGTGGCAATTACATAATCGGTCAACTTGTGAAGGAGTGGAGACTAGCCTGTCAATCAGGCCACAGCCAATGAGGCCATCTGCATGGGCATGGCCTTCTGCTGAGGATTCTGGTAACTCCCATCTTCCTGCCTGGAGGCCAGACACTCTCAGCTTTGTCTTCCTGCTGACAAGAGACATGGAGCTGAACTGACAGAGCCAGAGCCCTGGAGCTGGAGGAGCCACATTGGAGACCCACGCCAGTGCTGAAATGCTTCCAACACCACTGGATCCACATGACTTTCCACCCACTGGCCTGTGATCTTAACTGCATTCGGCATTATTGCATGTGTTGCGTGAGTCTGAAGAGGAAATTATAGACTAGTATCAGACACATGGGCTAATATCAGACTTATGGATTTGATCTGGGCTGGGCTGGGGTGATTTCTTAATAGACAATTGCTTTTTTATATAAAGTTCTCTATTACACACATATGACTGCATCTGGATTTGGTTCTCTAGTCAACCCAGACTAACATATTATACTATGTTCAGAGAAGAGAAGTTGCCCAATTGGCCTACTTTTAAAGGAATGGGAAGCTATTCCTACAGTTAAAAGATGGTTAAGGATAAATCACAGAGCCCAGGATGCTCTGATAAAAGCGAAGAAAATTGCAAATGAGGATGCTAATGAAGAAGTAATATGGAAATATCTTGAATAGCAGTTTTTGGTTTTGTTTTGGTCAGGAATTATATATCTTTCATTAATATTTTAAAACTCATAACTATCTACTTTTGTGTACTTTTATTGTTCTTATTTAAATATTGACTGTATGAAATAACAAGCCACTTTCTGTAGATTGCTATTTAATACTTAAAATTGTCATTAGGGTAGCAAACTGTTGTTAAGCTATTTTTGAATCCCACCACTGGGTCTAACGTCGACCTGACCAATGTCTTTCCCATGGCCTCATATGCTGGTGAAGTTTGACACTGAATAGGAAGACTGCATAAAGAGCGATGCATCTAAACAATGGTTTTGGTGAAGAACATGAAAGAACCATGGAAAGAACAAACAGCTCTGTCTTGGGCGTAGTACAGTCAGAATGCTCCTTAGAGGCAAGAATGAGTAGACGTCATCTCATGATGGGGAGACTTCATCTCACATACTTTAGACAAGTCATCAGAAAAGGCCAGTCCCGGGAGAAGGGCATCCTAATTGGTAGAGGGGCAGGAAATTTTAAAAAAAAAAAAAAAAGGAAAGCCGTCAGCAAAATGGATTGCAACAGTAACTGCAACAGTGGACTCAACCCTCAGGATGATTGTGAGGGTGGCACAGGACTGGGCGATGTTCCGTGCTGTTGTACAGAGGGACCCGGTGTGCCATAACTGACTCGACAGCAGCTAACAACGATGAGCCAGTCATGCCAATGGACTCTATAGTGCTAACCCCTTCCCCCTCCGGAACTCAATGGTTTTCTGAGAGAAGAAAAGATTCCTTTTTCTCTGTCCCATTAGACTCAGCATCCCAATTCACCCCACAGTGAAGAGGGTCCTACTCAATCATACTTTCCACTCCTACTGCCAAGGAGATTCTAGAAATAAGCAGTTGGATACACCATTCCAGACTGAAAGCTTACCAAGTGGCACAATCTGAAGCTAATGAGAAAAGGAACAGCACACAGACCTGCCAGGCACGGAAGGACCTGAGAATAGTGTTTTAAAGGGCCAGATGTGTGTAACCTATACAGTGATCCTTTTCCTGTACCTTTGCATTGCACCTACCTTAGAGTCAAATCCCCTTTTATTGCCCCACTACTATCAACAGTCAATCTACCAGCTAACACCTCTTATAACATTTCATGTTGGATATTTTTAGAGGCCCTAGGCCAGGCCCGTGCAGCTTAGGGCCCACATAGAGGGATTCATGTATTACTCTTTTGGTATCAGGATCTACAGGAGTCCCTGACAAAGGAAGGGATCCTCTTCCCTGTTGTAGGATCACTTTACACCAGCATTGCCCTTAAAGCCCAGGCTCCTCTTTGTCTCCATTGCCTGCCTTCACTAACGAGTAGCCGGGGAGCCATAATGGATTCATCTCGTTAGACTGTAGTGGACACTTGGCCAGCAGGAAACTTGCCTGCCTCGCAGGCGCTCCTTCAGGAACCAACCACTTATCTCCTCCCCCAAACCTTTCAATGTCTCGGAGACTAAATTACAGGGGAAGGTTTTGCCAAGGGAGCGCTCTAGGGTGAAGATATGTACCGTTAATGGCAAACCTTAATGAGGGGAGGGGATCAAAAATGATCATTGCTCCATTATTTCTAGTAGCTCAGAGGAAAAGCTTTCATTGACGCCACTAGGCATGCCATGTTTTGGAAAGACTCCACTCATAGCCCCACTCCTTGTTTCAACCCTCAAAGCACTTTATATTTAGAAGTTATACGACTATGTGGCCAAATCAGTGAGATCCACTCAGCCATATATTGCATGTCAAGATACTTCTCTCCCCAAAAGGAAACTTACCTTGCATACAGAAAACAGTGCTTATGAACCAGGGCTTTGCACTGTGGGATGTGTCGTACGTACTAGCCCCGCTGCTAATGGCACAACCCCATGTGTGTTCCCTGAAGCATCACACATAGAATGTCCAAAGAAAGCAGGGCCACTGATTCACTATTAGGGATCCATACTCTGGAGGGAACTGCTTTCAGAACCACTGCAGTGGTCTCTGCATGAGATAGATATAGGAAATATCGAATATGTTAAGCTTCCTTGTGAACTAGCACAACTCGACGTCAAGATGATTCATTAGTTATGAGGCAAGCTCAGATCCATTAGAGTGCAGGTGTTGTTCCCCTGAATGGGTAGACCCTGGATTTGTCGGCAGCCACCCGAGGCAGAATTTGAACCATCCTCAAGGGACAATACTGTCTCTGGGTAAACCAAATGGATCCGGTTTCTGGAACCAGCAAGAGAACTATAGATGAGAGCTTCACGTGGATGGAGTTCTCAATCAGATGCTTGGTGATGGGGTTCCTGGTTACTACTCTTATGACTCTCTCTGGGCCTTTGGCCTCTATTATTCCCCTACTTTACTTTGGATGTTATGCTTTTGCTGCCCTTTTCCATTCTGTCTCTTCCAAGATGGAAGTTGTGCTGTTATAAATGATTGTCCAGCCAAACTCCTTTAGCCAACTTCTTGACTCCCTGGGCTGGGGCACCCAGATTCCATGCAAATCCTTTCCCCTCAACCCTTGCCCAGATATGGAATGAAAATGGTATCACCCAAGTTAGCTCTACCACGCTGCCAAGAAGGAAGTAAAATCATTACAGAAAAATGATCTTCACCTCTGAACTTCCAAAAGAATTGGAATGGTATCACTTGGCCTGTGGGGACGATGTTAGCTAAAGAGAAGTGGGTGAAAAGGGTAAAAAGGCTCACCATGGAAGGTGTCTTAAACATGAGAAAGGGGGAGGCACACTCCACCCATTCTTCCCCTGCACAAAGGAAGGTGAAGGGCAGATAAAACACATATCCTTATCAACATTAGACACACAGCAATAATGAAAAGGTGTGGACAGGAAAAGGAAAGGCACTCACACTGGCCCCTACAATCACTGAATACTCTGTTTTTTGGGACTCTCAACTTTGGGACCTAAGGACAGAGGCCCAGCATGAACTCTGGGGTTTAGGGGTGCAGGTACCAAGAATGGAAAGCATACTACAGAAAGACAGCAAATAGCAAAATACTCACTAGAAAATTAGCCAATGGTGGAAGGTCCAGAATTAGCTAAAAATAAATCCTCCAGTTCCTTGGTCGGCCATACCCTCAAATGAGTTTGGGGCCCTCTGAAGCTCTCGACACCAAAGTATAAACTCACTCATTCCATTCAAATCATTTCTCTGGTCTGAATGTGTCCCTCGCCTGGGTTCCTTCTTGTGAGGACAAGAACCAATTGAGGAGAAATTCAAATCCTTGATTCTCCTCTTGATAATATTTCCTTCAGTCTTTTAAGCAAGATGGAAGCTAATGAAGGTGCAATGCATGGAATAACTCCTCACTGGGAACCAGTCATTACCACTATGATCCGAAGACGAAGGTTCAACCAAAGCTTCTGCTTTCATTTTCCAGTTTTTTGAAGCCTCTGCATATTTATTTTTAATATAGGGATTTCTTCTAAATTGTTTAAATTTGAAATCTAACACCTGTCATGTGATGCTGAAGTTGAGTACTGTAACATAAATTTAGTTGTTACTAGTCAGAAGAAGAGAAATCAAATTTAGTTTAAAATGCTAGGCCTGAGGTTGGTTTTAATCCAGATTTCTCATATGTGAGAATTGCCATAACCCACATCTTTTTGTATTGTATGCCATTTTCCTTCCTCCTCTCCTGTTCCTGACACAAACCGGTGGTGGCTTCCTCACATGATACCACAACACAAATGTCTTCCATTCATGTTCATGGTATCGGGCTATCAAATGCTGCTGTCTTCCGGTTTCAACTTTTTAGAGAAATTCTGCTAATACGGTATGTTAGTCTGGGTTGACTAGAGAAACTAATTCATTGACACTCGTGTGTAAGAGAGAGTTTTACATCCAAGAGTAATTGTTTATTAAGAAAACATCTGGCCCAGTCCAGATTAAATCCATAAATTCTATATTAGCCCACATGTCCGATACTAGTCCATAAATTCTTCTATAGACTCACACAGAACATACAGTGATGCTGAAAGCAGGAAGATCACAGGCCAGGGGTGAAAGTCTATGGAAGCATCTCAGCACTGACATGGCTCTCCATGTGGCTCCTCCAGCTCCAGGGCTCCAGCTGCCATTAGCACAGCCTCATGTGGGCTGTCAACAGAATGTGAAGCAGAGAGAGAATGTGTCCCATCTGCAAGGAGGAAGACAGGAGTTCCCAGAATCCTCAGGAGAAGGTCATGTTGTCCTCAAACTACGCCTGCCGGCCCCCTGCAGCCCACAGAGGACATTTATCCGACCCACCCGGTGTTTTTGCCGGTTGGTTTTTTACTTCAAAATAAGATATGTGCAGTATGCATAGGAATTTGTTCATAGTTTGTTTTTTTTAAACTATACTTCGGCCCTCCAACGGGTCTGAGGGACAGTGAACTGGCCCCCTGTTTAAAAAGTTTGACGACCCCTTCAGTCAAGTTGGCAGGAGATTATGTAACTGCTGCTTTAAAAATTAACCCAGGATGAATTACAGCTCCTCCTATAGAACATAAGGACAAAAATCGAGCTATGTTAAATATTTGGTCAAATTTGTATAACTTGAAATTTTCATCCCTTAGTGTAGATAGAGGAGCCCTGGTGGTTTAAATCATTCCGCGATAGTTGCTAACAGAAAAGTCAACAGTTCAAAACCGCCAGCCATTAAGGAGGAGAGAAGAGGAGGCTTTCTATTCCCAAAGAGTGTTAGTCTCGAAACCCCCGGGGGCAGTTCCCCCCTGTCCTGTCGTGTCACTGTGAGACAATCCACACAATGGCAGTGTGGGCGGGGATTTGTAAAGTTAGCGGCCACATACCCAGAGTCAACGGATACACAAACACATCTGAACCACACTTGCGACTGAGAAACGCTCCCCGCGCCTTAACATAGAGCGTTTACACCGAGCACTGAAGAGGATAGCTCTCAGTCGCCGGTCTTCCTGCGGCGACTGTGCACCTGGGCCATCGGCTGACGTCTGTAAAGTACTGAACAGCCCCTAGGACACGGGGGAGGGGGCTCTTATCAAGGGGCGGCACAGCTGGTGGCACCGCAGTTCAGCGTTCCGCTGCTACCGATGGACGGTTGGCCCCGCCAGCTGCTCCAAGGAGCAAAGGGTGACGACCCGATTGTGTGAACAGCACCGCCTTGGACGCCTAGCGACAGTTCTGCCCTGTAGGGTCACCACGCCCCGGTGATGCGCTTGGAGTTCTCTTCTTCCCGGATAAAAGCGCGGTTTAAAATCTGGAGACCAGACTGTAATGGGTTTCCTAGCTCCAGCCTGCGGGCGGGGACCGGGGGAAAGCCAACCATCCGCTAGAGCGGTGACACCAGAAGAAACCGAGCCGCGTCTGCCAGAGCTGCGACAACTCCGCCTTTGGCCCCAGCTTCCAGTGGTCCCGCGGGGCCATGGAAACTCTCGCCTACCCGGAACGGCAGTTCTCCCACCGCCGGGGTCGCGGGGGGCGCTGTGAAACCGACGGCCCGGCGCGAGGCATGCTGGGACATCGCCAGCCGCGCACGCCGCCGTCGCCCAGGCAACCGGCGCGCACGCCGTTGTCATGGAGCCCGGCTTCCGCGCGGTGGAGCCGCTCGTCCGCGCCGCCTCGGCCGTTCGTGGGACAGGATGCTCCGCCGGGGCTGCAAGGGCTCGGCGCGACGCCGACACGCGAGCGAGCGCCTCAGCTGGCAGCAGGACCAGGCGCTGAGCAGCAGCATCTACCTCCTGCGAGAGATGGGCCCCACGGGCTTCCTGCTGAGGGAGGAGGCGCCGGAGACCAGGGACTTCCGAGTAACGCCCTCCTCCTCCTCCTCCGTCCCCCACGCCGACCGCGCCGCTTTCGGCACCCTCCCCTGGCCTGGGGGCTCCGCTGTCACACCCCGACGTCGCACGCATCCCTGCGACTGTTCCCGCCCCCTCGGCTGTGAAGATTGGCTGCTTAAATCTATTCTGGAGAGAAACTGTATTTGTTGGAAAGGTTCATGTGGGGAAGTTAGGACTCCAGGTGGCAGCCAATTCTTTTTAGATGATAAACCTTGCTCTTGAGGCTTGGCAGAGGGGGCCGTTGAATCTAAGTAGATGGTTTGTATTACGTCCATGCTAGGTTTTGGTCTTAGCTGTCACCAGTAATGGAGGTGCCTGGGTGGCGTAGTGGCTTTTATGTCGGGTTACTAACTACAAAGTCTGTAGTTCAAGACCACCAGCTGCTTCTGGGAAGAAAGTTGAAGCTTTCTGCACCCCTACAGATTTACAGCGACATAAACCCAAAGGGACAATTCTACTCTGCCCTACAGGGTCTCCGTGAGTGTGACAGCGAGTTTGGAGTTTGGGAGCAATCATGGAGAAGAGTAGGCAATATTTCGCAGCATTTTGTGGGACTGTTACTGTCTTCAAAGTAGCAACGAGTAGAAATTCAACTCCACTGCACCTAACAACAAGGTCCTTTTACTGGAATGGGGCTTGTACACCACTAGTTTGCCAACTAAACAACATAACTTTCCCCTTTACTAGTTGTGAAGTCATCGCTTAAAGTATGATTTAAAACAGCAATGCCTCCAAGATCTTAATGAAACTTATTTTAATTTTGTTGAAAGACCAGAGTACTCACTCTTCACAGCCTACACTCACCACTCAAAGATCACTCACCTCCCTTTCTTGTGCCCTTTTAAGGTTGCTGCAGTACTTTAAGAGGCTAACACAGAAGGGTACAGCAAGTCTCCATAAAAACTCAGAGACGAGGCCAGTAGAACTCCTCTTTGGATCCTGTCTGGAGTCACAACTGAAAGGAAAAAAATTCACATTGCACGAGTTGATTTGATTTTTTTTTAGTTTTGTGTCATGCATTGTAGGCGCTTGAATCCCAACGACCCTCTAGGACCGAATACAACTGTTCCCGTGGTGTTTGCCGGCTCTACGGAAGCAAGCTGCCTGGCCTTTCTCCCACGGAGGAGCTAGTGGGTTTCAATAAGCAGCCTAATTGTTTAAACGACTGAACCATCAAGGCTCATTAAGTGCTAAATAGAATTCAGCAATCTAGATTTGCTTAAGATGTTTCTCTTCATTGCTTGCAATACTTAAGTGTATTGAATCAATTGGCTGAACCAATATAGTCTTCTGGATAACTAACCCAAGAAGTTGGGAAATGCCAGTACATCCAGAGGCACTGGAGAAGTGAGACTGGAAGACCTCTTTCTGAAAAATTAGTCAACTGAAAATCCTACAGAACACAGTTCACTTTGGCCCAGCTGGGTCACCATTAGGGAGAGTTGAGTTGACAGTATCTGGTAGATGAAAGGCCTTTTTGTCCAATCCCAAGTTGACTCCCCAAACCCAAACCAAACTCACTGCCATCAAATCCATTCTGAAAAATGGCCAGTGGAGTCTATTCAATATCTAGTGTGTAAGTCAGAGTGCAACCATACCCCCATAGGGTTTCCGTGGCTGATTTTTGAAACCAATCACTAGTTCTTCAGAGGTGCCTCTGGTAAGGATTACTAGGTGGCTTGGAAGAGTTAATTATTAGTAACCTTATACAATTAGATGTAGGGCACTTAAAAGAGGGAGGTATTAATTGATCCTGCAAGTTAACAATGGCAAGGACTAAAGATTCCCCAGTAGACATGTATTCAGCCTTTGAGGACATCTAGTGGCCTGGTCAGCACTTTGAGCCCACCAAGTGCTCAAAAAAACAAGTTCACAGCCATCGAGTCAATTCTGAATCACAGTGACCCTACAGGAAAAGATAGAACTGCCCCTGTGGATTTTGGAGTCTAAAAATCTTGATAGAAGTGGAAAGCTTTCTCCCTTTTTTAATTTATAGAAGTGGGGTTGGTTTTTTGGAAACTATGTTACACCCTCAAATCCCTATTAGTCCAATTATCCATCAAACTAGTTTTGCTCTGATTAAAATTTAACTGACTTTTTTTTGGTTAAGTATGCATTTTTCCTTTAAAGGTTTTCCTAGGAAATCCTCATACTTGTAACTGCTCCACCTTTCTGAAAGGCCGGGACCTGTGTAAGCACATCTGCTGGTAAGTGATTTCACAGTACTGATAGATCTTCCATGAAGGAACATGTTGGCTAGCTATGTGTGTTTTGCTTTGTTTTTCCTTGTCCATGGTTTGAGTATTGACAGCTGAACGAAATTTGAGGAATACCAATTAACCCTCAGATTTCAAAAGTTCTGTTTATGCCACTTCACTCTTATGAAAGACTTCCTTTACTATGTGTTTTCATTCACCAAAAGGCACCCAAAGAAAGAGGATTTTTAGTGTCCAGCATTTGTCTCACACTGACCTAGTCAAGAGACAGCTTGCCACCTGAGCAGCTCAGTGGCGTTCAGGCTCTGTGCCAGACTCTGCACTCTGCATCTCACCATCAAATCGCATGGCTTCAAGATGTGTCCGCATTTGTTGAGCTGTGGGTTTGATGTACCGTTTGGTATGATTTCATAAGTTATTAGTTGGACCAGGGAAGACTCAATACTTTCCCATAAACATTAATGGTAAGTGCCTTTTCATTTTATGCTATTTTGGTATACATTTACAGAAGGCTTCCTAGGAATTCATTGCTTTCAGATGTGGGGAGGGATCCAAATAACACTAAAAGTCTTAACTTACCTGTAGTCTTTGCACTGTCTCATGCTGAAGATTGAATAAGGTTTTAAGTAGAAACTTCGTACCACCTCGACAAGTTCTTCATGCTAATGTTTTCAATATTTTCTAAAAACCCAATCTTTAGATTCTCGTGATGAACAAATGTGAACTATGAAAGAAAAAGAAAAATGTTCTAATTCACATCCATAATGCTAGTTACATGATTCATTATGAAGTATCGCTGTGCTTTCAGAACTTTGTGTTTCCAAAAGTACAGTTTGATTGAAAGCTAATTTGTTCATATTTTTCATATACAGACAGAAGAATTGAAAATATTCACCCCTTCCATTCATAATGACCTAGACTAGTCATCTTTCAGAAATTTTTCCTCTTCAATGCATATGAATCCTTCACGACAGAAGTAGGACTCTACTAGAAATTGCCTGTGTAGAGTCTAAATGTTGTCATCTGAATCTAGAACTTCAGGAGAAATCTTCTAGAAAGTGAAAAACAAAATGCTTTCTCTCTCAATTTACTTTAAACCAACTTTTTGTTTACCTGTCTATACTGTTAGCAAGAAATCATTAGTCGCATTTTTAAAGAAATGATTCCATTGTTACTTGAGGGGGAAAATTAAATATATTGAGAAAATTGTGCACTCCATATTTCCAATGATTTTCTTACCTAGTTTTGAGTCTCTGTGTGTGTGTATGTGTCTGCTGCTTTGGTCTTTTATTTTTATTGAGCATCTACTGATGCAGGCAACCTAATCTAATTTTATAAATATGGTCCTTCCAAAGTGTGCAATTTTGTATTGTGATTACTTAAAATAGTAGTCTATTTCTCTTTTGTGTCAGCTTCCTCAGGATAGGGCATTCTGTTCTGATTTTTTACATAATTAACTCATTCTGTACAAGATACTAATCTTAAATTCAATGAAAATTTCATCCAAATATTTACTGCATTTCTCACTTTAAGAACAAAAAACATATTTTACTTGATGAAAATGTTATTTTTAATATCATACAATATTTCTCCTCTTCTAATGGTAGGAAAACAGTCATTTTGATACTTTATCTATAAATATATTTAGGAAGATAGTCATTTGATACTATATCCAGAAAACTACTTCAAATTCAGGAAAATTTGTAGAAAGTAACATGAATACATATATTTCCTCAATAATTCATATCTGTGAATAACTATACTCATGTCACAAAGAAATACATGGACTCCAAAGGTGTTTTATTTCTAGTAATCCTCTTTTTTCCAATAGGCTTTTTAAAAAGCAAATTTAACCACTATTATAACAGAAGACCTGTGGAGAGTTTTAAGTTTATTCTTAGAGCAATATAAAATGGTATAGTGTTATTCCTAGTCTAAAATTAAAACTAAATGATATCTTTTGAGATTGTTTCAGTAATAAATATTTAATGTCTGTCTCTCTACTTCTAAATTAGGGTTTTGTTGAAAAAATTTAAGCTTCCAAGGAATCATGAATGTAAGTTTCGTTTTTGCCTACTTTGAATTATATAATTATAAGAACTTTTCGCTTTACAACTGGTAGGAGTGTAAAATTGTGATTTAATCACTATGGAAATAGTATGGCACGTTCTTAAGAATTGGAAATGAAGTTCCAAATGATTGTACCATCCTACCAGTAAATATATATCTGAAGTATAAGAGCCTTGACACAAACAGACAAGCGCACATCCATGTTTATTGCAACACTATTCACAATAACCGAAAGATGGAACAGCCTGAATGCCCATCAGCAGAAGAAGGGATACTACAGTACATACACACAGTGGAGTAATACAGAGCACTGGAGAATGAGAATGAATCTTCGAATCCTCTCAACATGCTGAGTGATATTAGTCAATCCCAAAAAGATAAATATTGTAGGATAACCGTACTGTGAAAAGTCAAGGAAGTCTTTACCTGTGGAAAGAAACATTTATTGAATGTTTCCAGGAGTGGGAAGGGAAGGGAAGGGAAAGGAAGGGGAAGGGAAGGGAGGGTACCGGATCCCAGCAAACAGTAGGCCCTGGGAGGAGCAGCAAAGGTAAACAGTATTGTAAACACCTCCCTGTGCTAATGGCAATGCTAATGGAGGCGTGAATGTATAGACAGACACTCATGCTGAACAGGTATGGGAAAGCAAATGGGACCAAACCCACAAAGAGATGTAGGCTTGAAGGAGGATATGTCTATATCTCTATTTATATGTGCTTCCAGTATGTACACAAATACAATATAGCAGACAGGAGGTAAAATTATGATTGCTTCGTAGCTATAGCCAAACTCATAGGATCGAGTCTAAGTCACTATGCTTGGGACTCAGTAGCATAATCTTGGGGGACATCATGGTCAATTGGCTTCACATAGTCCACAAAGACTACCTTGTTGAATAGTGACTGGAGTCATACACGTTTGGAAGTGGTCATCTGAGATATGATTAGTCTCTCCGTCTCTGGAGGAAAAAAATGTGAAGAAAATCAAGGAAGTATTTCATTTAGATAGCGAATGAACCATGCAAATGGCAGCTTCCATGACCCTGAGAGCACGACTCAATGATGTTCTCAATCACAGCTGACCACTGGGCAAGAGATCATAAAAGAAGTTTCTGGATAAAGTGGGGGACAAATATGGGAGCGACCTCTAAAAGACCAGGTTTACTGATCTGATAGAGATGGCTGGATCCCCAAGACTATGGTCCTTACACTCCCTTCATGCCTGGTATTGAACTTATCACTGTGGCTAATTTTCAGCCAGTTGATAGGCCCATAAGTGAACCGTTAATCAGGAACTACACACTCCTTAGAACAATTAACCATAGGAGATCAAAGGGGCAGCATTAGCCAAGGATGAGGTTCAGAAGGCAGGCAGCCATGGGAAAGAAGGAAGAATGGAAACGCTGCGCACAGAGGAGGCAGAAGAGTGCTGGTTCAGTGTGGCGACCCAGGCCATGTCACGAAACAGGGTTTGTGGGAATTGGTTAGTGGAAAAAGAAGTTGCTCTAGAAAATTTTATCCAAATTGTCATAAATAGTTGGTGTTTTTATTTTTGAAGAAAATTTTTAAAGAATGTTTTAATGTGGATATATTCCAAAAGGGTACAATTTATAGAGAATCTGGCATTGCTCCATCACCCTTACTATTATAAGCAGAGTTGGTGGTGATTATTGCACCTAAACGGAACTTGCAATGGCAAGAAAATTAGCAAATATAATGTTTTAGATCCCAGTTATACTACGGCACATAATTTCATTCAAGACTTTTTTTTTTACTGATTAAGCGTGTTAACTCGAACAGACATACACACCCGTATTCAGTTCAGTACAATAGTAAGAAGCTGGAAATAACCTAAATTCCCCTCAGTGGAAGAATGGCGAAAGAAACTCTGATATGAACCCAAATGGAATACTTATGCAGTGCTGAACAACGATGACAAAACATGAAGCAAGCACCTGATGCCATGATGACCTGGAGAACATCATTCTAACATTGCTCGATCATAAAAGCAAAAATATAGGCGACAGCTCTGATAAGTGAGAAGAATACATTAAAGACCAAGAGGAAGGTATGCATACGAAAGGGAATGTGCTTTGGAGGCTTCCAGGAGTGGATGGCAAGGAAAGGAAGAGAAAGTGACAGACAGGCAGAGGCTAGGGGTTGACATGGTGAAATGGACGATCCTTACCACAAGAGGGTATTCCTGTCACAGTGGCACTGGATAACTAAGACACCCCTCGTTTTTAATATTTTGCGGTTTTCTACTAGCTGCTTTCCAGTTGGGACTCATGGAAGGAGAAATCAGCGACTTGCTCCGGGGAATACACCGAGTTAGAACTCCCCAACCAGAAACAAATGGGGAAATTACGCAGATTGAAGAAGATGGGCACATAAAACAAAAGGAAATCGACCCAGAGGACATCTGCTCAATTTGTCAGGAAGTGCTGTTAGAGAAAAAGCTTCCTGTCACCTTTTGCAGGTGATGTATTTTCTTCTTTGGATTCTAAAAACATATTTTTTGAAAGTTCTAATTTAATGTGATTATAATTAATTATATTGTGAAGCATGTTCATAAATAATAGAAAGCTTTGCCTGAAGCCAGTTTCAACCATCCATGTAAGAGATATTGTTGTTACTCTCTCGAGGATACATGCACAAAAATGGGAATTAGAATGTATACACATGAATAGATGCACATTTGAGTTTTTCATGTGACTTCTTCCAGTGCAGGTTTTCAAATTATTAACTATTTCCAAAATATTATTTATGTTGGCAAGAATTCCTTGGGCAGGACTGCATGTGGTCTGATTTGTGAAAAATAAGATGGAACCTCTGCCTTCAGTAAAGCATTTTACTTAAGAAATAATCATTATTATTCTAATCTCATTTTGTGTTAAGCCTGTATTCGTTAGCATTTTACAGATGAAAAGTAGTTTAATGATGCAAAATCATTTGCCCTGTCACTGGACTGGTGGAGAACTTGTGTTGGGATTTCCCTGGGCTAACTAAAATATGAATAGATATGTGCAGAGGTAAGTAGGCAGGCAGACTGTCCGACAGAATATGTGTGTGTTTGAGTGTGTATGTGTGTGTATCAGTCTATATCTGGAAAGTCTCTTCAAATTCTATTTTTATGGAGAGTAAAGATGATAACACACCAAATTAGACACACATATAGATGTGAAGATATAGACAGTTTCACTGTATGCAGACAGTAAATTTGAACTTCACTTCTGACAGGTATGGCTGTGGCAATAGTATTCATATAAAATGCATGAAGATCTTAGCTAATTTTCAAGAAATGACAACAAGCACTTCCATGTTGAAATGTCCTCTGTGCAGAAAAGAGTTTGCACCGTTAAAGCTTATTTTAGAGGAATTCAAAAACTCTAGCAAACTGGAGAGTGCAGCTGAGAAAGAGCGGCTCGACAAACACCTTGGAATTCCCTGTAATAACTGCAAACAATTTCCAATTGAGGGGAATTGCTATAAGTAAGTATCATTGGTAGGAAATTTAAAATGTTAAGCATTAGAGTATCTCTCATTATGTGTATTTTCTTCCTCGTGCATATAGTATAGTTGCTTATTTGAGATTTCCAGAGTGGTGATCTGTCAGCCCTAGAACTCCAGACTCTAAAGAACCTGTTTTCTGCACTTTGTCAAAGATACCTGACTATACTCTAGTGCAGGTACCAGTCCAAAGTTGAACCCATCCTAGGAGCTCCGGACATAGGCATTACTTAGCTTCTGTCTGAGTTCTAAATCGCGGAGCCTTAGTGGACATCTCGCTCGCCAGCACTGTCTTTGAACCACCATCAGGACACTGTAAGTCAGAAACACATTGAACTGAACCAGGACTGTTGACGAGTTTGACTGCGTATGGCATTAGGTCTGTGCTCTAAACTGTGATGGCTGTGGGTTTGTTTTCTTGCAGACTCGGTACCTCAAAAGTAGTAGAGAAAAATTTTCGTCACTTTTTAAGTAACCCTTTAACTGTTCCACAATTTTCCTAAAGAATATCAACTAATTGCTATCCCAGAGAATTTTTTTCTTAACAATTAAAATTTAGTGGTATGTTAAATATTTTTTTACTCTTTTTAAAAAAACTCACCCTAAAATGCATGGGTTTACTTTTCAATCTTTCTTGAATTATATCATTATGAATTCAGTTTAAATAACATTTCTTTTTTTAATTCTCATAAACTTTATCACCCCTAGTAGCAAATGATATATTTTTCCTTGAGTTGGGTTATTGATTTGTTTTATGTATAACATACAAGGGATCTTCAAATGCCCATGAAAAATGGAGTTTTAAAAATAAAAACTGTATATATAAACTTTATTTCTCAGCATAAGCGCCATCAATGTCAAGACCAATTTTTGTAAGTTATGGAACCAGTGCTTTTACATTCCTAAAGAACTGTGGGTTCTCAAAATTTAACCAGTGCAAGTTATCTTTTCGGGGGTCTGTCCCTCTGCTTTACCAAGCACGGTGTCCTTCTCCAAGGACTGGGTTCCTGACAGCATGTCCCAAGTCTGTAAAAAGAAGTTTCGCCATTCTTGCCTCTAGGAAGCATTCTGGCCAAGACAAATGTGTTTGTCATTTTAGCAGTCCACGGTACCACGGGACTTTCATTCTTCTCAGCACCACCGTTCAAATGCACAGATTCTTCTCAGGTCTTATTTTTGCATGGTCCTATTTTCTAAGGCGATAGAAATTACCATGGGTGAGGCGTACCTTTAGTCCTCAAAGGAACATCCTTGCTTCCCAACACTCTAAAGATGTCTTGTCCCACAAATTAACCTAGTGTATCTTGTCCTTTGATCGCTTGATTGCCGCTTCAGTAAGCATTGATTGTGGATCCAAGAAAGACAAAATCCTTGACAACTTCAACCACTCTCTTGACAACTTTGACATACTCTACACTCCCTCACTAACGTAATGAAAACTCGAACTATCAGAGGTCCTACCCCTTACAGACTGCCATGGAGCCATTTCCCCTTCAGAGTGGAGGAGCTACAACAGCCCTGTGGGCGTGCTCGGTTGTAGATCTTCACAGAAGCAGAAAGTCTTGGCTTTGTGCAGACAGCTCCTGTAGGGGTTAGGTTTTGGCTATTAACACATCTTGGCTTGGGGCAAGCACATTCAGTCTGTAATGCCTCTTTCTATTACTTCTAGAGCCACGCACGTGTCACTGTGGTGGCCACCAGTCTGTACTCTTCTCGGAGAGTGCTCTGCTTCCCATCAACCCTTCTCTGGAGCTGGCTGATAACTACTCACTCTCCTTTTAGACAGTAAACAAAGAATTCATATGAGCTCCTCTCAACCCCTTACCGACTAATGTCATCACTTCGAAAAGCAAACTTTCCAATCATTTTGGGAATGGTTGAATATTCTAAAAATATCAGCTATGTGTTCAAATGTAGAAATGCTTAACTTTTTGTAGTCCAGTATATTTTGCTGTATTGTATAAACTACTCCATTACTCCCATACATTGAATTTTCCCTGTGTGTATACATGAATATATAATAATGAATGAATTAGCACTTTGTTTTTTCATGATTTCCGAAGAACAGATTTTCCCAAATTTCTCATGGCAATAGTCTTCTATATCATTGACAACTTGAGTAAGAAAGTAGATTTATTTGACTACTGCTCAGGAAATTTTTATTTTGTGAAGATTACTGTTAAGTAAATGTTCTGCTTGTGACTAAATTTATACAAATTTAGTATAAAGATTGAGATTAGACTTGTAAGTGAAGTGAAGTTGGTGTATTTTTGGTCGGTGGTTTTTATTGAGAACTTTTTGCCCATTTCACTGTTTTGTCAAAAAGGCAGACTTAAATATTCCTATTTTCAAGGAAGATGCTGCTAAATAAGCCTGTTGCACTCAATGAAAGAATTGGAAAACAGTTGTAGATGATCAATGACAGAATGTTCAGTCAGTAGCAAGCACTGTAGGAACTTTGAGAAAGAGGTCCAAAAAAGCTGAGATAGTAGTCCAGACAGGCATCCTAGAAGGAGTGTATGCCAGGCCAAATAATGACCACCTGCATCCATCCACATCCTCAACCTAGAACCTGGGATTAGGTTATGTATCAGAGGGGATGGGTTCTGATGCCACTGAGGTTGCATGTCATCTGAGCTTGATAAGAGAGATTCTCCTGGATTACCCTGGTGGGCCCAGTGTAATTCTTAAAAGCAGAAGGAAGTGAAGAGAGAGACATAGGGAAGCGTGGCTGTCATCCTTCAGTCAATAATGCATCCTAGTACCTATTAACTACTAGACTGGGCTCATTAAATAGTAGACTGAATTGTAATATGTAATAGACAGATACAGCTTTGCTCACTGTAAACAGCGGTTCTCAACCTGGCGTTCATGACCCCTTTGGGGGTCAAATGACCCTTTCCCAGGGGTCACCTAAGACCACCAGAAAGCACATATTTCTGATGGTCTTAAGAGCCAAGACTCTGCTCCTCTATCCGTGTCCAGACCGGTCCGCCACGTGCTGATATGCCCAAATATGACTTACCCATGCTAAACCATGCTTCAAGACAAAATTTCATTTATTTGTCATTAGAAATAAATATTTCACAATATAGAATTACATATTGTTTTTGCGATTTGTCACTATGCTTTAATTATATTCAATTTATAACAATGAAAATATATCCTGCCCATCAGATATTTACATTACAGTTCATAACAGTAGCAAAATTACAGTTATGAAGTAGCAACAAAAGTAATTTTATGGTTGGGGTCACCACACCATGAGGAATTGTATGAAAAGGTCGCGGCCTGAGAAAGGTGGAGAACCGCTGCTGTAGAGGATGAGGAAGGGTCCGCAAAGTGAGGAAGGTGAGACTTCCCGAGAAGTCTAAAGCCCTCAGAAAGTATTGAAAGTCGTTTCACCCTTGGAATGTAGAACAGTGAGACTCCTAGAAACTTGTTCATGTTAAAGATGCTAAGTTTGTAGCAACTTGTGTTAGCAGCAATAGAAAAGTAATATAGGAAGGGACTTGGCCATCAGTTTCTCATGACTGGATAGTTTCCAGAAAGTTGTGACTGTAATTTTTCACCTAAAATCATCAAATAATTGGATTTTAAATTGTTTTATGCTTTTAGATGTACTGAATGTATCGAATATCACTTATGCCAAGAGTGTTTTAGTAACTGCTGCCATCTTTCCCATATATTTACATTTCGTGAGGTACAGTATTCTCCTTAAATTTAATATAGTATTTGTCCTGTTGTTTCTATAAGGATAATAGGAATATACAACCTTCTGAAATAGAGGCGGTTGGTTTTTAAAAACCTCAGATATTTTTAGGAGATTCTTTTACATAGGGATGCACAAGGGAACCAGCTTTCAGACTAGTAATTTATGAAACTAGCACCTTAACTTCTGATGGCATGATAAGTAAATGTTACGTACAGAATGTCAGCCATCAGATATGGAATTTAATTTGTTACATATTTATGATGAAACTGCTGACAACCATATTTACATTAATGAAATATATATCACGTATGATTTATAACTTATGTAATAAAATAATTTAAATAATAAAAGTTTATATTAATAAAAATAATACTGTTGACCATGTAGACTGCATATTTAAATAGTAACATAATCTCTTTATATTGAGTAATATTGTTTTCTATTTACTGCATAAAATTAAGCATTCACTATTACTACTATTGACCAGTATTTTTAGTTTAAAAAGCATTGTCCCTGGAGTAGCTATACAATCATATATTAGACCCAGTAATACTTTGCCCATTCTGTAATGCAGTACAAAAGCATCAGTCTGTTTAAAAGTGATCAGTCTATGTTGTTCACATTGTTATCGATATCCACACCACTAATTTTAATTCAAAAAATAAAAATATTCATTATCCATAAAATAACACCTATTTTTTCTTATGACAGAGAAGAAACCAAAAATGGAGACCACTAGAAAAAAGACCAAAGGAAACTGTAAAATATACAGATACTAAAAATGATATGGAAGAAAAGTGGCCACATATTCAAGAAAAGCAAAGGTAATAGTCTAAGTGAAATGTACATTTGTTATAGTGCTAGGAATTTATGAATAATTTTTCATTTTGTGTAAGTTTTATTCACACCTTCAGTCAATAATGCATACTAGTACTAGTCCACATTCATATTAAATATTAGACTGCATTGTAACATGCAAGTTATAGCAAATCGGCTCTTTGATTTAGGGGCTTCTCTCTGCCTCATTTTCTTATCCTTAAAATAGAAATCAAGTAAAGTTTATGGAATTTTTTTGAAATGAGCCATAACATAGTAAACATTCAAATACAGCGATCTATCATCATTATTAGGTCTCTCTGTGATACAAAACAGAGCCTTATTGGTGTAGTGGTTACAAGTTGGGCTACTAACCACTAGGTCAACAGTTTGAACCCCTAAGGGTTCCTCGAGGGAAAGAGGAGACTTTCTACTCTTGTAAAGAGTTACAGCCTCAGAGACTCCCGGGGCAGCTCTGCCCTGTCCTATAGGGTCACTGCGAGCGAGCATCCATAGGAGGTGATTGAAAATACCACGGCCTATAGGATCACTGCGAGTCAGCATCCATAGGAGGTGATTGAAAATACAGCTTTGCAGGCACACTGTAGTCTTCAAAGTGACAACCTTCCTCGTCCACACTTTCAAAAGGTCTTATGGAGCAGATATTTGAGCAATATGTTTTATTCCTATAGAACAGGCTTCAGAGATACTCACAAGTGGAGTGGGCATTAGGGGAAGAAGAGCATACTAGGCAGAGAAACTGGAAAAGGAGGGAGCGATTTTAAAGATAAAAGGAGTAGGTAACACTCACTCACACGTATACAGTAATGGAGTCGGGCTGCTAACTGCTGAGCTATATTAATAAGTCCCTTCAAGCTGTAACCCCCTCAGTATTGTAATTCTGGATTTCCTGCCCATATGGCTACAGTCCCATTTTGGAGGGCATAATCCGCTAAAGAACATGAATAGGATGAGATTAAGATCTGACTTTAGTAGAAGGTGCGCATCAGGCCACACACTGTTTAATCGTTATCTTGGTTACTGTCAGGAGCCCTGACAGCATAGTGGTTTTATGGTGGGCTGCTCACTCCAAGATCAGCAGTTCAAAACACGAGCCTCTCCAGAGAAGAGAGATGAGGTTTTCCACTCCCCTAGAGTTATAGTCTCAGAAACCCATAGAGCAGTGGTTCTCAACCTTCCGAATGCCACGACCCTTCCTCATGTTGTGGTGACCCACACCATAAAATTATTTTTGTTGCTACTTCATATTTGTAATTTTGCTACTGTTATGAATTGTCATGTAAATATCTGATATGCAGATGTATTGGGTGAGACCCACAGGTTGAGAACCACTGCGTAGAGGCAGTTTTACCCTGTCCTGTAAGACCACTCTGAGTCTGAATCAACTCTATGGGAGTGAGTGGTTACTGGTACTTGTCAAAGGCGAAAGATTTATACGGTTTGAAGAGAAACGGTGCTTGGTTACTGGTCCTTGTGATGGATGTAAGGAATGACTTACTTCAGCTGAAAGGAGAAAAGCTGCTTCTAGAGAGCCTGATGGAGATTAGGAGGAGGACAGTGCCTACTGGAAACATCCTGCCAGAGGTCCCAGGACAATGTGCATAAATAAGACACTTCAGTGTCGAGATCAGATTCATATATTTGAGTGAAAGGTTATATGTTAATTTAATTACATCCCCGAAAATCAATATAACTCCCACCAAATGACCTTTTCCTGAATGGATCTGGTGAGAAGGTGGAAAATGACACTGATAGGACTCACCTCTGAGCAATTCTGAACAAGATTCCCTGAAATGCCTTCCTGCTACATATAAAATTAGCCCTCTGAGAAGCAGCGTGTGTAATCTCGTCATTGGCAAGAGCCAATTGGAGTGGAGTACATCCTCTGAACCCACCATCTGCAATTCAGATTTTGGACTGAACAGCACCCATCACCCTGTGAGACTTCTTCTTAAACTTTCCCAAGTTCCTTTGGGATGCTGCAGTGATTTCACAGACCCCAGAAACATGAGGGGATATTCCAAAAGCAATAGGGGGCAAGGGATGGAACAGCCCAGCATCTTGGAAAAGAGGTGGACATTTGAGGCTCCTTCAATCTCCAACTCCTTGGAACTAGTTAGGTATTAACTCTTACACCAGAAATGACACAGCCACAAGGTCGGTGATGTGCACTTTCTGCTGCAGTCCAGATTGCAGCACCGGAGACCCTCAGGGGCAGTTCTGCTCGGTCTTTTAGGGCTGCTCAGGTCAGAATAGACCAGAAGGCAGTAAATTTGGTTTGGGGTTTTTAAGGTGTATTAAAAATGTTAAGTTGTGTTTCTTTATCATTAGATGATCTTAGTATAATCCATTTCTATATCATGATTGGTGAACTTGATTTTTTTAATCATTGTATTAGAGGCTCTTTCAACTCTTATCACAATCCATACCTACATCAGTTTTGTAAAGCACATTTGCACATTCGTTGCCCTCATCATTCTCAAAACATTTGCCCTCCACCTAAACCCCTGGCATCAAGTCCTCTTTTTTCCCCTCCCTCCCCACTTCCCTCCTCCCTCATGAACCCTTGATAGTATATATATTATTATTTTGTCATATCTTGCCCTGTCCAACGTCTCCTTTCACCCACTTTTCTGTTGTCCATCCCCCAGGAAGGAGGTCACATGTAGATCCTTGTAATCAGTTCCCCTTTTCCAACCCACCCTCCCTCCACCCTCCTACTATCACTACTCACATCACTGGTCCTGAAGGGATCATCCATCCTGAATTCCCTGTGTTTCAAGTTCCTATCTGTACCAGTGTACATCTTCTGGTCTAGCTGGATTTGCAAGGTAGAACTGGGATCATGATAGTGGGGGGTGGGGGTGGGGGAAGCATTTAGGAACTAGGGAAAAGGTGTATGTTTCATCATTATTACATCGCACCCTGACTGGCTTGTGTCCTCCCTGAGACCCTTCTGTAAGGGATGTCCAGTGAGCTACAAATGTGCCTTTGGTCTCCACTCCACACCTCATTCACAATGATATGATTTTTTGTTCTGATGATGCCTGATACCTGATCCCTTCGACACCTCATGATCTCACAGGCTGGTGTGCTTCTTCCATGTGGGCTTTGTTGCTTCTGAGCTGGATGGCCGCTTGTTTACCTTCAAGCCTTTAAGATCCCAGATGCTATCTCTTTTGATAGCCGGGCACCATCAGCTTTCTTCGCCACATTTGCTTATTCACCTGCTTTGTCTTCAGCGATTATGTCAGGAAGGTGAGCATCATAGAATGCCAGTTTAATAAAACAAAGTATTCTTGCATTGAGGGAATACTTGAGTGGAGGCCCAATGTCCATCTGCTACCTTAATACTAAGGTTGAACTTCCTTAAAGAATATAATTGAATTTTTCTTTCAAATAATAGGAATGCATTTAACCTTTCAACCAAATGTTTATTTTTAAATACTCTTCTCTGTTGACTTGTTGCTAATGGTATCAAAGGAATTAAATCATATGGTATCATCATACTGCATTGGTTGGTGCTTTTGATACAAAACTTGAATCCTTTTAGAACTGCATGAATGTAATCTAAGAACCCTGAGATAGGGAACCATATTCCTTACAGATTATGATCTATCTACTTAACATAGTCATTTAGAATATTTAATGTTGCATGTTGTGTACCTCACTTTCTACCAGAAGACAAAGTGAATTGGGTTATGGTTTTCTAAATATGTATCTACGTGCGTCTCAGACAAAAATAATTTGAGTATGTATTTTAATCAAAATTTTGATCTGTGTAATTAACATTAAAAGTGCAAACAATTTCAGGTTAGTCTTTTTATTTCAAATGACTAATTCTTTTCTTTATGAAGTTGATATTGAAATTAGTTCGATCTGGTTTAGGACCAATGCAATAATTTTTTAAAACTTTATAATGTACACGATATAAAATCTTTCAGTCCAAAGACCCTTGGGTACTGTTGCATTATTTATATGAACCTGTGCTGTTGATCCTGATCTGTAATCATGTAAATGTTCACATCTCCGCTAATTCTCATTCAGCCAAGTTTATACACCAAAACAGATGGTAAAATCTCTGCCTCTCTTGCTGATTACGAAGAGTAGTAAACTGCTTGCTCCAGGCTACCAGTGCCGCCTTTGTCTGAAGGCATTTCGTCTTGGTCAACATATAAGATTGCTCCCGTGTACTCACAAGGTAAGGATCACGTGATTTTAGTTTCATTTCCCCTGGAGGGCCAGTGTCCACAAACAGTGGGACATCTGAAGTCTGTTTTCCCTGGTTAACTGCACACTGAGCCTCATAGGAAAGCAGTGCTGCCCCTAAGAACAGACTCCGATGGCTTACAATCCACCTGTGTATGTACTCACGAGAGAAGGTGGCTTGTCACTTCCGATTACATGCACTTACCTACTGTCATTTTCTGCACAAGGACAAGGGTTATACAGTACTAACATTTTTATAATTTTTATCATTCTTTAAAAAGGCTAAATTGACATATTTATTATTTCACATGAATGCACTAAAATCAAAGTCAAAGATTGCTTGTTCTCTACAAAATTAGACAAAAACTAATACGCCCTTTGTTTCTTTTGAAAACATCATCACACCAAAGAAATCTCTACTCTCTTTAAAGTGACCCTAGTTAAAATGTCTGATAGCTTTTTTTCCCCTTAAGAATGTGATTTCTTTTATGAGGGTAAGTCACACTGTATTGCTGCCAGTTTTCCAGTTTAGAAATGCATAGGTTTAGTAGCGAAGAAAACATGGTATAAGCATGTCTCTGAGATCAGTGGCTGGCTGCAGGCAGGTGTTCCTAGTAATACACTTTCCCTGGTCTCACTACTATGCCTTCCAAGAAAGTCCAATCAAACAGTGACTCTCAAGGGAATTGGCTTGCCCAGTTAAAATAGTCCAGAGAAATACAGAGAATTATGGTGACTGTCTTTTAGGATCCCAAATAGATCATCTTGATAGATTTTTCTTGATGGACAGATAATCATGGGAGCTTGTTAAAGAAGTTTTTAGAAAATGGAAAACTGCATTCATGAGAATAAAATCAGGAAAGTTGCCCCAAATCATGTTCCTGGTCCGCCCCCTCGAGAGACTGCACCTGTCATTCTTTCAGAGCATCGAGGGGTGTCCTACAGAAGTGTCTGTGAGAAACCATTCTCCATCCACCCTACAGCTTTGACTCTGCTTCTTCAGACTTCTTGGTGCTTTCCAAACCCAAAGAACATTTACAAGAACCCAATTTCATTCACCCAAGGATGGCAAACTTGCCGTTTGGCTCAGTATAAATCAAAGAAACTCTGAATTCTTTGAAGAAGTGTTAGAGAGACAGAAACACCACCTTCAGAATGCAAAGACTGAGATGAAGGATATGTTGAGAAATTATAACTTATTCTTGTTTAATAATGCATTGAATTATTTTGTAGCAATACTTTTTTTATGCTCCCACATGCAGTGTACTGCCTTCAGATCTATTTTAAATTATACTTGGTTGTGGTTTCTGTTAAGAATTTCATATGAAATTAATAATTTACATTAAATCAAAATAATTAGACAGCAGGAGGAACAGTACCTGGAGCTCCCCAGGACCATTGGGGAGATCGTCATAAAGGTCACCAGACAGGCCTGGAATTATGTATGAATTTTTTTTCTCTTTTTATTTCTCCCGTTCGATCTTTTGTTTTATTTTTGTTTTGTATTCATTCTTGCTGTTTTGTCTTCCTATATAAGATAAGCTTGAGAAGCAAGCCCGAGATAGCAATGGGACCAGTGGTTCCGTGGGGTGGGGGGTGGGGGGTGGAACTTGAGGGCAGGAGGAGGTGGAGGGGGAAGGGAGGCTTGAGCAAACAATACATGGACAGGGGAACAAGTAGGGAATTGAAATCAATGATGAGGTGGGTGTAGGGACTCTGGTGGTGTTGGAGTAACAGTGGTCTAGCTGAGAGGAATTACTGAGAGACAAATGAAGGTGAGCGTGATGGCAGGGCAGGAGGAAGGTAAAAGGAAACAGGAAATATCTAGGAAGGAAAACCCCTGATAGAGATAGGAAACATAGTTGTGTACATATGTAAATATATTAATTCTTAAAACTTGAGGTATTAGCCTCTGTACATATACTTATATGGCAATATATTGAGGAAAGAGATGGACTTTGGGCCTCTACTCAAGCCATCCCTCAATGTGATAACACTTTGTTCTATTAGCTTGGCATTCTGTGGTGCTCACCCTCCCGACATGATCGCTGAAAACAAAATAGGTACATAAGCAAATGGGGTGAAGAAAGCTGATGGTGCCCAGCTATTAAAAGATAATAGCATCTGGGGTCTTAAAGGCTTGAAGTTAAACAAGCAGCCAACTAGAAGAGAAGCAACAAGCCCACACAGAAGCACGCCATCCTGTATGATCACGAGATGTTGACAGGCCCAGGTAACTGGCATCGGAAGACCCCAAACAAATAATCATATTGTTGAGAATGAGGGAGGTCAAGGTGGAGACCCAAAACCCATCTGTAGACAATTGGACATCCTCTCACAGAAGGATCACAAGGAAGGGACGAGTTAGTCAGGGTTTCAGTATAGCGCCGATGAAACACACCGTATTCCTTTGGTTCCTTGAGGCTTCCTCGCCCCTAATATCATGACCCCACTGCTACCTTACAAATCTGGCTAGACCAGAGCATGTACACTGGTACAGACAAGAGCTCTTGACACTTGGAATCCAGGACAGACAAACCCCTCAGGAACAGTAAATGGGAGTAATGATAACAAGCGGATAGAGGGAAGGTGGGGAGAACAGGAGAAATAGATCACAATGATTGACATATAATCACCCCCCCACACACAAAGGGGAGAAACAAGGGTGAAGGGAGACAGCTGTTGGTATAAGATATGAAAATAATAATTTATAATTTATCAAGGGTTCGTTAGAGTGGGAGAGTGGGGAAAGGTGGGAAAAAAGAGGAACTTAAACCCAGGGCTCAAACAAAATGTTTAGAAAATGATGATGGCAACATATGTACAAATGTGCGTGATGCAATTGGTGTATGATTATTATAAGAGCTGTAAGAGCTCCCAATAAAATGATTTTTTTAAAATTAGACAGCAATGAAATTAATAGCTTGAATAAATAGTGACCTTTTAAACTAAATTCGTAGAAGGGTGATATCCATAGGATTTCCATTTTCACTGAGAATGGAGATCAGTCTGTAGCCAATTATATTTATAAGTGAGATTTTTCAAAATATTTCTGCAAAGCTTGTAAATTACCTTTTTTGGCTGAGTATACATAATAGCCATAAATAATGTACATTATAAATATGATAATTATAGGTCTGATGAACCTCTAAATTTTTTTTTCAGTTTCACAGAAAATGTATTGACAATTGGTTACTTCACAAGTGCAATTCGTGCCCTGTTGACAGGCAAGCTGTATACAACCCTTTGATATGGAAGGATCCAGCACTGACTGGGCGAGTACAGCAGTCTGTCTCAAAGCCGGGTGTTACTCAGCCATCAAAACAAGAACCACAGCTTCTCGTTCCTGGTACTAGAGTAGTCTTACAACAAAATAAACTTGGGATTTTACCTAGCATTTCTCAAGAGAATTCTGAAAAATTGAGTACATCTTCAAGTCCAGCAGATCAGAACACCGTAACAGATCATTTACACTCCATTAAATTAAGTGACTCAATTTCAAGAAATCTAACCTATGAATATAAAATTAGCCAACACTTCCCCAGGTATCTTCAAGATTTGCCAACTGGATCACTTGGGAAGATATCAACTCAAACATGTCTTCCTTCTATTGCCCACAATGTTATAGGCCGTGACAGAGGTCATTACCAGACGATGGGCCAAGACCCTAAGCTTCCTGACCACAATCCAAAGAAGACTCTTGGTGCTAAAATGAGAGAGGACAACAGGAAATCAAATACATTATTTCCAGAGGATTTAAATATTATTGTCAATTGGGGTACAACTAAACTTAGTCTCTCTAAAAGGTATAATAATTGTATGGGTAAAATGAGACCTAAGTCTAGTCACTTATCAAGAAGACCACCATCTCACCCCTTAAATGCAAAAAGTCATGCTGAGTTAACCTTAATAATGGAAGGAGTTCAACTGTAAAGAGAAATATTTTTATTACATCAGAAAATATGTAAATATGAGCATTGAAATGTTTTATTTGTATAACATACAAGATATATACTCTTGATAATTGTGTGTAAAGTTCTGTTGTAATTTTGATAACTGGTGAAAGAATAACATCTCACTTAAAGAAAATAGAAAATGACCGCATTTTTTTAAAGAGTGAAAGCACTAGGTATGTGATGAGTATGTTTCAGTTACGCAGTATATTCCGAATTAGGAATATTTTGAGTCTTAAGTTTGATTTTCTACATATTAAAAGCGTTTAATTTGAATTAAGAAGATAGATGTTCTTTTGCTTTGGGTAACTTTCAAAATATCCTACTTGATAGCAAATAATTTGCAGACCTTTTTCAGGTACTTGTATACAACGTGTAGGAAAATCCAGATGTGGATTTTAATGATATTTTCTTTTTTTAATCATTTTATTGGGGGCTCTTACAGACATCATAGGAGTTGAAATGTACTTATAAAGTTACAAGCTCTTCCACATTTATAATGTGAGGTGCCACTGACACTTTTCTGCCTTGTGTGACTTGAGGTGATCCTGCTGGTATTTGAAATACTGGTAACATAATTTCCAGTATTAAGGCAACACTCAAGTCACAACAGTATGACAAAATGACTGGAAACCCTTTGGTTTCTTGTGGTTAGCAACTCAAAGCATAAAATGCCAGAGCTTCCAAGTTCAGCAGTACACCCATGCTACTCACTGCCATGGAGTCATTGCTGACTCATATCACAGGGACCCCTCGTGCGTTTCTGAGACTGCAGCTGTTTACTGGAGTGGAAAGCCCGTGGTTTCAAACTGCCAACTATGTGGATCACAGCCCAGTGCATAACCACTACACCATCAGGGCTCACAATTCAAAGACAGCTATCAGGCATGGAGCTTCCTTTGTGGGAGGAAGTGCAAGCTGTGTAAACTTGCCCTTTATTGTGGAGCATATTCTAACGTGCTCCTTTCCATTGAGCCTTTAAACCTGTTAACTGATGCAAAGAGCCCTGGGCCTTTACAGGGATAGCACCCCCCACCCCCAGTGTTCTGCAGGAAGTGCGCCATACTGAGGCTTCAGCAACATTTTGCTTATGCAGCCCAATGAACGTAACAGCATTGAGACAGTGAATCAATATGCAATTCTGAACTATATGCAGGATGCCCAGAGAGCAGAAGAATAAGCATAGTTTAAAATGTATTTTGGAGCAAAATTTGAAATGTACATTGCCTGTTCTGAATGGTTATCAGTGCATAGATCAGCATCCGTTTTGGTTCTCCAGGGGAGCAAAACTGAATTTTATATATATATAGTGATCGACAGCAAGAAAATGGCTCATGTCATTGTGAAGCTGTGACTTCTGCAATCCTGGAGGCTGGCAAGTTCCACATCTGTGGGCCCTCCTACAGCCTGAAGTCCCCCTCAGGCTCAACAAACCAAAGCCAGCTGATGGTTTCCACAGGCACATGTCTGCATACTGGAGGTCAGGCAGCAAGAAGGGTGCATAGGAGGGCAGGAAGGGAAATGACTGGGGGGGGTCGATTCACAGACTAACACCAGGCCACACCCCCAAGGATGCTCACATAAGATCATAAAATGGGAGAGAATGGCATCATGTTGTTTGCCAAATGGAGCTTCATACCCTGACCAGATCAACACACACATTAACTCTCACAGTATGCATTCACATAGCTGACAACAGCTCAGCTCCTAACAGATACCACATCTGGCACGACTGTTGCCATTAGGACCACAGCTTTGAGTTTGTGGTAACCTGCTATCCGCTTCCAGGACCCTTCTGGGATCTGCAAGGGCCAAACCGGTAAAGGATTTGATCTCTTAGCTCCAGCAAACAAGAAACACACTCGCTGCCCTCGAGTCCATGCTGACTCATAGCAACCACACAGGACAGCGTACAACAGACTGCCCCGGTGAGGTTTCCAAGACAGTAACTGTAAATGGGAGTAGAAAGCCCCATCTGTTTCCCATGGAGTGGCTGGTGGTTTCAAACGGCTGACCTTGGAATGCAACCTTTTAATTTCTTATCTAGGTTGGAGAGGGTCAAGTTTTAGAGGCTCCCATTGGGCTTCCCCACAGTGATGACCCTTCATAGAGCAAAGACCACTTTTTTTGTCCGCTCATACACCATTTCCCAAGACTGTCAGCAACATGCTGCTGTGAGACGTACTGGTATCACTAAACCGTTCTCCTCTAAGTCAAGGTTGAAAGGGAAGGCTCTTACTACCAAGCTAACTTACAGTCATCGGGTTGACCAGACACACTCTACTCTATTAAAGCCAGGTGCTAGCATTGTCTAAAAATCCAGGTGATGTAATTATTGTAATAAGCAGCAGGCTCAGGGAGGCCCGAAGCATATGGGTGGAATTTGTTAATTAAACAGTGTCCCGAGGGGAAATATGAGCAGAAATCTAACCAAACTATGCCATCATCTAAGAAATCAAGGGTGGCTGCTCAGGGGTCTGAACCCAGTTAAACATTGCAATCTTGTGGCAAGTTCCTGCTGTGTGCCAAGCTTGACGATACTGGGAGGGTGGGGTGGAAATGGAGAACCGATTACAAGGATCTACATATGACCTCCACCCTGGGGATGGACAACAGAAAAGTGGGTGAAGGGAGACTTCAGACAGTGTAGGATATGATAAAATAATAATTTATAAATTATCAAGGGTTCATAAGGGAGGGCAAAGTGGGGAGGGAAGGGGGAAGATGAGCTGATACCAAGGGCTTAAGTGAAGAGCAAATGTTTTGAGAATGATGAGGGCAACTAATGTATAAATGTGCTTTACACAATTGATGGGTGTATGGATTGTGGTAAGAGTTGTATGAGCCCCCAATAAAGTGATTTTTTAAAAAAAAGTTCCTGCTATGTTTCAGACCCAGAACCTGTTGACTGAAGAAAAAGTCAAGTCTCCAGGAGGAAGAAAATGGTACTACTATAAAAATGTACTCTGTATTGATTCTCTCACTCTCTTCAACAAAGGCCATTTACTTGGATTACTGTGAAGATTATCCTGGTCTGTACAGGACAGAGGGGCTACTCAGAACATGGGATTGCCCATCTTAAAACTGGATAACTCAAAAAAACAAACTCATTGCCATCGAGTTGATGCTAACTCCTATAGCGCCCCTACAGGGTAGAACCACTTCTATACATGTTAGAAACTGTTAACTCTTTTTAGGAAGAGAAAGCCTTAGAAGTGCTGGGCAAATAGGGTGAGCTGGTCCCCCAGATACCCTGAACTGGGGAAAGATTGTAGTACATAAAACTTGAATCTATTGACACCCAGACATTTGAAATGCCTTAATAGCCTCTCTGTTAGAGTGGAAGTCCACGGGAGACAGGCAGTGGAGTTCTGCAGAAGATACGGTTCATGGTGAGTTCACTCTGCCCACAGACAGCAATGTTTATATAATTGATAACAGCATATGAAATAGTTGGGCCCTACTTTGGGTCTTTGCTCTAAGAAGTAAGGATCATCACTATGGGGAAGTCCATAAAGCCTCTAAAACTTGACCCTCTCCAACCTAGATAAGAATCATATTTTATGATCCTTGCTGTGGATCATATGTTGGGCGTTCTGGTCTGAGAAAGAATATTCACCTCATTATGCATATTTGTATACATATTCAATTTATAGTTTTATTTATGCTTTCCACTTGCATTTAATTTTGATGTAAAATGTAAGGCAGTGATCTATTTAATAAATAATGTGGAGAGCAAATATTTTGAGAATGATGAGGGCAATGAATATACAAATATGTGCTTTACACAATTGATGTATGTATGGATTGTGATAAGAGTTGTATGAGCCCCTAATAAAATGATTTTAAAAAATAAAGATAGATAAATAATGTCACACTCTACTATTAAATAACCATCTTCTCCCACTTGAGATTATGCTTTTGTCATGTATTATATTCTCATCTGTCTTGGTCTGTTTCTGGACCGCATTTTGTTTTCTTTGTCTGTCTGTCTGATTTCACTCCTGGACCACACTGATTTAATTTGGAAATCTGGCAAAGAATCGATGTTCACACCCCTAGACACGTCCCCCAACTCATTATTGTCATTCAACATTATTTTAGGACTCTCATTTTTCTTCCAAATAAACTTGCAACGCTCAACCAAACTCACTGCAATTGAGTCGATTCCATCTTGAATGACTCTGTGTGATCCAGTTGAGTGATCCTATAGGACATGGTAGAACTGCCAGTGGGCTCCTGAGCCTGTGACTCCTGCAGAGGAGATGGGGTTTAAACTGCTGACTTTGCAACAGTTAGCAGCTCAACTCATGACCCACTATGCCCCAGGGCTCAAATTCCCAAAAGTAACCAGTTGCCCCAAAATTACCTTGAATTGTGGGCTCTTTGCAGAGAACCCAAATCTTTAGAGAAACATTACATGTATTTTTTTCTATTTTTAAAAAAGTCATTTTATTTGGGCTCTTACAACTCTTATCACAATCCATGCATATATCCATTGTGTCAAGCACATTTGTACATATGTTGCCATCATCATTTTCAAAACATTTTCTTTTTGAGTCCTTGGTGTCAGCTCTTTTCCCTCCCTCTCTCCCTCGCCCTCCCTCATGAACACCATAACATGGATTTCATTTGGGTCCATTTACAGGATGCTCGCGTTAAGACCAGTTGATTCTTTAGGTTTTATAGGTAGGCAGTTCTCTGATCTGCAAGTAATCATCACAATTCTCCATGGAATTTTGGTTCCTTCAATCGACTATTTGTTGCTAGTTGCCCTGGCATCAATTCTGACTCAGTGACCTCATGTGTGCCTAGCAAACTACTCCACAGGGTGACCTTTGGGGAGCAGATAGCCAAACTTGTCTTCAAAGACAACCCCGGCTATTTGCCTTCAGTAGTTGAGTGCTTCCTGTTTGTGCCATCCAGGGTCTTCCTCTTGGAAGTGACAGCCATGTATTGATTAGCTGTTGATTAATGGTCAAGACTATCCTGTTCTGTAAGACCATGTTCCAAGAACTGCCTCGCAGCCGTGGCCAGAATGCAAACCTGCAGTGCCCTTGGCAGGAGCAGAGTGAGCCAGGCTTCGAGAGCAGGCAGTGGAGGCGGTGCTCCTCTGCCTAAGCAGTCTTCTCAGTAGAAGTATAAACATTTTCATGCTTCACAATGCCACTGACACATGATCACTCTCTCATTCTGGGACCACCGCCATACTTAGTGGGATGCTAGCCTTGAATGCACGGCTTCTGAAGTTCTTGAGGTCTGAATCCCCAAGGGTTTAGAGTTTCCGGGAGTTCCAGTTACAGGTACGAATACTGAGAGGTCAGCTTACAATTCCATGTTTTGAACTCATGCGCACAGAAACAGTTCCTTCGGAGAACACAGCCCAGGCCTCCGCCTGGCTCAGGTGATCAAGGAAACCAAAGCAACTCGACCTGTCTGCTTTCTTGGCACCTACCCCCCACGTCCCTGAGCCCACTGCTACCCACAGTCCACAGGGCAGTTCTACAGCTGGACTCCCCCAGAGGACAATCTCGACTTCTCCCCTCTGCTAGTCATAAGTAGCTTGAGATGAAAAATACCTGTTCTATCCCCTGGCTTAAAAGTTAGCTATCCTTAAGGAACTGTGAGTCTGTCTTATCCATGGGTCACCAAACGTTATAAGACTCAAAGGACTGAGCAGCGGGTCTGAACAAGAGCTGAAGACCAGCCACAGCGAAGGGGAGTGGAAGGCTCTAGCCGAGACCCGGATATTTGATGGGAGGCTTGGACACTTGCCAGGACTGTATGTTTCTTCTGTGACAGAGATGCCATTCAGCCACATTTCTCAACTCCATTTTAAAGCCTCAGGACATCGTGCTCGGGAGAGGGGCAGCGAACAAGAGGACGTCTTCAATGAGCTGGACTGATTGCCACAATGGGCTCAAGCATAAGGCCAATGATGACGGTGTTGCCAGACCAGGCATTGCTTAGCTCTGTTGTTTGCAGCATTGCTCTGAGTCAGAACCAGCTTGACGGTGCTAACCACAACACAAACACGGTAGCATGAGGGCACTAGAATACACGGTGCAGGGCCCACTGACATGGCTCCTCCTCAGAAGAAATCTCCATTTCAAAGTGATCTTCTGCAAATGGCCTCTGGTTTTATGCTATGGCTATTCTGATACTCCAATTTGTCATTTTTTTCATGCTTCTTTGGTGGTGCTGTTGGGTTAGCATTGGACTACAAAGCTCAAGGTTGGTGAGTCAAAGCCACCAGCCACTCCGCAGGACAAAGACGAAATTTCTGCTCCCACAAAGATGTCCAGACTCAGAAATCCTATATAGGGTCACTATGAGCTGTCATCAACTAGATCAGCGGTTCTCACCCTGTGGGTCGTGACCCCTTTTGGGGTCGAATGACCCTTTCATGGAGGAACTGAGACTCCCACAGCTCCTCTATCCATCTCCAGGCAGGTCCACCCACATGCAGGTCCGCCCACATACAGGTACCCGGCGTGAAGACTTTACCCATGGTACACCATGCTTCAAGGCAAAATTTCATTTATTTGTCATTAGAGATAAATATTTCACAATATATAATTACATATTGTTTTTGTGATTCATCATGCTTTAATTATGTTCAATTTGTAACAATGAAAATACATCCTGCATATCATATATGATGATTCATAACAGTAGCAAAATTACAGTGATGAAGTAGCAGTGAAAATAACTATGGTTGGGGGTCACCACACCATGAGGAACTGTATGAAAGGGTGGCAGCATGAGGAAGGTGGAGAGCCACAGCCCTAGATGGCGGTGGCTTCAGAAGGTATCTTAGTAGTGATTGTGCACCATCACCTGAGTCGGTAAACTCTCCTGCCCGATCTTGTTTTCTGACTGGCCCGATTGAACACGTGTAGAACTCTGACTCACAGGTTCTCCCCAAATGTCTGCCACTCCACAATGACTGTCTTGAGCTTCTTTATGGCATTAGGTCTTACTAGGCCCAATGCATGCAGGCCCGCATTATGTGTGATTTCACCCTTCTGTGTGCTTCGTCTCTGGAGAAAGGCGCGGCCTTCTACTCTCATACAGAATTACATGCTTGCAAACCCACAGGTGCAGTTTTGCACAGGGTTTCTGCGAGCCAGCAAGTTTGGTTTTGAGATTTATAAGCTTAGGCTCGGAGCCCTGCTGGCATAGTGGATATGCACGGGTCTGCTAAGCCCCTCAGAAACCCAAAGGAGCAATTCTACGTTGTCCATTAGGGTTGATAAGTCAGAATCTACTTAATGGCAGTGTGGACATGCTTAGTATCCAGGAGAGGAGATAGAAGCAGATTCGTAGGGGACACATATGTCTTGTGGAAGAGAAAACTCTGAATTATCTTCTAGCAAAAGTAGTAGTAGGCTCTCCCTTGTGGGAGTTGGAGAGTTCAGAAGAATATGAAGTTCAAAGTTTTCCATCATTCACCCAGATGACCCAAATGGTAGGGGCCTTTTTCCCCTTCTCCAATCAGGAATTGATCTTGTTCTAACGGACTTCTTTTAGTTGGGCTAACCCCAAATCCAGTGAGTCAGCTCTGGCTACAAGACAGAGTAGAACTGCTCCCTAGGATTTCTGAGGTGGCCAATCTTTACAAGAGCTGATTACCTCATCTCTCTCCTAAGGAGCAGCTGGTGGATCTGAACAGCTGACCTCCTGGTTAGCAGTTTAAAATGTAACCTATTATAACTGACCCAAGCCATGACATTTTCAGTTGCCTCATGTGTACATGAAAGATGGACATTGAATGAGGAAGACAAGAAGAAGGGTCAATGCATTTGAATTATGGTCCTGGAGAATAGTGAAAGAACTGCCAAAGGAGCCAACAAGTGTGTCTTGAAAGAAGTAATGCTCCTTAGCGTGAAGGAGGGCAGGGCTTCACCTCAGGGAATGCGGACACGTCAGGAGAGACCAGTCCCTGGATAAGGAAAGCAGGCTTAGTCAAAGGGCAGTGAAAAGGAGGACGGCCTGACAACCTTCCGACGGACACAGTGGCTGCACCAATGGGGTAACCATAAGAACAATTGTGAGGGGAGCCCAGGAGCAACAGTGGTTCCTTCTGTTGTCTGCAGGGTGCTATGAGTGCATCATTCAGTAGTGCGTTTAGTCTTAAATCCATTAAGGCCTGTCCTCTCCCTTCTACCTGATGGCCTTCTTTGCTAACTGTAAGGGAGGCGCGTCGCCTCTCACACTTGGTGTTTCTCCTGCCACATAGCTTTTCTTTGTCTTTTTCTAAGATGGCAGGGCATGTAACCCTCCCCTCCCAGTCCCCTAACTCCTCTCACTCCAAACCTCACTGCCGAGTTGATTGCGATCATAGAGGACAAGGTAGAGGTGTGACTTCTGGGGAGTAAGAGGACAAGGTAGAGATGTGACTCTTCTGGGGAGTAAGAGGACAAGGTAGAGGGGTGACTCTTCTGGGGAGTAAGAGGACAAGGTAGAGATGTGACTCTTCAGGGGAGTAAGAGGACAAGGTAGAGGGGTGACTCTTCTGGGGAGTAAGAGGACAAGGTAGAGGTGTGACTCTTCGGGGGAGTAGAACGTCTTACCTTCACCCCAGGAGTGGCTGTTGGTTTCACCGTGCTATCATTGTGGTTAGCAGCCCACTACCCACCCAGGCGCCTCTCTGACCCACAGTTCCCTCCCCCCCCTTCCATCCAGTGGATTCCCACCCATAACGACCTTAGAGGGCAGGGTAGACGCGCCCATAGGATTTCTGAAGCTAAATCTTTATCAAAGCAGACGGTTTCATCTTCCACTCCACCCTCGGCCCCCTCACCGCCCCCTCTACCTCCTTGAGCAGCTGGTGGGGTCCAACTGACCTTCACGTAGAAGCCCGACACTTAAGCCACTGTGCCACCAGAGCGCCTGCTCTTTCCCCAGAACTCCTCAAATAGCGGATCCAACACAAGGGTCGTGCCTTCAAGAACCCCCGCCGTGCCTGCAGTCTGCTCTTGGCACTGGAGGGAGCACCAAGCAGGCACACTTCACTGCTCACCACAAGTAGAGTCCGTCTGAGCCCAAGCGGATCCAGGCCCAAGACCCCATTTCTGTGCCTGCATTCTCCTATCGCTCCTGGCACCCACGGGTTGATCCAGCTCCCCCTCAAGAGGATGCTCAAACCGCATTTGGTGTCCAGGGTACTGACAAGGCATTAACCCCTGTGAAAGAGGAGAGGGAGCTTCTGTCCTCACTGTGAAGTTTCATATTTTGTTCGTCTTCTCTCCCTATCCCTGTCCTTGCCCTTGGAAACGAAGCAGGCTTTGGCAGAAGATGTAGAACGGCATCGCCTTGGCCATACCCCTGACGTGCTCTGTGGGCCACCCCAGGAAGTGTCTGAAGACCCGACGATGCAAGTTGTGAGATTCAGCCCCTTTCAGTCCGTCTCCCGTGAGTGGCTGTGTGCTCGCTTGCCGGCCGCGAAGCAGCAGCCCTGGCGGAGCGAGCAGACCTGCCCGTCTTGCCCGGGCTGATGTTGACGGGGCAGAGTGTCGGCTCCTTTCTCCTATGGACTCTGGAAGATGCAAGCCACCGAGAGAGCTCCGGGTTAGCCCTTGATCATCTCTCACCAGGGGCACCAGCGGTCCAGCCTGGAGCTCACCGTGTGGCCCAGTGATTTGTCAAGGAGGCAGGGTCGCGAGGCAGGGAGCAGAAGCCTGAATCGATAAGCCTTTGGTTAGTTGTTCCACAGCAGAAAGGTGAGGCTTTCTGCCTAGGAAAAGACTGATAGCCCTGGGCACCTCACGGGGCAGCTCTGAGGGAGCGTGAACTTGCTGACCGTGAGGGTGGTGGGAGATGCAGAGCAGAGGCCGGATGTGCACATGAGATTGGAGGTCCACTGTGAGACCAGATCTTTTTTCTGTTGTTCTCTTCATCTCTATTGTAACCTCGGCAGGGTCACACAATTTGAGAGTTGACGGAAATGATGATGACTTTTTTTTTAATAGGGAAAGGAAGATTTAAATGGTTTTAGTATCTCTCCCAAGGTCAGACAGCAAGTGAGAAGCCAAAACCAAGAGAAAATCCCCACTGCCTCCCCTTTAAGGGAGCCCTGGCGGTGCTGTGCGCTAGGCAGCGAATCAGCAGGTGAGCAGTCTGAATCCACAAGCCCCTTCCAGAGAGAACGATACAGCGATCTGCTTCCATAAGTTAGCATTGACTCAACAGCAGTGGGTTGGGTTGGGTCTGATCTATTCTCTCTACCACCAGGCCTCTCTCATATTTTAATTGAGAACACTATCATCCTATTTTAAACATTCTTTTAAAAAATTGGAATTTGGAAATAGTTTTTTGGAACTAAACATGCTTTAAATATTTTAAATAAATACGTGTTCTTAACAATGAAGGGTCGTTAACTTATATTTATAGACTCCATATTATACTGAACAAATGCCTTCATGAGCAATACCATGGTTAATTACCACATATACATTAACATGTGTTGCTTGCACATATGATAATAAATATTTGATTCAGAGAAGCCATTATAATGAAATATTCAGATGTACATGATAGTAGAAACATTTTTAAAAGCTATTAGAGGATTGAAAACTGATGGTAACTGCATTTTTCCTTTAACTGATGACTACTAGGAATTACTTGGTCTTTAAGAAGGCTGATCAATTTTTTTAAAAGTGCACATGTCATTACTACTGGGGGGGGGTGAGCTCTCTGGTGTGGTAGGAGAGTTTTTTCAAGCTAAGAATAAAAAGCACTGATTTGTATTAACAAAAAAGAAGAAGAAGAAGAATTTGGCATGTCACAAATCTTTAAATCACTGGAGAGGCTCCAGGGCTTGAAAGTGAAGTTCTAGTTCATAAATGAGCTGGACTGTTTGGTCGCCATCGGTCTCAAACTGGAAGCACGTTTCAAGAACCTACTTGTTCAAACATTTGAAACCTGAGCGGAAAAACGGCAAGATATAACACCCAAAACAGATTGTGCCTTAGGTGTTCAACGTGTCCGTGTACACGCGGGTGGAGTGTAGCACAAAGGAGCCGGGTAGGAGGGAGAGGTAAACATTTTATTTGAAAACTGTCAATAACTGATAACCTAACCATGCCTGCACATGACAACTGAAACTCCCTGCAAACATTCAGCCCTTCTAAAAAATGCTGCCTGAAGATTTTAGGAAAAACAGATACAAACCAGAAAGAATAAAACCGGTTCCTTTTACAGTAATGCTTGTGACAGCTAAGGGACATGTAAAGAGGAAACCTGTCTGAGAGGGAGGCAAAATACTTCCAAGAAGGAAAGAAAACTGACGAGACTGTCACGGGTGGGAAACGAGGTCCTCCATGCAGCTCTGGCCCTCATGTTCCTGTCACTCCACAGGCCCACGGACACCGAACAGTGTCAGTGTCTCAAAGGCTCACATGTCACAGACTCTTTAAAATAAAATGGATTGTTTTTTGTGAGCTTTCCCTCCTGATTATGAAATAACCACATGAACTATTTAAATACACTAATATTCTAAATGTTAATTACAGAAGAAAGGAAGTAGAATGAAAAGCCAATGGCCATGATTTTCAAATGCAAATTTTATAAAATCAATTGTTTTGAAGAAAATTCGAATTATTAGGATAATTTGATTTGATTATTCCAACAAAGGTGGTGGTCATAGTAACTGTGTGGGAGGAGCCCTGCTGATGTATCGGTTATTCATGGACTGCATTCTGCATGGTCAGCAATCCCAAACCACCAGGCTCCTCAGGAGAAAGACAGCCTTCCATTCCCATAAACAGTTACAGTCGGGGAAAACTCCCCAGGGGTGGAGTGGTAGTCCCTGTGGGTCAGCATGGTCTCAATGGCTGTGAGGTTTTGTTGTTTTGTGTTATTGTTGTTTTTAATTATGTGGTTGTTTTAAAATAAAATAATTAAAACATAAATATGGTATAAAATTTAAAATAAAATATGGTACTGGCACCAATTTACTCATATAGACTTAAAAAATCATTTTGTTGGGGCTTTTACAAATCTTATATGAATCCATCGTTCAATAGGATTAAGCACACTTGTATATATGTTGCCATCAACAGTTCTAAAACCATTTCTTTCCACTTGAGCCCTTGGTGTCAGCTCCTCTTTCCTCCCCCTCCCTCAACCCCCCACCCCAATGAATCCCTGATCAATTATATATTAGTGTTATTTCGTTGAGAGTTCAATGTCTCTCTTCACACATTTCTGGAGGAGGTGAGGGCTATATATCCAACCTTGTGATGCATTCCCCCTTTCACCCCCTCCCTCCCCATTCTCCTACCATCATGATATCACTATTCCCACTACTATTCCTGAGTTTTTTATTTTTTAAATCATTTTATTGGGGGCTCATACAACTCTTATCACAATCCATACATACATCCATTGTGTCAAGCACATTTGTTGCCAACATCGTTCTCAAAACATTTGCTTTCTACTTGAGCCCTTGGTATCAGCCCCTCATTTTTACCCTCCCTCTCCACCCCACCTCCCTCATGAACCCTTGATAATTTATAAATTATTCCTATTTTGTCATGTCTTACACTGTACAACATCTCCTTCACCCACTTTTCTGCTGTCCATTCCCTAGGTAAGGGGTTATATGTACATCATTGTAATTGGTTCCCCCTTTCTACCCCATCTTTCCCTTACCCTCCTGGTATTGCTACTCTCATTATTGGTGCTGAAGGGTTTATCTGTCCTGGATTCCCTGTGTTTTTAGTTCTTATCTGAACCAGTGTACATCCTCTGGTCTAGCTGATTTGTAAGATAGAATGGGATCATGATAGTGGGGGGGGGGGAGCATTAAAGAACTAGAGGAATATTGTATGTTTCATCATTGCTATACTGCACCATGTCTGGTTTGTCTCCTCCCCATGACCCTTCTGTAAGGGGATGTCCAGTTGCCTACAGATGGGCTTTGGGTCTCCACTCCACACTCCCCCTCATTCACAATGATAATAAATTTTTGTTCTTTGATATCGACTGGTGTGGTTCTTCCGTGTGGGCTTTGTTGTTTCTCAGCTAGATGGCCGCTTGTTTATTGTCAAATCTTTAAGTCCCCAGATGCTATATCTCTTTATAGGCGGGCACCATCAGCTTTCTTCGCCACATTTGCTTATGCACCCGCTTTGTCTTCAGCGATCTTGTCGGGAAGGTGAGCATCAGGGATATATACATATATGCTAGCCAACTAAAAACGACGTGGAAAAAAGGGGGGGAAATTCACAGGTAGTGGGAGAACAGGGCACTAACCCACCCCAAAGGAGGGCATTGTTTATAACTCCACAGGGCGAGAGGAACCAGACTTCAACCCGGTGCTCTAAGATGTGAATGCAATATACTGGCACGAAGCAGGGAAGCAACAGAGAAGTCTGAGGGGCCGGCCCCAATCCCAACCCATGGAGAGCACCCCCCAACCCCCGAGGAATTTACTTCAGAGGACAATACTGAAGCTACAGCTCAGGGAGAGGGGCATGTCTGATCAGGAGCAAATGAAGGGGGAGGAAGAGAAAGTGGAGCACATCCTGGCCCACCAAGCCATGAGGACAATATCCCTGTCCAGAGCAGCCAATGCACAGAAACGACCATACAGCTGGCCCCACTATGAGACACAACAACCCTCACTGGCTCATAACCCTACAGGGGACAACACTGGAGACACAGTGCGGGAATTGTGCCCAATCTGACCCCACCACACCGAGGCAAAACACTAAGAGCATGCAACAGAACAGCCAGGGAAGCAGAGCAAGGAAGTTCCCAGGGAATACCAAAAATAGACGTTGGGGCCAGGGTGTGGTACCCCATAAGATTGACCAGAAAACACTCCTAGAGGTCAATAAACAGACCTTGAACTATTTACAGGCCTTTTTTTTGGGTCATTGTTTTGTTTTCTTTTGTTGCTTTGTTTTGCTCTAGCTTGTTTTTGTGCATATTATTTTATCTCCAGGTCTATCTAGATAAGATAGGCAGGATAAACAATCTGGAGGAGAAAACAACAGAACCAATCTGGAAGGACATGAGAGAGGGGGAGGCGAGGGAAAGGAAGTGGGTGTCAACAAACCCAGGGACAAGGGAACAAGTGATCCAAAATCGATGGTGAGGAGGGTGTAGTAGGCTTGGTAGGGTTTGATCAAGAGCAATGTAACTGAGAGGAATTACTGAAACCCAAATGAAGGCTGAACATGATAGTGGGACAAGAGGAAAGTAAATAGAGGAAATAACTAGGAGGCAAAGGACATTTATAGAGGTCTAAATACAGGCATGTACACATGTAAATATATTTCTATATGACAATGGCGAAATAGATCTATGTGCATATATTTATAGGTTTAGTATTAAGGTAGTAGATGGACATTGGGCCTCTACTCAAGTACGCAAGAACATTTTGTTCTATTAAACTGGTGTTCCTGAGGGTTTTATCTGTCCTGAATTCCATGTGTTGAGAGCTCTTATCTGTACCAATGTGTGTTCTCCGGTCTAGCCAGATTGGCATCGTGGGACTGAGTCATAGTAGTGGGGGTGGGGAAGCATTCAGGAACTAGAGGCATGATGTGTATTTCATCGGAACTATACTGCCCATGGTTGAATTATCCCTTCCTTGTAACTCTTCTGTGGAGCATGCCCAATCGTCTACAGATGGGCTTTGGGTCCCCACTCCAACCCCCCCTTTCACATTGACATAATTATTTGTTTTGCATCTTTTGATACCTGATATCTGCTCCTATCAACACCTTATGATCACACAGACTGATGTGCTTCTTCCATGTGGGTTTATTTGCTTCCCTGATAGAGGGCTACTTGCTTAATGTCAAACCTTTAAGACCACAGACACTACATTTTCTGCTAGCTGGGCACCATCCACTTTCTTCACCACATTTGCGTATGTACCCATTTTGCCGTCAGTGATCACGTCAGGAGGGTGAGTATCAAAGAGTGCCAGATTATTAGAACAAAGTGTTCCTGTGTTAAGGGAGTACTTGAGTAGAGACCCAAAGTCCACCTGCTATCTTAATACTTAACACATAAATATATGTACATTGGTCTCTATCACTTTCACTATAAATTAATATATTTACATATATGCATGTCTATAGCTATACCTCTATAAATAGCTTTTGCCTCTACTTTTTTCCTCTATTTCCTTTCACCTTCCTCCTACTCCACTATCATGCTCACCCTCCATTCGGCTCTCAGTAATTCCTCTCAGATACATTGCACTTGATCAATGTGTCAGGAATTATATGCCCTCCTCACCTTCAATTTGAGATCTCTGTTGTTCCCTTATCTCTGAGCTCATTGGCTCTCCACTCCCCCTTCCCGCCCATCTTCTCAACTGTCCTCCCTGGAACCACCGGTCCCGACATTTTCTCCTCAGGATAGTTCATCCTAGCTATCTTATATAGCTAGACATAGGGCAAAAACAAACAAACAAACAACCCAGTAGATAGTTGCAGGTCTGTCTTCTGACCCTTATGTATGTTTTCTGATCAGGTCTGATGAGGTGCCGAGCCCTGTCCCCCGAGTCAGAGGTCTATTTTCAGGATTCCTGGGGACGTGGTCACTTTGCTCCCCTTGCTGCCCTGTTGCACTCCCTTCGTGTTTCAGTCACTGTGCCCGGGGCAGACCAGGCTCACTTTCCACATAGTGTTTGCAGTGCTGTCCCCTACTGCGATGGGTCAGTGAGGGAACGGCATGTCCTCTCATATATATATATTTCCACAAGTTGCTTTTTCTATGGACTATAGCATGCTAAGGAATTACGAAGGAAAACACGGTGGCATAAGATAACAATAAGGGAGTGATCATTTTCAAATATCATGTTTTTCACCTCCAAATAATTATTTTGAACGTAAAGTTTACAACATTTTATTTTGCATTCCAGCCAGTATAAAGTCACTTACACTTCCTGTTATTCCCCCCTGGAGAACTAGCATTTTTTTCTACTTTGTATATGTGTTTTAGAGTTACATCTGAAACGCATCATATCGACATGCAGTCTCTAACTCGCAGTGCGGTTATTTTATAGAACTGCTCCAACGGTGCAGTGACGTGAGTCAAATACAAAAGGACGAATGTCCCATGAGACCACTGTTATAAGAGACAGAAGAAGCAAGGCAGAGTTTTCATACCAAAAGAAATAGACTTGGATGCTCCCCAGTAGAGCAGGGGAGAGGTGCGGGAGGGAAGCAGGAGGCCAGGGAGAGCTGGGCAGGTGGGCATTGTGTTCCCGGAGAGAAAGGATAGGAGCCGAGCTCCCGGAGGGAAGAAGAACCAAGAGGGGAGCGGAGCAAGCCCCTGGGAGGGTGGCTACATGTTGAGCACAGAACTGATTATTTAAGAGATAACCCCGCCCCCATTCACCATAAAAACATTTCTGAATTACTAGAAGACAAAGAGTCCTTGAATTTAATGAGAGTGATACATAATTTAGTACAACCGAATGTCTATAAGAAATAATAACCCCCGGGAGGATTGAAGGATGGTACGGGGAGGAAGGGGGAGTCAATCACAAGGATCAACATATAATCCCCTCTCGGGGGACAAACAACGAAAAAGTGGATGAAGGGTGACAGAAGACGATGTACGATATGCAAATAATAATCTATAGCTTATCAAGGGTTCATGAGGGGGAGCGGATATCAAAGGCTCAAGTACATCATTTTCAAGTGAAAATGATGATGGCAGCATACTTGCAAATGTGCTTGACACAATGGGTGGATATATGGATTGTGATACGAGATGCAAGAATAAAAAAGAAATAATAACCCAAGGGATATGAAGAAATGAATCTTTAATGTACTGTATAAGAACTTAGCAGTATAATTCCTAGTGGTCGATACACACAACACTAAACATTAACTTTGTCTTTATACAGAGAGCTCTTTCCAAGGATTAGTTGAATTATAAAATTAGTTATATTGTTATATTGTTATTGTGTTTCTTTTCCCTTTACAAAATGTTGGTTGCAGTGGGAAATCTATTATAAATTCCCAGCATGTGTGAAGGTTTTTTCTGCTATAAATATTAGTCCATGGAAGGCATACCTTCTTTTTCTCTTGGAAAGGAACCTCAAATCAGGAAAACAATTTCTTTTGTAAGCTAGTGGTCTTTCTGCATGTGTTACGGAAGAGTCTGGTTGACTGCTAGCCTAAAAGGTGATCGGTTTAAACTCACTCAGATGAAAGGTCTGGCAAACTGTTTCTGTAAAGGTTGCAGCCTTTAAACAACAGCGTGTCACAGGTTAGCAGTTCTCCTCTTCAACACAAGCAGTTGCCATTAGTTGGGGGCTGACTCACTGAGAGCTAACAACCAAATGTGATGGTGCAAATTGTGTCCTCACAATATAGATATTGAGATGCTGATCCTTTATTCTGTGCACGTATTCCCGTTGAGAAATAGGTGTTCTCTGATCGCTGAAGACAAAATGGGTGCATAAGCAAATATGGTGAAGAAAGCTGACGGTGCCCAGCGATCAAAAGATATAGGGTCTGTCTGCCTCTCCCCGCAGAAAAATTTATTTCAAAGGACGGCACTGAATCTGCAGCTCCAGGAGAAGGACATATCTAATCAGAGCACACAGGAGCAGATGAAAGGGGAGGAGGAGAGAGTGGAGCACATCCTGGCCCACCAGACCTTGAGGACAATGTTCCCACTTAGAGCAACCACTCCACAGAAAGGACCACATGGCCGGTCCCACTATGAGACATGACATGTCACTGACCCATAGCCCTACAGGGGACAGCACTGGAGGCACAGTGTGGAAATTGCGCCCGATCTGATCCCACCACACAGAGGCAAGGCGCTAAGGGGTGCAACAGAACTGCAAGAGAATGGAGCAGCGAGGTCCCCAGGGAAAGCAGAAGGTGGACATTGGGGCCAGGGCATGGTGCCCCAACAGACTGGACTGGAAAACACTCCTAAAGATCAACAAACGATCCTTGAACTAACTACAAGTTTTTCTTTCTTGATGTGTTTTGTTTTGTCATTGGTTTGTTGTTGTTATTTTGTGTATATTGTTGCTTGGTTTTGCTCTGCTCTGTTTTATTTTTGTGCATGTTATTATCTCCGCAGGTCTGTCTAAATAAGATAGGCTGGATGAACTATCTAGAGGAGAAAACAATGGAACCGACAGTTCTGGGGGGACATGGGAGAGGGGGAAGTGGGGGGAAAGGTAGTGTTAACAAACCCAGGGACAAGGGAATAACAAGTGATCCAAATCAGTGGTGAGGATGGTGTGGGAGGCCTGGTAGGGCATGATCAAGGATAATGTAACCAAGAAGAATTGCTGAAACAATGGGGACTGAGCATGATAGTGGGACAGGAGGAAAGTCAAAGAAAATTGAGGAAAGAGCTAGGAGACAAAGGGTATTTATAGAGGTCTAAATAAAGGCATGTACATATACAAATATATTTATATATGAGGATGGGGAAATAGATCTATGTGCATATATTTAGTATTAAGGTAGCAGAAGGACACTGGGCCTCCCCACTCAAGTACTCCCTTAATGCAAGAATGCTTTGTTCTATTAAACTGGCATTCTATGATATTCACCTTCCCGACACAACTGCTGAAGACAAAGCAGGTAAATAAGCAAATGTGGTGAAGAAAGCTGTTGGTGCCCGGCTATCAAAAGATACAGTGTCTGGGGTCTTAAAGGCTTGAAGGCAAACAAGAGGCCATCTAGCTCAGAAGCAACAAAGCCCACATAGAAGAAGCACACCAGCCTGTGCGATAACGAGGTGTCGAAGGGATCAGGTATAAGGCATCATCAGAACAAAAAATCTTATCATAGTGAATGAGGTGGGTAGTGTGGAGTGGAGACCCAAAGTCCATGTGTTGACCACTGGACATTCCCTTATAGAAGGGTCTCGGGGAGGAGATGAGCCAGTCAGGGTGTGATGTGGCAACGATGAAACATACAACTTTTCTCTTGTTCCTTAATGCTTCCCTCCCCCACTATCATGATCCCAATTCTACCTTACAAATCTGGCTAGACCAGAGGATGTACACTGGTACAGATAGGAACTGGAAACACAGGGAATCCAGGGCGGATGATCCCTTCAGGACCAGTGGTGTGAGTGGAGATACTAGGAGGGTAGACAGAGGGTGGGTTGGAAAGGGGGAACTGATTACAAGGATCTACATGTGACCTCCTCCCTGGGTGGATGGACAACAGAAATGTGGGTGAAGGGAGTCGTCAGACAGGGAAAGATATGACAAAATAACAATTTATAAATTATCAAGAGTTCATGAGGGAGGGCAGAGCTGGGAGGGAGGGGAAAAAATGAGGAGCTGATGCCAGGGCCTTAGGTGGAGAGCAAATGTTTTGAGAATGATGAAGCAATGAATGTACAACTGTGCTTTATGCAATTGATATATGCATGGATTATGATAAGAGTTGTATGAGCCCCTAATAAAATGAATTTCAAAAAAAGATATAGTGTCTGGGGTCTTAAAGGCTTGAAATTAAACAAGCAACATTCTGAGAAGCAACAAAGCCCACATGGAAGAAGCACACCAGCCTGTGTGATCATGAGGTGTCAGTGGGAACAGATATCAGGCATCAAAAAACCCAGAACAAAAAATTATGTCAATGTGAATAAGGTGGAGAGTGAAGTGGAGACCCAAAGCCCACCTGTAGACAATTGGGCATCCCCTTACAGAGGGTCACAAGGAAGAGATGAGCCAGTCATGGTGCAGTATGGTACCAATGAAACATATAGCTTTCTTCTAGTTCTTTAAAGCTTCCTCTGCCCCACTCTCATGACCCCAATTCTAGCTTACAAATCCGGCTAGACCAGAACATGTACACTAGCACAAGTAAGAGCTGGAAACATAGGGAATCCAGGACAGATAAACCCATCAGGACCAATAATGAGAGTAGCAATACTAGGAGGGGAAGGGGAAGGCTAGAGGGAGAATGGGGGAGTCTCACAATGATCTACACATAACCCACTCCCAGGGGAATTGACAACAGAATAGTGGGTGAAGGGAGTGTAAGACATGAAAAAATAATAATTTATCAATTATCAAGGATTCGTGGGGGAGGGAGGGTGGGAAAGGGAAGGGAAAATGAGGAGCTGATACCAAGGGCTCAAGTAGAAAGAAAATGTTTTGAAAACAATGATGGCAACACATGTACAAATGTGCTTGACACAAGGCATGTGTGTATGGATTGTGATAAGAGCTGTATGAGCCCCCAATAAAATGATAAAAATAGAAATTGTTAAATAAGAAACTCTCATGTAAACTTTAATACAAAACATAATAAGATACATTTTAAGAGAAAGAAAAAATAGGTGTTTTCTTCGTTATGTTAATGAGACCATACCAATATATAGTGGAACTGGAAGCTATTCACTTTTGAGGTATAAAAAGAGCATTTTTAGACACAAAAGCGGGTGTACACTGGGGAGAATAAATGCCCTATAAGATTTGTCTTCACCAGGCATCAAAGAACAAAAAATCATATCATTGACTGCACACCTCCATGATAGGATCGCTGAAGACAAATGGGTGCATAAGCAAATGTGGTGAAGAAAGCTGATGGTGCCCGGCTATCAAAAGAGATAATGTCTGGGGTCTTAAAGGCTTGAAGGTGAACAAGCGGCCATCTAGCTCAGAAGCAAATAAGCCCACATGGAAGAAGCACACCGGCCAGTGCGATCACGAGGTGCCCAAGGGACCAGGTATAAGGCATCATGCAAAAAAAAAAGATATAAGTGTGTGTATGTATGTGTATATATATATGTATGTGTATATATGTATATATATATCATATTAAATGAAGGGGGAAGTGCAGAGTGGAGACCCAAGGCCCAAGTGTCGGCCAATGGAGATCCCCTCATAGAGGGGTTTAGGAGAGGAGATGGGTTAATTAGGGTGTGAGGTAGTATCGATGAAGAACACAGCTTTCCCCCAGATCCTGGATGCTTCCTCCCCCCAACTACCATGATCCGAATTCTACCTTGCAGGGCTGGATAGGACAGAGGCTGTACACTGGTACATATGAGGGTTGGAGGTACAGGGAATCCAGGGTGGATGATACCTTCAGGACCAAGGGTGTGAGGGACGATGCTGGGAGAGTGGAGGGTGAGTGGGTTGGAAAGGGGGAACTGATTACAAGGATCCACATGTGACCTCTTCCCTGGGAGAGGGACAGCAGAGAAGGGGGGAAGGGAGACTCCGGATAGGGCAAGATATGACAAAATAACGATGTATAAATTACCAAGGGCATATGAGGGAGGGGGGAATGGGGAGGGAGGGGGGGGGAAGAGGACCTGATGCAAGGGGCTTAAGTGGAGAGCAAATGCTTTGAGAATGATTGGGGCAGGGAATGTATGGATGTGCTTTATACAATTGATGTATGTATATGTATGGATTGTGGTAAGAGCTGTTTGAGTCCCTAATAAAATGTAAAAGAAGAAAAGAGAAAAAAATGATTAGGGCAAAGACTGTACAGATGTGCTTTATACAATTGATGTATGTATATGTATGAACTGTGAAAAGAATTGTATCAGCCCCAATAAATTGTTAAAATAAAAAAAAGAAGGAAAAAAAAAGATTTGTCTTCACATCCAGGAGCCAAGGAACAGGTCTACCTTCAAGGAGGGATCTAGTTACATGGCTGAGATTCTGAATGGAAAAACAAATTTTGGTATTTTTAAGTCCCCCTTCCTACAACATCAGCCCTCAGAAAGCACTAATGTGCCGTGGGTATTTTGGGATCCGGGTAAGGGGAAGCTGAATTATATTGTTAATCATCTTCGTGTCCACTCATTGTGTTATTGATACAATCCAAGGGTTGTAACATACCTTTCTGTGCGTGACACCAATAAGGCATGGTCGCGCAGGACACAGAAGATTTTAAACATTCTGAATGAGTAGTAGTCTTGTAGAAAGTTCTTCCATGTTCATGAAGTATGAAGGAGGTGCTGTTGGGTACTTGAGGGACAAACTACAAGGGCAGGGGTGTAAAACCCACGAGCCCCTTCTTGGTGGAAATATGTGGAGAAAAAAATCATTTAAAGCCTAGGAAACCCTATATACTACGGTATATAAGACCTAACATCTATGAGTGGGAATCAGGAGCTCTGGAGGCACCGTGGGGTATGCATTGGGCTGCAGCCACAAGGTAAGCAGTTCGAAACTACCAGCTGCTGAGCTGGAGGAAGATGAAACTTTCTACTCCTGTAAAGAGTTCGTCTTCAGAAACCCACAGGAGCAGTTCTACCCTGTTCCAGGGTATTTATAAAATTCCATTGGCCCCAGTATGGACTTCTGAACTCATTTAAAACAAGCAAAAAGCTCATCACTTTTTACTGTGGTTTGAGTGAAAGTCCATTCAACAATTCATATACACGCTGTTTATGACAGCGATTGCATTCCCCCACAACAGGACCACACTCTTCCCCCTTCCTTCCTGGGTTCTCTGTTTCCAATCATTCTTCTTTCCTATTTATTCCTCCCTTAAAAACCCTGGTGGTGTAGTGGGTTCGGCATGTTGGTGGTTAACTGCAATGTCAACAGTTCAAAAGCACCTGCTGCTAGAGGGAGACCTGTATGTTTGGACTCCCCCAAGGGCAATTCCACTCTGTCCTATAGGGTTACTATGGAGTTCAACTCCGGCACAGAAGTCACCATCGAGTCAATGCTAACTCAGAGTCACCCTATGGGACAGGGTAGAGCTGCCCTATGAGTTTCTGAGGCTGTATGTCTCTTAACAGAAGTAGAAAGCCCTGCCGTGCTCCCGAGGAGCTGTTGGTGGTTTTGAACGTCTGAGCTTGCAGTTAGTGGGGCTGCTTTACTAAGGATGGTATCCCTGGGGGGTTAAGCACACATATGCTAACCAAGAGATTGCTGGGTTGCATCCACCCAAAGATGTCTCAGAAGAAAGAACCGATCATCTCCTTCTCAAAAACCAGCCATAACTCTCGAGCAGTTCTTCCCTAGTCCATGGGGGCTGTTGGAAATGACTGCATGGTGGAAGATTTTACCTTAACTTCTAAAAGAAGTAGAAAGAGATATCAAATATCAAGTAGATCAAGTACGATTTTTTTTCCTAAGCTCATTCATTACAGGCAATTCTAATTTCGCATGAAAAGGGGTGATGGCAAGCAAGTAGCAATAAATAGTTTTTGATAAGCCAAGTATTTAGGAAACAAGCATGTGGAAAGATATTTAGCAGAATTTTCATTCTGATAGCTTTGTGTATGTTTGTAAGCATTTGCACATACTTACGTGCAATTTTATCTACTAAGAAGCAATTGCTTTTTTCTTTAAAAAGATATAAACATGCTCTGGAAATGACTGGTGCACCCCTAAATTCTGAAACCTCATCTCCTTGCCATTAACACCTTAAGTGAAAAGGACTCAAATTTGTAGGAGTGTATATTTTTTTGTAAATAACCCATGTAATCATGAAAAGTCATGTTGAAAAAAAATCAGTAATAAGCACTAGATGAAAAAATAATGAGGAAATGTCTGAAAAACACATTAATGATTATATATTTTTTCAAATATACACAGATCTTTCAGCAATGATTGAATTAAAAATCTGGGTTTCAAATGATATGCACATAACAGAATAATGAATATTAGAGATAAGTTTAATCTGAATAAATTTATTTGGTTTTAAAAGGGATTTTAAGTGTTAAAACATATTAAAAAACAATGGTGTATTTTCTGGGATTTTATTTATTTTAATAAATAAAATAAAAATTATTTTGAAATATCTGTTTAAAGTTGCTTTAAGAGCCATAATGATTCTTCTATATAATATTTATGAAAGTTTTTTTAGCTTAGCTGCTCAGTATAAGTCCAAAGGCTTCTGGAAAAGCTACTGTCTGGTTTGTTTTGAATCAGATTGTCGGCAATAGTCTGGGGCTTTAATAAGGTCTACAAGGATTAGAACCAGTCAACATGCACATATAAACTTTGAAATCCCTACACCCTGAGGAAGAAGAGGGAGGGGAGGGGAGAACACCTCGGGTGGGAAATTATGGTGTTCTTAAGGGATTATCAGATATTATAACAGAGCAGATGTACAAGTTCAAAACTAGGAAATATTTGGATTAGCTAAGAAAAATTTTATCAAAGGGAAACAAAAGTGTATGTCTCTCTTAACATATGAACTATTCAGACAGAAATAGACTTTCATCTACTGAAGCTACAAATGTGGGGATAAAAATTATTGTAATATTTTGACCATCGACAAGTAGTCAAAATAGCTTGATACTTAGAAAAATAGCCATGATACTGGGAACGATTGTGCGTCTATGAAAGTGGACAAAAGTCTACAGTTCCCAAATAATCTAATGCTAAAAATATAGGGAAAATATAAGAACACAAGTGGAAAAGGAAGGTTTCTTTTGGTATTCGTTACAAATGTAGGGTAACAGAAAGCATTTCTGTGCAGAAAGCCACACTAGAATGGATTTCAAGCGCATGCTCATCGGATGGAGCTGCCTCACTGTGCATCAGCACATGGAAATCCACCTACAAAAAGGCCCAGGGATGTTAGAGTCTAGAGGGAAACACTGCTTAACATTTTCCAGCATCAGCTGTCACAATGATCAAGAACTGAGAGAGGAACACAATACAATTGATGCGTCTGAACTATGTTAGACTGAGGATGAATGAGTGCACTGGAATTGTGGTACTAGGAAAGAGTAGTCAAAGTACCATGGTTCCAGGGGGATACAGAAAAAGGGGAAATGGGAGAAAGGAACAGGGGGGGCGGTAACCAACCTGGAGACAAATGAACAAGTGAACTATAATCAATGGAAGGAAGGTCGTAGGATGCCTAGAGGGGCTTAATCAAGGGCAACGTAACAGCTAGGAATTAGTAAACCTGAATGAAGCCCGAACATGATGGTGTGACAAGAGGAAAGTAAAAGGAAATAGAAGAAAGAACCAGGAGGCAAAGGACATTTACAGAGGCCTAAATATACAGGCATGCATATATGTTAGTACATATACAATGGGGAATAGAACTATGTACTCATCTCTATATGTTAAGATTGAAGGTTGCAGATGGACATTGAGCTTTGACTCAAGTAAGTACTCCCTTAACACAAGAACAGTTTGTTCTAACAATCCAGCAATCTGTGATGCTCACCTTGCCAACACGATCACTGAAGACAAAATGGGTGCATAAGCAAAGTGATGAAAAAAGCTGATGATGCCCAGCTATCAAAAGATATAGTGTCTGGGGTCTTAAAGGCTTGAAGATAAACAAGTGGTTATCTAGCTCAGAAGCAACAAAGCCCACATGAAAGAAGTACACCAGCCTGTGTGAGCATGAGGTGTTGATGGGATCAGGTATCAAGCATCTAAGACCCAGAACCATACACAAGGTAAATGGGGGGGAGGGTATGGAGTGGAGACCAAAGACCTATCTGTAGAAAACTGGACATCCCCTCACAGAGGGGTCACAGGGAAGAAATGAGCAAGAGTGCAGTATAGCACGAATGGTGCTTCCTTCCCCCACTATCATGACCTCAATTCTACCTTACATATCGGATTAGACCAGAACATGCACACTGCTACAGATAAGAGCCCACAATACCGGGAATCCAGGATAAACCCCTCAGGACCCATGAGAATAAAGATAACAGGAGGATTAGGGGAAGGGGGAGAGAAGGGGAAGCAATCACATATAACCCCCTTCCAGGGTGATGAATAACGGAACAGTGGGTGAGGGCAACGGAGGATGATGTAAGATATGGAAATAATCTATAACTTATCAAGGGTTCACGAGGGTGGAAAGGCAGAGGAGGGAGGGGGAGCAAACAGGGAGCTGATATCAGGGACTCAAGTGGGAAGAGAATGCTTTGAAAATGATTATGGTGGCATATGTGCAATTGTACTTCACATGCTGGAGAATGTATGCATTGTAATATGAGATGTAAGAGCGCCCAATAAAAGTATTTTTTAAAAAGAAAAAGACCTTGAAAGGTGGACTAACACGATGGCTGCAACAATGGGATCGAACATAAAAATGAGTCTGGCCGTGCAGGCAAACTGACATTCAGCTGTGCACAAGGCTGCTATGAGTCAGAACCAACTCAATGGGACCTAGCAACAACAAACACTTTTCTATCGACAGCACTGGATATTTCTGGGAGAAGTTCTAAAATGGTAAGGGCACGTAGACTTTGTATTATCCCATAATCTTCAGGCAAAGAAACCCTCCTTTATTGTCATCCAGACAATTCCACCTCATAGTGACCCTGTAGGACAGGGTGGAACTCCCTCGTGGGTCATCGACAGCCTGGGGAAAAAGGCTCCTCTGTGTCAAGTAGAGCAGGTGGTGGTTTCACACTGACGGTGTGGCTGGCAGCCCACCGTGTAACCCACCACAGACCAGGGCGCCTTCCCTTATCCTTAGGTCTAAAAAGCATACTAATTTTTTTTTTATACCTTGGAGAGAGGAGATGGTGTGTCATTTCCCCATTTAGGTGTTATGAGGATTCTTTTATTTTTTAGTAAGTACATCTCTTCATTGAATGGGAAATAACTTTTACATATCACGTTATCTAGCACCAACAGTAAACCTGTAAACTTTGGAGAGAAAATTAAGTTCATTCTATAAAGGATATTCCAAACAAAATGGTATACTATGTGGAATATAATGATGAAAACACTGATATTTACTAGATTAACAATTTACACAAGAATGTTTTGTAAATCACCCGAATCAAACAATGCATCAACTATTTTTTAAAGATTTTATTATCTTTATGAATTTTTAATAATTTTACAAATTCCCAGATTGTTATAGTTTTCAATAGTAAATACACGGCAATGAGATTCCTCTGGTGAGAAAATATAAAACAAACACGTTGAGATGAGGGCAAAATGTCAACTTTAGATCTGAGATGGGAACAGATTAGATCAAAATTCTTTAGGGTACTGCCACACGGGAAATGAATTAACTATCTGACGAAATAATTTGTAGTTCTTGAGGTTCACCTTTTCTGGGAATGCTGCATCATGAGGGACACTATTTGACTCACAATCTCTAAAACCCGACTACATCGTGAAGCCAGAAGATGCCAACAGAGAAGGTGCCCTGAGAAGGATTCCCAAAGCAAAGGGTGCCTTTGCTCCTCAATGCTGTGACCTGCGTGGTGGACACTCTACCATACAAACGGCCCAGTCCCTACACAACTGCAGACATGTCAAAAAATGGATTTTATAAACGTCAAGGTCCTAATATGTATTCAAAAATACATATAGCTGTGCTTTAGTAAATGAGTCCATCATTAACTGAGGGATAACTTTGCCTTAAGATATAGCCAAAGTATATACAATTGATCTACAAATGTTAACAATTTGTGACCAAAATTATCTGTTAACTTTTGCAAAAAATTATGTTTTCGGTTTAAAAATTTAAGAATATTCCAAGTATTGTTGGGTTATCATCACTTGGGATAAGAAAAAGTGCATGGCTTCTGCTTTTTAACAGGAAATTTGTGAACTACTCAGAAATGAGAAGTTACGTACATTTGATTATTAGAAAGGATAATTGCCTAGTCTTCCCAATTGAGAACAGAATGTGCAGTGTATAGAAGTTAAGATTGTAGTTTGAAATCAAACAAGGATTTCTAGAAAAGCTGTAGGGATACACCTGCTCATTTTCCTTACATAAGATGAATAAAATAAGAGCCAGACTTGAATGTCAGAATGTGTCTTCTGAAAGATAAAATGTTTCTACTTAAATGTGGGAAAAACATATTTAAAAATGGAAGAGGTATGATATTTTACTGTACATTTTAAAACTTCACTCCAACATAATTTATCAATATATATGTACTAGATTTTAAAAATTACACACACACGAGAGATGTTACTGACAAGCAAAAATTCATTGTTCCAACATGAAAAACGAGGCCTGTATCTTTTGAATTAAAAACTGCGCATCTGTTTAACTTGGCTAGCAGAAAGAAAATGTACACTTAAGAAAGATGTCATTATACTCCTCTAATAAAGCAAGTCTATATCAAAGGCACTTCAGCAGAGCAATTAACTCAACCTTTTCCAAATCATTTTTATAATGACACTCTTAATGTATCTTTTTGTATAAGACTATTAAAAAGCTTATACTAATTGTTGGTCATTACTTTAAAAAAATCGAAAAGACTTAAGTATCACCCAAAACATTTCTCTCTTATGTGTAGTAGAGTAACATATACCCCAATGTGTCTAGGTTTTAAAATTCTTTGGATTAATACAGAAAAGTTGAAGTCTTATCTGACAGTTTCGATACTTCAGAAGTGGTTATGGTGGTGTAAGGGATGATGGCTGAAGTCTACTTCCTCGGAGGGAAACAAGTTGTTTTCCATTGTGCTCCTACCTACGAATTTTACTAAAGCTAGCGTGGTTGCTTCTGTTCTTCCCACTTGTTCCTCTGGCGTGGGTCTCTATGGCTCCCATGTTACACAGCCCGAGATGAGAAATAATGCAACCGAGCCGCACTGTTCCCCTGCGGAAGGGGTGGCTGCTTCCGACACTTTGCCTTCATAAAAAGAAAAATAAAACGAATCAATTTTATTTTTAAAAGAGCCTTTTTACTTTTAGGAAGACATTAAAATGAAATCAGTGGTTAGATGTGTACAGTCTAAATTCTCAGCAATGATGAAAATAATATGGGAGTAGCGCTTTTGAAAGTAAACATTTCAGAGAGTTGGAAAAGCGTCTTTTCCCAACAAAATCAGAACTGTTTTTCTCAAACATCTGATGTGAACGTCAACAGAAAAATGAGTAACATCTGAAAATAGTACTATCTTGAAGGCACTTTTGAGCCTCGGGGAAAAAAAGCATTACTTTTTCTGGTCAACATTTTAGGGTTGGAGATGCTAGGTGTAGTTTACAAAAATTTTGGTATCAAGAAACTCACCAGACTTTTCAAAGCAAGTCCGATAGCCGTTGAACAGCTGGGCTTGTGTGTGGCGAACAGAAAGAGGCATCTTGCGTTAGCGTACACCTGTCACTCAGCCCCACCCGGCAGCCATTTCCCCCTAGACAGGTGAAGAGCCGCCCCGCCCCAGCACCGACATTACCAAGCTCACTTTTGTTCAGAGGGGAGAGAGGAGAATGTAAAGTACAACTTGAATACCAGACTTTTAATTTTTCAGATTTCGAAGTGACAAATGATCATTTTACCACTTACTCTGTGAAGCTACAACCCCCTCCTCCCCAACCAGCCCAAGTGCTGGCACCCATCCTCTTTCACAAGTAGCTCCTGCCTATCTTCTACGAACAGCATGGAGCAATTGGCTTGGCTGATTCAACACACACGCTGCTTTCCACAGAAAAGAGAGTGTGGCTTGGCCCAACGACATCAGTCGATATCACTTAGCAGGTTACGCTTGAGTATAGGCAGAGAACAACATTAATGGTGACATTTTCTCAAGAAGCCAGGCTTCATTTTTTAAATGTTTCATGGTGGGGGGGTGGGGGCGTCATCCAGGCAAAGGTAACATTTTTGGAAGCAATCTTACAAATTTTACTATGTTATTCTTAACACAGGGCCAAATTGGCAGACTGATAACTGACACCTTGAGGCTATTTTATGTGTGGAAAATGTGGATAGCTCAAAATCATCCCCCAAAAGTCAATGAAAAGAAGAGGCTGAAAAAAAGAATTCCTCAGTATCCTTCCCTCTGGTTACTGTAATGTCATCATTTGACCATGTGCTCTGCTTTCGACAAGTCCAGGGGACAGGAGACTGCCCTCTGTCCGTTTCCTTGGCAGTTCACGCCGCCGTTTACAAGAAGCCTGAATAGACAGCAGAGAGACACGGTCACTGGGGTGCTAATTGAGGGGAATTAGTGGGCGTTCCTCTCGCTTCTTCCAGATGTTCGTCTTGCTATCTCTTTTGGCTAGCGGTGGTCGGCCCCTCTTTTTGCTGGGAGATGTATTGGCTTCAAAATCTTCAGCAGTGCTTTTTCTTCGTGGGGCCTCTTCTGTAGGGTGCTCTATGACAGCCCCGCTCCCTCCATCTAGGATGTGCCTTAAAGCGGGGTCCTCGGGGGAGCACACCGTGGTTCCACTCTCGCTACTGCTCAGGTCTAAGTCTTCTAAGTACAGGATCTTCGGTGGATGCATGCTTTTGATGAATGTTTTCTCCCTCTCCAGCTTTCGACTGGAGTGGTGCTCGTTCATGTCCACCCCCGAGTCCAGACTGGTGTCATTGCTCTGCGCTCTCTTGCCCTTTTTCAGGTCTATAAACGAATGCCTCACTTGGGCAACCGGTTTGCCATCAAGAGACACAAACCAGGCTCTGGGATGAGGGCAGGGCTTTCCTTTGGACAGTTCCAGGAGGGTCTGCTCGGAAATGCCTTGAAGCTCTGACGAAAATGGAGTCATTACAACCGCTTCATTCAGGGTTCCAGGAACTGACACGGATTCTAGTAAACTGGTGGAATAGCGGCTCCAATCGGACGTTTGAGATGGCAGACTCTGCTGACCTTCGAGGACCATGTTCTCTTCCCTGGCAGCGGGGGGCTGGGCGTGAGAATGCATTGGCATCTTCGGCAAAGTCTGGGTGAAGTTCTCTCTGTTTACTGGTTCCATCAACTGGCCATAGACTATCTGTCCCTTTCTGGGCAAAGTAGCTGATTTAGCAGTGTGTGCCTGCTCGGCAGGAGAAAACAGGTCAGATGTTTGAAGGATGGCAATGGGCTGACTGTAGATGTGCAGCAGCTGTTCAGGAAGGTGGGACCGCCCATACACCTCTTCTTTGCCTGAGAGATACCTCTGTTCCTCTGGAGCATCGCTGAGAGATGGAGACAGGCTGTTGATATGTTGAGGTTGCTTGGCTCTTATATTGGGCTCCAAAGGATGGGCTGGGCTTCGCGAGTAATTATTTTGGTGGACTGAGAGAAATGAAACATCTTCATTATAGATTTTAAAGTTGTCCCGAGTTTTTACCATCGAAACTCTTTCTTCTGCGTCTGCCTTCGGCAGGTCCTTTTTTTGAGGGCTGCATGAAACGCTTGTGGAGCTGAAGAACTGCGACCGGTCTTGAGCTTTGAATGCAACTTTGACTGAACTAATACGGTTTATGTGTGTCGTTGAGGTGGTCTGGTCTCTCTTGAGGACCTCGAGCCTTGTGGTGTTTCTTTCCCTTTTCTGGGGGGTACCACACTTACCCCTAGAGTCAAAAGAAGAGAAAAACAATACTTAAAGTTATCATCTCCAAGCCTCAATAAATACATCACCTATCTCCATTGTGCTATAATGCTATGTTAGAATATATTCTTTATTTTAACACACACTTTAAGGGTCAAATAGCCGGTTTCCACACACAGACACTGTAATGCACAGAATATGCATGAAACACTACATAATGTTCTGCATTTATACATAGTGATTAACACTGTTCTTACCTGCAATAACAAAGTAGCATAGCAAAAAACCCAATGACAATGACTACAGTTCCTCCTAATATGGCTGTAAGAAACACTGTGTGGTAGGCAGTAATGTCCTTGGAGTCTTGATTTATACCTGGCCAGTTCAATATAAACAAACAGAAGAAACAAAGAGAAAACATTATTTTAGATCAAGTGTCAATCCTAAATGAGACAGACTTCGTTTGCTCATGCCCCTTCTTTGCTCGGTTTCCCTGTAGGTAGTGTACCTTCCCGCCCTCTTCTGACTTTGGACTTCATCAATGAGCATGCTTTGCGATGGGAGCATGTTACATAAGCTTCTTTGGCTCAGTCTCCCTCCTCTGGCCCTCTGATATGTGAGTAGCTTACCTCAAAGGGCCACCCTACCCCTTCAGTTCGGAAATGAGGATGCATGTTAGGCTGAGCTCATAAACTGAGGCCAACGGAACAAAAAAAAACCATGTATGCAATATAAATAACACATAACTGCTTGCTACTACTGTAAGCCACAGAATCGGGCTGTTACTGCCACAAGAGTTAATTAACACTGAAATCACTGCGTGGCTGCTGAGACACTGCCTGCTCTAACACACACATGGCATTTCCATCAATGCCAGGCAGTGGGTGGTGAGGACGTTAATTCTGGAGTTAAGAAAAAAATGGCAAACCAAATTGTGCAGCAACAAAACAGTTAGTAAAACAAAGTGGGAGAAAGTACTTCTCCTTAATTTGCACTCTGCGTGAAGAGCTTCTGAGACAGAACATTGGCAATGAGCGTTTATTGTTATTAGTTAGCTACACTTGACTGAAAGTGTGGTCCTAAGCAAGCAGAAACGGAAGGAATAGCGAGGATCCAAACACGGGGGGCTTGAAGGATGAAAAGGTGCAACTTCTTCAGCTTGCGGTTAAGAACAAAAGGCTACTTCAAGCCCAGATAAGCAGAGGCCAGCTGAGGCACAGCCAACCTATTGCCACCTTATGAGAGCATGTATGCACGCATGCACGTGCACACACACAGTTGTGACAAACTTGGCTGAAGTAAGAGGTGGTAAAGACACTAGAATGATCAGGGTAAGCTATTGAGATTCTGCATTAAAAAAATGCCACACTACTGGGCAACTAATCTTGAAACAACCTGCTTTGGTGTTACTAAGCCTTCATTTTACCCCCTGTCCTCCCTTACCCTCCCTCCCTCCCTCATGAACCCTTGATAACTTATAAATTATTATTTTTCATATCTTATGTCTCCCTTCACCCACTTTTCCATTGTCTGCCCCCCTGGGAAGGGGTTTTATGTAGATCATTGTGATCGCTTCCTCCTCCCCCACTACACCTTCCCCTTACCCTCTGGGGTATGGCTACTTTCAATATTGGTCCTGAAGGGTTTATCTGTCCTGGATTCCATGTTTTCAGTTCTTATCTGTCTATACCCATGTACATGCTCCAGTCTAGCCTGGATCTGTAAGGTAGAATTGGGGTCACAATAGTGGGGGAAGGAAGCATGAAAGAGCTAGAGATAATAATCTGTGGATTATCAAGGGCTCATGAGGGAGTGGGGAGTGGGGAGGGAGGGGGTAAAAAAAAGAGGACCTGATGCAGAGGGCTTAAGTGGAGAGCAAATGCTTTGAGAGTGATTAGGGCAAAGAATGTACAGATGTGCTTTATACAATTGATGTATGTATATGTGTGGATTGTGATAAGAGTTGTATGAGCCCCTAATAAAATGTAAAAAAAGAAAAGAAAGAAAATGATTAGGGCAAAGAATGTACAGATGTGCTTTATACAATCGATGTTTGTATATGTATGGATTGTGGTAAGAGTTGTATGAGCCCCTAATAAAATGTTTTCTAAAAAAAGAGTTGTATGAGCCCCCAATAAAATGAATAAAATTAAAAAAAAAATTTTTTAAGAGCTAGAGGAAAGTTGTGTGTTTCATTGGTGCAATACTGCACCCTGACTGGCTCGTCTCCTCCCCAAGACCTTTCTGTAAGGGGATGTCCAGTTGCCTACAGATGGGCTTTGGGTCCCCACTCCGCACTCTCCCTCATTCACAATGATATGATTTTTGTTCTGGGTCTTTGATGCCTGATACCTGATCCCATCGACACCTTGTGGTCCCACAGGCTGGGGTGCTGTTTCCCTGTGGGCTGGCTGCTTCTCAGAGAAGCGTTCTGGCTATGTACACACAGACAGAGTGAACTGGAACCCTGCCCTCCGGGTATTTCCCTGTGCCTTACTACCTTGTCTGTAAAGCAGTAAGAATGATAGACATGCTGGTACTTATATGGTTCTTGAGACCATGAAGTCAGTATGAAGTTATAAAATCCTTAGAATATTTTATGGCATTTATGTTGGAAATAATATTATATTTCCAACATAAGGACTAAGTGTTAGTCACACTACACTATTGCTATTGTTAAATAAAAATTCAAGGTTATGCGAGAAGACACTCTAGAATTGAGCTTTTATATATAGTGACTCATAGTAAAGTGTGTATAATATCCAATAGACACCCAAATACAACATTGAACAAAATGGAATTTCTTCAAAGTTTAAAAAAATTTAACTTGCTTCTTAATTCCATCTGCAAAGTCTTAGTACATTTTAGCACTGCATCTGAGTAAGTCTGATTATGACTGAGCGGACTTCAACCACTCTTTCTAAGAGCACACCTTTCCTCTGTTGAGCAAAGCTAAAATAAGCACTTTACAGCAGTCCAGCAGAACTTGCTTTTGGAAACAGGTGGCTGAAACGTTGGACTTTTTTCCAAACTGTAAATACATGCTAGCAATAAAGCAGTGTATGCACGCATTTGTGTGTGTATGCTTCGTTGGGGTTATAAAGGTTAAAATTAATTTTAATTCACATATATGTGAATTACATGTTTAAAAATTCCAACAAATGCTTATTTGTTAAACTCTACCTTCAGCCTATTTTTAAAAATCATTTTATTGGGGACTCTTACAACTCTTGTTATAATCCAAACATCAATTGTATCCAGCATATTTGTGTATATATTCCGTTCTTTTCTAGACATTTACTTTCCATTGAGCCCCTGGGATCAGCTCCTTTTTTCCCCTTCCTCCTTCCCTCTCTACCCCCCAACTCTCGTGGCCCCCTGATAGATTATAGAGTGCTATTATTTTCAATCTCACACCGACCGCTGTCTCTTTTCCCCTCTGGTTTCTGTTGTTCTTCCCCCTGGATGGGGGTGTGTGGTTCTGTGCCATTCACTGCGACTGATGACCCCTCCGTCCCACCTCCCCCCACTTCCTCATACCCCTTTGGTATCTCTATTCCCATTCCTGGGTGCCATGTGCTGTGAGTTTTATCTTTTGCCTATACCTATGTACATGCTCCTGTCTAGTCTAAATTGGGAAGCAGCACTGGGTGTGAAAAATAATGATGTTAATAGTTGTTTTATGGGGTTTTTTAGAAAATTCTAGAATTCCATCTAGATATAATTAAAAATACAAAACAATTTAGTATTTATTAACCACATTTTTACTAAAGTAGCCCTAACTTATTATTCAGAACCAATTTTTAATTTTACAATACCATTTAATGTTTAGGGACATTAGGGATTGTTATATTCAACACGTCCAATTTAGAAATAAGAAATCAAAGACTCACATAGATTAAAAAAAAATCTATTGCAAGTCACGCATCTACTAGCAAAGCCAGAGTTACAATCAAGTTACTCATACTTCTAGGAAAATGTTCCTTTAACTGGGATATGCTTACAAAACACAGCCCTGGTGGTGCACTGGCCACGAATGGGCCCACTAACTACCATCTCCAGTTCAAAACCACCAGCTTCTCCTCAGGAAAAAGATGAGGCTTTCTACTTCCTTAACAGTTACGCTCTTGGAAACTCACAGGGGCAGTTCAACCCTGTACTATGGGGTTGCTATGAGTCAGAATCAACTCGATGGCAGGATTTGAGTTTTTTGACCTGTACAGCACACTGCAAATGTGTTTGCGAGATGTGGAGAAGCTGTGTAATGTATACTCTAAAAGGGAATCCCATACATATTCTTTGAAGCAGAATTTCTACTTATTCCATGAAATTCAAATGTTCCTTGGTTATTTTTATTTAAAATGAAACCACTTGAGTTCACTTCAAGTTCAAGCATGAAATTACATATTAATTATTCTTTTTCATCAATATTTCATTATAGTCGCAGATCTGGCCTAGGATAAGGCCAGACAGCTGGCAAGACTGCATGCTATTTTGTTTCATGAATAACAAAAGCAACCACCCTCTGATTTCTGAATAAAGCACCTCTCAAGCAGGACGTTCAAATTGGCACAGAGGGACTACCTCTGCTGGTCACGTGTGGCTGAAAGCGCAGGGCTGTCCAACTGGAAGACTAACTTGTGGCTTCCCAGAAAAGGGTCTTGGTACACTCAATGGCTGGAAAACAAGCATACAGTAACAACTGCCCAACTACAATGCCAATAAAAATAAACTTGGATTGAAAACAAAACCCTTTCCAGAAAAAAACCTTGAAAACCTTCAAAGCAAGCTTGGTAGTCAAATACTGTCTCAGATGCTAAAAAGCTACTGCGAAACACATGAAAAATGTGACAATTTGGGTCAGCTTGTGTACTGAGAAGATTTCTGACCATCATGAAATTACCAGGGAAGAGTTGCCTCTCACCTCAGAGCCAAGACACTAGGTAAGCTAAAAGAATCATCGCTGACACGTGGTGAAAGATGGAGGAATGCCACGTATCCGCCCACTCTCCTAAAATCGCATTCAAATAGCAGTAAAAGTGGTATTTTGTCTTGTTTCTGTAAATATGCATGCACACCGAATGCCAGAAAGCCAAGCGCCGATGAGGGTGTGGTGGTTTATGCACTGGGCTGTTAACCACCAAGTCTACTTGGTTCAAACCCACCAAGCGCCCTATGGGACAGAGCTGGTATCTTCTACCTCCATGAGTTAGTCTCAGAAACCCACAGGGCAGCTCGACTCTGCCCTAAAGGGTCGCTGTGCATCAGTCGACTTGATGGCAGTGGAGGGGGCACAGGGCAACGCAAGAAGCCTCTAATAATCACTCAGCCGAGATGGGCAGTAGTAGGCTGCTCAGGAAAGGGACGTGAAAATGGGGCACAAAAAAAGGATAACTGGTTGCAAATTTAAGGAAAATCTCTAAAATGCCCTCTGCCAGCAAGTTCACCTCCACCGTTCTTGAAAAATCCCTTCTAGATTTAATCTTTCCAGAGAAGGTCAAGAGACAGAGCCTGAGAAACTGACTCTGTACTGGAGGCTACAAACGTTAATTATGACAGATTATATTGAAAATTCAGGTATAGATCCTAGCCTCGTGCTGCATTTGAGCAAAGTCTTAGAATAGCGTCCTGCTTCTCAAAAACACACCGAAATTATTGCCTGCCTATAGAATTCTATGCTCAACCAAGTTATCCATTACACGTGAGTATAAAAATACTACTTCCAGACATGAAGTCTCAAATATAGTTCCTATGTACTTTCCCCCCGTGGTTTTTAGTTTTCAACTGCTTTAAAACAATGCCATAAACCAAAAAAAGAGAGAAAAGTATAAGGCCTATTAAAGATTAGTTACAAAATAATAAAAATAACTTTCAAAAAAGGGAAAATAATTATTTTGTTTCCTGAAGAGTTTTGTATAAATAAATTATTCATTTTGTTTTTACAAAATTGTTGTCCTAGAAACCAGTATATGATTATTAGGATGTTGCATCTAAGCATAATTTTAGATTTCACATAGAATTTTTAAAAAATACACTATTGTTTAGACATGATAATTATCAATAAAATCTAAGAACTGGCAAAAAATAAAATAAATAACCTTCCAAAAGAATGAAAGTCGTCCAGGATTAGAAAATGTCTATAGCAGATTCACGGCTTGTCTAGATTACAATGGACTGGTTTTTATCTTTTCAAGATTCAATGAACAAACTATATCATAAGTTTGTATATTGTGAGAGGAGATTTAGACAACTAGAAGTGAATGATGTTTCCTTGGGTACAAATTACATAGAAGGCACTTTAATACCATATTTAATTTAGAAAATAAAAATGTTAGTCTTCCTAGAATAGGAATACTATCTCCCTTGTAGAAGATTCTTTTTTATTTTTCACAAATATGGGGGTTTATTAGGGAAGTGAATAGGCTATCACACGTCGGGATCAGTAAACAGTAAGGACATAGTCATTAATCCATAGCAAAAAATTCATTTTGACTGTTCCCCTCCACATACCTTCTCTCTGTTCATGTCAGTCTAGTCTTCATTTGGGATACCATCTGTCTTTTCTTATAAAAAACTCTGTATATACTATTACTCCAGTGCCCTTCCTCCGCCCCTGGCCTAGGATTTACTCATAACCCAAGTTTGGGCCAACAATCCTGGCCAAAGTGAAGAAAACATTGCCAAGTCTGAGAGCCATCCCCAAAGCAGCAGCGAGCTGCAAGAGGCAGGCAAACGGGCGGCTCCCTGGACTCTCTGGTGTTGTTGCAGTCCGGGCCTTTTAGCACCTGGCTCGGCAGACTCCCCTGCTATCTTCATCGGGGGAGCTGCTCATGTCCTCCCAAGAGCTAGTAATCCAGAAGCCATTTCTGTGTCTTGCACCCACAAAGCTCTACACTAGTTAGTTCAAGAATTTTTTAAAAAGAATAGTACACTGAAAAAAAAGAGAATTCGTTTTTCGAACAAGCCTCATATTTGCAGAGACCTATCGGGCATTATTGGTAAAGGGACTGTAGAGCTCATCCAGCTTAATCATATACAGAGAGAGAGAAAGAAACGAATAAAACAAGAAGCCTCAGATCAAGAGATTAAGTGATTTTTTTCCCCGACATCATGGACCAGATTATATGGCAATGCTTAGAATAAAATCCAGATCAATTACTATCAGTCGAAACTCTCCGCTTTTGGCTCCATGTTTACCATACCTCGAGTTCCTGGAAATGGCGCGGCTATCCAGTAGCCTAAGTGTGGCGCATGATATATCCAAATTAAGTGATTGTTATATTTCTTGACTATACCCTGCCCATGGTTTATCCAAGCCCCTAAGAGTGAAAGAAAATTAAAAGTGTTAGTCAGAACTCAACCCTTGGGATAGAATAATCACTCAAGAACAGAAATCAACTTGTTACTGTTTATATGCTTCAAAGCTGATAGTCATACAAAGAATACCAAAAATATTTTAATTAAAAAGCTATCTAATAGTTTTTATCATCCATTAAAAATTATAGAAAATTCATGCCTTTAATGTAAGTCAACATAACTATTTAAACTTTCAGTGTATAGTTATAGTTGACATATTAATTTGTTGCAGTGATTTATTTATCATGTTCAACTTAGTGTTTTTTTTAATAAAATCAAGGCCCTGAAAATAATGGTACTTAGTCAACCTATTACTTTTAAATAATTACATTAAATTAAATGTTACCAGGCAGGATCGATTGACTCCATTTTTGTCACTTCAAGGTACATAAAATACAGAGGCCTTTATCAGGAATAGGAATCAGAAATAAGACTGAAATAGAGAAGCTATTTGTCTCTCTTTTTAAAATCATTTTATTGGGGTTCTTACAACTCGTTACAATCCATACATCAATTGTATCCGACACATTAGTACATGTATTGCCATCGTTCTTTGCTAGACCTTTACTTTCCATTGAGCCCTTGGGATCCGCTCCTCTTGCTGTGTCTTTACAGAAAATCAACAGTAGGTTCAACAGATTAGGAAAGAGGTCCAAGTAGGTTAAATGACTTGCTCAAAGCCACAGTGCTGATAAACGGACTGAATCCCGATCTCCGAGCCCTCTACTCTTTACTGTATTTACAGTCACGTGCTGCCACTGCCACTTGTGCAGTTTCCACGCGCTCTTCGAAGCACGAGCATGCACTGCTCACCTCCTAAACAGACATGTGTACAGTTCTGCTATCTTGATCTTTTTTTCACCCCAAATGCCCACCTTCCATATTCTCAGAATGGGGTGTGAGAAAAACGTGCTATTCTTTGATATAATGTAATGGCATATTTTCCCCATAGTTATATAAATGAGGCCAATTTTGGTCACTGGAAAGTGTATAGAGGCATGTTTAAAGTATTCGGGCTATTTTCTCCTAGGTCACATACCCATGCTCATATCAAATCTCCACGCGGGGATGTGGTCCCCTGCCTTCACATCATTTGTATGTAGAAGGGGAAGAGAAACCTGAATAGCACCATCCACCTTTAATTCTTTTCCTCCAGAATATATTTTCACACATATTGCAGCAAGAGGAGCTATTTCAATGGTTTCAAAACCTGAAAGCGAAAAAAATAGAAAGAAAAAAAAAGACATTTTGTTAAAATAAAATGTAAACAAAAGTTGTAATTACATATTGCTATTGAGTGTGGTCCAGTCACTTGTAACCCACGGCAACCTCGCCTGACAGAAAAGCACTGCGCCACAGCTCCTGTAGGCTGTAAGATTGGGGGAAGCAGAGAGCTAGGTCTTTCGATCAGGGAGCGTGAGATAACAATAAGGGAAAATCATTAAAAGTGATACTTGGCAATACTCTCAAGAAGGCAGCCGAGAAGGAAAAGTCAAGACGAGATGTTTCATGAACATCCAGTTCAATCCTACTGAGGGCCTCTGAGCAACTTCACCGAGTCTGACTGTCTTCAGAGGTGTAACAGTCACGGCAAGAGGCCCAGTGTATTTTTACATGCCAACACTTGCTCATCTTGGTTGTGGGTTCTTCCCAACAGGTGAGGCTCAAGACAGCTTCTCAGACTAGGCAGTCCCAACGTCAGTCATAGGTATTCACGGCCATCAAGTGGATTGACTCATAGCAACCATACAGGATAGGGCAGACCTGCCTCTGTCACTTTCCCAGATAGTAACTCTTTATGGGAGTAGAAAGCCTTGTCTTTCTCCCAACGAGCAGTTGAGGAGTTTGAACTGCTTACCTAGTGGTTAGCAGCCCAGGGCATAACCACGACACCTTAACCCCTGGTGTCACAGGTACAAGGAAGGAAAAATACAGGCTTGAAAGAGACTAGAGGCTAGACAGCTCAAGTACAGCAGGTAAAAATCAACTTGCCAAAGTATCTTGCCAAAGGAGGCTCTGGGTCCTGTCAACTGTCAGCATTTGTCTGCTAACAGAAAGCAGGATGGCTTGAGTGTACCCCGAGACACCAGGAAGGAAGGCCTGGCGATCGGCCTCCCAAAGAACCAGCCACTGAAAACCTGATGGAATGCGGTCTCCGCGAACGCACAGGTGGTCACCAGGCACCAGATTCAGCTTGACGGCAACTGATTTACGCGACCCAGACACATATGGAGCTGCTATGAGGCAGAAGGGACTCGATGGCAATGACTTTGGTTTTCAGATACGTAGTTGCTTTCACCGCTGTGATTTCTGGCTGTTGTCCAAATGAATGCCCAAAGAACCTATTTGACACAACTAAGCCTATCAGAAATAATCTGAAGGTGAATTTTGTTTTTAGATTCAGCATTTTAGACAGGATACAAAAAGTGGTTGAAATGGTAGAATTTGGATATTCAGAGGGCATTCCAGAATGTTTTAAAAAGGAGATTCATGGGCACTGTCAAAACATAAAGTCCATCATTCACTTAGCTTTTAGACCATGACAGCTCTACATGAACATATTAAGTCTGTTAATTCCAGTATAGAGATATTTCCAATACTTAGAGAAAAATAAATATTGGTGAAAAATATTTATAATTTATTTCAAACGTTGGCTTTCACTTGAAATTTTTTAAAATTGTGGTAAATACATATAACATAAATTTGTCACTTTAATCATTTTAAGTGTACATGTCAGTACCATTAATTACATTAAAAATGTATATAGCAATCACCACTATGTACTTCCAAGAATTGTCCCTAAACAGATATTCTGTATCCATTAAATTTCTATTAACTTCTCCCCTCCCTTACCTCCTCCCTCATGAACCCTTGACAATTTATTGTTTTCATGTCTTCCCCCTGACCATTGTCTCCCTTCACCCACTTTTCTGTTGTCCATCCCCCTGTGAGAGGGTGATATGTAAATCACTGTGATGGGTTCTCCCTCCCCCCCCCCCACCTTTCCTTTACCTTCCTGGTATCGCTACTCTCACTATTGTTCCTGAGGGTTTTACCTGTCCTGAATTCCCTGTTCACTTTTTTCTTAGATCGTCATTAGTGAATCGTCTGATCAGTTTGAGAAGAAGGATTTGAAGATCTCGCTATATGAATAGATATGTGTGAACTTCTTGGAATCAAATATTTAAGTGTATTTTTTAATTTACAAAGTTATTGTAGTCCTACTCGTTATCCCATATTTACTTTCATTGAATCAAAATATCCTGTCAATAAAAATGTCCATGGAGTTGAAATACTTTATGCAGAAGACTCTGGTTTAAGCATTCTGTTATTATGTTAAAGGAAATTGGTTGCAAACATTCTGATAATCAGAAATATTTTCAAGGGTGACGTGTATCCTCTAAAGTTCAGTTAAATATCATATATCTAAGTAAGATGTATTTGGTGAAAGATAAATGTTCTTATATTTCTTTTAAATATAATTACAGTATATAAAATATATATACTACCTGATTTATTGAGAGTAATTCCAGTTGTATACAGAAAATTGTCCACGTTCAAAAATTGTTGTAAAACTGTAAGATATCCTGTAACATTGCTAATATGATGGTTGTCGGGCAGTTTAATTAAGGCTTTTGAAAACTGAACACTCGGTTGAGATTTGGCATCTGGAACAAGGAAAACCCCATAATTAAATAAGTAAATAGACAAAGCAAATGTACGTAAGTATAGTATCATGGATCGGGATATTTCACTTTTACAAAGCAGACAGAATGACCTCTAAGATTCACTAACATGCCCTGTGTAACTCTTACTTGCAATCTCTAACGGACTGTTCATTTATTTGCTTATTTCAGAGTACCTGGAGTTGCCTTTCTAACTTATTCCTACTGCCTTTTATATCTTCACCCTGCTTTAAGAGTCAGCGAGGGAGGGGGACATGAGGGCGAGAAGAAAATCTCCATGGTTGGTAAAGCTAAACTAGAAGACTTGTAACTAAAATCATTACTCAAAACAAAGCTTTCTCCCCCCACCATTGTAGGACATGCAAATGGGATAGGGCAGGTATGCAGAGCGGATAATAAATTACCCAGCTCTCTAAGGCCACAAGATTAACTGGAGGCAGGAATGCAAGGGACCCGCAAATTAGAGAACCCAAGGTCCCAGTGCCACGTGATCAGTCTTTTTCCCAATGTCCCCAAACATGAATATCCCCAGAGGATGAATGAAAAGATGTGATTTGGAATAAAAGACAGAAGATGTCTTTCAGAAACTCAGATGTTTCCATTTTAGAGGCTAAATTGGTACATGAAAAAAATATATGTATATTCCTCCTGCGCCATAAAGTCATTTTGTAGTTTCAAAGTAAAACAAAAATTGGTTGGTCATCCCTGATCAATTAATTTCCCCACACCCTGGTTATAATCAACACAGATTCATTAGTGAAGTACAGTTATATAATAATCACTCTGTATGATATTAGAAAAAGTGTTGTACTTACCTGCTAGTTTCCCAGTAATTAAAACAGTGTCTTCAAATAGCCATATATTTGCTTGGCTTTGTGGGAACAGTGAAAGTGTAACTGATGAATAAACTGTGAAATAGAGCACAATTAGAATATTTGATGAAACGTGGCGAAAACGCGGGGCAAATATAGCTCTGTCCCAACAGGTTGTGCAGATGGGAAACTGAGGCAGAGCCGTGCTCACCGCGAGCCCCGCACTCACAACCCCTGCAAATGGACAAACCAGAAGCAGGAAAGCTGTAGCGCATCTATTTTGCCATGATTTTTAAATTTAACAAGTTACAGGAAGCACATAAAATACGGAGGCAAAAAAAACCACAAGAAAGACAAAAGGAATCCTGGGATCTCTACTGTCTATTTTACAAATATTTTCCATTTTCTTCCTTTCCATCGGACGGGAACACCACCCCAGTTTCGCAGCCAGCTCTCCTGAGTCCATGGTAGCTCTGTTCCCGGCCCAGTCCTCATACACCACCAAGAAAATCCCACTTCCAATCCCATTTCCACTCAGTGTAATGGAAATTTTCCGTGTCTTATTCTTTAGCACATCTACCTAAACAGTTGGTTGCATAGTTCGATAACATCATCATCATCTGGCCTCACTTAATTGGACGCACCGGCATTCTAATAAAGCTTCAGGCCTGCCAATCCCCCACGGCCACCTGCAGACAGCCTCTGTGTAAAGCAGAGCTCCTGCTGAGGCTTCCTCCAAAACTCTTCCCACAAAAGGGAAAACATCTCCCTACTGTCTGCAAACTGGCCTAACCTACTTCATACGAACTCCACATAAACATTTTCTGTTTCAGGTTACCAGATCAAGAGATTTCCCAAACAGAAGGAAAACATCATTGACATGTAAGACATTCCGATGTCAGCGCTTACTTGGCATTCTCCCGGTCTCCCAGGGCAGGGGTGTCAACACGTAGCCATCTTTGTAAGCAACGATGGTTAGGCTGAGCCCTAGCTCGTAGGGCACTTGGATCAACACGGCTCCATTCTTTTTAGTTATTGTGGAATTTGTCTTTGTATAGTTTACAAACACTTCCACAACTGCTTGACTCAGGTACTGACGACTGATGATGTCATTCACCTGGACCTTGAGCATAAACACCGACACTAGAAGGAAAAGTGGCAGCATGTTAGAGGCTAGAACACACAGGCCGGTATGCTTTCAAATGTCCTTCAAGACATCTGCCTAACAAAAACGTTGTAAGACACACAAGGGGCTTTGAAGAGTTCATGGGAAAATTCCATTTTTCCATAAACTTTCTAAGCCACCACCCCCACACTGTAATGTATGCAAAGAACCTTAGTAGCAGAGCGGGCTACAAGTTGGGCTGCTAACCTCAAAGTCAGCAGTTCAAAACCATTAGCAGGAGAAAGATGGGCTCACTGCTCCCTTTAAGATAGAAAGTCTTGGCAGCTCCCCAAAGCAATTTCTCCTCCATCCTGTAGGACTGTTATGAACTGCAAATGACTCAGTGGCTGTGGGTTTGATTTTGTTTTTAGGCATAAAGGAGTCCTGGGGGTGCAGGGGGCTGCATTTCAGAGTGCGAGCTGAAAGGTCAGCTGTTCAAACCAACCCGGTGCTCTGTGGGAGCAAGATGAGGCTGGCTGCTCCTTCCTGTAAAGACTGACTCTGTGAAACCTCAAAAGGCAGTTCTCCTCCCTCCTACAGGGCCACTAGGAGTCAGCGTTGACTTGATGGCAGTGGGGTTGGCTGGGGTTGCATGGTTACGGACAGATAAAGAAAGAAGGTAAAAACTTCCCAGTGAATGCATTATTCTTCCTACTTTATTTTAAATAAAGATGGACTTTAGAGTTTATTATTGATAATGCATGGTATTATGACTCCATTTCCCCGCTGCCAATCTGTGGTATGAGTTGGGGGTGCCAGCCCCCCACCACTAATCACCGGTTCAATAAGCACAATTGCACGGTTGAGATATATAAATATTATATTGAAGTCATGGAGAGCAGGAGAGAAAGAAGAAATGTTGCAATAACGGAATCAGACACATTTCATGGTAGCATGCTCACCGCAGCCCTGCTTGGTGGTCCACGTGAAGAGAGGGGAAGGGAAGGAGGACAAGGGGATAGGGAAACAGGGGAGGAGAGGGAGCTGAGAAGAGGGGGGGAGAGATCAGCGAGAGGCCTCTATTGCTAACCCAGGCTTATATACCTTTGGGGGAGTGCATGCCCACTAATTACAGGTAAAGACATAAGACACAGGAATGGGTTGCACTATAGGTTATACAGCAATGAGAGGGGGTGGTCTAGGGACATACACGCAATAGGAAGAGGAGGGATTGGGGGTATACAAGTGACAAGATGGGCGGATCCTAGATTTAGGATAGCAGCTTAACTTTGGATGTCACAGAGCCTGTTTGACTTGTTCCCTGGTTCAACTGATAGAGACCATTATCTGTAGGGTGAGAATGCTTGGTCGTAGAGAGCCTCAGGGAGAAATAGTTCATTGTCCCCAGCAGCAGGGAGGATGTCTGTAAGCATCTGACCTCCCCCCACACCAATCAAAAGAAGAAAAAGAGGAAAACAGCAAAAATTTTTAAAAGACAGCTGCTTTCTTCAGGAAAACAAATTTTTATCACCTCTCACTAATCCTAGTACTATCAGGTCCTATAGATTTCATGCTAATTCCAAATGTAGTCAAAGTTTTCTAAAATGCCATCTGAACAAACCTATTGTTGAACGACTAGCTGCTTTGTTTTGTTGGGGAGTATTTTTAAACTTCAACTATAGTAAGGGGTCATGTCAGCTTTCTAGCCTATTCATGAACGACTTCAAAGTCGTCTTTGAACCATGTGGAACATAAGCCTCACAGTCATACTACTAAGCATAATTCAAAGAACAACGAGCCAGCATAATGAGAACCTGGGCACTGTGTAACATTAATTAGAAGGATAAAAGCACACCCGGACCCCCCCCCACACACACACACATGCTCACTCCAAGCCATAACCACAACACTTAAATGGAAACTATAACTCTCTGGTTAAAAATAAAAACTAAATCAAATGTTGGAATATATAATAAGAGAAAGTTAAGGAACAATGTTATCGCTGCTATTTTCCAATAGAGAGAGACCTGACATAATTAAAAGTGCATTCCTTGTCTGTCACTCTGTCAACCTGTGGTGGCTTGCATGTTGCTGTGGTACCGGAAGCTGGGTCAACATTATTTCAAAGACCAGCAGGGTCAACAAGGATGGATGAGTTTCAGCCGGGCTGCCAGACCAAGCGAACCAGGAAGAAGGACTGCACAACCCCCTGGTGAGGGAAAATCCTGCGAATAGCAGAGGAACGTCTGATAAAGTGTCAAAGATGATCCCCGCAGGTTGGTGGACACTCAAAATCCAACTGGAGAAGAGTCAAGCGGCCTCCGCCAAGAAGAAGTGCCCTGAGCAACGGGACCGTCCTTGGCTGTTGGGGCACACTTGAGACGAGAGGAAGCAACTGCAAGCATCCAATAATAATCGAAACATCGAACGCACAGGAATGAGTCTACAAAACTGTGGACTTGGTGAAAAACTGAAGAAAACCGATGAAAAGTGTTATGCTAGGCTTTAGTGACCTGCCATCGACTGGTACTGCCCTTTGAAATAGGACCAGCATATGACCTACCATGCTGATAATACAACCTGAAACAGAGGGTTGTCACATTCAAACTAAAAACATACAAAAAGGTAGTATTTATCCTGAAGCACAAGGCTGTCAGGGATAAGATAATATCCAAAGGCCTACAAGGAAGACTAGTTAGAACGCTTCCACTGAAGTTCATGCAGCAACCACTGGTGCCAGCGAGGGGTTTACAGACTGCGGTTCCCTTCTACCGTCGGCAATGGGTCCCGCATGCAATCAAGATGCACCGATAAACGCCGGTGATGGGAACGCCAAAGTCGGAAACAAAGACTCAAGAAGAATCGGAATGTGGAAAATGTGACAATAGTGCAGAAACAATACTGGAGATGATAGGAAAAAAGTGCAGTATGAGCAACAACTTATTCACTGCCAACACCTTCTTTCAAGGGCATAGCACGTAGGCATCAGCACATGGAATACACTGGAATCAAGTCAACCCTCCTGTGGAAAGAGACCGTGCGGCACAAGGCAAGAGGCTAACACTGGAACCGCCATAAGTCACTTTTATTAAGATAAAGGTGAAGAAGCAAAGCAAGTCCACTGAGCTAAAATACAGCCTTGAATCTATCCCGCCAGAATTCACAGACGAAATCAGGAACCGATTTTACACACTGAAGGCTAAGGACCAAAGACCTGATAGATTTGAGGATGACATCCCGAACATCACACGAAGAGTGCAAAAGGTCATTAATAAAACAAGAAAGGGTGTTGGAAGACATCGTGAGACTGACTTTAGGATGCAGAGTTCGTAGCTACTAGACGGAATAGAAGACAGAATGACGTCAAAGAACAAATCAGGGACATTTCTAAGGGCGGCTCAAGAAGACAAGTCAAATGCGGCCTTAGAAAACCAAAAGGGAAGGAGATATTTAGCTTATCTCAAGAAGAACGAAATACAGGGAAAAAACTTCAAGCCTCAAGTTGCAATACTGAAAGTTTCTATGGGCAAAATATTATACGGTAGGAAAGACTCATCCAGCCATGAAAGGCAGAGACAGTCACTACAAAGAGGAAGTGGCCGATGTTCGTCCAGTTCAGGAGGTCGCACGTGGTCAACAACGACGGCACGGAAGGATGAAGGCCAGGCTGCGCCGGAGGCATTGGGAAACGCGAGGCTCCGGAATGTACTTCAACAGCTGAACGCAATGCTGCAAAGCACTCACCCGACAGCGCCAAGAAAACAACTGATGGGAAGAAACCCCTGCTTGTACCCATTGCAAAGACAAGAGATGCAACAGAACGTGAACATTATCCAGTATATCGCTAATATCACACAATGTTAAACTGATGGCAGCGGCCCATGGGCAGGAATGCCTGAAAGTCAAGCCAGATCCAGGCGAGAATATGGGATGAGTGATATTGCTCTGATGTCAGCTAGACCTTGGCTGAAAACAGACAATGCCTGACAGACGTCGACGGCAAAGCCATGGAACTTTGTGGATCATAACAACTCGCAGACAATACTGGGAAGAAGAGGAAGTCTAGATCTCATTGTGTCCCGAGAAACCCCTATGCAGCCCAAGAGGCAGTCATTTGATAAGAGCAACAAGCTACTATTGGGTAAAAGTCCAGGAGGATGTGTGTCAGGGTTGTATCCCTTTCCCAACGCATTCAATCTGTATGGTGAGCAAAAAAATTCAAGAAGCTAGACTCTAAATCAGAACAAGCATCAAAATGGGAGGAAAGTTCATTAACAATTTGCGATCTGCTTGCTGAAAGTGAGAGGGTTTGAAGGACTTATTTATGAATAACAAAGCCTATTGCCTTCAGCATGGCTTATATATAACTCAAGGTAAATAAAACAAAAATCCCCACAGCTAAACCAATAAGCAACATCATGAGTAGTGGAAAAGTGGTTGATGTCAAGGATTTTATTTAACTTGGATCCACCACCAATGCCCATGGAAGCAGCAGTCAAGAAAGCAAACAATGTATCACATTGGGCAAATCTGCAGAAACAAGACCTCTTTAAAGTGATAAAAAACAAAGAAGTCACCTTGGAAACTCATATGCCCTTGACTCAAGCCTGATATTCTCAATTGCTTCATATGCATGTGAAAGTTGAACAAGGAAGACTGAAGAAGAGTCGGTGCACTTGAATTATGGTGTTGGGGATTAATGAAAGTACCATGGACTGTCAAAAGAATAAACAAACCTGTCTGGAGGAAGTGCATCCAGAATGCTCCTAGAAGCAAACGTGACAAGACTTCATCTCACATACTTTGGACATGTTATCAGGAGAGACTAGTCCCGGGGAAGGACATCACGCTCGGTATAGTGAGCCAGCAAAAGAAGAGCAAGACCCCTGATGCACTACATTGACAGAGTGTCTGCAAGCCTGAGCTCATGCACAACCGTGGATGCGAAGGCCCACACTGGTATCATTCTGTTGTTCTTAATGTCGCTGTGCTCTGTCGACTTGATGGCAGCACCTAGCAACAGTTCACTGGGTAACCTCTGCCCACTGTTCAAAAGCAGAGATGTTCGTTTGAGTACTAAGGTGCACCTGACACAAGCTCCAGTTGTGTCAGAAGCTGAACCAGAGAGAAAGAACTGATCCACTGAGATGGCGGTGTTGGCAAACGGCCTCAGAGACACCGCGAGCTGCCTGAGAAGTGAACATACCTGTTTCGGAAGTCCAGAAGAATGTATCTTAGAAAGGAAAATGTTGAGATTTTGGAGCCCTTCGGACACATTATGAGGAGGAACCAGACCCTGCAGGAGGACACCACGCTCGGAAAAGCAGAGGGTTAGCCAAGAACAGAAGGCTCCTCAGTGAGGTGGACGGACAGTGTGGTGGTGGTGTAGAACATAGCAGTGAATTTCACTTTTCTACAAAAATGCTGAGGAAGCAGAAGTGTGGATAAACTTCAATTAATATTTTACCTTGAACTACATGTCTACATATACTGTTCATATAGAGAGATATTAATATATTTTCTAAGAATATAAACCTCAACTTCAGGAGGAAAGGATTTTCAAATGTCAAATCTTCCGCTATTAAAATCACAGTATCCCTCTCTGGAATCCCCTAACATCTGTATTTGAGCCCCTTAGCAAACAATACACACTGGTCCTCGTTTTTTAAAAAATCATTTTACTGGGGGCTCATACAACTCTTATCACAATCCATACATCCATCCATTGTGTCAAGCACAGTTGTACACTTGTTGCCCTCATCATTCTCAAAACATTTGCTTTCTACTTGGTGTCAGCTCTTCGTTTTCCCCCTCCCTCCTCCCTCCCATCCTGGTCCTCTTTATCTGAAAAAATAGGGAAAGAAAGGAAAGGAGAGAGAAAGACACAAACAAACAACTATCTTTCTGCCTGGCAATTCTCCACTCTCTCACCCTGCCACCCTTGTGACTGCTGGCATCAGAAAACATAGGTTTTATTTATCTGTATGTTCATCTATGCAATACAGACACACACACACACACACACACACAGGTTGTGTACTGGGTGGCTTCAAAAAGTTCACAGAGAATGGAAGTAAAAGATAATGGAAATTTGAAGGCCCTTTGTGTATGTGTGTGTATGCGCTTATTTATCTTTTGTTTATTTTGGTGTATCAGGCCCTGTGCTAAAATTCTACACAAGTAAGTTATAGAATTTCATCCTAATGCAAATCTGCAAGACATTTTCTCATTTTTAAGGCAAGGGAACTGAAGGTAAAATATAAATCTGGTCAAGATCCGACCAGGATTCACCGACAGGCTCCTCTGTCCTTTATGCCACACTGGCTTCCGTTGAGCAGCTTGGAGATGTGTGCTGACTTACTTATACACCCCCACCCATTGCTAAGACAGAGCCCTTCACTCAGTTCACTCACTGACCGCTGAGCGGGAGCTACCCTTCCCTATCCAAGCTTGCTCTGTCTGGGCCCAGCACAAGCAGCCACAAAGCAGCACAAGAAAATTAGCTGAAAGAGTAGTCAAACCAATTAAAGAGTTGTCATGACTTTTTTCTCCAAATAAAAGAAACGCTGTAAGCAATTGTCTATTCAAGATGTGAATTGGGTGATTCTGCCTTGAGGTGTGAACTGTTTGATCAAGCAAGCAATGCTGGCAGCCAGAAGCAATACCTATCCCACAATAGTCCCCCTCCCCTTACTAATTCTCTCCTCTAAAAAAAAACAAACCACCCCAACAACAACAACAAAAAAATTTGGCATTTAGATGGGCAGCTTCTGTGAGTAAAAATACGATTTCCTCCACAACCTACCTACTGTCCTCCATTGTAGTTTCCAGCTTTCCAGGCACATATTATTTCCTCTGTCACTTAATTACAGCCATTATCTTATCCATTGCCCACATAATTTTCTTTTCAGTATGTCACCACTGGTTTAAAAATGGTTCAATATCAGATGATATCAACTGAACTCTTAGAAAACATATAATCTACATGCGGAGAGAAGTAAAAATACAACATAAACTAGGTTCTGGGTTGCTTGGAAAGAGCTAACTACATTTCACAGGATCAGAATCATTTTTATGTAACGAGGGACACTGAAATTCAAAGGAATAAGTAGGTATACCAATGTTCTTGAATACACATTAAAACCAATAGTAGATTTTGCTTCAGGATACAGATACCAAACTCAAAGTCCAGGAAAGTTTAAAAAATATTGCTAAATATTCATTTGGACAACATGTAGGCCCTTGAGATGGGCAGAGCTGGTAAAACTGCTTTCCCACTTCTTTTGCAAAGCACCTGACATCACCCCATTATACAGTTCTTTTCCACAGCAGGACAGCCGCTCCACTCGCAGTAGGAAAGCCACTCTTCTGAAGTAGAAAAACCAGCCCAATAAATTCCTTTGTATTTCAAAATATTTAGCAGTAATTTAATATCTACACGTTTTGTGCTACAAGAAAATGATGTTAAAAAGGAAGTTTTTAATGAACAGACTATAGGTTTAAAAACACAAGCGACATTTAACATAAAATGAATATTAAAATTTTCGACCCCCCTTCAAGGGGGACGAATACCAGAATAGTAGGTGAAGGAATAGAATGGGCGGTGTCAGCTATGTGTACATAATAACAATGCATATTATAATAAGGGTTCGCAGGTGTGGTGGGGTCGGGGAGGGAGGAGGAAAAAAGGGGAGCTGATATCAAAGGGCTCAAGAAGAAAGATAATGTTTAGAAATCGCTTATGCCAACAACTGCACATGTCCGCTTGACATAACAGATGCATGGATTGTTGTCATATATGTTAAGAGCCCCCAGTAACATGAGTCATCAAATTTTAAAAATTTTTCTGAGGTATGTGGAGTCTTACGTAAACTAAAACTAAAAACGGCACCAAAAATCAAGGGGAGTCAAACAGTTGTCCGGCACCAATCAGAGAGGTCCACCTCCTTCATTCACGGACTAGCGTGGGCTGTGAGATGCTGAGGAGCAAGGCGGCCAGCCCGCAACGCTGCCTGGTCCTGGATGCCCTCACAACTGCGCTCCAACCCTTGCTCGGAGGCGGCTGCACTCTGCAATCCACACCCGAGAGTGGCAACTTCAACATCCTCAAGGGTATCGATTACATGTCTTTTCAAAGTGCTTTGGTTTTCAGGACAAAAAGAAGTCAGAATGGGAAAAGTGAGAGCTGAGGATGGGGTGAGGCTCCCCAACAAATGTCTCCCAGGACAGCCCTCATTACCCGGGAAAGAGGACGAAGTGGCTGGTGATGGAAAATAAATTCCTTTCCAAAGCCTTCGTGGGGGCCCTTTTTCAATCAATGCAGTTTTCAATTGTCCTAAAATGTCTCCCTAACAAGGTTGTAGGATCTGCCTGTCTACCCTGAGAAAATCTATCAAGATTATTTCTGTAGAATTGAAAAACAAACACACAAAAAAAACCGTCACCCATAGCCTTCTGTAGCTTGAATGCCACTGGCCCACTAGATCCCCGGGAAGTTTTAATTGGGACTTTTTCTTGTTTGGGAAGGCACCCCCGTAGGACTAAGACTCTGTAGCCGCCCATGGATTGCATCCGTTGCTTTGAATAAGCCAACACTTGTGATCTGGAACCTTGCAACTCAAGTGACTAGGTAGGAGCATGCAAACAGGTGTGAAACTCTGCGAGACTGGGTTAGTTTTGCCACTCCACTGGGCACAAAGTGAGCCATCTCAGAAGCAGTATTGAAGCATCTCTCACACCTGCCAAGAAGGCAGAGCCGGGAGTGGAGCAAGTTCAAGATCCCTGTATGAAGAAGAGGCAGAGGCTTCAGAAGCAGCAGGTGGAGACTACACGACAGCTACCTAGCCCACAGAAAGAATAAAGCCAAGAGCCTTTGGCAGGAGGCTGGCTGGCTGAGTGTGGCCACTGGCCTTTCATCATCGGCACTTGAAGAACTTTGTAACTCTTGCCCACACAAAGCAGATACCAACGGGCCATGTGACTGAGGAACACAGAAGCAAGCTTGCCGGTGTGGCTGAGTATAGCTAGTAATAGACTGCATCCTTAATATTTCTGATCCTAACTCGTAACCAAGTATCTTCCCCAAAAAAACTAATCGTGAGGATTATATCATCGGTGAGTTCTGTGTTGGCACTGAAACAGGCGATTGAACCCAGCAGGAGTGGAGTGCAGTGGGTGCAACAGTTGGTGCTGGAATCAGGTGAAGGAACTTAGCAGGTGGAGGCAGGTCTGAACTTGGTCTCATAGGAATGATTTCGGATAGTGTGTGCACTTGAATTCTCCTCACCCCTTGTGAAGCTGAAGGAGGTCAAACATGATCTCCACACCGTTTCTTCACTGATCAAAGGGCCTCCTGTGGCTTCCAAGGCCAACTGTGACAAAGCAGAGGCCAGGCACACCCCCACCAACCAACCTTCATTACCAAGTCCTTGTTACCCTATTCTAACACCAACCATCCCTCCCACGGCGCCCTACATCTGTGGCTGGGTTTGATCATTCACTGCAAGGGCCACACAGAACCCACACACAATGCTTCTAGTTACAGGGCTTATTAGGGAAGTTAATAAGTTATAGGGCAGGCGAGAAATGCTCAGGATACAACTGTGCAGTAAGGACAGTTTCTTCTCGGCCACACTAGCAGGCAGGCCACTCTCTGCCCTCAGCCTGATGGCCTGGCCTCTGCCCTGCGCAGGCAATGCTACAAAGCTCTTTCAGGGTTACTGTGTGGATCCTAACAAAGTATGGATAACTTTGAGGTGAATGAGAATTCCAGAACACTGCTTTGGGCTTATGTGTACTTGCACATAGAACAAGAGGCAGGTGCAAGCAGAACAAGGGAATGTTGCATGGTTTAAAAAATCAGGAAAGATGTTCATCAGGGTGCTGAGTAAATATTCAGAGAAGCTGGATTAGATGATGAAGAATGCAATATCAGGATTAGAGGCAGGCTTATAAACAACCTGTGATATGCATATGATACAACCTTGCTTGCTGAAAGTATGGAGGGGTTGAAGCACTTGCCGATGAAGATAAAGGATTACAACCTTCAGTGTGGATTACAACTCAACATAAAGAAAACCAAAATATGGAGAAAAGATTCAAGTTGTCAAGCATTTCATGTTGTTTGACTCCACCATCAATGCCCATGGAAGCAGCAGTCAAGATATCGAATGATGGGTAAATCTGCACAGACCTCTTTAAAGTGTTCAAAAGCAAGGATGTCAGGTTGGGGACTAAGGTGCACTGGACCAAGCCATGGTATTCCCAATTGCCTCTTATGCACATGAAAGTTGGACAATGACTAAAGAAGACCAGAGAAGAATCAATACATTTAAATATGGTGCTGGCCAAGAATCTTCAAAGTGCCATGGTCTGCCAAAAACCAACATCATGTATGTCTTAGAAATATAGCCAGAATTCCCATTAGAGGTAAGGATGGTGAGAGTAAAGATTTCAGGCCAACTTTGGACTACCACTTATTTTTATAAATAAAATTTAATTGGACTACAGCCATGGTGATTCATTTATGTATTGTCCATGGATTCTCTCCATTGAACGATGCTTCAGAGACTGTACAATCTACAAAGACTAAACTATTTACTCTCTGGCGTTTTATAGAAAAAATGTGTTGACTATTTGCTATCTTATTTGCTTTACACAAACTCAACCACTTTCTTGCTGCAACCTCATTACGCATGGCTTCTTCCTATCGAAGTGCTCTCTTTTCATTTCTACTTTCAAAGTCTTAACCCAACGTTAACAATCTCGTTCAAAGACCCCGTCCTTCAAATAAATTTGCCCGTATTCCAATCAGATGGACTCTTCTTTTTGATGCAGAATAGTCTAAAACAGCATGGGACACATTTGGCATGTGGCTTTCTTTTCTGTTTACCTGTCTTCCGTCCCTGAGAGGCTTCTTGACAGTTTATTTTTGTTTCAGACTCAGCCAAGTGTCTTCCCAAAGCGCACAGTAAGGAGCTTAACACAGATAGATTAACACTCACTCAATGGGAAGGGGTGGGGAGAAGGGGAGAGTATGAGAGAAGAGATGAAGGGCGAGAGGTACAGACGGCCATACAGGAGGACAGAGGATTAGGCGTGGACAAGCACCCAGGAACAGAGAGAATAGATTTCCACACAGAGGTCACTTGGAAGTGACAGGTAGCTTTCTAACACCAGTGCATGGCATGTTGAACTCTGAGTTTAATCCCCAGTTTCCAGTGAGCAATAGTTTACACTGCATTACAGAACTCACAACAGTAAGTATTGAGATTCCTTTTCCTGATGGAAATTAATATCCATTCCCCTTCCATTTCAGTCAAATATTTAACCTGGAATTCTTGACAAGAGAAAATATAAATTAAAAAACTTCCTAAGTAAACATTTCAGCAAAGTCCAAGTGAAGAGTTTTTTAGCTTTTACAATCACAACATAATGCCAACAAAGTAGTTTTACAATTCTCTCTCTCTGGTTATTACCACAATTTCCCCCATTTAATTGAAACAGGAGCAGGGAGTTCAAAAACAAGCTGGGGGAGAGGGAAGCGGCTTATAAAGAGAAAGAACCACATTATTATGCATTCTGCAGAGCAGAGTGGAAAGGGTTTAAACAGTTTAATCTTTATAGCCTTTCAAATAGGGACACACAAGCCTCCTTCTTTAAAAAGAACAAAAGAGTGATTTTTTTTAATCCACAAAACCTAGTAAAACAGAAAAGGCTTTGAAATTCAAAAGCAAAAGAAGCCTGCTTGTGTGTAAAACCCCAACATTTATTTTTAGCAAGCTGATATTCACTACAAAGAGAACACCAAGTTAATAAAGAAATTAGAGACAGCACAGGGCACTGGCCTCCACAGATGAGAGATGTCAAGGGGCAACTAAATTACCTTCCTTTCCATTGGGAGCGGAGCTTACATGAGTCCCCAGACAACTGAAATAGGTAACAAAGACTCCTTATAACTTAAGAACTGGCACATAATAGACGACTCCGTAGGACACAAATGGGTGCTGGACCACTTGTGTCTGGTCTCATGTCCTTCTTGTTCATCCAGAGCCTGTCCCGCAACAGCACCACATCATTCGGATCCAAGCTTCTAAACCACACTATCCAAGCGTGCTCCTCCTGACTTCTATTTTGCCTTAGCAATGTTTTATCTTGTCTTAAAATCTCTTCCATTCATTCACTCACAAGTCCATTCAACGTATATTTACTAAATGCCTATCCGCGAAGGCTCTAGGTGTAAGGGGACAGAAGAACCAGGAATGCACTGAGAAAACGTTGCAACTCACTCTATTTGCTAGTTCTTTACAACGGCCTTAACTAGAGGCAAGCCTGGATGCTGTGCTGGTTCCAGGATGGGCACCTAATGTGGGCTAAGGAGTCCATGAGGATTATTCTGTAGACGCATGGGTTTTGAAGATGGGTGAGGGTGGGGGTGGGGGGTGATATGGTCATCCTCCATCCCTCCTTGTATAGAGATTTAGAGTTGGCTTAGGGGTCATTTCCATTATTAGACTATCCTTAGATCAACATGTTCAATTTCAGAGATGGTGAACAGTGCCTGACTTTTCCTATTCCTTTATACTGAGGCACACATCACCTACGAGCCCTGGTAGAGCAACAATTAGTGTCTGGTTACTTCCCCAAACCCTGGGGGTTCGATCCCACCAAGTGCTCCATGGGCAAAGCCGTGGCGGTCTGCGTATTAAAGATCGCAACCTTAACACAGCCCTGACAGGGCAGCTCGACTGGGTCCTATTGGGAATCAACTCGACAGCAGTGGGTCTGGACTTTGAGTTTTACATGACCTCAAATAGCGATACATTAGCTCAACTCACAAGATCAGGATTATGTTTAGCATCAGAGAGGAAAAATCAGAGAAGTGAGAGGTGTTTTTTCCCCCCTTAGGTAAGCCACTAAGAGTTTTAAGACTGAGAAATGAGGTTGAGAATATGTGAAGTCTGTCTAATTTTTTTTTAAGACAAAAACTGTGAGCTGAGAAAACGTGAGGAACAGTGTGTGCTCCACTAGAGGAGAGATGGAAATTTAGTAGTTTAGGAGCTAAAGTCAATGACACACAACAAAAAAGTTAATAGGCAGACCATGATAGCCCCTAAACCAGAAAAACAACAAAAGTCTATATATCCCATTAAGTAATTATTAAACATGTATAATTTCAAATTACTATGAAATTGTTATATAAGCTATTAAGTTGTTGGGACCTAAGACTAGAATTGTGTGGTATTTCTTTGACCCAGAGTTGCCACTCCCCTACCCAAAGTATTGAGACACCAAGTAGACTATGAACAAAACATCTTGAAAGTCTCTGTGATAGATAGTCATTAATGTTACATGCTTTTCTTAAATATCTACTATATGCAAGATTTAGGAATCCGGATAGCACTGTCAACTGAGTATTGGACAGCTAACTTCAAGGTTGCCAGTTCAAACCGACCAGCTGATCCTCAGGAGACAGGACACAACCTGCTCCTTTAAACATTTACAATGTCACTATGAGGCAGTCTACTCAGTGACAGTGAGTGTGTGTGTGGGGGGGGGAGGGGTGTAGGGGTGGGCATGTAAGAGCTAAGGTTCCCAGGTGGCACTGTGGAAAAGCATTGAGCCATAAGGTGAGTAGTTAAAATCCATCCGCTGTTCCAAGAGAAGGATGAGGCTGTCTGCTCCCATCAAGGTTGACAGCCTCAGAGACCCTACTAAGGTTGGTGCCGTGGCTATTAGGTGCAAGGTCAGTGTTTGGGACCTACCAGGTACTCCTCAGGAGAAAGAGAATGACTACTCCCATAAAGAGTTACAAGTTGGAACCCCACAGGGTTGCTATGAGTCAGGGTGGGTATGAGTCAGAATCGACTTGGTGGCAGTGCGTTTTGAGGTGGGTCAGAATGAACAACAGTGGGTATGCACATGTGAGAGATTCAAAGACACTTGGTGCCGTCGAAGGGCTCTCACGTGACAGCGGCAGTTGTAGACAGAGAAGTGTGGGTGAAATATTTGTGAATTCAGAACATTTTATGTGTAAAGTATTCTAATAATGTCCAACAGGAAAGTCAGGAGGTACAGTGAATTATTTAATGTAGTTCTTCTAGCCAAAAGGTCTACTGACCATCACCCAACAATTGGGTAGGGCTCTGTAGGCAAGGTACCTGTAGGCCACAAGAGCTTTGGGCAGCTTACTGATTAATGTGAGTCTGTACGACAATCTTGTGGCTTCAAACCTTGTGCCATCCCAGAGGCAGCCCAGGGATCTCACAACTATAAGAAAGGAGAGTCAAGAGTAGAGAGCATCCTTTGGACTTGGGATCCCTGCACTGGGGTGAGGGGATCCTAGATATGAGGGTGGGGGAAGGGGGTGAGGAGAGAGAGAGAAAGAGAGAAATTGTAAAACAGGAGAGATGGTACGAAATGGTAGCAGAAGCAGGATACCAATAGGTGATGATGCATGGGCTTCCCAGCCCTGGGATCAAGAAAACTGATCACCTTCGAATAAGAGACTTGCTAGCGCAGTAGGTGTGCCCCTGAGCATTTATTGGCAGAGTCAAAGAGCCTGTGGCACTTGCCTGAGCAAGGCGGAAGCTGGGCGAGAGGCTTCTTGGGGAAAGGGATCCTGATGACCACCTTCTGTAATGTGAGGTAGAGGTAGCTCCGGTCAACGAACTAAACCCTGGGCACGTAAACTGTAACCTGTTACTTCCCTAATAAACCTATAGGCTGTGGGTGGTCATTAACACTCTCATTATTGTTGCATGTTTTCAGTTATTTCCTTGGGAGGAGAAATCATAGACCCATCACTGCCAATTGTTTAAAGGTTCGTGATAGGCATTCTTAAATTGCTTGTCAGAAGGTCATACAACTTACACTGTATGCAAGACAGCGTATGTTACAGTCAACATATGAATCCGATGGTCCGTGCCTCCTCAGGGAGTTAACATGAAAAAGCATGTTCAGTAAAAATTTGAAATATGGTATTTTCTTTTCATTTATTTTTCCTTTTCAACATTTTTTTAAAAATTAACATCCTCTTGATGGGTTGACATGTGTTTCACACCTAGCAGCTGCTCCTCAGCGCAAAGATGAGGCTGCCCACGCCTGGAACAAAAATCATTTTCAGAACCCCTGGAACGCAGCTCTCGTTCTCCTGTCTGGTCGCTCTGAGTCAGAAAGGCCTGGGCAGCAGTTAAGGCTACTTTTGGTTTTTCAACAGGTTGAAAGAGCCTCCTACACAGAAAATTAACTGCACAAAAGCCAGCCTGGGTGAGGAGTGACCGAGACCAACATGTATTACTCAGTTGCTCTGGAATTCCATGAGTGAATACCTAGACTTTATTTATAAAAAAAACCAATGTGGTAAGGAATTAATAAAACCTCCATTTTCTGTTTTACAGATGGTTTTTTTCCTCTCTTGGTTCTTTTTTACACACAAAGAGTGTTAAAAGTCAATGACGAGGAAGAGGAATTTATTTGGAGACTACTTGCCACGTGCTTCAGCAGGGCTCTGAGAGGGGGGTCTGCTCCGTCAGCATTTCACTTCCCCAGCTCCTCACCCACCCTTCCCCTGGACGTCAACAGGTGCTTCAGGAAAATGCAGCATTTGCCCCGTAATCACACAGCTAAAGCAATATCAACCAGTCAAGAGGAAGTCAGGTGCTATCAGATCTGGAGCACCTCAAGCGCCTGCCCGGTATGACCCCTCAGTGGGAATAAGGCCGCTCCCCAGGCGGAGTAGAGCGCCAGGCTGGGAAGTTTCGAGCAAATGAGTCATTTATTAAGCTAGATTTTTATTAAGATAGAATATTCAATTAAAAGACAGTAGATATGATACTGTTTGAGTTAAAGTTTATTGTGCCAACCTGGCTGAACACATGTGGGGTTAATTGAAGGTCGAAGGGATAAATGTCTCGGTGAGCCTTGTCTTTCTAGTTCTCTGGTCTCTTGCTTTGTGATGGTGGCACCAGGGTGCAGCTGCCTTGGCCAGTTCCCTGCTTCAGCTGGCAAGGCTCACTTTCTGCAAGACATCCCCTATGAGAAGCCACATGGACCTACCCCGATGCAGTTCTGGGTGCTGGAGCAGCTGTGCAGAGACCCCTGCCAGTGCTGAGATGTTTACACATTCACTGACTTGGCTTTCCTCCTGCAGTCAGCGTCATTGCATGTGTTTTGTGAGATGGAGGACTTTGTGGATTGGTGTCGGACATATGGGTTAATGTTGGTCTTGTGGGCTTGGGCAGCACTGGGTTGGGATGTCTTCTTGATGTGCACTCACCCTGTATATCAATCTCTCTCTTATACATATGAGTTTCTGTGGATTTGTTTCTCTAATGTACCCAGACTAACACACTGTTTTCTACTGAAATAATGTATATACTGGAGGGAAATCATTTTTATATGAAATAAAGGACCATAAGCAGCATCCTGATATTGTTCAAAATTAATATGTCAGTTAAGCACATCTCAGTAGATATTAAATGCTGATGAGTTATCAGAAAAAGTTCCAAATGTAAGAGAACCCTACAATGTAATAGAATCACATGGTGGACTCTTGCCTTACATGATCCTTACACGTTCATGCCTGCTCTGCCTGTCAGTGGTAGGTGCCTTGAGAGCAAATGGCTTGCACTTCAGTCCCTTCAAACAGCCAGATCTCTGTACATACTAAGCATACGCCTGTGGGCGCTGAACTGAATTTGAGTTATACATACTATATGTCCAAGGAGACCTGGGGGCACAAAGGTTAAGTGCAACTTAGCTGTTCCCTAAAACATCAGTGATGCAAACCGCACCAGCCCGTCCACAGGAGAAAGAGGTAGCAGTCAGTCCTGGAAACCCTAAGGCACAGCTCCACTCTGTCCATCAGGCCACTAGGAGCAAGAATGGACTGCAAGGCAGTGGGCTCTATATCCGCTCTGGTTGACTGTTTGAACACTTTTTCATCCTAGAACTTCAATCTCTCATATTTAATTTGGGGGCTTTACAACGAAACCTTTCTGAAGACAAAAGCCCAGGAGAATAATGAAGACGGCTTTAAGGTTAAAGACCAACAGAGGTGAAATCTTATATTGAGCCCGGCATCAATTTAGACATGCTGCCTTACTACAGTCCTTGCCACACCACTCAATTTCATTTACCTGATCAAGAAACAAACATTTATCCATCAGTCTACCCAGGGCTGTCACCCGAGTCCAGCACTGCTACTGCCCTCCGGCCATTAACAGGCTCTGGAGTCACAGCCACAAGATCAGTTTGACATGGCTGAATCCTGTCTTTACACCCTAGATATTCTAAAAACAATCCCTCTGTGATGTGCTTCAATTTATTTTTGTCTCACTAAATTTCTAAATCTTCATCTGGTTAAAAATAATTTGGACACCTATACACTGATTAGAAATTTTAATAAATTCTGTAATGAATCTTACTGAAAACGTATTGAATCTTATTTAGCCCTATAAACCATTACTGTATCCCTGCTTCTTACTCATTGAAATAAGAATGGCAAATATTTAGAATATTTTTCTCAAAATATGTACTTTCTAATCTCTTCCATTTTCATCCTATCCTCTCATGAAGACTCCGTGTTAACATTAGACCATTTTAAAGTACCATCTCAATCGGAGAATTCCATCTGCCTTACATTTCGCAGAAGACAGTCTTCCAAATCAAATCAATATATTAATCGATCAGCTGCATCCATTAGGGTGTTATTGCCTTCATCTGCTGTTGAATAGAAACCCAAATGATAGCAGGAAACATAATTTATTACTTCTTTGAGGTTAAGTATTAAACAAAAGGAAACAAGACTACATCTTCTTTACAGAATTATTTTCCAAAGAGACCATTTCAAGACACACAATTTTGCTAAGCACTAGTGCTGCCCTGCGCAATGGCGAGGCTAGCCATGGGAAAGACAAAGAGCTGCAAAACAGACTTCTTTCCCATAAAGAAGGAACACTATCTTTTAAATAAAGTTTCCCAAGGAAGCAGAACCGGATTAGTTGGCTTAGTTAGTATGCCAAGAACATTCTGGTTCATGTTACCGTTTTCTGGACAGAAAATAGAAGAAGAAAGATACTGTTTGAGCTCAGCCTTTCCTAAGAGCCAATTTATCTCCTCAGCAAAACAAAAGGAATCAATACAACAGCGAAAACTCGAAGCTGACATATGAGCACTTCCTCGGATTTCTGGTCGTCAAATATATTTTGCTTGCTAGCGTGGCTTCTTTGAGTAACGTTCTGAAGACATTACTATTTCTAGGTGGTTTTCAAAGAAAAATGATCATTTTATTCCATAGTATGCCTTAATAGTCTTTACTGCAGAAACAGATTTGTACTTTTATAACTGATTTTCAGGAAGATTGAGAACAATCACCTCATGTACTGCAAAGTTATACAACTGGTGTGTGTCCTTTCATGCCTACTTATTAACTCCTTACTAACATATTATCACAGAATATAAGTGAATGAAAACAGAATCTGGACTCTAAATATTTAATATACTAAATATTGTCTTTTAATTACAGTAATTATTGGATAAGTCTCTGCTAAGTTCTAGGTACTTCATCTGTATTGCCTCTAACGTTGACAATAATTTTTAAAGACAAGTATCGTTAGTTCTATCTTAGAGAATATTCAGGGGTCCCGTTGGCTGTGCTAATGGTTAATGCACTAGGCTATCACCCGAAAGGTTGGCAGTTTGAGTACACTCAAAGGTGCCTCCGAAGAAACTCCTGGCAATCTATTTCTTAAAAATCTGCCACAGAACACTCAATGGAGCACAGTTTTACCATTATAAGCATGGATGGCAATGAGCCAGAGCTGAGCAGGCAGCAACTGACTTAGAACACACACTAAAACAGTCAAGAGTTTAGAGAGTAAATTTCTTAAGAGCAACTTAAGAAGGGTCAGCAAAGGTTTTGAACTTCTGCTACACAAATGCCAAAGCCTATATTCTCTAACTACCAAACAATGAAGCCCTAGAATTTTTCCTCTGCTGGTAAAGACTCAGCCAACGCAGCAAGTGCATAGCAGTCACTGTGTTCCGTCCTGCCCATAGCTGAGTCCCACCCTCCTTCCTAACTCCGCCCCACGGCTCTCTCCCATCACTCTTTCCCGGGCAAACCCACTGGCCTTTGCCCGAGCCTCAAGTTCACCATGGTCTTTCCTACCCAACCTTACAATCATGATAATAATTGGTCAAGTTTTCAAAAGGAGTTTAATAAATTCAAGTTGTCTTGCTTTTTGAGACAAATATGATATAAACTGGTTAGTGAAATGTGCTTGTCTACAATGTCAATTTAGAAATATGTTTGTTTGCTTTTTAAGTCAGAGATCCTTGGGCAGTATTTGGGGGAGGAAAGGAAGAAGATTCCTGCTGGAAAGAGAGAATCCTAAGGACATCTAACTGGGACAGTGAGGTGAGGCGAAGTAGGGGAGCATGAGTGAGACACCATGAGGTCATCATCATGAACCAAAAAAGCGACAAACTAAGTGCTAACGAGGGGGGAAAAATAAAGGTAGAAATGGAAGAAAACAATGAGCAGGAAGAGAAAATTATTCTTTTAAAGAGTTTTAGGTTAATAACATGACTGACATCTCAATCTGAAAATATCTAATAGTATTATCCAATTTATCACCTTTAAATTAATCTTTTTAATACCTTCAGTATTTTCCCAGCCCTGGTAAATAATAAATATTTAGAAATCAAGAATTCCGGAGTACCTACTGGGCTCAGCACTGGATTATGTCTCAGGATACCAAACAGATAGTTCCCATGAAACTTATTGTAACAAGCGGACACATGACTATCAATTAGGTCCACATGACTATTAATTAGGTCTATTAAAAAACATTGTGGGACATGCTATAGATACAAAGAAAAGGATACATTAATCCATTGTGTCTCATTTGCTTGGATAATAAGTACTGTATTTTAAAACAATATGCAAAATAAGCAACATAAGTAAAACACTATTACATTATCATTAATATCTTGGGAACAAAGGCATAAATAACAAAAAGATATTTAATTCCTTAGATATTACTCAGCATACCCAAGTTCCATCATCTTTCAATTCCATGTTCCACAAACTTTAAAAAGTCTCCTTGGCCTTTTTATGTATCTCAAACTTATCAAGGTCTTTTCATGGATTACATGTATTTTCATATGTTGCAAGCTCATATGTTTTTATTGAGCACTAACTGAATAGTTGGTATTCTGGGATATAAAGAGGGTACATATGTCTATTCCCTGAAGACCTATACTTAAGAAAGACAAGTTAAATGCACAAGAAACAATTAGGGACCAATTTAAGACAACGTATTATCAAGTGTTGGCTCACCAAATAAAGATTAGAAGTGATTTCAATGGAGGAAGACAACTGTGGTTTATATAAACTCTGCATAGAGAAAGTGGGACTATGATGGTTATTTAAATGGGAAAGAAAAATGCCAGCAGAGTTCAAATTGACTCGAGAGTTAGTAGGTTGTTGTCCTTGTCCGTTGCCATCTAGTTTAGAAGATTCATGGTGGCCCCTTGTATATAGAGTAGAAACCTCTGCTCCATGGAATTTTCAAGAATGGGACTCTTCAGAAGCAAATTGCCAGGATGATCTTCCGAGGTGCCTCTAGGTGGGGTCCGACCCCCAATCTTTCATGTGCTGTGGAGACACCGTTGGAATTGGTCAAGAAGCAGCCTGGAGCGAGTAGACTTCTGTGGTTGAAAGTTACAGAACCCCAACCATAATGAAACAAAAATGAGAATTTATTGACTTATAAAATACCAGGAGCCCACAAGACCGGCAGCAAGATCTTGGGAAGGACCAGGGCCTAAAGCTATCTCTGGGCTCCATCCTTTCCATTCTCAGAATGGCTTTCTTGTTCCACCTTGCAGAAAGAATGGCTGAACATGGATTCACTCCCACCCTTGGTTTCCAAAAGTCCAGAGAAGGATTTAGTCTGGATCGGGTGTCTCCTGCTATACCAAATGGAAGGGACTACTTACACACGGGGACAACGGCTGCTAACGCAGCCGGATCACCTGTCAGGTGAGCCAAAGGAAGGAAGAGCGAGGAAGCGGGCGGGCATTTCCACACAGGTGCACCAAATGGTACATAAGGAATACAGTTGGCCAGTGGGAAGTGACCCCTGTTGGCAGTAATAATCAGCATCGTGACCCAAGAGCACGGTAAAGTAAGTCTGGGAGAAATGTTCCGTTTGGAGAGCAATAGAGTTACCGTGCTCACCTCTATGTAAAATCCAGCTTTGTCACAACCTGGTGGATGTAAAAAGAAATTATATTATTTTTGCAAATGTAACCAACCAATGAGAGCAAAACGTAAAAAATGTGCCGCATGCAAAGTTAATCCATAATATTAACATATTCATTGATTATTTGGGGTTCTATGCCTTTTCCTCACTGATTTCTGACATAGTTCATGAAGTTTTTAAAGATTGACTTACCATTTTAAAAAGAGACAGAATTTATTCTGTAACCATCAAAGCCCTCTTTCAGAGTGGCAAGCCGAAGCTGCTCGGAATGAAGAGCCATCATGCATACGGCTCGGTGTCCATGGGCTCTGGGAAACTACCACGTGCACAAAAAACAAAAAGAACGTGTTGCCAGCAAGGCTGTGCTCACTCTTTGGTGAGTCTGTAAATGACTGTAGTGCAGAGCCCACGTGGAAGAAGCACACCGGCCTGTGTGATCACGAGGTATGGAAGGGATCAAGTATCAGGCATCAAAGAACAAAAAATCATATCATTGTGTACTCACCTCCCTGATATGATTGCTGAAGAAAAATGGGTGCATAAGCAAATGTGGCGAAGAAAGCCAGTGATGTCCGGCTATCAAAGGGTATAGCATCTGGGATCTTAAAGGCTTGAAGGTAAACAAGCGACCACCTAGCTCAGAAGCAACAAAGCCCACACAGAAGAAGCACACCAGCCTGCATGATCACGAGGTTTCGAAGGGATCAGGTATAAGGCATCATCAGAACAAGAAAATCCTATCATAGTGAATGAGCGGGGGAGTGTGGAGTGGAGACCCAAAGCCCATTTGTTGGCCACTGGACATCCCCTTACAGAAGGGTATCGGGGAGGAGACGAGCCAGTCAAGGTGCGATGTAGCAACAATGAAACATACAACTTTCCTCTAGTTCCTAAGTGCTTCCTCCCCTTTACTGCTCCCCCCTACTCTCCCCCCCCCCCCCCCCCGCTCCACTATCATGATCCCAATTCTATGTTGCAAGTCTGGCTAGACCAGAAGATGTACACTGGTACAGATAGGAACTGGAAACACATAGAAACCACGGCAGATGACCCCTTCAGGACCAGTGGTGAGAGTGGCGATACTAGGAGGGTAGGGGAAGGGTAAGTTGGAAAGGGGGAGCTGATTACAAGGATCTGCATGTGACCTCCTCCCTGGGGGGTGGACAACAGAAAAGTGGGTGAATAATAATTTATAAATTATCAAGGGTTCATGAGGGAGGGGGGAAGTGGGCAGGGAGGGGAAAACTGAGGAGCTGATGCCAGGGGCTTAAGTGGAGAGCAAAGGTTTTGAGAATGATGAGTGCAATGAATGTACAAATGCGCTTTATACAATTGATGTATGTGTGGATTGTGATAAGAGCTGTATGAGCCCCTAATAAACCGATTAAAAAAGAAACAAAAAAAAGACTGTAATAGAGATAAAACAAATATGACCATTTTTAGTGATTAAAGCCATCTTGACAGAAGCTATCTGGGTATTCAATGCAGTATTTCAATTTTTTACATATTTCTAAGTACTCCCTACAAAAAGTTAGAAGTAGAAAATTCCAAATTTTAATGACAATCAGTAAACCCCCCCCCCCAAAAAAAAAGGCCTGTGTCATGCAGAAACCTGTCACAAAAAGAAAACAAATTTTTCCCACTAAGACAAGTACTAGAAACGTGTTAGGAACACACCCTGTTGGTGATGGAAAATGTGCGAGGCCAAGCAAAGCAAGCAGTTTGTCCGCTTCTGCCTCTGCCCGCAGTCAGCGTACCAAGAAAAGTCTGAGGAGGAATGAATGTTTGGACCATAGCACGCAGCCTGGGGATGACGTGGGCTAAGCGCAGAGCACACAGGGTGGGGGGGGGGAGCTCATTAGAGGTGACGGTCACAGTTTAAACAGTGGGTCCTGGGGCCATGAAAAGTACACGGAAAGAAGGGGCATGAACCACCCCGGTCACACAGAAGAGAAGGTGGCGCAGAGACAGCAGTAACAGGCTCTTGTCGGGGAGGGAGAAGACACGACAAAAGAGTTGGCGACAATTCCAGCTTCTCAGCTTGGGTGATTAGAGACATGATAGAAACGAATCTGTTCTAATGGGGTAGCAGCTATGCCGGACAAGCACACTGTCTTTCATTAATTGGTTTATATATTGTCCCTTCCATAAAAATACAGTTCACATGCTGAATGCTGAATACACGGTATGATCTCCCCTTAGTCTCTAAAATCCCACTAGCAGGGGATGCAGCCTCCAAACATGGAGACACTAACATGCTGGGGCCGGAGCCTGAGGGAGGACGTCACTGTCAGTCCATATGCTGCCCACACTGGGCCATCTGTTTTGGTGTCTCCGTATCTCCAGCTTGGAAAACTGAAAACCAACAGGATCTCAGGGATTCTTTTTTCAAAGCAGGAACTACATGGCAAGGTGCTTTTAATTGGTACAAGCAAGTGAAAATTCTTATTGTATAAACCTGCTCCTCCCCCACCCAACACACGCACATACACAAAATCACTGTTTAGAAAACTGGCAGGTGGTATATAGTTTATGCTTTTGTAATTCCCAACTACATAGCCTACTGTTAATAGTACATCACAAAAGTAACTTTAATGAAAACAAAAATGCATGAATATTTTACTTCTTATTCCTATAATTTTTTCTCATTTTTTTCCTTTCTTACATTTGCTACAGGTTTATCAATTTTATTAATAGTTTCAACGAGCCAACTTGTTTTCTATTGATTTCTCTATAGTTAAAAAACAATCATTTTCTGCCATAATCTTTTTCTGTTCTTCTAATATCTGCTGGTGTGTCTTTCTGGTCTTTTCTGAATTGCTGATTTCAGTTATTTCTGCCTTTTTGATGATCCAGTCATAGCTATAAACTGCCTCTGAGTGCTGCTTTTCCCATGTCCCAGAGATTTGGTTATCTTTTCATTCTCATTGGTTTCAAGAGATCTTTGGACTGTGTTATTTCTTTAATTGCTCAGTAGTTGCTCAGTCTTGTTCAATTTCCATGTATTTGTTTTTCTGGAGTTGCTCATTTTAGGATTTATTTATAATTTTATGGCATTGTGATCTGAGAAGATGGTTGGTATGTCAGTGTTTTCTAATTTATTGTTGATGCTTATTTTATGACCTAAAATGTGATCTATTCTAGAATAGGTGCTCTAAGCACTTGAAAAGAAAGTGAAATTAATTTGTGGAGTGGTCAAGTTGATTGATTGTGTTGTTCAATTTTTCTGTGTTTTTGTTGAATTTCTAGTTGATCTTTAGTCAAAAGTGATGTACAGCGCTCCTAAATTACTGTATTACGATCTGTTTGTCTCTTCATTTTCTGTAAGAAACTGATTCAACCTAAATACCCTAACACACCCCTGTCCTGACTTTAACCATGCAGTGTCCCCTTGTTCTGTTCATAAAACTACTTCTTGATCCATGCACGTGTTCTGCATGAGCACAATGAAGTGATATGGAATTCCCATATTTTCAAAACTATCCATCGTTTGTTATCACATAGTTAAATACTTTGGCATGGTCAATGAAACATACATAAACATAAAAAAAGACAGGAATAGATAAAACTCTTGATACTTGTCCTTAGTGTTCGTAAACTTTGGGATTAAAAAGGAAACCAGATAACCTCCCTGGCAGCAGCTGCTGGTTCTTGAACAACAGCGGTGCATGCTGATCAAAGAGTGCCACCAGGACTCCTCCGAGTCAAAAATCAAACCCACTGGAAGACTGCAAATCTTCACAGGACCAGGAAGCCTCGTCATTTTTCCCCCCAGGGTGTAACTGACAGATTCAAACTGCTCATCTTGTAATACTGCACACAGCCCCAATGTCCCCGAGGCTCCTTCTAAACCAATAAAAAGAAACCCAAATGCGCTGCCGTCTAGTCAAGGCTGACTGATAGCCACCCCTCTGCGGGTTTCTGAGACTGCAACGGTTTATGGGAGTAGAAAGCCCAGGCTCTCTCCCGAGGGGTTTTGAACTGCTCACCATGTGGATTTGCAACCCAATGCATAACCACTACACCACCGGGGCCCCATTCATGCCATAAAAGTAGGTAACAAAAAGAATTCTAGGAACTACTAAAGGTAAAAGGAAAATCAGTTACATTTTTGTCACAGAAATTGAAATGGAAAAAATAAATCTGAATAAAAAATCATCACCTTCTCCTGCCTTTCTACAGAAATTCTCCGTAAAGTGTGTTTTCTTCTGGAAAACGCTCTCTAGTTGTGTTTTTATAATGCTCTATCATACACTGTTACATAGCAACTGTCACACTCAATTACCATTTGTGGTATCTACTTATGTCCCAACAACTGAGATTCTCTAACAGCAGAAACCATGTGTTTCGTACTGTGTGCAGGACCTGAAAGATAACACTCGGTATGTGCTTCTCTTAATAATAAGAAAGAATGAGTCTGCTAAAGGTGGTGGGAAATTTTGGAAATGGATGGTGATGAATGTAAGTAACGTCACTTAATTATATATATAAAGAGTGTTGACGTTGCAGAGATATATATATATATATTACAATGAAAAATGCCTAAAAAGAAACAAATGAATGAAATCAGTCACTAGGAAGACTGCCTGTCAAAATGTATATTTTTAAAAGCAGACACAAAAACAATGGCCACTTTAAGACTTGCCTTGGCTAGAGAACACTCTATCTTTTCTGCTTCCATACCTGCTCCCAGGCAGTTCTCTGAAAATGAAGTTTTCCAAGCCTCCAAGCAAGCTATCACTTGTCTTTGGAACATCAGATTGCCCTGAAATCAAACTTCTCCATTTGGGTCTTCAAATGGAAGAAAACCCCTGTAAGATAAGGCTCATCCTCAAAACAAAGAAATTCTCCACTCTTCAGAACATCTAGCTGTTAAAATGTGTTCATCTGCTTATGAAACCCCTCTCAGGGGTATGAGTAAAGAAATATGATGTTTAATGATTTTAAAGATATTAAATCCAGAAATCAGAAAAAACCCAGAGCAAACAATCCATTTGCTGCTGAGTCGATTCCAACTCATTTCGACCCTACAGGACAGGGCAGAACTGTGCAGGGGTTTCCAGGCTTGTAATCTTCCCAGAAGCAGACTGCCACCGCTTTCCAGGGAGCAGCGAGTTGGGACTGCAGACCTTCAGGTCAGCAGCCAGCGCGTCACCACCGCACCACCAAGGCTCCTTCCATGAACGGAGCTGCGGTTCGGTGCCGTGGGGTCAGCTCTGAACCCTCCTGGGAACCACGGACGGTGCCGATGACAGCCACTGACTTAAAGGAGTGTCGCTGAACAAGACCATTTGTTACTGCCACTGTGTAAAGAGCAGATTTAACACTTGTTTGGGGTAGGCGGGGAGAGGGCACAAGGCATAGGTTTTTATAAATACCAACCAAGGCAGACACTCATCTGCTCACACTGATGGAGGTTTATGCTCAGGTCTGCAGGGATTAGGTGACTCAGGGCCTTTAGTAAGGTCATTACCTTAAGCTCAGTGACCCCATCCTTCAGTAGGATAACCTAGAGCCAAGATGCAATGAGCTTCTGGGTTGCCTGCCCCGAATTCTGAGCAGGACTTTTCCAGGTATAAAGTACCCTACCATTTATTGTACACAATCTAGATTCGAAACAATGCAAAGTCATGTGCCTGATCAGATATGGGCATCCTGAACACTCAGCGATGTCAGAGGTGACAGCCTTTGAGCCTTTGGGCAAGATCAGTTGGACTGCAGTCAGCTTACGAATTTTACCCATTGCACCTGCAGTGACCAAAAACCTCACGCTAAGAAAAGACCAGACATGTTACGTGAGCCTAAATGTTATTTGAGTCTTAAAGTCACCTTTTATTCTCCTCCTAAGTTCACTTCTCAAGGCTCACTAGAACATGGCACGTTGTCTTGACCTTTTGAGGGTCAAGATTCCTTCGAAAGTCCTACAGAATCTCTCGGTTGAGTTCGGTGCCATCAAGTCATCTGACTCGGCGTGCTTATGTACAACAGTAAGAAGTGCTGGCTGGTCCTGCACCAGCCTCACAATGGTGATGCTTGACAACCCTCTTGTGGTGGCTACTGTGCCTTCAGGATCTTGCTCGTTTTCGCTGCCCTTCTTCACAAAGCATGATGCCCTTTTTCTAGAATCTCTTGGCATTAGCAGAACGCAGCTTGTAAGATAGTTTCAGGGAGTATGTAAGCTCTGCACCATGGCATTGGCTCCCTAGGACTGCACTGTAAGGGAAGGGACGCATATCCTTTCCATGTAAAGAAGGCTAGGAGGGATGGTGCGTCTCCCATGGACTACTGACTTGACTCCCCCTTCCTTGGTGCAATGAATTACCTTAACTTTTTTCTTTCCTCTGCCCTCCAAAGTTTTCACCTGCTACTTCTTTGTTCTACATTGCCAGACTTCTTCCCTGTCCTAAATACTATGGTGCAAAAACAATTTTAAAATACACATTCTCTGGGCCCTTCTGATCCACGAACTTAAGCAGTTGGCAGTTAAATTTTTCTTTATGAAAAAGTTAATTCTACTTATAGCAGCCATACTTGCTATGGAGGAAATCATCAACTTATACTTTAAGCATACCTAATAACCTCCAGTTCATCTCACACTTTGTTTGAACATGTGTTCTAGGGCATGATGATGGACATTACTACCTGGTCAATTCGTCACCCACAGGCTGGGTAGCATTTGAATCTACAGGTTGGAACTGATGTTGGCATAGATAGCCTAATTCTAGCAGAAATAACATGTGAGGACAAGTACATACTGGTTTGTTTTTTTAATGGGCCCCAAGACAAGAAAAGATGCTCAACCATGAGTCATCATGGAGATGAAGAACGAAACCACAATGAGGTGACACTTCGCTCCCACTAGGATGGTTACGATTCAAAAGGAAGCACCACCCAAGAAATAGCCAATGGAAAAGATGATCTGGGGTAATGGGAACCCGTATGTGTGGCTGCTGAGAATTCAAAATGGTGAAGCCAATACGAAACGGCACTTCCTCAACAAACATTTTTTAAAGAACTACCCGTAGCCCCCCAGTTCCCTTCCTAGATATAGCCTCCAAAGGCTGGGAGTAGGGACCCTCAGATTTGCACAGCAATATTCTCTGCAGCACTATTCACAGTAGCCCAAAGGGGGGAGCAACCTACGTGCTCACCAGCGGAAGAATAACCACAGTACAGTACACTCATGTGATGAAATACTACTCATCACAAGAAGGGAAGTCTTGATATATGCTACAATATGGAAGGAGCTTAAATGCAGTAAGCTGAGTGAAGCCAGTCAGTCACACACACAAAATATGACCTCATATGAGGGGGTATCCCCGCCCCAAAAAACTGAGAATTTTTTCCCCCAAAGCTATGTCTTTAAATTTTTTTACAAAACAACCTTATCACCTTCAAAGTACTCTCCATTCCACTTAATACATGTCAAATCTTAGAAACATTTTTCAAACTCATCTGTTTGGATGGCTGGCAGCAACTCTCTCGTTTTTTTCTTACTTAACTTTTCCTCCATCATCAAATCACTGTCCTTTCATGTCCCTCTTCATTTGTGGAACCAAAAAGAAGTCACGCTGAGCGAGGTCAGGTGAGTCAGGTGCATGGGGCAAGAGAAGCATGCTGGTTTTTGCCAAAAACTGGCGCATGGAGATGGCTGCATGAGCAAATGAATTGTCGTGGTGGCAAAACCAGTCCCCCGTCTGCCACAAAACAGGCCTTTTTGCCCCACACGGTTACACCATCTTTTCAGAACCTCTAAATAAAATGCTGGATTGACAGTCTGACCTGGTTGAACAAACTCCAAATGGACTACGCGCTGACATTTTTGTGCATTCGAGAAGCTGAAAGACATCCTGAATGAAGTTTGTCATCAATCAGCATCTCTCCTTTTTTGGAATGAGAGCCATCGTACACTTGAGTGTTTCCCTTAGTGCTGTCCTAGTCAGCCGTGCTCAACATCACAAGTCTCGGCGGCATCTTTCCCAAGGAGGAAACGATTTCATAGCCACACTGTTCTCTTAAATCGCCCATCACCAAAAAACAAGGCTCGAGCAAAACTGCTTTTATGAGAAAATTCACTGTGACCAGAGAGAACCTTCCCAGGCAGCGGCCACTGGGTGCACTACCTCAGAGCGGTTCCTGGCGGCTCTCCTCGTGGGAAAAGTGCGCACAACCGAAGCTCCGCTCTGCAGAGCACAATTCTGGTTTGGGGGATACCCCTTCGTATATATGCAAAAGTATAGAGAATCAAGTTTCTGAGTGGTTACCAGGGGTAGGAGAGAGGAAAATGGGGAAGAGGGTGTCAGCTATGATGGGGAAAATCAGCACAGGTTTAAGAGTAGAGGTGCACACAGTCGATTAGCGTAATTGCTGTCAACAAAGTGTAAGCCAGCAAAAAAGTTGAGCTGAGAAAGCAGGGAGACAGATGTACTTACAACACTGACAATCAAGAGAAAGCAGCTTTCCAAGCTACTTATGCACAACCAAGTCCCTCCCGGGACGGGGTTCCTTGCTTTGGAGGTTTAGGGTCATAGTTTACTTGGACACCCCAATTAAAGCTGCCTAATAACATGTTTACTGCTCTGCTCCACCATCCAGCCCTTTGTTTAAGGCCTGGGGTCCTTCAAAGCTCTGCAAGCAGCCATCCAGAGCATGACAATTGCTCTCTACTTGCCAGGAACAACGGGGGAAGAATGTGTGGCTAATTGCCTCCATGAGCAACTATTTCCTTTGCCTGAGAAGCCCTGAATGGTACCCAGCTGACCATCATTATACATTCAGATTCCATAGAAGAATCCTGATCAAAAGGAAGAAAACACAAAAGAGAACTTCAAATTCTCATACACTCTAGACTTTCTGGAGTCAAGGGGACAGAGTGAACCCCGAGACTATGGCCTAAGATAATCTTTAAAAGTTAAACTAAAAATAGCCCCTGAAGTCTTCTCAAAACCATAAAATTGTTTCGTTTAATTAGTTAAAAAACTAAAACAGGTTTGCCTTGAACACTCTGCTCTTTTCAGAGCCACCTGTACGGGATCCAAGCGATAGCACAAGCGGAATGATTAGCCAGGCGTCGTTGGGGGTGGGGAGATGGGTTTATATTGATGGAGGAGCAATCACTCAGAAAAGGAGTCACGCACGAGAAGAGCTGCACAGCTTGAAGAATAGACTCGCTGCTGCTGAACCGCATGTGTAGAAATTGTTGAACATATCTGGTGTATATTCTCCACAAAATAATACCAAACCTATTATTTTTTAAACAGTGGCAAAACAAATAAATGCAACCAATAATACTAGAATCAACCTAGTTGAGGGGGGAGGAGCACATTTAGAAGTCGATACCTATAAAAGACATTTCTTTTAAATCTCAATTTCCATCCAAGCCATTGGACTTTATTAAGAAGAGTTTAACATGCATTCTCAGTTGAAGATTTCAGAAAGGCATAATACATGAGGGAGACATTGAATACTGTCAGGTAACAGCAGGTTTCGACACATTAGTAATGACAATATGCTATTACCCTTTTCTCAACACCTTCTGCCCTCCCTGTGTGAAATGGCGCTCAGAATTCATCTGGGACCCAGGGGAAGTAGTCCTTCTACCCACACATATCACCAGTAAGTATTAAAGAATACTGCTTAGTCATGGTGGCACAGGCAGTCATAAAAGAAAAAGAATGTAAAAGACACAGAATCCGATATGCTTTGGGCATGTGGCTTGTGCTTACCCAAAGGGCCCATTTATAAGAGGTATCTCCAAACAGAATCTTCATAGCAAACAAAGATTGTTTTCTTAAGTCTATGATGCATGTCAGTCATTGCTCCATGTCGCTTTCTCGGTTTTGGAATGTCCCAGGTAAATACTTTAAAGCACAGCTTTCATCGATAAATCACAGTCTTAGCTAACAAAGTAGAACTGCCCCACCATAGGGTAGTCAACGCTGTCAGTCTGTCTGGAAGCAGGCTGCCACATCTCTCTCACCCAGAGAGGCTGCTAGGTTTGGAACCTAAGAAACACTCACTTCACAGCCAAGCGCTTAATCGCCGCTCCACCAAGCCTCCTCCCTGTGCTATCAGTAGCCAATGGAAAATAGTGTTTGCATTTCCTAAAGAAGGCCATTTGAAATGGGCAACAGGAAATTAAGAAGGTTACACTAGCCAATTAGAGGAATGACAAGTATGCTGCAGCTAACTTAGAAATTGAAAGAGAATCAAGCTCAATATTTATACACTTGGGGGAGAGCATTAGGCTCCAGGAAACCATCTCATGTCATTTTTGTTTATTCACATTAGGAACATTGCAAAGCAACCCCTAAAACAAGCTAGACTCAAATCCAACATCGAAGTATGGTTTTTTTTCAACCTGTAATTAACACCAAGAAATGGCTCCTTTTGGTAAGTAAAGTCCTGGAAAGAAATCATAATTTAACCATCTGGGAATATGGTCTTTAAAACATGAGTACTTTTGGATAGTCAATTTCCAATCCTAGTCCTCTTATTGATCTAATTTCTTGAACAGAAACAAGTGCGTAAATAAAGTATTTCACGGTCAGAAGATTTTGACCAAGTTTACTTAAATTAAGAAATTTAAAGCATCTGACTACACAAATATTTATACTTCTCTATTCAAATGTCATTCTTTTTAATTAATCATTTTATTAAGTAACATAACTTCCAGCCAGGTAGAATATACAGAGGAAAAACAACTTCCTAAAGTGTATCTGAGGACCCAGCAATTCCTAGGCAAGGGAAATGAAAACATGACGTCAGAGATTTGTCCAAGAATACTCACAATAACTTCATTCCCGGTTACCAAAAACTGGAACATCTCAAATGTCTGTTAATGGGGGGAGAAGGGGATGACTCACGCAATAAAATACTAGCCAGTAATAAAAAGGAAGAAACACTGAAAACAAACTTCATATATGAAACTTATGGAAATTTTACTACGGCCTGGGACAGGAGTGCCTGCTCTATGGCGCCATGCTGTGAACTTCTAGGCATGCGAAACAAACCTACAATGAAGAAAGCCACGGGAGTTTGTCTCTGGCTGACAAGTTGGGATTTCTCTCGAAAAGGACATAACGGAACTTTTCTAGGGCGACATATTGCAGTGACGGTTATAATACATACATCCATTGGTCAAAATGCTTAGATGTGTACATAATGCATAAACATATGGTTTATCTTTAGAAAACTGTAAAAATCCATCCCATGTAGTGAGAATGGGTAGAAGTACAAGTAAAACAGTAGGGACAACTTTATCATTCTTGAAGGTGGGTGATGGGTACGGGCATTCATTGTACTTGTATTGTTGGTGTATGTTTCACATTTTCAAAAATAAAGACATTTTAAAACATATGTCACTGAAAGGTAGGATCATTCTTTTCATAGAAAGAGAACACACCTCCTTAAGAAGCTTTCTCTACAGCAGAGAACTTTTCTGGGTACAAATCCATGGAGATCCTGTGTGTGCGCTTCACATGAAGCAGTTCGAAATTGAGCTCATTATTCTCTCCGGCTCCCCTCACGCCCATCCCCAGCATGCCTCCCACTTAATGAGCCATCAGAGTGAATATGATATGGTTGCCTCAGCTACCACCAGCCCCAAATTAATTCTTCTCTGGTCTCTCAAATATTTATTTCTAGCAAATACTGGTGCAGATGGAGAAATCAGAGCTGCACACACTGGAGAAAACAACAGATTTGACAGTTAGAACCCCATCTTCGTCTTTATTCTTACCCCTAGCTGAAGACAGTGTTTATAAACTAATGGGAAAATGAATTTCCTAAATCCCCATCTTGCTATTTCCTTTCAGTACACCAATTAATTTTTTTTGTAAATTTCATAAACCCACTGTCATCAAGTCAATTCCAACTCACAGTGACTCAATATAACACCATATGCAAATTGTTCCATAGAGTCTCCAAGACGTGAACCTTCATGGGAGCAGCTAGCCTCATCATTCACCAAAGGAGTGGACAGCCGGGTTTGACCTGCAGAGCTTGTGGTCAGCAGCCCACCACTTAATCCACTGCACTACCAGGGCTCCTTCATATCCCATTCTTCAACTTTTTGTTAACCTCGGTTCCTTGTTTCTGAATAATACAAAGACGTACATTTTCAGAAGAATACAGTCCACATAATACTACTCAACATCAAAGATCCATTGCTGGACTCTGGACTTAAGAGTACACATGGACTCATGTACGAGTCACTGAGTGTGCTTCACTCATTTTCTAGTTTACCTGAGAGCAATGCCATAGCTCTTCCCAAGGCGTATCAGAAGACCAGACAGAAGCAAAAAGGAACTCAAGCTCAGCCACAGTAATCACAAGTACATTGTGTATGAATCCCCTTATAGGACCCAGACGATCTTACGTGCACTTACAGCATCTTATGACCAGAGGTAATGTGGTAATGCATGTAGACTTAAATACTTCTATCCATCAGTTCTCAACGGTTAGCATATGATAAAACATTGACAGAAGCTAAACGATCTCAAACATATATACTTTGTAACTTCTACTTAGAAATATAACTACGTAACTTTATATATGAAATATCGCCCAAACTCACTGCCAGGGAGTCAATGCTGAAGCACAGTGACTTTTTTTGACAGGGGGGAAATGGCCCTTCCATGTTTCTGAGGCTGTAACTCTTTAGAAGAGTAGAAAGCCTCATCTACTTTCCTGTGGTTTCAAACTGCTAACCTGGTGGTCATCAGCCCAATATATAACCACTATGCCACCTGTATATTTATATATTCTGATGAAATCTACTCAATGTGGTACACAATAACAAACTCCAAAGAAGTATTTCAGAAGACATTAATTAGCCTATAGCCAGAAAGGGCAAGTGATCCTGAGGCCAGCATACACATCCGTCCAGCCAACAAATACACATGAGTTTCTCTTGCACCCCAGGCAGTTTCTAGGTAGTAGAAATATAGCAATAAGCAAATCAAAGTTTACACCTGCATGAGGCTTACATTCTAGTGAAAGGCATGAGCTTGTAAGAATAGTACAGGATATTAAGTACCTCGGGAATAAATTAGGGTAATACTGAAAGGGTGTGAAGATTGCTAATTAATATTAGCTAGTCGGGAAAAAACTCTCCATAACATTGACATAGGAGTAATACTGGGGAAAAAAGTGGAGATCAGTATTCAAGGTAGGGAGGGGACAAGGCAAATGCAAATTCAAGCAATGGTAAAGGTAAAGCAGGGAGGCTGAGGGGTGAATTCAGCTGAATGCTACGGAGGCAAGGGAAGGGGAGGTGGTTGGGGGTAGATTATCTAGGGCTTTTGTAGGCCATTTTAGTGAGCTGGACAAAAACCTATTTCGTGTTTTAAAAGGAATCACTCTGCCCAGCTGTTTATGTAGATTAGGTAGCGGGAGAATAAAGACTACTTCACTTTAGAGAGCACGGGAGGCTCCGAGGAATATTTACTTGCTTCTAGGCTATAGTTCCTCACATACATCAATATTCCAGTAACTCAGAGTGGGCAATGGACCCAAACATAACAATTGCCAGGCTGGTGCAGGACCTAGCAGTGTTCCGTTCTCTTAGACACAGGCTGACTGAGTGGGCTGGTCAGTGGAATTGTTCAGTTTGCCAAGAGCTTGGGGGTTCAGAGTCATCGCGTGGGGGTTTTCTGGCTCTATTGACGTGATGGCAATGAGTTTCATCTACTGGACAGTGGCCCCTTTACCACAACTAATCTAAGATAAATAAGACAAACAATTATCCTTTTGGAAAACATCCCCTTAGAAAATAGCAGAAACAAGTAGTTGGATGTGGGGGCTTGATGTGAGAGATTTCATATCATCCCAGTTATTCCTAAGCCTTATCTCAGTGTGATACACTGCTGTGAAAATCCACTTAATACTCCTATACAATGAGATAAACGGGAAAAAATATACTGCAAACCATAAACGATCAACATTCCCCCAAACTTCTGTTTCATAGTGAATTCAGGAGATCCTTGTCTGGGGAGTAGAATGCCCACAAGGAACCTCACCCAAGACGCACTGTGATCACTTTCAGTTACAACAGGCTGGGGAGGAAACCCACAAAACCTTCTCGGGACTTTTACCCACACTGGCTTAAGAAGGTGTCAGAAACACACGATTTCCTGCACACTTTGGTGATTTCATTCTGTGCGCAGAGCACGCCGGCAAATTAAATCACAGCGGCTGTGTCATGAATCACAGCTGGCGTGCCTGTGGATTGCTTCTTGAAGGGGAGCAGGCAGCACAAAATCAGACGCTGATTCCACCCTTTAAAATCTCCTCTTCAGCATCGTGTCTATAATATTACTGGAGAGAGTTCGGAAACAAAAACAAAGGCCACAGTACAATTCCTTGGGGATTTGCTGAAACCTAATCCCACTTGCCAGAAACGGGAGACTGTCTTTCTTTCTTTTTTTTTTTTTTACCTTTCCAAATAAGAGGCTGCATCTACCAGGAGGGGGGGGCAGAGGGATGGAGAGATGCTATTCAAATGACAGGTTTCAATATATTGCTTAGCAGTAGAGTGATGGGCCACGGTGCTAAGTAGGAACTCTGGGACTTTTATAGCTAGGACTACCTCCATCGTATTCCCTCATTTTCACTGAATACTGCCAAGAATTGTCTTCATTTTAAGTTTTATTGACAAGGACATTTCTTTGGGGGGGGGGAGGGATTTCCTATCCTAACACCACTCCAGGCCTTATCAGATCTGCCTCCCCTCTCATTTTCTTTCCTCCATTTACAGCTCCCTGTTTTGCTTCATCTTCTTGTACTGACGGCAATCTAGCAAACTGCCTTAAATAAAGCCATCCTGGGGATAGACGAAGTAGAAATATAACAATTTCGTTCTCCAGGCCTAAATTTAAACCGAGCAGTGTAGCTAGCGGGAAGGGGCAGACGTGAAGAGTGTCTGGGTGCACTGCAAGGTCTCCCAGAGAAAATGCGATAGGGAACAAATTTAAAGGGCTCGGAGATGTGTGTGTGTGTGTGTGTGTGTGTGTCCGTGTAATCCTTCCCAGAGCAAGCACGTGAATCCGGGGGGGGGGGGGTAAAGGGGTGGGGGGTGAAAAAGAATCGAATTAGGCAGCGGCTCTGGTCCCACCTTCCCGCCCCCTCCCCATCGCGCTGCAGAGCTTCCCAGAAAGCTCAACATCCAAAGGGCTGATTCCGGGCACCGTCCCGCGGACGGAGCCCTCGGCAGGCCGTGTGGGGCGATCGGAGGGATGGGGATGGGGTCCAACCAGGCGGCGGGCGAAGAAGCCAGAGACACCAGGTGAGACCACCCGCCGAGATGGAAAGGACCTACCTGGAAGCGGCGAGCTGGTGGGTGCCGCGGGCACCTCAGGCTTCGCCACCTTCGCCTTCTCCCGCTGCTGCTGCTGGATGAGGCTGAGGTCCGAGCGGCTGAGCTCGGCGCTGGTGGCCGCGGGGACCAGGCGCGCCTTCAGCACCAGCGCGGCCAGGCCGAGGAGCAGGGCGCAGCGCGCCGGCCGCCAGAGCCTCGCCATGGCCGAGAGCCCGCGGGCCGCGGCGGCATATTGCGGGGCGCGGGCGGCGGCGGGGCCGGGGCTGCGGGCTGCTGGCAGCGCTCGCTCGCTGGCTCCGCCCCGCGCCGTCCGCCTCCTCGGCGCGCACCCTCCGCGCCGGGCGGGGGAGCCGAGCGGGGGGCGGAGAGGGAGGAGGGGGCGGCCTGCCTCCTGGTGCACGTGACGCGCGGGGCAGGGCGCGCCCCGCAGCCGCTCGCCCCCCGAGGCTGCCCCCCGCGCACAGGGCTGGGCGGAAGCTTCCGTGGCGCCACCCAGAGGAGACTTCCGGGGGCTGAGAGACCTTGGGGCCCCCTCGGACACCTTCGCAGCGAGTGGAAGCACCCTCCTCCTCCGACACACACCTGTCCCCAGAGGATGCAATCGCTGCCCCTCCTGCCGCGCTTGCCCCGGCACGACCGCATCCAGATTTGATTGTTTTTGCAGTCGGTAGTCAAAATATATATATATTTTTTTCACTTTCAAGTGCATAGGTTTTCCTTCTCCATTTTGGAGTAACGGATACAGAGCACAAAATCTCGAAAGCTGCTCTCTCTACACTGAATTTCTTTTGACCCCAGCAGGGAAAACGGGCTGGGAGACGTGGCTGGTCCTTTGTTCCCTTACAAACCAGTAGCTTTTAGAAAGGGGCGGGGACACCACACCGGGAGGGCTCTCCCCTCCGCAGGTGCCTCGCCGCTTCAGGGCTAATTTTGTCTTGTGACCACATTTTCGCTGCTTTTAGTTTATCGCCGCCTTAACCTGCCTTGCCGTCGGGGGAGGGAGCTTCACGGACACAAAGTTCTTTGGGTGCTAACAGTAGCTGTTATTTCAGTGACCCAGGCGTTGTAGGCAGGAAAGCCGAGAACACTAAGACAGGACCGAAAGCAGAGCCAACAGGTGCTGGAGAGCTGCGACGGGCTCCCAGCCTGCTCCTTCCGAAAGCAAAGCCTCTTCAAGACAGATTTTGCTGCATCAAGGCCTTCGTGGGTTGTAGCTAGAAATTACACTGTGGCTCCCGGATTGTGATGCTCTCTTTCTGTTCGAGAAGACGTCCTCAATTACACGTTGCCCAATGGTAAACGTCGCTTTTCATTTGTTCAAGCGAGTGTTTTGCTATGCTCTCTGTAAAGGCAGCATTTAGCCAGGTGCTTGGGATAACGAATTACAAGCTAGCAGCTCATTACCCTACGGTCGAAGGTTGGAATCCAACGTGGTGGGTGGTCGGCAAAGTCAAAGTATAGCAGCCTGCCCAGCACTGAGAAGTGAAGGAGCAGGGGTGTGGAAGGGGGCTCTGAAACCCCAGAGAGGTGAGGTGGGGGGGGTGAGAGAGGGGCTAAAAGACAGTAAGGACACCACAGATTGTGTGTATGTGTGTGTCATAGCACGGTATCCTGGGGGAACTAAGCGATCCCAATGGAAGGCAGTGCCAGCGTTTTAGACTGTAAAGGCGTGTGTGGCCTGGGTGCCCGTTACTATCAGGATCATAGCGCTGTGTGCCAACTGTCAAGCACTTTCTATACAACGGGGCTTCAAAAAGTTCGAAGACAAAGTTTATTAGCGTTTAATTCCAGTTTGGGGTATACTTTTTCAAGCCTGCTCACCCCATGTATTAAGTCCTACAGTATACGTGGATGGTGAACGCTATGACTGACTTCTCTCCACCAAATATGGGTTGCACATTCTAACAGGGAAAGGCGTAATTCTCTCCACCAAATAAGCGTTGCACATTCTAACGGGGAAAGGCATCCTGATGGCGCAGTGGCCAAGTGCTGAGCTGCTAACCGGAAGGTCACCGGGTGAAACCCACCAGGTGCTCCACTGGAGAAAGATGGCAGCTTTCCGGAGATTAGTGTCCTAGAAACCCAATAGGCCCCTCCCACTGTACCCTATAGGGCCACGTGAGTCAACGCAACAGTAATGAGTTTGGTTTGATCTCGCTTTCGTTAGTACTCGGCTGCAAACTGAAAGATCAGTAGTTTGAACCTTTCTTCTTGCGGTAGAACAATGAGGCTGTCTGCTGCTATAAAGATGTCACACTTGGAAACCCTGATAGGACAGGTATACCCTGTCCCATCCAGTCACTGTTTGTCAGAATGTATTCCATGGCAATGGGGTTTGGGTATACGTGTGGATGAAATGAGATTCTGAAATAGGGGTTTGTCATGTTAAGCCAAATCAGGGTAGGTTGTGTCTTAAAAAGTACTCACTTTTGAGATATAAAAATAGCACGCACACCAATTAGAAACAAATGGTGAGTCTCCAGAAATTGAAAGAGATTTCCCCAGGAGAAGACAGAGCGCCTTGTCCTACAGCCAGTATTCTCAATTCAGCAGGGACTTCGCGGCTGTTTGCCTTGTTGTTTGAGCCCCCCTAAAAAGGCGCAGGGCGGTTCTACTCGGTCAACGCCGCTTGAATTGGAATCAACTGAGTGGCACGGGAGCCCCCTCACCTGTGACAAAGCTATTTCTGTTCTCGCAAACCATGCAGACAGGCGATATCTCTTACAGCAGCACTAGGTCAAGCAGAAACTCGGGAGCCTGACCTTTCCTGGCGGCTGACTATAAACTAGTAAATGGAATGAAGCAGGAGCGCCTGCAGTTAGAAATCACCAAGTGCTCTGCGGGGAAAACCTTTTGGCTTTCTATTCCCATGAGGATTTACAGGCTCGGAAACCCACAGGAGCAGTTCTACTCTGTCCTATAGGGTCACTATGAGCTGGAATCGACTTGATGGTAATTATTGTTTTGGTATAGAAGATAGACTGACGAGAGTAAGGGAGATGGATTAGATGATTAGCAGCCTAATTAGAAGTGTTTGCCAAAGGCGAGCAGGAGCTCTCGAGGAAGCAATATAGCTGCTGGACTGGGACAGAGACGAGGAATATAGGTATGTCGAGTGTAGCATCCATATTGCTTGAGATCTGGGGTGGCTGCTTAGTTTATGGAGAATAACTCATTACACAGACTGAGAAGCAATCCAGAATGATGGAGCATGGCTTATTTTGTTGCCGTATGTGCGAGAGGCCAGTGTGAATGTGATCTGCGGCCACATCCACTAATCATGATTAATTCAGCTTTTTGACTGACTGGAGGGTGTGCCTTCCCAAAGTTTCTAAATTGCTGGAAAAGAAAATTTTCTTAGGCGTGGAAAATTATTCTCTGGTGAAAGGTTTGAAACTCGTACCTTAAGGTAATAATAATGAAAGGCATTTTGCATGTTATATCCTCACAGCCTATCTGCAACACAGCTCTTCTTATCACACTTAGCAAATGGAAACAGTGCAATTCAGAGGCTATGGATCTTGCTCAAGGCTAGACTCATCAAATAAGAATGTATCCTTGTGCCTTGTTTGAAATTCTTACCATGAATCTGTATTGATTTTTAAACAAAAAGAACACGTTGGAATACAAATGCCCAGAGGAGACTCCTCATGTTGAATATTGTCTCATCGTTGCTTTCCTTGCTGGTCAGGACAAGAGCAATTGGGGCAAAGACATTCCTGAGCTGAATGCAGGGAGCCTGCACTTGAATCCTTGAGCTGTTTTTATTTCATTTCCTTCCAAGTTACATCTGCTTCTATAGAGAATATTAAAAAAAGAAAAAAATGGAACTGACTCCAAAAACCCTGACTGGCAGATCAGAAGGAAACAACAGCGCCAGGATTCAGTCATCCTGCCCATGGCGGCCAGCTCCTCACTTGTTGGAAGCAAGGCCTCAGAAGATAATAAGCTGACAATACCAGGCACGAAGCTCTTCAGCACTAAGTTCTGGTGGCCTAGTGGACAACATTGGGCTGCCAACCTGAAGGAAGATCTGTAGGTGGAAATCACCAGCCACTCTGCAGGCCGAAGATGAGGCTCTACACCCATAGAGAGTTAGGGTCACTGTAAGTCAGAATGGACTCAATGGCAGGGTTGTTTTATGGACTATTTGAGTAGCTGGACTACTGCCTTCAAATCCACTCGTCCTCCGTGAGAGACAGTCGAGGCCATCTGTTCTATAAGGCGAATGGCCTGCACAAATTTTTTAAACATTTTATTAGGGACTCATACAAAACATCACAATCCATACATACATCAATTGTACAAAGCACAGCCGTACATTCTTTGCCCTCATCATTTTCAAAGCATTTGCTCTCCACTTAAGCCCTTTGCATCAAGTCCTCTTTTTTCTCCTCCCTCCCCCCTCCCCCCTCCCTCATGAACCCTTGATAATTTAAAAATTATTAGTTTGTCATATCTTGCCCTATCCGGCATCTACCTTCACTCCCTTTTATGTTGTCCATCCCCCAGGGAGGAGGTCACATGTAGATCCTTGTAATCGGTTCCCTCTTTCCAACCCACTCACCCTCTACCCTCCCAGAATCGCCCCTCACACCCCTGATCCTGAAGGTACCATCTGCCCTGGATTCCCTGTGCCTCCAGCTCCTGTCTGTACCAGTGTACAACCTCTGCTCTATCCAGACTTGCAAGGTAGAATTCGGATCCTGGTAGTGGGGTGGGGGAGGCCCGAAGCATTTAGGAACTGGAGGAAAGTTGTATTCGTCATCGGTGCTAAATCACACCCTGACTGACTCATGTACTCCTCTAGATTCCTCTGTGAGGAGATCTCCAGTGGCCAACAAATGGGCTTTGGGTCTCTACTCTGCACTTCCCCCTTCATTCACTATGGTAAGATTTGTTTTTTTTTTTATGATGCCTTATACCTGATCCCTTTGTCACCTCGTGATCGTACAGGCTGGTGTGTTTCTTCCATGTGGGCTTTGTTGCTTCTGAGCTAGATGGCCGCTTGTTCACCTTCAAGCCGTGAAGACCCCAGACATTATCTCTTTTGATAGCCGGGCACCATCAGCTTTCTTCACCACATTTGTTTGTTCACCCGCTTTGGCTTCAGCGGTTGTGTCGGGAGGGTGAGCATCATAGAATGCCAATTTAATAGAAGAAAGTATTCATGCATTGAGGGAGTGCTTGAGTAGAGGCCCAAGGTCCTTCCGCCACCTTAATACTAAACCTATTAATATGGGCACATAGATCTATTTCCCCATTCTCATATATATATATATATGCATGGACGTCTTTGTCTAGACCTCTATAAATGCCCTTTGCCGCCTAGCTCTTTCCTCTATTTCCCTTGACTTTCCTCCTGCCCCACTATCATTTTCCGTCCCCACCTGGGTTACAGCTATACCTCTTCGTTATGTTACCTTACCCTTGATCATTCCCCATGGCGCTATATGGGACAGCACCGGAGACACAATGTGGGAACTGTGACTGACCTGAGGCCACCACACCAAGGCAAAGCACTGGGGGAGTGCAGTGGAACAGCAAGGGAATGGAGCAGCAAGGTCCCCAGGGAATGCTGAAAGTGGACTGTGGGGCCAGGGCATGGCACCCCATCAGACTGGGCTGGAAAACACTCCTAAAGGCCAACAAACGATCCTTGAACTAACTACAAGCTTTTCTTTCTTGATGTGTTTTGTTTTGTTCTTTGGCAGTGGTTTGTTGTTGTTTTGTTGTATACTGTTGCTTTGTTTTGCTCCGTATTTTTTGTGTGCATGTTATTATCTCCACAGGTCTGTCTAAATAAGATAGGCTGGGTGAACTATCTGGAGGAAAAACAACGGGACCAACAGTTCCGGGGGGACTTGGGATAGGGAGAGGTGGGGGATAAGGAAGTGGTGTTAACAAACCCAGGGAAAAGGGAACAACATGGGATCCAAATTGGTAGTGAGGGGGGAGTGCACAGTTTTAAAATATCTTTAAAGCATTGACTTGCAGGAGTTGTCACTTATGTCAGCACAGCTGGTTAATCAAAGGATCAACAGCCTTAGGAGCTCTACATAAGAATGGTCTGCATCAGAACTGGGCCCTGGGGACCTCAGGGCTGCTTTGAACCCACCAGCTGCTCAGTGGGAAACGAAGTTTCCTACTCATGTCAAGGTATGAAGCCTTGGAAAGGTGCACTTCTGCCATGTCTATAGTGTCACGATGAGTTGGAATCAAGGTGATAGCAGTGAGTGTGTTCTGACTTGGTTTGTTGAGTTGGCATGGACTCAAGATTTTCCCATCAAGGGCACTTGTTTCTAAAATGCCCCATTACGGTCTGAATGGATTATGTTTAATTTCTGAGCAATATTACCTGGTACAATCAGGGCTGGTAGTTGACTAATTTAAAAAGTTGGCTTTAAGTCCTAGGGACATAAATATCAGCAGATCCGGTTTGATGGATCACTTTTACCTAGCCTTTCGCACCTTACTCTTGGAATTCCCACCAAATAATTAAGAAAAAAGATCACTGCCATAGAATTGATGTCAGCGCATCATACCTTTATAGGGCAGGAAAGAACTGCCCGAGTTTTCAAGGCTGTAACTTTCTCCTTTTTTCTGAGGACGAAGCTGATGATTTCCAACTGCTGATCTTGCAGAACGCAGCTCAAAATATAACCACGACGCCACCAGGGCGCCTAATAATTGTATGACCATGGAAATAGGGTTTTTGTACTCCACCACACCAGATAGACTACATTTGCTAATAACGCAAACAAAGTGTGTGACCCTCTTGTAGTGGAACCATGCAAACAACATGTGTAAACCATTAGGAGATTGGTCATCTTGCTTAAAATGAGTTCTCTGAATGGTAAGAGGCCCTAACTACTTTTAAAAAAAAAGCCAGAAGTGAAGTGTGTCCTTTGGGTTGACATCCTTGCACTGGACACCCCCAGGTGACATAACATAGGAGCCAGAAAGGAGTAGTAGCAAATAAGTACAGCAACAGAGGCAGCAGAACCAGGAGACCGGGAGGGTGCCTTTCCAGCCCACAAGCAAGAGAGCTGAGTGCCTTGGGCAGGTGGCTTACCAGCAGAATAGGGTGAGCCTGGGAATTGATTAGGGGTGATAAAGAGCTTAGTAACAGTTGCTTAAGCCAGGCCAAGAAGCCCAAGTGTTCAGGACTGAAGGCCCAGAGGCCAAGGGCCAGGACGAGGCCCAACTAGGAGCATGGCTGAGAAACTGTCCTGAATGAACTGTATCCCTAGTCATTTCGTATCCCTAGTCATGTCCTGAATTACAACTTGTTGTGCCCCTCAAAATACCTATAATCTTGATCATTGCTTGAGTTTTGTGTCACTGATGGTTTGAATTATTTTTCTGTCAGTTTGCATTATGATGGCGATGTCTGTACTAGAATTACAGATCTATAAAAACATGTGTTCACTTTTCAAGCAATATAATAAAGCAAAAATAATTCAGGTGAATATAAGGAAATTTAGAATAATTCAGAATTAAGAATTGTTGTATTTCAAGTAAATACATATTTACTGTTCTCAGGATGTATTTGGGGCAATGCACTCAGATGCTGGCCACAAGAACTTTGGTTCGAAGCAGCCAGCGGCTCTGTGGGAGAAAGACGGAGCTTCCTCTACCCACAAAGATGTGCAGTCTTGGACACACAGAGGCAGTAAGGTAGAACTCCCTACCCTAGTGGGTTAGGGTACATCGGAATCCGCCAGCCAGTGATGTAGTTTAAAGTTACATTTTTTGCTCGTTTTACATTTCTTTTCTTTCAGTGACTTAATACTCTTAAGAATTCAGACTATTCGAAAGCTATGTCTTTATTTTTCTCATATTTGCTTTTAGTGCTAATGTGAGTGAAAAGTAAAACAAAGCAATATCCTAGAAGGAACAGATAAAGGCTATACACAAAAAGGGCACCAAATGTTCCGTTTTATTGAACAGTCACAAGCTACACATTGGAAAGTCAAAAGAACACTGTACCAATTTTTCTACTAACTCAAACCAGTTAACAAAGGACAGATTTTAGACAACAACCCATTTATGTTTCACCCAATGTGGGTAATCACAAGAGAAGCTACACAAAGAAAACTACTTTCTGTTACTTGGGTACCATATTAAATTGATACGCACAGCTCCAAGTTACCTTAAAACATTTGAAAGTGTTTCAAAACAGGTAGGAGAGAGTTCACATACAGTCTCAAATGGAACGCAAAATGAAATCTTTTAGGGGTAAATAATACCACATATAGCCACAGCTCAAGTCCTCCCTCCTGCTAAAGAGCAGCATACAAAAACAACTGATCATTTCCATTTACATTAGGTTTGCTACATTAAGAAGGATTTTGAAATTATCTAGGTTTGTTTACATGTTATATTGCACTTGAGGGCTGACAACTAAAATGTTCAAGATTTAGTACCTATCCCAAGATGCTCATTAGGCATCAGAAACGACCACGAAATACACATTATAAGCTGCATGTCCATAGGGTCATCCTGGAAACGAACCCACAATAAGCTAGAAGGGATGCTCTCGAAAGCATAGAGTACTAGGTCATGTCATTCCTTTTTAAATCCTATGTCCAATTTGCAAGTTTTGTATACATTCCTCTTCTATCAAACATCTACATACAAGATATATCCAAAAGTACAAACAAGGCGACTCTGGGATAGCAAAGGTCCTCAGAGATATTCCAAGAATGACTTAATCTTCCTGGTTTAGCAAACATCCTGCAATAAGAACACGGATCAACTTACAGGTTCTGCTGGACTTACACAAACCAGGTGATCTGTTGTGTTATGTCATGTAAATCTCTCTCTCAGGGTCACGATTCACCATCAGAAACTTTGAGTCCTATTATAGAAGCCAGTATAATTTTTTTAACTAATATTTGAATTCTCTATATAAATATAATTATGTTTTGAGAATTCACTGTAAATAAACTATGACAATCAAATTTTGATGAATTGCTTTATCCTTTGGAATCAGAATGAATCAGCGTAACAGTAATAATTAACCATAAAATAACAGCAAAGGAAGAGAAAAATATCGATGCTCAGATAAATTTCCTCTCAAATATGAATTTTCAAGTAATTGCCTATAACTTTATTTAATCACTATCAAATAGTTTTATACGATTTCATTTATGTACTTTAAAAACTATCTTCAGTTTATAAGACTTTTATACTTCAAAATGGACTCTAATTTTAACAAATCACCAAGATGGTGATAGTTTGTGTTAGAATGTAAGTACATCTTTCTCATAGGAATTTTTTTCTGTGTGTGACAGTTTAAACTGATGTGCTACTTTAAGGGGGAAAAAAAGTTTCTCAACATTTTCCTCAAAGAGTTGGCTTTCAAATTATACATCTACCGTATTTTTATATTGTGAAAAGAAAAGGATGATTTTGCTTTAAATCCCATTGTCTGAAAGTAATTTAAAACATGGTGTTAATTTCCAATTAACAACATCTTTCAGATCCCAATACAGGATAGTACCTGGCAAGAGAAGTCATCAAAAGAAGAGAAGTGGGGAAAGCAAAGACTGTCCTTTTAGTCACACAATACCTATCTGACACATCTTTTCAGAAATGACTGCTACAAGGCGGAAAGAATGAAAATCAAAGCTGTTACAGAGTTAGTGGATGTATACATGTCCACCTAGAATAAAAATATTTTTTTGTAAAAGAATTAGTCATTGGTAATAAAAATACTTTTGTGTATGATCATTTAAGCTACTAATAAAATCTGTAATGCAAAAGTCATCAATTTTGAAATGTACTACATCTAGATATATAAATATTGGATATATCATCAGGAGGGACAAGTCCTTGGAGAATGAGGTCATGCTTGGTAGAGAGTCAAGCGAACCCGAGGGAGATCCTCAATGAGAGAGATGGATCGATACAGTTGGTGCAACAATGGGCTCAGACATCGGAACAATCGTGAGGCTGGCACAGGACTGGGCAGTTACTGTTGTTACACAGATGGCATCTAACAGCAATAGCAGGTCTAATCAAAGTCTTAATTTGTGTAATGCACTTAAATGTGCTTCAGTTTTATGATTAAATTCTGAAGATTCATTTATGCACTTATGAATGCAATTATATCACAAGATATGGCAAAATAAACTTCAATCATGTTTAAGAGAAAAAACTGATTATTTAAGGAAAGCATTTCTCACTTCCCAATGAGGGCAACCATTGAAAGTTGTTAAACCCTCAATGAAAAACATGATGTAATGATACAAAAATAGGTATAATTGATAGTCATGCCCAGGCCTTGAAAAACTGTGAAAGAATCACATTCTTCTGGAATATTGAGCACCCTGTTCCTCTAGAATACTGAGCACCCTACAACCATGTGAAACTGTAACTTGCCAGGTTAAGTTGTAATAAAGATGCCCTAGAAAAGGGAGCCCCGGTGGCAGAGTGGGTTACAGGTGACAGCGCTGCTCCTAAGGAGAAAGGTGAGGCGGCTCTTTCTACTCCTTTAACAAGTTCAGTCTTGGAAACCCACAGGGGCAGTTCTGCTCTGTCCTACAGGGTCCCTGTGAGTTGGCATCCACTCTATGGCTGTCAGGGGGTGGGGGTCTTTAAAAAGTAGCTTTTGTTAAAAAACCCAACAAAGATTTTCAGTAACAAATTTGTCAGAAAAATATTTTTTAAAAATAATTTTGATAGTTGAGGCTTTACCTTGCTTGGACGGAGGTAACAGCTATGAGATTAGAATTATGTTATTGCTAGCAATAAACCAATGAGCTACCTAAGAGTTTTGATTGCATACAGTTCTCATGAGTTGGGGGATGAGAGCTGGGGAGAGACTTTCGGTAAATTGTGAGAATATCTTATTGATCTTAACCCGTTCTCATGTACAGTTTTGGAAACACACAGAAAATACATATAAAGAAGGAAAATAAATTAATCCCAACCAAAACTCTAATCTATGAACATAACTGTGAATAAGCATCTCTATCAAAGAACTACAAACATAATCTTGCATTATAATGCCTTTTTCCCCCTATTGTAAATAGCCAGAAGAAAACAACGGGATCGGATGCATTTTAGGAGTGATTTCAAACTCCATATGGCTTTAAGTATCTTAATATTTTGATGAAATTAATATATTATACAAAGAGGGTGTTTTTGATAATAGAAATACATTTTGATAGTGAGCTTACACCTTTATAAGTTAATATGTAATAAAATAGGTTGAAGTTTAAATAGAAATAAAAATAGCATGTACCCAATTTTCATATTAAAATATTGTACCTGTGCTACTATAAGAAAGTAACTTTGATGGAATCATGGATTAAAATAAAAATCTTTTATCATGTAGGTGATAGTAAAACCCAAGTTCATGCAGCTATAAAGTCTTTAGTAGATTGAATAGCTAACTGTAGTGTGATGCATAGTAAAATTAAGTACCTGCACAAAAGATATAGATACTAAGGTCCGAATCTGCTTTAAAACATAGGCTCCCAAACTTATTTGGCCTACCGCCCTTTTCAGAAAGAAAAAAAAAATTGCTCAGTGTTCCCCTGGCAATTAACAACTGTTGTCCCAGAATCCAGGGTTCAGTGTTGGTATCTGCTTTTTCAGGTCCCCTGGGTCACTCTAGTGCCCGAGAGCACAGTACTGCCCACTTTGGGAAACAGTGCTTTAAAACAACAATGACAATACACAACGAAATCTAACATACTAAACAAGAAACAGCAATTATAAGAGGTTCTAGTTCCTGTAAAGTGGTAACTCGAGCATGACATGTCTTCCCTACCTTGAATAAGAACGACCACTTGAAATCTATCGTTTAAATAACTAAAAACACTAGTAGGCTGATGCATATTAAATGTATGTCTGAACTTATTTATAAGGAAAAGGTTGACGACTATTGCTCTATTTTGTGGTTAACACCAACAATCAGCCAACAGCAGTGCAGTCCTGGAATTTCATTCCTCGTGAATGAAATGTAAGCCTGTGAGGAAGTCAGTAAATCGCATGGGTTAGGATGTAGAGAAATTACAATCACAGTTAAGCTTCGGAGTTTCCTTCACTATTTTCTTGAGGTTGAAGTTGCTCCCTTTCTTGTTCTTCTTGAGGGGGCCGCACGCGTTTAAAAAAGCCCATCTGCCAGGTGAAGGAAAGCACACATTATTCCCTGAGCAGTAAAACATCTTAAAGACACTTGTGCATGACCACAAGTAACCAAGAGCGTTTAAGTGACCATCCACCCTCTCACTTCAGGCAATAACCAATGCCTGCAGTGCATCAGTAAGCAGCCCTGGTGGTGTCGCGGTTACGCATCAGGCTGCTAACCACAGGTAAGCATTTCAAACCAACTTCTCTGTGGGACAAGGGCCTGGCTTCCTACTCCTATGAAGAGGTCCAGTCTTGGAAACCCACTAGGGCAGATCTACCCTGGACTATAGAGTCGCTGTGAGTTGGCATCAACTTGATGGCAATGAGTTTGGTTCTGTGGTTTTATGATGCCTTCTTGCCCCTCTTTCTTTCTTTCTTTCTTTCTTTCTTTCTTTCTTTCTTTCTTTCTTTCTTTCTTTCTTTCTTTCTCTTTCCTTCCTTCTTTCCTTCTTTCTTCCTTCCTTCCTTCCTTCCTTCCTTCCTTCCTTCCTTCCTTCTTTCTTTCTTTCCTTCCATTCGTCTTGTCCTACCCCACTACTTACCCTGTGCATGACAAACACCAGGACAGCCAGTAACAGCAACCCTGCTAAAACGGCTAGGATGATCACCCACACAGGGACAGGCATGGGCGCTGGTTGAATGCCCCAGGTAACATTAGTGGTGACCTGTAAAGGGGGAAATTACATTTTAAGTTTAAAAAAACAAACAAAAAACCATTCCCCTCCTTCCCCAAAAAGCTCCCTCACTTATTCAACAAGTATTTGAGGGCCCACGATCTTTCATTTTAATGTTTTCGCATGATTTTCTTTCTCACGCAAGATAAATTGTGATCACATATTTTGTAATGAAAACATGCACAAATAAAATTCCTCTCATCAAGTCTATTTTTGACTGCCTCTGAAATTATTTTCAAATATTACAAACTAGTTCAATGTGTCATGATCTTATTTTTAACACTCAAATTGAAGATCTTCAATATGTTATCATTTACAGTCTGTTTCCAATTTTCTTCCTTTGTGAAGGGAATTTTAGAAATGCAGAACTCCTCTCACAAAATTTTAGCACATACTGAAAAATAAAACCCTACACGTCGGACACAATGATAAAGGTCTGAACTATAATAACCCCATGAGGGAAGTAACATGAAACTAGATTACAATCCTCTCAACTTGAGTTGTAAAAATTATCAATACAGCTGCATTGTTACATATATATTTTTAAAGGAGGCATCTGAGGTGTTTGAATGAAATGCATTTATTTCAAATCCCCAAGTAGCTGACTTACCAATGTGGAGTTGAAGATGTCCTCAATTGGAAGGTTTTTATAGGGAAACTCTATGACACTAAATGAAGCAGATGACTTCAGGGAGTAAGAGTGGTTCTGGTTTTCCTTCTGTACGGAAGTAACAGTGAAACGATTTCTCAATGACGGGGCATTTTCACTTTTGGGAAAAAGTGGAGAAACGTGAATGCTGCCTCTGACCACTCACATTCATAAAGGTCTCGGTCCACAGGAGAGACTTCACATACAGGATCGCACTCTTTCCCCGATCCAGGCGGCCAACCTGGCAAACAATCTTCAAGCATTCAGCGATTCCACAGCCCTTCCAAAATAAAGTCTTTTACTTTCAAAACAGATCACGCGATCATCTCTTTAAGCTTAAACATTTCAGAACTTGGCAATGCATTGTTTTTATCTGAAGGCGAAGGGAAGTTAAAAGAGATGATCTAGGTTACCTTGCCTTATGGGAATAATGCCTACAGGTAAGGGGTTATGGCTTAAATAAAGAAATTAGAGTTGAGTCTATAAATGACTTTTGTAATGGGTGGGTTGATCTTAACGTGGTTTGTTGTAGATCTATAATATCTACATAACATTAAAAGATTCATTTGTATTGGTAGATGTGGTAGTTACATAATGTCCTGTCAACCTGCAAAGGGGTGTGGGGGGGTGGAGTCTAGCCTATCAATCAGGTTACAGCTTGATGACCTCATTTGGAAGCATGAAGGAGATCAATAGCTCCCTGGAGGCCAGAAACACTGCCTCCCTGTGAGACTTTCCTGTGACAAGCCACATGGATCTACACTAATAGAGCCACAGCACCAGAGCCGGAGGAGCCATCTGGAGACCCACGCTAGTGCTGAGATGCTCCCACCACCACAGGATCCATAGACTTTCCACCCACTGGCCTGTGATCGTCCCACTGTCGGCATCATTGCATGGCTGTGTGAGCCTAAAGAGGAATTTATGTACTAGTATCGACATATGGGGTAATATCAGACTTATGGACTTGATCTGGATTGGGCTGGGATGTTTTCTTAATGTACAATTGCTCTTTGATATACAGTTCTCTCTTACAACACATATGTGTCTATGAAATTGTTTCTCTAGCCAACCCAGACTAACACACTATATAATTCAACATTCTTTCGGCAAACCCAAAACTTGGTGGTTTTGGTAAGACATGAAAAGTAAGATCACTACATGCTTGTGAAGGGGGTGGGGGGGGGGAGAAAGAAAATAATGAAATCTTTTAATTTGTGATTTGGGTGAAAATTTACAGAACAAGTGCGTTTCCATTCACTAACTCATAACACATTTTGTTTTATCGCAATCCTCACAGTGTAGCAGCATGTTTCCCACGTCTGTCCTACGGTTACCGTTTCCCTTTGCTCTGCATTCACATCCCTTCTTGTTTTCTGAATCACCGGGCAAATGCTACCCTTTCAATTTCAGATTGTTCCAATGTGTGCATATCTCCCTCATGTTATCATTTACCCTTATTGGCCTATCTCTGAGGTGAAAGTGGAGCCAAGGGGGTGAGTTCGGTTTTAAGCATGAAGACTGTACAAGAGCCATACTCTTGGGGGTTCCACCAGTCTTTACCAGAGCAATAAATCTGCTCTTTTATACTTTTGAGTTTTGTTCCACAGTTTTCTTCTGCGGTGATCCTTGTTTGAACAACAGATTGTGTTGGGTGAGCAGGGCTTTTGTAGTATGCATTTTTCTTGCTAGGCGAGCCTCCAGCAACTCACTCTGGGAAGGTGCTCTCCGGTCACAGTGAATTTTCTCATAAAAGCAGTTTCACTCAAACCCGGTTTTTGTGAGGGCAGATTTAAGAGAACAGCATGCAACTGTGAAATTTTGTTTCCTGCTCGGGAAAAATGCCACAGAAACTGTTGTGATGTTGAGCACAGCTCACAAGGCTATGGGGGAAACTCAAGTGCAACAGTGGCTTTCTCATTTCAAAAATGATGAAATGTCGATTGATGGTAAACCTCACTCTGGATGTCCATCAACTTCCAAAATGGATGAAATGTTGACTCATAGTGCATTTGGAGTTTGTTCTACCACATCAGACAGTTGATCACGATTTCTAGTTGGAGGTTCTGAAAAGATTGCAGAACACCGTGCAACAGAAAAGGCCTGCTTTGTGGCACACGGGCGACTGGTTTTGCCACCACGACAATGCACCTGCTCACGCAGTCATCTCAGGGAACCACTTTTTGGGGAAAAACAGCATGCCTTGCTTTCCCCAAGCACCTTACTCACTTTCAGAGTATTCTCCATTACACTTAAAATATTTGTCAAATCTGTGCTTTTATTCTTGGAAACATTTTTCAAACTCATCTGTTTGGATGGCTGACAGCACCTCCCTCATTTTTTTCCTAACCTCTTCTATGTTGTCAAATTGTCCTTTCATGTCCCTCTGTATTTGTGGAAACAAAAAGAAGTCTCACAGTGACCTATTGAGGCTTTCTAGGCTGTAGTCTTCACCGGAGCAGATGACCAGATCTGTTCTCCTGTGGAGAGGCTGGTGGGTTTGCAGTACTGAATTTGTGGTTAGAAGCTAAGGGTTTTTAGCCGCCGAGCCAGCAGGGATCCGTTCCCTCATCAATACTCCACAGTAAGTCTCCTGCATGCAAAGCTACACCTCAGAGCTTTCCCCCAGGAATGCACTGCTAGTAGGAAAAGTCCCAGGGAGCAGGGCCATTGGCGATGCGATGCACTGAAGCGTAAGCACATTGGTGGTGGATGAAGCACCGAAGTTCAGTCAGGTTGTCATGGTGCAACTGTTAACACTTTCACTGTCCCAAAGCTGGACAGACAAACCTTAGCAACAGCAGGGGAGGAATGCACTGCTGGTATATGAGAGGTTAGGAGGAGAGGAGATGTATAACTATTACAGATAATCAAATCACATGGATATTGCACAGTGCTATATATATAATTAAGGCTCCCGAGCAATTTACCGTATATGCTTGAGTAGTAGCCAACCTGAATATAAGCCGAGGCACCTAATTTTACCACAAGAACTGGGAACTTTATTCACTTGAGTCTAAGCGTAGGGTGGGAAATGCAGCAGCTACTGGTAAATTTCAAAATAAAAATAGATACCAATAAAATTACATTAATTGAGGCATCAGTAGGTTAAATGTAGGTTAAATTTTGAATATTTATTTCAGAGAAAAACAGTAAACTAGCTCTGTAAGTGGAAAAGAGGATAAACAAAAACAATATGGTTTCAATAATTATATATGCTGTTACTGCATGCGCTGCATTACTACATAAAGACTTACCAGATGTACACAACACAGCTTGTATAGTTTGAGGCCTAACACGGGCTGATGATATTCCAGAATGTGATGACATGACTGTTTGCATAGAGCAGCCTGTATTAGGGCTCATCATATACACGCTGCACTGCATACACAATGTTGACTGCATGTGCTTCGATATTGCATATGCAGTGTTAACGCAAATGTATGGGAAGTGCTAACGCAAAACATGCAGTCACACAGTGCGTACACAATGCAGCGTGTATATGATGAGCCCTAACACAGGCTGCTCTATACAAGCAGTCAATACTGGGTCCAAATAGGGATTAATAAGAAAATAAAATAAAACATAGCAGACTAAGTACTGTAAATAAATGTACTGCATATCCAAGACCAGAGATATAGCAGTACTTGTGTTCAGCAATGCTTGAGCGGAGCAAGGGGGCGTGGCCAAGGGATAAGGGTATAAAGGCTCCGTCATTGGTCACAGCCCTGGAGAAGAAGAGCTACTGCATCTGACGTTCAGCTGACAAGGATGCAGGGCACCCCAGGTACCAGCACACAGAAGTGAGCAGGTTCTTGCCCAGTCAGACACGAACAACACAGAGGCTGCCGGGGTGGAGGAAAGAAGAGCAGTGATATCAGCAGTCATTGGACCACCACAGAGGCTGTAGGCACCCACAGAAGAGCGGGAGAGACCAGAGAACCCCCACACTGCACCGGAGAATTGGTAAGTGGGACCCTCACTCAAATATAAACCAAGAGGGGCTTTTTCAGCATAAATAATGTGCTGAAAACTGGCTTATACATGAGTATATACAGTATAAATCCAATGTAATCCCCATCAGAAGTCTAACAATCTTTTCCAAACCTAGAAAAAGCCAACCCAAAAATTTACATAGAAGGACAAGGAACTCCGTATAACTAAAGAAATCTTGAAGAGTAAAAAAGAAGAACCTACACTTCTTGATATTATGGTCAATTCTCAATAAGGTGCTAAGTGCATTCAATGAAAAGAGAAAACCAGGGTTCCTGGTTTTAAAACTCTTGAAATTCAGAATATGCTGAGCAATCTGAGTGTGAGCAAATGGTTCCTTCCTCCTTGTTTGTGTCCTCCCAACTTATGTGAAGGCTGGTTGAACCCCCCCTCTTTCATGTATCTCCTAAGGCCTGCACTCCTGAAACTGTGGACACCAGGATCATGAGGGTGAGACAAGAGGTCAGTAAGATAATTCAGAAAATGAAATACTATTAACAATCTACAAAGATAGATCATTTGAAGAATATTTGAGGCTTATTTGATTTGGAACTAGGAAAGTAAAAGACTGAATGGTATAAAGACACATGTAGCTTTTCTGGGTATAGGAGTTGTTATTTTTGAAATGTTATTTGGCATCAGTCTTATAATCACATTTTGAAAATATTTAAAATGTGTGTAGTTAAAATGACACTTACCAAAGTGTGAACATCCCCCTCACTGAGGGTGAGATCCCGCTTAGTGATGAGGTGGTTCCGGCCACCCTGCCCGGCAACTGTGTCATTCTTTTCAGTCCCTTGTGAAGTTGAGACCTAGGATTACGTTCACGAAATGGTGGTAAATAAAAATAATAACAGAAAATGTTTTCACATTGACAGTTTGACACACACTCATCTGTTAAAAATAACCAATCAAAAGTGAGTTTATGTATTACAGAAATATTCACTAATATAAGGCCAAAAGTAAGGACAGAAAATAAATTAAAAGAGTCTTTGCCATGTAGACAGAATTTACCTCTATCTAACCCTGGTTTTTTTTTTCAACTTTCATAGCTGGAGGGGAAAGTGATGAAATACAGAAAGAGTTGAAGTTTTACATCTCATCTCTGGGAAGTGTCGATCCTGAACTTACGCTTTATCCTGTTACCTTTTCTTATTCAGTGTGTATGCTAGGATGAAGAAGACCCTATTCAGATACATATAATCACACATAGTGACATTCCTCTAGGCTCTGTAAGTGCAGACAATCCGGAGTAAGGGTTTCATCCTTTCCCACAGACAGAAAACGCCGCACACCCGTTTCTGTTAGTTGCTGAGTGGGCCATGGGGGACCCAGGTACAATGGGACAGGGCAATTGTGATACACAGGGTGTCCACTGGTTCGTTTTTGGAAGTCAATTGTTGGGTATTTCTTCCTGGTCTGTCTTAGTCTGGAAGCTCTGCTGGAAGCTGTTCACTATCACAGCTACATGCAAATTTCCAATGACAGATGAGTGATGTATCCTTGAGGTACACGGGACAGGAATCAAACCTGGAAGGTGAGAATTCTAATACTGATTCACCACTGACCGCCCCTAACAGACTAATAATATACACTGGATAAAACTCAATGTGATGACGTGGAGGTCAAATTGAGTCACTAAAGTTTATGAACCAAAGCTCACTGGATACTACGAAACTATACACACAGAATTAATCTTTATAATAATGCAAAGAAAGACTCTTTGATAGTGTACTAATTAAGAACTGTAAAAGTATTTTTGCTGAGTTTGTAGTAAACAGTTGTTTTTATTTCATGATTAGTTTTACACATTTAAAAAAAATCTTTAAAATGAAGAGTTGCTATTAAGCACATTACCTTAATTCTTAGAGGGTTAATCTCCATATCTGAAGTACAGTTCATTGGACCATCAATATCGTATTGAAGGATGTACAACAAGGTGTTGTTGTTATATTTGTAAGGCCACTGAAGATTCAGCATTGCCTTGCTGAATGAACTCGGACCATTGTTCCTCAGCTAGTAAAAAAAAGAAAATATAAAATACTTTGCGCAGAAATCTATTTTAAAATCATTCTTCTAATTAACTTTATTTTTTTCCTTCTAATTAACTTTAATTGTTCTATTAGGAACAAGATTTAAATTACAGATTTTCCAGTTACTCTAATATTTTACCTAAGCACATAACTTAAAATTAAAAAATAATCAAACAACAAATGGCTCTAAGAAAAGGTTAGATGGGTCCAAATGAAAGGCTAAATAAGAAGATAATATTTTTAAAGTTATTACCGAGCAAGGGAAATATCCTTCCAGTAGAAAGAAAATGTTGATTGTTCACTATTTTTTGAATTATAGTCATAATTGCAAAATATCTGCGGAGAACTAATTAGCTTTAGAAATTTTTATAAAAATTGATTTAACCAGTTACACGAGTGGTAAAAATGAACTTATGAACCAGGCTAAAATTCAAATATCTGTGAAGTATAAACACTGTACAGAATTTCCATAAAAATTACACCGAATGTGTTATTTTCAAAGCCTAGCCTGTCCCTGTTTGGTGGCTCTCTGAAGGTGTCACGAATATCCAACAGTGGCAAACCTCATAAATGTGCTGAACAACGGGCCCAACATCCTCTTCAGTCTCAGGGTTCTCCTTGTGCTCCCAGTTTGGGATCGGAAGGAAGATGTGATCAGGACTCGAGACTCTAAACAATGACCAAAGCAAACCTACCATGAATATCAAAATGATACAGTCCACTCATTTTCAACAGTACCCTGCATTCAATGAATCCAATCAGAACACATTTTTCCAGAGTTTACTTCTAAAAAGAAAATATACCTGTGCATGCATGCGTGCACATACACCAACTACTCTTTATTAAATGTATGTCGCAACAGATGAATGGGTAAGCAATTTGTATATAAGTTTGGTAAACTTATTTTCTACCTGCTGTTGCCATGCCCAATTCTTTCCCGCATGGTCACGAGATACATATTTGGGGCTTTGGAATACACATAGGACCCTCTTCTCTTTGAACGAGCTACAGTCCTAAACCACCAGTAAACCACCATTAAACTGCCAGAGAAAAACGAGGTCCTAGTAATTCCTTTTAAAAAGCTGTCGTGAGAATGAGATACTCAACTCAGAAATCATACTGACCCTCTTATTTCCACAGCAGCTAAAACAGCAAGATCGGCTTTGTAAGATACAACTGGGCTGACTCGGTCAAAAAGATTCGAGCTGAAAAAGAGAATGCAAACTTCAAAATGGAATTGCACACAATTATCCAAACAGAGGCAAATTCAGTGAACTAAAAATGAATAAATTAAAAGCAACCAGAAAAGGAAAAATTCATCAATCAAAATAATTATTCCCACTAGCGCGTAATTTCAAGGTGATCGTTTCATTTCTTGTCTTTGAAACCATTTATCTTTCTGATGTCTTGTTTTACAAACTCAAAACTGAGACTAGCAATGCTATAAACAAGGATTGAAATTGTAGCCTCCTCTATTCCATTAAGTAAACTATACAAATCAATTTATAACGAATAGTGTTTCCCCAATCACTATTATAAGCTAATAAAATTGGTTTGCATACCTCTGGATCTGTAAATCAAATTTTACAGAAGTATCCATCTCTGATTGCTGGTGCACACTGAACCGAAGACCGGCTAAGAGCTGAAAAGAGAGGAAAAGATGGCAATGTCAGGGAAAAAATGTTTAATTAGTGAAATTGTACATCAAATGTTGAAAAAAACCAAGAAATCTTCTAAAATTGGGCTTTTCCAAACTGGCAAAATGAAACTAAAAAGGACAAAGAAGATTCAATCTCATTTTCAATCAAGCCTCTAAGATACTTGGGCCAATCCATAATTGAGCCTATTAAACAATTATTTAACCATAATTAACACTTCCTTATAATATTAGCTATTGAACTAGTTAAATGTCAATGTTTATTGATTCAATGAAAGCACACCAGTTATGCAAAAATGATTTGGTAACTGAAATCTGATAGGTTAAAATAATAGGTCAAGAAGAAACAAAAGAGAGAATTTGGCTAAAAGAAAGGCATGTATCGAGCCAGAACTGGAATTTCTCGATGCCTCTCACAACTCCAGCAAGAATAAATGTCCTAACTCCAGCAGTGGAAGAATTGCTAAACTACAAAGATGACAATTGAGCAGCAGCGAAGAAAGCAGATTTCTTAGGGATTATCTAAGTGATATATAAAAAGAATACTTCTTGGACATTTTATTGAACTGCCTTCTAATTTGCAAAGCCTGGCCTGGGCCATTCGGCATAACATGAACTATCTTATCATAGATAAGCAATGAGTAAGACAGCAAGAAAAAATAAGAATGTGAGAAAATAAAATGATTACTTGTTAATGAAACATTGTACTATCGATGTATGCATGCAAGGAAGACCCCTAGAATTTTGGGAATTTGTGTAAGCACTCTTCCTTAAGACGCCAAGCTTACAGAAATAGTAAATTTTATTTGAAAATGTACTTTAATAATTCTGAAGCATTTAGCACTAAATCACCAATGTCTAAATTACCACTATTTAATGTTAAATTAAATGCTAGTGGAAATGCGGTACGAAATAGACTCTCTTGGTACAAAGGGTTAATGTGTCGGTTGCTAACGCAAACCCTGCATGCCTGAGTCCACCCTGAGGACGGGCTTCAGTGAAATCAGTCACTGAGGACACCTCTCGAGCACAGGTCACCGGGAGCTGGGATCTACTCAACAGCAACTGACTTACTGATTCACATTGGTAATGGTTTAGAGAATTGGAGAAAAGACCAACTGGAGCTTCTCAAGCTCCCCTGTTCCTGAAAGAGGAACCCAAAGAAGCCACGTTTGTCTTTGAATTCTATTTGCTACCATAGTGTTTAAAGTGAGTGGAGTAAACCTACCTCACTCAAGAATGATAGGTTTAGTATTTTCCAGAGTCTCTTTTTGAGGATTCATCAGTTCAAAATACCATAACGGCCCTATCTGTCTTTAAACCATGTCTCAACCCTCCATTAAACTGAAGGCAGTGTCAACAGCAGTTTGTTATCCATGCCATTGCACAAGATATCATTTCAGTATCTTGGTCAAAATGAAACAAAATTTGTACGTATCACTAAACTCACAATCAAAACCAACTTAATAACATCAATCTGACATGTTTATTAAAAAATTACTATTGACATATCCAGGGAAAACAATATAATTCTCTTTAAAGGAAGAATAATATGTGTTTAATTAAAATGTCTTACTTGAGTCCCAGCCTTCATTGGGTTTCCAAGATCACACACCACCTGGCGGGTTTGGTTTTCTGTTTTAAATGCACAGGAAAGTCTTGCTAAAGCCTTTGTAGAAAGAAATATTAATTATTGGTGGAAACAGAAAAAAAATAGAAACCACAAGATTATAATGTTCCCGAGCAATATCAAATAGTTGAATATTCAAGGTTTGGGTTTTTTTCTTTTTAACAAGGCAGAAAAATCTAATTGCACAAATGGAGGTGAAGGAGAAGCCAGGATTATGGACGACTGCCGCATGTCAATGTGTTTCTGAAAGCTCCCTAGAGGACTTGGATACCTAACTACATGACCTCTGAGAAATGTGATGGACAGGCTCAGACTTTCATCTATCTGACCCCGTTTTCACACACATAGCTAGCAATTGTAAAATTGTCATATCAATGCATTATGCAAAGTATTAGACTTGAAAGAAATTATGTGATAGGTACTTTATTGTCTAGTGATTTAGTTTTAGATAGAATGTCTAAGCTAGTAGTTCACTAAATAAGGGAGCAACTCATTGATATTAATAAGGCTTGTGGGTGCATTCCAACAAATAAATCTGTCTTAAAGAAGTCCAGATAGAATGCTTTTTAGGAGTCAGGATGACGCGATGTATGTATTTCAGACCTATTGTTAGGATGGAGCACGACATCAAGCTCGGTAAGGCAGTGCCGCAGCGAGAAAGGGGAAGACCCAGAGAGGATGGACGGACACAGTGGCTACAGCAATGGGCTCCAACAGAGAAGCAATTGTGAGGATGGCAAAGCAGCACTCAGCGTTTCCTTCTGTTGTGCAGCGGCTCATTGTACGTCAGACTCGACTTAACACCTCACACAGCTTGAGTGCACTTCAGTCTTTAAAGAAGCTGCTTGCTTACGTCACTGTTCCGGACAACCCCGATGAAATCCGCTTGTGGTGGAATGGAAACGATGAGTTCCGCTTCATAGGCACCCTCTCCTTGATTCTGAGCCTTAACAGTCAATGTCAGAGGGCTGTCGTCCCCGATATAGATCTTCTTTTGATCACTACAAGTGAATGCAAATCTGAACAGTGAAAGAAGGCTGCATGCGGGCACATAACTGTTCCAAGAGACGAGGGGCAAATACAAAGATAGCACTGACATGTTCAACAGTGTCTCAGGATAGCTTAAGACTACTTCACAGTTCAATAGAAAAGTGGAAATAGCAAATTGGATGCAAATCCAGTGCTTCTCTTCAGTAAGAGAAAACAGTGATGCCACGAGTATATCATTATTCACATATCTATTATTGGTATATTACTTATTTATACATACTTATTAATGCCTGGCGTTTCAAAAAGAAAAAAAGGATTGTCTATGATTCTCAGTTCTTTTTCATTTATATGTTACAGACGATGGCAATATCACTTTGAGTATGAGAAGATGCCTGTAGTAAAGCATATTCTCTTCAGAGAATATATTACTTTGTGACACTGCACCATTCATGATGAGTAGAAATGCCTCAAAGGTGGGTTACTAATAAAAACACAGATTTTTCTGAAGCTCAATAGTTTTATTCATAGAGAATCATGTATTGTCTCCTAATGTAGTTAATTCTTACTAAATTATATTAGTACTGGAACATACTTCTACTTTCATTTCTTGCTCAAGACCACTACTGTAAAAGTGATTATTTGGATCAAAAACTTACCTATCTACAGAAACTTTCAGCTTGGGTTTACAAATATTATCTTCACCACAGTCAAGTAGAATGTGAGCCTATAAGAATATTTTACATTTTTATACATGAAAGGCATCAATATAGCATTCACATGCTGTATATGTATGTGCACTTATATAAGAATATATTTATTTTCATATCTACTCATTTGTACACCTAATACAAAAGAGATCACAACACTTAAACAAGTCAGTATAGCTAGCCAAGAATTTTTAGTATATCATAAAATTAAATGAGAACTTCAAAAAAATTTATTGGCTTATGATTCACATATCATAGTTCAATATTATTACGAAGAGTTGTGCACTCTTCAACACAATCAATTTTAGAACATTTTCTTGTTTCTTGTACTCACTGTTACTAGCTCTCCATCTTCCCCCATCATTCCCCCAAGAAACCATTAAACCAATTACTGTCTCTATAGAGTTATCTGTCCTGGTTTTCAACAGAAAAACATACAAAAAGAAAAAAAATACCAACAACAAAGTTAAACCTCAATCAAAAAGCAGAAAATACTCAAAACCAGAACAACTTAAAAATGGGTCAGGGGGAGCTCAAAGGATGAGGCGTTAAATCCCAACCTATCTGTAGCACTCCACATGCCAGTGCTCGATGAGAATGCACGCCTGCAAGGCTACTGCTGTCCCTGGCCTATGCTTAGTGGGACTTCACCGGAGGCTTCAGCCACGTGGATTTCCCTTCACTTAAAAAACAAAAACTGAAACGACTTTAAAATGGGTCAAAAGGAGATCAATTGATAAGATTTCAACCTAACTCCATCTGCCATAATCAGCCGTATCATGCCCCGTCTGATGACACGGCTATTTGCATGCCTGGACTTTGGCCAGGGGGACTTCACTGGAGGCTTCATCCAGATGAGGACCCTGCAAATGGACTCGGGTCTTCCACTGTCATCCATGGCCTTCTGCAAACTGGGTGCTCACAATTTAAGCTCTGAAACAATCCCTCCTTCTGATTTAGATTTTATAATTTATAAGCCTTGGATCACATAGGCTGGTGTGCTTCTTTCATGTGGAATTAGTTGACTCCTCCCTTGTTGAAAATATGCCTTTAAGGCCCTAGATCAGCAGTTCTCAACTTGTGGGTTGCGACCCCTTTGGGCTTCAAACGACCCTTTCACAGTGGTCTCCTGATTCATAACAGTAGCAAAATTACAGTTATGAAATAGCAGCGAAAATAAGTATATGGAAAAAAAAGAAAAGAAGTATATGGTTGGGGAGGGTCACCACAACATGAGGAACTGTATGAAAGGGTGGTGGCATTAGGAGGGTTGAGAACTGCCCGAGATGCTATTCTTCCTTATAGCTGGACATCATTTAACTTCTTCACCACACTTTGCTAGAGTGCCCATATCTTCAGAGATCTTGCTGAAAGCGAGCATCAAGCAGGGCATGTCACAAGAGCTAACTTGTGTTAGACTGGGGCTAGAATTAAGTGCAAGTCCCAAATGCATTCATGTACCGATGGTTTCTGTATGTCTCAGGTTCAGTTTAGAAACATCATTTCCATTTTACAATAGAGAACATCGTTCATCATTATCCATCACCCCCCATGGAGAAGATAGACTAATAGTATTATTAATTTATCCAATAGTATAGAATTTAAGACACTGTTGTAAAACAGAAATGAAACAATTATAGGCTGTCTATGAACTACAATACATAAATTATTGGCTTTTACAGAATAAACTTTTAAATGACTGGACACTCACTATACACACACTAGTAACTGGTGATAGAGCAGAACATTCCATCTCAAATTAAGCTGTTATAATTTTGGAATGAAGTCTGGGGTAGAAGTGAAAGAAATAAGGGTTGACCTTGATACTGCTGCTAAGATGTATGATTTGGGGCAGATAAAGTTCCCGCTGGAGTTTCTCATTATAGACTGTTCAGACCACTGTTTCTGTACAAAGAGAGTCATATATAACCCCTATGGCTTATTTAAGGTATCATTTTAAAAATGACAACTTAACACATAACTGAATGTATAAATGAACAAGGAATACTATGAAGTACTGAAGTTTTTAAGACCTGGAAACACAGGAAATCCAGGACAAATAAACCCCACAGGGCCAATACTGAGAGTAGCGATACTAGTAGGGAAGGGGAAAGTGGGGGGAGAAAGTGGAACTGATCACAAAGATCTACATATAACCCCTTCCTGGGGGCCAGACAACAGAAAAGTGGGTGAAGAGAGACAGCGGTTAAGACATGGGGAAAAAAAGATAAATTAATTACCAAGGGGTTCATGGGGGCGGGGGGTGAATGAGTTGATATCAAGGACTCAAGTAGAAAGAAAATGTTATGAAAATGATTATGGCAACATATGTACAAATGTGCTTGACACAATGGCCGGATGTGTGGACTGTGATAAGAGCTGTACGAGCCGCCAATAAAATGACTAAAAGGAAAAAGAAAAACCTGTTAAAAACTAAGAAAAAGAAATATACCAAAAACATGTATTCTATAACATGAATACATGAACCACTGCTGGCACTGTGGGACAGGCATGGCCTGCTAACCACAGGTCAGCCGTTCAAACTTTTAAAGACATGACTGCTGCAGACATGACTGCTCCCATGAAGATTTAGTCTTGGAAACCTCATATGGGATGCCTGGGAGTCAGAATCAACTTGATGGCAGTAACTTTGAGAGTTTGGCTGCTATTTTAATGTTACATTTTCAACATTAATATATGTAGAAACCAGCACACACTATCAATGTGCAAAATGAAATTTTAAAAGTGAAAATATTTTAAAGTTCCAAAATGTAAAATTCACAGATTTGAATTAGCCTTATGTTGCTTATCATATAGGTTCTTCTCAACTTTGAAAATAAAAGCACTTTAGGAATCTTAGAAGGGGAGACAGAGGAAAAATTAGGAAAAAGAATTCTAAGGGACCAAAAATATTCATCTGAAATTATGAACATGACAAGAGGATAAGGCAGAAATGGAATATAACCATTTGAATGCACAGATTTTACCCTGGTTTGCTAAAAATATTATGATAAAGTCTACATGAAAATTATTGTTTAATTTGGTTTTAAGAAAGTATTACCTATATACTATAAAAATATGTGCGTAGGTACATATACACACATTTTACAATTAAAATATAAGTCAAAGATAAAATGTATTTCAAAGTTGTATAATAAAAGAGTACAATGTTTTGGGAGTAAACTAGTTCTTTGTTGTTTCCTTGAGCTAACTTTGTGTGTGTGCATACACACACACACACATATAGATCCTTATATTTCTGTACATCAGTCTGTAAATTCTGCATAACTTTAAGTACCTCTGACCTGAAAATTCTAATTTCTTCTCTGACTTCTTTAGAATAGAACTTAAGACATTACAAAGTAGTCCTTACACTGACAAAGGCTGAAATTTGAATTTTTTTCCTTGAGCTTTCCAGATTTTTGGAACAGTGTCATTTTGAACACATAATCATATTTGTTTTATACAGACCCAAGTGAAAAGCCAATGATGTCTTATGGCTAGTGCTGTCCTTGTCTGAAAATGTCTCAGATTATAAAACACAATCCCTTCTGTTTAAAACCATACATTCAAGACCCTTTCAAGGAAACAGAGAGTGAAACTCGTGATGATAAACTGAGAAAGCACAGTACCTGACGACTAACATTGGCAGGAGTGAACTGGTTCAGGATAGGTTGCAGGCCTGTTGCATCAGCAGCTGTTCGATAATCTAACCGATACTCCATAAAAATAGTAATTGGTGTGAGCTTGTCCCTAAATTCAGATTCATCCTAGAAGTGAAAAAGCCTCAAATTAATGATGACATGGACTTCAACTGAAGAACCGCATGGGCATGCAATACAAAACCAGCAATCGCTGCCCTCGACCCTTCAAATCTATGAAAGCTCTCGATCACATGTCCCTTCTCAATGCCCGGGGTTAAGAGGCTTGCTTCTTTTCCTCTCCTTCTTTCCCCGCCTCGATCTATCTTTCAAAAAGTTAATCTATCATTTTAACAAATCCATTATTTTAGTTCTTACTAACCACCCAGCCTTTGGGTTCATTCTGTTGACTCTTTCTAACCATGAACTTCTCTAGCTCACTAATTTGTAGTCTTTGGTCTTAAAAAAAGGGGGGGGGGCTATATATGTACCTCACAGTCTGCTCCTTTGACATCCTGTACTTTCTAATACAGAATTTTTATTTAATTTCATTCTAAATAGGTTGCATGGTGACTACATTTAGCTCCTAAGTTATTTAAAATAATTATTTCTTAATTCCTATCATTGTACTGATTTTTCTAAAAGTGGGTTGTGTTCAGAGAGCATGTCCTCTATTATACTAAGTTTTTGAAATTGATATAAACTTCCTTTATGAACTATACATGGTCAGTACTTAAATTTTCTAATTGTTGGCTAGGTGCAGGGCTCTATAGATGGTCATCAAATCAAACTTGCTAATTATGTGTCTGCAAAATCTTTACTGATGGTCTTTCTTCTGTTAAAACATCCATCGTTTGGTTATACAACATATATTAATGTCATTGAATCTCACATGTAAAGAAGGCTGAAATGGCAAGTGTCTTGCTCTATTTTTTTTAACATTAAAAAAATCTTTTTATTCCTCTAAACTAATTCCTAAAGTGGGCAACACCACCCCCTCAAGGCGCTAGAATGATGCAGGTGGGCTGCAGAAGACACCTACACTTTCTCCTGGGTTATGGGCGAGGGTATAAACATTCTCAGTTCCCAGGGGGCCCTGATTACATTTCTTTTTCCCCTTAAAAGGGACAACAGGCCAAAAGAATTTGGGAACGTATGCTTTAAACATTCAATACAAATGCAAATCCGGTCAGTGGTCATTGTAACACCTCCAGCCTTCACAGGCTCCCCTCTGTTTTTTCTTTTAGTGGCTTGTGTCCTTGTATTGGCACATTTCAATGTTTTTGTTTGCTTGTTTAAATGGAATTGATATTTGGTTGAACCTACCCTGTGAAACCATGGTTTCTATTGGATGGCTCTGCTCTCTAGGGGCTGTGCACTTGCCCTGCTGGAGCTAGGGTGCTCTTCTGTTCAGGGAACCCTTGCTTTTATGCCATGGCTGGGCTCAGTGTTGCATTCAACTCAGCCCAGGGAGTCGGAACGCCACTGCAGGGATGTGCAACTACTGCTCGACCTGTTCAGCCGCCGGTCCTCACCAGCAACACTGGCTCACACATTTCATTGCAACTCACAATTCAGATTTAGGCAGTGGCGTTTTTAGTTGATGGATTATGTTGTGGACTCTGGAAGTTTCCTTTACTTTCTCCACAGTCCAGTAGAGCTTAAGAAGTATTCTACTCATAATTTATTCAGTGGAAAAGTCTTCTGGAATATCTACACTGCCAGGAATAGGAATAGAAATCCATTGCTCAGCTTTAACACTTTAAAAAGTGTCAAATTTTCTCGTGTATATTTCTGGCTTTCTTTTTGGTTTTGCACCAAAATGGAAAAAAAAATTTTTCCCCCCAGAAAGTAGAAATGATTCAGATGAAAAACGATCAGTCTGAAAAAAATTTGTGTATGTGTATATATACATATACACACATATGTGTGCATGTGTATATGTGTGTATGCACACATAATATATATGTGAACATATACATATATATAAATAAAATGGAGCCCGGAAGTAGTACCTTACCCGCAAATAAGCTATCAGTTCCTCACACTGCATCTGCCCCCCTCTTGAAATAGTCATGTTCTTGGAGTGGCCAGGGGACCTGTTATGGAGAAACAGTGCTCGCCGAATCGCTCCCTTTTGCTTGAGTTTATCCAAAAGAAGCTCCACCTGGAAGGCTGTAACAGCCAAGGAACATATAAGCAACATATTCTTATAGACATCTATCTGATCTAGATATCTAGAGTTTACACACATACCATTTACTCCTCAGGAAATAGTTTGATTCTAATTTGTTGTTGTTGTTGTTTTTAATATATACACATTATAGTAAAACTACCAACACATTCATTCTGAATAAACATTTGATCACTAACTTTAATCCTAACATCCATAAAATATATTAGTAGTAAAATAAATATTATGAGATGGTTTTTCCTGTTAAACTGAGGGTAAAAACTTTATAGCATGAGATACAAGTGAATTAATAATGCTGACAACAGGACTATTGTTGCTTGTGAGTAAGAGCTTTTTGCTATGAGACGCTACCATGTCTGCTGCAATTCATCAGACTGACAGGCAAAGAAGCCTCTCATGAAATAAGTTTAATGAGAATAGCAGGTAATGACCAGTGACCAACATGTCGACCTGAATTCATGATGACCCCATATCTGTCAAAGTAGAACTGTGTTCTAACAGGCTTTCAACCACTGAGTTTTCAGAAACAGATCACCAGAACCTTCTTCTGAGGCACCACTGAGTATAACCGACCTTCAAACCGTCAGTGAGCAGCTGACTATGTTAACTACTTGTGCCACCCAGAGACTCCTTAAAGGGAACAGAATCCTCTTAGTGGGCATGCAAGGCACTAGTCTGAAGCATGTAGCTGTTAGGACTACAACTTTCAAAGAATATTCCTTTAAGTAATTTCTTCAAAGGAGAGGTGCACAGGCCTTTATAACTATTGTCTCCTTCCGCATTTCTTAAAATGTTGCAGCTTGTTTCAAATTTCAGTGAAAACTGTGTTATGAGTTAATTAGGTTCCACTTCTATGCTGCCAGTCTGCATTGTCCTCTCAGTGTTTCTCAAACACACCTCAAGCCTCTTAAATCATCATTTCATCTGTGTAAAATATTCCTGCAGACTGACACTTGATTTGTCACCCTTTCAGTGAAACATTTCCGAGATACCCTAGGGAAACTCTCATGCACAAACCCAATGGTCTTGGTCATCTTCCCTGGTTTACTACTATTCCTTATCACTTGTCACTATCTCACATAAGGACAAGTATCAGTAGCGCTTGTGAAACACTTCTGTTTTGCTCTCTAGGGTCACATAAAAGCCGTTTTAATAAAGAACCCCATAAAGAGTTTGCGGTGCATCTCAAATTTAGTAGTTAAAATATCCTTTCCTCTTACAAGACCCATCTCTACTCCTAGAATTGTTTTAACCAGTTAGCTGGCAACCAGAGTACACATAACCCAGAGTAAATTGGGAAATGATTTCTCTAAGACATAAAATATAAACTCATTACACCCTTCACTTAGAACCAATGCCTTTTCCCCCGAATAATTATTTATCTCACATTGGTAATTGCTTAACTTTTCTTAATCACTCAGTGGATCATTTTGCTTACAGAAGTGCCAATGATGAAAGTATTATTTCTCAACTGGCTAAGAGTTCCTAAATAAAGGACATAATTATGGTGCAAGTTTTAGTATCTTTAAACATGCATTGGCAAGTGAAGCATAATACCAACAAAGTAATTATTAAATATCCAAAAACATTGCTGAGGAACGTAAATGCATGATCATTAGAGCAATATAATTTTCCTAGAGTTTAACTTACTAAGTATCCTGGGAAGTGCTCCTTTTCCATCAGCCTTTAAGCAGAATCTGACATTAAAACTGCAAAAACAACAAAGACAAAAGCATATAATATACCTATAAATTCTAAATTCTAGTTTAGACAGTTTATATTGTGAAGCCTTCCTATCTTAATATTTTAAAAATTTTATTTATTCTGTTGAGAATATCCAAACATACATCAATCTAACAGTTTCTAACATGTACAATTTAATGACGCCGATTACAACCATTCTCACACCGCTTTTCTAAGTTGTTACCTCCCTTTAAAATGAACCTACGGATCTCAAAGGTTCCTATCTAATCTTGTCCATTTGATCCCACACAGATCCCACCACAGCATAATGCTAAAGTCAGAAACTGTTCACTAGTTCAGCCCAACTACTGTTGGATTTTAAAAGGACCTCAGGAAATATTTATGACAGTTACATAATCTCCTGTCAACTTGAGCGAAGGGATAGAGTCTTGCCTGTCAATCAGAACATAGTCAATAATGCCTCTGTGTGGGTATGGCTTCTCCTGAGGATTCTAAGAACTGCTATCTTCCTCCCTGGAGGCGGGACAAGACACATGGAACCAAGCCGAACCTACCCTGAGTCCTAGAGCTGAAGGAGCCACGTGAAGGAGCCACGTGGAGACCCTGCCAGTGCTGAGATTCTTCCACCACCACTGGATCCACAAGACTTTCCACCCACAGGCCTGTGATCTTCCTGCATTTGGCATCATCGCATGCATTGCTTGAGTATGAAGAGGAATTTATAGACTGGTCTTGGACATATGGTTTAATATTGGACTTAAGGATGTGATCTGGACTGGGCTGGGATGTTTTCTCAATATACAATTGCTCTTTGATATAAAGTTTTCTGTGACACACATAGAGGTGGCTCTGTATTTGTTTCCTTAGTCGACCCAGCCTCACACAATATTTTTGGTGTAAGTTTTAAAGATGGCTATAGTTTCTGAGGTTTATACGGCCACTATGAGTCCTGAAAATATGTGGAGTCCGTAAGAATTCAAAATTCCATTTTGCTTCTTCCCCCTTTGGACAGGATTCTTCTACAGAATCTCTGATCAAAATGTTTAGTAATCATAGCCAAAGAGTAGCCACATACTATCCAGTTCTGCTCTCATGACAAAGGTAAAAGATGTAACATTATTTTTTAAACATGAAGCTACATCGAATAATCTTAACTCATGTTTCATTAATTTAAGCACATTTAATTTTGTGGTACTTTGATGAGAAGAAAGAAGAAAAAGAGTCTCCTAACATCCGGTCAACATTCTAAAACTTGGTAAATCAGAATGAAGAAAATGACAGTTCGGATTTAAAGTAACATCTAATAAATGACCTAACAAGGCTGCTTTAATTAGCAAGTCCTTTTAGGCAGGTTGTGTGTGTGTGTGTGTGTGTATCTGTTTTTCTCACAATTTATTAATGGGTAAAAAGTCAAATTTAATGTGGTGAGTCAAGATAAGATGGCAAACTGGATGATCTCATTTACCGCCCCAGCAATTAACTCACTGGACACTGAATGAAAATAAACACAGACTGAAATTTCAGGACGCTGGACAGCTATTGGCAAGTTGAGGTGGGTCCATTGGCAGGGGCGAAAAGGATGGAGGAAGGGCTCACTCATCAACCACAGTCATTTTGGGGCAGGGGCTGGGTGACACCTCAAACAGGGAGCACAGACATGGAGCTACTCTGAGGAAGTTCTAGCCGATTTACTATTATTACTTTTTAAAAAGCAGTGTAACGATCATGGGAGTTTGCAGGCCACATAAAGCCGGCTGGGTCAGAGTGCTGCTGAATTTTGCTGAGGTCATGACTGATGAGTACAAAGTCCACGAACGCAAAGGCAGCAGGAGGAGATGGAACACTTCCATCTTGCTAGGACTAAAGATAAGGTCCACGGCGGGGCGCTGTGGGTGTATCTGTGCAGCAGTCCTGACAAGGGAAAGACACAGTGCCCCACACTGTCGCCACAGAGAGTCGAGTCTTATTGCTTACAGCAGCATCTGTGAACATCTAACTTTCCCAACCCTCCATTCAAACCCAACTCGGGGACTGAATTCCACAAACCAAATACACAGAACTACTGCAGGACCATGGAAAGACATGTAAGGTAAGAATGCTAACTCTTGCTTCTCAGAAGACAACAAACCCACTGATGCTGGGACAAACTGGCTCACAGCAAACCTGCACGGTGGAGGGCACTGCCCTGTGGCACTCCCAGGCTGTGAAGCTTTGCCAGGTGGTCTGGAGTCATTCCCCCAGAGTGAGTAATGGATGTGGGTTCTGGTCTTTCAACTGGCAGCCAGGTGCTTGGGCTTCATGCCACCAGGATGTCCAATTGGAAAATTCTTCCATAATAAACAGGATGCATAACAAAAGGGAGGGGGGATGGGAATGGATGGAGAAAAAAGTAGAAAGAACAAAATGACTCAAGGCCAAGAAAAGATCATGACACACAGAGAATCATAAGAGAAAAAAGAGTAATCAAAACAGGAAGGAAAGAAACTTTCCCCCATGGAAGCTGCAATAATGCAAATAATTGTTCATTTCCAGACTTTTGGTTTAAATGTATTTAAAGAAAGCCAAAAAGCATCATACCAGAGGAGCAGGGAGGGGAGAGTTGAGTTTAGGAACAAATAAAAGGAACAGAATGAGAAACTGAACAAAAAAAACTGAAAATTTTTTAAAGAAGAGAACTACTGAAACTGAAGAATAATATATCTGAGTTAGAAAAAAAAACAAGAGAAACATTCAGCATTAAAAGTCAAACAAACAGAATAAACGAACCAAAAGACTAACTAGCTGAACCTACTAAATCCCAAGAGAAATGGGAGAAAATAATAAAGAAAAGCAAACAGAACTAATTATGAAATCTAACATTAGATTACTGGAATCCCAGAGCCCCGTGATAACAATGAAGCCACAGAAACCATTTTCTAAACGACAGCACAAAGAGTGTCCCAGACCTGAACAGGGAAGCAAGCCTGAAAATATAGTTGCTACATGATTTCTATTCAGGAAAGACAAAATGATCAACTCCAAATTCTTAAAAACCAAAGACAAGAAAAGGCCCTGAGAACAGCCAGAGTAAAATGCACTATATCATACTACGGGCATGAATCTGTGCAGAGTTCTCCCCAGGAACTTGAGGCCAGAAGACAAGGGAGCAACATATTTAAAATACTGGAAAAAAACAAGTGTCAACCAAAAATCCTTTCCCCAGTGTGGTGAATGGAATTTCATAATGTCTCTTCTATCTATGTCTCTTGTAACACCCACCAAAGGATTGGGTGGAACTCTACAAACAGGGTGTGTGAAACACTAATAGAGGGGATTGGTTACTTGCAGTTGCTACTCCTCAGACTACAATGGTGAGCTGTCTCAGCAGGAGATAGCAATCTCAGGACCATCTGAAGTAGGGCACATTCCAGATCTCTATCTGAAGTGGTGAAGGCCAAGATCAGACGCACAAAAGACTGAAGCAAACATACGAGACTAAACCTAAAAGCATAGAGACGATCAGTGTGAGGTGGAGCAGCAGACTGGCTCCCTGGCCCAAGGAGGCAGGTACCAAAAGAACTGGTAAGATTCTTGGCTGAGAAGAGGTGTCACAGTGAACCAATGACTGTATCCTTATGGTTTATGAATCCTGACCACTAGTAACCTGTTAACTCCACTAATCAACCCGCTAAATTGTGAGTCTTGTCTGTGAGTTCAGTGTAGCCAATGCAATGAATTATATAGCCCAGCATAGAAGTTCCATGTCTTTGAAGGAAGGGTTGGTGTCAGAATAAATATATAAAGATGGAGGGTTGAGGCACATCTGACCTCGCCGCCTGGGTGTTTAGTCACCCAGGAAATGAATAGAAAAATCAAGACATTCTCAAACAACCAAAAGTTTTGAGAATTTTCTACCACTAGACCAGTTTTGCAAGTATTACTCAAGGTATTCCAAATAAAAAAGCAAAGGCATTTAAGATTAAGTAAACTGAATATAGGTTGTATATTGATATTAATAGAGATACACACGCAGAAATGGGGAAGGGAAAAGAATATTAGAACTAGATTTATTATACTAAAGTCCTATCCTAGCTATTGCTCATATGTTCTACACTATTATAAATATAAATTGTGTAATACAACATGTGGTAATCACTGAGAAATAATAGAAAAAGAAACACTCAGAAGAGAGCAAAATGGCTCATCACAAGAAAGCACCCAAATACAATTAAAAACTCAGAATATAAAAACAAGTAAGTATGAAACACTCAATAAATAGCACATTGAAATGATCAGACATTTCGTTTTCAGTTATAATCTTAAATGTAAATGGTCTAAACACTCCATGCCAAAGACAGAAAGTGGCAGAAGGGATAAGAATGCACGATACATCCTTTTGCTGTTTACAACATACGAATCTTAGACAGACACTGAAATATGGAGAAAAATATTCCAGGCAACCGATAAACAAAAGAGCATGGTTGGCCATACTGATACCAGATAAAATAGCCTTTAAATATCTATTACAAGAGATAAAGAAGGACATTACGTAATAATAAAAGAACTGATCCAGCTCTATGTGCATCTAACACCAATATGTTAAAGTACATGTATCAAATACTGGAAAAATTAGAAAACGTCAACCAACATCAGAACTCCTATATATTTTTCTCCAGCTCACATAGATCATTTTCCAGAAAAGGCCATATGGTCAGACACAAAATCAAGTCCAAATATACTTTAAAAGGTTGAAATCACACTCTGATCATAATGGTAAGAAGCTAGAAATAAACACGATAAAGAAAGAAAGAATCATCAATAAATGGAAACAAAAAAATATATTACTTAAACTATGGGGTCATAGAAATTCAAAAATGAAATGTAAAAATTACTAGAATCAAGTGGGAAAAAATTCTAGTCAAAGACTGCAGCAATATATAAAACAAATCAAACACCATGATCACATGGGACTCATACACTGAACTGCAAGAATGCTCATTAGAAAACCGATCAATATAACCCACAAAAGAACCCTAAGATCATCTCAACTGAGGCCAAAAAGGCATGGGACACCCTTTTCTGATAAAAACTCTCAGCAAAAAATGGCATATATGCAACACCAACAGCCATTTAACCATCATTCATTTAAAGGAGAAAGCTTAAGAGTCTTCCTTTGAGAATGAGAATGAAATGAAATGTTCATTGTTGTTGCTGTTTGGTGCCTTTGAGTGGTTCTGACTCATTCAATTGTCTGCACAACAGAACAAAACACTGCCTGGTCGGGATTCATCCTCCCCACTGTTCTCATGTTTGAGCCCATTGCTGTAGCTACTGTCTCAATCGATCTCATCCAGGGTCTTTTTCCTGTGCCCCTTTACTTTACCAAGCAGTACGTCTTTCACAAGGACTGCACTCTCCGTACAACATGCCCAAAGTACATGAGACCAAGTCTCATTATCTTTGCCTCTATAGAGCATCTGGGCTGTCCCTCTTCCTAGGACAGGTAGATATGTTTGTTCTTCTGACAGTCCAGGTACTTTCAATATTCTTCACCAACACCATAGTTCAAATGCATTGATTTTTTTCTTCCATCTTCCTTATTCCATCAGGCAACTTAAATGCCATAACCTGAGTCAGACATACTGTAGGCCTCACAGTAAAATCTTGGCTTTTAAAGGGATCTTGTGCAGCAAAGTTACCCCATGTAATGCACTATTTATCTCTTGACTGCTGCTTCTATGAGAATTGATTGTGGAGCCAAGCAAGGCGAAATCCCTAACAACTTCAATCTTTTCTCCATTTATCATGATGTTAACTATTGGTCCAGTTGTGAGGATTTTCATTTCTTTAGATACAGTAATCCATACTGATGGCTGAAATCCCTGATCTTCCACAGAAAGTGATTTAAGTCTTCCTCACTTGGAGCAAGCAAAGTTGCCAACTGCCTATCAAAGGTTGCTAAGAAACTTTTCTCCAATCCTGGCACTGCATTCTTCTTCCTATAATCCAGTTTCTCTGAGGAATTGCCCCACATACAGGCTGAAAAGTATGGGAGGAGATACAATCCTGACACACACCTTTCCTGGTTTTAAACCACACAGTATTCCCTTGTTCTGTTCACACGTATGCCTCCTGGTCCATATAGAAGTTCTGCATGAGCACAAAGTGTCCTGGAATTCTCATTCTTCTCAAGGTTATCCAGTTTGTTATCATCCACAGTTGAATGCCTTTGTAGAGTTAATAAAATGCACTTAAACATATTTCTAGTATTCTCTGCTTTCAGCGAAGATACATAAGGTATCAGCAATGATTTATTTCCCCTATTCCATATCTTCTGAATCAGGCCTGAATCTCTGGCAGCAACCTTCTTGCATAAGGTTTTTTTTAATGTTTGAATTCTTCTCTGTGTTGTCCACTCTGTATCATTTTATGCTGTTTTTACAATCTGCTATTTTTATTTTACCATTTCTTAAAATAGTTTTATTAGGGGCTCATACAACTCATTGAAATCCATACATACATACATACAATTGTGAAAAGCACATTTGTACATTCATTGCCCTCTTCATTCGCAAAATATTTACTCTCTACCTAAGCCCATGGCATCAGCTCCTCATTTTTTCCTTTCCTTCCCCCCTTCCCCCTCCCTCATGAACCCTTGATAATTTATAAATTATTATTTTGTCATACCTTGCCCTGTCCGACGTCTCCCTTCACCCACTTTTCTGTTGTCTGTCCCTCAGGGAGGAGGTCATATGCAGATCCTTGTAATCGGTTCCCCCTTTCCAACCCACCCTCACTCCACCCTCCCAGTATCACCACTCACACCACTAGTCCTGAAGGGATCATCCGCCCTGAATTCCCTGCATTTCCAGTTCCTATCTGTACCAGTGCACATCCTCTGGTCTAGCCAGATTTGTAAGGTAGAATTGGGAATCATGATTGTGGGGGAGGAGGAAGCATTTAAGAACTAGAGGAAAGTTGTATGTTTCATTATTGCTACATCGCACCCTGACTGACTCCTCTCCTCCCAGATACCCTTCTGTAAGGGGATTTCCAGTGGCCCACAAATGGGCTTTGGATCTCCACTCCACACTCCCAACCTCTTCACGATGATATGATTTTTTGTTCTGACGATGCCTGATACCTGATCCCTTCGACACCTAGTGATCGCAGAGGCTGGTGTGCTTCTTCCATGTGGGCTTTGTTGCTTCTGAGCTAGATGGCCGCTTGTTTACCTTCAAGCCTTTAAGACCTCAGACGCTATATCTTTTGAGAGCCAGGCACCATCAGCTTTCTTCACATTTGCTTATGCACTCATTGTCTTCAACGATCGCATCATGGAGGTGAGCACACACTGATATGATTTTTTTTTGTTCTTTGATGCCTGATAACTGATCCCTTCGGCACCTCGTGATCACAGAGTGGTGTGCTTCTTCTATGTGGGCTTTGTTACTTCTGAGCTAGATGGCCCCTTGTTTACCTTCAAGCATTTAAGACCACAGATGCTATATCATTTGATAGCTGGGCACCATTAGCTTTCTTCACATTTGCTTATTCACCCTCTTTGTCTTCAGCGGTTGTTTTGGGAAGGTGAACATCATAGAATGCCAATTTAATAAAGTATTCTTGTATTGAGGGAGTACGTGAGTGGAGGTCCACGGTCCTTCTGCTACCTTAATACTAAATCTATAAATATATGCACATAGATCTATTTCCCCATCCTCATATAGAAATATATTTGCATATGCACATGCCTTTATTTAGACCTTTATAAATGCCCTTTGCCTCCTAGCTCTTTCCTCTATTTCCTTTAACTTTCTGCTTGTCCCACTATTATGCTCAGTCTTTATTTGGGTTTCAGTAATTCCTCTTGGTTACATTACCCTGGATCAAGCCACACCAGGCCTCCTACACCCTCCTCACCACCAATTTGGATCACTTGTTATTCCCTTGTCCCTGGGTTTGTTAACACCACTACCTTTTCCCCTGACCTCCCCCATCTCCCATGTCCCCCTGGACCTGTCGGTCCCATTGTTTTCTCCTCCAGATTGTTCATCCAGCCTATCTTATTTAGACAGACCTGTGGAGATAATAACATGCACAAAAACAAGACAGAGTACAACCAAGCAACAATATACAATAAAACAACAGACCAATGACCAAAACAAAAAACCCACAACAAGAAAGAAAAGCTGTAGTTAGTTCAAGGACTGTTTGTTGGCCTTAAGGAGTGTTTTCCAGTCCAGTTTGTTGGGGTATCATGCCCAGCATTCCCTGGGGATCTCGCTGCTCCATTCCCTTGTGGTTCTTTTGCACCCCCTTAGTGCTTTGCCTCAGTGTGGCAGGATCAGATTGGGAACAATGTCCACACTGTTTCTCCAGTGTTGCCCCCTGTAGGGCTATGGGTCAGTGAGGGGCATCATGTCTCATAGCGGGGCCAGCCATGTGGTCCTCTCTGTCGACTGGCTGCTCTAATTGGGAATATTGTCCTCAAGGTCTGGTGGGCCAGGATGTGCTCCACTTTCTCCTCCTCCCTCTTTATCTACTCCCATGTGCTCTGATCAGATATGTCCCTCTTCCGGAGCTGCAGATTCAGTGCTGTCCTTTGATATAAATTCTATTTTTTTAACCTGAAATAAATTCTTCTGGGGGTAGTTTACCTTTTTAAGTTGGGTTTACTTAAAAGTCACAGAAAATAAATCTTTACAATATTGATAAATAAAATGAATTTTAAAATATGGAACTAATGCAATTTTAAAAATTGAGCCATATACTATTAAAATCACCCTGGGAACCACTTTGGGAAGTTCTTTGCTCACAAAGAGAAATTAGAAAGACTTTTTAGATGAAAGTAGATTGATTGTATATTACATTTTTCTTTAGAAATTAGTAAAAGACCAAAAATAAGTACAAATTTCAGTAAAATAAAATTGCTTCACACTTTAGTGATTCATAATATTAAATCAGAAATTAACATTTTAAAAATTAAATGAGTTCTGAGATCCTATCAGTGATTTCTCCTTTCTAAATATATGCATGGAGCAAGCACATATTGTTTTAAGTATAATTTTACCCTACTTTATAAAGGATTTATAGAGACTTCTTGGGAGCAACATTTCTATAATGTGATCTATGACATAAACAGAACATATCTATGGAAATTGCCTTAACAATATTTTAGAACCATCTTCATTTTCAATACCCCTCAACAAATTTTTAACTTTTTAATGATGGCTCAATTAATAATCACAACAGTTACTTCCATTCAACCAAAGGCCTTACCAGGAAACTTTGAGAGCAGTGCCAGGTAGTGAGCAGGTCTTATTCTCTTGGTTTAAAATGCTAGGAGATACATCAAGGCCTGCATTCACAGTGATAACAGGCCTGGCCCTGGTAAAAAGTAAATAAATGTTACATTGTTGCAAACATTTCAGGTTAAAAACATGCACAGATAGTACACTGTCTAATAAAGAAAAGAAACAACCAATGCTTCTCGCTTGGCCAGGACTGCCTTGATTTTAGCACTGAAAGTCCTTGTGTCTAAGGAACCCCTTAAACTGGTACAGCTAAATTCAGTCTACTGATGTAGTTAAGTAAGTTGTCGATAGCTACTCCATTCCAAATAATTCCATGGGATAAACGAGTACTATAAATCTATGTGTCAATATGCAAGAATCTCAAAGCTACAGCCAACATAGAAAAGACTAGGTCTAAAGGATATGTGTGCGTGCATTCACACACAATATTTTTCTTATGTATAGGGTATTTCTGATAGGACATACAAATAAACTAGTGACTGATGTAGAAGAAAATCTGTTTTTTAAAATCTGCTATGTCACATTTTGTATTGTCTGAATTTTCACCAAGTGTACTTTTTTTTATTAAGAATCATTTTAAAACAATGAAACCAAGTTAAAATTCAGTTTGAAAAATTCAGCTGTCCAGGTTTTAAACCGGTATGGAGCTATGGCAGGCAAAGGTCAGTGTATCTGTTTTAAAACCATCAGTCCTTCTGTGCACACTTCTCCTAGAGCAACAATGACGTTGATCTATCTCAAACTCTGATCATTGTCCTACCACGTGTAAACCTGGCTCACAGAAGTTGAAAACAGCTCAATCCACTTAGTTGGTCAGGTAATATTCTAAGGTATAATGAATTGATGAGATACAGAGAATGACTGGCAACATGCATAAAATTTGAAAACAGAAATAGGTGAACTTCACCCTCTGTCCCTACTAAGGATCTTTAGTTGTGCACCCATCACACAGCGCCCTGGTAGTCATAGAACACAGTGTCAGAAGTACCCAAGTAATTTCTTGTCTCTTGTAAGAAAATAAATGTAAACTCATCTGTGTAAAAAATAAAAACAAAATGTATTTGAAAATATAATTTAAAGAATAAAGAGGGGGGAGTCTTGACTGTGTTTCTAAATTAAAATATCTACAGCTGTCTCTTGCGTGGGTCTTCCTTGTGTAAACACTATTTTCCTGCAACAAACTGTGAACAAGGAGACCAGGTGGAGCAGTGAGGGGTTTGGCTGGTCATGCCACTCTGACCCCCCTCTCCTCCCACCCCACCGGGTTCCAAAGGAGAAAGAGCTAGTGATACGCTCCGGTAAAAATTCCAGCCTAACAAAGATCGTGAGCAGTCCTTTCATCAACACTCCCAGAGCACAAGCCTAAAATTCAAACCCTGGCCAGCCAAAATCCACACCCACCATCATCAAGTCAATTCCAATGCACAGCTACCCCAGAGTGTTTCTAAGACTACAAAACATGACAAGAGCAGGCTGCAGATCTTGAGGTTACAACCTGACACCATACCCACAGTGCACCAAGCTTTCCTCAAACATGGTATTTGCTATGAAACTGCCAAGAAATTCAGAATATCCTTGTATTACAGGATATGGAAATATGCTCACCTGTATAAGACAGCTCGGTCCACACCAAAAGCCCCCACAATTAAATCTTAGGAGAGAATGTAAAAACATGTAAATAATAATAAGGGTTCCTATGTAATAATGAATTCATATGTCACTCTGTAAAGCCCCCAAGCATAGTAAGTATTGACATAAATTCTTAAAACTATATTTCACTAAGTTGTTGTAAGAGGGCATCTACAAAAATACTTTTCTGTGAAAATTGTAAATATGCTATTATCGATAACAAAAGTTTACTGTAAAACTAGGCTTTCATATAAGAGACATGGTTCTTAAATATGGCAATTTAATACACGGCAACCACAATAAGGAAGTGCACACCTACCCCAACAAACACAGTCACAACCAAAAAGTTTTATGAAGCGGTTTTACAATTTCAAGACGTAAAATAAAACCCAATAAGTACAATACAAATACTTTAGAAAGTCATAAAACATACACATACATGCAAATCTCCAACTCTTTAAGCTCACTAACCATCAAAACTTAAATTGAAACAAAGTAACAGTTTCTACCTAACATACAGTGTAAAATTACTCTGAAATACACAAAAGTGGCACCCAGGAGTCCAAGTTTGGGAAAATGATCACTCTCCCTTCCTCCTGGTGAATGTAAAAACAGTTCACAAAACCTCCTTTTGGAGCGAGTGGAAACATAAAGTGATCATGTATGTTAACAGCCTTGTGAAAATACATACTGCCTCCTTGAACAACTGCCTGCCTCCTTTGTTGCGAGACAAGAACTAGAGTGGTGTCTGGCTCGTGTCTTAATATTCTTTTGAATTATTATTATGATTATTGTTAAATAATTTTATTGGGGCTCACACAACTCTTATCACAATCCACACATACATCAATTGTGTAAAGCACATTTATATATTCATTGCCCTCATCATTCTCAAAACTCTTGCTTTCTGCTTGGGCTCCTGGAATCAGCTCATTTTCTCCGCCCCCCTCCCCCACCTTAATATTTTGATTAAAGAGTCCAAAGAAGAATCCTGATCAAAAGGGGGAAAATGCAGGCCAGAATTTTAAATTCTCATGGACTCTAGACTCTACGGAGCCAGGTGCATAAGCCACTAAAACTATTGGCTTTGAGATAACCTTTTTAAGTCTTAAACCAAAAATACTCCCTGCCAGCTTCTTAAAGCCGAACACCATTTAGCTTAACTCGTAAAAAATGTTTGCCTTAACCAGTCTCCTCTTGTGAGCTACAGAGACTTTGGAGGGCACTGAGCGTGTGCTCACAAGGGAGACGCCACTCAGGATATGAGGGTGGCTGCAGCTGCACAACTTAAAGAATATAATGCATTCTGTGTGTTGGATTGGTGCACATTTCGCTGTGTACATCTCAACAAAAGACTATCTGAAGAAAAAATGGGATATCCTTGGACACAGCAATTTGAGACTAGTGTCCTAACAAAATTATCAGAGGTCTGCATTAGAATTACATACTAGAATATAAGTACCCAACATGGCTAAGTGAGATATGACATTACCCCATGTGAGTGGGCAACGAATTAACAAGTGGAGATGTCTGATATTTCTAAATGAATATACCGTATATATAAGCTGACCCAAATATCAACCAAGGCACCTAATTTTACCACAAAAACTGCATTAATAATGTGCTGAAAAACTTGGCTTATACAAAAGTATAAACGGTACTAAGAACAGTAAACGGCTCATACAGGAGTATTCACGGTACTAAGAACAGTTGAGTATACTGTGAACATATTATGAATAATCTATGTAAAAAAATGGAAACACGTGTATACATGGAATAAAGACTAAAAAGAGAAAGCATTTCTATATGTTTTTAAGTTCTATAATTACTATTACATTTATAATAATTTTTTAAATGCACCAAAATCCCACTATTTTAAAAATAAGAGAATTAACGCCAGGCACTATTTCTAGAAGCACTTCAAAATACTTATAAATATTGAGCCCACATTAACTTTTTTAACAAGGATAATACAGATTTTTTGCATTATGTTCATTTAAAGAAGAGAATTCTTCATTCCTATATCCTTTACGATACAGTAAAGTGAAAAGGACCCAGAAAATGGTCTAGCCTTTTCTAACTAACTCAAACATGAGGGAAGCTGAGCAAATTGCCTTCCTCAGTTTCTCGACTTCTCCAAAAATGGTACAATGATATAATTAGCTTATATTATTCATGAATAATCTTGTGAAGATTCAGAGAAGCAATGCATATATTTAAAACAATATTTCAAAAGGCCACAATGATCCGCTAAGGAAAATGAGCTGTCTTTGCTTTGTATCTTCTTCAGTGATGAGAACATGGTCTTGGTTATGTTGGGGTCTTGCTCAATACTTGAAATACTGAATTGAGATGATTTGTAATATAAATCAAGAGAGCAGCAACTGATGTTATTGGCTAACAGCTGAAAATTTAATATACATAGATGTACCTGGATATCCATTTTTGTCTATATCTGTTGCTCCTTTCATTGAATAGCCAAAGCTTGGTGGCATGCTACGAGAAGCCCACTGCCCTTCGAGGATTTGAGAAGGTACTGCATTCAAGCCTGCTGCTCTTCCGTTGAAGATATACACAATTCCTTTTTTATCTTCACCCCCATATGGGGCAGCAATTGCAATATCTGAAAAAAAATTGCAAACGTTTTCCTTTTACCCTTTTTTAGGCTTTGAAAGTATAACTTCTAAAAGGATATGTACATCAAGAACGTGCTTATTAACAAACTACTCCCGACCAGAAGACGCCTCTAGTGTGGAAAGACTGAGGGAATCACCTGTACCTTTTCTAAACCCTTCATGCTTTTGCACATCCTCAACTGCGCGCACGGGCTATCAGCCATCTCATAAGGAGAGTCCTATTCCTTCATGCAAACTACTTCTTCCTTCAAACAGTTCAGGTGCTATTTTCTGAGGCTTCTGCTTCTCCTGCATTTTCCTTTCTTTTTTGAGAAGTAGTGACCAGGATTACACATATCCATCCCAACGTTTACAAAAGTGAGTAAATTAGCTTTATTTATATTGTTTTCTGAGTCCCCCTTAATGTTACCTAGTGTTGTTTATAATGGGAGGAGATGGAATAGGTGCAATCTAGGAGCAACAAAGGGTTAAAGTCTTCAGGTATGAACAAGAAAGGATACAGCTGGTTACTAAGAGCTTATTATCCCTAGATACATAAAAACAGCTCTATGAAAAACATCATCTTCACAGTCTATCTGGGCAATGGGAGCCCTGGTTGTATAGTGGTTACTCATTTGACTCCTAACCTCAAGGTCAGCAGTTCAAAATCACCAGCCACTCCCCAAGTGAGAGAGCTTTCCACTCCCGTGAAGAGTTACAATATCGGAAACCCAGCTATGAGCTGGCATCGACTTGATGGCAGTGAGTTATTTGGGCAATCAGATCCAAGGAGAAACTATGGAAGACCACAGTGGCCTCTCTGGCATCCCTGCTGTATCTCTTTATAAAACGAAACAAACAAAATATGGGAGTCTATTCTGACTCACAGTTGACACTGTAAAGCTGACCTTGTGGGTTTCCAAGGCTACAAATCTTTACTGGAGCAGAAACGCCTCATTTTTCTCCCAGAGAGCAGCTAGTGGATTGAAACTGCTGACCTTGCAGTTAGCAACCCAAGTAGTAAACCAAAACACCACCAAGGCTTTGCGAAATCTCTATAAAACCATGGTATTTTTCTTGTTATTGTTTATATTTGTTGTGATGGCAAATAACACATCTTAATTTTTTTTTTACAAGAAAGCAGGAGGAGCAGCAGCTGCGAGCATGCAAGCGAAGAAGGTTTCTTCAAAGTAGATAAAACACCCTAGGCAGGAGATGACATAAAATACCCTAGACAAAACCCAACACACCACCCAACCTCCCTCGGAAAAACCAGGAAGGTCGACTGAGCAGGTACAGGAAGTCGTTCACTTTACTCAGGGCTACAACTTCAAATCTGACTCTGTTTCCAGGGCGCATTTGTTATTGATAAACGGTTGGGTATTATTTTAGATTTCTACTGTTACCTTTATACTTTTGATCCATATGTTTTATGCTAAGTTCTCTTGATGATAAAAAATGTGAAGACTCTATTTAGAAATCACAATGTCCCTTTGAGTAGTATTTCTAACACTGAATAATACTAAAGGTTAATCTTAGAAATGGTGTTCTTAGTATACACCACAAAACAATCTAAAGAGGCAGGAGCATAGTCTTGGCAAACATAGTCCTTCCTATAACAACGACTTGTGGTTCTTGGAGTTATCCCTATGTATTGATCATTACACAAACCAACCAACCATTAAAAAATTTCAATTCTGTGATCCTACAAAGTTGTTTAATGGTGTTTTTTTTTTACTCTTGGTGAATCTGAATTTCACATTACAGATCTATAATAAAAGGTGACTGCTTTTAAAGATGCATGCAGTTATTGAAATGAAGCTATGGGCTTGCGTCCTGAACATGTATGCTTTCCATAGGGAGATATAAACTACCTCAGAATAATTTAGGCAACCCGATCGAAGTGAAAGCTTTAAAAGTATTCATCACAAGCCAATTCCACTACCTTTGAGGTATGTGTGACACATACCTGAGGCAGGACTTCCCTGGACAATGCGCTAAGAGCGTCTTTTACACTGCAGCAAACTGGACGAACAGCAGAGGGCACTGCCACTAAGCGAGGCACTCATAACCAAAGACTCGCTGCCATTGAGTCCATGCCGACTCACAGAAACTCCAAGGGATAGGGCAAAATTGCCCTGTGGATTTCTGTGAGACTGAAGCTGTAACTCTTCATAGGAGTGGAAAGCTGTGAAACTGAGGCTGTAACTCTTTATGGGAGTGGAAAGCCTCATCTTACTTCTATGAAGCTACTGGTAATTACCTACCTCAGACCTCGTGGTTAACAGCCCAATTCAGAACCACTGTTACCAGAGCTCCTTCAGAAGGACACAGAGACAGGGGAAATTGCTAGTTAGACAAGCTGAGTCCAATCAGAGAAGTAACCACTCCAGTGCTCAAATTTGGATACAATTAGAAACAATGGTGGGGATGGAGAGACATCATGCCTTTGAACAGGTGTTTCCCCTATCCTTCTTTCCAGAAAAGCTTCCTCTAATAAAATCCTATAACAAAGTTTCCAACCTTTCCTACCTGGGTATAGAGAATCAGGGACCCCCAGTTCATGAACCTTGGTCTTACCATTATAGCCATCCTGGTCCAGGTCTCCCAAAGGTGCTATAGCGCTGCCGAACCTTGCAAAGACCTCAAACCCATTTAGCTTTGTCGTCTGGAAATCTCCTGAAGCTCTCTGCAGAGACACTGAGACCTGACCCACCTCCTGGAGTTTGCCATCAGAGCCCCGATCCATGAAGAGAGGCGCACCAATGAACACATCTGCATAACTAAAAGAACAGAGTATTCTCACCCAAGCAACAGGAAACACCGTCTGATTATTAACAAGCACATTCTTATTAAAACTCAGTTTCCCTCGTCCACATCTTTCACAGGCACCCCGAGTATCAAACAGTTACCATTGCAATTGTTTCCAATTCAAGCCTTAACTTTTTCTTGAACGTTAAAAGGCTCATTCACAAAACAGTTTTATTCTTTGATGACATAAAAACTGAAAATATATGCAACTTAGAGCCAAAAAAGTCATTGTCTAATGCTTTAAGGTTACTATAAATTTGTTTCTTAAATAGCAACATTAGGATGAAGGGGACAGAGAAACAAAAGGGGAAATGTTTAGTTTCAGTAAAATGTTCATACATAAACACAAGAGAAACCATGTCTGGGAGCATTTTTGAACACTTACTCATCCCCATTAATGTCAGTGGCAGCTACAGAAAATCCGAAATATGCAGCCATCTGGATAACAAGATGAAAATGAAATGTTTACATTTCATTCGACAAATTTAGACAATTAACATTTACAGTCCATTTATCAAATAATGTCTTTTGTTTTTCCTTTAGCATATAGTCCTTCTATTTAAATTTCTTCTTTTGGTCACCTTACCAATAAAATGACAATCAAGCCTGCTTATTCCCCTAGACGTATGGGAGAAGCATATTCCATCTACATCATTCCTCTGCCTTCAACACAGACCACTTAATGGCATGGTAAAAAATCAACTTCCCTTCCCGGGGCTAGTCTGTTATCTCCTTCCTCTCCACGACCCCAAACACTCCAACACCAGCAGACACACCCCAATCAGACCTGTCGTGGCAGACAGACATGTAAACCGAATGTAAGAAGTGATTATGAACAGCTGTGAGACACAAGTAGATAACAAACATTCACAAACCCAACACTGGCTTTCCTGTGTAGAACTATGACCACTCTAGAGGAATTACTGTTTGAAAAGGTACAGCGAGAAAGCAGTTCTTTAAAGCTCAATCAATTCCTTGCCAGGTCATTAGCTTTTGAATTACATAGAGTAAAATGTGTTTTGAGTTTATACAGGCTTATTATGAGATGTCCTCCCAGGACCATAGTAGTCTGCTGACCATCAAGGACAATAGGAGCCTGGCTAGGAATAAATATGAAAAGGAAAAAGTTCCAAAGAGACCTCAACAAGAAAAAAAAAAACTAGGAAAGATGACAAATTAAAGTTGAACCAAGGTAAAGAATGATACAAAAAAAATTAGCAGTTCCTAAAATTTGATTGGCAGAGCTACCAGGAAGGAGTAACAAGGGAGATTCCTACACCTTCTACTTTGATAGGTACTATGTGGTTGCGAACACAAAAGGCATATTCCACCACAAATCAGAGAGTATGTAATAAAGTATACTGTGCCTGGAACACCAGGTTGATTGGAATTTAACAGAATCATATTCTTGTTCCTGAGTTTACAGGGTGTTTACACTGAAAGTATAAAGAAAGGATGACATCTACTGGGGCACACTTTATCCTAGAGGAAGTGCTTTCATCTGATCCTCACAACCTCGTCATGAGAAGGTTAAACATTAACCCTATTTCTATAAAAAAGGAACCTGATCTATAGTGGCAAATATCTTGACAAATTGCACTGACAAATTGATACAGGGAGCCCTTATGTCCTAAGGCAAAGCCCTTTCCACCACAAAATGGCTAAAGAAAGCCAGAAAAGTTTACAAATGACCCAGAGACTTGCATGTAGTCACCAGACAGAAGTTGTCAGAGGTGAAAAAGTCTCAATGGCATAAAAGAATCACCATCATAATGGCAGCCATAACTTGCCTGGCCACGCGCAGGCCATTCCATGCTGTCTATCTACCTGACTGATCAAAGTGGGAAGGGCCCCTGGGGCCCCATCCATCTAGTTCCCCATGCTGGCAATCCTCTCCTAAAACCTTATCAATCTACAACCTTGGTTTATTTTTCTACATTATCATTACTAATTCCTCACTTAATTCTATGGCACACACAATACAAAATTTTATGAAATGCCTATACTTACAGAGAATGCCTAGTACATTTTAACAGGAGAATGTGATATTTCATGTAGGTCATATACATAAAGTTCGTTGTAATCCCTGCAATACGTACAGCTGTGCCATTCTTTTTTTAAAAAACATTTTATTAGGGGCTCATACAACTCTTATCACAGTCCATACATATACATACATCAATTATATAAAGCACATCCATACATTCTTTGCCCTAATCACTCTCAAAGCATTTGCTCTCCACTTAAGCCCTTTGCATCAGGTCCTCTTTTTTTTCCCCTCCCTCCCTGCTCCCCCCTTTCTCATGTGCCCTTGGTAATTTATACATTGTTATTTTGTCATATCTTGCTCTATCCGGAGTCTCCCTTCCCCCCTTCTCTGCTGTCCCTCTCCCAGGGAGGAGGTCACATGTGGATCCTTGTAATCAGTTCCCTCTTTCCAACCCACTCCCCTTGCACTCTCCCAGCCTCGCCCCTCACAGCCCTGGTCCTGAAGGCACCGTCCACCCTGGATGCCCTGTGCCGCTGTGCCATTCTTTATTACACAGCTACTGAAATTAACAAAACACATAAACTCACTGCCATCAAGTCCATTCTGACTCATCGTGACTTATTTCTTCTTTTTTGGAAAAAAATCATTTTATTGGGGGCTCATCCAAATCTTATCACAGTCCATACATCCATCATGTCAAGCACATTTGTACATTTGTTGCACTCATCATTTCTTAAAACATTTGCTTTCTACTTGAGCCCTTGGTATTAGCTCCTCCTTTCCCTCCCCCCTCCTGCTCCCCACTCTCTCATAAACCCTTGATAATTTATAAATTATTATTATTTTGTCATGTCTTACACTGTCCAACATCTCCCTTCACCCACCTTTCTGTTGTCCATCCCCCAGGGAGGTAGATCCTTGCAATCAGTTCCTCCTTCCTACCCCTCCACCCTCCTGGTATCGCCACTCTCACCACTGGTCCTAAAGGGATCATCCATCCTGGATTACCTGTGTTTCCAGTTCCTATCTGTACCAGTATACATCCTCTTGTCTAGTCAGATTTGTAAGGTAGAATTGTGATCATGATAGTGGATGGAGGAAGCATTTAAGAACTAGAGGAAAGTTGTATGTTTCATTGTTACTACTCTGCACCCTGACTAGCTCATCTCCCCCCGCGACTCTTCTGTAAGGGGATGCCCAGTTGCCTACAGATGGGCTTTGGGTCCCCACTCTGCCACAGTGACTCTTTCAGACAGGGTAGAACTACCGCTATGAGTTTCTGAGATGTAACTCCTTATAGGAGTAGAAAGCTCTCTCTTTCTCACATGGAGCTTGCTAGCAGTTTCAAACTGCTGACCTTGAAGTTAGCTACCCAATGGGTAACTTCATCATCAAAGAAAAAGTTTTAGTGCACAACATCTGATTTTGTATTTCCTTGAAAATACCCAAACCAAACAAAGAGCAAAGGAATCTCAGGCACAAGTGGGAATCTACTGGCTTTGTTTAAACAAATTACTCTGATTTCAACAAAATAAGGAATATTTAAAACCTGTCTTATATTCATAAGTGAATATTACAAGATCATTAAACCATTATGATGCTTCTAAGAAAATTTTAATAAGGAAATGCCAATGATAAAATGTTAATTTAAAAAGCCACGTAAAAAATCTAAAACACTGTAAAAACGATTTTTTAAAACACACACACGAAAAACAAAGGTAAGCCAAAAAGTATCGCTATACTAGAATTTCAGCTCATACATACACAGGTTTACTCCAACACTCAAATAAAATGTGTCTATGTATGTGTCTGCAGCCAGTGGACGGCAGGGCAGTGAGATATCTAATGTAGCTCTTCTAGCCAGTCTCTAACTGCCGTCACAGGAGTTGCATGGATATGGTAAGAAGGTGGGGGAGATTCTGATAGAATTCACCTGTGAGTATCTGCAAACAGGATTCCTCGGAATGTCATCCCACTGTGTAATAAAATGAGCTCCAAGAAGCAGGAGGGATCTCATTACCAGCAAGAGCCAGGAGTGGAACAAGTCTAGGCTGGAGATCCCTGCTCAGGGAACTTTCGAGATCCAGAATACAGTTATACCATCAGAGGAGGAGCAGCAGAGAGTAGTGGAACTCCTAACCCAGGAGCAAGTCCAGCTGGGTGCTTTGGGGCAGGAAGCTGGCTTGTAGCATGGGGTGCTTCTAAGTCAGTGGTCTCAACCTTCCTAATGCTATGACCTTTTAATACAGTTCCTCATGTTGTGGTGACCTCAACCATAACTACTTCATAACTATAATTTTGCTACTGTAATGAACCGGGCGACCCCTGTGAAAGGGTTGTTTGACCCGCAAAGGGATTGTGACCCACAGGTTGAGAACCACTGCTCTAGGTAGCTAACTGAGGAAGCTGGACTTGACCCATGGAACTTGAGTTCAATGCCTTAGGGTTGAGACTTGTAGTGAAGTGGTATGCCCCTTGGGCACTTATTAGCAGACTGAAAAAAAACCCCAAGAACTCTGTAGCATGTTCTGATGAAAACTCAACCCTGATCATTTCTCACTGGCATTACAGCTATTAACTTCTTCAATAAACTCTTCAATCCTGAATTTTATCTGTGAGTCCTTGGTAGCCATTGCATGGATAGAACTCAGAGAAGTGAAATAGAAGACACTACTACACGGATTCCGACATCACACTTGGTTTAGTCTCATTAGGGTTCCTTCAAAGGAACCTCATTAGAGTTCAATTCAAGTCAGAGATGTTGCTCGGGTTTTGTTTTGGGACTTCCAACGGCATACTCTGCATTCACAGGAGCTTATAGTGATGAAGTTTTAAGGTAACCGAAAATTGCACTGATGAAAAAAGCCCCTAAAATTGTACCGAAGAGTTATTTTCCATCATGACACCACACGGGCTCATTTTTCAACAGTAGAAAGATCTGTATTAGAAGTTCAGTGAATAATGATACCCCTTTCCCTCTACAGCCATCAACCTGTACCTTCAGACATCTTTTCGCTCCCAGATTCCAGAGAACATTTCAAAGGAACATGATTTGAGTTCCTCAAAGATATCAAAACTTGTTTTTACAGTGCTCAGTTCTTCAGGAAAGGTTAACAGAAATAGAAACAGCACCTTTAGAAATGTATACACCTACAATTGGACATTCCCTCACAGAAGGGTCACAAGGGAAGAACAAGTCAGCCAGGGTGCAGCACAGCACCCAGGGAACACACAGCATCCCTCTAGCTCTCTAATGCTCCCTCCCCCCACTATCATGACCATGGTTCTACCTTACAAATCCGACTAGACCGGAGCACGTACACTATTACAGATAAGAGCTCACAACACACGGAATCCCAGGATAGATAGACCCCTCAGGCACAGTAGTGGAAGTAGAGATTCCATGAGGATAGGGGAAAGGGAGTGGAAAATGAGGAGAAACGGGGAACTGACTACAATTATTGAGGTATAACCTACCCACTCAGGGGGATGAACAGAAACTTGGGCAAAGGGAGACAGTAGAGGGTGTAAGATATGAAAATAATCGTAATTTATAATTTCAGGGGTCCATGAAGGTGGGAGGTTGGGGGAGCAAGGGGAAATAGAGGAGCTAAATACCAACGGCTCAAGCAGAAAGAAAATGTTTTGGAAATGATGATGGCAACCTATGTATAAATGTGCTTGATACAATTGATGTATGGATTGTTATAAGAGCTATGAGAGACCCCGATAAAATGGCTTATAAATAAAAAAAGAAAAGAAATGCATAGTCTTAGATGAAGGATAGGTTAAGAAATAATAGCTTCACGGACTGATATTTTTAATAAAGGTTTCTATGGTCCATAACAACACATTTTGACAGCCTCTTACACCAAAATTATTGATTAGCTCTGATGGAATTATAAATTAACTTTCATAATGTTCTTAATTTTCTCCCACTTTTACAATCAATGTTTCAAAGTATTTTGAAAACATACCTGCTCACCAGTAAAATTGTGTAAGGAAGACATGTTTTTCCCATCATATATGCAAACCTATACAGGAAAAACAAAAAGCATATGAAAATAGTAAAACATAAATTACTCCGGCAAGTTATAAAACCCGGTTGAACTGACCTACCATTCCCAGAGTCCGAGCTGCGCGTGGGACCCCTGAAACAAAGTCTGGAGAGAAAAAAAGAAAAGACAAACCCTTAGCTTTTTATTTTAATTGCAGGAGGAAGGGAATGTGTCAGAAGGCCTTTGTTTTATTTTTTCAGTAGAAAATAAACAAGTTATTTTTTTTAATGGTGATCCACTAAAAAAGATCCCAACATTTTGGAACCACAAGATCAAATCTTTAGCAAAAGGAAAAAGACAATTACTGAGGACTCTCAAATAAATACATGCTTACCCTCAAGGTATTTGTAATTCTGTTAACAGAAAGACTAGATAAGATACAGTGGTCTAAGGATGAAGAAAAGATGTATTTACAGTATTTGAAAATAAAATAGAGCCAACTGAAGAGGGAGGATGGGGGCTAGGATGCAGAATGTGGTCCTTGGAAAGAAGCCTGAGAGCCTGAGGGGATTGGAGCAGAATCCTGCCCCTGGAGGCAGAAAGAACAAATTATGCTAAAAAAAGAACATATGAAACCTCTCCAAGAGGCGTCATCTGCCAGTGCTGAGGCTGGAAGGTAGAGGGAGAAGAGAGTCTGAGGTTGACAGCAGCCTCTGTTTCAAAGGCCACTAGAGCGAGATCGGCATCAACTGAGCTCAAACTCTTGTCAAGGCACTATGGTCTCCTTTGGAAGAGTGATTTCAAAACTACCTAATTGCTGAAATATAACATGTTTCAAATGCTTAACTTAAAACTTTTTAGAGAGATTTAATATTATTCAAAAGATTCATACCGTCTATGCCATCACCATTGAAATCGCCAACAGCCACTGAGTAACCTAAGCAGGCAAGGAAAAGCATAGCACCATCAAGACAGGGCAGTTAATAATCTTCAGCATGCTTGCTGGGGCCAACTTTCCTTGAAAATAATTGCAAGCAATTATTCTCATTGTGTAACATTTTTATCTTAGAGAAAATAATTGGCTCAAATATTCTAGAAGGCTATCTAACTAAAAGAAACAAGGATGTTTTAGTAACTTTACAAAAACCTGAAACTCCATCAACTCCCTCGAATTGATGCAGACTCATAGCGATACAGTAAGACAGGGTAGAACTGACCCCCATGAGTTTCCGAGACTGCAACTCCTCATGGGAGTAGAACACCTCATCTCTCTCCCAAACTTACAGACAGTAAAGTGGTCATTCACCAGAGAGAAGCAACCCACAAATAACAGGTTGTCGTGATCAGCAAAGTACTCTTTCTGCAACGTGCGGCTTGCTTTAATCAATAAAAGTGAAATTTAAAGAGACTGAAGTAGATAATAGGTGCTAAAGACCAAAACTATTATTTTAACATAGCAGAAAAAAGTTCCGGAGAGCCAGGTTTCCTTGGTTTTAATAGCAAAAGTCCAACAGGTTAAGAATGAGTGACATTGGACAAGTTATTTTGTCATTCTGTGCTTTGGTTTCCTCATCTGCAATATAAGAATAACAAGAGTATAGACTCACAGACTTGCTATGATGATTATATATGAGTTAATTATATCTATGAGTTAATGCAGATTATTATAATTATTTTATCTGTATAATAGATATAATTTATCTGTATAATACAATTATAGATGAGTTAATACAGATAAATTCTTAATCACTATAATTATATTTTAGACTTTAGTTGCTATTATCATTTTTAAATCACCTTTATACATTTAAACTACTAAAATGTAAGCTCTCGAATTACAATTGCATGTTCATTTTATCTTTTAAAATCCTACTATTTTAGATATAGAAGGTTTTTCTACAAGCAAAGGACGCCTTCAATACAAATTTATAAAAAGCCAGTATTTTGATTTTTTCTTACCCAAATAACTGTCATCAAAAATGGCTTGTGCCGACCGAGTTGCCAACTGGTTATTGTAATTGATGCTATAAACTTTGGGGTCGTATTTGGATACAATTTCTGCGACTTGATCTGAAATGAGCTGACCTGAAGAAAAAAAAATGTAGCTACAAGATAATATTATAGATACAGGTAAATAACCTTCTAATGGAAACTTTATTATGCAGATAATGAAAGACACCTACATGGAAAGAAATACAAGCATTATATATCAGTATTTCTAATTATTAACTTCAAATAATTATCCTTTTTAATACTAAATCTATAATATTATTGCTGTTGTTTACTCACAATTACTTTTACTCAAAGCGTATTTAAAACCGGTCTCTGCCAATAAGCAGATATTTGAGAATTAAATGAGGTGTTTTCATTTGGTAAAAATCAACTGTAACATGGAATACAGGTCAGATAAACCTCTCAGGTACAGAAATGGGGGTAGCGATACCGGGAGGGGAGTGGGAAAGTGGGGGGAGGAGGGGAGGAAGGAAGAACTGATTGCAATGATTGATGAATAACACCCCCCTCACCCACCCCATCCACACACAGCCCAGGAGGACAAACAACAGAAATGCGGGTGAAGGGAGACAGCGGTTGGTATAAGGTATGAAAACAAAATCATTTTTAATTTATCAAGGGGTCACGGGGGGTGGGAGGGGGTAGTTGGTGAGGAGGGAAAGAAAAGAGAGGAGCTGATACCAGGCCTCAATGAGAAAGTAAAGGTTTAGAAAATGACGATGGCAACATATGTACAAATATGCCTGACACAATGGATGTATTGTTATAAGCGCCGTTAAAGCCCCAAGAAAGTGATCTTTAAAAAATCCACTGTCATATAAGTAAAATGATTAAATCCAGGGCAGTATTCAACCAATGTCTTAAAATATGAACATTCTGCTGAAACAATAAACTATTGTGCTGTCTATAATGCAAATTACCGATGGATTTCCCTAAACTAGTTACTGGGACATCTTAATGAAGCAACCCGCAGAAGCAAATGCCCTTTCTTTGAAACCTAAGTTAGTAGGTAGAGAAAAAAAATTAGATGATTAAACAATCAAACTGACTTTATCTAATCCTAAGGTTGGTTATCACATGGCATCTCCATAAAGTGGTAAAAAGAATCTATTTCTGCTGTTTTTGAAAGAAATTCATAATAGCTGAAGTTTTCGGTTCTGTTATAATTTGGCCAGTCCCAAAGGTTGAGTCTACAGGCCAGAAACACAGACTGGCTGGTTTATGGACTCTATCCTCTCTGCCCAAACAATACTTAAGACACCATAGGAAGCCAGGTAATAAGAGTTCTTGAATCAAAAAACATAGAAAAATTCATCAGCTCTTTGTGAAAGGAAAACCATATCATTTCTTGGTTCTTCCAAGGACAATGCTGAGAGCTATGAAACAAATTCATTCTAATATATTTGGGTTGAAACCTCCTGATTTTAATCCTATCAAAACAAAATATTATCTGCCCGGTCACTGAGTCCTTTAGTTAGTTACATGTTGTCCTTCATCATTGTTGGGTGCCCTCAGTCCCGACCCTGCGCCGTACAACAGAACAGCACACTGCCAGGTTCTGCGTCACCCTCACAACTGCTGTTATCATCCAGCCCACTGTTGCAGCCACTGTGCCAGGCGCACAGCACAGACCACTTGGGTACATGCAGACTTTATGTGATACTCGAGGTATCTAAAAGAACAAACCACTGAAACAAATGCTCACAGCTGTGTTTCTTAAAAAGACAGCGTGAAGCAACCGCCATCCTGCTTAAAAATCTTCCCTCCGGGTCTTGGTTCCCAGGAATGCAGATCGGACACTTCCCTTCCCCCACACTCAAGGACACATCCAGCAGTTCAGAAGAAACAGTCCCTATTGCATTAGAAACTGTGCTGATTCCCTCTTTACTCATATATTTTAGAATGGCTAAATCATTTCATTACCCAATACCTGTACAATTCATAGAAACTCCAAACTGTTCAGTTTTAGTTAGCATGCCTCATAAAGTGAGCAGGCTGCTGACTTTGCCGGATTTGTCTCTCTTCTTCACTTCTGGCTTTGCCTTTCTCTTTCAACTTTTCACCTATTACCACCTTCCATTCTCTCAATTGCCTTTCATCCCACTTGCCATCAGCAAATCTGTTTGTAGCCTCTCTTTCTGTACAGCAAATGCAAGCAGTTTTTCTACCGAAAATGCAAGCGGAAAACATACTGCAGAATACTGAAGTAAAATTCAGAATCATAAAATATTAGCAAGTCAATAAAGTTGGGAGGTTTTCTGATCTTCCAAATGCTGACAATGCTGGAATACCATAAAGCTAATAAACAGAGTTCTGACCTTGTAAGCAACAATTCTGGGCATAAAATAAGTGTCAAAAGATTAACTGAGTAAAAAGTGTGTATCTTTAATTGTAAATGGCAAACAGATGAGCAAATCAGAGAGCTGTGGTTAACTATTTGCCTTGTCAGTAAATAATGACGTCATACATGTGCTTAAATGATAATAATTAAGCACCCCAAAATTACTGAAGTATTTCATCATGTTAATGCAAATTTAATTTTTAATACACTACACAAAATCCTTTAGATAGTCCCAAACATTTAAGGAAATCATCCTTGGTGTCAGAGACTAGTGAGAAAACAACCATTTAAATAATCAGAAGACTAACTTCAAAATACCGTTAAAATGATGCGCTTTCAGGATGCCACAATGGGACTACCTTAAGCTCTACACACGTGCCAGTACCTGCAGCCTGGCCTCTACAACCCCGAGCTGGAGAAGAAAGCTGTGAGGAAGCCAGAGATCACAAACAAAAAGAGGCTATTTTCAACAACTTCAGCAACGTACTTTAAAAAGTCACTTTATTTTAGTACAAATTAGTAACATGCACACACAAGATGTTATACTCATTTAATGTTTATACACAGGCAGTTTCAGGAAAATGAATGACTTCCATTCTTAAGTCTGTCTTTAACTCGAATTTTTATTTAAGTCAGAGTTAGGTATCTATCATCAGTTAGCCATGTATCTTTCTAACCATAACAACATGAAACCCCTCCCACATACACTAACCCATCCTTAACACAGTAACACATGAATAATAACTAATAATTGTATAATGCACCACAAAGTAGCTGTTTATCATGATCCATTCATTATGTGGTCCTCAAAATTTTAATTACAATAATAGGTTTTATGGGTGTTAGGTCATAACTGTAGGTTGTATGCAATTGCACTTTCTATTTCTTTTCTTTAATTGGAAAATCTCACAGGCACCTGGTAAATCAAAATCAGAGACACACAGTTACGGAGTAGTTTTACAAAGATGAACTTACCTTGCCAATAAAAGCTACCAGGACCTCCAAGAAGTACTCTGTCAGCCTAGATTGAGTCAAAAAACAAGAAGATGCATTCTTAAAAACAGTGAGTTTCAGTGGCTTCCATTTTACCTGTCCTAAAACACAATACTTCTTAAAAGTTATGACAGTAATTTTATATTAAAACAAGATAATATAAACACACAGATATATGTGGTCTTCAAAATGGTTAGTAGGGAAAAATGGAATTAGAATACAGTAAAATTATCCACTAATTCTTTGAAATTCCCTCATACACAGGCTCTGTGGGTCTTAGACGCTTCACGAGCTTGGTATGAAGTACTATTACCAAGTCTATTGAATTACAACAAGAAAAAAAAATCACCGCTTAGTGTTGTCACATTAGGCTTATGACCATCTAGGCAAATGTTCAAAGGGATTTTCTCCTCTGTTAAAGCAACATCTGTGTCTGACAGATCTAGAGATGAGTGAAATTAGAGGGTGAGTGTTGAGGGTGTATTGTTTAAACAAATTACACTTGACTAGCATTCCTTATATCTTCAACAAATTAATATAAAATATTTAAATTGGCTCAACTATTGAATTGTAGGATATATGAACTATATGTTAATAAAAATGTTGAGAAATATTCAGTATAACAGTTCTTTAGAGTGGAAATTTTACTTTATATTTCTTGTTTGATATATTATTAATTAATTATCATAACACTTAAAAAATATTTAAGCATATTATCTTTACCGCATCTTACTGTTGAAAGAAAATTATTTTTCCCTTCTGAGTATATAGTTTTCAAGCTTTCAAAAGACAAATTCTTGCCTCTTACTATATAAAAGATACTTCTAAGTTAGCTTAATGATACTTTAAAGATATCATTAAATGATACATATATATTTTTCTTTTATTCATCAGGAATGGGTTTAAGGATGCTAAGATTTAATTTAGCAATGACTTTAGCATGAAAATAGTTCTGAGCTTATAGTGCACAGGATTGGGTACGAAAACCAGAACATGTCCTAAAATATATACCTATTTCAAAATATAGCATGTAATTAATAATCTAATGTTTATCAATATACTTTATCTCACTGACTTCTGTCATTTTAAGACTTATGAAAACAATATAAAAATGAATTAAAGACCATTGTCCCAGTCCTAGGGTTTACTACAATTATCAAGATATAATCTAGGAAAAAATTAATGTAAAAATTAAATTTGAACTTTTTTTAAAAGGTAAGAAAATGCTTCATTAGTTTTTCTATATTTGTTTGTTTCAAAAATTAAGACACTCCTCTTTGCTGAGATCTTCTAAGAAAGCCATATCCTAAAGGGCACTATTTATTTATTAACCAATTGACGTACTCTTGAGACTTTTCTAGGAGGAAGTAGTAATCACAATTTGACAGTAATTATTCAATATGTTCATATACTCCACATATAAAAATTTTGTAAAGAAAGATACTTAAGAAATGTGCCCTAGAAATAAATGATAAATGGAATTTTCATTTTAGAAAAATAGATAAAGGCTATCAATTCTGAAAAGTGCATTATTATAGTACAAAATACACTGAGCCCTTGCACCTAGTGCTGCAGGACCGTAAGAGATGGATAAAATGCAGACTTCTCAGATTTCTGTAACAAAATCTAATTTAGTAATAGAGCTTTCAGGGATAGGTTTTTGTGAGATAATCATTTCAATTCAAATTTTTTAAAAAATGAATAACCTACAAATTAATAGTTACCAATCATTCACTGAGACTGTACATTTTTATCCTCGGTCTGGACAACAGGTAGGTCTGAATCTCATTTCGTCTCAAGTAAGAACTTACTTTAGTAAAATCAATGCTGAATCCTCCTTGACAAAATCCCTGTCCATCAGCATCAATATTTTCTAAAATAAAAAGATTGGAAATATACACAAACCCCAAAACAAACAACACAAAATAAAACATGAGAAAAATCTGCTATACTACAGTCTAAAGATAGCATACTAATTCCTGGGACTATTATTCATCCAGGGACTTATCTAGTTATTACCATACTCTAAGAAAGTTACTATACATGTTCGTCGGCACAAAGAAATTAAAGTACTGAGATCAGAACCATAGAACTAAAGATCATGTAAGAAGTCCAGTTTCAAGTATTATTTTTAACCACAGCCAATAGCAAGATTGCATCATCTATAGAAACATAATGCAAACTCACAAACAAAACCAGTGCCATCCAGTCGATTCCTTTTCATACCCCCGACACGTGTCACAGGAGAACTGCACCATACTGGGTTTCCATGGCTGGAATTCTAAGGAAGCAGATCGTCAGGCCTTTCTTTGGCTGCACTACTGGGTGAATGAGAAGCACCACCTTTTCGGTTAGCGGATGACCATGGAACTGCTTGAGCTACCCAGGGCCTCCTATGTCAATATGGCAAAAGGAAGCTTCAAAATTGGTGGAAAAATGGAATTTAAACTTGTTGAAACCACTTCTTACTTATCACCAATATAAAAATTCAACAGTTATCACTGGAGTTGTTGTGCGGTAAGCACTGGATTGCTAACTACAAGGTCAGCAGTTCAAACCCACCAGCCAATCTCAAAGACAAAGACAGGCTATGTACTCCCGTCAAGCCATGTGGTGTTGGAAACCCTCAGGAGCAGTTCTACAATGTCCTGTAGGGTCATTATATGGTTGAATCAACTTGATGACAGTGTTTTTGGGAGGAGTTTTTTTGGCTACATAAAATAAACTATTTCCCACTTTATTCCATTTACTGTTGGGACTCACTACACAGGTTTTACAAAACACAAATGAATTACAATCTGTAAAATCAAACCTATCAGAAATTTCTCTATTTCCTAATAAGCATCGTACTTATGACCTCAGGAAATTACATGCATTCCTAATAAATACATATTTCTAAATACATTATAACATTTAAAAACATTACACCCAAACAGAAAAATGATGTAAAACAAATAGTTCAGAATCTCAGGAAATGGTTAAAACCAGAATTGAGTGTTTAGCAAACACCAAATTATGAAATTATCCTCTCAACATGTGTGGTTGTTGATTGTCACCTAGTCCGTTTTGGCTCATTATAACCCTGGATGGCAGAAGAGAGTTGTCCCACAGGGTTTCCGAGGCTGCGATCTTGTCAACACTATGAGGCTCAGGTCTCTCAAGCAACAGCTGGTGGGTTCAAAACTCCAAGTTTTCCGTCATTGTTATGCCCTAGAGCCCCTTCAATATGCTCAACACTGAGTTCTAATTAAAATGGATATCCTTAAATGCAACACTTTCAAATATTTTCCAATTGATAGATTTGACAGTGGGTTTTTCTTTGTAATGATTTTTTTAAGTCTCACAGAGGAAAACTGATTTTGAATATTAGTCAATTAATTTTACTTTAATCATGAGCACTACTGTACATACAGAAGCAAAATCAAGTAGAAAACACTCTTCTTGTATTTTCAGGGCACAAGGGACAATGGAAAGCACTGTCCTTCAGCTATCAAAAAATTCTTGCCGCCAATGTTACAAAATATAAAGACAAGCTATTTTTTAACTGCATTTGCCACCCAAATACAGGAACCAAAAGTATCAATTTTCAGTCAAGAGAAGGGCAAACCTCCAAGAATTTTTGTCAAATATTCCCATCAAAAATTTGAACCCATTTGTAAAACCTGGTAACTGCCCAAGATGACACACTTAATGTCCAATTTTAGAACATGCCCTAGAAAATAGCCTCATGAGTGTAGCCTGACCCCAATGTAAATTTTTTCTAACCAAGAGGGAGTGGGAAAATGTGGGACTGGGGTTTCCAGAGTCTAGTGAATCAGACGAAGGAATTCTCTCTCTGACCTCAAGTCAACCACGCATTTCCTTCACTGCCGGCGCAGCTGGGGAGCGATTTCAGTGTTTCTAAAGACATTCTTCTATGATTAGCAGACTGTACTGCTTGGCTAGAAATCATGATCACCCTTTATTATTTACTTATCATGGGTGTTTATGCTAATTAAAGAATTCCATGTTGGATATAACATTTCTGTACAGGCTTGGGTGCTTATTTCTCCAGACAACGGCTGACTTCTTCACCGTTTTCCAAGTCTGAGAGTAGTGAATGTTTTCTACTGTGAGCCAGGTACTGGGCTCAGCATTTGACGTAGCATTATCTTTTGATATCTTGAAACCATCCTGAGGTCCTATTATTCTTCAAATTTTGCAGATGAGTAAACTGTGGTTTAAGGAAATTAAGTAACTTGACATTGGTTAAGAAGTTAATTATTAAGAGGGTGTGGATGTGAACACAGCCCTGTCTGCAACACTGCTGCACTATCTTCAAGCAAGAATATATTATAGTTGCCTGGATAATGAACAGAAAGGGTTAAAAATCCAAGTAGAAACCCTAATTTAGCAAATCTATGCACAAATAACATTATCAGAAAATGTGCATAGAGAACAAAAATAGTCTGAGCTCAGAGCTGAAGGGGGCATTTAGCTCGTAGGATGTGTGCCACAGGCACTGGGCACAGAAATACACCTCTGGAGCCCTGGTGATGGAGCAATAAGCCTTGGGCTGTGATCCAAATGATAAGCAGTTGGAAACCCCCAGCAGCTCTGCAGGAGAGAGACTGGGCTTTCTACTCCGATAAACAGGTACAGTCACAGGAACCCACAGGAGGTCCCTGTGAGTCAGCACTGACTCGATGGCAGTGAGTGGTAGAAGTGGAATCACCAGCTAACCAAGCATGGACACAGATATATGAGTAGTTAGGGAAAGCCATGAGCAAGCATAATCAGCAATAAGGAAATAGGTGACAGACGGTAACTTTCCTTGTCTGAGTTACCCATGTGGGTTGTGTTAAAAGCCAACCCGCCTGGGGAAAATGCAGAACAGAATTTAAATTCTCATGCTCTTTCTGGAATCATGGAGACAAAATGAACCCCTGAAATTACTGCCCTGAGATAATCTTTAAACTTTAAATCAAATATCATCCCATCATGACTTCTTCAAACTAAACAATAGCTTAGCTTAACTAGTAAAAAAAAGTAGTCTCCCTTGAATACTATGTTCTTTTAGTAACCATCTAGCTGGGATCAAATTGACAATACAACTCAGAAGATCAGAAAGAACCTTAGAGTTCAGTAAGTTTATGTTCATGGGAGAGGAACCACCAAGAGGGGGGGGGTGCACAGCTCAAAGAATGCAGTCACCAACTGTACGCTGTGCATGCAGAGATAAATGAATTGGCGTATGTTTCATGGTATATACTCTCAACACAAAACAAAACGCACTCAAACTACTCTCACCACATCAAGACAAGCAAAGCATCAATAAGTTAGCAGTGTACACATCCAAAACTGGTATCTCACTTAATATCAATCATTCCAAAACTCAAACCAGACTCACTGTCATCAAGTCAATTCTGATGATAAAGACCCTTTATGTGGGGTTTCTCTGAGGAGCAAAAAGTCTCATCTTTCTCCCTCAGGGCAGCTGGTGGTTTCAAACTGCTCACCTCCAGTTAGCAGCCCAATGTGTAACTGAGAGTTTGAAGCCCCACACTCACACAACAGCATCACCAGGGAGAACAAGTTTTCAAATTCCTCTCTGGGCAGGCTTCCCCCTATTATTTGGGAATGTTTCAAAAAAGAACCAGTCACCACGAAGTCAATTCTGACCTATGGCAACAGCAGGTGTGTCAGAGGAGAACTGTGTTCTACTGGGTTTTCAATGGCTGATTTTTCAAAGTAGCTCATCAGACCTTTCTTCCAAGCTTCTTCTGAATAAACTAGCACTTACAACATTTAGCTGCCAAGATATTGGCCATTGGCTAAAACCAAGAGCTTCCCTGATGGTGTAGTTGAATACATCTTGGCTGCTAATGACAGTCAACAGTTCAAAAACACTAGCTGCACCATGGGCGCACTTTGAGGCTTCTACGCCCATAAAGATCTGCAGTCTTGGAAACCCACAGGAACTGTCCTGTAGGTCTCTGGCCTATCGGATAGCCATGAGTCAAAATCAACTAACTGCAGTGAGTTGCTTTTGTTTTATGGTTTGTTATTGTTTTGTTTTGTTTTTGAGCACTTCGATTTAGGTTTGTGGGTAGCATACTATTTCCAAGTTTGAGTTCAAAAGTGTGTGTGATGGAATGATTATAGTATACTAAAAGCCAGACTTATTAGGAACAAAAGCACTTTGTTTCTAAGGAGGGTTTTTTTGTGTGTGCCTTTTCTACGATTTGAGGTTTCAATATTGATTCTAGGTATTTGCAAACTTATTTTATGAAGACATCAGATGGTAAATAACTAAACTTTGGGGATCACACAATATTTGGGGTGAATATTCCCATTACAGACAATATGTGAATAAATTTGTATCGCTGGATACCAGTAAAACTTTATTTGTATAAAACAGTCCCATAGGTAATAGCTTGCTGTTCTATTCTGAGTCTGTCTTACAAAATAAAACCAAATAAATGAAACCATAATATAACAAATATATACTTCATGTAAATACTGCCTTACTCCTTTAAAAACGTGTTTAGGAAAAAACTGGTGAAAACAAAAGATGAGCCCCCTCATACAATCAAAATGGAATACTGGTTCTACTGTTAGCAAAGAGGCAACAGGTTCCTTTGGAATAGGGCAGACCTGCATTCAGATCTTCAGTCAACCTACTCACTAGTACTGACTATGGGAAATGGTATTTCAACTGTCTGAATCTGAGCTTCTGTGGCTATCCAATAAGAATGAAGGTGGTTTTGTGGTTTATGCATTATGCGAGGGGGTACCCTCCCATCCCCCGGGCAAATCAGAAAAAACTCCTCTGGGCAAAGTTCTCATGGTACGTATTTTTCCTGCTAGGTGAACATCAAGCAACTTGCTCCGAGTTAGTGCACCCAGTGGCATCACCTGGGAAGGTTCTCTCTGATCACAGTGAATTTTTTAGTGAAAGCAGTTTCATGCAAACCTCATTTTTTTGTGAGGGTAGATATAAGAGAACACACGGTTGTGAAATTTTGTTTCCTACTCAGGAAAAACGCCAAAGAAATTGTTGTGATGTTGAACACCGCTTACAAGGACAGCACTATGGGGAAAACTCAAGTGTACAAGTGGTTTTTTCATTTCAAAAAAAGAAATATTGACTGATGACAAACCTCATTCTGGATGTCTGTCAACTTCTGAACAGACAAAAATGTCAACAACATTCATGCACTGTGCTCAAAGACCGACAATGGACCATTGAAGAGATGGGGAGTTATATGGGCTATCTTGAAGCTCAGTTAAGCAAAATTTAATGAAAGATTTGGGAATGAGAGGGTCACTGTGAAATTTGTGCCTCAGGTTCTGACTGACCAGCAGAAGCATCAGCTGGAAACATGCCGTGCTTTGAAAGAACAGCTCTAGAGACCCAGACTTTTTTCCATGGTCATTACTGGTGACAAGACATGGTGCTGTTCTTACAACTCCAAAAGCAAACATCAATCCAGTGGAAGACACCATTGTCACCTTGCCCCCTAAAGCTCATCAAATGAAAACAAAGATCAAGACAATGCTCGTTTGTTTTTTTTAATATGGGGGGATAGTACATTTGGAGTTCATTCCACCAGCTCAGAATGTTAATTAACCTTTCTATTTAGAGGTTCTGAATAGATTGCAGAACAGTATGGGACAATAAAAGGCCTGATTTGTGGCAGACGGGGGCCTGGTTTTGCCACCACGACAATGCACCTGCTCACACAGCCATCTCAGTGAGCCAGTTTTTGGCAAAAAAACAGCATGCCTCTCTTGTCCCAAGCACCTTACTCACCTGACCTTGCTCTGTGAGACTTCTTTTGGTTTCCATGAATACAGAGGGACATGAAAGGACAATTTGACAACATAGAAGAGGTTACCTCATTTTTCCCTGAGCCAGATGATGTTGAAAGTTTGATGATTACTCCCTTCTTGCCTGTGGTAGCATTTGGACGACCATTACCAAAATTAAGTCCACAGAACTTTGAGCTGCCCTGGTTGGACGAGCGTAGCCGATGCAGGTTGGAGATTCAAAAGAAGCAAACACCTCACCGGACGTGTAGGAAATAGCTGTGCCAGCAAGAGCCCTGTCTTCAGCTAGTTGTAGCGTGCCATTCTCAGAGAGTGGCAGAGACCTGTTTATGTGACCTGTGTCCTTGTGTGTGCCGTCATTCACTGATAATGCCTTCCCGTGCTCCCTTGGTTTTGGTTTTGTTGTCATCTCTCTAATTTTACAAAAGCTCTTTCCTTGGGCTAATTGTGAATTATAGAGGTTAATTTCGGTTTCTTTTCCCTTTTTGAGGGAAATGAGCTCACAAGCTACAGGATGGCAGATTTGGAAGTAGCAGTAGTCTGCCACTATCCATTTGCCTGTGGCCAAGTGCTCTCTTCCTTACATGTGTGTAAAACCGTGCCTGCCTGGCACACTCCTCGCCCTGGTATGCCCTTTCCCTGTAGTTTGGGTATCAGTGGGTTTTACCCTCAAACAAAACAAAAAGTCCTCACCATGGGCTTTAGAGCCAGATGAGGACTAGCAAGTGAAGTGAAGAAGCAAGTGACCCTCACAGAATCGGAGCCCAGAGGAGCCGGTACATCAGTGAGAAGACGCTCGTTCTTTTGAACCTATTCTGTGATGCAGCCATCTGGGGAGGGAGGTTTGCTGTAACGTTTCCTTAGTTAATGGGTAACTGAATTTCTTTCCTCGTCCCTCAAAAAACAAAATCTGTGGAAGAGGTCCTGAGAGAGTGGGTCCTCTCTGACAAGGTGTGGCTTTATAAACAAAAGCACTGGGCATTTGGGGATGGCATGCCAGAACCTGTATAGATGTCCTTGTGTCACATCACTTCTCAAGTATTCCTTGTGGGCTTTTTACTTTTGGCTGAGCTCTTGGTGGTGGGGTAGAGGTTTAGGGAGGGTGGGGGGTGTGGAAATATATGCTTCATTTGGCTGGCAAATGTCTACATCTTGTAACAAACAGATGTGCCTAATGAGCTTCTCCATTCACTTTGTAAAAATACGTGTATACGTGTACCATTATGAATTTGTCTCCCCCTTGCCCACCCCAGTTTTGTTTAAAAATAAGTAAGACATAATTTCAGGACAGCACTCCCAGGCCACGTTGGTCTCAGTTTAAGATCCTTGTAACTATCTGGAAGGAATATAGAGCCAAGACCTCTGGTCTTAACTATATAGGAATTGCCTTTCATTAGTCTTCAGGACTATGGTGTGAAAACAAGTAGGGGTCTAATCTCCTAGAAGGTAGGGGCTTTTATCCTTGAAGAGAATATGTCCCCAGATCATTAGCACTTTTAGAGGAGAAGCCAAGGTATGTAGGGTGTGTGGCCGGCCCATCAGTGGAGCATGAGCGAATGGGAAGAAACCTTCCTCAGGGGCTCCCACTGCTAAGCTGTCCGCCAGAGAGATGTCGAGCTGTGCTCCCGGTTTGACTTTCAAAGGACTTGTTCCGGCAGCACATGTAGTATTGGATGATCTTGCTGCTCTTCTTTCTCCTTTTTTGTGTGTTTGTGTTCATTTGTAACTCGCATCTGCTTAGGAGAGTGGGCTCTCCGCACGGGCACCTGCTGCGAACTTCACTGCAGCAAGTCTGTAGGGAGAAATAGGACTTATTCCACTAGGGGCTCTCATCTCACACCTGAAGATTTCTTGTGAAATTAGGCCAGACTTTCTTTGTTCCTCTTTCATTTTAACCTGGCAAACAGTTTTCCTACTCTGACCTATGGGAGGCTCCTTCATGATGTGCCCAAAAAGGAGGGGGGAGGGGAAAAAAAGACCACCCAGTGTCTTTATTCTTGATCCCTCTCAGTTCTTGACTTTCAGCATTTGTGGGATTCCTAAGTTTGGATATGAGGTTAGCAAATTTAACCTATGTTTATACCATTCCCAGAGGACTCCCTAGATCCTGAACTTGAGCTAGGCTGAGAGGAATTCATGAGGTGCTATCTGGCCAGACTTAAATGGATTTTATTTCTTTGGTTCTCCTTGTCCCTGAGGACCTCCTATTTTACTGTTCAGTCATATCTCCTTTGATTTGGATTATGTTTGAGGTTTGTTGAGAAGGTTAGCGAATAGATAAGCAAAGTTCCGAAAATGAAATTACAGTGTGTGGGGGGGAAATTAGTCTTATTTTTCCCTACATGGGATACAACACTGTGAAATTCAATCTTCAACTGAAAGCCCTGCAGTTCTCCTAAAACATAATTCTCTGTTTATCTTTCATTAACCAAGTTTAAGCTAGTGTTAATAAATTAAAACAAGAAATTGCGTCTGTCCTCTTCAGCTTTGTTTTTTTTTGCCCATTTCATATTGTTGTCTGTGTTGTAATTCATACTTTTGATACCATTTCTGATGTGTAAAATTGGTTGTCTTGTAAATATCTTATAAAAAGTTGAATTGTAAATAAACTATTGTGGCTGTTAAAAAAAAAGAAAAAAAAGAGGGAGGTGCTGTCAAGTCATCCAACAGATGAGTTTGAAAAATGTTTCCAAGAATGGAACTGCAGATTTGACAAATGTATTAAGTGTAATGGAGAGTACTTTGAAGGTGATAAGGTTGTTTTGTTAAAAAAAAATTTTTTTTAATATATAGCTTTGGGGGAAAAGCAATCCTAGTTTGGGGGGAATACCCCTCATATAAATGGTAAATCACAATACTTTGGCACACAAGGATTCCCTCATTTTTCATAGCTTTAAATGATTGTCTCACCATTGAAATATTTTTGCAATACAAAATGAAAACAAATTTAGTCCTTAGATTTTCCACATAAAGGCTATATTCCCATGAACAAAACGACACTGTGAAGGTGGTGATGGAGAGGGCATCGTGCACTGTAGATATCACCGCAGTCTCCTCTGTGCAGTGTAGGCTGCTTTCTGCCCAATGGTTTTGCTACATACTTGAACCCTGACGGTACCATTCTTTTGAAGTTATCTCCAACTTACAAAAATTGAGTCAAAATGATGGGTTAGGAAAAGAAGCATTTTATGATAATTTTCATTCATGTGATATTTAAGAGGTTCAACTGCCGAACATTTTGTAGATTGTGCAGTTCCTTTGACATGGTGTTCCAGTTGTCTAACACGGGGAGTGGGGGGAGAGAATCTAACTATAAGAATCTTAAATTTTGTGCTTTTGTTACTGATTCTCTTTACTTAACTATTATTTGATGACAAGTGGGAAACAAAAGTGGAGTCCAGGTGTGATTATTGAAGTGGCAAAATTCTGCAACATTTATATTTACCACAATATAAAAAATAACGTTAAAATGACTCCAAATACTAACAAGCACAATATATTTCGATAATCTGCTTTTTCATTTCTGGTATGAAGATGACCTGGAGTAGCTGACTAGCAAGAAACTCCTCATCTCTAAGGGGAAAATGGTGTAGTTCTGAGTTTGGCTGCAACACGGAATATCTTGGAAATTTTAAGTAACATAACATGAGAGTGTGGTTTTCTGAATCATCAAATGAGGGAAGAGTCGGTGATGAATTATTCTACTCTGATTAAGAGTAAAAAGGATCAGGCTCAGAGCATGAGCCCTCCACCATAAGCACTGACTGGCTCTTTGTCGTTACATACATAAAGCACTCTCACACGTTAGTGTCTATCACAACCACCTCACAGAATTTGCTGAAATGCAGTTCTGATCTAGGCCAACTTAGAATCAGAATCTGTAGTTGTGGGGCCTGACATCTCCATAAACAGGAGACTTGGGTTGAGCATCTTTTGATGAATAGAGATTAAACTTACGGCTTTCTAAAATACACATGAATTACTACTAACCAAAACTTTAATAAGTTCGTTCTTAAGGAAACAAGATAAACCTGTTTCCTACACCTATGTAGTCTATTTACCTTAAAACGATCATATTTATTTTACGCTCATCAACATTATATGACTCCCAATTTTATAAAGAAACTTTGATTCCACGGAAAACTCAAGAGAAAATGCACACACACATGTTAACAAACTTCCCCCTCCAACCCCTTCTAGAAGTTAGCACCACCTCTGCCACCTACTTGATCTACATGGAGCATACTCAACAGTCTTGGCTCCATCCTGAAGAAAACAGGTTCCAACCGGCTCTCTCTCCTGTTTCATTTCCGTCCTCCAGTGGTACAGTGGGGCACAGGCCTGAAATCAGAGAGCACAGTTCAGGATCTAAAAGCTCTCTAACATGGAGCATTTGAGACAAATCTATAGTACCTCAGAATACAATTCAATTATTTTTTAAAAGACATGCAAAGCCTAGCTCAATAGTAGGCACTCAATAAATAACTATCCTCTTCTAAAAAAAAAGATATGTTTTTCTGAAAACCGCATCTGTATTCCAACTACAATTTGTTTAAAAAGTATTTTGGAAAAAAAAAATAAATAAATAAAATTTTTAAAAAAGTATTTTGTACAGTAATTATTTTAGGTAGCACATTTTCACAAGTTACATGCTCAGATGAAAGTGACAGCCTTGAATGGACTTTTGAATTGAATAACACTTTCACTCTCAAAGGAAAATGATCATAAATTATAGAGCTTTTCATATTTATGCACGGTGTGGATTGCAGCATTTTTAATGTGCAAGTTCTATTATAATTTTCTAATTTAGAGTGAAAATTTTAAATACTATGTACAAATAGTAATGTAATGTATGCCTCAGTAACCATCAATAATTTGGTAATTACCAAGAGTAATCTAGCCAGAAGTATATCAATTTCATTTACTGAAAGTATTTCAATGGATTTTCTGTAATACTTTTTGAAGCAAACCACATGCATCACCAACATCAACCCTAGGATTATATTCACTCTGAAGAAAGTATCAAAAGTTCATTCTTGCTACTCTTCTACACATAATCAAGACTCCACGGTGGATTATTTCTCAATCTGCTTGTTTTCTGCTTTGTTGCACCTCTCTCCAGAAGATGTGCAGTCTCAACCCATCCACCATCCACAACTCATCAACCCATCCACAACTCTAATTTTTTTATGTCCTCCTAGACAAATTCTCCCCTGGTGTTGCTCCATGCCTTAAAGTCAGTTCAGACTCACAGCAACACTAAACTGAACAAAATACTGCCCCGTCCTGAATCATGCTCACAGCCCTTCCTATGACTGAGCCCGGTGCTGCAGTCAGGTGCCACATGATGGCACTGACCCTCTGTCCTATCAAACGTAATGTCCGAACAGCCCACAATCATGCCTGGAGGCTCCCACTCCGAAGCCTCAACTGTGTACCTGTTATAATCCCTGTGTTCTAATTCATGTTAAAGGTATTTATAAACGTGTCTACCCTCAACCCCTCCTTGTCGTCTAGACATTCCCAAAGGGCCGGCCGGTTTCTCATGTATGTTTGTTTCTCTGGCCCATTTCCTTATAAAAATCATGTCCTCACTAAGCATCTGCGGCATGGTGGCCCAGTGGGCAATGTCAGCAGCCACTCTGTGGGAGAAAGATGAGGTTTTCTACTCCCATAGAGAGCAAGTCTTGGAAACCTATGGGGCAGTTCTACCCTGTCCTATAGGGTCACCATGAATCAGAATGGACTTGACGGCAGTGAGCAATGTAAGAGAAAAGGAAGAACGGGGGAGAGTACTGGTTCAATAACATGAATGGACGTAATTGACATCAATGTACATGGAAAGGCTGTGGAATTGACAAATGTGTATATGTGTACACACATATTTACTATAATTTTAAAAAGGAAAAAAATAGAGAAGTTAGGTGCTTCTGATAATTATAAGCTTTTATAAGAGGCTGAACCTACAGGGGCGTTGGTGTTTTCTTAAATTCATTGTAGAAGAACAGTTTCCTGAAAGGAAGGCTCTGGTGCTGCTGTTGAGTAAGCTGCTGGGCTGCTAACCACCAGAGGAGTGGTTCAAACCCACCAGTCACTCTGACGAGACATTCGGCCCCTGGCAGGATCGACAGCTCGGAAACCCTGTAGCGTTGCTACAGGCTGGAGACCACTTGATGGCAGTGGGTTGGGTTTTTTGGTTAACAATGATAAACAGCCCTTAAAATAATGTTTTAAATGATGTTTATTTTACTGTAGCCCTCGTGGGAGAAAAAGTGGCAGTTTAATTCCACTGGTTCAACAGTAGTGTGCTTGATTTGGGGTTTTGCAGCACTTCATTCTTGGACCAATACTATTCTAACAAGAACTACTGTATTAAGATCCTAGTAAGATATCCCTAGAAGCCAGGATAAGTGGTGGCCAAAGACAAAATCTCCTATTTCTAGACAACATCTGACCATTCTTTAGTGCCCTCTCCCTTACCCTAATCTTTACTCCTACTAGAGTTTCTTTCAAGTCCACGAGGGCACAATTTTATTCCTTATGTTTGGGTCCTTATTTCTTAGAAAACCATCTCTCTTTTACTCTAAGTAGTCATTAGTAGCTCAATTCTTCATGGCTAGACTTAGTTGGCTGCAGCCATTCCAAGCAGTGTAGGGAAATCCCATGACAAATAAGCACACGTCTATAATCCATAAGCAGGCCAGTTAGCAGCCAGACCCACAGACATTCTGTAATTGTGATCACACTATCTGGAGGCCAAGATGAATTTACTTGCATGTGCGTGTGTGTCTGTGTAAGAGAGAAAGAAGTTTTTGAGAGAGTACAGTTAGTTATAAGGAGCCAACCAAGAGGCAATATCATCGCACAATATACAGCCAAAGGCTTTGTGGAATGAATGACAGTGTAGACCAAGGGAAGGGAATAGCTAAGTATACACTGTGCAGAAATGGGTCAGCAGAAGTGGGGAAAAGAGTAGCAAACCTAGTGCCCTGGCTTACACACTGATCCAATGAAAAATGACTCCAAGGCAACTCATGTATAGATAAGAACTTTTGCTGTTGTTTTACTGTTGGCTGCAGAGGAAAGAGTTAGCACTGCTCCAGGAGAGAAAGACGAGACTTGCTGTAAGGACTTACATCCTGGGGAACCCCCTGGGCAGCTCTAGTCTTTCCGAAGGCAGAATTATGAGCAGTCAGAATGGACTTGATAGCAGTGGATTTGGAGACCATGCCAAGTGTCCTACATCTACTCGCTCTAATGCTGCTAATTCGTCTGCAAAATCAACTACTAGGAGCTCAACATAACAATGACCCATCATCCTGGAGCTGGCGATTTTAACTGATGGGAGCGGTTTCTGAGCTTTATTATAATGCTAAACACACACATGGATATACTAAGACAACACAAAGCTCAGCATTCAGGAAACTGATTAAGGTTGGGACTCCATTATACAAGGAGGTACGCCCCCAAAACTGATGCTCATTTTTTTGTTTTTTATGAGAGGGGATCGGTCCACCAGGTCAGGCTGCTAATTAAGCTTTCTATTTAGAGGTTTCCGAAAAGATTGCAGAACAGTGTGTGACCAAAAAGGCCTGATTTGTGGCAGACAAGAGACTGGTTTTGCCACCTCCACAATGCACCTGCTCATGCAACCATCTCAGTGAGACAGTTTTTGGCAATAAGTAGCATGCCTCTCTTGCCCCACATACCTTACTCCAAACAACTTCTTTTTGTTTTCGCAAATGAAGAGAAACATGAAAGGACAGTGATTTAAGGTCATAGAAGAGGTGAAGAAAAAAATGAGGGAGGTGCTGAGAAGCCATTCAAAGAGATGAGTTTGAAAACTGTTTCCAAGAATGGAATTGCATATTTGATAAATATATTAAGTGTAAATGAGAGTACTTAGAAGGTGATAAGTTGTTTTGTAAAAAGAAAATGTAAATATATACCTTTGAAAAAAACATTTTTTCCATGTTGGCGGGGGGAGGGGGGAACCCTCATATATTTGCTTTCACTCCCATCCATCAATAGAGAAAGATGGGGTAGTGTTGAAATGTGTAATGAAAGTGCTCAGATTGTCTTTTCACTGATAAGCACAATTAGCACAAAGTACAAGCTAGGGACATGGACCATGGGTAGCAGAGTGCTTCCAATGAACCTTAAACTCCCCAGTTAGTAGATAAATGGCCTTGGGCAAGTTACTTAACCTCCAAATAGTAACTTCTTTTTCTAAAAGCAGGCCAATTACTGCTCCTGTCACCAAAGCTGTGATGACAATTAGTGAGACAATTCATGCAGAATGTTTGGTCCTAGAATGTAACTATGCAGTAAGTGGTACAGCGGGCTACAAGTTGGGCTGCCTTCCACAAAGTCAGTAGTTCTGATCTACTATCTGTTCCATAGGTGACAGATGAGGCTTTCTGATTCCAGAAAGACTGAGTAGCCTTGAAAGCCTAACGGGGCAATTCTACTCTGTTCTGTGGGGTCACTATGAGTCAGAATCGAGTTGATGAGTGTGAATTTCTTTTTTCTGAGTTACTGTCATTATTGTTACTACAGAAGCTGCAATAAGAATCAAAAGTCCTTTTGTGCCTGACTTGCTTTGCTTAGCATGATTTCCCCCAGTTCTTCCCATGCCGCTATGTGCCTCATACGTTCATCACTGCTTTTTAGTGATGTGTAGTACTCCATTGTATGTATATACCACAGTTTTTTAATCCAATCGTCAGTTGATGGAAATTTGGGTTGCTTCCAGCTCCTTGCAATTGTGAACTGTGCCGTAATGAACATTGGAGCACAGATGTCTGGCCTTGGTTTGTTTCTTGCCTCTTCTGGGTATATGCCCAGTAGGGGGATTGCTAGGCCATAGGGTAACTCTATTTCCATCTGTTTTAGATATCGCCAGATTGACAGACAAAAGAAAAAGGGGACGGACAATAGAAAAGGGGGTGAAGGGAGACGCCGGATAGGGCAAGATATGACAAAATAATAATTTATAAATTATCAAGGGCTTATGAAGAGGGGGGAGCGGGGAGGGAGGGGGAAAAAAGAGGACCTGATGCAAAGGGCTTAAGTGGAGAGCAAATGCTTTGAAAATGATTAGGGCAAAGAATGTACAGATGTGCTTTATACAATTGATGTATGTATATGTATGGATTGTGATAAGAGTTGTATGAGTCCCTAATAAAATGTTTTTTAAAAAAAGGATCAAAAGTCCTTGTATTTTAGCAACAGAAAACAAGTCTAGTGTATTCAATAAGTCCCTGCATAGACTTTGATATTCATCTTAAAGCTGGGAAGTTTTCAAAAAGTAGAAATTGTTCTTAGGCTCACTCACCAGCTATGAAAAAAATACTACTTTGTAAAACAACATCAAACTGTATATTCCAGGTCTACCTAAAGGGAAGTTTTGCATAGGGTAGTAACTATACTATGAAACAAGTAGAAACCAATGGGCAACTTGTAAGTACTGAAAGGTCAAGCAAGCTTAGAGCTAGACTACACACTCCAGACGCTAGAGGGGCCTGTGGAATTCTGAGAGGAGGATGAGCTGTCACAGAAACCAATGGGCCTGTAACAGTCACAGGAAAGAGGCCAAGGGATTAGTGCTAGCACTGCCTAAGGGATCCATTTCAAAGACAAATTTCTATTTAAAATAAAACACTTGAGGGCATTTTGGAGATCAATGAAAGAATTTGAGTATAGATTCCATACAAGGAAAATATTCATTATAACTATTTTTGAATAAAAAATGATTCTTTTTTGAAATTCACATAGTCATTTATTTTAATATCTTTCGACATAAAAAATAACCTAATAAAAACATCAAAAACTTTCAAATGCATATAAGAAAAGTCAAGGCTGCTTAGCATGACCTGCCAAGATAGTGAACATATCACTTATAGTCCAAACTGAGAAAATGCTTTAAGAAAACGGTAAAAATAAATATCTATGAAGGATTCCCTAGAGCTGCAGTGAGTTATGAGTTACACTGCTAACCACAAGATCAGTACTTCAAAGCCACCAGCCACCCCAAGAAGGAAGGATGAGGCTTTATGCTCCTATAAACTCACAGGGGCAGTTCTATTCTGTCCTACAGAGTCACTATGGCCTTGATAGAAGTGACACCACAGAATGCATAGAATTTTGCTAAACCAACAACCTATTCATTGGAGATTGCAGTTTTTCAACATCGTTAATGGCAACTGGACACCTGGATCTCACCAGATAGAATGCACAGGGGTCAGGTAGAAAGAAATGATGGGGAAGCTCAATAGCATCAGTGAAACAAGGCCAGGGAGCAGCTACAGAACAGACCACTAGTTACTCATATACAATTCAAGCTGAAGCTGAAAAAAATTAAACTAAGTCCATGAACACCATGAATTCAACATGCAGAGAACCCAGTCTTGCTTGCTGAGTCAGAAAATGATGGAACAGTTACTGATAAAGATGTAAGACTACATCCTTTACTGTGAATTATACCTGAACACATTTTTTTAATACTCACAACTGGACTAATAAGTAACACTGTGATAGATGCAGAAAATACTGAGGTTATCCAGGGTTTCATTTTACTTCCTTCCACAACCAACAACCACAGAAACAGCGATCAAGAAATTAAACAATGCAGTGCACTGGAAAATTCGGCCACAAAAGACCTCTTTAAATTGTTGAAAACCAAAGGTGTCACCTTGTGGACTGAGATGCACACCATCAAGGTGCTCCCTGTCATCGCATATGCATGTGAAGGCTGGAAATGATAAGGAAAACAAAAGGAGTGATGTCTTCGAATGATCCCAATGGAAAATCCTGAATATACCAGGGACTGCCAAAATAATTCAAAATCTCTGGGAAGTGCACGTACTTTGGATATGCTGCAGGAGGAACGAGTTCTCAGAGAAGAACATCAAGCTTCGTAAAGTAACGGGTCAGCGCAAAAGAGAAAGCCTCTCAAAGGGATGGGCTGGCACAGTGGTCGCAGCAATGATGTGAGGATGGAGCAGGAGTAGGCAGTGTTTCTCCCTGTTGTACGCAGGGTTGTCGTGGCTCGGAACCCCCTGGCTAGCACCTAACAGCGATGTTCCTTTGGAGTAGGCTATCAGAACTCCATAGAGGAAGGCCAAATAGGTAGTTTGGATAGGATAGATCCATAAGGTCCAGGGGTTAATAACATACGGACCGTAATCACACTTTAGGTGACGAGTAGAGCTATGAGAAGGTACGGGGGATGGGGAGGTGGAGGGCACTGTAGATGAGAATTCTAAGACACTGCACCCTTTGACGAAAGGAGGAATTATGACAGAAGACTATAAAGGAGGATAGAAAAACTAGGAGAGTATAATGAATATAAGCAATAGGGAGAAAGGTATTTTAAAAAGAATGGTGTATCTACTTTGTTAAACAGTGCTAGGAGGGGGAAAAAAGAATCCGTATCAGTGAGTTTAGTGTTCTCAAGATAAAGATGATTCTGGTTTTGCCTACCTAAGGCCGACCTGAGAGGCTAACGAGAGAATAGGAGGATCTGGAGATGACTAGGTATTACATTAAAAAAAAATCTTTCTGGAGGACACAGAAACATGGGCAGTAATAGAGGTGAAGAGAAGTTTGTTTCTGTATTTTAAAGACAGGAGATTGTAGACCTTTGATTAATCAAAGGCATACTGTTCCTAAACATAACAGGGGAGGGGGAAGAAAAATTGAAGGGAACTATCAAGTGGGATGGCAAAATTGCGTTCCAAGTAGAAATGAAGGTGGAATGTAGGAAAGCAGCCTGCATAGAACATCAGAATTGATACCTTTAGGTCAGAGCTATTCACTCATATCCAGCACCCAGGCACACTCAACTTTCTTGTCAGCTTAAAAATAGAGAAAACCCTTCTACCTAAATGAAATGAACTAAACTTAGCTATTAGTAAATATCACCAAAAAAAAAAAAAGCTTACCAAAATTTTATCCTGCTTTGACCTCACTGATGCTCCAAACCACTGGTGGGACTTAAACTCCAATGGGTCGTCCTTGGCATAGTCTCTGTTGCCTGAAAAATAATAATGTGCATAGTGAGGAGGAAAACACACACACACACACACATTGGTATTTTAGAATTTGATGTTTTATCTAGTCAGGTTTTGAAATTGTGTATCTTTAATCAAATACTACATTGGTCACTTATCTCACAAACTTTATATGCATTAGGGATTCTCAACAATCAGGAAAGTAAAACACACAATAACTAAAAAGTGCCCCACAGTGGTGATTACCTCCCTTAATTATCATAAGACAGAAGTGAAAAGGTCACTATAAATGACATTCCCTAGTTACTACATTATTAGGTAATTCCCTATAAAACAGATTTATTGATTCACAGAACTCTCATTTATTTAGGAGTATAAAGTTGTTAATGAAAATATATGGTTATAAAAACTCATTTCATCACAATGGCAGCAAAAGACTAACATGTGTCTCCTAACATTACAAAAATTAGAATCTGGACGATAGGATTTGATGCACAGCTTGAAATAATTAGATGAAGCACTCTACATTTAACTTATAAGTAAAATGAGAAGTGTAAGGTGGTTCCCGATCATTCTCCCAAGGTTTCCACTATTTAAATAAACATTTGAGAGCTCATAAAATTACTCATTATCAGGCACTCATGAGGCATACTGTAGATTTAAAATTTTTAAAAAGAATAAAGATCTTTTCCATGGAAAAGTACTTGACCTAATTAAGTATAAAGCAACAAACAGTATTTGGGGAAAACCAAAACTCAAACCCACTACTGTTGAGTCAAATTGAACTTTTAGTGACCCTTCTGAACAGAGAACTGCCCCACAGGTTTTCTAAGATGTTCAATCTTTTTTTTTTTTATGTTCAATCTTTACAGACAAATACTGCCCCATCTTTCTCCAGGGGAGAAGCAAATGAGTTCAAAATGCTGACTTTTGCGTTAGCAGCCAAGGATTTGCTTAACTACTGTGACACCAAGACCTCCTATTTTGAAAAACCTCAAACCCACTTCCATCTAGTACTGTACCCTTTAACAATATGACAGTAAATGTAGACCAACAGTCTCATTTTTATCACACAGCCATAGAGTATGTTGTTAACCGATCCCCTAAAGTTCCTACAGTTTCAAGTTTAGGAATATTTCTAAATCTGATTTGCAAAACCTTCATAGTCTCTCAAAATCATATCTACTTCCTCTCACAATTACATAAGAATACTTTCTTTGACAAATACGCAAAAAAAATCTCAGCATAATTCCATCTTGGGGAATGAAGTACAGGCTCATTGCTAAGTTAAGATGCTAGAACCTCTGAAAATGGTATATACTAGAAAACTTTATTCTAATAAGTGATTTTCAAGGTCCCAAAGCATATTTTATATGAAAGAGATTTTTCCCCTCGAGGATCCTCAAAATGTCTTTTATTCCCTCTATTTGATTATAGAGGAGTTCTAGGGTGCTGTGGGTTAGATGTTGAACTGGGAACCACAAAGTTGGCTGCTCTGTGAGAGAAAGATGAGGCTGACCACTCCCACTTACATTTATAGTCTTGGAAACCCTAGAAATCAACTTGATTTCTAGTTTTAATTTGAATATGAGAGACCCTATTCATGCATGCATCAACCCATACGTTTGGTACCTCTTCTTGAAGCTTGCTGATTCCAGCATCTTTTATTCTAATAAAATATTTCCCTTCCATATATCTCACTTGTTGCTACCACACTCCCTTTTAAGACATCATTTTATTCAAGCCACCACCTTGCTCAAGAACATCTACTCTTCCCTGAACCATCCATCCTGTCCTAAAGCATCATATGTCTTCAATCACATTACCAAACAAAATAAGCCACATAAAATTAAATGCTCCTTAGAAGTGAAGATGACTAGATGTCATCTCACATACTTTGGACACGTTATCAGGAGGAACAAATTCCCAGTAAGTGGCATCATACTCGGTAGAGTCACTCAAAAAGAAGATGACCCTCAATAGGACAGACAGACACTGTGGCTCCAACAAAGGACTCACACTTAACAACAACTCTGAGGATGGCACAGGACCAGGCAGTGTTTTGTTAAGTTACACACAGGGTCCCTGAGTCACAAACAATTCAATGGCACCCAATTGACAACACAATGGCATCCATATGCATTCAAAACCTAGTGAACAATCTTGAAAAAAAATCCATTGTTTTCAATGCCTTCAACTTCAACAAGGTCCAAACTCAAAGAGTATCACCTCTTCAAGAAGTGTGGTCAATAGGATGTTCTTCTTTGCCCCTAAGAACTTTCCTCTAGATTCCCAAGTCTTAAAATAATGAATTCAACATCAAGCAGAAGTTACACTCAGAGTGAGTAGAGGTGGGTGGAATAAATGAAGCTATTCTTCAAACAAAATGACATCAAGTTCATTCATGACCAGGTGAAAATTGGCAGTTATTCCCAGACCCCCCCTTTCCTTATCAACTATCCTGCTATCCAACATTTTGTATTTGCAACCACAATTTAAAATCTAATGCTTGAACACTGAGGTGCTAGGTGAGGGCAAGGCCAACCTGTGAGGTCTAAGGTTATGTGTCAACCTGGTTAGGCCATTATTCCTACTGGTTTGATGGTTACGTAATACTGTAAACTGATAATTATGTAGGGGAAAATTTGACAGTTATGTAATGATATCAAATTTGGCAGGTTGACAATTCTGTAATAATGTGCTCATCCTCCATTTTCACATAATGGTGACTTTTACATCACAACCTAGTCTTCAGACTTCAACCATGTTGATAAGAGTGGGTGTGCCACAACCCTGAAGATGCAGTCTTCTGAGTCACTGTACCAAGTGTACACATGTTGAGTCACAGCCCTGAGGGCACCATTTCAGGGAATCCTGTCACCCCACAGGCTGCTTGCACTATGCCACCAGCCCTGAAGAGGAAGTGGGGCAGACAGTGCGATAATAAAGCTTCTTTAGGCAACCGACAAGAGAGAATAGATATCTGCCAATAGTTCTACAAAACACTTTGTTGTCAGATGCCATCGAGTCAGTTCCAACTCATCATGTACCACAGAACCAAGCACTGCCCGGTCTGGCGCCATTCGCACAATTGCGCTTACGTTCAAGACCACTGTCGCAGCCCTTGTGTAACTCCATCTTACTCCAAGCGTTCCTCTTTTCCGCTGCCTCTACCAAGCATGATGTCCTTCTCCTGACCACATGTCCAAAGTACCTAAGATGAAGTCTCCCCATCCATGCCTCTATGGAGCTTTCTGGCTGTATTTCTTTGAGGACAAATTTGTTTGTTCTTTTGGCCCTCCTTGGTACCTTTAATACCAGCACCATAATTCATCAATTCTTCTTCAGTCCTTATTCAAAGTCCAACTTTCACGTGCATATAAGGCAACTGAAAATACTTTGGCTTGGGTCACCTAAGTCCTCAAAGCAACGTCCTTTCTTCTCAACACTTTAAAGAGGACTTGTATAGCAGATTCACCCAAGGCAATTTGTTGTTGGATCTGCTGCTTCTTTGAGCACTGAAAGTGGATTCAAGTAAGATGACATCCTTGTCAACTTCAATCTTTCCTCCGTTGATCATGATACTACTTACTGGTCCGTCGTCAGGATTTTTGGTATTCTTTATATTGAATGGCAATCCACACTAAAGGCTGCAATCCTTTATCAGCACATGCTTGAAGTCTTTCTCATTTTCAGCAAGCAAGGTGGTGTCATCTATATGTCACAAAACACTATCTGCATATCACAATATATCACTATCTGCATATCACGATATATCTTAGAGATTTTATTTGCTGATCGCCCAAAGAAAATAAAGGGGGGGACCCTATCTTACATGATAAAAAAATTGAGGAGGAGCTGTCCTGTGTAATGTAAATTAACATGAGACTTCTTAATATCACTTAGAAAACTATCTAAGAAGGAAAATGCTGCTGCTGAAACTTGAAGTTAATTGGAAAGTAAATGAGCACAGACTGGAAAACATAATATCTGTTTTGACAACCTCTTAAAATTTGTCATCAGCATTTGATCAAGCTCCTCCAAGTGAATGCCGAGCACAGTGAACAGAGCAGACTGTCACAGCTTCAGACCCTGTCTCCTTAGTCATCAACTCGTGTCATTTCCTCTAAATTGAATATCAATACACAACATGCTGGAACATTTATTTTTATGAGATACAAAGTTACTCTACAACTAATTTTCTCCCCTTCTTTTAAAGTCTAAATTATATCTTTTGGAACAACAAGATCATGTCATCTTTTCTGAAAAGCCCAAAGTCAAGAAAAATTTCAATGCATTATCAAAGAAAAACTAAAACTGTAAGAAGATATTAGTGTTTTCAATCATTTGGTTCCCATCCATTATTACATGACTTCAAGGAAAACTGAATTTAAAACCTTAGAGAATTTAGCTTTTTGCTAAAACAAAAATGGTGCTTCAAACAATATTGCCCTACATTCAGATTAATTTGCAGGCTCCTTAAGTGACTTTTCACCTAAACATTACAATCCTACTCAATCATACTTAAGAAAAAGCTCCCAATATATCTTACTTATGTGTGATATACTGACAAGTCAAAGGAAGAAATATCCCTGAATATTCATTAAATATAAAAAACATGGCCATCCCATATATCTACACATTAGAAATGTTACAAAGAGGCAGATCTGACTTTACAAGAGAAAAGCAAATTTATTATATAAGATAATTTCAGAGAATTACAAATGCTATGAAATAAAATAGAATAGCAAGAGAAAATGATGATGGGATGATTGATAAGTTTCTGGTACTCTATTGTATTTTAAATTAACATTATTGTTACAAACAAAATTTTTAAATGGAGAAAAAAGATATGTGCATCTACTAGTAATAACTAGATAAACTTTTAAAAATCTACTCAATGAAGTACCATTAATAAAAAGGAGGGAAATATTGATACACATCATAACAGGGGAAAACTGCAAAAAATTGTAGGGAAATGTCAATATATTTTAACTCCATTATCCCATAGTTTTTAAAGGTTCCTTGTATGTGAATATGCTAAGTGGAAGAAGCCTGAGATAAAGATGACAAACTATATAATTACACAAATATAGGATGAGGAATAAACAGAAACAGAGTAACTTAGGGCTGGAGGTGAGAACTGGGAGTGACCAGGGAGCCCTGGTGGTGCTCTCAGGTAAGTATTAAACTGCCAACCCTAAGGTCTATGGTTTACACCTGCCAGGTGCTCCACAGGGGAAAATTGAGGCCCATCTGTAGACAACTGGACATCCCCTTACAGAAGGGTCGTGGGGAAGAGACGAGCCAGTCAGGATGTAGTATAGCAATGATGAAACATATAACTTTCCTCTCGTTCTTTAATGTTTCCTTCCCCACACCCCACTGTCATCCCAATTCTACCTTACAAATCCGCCTAGACCAGAGGATGTACACTGGTACAGGTAAGAACTAGAAACACAGGGAATCCAGGACAGAAAAACCCCTCAGGACCAATCATGAGATTGCAATACCAGGAGAGTAAGGTAAAAATGGGGGAGAAAGGGAGAACTGATCACAAGAATCTACATATAACCCCCTCCCTGGGGGACAAACAATAGAAAAGTGGGTGAAGGGAGACATCAGACCATATAAGACATGAAAAAATAATAATAATTTATAAATTAGCAAGGGTTCATGAGGGAGGGGGTATGGGGAAGGAGGGGGGAAATGAGGAGCTGATACCAAGGGCTCAAGTAGAAAGCAAATGTTTTAAGAATGATGATGGCAACAAATGCACAAATGTGCTTGGCACAATGGATGGATGGATGGATTGTGATAAGAGTTGTACAAGTCCCAGGATAAAATGATTTTTAAAAAAAGATTAATATCCTTGATAAACATGTAAAGGGTCTCTATGAGTCAGAATTGGCTCAATGGCAGAAGGATTTTAATCAATGGGTACAGATTTCATCTTAGAGTGACAGAAATGCTACAAAATTAGATTACGGACATAAGTCTAGTAGTCTATGAATATGTGTGTGCATAATTACATATCACTGAGTTCTACAGGTGAAATGGGTAGATTTGTGGTATCTTGGTCAAGCTGTTGTGGAAAGGGTAAAGCTATCAACAGATAGGAATGTATGTACATTACAGATTCCTTTTCAAAATAAGCAAATGCTTCAATAAAATAACAGACCATAAACACAGATAAAACAATAAAAACATAGCTTCTAAGAATAAAAGACTGTAGAAATAAAAATGTAAACAAGACACCATTTTGATCCATCATTCAAACTGGATTTGAAGACAGATTACATCACTGTTTTCCTATCTAGCAAATGCAAGAGGGCTTCGAAACGTTCACTGAAAATGAAATTAAAAGATGATGGAATTTTTCTACAAACTTTTTGAACGCCCCTCATATTTATTTCTATACTTTTGGTGTATTACAACCACAGTGAACAAAATCAAATACTCTGTCCCCTCCTACCAGCAGGATGGTTCTGCTGGAGCCCAGCACAAAGCAGGCCTTTAGAAAACATTCACTGCTTTATCAATGAGGGTTTGTTTCCTTCTCAGGAAGAGAAGGAAAGAATCCTGAAAGCATTTCACATTTCAAAACAAAAACTCTCCACTAACCTTAAAACCGAAAACAAAGCCAACATTAAGTCTTGTAACAGAATGGGAGGAGTAGGGTTAAAGTGGACAGGGAATGAGGAAGGCTTGAAAGAGTCATCTGAGTTTAACTTTGTAAAACAGTCAATGTGTTAAAACCTCTTAACTGTGTGAAATTTAGTCAATTCATAAGGAAGGAGTTGAATTGATTTTTATATATTCATATTGATTTCTAAATTAACTGCTAGCTTTCTAAATGTATAATTCTATGTCAGGGACTACAGATTATATCAGGAAAAACCTTTTCACCCAAAAATTAATACCTGGAGTATTTGTTATTAGTAAAGGGTAGGTAACCATTTTTTCTATTGTTTTTAACTCTCTATAACTATCAAGGCTGATTTGAGTATAAAAATACCTAGTCAGAAAATTTAAAATGAGGAAATTAAGTTGGAAGCTTTAGAGTCTGCCTAGTCATATTAATTACAATGAGATAAAATTGTATGGCACAGAGGCCAGAGACTAGCTGAAAGCTTTATATTCTCTATTTAAATGCCAGAGGAGCCCCAGTGGTGCAACGGCTATGTGTTGGGCTGTGGTCCACAAGGACTGCAGTTCAAAACCACCAGCCACTCCTTGGGAGAAAGACAGGACTTTCTACTCTGTAAACAGTTACAGTCTTGTTAACTCCAAGGGGCAGGTCTCCCCTGTCCTCTAGGGTCACTATGACTATAAGTCAGTGTTGACTCCATGGCTGTGATCCAAAGGGGTATGAAGAAAGAAAGCAGAGGGTGCCCGGTTATCAGAAAGAAAAGCACCTGGGGTCTCAAAGATTTATCTTAAAACAAGCAGCCATCTAAGTGAGATGTCCAGCCTGTATGATCCAAGAATTGTATTAATAAAACCCAAATCCAGGGGAGGGAATGGTATGAGCTTAAAATCGGAATAGTGTACAGAAGGCTGCAAATGTCAGTGAAAGCCCACAACCGAGTCCTGCATGCAGAGTAAGCCTCTGGTGAGTCACCTCTGACTACAGAGATGCACCCGTCCTTGATTTTAGACAGGGTGCACTGTAGGGTGGGCTATTGCAACTGTACAGCTTGTCAATGATCTCCCTCTTGATCCAACGTATAATTGCTTCAGTTTTTAATATTTTCTGCTGTCTTTCCAATTGTGGTTTTTCTGTTTCATTCTGTCACTGTTGGGCCATTTCTTTGCACTTTGTCTCGGTTTTGCATCTTTTTCCATACAATCCAGATTAGGTAAAACTATAGAGACAACAACTGGATTAACATATTCAGAGGGACATGGCAGGGGAGGCTATGGGAAAGGGGAAGCCATCCAAATCAAGAAAAAATGTCCTCCAATGGACTGTTAAGATGTTACACAACTCTTATGAGTATGACTGAATACTGAAATGTGTGTATGAACTGTATGTGCGAAAATGTTAAATATAAACTAATCATATATGATTGTGGTATGGTATTACATATTGGTATTCAATTTATTTGGCGTCAAGTTATAGCAGGCACCAGACATTATTCTAGACCTCGAAGTTCTAGCAGTGAACAAGAAAAAAAACTATCATCAGGAACATACATCTTAAATGAAAGAGCTACTAACTAAATAGTAAAATAATAAATAATACATAGTAATGTATAAGAAATATGTTAAATAAATTAAGAGTATTATAGAATAAATTTCTACAAAAAATAAGATAAGTACATTAAGTTCATAGGAAAAGATCTCTGAGAGATTTACAGTATTGGACTATTGGGAAGGAGAAATTAGGTGCCTATTGTTATATTTAGCATGTTTCTATTTATGAGGTATTTTTGTTGTTTTGTTTTAATGAAAAGATGCAGTCATGTACCAAAAAACTTGCATTCGGGCAACTTTTTAAACGCATTTAAGACTGTGATCCCATAAGATTGTAATAGAATTTGGAAAATGGTGTGTCAAATATAAAACAGCTTCTCACACACAACACTTAAGTCTCCTACCTCTTGTATACAAAGTGATTGTGCTGCCAATCATATAATGATACAGTACCTGTATTAGTCTATTCTACAAATCACGAGTCACAATAAACATCTATGTCAATGGCTGTGTGAAACTTATACATGTGAGAAATTTATATCAAGAAAAAGGCTCACACAGTTGTAGTAGTGAGTAAGTCTAACTCCAGGCAGGTTCCAAGTCTGTGGGTCAGATGTTAGACTGGCGGCTTCTCCTATTCTGAGTTGTTACATGGATTAAGTAACCCAAGATTACAAGAAGGCAACAGGCTGGTGGCTCAGGGGCAGATGAATCTCAAGTCATGAGGTAGGGAGGGGGCGGTTGTGGTTGGAGACGTAAATGACTCTACAATTGGTAGATGAGATGGCAGGGCACAGATGACTCTCTGGAGCAGTAGTCAATATGGCAGATAGTTGGGTCAAGTCCATAGAACCTGGTTGATAAGCCAGGTGTAGGATCCAGACGCAGGAAAAAATAAGCAATCATTTTCATACCACGCTTATGGGAAGCAGGTCACACTCCCAAGAAAACTACCTTTTGACTGATTACATCAGGGCTGTTCCTTAAGTGTTGCATTCTAACCTAATCATGTTAAAACTAATGAGTTGCTCAGAGCAGATCTCATTATGGAAGCAAGTAAATTTGTTGTCTCATCATGGAGATTACTAGTTCATAACTGTCCAGCCACTGAGAAGTCTACTATAGCAAAGTTGACACAAACCTATCACACTGGCTTATGTATATACTGTACTGTACTTTATGTCTACAGGGTTTAGAATATAATAATGCATACTAGTACTCACAGGCAGCAGTGTCCTATCTCATGCTTTGTGCTTCTTTAGTGTTGTAGCAATATTTCTGCTTAATGCTCTTTAAAATTATTACAGTACTTTCAAACATAGCAAAACCAGTGCTAGTGATCATAGTAGCACAGTGTAAGGAAAAACTACAACTTTGAAGTTAAACAAAAGGCTATTAAGCAACACTAAGGTTGAAAATCAGCAACACAAAGGTGGAAACTCCCCATTTGGGCATAACCACCAAAAAGCTCACACACCCTCATTGCCATGCAGCAGACTCAGAGCAACCCCACAGGGCAGAGAAGAAATACCCATTTTAAGTTTTTGAGGCTGTAAATCTTCACAAGAACAGAAAGCCTCATCTTTCTCCTATGGAATGGCTGGTAGGTTGAAACTGCTTGCCTGGTTAGTAGCCCAAAATACAACCCACTACACTAGCAGTTCTCAACCTGTGGGAAACGACCCCTGTGGGGGTTGAACAACCCTTTCACAGATGTCGCCGGACAATAGCAAAATCACAGTTATGAAGTAGCAACGAAAATAATTTTATGGTTGGGGGGTCCCCACAACATGCGGGACTGTATGAAAGGTCCGTGGCATTAGGAAGGTTGAGAACCACTGCGCTACACCAACAGGGCTCCTATTAAGGGGCATAACATTCAAAAATTATAATGATCCTCAAAAACAAATAAAAAATGCTCCAATCTACGAAAGGATTGGTCCACTGAAAACTACAATGTTAACAAAAATATAAGTGGAAACTACATCAATATGGAAATTTTGTTAATGACACAGATTAAGAACCAACACAAACACATAACCCTCTCAGCTGGCTGATGATCTCCGTTAAAGCATAAAACTTGTCTGAGGTGGCCTAAAGAAAAAGTAGGACCACACAACATTCAAATTGTGTATGTCCTGTTTTACAGAGTGTGTCATGGACATTAACGATTTATGACCGTAAACAGGTAGAAGGATAAGAAATTTCTGGAAAAATAAACTTTAAGAGTGATTGCCTCTGAGGCATCTGATGTCAGAGGGGACCACCTTTCAATGTATACCTTTTTAATTGCTTAAAACTTTTTCTTTTACTATGTGAATCTACCGCTTTATCAAGAAGGAGCAGCACTAAATTATCTTATAGTGCCTACAACTCTATACACAAAATTCTGAATAGCTATAATTTGGAAAACATATCAGAAGAGTTTAGTCTATCAAAACAGACCTATTGCTTCATTTATATTATGATTCATGCTTTGTTAGAAACATAAATGCGCTGATATGTAATATTCTGAATTACGGGTACTTCTTCCTTTGTGGAAAACAAAGACTATTTGCACATCCTCAGAGTTTTCCAAATGTTAGTGATATGCAAGGGGAGGGGAGATGCCACTTCAGTGCCAATGTTCCAAATGGAAAAAACAAAAAAAGAAAAAAACCCAGCTAGTTGATTCCCACAAGAGTTGGATGAATGGCTGACAATCATTTTTGGCAATAATCAGATGTCAAATGGAACATTCTACATCATGATTCTTCTTTCATGTTTTTATTATTATGAGTCCCTGAATCAGTTTGTTAGAACTATTAGGAAGCAACAGGATGGAAAAAAAAGATTAATTGTTAGGCCCCTCCCAGGGCACTTTGTCAAAGCCTGTGTATTAGAATATATATTTTTAATGTTTTTAATATTATACCAGAAGAATGTCATATTATTTCTTTGAAGATTCACTATGCTTTAACACACACACACACACACACACTGCATATACTTGTGTATAAGCCGAGTTTTTCCAGCACATTTTCTATGCGTTTTTTGTGGTAAAATCAGGTGCCTCTACTGATATTCGAGTTGGCTTATACTTGAGCATATACGGTGTATATATATATATATATCTAAATTGTTGCTAGGTGTCTTTGAGTTGGTTCTGACAGATAGCAACCCTATGTACAACAGGATCAAATGCTCTTCACGGTCACTGCTGATTAAACCCACGTTTGCAGTCACTGGATCAAGCTCATTGAGCGGCTTCACCTCTGGCACTAACCTTCTACTCTATGATGTATAATGTCCTTTCCCAGGGACTATTGCCTCCAGACGCACATTCAGAGTACATCTTATCATTCCTTCTTCTCCAGAGCAGTTTGACAGATTTGTTCATTCATCTGGCAGTCCATGGTATAGTCAACATTCATCACTAACACTCTATTTTAAGGGTCCCAATTTTTCATTGGTTTTCCTTACTCACTGTTCAGCTTTCCATTCATATGAAGTCATTGAAAACACCATCACTTGGGTCAGGTGCACCTTGGTCATCAAAGTGGTATCTTTGCTCGTTAATACTTTCTGTAATGCACCCTTTGATTTGACAGCTGTTTCCCAGCATGCCAATTAGAGATCCAAGTAAATGAAATCCTTGACAATTTCAATCTTTTATCTATTTATCATGATGCTATTTCTTGATCCAGTTGTTGGGGTGTTTGCTTCCTTTTATCTGGAGGTATAATCCATGTTGAAAGCTATAGCCTCCGATTTTCATTAGTAAGTGCTTCTAATCTTCAATTTCAGCAAGGAACATGTGGCAGCTGCATATCATAGGCTAATGAACCATCCACTAATTCTGATATGTCTTCATTCTTCTAATTGTCTAGTTTCTCTAATTGCTCAGCACTCAGACTGAGTAAGTGTGCCAAAGGATACATCTCTGACACAGACCTTTCATTTATTTAAGTCACACAGGACCCCCTGTTTTGTTCCAACTATCTCATGGCCTACGAGTAGGTTCTGCATGAGCACAAAATGTTCCAGAATTCCCATTCTTTGAAAGTTACCCATTAATTTCTTATGATCCACAAAGTTTGGTGCCTTTATATTATCAATGAAGCATAAATAAACATCTTTTGGTATTCACTACTTTCAGCCAGAATCCATATGATATCAGCAATGTTATTTCTCATTCCACATCTAACATAACTGAGGGATGGGAATAACCTGGTTATCAGAGTATTGCAAAGACAACTATAGATTAAAATCATCATCGGATCTGAATGATTAAAACCTTGTCATTTGGGGGAATGGATTACAAGGATCAACATATAACCTCCTCCCTGGGGGATGGACAACAGAAAATTGGGTGAAGGGAGACATCTGACAGTGCAATATATGACAAAATAATAATTTATAAATTATCAAGAGTTCATGAGGAAGGCAGTAGCAGGAAGGGAGGGGAAAAATAAGGAGCTGATACCAAGGGTTCAAGCAGAAAGCAAATGTTTTGAGGATGATGATGGCAACAAATGTACAAATGTGCTTGACACAATGGATGTATGTATGGATTGTGATAAGAGTTGTAAGAGCCCCCAATAAAATGATCAAAATTAATTAATTAATTGTAAGAACTTTGTCATTTGATCTTTCTTATAAGACTTTGTGCTTGATCTGGTTTTTAATATTTTCTGTGGGGGTTTTTTTGTCTCTGTTTCATATTGGGATTTATCTCGGTGACATTTTGTTACTGTTGGTAGCTTTCCTGACCCTCTGTTATGTGTATTTCTGTTTTTTGGTATATAAAAGCAGGCTGACTTTCTTAATTCAACTTGACTTTCCTCTAGATGCACAGCTGTGGCCATTTTTGAATTATCAACAAAATGTTCATTGCGTTTATTCAACATAAATGTTTTGGTTTCATAATGTTCACATTCTGCTAAATCACCTTTTTTTTGGAATGTGCACAATAATGGATCTCTTCCAGTCCCTTGGCCAGGTAGCTGTCTTCCAAGTTTCTTGGCATACATGTCAGAACTTCAAGTATTACGTTAGTTTTTTGGAACATAGCAAATGGAAATCTGTTGTTTCCTAAAGCCTTGTTTTTAGTCAATGTCTTCAGTGCCCTTTGGACTTCTTCCTTCAGCACCATCAGTTCTGGATCATATGCTACCTCTTGAAGTGGCTGAGCACCAACTAATTCTTTGGGGTACAGTGATTCTCTGCATTCCTCCATCTTCTTGTGTTGCTTCAGTATGGTGCCCATGTTGCTGTTAGGTGTCATCATGGAGCTGATTCTGGCTCCTGGCAACTCCCCGTCCTGAGTCATCCTCACAGTCATAGCAACCTGTACGCTCTTAGTATGGTCACGCCTACCCATAGATTTCTTCCAACATTGTAACTCAAGCCTTGGATTTCTTTCTTTGCCCATTCTTTCAGTTTGAGAAATGATAAGCATGTTCTTCCTTAATTCTGTTTTTCCAGGAACTTTTTGAAGCCTCATGTATTGCCAAGCACTGCCACACAGTCCATCACAACTCATAGTCACCATATATTGGGTTTCCAGGGCTATAGGTTTTTACAGGAGCAGTCAGCTGCATCTTTCTTCCCAAGTGTGGCTAGCAGGTTTCAACTGCCGGCCTTGTAGTCAGCAGCCAAACACCTGACCGACGTTTACACAATGTACAAATGTGTACAGAGTAAAGTATATTTTAGGATTTCCCAGTATAAAGTTGATTCTTCAGCTACTTTGAGCTATTTTTTTCCATACTACTACAACCCACATTGACAATAGGACTTTGTTTTTATGGAAAAAAATCCTAATATTATCAGAGCCTTAACACATTATTTTCTCAAGAAATTTTGCATTATTGTTTTAAATCATTCAATCCTACTTGGATGCAAAAGGTCCCTAACCAAAAGGTTTGAGTTAGCACTATCTAAGATTAGGATGCATTCCTAACTAGGAGTTGATCATACACAGCAGCTAATGAGTGACATGATAAGAAAAATCTTACTGTATGTATGTGCTCTCTCTTCTCAGAAAAGATACAGCAACCTCTTAATTGATCTTCCTGAAATTTCCACAGATGGACACTTATCAGATGTAGAAGCTAACTGAATAAATAGGAACCCAATGCATTTTAATGCCTTTTATATGATGTGCAATAGTAGGGAAAAATCATAGCTCATTTTTGGGTGCACAAAATACTTGTATACATTTTATTAAATTGTTACATTTTAAACTACAGTTCAACACAATCAAATCGTACAAGTGAAGGAAAATGACTAATGCATAAACATTTACCTGTTGAATCAAATTCAATTGGCTGGCACCGGCGGGTAGAGGACCAGTCGCATTTGAGAACTTGCCCTCCTTCTACAATCCCAGGCTGAGTCGTGTTTGCTTTGGGGGCTCCCACCAGAAGAGACATCCGACTAAAAGATAAAAACGGGAGAAAATATTTTAAATGGCATAAACTATAATAATATCTTATGACTTATGAAGGGCTGCTATGCTCTCGATATTACCCACAAATATTACCTTTATAAAACCATTCTTGGAGAGCATAGTCTTCATTACTCACATGGTATACTAGCTTACACATGTTACCTGGTGTGGCTTGTTCATCTCAATAACACTGTATATGGTCATGTGAGCATTTTATGCCACTTAAAAATTATGCTGGTTAAATTTTGTATTTTAAAAATGTGAAGTTGGCTGTATGTCAATTACCCCACAAGAAACAAATTAAAACTTATTCTGGTGAGTCAGAGAAGTTTTATTTGGCTCCTGACTTTTGCTGTTGTTGTTATTGTGTACCTGCGTGTGTGTTCTGTAGTATATATATATATATATATATATTTAAAATAGCAAAATCAAAGGTCCTCTTCTCCAAATTGCCAGAGCCCCTCAGTACATAGTATAGGAGAAAGCATTGAAATATAACTAAAGAGCCTCCGCATAATCAACCACACAATAAGTTGGTACATGTGTCATAAGACTGTCCAACACAGGTATGGACAAAGGAGAGAGCAATGGAAAACAATATAGGGCTCGGGGGCCAATTTTCTTGGCTTTGATAAAGGAAGCATATTGAGAGCGGCGGAAACAAGGGAGCCATTAAATAATAAACAAGCAGGCTGACGGTGACGAGCAATGCACATTAGGAATAACTACGTCATGACAAATGCTTTTCCTCCCAGTTTGCATACTCTGTACGACTCACTGCCATGGAGTCACTTCCAACTCGTGAGCCAGTCACAGGCTCGCTGATCACCTCTTTCCAATATGCCGAGGGGAAATTGTTTTTTACCATATTCTAAAGTGTGGTGGTTCCACATATTATCATTTCCCTCTCAGAAAACAGATCTTCTTTTAGAACAAACCCTGCGCCACTGAGTCAACTCCAACTCACATCGACACTGTAGGACAGAGTAGAACTGCCGACTGGGATTCAAATGCTGTGATCCTTGTGGAAGAAGATGGCCGCATACTGCTCCCAAGGAGAGTTCAAACTGTTCCATCAGGACTCTTGTCCGATTTTTTGAAATAACAATAAATAAGTTTATTAACTAAATTAAGATAAAATAAACTTAGCTTTAATAGTTTAATCAAAATCCATTCCTGGTGGAAAACCACTATACGACTTCTTATCAGGGTAAAATTAACTAAGAGCAAAGTAATAAGAGATCTCTTTTTTTTTAAGTAAAAAAAATATTTTCTTTCAATGTTTCTATTCATTCAAAATATAAAATATAGACTGATGCCCCCTCTACATAAAACATCAACTAGGCACTATAGACAACAGCAGGAATAAAACAACCAAGGTCTCTGTTGGAATTTACATTCTATTGAGAGAGAAAATGGGGGAGGGGAGGACTAAAGAAAAAAAATCACTGTTACTAGTGCTGGAAAGGAAACAAGCAAGAGTTGACAAAGAGATTCTTTGAGGGGCTCGATTTCAGATAAAGGTGTTATCTCTAAGTGACAGAGAGGAAGGACTTTCTTTAGACAAAAGGCAGTTTCTCTAAGGAAGTTGTCTTTAAGGCATGGAGAAGAGAAACCTTCCTCAGATAAAGAAATTAGGGGATGTTATCTCAAAGGACACAATAGTTAAAACAAGATCAAAAGGTATATGCCATGGGACTCCTCGGTAACAAGATGGCTTCATTTTATAGTATCAGTCCTTGGAAAAGGATATCACACTTGGTAAAGTAGCAAGACAGTGAAAGAGGAAGAGTCTTTACAAGATGGAGTACACAGTGGCTGCAACACTGAGCTCAAACATAAGAACAATGGTGAAGATGGAGCAGGACCACCAGGTGGCTTTTCTTTCGGTTGTACACAGGGCCCAGGGTCATTGGGACTTGAATGGATTCAAAGTCTCCTTACAACAGGTGAGTTAGCAGAGGGAACCCGCCCTGGGGCTATATGCCCTGTGTAGTCAAAGTGCAGGGTCAGTGTAAGAGAGCAAGACCCTCAAGGAGATGTTCCACACTTGGCAGCAACAATGGACTCAGAGCAGTGAGGGTGCGGGATGCCACAGGGCTGGGAGGTGTGGCTGTTACACATGGCACTGTTGCCAGAAGTGAGAATTGATGACAGGATGATGCAGACCAACAAGAGCCAAGGAGAGGGGAAAAGGTAGGAAGGTGTGAAGAAACTAGAAGTGAGAATAGACAGGATGGTGCAGACCAACAAGAGCCAAGGAGAGGGGCGAAAGGTAGGAAGGTGTGAAGAAGAGGCCGTAGGACGCATGCTGTAACCTGTGCTATAAAGTAGTAGGAAAGAGGTGCAGTCTTTTTTAAGAGCAGCAAGGAAAGAGGTGAGGCTAGAATAGGAGAGGAAGCTTTGGGGTAAGCTTTGGGGATTTTATCCAAGTTCAACATGAATCTTAGTTTTTCATTTGTTTTAAGCAAAAGGATGACAGTCTAATAAAGAGATTATTTGGAAATGGGGGAAGGAGAATTGACTCAAAGACAAGAGAAAGAAATACTATTATTAGTTGCCTTTGAGTTGGTTCCGACTGATACTGACCCTATAAAACAGAACAAAGCACTGCCCATTCCTGTGTCATCCGCCCAACTGCTGCCAAGCTTGAGCCCGACTGTTACAGCCACCGTGTCATTCATCTCATGGAGGGCCTTCCTCTTTTCTGCTGACTCTCTACTGTGCCAAGCATATCTTTCTCCAGGGATGGGTTTCTCCTGATAAACTGATCTCACTGCCCTGCCACTGAGTTGATTCTGACTCTTAACCCTATCAGATGGGGTAGAACTGCCTCTCTGGCTTTAAAAGACTGGAATTCTACACAAGAGCAGAACACCTCATCTTTCTTCCCCAGAGCAGCGGGTGGTTTTGGACTGCTGACTATTCAGTTAGTAGCCCAACTCAACTCAACACCCACGAGGTTTCCTAATATCTCTCCTGATATATCAAGAGACCAAGAAAAACTAACTAAAATATAATGGGAGAAAAACACAGGACACCGACATCTTAAGCCCTCATTGTTACCTGACCATCATTAAACACTGCATCGCTTTATTTTTTTCTAGCAAAGGAAACATTTAAAAATGCTTGTGAAGGTGAACTTCATGTGAAACAATGGGCAAACTCTACATCTTAAGTAGGAAATTACCCATGTTAACTTTTATTTACCAATTTTGATTTCATTAATTCTAGGGTCACTCAACTCACTGCCACTGAGTCAATTCCGACTCATATCAACCTTATAGGGCAGAGCAGAATTGTCCGTATAGGTTTGTGAAACTGTGGTTCCTTATGGGAATAGAAAGCCTTGTCTTTTGCCAAAGAGCATCAAGTGGGTTTGAACTGCTGACCTTATCATTAGCACCCCAGTACATAATTCATTATCCCACTCAGGTCAATTCTGGGGTAGTCTCTGCAATTCTCAAAAAGAATAGACAAAAGCTACACTGAGCCTACTTTCCAGCATTTAAGTCCAAAATGACAAAGTAAAAGGCAAAAATCCCAACCAGCCCACACCCTGTTTAATAAAGCTGTATGCGGTCATATTTGGCACCAGTCAACCAGTGCTGGTGCTCTCTCATCTCAGCAACATAACTTTCGGATGGAAATCAACTTTGTTCTCATTCGGGAAGAAAGTTTTATGAGCTAAAATATACGGATTATGAGTAAGAGAACACCCACCTCCCGTGAGGAAAAGAGCAGCACTGTACCGCTCCCTTCATGTAATCCCAGCTCTTCTTCCAGAGCCAACCTGGTTCACAAAGTAACATAATTTACAAAGAAACTGGCCAGGATCCAGAAGATCAGGACAGGACAGTTGTTGCTCAGAATTTGCCTAGAAACTTATAAGCGAAACTTGTTTCTGGGTGCCATCAGATGAACTTTATAGAACCTTTACAGAAAACCATTTTGCAAAGATGTCTTTCTCACTTTACTATAAGTTGGTTCCGTGTATATAGGGACTCTAATTCATCTTTATGACTGCCACTTCATAAGGAGTCAAGAAAGTTTGTTAAATTGGAGGCTGGGTAGCACATAAACCCCAGAGTTAGAGGTCTCAAACAGTCTTAAAATAGTCTTGTATAAGTAAGTCTTTTCCACTATCCCCAGATCTCTCCAGAAGGCAGGAGTCATGCATATTAAATATTTAATGAAGTTTTAAATTATCCTCAAAATAATTTTCTTATGTAACACATTTCACCCACATGGCACCTAATTTTGGGTTTCTCATCCTTTCTTTATTTGGCAAGGTAACACAGAAAGATCTGGAAAGTTATTAACAGAATCCGCCTTCAACAAAGAGAGAGAAACGGGCCCAGTAGGAAAAGTCTCCTAACTGGCAGCAGAGAGGTTGGAGTTGTTGGCATAAGACCTGGGCCGGGGCTGCTGCTTCTCATGAGACGATTTGCCTATCACAGATATGAAATGATGGTAACTACGTGCACTAATATTGATGCTCCCCAAGTTTTCATGAGTGTACCTTCATGTGTACACTGGTTAAATGCTACAGAAATGGAGGGATAATATAAATGTGTGAGCATTATCCATTTCTAAATTCTAGGTTAAAGGGAGAAGAGCTGAGGAATAAAATTCTTCCTCTAAAAATGACAAAATGATTCTTAAATAAGCTTTCCAAGTATTACAGGGGCAGCGAATTATTTAATGTGGTTCTTCTGGCCAGTCTCTAACTCCCACCAAATGACCTCTTCCTGCAAGAAGGTCAAGGAAGATATTGGTAAGATTAACCTGTGAGTAATTGCAAACAGGATTCCCGGAGTGGCACCCTGCTGTGTATAAAATGAGCTCTCTCAGAGAGGCAAGAAGGATTTTATTATCAGCAAGAGCCAGGAATGGAGTATTCCTTCTCAGGGAACCTCCTGGATCCAGATGAGAGCTACATCAGAAGAGCAGCAGCAGAACCAGAAGCTAAAGCATGGAACCGAGTGGATGGCCTTCCCAATCATGGGACAAGTTAAGATGAGTGCTCTTGTGCAGGAGGCTGGCTTTCGGAATGGGGTGCCTATAGGCTAGCAGTTCTCAACCTGTGGGTCGTGACCCCTTTGGAGGTCGAATGATCCTTTCACTGGGGTTGCCCAATTAATAACAGTAGCAAAATTACCATTGTGAAGTAACAATAAAAATAATTTTATGATTGGGTATCACCACAACATGAGGAACTATGTTAAAGGTTCTGGGCATTAGGAAGGTGGAGAAGCACTGCTCTAGGCACTTATGGGAAGTTGAACCTGCTGACCCATGGATGTGGGGCTGAATGCCTACATGCTGAGCTTTACTGGAGTGAGGTGCTTCAGGTACTTAATTCAGGGAACTAGGTTTACTGTCCCACAGATGTTTTTCTTTCTTTCTTTGTATATGTTTCCTCGAATAATATTTTTACTGATATAGCTTACTGATTCCAATATATCCCTTCCCTTCCCATACAGTTCTGTGGTTCAATCCAATTGGGTGGGGCTATACAATGATCAATACTATCAACTCCCCTCTCCCCCACTTCCACCCCTCCCCACAGTCCCTCACTTCCGAGCACTCAGGGAACCCTTACTCCTGGTCAGTGTCTCAGAGGGGTCATCATCAATGCCACAGCGCACACTGGATTTATCCTCTGTTCTGTGGGGCCATTCTAAGAGGGGGTGCCCAATTGTCTTGCTGGTAGTCTTTGTGTCATCACTAAATCCAGTCCCCTTCATATCAATTTGGATGTGTGTTTTTTTGAACACTGATACCTATTCCCAGCGACATCTCGTGATCACACAGGCTGGTGTGCTTCTTCCATGTAGGCTTTGTTGCTTCCCTGCCAAGCTATAGCCTTTGATAGCCGGACACCCTCAGCTTTCTTCACATTTGCTTATGCTCCCATTTTGCCTTCAGCGATCATGTCAGGAAGCTGGGTATCACACAGTGCCATAGTATTAGAACAAACCATTCTTGTACAGAGGAAAGCTTTAAACAGAGGCCCAAAGTCCATCTGCTTCCTTGTTGCACATATATATAAACAAATATACACATATTCATGGATAATATATATATATGCATATGAATATACATATTGGGTTTTGTGGGGTTTTTCCCTCTTACCCTACTATTATACTTGCCTATCATTGGTTGCCAACTCACCTCACTCCCCTTCTGCCCTCCCATTTCCCCCAGGAACTGTCACCCCGGCTACTGCCTCCATAACATTGCCCATCCTGCTTTTCTTATACAGATCAACACCGAAAAACACAAACAAAATAATAACAATGAAACAAAATAGAATTTTTTTTTAATTAAAAGCCATCAACATAGAGATAGCCACCAGAGTAATAGGGATCATGACGGAGCCACATTCATGTTACAAAGGGGAGTTTCCCATAGGTTCATGTTGCTATTCCTGCAGTCTGGGATGGAGCGGTCTCAGGCCTCCCCCACCCTGACCCCACCCCACCCCCACTACAACTATGCCTTAGACTTTCAGTGTGGCCCCTTTGTGACCCACAGATTTTAAATTGAATGCCTTCAAATTGAGGCTTACAAAAGATTGGTTGTATTTATCAGCAAACTTGACAGAACTTTATAACACATCCAATAAACCATTCACCCCTGGGCATTTCTTACTGGCATTGCAACTTACTTCCTTACTAAACCTCTTCATGAATTTTGTGAGTTCTGTGTGGCCATTGCAATGGCTATTAGAACCCCCCCCCCCCCCGCAAAAAAAAATAGTGAACACTAATTTAAACAAAATATTACTTTGAAAACAGAAAAACAGAGCTAGAGAAGAAAACAGCCCCAGACAAATAAGAATATCTTAGAGCGTTGTATAAGTAACAACTAAATAAATGTGCAAAATAAAGGGCAAAGGAGAGTTCAGATGCAATGTGAGAAAATTATGAAAACAGTACAGACCACTAAATTGGTAAACTACAGCAACCCAATCCTGACAGGATGTCTAATGACCCAGACAGACCCTCAGGAATGAAGGTTTGGGTCACCTCAGCAGGCAAAGAACCACAGCCAGCTGAGGCGCTGGTCAAGGGCAAAGGAAATACAGAATGGGTAGTGGAAGAAGGTAGTTCTACCTATCAGTTACAACCACATGATCAATTCCAAAAGTGAGGTTTGTGATTTTCAGTATTTCTTCTTTATATGTGCTTATTGAAAATCTTTCCCTTGTGTGTTTTTAAGAATATGTATGCTAGCTACATTTTCTTGGGTGTAACATAAGTTAATTAAAGTCTGGAAAGTATACATGGCTAAAGAATTGTGTACTAGTATCAGGTCGGCAAGGAGTGGACTGTGACAGTTAGGTTTACTGGGTCAACCAGGCCTACATGGGAACATGTTGATGGAGTTTAAACAGGTCACACCTTGACTGGAGAGCAACGAAGATAATACTTTGCACTGCCACCACCCTGCCTTTCTCCCTGGTGATCACACCAGTGCTCTGTTGCCTGAGCTAGTCCTTTGCCTCAACTGCGTGCTGTGCCATTGTGCTAAGCCTTGCTCAGTATGCATCACTTGTGGTTCCACTGAGACCTGCTTCACCACACTTCTTGAGGATCCAACAGACGACTTCGCCAAGCTCCTGCACTACTGGCTTCTGCTAGGCCTCACTCAACTTCTCAGCTTCCCTCGGTTGCCACCCCACCCTGCAGTCTGCATCCTGTGGGCTTGTCTTGCCTGAGGGTAGATTCCACTGTCTGCTTCCTTGACCTAGGACCAACAGGTGGCAGGACTTGAAGGATTTTCAGAATGTTAACTGTTCCCTGAAAGTGAGTTGAACTGTGTGGGCTGCTATGTGGGCTAACTAGCTATTTTATTCCCTCTTGCTATATAAACATATATATAAAATAAGCGTCCTGATTTTGTTTCTTCTCTAGAGAATCCTGCATAACACAAATATGCTGAAAGGATACAACCCTAAGACACCTTTCCTAACTCCAAATCAGTCAGCATCCTTTTTTCTCGCTGAATAACTGCCTCTGTGATCTATGTACATGTTCCAAATAAGCACAATTGTTCTGGACCTCCCATTCTTCTCCAAGTATCTATAGTTTGTTATGACTCACAATTCAAATGCCTTTGCAATGTCAATAAAACACAAGTTAAAACACACACACGTAAACATTTTTCTGGTATTCCATGTTTTCAGCCAAGGCCCATCTGACATCAACAATGATATTCCTCATGCCACATTCTTTCTGAAGCTGGCTGGAATGTCTGATAGTTTTCTTGTGGTACAGTCTGCATCTGCTTTTAAATTATCTTAAGCAAATATGTTAATAATATTGTTCAACAATGTCCACATTCTGCTGGATCACTTTTCTTTGGAATAAGCACTGTCAGTGGGCATAAGAGGGGGGCACCCCCCAAAAAACAGAATTGAGTTGGATAGAGCAGAGCTTTTGTAGTACACATTTTCCCCGCTAGGTGAGCATCGAGCAACTCACTCTGAGTTAGTGCACCCAGTGGTGTTGCCTGGGAAGGTTCTCTGGTCACAGTGAATTTTTTTCCTAAAAGCAGTTTTGCCCGAACCTTGTTTTTTATGATGCTGACTTAAGAGAATAGTGTGTGTCTCTGAAATTTTGTTTCCTGCTCTGGAAAAATGTAGAAGAAACTGTTGGAATGTTGAACAGAGCTTACAAGGACACCGCTAGGGTAAAACCTAAGTGTACGAGTAGTTTACTCGTTTCAAAAAGGTGAAATGTCAATTGATAACCAACAGCATTCTGGATGTCCGTAAACTTCCCAAATGGACAAAAATGTCGACTTCTAGTGCACTTGGAGTCCGTTCCACCAGGTCAGACTGTTGGAATCAACTCAAGACATATAACAACAAGACATACAACTAATAAACGCAAGTATAAATTACAAGAAAAAGAAAAGGACAAGTACAAAAATGGTTGGCTTGGTCTGGAGTCTTAAAGGCTTTTTAGATAAACACGCAGCCATCTTTTTGAGAAGCAACAGAGCCCGCATGGAAAAAACACATCAGCCTGTGTGATCAAGAGGTGTCGATGAGATCAAGGACCAGGCATCAGAAGACCCAGAACAAAAAATTCTATCAATGTGAATGAGTGGGAGTGCAGAGTGGAGACCCAAAGCCCATCTGTAGACAATTGGACATCCCCTTACAGAAGGGCCACAAAGAAGTGACGAGCCAGTCAAGGTACAGTATGGCACCGATGAAACATACAACTTTCCTCTAATTCTTTAATGCTTCCTCCTCCCACTATCATGACCCCAATTCTACCTTACAAACCTGACTAGATCAGAGCATGTACACTGGTACAGATAAGAGCTGAAACACAGGGAATCCCCTTAGCACCCAAAATGAGAGTAGTGATATCAGGAGGGGAAGGGGGGGGGAGCAGAGGCCAATCACAATGATCTTTATATAACCCTCTCCCAGGGGGACGGACAATAGAAAAGTGGGTGAAGGAAGACATCAGTCAGTGGAAGACATGAAAACAATATATATAAATTATCAAGGGTTCGTGAGGGAAAGAGGATGGGGAGGGAGGGAAAAAGATGAGGAGCTGATGCCAAGAAAATGTTCTGAAAATGATGATGGCAACATATGTACAAATGTGCTTGACACAATGGATGGTGGTGATAAAGAGTTTTATGAGCCCCCAATAAAATGTTTTTTTAATTCTCTAATAAATTGCACAACTGTGAATTTTAAAATAGTCAGCTTGTACTATTTCTTGACAATAGTGAAGATGGAGAGCACACATAGGTGCAGTGATGAAAAATGTCAATGACTAGCAGTGAAAATCTGAAGTTAACTTAGTTTCATATGCTTGCATCTTTCTCCTGACAGATTCATCTCCTTCTAAAAATTTGGCCCAAGAATATTATCAGAATCCCCATCCCATTATTTGAAATGACCCCACATTTAGGACTAATATCCAAGATCAGACTACTAATGTCACACAACACACACACACACATGCGTGTGGGGGTTGGAAGAAGCGCGGAGGAGAAAGAGTGGGTGACGGGGAAAGGACAGAGGGAAAGAAAGAGCAGAAGACAAGACACAAGGGAGGGGTAGAAGGAAGGAAAGAAAGTGAGAAAGAAGTGAAGGGAGGTAGAGGGGAAGAGGGAAAGGCAGAGGAAAAACAGATCAGAGAAATAAACTGAGATAATGCCATTCAGAAGTATATCCTATCAAAATATACCTGTAATTTACAGGCAGCTGCTTCAGTGAATGTGACCTTGACTACCGGGAAGGGACAACTTGCCAAACTATGACAAGTGCATTTTTCAAACCTTCCAAATGAACTAAGCTATTTGGTCCCTTTCAGCACTGACATTTCCAAGATAAAGCATGCTTAATATATTTAGCTTAGTCTGGGTTGGCCGATGAACTTTAACCAAAAGGAACTCTGAAAAATTATTATACACATATATAGAAATGTGTACAAAATAGCACTGATTGTTAAAGCTATAATCTGTTTCAGATTTACTTTTAATTTTTTACAAGCTGCTAAAATCAACAATAATATGAAACAAACAGAAGCAGCAACTATAAATTCTGCTAAGTTTTCCCTTTTTTATAATGAATGTCCTTATAAATCTTTGGTACCAAGGAGGAGTAATCAACATATAATCTGTAAATGTAAAAAAATTTACTTCCTAAATTACATGATTATAATCTGTACATATATATGCCACAAGAATAAAAAATAAATCAACAGTACTGCCAGGGTTACAGATAAATTCATAAACATGAGCTGGTGACATTTTGTAAAGGATGGTTACAGTGGTGAAAGAGAAATGAGACAGGAAGTTTAAAATGGACAAATTGGGACACACTGCAAAGGACCTTACGTAGTTCGGACTTCTGGCTGTGAAAGCATTGTTCAGGGCATTTTAGCGGCAGAATGCCGGGCTCAAAGAGATCAATCGAAGAGAACGATGAAACTGGTGAAAAACATGCAAGAGATTTCACAGGTCTAAGAGCCAAGTGAAGGGAGGAGGGACAGAAACCTGGGTGTCACAGACCACACTTGGGGCAACTTGGGTTAAAGAAAGGAGAGCAACTGAAGTAAGGAGGGACCCAGGAGGCACAGGGGTTCAAGCGCTCTGCCACTAACAGAAAGGTTAGCTGTTCAAATCCAGCAGCCTCCCCTCGGGAGAAAGATGTGTCAGTATAATTCTATCGTTGGAAACCCTGTGGGGCAGTTCTACTCTATGCAATGGGGTAAGTATGAATCTACATCAATTTGATGGGAAAGGTGTGGGGCACGAATACAAGGAAAGGAGCCCTTGTAGCACAATTCAGCACTCCACTACCACCCAAAGGTCAGTGGTTCAAACCCACAGCCACTCTACTCCACAGGAGAAAAGACCTAATGATCGCCTCTAAATATTACACACACACGCACGCACACAAAGACCCACTATCATGTCAATGTGGATTCATGGGGATCTTATACAGGGTTTGTGAGGCAGTAAAGCTTCACAGGAGCAGAGAGCTTGGTCTTTCTCCCGAGGAGCACCTGGTAGGTTCGAGCTGCAAGTCTTGTGGTTAGCAGTCCAACACTTACCCAGCAGTGCCACCAGGGACCCTGTTTCGCTGGCCCGATTCATTGGCTTTTCCCTAACTGCCTTTAGGAATTCAATTTCCGGGCCCATATTCGTAGGTCCTCTTAGTCTGGAAGCTCCACCAAAACCTGCTCAGCACCACACGCCCCTCCAGTGACAGCACATAAAGTGAACTGAAAACCACACCTGGGTCCCCTTGTAAGAGGTTCAATTCTACCACTGAATCTCAAGGCCCCTCTACTTCCATTGTTGTGTGCCATTAAGCTCTCTTCTGACTCGTGGTGATCATATATCTCTAAAGGTTACAGCTTTGGAACACCTATCGGGTAGTTCTACTCTATTGAATAGGTGCCAAATCTACTGTGTAAGCTTGCTCAAAAAACAGTAGTTTTAAAAATAATTATAACCATTCCTACTCACAACCAGTCACAGAGATGACACAGGATCATGCCCGTGGTGGGGGGGGGGGATAACCATTGCTGCACATGTGATTGGCAGGAATGAGTGATTAAATGAACAGCAGTTAACAACAATGGAAATAGGGAGTTGCTGGATAATGCAAATAGTTACTGGGCTCAGCTGTTAAGCAAAAGTCAAGAGGCGTTAAGTTCATCTTGAGGTGTCTCAGAAGAAAGGCATGTAAACCAACTCCCTCCCCCCAAATCGGAGACCCAAAGGAGCACAGCTCTACGCTGACACCATGCGTTTGCCATGAGGTGGCGGCAATTCAGTGACAAAGGGCAAATAAAAGTAAAGAGCAGAGATGAAGGCAAGAAATATTAAGAATTTCTAGGACTTTCATCGGTGACTAATATTGGGGGAGTACAGAAAAGACAAAGAAAAATAGAAAATGAAGAGAAATACAAAATTGTTTCTAGGGCAACAGAGAAAATGATGGTGCCATTAATAGGCAGCGGGAGGTGTCACTCATATTTTTTGGCAAAACTGAGATCATTTTTCTCGAACTGAAGTAAAAGGGGTTAACAACAACAACAAGAGCCAGGGCAATCAATTCAATTCCAACGCATGGTGACCCTCTAGTGAGTCTGTGAGACAGAGGAGAAATGCTCAGGAGGGTCGCTCAAGATGCACACTCTTGAGGAAGATGACCGCCTCACAGAGCAGCTGGTGACAGATCCTCTGGTTAGCAATCCAACACTTAACCCACTGCACTACCAGAGCTCCTCTAAAAGAGGCTCTCACCCAGTACCATCTAGACCAGCGGTTCTCAACCTGTGGGTAACAACCCCAATTCCTAACAGTAGCAAAATTACAGTTATGAAGTAGCTAAGAAAATAATTTTAAGGGGGAGGGGGGTCACCACAACATAAGGAACTGTATGAAAAGGTCACGGCATTAGGAAGGTTGAAAACCACTGCTCTAGACTCACTGAAATCCTACAAAGTAGAACAGAACTGCCCCCTTTGAGTTTCCAGGAACAGAAAGCCAGTTTGAACAAATGACCTTGCAGTTAGCAGTCCAAGGTACAACTCACTACACAGTAAAGGAGAAAAAACTTAGGCTGTTGAAGTAGTGAGTCAGAGTTCTACTTTAAGATATAAGTAAGGCACAGCTAAAGCAAAAGTTTTATTAAAGGTTGGCAGGCCTGAGAGTCATGGAATATTCTTAGGGACCTATTGTCACTAAAGCCTAATACCAGCTTGTCATGAGGTCCTGGGAACACACAGACTAGAGTGACTGCCTGATAAAGGGGGTTGTAGAGAATAAATAAGGTTTTTTTTTTTCTTCTTCTTTTACATTTTATTAGGGACTCATACAACTCTTACCACAATCCATACATATACATACATCAATTGTATAAAGCACATCCAAACATTCCCTGCCCCAATCATTCTCAAGGCATTTGCTCTCCACTTAAGCCCCTTGCATCAGGTCCTCTTTTTTCCCCTCCTCCCTCCCCATTCCCCCCTCCCTCATATGCCCTTGGTAATTTATACATCGTTGTTTTGTCATATCTTGCCCTATCCGGAGTCTCCCTTCCCCCCTTCTCTGCTGTCCCTCTCCCAGGGAAGAGGTCACATGTGGATCCTTGTAATCAGTTCCCCCTTTCCAACCCACTCACCCTCCACTCTCCCAGCATCGTCCCTCACACCCTTGGTCCTGAAGGTATCATCCACCCTGGATTCCCTGTACCTCCAACCCTCATATGCACCAGTGTACAGCCTCTGTCCTATCCAGCCCTGCAAGGTAGAATTCGGATCATGGTAGTTGGGGGGAGGAAGCATCCAGGATCCGGGGGAAAGCTGTGTTCTTCATCGATACTATCTCACACCCTAATTAACCCATCTCCTCTCCTAAACCTCTCTATGAGGGGATCTCCATTGGTCGACACTTGGGCCTTGGGTCTCCACTCTGCACTTCCCCCTTCATAAATAAGGTTTTGTATTCGTGTTTAATAGGGCAGTGCAAGCCTTGTAATTCATTTAATGTCCTCTCCCTCTTCAGTGTTACTCATTATAATGTTTAATGTAACTATATTATAAGAAGTTGAAAATTGTCCAATAATTTCCTTTAAAACCTAAACTGTCAGATATAAAAATTAACCTGACTTTGAACTTCACACCATGCCTTTTTTTAAAAATCATGTTATTGGGGGCTCGTACAACTCTTATCACAATCCATATACACATCCATTGTGGCAAGCACATTTGTACATATGTTGCCATCATCATTCTCAAAACATTTGCTTTCTACTTGAGCCCTTGGTATCAGTGCCTCATTTTTCCCCTCCCTCCCCACTCTGCCCTCTCCTATAACCCTTGATAATTTATAAGTTATTATTATTTTGTCATGTCTTACACCATCCGACGTCTCCCTTCACCCACTTCTCCGCTGTCTGTCCCCCAGGGAGGAGGTTACATGTAGATCTTTGCAATCTATTCTCCCTTTCTCCCTCACCTTCCCTCCACCCTCCCGGTATCGCCACTCTCACCACTGGTCCTGAGAGGTTCATCTGTCCTGGATTCCCTGTGTTTCCAGTTCCTATCTGTGCCAGTGTACATCCTCCAGTACAGCGGGATTTGTAAGAATTGGGAACATGATAGTAGGGGGAGGGCTCATTCAAGAACTAGAGGAATATCATATGTTTCATCATTGCTATACTGCACCCTGACTGGCTCGTCTCCTCCCCGCAGCCCTTCTGCAAGGGGATGTCCAATTTCCCACAGATGGGCCCTGGGTCCCCCCTCATTCACAATGATATGATTTTTTTTTTTTGGTCTTTGATTCCTGATACCTGATCCCTCCGATGCCTTGTGATCTCATAGGCTGCACACCTTGCCTTTTGATTTTTCTTGCCCACTAACCTGCCAATCAACTAAAGACTGCAATCTTGTTTGTGCCTCAGGTTCCTCATCTGTAAAAGTAATCATTTTATCTGCTTCCCTACTTCCCCGATGTTTTTGCTCTAGAATATTGTAAGTGTAAATTCTTATAAATTGTAAATTAGGTTTGCCAATGTAAGCTATTATTGTCATTAAATCTGGGATGAAATTTTAAATTTTACCAATCATTTCTCACAAGCATGACTTTAATTTATAGTCTGCATAGGCTGCTTTACATTCTATAAGAAAATAGACATAAAATGATTATGTCGTTTTCCCAAGGTATTTGGACACAAATTTGAATTGGAAGCAGTAGCAGAAGTCCAATGCCTACCTGCTGCTTCCTCATTGATCCAGGCTAATCTTCCATCAAAACAGTATCCAACCCCACTGCGATTTCCTGGATTCTGACTCGCAAAGACCCAATGGGGAGTAGAGCTACTCCATACCAGAAATTCCCTGCCATGGAGTCCGATACAGCTCATAGCAACTTCACTGAGTTTTGTAGATCCTCATGGGAGCAGAGAACAAAGACCAACCTTGCGGTTAACAGTAGGATGCTTAACCTACTAGCTACTAAGGCTCCTCAATCTTCCTTCAAAACCAAAAAAGCAAACTCACTGCCATCGAGTCTATTCCAACTCATAGCAAGCCTGTAGGACAGGGTAGAACTGCCCCCTGTGAGTTTCTCAGGCTGTCATTACTTATGGGCATAGAAAGCCTCATCAGAAACCCCACAGTGCAGCTGGTGGTTTTAAACTGCTGACTTTGCAGCTAGCAACCCAGCCTATTTTAACTGTAGACATTAGTGGTTCTCAACCTTCCTAATGTTGCAACTTTCATACAGTTCCTCATGTTGTGGTGACCCCCAACCATAAACTGATTTTCATTGCTACTTCATAACTGCAATTTTGCTACTGTTATGAATCATAATGTACATATCTGATATGCAGGATGTATTTTCATTGTTTCAAATTGAACATAATTAAAACAGTGAGATTAATCACGAAACAATGTATAATTATACATTGTGAAATATTTATGTGTTTTCCAATGGTCTTAGGTGACCTCTGTGAAAGGGTCGTTCAAACCCCAAAAGGGTCTCAACCAATAGGTTGAGAACTGCTGATATAGATCCTCTTCCCCCTGGAAGTTAATGATATCAATAACATAAAATCCAGAAGGCAACATTATAAATGATATCTTCTTGTACCTTTTTTATGCCAGTGTTTTGCAACTTATGAGTACCATTTTACAAAACTAAGCAAAATGTTTATATTAATCTGTTAAATTTGAAAGAGGCATGGAGATGTAGTGGGTTTATCTGTTGGGCTGCAAACCACAGGTCTGCAGTTTGGACCCACCAGGTGCTCCTAGCGAGAAAGATGAGGCTTCTACTGTACTGACTGACAATGTAGTCTTGGAAACACACAGGGCAATTCTATCCTGGCCTATAGAGAACTCAAGGGCAGGGAGCTCAGTTTTTTTTGTTTGTTTGTTTGTTTGAATGGGTTTTCTTTGTTTTGTTGTTTTTGTTAAATTTGAAGGGCTCAGTAAGTAAAAGTGCTAAACATTGACTTTTTAAAACTCTGTCACTATTTTTCTTTTCAAGTTAGACTGTAGAGTTACTTTTTTATTTTCAAGTTAGGCTGTAGAGTTACAAAGTAGCCTGATTAATTTTAAAATATTGTATGAAATCAAATCTAGTTCAGTTTTACTTATTATTAAAGGCTCATTTGTGAGGCCATACAAACATGTAAGGTCATAGTATATTCAATGACTATAAAGACTACTCAAAGGTTAGCCACTTTGCCTTGTAACCAACAATAAGCAAATAGCTCCTGTCAACAGTCCAATATTACTGCATTGCCCATGGAAATAACACCTAAACTGTAATGCAGCTTATAATGCTTCTTTACACTTAGAGAACTGTGGGGAAGTGTGGGAAACAGAAGACTGGCAAGAGTGTAATGGGATGGATTCTTTGAATCCTGGAAGGCCAGGATTCTGGGTGAAAGGAGGTGTTCACACTTGTGGGCTAGAAATGAGTCCCAGTTACATTCTCATAACCAAGACTGATTCCTACAGTATTCTCCCATAATAGTGCTACCTTAAAGTTACCTCTTACAAGCACATGGCTGATTGCTATCTGGCCAGCAGTTTTAACTCCTTTCCCTGCTCAGGGAACTCTCACTCCCCTTACAAGTGCCCCCAGCACTGGTGTTGTTGCTCCTCCAATAAACTCGGGACCTTTATGGTTAGGGTTTAGCCCACTTCGTTACACATGTGGTCACCTGTAATTTGAGGGCCTTGCAAACCCCATGAGTGTATAAGATGATGATGATAAGACAACACTCTCTCTGCTCGGACCTGGTTCCTGAAGCTATGGTGGAGGTGAGTACCCCAAAACTTTTGTCTGTTTCTTAATTTCTTTCCTTCAATTTCACAGTTTCCCCTTAAGATCCATCCGATGTGAAGCTGGATCTCCATAAAAATTAACAGTATCATTTGCAAAACACTAGATAGACTTTGAAGAAGTCTCTAAGTGTTGACTTTTCAAAATATTTTAACCTGTGCATAAATTTAATTTGAAAGAACACCGTTGTAAACAATTAAAGTCCTCCATACCATAAAGCATAAACTTGAAAATATTTTGAAGCAAGGATGACTAAAACGATTAAATCTAAAGAGAACTTAGTAAATGTTGCCTAAAGTTAATGATTATGCTATCATTTTTAGAAAATCTGAAAAATACTGAGACTGGAAACAAACAAAAATTGAGGTTGCTACATTAAAATAATATCTTGTTTCCATTACTGCATCCATCCAACTATGTATCGCTGTAAAAGCTGTCACCAAAATGAATGCTATTCAGGGACATTCAGAAAAAGTTGCTCTATCAGCAACTTCAAAGTTGCTCTATCAGCCATGGAGAAATACTTAGACCGCCCTCAAATTCGGCATGCAAGTATTGGAAAAATGGGCCTAAGAAAGTACTGAACATCAATACTATACCATGTATGTACTCCCTCCCATAAAGTCAATTCTAACTCACAGAGACCCATAGGACAGGGTAGACAGAGTTCCCCTTTGTGTTTCTAAGAATATTGGATTTGGGAGTAGAAAGCTTCAAAAACAGTAGAAAGCCTTAAAATGAGGAAGACTTTAAAAATATAAATCAAAAAATAGAAACAAAAAAACCCACGTTGTTGCATTTTCTAAGAACTGAGAAAGAAGCCTAAGAACAGATCTGGAAACAAGATTTGAATATCAGAATACAGGTATCAGAAGATACGCATGGTTTAAATACTCATTAAATCGGTTTTCTACCGTTAATATCGATGGGGGTGGGGGTGTTGAGTGTGATGTCAGCGTCCGGTGCAGTCGGCGACAACTTTTAATCCAATAATGACACTACGTGTTACAGAATCTGATGATCCTTGAGCCACGGAACGCTGACAATCAGAAAATACAACTGGATTCATAAGCGCTGCGGCATTCAAAAAAGAGCTGCAGTATTCAAACGACCTGCGGCGAGTGAGAAAACTCAACGAACACTCTAGTTCTTTCTGAACAATGACCTACACAGTGAATCCGAATAAAAAGAACAGATGACACATTCATTTTTACTATTCAACCTCAAGTGTGCGCGGGTCTGACTGTTCTGGAGATAAGACACAATGTACTTTACTACAGTAGGGTCATTTTAGTCATCAGGCTGCCTGGAAATGCGCTAAGTGAGGAGACTCGGACTGCGAGGGAGAAGGACGGGTGGGGGAGGGTTTGCTTAGGAAGAGCTAGAATCGGGAGTGGAGACGTGGAACAGGGAGACCCCAGGAAAGGATAACTGGTACGGGAGCACAAGTGGGGACATGAAATTGACCACGTCCCAGGCACGCGCACCGGCTGCGCCCAACGGGGCTGAACCAGCCTTTGTTTTACCAATGGTCCCAAATTTCGAATGTTGAGCCTAAGAGTGTCACAAAACTCTCCCTGTACCCCTACCCCGAATTTTAAAGCAGGAGGAGTAGGGACCCAGGAGTTCACCTCCCTGGGTTACATCCACGGACCCAAACGCCGGCACGCCCCCACCCCCACTCGCACCCCCGGGCGACCCCCCCCCCCCGCCGGGAAGCGCTGGGTTGGGTGCGCGCCTTGAGGGAACGGGGCGACTCCTCTTCTGAGAGCGGCTACTTACGAGGACGCGCTGGGCACGAAGAAATCCACCGCGAAGCCGAAGTAACTTCCTTCGGGGCCAGAGTATTCGGCAGGACCGTCCACGTCCAGGTTGAAGGCGGCGCACAGGGGCAGCAAAAGTGCGGGCAAGGGGAGTAGGAGGCAGCGAGGGCAGAGGCGCGGCCGCCTCCGCGCCGGGGAGGCCATGGTCGGAGTGCGCGCGGGGCGCCGAGCCCGGAGCAGCGGCCACCCCGCCCGGGCGCTGTGTGCCCGCCGCCCGCCCGCCTCCGCGGCGCGCCCAAACTTGCCGGCCGCCCTGGCCCCGGCGAGGCAGCGACAACGCGGACACACCAAGAGCCGAGCTTCGGGGCGGCCGCCGGGAAGCGGGGCGGCGGGGGCGGCAGTGCGGGCGGCCCTCGCCTCGCTCCCTCTCCGCCAGTCAGGCGCGCGTCTCGGCCGGGGACTGCCGGGTGAGCGGCTCAGAGCCCGGCCCGGGGCTGGGCGGGGCTGGGCGGGGCGGGCCCGGGGAGGGGGCGTCGGGGGCGGGGCGTCGGGACGGGGCGGGGCGTCGGGGGCGGGGCTTCCTCCGAAAGAGGAAGTGGGGCTGGGGACTCGGCCTCCCGCTCCGGCGAGCCCAGCCCACTTCCGCGCGAGCTGCCACCGCCCGTCCCGAGCTCCGGGCGCGGTGCCGTGGCCCCGGGACTCGCAGGACCCCCCCGCCCCCCAGAAGGTGGCCGCTCTTCCAGACCACGGCCTCAGACCCAACGGGAGGTGGCGGGGTCAGATGTGGGCAGGCGCCCGTGCGCCCAGGTCCTGGGGAGCGCTGCGGGGCGCCTCGTCCCCTGGGCTCGCCGAAACCCCGCCGCGGCTCCCGTGCTCCTGCGACTTTAAAAGCTGGCCGGCCGGCGCAGACGCGGTGAGGAATGGTTTCCCTCCCCCACGCGAGCCCACACAGAGAGTGACTTAATTATAAACTTCCAGCATGCTAGCGCAGCCTCTTACAGACAAGTTCAAACTGAGCTGCTTCGACCGGACTGGCAGGGAGAGAATCACCAGTTGTCGTTTCAGATTCATGGAGTAGTCGAAACGTCAGCCCAGTGTACTAGCTGAAGCTGCGTGATTTCTGATCAATACCTCATCGATGAATTCGGTACACACAAAGCCCAGGTTACATGCTGCAAGCCAAAAGACCAGCTGTTTCACCTCAGGAGCCATTCCCTGGGAGAAAGACGTGGCTGTTGGCTTCAGTAACGCTCCCAGTCTGGAAACCTCTTCCTATGCCACAGGTCGACGTTGTCCTGTAGGGTCGCTGTCGTTGCGGTGGTTGTAACCCCCAAACCAGATCTCCTGCCATCAAATCTGTTCTGACCTTGTGGGACAGAAATTGCCTGAGGGTTTCCAAAACTGTAAACCTGAGGAAGCACGTCGTCTCATCTTCTGAGGAGTGGCAGGAGGGAGCGAACAGCAAAGTTTTTGGCTTGCATGCGAATGGTTACACACAGTACCTCCAGGGTACCTGTTTTGGTGGCTTAGGTAGACATAGCTTTGGGACTGGATGAAGGCATAGCCGCATTAAAGTAAGGAATCCCGGGCTTACTGTGGTGTCTCACCATACACGGACAACACTGGACAGAGGCTTTCAGGACCCGAACCTCGATCATTTTCCTTTATATTCCCAATGTCTAGCACTTTGCCAGACCGTCAGCAAACAACCAGTAAAATACTGAATGAATGAAAGGCATGTCAGATGAGTAAGCTTTGCTTCAGAGAAGTAGCTTCCCTACATTGTGAATTGTGTGTTCAAGCATGTAATAAATTAGACAGATAAACAACAGAATCCAACTCACTGCAATTGAGTCATTTCTGACTCAGAGTGACCCTAGAGAACAGGGTAGAACTGCCCCCTTTGGGTTTTCAGGTCTTTAAAGCTTTACAGGAGCAGACAGCCTCCTCTTTGCCCTGTGGCGTGACCGATGGGTTCAAACCACTGACCTTGTGGTTGGCAGCTCAGTATGAAGCCCACTTTACCACCAGGGCTTCTTAATAAGACTGAAAGTATAAGTGTATTGTGTGGATTTTTCAATCCTACTTGAACTGAATAGTGGTTTGGGATATTTTTTCCCCAAAAAATAATTATCTCAAACTTAGCCATATTGTGCTTTGCTGAAGTCAACAGGCAGATTAGGGGAGCAGTGACGTGTTACCTTGAAATGTAGGTAGAACAAAGAAAAGGATCATGGAAACAACTCTCACTGTCATATTAGCGATTCCATCATCGTGCCCAGGGATAAACCAGATGATCCAGAACCTTCCACATGTGGAATTAGTGCAACTGACAAAACACCAATGTCGTCCAACTCTTCTTTTTTAGAGTAAATTTTTATGGTATCTGTTTTTGTTTTATGTAAATATATAATAGCATTTATAAGTTTCCAAGTATTGTTCCCAACTCACCAGAGAAAATAAGGATTCAATTTATAAAGATGCTGGTAATAAAGTCAATGATATTGAAAAAATGTATAAAGTTAACTTACATCTGAATCCATTTATGGCTGAGTTGTTGGAATGCAGGCCCACCAGAAGTCGGAGACTCTGTATGACAAAGCTCCAGGCACGTCCTAAAAAGTTGCAGTTAAGGTTTTTCCTAAAAGAAAGTGCAAACAGATAATATTTTTGGCTGGAGATCCTATAAGAATCAACCCGTTGATTACGAGGTATTGAAGGGATCATGTATCAGGCATCATCAGAACAAAAAAAATCATATCGTTGTGAATGGGGGGGGGGGCAATGGAGTGGAGACCCAAAGCCCATCTGTAGGCCACTGGACATCCCCTTACAGAAGGGTCACAGGGAGGAGACGAGCCAGTCAGGGTGCAGTGTAGTAACAATGAAACACAACTTTCCTCTAGTTCCAAAATGCTTCTCCCCTCCCCTCTCCACTATCATGATCCCAGTTCTACCTTACAAATCTGGCTAGGTCAGAGGATGTACACTGGTACAGATAGGAACTGGAAACACAGGGAATCCAGGACAGATGATCCCTTTAGAACCAGTGGTGAGAGTGGCAATACTGGGAGGGTGGCGGGAGGGTAGAGTGGAAAGGGGGGACCGATTACAAGGATCTACATATAACCTCCTCCCTGAAGGATGGACAACAGAAAAGTGGGTAAAGGGAAACGTTGGATCGTGTAAGACATGACAAAATCATAATAATTGATACATTCTCAAGAGTTCATGAGGGAGAGGGGAGTAGGGAGGGAGGGAAAAATGAGGAGCTGATGTCAGGGGCTTAAGTGGAGAGCAAATGTTTTGAGAATGATGAGGGCAATGAATGTACAAATGTGCTTGACACATTTGATGTATGTATGGATTGTGATAAGAGTTGTATGAGCCCCTAATAAAATGATTTTTTAAAAGAATCCATTACCAGCCAGTTGATTCCAACTAATGTGATCTCATGTGTCACAGAGGAGAACAACTCCATGGGATTGTCATGGAAGCAGCTCGCCAGGCCTTGCTTAGATAGCACCCCTGGATGGGCTCCAACCACCATCTTTTAGCTTAACAGTGGAGGGTAGACTATTGGTGCTACCCAGGAAGATTCTTGTGTTGGTAGACACATATTTCTACTCACTGGTTGCTTGGTACACTGCAGAGGTCATGAGGGTACACCTATACCCTCAGAGACTCTTTTGTGCCTTAAGAGCCTGAGAACTGAACTAGTGCCCAAGAAAACCAAGATAAGAAGGCAGAGAATAGACGTCTAAACTCTGGACCGACCCAGTATGCCCTCTCATACCTCAACTGCTGGCCTCAGAGCAGAGATCCAACAGATCAAGGAGGGGAAATTCTAGAGAATTAGATAAAGGAAAAAAGTCAAAAGAATGGCAAAGGTGTGTCCTGAGAAGGTTTTGTGAACTCAGCTGTCCACCCAAAATAGGCCTGCACACAACTGTGGAAAGCATATACTCTGGAGCCTTCTGTGCTTCCTTCTTTGCTTCATTTCAAATTCACACCCTTTCTATTCGCCAAGTTCCTGGGCTCACTCGGGGGCGTCCAAGGCTGGGTTATAAATGTTGTCATCTTTGAAACCTTCCTCACCAGGGCAGCCATTCTTGACTAGCCAGCTATGCAATTGGCCTTGCCGACCGAGGACATTTTTGCACCAAACATAGCACACTCACTGCTGTGGAGTCAATTCTGCCGTGTCTTACCGTCACGAAGTCATGTTTTGACTCACCGCGACCTTGTACACCTGAGTAGAAGTGCCCCTTAGGGTTTCTGGGACCGGATGTCTTGGCCGAGTCAATAGTGTCATCTTTCTCCCATGGAACAGCCAGAGGGCATGAACCCCCACCTTGTGACTGCTCCCCCAGAGTTTCAACCATTTGCCACCAGAGCGTCTTGAAATGGTTACAAAAAAACCAAAAGCCGACTGCCATCAAGTTGATTCCCACTCATCTCAAACTCACTGGCAATGAGTCCATTCTCTCTCTCAGTGATCCCACAGCACAAAGTAGAAATGCCCCTTTGACCTTCTGAGATGGTTCATCTTTACAGAAGCAGTAAACCTCCTCTTTCTCCTGAGGGGAGCTGGTAGGTTTGAATGACCAACCTTGTGGTTAGCACTTCTGTGTTTCAATCTTTTAGTCACCAGGGCTCCTTGAAGTTTTTATAGGGCATTTCAATTCAGCCACCACTTGCCCAGAATCCACTATGTATCAGTCAGATATGGTGTTCATGAGAGTGGAAAAGCATACTGTATTCTGTAGAGGAAAAAGCTATGCCCCTTCTCCATGGCTGTAATATTATGCTTTAAGTTTCACAATGTCAATTTCCCAACCCAAAAATACAACTTCAGAACTGCATTAAGCCTAATGCCTGTCTTAACAGAGCTAGATAAAATACTGTTGGCTTCTGTGAAGTTGGCCTGTGAATCACGGTGGTCCCATGTACAACATGTTCCCTTCTGAGTCCTGCTTAAATGCCCGTCATCCTCAGGATCAGAAGGCTTTTTCTGGCTATTTTGGGAGTGAATCACCAGGATTTTCTTCCTTGTTTATCTTAGTAGGAAATAGCTGAACCCTCATCAGCAGGATAACAGCAGGCAAACCATAAACACTAGCTGATTTTTTTTAGTTTAAAATTTTATCTCTACCCCTCTGCCTTTGACTTTAAATGCTGGCTCCCTCGGTTACTGTCGTTTTAGCCTCTGGAAACAGTTGATCTGGTTTTGTTCCATTCCTGGTGATCAAATTCCTTGCTTCGCAATGTGGACTGGGGTCAAAAAGACACCATATTCAAACATTTTAAAGAGATTCTTTCCTGGCGCCTAAAATAGGGCAAAGACAAAACAAAGGCAGCCATCCTGGTTGAGGGAAACCATCAACACATATACAGTATGGGCTCCAGGTGGAGTTTGTTACGTCATGGCCGTGGAGTTGATTAAATATGATAGAAAAGTAAAGAATTGCCATGAAACCATGATTGGCGGCAAGGATAATCCATCACCATCAAAAGCAGCACTGTGGGAGTAGAGGAAGGATCATGAGTGTGATAAGGGCTCAACTGTCTATTTAAAACTGTGTGCGTTGGTTTGGCGGCTTTGACTACCTGGCTAGATGACGGCCAGCATATATCGTTCATGACCATGTGACCCGGAGCCATTGTCACCAGGATCCCAATTTGTAACTTAAAGTAGATACCATGTGACATTTTTCAGTAATTTGTTAAGGACAGGACTGGTAAACTCTCCCTAAAAGCCAGAGGGGACAAAATGCCATTCCCTGGGCTTTCCTGGATTTATGATCACTGGCAGGAACACTGGTAGCCTAGTGGGTTAAGCGTTGGACTGTTAACCACAAGGTCAGCAGTTTAAACCCACCAACCACTCTCCCATGGGGGAAAAGGTGAGGTTTTCTGCCCCTCAAAACATTTATAACCTCGAAAACCCACAGGGGCCGTTCTACTCTATCCAATAGGACCACTATCAATCAGAATCTAGTCAATGGGAGTGAGTGAGTGAGTAAGTGAGTGAGTGAGTGAGTGAGTGAGTGAGTGAGTGAGTGAGTGAGTGAGTGAGTAAATGAGTGAGAATTGACTTTCAACCACATTTGTCCTGAGGGCATATTTCCCCTCACTAGGTTTCCCTAGGTTTGTCTAGGCATAACTGGATTGCTGGATTACTCGAATGGCATCTGAACTTCAAGGCTCAAATTGGAGTTAGAGTTTCCATTGTAGACAGCACCCTTCTGCAAACCAACTGCTTTAGAATTTAAGATTCAAATAAAAGTACTAGTTCTGAGACCTTGGGAAAATAATTTTCACATATCTATGCTTCTGTTTTCTGAGAATAACAATAGGCTTAACAGTCCTTGTTACCATTAATAATTCTACGATTCATCACTTCGAGTAATGGGAGTCCTAGGTGTCTTAGTAATAGTTGTGTTAGTATACTCAGTTCTCCTAGTACCCTTTCCATCCTTCCTTATCCAGTCACAAATTCAACCAGGATTCTCCTTGACTTTATGTATTCACAGCAGTTCAGTTTATTACTTCAAAATAATTCAAGAGGAATTTTACCATTTTTATTTCACAAGAACATCAAAGAAATCTAATTAATAACCAACAAAACCCTCTGTAAGCCCCTTCTTCCACTGTCCATTTCTCCAAAGACTTTAATCCGCCAAATTTAGCTAACATTTCTTGTTTGTGTTGTTCGTTTGACTTTCTCCTGCCTCTTCCCTCCAGGCTCTTTGTTAGGGATAGTGATTTGGCCTCTCTGGCTTTATTCTGTGCCACCTTATTTTCCATCTTATATAGATCAGAAAAAAATTCCCAGGCAACCCAAATGATCCCTGGGTTGGTGGAGGAGATGAGAAGGAATCCTGGAATCTTGTCTCTTTTCGGTCCTTGTTTCCTATCTCACCCATTAAGTGCTGGGGTTCTCCAGGTTTCATCCTTGGTACACTAATTTTTTTCATTATAATCATCCCCAAACAAAAAACACACTCGTTGCTAGTGAGTCAATTCTGACTCATAGCAACCGTATAGAACAGAGTGGAACTGCACCTGTGGGTTCCTAGGTCTGGCAATATAAACCTCCTGTTTCTCCTGTGGAATACCCGGTAGTTTCCAACTGCTGACCTATAAACATCCACGGGGTGATCTCATTCGTGGCCACGCTCTCAATGATTACCTGCTACCACTCCCCTCCTCACCATGAAGCTTTAGCCAAACTAAATTACATGCAGCATATCATCACAGGGTTATGCAGTTTTTGTTCAAACAGCACTTTTAGAACTCATCTTTTTAGAAAACAGTAGCCTTCCTCCTTAACCACTTTCCTCAACCTTCATTCATCTGTCACATATAAGTCTACCCAAGGTCCTCTACCTGCCTAACGGCTACTCTACTTCTAAGACTTGGATTAACACCGCATCATCATCTCTATGAAGCCTTCTATGAGAAATCGTGTCTTGTCTTTTGTCCTTTGAATACACAGGGTCTTGGGAATTAATTCCATTGTCCAGAGACTGAACTATAAGGAATATCTTCACCAAGCTGACTCATTATGTGCGGATGCTATACATATGTGTTGCGTGTCTATGAAGTCACTTATAACTCACAAATCTCTTTCGGATAAGTTCTATTTATTTTCCCAAATTACAGATGAAGAACTGATTCACTATTGAATATGTAGCCATGTAGTACAGTAGTAGAATTCTTGTCTTCCGTGTAGAAGACCTGGGCTTGATTCATAATTTTCTTCATATACATCCACCACCAGGTTCTGTTCTTTCGTGCTTCTGCTCCTGACCGCCGTGGCTACTTTTAGTTGTCTGAGGTATTGGTTCCTGTCTATGCTCACTGGTACAGACCAGGATCATTCTCTTGATCATTATATCAGGAGCCCTGGTGGTGTAGTGGTTACAATTTGAGCTCTTATAGGCATGGTCGTCAGTTCTAAACCACCAGCAACTCCTCAGTTTCTATTCCCATAAGTAGTTATACTCTTGGAAACCCTCAGGGGGTCGCTATGAGTCAGACTTGATAGCAGTGAGTTCTGAGTTAATCATTGTATGTTTACTACTATGTTAAAATAGAAAGTGCAATTGTAGTACAACTTTCTTCATTACAAAAATAATCATATATGTAGAAAAAACAAAATTCATAAGAGAGACTGAGTATCTTAATTATCTGGTGCTGCTATAACAGAAGTATCACAAATGGATGGCTTTAGAGAAACTAAGTCTATTCTTTCATAGTTTACAGTGAGGCTGGGAAGCTGAATTCAGTGTTGTCTCTAGCGGGAGGGTTTTCTTTCTTTTGGTTCAGGGGGAAGGTGCTTCCTCCTTTCAATGTTGTGGGCCTGTATGGAGGTGTCAATGAGTACTGGCATCAATATTTTCCTATATCTAGGCCATCCGTAGCACAGGGACCCTGTTTCCAAAGGATCTGCTCTACTCTTGGTTCTTCTACTTTGATAGTATTGCGATGCCTCTGAACTCTATTCACTTGTTTAATCTCTTTTATTTCCCAAAGAGATTTATTCAAATAAATCTAATTTTGAATATTATATCCTGCCTCAGTACCATCACTGCATCCAGTCCTGCCTCATTACAATCTTAGAGCTGTACATTCATAACACATTGAATAATTACATCCGATCACAAAGTGGAATTTGTGATGTTTAATGATGTGTGTAAACTCGACTGGACCATGATTCTCAGTGGTTTGGCGGTTATGATGTAGCCATCTTCCACAGTAAGAGCTGATAGAATAGAATTATTCTATGATGAGATCTGCTGTGAGCAGCCAATCAATTGAAAGGAAGTTTTCTTGTGGATGTGGCCTGCTTCCAATATATATTAATGTTCTGGCGAAGCTCATTTCTCTTGAGCTAGGTCGGGATCTTGCATCTGGCTCCTCAATATTGAACCTCCAGCTCTTTGCACTTGAGGCACAGCCTGCTGTCTTGCAGCCTGACACCGGGATTTGTTAACCTCTGTAGCTTGTGAGTCAGAAGGCTCACAATGTGCCAACCTTGGTTTTATCCACATCCCACACTCAGAAGCTTGCTATCTGTCCTACTGTGTGTTGTAGTTTGTCAGCTCCTGCTCCTCCTTCCAAGAGAAACCTCCAATGTGACATCTGACCCACAGATGTGGAACTTGCCAGTACCTACAACAATGTGAGGCATGAAAACCCTCAGTGTATATGCATCCATAAGCATCCCTGGCTGTACTTCTCAAGAGAATCTAGCCTAAGACAGAGCCAAGGTAGCATATACTTGGATGGAGGAGGGATAGACGCAATTCAATTTATAACACAAGATAACTGATTTTAAATCTTGAGTTTGCAGTTTTGATGACCAAGTTCTACCTCTAAGTGCAGTTTTATATGTAGCACTCAACTTGATGAAAATCAACTCATCTTAAAGCTGCTCACTCACTGCCAGCGAGTTCATTCTGACTCATAGTGACCCTACAGGACAAAGTAGAACTGATGCTGTGGGTTTCTGAGACTCCCTCTTTATGGGAGTAGAAAGCCTAATCTTTCTGGCATGGAACAGCTGGAGGTTTCAAACTGCTGACCTTTCTGTTAGCAGCCCAAGTTGTAACCACTATGCCACCAGGAAGCCTATAGAAAGGCAAGATGAAGGGGGGAAATTAGCTCATCAACCTGAGTGCTTGATACTAGATACTTGAGTCTGGAACATATCCAAGAAGCTCTTGCTCTTGCTAGTAGAGTTTGAGAAAAAAAGACAGGAATATGCAAGGAAAACCTCTGAAACTGAGGCAGTTGACATAAGACAATTGCTGACACAGTTTAAATCCAAACGTTTTGTTACAAGCTTCTGCATCCCTGGGCATGTAGCCTAGACCTCTTCGCATTCACAGCCATAGGGCCTTGGGCTTCAGGCAGTTGGCACTAGGAAGCTCTGGCCTCTGATCATTAATCTTGTCTAACCCTACTGTTGCCACAAGCCATTCTCAGCAAATAAAGGTGGAGTCTGGAATGCAATTTAATCATTATTTTAGAAAAATTAGTGTCTTCAAGAAAATGGCTTGGGGGCCACATCTGAGCTCCTCTTACTGTACAATAGAGAAGAGGAATCCAATTCCACACCATTGCAAGACCAATCGACATAAGGCAAAGATCAGACATGCTTCCACCCCTCCACCCTTCTTTATCCTCTTTTGGTACCACTCACCCCTCCCACAACCTGTGCTTCTCTGCTGGCTGCGTTCAATAACTGTTTGCAGTGTTCACACATAATTCAGATAATACTCAAAATTATGGAGGTTTGGTAGGAAAGCTGACAGGTTACCACAAGTCAGGATCTAAAAGCATTACCAAGATACAATTCTTTCTTCTAAAGCGGCGTTTCTTCTCAGTCATGCTGGAAGGCAGATTTCTCTGGTCCTCGGCTTCTGGGCCTGTGGTACCTTAGCCAAGTGTTCCCATGCACCTTTAACAGTGGTAGTGCCCAGAGGGCATTCTGCTCTGCCAGCCATCCTGCTTGCCAATGGGACTCCGCTGTATTTGTCCTGTGGGCTGGAAACTCATCACTTCGTCTTGTGGTCTTGGCACAGCTCCTCTTCTGTCTCAGGGACTTGGAGCTATGGCCTTTGTGGTGTCTGCTGCGTCTGCCAGTTCAGGCAAGAATCATGCCTGGACTCTGCTGGCTCTTCATGGTCACGATTTTCCTCCTCCTGCTTCTGAGATGGATCCCTCTCATACCCAGGGGAGGGACAAAACTGACCAATCCCTCAGAGTCTTCTATACCTTATTTCTCTACTCCCACCCAGCCACTTGGTGGGAGTTACAAAGACACAAACACTATAGATAGAAGAGCCAAATCAAGTAATTTTATATCATCCTAGCACCTGGCCTCCTCTAACTTCATAAAGGGGAGAGAGAAGAATCCATGTCAGCATCAGCCCAAGGTAGATTCTTCAGACAGGCCTCCATTCTGCAACCTTTTACCAATTCAGACTCAAACCATACGTCCCCAAACCTCTCTTCTCTGCTGGGTTCAACAGCGCATTGCAATGACTACACAGAACTCTTAGATGATTCAGGTGCTTATTAATGTTTATTAATTATGCATCAGAAATGCCCAGGATACAGCTCTTTTATTAGGACAGCCTCCTTTCAGTCGTACTCACAGTCAAGTCTCTCTCTGACCCTCTACCTCTCAGCCATGTATCCCCTTGGCCTCTAGTTTTCTCAGGCAAGTGATTCAAGGCTCTTTTAGTTCTGTCTACTGTGTACCTACAGGCACCCACTCATCAATAAGCATAGGCCTGAAGGTATTTAGCTCTAGTTCTGGGTCAGCAAAACAAACTCCCTAGGCTGGTGATTCTCAACCTTCCTAATGCTGCGACCCTTTCATAGTTTCTCATGTTGTGGTGACCCCCAACCATATTATGTCCATTGCTACTTCACAACTATCATTTTGCTACTGTTATGAATCAGGCGATCCCTGTGAAAAGGTTGTTCGACCCCTGCAGGGGTCAAGACCCACAGGTTGAGAACCACTGCTTTGGGCAATGCTCAGAGACACACTACTCTACCCACAAGCCTCTTGCCAGAAGAAACTCAGCTTTCTCACTTCATGGGCCAGAAAGCTCATGCTCTGTCTCCTGCCAATCGATTGGTTCTGGTGTCTCTGCTAGCACAGCTTTTGTGTGTGTGTGTGTTTTCACCATTTTTTACCATCTCTGGTCTCACAACCTTGTGTCTTAGATCAAAGAGGTTCAGTGCAGGGGTCTCAGGTCTTAAGGATGCATTCCATTCAGGCTTTGTTCTGGATGGCACTGAGCACCCTTTTTCCACCAATGGGATGACTCACTTTAAACTTGGCAGGGTGGCAAAGATGGCGCTGGTGGAGAATACTGAAAGTACCTGGCCTGCTGAAAGGACAAACAAACCTATCTCAGAAGAAGGGTAGCCAGAGTGCTCCTAAGACTTCGTCGTATGTACTTTGGACATGTTGTCAGGAAAGAGCAGTCCTTGGAGAAGGACATCATGCTTGGTAAACCAGAGGGTTACTGAAAGAGAGGCAACCTGAAGGAGATGGGCTGGCATGGTGCCGGGGAGATGGCTCAGGCATAGGAACAATCGTGAGCTCTGCTCAGGGCTGGCCAGTGTTTCATTCTGTTGTGCACAAGGTCACTGTGGGTCAGAACTGACTCAATGGCACCTACCAACCACAAGAGGATGGTGAAACAGACCAATTCCCACATTAGGGGTCCATGGTCCCATTCTTTAACAGTGATTTATTAACATTATTAGTAAGCTCTCCAATCCCGTTGGTGGGGCACAAGCACTTACATTTCCATAGTCCTAGCCTAGTAATTTGCTGGGTATCTCAGACCAGGATATAGATATATTTATTCCCATCAGAGTGCTGGTAGATTCCAAGTCCATAGGTCAAATGCTAAGCTGGGGACTTCTCCTGACCTGTGTAGCATTGGAGGCTGATAAACTCAAGATTGGCAGGAACATAATAGTTCTTCATTTCTTTGTAGTGACTTTGTATTCTTTACAAGGTTGCTAAGCAATTCATGAATTATTTTATTCCTCAGTAAAGCTTTGTACTTTTAATAAGTCAGGAACATTGTTCTACAATAGAGTAAACAAAAATAAAATGTCTATGGTATATTCCAAGTGATCTGACACTTTACTGAACAAATTATCTTCATTTTCAATCTATCTGAATCTTCTACTGGGTAAGGTTTACCTACCCAATATTTTAACCAAAATGTTATCGTTGATTGTTATGAATTGCATAGCCCCAGAATATACATTGTAACTCCTAGCCTCTATGTCTGCAGTTATAATTTCACTTGGGGATGGGTTCTCTCTGTTATATGAAGAGGCTATATCAGAGAGACCAATCACTTTCAAAAGATAAAAGAACAGGTGACACAAGCAGGCAGTTGGGGGAAAGATAGATGCCATGCTGGGGAACAGAAGCTGAGATGAGATAGGGACCTTCCCAAAGAACTGACCCAAAAAGAAAGCTTTCCCCTAGGGCCGGCACCCTGAGTTTATATCTCTAGGTTCCTAAGCATGGAGAAAATGAATATGTGCTCATTAAATACACCACATGCTGTATTTCTGTTACAACAGCCTTGGAAAATAAGCACAGTTATGCATTCATGCAATGAGTTCTAACTTGGCAAGATCTGTCAAAGAAGAAATTTCCAGAAGTGTAATTGAGCAATGACTTTGTGATAGACTAAAAATCATCTTAACCTACTGAGATTTTACTAGAAAGAAAATAATCGTAAGTGGATATTTTGTGGGTCTAATGTGAAATAGGTATTTGAATATGGATATCCCCTCAACAAAATCTCTTCACAGCTCCTGACTTCCACATCCTGGTGGGCAGTGAAGCAAGCTGGTGAGTGCCTCCAGGGATTTACCCAGCCACAAGAGCCTGAGATTTCAGGAAACTCCCAAGAAGAACTAGGCAAGTTGTTGACAGCCTCCAGGAAATGGAAAGCATGGGAGCCCCAGTCAAATGAGTAATAATGTCCATGAAGTTTGATAAACAGGCTCATATTTGTGAATGTTGACAATGCACAAGCAAATAAACAAATAGATTCATTGCCATCAAGTCAATTCTGACTCAGAAACCCTGTCAGAGAGCGCAGACGTGCTCCTGTATGTCTCTGGGACTGTAAATATTAATGTAGTGGACACCATCTTTTTCCCATGGAGCAGGTGGTGGTTTCAAACTGCTGACCTTGCTGTTAGCCACTAACGCATAACCCCATATACCACCGGGACACCTTGTGTTGCTTATGGTCCCATAATGGGGAGCCGCTTGGACTTCAGATCTTTCTCCTGCCCCTGTCCCACTGGTCTGGGCCAGGGCACCTCCACTGTGAGCTGAGCGGACACAGTCGTACTTAAAACTGCTTTGGCACCAACCATGTGTTTCACCGATTAAAATTTTTGTATTTCAATAAAATATGAAAGAAAGAAAGAAACTAATGTTTCTTGATGCATTCTTCACATAGGTTTATACAGTTTTGAAGGTGATGTCTCCATCTCTTTAATCCTTGAAAGAATTCTGTGCTCTTTACTTCATACCACATTGACTCATATTCCTTTTCTCTGTTTTTTGAGTTTGAAGAATAAAGCAGAAGTCTGGGGAATATGATCAGGGATGTGGGGGAGGTGGGATAAGGTTTCTCATGGAATTCTTGTAGGACAGCTCTTGCTAGCCTTAAAAAATGAGCAGGTGCATTGACAGTGTAAGCAGTATTCTCTACAGAAAAAACCCTGGACACTTATGAATATATAGATCATATATATGTATAGTAAGAAGGAATATAACAGCTAATCAGTACAGACAGAAGTACAGAGGGCTCAGTTCAACTAATTTTTGTGAAATAGTTAATATACTGAAGGTCCTTCAACCAATGCTGGCAGCTGGTCCAAGGTCAAGGAAGCTGACAGAGGAACCTGCCCTCAGGCAAGAAAAGCAGAGTCAGCCCACAGGCAGCATAGGGCAGGTGGTGCAGCACCTGTCAGTAGCACAGGAGTGTAGGGCAGCAGGTCCCAAAGGAATCTCAAGCTCTGGAGAGGCACACCTACCAACACGATCCACTGACATCATGGCGAAGAAGCAGGTTTTTAAGGTCGCCTCAAGCGCTAATGCTGTGAGGCAAGGGGACACAATCCACGGGCTGGCCCAGCCCACAGCACTGCTAAGGCAAAGGACTAGCGCTGGTCCCATCACCAGGGCGAGAGCGAGAAGGATGCCGGTCTTGGAAAGCATTTATCTCAGTCACCCACCAGTCAAGCTGCAACCTCATTAAACTCTGCCCATATGTTCCTATGGAAGCCTAGTTGGCACAATAAACCTAACGATCACATTGTGGTAATGGGAAAAAATTTCCTTAATGAAATTTTACTTTTTTTTCCCTCTAACGTAGTTTTCAGTTTTCTTAAATTTTTTTCTTAGTAAGTTCAATGTGATTGGTTAAGTCCTTTGAGAAAAATCTACCAGATTATTCCCATGAGATCCCCAAAATTAGTTACCCTAATCTTATGAGCCAGTGGCTCTCAACCTGTGGGTAGCAACCCCCTTGAGGGTCGAATGGCCCTTTCACAGGGGTCGCTCGATTCTTAACAGTTGCAAAATTACAGTGAGGAAGTAGCAACAAAAATAATGTTATGGTTGGAGGTCACCACAACATGAGGAGCTGTTATTAAAGGGTCATGGCATTAGGAAGGTTGAGATCCACTGCTCTAAAATGACCTATTTGCCTTGAATTAAACCAGTTTCCCAGATCCCTTCACAAGCCACTGTTTTGACTGGACCTTTTGTGGGGGTAAGGTGCCCAAACAAGCTGAAGACAAGTGTGTGACTGAGAGAACTTGTGTGCAGCCACCCACTGCTCCCAGAGGCACATTCAAGTGCATTTCGTTTGGAAGAAGCCCATGAACAATCATGTAACCCCAGGGATAAGCATGTTTTACGTGCCCTTGTAAGTTTGAGCTTTTGCAACAGTAAGAAATCAGTCCTTGTTATTTTTTAGTTGAGACACTCCTTCCATACACTAGGAAAAGTTAGGCATGTTCCAGATAAAATGTTAGGGAAAACATGGAAATACATTTGTTCTTTTATTGGTTTAAAGAAAAAGATAGACACAACTAATTGGAAGTTTCCAACACAAATATACAGCTTTTCTCTGGGAACTATCATTTTCCTTTTAAAAGTTTAAGTGAGATGGATTATGTTTAATAGAAATACCTCCTATTCAGGAAGTGTCTTGATTTTTTCTCTCTCGGGAGTACGTTGGTGTCCTAATTCACAAGTGCACTGGCTTCATCTCCTCTTGGAGTTGGTTCTGACTCGTTGCAACCAAATGTACAACAGGATAGAACATTTCCCTGCCCTGTGGTACACTCACCGCTCTTGTTACATTGAGACAATTGTTGCAGCCATTGTGGTAGTCCATCCCATTGACAGTCATCCTCTTTTTCACCAACCCTTTATTCTACCAAACGTGATGTCTTCTTCCAGGGCTTGGTGAGTTTGCCTGGGTTTTGGCTCCTCTTGGAGCACATGTGAAGTGTGAGAGGAAGGGCCACCCTCGCATCTCAGGAGATTTCTGGCTAGAGTTCTTCTGGAGAGATTTTTTTTCTTTCTGCTGGTAAGGCCATTCATATTCTTCACCAGCACCACAATTCAAATGCAACAGTTCTTCTCCAGTCTTCCTCATTCATGTACGCACATGTACGAGATGATTGAAAATACCATGGCCTGGGGCAGAGACGAGTCTCTGTCGATTGGTTGGCCAGGTAGCTGTCTGAGAGGCATGTTCAGTTTTCTGGACATAGACTAGTGAGTGCTTGCAGCACTGTATCAATTAGCAAATAGATAATAATGACACTAATTTATTAAAATTGTGCCATCGCCAACTCTAATTCCCAACATTTTCAATGATGACATAGGTTCATTTATGCTTTTATTGAGTTACATACATTTTAAACTCACGTATTGTCATTGAGTCGATTCTGGCTACAAATCCCAGCAACACTATGTGGGTGGGTCTGGTAAACGGAGCAGAAGGGTCTCTGAGGCAGTAAATCTACAGAGGAGCAGAAAGCCTCAAATTCCTCCTGAGGAACAGCTGAGGGAGTCGATTTGATGGTTAGCAACTGAACTCTAACCAAGTTTTTACTGCCTCAATGCTGCATGCTGGCTACTACACATTGTGGCAGACTTTGCACAAGTTTTAAGAAGGAACTATTTGTCAGGACTCTTTCGACTACAAATGACGATTTCACACACCCCATATTTTTTTTAAAAACATTACTATGAAGTTGATTGCAACTTATAATGACCTTTTATAACAAAGCAGAATCGTTCCTTACTGTTTGGGGCACCAAAGCTTCATGGAACAGACAATTTTATTTTTCTTCCACGGAGTGGTTGGTCCACCCATCTTGTGGTAAGCAGCTTAACATTTACCCTCTCGCACCACCAACTCAACCCAATTCAACTCACTGACATCAAGTCGGTTTCGACTCATAGCAACCCTGCAGGACAGAGTAGAACTGCCCCTGTGGATTTTGGAGACTGTAAATCTCTACGGAGCAGACAGCCTCATCTTTTTCTCTGAGGGACTGATGGGTTCAGACTGCTGCACGGCCAGGGCTCCTTCAACCGAAAGCAAAAAGAGAATGGATTGCTTCACAAAATTAGGAAGCCCAGACTACGTGCTGGCTGCACAGATGAAGTGACACCAAGGAAATGCAGTCTGATCTTGGTCGTTTCCTCTTTTCCTCCCACTTCCTTTCCCAGCTCCACTTCCTCCTTTTTGTTGATCTTACTCTTCTTGCGTATTTCAATTGGTAGGAGATGGTGATTACCTGCAATTCCAGGCTAGAAGTCCTAATTTAGCAGGCTCATCCTGGCTGGAAAAAGGTGCTCTCTTCTCAGATTATTGTATCAATTCAGGTGATGACTCTCATGGACCTTGTCAGGAATAATTGCCTGTCCCTGGACCTGTCACTGTATTCAGGAGAGTGAGGTACCACAATTAGCCAGGCCTGGGCCATGTGGTAATGCTTGAACTATCACACTGTAGTCAACAGAGATATTGATACCGCTCTGGACGGAGGAGTGGCTCCACAAAGGAAAACTGGCAGCGGGGGTGTAAATGAAGCATACATCCATAACACATTGATAAGTAAAATGTCTTGTCCTTAAGAAGTTTATCCAAATGTGGTGAAGAAAGCTGATGGTACCTAGTTATCAAAAGGTATAGCTTCTAGGGCAGTGGTTCTCAACCTATGGGTCATGGCTCTTCTGGGGGTCGAGCAACCCTTTCACAGGAGTCACCCAATTCATACTAGTAGCAAAATTACAGTTATGAAGTAGCAAGGAAAATAATTTTATGGTTGGGGGGGTCACCACAACATGTGGAACTGTATTCAAGGGTCGTGGAATTAGGAAGGTTCATAATCACTGGTCTAGAGTGTTAAAGGTTTGAAGATAAACACGTGACCATCTAGCTGAGAAGCAACCAAGCTAACATGGAAGAAGCACGCCAGCCTGTGTGATCACAAGGTGTCGATGGAATCAGGTATCAAAGACCCACAACAAACAATCATATCAATGTGAATGAGTGGGAGTGTGAAGAAGAAGAGACCCAAAGCATAAACATTTGGACATCCCCTTACAGAAGGGTCACAAGGAAGAGATGAGTCTGTCAGGGTGCTGATAGCACTGATGAAACATACAACGTTCCTCTAGTTCTTTAATGCTTCCTCCCCCCATTATTGTGACCCCAATTCTACCTTACAGATCCGGGTAGACCAGAGCATGTACACTGGTACAGATAAGAGCTCACAAAGGGATTTCAGGACAGATAAACCCCTCAGGTCCAATAGTGAGAATAGTGATACCAGGAAAGTAGGGGGAAGATGGGGGGAGAAAGAGTGAACAGATCACAATGATTAACATATAAACCCCTCTCAAGGGGACGAACAACAGAAAAGTGGATCAAGGGAGACAACGGTTGGTGTAAGACAGGAAAAAAATTGATAAATTATCAAGCATTCATGAAGGAGAGTAGGTGAGGGAGGGGAATGAGCTGATACTAAGGGCTCAAGTAGAAGCAAATGTTTTGAGAATGACGATGGCAACATATGTACAAATGTGCTTGACACAATGGATGGATGGATTGTGATAAGAGCTGTAAGAGCCCCCAATAAAATGATTTTTAAAATATAAAGTTTATCCAACGTAACTCTTAGAGCTCATCTAGGGGGGAAAACAAACCCACGTTGAGTCCAAAACTTAAAATGTATATTGCAATTGCTGTGATTATACTTTATTTTTCCAGACTATCTCTTACATTTCTTATTATTTAAATCTATTTTGTTCGTTTCAAATAAACCATGAAACTTCTTTGGGCACTGGCACAATACGTTTGCAATTCAATGAGTGTTGGCTCAAAATCTTTTTCTCAGGCCTGTGAATAAAGTCTGATCATTTGGACCCACCAGCCACTCTGTGGGAGAAAAGACTGCTTCTGTAAGGGTCGCAGCTTCAGAAACACTGTGGGGAAGATCTGCTCTGTCCTATAAGGTTGCTGTGTATTAGAATTGAGTTGATGGAGATGGATTTGCCTTGTCTATAAAGTGAAAATGAAACTTTGGATATTGTGGGGGTATGTCACGCTAACAGCTATCGCCTCAGTTAACCCTAGTTCCGTGGTTGTGATGGCTTAGAGTTTGCTCCATAGGCTCACTGCCCTTGGGTTGATGCTATATTTAAAGACACTTATTTTAGCCTTGACAGCATAACTTTATTTTTATACATATTTTATTGTCTAAAAAGCATAATTTGTGTTATTTTCTCTTCATGCTATTTTGATACATAAATCTACATATATGTGGACATAGATTTCTATTTCTCATGTGTCATAAAGTAAAATACAAGTGTTTGTTGTGTTAGACCACTGAGATTTGTGAGTTAAATTTATACTATAATCTGTCTTTTTTATTCCAATAGATAGTAAATTAATAAACAAAAGTACTCTCATAGTAACAATAGAAACATGATGTAATTTATTTTTTACAATTATACCTATCACATCTATTATGTAATATTATACATAATATAACCTCCTGGGAGTGATGGTTTGTTGGTTCTATCTTTTTCCCAAAAGAAAGGGAAAAGCATTTTTGTTTGTTTAATTGATTTGGTGTCAGAGAGTCTTCCTTTCCATAAAAGAGGGTTTTTTCTGGAAGACTCTCCTTTGCCAACTACACATACATATCTATGAATCTTTATTTCAGCAAATAGTTTCACAGCAGCACCTGCAGGGAGATTTCTGAGTAGGAATTATGGTACTACACCCCAAATTGGTTTTTTTCATAGCAAGTTATTTCACGTTCACTGTAGCAAAGAAAGTGCAGGTCGACCTTACCAAAGGGCCTGTTCTTTGTCACGTGTTTTCTAGGTTCTAATTAACTCCTGAGAGCAGAAAGAGAAAACAAAAATACATAAGAAGACTAAGTTTGCCTCTTTCATCTACCTCTTAAAAACAGCCATCTCAAATGAAAATATCACTTGTCTAATAATCAGTCCTACTACTCAGTTAAATTACCACCCCCACCCCATCCTTCCAAATTCATCTATATTCGTAAGTGGGCAGAAGCAGTGGTGGTGCACTGATTAAGTGCGTAACTGTTACTGAAAGATTGACAATTGACCCACGGGCGGTTCCATGGAAGAAACACAAGGCAGTCTGCTGCCATAAAGATTCAAAAACAAAGCCAAGCCTGCTGACGTTTAGTCCATTCCAGCATCAAAAAACTCTAAAGGACAGATGAAAACTGCCTAACCAGGTTTCCAAAACTGTCACCTTGACAGAAGCAACGAGGCACTTACGTACTTTAAACACTGCACCACCGGGCAGATTACAATTGTGTATGTACTATGAGTTGATATCTACTCAATGGCAGTGAGTGAGTATGGGGAAGTTCTATACTGTCCTATAGGGTTCTACGAGTCAGATTCACTCCAAGGAAATAGTTTTTGGGGAGTTTTGGATAAGTGGAGAAGAAAAATAACCCTTTCCAAAGTTTCCACACATACACACATGCACACATGTATATTTGTTCTCTTCTTACACCAACATTAAAACTAATGCTACTGTCCGTACTTGGGAAAATGCTTTCGGTGATACAATTCCAGAGTTACCATTAGCAAGAGCAAGCCATGGGCTATGTACAGGACTGGGAGGCACAATTAGGTGGCTCTGTGCTGAAGACTTCTCAGCATGACATCAGAATTTCTTGGAATGGGGACCAGCCCTTTGCCTTTTGATGATGTCCCTTGATGACTGTTACATGAAATAAAGTTCAGGTGTAACCCTTTTGTAGTTATCTGTGAAAGAGGCTTTGGTGGTCTAGTGTGTTATATGTTGGGTAGCAGTTAGAACCCCACAGCTAATCGGAGAGAGAAAGATGAGGCTTTTTGCCCCAGGGAAGATTCACAACTTTGGAAATCCTTGGGGACAGTTTTCTTCATCTTGAAAGGTTGCTATTCTGAGTTGGAATTAACTTGATGTCAATGGATTTTGGTAGAAAATTACTTTTAGCCTTCATCTTCATGCTCTCAAGGATTGAAATAAATATAAAATGGTTATTGAAATAGTATTTGGAGACTTTGCTCCAAATGGAGGTTTCTGCTTGTATAAAGAAAGATAGGCTGGTTTGCTTTCAGGTCCTGAAACGTAGATGTCAATACTTAGAGTTCACAGTCCCCTTAAGTATAAGTGTCTAACCACAACAAATCAGATCAGAAGCTCAGAAAGAAAAGTTGGCGTCACATTACTATTTCGGATCAACTCAAAAGCAATTATCAAATTCATTTTTAAGCATAATTCATGTAATATACTTACGTATTTTTCACAACTATATATTCAGGTTTTCCCCCTTTAAAGTTTCCAAATTAGGATGGGAAAAGAACCAGGGTTGTTAATGTGAACTTAGTTTCCTCTTTTATCAGAATTTATCATTTAGTGATTCCGATAACAGTAAAAGGTCTTGTGGTAAAATGATAAAATCGGGAGACGGAATGAAGAAGGATTAATGTCAACCCGCCGCGCAGTTAGGTTTGGAGTTTAAAATTACACACTTGTTTCAGAAGTAAGGCCTGAGGTAGCAAGGCCAAAAGCCATAATTGAAAGCTTGTTGTGAGTCTGACAACAGCCCTCCAATCCACACCCACGTCTCTGCTCCAGCAATTTGTCCCTGTAGTTGCAAACAACATGCGGTATCTAGAAAGAGTCTTAAATGTGTTCTTGGGAAGGACCTCTGAGCATGATTAAGTAACAATAATTTATAAAAAGAAAAACACCAATCTATGTCTAATAATCATAGAAACTGTGAAAATGTCTTTTCATCAACAAAAAGAAAGCTTGAGTATATAAACCAAGCCCTTGGGTTAATCTGCTGCTTCACATTAAACTCTTTTAACATATTTTATTATATTTAATATTCGCTTTGGAAATTTTTTCCTTTAGTTGAGAGTGAAGGAAAAGTCTGCCAATGTTTGTGCCTTCCTGAGTCAGCAAAAGAATTTCCCACTCCTCTCCCAGCTAGATGAGTCACGAGACCGTGGTAAGGAAGTCACCCAGAGTCCTGGCTGTCTGGGCTGGATAGCCAACAGTATTACAGTCAATCAGTCTAGACAGCTTAGGTGACAGCCAGTTGGCCATTTATGGTGTCCTTTCTCCTTTATTGGAGCACTGGTAGCATATGGTTGCAAGTTGATCTGTAATCTGCAAGGTTCACAATTCAAAACCACCAGCAATTCCATGGAAGATAAATAAGTCTTTCTATTTCTATAAATATTTGCAGGATTGGAAACTCACAGAAGCAATTCTACCTTGACCTATAGCTTTCACTGTGAGCATCAACTCAAGAGTAGTGAGTTTGGTCTGGTTTTCTAGTTTTCTCAATCTTTACTGGGAGGGTCTAGAGAAGAAATACAAACCCTTTTTAGAGTATGTGTAGGGTTGCCAGATTTACAACATAAAAATTTAGAATTCCAGGTAAATTTGAACTTCATGTAAATAATAATTTTTTTTAGTATAAGCATGCCACATACAGTATTTGGGGCATATTTTTATTAAAAATAAATACTACTACAAGGTATTCATTCTAGAAAAATAAGAGCCATGACACAAAAAGATATATGTACAACCATGTTCAATCATCTCCTATGCAGCATTTTTTAATGTTTGTCAGGAATGGGAGGGGAGGAGAGAAAAAAATCAATAACTAGATAATAAACACACATTCACTTGGGTGAAGGTGATATACAATTATGGAGGTCAGAACAACATGATCAAGGCAAAGGAAGACACTGGAAGATATGCATGTGTTAGGCAGGGTTCTCTAGAGAAACAACACTAGGACACTTAGGAAAGGATAGGTTTATATAGCGAGAAGGAATATGAGCGCTAGCAGCACCTAAGGCTCAGTTCAACTCACTTTTGTGGGACAGTTAATAAACGTAAGGTCTTTCAACTCATGCTGACCGATGGTCCAAGGTAAAGGAAACACAGTAGAATCTTCGCTCAGGCAAGATGAGCAGAGTCAGCCCATGGGTAGCAACAGCCAGTAGTGTGGGAGCATAGTAAAGCAGGCCCCAAAGGATCCTCGAGCTCTAGCAATGCACAGGTTACACAATTCATGGGCTGGCTCGGCCCACAGGTAGTGCAGCACATGGCTGAGGCAAAGGACTAGCTCAAGCAGTAGCTTGCAGGTGCAGTCACCAGGGAGAGAGAAAGAAGGAGGCTGGCCAGGGAAAGCATTTAATCTCAGTGGTGCTACAAGCAAGCTGTGACCTGATTAAACTTCACCCACAGGTTCCTACAAAAACCTAGTTAGCACAATAAATCTAACTATCACAATGCAAGAGGAAAAAGGCAACCATAGTCAGTACTGTTTCACAGATAATCCTGCAATAACAGGAAAAGCAAGCAATAATTGACAACTGGGTGCCCAGGTAGATAAATGAACTGAATAGGTGTGGAGTAACATGTGGGAGCCTATCCACCAGCATGTGTAAGTTTGGCAAAGGCAATTTCTACCTATGCAAATATATCCAGGTATATAGCGGATCATATTCAGGGTCAAATTATATAAACTTGTCAGTCATAAACAATCATCTTGAGGGACTGAGGTAATTAGTTTGAGGACTTAGCACCACAATCTCAGGGGACATCTAGGTCAATTGGCATAACGACAAGTTTCTACATCCTACTATGGTGAGTAACAACAAAGGTTTTAAAAGCCAATGAATGTCCATGTAAGGTGCAATGATAGGTTTCTTCCCACTCAGAAAAAAGAAGACTATAAGTAATCAAAGACTCAAGGAAACAATTCGTCTAACAGACTAATGGGCTACCTGAACCACAACCTCTGAACCACAAGTTCTAGACGGTACGTGGCTATCGTATGGGTGTACAACCTCCAAGTGCTTTGGGCAGGATTGTATTAGGAAGTCCTAGAGTGGCCCTGGACACATCACGATTCAAAACAATAAAACAGACCAGACTTTCTGTTATAATAGAGACTGGAGGAACCCCAAGACTAACACTTGTAGACACCATTCAAAGCTGGAAGTGATCCCACTTCTGGAGATCCCCTTTCAGGCAAACAACAAACCAAACCATTCAGTGGCTTCCAACCCCTAGTGGACCTATGGTGCACAGTAGAACTTCCTTTGTTCTTTATGGAAGAAGGAAGTCTTATCTTTTTCTCTGAAGAGCAGCTGGCAGTTCAGCATAGCTGACCTTGCATTTAGCAGCTCAAAATCCACTCTGCCCCCAGGGCTTTCTTCAGCCAGGCCATAGAGACCTATGAAGGTAGCACTTTTTCCCGATTGGAACATGTTCCTGAGAACAGGAAGCCATATGAGAACAATAGGACAGCAGGGCTCAAAACCAAAGTTCCGAAGGCAGGAGAGATGAATGAATGGAAACCAGGAACCCAGGGAGGGGTGAAAGGAGGGCATGACAGCTAAAGCCACACACACAGGTGCGCACACGTGCACACACGTGTGAAAATTGTTGACTGGTAAATGAATGTGCTCTGTAAACTTTCACCTAAATCACAATGAAATGTTTATAAAACACAAGTACACACAAAAGTAAACAAAAAAGAATGAGGATTAAATAAAGGAAGCAGTTTAAGAAAAAAAAAAAGAAAAACAGAATTCCATCAACAGGACCTTGTTAGTGTTGGGTGTCCTTTAGATAGAAGGAAAATGATTTCATATGGACGATCAGTTGTGATGAAGGAACATTAAACAAGAACAGCGGCAAGTCTCTATAAATGTTGTTTGAAAAAGTCACATCACATATATTTGGGATAGAATCAGGGGTGGGGGTGTTTGATAGTGGTTTTAACTGTTGAAGGCAGAGTTGCTAGAAGTGTCAACCCCCTCACCTAATTAATAAGTTTAAAATTTATTAAAAATATAGTCACACACACAAAATTACTTACATGCCTGGGGGGGAAAGCACAAAACAACTACAGAAAACAATAATTACTTTAGAGGTGTGCTTCTCAGACTTGAATCAACTCTGGTGGTACTAGGGGATAAGCTTTGGGTTTCTAAGTACAAAGTTGTTGGTTCAAACACACCAGATGGTCTTAGAGAGAAAGATGAGGCTGTCTGCTCCAATAAAGATTTTCAGTCTCAGAAACCCCACTACAAGGTTGAATTGACTCAATCGTGGGGCTTTGGTTTTCCCAAACTTGAATGAGCATATGAACCCACTGGAGATCTTGGGAAAATGTAGACGCAGTAGGAAAATCCTGGGGTGGGGGCCCGGTCATGTTCCTTACAAGCTCCCAGGTGATACCATCCGGCGAGACCAAGCACAACACTTTTCAGGACCAGGGGTTAGGGGTTCTCACATGTTGCTGCATTTTAGAATTACCTCTCAAGCAAAAATAGAAAAGAAAAACCAACCTCACTATGATCCAGTCCATTCTGAATCATAATGACCCTATAGAACAGAGTAGAACTGCCTCTGTGGTTTCTGAGTCTATAAATTTATGGGAGGAGAAAGCCTCATTTCACTTCAGCATAGCACCTAGTGGCTTCAAACTACTGACCCTGTGCTTAGCAGCCCAACATGTAACTCCCTGTGCTACCGGGCTCCTTTATAATTACTTAGAGAGGTAAAAAATATCCTGATGCCCAATCTGAATTTTGTCAAAATTAAATCGGGATCTTCAAGGGTGGGAGCCTGCACTTAAAGCTCCTCTGTTACTTCCTGTGAACAGCCAGGGTTATGAACTGCAGTTTTTGATGAATTGGACACTGGTTAAAGTTTATTGTTATTACCTGATTGGAAAGTAAAGCCTGTTACAAACCATATTGGAGCTTAAATTATGAGCATAAGCCTTGCAGAAGGCTATGGTTTAAAGTGGTAGCCCTACATCCAGTTTTGAGTCTCCATATATATTCAGCCTCCATTGACTATTGACTGTGAAAAGTTTGGGGTCAGGCGGAATGTTTTGGACTACTACCATGCCCCTGGTCAGCGCAGGAAGGGGCAGCCTTGTCCTCAGGCACCTAACTGGGTATGCTCTTGGTGGAAATTGGGGTCACATGCATCATCATGAGTCATGCCTACCCTGACTGCTTTGGTCAAAAGGGCACTGAAGAATCTTGTAAGCTTTTTTTATCTTCCTGCTTCTGAAGGACCTCCTGCAACTGTGATGAACTGCTCTACCTGCAATCATGACTTTGTGACAGTTTCCTTTGCTCTCCTTGTCCTATTTAAGTCGTCAAGTGACTGAGAACCCCTGGACACCATTATGGCCTTGTCATGACTGTCTCCTGCATCACTCTCTTCGTCCTTAATAAATGTGCGTCTTTAAATTATATTTGAATTGAGGGTCTCTTTTTCTTCTAGCAAGGAGCCCCCAAGGCATAGTGGTTACATGTTAGGCTGCTAGCTACAAGGTTAGCGGTTTGAAACCACCAGCAGATCTTCTGGAGAAAGATGAGGCTTTCTACTCCCATAAAGAGTTACAATCTTGGAAACGCACAGGGCCAGGTCTACCCTGTGCTATAGGATCACTGTGAGTCACTCCATGGCAGTGAGCTTGTTTCTTCCTTGAGAGCAAAACCAATAGAAACGGTATTTATACTGGTTTCTCAGGACTGCTATAACAAAGTACCACAAACTGGGTCTCTTGACAGAAATTTATTCTCTCCTCATTCTGGAGATTAGGTGCCTGAAAACTCTATGAGAGAAACGCATCATTACCCCTTCTATTTCTTGGTTTGTAGTTCATGAAAGCTTAAATTTCAAAAGACCTGGTTTGTGGAAAGTAGGCAGCAGGAGCCCTAACTCCCCCTGATTTGGGACTTGCCAGTCTCCACAAACTCAGGAGCCACTTCCTTTAGGGTTCAAGAGTGCCGTGCGACGTTGCCGTGAGTTACCAAACTCTAGACTGGATGGAGGGAGGGTGCAAGGGCTGGAAGAGGGCTGAGGTTAGAGCTGGCAGAGTAGCACCGCCGTCTGGCACAGCTGGACGTGGGAGCCATCCTTAACCTCCAACTCCAAGAGACTAGCTTTGTGTTGATCTTTCCAAATTATCCATAAAGTGCCCACCCAACTGCAGCGTGCCCTCACGTTAACGTAATTAAGCAAAGGCCCTATTTCCAGACATGGTCACATTCAGAAGTGAAGAATGGCGGGCAGGGCTTGGACATGAACCTAGCCTTTTAAAAGGCACAGCTCAATCTTTAAAACTCGCTGTTTCACTCTGGCTCTGTTCTAGAGAGGCTAAAATACAAAGAATTAGATATGCTTTCTAAGCAACGGAGAAAAGCAATAGATTTTAAAAATATATTTTAACTGTGACATCACTGAATATTTTCCACATTTTACATCTGTACTATCATGATCATTGGGAAAATGTTTTTTTCTGAGTCAAAAATAAATTATTTCTCTTAATGTTTCTAATGGAAACCAAACAGCCACCACCTCAGATCCAGTCTGACTCGGAAAAGATGGGAGTTTATAGTCTGCTGCTCTTTGGGAGGCTTGGCTGGAGTCCAGGAATGTGACTCAAGGAGGAACAATCAGATCTTTAGGTTCCCCTTGTTTTTCACAAGGGGAGATGAAAAATAAAGTGTGCTTTCAAAAACAACTGATAAGAGCATAGCATATACTCATTTATATCACACACCTACACAACCTCAGGCAGAGGGGACCTTCAAAAGCTTTATTTCTTCATCGAACACCTTTCTCTTTTTTCTTCTGCTAAACTTTGTCACTCTGATGTCATCCATTTTTACATTCTCTCCCTTAAAACACAATCTGTCCTTTTCCGCAGCCTTGTTCACCTTGGAGAAAACGTTGTGCAGTTCATGTATTTTATGTGTGAGCTTTACCCACGAGACATTTTTAAAACTTTATCCTTTATTTATCCTAGTTTTTCTTTGTCGAGTCCCTTCACCACACATTTTTTCCTCTTGTTCACACCTAGCCCACACCTTCCATCTGCTGTAAGCTCAATTTTTTACCCCTGTGCTCAAATATTCAAAAATATGCGATCATCCTGTTCCTTGACCTGTCTCTCAACTTCAACACTACTTACCACCCCCACCATCCCCTGGAAACAACCTTGAGATGCCCATACAGGCCTGTTTCTGGGTGGCCTCCTCAGCAGGTTGCAACTCTGCCGACATGAAAAGGTGAACACCCAGGCTCCGCAGAGGCACGTGGCCCCGAGGAGGTGAGGGCAGTTGTGATGCAAGCAATTCACTGTGGGTCGTCTTCCCCTTCGTGTACTTTCCCAGAACATTTTCCCTGCTGAAGGTCAATGTGGAAAGTGACTCCTACACAGCAGAAATCTCCCATAATATGCAGACCGTTCCTTTATTAAAAACAACCTCCTACAGTGCTTTTGTCCTAAAGAATGGTAGTGTACTTTTCCTGCCCCGAGAGGTGTAGATACATTTTTCTCAGAGCAGTCAGGGTGTAAACATAATAATGCCATGCAGCCTGTGAAAACAAAGCAGTAACTGAGTTCACATTTATTGCTCATGTGTCTGATTTTTACACACTTTAGACACTTAAATATTTATAACAAACACCCAAACTACTCTCTATGTTCCCATTTTAAAGACTAGAAATAAAGGCTTAGAGAATAAGTAATTTGCCCATGTTACTCAGGTAACTGGGTAGTAAGAATCAGGATATGAATGCAAAAGGATCACGTTAAAGGCAGGTCTTGACTATAGTATTTGGTATAGCATATTGAATATGTTAAAGGACTCTACTACTCTGTAGGAGTCTTGGTGCTGCAGTGGGCTACCCATCAAGCTGCTAACCCCAAAGTTAGCAGTTCAAATCCCCCAGCCATCCGAAGGGAAAACCATGAGACTGTCTGCTCCTGTAAAGATTTTAAAATGCAGAAACCCAAAGGAATAGTTCCCTTGGGGCTTGCCAAGTGAGAATTGACTCGAGGGCCGTGAGTTGGGGCTTGAGCGTCACTATGCTGGACGGCGTCCCGGAGTCCCTGTAAGCAAGAATCCACCCTCCAACCCAAACCCAACTGCAGGGTTAGTACTTAAATGTGACAGGAGACATACAGGCAGATGCTTGGAGGTACACACAGGCTAAACAGATGTGGGGGAGAGAGGGGGAGTATATTCATGAATCCATAATAGATTTCATGGGCACATGTGCATATGTATATTTAATTTTGATGCAAATATATCCATGAATATGATGGCATTTGTAGCGGGCAAAGATATGAACAAATTTTTAGACATAACCAAACACCTTGAGAGAATGGGCTGCTGGGCTTTGGGTCATAGTCTGGGAGGACACCAAGGTCAATTGGCCTAATGGTTCACAAAGACAATGCTCTGCATCATACTTTGGTGAGCAGCGATTGGAACCTTCAAACAGGTGGTCAGCCATCTGAGGAGTATCTGTTGGTTTCCCCATCTGGAGGAAAGAAGAGTGGTGAAAACGGAAAGGACTGTGGAAGCTTTTAGTCTAATGGATTAATGGACCACATGAACATCAGCTGCCGTGATGACTACAGCGAGATGGGACTCGGCCACCATTACCAAATGCTCTGAAAAGAATCACATTAAAATGGTGTGGACAGAGTAGGAGAAAAACCGTGGGACAAACCCCCAAATCCTAAAAGAAACTAGTCTTACTGATCAGATAAAGATTTAATAAATGCCCAAGACTATGACCCTCCAGATCTGTAGCTGAACTCACCACCTTAGTAGAATAATTACTCATTTCAGATCAAAAGAGCAGCCTTTCCCCCAGAACCAAGTACAGAGGGCTAAGAAAGAAGAAGGGATGGAAACAAGAACCCAGGGAAGACATTGGATACATGATGGTACATTGAGGGTATTGCAATGGATACATTGAAGCTAAATGTAAAATGATCTGCTCAGCAAACCTTCACTTAATTCATAATTGAAAATATTTTAAAAGCACCTTGGTTTTAATTAATGATAGTAGATGCATTAACTCTAGAAGTTTATTACAAACTAAGCCAATGATTAAAATAATACTTGAGGCATTACACAATCTGTGGTAGTTATATAATCATTTGTCATTTTGAGGATTAAGAATGTAGGGGTGGAGTCTACTCTGTCAATCAGATCGTAGCCAATGAGGCCTCTGTGTGGGCATGGCCTTCTCCTGAGAATTCTGGGAAATCCTCTGTTTCCTCCTTGGAGGCAGGAGAAACTCTCTCTCAGTACTTCACTCCCTGGGAGATATTGCAGCTGACAAGACACATGGAACTACCCTAGTGCCCTGAGCTGGAGAAGTCACATGGATGCAACCAGACTTCTGAAGCCGGAGAAGCCACAGAGAGACCCCTGCCAGCACTGAGATGCTTACAACACCACTGGATCCAGACTTTCTACCCACTGGCTTGTGATCATTCTGCATTTGGCATCATTGCATGTGTTTCATGAGTCTGAAGAGGACTTTATAGATTGCTATTGGACATATGGGCTAATATAAGACTTATTACTTTGGACTGGACTGGGTTGGGATGTTTACTTAATATATAATTATCCTTTATATAAAACTCTCTCTTATATCCATATGTGTGTTTGTGAATTTGTTTCTCTAGTCTACCCAGACTAACACACAACCTGATATTAAATGACAGTGAAAATTTCACCCGTTTCAATTAGGGCATACAGCATGCTTAATAATCATGCAATTTTGTATTACATCTCCATTTATATTTGCTTATCTTTTAAACAAAAAGGCAAGCTTTAGATGCTGGATATTTAGTAGGCACAAATTTAGTAACTTTAATTTGTATCGGTTTCCAAGGTTATGTTCTATTTATGAGCTAAGGAATAAATGAAATATATGGCAAGCGAGTCTATTTCTCTCCATTTATGGCAGAAATACACATTATCTTCTAGAAAAGTTATATAATATATTAAAAATAAATGACTTTTTAAGAAAATGAATGTAGAGCCGTTTTTCAAAAAAATCTTACAATTCAACCAATATCATTGTGATACACGGATTAAATATTGAAGTTGTCAAAAGATTTTATTTTGCTTGGATCCACAGTCAACATGTATGCCAACAGCAGTTACGAAATCAAATGATATATTGCATTGTTGCTTTACAAAAGTTCTGCAAAAGACATCTTCAAAGTGATCAAAACAAAATGGGTCTTTTCAGACTAGGGTGCACCTAACACAAACCATGGTATTTTCAATAGCTTTCAATATGCATGAGAAAGTTGGACAGTAAATAAGGAAAACCAAAGAAGAATTGATACCTTTGAGTTATGATGTTGGTGAATATTGAATATACCTTAAACTGCCAAAAGTATGAACAACTCTGCCTTGGAAAATGTGCAGCCAGAAGGCACCTGAGAACCAAGGAGGGTGAGACTTCATTTTGTGTACTTTGGATGTGTTATCAGGAGAGACTGGGCCCTAGAGAAGGACACCGTGCTTGGTAAAAAAGAGACTGGTTAGAGAAGGACATCATGCTGGATAAAGAAGAGGCTGGTTAGAGGAGGACACCATAGTCAGTAGCTCAGAAGCTTAGTAAAGCAGGTCAGGATGGGATATGGAACTCAAGCAATGCAAGGTGACAGGATCCACCAGCCTCAAGCCCAAGCAATGTATACACATACCAGCAATGTGGGTAAGCAGGTCTTAAGGAACCTCAAGCTCTAGTAACACAATCCATGGGTTGGCTGTCCCACAGGTAGTGTAACTCAAGTTGTGGCAGAGAACAAGCTAAAGCAGCCACACGCTGGTCCAATCACCAGAGAGCAAGAGAGCAAGGGGTGGACTTTGCAGAGCCATTTATCTCTTTGCCCTCCAATCAATTTGTGACCTGATCAATCCCATATGTTCCTATTGGCCAGGTTGACACAATAAACCTACCCATCACAGTCGAAATGAGTAAGAATTGACAGGACAGCACCAAACAACAATTGAGGTACAGCAAACTTCTTAGTCACAACCAACCATCTTAACAGACGGTTTCACTGTGCTTGAGGGCTTAATACCAAGTCTCAGAGGAACTCAAGGTCTACTGGCACAAAGTCATCCTCAAAGACAATATTCTACATACTAGTTTGGTGAGCAGCCAATGGGGTCTTACAATTTTGTTAGCAGCTATCAGTGATGCAACTATGGGACTCTCCCTGTCAGAGCAAAGACAGAAAGAAGACCAACTCTCAAGGAAACGATTCGTTCAGAGACTAATGGGCCACAGGACCCTCTGCCTCCACAAGCCCAAAACCAGAACTATATGGTGCCTGCCTACAATACCAACTTCGATATCACAACAGAAGTTTCTAGATGGAGTGAAAGAAAAATATAAATTATAATTCAACATAAGAATAATAAAACAGACTAACTGGTTTGATATAGACTGGTACAGGCCTCAAATCTGGAGCTGAACCTTTCAGCCAAACAACAGAGAAGTCTGCAAAGTGGACAACTCCCATGAAAAGCATTGTGGTAAACGGCAATGGAGGTGGGCACATCTGACCCCTGGCTTCCTTATTATCATGAGGCAGGAGTCAGACCTGCCTCCATGCTCCATCCCACTCTACCTATTCCAACACCAACTGTTCGGGACCTGACACTCTTGTTTTTCTGCTGCATTTGATAATTCCTTGTAATGGCCACACAACACTCGCAGACAATACTCACAACAGGGATTTTTTTATGTTAATAAATCATTTTTATTGAGTACTCTTACAGATCTTACAACAATCCATACATCAATTTTATATAGCACATTTGTACATATGTTGTTGCCATCATAATTTCCACAACATTTTGAACCCATGGTATTAGCTCCTCTTTTTCCCCCTTCCCCCTCCCCTTCCCACCCAAATGAACCCTTGATAATTTATCAATTATTTTTATTTTCGACAGGGATTTATTAAGAAAGCTAATAGTTACCACATGTCAGGGTCAGCAAATAGTTGGACACAGTCATTGGTCCATGACAACAGCTCGCTTCAGCCAGCTTCCAAGTCTCTCTTCAGTTCTCAGTCTCTGAGCCACATGGAAGCCAAGTCTCTCACCAGGCCTCCTTCTCTCAGCTACAGCGACCCTGGGCTGTGTCTCCCTGGGTGAACCCACCTGTCTCTCAATCTCACAATCCTGTAGCCTCAGGACAGCTAAATACAAGTTACCGCACTCTTCTGAGTCCCAGTGCTGCAGTCTGGAGCCTCCAGTCTCAGGCGGCCTCTGCCACTTTGGACACAGATCTTGAACCTGATCGTCCAGGGTCCTCAGGGTTTCTCTTTCTGGTGTTGCTTCAAAGATGGCTCATTTTAGAGCCAGGTGACACGGTAACAAAACGGACCAATCTCCTCTATCCATGTTCCATGTGCCCTATTTACATAGTTCCATCAAATCATTCCTGGGTGTTCTAGAGACTTAGGTTGAGGAGCTGTATTAAGAAATTTCATTCTATCACAACCACACCCCACTGAACAATGAGCCCTTTGACTGAGAGTGTTTTACTGTATATGAAACTCCCAGATAGGTAAATCTATAGAGACACTAAGTGGATTAATAGTTCCAGGGGGTGAGGCAAGGAAGTTTGCAGGGAAGTCAGAAGTGAATCATGATGAGTTTAAGAATGAAGAAAATGTCCCCCCACTATCATGATCCCAATTCTACCTTACAAATCCGGCTAGACCAGAGAGTGTACTCTAGTACAGATAGGAACTGGAAACACAGGGAATCCAGGACAGATGATACCTTCAGGACAAGTGGTGAGAGTGGCAATACCTGGAGGGTGGAGGGAGGGTGGGGTAGAAAGGGGGAACCGATTATAAGGATCTATACTATAACCTCCTCCCTAGGGGATGGACAACAGAAAAGTGGGTGAAGGGAGATGTTGGACAGTGTAAGATATGACAAAATAATAATAATTTATGAATTATGAAGGGTTCATAAGGGAGGGGGGAGTAGGGAGGGAGGGGGACAAATGAGGAGCTGATATTAAGGGCTCAAGTAGAAAGCAAATGTTTTGAGAATGATGATGGCAACAAATGTACAAATGTGCTTGACACAATGGATGGATGTATGGATTGTGATAAGAATTGTATGAGCCCCCAATAAAATGATTTTAAAAAAAAGAATGAGAAAATGTTCTGAAACTGATTGTGGTAATGACTTTACAACTCTTTTTGATGTGATTGAACTATTGAATTGTGTCTTTTCATTATATTTCAATAAAACTTGAAAAAAATTACTGGTTCAGTGTGCAGATGAACATAATGTGTGGGGGGGGTGGTGTAGTATGAGAGATACGTAAGGAATGCATTATTTGCACAAAGATATGGAATCTATTCTTTTTATTTATTTTCCTTTCTCCCAAAATACTTGTTTAGGTGGAGTTTTATAATTCTAAGAAAGTAATGCAAGCTTTTTGAAGTAATATAAGCAATACTTGCACTTTATTTTGTACAGCTTCTCTTATGAAAATGTATCAAACTTAGCTAAAGGATCGGTGGGGGTAGTTACTTCAGGTGCACTATTGTAGGCTGGATGCCTGTTACAGCCAGGGCTTCTTTTGGGAGCAAGTGAGGCTTTCACTTCCTTGATACCATTGAAAGACATTAGCTAAAATTCCAAGAATGCCTGTGGCCTTTTCCAGATACTGCACTTTGTTCCTGTGTTTGTTGACTTTGAGACTAGTGCATAAAGTACAATTAATTGTGACTAGTCACTGGAATAGAATGTAATTATGGCCTTAAAGGAATATCAAGCTATCATCTCTTGTTTGGGGACTGGTAACTGCCCAGAAACACTTTTCTTGAGCTACTTATCTGTATGATCAGGTGGACACTATTGGTGGGGGTGTCCTGGGGTAAATAGCCTCATTTTAGTAAAAAACAAACCAATAAACTCACTGCAAGGAGATGCCAATTCATACTCTATAGAACAGGATAGACTGCCCCTGTGAGTTTCCTGGACTGTAACTCTTTACAGGAATAGAAAGTCCAGTCTTTATGCAGCGGAGCTGCTTGTGATTTTGATCCACTAACCTTGCACTTGGCAGCCCAGCTCACAACTGCTACCACACAGTGCCCTTAAGTTTTCCTGATTCTGGGTCCCTGACAAAAGTAAAAATCAAATTACAGTGCAAACACGGAAAGCAGAAAACTCAAGATGAAAAGAAAAGAAAACTCGAGATAAATCCTTGTGAGTTATATAAAAGCATCTCCACTTCTAGTTTCATGATTTAATTGTGGAATTTTTTGTTGTTTATTTACTCTTTTCAGGAAGTTTATTTGAAAGCTTCCATTTGCAACACTGATTAAAACTGCACTCCCTACCTGAACCCTACCAGTTCTATTTTCTTTGTTTCCCCTATTAAAGGGGAGGGGGGTTATTTGGAGTCAAAGACCTTTCTCCAACCCATGATGAGCCCATTGCCTAGGCCTCAGTGCTAACTCTGTGAGACAAAGCAGAGCTGCCCCAGGGTTTCGGAGTCCTTAGCCTTCACTGCAGGGTCCGCTAAGCAGCTAGCAGTTGAGTGCTTTAACTACGTGCCACCAAAGCTCCTCTCTCTCTGCCCACTGTGCTAGAAATAATACTTGTAGAGTGAGTAATGGTCTTTATCTCCATCCAGTCAGCAGTGAGGCTGGGAGTCTGTCAGCCCCGCCTGGGTTAACCTCTCCAGCTCAAACACTTGTGATGTAGGAACACTAGAGGGTGAGGAATTGCCCCAAGGAAGCAGGGATAACAGATAGGGACCATGGCCAAGTCTCCGCCCTCTTTTCCCCTGGTTTGCCTGGGGGATGGAGAGGAAGGGATGCACCTGGTGGGCAGGGCCCACTATTCACTGCAGGCAAGGGAAAGGCAGGTGAGAGGGCCTGTAAGGACCCAGCCTACAGTATGATTCCGTTTTAATAATATCTTTCATGTTCTTTCATTTTTGGAAGGGTGAAAACATAATCTACCCTGTAATCAGGAATGACTGAGAAAGGGGGATTTATCTTGTTTATTTGATCACAGTTTCCCACCTGCCAACGACCACATAATTCTCATATTTCATTCCTCTGTGCATTGTCTAGCGTTTAGAACTCTTTGTGAACAAAATAGCTGCATGAGACATAATAAAAAGGGTGGGGAAAAGTTTGAGACTTTCAATGGTATTGAGAACCTTGGAATGCAAAAAGAAATGCATGTGAGGTGATGCTACGCCCTGAGAAGGGCGCAATCAGAAAGTGCTACTGACAATAGGTATTTTATGTCCTCTCCCTGGAGACTTTACTATTTGAAAGTGATGATGTATTTGTTAACTACACAATACAGAAAACTCATAACAAAATTTTGATGTAAAAATCTACCTTTCTGGCCTGACCATGGCCCTGAATCACAAGACCCCGTTATTGCTAGAGCTTTTGTGTAATAAACCTAAGGGAATGCTTTCTCGCCTCTGTCACTGAGTGTCAGTAATTATATTGGAGTAATCATAATTTGTCTTCTTCTTGGATGGAAAGACAAGTTAGGGAGGACAAGAGAGCTAACTGGATCGAAACCTAAAATTTTCACATAGTATTGTACCTTCAAATGTCTTCTCAAATTTTACCTCAATAGATTTCTTCCACCTCCTCCCAGTAATCTCACCCGAACTCTTAACTCACTCATTCCAAATAACCCTACACACCAAACAGCAAGCAATTCAGAGCTTAAAGGAAAGTCAGATGCCTTTTTCAAGCTCAGCGAGTTTGTCTACTTTATGATTTGTATAATTTGTGATTTATAAAAACTCTTTTGGTTGATTGTATCAATTCAAAAAGTCTTTTGTTGTAATTTTTTAGCACCTTATTTAAAAGCAAGAGTTTTATGTTTTATAGGTGACTTTTAGTAATGTCCTCCTCACTCTAAAGAAGCTTTACCTGGTTCAAAGAGAGGGCTTCCATTTTGGCATGTGGCTAATGTAATTATCATGGCCACACTCACTCCCGTCGTATCAATCCAACTTATAATGACCCTATAGGACAGGGTAGAACTATCCGGTGAGTTTCCAAGACTGTCACTCTTTACAGGGTAGAAAACTTGGCTTTTCTTCTGGTGGAGCAGCTAATGGTTGCCCACTGCTAACCTTGGGGATCATGCAGCCCAATGCATAACCACTATGCCATCTATCCTCAAGGTAGTGTGGCTTAATATTTAGATCATATACTCTGGGCAGACAGTGCTGGATTTTAAACACCTATTGGTTACTTTATAGCTGGGTGACCTTACAAGAATTACTTAACCTCAGTGACTATTTTTTTTATTTTCCAGATATTTTATCTGTTTCTCTTGCATATCTGTCTGGTCTTTGCCTCTTGGATCTGTCTTATATTTCTCTTTTTTCTTTTAGTGTTCATTTATTTTCAAAATACTTATTTCATATGATTTTATTTTCTCAAGTTCTTGAAGGTGCAAACGCTTCTCTCAAAGTATCTGCTGTCATCCATGAGAAACTGCTTTTTCATGTGTCTTTAATTCATCAAAGATTCTCCAAACTATGGGAATGTCCTGTGACTTATTTATGTGCTATTCATAATCATCTTTCTCTTGCATCCTTGACCAAAATGTCCATTTATTTCTCACTTGCAGTTTCCTTAAGGCTAACAGTATAAACTGATACTCCAACTTCCATATTTGGTGCTGTAATTCTGCAGTAGAAAAAAAAGACCTGGGAGCCCCAGCTACAGATATGCTCCTTGCTTTCTCCTAGGGCTCAGGCAGACTTCCCCAGGCTTCCTTTCTGCAGAGAGGGACTTTTGTTGGTTTTGGCAAGGCTGAACCTCTTGGCTGTTGCAGCAAAGTGAAAATACTTGATATTACTTGGTACACTTCTATCCACAATCTTGGTAACTCCCACCCAGTGACTGGTGTAGAGGGCTCCAACTCAGGAGCAGTCCATTTTTTCATCCCAATGGGTACAAATCAAGCCAATTCAGAAGCAGGCAGGGAGAGGATCTCAAAAGAGAAGAGCTACCAATGGAGCACGTGAGAGATCCCTGTGTGAAGCGGTAGCAGTGAGACAGGTTAGCAGGACTAGCAGACTCCTCCTTATGACTTAGATCGAATTTTCTATTTAGCTTCATTGATAAATGATACAAACATCCTATAATTTAAGCATGTTTTATTCAGGAAACAAACTAGCTGAAATAATCTTTGTGTTAACATTAGGAAACTTCCTTTTCATCGACATTGAGACAAGTTATCAGGGCTGAACGACGCCGTCTTTGAAAAATCTAACTGAGATGGTTAACGTTTATTGTGCCAACGTGGCATTGGATCAGCGTACTTGTTCTGTGCTTCCATTTGCAAGCTACACTACCTGTGGGACACCTACCCCGTGGACTATGTTGCTGTAATTTGAGGTTCCTTCAAGACCTGCTTCTCCACACCATTGGAATTTACATCTCTTGAGTTGGGGACTGTCGGACCCTGTCATCTGGCTGACTTTTGGTGACCTGCCTTGCTGTTTGCTGTCTGTGCCTGGATAACTTGAATTTCTCTACAGAGGACTACCCAGCGGCCCTCAAGACTTGAAGACTGCTAGTGTCTCACAACTGTCTCATGGGAGTGAGCCATTTGTACTGCTTTATAATTTAATTAACTGTTTATTTCTTACGTTACATATCTGTCTGTGTGTATATATATATGTAATTATTAGCGTTCTGGTTTTGTTTCTCTAGAGATCCCTGTCTAACACACTAGCCCACTTCCCTATACCAGTTCAATCAGACATACAGACCTCAGACGCTACTTTCACACATGATATTCATTGCGACATGCAGAGTTCCTGTTAGAAAATGGCCTCAAGACAAGTGAGTTGGTCCAATTGCTCAATCATGTGCAGAACCCATCACCATATAACAATTAACCTGGACCTTTAACCTGACCCAACTGCATAGGTGTAATATCCCAGAATAAGTTTTGCTCACCAGGACTAGAAGCCTTTGTGACAAAATTCATTGTGAGAGGACTGTAACTTGTATTAACCCTGCCTAAATGGGCTATTTTCCTGGGATTCTCTACCTAATAAATACATATAATGTTCCTTCATGCCTAAAAAAACTTTATAAACCCTGGAAACACTTTGGGACCCTTGTTTCATAGGGGTTAGGTGTTGGGCTGGGATCCAAATGGTCCACAGTTTGAAACCTCCAGGGACTCCATGGGAGAAAGATGTAAACAGTCACAGGCTCAGAAACTCACAGGGTAGGTCTGTGCTGTCTTATAGGGTCTCTGTGAGTCAGAATTGACTTGATGGCAGTGAGTGAATGAGTGACACTTTGCTTAGGGATATGGGGAGAAACCTGGTGGATATCCTCTCTAACTCCACCTGTAAGCTCTTCTTCTAATAAAATTTTGCTAGTGTGGAAATCCCTTGAGTGCCCTGATTATTCTTAGCCAACAGAAGATTTCTCATTTCCACTATGGCTGGGGAACAGGACCCCTCTAACAGCAGCAGCAGAGATGCCGTGAGATGGAGCAACAAGCCTCTTAGCCTACAGGAGTGATGCTAACTGCCATTGGTCAAGAGGCTCACTTGCCGTGAGGGGAGCCCTTTGACTATCTATTAGTGCTAAAGGAATTTTGTAACACTTGCCCATCCAGAGCCTGGTGCCCACTGTTAGCAGATAAATGGGCCTGTGAACCTTAAATAGCTATTTAAAAGGATAAGCTAAGTCATCACACCTTAATCAAAATAGTTGGATTTTGTTTCTTAGTATATTCATGATATTGCTGTATTACATATTTTTGGCATTATTCTTTGATTTAACAGTTAAATTTTCCCTTGTGTTAGCCCTCATTTTAAAACCTCAAACCAAACCCAAACACACACACACACACACACACACACACACACACAGTCACTGCCATTGGGTTGATTCTAACTCACAATGACCCTGTAGGACAAGGCAGAGCTGCCATTGTGGGTTTCTGAGACTATAACTCTTCGCAGGTGTGATAAGCCTTGGCTTTCTCCCCATGGACGATTGGTGGTTTCAAACCGCTGGTGTTGCGGTACAGTGCAATGCATTACCACTACGCCAACATCTAAAAGTATGGGAGAAGTTATCCTTTTAATTTCGTCACCTCATTTGGAAGATGCAGTGTGGCAGGAATTTTAACACCCTGACCCAGCTCCATCATAATATTTTGCAACGTGTTAGTTAAATGAATAATCATTGAATCTTTTCTCGCTCACCTTCTCCTGGTGGGCAAGTGCTGCCTTCACTTTGATGGTTGGTTAAAGGAGGAGAGAATTTCTTTAATTAAGATCAATACAACTTTCATCAAAATCGAATAGAGCATTGAAGTCTCAAGCGCAGAGCCCTGGTGCTGACCGCGGAGCCCTACCTCCAATGTTGCATATGTGGGTAGGTGGCCCAGTGCAGTAACACTTGAGCTATGCCAATACACTTGGATGGATCCAAGCACTACTGAAACCTTGGACATCGTGGTCAATTCTGGTGTTTTAATAGACAAGCTGGACCTTAATGTTACAGATTAGGGCGTATGTCAAGCATTTTTCAAGTTTCCCCAACCACTTTCTCATAAAGACACACTAGCTTACTGGCTGTGTGAACAATCTTACAAAACATGACCCAACAGCAACACAGGCATCTGGAGCTTTGGATGAAGATGTGCTCAAGGAAGTAATTTAGTGCCCTTTAAATAAATGTCACATTTCACTAGGGCTTTACCTCAAAGTAAAAGACAGGCTTTTTGTCTCACAAGTCTCTTGAAAAAAGGCTCAGGGAATCTTCATTCCCATAATGGGAGTTTGGGGAAAAACTATGATCACATGTATATCTATTGCAGTCTATTAAAAATGCCACCCGTCTCTTAAGACCATGGCTAATGCTACTAAAAGACTTACCAAAAACGTACAGGCAGAAATTATGTCAATCAAAAGAGCCATGTTATAAAACCAAGTGGCACTTGATCTAATGTTGGCCACTTACGAAGGATTAAGTGCATACATTATTTCCACTTGCTGGAAACCGATCAAAATTGACTGAGCTAAGTAACCCCAGTAACTGTGCACTGGAGAAATAGCTGGGGGGAAGAATCCTATTCAGGCCCACATTTTAGTTATCTGGCTTCGTAAGTTCCTAATATAGGTGGTTAAGATCTTTTTTCTTCTTAGTGAGAATGAGTTTCCTAATGGGTGGGATAATGCTTCCGTTATTGCACCCAGTTCCCACCTTATTACTGGCTTTTATTGCTCCCATGCGTCCCTGCACCCAAAACTACAGGGTAAACACGCTTCCAAGTAAAGAGGCAGCTCAATGCTTCCCTCAAGGGCACTCAAGGTTGAGTTCCTTCCAAAGAAAAAGAAAGCGCTTCGGCCCCTCCTCTTGGCCCTTGCTTACATTCCTCACAACACTACGTAATAGCCAAATGTGGAACATGGAAACACAAAGAGCTCCAGAAGTTAGCTAGAAATCACAACGAGGTAAACTCTGTGAGAACAGTTCAGGGAACATCTGCTCAGCCGTGCATGCATAGTATGAACCACCTGTGTTTGATAGGGATCTTCTGACATCCAAACTCGCCCCTGAAAAGCAACCAACCAATCCAGGGCCAGTGAGTCAATTCTGACTCACTGTGATCGGCTGGGGTTCTGAGGCTATACATTTTCCCAAGAGCATATAGCTTCATCTTTCTCCTGCAGAGCAGCTGGTGAGATTGAACCCCCAACCTCGAGGTTAGCAGTCTAATGCTTATTTGACAGTGCCACTTTTTTTGTATCTGAGGTCATAAAGCACACTCCTTATCAGCCATGGCACTACCCCCATGGATGTTAATTTGTCTCTAAAAATTCAAGGGTCTTCCTTGGAACTCTATGGATACATAGGTACTATTACCTTGTTAGAAGAATACAACAATTAAAGCAGTCAGCTGGTCAGGGGAACTGGAGCTGAGGTTTGCCCCTTTGGGTGCCTTGCCCAGATGCTGCCCATAAAAGCTACCTTCGTCTTCCTCGTTCGTCATGGTGTCATCTTCATCTGACAAGGAAGCCACACCAGGCAGAATCCTCCTTCACCAAAAATTAATGGGGAACATTGGTTTTTAGAGACCTCAGTTTTCTATCTCTGCCATATTTCTTTTTATTTCTGTTGGGCGTTAAAATTCTTAGAATTCAAGCTCTATTTCCAGCTTACTTTATTATACCAAGGTTCACTTTCCTTTTATTGGCTTATTGACTGATACATGGAGATTTCTTTCTTTCTTTTTCTTGAGAGCTCACCCAGGTGTTTTACATATATTATTTTATTTTACCCAGCAATTCTAGGTTTTGGTAATAGGAAGACTTCTCTATACTGGCTTACCCTGCCACGGCACAAGATTGGCTTACTTGACTCTAAATCGGATTACCTAAATGCAAATAAAGTTACTGGCAACTCCTACGCTGAACAGAATCTCTGGGACACCTTCCAGCCGAACAAGAGAAATAGACCCAACAAGGAAATGACAGCACATATGAGGAATGTACTCCTCACAACAATGAAACATGTGAGACCAAATGGCAGCATTTGCCCCAAAACAGAGCTCAGAGGCAGAAAGAGGCAGGTAAGAATAAAGACTGGATACAAGGAAGTCCGGGAGGAAGTGGGAAGCACTGGAATTTCAACTCCTTTTGCAAAGAATCCATGTACAAGCCACTGAGTGAAAAACTAATTTGCTCTCTGAACTATCACCCAAACCACAATAAAAATAAAGAAATAAAGTTCTTTAGAGATGAGTCACTGAGACAACTTCATAATAAATGTTAAGTTTTTAGTGTCTGAATTCTACCAGTGGTATTTGTTGGGTCAGGCATGGGTCAGGGAAATTAGGAACAGCCTAACCTGCCCTTATGGGACCAAGATGGCTAGCTTCCAAAGGCCTCCAGGACAATGGACATCTCCTCAGGATCACAGAACGATCAAGACACCACTCTACCTCGGAACTTCACGGGTGGAGAAGGCTTAAGCCCTCTAGCGGCAGCTCCTTCCCCCTCCCTCTGTGGCAGCGTGACTTCACCCTGTTCTCCCTTCACCCGCTGCCAAGGAGCGCAGAATAAACTTCTCCTTTTCCTACTCTCTGGCTTAGCCTCAGTTTATCTTTGCGGAGAACCTAATAGTATTTTCAGGATATTCCTACGCTTGATCTCATGGCTATTAATAAATACTTCATCAAATAAACAATTAGAATTAAAAAAATATTTTGCTATTGTTTCTACACGTATAATTCAGTGACATTGATTACATCCTTCTATTTGTGCAACTATTCTTACTTGCTTTTCTGAATTGTTCTTCTCCAAATAATATAAACCCACTGCTCCCTACAGATCCTATGTTACCTTTTGAGTTGCGTTTGTCAATTTGGTCCCATATAGATAGTGTTTAAGAGAGCATAATGCTCGCAGTCTCTTTTATATTTAAGCCATGATATTTTCAATCGTCCAAAGCATGACAGTGATTGTGAGGATGGCACAGGACTGGCAGTGTTTCATTCTGTTGTACAAACAGGGGCTAATTACAACCAACTGTGGGAGAGGTCAAACGCTTACAGACATCCTCCCCAGGGTAGTTAGTCACCAGACTACAGGGTAGGCCTCTAGGGCAGTTAGTCAACCAGACAATAGGGCAGGCATCACTCCCTGCTACAGGGGACAATAAACTATTCCTTCTTGAGGCCTGAGACCAAGCTTTCACACCCTACTGATAATGGTTCCTATGGGATCTAGGGAATAGGTCAAAGTTAGGCCGCTATCCTGAACTTAGGATCCCTCCCCTTCCTATTGCATGTATGTCCCTAGACCACCCCCATCTCATTACTGTATTGCCTATAGTACAGCCCCTTCCTGTGACATATGTCCTCACCTGTAATTAGGGGGCTTGCACGTCCCCAGAGAATATAAAAGGGGCCAGGGCTACCATTAAACACTCTCCCTCCACGTGGACCATCATGTGGGGCAGAGGTCAGCATGCTACCATGAAACGTGTCTGACTCCCATTTATTTCAATACTTCACTTCTATCTCTCATGCTCTCTATAACTTTACTATGATCTTTACTTATTATCGCTGTACAATTGCACCTACTGGACTCGTAATGATGTGTTAGGGGCTGGCTTCCCCTGACAACCAACTATATGACACTTACCAAAAACAAGCTGAACTATCATTTAGTTTTGTTTTTTTTTAACAATTTATTGGGGCTCATACAATTCTTATCACAGTTCATACATATACATACATCAATTGTATAAAGCACATCTGTACAGTCTTTGCCTTAATCATTTTTTTCTCATCTTTTCTTTTTTTACATTTTATTAGGGACTCATACAACTCTTATCACCATCCATACATATACATACATCAATTGTATAAAGCACATCCATACATTCCCTGCCCCAATCATTCTCAAGGCATTTGCTCTCCACTTAAGCCCTTTGCATCAGGTCCTCTTTTTTTTCCCCTCCCTCCCCTTTCCCCCCTCCCTCATGTGCCCTTGGTAATTTATACATCGTTATTTTGTCATATCTTGCTCTATCCGGAGTCTCCCTTCCCCCTTTCTCTGCTGTCCCTCTCCCAGGGAAGAGGTCACATGTGGATCCTTGTAATCAGTTCCCCCTTTCCAACCCACTCACCCTACACTCTCCCAGCATCGTCCCTCACACCCTTGGTCCTGAAGGTATCATCCACCCTGGATTCCCTGTACCTCCAGCCCTCATATGTACCAGTGTACAGCCTCTGTCCTATCCAGCCCTGCAAGGTAGAATTCGGATCATGGTAGTTGGGGGGAGGAAGCATCCAGGATCTGGGGGAAAGCTGTGTTCTTCATCGGTACTACCTCACATCCTAATTAACCCATCTCCTCTCCTAAACCCCTCTATGAGGGGATATCCATTGGCTGAGACTTGGGCCTTGGGTCTCCACTCTGCACTTCCCCCTTCATTTAATATGGTATAAATATACATATATACATATACATCTATACATATACACATATACACATATATACACATACATACACACACTTATATCTTTTTTTTTTTGCATGATGCCTTATACCTGGTCCCTTGGCACCTCGTGATCGCACTGGCCGGTGTGCTTCTTCCATGTGGGCTTTTTTGCTTCTGAGCTAGATGGCCGCTTGTTCACCTTCAAGCCTTTAAGACCCCAGACACTATCTCTTTTGATAGCCGGGCACCATCAGCTTTCTTCGCCACATTTGCTTATGCACCCATTTGTCTTCAGCGATCCTATCATGGAGGTGTGCAGTCAATGATATGAATTTTTGTTCTTTGATGCCTGGTAACTGATCCCTTTGGGACCACTCGATCACACAGGCTGGTGTGTTCTTCCATGTGGACTTTGTTGCTTCTGAGCTAGATGGCCGCTTGTTTATCTTCAAGTCTTTAAATCCCCAGTCACTATCTCTTTTGATAGCCGGGCACCATCAGCTTTCTTCGCCACATTTGCTTATGCACCCATTTGTCTTCAGCGATCCTATCATGGAGGTGTGCATCCAATTATATGATTTTTTGTTCTTTGATGCCTGATAACTGATCCCTTAGGGACCACTCGATCACACAGGCTGGTGTGTTCTTCCATGTGGGCTTTGTTGCTTCTGAGCTAGATGGCCGCTTGTTTATCTTCAAGCCTTTAAGACCCCAGTCACTATCTCTTTTGATAGCCCGGCACCATCAGCTTTCTTCACCACATTTACTTGTTCACCCAATTTGGCTCCAGCCGTTGTGTCGGGAGAGTGAGCATCATAGAGTTCCAATTTAATAAAAGAAGGTATTCATGCATTGAGGGAGTGTTTGAGTAGAGGCCCAAGGTCCTTCTGCCACCTTAATACTTGACCTATAAATATAGACACATAGATCTATTTCCCCATCCTCCTATATGTATTTGCATGTACATGTCTTTGTCTAGACCTCCATGAATGCCCTTTGACTCCTACCTCTTTCCTCCATCTCCCTTGACTTTCCTCCTGCCCTACTACCATGCTTCGTCGCCACCTGGGCTAGAGTATACCTCTTCTCTAAGCAACCTTACCCTTGATCATTTCCCACCAGGCCTGCCACTCCCCCTTCTCTACCATTTGGGGTCCTGTGTTTTTCCCTTGTCCCTGGGTTTGTTAACACCACTTCCTTACCCCCCCCTACCTCCCCACCCCAAGTCCCCCCGAACTGTCGGTCCCGTTGTTTTTCCTCCAGATAGTTCATCCAGCCTGTCCTATTCAGACAGACCTGTGGAGACACTAACATGCACGAAAACAAGACAGAGGAAAACAAAGCAACAGTATACAACCAGACAACAAAACAACAAAAACAAACCACTGACAAAGAACAAAACAAAACAGTTCACAAGAGAAAAGCTTGTAGTTAGTTCAGGGATCCTTTGCTGGCCCTTAGGAGCGTTTTCCAGTCCAGTCTGTTGGGGCACCACGCCCTGGCCCCAAAGTCCACTTTCAGCATTCCCTGGGGACCTTGCCACTCCATTCCCTTGCTGTTCCACTGCACTCCCTCAGTGATTTGCCTCGGTGTGGTGGGATCAGGTCAGGTGCAATTCCCACACTGTGTCTCCGGTGCAGTCCCCTGTATCGCCCTTAGTCGCTGATTGGCATCATTTCTCATAGTGGGGCCAGCCATGTTGTTCTCTCTGTGGACTGGCTGCTGTACTCAGGAACATCATCATCACAGCCTGGTGGGCCAGGCTGTGCTCCACTCTCTCCTCCTGCCCCTTCATCTGCTCCCGTGTGCTCTGATCAGATATGTTCATCTTCCGGAGCTGCAGAGTCAATGTCGTCCTTTGGAACAAATTCTTTTCGGGGAAGGGGCAGGAATCCACTTAATTTATGGTGCTGGGGCCAGCCTCCCAGACCTCTCCACTGGTTCCCTCCTCCACGCCGGGATATTGCATTCACACCTTGTGACACTGGGTTGAAGTCTGGTCCCACTTTCCCTGTGAAGCCTTCAGGGTTTGTTTTGGTTTAAGATTTAAGGATCACCCCAAGGCAATAGTTTCAGGGGTGTATCCAGTCTCCATGAATCCAGAAAGCTTGGAGTCTATGGGAATTTGAATTTCTATTCTACATTTTCTTTCTTTTAGTTAGAAGTGTATAGAACCTTTGGATAAAATGTTAAGTAATGGTGACTGCGCACCATTCAGCTTTGATCTGATGGCAAGGGGGCAGGTTTTCATCGAGTCAATTAGCCACACATTCTATTGCCTGTTCCTATTCCGGACTCTCCTTCCTTCTTTACTTTAATAGAGACCATTTGTTATGCCTTTGATAGCTGCTTGAAAGCTTTTAAGACCTTAGGCTCTACACAGTGAATTAGGCAATAGAATTCAGAAGCCCTAAACACATTAGGCAAAGTTACTGGAATGTCCCATGAAACCATGACCCCAAATCAAATGCCATGAGGCATTTGATTGCATATGGACAGCCTCAGTTCTTTCTCTCTCTCTCTCTCTCTCTCTCTCTCTCTCTCTCTCTCTCTCTCTCTCTCTCACACACACATCATTATCCTAAATATGTCTATTACTCAACTTTTCCCATTTGAACTTTTCAGATCAATAACTGGATGATGTCACTGAAATTCATGATATTTATATAATTATCTCTCTATAGATACAACAGCACCATTGATTGTCATAAAATGATGAAATAAAAGAGCTGAACAGAAAATTTCAAATTCCAGAAGACAAAGTATTCTAACAAATTGTGGAAAAGACCTAAAATTAGATAACTAAAAGGTAAGAAAGAGCACACTCAGCTTTTCTCAAGCTGAAGGAACTGAAAAGTCCACCTTCAAGTTGAAATACCTAAGGATTCTATGAGCAAGATATTGAACAATGCTGTAATTATCAAAGGAATAAGGAACGAATACAGAGTCACTGTACCAAAACCATATGACCAAGAACTACTGGTACTGAAGGAAGATGTTCAAACTGCACTGAAGACATTTGGAAAGTCCAAAGCCCCAGTTGTTGACAGGTTGCCAATTGAAAAGTTTCAACACACTGGAAGCACTCAGAAGCCCTGGAAAAACCGACTGGTATAAGCCAAGAAATTTGGAAGACAACTTGAAGAGATCCATATTTGTGCCCATTTCAAGGAAAGATAACACAACAGACTATGGAGATTATGAATTAATATCACATGCAAGTAGAAATTTTCTGAAGATAATTTAAAAATGGTTATAGCAGTACCTTGACAGAAATGCAAGCCAGATTCAGGAGACGATGTGAAATGAGCCCTATTATTGCTGACATCAGATAGATCTTTAATTAAAAGCTGAATACCAGAATGATGTTTACCTGTGTTTTATTAACACCGAACAATCATTCAACTGTATGGCTCCTAATGAACTATGGGTAACCTTGAGAAGAATGGGAATATCTAATTGTGCATAAATGTGGAGCCTATGCATAAATCAAGAAACAGTTGTAAAAATAGAACAAAGGGACACTGAACGAGGAAAGATGTGTGTCAGGGTTGAATCCTTTCACTATCCTTAATGAAATATGTAGGCTGAATACATAATCCAAGAAGTTGGATAATATACAGAAGAATGCAGCGTCAGGATTGAATGAAGTCTCATTAACAATGTACAATTAGTAAATGATGAAACCTTGTTTCTGAATGTGAAGCGGACTTGAAGCACTAGTGAAGATCATTGAAAGCAACCTTTTGTATGGATTATAATTCCATGTATAGGAAAAACTCTTCACAACAGATCCAATAGACACAGCATCATGATAAATGGAGAAAACATTGAAATTGTCAAGGATTCCCTGTTACATGGATTCACAATCAGTGCTCATGGAAGCAGCAATCAAGGAATCAAACAACATATTGCATTGGAAAATTAATACAAAAGACTTATTTGACAGTGGTGCAGGAGGAAGGTAAAATGAAACAGAGGAACCCCTGCTTGCTTCCCGTCTCTCCTCTACAATACATCAAAGGAGAGCAAAGCCAGCAGGCAGAGAGGATGCTGACCCCCATCAGCAAACAAGGAACCCAAATTTACTGCCATTGCTCTTAGCAACCCCCTGCCCCCCCCCCCCCCCCCCCCGTGGGTTTCTGAGACTGTTTAAGGGAGTAGAAAGCCCAGTCTTTCTCGTGTGGAGCTGCTGCTGGTTTCAAACTGCCCGCCATGCAGATTTCACCCAATGCATAACCACTACGCCACCAGGCTCCTAAGAGACAATCATTTCCTTTGAAGCCAAGATTCCTGCCCTGGAAACATTCTTGACTCAGTAAAACATGAATGCCCAGACACGGAGATCTCCGAGGAATGCAGGCACCTCAGATGTTGAAAAGAGACCAGTTCTTTCTACAGCCAGCCTGTTGAGATCCTTATTTTTTTAAACAGCCACGTCTACATTTCTTTTTCCTGTACCTCAAGGAAGACAGAATAAAGTTCTCTTTGTAAAGCCAAAAAATTAAAAAAAAATAAATAAAATGAAACAGAGGAAAGATCTAGGAAGCAAAGCTATCGATAGAGGTAAAAACGTGGCCTACATACATATATTTATATGGCAATACATTGAGGAAATGGATAGACTTTGGGCCTCTGCCCAAGCCCTGTCTCAGGTAAACACTATCTTCTAACAACCTGTGATGCTCACCCTCTCAACACGATTGCTGAAGAAAAAAAATGGGTGCATAAGCAAATGTGGTGAAGAAAGCTGATGGTAGCGGGCTATCAAAAGATATGGCACCTGGAGTCTTAAAGGCTTGAAGATAAACAAGCGGCCATTTAGCAGAGAAGCAACAAGACCACATGGAAGACGCACACCAGCCTATGCAATCATGAGGTATTGACGAGATCAGTTAACAGGCATCAGAAAACCCCAAACAACACACACACACACACACACAAACACACACAATTGTTAAGAATGAGGGGAGTCAGAGAAGAGATCCACAACCCATCTATAGACAATAAGACACCTCCCCCCCCCCACACACAGAAGGGTCATAAGGAAGGGATGAGTCAATCAGGGCACAGTATAGCAACCTTGAAACACACAATGTTCCTCTGATTCTTTGAGGCTTCCTCTCTTCCCACTGTCATGACCCCAGTCCTGCCTTTCAGTTCTAGCTAGGCCGGAGTAGGTACACTGGTACAAAGAAGAGCTCAGGACACACAGAACTCAGGTCAGATAAATCCCTCCAAAACAGAAATGGGACTAGTGATACCAGGAGGGTAGCGGAAGGTAGGGTGAGGAAGGGAGGAAGGGGGCGCTGATTGCAATGATTGATATAACACACACACACATCTCACAGGGGGATGAACAACAGAAACATGAGTGAAGAGAGGCAGTGGTTACTGTGAGATATGAAAATAATAATAATTTATAATTTATCAAGGGGTCACAAGGATAGGCAGTGGAGAGGGAGGCAAAAAAAGAGGAGCTGATACCAACGGCTTAAATAGAAAATAAATGTTTAGAAAATTATGATGACAACATATGTACAAATAATCTTGATACAATTGATGTATGGATTGTTATAAGAGCTGTCAAATCCCCCCACTAAAATGATCTTAACAATAATAATAAAATTTTAAAGAGCAAAGATGTCACTTTGAGCACTAAATGACACTTCACCCAAGGTATTTTCAATGGATTCATATGCACGTGAAAGCTGGTCAGTGATGAAGGAAGACCAAAGAAGAGTTGATGCATTTGAAGGATAGTGTTGGTGAAGAGAATTGGAAATACTATGGAAAAATATATTTATATATGAGGATGGGGAAATAGATTTATGTGCACATATTTATAGGTTCAGTATTAAGGTAGCAGATGGACCCTGGGCCTCCATTCCCTCAATGCAAGAACACTTTGTTCTATTAAACTGGCATTCCATGATGCTCACCTTCTCGACACAATCGTTGAAGACAAAGTGGGTCCATAAGCAAATGTGCTGAAGAAAGTGGATGGAGCCTGGCTATCAAAAGATATTGCGTATTATTCTAGGGTCTTAAAGACTTGAACATAAACAAACAGTCATCTAGCTCAGAAGCAACAAAGCCCACATGGGAGAAGCACAATAGCCTGTGTGATCATGAGGTGTCAAAGGGATGAGGTAACAGGCATTCAAAGAACAAAAATCATATCATTGTCAATGAGAGGAAGTGCGGGATGGGGAACCAAAGCCCATCTGTAGGCAACTGGACATCCCCTTACGGAAGGGTCACAGGGGAAGATCAGCCAGTCAGGGCGCAGGTTAGCAATGATGAAACATACAACTTTCCTCTAGTTCCTAAAGGCTTCCTCCCCACCCACTATCATGATTCCCAATTCTACCTTATAAATCTTGGTAGACCAGAGGATGTACACTGGTACAGATAGGAACTGGAAACACAGGGAATCCAGGACAGATGAGCCCCTCAGGACCAGTGGTGAGAGTGGTGATACTGGGAGGGTGGAGGAAGGGTGGGGTAGAGAGGAGGAACTGATTACAAGGATCTGCATATAACCTCCTCCCTGGGGACAGACAACAGAAAAGTGGGTAAAGGGAGACATTGGACTGTGTAAGATATGACAAAATAATAATTTATAAATTATCTAGGGTTCATGAGGGAAGGGGGAGTGGGGAGGGAGGGGGAATAATGAGGAACTGATGGCAGGGGCTTACGTGGAGAGCAAATGTTTTGAGAATGATGTGGGTAATGAACGTACAAATGTGCTTTATACAATTGATGTATGTATGGATTGTGATGAGTTGTATGAGCCCCAAATAAAATGATTAAAATAAATTAATTACATTAAAAAAAGTTAATACCATGGAATGATGGTCCTTCAAGGACGGTAAAGATCGCTTAGTCGAAATCCATTGGGCAGCACCCAATCACAACAACACACTTCAATTTCTTCTTCGGTAAAGTGGGAATATTAAACCCAAATATCCGAGAAAGGATTATCTGAGTTACTCTACAAGACACACTTAGCAATGAGTGTCTCTAACACGCATTCAATCAATGTTGACAATTGTTATTTGTCCACAGACCAGTGTCATTACGAGATGCCCACATTTCCCCTTGGTAGGTAAGACCCTTCTTCAACACTGGCCACACAGGACTTTGGCAGTGGTTGCAGTGAGAGAGGATAGAACAGAGGCCCAGAGAGGGCTTCCCGAGATTAAACAGGAAGTCCGTGAAATGGAGGGTGATGGGAGCTCAGCTCATGGGCAATTCCAGGGTCAAATTGAGTTGTAAGGAAATCTGACATGAGTGTTTTCTGACAGAGGGAGCAACAACCCGATCAGCAGTAGCCTGAATCATGGGTTCTGGAGTGGGAATTCAGGTGACTCACTGGCTTGGAGAGAATGGGAGTTTCCCTTGAAGTCTAGCCTCTGTTTGTCTAAAGATAAAATCTGCCACACCTGCAAACTGGGGTGATGAAAAATAACACACACACCACACACACACACACACACCGCACTCACACAAACAAAAACCCAAACACAAAATAGCTTACGAAAGGAATTTCTTGACTCAGAAAGATGCGGGAAGAGAAAGCTCTTGATTTCTCTACAGTGTGACCCCATCGCCTTTTCTCTCGGGCTTCTTGTGGACACAGCAGAGTTGCGGTCGCCCTGGTCTTATATCCGTTCTGGTTTCTGTCCAGCAGGAAACATGGACTCTGCCACTTAGATGACGCCAACTAAAGTGTAGGTGTCTCATCAATGCGATTCACCTGCTCGTGATTCCGTAATGGACACCCCGTCAAACGGTGCTGTGCTTGACACAGGTAACACCATCACCGCTGGAAGTAGAATGAACTGCACAAAACCATACGGCCTGGGAGTATGGAGAAGATTCATCTCTAACATTAACTGGGGGCCGTTTCAGCAAAAAGCCTCCTGTACCTCTCATTGTTTCATCTCGTCATGTGCTCCAGGCTCTGCTGAAGTGTTAGCCAGCCTCAAGTCAATTCCAATTCATAGCAACTCATAAAACAGACCCAAACTGCCTTTGGGGGTTTTAAGGCTAAACATCTTGATAAAAGTAAAAAGGTTTACTTTTCTTCTAAGGAGGAGCTAGGGAGTTCAAGCTCTTGACCTTTTGGTTGGTAGCCGAGTGTGTAACCATTGTGACACCAGGATTCCAGAGAGAAAATCCTAAGAAAACAGACTCTTGCTTTGGCATTAGTTTTGAAATTCCCTGAAGAGCAAAAGGATCCTAGTGATTCTTTCTTATTCCATGTAAGGGTTCCAAGGTAGATAGTGTTGGCAATACTGGGCTACACTACTCATTTGGAATACGATGCAGGCTGGAGACACGTAGATACATAGATAGATACAGATATGCAGGTAAAAAGTAGAAATCAAAAAAACCATTTTAAACAAAAATATCACAATGTGAAGCTATTGTTTCTTGTCATAGCCTATATACACTATGGTCTATACATTTCTTTCAGATGTATTTCCTCCTCTGTAACCCTACTCTGAAGAAGTTTGCTTTACGCGCTTTGATTTACACTAAGTCAAAACAGTAGTTTTGGCATCATTGTTGGATCCACATTGTGTTCTTTTGAGATATTCTTTAAATTTGGGGACCAAAGGGAAACCCGAAGGGGCAAGAACAAGGCTATTGGATAGTTTCCTGAAGGAAACTCTGAGAGGGCTCTTCTTACCTTGAGTGATGAGCAGCTGCACGTGGTGTGGGGGAAATGTTCCTCTGCTCAGCTCGCCTGTTTCATAAGCCCCGTGCTGCTCCTGTGTTCCTGAAGAAAATCACCCCAGATCGCCCCTCTGTAGCCTCGCGGCACACTCACCATAGCCATCTGTACAGGACTCTGCCTTGACTGAGACCCTCAGAAACCACCGTTTTCATTGCCTCCCCCCGTCCCTCTCTTTTTGGAAGGTACCCCCACCCTAACCAGCCTAAGACAAGTGTGTGACTCAGATAATTTGTCTGCCCCCGTCCACTGATGGAGGAGACATGTTTATGTGTATTTTGTTTGGAATAAGCCCAAGGACGTCTGAATTGGAACCTTAGTTAAAAATATTTTTTAACTTGCCCTCGGGTACAGTAAGTGCTACAGAGACATTTTTAAAAATTAATTCCTTCTCATTGTCTCTTTCTGGATTTGACTTCTTTGCTTAGGTTCAAGTCTTAATTGAACTTTGACTTTGCTACTTGCAATTTCGTTGTTATACTTTAAGCTCCCTATTTTCCAGACCAAAAGTTGATTTCTCTCTCTCTCTCTCTCTCTCTCTCTCTCTGTCTGTCTGTCTCTCATGCGCACGTGGCTCCTGCCCCCAGGATCAGAGTTCAGGTTCAGCACTGAGATTTAGATGGATACATCTCAACCATAAAATGAATGAATGTACACCTTAGTTACAAATGAAGGAGGATGGAAGGAATAGTTCTATCCTCAAAAGCATGAACTATATTCAAAGAGTCATAGTGTGGGCCTATCTGCTGAAAGCAGACAGTCAAATGTTCAGAATTAATTACTTGAAAATTGGTCTCTATTTAAAGCCTAAGTGTTGAATGAGCTATTGCCCTGTTGAGGGATGATATACATCTTTCCAGTCAGCAGGATGTTGTTCAAAATGTGTTTCTAAGGAACATGAGTTACGATGATTTCACACTTGCCAAAAAGAATTTAATTCCTGTTTTGCAGCCAGTGGAAGCTCAAATGCTTCTGACTCTGTTTGATCTGACTGGAAACAGAACCCTTCAATGAATGAATCATAAAACAAAGTCATTTTTAATAACCACATTATGTAGGGCACCGAGCTAGGCTCCTGCCTTCTATCAGCTTGCACCATAATAGGGAAGACCAAGACACAGGGCTCTATGCTGGCAAGAGTAGAGAATTCTCCTTTAGACTATAGGTTTCATGAAAGTAGGGACTGTGTTCATTTTATTCAGGGTCCTTGCTCAATAAAAATGGTTAAGTATTAATGACATTGGATTTTCCAAAACAAGCAATAGGCACAAGGAACAGCAGGTCGCAGGGCAGCCATGCTGTGGGGAGTAAAATGAAATTGCTGACTCTGAGTCAAGTCACAACAGTGTGCCAAGGTTATGGGGCATCTGTGTGTGGGGGGCGGGGGGCGGGTGTTAAAGGGCGTATCAGACTCTAACCAGATTTTGCCTGTGTTCCAAAGATAATGTAAGCTGTGCTTTTCACTGAAGTCGCCAGCCAACAGCAGGCAACTGGATGACCAGGGCGTTCTATGAAACCATTCCATGTAGGTTACTTTCCTCATCTTATGTTGCTCTCTATTCTGACGCTGTTCGCACATTCCAGGGTGTTCTGGGAGTTCTCTCGTAGATGCGACTTTATCTCCTCTGCTTAATCTCATGCTGGACAGACTTTTTAATTTAGTGTTATGCTGTGTGTGGGTGTCTAAAATAACATGACTTTCTCGTAATGGGAGCAGCATAGGAAGCAATTGCCTCAGTCACCAAGTGCGGCAAGTACAGACATCTCTGTGTAACACATTGCTCTTGATTAGTGTTAGCGCAGCATGGCCCAAGAGACAATTGTTTCAGGCTGCCAGGCCTGCATTTAATCAGAAAGGCATTTTTCATTCCAATACTAATATCTTTGTGCTACACACTTCTGCCTTGTTTCCTTAGCTAAGCAAAAAGTTTCTCAGTAGTAAATAGAACTTTGAAAAGAAAAAATTAAACTCAAAACTAACCAATGGAACTAGATCAAGTGAAGCATGTCACTTGCTACTCAGCCACAAGCCATCTAGGTTCTAGAACTCAGTCAGGGTCCATTCGTGATGGAACTGTCTACTCACAGTTTTTACCACATAATAATAGACATTCTTCATTCGTAAGAGACCAAATCCATAAGCCTCTACTGTGACATCAATAATCCTCTACTCTGACATGGGGAAAGCTTGTCTTCCTGACATTGTTAGGAGGGGAAGAAAGTGTGGGTTCACAAAGTTCAGCTAGCACAGTAACGTGAAAAGGGTCATTCATCTAGTTCAACTTAGAAACTGCTTGTGTTGGAATGCCAACTCTGCCACAGTTTTCAACTACTGTGTCTCCGTCTATAAGTCTGTTCAAGGATGAGAATATTCTCATGCAAATGGAGCCTTGGGCGTGCAAAGGTTACAGTTGGGCTCTGATCCCATGGTTGGCAGTTCAAAACCACTAGCAGCTCTGAGGGAGAAAGCCTGGGCTTTCTACTCCTGTGAACAGTTGAAACCCACAGGACATTGCTATGAGTCAGTATTGACTCAATGGCAGGGAGTAAGTAATATCTTCATGCTGCGCAGTCTCCACTAGGCTTTCTTAATTTAACACACAACGTCTCAGTAACAAATTGAATTTTTCAGAGAAATAAACAACAAAGTTTTGGACATGATAATTGAGTTAATACAATTACTATGTTTAGGACAATGTTTGAACTTGCTGTAAAATTCAGTCTATGTTGCCACTACCTATCCCACCATAGCTCTTCCATGACAGGGTAGAATCTATTTCCGAGGTGTGATATCAAGTCACTTGGCCATATTTTCCGGTTTAGTATTTAATAATATTTTTCCATTTAAGTTGATATTTGCCCATAAGTCCGACTTCAACATTTTTTTGTCAGTTACTTTTGACTTAGTGCTTGCAGGGCTTCAAGATTCTCAACATCTGTTTCATGAAAGACTCTGAAAGTGAGCTGACTAAAATACCTTCTCTATCTTTGGAAGCGTAATTCATTAAAAGAATGATACCTCTTTATAAAACACACTGTAAAAATTATAGAAAAACAAAAAAAAAACCAAGTGCTTTGGAAAACTTATGGCAAAAATAAATAATTTACATCTGAAGGTGCCAAGAAAATTCTCACGTAAGAGATAGTGTTTTCAGGTCTGTCTGAATAGGACAGGCTGGATGAACTATCTGGAGGAAAAACAATAGGACAGACAGTTCCGGGGGGACAGACAGATCCGGGTGGGGGAGGGGGAGGAGGGTAAGGAAGTGGTGTTAATAAACACAGGGACAAGGGAACAACATGGGACCCAAAATGGTAGTGAGGGGGGAGTGACAGGCCTGATGGGGAACGATCAAGGGTAAGGTTGCGTAGAGAAGAGGTATAGCTGTAGCCCAGGTGGGGACGGAGCATGGTGGTGGGGCAGGAGGAAAGTCAAAGGAGAGGGAGGAAGGAGCTGGGAGTCAAGGGGCATTTATGGAGGTCTAGACAAAGACGTGTACATGCAAACATATATATGAGGATGGGGAAATAGATCTAATTGTCTACATTTATAGGTTTAATATTAAGGTGGCGGAAGGACCTTGGGCCTCTACTCAAGCACTCCCTCAATGCATGAATACTTTCGTTTATTAAATTGGTACTCTATGATGCTCACTCTCCCGACACAACTGCTGAAGCCAAAGTGGGTGAACAAGTAAATGTGGTGAAGAAAGCTGATGGTGCCCGGCTATCAAAAGAGATAGTGACTGGGGTCTTAAAGGCTTGAAGATAAACAAGCGGCCATCTAGCTCAGAAGCAACAAAGCCCACATGGAAGAACACACCAGTCTGAGTGAGCGAGTAATCCCAAAGGGATCAGTTATCAGGCATCAAAGAACAAAAAATCATATAATTGGATGCACACCTCCATGATAGGATCGCTGAAGACAAATGGGTGCATAAGCAAATGTGGCGAAGAAAGCTGATGGTGCCCGGCTATCAAAAGAGATAGTGTCTGGGGTCTTAAAGGCTTGAAGATAAACAAGCGGCCATCTAGCTCAGAAGCAAAAAAGCCCACATGGAAGAAGCACACCAGCCAGTGCGATCACGAGGTGCCAAAGGGACCAGGTATAAGGCATCATGCAAAAAAAAAAAAAAGAATATGTGTGTGTGTGTGTGTATATATATGTGTGTGTATATATATGTATATATGTATATATGTGTATATATATATATATATATATATATATATATATATATATATACCACATAGAATGAAGGGGGAAGTGCAGAGTGGAGACCCAAGGCCCAAGTGTCGGCCACTGGAGATCCCCTCATAGAGGGGTTTAGGAGAGGAGAGGGGTCAGTCAGGGTGCAAGGTAGTACCGACGAAGAGCACAGCTTTCCCCCAGATCCTGGATGCTTCCTCCCCGCAACTACCATGATCCGAATTCTACCTTGCAGGGCTGGATAGGGCAGAGGTTGTACACTGGTACATATGAGGGCTGGAGGCACAGGGAATCCAGGGTGGATGATACCTTCAGGACCAAGGGCGTGAGGGGCGATGCTGGGAGAGTGTAGGGTGAGTGGATTGGAAAGGGGGAACTGATTACAGGGATCCACATGTGACCTCCACCTTGGGAGATGGACGGCAGATAAGGGGGGGAAGGGAGACTCCAGATAGAGCAAGATATGACAAAATAACAATGTATAAATTACAAAGGGCACATGAGGGAGGGGGGAACGGGAAGGGAGGGGAAAAAAAAGAGGACCTGATGCAAAGGGCTTAAGTGGAGAGCAAATGCTTTGAGAATGATTGGGGCGGGGAATGTATGGATGTGCTTTATACAATTGATGTATGTATATGTATGGATTGTGATAAGAGTTGTATGAGTCCCTAATAAAATGTAAAAAAAGAAAAGGGAAAAGAAAGAAAGAAAAGAAAATGATTAGGGCAAAGAATGTACAGATGTGCTTTATACAATTTATGTATATATATGTATGGACTGTGATAAGAGTTGTATGAGCCCCTAATAAAACGTTTAAAAAAAGAGAGATGGTGTTTTACTTTGAAATACTGTTATATAGTTTTTACTTGGATATATAGAACGTAGAGGAAGGCATTTTAAACAAAGTGTAATATCACATAGGCAGAAATCCAGTGTATGTAGGTCAAGAGCGGAAGGCAACTGAAATAACCATCAGTAAGTCATCATGGCTAAAATTTGGAGTATAACTAAAGCCACAGGAAAAGAGAAGAGGCACCATATACGTGTGCCCATCGTGGAAAGCCACTAAAAGCTTTTGAAGAGAGAATTATTTTTCGAATTGCATGTAATGAAGATGAACCAGGTGTGTTAAGCTAGGTTTTCTAAAGCAGCAAAATCAGTGCAAAATATTGGTAAAGCCAAGATTCAGATCCCTTCTAAAGCTGTGACTCATCAGAATAGTGTGTGTGTATACATGTATATGAACAAAACCCCTCACAACTGGACTTATAAGCAAAATAATGATAATACGTGTATATTATCAATATATCATATATTAATGCATATCAAATGTCTATGGTCTAGTTTAGAAGGGTGAGATAAATAACTCAGGCTTGGATATTGAGCTTGAGATACCATGAGACACTAAAGTCAGTAACTATTCACTTCTGGCTCCACTCCATTCCTCAAGTAGTAGGGAAATAGCTTTCCTCTCTTAATGGCAAAAATTACCAAAAAATTGTTGGCATTTTAACCTGCTATACCGGTTGTGTAGGTTAGTGTTTATCCCTTAATCTTTTGAAATCTTTGTTCCCTAATATGTCAAGAGGAAAACCTCAATGGCTTCTGAAAAGGAAATACCATACGTATTCATCCTGCATGGGTCCTAGCATGTGGTAGATTTTTAGTTTCTCTTAACCTCTGTTTAGAGCAAGCAGAAACTTAGTCAATTGAATAGAAATCTGTACTTTTCCCCCTTCCAAAGAAAACCAATCGAATAGTATTATTAATCTAACATACAAGGAAAATTTTGCTGATAATAATTTAAAAAATGGTTGTAACAATACAGGAACAGGGAACTGCCAGAATTTAAAATCAGATTCAGAAGAGTGAAGCAGTTCATGTTGTTGATGTTAGACAGATGTTGGTAAAAGCAGAGAATACCAGAAAGATGTGTGCCCATGTTTTAATTATTATGCAAAGGCATTTTACTGTGTGGATCATAACAAATTATGGGTAGCATGGCAAAGACTGGGAATTCCAGGTGACTTTAATTGTGCTTATGTGGAATCTGTATGTAGACCAAGAAGCTGTCGTTTGAACAAAACAAAGAGACGGCGTGGTTTAAACTCAGGAAAGGAAAGCGTCAGGGTTGTATCTACTTACTGCACGTACTCAATCTATCTGCCAAACAATTAATTTGAGGAGCTGAACTATATGAAGAATGAGGTATCAAGAGAGGAGGAAGAGTCGTCAGCAACTTGGAATATGCCGATGACTCGAACTTACCTGCTGGAACTGAAGAGCATTTAGGGCCCTTACTGAAGAGGATCGAAGACTGCAGCCTTCAGTGTTGATTACATCTCAGCCAAAGGTAACACAAATCCTCACAACTACACCAATAAGCAACCTCATGATAAAAGAACAAAGGTGTCAAGGATATCCTTTTACTTGGATCCATAATCAACATTCATAGAAACAGCAGGCAAGAAGGCAAAGCATAAATGGTGCAGAGACCCCTTTAAAGTGTTCCAAAGCAAATACGTCCCCTCGAGGAGTAAGATGCTCGTGACACAAACCATGGTTTTTGATGACCTCAATGCATGCAGAAGCTGCACAACGAAGAAGGGAGACTGGAGAATTCATGTATTTGCATGAGGGCAGTGGGGAAGAATGCCAGCCATACCGCAGGCTGCCAAGAGAATGCACAAATCTGTTTTGGAGGCAGTACAGCCAGAATGCTCCTGAGAAACGTGAGTGAGGTGACATCATCTCACATGCTTTGGACAGCCTGTAAAGAGGGGCTCAACCCCAGGGAAAAACATCATGCTTGAGAAAGTCCAGTGTTAGTAAAAATGAGGATGATCTTATGGGGGAGAGATTGATATGGTGTTTGTGACGATAGACTACAACAGAGTCATGGCTGTGAGGATGCCACATTATTGGATGGTGTTTTATTCTGTGGCACATATGTGGCACATATGAGTCACAACTGACTCTATGGCACTTACGAATGATCAACCTCAGTTTGCTTAAATTTAAAATATAGTTAATAAGAACAATTTTCCCATGTGATTATTAAGATTTATGTGATCTATCTATGGAAGGTCTTCATAGGATAACACTAATATAGCCCACATAGAGTTGCGGAGATTAAATACGTTGTTAAGTTTAAAGCCCTCAGCCCAATGGCTGACACAGTCATCACTCAGTAAATGCCATCTCGCCGTGGCGGCGTAGTGGTCATGCGCTGGACAGCTCACTGCAATGTCAGCAGCCTGAAATCACCAGCTGGTCCGTGGGGAAAACAGGAGCATTTTTACTCCCTAAAGAGTGAACAGACTCAGAACTGTCAACTGCCAGGGGCAGTCCGATCGGGTTGCTATGAGCTGGCTCATAGAGAGTTTTGCTTTGATGTTTTTTATCATTGTTATATTATGTGTAATATAGTGAGGTGGTGGTGGTGTAACATTGAAACACTTGACCACTAACTGAAAGACTGGCAGTTCAAACTCAAGAGACTGCGGGAGTAATACTTGGTAATCTGTTCCTATAAAGCTTATGGCCTAGAAAACCATCGTGGGCAATTCTAATCTGTTACAGGCGTTTACAATGATTCAGACGTGACTCAACGACACCTAATGACTATTACTTATCTGAGGAGGCTTCCACAAGTGTGGGGGGAGATCCATTGCCTTTTCATTCCGTGTTTCTTTCTTTTAACAGTTTTATTGGCACATCATATAGTTCAATACCTCAATCATATCAAGAAGAGTTGTGCAATCAATATCACAATCAATTTTAGTACATTTTCTCTTTCTTTGTACTCATTCGTGTAATTAGTTTTTCAAATTGTGGCAAAAATATGCTCAACAAAACATTCTCTAATTCAACAATTTCTACATCTATAACTCAGTGCCATTGATTATACTCTCCTTATTGTATAACCTTTATTGATATCCTTTTCCAAATTATTCCACCACCAATAACATAAACTCAATGTACCCTGAGTAAAAACTCTTCTTCCTTCATACATGGTAACCACTGGTCAAGTTTAGTTTCTTTCCTTCTTCAGTAATTTTCTTGATATAATATTCACATATCATACACTTACATAGTTAAAGTGCTTTACAAAAGAGTTATATATACATCATCACAATCTGTTCTAGTGCCCCGACTCCCTTTCCCACATTCATTGTTTGCTCCCCAATTCTCTTCACCATCCCCACCCCCCAAGTCCATTAAAACATCGCCATCAGTTATTGTTTCTATGCATCCACTCTGTGCTTCATAAACTGGAAAACCTAACAGAAACAATAAAGAACAAAATGAAACAGAAAGAATAAAAATTAATAAAGATAAATATAAAAAGAAAGAGTAAGAAAGAAAAGACCACTAACAATATCTAAAAAGCCAAAGAAGAAATTTCCGTCCTGGAACAAGAAATAGTTGAGCATCCAGCAAATTCAGGTTGGGTCAAGAGGGAGGTCAACTGATCAAGTATCATATTACACCATGGTTGGATCCACCATAATCAAGTTTATAATAATCTATATCTGATAGTAAGGCTGTTTGAGTCTCTTGCTTGTGACCAGAGAAGATCTGCCAGAGGCTTCATCTGACCAGAGAGCCTGTAGATGGATTTGGGGTTCCCCCTGTCCTCCACAGCCCTCCACAAATTGGATGTTCACAAGTTAAGCTCTGGTACTTTTCCCTTCATCATATCTAATGGCATAGAATTTTTAAAGATAATTTTATTGGGGGCTCTTCCAGATCATAACAATGCATGCATCAATTATATCAAGCATATTTGTACATATGTTGCCATCATTGTTTTCTAAACAGTTTACTTTATATTTGAGCCCTTGGTATCAGCTACCCTTTTTCCCACCTTCCCCCACTCTCCCACCCTCTTGACTCCTTGATAAATTATGAATACTTTTTATCTTCATATCTTACACTGTGTTTCTGTTGTTTGTCGCCCTAGAAGGTGGTGGTGGTGGGGAGTTAGGAGTCGATCATCTCAATGGGATCCCCCTTTCTCCCTTGCTCCCTCCACCTTCTCCCTCCCCTCCTGGTATCCCATTTCTGTTCCTGAGGGGTAATCTGACCTGGATTCTGTGAGTTCTGACCTCTTATCTGTACCTGTGTACGTGCTCTGGTCTAGTCAGAACAGAAAGGCAGGACTGGGGTCATGATAGTCGGGGGTGAGGAAGCATCAAAGAACCAGAGGAATGTTGTGTGTTTCATTGGTGCTACACTGCGCACTGGTTGACTCATCCCTTCCTCGTGACCCTTCTGTGAGGGGATGTCCTATTGCCTACAGATGGATTTGGGGTCTCTACTCCGACCTCCCTCGTTTTCAACAATATGGGATTTTTTGTTGTTGTTTTGGGGTCTTCTGATGTCTGTTACCTGATCCTGTCAACACCTCATGATAGCCCAGGCTTGTGTGCTTCTTCCATGTGGGCTTGTTGCTTCTCTGCTAGATGACCACTTGTTTAGCTTCAAGCCTTTAAGACCCCAGATGCTCTATCTTTTGATAGTAATGGCACAGAATTTAAGGCACTGTTGATATGAGGAATGTATGCTAGTGTAGCCCAACTGCGAGCTGCGATCCTTTCTTATTCGATTGAGCTCTGTTTACATTGATCCTGGGGGGGGGGGGGTCGGGGTGCTAAGGGAACAGTCCCTGCACCATTTCTTACAAGGGCAGATTCTTGCCTATAGGGTTAATATCTGTCATATTAATGCAAGAAGAACATTAAGGTATTAAATTTTTGGTGGCTCTGGGTCTTCTTTCATTGGACACCCACTGAGGCAGGCGTTCCACCCATGGTCCAACAGCTGTCATTTTTCACAGTCTTCGGGTGGCCATCCTTTGCTTCCTCTCCCATCAGAGTCTTTCAGTCCTAAGTTCAAGAGTACAGGTAGGCTTGAGGTAGGGTCCAGTTTGTTCAGTTGGGCTTCCACATAGAGTCCTCCTCGTTTGGCCCCATAAGGTCAGCATTTAGGTCATCATAGTGCTTCGTCCATGACATAGCTCACTGAGGATTGGGTAGAAACATATTCATGGTGCCTACCCAGGGCCATAGAACCAGGTATATGCTCCTCTTTGGTACCCTAAAATTATTGTGAGCATCCCTTCAATATGGGAGGTGGCCCCTCTATATTACCCACCATACCCACCAATTGAAACCCCAGTGCCTCCTCTGAGATGTCAACACCCCCCTCCCCTGCTCTGAACTTGAGGTTCCAGTGAGGGTCTCCTCTCATTCCTGTGGAGGGCCTGTGGTCTTGGGCTGCTTCCAGTTTCTTGCCATTGTGAACTGGGCTGCTATAAACATGGAAAAGAATACATCCATTTGTGTTGTGCCTTTCATTCCTTTGGAGTACATGCCCAATAGTGGTATCGCTACATCATATGGGATTTCAGTTCCCAGTGGCTCTAAGTATCACCCTATAATTTTCCATATTGGTTGTATGTATTTACAAGTCTACAAACAGTGTATACGAGTTCCATTCTCTCCACAGCCTCACCAGTGTTTGTTGTTGCCTGCTTTTTGAATTGGGCTAGCATTATGGGAATAAGGTGGTTTTAATTTGCATCTTCCAGATGGCTGGTGATCATGAGCATTTTTCATGGGTTTGTTAAGCCATTTGCACTTCGTTTTTGGTGGACTGTCCGTGACTTTTTCCCACTTCTCAATTTGGGACATTTGTTATATTTTTATTGAGCTTTTGTAGGGTTTTGTAGATTTTGATGATTATCATTGGTAAAAATGTTTTGCCAATGTGTGGGCTCTCATTGTACTCTTTTGATGAAGTCTTTTTTTTTAGGAAGTCTTTTGATGTGCCTAAATGATGTAATTTCAGCATGTCCTAGTCATCTATTTTGTGTTCCGCTGTGTGTGCTTCCTTTATCATACTTGTAGGGTCTATATACCCTAAGACAGTGCCCTTAAGTTTGTCCCAGGTTTCTCATGGATGATGAGAATAGCTCTGGGGCTTACATTTGGGTCTTTAATCCCTGTTAAGTTCGTTTTTGTGCATGGGGAGAGAGATGGGCCTTGCCCATTCTTCTGCATACGGAAATCCAGTTTGTCCAACACCATGTGTTGAAGAGACTGTCTTTGTCCCATTTCCATTCTCCTTTTCCATGAACTTTAAAACGTCTTCTTGTATGTGTGTTTTGGGCTTGGGTTTGGTTCATCATCTTTATAATCACCACCAGGACTCTTACTACTAGCATTGCTTCAGGTGGTACTTCACTGTCTCCTTTGCATTCATTTAGGTTATTTAAAGAATCTTTTCATGATGAAGCAATCGGATGGTGCCCAACTATCAGAAAGAATAGTGACTGAGGTCTTAAAGGTTTGTTTGCAAACTCGTAGCTATCTAAGTGTGATGCCAATTAATTCTACATGGAAGAAGCAACCGATATCTGTGATTGTAGAAGTGGGAAAGATATAATACAAATCTGAAGAAGGGAATGGTATCAGAGTTGGAATTGTGAAATTCTGGTTTGCAGACGCTGTGGATGACAGCTCAAAATCCATTCCCAGGATCTACACAGGGAATAAGCCTCCGGATGGAACAGCCTGATTACCAGACGGAGTATTGGAGAGACGGTGGATTTAAATGATAACATCTGACTTGAATGGTGAAAACCTTGTCATTGGCTCTTCCTTGGGATACACTTTGAGTTTGATCTGGTTTTAATATTTTCTGGGGTCTTTTGTTTGTTTGTTGGTTTCTTTTATTCTAGATCAGGGCTTATCCGTGCTGCATTTTGTTATTGTTGGCAGGGTTCTTGACTCTCTGTTACATATCTTTCTGGGGTTTTCAGTATATGAAACCCAGGCTGGGTGAATCTATAAAGATGATAATAAAATGAGGGTTCCTGGCAGGGGTGGGTATGGTGGGGGATGGAGTGGGTAAAGGAGAGCCAATATAAAGGAGGGCAATACAGAAGAAAATGTACTGAAAAATGATTTTGGCAGTCTCTTTACAACACTGCTTGATATGACTGAACTATTGAATTACTATTCTGGATTATATCCTAATAAAATGATTTAGGGGGAAAATCTCTTCAGTACCATATCATTTAGAAAACATAGATAGTTAGATGATCGATAGATGGAGATGTAAGTAGAGAGCTATGAGTGGTTTGATTGATCGATAGGTAGATATTTTAATATTATTGAAACTTTTTGGAGAGAAGTGTGCCAAGTGCATGAGATTATTAGTTTTAGGTCTTGCAATACGGGTTTTGGCATAAATACAGAGATAACTCATGAGGACCTTGAGGGACGTAGAGAGAAAAGAGGACTGATGAACTCAGTGAGGGGTTTGTTCACAGACTGAACGAAAAATGCCAGAAAAGATGCATAAGAAGAGACCAGTTACTCGGAAGTCGAGAAGCATACAGAGGGGTGTTCAGTAGTTTTCTCGGTCCTTTATGTACCATTCTTACACAAAGACGAGAAAAATGGTAGGTTTGGCCAGTGATGGGTAACTTTGACTTTTGAGAGAACAGTTTTAGAAAGAGAGCCAAGAGTGGGACACAGATTACAAGGACTTGAAGAGTGAGTGGGCGGCAGGAAAAAGGAAAGTTATGATGGTAGCCTCCTTTTTATAGGTGTTTTCTAAAAAGAAGGAAAACATCAGGTGGTAACCAAGAGGGTAGGAAGCTCAAGAGAAAAGTCTATAAGGGTGGAGAATTGTTTGTAGAAACTCAAACAGGGAGAAAAAAAATGAAAACACTATCAAGAAGTTGCTTAAAGAAATGAAACCCTAAAGGAGGCAGGAAAGAATGGGAAGAGGAACTGGGTTGAGTGGGTAGCCTTCCAAGACAGAGACTCAACTTTCTGGGAAGCAAAAATAAAAGAAAGATAGACTGATTAAAATTAGCAAGAGATATTGAAAGGGAGCAAGTTGAGTTTCTCCTGGATGCCCTGGGTCTTAGTGGTGAGTGAGAGTAACTAACACCGGATGCGTCGGGGAGGGAGGTAGATTCAGGTGGAGAAGGAGCCTATGAATAGGGTACTGGTGTCTCTGAAGACACTTTCAGGCTGCACAGGCTAGTAGGTGACTGGATAAGGAAGGGAAGAAGTTTAGCTCAAAATACTTCAAATAATAGCATTGAGTAATTAAAAAAAAAAGTAATTCTGAGTTAGAATTGCTCCAGAGTTTCGTGTCACTAGGCTTCATGATATTTGGCTTAAAGAACCAGATTTTTTTTTTCTGCTTGTTAGCTTGTATGGATAGACCAGTTCCCTCATAGCCCAAATATGATGGCTGTTATTTCTGGTATTGCTAGATATTGTGGTTGGAGAGTGACTAGTGGATGCCTCTGGAATGTGAGGTGGCTAGCACCTATTGGTTTCCGTTTGAGAAGAAAGACAGCATCGAAATAACATCCAATATTTTGACACTCAAATGATGTTGCAGTGGTCACTCTTGCAGATGCTTTATTGTGCATATGTGAAATATTTTCTAGGGCAAAGAGGGAGATAAAAATTGCTTCCATAAAGAGGGCATTTTACATGTTATAGTTATAAATAGCAATACTGCTTTACATATTCAAAAACTAAAACTGCCATTGAGTCCACTCTGATTCATGGCCACTTCTCTGCTACCTGTTCAAAGTCTTGCCAGCATCACACTTTCAAATATTTGCCAACCTGGTAGGTGAAAAATAATAACTCATTGCTTTTTTAATTTTCATTTTCCTGGTTAGAAAAGAGGCTGAGCATCTCTTAAAGTGTTTTGAGATCATTGGAAGTAATTTCCTATGAGTTTTCTTTTTATAACATTTGCTTGTTTTCTATTAGATTGTGTCTCCTTAATTTGTAGACATTCTTGATAAGGCTGGACACGAATCCTTTTATTAATATCTATGTCTTTGTCAGTCTTTTGTGCTTTAGCTTATTTTGAAGGTGTCTATTGTAGGAAATGGAGAGTTGGTGTCGCAGTCGGTTAAGCATGATTAACAGGCTAACTGCGAAATTGGCAGTACAAACTCACCAACTACTCCGCAGGAGGAAGGTGAGGCTGTCTGCTCCTGTGAAGATGCACAGCCTGGGCTATGCTAAGGAGCAATTCTAGGCCTGTAGGTTCACGGTAAGAGGGAATCAACTTGATGGCAGTGGATTTAGGCTGGTGGAGAAAACACCTTCTCATTTGCACAGACCCTTCCTGCATATGTGGGTTCTTCGGCTCTTTTTCTGACAGCAATTTGATTGGTTGACTTTCAAGGTCAACCTTGTCTCAAGTCAATTACAGAAAATTCTCAACGTAGTGTCGTTTAAAGAACAAGGAGAGACTAGCTCAGTTACATAAAGATCTTCATGCCCATGAACCTGATGTCATGATCGAAGTCCCCCACATTCGTCATTCATGAGGGACTTTCTGAGAACATGGATTTTAACTGGGTGAGGGTTGTTAGCTTGTTGAGATAAAATATTAGCCTATTGACATATTAACCATCATTAGGGATTTTGAGTAATATTTTTGTGATATTTTAACTGAGTGGTGTAAGAACCTGGAGGGAGTGAAATATATGGATGAGTTAAATAATGTCTGAAGCATAGGACATGGCCCATAGGACATAGCCCATTGAAGACTGCTCGTGGAGAACTCTGGGCAGTAAGGAGGTACCTTCAGGGCAAATATCCCCTTTGTCAGGGTGAAAGAAAGGAGAAAGTACTAGGGAATACTCTTAAAACAAGCAGGTTTTCGCCCCTCATTCTACAGGCTTGTTTTTTTATCCTATAATATTTGGACTACCTGATAGATCAGTATTGTAGTGTGGTAGCTTTCCACTGAAAATAGATAGTGTTGACTATATCCTTCAGAAGTAATATTGCAGCTATGATTCAACAGATCCTTTCAAATGATCACAACAGACAAAAGGCTTGTGATAAAATCACGAGACACTAAAAATGAGGGTTAAAAAAAGTGGCATAAAAGGTTCATCTTTTACCACGTGTTAAATTGAGATCCCCCTATTTTTGTAAGTGGTTTTAGTCTGTGAATGATATTTAAAGAAAGCAGATGTTCATGAGTCACATTTGAACTATGATAGTTTGAAACTTATTTTTTTTTTGTGGTCTAGGCAGCTATCGTCTTGAAGGTGACTGACTAAAGCCCTCATGCACTTTGAAGTGATGCATTGTCTGTGCTGTTCAAAGAGGGTGAGATAGATCACCGCTAGGGACATTTCAGACTCTTGCACTCTACTCTTTAAAATGAGTTTTATGCTCCCTCCTTCCCACTTTTTTTTTTTTTTTTGGCATTTTCCACTAGATAACATAGCCTTTTGCTTTTTTTCCCTCACTGGCTACCTCTTGAAGTCCTTGCCCAACCATCAGCAGTGAGAGAGTTACAGAGGAAAGAAAAAATACTTGAAATGTGAGACTTTGTGGCAGTATTCATTTACTATTTAATAAAATAGAGACTCCGACCATGTGCCAGATAATATGTGCATAGACAGACTGACTGAATAATCATACACATGACTACACATGAAGTTCACTGTTTTCTCATTTCTCTGAAACCATATAACAAAGAACTGAGAATTTGATGAGTGAATGCACAAAGCCTGTTCCCAGGTAGAACTAAGACCTTCACTGAGGCCTGAAGGCCAGCAGGATTTAAAGAGTGAAAGGTTGGGGAGGCGGATTGGGTATGGTCACAGCCTTTGAGACAAAGGCATTCACAGAACAAAAGGATTCACAAAGGTCTGGGCAGCAAAAGGGAGAAGTGTTTTTAGAAAACTTGGAGGTAAGAGCCCATCTCTGATAAAATTAGAAGGAAAAAAATAGATAAGATTTGGTGATGATTTGGGCAACAGGAAATAGTTCATGCTCAGATTTCTGACTACTCTCTTCCCCTATCTTCTTCTCCTGCCAGATAACAAGCACTATTTGCAGTCTTTCACATATATTAACTCAACTTGCTACCTAATTTGAACAACAAAGAAGCCCTGGTAGTGTAGTGGTTCCGCGAGGTCAGCAGGGGTTTTCTATTCACATAAAAAAAATCAATCTCAAGCCTTTAAGACCCCAAATACTATATCTCTCGATAGCCGGGCACCATCAGCCTTCTTCACCACACTTGCTTATTATGCACTCATTTGTTTTCAGTATTCGGATGGGGAAGGTGAGCACACAATGACGTGATTTTTTGTTATTTGATGTCTGATACCTGGTCCCTTCAATACCTCGTGGTCGCACAGGCTGGAGTGCTTCTTCCATGTGGGCTTTGTTGCCTCTGAGCCTCCCTGGGGTATGGACAACAGAAAAGTGGGTGAAGAGAGACATTGGGCAGTGTAAAATATGATAAAATAATAATAATTTATAAATTATCAAGGGTTCATGAATGAGGAGGGAATGGGGAGGGAGGAAAAAATGAAGAACTGATACCAAGGGCTCAAGCAGAAAGCAAATGTTTTGAGAATGATGAGGGCAACAAATGTACAAATGTGCTTGACACAATGGATGTATGTATGGATTGTGATAAGAGTTGTACGAGCCCTCAATAAAATGATTTAAAAAAACCAAAAACCCAGTCTCAGAAAACTCACATGGGAGGTCCCGTCCTGTCGCAGAGGGCTACTCTGAATTGGCATGGACTCAATGGCAGTGAGTTTCTTTTTAACTTAACAACCACCCAATGTGCATATGGCCGAGTCCCTAGACCCATCCTTGCAGAGACTTTCTGCCTTCCTTCTCTCCACAAATTAGAGGACACATCCATTAGAGGACACAAATTATAGGTGGACTTTTGTAGGATTAAGTCCAGGGTTAGTTGGGAAAAGGGAGGGGAACATGAACAGGGGTACACAAAAATATGGCATGGCACAAACCAAAGATAGGACTTAGGAGGAGACTGGCATCTTCCATGTGACATTTAATTGCAGTATATCATGTGGAGTGCCATTGTGTCAGATACTCTTCTGAGGCCCGTTCATATTAGTTTATTTAATGTTCACACCTGCTCCTTTTTATCCCGTTTTACAAATGAGAAAACCAACAGACATTTCCAGGGAGGTCCAGCTACTAACAAAGTGTTGGAAGGGAAGTGAGAGCAGAACCCAGACAGCGCGGCTCCAGAGTGAATTCTTCAGGACGACACTCCGTTCACTCACTGTGTGACTGGGAAATGCCTTGCCTCCTCATAAACATGATTTTCTCTTCCTTCTTTTTCCAGCAGAATCCCTTACGATGCATTTGGAGACCTAGGTCCTCATGAGGGACATGATATATTCCCTGAAGTTACAGGAAAACAGACATTCTGATGGAGCTCTATAAAAGCAACAACGACTGAAGCTGCCTTTTTTTGAAAAAGAGACACTAGTGAGAGTATGGAAGTAATTTTGTGGCTGTTTAACACGAAACACTGAAGATATGCAGCCAGCGGCAGTGTAACTCTAGACTCCCGAAAATGGTCGTATGAAACAGCTCTAAGCTGCTTTTCAGTCAGGATGAGAGTCAGTCCTGAGCCACTAAACTAAGTACAGCAGGAAAAAAGAAAGACGATTTTCAAGAAAATTGCACAACTTTCCTGATTTGCATTAAGTATTTGTGTCATTTTCTTGGCAGTCTGTTTCTCCTTTCATCATTGTGCTGTTTGAGAGATTATGTGTTTCAAGTCCGCCTCGCTCTCATCTGGGCTCAGAGAAAATTCCACGGGGTTCTTTTGCATGAAGGGGTTTCCCTGAAGTTAAAAGGAACTTTTTAACTTTTTGTGAGATATAAATAAGCAGGGTGTCAGTTAATCAATATCCATGCATCACTTTAATCACTTCTTTGAATATACCTCCAGCTTTTAAAAAATTATAAATCATTTTATTGGGGGCTTTTACAACTCTTATCACAACCCATCCATCCATTGTGTCAAGCACATTTGTACATATGTTGCCATCATCATTTTCAAAACATTTTTTTCAAATTGAGCCCTTGATATCAGGCTCCTCATTTCCCTCCTCTTCCTCCCTCATGAACCCTTGATAATTTATATTAAATAATTCCCCTATATCCTTCACCCACTTTTCTGTTGTACATTCCCCTAGGAAGGGGTTATATGTAGATCATTGTGATCAATTCCCCTTTCTCCCTGCACCTTCTTCTTACCCTACTGGTATCACTATTCTCATGATTGGTCCTGAGGGGTTTATCTGTCCTGGACTCCCTGTGTTTAGAGCTCTATCTGTAGCAGTGTACATGCTCTGTTCTGGTCAGATTTTTAAGGTAGAATTGAGATGACAGTGGGGGGCGGGGGAGGGGAAGCATTAAAGAACTAGAGGAAAGCTGTATGTTTCATTGGTGCTATACTGCACTCTGACTGGCTCATTTCTTCCTTGTGACTCTTCTGTAAGGGGATATCCAAGAGGAAATTAAAAAGAAATAGAGGAAAGAATTAGTACGCAAAAGATATTTATAGAGATCTAAATGCAGGCATGTACATATTTAAATATAGTTACATATAACGATAGTGAAATAGATCTATGTACATATATTTATATGTTATGTATTAAGGTAGCATATGGACATTGGGCCTCAACTCAAGTACTCCCTCAATGCAAGAACACGTTGTTCTAATAATCCAGCATTCTGTGATGCTCACTTTCCTGACAGGATCACTGAAGTCAAAATATGTGCATAAGCAAATGTGGTGAAGAAAGCTGATGATGACCGGCTATCAAAAGATATAGCATCTTGGGTCTTCAAGGCTTGAAGATAAACAAGTGGCCATCTAGCTGAGAAGCAACAAAGCCCACAGGGAAGAAGTACACCAGCTTATGTGCTCATGAGGTACTGACGGGATCAGGAAACAGGCATCATCAGAACAAAAAATCATATCAATGTGAATGAGGGGGGGAGTGCGGAGTGGAGACCCAAAGCCCATTTGTAGGCCACTGGATATCCCCTTCTAGAAGGGTCTCCGGGAGGAGATGAGCCAGTCAGGGTGCGATGTAGCAATCATGAAACATACGACTTTCCTCTAGTTCCTAAATGCTTCCTCCTCCCCCACTATCATGACCCCAATTCTACCTTACAAATCTGGCTAGACCAGAGGATGTACACTGGTACAGATAGGAACTGGAAGCACAGGGAATCCAGGACAGATGATCCCTTCAGGACCAGTGGTGTGAGTGGTGATACTAGGAGGGTGGTGGGTGGGTGGGTTGGAAAAGGGGAACCAATTACAAGGATCTACATGTGACCTCCTCCCTGAGGGATGGACAACAGAAAAGTGGGTGAAGGGAGACGTCGGACAGGGCAAGATATGACAAAATAATTTATAAATTATCAAGGGCTCATGAGGGAGTGGGGAGTGGGGTGGGAGGGGAAAATATGAGGAGCTGATGCCAGGGGCTTAGGTGGAGAGCAAATGTTTTGAGAATGAAGAGGGCAATGAATGTACAGATGTGCTTTACACAATGGATGTATTTAGGGATTGCAATAAGAGTTGTATGAGCCCCTAAAAAAATGATTAAAAAAAAAAAAGATTTTCAGTGTTGGAAACTCTGTGGGATAGTTCTACTCTGCCCTCTACAGTCACTATGATGCAATCAAATGAATCGCAAGGAATTTGGATTGGATTTTGTTTTTTTTACACCCTTCCTCTAAGCCCTAACCATATAATATGTCATGCATCAGGCTGTTATCCGAAGGATCAGCCGAAAGATGAGGTTTTCTGCTTTAGTAAAGACTTTCAGACTTGGGAACCAAAAGAAGCCCTAGTGGCATTGTTGGGCGTGTTGGGCTGCTAACCACAAAGTCAGTGGTTCAAACCCAAAAGCTCCTCTGTGGGTAAAAGATGAAACTTTCTGCTCCTGTAAAGATTTACAGTCACGGAAAACTGACACATAGTCACTATACGTTTAGTCAATTTGATGGCAATATATCTGGGTTTGGGGTTTTCTTTTGTGGGGGGAGGGAATATTGTTGAAATGTAAATTCGAAATCCTTATCTTAAAAGATGGTTGTTGTGTTGTTAGATGGAAATTAATTCCATCTTATGGCAACCCCATATGTACAGAGGAGAATTTCCCCAAAGAAATGTCAAGTCTTTTGGAATCAGATCACTAGACCTGCGTCTCCGGTGCTTCTGGGTGGGTACAAAGGGTTATCCATTCAGTTAGTGGTCAGCACTTAACAATCTGTTAATCTAAAAAACAAAACAAAAAAAACAACCCACTGCAGAGTTTATTCCAACTCATAGCATAGTATAGGTTGGGATAGTTTACTTATAGTATAGGATGGGATAGTATACTCATAGTATAGGATGGGATAGTGAGATAGTTTATTGTGCCAGCCTGACTGATAAACACAAGCAGGATTAATTGAAGGGCAGAGAGATTAATGGCTCAGTGAGCTTTACCTTTCTTGTCTCTCGCTCTTTAATCATTGGACCAGTGTGCAGCTGCCTTGCTTGTTCTGTGCCTCAATTTAAAGGGCACACTACCTGTGGGACATCTACCCCGTGGACTGTGTTGCTGTAAGTTGAGGTCCCTTTAAGATCACACGATTGAAATTTCCATCTCTGGAGCTGGGGACTAACAGTTGGTGACCTGGTTGATGGTTGGTGACCTGCCTGGCTGTTTGCTGCCTGTGCTGGGATAGCCTAGCTCTCTCTCTACAGAGGACTACCAGACGGCCCTCAAGACTTGAAGGACTGCTGGTGTCTCACAACTCTCTCACGGGAGTGAGTTGCACTGAGCCATTTGTACTGCTTTATAATCTAACTGTTCATTTATTGCATTATATATCTATCTATCTCTTTACAATTTAACTGTTCGTTTCTTGTATATCTGTATATAACTTAACAGTTCATTTCTTGTGTTATATATCTATCTTTATAAATATATATGTAAAATTGTCAGCAATCTGGTTTTATCTCTCTAGAAAACTAATACAGATAGTATACTCATAGTGTAGGACGGGGTAGTATACTCATAGCATAGGACGGGGTAGTATACTCATAGCATAGGACGGGGTAGTATACTCATAGCATAGGACGGGGTAGTATACTCATAGCACAGGACGGGGTAGTATACTCATAGCATAGGACGGGGTAGTATACTCATAGCACAGGATGGGGTAGTATACTCATAGCATAGGACGGGGTAGTATACTCATAGCATAGGACGGGGTAGTATACTCATGGCATAGGACGGGGTAGTATACTCATGGCATAGGACGGGGTAGTATACTCATAGCATAGGACGGGGTAGTATACTCATGGCATAGGACGGGGTAGTATACTCATAGCATAGGACGGGGTAGTATACTCATAGCATAGGACGGGGTAGTATACTCATAGCATAGGACGGGGTAGTATACTCATAGCATAGGACGGGGTAGTATACTCATAGCACAGGACGGGGTAGTATACTCATAGCATAGGACGGGGTAGTATACTCATAGCATAGGACGGGGTAGTATACTCATAGCATAGGACGGGGTAGTATACTCATAGCATAGGACGGGGTAGTATACTCATGGCATAGGACGGGGTAATATACTCATGGCATAGGACGGGGTAGTATACTCATAGCATAGGACGGGGTAGTATACTCATGGCATAGGACGGGGTAGTATACTCATAGCATAGGACGGGGTAGTATACTCATAGCATAGGACGGGGTAGTATACTCATAGCATAGGACGGGGTAGTATACTCATAGCATAGGATGGGGTAGTATACTCATAGCATAGGACGGGGTAGTATACTCATAGCATAGGACGGGGTAGTATACTCATAGCATAGGACGGGGTAGTATACTCATAGCATAGGACGGGGTAGTATACTCATAGCATAGGACGGGGTAGTATACTCATAGCATAGGACGGGGTAGTATACTCATAGCATAGGACGGGGTAGTATACTCATAGCATAGGACGGGGTAGTATACTCATAGCATAGGACGGGGTAGTATACTCATAGCATAGGACGGGGTAGTATACTCATAGCATAGGATGGGGTAGTATACTCATAGTATTGGCTGGGATAATATACTCATAGTATATGATAGGGTAGAATTGTCCCGTGGGTTTCCAAGAGTATAATCGATCGGAGTCAAAAGCCTCATCTCTTTTTCAGAGAGGAGCTGGAGATTCTGAACAGCCAGCCTTGCAGTTAACAGCTCAATGGGCCACCACTGTGCAGCCGGGTTTCTGACGGTTAACAGGGAATAAAAGTAGCAACAGCTTTGCAACAGTGCTGATTTTATCTTTCTTGGCACACTTTTTTCACTTGGCTTCTAGGACATCACTTTCTAATGGTGTCCACCTCGAGAAAAGGGCCTCTTTTTCTTAACTTCCTTTGTTGGCATCTCTTCATCTCTCTAGCAATGTTCTACATTGGAGTGCACTCGGTTCAGTGTTTGGTCTTCTTTACTCTGACTACACGTATTTCCTGAGAGATGTCATCCAACTTCGTGGTTTTAAATACAACCCAAACTGAGGGTAGACCAATCCAAAAAACCGAATGTACGAGGCTGTGTGAGGACTAAGTGAATTATATAGAAAAACCCTTAACATTTTGCCTGGAACAAAGTCAGCACTCTTTAAAATTCACAGTGAGTTCTAGTTCTCCACTTGACTGTCTAGTGGGCACGTTTGTTCAAAACTGACATGATGGTGTCTAGCAACAGCAACACATGATGACTGAGGACAAATGCACTCACAGCAAGGGGGTTGATGGTGGGCCTGCCACTAGCAAAAAGAGCATAGGCCTGGCGTGTTATTTTCTCCCGGAAGTGTTATTATGTGCAGAATACATAGAAATAAAAGAGGGGGAGGAGATTAAATTCTTTATACACATTTTCTTCTTTGAAACTCCACATTCACGGGGGCAAATGAAAATTCCTACTTTACACAGATAGGGAATGTTACAAGGTTCAGTTCATTCATCTATGAAAGGAGCCAGAATGTGTGACTAAGGCTGTCTTGCTACAAAACATATTCTCTTGCCATTTGTGCCATGCTGGGTTTGGCCTTTCTAATTCTTTCAAAACCAAATCCATTCCGTTTACAGAGTCAGTGAGTGAAGGCAGAGGCACGGAGAAAAGAGTTCCTTTCCTTTCGGCAAAGGTGATGATGGATAGCTTACTTTTTACAATTGAGGTAGTTTCCCCCCCAATTTTAGCTTTTGTAACTGTATGAGGAAAAACTTTTCACCAGCACTTTGAATGAATTACACAAGGACAAACTGCTATGGGCATAGTGACAATATCCCGCCTCGCTCCTGGAACCCACTCTTTGGAGGGAAGAGTATTAATGGACTATAAATAAAATGTATTGCCTCATCTGTTCTTACCAGACTGCAATGGCATTTATTGGCTAGGGTAAGGGGAAATTTAAGACCACTCCAAAACTTGCTTTTGAATAAAGAATTTGGAAATAGTGTCTGTCTTAGAAATTATGACTATTCTCTTTAACACTGTGATTTAAAGTAATCCCACTGGAAACCATTTGAAGATCATTTGATACTTTTCTCAAGATAAAGCTTTAGCTACAGAAAAAAACAAAAAAATAAAACCCCACAGGCTTCATTTGAAACCTCAATTCATTTGAGTCACTATTATTTATGAAGTGCCTGTGTGTGCTTTGAACCGGGCTGGGTACTGTGTACAAAGACAGCATGGTGTGCTCTAGGAATCCTTGCGGGGCCTCTCTGCTGTTGTGAGCTCCCAGGCGATGCAAAAGTATGCCATTGAACTACATCCCGGCACACGGCAGACATGAAGCTGGCCCGATGACCTTCTTCCCACTGCAGAGACGGGAAAGGGCAGAATACTCTTTCTTGCTTACGTAATTGACCTACATGTAATCCTTTACATATTTTCTAAAGTAATACATCTTGCATCTTCGTCATTTCATTGCTATTTTTTGATCCAAGCAAAATGCTCGACATATCTCCATATGGAGGTGCTTAGAAATGAACAGGAAACATGTCCAATACTTATGAATACACGTGTATTTTAAAAGTCAACATTCTTGGGTTGTGTTGGGCCTGCTGCCTTCCCAAGGTTTGTTGTTGGCCTTCTCATACTTGAGCTTGTTGCTTTTTCCTTTTAGATTCAATGTTTATTTTATTTGTTACTAAAAATGCTCTTACTTACTCAACATTTTGTGCTGTTCCAATAGTACAATTTAATCTACATCGTTTTTCCCCTTCTCTAGGGAATTAGCAGTACTCGCCAATCTCCACTTGAGGCCACGCCTGTCATCATGCTTTTCATTCTTGTAACAAAGTTGTTTATGCTGTTGGATCATACAGTCAGAAGATTATAAGGAAACCTTTATGCAAGTTCAAATCAGCCACGCCATCCAATATACGTTTTGCAAACAAGACAACACAGCTGGAGAGAGGGGGGAAATGACACACAGGCAATGAATTTTTACTGAAGCTGAAGGGGCCCTAAGCCTCCACTATCTATACCCTCTAATCCACTCTAGGCAGCTACGGGTTCATTTTATAATATTCTCTTAGTGCCCTACTTGTATGGGGTGTCTAGGCTTGCTCTGACTGTGCTCAGACACGAGACAATTGCAATGGGCCCTAAAAACAAGGAAGTATACCTACCGTATATACTCAAATATAAGCCGACCTGAGTATAAGCTGAGGTACCTAATTATTACGTGGGAAACCAGAAAAACTGATGGACTCGAGTATAAGCCTAGTGTGGAAAATGCAGAAGCTATTGGTGAGTTTCAATAATCAAAACAAATGAAAATAAAATTACTAAAAATTGAGACATCAGTGGGCTAATGTATTTAAATATTGATTTTAAATAAAAACATAAATAAAAGGAGAACAAGTCATTTAACATTAGTAAACCAGCACAGTAAGTGGAAAATAGGGTCACCAAAAACAATAAGGTAGCAACAATGATCCCTTAAGAGTACTATTCCCTGAGCTCAATCAGAAACCAAGCTAAAATGTACAGAGTTAAAATCCTTGAAATCCAGATTCATCATCACTATTCGTGTCCCAATGCAGAGCTTCAGCTGGTGTGAGGTCATCATAGACTCTGTCCTCACTGAGAATGCCGTCATCTCCATCACTGCTGTCATTTTCATACAGAGCGCACTCTTCACTGCCATCCATAGCATTACTAATACTACATTTCTGGAAGGCACGTCACACCATGTCTTTTGGAATGTCTTCCCATGCATCTCGAACCCACTTTGCTATTAACTCTATGTCAGGCTTCATGAGATTTTCTCCTTTTTTTAGTCAGGCTTGACCAGATGACATCCATTCATGCCACATCCTTCGCACATGGTTTTTAAAAGGCTTATTCAAAGATACATCCAGAGGCTGCAGTACAGATGTAAGCCCACCTGGAATAATGGCTAAAGTAACTTTACTAGATTTTGCCAATTGTTTTTATATCATCTGATAGGTGGGCTCTGAACATATCCCAAACAAGTAACGATGGCTTCGGTTCCAAATTTCTTCCAGGCATTTTTTGTTCCATCTTCATCCATCCAGTCTTTAACCTGTGCACACCCAGTAATTCTTGGTGGGAAATTGATCTTTTTAGGCAAGGTCTTTCTTTTAAAAATAATGACAGGATGCAGTTGAGTTCCATTAGCCAAACATGATAGAACTATAAAGTGTTTTTTTTTTCATTTCCTGTGGTTTTGAGAAAAATGGTTTTTTTCCTAAACTTGCCACAGTTCTGTTGCTTGGAAGATCAAAAGTCATGGAAGTTTCATCCATATTCCCAATATCTGCCAGGTCATAATTATAAATATTTATTTGTTTTATAATAAATGACTGGAATGACATAATTTTTTCTTCAAGGTCTTATGGCAATTTCTGGGAAATCTTTGTTCTTTGTCTCAAATATAGTAGGCCAAACCTATTCATGAAGCATGTACATCATCCTGCTGATGCAGCAAATTTTTCAATGCCTGGTGCTTTATATTTGTCATGCTTAACCATTTGTAGAGCACGTATGTGGATTCCCATTTGTGTTAAGTAGTAACCATTTTGATGACACTCCATAACCCATTTATGTAATTCACTCTCTAGAGCCCCATAAAAAGATGTTAAACCACGACAAGCTTTTTTAGATTTTGGAATCTGTTCCAAGTCAGCCTTCATTTTCTGCCACTCCCTCACTGGCTTTTCATCAACACAGAATTCCCTACTTGCGATACTGTTATTGCTTTCTGCTCTTGACACAACCTTCATTTTGAAACCAGCTTCATATGACCAGCGTTTTTGTTTTGGTTCAAGAGTATCTATTTCTAATAAATAGGATAAAAAAACAAGACTTTGAAAAAGAACTTTCATGGTCATGGCTCACAAAGCCACTGGATGCACAAGACTTCCCACCCACTGGCCTGTGATCTTCCTGCATTCGACATCATTGCAGGTATTTCATGAGTCTGAAGAGGACTTCATAGATTACTATCAGACATATGGGCTAATATTGAACTTATGGACTTGATCTGAACTGGACTGGGATGTTTTCTCAATATTCAACTGCTCTTGTATATAAAGCTCTTTCTTATATACATAGCAGTGTCCATGAATCTGTTTCTCTAGTCTACCTGGACTAACATACCATCCCACTGAGTAATTTATTAAGAGGTGTAGAAAGTTTGAGCATAGAGTGGGCTATATAAATTACATAGAAAAATGAACTTCTTGGGGATCAAAATCTGACTTTTTTAGATGGTACAAATTAACTTGGGCCACCTTTTACAGGAACAACGAGGAGTGAGCACTTGTGACATTTTTGTCATTGGATGATAAGCAGCAGCCTCTTCACTGTGTGGGTCTTCTCTCCAACCATCTCAGGACTGAGCCCCTACTGTCTCCATTCCATCTGAATATGCCTCCTAGGGACCTCAGAGGCTCATTTTCCAGCCTCTTCTTGAGGCCAGAAATAGCAGATTCACTGAAGCCATTAGAAGTCTTAGTAAAAAACAAGATTTTGATCATTTTGGAAAGGATATTAAAGTCTTTCATTTTAGTAATGTTATTTGGTTTTTGGATTTTTAAGATTCCAAATCTTAGGGTTTCCTTCTGTTTCGAACATCTTCAATCATGAAGTCCAAACTCTCTCACTACTTTGTCTGTATTGCTGGTCCAACTATACACTATACCGAGCTAGTTTTAAGTCCATCAGGTGATGCACATTTCTGTACCTCTTCAAAGACAATTAAAAACACTCACTTTCCACTTACCCATTTGGTAAAATTTAACTTGTCCCTTAAATTTAAGCAAGTCTTTTTGCCTCTAAGCTGTTAACTTTATCTTCCCGGGTTGTTTGGATCCTTCTCTCAGGGGCTCTCAGAGCATGCATGCATTTCTTCATTTCACTGGGTCAAAGCCATACATATGCTGTCTGCCTTTCCCAATAGTGTGGTCTCCTACAGATAGAATTTTCAATTTAAAATTAATTTCTGTTATCTTCCAAACCATTGCCATGGAGTCCGTTTCACTAGTACCTAGTACCGTGTTTGGTAACTAATAGCTACACAATTCTTTGTTGAAGAAATAAAAGAGGTAGGTTGAACGAACCCTACTACCATAGGGTCCACTACACACTAGGAGGCTAACTGCTAAAAGAAGTAGGTGGAGAAGCTTAACAAAATAACAAAGCTGTGGGGATTTGGCTAATTTTTTCTTTCATGTTTGACTGGATGAATTAGTTGCTACATAGATTATTAGTTGCGACTAGTTTTAATACTGATCTCTGCTTCTACAATGCCCTCTGTAGCAACAAGTTCTCCTTTACACAGTTAACACTTCACACAACTATCACAATAATGAATAATGAGAAGGTTTTGGTTAGTATAATTCCAATGTTCTAGTTCTAAGAGTTGATCCAGGCATGGAACAAATGGATCCATTCAGTGGCTAATCTGCTGGTTTTGGGAGCTCCCTGCTAACACTGCACAAGCATCTGAGTCCCAGGGTGCAGGTACACTCGGAAGAGGTCTGCTGTGCCTCTTTCAAGCACTCCTCTTGCAGATCTGTGGCCCAGAACTGAGTAGTTGAATGGACTCAGATATTCGTATAATTAGATCACAGTGATGGTGGTTCTATATTGGTAATTACAATAGCCTCACAGTTTTTTAGCTAAAGTTAGGAATAAAGAGCTATTCATAAAATAATGCCCTTAGTAAAGCTATTTATGGCCCAATGAGATCGGAATTCTGCTTCTAACAGTTGCTATGCACGCCTTGGAAATGGTCTTCACCTGTCTGGGCCTTGTTTTAGTTCTCTCGTACTAATCTAAGGGAAACAGCCTACGTGGATCGCTTTGACCAACATTTATACTCTCACAGGTTAGCAGGCTTGACGCTCAAGTCAGCATCCCAGCTCTAGGTGATGGCTACTGGCTCTGAAAAAAGAACCTTTCACGTCCTCTTTCAATATCATCCTCTGTTCCTTAGAGAACGTCATGTGTCTTGACATTCATCTTCCCCTGCTTCTAGGACTTTCTCATGGAAGGGGCCCCAGGTCCCAAGGACAGGATGTACTTCATTGCTGACTCTTCTTTCTTGTTGGTCGGAGGTCTCTTCAGTTGCTCCTCCTCCTGTATCTCCTATAAGATCAGAGGTGTGGGCAGGCCACATCCCGGAACATCCCCTTACAAGGGAGGAAGGCTGTAATGGCATGAAGGGTGCTGTACCCCACCTTTAACCCCACGATGGTCTTTCCACATCACGGCAGAGAGATACTTACTGTTGAAAATCATGGTCCAGCCAAGTGGACACATTCTGGGGGTGGCGTGCGGTGGGGGGTAGAGGACGCAAGTCAATTTACAACAAGCCACATTTACCTTTTATATAAAATCAAGAAACACAAGTAGCTGGCATGGCTGTTGTGAGATCTGAATGAAATTAGCCAGTAAATAACTTAGTAAGATACCTGGGACCCAGAAAGTAATTCCTAGTTGTATCTACCCCACCATCACCACCATCACCGCCTACAAGTGACTGTCAATTTTACAGGATTTGAACAACATCAAAAAAGTCAGATCTAAATTTAATAATTAATAGAACCCAAATAGTTTTAAAAATTCCCTCAAGGCACTTTTATTGAAGTGCCTAGCAGTTAGTTCTAATATCTCTGATTTCTTGATAACATATTTAAAAATATACATGTTTGTTTATGCACATATATAGTTATATAAATATTTTAGAAAATTAGGAGGCAATTTCTTTCTTTTTTATTATTTTTAAGCACTTTATTGAGCCACTTACAACACTTAAAAAAACATTTTATTAGGGGCTCATACAACTCTTATCACAATCCATACATATACATACATCAATTGTATAAAGCACATCCGCACATTCCCTGTCCCAAACATTCTCAAAGCATTTGCTCTCCACTTAAGCCCTTTGCATCAGATCCTTTTTTCCCCCCTCCCTCCCCGCTACCCCCTCCCTCATGTGCCCTTGGTAATTTATACATTGTTATTTTGTCATATCTTGCCCTATCCGGAGTCTCCCTTCCCCCCCTTCCCTGCCGTCCATCTCCCAGGGAAGAGGTCACATGTGGAACCTTGTAATCAGTTCCCCCTTTCCAACCCACTCACCCTCCACTCTCCCAGCATCGTCCCTCACACCCTTGGTCCTGAAGATATCATCCACCCTGGATTCCCTGTGCCTCCAGCCCCCATATGCACCAGTGTGCAACCTCTGCCCTATCCAGCCCTGCAAGGTAGAATTCGGATCATGGTAGTTGGGGGGAGGAAGCATCCAGGATCTGGGGGAAAGCTGTGTTCTTCATCAGTACTACATCGCACCCTGACTGACCCATCTCCTCTCCTAAACCCCTCTATGAGGGGATCTCCAGTGGCCGGCACTTGGGCCTTGGGTCTCCACTCTGCACTTCCCCCTTCATTCAATATGGTATATATATACATATATATATATACACACGCACACATATATCTTTTTTTTTTTTTTTTGCATGATGCCTTATACCTGGTCCCTTTGGCACCTCGTGATTGCACTGGCTGGTGTGCTTCTTCCATGTGGGCTTTTTTGCTTCTGAGCTAGATGGCCGCTTGTTCACCTTCAAGCCTTTAAGACCCCAGACACTATCTCTTTTGATAGCCGGGCACCATCAGCTTTCTTCACCACATTTACTTGTTCACCCACTTTGGCTTCAGCAGTTGTGTCGGGAGAGTGAGCATCATAGAGTTCCAATTTAATAAAAGAAAGTATTCATGCATTGAGGAGTGTTTGAGTAGAGGCCCAAGGTCCTTCCGCCACCTTAATACTTAACCTATAAATATAGACACATAGATCTATTTCCCCATCCTCCGATATATATTTGCATGTACATGTCTTTGTCTAGACCTCCATAAATGCCCTTTGACTCCTAGTTCTTTCCTCCATCTCCCTTGACTTTCCTCCTGCCTTACTACCATGCTCCGTCACCACTTGGGCTACAGCTATACCTCTTCTCTACGCAACCTTAGCCTTGATCATTCCCCACCAGGCCTGCCACTCCCCCCTCTCTACCATTTTGGGTCCCATGTTGTTCCCTTGTCCCTATGTTTGTTGACACCCCTTCCTTACCCCCTTACCCCACCCCCACCCCAAATCCCCCCGGGAACTGTAGGTCCCATTGTTTTTCCTCTAGATAGTTCATCCAGCCTGTTCTATTCAGACAGGAGACACTAATATGCATGAAAACAAGACAGAGGAAAACAAAGCAACAATATACAACCAGACAACAAAGCAACAAAAACAAATCACTGACAAAGAACAAAACAAAACACTTCATAAAAGAAAAACTTGTAGTTCGTTCAAGGATTGTTTGTTGACCCTTAGGAGTGTTTTCCAGTCCGGTCTGTTGGGGCACCATGCCCTGGCCCCAAAGTCCACTTTCAGCATTCCCTGGGGACCTTGCCGCTCCACTTCCTTGCTGTTCCGCTGCATTCCCCCAGTGCTTTGCCTCGGTGTGGTGGGATCAGGTCAGGTGCAATTCCCACACTGTGTCTCCGGTGCTGTCCCCTGTATTGCCCTTAGTCAATGAGGAGCATCATGTCTCATAGTGGGGCCAGCCATGTTGTTCTCTCTGTGAACTGGCTGCTCTACTCTGGAACATCATCCTCATGGCCTGGTGGGCCAGGCTGTGTTCCACTCTCTCCTCCTGCCCTTTCATCTGCTCCCGTGTGCTCTGATCAGATATGTCCATCTCCTGGAGGTGCAGAGTCAATGTCGTCCTTTGGAACAAATTCTTTTCGGGGGAGGGGCAGGAATCCACTTAATTTATGGTGCTGGGGACAGCCTCCCAGCCCTCTCCACTGGTTCCCTCCTCCATGCCGGGATATTGCATTCACACCTTGCGGCACTGGGTTAGGGGTTCATATAACTCATCATAATACATACATACATCAATTGTGTAAAGCACATTTGTACATTCATTGCCCAGGAGGCGATTTGTTTCTTCCTTTTAGCCCATTGAGGACAATTTTATAAATTGTTTCATGTTTGTTGTCAGTTCATGACATTTTCAAACTGCTCTCCCCCATTTAGCAAACTCCTGAGTATGCAAAACATACATTCTTTGTTGAAGGGATGAAGTCTCACACATAAAATATAAAACAAAATATCATCATTGCGTGCTCACCTTCCCGACATGATCGCTGAAGACAAATGGGTGCATAAGCAAATGTGGTAAAGAAAGATGATGGTGCCCGGCTATCAAAAGATATAGAGTCTGGGGTCTTAAAGGCTTGAAGGTAAATAAGCGGCCATCTAGCTCAGAAGCAAAAAAGCCCACATGGAAGAAGCACACCAGCCTGTGTGGTCATGAGGTGTAAAAGGGACCAGGTATTAGGCATCAAAGAACAAAAAATTGTATCACTGTGAATGAGGGGGAGATCAGAGTAGAGACCCAAAGCCCATCTCTAGGCAACTGGACATCCCCTTACGGAAGGGTCTCGGAGTGGAGACAAGCCAGTCAGGGTTCAGTGTAGCAACAATGAAACATACGACTTTTCTCTAGTTCCTAAATGCTCTCTTCCTCTTCCCCCACTATCATGATCCCAATTCTACCTTACAAATTTGGCTAGACCAGAGGATGTACACTGGTACAGATAGGAACTGGAAACACAGGGAATCTAGGGCGGATGATCCCTTCAGGACCAGTGGTGAGCGTGGTGATGCCAGGAGAGTGGAGGGAAGGTGGGGTAGAAAGGGGGAGCAGATTACAAGGATCTATATATAGCCTCCTCCCTAGGAGATGGACAACAGAAAAGTGGGTGAAGGGAGTAGGTAAGATATGATAAAATAATTTATGAATTATCAAGGGTTCATGAGACAGGGGGAAGCGGGGAGGGAGGCGAAAAATGAGATGCTGATACCAAGGGCTCAAGCAGACAGCAAATGTTTTAAGAATGATGATGGCAACAAATATGCTTGGCACAATGGATGTATGTATGGATTATGATAAGAGTTGTACAACTCCCCCAAATGATTTAATCCCCCCGAAACAAACATATATTCTTTTCCCAAGACTAGAATGATTCCCTCCCTAGAAGCTTGTGTGACAGAGAACAACACTAAACCTGCAGGTTGGGGAGAGGGGCCAGCATATCACACCCACATGGAAGCAAACCAAGAAGGAAAAATGGACGGTCAGTCTAGACCCCATATCGGCCCTCCAAGCCCAGAGGACAACGTCCCTGGAGCAGCTAAGACACAGAGAGGTCTGTAGGGCTGACAACAGATCCTGACATGTCCCCTCACTGGAGCATACTGCGACAGAGGACAATACTGGGGACACACGGCAGGGAGGTAGTGCGGTCTGAAACACCCCACAGCAGGGAAAATCAAGAAGGGAACATAACAGTTCAGCAGTGGGAACAGTCAAGCCACAAATCCCCTAAAGAGCCCCCCAAATAGACTTCAGGCTAGGAGCGGGCAGCTCCTGGAATCCCTCGAGAACCAGCGGGAGATAGTCATAAATTTTAGCTGACAGATCTGGAATTACGCATCTTTTCTCTCTTTTTTTCCTTTTCTTTTTTCCAATTTTTTGTTTTCTATTTGTTTGGTCTATGTCATTGTTGGTATGCCTACCTACATAAGAGAGGCAGGGGAAGCATGCTTGAGGAGCAAGCAATGGGACCAAGGTCTTGGAGGGACTTGGGGGGAAAAGGGGTGGGAGAAGCGTGTGGTGAGCAAACAATGCCATAGACGGGGGTACAATTAGGGAATTAAAATCAACAAGGAGGATATAGATTCTGGGGGTGCTGGAGCAACAGCAATCTAGCTGAGAGGAAGTACTATGAGGCAGAAGTGGGGCAAGTGTGATGCTGGGGCAGGAGGAAGGTAAAAGGAAACAGAGGAATGACGTAGGAAGCAAAGTTACGGATAGAGGTATAAGCATAGGTGTGTCCATATGAAAATACATTAATCCATAAAAATAGAGGTACTGGCTTATGTACATATATTTATATGGCAACACTGAGGTAGTAGATGGACACTTTTTCTAACAAACTGTCATTTTGTGATGCCCACCCTCCCAGTACAATTGCTGAAGACAAAGTGGATACATAAGCACATGTGAAGAAGGCAGATGGTACCCAGCTATTAAAAGATATTGCATCTGGGATCAGTCAGGGTGCAGTGTGGCAACGATGAAACTGACAACTTTCCTCTAGTTCTTAAATGCTACCGCCCCACCCACTATCATGATCCCAATTCTACCTTACAAATCTGGCTAGACCAGAGGATATACACTGGTACAGATAGGAATTGGAAACACAGGAAATCCAGGACAGATCCCTTTAGGACCATTGGTGAGAGTGGTGATACCGGGAGGGTGGAGGGAAGGTGGGGGAGAAAGGGGGAATTAATTACAAGGATCCACATATAACCCCCTCCCTGGGGGGCAGACAACAGAAAAGTGGCTGAAGGGAGACATTGGACAGCAAAATATGACAAAATAATAATTCATAAATGATTAAGGGCTCATGAGGGAAGGATAGCGGGGAGGGAAGGGGAAAATGAGGAGCTGATACCAAGGCTCAAGTAGAAAGCAAATATTTTGAGAATGATGAGGGAAACAAATGCACAAATGTGTTTGACACAATGGCTGTATGTGTGGATTGTGATAAGAGCTGTATGAGACCCCAGTAAAATGACTTAAAAAATAAAGAAATGATGACCACATATGTACAAATATGCCTGATACATTGATATACGGATTGTAATAAGAGCTGCATGAGCCCCCAATAAAATGATTAAAAAAAAAAAGAATGACAGCCTTGGAAAGCGATGAGTGAATTTGACTCTTTTAGTTTTATCCCTCATTGAACAGACTTCACTTTCTGGAGGACAAACTGTTTTAAAGTAGACCACATATTTCTCTGTATATCTGAAAAAAAAAAAGATTGACCTCACTAGGAATCTATTAAATTTATGGAAGAGAAAATAGAGCAGGACAATGAATCTTTTCAAACAATTCCAATACATTCCAAATCTTAAACGCTGTCAAAAAGACATAGTGCAGAAACTCCACTGCAGCCTTCTGAAAAGCAAGCAATGTGTGTTTAATATCTGCTTGGGAGAGAAGTCATATGGATTTAGTTAAGAATGCAGATTCTCGGCCAGCATTAGGAAATGAGTTCAGGCAATATGCAGTCTCTATTACTCCTCAGTGCAGCCACCTTTCCCAGGTTGGCATGAGACCTTTGGAATGTAGGACTGATCACCGTTAACATGGCCACCACTGGGAGCTTGCTCTTTGGAGATAGAGCACATCAGTAATAATCTGTGGAAAGTCAGTAAATGACTTTGGATAAGACTGAGAGAACTTCCATAGTCTAAAATCTATGAATGGTGTCATCTTTGATTTTTTTTAAATGGAGTGAAATAGTCATAGCATTTAAAAAATCCTGCAACTCCCACGGGAAGTATTTGTTAAAGTACAGTCTATGGCCTGTACAGTCACTGAGCAGAAGTTTCCTCGTTCTCAGGATAATTGATGATGCATATAGATCAGCAGTTCTCGACTAGTGGGTCGCGGCCCCTTTTGGGGTCGAACGACCCTTTTACAGGGGTCACCTGATTCATAATAGTAGCAAAGAATTAATTATGAAGTAGCAACTAAAATGATTTTATGGTTGGGGGAGTCACCACAACATGAACTGCATTAGTGTCGTGGCATTAGGAAGGTTGATTTCCAGTGATATAAAGGTTCGTGCAATCATGTGTTCAGAGATTGAAGTAATGTAAGCATCATTTTGTCACTCAAAACTCACTGCTTTCAAGTTGATTTTGACTCATAGAAAACCCAGAAGACAGAATAAACTTCCCCGTTTCCAAGGCCATATATCTTTATGGGAGAAGAATGCGGCATCTTTCTCGCATGGAGATGCTGTATTCGAACAGTTGAACTTGAAGCAGCTCAACACCTAATCTACCTGGCCTCTGTAAACTCTGCACTGTCCAGGAATTGAATCTGTGTGGCAAGAATTCTAACACGGAACCACCAATGCTGACGATCACCTTGTAGCTCCAAAATTCTAGATCCTGTTTCTTAAAGTTGAGGTCTTAGACAGACTTTTCCTCTTAAACATATTTCTTTACCATTAGGATATTAACTTTGGACTTTACCAATGTAAGGGTATGTAAATGAATAAAATAAAAGTGGTTCAGTAAATGTTTTCAAATATTTACTGAGGTATTAAATCCAATCTAAAATAAGTTTATTATTATCTTTTCAAAATATAGTTGAATGTCAGAGTTAAGATAGGGCAGAGGAGGGATTGTATAGCCCAAGCTTCTTCTACTATTTTTATTTAATTGTAAACTGCGTGAGGGTACACTGAATAAATCAGTTTACCATTCAATAATTCATATCTATTGAGTTTCATCTCATTGATTACAGTTCCTATAATATAACATCACTATCCTACTTCTTGTTTCCTTTTACATTCTTTTTTCTTCCAAACCCTTCTGAACTTTGTGTGCCAGTAAATGCTGCCCCTCTGATCTTAAAAGTTGACTGTTTCAAAGTGTATCTCCCTAGTGTTATTGTTCCTCATATAGACTATTGTTCAAAGCAATGCTTTTTAACTAAAACATACTCATTAAAAAAGTAAGCAAAACAAAAACTCACTGCCATCAAGGTGACTCAGACTTTACAAGACAGAGTAGGACTGCTCTTGTGGGTTTCTGAGACTAAATCTGTCTGGGAGCAGAAAGCCCATCTTTCTCCTGTAGATTGGCAGTTGGTTTTGAACTGCCCACCTTTCCTAGATCCCAATGTGTAGCCCATTACTTCACTAGGCCTAAACATAGGGAAATTAAAGAAGGCAACAGATTTGTATCTTCTCTGAGCAGGTCTTTCGGCGAGTATTTTCGCTCTCAATAAAGTTTTATAGAATTTAAAATAATGTATTAATTGCCACTTCATTGGGACTAGCTTTGTATTAATTTTTCTAAAATGAATTATTTGTGGAAATGGAGTTATAAAAAAACACTCAATCCAGAAGCAAAGTAGTAAAAGAGGGAAAAAAAGGAACAAAAATTTAGGACAAAAAGGAAACAAATAGTAAGGTAATAGACTTATGCTCAATCATATCAATAATCACATTAATGTAAATGATCTAAAGACTGGATTAAGAATCAGAGATTGTCAGAGGAGTCCTGTGGCTAGGGAACAGGCTGCAATCTGAAAAGTCAGAGATTGTCAAACTGGATAAACACCGAGACCCAAGTACATGCTGCCTACCAAATAACCCATTTTAATTATAAAGACACAGATTAAATGTAAAAGGATAGAAAAGATACACCATGTGTTTATGCAACTAATATGCACCTTTACATGTGTTTGCCAAGAACCTTTGGAAATATTCCCCCCAGGAGGGATTTTCTTAAGCACTGCTATGCAGTACATTTACAAAAACACCTCCCGGGAACAAGGGGAGGGAAGCATTTGGCAAACAAGTATAGAAAGCGTGTGTTATCTGAGTAACCTGTATTATTTGAGTAAAAATACAGTTATCAAAAGAAAGCTGAAGTGGTTCTATTACAATCAGTTCAAGTAGATTTCCTAGTAAATATTACCAGAGATAACGATGGTTATTTCTTTTTAAAAATTTTTTGATGGGTATTTTAATGACAATGGAGTTACTCAAGAGGACCTAACAATCCTAAATGTTTATGAACTATTAACAGAGCTTCAAAATATATGAAGCAAAAGATAATATAACTGCAAGAATACATTCCCCAAATTATATTATAGTCAAGGGTCATGACCCCCCCTCAATAATTGATAGAAGACAGCAAATTAGTAGATACAAAAGGAATGAGAACACAATATTAACTGTGATTTAATTGATATTTATAGAGCATGCCAGTAAAAAATAGTAGCTATGTACATGGGCAGTAACTAAGATAAACCATATCCTGAGCCCTGAAACACCAAGGGAATTGATACCATGGTGTCAATACAGTCATAGCAAAGGCAGTACATTGTGAATTGTTGTACTTAGTGTTAATAATCCTAAAAGGATTCAAGTCAGACAAGGTACGTTCTCTTGCCAAAAACAAATGTTTGTTTCTGATAGGTGACATGGAGTTGATTGCTACTCTTAGTGATCCTAAGTACAACTAACCCCCATCCCCCACCCCCACCCTCGTCCCCTGCCCTTCTACTTTATCAAGCAAGGCTGGTCTCTCTTGATAACACGCTCAATTACATGAGGTGGAGTCTTGCTGTCCTTGTTTCTAAGGGCATTCTTGGTATACTTTTTCCAAAACAGATTTGTTTGTTATTTCTGCAGTCTATGGCACTTTCAATCTTCTTCATCAACACCATCGTTCAGATGCTTGCTTCTTCAGTCTTCCTTATTCAATGTTGAACTTTCACATGCATATGCAGTGACTGAAAATACCAAAGGACCGGATCAGGCACATCTTAATCCTCAAAGTAAAATTCTTGCTTTTCAACACTTAAAATAGAACAAGATGCACAAGGTTCCATGAGCAAAACGACATATGTGCCAACTTGAGAGTATATTCTTCATTTATCATGTTACCTATTGGTCCAATAGTGAGGATGTGGAGCTCCTTTACATTGAGTTGTAATCCACACTGAAGGCTTGATCTTCATCAGCAAGTGCTTCAATTGCTCCTCACTTTCAGTAAGCAAGGTGGTGTCACCTGCATGTCAGAGGTGAATAAGCTTTCTTCCAATCCCAGTGCTGCATTCTTCATATAACCCAGTTTCCCTAATTTGCTCAGCAGATTGAATAGATTGAGAAGATAAAACCCGAATGCACACCTTCCCTGATTTTAAACAATGCAATAGTTTCCTTGTTCTGTTTGCAAAATTGCCCCTTGATGCATGTACAGGATTCACATGAGCACTATTAAATGTTCTATGAATTCTCATTCAAGGTTATCCATAGTTTATGTTCCACACGCGAATGCCTTGGCATCGTCAATGAAACACCCATCTGATATCAGTAATAATAACCTTTGTTCAATTTTACCTTTTCAATTTGGCCTGTACCTTTGGCAGCTCCCTGTCAACGTACTGTTGTAGAAGTTGTTGGATGAAATTTTACTTGCATATCACATCAAAGATGTTCTGTAATTTGTGCATTCTGTGGGGTCACCTTTTCATGAGTAAAAATAATGGATCTCTTCCAGTCAGTTGGCCAAGTGGCCATCTTCCCAATTTCTTGGCATAGAGTGAGTACTTTCAGTTTCTTCAGCTTGATGAAACATTTCAATTGATATTCCATCAATTCCTAGAACCGTTTTTAGCCAATATTTTCAGTGCAGCTTAGACTTCTTCAGTACCATTGGTCCTTTATCATATGCTATCTTCTGAAATGGTGTAAAGTTGACCAGTTTTTTTTTTTGTTATAGTGACTACATTTTCCCCATTATCTTTGAATGCTTCTTGTGTCATTTTAACATTTTGTCCAAAGAACTTTCAATATTGAAAGACTTAAATTTTTTCTTGAGTTCTTTCAGTTTAAGATATGCTGAGTGTGTTCTTCCTTTTATTTTACTAACTGTAGTTCTCTGCACATTTCATTATATTTTAGTTAGTCTTCTTGAGCTGCCCTTTGAAATCTTCTGTTCAGCCCTGACTTCATATTTCTTCCATTTGCCTTAAAACTCCTCTACAATTAAGAGCAAGTTTCAGTCTCGTTAATATTCACTTTGATCCTTTATTTTTCAATAAAAAATCTTCTGCTTCATGTAGAATGATCTTGATGTCATCCCACAGCTCATCCAGTCTTCTGTCATTAGTGTTCAATGCATCAAATCGGTTCTTGAGAGGTTTCCAAAGTCCGGGTGGAAAAGACTCAAGGTCATGTTTTGGCTTTTGTGGACTTGTTTAAATTTTCTTCGACATCATTGTAAATTTATTTTTGAGCAATTGATGATCTGTTCCAGTGAGCTCCTGGCCTGGTTTTAGCTTCTGATACTGAGCTTCCCCATCAACTTTTCCCACAGATATAGTCAATTTGACTCTGTGTATTCCATCTGGTACTTGCCATGATCAAATTATTAGTCTTACAAAATTCTTTCATGTCAGCTCTGGCTTCATGTCTACCAGCGTCATATTTTCCTTCTATTGCTCGTTCCTTGTTTCCAGTTTTTGCATTTCAATAATTATGAATCTTGATTGCATGTTTGATCAATTTGAAACTAAAGATATTCATAGAATTCTTCAATTTTTTTCACCAGTAGTTGGTAGTTGGTGCATAAATGTGAAGTTGCATTGGTTGGTTTCCTTGAAGGCATATAGATATTATCCTATTACAGACACTTAATAGCTCCTGAAATGAATTTTTTGATGATGAATGCAACATTATTCCTCTTATGTCATTGTTGGCATAGTAAACCAAATGTTTTCCTAATTCCAAATGGCCTATATACCAGTCCATTTCAGCTCACTAGTGTCTTTTAAAAAAATGACCTCCAATTTTCCTAAATTCATACATTCCAAGTCCCAATTAATTGTTGTTTGCAGCTTTTCCTCCTCATTTTTTGAGACATGCCCTGTCAGCAAATTAAAGTCCCCAAAGCTTTACTCTCCCACAGGCTTTAGTCCATCTCATCATTTTGGTTGACTCTGCTTTGAGAAAGAAAGTCCATCACATCATTTTGGTTGACTCTTTCCCAGCTATATTTTGAGTTCCTTCCAACCTGAGGGGCTATCTCCAGCACGATCTCACAATGCTCCGCTTCTAGTCATTAGTTTGTCAGTAGCTGACAATATTCTTATACTAGCCACAGGATTTTCAGTGGCCACTCCACTCAAGTGGGCAGTCGATTCCTTTTTTGCAGTCTGTTCTTAATCTGGAGGTTCTGCTGAAACCTGATCACTTTGGGTGACCTTAACATTTGAAATGCTAGTGACATAGCTTCTAGAATCACCGCAATACACAAACCACCACAATATTAAAAACTGGCAGACAAATAGTGGAATTATATTAAAAAAATCAATAATAGAAAAAAATCTTGAAAAGTTCCCATGTATTTAGAAAAAAATGATAGTTCTAATAATCATTGTTCAAAGAAAAATTGAGAGAAATTAGAATGTACTTTGATCTTGTATTAAGTAGTTTATAGAATAAAACATTAAAAATTATGGAATATAGCAAGTGATTAATCTCAGACTGATGAGGTAAAAGAGAACACAGATTACAAATAACAGGAATGAGAGAAATGACATTTATTTCAGATATTAAAATGAAAAAGTATTTAATATATGAGGATGGGGAAACATATCTATGTGCATATATTAATAGGTTTAGTATTAAGGTAGCAGAAGGACATTGGGCCTCCACTCAAGTACTACCTCAATGCAAGAATATTTTCTTCTATTAAATTATTATTCTATGATGCTCATCTTCCCGACACAACCGTTAAGGACAAAGCGGGTGAATAAGCAAATGTGGTGAAGAAAACTGATGGTGCCCGGCTATCAAAAGATAGAGCATCTGGGGTCTTAAAAGGCTTAAAGGTAAACAAGCGGCCATCTAGCTCAGAAGCAACAAAGCCCACATGGAAGAAGCACACCAGCCTGTGATCACGAGGTGCTGAAGGTATCAAAGAACAAAAAATCCTATCATTGTGTGCTCACCTCCATGATACAATCGCTGAAGACAAATGCGTGCATAAGTAAAAGTGGCGAAGAAAGCGGATGGTGCCGATTATCAAGAGATAGTGTCTGGGGTCTTAAAGGCTTGAAGGTAAACAATCATCTAGCTCAGAAGTAAGAAAGTCCACATGGAAGAAGCACACCAGCCTGTGCGATCACAAGGTGTCAAAGGGATCGAGTATCAGGCATTATCAGAATAAAAATCTTACCATAGTGAATGAAGGGGGGGAGGGAGTGCTGAGTGGAGACCATGTGTTGGCCACTGGACGTTTCCTTACAGAAGGGTCTCAGGGAGGAGACGAGCCAGTCAGGGTGCGATGTAGCAACGATGAAAAATACAGCTTTCCTCTAGTTCCTAAATGCTTCCTCCCCACCATCATGATCCCAATTCTACCTTACAATTCTGGCTAGACCGGAGGATGTACACTGGTACAGATAGGAACTGGAAACACAGGGGATCCAGGGTGGATGATCTCTTCAGGACCACTGGTGTGAGTGGTGATATACTGGGAGGGTGGGTTGGAAAAGGGGAACCGATTACAAGGATCTACATGTGACTTCCTCCCTGAGGGACGGACAACAGAAAAGTGGGTGAAGGTAGACGTCAGGCAGGGAAAGATATGACAAAATAATTCATAAATTATCAAGTCTTCATGAGGGAGGAGGGAGCGGGAAGGGAGGGGAAAATGAGGAGCTGATGCCAGGGGCTTAAGTGGAGAGCAAATGTTTTGAGAATGATGAGGGCAATGAATGTACAAATGTGCTGTACACAATTGATGTATGTATGGATTGTGATGAGGTGTATGAGCCCCCAATAAAATGATTTAAAAAAATGACAAGGTAAATGTCTGAAAACTTTTTTGCCAATACAGTCAACAATTTAGATGAATTGAGCAAAAATGTCTGCAGGGACGCAGAGACCAAAACTCCCTCAAAAGGAAATCAGATACTTGAATAGTCCCAACTATAAAAGTATGAATTTACAACGAATAAAACCATTTACAAAGCAAACTGTAAGCCTTGGTAGTTCCATTGCTGAATTCAACCTTATGATTTAAGGCAGACAACTGCCGTCAAGGTGATTCATTCACCTCGTAGCAACCCCACAGGGACAGAATGTTTCCATAGGTTCCAATGTTACAGAATTCAACTGCCAGATCGTCCTTTTCCTGAAGAAAGGTGATCATACTTGGTAAGGCAACACCAGATCCTGGGAAGGACATCATCCTTTTGAAAATTGGATGAGTGAAAATGAGGAAGACAATAATATGAATTGACAGTGATGTCAACATTTAGTCCAAATATAGAAATGATTGTGAAGATGGTGCAGGACAGGGTTGCAACAATTAAATATTCATATGAACAAAAGTGAACTTTGCTTCACACAATGACATATTAGGCCTAAATTTAAAACCTCAAATGTAAGCGAGCTGTGTCCTTGGGTTGAGCCACATATAATAAGGTATGGTCCGGTCAAAAACATAAAAGAAAACAATAAATTGGACTATACACATTTGTAAAATGTTTCATCTTTGAAGGACATGGAAAACACAAACCAAATATAGGGAGAAAATATTGCAGATACAAAAATATTTGTATCTGAGAAAGGACTTGTATCTAGAATATATGAAGAACTCTCAAACTTAAAAAAAAAGTACTAAAATATGGACAAAACTTCAGACACTTGACCCAAGCTTTATGGTGGCAAAAAACACAATATACTCAACATCATTAGTTATTACAAAATGACAGATTAAAGAGGTACTTACTGTATATATACATATATTTAAATTTAACTGATTGCATGAAGTATATTAGTGAAGATGTGAGCAACTAGGATTCTCACACGTAGTGGAAATATGAAATTTCACAAAAATGTTTAAAATGTAAAAAATATGAACCAGATATTTCACTTATATATATACCCTATGGTGACGTGAAACTATTTATGGCTCTCCTGTCTTTTTCTAATTCCCACCAAATAAGTAGCCCATACAAATAAAGCAGAGGACACTAACTTGGGGACTGGTCAGTTTTGCCGTCCCTTTAGGTATGAGTCCTCTCAGAATCAGGGACAGAGAGAACCCCAGGATCATTAAGACCTAAGAGCAACCAGCAGAGCACTAAGTGGCGGTGGCAGTGAGGCACCACACGGTTGTGCTGCTGAGAACATGCAATGGTGGTGCAGCCTGACAGGGAGGCTTCCTGGCACAAGGAGGCAGAGGTCAGGGGACTGTCTTGACTGACAAAGACTTAGTCGCTGGCTGAAAAAGAGACACAGCTAGGGATCAATGATTGTATCTTTAATGTTTTCTCATCTTGGTTTGTGGATAACCTGTTAAAATTCCTAATAAACCTTCATAATGGTGAATACTGTCTATGAGTTCCATCTGATCATCATTAACAGATTATTGAGCCCCAAAGAGAAATGTTGTGGGTGGAGGAGCTGGGGTCAGACAAGGATAAGAACGTGGAAGGTAGAGGCGGCATGTCTGGCCTTTGTCTTGTGCATTTAAATGGTCAGGGGTTGGTGTGGGGGCCGGATTCTCTCTCCCTTGTGTAGCCAAAGGGCACCTGTGGCCCCACACCAGTCCCTCACCCCACCCAAAAGGAAGCAATCTGTGCACACAAAGACCTGTACATGATGTTCACAGAAACTTTATTTTTAATACCACAAAACTGGAAACAATTTTTAGGGCCATCAACAAGTAAATGGGTAAGCAAATTGTACAAAGGAATACCACTTAGCAATCAAAGGAATAAACTATTGATATCTGCAACAATATGGATAAATCTGAAAATAATTATGTCAAATGAAATAAATAATACATGATAAGACTATATAGAATTATTTTAAAAATGTAAACTTTTTGATGTAGTTCAGTGCTCATCTGCAATGGAGGTGAGTTAACTTGCCTGGGGATGTAACCATGGCTTAAGGAACTCTTTTGAGGGTAAATATTTATACTACATCTTGACTGTAATGATCATTTCTTGGCATAACCAATGTGCAGTAAATTTCAATACCTCAGTAAAACTGAAAAAAGTTTAGTAGTTAATAACTAACCATCTATGAAAAATCATTTAGTTTTATTAAAGGAATCAGTTTTATCAATTCACTTCTGTAATATTTGATTATTTTAAATTTTAAATATTGCAACCATATATATAAGCTCATTTTGAAAAATAACATATTGCATTTAAAATTAAAGGAGAACTCAGACTTCACAGCAAACATCAAAATGTCGTTCAACTTCCCACAGATGAGCTCATTCTTATTTCTTTGTGTGTGATTAAAGAAGATCAAAATTATGTGCAAGAGTAAACTTGTCAGCAGCCCGTTTGTCATCATCGCCACTGAAATCCTACTGGCTGACCTTTCACTCTTCCTCCTATGCTTTCACTGTTTGCCCCGGGGCGAGTTCCTTCTGACAGTGGGCTTTTCTTTTGGCTTTGTGATCTTCAACTAGCAACAGAAAGATGAAAAAGGTAGACTCTGGAAAGTTGTTGGCACTGCTGAATTCAGTGATACCTCACCTCATGCACTTAAGAATCTCACAGAAACCTAAGGAAATCTAAACGTATCTTAAAGAAGCAGGTATGAATGCTAGGCAGCAAAGTTCTTGCTATATTTGAACAGTTGCTAATTACAGTAAAAAAGTATGTAAACAGATAAAATGCAGGAGTGTAGCCTGGTTACAAAAAAATACTAACTTTTAAAAAGTTACCTGGTTAAATCCCTAAGAAAACCCCATACTTGCTAGTTTTGCTCTTTCTACTACTTAAATGGGAGTTTTGTTTTTTGGTGGTGGTAAACATGAAGGAGCGTCAAAAAGTTTGATGACAATGTAATGAAAAGATAATAGAATCTACTGTGAACTTCTAGAAGCCCTCTTATAGATCCCATTTCCTATCTCACATACTAGCTCTTGAAAATTCCCAGTAATCACCTGAAAGCTATCTTTTATAATTTGAATACTCAGTAAAGAGATTTCAAAATATTGGAGAAACAATAGATATGCTTTTCGGAAAATAAAATTTTTTTTTTTAGTGTCATACCACTTTCTAGCTTTCCATAAAAAAGTTCAAGGTGGTAAACTACAAAGTATATGGGTATGGCTATCTTACGATCCTAAAATTCCTTTGAAAAGTCAAGCTCAGCATTTCTAAAAACCAACCTATGAAGTGGATAGCTAGTATTCTCTAACAGAAAATTGCCTTCAGTGGGGAGGGAGGGGAGGAAAGAAAGGGGGAACTGATGGAAAGATTGATGCACACCCCTCTCCCTGGCAGGGGGATGAATAACAGAAACGTGGGTAAAGGGAGACAGCAGATGGTATAAAATATGAAAATAAAATTAATTTATATATTATCAAGGGTTCACAAGGGTGGGAGGGGAAAAAGAGGAGCTGATACTAAGGGTTCAAGTAGGAAGAAAATATTTTTGAAATGATGGCAACATATGTACAAATGTGCTTGATGCAATTGATGTGTGGACCGTTACAAGAGCTGTAAGAGTCCCTAATAAATGGTTAAAAAGGAAAAAAAAGGGAAAGAAATTCACCTTCTTTTTGTATTGCTTTAAAGAATTGTGCTTTTAGAATTAAACTTGGGAGGGTGGAGAGATAGAAAGCAAAGACATCTGAACAAGGCACAACTTGGTTCTTTCAATTTTGAGAATTTTCTATTGCAGTAAACTCTTTTTAGCTGTTGAGTGATGCCAAGGCTCATCAGGTGAGCCTTGACACCAACTGTCAATAGTCTCTCCTGAGTAGATGCCCCAAATTTGAAATATGGAGAACAACTAATACTTTTATATAGCTGGGACTTTTCTTTTGTAATGTTATAAGGGGTGCTTAAAAAATTCGTGAAAAGATAATGAAAATGTTGTACAGTTTGAAGCCCTCATGTATATGTTGCATTAGTGCATTTGATTTAAAGTTACTTTATTAGCAATGTCAACATGCTCAATATTGAGTAGGATTTTGTCAGAGTTAAAATTCTTCTTTAAGAGTTTTCTTGCATATGCACATACTGTTTACATGCAAACGATGACAAGTATATTTCTGTCCTTGTTCAGATAACTCTTTGCTTCTGTGTAAATGGATTTCTACAGAAGTGATCCAAAACCATTTTTATTTGTCCTCGTATCCTACAGTACACCTTTTACAGAAGAATGTTGACAGCGGTAAAGGCCTACGATGAGCATGTCAACAGGACCTTGTGAATGCACACCCAGCCTCCAAAAGACATCTATAAGACGGTTCATGTACAGATCTGACTGAATGGCAATGGGATAGTCTTTGGGTACATATGAGGGGGCATCAAGAAATGTGGGCAAGTGGAGTTTAAGTGTAAATCTGCCAATGATTTTTCTAAGCTGCTACACATAAAGTGGGCCATATTAGTGTGGTCTGCAGTAGAGTTATATAGGTGGCATCTTAGCCCCAAACAGCTCTCGCCTCACGACCTCTAGGTTTACTAACTAGGTTGATACTTCTAACAATGATTCTGCTATTAAAAATAAATAAATAAATAAACAAACAAACACCAACCCAGGGGGATGGGCAAAAGACTAACCCATCACAGTTTTGTCTTTAAGATTATCAATCAGAAATCTTCTGTTATCATACACACTCAAATTAAAAATAATCTTAGTTATCCCCAATACTGAGAATAACCAGTAATTAATAAAATTCTTTGCTGGCAAAAACTTTCCTAGGAAACACAAGGTGGGGGTGTCAAGGATGGTTGAACTCTTCCGTATATAAGCCACCATATACATTGAAAGGCTCTAGAGACCTGCGTGTTAGGTAGCTGAGGCTTTATGCTCTGGTAAAAAAAATTTAAATGTCAACCAAGTAACTATAATTCTTTTCCGTTCTAACACATATTCCATTTTTCCTTTAAGGTAAATAAGCTGATGTTTATTTGGATGATAGGACTGGACTGTAGGCATTATGTTTCTACTTTTCCTTCTATGGAACGCAGAAGAGATAATAGAAATAATACATCTTAAAATAAAATGGCCCATGGAGCAAACCATTCAATATAATTAACCTGTATATAATTTAATAGGAAACATCTACTGGTTTAGCTGTGTCTATTTCCCTAGATTAAATTAACCGACTGTTCAAACACATTAGTTCATGAAACAAATGATCAGTTTTACTTTCACTATCTACTCCAACAATGAATAAAAGTTCAAGGACGAACATTCTTAGTATGCAGCAGCTTTGCTATCTGCTTCTTCCATATCAAACTCCGCTAATTTTAAGTGAAAGATATGCAACACAAGACCATGAAGTGATCCATAATTAGATTACATATTGCACTTCTTCTTAAGGTTTCAGCTACTCAAATATGTACTTGTAATTTTAGTCTTTGATACTACATTTTGTACATGCTATTCAGTTTTAACTAAGATTACTCTAGAACAAAAAATTCTTAAAATAGCTACAATAGTAAAAGTAGCACTGAAGACTTCTGTCACTTAAATTCAGTTTCCAGAACTTAGATGGAAATACAGTTGGAGGATTCTCACAAGGTAGAATAAAATCCAGCGACATAAAATGGATCTATGGTCCTTTGAAAACACTAGTATGTCTTATCCTAAAAAATACCTGGTGGAAAAGTAGTATAGCATTGTTTTTTGGAAGGCAGAATAAGGAGAATTAGATAGGGTGAAGTAAGCTAAGGACTTTAGGGACCCATAAGAAACTTAACATAGACCTGGTTGAAAACCAGTATCAGTTGTCACAGAAAAGCACCACCCTTGAAGTATAATAATCACCCTGCCTGAAAACTGTCAATCACATAAGAAAAAAGGAAAAAAATAAATCTAAATATTCAATGAGATTTGAATATACAAAGCCTGAAATTTCGCTTTCAACCTGATTGAAAGAAATTTGTAATAGGCAGGCACTCAGTTCTTCTGCCGGGCATAGTTGTGCTTTTCTCGTCCTATCACGCACTCAAATCTGGCAGACCAGGTCTCAGACTATTTTTAATCTAGGACTTCTAAAAGTTTGTGGTAAAACCCTACCTTCAACTCTATTTTCCCATGAATATTTTAAGTCCCCTCATATATGAAAAGGCACAGATTAACTGTCAAACGAACAAAGAAAAGATTTCACATTTTTCTTTTCACATTAATTAACCAACCAACCAAAAAACCAATAAAGTGGAAAACATATACCATAGTGGCCTGGTGCAATACAAAAATACATTTTTGACTAATGTTTCATTCCGGCTTATTTCCAAGGGCTTCAAAAAGATCTGGAAAAATGAAATTAAGAAAATAGAAATTTCACACAAACTTTTAGAAGCCCTTGTAGTAGAAACAACAACAAAAAAACAACCCCTGAAGGTGTTGCAAAATTCTTTCTTAACTGGGGCTAAAATGTTGTAGGCATCTAGTAATTCCCACCTTGATTTTTACTGATTGATAAACAAGATGCTATCACTTTGTTCAGAAAAATACAAAACCAAACAAAAAAAAAATCCCACAGATTGCCAGTAAGATATGCCTAAAAAAATAAGAGAGAAAATATTCAAACAGGATTTTGGTCATCCATACTTTTATCTAATATTCCCAGAAATATGTTCATTGCACCATGCATTTGGGCTCATTTAATAGGAACACCGTGTACCGTGTACCACAAAGTTTAAAGTTTGATGCTTAAGTATGTATCTAGTTTAAGTATATATATTCAGTCCAGCACTGAATTGAATACAAAGAAAGCTGTCAGAGCAGAAACTGCCTTGCTTTTTCTGCTTCTGACAGTCTTACATTTTTCTATTAGTGGAAAACTGCTGAGTTTTCCAGTTGTTGCAAATTCTGGCTTTCAGAGGAATATGGACTAAGGGGTATATATTATCTATTATATGTGTGAAAGTTGCCTCTAAAAACTCACTACTCAAGCCAGGTTGGGGAGGGAGCAAGGATGAAGCGGGAAACGATCACAACGATCTACACAAAACACAACCCCTCCCCCACCCAGGGGACAAAGAACATAAATCTCGGGGGAATGAGATAGTGGTTGGTATAAGATATGAAAATAATAATTTATAATTATCAAGGGGTCACAAGGGTAGTGAGGGAAGGGAGAAAAGAAGAGCTGATACTAAGGGCTCAATAGAGACGAAATGTTTAGAAAACGATGGCAACATATGTACAAATATGCTTGACATAATTGATGTATGGATTGTTACAAGAAGTGTTAAGAGCCCCCAATAAAAATATCTTTTAATAAAAAAAAAAATAATTTCACTCCTCAAAACAGTGATAGAATATAACTAATTAGCTCTCTAAAATTTCATCACAAACTCCTTTTGTCTACTTATGGGTTAATATTTGAAGATGGGTGCAATATTTTCTAAAAGATCTTATCCTATAATTTCTTTAGGATCACATTTAAAGGTCAGAGCTGGTTAATTAAATACTAAAAATACATGGTACAATAATTATACATTTTATATCAGCCTATACATCATAGGCTTACTGTATCAGATAAGCCACCTACCTACGTAAAGATAAAATCAACATTGATTAAGAAAGATTTGTGCCAGCAACGACGTTGGTAGCCAGACCCTCGCAGTGGGGCAGCGTGGGAGAAAAGATCTGATAGTCTGCTCCCTGAGATTACAGAGCAGATGACCGCTTCGTCACGCACCAGCACCCAGCAGCCTAATACTTATGGCATACTGGACATAAGGCTGATGTCATAGTCTAGATATTCCGGAAAAATGAAAAGTCCTTCAGTTTCAGAAAATGATCTTACAGAATAGAAAAAATTCGGTACAAATTTGGTTTCTTTTTCATATAAGACTTACACATATGAAACTTTAAAATGAAGCTAAACCACATAATTAAAGTTAGATTACAGAAATCTAATGGTAATTATATAAATAAGAATTTTGTACAAAAAACAACCCTTGAAATTGTGTGACAATGGGCTTGAAAATGGAGGGTCAATTTTCGTTTAATTGTATTAATAAGGGTAACTGACTTGGCGTTCACCCTCTGGCAGTGAGTACCATGGACAACAAAAATTTATTTCTACTTGCCTCTAAAGTGTTGCCTTAGAAGTTTAAATTGCATTTTCCTTTTTAAAGATGAAAATGCTTTTACATTCAAGCATTGTCTTGACACTGCATGAAGAGGATCCTTGGTGGACCAGGTGAAAGTGCTCTGTTGCTAAAAAAGGCTGCTGGCTCGAGCCCAGGAGATGCTCTGTAAGAGACGTGGCAAGTTGTAGTCTACCCTATTTAGTTTCTATGAGCTGGAACTGAAGATGGATATAGACCGTCCTAGATAAAGATTCAGAGATATCAAAAATTACCTCCACACTGATGCTTGCCCTTGACTACTGTTCCCCCAACTGTTTTCTATACGTAAAGCTTGTAATTTAAATAGAAAACCCCAAATATACTTTTTTATATGGAGACTTTATTCTCATTCCCCCCAAAACCAAACACCCACTGAGTCGTTTCTGATTCATACCAACCCTACTCAGGGTTTCTGAGGCTGTGAGTCTTTATGGGAGCAGACAGAGGTCTTTCTCCTATGAAGCAGCTGGTGAGCCTGAACCAACTGTGTGGTTAGTGGGCAGTCAAATGCTCACCCAACAGCACCATGAAGAGCAAACATACCGGGATGGGGTGGGAGAGCGATGTTTCTGAAATAAATTAATTTCAATTGTATTTATAATTCTTTGTTTTTTAAAAGTAATTTAAACAATTGATCATTTTATTGGGGACTCTTACCAATCTATGACAATCCAGCATTCAATTGTATTAAGCACACTTGTACATATGTTGTCATCAACATTTCCAAAACATTTTCATTCTACTTGAGCCCTTGAATCAGCACCTCTCTACCTTCTCCCTCCCCCATATGATATAATTCTTAGGAACATTTTTTTAGATGTTTAAAATATGGGGGGGGGTGGTGGAAAGTAGATTGCTTCAGTCAGTTTTTCCAAAGGTTTAGGCTCTTTAAAATCTTTTTTTAAAAGGTGTCATTATTAACTAATAGTATTACACTTGAAAATTTCCCACAAAAACAGGACATATCTTTCTTGGATAAACGTTAAAGTGCACGTCGTCTTTTTTGCGTGACAAAAACAGTTCAGCGCAGTCATACTATATGGTTGAGAAATAACCTGATTACAAATTTTGCTTAGACTGGTCTGTATTTGAAAAAGGATAGGACTAGTATTAAATAACTAGAAAGTCAGTTCTTTTACCAATGTTGTTATTAACACGTAAATAAACACGGCGAATAAAATGTTTTCCTTGGTTTTACAACTCAAAAGTACTATAAGGACAGAGCTTAACTTAAACAGGCAGCATAGAAACCGACTGAGACTTAAGAAAAATCACACTTCTCTCAGGCAGAGATAAGATTTAGGGCCAGGTCAACTGTGATCTTATTTAGCTATTATATTGATCAGTAATCAGTTTTCAATGGCTGATTTTCAGATGTAAATTACCAGTCCTTTCTTCTGAGCATGTTAACTATTTGCACATATAAGGAATAGACTGTGCCTAGGAAAAGTAACATGCAAAGTAGCTGCATGGTTTGTAAACACCCCTACCACCATATTGTACATGTGAATTGCACAGACAGGGTTGTTGTCTTTAAAATCCATTTATATCTGTAAATAACAAAGAAGCACTGTGTTAATATTTGAAAATACACACTATATGAAAATGACAAGGTAGTTACAAGGGGTTGGCGGGAGGGCAAGTCACAGACTAGAAAACAGACAAAAACAAAACAACCGGACAGAAGTATAACTAAAATAGAATACATCACGAGCAATTTATGTTCATTTTAAACTCATTACCATAATTTTCCAGGGAACTTCATTATCAAAACCCTCAGAATGATTTATGAATTTGTCCGCACTCTTTCAGGCGGTGCAATCAAACCTTAGTATGGATTTCATTGTAACACATGGCTCTCTGATTGCTAAGAATCTGATTAAACTATAGAGTATATTTAATGAAATTTAATACTTATCGATTCAGGAACCACCTTTTCATAGACCATCACCCACACTGCTTTACGGAAGTTGAGAATTAGTGCTTTCAAACTCACAGCAGTACTGTCAGTACCTTCTATGCTTCGGCAATTTAAGCCCATGAGAACCCTCTAAGTCTGTGCCTCTGACAACTAACTATAACAATTTGCTAAAATCCGAAAGCTAAAAATAGCAATACAGGAAAACCTTTTAAAAAAAGGGTCCATATATTTAGATTTTAATGTATGACGGTCTTTATTTACAACTTTATTGGCAAAAAGAGGAACAAATTTAACAGTTTAACACAAGATATCACAACTGATCTTATCAGCTCAAGGGTCCATCTCAAATGTTCATCTAATTGTCCGAAGAGGACAACACTGACTCTGCATATGCAATTCCCTTTATGAAGTACAGTGCTCATATTTTAGGCAGCCTCTTTTATAAGATATAAATATAAAGGAAATGAAATCACTCAACAACGGCACTAAAGGAAAGATGTTTTATATTTAGATTTCTCTTGTTTCTGGAAACGCATGCCCAATGATAAACAAAAGTTGGAAAAGCAGTTACACTTCCTACTTGAGTGGACAGTTATAACCATCAATCATTTTCTGAAATGACCATTATATTTCAATTTATCACGAACTACTCTGAACTTACTATGAGATGTGGTCAAAGTCAGGAGAGAAGACGTAAGGAGACCATTCCTGTTTTGGGAGAGGGTTAGCCCTCCACAACCAGCATGGGAAATAAACATTTTGTTGAAGAGTTCTAGGTGGAAAAATTAATGTAGTCAATTTGAACTCATGCTGAGCTGATTTCATTTGTTCATGAACTTGTTTGGGGTCATTCATCTAAATCAAGAGTGTTTAATTCTTCTTCTAGTTCATCCAAATCTTCCCCGGTGAAAAGATTTTCATCAACAGGAACAGCATCAATAGCTCCATTTTCCTGTGCCTCTTCTTCGTTATCCTCTTCCAAGTCACTTCTTTCCCCATTTTCTGCCCTGCCTCCAGAAGCTTCACTTAATTTGTTTTCTGAAAATAAAAATAGAAGTCAGTAAGGCCTAAAAACAGAAAACATATTTCACCAGTCAGTGGGCAGTCACAGATTGGTGTTAATAACCCTTTTTCTTTTCTATTAAAAACATTTCCTGGGATTAATCAGCAAAACTGACCTTTTCTGAGTTTGTTTGTAGAAATTACTCATAACCAATTATGAAATATTATAGCCATTTGAGTAATGGTTCATATGTTTCCTCAGCGTAAGATCTGCTTTATACTCCTGATAGAACTAGCCACGCCAACCCCACACTGCATTTCATTGAAATAACTTTCTAACAAAGTGCATGAAGTAAGCTTAAGCTATTTTAGGTTTTGTGTTCACAAACTAGTTAGGTCTTACTAGAGTAAAACAGTAAATGGTTACAAATCCAGACACAGTTCATAATATTTCTTCAATTGTGAAAAATAAACTCAGGATTAGTTACTTTTCCATACAGACAATAGTTGTGTGAAAAGTTGGGGGAAAAGTTGCCTTTTCTTGTTCAAGGACATCAATGTTTAAATACAGAAAAATTTTAATAGTCTAATTGAGAGTATAATCATTTCAGACATCTTTGGTGAGTCTTCTCGTTCATAACTTCTAAAGGATTTACATTTTTGCAATGAGGCCACCAGAACCTTACTTCTCAGTGGAGCATATTATTCTGCCTACTGGTATTAGTACGCTGCATGATAGTGTGCTCAGTTCACAGGGTCAGTCTCCTTTAACAGTAGATGAGGAAAATGTTAGACTTACCATCCTTTTCTGAAGTATATGTGCTGAATCTTTCAAGACTGGCTACGGTAATACCTGTTTCATCTACATCTCTTGGAATGTACAAGCTTAAATCTATGTCATTTACATTCACAGAATCATCAACCTTTAACGTAAAGAAAAGAAGGTTGTTATAAAAAATTATTTGCCATCAATCACTTGCCTTTCATCTCTGACATTTATTTTAATGAAGATTATTACTAAATGAAAATATTGACAAAATTAATTTGTTTTCCTAGATATATGAAAATTCACAATAGTGTCACATTGAAGCTTCTTCCTATGGTAGCACATTTTTACATGCTGAGTGGAAGCCTATAGATTAAAGAGTATCCTATGGTTGGAGGTCGAACTTGAACTGAAACAGTCTGAGTCTCCTAACCATGTTACTTTATGGTGTCTAATTAACATGAAAATAACGAGGCAATGCTTCCTCTTACCTCATCGCCGCCTATTCCCTGGGTGTAACGGGTATCATCTGCTTCTTCATCATCATCATCAACCAGTTCAGGACGAAATTCAAACACCTCACGACCACTGATCTATTTAGGCAAAAATGTAGCGACTCAGTACAAAATTTAAGCATTTCTTGGTCACTGAGTTGAGACAGACATGTGCTTAAAAAAGGACAGAATTTTGCAAAACATGGAAATTAGAAAGTTAAAAAAATCTGCTCAGGTGAGTGAGGAACGTACCACTAATGCTTTCCCTGCTTTGAAGTCTGCTTTTCTTCTTTCCATATCTTGCTCAAGTTTATCAATCTTTTCTTGTCTTTTCCTTTTTTTCCATGCAAGAAAAGATTCTAGGGTGATTTTGGTAACATTTGGACCTAGGGCAGAACGCTGCAGAGATAAAATGTTAATTTTTTCCCCCAAAAGTTACCTCTAATGGTGTTTAGTTCATGGTTTTCTCTCAGTGGAGCCACACAGAGACTTAAAAATAACTGCGAAGACACACTAAAGGCAAGTCAAGTGATTGAGCAAAATGAGCACCCGGAGACATAAACATTTCTAAACAAGATAGAACACATTATTTTGAGGTAGAATTCTTTTCAAATTGAAAGTGACCCAAAATTAATGTTGAAAAATTGTTTAAAATAAAAACAATGCAAAAATATTCAAGTTTTATCTGTGCGCCACAGGATTATCAGAAGAAAAAAAACCCTCAACAAAAAATACCAACAACTCAGGGCCATCAACAATGAGAGTACAGCCACCAGGAGGATTAGGGGAGGGTGGAGGGAGAAAGGGGGAATCGATCACAAGGATCAACCAATGAGAGGGAGACAAACAGTGGAAAAGTGGGGTGATGGAAGACAATGTGAGATATGAAAATAATAATCTATAACTTATCAAGGGTTCGTGAGGGAGGGTGGGCAGGGGAGGGGCAGGAAAGAAATGGGGAACTGATGTCAGGGGCTCAAGTGGGAAGAGAATGCCTTGACGATGATGATGGCGGCATATGTGCAAATGTGCTGGACACACTGGATGCATGTATGGATTGTGGTAAGAGATGTTAAGAGCCTCCGATAAAAGTATCTTAAAAATACCAACAATTACTCAAGACCAATAATCAGGTAATAAAAATATAGAAAAAACACCTGAGTATCTGCTACATTAATGCCATCACATTGATATTTTTATAACTAATAGATGGTCAAACTAGATACAAAACTACCTGGTTAGTAGAGGAAGAAAAGGACAAAAATGGTCACACAACCTGAAGAATGTCACCAATGTCACTGAAATGCACATGGAGAAACTGGCATGTTTTTACTGTGTGGATTCTCCATAAAATAAAATAGAAAACAAACTTACGTGGTCTCAAGTATATAAGCCCAAATCTATTTCTAATACTCTGTTAACTCACAGATAGAACTATTTGTGTTGGCCCAGACATGAGCAATTGAAGCTTTTCTTTGATCAGATTCCTTCCTCTGTCAGCAAAATATGTTCACAGATCACATAAAATGTGCAACTGAAAAATGGAGTTGTCCCTTTCCATCCATGTTAAAAATAAGTAAACTGACAAAATATAGATGGAAGGGAAAAGATTTAAATCTACAAGTCCAATTAATCTGAGCAGTGGCAAAATATTTTTAATGAATTACTGGTAAATCAATTTTAAAGAAATAACTTGATAATTCATTGACCAATATTTCAAAAATTGTTCACAATCCTAAAATCAATGGCATAATTGGCTAATGTTGATGGCTAGGTTTACATATTAGCATAAAAATTTACAGAATAAAGAAGTCTACCTTGAGAAAAAATCAGTTATTTCCCCACCTCCCTAACAGTATGGTATTGCCCCCAAGTGGTAACAAATGAAATTTCAGAGCAAATATTTCTGCCACTTTCATGGTTTGAAAAAGACATGCGTTACCTCTCTTTCAATGAGATCTTCTAATGAAATTTCATCTTCTTTCTCTTCTTTCTTTTTGTCCTTTTTCAACACAAACCCAGGGGGAAGTGCATGGCGATACATACACAGATCGCCCCCCCCAGGGCACACCCAAAACCAGCCGTACTTGTTGTTCTCAATAGCTTCCAGGAAATGCTTGCACACCTAGAGACAAGGTTATGCACAAGCAGTGGCTCAGTGTACTGTGCTTTCAAGGAGAATGTTGACGCAGTTATGGACCAGCACATTCTGGTCACATCCTTAAGCTAACCATTTATATAGAGAAACCTTTTATGTCCACAAATGCGCACTTAGATTACTTTAAAATCCTTGATGGCAAGTTCCCTTTAGAAAGAATGTTTTCCACATTTCAGACCCCATTCTAAATTCTGAATTACACAAATTTTAGTTTTTGTTTAGCCTTAGTAAATGTAGCCCCAAGGTCCGATTTTTATAAATAAAATATCAACAGCCTTTAAAAGCAATCAATTTTGTTTTGGTTATTCTAAAAAACTAATAAAGATGCATATAATAATGCATATACTATTTGAATTTCTTGAAACTAGTCTATTTGCTTCATTTAAGTTGTAAGGCAGCAGATACAAAAAAACACCAAGCCTTTCAAACATTAATGGGTATCAGAAGCAGAGTACCAGGTATAAACTTCATAAATAGAAGGGAAATTAATAATTAAAGCTTGCTTTCACTGTAACAGCTATAGATACATGGCACCCATTTTTAAGAGTACATATTCTGGAACACTAGAACCACGGTATACCAAATAATTCATTTTGAAATTCAAAATAAGCATATTTTACCTGTGTGTTTTAAAGTTTTCTATACCCCTAAAACAGATAAAGTGTAGAATCGGATAGCTTCATAGGTCGGTCTTCCTCAATGAATTCACTTTGCACACACACCCAAAACTGTCTTATCTGAACATGTGATTGCATTGATCTGTATCTGACAAAGGGCCCCGGTGGTGCAGTGGATGCTGAGCCGGGCTGCAAACTGTGAAGTCAGCAGTTTGAAACCCCCAGCCACTCTCCAGGGGAAAAGGTGAAGCTTCCCGCTGGGGTAAGTATTTACAAGCTTGGAAAGCCACAGGGCAGTTCTACTCTGTCCTACTGCGTCGCTAGGAGTTGCAACTGACTCAATAGCAGTTGTGCTTTGTGGAAGATCCTTGGGGGGAAAAAGGGCATTTATAAAAAGCTCTAATTATTTTGTTTTCCAAGGCTACACTGCACTATAACTTACATGGTACATCTTCTAAAGGTAAGTTTCAGTGCAGCTTATCTGCTTTCCAATAACTTCAGGATCGACACAGTAGAGAACACCAGCAGATACCTTGCTACACAGTTCCCCTAGTGATCAATACCACAGCAACTCAATTCAAGAAAAGGACATACTATTTGAGTTTTTGGTTTTTTCTTTTCCGCCTCACCGTGCTTCTTGTTCACTACTTCTTCCAGTTTTTTCTCATCCCAATTATCCATGGTATCTAAATGAAAATGTGAATATTAAAAACTGTAATAATTTTTCTACAGTTCCTACATGACGTTGCATATCTCTTAATAACAGAGAATCATGACTTAAACACATTTTTCTTTAATGTGCCAAACAAAGAAAACCAAACTTAATGCCACGGAGTCAATTCTGACCCACAGCCACCCGTCAGAGAGGGCAGAACTGCCCTGTAGGTTTCTCGACAGGAGAACAAAGGTACGGTTAAATAGTGTCCCGAGTACCCACATTCGTTTCCTACAAAGCAGAGGCAGCTAAAGCGGTAGAACTGGAGGGAAAGGGTGACAAAGGAATCTTTAAGCATTTTTGCTTATATATACATATAAAACCAAGGAGCTTAATGTGGTAAACATAAATTTCATGAAAAAATATATTGCTATCACATTCCTACCAAGACCACAATCTTCTCCAAGCTACTAGATATCCTAAAAGCAAACTAAAAGAACGTCACTCCCCAAAAAAAGTCACGAATTTTTAAGACAATGTTAAATAAAAAAATTCTTAATTACCTTTTTCTAGTTCTTCATCTCTTGCATCAATGTAAACACTTCGCTTTTCACATTTTCTCTCCAGAGTCAAGTCATGCGAAAACTTACACTTATCCCCTTTAGTGCACTGTCCTTGCTTGAAGAATGCACATACCACAGATTTGGGATCTGCGCCTACGTGAAATGATATGTAATATTTTTTGGTATTAAAATCTGCCAGAAGATAAACTATAGCTTACACCTGGGATATAATTTCCTTAGGCTACCTTGCTATCTTCTAGTTACTGAATGAGAATAAAAATATCACTTTATTATAGATTTCCTTAATATTTTTGTAGCACTTTATATGTATTTTTACTTCTTTATTCTAAGTAAAAAAGTGGGCTGGTAGTTAGTGCAAAAAAAAGCAAAATATGAAAACAACTCCATAACCCCTACTTAAGTTGGGAGTTAAAAAGAAACAGAAATGGATGTACACTGCCCAAATTCGGGGGCCTATATAGCAAACACGATTATAGCCTTGCTTTACCTACCACACCAAATACAGGCAGAACAGACTCACTTTGCTTTGTGTGTGTGAAGGGCAAATGGCTATGATACAGTTGTGCACCTCGATATTTTAGATACCACTAATTGGCTTATTGTTTAGAGAGAATATTAAGACAAATAGTTATTTTTAGCAGGAATTACATTTGATAAAAAGAATACTTCTGAGGGTTTAAAGTTTACCTTTGCTTATTTTTTGAGCAGCAACTACTGGTTTGAATAGTTCATTTAGCTCCTGCAATTCTTTCTTCTTGTCATCTTTCTTCAATTTCTTTTCAGCTTCACTTTGTGCTACCTATAATTTAAACCCAAGTTTACAATATAAATTTGATTACATGTAATAAATGGCTTTCTCTATAAAGTTACACGTGTATCACTAATTTAACAAAGGCATTTGCAAGCTTCCCGTACACAGTTCTTATTTCTTAACACACTAGCATGTTAAGCTTCCAGCATATATTAAACACGGTGATTAAACTATTAACAAAAATGGCTATACTTGTATGGATACATAAAATGCTTATTTCAAACAAATGTACAGAGTATTTAGCAGGGTTCTCAATTGGGTTGTTATCCCTAAGAAAAACCCACTCCCCAGAAATGTGTGGGTATGTTTTAAAGAGTAGAGAAGCTATATCCTATGTTGTGCAGACCCACACAAAAAAGAATATCACCCACAATATTAATAGTGCCCCTGTGGGTAAAAACAAAACACTGGCTAAGTCAGTGTAAGTCTTAAACGAAAATAAAAACATGACACATGACATAGTTCCAGGAATATAAATTATATTTAAAATGTGAAGACCTATGTTAGATGTCATGGAATATTAAGATGAGAAGATAAAGGTGCTTCTTTACTCTTTCTTCTTTTCTTTCTTTCTTTTCCTATTGGATAAGAATTTTTTGGGCAAAAGATCTGAGAACCAGAGAATACCAAATCCACAGGTAGAGAGGGACTCCACTGAGTAGGGAAAGCGCTCGGCTTTTATTGACAGGAGGAGGAAGCCAACAGCTTTATCTCCGATCACCCATAAAATGTAAGGAGTTCAAAGGTCAAGAAGAGTGGCCTGCCTTACAGGAATCTATAGGCAGCTGCAAGACGTTTAATTATGCTTATGGATTTTTTGGGGGTGGTGGTGGTGGTGGTGGTCATTTTTAGTTGCATTGTCCACCTGACTATTGATGTCAATTTGTTAATCACAAGTTTTTGTTTTAATTTCATTTCACATGTGCCAAGTGTATGCTTATCTATACAGATGTATCCCACTGCATACCCATGCCATTTGTTCATGTGTCCTTCTGCCAGGTCTGGGGCAGCTGTGCAATATCCTGCGTGCCTGTTGTTGTTTTGTTTGTCATGCTGTGTGCATGCATCTTCGGGCCTGTCCCCTGGGGTCTGTGTAATATAGGGGTGGTATACATGGGGCGGCCAATAGATACATGCGAGTCTCTCTAGACCAGGGGGTTCTCAACCGGTGGGGTGCAACCCCTTTGGGGGTTGAACGACCTTTCACAGGGGTCGCCTGATTCGTAATAGTAGCAAAATTACAGTAATTATGTAGCAAGGAAAATAATCTTATGGGAGGGGGGGGGTCACCCCAACATGAGGAACTGTATTAAAGGGTCACAGCATTAGGAAGGTTGAGAACCACTGCTCTAGACTGTCCTACACGCATGTAGAAACTAGTGACATAGCTCAGAATGAAGATGACCCAGAAGGTCACTCTGCCCACCATGTTGGTAGTGATATGCAACAAGCCCATGCACAGCCTCTGGCAGAATCTCTCACAGGTTGAGGTCTTCTTAGTGTTGGGTGCTCACTGGCTTCCCCCAGGGTAGTCTTTCCACCAGCTATACTGGACACTGCTCTCCTGGGGCTGCATGTTTCTCTCCCAGGCAATTCTGGACACAGTCTCTCAATGATATTATAACAGCTACTTATCTCTAAGTCTACACCCCCACTGCTCCCATCGGCCTGACAGAACTCCAAAGGTGCTTATAAGCTCAGAATCGAGTGTGAAGATATAATAACAATTCTACTATATTGTGTGTTAAGTGCCGTTACTGACACACAAATGCTTAGGAACAAAGAATGCCTATGTGCTTAAATAAACTAAATTGAACTGATAGCTTACAGATGAGCTCTGATATGCAAGACAAGGAATATAGATTAAGAGGAAGATGCTGAAGCAAAGGTATAAAATCAGAACTTCACAAAGTGATTGAGAGACTTCCATTAATCAGAGAATTTATCTGTAAATGATAGGTATGACTCAAAGGTTTAAAGAAAGTTGATAACTTAACCAGGTTGTCTCTTATACATATCGATGGCAGCTTTGTGGAAAGTAGATTCCTTGGAGGAAGTCCAGAGTGAAAGGAAAGGCTCGGAGGTTACCGTACTTGTTACAAGCACAAAAATACAACAGCTTAGAATAGACACTGGTGGGGAATGACATAGAGCAGCGGTTCTCAAGCTGTGGGACGCGACTCCTTTGGGGGGAGGGAGTCAAACAACCCTTTCACTGGGGTCACCCGATTCATAATAGTAGCAAAATGACAGTTATGAAGTAGCAACGAAAAGTTTTATGGTTGGGGGGGGGGTCACCACAACATGAGGAACCATATGAAAGGGTCACAGCATTAGGAAGGTTGAGAACCACTGACATAGAGAAAAAGGAAACGGAGGCGCTCTTTGCAGGCAGAATGGACAGAACTAAGTGACTGAACATGAAGTAAGGGTAAGGGAGGGAGAGTCAATGCTGTTGAACGAGACGGAATACAGGAGGAACAGGTTCCAGGGCGGGGGCTGAGATGAGCTCAGTTTGGGACATACTGAGTATGTACGAGACGCGTGCCGAGCATCTGGGTGAAACAATTTAAAAGGCAGTTAGATATCGATCTTGATTCCTGGAGAGAAGGTCTGGATTAAGAAAATGAAGAAACATCAAAGAAACAGAAAACCAGGACAAAAGTGTCCATAGAAGAGAAAATTTTAGGAAGGAAATGGCCAAATGTCACAAGTAGTTAAAAGATAGCCTAAATCCTGACTAAGACCCCATTGTGGATGCTTAATTAGGAAACCGGGAGAATTTTTCTTTAAACAAAGGAAAAACTTAGGCATGTCAATTTTTTCATAGAATATGTATTTTTTGTTAATTAATCTTTCTAAACATATGTGGGACCCAGGGCAAAAGTACAATGGAACTCTACATATTATTTGATTAAAGGTTTCAGTTGGAAATCAAACAGTATTTGGTCAATAAGATGTGGTCTATCTTTGTACTTGAAAAATAAGCCTTAATGACCTAGAGCAGGTTCATACTTAAAATGTACAAGTCCCATAGTTCCACCCTGTCAACTTCATAAATTGCCATGAAGACTGCCAACCCCAAATCAAAGGCGATGAGTAAGAAAGTCCTCGTAGAGTAAATCCAACTAGCCAATCACGCAAATGGAAAGATACTAAGGAAAATAATGAAATACTTTATGCTTCTCAGATCGAAACATTAAAAACAATTTTAGTACATAGGAATGCACTACCACAAAGGGAAGCATTACAAGCCTTTTGGGAAAGTGATCAGACAATATTTATTAAAATCAGAAATTCATTTTTTCTTGAGCTAGAAATTTCATTACTAAATAATTTATGTCACAGCAAAAAAGTCAGACCACATGTACAATGAATACTGCTTGAAGAATTTCTCTTCATGCCAGAGAGCTTAAAACAAGTTATTTATGAACAGTAAAATATACAGATATATTATATCCATGATTTGGAACATACAACCTTTACAATCAATAAGAGCGGTGTCAAATAGCTCAGGAAGAATATCTACAGGTATTAATTACAAAGAAAATAAGTTGCAGAACAGTTTATAGATTATGATTCCATTTTGACACACACAATTATAGTATAAAATACTCTTACATGAAACAGATGACATATATTACATCGATGGAATGAAATACCTAAAGACTTAAAATGCATTTACCTGACGTGGATTTTGTTGACCAAATTTAACTTGATGAGTAACAGCCTTGATAAACTTCTGTTGCTTTGCTCCTTTCTTATTCTTTAGACCAAAAGTTTTGTCCTAAATGAGAAAAGGCATAAAAATCTTAGCAATTTATATTAATATGTCTAGGGAGATCTAAAATAATTTTCATTTATGTATAAAACTCTTATCCCACAAACAGGCAAGACAAAACACTAAAATGTCATGGCTATGTATGAACCCAAAATATCACCCACAATTCTTTGTCATTCAGCACACGCAATCATAATCATTAAACCTGTTTCTCTTTCTGAAGACTATTATGGAATATCAGTTATTTGAAAGTGTAAAATTGAAAACCAAACCTACCACGCACAGGCCAATTTAGGACTATTTAGGGCAGAGCAGATCTGCTCCATATGGTTCCTGATGTTATAAATCTTTACAGGAGGCAGACAGCCTTATTGTTTTTCCTTCAGAGACACTGCTGACTTTAAACCGCCAACTTTGCCAGCAGGGTTCTGTTGGAGTGTGCAGAATTATTAAAATGGGGTAAGAAAATTGAAAATCAGGCAAACAAAGCAAAACAAAGTCCACTGCCATCATGCCCATTCTGACTCTGTCTGTGGCTGTGAACCTTCATAGGAGCAGATAGCTTCCTTCACCTTTTCGCCCTTAGCTGATGGGCTGGAATCACCAACCTTGTAGTTAGTTAGCAGTCAAAGTTTACTCGTTATACAAAATAAATTACTTGGTTAAAAGGTTTCTCAAACCCAAAGCATGTGAGTCTCCTCTAAAAAAATAATAAAAAAAGAAATTCATCAAGTTGAATTTGATTCATAGTGACTCTACAGGATAGAGTAGAACTAACCGCTCCTTAAGTTCAGCAGCCCTGGATCACTTCCAAATCTTTGTATTTTACCAAGAGCACATTTTTCAAAGACTCCATTGTGGGACCTTGTACTATCGAACACATTTTGGGCTGTACCGTGAAAGGTGAAGAGAGTCCTGGTGGTTGTGTGGGTTAGCTGTTGGGTTGTTAACCTCCAGGCAGTGGCTAACGCCCACCAGCTGTTCTGAGATCCAGATGAGGCTGTCTGTTTCCATCAAGACTTAGTTTTGGTAATCCTATATAGCAGCGGTTATCAACCTGTGGGTTGAACAACCCTTTCACAGGGGTCACCCGATTTATAACAGTAGCAAAATTACAGTTTAAGTAGTGACAAAAATAATTTTATGGTTGAGGGGTCACCACAAGAGGAGGAACTATATTAAAGGGTCTCGGCATTAGGCAGGTTGAGAACCACTGCTATATAGGGTCACTTTGAGTTGGAATTGATGTAGTCAAGAGTGAGCTCAGTTAGTTTTGGTGGCTGTAAGAGGAAAACAGTATTAGGATCAGAACTTAAACTGAGGATGACACAGGACTGAGCAGAGTTTTGTTCTGTTGTGCCAGAGCTGACTCCACAGCACCTAACAACTCCCACTTGCCAATTGCCATCAAGTCGATTCTAACTAGTGACCCTAGAGGATAGGGTAAAACTGTTCCTTTGGTTTTCTAGGACTGTAACATCTTCCTCCCAGAGTGGCCAGTGTATTTGAACCAATTCTTAACCCACTACATCAGGACTGTTCCACTAAAACAGCTATTTTAAATTCAAGTACACCTAAAGGAAGCAATTTCGTTTAAATTTGGAACATTACTATTAATTTGGGACCACAAATATGATAGCAGCTACTACTTAAGAAAAGTTCATTATGCACTAGCAGCTCAGTTTTATGTCTTTTACTCAAGCATCATACTCACTCAATGCCACTAAGTCAATTCTGACACAGCAATGCTTTAGGACAGGGGAGAACTGCCCCTGTGGGTTTCCAAGACTAACTCTTCTAGGGAGTAGAAACCTCACCATTTTCCCAACCTAGAAATAGGCCTGCAAATAAGAGAGTAAATAAATATGTTGCTCAAGACCATAATACAGTATATGTAGAACTGAAATTAATCCAATTAACTGCAAAGTCTGGGCACTTAACTAATACACAAAGCTATGTGAAACATACTAAACGAAACTGTGCATCCTATTCAGCATGAAAAGAAAAACGGTTTTAACAATGAAAACAAAATAAGAGGACTTGGTAAGTAAAGCATACTCAGGTAAGAAACTCTAGAATTATAGTGATTCTACTTAAGCACAGTCATGTCTGTACTTTAAACTTAATGTACTTTTACTAATATGCTAATTAAATGTTGTCAAAGAGCTCAAAATGCTTAACATCACCTTTTGTTCTGTGTCCTATCTGCCCCATCCTGGCAGTTTAATGAGTCCTGGTGGCTAGGCATCAAGTTCACCAAAAGGCTAGTTGTTCAAACCTACCAAGTGTCTCTCAAGAGAAATACAAAACTGTCTACTCCCATCACAATTCAGTTTCAGGAAATCTATATAATCACGAGTTAGAAATGAGCCAGTGGCAGTGGGCTTGATTTGGGCTTCTATTCTTCAGTTTACTTGGGGCTGTTATGCTGTCTCCTATAGGATTAGGTACCTAGCTGAGTGGTGAAGACTCTTGGTTTCTTCCAACACTTTTAACCAAAATCTGTTTTCAGTTCCTTGTCTTCTGCATTACACCAAGTGAGGCTCACTTTGATTTTCCTAGAACTTTGCATAGCAAATTCCTTTGTTTCTCAATGACACAACCCTTGGCAGGCACTCAGCCCTAACTAACTGTTCCACTCTAGTCAGTCCCAAAATCATCCATCCACTTCTAATCTCCACTTATGAGTTCAGGATTTTAGATTACTGATATTAACGATTCCCTGGGTATAGCAACCAACTAAACTTGTTTGGTTGCTAACTGAAAAGATGAAGGTGCAAGTCACCCAGAAGTACCTTGTTTTGTAAATTCTATGAAACACGTCTCTGTCAGACATGGGGCTGACATGTGTCAAAACAACTCAATGACAGCAGTTAATTTCAAGATAAAGTCTATATTTTCTGCTGATTCTTTTGATGCCCCTTTCCAGGAACTATCCTGTCCCAATATGTCCAGATGAACTGTGACAAAGTCCTTACTTGAAAGGAGGATTCTGGCTGTGTACTTCCCTCCAAGATAGATGTTTTTCTGGCAGATCATGGTACTTTAAACATTCTTGGCCAACACCATAATTCAAATGCATAATTTCCCCCCCACAGGTTTCCTTAATGATTTTCCAGCTTTCATATGCATAGGAGGCACCTGAAAATACCAATACTCCGGTCAGACCCACCTTGGTCCTCTATGTGCCATCTCTGTCCTTTAATACTTTATAAAGAGGTCTTCTGGAGCAGATTTGTCCAATGCAACAGGTCACCTGAGTTCCTTTTGTAAAACCTTTTTTACATTTCCCTTTCCCTCTCATTTGAGTTCTTGACGGTTGCTTCTGTGAGCACTAATGGTGAACCCAAATAAAATTAAATTCTTGACAACTCATGTTTTATCATAATGTTGCCTATTGGAGTTGTGAAGATTCCAGCATTCTATTTAGTTGCAAACCATAACTAAGACTGCAAACTTTGATTTTCATCAGTAAGTACTTCAAGTCCTTTTTGCTTTCAGCAAAACTATACTATCTGCATATAGGTTGTTAATATATTTTCTGTTTTTAGCCAAAAACAGCCTGCCATCACCAATGATATCCCTTATTCCAAGTCCTCTCTGAATCCAGCCTGAATTTCTGGCAGCTCTGTCAATGTAATGCTGTCATTTAAAAATGGTCCTCAACAAAACTTTACTTGTATGTGATATTACCATAATTATATTGTTTGATATATCCATATTCACTTAAGTCACCTTTCATTGTAATGTGGATATATATCCAATGCAGATATCTATGGTATCTTCCAGTCAGATGGGCAGGTAGTTGTCTTCCAGATTTCTTGGTACAAGCGAGTGTTTCAGCACTGGATCAGTTTGTAAACTTCTGAAGCCTTATTTCTGATTAATGTCCTTAGCATCATAAGTTCTAGATTATATGATACGTCTTGAGATGAATGTTAATCAATTCTTTTTGATACAGTGACTCTGTGTACTGCTTAACCTTCATTTGATACTTTATGCATTATTTAGTATTTTGCCAATAAAATCCTTCAATATTCTGAGGCTTGATTACTTTTTTCATTCGTTCATCTTAAGATATGCTGATCATGCTCTTCCTTCTTGGCAATGACCCCAGGTTTCTCCATTTTTCATTCTAATTCTTTACTTGGGTCTTCTTTAAATCTGTTCAGCTCTTTTACACCCATCATTTCTTCCATTCATTTTAGCTACGCTACACTGCAGAGCGACTTTCAGGTTCATCTGACATACACGCTGATCTTTTTTCTTCCATCCTTCCTTCCTTGTATTTTAATGTTTTGTTGGTTTTTCCCCCCCTTCGGGTGTAATATTCTCAATGTCATTCCACATGCTTCTGGTTCTTGGTTCATTAGTGCTCAGTATGGCAAATTTTCACTACCATTTCTATTTTCAGCTCCTGATTGTTCTTGTCTAACTTTCACATTTCAATCTATTTCAATTATCAATCCATCATGATTATAGCATCAATTACAGGCTCAAGAAGTTGACAGAATGTTCAATTGCTTCATAACTGGTTTTAGGAGTTGATGAGTAAATTTGAATGAAAGTTACTGACAAAAAGGCTTGGGGGCCACATCTGTTCTCTGTCTACATGCAGAAGGTGAATCCAACTCCACAACAACACAAGGCAGATTGCCACACAACAAGAGGTCACATTATGTAACCCCCCTCTACCCTACTGTGACACTAACCACTCCTCTTCCACGACTCTATTTCTCTGCTGGGCTTGATAATCCATTGCAATTGCCACTCAGAACTCAGACAACCCACAAGCCAAGATCAAAGAGCATTAATGATACAGTCATTGTTCACGGCCTCTCTGTCACATAGTCCCTTGGACTCTACCTCCTTATGCCAGGAAGCCAGCCCTCTGTTCTACCTCACAGCCTCGTGCTGCTCTTTGCTCTGTCTCATTGTCTCCTTGCCCCGGCCTCTGGTCTGAGTGGCATGGCTGCTGCAGCCTCCACCACTTCAGGCAGAGATTTTAAAACATGTTTCCCTGGTGGCTGGTCTTCCTTGAAGGTCCTGGGAATTCTCTCTTCCTGCTTCTGAGATGCCCCATTCTTATACCCACGAATTTCCGTTAATTCACCTCACCATATGCGACCTTCAGGCTCTCCTCGCCAGTGTCTTACATGTGAAGCAGTCAGAGCTTTTCACAATCACAATTTATTCTGTTAATATTTACATTCGAGTCAAATAATGCTACAACGTCACCCCCTCCCTCTCTTCCCTAGACCCAGTAGGAAAAGGACATCATTCAGTAAGGGATCCTTTCTGCAATTTCATTTTGAGACTAAACACATACATGAATACTTGTAAACCGATCACTTCGTGCCATGAGCACTCCCCATTTTAGATAGTCAATTTCTAAAATGCTCATCCCTCTCAATCCATTACTAAGAAAACTTCAGATCAAAGGTTGAAATGCCATACGCATATGCATGTAGAGGCCAGAGTAGGTCATCCCTCAAGATTTCCATATTCCAATTACGGGAGGTTTGCAGATGTTTCTTCCCACTGTTGTGCTCTAACAGCAAATGAAGGTCCTGAAAGCTTTACTCCACCCGCCCTGAGTGCCTTTCAACCTGAGGGACTCATCTGATGATGTTCTGCTATCATTCATCACATTTTTATGGTTAATCCTTTGGAAGCGAACAGCCTATTCTTCCTTTGTAGTCTGTAAAGTGCAGGTGAAATTTATTGTGGTATTTCCCCCATACAAACACAGCATTTTATCTGGCCCAATTAAGTGTTATAATCTTCAGTGAGAGAGGTGCCATGAGCCAAGGTACATTTGATTCTTTGTTCTTCACCATAGAAAATTACTAGTTGGTGCACAAACAGCTTTATGAATACAGAATGGTACAGCCGGGACACCCACAGCAACTTAGAGCTGGCGATGTGGAGTATTTCAAAAGGGATTCCTTCCTTCTCCCCAAGTTTAGAACAGATCCTTACCTTTATGACCCATCTGAGTTTGAGAATGGCGGAAGGATAGAAGGGAAGCAATTACGGGGAAGAACTGGTGCGTGTGTGTGTGTGTGTAGAGACAACCTTGGAAATGAAATACATAGTTTAAAAGTTGGCAATAGTTTTAAGAAAAATGGCTCACTGAGGATCCAATAGCTTTACCATTCAGAATTTCAGCTTACACATAAAACTCAAACCCATTCTCTGTCTTCTCATAGGTAATCCTGCTCCTTTCACAGGCTAGCCTCCATTCTTTAAATGTGGTTTGAACAAGGAAGGGATGGGGAAAGCCATGAGCGCTGAGCAGCCTCCATGTTTTCTTATAGGTAAACTGAGTTTGCTTATTTGAACACTTAGGGTTAAACAGTAGCTGGGCTTGTTCTAACCACACAAATACTGCCCCGCCCCAATATACTGCCTCATGTATGATGGTGTACCCCCATAATACAGAACTGCACGGGGCAGAGTGGAGCTCTCATAGGCCTCATGTAGGATGGTGTACCCCCATAATACAAAACTGCACTGGGCAGAGTGGAGCTCTCATAGGCCTCATGTAGGATGGTGTACCCCATAATACAGACTGCACTGGGCAGAGTGGAGCTCTCATAGGCCTCATGTAGGATGGTGTACCCCCATAATACAGAACTGCACTGGGCAGAGAGGAGCTATCATAGGCATTTTCCCTTCAAGGCAAGCATCCAGCAGTTCACTCTGAGTTAGGGCACCCATTGACATCGCCTGTGAAAGTTCTCTCTGGTCACAGTGAATTTTTCCGTAAAATCAGTTTGGCTTAGGCCTTATTTTTCGTGATGACCGACTTGAGAGCAGCACGACAGCTGTGAAATGCTATTTCTGGCTTAAGAAAAATGGCACAGAAACTGTTGTGATGTTGAACAAGGTTCCAAGGATAGCACTATGGGAAAAACTAAAATGTCTAAGTGGTTTTCTCCTTTCAAAAAAAGGTGAAATGTTAATTGATGACAAACCTCATTCTGGACATCCATCAATTCCCCTAATGGATGAAAATGGTGACTAACAGTGCATCTGTAGTTCCTTCCACCAGGTCAGACTGTTAATCAAACTATCTATTTAGAGGTTCTGAAAAGACTGTGTAACAGTGTGGGACAAAACAGGCCTGAACTGTGGCAGGCAGGGCACTGGTTTTGCCACAACAACGCACCAGCTCACCGCCGAGTCAGTGCACCAGTGTTTTGGCAAAAGACAGCATGCTTTTCTTGCCCCTCACACCTTACTTACCTGATCTCGCTCCGTGTGACTTTTTGTTTCCATGAATGAAGAGGGACATTAAAGGGCAGCAATTTGATGACATAGAAGAGGCGATGAAAAAACAAGGGAGGTGCTGTCAGCCATCCAAAAAGTTGAGTTTGAAAAATGTTTCCAAGAATGGAATCACAGATTTGAAAAATGTATTAAGTGTAATAGAGAGTACTTTGAAGGTGAAATGGTGGTCCTTTATTATTTAAAAAAATTTAAATACATAGCTTTGGGGAAAAGAAACCTTTTTTTTGGGGGGGGGGGTTCCCCTCATTTTCCTTCTATCCATCCATTCGTTACTTATTCTACAAAGTGGTTAATCCAGGTCCAAGCAATTGATAGTTGACTATGGATGAGTTTTTTCATTGGCAAATACTTCCCCCTTTCCATTACTAAGTCCATTCATTCGAGCTGTCTTGCTATTAAACTTTCAGTGTGAGACAGTAAATGAATTAAGCCATTTGAAACTAAAGTCTAACAGAAACCGATACTTTCTGATAGTCAATTCTAAAAATATTAATCCATGAAATTTGGGGGGGGATTTAAAAAGCAATAGAAAAAAGTTATTTTCAAATGGGCAGTGCAGGTCAGTCTGTGATTAATTCCCCTAACTAGTTCTTCGGAGCCCTGGTAGTACAATGGACAAGTGCTTGACTAACAGGAAGGCTGGTAGTTCAAATACACCAGTGGCTCTGTAGGAGCAAAGGTCTGACAATCTACTCCCATAAAGAGTACAGCCTAGAACTCTAGGGCCAGTTCCATTCTATCATGAGGGTCACTATGAGTCATGACTATTTCTTAAGCACAGTACTGAAAAAACAACAAAATTGACTCTACGAACTCCATGCCTAACATAACTGAAAGCTTTGCAATAAGAATTAGCACTGAAAAAAAAAAAGAATTAGCACTGTTTTGCAAATGAGAAAGTGCGATTCATATTCATATGCCCAATGGTATAGACCTAGGAAGTTGAAATATTGGAATCAAACTCAGGTCTGACTACTGTGCTAATGGTTCAGCCTTTCTTCTCTTTACAGAGATCTCAGAATGTCCACACTGTTTAATTCACAGTAAGCATTCATGGCAGTGTCAGTGGAGATAATAGAGGTGGAAAGACAAACAGAATAATCATTTTTTAAAGTCTATTCAAAAGTGCTGTTCTATTAATTTTGTCCAATTTAGAATTTCAAGCTATATACGGATAAAACTTCCTCAAATTAACCAATCTCTAAGATAATCATTGGTTTTACATGTTGAAGTAAACTATAAAAAATATTTTTTTCTACAAAAACTATGAGTGATAGAGATCAGCAACCTATTGGAAGCAGGTTCCAATTCGGTTCATTATAGCTTTGTCATAAAACACATTTTACTTTATCTTTTAACTGTTTTAGTAACGAAAACCCTGATAGCAACAAGAATCTTACAAATCTGTCAAAAGAAGTACAGATCTGGATGACATCTGAGTGGAGAGTTTTAAGCTTTGCTTGTTTTATCTTTCTAAACTCCCTGCAATAGCGGTAAGACTACTGGGTTCAGAGTCACTGAGTTTTAGGGAAGTTCAAAACAATAAATCACTTCCTTTAATTAAGTAGGATACATCTTTTCATAAACATGGTAAAGTTAGGCAGAACACTTGAATCTCCATATAATAAAAACAAATAAACTAACCCAGCCATCAATAAGGAGCTCTGGTATAGGAGTGGATATGTGCGGGCCGCTAGCTACAAGGTCTGCAGTTCAAAACCATCAGCCACTCAGCGGGAGAAAGACGAGGGCTTTCTACTCCCATAGAGTTACAGTCTCAGACATTCAGGGGTTGTTCTAGTATCTTACAGGGGTCACTGTGAGTCAGCACAAAAGCGATAGCAGTCATAAATATGAAATCCTGGAGGTGTTGGGAGATAAATAGGGCAGCTGCTAACCTCAAGATTGGAGGTTCAAACCCATCAGCAGTATCTCCGGAGAAAGAAAAGGGCATCTGTTATAAAGATTTATAGCCTCAGAAATCCAGTGTAGAGTTTCTAGGATTCGGAATTGACTCAATCACTGTGGGGTTGGTTTTGTCATTATCATTGAACTTAATTAATTGAATAGCTGATCATAAAAAAATCATCTTATATGTTAATTGTGGGGGGGATAATGTAGATGTAATGTCACCATTCTGTTAGAATATTTATTTTTGAGTTAAAGAATGTAACTTTTTTGTTGTTGTTGCAGTTTTCATCAATGAAACAAGAGTTGCTTTCTCTTTACCTTAAAAACAATCTAGTTTCTGGGTGTGGGGTGGAAAGGGGAAAAAAAGTCTAGTTTCTCATTGGAAGGAGCCATGAAATGTTTATGTTATCAGTTTGGGAGCTGATGGGAAACAAAATGTGTACAATTCCTAAAAGCTGCAAGACATTCTAATGAACGCCTTGCAAGAACAAGAGTAGTTAAATTTCTATGGTGTCATGTCACCTTTAAATTCATGTCTACATGTGCTTTATACAATTGATGTATGTATGGGTTGTGATAAGAGTTTTATGAGTCCCTAATAAAATGTTAAAAAAAATCATGTCTACATGTAAGTTTTACTTGTAGAATAATAGCCTCTGTTAGTACAATTTTAACTAAATAAAATTTATATTCCTAAAATATCCTTGTCTCCCTGAATGCTGGAAGATCATTATTCTCAGAAATCAACATAGGTGCTAGAATTACAGATCTTCAAAAATATAATAGTATATATCGGTGTGACTGTGTGGGACTTTGACTTCTGAACAAATAAACTGGCACCAAAAATATACAGGTTTGGCCCCCAAGTTCAACGTTAGCAGAATTCTTGTCAGCACTTGTGTTCTTCAGTCATTAAAGGGTTACAGATTCAATGCACATTATGCGTACACATAAAACAAATTCAGTTATGCGTCCTTAATCCAGCTAATGACGCTACAACCTCCTGCTGGTTAATCTATTGATCATGTGCTCCTTACAGGGCGCTGGGTTCTCCTTATGAAACTGTAAACCATTCAAAGGTGGAAGAAAAAGCCATGCAGTAGTAACCTGTTGGCTGGAAAGAAGTAGCAGCACTACTCCTGAGATATTAATGGGCAAGGAAAAGGAGACAAAGGCCCGACTTGAGTCGACCTTCCAGTGAGACGCTGGCCCAAACGCGTTCAGCATTACTTCTTGAAAGATAAGCCTACAAACGTCCTCAGTTTTCTAGTGGAAGGACACAGCCTTGTGATGAGCTCAGGGGGACGCTTCGCACGGGGTTTACTGACGGCGGGCGCTTAAGCAAAGCCCAGGCCGGGCGCGCGTGCAAGCAGCGTCTCTATAGCGATAAGGGGCGGCCAGCGTCATCAGGGGGCTGGAGAAGGGGCAGTGGGCTACACGGAGCTAAAGGGCGGGACACGAGGACCCGGAAGACGCGAGCGGGAACGAAGGAGCTGGGAAGATGCTTCCCTGAGGGCTCGCGAAGTGAGGGGTGGTGGTGAGGTGGGTACTTACTTCGATGATCTTTTCTTTCTTCTTCTGCTCCGCTTTTTTGCTGCCCCCGGCCTGAGCCTGTTTCTTGGGGGGCATTGCGGAGGCAGGTGAAACCGGCCAGAGTTAAGCACAGCTGGACACCGTCACGGCCTCCGGCCCCCCGGCAGGAGTAGTAGGCGGACTTGGGCCTCCGTCCCCGCCGCACCGCGCGGAAGACAAGTCGCTCACTCGTCGCCGAAACACGGCTTTTGCGACAGGTCGGTGCTGCAGTGCATGGTGGGTAGTGAGGAGCGGCGCCCGGAAGCAGAGTTGCGCGTGCGCGTCTTTTGCATCCGCCCCGGAGTGGGGTAGAACCGGACGTGGTGGGAAAATGGCTGCACGTCACGTGTGATGTCGCACGTGCACCTTTCTAGGTCAAGGCAGGCCAGAATCTGGGCGGGTAGGTTGTGACCTAGTGCGCTGGTGTGGACCATGGGCAGACTGTCCTTCGTCATCGCGGGCAGAATCGGGTTCTGCCGGCCGCCTAGGGTCTCCCTTAAGGTTTCCATTCTGGAAGATCACCAGGGGTCCCAGCCACTCCAGGAAACCGAGTTACTTCTCGCTTGGCGTAAGGTTTCAGGGGCAAATTCCTCCAAAGTGGGTAGCGGATTCCTTCATCTTAGTCCGGAAGCGCGCCTGACACCTTTTTCACATAGGGTGACCCTTGTGTGCACTGCGGGACCGAAAAGTGTTTAAGACGAAATGGATGTTCCCTTTCATTTGAAGGATTCCAGAGTGACAGGGATGACAAGGATTAGTGTCCCAAAGCAGGGCACTCAACCTGCCTTGAAGTGTATTAATCACAAATTATCTCTAGCGTTTCAGAAGGTGCATAGGTGATTCTTAAAAACCCCTTTATGAGCTGAAATTAACCAAACTCCTTAGACCAGAGGGCACATCTTAATAGTATTATGGAGTGCTTGTTACATGAAAGGGAGCAAGACAGGGATTTCCATAAAAAGTTACAGGTTTGGAATATCAAAGGGACAGTTCTACTCTGTCCTTGAGGATTGTGATGAATGGGCAGACATGATTGGGGACAGTGAGTTTGGAGTTTGATACAGAAATTGCTTGGCACATCACAGACAAATTATTTCAGAGGCATAGTGGTAGGCGTTTTTATTTTCCTCATTTTATAGACGAAACAGGAAGAAATATGCCAGGTGTGTTGAGAGGTGAGCCAGAGATTATCACTTAAGCATTGGGACTTTAAAGCATATCTGCCCATCACCTAACATTACAAAAGTAGGCTTTGTTTGAAATGACATTTGATGCATGAATGGGGCCTATCAATATCTGTACAAAGAGCACCTCTACCAGTGGGTGGTACAGTGTTTAAGCACTAGTCTGCCAATTGAAATGCCTAATCTGCTCCCAAAGAGATTGTTGTAATTGAACTATTGAATTGTCTGATATGTGAAATATATACTAATGAAATGGTTAAAAAATTGTGTTTCTGTTAGGTGCCCTAGAGTTGCTTCAGACTCAGACTGGAACACTGTCCATCCCGGCACCCTTCTCATCATCATTGCCATCTTGGAGTCCACTGTTGTAGGTACTGGGTCAATCCATCTCATTGAGGGTCTTCTTCTTCAGCGACCCTTTAGCACTGTGGTTCTCAACCTTCCTAATGACATGACCCTTTAATACAGTTCCTCATGTTGTGGTGACCCCCTCCTTCCCCCCAACCATAAAATTATTTTCGCTGCTACTTCATAACTTAAATTTTGCTACTGTTATGAATTGGGCATCCCCTGTGAAAGGGTCGTTCAACCCCCTCCAAAGGGGTCCCAACCCACAGGTTGAGAACTGCTGCCAGCAGGATGCTGTCTTTTTCTAGGGATTGGTCCCTCCTGATACCTTACCAAACTAAGGGAGACAAAGCCCCACCATCTTTGTTTCCAAGGAACATTTAGGTTGCGTACTTCTTCCAAGAAAAATCTGTTAGTTCTTTTGGAAGACAATAGTATAGTCAGTATTTCTTGCCAACACCATAAGTCATAGGAATCAAATCTGTGACCTTATTTATTGTCCAGCTTTGATATGTGTATGAGATCAGTGAAAATGGTAATGTTCCCTCCCACGGGGTGTTTGAAAAACACGGGCTATATACAGCATTTCAAACTAAGGAAAACAAAATCCTCACAACTAAAGCAATCATATCATACTAAACAGAAAAGATTGAAACAGTCAAGGATTTGGTTTTATTTGGATTCATAATCAACAGCCACGGAAGCAGCAGTCCAGAAATCAAAAATTGATTGGGCATATCTGCTACCAAAGACCTCTCCGTAAAGTGTTCCAAAGCAAAGATGTTCCCTTATCCTGTATTATGGGCTACAGTACAAATGTTTTCAATTGCTGGGTGTCTCGGAGTAATTTTTTTAAAGGGGACAGTAGGCCAAATAAGTTTGGTAATTTGTGATCTATACCTATAAAGACTACAGCCTAGGAAACTATGGTATAGTTCTACTCTCCCTTTGAGTTGACTTGAATCATCGCCCACAAACAACAATATCTGAATGAAACAGAATAAGGACTTTAAAGAAATGTACTGTGACCCACTGCACCATCTAGGAACTTTTATTTTACAGAAACTCTTATTTCTGACCCCCCTACAAAACATTACATGGGAAAAAAATAACAAATTGGAATTGCCTGATAATCAGTTCCTAGCAAAGGGTGAAATAATACTTTGGAGAATTCCAAGTTCATGTAATCTGCACTGTTAAAATATATTTTGGATCAAAGGACTTTTTGTGAAGTATAATTTAACCTAAATATTTATCACAACACAAACTCCTTTAAATAAAGCCAGTGTGCACTTCCTCTAAAAAAAAGAAAAAAATGTACTGTGCTTGAGTGTGACTTGTTTAAACTTTCTGATCAGAGCATCCTGGAGCCAAGAAGTCTTTCCTAAGTTGAGTGCCTCCAGAGGCTGGGTATTAGTAAGCAGCTGTAAGCACTGTGTGAAAGTTTTCACTTGTTCCAATCTTTCAAAAAATACAGTAACCTTTTTAGGAATAGTGTCCTCTATATGTCCTAGATGTAAACAAGCATTTTCTTTTTCATCTACATCTGTTACTTTGTGTTGAAGTGTTTAGGGAAATTTCTAAATGATTAATGCAAAAACTCCACCTAAGCTTTAATTTTGAAATAAGTTATAGATAATATGGAATTAAAAATTAATAACAATTTCAAAAAAGCATTTACATAATTATGCATAATCTAAAATTTGCATAATTATTTTACTTTTATAGAAACCCTCCATGAGTTTTATATACTGTTAATATTATTTATCCAAGAGCACCATTTATCTAGAGAAGAGGTTTTAGTCTTTTTTATTTACTTACATATGTAAGAAAAACACTGCTTGATGAGTTCAATTGACTATTTGCTCAGTGAGATTCTGCCTAAGATAGGTGAATTGACCCTAATATGTATGTGAATGGATATATAAAACTATATATATAAAGCTACAGACACACACACACACCCTAGAAGTTGAACAGTCCACCAGATGAACTGCACAGCTCAGGGGAAAGCTGAGAAGGCAGGAAGGGACAGGAAGGAAGGACAGGGAAATAATAAATACAGAAAAGAAGTGGAGAGAGTACCGTTCCATTGGGAAGATTGCAGTACATTTTGTGAAACAAGATCTGCACAAATTGTTGAAGGGAAAGCTTATTTGTAACTGTTCACCTAAATTATAATACAAAATGCAAAACAAAACCTAAAAAACCTTATTCCTTTTACTCCTGTTATTTTAATTGAATGTTAATTGAAACTAAATGTCCACAAAACAAAGAGAGTCTCTTCCAAGGGTTACAAACTCAAATGCCTGGTGGAAGCAGGAAGAGAAACTTGTGTGTCCGGATGAGTGAAAACAATAGGGAATAGTGGGAAAGGGTCAGATCCGAAGGAAACCCCCACTATACGGGAGATCAATCATAGAAAACTATGATAAATTTATCATGCTAATTTACTATTTAGTTCATTCCCCATAGTTATGTCTAGTAGAGAACATAAGAGTATATGTGGACATTCTTGCACTAGAGCCACTAGGCAGTGGGAGAAATGGGAATTCTTTTTTGCAATCAGAACTCAAAGCCCTTTCTCTGGTATTGGAACTCCCTCTGTAGAAGATGAAGTGGAAAGTTTTCTTTTTCTTTCCTCTTTCAGAGCCAGAGGCTAGGTAGTTTACTTAGCTTATGAGAGACAGAATTCCCTTGTCCACAGCAACCTGTGTTAGTCTAGGTAGACTAGAGAAACAAAGCCAGAGAGATTCATATGTGTATAAGGAAGAGCCTTACAAAAGCAATTAAATATTGCAAAAACATCCCAGCCCAGTCCAGATCAAATCCATAAGTCCAAAATTAGCCCATGTGTCCGATACCAATCTGTAAATTCCTCTTCAGACTCATGAAACACTTGCAGTGGCGCCAAATGCAGGAAGGATGTAGGCCAGTGAATGGAAAGTCTTGTGGATGCAGTGGTGGTAGAAGCATTTAGTGCTGGCAGGGGTCTCCACATGGTTCCTTCATCTTCTAAGGCTGGCTGCATCAGGGTAATTCCATCAGGCTCTTTGTCAGTAGTCTCACAAGGAGTGAGCATGTGTCCTACCTCCAGTGAGCTATTTATCTCCTTAGTGCCTCCAAATGAGATCATCAAGCTGCCACTTGATTGACAGGCTAAAATCCACCCCTTCACTCTTAAGTCTCAAATTGCCAACATATGATGTAACTACCACACAACCATTCCCAAGGATTTTGCTTTCTAGGAAATGAGAGAACAACCTAGGCTGAGTTGAGTTTTTCATGGCCTTCGACCAGTCTACAAGTCCAGTGACTGACCAGTGTCAGGAATTGGATGGGCCCTTAATTACATTTTAGTTACACTTTATCTCTTCTTTGTTTTATATCATAAGCCTATTTTCAAGTTTTCCTATGATCCTGTGAGCAGTCTTAGCAATAAAATATTTTTTAACTTAAATTAGAGTTGATCTTAGTTGTTTGCAAGTGGAAACTGTAACATCAACAAAAAATTCCATGGCTTTTATGAGGACAGGAAAGATATGTTTGCCTAGCCTTCTTGGGGATGTCTGGAGGTGTCGTGAAGTAGGTGTTAGGCTGCTAACCACAAGGTTAGTTGTTCAAACCCACAAGTCCCTCGTATGGAGAAAGATGAGGCTCTCTGCCCCTGTAAAGTTTACAGCCTTGGAAATCCTATAAAGTGTCATAATGAGTTGGAAACTACTCAGTGGGAATAAGTTTCTTTTTTTCTTCTTTTTTTAAATGTGTGGTTCTGAGCTTCCATTTTAGCATGAGTAAAGTCATCAAGCACTTAACCTTTTGTGCCACACAGGATGGAGGTAAAATCCAGGGACTGAGCTGACTGGAGGTGAGAGAGGAGGGATGTGGAGTTATAGAGTTGGAGAGGATTTCTAGGTGTTGGGTATGGGCAAATTGATAAATGATGACTGGATAAATTGCACTAACAATGTATAGAGAGCATTTGCTGTACAATAGTGTATTCAGTTTAGATTCTGTTGAATTTGGGATGCTAGTGGAATAGCCAAGAAATCTCCTGGGATATGGATATTTGGGTTGGAAATTCAGGAGAGTTTTGGAACATATGGATATCAAAGGGAATTGGCAACTTCAGGGAACACAAACAGGGCAGGTGGGGCACAAAATAGGAATACAGGGAATAATGTTTAAAAGAAACATTTTAAGAAAAAAGTATTGCAGGGAGGAAGGACAGTGGAACTGTGTCACAGAAGTTTAGGAAAAAAGACATTTCGGAGAGCATATTGAACACAGAATTGGGTAATTTTGACTCTCAAATTGACCTTTAAATGTAGCTTCTCATTGAGAATTATAATGAATTTAAGGGTATCCAGTTTAAGATATGGAGTGGATATTTCAAAGGGTCTTGACCTTTAGCACTTTTTTTTCATGTATATATCAATACTGCCATCTACTGGGAGTTTACATTTGTTTTTGGTGTGTGTGTTTCCATGTATTATATTTGCAGGACAGAGATGTGGCAGTTTGTTTCTGTCAAGATCTACAGTTTTGGAAACCCTGTGGGGCAGTTTAACTCTGCCCTTTTTTGCCCTTTAGGGAAACTATAAACTGGAATTAACTACAGTGGTCTTGGCTGTGGGTACTATGTGTGGGATTATATATAGTTAGCCTCAAGTCCTCCAAAGGGTTGCTTCTGACTACTACTTCCAAAAAACCTGACCTCCAGTTAATCTCTAGCTCTTGAACTTCTTAATTTCTTTCATAATATATACGATAATCTGAAATTAGATGATATTTAGGCTTCGTTATTACTTCATTGGCTGTGTCCTGCCCAGAATAGAAGCGTCATTGCAGCAGGGACCATGGACTTTGGGGAAAGCAACAGCATTTGCACACCTGTCATTTAGAAGGAAATCAGTCAACAAGTTAAATGAAATTAAAGCTGAGAACTAAGACGAGGGAGGCATGTTTTATCCCTATTGACTAGGCAAGAGTGTATTTACTCTGGGTATTCATCTTATGTATTGAAGATGAATTCAATAAAAGTTTTTGTGCCAAGATGTTATGAAGACTTTCCAGTAATCATTCTATGTCAATAAATGTCAAGAAAGTGACAATGATCAATAGACAAAAGAAAAGGAAAAATTTATGGATAGACTTCTGAGGATAAAGATTTCTAATCTAGTGTAAGTTTGTTAAGTTTCTTCTACGTCAAGTCAGAATTGACTTGGTGGCAGTGATTGATACTACAGCTACGTTTGTAATGGTGGAATGAAAGGTCCCTTGTTGTTCGCTGCCATGGAATCATCTACAGCTTATAGTGATTCCATGTCCAACAGAACAGAACATCGACATGCCCTGTGTCACCCTCATGATTGTTTTTATGTTGGAGCTGATATTGTCACCTCTGTGTCCATTCATCTCCTTGAGTATCTTCCCATTTGTGCTGACACTTTACCCCACCAAGGATGATGGCTTTTTCCAAGGACTGGTCTCCTGATAACATGCTTAAATCACGTGTGGCAGTCTTACCATCCTAGCTTCTAAGAAGCATCCTGACTGTAGTTTCTCCAATACAGCCTTGTTTGTTCTTCTGGGAGCCCATGGCTCTGTCAGTGTTCTTTACCAAATGCATCAGTTCTTCCACCATCTTCCTTATGCTTTTCTGTGCTTATGAAGTTCTTGGAAACACCATGGCTTGGGCCACGCTCACCTCAGGAGTCAAAGTGACATTTTTGTACTTTCAATAGATCTTATGCAGCAGGCTTTCCCAGTTGGTTTTCCTGACCGCTGCTTCCATGAGCATCGATTGTGGGTCCAAGCAAAATGAAGTCCTTGACAACTTCAGTTTATTTTTTCTCTTTGCTTATCATGATGTTGTCTATTGGTCAGATTGCGAGGGCTTTTGTTTCTTTAAATTTGATTATAACGCACATTAAAGGTTGTAATGAAGCTTTGGCCTTTATCAATAAGTACTTTAAGCTCTTTTAGCTTTCAGCAAGCAAAATTATATCATCTGCATATGTGAGGTTTCAATGAGCCTTCCTACAAACCTGATGCCTCATTCTTCTTCATATAATTCAGCTTCTTGGATTATTTGTTTAGGATACAGATTGAATAAGTTGGATAAAAGGAGACAACGCTGATGCATACCTGTCTCGGTTTTCAACTCTTGTTCTGTTTGAGTGGACTGTCTCTTGGTCTATGTACATGTTCTGCACGAACACAATGAAGTACTCTGAAATTTCCAGTCTTCTCAAGGCTACCCATAGTTTGTTGTGATGCTCACAGCTGAATGTGTAATCATTAAAACACAAGTGAACAGCTTTCTGGTATTCTTGGCTTTCAACCAATATCTATCTGACATTAGCAATGACAATCTTTTTCCTAAGCCATCCTATAAATCCAGCTTGAATTTCTTACAGTTCCCTGTCAATTTACTGCTCAAATCACTTTAAAATTATGTTCAACATTTTTCCTTGCCTGTGATATAATGACATTGTTGGATAATTTTTGCCTTCTATTGGGCCACCTGTCTTTGGAACAGGCACAGATAGGTTCTCTTCCAGTCAGTTGGCCACGTAGCTGTCTTCTCAGTTTCTTGGCGTAGACTAGTGAATGCTTCCAGTACTACTACAGCTTGTTGAAACATTTCAATTGGTAGGTTGCGGATTTCTGGAGATTTGTTTTTTGGTTCAGATCTCCAGTGCAGCTTGGATTTCCTTTGGTAACATCTTCTCTTCATCCGCTATGTCTTGAAATCCTTACATGTTTTACTACAGCAACTCTCTGAATTCTTTCCATCTTCATTTGATGCTTGTGCATCATTCAATATTTGCCCATAGAATCCTTCAATATTTCAAGTTGAGGACTGAATTTTTCCTTCATTTCTTTCAGCTGAGATACGACCCCATAATCAAACAAAGGTCCTCGAAGCTTTGCTCCATTCACCTAATTAAGGCTAACTTTACTTTGAGGAGGCAGTGGATCTCCAGTCATAGTGATGTGTATGAAGGCATGCAATATGATAAAATCTTTAATCCCCATACAGAATTGAAATAGCATTGGTCTTTTTCAAAGATGCAGGCACGCAACATAAACTTGTTAAAAATTCTTCAGGTCTCTTCCTGAAATAGGTTATTCTAGGGTTCTTGTACAGCCCCGATACTAAACATATTTTCTGAATTAAATTGTGAAGCAGAGACTGACAAATATGTTCATGATATACAGACAGAACATTTAAGATTGAAACAATTTTATAAAGATACACCATGTGTAGGTAACAGCAATATAGCATACAGTTTATGCACGAAGCACAATAGATAAAGTGACTTAACACCTATGGAAGTCAGAGGCAGTTTCTCAGACAAGGTATAATTTGAGCTCCGGAAAATAGGAGTGTGCTAGTCTGGGTAGACTAGAGAAACAAATCCATAGATATTCATATGTGTAAAAGAAAGAGGTTTATCTACAAGAATAATTGAATATTGAGAACATATCCCAGTCCAGTCAAAATCAAGTCTATTAGTCCAATAATAGTCCATATGTCCAATACCAATCTATAAATTCCTTTTTAGACTCATGAAACACAAGCAATGATGCCAAGTGCAAGAAGATCTTAGGCCAGTGGGCTGGAAGTCTTGTGGATTCAGTGGCGGTGAAAGTATTTCAGTGCTGGCAGGGATGTTCACATGGCTCCTCCAGTTCCCAGGGCACAGAGTTTATTAGCATAGTGCCAGGTGTCTTGTCAGTAGTGTCTCTGAGGGAGTGAGCAGAGAGTGTGCCTCCCACCTCCAAAGAGGAAATACAGGAGTTCCCAGAATCCTCAGCCGAAGGCCATGCCCACACAGAGGCCTCATTGGCTGTGACCTGATTGATAGACTAGTCTCTATCCCTTCAGTCTTAATCCTCTCAAGTCCCAAATTGACACCAGATTCTGTAACTACAAGGAGTTTGCCAGGTAGAGTAGAGACTAGAGGTTAATCTAGGCAGAATAACTTGCATATGCAAATATTTGGATGTGTGAAAATACACATATTTAGGGAATAATGATTTGGCAAAGGTGTGTTGAAAAAGTACAGGAGAAGCTAAAATTATTAGGTTCACATCTTGAGAGGCTTTATTATTTTAGCATGTTTGAACTCTGAATTGAAGTTATTAGTGAGTCACTCAAGAGCTTTACATGATATGTGATCTCAGGCCTCTGTTTTAACCAAGATATATCTGACAAAAATGAAATAAGAATGGGGAGAGACTAGACAGGGAATCAGTTACTAGGCTACAACAGTAGTCTAGGACAATAGTGGCATCACTCTCCAAGTAATGATGATAGAAAGAAGGAATAAATTGAGAGGCCTTTTTTAGGGTTACAGGGATTGAAAGGACATGAGTGATGAGGAAACATAGAAATTGAGGATGATTTTAGGCCTTTTCTCTTGGATAAGTGGATTGAAGCTACAGAACCAAGACTCAAAATGGGGTGAAAGAAATGGAAATCAGTAATTTTGTTTAGAGTGCTTTTGGCTTGCTAAGTGAATATGTAGGATAAAAAATTCCTGCCTAGAGTTGATCTATAGCAGATGTCTAAGACCGAGTAGAACTGTCTCATAGGGGTTCCTAGGCTATAATCTTTACATAGGCAGCCTGCTATATATTGCTCCCACAAAAGCTGCTGGTGGGTTCGAACTGCTGACCTTTCAGTTAGCAGCTAAGCACTTTAACCACTGCAACATCAAGTTTCCTGATTATATGTTATAAACATACCCAAACCACTGCCACCCGGTTCTGACTCGCAGTAATGCTATATGGCAGAATACAATGGCTCTGTAGGGCATTTGAGATGCCAAGTCTTTAGGGAGCAGACAGCCGCATCTTTCTCCTGTGGAATGGTTGGTGGGTTTCAACTGCTGACCTTGTGATTTAGGACAACCCTTAACTCCCTGTGCCAATAGGGATCCTGAATATGATTGATAGGCAGATAGAAATACAAAGATGGGATTTGGGAGAGAAGACAGGACTAGAAATAGTGATTGGTACTCACATATAATATAGGGGTGCAATTGGCATCCTGGGGGAGTTGCGATCAACCAGGAGAGTGAAGACTCCTGAGCAGCAGTAACACTGAATCCATGAACTGAAGATGACTATGGTAAGTTTGAAATGTGTCCACACATTCACTGATGCTCTTCAAGAGGTGGAGCTTGTTCTTTTCTTGAGTGTGTAATAATTTAGAGACTAGCTTGCAACAAATACTTTTAAAACAGCAGTCACAGTGTACGACTTGAGTCGAAAGCAACAAAGTTGCAGGAGCTATCTCATTTATCTCTATTTTATCCTGTTCTGGGTAGAGGTAGCTGCTGCATTGTGAGGATATGGCATTCCAGTGGAGTCAGGCAGGTGGCGAGGAGCTGAGCCATTCTGTAAAAGAGCTGGTGAGGAATTGAGGCCGTCCACCAGCTGCCATGTGAAGGAACCATACTGGAAATGGATCCTTCCTCCCCAATTCACACTGCATGACTGCAGCCTGCACTTTGTCTTGAGTGGAGCTACACGAAGAGACCCTGACTCCGAAACCACCCTCCTCCTCCACCCTACTCAGTCATGTCTGAATTCCTGATCTAAGCTTGGAGTTCCTCAGACAAACTTTGAGATAATGGATGTTTGTTATTTCAAGCCATTAAGTTTTAGAGGAGCCTTGGTAGTGTAGTGGTTAAGTGCTGGGCTGTGAACTCAAAGGTGGTGGTTTGAATCCAGTAGCCATTCCGCAGGAAAAAGATGTGTCAGTCTGCTTCTGAAAACATTTACAGTGTTGGAAACACTGTAAGGCAGTTCCAGTCTGTCCTGTAGGGTTGCTTTGCGTGGGATTTGTCAGTAGCTGCTCAAACGCAGTTTCAAATGCTGTAGGCAAAGTTCTGTAGCATAATTGAAAAAGACCATTGGGAACAGCTAATTCATTTTATTAGATTGATGTGGTGCAAGCCCAATTTAATGGATGAAAACAATAAATATAACATTAGTTGCAAAATATTTAAAAGAGGAAAATCTGGTGGCATTACGAAAGTGAGGAAAGGAATGCTCAGGCTAATATGAAACCTTAAATGTGTTTCTCGGTTGAGAGGCCAAAGGCAGTCTAGAGGCAGGAACTGTAAGTGAATTATTAATGATGTAATCAAGTAATCTGGAGAATTAAAAAACCTAGGGAGAGCTCTCAAAACACTCCACTCATTGCCTTTGAGTCCATTCTGACTCATAGTGCCCCTAGAAGACAGGGTAGAACTGCCCCTGTTTGTTCTTAAGGCTGTAACTCTTTATAGGCGTGGGAAGTCTCATCTTTATCTCTAGGGAGAGACACTCTTTTTACAAAGGTTGAGAAAGTACCAGTCTCTATGAGGCAAAAGCAGCATACACTTATTGGAAAAAAATAAAAATCTTAAGACAAAGTAAAAGCAGTGAATCTTATTACAAGGTTTTGATCAAGTTATTACTTTTCTATGGCAATGCAAGGTTTTTCAAATGGTATAAATTCTGGATAAGCAAACACCAATGCAGTTTTGCTGACTTTTACTTATGGATTTAGTGCATATATCATGTTTCATGGTCATATTTCAAGGCTGAATTCAGAATTCATTTGTTTTTCAGTTAAATAAAAAGTAGGCTTTTCTATTCCTGCAATTTGAAAAAGCTTTAGGACTGTGTTCTTATAACAGCTCACTGCTATCAAGGCAATTAGGACTCATGGTGACCTTGTGGAGCAGGCGAGAACGGTCCCTGTGGTTTCTGAGATTGGAGCGCTTTAAGGGAGTAGAAAGTGCCATCTTTCTCCCACAGGGTGGCTCCTGGTTTTGATCGAACATCTGACCTTGAGGTTAGCAGCCCAACACATAATCCACGGTGTCACCCCACTTCCTAGCCATTCTTAACTAGGTGTAGTGGTCTAAACATTTACAGAATACGTTCACATATATTATTTAATTTGAGCTTACAAAATATCTAGTTTTGAAGGTACAATTATGGTAACTTTATTTTTTTTCCCACATGAGAAAACTAAGGTTCAGAGAAAATAGATGATTTTCTCAGAGTTACTTTTCTTATTAAGAAGAGCCGAGATTAAACACTTTTCTTCCTTCAAAGTCTAGGCTTTAAAGTCATTGCTTAGCACTGATTTTACTGGTGTTGTTTTTCAGGTCAAACAATACTTACTGCGTTTCCTTTTGGTGCTGTGTGTTTTATCTACCTTAGTGGAATTGGTTTTTAAAAGGGAGTGAATGATAATCACTCTGTCTTTGAAATTAACTTGGGGAATTATATATCTCTGTTCATAGAATTTACTTAGAAACATGCAAACAAACCTAACTTTAGGGTTCTGGATTAACTTGGAAACCAATTTTTCTTATTTCAGTTATTAAACCCTTCATATTAAAAATCATTTTGAATATATAAAAACTATGATTCACCATTTGCCAAAATGAGACTAGGGAATATTTTTTTCTCTTTATTTATGAAATCAAACATCTTTATTATATCATTTAAATAATTCCTAAATTCTTACCACCTTCAGCAAACTCTAAGGCGTCCTGGTGGCAGTGCGGGGTGAGCATGGAGGACTAACCACAAGGTCAGTGGGTCAAACCTGCAGTTGCTTTTGGGGAAAAAGATGCATCTGCTCCCATACAGGTTTCTGCCTTGGAAACTTCATCTATGGTTGACAAGAGTTGAACTGAATCTCCTCGATGGCAGTGGGTGGGTTGGTTAGCAAAGTTTTTCTTATTTTTCTCTGACAAACAGTTCATAACCTTATGTTTATTACTCATCATTATTAGACTAAATAGTTCTTTCCTTTATTTTATCTACTTTAGTCTTATATATTTTATTTTCACCTTTTTCTCTGAGAGGTGTTCTTTTCTCTCATGACTTATCTGTTGCCTACAAATGATTACCTCTAGACTCGATACCTGGAAATAGCATCTCTAAATGATCAGTACTAGATACAGATTAATGTGATCAAATAATATGACTTGGTTCATATGATCTACCCCAAATAGCAGTTACATGGCAATACCTTCCTAGACATGGTTAGTGGTTTTCATTTTCTCAGAAATGTTCTTTTCTCTTTTTGGACAAGTATTTTAGTCTGAATTCTCTAGAGGATCAAATCTGTTGGAATATTTATAGTAACTATAAGTAAATATATAGAGATTTACTTCAAGAATGACTTACATGATTGTGGGGACTAGCAAGTTCTGAATTGTGTGTTACGTATGTCAGGTTAGAGGCCTCTGCTGACTCACAGGGTTGTAGGTGCTAACAAATTCAATATCTATAGATTACATGGCGGGGTGATGTTTCAGAACGGAGCTCAAGCAGTGAGAAGAGTGGAGGGTTGAAAGGGGGGGAGGGGAAGGGAGGAGAAGAGAGGAGAGGAGAAGAGAAAGAGAGAAAGAAAGCTATGGAAGGAGAAAAGGAAAGGGGTGGTGGTGGACAGAGAGAAAACCCATATATATGGGTGTCAGGCCACATCCCCAAGGAAACTTCCCTTTCAGATCATAACATGAAAGGTGATTATATAGTGTCTGCCAAGTCACTGAGAATCAAGTTGGCTAAGTTGACACATAACGAAATTTATTTTAAAATTGTACAGAAAGCACAAATTTCCCATATACTCCTCACCCTTGTTGTTTGTCTTGTCATTATTTATTTTAAATATAATATTGCATTTTTGGTGAAGGTTAGTGTATAAGTTATCTAGTGTTGCTATAACAGAAAGTCACATGTGAATGGCTTTTAATAAACAGAAATTTAGACTCTTACCATTTCTGAGGCTCGAATTTAGGTGCCAGATCTAGGGAGAGGCTTTCTCTGTCAGTTTTGGAGGAAGGTCCTTGTGAATTTTTAGTGTCTGCTGACCCATTGGAGATCTCAGTATGTCTTGGCATAAATCTTTCTCTAGGTCTAGGAGATTCTCGCTTCGAGATTCTTGCATCCAAAGGACATACTGGATTCCTGGCTCTTTTATCTTGGTGGTCCTAAGCACCCCCTACCCACCCCCACCCCCGTTTGCTGTTTGTTTCTTTTATCTCTGCGATAAAAGGTGAGGCTTTCATCTACGTGCCTCACCACATAGACACTCTCCTTACATCGGTACCATGACCTGGATAAGGGTGCTCCATCCACTTTGAATGCCTTACAACTGCTTGACGAGTCAGATCAGATCCCATCACGGAGGATCCCACCTCGTTCCATAGTTGTCCAGCCACCGAGCACCACCATCCAGTCATGTGGACGCAGATTTCTGGGGACCCAATTCAATTGATGACAGTTTGGCTAGCAGTTTAGGTTCCTACTAAATAATTTGCATACAAATCATTCAGAGATATCGGTTATCTTCTTCACAGTGTGTGAATGTCCCATTATTTCCATTCTGGATATTCCATTTGCCTTCATCGAGTTTTGCTGCTCCTCTACATTCTCATTTCTCTTTTAAAGTAATTGTTGACTATTTGCCTCATCTAGGCATAGTACCAGAGCACAGTGTGGAAAATGACAGTGGAGGTGGACCACCTGCCCTCCTCCGGCTTCCCTGCGGCCACGAGGCAGGAGTCAGACAAGTCTCTGTGCTACATCCTTCTTTCCCTCTTCTGACACTTACCTTTCCTAGTCCAGTGATCTATTATTGTGCCGGGTTCCATGTTTCTTTGTAATGGGCAGGCAGAACTCCCAGACAATACTCACCATTAAGGCGGTTTATTTTGGAAGTTGTGCATAAGGATTTCAGCAGCTCCTTCCTCTGAAGTGGGGATCCGAGCCCTTCTTTGTTGTCTGTTCTTAGTCTGGAAGCCCCAGTGACCCCTGGCTCCTCTTGGTGACCCAGCTCACATTTGAAATACCAGTGACATAGCTTCCAGCATCTCAATAACACACAAGCCACCGCAGTATGACAAACTGACCTTTTTAGAGTATTGAAAGCAAGAATATTACTTTGAGGACTAAGGTGGGCCTGACTCAGTAGCCTCAGATGCATGTGAAAGTTGGACAGCGAATAAAGAAGATCTAAGAAAATGGATGCATTTGATTGTGGTGTCTGAGAAGAATATTGAAAGTACCATGGAGTGCAAAAATGACAAACTGATCTGTCTTGGAAGAAGTACAGCCAGAGTTCCCCTTAGAGGCACGGATGGCGAGGCTTTGTCTCTCCGATTTTGGACATGTTGTCGGGGGAGACCAGTCCCTGGAGAAGATAGCATGTTTGGTAGAGCAGAGGGGCGGCGGATAAGAGGAAGGCCCTCCAGGAGATGGACGGACAGACGGACACAGTGTTTGCAACAATAGACTCCAGCATAGGAACAATTGTGAGGATGGTGCAGGACTAGGAAGTGTTTCATTGTGTGTACACAAGCTGCGATGCACGGAACTTGATGGCACCCGACAACAGCAATAAATAACTATAACAATGACATTAGGGAGGTTAATTGAGTACCACAACTGAGCATCAGCAAACAGTCAGAATGCAGTCATTGGCCCACAACTACCTTTCCCCTCAGCCAGTAGCCAAGTCTCTTTGTTCCTTAGTCATGTGGTCACTTGCCTCCATGGGCCAAGAAGCTAGCCCAGCTGTAGCTCTGTCCCACAGTTCCATAGTGTTGAGCCAAGTGAGGAGAAGCTGTTAGGTAGGAGAAACCAGAACTTGTCCCGCTACATGCTAAGACCTCCCTCCCCCTTTACAGGAAGTTGGAAGGCGATCATACTCCCCACCTCTTTTCCAGCTGCGCCTCTGCTGTGCTGTGGTTTCTGTGGCCTCAGGTCTCCACATGTGGATGTGAAGTGCCCTGAGGGTGCTAGTGTAAAAACTGAAACTTCTGTCCTTTATGAAAAACTCACTTGGATTACAAACCAGGCTTCCTGTGTGAATTCTTTCTCATGCAAAGCCAAGGACTGAGGTATTTCCCACCCGAGAAACCTGAAAAAACCCTGCTTAGTCATGATGTGCCTCTGAGCCCTTGTGCCACGGTCTCTGGTGCATCTTGCTTTGGCACCCTCTGTCACTTCAGACAGAATTCCTGGACACATTCTTCCAAATGTGTCCCAGATGACTCTTACACACCAAGGGATGGCTTTGATGGAGGCGTGGTTGTCTTTTTTCTTTCTTTATCATTTTATTGGGGTCTCGTACAACTCATCACAATTCATCCATCCATCCATTGTGTCAAGCACTTTTGTACCTTTGTTGCCATCATCATTTCCAAAACATTTTCTTTCTACTTAAGCCTTTGGTATCAGCTCCACATTTCCCCCCTCCCTTCCACACCTCCCTCTTAATAGTCAATTATTCTTATTTTTTCACGTCTTACACTGTCCGATGTCTCCCTTCACCCACTTTTCTGTTGTCTGTCCCTCCTGGAGGGAATTATATGTAGATCATTGTGATCGGTTCCCCTTTTCTCCTCCACCTTCTTCTTCCCCTCCTGGTATCCCTACTCTCATTATTGACCCTGATGGGTTTATCTGTCCTGGATTCCCTGTGTTTCCAGCTCCTATCTGTACCAGTGTACATGCTCTGGTCTAGCTGGATTTGTGAGGTAAAATTGGGATCATGATAGTGGGGAGGAGGAAGCATTAAAGAACCAGAGGGACGTTGTATATTTCATTGGTGTGGTTGTCTTTTAGCAGACCTTACTCCTAAAGAAAATGAAGTCACGCCCTGTAGTCAAGTAGAATTAAAGATGGCTTGCAAGCAGTAAAGGGTTTGGCTTGGTTTACATATTCTACTAAGGTCACGATTTAGCCCCAACTTAATCCTCTCCAAAATGAAATCATAGCCACAGGCATAGAATACAGAATTCTAATACATCATAAGGAATTGTGGCTAGAAGGGCCATGTTAATTGACTGTAACATCTCTCACAGTACTTGTGTAGGACAATCATTATGTTGTAAGCCAGTCTGTTATGTAGCAATAAACTGATTCAATAATGTGATCAATGAATATCAGAAGTTAGTTTTATTTATCTTATATCAACATCTTGCATTCCTTTTTTTGCAATTGATAAACTAATATTGATACATTATTATTAACTAAAGTATATAGTTTACATTGGTATTTGCTCTTTAGCTGTACTGTCCTATAGGTTTTAGTAATATATAATGTTATGTGTTCTACATTTCAGTATCACGCAGAATAATCTCACTGCCTAAAAGTGCCTGATGCTCTGTGTATTCATTGGCATGAGTAGATGGAACATGGGCATTGTGGGACATTTTTAGATTTTTATAGTCATACATAAATTTTCTTATATCTGCATCATAGATAATGTATACTCTTTACTGTCCATCCATCTCCCTCAACAGAGCAATTTATTATTACATCTGGTTCTCTTCTCCTTGGTATAGTTACTGACGAAAAGAGATCTAATATTCATTAGGTAAATACAACCAACTTTAAGCAAATGTTCTCATCTGCAATAATTTTCAGTGACAGTGTAAAAAGTTATCCCCACTCAGTTACTTCAAACAATGTACATCCATGATCTAACCTTTTCTGTCAAAATTCTGCACTTACCTTATCTGTGTCCTTCGGGTCTCAGGGGCTGAAATCAGGGGGTCTGGGTTGGACAGGAGTAGGTCTGTTTGAAAAGCTTGCTCAGGGAGGAGCTCTCATTGTGGGAGTGGCATTGTTAGATGGCGTGAAGTCAGTTCCACCTCAGAACACTCCTGCGCACATCAGAAAGTGTACAGCTCCACTCTGCATCACCCTTGTACAGCTTACTGTGCTTGAGGCCGTTGTTTCAGTGTCTTTACCCACCTGCCTCAGCAGTGGTCCTCCTCTTTTCTCTAACCCTGTATCAAGCAAGATCTCCTTCGTAAGGATATCTTGTCACTCCTGATGACGTGCTCAAAGTTCATGAAAAGAAGTTTCTCCATCCTCTCTTCTAAGGATCATTTGTCTGTACGTCATCCATTTCAGTTTTGCTTCTTCTGGCGGTCATATATATATATTCTTTATAGTGGTCATATATATATATAATATTCTTTATAGCCATCATATATATATAATATTCTTTATAGCCCAATAATTCAGTGCACCTATTTTTGATCTGTCTTATTAATTGTCAAGATTTTATATGAATATGAGAACTCAATATTGCAGGTCAGATGTTCACAAGGTAAAGCACATAGACTCTGGGCTATCCTATGATCTCTTCCTGGTGTCTATGATGTCAGAAATTATTCTCATAATAAAACTGAAGCTAATTTACCTTTTATATGTGTTAACATTTTCACTGATAGAGCAAAAGCTTTGGTGGCTAAAACATCCTGGCACAAATCGAGACAGGGCACTTAAGAGAACTAGTAGTTAATGTATTCTTCACCTCCATATACTCACAGAAAAAAGTCTCTTAAAAATGTCCATAAGAAGACAGTAAGAAGGATGAATCATTTAAATTTTGATGTTTGAGTACATATCTAATATATTGACAATATACCTAATATATTTGCCAAAATGAAAGTATATATAAATTTAAAGTCACTCATTTAAAATATAAAATTCATTGGTTTTTAGAATATTCACCGTATGTTATTGTTGTTATTAGGTGCTACTGAGTTGGATCTCACTCATAGCCCTCCTAGTACATAAATTGCCTGGTGCTCACAATCATTGTCATGTTGAAGCTCATCGTTGCAGCCACTGTGTCAATCCATCTTGTAAATAGTCTTCCTTTTTTTTTAGCTGCCCCTCCACTTTATCAGCATAATGTCAGTTTCCAGGGACTGGTCTTTCCTGAAAACATGTCCAAAGTATGTGAGACGAAATATCTCCAACATCACTTCTAAGGAGTATTCTGGCTACACTTCTTCCAAGACAGATTTGTGTGGCGGATTTGACAGTCCATGGTACTTTCAGTATTCTTTGCTGGCACCATAATGCAAATGGTCTTCCTTATTCAATGTTCAACTTTAACATGCATATGAGGAAACTGAAAATATGGCTTTGGTCGGGCGCATCTTAGTCCTCAGAGTAAAATCCTTACTGTTCAATACTTTAAAGAGATCTTGTGCAGTACATTCACCCAATGTAATGTATCATTTGATCTTCTGACTCCTGCTTCCAGGAGCATTGATTGTGGATCCAAACAAGACAAAACACTTGACAATGTCAATCTTTTTACTGTTTGTCATGATGTTACATATTGGTCTGGTTGTGAGGATTTTGGCTTTGTTTACATTAAGTTGTAAAACGTATTTAAGGCTGCAATTCTCAATCTTCATCAGCAAGTGCTTCTAGTCCTCTTTATTTTCAGCAGGCAAAGTTGGGTCACCTGCATATTCGCAGGAGCCATTCTGCGATCCTGGTGCAGCGTTCTTCTTCATCAACTTCCCTGATTCTTTGCTTAGCACACAGATTGAAGAAGTACAACGAGAGTATGTAACTTGACACACTCCTTTCTTGATTTTAAACCGTGCAAACTTCCTTTGTCAGCACAACTGCCTCTTGATCCAGGTATATGTTCTGAATGAGCACAATGAAGAGGTCTGGAATTACTATTTTTCTCAAGCCTCAAATTATGAGGGAGCTTAAAAAAGTTCATGAAACAATGGAATAAAAAGATAATGCAAAATTTCCATGAACTTTTTGAAGCACCCTTGTACATGCACCCATCACTCCTGACAATTTTAAAACATTTTGTTACATCAAAAGGAAACAAATTCAGGGAGACTCATGTGTATAGGATAGAGCTTCATATACAAGAGCAATTGAATATTGATAAAACATCCCAGGCTAGTCCAGATCAAGTCCTTAAGTCCAATATTAGCCCATATGTCCAATACTAATGTATAAAGCCCTCTTCAGACTCACAAAACATTCAGGAAGATCACAGGTCAGTGGGTGGTAAATCTTGTGGATCCAGTGTGGGTAGAGGCATCTCAGCACTAGCAGGGGTCTCCATGTGGTTCCTTCAGCTCCGAGGCGCTGACTGCCGTTAGCTTGTCTCCATGGGGTCTCCACATGGTTTCTCCAGCTCAGGGCACTAGCAGAGTTACATGTGTCTTGTCAGCTGCAATGTCTCTGGGAGTGATCCTAGAGAGAGAATGTCTCTCATCTCCAAGGAGGAAATACAGGAGTTCCCAGAATCCTCAGATGGCCATGCCCACATAGAGGCCTCATTGACTATATCCTGATTGACAGGCTAGACTCCACCCTACACTCTTAATCCTCAAATTGACATCAGATTATGTAACTACCACAACCCACTATCATCAAGTTGATTTTGATTGATAGTGACCTTGTATATAGTCTGCTCAAGACTGTCAATTGTTTTAGGAGCAAATGGCCTTATCTGTGTTCTGAGGAGCAGCTGGTGGGTTTGAAGAACTGCTGACTTGGGTATTAGCAGCTCAATGCCTCCTCCATAGGGCTACTAGGTTCCCTTGAATTCCACTGAGGGTAGTGAGAAATACCCAAAACTGAAACTAGAGACTGATAAAAGTCAAGGATAGTGGTATCTATACCATATTCTTTAGGTATATTTTCTGGAATCGGAAAGACATCTGGGTGTATCTGCTATTTGTTGTTCCCAGAGAGACTGAGTTTAAGGCAATGGGACTCCTAGCTTTGACAAAGGTTTCAGTGGAAGGAGCTGCCTTTCTTCAGAAACCTATTGGAGGATAGGCTATGAAATTGAAATGTGATAAAGAAAGATGAGAGGAGGTAAGTTAAATTGAGTGGTTTAGGTGGAATAATTTGACTTTTTTTGGTATACCTTTATTTGTAGTTGCAAGTATACTGTGGTAGTTATATCATATGTTGTTAATTTGAGACTTAAGAAAGAAGGGGTGGAGTTTAGTCTATCAATCAGGTCGCAGCTTGAAGAGCTCATTTAGAGGTAACATGGAGATAAATAGCTCGCTGGAGGAGGGAAGAGCCTGATGGAGCTACGCTGATTCAGAGCCCTGGGAGCTGGAGTAGCCACGTGGAGACCCTGCCAGTGCTGAGATGCTGCCACTGCTACTTGATCCCCAAGACTCTTCACCCACTGGCCTGTGACATTCCTGCATTCAGCAGTATTTCATGGCTGCGTGAGTCTAAAGAGGAATTTATGGACTAGTATTGGACATATGGGCTAATATTGAACTTATGGACTTGGTCTGGACTGGGCTGGGATGTTTTCTCAATATTAAATTGCTCTTGTATATAAGGACTTTGTTATACACATATGAGTCTCCCTAGATTTTTTTCTTTAGTTCACCCAGACTAGCACATATAATATATATATATATACACATACTATAATTATTCTAAATTATTAACATTAGGCATAATCAGAAAGCATAAGAGATATCAAGTGATAGTTAATATGATTAAAAAATGGAATATAAGTGAGCTAGAGATAGATAAAACAATAAAAGATGTCCCATGCTAGAGGAGAGTGTAGGCCTCTGTGTCATTACTATGAGGATCATTGGCCATTCTACTGCAAATAAAAATTCCAGAGATGACTAATATAGGCTCGGTCCACTAGACAATCAAAATTGGTCCACTAGACAGTCAAATTTTATCTATCTATCTATCTATCTATCTATATATCTATCTATCTATCAATATAAATTTACATCAAGAAAATGACCCACACAGTTGTAGAAGTGGGCAAGTTCAGGTCCAGGCAGATGGAAAGTCTTTGGGCCAGATAGTAGGCTGGAGGCTTCTCGTCACTTGAGTAACATTGGGGGTTGATGAATCCAAGATCAGCAGAAAGACTACTATAGGCTTGTGGTTGCAGAAGTGAATGAATCCAAAATTAGTAGGTCAGATGATTGCTCCCATGAAAGGCAGGTAATATGACAGATCAGTGGATCAGGTCCAATGAACGGAAAGTTGATGATCCAGATGCAGAATCCAGACACAGCAAAAAGCAAGCAAGCATTCCCACCCCCCCTAGGAAACTGCCTTTCAACTGGTTACATCAGGTTTTTGATCGGACTAAGGGTCTTGCCTCACATCCTTATTTTCTTCCAACTGATTGGCTGTGCTTATATTGTACTGGATCAAGTCATAGGGAGGTTACTAGGCATCAACTGTCAAACAATGGAGAATCATGTCCCAGCCATGTTGAAACAAAACATTAAACATGACAATGGCCCATAATCGAATATGAAGGATACTATTTGATTTGAATGTGTCAGAGTGCTCCACACAAAATTCAACACTAATTAGAATTTAAAGACTGATGTAACCCCTGATACTGTGGCCTGTAGTCACCTTTTGGACCTAGAAACAAACTCAACCCAATGGCTCACAATAAACAGGTTTATTAGAGGAATAATAACTCAATTGGGGTACACATGCCTTAGAATAGCTGACATTTAAGATCAAATGGGCTACATTTACCCAAGGACAAAATTGAGAAGAGTTAGGAAGGAAGGAGGAATAGAAACAGGAATGGAAAAAGTTGGGATTGTACACTGTTACATTGTGGGGATTGTAATCAATGAGATGAAACAAAATGTATATTGTTTGTTGAATGAAAGACTGATCTGCCTGTAAGCCTTCATCCAATTCATGAAGACAAATGGGTGCATAAGCAAATGTGGTGAAGAAAGCTGATGGTGCCCGACTATCAAAAGATATAGCATCTGGGGTCTTAAAGGCTTGAAGATAAACAAGTGACCATCTAGCTCACAAGCAACAAAGCCCACATGGAAGAAGCACACCAGCCTGTGTGATCTCAAGGTGTCGAAGGAATAAGTTATCAGGCATCAAAGAACAAAAAATCATATCATTGTAAATAAAGGGGAGTGCAGAGTGGAGACACAAAGCCCATTTGCAGGAAATGGGGCCACCCCCTTACAGAAGGGTCACAGGGAGGACACGAGCCACTCAGAGTGCAGTGTAGCAACAATGAAACATACAACTTTCCTCTAATTTTTAATGCTCCCCTCCCCCCCCACTATCATGATCCCAAGTCTTCCTTAAAAATCTGACTAGATCAGAGGATGTACAATGGTACAAACAGGAACCAGAAACAAGGAATCCCAGACAGGTGATCCCTTCAGGACCAATGGTGAGAGTAGCAATACCAGAGGGCAGAGGGAAGGCGGGTAGAAAGGGGGAGCAGATTATAAGGATCTACATATAACCTCCTCTCTGAGGGATGGACAACAGGAAAGTGGGTGAAGGGAGATGTCGGACAGTGTAAGACTTGACAAAATAATAACTTATAAACTATCAAGAGTTCATGAGGGAAAGGGGAACGGAAGGGAGGGATAAATGAGCTGATACCAAGGGCTGAGAGCAAATGTTTTGAGAATGATGAGGGCCACAAATGTAAAAATGTGCTTGACACAGTGGATGTATGCATGGATTGTGATAAGAGTTGTATGAGCCCCCAATAAAATGATTTAAAAAAAGAAAGAAACTTAAAAGAGGATAGTTAGTCGACAAACCATGTTACTGATTTTTAAGAAATCTGTATATAAAATTTTGCCAATAGTTGTGAATAGGTATTTAATTATCATACAGTTACTATAGACATATGTTAAAGTTTACTGTAGTTGTGTGTCTTCAAGTCTATTCCAAATCATCAAAAATGATAAGACTAGTAAGAACAGGACACAGTTCTTTTCATAATGTGGTAGTTTTAAAAATAAAATTTCAAAATATTTCAGCTGGAAAAAAAGATTGTAGTGAATGAAGATTGTTATCTTTCTGTACATCCCAGTTCTGTGGGCTGTGTGTTAGTGTGTGTGTTGGTGGGGAGGGAGGCCTGGGTTATAATCACATTAATACCTGTGAGGTATAATCCCTTAGTTTATAACCCCATTTTCAAGAAAATATTATAAAGTTATCAAAGTATAGGCAGTGTGGTATTCTGAAACACAATAGCATGTGATTTTCTTATGGTAATGAAAATAGAATCAGTTTATAGTATATTTTATCATTAAAATTACTTACATATTTGGTTTTCTCATCATAGACAAAATAAAAGGAATATCCAAATATCTACATAGGAAAACATATAAAACAAAAAACCCCACATATGTTGTGAGCACCAATTTTTATAAATTAAAATTCCTTAGAAACATTAATCTTAGAATAGGTACCCAAAACACATTTTATTTCATCTCTGAATTTAAAGAAATTCATTGTGACTTTCTTATCTGTAATATATATGATTAATTATTAATTTATATTATTCTTCCAAAATAGGAAGTTCTGTAATAGCTGTAAGTCGAAAAGCTAGCCATCATTCAAGAAAAAAATCTTATATAAAAGAAGACAAGTTTTTTGCATTTGGAATAAGTTGAAAGTAGGAATTGCATGAATTAATTGGTGCTACAAAGGGACATAGATTGTTTATGGTGCTTTTCTTTCTAAGGCACTTGAAGGTCCTTTTGTTCTTCATAATAAGGTAAAAATAAAAGCTTAATCAATAGCAATGAGCCTGGCTCTAAGATAAGAGTTAACCTTGGATTTGAATGATTCTATTGATTTGACTTTATGAACCTGAAGTAGGATTGAATGTCAAGATTGGGTGTATTGTAGTTTAAAATGAGTGCTCTCTTAACTTGTTGGTAAATAACCTGGAATTGCCAATACACTCGGCTGAGACAGGCTCAAACATTCACTGAATTCATACAGAGATAATAACTCAGATAAATATAGGAGTCACAAAATGTTCACTTAAAAATCCTTTCCTTACTATAATTATCAAAATAAATATCACCAGTAATGAGACGTGAAGTGAAGCTAACCAAAACACCTCGCGGGCACTCATGACCTGGAGTGTGAAAAGCAGGAGCATGTCTCTCTTTGTTGCTTGCTTCCTTTACAGGGGTTTCTTTCTTTTTTTATTTTTCTCCCACTTCCCTTGCCCATAGTTTTAAAGATGTATTTGTTCTCATTAAGAACTATATTTTTAAAAACTATAATATTTTTACTTTATTTTTTCTCTATAATTCACAACATCAAAGTCACCTGCAGGTAAATGGGGTTATATTTTCAGCAACTTCTTAATTATTTATTAAATGGATTCTGGATCTAAAAACCTTAGATAGTGACAATGGTCAAGTATTGGAGGTGGTGGACAAATTAATGATAATCTCATCTCCACTCCTTCTCTTACCCTATTTCTTACTTTTCACACTCTGAAGGTTATGAGGACGAAAGGAAGTTCACTACTATTGGGACTACAAGTTTGCTGTAAATATTTCAATCAAGCTCAATGAGGTTGTAAATATGCTAATTACTATAGCTAATTTGATTTTATTTCCTTCTAATGGTTGAAGTTACATTGTTGAATCTGGCATGGTTCCTGCTATTAGCTTAATGATGGATATAAACATGAAAGTAGTTAATATAAATCCAATTCTACTGTCATCAAGTTGATTCTGACTCATAGTGAACCTATAAGACAGAATAGACTTTCCTCTTTGAGTTCCCAGGGCTGTAAATTTTTATAGGAGCAGAAACCTTCATCTTTTTCCCAAGGAGTGGCTGATGGACTAGAACTGCCAACCTTGGGGGTTAGTAGTCCAACACTTAACACGCTATGCCACCAAGGCTTCTTGATAGTAAACAACATAACTCTATAACAAGTCTGCAGAGTCTGAAACTCTAGTGCTAAGAACTAACAACTGCCTTGGGGTGATAATAAAGAAAATCTAATAAAAGATACCATATACACTTGAGTATAAGCTGATCCAAATATCTGCTGAAGCACCTAATTTTACCACAAAAACCACATTAAAAAAAGGTGCTGCTATGGGCCGGCCCCAATCCCAGCTACTACATGGCCACCTGCCCCTCCCTTCAGAAGAATTTATTTCAAAGGATGGCACTGAATCTGCAGCTCCGGGAGAGGGACATATCTGATCGGAGCACACGGGAGTAGATGAATGGGGAGGAGGAGAGAGTGGAGCACATCTTGGCCCACCAGGCCTTGAAGACGATATTCCCGATTAGAGCAGCCAGTCCACAAGACCACATCGCCGGCCCCACTATGAGACGTGACATCCCTCACTGACTAATAACCCTACAGGGGACGACATCGGAGACACAGTGTGGGAATTGCACTCGATCTGATCCTGTCACACCGAGACAAAACACTAAGGGGGTGGGTGCAACAGAACAGCAAGGGAATGGAGCGGTGAGGTCCCCAGGGAATACCGAAGGTAGACTTTGGGGCCAGGGCGTGGCACCCCAACAGACTGGACTGGAAAATACTTGTAAAGGCCAACAGCAGTCCTTGAACTAACTACAAGCTTTTCTTTCTTCATGCGTTTGTGTGTGTGATTGGTTTGTTGTTGTTTTATTGCATATTGTTGCTTGGTTTTGCTCTGTCTTGTTTTTGTGCATGCTATTATCTCTGCAGGTCTGTCTAAATAAGATAGGCTGGATGAACAATTAGGAGGAAGGGACATAGGAGAAGAGGAGGTGGGGGGAAAGGTAGTGGGGTTAACAAACACAGGGACAAGTGATCAACAAGTGATCCAAATCGGTGCTGAGGAGGGTGTTGGAGGCCTGGTAGGGCGTGATCAAGGGTAATGTAACCAAGAAGAATTACTGAAATCCAAATGAAGACAGCATGATAGTGGGACGAGGAAAGTCAAAGGAAATAGAAGAAAGAGCAAGGAGGAAAAGGGCATTTATAGAGGTCTAAATAAAGGCATGTACATATGCAAATATATCTGTATATGAGGATGCTTGTCTAACTTGTGATGGCTAATGTTATGTGCCAACTTGACTAGGCTGTGATTCTCAATGATGAGGCAGTCACTACGTAACTACCATCCATTTTGTGATCTCATAGGCGTGGCCAGTCAGGTGAAAGGGAGTTTCATTGGGGATATGGCTTACCTCTAGTATACAGACAAATCTTCTGGCCAATCTCACGCTTTCTTTCAGCCTTGATCTCTTCTTGACATCTGACCTCTGGTTCTTGGCACACAAAACTGCAGAAATCTGACCTGCAGATTTTGGACTTACCAGGCTCTACAACCCTAAAACCCAGCAGAGGCCTCCAGCCTGCTGCCTGACCTGCAAATGTTGAGTCAACCCTTCAACCACATGAGCCAATGGAGATTGTTAGTCTGGGACCCAATACACAAATTTGGGACTTTATAATCTCCACAATTGTGTGAACTATTTTCTTGAAGCAAAGATCTCAACATTTGTATATGTACTCCTCTAGAGAGATAGATTAAAGCAGAGCCTGTGCACTTTGGGGGAACTAGACACCTATAGTTTCTTTCACTGACTTTCATGAAATCAATGTATACAGTCAATCACAGTATTATCAAGCGGTTTTCATGCTTACTTGTTCTAGTTGGCATCAATGAAAAGAAGAAAGCTTTTAAGTGGGGAAGGCAAGAACTTTATAAAAAGGAAATGAGCAAGGCTTACATGACAGGTGGCCTTTCCTAGACAAGGAGGTAATAGAACATTTATTCTAGGAGACGCTGTAAAGACTAAAAAAGCATGACAAGTTTAATGAATAGTGAATTATTGGAGGAACTGGAGTGTCAGCAGTCACTTTCAAAGTCATAAACAAAGTTGTAGGGTATTGGTCTCTAAGTGCCACCATTCTTTGAACTCATCTTCTACTTGAGGAATTGTGGCTTGAGACTGTGGTATGAATTTCATGAACTCAGAAGAACAGTGAAATTATAGAAAGCTAAAAGCTCTGTTTAGAATATGGATGTGAGCTATGGAGTTGGTTTTAACACCACACATACCCTGGCTATATATCTACTAGTATTTATTTGTTTCTTCCACATTCGCTATCTGTTGACTTTAATTTCCAAAAACATAGCACCAAATGATGAAGGAGAAAGAAAATATCTCCACTGATTTATATGGCCAAGAAGCTGGGTCTGGGACTACTATGATTTACATAGTAGTAAAATTCTATGGGTGGTTTCATACTATACTTTAATTTCCTTGTATTTCTTTTTCAGTCACATATGCTATAATGAAGTACATGATAGTAAAGCATATGCTATAATAAAGTTAGTTTTCATTGCTGATTATGACTTTTTGTGATGAATGTATCAGGTTAATAAAGAGCAAAATAAAAGAACTATTATTATAAAATAAAGAAATAATGTGAAGCAAAACAAACTGCTCAATTGCACACTATATTAATTTCTTATGTTTCATAACAAATTAGCACAAATGTAGCAGCTGCAACCAACACACATTTATTATTTCAGTGTCTGTGGGTTGGGAGTCTGGGTAAGGCTCTGTTCCTAAGCATCTCAAGGCTGCAACCGCCCAAAGCTTTCCACTGTAGCTGCAATCCCATCCAAGGCAGGGCTCTCGCTCAAATTTCCTGCTTATCTTAGGAGTGCAGGACAAAAGCTCTCAGTGTATTGATGCCTGACGCTTCCTGCCACGTGGCTCTCTCCACAGCACAGCCGTTTTTTCCTTCTTGGTCAACACGAGAATGCTGCTACTTTGAGTCTCTTTTAAAGGCCTCATCTAATTAGGTCAGGCTCACCAATTATAACCTCTCCTTGGATCAGTTCAAAGTTACTTAATTAGTAACCTTAATTATATCAGAAAACTCCCGTTACATTTTTTCATATGACCTACCCAACTGAAGGGAATGATTCTATTGTATCCTTTCAAGGCCTTGCATGCACATTCTCAAGTGGAGGGGATTATACAAGACTTTGATCATTGAGGATCATCTTAGAATTTTCTTAACAAATATTAATTTTAAATTTACAGACTTTCCCCCCCAAATAAACTGGGACACTCTGTAATTTTTAAAACAGTGGTTTCAACCTTCTGAATGCCGTGACCCTTTATACAGTTCCTCATGTTGTGGTGACCCCCAACCACAAAATTATTTTCATTGCTACTTCATAACTGTAATGAATCATAATGTAAATATCTGATAATGCAGGATGTATTTTCATTGTTAAAAATTGAACATAATTAAAGCATAGTGATTAATCACAAAACAATATATAATTATATATTGTGAAATAGTTATTTCTAATGACAAGTAAATGAAATTTTGTCTTGAAGCATGGTGTAGCATGGATAACAGTCTTAAGTCCAGGTACTCATATGTGGACATATCTGCATGTGAGCAGACCTGCCTAGAGACAGAGGAGCAGTGTCTTGGTTCCTAAGACCATCAGAAATATGTGTTTTCTGATGGGCGTAGGAGACCCTTGTGAAAGGGTTCTTTGATCCCCCAAAGGGGTCACCACCCACAAGTTGAGAACCGCAGTTTTAAAATAATACCTAAGGAGGAGCTAATATTATGGCAGTATCTAATAGGAATCTAATGTGAGTCACATATGCAACTTTAATTTTTTTAGTAGTGTTACTGTCTACTTAAATTAAAGGTGCCTTTCCTTGCTCTGTAAGAATAATAAAGTGAGAATCAGTTTTCACATACAAAGAGGTTCATTGAAGGAGAAAGCACCTGCGAGAGGACATTTAAGGCCCTAAGGCAACGCAGTCCACATCTGTCCAAACAAAGGAACTCTTTTCTGTCTTTCTCACTGCCACGAACTCCATTCTGACTCACAGGCGAAGTGTGTAAAGTAGGGAAACATGGTTCTTCATGGAGGAGGAGGACTTTCCAGAACTGGCCCACATAGGAGGGGTCATGGTAACGAAATGCTGCAGGATCCTCTCGTTTGAATTCTCCAAAGTCACGTCGGGTTCTGGGTAGTCAAACTGCATATGTCCTTGGAACTTGGCTCATCTTTGGATGCAGCTGTCTGAGGAAATGAGCTTGAACACCAGTTATCTTACAAAGAACCAATGGCTTGAAACATTTCAAGTTTAAGCAATAACAGGATGTGGGGTGTTGTGTTGGCTCAAGGCAGTTTCTGTCTGCTTCGGCTTGACCCGGACCTTGGAGATGGAAGAATCCAGCCTTTATCCTAACCCGTCTCAGTAGGTGCATAAGAATAAGTACACAGAAACAGGTAAAATTAATTCTAAAGATACATTTCCACAAGCCAGATTTGACTTGATGGCAATGAGTTTGAGTTTGATAATTTTTTTGTAAGTAAGAAATCCAAAATATTATCGTTGCAACATGCAATCAATGTAAACCATTATTAATGAGATATCTACATTTTATTTCCATATTAAGTTTGGAATATTTTGGTGGCATTGTGTGTTGACAGTGCTAACCGCAAGGTTAGCAGTTTAAATCTACGAGTAGCTGTGCAGAAAAATGAGGCTGTCTGCTCCTGTAAATATTTATAGTTCCAGAAACCATAGGGAGCAGTTTTACTCTCCTATGTCGTTTATATGAGTCAGAAGTAACTTCATGAAAGTGAATTTTAATGTTTTGAAGTACATCTCTATTTGGAATACCCACAATTGAACTGCAACATAGTCACTACTAAGGAGCCCTGGTGGTGCTGTCAGGTAAGTGGTTGACTGCTAACTGCAGAGTAGGTAGTTCAAATCTCCTACCCACTTTGTGGGAGAAAGAAGAGGTTATCTGCTCCCAAACTATTTACAGGCATGCCACCCTAGAGAGGGGGTCCATGAGGTGAATTTGAGCAGATCATCAGAGAAATTGGGAGTATATGAAGACGAACGCAGCAGCATCAGGATCAGAGGAAGGCTTATGAACAACGTTTGATATGCAGATGACACAGCCTTGTTTATTGAAAATGAGAACTTGAAGCACTAGCTGATAAGGATCAAGGATTGCAGCCTTCAGGATGAACTGCAACTTAGTGTTAAGAAGACCCACGTCCTCACATCGGAACCGATAGGAGACATCCTGGTCACTGGAGAAAAGAAGGGCGTTGTCATGGATTTTGTCTTGCTAGGAGCCACCAGCAGTGCTCATGGAAGCAGCAGTCAGGAGAGCAAACAATGCCCTGCACTGTGCAAATCGGATGCATGAGAATCTCTCCAAGTGTTCAAAGCAAGGAAGTTACTTTGAGGACTAGGGAGTGCCTGACCCAAGCCTTGGTACTTTAAAGTGACCCATAGGCATGGGAAAGTGGGACCCTGAGTACGGAAGACCAACAAAGAACCAATGCATTTCAAGTCGAGTGCTGGCGAAGAACATTGAAAGCACGCTGGACTGCCAAAAGAACCAACACATATGTCTTGGAGAAAGTGCACCTAGAGTGCTCCTTAGAGGAAGCATGAGGAAACTTTGTCTTACGTCCTTTGGACATGTTATCAGGAGAGACCGATCCCTGAAGAAGGACACTGTGCTTGATAAACTAGAAGGGCGGTGACAAAGGAAGACCTCTGATAAGGTGGACTGACACAGTGGCTCCAACACTGGGCTCAAGCACAGGAACAATTATGAGGATGGTGCAGGGTCAGGCAGTGGTTCACTCAGTTGTCCATAGATTCAATGTGAGTTAGAACAGACTTGTAGGCACCCAACAACGACGTGAGTTGAAATCAGGTTGCTGGTAGTTGGTTTGGTTTGGCAGTTTATAGTCATTATTCTGGACTGATCAGGAGAAAGATGATGTATTCTACTCCCATAAAGAGTGACGGTCTTGGAAACCCACGGGGGTAGTTGTACTGCCTGTAGGGTGCAATGAATTGGAATTGACTCCAGGGCAGTGAGTTGTTTTTTAATCTCATTTGAATTGTCGCCTCCCCTTAACTCCTCCCTCCCAAATGGGTTATTAATTCTGACCTATAAACCCCGGGATAGTATTCCTTTTGGAAACAGGCATTCTTTATTATGCCCGTGAGGAGGATTAGTGTAGGGTATATTTTGAGTCAGTCATTTTTGAGGCATAAAAGAGATTAAAATGCAAGCAGCAGAGATGGGAAGAAAAATGCTAAGTGAATGAAGATGTGGGGGGAGACAAAAGGACCTCCCTGCAGAGCCCAAAGAGAAACAAAGCCTTCTCTCAGAGCTGGGGCCCTCAATTCAGATTTCAAGCCTCCTAAACAGGGAGAAAGAAGTTTTATTTTGCTAAATCAGTTATGATGTTGACAGTATAGCAGCACGCTGCCCTTTTCAACATATCCACCAGGGGTCAGAAAATGTTTGCAACTTTCTAAGCTGGCAGCACCAACATATTGCTTCACTTTGGGCATAAGGGATTCTATTTATATGCACACATTTTAGACCAGAATTTAGAACTTCATTTGTGGTGTTTGTGTAGATCATTAAAAAAAATAAGCAACCTGGAATTTTACTACTTTAACTGGAGCTTGATTTCAAAGTGATTTGTATATTAGACCTACCATTCCTTACTGTGATTCAACCTTACATGATTTACTTGGTAAGAAAGCAAATAATCCTGAATTACATACACATTCAATCTATCATGAAAGTAATAAAAGTTAGGTAATTTCAAATACTCCAGTCTTTTTTTTCATAATCTTAGAATCAATTAAGTGTTGTTGTTTTTACTCTCTCAAATTGCTTCTTAGAGCAAATTAAAAATAGAACCTCAAAGTTTTAAAAAGTGAAAACATGTTCTTTTATTTGCACACCATTACTAAAATCCACTGACTGCCTGTAGAGATGTTGAATTCTCTCACATATAAGGGCTCCCAGTTCTGCTTGAGTTTATTAACAGTTATTAAAAACATGATGTCCACAATGGCTATATAATGTCATATTAAATAAGTGGTAGGTGTTCCAATATGCCCATATCTTGTCAACATTTGTTATTTTCAGTTTTTGTTTTCTTTTGTGGGTGTGTGTGGTAGTTACATAATCTAGTGTCCATTTGGGACTTGAGAGGATTAAGAGTGAAAGAGTGGAGTCTCATCTGTCAATGGTGTCATAGCCCATGAGGTCTTTGTGTAGGCATGGCCTTCTCCTGAGAATTCTGGGAACTTCTATTTTTCCTCTTTGGAGGCGGAAGACATGCTCTCTCTCTGCACATTCCCTTGGAGACTCTGCTGATAAGACACCTGGCACTACACTGATGAACCCTGTGCCCTGGGAACTGGAGGAACCACGTGGAGACTCTTACCGGCACTGAGATGCTTCTACTGTCACTGGATTCACAAGAGTTTCCATTCACTGGTCTGTGATCTTCCTGCATTTGGTTTCATTGCTTGTGTTTAGTGAGTCTGAAGAGGACTTTATAGATTGTTATCAGACACATGGGCTAATATTAGACTTATAGACTTGATCTGGACTGGGCTAGGATGTTTTCTCAATATTCAACCGCTCTTGTATATAAACCTCTTTCTTATACACATTTGAGTGTTTACGGATTTGTTTCTCTAGTCTACCCAGACTAACACAGAGTGTGAAAGTTTTAATGTAAAGAAAGTAACCATCTTCACAACAGAACCAATATGTGAAATCATACTAAATGGAGGAAAGATCGAAGCTGTCACAGATTTCATTTTGCTTGGATGTAATCAATTCTCATGAAAGCAGCAGCCATGTCAACAAAAAGACCTGGAATATTTACAGGCTTTTCTTTGTTGTTTTCTTTTGTTGCTTTGTTTTGCTCTGTCTTGTTTTTTGTGCATATTATTATCTCTTCAGGTCTATCTAGATAAGATAGGCAGGACAAACAATCTGGAGGAGAAAACAACGGGACCAAGTGTTTGGGGGGACATGGGAGAGGGGGAGGTGAGGGAAAGGAAGTGGGTATTAACAAACCCAGGGACAAAAGAACAAGTGATCAGAAATCAATAGTGAGGAGGGTATAGGAGGCCTGGTAGGACTTGATCAAGGGCAATGTAACCGAGAGGGATTACTGAAACCCAAATGAAGGCTGAACATGATAGTGGGACAAGAGAAAAGTAAAAGGAATTAGAGGAAATAGCTAGGAGGCAAAGGGAACTTACAGAGGTCTAAATATAGGCATATACATATGGAAATATATTTTTATATGACGATGGGGAAATAGATCTATGTGTATCCATTTATAGGTTTAGTATTAAGGTAGGAGATGGACATTGGGCCTCTACTCAAGTACTCCCTCAATGCAAGAACACTTTAGTTTATTAACCTGGCATTCCATGATGCCATCTTCCTGAAATGATTGCTGAAGACAAAGCAGGTGCATAAAAAAATGTGGTGAAGAAAGTGGATGGTGCCTGGCTATTAAAAAATATAGTGTCTGGTGTCTTAAAGGCTTGAAGATAAACAAGTGGCCATCTAACTGAGAAGCAACAAAGCCCATATGCAAGAAGCACAACATCCTGTGTGATCATGAGGTGTCCATAGGATCAGGTATCAAGCATCAAAGAACAAAAAATCATATTGGTGTGAATGAGGCGGAGTGCGGAGTGGAGACCCAAAGCCCATCTGTAGGTAACTGGACATCCCCTTACAGAAGGGTTGTGGGGAGGAGACGAACCAGTTAGGGTGCAGTATAGCACTGATGAAACATGCAACTTTCATCTAGTTCTTTAATGCTTCCTCCCTCCACTATCATGATCCCAATTCTACCTTACAAATCCAGCTAGACCAGAGGATGTACACTGGTACAGGTCAGAGCTGGAAACACAGGGAATGCTGGACATATAAACCCTCCTGGACCAATAATGAGAGTAAAGATACCAGGAGGGTAAGGGGAAGGTGAGGGAGAAAGGCAGAACTGATCACAATGTTCTACATATAACCCACTCCCTGGGGACGGACAACAGAAAAATTGGTACACATCGGACAGTGTAAGACATGAAAAAATAAGAATAATTTATAAATTAACAAGGGTTTGTGAGGGAGGGAGAGTAGAGGGAAATGAGCTGGTAACAAGGGCTCAAGTAGAAAGAAAATGTTTTGAAAATGATGATGGAGACAAATGTACAAATGTGCTTGACATAATGGATGTCTGTGTGGATTGTGCTAAGAGCTGTATGAGCCCCCAATAAAATGATTAAAAAAACCAATAAAGCAGCAGCCAGCAAATCAAAGGGTGCATTTCATGGGAACAAACCTGCTGCACAAAACTCTTTAAGTGCTAACGAGCAAGGATGCCACTGTCTGGACTGACTTGGATCTGACCGAAGCTATGGCATTTGTAATCTCTACACATGCTTGTGAAAATTGGACATTGAATAAAGAAGACTGAAGAAGAATGGATGCATTCAAATTACAGTGCTGCAGAAGATTATTGAAAGTACCATACTTGGACTGCCAGAAGGATAAATCTACTTGAAATTGAAAATGGCAAGATTTTGTTTTAATATTCTTCTGTTTTAATTTTTATAGCCTTTTACTACAGTTAAGGAGTCTGATGGTGCTGTCTAGTAGGCATTGGATTACTAACCAAAATATTGATAGTTCAAATCCACCAGGCACTTTGTGGGAGAATGTAGAGGCTATCAGTTCCTGTAAAGGTTTATAGCCTTGGAAACCCACAAAGAGTTGATATGAGTTAGAACTGACTTGATGGCAGTAGGTTTGGGTTCTGGTTTACCATAAGCATCCTTAGGTAAAATTAAACACACACACACACACACACACACAGACACACACACACATGAGGGAGGGTGGAACTTAAAGTTCACGGACGAATTCCATATGTCTTTAAAATCTATTTTTCCATGAGCTTTTTGAAGTTCCCTCAAATATATATGTGTGCGTGTGCATATATATAGATCCTACATATATATGTATTTGAAAATGCCTTATATATACACATATATTGATATATGTATATATGTATACTCTGAGAATGAATGTTCTCAAAAATTATCTCATTCCTTTACTTTAAAAATCTCATTTATTTTATTTAAAAAGAGCATTTATGAAGTGTCAAACAGGACAAGGACAAGATAACTACAGAGAAATATTGTCCAGACCGTTAGCCTGAGGTTATGATGGTATCCAAGGGTTTGCCGAGATACATAGTTTTAAAAATGACATGAGAGGTCAAAGAAAATTGTCATAAAAACATGGTAGGCAGCAGATCAATACATCATAGTTACTGGTGGAATGATTGAGGGCCATGTTTGGGACAGAGGAGCTTAAAATCTTTGTTTACTCTTTGTTCAGGGGCTACCCTGAGGCAGTCGAGGCATGACCCATGATTATGCTACTCCCAGTATTCTAATTTCTGTTATTCTTTCCCTAAAAATGTAGTGAAGGCTTACAGAACAAATAAGTTCTCTTAGTAAGAGTTCAAACACATTTTTATACCATTTACTGAAATCTTCAGTGTTAACACTCATCCCATTTCTTCCCTCTTTTACTGTTTCCCTTAGCCTGCCTTCCTAGGAATTCTGCACTTTGTCCTCTGGTAAATACTGTCTTGTAAAATCTAAAATGGTTGATTATTGTAAGGAGTGCGTGCCTCTCTAGTACCAGTATTTGCTTTATAACCCTGTGTGTTGTTTGGATCAAAGATAAGAGCAATTGTGAGCATGCCACAGGCCCGAGTAATGTTTGTTCTGTTTATTACAGAGACTGTGAGTCAGAACCAACTGGACGGAACTAACAATATTGTTTGGCTGAAAACTGAGCATATGTATGTGCTAAATTCCATTCCAAACCTGAAAAGTAGCTGAGATTTGGGGGCTCAGCCAATCTCCATCAGACCAGTAAGCCTGGTCGTTTTTATAAATTTGATTTTAGTTCCACATTTGTATTCCACTCTATCGGGATTTTCTAATCTGGTTCGGAGCAGTTGATACTGACACCTGGACGCCATCTAGCTTCTCTTATTTCAGTGCCATGTAGGCTGATGCTTGCATGGTCCCTTAGTCCTTCGGTCTAATTCTCACCCCTTTGAGAAAACCAATTAGTTATAAAGTATAAATAAAATTGAACAGATGCCCTAAGAAAGCAAGGGTAAGAGGAGAGAAGATTAAAACATGGGTTTTTCTCACTAACTTTTATAAAATAATTCTAGTTCTCCTGTCATTATGTTTTGTACCAATAGCTAACTATCGGTAATTCTCTTTATCCTATTGGTCTTCGTTATGTGATAGCCACAAGATAAAAATAGGCTTTATTATAAGGAGAAGCTATAGTTATTTATCACTCAAGGGTTTACATTGTCATTTAGCTTCAGGAGTCTGAAGTCAAGCTTGTTATCTTATTAGCTAATAAAGGAGGGTAAATAAAAAATTATTTGTACAAAATCATAGGAATATTTATTAACAAAAATATTCAAATGTGAAACTCTTATTATTTGGCATATCATCATCATTTAGGTCTGTACAGTTTTGAAAATGGCATATCCATCTCTCTTAACCCTTCCTCAAAGAATTCTGCTCTTTTTTAGCTGAAACTACATCAAAACAGCAGCTTTTACATAAATGAGGTCCTCAAATTGTAGTCATTTTACTGTTCCTTAAGCTTTAGGAACAAGAAGAAGTCTGAAGAGACAAGGTCAGTTCTATAGGATGGATGAGTGAAGTTTTTCGACAACATTCTCATAAAATAGCCATTATTACCCTCAAAGAATAGACAGATGCATTGTTGTGATGGGAAAAAATTCTTTGATGTAACTTTCTTGCCTTTTTATCACCAACATAGTTTTCATTTTTCTTGCGACTTTTTTCTAATGATCATTCAAGGATTGAATGAACTCAAGGACATCTACTACTGTGATTGGACCCTGCTCTTGGGCGGGTATTGGGAAACCCAAGACTAGTCTGTATTTACAGTTCATTCATAAAGTTGTCATCAGCTTTGATCTTACTTTCAAAAGACTGAGGGAATGATCAGCTCATTAAACGGACTGGCCTTTGTGCAATGCTTTTGCCACCGACTGAGCCGAAAGCTTGCTGAGACCAACATGATCCCTCAAAATGTAACATGCCGAACTAGTTGAGATCATTGGCGATGGGATCAATGGTTATCTATAGTTTTCTTCTGCCAGTGTCTGAACCTCAGCCAATTTCATTATCCATGTTGATAGTCTCTTCTCTTGTGGCTCTTCTTTGAGTTTTTTCCCCTTACTTTCCTTGTAAAAACTAATGTTTTCTGTGAGGCACTAGGCTTATAAACTTTTGCAAAGCTGCAATGATTTTGGAAGATATCCACTTGGGTTTTGCTAAAAATTTGATTGTAGCTCTGACCTCAAACTCTTTTCATTTCATGGGACAAAAAGCACCTTTAAAAAATGATACCTTAATTTGATGAAGACAAGTATATTACTGAGAGCTTGTCTACAGCCATCCACTGATTGCAAAGATATGTTTAAACATGCACAGATACTTTAATAAACCCACGAATGCATGAAATGAACCTTAGCAATGCTTTTTGACTTACCCTCCAATGAAGGAGATAAGGGACTAGTATTGTTGCTGGAAGCAGATAAGCAGGCGGAAAAATTAGTAAGTGGAAGGATTTAAATGATATTTAAAATAAAAACCTACACTTTAAAATTAAGTTAATAGATGTTGTCTTATGCAGTGCAACACATAGCATTGGGTAAATGTTCTGCACAAGATCTCCTTAAAGTGCTAAAAACAAGGATACTACTTTGAGGACTTAAAAATGTGTCTGACCCAAGCCATGGTATTGTTAATTGCCCCACATGCATGTGAAAGTTGGACATTGAAATGGAAGATTAAAGAAGAATCAATGCACTTGAATTATGATGTTGGCAAGAATATTGAAAGTATCAGGGAATGTCAGAATAATAAACAAATCTGTCCTGAAAGAAGTACAACCAGAATACGCTTTAGAAGCAAGGATAGCAACATGTATTTTGGACATTTTATTAGGAGGCACCAGTCCCTGAAAAGGGAACTCATGTTTGGTGAACTAGAGGGGCAGCAAAATAGAGGCAGACTGTTGACAAGATGGGTTGATGCAGTGGCTGCAACAAGAACAACTGTCAGCATGGTATAGGACGAGGTGCTGGTTCATTCTGCTGTCCGTGGGGTCACTATGGGTCAGACGCAACCTGGTGACATTTAACAACAGCAGTGTACCGTATTATTTATAATGATTGTTTTGGCCTGTAGTTTGGACAATCTTTGGAAAAATTTCATTTATTTATGTACTTTCATCATACCCAAACTTCATAATCTATTACGTTTTACAGCTGACTATCCACTGAAATAATCAAGTTAATGTAAATAGTGTTCCTTTGTAGCTAAGTTATATGGACTTTTAATTTTTTTTTCTTAAAAATATTTACCAAAGGTTTGAAGCCCTGATTTGTTTGTTCTTTCTGAAAATACAATGCTCAGACAGTCCAAAAGGTGGCAGCCAACACCTTTTGGAAAGAAATAACTTATATTCTACTTTATCATGCTAATTCTTCTAATGTGGTTTCTTTATTTTAATAGCAGCAGCACTGAAGCAGTCATTACAAGAATGAAAACTGCTGAGATTCTAAATGTGGCTTCCCATTGTATAAGTGTGCTTGCTGTAAAGAGATTATTCAGAGGACTTTACACAGCAAACTGAATAGATTTCTTTCTCTCCTTTTGCTTCTGCCTTCAGAATAGTGATTTCTGCCAGAATATTAATATAGAAACCCCTTTAGGGCAGTAGGATTAAGGATAACTTGTAATTTTTAATGAATATTCTGGAGGTGTTAAAAATAGAACACACATGCAATAAACACTAAGTATATGATTTAGAAAATATTACAAACCTGTTGTCAGAGTTTGTTTTCAAATACCACATACTTTCTGTTAAATTCATAGTGAAAATTAACCCATTTTTATGACAGGTAGGATAGGCAGGAAGTCTTGATTATTCATGATGTGAAGAAATAGGGGCAAATACAGTGAGGATTTTACTCAAATACTTGTTTAGAAGGAAAAAGCTGCCTAAAAATGATAGTAGTCTAAAAAAACCACCAGAATTCTTAGTTTCCTCGAGCAGCTTGACAAAATACCCCAAATTGAGTGTCTATGAGAACAGAATTTTATTTTCTCACAGTTAGGGAGGCTACAAGTTCAAATAAAGGTGTTGTACGTGACTTCCTTTTGAGGGCTCTAGAAAAGAAAGTGGCTCATGCCTCTCGCCTGACTTCTTGTAGCTGAAGCTTCAATGTCCTTTCTGCCTCCGTGTTTCATTGGAGGGTAAGTCAGAAAGCATTGCTGAGGTTCATTTCATGCATTCGTGGGTTTATTAAGGATATAGGACATATCGGATTAGAATCTAGTTTACCAAAGGATGGCCTCTTGTTAATGTGGATGATGATGACTTCAGAGATTCTATTGCCAACAGGGTCAGACTCCCCAGTAGAGAAGTTAGCACTTCAACATAACTTCTTGGAAGACACAGTTGCTTAGATTTTATAACTAGTTATAAATGGAGCCAGGAAACAGTTTCTATGAATTCCAGAACTATTTAAATCCTTTTGATTAGGGAATTAGGCTTTTAATGCTGTGTAACAAATCACAGCTCACAAGTATGTAGAAGTATGGTCATGACACGGCTAAAATCAAAGTGTCATTTGAGTACTTTCTCATCTGAAGCTTGGGAGCTTTTCTAAGCTCAAGAACGTGTACCAGATTCAGTTCCTTGATATTGTAGGACCAGGTCCCCATTTCCTTTCTGGCTGTCATCATAGGACTGCTTTCTCCTTCTAGAGTCCACCAACATCCCTTTTCTTGTCAGTCCCTCCATATGGTATCTTCAAAGGTGCAATGGAAAATTGTCCTTAAATTCCTCAGATGCTTTGAAGTGTCAAGATCTTAAACTGCTGGGAAAAGCCTATATACCTTCAAAAACTTAGAGGCAGCCCCTTGATTATGGATGAAATCCAATCCCAAGTGTGTCTTTAAGTCAAATTTATAGTACAGTTGGAAAAGTTGCATACAATTCCTATTGAGCCCTTTTTTGTGTGTGAGCATTAGATTGCTAACCATTAAAGGTTGATGGTTCAAATCCACCAGTCACTCTGTGAGAGTAAGATGAGGCTATCTGTTCCCATAAAAATGTATAGCTTTAATAGCCTATATAGGTTACTACTGTGAGTCAGAATAGACTCAATGGCATTGAGTTTGTTGGCTGGTTGGTTAAGGCAAGAAAAGTGTTAAACAAACTTACTCAATGATTTAAAAACTTCTTGTGCAGCAAGTGAAGATGATGCGTTCCTTGTTAGTAGAGGGTGGTTCAGTCGGTTCAAAGTGAGGGAAAATTTACGTAGCACCAAAGGTCAAGTGAGTTAACAGCGGGATGTTAATAATCTGGGATTTAATAGACCTAATTACATCAATCCCACTGAAGAAAATTTTCCTATGTTTAGGGGAATTGATTTGGAATCTTAATTACATCTGCAATATCCATTCACACGAGCACCTCAATTACTGTCTGATTGAATAATTGAGAGGTATGTTTACATGTATCCCAGGGCCCAGAAATCTTTAGGGATAGCTCAGAATATTGCTTATCACAACCAGATTGTATTTATTATGCTTGTAAACACCATCATAAATAGAAAATACATAGACCTTTTGTTAAAAGAAAGGGTATTTTATTTATTTTATTTTAGGTGTTAATGCAGCCTTGAGGAGCCCTGGTAGCATAGTGGCTACACATTGGGCGGATGTCTCAGGATAGTAGTTCAAAACTACCAGCTGCCCCATGGGAGAAAGATGCAGCTTTCTACTCCCACAAAGAGCTACAGTCTCAGTAACATCCAGGGGAAGTTCTACCCCCATCCCACAGGGCTGGTCAGTATGAGTTGGAATTGACTTGATGACAGTGAGTTGAAAATGTAACATTTTTCCTATGTAAATTTATTCATTAAAATAACTCAGAAAGAAAATACTTATTACAAAGAAAATTATCTGGAAGGCTCCCTGAAATATTTATAAGAAGAAAAATGGAAGTTTTAAGATCTTGCAGATAACCAGTTTCTTAAAAAAAAAAAACACCTCATAGTTAATTGGGTGAACGTTTAGAGTAAATCAATTTTTTATTCAATAATTTACATACATTTTGCTTCATGACACTGTTTGTAATTCCCACAATGTAACATTACTTATACCACTTCCCCCTACATTTTCTGTTTCTTTTCTTTCTTCTTTCCCTACTCTTCTGACATTGTCCTTGGGTAGCTGGTGCCCTTTTTAATTCAAATGGTTGATTATGAGGCATGCTTCCCTAGTATCATTATTCCCCTAGGGGCCTGTATATTGCATGTTTGAAAATTGATTCAAGGGGGGTGAATGCATTAGATTCCAAGCCTAAAGAGTTAATGACTCCCAGGAGTCCAACCAGTCTCTATCTGATCTGTAAGTTTTTTGAAAATTTGTGATTTGGGAGAAACTTTAGAGAGCATATTAGTTTTCCAATCAACAATTCACATACAATTTATTTTTGTGCCACTGACTGCAGTCCCCAAAATGCACTTTTCCAACTTCCTCTGTTTCCACTTGTCACTCTTTCTTATCTCTTCATGCCCTCTGAGCTTTATCCTTGGGCAAATGTTGTCCTTTTTATCTCCCATGATTAAAGGTTCTTACCAGTGTGTACCCCTCTGGTGTTATCTTCCACCTTATAGGTCCGATTATCATTTGACTAAACTTGACGAATGGGTTCAGTTCCAGGTGTGAAGCATATCTAATGGCTATCGTCTCAGGGTGTGAAAGCTCATCAGACTAGGAAGTCTGATTTATTTTGTGATGGTAAGTTTTGTTCCATACGTTCTCTAATTCTAACCAGGATCTTCTTTTATGATCCCATGCAAAATGATCAGCAGTGGCAGCCAACACACAATCTTGTGCTGGTCTCGGGTTCATTGAGTCAGAGGTTCACCTGGTCCATTAGTCCTTTGGACTAATTGTATCCTGTGTCTTTGATTTTCTTTACTTTTTTTTGCTCTGGTTGTGGGGAAACAAAGAGTTGTACCTTAAATGACTGCTTGCAAGTTTTTTAAGTCCCCTATCACTATTCACCTAAGTAGGATATAGGACACTGTTTTTAATAGCTATGTTATACCAACTGATCTTGGTGCCCCTCCCTCCCCCGCCCCCCTGCGAGAATATGACCAAGACACCCAGACCCAGGCACTCATTCCCTAATGGTGTTTCAGTGTGGCTAAGAAGATTAAAAAAATACTTTTATTTATACTATATACTCTATTACATTAATGGATATATTTGCAGTACATATGCATATGAGAGGGCTTCAAAAATTCATGGAAAAATCCATTTTCTTTCAATTCAAAATTTCAGCAAACTTTCTGAAGCCCCCTTGTACATATGTAACATAATCCTCTGTCAAGCTTATATATATTTTGTGTGCTTATTCTTATTTTGCTCGCCACTCATTTTTCAGTTTGTCTATCTACGCACCCCCCAAGAGACTATTGTAATTACTGTTATTGAAGACTCCTTTTTACCTTTGTTGCCTTTAGCTCTTAATGTTCCTCTCAGTCTTCCTTTGCTTTGATCATTTTATGCTGACCTCTCCTTATTGCTTAGTGCTTTTTCCTTCACTCAAGTTAATACATATCTACCCTCTAGTTAGTGATTTACCCTCTTCTCTCTGCTTATTCCTGAGAACTTTCAAAAGATTCTTTCTGGGTGCAAACCTTTTGTTGACATCTTACAATGTCATCTCAATGTCAGTCTCATGATATTTGACATTTTGTGATTGATGAATTTTGCTCAATATAATATCCTCTGGGTTAATCCATATTATGATATGCTTCACAGATTCAGTGTTATTCTTTAATTCCTTCATTATGTGTATGCACCACAGTTTACATATGCATTCATCTTGTATCATTTTTCTGAAAATTTATATCCAATATTTATCAGCACTATTTGTAACATGTTTTGGACTTTTGTCAAAGATCACCTGTCCAAACAGATTTAATTCTGTTCCATTGGTTTATGTTTTGACTGTCATGGCTTGACATGTAGACATGTTGTTGGTTTTGAGATTGGGAAGTGTGAGGCCTCTTACTATGTTCTTCTTTAGTAGTGCTTTGCATATTTGGGGTTTCATTGCTTTCCCTATAAATGTGGTGATTAATTTTTTCATCTCTTTAAAGAATGATGATAGAATCTGGAGTGGGATTATGTTATGTCTATAGATTACTTTGGAGAATATTGTCATTTTCACAATGTTATGTCTTTCTATCCATGAACATGGCATATTTTTCCATTTAGGATATCTCTTTGGTTTCTCATGTTGTTTTTGTTGTTAGCTGCCATCCAGCCAGATCTAACCCATAGTGACTTTATGCTACAGAAAAAAACACGGCCCAGTTCTGCGGCATCCTCACAATTCTGCCGATGCTGGAGGTCAGTGTTGTAGCCCTGATGACAGTCCATCTCCTTGGGAGCCTTCCTCTTTTTCACTGCTCTACTTTACCAAACACGATGTCCTTTCCCAGGGACTGGTCTTTCCTGACAAGATGTCCAAAGTCTCGCCATCCGTTCCTCTAACTAGCAAGGTTTCTCACAGTAGTGTGTTTTGTAGTTTTCTTTGCATTGGCCATTTGTATCTCTGGTTAGATTTATTATTAACTGCTTCCTCATTTTATTTTTATTTATTTGTTTAATGTATATCTAAGATGTGTCTCTGTTGGATAGCACATTGATGGGTCATGTTTTCAGGTCCGTTCCATTACTCTCCATCTTTGACATCTGTGTCTTGTGCATTTAATCCATTTATATCAGTGTATTTATTGATAGGTATACTTTTACTGTCTTTCTGGGGGTAAAATTTTTGGTATGTGTGTGGTGTTGATGGTTTCTTTGTACAATATATTATTCTGTGCTAGGTTTACTACCTTTGTCATCATTTCCTGGATTGCTGGTGTTTTAATGGTTACAGAGACTTTATAAATATTTTCTTTAAATGAAATTTCTTAATTTTCCTTAATGTTACTCTGTAATTTATTATTATTATAACCATTTTTTAAAAAAATAAAAGCTGTTTTTGACATTACCTCTGACCTACTAGGAATCTTTGATTAATAATAATTTAGACAAATTATTTCCATTGATTCTGTTCTACTACCAGATGTGCAACAGCTGAGTGACTTTAACTTGTTCTGTTAGTCAGTGGCATAGCTGCAGCTAAACATTTGCCTTCCGTGTAGTCGTGTGTGATTCCCTCGCCAGTGCTTTCTCTGCCTGGTTTTCCATCACTGGAACAAGATAAGGGAAATATGAACTTTCAGCTATACATCCACTACAACCATTGAGTTCATCTCACCCACAGTGGTTCTATTGGAGGGACTGGAATGGTCACAACGTTTCCAAGGCTGCAAATCTTATGGAAACAGAATACCATTCTTCTCTTTAAGTGTAGTCGGTGGCGTAAACCACCAATGTTTTGTTTAACAGCGGAATGGTTAACCATGGAACTGTTGGGGTTCCTTTCAACTCTCCAGAAGTTGCTATAAATAGGTACAGAAAGACTAACAAATTGTTATGATTACCTGTCCATTTAAAAAAATGTTTGAAATGAACTTGTGTGTTCCTAGAGACTCCAAGTCCACTTCAGTTTTACTTTCCACTTACATATAGCCTTTCAAGACCAATATTTAGGTTGCAGAGGTAAGGAATCTGGAGGGTTTTTAAGGCTGTGAGCCTTCATGCTTTCATTGGTTTTCATTTTTAAAATTTATTAATTTATTTTGTTTTTTAAAGAAGTATATTCTACATAGCTGAATAGGGTGGTTTTTGATGGAAAATTTTCCAAATTAGAATTCCATATCAGCTGTCTATTGCCATAATAATACTGTGTAATAAACAACCACAAAAATTCAGTGACATGTAGACACCAAAATCTCTGTTATTTTTGCTCCTAAATCTGTGAATTGTCTGATTTAGTCTGTGGATTTTGGCTGGGCTTGATAGATAATAGCTGATCTTCCTTATGGACCTGTAGTTAGTTGGTGGTAGACGGTTACTCTGCTCTGGCCTGGACTGTGACTCAGCTCTGTTGCACAGCAGTCTACTGAAGGCTAATTCTCATGGCAAGGGTAGGATTCAAAGAGGGTATCATTTTGAACCTAGGCTTATACATGTTGTGTTATTTCTTCTACAGAAGTGCTAATTAGCCAAAGCATCAAGGTGGGAAATAGATACTATTTATTTTCACTTGTTTATTCATTCTTCTTCTTTTTTTTTTTTTGATGGGACTTGTTGTAAAGACATGTAGCACAGAAAGTGGGTTCAGGAAGATTTGGGGTGTTTTTGTAACTAATTTATCATGAATGTGATAGCCTATATTAACTTTCCCCTTTGAATTTCCTAATGACTGACTAGCAACGTGGCCTTTTATATACATTTCATAGTGTTAATATTTAGCTTTTATGATTCTGAGTAAATTATTGAAAACTATTTGCTAATACTACGGCATTTAAAAATACTTGTGGTATTGATCATAATGTTGCAGAATTCTAAAAAATTGAAAGGCAAATTTTCAAACTTGTAGTGATAACATGCATATATTAAAGAAACATAAATCAGAGAGTATTTTGCATCACCACTTCCCACAGTCAATCTTATTTTCCATTTTTTTGCTTTTCTGACAATTTTCTTGTCTTCAAATAATATGCTTATTTTGTAATTTCTTCATTTATCAATTTTTATTTTACCCATTAACTTTTTGCTATGATCAGTGATTTTTTTTTTTGCTCAAGATACATCTCTTCCCTTCTGCAATCTTCTCCAAAAAACTGAACCCCCTGTCATTGAGTTGATTCTGACTCATAGTGACCCTATACGACAGGGTAGAACTGCCCTGGTGGGTTTCTGAAACTAGAACTTCTTACAGGGATCTAAAGCCTCATCTTTCTTCTGTGGAGGGTTTGGTGGTTTCAAACTGCTTACCTCACTGTTAGCAGCTCAACTCGTAACCAAGGTAATGCTAGGGCTCCTTCTTCTGCAGTTTTCTAATAGTGGTTAAGTAATTTTTTAGTCTATATAATAACTTAAATAAAGTAAAATACAGTTCAATTTTATTAGAAGGGTTATATTAATAGCATACTGATATTTTTACAGTGGTTATAAACAATATCATATTGCCCATCATAAATTATTTTAAACAAACTTATATAGTCATTTAGTTTGATTCTCATAAGAACTTTAGGGGGTATTTTCAGCCAAATATGTTCTTCAACTTTAGGAGGAAGAACAAGTTTAAAGATGTTAAGTAACTTTCTTAAAGTCATGCAAGTAGAAGAGTTATTGTTTAAAGCTCCTGAATTTAATTTCAGAGTTATTTTGAACATACCACTTTTTATCATAACCATCTCAGATTTACAAGAAATTGAATTCTGTAAAAGCAGACTTTATGATAAATTATTGCCACATTTCCCCACAATCTTATCTCTCTGAAGGTCAAGAAAAGAATAAGGGGAATTGCTATTCTGTAGTTAATTCTAAATAAGAAAGAGAACTGATTGACGAGGTGCAACTGACGTGCAGCTTGAGAGAAAAGCCTTTTGGATTCTGGGCATAGTCAAGAATATAGATTGTATTTTAAAAGACTGGAAGGATAAATAAGAAGGTATGGTTGAAGACTGAAGTGGAAATTGGGTTGAGAAAGATTGTAAGTTCGAAATGAAATGCAGACTTTCCCATATGCCCTATGGATAATGAATAGGAAGCTGCGATAGAGGAAACCAACATGAGCAAAATGCTGAAGGGAGAACACCAAGGCCACATACAGAAAACGAAAAGAATAAAAATATAAAATGGAAGTAACCTATAAACATGATAATCATGATTAATGTTAACGAATAATTCACTTCTTGAAATATGCTAGAAAGTTAAAAATTGTTAAGCATTATTTTGAGGCAAGTTGAAGAAGCAGAAGGCAAAGGAGGAGATTGAAGTAGTGACAGGTTTGCTGCCTGGAATGGGTGGTATTGTGTTAACAGACGTTAGAAAAGGCCCCAACTACTCAGTGTGTATTGTGCTCCTATTTTACCTATTAAAGAAAGTGATTGTCAAATTAGACATTAAACGTATTTAAGAGGAAATTGAAGCTAATCTTATTGAGTAGAAGATAAAAGAGTAGTCACTCCAGTTAATTCATCTTTGGCGCTTGTAGAATTATGATAAAAGTAGACTAATAGTACTTTAATATGCATGTGATGAAAGAGCTGTCAGACTTTTGGGGGATTCTGAAACCATGAGAAGTGACAAAAGCCTAGAGACAAGTAATTGTGACTTTGATGTAAGCAACTAGGGAGCAACAATATTGAATGTCAAAAGCAGAAAAAAATGAATACTAGACATTGTGGTTTGGTAAATGGGCTTTGAGCATCGTGGCGAAGGACCTGTTACATCGTGAGGTGAGAGCACCGTGGCAGCTCCCTGGAAGAAAGGCTTCCCGATCGGGTTCTGTAAAGATGTTAGCAACGTTCCCCCGGAACTCAATTTCACTCTGACTCAGGGAATGGCTACAAGCTGGAAGTGGCTCAACAGTAATGGGGTGTTTGTTTGTTTGTTTTTAACCTAGTTGCCAAACTCAATACTAATTGCGGATGTCCTTGAGGCACAGTGAGTTACGTGTTGGGTGGTCCACAGTCAGAAACCAGCAGCAGTTCCATGGGAGAAAGATGAAGCTTTCTGCTCCTACAAGAGTTACAATCTCAGAAACTCAATGACAGCGAGTTTTCAGTTGGGATCCTAAATGCTGGGGATACGAAGATGAATATCGTTTGAAATTTTAAAGGGTTCAATATCTACAGTGGTGAAAAAATCATAAACAATGACAGCAACATTGTGAGCACTCTAATGAATCTACATAGCATGATGGGAATACAGAAGAGGCAATGGTCAACTTTGTTGATGAGTAGTTTGTAGGAACATTTATGCTGAGTGTTGAAGCACACGTAGTAAAAGGAGCTGTAGCTGCAGGAAAGGAAGTCAGCATCTAAAAAGTCACAACTTAAGACAAAAGTGTGTCCTTGGGCATCTAGAGATGGTTTAATATTGCTAGAAAACGGTGTGCACTTGAGGGGGAAGGGGTCCTGGAACTTGTGGCTTGTTTAGTGCTGTGGAGTTGGTTCTGGCTCAGGTGCAGAGTAGAAATGCTCTATGGGGGTTTCAAGGCTGTGACCCTCCAGTAGGTGATTGCCAGCCTTGTCTTTCATGGCACTTCTGGTCAGTCTGAACTGCCAACTTTTCAGCGAATAGTCCGCAGTTACCAATTCCTATTCCCCAGGGCTCCTGGGAGACAGCTGCTGGCCAGTAGATGTTATTAAGCACACTACATTGGTGTTAGGCTGGGGAAATCATGATGGAAAGGCAGAAATGCTCTTCTTGGGGGAAGAGAGTAGTACCTTATATAAGAAAGATCTTATTTTATAGAAAATGAGTTATTATTAGAGAATTTCAAATAAAGGAGAAGACACCATTTGCTTTCTTGAATAGAAAGATCATGCAGGGTAGAAGAGTTGGACCAGAGGAGAGTAAGATGGGATGTAGGAGATCTCTTAAACACGTTAAAAAGCTGAGTATGAACTAAAGCAGCAGAAAGTGAGTAAAGAAGAGGGAGGAGTTAAGCTCAGTTGGAAAATTTATCTACCTCACTAATTGGAAATGGTATATGATGATAACTACTAGGTTTCTGGCTCAAGTGATTAGTTAGGCGGTGTACGTCTAACCAGGTAAAGTAACACCAAATTCATGGCCGAGCTGATTCCCATTACAGTGACCCGAGAGGAACCCCCCCTTGGGTTTCCAAGGCTGTAGAACTTAATGGGACTTTAAAGCCTCATCTTTCTTCTATGGAGCTGCAGCCATCTGTCCAACATGTAATCTACTAGGCAATCAAGGCTCCTCTAGCTAGGTAGGGCACATAAAAAGATAACTCTATTTTGGTGGAGAAAATAAAAAGTTTATTTCGAGAATATTGAGCTTGAAGGATATGTGAAAAATCCAGAAAGAGCTAGCTGTTCAATAATTACAAATACATATCTGGAAGCAAATGAAAGTTAGGGATCATCAGTATGGTTATTGAAACATCAGGCACTGCATGGCGCAGAAATCTTGAAGAATGGAAGGAAAATCAAAGTTATGCTCTAGGTGACTCTATCCCTCTGTTTAGTAACAAAATTCTAAAACCTTATGTAAATATTTTCAGTTTATACTTGGCTTTTAGGGTCTGCGGACTTATCAATATGGAGCTACTTATTTTAAATAGTTAAAAAGTCAATTTGAATGAACATCCAGTTGTGAATCACATATTTAAGATAAATTTTTTTCTTCAGGTTGAGAACTGAAAAAAAAATCGGCAATGCAAACTATCACACAATTTCCTTTCGTAATGAGATTAAAAGACATGTTAGTATAGCTTAACATCTTAGTGATATACAACATCTTAAAAAAACATTTTATTAGGGGCTTGTACAACTCTTATCACAATCCATCCATTCATCCATTGTGTGAGGCACATTTGTACATATGTTGTCATTATCATTTTGAAAACATTTTCTTTCTACTTGAGCCCTGGGTATCAGCTCATTCCACCCTCCCCCCCCATGAACCCTCAATACTTTGTAAATTATTATTTTTTTCATGTCTTACACTGACCATTGTCTCCCTTCACCCACTTTTCTGTTGTCTCTTCCCCTGGGAGGGGGTTATATGTAGATCATTGTGATTGGTTCCCCATTTCTCACCCACCTTCCCCTTCCCTTCCTAGTATTTTTACTCTCATTATTGGTCCTGAGATGTTTATCTGTCCTAGGTTTCCTGTGTTTCCAGCTCTGATCTGTACCAGTGTAAATGCTCTGGTCTAGATTTGTAAGGTAAAATTTGGGTGGGGGAGGAAGCATTAAAGAACTAGAGGAAAGTTGTATGTTTCATCGGTGCTATACTGCACCATGACTGGCTCGTCTCTTCCTTGTGACCCTTCTGTAAGGGGATGTCCAATTGTCTACAGATGGGCTTTGGGTTTCCACTCCACACTCCCCTTCATTCACAATGAAATGATTTTTTGTTTTGGGTCTTTGCTGCCTGATACCTGATCTCATTGTCATCTACAAACAAACAAACAAACAAACAAAAGGATCAAACTCACTGCCATGGCATAGATGCCAACTCATAGCGACTTTTACAGGACAGGGTAGAACTGGCCTCTGTGAGTTTCCAAGCCTACAAAACTCTTTAAAGGAGTAGAAAGCCCTGTCTTTCTCTCACTTTCACTAAAGTACAGCTAAATAAGAACTGTGTTTATCTGGTATGACTTTTCAAGACACCTTTAGGGATAGATGGACCTCATTTGTAACCCTTGGACTGCCTATACTGATAAATTCTTATTTAACAAGAGGATTTTTGAGCTTCTAGTAGTCAGCTTTTGTGTATGAAAACAAAACAAAGGCATTGTTTTTTAACACATGACTAGGAAAACGAAATAAGTATAGAAACTCAAAAAACTCATTCCAATCGAGTCAATGATAACTCATAGTGACCCTGTAGGACAGAGTAGAACTGGCTCTGTGGGTTTCCAAGACTTTAACTCTTTACTGGAGTAGAAAGCCCTGGCTTTCTCCTGCTGAGCTATGGGTGGTTTCAGACTGCTGACTTTGTAGTTAGCAGCCCAACACTGAACCACTACACCACCATGGCTCCACGTTAGAGTATTTAAGTGAGTTCAGAATATAATTAGTATTGCTTACATTTGAAGAAGGCTGTACATTAAAGTGGCTGCCATTAAACACTGGATTGAAAATGTAACAGTAGAAAGATTCTCATGGGATTTAACAGATTTTCATTGCCAAGAGATTATCATGGGTCATGCATAGTTTTAGTTTTATTTTAAATATTTCATATTGCTTGTTCTCATGTGGTTAATTCCCCTTTCTTCATATAAAACTTTAGGGCATAGAATTTAAAGTAAGATGAAAAAGGATATTTGAATCCTTTGTACCACTTCATATTTGGTTTAGTTTAGAAGTGAAAGTTAATTTTTTGGCAGTATTTCATATGTGCTTTATTTAAATGCCCATCAAGGAAGACAGCTTAGTAGTCGTTGCAAGCAACCTTTTATATTTGGGCCTTTTCTCAGAAGGAGAAAAAAACAAAAGCCAAACTCACTGTGTTCAAGTCAATGCTGTCTCATAGCAACCCCTAGTGTGTCTCTGAGACTGGGTTTCCGAGACTGGGTTTCCGAGACTGGGTTTCCAAGACTGGGTTTCTGAGACTGGGTTTCCGAGAGTAGAAAGCCCAGTCTTTTTCCCTACTTGCTGCTGGTGGCTTCAAACTGCTGACTATTCACATCTATCCACTACACCACCAGAGCTCCTCAGAAGGAGAAACCATAGCAGAATTTCTTTGTAAATGTAGAATAAATATATGTATATTTTTACCCAGACACAGAAACAAAATGATATATTTATAAGATGATAAAAGACTTCATAAAAATTGAAAACTAGTGTTCAATGAAACTATTTTTTAAAATATCATGAAGAAAATGAAAGGACATATTACAGAACTGAGAAAATATATGCATGCATGAGATATAATCTGAAAAAGTAATTTTCTACCAGAATATATTAAGAATTCCTAGAAACTCAACATAATACCCTTTGTTTAAATAGATGACCCTTTTCAAATTAATTTATGTTTTGTGAGAGACCTACTTGAAGTTTTTTCTTTCCATATGAAATTCCAGTTGTTCTAAAACCTTTTGTTGAAATGACTCCCCCACTTGAATTACTTTTCTACCTTCATAAAAACCAATTGACCATATAGCTCTGTTTATTTTTGGACTCTGTTCTATTCCATTGATTTATTTTCTACTTGTAAGCCAACATTGCAGTATCTTGATAGTAACTTTACAGTAACTCTAACTTTATTGTGAGCTTTGATATCAGGTGATATGAATCATCCAATTTTTTCCTTATTTTTCAAGATTATTTTTGCTACTTTAGGCCGTTTGTGTTTTCATATAATTGTCACAAACAGCTTTGGCAGTTTCTGCAAAAAGGAGTACTGCCGTGCCCTGCTTGGGTTCCACATCTTTGTTCAGTGAATTGGAAAACTCCTCTAGACCAACACCCTGGTGATTGTGGGACCAATTCATCTTGGGTTTCCCTTCTCTCACAGACATAGTTCGTCACTAATTACTGTAACAGGTTTGACAGCTGATGGCTCACATAATTTTGTTCAGTCATAATTATATAAAGCAAGGTAGCAAATCCAGGACCAGTTATTTGGTCATGGTTGGAAGATAAAAATCTTTGATCAAATATTAGTCTAGAATTTTATACAAAATGTAGGAGAATATTATGTGAGGAATGTGACAATTATTCTGTTCTAATTATGACAAGGGTAGGTAGATCAGTTCTGAGGACATATGATACTACAGTATAGTTTCTTTTTATTAAATCAAGTGAACTTTTAGATTGAGTGAATGAATATTTCTTTGTATAAATAAGGATTTGTTTGCTTACCATTTGAACAGGGCCAGCCAATTGAATAATTCTCTAATCACCTTGTGCATACTTAACTAATTATATGTCGACAATTTCTTTTTTTGCTGAACTTTGGAAATGAGTGGCCAAAAGTCAGTTTTGAATCTGGAGAATGTGTGTGTGTGTAACATTAGGGTTCATTGCTTAAAGAACCACGGTTTGAAGGTACAGTTGATGGATCACCTGAATTACAAGTTATACCTGTATAAACATGACTCACTCAATATTGAATCTTACTGACCCCATGAGAGTTTCTGGGACTATGATTGTTGACAGCAATAGACAGCCCAGTCTTTCTCCCGCAGGTCTGCTGGTGGTTTCAAACTGCTGACCTTGCAGCTCTCAGACCAACAAGTCACCACTGCACCACCAGGGCTTCTTGGATAAACATAGGAGGGACTTGTTCCCTGTTGAAATATAAATTCAATTTTAGCATTTGAAATCATGAAATTATACAGTGCCTATAAATAATTTCAAGTTTTGTAACTTAAAAAAGAAGAACATAGAAAACTCTGAGATGTCCTCCTACTTGGATTTTATTCCTTGATTTATTTAATTAAGAATCATTTTATTGGGGGCTCTTATACCTCTTATGACAATCCATACATTCATTGTGTCAAGCACATTTGTACATACGCTGTCATCATCATTTTCTAAACATTTACTTTCTGTTTTAGCTCTTGGTATCAGCTCTCCCTCCCCTTGTGACTCCTTGATAAATTATAAATTATTATTGGTTTCATGTCTTACACCAACCACTGTCTCCCTTCACCCATGTTTCTGTTTTTTATCCTCCTTGGGGGGGGGCGGAGGTTATGTATTGATCATTGAGATAGGTTTCCCATTCCTCCCCTTTCCCCTTCTCTCCTGGTATTGTTACTCCCATTTTCGTTCCTGAGGGGTTTCTCTGACCTGTATTCTGTGTGTCCTCAGTGCTTATCTGTAGCAAAGTACATGCTCTAGTCTAGCCAGAACTGAAAGGCAGAACTGGGGTCATGATAGTGGGTGGTGAGGAAGCCTAAAAGAACCAGAGGAATATTATGTACCTCATCAGTGCTATACTACATACTGGTTGACTTATCCTTTCCTTGCGATGCTTCTGTGAGGGGATGTCCTAGTGTCTACACATGAGTTTTGGGTTTCTGCTGTGACCCCCGCCTCTCATTTTCAACAATATGCTTTTTCTGTTGTTGTTTTGGGTCTTTTGATGCCTGTTCCCTGATCTTGTCAATACCTCATGACCACACAGGCTGTTGTGCTTCTTCCACATGGGCTTGTTGGCCTATGTACATATATTTATATGGCAAATATATACTGAGGAAGCGGATGGATTTTGGGCCTCTACTCAAGCCATCCTTCAATACAAGTATACTTTGTTCTAACAAACTGGCATTCTGTGATGTTTACCTTCCCAACACAATTGTTGAAGACAAAATGAAGACAAAAAATAAGCAACTGTGGTGAAGAAAACGGCTGGTGCCTGGCTATCAAAACATATAGCATCCGAGGTCTTAAAGGATTGAAGTTAAACAAGTGGCCATCTAGCTCAGAAGAAACAAGCCCATATTCCTTTATTTTTATCAACACATACATTTACAAATACAATAACTAATTTTGGATGCGCTGCCAAATATTAAGAAGGTGGTTAAACTGCAGTTGATTTGATCTGAAGATTAAAATGGTGCCATTTATGGTTTCTAAAGAGACTTCAACTTCTAGAATAGTAAATTTAAGTAAGGAAATGATAAAATTAAATATAAAGGCAAAATGAAAACAGTAATTGCTTTTACAGGTCCTAGAAAACACAGCCTTTTCTAGGGGGCAATGAAATTATTTTCTTGAATCTTATTTTTTTTGTACTTGTAGATTTTGGGGACATGGAAATATTAAAAGATTAAGCCATGGGGTGTCAATTTAAAATATCAGCACTCTTCCTTTCTATTCTAACAGCTACAAAGTATTAAAAATATTGAAAGCATGTTTTTACTTTTGGAAAATCTTATTTGCACATATAATTTTTTTTTCATTATATCCTAGGGTACCAACAAGGCAGTGTAAAAATGAGTGAGAGAGGGAATGATGAGTTTTAGAGAAAATTTGAAAGTAAAAGCAGAATGGATTTTAGAAATAATTTGATGACCAGTGAGGAGCTCTAGTGACACAGTGGTTAAAGTGAATGACTGCTAACCAGAGGGTTAGTGGTTTGATTCCACTAGCTACTCCATGAGAGAATGATGTAATAGTCTTCTGCTATAAAGATTTAGATCCTTGGAAACCCTCTGGTACATTCTACTCTGTCAAATTGGTTCACTATGAGTTGGAATCAACTTGTGGCAATGAGTCTGGTTTTGGGTTTGTGATAGAGTTTAATTCAGTCGCTTATTTAGCAAGTGCGTTTTTATTATGTGTCATGTAGCATTCTAAGGCTCTAAAAGTGCGAAAACGACTCAGACAATATGCTTTTCACCAGGAAGGTCAGTCTGGTATATGGGATGAAAACACACTCAGTGAATTATCGTACAATGAAAGACACAATGCTTTGCCACTTTACTGTTGGTATTTCTAATGTCCCAAGGGAACGGAGACGAGTGAGCAACTGGTTTGGGGAGAGCATCAGCGAAGACTGCAGAGGTCAAGCACTATCTGTCATTTCCATTACAAGGTACTTTTCCAGGAAGGGTTATGTGGAAATGCAGGCAAAAGAATGGAGTGAGTCAAGACGGAGAGATAGGGAATGCAAGGCATGATTGTAAATGAGAAAATAGTTTAATATGAGTGATTGTAAAAGATGCAATAAAGAGTAGTGGGATATGGACCTCAAAAGCTTGTTTGTGGATATGGTATAGTGAGGTTTGCAATTTATAGTGTTTTCATTCTATCTTGTAGGTTATTGAAAGGTCAGTAGGAATATGTTTACATTTCATTATCTAACCTTGGAAGTGGAGTTAGAGATGATAGAAAATTGTGCAGGGGAAGGATAGATTTGAGTCAGTTTGAAAAGAAAAAGAACTTGATAACCATGTTTTGTTAATTATTTTACTATTATACATTAAAAAACCAAAGATCCTCACTGCGATCTATAAAAGTTAGGGATCTTGGATTCTTAAAGTTTACCCAAAATAGTTATGAACGTATATAAGCTTAAAAAAAAATATTTCAGGCCTATATGAAATCATCTGACATAACATGCCAACTGAAATATCAAGTTTTTTAAAACTGAAAATTCAACTCATCATATATAACAGGGAAGTGAATTAAATATTATGCATGAAGCGAAAAACATTTGGCACATATAATATTAGAACTATGAAAACTTCTCTCCTCTTGTACACTACTTCACTCCCAATTCATGTGGAATTGATGAAAAATAAAGAAAATGCTATACAACACCAAAACAATATGTAACAGAGATCGCAAAAACACATCTGTTCTGTTTACTGTCAAATGGTGGCTCAGCCTTAGTTAATCAAGAGAAATCAGAGGCCAAGGTTCTGCTGGTGAGGCTGACTTAAGAACAGAGACCACCATGGATTAGTTATCTTGCTTTATAGGCATTTGGCCCCACATTCAGTATCTTAAAGCTACAGGAAACATTACTATATCACATATATTTCTCTGTGCCAGAAATTTAGAGTAGTTTAACTGGGGACTTCTGGCATGATTTTCTTTAATGAGACAGGAGTTATACATTATTCTAGGGGCTGCAGTCATCTGAAGGCTTGTATGTGGCTGGAGGAGCCTCTTCCGAGATGACTCACACTTATGGCAGATAGATTGGAGATAGAAATTGAAAAGCGGTTTATTTGTTCCTTCATAGGGTGATTTGAGCTTCTTCAACACATGGTGGCTTGGTTCCCCCTCAGCCCCTCTTGTTTGATGCGAGAGAGGACAAGGTGTCTGTACTCAGACGTCACTCTCAGATTTCCACAATATCTTAGGGATTGCACAGAAAGCCTTCCCATGGCGGCCCGTAGCCACACAGGGTGTGAGTGCCAGTGGCGAGGAGCCCCTGGGGTCACCCGGAGGTTGTCTCCCCCGTCTTCATCACAGAGATGCGTTCCGATCCTACTAGCTGCTGACGTGGTGAAAATGCATAACAAGGGATAGAGTGTCTGCGCTTTGCTTTTTCCTTAAATTAAATTTGCCATTTATCTGAGGTTTTTTGGAGATCATTTCCCATTACTAGAGGTGCCTACTCCTTGTACTCCAAAACCCACTGCCACGGCATCGGTTCAGACTCACAGTGACCCTATTGGACAGAGTGGGATTGCTCCTGTGGGTTTCTGAGACTGTAAAATCTTGTTTTTCTCCCACAGACTGGCTGGTGAGTTTGAACTGTTGAACTTTTGGTTAGGAGTCCAACTCTTAGCCTACTATGCCGTAATGGCTTCTAGCTGCTATATAAAGGCATACCTTATTTTTTATTGTATTTTAAAGATATTGCATTCTTCGCAATTGAAGCTTTGTGGCAACCTTGAGTTGACCAAACCTGTAATTTTTTCAACAGCTTGTTCTTTTATCTCTATGTCACTGAGGAAATGTCTGGGAGCTTGTCTGACTTGCTGTGGTGACATACAGGGGAAGGAGACTCCAACTCCACAGGTGCCAAGGATGATTTCGGTGAGGTAAAGGTCAAACATGCCAGCCTCAGAATCAGGTTTGAGCACATTGCTGCAGGCACTGTGGCAATCCATCGCATCAAGGGTCTTCCTCTTTTTTACTGCCTCCCGCTTTACAGAACATGGTGTGGCTCTCCACGGCCTGGTCTCTCTTGATAACATTTCCAAAGTATGTGAGATGGAGTCTTGCCATTCTTGCTGCGCTTCTTCTTTTCTTCCTTCCTTCCTTCCTTCCTTCCTTCCTTCCTTCCTTCCTTCCTTCCTTCCTTCCTTCCTTTCTTTCTCTTCTTTCTTAGCCATTCTTGCTTCAGAGAGCATTATGACTATACTTCTTCCAAGACAGACTTGTTTCTTCTTCTGGTGGTTCATGGTCCTTTCAAGATTCTTTGCCAGCACCATCATTCAAATGCATAGATTTTTCTTTAGCCGTTCTTATGGAAAATACCACAGCTTTGACCAGGAGCACTCCAGTCCTCAAAATGACATGCTTACTCTTCAGTTCTTCAAAGAGGTCTCATGCGACAGATTTGCCCAGTGCAATGTGTCATATGATTCCTTTCATGAACGTTGATTGTGGATCCAAGCAAGATGACATTTTTGACTTCAATGGTTTTTCTGATTATCATTATGTTGTCTATTGGTCTAGTTGTGAAGCTTTTGGTTTTCCTTACATTGACTGTAGTCGATATTAAACGCTGCAAGTCTTTTTTTAAAAGTGATTTTATTGGGTGCTCATACAACTCTTATCACAGTCCACACATGCATCAATTGTATAAAGCACATTTGTACTTTTGTTACCCTCATCATTCTCAAAACATTTGCTCCCCACATAAGCACCTGGTGTCAGCTCCTCATTCCCCCCCCTCCCTCTCCACTCCCCTATCCGTCATGAACCCTTGATAATTTATAAATTATTATGTCATATCTTACACTGTCTGACGTCTCCCTTCACCCACTTTTCTGTTGTCCATCCCCCAGGGAGGAGGTTATTTGTAGATCCTTGTAATCGGTTCCCCCTCTCTACCAAACCCTCCTCCACCCTCCCCGTATTGCCACTCTCACCACTGGTCCTGGAGGGATCATCCATCCTGGATTCCATGTATTTCCAGTTCCTATCTGTACCAGTGTACATCCTCTGGTCTAGACAGATTTGTAAGGTAGAATTGGAATCATGATAGTAGGGGTGGGGTGGAGGGAGGAAGCATTAGGATCTAGAGGAAAGTTGTATGTTTCATTGTTGCTACACTGCACCCTGACAGGCTCGTCTCCTCCCCGAGACCCTTCCATAAGGGGCTGTCCAATTGCCTACAGATGGACTTTGGGTCTCTACCCTGCACTCCCTTTAAATCACGATGATATGATTTTTGTTCTTTGATGCCTGATACCTGATCCCGTCGACACCTCATGATCACATAGGCTGGTGTGCTTCTTCCATGTGGGCTTTGTTGCTTCTGAGCTAGATGGCTGCTTGTTTACATTCAAGTCCTTAAGACCCTAGATGCTATATCTTTTGATAGATTGGGCTCCATCACCTTTCTTCGACACATTATCTTATGCACCTGCTTTGTCTTCAGTGATCGTGTCGGAAAGTGATCATCATGGAAGGTTGCAAGTATTTTTATCTTCACCAGCAAATGATTTCTGTCTTCCAGCTTTCAGCAAGCAAGGAAAACTACTAGGTTACAAAATGTTAAAGTTATTTGTCCACAGAAGTGCCGTTTTCAGTCATGCTGGCTGGCATCTCTCCCTCTGGTCCTTGGCCTCTTAGCACACACACCCCTCTCCTCTGCTTCCTTGGTCATGTACTTCCAAGTCCTGTGCCCCATGATGAATGTCTGTAGGCCAGTACCCTGCCCCAGGCCCTCGCTTCACTCATTCTCCAGTCGAGAAGCCCACTGAGCGGTCTTATGATCTTTGTGCTCTCGCCTTCCTCAGGCAGGGGTCTGGTGCACACGGCATTCACTCTGGGCTCTGCTCTCTTTCGAACGGTTTTATTAACGTGTATGTCATCTACCAGACAATTCAGTGGTTTAAATGTATTGAAAAGAGTTGTGTAGTCATCACCACAATCAGTTTTAGTTCATGTTCTTGTACCATTCTTATGAGCTCCCCATTACCCAACAATCTCCCTTGTTATAATCCCAAGGAATGAATATCACTAGTTGTCACTGTTGCTCTATAGTTATCTATTCTGGATTTCATATAAAGAACATCATACAAAATACCCCAACAATGGCAACAAAATCAAACAGAAAAACCTCAATCCAAGTGAAAGCAGAAGATAATGGAGAATAGAACTATTAAAATGGTTAGAAAGGAAAACAAAAGATAGTATGTTAAATTTTCATCTAACTATATCTGCAGTAATCTACTGTCCCATTCACTCTGAGGGCAACACTATTCACAACCCTCGTCAATGGTCTAGTGGAATTCGATGAAGGTTGAATCTACTTGGGGACTCTTCACATGCATTTTGGACGTTCACTGTCATGCATAGCTCACTGCAAACCAGGTGCTCATATTTTAAGATCTAATACAGTTCCATCTTCTGATCTTGGATTTTATTTTTACAATCCTTGGAACACACAAGTTTGGCTCTTCTTTCTTGATAGTCATGTATTCCCTTTCTAATTCTGAGACTTCCCTCTCTTAAACCCAGTGGAATGAAAAATAGACCAATTCCAAGGTAACTGTTTTTGATGATCCCACCAGCCAGTTGGTGGTATTTATCAGGACTGTGGATAGGAAATCCACTGTCAGTACTTTCACTTCACTGCAGCCACCTTTTGATAATTCTCACAATATTTCAAACTTTCCCACAATGATCTTACATATTTAATAAATGATCATATAGAATAAATAGAGCTTTTATATGCATTGAAAAACCAAAACATCTGTGTGACTCAATGCATTGTGATATTTGCATTATTTGGTTGCTTTGAAGCCAGCGGGAGAAATCGCGGAGATATGCCTGTGGCAACAGTGCTGCTGTTTAGTTGGTTCAGACTCGTAGCGACCCTCTATGACAGAGATGTCCTGTCCACATGGTGTCCCAAGGGGGTGATCTTCGAGAGTAAATGGACACATTTCTCTTCCAGGAAGTGGCTAGAGGGTTTGAACTGCCAGCCTTTTGGCTTGCGGTTAGGCATTTTAACCACTACACTAGCAAGATTCCTTGTATTCTATATACAAGCCCTTGAGTTCTTGTGTGAAAATACCTCAGAAAATGGTACATTTTAGGAGAGAAAGGATGATACGGATAAAAAAATATTTTTCAGTGTGAAATAGAACCCACTGCTGAGGCATCTCTCAGTAGTTACACACACCCATACATGAGTGATCGAGGTCAAGTCTCCCTGCCCTAAGAGTGGTAACCACCTTTTAGCTGGTTGAACTGTTTTGGTCAGAGGCCTTTAGGAAACAATTGCAGTGATTTTGGGATGTTATTTCAGAATTGGCCACTTACTGCAATTATTTTTTAAACCAGAAGAATTTGATTGATTTGAAGATTATTCCTATATTGGATATTTGGATGAAATTGAAAAATACCTCTTTCCAGAATAACATTTTAATGCAAATTTCTCATGACAAACTGTTCTGTGATACCACATGTTCCTTTTAGTTATTTTTCATAAGAGAACTTAATTATAATATTTCCATCAGTGAAATTATCTTTCATTTTTTTGTAAAAACTCATTTGCTTTATGCCAGTAAAGTTGAAAAATGGGCTCTACTGATAGGTTCTAAAAATAATCATATATATTTTACTCTTTAGTGTTTATACAGACAAATGACCAAATAAAGCAATATTAGTATAGACTACCTGGAGCAATGTAGTTCATAACAACGGGTAGAAGTTGAATGTGGTCTCTCTGATTTCACAAGGCAGGGAAAGGAGAATCACCATCCACAGCATCCCTTGGTTGATTTCTAGAGGGTCAGACATGCCTTTGCCCTCTCTTCTTCTTTATGAATTCTGACTCCAAGCTCCCCTCTCACAGAACTTTCTACTTCTCTTCTGGGTTTGATATTATCTACTATAATGATCTCACAGTACTCACAATTACGGGTCTTATTAGAGAAGTCATAGGTTACAATTTAGGACCAAAAATGCTCAGAAAGTACTTCTTTTGGTCAAGACAGCATCTTGTTAATTGGGCCTGTGGGTCATGAAGCCGTCTGGTTCTGCTGCCTCTGCGGCTGTCAGTTCTCCACCACTGCCCCCTGCTTCTCTGGGATTGTGCCTTTCAGTCATCCGGATGAGAGATGTTTGGCATAGGAATCATGGGGTTCAAAGAATGTGCTTTGCTTTCACTTATTTGCATGGTCCACACAGTTATCATGTCATTGAATATAGCTCACCTGAATTTTGAGAACATCTCAAGAACAACTTGGAAGCATTGAACACTAATAACAGAGGACCTGATGGGCTGTGGGAGGACATCAAGAACATCATACAGGGAGAAAACAAGAGTCATTAAAAAGAAAGGACCGAAAAGATCAAAGTGGATGTCAAAAGAAGCTCTGACATTTGCTCTCCATCATGGAATAGCTGAGGCACATGGAAAAAAGATGAAGCCAAAGAGATGAAAAGAACATTTCAAGGGAAGCTTGAGAAAAAAAAATCCTAAAATTTAATGAAGAACCTGCACAGTTTATATCTTAAAGTGAAAGAACTAAAGAAAAATTCAACAGAAAAGTGGGTGAAGGGAGATGTCGGACAGTGTGAGATATGATAAAATAATCATTTATAAATTATCAAGGGTTTATGAGGGAGTGGGGAGCGGGGAGGGAGGGGAAAAATGAGGAGCTGATGCCAGGGCCTCATGTGGAGAGCAAATGTTTTAAGAATGATGAGGGTAACGAATTTACAAATGTGCTTTATACAATGGAAGTATGTATGGATTGTTACAAGAGTTATATGAGCCTCCAATAAAATGATTTAAAAACAAAGAAAAAATTCAATCCTTAAATTGCAACATTGAGAGACTCTATGGACAAAATGTTGAAGGATGTAGGAAGCACCATAAGAGTATGAAATGAATACACAGAGCCACTGTGCTAAAAAGAATTAGTTGACATTCAACCATTTCAAGAGGTGTCATATGAAAAGAATTGATGGTGATGAAAGAAGAAAGTTAATGCTGTATTGAAAGCATTACTGAAAAACAAGGCTACAGGAATTGATGGAATACAAATGGAAGTGTTTCAGCAAGCTGATGAAGCACTGGAAACGCTTGTATAAGCCAGTTACATGGCCAACTGACTAGAAGAGATCAATATTTGTACCCATTTCAAAGAAAGTTGACCCAACATAACGCTTAAAATATAGAATATCATTAATATCACATATCATTCAACATTTATTGCATCTGAATATTGATCAGGAACTGCCAGTGGTTCAGGCCAGATTTAGAAGAGGAAATTGAACAAGGATATCATTGCTAATGCCAGATGGATCTTAGGTCAAAGCAGAAAATACCAGAAAGATGTTTACTTACATTTTATTGACTATGGGAAGGCATTTGACTTTTTGGATCATAACAAATTGTGGATCGATGTGGAGCTTGTACAGGGGTCAAGAGGTAGTTGTGCGAACAGAACAAGGGAATACTTAATGGCTTAAAATCAGGAAAAATGTGTTTATATCTTCTCTTCATATTTATTCAATCTGCATGCTGAGCAAATAATCAGAGAATTTGATTATATGATGAAGAATGCAGCATAAGGATTGCAGGAAGGCATATTAGCAAACTGCAATATGCAAATGACACAATCTTGCTTGTGAAAGTGAGGAGCACTTGAAGCACTTGATGATGAAGTTCAAGGATTGCAGCCTTTAGTGTTGATCACAAGTCAATGTAAAGAAAACCCAAATCCTCAGATCGGGACCAATAGGGAACATCATGATAAGTAGTGAAAAGACTGAAGTCGTCAAGGATTTCATCTTGCTTGGATCTGTAATCAATACTCACGAAAGTAGCAGTCACGAGATCAAATGACATCTTTAAAATATTGAAGAGCAAAGGGGTTACTTTGAGGACTAAGATGTCCCTGACCCAACCTAGGGTATTATTATTATTATTATTATTTTAAATCATTTTATTAGGGGCTCATACAACTCTTTTTTACAATCCGTACGTACATCATTTGTGTCTAGCACATTCGTACGTATGTTGCCATCATCATTCTCAAAACACCTGCTTTCTACTTGAGCCCTTGGTATCAACTCCTCATTTCCCCCCTCCTTCCCTGATCCCCCCTCCCTCTTGATAATTTATAAATAATAATTATTTTTTAATATCTCACACCATCCGACATCTTCCTCACCCAGTTCTCCACTGTCTGTCCTCCAGGGATGAGGTTACATGTAGACCTTGTCATCTGTTTCCCCTTTCTCCCTCACCCTCCCTCCACCTTCCCGATATCGCCACTCTCACCACTGTTCCTGAGGGGCTCATCTGTCCTGGATTCCCCGTATTTCCAGTTCCTATCCATGACAGTGTACATCTTCTGGTTCAGGCAATTTTGTAAGGTAGAATTAGGATCATGATAGTGGAGGGGAGGAAGCATTCAAGAATTGGAGGAAAATTGTATGTTTCATCATTGCTACATGTACTCTGGTTTGTCACCTCCCCACAGCCCTTCTGCAAGGGGATGTCCAATATCCCCCAGATGGGCCCTGGATCCCCACTCTGCACCCACCCTCATTCACAATGCTATGATTTTTTTTTTGTCTTTGATGCCTGATCCCTTCGATGTCTTATCATCTCACAGGCTGGTGTGCACTTCCCATGTGGGTTTTGTTGTTTTTCAGTTAGATGGCCCTTGTTTATCTTCCAGCCTATGGAACCCCAGATTCTATATATTTTGACAACTGGGCACCATCAGCTTTTTTCAACCACACTTGCCCATGCACCCACTTTGTCTTCAGCGTTCGTGTTGGGGTAGGCTAGTGTGCTTCTTCCTTGTGGGCTTTGTTGTTTATTAGCTAGATGGCCACCTGATTGTCTTCAAGCCTTTAAGACCCCTGATGCTATATCATTTGATAGCCGGGCACCATCAGCTTTGTTTGCAACATTTGATTATGCACCCACTTTGTCCTCAGTGATCTAGTAGGGACATGCCAGTGTGCTTCTTCCATGTGGGTTTTGTTGTCTCTCAGCTAGATGGCTGCTTGTTTATCTTCAGGTCTTTAAGACTTCAGGTACTAATCTTTTGGTAGCCGGGCACTATCAGCTTTCTTCACCACATTTGCCTGTGCACCCATTGTCATCAGCGATCGTGCCAGGCAGGTGAGCATCTCAGACTGCCGAATTGTTAGAACAAAGTGTTCTTGTGTTGAGGGAGTACTTGAGCAGGGGCGCAGTGTCCATCTCTTTCCTTAATACTAAACCTATAAATATATGTACATAGATCTATTCCCCCCTCATTGTATATAAATACATTTACATCTTTATATGTCTGTATTTAAATCTTGATGACTACCCTTTCCCTCCTAGTTCTTTCCTCTGTTTCTTTGTACTTTCCTCTTCTCCTGCTATCATATTCTGCCTTCACTTGGGTTTAGGTCTTGGTTACATTGTCCTTGATCCAGCCCTGCCAGACCTTCCACACCTTCCTTGAGACTGATTTTGAATCACTTGTTATTCCCTTGTCCCTGGGCTTGTTAAAACCCGCTTCCTTTCCCCTGCCACCCCTATCCCCATGTCCCCCTGGAACTGTCATCCCATGACATGCTATGTACTATCACAAGATTGAGTACCATGAAGCAACAATAGAAAGTAAAACAATATCTACAAGAACAACAACAACAACAACACACACACATACACACATAAACATATGAATAGTTCAGGGTCTGTTTGTTTTCCTTCACAGGTGCTTTCCAGTCAAATCTGATGGAGTGCCATGCCCTGGCACTGCCTCTATCCCTGGGGACTTCATTGCTCTGCTTCCCCCGCTGCTCTGCTGCATATCCCCGGAGGCTGGCTTCAGCGTGGTGAGCTCGTGGCGGGCACAATTCCCACTGTGTGTCTCTAGTGTTATCCCCAATGGTGCTATGGGTCAATGAGGAATGCTGTGCCCCACGGTGAGGCTGGCCCTGTGTTTATCTCTGTGCATTGCTTTTCTGAGCAGGAACATTGTCCTCGGCTTGGTGAGCCAGGATGTGCATCACTCTTTTCTTTTTTTTTTCCTCCAGGGTATTTTTAATGGCCTCGTGGACATGTGAAAGTTGGATACTTAATAAGGAAGACTGAAGAAGAATCAATGTATTTGAGTTATGGTGTTAGAAAAGAATTGTGAAAGTACCAAGGACTGCCAAAAGAACAGCCAATCTGTCTTGGAAGATGTACCGCCAGAATGCTCCTTAGAGGTAAGAAAGGTGAGACTTCATGTCAAGTACTTTGGGAATGTTGTCAGGGGAAACAAGTCCCTGGAGAAGGACATCATGCTTGCTAATGTACAAGGGCAAGGATAAAGAGGACAGATTGACACAGTGGCTTCCACAATGGACTCAAACATGCGAAGTATGTTGAGCATAGCATAGAACTGTGCAGGGTTGCTGTGAGTCAGGACGGACTCAATGGCACCCAACAGCACCACAACCCAGTCATTGGATGAGCATTACAAAGACGCTGGCTAGAGGCACCATAGCAAGCAAATCACTGCATCTCAGTGTGTTAGACGCTTCAGAAAAAGTTAGGGAAAATGGAATGAAAGGATAATGGAGTTTTTCATGAACGTTTTGAACTCACCTCATATGTATACACCTTTCCAGTGAAACATGAATGTCATTATCATAATAATGCTTTTTTTAGATAGACTCTTATGATGTCAAAAGTGACTGGATCAAGATAGAAAGGAAGTTCCAGTGTGACATTGGTTATTTATTAGTGCAACATTGAATAAGTCACTCAATATTTTATTTTAAGTTCCATCATGTATACGTCAGAGTTAGTAAAACTTACTGTACAGTCTTATTGTGGAGATTTTATGGGTTGATTTATAGCACAATTCTAGTGCAAAGCCTAGGAAAAAATGGGCATCTGATAAGTGTTCATTTCTATTTCTAAGTGTTCATTACTTTTGCCTCCTAATTTTAAAATGTATTAGGTAATGAGTAAATCCAAGAAAGTATGTTACAGTAAGAAAAAATGTAATTGTGTGTTGAATAATTTGAGTTATGCAACTAATTTTGCTGATGGATGTAGTCCGTTTAGAATTAAGGAATAACCCTAAGCTAAAGTTTACTTTATGTGATTCTTTATATTTTTTATGTGCATTCCTTAATTTAGGGAAAACCATTATATATAATGCTGAATTTTAAGAGAGGGACAAATAGTAGATAGCATGCTAATTGGGAAAAAGATCCCTCAATTTATTTATATGAGATCTGAGTTTTGTAATTTATATTAGTGCAGTAAATAGCAATAGAAGTGGACACATCTGACTTCCTCTGCCCCCCCCCCAATCATGAAGAAGGGGTCAGATATGCCTCTATACTCCGTCCTTCTTCACTTATTCTGACACCAGCTTCTCCTCCCACGGCACTGTAGTTCTGTGTCGAGCTGGAGAAGTCATTACAATGGCTACATAGAACTAACAGACAATAGTCACATTAAGGGGACTTATTATTGGAAGGAATCAGTTACCACAAATCAGGACTGGCAGACAATAAGGACACAGTCATTGAGCCATAGCAACAATGCTCCTCAGCCAGTTGTTGTCCTTAGGTGCCATAGATTTGGTTCTGACCCATAGCAACTCTATGTACACGTGTTACTCTGGGTTGACTAGAGAAACAAATCCAGAGGCACTCATGTGTGTGTAAGAGAGCTTTATATCAAAGATCAATTGTGTATTGTAAAAGCCTTCTAGCCCAGTCCAGATCAAGTCCATAAGTCTGATATTAGCCCATATGTCCAATACTAGTCCATAAATCCCTCTTTAGACTCATGCAGCACTGCAGCACATCCAATGTTGCTAAATGTAGGAAGATCACAGGCCAGTGGGTGAAAAGTCTTGCGGATCCAATGGTGGTGGAAGCATCTTCAGGGCTCTGACTGCCATCTGCCTGCCTCTATGTGGCTTGTCAGCAAGAAAGTGAAGCAGAGAGAGAGTGGGTCCTGCTTCCAGGGAGTAAGAAAGGAAGTTCCCAGAATCCTCAGGAGAAGGCCACGCCCACAAGGAGGCATCAGGCTATGCCTGATGACAGGCTAGACTCCACTCCTTCACTTAATATCCTCAAATTGACATTAGAGAATGTAACTACCACCGTACAATAGAAGGAAACCTTGCCTGGTCATGTAGCCCTGTGCCCACCACCTAGTTGTTCCTATGCTGAGATCCTTGTAGCCACTGTGTCAATCCATCTTGTTGAGGGCCTTCCTCTTTTGTACTGCTCCTCTACTGTACCAAATTTGAAGTCCTTCTTAGGAATAGGCCCCTTCTGGTAATATTTCCAGTGTAAATGAGACAAAGGATGACACCTCTAAGGAACATTCTGGCTGTACTTCTTCCAACACAGCTCTGCTTGTTCTTTTAGTAAGCCATGGTACTTTCCAGATGCGTCACCAACATTACATAGCTCACATTCATCCACTGGTCTTTGATCTTCCTTATTCAATGTCCGACTTTCAGATGCATCTGAGGAAACTGATGAGACTACGGCAAGGGTTAGATGCACTTTAGTTGCCCAAGTTATTTCCCTGCTTCTCAACACTTTGAAGAGGTCTGACAAAGCAGATTTACTAATTGCAAAGCTTCATTGATCTCTTGTCTGCTGCTCCCATGGGCATTGATTGTGGATCCAAGCATGATGAAATCATTGGCAACTTCCATCTTTTCTCTGTTTATCATGATGATACCTAATGGTTGAGTTGTGAGAATTTTAGTCTTTACGTAGCATTGTAGTCCATACTGAAATCTGCAGTCCTTGATCTTCATCAGCAAGTGCTTCAAATTCTCCCCACTTTCAGCAAGCAAGTAAGCAAGAAAGCTTGTGTCATCTGCATATCACAGGTTGTTAATAAACCTTCTTGTAATTCTGATGTTGCATGCTTCTTGATATCCAATCCAGCTTCTCTGGTAATTTACATACAGATTGATTAAGACTGGTGAGATGATGCACCCCTAACACATACCTTTCCTGATTTTAAACCATGTAATTATTCCCTTCTGTTTGCACAAGCATCTTTATCCACATACAAGTTCGGAATAAGTACAATGAAATGTTCTGGAATTCCCATTCTTCTCAAGGTTGTTGATAGTTTATTATGATACACACTATCGAATGTCTTAACATAGTCAATGAAACATAAGTTGACATCTTTCTGGAATTCTTTCCTTTTAGCAAACATCCATCTGACATCAACAGTGATAACCCTTTGTTCAATGTCTTCTGAATCTGGCCTGGACCTTTGCTAACTCCCTGTCAATGTCCAGCTTAAACCATTGTTTGGTGATCTTCAGCACAATTTCAACTGCATGTAATACTAATGATAGTCTCTCAGCCTGAAGCCAAGTCTTCCTTTGATCTTCAGTCTCTCAGCCACATGTTCTGTTGGCATTTGTTTCATAGGCCATAAAGCCAGCTAGTCTGTGCATCTGTTTTGTCTCATAGTTTCCTACTCCTAAACCATATTAGAAGGTTCCCATAGTCTTGGAGCTGTTCCCTCTGAGTCCCTGTGCCACAGTCTCTGGTGCATGTAGTCTCCAGTGGCCTTTGCCACTTCAGATAGAGGTCTTGGACTTGTTCTTCTAAAATTTTCTGCAATCTTTTTCTGCATCCCAGCTGGCTCTTATATACTGAGATATGGCTTTGATAGAGATGTCTTTTGTCTTTAGCAGACCATACCCCTAAGAAAATGACAGCTGGTGTCTTAAGCACACCTTTTAGTAAAGTAGGAAGATGTCCCTAAGGGATCAAAGGGTGTCTAGCTTGGTTCACACCCTCTAATAAGGTCAAGTCTTAATTCCACCCTATTTCTGTCTATTGGTATAGTAAAGAATGTCCCTCTCTACTTTCAGAGAGTATAATGTCCAGAATTATAATTTATAATATAAGGAATTATGGTGACAAAGGCCATATTAGTGAGCATAATTCAATTAGCTCCCAACATTCTGCTAGCTTCACTCCGTTACCTTACTTGAATGGCTCTTGTAAGTTTTTGAGTTTGTTGTTCCTGATTTCAAACATCAAAATAAGCTTCTGACGTCAGGATTCTGCATTAGGCAAGACGAATTTCCCTTGCCTAAGTGCCACTTTATTGGAATGTGGAAATTGCCTACTGGTGGGTCAGCAACAGTAATGCAAATTCAGACACATATGTTTCTCTACAATACAAACCAAACAGACAAAGCTTCAAGCAAAATGAAATCTGATTATTTCAAAAGAGACTAGAAAACCCAAATCAACTTTGACCTCAATCAGTACAAATAATCAACTCTTTTAACTTTCAAAGGGATGCATACCTTCTAAAGCCCTTCCACAAAAAGTGTTATTTTGAACATGGCCAGTTTTCCAAAATGTATATTTTCTCAGAAATGAGGTCTTGGGTCACTGGTTTCAATTCCAGGTTCTTCTCTGAAGGCATATAAAATTCTTTCAGGCAACTTTGGAGACCGTATCTCTCACAGCAGACCTTGTCTTTCTGAAAAACAGATTCTCTCTTTAATTTATAGGCAATGTGGTACTTCAAGTGCTTTTGTGCATTACAATTTCTATTATGTATTTTATAAATACAAAATGTTGTTATAATATTCGATTGAACATGAACCTAAAATTCAGATTTTATTGCTCAATTTTACAAAATTGGTGTTTATCATTGAAAAAAGCTACTAACTAAATTTATACTTAATATTTACCCAATGTTAAACATACAGTAATTGGAAGCTATTCCAATCAAACATTGCTAGATATTACACCTAGCCTGCTTTCTGTTGCTACCACCACCCCATTCCTGCTCATTTTACTGCATTTGGTTTCTTTTTTTTCTTTTACTCTAAGTAAGTAAGAAGATATAGTCTGGATAAGAAGAGGAGAATGCAGATGTACTACTACTGGTATAAAGTACTTTGAACTTAAAACCAACCAAACAAAACCTCCCCGATTTCAGGTCAAGTAGGGAGGATGAAGTTCAGAAGTGCTGACATGTCATCTAATCGCTGTAGTTATAAGGAGCAGATATATATCCAAGCCCTTGTAGAGATTCAGTTATGTCAACACCTTCAAGACATCGAGGAGAAAGTCTGGGGAAAAGTGTGATGGTCAGTTATCTGATTTTATCACTTTTTGGGTAAAATAATCTGCTGATTTTATTTGTGAAGCTCAGGAATTATTCCAGGTTTCCCATGGCTTAAAAACTGCTTTTTCACCATACAATCATTTCCAATTATACTATTACTTATTCTCTATTTATGTGATTTTCATAAAAGATATTTTTGGTCTTAGTCACTAAGCAGGAACACCATTCACATATAAACACGAACTATTTTTATTCCTTCACCTATTCACAACCTGTGTGCAAAGTCTAGCAAATCTTGGTTCTCAGACAATTTGATGTATGAGTTAAGAAGGGCTGACAGTAATGAGTAAAGCTACGTGGGATTACAGCAAAGGGCCTTCAGGTCATTGAGGACAGTGGTTTTCAATGTTGGCTGCACATTCACATCACTGGGGAGCTGCTAAGAGTCCTATGTTAAGGCTACCTCACAGATCAATGAAATCAGAATCTGGTTTGGGGGCCCAGGCCTCAATGTTAATTTTATTTTTTAAATATAATTTTGTGTGTGTATTGGTTGTTGTTCAGAATGCAAATGGAAAAACATACACCAATTCAACAGTGTCTGTTGATAGCACTTAGTGACGTTGATTGCCACCTTCAAGTTGTGTAGCCACTGCCGTCCTCCCTTTTGGAATTGTGCCTTCCCCATGAGCATCAGCTCCTGTCCTCTTTGAGGGTTGGATCTCTATGTTGGGACTGCTGCTCTCAGTTTGAGTCCACACACAGAGAGCTCTGAAAAGAGTGCAGTGCTCAAGGCAGTCAGTTTTTACTTGTTAAGTTAAACTATTATTTGATTTTTAAAGAAGACTTCAAGAATATTTTTTGGTTTAAAGTTTAAAGATTATCTCAAGGCTAGAGTTATAGATGTTCATCCGTGGCTCCAGGAAGTGTGGAGTCCATAAGAAGTTTAAAATTCATTCTGCATTGTCCTGCTTTGGGTCAGAACTTTTCTATGGAATATCTGATCAAAATATTCAGGAATAGAGCAGGTGGGCACCACTGAGTTTTTGTGGTCTTCTGCAAAGAAGGTAGTTTTAAAGAAGCGTATTGCTACATTTTATATCCCCCCCTACCATTCCTGACTCTCTTTCTGCCTCTTGTTCCAGGAGAATAAAGGCAAATTGTTGCCCTCAGTGTCACTTTCCAGATGATTCTATTGTGAAGTCAAGTTTGGGTCCCAGTGGTCTTCAGAATGGATTTTTTTTAACATTTTATTAGGGGCTCATACAACTCTTATCACAGTCCATACATATACATACATTAATTGTATAAAGCACATCTGTACATTCTTTGCCCTAATCATTTTCTTTTTTTTCTCCTTTTTAAAAAAATCTTTTTATTGGGGCTCATAAGGCTCTTATCACAATCTGTACATACATCAATTGAGCAAAGTGCCCTTATACATTCATTGCACTCGTCACTCTCATAATTCACCTTCCAATTGGGTTCCTGGAATCAGCTCGGTTTCCCTTTTTTTCCCCCCATCCCCCTCCCTCCTGGATCCCACCCCTGGTCCCTTGATAGTTTATAAATAATTATTATATCTTATCTTACACTCCCCGGCGTCTCCCCTCCCCCGCCTCCCCCGAATGGATTGTTAAGGCAATGGAGACAGGTTGTGCTTCACTCACTCACTCACTCACTCACTCACTCACTCACTCACTCACAGTGATCCTGTAGGACAGGGTAGAATTGCCCGATGGGATTCTGAGACTGTAACTTTTTATGGGACTAGAAAGTACCTTAGAATAATTTTTTTAATTAAAAAATTTTTTTTAAATGAGGAATATCAAAATAGGAGGAATTAAGACTTAAGTTATACTTAAAAGAATGAAAAAATATAGTATGTCAAAATAGGGAGAATGTATATTTTGATGAGGCAAGGATGCATGAAACAACATAGTGAACTTAGATAACTACCATCTATGGTGACAAAAGATCCATGAGAGTGAATAGAATGTTATTGAGATAGGTAAATAGAGAACTCATGGTAAAGTAAAGTACCTTACACAATTTATTTCCAGTAGAAATGATTGTAAGAGTGAGAAATTTGCAACAAGAAACAGAGTGTGAGCTCCGGATGGAAAAGAAGAACAGAGATAAGGAATAGACAGCAGTTAAGGAAGAGGCCAGAAAACCACAATGGATACATTTGAAATCTAAGGTAACCTTGAATGAACTAAGGCAGAGAGGCAGACAGGGTTGGGTATGAGTAGAGAGGAACTTGGATTTAGGCGGGTTCTTTATGCAAAGTGTTGATCCTAGGGTAAAATGTAGTATGAATGTTTCTAGGCAAGGTGGATCAAAGGAGATTCACTTGCAATAGAAGGAATACAGGGAGTCAAGACTAGTGACTGGAAGAGAGAGTAGAGGAACCAAAAGTGGTCAGTCTCTTAGTGTTGACTGGCTGGAGTGATCAGGATCCAGGTTCTTTGAGAAAAGGGAATCAGAGATATGGGCTGAGGTTGCTGCTTCACGATGATTTGAAGTCTCAAAGGATCAAAATCTCCTCTTCCCACACCTGTCAACAGCACCCTCCCCTGCTTTCCTCTTCATTTCTTACACTTCTGAGTTGGGGATGAGCCATTCACCTGTTTCTAAACTCTGTTTCCTAGTACTAAATAAAAAAGAGGAGATCTGAATTGAATGCAACAAGAGGTGGATGGAGACTGAGTGGTAGATACTAACTCATTTATTTGTCTTACATCATTCCATAATGTAGAAGCATATGTCTTATGATATGATTTGTATTGATGGAACAAGACAATCAATTAACGATAAAGAGTTGTAGCCCAGCCCTCAAATTTATTTCCATTGCAACTAAACTCGATTAGCTTACTTAACTCGGTTAGCTAAAGAAAAGAATTGATAGATAGAACCCCAAACCCACTGGTATCGAGTCGATTCTGAATCACAGTGATCTTACATAGGGTTTCTGCGGCTCTAAATCTGGATCAGAATCAATAGCCGAAGCTTTTACCTGCTGAGCAGCTGGTGGGTTTGAACTGCCAACCTTTCCCATAGCAGTATTCCAACACTGATGTGCCAGACCCACCAGGGCTCCTGGACAGATAGGGCAGCAATCATAAAACAATAAAGGCAGGCTCTGCCATTCTACTTTGACAAGGACTGTAGGCTGCCATGGCACCCGCCAAAATGGTAAGATCCTGCAGGCCCATTTTCGCAAGGACTAGCAGCAGCGCATGTCCATGGTCCAGTCAGCCAGCACAGACGATCCGCAGACCCAGGCCGGACTAGCCGAAGCTCACCATGCCTGGTGTTCACACCCACCTGGTCCATGGTGTGCTGCCCTACAGGGTGGTCTCACCAAAGTCTGAACTGGCCAGGGTTTTAGCTCAGAAGAGCAGAGGATGGTCAGCATGCCCAAGAAGGGGCTAGGATCGGCGGGATCTCCGAGGCCCAGAGGAGGTGGTACAGATCCACCATCATGCTTGTCGGCCAGTGTGTACTGGCTCAAGGAGTGCAGCCCAAACTCATCCTCTTCCCATGCAAGGCCTCCACCCCAAAGAAGGGAGACGGCTCTGCTGAGGAACTCCAGCTGGCCATTCAGTTGACTGGACCGTTGATACTCATCCGAAAGATCTACATGAAGGAGAAAGTCTGGGTTATCATGCAGGAAGAGAAGGACTTCAAGGTGCTTGCCAGTCCCTGAATGGCCCATGCCAACAACTGTTTCTTTCACACCCAAGCCAAGAGAGCCAAGGAGGCTGCAGAGCAGCACATAGAGAAGAAAGATTATATCTCAGTGTCTCACCCCGTGCGTTGTCTGCTCCGAGCAGGAACATCGCCCTTGGGGCTTGGTGGACCAGGATGTTCTCTCCTCCTTCTCTATCCCTTTGTATTTCTCCCATAAATTCTAATCTGATGCACCCCTCTCCCCAAGCCGTAGTCCCAGTGCTGTCCTCTGAAGTGTATACTTCTGAGGGGCAACAGGTGGAGCAGAGTGATGAACCCCCCTGCCCCCCGGGTAAAACCAAAAATAGACTCGGAAGACAGAATGTGGCACCCCATCAGACTAGACTGGAAAACACTTGTTAAGACCAACAAATAGACCTTGAACTATTTACAGGCTTTTCCATTTTCATCATTGGCTTTCTTTTTGGTTTTGGTTGTTGTTATTGCTTTGTTGGTTTTTTATTTCCTTTGTTTTCTTGTCTTTGCCCTGCTTTTGTATTTATTAATGAATCTGCATGTCTATCTAGATAAGATAGACCGGATAAATAATTCTGAGATGAAAAAAATGGGACCAGTGGTTTGGAAGGATACTGGAGAAGGGGAGTTGGGAGAAAGGAAGGGGGCGGGGAGTGGAGAAACCAACCAAGAGACAAGGGAACAACAAGTGAACTAAAATCAATGGAGAGAACGGCATAGGATGCCTAGTGGTGCTTAATCAAGGGCAATGTAAACTCGAATAAAGGCCGAACCTGATGGTAGGACAAGAGGGAAATAAAAGGGAAATAGGGGAAAGGACCAGGAGGCAAAGGACATTTATAGAGGCCTAAATACAGACATGTACATATGTAAATATATATATATTAAGAGTGGAATAAAACTATGTACTCATATCTATATGTTAAGAATTAAATTTGCAGATGGACACTGGGTCTCAACTCAAGTAGTCTCTCAACACAAAAACACTTTGTTCTAACAATCTGGCATTCCATGATGCTCACCTTCCCGATATGCTCACTGAAGACAAAATGGGTGCATAAGCAAATGTGGTGAAGATAGCTGATGGTGCCTGACTATCAAAAGATATAACATCCAGAGTCTTAAAGACTTGAAAGTAAACAAGCGGCCATCTAGCTGAGAAGCAACAAAGCCCACATGGAAGAAACACACCAGCTTGTGTGATCATGAGGTTTCAATGGGATAAGGTATCAGGCATCTAAGACCCAAAATAAAACCATACCCAAGGTGAATGGGGATGGGGGCATGGAGTGGAGACCCAATGCCCATCTGTAGACAATTGGACATCCCCTCACAGAGGGGTCACAAGGAAGAGATGAGCCAGTCAGGGTGCAGTATAGCATCGATGAAACACATAACTTTCCTCTAGTTCTTTGGTGCTTCCTTCATCCCACTATCACAACCTCAATTATACCTTACACATCGGATTAGACCAGAGCATGACCACGGCTAAAGATAAGAGCCTGCACCACAGGGAATCCAGGATAGATAAACCCCTCAGGGCCAACAAGGAGAGTAGAGATACCAGGTGGATTAGGGGAGGGTGGGGAGAGAAAAGGGTAATCGATCACAAGAATCAATCTAGAACCCTCTCCCAGGGGGATGTATAATGGGAAAGTGGGTGAGGGGTGACAGAGGATGATGTAAGATATGAAAATAATAATTATAACTTATCAAGGGTTCTTGAGAGAGGGCAGGTGGGGGAGAGAGGGGGGAAATAGGGAGCTGATGTCAGGGGCTCAAGTGGGAAGAGAATACTTTGAAAATGATGATGATGGCATATGTGCAAATGTGCTGACACATTGGAGTAATGTGTGAATTGTGATAAGATATATAAGAGCCCTCAATAAAAGTATTTTAAAAAAAGAAGAAAGAGTAGACCTAAGTAATACAGGACCTTTAGTAAAGATATGAAGCCATCCCTTACTCTCCCTCTCCAACAAACAAATAAGCAAACCAAAAAGAAAACAAACAAAGATACCTGCCCCCCAACAGAAGAATATAGGCACTCTCTCGGCAGAATGCAGTGAAATTCTTCTTCTAGCTATACTCTGTAATTCCCACCAAAGGACTGGGTAAAACTCACAGCCATGTAGTCCATTCCCTCTCATAGATAATGACTCTAAAGGACAGGGTCGAACTGCTCTTTTGTTGTTGATGTTCAAATTGTTTTATTGGGCGTTCGTACAACTCTTATCATAATCCATCCATCCATTATGTCAAGCACATTTGTACACTTGTTGCTATCATCATTCTCAAAACATTTTCTTCCTATTTGAGCCCTTGGTATCAGCTCCTTATTTTTCCTCTCCTGCCCTCACCCTCCCTCCTTCATGAACCCTGGATAATTTATAAATTATTGTTATTTTTTCATGTTTTATGCTGTTGATGTCTCCCTTTTCTCACTTTTCTGTTGTCTGTTCTCCAGGGAGGGGGTTGTATGTAGATCATTGTGATCAGTTCCCCCTTTCTACCCCAACCTTTTCCTTACCTTTCTGGTATCACTATTTGTTCTGAGGGGTTTATCTGTCCTGGATCCCTGTGTTTCCAGCTCTTATCGGTACCAATGTACATCCTCTGTTCTAGCCACATTTTTAAGGTAGAATTGGGGTCATGAAGTGGGTTGGGGGCATGAGGGAAGCATTAAAGAAGTAGAGTTGTATGTTTCATCAGTGCTATGCTGCACCCTGACTGGCTTATCTCCTCCCCGAGACCCTTCTGTAATGGGATGTCCAGTTGTTTACAGAGGGCTTTGTGTCCCCACTCCGTATTCCCCCTCATTCACACTGATATCATTTTTTGTTATTTGATGCCTGATACCTGATCCTATCAACACCTTGATATCACACAGACTGGTGTGCTTCTTCCATGTGGGCTTTGTGCTTCTGAGCTAGATGGCCACTTGTTTATCTTCAAGCCTTTAAGACCCCAGATGCTATATCTTTGGTAGCTGGGCACCATCAGCTTTCTTCACCACATTTGCTTATCACCTGCTTTGTCTTCAGTGATCATGTCGGGAAGGTGTGCATTATGGAATTCCTGGTTTATAGAACAAAGTGTTTTTGCATTGAGGGGGTACTTGAGTATAGGCCCAATGTCCATCTGCTACCTTAATACTAAACCTGTAAATATATTTACAAAGGTCTATTTCCCCATTGTCATATATAAAAATGTTTATATATGTACATGCCTCTATTTAGACCTCTACAATGCCCATTGCCTCTTAGTTCTTTCCTCTATTTTCTTTTACTTTCCTCTTGTCCCACTATCATGCTCAGCCTTCATTTGGGTTTCAGTAATTCCTCTCAGTTACATTGCCCTTGATCAAGCCCAACCAGGCCTCCTACATCCTCCTCACCATTGATTTTGGATCACTTGTTCCCTTGCCGCTGGGTTTGTTAACACCACTTCCTTTCCCCCGCCTCCCCCTCTCCCATGTCCCCCTGGAACCATCAGTCCCATTGTTTTCTCTTCCAGATTGTTTATCCCACCTATCTTATCTACATAGACCCACAGAGATAATAATATGCCAAAAAAAAACAAGACAGAGCAAAACAAAGCAACATGAGAAAGCAAAATAAAACAGCAAAAACAAAAACATACACAAAAAAGAAAAGCCTGTAAGTATTTCAAGGTCTGTTTGCTGACCTTTAGGAGTTTTTTCCAGCCTAGTTTTTTCCACCCAAAGTCTATTTTTGGTATTCCCTGGGAACTTCATTGCTCTGTTCCCCTTGCTGTTCTATTGCATGCCATTAGTGTTTCACTTCAGTGTGGTGGGGTCAGATCAGGAGCAATTCCCACACTCTGCCTCCAGTGTTGTTCCCTGTAGCACTTTGAGTCAATAAGGGACTTCATGTCTCATAGTGGGGCCGGCCCTATGGTCCTCTCTGCGCATTGGCTGCTCTGAGCAGGAATATCGTCCTCAGGGCTTGGTGGGCCAGGATGTGTTCCACTCTCTCTTCCTTCTAAGGTAAAGGTCATAGTCCAACACTTGGAACATAGTATTCTTTAATTAATTCATTCAAGTAATATTACTGAGTGCCCATTATGTGCCATGCACTGTGCTGGGCACTTGGACAATGAGTCTCAGTGGGTATACAGATTAGTAGAGGAGAGACAAATCTCATGATCACATAATGAGTAGTTGAAAATTATATGAGCTCAGCCCCATTTGGTTATCCACGTGAGGATGTGGAGAGATGGAAATTGCAAGAGTGAGTGAGAGCGATTGAACTGCTCTTGTGGGTTTTCAAGACTAACTCTTTATAGGAGTAGAAAACCTCATCTTTCTCTCATGGAACAGCTGGTGGTTTCAAACTGGTGACCTTCCAGCTAGCAGCCCAACATGTCACTATTACACCACCGGGGTTCCTGGGTAAATGATTGGGTTGGACTATTCAACTGTGAGGTGCTGTGGTCCACCAAGAGTATCGGACAGCTTACTAATAATGTAAATAAGGTACACGGCATTCTTATGGAGTGGGCCCATGAAACCATGCAAACAGTGTATGAAGTTCTAATCAAGGGGTTGATCAGTGCTGCCATCCTACTAGGTTTAAAATGAGCAACTTCAGGATTTCACTACTATCAAGAAAGAAGAGGCAAGAAGTGATATGTCCTTTGGACCTTAGGTCTCTGTGTTGAACCTCCTTGAGACAGACGGAGACAGAGGCAGAGAGCTGTAACATTGTAGATGTTAAGAGACACTGTGAAGCAGTGACCCAGAAACTGCAGCAGCAGAAGCAGTAGAACCAATCTCTACTAGAAAGAAATTCTTTATCCCATTCACCTTGACTTGTTGCACCTGCAATTTTCAATTGAGAAGGATTCAAACCTTTTCTTGCAGTGAAACCAACAAACCAAACCCATTGCCATCGAGTTGATTCTGAATTCATAGTGATCCTATATGCCAGAGTGGAACTGCCACATAGGGTGTCCAAGGTTGTACATCTTTACAGAGCAGACGACCGCCACTTTCTCCTGCAGAGTGGTTGGTAACTGGTTGGTAAGCGTCTATGTGCTTTAACCACTGCGACATCAGGGCTTGTTTCTTGCATTAAAGTAAGGCATTAATGTTAGCCTTGTAATATTTTTTGTAATGTAATATTTAAAGGTAATTTATTTTACATTAAATTTCCAAAAATATTTACATTAAATTACTTTAATGTAATGGTTAAGGCTTTAACCATTTGCATCTCTCCCAACTTACTTACAAATTTTACTTAAACAGCCAGGGTGAAGTATAGCATCGATGAAACATGCAGTATTTCTCTGGTGCCTTAAGGCTTCCTCACCCCCCACTATCATTACCCCAATCCTGCCTTTCACTGCAGGCTAGGCCAGAGCATGTACATAGGTCGAGATAGGAGCTCAGGCGATGCAGAATCAAGGTCAGCTCAACCCCTCAGGAACAGAAATGGGAGTAGTGATACCAGGAAGATAAAGGGAAGGTGGGGAGAGGAGGGGCCGAAGAAACCACCAGAGAAGGGAGACAGCGGTTGGTGTAAGATATGAAAATAATAATAATTTATCAAGGGGTCATGAGGGTGAGAGGGGTGGTGGAGGGTAATAAGAGGAGCTGATACCAAGGGCTCAAATAGAATGTAAATATTTAGAAAATAATGTTGACAACATATGTACAAATATGCTTGATACAATTGATTATTATAAGAGCTGTAAGAGGCCCCGATAAAATGATCTTAGTAAAGATACCCTGAAGAACAAATCTCATACATAAACAAGGACGGCTTCTACTTATGATGTTATGGCAAAATGACACCCGTCCCCTCTCTCTAACTATATCCTTTGCCCTCACGTGCTACAGTGGCTCCATTCTCCCTGTTCTTAATAGGACCGACACTTCTCCCAACATTTCTGCTCTTATTAGAACCAACCAGTCGGCCTGTTCAAAGATACTGAGCCTCTGGTTCTCCCGTCTTTGTCAACAGTTGATTTCTCCTACTGGAAGATTGCATATGTTCCAGTAAACTTGTTTTCCATCTTTAGAATAACCTCCCTATTTCACATTCCTTCCAGGCACCACTCTTATTTTTCTTAAAAAAATCATTTTATTGGGGGCTCATGCAATTCTTATCTCAATCCATACATACATCCATTGTGTCAGACACATTTATACATTTGTTGCCCTCATCATTCTCAAAACATCTGCTTTCTACTTGAGCCCTTGCTATCAGCTCCTCAATCCCCCCCTCCCCGCTCCTCTCTCCCTCATGAACCCTTGTCATTTGTAAATTATTTTGTCATATCTTACACCGTCCGACATCGCCCTTCACCCACTTTTCTGTTGTCCATCTCTTATTTTTCTTATCATTATTACAGAAAAAAATACTTCCAAGAAACGTTTGTATCTATTCACTCTTAACTTCCTTCCCAGAACTCTTAACCTACTCCAACAAGATATTCATGTTCTCCACTCCCCTCAAAACATGTTTGTTAGGATCATCATGACAATCAAGTTGCCCAAGCCAATGACCAATACCCATTCTATGTGATGTATGGATATCATTAGACATAATTAATCTCTATATCTTGAATGGTCTTTCACTTAGGAAACTATTCTCGCCTGGATTTCCTACACTTTACTGGCCATGCCTTTCCATCCTTCCTTGCAATCTTTCTTCTTTACAATATGTCTATTGTTCTTTATTCTCTGTGTAGTTTTATTCACACCCTAGATCAGTTCATTTAGTGTTGTGGCTTTAGTTTCTATCAACACATGGATTCATATTTATAGCTCTACCCTTTTTTATGAGTCATTGTCTCACTCATCAAACTGCTCTTTCACCATCTCCACTCACAATTTAAATGTATCTCACAACTCTAACACATATCAGTCACCCTAACCAATTACTTTTCCAATGTTCGCTTATCTCAATAGCTGAGCTCCATTTTTTCTAATTGATAAGACGTGTAATTCTGCTTTTGGCAAGTCTAATCTTAGTTTTATAATTTCATGCTATTGCTCATGCTCATTTGTTGTGCTTACTGATTTTCCTTTAAAAAATCATTTTATTGGGTGCTCATACAACTCATCATCATCCATCCATCAATCCATTGTGTCAAGCACATTTGTACATTTGTTGTCATCATCATTTTCAAAACATTCTCTTTCTACTTGAGCCCTTGGTATCAGCTTCTCATTTCCCCCCTCTCTCTTTCACCTTCCCTCATGAACCCTTGATAATTTATAAATTATTATTAATTTTTCATGTCTTACACTAACCAATGTCTACCTTTACCCGCTTTTCTTTTGTCCACCCCACCTGGGAGGGGTTATATGTGATTCATTTTTTCTCCCCTCACCTTTTCCTTCCCCTCCTGGTATGGCTACTCTCAATATTGGTCTTGAGTGGTTTATCTGTCCTGGAGTCCCTGTGTTTCCAGTTCTTATCTCTACCTGTGTACATCCTCTGGTCTAGCCAGATTTTTAAGGTAGAATTGGGGTCATGATGGGGGACGGTAAACATTAAAAAACTAGAGGAAAGTTGTATGTTTTATCAGTGCTATACTGCACCTTGACTGGCTCATCTCTTCCTTGTGACCCTTCTGTAAGGGATCTCCAACTGTCTAAAGATGGGCTTTTGGTCTCCATTCTGCACCCCCCCTCATTTACACTGATATGATTTTTTGTTTTGGGTCTTTGGTGCCTGATAACTAATACTGTGAACACTCATGATCACACGGCTGTTGTGCCTCTTCCATATGGGCCTTGTTGCTTTTCAGCTAGATGGCCGCTTGTTTATCTTCAAGCCTTTAAGACCCCAGATGCTATATCTTTTGATAGCCGGCACCATCAGCTTTCTTCAGCACATTTGTTTATGCACCCACATTGTCTTCAGAGATTGAGTCAAGAAGGTATATCATGGAATGCCAGGTTAATAGAACAAAGTGTTCTTGCTTTTAGGGAGTTCTTGAGTAGAGGCCCAATGTCTATCTGCTACCTTAATACTAAACCTACAAATATATTTACATAGATCTATTGCCCTATCATCTTATATAGATATATTTACATATGTACATGCCTGTATTTAAACCACTATAAATGGCCTTTATCTCCTAGCTCTTTCCTCTATTTCCTTTTACTTTCCTCTTGTCCCACTATCATATTCAGCCTTCATTTGGGTTTCGGTAATTCTTCTTGGTTACATTGCCCTTGATCAAGCCCTACCAGGGCTCCTACACCCTCTTCACCATGGATTTTAGGTCACTTGTTGCTCCCTTGTCCCTGGGTTTGTTAACACCCACTTCCTTCTTCCCACCTCCCCCTCTCCCATGTCCCATTGGTACCATTGGTCCCGTTGTTTTCTCCTCTAGATTTTTTATCCGACCTATCTTGTCTAGATAGACATGCAGAGATAATAATATGTACAAAACAAGACAAGAGCAAAGCAACAAAAGAAAAGAAAAGAAAACAACAACAACAAAAAACAATGACAAAAAACGAGAAAAGCCTATAAATAGTTAATGGTCTGATTGCTGACCTTTACAAGTGTTTTCCAGTGGAGTCTGATGAGGTGTCATGCCCTAGCCCCTCAGTCTATTTTTGGTATTCCCCAGGGACTTCATTGTTCTGCTCCCCTTGCTGTTCTGTTGCACAACCTTAATGTTTTGCCTTGGTGTGGTGGGGTGAGATAGGGAACAATTCCTGAACTGTGTATCCAGTGTTGTCCCTCACAGTGCTATGGGTCAGTGATGGACATCCTGTCTCATGGAGGGGCCAGCCCTATGGTCCTCTCTGTGCATTGGCTACTCTGAGCAGGAATATCATCCTCAGGGGTTGATGGGCCAGGATGTGCTCCACTCTCCCTCCCGCTTTGTTTTCTCCTGTGTGTTCTGATCAGACATGTTTCTCTCCATGAGCTGTAGCTTCAGTCTGTCCTCTGAAGTGAATTTTTCTAGGGGGAGGGGGCACTGTCCAAGTAGTTGGGATTGGGGCAGGCCCCTTCGACCTCTCTATTGGTTCCCTGCTTCATGCCGGTATGTTGCATTCATGTCTTGGAGCACCGGGTGGTGTTAACTGATTTTCTTATAGCTCATGAACATGCCAGGTATCCTTCTACCGCAGGGCTTTTGCCCTTGATGCTCACTCTCCCTGGATATTTTTGTGACCTTCTCTCTTACTTCATTGTCATATCTGCTCTGTTGCAACCTCTTTATAAAAGCATTTATTGTCCACCCTAAAACTAAAAGCTGTCTTAAATTCTCCTATATTCCATTTTCTGTTTTGTTTTTATTTGAAGGTTGTATCATCATTTGACAATGGTATTCATGTCTTTATTAATTTATTAAGTTTCTTCCTTCCTAGAAGGGAACTTCCATGAGGGCAGGAGTTTTTGTCTGTGTTGATTGCAGCCCTGTTATCAACCTCACAAACAGTGCCTAACATACAATAAAAAGCTCAATACCTCTTTGTTGATCAAATGATCAAATTAAAGACTCAATTGTGAAATAATATGCTCCTAAGTTAAGAAAGATCTGACAGTTTCTTGTTTATTAGGACAATCTCTTGATTATTAGAAAATGTTTTCTCCATGAGATGAGATACATCATTTACAGACTTGAAACTAAACTTACACTGGCTTCCTTTTGTAAGTAAATTTCCAAAAAAACGAGGCCAAATATTATTGACCTTATTCTAATAATTTGGCATTTGAAATAAAATAGTATTTTCAAAATATCCTTTGTTTTCTCTTGGTATGATTTTGCAATATCTCCAATATTCCATGTCCTCCCCACCTATTCCCTGCCCTCCTTTATCAGAATCATGGTACCTAAAAACCAAAGAGGGCGGTAGAAGCAATTGATCAGGCTAGGTACTACATCAGTGAATGGTTTAAATAGAAAACAAGCTAAAGCCATATTTCTCCACACTGAGTAATATGTTGAGCTAATCTGAGACAAATGATTTGGTATACAACTGTAAAGGTTAGCTGACAAGACAAATGGTTGAAATACTTTGTTTATAATTTTTTCTCTCTCATTAAGATGCCACCTTTAAAACTAATGATGCACATAATAAAATTCTGAGTTTGCAGACTTATCTTTTTAGGATAAGCTGAAATCCGGGCCATTTATTTCTACAATTGTAAACATAAATCTCCTTGGCAGATAATATATCAGTGATCAGAAATGGTCCTTTGAGTAACTGCTTGCATCGGTAGCCTTTGTGGAATGTATCCGTTCGTGGTTTCCCTGATAAAGAGGAAGGTGACAAAGGGAAGCCGCAGGATGAAAAGGAGAACTGGTTAGAATATAGCAAAAGACTTACAACTGAAACACAGGGACTTGCTATGTGGTACTTACATTTCTAAGTTTGTATCTTCAGAGTTACAAGGATACAATTAGATGTTCAAATTAATCAGCAGACTCTGAATAGTATAATTTAAAATTTAATTCATTTATCAGTTTAACAAGGAAGTATTAGAGATGCCAGATTGATATATAGGATCTAATCAAAGGAATAAACCCAGTTGCCTATTAGAATGGTTCATGGAATAATAAATCCTCAATCCGTACTAAAATTCTTGATGTTCCTAGGCAACTGTAGCCTTTCATTGACTTCATTATGATAGTGTTAATGTGTATTTTTTCTCGAGGGGTTGAGAAGAAAATTGTATCTATTAAAAATCCTGGGATTACAGAAAAATTAAAAAATACACTATCTTGACATTATTCATAGTCTTGTGCATAACAACAAAGTAGATAGGGTTTACCTTAATAGCTAGAGCTTAGGCCCTTTTTTTTGTATAGTAAATCATAAGCTTCCTAACTGTAGGCTAGGGACACATTTGTAATTTATTTCATTTCTTGTAATTCATTTCAAGTTGGAAAGACTCTCTTGAAAGGTTCTACTTTAAAGAGATCCCAAGAGTAATAGCTTGTGATGTGTTTGTGATTATAATATAACTCTAAATATTAAAACGGCAACTTCTATCATATGTGCATTGAAGCTGATATTTATAACTAAGTAGGAAATGGTAACTGACTGCTTATAAAAACAGTTCATATAATTTAATAGTTGATATGCATTTAAAAATCCAGTGAACACATCATAATACATATGAAAAGAACTTGTTTTACTAGTGTTAAACCCACAAAGAATAAAATGTAACTTAATTTATATACCAGAAAAATAATGAGCAAATTTAGAAACATCAGAATTTGTAGATTGAAGTGAGCATTATCTTTTCCATTTGACTTGGATCAATAATAAATTCTCATGGAATTAGCAATCAAGAATCTAATATGTATGACATTGGGCAAAATGCTGCACAAAACCTCTTTACAGTGTTAATGAATGAAAGTGTCTCCGCAGAGAGGACAACATGGCTGGCCCCACTATGAGACATGATGCCCCTCACTGACCCATGGTGCTACAGGGGACAGCACCGGAGACACAGTGTGGGAATTGCGCCTGACCTGATCCCACCACACCAAGGCAAAACACTGGGGGAGTGCAGTGGAGCAGCAAGGGAATGGAGCAGCAAGGTCCCCAGGGAATGCTGAAAGTGGACTTTGGGGCCAGGGCGTGGTGCCCCAACTGACTGGACTAGAAAACACTCCTAAAGGCCAACAAACGATCCTTGAACTAAAAAAAAAAAAAAAAAAAGAAAGTGTCACTTCAAGGACACTTCAAAACCTGATCCAAGCAATGGTATTTTCAGCATCCTCATGTGCATTTGAAAGCTGGACCATGATTAAGAAGAACTCATGTATTTGAACTATAGTGTTAGTTAAGAATATTGAAAATACTGCAATTGCTAGAAGAATCAACAAACACGTCTTGGGAAAAGTACAGCCAGATGTCCCTTGGAAGTAAGGATAGTGAGACCTCTTCTCACATACTCTGGACATGTTATTAGGAGACACCAGTCCCTGATAAAAGACTTCATGCTTGGTCATGTAGAGGGTCACAGAAAAGAGCAAGAACTTCAAAGAGCTGAATTGACACAGTGACTGTAACAATGGGCTCAAACATAGAAATAATTGAAGTTGAATAAATATAACATGTCCAAGAGAGCCAAAATGTGATCCTGAAAATGTCCCATGTGAATTTAGAGAACATCTCAAGAACATATTTAACCGAAGACCTGATGAGCATGGGGTAACATCAGAAAACATCATACATGAAGAAAGCAAAAGGCCATTGTAAACTCAGGAAAGGAAAAAAAAGACCGAAGTGGATTTCACAGCAGACTCTGAGTTCTGCTCTGGAGCATGTTGTTGGTCGGTGCCATGGAAACCACCCTGTCCTCACAATTGTCGTCATGTTTGAGCCCATTGTTGCAGCCACTGCTTCAATCCATCTTGTTGATGGGCTTCTTTTTCAACGTGCCTCTATTTTACCAAGCATTATGTCCCTTTCCAGGGACTGGTCTCCCCTAACAACATGTCAAAAATACATGAGATGAAGTCTCACCATCCTTGTCTCTAAGGAGCATTCTCATTCAAGACAGATTTGTTTGTTCTTGAATATAGAATAACTAAAATGACTAGAGGAAATTATCAAATACAAGAACTATACAGAACATTTCAAAGAGTGGCTCAAGCAGACCAAAACAGAGTGTTAAAATGAAGTGTGCAAAGACCCAGAATTAGAAAGCCCCAAAGGAAAACATGCTCAGTAGCTCTTTCTCAGGCTGAAAGAATTGAAGAAACAAACCCTGAAGCCTAAAGTTTCCATATTGAACAATGGGAGAAGCTTCGAAAGAAGATGGAAGGAATACATAGTCACCGGACTTTGTATTAACCAAAAGTGGTTGACATGCAACCATTTCGGGAGTCAAGGTCTTAGCAAGAACCGGTGGTATTGGAGGAAACAGTCGAAGCTGAACTGAACTCATGCACAGCAGAGAAAAACTGCGTAGACTGCATGCTCTTCACATTGAGAACCCCGTACACCCACAGTGTCAGTCTACCATGTTCACGATCTTCTTTGCTGAATCTGCTTTCCTCAGCATGATAGCCTTTTCCAGAGACGGCTCCATTTTAATGAGAGGTTCAATGTAGGGGAGCACAGTCTTATAAGTAGCATTTTGATTGTATTTCTTCTAAAAACATTAATTTGGTGATCTATAGTGTAATCAATATTCTTCACCAATCTCACAATTCGCCAATCTCATAATTCATTCCCCAACTTTTGCATGCATATGAGGCAATTGAAAATATGATGGCTTGGGTCTCAAGTCACTTACTGCCACTGAGTTGATTCTGACTTATAGCAGCCACATAGGCTAGGCTAAACCTGTCCTTGTAGGTTTCGGACAACGTACCTCTACACAGGAGTAGAAAACCTCATCTTTCTCCATAGCGGCTTGTAGTTTTGAACTGCTGATGTTGCACTTAGCAGCTCAAAAATTCTCAAAGTGACGTTTGCTTTTTAACACTTTGAAGATGTCTTTTGCAGCAGGTTTTTTGACTGCCGCTCTCATAAGTATTGATTGTAGACCCCGTGAAATGAAATCTTTGACTTCAATGTTTTCTCCATTTTTCATAATTATGTTTATAGGCCTATTTGTGAGGAATTTTGTTTCCTTTACCCTAAGGTGTGATCCATACCAAAGGCTTTGGCCTGCGTTGCATACTGATTGCGTATTTTTTTTCTAGACAGCATGGCTAATTACTAGACTATCATAATCAGAAAAATTTTTGGCTCTCAACAATTTTATGCTCAAAAATAAAAAGAAGTGTGAACCTCCCCCCAAAAGTACTCCCCCACACGGGAAGGCCCCTAGTGGGCCCCTGCTTCTTTTTCTCCCTTGTTCCAGAGACTTCTGCCTAGGCCTTAGCTGGCTGCTCGCTGGCCAGGCTCCTTGCACTGGACACCGGTCTGCAACCCTTCTCCCACTTCTTGCTGACGTCTGTTCCACAGCAGGGCCAGGTCCACATGTGGACTGCAGCTCCAGGGAAAGAGCCAGCAGAAAGGCTGGTGTCCCCGAGCAAGCCAGGGCGTCCGCATCAGCAGAGCTGGGCACTCTAGGCAAGCCCAGGACAAGTCTTTCCATTTAGTGTCCTGTATTCAGCGTCCAGACAAAACATGCACTGCAAGAAGAGCAGATGGGCCCAGGGGCTACTTGGTGGGCATGGTCGCGGCTGTCATTGGTGCACAGCGACATGGGTGTTTCACACCGTGGCTGGCTGCGACATCCAGGGGCCTTAGTTCAAAGACACACTTTCTGAATGTCCCCCGGAGGCCCATGCCAGAAGTGGGCAGCACAGGGTTAGCCCAGTGCTCCTAGGCAATCTGAAGTTCTCAGAAAGCGGTGGTAGAGCCCAAAGCCCCTGAATTCCCAAGGTTAGTTGCTGTCATTCTCGATGACGACCTCTACTCCATGGTGCCGCAACTGGGCTCGAAGCAGCAGGTTCTTGTTTCTGAGACCTTCCGTCTGCTGTCGAAGCACGATGCTGTCCAGCGGCAGCGCGTCAAGCCCCTGTCGTTCCCCAGACAACAGCTGGTTACCCTGCCGAAGCTGCTGGATATAATCACAGCCTTTGGACAGAACCCCCCTTTCCCCTGGCCACACTTGGTACTCTCCATGAGCAGTCTGGGATGGCCGTGGACAGCTGCACCATGCAGTTATTGATCTTGTCTCCAGGGCGGCACTGCACTTCTTATGCTGAGCCTGCGCCTCTCCTCTCAAGTTGTCAGGGGCTTCTGTTTCCGGGGAGTAAGGGTCGGTCCTGTGCTTCCCCACGCGGTGTCCCCTGCCCCATCTCCCACTGCACTGCTGGGGAGGTACCTATAACATGTCTCTGCAGCTGTCCCTTGCATCGACTGCATTGTCATTGGTGAACGTACCCTGGATCACCGTCTGGGTCATGCATTGGTTTCAGGGTAACCACTGATGGCTCCAGTGCCTTCAGCCTGGCCATCCAGGCTCCCCTCAGACACCTGGATCACCCTGTATATCACTTGACGTTGGGGTTAGGGAAGGTGGCAGCAGACTGGATGCTGGTGATAGCCACACTGAATCTGCACTGTGCCCTCCTGCATTTCAGCTGTTGTCTGCTGCCCCTTCATCTCTCTGTGAGGGGCCACATCTGAGGAACTGGTCCTTTTTAGGAGGTTTTGCTACCTCTTGCCTCACAGGCCTGTGTATAAATCCCTGCAAGGGGCTCTCAGCTTCTGCTTTTCCCCAACCGGGTTCTTCCCGCTTTGGACCCAGGTATCCCCATGGGCAGCTGCTCATGCGCACACCTATAATAAGAACATTTTTAACAAGTCCAAATAAGAGGCGGCTAGAAAAATTATGGAATCAAGCACAAGTCAATTATAATGTTTTTCTAAATTTTGCTTCTATCTTTGTAATAGTTACTCTTCTGAACCTCAAAAATTACATTTTCAATAAATATTTAGTGATATTTGTTATCCTTGATACATTTCATTTATGGGAGTCTGAACTGGCTTTGGGAGAGATTTTGTCTTGAAGTGCCTGTCCATAGAAGGGAGAGAGCATTTCCTGTGTATCACACTTATGCGGTGAGCTTCAAAACCTTAAAGAAACTAGGTTCTTACTTGAACAAATCAACCTGCATAGATATTCACTAATCAGCAGACGACTCTAATTTTTATATGCAAATGTCCAACAAATGTCAAAACCTCTTCTTTGATTTTTTTATATTAGTGATGTCATATATTTGCCCTTTTGTAATTCACTGATTCAGTCCTAAATATTATCTTAATGATTAATCCCTTTATTCATCAATATGCTCATCATTATGAAGCAATCCTTAAAGTGTGGTTTGTGTGTCAGTAGCATGGACAACCCTTCAGAACATGAAAGAAATGCGCTATCTCAGCTCCGCCTAACAGCTGCCAAATGAAGAAACTTCACTTTAACAAGACTTTCAAGTAATTTGTATGCAGGTAAAATTTGACAAGCTCCATTCTGGGAAAGTTAACTGGCGAAGATGAGTCGGCAGGATGGGGAGGAGACCGGTTGCATGGCTATTGCGAGTGTCCGGGCGAGGGATATTGAGACCCCAAATAGTGCAGTGGCATTGTTGAAGAAGGATGGGTGAACACTGGGAGTTTCTTCAAAACCTGGGCTGATTTTAAAAATGATGTTATGCTCATGCAACACTCCCAAATGCTTATCTCACTCCCCAAATCTTTGACATTGAGATGAAGTGTAAGTATTTTTAAAATGGTCTCCTGATGATTCTAAATTATGTACCCAAGATTGAAAGCCACTGCTCTAGAAATTTGTAAATAAACTTTGTATCTATTGTTTGTGCATCAAGATTGTAACCTCTCGTGAGACTTATTCTATCTGTATGCTCAGCAAATGATCAGAGAAGCAGAATTATAGGAAGTATGCAGTATCAGAATTGGAAGAAGGTTTATTAACAACCTGTGATATGCAGATTACACAGCCTTGCTTGCTGAAAGTGAGGATTTGAAGCACTTCCTGATGAAGTCAAGTATTGCAGCCTCCAGTGTGAATTATGACTCAGTATAAAGAAGATCAATATCCTTACAGCTGAACCAATAGGTGACATCAGGATAAACAAAGCAAACATTGAGGTTGCCAAGGATTTCATTTTGGTTGGGTAACAGCCAGTGCTTATTGAGCAGCACTCGAGAGATCCAATGATGCAGTGCACTGGGTGAATGCCGCTCCAGAAGACCTCCAAAGTGTTGCCAAGCAAGGGTGCTACTTTGAGAACTCAGGTGCTCCTGACCCAAGCCATCCTATCTTCAATGCCTCATACGCATGTGGAAGTTAGACTTTGAATAAGGAAGACCAGAGAAGAAGTAATGCACTCGAACTATGGTGCTGATGAAGAATCTTGAAGTGCCATTGAAAGAATATTCAAAGTAAAAACCAGCACATCTGTCTTGGAGGAAGCACAGTGAGAATGCTGCTTAGAGGCAAAGACGGTGAGACTTAATCGCACTGACTTAGGACCTGTCAGCAGGTGAGACTCGTCCCTGGAAGAGGACAGCATGCTTGGAACCACAGAGCGGCATCCACAAGAGAAAGACCTTCAACAAGATGGGTTAACCGTGGTCGCAACAATGGGCTCAAACAGTGGAATAATTGTCAGGCTCACACAGACTGGGCAGTGTTTCAGTTTATTGTGAATAGGTTAGCTGTCAGTTGGAACCAACTCCACCGCACTTAACAGCAACAATAACAACAACATCTAATTTATTTCTAAGGCAGGGTAAATGTCAATATGGATTTGAGATGACAGCAACATAAAAGTAAATTTGGTTCTTAATTGCATAATACTATGCTATTCATTTAAAAATTTGATACAGTTTTTAAAATCAATTGTTCTTATTCACTTGGGTTTTGAATTATTAAGTAGTTTATCTCGTTCAGATTTTTGCTGCATGTTGTTTTATAACTTAGTTCCAGCTTGTTATGCCTAAAATTAATTTTCTTAAATACTTTGTTTTTTAGAAGTTAAACATACAGGAGAGACTGTCTACTGTGGGGATTCACAAAGCTTGAATATTTTGTATCTAATTAAGAAATGCAATCCTTTCAGTTATAGACATTGTTACATTAAAAAATGAATGGAATGCTAGAAATACTTAGGCAGCTGGTTAATGTAAAGAGTCTAATTTAAAATCAAAAGTATTTTCTTGTTCATTTTTTTACTATCAGTTGCTATGAATTTTCAGTGCTTCTTAATATCGATACTGAGGCTTATCTTCTTTAAGTAGTCTGTTCCTCATGCCAAGTTCATTCATACTGGCAAGCACTTGGGCAGCAGTCACTCTCTGAGAGTCTGAATTTGTTTGCTACATGCTGTGTCACTTTTACAGGCACAACTGCTCACAAGGGTATTATCAATATCAAGCAGTTGTCAGAAGTCAGAGGTTTAACCCATTCCACTTTTTCTTGTCCTTAGATAAACACATACTTTCTATTTATTTTATTGTTCAGGAAGAAAGCTAATTTTTTTACCATAGGCTCTTTGTCATACATTCTGCTGGAGACTTTACAAACCATTTAATTTTCATAGCAAACTTAACCAGGTAGCTTTACACTCTGGTCTGCCTGACTTCAAGCCCATGCACTTTTGAGTAAATCTATCTTCTTTCCTTGATTAATGTCACAGAGCTCAAGACAGTTGACATTTAACAATGTTTGTCAGAAAATCCTTTTGACCCCAAATAAAATGATTAAAAAAAGAAAAGAAAAAAAGAAACGGGACATCAGTGGGAAGAGGAGTCACAGTGTGTCTATTTACATATAATTTTGGACTCATATATTGTCAATTTCAATTAAAAAATAAAACGAACTCACTTTAAATATGAACTTAGATGCAAAAAAAGAGAAAAAAATATCCTTTTCCTCTTACAAGGCATTTTTCCTGCAATTACTACCCCACATCTCTTTTGAAAACCTGTTAGACTTTCATTTTCTTCATGGTATAAAATCTGATAGTATGCAGAAACTTGACTTTCTGCTTTTTAAAATCATTTTATTAGGGGCTCGTAGAACTCTTATCACAATCCATACATACATCAATTGTGTAAAGCACATTTGTACATTCATTGCCCTCATCATTCTAAAACATTTGCTCTCCACTTAAGCCCTTGACATCAGCTCCTCATTTGTCCCTCTCCCTCCCCGCTCTCCCCTCCCTCATGAACTCTTGATAATTTATAAATTATTATTTTGTCATATCTTACAGTGTCCGACGTCTCCCTTCACCCTCTTCTCTGTTGTCCATCCCCCAGGGAGGAGGTTATATGTGGATCCTTGTAATATGTTCCCCCTTTCTACCCCACCCTCCCTCCACCTTCCTGGTATCACCACTCTCAGCACTGGTCCTGAAGGGATCATCTGTCCTGGATTCCCTGTGTTTCCAATACCTATCTGTACCAGTGTAGATCCTTTGGTCCAGCCAGATTTTCAAGGTAGAATTGGGATCATGATAGTGGGGAGGGTGGATGGGGGGGAGAAGCATTTAGGAACTAGAGGAAAATTTTATGTTTCATTGGTGCCACACTGCACCCTGACTGGCTCATCCGTGACCCTTTTGTAAGGGGATGTCCAGTGGCCTACAGATGGGCTTTGAGTTCCCCACTCTGCACTCCCCTTCATTCACAATGATATGATTTTTTTGTTCTTTTATTCCTGATAACTGATCCCTTTGGCACCTTGTGATCACACAGGCTGGTGTGCTTCTTCCATGTGGGTTTTGTTGCTTCTGAGCTAGATGTCTGCTTGTTTACCTTCAAGTCTTTAAGACCCTGGAGCTACTTCTTTTGATATCTGGGCTCCATCAGCTTTCTTGACCACATTTGCTTATGCACCCGCTTTGTCTTCAGCTATCCTGTCAGGCAGGTGAGCATCATGGAATGCCAGTTTAATAAAACTAAGTATTCTTGCATTGAGGGAGTACTTGAGTGGAGGCCCAATGTCCATCTGCAACCTTAATACTAAACCTATAGATATGTGCACATAAATCTATTTACCCATCCTCATATATAAATATATTTACATATGTAAATGACTTTATTTAGACCTCTATAAATGCCCTTTGCCTCCTAAATCTTTCCACTATTTCCTTTTACTTTCCTCTTGTCCCACTATCATGCTCAGCCTCCATTTGGATTTCGGTAATTCCTCTCGGTTACATTACCCTTGATCACACTGTACCAGGCCTCCTACACTCTCCTCACCACCAATTTGGATCACTTGTTGTTCCCTTGTCCCTGGATTTGTTAACACCACTACCTTTCCCCCCACCTCCCCCTCTCCCATGTCCCCCCATAACTATTGGTTCTGTTGTTTTGTCCTCCAGATTGTTCATCCAGCTTATTTTATTTAGACACACCTTCAGAGATAACAACATGCACAAAAACAAGACAGAGCAAAACCAAGCAACAAAAGAAAACAACAACAAAAAGCCAATGACAAAACAAAACAACAACAACAAAGAAAAGCTTGTAGTTAGTTCAAGGACTGTCTGTTGACTTTTAGGAGTGTTTTCTGGTCAAGACTGATGGGTGCCCAGCCGTGGCCCCAAAGTCTATTTTTGGTATTCCCTGGGGACTTTGTTGTTCTGTTCCCCTTGCTGTTTTGTTGCACACCCTTAGTGTTTTGCCTCGGTGTGGTAGGATCAGATCTGGCAGAATTCCCACACTATGTCACCAGTGTTGTCCCATGGGACAGTGAGGGATGTCTTATCTCATAGTGAGAAACTTGGCTTTCTGACTCCTGCCTCCCCTTTCAGATTCTTTTTCCCCACACCATGCTCAGGTTGAGTCCGGTCCAAAGAAATCTAGTTCCCTGAGATGGCCAACGTTCTGCCTCTGCTTCTCTGTAAGGAATAGAATCAGCAAAATGTTCAACATAGGATCTGATAAAGGTAATCATCACAAATCAGTCCACATCACTATTAAACATTAAATCTGTATTGTAAAGATTGTTTCTACTCTGCTCAGTATTTGGAAGCACAAGTAGAGAGCAGGTAGGATGAAGTCATGACTAGAAGGAAGGAGCTCAGCTACTAAGCTTGTGAGGAAAAGGTCATCTTGTAAGTTGAAGACTGAGAGTTCTGAGTTAAAGTCCCACGCCTGACATTTAGTTGCTGTGTGACCTGGGGCCAGTTACTGAGCCTCGCTAAGTAAGGTTTAGTTTCCCTTTCTATGAAATGAGGACAGTAAGGTTGCTTCAGAGAGTTGTCAGGAAATGAAAAGAGTGTATTGTGGCATGTAATGCTCAACTGCCAAGATCAGTTGTATTTAAATTCTAATGACTGTTAAGCAGATAATGTTCAATAAAGATTATCCAACAATGGTTTCAACAGCACATTGATAAAACACTACCAGAGTTTTGGGCTTAATTCAGAAGAGGACATTGAACAAGGGGTATCCTTGCTGACATTAAATGGATCTTGGCTAAAAGTAGAGTATACAAGAAAGATGTTTACTTGTGTTTCATTGGGTGTGCCAAGGTATTTAACTGTGGATTATAGCAAGCTTCTCATAGCTTTGGGAAGCATGGGGATTCTCGAGCACTTCAGTGGGTTCATGTGAAACGTGTACATATCTGAGCAGAAGGAGGAGTGCTGCATGGTTTAAAACTCAGGAAGGTGTGCACAGGCTGGTAGCCTCTCACTGGCCTCACGCAGTCTGTACTCTGAGCAGAGAATCAGAAGCGGAATGAGTTGAAGAGCAGCACAGCATCAGGGTTGGAGGAGGCTTACAGGCAATCTTTGCTGTGCAGACGACACAACCTTGCTTGTGAACGTGAGGAGGACTTGAAGCACTTGTTGATGAAGAATTGCATCTTTCAGTATGGATTACAACTCAATGCAAAAAAGACCCAAATCCTCCCAACTGGACTAATAGGGAACATCATGATAAGTGGAGAAAGATTGAAGTCGTCAAGGATTTCCTCTTGTTTGGATCCACAATCAGTGCCCATGGAAGCAGCTGTCAAGAGTTTAAAAGACGCATTGCACTAGATAAATCTGCAGCACAAGTCCTCTTTAATGTTGAAAACAAAGAAACTTACTTTGAGAACTAAGGTACACCTGACCCAAGCCATGGTATTTCCCATTGTCTCCTATGCTCATGAAAGTTGGACATTGAATAAGGAAGACTGAAGAAAAATCGATGCAGTTGACCTGTGGTGCTGCCCAAGATATGGAAAGTACCATGGACTGTCAAAAGGACACACGGACCTCTTGGAAAGTACCATGGACTGCCAAAGGACACACGGACCTCTTGGAAAGTACCATGGACTGCCAAAGGACACACGGACCTCATGGAAAGTACCATGGACTGCCGAAAGAGCACACGGACCTCTTGGAAGAAGGTCAGCAAGAATGCTCCTTAGAAGCAAGACAAGAAAGACTTGCTCTGCCGGGCTTCGGAATGTTGTCAGAGGAAACCAACCCGTGTACAAGGACATCATGCTGGATAATGGGGAGGACCCTGAAAAAGAAGAAGGCCTGAAGAAGATGGCTTGATGCAATGGCTACAAAAATGAGCTCAAACATAAGAACAATGTGATATTATTTTTTTCTAATTTTAAAACTTGAAATTAAAATGATTTTTAAATTAAAATGATTGTAAATAATTTTGAAAACTTGAAATTAAAAGGAGTGGAAAGCACATATAAGATTATAAAAGAAGGAGAAGGGGAAAGGGATGGAGATGGATGAAGAAGAAAAAGGAAGAGGAAGAGGTTGAGGATGGCGTGGGACTGGGCTGTGTTTCATTCTGTTAACGTAGGGGCTCTGAGTCAGAACTGACAGCAGGCAGTTAGAAGGGTTGTTTGACTGTTCACGCAGAGCTCCGCTGTTCTGCAGATGTGGTTGTTGTTTGGTGATGGGGAATGGGTTCCCACTCAGCAATCTTATGCACAACCGAATGAAACACCAGTGCAGATGAGAACTGTAAAAGCTTGAACCTGTCACATGAATATGAGGAGGGGCTTAGAGATATGTGTGTGTTTGAACTGGCAACTCTGAAGGGAGGTGTGTAAGCAGTGGAAAAGGGGAGACTTAGAATTAAAAATATGGGGACAAATGCCTGTTTTCAACATGCATGGTTGTTTCTTTAAAGGGGTTTCATAAGCCATGGCAGGAACTGTGGTTGTGTGTATGTGTATAAAATAAATTTTTATGTATATTAAAAATGTATACGAGGGGCACCAAAACCCCCCAAAAACTGGGACAAAAGCTCTGCCTGGCTTTTTCCCTTGCTAGGCGAGCATCAAACACTCGCTCTGAGTTAGCATACCCAGTGGCTTCTCAGTGAATTTTTCCATAAAAGCAGTTTCCCTTGAACCTTGTTTTTTGTGATGGCCGATTTAAGAGAACAGCATGTGGCTGTGGAAATTTTGTTTCCTGCTCAGGAAAAATGCCGCAGAAACTGTTGTGATGTTGAACACAGCTTACAAGGACCGTGCTTTGGGAAAAGCACACGTGTATCAATGACTTTCTCATTTCAAAACAGGTGAAATATTGGTTGATGACAAGCATCACCCTACTAAACCGATGAAAATGTTGACTCACAGTGCATTTGGAGTTTGTTCCACCAGCTCAGACTGTTGTTCTGAAAAGATAGCATAACAGTGTGCAACAAAAAAGGCCTGATTTGTGGCAGATGGGGGCCTGGATTTGCCATTATGACAATGTACCTGCTCACGCAGCCATCTCAATGCACCAGTTTTTGGCAACCCCCCCCCCCCACACGCACACACAAGTCCCTCTTGCCCCACACAGCTTATTCACCTGCCCTCATTTTGTGCGGCTACTTTTTGATTGCACAAATGAAGAAGGGCGTGAAAGGACAGCGATTTGAAGAGGTAGAAGATGTGACAAAAAAAGGGAAGGTGCTGTCATCCCTACAAACACTTGAGTTTGGAAAATGTTCCCAAGGACGGAATTGTAGATTTGACAAATTTATTAAATGTAATAGAGAGTAATTTGAAGGTGAAAAGGTAGTTTTGTAAAAAAATTTTAAGTACATAACTTTGGGAAAAAGATCCATTTTTTAGTGGGATATCTCCCCCACCTATTGCTGGTCAAGAAACTTTTGGGCTAGGCTTGAAGAGGTTTAAATGAAGTAAAGGAGAGAGGGAAACTGTCAGCCTTGGATGAAGCTAGAAATGGGCACTGAAGGACGTCACGTGCAAGTTAGCTTTCGGGCTCATTTACCCGGGCCACTGATAGTTGTTGACCATGAGTTGAAGTGTATAATTCCACCATTGCTATGTATCTGTGAGAATGATCTGACCCTGGAAGTGGAGAATCTGTGCGATCTCTCGGCAGGGATTCTGGCTATAATCAGCAAGGCCAGCAGTAAAAACCACTAGTCTCTCCACAGGAGAAAGACAGGGCTTTCTATTCCCATGAAGAGTTACAGTCTTGGAAACCAACAGTGGCACTTCTATAGGGTCCTATAGGGTCACTATGAGTCAGCATCGATTCAATGGCAATTAGTTTGGCTTTGGTTCGCCCACTGAATATTAAGTTCTACTTTCATGTGCTCTTCAGACTCATGTTTTTATGATATTCTTTGCAAAGCACTTTTTCAGGTTTTCATTTGAATTTATGCTGCACTTCTCTAGGGAAACCTTGACTCACTCCCAGCAAACAAGCAAACAAGCAAACGAACACACAAACCAACCAACCTTCACTGCCATGGAGTCAGTGCTGACTCACAGTGACGCCCTGTGGATTTCTGGGACGGGAACTGTTTATGGAAGTAGAAAGACCTCTCTCTAGAGTTAAATTTCACAAGGACAGTGAATTTGTTGGGTTTGTGTCCAGTCCTTTGCCTGGTGCCTCGCAGACAAACTGGCACATAATGTGCACTCAGTATGTTTTGAATCAATAAGTGAGTGAAATTATGGTATTATATGTCCCAAGGTTGTATGAATTTGAAGACCTGGCCAAGAGGAAGGAAGTAAATTAACATTGATAGACAAACTATTATGGGACATGCACGGTGCTGAATTGAGTATCCTGTTTATGGTGAGCCTTTGTCTCATGTCCTTCAGACACGTCATGAGGAACGAACAATGCCTGGAAAAGGACATCACACTTGCTAAAATAAACATCAGCAAAACAGAGGAAGACCTCACGAACAGGGAGCTGGACTAACACAGTGGTTGCAACAATTAATTCAAACATAACAATTGTGAGGATGGCGCATGCTCAGGCAGTGTTTTCTTCTGTTGTACATGGGGTTGCTATGGGACAGAACCTAACAAAAAAGCCAGTATTCAGTTGTCATATACCTCTCATACCAAGATCAAAGTCACACTGCCAATTAGAGGATACTTTTAAAATCTGAGTATATTGAATTTATGTATCAAATAATGTTAGATACTCAAGGATCATTGTTAATTAAAATAAGGAAGTACTCAATTGTTTTGTGTTGTAAATATTTATTATATTTCTGTGGTCTTTTATGGGCTCTATTTTTGAGCTGTACACATCAATATTTTTAAATGTTCAGTTTTTAGCATTTGACTTCTAACACAGAGAAACTTAGAAATCTGGATGATGCCTGAGGCCCTTGCTGGGACTGCAAGTCTACGGTTTCTTTTTATCACAAACAGCCCTTTGGGGCTGAAAATTTATTTTGATGAAGCAAATTACTATTGCCTTGGATTTGCTCACTTTGTACCAAATGAAGGGATGGATTAGGCATCCCATATTCTAAATTGCCATAACAAATCCTGGCACTGTTCCCATTTATCCCTGGGTCTTAATACTTTAATAGTATAAATACTTAAGGGCTTTGGGTGTTCAGTCATTACTTTTCTGGAAAATGTATCAAAATTGAGTTGTCAGAGGACTCTGAAAATCACTAGTAAACAAATAATCCTTCAAGTCTGTTAGGGCCTCTGGGGACTTTTATTCAGCCTCGGGAGTTATCTTGATGACAAGGAGCTTACTAAATACTGAATAAAAGAAAACCTATTTACAAGAGATGGAATAGTTGGTGCTTCAAATCAGTGGTTAATCTAAACTTGGCAGAGAAACGCATGTGTTTCATTAGCTTAGTAGAATGCACGTGGGTCATACATTTTCTTTTTCATTTGTTACAATCACAAACCAATTCAACTTTCTTAGCTGTGTACTGAAGAGACTGTCTATGGCCACATAAAGAGAAATTTAGAAAATAGCATGCATAAAATGTATTGTATAAATTTTTAGGGAAGTATTTAAATAAAGCAAATCCTGATCAAGTCTTTTACACTGCTGTAACAAAGTGAATGTAGAAAAGTTATTCTAGTAAAATTATTAAAGCATCAACTATATATTATTTCAGAATTATAAAATGGTAATATTTTAATTTAAAATTTTTAAAAATTAAGAAAATTATTTGAACTTGATAGTTATCAGGTCACATGTCCGTGTCTTATCAGTCAAACGTTATGCCATGAATGGCCAAGTCTCCGTGGAGTCTACTTGGCATGGAGTTGGGAAGGCATGATGATTATGGGAAGGAGTAGTCTGGTTTGTGAACCCTGGCAACTTACTCAATCTTCTCACCCATGAGTAGGAATTTACACCAAATCTATATTTCTAGCTTTTCAGTTTTAGGACTTTATTCAAAGTAATTCTTAACTATAAAACGCTATAAGTAGGGTTGTTTCGGTTGGGGTTGGAATATGAGCACCTCCATGTTCCTGGTCTTCAGGGTTCCATGGACAGTTGGTTTCTGAGAAGACAATGGGGATTGTCTTTCTTTTCATAACTCGTCTCATAGCTTCATTGCAGCATTCACATTGTGGCAGTCCGTGTTTTTTATTCCACTTGTGTTTGTAGTTGAGAATATACATAGAATATACAGCAAGTCAATGGTTTTTACAGGTCAATGCCATGACACTAAGTATCCTTTTCTGAGTTGGTCTTCTCCTGCTACATGAGCCCACTTCCCCCTAGAGTTTGTATTTAATCTTTTGAGTTGTCATTGTTAATTTGTTTCCATATGTAGATATTAAAGGAGCATAATGCTTAAGGTAGGCATTTATAGTTAAGCTTCACTACTGTTTGCTTTTGGGAAGAATTCATGCAGTGGGTGTTTTTTGTTCAAGGTCGAAAGATTGTCTCAGAGCAGTAGTTTCAGTGGTTCCTCTAGCCTTTGTGGAAGTCTGAAGTTTAGGAGAATTTGTCATTGTGTTCTTCATTTTCTTTCTTTTGGTCGAGAGTATTCTATAGAATCTTTCACACAAAAAAAGAATCTTTCACCAAATGTTCAGTAATCAATATTTATGTTTTCAAATGACAGGCTCTCTTTGATTTGATTCTTATGTAAAATTAATCATTCATTTACAAATATTTATCAAGCTACTACTATGTATAAGACAGCAGTCTTCAGGAGAGGGAGAATGACCCAAACAGAAGCAACACATATGCCAAATCTTGCTACACCACATCTACTGCAATCCATGTTGTTGTCTCATTCTTTACTTTTAAATTAGAGAACAACCTTCAAGGCTGTAGCTTTTTGGTTTCAATGCATTTTCTAGCTGGAAGAGCTCTCAGGAGTCTCCATGAATCACCTCATTTTACCAGTGAAGAAGCTGGTTTACAGAGAAGCACAGTGGCTGTTCAAATCACAGAATTAGTAGAAATTTGCAAGTAGAAGTTACATCTTTTGGACATATATCTTCTAGATCCCACTGCCATTCAACTATTAGTAGTAAACAATGTTTCTGAAGTTAACAACTTGACACTGGAAATGGCAATGATTCTTACCTCCAAAGAGCTTACTCAATTAGCACAGAGATTCTGCTCTGCTGACACAGCACTGCTGAAGCATGGTTAGAGTCTGGGTCTCAGCATTGGCTTCTCCTGACATGTCTAAATGAAATAGTTTCTACACACTTCGGCTAATAACTGTAGTATTGCTTCTAAAACATGTATCCAAAGGTCTTAAACATTTCATCTATTCTAGATTATAAAAGCAGGAAGAGATAAATTGTTGCTTTAAAAATTCATGTATAAGACTTTTAGTAGAAGTGATAATATATCCAAAGATGGGAAAAATATAGCATATCCTTATAAATAAAAAAAGAATGAAATGTGAATTTTATTTGATCCGCTTTTATTCTATTAACTTTCATATTAAAACTTTCTTATTTCAAAGAAATATTTCCTAAAATATCATTAGGGCCAAAATTGCTCTTTTTATATTTGTGATAAATATATTTTTTAAAGTCTGACATACAATATTATTTATAAGATGGTAAGTATAATTTTGTAGTCTATATTAGAAATATATCTATGACTGGTAACTTAATAATCTTTTCTTTACTCACTTTGCTTTAGCACAGAATTTGTGAGTTTTTCTAAACGATGACACCATAGGATTATATCTAATTTCCACAAACACTTCTATTGAAAGCGTACTGCTGCTGACTCGGTCACAACTCATAGCAACCCTGTGTAGCGTTTCTAAGATTTTGTAAATCTATAGGAGCAGACAGTCTCACCTTTCTCCTGCTGAGTGGCTGGTTGATTTGAACCACCGAGCTTGGCGTTAGTAGTGTGACACTTGTCTGGCCATACCATCAGGTTCCAGGTCAGACTAGCAGTTAGGTTTGCTTAAGTGAGTCCAACAGGGCCATCTGCCAGCATTATGGGAGAATCTCATTCTGTTCAAATTCTAAGAGTTTTATCTTGATTAGTTCAGTGATTGGAGGCTTGGGGAAAATGAAAATGAAACTTGTTAGTTGCCGTCGAGTAGAGCGCAGCGTTTTCAGGGCTGTGACCTATGGAAGCAGATGGCCAGGCCTGTCTCTCAAGAAGCTTCTGGGTGAGTTTGAGCCACCAACGATGTGGCCTGTAGTTGAGCATGGACCCATTTTTGCAACCTAGGAACTCCCCAAATTAAAATGAAATAATGTGTAATATTTTTAACAACAACATGTGTTTTTTTACTTCTATTAACGAAGAGTTAAGATTTTATCACTACCTTCCCCCTCCCCCCACCCCCATTCTTACAACTATTAGCATTAAGTTTTCGGAAAGCAAACAGACATGGTAGTCAGTAGCATAAAAGTGATCCTGGCTACCGCTACTTCAGATTCTAAATTCATAGCTGTTGAAGACCGTGTAAGTCAAATGTTACTGGTGGTAGAATGAAGGCAGGGGCAACATTATTATTGCCTTTAGTTTCTAATATCATTTTTGGGGGGTGTTCCTGGTTTATTGAAAATATTACATTATTGTGGAGAAAACTTAAACAGCACCACCTAGTGTTCTGAAATTCCTTCCAACCGCCGGCCGAGTGACCTGAAGGCTCGACAGAATGTCCAAATCCCCAAAGCTTTCACGTCCCTTAGTGTCTGGATCCATTTCAATGGTCTCCGAATCCAGAGCTGAGACCTCAGGAACACATTTTTCTCTTCTTTCTCTCTTCTCTTCCTGCAGTTTTAGAGATGCCTCGCTCAGAGCCTCTCTGACTCCGCTTCATCAAGTGTGCGAAATAGCCCGCTTGCTTGGTGCCCAGCGCCTTGCTGGGAATAGTGGCATTCTCAGCGCTCATGCGCTTGTTGTTGCCGTAGTCGGTGCCCCCAGGGTGTAGACTTCTCACCGATGACCCAAGCCGGTTTGTTGATGGTTTGGTGCATTCGCAGCCCGTGTTGCTGGGCCCCTGATCAATTATTTATACATATATAATTGATTGTTAAACAATTCAGTAGAATGCGTTTGACTGTGCTGAGTAAACACATTTCTTAAAGCCTCTACCTTTTGTCTTTCAAACTTGCTTTGGAAGAAAATAGCAGTCATGCTTTGTCCTTTCTGGAAATGTGAGCTGAAGGGTATTCGGGTGGGTTCTCTACAGATAATCTATGGACCGCTGGGTATTTCAGGGTCTAAGAGGTCAAAACCATTGTCATGATCAGCCTAAGATGTTCTTTGCTCTTTTCACTTGGTTGCCATTTGCATTGGTGTTGCAAAACCAATAATGAGTAAAAGTTGCTGGCTTCATATCACTAATCAACATATGGTGCCAACTCTACTTTTAATTATTGTATTTTCTCTGACATGTACTTATATTTAAAACATGCCAGTTGTGCCTAGGAATGACTTTGAGGCAGCAATCTAGATGATTGAAACCTCACTCATGAGTGTGTGTCATTTAAGTAGTCCCTGTGATTGAATGGAAAAATTCTCCTGCTGTGTACTGAACTCACAACACATGCAATTTTCCCGAATACCCTTTTTACTCAGAAGAATAACTGACAGATTATGGTTATTCAGATTTAGATATTTCTTCAAGAACTCATTAACAGCTCACAGTTCATAGTATTTGTTGTCATGAACAGAAGTTGAGCTGTCAGTGAATATTGTGTTGTTCGTAGCCATTGAGTAGGTCCTGTCTGAGGCATGCAGAATGCAGCACCGCATGTCCTGTGCCGTTCTCACAACTGTGGCTATAGTTCGAACCCATGGCCGCAGTCACTGTGTCGGTCCATCTCCTTGAGTTTCTTCCTCTTTTTCTCTGCCCAAGCACGAGCCTGTCCTCAGACACTGGCTCCTCTTCATAGCATGTCCAAAGTATTCCAGATGAAGTCTCAGCCTCCTTGATTCAAAGGAGCTTTCTGCCTGTATTTCTTCCAAGACAGATGTATTCGTTCTTCTGGAAGTCCATAGTACATTTAATATTCTTTGCCAACACCATAATTCAAATGCAGTAAATCCATTTCATTCTTCTTTAATCATCATTCAATTTTCACAAACATATTAGGCCATTGAAAATATCCTGGCTGAGTCACATGCACCTTGGTCAGAAAGGTGACATCTTTGTTCCTTTTAACACACTCACATTGTTATTTCGCAGCAGATTTTCCCAATACAATATGCTGCCTGATGTCTCCGTAAGTGTTGATTGTGCTTCAAAGTAAAGTGAAATTTTGGGCAGCCTCAGTCTTTTCTCTAGCATGCCTTTGCTTGTTGGTCTAGTTGTGAGAATTTTTCATGTTAAAGTGTAGTCTTTGATCTTCAGTGATGAATGTGAAAGTCCTCTTCACTTTAGGAAGCAAGGGGGAATCCTTTTCATCTTGCAGGCTATTAATGAGTCTTCCTCTAATCCTAATATTGTGATCTCCACAGTCCAGATTTTCAGAATATTTGCTGAGCATACATATTAAATAAGGATAACCATGACTTGCCTATCAGTTTGTCATACTGTGGTGACTTGTGTGTTGCTGTGAAGTTGGAAGCTATATCACCGGCATTTTTAAATCCAGCAGGATTAACCAAAGGGAGGAGGTCTTAACAGAGCATCTAGACTAAGAACAGACTAGGAAGAGGGAAGAGGTTGTCCACTTCAGAGGAATTGGCCACTGAAAACTTTATGGAGAGCAAAGAAGCATTGTCGATACTGAAAGCTCCTGACTAGCAGCAGGGCATTGTCAGAGACAGTGGCAAAGGTTGTCAGAGACAGTACCAGAAATGTGGCCTTCAGATCGGAAGGCCCTCAAAATCTGACTGACGAAGAGCTGCCTTTTTGAAAGCGAGTTGACCTCAAGGACATGGACTGATAAAGTCTGCAGGACCTCCGCTTGCTGTTGGGGGACAACTCAAAACGAGAAGAAACCGCTGTAAACATCTACTCATAACTGGAACTTGGAATGTACAAAGTATGCATCTAGGAATTTCAGAAGTTGCCCCAAAGTGAACTGCAACACGTACAGGTCGATAGCCTAGGTGTTAGGGAGCGGAGGTGGACTGGTCTTGGCTGTTCTGGATCCAAGAATAATAAATGGCTAACTGTGATGGGAATGACAGATTCAAGAAGGATGTTGCATTCATGTCAAAAAGGACATTTCAAGATCCCTCTTTAAGCACAATACTGTCTCACATAGAATACTATCTATTCACCTTCAAGGAAACTCAATCAATATAACTATTATTCAGATTTATAGACCCATCACTAAAGGTAGTGACAAAGAAACTGAGTTTACCAATGTCTCCATTCTGAAGTTGATCAAACATGCAATCAAGATGCTTTGATGATTATTGGTGTTTGGAATGAACAAGTTGGAAACAAGGAAGAAGGTCAACACTTGGGAAATATAATCTTGGTACAGAAACAATGCCGGAGACTGCATGATAGAATTTACAAGACCAACGACTTATTTATGGCAAATATCCTTTTTCAATAGCATAATCAGTGACTATCTACACGGACCTTCCCAGATGGAATGCGCAGGAATCAAATAGACTCTGTCTGTGGAAAGAGACAATAGAGAAACTCAATGCCATCATTAAGAACAAGGTTGGGTGCTGATGTGGAACAGACCATCAATTTGAAGTTGAAGAACAGTGAAGCCACAAGAGCCTGAATACTACCTTGTTTGTATCTTTCTATCAACCAATGAATGACTGAAGATCAGACAAGTTCTGAGAAAAGTCAAATACATCATGCATGAATAAAACAAATGGTCATGTAAGAGATATGAAAGGAAGAAAAGACATAAGAACTTCTTCTTGAATGCAGATGAGATGAAGTGAATAAAATAAACGACAAAATAAAAGAACGAGATTTTAAATGGTGGTTCTGGAAGACAAACTCAAAAACAAGAATTCACACTCACTGCCACTGAGTCCTTCTAACTCATCACGAACATATAGAGGAGAGAACAACTTCCCTGTGGGTTTTTGATGGGAGCAGAAAGCCTCATCTTTTTCCTGAGGAGTGGCTGGTAGTTTCAAATGTCTGACCTTGCAGCTCACAGTCCCACTTTGTCACCTTCAGAGTACTCTCCATTACACTTAATACATTTGTCAAATCTGCCATTCCATTCTTGGAAACCTTTTTCAAACTCATCTGTTTGGTTGGCTGACAGCATCTCCATTGTTTTTTTCTTCACCTCTTCTACCTCTTCAAATCGCTGATCTTTCAGGCTCCTCTTCATTTGCAGAAACAAAAAGACGTTGCCTGAATGAGGTCAGGTGAGTAAAGTATGTGGGACAACAGAGGCATGCTGTTTTCTGCCAAAAACTGGCTCACTGAGATGGTTGCATGAACAGGTGCATTGTCAGGGTGGCGAAACCAGTCTCCCTGTCTGCCATAAATTAGGTCTTTTACTTTTTTTATATATTAAAAGATCATTTTATTGGGGTTTTTACAGCTCTTATGACAAACCATAGATCAACTGTATCAAGCATATTTGTACATATGTTGCTATCATTATTTTCTAGACATTTAGTTTCTATTGAGCCCTTAGTATCAGCTCTTCTTTTATCCCTCCCTCCCCACCTCTTGTGACCCCTTGATAAATTACACATCATTGTTATTTTCATATCTTACACTGACTGCTGTCTCCCTTCCCACATGATTTCTATTGTTTGTCCCCCTGGGGAGGTTGGTAGAGGGGTTGTTATGTGTCAATAATTTCAATCATTCCTTCTTCCTCCCATCTTCTCCCCACCTCCCCCTACCCTCCTGGTATTGCTACTCCCATTCCTGTTGCTGGATTTTGTGTGTTGTGAGCTCTTATCTCTTATCTGTACCTGTGCACATGCTCTAGTCTAGCCCGCAGTGAAAGGCTGGATTGGGATCATGATAGTAGGGGGCGAGGAAGCTTCGAGGAACCAGAGGAATATTGTGAGTTTCATTGGTGCTACATTGGTGCTCTGGTTGACTCATCCCTTCCTTGTGACCCTTCTGTGAGGACATGTCCCATTGTCTACAGCTGGGTTTTGGGTCTCTGCTCCGACCCTCCTCATTCTCAACAATATGGTTTTTTATTTGTTTGGTTGTTTTGGGGCCTTCTGATGCCTGTTACTTGATCCCATCGACATCTCATGGTTGCACATGCTGGTGTGCTTCTTCCATGTGAGCTTATTGCTTCTCTGCTACAACCTTTAAGACTCCAGATACTATATCTTTTGATAGCTAGGCACCATCTGCTTTCTTCACCATGTTTGTTTGTGCACTCATTTTGTCTTCAGTGATTTTTCCAGGAGGGTGAGCATCACAGAATGCCTGGTTGTTAGAACAAATGTTCTTGTATTGAAGAAGGGCATATGCAGAGGAAATCAGACCTTTTTTGTCACACACTATTATGGAATCTTTTCAGAATTTCTAAATAGAAAGCTTGATTAACAGCTTGACCTGGTGGAACTAACTCCAAATACACTACAAGCAGACATTTTTATACTTTTGGGAAGTTGACAGACATCCAGAATGAGGTTTATCATCAATAGACATTTCACCTTTTTTGAAATGAGAAAAATTCTCAGACATTTGAGTCTTTCCCATAGCACTGTCCTTGTGTTCACCATCACAACAATCTCTGCGGCATTTTTCCTGGGCAGGAAACAAAATTTCACAGCTGCACACTGTTCTATTAAATTGACCATCACAAAAAACAAGGTTCGAGCAAAACTGCTTTCACAAAAAGATTTACTGTGACCAGAGAGAACCTTCCCAGGTGACGCCACTGGGTGCACTAACTCAGAGCAAGTTGTTTGATGCTCACCTAACGGGAAAAATGCGTACTATGAAAGCTCTGCCTAGCAGAGCTATTTTCCATTTTTTTGTGTATCCCTTCGTATATATGATTTTTTTCACTAGAATTTTTTCTGGTTACCACCTTAAAGGGTGCAATTCAGTGGGGTTAAGTATATTCATAACTTGTGCAATCATCTCCACTAGCTAGTTTGAGAACTTTTTCATAATCCCAAAGAGAAATCTCATACACATTGCATGGTAATTTCCTATTATCTGTTGCATCAACTTAACTAATTTGCCATCTGGCTGTCTCAATTTGCCTTTGGAATATGTGGCCTTTGAGTGTGCCTTCTTTCACGTAGCATTATAGTTTTATCCATGATTTGGTTTGTATCAGTTCTTAATTCTTTTAAGTAAAGTAATACACTTCAATCTTCCTGAGATGCTATAGTTGACATCTTTACATACTTTCTGAGACATAAAATTCTAATACAATAAGCTTTACTCACACACACACACGCACGCACACACACACACACAACTGAAGGGGAAATACACGTGGATTAAGCCTCCAGTGAGTTCCCTCTGATCATAGATCAGGAGTGTGACCAGCTTTGCTATCATGCAGAGTGCATTGGAAAGTGGATAAATGCAGATTCAGTTAGGTTAAAATTTAGCACCGTATCATTTGATCTTTCTTTTGACTAATTTTAAAGTTGTACTTTTAATCTTTTTTACATTCTTTCAATTGAGCTTTTTCTTCTTTTTGCTTTGTTGCTCTTGGCTTTTGGGGGTACGTTTTTCTGATCTGAAATCCAGGATAGGTAACTTTATAGGGAAGGGAACTGGATGAATGGTTTCTTGAAGTTATGGCAGGGGAACTGGGGGGAAAACAGGAACCTAATAACAGTGAGCATAAGAATGAAGACAATATTTCAAGATAGATTGTGATAATAACTCTACAACTCTTCTAAAAAGATGGAACTATTGAATTGTAGGATATATTAGTTATATGCCAATAAAACTTAAAAAAATTACAAGAAACCAGGTCACAAAAAGGTTTACAAAACAAACAGAACAAAAAGAAGGCATTCCTGTCCAGTCAAACTCAAGTGTGTAAATCTGATCCTAGTCAGTTCATAGATTCTTCTTCAGGCTCATGCAGCGCATTCTGCTGATTCAGAGTGGTCAACTGGGAAACAAAGCTCACACGCCAGCGAGTGAAGAGTCTGTGGCTCTAAAGTTGGTGGAGACATAGCTGGCACAGACAGCTCTCAGGGATGGCAGCCGAGTTCCTGCAGCCAGGGAGTTGAAGGCACGAAGAGAGAGATGTAGGTTCTTCTTTTTCATGCTCATAAGAAGGCAGTGTCATCAGGCTGCAGCCTCGTGGCAAGTGGACTTCATCCCTACACTTTCCTGCATTTTCAAATTGACATAAAAATCTAACTACCACAGAGTCCTTGAGGGTTAGAGTGGGGTCAGGGTTAGAGCAAAAGGGAGGGGGGAAGCTTTGTTAAAAAATTGAAACATAAACATATTCTTTTCTGATTCTCACAAGTAATCAATAACAATCCTCCACCCAGAGTTTTTGAGTCTCTACAATTTTCTATGAGAGGATCCAAATAATACATAAATATGATTTGTTTTCATTAGACGATTATTAATTTATTCTCTAAACAAGATGCTGTAAAAATTAAGACCTTGAGCTTATTCTGCTTGAGTATAAGTTGATCTGAGTAACTTTCTACAATTATAATAGAATACATAGTCGTCTGTTGAATGACTTCTCAGTAATCTCTACTTCAAATCCCTTCTGTATTGGGCGATGGGTTTCTTCTTATGATAAACGCCACTTGAAAAGGAAGTATCCCTTGTGTAGTTCTCGGCTCATGGGGTCTGTGTGTCACAGCAGGGGAGTGAAAAGATGGTCTAGGAAGTTCCACTTTTCCCTTATCTGCCTTTTTATTTTAAAGGATGGCTTGAACTTTATCCTTTTGTTCCGTAGTCTTTTTATGAAAAAGAGGGTAAAATTGGAGGTGAGAATGGATGTTGTTCTCTAGAAAAACGGACTTTTTTCCATATGGATTTATATCTAAGAAGCCTACAAGATGTTGCATAGGGATTACGAATGACTTTTGCTTAACCACTTTTATAGGCTTTTGTTTAAAAGTGATTTAAAAAAAACAACCTTTCCTTAGATTGAAAATATTTTAGGAGAGAAGATTGCACTGACAGAAACAAGAATATTGAGTAGGCAAAAGTATGTGGGTAACTGCATGTACTTGCGTTTTGTGTGTGTGTGTGTGTGTGTGAGAGAGAGAGAGAGAGAGAGAGAGAGAGAGAGAGAGAGAGAGAGAGGAGAAAGATTTTTTTTTTGTTACTAGGAATATGCACAACATCCTGAAATAATTATTAACCAAGAAAAATTGGTTTTCTTCTTTTAATCTTTGAGAAAAGATTACTTTTTCCCATACTCTACAACTGTAATATATTAAATCTCTGTCCTTCTGCCATTCAAAAAATCTGGGATGCATACCAGCTTCAGGGAAGACCCGTAGGCTGCTTTATGCTGACCAGTAAGTTAGTTGTTAGTGATTGGCAGGTATTAGTCAACATTTGATATTTACCCCCTTGGCAAAAAAAAACAACAACAATCAAGCAGGAAGAAAAGTGGGAAAGGAAGACCCTATGCTCCCTAAATTTCGCTCATAATGTTATAATAGTCTGTGATGTCAGTGGGCTTGATATCATAGCTGAAGTCAAGGGAAAAGAATTCAGGGAATGTAAAACAGCCCTGCCTTTCTTTTGCTGTTGAGTTTTTTTTTTTTTCAAGCTAGCTTAGCCATTTACTGACAAATGTTTGGTTAAAAACCAGGTTTTCAGACTCAGCATATATGCTTCATCATTGACAACACTTTAAAATTCACTTATATTAAAATTTTTTCTGGAATGAAATGGTTTCTTTTTAAAGTATGGTCTCAATAAAAGGAGGAAAATTATGTTCTATATTATTCTATAATTAAAATCTGAATATGTTCTACAATTCATTTCTCACTATTTTAACTAAATTTGAATTATACTTCTAAAAATTTAAAGAGAAACCTCTATATCTATATATCATGTACTGCTGTTTCTTAACCTATATCATTTGGCCTACTCTGTACATTATTTAATCAGTATGTTTGTGTGTTTATGTGATTTTTAGTGTCATAAATTTAAATTTCGCTATTATAATAAAATAGAGCATATAAATATAGCATAATTAGTGAAGATGTGGACATTAAAAGTTGGATTAAAAAACTAACCTGTTACCATTGGAAGGAACCCTGGTGTCAGAGTGGTTAAGCTCTCAGCTGCTAACTAAAAGGCTACTTGTTCAAAGGCACCAAACATGTGACAGGGGACAATGTGACAGTCAGCTCTCATTGTAGGCTCACCTTTCCAATACGAAAGCTGAAGACAAATGGATGCATAAGCAAATGTGGTGAAGAAGGCTGATGGTGCTCAGCTATCAAAAGATTTAGAGTCTGGGGTCTTAAAGGCTTGAAGGTAAGTGGCCATCTAGCTCAAAAGTAACAAAGCCCACATGGAAGAAGCACACCTGCCTGTGTGATCATGAGGTGTCAAAGGGACCAGGTATCAAAGAAGAAAAAATCATATCATTGTGAATGAAGGGGAGTGCAGATTGGGGACCCAAGGCTCATCTGTAGGCAACTGGACATCCCTCTGCAGAGGGATCTTGGGGAGGAGACAAGCCAGTCAGGGTGCAATGTTGCAACGATGAAACACACAAGTTTCCTCTAGTTCTTAAATGCCTCCCACCCATCATGATTCCAATTCTGCCTTGCAAATCTGGCTAGACCAGAGGATGTACACTGGTAGAAATAGGAACTGAAGGAATCCAGGATAGATGATCCTTCCAGGACCAGTGGTGAGAGTGGCGATACCGGGAGGGTGGAGGGAAGGTGGAGGAGAAAGGGGAACCGATTACAAGGATCTAGCTGCATGTTACCTCCTCCCTGGACAACAGAGGAGTGGGTGAAGGGAGACATCGGGCAGTGTGGGATATGGCAAAGTAATAATTTATAGATTATCAAGGGTTCATGAGGGAGGGGGAACGGGGAGGGAGGGAAGAAAGTGAGGAGCTGATACCAAGGGCTCAAGTAGAAAGCAAATGTTTTGCGAATGACGAAGGCAACAAATGTACAAATGTGCTTGACACGATGTATGTGTGGATTGTGATAAGAGTTGTATGAGCCCCCAATAAAGTGATTAAAAAATAAGATTTCAAACTTGGAATTCCTGTGGGGCAGCTCCAGTCGGTCTTATAGTTTCAGTATGAGTCAGAATTTACTTGGTGGCAATAGGTGTGGTTTTATAATTGTCGTTGTTGTTGTTAGGTGGTCAGCTCTGACCCATAGCGATCTAATACACAACAGAACAAAACACTGCCTTGTTATGCTCCATCTTCACAATTAATCCTATGTTTGAGCCCATTGTTGCCGCCACGATGTTAATCATTTCCTTGAGGACCTTACTCTTTTTTGCTGCCCTCTAGTTTACAAAACACGATGCCCTTCTCCAGGGACTGGTCTCTCCTGACAGCATGTTCAAAGCATGTAAGACAAAATCTCATCATCCTTGCCTCTAAGGAGCACCTTGGCCGTACTTCTCTTCTTCCAAGATTGATCCAGGATAGACTTGTTTGTCCTTTTAACAGTCCATAATTCTCTCAGTCTTTCCTCCAGCACCACAATTCAAGTGCATCCATTCTTTTTTGATTTTCCTCATTCTGAGCCCAACTTGTCCCCACACACACGCAACGGGAAACACCATGGCTTGGGTCAGTCACACCTGAGTCCTCAACGTAGCCTCCTTGCATTTCAGTACTCTACAGAGGTCTCGTGTGGCAGAGTTACCTAACACAACACATCTTTTGATCTATTGACAAGAGATCAAATAAGAATAATGCATCATATTAGAGATAAATTAACTTAGAATTCATCTATTTTTATCGTTTCCTTGATTGCTAGTATTTCCTGTCAATGTTAAGTTTAATTCTTAGCTAGCAATATCATTACAATCTCTCAGTTCTATCCTTACACATTTCATTATCTGTCTCATTGTTTTACCTTTCCTGGAAGGTTTCAATGCCTGTGAAAATAGTCCGTGGGCTGGTATGTTAGCTTGCTATAAAGCTTACTTAGCTCTCATATACTGCTCAGGGAGCTGTCCTTTGGTTTCCCAGACTAGCAAAACGTAGAAGTGCCTATGGGCTGAGAAGTAGGAGAGAAGCAGCAGAAAGCTGATAAAGTGACTTATTTACACTGACAGTACATTGGATCAGTGGCAGCACTGGCAGCTCTACCACCCTTGAGTTGTTCCCACGTCCTAGTGACTCGATAGGGTGGTGTAGAACTGTCTTCATAGGGCTTCCAAGTCTGTGTCTTTAGGTGTTGGCTTGCTAACCACAAGGCCAGCAATTCAAACAGCAGCCATCCCTCAGCAGAAAGATGAGGTTGTAGTTCAGTCTCAAACTATATGTAGGGTCGCTATAAGACAAACTGATTAATGGTAGCGGGTTTTGATTGATTTGATGGAAGCCAATTGCCACATTTCTGCCCCCATGGAACAGTTGGTAGATTCTAATGACCGATCTTTTGTTTCATAGTCAAGTGCAGCTACTGTGTACCCAGTCCTTAAATAAGCAATTGCCACGAAGTCAATTGCACCTCATCTTACACTCACTCTTCTTGAGTTGATTCCGACCCCATAGGACTGAGTAGAACTGCCCTGCGGGTTTCCTAGAATGTGACTCTATGGGGGAGTAGAAGCCTCATCTTTCTACCACAGAGTCGCTGGTGGTTTCGAACTGCTGACTTTGAGGTTAGCAGCCCAGTGCATAACCATTATACCATAGGTGCTCTTGTGACTCATAGCAATGCTACAGAGATAGAGAGGAATGGTTTCATAGGTGTTCAAGGCTGTCATCTTTGCAGAAGCAGCCGTACCTTTCTTTCGTGGAGTCGCTGGAGGATTCTAAATTCTCACCTTTCAGTTAGAAGGTGAGTGCTTAATCCCTGCACTACTAGGGGCCTTAATGATTAGTCTAAATAAGTATGTCAGGATTTATGTGTTTTTAAAAACCAGATAACCCTCCCTTTTTTTTTTCCCTTTTTATGACTCCACAAGTGTCTTCCCTTACTTTGATCATAGGGATAATTCGTACACTTTGTGGCTTATCCTCCAAGTGTTACTTATTCTGTGCCCTTATTGGGCCTGGGTATTGACTTTTTGTACCACCATGTTAGTGTAATCTTGGGTGATACTTGGAACCTTAGGCTACCTTGTTTGGTGCCATTGCAGTCTGTTCCTAATGATAACCCTTATCCTGGTTTGTGTACTTCCAAATGTGTTAAAATAATATATTTCTATATTCTAAATTGTGCAAAACAAATAAATAATTTTAAAAAATCCGAAGATATTTATTTCCCAGACATTCATGGACATTAAATTGGCTTATCCTTTCTTGTGACCTTGTTCTTTGGTTTCTTCTTTTGATAAAAATCTATTTTCCCCCCTCAGATGCTAAAGGTACTTCTTTCTAAAATACTATTTGAATTTGAACATATCTATATAGTCTAAAGAAGTTCTGATGATGCAGCGGTTAAGAGTGGGACTGCTCATCAAAAGGATGATAGTTTGAGCCCAGCAACCCTTGGCGGGAGAGATGTGGATGGCTGCCTGGAAACCCCACGGAGAAGTTCCACTAGCCTCTGTAGGGTTGCTCGGAATCAGAATAGGCTCAATGGCCTCACAAAGTTTGTGGAACAATTCCATTATCCTTTAATTCCATTTTTATGAACTTTTTGAAGACTCCATGCACTATATTTTATGGTTCACTGTATTACCTCCTAAACTTTCTAAATAGTTTTGTATTATTATTGATGTCCCTGGGGTTTTGTAGAACTCAACAGCAGTTCAACTGTCTGTACCTTTTTGATATGCAAGACCATGAAGACATTCAAGGATTATACTGGCTCCCAGTCACTGACTGCTGACAGCTGTTCAATTGCATGCTTAAATTCCTTCTCAGAGCCTTACAAGGCTTGACTTAGGGTGGGACTTTCTTAACAAACTAAACTTCCTGCAGAATGGGGTTATCTCACCTGCATTTTTAGGCAATTTTTTTAGGTTACATTTTTAGGTGATCTGATTTCCTAATGGGAATACTTAAAATTTAATTTTGAAACATTGTTAATTTAGATTTCAACACAGATACTTTATCTTTGAGCCATGAGAACTTGATTCATTTAAGGTAGAAATCTGTTTACTTCACGAAAATAAGACAAATTTTCAGACATGAGAGATGGCATACACTGTTATCTATCATGTATTTTGAGATGGGTAAATGAGAAAAGAAATTGTCGAAAGAAAATTGATAGAAAATGGTCAATTACCTAGTATTTAATGAAAGGTACTGCAAGAAAGTGTGAAGTAGATTTATTTATGTAGGTGATGTGGGAAGATAAACTTATTTCAAACGTACCATGGAGGTTACAAATAATAACATTAACGGTGACGCAAGGTGAGGGGAAGTTCATGCTCCAAGTAGGCTGGGTTATTCTTCCATAGGCTTCAGCAAGCGGAAAAGCTAAGCTGCCCTTGCTTGCTCTCAGCTTGCCTGCCATGCAGTGTCTAGTGATTAATTACACGACCATGCCTTCATGCCCAGCGTATGAACTGTGGGAGCTGGCTTTCTTTAGTCCTTTGGAAAGATGAGCAACTCTATGCTTTCAAAAGTAAATGATGCTTCCTCTACTTGGAAGAGTTGAATTGTTGAGCTGTACTCACAGGGTTGAAATCTATGTGCTTACTTAAGAGAAGCCAGTGTTTGTTAGGAAGTAAGGACATGTGTAGTTGTAGCACACGAGAGGCCACCATCAGGGCTTTTCCACGGACACAGTTCAGTATAACCCACTCATCACTTCTTATGATCGGAGGTCATTGAAAACATTTTACATGTTTATGAACATATCAGGCACATGGTATTCATCTGAGCTGCTAATAAACTTGCCTTGGAATTCATGTTTCCTTGTATTATTTACCTTTAGCTAAATTTCTATCATGTCATCTTTCAATTTAAAGTCAATTCAGCTTAAAAGGCACATAAGCTATGGGGAAGCAATAGGCGTGAGATCAAGTTGTTGCCTCCTGATATCAGGGAAGAACCTTGGCAGGGACATTCGACCATGTACCTTGGATCACAGGCTGCCTCTTATCAGGTAACCTTTACATCCCCGGAACAAATGACCTGCGATGTATATGGAAACATCACTTTGCTCAAATTGTTCCAACATTCACCATTGAGAGCTGTTTAATCTGATTGCCCTGCCCCTTTGGCACACTCACCACCTTCATTTTAGCTTTTCCTGTAGCATTTGTTTCTCTCTGGCACTACAGGATGCTCCCGGCTCATCAGGAGTATTTCTGCCCCACTGCATGAATCCAGCATTTCTCTGAGGGCTCCTGTTACACTTTATTAAAGAGCAGTACTAGCAGCCAAGAACTACGCACTATGTTTGCTTGCTTCCATTGGGTTGCCATTATTTCTAGGCTTCTCAGATGCAAGATCAAGCAAATATATGTGTATGTACACACACACACACACACACTTGCACACACACACATATATACCCATGAGAGAAAGATGAGACTTTCTACTTTTGTACAGAGTACAGTCTTGGCAATCCACAGGGGCAGTTCTACCCTATCCTACAGGGTCATTTGAGTCAGAATAGATGCGATGGTGAGGAGTTTTGGTATATTCACACATATATACATATTCTACAATGATTTTACATAATAATTTGTATTTAATCCTTTGCAATTAAGTCAGTCCCAACTCATAGCAACCTGTTAGGACAGAGTAGAATTTCTCCATAAGATTTCCAAGGCTGCAACTCTTTTTTTTTTTTACTATGAAATACTTTCATTGGGGGCTCTTACATCTCTTATCACAATCCATACATTCATCCATTGTGTCAAGCACATTTGTACATTTGTTGCCATCATTATTTTCAAAGCATTTTATTTTTCCTTGAGCCCTAATATCAGCTCATTTTCCCTTTCCCTCCTCCACCCTTCCTCCCTCCCTTGATAAGTTATAGATTATTATTTTTATATCTTACATTGTCCTCTGTCACTGGCTGTAACTCTTTATAGAAGCAGACTACCACATCTTTCTCTCACCAAACAGCTGGTGGGTTTGGACTGCCAATCTTAAGCAGCTGAGCATTTAGTCACTATCCCACCAAGCTCTATGTAAAGATTAACATGAGTTCAGATTGTTGTCTCTAATATATTACTATATGGATGATTGTAGCTTCTTTCTATGGTTTACCTGCAAGCCTTTAATTGTGCTGCAGTGTGCAGGCACCATAGTGTCACAAGTATTACCCTAGCAGCTAGAATAGAGTGCTTATTTTTCTGTAGTTATACAGATTCCACTTATTTTCAGAGTTGCTTAGACTATCTTCTTACTTTTAACCCAAATTTTAATTAGCAGTTTCTTATATGAGGGAGTATCCCCCCCAAACAAACTTTTATTTTTCCTCAAATCTATGTATTTAAATTTCTTTTACAAGGCAACTGTATCACCTTCAAAGTACTATCCGTAACACTTACTACATTTGTCAAATCTGCACCTCCATGCTTTTTTTTCATTGTACACCATGTTTATTTCAGCAATTTCTATAATAAGTAAAGAGATGGAAACAATAAAATACCCTCTCTTTGAAGGACGGAATAAGCAAACTTTGGCACATACATGCAATGGAATCGTGTGTATTCTTTTAATTTAATTAAAATATCATTTTATTGAGGGTTCTAAGAACTCTTATTATAACCCGTACATCAATTGTATCAGGCATATTTGTACATATGTTGCTATTTTTCTTTTCTATTGAGCCCTTGTTATCAGCTCCTCTTCTCATCCCCCACTCTTGTGACCCCTTGATAGAGTATAAATTATTATTATTTTCATATCTCACACCAACCACTGTCTCACTTCCCCCATGGTTTCTGTTGTTCATCCCCCTGGAGGAGTGTGTGTGGTTATGTGTCGATCATTGCAATCAGTTCTCCTTTCTACCCCTCCTCTCCCCACCTTCCCCGTACCCTTCTGATATCACTATTCCTTTTCCTGTTCCTGGATTCCACACATTGTGAGCTCTTATTTCCTATCTATACTTGTGTACATGCTCCAGTCTAGTCCAAAGTGAGAAGCAGCACTGGGATCATGATAGTGGGGGATGAGGAAGCCTCAGGAACCAGAGCATTATTGTGTGTTTCATTGGTGCTTTACTGCACCCTGATTGACTCATCCCTTCCCTGTTACCCCTGTGTGTGTGTGTCTGTGTGGGGGGGTATTCCTTTGTCTACAGAAGGGCTTTGGGTCTTTGCTCTGATCTCCACTCATTCTCAACAATATTTTCTTGTTTGTTTGTTATGAGTCTTCAGATTCCTGTTACCCGGTTCCGCTGAACACTCATGATTGCACAGGCTGGTGTGCTTTTTCCATGTGGGCTTGTTGCTTCTCTGCTGGATAACCACTTGTTTAGAGTCAAGCCTTTAAGACCACAGATACTATATCTTTTCATAGCCGGGAGCCATCAGCTTTCTTCACATTTGCTTGTGCACCCATTTTGTCTCTAGTGATAGTGCTGGGAGGGTCAACATCACAGAATGTCAATTTGTTAGAACAAAGTGTTCTTGTATTGAGGGAAGGTATTGCAATTCCATCCTTGGAAACATTTTTCACACTCATCTGTTTGGATCATTGGCAGTACCTCCCTCACTTTTCCTTCACCTTTTCTATGTTGTCAAATCACTGTGCTTTCGTGTCTCTCTTCATTTGTGGAAACACAAATACGTCTCATGGAACAAGGTCAAGTGAGTCAGGTGCGTGGGGCAAGAAAGGCATGCTGTTTTATGCCCCAAACTGGTACACTGAGATGGCTGCATGAACAGGTGCAGTGTCCATCTGCCACAAACCAGGCCTTTTTTATGTCCCACACTGTTACACAATCTTTTCAGAACCTCTAAATAGAAAACTTGATTGACAGCCTGACCTAATGGAATGAACTCCAAATGCACTATCCCCCTCACATAAAGAAATCAAAAATGAAAACAAATGAGCATCATCTTGATCTTTGATTTCACTTGATGAGCATTTTTTGGGTGATGTGATGATGGCATCTTTCACTGGCTTGAAGGATGTTTGCTTTTGGGGTCATAAAAATAGCGCCATGTGTCATCACCAGTAAAGACCTTGTAAAAAAAATGTCTGGATCACTTTGGAACTGTTCTTACAAAGCATGGCATGTTTCCATGTGACACCCTTTTTTCCTGGCCAGTCAGAACCCAAGGCACAAATTTTGTAGCGGCACTTCTTATTCCCAAATCTTCTGTTACAATTCACTGAACCGAACTCCAAGGTAGTCCAGATAATGTCCCCATCTCTTCAATGGGCCATCGTCAGTCTTTAAGCACAAGTGCACACATTTTGTCAATATTTTTGTCTGTTTGGGAAGTTGATGGATATCTAGTACAAAGTTTGTCATTAATCAACATTTCACCTTTTTTGAAATGAGAAAACCACTTGTACACATGAGTTTTTCCCATAGCGCTGTCCTTGTAAGCTGTGTTCCACATCACAACAGTTTCTGCGGCATTATCCCTGAGCAGGAAAAAAAATTTCACAGCCATATGCTGTTCTCTTTACTTGGCCATAAAAAAACCCAAGGTTTGAGCAAAACTGCTTTTATGAAAAATGCACTGTGACCAGAGAGAACCTTCCCAGGCAACGCCACTGGGTGTACTCCCTCAGAGAGTTGCTTGATGCCCGCCTACAAAAGCTCCAAAGCACCCAGCGCAATTCCAGTGTTTGGTTGTTTAGTTTTTGGTTTCTCTCATAACTATATTGGGTTGACTTTTCTAGAGAAACAGAACCAATGATGCTTGTGTGTTTGTGTGCCATTTATATCAAGAAATGGCTTACATAGCTGTAGAAATGGGGATGTTCAGTCTGGTTCAAGTGTGAAGGTCAGGTGTAAGCTGTGGAAGCTGCAAACAAAGCAGAATGACAAAGCCGGACGGCCATAGGGTGATGGAGGCAAAGGGTGGCCAAATAAATCCTAGGTTGTCAGTTCACTAGCAGCTCCTAGGATGGGCAGGTGACACAATAGGAGATTGATGAATCATAACTATATCTAGGAGGTTAAAGGGCAAAAAGGTTCCATTTTTCTCAGGGTGTCTCTCATATTAAAGTCTACATTCCCAAAGTTAGGTGTCATCAGGCTGTGACCTATTAGGCTGGGCTCTACAGTTACTTTCACCCAACTCCAGTAATCACAATAGACAATATATAGTGGGAGTTTTAAAAATTACTTTTAGATCTAATCTGCCATTTTCTGTCTTTCAACCTGTATATGTCCACTCAAAGTGGGTTGGATTAATGGGCACCAGGTCGCTGCTCCCATTTGCTCTATTCTTTGTTTCTTCTCTAACCTCATGTGGTTTGAGCATGGCATATAATGCCATCTTATATTCTCAGCATATCAGTTTTACTTCTAAATTAAGTAAAAATTGTGATTCTTCAAGAACTTACAATATACATTTTAAGGAAAAGTGAAGAAAATTCCCTCCTTTCTTTGAATTTTCAATTTAGAAGGGTTCCATTTGAAAATTCCCACTATTGTTTTGAAGTGCATGTAAATATTTTTTTCAGGTTTCAAAGGTGTCAATTTTGCAGCCCGTAGTTGTCTCCTCCAGACAGAAGTCATCTCTTTGAACTGTGGTCAGAAAGGAAGATAACAGCCCCTCTCAGTTGCCTGGGAAGATGGAAAGGCTCATTTTAGCTGATCCTTGGTCCAAGTTGCTAACCTACCTCTTACCATAAAATATCAGAAATTAATGTCTTGTTTTTTGGATAATGACAGTTAATTAATAGTTACCAAGTGTCATGAAGATGAGCTATGCATGACCATTAGTGATGCCAAATCCTCTTCTTAGAGGACCAGTTAATGATGAATTATGTGTGAGATAGTTTGCATCTTCTCGGCTTCACTGTGTAGGATGAAGCTCCTTTCGTCTTGTAGTCTCTGGTGGATTTCCTCTGAGGGGCATTGCAGCATTGTATCCACTTCAGTGCTATTCAGCAATAAAAAGATAACCATTTCTGTTATATTTCTGTGAAAACTTTGTATGGGTCGGCAGAAGATTGTATTTTTCATTAGATCTCCCAACAATACAAAGAATAGAGAGCAGTATAGTCGTCCCATGGGCACATTCCCAGCTGACGTTGAACACAGGGGAGATGCTTCACATTCTCATTTCAGCTCTTCTTCTTTAAACACACATCCCTTTTGTGATTTATTTAGTGCTACTTAAAAATGTTTTTTCAATATCATTGCTTAAAATGACCCTCAAACATAGTGCTGAATTCCATCCAATTTCCCTAAGCACAAAAGTGCTGGGTTGGATAGGAGAAATTCATGTATTATACAAACTTCACTTGGGCATGAGTTACAGTGCTATTGTCTGTAGTTAAGGTAATGGATCGAAAGCATATATTACAGAAGGTAACATATTGATTGGTTGGAAGTTTTATGCTCAGAGACACAGAGGAACTAACCCTAGGGCTCCCACAGAGCAGTGGTTACAGATTTACCAATTCTGTGCCCACTGATGTTCTTATAGTAAATAACCTGCTTCAAATAATGAGAATTAACTGTATAAAATGTTACCATCGTGTGCCTTATATTGACTCTAAATAGACTATAAATATGCATATGTGATGAAATTTGAAGTTTGAATAAATAAATGACATTTGGAATTTGTCACTTGGGAAAAGGTTCACAAAGGAAATACTTTGAATATTTGTCTGACTGACATAAAAATAAATTTAGCACAATATTTCTATATCTGTTTCTTGAATTAGACAATTTACAACCTATACATTATTAACAATTATTGCAAAAAATTAAATATATAAAAAGTAGAAAACATTGTGTTTGAACCTCTTTTTGCCCAATATCTAATTTCAATTTTATTAATCTCATTTTTGTAGTATGAAATGGCATTAACACATCTAATGGGAGGAACAATGATTCTTTAATGTCATTCCAATCCATACACCAATACCTGGAACACATTTGAATTTCCCTAATTACTTCAGAAATTTTGTGAATTCAGATCTAGGCATGATCCTTATTTTGAACTTGGTTGTTATGTCTTTTTTATTTTTACTTCTGTGATATGACTTGACTGCTTTTTTGACTTTATACTAGATGATATATCCTAAAGAACAGTAATTCTCAAAATTAAATATTAAGGTATGAACTTCTCAACTCTTGTAAAAATCCTTGAGATTCTTTATTTATAATAAGCTATGGATGATGATTATTTTGGTTTTATGAAGATCATACTTTGACTAATAAGTTTATGTAGCCCACCTTAAACTTAATGAATCAGAATATGCATTTTAATAAAATCCTCCTTTAATTCACATGCATATTAAATTTGAGAAGCATTGCTTTCCAGTGAAAAAGCAGGCCTATGTAGTGTGGAATTAATTACTTTTATCTGAGTATTTTAAGTATATGGTCTAATCTGTTCTTTGTTCATGGTTAGCTTCTATTCTGATTGGTTAGTTCAATTTTCCGATTGATACCCATGTGAAGTACAATCAGTTAATATGGCAGGGCACTCTTTGCCATGATCCCCTATGTGCTGTATTATCAGGTCGGGCCTCTGGGTCTGTGGTTAGTCTCACTTTGGAGGGAGTTCTCTGCCGTGCTCGGGGACAAGCTTAACGTGGGATCTGTTCCTAGTCTCCATTCTACCAGAAGGTGTGACCCAAGTCACCGCCTTCATTTCCTTGAGGAAATGATCTGCTTACAGAGAAAAACCACATCTCCTTCCAAGCCAGTTCTCTGTGTATAAGAGCCAGCTTGGAAGCAAGAAGAACTCTCCCAAGTTTATCAAAGAAGAGGAGCCTGTTTAAAATCTCTACCTAAGGTGACAGAGGCCAGGAGAAGAGGTACAGAGACCAGCACAGGGAGCCACACTGAGACCAGAGACTGAGGCAAGGAAACCTTGAAACAGAATTTAAGAGTATCACTGGGACTATCAGGCAGAGTAGCAGTCTGGCTTCCTGGCCCACCAAGGCAGAGGCTACTGACCACAAGACTGAGAAAGATGCAGAGACACTGAGTACTGCTGGCTCAGGTGAGGTGCTGCTGTGGACCAATGACCATATCCTTAGTACTTACCTATTCTAACGAGCTAACTTGTTAACTTCCCTAATAAATCCTCATAATTGTGTGTGTTATCTGTGTGGCCATGGCAGCAGGTTGTTGAACTAGGCAGAGAGGCATGCGTCTCGAGAGGAAGGTTGTTGTGCAAATAGGGTAAAGAAGGCTGAAGGTGTGTCTGACCTCTGCCTCACGGCAATAGGAAAGGTTCATGGAAAATTTTCATTATTATTTAACTTCATTTTCCATGAGCTTTTTGAAGTCCCTTCATAAATATTACATTAATAGATGTCAACCAGGCACCTACAAGATATTCTAACTCATTGTGAGCAAAAAACTCTCACACCTTAGAATCTCTCCTTTTTTCTGAACACATTAGACTAATATGTAGCACTATTAAATTGTCAGCAAAATTAATAAGCATCTTGTAGTTTACAAAGTTACATCCTAGTACTTATAATTATTTCCTTTAATCAGCCAGTGCTTATAAGGGGGATTTAATTTGCTGAAAACATTAGAAGAGAGTGTCGAATAATGATGAGGACTTTGATTGCATCTCTCTGTGCTCCATACTCACAAACGCACTTGGCTTTTGTTCTCCTACACTCAGTGTTCAGAACTTTTCAGTATTAAAAATTAAGAAATTTCCTTCCACCGCGGCACCCACCGAAGAGTCGCAGCCTTGGCTGTGCGCTACCCTATGGCCGTGGGCCTCGACAAGGGCCACAAGGTGACCAAGAACGTGAGCAAGCCGAGACACCGCAGCCGCCGCCGCGGGCGCCTCACCAAGCACTCCAAGTTCTTGCGGGACTTGATCCGGGAGGTGTGCGGCTTCGCACCCGACGAGCGAAGGGCCATGGAGCTGCTCAAGGTCTCCAAGGACAAGCGGGCACTGAAGTTCATCAAGAAGCGGGTGGGCACACATATTCGGGCCAAGAGGAAGAGAGAGGAGCTGAGCAACGTGCTGGCCGCCTTGAGGAAGGCCACTGCCAAGAAGGACTGAGTGCCGCGCCCCCCTCTCCCCACCCCCAAAATAAAGTCTTTCCAGAAAAAAAAATTTACAGAGCACCAAAGGATATTTATTTAAAAACAGGAGAGTAATTTCAGATATTATCATTACAAAGAGCTGGGTAAATCATGAAATCTTGATATTGACAGCAAGACGTATGTAATTTTTTTAAAACTCTTTGGGATTACTTAGATAACCAATATTAAAAATGAAGCTTTAATGCATGGCGTATTTAAAAAGAACTTACCACAGATAGTTATACACCTAAAAGGAAGTCCAGGTAATACAATTATTACTAATACTTTCACACTGAACACTAAAGCTAGAGATGAAGAAATCAAAGAACTATACAAACTTTGTCCATCTGAAACTGACCCAATTTAAAATTAAGATGTATTGATAATTGGAATGTGAATGTTGGAAACAAAGAGGATCAGTAGTTGGAAAAATAGGACATTGGGGATAGAACGTAAGCTAGAAGTCCCATGATAGAATTCTGTGAGACCATTGACTTCATTATTGCAAACATTTTTTAATAATCAGTGACTATAGACTTAGTTGAAATATACAGGAATCAAATCAGCTACATCTGTGGAAAGAGACAATGGGGAAATTCAATACCATATGTCAAACTAAAGCCAGGAACAAACTATTGAACAGACCCTCAATCGGTTATAAGTGATTTCAGGTAGCAGTTGAAGAAAATGAAAACAAGTACCCCAGAGTCAACATAGCATCGTGATTCGATTCCATCTGAGGTTAAAGGACATTTCAGAGCATGTTCAGCATGCTGACCATGAATGACCCGAGACCTCACGGGGACCACACACGGAGAAAGTGAACGCTCATCAGAACACAAGAGCGGAAGAAAGACCAACGTGCATTTCAGAAGAAACTCTGAAACCTACTTTTGAAAGTAATTAGAGGGCATGGCAGAAATGATGAAGTAAAGAGCTGAAGGGAAATTTCCAAAGGGCAGCTAAGGAAGACAGCGTAGCACATTACAATGAAATGCACACAGACCTGGAGTGAGAAGCCCTCAAAGAAGAACAAATGCAGCATATCTCACGCTGAAAGACGGAAGAAAAAAAAACTAAGGTTCGAGGGTAAGATTGAAGCTTCATCAGGAACATATTGAATGATGTAATAATCATGAATAGAAGTAGGAAGAAGTACACAGTCATGGTAGCCAAAAGAGTTGACCAGTGTTAACCATTTCCATAGGTAACATGTGATCAAGAACCAATGGTAATAAGGCAAGAAGTCCAGACTGCATCGTGGCGTTAGTGACAAACGAGAGGCTCACAAACGGACGGAATATGCGTTGCAGTATTTCAAGAGGCAGCGGCACCACTGGAGACATTCATTGGTGTATGCCAAGCAACTTGGAAGACAGCTAGTTGGTCACTGTTTGGAAGAATATATATTTGTACCCATTCTAAAGAAAGGTGAAACAACAATGTGGACATTATTGGGTAATATGATTAATATTGCACCCAAGCAAAATTTTGTTGCAGTTAATTCAACAATGGGTGCAGCAGCATATTGTCACGAAGCTCTCAGAAATTCAAGACGGAGTCAGGAGAGGATGCAGTGCTTCCTCTGATTATGAAAGTTTGCTTATCAGATTTCTTGGCTGAAAGCAGAAGATAGGGAAAAGCTGTCTAATTGCATTTTATAGTCTGTGCAAAACGTTCTACTATGTGGATCACAGCAAACTCTGGATAACATTTCAAAGCACAGGTGTTACAGAATACCTAATTGTGCTTGGTGGAAGCTGTCCCCGGACCAAGAGACACTCCTTCAAATAGCAAAAGGGAATCCTGCATTTTTAAGTCCTGAAGGGTGTGTGTCAGGATTGCATCCGTTGACCCGACTTATTCAACCTGTTTCCGTAGAAGAGCCCATGAAGATGGACTATAGAAAAGCACGCGGCACGAGGACTGGAGGAAGTCTTATTAACAACCTTCAATATGTAGATGGTAGCGAGGGGGACTAGAAAATTTGCTGAAGAAAATCAAACACTGCAACCGTCAGTATGGATTTCCGCTCAATGTAAAGAAAACCCAAGTCCTCACAACTGGACTAACGGACCGAATCATGGTAAATGAATAAAATATTGCAGTTGTCAAGGATTCTATTTTGCTTATGTTCACACTCACTGCCTATGGAAGCAGCAGTAAAGAAAGCAAACAATGTATATTTTATTGGTCAAATCTGCTCACAAGACCTCGTTAAAGTGTTGGAGAGCAAAGATGTCACTTTGATACCTAAGATGTGCCTGACCCAACCCATAATATTTTTAAATCTCTGCACAGGAAGACTTCAGGAAAACTGACATATTTGAATCATAGTGTTGGCAAAGAATATTGAAAATAGCATGCCACTCCAGAAAAACAGACAAATCTGTCTTGGAATACAGCCAGAACGCTCCTTAGAAGTTAGGATGATGACATTTCACCTTTGACCCTTTGGAATTATTATCAGGAGAGACTAATCATAGGTAAAGCCCACCATCTTGGTGATGTAGAGAATCAATGAGGAGGAAGACCCTTGATTTGATGGATGGATAGACACGGCAGCTGCAACAGTAAGCTTAAACCAAACAAGATTGTGAGGATGGTGTGGGACCGGGTAGTGTCTTGATAGGACCTAACAAAAATGAACACACATATTGCCAAATTTTCCTTAATGTCTTATGAAATATTTCAAATACTTGAAAAAGAATATGAAAGAACCCCTTTTTAAATATTTTAATCCAAAGAGAAATCTTCAATTGTGTAATGTTCTATGTTAGTAAGGTATCAGTTAGAGAAGAGGGTAGGAAATATTTGACCTCATGCAAACTAATTTAGTCCTTGTAAAGATAAAACGGTTTTCTAATAATAAACGTGTCATACCAGTGTGTCACATGGTTCGGCATGTTGTCAGAAGGAACCAGTCCCCGGAGAAGGGCATAACGCTTGGCAAAATGATGGATCAATGAAAAAGAGGAAGACTCATCAATACGGTTTGACACAGTGTCTGCAGCAGAGAGGTCAGACAGCAACAGTGGTGAGCCTGGTGAGATGGTTCTGTTTTGTTGTAAATGAGATCTCTCTGACTTAGAACTGACACGACAGCCGCTAACATAAACAGGAACATTTATTTTGTGTATATCGTTCCTGCTCTTCTATTTTTTATTTTGTTTTGTTAAAACATTAAATTACCATTTAGTGTGTTTACAGAATATATCAAATCCTAAATCCTAGGGAATGTATTTTGATCAGTATGGGGAATCATATTATGACAGGTTTATGGATTAATATTGGGGAAAAATAAATAGTCACTAGATGAAATGCAGAAAACAGCTGAATAGATTCTGCTCTGTCTTCCTTACAGTAGTCACCAAGAGACCAGTTGAAAAATACCAGCACTGAAGTTTTTAATTTTTAAAGGAAATTTACAACAAGGGAAAGCAGAACTTTAGGATGAAGTTGCCTGTACAATCTTACAGCATCGTCCCTAGGCAGTGTCAGTAAGATTGAAATTTCTGATCCCCCTTGTTATTTCTTAGGGAGCACATTCACAGACAAGGCACAGGTAAATAATGTTCTTCAGTGAATTCAGTTCATAGTGCCAGTTTCCCGAAAGCCTCTTTGCATCTGTGCTTCCTATCATATATCAACAAGGGATTACTGGTCTCCGTTCTCCTGATTGTGTTCTGAAAACTCTGCTGTTTATCTTAATCCTCTCTTTTTTCCTTTACCAAGCTATCTTTTTCTGTATCATGCAGGCAATTTTGCCTAGGCATTTTCTTTGGGGACTTTGCACTTTCTTTTATATCCCCTGGGGTCCCTTCCAATAGTAAGGGAAAGGGATTAGGGACTGGAGCTTTGTGGATTTATGCTTGTGCTAGCCTAGCCTTGCAGCAGTTCTTTCATGTTCCTAATAAACACATCAAGAGATTCAGCGCTCCCAATTGCAAGGCCGCTCCCAGATTATTGACTTCTACAGATCAACAGCTGGTAAATGACTTTACTTAGGAAGGGGGCGGGGGTGGTGGTGGCGGAAATCATGTTTGCTTTCTTTTGAAAAGAGGGAGCCATAAAAAACAAATTCTCATCTACTATTAAGAGGAGCAGAGTGGAGTTCAAATTTATCTGATAAACACACAGTTGTCTTTATCATGTTTCCTGGTTAAACTTGTTTATGTTATGCTCCCATGCTTAAAATTTTAATTATTAAATAAATGGAAACCAATTTTTGGGCGGGTAAAATAATATGATTTTAAAACCACTTGTATAACAGGTATAACTTATGAAATTGCATTCATTTTATCTTGGAATGTACCCTACTCTCCCCTGCCTCCATTTCCTCTTCCTGTAGCGGCACAAAGGCACCCTGGTGGGGCAGAAGTCGCATGCTAAGCAACTAATCTGAAGGTGAGCAGTTACAAACCAACAGCTGAGGGAAAGAGAGAGGCTTTCTACTCCCACCAATCATTCCAGTTTTGGAAACACAGGGGCAGTTCTACACTAGCCTAAAGGGCTGCTATGGGTCAGAGTTGACTCAAGGGCAGAGCTTGTTTTGGGTTTCTTGGCTCGTCTACTCTCCACTCCAATATCATGTTTTACAATTTTCTTCCCATGATTTTACTTGGTGGTATCGACCCATCAATGCTCTTTATTCTTTTCTCCTCCGTTTTAGAGCTCAATTTTAGGAAAGTCTCTTATTGAAATTTGCCTAGATGTTGTATGATACTGTAACATTTGCATATTTAAAAACCTTTTATTACGATCTCAGTGAAAGTTTACAAAGTAAATTAGCTTTCCATTCAACAGCTAATATACATTTTGTTTGTGACATTGGTTGTAATCCCCACAAGGTAACAATACTCTTTCTACTTCCTCCCCATGGTCACCATTTTCCTTAGTCTTTCCTGACTATTTTATTGCCTTCTAAACTTTATCCCTGAGCAAGTGCTGCGCCATTGATTTCATATGATTAATTGTTATAGGAAATGGTCTCTCTTTATTGCTCACCTTAAAGACCTGGCAACTGTTTTGCCATAGGGCATTGAGATGTGTTGGGGAGGAGAGTGGTGGGTGGGTGGGTTCCAGGCCTGAAGGGTGTCTAGTCTTGGGGATTCCACCAATCTATATCAAACCAATAAACTCTGTCTATTTTTATGATTTTAAGTTTTGTTCCACATATTTTCTCTCACCCTATGCAGGGCCTCCTCTGACTATCCCTTTCAGAATCATCAGCAATGGATGCTAGTAGCCATTAAGTCACCATTTGATTCTGGTCTCAGAGTTGTGATACTAGGTGTTAGTCCTTTGGACTGTTCCCTTGCATCTTTGCTTTTGTTTACTCTCTGTTGGTCTGCGATAGGAGGCACCAGTAGTTACCTTGTATGGCGGGCACACGTTTTTACACCAGTCACTACTCACCCAAGCAGGATGTGAAACATGCTCTTTGTGGACTCTGTTAGGCCAGTTGACCTTATTGTCCCCTGAAACTAAGGTCTTGCCCTCCCAGATAAATCTGCATTTTGACACTGACGTCTTAATTTTATGTAAGCCTGTAGTGAAATTCAAACTAAGCATGTTCTGGGGTGGGGGCAATTAACTTTGCTCACCTTTGTGTTTGAAAGTTTTTCAGCATCTGACTTTGTATCACAATGTGTGATGGCTGGTCCTCACTATCCCCACTCCCCAGCCCAGGGACTATGTTTTCCAAAATGGTCTTCCTTAACTAGTTCCAGTTAAAGTTTTCCAGATCCACTGGACTTCCTCTTGCCAATAGAAGTAATTAGTTCCTTTGCCTGCCTAAGGACATTACCCTCCCCATGCACGAAGGACCTATAACTGGCGATGCTCTCAACCTAAACCTGAAGTCACTGAAGGACAGCGAATAGTGGCTCTTGAAGTATGCAATAAAAACAGCATGTATTAAAACGACATTGCAAAATATGGTAAAGAAACAGAATGGAAACAGTCAAAACGTTGAAGAAACAGAACTTGAAGAATTTGTGGTCGGAAATGTATCAAAGTTTAATGAATAGGAAAGTGATTTCCCGAAGTAGAAGCGTTTCACAGATGCTGACAATACTTTGGTACCTGAAGAAAATTTAGATGACATCAAATAAGGAAGAAAAGAGATGCTGCTGACAAACCAAGAGGCTTTGCCAGAAGTCTTGATCTTGAAAGAAGAATTTGTGCCACAGACAGCAGATGAGAATTAATGTTTCTCATGAAAGATTCAGATGAAGCAGATTTGGTGCCAGCAAAAGGGGCAAGCATAAAGTGCTCTCATATTGTAGTTATGTTCTATGAAGAGAGACCAGCTTGGCATTCTTGTCTAAAGGAATACTCCAGAGGATGCACAATAATTGTGTACATTGATTATGCATTGACTACACAAGGGAGCTGCAAAAATTTCATGGAAGAACTCTATATCTTTCCATTCAATTTTTTTCATGAACCTCTAGAAGGGCATGAAGAGTCCCCTTGTGTTTGTGGATGTATATGTGTGTGTGTATTCTAATGGAAATCAAGTACATAGCTACATAATGAAAGAAAGTCATTCTCCTTCCTGTTATGACTATAGTAACTGATTTGAAATTAATTTATTGTTTTGAAAATGTTGATGCAACATGTATACAAGTGAGCTTAATACAATTGAATGATGGATTATTCTAAGATTTCTAAGAGTCCCCCAATAAAATGATTAATTAAAAAATAAAGAAATAAAATTTAAAAATTATGTCAATTTTGTCATTGCTATGTTATTGAGAATATAATTATTTCCATTAGAATATATTTATTCATTATATTAATAAAATAACCAAGACCCAGGTATTTTATATATACACAATATGTAAAATATATATTTTTATCAGTTCATATAATTAGATTTATTGAAGGAATCACTTTTCAAGGTATGCTGATCATTCTCATTTCTCAATCTACTTCCTTACATTTCTTCTAACCCTTTAACTAGACTCAAAGCCAAATAGGACCAGATAGATGGATACAATATGTAAGAGATACAAAATATGCCCCAAATTATAATACTTGAAAGTTTATGTTGGAAGAAAATATAGGAATGGATCTGGATCTGTGGACACGGATGCGGAGAGGAGGGATGGAGAGAGAGGCGCTGTTTGGAAGGGGAATCCCCTTCCATCCAATCAACTGGCACCTGATTTTCCGGAGTTTTTTCACTTTTTTGCCTTTTTTCACTAGGGCATGGCTGGCTTTCTCTTAAAAAAAAAAAAAAAAAAGAAGCCTCTCTAATGTGGTCTGCTGTTGGCATTTCCTTAACTGTTTTCTAAAACAATATAACACAGTTAACCAGTTCCTTATCATGATGATTCTTTAAAAAAAAAAACTCTCTAGGATCATGTTTTTTATCTAAAGACAGTACAAAAATCCACAAAATCTAAGAAAATTATAGCAAAACAATTGGAGCACAGCCGCAAAAGGTTTAAACAATGCGCACTAACAACGCCCACTAACGCCCAGTGGCTAAAACACGAACTGCTTTTGTTTACAAGAATCACCTGTGTCAGGTCGGATTCTGACATTTTGTTTGAGCTCCGATGCAAAATTTTCTCAAGATTTCACGTCAAAATCCGATTATGTCGAGTACTGATGCGGTTGTACTGAGTATGGGCTTTCTCCTGTATTAGTAAGTTCTGTTCCTGTCTATATTTGTCTTTTTGTTGTTGTTGGAAATGAGAACAGTTAAGTATAGTTATGTGCAGTATATACGTAACATATGTGAAATACTTGTTTTAGTATCTAGTAGATAATAAATGTTATAAAAAATAAATAATATATTCATCCGATAATAAATATATAAGCAATCTATTATATAAATAAATATTTAAATGTATATAAGTAAATAGATAATAAAACAGACTGTCTTTCTACTCAAAACATAATTAAAGAAGCATTTCCAGGTACACAAGAACATTTTAACATAATAATACAATGTTAATAGTAATATTTGGTATAAGTACAAGGTAGTTCCCATCTGTTATTAGGGATCATTGTATGTGCCTTGAATGTTTACAGCAGGCTTTATGGGGGTAAAGATAATGGAAATATATGGAGTCCGCTGTTGCTCAGACGGATACTGTGTCTTTCTCCCCAAGACCAAGACAGAGATCCTGCTCCAATACAGAGCTACAGTCTGGAAACTCACGGGGGCAGTTCTACCCTGTCCTAGAGGTTGGCAGTGAGTTTCTTTCCTTCTTTCTTTTTTCCCTTTTAATTATTGTTCTAAGGAGTTCTAGTGGCACATGGGCTGAGTGTTGGGTTGCTAGCCACAAGGTCACTCTATGTCACGAGCCAATTCTTACGGATAGTGACCCTATGAACAGGGTAGATGTGCTTCCGTTAAAGTAGCTCGTGGGTCTGAACAGCTGACGTATGCTTAGCAGCACAATGGTAACCTGCGCCATCACCAGGGAAAAGCCATCAGCAACTTCTTGGGAGAAAGAGCAGGCTTTTTACTCTCAAAGGTTTATAGTCGCAAAACCCAAAGAATCAGCTCTACTCTGTTCTATAAAGTCACTACGAGTGGGAATCAGCTCCATGGTAAATTCTATGTCACGCGATCTTCAGCTTCATTTCTATCACCAAGACCCTATTTTCCAACTACTGTTCCTTCCTCTTTGTTTCAACTTGTGCATTCCAATTGCCAATACTAATCAATGCATCTTAATTTCATGTTTGATCTATTTCAGATGGAAGATGCTGGTAGAATTCTTCATTTTCTTCACCATTAGCTTTTGTGGGTTTTGTACAAAATTAAATTATAATTTTATTGATCGGATTTCCTTGAATGCAAAGAGTCCTAATTCTGTCACAGACAGAAGTTTACTGGAACATGGATCTGGAAATGTCCTATCTGATGATAAATGAAACCCCACTCCTCTTGATTATGTCATTCCCGGTATAGTAAACCAGATGATTTTCTGATTCAAAGAGGCCAATATCAGCCCATTTCAGCTCTTTAGCATCTTGATGATGATTGAAGATATCGCTCTTTATGTATTCCATTTTAATTTTGAGGATTTTCATGGTTCCCAGATTCATACTTCATTCATTTCAAGTTAGGGTTTTTGTAGTACTTGTTTCTTCTCATTTTAAGTCCTGCCCATCAGCAAATTAAGACCCTGAAGGCTCCACTCTACCAGGCTTCAGTCCAATCACATCAGCTTGAGCAACTCTATTTTGAGAAAGCAGCTCCTCCTCAGGCACATTTAGAGCGCCTTCCAACCCAAAGGCCCATCCTCTGGCCTCATGTCTGACAGTGCTCTGCTTCCTTGCATTAGGCCTGCAGTATCTTACAGTGTTCCAGCCTATGGTGTTCAGTGGCTCCTTCCTCCAAAATGGGCAACTGATTCCTTCTTTGTAGTCTGTTCTTAGTCTGGAAGCTCTGCTGAAACCTGTTCACTTTGGATGGTTGTGCTGGCATGTGAAATACTAGTGATGCAGATTCCAGCACCATGGCAACACTTAAGCCACCACACGATGACAAAGTGACAGACAAGTGGCAGACAAGAGTTCGAAAGGTAAACTCAACTATGAGCCAAATCCCCATATTGGTTCCCTGGGCAGGCCAAATGGAAGCTCCTGGAACGGCTTCTCCTTGTCTTTAGAGTGCACAAGAGCAGCACTGACTTTCTGGAGGCCCGTCAGAGATCAGTGACACCCTAAGCCATTGACAAGGAGCAGCAAGGGGAATTCATAAAGACCTTGCAGGAGAACAGTGGAGTAGGATACACTTAATCAGATGGAAAACTAACCTGAAAATGATGTCTTTATTTTATCTCTAGATCAGGAAGTGCTCTTTTCTCTATACTTATAAAGACAACCAGATGCAGTTGAAGATGAGAGTCCACAGATCCACAGTCAGGAAAGTGAATTCTATGCAGAGGGACTAGGGGGCAGCAGGACTATGAACTGATGCTGTGTCCAGAGCATAACGGACAAGGTGAACAGAGGCATGAACTAAGATTAAAAAGTAGACAAAGGCTTCATGGTGTGCAGAATTTTAGGACAGCATAGAAGTAGAATATTGTAGACTTCATTTTAGGTGCGATAGGTAAGGCAGTGGCATGATCCGATGTATATTTAAAACATTTCTTTAGCTGCTATATGGGAAATGGTTAATCGCTTCTCGGCCTTTTGGCTAAGATCAAGTGTAGGACAATGGGCTAAAGTTTCAGAGTGGTAGGCATAAAGAAATTAGGATGTGAGAGATGATCCTGACTTGGACTGAGGTAGTAGTAGTGGAGATGAAGCAACAGGGATCAGTTAGGGGAGGCTTTGAGAAGTAAAGTCAATAGAATTAGATGATGGATTGCAGGTGAGAAATCAACAATCCGAGGTTTTTGACTTGAGTAACTGAGGGGGTGATAGTGTAGTTCACTGAGGTGAGGGGGCATGATGAAGGGTTGTGGGGAGTTAAAGAGTGTGGGCAGAAAGATGGAGGATTTTCTTTTTAGCATGTAATGTTTGAGATGCCTACTCGACAGCTGGTGGAAACAGGCAGTTGAATATATGAGAGTTGTATAGAACAGGTATAGATTTTAGCTATGGAGTTGAAATGACATTTAAGGCAATGGGATCTCCTAGAGATAAGACGTGTTTAAAAATCAGATGGAGGCCCATAGCCAACACCGCAGCACGCTAACATTTAGACTATAGATTAAGCAGAAGAAGAGCGAGTAAAGAAATCAGATCAATGAGGTAGAAGGAAAGTGGGAGAGAGTTGAGTCATACAAACCTAAAAAGAAGACGTTTCAAAAAGTATATAATGAACAATGATTTGAAACACAGAAACTCAAATTTTAAATGCAGTACAGACCGCAAGTGACATCTGACTTTTAGTAACTGGGAAAGTATAGTGACTTTAACAAGAAGAGTCTTGAAGCGTGTCAGTGATCATGGAGGGCTGGAATTGGTGGGGACTGGTGTGAACTAAGGAAAGAATAGCCACTACAAACTCACTGCCATCGAGTCAGTTCTGACTCACAGGGACCTTACAGGACAGAGTAGAACTCCTGAGTCGCAAGCTCCTGGGTTTGGACTGCTTGTGGTTAGCAACTTAGTGCAAAACCCATTAGGAGACTCCTTAAAGAGAAACCCGGGAGACTTAATGATCTATGTAGTTTTTATCAAAAAAAAAAAAAAAGAAACACACCCAAGCCAAACAACATCAACCGCACAAAAACAGAAGCAAAAAATAAAAGCAAACAAAAAATAACATAAAAGACCAGAACAGTAATAACTAAAACCTTTCTTTAACTCAAATTCACGTTTGAGCTAAATCTTTCTAACTTCCCTTTTGCAATTAATCTTTCCCAAAGAGTCACCCTTTGCTCTCCAGTGAACTACTTCTTAAAGTCGCCGTGCCGAACTCATTCATGGGTTTTGTTTTTCAGACGAAAGCACTGGAAATTACTAGTGTCTTAAAGCTTCTCCTCCCTGATCCTCAGGACATTCTAATACTTGGACTCTCATATCTAACATGCCCTTTTATAGGTTGCTTATTTTTCTATCTTTTCCTAAATTGTGTTTGACAGTTTTCTTTTGCCTTATTTTTCATCTTCAGTCTTGGTGTTTTTATATTTTTAGCTTTTTATTGTGAATTGGTTAGAAGTTTATACAGTAGAACATCAGTTTTTATTTATACTTAAAAAAATCAATTGTCCTACTGTCGCGCGCTCAGTCTCGCCAGCAAGAAGGACGCGCCACAACAGGATTCTTCCACAGGCGTTTAATGTGGGTTCGATTTCTGTAGCGGATAGAAGACCCTGAAACCCCAAACTGCTGCTGCTTATATACGCTCTATGGGGACGTGCTGTGCATTGATTGGTGCGTTCGCCAGAACCCTTATTAGCATACTTCAGGGTGGAGTTATGACTACGTCATCTAAGCAGTGTGCATGCTCTAAGTGGTTGTTTACCACTTAGCCGGGCCACCGCCCTGGGTGCCCGGCGCCATCTTGTAATGGCGGCGAGAGCCGCGGCTTCCCACATCGCGAGAGCTGCGGCTTCCCACATCCTACTGTCTTGTGGCTTTCCTGACCTCATTTGTATCTTCAATGTGAGTGATGCATGCCTTTAAATCGTTATCAAACTTCTAACTTTAGGGGTCAGTCCCACAGCTCTCTCCATCTTATCTGTGTCTTCATCTGGATAGCCTTTTAAAAGCGTGTTATAAACCTGTTTCTCTTACAATTTACTGTAAAGTTTAATCGAGTAAGTTATCACCAAGACAGTATTTTTGCCTAGAGTTGTAAGTTGTTCTGGGATCAAAGTAAATTTTATAGAATTAAGAATCCTTTCAGAAATGTATCTGTTTCAGATTTTGTAGTGTTTAAATATAAAATAGCTTTTAGGAATATTTTACTCCTGACAATTGCTGAAAGCTAGGCAGAGAGCATGTTTTTATAAAGCAATTTATCAAATGCTTAAGTCTAATAAGATTGTAATGATTCAAGGAGAGACTATCAGAATTAATTTACTTAAAAAAATAAATCATTTTATTGGAGGCTTTTACAGCTCTTATAACCACCCATACATCCACTGTGTCAAGCACATTTATACATTTTGCCATCATCCTTTTCAAAACATTATCTTTCTATTTGAACCCTTGGTATCAGCTTCTCATTTTTCCCCTCCCTTACCTACCCTCCTACCCTCATGAACTCTTGATAAATTATAAATTATTATTATATTCATATTTTACACCATCTGCTGTCTCCCTTCACCCACATTTCTGTTCTTCGTCTCCTGGGTGATGGTGTTAAATGCTGATCATTGCAATCGATTCCCCATTTTCACCCCTTCTCCCTTTGCCTTCCCCCTACCTTCATTGTATCTATATTCCCATTACTGTTCCTGGGGGGTCTATTTGTCCAGATTCCATGTGTTTAGAGCTTTTAGCTCTACCACTGTACACACTCCAGTGTAGCCAGATTTGTAAGGTAAAACTGGGGTCCTGATAGTGGGTGGGGAGGCATTAAAGAACAAGAAGAATGTTGTGTGTTTTGTCATTGGTGCTGTGCTGCACACTGGCTGACTTGTTCCTTCCTCGTGACCCTTCTGCGAGGGGATGACCAGTTGTTTATAGATGGGATTTGGGTCTGTGCTCTGACCCCCATTATTTGCATCGATATAATTGTTTTGGGTCTTCTTATACCTCATCCTGTCAACACCTCTTGATCACATGGGCTGATGTGCTTCTTTCATGTGGACTTTGTTGCCTCCCTACCAGATGACCATTTGTTTGACTTCAAGCCTTTAAGACCCCAGGCACAATATCTTCTAATAGCTGGGCACCATCAGCTTTCTCAGCACATTAGATTATGCGCCCATTTTGACTTCAGCAATTGTGTCTGGAAGGTAAGCATCACAAAATGCCAGGTTATTGGAATAAAGTGTTCTTGTGTTGAGATAGTACTTAAGTCGAGTCTCAATGTCTGTCTGCTACCTTAATACTTAACATTTAAATATATATACATAGACCTATATCCCTATTGTTCTATATTACTATATTTACATATATACATGCCTATATTTATACCTCTATAAATGTCTTTTGCCTTGTAGTTCTTTCCTCAATTTCTTTTTACTTTCCTCCTGTCCCACTATCATGTTTGACCTTCATTCGGCTCTCAGTAATTTCTCTCAGCTGCATTGCACTTGAACAAACCCCACCAGGCCAGAACGAATTTTAATTAGTGATCTTCCATAGCATAGTGGTTACACATTGGGCCGTGATGGGCAAGGGCAGCAGTTCAAAACCACTAGCTGTTTGACAGGAGAAAGACCAGGCTTTTTATTTCTGCCAAGAGTCACAGTCTAAGAAACTCACAGGGGCAGTTCTACCCTGTCCTACATGGTTGCTATGAGTCAGCATTTCCTAGAGGGGCAGTGAGACTGGTTATTTAAGATGGAAGCTTGTAATATCTGATTTTCCCATTGAACCTTATTCATTCAGTATACAATATTTTCATCCTGGCTCACTGAAGACATCACTGAATATGCACAACCATACAACCAGGAAGGCAGCGATTATGATTTTAATGAGTTAATCATATATACCTCAGACTTGGGGTGTTACAGGTTAATAGTTATTCAAATAACTTTCTTAAAAGAAAAGACATTTTATTCACAATATGTTTAAGGCATCTGAATGCAAGAGAAGTCTATGAAGTATAAACTTGATGTTTGATCTTCACTTATAATATCAAATTGAATGTGAACTATATAATGAAAAAATGCCCAAGGTGAATTTATTTCAATGCAAGGAATATTATTATTCATACATGGGAGAGTCTATTGAATTCCCTACTATATGTCTGTTGCGTTCAAGACTAGTGAGATTTTATTTTCCTTCCCTGTATGGAATACAAAGATAATTACAAAACAGGCTGAGACAATTCTAGCTAATAAAATAGTGATTTGAAAGTGAGAAAGCTAACAGAAAAATGAGGAATCAAGTACAGCTTTAAAAAAGAAATGATATTTAGGACAACCTTGACGTGTAAGTGATGAGCCCTGGAGGTGAAGTTGTTATATGTTGGGCTACTAACTGAAAAGTCAGCAGTTTGAAACTACCAGCACTCTACTGCAGAAAGACATGGCTTTCTATTCCTATAAAGAGTTAAAGTCTCAAGTGACCACAGGGTCAGATCTGTCTTGTACTCCAGGGTCACTATGAGTCAACATCACCTCGATGATAGTGAGTTTTGTTTTGTTTGAAGTCTAAGTGGGAGTTTCATAAGAAGAGGTGGGGAAGGGGAAGACAAGATGGTTAAAACAGAATCAGGATTGATGAGAAAAGCTCAGGTATCTGTGTGGAACAGACTGGATTCACTTTGTTTAAGTCTCTGTGGGTCTGATGAATATAAAGATAAAATTAGGTAAGCATTGTGAATACACTTACTATACATCGATAAAAAACACCGAACAACCCACTTGAACACTGCAAGACACGGACAAAGCTAGAGAATATTATGCTTAGCAAAATTAGTCAATCTTACAAAAATAAATATTTAATAAAGCCATTATTATAAGGAAAGAAAAAGAAATGTGGTTTATATGTAAAACATATGACTTTGATGTCTATAAACAGGCCAGGAATTGGGGTGGGAAGAGAGAGAGGAGAGGGACAGGATATTGAGATGGAGGGAGGGGAGAACAATGAGTGGGGGGTGGGGAATTAAAACAAACTCTTAAATACCTGGTATTGAAATTCGAACTTCCAGAGATAGTGGGCACCAGAAAGTGGCTGTGAGGCAGGCAGCGTGATGAGGGACGCCAGCTTGGAGAAGAGAATCCGAGTCCCATAGAGTGGGTGGGTGTGTGTGTGTGGGGGGGCTTCCTTTCAGCAGTGGCTGTGGACAGAGCAGCATTGCTGCATCCTACATGGAGACATGTCTGTACTTCGCCCAGACCCTAGCCTCTCTTATCGATGTGGCCCCTGAAAGTCTTGAGCTAAATTGTCATTTGTTGAGTGTATGTAACTTCTTCTGCTAACTTTGTGTAAATCGAGAGTTGTTATTGGTTGCCCTTATGAGCAAGCCAAGAAGCTAGGTTCTTTACATAATTAATCTTATTGAATATCTCCCCAATACATTATTTTTCCAGTTAGAGTCATGAAATAGAGGTTGATGACCAATAGACAATGCTCTCTATATTTTAGGGTGCAATATTGAAATCCTTTATTTACATTTTTTTTTGCAGAAAGTGAATGTTCTTTTTAGTATATCCTTCCCTATTTTAAGTGTGTGGAAAATTTCTACACATCCTTTAATTTTCACCTCTAAAATAAGTGGATTTAACATTAAGTATACTTTTATTAAGTCTTTATTATGGTCCCTGGTGGTATAGTGTGTTAATCATTGGCCTACTAACTGCAAGGTCAACAGTTCAAAACCACCAGTCACTCCATGGGAGAAAGTTGCTGTTTTCTGCTCTTGTAAAGTTCTACAGCCTCACAAACCCAAAAGGGGCAGTTCTGGTCTAGTCTGTGAGGTTGTTATCATTCAGAATTGGTTGGAGGGCAGTGAATTTGGGTTGGTTGGTTGAGTTTGTGATTCCTCACTGGCACAAATAATTTACCCTCAACTAGTAACTTAAAGGATGGTTGTTTGAGCCCACCTCATGGTGGCAAGGAAGACAGGCCTGACCTTAGCTAAGATTTCACTCTCCTGAGATAACACACTCAGTTAGTGTAATGTAGTTCACAGAGGCACTAGTGAGATGAAATGAATGGATATTGGCCATTTTGAATCAGAAAATCATGGTTAGTATGCTGGGAATGTCAAATTCAAGAGGAATGGTGTTAACATTCATGTCAAAAAGGACATTATAAGACCCATCTTCAAGTACAATTCTGTCTATCGTAGAATAGTATCTGTCCACATTCAAGGAAATCTATTCGATACAACTATTACTCAAATCTATAAACCAAGCACTAAAGGTAGTGATGAAAAAAATTGAAGAAGATTACAAACTTCTTTAGTCTGAAATTGATGAAACACACAATAAGGATGCATAGACAATTATTGGTGCTTTGAAAGAAAATGTTGGAAATAAAGAGGAAGAAACAGTAGTTGAGAAGTATGACCTTAGTTACAGAAATGAAGCTAGAGACCACATAATAGAAATTTTCAAGACCTTTGGCTACGTCATAGCAAATATCTGCTTTCAATGACACAAAAGCACCTATATATGTGGACTTCTCCAGATAGAATATACAAAAATCAAATTGATTACACTTGTAGGAAGACACAGAGAAGTTCAATATCAGCTGCTAAAACCAGATCAGGGACTGATTTGGAACCAGAGCATCAATTGCTCTGGATCATTTTGCTCAGAGAAAATTGCTCAGAGCATCAATTGCTCTGGAGCATCAATTGCTCATATTCAGGTTAAAGTGGAAGAAAAATGAAAACAAGTATGTGAAAGCCAAAATATGACCTTGAGTCTATTCCACCTGAATTTCAAGAACATCTCAGGAACAGATATGATGCACTAAAAACAGAAGACTGGATGAGCTGTGAGATTATATAAAAAACATTATTCTTGAAGAAAGCCAATAGTCATTAAAAAGATAAAAAACAAAGGAAATATCAAAGTGGATGTCAGAAGACACTCTGAAATTTGAGCTTATTCCTAAGTAGCTAAGGCACATGGAAGAAATGATGAAGTCAAAGAGCTGAGCATAAAGTTTTAAAGGACACCTCAGAAAGACAAAGTAAAATATTATAATGAAACGTACAAAGACCTTGATTTAGAAAACCAAAAAGGAAGAACCAGCTTAGCATATATTAAACAGAAAGAACTCAAGAAAAAATTCAAGCCTCAAGTTGAATTATTAAGAGATTTTATGGGCAAAATATTGAATGATGTAGGAAGCAGTAGCCAAGAGATCAAATGAAGCATTATATTGGATTAATTTACTGCAAAAGACTCCTCTTGAGCGTTGAAAACAAGGACGCTATATGAAGGACTAAAGTATACCTGACCCAAGCCGTGGTATTTTCAATGGACTCATATACATCTGAAAATTAGACATTGAATAAGGAAGACTGAGGACCAATCGGTGCCTTCAAGCTATGATATTAGCGGTCCTCAACCTGTGGGTTGCGACCCCTTTGGGGGTCGAATGACCCTTTCATGGGGGTCCTGATTATAACAGTAGCAAAATTATAGTTATGAAGTGGCAACGAAAATAATTTTATGGTTGGGGGTCACCACAATATGAGGAACTGTATTAAAGGATCGCGGCATTAGGAAGACTGAGAACCGCTGATGTTCATGAAGGGTCTTGAAAGTACCGTGAGTTACTAAAAGAACAAGCAGATCTGGACTGGAAGAAGCACAGCCAGCATGTGTCTTAGAGGCAAGGATGGTGAACCTTTTTCTCATCGAACTGGCAGTATTATCAGGAGAGACTTGTCCCTGGAGAATTTCATGCTGGGTCAAGTAGAGCGGCAGCCAAGAAGAGGACGGCCCTGGAAAAGATGGGTGGACACAGTGGCTTCAACAAAGCGCTCAAACCTCGGAACAATTGTGAAGATGGTGCAGGACCGGGCAGTGTTTTGCTCTGTTTTATATAGGATAATTATGAATAGGAACTGACTCAGTGGTACCCGGCAACAACTTTAGGGAAGCTAATAGGTTACCAGAGGTCAGCATCAGTAAACATTGGTCCCAGCAACACCTCCTCTTAGCCAGTGAAGAAGTCTCTCTCTGATCCTCAGCCTTTCTGCCACATGGTTCTTTGGCCTCTGTCTCCATGGACCAGGAAGTCTACCTGTAGATCAGTCGCTTCGTTTCACAGTCCCATAGTCTCAGGGATGTTTCTCTGTCCCATAGTCTCCATCCCACAATCTCTGCTGTTCCTGGTCTTCTCTTCTACGACTTCAGACCGAGGTCTGGAACATGCTCTTCTGATGGCCTGGGGATTTGTCTTTGTGCTCATGTTTCAAAGATGGCTCATCTTTCTAATGAAAACTGATCAGTGTTCTCTATTAGTGCTACACGTGCTCTATTTGCTTCATCCAATCATTTGCTGGGAGTAATAAAGACACGGATAGAAGAGTCACATGAAGAAAATTCACTTAACCACAGACCATAAATCAAGTATTACTGAAAGAGATAGATAGATAGATAGATAGATAGATAGATAGATAGAGAGAGAGAGAGAGAGAGAGAGATATATTGATTGATTGATTCTGGCCCCACCATGAGATACAGCATCTCCTCACTGACCCGTAGCGCTATAGGGGACAACACTAGAGAAAGAGTGTGGGAAGTGTGTCTGATCTGACCCCACCACACCAGGGCAAACCAGGAAGGGTGTGCAACAGAGCAGCAAGGGAAGCAAAGCAATGAAATCCCTGAGGAATCCTAAAGATAGACTTTGGGGGCAGGGTGTGGCACCTTTTCAGACTCAATGGGAAAACACCCATAAAGGTCAACAAACAGACCTGGAACTAGTTATATGATTTTCTTTCTTGCTGTTTTTTGTTTTGCTTTTCATATCTATCTAGTTAAGAGAGGCAGGATAAATAATCCCGAGGAGAAAACAACAGGACCAACTGTTCTGGGGGGACATGAGATAGGAGGAGGTCAGGGAAAGGAAGACCAGCAAAGTCTGGCACAGGGAAAAACAAGCGATCTAAAATCAGTGGTGAGGAGGGCGTAGGTCTGGTGGGGCTTGATCAATTGCAATGTAGCTGAGATAAATTACTGAGAGCCGAAAGAAGGTTGAAGATGATAGTGGACAGAAGGAAAGTAACAGGAAATAAAAGAAAGAACTAGGAGGCAAAGGACATTTACAGAGGTCTAAATATAGGCCTGTCTATATGTAAATTTATTTATATATAATGATAGGACAGAGTTGTTTGTACATATATATTATATGTTAAGTAATAAGGAAGCAGATGGACATTGGGCTTCTTCTCAAGTACTCCCTCAATGCAAGAACATTTTGCTCCAATAACCTGGCATTCTGTGATGCCCACCTTCCCGACAAGATCACTTAAGACAAAATGGGCACTTAAGCAAATGTGATGAAGAAAACTCATGGTGCCCGGCTATCAAAAGACATAGAATCTGAGGTCTTAAAGGTTTGAAGACAAACAAGCAGCCACCTAGCTGGGAAGCAACAAATCCTACATGAAAGAAACACACCAGCCTGTGTGATCATGAAGTGTAGACAGGATCAGGTATTAGACACCAGAAGACCCAGAACAAACAGGGTAGGTGGGTGGGTGGGGGAGAGTAGAGACCCAAAGCCCATCTGTAGACAGTTGGACATCCCCTCATAGAAGCGTTACGAGGAAGGAACGATCTAGTCAGGGTGCAGTATAGCAACGATGAAACAAACACAACGTTCCTCTAGTTCTTTCATGCTTCCTTTCCCCCACTATCATGACCCCAACTCTACCTTACAAACCTGGCTAGACCAGAGCATGTACACTGGTACAGATAAGAGCTCTCCACCCAGGGAATGCGGGACAGATAAACCTCTCAGGAACAGTAATGGGAGTAGCAATACCGAGAGGGCAGGGGGAAGGAAGAGGGAGAAAGGGGCAGAGGATCACAATGATCAAAGTATAACCACCCCCCTCCAAGAGGGATGAACAACAGAAGCATGAGTAAAGGGAGACAGCAGACAGTGTAACATATGCAAATAATAATAATAATTCATGAATTATCAAGGGTTCATGAAGGAGGGAGGGAGAAAAAAATGAGGAACTGATAAGAAGGGCTGAAGTAAAAAGAAAATGTTTTGAAAAGGATGATGGCAACATATGTACAAATGTGCTTGACACAATGGATGGATGGATTTTGATAAGAGCTGTAAGAGCTCCTAAGAAAGTGATAAGAAAAATTAAGTCATAAAAAACAAACAAACAAAAACAGGAGGGAAACTAGAATTCTAGAGATAGAGCAACAATGCAAATTAGGAGGAAGTTGACACATTGTGAACTGTGTAAATAATGTCACTGAACAATTTGGTTAGAAATTCTTCAGGGGAAATCTAATTTGTTGTGCAAACTTTCAACTCAAACACAATGAATTATTAATAAAAAGAAAGATCTGGCAATCTGTTTCTATAAAGATCATAGCCAAGAAAACCCTATGGAACAATTTACTCCAGACAGCAGCATTTCATACAAATGAACATACGCGTGTGTTTTCATACGAGTGTATGAACATCCTATGGAACAATTTACTCTGGACAACAGTTCTGTGCCAGGCCTTGTTCTAGTCACATGTTTTGGTGACTGCTTTCTCGCTTCTCAGGAGCCTCTCATTTTGCTCGTGCACATCTCTGCTAGCCAAGTGAACAGCCACGATTTGCATATTTATCTGCTTCTTTAACTGAGTCCTGTGCTTTCAGAGAGCAGAGGTTTTATCATATTCTTCTTGATACCATTAGCACCTAACACAGTCATAGGTAATCTTTGAATGCTGAACAAACGAGTAGATGGCTGCATTCACTAACATGCTAAGAAAATATCTTAGAGAGATTTGAAAGAGAATGCTTTTTCTTGAGCTTAGTAGAAAACAGACATTGCTTCTTGAAATCCTAAACCTGCTGTGCTAGAAAACAAGTGTTTGGAAATAAACGGGACACCTCAGCATTCTAGTTAATTGGCATGAATAATTTCTAGCAGAAGGTTGAATGTAAAGTACCTATCTACTTTCTCTCTGCTTTGTATGTATCATATATTTTGGTGGAAATGAGCAGTAAGCTGAAGATATGTTTACTCACAGATACCATTGCCTCTCATTTAGGTGTGGATAATAAGCACGAGGAAGGCAAGTAGAGTTTCCAGGGAGTCATTGGTGTTGATGTTTTGTGCTATCATGGGATATTTACAAAAAGAAGGGGTGCTAAACTATCATTACAGGCCCAATAGTTACAAGCAAAGGCTGTATGGATCAATGATTCACTAATGAAATGCTGTGTAGCACACTTTTATCTTTTTATCCTTACCAAATAAATTGGTGGAAATAACTGTTCTATTGAATTCTTGGAGAGGAAGGGATGTTGAGATTGTATGATGCAAACATCGGTTTTTGTATGTGGATTGAGGGTCAATGACATTAAAGTACTAACTTCAGGTGGCACAGAAGCCAGATATGCTAAATAAAATTTCCTCATCTTGCTTTAAATCCTGACAGTAGACTATACTCTGTGAACCATGCTGGACCAAGGCCATTGTGCTCATTTTTAGCAGACAGTTATTTGCATATATTTATTGATTGCTTGGTTTATGTCTGAAGTAACTCATATTTTATAGTACTCTTGTATCATCAACCGACATTTTATTTTTGTTAGCTCTTGAATAGTTTCAAAGTAATGATAATACTTTCTTCAACTGTGTACTGCTAACTGTGGTTTTAAGTGTCAAATGCATTTCTCATGTCAGGTACTAGGAAGCCCTAGGTCCAGACCCTGGGCGTCATATGTTCATTGGATTCCCCATACATGCTGGAAAGTTTGTGTCAGATTTAATCCTCAGTAGCCCTGGTTTAGAACTCACTAAGAACATCATATGAAGACCACCTATAATAGATTTTTGTTTTGTTTTGCCATTATACACAATCCAATATATCTATACACATACAATTCTGTTGTATACAGTCATCAATGCTACCCATTCCCTATTCCCTCCTTCCCCCTCCCCTCCACTCTTCCCATAACCCCAGGGAACCATTACTCATGTTACTGTTTCTGAAGGGTTATCTATCTTGGCTTTCATGTATGGAAATTTCTTTAATATACAAATGAACATACACAATTCTAACAAGATTATGAAATAAAACCCTAATAGTAAGGACAGGAAACAGTAAAGAACTAGAGGATAGTTATATGTTGAGCTAATCAGTACCAGACTGCCTCCTGGATTAGAATCCCTTCCATGTGGCCCTGCTGAGAGGTACTGTCCAATTATCTTACAGGTGGGTTTGGGTCTCTACTACATGCTTATCCCTTCACATCAATTGGTTGCTTGTTTTTGAACTTCTGGTAACTCTTCCTGTCAACACCTCATGATCACACAGGGTAGTGTGCTTCTTCCATGTAGGCTTTGTTGCTTCTCTGATAGATGGCGTCTTGTTTAAATACAAACCTATAAGACCCCAGATGCTATATCTTTTAATAGCCGGGCACCCTCATCAGCTTTCTTCACCACATTTGCTTATGCATCCATTTTGTCTTCATTGATCGTGTCAGAGAGGTGAGTATCATACAATGCCACATTATTAGAACAAACCATTATTGTATTGAGGTAAGATTTAAGTAGAGGCCCAAAGTCCATCTGTTTCCTTGTTGCATTTGCTCACATATAGATATAAAAACAAAGATACATTTTTACATATACAGTATATACTCGAGTATATATAAAAATATACATTTTATATATACAGTATATACTTGAGTATAAGCCAGCCGAGGCACTTAATTTTACCACAAAAACTGCTTTAAAATTTGCTGAAAAACTCAGCTTGAACTCGAGTACATACGGCATTTGCATGCACACACATCTGTTTGCCTTCTTTCCTCTTTTTCTTTTCGTCCTGCCCCACTATCATGTTGACCCATCACTCACTTCTCATTAATTCCTCTTGATACAGTTTGATTAATCAAGCACAACCAGAAGACCAGAAAAGCCCCACCCTCCTTGCCTTCAATTTTAGAACACTTACTATTCCCGCTCACCGACCACCCCCCTTCCCTTGTGCGCAGGAACTGTCGGTCCCGTCACTGTCTCTGTGAGACCGTCTGTCCTGCCTCGCTTGAACCAATGAACACCAGAAGAAGAAAGAGGAACATACAGACAGCCACAAGTCTAACAGGGATCCTGACATTGAGCAGATGACTATCTTTCTGTTACATAGAGAGGAGGACATGTTATAAACCCCCCGAGAGGTACTTTAAACGTTCCTTTTCTCAGAATACATACCACCTAATTTATAGGTGGCAAGTACTGCTTTAAAATTTGAGTCCTTCTCACTCTATTGATTCAAATGGCATGATAGTATTTTTCTTTGGGAATTTCAATGGACTCATCAGTAGAGAGAGTTCTGAAAGACTAAAATCAACTATAAGATCATACTGGTTTGATTACCGAAGATCATATCACAGAAGGGAGGGAAATCTCCTTCCAATGGTAATAGCAGGAAGATACTTGTAAAAGTAAGGAATTTGAAGTTGTATAGAAATGAAAATAATGTAAGCCTCACCAGAGATGTGGGAATAATTGATTTCACTTCTGTGTCTGCAAAGGTCATTCACATTAAGAAAGTTAAAATAATTCCCCAAATGAGGAGGAAAGTGTATGAAACTGAGTGAAACTCAGCTGGAATTTGAGAACCTATATATTGTAATTTATACTTTAGATCTTGATTGTCTCAAAATATGATGTAATTTTGTAAATTGGGTAGCAGTTTAGATTGCATTGCTTACATTAAAATTCTCTCACATGCCTAAAATCAGCAGTAAAATATTACAAAATCATAACTTATAGTTAAAAATAAATTTTATTAATCTATAATTAATACATCATACAATTCTCTCTCTCTCTCTCCTGCCTCTCTCCAAGTCAATGCAGACTCATAGTTATCCTGTAGCACAGCATAGAATAGCCACTGTGAACTTCCAACACTGGAACTGTTTACAGGACTGGAAACGTTCTGTCTTTCTTGTCTACAGTTGAATAGTTCCAACAAATTAGGAAGAGTTGTGCAATCACCACCGTTATCAACTCTGGAACATTTTCTTCCTTCTTATACCCATATGCCCCAACTTCCCTTACGTGCTCCCAGGTCTTTTTTATTTCAGTTATTGGCTTTATAAATTCTGGCTTCTTTATACAGAAAAACATATCAAACAGAGACAAAGAACAGGAAAAAAGAAGACCCAGCAACAATGATAATATAAAAGAGTGAAAGATGACAAGCTAAGAAAAAGCAAATAATATGAAAAATTTAAGATAAATGGAAAGTGAGTCCAGAGGGAGAGCTTAATGGCAAGGTCGTATATATCAGTCTGTGTGCAGTTGCTACATACTTCTTGACAGTGCTATTGCCGGACATTAGGGCTGTTCACATTCCAAGCTTATTGGCAGCGGGGTTTCACTGAGGACTCAATCCATGCAGGGTTTGAATGGATCTGGGGTTTCCACTGTCACCCATAGCTTTCCACAAACTGGGTGTTTAGAATTTAGGCACTGGTAACTTTGCTGCTGTGGGTTTTGATCTTATTGTTTAAAATCCTTAGATCATACATGCTAGTGTGCTTCTGTGTAGACTTAAGTGACTCCTCAATTAGATGGCTGCTAGTTTGAAGAAAAGCCTTTAAGCTTCCAGATGCTAACTTTCCTGGTAGCTGGAAAATGCCACACTTTGCTGTGGATCCAGTGGTCTCATGAGGATGAGTACTAGGCCAGACTGTCACAAGGATGAATTTTTCTTATGTTAATATTCAATAGTTGTCCCACAAGTTTTTATTTGAGATGTATGAAAATTTTCAAATATACATAAAGGTTGAGGGAATAATATAATTAAATCTACAAATACTCATCATTGAGTTTTATTTTATTTATTTAATTAATTTAAAATCATTTTATTGGGGGCTCATACAACTCTTATCACAAGCCATACATACATCAGTTGAATAATGCACATTTGTACATTCATTCCCCTCATCATTCTCAAAACATTTGCTCTCCATGTAAGCCCCTGGCTTCAGCTCCTCATTTTCATCATTGAGTTTTGAGAATGATCAGTATTTTCCATTTTCTTGCATTGGCCATTTTTTTCAGCATGAAGTATTTTAATGTCATTTTATCATTGTATGTATTATATTTATTTCAATATGCAACCCTCTCCATCTGTTTCTTTCAATAACCAAGAATGGTGAGGGCTAAATTCTTTGCTGGGCTGCAGTGTTCACTCAATAACATATGTGTATTTTAAGTTTACACTTTGATGAATCATGACAAATGCATACACACAACAAAACAACATTGTTTTTGTATTATTAGATTTTGTTTGGTGCCATTGAATTAGCTCTGATCCACAGTGATTCTGTACACAACAGAACAAAACGCTGCCCAGGCCTGGGACGTCCTCCCAGTGGTTGTTACAGTTGAGCTCCTGGTTGCAACCCCTCTGCTAATGCAGCTCATCCAGGGTGTTCCTAATTTTCACAGTCCCTCTATTTAACAAAGCATAATGTCTTTTTTTCCAAGGACTGGTTTCTCCTAATACATGTCCAAAGTATGTAAGACAAAGTTTCACCCTGCTCCCTTCTAAGGAGCGCTCTGTGTCCTTCCAACACAGCTTTGGTGCCTTTTAAGTCCAGTGTTGTTTGTACCAGAATACGGTACGTTCACTATTCCCCCCAGTCCCACAATTCAAATACAGCCATTCTTCTTCAGTCTTCCAAGTTTCACATGCATACGAGACCATTGACTATATCATCCTTCTCCCAGGTGCGGCAAGTGGCTTCAAACTACTAACCGTGCAGTTACCAACCATTGTACAACCCACTGTACCACCAGGGTCAGCAAGTAGTCCAAACCTCCAAGACACAAGTAAGCATTGTAACCACTTACTGAACGACATTTAAAACAAAGTTTCCTATGTATATACCAAGAGAGATTGATAGCAATAATTTTGAAGCAGATGTAATAATAATCGGCATGCAAATTTTAATTAAAATATTACATATTTTGTTGTTCTTCGGTGCCATCGAATTGGGCCTGACTCACGATGACCCGATTCACAACAGAGCTAAATACTGCGCAGTCTGTGCCATCTTCATGACTGTTCCTGTGCTTGAGCCACTGCTTGTTTGTCAGTTGTGGTGGCTGGTGTGTGACTGTGATGCTGGAAGTTAAGTCACTGGTCTTCAAGTGCCATCAGGGTCACCCAAGTGAACAGGTTTCAGCAAAGCCTCCAGACTAACAACAGACCATGGAGGAAAGACTCGGCTCCCCCGTCCCCTCCCCCCACCACACACACACACTTTGGAGGAGGAAGCTGCTGAGCCTTATGCATAGCTTCAAAGCGTTTTCAGAACAGTATGTTTAGTGTGAACTTCATTTTGAAAATCTGAAACAGACAAATATTTTGACCTCAGATTAAATTTGTTTGCTTTTACAACATAAAGCAATAAATCCTGTAGTATTCTCTAATGAAAAAAAAAAGTTTTAAGGAGTTGAGAGGTTGGAGTCATTGCATTGTTTAAGCCAATCTTTCTCAGCAGCAGAACATAGTGAGTTATAGATTTTAGCTCAGGAGCAGGACAGGAGCACATGGCTTTCTCTTCTCTCCTCCTGCTGCACTCTTACACCTCCATCCTGTCCACCACTGCTTTTACTTTGCCCCGTTCCTCTGAAAATGGTAGATCTCTGTTATCTCATTATTAAGCTTTGCATTTATGTAGATCACCCTTAGATCATAATAAGAACAAGGCAGAATATGAATAAATCATAGATAAACAGAAATTGTTGGAAGCTATTCTAATTAAAAATGTTGATGATCCCAGCTCATTGGTTCCCTGGTAGTTTTCCTGAGTGCGATAGTACGTGTAAAGCTACATCCAAACGATGCTAATTATTGGACCACAGTTTCCCGCAGCACAGACGGCTCCCTGTAAGCCAGCCCTCAGCTGTTCCTAGAGATCTCATCATCAACTGTGAGCACTTCTCTGCACCAGTTACAAACCGTGGAAAATCGTCTGTTTTGCCTTAGTTTGGTATTTGAATTGATGTTATGGTGCAGGGAGGCGAGAAGATAAAGACTTGTGGTTGGCTCTTTTTAAATTGCAGGTTGTTAAGCAAGTCTGCCAGGATCAGGTTTGAAAAATGAATTATTTTTTCACATATCAAAATCGATGTTGAAGCACTGGCTTGCTTGTTAAGATTAATTGAATAGAAGCAGCACTTACATATTGGCTCATTAACAGAAGAAAAATCACCTCACCATAATCACTTAGATTTTTAGTAGAAAAGTTAATGATGGATGTAAGCAAGCCTTGTATAAGCACAAGTTTCTTACTGGTTAGGGAAAATGAAAACATGATTTTTAAAAATCAAGGTAGAGATCATTAGCTAGTGTGCAGAGCGCCATTTGTTTTATCTTCTTTATATGAACTTTTTCTCAAGCAAATAAAAAACACAAATGTAATCATTTTTATCTCATTTAGTTGAACAAAATTGGATGTTTAATATTTGGAATTGAACACAGAATAGCTAAGTCATTAATAGACTTGAACTTGACAAGTTTTTGGTCTGATGATTCTCTACTTCACCTGAAATGCGCTGTGATTGAAATAGTAGTTGTGTCAATACCTTCTATTGGTAAATTTTTAATAACTTAGTAATGTTTAAAAAAGTGTCCGTTCATGTATTTCTGTGTTAGGTTGTATTGCAACAATTGCAAGATATTCTTGAAACAAAAATATGTTTACTTGTTCTTCACTGAAATTTGGAGTGATTTTGTGAAATAAGATCATGGCAACTGAGTGTCCAGATGGAATATGGAGATTCCTGGGCTTGTACCTCAGTTTTGAAATCGTTCTTTCTACTCCTGAGAAGGGTTACAATCTTGGAAGGTATTTCTGGGATCAACGTCCCATTCCATTGCTTAAATCCATAGCATTTCCCTAAATTTGTTCCATAGACAAAGACACTGCAAGTTTAGACACAGCCCAAGTGTCTCAGTGATGTGGCAGAAAGATAGAGCTGGTCATAATTTAGACAATTAGTTTATTTTGCTCCCCAAATCTCTGATCCCACAAGCAAAATATTTTATTTTTAGTGATAATTGGCCCCCTAAAATACTTATGCAAAATAAAATGTTAGAATAACTTGATTTTTAGAAAGCATTATTTTTAAATCAGAGAAATTTAAAAAGTAATGAATAACTTTCCTTTATGAATGTAAGAAAGAATGAATTGCTGTTTTTTTCATTAAAAAACAAACAAACACACAACCAACTCAGTGCAATCAAGTCAATGTTGAGTCACAGCAACATCCCCATAGGAAAGTGTGGACCTGCTCCTGTGGGTTTTGTGAGACTGTAACTATTTACAGGATATAGTATTTCCTTAGTTTGGTGTCAATTTGAGGTTATTAAGAGTGAAGGGGTGGGATTTAGCTTGTCCATCTGGTCACAGCTTGATGATCTCATTTGGAGGCGCTAAGGAGATAAATAGCTCACTAGAGGCCAGACCCACACAGACTCTCTCCTTGACTCCCTACAAGACATTCCTGTTGAGAAGCCACAGGGGGCCTCGCTGATAGAGCCAGAGCCCTGATAGAGTCAGAGCCCTAGAGCTGGAGGAGCCACGTGGAAACCCACAAGAAAACAGTGCTGAGCTGCTTCCATCGTCACTGAATCTACAAGACTTTCTACCCACTGGCCTGTGATCTTTCTGCGTTCAGCATTATTGCATGGCTGTGTAAGTCTAAAGAGGAATTTATGAACTAATATTGGATATATGGGCTGATATTGGACTTTTGGACTTGATCTGGACTGGACTGGGATGTTTCTCAACGTACAATTGCTCTTTTATATAAATCCCTTTCTTTTACACATATGAGCGTCCATGAATTTGTTTCTCTAGTCTACCCAGACTAGCACACAGAAGTAAAAAGACTGATTTCAAACCTGAGATACAAGCCAAATCATCTCTTTAAACTGTTTTATTTAGATAATAAAGTAATTTATGTCAGTCATAAAAATTTAAGAATTTATAGAAAAATTCAAAGAAAGAAAAATTAAGTACAGTTTCATCCTTTGATGTTAAGTACTGTTCCCATGATTAGGTATCATATTTTCTATTCTGAATTTTGTGGTACACACATAATAACACTGCAGTCATTTTAAGCGGAGTTAGTACTGTATGTATAGTTTGGGGCCTATATAATCTCATATAATTATAGAAACAGCTCTTTCATAGCTACATAATGTCCTTTGTTTTGGCCACTCAGGCGTTTTGACAGTTTTTTTTTTTCGTTTTGACAGTTTTTAATGATAGTAAATGCTACCATAAAACCAGGAGCCACGGAGTCCATTCGAATTCACAGTGACTCCGCGCAGATCAGAGCAGAACGCACAGCTCCTGGTGGTTTGGGGAAGTCAGCCCTTTATGCTGCACCCTTTAGACTTTAGTAAGACAGTAAATACCTCGTATATGAATCCTTGGATACATCTGCTTCTATTTATTTAACCAATATGGGGCCATACAAGTATCACACAGGTAAACTGCTTAATTACTTTTGAAATTTTTGATACGTGTTGCCAAATTCTTCCTCATAATGCCACAATACATTTTAATGTTTATTTTACTGAGACATTATCAAAGTGTTGGATGGAGAATATGCACCACATCACACTCTGATTATGAAGACTGCATGTACACACTATCGTAGAAGTTTTCCTTTAGGATGCTCTATGCTAAATCAATCTCACTGCCTTTGAGTCTGTTCTGACTCATAGCGACCCACTGAGTCTATTCTGACTCGTACGCCAGGACTGCAACTGTTTACTGGAGTGTTTCGAAAGCACCTTCTTTCTCCCTCTGAGCAGGTAGTTTCAAATTGGGGACCAACACATAACCGCTATGCCGCCAGCGTTCCCCAGGAAGCTCTATAGATGGCGCCATTGCGTTTTAGGATTTTAGAGCTGCTAGGAACTACTCATTGGTGGCCTGTAGACATAGGGACTTTCTCTTCATAAACTTAGTTTACATGTTTAAAGATTTAAGTATTGCTTTAGTTTAATAATTTAAAAATTTGCTCTGTTTTTCATTGTTGTGCTCAACTGTTCAGGTCTCCGTTTTAGAAAAATCAATTATACAATTATTGCATTTTCAATTTTTGGCATCTTCATTGACTATGATCACTATAATCAATTTCATGTTTTCTCTATAATTTTTGAAAGGGCTTCTCAAATATTTTCTTTATGTCGTTGATTTCTTTCTTTTGTTCTTACATTTATATTCAAAAGGCAGCATTTTTATCTCTGTGAATCCACTTTTCATGTGCACATATTCTTCTTTATTTCACCCAGTTCTTTCCATTTCAAACGACCAGTGGCAAGTTAGCCAATTCTCACTTATAATTGCTGTGTTTCTCCAAAATACGTTTATTCTGTGATTTCTTGATATAAAATTGCATACTATCTTAAGTTACCAGAAAGATGGAAATTAAGCTTTCTTTCTTACAATCATTTTCTTTAAGTTCATGTATTTTTCTTGTCCTTCAATAGAATTTCATCAATTTGTTGTTTTATTAAGGCAGTTTTAGTGTTCATGTTATTCTATATAAATAGAATATATACTATGATTACATTTCCTTTCTACTGAAAAAAATTTTAAATCATTTTATTGGGGGCTCATACAAGTCTTATAGCAATCCATTGTGTCAAGTACATTTGTACATTGTTGCCATCATCATTTTCATACTTTTTAAAAATCATTATATTGGGGCTCATACAGCTCTTATCACAATACATACATGCATCCATTATGTCAAGTATATTTGTACATTTGTTGCCCTCATCATTTCAAAACATTTTCTTTCTACTTCAGCTTTTCATTTCCCCCCTTCCTCTCTCCCTCCCCAACCCTCCCTCATGAACACTTGATAATTTATAAATTATTATTATTTGTTCATATCTTACAATGACCAATGTCTCCCTTCACCCACATTTCTGTTGTCTGTTCCATTGGGAGGGTGTTATATGTAGATCGTTGTGATCGGTTTCCCCTTTCTCCTCCCACCTTAGCTTTCCCTACCTGGTATTGCTACCTCATTGATGCTGATGGGTTTATCTGTTCTGGATTTCCTGTGTTTCCAGCTCTTATCTGTATCTATGTACATGCTCTGGTCTAGCCAGATTTGTAAGGTAGAATTGGAGTCATGATAGTGTGGGTTGGGGGAGGAGGAAGCATTAAAGGACTAGAGGAAAGTTGTGTGTTTCATCAATGCTATACTGTACCCTGAAGGATCTTTTCCTTGTGACCCTTCTGTAAGGGGATATCCAATTGTCCACAGATGGGCATTTTGTCTTCACTGTGCATTCTCCCTCATTCACATTGATAAGATTTTTTTGTTCTGGTTCTTTGATGCTGATACCCGATCCCATTGACACCTCATGATCACACAGGCTAGTGTGCTTCTTCCATGTGGACTTTGTTTCTCAGCTAGATGGTCGCTTTTTTATCTTCAAGCCCCTTTAAGACCCCAGATATTGCTACGTCTTTTGATAGCCAGGCACTATTATCTTTCTTCACCACTTTTGCTTATGCATTCATTTTGTCTTCAGTGATCGTGTGGGGAAGGTGAGAATCATGGAATACCAGGTTATTAGAGCAAAGTGTTCTTGTATTGAGGGATTACTTGAGGAGAGGTCCACTGTCTATCTGCCACCTTAATACTTAACATATAAATATATGTACATGGATCTATTACCCTAATGGTATATATAAATACATTTATATATGTACATGCCTGTGTTTAGACCTCTATAAATGTCCTTTGCCTCCCCGTTCTTTCCTCTGTTTCCTTTTACTTTCCTCTTGTCCCACCATCATGTTTGTCCTTCATTCGGGTTTCAGTAGTTCCTCTTGGCTACATTGCCCTTTTCCAAGCCCTACCTTACTTCTTACTCCCTCCTTGACATCAAGTTAGATCACTTGTTGTTCCCTTGTCCCTGGGATTATTGACATCCCCCTTCCCTTCTCCTGCCTCCCCCCTCCTATGTCCCCCCAGAACCATCGGTCCCATTGTTTTCTCCTCCAGGATTGTTCATCCTGCCTAGTTTATCTAGATAGACATGCAGAGAAAATAATAAGAACAAAAACAAGCCAGAGCAAAGCAAAGCAACAAAAGAAAAGAACACAAACAACAACAACCAAAAACCCAATGCCAAAAAAAAGAAAGAAAGAAAAATCTATAAATATTTCTAGGTCTGTTTGTTTGACCTTTAGGAGTGCTTTCTAGTCTAGTCTGTTGGGGTGCCATGACCTGGCCCCAAAATCTATTTTGCTATTCCCCAGGGACTTCATTGCTTTGCTCTCCTTTCTGCTCTGTTGCACGCCCTTAGCATTTCGCCTGGTGTGGTGGGGTCAGATCGGGCACAATTCCCGCACTGTGTCTCCAGGGTTGCCCTCGTGGCTCTATGGGTCAGTGAGGGCGTCCTGTCTCGTGGAGGGGCCGGCCCGATGGTCCTCTCTGTGCATTGTCTGCTCTGAGAAGGAATATTGTCCTCGGGGCTTGGTGGGCCAGGAGAAAATTTTTGTTACTGGATTTACTCAGTGATTACTTACTAGACTTTTTGAGCATGTAGCAGTAAGTCCTCCAGTAACTGAAGACGGGACACTCTTCTGGGTATTCTGTGTTTTTCTTCCTGGAGATAACTTGCCCTGTGTGCTTTTCCTATTTCAGTGCAGATGAGTTGTTTATCAACTTGTGTTATCCTAGGAATTTCAATTATTCTTGGAACTTCCTTTAGCTACCAACTAATTTCCTTGATCCCTTGCATTTCTATTTCTGAATTTATCCTGTTCTTTTGGTGGTATTAAATCATCTTGAGCCTGCAGGGTAGATGGGAGGTAACATTTTGAGACATTGCATAATTCTAACTATAAGCTACCTTTCTAGTTGATCTATAGTATAACTAGATATAGAAACAATTAAAGTTAAAAATAGGAAATAATTAAAGTTTTGGAAATCATTTTTTTATCTGAGGATTTCAATAGTTTTCTTTCATGGTTTCTTTCTTTTTAAAAATAAAGCATTTTATTGGGGGCTTGTACAACTCTTATCATCATCCATCTATCCTTCCATTGTGTCAAGTACATTTGTACATTTTTTTGCCATCATCATTTTCAAAACATTTTCTTTCTAGTTGGTATCAGCTCCTCATTTTCCCCCTTCCCTTCCCCACCCTCCCTCCCTCCCTCCCTCATGATCCATTGGTAATTTATAAATGATTATTTTTTTCATGTCTTGCACAGACCAGTGTCTCCCTTTACCCACTTTTCTGTTGTCCATCTCCCTGAGTGAGGGTTATATGTAGATCATTGTGATTGGTACCCACTTTCTCCCCTCACCTTCCCTTCACCTTCTGGTATGGCTACTCTCAATATTGGCCCCTATGGGTTTATCTGTCCTGGGTTCCCTGTGTGTTCCAGCTCTTATCTGTACCTGTGTACACCCTCTGTTCTAGCCAGATTTGTGAGGTAGAATTAGGGTCATGATAGTGGGGGAGGGGGAGGAAGCATTAAAGAACTAAAGGAAAGATGTATGTTTCATCGATGCTATACTGTACCCTGACTGGCCCCTCCCATGACCCTTTTATAAAGGGATATCCAGTTGCCCACAGATTGGCTTTGGATTTCCAATCTGCACTCCCTGCCCCATTCACACTGACATGTTTTTTTTGTTCTGGGTCTTTGATGCCTGATACCTGATCCCACTGACACCGCATGATCACACAGGCTGGTGTGCTTCTTTCATGTGGGCTTTGTTGCTTCTCAGCTAGATGGTCACTTGTTTATCTTCAAGCCTTTGCGACTCCAGATGCTGTATCTCTTGATAGCCAGGCATCATCAGCTTTCTTCACTACATTTGGTTATGCACTCATTTTGTCATCAGTGATCAGTGTCGGTAAGGTGAGCATCTCAGAATGCCTGATTGTTAGAACAAAGTGTTCTTGTGTTGAGGGAGTATTTGAGTAGAGGCCCAATCTTTCATTGTTTCTGACTTCCAGTTTTTTTTAAAAGTCTGATGCCATTTTTATTTTCAATAATATTTACCTGATTTATCATTACTTTTCATTCTGTAGGCATTTGGGTGTCAGTTTTTTATAGTATAATAATTGAATGATCACTCATTCATAATTTTTCATTTTCTACAATTTTGTGAGTATCATTTATCGTGTACTATCATTCCTACACTTCACATTATTTTCTTTTATGTTTGCATGTTTAAGTCTGATTCTTTACAATAGTCATGTTTTATGCAGCTGCTGTGAGTACTGAATTAATTCCTAAGGGAAATACAGGGTGAGGTTTCTGCAATCCTCTAGTCACAATATTTTCATTGGCCAGCTAATTGATAACCTTATTTCCTCTGTATTTCTGTTTAGAAACATCTCATTTAATATGTTTTTGGTTCCCTAACATCGAGCTGCACTATGACTTATTCATCTGGCGCACCTCACAGCGCTTGTGAATATCAGCGAGTACTTCATCCCCACACGGGGCGGCGGCAGGGGGGGGGGGAGGCATTTAAAACAGAGGACTGAATAACCAAAAGCATAAAAAGGTGAAAAATTTGGTACAAAATAGACCAGAAAATGAACAGTTGCTTATCATATGAGGGCAGAAAGAAGAGGGGGCAATTTGTTGCATTCTTTGACCACATCAGGAAACACATATTTCAATGAGTCATTTTTTTGTTTGCTTGTTTGTTTTTATTGCTTTATTTATCTCTGAAAATGACCACAGAATCATTGTTAATATTGATTGTTTTCTTTCAAAAACATTTTAATGAGTAGGCAGATTGCCAAGTACTGCCTGCACTCTGAAAAATAGCCTTGCTGCCATCCAAGTGATTCTTCACTCATGGAGAACTGCTCTGTGGGCTTCCCGGCCCGAGACCTTGCCACACCTTCCTTCTGCAGGCCCACTGGATGGGTTCCACCAACAAACCTTAGGCTCCTAGTCAGCAACAAGCAGTTTGAACCACCAGGATTGCAGAATTTCTAAATAACAAGGAGTGACAACACCTGACAATAATGTACAACCCAAATGCTTTTATTTCATTTCAGTGGCTTCATGAGAAAATAGAGATAAATATTTGCAAAGGCAGCCAAACAGTTCTTTCAAAAGGGTCATAAAAATGATTTTGTTTTGTCTGTTAGGTGCTTTGGAGTCAGTTGTGACTCACAGTGGCACTAAGCACAATAGAACAAAACATGGCCTGGTGCTGCATGGTGGTTCTGGTGAGTCTACTGGTGCAGCCACGGAAGGTCTTCCTTTATTTCATTGACCCTCTCCTTTTCCAAGCTGAACATTCTTTGAAAGGTACTGGTCCCTTCTAATAACATGTCTCAAGTATGTGAGGCAAAGTCTTGTCATCCTTACTTTTTAAAAAAAATCATTTTATTGGGGCTCATACAACTCTTATCACAATCCATACATGCTCCTTCCAGGACAGATCTGTCTGTTCTCCTACAAGTCTATATTATATTCAGCATTCTTCACCAATACTATAATTCAAATATATCAGTTCTCCTTCAAAAATTTAAAACGACGGGGTCTGCTCTCATCAACACGCTTATCCACTTGATCTTAGTATGATGTTTCATTTCCATCAATTGTTTGTGCTTTTATTGCCCCCCTGTAGCCTTTTCTTTTTCAGTTTTTTATTTTAAATTAGGTGGGGGTTTAACATTTCAGATCATCAACTCTTTATTGAGCAGTTAAAACTACTAATAAGATCCTCTAATAGATTACTCCCCCCCCCCTTGCTTTTTCTTCTCCCGCTTATGGCGTTCTGTTTTCCCTTGTTGTTATTGTTAGGTGCCTTTGGGTCAGTTCCAACCTAAAGCGAGACCAATGTACCATAAAATGAAATACTGCCTGATCCCGCATCTTCATCACAATTGTTTTTATGTTTGAGCCCATTGTTATTGCCACTGTTTTAATCCATCTTATCAAGGGCCTTCCTCTTTCTGGCTGCCCCTCTGTTCTTCCCACCACCATTTCCTTTCCCCAGGACTGACATTCCTGATCATCAGATGAACTCTCACCATCCTTGCCTCCAAGGAACAATCTGACTGTATTCTTCTAAGATAGATCTATTAAATTTTGCGTAGTCTATGGTGCTTTCACGATTCTTTACCAACACACCCGTTCCAATGCCCCAATTGTTCTTCAGTCTTCCTTATTCAATGTCCAACTTTCATGAGCATATGAGGCAAACGAAAATGTCATGGTTAGCAAGGTGTGCAACATCATCTTCAAAGTAATATCGTTGCTTTTCCACACTTTAAATAAATCTTGTGCAGTAGACTTAACTAATGTAATTTTCCAGTTGACCTCTTGACTATGCTTCCAAGAGCACCGATTGTGAACCCAAGCAAGAAAAAAATCCTTGACAGCTTCAATATTTTCTATTTATGATGATGTCACCTGTTGGTGCCATTGTGAGGATGTCCATGTGCTTTACACTGAGTTGTAATCCATATTGAAGGTTACAATCCTTGGTCTTCATCAAGTGCTTCAAATCTTCTGCTCTTTCAGTAAGAATTACATTCAGGAAAGCATCTGACACTAATGCAGGGGTCAGCAAGCTTTTGAGACAGAAGAGCCAATCCTGTCCCTTTTTAAATTGTTGGAGGGCCAAAAATAGAATTTTATAAACACATGCTAGCACCACTATCTAAATAATATATTTAAATTAAAAAATTATTTAAGAGCTATATGTCCATACGGAAAGAGCTGAATATGACTTGAGTCACGGTTTGCAACCCTGCTCTAGTCAGCTGTTTTATCCTGTTTCTGGCCCTCAACACCTTGGGTATCTTGAAAGTTTTTTTCTTTGGATATGCAGTCTTTATCTTGGTTTTTAATAATGTCTCCCTTTATAACAGTGGTCTCCTATAGCATTTGTCCCTCTCTGACAGATTGTTTCACTCAGCATGTTGTTTTTGGGTTCGTCCATGCCGTGCAGTGCTTCACAGTTTCCTCATCGTGTCTTCGCAGTGCAGGGTATTTGACTGTGTGTGTGTGTCCCAGCATCTCTGTGTGTACTCTTCCCCTCATGGGCATTTAGGTTGTTTCCATCTTCTTGCTCTGGTGAAGAGTGCTACACTGAACATGAGTACAGTCTGTTCCCGTTAGGACTCCTACTCCTTTGGGGCATATACCCAGCAGAGGATTGCTGGATCAAGCGGAATTTCTATTCCCAGGTGTTCTAGTCCCACGTTCCACAGTGGTTGTACATATTTACAGTCCCAGCGTCAGTGTAGGGAGGGTCCAATCTCTTTGCAGTCTCTCCAGCATTTGTTATTTTCTGTTTTATTGAGCCTGGCTATCAAGGTTGGTGTAAGGCAGTCTTAGATATGTTTTAACAAATTACTTTCATTTGGAATAAGAAGAGAATCCTATAGAGTCAATGGAATCTGTTGAGTCAACATTTACCAACAGAATGGTTCTAAGTGACCTCTGGCTGTGAACATGCTTCATTGTGTGCCGCCTGTCGATGGTTTGCACTATGGTGGCTGGCATTCTGCTATGATGTTGGCAGCTGTGCTAATGGTATTTCAAACCTCAGCAAGGTCGACTATTGTGGGTCGATTTCACAGTGTTTAGAGACTTAGTCCAGGGACAAAAGCATGGCTAACTAAATCTGAAAATTTACCAATGAAAATTTTATGAATCACAGCAGAATATTGTCTAACTCAATTCTTTTGGGTGCATTACTGAAAAGTATCAATCACTAGAGGAGGCTATTCCATTGGTAAGTAGAGAAACAGTGAGGTCAAGGAAGATGCTTGCTGAGATCGATTGTAATAGTAGCTGTAATGTGAGGACAAATGTTTGAGTGGACTGAATTCATTAAGCTGAACGGAAGTACGCATTTGTATGGTGTCAAGTTTTCATATTCTGTGACTTCATACGTATTTCAGTGAGAAAGTTCTGTTATGTTCTTGTAGTTGGATATTTTATACAGAGTGATTTATTTTAGGGTTTTCCAATTATATGCCATTTTGACAAGAAAATAAGAGTTAATTTTTCTTGCTAGGTAGAAAACATCAAACTAGGTGATCTTTAAGGTCCCTTTAATTCCAAACTTCTGTATTTCTTTAACTCGCATTCAGAATAATTGAGCTGTCTCTATTTCTCATTTTGTGATAATGTCACTTATTCTGAGCTGATCCAAACTCATGGATAGGCGGGCTATGTGCTAGCAGACGCTGAAAGATCACTTTAGAGACATTAGGAGATTGATACAAACCATTTGAAAGGAAAATTACATGAAAAGTCATTATTAGAAAAAACGATGCTAAAAGTTCCATTTATCTGACAGTTATTGTGACTTGGATTTAGGTTTGGAACTTGAATCCCTTGATCCATTGCGTGTCACAGGACTGAATATTATGCACAACAGGATGCGTGCATTCGTTTCTTTCCTGCAGAGCTGGGACAGCTTCTTCTGGCAATCTTAATATACAATGATTTAAAAAAGAACGTTTAGTTTGGAGACTGTTGTTCTTCCCTGCCTGGTAAATGATGCAACGTGGGCATGCTGCTTCCTGCTGCTGCACTGCTTCCAATGCACATTGTAATTGGAACTACAATAAGGATGAATGAAAATGGTGAAATCTGCATCTTTCTTTAGAGATGACCTTTTTAAGGCCAACCTTTGTTCTGGAAGCTTTTTCCCCCTTTTTTTTCTTATTCTACTTGTTTCTTCACACAATGGTGTAAAGCTTTGCTTTTGACTACCTCTTAGGCTTTTGGGAAGTTATATAGAAACCTCGAGACTCATTTCCCCCCTTTTTCTATTAGAAAATATTTTTTAAAAAACTGTTTCAAAGGTGATATGCTATTTAGGAAAGGTTGTTCTTTGATCCTGCAGGCTGGATTTGAATTGTGGCCCCAGTACCTAAGATCTGTGTGATTTTGTTTGGTCTGCTTAACTAAAGGCTGCTAACTCATGGAAAAGAAAGTGGGCTCTCTCTGAGCATGAAATAAAGTAATCCCTGTAAAACATTTACCACAGTGCCTTCCCAGATACACATTCACTAATTGTTGGTAGTATTATTAACTCTTATTAAGTACAATGCAAAAAACACTTGAACTATTCTTATGAAGCATGCAAAGTCTCAGGAGGTGTATTTTTAAACCGTAATTACAGTATGGTAGTCACCTGATCTTGTGTCAATTTAAGGATTAAGAGTGCAGCGGGCAGTCTGGGCTGTCAGTCTGGAGATGGCCAATGAGATTTCTGTGTGGGTATGGCCTCCTCTTGAGGTTTCTAGGAAATCTGGGACTTCTTCCTTGGAGGTAGGAGATACTTCTCTCTCTGCTACTCCCTAGTAGGCATTGTAGAAGACAAGCCATCTAGGTGCAACCAGAACTCTGAAGCCGGAGACCACAGAGAGACCCCTGCCAGCACTGAGATGCTTACAATGCCACTGGACCCAATGACTTTCTACCCACTGGCTTTTGATCGTCCTGCATTTGGCTTCATTGCCTGTGTTTCGTGAGTCTGAAGAGGACTTTATAGATTGGTATCGGACACATGGGTTAATATCAGACTTATGGCCTTGGATTAGACTGGGTTGGGATGTTTTCTCGGCTGGTCAATTCCTCTTGTATATAAACCTTTCCCTTAAAAACATATGCGTGTTTAGGAATTTGTTTCTGTAGTCCTCCCGGACTAATACATATGGTCTCTTTTTTTCTGTGCATCTATTATCCAACATGTTTTGAGAAGGAACTGCTGATAGGGTATCTATTCAGGTCTTCAGGTGTGGTAGAGGTGATGCGTATTTGGCCTGTTTTGCTTTTCCACTTCATTGCATTCTGCATGATTTTACGCAGGTTCAGTTGTCTTTTCTATTTGCAACTTGTGCCCCAGGTTTCTGACTAGTGCCAGTATTTCTTAACCAAGAAGTGCTCAGCTTGTTTTTATTGTGGTAAAGGATTGTCTTTAAATCCTGTACCTGAGATGTTAAATAACTTTTCTGCTATTTCTAACTGCAGGAAATATAGAGAACATGAACCCATAGTGAAATTATGTTTTGGCTTTTATTTGATCCCCCACCCACCCTAAAAAAGGCATATCTGGCAAGGAAACGTGTTTTCTGAGATAATGGTGATTTTAGAGTTATTTAAAACAAAGTTCTCTTTCCCCTGACATATCCACATCTGTGAATGATCAGTGATACAGGTAAAAAGCACATGATTCGGGAGTCATTGCCAGTTCTGTTGTTTGGGTCATGGGGTCTTTGTTACATAAGTGAAAAGAAATCTGTCGAAAAATTTTGGCTCACAGAAATGTTGGGACGCTGAAGAACTCACCTTGGTAAAAAAGTAGGATTCTGGGCAAGCTGGGTAGGGTTGGGAGCTGGCAGAGACACTGACTCAGATTTGCTCGCAGGAAGAAATTAGGTGAGAGCCTTCTGTTGTCTGTGACACTTTGCAGACCAGGCATGCAAGAGCTGTCTCCTTGCTTGAGTGTCAACGGCCAGGGGAAGAGTTAACTCTTCTCTGTGACTCCCGGCTAATACTTAGAAAAAGCAGTTACATGAAGTTGATTTCCTGGGTGTCCATGTAGAGATGTGCCCCACAGGATTTGAAATGGATTATATCTCTGACGTAGATTACCAGACTTTTCTGCGGCTTCTCTGAGTGGACTCAAATCTCCAGCCTTTTGTTAAGCAGCCTAGTGTGCTATTTTCACCATCCAAGGAGGGAGAGAAAGTCTCTCACTTTAGAGACATCTGTATCTTTCATGCAGTGATGCTGAAGAGCTAGCTGACATACAAAATGTGTGACTTCTTCACATCGGCTTGAACAGAGTCAGAGGAAGACGCAAAGGTCATCAGTATCCCAAAGGTCAACTCTTAATGATATTTTTCATAACATCATTCAGAACACAATTCTTATGTTTTAAAATATGTGCGAATGGAAGGTTTTTTTGTCTATTCCAACAACCGTTGTTGATTTAAAATGAATACAGTGGTGACTTAGTTTCAGAGAAAATGAATTCTCCACGAAGATGTGGCATGATTCTTCCTTAGCCTTGGCATCGAACTAAATATAGTTATTCTAGTTAGATATCTTATTATCTCAACTCAAAATATGACCATGTTTATTCCTGTTTATTCAATATACAGTCTTTATGTGTGAATAATTGGATCTACTTATGATATAGGGCATGTAGAAAAAAATAAATTTTGTTGGTTGTTAAAGAGAAAACCCTTGCTTTGTTTAATTCCATATTCAAAACCTCTTCTGAAATATATTCTAGCCATAGACAACAATGAATGCATGAAGAAGTGAATCTTTTTGGTTGATAGAAAACTCAGAGTTCCTTGCAGACCTTATTTCATATTTTTTCCAGGACAGCTGTAGGAAGCCCTGGTGGTAGAGTGGGGTATGCTTTGGTCTCCTAACTGCAAGGTCACCAATTTGAAAGTGCCAGTTGCTTTCTGGAGAAAAACGACTTTCTTCTCCTGTAAGGATTTACAGGAAATTCATAGGGGGAGTTCTAATGTGTCCTACGATCAGTCAGAATCAACTCGGGGGCACCGAGAAGCACTCCTTATGGACATCAGCCTACACTTCACTTGCCAGAACTCTACCATGTGGCTGTTCCAAGGTACAAGGTGAGCTGAGCATCTGATGGTCTGGGATAGGTGCTGAGGAAACCAAACTACAATATCTACCATATTGATAATGGTTGAGAAATATGCACGAGAGGGTAAAGGGGGCAGGGACGGGACAGAGCAAAAGAAAGAGAAACATTCCAGCACACAGACCTGCATTGGGGTCATGATGGGCGGTAGTAAAAATAAAAAGTGAAAACAGCACTCTTCATTTTGAGGGATTCATCAAGATAGAAATTCTCAATCAGAAGCCAGTAGAATTGTGATCAAAGGACTTCAGAGCTTCAGTACCAACAAACAATAGTCTTTGAAAGACACTGACAACTTGAAGTGTAATGATTTGATTTTTTTCTTTATAACTAAAATTTTAAAATACTGAATCAGATTAAAGTAGAATAGGCTGTGGGAGAATTTGAATGCTATAATAGCAATAATGTAATAATAATAATGCAATATTAATAATAAAATAATTATTTTGCATTTAGTTGTTTTCAATATTAAGTTTTCCCTCTAATTTGAAGAAAACATAAAGGCAAAGAGTGGAAAGAGGCTTCAAAAATTCATGGAAAAATTCCATTATCTTCTAATTCCAGCTTTCCACAAGCTTTTTGAAGTCTTTCATATGTGGTATGTCATGGGAGTGGTCAATGCAAGAGCACAGAATTCTGTTCTCATGAGAAGAATGAAAATATGCACCCTATACCAAAGCATGACAAAAAAAAGACTGGCTGCATAGTGGTTTATGTGCTTGACTGCTAACCGCAAGAAAAAGTCATTTTTCTTTCTACTGCAAAGAAAAAGTCATTCCCCTTCCAAAGAAAGTCTGTGTTTGTGGAGATGCTGAACTGTCAGAGTGGGGCGGCAGCCTCCCCCACCCCCACCCCCCACCTTTGGCGTGCTTCCCACGGTGACTTGAGCTGTGAGGAGCGGGAGACTTCATTTCTCCACTTGGGTTAGGGCTTCTTTTTCTTTCTCGCCAGATCTCAGATGATGGCAGACAACAGTAAGATGTTTGATTATGTCTTTCATAATTAAAAAAAACTTTTTATTGTGATTTGGGTGAAGGTTTACACAGCAAATTAATCCGTACACATATTGATTCATGATATTGATGGTAATCCCCACAATGTAGCAACACTCTTCCCATTTCTTTCTTGAGTTTCCCCATTTCTGTTTGCCTTTCACTCCTAACTTTTCCTGCCTTCTAAGCCTTATACCTGTATGAATGCTGCCCTTTTACCTCCAACCTCCCTAGTCTTCCCCCTAACACCCCCACCCAAATAACACCGCAAGTCATTGCCATGGTGTTGATTTCAGCTCACAGTGACCCCACATGTGATGATAGACCTGCCTCTGTGGATTTCTGAGACTGTAGCTTTTTTTTGGTTTTGTTTTCCTAGTAGCTTTATTGGCAAGTAATCTAAATATCCTCTAATTCAAAAGTTCAACTCTCCCTATCATGGAGAATTGTACAATCACTCCCACCTGAATTTCAGAGCACCACGTCCTCCATAGTCAAATCGCCTTTAATTACAGCCTGTTCTAGTGTGCCTCCTGTCTCCATTTTATGGAAATAGAAAGCCTCATCTTTCTCTGGTAGAGAAGCTGGTAGTTTCAAACTGCTGACCCTTCAGTTAGCAGCCCAACATGTAACCACTACACCTTGAGGCCTGATTGCTCTGACGAGTGATGGCCTCCTGGTTGTTATTGTTCACCACATAGACTTTCTAGTGTTTCCTTGAAAATTGAGCCAAAAGGGCTGAGTTCAGTTCCAGGCCTGAAGGGTACCAGGGGCCATAGTCTTGGGGAGTTCCATACATCTCTTTTAGACCAGAGAGTCTAACATATTTTATGATATTTAGTTTTGTCTTTTCTTTTTCTCCCATTGTATCCAGGTCTCCTCCTGGATCCCTGTTAGAGCCGTGAGCAGTGGTCGCACCAGCTAGTTTTTCTAGTCTCTGAGTCATGGAGGCTGAGGTTCATGTGGCCCAATAGTCTTTTGGATTCGTGTATTCGTGTCGCTTTGGCCCTCTTGACAGGGAGAGAATAAGACTTGCACTTTTGACGTCCATTCACAAGCTTTTGAGAGCCCAGGGGCTTCTCACCACAGCAGGCTGTACAGCACTGCCTTTGTGGACTACCCGTATGTTACGCCAAGTGATCTTGACAGCCTCCAGAGCCTATGATCCTGAGCTCCCAGGCCAAGTGACCCGTTCATTGACGGTGTTTGCCTATGGCTAAAAAGAGTTCATAACTTTGTCCTTGTATGCGTTACTATATTCATGGATATACTTGCTGTGCATATTAATATATATGTAGAATACTCTGTGTCAAGCTTACATATATTCGTAGGCACAGTCCCATTTGCCCTCTCATCTGTCCATTTATTGATCATTCTTATGACTGTTATGGCAGAATTGACTTTGTTATAGTAATTTCCATGGTTACTTTTTAGTCTTATGTTCCTCTCAGTATCTATCTTTGTTTTGATAATTTTGTACTTATCTCCACTATATTGTACATTATCTTTCTTTTCATTTAATTTAATATATGTCTAACCTTAGTGGTGTAGTGGTTATACATTGGGCTGCAATCTTTATGGTCAACAGTTCGAAACCACCAGCAGCTCCTCTGGAGAAAGACTGGGGTTTCTATTCCTGTAAACAGTTACAGTCTCAGAAACCCTCTGGGGGGGTCTCTGTGAATCAGCAATGAGATCCTCTAGTTAGTAAGTTGCTCCTCCTTCCCTGCTTATCCTTGGTTACCTTTTAAAAAACCATTGATTTCCTTCCTGTTTACAGCAGTGACCTCATCTATCCTTTTATGGTTGACTAATTTCCCTTAAGATAATCTCGTCTAGTTTTATCCAAGCTGTGAAGTGTTTCACTGATTCATTCTTGTTCTTTGATATCATGTAGCACTGCATTGGGGAGATGCACCATAATATGTTGATCCATTCATTCACTGATGTGCACTTATTTCCATATTTTTGATATTGTCAGTAATGTTGCAATGAACATGAATATGCATCTATCTATTTTTGCCATGATTGTTATGTTTCTAGGGTATTTAACTGACAGTGGGATTATTGGATCACAGTGGTTAGATCAATTTACAGTCTTCCCCACAGGGTATGAGATTTTCAATTTCTCTAAGCCGTCACTGGCATTTGTTGTTTCTGTTTCACTGAACTTTGCTGTTATGTTGGAGTGATGTTGCATCTCCTTTTGATCTTCATCGCGCTAATGTAATGTCTTTGTTGGCCATTTGAATGTCTTCTCTGGTGAAGTATCTAGTATTCTTGACCCCGGCTTATTTGTTATTTTTTTAAAGAAGTTTGGTTTTTATTGTTGATGCCTTGAAATTTTCTAGAAGAGTCTGAGGTAAGTCTTTTGTGTGATATTACACTGTCAAAAAATAATCCCTGTCTGCAGGTTCTCTTTCTACTGGAAATCAAGTCTTAATTGTGCTAAGGTTCACTGACTGTGGCTCTTGAGGTCTCTTGGAAGTAATGTTGAGATAGTTAAGATTTCAAGAGGTTCACTGAGGAGTAACAACTGTGAAGTTAAAAGGGCTGGAAGCATAAATAAAGGAACTTCAGATTCTAATGCAGGCCTGGCACCTCTGAAAGGTGAATGGAATGGGGGATGGGTGCAGAAATGGGCAGGAAGCAGTTTCTTGGTAAACTCAATGGAAAGTGTTCAAATAAATATTTGTTCTCTATGAGCCTGTTTAGGGAGGATACAACCACACTTAACTAACTTGACTGGGCACAGACTTGGCTGGGGCTTTTTTTTTTTGAGATGAATGAAGTCTTTAAGTCGTGAAATATATCCATTATAGATCTTGATGATCACCTTGCTTGTGGACCTAATGCTTGTTTACCTTGCCAGTTGCCATACAGTTGACTTCAATTCCATGAGAGTCCATGTGTGCCCGAGCACTGTGCTCCACAGCATCTTCAGTGGCGATGTTTGAGTAGATTGCCAGACCTTTCTTCTACCCTGATTCTGGGTGGATTAGAACACCGAGTGTGTTTTTCATTGGCACTACTCAGGGCTCCCTGTTTATTCTAAACCATTCTAAATAATGCACATGCGCACATGCTCCTAAGAGCATTCCATGGATAAGAACTCTCCTTGTATCAAAGATCACGATTCTACTTAACAGCAGGTTCAATTATTAAGGTTAGGCAAGATCAAATTCCTCTTTCTTTCCCAGGAGGGTTGTTCATTTTCCCCACCAAAATAGGCGGGAAATGAATCACTGCCCTGTTATTTTAATGCCTTCCTTTGTCCCTAATAAGTGAAGTCCAGTACTTAATATTAAATTTATATTTTATTTTAAATTTCCAGAAAAGGAAAATTTATAAGACAGTCAGTAAATTCATACTTGGCCTGTAGTTGGAGGCAGAACTACAGATGAACTGTAAATGGATATGGGAGTTTTTACAAGGAACACGAGAATACTATGAAACTGATTTATAATGACGGTTGCACTTCTTAGTAAAGTGACTCAAGTCACTGAATTGTACACAATGCATTTGTTGAAAAGTGAATACAAAAGTAAAGCCCTGGTTATAGAGATCAAAATTCTCCAGATCTGGTATAGGAAAACAATCTGAAAACAAAGTACAGTCAGTGTAATTCAATGCATTAATATTACAAATCACAAACTTACCCAGGTTTTGTCACTCGTACAGCAGTGTAGTGTATTTATTAGCTGCACTCTGTTTCTCCAGCATGAATCATTTTTAACTGTAAACTTTCATTACCACCCCAAATTAACAATGATAAAGATGCAGCAATCTCCTAATCCCGAGAGTAAGTCATTTTGAGAAAAGATTATATTTTCCAGGTGTAAATAGCTTGGAAAATTTAGGTCAATGACATACAGTTGGTTGAAAAATTGATTGGAAGTTTACTAAATATGGTTACAAATGTCATATATTTGGAACTTATATTGAAAGTCTATTTTGTATTGTTGATCACCAATTAGACGGGTTAGTAATTAAACTGTGAATTTTTAAGGTCAAAGACATTGTTCCCCTAGCTTGCTTTATGTGTACGGTTTGCTGTATATATTTAATAATACACTATTACTGGGCCAAATTCTTAAAGTACTTCAGTTATAACAAGTGATACTACCCAACTAAGAGAGCCATTAATCACATTTAATCTATCTCTTGCAGGCAGAGGATTCTTTCTGGGGTATTGAGTTTGTAATGATTTAGTTTTAAAAAAATAATGCACCATAGTTTTAGTATTAATAATTCATAAAGTACTAAAATACTTAAAAAACTTAAATCACATTCATAATAAATGTATTGACTAGAAAAATGCAGCATAATTGCACATATTCTAATTTAAGAATTGAAGCTTATATGATACATTAAGCATTGGGAAATAATGATTTGTCATTTATTGTTAGAATTTGTTGGTATCAGAGAAAGCGTTGAGATGCCTTGTTCTCTAATACTTCTTCATCTGTCTCAGCAACAAACTTTTGTGTTGTACTAAGGATTTTTCCTTACTCATCTTCTTGATTTTCCATTGCTTCCTTAATACATTTGATTTATATTCCTGCAGATTATTGAAAAAATATTAAACTTAATTCCTTCCCTGCCTCCTTCTTTTGTTGCTCTTTCTCAGAAAGTTTTAAAGTAGGAGCCAAATACCTCATTCCCTCATCTTTCCAATGGCGTTCTTTATTAATCTATGACATTAGCGAAGGGAAAGAAGCAGGAGCACCATTGCTGACTGGCGCTGTAGCATAGAAGTCAACATTGAAAAAAATCCAGTCTCAAACTGAACTAACCCCCCAAAAAAAACTCAGCTTAAAAAGATGTTTTTCAGAGTGATAGGTGCCTTTGAGTCCATTATGATTCATCACTACCCTTTATTTTGTATAACAGAACAAAACACTGCCCGGTCCTGTGCCATCCTCCCAGTGTTTCCTGTGTGAGCCCATCTCGGCAGCCACTGCCATTCATCTTGTTGAAGGTCTTCCTCTGTTTCGTTACCTCACTACTTTCCCGAGCATGATGTCCTTCTGCAGGGCCTGGTGTCTCCTGACAGCACTTCCTAAGTATATGAGATGAAGTCTTGCTCTCCTTGTCTGTAAGTAGAATTCTGGCTTTACTTCTTCCAAGACAGGTTTGTTTGTTCTTTTGGCAGTCCATGGTACTTTTAATCTTCTTAGGCTACACCATAATTAAAATGCATCGATTCTTCCTCTTCCTGTGTTAGTCTGGGTATTTTAGAAAAACAAAACCACAGAAACTAATGTATAAGAGAGAGTTTTATATAAAGGGTAAGTGCACATCAAGAAAACATCCCAACCCAGTGCTGCCCAAGCTCACAAGTCCAACATTAACCCATTAACCCATATGTCCAACACCAATCCAGAAAGCCCTCCTCCATCTCACAAAACAGACGCAATGACGCTGACTGCAGGAGGAAAGCCAAGTCAGTGAACGTGTAAACATCTCAGCACTGGCAGGGGTCTTCACACGGCTGCTCCAGCACCCCGGGTTGCACTGGGTAGGTCCATGTGACTTCTCCTCAGGGATGTCTTGCAGGAAGTGAACCTTGCCAATTAAAGCAGGGAACTGCTAAGGCAGCTGCACCCTCGTCCGACCATTAGAAAGCAAGAGACCTGAGAACTAGAAAGGCGAGGCTTACTGAGCCATTTATCTCTCTGCCCTTCAATTAACCCCACATGTGTTTATCCGCAAGGTTGGCACATTAAACTAACTACCTAATTTTCGTATTCAAATGTCCAACTTTCACATGCATATGAGGTGATTGAAAACACCCTGACTTGCGTCAGACGCCATAGTGGCATAGCGGCTACACATTGGGTTGCTAAGCCTGAGGTCAAAAATGGAAATCACCAGCTGGGGTAGTTCCATAATCTATGGTCAATTTGAGACTTAAGAGTGAAAGGGTGGAGTTTAGCCTATCAATCAGGTCGCAGCTTGATGGCCTCATTTGGAGATGCTAAGGAGATAAATAAGTCGCTGGAGGCAGGACACATGTTCACTCCCTGCAAGACATTTCTGTTTACAAGACACATGGAGCTACGATAGAGTTCTGAAGCCAAAAGAGCCACGTGGAGACCCCTGCCAGCACTGAGATGTTCACACTGCCATTGGATTCACAAGATCTTCCACCCACTTGCCTGTGATGTTCCTGCATTCGGCATCATTGCATGTGTTGTGTGAGTCTGAAGAGGGCTTTATAGATTGGTATTGAACATATGGACTAATATTGGACTTATGGGCTTGATCTGGACTGGGTTGGGATGTTTTCCCAATATATTCAACTGCTCTTGTATAAAAAGCTCTTTCTTATACATATATGTGTATCTATGAATTTGTTTCTCTTGTTAATCCAGACTAATACACTGAGCACTCTGAGGGAGAAAGATGGGGCTTTCTACCCCCATGAAGTGTTATATTCTTGAAAAATCACAGGACAGTTGTACCCTGTTCTGTAGGATCACTATGAGTTGACCTCAACTTGATGGCAGTGAGTTTGGTTTTGTTCGTTGGATTTGCCAAATCCTAGTTCTCAAAGTAACATTCTTGATCTTCAATATTCTAAAGAGTTCTTGTGCTACTGATTACCCAATGCAATGTACCTTTTCATCTCTTGACTGCTGATTCCATGAGCATTGATTGTGGATCCCAGCAGGACAATTTCTTTGAAATTTATTTATCTTTCTCTGTTTACCAAGATGTTTCCTACTGGTCCAGTTGTGAGGATTTCACTTTCTTTATGATCCATGGTGAAGGCTGCACTCCTTGATCTTTATCAGCAAGTGCTTCAAATCCTCTTCACTTTCAGAAAGAAAGTTAATAACCTTCCTCCAAATCCTTGCATGCATTCTTCTTCATATAAGCTAGCCCTCTGATTATTTGCTCAGTATACAGTTTGAATCAGTGTGGTGGAAGGACGCACTCTGACGCATACCTTTGCTGATTTAAAATCATGCAATATGCCCTTGTTCTGTTTCCACAACTTCCTCTTGCAGGTTAAGTATGAGCACAATGTTGTGTTCTGGAATTCCCAGTATTCTCAAAGCTATCTTTGGGGGGACCACCCTCCACAATCGAATAGGTCCTAGTGGGTAGTTGTGTAATTGAAGGTAAATTAAAGAAACAACAGGCAAGACGCAAAGTGCTCACCTCTTCCATGGAATCTGGAACCAGAGTTAGGGAGAATGAATGTGTTCTCTCATAGGTTTACATAATCTTGGCATGCAGGTCACGTCATGCTCATACATAACAAGAAGGGGACATACTAGGGTTATACACATAACAGGAAGAAGATATGCTAGGGACATACAAACAAGGGGGTACCCCCCAAATCCAGACAAAGCTCCTCTATTAGAAGTTCTGAAAAGATAGTGCAACAGTGTGTGACAAAAAAAAAAAAGGCCTGATTTGTGGCAGATGGGGGTCTGGTTTGGCCAGCAACACAGTCAACCTCCTCACACAGCCATCTGAGTACTCCAGTTTTTTTTAATATTGTTGTTATTGTTTTTTTGTTTTAAATCATTTTATTGGGGGGGCTCGTACAACTCTTGTCACAATCCACACATACATCCATTGTGTCAAGTACTTTTGTACATTTGTTTCCCTCATCATTCTCAAAGCTCAAAGCATTTGCTTTCTGCTTGAGCCCTTGATATCAGCTCCTCATTTTTCCCCTCCCTCCCTGCTTTACCCCCTCCCTCATGAAACCTTGATAGCTTATAAATATTTATTATTATTTTGTTATATCTTACACTGTCTGATGTCTCCTTTCACCCACTTTTCTGTTGTCCACCCCCCAGGAAAAGGTCATATGTAGATCCTTGTAATCTGTTTTTCCTTTCTCCCTGACCTTCCCTCCACCCTCCTGGTATCACCACTCTCACCACTGGTCCAGAAGGGATCATCTGTCCTGGATTCCCTGTGTTTCCAGTTCCTGTCTGTACCAGTGTACATCCTCTGGTCTAGCCTGCTTTGTAAGGTAGAATTGTGATTGTGATAATGGAGGCGCGGGGGTGGGGAGCATTTAAGAACTAGAGAAAAGTTGTATGTTTCTTCGTTGCTACACTGCCCCCTGACTGGCTCGTCTCCTGCTGTGACCCTTCCATAAGGGGCTGTCCAGTTGCCTGCAGATGGGCTTTGGGTCCTCCTCATTCCCAATAATATGATTTTTTGTTCTTTGATGCCTGATACCCGATCCCTTTGACACCTTGTGGTCACATAGGCTGGTGTGCTTCTTCCATGTGGGCTCTGAGTGTGCCAGTTATTGGCAAAAAAAAAATGCATGCCTCTTTTCCCCGTGCACCTTACTTACCTGACCTCACTTTGTGTGACTTCTTTTTTGTTTCCGTGAATCAAGAGGGATATGAAAGGACAGTGATTTGATGACATAGGAGAGGTAAAGAAAATAAAAAAGGAGGGAGGTGCTGTCAGTCATGCAAACAGATGAGTTTGAAAAATGTTACCAAGAATGGAATCACAGATTTGACAAATGCATTAAGTGTAGTGGAAAGTACTTTGCAAGTGATAAGGTTGATTTCTAGAAACATTTAAATACTAAGGAGGGCAGCAATGAAGCGACAGCTCAGGGAGAGGGGCACGTGTGATCAGAACACACAGAAGCAAATGAAGAGGGAAGGAGAGAGTGGAACACATCTGTCCCACCAAACCCTGAGAATGATATTCCTGCTCAGAGTAGCCAATGCACAGAGAGAATCATAGGGCCGCCTCACCATGAGACATGATGCCCCTCACTGACCCATAGTACTGTGGGGGGCAACACTGGAGACACAGAGTGGGAATTTTGCTAGATCTGACCCGACCACACCGGGGCGAAATGCTAACAGTGTGCAAAAGAGCAGCAAGGGGAGCAAAGCAATGAAGTCCCCTGGAAATGCCAAAAATGGACTTTGGGGCCAGGGTGTGGCACCCCATCAGACTCGACTGGAAGATACTCCTTAGGTCAGCAAACAGACCTGGAACTATTTATAGGCTTTCCTTTTTTATTGTAGTTGGCTTTTGTTATTGTTGTTGTACTTTTATTTTGTTGTTGTTTTGTTTTATCTTGTTTTTGTGTTTATTATTGTATCTGCATGTCTATCTAGATAAGATAGGCAGGAGTAACAATCCAGAGGAGAAAACAGCTGGACTGATGGTTCTAAGGGGACACGGAAGAGGGGGATGAAGGGGAGAGGAAGGGCGTGTCAATAAATCCAGGGTCAAGGGAACAATGAGTGCTCTAAAATCGATGGCAAGGAGGGTATAGGGTGCCCGTGTGGCTGGATAAAGGGAAATTTAGCTGAGAGAAATTACTGAATCATGAATGAAGACTGAATATGATAGTTGGATGAGAGGAAAGTAAAAGAAAATAGAGGAAAGAACTAGGAGGCAAAGAACATTTATAGAGATCTAAATACAGGCATGTACATATGTAAATATATTTATATATAATGATAGGGAAATAGATCTATGTACATTTATTGATATGTTAAGTATTAAGGTAGCAGGTGGACATTGGACCTCAACTCAAGTACTCCCTCAATGCAAGAACACTTAGTTCTAATAACCTGGCATCCGTGATACTCAGCTTCCAGGCATGATCACTGAAGACAACATATTTGTATAAGCAAACATGGTGAAGAAAGATGATGGTTCCTGGCTATCAAGAGATATAGCATCTGGGGTCTTAAAGGCTTGAAGATACAAGCAGCCATCTATGAGAAGCAACAAAGCCCTTATGGAAAAAGCACACCAGCCTATGTGATTATGAGGTGTCAATGGGATCAGATATCAGGCATCAAAGACCCAGAACAAAAAATCATATCAATGTGAATGAGGGGCAATGGAAAGTGCGGACCCAAAGCCGATATGTAGACAACTGGACATCCCCTTACAAAAGGGTCACAAGGAAGAGATGAGCCAGTCAGGGTTCAGTGTAGCACCGATGAAACATACACCTTTCCTCTCGTTGTTAATGCTCCCCCCCCACCCCACTATCATGACTCCAATTCTACCTTACAAACCAGCTAGACCAGAGCATGTCTAGTTGTACATGTCTGTACTTTGGTACAGATAAGAGCTGGAAACACAGGGAATCCAGGACAGATAAACCCCTCAGGACTAATGATGAGAGTGGTGATGCCAGGAGGGTAAGGAGAAGGTGGGGGGAGAAAAAGAGATCCGATCAGAATGATCTCCATATAACCCCCTCCTAGGGGAATGGACAACAGAAAAGTGGGTGAAGGGCAACATAAGTCAGTGTAAGGCATGAAAAATTTTAAAATAAATTATCCAAGGGTCATGAGGAAGAGGGTGGGAAAAAAAAGAGTGAGGGAAAAAAAGAGGAGCTGATACCAAGGGCTCAAGTAGAAAGAAAATGTTTTGAAAATGATGATGACAATACATATGTACAAGTGTGCTTGACACAATGGATGGATGTATGGATTTGGGTTAAGAGCTGTGTGAGCCCCCAATAAAGTGATAAATCCAAACCAAACAAACAAACGTTTAAATACACAGCTTTGAAAAAAAAATCCATTTTGGGGGGATACCCCCTGGTACAAGTAACAAGATGGGCAGGTTCTGGGATTAAGGTGTCCCCGAGCTCTTCTCCAGGGAGCTCTCTGGGACAGCTCCTCCAGCAGTTAACCCTCCAGCATTTGTTAGCAACCATGCGCTTGCAAGCAGCAAGTGAACATTAGCATTCTGACGGGGCCACTGTGGGAACAACTTTTAGTTAGGTTAATGTGCCTGACTCATTTCCAACCCACGAACATGAAGGCCTCGCAGCCTCCATAAGAGACGAGCATAGAGAATTTGTCTGCATCCACCCTCTTCTTGGTTCTCAGTTTCCCACAGCTACCCACATTTTTTTTATGGTCTACAGAGTTGAATGCCTTGGCATAGTCAAGAAAACACGAGTGAACAGTTTCTGCCTTGAGTCAGGATTTATCTGAAGTCAGCAATGCTATCCTTTGTTCCACATCCTCTTCTGAATCCAGCTTGCTCCTCTGGTGACAGTATTTAATGAAAACATGAATAGAGAGACGCAGAATGGATAGTAGGAGTGAAGTGAGGTATTTGGGGGGTGGCGGGGTGGGCAGGTCCCCAGGGCATCTCAATGGCTAAACACTTGGTTGCTAGCATGTTGAGATGGAGTCACACAGCGGCTGCCAAAACGGGCTCCAACTTAACGATTGTGAGAGTAGCGCTGACCGAGCAGTCACTGCTTTGTTCTGTTGTGTGTAGTGTCTATTTGCGTGAGCACCAACTCAACAGCACCTAACAATAACAACACTCACTGAGGTGGGTTATGCCCCACCAGAAACCTAAAACACTAAGTTCACTACCACTGAGTCCATTCTGACCCTGAGGATTCTGGGAACTCCTGTATTCCTCCTTGGAGGTGGGAGACTATTTCTCTCTCTCTGGGCTGACTCCCTGGGAGACATTTCAGCTGACAAGACACCTGGAACTATGCTGGTGCCTTGAGCTGGGGGAACCAGGTGGAGACCCCTGCCAGAGTTGAGCTGCCTCTACCCCCATTGAATCTACAAGACTTTCCACCCACTGACCTGTGATCTTCCTGCATTTGGCATTATTGCTTGTGTTTTGTGAGTATGAAGAGGACTTTATAGATTGGTATCGGAAATATGGGCTAATATCAGACTTATGGACTTGATCTGGACTGGGCTGGGATGGTTTCTCAATATTCAATTGCTCTTGTATATAAAGCTCTTTCTTACAGACATAAGAGTCTCTATGAATTTGTTTCTCTAGTCTATCCAGACTAACACAGATACTATTTAGATAAAAACAGCCAGGAACGTTTATGATCTACAGATTGTGAGAAAAAGGCAACCAGGGGAACGTCACAGCATTAAATCTTATTATCTAAACCACTGTCATGGAGTCTATTTTGAATTATAGTGACTCTTCTGGATAGAATTAAACTATTTTCTTGGATTTCTGAAACTGTAAATCTTTGCAAAAGCAGACAGTCTCATCTTTCTCCTTCTGCAAGTGTGATAGGTTTGAACCTGTGATCTTGAAGTTCAGAGTACAATGCTTCATTCAACATCATCAGAGTCCGTTGTGTTTGCTATAGCTATACAACCTTAATATCCTCCTCAGAATAACTAATCTTTAGGAAGGATTTCCTGAATCTGTGCCTCAGGAGTTCTTCTTTCCCCTGACCCTTGCTGAATCCAGAAGGAATACGTTCCTTCTGGCCTTAACATTAAGCTCAATAGTTAAGGCCGTGTGGATGGCAAACCCCACTGCTTCTCCTGAATGAATGCTTTCCCAGGAGCTCATTACATTCATGACAACTCTCCCATTTTTGCTTCAGCAGAATTGAGTTCAAATTTAGTTCTTGTCTCAATCCTCTATTTCAATAATGTTGAGGAAAATCTATTATAATGCATATTGTCCAGTAAAGAATGGTGAAAATGGTTTCTATCATAGCTTCAGTTAAGATATATATTTAATATACATGTACATATATATATGGTGTGTAGATAGATAGATACACATACAGTTCAGTTGGTATCGATCAATTCCTGGAGCCTTGTCTCTGGCTAATGCTTTCAGTGCAGCTTGGACTTCTTCCTTCAGTACCGCTGGGTCTTGCCCACATGCTGCCTTCTGAAATGGTAGATGCTGACTAGTTCTTTGTGCTGACTGTGTATTCTTTCCATTTTCTTTTGATGATTCCCTCATGATTCCCTCATGTGCTCATATTGAAAATAAAGACGTGAGGTGTTACAACGAGCTGATGAAACCCTGGAAGCACTCATTTATCTCTGCCAAGGACTTTGGAAGACAGCCACGTGGCCACCTGACTGGAACAGATATGTATTTGTGCCCAATCCAAAGAAAAGTGACCCACAGATTGTTCAAATTATAGGATAATATCATTAATATCACACGCAAGTAAAATTTTTCTATATGTCATCCAACAATAGTGCATTGGCAGGGAGCTGCCAGAAGTTCAGGCCGGAACATTGGCAGGGAGCTGCCGGAAGTTCAAGAGGACTTGCAACAAGAGATATCATTGCTGATGTCAGATGGTTTGGGATGATAGAAGAGAATACCAGAAAGATGTTTACTTTGTTTCCTTGACTACGCAAAGGCACCTGGTTGTGTGGATCATAGGAAACTATGGAAAGCCTTGAGAAGAATGGGAATTCGGGAACACTTAGTTACACTAATGTAGAACTGTTTATGGCCCAAGAGGCAAATATGAAAATAGGGCATACCGTATGGTTTAAATGCAGGAAAGGTGTGTCAGAGTTGTATCCTCTCACCATATTAACGCAATCTGTATGTTGAGCAAATAATCAGGGAGGCTGGCTCACATGAAGAAGAATTCTCCACCAGGCTTGAAGAAAGCTTAATCATAATCTTCAATATGCAGTAGACACAATTTTGCTTGCTACAAGTGAGGGTGAAGGCGGAGGATTGCAGCATTCTGCAGGGAGTACAACTCAATGTCAAGAAAACAAACATTCTCACAACTGGTCCAACAGGCGACATCATGGTAAATGGAGAAAAGATTGAAATTTTCAGTGATTTTGTGTTATCTGGATCTACACTTTAATGCTCATGGAAGCAGCAGTCAGGAGATCAAAGGACACCTTTCATTGGAATAAATCTGCTGCACAGACCTCGTTAAAGTGTTGAAAAACAAGCATTTTACTTCAAGGATTAAGGTGTGCCTAATCCAAGCCATGGTATTTTTCCATTGCCTTATATGCTTGTGAAAGTTGGACACTGAATAAGAAAGACTGAAGAAAAATCAATGCATTTCAATTATGGTTCGGGTGAAAAATTTCGAAAGTACCATGGAATGCCAAAAGAACAAATAAATCTGCCTTGGAAAGAATATAGCGAGAATGTTCTTTAGCAGCAAGGGTGGCAAGACTTCCTTTCTTATATATTTTGGGCATGTTATCAGGAGAGACACTGGAGGAGGAGGACAGCACGCTTGGTAAAGTAGAGGGTGGTAAGAAAGAGGAAGTCCTTAGGCAAGATTGACAGAGTGCCTGCAACAGTGTGAGCAAGCATAAGACCGTTGAGGATGGTTCAGGACCAGTGGTAGTTCATGTTGTTGTGTAGAAGGGACCTGGGAATCGGAACACACCTAACAACAGCATACACATACATACGTTTCAGGATGTCAAGATTGCTACAGCAGTTACAGTTCCTACAAGCACAAATTTATCCCACACAAATGCACTTAAATGTTTAATCAGGATGTAGCTGCAGAAAAGTTATCTCAGTAATGTGCACTTTTATTCTTCTCACTCGGATACCTTCAAAATAGATCCAATAAAAATGGCTTCTGATGCGATCTCCTTAAGCAGTTAAAGGCAAACCGGTCAGCTCAGAAATTTATGCCCATTGTTTACCTGTTTTAATTCCAAAATTCTTCATAGATTTTCTTGAAAAACACAAGACAATCACTAGGGCTTATTGTGTAAGTTTTAAGAAAATTTTCCCTGGTGAGAAAATGTCAAGGAATTTGTGCCGAGGGATGTTTTTCCTGTTCATTCTTTGGGAGTAGCATGGGGTATCCGATGGGAATGTCATTGGCCACCCTTACCCCATCTGCCCTGTAGCCCTGATCCACCCCTTCAGACTTCTTGTTCTCCAACTCAAAGAACCTTTCAAATGAATGTGATCTGAGCCCCTCAGATGCCAAAAGTACAGTTTTCATGTGGTGGAAATGGAAGTGCACAGAATTGCTTGGGGGAAGGCAAGAGAAATCAAAGTACTATTTCAGAAGTGTGTAAATATGGAGGGAGGATATGTGTGGGAGCAATAGCTTCATATCTGACATTTTTGTTTAACAAATTTTCTGTGATTTTTATAGTAATACCTTTTGATTTATCTTTGTATGTTCTATGTGAAGGTCTACTATGGTGACGTAGCGCTCAATAGCGGCTACCTGCAAGGTCGGCAGTTGTAAACCACCACCAACTCGACAGGAGTGAAAGAAATACTTGTATGCAATTATATGTGTACATATGTGCACATGCAAAGAACAAACAAACAAAATCACTGCCATGCACTTGATTCTGACTCCTAGTGACCGTATAGGACAGGGTCCTGCCCCTGAGGTTTCTGAGACTATAACTCTTTACAGGTGTAGAAAGCCTCATCTTTCACCAGAGGAGAAGCTGGTGGTTTTGAATTACTGGCCTTGTGGTTAGTAGTGCAATACATAAACACTACACCAACAGGGTTCCTACATACATTCTTTTGTCGTTATTTTTTGGAAATAATTTTTAAACTGTAGACAGATCATGTAGATACATGCATAGTTTACATATGCACTATAGTACCATAAAGAAAATAAATGAAGAGTTATCAATTTCAAACTTTTTCAACCTGCTTTTGCAAAAAAAATAACACCTTTTTTCCTAGAATTTACAAATCCTCAAGGGAAATTTTGAACGGATTTGTTAGAACATTCTGCTTATAAACCTGAAGTTCCTGATTAGAGACACAATACATGGAAATTTAAAAAGCATATAGATGCTTTTTCATCAGCATGATTTCATCTTGTACAGGTCTAAACGACCTAAAATGTAATCAAGTGATAATTAGTGATAATACTGATATTAAAGGGTCATTTTATTTGAGTTTCTTTATAATGAAATTTTCTTAGACCATTCCTAGAGTGCAGTTTTGATATATTAATTGATGATAGGGTATTTCCTTTGACTTTTTATTCTTCTGAAAAAAAAATCATACACTTTTCATCAATTACAACTTTTCATTAGCATGTAGCTTGATTCTTTTGTAGATGCCATTGGAGTAAATAGATGTCAGAATTCTTGACTCTCCTTTTGTTACCCTACACAAGTCAATTTAGCTAAAGCAAAAACAAATGCATTGTGTGTAGGTGTATGCGCATGTGTGTGTGGCTTATCAAGTTCTATTTCTCAAGATTATAAACTATTAGCTCTACCAGTAGCAGGAATGGGAAGAGTGGTACCGGAGGGGAAGGGTGAATAGGGGGGTGGGGAGGAGGGGAAGAAGGGGAGCCGATCACAATGATCAACACACAACCACACACACATACCCTGGGGAAAGAACAACGGAAACCATCGGGAAGGGAGACAGTGGTTGGTGTGAGACATGAAAAAGACAATAATTTACAATCTATCAAGGGGTCACGAGGGTGGGGGGAGTGAAGGGGGAAAAGAGCTGATATCAAGGGCTCAATAAAAAGTAACACTAGAGAAGAACGTACACATGTTCAAACACATACATATAGATTGTAATAAATCAATAAAATGATTAAAAATAAATAAAATAGATGTTTTTAAAAAAATTAGCTCTACTAGAGTAAATATATAGTGTCCCTTCGATTTTCAAAGGACAAGAAATATCTCTAATGTTGTTTTGCTTTCCTTTGCTCAGTCTTCTGTTTATAACTTATCTTTTCTGTTCTCCGCAGTTCTAAACTTATAATATAAATAATTATAAGAGAATTTGTGAACTTTAATTTGTTGCGAAGCTAGAATTTAAAAACAAGCTATCCTGACTACCTAGTAGTTCTTGTACACGATGGCGAGAGAAAGGGGTTTTATTTGTGCATATGCACTGAACCACGCTGCGATGCACGTCGAAGGTGACCTGCTAAAGCAATTGCCAAGACAAAAGGAAACTTGGCCCTTTTCTATAGCCAGACAGCTATGATCTATTACATGCATGTAAATTGCTTTTATCCAAAGGAAAATGGAAACTTTTAGTATCTTTTCAGCAGTCAGGAAATTACACCTGGGAGCTAAGTTCCTAGGTTAAATGCCCAGAGACCAAAAGAGATAGGAAGCCAACATTTTTGATGTTCAAGTGTCAAAGAATTGGATTCAGGATCTCTTTTTAGGATTTGAAACTGGAAATAAGTTCATTTAGCCTATAGCAAGATCAATATTGATATTAAAGACATAGAGAAGCCATTTACAGTTGTAAGTCTTCTTCTAAAATAGAAGAGAGGGCAGTGTGCTCATACCTGAGAAAATGAACATTAAAAAAAAAGATTTGTGTCTACCCTTATAATTCTTCCAACATTCTCTTGATCTATTTTAATAGAATTAACGGTAATTTATTTAATCGCATTTTAATAGGGGGTGCAGATAAAACTCACAAATAATTGCTTCCTTGACTACAGAGATACTCTGCAAATTAACGACACCTTTTAATATTACCAGAAATTTGTTATAAAATGTCACAAACCTTTTTTTCAAAGAACCCAAAAACAAAACACAAGGTTACTGTTGATTAGGTGCCACTGAGTGAACCCCAACTCGCAGTGGCAAGTGTAAAAGAGAACAAAGCATTGCTTGGTCCTGTGCGGTCTTCATAATTATTGTGCTTGAAATCATTGTTGCAGTCATTGTGTCAATTCATCTAGAAAGTCTTCCTCTTCTTCGACCCTCTACTTTACCAAGGATAATGCCTTTTTCCAGGGCCTCTCTCTCTCTTGATAATATGCTGGGTTCAATAATCCGTGGCAGTGTCTCACAGAACTCACACAACTCTACAGAGTTAAGTGGTCTATTAAGGAAATAGAGTGGTCCTACTTAGGGTCAGGATTCAGCGTGAGAATCAGGAAGCCTGTAGGCAAAGCCTCTGTCTTCATTCTCGGACAGCTCTCTCAACTGTTCTTGACCATGCTGGACTCCTCCTAGTCCCCGGGGACAGGCTGTTTTTGACAAGTTCATGGCATGTCCCTTCCACGGATGTATAGAGGCACAAATTGACCAATCTCATCTGTAGGCTAAGGACAATTTGTGCAGTAGGCTATAGTCATTCCATTTGTATAGTCTAAATTGGATTCATTTGTAAGGGTGTATTGACAGATCACTTCAAGGTATATAGCAATCACGGAACAGGTCTTGAGACCCAGGACTTGACAAAAAGTCGAGTTGTTTACAGTTTGCCCATGAACTGTCAATCAACAGAGACAAAAAAAACAAAGCCCTGGGGTATAGAAAGCTGGATTCCTGGTGGCACAGTGGTTATGAGTTGGTCTGGGTTCCACAAGGGCAGCAGTTGGAAACCACCAGTTTCCCTGCCGGAAGAAGGATGGCGCTATCTACTCTAGTAAAGAGTCACCGTCTCAGAAATCCACAGAGGTAGGGCATTTACCTTGATGGCAGTGAGTTTGCTTATTTGTTTTTTGGGTGGAGAACTGGGGCAAAGATACCTCCACAGGATGTAGGGGAACAGTTCTCACTCTAGTTTTCCAAGGAACCAAGGAACAAGGCCATAGGAAGGAATTTGTTTTACCATAAGACCCCACTCATGCAAAGTAAGACTAAGTGCTCTGTAGGGCATTTAAGGCTGTGGCTTTAAAAGCAGATTGCCAGGCCTCTCGTACTAGCCACCTCTGGTTAGTTTGAACTGTGACCTTTGTGGTTTGTAGTTGTGGAAGTTCCATAATCCCCTGTCAACTTGTGAAGTGGTGGATGCTAGCCTGTAAATCAGGCCATAGCCAATGAGGCCTCTGTGTGGGCATGGCCTTCTGAGGATTCTGGGAACTGCTGAAATCCTCCCTGGAGGCAAGAGACACACTCTGCTTATCTTCCTGCTGACAAGCCACATGGAAACCCCTGATGGAACCAGAGCCCTGGAGCTGGGGGAGTCACATGGAGACCCACGCCAGTGCTGAGATGCTTCCATCGCCACTGGACCCACAAGACTTTCCACCCACTGATCTGTGATCTTCCTGCATTCGGTATCATTGCATGTGTTGCATGAGTCAGAAGAGGAAATTGTAGGCTGGTACCGGATATATGGGCTAATATTGGACTTATGGGCTTGATCTGGACTGGGATGCTTTTTAATGTACAATTGCCCTTTGATATAAAGTTCTCTCTTACACATGTATGAGTGTGTCCTGGATTGGTTTCTCTAGTCTGGACTAACACAGTAGTCAAATGCTTAATCATATGTACCACTAGGGACTCAATCATGCTTCCAGAATCCAAACTAACCCCCCTGCCATCAAGTTGACTACAGAGATTCTATAGAATAAAGAACTGCCTCCTTGGGTTTTTCCGTTTGTACATCTTTGTGGACCGGACTGCCCCATCTTTCCCATGGAGTGGCTGGTGGGTTTGGATGGCTGACCTTTCAGTTCACATGCACATGAGAGGTTAGTCACTGTGATCCTGGGGAATCATGCTCTAGTCTTTACATTCATTCTTTTCCTTCATTCAAAATATATAGAGAGGTCTCTGGATGTTAATCATTATTCTGAGCCTGAAGAAACTGTTTGTGAATAAAAAAAACTAGGTGTTAAAAGGTGCTACTATTTATCATTATTTCAGAATGCTCAAGGAGGCAGGAAGAAAAATGATATTTGCATATATATATTTGGAAGAAATATATATTCCTTAAGAAATAAAATGTTAATGGTTATTCATGCATTTCCATATTTTAAGGTACTTTTGTTAGCAACTTTCCCAAATCTATCCCCCAAGGTGATCGTTTGCAATGTTGGTGCAGCATAGATTTGAATTCAAGGTGATGCAAAATAGAACTGAAACAAGTAAATTATTTGGTAAGTGAAGTGTGCTAGCTGCAACGTGACTCTAGTCTTTACTTGTTAAATCAGGATGTGAAGTTGTTTTGCTTTTGAAATTTGGGATAAATTTATTTCTATTGATTACACATATAATAAGTTTAGGTTGCATCATTTTGTAGGTTGCATTTTTGCTGTCTATTTTGATCCATTGCTTCTTTCATGCCTTCACTTAGCATTATTTATTTATAAAGGGTTTTTGAAAATCTAATGAGTGAGGGCCAAGATAGGAATGTCCACTGTCAGTTTTGATGAGGTTGATGCTGAGTCAAAACTTTTAAATGGTGGGGACTAACTGTGGTAGTGGTGATGATAAGTAACCAAAAGACAAACAAATAAGTAAATAAACAAACACCCCAAACTCACTGCCATTGAATCAAAACTGACTCATTGGGAGCCCTGGCGAGTTTTTGAGACTGTAACTGTTTATGGGAGTAGAAAGCCCAGTCTTTCTCCCTTAAAGCTGCTGGTGGTTTCAAACTGCTGACCATGTGGATCACAGCCTAACTCATACCCACTACACCTCCAGGGTTCCTCTACAATGGTAATTAGAGTGAAAGACACCAAAGGGGGAAGATCTAACAGAATGAACCACCGTGCTCAGTGGCAGATTATCTACTCACGTTAGTGATCTGAAACAAAACTGCTGGCCTTCACAGCATGCATTCAGGCAGCGCTCATGGAGCGAAGCTAGAGCAATTGGTCGCTTACTGAAAGGCTGGTCAACAGTAGGGATTCACCGCCCTCCTGCTCCTATTAAAATGAGAGCCTAGGAAACCGATGGGGCAGTTCTGCTCTCTCATGTAAGTTAGAATCTAACTATGACTTAGGATCTACTCCACAATATAAAACACCATTACAACAACAACCAGCAGGAATCACACACCAAACACACACACACACACATACACACGCACACACACCCTAGTTGTTGTTGTCCCTGGGTTCTAACTCTCGGGAACCTCATGTGGTGTAGACGAAGTTGTACCAAAGGGTTTGCGAGGTTGTGAGTTTCAGAGACAGGTGTCCGGGTCTGTTTTCCAATGCCCTTCAGAGTGAGTTCCAACCACCACTCGCATTTCCATTGGCAGTTGACTGCGGAATCAGTTGTGCCACACAGGACCTCTGTATGTGTATTTGCCTTTAACTATATTTCAACTCATAGTGACCCTGTGGGACACAGTCCCCAGCCTGTAAATTTTTGCAAAGCAGATCATCATAGCTTTCTCCCTCAGAATGGCTGGTGGGTTCAAAGAGCAAACAGTTTTAGGCGTCCAGTCCTTAACTATTGCTCTACCAGAGCTCCTCATATAGCCAATGGGGCTTCAAAAGATTGGACACAATGTAATTAGAAGAAATGCAGTTTTCCATGAACTTGCTGAAGCCCCTCCCCACACAGTGGCATATTGAGCTGTGTATTAGACAGTTCACATCAAAGCATTTTGAATCCACCAGTTGCTCTAAGAGAGAAAGATGAGGATTTCTGCTTCTGTGAAGAGTTTCAGCCTTGACAATCCAAAGGGCAGTTGTATCCTGACCTATAGGGCCTCTGTGAGTCTGAATCAGTGTGATTGCTGCATTTTCTATGTGTGAAAGCACCTTTGAAAGGTGCTCTAGCGGCACTGATATTTAAGGCTGAAATGAACGATTCCAAAGCAAACCCACCGCCATTGTGTGAATCCAATCCTATAGGACAGGGGCCACTTGCCCATCGGTTCGTCATACTGTGATGGCTGGTGTGTTGCTGTGATGCTGGAAGCTATACCACTGGTATTTCAAATGCTAGCAGGGTCACCCACAGTAAACAGGACAGCAAAGAAGGACTTAGCTCTCCACTTTGGAGGAAGGAGCTGTTGAAGTCTTCTGGATCGCTTTGAAACGGTTCCAGACACGGAGGGGCTAATGCATGGAGGCAGAGAAATGTCAGAGATATTTCTGACATTCAGGATGGCCCTCGGCTCTGGGGGCCCTCAAAATGTGCCTGATTTCTCAGAGCGAAAACCTGGGGAGTGGAGCCTCCGAGATGTTCATCTGCTGATGGGGCACAACTCAAAGGATGGAGAAACAGCTACAAAAATGTGCTAATGATCGGAACTTGCGGCATGCAAAGTACAAATATAGAAAAATTGAAAAATAGTCAAAAATTAAATGGAATGCTTAAAGATCAGTTTCCTAGGCATTAGTGATCTGAAATAGATGACTATTGCCCAGTTTAAATCAGAAAAGCAAGTGATTTACTATGGTGGGAATAACTAACACAATCAAGAGAAAAGGGATAGCATACATTGTTAAAAAAAGGGATATTACAAAATCAATCATGAAATAAGATTATATCTATCTGCCTTCATGGAAATCCAATCAATACAAATATTATTCCAAATTTTACACCTACCACAAAAGCTAGGAATGCAGAAATTGAGGAATTCTATCAAAATCTTCAATCAGAAATTGATAAAACATGCAGTCAAGATGTACTGGTTACTATTGACTACTGGAATGCAAAAGATGGAAATAAGGAGTAAGAGTAGTTGGAAAATATGGACTTGGTGATAGACACGAAACTGGAAATCACATGATATAATTTTACAAAACCAAAAACTTGTCCATAACAAATACATTTTTCAACAACACAAAAGATAACTATACACATGTATTGCCCCTGGTGGAATACACAGAAATCAAATTCATTACATCTGTGGGAAGAAACACCTTTTTTTTTTAAACACTGGTTTTATCAGCTAAAACCAGGTCAAGGGCTAACTGTGGAAAAGGCCATCAATTGCTCATATACAAGTTTAGGATACAGTTGAAAAAAACTCAAACACATCCCTGAGAGCCAAAATAGGGCGTTAAGTCTATCCCAGCTGAATTTCAAGAACATTTCAAGAACAGATTTGACTCATTGAACACTAGTGAGCTGTGTGAAGACATCAAGAACATCAGTCACAAAGAAAGCAAAATATCAATAAAAAGACAAGAGAGAAAGAAAAGATCAAATGGGATGTGTCAGAAGAGACTCACAAACTTGCTCTTAATTGTAGAGCAGCTAAAGCAAATGGAACAAAGGATAAAGTGAAAAAGCTGAATAGAATATAATGAACTGTGAGAAGACAGAGTTAGAAACTCAGAAAGGAAGAACCCGCTCAGTGTATCTGAAATGGAAAGAACTCAGAAGAAAGATTCAAGCTTCGAGTTGCTATCCTGAAGGATACTATGGGTAAGTATTGAATGGTGCAGGACGCATCAAAGGATGATGGAAAGAACACCCAGAGCCACTGTACCAAAAAGAACTAGTCAACAGTCCACATTTCAGGAGGCAACAAATGAGCAAGAACTACTGGTGCTGAAGCAAACATTCAAGCTGCCTAAAAACAGTGGCTAAAAATCAGGCTTCCGGTGTTGAGGGAGTGCCAGGTGAACTGTTTCGACAACCGGGTGAAGCACTGAAAGCACTCACTTATCTATGCCAGGAACTTTGGAAGACAACCACTTGGCAAGCTATTTGGTACAGATCCATATTAATGCCCATCCCAAAGAAAGTTGACTCAACAGAATGCTCAAACTATAGAACAGTATCACTGATATCACAGGGCAGTAAAATTCTGCTGAAATCATCCAACAATGGTTTCAGCAATACATTGACAGGGTGCTGCCAGAAGTCTGTCCTCATTCAGAAGGGGACCTTCAAAAGGGACATCCTTGCTGATGCCAGATGCATCTTGGCTGAAAGCAGAGAGCACTAGAAAGATGCTTACATGTGTTTTGTTGACTGTGTCAAGGCATTCGACTGTGTGGAGCATAACAAACCATGGATAACCTTGAGAAGAATGGCAATTCCAGAACACCTCATTGTGCTCATTTGTATATGGACCAAGAAGAAGGTACGAATAGGACAAAGGAATACTGCATGGTTTCAGATCAGAAAAGGTGTGTGACAGGGTTGTATCTTATCCCATACTTATTCAAGCTGCATGTAGGATAAGCAAATAATCAGAGAAGGGGACTTTTATGAAGAAGAATTCAGCACCAGGCTTAGTAACATTCTGTGATATTCAGCTGACACAGCCTTGCTGTCTGAAAGTGAGCCATCAGTATGAATTAAGGCTCAATGTAAAGATGGGCCAAATCCTCCCAACTGAAACAATAGGTCACATCATGATAAATGGAGAAAAATTTGAAGTTGTGAAGGATTTTGTCTTGCTTCGATCCACAATCAATGCATAGTCTGAAATGGAAGAGGCAGTTAAGAGATGAAAACACTACCGCATTAGGTAAATCTGCAGCACCAAATCTCCTTAGTGTGCTGACCCTTTTTCAACAACAGTGAAAATAAATATGGACCTCATCAAGTGAAATAGACATGAACAAAATTGACTACTTGTGAGAAGAGATGATGGAGAAGCTCAATATCATAAGTCAAAATGAGACCAGGGGCTGACTGAAGAATGGACCATCATTTGTAAATTTATGTGGCAGGTAAAGAAAATTAAAGCATATCCATGGAAGCCAAAATGTAACCTTGAGTCTATCCCACCTAATTTTGGAAAATAGTCAGAGAACAGATTGAGCACTGTTCATTGAACACTCATGGCCAGAGGACTTATGGGGATTCATAAGGAATATCATATGCAAAGAAAGCAAAAGGTCATTAAAAAGGCAAGAAAGACAGAAAAAAAAACCCAAAGTGGATGTCAGAAGTGACTCTAAAACTTTCTCCTAAATGGAGAGTTGCCACTGAGTGGAAGAAAGGATGAAGTGAAAGGGCTGAGTGGGAAATTTCAGAGCTCAACAAGACAACATAAAGCAATGAATGTGCAAAAATCTGAAGTTAGCAATACCCAAGGGAATAACATGCTAAGCATACCTCAAGCTGAAAGAACTAAATAAAACATTCAAGTCTCAAATTGTAATATTCAAGAATTCAGTGGGAAATTTTAAAATGAAGCATCAAAAGAAGACAAAAGGAGTAGGCGTCCTCTCTGTAACAAAAAGAGTTGGTTGCCATTCACCCATTTCAAGAGATGAACAAGACCCAATAGTACCAAAGGAAGAAGTTTAAGCTGCCCTGGAGGCATTAAGCTCAAGGAATTGATGGAATACCAAGTGAAATGCTTTACAAAACTGATGTAGCTCTGGAAGCGCTCACTAGTGCAGGCCTAGAAATTTGGAACAGTGACATGTATAACTACTAACTACTATAAGAGATCTGTATTTGTGTCCATTTCAAAGAAAGTTGACCCAACAGAATGTGGAAATTATAAAACAATACCATTAAAATCACATGCAAGTAAAATTTTACTGAAGGTGATTTAAAAACCTTTTCAGCATTATATTTACAGGGAGCTGCCAGACATTCAGGGTGGAGTCTGAAGAGGCCCTGGCACAATGGATATCACTGCTGATGTCAGATATATCTCGACAAAAAGCAGAAAATATCAGAAAGATGTCTATTTGCGTTTCATTGACTATTCAAAGACACTTGAATATGTGGATCATAACAAACTGAAACAAATTGCAAAATATGGGAATTTCCATACACCTCAATGTGTTCATGTAGAAAATATATATAGACTATGAATGAGATTTTTGTCCAGAACAAGGGAGTATTTGATGACTTAACATCAGAAAATATTTGAGACAGGGTATTTTAAATCTTTCCACTATACAATTTAATCTATATACTGAACAAATAATCCAAGAAGCTGGGCAATATGAAGAGTAACATAGCATCAGGATCAAAGGAAGGCCTATTAACAATCTGCAATATGCAGATGACAAAACCTAGCTTCCTGAAAGTGAGGAGAACTTTGGGAATTTACTGGTGAAGACCAAAGCTTTCAGTATGGCTACAACTCATTGTAAAGAAAACAACAATTCTCTAAACTGGAGCAATAGACACGATAAATTGAGAAAAAATTGAAGTTGTCAAGTACTTCATTTTGCTTGGATCATAACACCAATGGAAGCAGTAGTCAAAAAAATCAGGCAGCAAATTAAATTCACTGCCACTGAGTTAATTCCGACTGGTGGCAACACTATCGGGTGGAACTGCCCTGTGGGTTTCCAGGACAAAGATATAGCGTTGAGCTCTAAGGTGCACCTGAGCCGAGTCACTGTATTCTCAACTCCTCATCTGCATGTGGGAGTTGTACAGTGAATAAGGAAGGCTGTTGAATAACTGATGCACTTGAATCATAGTGTAGACGAATATTAAAAGTACCATGAACTGGCAGAAGCACACACAAATGCGTGTTGGAGGAAGCACAAGCAGTATGCTCTTTAGTCGGGAGGATGGTAAAACTTGGCTGCATGTATTTGGATACGTTATCAGGAGAGACCAGTCCCTGGAAGAGGGCATCAGACTGGGTAAAGTCATTAGCAAAAAACAGAAGAATTCCTCCACGCGATGGATTGATACCGTGGCTGCAATAATGGTTTTCACTTAACAGTTGCGAGGATGCTGCAGCCCTGGTGGTGCTTTGTTCTCTTTCACATAAGGTGGCTCCTTAAAGTCACCTCACAGGAGCAGCAAAATTGGGAAAGAGATGTTTACAAATTAAATGCTCAGGATGTTGACTAAAACTAGAGAAATGGTAGTCATCACCACTCTGTTCTGGTGTTTCTTTGTTACCACTAAAAAGAAAGAATGGGAAATTCTGTGATGGAGAACTGAGTTCCCTCAAGCTAATTGGCAGTGAAAAAGATGAATTAATGCCCTCTCACCACCCCCACCCCCCAGATAATCTTAATTAATGCCCTCTCTCCACCCCCACCTCCAGATAATCTTAATTAATGCCCTCTCTCCACCCCCACCTCCAGATAATCTTACTTAATGCCCTCTCTCCACCCCCACCTCCAGATAATCTTAATTAGCAGTTATAGTTAAAAGGAAATGGAATGTTTTGAGTATGTTAGGAGTGAAGAATGCTCAGGTTCTGGCTTACAGTCAGAAGATTTCTAATAGTAAGAAACACCTAGATTTCGATTTCTTGTTGAGGGTTGAAAAGGTTATTTTTACTTTCGTTGGTAATGCAACAGAGAGCTGTGCTTTTCTACAAAAAATATAAAGTGCCTCAGCGTATGGTCTTCTTTGATTTTTTCTGACTCATATCCAGGCTAAATCATAGCAAGTCAAATCAATCTGTACAATGATCATCTTTGTACAAAATTGAGTAGTAGTGTGTGTAAACATGATATACTTAGGGGAAACAAAAGAAGCTAACTACATAATAAAGTTAGGACCTATAAAATGCAGATGGTGTTAAGAGTACACATACAACTAACTATATGTTTAACACACTATCTAGAATTTGAATAAAAATCATCCCTTAAGGGTTCCCAGCCAGAAAGTAGCTCTAGAACAGAAGACACATATTATAGGCACAGAGTCTGAAGGACTTACACCGGACTCAGCCTGGAAGAGGTGGAAGACAGGAGGTACTGGGAGGGGAGCGTGAATTGCGTCATGCAGAAACATGAGGTCATAAGAAAACATTATTTCTGTGTAACTTCAAATGATGCTATATTATTAGGTTTGTGAGATGCTGGGAGATGAAAGTGGCCCAATGAGTAAGGTTCACAACATTAACACCATGAAGAGTTGCTCGAGTGTGACTTTCATCCTGAGGGCAGTGGCAGTATGTGGGGAGGTGAGTGCCAATCATGCCAGGGGGCACTGTCAGTGGGTTGGCATCAAAATGGCAGTCTATATAAACTATGTGTGCAGCTTTCAGTAGAAATTTATTATTTTAAATTAAAATATCACTGTAGCTAGTGATAAAAAACAATTTTTATTAGCCTAGCGTATATGTAACAATATGTCTACTTTGCTAAAACTGTACACTAATTAACTTTTAGAACCTTCTAATGGGCTTCTGACAGGGCTGCCATTATTGTTCAATTTCAGTCATGCTGAAATCACGTGGTTTCATCTGAACGTGCCGCAATTAGGCATGTGATTGTTGTTGCTTCTATTTATAGTCACTGATTCTGTCAATTTTTCTGGTGTTTCAGCTACAATATTGTAGTAATTAAATGTATTTTTGAACCTATATCTTTTTTGAATTCGGTAGTAACTAAAGGAGAAGAATAAAAAAGATTTCTGCTCTGTTACTAATAATATTGCAACTAATGTTTCCATTCAATATAGACATATTTTACAAAACTATCTTGTTGTTAGCGTTCACATAAATATTACATTAAAATGTACAACTGTATATATCACACACTCTTCTATGATTGAAATGGAAAACACATGTTATTAAGTCTTCTGTATGATCTGGGAGTACACGGGGAGGGGCTGTCACTGGGAGTTATCACCTTGGTGACACAATCCTAGCAATATCACTGCCTGAAAACAATCGGGAGACACTGGGAGATCTTATAAGGAGAAGAATGCAAACCGTTTTGAGTTTTAGATCGATTGCTCGGGCAACCGAGTGAAAAATAGAGAAGGGGCATGGCGAGAGAAACAGGGAGGGAGACTAGTTGACAGACCTGAAAGAGTCCAAGTGAAAGTCCTACAAATCTCGATGTAAATATGGCAGTATGGCTGCTGTGCAGGAGGTCAGTTGGGAACTGGACGGGGCTACTGCAGCAGAGATCGACTGCAGTTGTAGAGAGGAAGTTAGAAAGAGGAGCAACTGGAGATTGTTTGCTGGCCCAATCTACGGAATGCACATCGATGCTTTCCATCAAAATGACCATAGAGAACGCTGAGCAGCTGACGGGGCGCTCTTCAGATTCATGTTGCTACTGATGCCTCTATAGCAAATTGCTTCTGTGTAATCTTGTGAGGAATTAGTTATTGATGTCTCATGACTGGAACAGTGAGTGATAAGACAGTTAATTTTGTATTTGATGAGAATTTAATATTTATGTGAGAAAAGCATGCACATAGCTAGTAATACAGCTATTACTTCTACTTATTGTTTCATTTTTATTGCTATAATTTGTGGCATGGGAAATGACCAAATAAAAGGAAGTGGTATAATACTATAATAAGATACACAATCAATCAGTTCAACTTAGTTATATGAGGAAAAGATGTTGAAGTAAACCAACATGCCAGAATGAGTTGGTTTTAGTTAACCACTGAAGTAAGTGGCACAATTTTTATAAGTAATTTTACAATCTGTATATATTTCAACATGTTAGCAGTTTAATGCTGTATTGGATGTTTTTTGCTCACTGATGGTGATTGCTTAAGGTTGGCGAAGGTGAATAAATATTCTTTGCCACAAAAGGCTTGGATATTTAATTAAAATAGAAAAATAGAGCAATTTGGAAAATATGTAAATGTTTACAGACACTGTGGATATAAATTATACTGTAGCATAACAGGGTTGTAGATTATTTTTTTAGATTTCCAATCTCCTCTAAAATATACATATGGATATTACTAATTACTGAGAGCCAATCAAAGAAGAATCAGAGGAATTTTTCAAGGAACTAACACCTATGCTATTTAATGGATATTTTAATGAAGTGAGAGAATAAAATAGTGACTACATATGAATCCCCTAAAAAGTGATTAGGTTTATTTTAAGTTTGTTACCTTATAGTTTCCTTCTCCTTGACAACACATGGAATTAGAAACTGTAATATTTTTGAGGGGATTGTGAAGATGTTATTTATTTGTTTTTAATTTAGCAGTCCCCAGTTATGGTTTTCAAGGTGAATGCAAAAGTATTAGGATGATTAATAAGCAAAACCATACCAAAATCCTTTACACGAGCTGTAAGACCTCAAGCCAAATGATATGTCAGCGCGCTCTTACGGGAAACCAGCACAGACGGCCTCTTAAGCAATGGCATGCTGGTATGAAGTAATTACTGAGAAGTAAGTTGAGGTGTTATGTTTGATCTCTTGTGGTCTTTTCTATCTGTTTCAGTTTGCCTCCATGGTAACAGTTGCTATTTTTCCAGTCTGATTATGATCCAGCTCTCAGCATTTTCTTTTAATGAGAGCTATTCTTTGGTTAGATGCAATGTCACTTACCATCATTTAGTTGGATTAAAAAGACAATAATCCTGAAATTAATAAATTTTCCAAAACTGATCTGCAGATAATTTTGTACTTAGTTATGATTTGAATTACTACCCTTTTTCATTTTATGTACTTGACTGTCATAATAAATATTTTCTTATTTACTTACACAATGCCTTTAAACACTTTGAGGAAGATAATTACCTAATGCTCATGTTTTGGCTTTATATCTCTGAGATTTCAGCTTCATCTGAGGGGAAAAAGAGGCATGAAGAATATGAAGTTCAGTTTTACATTATCGCACAGTGTTTTCCTTGTTTAATAAGATATTTTTAGAAGTTAATTTCTCCATTTTTTCTTTCATACTCTCCCCAGATATATCATAATAGTAGCCATGTCTCCTGTGAGAATAGGACTTTTTGTTCAGATGCCCTAAATGTGAGTCTCACCACTGCCGGCTACTAGCTGAGTCGTTCTGGTTAAGGTGCGCAACTTCGCCGTTCTCCTCTTCCCTCCTCCGTATTGCTTAGGATGCTCACTCAAAAACTACCTGGGGCAGTTCCGAGCAGAGAGCAAGAACTGAGCACAGTGACACAAGGCGTCGCTCTCTCTTTGTTGAGACAGAAGGAATGAAAGCTTGGATCATCCAGGACTTCGCAAGAATCACACATACCTTCTAATTTCATATTTTTACTTACGTTATTGAAATAATACTTTATAGACCTGATTTGGATGCATGGAGAAGGACACCATGTTTGGTGAAGCAGAGGGTCGGGAAGAGAAGGAAGGCCCTCGATGAGATGACGCAGTGACTGCATCTGTGGGCTCAGGCCTGGGAGCCACTGTGAGAATGTCACAGACCCTGCAGTGTCTGGTGCCCTTGTGCATGGGGTTGCTAGGGGTCAGGGCTGACTTGATGGCACTCAGCAACAAGAACATGAACATGTTACAATAAGGACAAGTGTTTAAAGAGTTGGAGGAGAAAACTTCTGAGCAAACTTTTCTGCTTTCACGTGAAATTTAATAGTGACGTGTGTGTAGCATTCAATATTGAAGAAGGTTTTTTTGCTTGAAAGATATAAAATCATGATTTTGAGTATTTCATTATCCTTATTAAAAGTGAAACATACATTACACACATAAAAATTGAGAACACCTATTACCCTGTGCTTTTATGATTGTAAAAGAAATGACACTCAAGTCTAGATCAATGGGAAGAGAATTTCAATTATATACCAGTCAAGAAGATAAGAAACTTATAAAGATTTCACTTTTTTTCACAGTAATTGAATGGCTATGCAATTTCAGTTTTCCCCTGCAACTATACAATTGAAACTTGGTTATGGGATGGAAAAAGAATGAAATGATTTAAGCTTAACTTTTATCCATTTCCTCCTTCTACAGAAATTATATACATTGTATTTTTATATTGCTATTGAGGGAAATGCAGTATTAAAATATGATCTATTGAGTATAATATTGCATGCAAAATATATATTCTAATTCTGTTAATTTAATTAAAATATAAAATATTTTATGAAGAACTTATATTAAAAGTTCTTGATAGGGTTGCAAAGTATAGGAGAAAGCCCTATGGATGACATAATCATTGTTAATCAAAAGCACTCAGGAACCTGGAGGAAGGAATATATGACCAGTTATTGTTGAGCCAATTCCGGCTCGTGGTCAAAGTCACGTGTTGCAGAGTATGGCGGTGGCCTTCCAGAAATAGATCACTATACCTTTCCTCTGAGGAATTTCTAAGTAGATTCAGCTGTTTCGTTAGTGGTTAAAAGTTTAGCCGTTTGCACAAACCAAGGATTATGCATGAGGCTAAATTAAACAGTATAGCTACTAGGGTTCCCGTTAATACACGCATAGGATTATTCCAAACAAAAACATGTTAGACATGTCTCTGTGACCAGCGATGGCTGTGGCAAGTCCTTTCATTCATACACTTGACTTTAACTAACAAAGGTACTTTTAAAAGGTCCTACAAAAATACCAGCTTTCAAGGGAATCTGCTGGGTCAGTTAAAATCTGAGCTCAAAAAGTGATAGTGACAGATTTGGGGCTCAGAAAGGGTAATCTGGGCAGATTTTCTCAGTAGACATAGGAGAATCACGGGATTATGCTGAAGACATTTTAACAAAAGGAAGACTGCATGAGTGAGAGAGAGAGGCCAGGATGTTACACTGAGGGATTTTTCCCCATCAGAACAATATCTGCTCATTCTTTAGGGTATCAAGGGCTATCCTAATTGTAGGAAACCTTAACCCCTCTACCTTCCAGCCTTTCTTTTGAGCCCTCAGATTTCCTTTGGTGTGATATAAATCAAAGAATGCAGAATTCTATGAGGGAGGAGTTGGAGAGACAGACACACCTTCTAAAGTGTCTAGATCCAGATGGAGGGTGTGTTAGTCCAGGTAGACTAGAGAAACAAATCCATAGAAACTCATATGCATATGAGTTGGTTTATATAAAGGGTAATTGTACATTAAGAAAGCATCCTGACTCAGTCTAGTCCAAGCTCATAAATTTGATATTAGCCCATAAATCCAATATTAGCCCATATGTCTGATACCAATCTATAAAGTCCTCTTCAAACTCACTAAACACATGCAATGACACCAAATGCGGGAGGATCACAAGCCAGTGGGTAGAAATTTTTTGGTTCCAGTGGTGTTGTAAGCATCTCAGCACTGGCAGGGGTCTCTATGAGGCTTCTCTAGCTTCAGAGGTCTGGTTGCATCAGCGTAGGTCCATGTGGCTTTTCCCGCACCAGGCATGTTCCTTATGTCTTGTCATCTACAATGTCTCCCAGGGAGTGTGCTGAGGGAGGGAGAGAGAAAGGGAGGGAGAGAGGGAGGGGAGAGAGATAGAGAGAGAGAGAGACAGAGACAGAGAGACAGATGTCTCCTGCCTCCAAGGAAGAAATACTGATTTCCCAGAATTCTCAGGAGAAGGCCATGCCCACACAGAGGCCTCATTGGTTATATCTTGATTGACAGGCCATACTCCACCCCTTCACTCTTAATCTTCTCAAGTCCCAAATTGACACCAGATTATGTAATTACCACAGACTACCACTTGTCAATTTGACACTTTAACATAACTCTAGCGATATATAATTTTTCAAACAAACAATAATAAAATCATATCTGTACCTAACAGGATAAAACTAAAATGTATATAATTCAATATGTGCCCTTCTCACTTAAACATCACAAAATAAAAAAATATCCTATGCCTAACAATTGTAGTTAAGTAACAACCTACACCTTAATGCTCCCACCTATGAAAGTTGGTAAGCCCAAGACTTCATGCCTTTATCCACCCCATTTTGGGTATCCAATTTCTATACTACCAACTTACATCAACCCAGTGCTTTCAGGAGACAATAATATTCTTTGATGTAAAGAATCGTCATACCAGTTGGAACCTTGTGAAGTCTGCATCCATAAGCAAAGTCAAACCAAGACAAGTCATCCACAAAGTCTGCAGCAATATACACCAGTTCACAGGCTCAAATATTTTCTCGGCATTTGGTCAGTTTCTGGTTCACTCAATGTGGGCTGCCTCAGCCTCACCAGGGTGTCCATTGGTTGTCTTGCCTTAGACCATGGTGCCATCACAAATTCTCAACAAACCTAGCCCCTTGTGTTAGGTAATGAACTTCAGACCAGTCAACCCGCTCTCATTTTCTCCTCCAGTTCCTTGTAAACCAGGTCCGCAGATGTCAGTGGCCAGACTCAACTCGTCTCTTCATTGCTGTATTTCTCCCACTTCCACTCAACAAGTGGATTCAGGGGGTCACCTAGCAAACATTTCAGCCTGCCCACAGGCTCCCTTTAATGTTCAGTCCTAGATAGGAGTTTTCTTCATGGTTCCAGATTTTTTCCAGCTTCTAATAAAAACCACTAGTTCAAGATTTCCAAAAAACCAAAGAGTTCCTCTTTCTTCAATCTGTCAATTGTCCACAGCCAAGTCTCTTGGAACACAGATGTCCTGAATACTACAAAAGACTGGGTGGGGCTCATTTCTTCAGAGGTTTCTTTGCAGGAGTGTCTTAATTCCATTTAAGGATCTGATTTTAATGTCTGAAGACAAGTAGGCTTACAAGCTCTCTATTTTCATACTTCCCAATAAGAATAAGCATCTCTATCAATCATTATATATCAATAAAAAGCAGAAGAAATCAGTATAAACTAAGTAGAATCAGCTACTAAACTCAATTCTTAAAACAGTCAAGTTCAATCCTTATATAGCTTATCTAAATCCTTATCTAAACTATTCTATTGATACAACAATATGGTATTAGGTCTCTGAGAGTATCAAGCCATGAGTAAGTTTTCTGTCAGCCACTTTGACCATCTGTCAGGCATTTTTCCTAAGCAGCCTGGTCTCTGAGAACTTCAAATGGTGATTTCTATCCCTGAGCTCAAAATATACATTAACAACATTAATTTTTGCCATTTCACACAGGAGTAACCAAAGACTATAATCAAACAAAATAATCAGAAGTTAAACTTCTCATGTCCTTCCCAGAAAACAACCCAGTTAACTTCATGGACATACTGACCTCTGGCTAGCCCAAGAAGAAACACTACCTTGATGCAGAGGTCAAACAAACATCCACGCTCCATCTTTATGATTTGTTTCTCTAGTACCCCACTCCCAACGTACCATAATGTGTTAGTCTGGGTAGACTAGAGAAACAAATTCATAGAAACTCATGTGTATAAGAGAGAGGTTTATATAAAGGGTAATTTAAAAAATAATTTTATTGGGGGCTCTGACAACTCTTATCACAATCCATCCATCCATCCATCCATTGTGTGAAGTACATTTGTATATTTGTTTCCATCATCATTTTCAAAACATTTTCTTCTACTTGAGCCCTTGGTATCAGCTTCTCATTTCCCCCCTCACTCTCCCATTCTCCCTCCCTCATGAACCCTTGATAATTTATGAAATATTATTTTTTCATATCTTACACTGACCAGTGTCTCCCTTCACCTATTTTTCTGTTGTCCATTCCCTTGGGAGTGGGTTCTATGTAGATCATTGTGATTGATTTCCCTTTTCTCCCTCAACCTTCCCCTTACCCTCCTGGTATCGCTACTCTCAATATTGATCCTGAGGGGATTCCTGGATTCCCTGTGTTTTCATCTCTTATCCCTCCCAGTGTACATGCTCTGGTCTAGCTTGATTTGTAAGGTAGAATTGGGGTCATGAGAGTTGATTGGAGGAAGCATTGAAGATCTAGAGGAGAGTTGTATGTTTCATGGTGCTATACTGCACCCTGACTGACTGGTCATTTCCCTGCCACCCTTCTGTAAGGGGATGTCCAATTATATATAGATGAGCTTTGGGTCTCCACTCTGCTGTCCCCCTCATTCACCGTGATATAATTTTTTTCTGGGTATTTGATGCCTGATACCTGATCTTATCGACACCTCGTGATCACACAGGCTGGTGTGCTTCTTCCATGTGAGCTCTGTTGCTCCTCAGCTAGATTGCTGCTTGTTTATCTTCAAACCTTTAAGACCCCAAATGCTAACTCATTGATATCCTGGCACCATCAACTTTGTTCACCACATTTATTTATGCACCCACTTTGTCTTCAACGATCCTGTTGGGAAGGTGAGCATCATGGAATGTCAGGTTAATAGAACAAAGTATTATTGCATTGATGGAGTACTTGAGTGGAGGCCCAATGTCCATCTGCTACCTTAATTCTTAATATATGTACATAGATCTATTTCCCCATCATCATATATAAATATAGTTGCATATGTACATGCCTGTATTTAGACCTCTATAAATGCTCTTTGCCTCCTAGTTCCTTCTTCTATTTCCTTTTACTTTCATGAAGAATAATTGTACATTAAGACAGCATCCCAACCCAGTCTAGTCCAAGCCCATAAATCCAATATTAGCCCATTTGTCTGATATCAATCTATAAAGTCTTCTTCAGACTCACAAAATATGTGCAATGACGCTGAATGAAGGACAATCACAGGGTAATGGGTAGAAAGTCTTTGGATTCAGTGGCATTGTAAGCATCTCAGCACTGGCTGGGGTCTCTACATGGCTTCTCTGGCTTCAGAGGTCTGGTTGCATCAGGGAAGGTCCAAGTGCCTTGCCAGCTCCAAGCACTAATGTAGTTCCATGTGTCTTGTCAGCTGAAATTTCTCTCAGGGAGTGAGTAGAGTGAGAAGATGTCTCCCACCTCCAAGGAAGAAAAATAGGCACTCCCAGAATTCTCAGAAGGCCATGCCCACACAGAGGCCTTATTGGTTATATCTTGATTAGCAGGCCAGACTCCACCCCTTCACTCTTAATCCTTTCAAGTCTCAGATTGACACCATGTTGAGAAACAATAGCTTCCTCTTTTGATAATTTGATTTTAATAAGTTAGATGTCTGCTCTTGCATTTCTTAGAGAAATTAAGATGGTTGGTCCTGCAATTGTGATTTCCCTTCTAGTCATTTTTAAAATTTTTAAATGATAACATCATCCATGTATTTGCTTATGTAAGAAATCTGTGAATCATTTTTCACTTCTTTCTTTTATTGCTTGCAATTTATCAACCAAGTTCTGCTACTAAAATTTTCCTAATACTATCCTCATCTCTCCATTTCTATTGCAGCTGCTCTCATACTACAGTACTTTCCCAAACTGATCTCTACTTTTGTGCTTCCTAATCTACTCCTACTGAAAGTTCAAAACCCAAACCAAAAATAGCCCACAGCTATCAAAGGGATTTTAATTCATAGCAACCTTGTCAGACAGCTGGGAACTGCTCCGCAGGGTTTCTGAGGCTGTGCGTCTGCACATAAGCAGGCGGCCTTCCCTTCTCCCGTGGAGCGCCAGAGGCGTTTAGAATGTGGACCTTTGGTTGTGCAGGAGCAGCCCACGGTATGTTCCCCTCTGCCACCAGTGGATCAAGGGTTTCTTATTCTCTACATCGAAGGATATTATTTGGAAAAATCTGGTGATAGCTGTATCTTTATTAAAACTCTCTAAAGTCTTCTAATTCCTTCATAAAAAGTTAAAAATACTTACTGCGGCCTACCATGCCTTGTCTGATATTTCCTCTCCCAAACCAGGCTCCCGGGTGGCTAGTGGGGGCGAGTTGGGTAGCTAACCTCAAGGTTAGCATCTTGAAACCACCAGTGGCTCCGACAGAGTGAGGTGGGGCTTTCAATATTGCAGGGAAGCGTTACAGGGCAGGACGCTCATGACAGTGAGTCTGGATACCGAGCTCCTGTTAAAACATTCTTCATTTTGACGCTGCACAGCTGAACATTTTCTACTTAGATATTTTCACCCATGCTCTTCTGTCTTAGATCAACATATGCTTCATACTTTTTTTCCCCCATAGCCACCGAGGTGTGTTATCTTTGGGTCTTATATAAAGCGATGCTGGCTCCTGGAGAATGTTCCCGAACTCTTAGTTGAAGATCAAGTTCCTTGGTGATAGTTAATAGTATCTGATTTTCCTTCTTTGTACTTTATATGATTATAATATTGTTGTTATTCTAGAGTAGCTTACTTTATGTCTGCCGTCCTCGATGGTTCTGTGTTCCATGAAGGGAGGGGTCCTTCAACACCTTAGCACTTTCACTCAATTCCATGTTTAAAACCTAAAGACACTCAATGTCCTTTGAATGCTTGTTAAAGGAAACAGTAGGCTAGCCTGATAGTCAGAAAAACTGAGTTTGACCATGTCTGCCAGTAAACAGCCATGCCACTTTGACTAAAGAGCTTCTGGCATATCTCCTAGTTCTCCTTTCTCATGATAACAGAATTTCACAGGCGCAGACTCTGCTCAGGTGGGCTTCTGCTCAGGTGGTCTCTCCCTGATGAGCAGGAAGTTTGATTAAAAAAAAAAAAAGACAGCCCAGCCCCGGGATGAGGAAAGCATTGCTGTCACATCTCAACCATCTTTGCCTGTGGGTTGATTTTTGTCCAAATTCTATATACAGTTTAACATAACACATACTTCTTATAAGGTTTGTTAATAAAACTAGAAATCCTTCGCCTGCTTCTTCCCTTTCCTTCCCTCTCCCGGAGCAGCAGCGTGTGCCTTCTCCTAAGCCAGAATTCAGAACCTGGACTCAGCCTCCCACTCTGCTGACCAAGACATCGGTCCTGGAAGAAGTCTGGCCACAGACTTGTCTTGGAGACATGAATGGAGAGTCTTCATGTTACGTTCTTTGGCTTTGTTGTCAGGAGACCCCAGGCTCTGGAGGAGGGCCCTGGGCTTGGTAAAGTGGAGGGGACCTGAACCGAGGAAGGCCTTCAATGAGATGGGTTGAGACAGTGGCTGTAACAGTGGGCTCAAGCACAGGAACAGTTGTGAGGATGGCACAGGGCCTGGCGGTATTTTGTCCTGTGGTCCAGAGGGTCCTAGTAGGCAGTACTGACTCAGTGGCACTTACCAACAGCAACATCGTGCTGGCAAAGAAGACTGACAGTACTACAGACTGTCAAAAGAACAAACAGATCAGTCTTGGAAGAAGCGCAGTCACAGTAAGCACAGCTTGGTAGAGGCGTAGAGGGTGAAACGCCAGCTCGTGTACTTTGGACAGGTTGTCAGGAGAGACCTTCCCCTGCAGAGTGACCTCATGCTTGGTCATTCTGCCTCACACAGTGGCTGCGTCAGTCGACTCAAACATAAGAACAATCGTGAAGATGCACCGGACCGGGCTTGCCGCACACAGCACTCATAGGGTTGATATGAGTCTGCACTCATCTGGCGGCACCTAGCAACAACAATAAAGAGTGAAAGGGTCAACACCCGTTTATTAAAGCCATCGTGAGCGACACACCTGGCATAGTAGCACTGGTTGACTAGATGGGCAGTCATTCATTCCCCTGACTATTGTGTTTAGTAAAGTTCTTATTCCCTGGTGTGAACAAACTATTTTAGGTACACAGAGCTCCTAGGCAACCCCACGAGGGCTCCATCCATTCTATTATTTTAAAAATAGATTTATTGAGATATAATTTACAAAACACATAGCTCACCCCTTTGAAGTGTACAATTCAACCATTTTTTTTGTATTTCTAGAAGTTGTGCAACCATCACCACGATAAAATTGTAGAACACATTTGTCTTTTCAGAAGGAAACATCCTATCCAGACTAAGCAGGGGAGGGGCTGAGAGTAACATCCCCTCCCCTCCCTAGTCTCCGGCCCTGCCAACCTCTTACTCTTTGTGTCTATAGATGTCCCTTTTATATCCATTTAATACAAGTGAAAGAGCGTCTGTGTTTGAGTGTGCGTCTCCCTTCACTTACAGCCGCGATTCCCAGGTTCATAGTACAGCGCGCAGGAGGGCGCCATTCCATGTGGTTGCTGACTAAGTGCACCGGGCTGCTCACACTTCATTGAACATTTAGGATTTGATTAGCATTTTGGTTGTTTGCACTTCTTAGCTGTTGTGAAGAATTCTGTTAGGAAGATTCTTGTACATGCTATTTTTTTCTGGACACATGTTTTAATTTCTTTTGGGTACACCCAAGAGGAGAATAGCTGTAATATTTGGTAACTCTGTATTTAATATTGTAAGGAACGGAAGAGGAGATTCTGGAAGAGAAGTTTGAGCATCAAGGACTGCCTGGATGTGCCACTCTGAAACCTTCTCAGATGTGACAGGGAGCTGAGACCCGCAGCTGGGGTGGGTGACCACTTAGATCTCTGGGTTTCTATCATGGACCACCACTTTGGGCTGTTCACACAGGTAGAGTTCGTTCAAAAGCCTTATTTATGATAAGTGATTTGGGAGACTGAGAAGACAGTAGAGATTAGTCTGTACTCTGAGGGTTTTACTTTGCAGAATTTGATGCATTTCTATCTTTGCTGCAAATGAATACATTCTGGCTCATAGTGACCCTATGGGGCGGGTGGACCTGCCCGGTGAGCTTCCGAGACTAACTGTTCAGGGAAGTAGAATGCCCATCCTTCTCCAGAGGAGCTGCTGGTGGTTTTGAACTGATTACTCTGCCGATTATAGCCCAAAGCAGAACCACTAATCCTCCAGAGCTCCTACATTCTATATTAGTACCAGTGATTCGGGTAATAATGCTCTGTTTTAAAATGGAAAACTTATAAATGTTAATTGTTAACATTGGATAAAGAGCTTAAACAATGAAAAAGTCTTCATCTTCTTGTATGGAAAGGGACCTGTTAAGAATTAGTCTTTCAACTATTTTATTGGCAGGAGGGGCTGATCTTCATTCATTGTATTTCTGTGGGCATTAGCCTGTGTGCTCAGAAGTTACTTAAACACTCAAAATAGGTCATTCAGTGCCTCCCGCAGTCCCATTTGCTCATGTATTCTAGAAACGCAGTTAGAAGCCGCAGGGCTGAGATTACAGCTTTGAGAATCTGGTTTCAGTTTCTATCTTCTTATAACTCTCTATTGATTTTTCTCTAGAAAAGGCAACAGAATGATTAAAAATTATAGGCTCTTAGGGAATTCATCTTGGTCCAAGATTGGCCATTTTACATGTGTCTGTTGTTCACACATCTATCCCATGAGAGAATGTTCTACCCAAAACGAGCGGTAAGACATTAGGAGACGGGTGATTCCTCTTGATTATTTTGCTTTTTGCTTCTAACACAATTCACGGACATTTCCTTTCTGCTGCCGGGGTGTTATTGAGTTGACTGGGAAATGATAGATAGGATTTTTACAGTAAATACATTAATTCATAAGCAATTTTCCATCACTATGTGATCATGATTTCTCTGTCCCTAATTGCAAGGATGTCTTTCACTGTTGATGGTCTTCTTAGCTACCAGAGAACTAACAGGAGGAGGAAAAAGTTTGACTTTGGTATATAACATTAATACTAATGAGAGTCATCAATTAAGATAATGAGAACTGCTTATAATTTATGGATAATTGCCTTATGTATAAGAACCATGATGAATATCATCATTTATATCTGTCAGATTATTACTATAGCTTTTATTTTATCACTAACTTAAATTATGGTCAAATGTGCATATGTTCTTTGCGTCTGTGTCTAAAATATTAAACTTTAATATTCCCTTCTTTCATCATAATTTATCCTTCTATGTTAATAATCTATTCAAGGTCCTTAACTCTTTGAACAATATAAAAACACATAGTGTAATATATAAATTATGTATAAATAGAAATGTAGTTTTATATATATACATACACACATATATGCACACATCTCTGCATATGTTGAACCCCAGTGGTGCTGTCAGGTCAACATTGGACTGCTAAATATCAAGTCTGCAATTCAAATCTAGCAGTTGACCTTCAGGATAATGAGAGGCTATCTGCTCCCATAACGATTTACACTTTGGAAACTCCTTAAATGAGTCAGACTTGACTTGATGGTATTGGGGGTATGCTGTAATATCTCGATTCCTTCTCAGCCAAACTTTGAAGACAAAATTTTCTGTGTTTATATTCTTTTTATTCTTCTACTTACAAAAATGTTATTTTGACTACATTGCATCTCATAGGTCTAAAGTTTCTAGTTATCTCATAACTTCCAAATGTAATGGGTATCTTTAGACGCAAGCTCTGTACCATTAGAGAATATTGCACTTCCTTGGAAGCCACATGTACTCCCTATAAGATGTCTAGACTGTTGAATTTTTAGATGTAATTTCCTCAATTTTGAATCTTTGTTTAGTTTCTGAGTTTCTTTCCTGGAGTCTTGTATTTAGGACTTCATGCCTTGCTTTGTCCTTATGGTTTGATGATTTTGTTATTGAACACTCTTGACGTTGACACTGGCTTTTCTCCCACGGTCTACCTCTTCCGTCAACTTGGATTCAGCTGTCTGTTACATACAGGCCACTTCTCCCTCATGGAAGCTCCTGGACAGTTATCTTCAAACTTATCTAAAGCCCACCGCTCCTTACTAGTCAGCTTCCTCCACCTCCTTCTTCTCACCACTCTCACTGGTATATTCTAAAAGGCAATCTGGCCATTATTTGATTAGAATTCATTTCTATGCTTCTCCACTCTTTCTACTAAGACTCATGATGGGTGATATTCTGTGTGTGAGGAATATAATGAAAGTTGAAAAACTGGCTTGAATATTAGTTCTAACTTCACTCCATCCTCCACCACCCAACACACACACTTTTAGAACACAGTTTAGAATTTAAGTAAGAAGACAGTAACAGGAAAATTATTGGAGCAAGATTATTCATCATTTTAGTTAAATAGTGTCCTTGTATTGATCATAAAAGTTACATGGTTTCTATGTGTCTTTATTTCCTAGGTCTACCGTAAAAAAGGGGAACTTTTCTAATATAATACCTAAAATTATAAAGACCATCAGGGAATAAAATAAGGACAAGTTTGGAGGCATCAATGCCTTATGAAACATAACTGAAAAAATGCAAGCAACTCAAGACTAACTAGATAACAGACTCTTAAAACAGACACATGTGCATCAATAGATTCTGTGCCAGCATTACCAGCAAAATTAAACACACACACACACGCGCGCACACACACACACACACACACAGAAAACAGAAACGAACAAATGGTCACAAGAGTGTAGAAAGACTGGGACTTCATACACTGCTAGTGGAGACTGGAAGATCGTATAAAATGGGGTGGTGCTTCCTTAAAAATTTGGAAACAGAAATACCATATTGATCTCACAATCCCTATTTGGTATCTAAAACCAAAACCAAAAAATAGCAACCCAAACCAAAGTCACTGCCATCAAATCAATTCTAACTCCTTCAGAGGTTCTGAGGTGACAAATTGTTATAGGAGCAGACATCTTCAGTATTCTCTTGCAAAGTGGCTGGTGGGTTTGAACCCGGAGCTCATGGTTGGCAGGCCAACATCTAACCTATAGCACCACCAGGAGTCCATTCTTAGGATGTGGCTTAGAGACATATGTACACTCATAGTCACTGCAGCACGATTTACAATAGCAAAAGTATGAAGACAGCCTAAATGCCCATTGATGGAAGAATGGACATAACCGAGTTACGGTCCAGGAACACAATGGCATCCTATAGCACACTGCAGAACAAAGATGACACTGCCAAATGCCTCATAGCAAGGATGCACCTGGTGGACATCATGCTGAATGAAATAAGTCATTCATATAAGAAACCGTTCACAAAACCACTCTGATAAAATGTCAAGACAAGCTTTGCTCCTCAAAGGAAGCATTCTTTGATGGTTAACCGGGGGTGGGGGGGGGTGGGGGAGAGGAGAAAGAAGAGGAAATCACTAACTAGAGAGTAGACGTATATTAAGTAGAATGAAAGGGAAGCCAGCATAGAATATAGAGGAACTCAGCAAATGATGGTATAGACAGGAGAAAGCCCCAGGAGGACGCAAGAGTCAAAGGCAATAAAGGTAAATATTGTTATGTGCGCACTTCTGTGATAACTAGGACCTATGGAAGAATGGGTGTGGGAGGGAGAATGGGTTTATATCCACAGAAATATATAGATTTGACCGGATAGTTACATGTGTGTATTAACTTAGTCTATGAATATATTCAGGAATGTGGTAGAGCATACCAGGGGAAAAGTTATGAAAACTTTTTAGGCAAAACCAAACAATTTGAGGAAATGAGTGGATGAGCCTGAGGCCCAGGACAATAGACGCAGGGAACACCTAGATCAATTAACCGGTATGAAAACAATGATTTGCACCCTACTTTTGTGAGCAGCATCTGGGATCTCACCGTTTCATGAGCTCCCCCATCTAGATGCAGCTCTTTGCTTCTTCTGGCACAGAACAAAGAAGAGAGAATAAGATCAAAGGCACATGGAAACAATTCTCCCTGTGGACAATGAACTGCAGGAGCTAGAACCCCACAACACTATAACTACAAAGAGCTAGATGGTGCTTGGCTATTACGACTAACTACTCTGAAAGGTGTTACATCAGAAAGTCATGGATAGAGTAGGAGAAAAATAAAGAACAATGAGATAGTTATTGTGCCAGCCTGGCCAATAAACACAGGTGGGATTAATTGAAGGGCAGAGAGATAAATACCTCGGTGAGCCTCGCCTTTCTTGTCTCTCACTCTTTGATCATCGGACCAGTGTGCGGCTGCCTTGCTTGTTCTGTGCCTCCATTTACAGGCTACACTACCTGTGGGACGTGTAGCCTGTGGACTGTGTCGCTGTAAGCTGAGGGCCCTTTAAGACCACACGATTGAAATTTCCATCTCTTGAGCTGGGGACTGACTGTTGCTGACCTGGCTGACAGTTGGTGACCTGCCTTGCTATTTGCTGCCTGTGCTGGGATAGCCTAGTTCTCTCTACAGAGGACTACCTGACGGCCCTCAAGACTTGAAGGACTACTTGTGTCTCACAACTCTCTCACAGGAGTGAGTTCCACTGAGCCATTTGTACTGCTTTATAATTTAACAGTTCATTTCTTGTGTTATATATCTAACTATCTTTATAAATATATATTTATATAATTATATATATATAAATTATCAGCAATCTGGTTTTATCTCTCTAGAGAACCCTAATACAAACAATGTTTAAAATTACAAAAGATACCAGGTTTCCTGGTCCAGTGGAGACTGGTGGCATCTCCAAGATTTTGGTCCCTAGACACCCTTCAAATCTAAACCAACTCATTTTGGTGGCTCAAATTTTATCCAAATGATATGCAAATCTATAAAAGAATTTATAATGAATGAAATACACACATTCTAGAACAATCAACCATTTGAGATAAAAAGAGCAACATTTACCCAAGAACAAAGTTCAGAAGGTTTAGGAAAGATGGAGGGATGGAAATAGGAAACTTTGAGAGGAAGTGTGTTAAGTGATGTTACAGTGTGGGGATTGCAACAAAATGTTTAGAAATTATTGAATAGAAAACTGATTTGCTCCTTTAAGCTTTTCCCTTATTCATAATAAAAAGGAGTTTTTTTAATGAGGTCATATTCATAGGTACAGGTATTAGGAATTCACATACTTTTCTGAGGAACATCATTTATTACATAACATTATTGTAAATGACATATTTGGGGGAGAAAATGGCAAAAATTATTTCAGCATTGTGCATTTGTTAGCATTTCCTTAAATCCTGCTTATTAAAGATTTCTTTCATAAAATTTGTTTTATGTCACTGCACTCCCCTCGAGAGAGGTAAGGAAAGCTTCAGATGGAATTTCTAGAATGTAAAGCAGAGTAAAATTCCTCCGTGGTAATTAAATGTCTCCATCATTTCATAATGACTTGTTACTCTATTCATTACAGCCTTTAGGAAAGGGTACAATCCAGCACAGAGGGGAGGGGGGCACATTGAAGGCAAAGAAACATATTTTAGAAAGATTCCAGAAATCCTGTCCTCACAGAACCAACCACACTGTCAATTCCTGCACCCTCCTGGCAATTGGTATTATGTTCAGCCCATCGCTACAGCCACTGTGTCAATCCATCATGTCAAGGGTCTTCTTTTTGCTGCCTCTCTACTTTAGCAAGCATGACAGTTTTCTGGTCTTTCCTCATAACCTGTTCTAAGTATTTGAGATAAGGTGTCACCATCCTCAATTCCAAGGAGCACGCTGGTTGTGCTTCTTCTGAGATAGATTTGTACATCTTTACAAGAGCAGAAAGCCTCGTCTTCCTCCCTGGGAGCAGCTGGTAGCTTTGAATGGTTGATTTAGTGGTTTGCAGTTCATCTGGTAAACCCACTTCTGAGAAAACATGTTGCCTTGGCGGGTAGTAGTTAAGACATGGATTATTATGCTAGCTGGCCTGCAATATAAATTTTGATTCTTCTACTGATTCGCTGTGTAGCCTTGGCAAATACTTTACTCCAACTGTGCTTTTGTTTCACCCTCGTTTGTAAAATACAGACAATAATAACACCGCATGGGCAGTTGGGAGGACCGCATTGAATTAATATAATAACTCACTTTGATTAGTGCTGAGCATATGGCCAGCAACATCATCATAAGGATAATCATCATCATTGTTATCATTGTTTGGCAGGGCAGAGGATAGACCTTGGAAGTCCTGGCTGCCTGAAGAGAGAAAGAGCCAAGGAGAGAAAGTAATGATGCGCGGCGAAGCACCAGACCCTGGAGACAAGCTAAAGGGGCCCGCAGTTTTGCACGAACTTGGCAGCTTCCTCTGCTGCTCCCCATAAGACTCCGTGAGTTTTATTGCTGTGTGACATGTGTGATGGGGTACCTCCCCCAAACGGATTTTTTTTTCAAACATTCTATTTATTTATTTTTTACAAAACAACCATATCACTTTCAAAGTACTCTCCATTACAGTTAATATATTTGTCAAATTGGTGATTCCATTCTTGAAAACACTTTTTCACACTCATCTGTTTGGATGGCTGACAGCACCTCCCTCGGTTTTTTCTTCACCTCTTCTACTTCATCAAATCGCTGCTCTTTCATGTCCCTCTTCATTCGCAGAAATAGAAAGAAGTCACACAGAGCAAGGTCAGGTGAGTAAGGTGCGCGGGGCAAGTGAGGCATGTTGTTTTTCGCTAAAATCTGGCAGACTGAGATGGCTGCGTGAGCAGCTGCATCATTGTGGTGGCAAATCCGGGTCCCCATCTGCCATAAACCAAGCCTTTTTTGTTGCACACTGTTACGCAATCTTTTCAGAACCGCTAAATAGAAAGCTTGATTAACAGTCTGATCTGACAGAACAAACTCCAAATGCACTATCCCCCTCACAAAAACACAAACGAGCATTGAGCTTTTTGGGATACCCTCTCATGCAGGTATATTAGGGGATCAAAAACCCTAGTGATGTACACCTTCTTTAGAATAATCAATCATTTCAGATGAGAATGGCAGTGTCACCAAGGACGAAGGTCAGGAAGATTAGGAAGGAAGAAGAAACGGAAGGCGAGCACAGAGGAAGTGGGGTAAGTGACATTACATTGTGTGGATGGCAATCCATGACACAAAGCAAAATCTGATTTGCCCTGTAAGCCTTCCCCTCACTCACAATAGGAAACTGTAAGGAAAGTTTGTCACCGGCCACAATTAATATACAAAAAAATCTTTTTAAAGGCTTGATAATTCAGAAATATGTATTGTGAGAGTTGATTTGATCATTTAATAAAATTAAAAATGGGAATTTAAAGTTTCAGTGACTTTCCCCCTCCTCTACATTAGAGATCATCAAAATATATTAATGAATTTAAAATTATGTGTATCATAAAAGATAATTCATGTAGCTGCTAAACGAAATTTATAATTCACTTATATAAGACTTGTTGCTATTCAGTCAATTCCAACTCATAGCAACTCTGTAGACAGTAAATTTGCTCCATAAGGATTCCAAGCCTGTAATATGGATAGAAGTATCTTTTTTCCAGGAGTATTTTCAAAGGATGACCTTTGGGTTTGCAGTAAAATACTTTAAAAAATGTACAAAAAGGGGGTGGGGAAGGCTGTTGAGTAGATTTTGACTCCGAGTGACTATAGACAGAGTAGAATGGCCCCAGTGTGTGCATGGCAGCGCCCTTCCACACCCGCCATGATTGGGCGGTGGATTCACACAGCCCACCTTGGTGTTCGCCGCCTGCTCTTAAACATTGGACCACCCGCTCCTTACATTACTTATATCGGCACCTTGTGATTCGAAACCCGAAACAATTAGTTAAGACTATTTCTATATTAAAAGAATTTTCTATAAGAAGCAAAACAAGTTTCAGGAACTTTCCACCTATACATGACTCAGATCTACTCGTATATTGATTGAATGGAAACTGAGCCATAGGGTGATTTCCTTTGCAGACCTGAAGGGTGACTAAAAACCATAGTGTTAGGGATTATACCAGTCTCTATCTGACCAGAAAAAATGATGTTAATTTTGCTCCACATTTCCCTGACCTCTTATCTAGGGACTTCTAATATGATTCCTATCAGAGCAGTTGGTCATGGTGGCTGGACACTACCTAGTTCTCTGGTACTAGGATCGTGGAAACGGATTTCTCTGTGGACTATTAGTGCATAGATTTTCTTCAGTTTTCTTTCATCTAAACAGGGAGAGATTAATAGCTGCACCATTAACATTGTTTTAATAATACCATTCCTAATATAGAGTTAAATACTCCAGACCGGAAGGAATGACCTGAAAAATATAAAATTAACTCAATCCTTGAGTATTTCCTAAAAAATAATTAAATATATTAAACTCTGCTTACCCCACATAGCCTCAATTAACTAATTTTTATTTTAACTTTTTACTGTGAATTTGGTGAAGGGTACAAATCACCAATTTTACAATCAAAGAATCATACACATTCTCCTTCATTATGACATGAACATGAAATAATTGAATATGCAAGTGCTTTTGGTGATGTTATTTCTTAGCTGTTTTATTGTTAAGTGTCATTGAGTTGATTCCGACTCACAGTGGCATTATGCACTTCAGAAAAACACACTGCTGGTACAGGTCTACATGGGGCAGGTAATGAAGCCACGTAGCAGCCTGGGACTCTGTAGGGGGCCAAGGGAAGCAAAGGCAACCCAGACTGCAGTAGAGCAGGCCTCTGTTTATTGTGACTGACTGATGAGCAGGCTGGTAGCAGCAGCAGTATTAGTAGCCACTAGAGAATGTCGCCGAAGGGCAAGGGAGTAGGTGAGAGGAGGAGGTAGAAGCGTAGTAGGGGGCTGAATAAACTTTCCAAGTCACACAGGCATTGGTGGGGAGAACAGCCAGGAGCGGGGTGGTGGCGATGAGGAAGTAGCAGTCACCGTGGGGCCTGGAGGCTGTGGTACAGCAAGGCTGCTACAAGAGCAGTTGTTGTTAGGTGCCTTCCAGCCGGTTCTGACTCACAGACTCTGTGTCCAACAGAACAAAACCCTGCCCGGCCCTGCGCCATCCTTACAGTTGTGCTTATGTTTGAGCCCACTGATGCAGCCACTGTGTCCGTCTATTTTATCAAAAGTCTCCCTCATCTTTGCTGCCTGTCTACCTTACCTAGCATGATGTCCTTCTGAAAGCACTGGTCTCTCTTGACAACAAGTCCAAAGTAAATGAGGTGAAGTCTCACCATCCTTGCTCCTATGAAACATTCTGGCTGTACTTTGTCCAAGATAAATTTGTTTATACTTTTAATATTATTTGCCAAACAATAATTCAAATACATACGTTCTTTGGTATTCCATATTAAATGTCTGACTTTCACATTCATGTGAGGCAATTAAAATACCATTGCTTGGGCCAGGCACACCTTAATCCTGAAAGTAACCTCCTTGCTTTTCAACACTTTAAAGGGGTCTTGCGTAGCAGATTTACCCCATCCAATATGTTGTTTGAACTCTTGACTGCTGCTTCCATGCGCATTGATTGTGCATGCACAGAAGATGAAATCCTGGAGACTTGTGAACTTTTCTTCATGCTACCTATTGACCAGTAGAATTTTGGTTCTCATTGCATTGAGTAGTAATCCGTGCTGAAGGATGTACTCCTTGATCTTTATCTGCAAGTGCTTCAAGTCTTCTTCATTTTCAGCAAGCAAGGTGGTGTCATCTGCACATTGCAGGTTGTTATTGTGCCTTCCTCTGATCCAGATTTCACATTCTTCTTCATATAATCCAGAAAAGAACATTTCAAAGGTCAGCTCAAGACAGTAAAATATTACAATGAACTATACAAGGACATAGAGTTAGAAAACCGGAAAGAAGAGCATGCACAGAGTATCTTAAACTGAAAGAACTCAAGAAAAAGGCAAGCTTCAAATTGAAGGATTCCATGGGTAAGAAAGCATCAAAAGAATATGGAAATACACAGACTCACTGTACCCAAAAGAACTAGTTGACATTCCAACATTTCAGGAGACAACATATGAGCAATAATCAGTGGTGCTGAAAGGAGAAGTTTAAACAGCACTGAATGCATTAGTCAAAAATCAAGGCTCCAGAAATTGATGAAATACCAATCAAAATGTTTCTACATGCTGAAGAAGCACTCACACGGTTATGCTGGGGAATTTGGAAGACAGCTACTTGCCCAACTCACTGTAGGAGATCCATATTTGTACCCATTCCAAATAAAGATGACCCAACAGAATGCTCAAATTATAGACAAATATCATTGATATGTCACACCAGTAAAATTCTAACAATTCTATCATGTGATCCTCCAACAATAGTTTCAGCAATACATTGACAGGGAACTTCCAGATGTTTTGCTGGATTCAGAAGAGGGTGTAGAACAAAAGGTATAATTGCTGATGTCAGGTGGATCTTGAGTGAAGGTAGAGAATACCTGAAAGATGTTTACTTGTGTTTTATTACCTAAACCAAGGCATTGGAATGTGTGGATCATAAACGATGGATAACCAAATAAGAATAGGAATCCCAGAATACTTCATTGTGTTCATGTGGAACATGTGAACATGGATCAAGAAGCAGTCATGGAAACAGAACAAAGGAATACTGCATGATTTAAAATCAGGAAAGGTGTGAGTCAAGGTTGTATTCTCTTACCATACTTGCTCAATCTGCATGCAGAGCAAACCATTCGAGAAACGGTTTATATGAAGACAAATGTGGCATCAGGATTGGAGAAAGGCTTATTAACAACCTGCAATATGCAGATGACACAGCCTTGCTTTCTAAAAGTGAGGAGGAATTGAAGTCTTGCTAACGAAGATCAAAGATTCAGTATGGATTATAAACTCAACATAAAAAAGATCAAAATTCTTACAACTGGACCAATGGGTAACTTCATGATAAATGGAGAAAAGTTTGAAGTTGTTAAGGATTTTGATTTGCCTGGGTCCACAATCAATGCCCATAGAAGTAGTAGTCAAGATATCAAATGATATGTTGGATTGGGTACATATGCTACACACGACCTCTTTAAAAGTATTCAAAAGCAAGGATGTTACTTTGAGGACTAAGATGCACCTGACACTTCCAATTGCTTCACATGCATGTGCAAGTTGGATACTGAATACGGAAGACCAAAGAAGAATCAAGGCAGTTGAATTGTGTTGCTGGAGAAGAATATTGAAAGGACCTTGGACTACTAAAAGGAGAAACAAATCTGTCTTGGAAGAGCTAGTGCTCCTTGGAGGCAAGGCTGGCAAGACTTCATCTTGCATACTTTGGACAGTTGTCAGAGACCAGTTCCTGGAGGAGAGCCTCATGCTAGTTAAGTGGAGGTGCATTACAAAAGAGGAAGGCCCTCAATGAGATGCCTTGACGCCATGGCTGCACTAATGGGTTCAGGCATAGAAGCAATCGTAAGGATGACGTAAGACCATGCAGTATTTGGGTCTGTTATGCATAGGGTTGGTATGGGTGGGAATTGCCTAGATGCATTGAACAACAGCATCTTCTCATTGCAAGTGTAGGGAATCTATAGGGAAAGGGAAGACTTGTAGGGGTTGGTTTATAGTATGGACGATATGTGGCATAAAAGGCAGGTTGTGGGTAGTTCTGTTTGATAATTTACTACTGACGAAATTTACCATCGTTTGTCTCTAGATAATCTTTTAGGAACTTTATACTTTTAACTTTGACATTTAGATTTCAGAAATATTTTAAGTTAGTTTTCACATCTGGTGGTAGGTATGAGCCGCGTCTCAAAGCCTTTCATCAATAAAATAATGATGGTGAGTTGAAGAGTAAACATACCTAGCTTAGAGTGATTTTGTTCTTATTCCTCCCTACTTGCCTCCCTTTGATCCTTTGCTTTCTCCCTTTTTTTCTTTTTCATTCTTTCTTTAGTTCCTTCATTCCTTTTTAAGAGCAGGGAATTGAAAGCTTTACTTTCTAAGCTTCAAATATTTTAACCAATCATGAATTCCGTTGAGACAGTAAAAAATAAATGAGTAAACCTGAATCCTATATTGTGTGTGGTTGTCTAATATCTGGGCCTGGTAAGTCAACAGGAAAGAGACTATGAAAAAAAAGATTCAAAATTTTTTCACACTTATATGAAGCAAATGTAGCTCTTTCAGACATTTTCCTATAATAGTTTAGATTACTGTTAGAAGAAAAGTATTGAAGCCAGAAATAAACAGACAGACTTTAAGTTGAGACTAATGTTTGAGAACCAGGGAACCCAGGTGCCAACTCAAGCCATTCTAAGTGGAGTAACTCATGTCACATGATAGCCCTGCACAATGCGAGACGTGAATGTGAAGTTCATTCCTCTAGCTTTGTGTGTGTCTTCCTCTTCTCAAGCCTAGGAGGAATCCAGGCTTGAGAAATTCATATAACAAAGCATGCCTGTGATTCTATTTCCCTTTAATGTCTGCTTTAATTCATATAGTTTTTGCTTAGCTCTGGCAGGTTTTTGAAGTGTCAAATCAATGAACAAAAACTCTCGAATACTGTTAAAAATAGTATAAGGAACTTTAAGTAATATTTGCCGAGCTGGGTTTATGTAATTTTCAATTTATATTTCTATCTGAACAAATTTAAGTGCATAGAAATGATGTGGAATTTCACAATATGAGTCTGTTGTGACTAATTATGTTTATAATTAATTCTATAATATATATCCTATTTTACCGAAATGGTCTCTACTGAAATGCAAATTATCACCTTGGTCTGAATGCTTCTCAATTTTCGCTAACATTTATATTGATATCAATTTACAAAGACTTGTAAAGGCAGTCTTCCTAACTTTCAAATTGGATACTTTAATTTTTATCAAGCACTAGGAAAATACATCCTTTATTATTAAAAGGCTCGGCATGTGAAGAACAATGGTAATTCTGATTGTGAAATGATTATTTCTAAATTCTTGTGAGGTTGAGAAATGCTTACAAGTTAATGAGAAATGAAAATACTGGGACCCTTGCTTTTAACATTTTAAAAATAGTCAACAGGCTTTCTTTAATTTTTCTTCTATCAGATATTTAGCTATCATGAAAGTATTATATATCATGGCCATATATGAGGGGGTCTTTAAAATTTTTTGTGGCGAGAAAAAAGTAATGGACTGTTACCACACACTTTTACATGCTGCCTTGCATGCTTTCATTCTTTGTCGTACAGAACCTGAGTTAACACTTCACTTTGCTACATCACTAGAACTTTTTAGTGTCCTCATTAATAACACAGAACCAACTATAGGTGGATTTAAAATCATCCTATGGTAAAATAAAGCAAAAGAATAAAAAAATCACATTATTCACCATAAATCTTTGAAATGACATCTAAACTACGTTCCAGAAATATAGCTATTATTTATAGATTTCAATTATAAGCACTTAAGCTAATTTTTGTAATGATGACATTAGATGAGTGTCATGTGTTTCCAGAAATTAGAAATAGCATCCTAAATTAAGCTGAATTCTTTTGAGATACCATACTCACAAGGAGACAGCATATTAGCATTTAAAATAAACTGAACATATTAAAATGTTCAGAGCTAGGTTTCAATAAAAATTAGAAAAGAGAAGTAATAAAGTTACAAGAAAACAACTTCGTTCCTACATATTGAGTAATATCTTCAGCAACTACAGCTAATTGGTCTAAGTAACAAATGAGTTAATAAAGATAGAATATAGAAATGCAGATAATTGCTTATCTTCTTTTGAAGTAGTGAGTGGTATTTCTTTTTTATCTTTTTCATTTACAAAAGGAAATATGCGAGCTATTTATGTCTGATGAATTAGTCTGAACTTCAAATGAATAAAGCAGTTTTTCTTTCTTAGCATGCTCAGTTATTAAGTATAAATGAGTAGACTCCATTTAAAAACTCTTGGAAGTCAAGCAGGGAAAGTAGAGGAATATGAGTAGTAGTGCAATACCTGGTGGGTCCGACCTGCTCCCCTTGCAGTCGGCGGCCACTGAGCCCCGGCTCATGCGTCTGAGGAAGGTGTCTTCAAGAGAAGAGTCTTTACAGCAGAGGCTTCGGAGCCCCATGGGACGAGGTGAAGGCAAGACAGAAATATCAGTTCAGAAGACTCTCGTGACAGCTTTTGGATTCCAAAGGGGTGATCTTAATTGATTCTGTCAAAGAACACAGGAAAATCACATGGACCTAGAGGGAAAAGTTTTTTTTCTTTAATTTAAATCATTTTCTTGGGGCCCATACAACTCTTATCACAATCCAAACATACATCAATTGAGTAAAGCACCCTTATACATTCGTTGCCTCCGTCTTTCTCAAAAGTCACCTTCGCTCGGGTTCCTGGAATCAGCTCATTTTCCTTTTTTCCCTCCCCCGCCCTGCCCGTCCCCCCTCCCTCATGAACCCTTAATAATTTATAAATTATTATTTTATCTTATCTACACTGCCCGGTGTCTCCCTTCACCCACTTTCCTGTTGCCCATCGCCCAGAGAGGAGGTTATATGTAGATCTCTCAGATGGGTTCCCCCTTTCTATCTTCCTTCCCTCCCGGTATCACCACTCTCACTGTTGGTCCTGAGGGGTTCATCTGACCTAGATTCCTTGTGTTTCCAGATCCCAACTGTACCACTATGCATCCTATGGTCTAACCAGGTTTGCAAGGTAGAATTGGGATCATGATAGTTGGAGGGGAGGAAGCATTTAAGAACTAGAGGAAGGTTGTGAGTTTCATTATTGCTACACTGAACCTTGCGTGGCTCATCTCCTGCCCACTACCCCTCTGCAAGGGATGTCCAGTTGTCTACAGATGGGCATTGGGTCCCCATCATGCACTCTCCTCATTCACGATGGTATGATTTTTCCCCCACCTTTGTTGCTTGAAACCTGGACCCCTCATCCCTTCATGATCACACATGTTATTGGGCTGCTTCCATGTGGGCTTTGTTGCTTCTGGGCTAGATGGCCGCTTGTTTACTTTCAATCCTTTAAGTCCCCAGATGCTATATCTCTCCATAGCTGGGCACCATCAGCCTTCTTCACCACACTTACTTATGCACACATTCGTCTTCAGCGTTTATGTGAGGAAGGTGATCACACAATGGTGGTTTTTGTTCTTTGGTGTCTGCTGCCTGATCCCTTCAACAACTCATGTTCACTTAGGCTTGTGTGCTTCTTCTCTGTGGGCTTTCTTGCTTCTGAGCTAGATGGTAGCTTGTTTGCCTTCAAGCCTTTAAGACCCCAGGTGCTATATCTTTTTGATAGCCAGGCACCAGGGAGAAGTTTTAAGAAAATGGAAAAACACATTGGTGTGGAAAAGGCCAAGAAAGTTGTGCTGAGGAATTTCCCCCACAATACACCTGTTCGTTCTTCAAGGGCAGCAAGAGCTATTGTATGAGAATTTTAATTAGAAAACCTTACCCCACTATGATAGTCAGGGAATATGTCAACTAAACACTTCTGGCAAAGCCCAACCTATCAGCTGGGTTGCAGCCTGATGATACTGACTTGGTGTCACAAGCCTTTTTGTATAAGAGCGAGGCTGAGTAGGGTAGACTCTGCTTTGGCCCTTCACCTTCTGCTGGGGCTGGATCTTAAGTCTGGTTCCTCAATCTCCTATTGCATTGCCTGCTGATCCCAGGAGCCATCAGAAGACACCAACAGGGGCCTCATTCCGCCGACTTCAGATTCATATTAACTCTGCATCAACCAGCCTATAGCCCCTGCTGTCTCTGCTTCATTACCGTAGTTCCTCTTTGTCAGTTCCCGTGAGTCAGGAGACACGTTGAATCTCACTGGTCTTACCTATTTTACTATAAGTCATACCTTAACAGAGCTCTCTTTCTAGATATAAACACATACAAGCGCCACTGGTTTTGCTTCCCCAGAGAACCCAACCTAACACATTTCGTACTGGGGATGGTTCCAGAGAGGGGGGTTTCCCAGTTTCTCCTTAGAACAAGGACACGCCCTCAAAGAGACGTCATCAGGCTGTGACCTGATTGACAGGTTGATGTGGTAGTTATATAATCATTTATCAATTTGAGGATTCAGATTGAAGAGGTGGAGTCTAGCCTGTCAATCAGGTGATAGCCAATGAGGTCTCTGTGTGGTCATAGGCTTCTCCTGAGACTTCTGGGAATTCCGGTATTCCTTCTTGGAGGCAGGAGACACTCTCTCTCTCCTCACTCTGTGAGAGACTCTCTACTGACAAGACACATGGAAGTCAGTTGGTGCCCTGAGCTGGAGCAGCCACGTGGGGACCCCTGCCAGTGCTGAGATGCTGACAGCACCACTGGCCCCAAAGACTTTCTACCCATGGGCTTGTGATCACCATGCATTTGGCAGCATTGCATGTGTTTCATGAGTCTGAGGAGGACTTTATAGATTGGTTTTGGACATGTGGTCTAATATAAGACTTATGGACTTGGTCTGGATGGGGCGGGGATGTTTTCTCAACATTCAATTGCTCTTATATATAAATTGTCTATGAATTTGTTTCTCTAGTCTTCCTGTACTAACACAATTGGATACGACACCCACATTTTCATATAAATTCAAGTTGACATAAAATCATTCAAATACCACACTGCATTTTCTGTTGTTAATTAAACATGTTAATTCTAGCATGTTAAGCACAAATATGATTTTATTATCATCTTTTCTTCATGATTATATGTAAAGAGTTATGTACAGGTGTTGAGTTGACAAAGTATGGTCTGTAATGGTTAGGGATTTTGTCAACTAGACAGTCCTGGGTAAGTTGGGATGGAGCCCAAACTGTCAATTAGGTTCCAGCCTGATGATACCTTTTTGATGTCATAGCTTTTTTGTAAAAGAGAGAGACCAAATGGAGTTGATTCCTTTGTGGACTTTTGCCTTCTGTAGGAGCAAGATCATGTGTCTCATTTCTCAAACTCCTGTTGTAAAGCCTACTGATTCCAGGAGCCATCAGTGGACTACTCATTGTGGATTCTTTTTCCTGACTTTGAATTCATATTACCTCTGCATCCACCAGCCTGTGCCCACCATGTCTCTGGCATGTCATCTTGTTTCCTGTTTATCAGCTTCCATGAATTCAGAAAAGCCTGACTTGACCTGGACTAAACTTACCTATTTCTATGACTGTGTAAACCATCTCTTGATATAAATCTCTTTCTATGTATAGCACATACAAGTGTCACTGGTTTTGATTCTCCAGAGAACCCAACCTAACACATCCACTCATCCAAAAACTATTATCTTGCCCACTCAGACTTCTCTTTGTTCCCTAAATTCAAAGAAGATATTTAGGAACATGATTTAAACAGTGTTTTGATGTGATGTAAATCATAGAGTACAGAATTCTTCCGGGAAAGGTTAAAGAAATGAAAATTTACACACTTCAGAAGTGTATAAAATTGGATGGAGGGTCTGTCTAGAAATAATTGGCTTTCTTGTTTATATTTTTGTTTCTAGAGCTTTCTACAATTTGTGGCAATGCTTTTTTACTGTTCCTCTGTCTACATTACCAAACATTGCTGAAACCTGTTTATTTCCTTTCCCAGTACAATTCTCATTCCTCACAGTTCTCTATATCCTCTTCAACACTTGATATTCTCAAATTTTATTGCATTTTAAAAATCCAAATCGGTATGGTAAAATACTAGCTACTTTTGGTTTTATTGTATTTCTTTAAGCACCAATGCAAACCATATTCTTAGGCTTTTTCCCCGGGTCTTTTTTTCTTTTGAATTATTTATCTTTTCCTTACTTTTTAGAAGTTTGTGTTTTAAAACAAATTGAAATTTAAACCGTTACATTATGTTTGTTGCAAATATCTTTGCGTAAATGATGTAGAAGGGGCCATATATAACTTTCTCTTGCTTCCTGATTGCCTTGAAAATGAGGTCAGGCTTGCCTTTACCACTTGTCCGTTTGACAATGCTTATGACATTTTGCTTTTCTCTGGGGCTTGATAATCTGTTGCAATGGCCATACAGAACTCACAGACAATATTAGTGATTGAGCGACTTCTACCTCCATGAACCGTGAAGCCGGCCTACTGCTTTGTCTCACACGTCTCTCAGTGTTGACTCTGCCCCTCTGTTCTGTCACTTGGTCTCCTTCCCTCAACCTTTGTCTTGACCTGGGTCTTTTGCTCTGACTAATGTTCTCTGTGCTACAGCCTCTGGTATTGGCCTCTGCCAGTTCAGGCAGATCTATTTTTTTTCCAAATAGTTTTCTTAGGACATAATCTGCACATGATGCCATTCAATAGTCACATATCAAGCACTGTTGTACAATCATTACCATAATTATTTTCAAAATATGATCTTCCTTCTTGCATTCCTTGACATCATCAGCTTTCCATTATTATACCCCCTGCCATATCCCCCGGAACCCTAGTTCTAGTTATTGTCACCCAAACTGAGTTTCAGATACTGAAAACCAGAAATATACATCACAGGGAGTCAAGAACACTACCACCAACAACAAAATACAACAGAGGCAAGTCCCAATTTGAAAACAACAAACAAGACCTTAAAAACCAGATCGCACTCAAAGTGTATAAAAGGAGGTTGAATGACAAGGTTTTAAACATTCAAGTCAGATTTATCATTTTACTCTACTATAATCATCTACCTAATGCCCTTTATCTGATGACCAGGTTATTCCCATCTCTCACTTATGGTCAGAGGGGAATCACTACCAGTTTATTCCATGTGGAGAACCTGCAAGTATACTTTGGGCTTCCAAACCAAAATTTCACAATTTAAACTCTGATACCATTCCTTCCTTCGGATTTGGATTATATTATTTACCATGCTTGGATGACAGATTTTGGGGTTCTTCTTCCATGTGGGCTTAGTTGGCATCTCCCTTAGAGGGCTGCTTTTCTGAAAACAAGCCTTTAAGTTAAGACCCTAGACCAATGGTTCACAACCTACCTAATGCCACGACCCTTTAATAAAGTTCCTCATGTTGTGGTGACCCCCAACCATAACATTATTTTCATTTCTACTTCATTACTGTAATTTTGCTACTGTTATGAATTGGGGGACCCCTGTTAAAGGGTCGTTCAACCCCCAAAAGAGTCACGATCCACAGGTTGAGAGCCTCTGCCCTTGATACTATTCTTTTTGATAGTTGGGCACCATCTAATTTTTTCTCCATATTTTTTACAGCACCCCGATCTTCCATGTTTCCTCCATGATGGCGGGTATAGAGTAAAGCCTCCAGACAGAAATCTTAAATGTGCTCCACTGGTGGGTCTTCTTCCGATAGTCCTGAAACTTTCTCTTTGTTCCTGCTTCTCAGAATTCAGTGTGGTTTTTGTATTTCTGCAGCTCATGCCCCTAAGGAAGCAAAAGGTAGTTGCTTGTCAAACCTACTACGAAGGTGAGGACGCAGAGTACATCCCTCTGAAATGGGGCTATCCCTACAACCATGGCAGCTAGGTGTTACAACAGACAACTCAATTAACATCTCAATGCCCTATCAAGGGGTTGGCAAACTTTTGAGGCAGAAGAACCAATTCTGTCTCTCACAAGAATATAAAAATTATTTGAGAGCCTTCAATATGTATTCACGAACAAATGAAATCACCCTTAGCAGAGTAATATGCTTTAAATTACACTGATAGTTTTATTTTCACTGATTTTACTCCAGAGTCACATATGTGTAGCGAAAGAGCCACATATGACTTGTGTGCTGTGGTTTGCCTTTCCCTTGCTTTATGTTGTCACTTTTCTTTCAATAATTTTTTTGTGCTGAAAAGAAATTCTTAATTTTATATTGTATAATTATAAATTATTTATTTATGGTCTGTTCTTTTAGTATCTTATTTAAGATAATGTTATCAATCTTAAGTCATGACATTATTAGAATATTATAAAAGCTTTATTATTTTGACTTTTAGAGTTATGTTTATAATTAGTATGGATTCATTTTAGTGTATACATTTATGTCCCTCTTACAAAACATTTACTAACCTCTAGCATGTGTCTTTTGTATCACACTCTCTCACCGCAGGCTGCCTTTTCAGTTTGGTTTGAGTATTTTAAAGTTACTCTACTCAAGATCCTCTCACAGCCTCTGGTATGACTTTGAATTTAAACTGAGGTAGCTCTTAAAGATGTCTACAACTGAAAAGCACTAAATTCCATTATTTACGTATTTACGATGTACCATGAGAATAAACTTAATTTGTTCACTGCCATTGTTATTCTCCCACGTTTGCTTTCATGGGCATAAACATTAAGCTCCAATAAAAAGATTTATTAATAAAAAAGACTAGGATTAAAAAAAGAAATATTAATTGTGGAATGGCTCCCAAATTTTATTTTAATTTTGCATTGAGACATTGGAATATGTAGATATTAATTATCTATTTTTTATGTAAAAGTAAATATTTTTGAAAATCACCTATGCCTTAAATTTAGGGATAAATTTAGACTTATTTCAAAGAACAGTAAATTTCCTTTTTCCTAGCAAATACCAAATGATATCTTATGAGTTTTGGGAAGTTATTGATACATATGAGACATTTTAATTTGTCTTTGTTTCAGTGAAATTTTCCAATTTTTGTTGTAGGAGTGACTTGAAAGATTTGAATGGCTTTTCTGATCAGACCGTAACCAGCTAAAGACAGATATCAGATATTCAGTTCAAATTAAATACTTTCATTTTCATAATTTGATATCATCTAATTTTAGAGTGCACAAGTCAATATTATTTCTGAGACCCACTTTGATATGTATTTACCATCTCTTTTTCACTTAGTGCTTTCCATTCAGAGAAATACATATTCATCTACTCTGATTAATATATAAATTTATAATTTTAGTATATGCAATTTATAAGCAGCTATTACATTTTCATGGTTTTACTTTGCTTATAAATGTAGACACGAATCATTCAGAAATTTGTTTTTTGTTTTTACCTTCTTATCATTTCTACTTTATAATGCTCTTCTGCTCTTATCACAGAGAAGTTCTAACTATATTAAAGATATCATTTTATATTTTCCTACTTCTTACATATTATTAATTTCTAATGTATTCCAATGTAAGAAAATGTGTTTTTTAAAGATCATTTTATTGGGGGCTCTTACAACTCTTGTTACAATCCAAACATCAATTGTATCAGACATATTTGTACATGTATTGCCATCATTCTTTTCTAGAGATTTCCTTTCCATTTTTTTTTCTCATTCACTTTCTATCGAGCCCTCGGGATCAGCTCCTCTCTCCCTCGTCCCCCACTGGGGTCCCTTGATAGATTATAGATTGTTATTGTTTTCATATCTTACACAGACCACTGTCTCCCTTCCCCTCTGGTTTACTTTGCTCTTCCCCCTGGAAGGGTGTGTGTGGTTATTGTCATTTATTGCGATTGGTTCCCCGTTCCTGTGCTGCTCTCCCCACCTTCCCCATACCCTTTTGGTATCGCTCTTCCCTTTCCTGTTCCTGGGTTCTGTGTGTTGTGAGCTTTATCTCTTACCTACACCTATGTACAAGTTCCGGTCCAGTCCAGAATGGGAAGGAGCACTGGGGTCATGATAGTGGGGGGTGAGGAAGCCTCAAGGAACCAGAGGAATATTGCATGATCCATCCGTGCTCTATTGCACACCAATTGACTCATCCCTTTCCTGTGACCCCTCTGTGGATGTTCCATTGTCTGCAAATGGGCTTTGGGTCTCTGCTATGACCCCTCTCATTCTCACCAATGAGTTTTTGTTTGTCATGAATCTTCTGATGCCTTTTACTGGATCCTGTCAATACCTCATGTCTGCACCAGATGGTATGCTTCTTCCATGTGGGCTTGTTGCTTCACTGTTTGATGGCCACTTGTTTAACTTCAAGCCTTTAAGACCCCAGATACTCTATCTTTTAATAGCTGTGCACCATCTGCTGTCTTCACCACATTTGCTCATACACCCATTTTGTCTTCAGTGATCATGGGTGGGGAAGGGCGGGGTGAGCATCACAAAATGCCGTTTTGTCAGAACAGTGTTGTATTGAGGGAGGGTATGAGCTGAGGCCCAAGGGCCGCCTTCAGCCTCAGTGTATTGCCTTATAAATATATGTACATAGGCCAATACCTCAATTTTTATGGATTAATGTATTTACATAAGTACATACCTCTGTTAATACTTCTATCTATAGCTTTGCTTCCTAGAGTTTTCCTCCGTTTCCTTTGACCTCCTCCTGCCCTACCATCGCGTTCCCCTTTCTTCCCCCTCGTAGTACCTCCTCTCAGCTAGATCGGTGTTGCTGTAATACCCACAGGATCTCTATGACCTCCTACGTGTTAGTTTTAATTCCCTAGTTGTGCTCCTGTCTATGGCGTGTTTGCTCACTACACCCTCCCTCCCCACAACCTCCTCCCCCCCATGACCCTCTGGGACCTTTTGCCCCATTGCTTTCTCCTCAAGCTTGCTTCACATGTCTGTCTTCTATAAGTAGGCAAACCAGCAATGTCCTAGGCCAAACAATAAGAAAACAAAAGATAGACAAAGAAAAGGAAAAAAGGAAAAAAAAAAACATACATAGTTTCAGGTCTATCCACTGGCCTTTATGAATCTCTCCCCGCTGGTCCTGGGGGAGTTCTGGGGGTTGCCCCTCCTACCCCGAAGTCTATTTGGGTGGCTCTTTAGGCACTTTATGGATTGGCTTTGCTCCAGTTGCTGATCTGTTATGCTCCCTTCTTGGTTTGTCCTGCTGCGGGAGATTCAGGCCACATTATCTCCCCGCTGTGTGTCCCCATTACTGTCCTCTGCCGCAGTATGCTCCAGTTAGGGGACAACATTATTGAGTTGTTGGCAGTCCTACAGTCCTCTCTGTGCCTTTGCAGCTCCATGGAAGGACATCATCCTCCGGGCTTGGTGTGCCAATATGGAGTCTAGGCCGACTGTCCATTTCTCTTTTTCCACTTGGTTTGCTTCAGTGTAGGCATGATAAGTCGGTTCCTTTCCCCCACCTGAAGGTTTAGTGTTGTTGTCTGTCACACATACGTCTAAGGTTGGGGTCAGATTGGCTCTGGTTGGGGCCTGCCCTGTAGCCCAATCTTTTTATACAATCCTCTATGTGGTTACGTTGCCCTCCTGGTTTGGTGCACTGTGGTGGGGTCTGTATGCCCACTCCAAATTCTGTGGAAACATAACCAATACTCTCCCCCTGGATGGGTTAGTTCCCTGTTCCCCCCATAAGATCATCTCAGTACTACCGCTTTTTCCCCTCTTCCCCCCTGTCCCCTTCTTTATGTTGGATTCGCATGTACCTCCTGGTGTTTGGTCTCACCTTCACCCAATTTAGCATAATTTCCTCCAGCTCTTCCCATGAAACAATGTGTTTCATGTGATTGTCCATGCTTTTTAATGCTTCATAGTACTTCATGTATGCATGTGCTAGAGTTTACTAATCCACTCATCTATCGATGGAAATTTAGGTTGTTTCCAACTCTTTGCAATTGCGAATTGCTCCGTGATAAACATTGGGGTACAGATGACTGTTCATGTTTTGTTTCTTACCTCTTCTGAGTATATGCCCAGTAGAGGGATAGCTGGGTCATAAAGTTGATCGATTTCCATTTTCTTTAAATATCACCAGATCGCTTTCCACAGTGGCTGAACATATCTAAATGACAACCAGCAGTGGAGGAGAGGTACTGTTTTGCCACATCGCCTCCCACATTTGTTGATCTCTGACTTTCTGTTTTGGGTTAACCTCATGGCTATTAGATGGTATCTCTTGGTTGCTTTAATTTACATTTCTCTTATGGCTAATGATCTGGAGAAGTTTCTCATGTGTTTATCAGCCATACGGGTCTTCTCCCTATGAAATGTCTTTTCAGTTCTTTTGCCCACTTCCTGAGGGGGTTAACTGGTTTCCTCTTTTTTTCAGGCTAGGAAAGTATTATAGATTTTAGTAATAAGCCCTTTCTCTGAAGTTTTATTGCTGGAAATCCTCTCCTAGTGTGTGGGTTGCCTTGTTACACTCTTGGTGAAGTCTTTCAATGTGCACAGGTGTTTTATTCTTATTAAATCCCAATAGTCAATTTCCAGTTCGCCTGTGTGTATTTCTTTCTCTATTGGGGTGAGCCCATGTATTCCCTGGACCCATCATCTTAAGTTAGTCCCGATTCCTTCGTTGATGGTCCTGATGGTGTGGGGTTTTACTTCTAGGTCTGTGATTCACCTTGAGTTTATTCTTGTGCATAGGGTGAGGTAAACATCTTGTTTCATTTTTCTACATGTGGATATCCATTATTTCAAGCACCACTTGTTAAAGAGGGCATCCACCTCCCACTTGATGCTTTTGGGACCCTTATTGAAGATCAGTTGTCTGTATGCTGATAGTTTTCTTTCTGGGATTTTTGTTCTTTTCCACTGGTCTGAGTATCTATCATTATGCCAGTACCAGGCTGTTTTGACCACTGTAGCTGTGTAGTAGGTGTTAAAATCAGGTAGAGCAAGTCCTCCGACTTTGTCCTTTTTCTTGAGGAGTTTTCTGCTAACTTTGAGCTTCTTTCCTCTCCAAATGAAATTTGTGGTCAGTTTTTCCAATTCTTTGAAGAAGGTTGTTGGAATTTGAATCAGAATAGCAATAAACTTATAAAGTCCTTTGGGTAAGATTGACATCTTTACTCTGCTGAGTCTTCCAATCCATGACCATGGGATGTTCTTGCATTTGTGGAGGTTGCTTTTGGTTTCCTATAATAGGGTTTTGTAGTGTTCTTTGTATGGGTCTTTCGTTTTTACTGTAAAATATATTCCTAGGTATTTTCATTTGTTCTTGGCTATTGTGAAGATCACATGCTTGATCTCCTCTTCCATGGTCCTGTTTGATGTATGTAGCAAACTGATAGACTTCTGTGTGTTGATCTTGTATCCTGCCACTCTCCCATATTCCTCTATCTCTGTAAGTACTCCTGTCGTGGAGTTTTTGGGATTTTCAATGTACAGAATCATGTCGTCTACAACTAGCGATAGTTTCACTTCCTCCTCTCCCAGACTTCAATGTCCTTCCTCTGTCTTTTGTCGTTATCTATGACCTCCAGTATAATACTGAATAGAAGTGGGGACAAGGGACATTCTTGTCTGGTCCCCTTTTTCAGTGGGCTTGTTTTCATAGTTTCCCCATTGACTATGATGTTGGCTGTATATTTTTGTGTGTAGATATCTTATATTAGCTTGAGGAATTTTCCTTTCATACCTATCTTCATGAGTGTGTTAATTAGGAATGGGTGTTGAATGCTGTCAATTGCGATTTCTACATCTATCGATATTATCATGTGGTTCTTATACTTTTTCTTATCAATGTGGTGTAAAATATTGATGGGTTTTCAGATGTTAAACCAACTCTGCATCCCTGGGATTAATCCTAATTTGATCGTGGTGGATCATATACTTTATATTCCTTTAAATTGTATTGGTCAATATTTTGTTGATTTTTGCATCTGTGTTCATCAGAACTATCAGTCTGTAGTTTTCTATACCTTTGGGATTCTTACCCTGTTTGGGCCAATGTTATACTGGCTTATTAGACTGAGTTTGAGAGTTTGCCACCTTTATCTATGCTCTGGAATAATTTGTGGAAGATAATTTGTGTCAACTCTTCTCTGAATGCTTGGTAGAATTCCCCTGTGAAGCTATCTGGTCTGGGAGCTTTTTTGTTGGTAGCTTCTTGATAACCATATCTACTTCTTCTTTTGCTATGTGTTGGTGAGGTTCTTGACATCTGTCTGGGATGTTCTAGAGAGGGATTGTCTTTCCAATTATTTATCCATGTCTTCCATGTTTTGAATTCATTAGAATATAGTCCTTAATAGGACTTTGTGATTTTCCTTTTAATGTTATTGGGGTCTGTTACAATTTCCCCTGTTTTATCTCTAGTCCTGGCTATTGATGTCAGCTCTTTCCTTTCCTTGGTTAGGTTCACCAGCGGTCTGTCAATTCTGTTGATCCTTTCATAGAAACAGCTTTTTGCTGCATTAATCTTTGGCATTCTTCTTTTGTCTTCCCACTGGTTTAACTCTTCCCTGATTTTTATTGTTTCTTTTCTTTTGCTATTGGAGGGGTAGTTCTCTTGACTCTGTTCTCATTACTGGAGGTTTTGTGATAATGTATCTGTCATAAGCCTCTCTTCTGTTTTCATACATGCATCAAGCTACCTCTGAAAACTGTCTTCGCAGTATCCTGTAAATTTTGATACATTGTATTCTCATTAGTTTCTAGAAACTTTCTAATCTCCTCTATAATCTGGGCCAGTACCCATGCATGTTGCAGAAGATTGTTGTTCATCCTCCAATTGTTTGCCCTTGATTTTCTGGTCACCCTTTTATTAATTTCCATCTTTATGGTATGGTGATCTGAGAAAGATGTCTGAGTAATATTTATGTGTTTGATTTTACTCATGCTCCACTTATGTCCCAGCATATTCTCGAAAATGAGCCATGTGGGCTTGAAAGAATGTGAATGTTTTGTGTTTGGAATGGAAAGCACTATAAAGTTCTATCAGGGCCCGTTGCCTAAGTGTATTGTTTAGCTCTGTAGCCTCCTTGCTGTGCTTCTTTCCCAGTGATCTATCTTTCTCTGATATAAGTGTATTAAAGCCACCTACTAGGATTGTTGAATCTTTGATTTCTTTTTTTCATCTTTTGAATAGCTTATTTGATGAATTTCACTAGTCCATTGTTAGGTGCGTAAATATTCAATACACTCACTGGTCCCTGGTTTACTAATTTTTTGAGCATTAGATATTGCCCCTTTTTGTCTCTTTTTATGGTTTGAACCTTGAGGTCAATTTTGACTATTAGGATTGCCACCCCTGCTTTTTTTAAGTTGCCATTTGCCTGGTATACTTTCTGCCAGCCATTTATTCTTGGTTTATTTTTGTCCCTGTACTTAAGACGTGTCTCTTGCAGGCAACAGATTGCTGGGCTATGTTTTCTGAGCTAGTCTTCTAGTATTTTCCTTTTAATGTATGAATTGCCATTGGAACTCAGATTTAATATTATGATCTGTGGATTCATTGCTGTCATCTCATGTCATGTGTTTTGGGTGTTTTCCTATCTCCCTTTATATCAGTGTGCTGTGTTTGTATGGGGGCTTCATTCTTGTCTTCTTTTCCCTCTGAGGCCCCGTTGTCTTGGTAATTGTTGTCTTCACATTGGCTTCTGGATGGAATTGGGCTATATGGTGATCTCCTGCTTATGCTTGGAAGATGTTGGTTATCTGACCATAGTGAGTTAACCAGTATCTTCTGCAGGTTTGGGTGTCTTACAGTATATTCTTTGAGTTTTTCCTTGGCTTGAAAGACCTCATCTTCTCATGTATCTTAATGGATACTTTAGCAGGGTAGAGGATTCTTGGGCAGGCATATTTTCTTTCAGATTTTGGAAGATGTTGCTCCACTCTCCTCTTCTTTATGGTTTCTGCTGATAGGTCTGAGGATATTCTTACCTGAGCTCCCATGTATGTGATTGCCTTCCTTTCTCTTGTTGCTCTTAAAATTTTCTCCTTTTCCTCTAAGTTGGATATTGTAATTATTATATGGCTTGGCGAGTTCTTCTTGGGGTTTAGTCTAATTGGTATCCTCTCTGCTTCCTGTATGATTGTCTGATTTTCATTCATTAATGTGGAAAATTTTGCTTTCAGAAATCCCCTCACTATTTTAGCTGTTGACTTGTTCGTAGTGTCCTGCTCTGGTAGACTAATTAGCTGAATATTATTCCTCTTCATAGCATCTGTCATTGATCTCAGGTTATCTTCCCCCTCTTTCATTATCCCATTTGAATGTCTCTCATTTGCTGAGGCCTCCCTGAGTGTCTTTGAGATTTTTGATATTGTTCTTTGCCTTCTCTAGTCTAATTGTAAATTCTGTGATCTTTGTGTAGCGTCTGCTACCACATCCATTAGCATCTGTATTTCCTTTTGGTGCGTGGACTTCATCCCTTTTGTTGAGAAGTTCATCCCATCAATTATCTCCTCTGTCATTGCATCCTTATTCTGCGTTGCTTCCCTCAACTCCTGTATTACTCCAAGCAGTCTTCTGAACATTTATTTTGAACATGTCTCATTCTTCTATGAGTGTCATTAACTCTGCTGTTGTGTTTTGCCTCTCTGTTTTTCTGGTTTTTGTTTTTTTCCTTTGGGAGTGATGCGGTTTGATGCTGCTTCCTTGACCCCTTCATGGAGGAGGTGCTATGTTCCTGGAAGCAGGGGGCCCTGAGCTCTTTCTCTGTGGGGGCTGCCTGTGGCCTACTGTAGAGGTAGGTCAGACTGCAGTATAGGCAGGGTTCCATGGTGATTCAGAGGCCAACAGTAGTGAGGAGTTTCAGTGACTGGAGTTGGGATGGAGCCTGTGTATATGCTCCTGGGATGCTTTGAACTGGGCTGTCACTTATCCACTTGGCTCTGGAGCCAGGCTATATATGAGGATGTATGCTCTTCAGAATGAAGATGCTCTCCCCCTGCTCCCTGTTGGTCTGAGACTTTATGGAAGCGCTGAGCCAGCGCAGGTAGAAATGGAGCTGGCAGGAGCAGGGAGGGCTCAGGCCACCGCGATGGGAGTAGGCAGGAGCGTGTGAGCCACCAAGAACAGGGATGTGGGTGGAGAGGTCTCAGGCAACGGTGCCGAGGGAGGGGCCATCCCAGTTCCCCGGGTCCTGGGTGAATGGAAGGGGAGATCTGAGCTTGGCAGCAGAATGCCACCACATGGAGAGAGGGGAACCATGGGAGAAAGCTCTCCTAGGGGAGTGCTGTGAGTGGGCAGCTGCTGTACAGGAGCGCCCCCCCCCAGCTGTGTGGGTCTCAGCAGGGCAGCCAAGCAGCCCCTGGTGTGGTGACCAGGCCTGGGGGTGCGGTAATTGGCAACTGTGGCGGCGGTGGAGGCAGAGGGGTGTAGGAGCAGCCTAGCCTGCCGAGCTGAATGTCCCAAGGATCAAATCTCAGATCTCTGGGGGTTCATGCTCAGGCAGATGCGTCTGGGTGGCACCAGTGTTGTCATAGGGGTCCTCTCACTCACCAGAGTCCTCCAACTAGTCCTCCTGGAAACCAGACCTGCGATTTGTGAAAGAGCTCTCTGTATGTGCTGCTTACCTGGGCACCATCTTGACTCTGATCAAGAAAATGTTTTATATAAATTAATCAGCTTTTTCATGAGCCACCTTTTAAAGTAGGCTATTTGTTCAGTCAGACTACCCTACCCTACATAGCTTCAAACAACAACCCTTCATTCCCACATTTACATTGTTAAGAGCAATAGGGTTGGTTTCCACTCATTGTGACTTTATGGGCAACACGAGAAAGCGCTGCCCAGTGCTGCACCATCCTCACACTCAGGTTCATGTTTACATCGCTTGGTGCAGTCACCCTGCCAATTCATTCTGCAAGGTCCTCCCTTTTCTTAGCTGTGCCTTTGCTGTGCCAGACATACTGTCCTGTTCTCGGTAGATCTCTCCTGAAAACATGTCCATACTAAGTGAAGTGTAGTTTCTTGTCTGTAAGGAGTAATCTTTTTTCAAAGTTCTATTTTCTAATTTTTATTTACCCATAATCATCTTTGTTATTTTCACGATGTAAAATCACATAGCAAGAATTTTAATTTTTCCTTAATGCAGATTGTGTTGCTGATGACAGGGGTCAGTCAAAATCACCTTGTTGTTGTTGTACTTCTTCCAAGACATATGTTTTGTTCTCTTGGCAGTCCGTAGTATTTTCAATAGTCTTCATGATTATCATCATTCCAATGCATCAATTCTTCGGTCTTTCTTCGTTTGTCCAACTTTCACATGTAACGGAGGTGATTGAAATACCATGGCTTGGATCGGGCACATCTTAGGCCTCAAAACATCCTCCTTGCTTTTCAGCACTTTAAAGATGTCTTGGGCAGCAGGTTTACCCAAGCAGTCTCTTGACTGCTACTTTCATGATCTTTGAATCCAAGCAAGATGACATTTTCCTTGACATCTTCAACCTTCTCTCCACTTATCCTGATGTTACCTATTGAGCTAGTTGTGAGGATTTTTGTTTTCTTTGCATTAAGTTGTAATCCATCTTGAAGGCTGTAATCCTTGATCTTCATCAGAATGTCCTCCTCATGCTTATAGACCTTTGCAATTTATTGTGTGGCTCTGCTTCTGACTGCAGTTGCCATAATGAGCTGTGTCAGCTTTACTCCCAATGTCCCTTCTGAGCCCATGTGGGAGGGAAGCGCCTACCTGGGCGATGTTTTTTATGATGGGAACAGTTAAAAGCACTCAGAAGAGGGAGTGGACATCTCTCCTTACTTTTACCCACATGCTATTAGCCAAAGAAAGTAATTTGGTCAAGCCCAATCCTCGGAAGGCAAGAATTATACTCCTACTCTGAAGGTTTGGGTAAGAAACAACTACTTGGTGAACATCATCTAATCTTCCTTGCTACCTTTCAATATCAATTAAGAGGCATTGTCTAGAATAAATATCAATTAAAAGGCATTGTCTAGAATAAATATACTTGCTTGCTTCTGTGTCCAAATAAATGTTTAAATCCAGGGGAAAAATCCAATTACACAATCATAAAGAATAATTGATGAGCATTCTTTTTGAACAAATATTTTGCTTTACTTGAAATAACACTTGCCAGGTTTTTCTCACTAAAATGTACACTATATATTTTTTGCCTCAAGCAGTCTGAATTCACAAGTTGATCTGTGAGCTTTGAGCAGAGATTAAAGTTGTCATGAGAATAAGATAAAACTCCTGTCAATGCTTTGTAAACACCGTGTGAAAGGAATTCATTTTATACGTTATAGGTCATGTACCTTCTCTTTTGTTCTGTGGCCTCCTACTGATATCTGGGTAGATTATGGACTCAATCACATATACATTGCATGTTCAATGCAAGTCTTACCTAGTTTATTACTCCAAAATGCTTCACTATCTTGCAATTTTAGTCTGAATTCAGTTATCTGTGATAATATTACCTGTTTTCTTGTCCAAAATTTTAAATGTATACACTATTCTTATATAAAAAAAGAGCAACTTCTCTTTCTTTTCACCATTCCTGATGATAGGATGAATTGATTTATTTTTGGAAATGAAAAATAATGGAGTTTAACAGAATTGTGTCAAAAATTGTGTCAAAAAACTTTCATCTCTGCCCACCTTTTAACTGATGTTCCACATTGGTTTCAAGTCTCTTGACTTTGCATTTTCTACATAATATCATCACCACTTATGATTTCAGTAAACATCTGTATGCTGATTGCTCTAGGACAGTGGTTCTCATTCTTCCTAATACCGTGACCTTTTAATACAGTTCCTCATGTTGTGGTGATCCCTTCAACCATAAAATTATTTTCGTTGCTACTTCATAACTGTAATTTTGCTACTGTTATGAATCAGGTGACCCCTATGAAAGTGTTGTTGGACCCCCAAAGGAGTCACGCCCCACAGGTTAAGAATCACTGCTCTAGGACATATAGCTCATTACTCTACTACATATAGCTCAGATATTTTCTCCAAATTCAAAATCTGGATATAATGGTGTTAATAATAATCTTTATATGAATATATTTTAAACACCTCAAACTCAGAATATTAAAATTTGTCTTTGTAGAGTTGTTAGTCAAATACACTATTTCTCTTATAATTCTCTTTGATTAATGGCATCACCACTCAGATTTTATCTAAGTGGGAAGTTTCGGTGGTTCAACAATAAATAGGTAGGCTATATCTAGAGTTTGAGAGCAATACATCCATTTTCCTTTCTTTTAGTACTTACTAATCTAACAATGCTGTGATTTAATTCAGTGCATCACACTTTAAATTTCTCAGTGACCAGCCTGGTCCTTCCTTTCATTTCTGTCCAGGATAAGTATTGATTTGTAACAAATGGATTCACAACTTAATGGTTTAAAAGGTATGTTCTTCAGGTTCTTGTGGTTTGCTGTACCCAGCTGAACGTTCTTACTCAGCGTACCTCATATCATTCCTTTCAGATTTTGGACTGTGTTGGAATCATCTGAAAGAGTGATTGGGTTCCTTTCTAATACAGCTCAGTGACTTGACTGACAGTTAATGGTAACTATCAACATAGAGCTCCAGTCAATCAGAGCTCCTAAATGCTAAGCCTCTTTGGATCAGTTAGATTCTTCACATCACGGAGGTTGTGTTCTAGGTAGGAATGTCCTAAAAGCAAATATTGCAGGAAGTATTTTACGGAGTAAAAGTTGACATGGCAGTTGTAAGTATAGTTCTGTCTGGAATAAAAATAACATTTCTATCATACTCTGCTGGTCAGACTGGTCACAGGGAGTGAAAACCTCACCCTGTACCTCAATGGCGGCAAAGTCAGACTGAAGAAGAAACTTGTGATATTGGGGATCTTTTCACAGGTGTCTTTGGAAAATATGATCATCCGCAACCAAAACATCTTTTCACTGTTTGCCCTCCCATCCTATAGCTAATTCAGCGCTCAGTCAACATGCTACATGCTTTCCTACAGAACGATAGATTCACAAAACGACTTGGTTTGTTCATTTACCACATTTACCAATTTATCTAAAAGTGAGCTATTTTTCAAGGTTACAGTAATAATGGATCATTAGCCGATTTTAGAGGCTTTAGGAATCCAGGATTCTGGATCCTTCAGGATCTCCCCACTGGACCGCCTCATCACATTGTTGTGTCTCCCTGATTGACCTTCATTTCTACCGCTTTCTTCATCTCCCATCTTCTCTGCTCAATCAATCACTCATTTCTCAATCTCTCATCTACCCAACAATAGCAGCTCCAGGCTGTGATAAGTATTGACTATTTTTCCATTTTCCACCCAGCAGCTCCTTTTACTCATGCTTTTAAAAGCATGATACTCTCATAGAACTTGTCACATTGCTTATATATATTACATTTTTGTGTTTTTGACCTCCAATTGCTCAATTTACTAAGCCATGCTTTATTTTATAATTATATTCATATTATAGTTCAATTCAAAGGTGGCCATCTGTAAATATTTTTGTAATGAGTTATTAGGAAATCTTAAAGATCTTGAGAATATTGTGTCCAAGCCCATAAATAAGAAAATACCATTGGACATTGTTTAAAAAATCATAATTCAGGGTCAGTAATTTGTTTTATTGAAATTTGAGAATGATTCCATCCATGTTAAAATATTCTGATTTGATTTTGGTTAGTGAAAACACAATGTTAACTTCCTTTCCATCTAGACAATCCGACTCAGAGCAATTCTATAGTTCAAAGTTAAATTGCTCCATAAGGCTCCCAAAGCCACAATCTTTAGAGAGGATTGCCACATCTTCCTCCCCTGCAGTGACTACTGAGATTGAACTGGCTACCTTTCTAATTAGGGGTCGAGTGCAGTACCGGTTTCCTTTGTCAGCGTTAACGCCTTTTAACTGGACTGATAATAATTCTTACAGAAGAAATGATTACCCTACTCAGCTGCCGACTGAACGATTCGCAGTTCGAACTCCACAGTCACTTCCCAGGTGAAAGATTGTGGCAATTTTCATCTCCAGATTTTTAAACTTTGGTAAGAAGAGCCTGGTGGTGGTGGTTCCACTTTGGGCTGCTAAGTCAGTAGTTTGAAACTACCAAATTCTCCAAGAAACAAATCCAGGCTGGATTCTGTTCTCTGATCAAGACTCACAGCTCAGAAACTCACAGGGGCAATGCTATCTTGCCCTAGAGGATTGCTGAAAACCGGCATCAACTCCATGGCAGTGAGTTTGTTTGTTTGAAGTTTTGTTCCAAGGAGTTGGAAATTGAAGTTGTCCCAAATGTCCAACTCTTCCATGATACTACTCTGCTCCGTTGACATCCCCCACCCTGCTACTCCTTTGAGTTCCCTCATGTTCTTGTGTTCCATGATTCTCTGCAATGTCCCAAGAAAGTCTTGACACTTTGAGGGAGTGTCCCATGGGGTGCCACATGCCATTCATTCAGGCAGAGACAACCCAAATGCAGGTCTGTATCAGAAATTCAAGATGTCCCAAAGTCACAGTCAGTCTTCTTGCTTCTACCAAAGCTAAATCAGGAAAATAGAGGTCTGGCTTTCCAGTTGAGGCAAGGTGTGTCAAATTGTATGGTGGCAGCATTGTATAGCTAGGAAATCAAAGAATGTGACATTGTTTACACCCAGGACTGAAGTGGAGTCTTAAAGATGCCCTCAAAGAAACAAAAGATGTGTTTCAGTCCACAATCTCTACCAAGATCAGGTCCCCATCCCACCCCACTCCTGTCCATCAGCACAGTGGAGAATACCCTCCCCAATGGGACCATGCCCACAGGCATATGACGTCCAGAGCCATAGTATCTCATATAAGGATCATGGCTACATTCTTTGAGTATAACTCATGGAGCACCTCCCCACTGTACCTCCTGGGCCCCTATAAGTTCAACATCAGTCACGAACGCGCAAATGTGGAGAAATTTGACCCTAGGCAAAAATTTAACTTAAAGTAATATAAAAAGTAGTGAGAATGTGTGTTTGGAGAAGTATCTAAGAAGACATGATTCCCCCCAAGAAATTAATCATAAACGTTATGTCGAATATGAATTAGATTCAATGCTAGGAAGCAGCACTATGTACAATGGAAGAAGAGATAAATTTTAATATATTATTTGAAAGAAAGTCTGCATAGTTATGGCTTATCAGAGACAAAATGGATTTCCTTAGGACTTAGTAAATTCACTCTTGTAGAAAGTATTCAGAGAACAAAGACATCTTGGGATTTCTATAACGGATCCCCATATTCAGGTAGGCACTTTCTTTCAAGAAGTGTCGCAGCAGCTCTAGGTGCATGGATTATAGATATAGATTATAGCACAAACACTATGTCATGCAACATTCTTTCTCCTAGGAAACTCAAGACAGTGAGGATCATAGGCTAATTTTTCATGTAAAAATTAGAATATAATAAGTAATGAACAGAATCAGAAATAGAGGTAGGACTAATCAAAGAATTGTATTAGAGGATGGGTTGGTAATCATGAAAATGTTTTTAAACTTTTAAGAGGCCTATTTAGTATTTAAAAAATGACATGGAAATGCAAATAAGTTTGTTGCTTTAATGCTTTGGACTCATTTTTTAATCCTTTATAATAAGCTGAGACTTTTAGAAATACTTATTCATTTTTTGGCAATAAACACTAAGTTACTTATGAATAAAAGAAATGTGCTGAATTTATAAAAGTACCTAACTCACCATTTAAGTATAATTCTGGAATATCTTAGAGGCTTTATGTGTTATCTTTTCCAGACAATGTTTTGGAAACTTTTTTATTTCTTTCAGGCTTAATAGAGAAAAATGTTAATTAAAAACTAGGTATAGGAAGTGGCTAAATCTAAAGAAAGATGTTTGCGTCCTTACAATAAAACTTTTCTGTCTTGGCTACTGTGTCAATTTTAAATGGAGGTGCACATTTAAAACTCTTCTTCACTTATTTAGGCGTTGAACTGGCCAGTAAGATGACTGTCCAGAAATTAAAAATTGAGAATTGGATTCTATGATGCTAATAATTGAAATTGTTTGCATGATGGCATAATAAAAAAGCCAATGAGCCCTCTCCTGAACATCAATTAGATGTCAAATAAAGATACTTTTAAAAACCTACAAGCTTTTGAAATATGTGCACAAAAGTTATAACAATCATGAAAAGAAGGATAATTGCATGTTCTTTAAAATTGATATGATGACTTCAGAACCATGATACATGACCTAAGACAATAGCTTGGAGATTTCTGTGGCAACTCATGTGGCTTTAGTTGAGAGATAAATAAAAATCTTATGTAATAGGCAGAAAAACAACAACAACAACAACAAAAGAACCTCCGTCATGGAGTAGACTCTGACTCACAGGAGTCCTACAAGGCCCAGTATCTTACCAGGCTTCTTATGGTTTCCAAGGCTGTAAATCTCTATGGGAGCAGACAGCCTGATCACCCTCCTCTTGAGGAATAGCCCATGTAAAACCCACTATGCCACTAGGGCTCCATCTGTAACAGATAGTGGGTCAAGATAGAAATGCAGGAACTGGAAATTATGATATAAAAGGACCTATTGCACAGGGTGGGAATTGTGCCCGATCTGACCCATCACACTGGGCGAAACACTAAAGGTGTGCAACAGAGCAGCAAGGGGAGCAAAGCAATGAAGTCCCCTGGGAATACCAAAAATAGACTTTGGGGCCAAGGCATGGCACCCCATCAGACTTGACTGGAAAACACTTCTACAGGTCAAAAATCAGACTTGGAACTATTTATAGGTTTTTCTTTCTTCGTTGTTTTCTTTTGTTGTTTTGTTCTATCTTGTTTTTGTGCTTATTATTGTCTCTGCATGTCTATCTAGATAAAATAGGCAGGAGAAACAACCCAGAGGAGAAAACAATGAGACCAGTGGTTCTGGGGATACACAGGAGAAGGGGAGACAGGGGGAAAAATGAAGGTGTCAACCAACCCAGGGACAGGGGAACAACAAGTGATTTAAAGTTCATGGCAAGGAGGGTATAGGATGCATGGTGGGGCTTTATCAAGGGCAATGTAGCTGAGAGGAATTACTGAAACCCAAATGAAGGCTGAACATGATAATGGGACAAGAAGAAAGTAAAAGGAATTAGAGGAAAGAACTAGTAAGCAAAGGACATTTATAGAGGTCTAAATACAGGTATGTACGTATATGAATATATTTTTATATAATGATATGGAAATAGATGTATGCACATTATTTATATATTAAGTATTAAGGTAGCAGTTGGATGTTGGTCCATGATGCAAGTACTTCCTCAACACAAGAACACTTTGTTCTGATAGCCTGGCATTCTGTGATGCTCACCTTCCTGATATGATCACTAAAGTCAAAATGGGTACATAAACAAATGTGGTGAAGAAAGCGGATGGTGCCAGCTATCAAAAGATATAGTGTCTGGGGTCTTAAAGCCTTGAAGATAAATAAGCAGCCATCTAGCTGAGGAGCAACAAAGTCCACATGGAAGAAGCACACTAGCCTGTGTGATCATGAGGTATCAATAGAATCAGGTATCAGGCATCAAAAACCCCGAACAAAAAATCATATCAGTGTGAATAAGGGGGAGGGCAGAGTGGAAACCCAAAGCCCATCTGTGGACAATTGGACATCCCCTCACAGAAGGTTCACAAGGAAGAGATGAGCCAGTCAGGGTGCAGTACAGCACTGATGAAACATACAACTTTGCTTCCTCCCCCACACTATCAAGACCTCAAATGGACCTTACAAATCTGGCTAGACCAGAGCATGTACACAGGTACAGATAAGAGCTGGAAATACAGGAAATCCAGGGCAGATAAACCTCTCAGGACCAATAATGAGAGGAGCAATACCAGGAGAGTAAGGGGTAGATGGAAGTAGATAGGGGGAACTGATCACTATGATCTACATATAACCCCTTCCTAGGTAGATGGACAACAGAAAAGTGGGTGAAGGAAGACAGTTGTTGGTGTTAAGACATGGGGGGGAAATTAACAACTTATCAAGGGTTCATGAAGGAGGGAGGATAGGGGAGGGGAAAATGAGCTGGTATCAAGGGCTGAAGTAGAAAGAAAATGTTTTGAAAATGATGGAGGCAGCATATGTACAGATGTGTTTGACCCAATGGATGTATGTCTGGATTGTGATAAGATCTGTAAGAGCCCCCAATAACATGATTAAAAAAAAAAACCTGTTGTGAGTGAAATCTCCTTTCATACCAGCAAACAATTAACTGAAAAATTTAGAAACTAATATCAAAAATATTTTATTTGAAAGATAATAGTAATGCAATAACAATGCTTAGATTTCTTAGTATCAGATTTAGAAAATAGATCAAAGAAGTGGATAAAATGAGAGAGCTCAAATAAGACAAATGAAATATGCATGGTGAAGCATAGCTACTGCTTCAGTTTTTGCTTTTTAATTGGTGACCTGACTGGGACAGGACGGGGACAAGTGCCCGGAAAGGGCGTGAACACTGTACTTGCTAAAGAACAAATATTCTCTCTGCTAAGGTGTGAGCATTTTGTAAACTAGGAGAATAAACAGTGGGCCCAGTGATAACATGCCTGGTAAATGTCTCCACTCTGAGGTCTGAGCGGGCACCCTAAAACATCTCACCTCGATTTCCATCTGGAGATAAGACGGGAGACATCCTCACACAAAATGATCACCTGCGATAAATGAGGAAGAAGCATGTCAGAGACCCAAGGATGCATTAAAAACGAACGAGAAAGCAGCCTGCCCAGCGGCTGAACTGCAGCCCCCCCCCCTCCCGCCTTTGAAAGTCTCCTGCAAGCTGGAAGCCTTCAGCCACACAAGGCTCTTCCTTTCTCACCTCCCTCTGGGGCCCTGCTTCATCTTCCTCACCTCCTGAGCTGGGTCTGGCTGGGCGAGCGGTCGGCATGGGGGAGGGGCACGGGGGGAGTTCATCTCTTTTGCTGCGATCCTAGGCTTTAATAAACTTTGGCATAACTCGTCGTTCCTGCTGGCTGAATGTGAACTCATCTTATCTTTGGCTCTGTACAAACCACGCACTTGCTAGCTCATCAGTGGATGGCAACCGGGGCTGAAAAGCGGGACCTGTCATTCTCTGCAGGACCAACCGCCATAAGAACCGTGGAACTCAAGACAAAGCAAAGGCCAGTCCCTCCTTTTAAGAATTATGTCCGCACAGGGAATCCAGGGTGGACGATACCTTCAGGACCAGGGGTGTGAGGGGTGATGCTGGGAGAGTGGAGGGTGAGTGGGTTGGAAAGGGGGAACTGATTACAAGGATCCACATGTGACCTCCTCCCTGGGAGATGGACGACAGAGAAGGGGGTGGAGGGAGACTCCGGATAGGGCAAAATATGACAAAATAACAATCTGTGGATTATCAAGGGCTCATGAGGGAGGGAAAAAAAAAGGACCTGATGCAGAGGGCTTAAGTGGAGAGCAAATGCTTTGAAAGTGATTAGGGAAAAGAATGTACGGATGTGCTTTATACAATTCATGTATGTATATATTTGGATTGTGATGAGTTGTATGAGCCCCTAATAAAATGTAGAAAAATAAAATAAAAATAAAAAAGAAAAGAAAAGAAAAAAAAGAATGATGTCCCCCAGGCATGTACTAGATGGTTGAGATTTGTTTGCTTGCAAACTTTTGTGCTTTCTTTGGCCCTTGAGCTAGTGACGAGAGTAGCATGGTGGTTGCTGAGTGTGCCATCTCCTCTAGGAATGGCCACTACAACGTGCATGAACACGGATCCCAGCACGGAGCTACTCGACATCCCTGGAAAATCCGTACTTTGTCATTTTGACTTAGAGCTGAAAGGCCCCTCATGAAAGTTTCTCTCTCCTGTGACACCAGAAACATCTCTGCTTGCAAATAAACATTGACACGCCTGCTCGCTTAGATAAATGTAGATTTTCTTTTTTTACTCAGCCTATGTCTTGTTGTCCACATGACCTAATAGTATGATGAAAAATATGTGAAAATGCTTTCATTTGTTTTCATTTCTGCCGTTTCTCCTCTGCACGACGTTTCAGCTTGCCTGTGTTTGTGAGAGCACTGCTTGTTTTCACTGGATCCATGCTCCTGATGAACGAGTCTTCTACAATCAATGAACTCTCTCAATTTAGTTGCAGTTTTGCTAGATTGTTTTGTAACATCCCTTTATTAGGCGAGTCCTTTATTATCAGCAGTTGTTGTTATGAAGCACCATCCAGTGAGTTACCACTCAGAGATGGACATGGGAAGGGAACACTTTTGGCTCTGGGTCCTGCTCCACCCTCACCAGTGTTACCTGTGAGTCCACTCTTGCAGCCACTGGGACTGTTCATCTGGTTGAGAGCCTTCTCTTATTTCCATTCACCCTGCACTTGTCTTTACCAAGCATGACAGCCCTTTTCAGGGACTGGTCTCTCGTGATGTGTCTGAAGTACCTGAGCTAAGTCTCAACATCCTCACCTCTAAGGAGCATAAGTGACCACACGTCTCCAAGGTGATGTGTTTGTTCTTTTGGAAGTCCATGGACTTCCACTATTCTCCAGCAGCACCCCGATTCAAATGCATCCATCTTCTCAGTGTTCCTGCTTCACGTTCAGCTTTCATATACACGTGAGCTCATTGAAACACTTTGGCTTTTGGGGCGGACGCACTTTAGTCCAGTTTAAAGTGGCTTGGCTCCTTTACGCTTCAAAAGATCTCTTTAGTACATTTTCCATGAAATATTTTGTTGATTTCTTGGCTATTGTGGCTATGGGCAATTTCCAATAGCTGAACATTTGAAATAATTGAAGATTATTACACTATAAGAAAAGAAACTTGTATGTCAAATGGCTAATTCATACAAAAACAAAGAAAAAAGAAAACTATTGTTTTTAGTTTCCACTAAATTGACTTGAGCCCATGCGGATGGTGTGAATAACAGTAAAATACTTATCACCCCCTTACCATCTTCTGGTCTTTGGTGTGTTTGAGTTCATCCTTGTATTGTGTCAATTTTTTACTGAGAATTTCTCCCATTTTTGCCATAACACCCTACCAATACATTATTTTCTTTAAAAAAATTTAACATATTCTTCTCTTGTGATTTTTTTTCCTGTCCATAAATCTTAAGTGTGAGTTGGTCACACCATCCTTATTTCTAAGGATGGGTTCTAATATGGATTTGTTTGTCCTCTTAGCAAGTCAAGTATATTCAATATTTTTGTCAAGACAATGATTTAAATGGATCAAATATACTTCGGTTTTCCCTTTTAACTGTCCACCTTTTGTACGAATATTTAAAAGGCAAACACCAAAAGAAACAAACAAAAACACAGCCCACTGCCATTAGTTGGCTTTGACTCATAGTGACTCATAGTGATATTATAGGGCAAAGCCAAATCTTTAGAGAATCAGAAAGCCTTTTGTTTCTCCCACTGAGTGGCTGGGGTTTCTAACTGCTAATTTTGCTGTTAGCAGCCTAATGGCTAAATCACTGCATGGCCGTGGCTCCCGTGCATACAGAGAAGGAAATTTGGCATATTATATCTGAGGTCAGCCCCATGCTAACTATGTCACATAGTGGTAGGAATATCAATGATATGTTGTCATTGTTTGGTACCTTCGAATTGTGTCTGACCCACAGCAACACTGTGCACGAGAACGCAGTACGACCTGGTTGTGCACCCGCCTCACAGTTGTTCCTATGCTTGAGCTCATAGTTGCAGCACTGTGTCCATCATCTCCTTGAGGTCCTGTCTCTTTCTTGCTGCTCCCCTACCAAGGATGATGTCCTTCTCCAGGGACTGGTCTCTCCTGAGCACCTGCCAAAGCAAGCAAGTTGAAACCTCACCATCCTTGTCTCCAAGAAGTGTCCAGACGGCACTTCTTCCAAAACAGATGTGTTTTATCGTCCATGGTACTTAATGGTTGTCCATGGTATAGTAATGATATAATATAGTCTTAATATATTTTATGCTATAATCTTAACATAAATCAGGCAAAACAGCCAGAACTATGGAAATAATTAAACCAACAACTGTAGTTGAAGTTTATAATATATGAAAGCAAGTAAAAAGTACTGCTACAAAATAATATGAACCTTTATTAAACAAGAATATCAAAATGTGAACTTATGATTTCACAACATATCCTCCAGCTAGATCTACAAATTTCTGAAGGTGGCATTTCCATCTTTGTAACTCTTCCCCAAAGAATTCTGCACTCTCCAATGTACACCATATCAAAGTACTGTTCTATTAAAATAGGATTCAAATTGTTTTTGTAAAAATGTTTTTTCCAAAAAAAAAAAAAAGTTTTTTCCCCCAAACCATTTTATTTGGAGCTAAGACAGATATCCTGTCATTTCATAGTCCACTCACATCAGCAGTGTGTGCAAGTGCTGCCACAGTTTCAAAACATTCCCCTCTTTCCTGAGCTCCTTGACATCAGCTCCCTTTTACCCCCCTTTCCCCGACCACTACTGTGCCCCCCCAAAATCCTTATTCTACTTGATGACTCTATCGGTTCATTAATCCTGGGGTTCACATACTGAAAACCAGAAAAACATATAAAAATTACAGAGGGTCACTCCAATGACAAAATACATCTGAGATAAATCCTAATATTAATCAATATAAAAGAAAAATATGTAAAATATTGAAAACCAGACCAGGCTCAACATGCTTCAGAGGGAGGATCAACTGACAGAGTTTTCACCATTCGGATCAGGTTTATCATTTTGATCTCCTATAGTCATTTCTGTAATGCACTCTGTTTGGTAACCAGTTTTTCTGCCCATCCCTCTATTCTGGAGAGAGGGAGATCGCCGGAGGCTTATGTCCTGTGCGGCAGTCACAAATGTACCTTAGGCTCCTACTGGCATCCACAGCCTTTTGCAAACCAGAATCTCAGTAAGGCTTTGAGTTCTGATGATATGATTTATAATCCTTCGGTCACTGATGTTGGTGTGCTTGTTCCATGTGGACTTAGTTGACATCTCACTTAGATGGCTGCTTGTTTGGAAGCAAGCCTTTAAGGCCCCAGATGATGTTTTATCTGATAGTTGGGAACCATGTAATTCCTTCACCATGCATTGCTACATCACCCATATCTTCTGTGCTGCCTTCCTGAGGGTGAGTCTAGAGTAGGACCATGATGTAAAAACTAATTGTTCTTAACTTGGGGCTAGGATTTAGTGCGAGCCTAGAACCCATTCTTGGATCGGTGTTTTTTTTATCTGCCTTTGGCTCCCTCTCAAAAGCTCCATGTGAATTTATGGTAGAGAGTCTTATCAATCATCTCTCTGGGAGCATAAAGACCTTCTGTTAATATTGTCATTGATTAACCTCTGTTAAAAAGCACTGTTGAGAGAGGGATATTAGGCCAATGCAGGCTAACTCCATAGCACAGTAACTGAGTTATTCACTTGTACAGAATCAGTCCTTTTGTGGCTGGACGCTATTTACACAAACAATGGAAGTTGGTCATCAGGGAAATTTACAATAATATTCACTGAGAATATCAGCCATAGGCTTGCCTGAAGACATATTTCTTAATCCAGTATATAGAGCACTGATGTAGTCTATGATTGTCAGCCTGTGGAGAGTTCAATAATCTTGGTACATCTCTCTGCTTCTTCAGGCACCATGAATTTTCAATCTGACGTCCTCAGGTTACAAGTGTGTCTAAGGTAGAGGCCAGTTCACCCAGTGGAGGTTCTGCATCTGATCTGACTAATGCAGCCTCTGGAGCCTGCTATGCACCCAGAAAGCCCAGGATTCCATGCCCCAACATTCCACAGCACCTGGTCTGTGTCCTCTTCTATGGTCCTCCAAAGCAGTCCAGTCATTCTTCCCCTGACCCGAAGGTCATCTCACATTTTCTGCCAACAGTCATGCACTTGTGCTCCCAACTGATGTGCCTGCTTCCTTTCCCCATTCCTCATTTGACTTTCCTATCAGTATCTCTCATCCCTCTGAGGGCTGTCTACCTGTCCGGGAGACCTCATAATAACTTTGCATGGCAGCCACTCAGTAGACAACACACAACCCCTCTCCCTGAATTATTTGATCCCAGCTGACGTGAGGAGCCCTCTGCCAAAGGGACTTTCGATATGCACACGCAGAGAGGATGCTGCATGGTGCATTGGACTGGTCACCCTCTACCAGCCCGTCTGGCCACCCTGGCAGCAGACTGGATGCCCTGCAAGCCCGAGTGTGTGCCTCTCCTGTTGCTTACTCCTGCAGCAGTGGGTTCATAGCAGTATTTGTCCTTTTGTGATGGACTAACTTCACTCAGCATAATAACTTCCAGATCCCTCCATGGCATGAGGTGTTTCATGGTTTCATTGCTGTGTTTTTAGGCACGTGGAGGATTACCCGGTGGTATATACTAGAGTTTTTAATCCAATTTTCGACTGATGGGACTTTAAGCTGTTTCCACCTTCTGATTGTTGTGAACTGTGCTACAATGAATATGGGGCAGCATACAGCTATTCATGATCTATTTCCTATTCCTTTTGAGTATATGCCCAGTAATGGCATCGCTGGCTCATATGGTGTTTCAATGACCATCTGTTTTAGGAGCCGCCATATTGCTTTCTCCAGTGACTGTACATATTTACAAACCATCAGTAGTGGATCAGAGCTCCAATCTCCCCACACCCTCTCACACATTTGTGGGTCTCAGTTTTTTAATTGGGCTATGGTTATGGGTGTTCAATGGTATGTCATGGTTGTTTTGACTTGCATTTTCCAGGTGACTAGTGAAGGAGAGCATTTCCTTGTGTGTTTATTAGCCATTCAGGCTTCATTCTTATGTGAATCATCTGTTCAGATCGTTTGCCCATTTCCTCACATGGTTATTTAATTATTTTTTTCTTGTTTTAGACTTATAGTGTACTGTAGGTTTTATTAATTATTCCTTTGTCTATTATGTCATTGCTAAATTTCTTTTCCCAATCTGTGGGCTCCCTTTGTACTCTCTTAATTTCACAATCACCTATTTTGTCTTTCAAGAGTCTGCTTCCTTTGTTATATCTCTTAGCCTGTATTTTCCCTGTATTAGGGAACTTAGATTTGTCCCAATTTTCTCACTGATGGTCCTGATAGTTTTGGGTCTTAGATATAGGTCTTTGATCCACTTTGAGTTTGTTTTGGTGCATAGAGTGCAAGATGGTTCTTATTTCATTCTTCTGCAGATAGAGATCCACTTTCCCAGCACCATGTGTTGAAGACAGGTTCTCCTTTCCATTAATGCTTTTTGGGCCATTGCCACAAATCAGTCTTTGTAGGTGGAGGTAGTTCTTTCTCAGTTTCTGTCCTGCCCCATTGGTCTGCGTATCTGTCCTCATACCAGCACCTGGCTGTGTTGAGAACTGTGGCTGCATAGTAGGCTTTGGGGTCAGGTGGAGCAACACCACCTTCTTTGTTCTTCTTGAGGAGTTCTTTGCCTATCCTGGAGTTCTTCCTTCTCCACATGAAGTTAGCAATTAATTTTTCCATTTCTAAAGAATGATGCTGGGACTTGCATCAGGATTATGTTGAATTTGTAGATTACTTTGAGTAGTATTGACATTTTCATGATATGGAGCTTTCTGACCCACAAACACAGGGCAGTCTTCATTTGTGTAGCCCTCTTTGGGTTTCTTGTAATGAGTTTCCGTAGTGTTCTTTGTACAATGTTTCCTTTAGGGTTAGGCTTATTCCTAGGTATTTCAGCTTTTGTGTAGCCAGTGTGAATGCTGCTGTTTTCTTGATTTTTAAAAAATTCTCATCACTAGTATATAGCAATTCAATTAATTTCTGTTTGTTAACATCGTATTCTGTTACTTAACTAAACTTTCAGTTGTTTCCAACAATCCTGTTGTTGATACCTTAGAATTATCTCTCTATAAAATCACATCCACTGTAAATAGGGAAAGGTTAACTTCTTCTTTTCCCATGTGTACTCCCTTGGTTTCTGTCTGTTGTCATGCAGTTCTGGCTAGGAGTTCCAGCACATTGTTGAATAAGAGTGGGGATAAGGGACATCCTTGTTGGGCTCCCTTATTCAATTAAAATGTTTTCAGCTTTTCTATTGAGTGCAATATTGGTTATTGCGTTTTCATATATAGCCTTTATTGTGCTGAGAATTTTCCCTTCTTTTCTATCATTTAAGGGCTTTTATTAGAAAGGGATGTTGGCTGTTATCAAATGCTTTTTTTCTGCATCAATTGATACAATCATTTGGTTCTTATCCTTTTTCCTGTTATTGTGGTGGATTAAGTTAATTGTTTGAATGTTGGACCATCCTTACATCTCTCTTATGAACCCCACTTGATGTATTGTCTTTTTAATCTGTTGTTGGATTCTGTTGGCCAAGCTTTTTTTTTTTTTTTAATTTTAACAATTTATTAGGGGCTCATACAATTCTTATCACAGTTCATACATATACATACATCAATTGTATAAAGCACAACTGTACAGTCTTTGCCTTAATCATTTTTTCTCCTCTTTTCTTTTTTTACATTTTATTAGGGACTCATACAACTATTATCACCATCCATACATATACATACATCAATTGTATAAAGCACATCCATACATTCCCTGCCCCAATCATTCTCAAGGCATTTGCTCTTCACTTAAGCCCCTTGCATCAGGTCCTCTTTTTTTTCCCCTCCCTCCCCTTTCCCCCCTCCCTCATGTGCCCTCGGTAATTTATACCTCGTTATTTTGTCATATCTTGCCCTATCCGGAGTCTCCCTTCCCCCCTTCTCTGCTGTCCCTCTCCCAGGGAAGAGGTCACATGTGGATCCTTGTACTCAGTTCCCCCTTTCCAACCCACTCACCCTCCACTCTCCCAGCATCGTCCCTCACACCCTTGGTCCTGAAGGTATCATCCACCCTGGATTCCCTGTACCTCCAGCCCGCATATGTACCAGTGTACAGCCTCTGTCCTATCCAGGCCTGCGAGGTAGAATTCGGATCATGGTAGTTGTGGGGAGGAAGCATCCAGGATCTGGGGGAAAGCTGTGTTCTTCATCAGTACTACCTCGCACCCTAATTAACCCATCTCCTCTCCTAAACGCCTCTATGAGGGGATATCCATTGGTTGGCCAAGCTTTTGTTGATAATTTTTACATCTATGTTTGTAAGGGATAGTAGTCTGTAGTTTTCTGTCTTTCTGGGGTCTTTGCCTGGTTTGGTATCAGGGTTATGCTGGCTTCAGAGAGTGATTTGGGTTTGCTGTCCCTTTTTGTATTCTGGAGTAGTTTGTGTAGAACTGGTATAAGATTTGCTCTGAATATTTGATAGAATTCCCCCCGAAGCCATCTGTCCTAGGATTTTTTGGTTTCTTGACCTTGTCTAGTGCTTCTTTTGGTATGGGTCTGTACAAGTTCTGTGTGGCCTTATGCATTAATGGGGGACGAGAGTTGTTTTCTAGGCATTTGTCCATGTCATCCAGATTATCAAATTTATTGGAGTACATTCTTTAGCAATACTGAATTTTTCTTTTTATTTCATTTGGATGTGTTGTGATGCCACCTGTTTCATCCCTAATTGTAGATATTATCATCTGCTTTTGATTTTCCCTTGTTAAGTTTGCTGGCAGTTTATCGATTTTGATGAACCTTGTAAAAAACCAACCTTTTGCTTAGTTGAATTTTCCCATTGTTTTTCAGTTCATTTATTTCTGCTCTTATTTTTATGATTTCTTTTCTTATTACTGTTGGAGGGTTTATGCTTCTGAGTCTGTTCCGGTTGTTGGAGGTGTGTGTTAAGATGTTGAACATGATTCTTCTTTTTTCATGTGTTCATTCATTGCTCTAAAGTGACCTCTGATAACTGCTTTTGCTGCATCCCATAGGTTTGGGTATGCTGTGTTATTCTCATTTGTTTTTAGGAATTTCCTAATTCCATCTCTTATGTGGTCTAATACCCAGTCTTTTTTGAGTAGCATATTTTTGAGTGTTTGTCCAAGTGTTTGTCTTTTTTTACTCTTTTTATTTCTGTTTTCCAGTTTTATGCAATTTGGTTGGAGCAATGGTTTGAATAATCACTATGTGTTTGATTTGATCAGGCTTGCTTTATGGCCCAGAATGTGATCTATTTTAGAATATGAGCCATGTGTTGAGAAGAATGTGTATGTTTTGTATTGGGGCGGGGAAGTTGCTGTTGGTTGTAGAACTCTGTTAAATGTCTAGAAGGTTGAGTTGTCTGTGTTATTCAGCTCTTCAGTTTCTTATCTGTGGATTGCTCTTTCCTCGAGAGTGGTGTATTGTTGATCGTGATTTCTCTTTTCATCTCTTTCAGGATTTGGGTCTTTCATTGGGTGCATACATGTTTATTAGAATTATGTATTCTTGGTCTATTGATCCCTTGAGTATTACACAATGCCCATTCTTGTCTTTTTATGTCATTCACCTTGAAGTCTATTTGTTGGAAATTAATATTGTCACCTCTTCTTTTTTTAATTGCCATTAGCTTGATGAATTTACAAATGTTTTTTTATTTTTGGTAAAAAGAAAGCTGAAGACTCAATGAATGATAAAGTTCAGTGTTGTAATGAGGAAAAATTATTGGGCACAACTTTTTGCCCTTTTCTTAACCAACTCAATTAAAATATCATTTTATTGGGGGCTCATGCAATTCTTATCTCAATCCATACATACATGCATTGTGTCAAGAACATATGTACATTTGTTGCCATCATCATTCTCAAAACATTTGCCTTCTACTTGAGCCCTTAATATCTGCTGCTCATTTTCCCCTTCCCTCCCCACTCCCCCCTAAACCAACTCACTTTTAAATATTCTTCAAACTTCTTCCTGGTAAATTCTAAAGATCTTCTTATGTCCTTTGAGAAAAATCTATCAATATTAAATTTTTTGAATCCCCTAAATCAATCACCATAACCTTCTGAGATGGTCTTTCTGTCTTGAATTCACTGGCCCAGTAGGTCCCCTCATAAACCTCAGTTTTTATTGGTTCTTCTTTTGAAGACAACATAATGAGCTAAGAAAAAAACCCAGAAGATTTTTGAAGAGTGGTCACTCCATGTTTGATAGCAACTTTCAGAGTCTCTTCTGATATCCATTTTGGTATTTCTTTTCTTTCTTGTCTATTTGGTGTCCTTTTGCTTCTATGTATGGTTGTTAATATAAACTTAGCTTGTTCTCATCTTTGGTTCGAATTATCTTGTGTTGATTATTTGTCTGATTTGTGATGATTATATATAATACTGTTCATATTTTCAAGTGGGAACCACCTTGGACTTACTCTTTACTGTCTGTGGAAAGGGGTTATAATGGAAATTTGTGTACTTTGGTGGTGATTAGCTACCCACATCCATGGAAGAAATCGGGATTCGGAATCCATGACTTTGTAATCACTAGAACCAGGTCTGACCCAGAACAGCTCTGTGTTGGTTGCCTCTGCGAGGAGATGAAATGAGAATTTAATCCTAAGAGCTGCAGCTTTAGGATTACAGTCTAGAGAATCTTCGAGTGGATCTAGTACCCTGCACAGGAAGGGCCTTTATGAAAAAAACATGAAAGGAAAAAATGTATCAGCACTGTTAGGAGCTTGTTTATTTTTTCTAAACAACTCATGTTTCTCTTCCTTCACACTGGAAATAACCCTAAAATACCACAACATGTTGGACATTTCTGTTTTTATGATTTTCTATAATTGCCACTCAACTTTCTATACAATTAAAATTTCCTAAAATATGCTTTTTTAACAGTGTCAAGTCAATTTTTAAAATCTGGTGATTTTGCATTGTTGGTCTCTGTCTAAAATAATTTAAAAAACCAAAAAATCTGATTTTTAAAAATTATGCTTCATTCTAAAAACCTTAAATTTGGATTTTGACTGGCTAGGTCAAAATATGAAGTGTCACTAATTCAGGGATATTTTATATAGTCTTTGCAACAGACATTTTAACTAATGACCCAAAAAAGGTAGACATAATTTCAAGGCGTTGATTCAAACATCAATATTCCAGTCCACCAGAAGATGTCACTATTGTGTATAGAATATAGAAGAAAAATAACCAATAACTTTTGTATAGTTCCATTGTGTCTTTCTTAATCTTGCTAAATTTCCTGTGGAGCTTTGTGAAAGAAAACACTAGGGTGTAACAACATTGCCTTCAAGCTGAAAGGCACTGAAAAATCACTACAGTCGTTGGGAGTTTAGACAATCACATTCCTACATTTAGAGAGGAAAAAAAATCCAAACCAAAACAAGTACATTGGCAGAAAAGTCTACCTCAATGAATAATTTTGTATAGTTCTAATTAAGAATTAATGACTACACAGCAGATCTGTTTTACTCCTAGTACATGATTTAAATCATAAATCAATCTAGTAGACACTAATTTAATCAAACTGTTTTGCACATTCCCATGATTAAAGTAATCATTCATTTAAAGCAAAGAAACACTGACAATATATGTTATTTTAATACTAATGGATGTCATTTATACAAAATACTCTTAAAAAACCCATAGGACAAGCAAAGAGTTCTTTATGGTGTGGAAATGATGTTGATATCTCTGTATTTGGAGTTATGAGCATACTTACAGGGTAAATTTACTTCAACAACTGTGTAGTTATTGTCCCGTGTGGGCAATGGGACCACAATTGGCTAGTGAGCTTGTTTGTGAGTGAGGAAATTTTCCTGATCATATTACTTTAGCAGCTAACAGTGGGCACAGTTATCTGTAAGGTTTATCCAGATGATGGGGCATGACTTGCTAGATTTAATTCAGGTCACTGGCTTGTCTGACAGACAGAATATCAAGGGCAATGCAATTAGGCAGGCATCGGGAATGTTTCCCACTGAGTTATTGATTTATTTCACCGGTTTTGTTATTTTACCCTTCTTTTCTGTTAGTCCCATGTTGATGTATTTTTGGATTGAGAAAGAACATCTTTTATTTTTAAATTTTAAAAAATAAGTCTTTTCTAATTTAATTAGTGAAAGCAAGCACCAAATAAAGATATAGAAAGGTTAATGTAGAGGCCATTTATATCTAGTTTATGTTTATCAGGTGTGTACTATGTACTGGTCCTTTTTCTACCCTCTGAACAGGCACAGTTTCTATTACCTTTCCTGTGTTGCATGTGATGGAACTGAAGCAGAGGAGGAACTGTCTCATATTACGAAGGTTGCTAAGTTAGAGAGAGGCACTGCTGGAGCTCAGACCCCAACAGTTTGGCCTTAGGAAACAATTTTAACCACCTTACTGTATATTGTTTCTCTGAAATGTATGAAATGCACTCTATTAGTTCGGGTAGACTAGAGAAATAAATTCATAGAGACACTCATAAAAAGAGATTTATATACAAGATCAATTGAACATTGACAAAACGTCCCAGCCCAATCCAGATCAAGTCCATGAGTCTGATATTAGCCCATATGTCCGATCCAATCTATAAAGTCCTCTTCATACTCATGAAACCCATGCAATGACACCGAATGTAGAAGATCACAGGCCAGTAGTGGGTAGAAAGTCTTTGGATCCAGTGGCATTGGAAACATCTCAGTGCTGGCAGGGGTCTCTGCATGGCTTCTCCAGCACCCACGGCTGCATCAGGGTGGATCCATGTGTCTTGTCAGCTGCTATGTCTCCTAGGGTGTGAGCAGAGAGAGTCTCTCCTGCCTCCCAGGAGGAAGTACCAGATGTCTCAGAATTCTCAGGAGAAGGCCATGCCGACACAGAGGCCTCATTGGCTATGATCTGATTGACAAGCTAGACTGCACCCCTACACTCTTAATTCTCAAATTGACAAACGATTATATATCTACCACATACACCATTGAATTGTGGTTACCTTTCTATTCAGAAACATGTCCTTGCCATTTTCTGCTGCGAGTTAAGAGCCAGTGGAAGAGATTTTTCACAATCCTTCCTAACCTACCAAAACTGATTAAAATCTTTGTACTGATTTACTTTTTCAAGTTTAATATATCTTGAATGTTTAAAAAAGCGAGAGAACATTTTACTTCCCTCAGTATATAATTTTACCATTCTAGAAAACCTTTGTAATTATTAGTGACATATAATTAGAACATGAAAGCCGCTGAATTGGGATCTCATTACCTGAGAAAGAGTTTGAATTACACCTCCTTGATGGTCTTCCTTTTTTTCCCCTTTAACCTAGCATGGCATCTTTTTCCATGAACTGGTTTCCTCTAATAACATGTCCAAAGTATCTGATAGGTAGTCTCACCATTCTCGCTTCTAAGGAACATTATGACTGCAGTTCTTCCAAAGCAGACTTGTAGTCTGTGGCAGTCCATGGTACTTTCCATACTCTTCCCCAACAACTAATTCAAGGGCATCACTTCTACAGTTTTCCTTACTCAAGTTGTCCGGCTTTCACATGCAGAGGAGGTGATTGAAAATACCATGGCTTGGGTCAGGCACCCATTCCTTTTCAAAGTGACATACTTGCTCTACAATACTTTAAATAGTTCTTTTTAAAAAATCTTTTTTTGGGGGGCGGCTCTTACAGCTCTTATCACAATCCATCCATCCATCCATTGTGTCAAGCACATGTGTACATATGCTGTCATCATCATTTTCAAAACATTTTCTTTCTACTTGAGCCCCTGGCATCAGCTTATTTCCCCCTCCCCCACCCTCCCTTCCTCATGAATACTTGATAATTTATAAATTATTATATTTTTCATGTCTTACACCAGCCTCTCTCTCCCTTCACTCACTTTTCTGTTGTCCATCCCCCCCTGGGAGGGGGTTATATGTCGATCATTGTGATCTGAGCCCCTTTTCTCCCCCGACTTTCCCCTTCCCCTCCTGGTATGACTACTCTCAAGGGATTTATCTGTCCTGGATTCCCTGGGTTTCAAGCTCTTATTTGTACCCATGCACACGCTCTGATCCAGCTGGATTTGTAAGGTAGAATTGGGGTCATGATACTGGGGGTAGGGGGAAGCATTAAAGAACTAGAAGAAAGTTGTGTGTTTTGTCAGTGCTGTACTGCACCCTGACTGGCTCATCTCTTCCTTGTGACCCTTCTGTAAGAGGATGTCCAGTTGCCTACTGATGGGCTTTGGGTCTTCACTCCGCCCTCCTCCTCATTCACATCGATATGATTTTTTTTTGTTCTGGGTCTTTGATGCCTGATATCTGATCCCATTGATAACTCATGATCACACAGGCTGGTGTGCTTCTTTCATGTGGGCTTTGCTGCTTCTCAGCTAGAATACCACTTGTTTATCTTCAAACCTTTAAGACCCCAGATGCTATATCTTTTGATATCTCGGCACCATCAGCTGTCTTCGCCACATTTGCTTATGCACCCATATGTCTTCAGCAATCATTTCATGGAAGGTGAGTTGAGATCCAATGTTTGTCTGCTGCTTTAATACTTAACAAATAAATATTTGTACATAAATCTATTTCCCTATTGTTATATATAAATATATTTTCATATGTACTTGCCTGTATTTAGACTTCTATAAATGTCCTTTGCCTCCTGTTTTTTTCATCTATTTCCTGTTACTTTTCTCTTGTCCCACTATCATGTTGGGGCTTCATTCAGGTTTTGATAATTCTTTGCTTACATTGCCCTTGATCAAGCCCCATCAGGCATCCTATGCCCTCCTCACCATCAAACTACCTGCCCCCTACCCCAGAAGAATGCACTTCAGAGGACAGCACTGAAGCTGCAACTCAGGGATATGAGTGCTTCTGATGAGGAGCAAATGAAGAGGAAAGGAGAGAGAGTGGAACACATCCTGGCCCACCAAAGCCCTGAGGATGATATTCTGGCTCAGAGCAGCCAATGCACAGAGAGGACCATAGGGCCGGGCCCACCACAAGACACAATGTCCCTTGCTGACCCATGGCACTACAGGGGACCATACTGGAGACACAGTGTGGGAATTGTTCCCAATCTGACCACGCAACACCAGGGTGAAACACTCAGGGTGTGCAGTAGAGCAGCAAGGGGAGCAAAGCAATGAAGTCCCCCAGGAATACCAAGAATAGACTTTGGGGCCAGGTCATGGCATCCCATCTGACTCAATTGGAAAACACTCCTAAAGGTCAACAAACAGACCTGCAACTATTTATAGGCTTTTCTTTTTTATTGTAATTTTTGTTGTTGTTGTTTTCTTTTATTGTTATGTTTTGCTCTGTCTTGTTTTTGTGCTTATTATTGTCTCTGCATGTCTATTTAGATGAGATAGGTGAGATAAACAATCTGGAGGAGAAAACAATGGGACCAATGGTTTGGGGGTACACAGGAGAGGGTGGTTGGGGGGAAAGGAAGGAGGGTGCCAACAAACCCAGGGACAAGGGAACAACAAGCAATCTAAATAAGTCTTATGCAGCAGATTTACCAATGCAATATATTGCTTGATCGTGTGACTACTACTTCCATGATCATTGATTGTGTATCCAAGGACCTTGACCACTTCTATCTTTTCTTCCTTTATCATGATGTGCCTATTGGTACAATTAGTACAATTTTGAGGATTTGGGTTTTGAGTAGTAATCCATACTGAAGGATTTGATCTTCATCAGTAAGTGCTTCAAGTCCTCCTTTCTTTTAGCACACAGGTTGTGTTAGTTATATATCACAGGCTGTTACTAAGCCTTCTTCCGATCCAGATGCTACATTCTTCTTCACATGGTGCAGCTTCTCAGCATTTGCTCAGCATACAGATTGAATAAGTATGGTGAAAGGATACAAGTGAGATGCACATTTCCAGATTTTATACCACATAGTATTACCTTGTTCTCTTCATTTGACTGCCCTTTGGTACAGGCTCTACATGGGCACACTGGAGTGTTCCGGTGTCCCATTCTTCTCAGTGTGGCCCCTTGTTTATTGTAATCTACACATTTGAATGCCTCTGTATAGTCAATAAGACACAAGTAAACATCTTTCTGGTATTCTCTTCTTTGTTCCAAGATCCACCTGACATTAGCAATTACATGCTTTGTACTTCCCCTTTTCTGAATCTGGCTTGAATTTCTGGCAGCTCCTTGTCCATCTATTGCTGCAGCTGTTGAATGATCATCAACAAATTTCTGAGATGCTCAGAAGGATGTGGGCTGGTGCTGGACCTTGAGAGTGGGAAGTTGTAGAAACAAAGAACTGCTCAGTGAGCTAGCAAGTTACAGTTCAATTTTATATAATAAATACCATCTGTCGAAAATAGCTTACATGTTGAAATGAATTTGAATTGTGCGATTATACTACAAAAGTATTTGTCAAAATTATGATAATTCATAAGCTATATTTTCAATGAAATAAGATTCCATATGGATCTCAAAAGTGGATTCAGCAAAGTATTTCTCTCTAATGGAATTCAGTAAAATTTAGTTATTTATAAGCTTAGATGAGAATTGTAATGCACGTGTCTAAAATGCCACATTATGAGAAATTTAAGTAACTTTTCCCCCCTCAATTTAAGTTTGATTAAAAGCAAAGCATGACTTTAATTATATGTTTCTTAGCTTAATATTGACAAAATTTAAATATTCAAAAATTTTATCAACATTAAGTCAGGAAGTAATTCTTAAAATCATACTTAGCTTTAAGGCAGTTGCTATGGTAAGTCAAGGAACCAATTCGGTCAAGTTATCCTCCACTTCGAGCATTTTGATAGCTATTATGCATTAGCTGTTTTGACATCTACAGAAAATAGTCCTTGTTTTGGGGACAATTACAACTGAGATGTTGAATAACTAGAAATGGAAATTAAACTTTCATCTAACTGTACTCTGTTGGAAAATATAGATAAGGTTATGGGGCATCCTACCCACTGTGAAAATATCACAGGCTTGAACCTGCTTTCAGTATAAACACAGTAGCCATTTTTCTCCGGTATAGTGTTTCTACCTTTTACTAAAATTTCCCTAATTTTCATGTTTCCCTAAATATTCTCCTTCCTTTAAATTTTTAATCCAACCTTACTCTCATCTCCCTCATATCATTCAAACATTAAAAAATATACAGCCAGTGGTCTTTGTCTGTTCTCATATAATTATTTCTTCAATTGCATAGCTGTTTTCTTTTGACAAATGTATTTTTATTGGTTCTCTGGTGAAATTTTACATAGAAAAACTATGCTCCTATATAACAATATCTATACATGTTGCTCAGTGATATTGGTTACATCTTATACATTATATAAGCATTCTTATTATTTATATTCTGATAACTCAGTTTCCATTAGTCTTGATTACCATCCCCTGCCTTCTTTCTTGAATAATGCCACAATGAATATAAATGTCCATATGTCTAATCATGTCACTGCTGTAAGGTTTCAGGGTATGTAACTTCAGGTGGAATTGCTGGAGAATAAAGTATTCTGTTTCTCACCAATTTCCCATATTGGTTGTGTCATTATACAACCCCCCCAACAGCGGGTAAGGGTTTCAATCTCCACACTACTTCACCAGAATTAGTTTTCTGTTTTTATCTTGTTGTTTGTTGTTTGTCTTTTTATCAGTGACACTTCTTCAGGGTTGAAATATATCATTGTAGTTTCGATTTACATTTCTCTGATGATTAATAATCATGCCCAACTTTTCACGCGTGGTGGGCTACTTGAATATCTTCTTTGGTGAAGGATCTCTTCTTGCACTTTGTCCATTCACTAATTAGGTTGTTTGTCTTTTCAATGCTGAGTTGTTTAAAGAAAACAAATCAAAACTCTCTGCTGCTAAGTCACTCAGACTCAGAATGATTCTACATAGTTTTCTTAAATTGTAAATCTTTTAATAATCATTTTATTGGGAGCTCTTACAGATATAACAATCCACAATTCAATTAGATCAAGTATAATTGTACAATTATCGCCACCATCATTTTCAACGCTCTTTCATCTTGAACTCTTTGATATTAGCTTCCCTTTATCCCCCTCCCCCTGCTCTATCCTCCAGGAACCCTTATATTATATTAATATAATTTTACCATATCTTACACCATCCATTGTATCCATTCACCTACAATTCTTTATCCATTCCCCTCAAGAGGGGTTATACAGTCATTATTGCTAGTGATTCCCCCTCCTCCTCCTCCCTCTTCCAGTACTCTCAGGGATTCATTACTCCCATTACTATTTCTGAAGGGTTTATTATCTATCTTGATTTCATGCATTGAACAACCTTAATTATACAAATGAACATGCACAGGTCTCACAAGATTAATGAGGTGAAACGAAGACCACAAAAGTAAGGGGAGGAAATATTAAAAATTAGAGGATATTTATGTGTTTTTTTCAGTGCTATAATGCACCCTGGAATATATCATCCCTTTCATGTTGCCCTTTTGTGAGGGACTATCCTGAGAGGTGAATGATGGGTACACATGATAGTGGGGCAGGAGGAAAGTACAAAGAAAAAGAGGAAAGAATAAGAAAGTAAAAGTTAGATATGTAGGTAGAAATATAGATATGTATATATGTAAATATATAAATATAGATGTATATGTCTCTGGTATAACAGGGAAGCAGATGGACTTTGGGTTTCTACTTAAATCTTACCTCAGTACCATAATGGTGTGTTCAAATAATGTGGCATTATATGATACTCACCTTCCCTACATGATCACTGAAGACAAAACGGGGGCAGGAGCAAATGTGCTGAAGAAAGCTGATGATGCCCGCCTATTAAAAGATATAGCATCTGTGGTCTTAAAGGCTTAAAGTTAAACAAGAGGCCATCTAGCAGGGAACAACACAATCCACATGGAAGAAGCACACTAGCCTGTGTGATCATGAGGTGTTGATGGGCATAGGTATCAAAAATTTAAAAACAAGCAATCAGATTGATTTGAAGGAACATAGTGAAAGTGGAGACCCAAAACCCACTTGTAAGATTGTAAATCTTCACAAGAGCAGACAGTCTCATCTTTCTGCTGCAGAGTGGCTGGTGGGCTTGAACCCCTGACAAGGAAAGTAGAAGTACAGAACATTATCAGAAATATCTTCAATCCATTTAAAGTTAGTTTTTGTGTATGGTGTTAAGTATAGATCCCGTTTCATTTTTCTGCAAATATTCAGTTTTGCCAACACTATTTGTTAAGGAAACTGTTTTTTCTCCATGAAGTACACTTTGACCTCTTGTCAAAAATCAGCTCTCCATAAATGGAGTGATACACTTCTAGGTTCTTAATTACATTCTTTCTGTCTCTGTGTCTGTCACTGAACCAATAACAGCCTGTTATAACAGATAATATAACACTGAACCAGTAACAGGCTGTGACTATATAATATCTTTTAAGATGCGGGAGTGTGAGACTTCCTATTTTGTTCTTATGTTTTTTATTGTTTTGGCAATAAATAATAATAAATAAACAAAACAAATAATGTTGGTGATAACATTTTCCATTTCAGTAAATAATCTTGTTAAATTTAAATAAAAATGTATTAATGGCTGTATTCTTACATGAGTAATATATTGAAGTATTAATAAAAGTTAATGAATTTACTCTCTGTTAATATTTACCCAAAAGAACAAAGCCTATACACCGCATATATTGTTTTCTCATTTTTTCCTAAAAATAAAAAATGAAAACTTGATTTTAGAATAAATTAATGCTTCCCGGAAATGCCCCGAATATTCAAACAGGATTATGGAGCACACATCTTGTTTACAGAGACTCTTCATATCCTTCTGATATGGTTATTATGTGTCAGAATTGACAGGACGGCGGTGAGTTCAAATGTCTAGATTTTGCAAATAGAAAGGCTTTGTGGAGAGTGTGTTTCCATTTCTTTTTCCACCCTTCATTTGTTCCTCCAAAATGGGCTGTGTCGTCTGTTGAATTTGGGAGAAGGAACTGAGCAACTTTATTTTCGTTCTTTCTCCTGTGCTGCTGAGTGTACTTGGGTCTCCTTTCTGGTTGTCTTTGGAAGCAAGCCTGCAAACATCCCATAAATCTGTCCAATTCAGGGCCAAGAATTAAGATGCATAGTGAAATTGCTGATATTAACCTATCCAATCTGTTTCATTAGAAAATAAAAGTGATATTCTGTTTGACATTTATATCTATTTCTCAATTGTTTTCACACAATGAGGCCTCATGAGGCGGTGACCTGATTGCTAGGTTGGATTCCATCCCTATACTTTTACACAGAATCAAGATGACATAAAATCTAACTTCCACAGGAAGAAATGAGTGTTATTTATTTGCTTACTTAAATCCTCAGTGATCATTTTTATTGTGTTTTATTTTACATAATTACCATTCGTACATTTTGAACTCACAAGAGGAAACATTGTGTGCTCTCAGCACTTTCCCCTGGTCTGAACGATAAATTTAACTGAGTAGAAATAAAGTACTATTTTAAAACTCTAGCACTTTGGGGAAAAAAGTGATTCCACAAGAATAACATTTTAGGTACATTCGGCACCAAGAAATCAAATACTGGCTTCTAAAAATGATTTAATTTTTAGGATGCTATTAATATTTTATTTAATATTTCTACTCACAAATTTATAGTAAATGTGTACTTTACACAGATATTCTTGGACAAACTGAAAAATGACTATTTATGATGTGTTTGAATATTTCACATGCATTTATAGCTTTTTACATCTCATTCTGCCATGTTTATATTTGTTTATATTTATATTTATCTTATTCCTAGGAATAAGATAAATATAAATATAAATCAACATTCTCTTGATTCTTAAAAATATGGCATAGAAATACAGTGACCACAAACTCCAGTTTTCCAGACACAGTCTTAGTGTAACAGCTGTGTTATTGCAGAATATCACTGATAGTGATGTGCTTCAATAGTAAAATGTCTTCATTTGGATAATAACCTAAAGATCACGTTAAGAAAAGTACATAGCTGCCGGTTTTTGTGTGTGGTATCATACTCTTAGATACTTTAATATTATTCCTAATTATTTAAAAGAGATAGTATAAAATTATTAAGGAGCCTATTCCTAGAGTCTAACTTCAAAGGCTGTTTTGCTATTCTCTTATTTAGTATATGACACCTCTTTATTATTCAGAGTTTTTTTTCAGCAAAACTATGATAAGCCCCTTAATGTCCTTGAAACACTTCGGGGTTTGTGTCAACTTGTGTGGACCAGGATTCTAAGTGGTTTGGAACTTCATAATTCTCTGTAATGAGATCTCCTTGAGTGTGTGGTTTGATTCTAATAAAAGTAGACCCTGTGGGAAAGCATTTTTGTTTTTTACTGAGTCTAGAGCATGCATTTGGTTTTGTCGACACTGGGTTCAACTTGAGCCAAGGATAATGTATTGTCTGCCTGTTCTGGAGTTGTCAGCAGCCAGAATTCTTGGCTACTGACCTTGGGTTCATTAACTTCTGCAGCCATAAGCCTATCTTTATACCTGTCTGAGTTTCCTCAGTCCCTGCAGCTGTATAAATAAGTCAGAAGAAGTCTCTGGCCTGACAACTCACCCAAAGACTCAGAACTCACAACAGTTTCTGCTGCACTTTTCCCGAGCAAGAAACAAAATCTCACAGCCACATGCTGTTCTTTTAACTCAGCTATCAAATACAAAACAAAACAACAACAACAAAGAAACAAAAACAAGGTTCAAGTGAAACTGCCTTCATGAAAAATTCACTGTGACCAGAGAGAAACTTTTCAGGCGACACCACAGGGTGCTCTAACATGGAGTGCGTTGCTTGATGCTCACCTAGCACAAGAAATGTGTACAGTGAAAGCTCCACTTTATCGAGCGAAATTCCATTTTGGTTTTTTTTGGGGGGAAGGGTACCCTGTCAAATAGGTTTCACTGTTTGCTCATTTAGAGAGCTCAGCTTAAAACACGTCTCTAACCAAAAACCAGTCCATAGAGCAGATCCGGGTTTATTAAACTTCCCAGGGCTGGACAATACCACCTCGATAAAATCTTAGAAGGATATCAAAAAGGATAAATTAGAGATTTATATGTTCTTAGGCCTGACCTCGGTGATTTAATGTGGGTCTTTCAAAACAAAGAACTGAGTGGGATAGAGCACAGTTTATGAAGTAATTGCTTTGGATAGGTAGCTGCAGAGAAGTGATGGTCTGGATCAAGCTGCGTATCAGAACAGTCTTGTAAGCTAGCTATTTATATTGGTAAGTAAACAGTTTTAGATGTTTATAATTTTATCTTTCTGGGACAGTGATTTCTTGAATGAGATGAATAAGTTATTTTTGCCATTTTGATGAAGAGCATCAGGAAACTTGTTTAATTCGTGACAATTTTGGTCTAGCTATCTATTAAATAAAACGTAATGTATTGTTTCAGCACACTCTTAACTGGACATAATAATAATTCTTGCTGCTCAGGATTATTAGGAGAAATTAGCCAGGTAAATCTGCTGCACAACCCTCTTTAAAGTGTTCAAAAGCAAGGATGCTACTTTGAGGACTATGGTGCACCTGCCCCAAGCCATGGTATTTTAACTTCCTCATATGCATGTGAAAGTTGGACACTGAATAAAGAAGACTAGGGAAGAATCTAGGCATTTAAATTATAGTAGTGATACAGAATCTTTAAAGTACTATGGACTGACAAAAGAAGAAATGAATCTTGGAAGAAATACAGCCAGCATGCTCCTTAGAGGCAAGGATGGCGAGACTTTGTCTCACTTACTTTGGACATGTCAAGAGAAACCGGTCCCTGGAGAAGGGCATCCTGCTTGGCAAAGTAGAAGGGCAGAAAAAACCAGGAAGGCCCTCTACAAACTGGACAGACAGTGTCTGCAATGATGGGCTCGAACAAAGCAGCAATCGCGAGGGTGGTGCAGGCCTGGGAGGTGCTTCGTGCATGGTCCAGAGGTTGCTCTGAGCCGGAAGCCGCTTGAAGGCACCTAACAACAACTTAGATAAAGGCTTCAAAGGATGAAAGGACAGACACATGGTAATTAGTTAGTAAATGTTGGCTGTCTTCATTAGCTTTATTTGAAAGTGTAAAGGGTCTTTTAAGAAATTATATCATTATGTTATTTTTTATATACTCAAGTGTTATTTTTCAAACTGAGCTCCATGCACATATCTGCAGTTATCTGTGTAGCCTCCAGCACAGTTTTAAAATAGTTTATAATGTTGAAATATTTCTTGTAGAGTCTGCATTATCTGGGTCTCACCTGTATGGGAGTCTTACCATGAATTTTCTGTACCTGATTTTTATTTGTGTTCAAAATTGTATGAATACTAAGTGAAATGGAAAGCCACTGGACTTTCAGACTATTGGTAAAGATTCCTGGCTTTAGTAAGTTATATTCGAGTATCAAAATGGCAAAAGTTATGTCAACTTTTCCTGATATTCATGTTGAAGTCTTTTAGCAGGTAGAAGAATATTTTGCAGTGGCAAACCACACCAAAATACATTTTAATGCACAAAGTCCTCCTTATTTAGTAAATTGTGGTTTTGAAGTGACACAGAAATGGCATGAAATACTGGAGAGGTGTGATTTATATTTGAGATAATATTAAAAAGAGTAGTTAAAGTTCATGTAAAACTGATTTTTAAAAAATGAAGATCAAATACTGTCCTAGTCTCTTCTATAACCATTTTGCAGTCAATCGTTTCAAACATGCCAACCTCAAAAAAACCAACATTATAGCATTTGCATCACATTTAAGTTGTGAATGGATATATCACAAATATTCTGTCTTTATTTTTTAGCAATTTATTATTAGTAAAAGTTAAAATCAATAAATAATAAGCATTTAAAAATGATTATTTTCAGTGTAAACTCTCTGGCATCTACTGAAATAAATCAGTCCATGTAAATAATGCTTTAGTGGTTAAAAATTTCGCTGCAAGAAAACAAAAATAGAAAGCTTTGATGAAAATAATGTTCATTCACATGAAGTTCATCATGGTTAAAAACAAAGGCACAGTAAGTTAAACAACATGTTTCAATCACTAACTCCATTAGTGAAAATTTAGCTGCAGAAAAGGTTCAATATATCATGTCTTATTTTTAGTTTAGTTTTAATATTAATTTAAATTTTATTTTTGATTAAGAGTTTATATTTTATTTTTGCTTAATTTAGTCATATAATAAAGAAATTGTTTGCCAACAATAAGATTCAATATATATATTTTGAAACAAGTTCATTAAACTATGGGTATTTAATAAACTATGCCTTGAAAAACACAAGAAGCCTCATAATTGAACTGAAAGGTAGGGACTAGGGCTTTTTGAATTAAGAGTTTTGTAAACCTCATTTGCTTTATCCATAAAGTCTGTGCATTTGATAGGTTCTCTTCAAAGAATAAATGACAACATGAATGTACAAACTTACCACAGTGTCTCATATGCAGAAAGAACTGTGTAACTGGTAAACATTGCAATTTTATTAGTGATAATTACAATTCCTTATCTTAGAGGTCTGGCATACTTTTTTAAAGTTTCATGTTTTTAAGACATTGATATTAATGCCAAAGCTAGATTTTTAAAAATATTCAGATTATTAGTATCAGTAAGTCCATATCATAACAAACATGAGGAATATGGACAACAGGAAAATTCCAGATGTGAGTCTTCTAGTTTGGGTTTTGGCATCTTTCATTTTAAAATGTTTTTTACTTAATTCACATTTTAAGATGTATTCTGTGCACTACAGAGAACAGCACTGAAGCTACAGCTCAGGGAGAGGGAAGGAGAGAGTAAGGGAGAGTGGAACACATTCTGGTCCACCAAGCTCTGAGGATGATAATCCGGCTTGGAGCAGCCAATGCATGGAGAGGACCATAGGGCTGGCCCCACCACAAGACATGCTGTCCCTCACTGACCCCTAGCACTACGGGGGACAACACAGGAGACACAATGTGGAAATCGTGCCCAATCTGACCTCACCACAACAGGGCAAAACACTAAGGGAGTGCATCAGAGGAGCAAAGCAATGAAGTCCTCCAGGAATACCAAAAGTAGATTTTGGGGCCCGGGCATGGCACCCCATCAGACTGGACTGGAAAACACTCATAAGGTCAACAAACAGACCTGGAACTCTATAGACTTTTCTTTTTTGTGTTGTTGTTGTGTTTTGCTCTGTTTTGTTTTTGTGCTCATTATTGCTTTTGCATGTCTATTGGAATGTTTTGCATGTCTATGTGGAATAGATAATATAGGTGGCATAAGCAGTCCAGAGGAGAATACAATGGGATGGATGATTCTCAGGGCACAGGGGAGAGGGGTAGGCAAGGAAAAGGAAGGGGGTTGCCAACACACCCAGGGACAAGGGGACAACATGTGATCTAAAACCGATGGCTTGGAGGGGCATAGGATGCCTGGAAGGGTTTGATCAAGGGCAGTGTAACCTTGAGGAATTACTGAAAGCCAAATGAAGATCAAACATGATAGTAGGACAGAAGGAAAGTAAAAGGAAATAGGAAAGAACTAGGAGGCAAAAATTTTTATAAAGGTCTAAATGTAGTCATGTACATAGATTTATTTATTTGTTAAGAATTAAGGTAGCATACAAACATTGATCCTCCACTCAAGTATTCCCTCAATGTAAGAACACTTTGTTCTAATAAGCTGGTATTCTGTGATGCTCACCTTCCCAACACAATCGCGGAGGACAAAGTGGGTACATATGGAAATATGGTGAAGAAAACTACTGATGGTGCCTGGCTATCAAAAGATATAGCATCTGGGGTCTTAAATGCTTGAAGTTAAACAAGTGGCCATCTGGTTGAGAAGCAACAAAGTCCACATCGACAAAGCACACCAGGCTGTGTGATCACAAGGTGTTGGTGGGATCAGGTATCAGGCATCAAAGACCCAGAACAAAAAATGATATCTATGTGATTGAGGGGGAGGGCAGAGTGGAGACCCAAAGCCCTTCTGCAGACAATTGGACATCCCCTCACAGAAGAGTCACAAGGAATTGATGAGCCAGTCAGGGTGCGGTAGCACTGATGAAACATACAACTTTCCTCTAGTTCTTTAAAGTTTCCTGTGCGACCCACCCCCCCGTTCCCCATCATGACCCCAATTCTACCTTGCAAATCTGGCTAGATCTGAGCATGTACACTGATACAGATAAGAGCTCACAACACAGGGAATCTAGGACATATACACCACTCAGGACCAAAACTGAGGGTAGGGATAACAGAAGGGTAGATGGAAGGTGTGGGGAGAAAGGGGGAACTGTGACAATGATCGAAATATAGCCCCCTCCCAGGGGGATGAACAACATAAAAGTGGATGAAGGGAGACAGCAGTCAGTGTAAGAGATGAAAAAAATAATAATTTATAAATTATCCAGGGTTCATGAGAGAGGGAGTGGAGGAGGGGGAAATGAGTTGAGACCTAGGCCTCAAGTAGAAAGCACATGTTTTGGAAATGATGATGGCAATATATGTACAAATGTGCTCGACACATGGATGGAAGTATGGTAAGAGCTGTCAGAGCCTCCAATAAAATGATTAAATAAAAAAGATGTATTCTGCTTCCAATAGTTTCTGTAGTTTCAGGTGACAGTTTTGACTTGAAATAAAATTGTTGTCAAATATTTAGGGTACTGGACTTTTTTTTTACCATGTCAGTTGCTTTTATGTTTTGTGTATGTATTCTTCAGGCGTATCTAGCCACTATTACTGTTTAAATGATCTGGGAGTGATTATACAGAATACATTATGCTGATGTTTTATAATCTAAATAACTATCAACTTGCTGGAACGAAACTTAAGATGAGTTTTTAGTTCTTTAACTACTATTTTGGACAGTTTACTTGCATTACAATTGTCGATATACAATATATATGGTATAGTAAAATAGAAACTTAAGGAACTCTGTTCTTTGATAGTTATTGTCTCTCTTAATTCAATCTAGCCCTAGGTTATTGACTCAAAATGGGCTTAACATATAAGAATGCCAACTCTAAGCACTTTAATTGAATGCTTTAAGTTTTTTTTATTACTCTGTATTGAACCTTAAGTTTCTAATTTCTGTATTATTCAATTTTTGGCTTTGAAAACCTGAAGTAATTATCTTAACTATTGGAATACACTTTTGGTAAATGTTAATGGACTCCATAAAATGGTTAGCTTAACACAAGTTTAATAAGAACTTTATAAGTGATAGAAATAATTTGCATACTAGACCTAATTTAAGTTTGCAATATTTATAATATAGAATCATATGAATAGAGAAAACCATGCAATTTTTTAAAGTCCAGAAAAATAATATTCACACATGTGACTAGTAAGCTTGGCTACTAATAGACAATTTATTATATTTTTTTCTGACAATTGAATTCTGCTTGCTTGGATTTTAAAATAAGATGTTACCAAAAAACAAAAAAAAGAGTAAAAGGTTCTAAGATTCGTGACAGATAAGGCTTATTGCTTATTCAATGTTCATTCTTCCCTTTATCCTTATTCAAAGAAACCTAGAGTGTTTATCCTTACGTGACTCCTTTGCAGCAAGCTATGACTAAAGGTCTAAGACGAAGATTAGCAAACTTTCTTCATCACAGTGCTTTTACTTCAGAAATTTTATTCACAGTGCCTCATGTCAAATACTTAACACTTCTGTTACATTGTTAAATCCAAGTGATTTAAACTTATAACAGATTAACTGTTAACACCTTGTCAGTTGATTTACCCTCTGAGGCCCATTAGGCCTGATCTGGTTTTCAACATTTTGTGTATGTTTATTATTATTATTATTTGTATGTTTAGTTTTTGTTTAGTCATATTGAGGTTACTTTGGATATTGTTTGGGGTCGCCTTTGTGAATTTTTGTTACCGTTATCTGCTTTTCAGTATATGAAACCCAGGATCGATGAACTATAGGGATAACTAATAGCATCATGGTTTCTGGGGGTACAATGGTGGGGGTGGTCAGGGCGCTGGGGGTAAAAGGGAGCTGATGGCAAAGAATTCAAGGAGGAAACTAATGTTTTGAAACTGATTATGGCAGTAATTGTACAATACTGCTTGATGTGATTGAACTATGGAGTGATAACGATATGTGCTCTTCTGTATTAAGTCCCAATAAAATGGTTTTGAAAAAACAAAACACTGCCATAGAGTTGATTGCAACTCAAAGTGACCCAAAGGACAAAGCACAGCTGCCCATACGTTGAGGCCGCGGAGCTTCGCGGCAGACAGCCTCAGTTTCCTCGTGAGTCCGCTGCTGTGTGGTGCCCCGGGGTTTTTCATTAGCAGCTCCGTCGCATCAGAGATTAATACGCGCAAACTGAAAGAAAGCCCATCTCATTTCATTTTTGACAAAACCAAGTTACTTTACTAACGGGATGTTTGTGTCATCGAACATTTCACAGTTCTTCAAATCGCGGGATCAGATTAGACACCGCTGCCTGTACTTCTCGCCTGCACTGCTTTTCATGTATGACTGAACGCACCTACAGTGTCATAGAATGAAGAAGCTACCTCCTAAAGAGGGCACCGTAGATGGTGATAAAGCACTTGGGTGTTTGTGAACTTCTCTTGGATCTACTAACGCTGGACTGGCTTTGGACACAGGGAAACGCCAAGTCCTTCCTTGCTGCAGTCACTGTAGGAAGGTTTCTGTTGAACCCAACCGTCGGCAATCTGAATGTTTTCCTATTAGTTAATGTCTTCCTATTTCTCAAAACAAACATCAGCTTTGAACTGCTCACTGCCTGCTAGGTGGCATTTTAAAGGCATCCTCAATATTTAAGTGAATAGACCATACAGAAGGCTAGACTGAGTTTGGTGAGGATGTACCTTTAATATTTTCCTGGGCGGATAATGCTCTAACTTTCCCCGTCCTCTGAGTTTCTGCAAGAGTGAGGCATTGTCGCAAAAATGGTATCAGTTTAGTAGCTGGGTTTAGGAAAGTTTGTTTAGAGAAATGCATGTTCAGTGTGCAATCTGAGAAACCCTATTTACCACAACATTTACGGATTTACTCTGTAAGACATGAACCTGGAAAGGCAGTGGGCTGTTGCCACTGAAATAAATGAAAATGCCAGTTGGTATCCACTCAATATTAACAATCTTGCTTGTTTTATTTTAATTAACTTTACATCCTGCTTCTGTGCTCTTACTGTCACCCACTGTGACAGGATCAAGGACAACTGCTTCCTTTATTGTTTTAAAGCGGACCCTGAGCCTGGCTCGCAAATGACTTGAAAAAGACTGGTCCACTCATTTACTGGCAACGGAGAACCCCTTTTGGACGGTGGAAGCCAAGGACCAGGCGCCAACTGTCAGCAACACAGAATTCATTCACTTTTAATCCAGTATTTGAACATAGAATAAAGAGATAAGTTCTTCAATTCTTCTCTTTCCAACCTTTACCCGCCTCTTCTACCTGTCCATTTCCTCTTAATCTAGAATAAGAGTTTCATATCATTCCATGTACAAGAAAGAAGAGGGAAAGAGACTTTGTTGCACCTGGTCAGAAAGTTTGGGTTGTACCTGGCACAGATTTTCCCTAATATATTCAATTAAAAAAACATTGAAATTTGATGAAAGCCATAATCCTCATAAATTAAACCAATACATCAATATTTACTAGTGCCTTGTAGTGGTGGCATTGTGCTGCTAATTGTAACATTGGTTCTTATAAAGGTTCAGTTTTAAAAATCCTATGTCAGGTTGATATGAGAATCTACATGAGTTTGGTACCAGGTTCTTGATAGTACTTTCACAATATAAGTTTCCTTAGTTTTTTTCCAGTTATTTTTAGCACAAATGTTATGGTGGAAGGTTTGAGAATCCAAATTGAGTTTATTATTTCAGCGTTGTCATTTAGCAGCTGATCTTACTCAACACTTCAGAGGAAGTACAATCACTTTCTTGTTAAAAGATTGGGAAAAGGTGTCACAGGAAAATGGAATATATCTTAGTTATTGAATATTTAATGGTGAGCTTAATTTTTAGGTAGTGAGCATTAGTAGCTCTAAAAGGACTTCAACACTTTATAGCAAACTGCAGTCCAACATGGCTACTTAGAACACTTGTTTTCTGCTCTTGTATGAGACTTGACATTCTCTTCTTACTGTTGAGAATTGTCAGCACTTGCATCCACATTGCTTAATCACTGGAAGTGAGAAATGAGCTCACCTGTGTCAATATGATTTAATGATTTGTTTCATAAAGTTCCTACCCGGGAAGATTAGGCTATACCCCAACAAATTCTTTTTTTTTGTTTCAGATAATCCTAGAGAACCTATTTATCTGGACAAATTGTTGGCTTATTTGGGAAAACAGCTCTCCTACCAGACATTAGATTGCTCATGTAGGCAAAATGCTAAACTGATCACTTAGCAGCAAAGAGTTAATTTCAAAAGTTATCCTCTAAGAACCTTTCATTATTACATCCACCAAAGCAGAACCACCAGCTCAACTTTGCCTAATTCAAGTGAGTTTCCTTTCTGGACAGAACAACCCTAACCTACTCGCTATCAGTCCTGGGAACAGCGTGGTTATTTATCTTGTAGGTGTGGGTCACATTAGATAGTCTAACAATGTGATTTATGGTGGAGATTTAGAACTACATCAGATAGCACAAGAATGTGATTGATGGTGGAAACATTGTCCCTGTGTTATTAGCTCAACCTCCAGAGAAGCTGGAGATTAAAGGCCAGCCATGTGTGTAGTTAACCATGGCTGCATAATCAGGTCTCAAAAATAAATCTAAAAACCAAGACTTGTGTGAATTTTCTTGACTAATGATATTACCCTGCATTCCTTTTCATTTTTGATGCCTTCCATTTTTCCTAATTTTGTATATGGCACGTTCCAATTATCAATGGGTGTTTGCAGCTACTTCTTGTCAATTTGGTTTGTGCCCCATCAACAAATGAAGGTTCCCAGAGTTTTAATAACTTGGTGGTACCTAATCATAGCATCAAGGATTGCCCCATATCATTGCTGACAGACATTATTACCACCTGTGATACAACTGAAAGAGGATAACTGAAAACTCAACCCATAAAACTCACTGAATGTTACTACCAAGTACCTCTTCTCTTGGCTATTTTTCAATCTGTATCTTTCTTTTTTATGGGACTAATCAAAAGTACAATTAGTGTCAGTTTAGGGAAATCTGTGATATAAAAAGTAAGTGGAGTTTGGTGAGTCCTGAACTTTGCAAGTAGGATAGGTCAGTAAGAATATATTATAAATAGAGAGGCCAGAGGGGCTGGTCCCAACTACGTGGAAAGTTCCCCCTCCCCACAGAAGAATTCACTTCAGAGGACAGCACTGAAGCTACATCTCAGGGAGAGGGACCTGTCTGTTCAGAGCACACAGGAGCAAACAAAGGGAGAGGGAGAAAGAGTGGAGCACATCCTGGCCCACCAAGCCCTGAGGAGGATATTCCTGCTCAGAGCAGCCAGTACACATACAGGACCCTAGGGCCAGCCCCACCATGAGACACGTCCTTCACTGACCCATAGCACTGCAGAGGACAACAATGGAAACACAGTGCAGGAATTGTGCCCGATATGATCCCACCATACCAAGGAAAAACACTAAGGGTGTGCAACAGAACAGCCAGGGGAGCAGAGCAATGAAGTCACCGGGAAATACCAACAATAGACTTTGGGGCTTGGGTGTGGCACCACATCATACTTGACCAGAAAACACTTCTAAAGGTCAACAAACAGACCTTGAACTATTTATATATTTTTCTCTTTTTTGTTGCAGTTGTTTGATTTTGTTGTTATTGTTTTCTTTTTTTGCTTTGATTTGCTTTGTCTTTTTTTGCATATTATTATCTCTGAAGGTCTATCTAGATAAGATAGGTGGGGTAATCTATCTGGAGGAGAAAACAACAGGACCCATGGTTCTGGGGGGACATGGGAGTGGGGAGGAAAGGAAGTGGGTGTTAACAAACCCAGGGACAAGGGAACAACAAGTGGTCTAAAATCAATGGCGAGGAGTGTGTAGGAGGTCTGGTAGGGATTGATCAAGGGCAATGTAACTGAGAGGAATTACTGAAACCCAAATGAAGGCTGAACATGATAGTGGGACAAGAGGAAAGTAAAAGGAAATAGAGGAAAGAACTAGGAGGCAAAGGGCATTTATAGAGGTCTAAATACAGGCATGTACATATGTAAACATTTATATATGATGATGGGGAAATAGATCTATGTACATATATTTATGGGTTTAGTATTAAAGTAGCAGATGGACATTGGGCTTCTACTCAAGTACATTGGACCTCAACACAAGAACACTTTGTTCTATTAACCAGGCATTTCATGATGCTCACCTTCCTGACATGTTCTGTGAAGACAAAATGGGTGCATAAGCAACTGTGGTGAAGAACGCTGATGGTGCCCAGCTATCAAAAGATATAGGACCTGGGTTCTTAAGGGCTTGAAATAAACCAGACAGACCACGGACAGACCACGAGGACCAACGGATTAAAAAGACAGCTTTCCATAGTAGCATGGTTTAGCCAAGACCCAACTCAGGTGAAGAGAGCAATGAGCCCATCTTTGCCTTCAAGAACCTCTGGGCACTCGAGGTGCCACCTAGTGCCCTCGACTTCCAGTTCTACCAGATGGAGGGAGATTAGCATGACTATAACGTCCCCTTCAACGAGGATGACCCATGAGCTGGACTGAAGAGTACCTTACATGGTGGCCCAAACAATGGAATCAGGGCCTGCTACACCAAGGTGAAAATTGTGGGGCCGCTGGAGGTGATTGTGCGGTCTCACAATATGGGGAGCACACACAAGTAGACAGTGGGGAAGCTGTTTTCGATCTGGGATGTGAAGAGCACATAGGACAGGGATCAGCCCAACTTCCCATCTGCCTGCCTGGAGTTTAAATGCAGTGGGATGCTCAATGACCAGGACCGCATAGACCGCACCTGGTGAAGGTTATTCCCCAGGGCAGCTGCCAAGGAGCCAGTGTGAACTCGATGCTGCACGAGTACCTGGTCCACCATCTGCTACTGGCAGTCAGCAATGACACCAGTGAGTACACCATGCTGGTGCCCCTCGGCCCCTTAGGCCACAATGATGACATCTCTACCGTCACTGACCAGGACCTGCGCACAGCCGAAGTGATCGGGCTTGGCCGGTGCTTGGATAGAATGTCGGATGGGCTCCTCCAGAATCATGCAAAGCAACGTGAGCATAGCCCTCACCTTCAACTGCCCTGAGGCAGGTGGCTGCCAGAGCGCTTCCTCATACTTCCAAAGCAACCAGGCTTGGCCACCTACCCCCAAGCACGACCCGAGGAAGATGGGCCACCTGCAAGCACAGCGGGCAAGTCGGGCTGGCCAGCTTGGGCGAGGAGGGGTGTCCTCTCTGTGACTTTCCAGGGTTGCTCAACGGCCGCTGAGCCACTCACTTTTCTGGTGGTCTGTCCTCTTCCTCCCACCCCACGCGACAGCCATTGTGAGACTGACGCACACCATCATCAGGTCAATTTAAGCACATCTCTTCTGGTGCCATTTGCTTGTCTATTGCTTCATGCCTTGACTGTTTTTGTCTCACTAGACTGATGGCCATGTGGCAACCACCCCACCCCCACCCCATGGCCAAATGAAGCTCTTTTGTCTTGTCCTTTGAAAGAAACACAGAAATTGGTGTGTGGCAAACTGTGGCTTTTACTGCCCTGCATTTGGTGCCACCAACGGAAATGTACTTCCTTTTCTTATTTCAGGGTTTGGCCCAACTCTATGGCAATTTGACAAATCTGATTTTGAAGTTCAAGTAACCAAATTCTTGATCTTGCTCCACAGGATGTAAGTAAGCACCTCATTGCAGGTCATATGTATAAATGCTAGTGAAATAAAGGAACAAACGGTAATATTTTTGCCATTACTAGATGAGAAGCAACGAAGCCCACATGGAAGAAGCACACCAGCATGTGTGATCATAAGGTATCGTTAGGATTAGGTATCAGGCATCAAAGACCCAGAACAAAAAATCATACCATGTGAATGACGGGGAGTACAGAGTGGAGATCCAAAGCCCATCTGTAGGCAACTGGACATTCCCTTACAGAAGGGTCATAGCCAGTCAGAGTTCTGTATACACACAACTTTCCTCTAGTTCCTTAATGTGTGACAACCCTTCAGAGCAGCTTAGTGCTGCTCCTTAAAGCTTCTGACACTGTAAACCTTGACAAAAGCAGACCACCCTATCTTTTTCTTCTTTTTTTTACATTTTATTAGGGACTCATACAACTCTTATCATAATCCACACATATACATACATCAGTTGTACAAAGAACATCCATACATTCCCTGCCCTATCATTCTCAAAGCATTTGCTCTCCACTTAAGCCCTTTGCATCAGGTCCTCTTTTTTTTTCCCCTCCCTCCCCACTCCCCCCTCCCTCATGTGCCCTTGGTAATTTATACATCGTTATTTTGTCATATCTTGCCCTATCCGGAGTGTCCCTCCCCCCCTTCTCCACCGTCCCTCCCCCAGGGAGGAGGTCACATGTGGATCCTTGTAATCAGTTCCCCCTTTCCAACCCACTCACCCTACACTCTCCCAGCATCGCCCCTCACACCCTTGGTCCTGAAGGTATCATCCACCCTGGATTCCCTGTGCCTCCAGCCCTCATATGTACCAGTGTGCAACCTTTGCCCTATCCAGCCCTGCAAGGTAGAATTCGGATCATGGTAGTTGGGGGGAGGAAGCATCCAGGATCTGGGGGAAAGCTGTGTTCTTCATCGGTACTACCTCACACCCTAATTAACCCATCTCCTCTCCTAAACCCCTCTATGAGGGGATTTCCATTGGCCGACACTTGGGCCTTGGGTCTCCACTCTGCACTTCCCCCTTCATTCAATATGGTATATATATATATATATATATATATATATATATATATATATATATATACATATACACACATATGTCTTTTTTTTTTGCATGATGCCTTATACCTGGTCCCTTTGGCACCTCGTGATCGCACTGGCCAGTGTGCTTCTTCCATGTGGGCTTTTTTACTTCTGAGCTAGATGGCCGCTTGTTCACCTTCAAGCCTTTAAGACCCCAGACACTATCTCTTTTGATAGCCGGGCACCATCAGCTTTCTTCACCACATGTGCTTATGCACCCATTTTTCTTCAGCAATCCTATCATGGAGGTGTGCAGTCAATGATAGGAGTTTTTGTTCTTTGATGCCTGATAACTGATTCCTTCGGGACCACTCGTCACACAGGCTGGTGTGTTCTTCCATGTGGACTTTGTTGCTTCTGAGCTAGATGGCTGCTTGTTTATCTTCAAGCCTTTAAGACCCCAGTCACTATCTCTTTTGATAGCCAGGCACCATCAGCTTTCTTCACCATATTTACTTGTTCATTCACTTTGGCTTCAGCAGTTGTGTTGGGAGAGTGAGCATCATAGAGTTCCAATTTAATAAAAGAAAGTGTTCATGCATTGAGGGAGTGTTTGAGTAGAGGCCCAAGGTCCTTCTGCCATCTTAATACTTAACCTATAAATATAGACACATAGATCTATTTCCCCATCCTCTGTATATATTTGCATGTACATGTCTTTGTCTAGACCTCCATAAATTCCCTTTGACTCCTAGCTCTTTCCTCCATCTCCCTTGACTTTCCTCCTGCCCTACTACCATGCTCCATCCCCACATGGGCTAGAGTATACCTCTTCTCTAAGCAACCTTACTCTTGATCATTTCCCACCAGGCCTGCCACTTCCCCCATCTCTACCCTTTTGAGACCACCCTATCTTTCTCCTGTGGAGTGACTGGTGAGTTTGAACCATCGACTCTTTGGTTATCAGTCCAATGCTTAAGCCAGTGCAGCACCAGAGCCCGCTGTAAAAGAGAACAATGACAAAAAACTAGACCATTGCCCTCGAGTTGATTATCACTCAGAGTGAAAGAGACAGAAACTTATATATTTTTATAAAATGAGATAGTCTTATATACATTGTTCTGTACCCTTAACGATATCTCATTGTATCAAGATAAATTTGGCACATTCATATGTGTTTTATTTTTGTTTTTCCAATTTCCTTTATCATATTCAAGCAGGTGATCAGTTGTGTGATTTCCTGCCTTGGGGAGTTTCTGGCAGTGTGGGAATTGTGATCTACAAGACATCGCTCTTGTTTCCTAGCTTCTGCTTCCAGCATTAATGGCCACTGAAGGGAATAGGGGCGAGACAAAGAAAAGAGCCTCTGAATGGCACAGAGAGGGATTTTCTAGAGACTACAGGATTGCTTCTCAAACTGTGTTCTACAGGTAGCAGAGAACAGGGCACGGACTTCATGGATCAGAGGCATGTGTGCAATGTCCTGGTAGTTACATCCAGATGTGACCGGGGTCAGAGTGAAGGGCCGACCACAGCGTGCTCCCGAGAAACTGAATTTTCACCCAAGAAATCTCGACCGCATTAAAGATGTGGTCCCGGTGTGAGGACTGAGCTGGTGAAGAACAGACTGGAGAGTGCCATGCGAACTCGAACAATGGGGCCCACAGAAATAATCAGTATGAATAATGAATGATAAAGTAGCCCTTAATTTCTCCTACAATATCCTGCTATTGAATCAAATTCCAAAAATTTACCTCAGTCTTAAGGTGATTTCCCAAGAATGCCTAATGTTTGAATGACTTTTTAATCTTGCTAGGTTGTAATTTTAGAACTAAAACAGAATAATTTTATTTTTAATGAATTATTGTACAATTTATGACATAATAGTTCAGTTCAATTCATATACATTTCATCATATTTTTTATTTTTCTTTTTTTCTAAAAATGATTTATAGCTATGATCATATATTTTCTCAACCTTGATGTGAAAATTTAGGCACTTTGTGGGATCCATTTAAGTCCTTTTGGCAATCTCTTGATCTATTGTATGTGTTAACAGTCATATGGAAGAATGTTGATCGCGGTGAGGAAAATCGACAATGACTAATGGAGGAGGACAACGATGAGCACTAGTAGTTAGTTGCTCTGTTATCAGTTACGGCAAGGTAGGCAAAAGGTGCTCTTCCAGGTGACCACTCCTGTAGAGAAGCACATCGGAGTGATGAAGGACCTGTTGCTGTACAGTAGATGAGGAAGTGAATTTTTGTCATGAACTGAAATTACCACCAGATGTAACTTTCAAATCTCTTACTGCGGGATCATGGTTGACCAATGGCTGCAGCTGCTGTGCTCTGGAATTCATTGCTTTTTCCTGATGGTCTTTGTCTTCGATTCGCTCACGGTAGAAAACTCCTCTTTCTTCAACTCAGTATCCAGATATTGGTTGAAGTCCTTATGAGAGACGGGTGCTAATGAATTTGACCTTCAAGTCAATACTCAAGTTCACTGTTTTTTCTTTTAAAAATTAATTGTTCTTGAACCAAGAAATTGTATGAGTGAATTTTAAAATATTTTGATTACATACTTTAATGATTCCTTCATTAAATAAGAGATATAATTTTGGGTTCTTCGGAGAGAAGTATTAGTTGAAAACCTTACCCTTTCTCGGTACTGCAGTTCCGTACTCGGGTCTCTTGGTTTTTGCCTGTCAGCGTTGTGCTGGTGAATAATCGGACTGCTCTGCTTGACTTTTGGTACTGCCCTACTTCTTTCTTTCTTTTTTTACTGTCATATTTCTTAGTGACACTGCATATTTGTTTATCTATTTTATTTTTTTCTGTCATTCTAAGGGAATTTAGGAAGGAAGGAGACTTACTGTTGATGCGTCTAGACTTTCATTAATTTCCACAACTTGCACTGATAGCAGTCTATCAGAGTGGTTGAGAACCTTTGCAAGCTCCTGGGGTTTCTGTTCAGAGACATTATGTCCAAATTATTTATACCCTGTGTGATCTCAGGCTGCTTACTTAACTCAGGATCTGAGATAAAATGCCAAACCAATTTGCCTCCTATTCCAGATTTGGAACCATATTAATCGCTCAGTTTTGCACTGTGTTTAAAGCACCATTTTCCTCCTGATGTTGTCTTAGGTGTTCTGTTGTAGACATCAACCTGCTATTTTCCAAACAATCCCAGACCCTGATGGCTATGTGGAGCATTAGGCTTATTTATCTGATCATCATTTCCCTTTTTCTGCTCCTACTTGTCTCTGATTTTCCGAAATTCTTGAAACATCCGGTAGAGGTTTTTTCCCACCATGTGAGTGCATGATTGAAAGGGGTAAAATATAGATAAAAATAATTGTAATATGTATTCCCTTAACTTAATGGCAGTTTAGCTGTGGGCAAAGGAATAATAATTGGGTCAACTCTATTTTCTTACAGCCATTATTTTGGGTTTTGGACAGTGGATTAACATATATAGAATTTGAAAGAAAGATATGGGAGAGATATGCTGTGCTCAAAAGCTTTATTTTTTAACATTTTATTCATTATTACTCTGTGACCTAAATGGGGAGTGTCTGAGCTGCTGTCTGAGAAGTTGGGGTTTTAGCCCATTCAGAGATTCCATGGAAAAAACATTTTGGGATCTTCTTCCAAAAAATCAGTTATGGACCTCCTTGTGAAGAACAGGTATATTTTACGCACATGGAGTTGTCACAAGGCAGAATTAACACGAATGTAACTACTTTATTGATCCACTTACAAACTTTCTACATGCATAGAATACACTTATTGTCATAAAATAGCTGTAATAACTTTGTATTTTTTAAGCTTTAAGAAATAATATTTTTAAAGAGAAATAATTTTGTCAAAATCTTCAAAAACTATTTCCTTGTTGTAAACCCAGCCTAATTCTCCCAGTTGGGATTATTATTTTATGATTCAGATTTCAACCAAATTGACTACATTTAAAAAAATAGCATTTAATAATACATTGTTAACTTAAAAGTAATTTGTAGGAATAAAAATTCAGTCACCTGAGACAGTAACTTCGATCATGATTTAAGGGAATTTATTATAATTCAAACTTCTCTAGTTGGGATAGAAAGGTAAACCAAAATTTAAACTAAAACAAGTACTCAACATATATATATTTTTATAAAATAAACTGTTTTGATAAAATTATTTATTTTAATCTAAGTAGTATGGAATATGTATGACATGGAAATGCTAAACTAAATATATATCAAATTGTCCCATTTTTGAATAAATGAGAATACATTTTTGAATAAATAATTGTTATTTGGTTTCTTTACTGGAATCCTATACAGTGATATCCCCACACGTGTGTGTGTATGTGTGTGTGTGTGTGTGTTCTATCGTGCTGGCTGGAGTGTGATGCTGAAAGCCACACTCCAGTATTTAAAACACCAGCTGGGTCCTCCATGATAAACAGGTGTCCTTGGAGCTTAGTGTTTGTATAAAAGGCAAGGTTAGGATAAAAACTTGGTGGTCAAGAATGGATTAATCTATTTTCAGTTATTTCTTATGGGAAAAATTGGTTTGGAACTCGATTACATCGCATCTTGACACTCCTTCTAGAACAGATTAGTGTCCAGGTCTGGGGGTCTACTGTAGAGGAAACCTACAGAGAGGGCAAGTAGAATAAGGGTTTTGGGGGGAGAGGGGGTCAGTGGTGGAGGGGGTGAAGGGGAGACAATGTCAAGGAGTCCATGTAGAAAAAGAATGCTTTGAAACTGTGGTAGCAGTTGTACAATTCTGTTTGATGTGATTGAACTATGGAATCATATGATATATATTAATTAAAAAAAGAATGAAGAGATATGCTTGGGAGAAGTACAGTCAGAATGCTTCTGAGAGGTAAGGATGGTGAGACTTCATTGCAACTAATCTGGATAACAGAATAGTCGCTGGAGAAGGACATTGTTCTACGTCAGAGGAAATGAGAAAGGCCCTGACGAGACAGACTGGCACGCCTCTCACCAGTGGGCTCAATGCAACAATTATGAAGACGGCACAGAATCAGGCAGTGAGCTGCCCCGCTGTCCAGATGGCCAGTGTGAGTCAGAACACACTCAATGACACCTCACAACAGTAGCTCTTGACACATTTATCTAGTATAGATTAAATTTACTTTATGAAAAACAAAATCAAAGCTATTACTGGTTATTAAAGCAAGAACCAATATTCATGGAGTGTATGTTTCGTACCATGCCTTGATTCTGGAGTTACATAAATACTATGTAAATTTATCCTCACAGAATCTTTTTTGGATAGTATTTATCATCATTCTAAATTTAGGATTAAAGGATTGGAAACACAGACAGATTCCCATACTTGTTGGAAGTAAGTAAGTCCTGGGCTATAGAAGCCAGAATTCATGGCGATGGCTACTATTTTTATGTGCCTGCTTGGCAAGGCTAAAGTGCCCACTTCTTTGGGAAAACCCCAGCCTAGTTGCTGTTATAAAGTAGCTGCATGTGATTAAGCACCATATCATTCATAATGTGAGTTTGCCCCTGTCAGTCAGTTGATTGGAGAGCACAAAAGGCAATTCCTAGCATGTGTTCTTCCTCCAGACTAGACGTAGCTGCTGCATCCCAGCATTCTTCACCCCGCTGTGGCCCCCGAGTTTGGTGCAGCCTGCAGGGTCCCCAGTCTATTGCCTGACCTGTAGACTGGGCGCTTTCCGGTCCCCTTCAATTGCCTGAGCAAGTTTCTTACAGTCTCTCTCTCTCTCTCTCTCCCCTGTGTATCTTATGTATGATACATAGAAACCTCGTGGGAAAAATCCCATTATCTTTAAATCTATACTGTCATGAAAACACACCTCACTGGTTCTGTTTCTCTACAGACCCACATTCTTAATATCTTAGCTTGAATATCTTTATTTTGCATAGTTTTCATAAAGCAAAGCTCAAACGATATTGTTTCCATCCTCAAGAAATGTAAAATCTCTTGTAATGGAAGATGATTATTATAAAAATATAATCTGGCTGCATACATTTATGGGGATGAAAGACTACCCACAGAAGCGCAGGAGAAAATAAGCTATTTTTTTTGTCTAGGATGATTAAAATTTTTAATTGCTAAGGCAGGATGATTAAAGTGATTTTAATTGCTAAGGCCGGATGTGACATTCAGTTTGAAGAATCTGAAACGGTGCATAAAGTTATAGGGGTTTATGAAAGCACTGTCTATCTGAGAAAGACAAGCAGTCGATGTTAAAGTTTTGAAGCAGAGTTGTTTCTGAAGAAAAAGGGGGAAAGGGACCTGTAGTTTGGATAGCTCTGTCAAGTGGACACACACACAGTGCCTGCAGGAGGTGTACTTCAGTCTTTCAAGTCACTGAGAAGTGACACCTCTATTTTCCCCGGTGCTGACAGCTCACCACTGCCCCCGGACTTTGTCCGACAGAACAGTTGGTCTTTATTGGACAGCCCCGAAGGCTCCGAGTCCGGGCTGTTCAGCAGAGCTGCTGCAGTTTTCGACCTTTTCCACTAACTTCCATCCTTCACACACAGTTCTAACTAGACAGCGACTTCCTGGGCTACTGCTGACACTGATTTGAGGAGCGATAGGGCAGCAACCTAGAAGGCTGTAGCATTTTAAAACTGTGAATCACCTAGAGTAAAGAATATCCAACTTTAACGGATTCAATTAATGAGCAACATTTTCAGTGGAAGACTAAAATAAAGTAGTTTTACTCTGGTAGAAAGCTAACCTGTGTTGTCAATGGAGTACTTTTCCAAAGGCTCTTGGCTTCCTTCTGGTTGTGAGAAGATATAAAACAATTACTGGAGTGACATACGGAAGATCCTGTTCTCATAGTAGCATGGCTCTAGCAATTTGAAATATACTAGAGATATTGTATATATATTTTCCCTCTAACTTTACCCATGTAATTAGGTGTTCATGAGTAATTTGAAATTAAAACATATTTCCTGATATAAAATGAAAATATTGCAAAATAATTAAATATGGATAGAGATTAAGGAGTAAAAATATATTAATCATAATCTTACTGATATAAAATATTTTGCTGCCAGGGTATTTCTACTCAATATTTTCATGAATGAAATGTTTTAAAAATTTAAGTTTTGCATTTTAATTTATGCTGGTGTCGATGTGGTGCCATGTTTCTCAAGCATGGTATTGTGAGGTGTCCTAATTGATAGTGCTGCTCATTAGTTCTGATTTGCTTTGCTGGGGCCAAGAGCCTCCTTGGCCTGGAACTGTATTAAACCCATAACCTATCTTCTCTCTCATCGATCCTTTGAAAATGATGACCACTGAGATAATAGTCATAAATGTATTCTTTAATAAATTAGTACTCTACTTACTTGTAATTTGTCATTTTAATTTTTGACGTTTTACTAAAACTTGCTTGTCAGTCTGTGAGTACTATCTATTCTATTTCTCAGGGGGAAATCAAATTGGAAATCACAAATGCAGAGAAACATGTGGAGAGGGTAGAAATACCATGTGAAGAAGAGCTAACTATCTTTACAAAGACGTTGTGATTTGAATTAAGAAAGTGCTTTTGTGGATGGAGACTGGAGGACGTGTATGAGAAATAAATGTTATAATTAATGGAACATGCTCATTAATAGTCTGTGGAGCTGAGTGAGAGAAAGGCTTGTACGTCGTGTAAAGATTGTGTCTGTGTGTGGTTGACTGTGCGGACATCATTCAGGAAAGTTAAAACAGAGGGTTAGATTTTGGTGGGAACTGCGGATGTGGGCAAGTTTCCTTTGAACTCCTGAAGTAGAAATGTTTTCTTGCCTATGCCTCCATTGATCGTTCATCAATTCTTACTTCTTGCCGGCATTATATTTGTTAGAAATAAGAAGCCTTGCTTTTAGGAACTAGCTGAATTTAATTATGTTAAACTTGTTATACTCAATTGCCATTAAATTAAAAGGGTCTTTTCTTGATCATGGGAAGAGTATTTATTATACAGCTAGCTGTGTGTGCGGACGTTTCAACAAGCATTGTTTCCCTGCAGTCTGTGAGGAAGCAGATACTGACATAGTGACAGATTGGTATAATACATACTGCTACTGGTACGGCTCTGAGTGCCCCCTCCTCCCTGCCGCTGGCTCCCCCGTGTTCACGCACAGCAACCCGACGCACACCGCAGAATTGCCCCTGTGGTGTCCAAGACTGTGACTCTTTCCTGGAGGAGAAAGCCCTGGCTTTCTCCCTGTGCCTGTGTGGGAGGGACCAAATTTGCCGAGAGCTTTATGAATCGCTTCCTAAAGGCGGGATGCTTCAGGTGTTAAGTACGGAAGGACCCGACTTTCTGAACAACTTGCTGCGATGAACGCAGCGTTTCCCACGATGCCAGTGCCTTTCTCTCAGTTGCTTGGAGCAGTCCCGTCCTTTGCTCCCCGTGTCTCTCTCTTTTCGCTGCTTCCTTTCTTTCATTCATTTCTTCTTTTTCCCTTACCTTTACTGACAAAGACATGGAATTTAAATAGACATTCATTAATATATATATATATATATATATATATATATATATATATATATATATATATATGCTGGGAGGTGTTGATACATTTTTTGAAAATTCCATTATTCTTTGGTTCCACTTTCCATGAACTTTTTGAAGGCCCCCTCATGCTTACTAAAACTAAATGAATGTTCCTTGCTTTTCTTCCACTCATAAAAACACATAAATAACTCTGCTTTTGTACGTTTTACTGGAATCATTTTTTCCCTTAGAATGATTTTTCTGTAGAAAAACACTTTCCCCATCTGTGCAAACTGGTACTATCAGAAGAACGACTTGTTTTCTGCCAGAGAGGAAATGCACCATCGGTTTTTATGAGGCGTGGAGACTGAGCAATGGTGGTGAACCAGCGGGAGCTCTTCCCGTCTGAGCGCAGGTCATCACAGCGAAATCTGCAATGGCTGGGAACGAGGCTCTGGGGAACGGTACAAGTCAAGGCAGCCATGAAAGGCTTTGTGGCAAAAGTCAGAAATTATTTAGACGGGATTATTTTGGCAATTTGGACATGAGAATGAGTAAAACTGAGAAATCACTGGTTGGCAGTTGGCAAAATGAAAAGTATCTCTGCAAGGTCAAGTACATGTGACCAAAGAAAATATACTCCAACAAGAAAGCATCAACATGACATTGGGCGTGCGAGAAGTAAACAAGAGGCTGGAAAGGAAACTCTGGCTCAGGATGCTCGGATCCATGAATCTATGTGCTGCTGGATTAGCAGTTTATAACACGACCGGCTTCACATTTGAATCACCTGAGAGCCTTAAAGTCATTCCAGGGCCCAAGGCAGCCGGACAAGCCTTGTTTTCTTTCCTCTTCACATTCCTCTGACCATCCTGTTCTCAACCACAGCATTAAATAGCTAGGTCACAAAACTATTTCCTCTCTTTTTTTTAGTGGAAAGCAAAAGCAACTAACTCCTTTAAGTGATCTATTAAAAATCTATAGTCATCTATTAAAAATCTATAGTCTTCTATTAAAAATCTATAGGTATTAAGAATGAAGTGAACAATTAAAAGAACAGGAAAGTTTAATGTCATCTCTCCCCTTCTAAAAACAAGCAAAATAATTAAAACAAACAAACAAGCAAACAAACAGAATAAACAAATCAAATGGCTTGATTCCATCTCATGGTCATCGCATAGGTGTCACTGTAGAACTGTGCTGTATAGTTTCCAATAGCTTATGTTTAGGAATAGATGCTCAGGAATTGATGTACTTGAATGATGGTGTTATAGAATAATATTGAAACTCTGTGGGCTACCAAAGAACAAACAAATATGTCTTGGAAGAAGTAATCCAGAATGTTTTTTGAAGTGAGGAGGGTCAGCGTTCATCTCATGTAGTTTAGAGAGCTGTTATCAGGAGAGGTCACATCTTCAAAGCAGGCCCTACACTTGGTAAACTAGAGGGCCATCCCAGGGGGAGCCGCCCGGCGAGCTGGATGGACACAGTAGCTGCAGTGTTTGGGTTAAAAAAACAGCGCTTAGAGGATGGCCCAGGCTCAGGCAGTATTTCTTTCTGACGTGCACACGTTGCTATGAGTTGCCAACAACTTGATGGCACCCAACAACAACAACAACAAGCTAGAAAATGCTAAGGAACAATTGTTAGAGTCACAGCGTCTCCTCTCCAACATGCTGGCAAATATGCCCTTTCTGGTCGTGGCCTTTCAGCCACATGGTCCCTGGACCTATGTATCATTTTGTGGACCAGGAAGCTCATGGACACCTTTAGTTTTCATGGCTCCACGCAGCTCCTCTGCTCTGTCTCGTGGTCTCCGTGCCGTGACCTCTGGTGCCAGTACTGTCACTCCTGCTTCTGGTGGGGATCTGATATGTGCTTCAGGGGTGACTCTCCTTTTTCAGTGGTTGTTGGATTTTTCCCATTTTTTAAAATAAGACTCACTTTTACACCCAGAGGAATGCAAAGCTGAGAACTTCCCTCTAATAAAGTCTCACACACCATATTTGCATCATCCCACACGATCATTTGATAAAAATTACAAACATTATGGATAGAAGAGCCCTATCAAGGAAATTCACTTCACCAACTCTTTGGATGTCAGGTTCTGAGTAAACGTGATGAGCCAGACACCAAGAAAAGCAGCCATGAGACAAGAGGTAATACTAGTCTTTCATTTTAATACAGCATAATTTTATTGAATAAAATACCCCATGAGAATATTGTGGATCACACTGAAGAATAAGAGGTTTGGGGGAAATGGGAAGTTGATTTTGTTCTTTAAAGCATTGTTTTAAGAGTAATGATTTCATTTAATCTATGTGGTTTGGTTAGGATAGATATTGGTAAGGTTTTTCTGATTTTCTCTTAAATTTTCAGTTAAAGAATGCTCATAACAACACACTACCTAGATAAATGATTCTTTTATGCTTTCTATTCTTTTGTTTGTATGATACCATAACAGTACTATGATATTTTTTAGGTTAGATTACACTCTCACTCTCTAATGCCATCTAGTCAATTCAAACTCAGAGTGGCCCTAAGAAGACAGAGCAGAATGGTGCCTGTCGGTTTCAAAGGCTGTTAATCTTTGCAGGAACAGAAAGCTTCAACCTTTGTCCTGTGGAGTGGATGCTGATTTAGAACTGTTGACCTTGGGGTTAGCAGACCAACTTTTAACCCACCATGCAACCAGGGCTCCTTAAATTAGACTAGTTTCAATATAGTCACTTGAGGTTTCATTTACATTGCTGCTTCTTCCCAATTTTCTTTTTAACAGGTTTTCTTTCTTCAAACACAGAGAAAGAAACCAAAAAGGAGCAATAACAAATTTTAATAAAAATTACTGAGAAAACCAGTGTAAAGCTAATAATATAAATAAAGAAGTAAACAGTAACAAAAATAAGAGAGCAATCTAACTTTAGACGACAGTGCTCACATTTAACCACCAGAAAACTCGAACTCACTACCATCAGCTCGATTCTGACTCAATGATTCAAGTAGGTTGAACTACTCCTATGGATTTCTGAAACTGTCTTTACTAGGATAAAAAGCCTGGTCTCTCTCCCTCGGAGTGGCTGTTAGTTTCAAACTTTTCACCTTGTGGTTAGCAGTACTGTGTGTAACTACTATTCCAAGCACTGAACCACAGGATCGTATACATTGACTATCAACTTTTCCCTATTTACAAACATATTTATGAGGAACCAAGATTTTCCTGCCAGGTGGATAATAGAAGATATCACTTCATCATTTTTAGTCACATAATTCTGACAGAAATTTTTGTCATAAATCTTGAAGGGAATTTTAAAAAGTTATTATTATTCATTTTAAAAATAAGATAATAAAGGAGTAAAACCCCACCAATTCTCTCTGGTTAACCATAGCTGAGTCAACTAGCACTAAAAAATAATTCTAACTCTTGTTCCTTTGTCTAAAATTGAAGTAGTAGAGACACAAAAGCAAATATTTGATCTGTTTTTAGGTTTTGGAAATGGTGACCCTAGTTTGAACTCTTTTGATTCAAGTGTGAAATCCCGTGAAATTCAAGCCATTTGCGTCTTGGCCAACACGGCAGCACTGTGGGACGGCTGAGAGCAACACTATCATGTGTTCATAGTTTTACTCTCTTCTTAGCACCTGCATGCGGCAACCAATTTCCTCACAGTTGCCAATTGCAGATTTGCCAGCTGTTGGAGAAGATGGAAAATAAATTAAACTCTTAAAAAATGGATTCCCTGCGTGTATATAGTATTCTGGTTGCTATTCTCACAGTCCTGTAGTCGTCGCCTATTGCGGTTTTAATTTGCATATGCCTGGGGATGACTCATGTCCTTCTTCAATCTGTCTGCTGAATGAATAATCTGAGAAGCTGGAATATATGAAAAAGGACACAGCATCAAGATTAGAGGAAGACTTATTAATAACATGCAATATTCCGATGACGCAACCTTATTTGCTGAAAACAAAGACGTCTTGAAGCATTCAATGATAAAAATACAATTACACCCTTTTAGGGTGGATTACATGTGAATGCAAAGAAAACAAAAATCTTTACAATTCGACTAATAGACAAAATCAAGATAAAACTAAAAGATAAGATTTCAAAGATTTCAGTTTACTTGGATCCATAATCGATGTTCATGGAAGCCAAAAGGCAGAAACCAAGCAACATGGTGTATGCAGAAAATCTGCCGCTAAGAGATCTTTAAAGTATTGAAGAGTAAAGAAGTCACTTTAAAGACTAAGGTGTGCCTGATCCAAGCTATGGTATTTCCAATTGCTTCATATGCAGGAGAAAGTTGGACCATGAATAAATGATGCTAGAGAATAATTGATGCAAATGAATTATGATAAAGAATTCTGAATATACCAAGAACTAGCAGAAGAATGAACACAATTTTTATTGGAAAAGGTACACCCAGAATTCTCTGTAGATATGAAGATGGAGAAATTCCATCTTATGTACTTTCAGTACATTATCAGGAGGTGCCAACCCATGAAGAAGAACATCATATTTTGCTCGGTAAAGTTGAATTGCTTGGTATAATCTATCCATAGTCAGTGACAGGGTGGGACCACTCAAATAAATGATAAAGGATCAACTTGGGGATTGATCAGATTTTCCATTCTCATAATGTGAACCAATTCAGAAGCAGCAAAAAATACCACACAACCAGAAAGAAGGACGAACCAGAGGAACCGCACCAAGCCAGGGAGACAGGGCAGAGGACCAGTGCCGAGGCCGTGAGCAGGGGTGGCAGCTTCCCCATTCACGGAAAGTGTAGCCTGGAGCATCTTAGGATGCAAGGCTCATTTGAAGTATGGCATACCTCTTTGGGCACTCATCAGCGCCAAATGGGATTTTTACTAATTTCCTGAGCAGGGCCGTGAAGTCTGGGGCCCTCAGCAAAGAGGCTGAGGCTCAGAGGAAAACTTGCTTGCCAGGATGGCAGAAAAGTGCTGTGAACAAAATAGCCGCATCCTTGCCATGTTGTCCCCTGAGTACTGTCTGCGAGCTCTATGAGCCATTGCATCTGATTAATGAATCCAACTCAGGAACGGAGTCTCTTGGAAGGGACGGCTGGTGTCAGAAAAGGATAAAGGAGGTTGGATAATTGAGGCATGTCTCATTTTTGGCACATTTTTTGGCCAAGGAATAATCTGTTGGCAGAGAAGAAGTTGAATACCCCTCCCTTTGTAACCAGAGGGGGTAAAATGTGGCTTCCACGTAATTTCTTCACTTAATAGAGTAGAGGTCTGGGGGAAAGAGGATGGACAGACTTAGTTGCTGCAAAAATGCACTTAAAGAGGGATGGTGGTGCAATGGCTCAGGGTAGGGCTAGGTTTGGCTTGGTTATGGATAGGGTCTCTTGGAGGCTATACCTACTTGAAGGCACAATGATTAATGATGATATATTTTTGCTTCAAATTGTCATTCATATACCTTTCTGTAAATCATTTAAACCCTTAGCAAGTCTTTAATAGGCTCATTTATTTTGAATCAGAAAAAAGATTTAAAAATATTTTCTGAAATACTACAGCTTTTATTTGTATTCTAAATGTTTTCTGAAGAACAAACATTTTTGTACTTGTTGCTGAGAATATTCAGTTAGTTGTTTTGTTTTGTGAACGAAGCTTTGACATTGCATCTAAAACACTTTGTATAACCCAAGGAACACTTTGTCTAATTTAGGGTCAGTTCTTTTCCCATAATTTCATTGTAGTCGTAGTCTATTATTTAAATTTCTGCTTACATTACATTTCAAGCTAATTTTTGTGTGGTGTATGAGGTATAACCAAAGCCGAACTCACTGCCATTGAATCAATGCTGACTTACAGGACCCTGTAAGATAGAGTAGAATTGTCCCTGTGGGTTATAAAAGCTGTCAATCTTTACAGGAGGAGGAAGCCTCATCCTTTGTCCTGTGTAGCTGCCAGTGGTTTTGAACCGCTGACTTTGGAGTTAGCAGCCCAAAGTATAACCACTATATCACCACAGCCTACACCATGATGTGTAAATTGAGAAAATATGTTTTACACGAGTATCTAAATTTTTCTATTGTCATATGTTGAAAAAAAACATGGTTTCTTTACTTGTTTTCTTTTGTAACTTTGGGGAAAATGTTTATCTCTGGATCTATTTCTGAGTTGTCTATTCCATTCCATTGTTCTATTTATTGGTTTTTTTATGCAGTACCACACTCTCTTGGTTACTATCACTTTCAATAAATTTAGAAATCAAGTAACATTAGTTCTACAACTTTGTTTTCCTTTTCCAAAGCTCCTTTCCCAATGTTATCATTAACTTGTCCACTTCTACATAAAAGCTAACTGGAATGTTGATTGGAAATTGATTTTCTATGAATAGTTTCAAAAGAAATGAGACAAGACAAGTTTGCAAACTAGACTAATCTAGTTATGTTAGGCTAGGTTCTTTAGAGAAGCAAAGAAAAGAGAAACTTATAAGGTGCTTTACACAGTGATGTGGGTAAATCTAGCTCAGTACAAGTCTGTGGGTCAGGTGTTAAGCTGGAGGCTTTTCCTGGCTCAGACAACTGTTCGGGTGGATGATCCAAGAAGCAAGAGAAAAACTAAGAAGCAGATAGGGTATAGGTAGGTGGAAGCCAAGCAGGATGAATTAAAGATCCACAAGTCAGGCTTGTAGCTATAGAGTCGAAAGAATCCAAGATCAGCATGAAATTTGGCAGCTCATTGATAACTCTTATGGTTGGCAGGCAAATATGGGTGGGTTGTTGACTCAAGAACTGGGTATCAGGAAGACAGATCCAAGATCCAGGCCAGCAAGAAGGAAGAAGTCTTCCCGTTGAGTCTGCTTCCATAATAGTTGGCCACCCCCCAAGGAAACTTCCTTTCAATGGCAGCGGGGTAGTGACCTGGAAATGGGTCACTCCTCCTGATCCTAGCGCAGTATTGTTGTGAACAGCATACTCCATCATGGAGTTGTTTGTTCGATGTTAGAGTGCATTATGGGAAAGGCTTCCACTACTCAAATCCTGAGAATAGTGACTCAGTCAAGTCGGCACAAACCCCATCACACTAGTCTTCAATTGATTGAAGGAGAGAAAGCTATATGGATGAGGAATGAGGAAAACATCCCCTTTAGCTTTTAATGGTTATGCTACTGGTTGATGGGGTTTGGAAGAGTTGTTATTGCTGTAGGTGTCCTCAAGTCCTTTATGTCTCATGTACCCCACACCCCAGTCAATTGGCACAATTGTTTTTATGTTTTAACCCATTGTTGCAGCCTGTGTGGCATCCCATCTCCTTGAAAGCCTCCCTCCATTGCCCTTCTATTTGACCAAGCACAATGTCCTTTTTCAGGGGCTCGTCTTTCCTGATAGCATGTTGAAAGTACATCGGAAGTCTTGCATCCTCACTTTTAAGGAGTATTGTGCCAAGACAGGAGCTCTATGTGTCCCGAGACAGATTGGTTTATTCCTCTGGCATTTATAGTCCTTGCAACGTTCGTCACCAGTTCCATAATTCAAATGCATGACCTCTTTGGTCTTCCATAGTTAATGTCCAACTTTCACATGCATATAAGGCAACTGGCACATTAATCCTCAAAGTAACATCCTTGCTTTTCAACACTTAAATGAGGTTTTTTGAAGCAGATTTACTAAATGCAATTCACTATTTGATTTTTTTGACTGCTGTTTCCATGAGCATTGATTGCGGATTCAAGCAAGATGAAATACTTAACAAATATAACCTTTAACCCGTTTATCACAATGTTTCCTTATTACTATAATTGTGAAGATTTTATTTTTCTTTACATTAATTTATAATCCATGCTGGAGGCTTCAATCCATTATTTTCATCAGCAAGGGCTTCAAGTACTCCTCACTTTCAGCAAGCAACCTTGTGTTAGCTGCATATTGCAGTTTTTAAATAACCTTTCTCCAATCCTGATGCCATACACTTCTTTCATATAATCCAGCCTCTCGAAGGTGCAACCCTCTCACCATACTAGGAGAGTAGACTGAAGGAAATGTGGAGTGGGCTTTAAGAATGAGGGAGAAAAAAATGATTGTAGAATTAAATGAATGGTTGTTTTTGGATTTATCTTGACTACAAGAACACAAGGAACCATGGTGGCATGATGGTTGAGCGCTCATTGGCAAATACACGTTTGACCCTTTGAATTGTTTTAGGAATTAAACTCTAAAGAATTTTGTTTATGGGACAAAAACAAAGATGGACTTCCATCTTGAGCTGGGACTCCCATTGTCCACTGTAGCCTTATGTCAAAGTAGATCACAATCCTTCTGGCCAGCCTCGGGAAGGGCAGCCTTACCCTCAGGGAATTTACCAGGCTGTGCCTTTAAAGGTGGGCTTCATGGTTGATGGGTGCGCATTTAAATCTGAGACACTGGCAGGTATGATTCAGGCCAGGATCTGACATGGTCGCACGGCCTTGGGTTATACATACCTGACCCTGTGGACAGGCAGCTGAAGCCTCTGAAGCAATCCTGTGAACATTTCAAATCTGCATTTGTTTAACTGTCTCTAACCTGGGCCTCCTATTTCTGAAGTCACATCTCCAATTATTCTGCCATTAATCATGATTTTGCTTCAAATGGGGTTAACATTCCAAATATTTTGTTTTTAAAAGGCATAGGTGTCTACGGTCAGATCTAACTCTGAAGAACACTGTAATTGCTTTTGTTTCCCTGCATTTTCCAAGGCTATTGGGATTATATGTAGCAACTAAAGTCAAGTTTAAGTTGAAGTAGTCTATACTCTGTAATAGCCCTTCTCTAAATATAGGCCATTTTTCAGAAAGAAAATTTTCAAGTATGACATCACCTTTTAATCAAGGACTTAAATTGTTGTGAAAAACTCATAAACTCAAAGGATTGAAAATTTGATTTTACTTTCAAGGAATGCTTTAAACAAGTGAATTTCAGATCTACTCCATGCTGAAACTTTTCCTTTTCCCTGACTATATTGAATCAAAATCTATAACTTAACAATTATTGTTAAAATGTAGATTCTGATTCAGTATACTTATAGGGATGGAATCTTCTCATATATCACATTCACTCATATAGCTCAGGGTAGGCTTTGAGGTGTTCATTAAGTAATTGTTGAATATATTAAATAAATCACAGAATTATCACTAGAGTCTTGATTTTCTTAATTGCCAGGTCTCTGTTCTAATTATCTGAAAGTAAAATTTAAGCTCCATCAAATTAGGCACAGTAAATAAATTCCTTTACAAAAACCTATTTTATAAGTGTTTCAGAGAGAAAGAAAGCTTTAAGCTTTACAATCCTTTAAAGTTTGAGAAATATCTTAAAATATTCTGCGAAGACTCCAACAACTGACAAGCTTCCATCCTCTTATGTAGAATTGCTGCCGCATTGACTCACTCTGACTTCAATATTGCATTAGCCTGCTTTACAAACGCGTAATGGAGAGATAAGGGGATTAAAACTTTGGGAGACATATTTGGCAATAAGCAATATTAAATCTTTCACTGGGCTACCGGCAGCATTTGGACAACACACAGATCAAATCTGGAGGCATTCTGAGTCACGGAATTGAATTAAAGGGGCCGGGAAGCATTGTAAAAGAGAACTCTGCTTCCTCACTCACCTGGGGCTCCTTGGTGTCCAAACACCTGAATCTATCAGCATCACACAGTCTGGGAACTCACATGAAAAAATGAGTTAAAGCACAGGAGCTCATTAGAAGAAATATATGGTTTGAAACTTTATTTTAGTCTGTATCTTCACAAATTCTCAAAAAGCCTTCAGGGGTTTACCTGTCATCGCAATTCTCATGAGAGATGTTAAGTAGTCTTTCTGGTTTTGCATGTAGAAATGTTCAAGTGCCATCTGATTAGCACCTTCATGCATCAGTGGGGGGTGTTGCGTTTACCTTTGTAATTTAAAAAATATCTTAAATTAGAGATCATAATTTAAAATGTCAAATTCTGTAGAAAAATTATTAAAAATGGTTACGTCATCCACTGTGCCCAAACTACTTTTTCCACCTACCCACAAGCATTCATTATGGACTCTTGGTTGTTTCTTCTGACATTTGTCTCCAGATAGCTAAATAGTAATTATGCTTTGAATTATTTCACTTTGCCATTTGGGGACATCATAATTGACTTCTTCCGGAAATTATGGATGTTATCTTTCTAATAGCCTTGCTGCTTCCTTCTCCAAGTAATGATCATTCTTATTTGGCCAATTTTTGGCCACCAGATAGGCAAATGGCTAACCATCAAACCAAGTCATCTATTGTGTTTATTTTTCTGTTCCTGTGCAACATTTAAGTTTTCAACCACCAATGACCTCATTCGGTTATTTTGGCTTCATTTTCTGGAAATTTGTTTGGGGCTTTCATCCTCAGAGCTCAGTAAAACGTCTGTTATTAAGTGCTTCCAAAGTCACATTTATTTATTAATCTATCAGTTCAAAACTGCTTACTAAATCGACCCTAACATCAGTCCCCGTCCTAGTCTGGGGAGCACGGGTCGTGGTTGCGAAGGACCATCAGTCGCGTCCAGCTCCGGGCCACCAGCAATACAGCAGAGTGATGCGCAGCCTGGTCTGGCAACACGCTTACAGCTGTCGGCATATTTAAGCCCATTTTTGTAGCCGCTGTTTCAGTCCGTCTTCTTGAAAGCATCCCTCTTTTCCTTTTATAAATTCGTTTTATTGTGCACCAGTGAGCACGTCATACAAATCCATAGTTCAGTCCTATTAAGAAGGATTGTACCATCATCACCACAAACTTTGAAACATTTTCCTTCTTCTTTTGCCCATTGCTGTGAATTTCCCATCTCCCCCCTCCTCTCCTTTTGTGCCACGTAATCATTATCTCAGTTACTGGCCTCCTAAGGCCTGGCTTCTTTACACAGGAGAACATATGAAGCAAGGACAAAGAACAGGAAAGAAACTGGGGGTAAAGCAGCAACAGTGAGCATATGAACCAGTGAAAGACTTCAATCTAAAGACATGAGACCAAGGCAAACTGCTGTCTCGTCAGTGCTGACTCATCGGAACCCCTGGTGGGTTTCTAAGCCTGTAAGAGTCAGGAGAGCAGAAAGCCCAGTCTTTCTGCTGCGGAGCTTCTGGTAGTTCTGAGCTACTGGTCATGAGGACCACAACCCAAAATGAAACCACTATGCCACCAAGGCACAATTTTTTTTTTGTTTTAAACGTTTTATTAGGGGCTCATACAACTCTTATCACAATCCATACATATACATACATCAATTGTGTAAAGCACATCCATACATTCCCTGCCCCAATCATTCTCAAGGCATTTGCTCTCCACTTACGCCCTTTGCATCAGGTCCTCTTTTTTTCTCCCCTCCCTCCCCGCTCCCCCCTCCCTCATGTGCCCTTTGTAATTTATACATCGTTATTTTGTCATATCTTGCCCTATCCGGAGTCTCCCTTCCCCCCCTTCTCTGCCGTCCCTCTCCCAGGGAGGAGGTCACATGTGGATCCTTGTAATCAGTTCCCCCTTTCCAACCCACTCACCCTACACTCTCCCAGCATCGCCCCTCACACCCTTGGTCCTGAAGGTATGATCCACCCAGGATTCCCTGTGCCTCCAGCCCTCGTATGTACCAGTGTACAGCCTCTGCCCTATCCAGTCCTGTAAGGTAGAATTCGGATCATGGTAGTTGTGGGGAGGAAGCATCCAGGATCTGGGGGAAAGCTGTGCTCTTCGTCGGTACTACCTTGCACCCTGACTGACCCATCTCCTCTCCTAAACCCCTCTATGAGGGGATCTCCAGTGGCCGACACTTGGGCCTTGGGTCTCCACTCTGCACTTCCCCCTTCATTCAATGTGGTATACACACACACACACACACACACACACACACACACACACACACACTCTTTTTTTTTTTTTCATGATGCCTTATACCTGGTCCCTTTTGCACCTGGTGTGCTTCTTCCATGTGGGCTTTTTTGCTTCTGAGCTAGATGACCAAGGCACAATTTAAAGAGAGGGAAATAATTTTTAAAACAGGATAAATTGATAGTGGATGCTGCAAAGTGAGCTCCAATGGCGAGGTCTTAAACACTGTAAGTGCAGCTAAGATCCGCGTTGCCACACTCCCTGTCTGGTGCTGCTCACATAGAGGCCTGCAGATGGGTTTGGGGCTTCACTCTCATCCACAGTTCTGAAAACTAGGTATTTAGGATGGCGACATTGGCCTATTCTTTCCTCTGGGTTTCGAGCTTGTTGTGTAAAGTCCCGGGATGACACATGCTGGTTGCTGCTTCTGTGGGAATTTAGTCGACTCCTCAATTAGATGACTGCTTCTTTTGAGATAAGCCTTTAAGACCCCACACATTCTTTCCCTGATAGCTGGGCACCATCTGATTTCTTCACCATACTTTACTGTGACGCTCACATATCTTCAATGATCTCATGAGCGCAGGTCATGTCACACGTGCTAATCGTTCTGTTATCAGGGCTACAATCAAGGGAGAACTCAAAATCCATTCACAGAACTATGGTTTCTAAATGCCTCTAGTTCACTTATGGAAACATCTTTATCATTCTGTTGGAGTACCCCCTAGGACCATCCAGTGACATTTAACAGAATCCTATTGATGGTGACATTATTATAGTCATGGTAAAACACTGTTGCGCAAATAATTTTATGCAATCCCCCTCTTGTCTACTGACCCTCTATTTTATCAAGCATGATGTCCTTTCTTAGGAACGGACCTTTCCTGAAAACATGTCCAGAGTCCAGGAGATGAGCTCTTGCCGGTTTTGCTTTGGAACGAACATTTTGGTTATATTTCTTCTGAGAAAGATTGGTTTGTTCGTTTGAAAGTCATGGCATTTTCAATATTCCTTGCCAACTCTTAAGTGGCCCTCCTTATTCATTGATCAACATTGATTATTCACACGCATAGGAGGTGGTTGAAAACACTGGGGCATGAGGTAGACATCTCTGTTTTCAGAGTGAACCCTTTGCTTTTAAAAAGACACATATTGAAGAGGTCTTGTGCACCAGATTTGCCAAGTGCAACTCATTTGAATTCTTGACCTCTACTTCCGTGGCTGGCTGGCTCAGACCCGCCGAAGAGCTGTTCATGAATTCCGTTGTCTTTCTCCTTGGACCCTCATTTTCCAAATCCCATGAATTTCTCTTCCATAGCATACTCTCTGGGGTAAATTCACATATTGAATGCTGGGGAGGTACATTTTTGGCACTCTGCTTGGTAAGAAATATTTCTACTCCTTTTATTAAAATTTGGATACATTTATAGGTTTAGGTGATAAACATTTTGCGTTGCCTAAAATAAGACACTATTCCACAGCCCTCTAGCATCCGGGTTGCTTTTAGGAAGAGCAATGCCATTGTCCTTTCTGGCTATTTTTAGGTGACAGCAAGAACTATCCTCTCAGGAAGGGGCTCTGGGTGGCATAAGCCATCAAGCACCAACTACAAGCCCAAACCCACCAGCTGTACGTCAGAAGGCCTGCCCGTCTAGCTGTGTGTGGAGGGCACATCATGAAACACTGTCGCTCAGTCCTACTCTCACACACACAAGTTACAATCCACTATGTGACAACTGACAGCATTGCTTTCTTTCAGGAACTTTTTTTCCCTGCTGGTTTAAATTGTCTAAGAAAGTGCCTTGGGTAGATCTTTTAAGTCTTTTGGCTGGGCACTGATTCAAAGAAACCCGTGCTCTTTTTGTTCTAGAAAAGATACTTGTAATTTTTGTTCAAAATTGTTTCTTTTCTGCCGCTTTCGCTGTTCTTTTGGATGGAAATCCTTGCGATCACATTCTGAGCTCTCTTGTAGAGTGCCCGCGGTAGCTTTTCCTTGCTCGCTTTTCCCGACTCCTGATCATCATCTGTCCCTCTTTGCCGCCTCCGTGGGGAGACTCTTGACTCCATCATCCAAGCGCGCTTTATCAACCAAGAAAGAGAATCCACATAAGGAGCCACAAAGGTTTGTCATTGTTTAAATTCCTGTGAGGTCTTTCCTTGATCTCTCAATATTCGTTTTATTTATTTTTTAAGATTCACTATCTCACTGAGAATGTTTTTATAGTTCATGGTATCCTTTTGTTTAAAACTCACTGTGTCTGCGAAGCCCTCTCGTTTTCCTGCCTGTTTCCTTTGGTGTGGCTTCTCATGTGCAGATTTTAGTTGCATGTTTGAAATTTCCTGTTTTTTTCATTCATATTAAAAGTGAGACACGAATACACTACCGGAAGCATTAGACGGTGGTGTGCATTGTTGAGGGGTGGTTTTTCTTTGGAGTCATTAGTTGGTTCATAATTTTTCTCTTTAAAAGTTGGACACTCAAATATCAGGATATAAGATTAGAAGTTAGCTAATTTTTGTAAAGGGTCAGTTAGTTAATATTTTAGGGGTGATGGGACGCCATATAATTACTGTCACAACAACAAAGACTCTTGCTTGTAGATCATAACTAAGGAATTGAGATGGCCCAAACTTTTATTTTGAAAATAGGGAGTGAGATGAATTTGGACCGATGATGTAGGGGTTTTTTTGACCACTGTATTAGACCTTTTCCTCTGAGGTTTTATTTTCTCCAGAAATCATTTCCTCAAAAAATGTTTTTGTTTTGCTTTACTGTGGGAGGAGGGCAGGAAATGGGCTGCTATTCTAAGGCTCGGAAGGAGAGGTCACTGGGGATTATACTCTAGAACAGAAGGGTCCTTACTTAATGCTCCTTTAGTCTAGCTCCTGGTCTCTGTAAGTAGCCCTGGTGCAGCAATGGCTGAGAGATCGCATGTGAGGCAGGATGGTGATCTGGGTAAATCCACCCAGAGGGTCCCTGGTGAGATCCTTCTTTAAAGATGATAGCCAAGAAAGCAATTCTACTCTGTAATCTTGGGTTATTTTTGTGCCAGAATTGGCTCATTGGCAACCAGATACAATCGTACTTTTATTTCCTGCTTGATATTTTTAAACAACGCTAGTTCACTTTATAGCATTGTTTCTGAAACTTAAAAAAAAAAAGGAATTTGGATGTCCTTAAAGACTCCAAATCCACTTCAGTTTTACTTTATCTCCTTTTCAGCCACTCCAACCAATATTTAGATCTGAGGAGTAAGGAATCATAAGTTTTATTTTCCATGAAACAGTTTTTATTTTAGTTTATTAATTATTATTATTTTTTCATACCAAGCTTTCTCTCCCCTCAATTTCTCCTCTTTCCCTGTTCCTACCCCTACCCCAGGCCTTCTATTATTCATTCATATCTTATCTAGTCTAAACCATGTATTTTCCCTTATAACAATGATGATAGTAAATATTTGTCTTTGTAAGTTTGATTGAGTTTTCTAAGCATGATATTCTCTAGTTTTGTCCACGTCTTGCCGTGTTTAAGCCACCATTGTTTTTGTAATTTATGAGTAACATTCTGTAGTATGATTGTACCAGACACATAAAATATCCGGGAATCACATGAAAGTGCAATTTCAGGCGGAGATGCTGAATCTGTTTTTAAAGTTGGTTCTGAGATTATGCATTTCTTGAAGTTCTCAATTATGATGATACCACGGAGTACTCATTTTGTTCCTAAATGAAAGGTAACAGATGCCCCCAAAGAGATATCAAGTCTTTTCCCATCTCTATAATGTTTTCTATGACTCTCTCTCTCTATTTCAGTTGATGGAGTGTATTTGGGGGACGTGTCAAATGCATTTGGAGCATTGTTCTGAGAGGATAAACAGACACAACATATTTAAAACTGGAATTGAGTTAGAAAATGGACCATCACATTGTTTGCCCAGTAATGTATAGCTTTGGTGACAGCAATGACGCCAAAGGTTCTGTTAGAATTTTTCTGAGACCAATGAATTATTCATTGTGCATAACTTTTTCAACCTGAGTGGTGGCAATATGAAGGAGATTTAAAATTTTAGTGGTACAACTCCATTGTCTTTTAATTCCATCTTCCGTAACTATGTGAAGTCTCCTTGTGCACAGTAACCTCAGCAGATGGGATACACAGGAGTCAAACTGAGTATGGATGGGAGAGAGGCAACGGGGAAGCGCCACGTCGCCGGAGAGAGCAAGGCCAGGGTGTGACTGCAGACCATCAATTGCTCATGTGAAAATTCTAACGGAAGCTGAAAAAAAAAATGAAAACAAGTCCTTGACAGTCACAATTCAAGGCTTTGATTTTACTTGGATCCATAATTATCACCTGGGGAAACACAGGCTGAGAAATCAAGTAACATATTGCCTTTGGACATTTTGCTACAAGAGCACTTCCACAATGTTAACAAGCAAAGGTGTCATTTTGAGGACTGAGGTGTACCTGACCCAAGTCATAGTATTTTCGATGACTTCGTGTACATACAAAAGCTAGACAATTTGTATGAACGACTGATGAAGAATTTATGCAGTTGAAGATGGGTGAGGAATCATAAATTTCCCCTGGAATGCCATAAGACAAAATCTTTAAGATATGTAGTGAATCCAGAATTTTCCTTAGAAGCAAAGATGGAAAAACTTTGTTTCGTACTATTTGCCCTTACTTTGAGGAGAGATTATCCCTGTAGAAGAGCATCAAGCTTGACAAAACCGAGGGTCAGTGGATTCACCAGTGATTTTAAACATGGCAATGGTTGTGAGGGCCGAGGCAGACTTTGTTCTGTTTTACATGAGTTGGAACTGACTTAACCTCACCCAAAACCAGTAAAAATAACATGTGGTAAGCAGATGTAACAACAAAACATAGTTTTATAATATTTCACCTTGAAATGTTGAAGAACTGTAAGAGTATTTATGCAATTAATAATTGTGTATTTTAAAATAGTAAAAATGTCTTCTGAGAAAGAGTTTATCATGGTTATTACTTTTAGGCTCTTTCAAAGCCATATTTATATATGTTATACTGCTCCTTTGTAGTGATTCCTTTCCTCACACTTTTAGTATCTGAATTAATCCCTTGAACTATTTTAATTACTAATAAAATAAATTTGAAAAATAACATCATTCTGTCTTGGAATTGCTCATGGTCAGTTAGAGACAGAATCTTTAGATGTCTTGGTTGCTGAGCCTCTCTTGGACCTTAAAAATGGATTGATCTATACTCTAGTCTAGCATTATCTGAGTTTTTGCTCATTAATAGTGTGCTTTGAATCATGATTTTATAATTTTGATATAATATGAATGGTACATTACATTACTGTAAAATAATTAATCTCTACACGGTATTTTAGGAATTAATGACATTCTCAATATAGGCACACTGCTCTTCTGCTGTAGTAGTCTTACCTAAAGGCACTGAACTATATAACACATTATCTACTTCAAAAGCATATTGGATTGGGTGTTTTAAGATTGCCAAAAAAGTATACATGGAAAGTTATAAAGTTTCTTTAAAATACATTATTAGATTTCTTTTGAGTATATGAGTATGCTATTCTAACATGATATATTTCTGAATATCACACTGTATTAGTAAATTTAGGAAGAAATACATATTTAATTTTTGCATTTGCAAAAGAACCCACCCAAATTGCATTCATTTGTGAAATCACTCTATGGACTGTGCCGTTATTTTGTAGGATAAGTCAGAAATGTCTTTCCAATTATGCTTTACATGTGGCACTTGCACAAGCAATTATAACAAACTAATTTAAAATATTTTTTCATGGGATAAGGCTATGGGATAAGGAGGTAGATTATTTATAAAATATTCCAAAGTATAGAAGTGACAAAATATTTTTTAAAGTGATTAAATTTCTCATCCTCACTTATTTCCTCAGGATATTTTCATCATTTCTGTTGGTAATAAAATGAACAATTATTATAAAAATCCAAGCACTGTGAAACATATTGTAGACTTTTGTGGATAAGAAATACATACATATATATATAATTTATTTAATGCTAAAAGGATACTACAATGTATACTGTTCTATAATTTGATTTAATGTTTTCCTTTTTGAATTATAGATAAAGTATTTTATAAAAGTAAGTAAAATATTTTGCATCATAGACTCAGATTTTATACCAATAGCCATAAAATTCTTGTTAGTTATATAAACATGAGACCCTAATTAGTAAAAGGAATGCCTAATAAATTTTGTCACTGTATCACTAATATCTTTTTATTTTGACAGGTATATTTTTAATCATTTATGTATTTGTTTAATAGCAATCTAGTGAATCTGAATAATATTTCTTAAAAGTTATTGCCTTAATATGATCTCTCATTATAATTGTGCTTTTTTGAATGAGCTGTGGGAAGAAGCTTTTGGTGAAATTATCATACTTTGGGCTGAAAATATCTGTTGTGGACTAAATTGTGTTACTGCAACCTATGTGTTTCTATCATAATCCAGATCCTAGTAAATACTATCCTATTTGAAAATACTGTTGTTCTTTTTGTTATTTTAATGATGTCATATCCGTTTAGGCTGCATCTTAAACATCACTTCTGAGTTATAAAAATCCTTGATTAGACGCAGATCACACCTAGGAGTGACCCCTAAACCAAGCAGACGCCAGAAACTATATCACAGGCTAACAGAAAGAATGAACACCACCAGGCCACTGATTTGGTCCTGTAGCTTAGAGAACTGTGAGAGATTAAATTTCTCTTTCATAAAACCATCCACTTGTGTTTTTGTTACAGCAGTACCAGTTCAGAATCCTATAAGTTCAGCCAGGGTGAGCCTAGAATTTTGTGCAGAGAAGTTGCTGTTTTATTTTACTGAAGACTCGAAATCAAGCTGTGGATGAACACATGGAGCTGAGATTCAGTTGGCTGTGTCCTCGGTACATCACCCTATGGACTGGAAACCCCAGTCATTCCAGAGAAAACTGTGAAATCACCTAGGAACCCAGTGGAGTGGTTGCTGATGAAGATAATGTTTCTTGGCTTTTTAAAGGATATTCTCTTTGAAGGGTTAGCAGAATATGCATGAGAAGATGCAAAATTGAACATGAAAGTACTAACTAACTTCTTAGAAATAGATGGAAATGGCTTCGGAGCTGCTAGTTCCGCGTACTCCCTTCTCCAGGCCTCCTCCACCTGGAGTCAGCATGCTAGGAGGAAGCCTCAAAAAGTCCCTGGAAAAATTGAATGAAAAGATAATGAAGAAGAATTCATGGCCATGAACCATTTCAGGGATGTAACTCAAAGCAAGGGTAGTTGATCAACCACACCCCCTCAGCATTAAGAACAATGTTCAAAAAGCCAGGAAACAGCACATGGTGGGGAGGGTGGCGAGACACGAGTTCGCAGGTGTGCTGCGGGGACTGTAAATGATGTAGTCACTGTGGAAAGCAGGGGAGCACTGCCACAGCATTGGAAATAGATATACGACAAGACTCTGCGAGAAACAAAAGTCTTGACTAGATGCACACCCACGTTCATGGCAGCACGAGTCACCATGGCAGGTGGTCACGCTCTAAATGCTCAGGAATGGAAAAGTAAGCTTCGGTACATACACACGATGGAATATTGCACAACGGAGCAGGATAAAGTGAATATACTAAATCCTTTGTAACATGGATGCGCCTGGAGGACCTTATACTGAGTGAAAGAAATAAGTTAAATAGAGAAGACAAATAAACGTAAGAGATCAGCATTATAAAAAGTCAAGAAAAAGTTTCACACTAAAAGAAATACTCGTTGATGGTTACAGTGGGTAGGAGGGAGAGGGAGCAAGGGGAAGTCACCGGCTAGAGAGCTAACTTGGAGAGAGTGAGGGCAATGGAATACACGATAAGAAGGAAATTGGCTGAAACCGATAGAGGCAGGAGACAACACCGGGAAGTTTGCACGAGTTAAAGCCAACAGAGGCAAATCCTGCTACATCTACAATCCTGCAGGATGAACACGTTTGGGAGGGAAATGGGGAGTAAAGGTCCACATTCACATGCATGTTTGACAGAGAATGCAGTTGTTGGAGGGAAATTGGGAGTGTACTGACACATGGCAGAGAATACTTGCTTATGGGTGTCTACCTTTGCTGCAAACTTTTCATGAATGTGTCCAGCATACGGGTTCATAGTTATGAACGCTTCTTAGACATAACCAAATACCCAGAGAGAATCCGTCGCTGCCCCGGGAGATCAGGAGTATAGTTCGGGGGACACCGACATCAATCAGCACAACACAGTTCACACACACACAAAATGTTCCTTTGGTGAGCAGTACCTGGGGTCTTTGTGAATGGCAATTGAAGGTCGATGGACAGCCATCTAAGGTCCAACTAGTGGCCTCTTCCCATCGAGAGGCGAGAAGAGGGATGAAAAGTCCCAAACACATAGGAGACCAGTAGGCTAATGACCCGTGCAAACACCAGACCGAATTAGATGGTGCCTAGCCACCACTGTCCCTTTCTTGGGACAGGATCACATGGAACGTTCTGCATCGAATGGGAAAGCATGTAAAATAGAACTCAAAATCTTAGAGTCCAGATTTGCTGGTTGGCTAGAGACTGATGAAATCCACAGGACTACGGAGTTTGTCTCCCTTCAGATTCGCGTGTTAGCGTCATCCACTCGATAAGATGAAGAAAGTAGCATTTCCCCAAGGACAGAGTTCATCAGGTTAAGAAAGAAAGCCGAGCGGACACAGGAAACCCTGGAAGAAGTAGGATGAGCGATGGCGCAGTGAAGAGCTTGCAGTGCATGAGTTGAAACATAATGTGTATGAATCTCAAACTGATGACGCACTTGGTCAACCTTCACCTAATTCACAATAAAGTTTTTTAACGGATGAACTTTTAGAAGCCCCCCTCGGACTAAAAATTGATAGGTATACTTTCATGGTACTATTCTAGGCAAGAAACACAATAGCTCCTGAGTGGACTCTTAAGATTTGAGTTTCAGGTTGCAATCAGTAAATTCTTCAAAATGATCTCCGGATCAGGTGTATAGAACGGAGGTCCTACTACACGACTTGCAAACATCGCCAACTATTTGCTGATGGTTTGTGAGTTGACTTTCTGACAGACAGAGAGAGAGAGAGAGAGAGAGAGAGAGAGAGAGAGAGAGAGAGAGAGAGAGAGAGAGAGAGAGAAAAGCTAAGCTCTAAAAGTGGATGCTAATCCTATTCTTTTATCATTGCCACAAACAGCTGAAATGCGTGTGTTCAGTTCTTAACCAAATCTTGTGATAATCAATGTGACACCACTCATTTTCACTTTCCGGTGATATTTTGTTCAGATGTTTAATTTGAATACTTTTTTTGGTGGAAAATACAAAATGATATGGCCATAAAATAGAGTTTACCTAGAATTTATAATTTTTTAATACTTCACTGTTTGATAATTTTTGTTACATGAATGCTCGATAAATTTATAATAGCATTCATGTCTGAGAGATTAGAATGGTTATTTTTATTTCATTATAAATAAGCTCCAGAGTAGCAGCTTTTCAAAAACTGATCTTTGAGTACTGGGCATCAATTTTTTACGTGAGCCAGAGGGCAGATGTTAGAAATGCCACAATATGTTGAGTAATATATATATAACTCAACAACACACACACACACACACATATATATATATTCATTTAGGAATGGCTCTGTCTGGACATTGGAGCAATAAAACAGATGTGAGAAGCATTTTACATGTGCTGATGAGGTACCTTGAAATGCCATTGGCTGGCCATTTTTGCTTTTCTATTTCTTCAGGGAATTACTTTGGGATAATACTGTACTTTCTTTTTAATTGTTTTATGGAAAGTGTAATTTATTTTCCCCAAATGGGGAAGGTCAGAAATTGAAAATGTTCTATTACATTGAACATTTAGACTTGTTCCAAGAATTTGCTCAATTTTACTTTAATTTATAAATATAATACAAATGGATTTTAAAAAGAGGAAATGGGCTTTTTAAAAACCATGCACACATATGAGTGTATGTAAAAGAGCAGTTATCAAATGATGCAAGTCTGGCTGCTATACAAAGGACGTGCATGTGCATATATTTATATATTTTTAACAGCTTGGACATGATTTAGAAGATGGTATGCACTGTAGTTTGAAAATGTAAATTGTCCTGTCTTCTTTAAAGATAGCTTATCTTTTCAAAAATCCTCCATTCACAATATTTATTACTGATTTTATCACATCTGATTTATGTTATTTTCATAAATTGTTTCTTGGGCAAAATTGTACTCCGTTAAATAGTAATTTAAAATCTGTCTTCCCAGAATATAATGGAACTGTGCTGGCATAGCATATTTTTTTAAGGTGTATTTTTCTTGAGGACTGTCACATTTCTGTAAATGGCAGTTCAAAATGAAATCACTGTTTAGACGACTTACAAGTAGCGAGTTTACCTGGCCTTAAAAATATTGGAAGTAGTCAGGCAAGAAAGTGCCTTAATTTATATGACATCACAGGCACAGAAATGTCTTTTTTTCTATCGGGAGTATTTCTTTTCCGTATCACCTTGCCCAAGGTTGGTTTCACTTGCTTTCTTTGTGGAGCTACAGGGCCTTTTGGGAATTGAATTCCCTATGAGGGATGACAATTGAGAAGGAGATATATATGTATATATACACACCAACCTGTTGGACGTATGCCTTAATTCTCCTGTAGATTTAATACTCTCACAAATTTTCCTTTGGCAGAGGTAGAATAATAAGGTGCGATATTTGCTTTTAATGTTCCTTGAGTACAACACATTACCATGTCAGAAAAGAAAGAACTAAGGTATTTTTATTTCTATCACTAATAAAATGTGAAAATTTAATATAGTTGCTTGAGTAAAGAAACTATGCTAATCAAATAAAATCATTTATGATTTGAATTCGAGAAGTTTTTGTCCCCACCATTGCTTAAGGTTATAGATTATAATTTGCCTAATTAAAAAAAAAGCATTAATTAAGCCGTGAAAGGTAGGATTGTATGTTAACTTGGATGGGCCAAAATTCCCCGTGCTTTGGCAGTTTAGACGCTGTCATCCCCTATTATGAGTTCTAATATAACATAATCATATCCATGATCAAATATGCTATAAGCATTCCATTGAAAGGGAGTTTCTTTGATGGTGTGGCCTGCTTCCATTATATACAGATGCTCTAGAAAAACTTGTTTGCTCTTTGTTGAGTGGAAATCTTACATCTGGCTCATATCTGACCTCCCATTTTTTAGACTTGAACCACTGGCGTGCTGTAGTGCGAGCCAGTTCTAAGAGTCATTACAAGTCTGGCATCTTGCCTGCTCACCTGCTCACCTTGGATTCATTCACCTCTGCAGCCTGCCATCCGCCCTGTTGCTCGTGGGTTACCAGGCCATTCAGTTATATGAGTGAGGAGAGGTCTCCAGCCTGACAGTGACCTGAGGATATGGAATCTGGCACCTGAACCGTGTGAACCATTTCCTCGGAATTACTCCTGAGGATTCTCAGGTTTTGCTTCTCTAGACAACCAGCCTAAGACGCAGGCCAATAAAAAATGCTTTGCTTAGGTTATTTGAATGAGTTGATAAAATGTGGAAGACTGGAACCTTTCCATCATAGAACTGTCTTATGCAAATAGATTTTCTGCTACAGTTTGCTATGATTCTTGGTGATAAAGTCATACAATTGTTTTCAAAACTCAGGTACTTTTTAGAATTATTGTGAAGTGTCAGTGATGAATCTACTTTACTTATCCTTTACCCACTTTTTGGGTGAAGATTTTAGTATCACCAACTTGTGATTATGAAGAAACCAGAATATGAATATTTATAGTGATATTATATAATATTATTGAATAAACTGTTTGAATTAATCATGGTAAAAATTACGTTGCGGGCAGTGTCGTCGTATTAGCCAAATGATGAGCAGCCAGAGTCTGCTGACAAATATGGGCGAGCTTCCCCAGACAGACCAGTCTTAAATTCTTTGGGTTTAGATTCATATGCTAGTTTATACATCCCTGGTTCTTGACAAAAAATAAAAGCTATAATCCTATTTTTTTTACTTTTGTTCAAAAATAGTTTTATTGGCATATACTTCACATATTAATCATCAAAATCAATTTAGGAACCATTTTCTTCTCATATTCATTGTTATTTGCTCTTCATTCTCTGCCTCCCCCACCCCTCATGCTCCCCTGTCATGCCTCTATCCAGTTACTGCCTTTATAGATCTACCATCTGGATTTCATGTACGGAGAATCGTACCAAAACCCCACAATCATACAAAAATCATACTAAGCAAAAGCTAGCAAACAAGCCCCAACAATTATGAGTACACAAAACACAGAAAAAAAACAAATCAAAGAAAAAGCGGGAAATATAAAAATCTGGAAAAACCTTAAGATAGTAAACCATGAGTTCAAATGATAGGATGTTAAATTTTAACCTAACCACATCTGCCACAACTGATTCTGCAATGCTTTTTGAAGAAACATTATATTGGGAGCTCTTAAAGATATTATAGCAATCAATAAATCAATAAAATCAAGCTTAATTGTACAATTGCTGCCACCATCAGTTTTCAAAACATTTTTTTCTACCAGGAACCCTGACTATTACATTATACGGTATATTATTATTATTTATTGTGGTATCTTATACCAGCCAATGTATCCATTAACCTACAATTCTGTTCTTTGTTCCCCTGGAACGAGGTTATACAGTCATCATTGCTATTAGTTCCCCCTTCTCCCCCTCCCCGCTCTTCCATATCCTCAGGAATTCATTACTCATGTTACTATTTCTGCATGATTTATCTATCTTCTGTTTCTTGCATCAAACTATCTTAATTGTACAAATGAACATATGCAGGTGTAACAAGATTAATGAGGTGAAACTAAGACCATAATAGCAAGGGGAGGAAATATTAAAGACCTAGAGGATAGTTATGTGTTCCATCAGTGCAATACTGAACCCTGGATATATCATCCTTTCCATGTGGTCCTTCTATGAGGACTCTCCAATTCTCTTACTCTCGGGTTTTGGCTCTCCACTTTGTCTAAACTTCTTTATGTCAATTTGATTGCTTTTTTTTTTTTTGAACTTCTGATATCTATTTCCTTTGGCACCTCATGATCACACAGGCTGGGGTGCTTCTACCATGTGGACTTTGCTACTTCCCTGCTAGATGGTCGCTTGTTTAAATTTCAGCCTTTAAGACCCAGACACTGTATCTTTTAATAGCCGGGCACCATCAGCTTTCTTCACCACCTTTGCTTATGCACTCATTTTGTCTTCAGCAATTATATCAGGAAGGCGAGTACCACATTATTCAAACAAACCATTTTTGTACTGAGGTAAGATTTAAGTGGAGGGCCAAAGTCCATCTGCTTCCTTGTTGTATATATATACAATGCACCTATCTTTGTGTCTCTATATATTTACATATATACTTATCTATTTTATATATGCATACATATATATAATTTTTACTTTCTTGTTCTTTCCTCTTTTTCTTTGCTCCTGCCCCAGTATCATGTTTACCCATCATTTGCCTCTCAGTAATTCCTTTAGGAAACATTTCAACTGATCAAACATGACCATGAATGCTAGACCCTCCTCATTGTTCATTTTAGACCCCTTTCTATTCCCCTGTCCCTGTTGTTATTGGCTCACCACTCCCTTTTCCTTGCCTCCTCCTCTTCCATGCTGCGCCACCCTCCACCCCCCTCACCATCGGTCCCACTACTGTCTCCTTGGGGTTGCTTATCCAGCCTATCTTATCTAGATAGATACCATATGATGCTCTTTATATGATATCAAGGTTCTTCACATCCCTCAACGATGGTCAGAGAGTGGTCACTAAAGACTTAATCCATGTGGGAACCCTGCAAAGGGCTTTGGGGCTTCCGTTGTCATCCATAGCCTTCTGCAAACTGGGTGTTCAAAGTTTAGGCTCTGATATCATCCCTCTTTCAGATTTGGGTTTTATTATTTACAATCCTTGCATCACACAGGCTGGTGTTCCTCTTTCATGGAGGCTTAGTTCATGCGTCACTTAGGTGGCTGCTTGTTTGAAGACAAGTCTTTAAGACCCCAGACACTATTCTTTCTGATAGCTGGACACCACCTGGTTCCTTCACCACCCTTTGCCATAGCACCCATATCTTCAGTGATCTCTTTATGAGGGCAAGCATTGAGCATGACCATGTCAGAAGAACTAATTAGGTTGGGGCTAGAGTTTTCTGTGAGCCCCCAATCCATTCATATAGCTCTGGTTTATATAAGTCTCTGGTTCATTTTAGGAGCATCATTATCATTTTATGATAAAGAATATTAGAAATCAGCCCCCTGGGCTATCCTACTTATTTATTTGCCTTAATTGTAATGTGAACAGACTCCTCAAAGTGAAAGAAGCTTTGAATACCGGAAAGAACAGCGTAGTGCACATTGCTTTGGGTTGCTGTGGAACCAATTCTTACTCATAACTGGTCTGCGTCACACAGAACTGGTCCAATTTTGTTCTTGGCTGTAATGCACACACAAACAGATCACCAGGTTTTTCTCCTATGGAGTTGCTCAGTGGGCTTGAACCTCCAACATTTAGGTAAGCAGCGAAACCATTAGGTGAGCACTTAACAATTGAGCCAGTAGAATGCTTTATATTACACAAAATGCATAATTAGATTCATCCTTAAGTTGTTCAGGATTCATACAATTCCACATTATTACATAAAATTAAAACGTCTCGTGTGCAACTGCAACAATTTAACTAAATATTGAAATTGTGTTGATCACTTTAGGCTCTTGAAATATCAGCTTTTATGAGTAATTCGATGAAGTAACTACTATTATTTATCAATAATAATTAACTTTTAATAAATAATGTAATTAATCTTAGGGGATTGTGTGTGGTGCCTGACTGGTAACTGAGGGGTTGGAAGTTCACTTTCATCTAGAGGTATCTTGGAAGAAAGGACTGGTGACCTATTTCCTGAAAAATCAACCATTGAAAAATCTAGAGAGTATCGTTCTACCTGACACCCCTGAGATTACCATGTGTCAGAATGGATTTGCCAGCAATTGGCTATTCTGTTTTTAATGAATTCTAAATGAAGGAGGCTGAAGGGAGCATATGGATTAAATTTGTTTTTAAATTGAGCATATTTCTTTATTTGCTACAAATATGCTCCTTCAGTTGTGAGACAAAAATGTACGATATGCAAGGATTCTGCTGTTCACCGAATTAGGGCATACTTAATGAGGGGGAGTAGTTGCAAGATAAAGTTTAGAGAGAATTTCATTTTCAGAGATCTCATTCCACTGCTAACAAGACTAATAAAACGAATGAATCATATTATGCAACTAGAGCCTAATCCTGGCAATTAGGCAGCCATTTACCCCTCAGTGACAATTTGGGAACTAGAGCTTTAGCACATTCTGGGTGCTGGTCTCCTACAGGGGCATGTCTGTGCTGTGGAAGAAACACAGGCCTCTTGGAAGGCTTCAGATGGTTCTATTCGGTTGAGGATTAATGAGGTTAAATTAACTCAGTCTCTTAATGCACATTTTATGGAAGTTCAAGCTGTTCAGACTGTTGTAGTTAATATGAGCAGCCAGAATGCTGCCAGTTAAATGTAAGTTACACATCAGGGAGGCCAGGGTCATTACTGACAGGAAGAAAACAATTGGATTTGTTTATTTCATTTATCATAAAGACAGTTTAATATATTTGTACATATATATGTCTATTCTTTTACTCCGTGCATGTTATTCATCTGGGAGTTTAATTATTATGTGGGTCAGGATCATGATCTTAACTTGTGCTACTTTGTCCTACTTTTCAAGAGTAAAACACTGGCTTAAACAGGATCAATAGCATTTCCTTTTGGCCAAGAGTAATGATAGACGTACCTCAGCGATATTGTGGGCTTGTTTCCAGACTACCCCAAGAAGTCAAATATTGCGATAAACTGAGTCACTCAAAAATTGTGGTTTCCCTGTGCGCATAAGTTATGTTTACACTACCAAGTTATAGTTTATTAAGTGTGTAATAGCATTATGGAAAAATTTGAAATATGGTGAGACTTGCCAAAATGTGACCGATAGACATGAAGTGAGAACTCGCTGCTGGGACATGGCCATGGTGGCCTTGTTTGCTGCCGGCTTTCACGCCTTCCTTTTGAAAACCCCAGAAACTCAACCCAGGGAAGTGCAATAAAACAAGGCATGCCCGTGCAGGGATACAATGTTGGCAGAGCTGTTTTCTGTTCTCTTTAAAAGAATATTTTACCGTATCTTTTGGTAAATACTTACCCAGGAGATTAGTTTTTCATTCCGTAATTACTACATACATTGTTCAGGAGCCCTCATGGCACAGTTGGTAATGATTTGAACTGCTAAACCACAAGATAAGCGGTTCAAATCCCCCACTCCCTCTGCAGGAGAAAGATGAGGCTGCCTGCTCTGGTGAAGATTCCAGAAACATGAAGAAGCTGGTCTACCGTGTCCTATAGGGTTGTTTTGAGTTGGAGTCAACTTCATGGCAGTGGGTTTAACTTTCCAGGTATACATTTTGTTCAGAGATATTGATCACGTTTTCCACAGTGCTTTAACTGTCTATGAATTTCCCTGAGAATGTTTCACATTTAGTAATGTTTTTCTGTCTTTTCACCTTTAAAAAATATTTGCTTTAGAGTAATTATTGACTATTTGGCCCCATATAGATGATTTTTGAAAGTGCACAGTTGTTCCTGGCCAATATATTGTTTCGGTATAAAATATGCCCTCCGAGGTCTGCTGTCAAGGATGGTATCTTTTAAAGTCCCAGGATGCTGGAGAGGATCAGATGAGAGCCTTAGGGAGAATTTGAGTCAAAAGCTGTACAGTAAACATGGACTTTATAATAATTTGAGTTCTTTAATACATTTTCTCCTATTCTATCAGGATTCTTCTATATTGGTCCTGGTCAGATGTATCGTTAACAGTAGCCAGGCAACAGCTATTCTTTTCTGGTCTCGGGATGGAAGAGACTTTGGTAAATGTAAATGATTTCTTTTCTGGCCATTGACTTCCTTCTTTCTCTTCTGCACTGAATGAGACAAGATTGAGAGTTGTATTTTAGATGGTCCTTCACAAGCTTTTAAGACCCAGACACAACTTATCCAACTGCAATGTGCAGTATAAACTGTAAGCGGTATCTTATGCCAATATCATGAAACTATGATCCCAAGGCTTCAAACCCAGAAAGCCAATTCTACAAAGTGTTTGATGATATCTGAGAAGTATCCATAACTTTGTCCCCTATGCCCCTTATTATATTCAAATATGAATACACATAGATATGCTCACTCATGTCTAAACATATATATGGCTTCATGTCATGATGTACATAAATACATATCCATTTACATATTGCATTCATGCAAATTTATGTAAATGTATAATTTTGGTGGTTGCTTTGTTGTAAAATTATATATTTCTAGAATTAACCAAATGCATCTTTGTGTGTGTGTGTGTACTTCTTAGCAAGATCATTTATCACGGTCCAGCTGGGCACTCTTCACCCACATTTACCTTTCGCATCACCGACGATAAAAGTGTCTACTACCCAGGGAGTGATTGACCTTCTCCCTGACTAGCTTCCCCTATGAGAATTAGTTTTTGTCTTTTTTATAAAAAGGATCATGCAATATTTACCATTTTGTGGCTGACTTATTTTACTCAATATAATGTCCTCAAGACTGTCTTTACATGTTAATGTTTTGGAAGCTCAGAATTGTCTTTTATGACTATATTTCATTGTATGCGATTTGCTACATTTTGTCTACCCAAACATCTGTTGATGGGCCCTTTGGTTGTTTCCCTTTTTTAAATATTGTGAGTAACACTGCAAAGAGCATAGGTTTTGTTCACATCCTTTCTATTAGGTGTTTGGGTTATGTATCTAGAGATGGGGTTGTCGGATCATAGGATAGTTCTATATCCAGTATTTTTTGTGAAATCATCATTCTGTGTTCTATAGTTCTGGCCCATTATATGATCTCATCCTGGATAAGTGTCTGAATTTTCCCACATCTTCACCAGCACTTATTGTTTTCTGGTTTTGTGATCAGTGCTGTGTTAGTAATGGTTAGATGATATTTCATGGTTTGATTTGTATATCATGAATGACTATGGATTTGGACAGTTTTTTGTATGTTTGTGAATCACTTGAAGGTCCTCTTTGATGAACTGGTTCTCATGTTTAGGACACATTTTTTTTCCTCTGGAACTCTTCTAATGCATTAAAAACAAACAAAAGAATTGTACTGAACAGCTCCTCTGTTTAGAAGATATGAGTTAGATATATAAACCAGAGCCCCAACATCCACTGATTTATTGATTCATTTACACAGCATTTGCTTAGCACTTACTATGGACTACTCTGTAACTAGGGCTGGGGACACACTCTAACAAGACAGACCCAGTCCCAGTGATCGTTGAGTTTAAACCCTCGACCCTCATACAAGTTACGTAAGAGTGGGGACAACACCACCTCTAGGCTCCCTGCCTGTCATTATCTGCAACACACAAGCAGCCTGTTTGGTGTGCAGACTAGGCTTTTCCTCCACAGGAATTCTTGCCTTTGCCATTTTCTCTAACTGAAGAGTTTCTGCAGCTCTTTTGTGACCTGTGGTTAGCAGTTCAATGCCTAACCCACAACACTCCCAGGGTTACTGTACTGCAGAGAAGTAGGAGAGAGAAGGAGAGGGAAATTACACGAAGAACAAGTTCAGAGATACAGAGAAACTGAAGGAAGACCTAGAAGACCATTTCTACCAGACAGACCAGTTGAAACAGAGACACTTGATGGAAGTTGCTGGAATAATGTTTAGAAATACAGGCACATCTAATTTTATTGAATTTCCCTTTACTGTGTTTCAAAAATACTGAGTTTTTTTTACAAATTGTTAAACAAGTCTGTTGGCACAATTTCTTTAATAGTATTTACTCATTTGTCTCTGTCATATTTTGATGGTTTTCGCGTTACCTCACACTCTTTCATAATGTCATTGCACACTTATTAGACTATAATTTTGTATAAGCACAACTTTTATTTAAACTGGGAAAATTTATAAAAAGTATGACTCACTTTGTTGTGGTGGTCTGGAACTGAACCCAACTGTCTCTGAAGAGTATGTTCTGAAGGGTATCACACTCTGACTGCACTAGTAAAGTGTGTGTTAGGCATAGGAGGACATACGGAATGCTGGAGAAACTAGGCTGGTTGAGTTTTATATGAAGGGGTGGTAGGAGACATATTGGCACAGAGGAAAGGATACAACCTACAGACAATATTCCTCCCAATATTTTGAGAGAGTGTATGTATTTCTTCTCTGTCTCAGCTTCCTAACTTGTTTCTGTAAAATGTTGTTATGGCTATCTTTCTGAGACCTGAGATGTTAATGAGCTACCTGAGGCATCCTCCTGGTTCACCGGCACTCGAGACATCTGGCTTCTGCATCCCTCTGGAGTAGATCAGGGTGTATGCGAAATTTGGAAAGATGACAGAGGGTCACGTCTTCCATTTGATTGGCTATTAGAATGACTGGTTTATTTTCCCCCTAAGAAACTGATACAACTGTAACAAAAAACATTTCAGAAATTAGCTACAATTATGAACTGTATGTGATATATAGACCCCCTTTAAAAATATGCTTGGAGAAGTTATATTGAGCCATTCTCTTTGTCTCATTTCATATGTTTTACTTTGAGGTTATTGCTTCTATGTGGCTAATTCTTTAAGAGAGGAAGTTGTTCAGTTTTAATTTATTAAGTATTAAAATCAAAGAAAATATGCCTAGCATAAAAGTAAAGTAAAAAGTATTAAAATATTAATTTTTAGTATGATGATAAAAATGACAAGTGATTTATAAAAGCTGAATCTTCAGAGTATGATAGAACAAAGATAAAAAGATGTGTATTGATGTGCTCAATTATAGGAATGAAATATTGAAGTAGACACAATGATGACAGATATGATATCTCTTCAGAATACTAGAAATGAAACTATAAAGAAACTTTTGGCATACTGAGATCTGGCAACAAAGTCAGCATATTTGTATGTTTATGATACCTTGCTGTATCTGAAAACAAAACTTATAATTCAATATGTAGCTGAAACAGAACCTTGGATGACATAGCATATTTAGTTTGATATATAAGGTTCTGTTTAATAAAAATATACATATAAATAGAATTAATTTTTTTCTTATTACACAGCCAAACTGAAACACCGAGCTTACTATTAGAGCCAATTCTGACTCCAGGCAACCCCATAGGACAGGGCACACTTGCCTACAGGGCTTTTCAAGACTGTCACCCTTTCCAGAAATAGAACACCTTTCTTTTGTCCCAGACAGCAAGACTGTTGTTTTGAACTGCAGACCTCATTGTTAGCGGTCCGACATGTAACCACTACAAGGAGACATTGAGATTTAAGAAGCTGACTTACAAAATTTCAGAAGCTTGAAAATCTGTTATTAATAGGGAATGAGAACACCCTGGCCACTTTTAGCCAGGAGTTGATGTTGTAGACTTGTTGCAGAATTTCTTTATCTTCAAGAACACCACAACTTATTCTATAGTACTTTCAACTGAATGGATCAGGCCTATCCATATTATATGGAAAACATGGAGGATGGAAGTCAGTGGATTGCTATGGAGAATTTTTAATGGAATCATCACATGGTTTCCTGTGCTGGAAAGGGCAAATTTAAGAGGAATGGCATGACATTCATCATCAAAAACACCCATTTCAGGATCTGCCTTGAAGAACAATGCCTTCTGTGATAGGAAAATGCCCAGATGTCTACAAGGAAGACTAGTTAATATAACCATTATTCAAATTTTACACATCAACCACTGAAGCCAGTGACGAAAAAATTTGAAGAAGCCTAACAATTTCTCTAGTCTGAATGTGCTCAAACACACAATCAAGATGCGTCGATAATGGTGATCAGAATATGAAAGCCGGAAACAGAGAAAGGAGGAAGGATCAGTAGTTGACAGCAATGAAGAGAGAAACGAAATGACCGAATTTTGTAATAGTAATGCCTTCTTTATTGCAAATATATATATTTTCAAACAATATGTGTCTGGTTTTGTTAGGTGCCAAGTCATCTCTGACTCATGGGAACCCAGTGCAACAAAAGGAACCACTGCCTAGTCTGTGTCATCCTGACAATTGTTCTTGGGTCTGAGCCTTGCTGGCGCCACTGTGTCAATCCATCTCATTGAGGGTCTTCTTCATCTTGTTACTGCCCTTCTACTTTCCCAAGCAGTAGGTCTTTTCCCAGGACTGGTCTCTCCTAAAAACATGTCCAAAGTACACCAGAGGAAGTCTCGCCAACCTTGTTCTTAAGGTACATTCTGGCTGTACTTCAGACGCCATACAATGTATTTCAAAAGATATAAAAGGTGATTATACTTATGAAATTCATCAGATGTAACACACAGGAATCGATTTGGCTAGATCTATGGTAAGAGATGATGGAGGAGCTCAGTCTCATTAGTCAAAGCAAAGCTAGACACCAACTGTGGAACAGACCATGAAGTTGAAGATTTAAAAAATCCACGGGAGCCAAAATACAACCTTATGTCTGTATCAATTAAATTTAGAGACTATCTCAAGAATAGATTTGGTCCATTGAACACTAAAGACTGAAGATAAGCGAAGCTTTGAGAGCATCAAGGACACCATACCTGAAGAGAATAAAAGATCAATAAAAATACAGAAAGAAAAGATCAAAATAGATGTCAAAAAAGACTTTGAAACGTGCTGTGGGGATGGAAGTAGCTAAAGCAAATGAAAGAGATGATGAAGTAAATGAGCTGAGCATCTACTTTCAAAAGGCAGCTCTAGAAAACAAAAAACATTCAAATGAAATGTGCAAAGACCTAGAGTTAGAAACCCCAAAGGGAGAACACCCTCCGCATAGCTCAAGCTGAAAGAACTCAAGAAAAAACTCACATCTCAAGTTACAATAATGACAGATTCTATGGGAACACTACTGAGGGATGTTGGAAACCTCAAACATAGTTCGAGACTAGAGAGAGTCATTGCAGCAAAAAATAATTTATCTATGTGATTAAAAACTGACAACAGTGAAGGAAGACCTCCACGCTGCATTGAAGGCAACAGTGAATAGCAAGGCTGGTGAAGTTGACAGCATCCTAATTGAGATATTTCAAAAGACACAGCATTGGAAGGACCCTTCAATCTATGCCAAGATGTTTGGAGAACAGTCAACTAACTGGAAGATGTCCATATTTGTGCCTAGTCAAAAAAATGTCCAACAGAATAAGGATATTATTGAACAACATAATTAATACCACATGCAAGTAAAATTTTGCTAAAGATAATTTTAAATTAGCTTCAGCAGTACATCATCAGGGAATTTCTAGAAATTTAAACTAAATTCAAAAGGAGATATTACCGAGAGGAGTCTCAAGTTTTCGAGCATCTCTACTACTTGATTCTTGTCCCACTCACAAGAAAGCTTTCTGGCCAGGGACAACATTCAGACCAAAGGTTTGAACAGAATGAGTGTGTTTATTGAAGGGGATACTGGTATCAATACTAGCCCAAATACTAGCCCAGTGAGAGTGAGTGAGCCAAGTTGGCACATACAAGTAATCCCCACATATATGTGTGTACATATATGTATGGATATACATCCTTTATTAAGCAAATGTTAAGTATCAAATTATTATTTGTCTCACTGTAGGAGAATTGACAGATATAAGCAGTGTGTTTTAACAGGGGCAAAATGTTCAATCAAAACACAATTCAAATGAGAGAAATAAGTGTATGTAAAAGGTGAATTAATCAATTGAATCTTTAGTATCAATTAAATCCCAAAGCTTCATTATGTATTAAGTTTGCAGGATATTTCCTATTCCACAGTTTGTCCTCTCTATTTTCCTTTTCCCCAACATTAACTATTTTACTACAATTAGTGGAGTTTTTCATGTTGGTTGACACTATTCCACAGGAGGTAGGGGAGAAAGGAATATAAGCTAATATTCTTAAGTGCTAAAAACAAGATCTATAGGAAAATATTTATTTGAAATCTACATAGGACAATTTAAAGTCAAACGTCTGTGTCTTCTGGCATAGATAGAATTGTCCCATCACACGCTGTGGTAACACAAGGCTGAGAAGACGAACGTACGCTGGGTGCTTGCAGTGAAGACTGTGAAGTGCTCGGCAGCACTCAGCTGTGTCAATACAATCTTGACACAAGAAGATGTGGCGCATATGAAAAAGCAATATTCTAAACACAAAGAATATGCTGAAAATAAAATGTTCTGGCACTTCTTTCTTTGAATAAATTTACATTTCTCTAGTTTTTTTGTCATGTTGTGGGTGTACAATAAATTTTGAAATTGAATATACTATTCATTAGGTTTGATTCTTAATTGCTTGTCTTAAAGAATTTAAAACAAAAATCACATTAGAAATGAGAGACCAGGGTCTAAACTCAAGAGTTTCAGGGACTATAATGGCATTGAGTGTATAGAAAAGAACAAATTACAAGCTCAGAAAAAAATTAGAATGAAAAAAATCTATCTGTGTTCATAAGTGATAAGCTAGATGGTTTCAAATGTAAAATTTTCTGAGTCTAATTAATGGAATGACAGACATTGTACATCGTCATCTAATTCCTTAATGCAGTAGATATTGTCATGTACCAAAAGGTGATGTAGTCAGACATTCTTCATCAGAAGTACTGGTAAGTCTGTCTTGAGTGGAACCATGCATGTAAGGCAGAAAGGCAAGACAGTATTACAGGACAGTAAGTGGAGCCAGAGGGTTAATAAGCACAGTTCGCTTATTAACACAGAGAGTCCCTCATGATTTCAGGAAGACCCCTCTCAGCATAGGTGCCCAGTAATGGGATCCCTGTGGCTTGCCACAGACCCTCTCCTCCTTTCTCGGTGGCCCTACTTTTACAGTCGGATTGGTCTTTATTCCAGCAAAATGATTGGTCTTATAATCCATGACTTGTGTACCTCATTTTCACGTGATGGGGTGTTGGGATGAGTCATCCCATCCTCTGGTGGGACAGATCATGGGAGGCAGCTTAAGTTTTGTCATCCAGATCTTTAACTGTTCTGACATTACCAGTGGAATGAGTCCTGGGAGGCAGCTTGTTATATGTCATGTAGACCTCTAACTGACCCTGACAGATAAGTACTTGGTCAGGGTCTAGTGTATGCTATATATTGGAATAAATAATGCATAAAACCACAAATGGTGCCTGAAACTTGCTCCACAAAGCGTTTGATTTAATAACTAACATATGATCATTAACTAAGCTATCACAGAGTAGAATTCATTGTACAAATATAATAATTATTATGAAGAAAAATGCTGTGATATAGAGACGGTATATCATGAGGGGAATGGATTTATGTATTGTTATACCAAAGAATTCTTCCTCAAGGAAGTGACTGTTACATTGAGCTTAAATAGGGATCATTTAACCAAACAAGGGCATGAAGAATGTTTCCATAAGAGAAAGAGCATCTTTGAGAAAATGAGCAAAATTAAGAAAGGACAGTGAATGATTTAAGAGGATCCTTTTAGTCAAAGCCTCTGTACCTCCAACCAACTGACCTTTCCTTGCATGCTGTTGTTAGGTGTCGCCGAGTTGATTCCTAATCATACCAGGCCATGTACAGCACAATGAAACATTGCTCAGCCCTGCACAATCCTCACAATTGTATTTACTTCTGAGTCCGTTCCATCGTGTCCAGAGACTTCCTCTTTGTCACTGCCCCACTACTTTACCAAACAGTGACTGGCCTCTCCAAGGTATGTGAGATGAAGACTCACCCTATTTGCCTATAAGGAGCACTCCGGCTATGATGGTTAGGCATTATGTGAATTACGTACTCCCGGGTAAGGGTAGAGGTGAAGCTCACCCCATCAATTGCATTGCAGCAACCCAGCAGCATTAAATTATCTGTGATCCTTCAACTTCTGCTCTATTTCAATCTTGCATCTCTAGTTCCTTGATATCTCCTGTTGCATCTCCTGCCGATCTTAGGAGCTACCAAAGTGTATTCATTAGACTGACTTCAGGGCTCTGCCTCACCAGCCTGTAGCCTCTTCTGTCTCTGCTTCTTCATCCTGCTTCCTGTTTAACACTTTCCATGTGTCAGAAGGATCCTGACGTGAAGTGGACTAGACTTACCCATTTATACAACTGTGCAAGCCGTTGCTTGATATAAATCTCTTTTTATATACAAAATATACAAGTGTCGCTGGTTTTGCTTCTCTAGAGAACCCAAGTTAACACACCGGCTGCACATCTTCCAAGACCGAGTTGTTTGTTCTGTCGGCAGTCCATGGCACTTTCAGTGTTCTTTGCCATTATTCACATGCATTGATTCTTCATTCACTGTCACTCTTATTTAATATCCAACTTTCACCTGTGTGGGGCACCTGAAAATACCATGGTTAGGGTCAGGTGCACTTCATTTATCAAAGTAGCGTTCTTGCTTTCCAACACTTTGAAGAGGTCTTGTGTAGTAATTTTACTGAATACAAATGTGTCATTTGATCTCTTGACTGCTGATTCCATGAGCTTCAATTGTGGATCCAAGCAAGATGAAATCCTTAACGATTTCAATCTTTTCTCCATTTAACATGATGTTAACTATAGGTCTGGTTGTGAGGGCTTTGGTTTTCTTTACATTGAATAGTAATCCATATGGAAGCCTGCAATCCTTGATGTTCATCAGCAAGTGTTTCAAGTCTTCCCTACTTTGAGCAAGCAAGGTTATATTATCTGTGTATCACAAGTAGTTAATAAAACTTTCTCCATTCCTGATGCTGCATTCTTCTTTATATGATCCAGATTCTCAGATTATTTGCTCAGCAAACAGACTGAATAACTATGGTGAGAAGATACAGCCCTGGTGCACACCTTTCCTGCTTTTAAGCTATGCAGCATTTCCTTGTTGTGTTGACACACCCGCCTTTTAATCTAGGTACAGGTTCCACTTGAGCACAGTCAAGTGTTTTGAAATGCCCACTCTCCTCAAAGTCATCTGCAGTTTTTTATGATCCACACATTTGAATGTCTTGACGTAGTCAATAAAACACAAGCTAACATCTTTCTGCTACTCTCTGCATTTAGCCAAGATGCATCTGATATCAACAATGATATTCCTTGTTTCACATCCTCTTCTGAATTGGGGCCGGAATCTCTGGCAGCTCCTTGTCAATGCACTGTTGTAACCATGGTTGAATAACGTTAGCAAAGTTTTATTTACATGCGATGTAATTGATATTGCTCTATGATTTATGTATTCCTTGGGGTCACATTTCTTTGGAATGGGCACAAATATAGATCTCTACCTGTCAGTGGCCAAGTAACTGTCTTCCAAATTTCTTAGCACACACAGTGAGTGCCTCCAGTGCTTTGCTGGCTTGTTGAAACATTTCAGTTGGTATCACATAAATTCCTGGAGCCTTCTTTTTGGCTGATGCCTTCAGTGCAGCTTGGACTTCTTTTTTCAGGACCATTTGTTCTCGCTCATGTAGTACCTATTGAAATGCTTGAATCGCACCTGGTTCTTTTTGGTATAGTGATTCTGTGTAATCTTTCCATCTTCTTTTGAGGTTTTCTGCATCATTCAGTATTTTGTCAATGGAATCTTTCAATATTGCAGCTCAAGGTTTGAATTTTTCTTTAGTTCTTTCCATTTAAGACATGCTGACTGTATTCTTCCACTTTGGTTTTCTAAATCTAGGTCTTCCTGTATTTCATAACAATATTTTACTTTGACTTCTCAAATAGTCCTTTGAAATTTTCTGTTGATCATTTTTGCTTTCTTTCTTCCATTCACCTTAGTTACTCTACAATTGAGCTACTCTCAAGTAATATAATCCCTCCAACATTAAACCCTTATGTGATATTACAATTTGATATTGTATATGCCTATGATTATAGTTACATTTTTGGAGGGAATCACTTGCTAACTAACAGGATTAGGAACAGATTAAGATTTGGCCTTCGCAGAGGGTGTAAATCGGACCACATGATTTGTGGTCTTGGTCACTGGTACTTATGTTGGATGTAAGGAAGTATATGCTACAGCTGAGAGGAGAACAGCTGTTTCTGGAGTGGCGTGGGGAAAATCCTGGCTGATGAAGAGTGGTAGGAGGCCAATGCCTACTGGAAGCATCCTGCCAGAGGCCCTACGTCAATGTGCATAAATAAGATGTAGTCCAGGTGTGCAGAATAGAGTGTTATATTTGCTTATAAAATCATATGCTAATTTAATTTCACAATTCGTGCTCCATGTAACTTCCACTAAATGACTTTTCCCTGCATTGGTCTGGTAAGAATGTGGGGGAAGAAACTAAAAGGAATAGATGTCAACAGGATTTCCTGAAATACCATCTGGCTACATACAAACTAAACCCTATGAAATCAGGTGTGGTCTCAACACTATCAAGAGACAGTAATGGAGAGCATCCTCTAGACTCATCATCTGGCTTACAACTGCATAACCTTCAGATTTTGGAAAGACCCACACCCAAAATCACATGAGATATTTCCCTCAAACCTTCCTGAGATTTTGTGGGATGCTGCAGTGATTCATAGAACTTAGAAAAGTGAGGGAATATGCTTAAGGGGGAGGGGAAAAATGGAGCAGACTAGCATTTTGGAAGAGTTGGGCATTTGAGATTTCTTCAACTCCTTGGGATCTGTTTGAAATTAATTCTTACAAAAGAAGTTTTTACCACATCAATTAAGAGCAAGTTTCAGAGTTTCTTCTGACATTCTATTTGATTTTTTTTCTTTCCTGTCTTTTTAATGACCCTTTGCTTTCTTCATGTGTGGTTCTTGATGTCTCAACAGGTCTCTTGTCTATGCATCTATTTATATGTTCTCAAAATAGCTGGGGACCCATGAACTTTGCCCGGGAGCTCGGGATGCGTCCATCCCTTTCTCTGCTCTCCCCTCCCTCCTGGGCAGGGCGACTTCTCTGGTCCCCAACTAGGGACCTGTGAACTTCTCCTGGGAGCTCTGAAATAAACCTTCAAAATGATTTTCCACCTTTGCTTTCTTTCTTTCCGTTGCCAAATCTACTTTAGAGTAATGAAAAAGTGAACTAGTGATTGCAGTGTGGCTGAGATTATGGGTGAGTTAAAACATTTTACCAAGTGAATTTGATAGATAATGTGTGGTAAATAATAGACCAACAGAGAAGGGGGTGGTATCCAGGATAGCATTGTTTCTGGATGAATGGTGCTGATATTCACCGATAAAAAGGAATGTTAAAAGACATCTGGGTTCAGGGGAGAAACGACTCATTGGCTCATGTTTAACACTGGGTGCATTTGAAACATCAAAGAAGGAGTAACAATAATTGGAGATGAGAATGTGGAGCTCTGAGGGAACCGTACTTTTCAGTCTGCCTTGATTAGCGATTGGATCTCTTCTGATTAGAAATTGCTCTGCTAATCTACTTATTAAAAGCAATTACTTTCTTTAGAAATATGATGGTTTTTGCAATAAACTGTAAGGTAATGACTGCAATTCTGTTAGGTATTGAAGGGCTGGAATGTCCATTACGCATGCCCAGAGGGCCGAGCTACAGAAACCAAAGGTGGCACACTGCACATGCTCAGAGGTTCAGGTTTCCCGCCAGGTACACGTGGGTGGGCACTGCACCTGGATTTGCCCACCTAGGCCAGGTGAATTCAATTCAGCCAATGGGGGTGACCAAGGGTTGTCCACCACGCCTCCCCGTGGGATAATTGAGAAGGCAGGAGCCCAGAGTCAACCCCATGACTTCGCGAGCAGTTTCCAGGCAGGTTGCACGTTCGGGAGGAGCCCTGTGGGTGCATGTAAACCTGAAACTTCTAACATTCGTAAAACTCACTTGGATCACAAACCAGGTTTTGGCGTGAATTCTTTCTTGTGCACAGCCAAGGACCGAGGTATATCTATCCCCAGAGAGATCTAACAATTCCATTACTCAAAATTTTTTTCAAAATGCTCATCTTTTGTGTTTTAGGAGATGTGTATTATTCTTTACCCTCATCTGTCTCTGTCTTTCTCAACAAGAAAACCCGAATTTTGCTCGTAGACCTTTGTTCCCGTTTATCCGGGTTTGTTATATAGTGTGTTTCTATTGGCTTTAAATCCCCTTTCGTTGAGCATATTGGTTGGACCAGGGAGGAGTCCACGACAGGCTGTTGGAAGACGGTGAATTTCAGAACTTTGCATGGGAGGTAAAGACTAGTTCACACACGAGTGAGGCATTAGTGCCTGAGGACTGGCACTATAGTCGCCAATGGTAATCAGACAGGGGAAAATGTGTGACTTGAAGATAAAGGATGCTACTGAAGGTAAATGTGGAGCCAAAGAGAAATTGCCTTTTTTTGTATCACTTTTGGAGTTTCTGGACCATAGTTTTCCAGCCACTGGAATTTGACTTACATGGATTAATTTTTTTTATTTAAACTTGACTTTTGTCATAGCATATTAAGTTCTAAGGATTTAATTTTAGCATATTAGAAGTTGTACATATTAATTGATGGTGTTTCAATCAATGTAATCTTTTTGAAAACTGGAATAGATTGGATTCTACCAGAATATTTATTTATGTTACAATTCCTTGAATGCAGATGGTTTTTGTAAGTCTTGTAGAAATTCACCATATAAATGTGCTGCTTTAGATACCACTAACCACTGTCTCAGATACACATGTGACCTGGAGTAATGAGGTCAAGACATAGTTTCCTTTATTTTTATCTTTATTTTCAAACTACAAAAACCCACTACCATCAAATCAATACGGACTCATGGCCAAATCCCTATGGGTTCTGGAAAGTGAAACTGTTTATGGGGGTTATTATGACTGATTCTAAATAGCAGATGTCACACTCAGACACTGGGTAATTGAGGAAAAATTAAGGAGAGAAATATTTACAAGGATTTGGACAACATTTTTAGTTTTGGGGTGCTGCTGTATTGATTCTGATTCATACAGACTTAAGTCAGAAGAGTTTCCTTTGTGAAAATGGTTATTGGTTGTAATCTTTACAGAAACATTGTACTAGATCTTGTATCATGATCAGTTGGGTAGTTTAGAGTCACCAAATTTTCAGTTAGTAGCTGAGCATCTAATTGTTGAATCACCAGGGATCTTTGAGCAAAGGTTCGGGGGGGGGGACGACAATGCAACTTGAGTACCTTGCAGTTAGTTACTAATAGTAAAGAGCATTACTGTTAGGACAGGAGTTGTCACAGGACAGCAAAGAGCTTTTGGAAACATTAGATGAGGCGAGATCACGGAGAGAGTGAATGTAGATAGGAAAGAGCTTCAAGGACCAAGCCCTGGAGAACATCAATGTTATGATTTGATAGAGGAGAGGAACAAAGATCGACTGAGAATGAGGAGCACCCAATAAGGTTGGATAAACATTGGAAGAACGGGATGATCTGAAATCCAGATAAAAGCAATGTCGAAAAAGGAAGATCTTAAATGTTGAAATAGATCAAGTAATAAGGGAACTGAGAACTGGTCATTGACTTAATCCCCTGGAAGCCATTAGTGACTGACAAAGCCAATTTCCATGGCCGGAGTGAAGAAAAAAATCTGATTTGAGTGTTTTCAAGACACAAATTTGAGACATCAAATATAGACAAATATTTATTGGAGATTTGCTATTAGGAGAGCAAGAAATTGAGGTTTTAGGTGACACTAATGACAAAGTAAAGTCAAAAGAGAGTTTATTTAATATTCTAAAAATAAGTGTTTATTCACTCCTTTTTATGAGCATGTGCATTATTTTAATATTTTACACTGAAATACTGTTGCAGTAAGTAATTTGGTGCATATTTTACTTTGTATTATGTAAGTTTTAATTCTTAAGCATGGTCAATTTTTAAAACTGGGTAAACCTTCTTATAATTTGAATACATAAGTAGCGAATGAATAAGCTCCTGTTAATTAAAAGAAAATGGTTTATATTTGAAAAATAATTAACTCTTTTTGGCCAAGGCAGTTCCAGATGAACAGAGCAATATTTCAGCTGAATTGCAAGAAGAAACACCTCTAAATTATGCAAAGATATGAAAGGATTATTCTGAGTTCACAACAAAAGCCAAAGCACAAAAAGGCATCAAAAGTTGTTATTGCTAAACTCATTCTTTTGTTTAACTGACATCTCTGATGGACAAGGTTTGATGGCAGACCCAAAACTACACACAGTTTATTTAAAAAAAATAATTTTCCCTCACGGGTTATGATAGAAAATAGCATTCCAGTTGTCATTTTTCTGGGAACAAGAGAATTATGAAAAATTGACTTCTTTGGAGGGAAGGCCTGGCCCCAATTTAGCGATTTCATAAAGCATATGGTATCAGCAAACCGAACTCCATTCGTTTCTTTGATTGTTTATACTTTTAATGGTTTAAGAATTTAATTTCCCTATGTTATATTTACTCTATTATGTTCCCAGAGCTGCCAGTATAAATTACCAAAATTTGAGTCACTTAAAATGTTTGGAATATTTTCACTTAAAGTTCCAGAGGCTAGAAGTCCTAAACCAAGGCTCGGCATGGTCTGCAGATCCTAGAGGGTACATTTCTTTCCGCTCTTCCTAGAGAATGGTGGTTGCTGTAAGCTTGGACACTTCTTGGTCTATCATTGTGTTTCCTCAATTTCTGCCACCATCCTCGTGGGACTGCCTTCCTTCTACATATGTCCATGTGTCGCCAGGTCTCCACCTCCTTACAGGGAAGGCCATCAGTACTTGCATGTGTGGCCTACTCTATTCTGGTATGGCTTCATGTTAATTTTATTATATGACACCACTCACAGGTATCAGGCTTTCAGACTTCAGCATGTCTTTTAGGAAACACAATTCAACTCAATGCATTGGTCTTCTAAAATAACAGAGAAGTCTATAGGAATATTACACACCTATATTTTACGGCTAAAATGAGAGTCTTGGTAATTTGAAGTGTATACAAATTAATCCTTCACAAACAAGGGAAATAACTTTTATGGAATGTGAGGGAGACGGAGACAACTTTGATTCAGTTTCATACTGCCTTGACATGCATCAACTGTCTCATGGGCACAGTTCATGTGTCATGCAATTCAATGGTTCAAATACAGCAAAAAGAGTTGCGCATTCTTCATTCTTGCATCCGTTCTTATTAGCACCTCCTGTCCATTCAATACCCCGTGTTGTAACCCCAAGAAACTATAAATCAAGTTGCTGCCTCTATAGGTTAACCTCTCCTGAATATCACATCAAGAAAATCACACAAAAATGATAAAGAAGGAAAACTCCAGAAACAATAAAACAAAACACAGAAAAACCTCCTTCTAAAAGAAACCAGAAAGTAATAGAAACTAGAACGAGTTAAAAATGGGTCAAAAGGGAAAACAAATAGTCAGATATTAAATTTAAACTTAACTATATCTGCAGTAATCCACTTCCCAATGCATTCTGTCAGTAGACAAGATTGCTCACAGCCCTGTCCGGTGGCATGAGGGGATTTGATGGAAGAGGCTGAACCCGCACGGCAGCTCTGCACATAGATTTTGGGCATCCATCGTTATCCTCAGCCTTCTGCAAACCAAGGGTTCAGATTTTAAGCTCAAATACAATCTCCTCCTCTGATCTTGGGTTTTACCCTTCAACAACCGTCTGCTAGCTGGCCATTATCTCATTTTCTCCCTTGTGGGAAAAACAGAAATAATTTCCCATATGAATGGGAACCAGACAACAAGATTCCTGATCGTCAATCTGTTTAAGACTGTGCTGGACGCCTTAGCCAGAACCATTAGACAAACCAAAGGAAACCAAAGGAGTCCAAATGGCTAAAGAAGTGAAACTCTCACCATTTACATGATATGATATGGTTTTATAAGTAGAAAACCACAGAGACACGGCAAAATGATTGTTGTAAATAACTGACAGATTTGGCAACGTCACAAGATATAAGATTAATGAACTGAAATCAATCAGATTCTTTTATACCTATGAGAGATCTGAAGAAGACATCAAGTATCCAATATCAAAAAATGAAACATTTAGGAATAAATCTCACTAGAAAAATAAAATATCTGTGGGAAAATAAATACAGAAAGCTGTTACAAGAAAGGATGTACAAACAACAATAATGGAAATTTGGGGTAACAATGGTTTGGGTTTGTTTGTATGTTATAATTGAGCTTTCTCCTATCCTCTGCATCCCCAGCCAAACTTTGAAAACTTTAATATATAACAAAATTCCATTTAATCTCTTTTTTATCCAACATTTTTTAGTATATAGTTCTGATAGATTAACAAGTTGTCCCATGCTTGTGTATTGGTTTTTTATAATGTTCAACATGTTTGTATGCTTCTTTAGAGTTAATTACCTTACGGTGTATGTTTTAAAAACCATTGAGATTATAAAATTCCCTCTTCAAAAAACATACATATTTTTTGGCTTCTGTTTTAAAAAATTTAATTCTTTAAAAAATATTTATTGTGACACTTTTCATTCACATCCTGCTCACATGAAAAAGGGATGCACTATTTATTCATGAACCATCTAAAATATTTACTCTGTATCAACTCTATGAAATATACACAACAAAAATATTTATAGTCAAAATAGAAAACAAAAATTTGCTATCTATAAAGAATGTATCAGCTGTATTTAAATGCTAATTAATTATCCTTTTGTTGAGATTTTCAGGCCCTGCTCTAGACCCATCTGGGCGGTCACATGCAATTAAAATTGCTAAAAGCTGATACTTCTTGTTTCTTTGCTTAAGAAATGGGGAGTTAATGAAAGCAGTAGGCAAGTTCTAGATGGTTCTAGACAGAGAAACACTGGGCCCCAGTTGCCCTTAGCAACCAACAACTTTTATTGACTCCACTCTCTTCTTTTTATGCGCCCATTCATACACCTTAGTAATAGGGCTCATTTTTCAAACAAACCATTTGAAATTAAATTTTCTTATGACCTACTTTTAGTAATCACCTCAAAAGATACCTGTTAAACAAACTTCAAAGTGTGGGTATTTTTTACTTTTCGATGTTCCTTTTTGTGTGTGACAATTTTGAACCAAGAGAATATAGAAATGAGAAATTTTGTTGGCTGTCTTTTAAAAAATTTTTTATTATCTGACTCAAGGCTTTTTCCTGCCTTGGGCAAATTGAAAAATGTCTTTCCCTGAAGGGACAATAGTCCTTTATGATAAAGTATCATGTAGCACTTTGTTGTCCGCCCCATCTCTACTTCAGGCAAGTGCCAGGAGGAAAGGCCCTAGATATGATTTCTGAAACAATAAAACTGACATCGCTGCTTTAAAAGATCCTGCATCATACGTGGATTTGTCTTACTACAACAGGCTTACGATTCCCTTCCAAAATTGTATTCTAATCGTAGAGTCTCTTTAAGAAAATGCTATTTTATTCTTTCAGTTGCTTTCTTTAGCAGTATTTAACTCTTAGTGGGAAGACATAGACATACTTCTTTGTTTTAATAAAAAATAAATGGTAAGATACACTATCTTTGTTGTTGTTAGGAGCTGTTGAGTTGTTTTGACTTATAGTGACCCGATGCACACTTGAAAGAAACACCGACGGGTCCTGAGCCATTCTCCCCACTATGGTTGCCATGGATGAGTCTGTTACTCAACCAGTATGACAATCCAGCTCGTCAATCATCTTTAGATCCTTTAAATTTTTATGAGTCATATTATGCATATATATACACACATACATATGTACACACATTGAGCAGGGTAGTGAAAGTACAGAAGCGAGCAAAGAAAAATGAAGATTATCACCGTTTCAAGTTTATTTTTACATTTCTGCCACTGATGACTTCAGTGAGTGTGGGGTCCGGCCCCACGCTGCTTGTGTCCCGCAGAGCAGCTGGGCGGCGAGGGAAGGAAGGGACGACAGACAGTGGGGCCAGAGGCTCTTTCCCGATGTCAGGATCCAAAGAGCGAGGGCCAATATATTTCCCAATGGATTTCCAGGGCCTTGGAGTAGACAAGACACGTCAATCACATACTTAGCGAGGTGGGCAATGTCTCGCCATTTGGATGTCCCAGTATTGGAGTCGGGCATCATTGGCCTTTGGGCAGGGAGGACAATAGAACCCGTTTGCTCTGAGAGGGGGTAGCTTTTGCCCACACCGAGAACAGCCAGGTGTTTGTAAGAGACACCTTTCAAATGACACTATCACGGGGGGATAGTGTGGGGGGATTTTAGTCTGGAGAAGGTGGCTGGGAGTCATCTCTACTTCACAAAAAAACATACAGAAGTTTTCAAGGATTTAGTTTTACTTGGATTCACAATAACCCCCCATGGAAAGCAGGAGTTAGAAAACCAAGCAGCAATGTATTGCATTGGGCAAATGTGTCACTAAAAACCTCTATAAAGTGTTAAAAGGGAAAAAAAATTACTTTGAGGAGTAAAGTATACCTTACCCTATCCATTCTATTTGCAATTGTCAAATCTGGATATTAAAATTGGATGATGAATAAGGAAGGTTGAAGAAGAATTAATGCCTTCGAATTATACCTTCAAAGAACTTTGAAAGTATCATGGACTGCCAGCAAAACAAATAAATTTGTATGGAAAGAAATATAGTCCGAATTCTCCTTCGAAATGAGGATGGGGAAACTTTATTTCATTTCCTTTGGGTATGTTATGGATACTCATTCCTGAAGAACATTGTACTTGGGAAGGAGGGTGTAGCAAGAGAAAGAAGACCCCCAGTGAGATGGACTGACAGGGCGGCTGCAGCAATGGACTCACGCAGAGGAAAGGCTATGGCTGTGATACAGGACGAGGCAGTGTCTCACTGCCCGGTGCATAAGGTTCATATGAGTCTTTCACTGACACCACGTCAAGATGAGGTTTTGACATACTCGAGTGACTAAAATCATGTTATTTATTCAATGTTCTTCAAATTTGGGGGTTGGGGGAAGAAAAGAAATGTGAAGAACTAAAATCAGGGTTGTAGAGGGAATAGGGTAACATGTCCCAGAGAAATTCTCCTAGGCTAGACTCTGCCACTCTGGAAGAATGAACACGTGGATTGTTGTCATGGGGAAAATATCCTTTGTACAACTTGCTTGGCCTTTTTATTACCTTTTTTTTTTTTCAATTTTCTTAAAAATTCTTCCTAATAAGACTGCAATTCTGCTGGATCTTTCAAGAAAATTTATCAAGATTACCTATTTGATTTCCTAAAAATCAGTAGCCAGTTCCTAAAAATCAGTAGCTGACCTCTGCCTTGAACAAAACTGGCCACACAAATTCTCTCAGAAGCCACCACTTTGATTAACTAATTTTTGCAGGCACCCTAACGAGACTAAAACAAGTCACTAGCTGAAGGAACTTGTCTTCCGAGATCCATGGATAGCGGAGACATCGTTTTATACATGCTGTGTTTAGGACAAACCTGTGCGAGGCGAGCGTGAACTAGAACCTGGTAGCAATATTTTCTGACTTACAACAACAAAAGAAAAATAACCTCTTCTGACAAGCACCTCCACAGCTTCACACTGATCCGAGTGCAATCTGAAATTTCACTAGGTTGCCTAAGTCCAATGGAGAGGGGATGGGAAACAGAAAAAGGGCACATTTTATGGGTAACACCCTACAGGAGGGTGATTCAAATGCAAACGTCAGGGCCACAGAGTGGAGATTTTGCTAACGTGTCAAACTGCTTTGGAGGAAGACCCAAGGATCTGCCAACGCAGATAGGAACCCATTCAACCCGCTTACGCTGAGTGGATTCTGACTCACAGCAGCCCGATGGAGGTTTCCTGAGGCTGCAGGCCTTCACGTGGGCTCTTGGGTTGGAGTGCACCCTCTGCCGTTAGCAGCTCAGTGCTTACCTGACGCACCACCAGGGTTCCAACTTAAAGACTACGGCTCAGAAACCTAAATCTCATGGAGTCACTGTGAGCCAAAGCCACCTTGGCAAAAGAACATGGAAGGCATACACAGTGTCACTCTGTCAAAAGGCAGTGGGTGACGTGCCACCACTTACCCACCGCCCTCAAGTAAATGCCGGCTCATAGCAACCCCATAGGACAGGGTAAAATTGCCCTGTGGACTTTCTGACACTGTTAATCTTTACGGGAGTAGAAAGCCCTATCTTTCTCCCGAGAATCTGGCTGGTGGTTTTATCTGCTGCCTTACACCATCACTATATAAGGAGGGGGCACATATGAACCAAGAACAAATTTTACCAAAGGAAGAAATTCAAGATGCGTAAGAGCCACTGGTGATAAGCAAGGGTTCAGAAAAGGATGGAATACAAATTTCACCAAACAAAGAAGAGGAACAAACTTGGAGGCCTCATACCCCCTGGTCCCCAAAGTACAGAGCCCCGAATACAGAGCCAGGATAGTCAAAAGAGCCTGCTTCTGGCACTGGTACAAGGACAGAGCTATAGACCGATGGAACAGAGTGAGAACCCAGAAGTAAAAGTGTCCACCTCTGGGAGCTGATTTTTGGCAAAGGACTAACCACCATTAAGTGGGAAAGACGCCATCTCTTTTACAATTGGTACTGGCAAAGCTGTTGCATTAAACGGAAACAGCATCCGTTTCTCAAGTTACATACAGAAATGAAGCCAGTATAAATCAAAGATGTATTAAGATCACCAAAGGAAAAAATGTAGACAAACTTCAGCGCCCTAACTCATGGCATAAGTTCTTATCAAGTGTAGCCCAAAACACACGAACAGCAGAAGAAAACATAGAAGTGTGCTGTGTCGTATACACATGAAAAGATTTCTCCAAAAGAGTAAAGAATACAACAGTCTAGGGAAAGAAAATATTTTACAGCAATATAGTAAAATAGGAAATAATATCTAAAATGTACAGAGAACGTCAATACCTTATGAAGAAAAAGATGTTTCAATTTAACATCGACCGAGGACATGTACAGATATTTTACCCAAGAAGACATTCTGGTGGCTTAGCAAAAGAGGCGGTTTTAATTAGAGTTGCAAAAAAAGAAAACAAAATCAGAAAACACTAAATACTGGGGAAGGCGTGGAGGAACTAGAATGCTCCACACTGCTCCCGGGATTGTAAAAGGATACAACTACTACAGAATATAGTTTGGCCTTTCCTTAAAGATAGAAATATTATATGATCGAACAATCCCCCTGCTAGCTATACATTCCACAGAAATCAAAGCCTTCACAAAAAGATATTTATTGTTAAGAAAATCAAATACAGATAGAAGCCATTAGTCCGAAGGACTAATGGAACACAGAACTTCAACCTCCACCACTCTGGCATCCGAAGAACTCAATGGTGCCCAGACACCACTACTGAGCACTCTGACCAGGATGATGTGAGAAGGTCCTAGAGAGAGTTAAATAAATAAGTGGTACAAATTTCAAAGGCATAAAACGTATAGGCTCAATCCTTGGCTAGAGAGTTCGGTTCTGGGTCACCCTTTGAAGGTGGATCTAAATTCATCCCCATGGCTCAATTTCCACACACTCAACTCACTGTCATCTAGTCAATTCTGAATCATAATGACCCTATAAGACAGGGCAGACCTGCTCCTGTGGGTTTGAGAGACGAAATCTACAGGGAATAAAAAGTCTTATCTTTGTCTTGCAGAGTGGCTGGGGGTTTTGAACTGCTAACTTTACAGGTAGAAGCCCAACTCATAACCCACTGCACAGGTCTATAAAGCCAACAAGAACACTAGGGAGGTACACAGGCCTTAGAATGATTAGTCCTTCCCAGTGGTGAGAGTGGCAATACTGGGAGGGTGGAAGGAAGGTGGGGTAGAAAGGGAACTGATTACAAGGATCTACATAACCCCCTCCCTGGGGGATGGACAACAGAAAAAAAATGGGTGAAGGGAGACGTCGGGCAGTATAAGACATGACAAAATAATAATAATCTATAAATTATCAAGGGTTCAAGAGTGAGGGGAAATATGAGGAGCTGATACCAAGGGCTCAAATAAAAAGCCAACATTTTGAGAATGATGAGGGCAACAAATATACAAATGTGCTTGACACAATGGATGTTTGTATGAATTGTGATCCAATAAAATGATTAAAAATAAAAAAGCTTAGTCCTTCAATATCAAAGGGGCAGTATTTGCCCTAAACAAAGTTCAGAAGTCAGAAAAGAATAGGAAATAGTTTGTTTTAGTTTTGTTACTTTCTATGTATTATTATTATTACTTATACTAACTCGTGGGATAGAAGACATCAGTCTAGGTATGTTGTCTTGGTGATAAACGAGTGAGAATATTTCCCCATTGCACAGAAGAATCCATCAGCACTCAATCAACCACAGTTCTCCATATACTGGGGTCTTAAAATGTGGCCCTGCTTTAAGGTGGCTTTTTGTGCTAAGTCAAAATAATGCATTTAAATGGTTGTCATTATCAGTAGTTGTGGTTTATAAACCACAACTGAGTTAAAGCTAATTGTACCTTGAACACTGCCGGACATTTTTATAATGCCCTTGGAAGAACTGAATGAGAAAAGAGACTCTATAATGCCCTTCAATAAAGCAAACATATATTTTCCCTTTTATTTCTATATCAACTATTTTTAATAGTTCAGATATATATCTTTTAAAATTACAACTCTTATACATGCCCATAGGATGGAAATTTTTATTTTCAACTTATAAAGGTAACAACTTTAATGGTGGAGTCCTGAGTTATTTATTCCACATGAAAAAATAATTAATGACCGCCAAAGCCAATGGATTGATGTTCATCTTTAGCAAATTACAACATGATCTCTTCTTTCCCTGCTGCTTTCTTTAACTAAGTGTTAACAGTGGTTTCTCATAATTCAATCTTATTCTTCTTTGTATCTTTTGCTAAGTGTCTGTATTCTCCTGGATTGTGCCACTGGCATGATGCTTCTTTGGATCATACGCTCTCCCTTTGTGGCTTCACTTGCAAGACAAATGTGTTCAATAACTTCTTGCACATGTTGCAAATGACCACATCTATTGCTGTAGTCCAGAACAACGGGGGGCACACCTGATTTATTCTAAATAGCATTCTAAATACTTCCATCTGATTATCCCACAGGTGCCTCATATTTTCCTTACCCCACTAAACTTATCATCTCTCTCAACTCGCTCACCCTTCTGTGCTCCCTGACTTGGTGAAGGATGTTGAGATCCACCAAGTGCCTAACCCAGACTCTGTACTCTGTCTCAGCCGTCAGGCCCTTTTACTGCACGTTTTTTCATCTCTCTCTAGTCACACTGCTATTGCCTTTGTGCTGCTTTGTCATCATGTAGACCACTGGTTCTCAACATTCCTCACGTTGCGACCCTTTAATACAGTTCTCATGTTGTGGTGACCCCCAACCATAAAATTAATTTCGCTGCTATTTCATAACTGTAATTTTGCTACTGTTATGAATCGGGCAACCCCTGTGAAAGGGTCGTTCAACCCCCAAAGGGGTTACGACCCACAGGCTGAGAACCGCCAATTTAGATTATTATCAATAATACCCCTTACATAATGAAAGCGATGTTTCCTACATGATAACTGTAGTTGGAACGCTTCACATGCACTGTCAGCCTTCATGAAGTGCTGAACTGCCACCTGACAGGTCAGAAGTACGAACCCACCAGCTGCTCCATGGAAGAACGATGTGACAATCTCCTTCCCAAAAGGTTAGTCTTGGAGATGCTCTGGGGTCGTTCCGCTCTGTTCTAAGGGTCATTACCATGAGTTGCAATCAACTCAACAGCAACAGGTTTGAAACAAACGTCTGCATTGGCGTGAGGCCGACTTTCCAGTGGTGTGGTGCTAATATTTTCTATTTGTTTGATTGCTGTTTGTCTGAGGACCAGAATTTGGATCTGACCCTTCTAATCCTATGTGTTAGTTTTAGCTACCCTTCCTAAACTACTCTCGGTCTCATTTTTCTTCTGTAAGAAGAGGACAATGATTGTTGGAATAGCTGGATGTCAAAGAACAGGTATGGGAATCGCTAACCATCACACTCTACTATTATTTTTGATTGGTAATTATTTTACATTCTTGGCACTAAATGCATAACAGCTATTGAACTAGATTGCATATAAATGAAAATCGATGTATATACTTGATCATAAGTTTTCTACCCAATTGATCTAGTTCAACTCTTACACATAAAGTGCCCTCTCTTTCAGTAACATCGCTTTCCAGGCGCGCATGTCCTCTCATAACTCTTTGCTACTGCTCCCGCTGCAAACTGTATTTCTCCTTCCTGCTCGGTCAGCTTTGCTTTGACTGGACTGGAAGTCAGCTTCTCCTGCTCTCTGGGTGCTCCGGGCTGCTTTGTTCTTCACGCTCATGCTGCACACACTGTGCTGCTCCAGCGGTTTTTCTGCTTGCGCTTTCCTTCTCCCAAAAGCCAGAATTGCATTCCACTCATTGTTTTCTAAGTATTTCGGCAGGAAATCTTATTCATCTAAGTACTTCGTGAATGCTGTGACACAGAGAGACTATGAGTTGTAGGTCCATTCATAAACAGAAGCTTTTATTTTTCAGGTCACTTTCTGTGAGGCTTGCCTGAAGTAACATGCTTATAGTAGGTATCTGAGAACATGGCAGCGGTCATGTCCAAATTCTGGCTACCCAAGGGAGAAGCCGAGTCAGATTCCCTGTCTGCCCGAGGAAGAGTCCTACGGAGAAGTCAGGCCTGCCTGCCCCCTCCTTCCTTCTGTAGCCTAGTCTGACACCAACTGTCCCGCCTAGGGCCTTTACTTCTTTATTTGGGGTCACTGATCTATGGCAATGACCACACAGAAAGTTGAGTTCTACTTTTCTCCTGGAGATTTATAACCTAGGCAATGAATGTGCAAACGTGCTTTACACAATTGATGTATGTATAGATTGTGATAAGAGTTGTATTGAGCCCCTAATAAAATGATTTAAAAAAAGATTTTCAGCCCAGGAAAGCCAAAGCAGTGCCACTCAGTCCTAGATGGGATCGGTATTTGTTGGCATCAGCTCACTGGCAGTGAGTTTGGTTCTGGTTGAATAAGGCAATAGCATGGAGGCCGTGCCTGGCCTCTTCTGGCTGCACAAACATGAAGGAGAACTCAAGCCCAGAACTGCCCAAGGCTGGTTGCCACCAGACCAAGATCAGACATACCTCTACCCTTTAGCCTTCTTCATCCCATTTGACACCAACCATCCTTTCCCGGGGCACTCTACGTCTCTGATAGGTTTGAGAATTTGTTGCAATGGCCAGACAGAAATCACAGACGACACTTGTCATTACAGAGGTTTATTTGGGAAACCAACAGGCTCCAAACAGCGAGTCCTTTTCCCCACTGCACCTGCTCTCAGTCACGCCAGCAGGTGGGTTGCTCTGGTCCTTGCTCTCTCAGCCAGGTGGTGCCTCAGCGCCCGCCGCGGTGGGCTTGTAAGTTTACCTGCTGCCCTGTCTCCCAGTGCAGTCCCTCTCCAGTACTGTTTCTTGGTCCCTGGGTTGGGCTTGGGGACCCTGGTGCCTCTGCACCTTCCGCCAGGGACCTTGCACGAGCTCCTCTGGGGGCTTCTGTCTTGGCGGTCATGGTCACTGGAAACTCCTGGCTCTCGCGCTGGGATGGCTGTCTTACATCCAGAGGAATGGACCAGCCCTCTCCACGAGGGCTTCATGATGTGGTCCTCTAGTCATTTGGTGGGAGTTACAAAAGACTACGAAGAGTGGAACTACATCAAGCAATTTCACCTGAGTGCGATAAAACTGACAGAGAAAGCTCTCTGAGCATTAGAGGGGTAACTGGAAACTGACGAGAAGGACCCCAACACCATCGGAGTTTATGAATTGAGTGGTGCCCTCCTAAAATACACCTGCAGCTCCTGATCCCTCTCCCTGTGGAGGTAGCACTGTCTGGAAACAAACAATGTCTTTATGTTGAGAGTGCGGGCAGCCTAGTGCGCTAGGTGTTGGGGTGCCAATGGCAAGGTGAGCAGTTTGAAACTCCTGGCCACCCCCATGGAGAAAGCTGAGGGTTTTGTCCTGTAAAGATTCACAGGCATAGAAACCACAGAGGCAGTTCTAGTCTGTTCTACACGCTCATGGGGAGTTGAAATCCATGAAATGGCAGCGAAATTGGTGCTTTTTGTGTTGTTAATGAGCCCATTGTAGACTAGGATATGTCCTTAACCCATTCAAGTATGAGCAATTAAAAGGAGCAGAATAGACACTGAAAATCAGAGAGAGAGAGAGAGAGAGAGAGAGAGAGAGAGAGAGAGAGAGAGAGAGAGAGAGAGAGAGAGAGAGAGAGAGACTAAGCCTACAGGCCCAAATCCCAAAGGATTTCTGGTCACTTTGAACTGGAATCGATAACCAAGGACACCCCCCCACCCCACCCCCCGCCACCCTCAGAGGCACATCCTGAATTGAGACTTCTAATTCCTGTTCCTTAACGACACACAGACATGTTCATGTTGTTATGGCAGCACTCGCTAACTAAAAAGAGAAGAACAATTCACACTGCCATTCATTAGTCAGAAATAGAACAAATTCTCATATAATTTTTCATTGAGAGAATAGTTATGTGGTTGCTGCCAGGTGCCATCTAGTTTGTTCCATCTCATAACGACCTTATGTGCAATAGAAGGAACCACCGCTCAATCCGGCACCATCCGCACTATTGTCCTATGTTTGAACCATCACAGGTGCCACTGTGTCATTCCATCTTTTCCAGGGCTTCCTCTTTTCTGCTGCCCCTCTACTTAGCCAACCGTGATGTCCTTCTCCAGCTACTGTTCTCTCCTGACAGGTCCAAAGTCTTTAAGACAGTCTCGCCATCCTGTCCTCTGAGCAGCATTCTGGTGTACTTCTTCCAAGACACTTCTGTTTGTTCTCTTCCCAGTCCGTGGTGCTTTCAATATTCATTGCCAAAAAAAAAAATTAAAAGAAATTTTAAAAATATTCATTGCCAACACCATAATTAAAATGCATTGATTCTTTTTTGGTCTTCCTTGGTCAACATCTGACTTTCACATGCAGTTGATGCAAATGAAAATACCATGACTTAGTTCAGGCATACCTTAGTCTTCAAAGTAACGTCCTTGCTTTTCAAAAATTTAAAGATGTTTTGGTGTGCAGCAGATTTATCCAATGAAATGTTTCTTTGATCTCTTGACTGCTGCTTCCATGAGAATTGGTTATGGATCTAAGTACAACAAAATCCTTGATAACTCAATCTTTTCTCCATTTATCATATTACCTATTGGTCCAGTTGTGAGGATTTTGGTTTTATTTACATTGAGCTGAAGACTGTAATCCTTGTTCTTGATCAGTCAGCTTCTCAAGCCCTCCTTAATTGCAACAAGCAAGGTTGTGTCATATGCATGTCAACGGTTGTAAACAAGCCTTCATCCAATCTTGATGCAAACTGTTCTTCGTATAATCCAGCTTCTCTGATGATTTACTTAGCATAAGTATGGGGAAAGGATACAACTCTGATGCACACCTTTCCTGATACGAAACCATACAGTATTCCCTTGTTCTCTTCACACCACTGCCTCTCGACTCGTGTGCAAATTCCTCATGAGCACAATGGAGTATTGTGGAATTCCTATTTTTCCTCAAGGTTATTTATAGTTTGTTATGATCCACAGAATCAAATGCCTTTGCATAGTCAATGAAACACAAGTAAACACCTTTCTGATAGTCTCTGTTTTCAGTGAAGAGCCACCCGATGTCAACAATGACATATCTTATGCTGTGTCCTTTCCTGAATCAGGCCTGAACTTTGGAAGCTTCCTGTTAATTAACTGCTGCGACTATGGTTGGATGATCTTCAGCAAAATTTTACTGGCATGTGATGTCAACAATATTGCTTTATAATCTTCAAATTTTGTTAGGTCACCATCTTTGCAATTCATACAAATATGGATCTCTTCCAGTTAGTAGGGTAGGGAGCTGTCTGAAACGTCTTGGGATAGAAGTGTGAGTGCTACCAGAGCTTCATCAGCCTGTTGAAACATTCCAATTGGTATTCCCTGGAGCCTTGTTTTTGGAGAATACTTTCAGTACAACTTGAGCTTCTTGCTTCAGTGACATTGCTTCTGCTTCTTCTTGAAATGGGTGAATGTCAACTCTTCCTTTATGTTACAGTAATTCCAAGTATCTTGTCCATCTTCTTTTGATGTTTCCTGTGTTATTCAATAGCATTCCTATAAGTCTTCCAGAGAGAAGTCTCTGGAAGAAATGGCACCTGGTCCCTCAATATTTTTGTCATAGAACTTTTTAACATTACAACTTAAGGCCTGGATTTTTCCTTTTGTTTGTTTGTTTAAGATACGGTAAACATGTTTTTCCTTATTGATTTTCTAACTCCAGGTCTTTGCACATTTTATTATAATATTTTACTTTGTCTTCTTCATCAGCCCTTTGAAATTTTTTATTTAGCACTAGACTTTATCATTTATTTAATTTACCTCAGCTATTCTACTATTAAGAATAGTAGAGTCATGTTTCAGTCTCTTCTGACATCTACTTTGATCTTTTTTTCTTTTCTGTCTTTTTAATGACCTTTTGCTTTCTTCATGAATGAAACTCTTGATGTCATTTCACAGAGCATCAGGTCCTCAGTCAACAGTGTTCAATGCAACAAATCTGTTATTAGATAGTCTTGGATAGACTCAAGGTCCTATTTGGGCTCGCGTGGACTTGTTTTTGCTTTCTTCAACTTCAACCTAAACTTAAATAAGAGAAATTGATGGCCTGTTCAACAGTAGGTCTGTGGCCGGGTTTTTGCTGCTGATGTTGAGCTTCTTCATGGTCTCTTCTCAGATGTGTAGTCAGTTTGATTTCTCTGTGTTATATCTAGAGAGCCATATGTGTAGTTGCCTTTATTGTAGAAAAAGGTATATGCTGTGACGAAATCACTTGTCTTGCAAAATTCTATCATACAATCTCCACCTTCATTTCTCTTATCAACTTTATATTTTCCAACTATCATTCCTTCCTGTTTTCTACTTTTGCATTCCAAAGGGCAATAATTACCACTGCATCTTGATTGCATTTTTTATCAATTTCAGACTGAAGAGGTTGATAGCATACATCAATTTCTTCACTAGTGTTTATAGTGGGTATACAAATTTGAATAATAGTTGTACTGATTGGATTTCCTTGATGACAGATGGATATAATCCTATCATAAACAGCATTGTACTTCAAGAGAGATCTAGAAATGTCCTTTTGACAATGAATTCAATAACATTTTCTAGATTGTGTTATACCTGTTATAGTAAATCATATGACTTTCTTATTTAAAATGGGCAATATCTGTTCATTTCAGCTCACTAACACCTAGAACATCAATTTGATGTATTCCATTTCCTTTTTGACAACTCTTAGTTTTCCTCGATTCATGCTTGGCACATTCCAAGTTCTAAGTGTTACTTGATGTTTTCAGCTGTTTCTTCTCATTTTGAGTTCTGTCCCATCAGCATGTAAAGGTCCTATGGGCGGCTCTACTTTGAGACAGCAGCTCTACCTCACCAGATTTTCAGGGCCCTCTGACCTGATGAGCTCATCTGCTGGCACTATGTCTGACAATGTTTGACTTCTGTTCATGAGATTTTTAACATCTGACAAGATCTCAATAAACGTTCATAAAGTTTTCAGTGGCTAATCCCTCTGAAGTGGGCAGCCGACAGCTTCTTCACTGTTTGTTTTCAGTCTGGAGGCTCTGCTGAAATCTGTTCACTCTGGGCGACCCTGCTGGTATTTGAAATGCTGTTTGAAACTTCAGTATCATGGCAACATAGAAGCACGCCATCACGGTAAGACAAACTGACAGAAGTGGTTATTCTTTTGAGGAAATACATATTTGAATATATTCAAATCATGATATCCACCAACATAATATTGTTCTAATGGGGAATTATTCTGTATCCTATTTTTTGTGTATCCTGTCAATTTGGTTGCTTTTTAAATTTGTTCAGTTAAAATTGGATTACTAACAATACTCACAGTACTGAGATAGTGACTGCATGCAAAGGCTTCAACACAGAACACTGGTGAGACTGGCGTGGGACTGTGCAGTGTTTTGTTCTGTGGTAAATACGGTCACTAAGAGTCCAACGTGACTTAAGGGTATCTAACAACAACAAAAATACTCCAGAATTTTTGTGTGGTATCTGCAAAGGTCATTGCATTGGTATCTGCATTGTGTGGTATCTGCACTGGTCATTTCCAAACTACTTGTAACTTTGAAAAGCGATCATAGTTTTATGACTATATGACTTGTGCAGTTCTAAAGAAACTGAGAGATGATTTACTTGGCATCACTCTCAAATATGTATTTTCTAAAGTATTCATTCAATCAAGTATTCACAATAGAGTCACAGAGGGCCTGTCTGTTAAGTAATATGTTAGACACCACTTATGATACCAAGATTTAAGGAAACACAGATTCTGAACCTTAAAAGAATGGATTTTATGCAATCCAGTACAGAATAATAATGTAATAATCAAAGTGTGAGTAAAGTCCCATGGAAATACAGGGAAGATGCCTTATAAAAGGATTATAAGATGTTTCAGAAATGAAATGAATAGCTATTTTATTTCCTTAGAGGCAACTCTTTTCATTGATAGAAAGCATCCATTAATATTAAGTTTGGTCTAAATATTAAACTAAAATAACCTTGCTCTTAAATGTCTTCCATTTGACAGAGTTAGAGTCTCTGGAGCATTGTAAAATATGAACTTCTTCTTCTTTCTTTACTCTGATCATCCTCATGGCAGATTTTCTAATTAATAGCTGATAAATTGGTTTACATTTGATTGCTGTCCCTTATTTGTAATGATAGGTAGAGGGTTCTTATGCTTTCTCTATCCCACTCCACTCAAACCATTGCTTACAACCTACATTTGTTGCTATACTTTGTGTTGCTTTTGTATATTTTAGACCAGCCTTCTAATAAATATGTTCTCATTCTGTATTCCCCAGGGCCACAATTTATAAATATGTAGAGTGCTGGAGTGAGTGCTACAGTTTAAACTGGATTTAAACAAAATAACGGATACCAACCAGTATGCAAAACAGTGGGGAATCTCTCCTTCCCTTGAGAAATAACTGAAGAAACAATTGCAATTTCAGCAGGAATAGGGAAGGCTGAGGTGCACCTTGAGGGATCTCTTGAAGTATTAGGTGAACTGTCATTTAGGAAATATAAAAAGAAGCATTAGATGTGCTCTGAAGACACTATCAACACCCTCATCTCTGCCTCTAAAGAATAAATTAAAGGAAATACAGGAGAGAAATGGAGGCTTAGATTTGAAATTGATATCAGGAGCCCATTTACTCATTCATTTACCTTACATGTTTTTATTAAACATGCCAGACATGGTGCTAAGACTAGAGATATGAGAATGTCTGAGAGAAACAAGACCCAGCTGTTGTTTATCTTACATAAAACACAGATAGTGAATAAATATGAAGTGTGTTAAATTTATTTTTTCACTCAAATTTTTAATGAATGTCTGATACATGCTTGCTCAATAAAATGATAATAGTCAGTGAAAACAGATATTTCATAACTTCCATGAGCTTACACTCCGGTTGGTAGTCAGACATCACTCAAATAATGATACAAATAAATGTAAAATTGCAATTGAGATCAGAGCTACCAAGGAAAGACATGAGGTAGGAAGACATAAGATAGAGTGCATGCATCATTGGGCATGACACACCTATACCTTTCAGGAATGTTATCTCTTAGAAGTGACTTCTGAACACAATCAAAATTTTCTACATGAGGACTGTAAATCATGTAAAGTAGAATGAAAGGGGAGGAGGGAACTGAAAGTGACTTCCTCCACATAGGTGCTCTCAGGTTTGGTAGTGTGTCATGAGGGAATTCGGGGCAAGATGAATCTGAGTATGAGTTTTCAAAATGTAGAGTACAGCTAACAACTGAAGTCAAGTCACTGAAGGTTTCCATGGAAAGGAATATAAAACGAGAAGAGTGTAGGACAGAGTACCGGGAACACACTGGAGAGTCAAGAGAACAAAGGATAATTCTCATGCAAAATGAAATTGCCCTTTTTTGATTTAAACATTGAATGGATAGGATTTAATTTCTTCTTCAGTCATTCATATTCAGTGCCCAGCTTGCATATGTATATGAGGTGATTTACAACAATATGGTTTGCTTTAGTCTTTTTAATGCACCTAGGGGGTTTAGAAGGGAGTTTTGAAGTCTTTTTGAAAGTTATAGTAAAGGGACCAGGTTCACTAAAAGTTCGAGAACTAAACATAGTGTTGTTTTCCCTTCAACTTCACCACCACATCAGGGGAGGTCCTGAGTAATATCTGGAGATTACAGATTAAAAAAAATTTTTTTGCAAGGCTCAGACCCTGTTCAAGAAAGAGTCTCTCAGTGGTTCTCAACCTTCTTAGTGCCACGACCCCTTAATAGAGTTCCCCATGTTGTGGTGACTTCCCCCCAAACCTTAAAATTATTTATTTTTTTTAGTTTTCATTTATTTGTTTTTATTTTTAAATTTTTAAAAAACATTTTATTAGGGGCTCATACAACTCTTATCACAATCCATACATATACATACATCAATTGTATAAAGTACATCCACACATTCCCTGCCCCAATCATTCTCAAAGCATTTGCTCTCCACTTAAGCCCTTTGCATCAGGTCCTCTTTCTTTTCCCCTCCCTCCCGCTCCCCCTTCCCTCATGTGCCCTTGGTAATTTATACATTGTTATTTAGTCATATCTTGCCCTATCCGGAGTCTCCCTTCCCCCCCTTCTCTGCATTTTGCTGCTACTTCATAACTGTATTTTTGCTACTGCAATTAATTGGGCGACCCCTGTGAAAGGGTCATTTGACCCCCCCAAAGGGGTCGTGACCCCCAGGTTGAGAACCACTGCATAGAGAAAGCTAGCAATATCAGGGGAAATAAAACATGGACATTAGAGAAAAGCTTAGCCTCTGACACCACAAGCAAAGAGAATGGCAAATAGCCTAATTCTCAGATAAATAGAAAATCTCAGACTAAAGCGCTCTCTACCTCATTTCCTTGTACTCAAAAAATTAGTCCTGATTTTCAGTTTTAAAAAACACAAGGCCTGCTAAGAGGCAGTCTGAAAAGACCAGCTGAAAATCAAACTCAGCTATTGCACAACATGACCCATGCCTCCAAATCTGTAGCTCCTTGAGCTGCAGACAGAACCCAGAGGCAGCAACACGTCGTTAAGCTTCCTGGCAGCGCCCACTTATATTTGGTTGTAGGCCATATCTTTTAGAAAACTAACTGCTTGAAGGCTGTGACCTGAAGAAGGGGTTGCATGTCACCCCAATCTGATCCCATTTTGGAGGCTTCTAGCGGGTGGAGTATGTTATGTTTGGTCAGGTCACAGGGAAGTCCTAAGTGCTAATTGCTGCCCTTGTGTTTACATGTATTTTATTGACTATGTTTGGGCCATAAAAAAAAACAACTATGGATAGCTTGAGAAACATGGGAATCCCCGAATACCACATTGTGCTTATGGAGGACCTATTCACGGATTGAGCCGCAGTTGTGTAAACAGAACAAGAGAATACCACCAGGTTGAAAATCAGGAAAGGTGTGCATCAAAATTGTAGCCTCTCATCATACTTATTCAGTCTGTTTGCTGAGCAAATCATCGGAGAAGCTAGATGATATGAAGAAGAATTTGGCATCAGGATTGGAGGAAGCCTTAGCAACCTGTAATATGCAGATGGTACCGCCTTGCTGGCTACAAGGGAGGGCTTGAAGCACTCGCTGTGGAAGACCAAGGATTGAAGCTTACAGTATGGATTACAGTTCAATGTTAAGAAAACCCAAATCCCTGAAACTGGACCAGTAGGTAACATCATGCAAAGGTTGAAAAGATGGAAGTTGTCAAAGAGGTTTTTCTTGCTTGGATCCACCATTAATGCCCATGGAAGCAACACTCAAGAGATCAAACAGTTAATTGAATTGGTCGAATATGCTGCCGAAGAGAGAAAAAGAGCTTAAACAGGAGGGTTGGCACCATGGCTCTACTGATGGGCCCAGGCATAGTACACTTGTGAGGATGGAGCAGGAAGATGCAATGTTTGTTCCGTCGCACCTAGTAGCGTCAGTCTGAGTCAGAGCTGACTCAACAGCACCTAACCACAGGAAAAAACACAGTTAAATATCTTTGCATGGTCAATAAAATATAGGCAGACATCTTTCTGGTGTACGCTGCTTTCAGCGATCCATCTACACCACTAAAGGTAGCCTTTATGCCACATCCTCTAAGTCAGCATGCATTTCCAGCAGTTCCCTGTCAACATATTCTTGCACCCATTTTTTTTCAATTAGTTTGAGCAAAATTTTACTTGCAATATTAATGACTGATATAGTTAAAGTTTATTGTGCCAGCCTGGCCAATAAACACAAGTGGGGTTAATTGAAGGGCAGAGAGATAAATGGCTCGGTGAGCCTTGCCTTTAGAGTTCTTGGGTCTCTTGCTTTCTAATGGTCGGAGCAGGGTGCAGCTTCCTTAGCCAGTTCCCTGCTTTAGCTGACAAGGCTCACTTCCTGCAAGACAGCCCCAAGGAGAAGCCACATGGACCTACCCCGATGCAGCCCTGGGTGCTGGAGCAGCCGTGTGGAAACCCCTGCCAGCGCTGAGATGCTTACACATTCAGACTCGGCTTTCCTCCTGCAGTCGACATCATTGCGTCTGTTTTGTGAGATGGTGGGAGACTTTGTGGATTGGTGTTGGACAAATGGGTTAATAGGTTAATGTTGGACTTGTGGGCTTGGGCAGCACTGTGTTGGGATGTTTTCTTGATGTGCACTTACCCTTTATATAAAACTTATACATATGAGTTTCTGTGGATTTGTTTCTCTAAAGTACCCAGACTAACACAATGACATAGTTCAACGATTCCCATATTATGTTAGATTATCTTTCTTTTGAATCGACACAAACAAGAATCTCAATTGGTTGGCCAGATAGCTGTCTTCCAAATTTCTTGACATGAACATGTGAGTGCTTTCAGTGTTGCATTCCTTGTTGAAATAGCTCAGCAGGTACTTCATCAGTCATGCACCTTTGTTTTTCACCAATGTCTTCAGTTCAGCTTGGTCTTCTGCCCTCAATACCATAAGTCCTTGTTTAAAATACCTTTTCTGAAAAGACTGAATGTCGATCAATTTATTTTGGTTCACTGACTCTGTATTTGTTCTATCTTCTTATGATGCTCCCTAATTATTCAATATTTTGCCCATAAAACTCACTGTTATCAAGTCTATTCGACTCATGGCAACCTTAAAGAAAAGTGTAGAACTTCCCTTGTGGGTTTCCCAATACTGTAATGTTGTCTTCATGACCTGTCCTTTGAAATCCGGTTTAGTTATTTTACATCATCTTTCCCCCCCCTGGATCACTTTAGCTACTCTGTTCAAGTGCAGGTTTCAGAGATTCTTCTGACAACCATTTTGATCTTTCTTTCTCTATTGTCTTTTTAATAATCATGTGCTTTCTTAATGCACGATGCCCTTTTAAAACTGCTCTGATATGAATCATTTGTTTTCAACACATCAAATGCTTTCTTGAGAGAATATCTAAATTTAGGTGGCATATACTAAGGATTATACTCTGACCTTCATATACTTTAGTTTTCTTCAGCTTCAATATTAACTTGCACAGAAGTGATTGTTTTGCTTTCATTCAGCCCTTAACCTTGTTCTAAAGGATAATATTGAGCTTCCCCCTTGTCTTTATCTATCTGTAGTTGATTTAACTCCTATCAATACCATTGGTTGAGGTCCATGTGTTTAATTAATGTTTTTCAGAGAAATATAAGCTATGAGGTTAATGTAACATGAGAATTGACACAATTTCAGCAAAGGAATAATGCTGGGTACTCTATTTTCTACTCAGGTTTTTACCTCTAGCTTTTGAAATTAGAGATATACAAATGTGAGATTTCTTACAAAGTTAATTTGCCTATTGGGGACTAATGAGTAGCTGGCATTATGTTCCAGTTTATTCAAGCCCGCTCAGCAGTGCCAAAGAAGAAAGGTCTGGTTATCTGCAACCATAAAGATTATAGCCAATAAAGTCTAAGGCGCAGTTCTATTCTTTGACACATGAAATTTCTGTAAGTCAGTTTAGCTCAGTATGAATGAATTTGGTGTTTGGGGTTTTGCTTCCTATTAGAATCCTCCTCTTAATGTCTTTGGGAGCATGGGTGGCTGAATTGATCATCATTGTGGAATGCATTCTGTAGGTGGTGGTAAAACCTGATGCACATCCCTAACTAACCGTTCATCACACAAATATATTTTCTGCTGGAAGACTCCTGTATAAACCATGCCAAGTATATGATTTCTGAATTCTCTTATGAAAGCTTTATGAGGAATCATTCTAATCAGAAATGAATTTTGTTTCTTTTTCTTCTAGTAGCTTCTTTCTATTGATCAAATTGAAGCTGTCTTTCAAATCTCGTTCGTCGTGATTAGATTTCTAGGCTTTAGTTTCCTGACTTTTTAGTTGGTTCTTGAAGCTAGAGGTCTCCATTACGGGTAGGTTTCTCACAGGGCAAGACCCTGGCGTCCTTTCTTTCTTATGTACTCTATTTTATCTCAACTCGCGATATAGGACTAAAAGATGCCAGCAACGTAGGAGAAAACACTTTTTAAAACACTTTTCATTTCCACCCACATACTTTGGACATGTCAGCAGGAGGGAGCGGTCGCAGGAGGAGGCCATCATGCTTGGTAAAGTCGGGGGGCGGTGAGCAAAGAACGGTCCTGAGCAAGGTGGACTGACCCAGTGGCCGCACCAATGACGTCAAGCATAAGAACGGTTGTGAGCATGGCGTCAGATTCAGCAGTGTTTCAGTCTGCTGTGTCTGGTTGAGGGGGAACTGACCGGATGGTACCTTACGATGACACTTAGGAGCTATCACTGAGTGAGAAAATGAACTTATTATTTTCCCCCTTGTTCTTGTAAAGAACATATTTTCCTTTGTGCTCGTAGCAACAAAAACGGTATGACTTGATTTCCTCTCTGCTTTTTAACTGCTGAAATATTTTGTAGGCAGCACTAATAAGAATATTTTTCAGCAATTTACAGAAATGGTACTTCTGAGCATGCACTTACATTTTCTCTTTTACTGCTCAGAAGAAACTATGGAAATGTGGCGCGCAATCTTGCTTGACAGGAGCCTCGTTTGAGGACCACATGTGGTGTGTTGTTATTTTGTCCTATAGTTATTTCTACTCTGTCATGCAATTTATCACAAGAACTTTGAGAATGAAAATGTTGAAAATCAAGTCTACAAAATTAATCAGTAGTTTTACTCCATTGCAAAAAAGCAGGTGGAGAATAGTCAGGCAGACCGGCGAAACAGAAGCACCAGGAATCCGTAAGCATAAGGCTATTTTGCCTAAAAAAGTAAAGATGTTTGCATACAATATGGAGTTGTCAGGTCATTGATAGTCACCTTGCTTATATATATAAAATCTGTGAACGTCACAGGTGATAAACTTTGCACGTTTTATATGTAATCTATCAGTTAAGGATAATCATGTTTAAAATCACCATGAAAAACAATTACAAATAAAACTATCAATATTTCAGAGAAGTTTTAGCATGAAATTGCTATTAGCACCCAGATTCATATCCAACAAGTCCTGTGTTCTTGTAGTGACACACATATGCAGAGCTCAGTCTTACTCTCGTATACTTTAGAGGAAATGGTGATTTCAGTAGGTTTGAAAGATTAATAGAATTTTGTGATGGGTGTACTCTATCTAGCTTATTTTGAGGAAGGCATATAAACAATAGGAATGAAATGAATCAACAAGAATTATTAAACTGCAAATTCTCACCTCTTCATTAATTATATTTCATCATCCTTTCCAATTTTTATTACCCTTGCTTTACCATGACAAGTACAAATATTTACAAAGGAAATTCATCTAATTTCCGAGTTGCATACTTCATATTCAGAAATATCTGAACTCCTCAAATGTCACTTGCTAGATAATTTTGAGCTTTTGGGGGTCTTTTGATTTAGCACTGCCTATATATAGCCTGGGTGGTGTAGTGCTGCTAACAGCAAGGTCAGCAGTTCAAAACCACTAACCACGCAGAGAGAGAGAAAGAGGGTTTTTTACTCCCTCTTGCAAACCCACAGTGGACAATTCTACCCTATCCTGTAGGGTCACTATGTATGGGTTAGCATCAACTGGATGGAAGTGAGTTTATTTCTTTGGTATATAGTCTCTAAGGAGCCCTGCTGGGCAGTTAACCACAGGTTCCATAGTTACTAGTTATTCCAGGGGGGGTAAGGGGGAGAACTTTCTGATCCTGTAAAGATTTACAGCCTTGGAAACCCAAGAAGAGGCAGTGCCGCTGATATGAGAACTGATTCGCTCAGTGGCATTGAGTTTGGTTTTGGTTTCCAAAGAGCCTGGGTGCTAGAGGAATTGCCTTAAGGTTAGCTATTGGAACCCACCAGCTACTCCTTAGGAGAAGATGAGGCTCTCTGATGTCATGATTTGTAACCCTGGAAACATACAGGGCCAGTCCTGTCCTATATGGTTGCTATGAGGCAGAATTGACTCAATGGCAGTACATCTTGATTGGGCTTTGGTTGAGTTATTCATAGTGAAGATTTGTACTTCTATTGTTTATTCGACACGGAAGATGTAATGACAGCCTTTCTTTCTGTCTCAAATCAATAAAGTAGGCTAAAATATAATTACTGCAACCAAACAGATAAGCTTTTTTCTTTTTTCAAGCAGGCTGGTTACAGGCTGTTGCATTTGCTCAAAAGATAAAGACGTCTAGAACAACATTAAAGCCAAATATCTTCATTTTCCTCCAGATGCACTTCAACTTTGCTCTCTCCCAGGGAGAATGACCCTATCACCTGGAACCTGTCCTGATTTGCATCTGGGCATAGTCCTGGTGCGTTTCAGCATATCATAGAGGTGGATGAAGAGTGAGGTGAGATTATTTATACCTTAGCTTCATCCAGTAAATTGTACACCTTAGCCAATGGTCACTGTTTCATTGTAGGTAGTCTGCTCTACAAGAATCTTTCTCGTTCCCTGGTTTCATAATCTCGGCTCCTTACCTAGGGAGCACTGATGTCATAATGGACTAAACAGCAGACTGAAAACCATAATTTTGGTGCTTCAAGCCCACCTGTTACTCCTCAGGAGACTGATGAGGCTTTCTGCTCCTATAAAAATTTGCAGTCTCAGAAACTGTGCTAGTCTGGGAATCAAATCCACAGAAACTCATATGGATAAGAGAGAGTTTTATACAAAGGATAAGTGCACCTCAAGAAACATCCCAACCCAGTGCTGCCGAGGCCCACAAGTCCAACATTAGCCCATAATTCTGATACCAATCCACAAAATCCTCCTCAATCTCACAAAACACACACAATGATGCTGTCTGCAGGAGGAGCCGAATCAGTGACTGTGCAAGCATCTCCGCACTGGCAGGGGTCTCCACACGGCTGCTCCAGCACCGAGGGCTGCATCAGGGTAGGTCCATGTGGCTTCTCCTTGGGGCTGCCTTGCAGGAAGTGAGCCTTGCCTACTGAAGCAGAGAACTGGCTTAGGCAGCTGCACCCTGGTCTGACCGTCTGAAGGCAAGAGACCAGAGAACTCCAAAGGCGAGGCTCACCGAGCCATTTATCCCTCCGCCCTTCAATTAATCCCACATGTGTTTATTGGCCAGGTTGGCACAATAAATCTTAACTATTTCAACCCATGCCTTGCCACCTTGATACCTGTACACAATTCTTTAGTCTAAGAATTGCAGTTAAGTAACACCTACACCTTAATCCTATGAATATATCCCCCGACCACCACCTATGAAAGTTTGTAAGCCAACTTCTTCATGCCTTTATCTCCCCAACTTTGGGTATCCAATTTCTATACTGCCCACTTACATCAACCCAGTGCTGTGAGAAGACAATCATATTTTTCGACATGAAGAATTTTGATGCCAGTTGGAACCTTGTGAAGTCTGCATCTAAAAGCAAAGTCAAATCCAAACAGGTCTTCCATAAAGTCAGCAACAATATGCTCTAGTTCACAGGCTCAAAAATCTCTTCATCTGGTCGGGTTTTGGTCAACTCAATGTGGGCTGCCTCATTCAGCTTCCACAGGGTGCCCATTGGTCACCTTGCCTTTAGACCACGGGCTCTCACAAATGCTCAACAAGCCTGGACCCCTTGTGCTAGGTCATGAACTTTAGAACAGTCAACCCTCTCTCATCTCCTGGTCTTTTCCTGGTAAACCAAGTCCACAGATGTCAGTGGCCAAACTCAACCTGTCTCTTTATTGCTGCATTTCTCCCACTTCCACTCAAGTAGATCCAGGTGGTCACCTAGCAAGCATTTCAGCCTGCTCACAGGCTCCCGTTAACATTCAGTCCTAGAGAGGAGTTTTCTTCATGGTTTCAGAATTTTTCCAGCTTCTGACAAAGATCATTGGTTCCTGAGTATTCCAAACTACTGGGTGGGGCATATCTTTGAAACCATGTCCTAAATCCATCTAAAGATCAAATTTTAATGGCTGAAAGCAAGTGGGCTTAAAAGCTTTCTATTTTTATACTCCCCATATTCTTTCTAGAAAACAACTGAATAAACAGTGTGGCTTTATCTGACCTCTGGCTAGCCAACGAAGAAATACTACCAAGAGGGAGAAAGGTAAACATACATCTACTCTCCATCTTTGATTTGTTTATCCAGTACCCCACTCTCAGAACCATATTGTGTTAGTCGGGGTAAACTAAGGAAACGGATCCACAGAAATGCATATAAATAAGAGAGAAATGCATATAAATAAGAGAGAGTTTTATATAAAGGGTAAGTGTACATTAAGAAAGCATCCCAACCTAGTGCTATCTAAGTCCATAAATCCAATATTAACCCATATGCCTAACATCATCCACAAAGTCCTCCTCAATCTCACAAAACAGATGCAATGATGCCAACTGCAGGGGAAAAGCTGTGTCAGTGAATGTGTAGGCATCTCAGTGCTGGCAGGGGTCTCCACACGGCTGCTCCAGCACCCAGGGCTGCATCGGGGTAGGTCTATGTGGCTTCTCCTCAGGGATGTCTTGCAGGAAATGAGCCTTGCCAGCTGAAGCGGGAAACTGGCTTAGGCAGCTGCACCCTGGTCTGACCATCAGAAAGCAAGAGACCTGAGAACTCTAAAGGCGAGGCTTACTGAGCCATTTATCTCTCCTTCCTTCAGTTTATCCCACATGTATTTATTGGCCAGGTTGGCACAATCAACCTTAAATCTCTCAGAAACACACAAGAATGTTTATATTCTTTCCTATATGTTCCTATATGACTTAATTTAAGGGCAGTAGATTCTGAAACTCTGGAAAGTTATAGGCACAATATTTTTCAGGAATACCTGGGTACAAACTCTGCCTGTCTCTGGAAAAAAAATGTCTTCCTAATTCTAAGTTTGTTAAAAAAAATCTAGAAATGCTTACCTTTTACTAATTACTTCTGTAATAGTTAAGTTTTGTGTCAACTTGGCTGGGTCAGGATGCTCAGTGGTTTGGCAGTAAGACCTCCCTTAAAAGGTGCAGATAACAACCTGAGGTTTTAATCTATTTCATACCTATAAATGGAACCTGTGGAGAACTGGATTCCATCCTTTTTCTTCTGGCTGGCATGAATTTTGTTTCTGGCTTCTTGACACTGGAGTTGGTGACCTGCCATGTGTCCTGCAGAGCCTGGGAACTGTCAGCAACCTATCCTGTTCCCTGTCTTAAATCCACTTGTGTCTGCCTCCATCAGCCCTCATTCTTCTCCTGCTTCATCAGCCAGCCGTCCCGTGAGATGGGTGATCTCCAACTTGGCATCTGACCTACAGACCAGAGGACTTGAGTCACATTGGGCGTGCCCACTCCATGGCTGTATGGGCCACTTTCCGACATATTTTTCTTTCTTAAATATATTTGAGTTTTATTTCTCTGGAAAACCCAGCCTAACACAACCCCTTTTAAATGGCAATACATTGGCGATCAGGTTACATTCTTCTGGAATGGACATGAAATCATATTATAAAAGAACGGTGGCTTAGCATGGATTTTGAGTTTCATCAGCAGCTGTGTAACTTACAGATAAAGAGATCAGGGGAAAGTGACACAGATATTCAACATATGTGTTGGGTGCTTCCATGACCACATAATTTTTTTTTAAATTTCAACACATCTGTGTCTGTTATTACTGATCCTTCCTCCAGTCTTCGATGCTATTGTGATGTCACCACTCTTCAGAAACCTCTAAAAACAGTTGAGTGAAAAATTAACTTTTGTGTTTTTCTATTCAGAAAATTCTTTACACAGTAAAGTCTGGAATCTGAAATCTGTAGGTGAGAAACAGTGAGCAAGGTTGAAATGTTTTCTACTAATAGACACACTAATAGCCCTGATAATGCTGTGAGGAGCCATTCAGATGCCAATCAAATTCAGATGCTAATCAAAGTGGCTAACCATTCATATCCTAATCAAAAAGTCTGCTGCTCAAATCCACTAACTGCTCTGAGGGATGAAGATATGGGGTTTGCACCCATAGATTCAAAGCCTTGAAACCCTGTGAGACAGTGCTACTCTGTTCTCTAGGGTCCCCAAGAGTCGGAATAGGCTTTACAATGATGGATTTGGGTTTTTGGTTTGTTGATTTGCTTAAGAGAAGGGGAGGGAGAATATGGGAAGGTTAGACTCTGTCCAAGGTGAACATTTTTTGAGACGTGGAAAAACGGGAGAGCACTGTTGGTTTCTGGCTCTCACGTGACCACTTACTTTCATCTCTCCCTTGTTTGATGAAAACCCACAGCTGTTGTGTTGGTGCCAACTCATGGCAACCTTTTGATTTCTTAGACAGTAAATCTTCCTGTGGAGCAACACTGATCTTTCAGTTAGCAGCCCATGTGAAAGCTACTGCACTATCAGCTGACTGCATATTGAGTTTTAAGTGTGCTATTTTGAAGTTGAAGTCCATTTTTTTTAACACGTTGTGTTTGATGAAATGTTGGAAGTCAGACTGGTTTTTATCCTTTAGTACAATATTTTCCTTATTAATATCATTTGAAATACAAGATTGTTGTGTTTTTCTTATTTTTTTGCTTTTAATGACCTCTAATATGAAGGCTTATGTCTTTTCTTGGTGCTATTGCTTCAGGTAATAATGCTCTATGATTTACTTACTTATTTTAGCAAGTCTCTCTTATCTTTGGGAATTCCTATAACATGAACGTCAAATCTCTGTGCTAACCCTCTCTAGACATTTTTTTCATTCTTTGTCTATGCTCTGTGGGATGTCCTGGGACATTTGCTTTTGGTGTTTCTTATAGTTCCTTCGACATTTTATATTTCAGGCATTATATTTTTATTCTCTTTAGGGTTTTCCTTGTTATGTGAGGGTTTCCACTTCTTGGCCTCCCATTCTTGGTTTAGTGAAATAATATTTTCTCAGACCTCCCTGGAAACGTTTGTCATACTCTGTTCTCTGCCTTTCTTACTACTTCCCTTGGAGGAAGCTTTTTCACTGGTTCTCGCTGGTCTTTGTCCTGTATGTGTTTGGCTCTCCTCACATGCTAATGACTACTGCTGTCCTTTTGTGTCTTAGCAAGGAAGCGTGGAGGTATTTATTCTGTATACAGAGCAGAGTCATGTTAGTTTTAGGTCCTTGGGTGAGATTTTGATTTTGAATGCTGGGTATGACTTGAGTGGGTGTCTAGTCCTCTAGTGCTGTTAACAACAGAAATACCACACATGGCTGGCTCTCACAAACAGAACCTTATTTCCTATTAGTTTAAGAGAGAAAACATCTAAATCCAGGGTGCCTGCTCTAGGGGAGCCCTGGTAATGCAGTAGTTACGTGTTGGGCGCAATCCAAATGGTCAGCAATTTGAAACCACTAGCAGCTCCGTGGGAGAAAGACTGGGCTTTTAACTCCAGTAACAGTGTCAGAAACCCACAGGGTGGTGCTGAGTCAGTATTGACTTCACAGCAGTGGGTTTTTCGAGTTTAACAAAGAGATGCTCTTTCATCCCACTCCTCTGTCATGTTCATTTGCATTGATCAGTGTTTCCGTGTGTGTGTGTGTGTGTGTGTGTGTGTGTGTGTGTGTGTGTGTGTGTGTGTAGACAGACAGAGAGAGAGAACTGATATCCTGTTGGAGCATTGGACTGGTTTGAGGATATTAACTAAATTTCCCCCAGTATTTGTTGTTTTTGGTTACAGTTCTTTCTGTAATATCTCTTTGGTGATCAGAGCCTTTGAATTTCCTTTCCACTTATTTTCCTCCTCTATGATAGCTCCTTCTCCATCCGTAGTTTAATTAGGATGGGAAAGTTACAGGTCTAAAATTTCCACTTTGAATCTCTCCCAAACACAAGAGAGGACATACTATGGTTGTGTAGTTTATAATCTGTTGTCAATTTGAGAGGATTAAGAGTGGAGGGGTGGAGTTTAGCCTGTCAATCAGGTCACAGCTTGATGACCTCATTTGGAGGTGCTAAGGAGATAAGCAGGACACATGCTCACTCCCTGCGAGACATTCTTGTTGACAAGCCATATGGAGACAGGCTGATGGCAGATAGAGCTTCAGAGCTGGGGAAGCCACAAGCAGACCCCTGCCAGTGCTGAGATGCTTACACTGCCACTGGATCCACAAGACTTTCCACCCAATGGCCTGTGATCATCCTGTATTCGCCATCATTGCATGTGTTCTGTGAGTCTGAAGAGGACTTTATGGAGATTGGTATCGGACCTATGGGTTAATACCAGACTTATTGGCTTGATCTGGACTGGGCTAGGATGTTTTCTCAATATTCAATTGTTATGCGCATATGAGTGCATAAACCTCTTTGTTATGCTCATATGAGTGTCTGAATGTGTTTCTCTTGTTTACCTAGACTAACACAATGGTCATTCTTTTTACGAACAGGCAGTGCCACACAGGTGGTATATTGTTTACTCATTAATCTATCTACTAAGCTACACGGTCTTCTTCCTCTGGTTATTACTCTCTTCCCATCTCCCATACAAGGTTTTCAGGAGCTAATCCTCAGGAAGTGGAGAGTCTCTTTCTTCTTCACCGCATACTTTAGTCCAAAAGCGCTGCTGAAACTTGTTCACCTTAGGTGACCATGCTGGGATTTGAAACGTTTATGTCATAGCTGCCAGTGTCACAGCAACTTGCAAGGCAAAGTGACAGGCAAGTACCGTTGAATTGTGCTGCTGATGGATGCTGAAAGTACAATGAGTAGCTAGAACAACATATCTGCCTTGGAGATGTACAGCTGGGATATTCCTTAGAAGAAAGAGTAGTCAGAGCATTGTCTCATGTACTTTGGACATATTATCAGGAGCGACTTGTCCCTGAGGAAGGACATTATGCTTGGTAAAGCAGAAGGTCACTGAAAAAAGGAAGACGTTGATGAGATGACCAACACAGTTGCTACACCAGTGGGCTCAAATACACCCATAAAAGTGAGGATAGCACAGGATCAGGGACTTAATTCTGTTGCATGTAGTGTCACTATGAGTTGAAACAACTGGACGGTGTATCATAACAACTTAAAAACCCAACAAATTTTCACAGATATCCCCATGTGAAGATATCCTCCTGGTCTTTCTCCAACCAGGAAGTCCATGGAACTTCTGATTCCACAACCTTTATGGAGCCTAAGAACATAGGGGTGAGTAAATGAGTAATGTCCCTTTCTCCGAGGTTAGCTGGTAACACTTGATGGTCTTTCTGTTCTAGCTAGCACATACTGGAGTCAGCTCATGTATGGGCTAAGGACTCAAAAAAACACTGGGAGCATTTCCAAGTTTTAGACATTATCTTTCAGAAACTAGGGGCAAAGAAAAATTCTTTCAGTAAAGTTAAATTTTCTCTCTCAACAAAGATTTCTGGGGGAGCTGATCCTACTTTGGTAGACATAGACCATATACGTACTCCTTCAAAATGCTGCCTGTAGGGAGTGCATTCAGGAGGCAAGGCCTGATTCTCCTTTTCTGTGGGATCTGCCTGAGCTGCAGAGGACTGCCTTGCTTCAGGTGTGGACACATACTCCCTGAGTAATCTTCATCCACCAAGGAAGGTAGAGTGTCGGTCATTTCAGTGTAGACCAAACGTCCTCGCTCCAGATAGTTGCTGACTCTGGGGAAGGCTTTATTATACATAATAGTCAGCTCCCGCATCGACCGAGGGAAGCTTCCTTTTCCTTCTTTCATACATACTGACTGAGCAAACATCTGGTGGCACAGACACCTTCTACTAGCTGAAAGGGTGGTAGTTCGAACCCTCAGCGAGGTACCTCAGAACACAGGCCTGGTGAGCAGCTTCTGAACGCTCCTTGGGGAAGTCCTACTCTGCTCCTGGGTTGTCCTGGTTGGAATCAGCAACTCGAATCTAGCAGCAGCGATCCGCCCTCCGACCACCTGCTGCTGGAGACCCAGTGAATGGTACTTGGACTTTCCAGGCTGCCATTCCTTCCCCGTGTAAAACAGTGAGGGCAGACTGCTTTGTCTCTCATTCTTTTGTTGCATCTATTTATATGAATCTGCTAACCAGTTTGGCTCTGTGCTCAGCTTCGAATCTCCCCCTGAGAACCCTCCCTATGGAGTTCGGTTTAGCAGATCACTTCTGCTCATGGCCCAGAGGACGATCCTCAGAGGCTTAGCCTCCTCGACTGAATGAGGGAGAGCAGTCCCTTTTGTCGCTCTCACACAAAGTACTGAATGCATGTCACTTGTTTCTTCAGTCTCCCCGACACCAACTACTACTGGGATCTTGATGGAACACCTATTTTCTTACTAGAGCACTTTACCCTGAACTATGGTCCTATGGTCTTGTTGTTATTTGAGTCACGAGATTCTATTGTAAACAATTAAAGCTCATTTGTTTACTAAATGAACTGATTTTTAACATTACATTGATTCATATGGGAATTTGTTTTTCTTTTATTGATACTATTTATTTATTTGCTTGCTTCGAATACTTTTTGAAACTTAAACACATACAAAAACACAGACAGTAATTCTTTTTTTGCCAAATTTTTATGCACAAGGAAAAGCTCATAAAAGTCTGACAGGAAACCTATACATCTCAAAAGAACTAACAAATTGCAAAGTGCCTGCAAAGAACAACTTCCCCTCCACTTCCAATTCCCTGAGCGCTATTGTGATGGGGTTCTGTCTCTGTAATCCATCCATGTCCTTGTGCTTGGATTTCTGAGACTAATATAGAATTCAAGAGATAAAGTAAATCTTCTTTGTGGTTTTTTCCCCCTCTCTTTTGTTTCTGTTTCTTGATTTATTTTGTACTGTGTTTTTTTTAAAAAACAATACACCCTAATATTATTTTAACAAAAGGCAACTGTCCTGAAAGGTAATTATTCACCAAAGTCAACATTTTCTACTATGAAAAATAGTGTACATAGTTTAGATATTAAGGATCACTATACATAGACAAAATTATTTTTCTGCTTTATGTATTGAAATGAAGTTTCTAAATTTATCACTGATATCAATTTTTATAATTAATTTGATATTTAACATTTCTAGTAAAAGGATAAATGAGAGCAATAAATGTTATTGTAATATAGAAGCAGCTTAAAGAAATATTTCCTATACTGAATACTATTTAAATCTAAATATCCTTATGAGTCATAAAATGTGGGCCTTAGATAAAATGAGTGTGCCATTGCTAAAAGTCCAACCACTTTGCTTTTTGAGTCCAACCACAGATTTTTGAGTCCAGCCACAGATTATTCAAAAGTCCAACCACTTTGCTTTTTGAGTTTGTTTCTGCCCTACCAATCTTAAAGCTTACCTTTTCTTCCTCGTCAAGAAATCTATTCCTCCCTGATGGGAAAACACTAATTTGTTAGTGTCAGCACAGGAGTCTCCAGTAACACAGAGCCCCGTTTTTGCTTTGCTCTCGAGCCCCGCCCCGCCCCCCCCCCTCACCATAATAGCCTCTCTTCTTTTGCCATTCCACAGAGAAACCACCATCGGAAATCTAAAACATTGATAGAACAAAAGAAATACAAGAGTTCATCTAAAACCGCATCAAAACAGACACCTGCAGAGATCTTGGGTACATAACGAGATCAGTTCCTGCTTTTGTGGTCTTAGTTTGAAATGCTGCACTCACTGCAATGAACAGCATGGAGGCGGACATACCTGACTTCCTCTGCTGCTCCCGGCCATCCTGGGGGAGGAGTCACGCAAGCCGCTAGGCTTCTTTTTTTACCCGTTTTGACACCAACCGTTCCTCCCGCATCCCTCTACTTCTGTGCTGGGTTTAATCATCCCTTGAGATGGTCACAGAGAATCCACAAGAAATACTCACAACTAAGGGGGTTTACTGGGGGAAGCTAAATGGTTACCACGAGACAGGATCAGCAAACAGTAGGAATACATACAATCATGGGTCGCTTTAGCCAGCAGTCAAGGCTCTTTCCAGTTCTCCGTCTCTGGGCCATGTGGTCCCTTGGCTTTTGCCAGACAGCCTGTCCCTCTGTCCCACCATTCCACAGTCTCGGCGCTGCGCCTCTGAATCGTCCAATCTGTCGTGGACATGCTCTGCCCGAGTCCTCCTGCTCTCCTCTGCTGCTTCAAAGAGGGTCCATCCTGGCAGTGAAGGCTGGGGTAAGGAAAACGGACCAATCCGCTTTTTCAGTGTTTCACACGCCCGGTTTGCACACAGTTCCATCCAACCATTTAGCGGGCATTAAAGAGATTTGGGTAAAGGAATCTTATTAAAAATGTTCACTCTACCACACCTACATATCTCGACTGACAAAATTGAACCATTTCATAAATAGTAAGTGATAATTACAAAGTGTAAACACTTGTCAACTAGTGCATTATCTATCAATGGCACTACTAGAAAATTGATCAAGTATCACCTTTATAAGGCTACATATAAAGGAAATTCATGAGAGAGCATTTCAACAGCTCCCCCATTTGTGACTGTAAAGCACTGGAAAGAAAAGTAGACGGAGAGAGCCTTCACAGGACGTGGTCAAAGATAGGGCGTTTAATTGGTAAGACATATACCTCAAGAAGTAGTTAAATTTGCATTTAATTAAATTTCCAACAATTCACATAACACCCATCAATAAAAATGATAGTGCCAAATTACAGAGACTACAATAGAAGTTTAGATTTTTCTTCATTTGTTCCTACAGTATAAATCTAATTTCACTTATTTACATGTACATAAATTCATAATTAGAAATATTCTTCACTAAGCTTTAGATAAAGGAAGACAAAAGGGATGTAGGGAGTTCTGGTGGCACGGTTCTGGTTCACAGCTAAGCCGATAACCCCAAAAGTAGGCTTTTTGAACTCACCTGCCAGTCCAAGGGATTATGTGTGGAAGTCTGTTTCTGTGGATTACAACCTTGGGAATATTCTGTGGCATTTCTACAAGATTACTTTAAATTGGAATTAACCCAACAGCAATAATTTATTAAAGATCAAATAGTCACACTTCCTATTTAATACAGAAAATCTTCCTTTTAGACACATGTTCAATAAATATTTACAGAGTACCAAGTAGGTGAAGAAGAGAATATAAATAAGGCAGTCTTCTCCCTTTTAGAACACAAAGCTTAGTAGAACTTGAAGTTAGATACAGGAGACAACATTTTAGATTTATAAAATGATATTTGTTCACCTTATTATTTATGCTTTTAAGAATTACTGTCTAATTATATTCATTCCAAATTACAAAGTTGGTTCATATTTATGAGAGCATTAGTATATCAGTTGTCTTTTGAACTTTTAGAAAAAATAGTCACAGTACATCACCTCAGCTAAGGAGGAGTTTATGTGTTCCTCAATGTGCATGCAAATCAATTAAGATTTTGGTCAAATTCAGGGGAGGAGACTGAAATGATGCATTTTTTTTAACTTTTGGTTTTTTAAAAAAATTAATAAATAATTTCATTGGGGGTTCTTACACATATTATAACAACCCACACATCCATTATATCAAGTGGAGAAATTATGCATTTTTAACGAGTCCCCATAAATAACATTTAATGCTTTTCAGCAGGTAATATTATATATTCTCTGTTTTTCTTAAAATGTTATTGTGATGAAATATTCACCAGTTCTCACTGCCACGGGGCTGATGTGGACGCACAGCAGCTCTGTGTGACAGGCAGAACTGCCCACGGGGATCTGAGATGGGGACCTTTATGGGAATGGAAAGCCTCATCTTTCTCCAAGGATCCCTTGGTGGTTTCAAACACTTGACTTTGAGTTTAACAGCCCAATACCGAAGCCACTACACCATCACTGTGGTGAAATATATCTAATAAAATATTGGTCATTTTAACCACAAAAGACATGTTATTTTACTTTTTTCTGTTTATTGACAACCTACACAGCAGAACCCATACCGTGTCAACAATTTTCACACTTCGAATTCACGGATATGGCTTGCGTTCTTAAATTATGTAGCCATCTCACCCATCATTTCTGATTTATTTTTCCCCCAGTTTGTCAGACCATGGTGGCTTATGTGTGGTCATGTTGCTGGAAGCTATGTCACTGGTATTCATCTCCTAGCAGGGTCACCCAGAGTGACTAGGCTAAAATGGATCTTCCAGACTAAGAGCAGACTACTTTGAGGGACACCTGCCTGGTTTGGAGAAAACAGCTTCGGAACACTTCATGCATAGCTGCAAAACACTGTCACCCATTGAAGGCTTAAGTCAGGGGACCTCGTTGGCGATACTGCTGGAGGATAGGCCCTAGGGTCAGAAGGCTCTGGAAGTGAGAGTGTGGAGGAGCTGCTTTCTCAAAATACTGCCGAGCCCTGGGACAAGAATGGACAAGAGCCTTTGAGAGCGAAGTCTTCAAGATCCTCATTTGCTGACGGGCACAACTCAAGGTGAGAAGAAACAGCTGCGAAAGTCTCCTACAAACCAGAACCTGGATCGTACAGAGTCTGAATCTAGGGAAATTGGAAGCCATGAGAAATGAAATGGAATGCATAAAGATTGATACCGTTTTAGTGATCTGAAATGGATCAGACTTGGTCATTTTGAATCAGAAAATCACATGCTTTACTATGCTGTGAGTAACACACTGCATTCATTGTCAAAAAGGACCTTAAAAAGTCTATCTTGAAATACAATGCTGTCTGTGATAGGATTATATCTATCTGGCTTCAAGGAAATCCAATCAATACATACATAGTTCAAATTTATGTGTGTACCACAAAACGTAAGCCAAATAAATTGAAGAATTACACCAATATCTGCAGCCTAAAATCAATCACACATTCAATTAAGATGCAGTAATAATTATTGACAACTTGAATTCAAAATTTGAAAACAAAGAAGAATGAACCACAGTTGACATATATGGTTTTGGCGATAGAAGCAAACCTGGAGATTGCATGATAGGATTTTGTGAGACCAATGACTTGTTCATAGAAAATACCTTCTGGCAAAAACATGAACTGAAATTATACACATGGACATCTCTAAATGGAATACATAGAAATCAAATTGACTACATCTGTAGGAATAGACAAAGGAGGAGCTCAATGTAAACAGGTAAAACCAGTCCAGGGGCTGACTGTGGAATAGACCATTAATTGCTCATATGTAAGTTCAGTTTGAAGTTGAAGAACATTAATCCAAGTCCATGACAGCCAAAATATAACCTTGGGCCTATCTCAACTGGATTTTGAGAATATCTCAAGAAAATATCTGCTGCATTAAGCACTAATGGCAGAAGACCTAATGAACCGTGGTAGGACATTAAGAACATCATTGATGAAGAAAGCAAAAGATTACTAAAAAGACAGGAAGGAAAGAAAAGATCAGCATGGATGTCAGAAAAGACTCTGAAATTATCTCCTAATTGTAGAATATCTAACACAAATGGTTTTCCTTAGCCACTCTACAATTAAGACCGAGTTTCAGGGCGCCTTCAGATTTATTTGGGTAAGTCTCCACAAGATCTCTTTCGAGTGTTAAAAAGAAAGAAAAAGAAAGGGTATTTCTTTGAGGATTCTAAGGTGCCTGAACGAAGCCATGACTTTTTTTGTCTGTTTGTTTTTTAATAGGCAGGGAAAGTTGGGCATTGAATAAGGAAGAGCGAACAAACATTGCTGCATTTGAATTGTGATGCTGGAGAAAATGCTGAACGTACCAAAAGAACAAGCGAGTCTCTCTTGTTAGAAATGCAGCCAGAGTGTTCTTTGGAGGCAGGGTTGTTGAGACTTCGTCTTCCGGACTTTGAGAGTGTTGTCAGGACAGACCGGTCTCTGGAGAAGGGCACCCTGCTTGGCTAAGTATGTGATAAAGAAGGCCTTCGACAAGATGGATTGGCACAGTAGCTACGGTAATGGGCCCCGGTAGAAGAACAATTGGCACGGCGGTGCAGGGCCGGGCAGTGGTTCCTTCTGTGGTGCACAGGGTTTGAACGGACTTGATGGCACCTAACAACAAGAAGGGAAGTGGAAGAAAAGATGAAGCCAAACAGCAAAACACAAATTTCAAAGGGCAGATTGAGAAGATACTGTAAATTATTATAGCTGGAAACACAGGGAATCCAGGACAGATAAACCCCTAGGACCAATAATGAAAATAGTGATACCGGAGGGTAAGGGTAAGGTGGGAAGAAAAGGGGAACTGATCACAGCGATCTACACATCATCCCCTCCCAGGGGTACAGGCAACAGAAAAGTGGGTTAAGGGAGACATGGGTCAATGCAATAATTAATCAATTATCAAGGGTTCAGTAGTGAGGAAAACAAAGTTGATACCAAGGGCTCAAGTAGAAAGAAAATGTTTTGAAAATGATGACGTACAAATATGCTTGACACAATGGCTGCATATAAAGATTGTGATAAGAGCTGCATCAGCCCACAATAAAATGATTTAAAAAAGTAAATTATTACAGTGAAATGTGCACAGCCCTAGAGCTAGAAAACCAAAAAGGAAGAACACACTCAACATAGGTGAAATGGAAGGAACTCAAGTTACAGTATTGAATGATTCTATGGGCAAAACAGTGAATGATGTGAGCAATATCAAAGGAAGATTGACAGAATACACAGAATCACTGTATCAAAGGAACTAATTGCTAATCAACTATTTCAGGAGGCAGCATATGAGTAAGAACAAATTATACTGAAGGAAGAAGTTCAAGCTGCATTGAAAGGATTAGCTAAAAACAAGGTTCCTGGAATTAACGGAACAGCAATTTAAATGTTTCAACAAGCTGATGAAATACTGGAAGCACTCACTGGTCATTACCACAAAATTTGGAAGACAGCTACTTAGCCAACTGACTGGAAGAGATCCATATTTGTGCCTATTGCAAAGAAAGGTGACCCAACAGAATGCTCAAATTATAGAATAATATTGTTGATATCACAAACAAGTAAATTTTTACTTAAGATCATCCATCCACAGTTGCAGCGATACTCTGACAGGGAGCTGCCAGATTCCAACATTAACCAAGGATATCATTGCTGACGTCAGATGGATCTTGACTCAAATTGGAGTGAAAAAACTTACTTGTGTTTTATTGGCTACGCAAAGGCATTTGACTCTCTGGATCATGAGAAACTTGGATGGCCTTGGGAAGAATGGGATTTCCAGAAATTTCATTGTGATCATTAGGAACTTGTACATGGATCACGAGGCAGTTGTAGGAACCGAATAAGGGAATGGCTTAAAATCAGGAAAGCTTGGTGTCAATCTTGAATCCTCCCACCATCCTTATTCAATCTGTATGCTAAGAAAATCAGAGAATCTGGATTTTATGAAGAAGAAATCAGCATCAGGATTGGAGGAAGACAGATGACAGATGGCACAAGCTAGCTTGTTTGAAGGAGGACTTCGAGTATTTGCTGATGAAGAGCAAAGATTGCAGCCTTCAATGTGTATTACAGCTCAGTGCCAAGAAACCTAAAACACTCACAAGTAGACCAATAGGTAACATGATCAATGGAGAAAAGAATGACATCAAAGGCTTTGCCTCACTTTGATCCACAATGAATGCTCATGGAGGCAGTAGTCAAAAGATCAAAACACAAGTTGAATTGGGTAAATTGTATGTACAAGACCACTTTTGAGTGTTGAAAAGCAAGGATGTTACCGAGGAGTAAGGTTCACTTGAAAAAAGACATGATATTTTAGTAGTCTGATAGGCATATGAAAGTTGGACGTTGAATAAGGAAGATAGAAGAAGCAGCTGTGCGCTTGAATTGTGGTGCTGGTGAACACATTGAACGTATCATGCACAGCAAAAAGGAAAACCGGACCTGTCCTGGAAGAAGTACAGCTAGAATGCCCCTTAGAGGCAAGGCTGGAGAGACTTTGTCTCACATACTTCAGACTTGTCGTCAGGAGAGATCAGTCCCCGGAGAAGGACATCCTGCTTGGCAAAGCACGGGGCAGTGATAAATGGATTGCTACAGAGACGACAACAATGGAATGACGCACAGGAACAAGTGTGTGGAAGGCGCAGGACTGAGCAGGCTTCATTCTGTTGTGCAGAGGACCACTATGGGTTGGCACCTAATAGCAGCAACAACATTAACATAAACTTACTGTCCCCTGTCATCTATCTAACCTTTCAACTTTCTATTGCCATTTTGGTCACATATAGGTCTTAAAAACGCACAGTGCTCAAGGCAGATATTCTTTCCTAGTTAAGCAGAATTATTTTTCTGGTTTTAAAAAGACTTCAGGGGACATATTAGGTTTAATTTTTCAGCTTTTAAATCACTTCAGAGCATTTTTGCAATTTTTAAGTGGACATTACTTACATTCACCATGTTGTTCAATCATCACCATTTACAAATATTTTCTTCATTATAGACATAACCTCATGGTTCCTTAATAAATAATTCCCTATTGATTCCTCTCTCTTGCTTCTGGTAACCATATATACTTTTGTCTCTCTATATTTTCTTAATATAGATAAATCATGTTAGTGGGGCCCTACAATATTTGACCTTTTGTGTCTTGTTTCTTTCATTCAACCAGGTTTTCAATGTGAATCTGTGTTGTAGCAGGTATCAGAATCTTCCTTCTCATTTTAACTGAAAAATATTCCATTGCATATACAGACCACGTTTTATCTGCTCATCTGTTGATGGACACTTGAGTTGTTCCCTCTTTTGGCTACTGTGAATAATGTGGCAATGAACATTGATTCCCCAGTATCTGAGTCCTTGTCAACAATTCTGTTAGGTATATACCTAGGAGTGGAGTTGTTGCAATGCATGGTACTTTCATGTTCAACTTTTTGACACACAATAAACTGTTTTCCCCAGTGTACCACCATTTTACATTGACGCAGCCATGGACGAGGGTTCCAATTTCCCCCCCCCCTTTGTGGTCTACGCTACATTCGTCTCTTCTTCTACTCTTGCTCTTCTCTTCTTATCCTGGGTTTCTTGTTCCCTTTCTCCTTGTACTCCCTGAAAACGCAACATTTAAAGCATCTTTATTCTTGATATGAAAGTATCAGGTCTCAAACCGCATTTGCTCCAAGGGCCACAGAGTGCCTACGTTAGCCCTAGGGGCACACTTTATTCACCCAGACATGACTGGAGAGACCTCAACAGAAAGACTAATGGTGAGTCTCACATATAGTTAACTGGAGTTCTGAAACATAAAGAAAGCAAGGGTGAATGAAGAATAATAATATGTGAGCATTGAATGTTTTGCCAATATTGGAATAATACAATTAAAATTGAAAAGGGATAGAGCAAGAGGAGAATAGAACAAGCTTATTAATTGTTGTGTAAGTAAAAAATATGAGTTAAAATATTGTCAGAAGCTGACAACAAATGAATAAAAGATTAATTAAACATGAAGAAGCATATTTTAAAAAGGATGTACATAGGAAATTACTAGAACAGATACAGAAGCGTTTTAAATATATATATATATATATATATATATATATATATATATATATATATATATACCAAAACATTACCCCAATGTAAATACAAGTAGATATCTATTGCTTGATATCTTTAAAGCAATGTCCATAATCCCATAAGGCGAGTTTTTGTTTGCTTGCTTGTTTGTTTGCTTGCTTGTTTGTTTTTTAAGAGAAAATAGTTCTCCTTATATTATTTCCCCCAGATGTTGTCTCTACCACCTTTGGTTCTTTCCCTGCTCCACTAGCCAATTAAAGTAAAGCAGACACAAAATGCAAGAGAAACAGGGATTATATTCTCTATGCAGATGAGGAGCAATACAGGGTCTTGTGGCCAAAATGCCAAAGGCTCTCTCAATGAATTGGGGGCGACTGGCTCTTTTATTTCCTTACACGTACAGGATTCTGACTTCTTCCTGCCCCTCCCTGTCCTCCAACCCATCTCTATTTATAAACAGAGATTGGATCTTAAGTCTTGTTCTCTCCAATGTTCTCGAGATTCGATTCTCACCTCTAAAATGGGACCAGGGAGGACAGTGGATCTGATTATGTGCTCCTTTCTTGAGGTACTTGGGTCCAGGGTTAATTGGAAGACACTGTGGGTTCCATATGTCCTTGGACTTGGTTCAAGATGAAATAGGCCTGAGTTTGAGCTTTGTGGAAGGGTCTCTCAGGTTTGGGGTTATTCTGGGGCCCGAGTTACTCTTGCTGTTCAGTGGGCAGGACAGAGGGCAGACTGGTTAGAATTTGCTCCCTGTGCACTCCATTACTCTCCCTCTGGTTCCATACTTCCCCAACCTGCCAACTACTGTGCCCGCTCCCTCACCTGCCAGCACAGCTCCAGCAGCAGCAGCAGCAGCAGCAGCAGCAGCAGCAGCAGCAGCAGCAGCAGCAGCAGCAGCAGCAGCAAGAAAGCAACCAGGAAGCAGGCTTCCATAAGGATGGCATGTGGCTGTTGGCTCTCGGGATTACCTGCTCTGTGTTCTGCGTACTGGTTCCGTGCTCCTGTCCCCATATGCCTTCCCCGTGTTTTACCAGCCTCCCTACCCCCTAAAAAGCCAACTTCAGTCCTGAGCTCCTGAGGTCTGGCCTGGTATGCTTTCCAGAAAAAGCGTGTGTTTTTTGGAAACTGCAATACCTTTCCTTTCCCTCATAAAATTCACTTGGATTTAAAAAAAGAAAGAAAAAGATATAATATGTTTGCATATTGTCCAAATATTATTAACAATCAAATTTAAAGAACATATCATGGACTTTAAGTGCTAAACCTGCACAGCATCATTTCGTATTGAGTTGTCTTCAAAAATAAATATAAATTGTGTGAAAAAATAAGTGTTGTGGGAAAAAGTGTTGTAAATCTTACTATAGTTGTTATTATAATCTTATTTGGGAATAAGTCTTTTTTGTCATGCTGAAGAGGCAGGTTCAGTGTTCTTATCAGGTGCTGTTGTTCATGTACAGATTCTGCATGAACACAATGAACTTTTTTAGTATTAGTTTAGAGTATGTTTTTAATCTTTGTAAAGATGCAAAGGGTCGATTAAATAAGTACCCCAATAAACAAACAAACAATAAATAAATAAATGATTTGTGGAAGTTAGGTGCCGAGTCAAATGAAGATTCCTGAGGAAGAAACTGGAGAGGCAAGGACCTTTCTTCAGAGATGACAGAGTGAGAAAACTTCCCTTTTATCCGGAGCCCTGAATTTGGCCTACTAGAACCATGTGAGAAGATAAATTTCTATTTGTTAAACCCTCAAACTTGTGGTATTTCTATTATAACAATGTGCTAGTTATGTCTTGTGCCAACTTGGCTGGGTCGAGAGTCTCAGTGGTTTGTCAGTGGTGGCCTTTGGCACGATGTGGTCTAATGTAATATGAACAGCTCATGATGGAATCTGCAGTGAGTAACAAAGAATTTGTAAGAGATAAGAGAGAAGTGCTGCTTCCTTTCCCACTATAATTGAAAAGAAGTTTCTTCAGAGGGTGTGGCCTCCTCCTATTTAAGCAGACTCTGTGAGAAGGCTTGTTCTTTTCTTGCTGGTCCAGATCTTGCATCTGACTCATCAGGTCACCATATTGACCACCAAGGAGGAGCTTTCAGTGGCCTGCCCTATCGCCTACTGACATTGCAGTCCCTCCGCTCTGCTGCCACAAGCCTGACTTGCTGCCGACTTCTTCTTGCCTCCTGATTCATCCATCCTGGCAATTACACAATGCAGGAAAACCTTCCAGCTTAACATCTAAACTGTGTATTTAAATCAGACTAGATTGAACTGTTTCTACAATTGTGTGAATCATTTTCTTTATATAGCACTAGTTTTACTTCTCTAGGGAACCCAGCATTACACAAGCAGCATTAGACAACTAATATATCACAGAAAGAAAGAACCATTATAAATATGAGGTTAGGTCTTGCGTTAACTTGGGCGGGTCAAGATGCTTAGTGAATACCTAGTAATGTCCCATTGTCTAACCCAACACAATGTAATGATAGTTAATCCATTGAAAGACTTGTGTGGGATGCACATCCTGACTCAGCCCTGATGTAGTCAACTGAAAGGCAGTTTCCTCAGGGGTGGGACCTACTTCCTATCCAAGGGGGATTGTGGAAACGTTTGCTTGCTTTTTGCTGTGTCTGGATCTGCAGCTGGTTCATCAATCTCCACTTCCTTGGACTTGAACCAGCAACTTGAATCTGATTTCATATTGTTTACTTTTGATTAATATGATCTTCCCTTTATTTTGAGCCTCTCTGAATAATTATACGTGCATATTATTAGATCATATTTCAAGGGCCAAATTGCGAACCTGTTCTTTTTTTAAAGCCTATTGTTGAGCCTCTCCATGGCGGAACCTGGGGCTTCTACTTCAGTGAGTTATAGTCTCTGAAACCAACCATGGCAATCATACCCTATTCTACAGGGTTTCTGTGAGTCAGAAACTACTGGATGGTTTGGAGATTTTTCTTTTTAATTGTTAATCCCATTCACATTACAATATGAGTGATATGCTTAGATTTAGCTTTTATATCATACTTTAAGCTATAATGACTATGTGCATGTTTTAGCACATAGTTTGTGAGAAAAATGAGACCAGTCATGATTATATATGTTTGTACATTGAGAGATACATATATCCAAAAAAAATGACTCACACAGTTGTAGAAGTGGACAAGACCAAGCCCAGGCTGATTTCATGTCCCTGAAATAGATAGATGCTAGACAGGAGGTTTTTCTGATTCACTTAGTGGCAAGGACTGAGGAACTCAAGATTGGCACGAGGACCACAGGCTGATGGCTGCAGAGATAGATGTGCAGTAACGGAGAAAGCTTCAACTATCTTGAACATTCTCTTAAGGATGCTGCCAATCACAGCTCAGAAGCAAGTTAGAAAGAAGGATCCTTGTTATGTAGAGACAGAAAGTTTAGTGACACTGTGTTCTGAAGGTAAGTGCACAGAACTTGTAGGTGACAACTTTGGGTATATATTTAACAGGATTTTTAGAAAAGATTTGAGAATGCTTTCTGGTTTTTCCTTCCTACTTATAGGAAAAAGTGAGTAGAGAAAGATAACTATGAAACAAAAAGAAACAAGATTAAATGGTGTTAAGAATTCACAGCCCTCTTCAGATGCTAAAAGATGCTAAACACTAAAAATACTAGCTAAAAGCATAGCAGAGAGAAATGTCCAAGTATCTGAATGATATAATATTTTTCTAAGATCTCAGAAAAATTAAAAGCTCAGATATCCAGTATCAAAGGGACTCAGAAGCAATTAAAGAGTGCACTGCACAGAAATCCACAACCAAATCAAAGGACTTCTAATTGGCTTAGACACAGGAGACTAAGATAAAGGAAGAGTTTTCTTTACAAGGCCTAGGGATGGGAAATTGATTGAGTGAAAATGCCGGCAAAATCCACAAAATACCATCAAAATTCTTCAGGAAAAGTTTTCATGTTTTAACATAAAAACTGTCCACTTGAGCAAAAAGGAATGGGAACATTAAAAATTAATGATGATCACTACATCACCAAATTTCTACTGAACAGAACAAAACAGCGCCGAGGACCAAGGACTATTATTCGCCAAACCTTGCAGTAGAAAGAAGACACTCACTTCTGTCTCATCAGATTTCAGAACTGTAAAAATAAACCAACAAAACTAAACTCACTTTCATTGAACCAATTCTGACTCGTGGCCTCTGCGCCCTGTGTTTCAGAGACTGGAACGCTACAGGGTGTCGTGGTTACCTGTCGGGCTGCAGTTCGCATGGCCTTCAGTTTGAAACCACCAGCATCTCCATGGAGAAAGACTGGGCTTTCTACTCTTGTAAACAGGGACAGTCTCAGAAGCCCACAGGGGAGTCGCTAGGAATCAGCATTGACTCGATGGCAGCGAGTGTGGTGTCTTGCTTTAACCCTGCATACAAGTAGAAGGCCTGGCCATTGCCGGTCACAGCGCAATGCATGACTACCGCGCCACCAAGGCTCCTTGCTTTGGATCAATGACTCTGACATAACTCCATTTCCCGTTTTGAATGAAATAGTCATAGTTGTAATAGTATACCTGTCTTAGCATTACATACTGGGAATGCTGGGAATAAATACAGACACGTCCACAATTTATATCACAACAAATTAATATTAATAGTAAAATGTCCACAGACCTTAACCATGAAACCAAACTCACTGATTCTGACTCACAGTAATCCGCAGAATAGGAGTAGAACTTTCCCCTTGCTGTCTGCCATGTGAGGTGTGGAGGAGGGGAGTCCATAGCTGACCCCCAGAGGCCAGGGTCAGACACACCTTCACCTTCCATCCTCTGACACCCACTGGTCCTTCCAGGACGCTGGGTTCCATAATTCACTGCAAGGGCCACACAGAACTCACAGACAATACTCATGATTAAGGTGGGGATTAGTAAACAGTAAGAACTACTCCACTGATTGACCGAGGCGAGGTGTCCGTGCGGACTAGGGACTTTCTCTCTGTTCCTGCGTCTGAGAGGCTCATTTTTATCCGCAGCTGTGGTTTTGTCTGTCAGCAGACCATACGCCCAAGGAAACAAAAGGCAGAGACTCAGAATATACCCCATCTTCATCCTTAGAGAACCCTTCCAAAATGGGATTAGAATCACAGACGAGGACCTATAATACATCACAAAGAGATGATGGTTAGAAGAGCCGTATTATATAATTTAGTACGTATCCCTCCTCTAGAGAGCCCAAGGAAGTCAGGGAGTTTGCATACCATCTGAGTCAGGGGCAGCATCCCCATTACAAGTAATAAAGTTGCCTGCTGGCTGCTTTTCCTCCTCTGACAGAGACTAACCCACTAATGTCATCCAGAGAGTAACTCGGTGCCACTCCATGCTCCGTTAGCGGACACACAGAATCCTTAGTAGTGTTTATTATAAGTTAAAAAATCTTAATATTACATATGGAAATACGAAGGAACTTCAAAGCGTTCATGGGGAAAAGAAGTGAAAAGATAGATTAAAATAAGCCCTCATATACTGTAGATAGCTTTCATGTAATATTTCTTAAATGATATAAACACTAACAACAAAATTGTTTTAAATTTTTTCTACAATGAATTAAATAATTACAATATAATTTGTAACGGAACAAAAGTTTTTTTTGATAATTCCTCTTTCTTTAATTTTTTATTCTCCAAAAGTTATTAATAGCTGTTGACAAATACTAATGATGTCAAAATTGTAGCTAAAACACCCGAAAACTTGACAAAAATCAGTCACTATAAAAACACTGGCCGCAACTAAGACAATAGTACATGCTTGTGGCACCTATGGATGAGATGACATGATCTGAAGCATGATTGTAATTAGGTAATAATGGTATCTCGGCCTTGAGCCCATTGAAAGGTTCAAAAGTTCATTAGCACAGTTTTAGCCTTGTAGGTATATGATACACACCAGCTGGGATTATAAAATATTTTTGATGTTAAAACTCACTATCTGGATCTGTTTATAAACGTAATAAATTTATATTGCAGAAAAGCCTGATAGGTAGTCATTGTGTTGTTACCCTCTTTGGTGGTGTCTGCCGGTGCAGTGCACACCCCTTAGCCTCCTAAAGATTCTCTCTCCTTGCCCGCTCGGTCCATGAAATGGAGCTCAAGGGCCAATCACACTTGTTAGATTTTAGATGGCATGCTCTGTCCAACCATCGGCAAATTTTCACCTACTTTGGGGGCATTGCCAGTGGGCAGGCCATCTCTCTTCCACTGGCAACAATAACAATTCCTTACCTAAAGTTGCCTCTTTAGGTAAAGAGCCCTGTACATTTTTTGTCTCAAATTTGAAATGTAGATCACAGTCACACATGTCTCTGCACACATTGAAGATCTCGCTAACACAGGAACTCACTAAGATGCTTACTTACTCCTTTTGAAGTTCCCAATATTAAAGCAAATAGTTGACTTCCTCAAGTGCACAACGTTGGCTCTTGGACAAAGCATTAACTAGGAAGTAACCGCTTTTCTTCTTTGCCTCAGTGCAGAGGTGTCATATTGAAAAGCGTACTGCCATCAGGGAGTTTTGAACTCGCAGCGGTACCATAGGACAGAGCAGAACCGCCCCTGTGGGTTCTGAGGCTGGAGATCTTTCCTAGGAGCAGGAAGTCTCATCTTTCCCCCTCAGAGCGGCTGGTGGCTTGCTTTGCAGACCTTACAGCTAGCAGGAAGGAAGTCTAAGCCACCCTGCCACGAGGTTTTCCTATAGGTCTCGAGCAGCACCTGAATGATTTATTCAATTAATTAAAAAGGGTACATTTAGGCAACAAACAACAGGGGTCAATTACAATAGTCTGTTTCCATTTTTGATGTATGACTGAGTGGCCAATGCATGAAGGAAAAAGTAAGGTTGGGAAAGGCACAAGCAGAAATAGAGCTATGGAATAAACTTTCATCTCAGCCAAGTCTGGGAAGACTTTGTTTCCAAACGCCAGAATAGAGAAATGGAATAATCAACAGGGTACCAAGGCCTTCCCAGAAGGATGTTGCTCCACTGTGCTGCCAAAGTAGCCTTGGAGCGTGTGGAACAAGCCAGAAATGAAAAGTGCGTTTTCAGCTACAGACATTCTGTGCATGTGTGTGTAGGTATGCATGTAGCAGATTTTAAGTTATATGAATTCTGGAAAATGTAAATGAGTCCATAATGGAAGCACGGAGATCCGTGATTGCTTGTAGAAGGGCGTAGAGAAAAGGAAAACTTTTTAGACTGATTGATATGCTCCTTATATTGCTTTTTGGTGATGGTTCCATGGGTATATTAATGTTAAACAGAGGCAGGCAAAGAGACGAGGGAGGATGATGGCAGAACTTTGGTAGAAATCAGAAGACAAAGGAGAGGTTGAGGCACATTTGAGAGGTACCTGAAAATATCTCTCCAGTACAAAGAAAGGTGAGAGGCCCCAAAGACATATTTCCTTATCAAGGGAAAAGACTGAGCTATTGAAAAGGCTACCCCCACAATGACTAGAACAGACTTGGGGTTTGATTCTGGAGACAAGGTACCACGTGAAGTCTGAGGGCTGAGTTGCAGGGGTGCACACACCTGGAAAGAGGAGGCACATTACAGACGACCAGCCAATAGCAAAAGCCCCGCCAGAAAGCCAGCCAATGGTGGGAGGTCTACTATTAGCAGAATAACAGGGTCTATTTATATTGTACCCATACTTTTAAGAGCCCTTTGGACTTCTTTTCCAAAGAATGTCCTTCAGTAAACTCACCTTTACTGTTCAACCCTATTCTCTGACTTTGGCCTGAAGTTTGCTCCCCACCTGCATTTTTCTTGCAATCGAGACAAGAACTGAGGAGTGGTGTGGGGACCAGCCTCCTCCCAATTGAATAGATCCAAAGGGTGTTTGTGAAATGAGGGGTAAATTGCAGTGACGTCAGACAAGATAAAGCATGAAACATAAAACAATCACTTCTGTGATTGGTTCAGGAACCAGGCCTGAACAGAGAGAGAGCTAAGTATATTCTCATGAATTTACATAATCTCAGGCATGCAAGTCACGGAAGCACCTATGTAACAGGAATGGATTGTACAAGAGGCATACAGGAAGGGGACGAGCTAGGGGGATACACACAATAGGAAGGGGTTGCATTAGGGGCATATGTGTGACAGGAAAGTATATACTTAACAAGATGGGTGGGTTCTAGAGTCAAGATGCCAGCCTAACCTTGGTCATCTCTGAGCAGGCTTGACTTTAGATACCTTTGAGCTCTTCTCCAGGGGATAATCTGTGATCCTTATCAGAAGGGAGTGGGCCCTACTAGCCTGGGACAGACAATAGGGTCTGATTGCTTCTGATGACAGACTACCTTCAAGCATCCTTCAAGTAGTTGACCTTCAAGTGGATATAGCAGCAGTAATGTACCTGCAACTAGCACCTTAAAATTGGCATTCTTATGGGGGACATCTTAGGAAATAACTTTTACTTAGGAGAAGGTGAGTGGGATGCATCTCCAACCCATGAGTGTGAAGGTTCTCTCACGGGAGCCCTGGCCTTCCAGCCTCCCTACGTATGAAAGTTGAGAGTTTGTTCACATATACTCTCTTCCGGGTTCTGTTTTCCTCAGAATAAAAAGGCTCAAAAACTCGATCCAACTTCCAATAACATCAAAATGTCAAAACTTATCAATATCTTAAATATATCTTGTTTATTATACTTCCATGATATTTAATAAATCTGACAAAATATATGATTTCTCCCCATTTAAGAAATTTTCTGTAAGTGTTCTTTATGTTTTATTTTTAGTTGTGATTTTTTTAAACATTAGTTAAAAAATTTTGTATATAGCAAATCAATGTTATACAAACAAATCTATAATGGATTTTGTTTCATGACATTGGCTGCAAGTCCTGTAATGCAAAACCACTTGCTTATTCCATTTTCGTCATGTGTTCTCCATTTCTTCTCCTATCTTAACATTTCTGAACTTTGTCCTTGGGTACACGCTGCCTATTGATCCCAAATGACCGACTGCTCTAAGGAGTGTGTGCAACTGTAGTGTCATTGTTCCCTCTGTAGGCTTTGCTTTTTGTTTGGCCAAAAATTGAATAAAGGGAGTCGTTTCGGTTCCAGACCTTTTCATTTGTTTTAAGTCTACAGCCTTGAGAAGTCTTTCCTCAAAATAAAAGAACAACCAGGTGATTGTTTGCTACATGGAGTGTTGGAAGCTTTTCCAAACTTGGAAAAGAGAGAATATCAAACTTGCAATTTACCCTCTTCCTGCTAGCGAGTCTATGCAGACTCCTAGTGGCCCTCTAGGTCTGGATAGAATTGGCCCTGTGAGTCTCCAAGATTGCAAGTCTTTGCAGGAGCGGAAATCCCTGGCTTTCTTCGGAGGAGTCATTGCAGACAGCTCAACGCATAACCACCATGCCGCCCGGGCTCTTCAATTCATCCCAGTGATTAGGTATTCTCTGAGTTCTGGGCAAAGAAGAATGTTCTAAAGAAATTAGTTCATATATGTAAAGGCAATTTTTTTAGTTTTAATATCGCTTGCATATTTTGAACATACACTGATTATTCTTTGTGGTAATATCTTTTCCTTTAGTAACAAAATTGTTACGCAGCTCGCATAGGGACTGGGGTACCTATCGCGTACACTCAGAGGTTCGGGGTCCGGCCAGGAAGGGGTGGTGCACCTGGGCGGGCATTACACCTGGGTTAGCCCATCTGGGCCAGGTGAATTCAATTCAGCCAATGGGGTCGACGAGGATCGTCGACCACGCCTCCCATCGGAGGACCGGAAAAGCCAGAATCCAGGGCCTGGTGGCTCTTAGGCTTCTCACGCTGCTCCTGGGCGGTCGTGCCCCGTGAAGTGCCCTGAGGTGCCTGTGTAAACCTGAAGCTTCTTTCACCTTTCATAAAACTCACGTGGATCACAAACCAGACTTCGGCGTGAAAGCCAAGGACCGAGGTATATCTCTCCTCTGAGAGAGCTAACAAAATCTTTTCCCCTCTTAAGGAGTTTCGGAGCAAACTGACTACTTTTCATGCTTTGTTGTCTTCCTCCCGCTTCTCCTGTCTAATTTCCTTCCTCCTTTTAGGTTGCCTCCTCTGGTTTCCTTTTTTTTCATTACCATGGATTTAGACAAACCTGCTTCGTCACGAGGGTATAGAAAGAGGGGATATTGGCAGTTGTAGGCACTTTGGAAGCGTTTGTGGTATTTGAGGAAGGCACGTGTGGTCTTGGTTCCACTGCAAAGAAGCTGTTATCCTAGTGGAGTGTGTCACATGAAGGTGCTAGGTTCACTGTGCACATGAAATGTATGCTCACATTATACCGTAGTCTGTCAAGTGTATAATAGTATTATGACATAGTTCAAAGTGTTATGAGAATTACCAAAATGTGACACAAATGAGTACACATTTTTGGAAAATATAGCATAAATAGAAGAACACGTATGTTATGGATGAATAGTCTCTTGGAATAAAAACAATGCTGTAACAAAATTTTTTTTAAAGCTCAAGTATTCAGAGAATCATTTCATGTAGACTTGTCCGGGTCAGCATATCTGTGCTGCAGGTAAGAACAGGTGGCAATAATCAGATTTCCCATCTGCAGATTGTGGAATCAGCTACAGGCTGGATTCTCTCTATGCTAGACTAGCTCTCCACAAGATTTCCACAAACCTACAATGTGTGCAAATACGATCCCTGTCTAGAGCAAAGCTCAGGAGCCCTGGTGCCACAGTGGTTTCTCGTTGGGCTGCTAACTGCCAGGTCAGCACTTGGAAAGGACCAGCTGCTCTTTGGGGGAAAGACCAGGGTCGCTGTGAGTTAGCATCTACTCGATGGCAGTGAGTTTGCTTCTTTTAAAGCAATGCATAATAAAACAATATATGATTAAATGATATATTTTATTTTTATAGATAGAAACTATAAGCAGCAGCAGTACATTGGTGTTGGTAGATAATGCTGCTGTAAATGATGCGGCCAATGTTAACATACAGTTTTGATCAGCAGAGAGGTCATTTTACTTTAAAGAAGCCTTAAACACAAAGAGCCCAAACACAGTGCAAATCATCAGACATGGGACAGTTCTAAATAGTGTGTGAAAATACAGAAAATGCAAGTCACAATGTGAGAGGAATAATGCTTAATTTTACATATTTACACAACTTCTTAATCAGTTTTATTGAAGTAACTTCAGTTAAAAAAATGGATAATTGGTAACCTTATCTTCACCTCTGAGTGTGACATCTTCTATTAGATTTTGATTCTTAGGATTTAGGGCTTCAAGAAATGTTTATTTCATGTACTCACTCCCTGCCCCAAATTCACTAACTCAATTCTGCTCACATGTTGTTCATCCTGCCTCGTTTGCTGTGCAACTGGCTTGGTCAACTGCAGTAAACTTCAAAATCCATCAGCAGGAACATTGGTCCTAACGACTCTCGCAGTTTGGCCCTGGCTCAGCTGACATAGTTTTCAAATGGATAGGTTTCCCCATATTGACTATAATATGAGAGAATCCAGCCTGTAGCTGATTCTACAATCTGCAGATGGGAAATCTGATTATTGCCACCTGTTCTTACCTGCAGCACAGATATGCTGACCCGGACAAGTCTACATGAAATGATTCTCTGAAAGTTTGAGCTTAAAAAAATTGTTACAGCATTGTTTTTATTCCAAGAGACTATTCATCCATAACAGCCAATAAGTGATCTTCTATTTATGCTATTAGTTAATCAGACTTATCCACACTTTCTTTTTTCAAAATCATAGCAGTATGTCCTCATTTTATGTCTGACTTAGCTAAGAAAACACTATAAATACAAATTACATCTTCTAATTACAGATCTCTTTATGTTAATATGTGTTCTTTTTTATTTAATTTTGGTAGAGTGACTGTTAATTCATTCAGGAGAGCAATTAAGCAAATATTATAATGACATATGGATATGAAAATACAATTTAAAGAAAATTGTGAACAAATCTGGCATCACTATAATTCATTTAACATGTTTTCCCCATTGTGTGGTTTACTAAATTTTCTATAAAGTATGTTAGTCCTTGGAGTCCCTGGGTGGTGAAAATGGGTAATTGGCTCTGATGTTAACCAAAAAGCCGAAGCTTCAAGTCTACCCAGGGCTATCTCTCTCAGTTCAGGCGTTCTTCTTCTGACCCGCTGGAGGCCACTAAATAGTATGTGGAAACTTCTTTTTTTTTTTTTTAAACAACACAGATAGTGGATAATCAGGCCAGATATTAGCTAAATTTAAGGGAGATGGATGCTTATGTAACTAGATCTTATTAAAGACTCTACACAGACACTGCATAAACTTCTGGATAAAAGGCATTGATGAATGTGTGAGGTTAGTATTTTCCTTTTAGAGAGATGGACATTTCACACTGGGGACCCTCCAAGATCTCTTCCTGTGTATATCTTTACCAATATTCCTTTTTTATACCCAAAACATTGAATTAATAAGTATAGCATTTTCTGTGAGTTCTGTATGCTGTCCCAATATTGAGCCTGAGAGTAGTGGGAACCAGCCAGTCAAGGAATAGCCCCGAGGACTGTCAAGCTTATGGCTGATATCATGAGGGGTGAGAGAGCCTAAGAATTTCTCACCAGCAGGTTAGAAATGAAGGCATTGTGTGGACTCTAAGTTCGCAGGCTGGGATCTGCAGCCTCGGGCCAACGTGGCAGTCTTAAGGGTTGTGTTCTTTTTTTAAATCATTTTATTGGGGCTCATACAACTCTCACCACAATTCATACATATGTCAATTGTGTAAAGCACATGTATACATTAGTTGCCCTGTAATTCTGAAAACGCTGAGATTTAACTGAGCAGCTACTGTCAGAACAAGTAGCAAGGAAATAAAAAGCGGAGGTTTTAATTTTTCCCATCAACTATATACACTAGAATACTTTTTAAACGTACAACACAGTTTTAGAAAAAATATTCAAACTCAATGCATAAAGTCGACAAGTTTCTTTGTCCCGGGTCCTCCCCATTCAAACTATATCCATTTTATCGTCCTATCTCCCTGGTCACCTTGAGACATCACATGAATTCCGCTATGTTCAAAGATGCCTAGTCTTAAATTATAGCATAAGATCAGAGTCATAAATGGAAATTATAATGCATTTGATATCAATTATGTATAGTTAAGTGTGAAATAGCCTGACACCATCTTTTTAGCTTCCTCTTTGAATATAGCGCATGTCTTGAAAAATACAATGTCCCGGCTCACCGCCTTCGGGACTGGGTGCTGTGCAGTAGAATGGGTCGTACGATGGCAGGTTGGACGTTGCTGTTACTGGACAGGAGCTCAAAGTTCCCAGCCTCTTCACTCCTCAGTTTCTGTCCCACTCATAAGAAAGCTTTCAGGTGAGGGACGGAATTCAGAGCAGTGTCAGAGCAAAGGTTTGAACAGGAGTAGGGTTATTGAAGAGGATACTTTGGAAAAGAAGTCCAAGGGCCCTTGGCGCATCTGAAAGGCCGGGCGTAGTGCAATGTAAAGCCAGACCTTCTTAAATTCTGTGAATGACAGAGTTCCCACCGTAGTCCAGCTTTCGGGCGGGTCTGCTATTGGCTGATCCTCTGCAGTGTGCCTTCTCTTTCCAAGGATGCACATCTCAGAACCCCAGCGTCCCAGACTTCATTCTGTACTCTAGTCTTAGACCCAAAAGGTAAGAAGGGTCTATTCAGTCGTTGTGGAGCAGTGTGACCATTCTCTTCTTTCTCCCAGCAGCCTCTCACTGCCTCTAGTCTCTTTCATTGGTAGGGAAATGTGTCTTACCTGCCCTTTACTACCTTAGTTCTGCAGCTCGTGTTAGGAAACCTCCATCTCCCCACCTTTCCTTTGGGGAACAAATTCTGCCCGATGGATTCCTGCATCACCTCTCCTCCCCTTGCCAGCCTCTGACCAACAGACGGCACATCGACGGGCCGTTGGAGGCTCTGCCTCCAGCATCTCAAGTACCAACAAGGTCATCCATGGTAGACAGGTTTCAGTGGATCTTCCAGACCAAGACAGACTAGGATGCTGAAACACAGGACAATCTATTTCTAAAGTCAGCCAATGAACATCTCATCGATCACAAGATAATATTGCCCAGTGCAGTGCTGGGGAGGAGGCCCCCTGTGCTGGAAGTCTCTGAGAACACACAGTGACTGCTGACCACATAGCAACAATGGTGAAGCTGGTGTAGGACAGGGCACATTTCATTTCTGTTGTAAGTGGGGGGATTCGGGTTGAAGGGACACAATGACAAGTACCATCAAGGGAGTGGGGTCTCCCTGTATTTAGGGGGTTGGCAGCTTTAGCAGCACACAGCAGCCGCCGTGCGGAGGGACGCCCACCACAGCCTGCACACAAGAATGTTAGGTTTCTGGAGGGGGTCATACCTCAGTTCTTCTAGTCACGCGCTGAGAGAATTCAAACCAAAGCACGTTTTGTAATCCAGGTGCGTTTTTATGAAAGAAAGGGAAAGTTTCAGGTTTTACAGTCTCAAAGGGGTACATGCTATTTCTCAAAAAGTGGACGCTATCCTCAGGGTCCTGGCTGGGCAGGAAACCCATATGGAAAAGAAGAGCCACACGGGGACTCTCGGGGTGCAAGAGGCCGAACGCATGTGGGTCCTGAGTAGGCCCACAGCGGGCCGTGAGGGCCATGCAGGCACTTGCTCACCCCTTAAACTAGATGCCCTTACATGGCGCCCTTGGGAGAGAGCAGAGCAAAAAGAGACTGGCCAAACGGAGGTACCTACCAAGAGCGCCCGCAGCAGGGCGGGGCTTCCCGCTCTATGCTGCCCCCTGGCTGCGGGAAGCGTGGTTGAAGGTATCGGTGGACCTCCTTGGCTGAATTAGGCCCACCTGTGTGAGGTACCGAAGGTGGGTGTGCCCAAGGTATTGGTTTCACCTGGGCCCAGGGGCTCCTGGTCTCTGCATGTTCTGTTCGGTCTTCTCATAGGCGTCCAAAGGCTGCTTGATTTCTTCCCAACCCCTCCGAGGGGGCCTTTGCAGGCATGGAAGGGACAACCTTACTTGACCCTAAATCTAGCTACCTAACAGAACCTCCCACATGGCTGCCTGATTTAGAGACATTATGGTATTTATAGAGTTTAAATATTAAAACAAGACCATCGTCAAATTTTGCTCAACTGGCATATGAAAATCAAGTTGCTTTCAACTTAACCTGATGATCATGCAGGTAGTAGTTTATGCAACGGTTCCTACTTAATTGAATTAAAAAGGTGGTTTAATTGTGTCGTAGTAACAGATACGTTGGGGTTTTCTTTAGAATTTATAAGAATTGAGGAAGCTTTTACTTTCCTTTGCTTCACCATAATAATAAAGCGTCCCAGTGTGAGAAGCCACAGATTTTAAAAGGTTTCATTTTACAAGCTTTTAAACATTTATCATTGAAGAAGAAAACTACTGAAGTAACAAAAGCTTATAGATTGGGATTTGAGGACACATAACTTTTCCAGTATTCATTTCATTTGTTAATTTCTTTTAAAAAATCACTTTACTGGGGGCTCCTACAACTCTTATCCAACCATTGTGTCAAGTACATTTGTACATTTGTTGCCATCATCATTCTCAAAACATTTGCTTTCTACTTGAGCCTCAGTATCAGCTCCTTTTTCCTCTCCCTCCCTGCCCCTCTCCCTCACGAATCCTTGATAATTTATAAATTATTATTATTTTGTCATGACTTACATTGTCTGATGTCTGACAAGTTCATTATTCATTTGTTAATTTCTTAAATTTACATTTATGTTTGTGATAAGGACTATATATCTTTCCCCATATTTTGCTGTTAGATTTTTTGTTAAGTCTAAAATGAAAAAGCCATTGCCATTTTAATGCAGTTTGAAAAATTTTAAAAATATGGTAGCTTGCTTTGGAAGTTTTGAAAAGTACACAAAATCCCTTTCTTCCTAGACAATGGAAAACTTGTTCCCTTTGTTGCCATCACTGGTGGCAGAAAAAAAAAAAGCAGAAAGAAAGGAAACCTACCTGTACACTGAGTGCCCTTCATTCCTCCTGGCAGCTTCCCTCATTGCCTCTCTGCCCCAAGAGCTTTAGGGACAGAAGACACAGTGATGAGCAATCTTGATTTCGGCCAAGTGCATGTCCATCAGTGCTTCAGACCACTTGGTATCCAACACACCCCTTACAGCAATTGCGTTACTGCATTGTGACTGTTCAGGCATTGAGATCATGCATTGTCAATATGCCTTCTGGGGACTGTAATCAACACCACAGTAAGTCACTTGCATTTGTAATCAATTAACTGTCCCGAAATCTTCCTGTATTGTGAACAACACAGTAAATCATAAATTCTATTGTCACAAAGTTATGGAGCACAGTTTTCAAACTTCTGAATAATCACTAAACTACACTGTGGGGTTTCTTCTCTGAATCACAAGTGATTTTGTGGCCAGAAAACGACCCTCTTTGTGAAGTAAGTCGTTAAAGAATATTGAAACTGCGTGGTGGCTCTGTGGGAGTGTGTAGGTAATGTGCTCATGCAGGATTTCTTTGTGTTTGCTTATTTGTGTGAATTATAAATTTCATATTATCCTAGATTTGAATATTCATGTGAAGTTAAAAGCTTATTAATATGACAACTAATAATTAATAAAGATGCTATATAAACTTTATAAAACAAGAATGAAAAAAGAAATTTACTCTTTTAAAATATGCAAGACATATTCTTACACAGAATATTAGATATTATATAGATATATATTCCAAGTGAGAAAATTATCACAAAATATCCCACTCAGTTACTTATCCATTCTTTTATTAGCTCAGTAAATGTAATCCATACTGGTGGTAATACTGAATATTAGGACAAAGCATTGATAATGTCAAAGGAAGGAAATACAGTAAAAACATATGTCTGACAAAATATATCATCAGGTTAATTCTGACTCATAGCCTATATAGGGTTCCGAATCTTTAGGGGAGTAGATAGGGTCATCCATTTCCCAGAGAGTGTCTTTGAACCACTGACCATTGACTTCTAAGCTAGCAGAGGCATAAACCAGTGCTACTTATATTTCTTTTCAACTAAAGAAAAATATTTCCCTCAGTAATACAGGAAAAACATTTGATTGACTAATCACTATATTCTTAAGATGTGTGTTACATCTTTAAATAAATTTAAGTTGCTCATATTACAGATTTCAAACTATTGATAACTTTGAGATAGACCATGAAAAAGAAGACAAAAATAGTGATGCTAATGATAATAATATCAAAACTCTGTTCCTCATGTTGAAAGAGGCGTGTCATTGCACAATGTCAGAAGTAGATTTTGAAGTTGGATCAGAAAGAAGGAAGACAAACTAGGAAGACTGAAGATCTGGTGGATGAGAAATGGAAGGACAAGGTCAGCAGTCAGTTCCCTGATGGCAAGAGGGCAGTGAACAAGATGCAGGGTTCAGATACAGCAGGAATGACAAGCTTTCCCTCTAGTTTGCCTAACAGGAGCAGACCACACCCATCGGATTCTTTCTTCCAATTGCAACATGGCTGTGACCTGATCAAACAGATTACACTTCACTTCCACTACTGGCTGATGCTCAAAGCGGATTAAGTTCTGTTAGGTTGCATCATTAAATTGGTTGCATTGTGTTGGATCACTTCGTGAGGATGACTGCCAAACTACTGAGAGCCCTGGCCCTGTTCAATAGACACAAAACCTAACTATCACACCCTGACATGCTTCAGACTGTCTAAATAAGCGAATTAAAAGGAAAGGTAATATAAATATCCATATGAAATCCATATATATATATATACAAATGGATTAGCACATCTACCTTCAATCTTCTCTTTATTAATAACTGACTATGCAAATATAAAAGTCAATGTGTTTTTCAGTTGCCTCTAGGATAATTGATTTACTATATCACATACAAATATTAAACTATAGCTGACTGAGTAATAATTTTACATCTTTGAGGGGGTATCCCCCCACCCCCACCAAAAAACAATAACAACCCAAACAAGCAGGAAAAAGCTCTTTTGGGCCAAGCTTTCGTAGTGCACATTTTTCCTGCTAGGTGAATAGCCAGAAACTCGCTTTGAAGTTGTGCACCCAGCGGTGTCACCTGGGAAGGTTCTCTCTGGTCACAGTGAATTTTTTTGTAAAATCCATTTCACTTGAACCTCATTTTTTTGTGATGGCCAATTTAAGAGAACATCAAGTGGCTGTGAAATTTTGTTTCTTGCTCAGAAAAAAAATGCCGCAGAAACTGTTGTGATGTTGAAGACAGCTTACAAAGACAGTACTGTGGGAAAACTCAAGTGCACAAATGATTTTCTCATTTCCAGAAAGGTGAAATGTCTATTTACAAACCTCATTCTAAGGTCCGTAAACTTCCTGAATGGACAAAAATGTTGCCAAAATGTGTGTACTTGTGCTTGAAGATCAACGACTGACCATTGGAGAGATGGGGAAGCTATCTGGACGATCCTGGAGCTCAGTTCAGCACATGTTAATGGCAGATTTGGAATGAGAAGGGTCACTGCAGCATTTGTGCCTTGTGTTCTGACTGACCAGCGAAGAGGGTTGTGTTAGTCTGGGAAACAATTCCACAGAAACTCATATATAAGAGAGTTTTATATAAAGGGTAAGGACACATCAAGAAAACATCCCAACCCAGTGCTGCCCAAGTCCAATGTTCACAAGTCCAACATTAACCCATATGTCCGACACTAATCCACAAAGTCCTCCTCCATCTCACAAAACACACACAATGATGCTGTCTGCAGGAGGAGCCAAATCAGTGAATATGTAAAGCATCTCTGAGCTGGCAGGGGTCTCCAAACGGCTGTTCCAGCACCCAGGGCTGCATCAGGGCTGGTCCATGCGGCTTCTCCTCAGGTGTCTTGCAGGAAGTGAGCCTTGTCAGCTGAAGCAGGGAACTGGCTAAGGCAGCTGCATCCTGGTCTGACCATCAGAAAGCAAGAGACCGGAAAGGCGAGGCTCACTGAGCCATTTATCTCTCTGCCCTTCAATTAACCCCATATGTGTATCAGCCAGGTTGGCACAATAAACTAACTACCTCAAGTGTTGAAACATGCTGTGCTTTGACAGAACGGTTTCAAAGTGACCCAGACTTTTTTCCAAGGTCATTAATGGTAATGAGACGTAGTGTTATTCTTAGGACCCCAAAAGCAGACACCTATCAAGTCGGTGGAAGACACCTTGGTCACCTGGCCCCCCCAAAACTCATCAATTGAAATCAAGGCAATGCTAGTTTGTTTTGTTTGTTTTGTTTTATGTGAGGGGTTGTGCATTTGGAGTTTGTTCCACTAGGTCATACTGTTAATCAAGTTTTCTAGTTAGAGGTTCTGAAAAGGTTGCACAAAAGTGTGAGCTAAAAAAGGCCTGGTTTGTGGCAGGTGGGAGACTAGTTTGGCTACCATGACAACGCACCTGCTCATGCAGTCATCTCAGTGTGCCAGTTTTGGCAAAAAAATCCAAACCGAAAACAGCACGCCTCTCTTGCCCCATGCATTTTCCTCACCTGAGTTCTCTCTGTGCAACTTTTTTTTTTCTGTGAAGGAAGAGGGGCATGAAAGGACAGAGATTTGATGAAGTAGAAGAGGTGACAAATAGAGCAAAGGAGGTGCTGTCAGTCATGCAAACACATACGTCTGTAAAATGTCTCCAAGAATGGGATCACAGATCTGACAAATGTCTTCAGTGTCACGGAGAGCCCTTTAATGTGGTAAGGTTGTTTTGCAAAAATATTTGCATAGCTTTGAAAAAAAAATTCTGGTGTTTTGGGCACCCCATCATATACAGATACATATAAGCATCCTTAATTTCACTTCTCTAGCGAACAATGCCTAACACAAAAGGAGAATCAAGGTCAATAGCTAACAATTCCAAATTTATCCCTATTCTATCTTAAGGAATTTTGGTGGTCAAGTAAAGAAACTTAAAAAACAGATTAACAAGAAAACCCTTACAAGACAACAAAAATTTCATATTAATTATAATCACATAGCAGGTATAAACTATCATTTCTCTTCGCAAACATAATCCTTTAACAGCAAAGAAGACCTGTTTGTAGGTCACCCAATTCCTATAATGGATATTTGGTAACTCTTTATCTCTGTTTGGTTACCAAACCAAACTCACTGCTATCAAGTCAGTGCGGACTCACATGACCCCTGTAGGCTTCTGAGAGTGGAACTGCTGACAGGGATAGAAAGCTTACTCTTTCTCCTGAGGAGATGCTGGTGGTTTTAAAGCGTCGACCATGCAGATCTCAGCTCAACTCACTAAACCACCAGGGATCTACTTGGTTATTATATATATATGTATATATATATATCACAGTTCTTAATGAGTCATTTCTAATAATCGTGCAGCTTTAAAATGATACTTTTAGGAATGACTGAAAATTATTTACATGATCCATGCACTCTGAATTATGGTTAAGGTCTTATGATTCAATTATAGTGGATTGTAATTATTTTGAAATAATTCCACAACCCTTTAAAAGGGTCAAGCTTGTGATAAAAGTGAGTATATAATATTTATAGGCAGCATTAAAAAACATTTCTCTTTGACCCTTATGTCCTCAATAAAGTATAGATAAATATAATTTAGACAGCCATGGAGGTGAAAATTCATTAAGCACAAATACCTTAGATTGTGGTTGTTTATGAAGGAGAATTTAAATAACTAGAATGTTTTTTGTCCACTTTTGTTTAAAATTCCATTTTTTGGTTACCTAGAAAATATTCTTTCAATTTGGTCACTTGTCTGGAAGTGGTGGCGTAGCAAATTCCCAAAAGTAAAGATAAGATCCTTTGAACAACTCTCTTTTTCCAAGGCCACAAATGCACCGTCATTATTCTTTTCAGTGTCTAGAAATTCATTACTTTATTGTAATTGGCAGCAGAATATCACTATTACATTATATGCGTGATAGAGGTGGGGTGTGTCAATCAAGTCACAGCCTGATGACACTTCCTTGATGTCAGAACAGAGATGATCTGTCTCTCTCTGCAACATCACCTTCCTGCTTACGGGGCCTCTTCCATCCACCGGGAGAGCTGATTGTACACTAACATGTTTACTACACCAACTTTGGATCCATGGGACTCAGCACCTGCCAGCCTGTGATCTACATGTGTCCCGCTTCTCTGCATCACGAGTGTGCTGCTACACGAGTCAGAAGAGAGACTTACAGACTAGCATCACGCCGATGGCTTTGAGTTGGACTGGGATGAGGAGCTTTCTTGATATAGAAATGCTTTTTGTTATAAAGCTTGTCCTAATACATAGATAAGTTGTCAGTGGATTTGTTTCTCCAGACAATTGGGCCCAACAGAACATAGTCTAAGAAAATTATGAAACTCGTGAATTATTAGGAGAGTCTTGCCTATGACTTGGAAGAACAAGGGTTTATTTATCACTCTTCTGAAGTTCAAGGAAAGCTGACAAACTTTTACAGCTAGAGTATTTGGGACTTCCATTCTACAAAAATCACCATAGCTGGGTAAGAGAATGTTCTTATCACCAAATAAGTCATTTACTTCAGTTCTACTGGCATGTCATTGGCCATAACCCAGTTTGGGGATCAATGTTTCTGGAAAAGTTGGGAAACATGATCTTCATGTATGTATGTCCAGAAAAAGGTAGCATTGTGATGCACATCCATTACTGAATACACGAGTGTCCTAAAGTTATTGTCTCTCTCAACTTTGTCACCCAAAAGGTGCTTCTAATTCAGTATAAACAGAAAATTGGGTGCATTTGTATGAACATGTTCAGTGCCTTGACATGGAATATAATTATTTAATATAGTTATGATATTTGGACATGTTGTTTCTACTTATAAAAATATAAGTGCCTATATACTCCAGTACAAGCCAATCTATCAGCTGAAGCACCAAATTTTACCACAAAAACTGCATAAAAGTCCTGAAAAACTCGGCTTATACACGTTATAAGTTAATAGAGTTTTAGATGGTTGCCCCCCTCCCCCCGTTACTATGGCTTAACTGTTCATTAGACGAGACTTTCTTTTAAATGTCAGATCCTCAGTGAGTTGTTGCAAACACTGAATTCCATTCAGTTCATGTCTAGACCCCAGAAAGAGACCACAGCGACCGAGTTGATGAGTTCGTTTTCAAAGAGAGAAGACTGCCTGCTTTGCGTCCGATAAACAGTAATGATGGCAAGCACGTGACGAGTCTGCGCACGGAGCAGTGGTCCAGGCCGGTCTTTCCACAAGAGACTCCTCTCTGGGTTTTCATAAGACGTTTCCAAGTACATAGTCTCTGGACACATGAAATGTAAGCCTCTCAAACAATGTGAGGGCTGCCCTCTGGAATCAAAATACAATTATGTTTTAAAAGCTGTTTTTCAGGGACAAGCAGTTCATTCTGATAAGCTAGAAATATTTTTTTCAGGAAGCTTTTAAAATTCTATATCTTATTTAATTCTAAATCTATATTTACTTCTAAGTTTATATTTATTTTAAGACCTAACTCTCCATAAGGCCTTGGATCTAACCTCTTCTGTTCAAGTAATTCATTAATGTTGTTTTGAGGGCAGTAGTTTAGAACTTTACTTACAAATTACAACCCCCCCCCACACACAACACACACACACACAATTTGATTCTGTCCTATCAAATTATTTTGTCCTTAAACGTCAAACACTAGATTTATGCTTACCATGACTACTTAACAATATGAATAACTAATGAGGAATTTTGCGTTACTCAATATTTGAGAGTAAGTTCCTAGATAACATGAAATTATCACATTGAAGATTATTTTGGTAAAATAGCATACATGGTCTTTGATATTGCATTCTCGTATTATTTCCATTGTGTCTCACAGTGCAGATGTGGCACGAAGTCCTCTTCAATTATCCTCTTACTTCAATCTGCATGAAACATATCATGACATTATCATAGTCAAAGTACTTAATGGCGTTCTTCTTTTGGAGTTTGAATTCAGTAGGAGAGCTAAAATGTACCTCATGTGCCTACATTTGGATGTGCATAATGTCCAAAGTGGATGCCCTGGTTTCCTTGGGTCCCGTTCCAGTGACTGTGGGAATATCTCTCTCATCCTTCTCTGCTTCTGCATGCACGCGTGCTTTGACAGGCCTCCCGGGAATCACAACGGCAGCAGATGGTCTCTGCACAGTTCCCTCAAGCATAAAACAACATTTCTGTACTTGTTGTCAGGACCTTAAATTGCACAGTGTTCTATCTGATTATTTTCAAATTCTGGATTTGCCGCAGGGACTCAAGTGAAAAATATTTGCATAAAAGAATTGAGAGCACAAGCTGAATTAAAGTGGCAAACATTTGGGTTGAAATTAAACCCTACGTAAAAGTCACTTAAGGGTTTTTGGGTTTTTTGTGTTTTTTTTTTGCATTCATTGATTTTCTTTTTCCATGACTCCTGATAATATTAGGCAGTGTTTGTGGTGTGAATATAGATTCACCCAAATAAATAAATACTAGGTCTTTGCTCTCTTTTCCCAAATAGAACAATGCTTTAATGTGAAAATATTTTTCTTCTAATTTTGTGTATTCAAGTGGTAATTAAACTCTTTAAATTTTGTGTATTCAAGTGGCAATTAAGATGGGTACACAGCATATTATGTTAAATTGATATTCCATCTCACCATAGAAACCCAACACGAACGCGTTCCCAGAGTTACTCCTCAGTTCTTATAGAATAGGGCAGGTGAGATTTTTGAGTGTTGGAGAGTGTTTTTGTTCAAAGGAAACAGCCTACAAAGGTTGAAAAGAAAGATGTATAAGCCTATTGGGCTTAAACAGATTGTTTTATTTGAATTTCTACTTTACTCTCAATTTCTAGCATTTAACTTCTCACTCCCTCAAGGTACTTTAAAATGGGGTTACCATGTACACAAGTTTGGAATTTGACTACAAAAGTTAAATTATTTCCAGGAGAAAAGTAGGTTGTAAAGTACAAGTTTTAGGAATAAGGGAGACAGCGTGTGATGGGAATGTGAGCAGTGGGCATTTGCATTCTCGTTACCACATGCATTTTGATCTTGGCCTGCAGAGCCGTGCTCTAATTGTGTCTACATTACGCCGAAGAACTTGGTTTCTGAGTCATTGCCTTTTCACTGTACACGTGGGAATTATCTCAGTAAAACACACGCTTTTATGTGTCTTCATTAGTTTCTTCACATTACTGGGACTAACTTCAAACTTTTAAATTTGCACAAGGGAGTGGCTGAAAGAAGAGTGTATCACATAACTATTTGAGAGGCTTCACAGATAGAGTTTTGATTGTTAACGGACATAATCTGGACAGTATTTGATGGTCTGAAGGTTAGTGTAGACCAAGAACATTTAAGGAGATAAAGTAATGGCAGTCCTCTAAGTCTTTAAGGTACCGAGTGATTAGTTTATATGAATTTCAGACATTTTCTTTTTATCTTCGCTCATTCCTCACTATTTTCAATGAACATGGAATGGAATACTATTTATCCAGATCTGTGCTATTCAATATTTTAAACCTAAACCAAACCCACTGCCATCCGGCTGATTCAGACTGATTGTGACCCTGTAAGAGTTTCTGAGACTCTATCTTTTGTGGAGCAGACAGCTTCATCTTTCTTCCACAGAGTGACTGGTGGCTTTGAACCACCAGCTGCAATTAGAAGCTCAACGTCTAGCCCAGAGCACCACTATTCAATATTTTAGCCCCTGGCAATATATGTCTATATCAAGTTAGAATGTTTGAATGAAATGAAATTAAAATTGAGTTCCCTCATTACACTAAGAAGCCTGGTGGGTCAGTGGGTGGAACGTTTGGTTGCTAACCACAAAGTTGATCATGAGAACTGATCATATGGAGAAACGTGACCTTTCTATTCCCATAAATATTCAGTCTTAAAACCCAAAGAAGCATTTCTACTTTGTCCTCTAGAATTTTTGTGGGGTCAGAATTGACTCAGTGACAGTGGGCTTGGTTTTTTTAGGAAGGCGTTTTGGAAGGGTTTAGGTACCCTCACCGTTGTCCCTCCTAAAGACTGCAGTCCTTGATCTTCTTCAGCAAGTGCTTCAGGTCCTCCTCGGTTTCAGCAAGGCGAGTCGTGTCCTCTCCATATCACAGATTGTTACTAAGCCGCCTTCCAATCCTGATGCTGCGGCCAAGAGATAAAGGAAAAAAAGCACCACAATAGGCGCAAGACCTCTTAAGGGTATTGAAAAGCAAGCATATTATTTTGATGACTAAGGTGCCCCGATCCAAGACATGGTATTTTTCCTTGAGTCACATGCATGTCATAGTTGAATAAGGAGATGGGAGAAGAATCTATGCATTTGAATTGTGGTGCTGGAGATTATTGATAGTACCATTGACTGCCAAACTGATAAATTGATCTAGCTTGAAGAAAATAGGCCAGAGTGCTCCGCAGAGGCAAAGATGGTAAGATTTCATCGGACACGTTTTTTGCCATATTGTCAGTAGAGACCAGTCGCTGGAGAAGGAATCATGCTTGGTAAAGAGGACGGGCAGATAAAAGAAGGTCCTCGGAGAGATGGGCTGACCTAGTGGCTGCCACAGTGCGATCAAGCAGGATCAAGTGTGAAGAGGATGCCAGACCCGATAGTGTTCTGCTCATTCTTTTGTGCATAAGGTCATTATGAGTCAGAACCGTCTTGGTGGCACCACACAACAACAAATGGCCACAAACACATGACCAATGTGGCTTGCAGCTCCCATGTCAGAATGAATGTTTCCTTCATAGGAGATGATTAATAGTATTGGTCTAGATGTCAAATATGGAAGGTTTGGTTTTGTCCTTTCCAGAGAAATAACTTCAATACTACCAGCTAGTTAAGAGTTATTTTGTTTCTGATCCACAAGTCTAGTTATTATATTTTAATTCTTAACATATTTTAATTATCAATATCTAATTTCTATAGTGCAGAAATAGATGCCTTGAAGCATAAATTCATCGCCATCTTGAAGGACTTTCTGATGAAAATCAAGGCCTCCAGACCAGTCTGGATTTACAGGTCAATATAAAAGACTCACAACTTGACTAATAGGAAACACCGTGATAAACAGAAAGGTTAAAGTTATCAAGATTTCATCTTGCTTGGAGATCTACAATCAATGCATATGAAAGGAGTCATCAAGAAATTAAATGATTATTGTATTGGTCAAATCTGCTGCATCCGACCTCTTGAATGTATTGAAGAGCAAAGATATCAACTTGAGGACTAAGGCGTGCCTGAGGCAAGCCATGGTTTTGTCAAAGGCCTCGCCAACATGGGAAAGTTGGATCAAGTATAAGAAAAGCCACAGAAGAGTCAATGCACTTAAATAATGGTGCTAAGGAATATTGAAAGTACCCCGCATTTCCAGAAGAACAAATAAATCTATCTGGGAGCAAGTACTTTGCATGGGTTGTCACAGAGACCAGTCCCTGAAGAAGACATCTGATACCTCTTTATGTTGGGAACTCCACACACTTTACTCTTTGCTCTTCCTTCTTGGTGACCACAGGATTCTCTGGTGCTGCTTCTGAGATGACTCACTTTCTACCTAGTGAAATTACAAAATTGATGAATCTGCAAGTTAGAATCTTCTGTCCCTTATTTGCATGCTCAGACACAGTCATTCAGTGGGAGTTACAATGAGTACGGATTGAAGAGCCATATCAAGTAATGCCACCTCACCACATTGAGAAAATGAGGAACTAGACAGAAGCTGTGTTTCTGAGTTGAAAAGAGAGAGAGAATGGAGTTCAAGGATGCCAAACCGGTTAACAGTTATATGGCAGACGAGAAAGGTGGTAACTTCAGCAAGATTCTGGAGACCTATGAAGCTTTAGTCTTTGTTTGAGAACTCATTTGCATATACTTGAAAGGAAACCACCGAGTTCTAGTAAAAATCCAGTGGTAAGTAATCGGTTGATCAATTGTCATCATTCATGCAACTGGAACTCATATATCAAGCACAAAACATATACTGATTTGTTCCTTGAGACGCACATGGGTATTGTAATAGTTAATGTGCTTGGCTGCTAAAAACAACACCTACACCCTAACCCCAGACATCGGTGGCTATATTCTACCTACAGTTGCTTCAGAAAAAGGCCTGGTGTGATATATACAAAAAAAGTCAGCCATTGAAAATAATATGGAGCACAGTTCTGCTCTGATGTGCGAGTTTTCCATGATTTGAAATCAATTCAACAGAATTTTTTGTTTATATAGTTTTCTTACATGTATCCCTTCAGTGGGGCCTAATTTAGCACTAGGCTAAAAAATATTTTAGAAAATTTACGTAAATATTTATAAGTTGGCTGAGTCCAACAAATCCAGAGAATTTACCTGAACAATAGAACAGATACAAGTTATAAAAGGAATTTTAATAATCTAGTATCCAAAAATGGAATGTATATACTATTTAGTATTTGATAAAAATACAAGTCAAAAAAGAAGGCTATGATATGCTTAGTGCTAGGAAAACCCACATCAGTTCTCATGTCCCACAACACATCCCACAGATATTGCTCCTGTGGATGCTGCATGCATAAAGGGTTTGCGTCATAGCTGAGGAAATTGGGTCTTAGGAACTCCAAATGTTATTAGGCACTGCTAGCAAACCTGTGAAATATTTGTCCTGGAGGGAGACATTAGCTTTATTATATTGGCTAAAAAATAAATCTAGTATCTTCTCTGGAGGAAAATATCAACCATAGCTTCAAAGGCTATTTGTTATGCACACATCCTTATAAAGATAGTCTGGAGCAAATGCTGATATGAGTTATGCAAAAATACCACGTAGAATATTCTTTCAACATCTAGCATATAAGGCAGTAATAATATCTGTGTGATATAACTCAAATATTTATATTTTCCTGAGTTCATATACAAAAGGGTACCCCCCAAAAAAATCCAGAATGTTTTCCAAAGCTATATGTTTCAATTTTTTTACAAAACAATCTTATCACTTTCAAAGTACTCTCCATTATACTTAATACATTTCTCAATTCTGTGATTCCATTCTTAGAAACATTTTCAAACTCATCTGGTTGGATGGCTGATGGTACCACACTCATTTTTTTCTTCCCCTCTTCTAAACTATCAAATCACTGTCCTTTCATGTCCCTATTTATTTGCGGAAACAACAAGCAGATGCATGGAGTGAGGTCAGGTGAATCAGGTGTGTGTGGCGAGGGAGGCATGCCATTTTTTTTGCCAAAAATGGACACGCTGCGATGGCTGCCTGAACAGGTGCATTGTAGTAGTGGCAAAACCTGTTACCCATCTGCCACAAATTAGGCCTTTTTTCCACACTGTTAGGCAATCTTTTCAGAACCTCTAAATATGAAGCTTGATTAACAGTCTGACTTGGAATGAACTCCAAATGCACTATGCCACTCACCTCCACAAACAAAACAAATGAGCATCGCCTCGATCTTTGATTTCACTTACAAATTCTGTTTGGTCAAGGAGATGAGGGTACTATCCTCTGACTTGATTGATGTTTGCTTTTGGGGTTGTAAAAATAGCATCGTGTCTCATCACCTTAGGCAAAAAAAAGTCTGGGTCACTTCAGAGCTGTCCGTTCAAAGCCTGGTAAGGAACAAATTTTGCAATGACCCTCCTCACTTCCAAATCTGCCATTAAAATGTGCTGACCTGAGCTCCAAGATAGTCGAGATAATGTCCCCATCTCTCCAACGGCTCATCTTTGGTCTTTGAGCACAAGTGCATGGATTTTGCTGACATTTACATCCATTCGGGAAGTTGACAGATGTCCAGGATGAGGTTTGTCATCAATTGACATTTCCCCCTTTTTGAAGTAAAAAAACCACTAGTACACTGGAGTTTTCCCACCATAGCACTGTCCTTGTAAGCTGTGTCAAATGTTACAACAGTTTCTGTGGCATTTTCCCTAAAGCAAGAGCCAAAATTTCATAGCTGCCTACTGTTCTCTTAAATCAGCCATCACAAAAAAAATGAGGTTTAAGCAAAACTGCTTGGGTGCACTAACTCAGAGGGAGTCGCTTGATGCTCTCCTACTGAAAAATAATGTGTGCTATGAGAGCTCCACCCAGTGTAGCTTTTGGGGGGATACCCTGTCATTTTATATGGTTGTTTTTAATGATATATATATATATTTATACAGATAACATTTTTAAAATATGAAATTGTTATACTTTAATTAGAAAACACATTCTGGGAGGATTTCTGACAATATGGCACTGAGGTAAAAGGGTCGCATTGGGAACTCCGTGGTGATCATTGACCTTGGGGATCAGGAGGCTAAGGGGAGGGTACGGGGGTCCAATACCTATAATTAGCCCTCAAACCACCACGGAGCTCTGTTCTGACGCCTTCTCCACAGCACTATCCTGACCTGCTTCCACCCACATAGGCACAGCAGAGCTCCAGCTACTTGTTGCCTGGTGCTTGGGCTGTTCTAGCCAGCAGCTTGTTTGCACCATTCCTGGCCCCCATCTGCCCTCTGGGGTACTCTCTCCACTGCAGGCAACTCTGTCTGTCCTCTGAGGTGCTCTTGGCTGCCATGGGCTACTACTTCTGTGGTTTCCCATGTGATCAACCTGCACAGCACCACCCTTGTTGCCTGCAACTGTCCCACCCATGCTGCTTGAGAGGGCCACCTGATCTACCCTCCAAATCGGTCATCCCAGCTTTCTAGGGAGAGAGTAACACCTCGTGAAAAGGAGACTCAGTCCAATCCCACAGCATAACTGCCTACAGGCAGCCCTTAGAATCACTCTTACTAGCCTCCCAGAGAAAACTCAGGACTCCGGACTCTACCAAAATGACATGCAGACAAGAATCTGAAGCATCAGCCTCTACAAGAAAGCAAGGGAAGCAAAATGCATTGTTGGAGGAAGACCTGAACCTAACATCACTCTTAGAAGAAGCAAATGTTGAACCATCACAGAAAGAAATCTTCAGGATGCTCCTTAAATCATATGGGATATGAGGAAACCAATTCATAAAAAGGATAAAACAATATAAAAGATAGAGTCCACATACTGAAGGGAAATACATGAGCCAAGGGATGATGCAACCGAATCAAACAAGGTAATAGACCTCACAAAGAGCTAGAAAAGGTGAAAAACCATATCATTGATCTCAAAGATAACTAAACAGATTTTCAAAAACGGGAAAGGCAATCAAAGAAGGTGAATAAAGCCTGAGAACAATGAGTGATGCTATGAAGAGGAATAATATTTGATTAATTGGAATACCAGAACAAGACCTAGCAAATAAATCCACAGTCAAAATAGAAAGGGAACACCTGGAAGAACTCTTCCCCAAATTAATGAATGAAAATCAAACACTCATCCAGGAAGCAAAGAAGACACCAATAAGACTGGACACCAGGGAGAATTTACCTAGGCATATAGTAGTCAAATTATTCAACTTTAAGGAAAAGGGGAAAATCATAAGAGCAGCTAAAGTAAAAAAGGCAGTCACCTATATGGGAACTCAGAGAAGAATGGGATCAGATTTATCAGCAGACTCCATGAAGAAGAAGTGAGAGTGAAGTAGCATCTTCCAAAAGTTGAAAGAATAATACCAATCCAAGAATCCTCTATCCCACCCAACTATCTATCAAAGTAGAGGAAGAGGTAAGAGTTTTCCCGGACAATGGAAAACTCAGAATATACATAAAAGGAAATGCAGCGCTACAAAAAAATATTTCCAATTCACTTTGGACAGAAGACCAACATTTATTGAGCACAAATAGGAGGCCCCACATAGCACAACTCCATCCACAATCATTATACCACAAACAACCCCCCAAGATGATTTTGGCTTGATGGTAGATCCTCCACACACGTACACAACACACTGACAAAGCTAGGAAAACACCTAACACAAGAGATGAGATAACAATGAAGAATTCACTGATGGATGTAATATTTCTGAACATCAGTGGTCTGAACTCACCACTGAGGACAAAGGCTAGCAGACTGGATTAGGAAACAACCCATCTATCTGTTGTTGGCAAGAGATACACCTTAAACTTGCAGACAAAAATGGGTTGAGAATCAAAGGCTAGTGAAAAGTATATCAAGCAAAAGGCAGTTTAAAAAAAATCAGGAGTTGCAATCCTAATCTCTGAGAAAATTGATATCAAGATTCAAGTAATAACAAGAGATTAGGGTGGGCACTATATAATACTGAAGTAGATTAACAGCCAGCGAGCATAGTAAATATATACGTATCATAGTGAGATCCACGAAATCTGCCAATGCAATTCTTCAAAAGACAACAAACGAAATCACAGGGTTAAGAAACATAGTAGGTTATTTCAAAGCACTGCAATCCAAGAAATATAGCTCAATGGGAAAGAAATTTAACAAGGATTCTACAAAAGTAAACTCCACAATTTTGCAGTTCTACCTGATTTATATATCTCCACCCAAATGTCAAACAATTCACATGGTTTTCAAGTACACATGGTGTGTATTTGAAAATTGACCACCTATTGGGACACAAGTTGAGCCTGAGTAAATTAAAACATATGCAGATCACTCTGACCACAATTCCATAAAACGGGAAATCAGTAAAAGGAATATCAAAACAGAAAGGGCAAACACATGGAAGATGAACAACTTTCTTCTTCAAAATGACTGAGTACTGGCCCAAATTGGAGATGAAATTAGGACATTCTTAGAAATCAGTGAGAATGAGAACACAATGTACCAAAAGCTATGGGATACAGCATAAACAGTTATCAGAGGTCCCTTGATAGCGATAAATGCACATATGAAAAAGGGAGAGACTAATGGCCATATGCTACACCCCAAAACTTCAAGAAATTAGAACAAAGTCAATAGAATAATTTCTCAAATAGCAAAATAAAAGTAAAAAAAATCAGGTTCAGGATAAATGAGTGGGAAAACAAGAGAAAATGCAAAATATCAATGTAGTTAAAAGTTGGTTCTTCAAAAGGATTAACAGAATAGACCATTGGCAAACCTAACTCAAGAAAGGAAGGAGTACACATTAATTGCCAGGATAAAGGATGAAACGGGACATTACAATGGAGCCTAAAGAAATTAAAAGATTAATTACTTAGTACTACAAAGGTCTGTACTCCAATTGATACAACAACTTGGAAGACATGGACAGTTACTTTGAAAAACAATCCTGTCCCAGATTATTCCATATAGATGTCAAGAACCTGAACAGACCCATAGCAAAAGAAGAAATAGATAAGATTATAAAGGAACTACCATCAACCTACCTACCAGATGGCTTCACAGGAGAATTCTACCAAGCATTCAGGGCAGAGCTGACACCAATTGTGAACAAGCTCTTCCAGAGCATAGCACAGGATGATAAATTCCCAAACTCGTTCTATAAATTCCCAAACTCGTTTGATACTAAAAGTGGGCAAGGATGCTGCAAGAATAGAGAAATATAGACCAATATCTCTAATTAACATTGATGTAAAAATCCTCAACAAAACTTTGGCCAGTATAATACAATAGTATATAAACCTAAAAACTCATTATGACTAAGTGGGATTAATTCCAGGGATGGTTCAACATCCAAAAGTCCATTAATATTATCCATCACATTGACAAGAAAAAGAACCACCTGATAATATCAATAGATGCAGAAAATGCATTTGAAAATATTCAACACCCATTTCAATGACAACATTCAAGAAGATAGAATTGGAAGGAAATCACTTCAATATATTCAAGCTGTATATGAAAAACCAACAGCCAATGTAGTAGTCAAGGGAGAAAAGATAAAAACAATCCAACTGAAAATGGGGACTAGACCAAGGTGTCCCTTGTCCTCAATTTTATTCAACATTGTTCCGGAGGTCATAGCTAATAACATAAGGCAGTGAAAGGACATCAACGGTATTCATCTGGGGAAAGAAGAAGTGAAATTACCGTTATTTGCAGATGACATTCTATATATTGAAAAACCCCAAAGCTCCACAAGAAGAGTGCTGGGAGTGATTAAGGAATATGGTAGAGAAGCAACATACAAGATCAACAAGCAGAAATCAATTGGACTCTTATATACATCAGATAAGATCACAGAAAAGGAGATCAAGAAGGTAGTATTCCAAATAGCCAAGCATACACTGAGATTTCTAGTGATGTATCTGACCAAAAAAACCAAAAGATCTGTATGAGGAAAACTATAGAACATTACTACAAGAAACCCAAAGTGATCTTCATAAATGGAAGAATATATCATGCTCATAGATTGGAAAACTCATTATTGGATAGATGCCAATCTTACCCAAGGCATTATGTAAGTTCAATGCAATCACACAACAAATACCAGCACCTTTTTTCCAAATAAAGGGAAAAATTGGATACCAGCTTCTTATGTAAAAGAAAGGAGCCCAGAGTTAGCAAAGAACTCCTCAAGAAGAAGAATGAAGTTGGAGGGCTTGCATTGCTTGACTTACTTTAAAAACATATACAGCCACAGTTGTCAAAACAGCACGGTATACTGGTATCATGACAGATATTCAGACTAATGGGAAGGAACAGAAAATCCAGAAATAAAATTATCAGCATAGAGACAACTGATGTTCGATAAGGGCCCAACAACCATCAAATAGGATGTGGATGCCCTCTTGAACAAATGATGCTGGGAAGACTCAATATCTACCTACAGAAAAATGAAATAAGATCCTTACCTCACTCCACACTAAAAAACAAATTCAAGGTGGATCACAGATCTTGAGATAAAACCCCAACTATTAGGATGTTCAAGGAGAGAATTGGTGAAAACCTAAGAACCTTGGTGCAGGAAATACATAGGTTACCAATAGAGGAGGACACCCACACAGAGGACCCTAATATAGAGAAGTGGGACATGCTAAAGTTAGAACACCTGTGTCATAGAAAGGTTTCATAAAGAGAGTAAGGGAGCCCACAGAATGGAAAAAGATACTTGGCAAGCCTTGAGGGAGACGTTCCTGCTCAGAGCAGCTAGTTTACAGAGAGGACTGTAGGACCAGTACCAGTTTGAGACATGACGTCCCCAGCCTAGATCACTGCTTCAGAGGGCATCACTGAAGAGACAGTGCAAGGGGTGCTGCTGGCATGACCTCCCCCCAGGTGGGAAAACGAAGTGGCGAGTACAGCAGATCATCAACAAGAGCAATGCCATGAAGTCCCATGGAATCCGAAAATAGACTTCTGACACGGGGGGGAAGGGTGGGGGGAAGTGCTTGGCACCTCATGTGAACTGGTTGGGGACATTCACAAAAGTCAGCAGTTGGACCTGGAACTATGCATATGTTTGTTTTACCCATTTTTGATGTCTATCTATATAATATAGGTAAGATAAACAATCCTAAGGCGACAGCATTGGGACTGATGGTTCCAGGGGGGTTGGAGGGGATAGGAGAAAAGGTGGCAGGAGGAAGGGAGCGGTGAGCCAATAACATCAGGGAGAGGAGAATAGCAAGGGACCTATATTTGAGGGCAAGGAGGGGTAACATTCCTAGTGGTGTTTGACCAATTATTATAATGTATCTGAGAGGAATTTCTGAAAGGCGAATAATAGGTGAACATGATAGTGGGACAGGAGGAAAGAAAAAAATAGAGGAAAGAACTAAGAAGTAAAAATTATATATATATAGGTATAAATATTGGTATATATATAATTTGTTGGTATATATATAATTTGTCAGTATATAAAATTTGTTGGTATATGTATATATTTATATATATAATAAGGAAGCAGATAGGCATTGGACCTCTACTTAAATCTTACCTCAGTACAAGAGCGATTTGTTCTAATTTGTGGCAAGGCACAATACTCTGATTCCTCCCGTACACCTGAAGACAAAATGGGTGCATAAGCAAATGTGGTGAAGAAAGCTGATGGTGCCTGGATATTACAAGATATAACACCTGGCACCTTAAAGGCTTGAAGTTAAGCAAGCAGCCATCTAACAGGGAAACAAAAAAGACCACATGGAAGAAGCGCATCAACCTGTGTGATCATGAAGTGTCTAAGGGAAGAGGTACCAGATGTTCAAACACAAATCATCAAATTGATGTGAAGGAGCATGGACAAAGTGGAGACCAAAGCCCACCTGTAAGACAATTGGACAGTCCTTGATAGAAGGGCCAAACAGTAGGGATAATATATCCAGGGTACAGTGCAGCATGGATGAATACATAACTATCCTCTAGTTCTGTAATATTTCTTCCTCTTACTATTATGGTCTTAGTTTTACCTCATTAATCCTACTAGACCTGCATATGTTCATTTCTATAATTAAGATAGTTCAATGCATGAAATCCAAGATAGATAAACCCTTCAGAAATAGTAATGGGATCAAGGATTCTCTTAGGGTATGGGAAGAGGCGGGGAAGGGGAGAGGGGGAACTGAAAGCAGTGTTTGAGGGGAACAAACAACAGAATGATAGGTGAATGGGTATGTTGGATGGTGTAAGATATGGCAAAATTATCATCTCTAATATATTAAGGGTTTATGGGGATGAGGGTGGAGATAAAGGAGAGCTGTATCAGAGTTCAAGAAGAAAGAAAATGTCTAAAATATGATGGCAGCATTGTGCAACTATGCTTGTTCTAATGGAAGTATGGATTGTTATAAAATCTGTAAGAGCTCTTAATAGAAGATTAATTTTAAAAAGAAAAATACATTCAATGAATATATTTTTAATTAAATTGTATTGACATATAATTAATGTATAATACAATTCAATAGTTAAACCACATTGAAAGGAGTTGTGATATCACGATGATAATCAATTTTATTATGACAAGTTTATAAAACATAAAATAAGCAATTTTTATCAGTGTCTCCATTTGGCATAGGTAATAGCATACGAGAGTAGTAGATTGCATTACCAGTGCTTTCTACTGTTGCTCTAGTGAGATTTGGAAATGTTAACGTGGTAAGAATTTAAGAGATATTATAACCCATAAATCTGGCTTGCAGGTTAAAAGTTAAGATAGATTTTGTTATGCCCAAGTTATTCATAAATGGTTGCTGTTCAAATAGCTAATTCAATTCTCATATTTCTTAAGTTTCACCCATTATATTGGCTTAAAAACATGTAACTGTTATACAACCCACCCCAAGTCAAGCATGAAACTGAGTTTGAAGAAGGTTTCTTCGAAGTGGAAGTAATAAGGGTTGTTATTAGCATAAAATGTTATCATATATTCTCATCATTATAAAAGCCTGTATTTAACCTTTTTGTGTTTATAGAGAACCCAAGTCAAGTGAAACTTCGTTCTGAGACATAACTATTTAGATAGCTGAAGTTTTAAGGAGAATGTTCCTATTAAGTCCTAGCATTTAGTATGCTCTACAAAACAGGAAAATAAAATAAGGACAAAACACTTATCACATATCCTCTGTTGTTTTTGATTGATGTAAACAGCCACAACTACAAATTGTGGGTTACAAATTTTTTTTTCTAGTGGCGAGTGATAGTGAGTGGATTCATGAAGTTTTAGAGAAAAATTATTACACCTACTCCTCACTTATTGACTAACTCATTAAAAAAGTTTCACAGTTATGACCAGTAAAAACATCTGTTATCCTACTTGAAAAGATAAAGTTTAGGGTCAACTTGACTGGGTCAGGAAACTTGCTCACTTCCACAACTGTGTGAGTTATTTTCTTGATTTAGACCTGCCTCTCTATACACATACGTATCCTTTGCTGGTTGCGCTCCCTTAAGGAATCCAATTTAATACACTATTGTCTATGAATTAATATACATCACAATATGTATAACAACTGGCAGTAGTGAATGCTGAGGTAAAAGCAAGAGTAATGTTGTCTGTAATGGTTAAGGATATGCGTTATCTTGACAGGGCGATTGTTTCAGCGGTTTGACAGTTTGGCAGCTATGTAATGATGTAATTATCCTTCATTTTGTGATCTGATGAGATCATCCTTTATTTTATATAATGTTGATTTTTCATAAATACCAGGTCTTTGGAATTTTACCATGTCAATGACTGTATTAACCTTCAAAGATCATGATATGGCTTGTGTGCAAAGTTCTAAAATCAATAGGACACTAATATCAAATACTTCCTCTCTGTATGAATTATAATAGCACCTATCTATTACATCATTTCATTTTTGTCCAGGAATTGGTGAGTATTCATACACATTTTTACCTTAATTAATAGTCATAGAATTATTTCCAGATGAAAGATATAGTCTCTTTTTACAGTTAATGAAACAAACACAGTGCAGTTATATGACTTACTTCAAGTTGTCTAAATTTCCAGAGCCAGGAGTTGACTACATGATAGATGGACTTCAATACTATGCCTTTTAAACTATGCTAAACAGTCTTCTTGTATGTTAATAGTGTATAGTCGGTAAAATATGATCCAAAGGCCAAATCCTAGTGCAGTACAAATTTTTAGAAATAAAATTGTATTATTATATTGTCCTTCACATTCATTATTGTGTATGGTTGCTCAGTTGTTACAGTGGCAGAGAAGATCGAGACCATATGGCATGCAATGCTGAAAATATTTGCTAATTATCTCTTGACAGGAAAAGATTGAGAGTCTCCGCTGATACTTGTTTGTCATCCAATGCAAAGCAAATGTATGTGATAATATGAGAATGGATGTGATAAAATGCTCTACATTATCTCTTGAAGCATAAATGTCACAGAAGTTATTTTGGAGAGAACTAGTGAGTGTAGTATGGAAGGTTTATAGTCCAGAGCAGTATTGGACAAGTCTTGCCACTTGGGAAGTGACAGAACGAGGCAAGGGGGCTGCAAAGCAGGTACACACCATTGTTCCTGGATTGTGGGCTACAGTACAAATTATTTTCATTGCCAAGGGGACACCGGATACTTTTTGTTGTTGTTCAGAAAAGGGAACAGTAGGCCCAAAACATTTAGGAACGAATGCACCAGAGAATAGGACAGAATAAGGAGACCCACCTTGGTGATTGTCTGCCACGCTAAGCACAGCTAAATTCTAAGAGCTGGCATGCCATGATACATACCAAAGCCGCTTCATACTTTGTTGAGCAAGATGAAGATGTTGACAGATAAGCCAAACCCTTTGCTATGAAGTTTATTCGGATTGATAGAAACCCTCTGTGGGGATTCCACTGTTATATTTCTTTATGATAGGCAGCTGAAAACCTCATTTTTCTTTCATGGAGCAGGTAGTGGGTTTGAGCAACTGAACTTGAGGTTATCAGTCCAATGCTTGCCTAATTAGTGTCACCAGGGAACAATATGTTGACCATTAATCAAACCAGAATGAAACTCACTGCTATCAGTTTCATGCTGATCCACAGTGACCCTATAGGACTGCCTTTGTGTGTTCTTTCTCTCTGGGAGAAGCTGGTGAGTTTCAACTGCCAACTTTTCAGGATTGCAGGCCAATGTATAACCACTATGTCACCAAGACTCCTTTTAGAAATATTTAGCAACTTAATTATCTTGAATATCAATAATATTAATTATGGTATCAGACCAAAGAGCACCTGGTTATTTTGAATAGAGATATTTCAGTAAGGGAAAAATACGATGCTTATGAAAAAGCAGAGTATTTCCATAGCTTCCTAAGAGACGATATTATTTCATCAAGAAGAAGAAGAATGTGGCAGTCCGTAAATACATTTTCTGTTTAGTCTCCAGATAGTGGATGTCTTACCTGAAGAGCATAAAATCTGTGCTGGACTTCAGTGAGCATCCGCTTGTAAACTTTGGTTGAAAGCATAAGTCCTCTCCTTCTCTCCTGAGTAATGGGGAAACTACGAGGAAAATACGAACTCTAGCATTGTATTTTACAGTAAGGGATTAATTAAAATAGCACATCAAATTGAAGTGATTATATGGAATGTCACAGTTACGCTCTTAGCTCTCTACTGGAGCAAGATAATGAAAATTATAGAATTCCAATTAAAAAATCATTTTATTGGGGGATCTTGCAGCTATTATAAAATTTCATACATCAATTGTATCAAGCATATTTGTACATATGTAGCTGTCATCATTTTCTAAAAATTTACTTTCTATTTGAGCCCTTGTTATCAGCTTCTCTTTTTTCCCTCCCCGCTAGAATTATAATTCTTTAGACTTCTAAAATAAAAACAAACAAAAGACTTTAAAAACCAGCAACCATAAAATAGCAAAAAATGATGGTTTTACTCTTACAAAATTTCACTTTTATTTCTTGACATATGCCGTGAATCATGAATTCATTGCTATTTCTCTTTGCCAAGCATGATAAAAATTGTATTTATGAAACTTAGAAAGAAAAATAAGGTATTCTACTGCAAGTGGAACACAGGCAATCCAAAGATCAAAAAGTTTCATTCATCAATTCACTTATACAAAGATCTTCTAAGAAAAATGGGTACTGAGTAAGTGAGAAAGGTCATAAAGTAGATATAGTCAAGAGTTTATAAATGTCTTACCTAATTTGTTTGGAAGAGAGTGGTATAGTTTAGACAGGTTGGGCTGCCAAATGCAAGGTCAGCAGTTCAGGATCACCAGCCACTATGAGGGTGAAAGATGAGGATTTCTACTCCCGTAACGAATGACACTCTCAGAAACCTACAGGGGCAGCTTTACTCTGTGCCATAGGATTGCTTTCAGGTGGAATTGACTCGATCCAGTGAGGTTGTTTTGGGTTTTAGGAACTACAAAAGTTCTACATAGAATAAAAAGATGGTTGCATAGACATTGGGAAATGAGGAGCATTGAAAGTTAACTAAAGGTAGAATTCAGATGATTTAAACTGAAGAAAGAGAAAAAAGATGGAAACGATTTTATCACTGAATGTCTTGGGGCGGGGGTGGGGGATGATTGCAATAAGTTTTTGTATGCGCACATTGCACTGTGGATATATGATGTAATTCTCCATATTCAATGCACCTGGGTTAGAGTTTTAATTTATTCATTTATCATGTTTGTGTCCATTGTTTCATATTTATTTATACACAATGGAAAAATATGCTTTTGAACAACAATAACATATTGATTTACACGTTACAATGAGTGCAAAGAAGACAAAGTGCTCATTACTGTGAAGGCAGTGTTTTAATGATGCTGTGGAATAATCCTTGAAAGAATGAAATATGAGATTCTCTGAAGATTGTGCAGGAAGAATTATCCAGTAGAAGATCTAGAGATAGATGGAAAGATTATTGGTGCTCTCAATATGAGCAGATTTTTGTTTTTACCAGTTTCATAAGCATAAAATTCATGTGTCATAAAATTAATCAATTTAAACATATTAAAAGAGTTGTACACTTATTAGTACAAATTTAGAACATTTTCTTCATTCTTTTACTTATTATTATTAGATGTGCTTATCTCACCAACCTCCAATACCATAACCTCCAGTTACTGTCTTTCTAGTTTTACTTACTTATTCTAGATTCCACATGAAGAAAAACATACAGAACTTCTTCCCCCCAAAACAGTTAACAAAATGTAACAGAGAAAAATCTCAATAGAAAAGAAAGCAGAAAATAATAAAAACAACAAATTCAAAATGGGTCAAATGGGAGAAAAAAATAATAGGGTATTAAATTTTAAACTAACTAGGTCTTCCATCTGCAATTTATCAAACATGCAATCAAGATGCATTGATAATTATTGGTGATTAGAGTGCCAAAGTTGGAAACAGAAGGAATAACGGTTGGAAAATATGATCTTTTTGAAAGAAACCAAGCAGGAGAATATATGATTGAATTTTTTAAGCCCAACGATTTTTTCATAGTGAGTATCTTTCCTTCAGATACCATTTATTCAAGAGCAACACAAATAGGGACTGACTATACAGATGAACTACTCCAGAAGGAATCCACGGAAATCCAATGGACCACATCTGTGGGAAGAGCTGATGAAGAAGCTCAATATCAGCAACTGAAAAACAGGCCAGGGAGTGACTCTGGAACTGACCATCAATTGTTCCTATGTAAGTAAGTTGAAGTTGTTGCTGAAGAAAATTAAAACAAACCCACTAGAGAGCCAACATATGACCTTGAGTCTATATCACCTGACCTTCAATAACATCTCAAGGATAGATTTGACTCCTTAAACATCAATGATTGAAGACCTGAAGAGCTGTGGGATGACATCAAGAACATCATTCTCTTATCATGAAGCACTTTAATATTCCATCCTAGCGAGTGCTGGATACAACCATTACTGAGGAGAAATAGGCACTTAATCTCATTGAATATCTTTTATAGGTAATGATGTTCTTTCTTATTGATTTGAAGCTTATTTATCTGTGGCTTTAGAAAATCTGATTATTATGCATTGCGCTTTGGATTTCTTCTCTTTAGAATTATCCCACTTGGAATTTGTTGAACATTTCACATATGAAGAGTCATGTCTTTTGTCAAATTTTAAAAGGTTTTGGTCATCATTTTTCAAATATTCTTTCTGACCCTTTCTCTTATCTGGAACTGATGGTTATATTGCTCTCTTGATGACATTCCACAGGTTTCATGTGCTCTGTGTACTTTATTCCTTCTTTCTCTTTGTTTTCAGCACAATAGCTCTTTTTATTGGCTATTTTAAGAGATGAGAGTAAAAATTGAAATTCAGTGAGTTGTCTTTGAATCTAATCAGGGCAGAAATGATTATGGTAACAATTTCCAGGTGCAGGAAAAGGGACGGTAGAATAGGAAATGAGCTCATATCCCCATCAGTCAGGGTTGTCTCTGGACATGCTGCAGCACATTAGGGCCTTGGACTTGAATTTCAATACTGTGGCTCTCCACACACCAAACCATGGCTTGCAGCTGCCTTCTCCAGGGATTCAGTCCACTTCTGTGACTTTGACTCTGCCGGGAGGAGGTGAAACCCTACTTCCGTTGATTGAGGATGTGGGTGTCTAGATGGCAAAGAAGTTCAATGGATGGACTGTGGTGCTGTAGATAAACACCTCCCTGTCTTCATTCTGGTCAAAAGACCAGTGGAGTCAGAAAAGTTTCCATGAATTTCCACATGGTCCGCAAAGGAATCTCTCTGCCCGGTTTCTGCGAGTCAGTGCTCCGTATCGTCCAGTGATCTAGCCCTGAAACAATAGAGCAAGTTCTTTTCGTGTGACTCCTCCTGTGTGAACTTTTCCACCGTCCTGGCTTAAAACGTGTTGGTTATTTCATCTGCTGCCTGCAACCTGCTGTTGAGCACCTTCAGTGATATTTTAAAATTCTCACTATGGTAATTTTCAGCTCGAGTATTTGTATTTGAGTCTTTAAAAATACTATGTCTTTGTTGAAATTCTCATTTTGTTTCTCATTCTGTATTATTATTCTTGTTATCAGGGTCCCCCCACCCCTTTTGAAGAATCCATTTAAAAAATTTTTGCAGCATCCATTTCCGATCATGTGGAAAAGTGGTTTCCTTCAGTTCGTTTGTCATTGAGTTCTTCGTGTGGGCTGTCATTGAGTTCTCTGAGCATACTTAATATTGTTGCTTTAAAGTTTTCACTTAGCACCGCCGCATCTATCTTGTCTCAGGGGTGGGTTCTGTCACTATATGCTTTTGATTGAAGTATCCCTTTTTACTTTTGCGTACATGGTCATTTTTTGTTGCAACTGAAATCTTTGGTACAATAGAATGGTTACTCTGCAAATTTGATTCTTTCATTTCACCAAGATTTGCCTTTCTTCTTTTATTTCTTCTTCTTCTCCCCATTCTCTTCTTCTTCCTTAATTGTTGCAGGCTGTGATTGTCTACCATAATACCAGTCCCCCTTTCTGGGAGTGTCAGTTTTTATTGTTTTAATATAAATCTCTTGACTGGCTAAGGCAGCTGCACCCTGGTGCGACCATCAGAAAGCAAGAGACCTGAGAACCAGAAAGGCGAGGCTCAGTGAGCCATTTATTCCTCTGCCCTTCAATTAACCTCACCTGTGTTTATTGGCCAGGTTGGCACAATAAACTACCTCAATTTGCATTTGTTTTCTCAAGCTTCTTGCTGCCCTTCTTCTTTAATTGAAGAAATATCCTTTCTCTTATTTAAATCCAATCTTTGTACCTGTGTCCTGAATCCCATCTCCTTTACATATATGCATGCATTGTATCCTATCCATGACTTCTGCAACACCTCTAACTTTAAGGGCTCAATTGCAGGAGTCATAAAGCTAAGCATCTGCTCTGAGGCTTTTGTTTACTATCTCCCAGAAGGAGGCTTAGGGTCAAGGTGTTCATTTCAGAGTTCCAGGTGTAAGATCAGAGGAGTGGAGAAGGGGTGTCAGGTAGAAGAACAACCAATGAAATGGGCGCATTGCAACTGTGACTTGGTGGCTGTCAGGCTTGGAATAAGAAATTGGTGTCTAACATAATCCTTAGAATCATTCCATTTAGAGGGACTCATTAATAATATGAGGAGTTTTATGACCTCTTTCCCAGTAAAACTTGTGAAATGATTAAAGAAATAAAGATGAACCATTTAAGGTCCCTGGAAACAGGGCATTGGACACCCAGCAATGAGAAACCACCTACTCAAGGAAATCTCCTAAAACTCAGTGAAAACAGGAAGCTTCATATAGTTGAACTGTAGCCTGGTTCCTTGCTCGTGTGGTGGAAAGTATTCCAGATTGCCGCAAACACTTGGTTCGGCTCGGCTCGGCGGTCCCTCAGCTCTGTGTCAGGAGAATAGCTTCTCAAGAGAGGCAGGACATGAGCCACTTCTCACCTTGCCTTGAGTTTGCTGTTATTAATGTTAAATTCCAGGTTAATGAAACCAAGAGATGAAGGGTCCTTTCTCCTGCCACCCCCACTTCTGGGGCAGAGGCTTTACCACAGTTACAGATCTTCTGGGATACCGGTGCTGCAATTACTTTTGCTCCAGATTGTGATGTGCTTTGATGCCAAGAGAAGATATTGAGGAGACCCGAGACTTCTAGTCCCCACAACAAGCACTCAGTGCTTAAGTAGGAGTGACAGGAATAGAGTGTTGCAGTATTAAAATGGTGCTTTAGAGTCCTGGCTCAGAGATTTTTCCTAGAGAGAGAAGCAGACTGTAAAAGACAGCTCCTGATTGCTCCTCAAGGGAGCTGAGGAGAAACCACATGCAGAGAAGTTCAGGTCTAGTGGTAGTCTTCAAACAGAGGATGCTGCTGGGAAGGCAACTGGGAGGAGGCTGGTAGAGGCAATGCATGTGCAGGCTAAATTATGGGCTGACAAGTGATGGATACTAGAAACACCAGTATTTCACTAGTACTGAAGATCTAGTACTTCAGTATGAATTGCACATGATATAGATAAGTGTGTATATATACACACCCACCCATATATATATACACACACATATATATACCCTCACAATTGGCCCAATAAATAACATTATGATAAACAAAAGAAAATACCAAAAACATCAAGGATTTTATTCTTAAATCCACAGTCAATGCCCATGGAGGCAAAAGCCAAGAAATCAAACCATATATTACATTGAATGAATTTGATACACAAGATCCTCTTTAATGTAAAAAGTGCTGATTTCAAAGAGTTCAAGATGAAAGTCTTGAAACTGGTAGAGCTAGCAATCATAAAATTATGCTTTATCTATCTGAATTATGGATTGTTATCTGTAAGAACTCCCAATAAAATGATGAATAAAATAAAGAGTTATAAAGCAACGATGTCACCATAAGGACTATGGTGCATCTGACTGGTACCACAGTGTTTTCAGTCACCTCACGTGCATGTGAAAGCCAGACATAAGGAAAATTGATGTATTAATGCCTTTGAATTATGATGCTGACAAAGAATATTGAAAGTGCCCTGGACGGCCAGAAGTATCACCAGAATATTTCTTAAAAGTGAGCGTGTTGAGATTTCATTTCATGAACACATTGAAAATACTATCAGAAGGAACCAACTTCTGGAGAAGGACCTGATGCTCAGAGAAGTGGGGACTTATGAAGAGGAGATGGATCCGGGGTTCCACCATCTTTCTATTGATCAGGTAGACACGGCCTTAGAGATGCCACTGGAACATCACAGTGACTTGAAGGAGAACCTCAAGTCCGGTTCAAACTGGAGTGGGTGATGGTGGTACTGGAAAAACGACATTTGGGAAGCATCATCTGACTGGTGAATTTGAGAAGGAGAATGTAGCCATGGTGACATAGTGAGTACATATTTGTCTGTGATCTGAAAGTTCAGTAGTTCAAAACCACCAGCTGCTACAAGGGAGAAAGATGGGGTTTTCTACCCCCATAAACAGTTCAAGTCTTAGAAACTAACAGGGCAGTTCTACCCTGTCCTATAGGGTCACTATGAACCAGTATTGAATTGATGGCAGTGAGTATATTTTTGTGTATTTGATAAAGGTGCCATGGGTGTTGAAGTCTATTCCCTTGTGTTTCATAGTAAGAGAGAACCTATTTAATTAGCATGTGGGATACACCTGGTCAAGAGAAATTTGGAGGACTGAGAGATATAGCTATTTGTCAAAATATAAACTGTGTGCTATTGCAATGTTTGAGGTAACTTCAATATTTACTTACAAAAAGGTGCCTAATTGGCATAGGGATCTGGTTTGAGTATGTGAAAGTGTCCTCTTTGTGTTGTGTGGCAAGAAAGTAGGCATTAATTAGAGGAAAGTGAAGGCCAAATCCATTAACTTCCACCAGAAGGAGAATCTTCAGTATTATGACTTTTTTTGGCCGTAAGTAATCACAATGTTGAAAAGCATTCATTCCTTTGGCTTGCTAGAGAACGTGTTATCGATCCTAAATTGGAGTTTCTTGCTGTGTCTGCTCTGACCCCACCAAAGGTTGCTACAAACTCAGCTTTGGCAGCACAAGATGAGCATGACTTAAAAACTGTGCAGACAACTGCTCTCCCTGACGAGGAGGATGACCTATGAGAAAAGGAAGCTGGAGCCCAGTCAGAAGTCTAGTTTTATTGACAGGTGTCCTGTCAGTGGTGCATCGTGTTACAGTCAAGCAGAACATGTTAGTCTTTGGGATGCTGAAGGAGAGGAATGGGCTTCAGAGTGAATGTGGCAGTTAAAAACCCTCATGGTTTTGGACCCACATATCTAGCTGTTTGGGAATGCAGTTTCTTCTTTCTTTCTTGAATTTCAAGTACAAGACTGCTACCAGCATGTGGGAAACAGATTTCTCCCAAGTTGTCTCCCCCCAATATATGCCTAACTTTGCTGCTTGCTACACATGGTTGATGACTCCACTTGGAAGTTAACAGAAGTAGGTCAGGGGTTATTCTCCCTAAGGGTTATCACCCATCCAGAGCAAGCAGACACCACTGTGTATCCCGCAACAAGTAGGACCCACTCCCTTCTGATAAGGATAGTAAAGTGTTTCCCCAAAAGAAAACTCAGGGATGTCAAGCCCACTCAAGGGTGACCAAGGTTAGGCCGCCATCATGAGCCAAGGGTCCATCCTTCTTGTCACACGTATACCTCTCGTGCCTCCCCTCCCTATGTGCATGCCCCTAGCTCATCCCCTTCCTGTTATGCTTATGCCTGTGGTATATCCCCTCCTATTGCTTGTATTGCCTATTGTGCAGCCCTTTCCTGTGACACGTGGTTACCTATAATCATGCCCCCTCAGTAGATCTAAGCCTAGGTTAGTAATCAAGTTCACCACCTGCTCATGTTCCCTCCCCTGCTGTCAGCTCACACTGTGTGCGGACCTGACTGGTAAGATCATGGCCATCCAGGAGGTAAGCATGCTACCATGAAATGTGTCTGACTTCTTTATTTCACTCTCCTCTATTTCTCCTTATTCTCTATGACTCTATTGTCATCTTTATATATCTCAGCTGTACAATTGTGCTTACCGGACCCGTGATGATTTGTTAGGGGCTCTCTCCCCTCACACCATCATATGACAATGTTTAAGTGACATTTGTGTGTTAACTGTTATTCCCATTCCTTGTTGTTTACAACCAAATTTTTATTTCAATATCTGAAAGCAACAACAGCAACAAAGACATCAGCGATTGTGATGATGGTACAGGACTGGACAATGTTTCCTTTTGTTGTCCGTGTGGTCACAATGAGTCAGAATAGACTGGTAGGCACCAGACGACATAATCACTTGCTGCGCATGTTCCCTCCCTTATAGAAACTTCTCTTTTTTGCTTGCATTTTGCTTTATCTTAAGCCAAAGCCCCAACCCACTGTCAGTGAAGTGAATCCAGTGCAGAGCGACCATACATAGGGTTTCTGAGACTGTCACTCTTTTTTTTTAAACGTTTTATTAGGGGCTCATACAACTCTTATCACAATCCATACATACATCAATTGGGTAAAGCACCCTTGTACATTCATTGCCCTCATTATTTTCAAATTATTTGCTCTCCACTTAAACTCTTGGCATCAGGTCCCATTTTTTCCCCTCCCTCCCTGCTTTCCCCACCCTCATGAACCCTTGATAATTTATAAATTATTATTTTGTCATATCTTGCCCTGTCCAACATCTCCCTTCACCCCCTTCTCTGTTGTCCGTCCCCCAGGGAGGAGGTCACATGTAGATCCTTATAATCGGTTCCCTCTTTCCAACCCACTCTCCCTCTACCCTCCCAGTATCACCATTCATACTCCTGGTCCTGAAGGCATCATCTGTCCTGGATTCCCTGTGCCTCCAGCTCCCATCTTTACCAGTGAGACTGTCACTCTTAATAGGAGTATAGGCTCATTCCCCCCCCCCCACCCCCCCCATTGAATGTCTAGGGCATTTGAACCACCAACCTTGTAGTTAACAGCCTAATGCCTAATCCAATAGTGCCACTAAGACTCTTTGTTTTATCACGTATAACTCAAAGTATGGACTCTCACTTTACATGACTTGGCCAGGACAGAGGGCAATAGTTATGTTATTTATCTTGGTTGGCTCTTATGTTTATATTTTTTTCAGCAATTACCATTTAGAATAACTTGCATTCTCTTTCCTTCATACCTAGACATAGAATAGTAGATTCCATACTAAGAGTTAACTTTCAATGATCTCTGTGACAAATCTTAAATTTAAGCTGACAGCCTCTTGCTGATGAAGTAGTGACTGAACCACGGTTCCCTCTGTCAGGGTGAGGCATGTGTTGAGGCTAGAAAATCATATGTATTATGATTGTTCACTTAGTGCACATGAACATTTATTTGATGCTAAGATATCATTAATGAAAGTCAGTGAAATGTAATTGATGTTTAAAAGTGCTGTCATTGAAAACATCTGTGCATACATTTTAATATCTATTTATTAGATTGTCTAGATGAAATCAACTATATAATGCAACTCCTTTTGATCCTTAAATGACCATTTATAAATATACTATTTGTACAGGAAAAATAATATCCCTCAGCACCACAATTTTGAAAGATGTGCCATAAGGAGCAACTAATCGATCAGAATGCACATTTTATAGCACATCAGTCAGTGTTTGTCCTTGGCTTCTCTTGGTCCATTGGTTCCACACCTGTGACTAGCAAGTTGAACAGCAGGCAGTGTGCAATGTCAGCTTACTGTGCAAGGCTCTTTTCTCCGTGGGAAGAAGAAGACTGTGTGTTCCTTCAAAGTGATGAGCAGACTGGTTTTTAGCATTTTGACCTTCCCGTTTGGATGAGATAGCAAGTTGTGCATAAGTCATCACACTGAGTGCTGAATGGTCAAAGCTGCTGTTAATAAGAAATAGAGTAAAACCAAAATAACATTAAAGCTACGAAACAAAATAAAATGAAGACACCACTACAGTTGAGGGTGAATATTTATTTTAGAGGAATTGTAAGACATTTTCAGGTCTGTTATCAATTAGCATGGTTAAATTTGGGGACTCTGCCTCACAGCAGGAGTAAAAAAGGTTTAGATGACTGAAACCAGTTTAGCCTTCAATAAAGAAACTCCATATGAGAAATTTTGCTTGATCAAATATGGTATCATTTTTAAAGACATTTATGTAACTTCTAACTTTCTAGATATTTAACACAGATGCTTAAATAGCAGTCAATAGAGGTTTAAAAATTTATCAAGAACAGTTAAAATGTAAAAGTGATGTGATTTTTTAAAAGGCAAAATTTTAGCTTAATGTTTTAACACTTTACATTTCCATCTTAAAAAGTAAATAATGAGAAGTAGAGCATGCATCCAAAATGAAAATATACAGACACGTTGACATTTCAGGTGTAATAGATATTTCTGTGAAAGGCTGAGGATATTGAAATTTAAGACTTCCAGATGATTACCATAGTACTATTTAAATTTATGGTGATTTGGCTAGAGTAAAATGCATTTTTCATAAAAACAAATGATATATATAAATAAAATAATACTCAGATTTGGCCATCGTTGCCTTAACCTTTCATATTAGTAAACAGAAAAATAAAGCATGACAAGAAATACATTTATGTAAAATTTTTTTTCTTAAATGTTAACATCTCTCACATATGTAAATTTAAAATGTTCAGGATTGGCTGACCAAAAAGAAATCTCCAAATATAAATAGATAAGTAGGTAAGGTCCCCCTTTTCTTGTATTTCAGTTTGAAATTATTTTTATTGTTGTTGCTTTGATTTAACATTTGTAATTTTAGCATCATAAGCACACAAACTTTGATTAACAGCAAACAAATTTGAAAATAGTCTAATGTGCCTTAATTTGCAGGGTTGTTTATGAAAGTTTTATTGTTATTATTTTCTGTTTCTTTATTGTCAATGAAGGAAAGAAGTCTTTACATACAAAATTTGCTAAAAGTCACTTGCTTGGTTTTTATTTTCAGTTTATCCAAGGGAAGATTGAATCCAATTTCGATAAATAAACAGCAGGTCTGTACCTTAAAACCTATATCTTTTAGTCAAACCTAAGAAGATTTTCATGTATCTAGTTATATGAAACTCATGTACTATCAATTCTATTTTTGTTTGGCCTGGGTTTGTGACATTCAAATGAGAAGCAGAGTATAGAGACTACACTCTCCTAACCGTACTACTATCAGGATCTTTGTAGCTTCCAGTCCTTTGTCATTGCATTCCAAGGTTACATTTGGAATCTACACTGACAGGAGGTACCCAGATGGTGCATTTTAACAAGGTGCTCCTAGCTGCTTTCATTCCTCTTCTTAGCACTCTCTGCTAACAGCCTCAGAACGGATGTAGAAATAGCAGATAGAAGTAATAAGAGAGGAAGTCCATGGCCAAGTTTCGAATTGTTTGACAGAAACAAAAGATTTGACCAATTTTATTTACTCACTCTGTACTTATCTACCCAGGGAGTGGGGAGGGGGTCCAGGCACGCTAAAGAAACACACACACACACACACACACACACACACACACACATGCACACTTGCTTTTAACTGTTAGTCCTGCTGGAACCTTTGCTCAGTTTCTGGAAGAAAGAATGAGCGATCTCATTCTATTTTAGTGGGAATTCCTCAAAGATTACTGCCACATATTGACTGTCAGCCCCTACTTATGCAGCGATATGCTTTCCTTCCCCTTCTAGTTCACTCTATTTATATGGAGATGTTAAAAGAGGCCTCATAAGGGACAATTCCTGGAGAATTCACATTGTAAAACCAAACTGATCTTGTTACTTTCTGTGTATTTTGAAAACAAAATTTCTTTAATGCTATCTCAACTTTATACTTCTTTCTAATGTTTTCCCCAAAGGCCTAATTATAAATCCCACCATATCTCTTCTGAGCAGTCGTAGTGCTTAAAGTCTGCCAGAGTTTGTTAGTGCTTCTTTTCTGAACAGAAGCTGTGTCTTCCTATGTCATTTTTGCTAGTACGATGAATATAAATTAGGCCTTGCACTCAAGTTATTTAGTGGACTCATTCTTAAATGCTTTTAAAAAATGTAAACGTCTCTTTATGCTTGTTGATACTATCACCTACAATCTGTAAAGCTTAAGATAGAAGTAGAGATATATTATTTTAGATATATACTGGGAGGTAGGGCATGCATTGAAATGACAGAATATTTCAATGATAATATATAAAATTATTTTTACAGTCAGCAATATCATGTTCCACACAAGGGGAATTATAATCAGAAGCAAAAGAATTAAAACATCTGGAAAACCCCAATGGGGTTATATTCAATATATGAAATAAATGTTAGAAATTGAAATATTTTTAGATAGAACGTTTTATAGTGTTGGTGTGTGGGTGGTGTTTTCTTGTAGGGAAGGTGCACAGGAAGGATAGAGATATCATTCTAAACCATGAAGAGGCTCTGTTGGGCATGGCTTTCACACTGAGAGAAGTCTAAGAATAGCAACAACTTGTCTAGAAAGATCCTACTGTCCCAAGCAGTGAGACAGAGAGAAACACTTTTGTCTGCTATTTTTCCACAAAAATCTATACCTGGACGCTACTTGCACATCTTGCTCAGAAGTGTGGTAACTTTATTATCCTATTATCCTTTTTCACATCTTTGACCTGCCTGTCAAAACTGCTGTGGGAAGGAATGTGCACCTTCACCCTCTCCATCACCGCTCATGGGCAGGGGACCTCCTTCTGAGTGAATCACAACTAATCTGCTCTGTCTTCAAAATGACAGACAAATGTTCTACCTTCATCACTGAACTTCTGCTGCTGCACAAAGCAAACAGAAGGAACAACATAACCTCTTATTTTAGAATTTAATATCTTTTATAGCCTGCCACCCGAAGCAGTTCTTCTATGAATCTGCTGACATTTAAAATCCTACTTTGGAAACTTCCTATCTATTTCAAATGTCCTCTTCACTCAAAATTTTAGATAAAGGTATTCTCTTCCAAACACGATCATTGTGAAAGTTCTCCCTTCTTTTCCCCTAAGGCATTCTAAGTCACTTCTGTAACCAGCTCCCTTCAGAGAAAAGCACTAAATCTTCCTGCTTGCACAGCAGTCCCAAGACTTACCGTTGTGCTTGTCTAAGAGAGAGCAATATTTTGTGTGTTAGCCCCTGCAAGGCTCCCAGGCTTACTACATGTGTGCTTTCCAGCTAATAGGAAGGAAAAGAAAACTGCTGACATCCCTAGAGAACCTCCTGGTAGAAAGTAGATAAGACAAAATAAAATCACTGTTTTATTTTATTAAGGACCTCTGTGAAGGTTCATTTGAAGCAGTTTAGTCTGTCTAACGTAATTAAGTCACTAAGCAGTATCAGATAGTAGCCAGTTTCAGTCCTGGATTAATAATGTTTAATTCATTTATAATCACTCTAATACATGTCTATGAAGCATACATACTATTTTATAAAATATAATATAATGAATAAGGACACTTGAATGATGAATCATAAAACAGATTAAATTACAGTTATTTGAAGTGCAGATGAAAATTTATGGATGTCAGCTGGCAAATCAAAGGGTTTTTATTTTTAAGTAAATTTTAAAAATTCAATAAAACGATTTGGATCAGAAATTTGGAGCTGGGATATGTCACTCACTTCTTTTTGGGATCCACCAGAAACAAGTTCTTTTGCGGCAAACACACTGACGAATGTTGACGCTGTAAAAGTAATACTGTGGCCGATGAGATTCACTCTGCTGAATTCCCAAATCTTCAATTCTTGACAACTGATATTTCGCGGGTGGATAGAACTGAGAATGATCAATTGGAGTCAAAGGAGAGAAGTATGGTTAGGGTCTCAAATGGGATTTTGAAAGGATTGTGAAACATTGTAAGTATGTGTAATATTGAGAAGGAATACCCTCGACTCAAACTCAGTAGGATACTTTACAGGATAAATGAGGTCCACCTCTGGGCCCAAACTTAAACCTCATGTTGAAAAATCCTATTTTACTCAAAGAAATTAAATTTTGAATAGATTTAATCTGGAAATCTTTTTTGTAATCAAATGTTGTCACTTGCCCCTCCGCACACCCTCCCCCCACCCCCCACCCCCCACCCCCCGAGAAACTTTTGTAGCCTCTATGTTTCCACAAATGAATGTTTGGCAAACGTCTTGTAAAACACCTTCCTGTAAACCTCTTATGGTCTCTAAGCAGTAACTAATCCAGGAAGCACATTTCACCAACTGGTAACTAGTCAATAAAACTCCTTTAACCAGTTGGTATAAAGATCATACTTTTGTTAGCTAGTCTTTCACTTTTATAAATTATTAGTAAGCCAATCAGGATATTGAAGCCCAATTCTTTGTTTTAATCCTATTCAAATATATTTAAAATTTCTGTATTCAAATATTGTGGTTGTATTTTCTTGGACTATGGAGATACCTAATTAAAATCATCTTGAACCTTTAATTAAAGCTCTTTTAATTCAGTGCAATGCAGCCTATAGTCTTTCACATTACAATATACACTGTAGCCCTATTTCTAAATGTTATATTTTGAATTCCCATAAAAATTCAAGTTCAGTTGGATTCCTGTATACCAGTGATGGTAATGCAGAAAAAGATATCAAGGACTAAATTTCATTCACAATAGCCACATAAAAGCTGAAGTACCTAGGAATAAACATAACCCAAACCAAAAAGATCCATGCAAGGAAAACTACAGAACATTACTACAAGAAATCCAAAGGGATCTACGAAATGGAAGCGTCGTCTATGTTTGTGGATCAGAAGACGCAATATTGTTAGAATGTCAATACTCCCCAAAGCAGTATACGAATTGAATGCAAGCCTGATCCAAATTCCAGCAGCATTCTTCAAAGACACGTAAAAATGGATGACCAACTTCACATGGAAAAGGAAGAAGCCCAGGATAGGCAAAGAACTCCTCAAGACCAAGAACAAAGGAGGTGGTGTTACATTACCTGACTTCAGAGGTCCTACACAGCCATCGTCGTCAAAACAGTCTGGTACTGGTATGATAGACACTCGGGCCAATGGGTCAGGACATAAAACACAGGAATTAAAACAGCCGCATACAGCAACTGATGTTTTTTTTCAGTTTCAAATATCTTTATTCCATAGCTGTTGTAATTCATCTGTTTCTTTATTTTTTTAATTGTTTTATTAGGGGCTCATACAACTCTTATCACAATCCATACATACATCAATTGTATAAAGCACATCTGTACATTCATTGCCCTCATCATTCTCAAAACATTTACTCTCCACTAAAGCCCTTGGCATCAGGTCCTCATTTTCTCCCCTCCCTCTCTGCTCCCCCTTCCCTCATGAGCCCTTGATAATTTATAAATTATTATTTTGTCATATCTTGCTCTGTCCAACGTCTCATTTCACCCACTTTTCTGTTGTCTGTTCCCCAGGGAGGAGGTCACCTACTCTCCTTTTACCCTCCAATATCGCCACTCACACTCCTGGTCCTGAAGATATCATCTGCCCTGGATTCCCTGTGTTTCCAGCTCCTATATGTACCAGTGTACATCCTCTGGTCTAGCCAGACTTGCAAGGCAGAATTCGGATCATGATAGTGAGGGGGGTGGGGGTGGGGTGGGGAGAAAGCATTTAGGAACTAGATGAAAATTGTATTATTCATCGTTGCTACATCACACCTTGACTGTCTTGTCTCCTCCCCTAGACCCCTCTGCAAGGGAATCTCCAGTGGCCGACAAATGGACTTTGGGTCTCCACTCTGCACTCCCCCGCTCATTCACTATGGTAAGATTTTTTTGTACCTGATCCCTTCAACACCTCGTAATTGCACAGACTGGTGTGCTTCTTCCATGTGGGCTTTGTTGCTTCTGAGCTAGATGGCCGCTTGTTTATCTTCAAGCCTTTAAGGCCCCAAACGCTATACCTTTTGATAGCTGGTCACCATCAACTTTTTTCGCTACATTTGCTTATGCAACCGTTTGTCCTCAGCTATCGTATCATGGAGGTGTGCACCCAATATATGCTTTTTTGCTCTTTGATGCCTGATAACTGATCCCTTCAGCACCTGTGATCACACAGGCTGGTGTGTTCTTCCATATGAGACAACTGACTTTTAACAAAGGTCCCAAACACATTCAATGGGAAGCAGGTGCCCCCTTCAATAAGTGGTGTTGGAAAAGCTGGAGATCCACTTACCGAAGAATGAAACAAAACCCACATCTCATTCCATGCAAAACAAAACAAAACGAAAAACAAACTCTGGCTAAATCAAACCTAAATGTAAAAAGCAAAGCTATCAGGGTCATCAAAGAAAAACTGGGACAAAGCCAGGAGCGCCACTTCAGCGAATCCACAGGCTCTTAGAGATTACAAAGGAAACATACCCCACGGAAGACAAAATATATGAATGGGACCTATTAAAGATAAAACACTGTGTGCATCAAAAGACTTCATTAAAAGAGTGAAGGCAGCCCACAGACTGGGAGAGAGTGTTTAGTAATGACATAACAGATGAAGGACTAATTACTAAAATCTACAAAACTTTATAAATTTACAACAATAAAAAAAAACTAATAGCATCCTGAGAAGGTGAGCAAAGGACCCGAACAGATGATTCTTAAGAATGATACTCGAACGGATGATGAACACATGAGGAAACACCCCCAATCCCTAGCCATCGGGAAATTCAAGTCAAAACAACCATGGGTACCACCTAATGGCCATAAGCACAGCACAATTAAAAACAAAACAAACAAACAGAACAACAAACGCTGGAGAGGGTGTGGTGAGATAGGGACTCGGATCCACTACTGGTGTATTTGTAAAGACATACAGCCACCGTGGAAGGTCATACGATGATCCCTGCATCAGATGACAAGCTACCACACGATCCAGCAAATGCTGGGCATCTACTCAAAAGAAAGAAAAAAAGCCTATCACGAACAGACGTTTGCTCCCCCACGTTCATCACAGTACAGTTCACAATAGCAAGAACCTGGAAACAGCCTAAATTCCCATCAATAGAAGAGTGGAGAAAAAACCCCAAAACTCTGGTATGTACAAGCAATAGAATACTGTGTATCCCTAACAAACAGCGATGAAGTCATGAAACACCTCAAGGCATGGAGGGATCTGGAAGGCATGCTGAGTGGTTAGTCAGTCACAAAAGGACAAATATTTTATGAGTCCACTTTTCTAAGAACAAGCAGCAGAATTGGCACAAAACCAGCTCAAGCTTGTGGAGCATCCATTCCTCTGTCTGGGGACCAGACAGCCTGGTAAAGAGCCGGACCTGTGCCAGTGAACCGCACATCATCCCCTCCAGGTAAATATAGCAAAAACAGGAGATTGACTAATGGAATATGCAAAGGCACATGGTTTATTTGTTTGTTCCATCCATATAAATGAGTCACTCTGCCCCCGGTAGTAGTTAGGCGCTAGGGATATCACAGTGAAATAATGAACAAATACCTGGGCTCATGCGAGCACATTTGGATTGGGACCGTGAATGAATGTCACCTTGCTAAGTAGCGCCATAACTGATAAAGTAGTAGAAAACGACGTCAAGAATGTTGACGTGAATTATAAAACTAAAATGTGCTTTGAGCCGCCATGACCTCCGAGAAGCGTAATTTTACTTGTAGAATTCTGCCATTGTTTGTAACAGTATTTAATAATTCATCTCTAAGCATTTATCGGAGAAATCATTTTCAGGACATTGACAGCAATATCTTTGCTTCGCCTAGGAAAAGAAAGACTTTTGCTTGGAAACAGTATAAATGACATTTCCCCTTTTGCCTTAACTGCTCAGAATCTCAGTCAAAATTTGAAATACACTTCTAGCAATCCAATGAGGAAATTCACATGTATTTGTATTGCAATCTTCACAGAATCTTCGTTAGTATGATATAGGATCCTAAACAGGTTAAAAAACATCAATAGCAATCACAATCATGGTTTTTTATTGTTAATTCAACTGAAGATTCACAAATCTTTGGCAACATATGCACTTTCTAGGTGGTTGATAGGCTTTAAACCTACAGATGTGCCGTTTCCAGTATGGTATTAAAAAGCTTTCTGTTTTCTTCCTGCTGAATAAAATCTGTTTAAGGAACCATTCTGTTAATGACGACAAGGGACAATGGGAAAAATGATGGAAAGGAGGGAGATGATACTGTTGACACATCTTAGGAGAGAGTTTCAGTTGAAAAGGGCCATGAGGAAATAGAAGCAGAGAATCCACCGTGACACTAAGCCTGCAAATAGCAATTGGTTACACAGACCAAGACACCTCTTTGATGCAGCCTGAAAGAAAGAGTGCTGGTGACAAAAAGTAATGTGATGATGCTGACAGGTGGATGTCACTAGTTCATTCAACAAGTACCAGATGGTAAAATTAAAAAGTGTGTTGAGTCCCCTTTATGTCATTAAGAGTTTCCGAGATAAGAAATAAAGAGTTAAAAATTTTTTCCTTTTTGAAATCTATTTCAAGGTCAGAGCCAACAGAAAGAATGATGTGGAAATTCTCCACATTTTGTACCTTCATTATTAATTTATTGGATTTGAATTAAAATAATAATCAAAAATGCTTTCCTAACTATAGAATGAGGCATCCCTACCATTTGAATAATTCAGTGGTCATTTCAGAATCAATGGCTTTACCATCGATAGCCTAAGATTTCGGCGTTCCTGTGGTTAGTAGGTGTCTTAAAGAGCCTTGTTGGCACCACTCTGAGTGCTGGATCGCTAACTGAAAGGTCTCTGGTGTGAACCCACCCAATGACCAACAAATCTGATGGAGGCAAGACGGCATCTGCCCCCACAAGGGCTGCAGCTTCGAAAATGCTACCCTGGCATATGGGGTTCAAACAGACAAACAGACTCACTGCCATGGAGTGGATTCTCACTCACAATGACCCTGGAGGACAGGGTAGAACTGCTCTGGTGGGTTTATAAAACTAAGCTATGTAACTCTTTATGGGAGCAGAAAGCCTCAGCTTTCGCCCAAGAGGCAGGCAGCTGGTGGTTTTGAACGGCTAACTCTTCAGTTAGCAGCCGATGTGTAGCCGATGTGATGTCCTAGGACGTCAGGACCCCTCTCATGTGGGGTTGCTCAGGGTGGAAATCAACTCCAGGCCACACAATAAGTGCAGCCAGGACAGGAGGAAATATGTGCATGGTACCTAGAGACTGTCTTCAGCGGGTGGAACCCGAGGGCAGCAGCAAGCAGTCAAGTTCGAGAAGCTGCTAAGGCGGTGGTTGCACTGCTTGCTCGTCTGCCTCTGCCTTCAGCTGGAGTGGGAGCTGAGCCCGGCTGCGTCCTTTGGCAATTTACCAGCTTCTTGGACGCAGCCCCTTGGCCAGCTCTGAGCTATGTTTACTGCCAGCTACTCTAAGATTTAGAATGAGTGTAATTTTCAGCTTTTCTAAAGAGTATCAAATGATAAATAGAGTAATCAGATCTTTGTCCAAATTGCTAACTGCAGTGAAACATGGATTAAAAGTGTAGTAAAAATATCAATCTGTTCTAGAGCTAGAGATATTCATTTGCTTTCTTTGATCCAGTGCCGTTGTCTCATTGGAGAGAAGGAAAAAAATAAAGTTCTAATTATTTATAATTAGGTGTTTACAAGGTCCCCCATCCTCCTTCACCTGCTTAGGTGAGTATTCGCCTGGCCCATGGCATATACTCAGTGCCGTAGGACATTTACTATTTCATTGAGCAAAGTATTAATGATAGAGCTAGTGAGTTGCTTTCACCCAAGCTTCGCAGTGATATCAAGTCAGGCGAGTGTTGATTCTGGAGTGATGCCCTTGGTGACGAAGCCCAGCTGCCCCAGGCCCTGTACCTGGAGGTAGAGTTGAAGCGCCGAGTACCGGGTGGCCCTTCAAGGTCAGTTGGATGACAGGAGGGCTTTTCCGTTGCTCCTAACAAGTGAGCGATTGTGGTGCCAGTATCACATTTACACCCCATCTCTTGACACCAAATTGAACAATGACTGCAGCGCTTGCTCCCCTGCAAAAGTTTCCAGAGGCAACAAATCTCTGCTTCTGCTTTTACAGTGGAAACAAAAATCTAAAGTTATTTCACAGGAAAATAAGATCTTCGAAACGTGATAACTTGTTTAATGAAACAATAAATGTTTAATGAATGTTTATGCTGTGCTTTCAAGTAACCGTAGTGTCTGCTTCAAAGGTGAGCATGTGGTCACCCTGCTTCTAAAGAGATGTGTTTATTTTTCTAGTTGAAGAGAGAAAATGAGAGGAAAAGTGGAAACATACTACCCATTAAACTTAGACGATAAAGATCTGAAAGGGCAATATACTCAATACATTATACAGAAATGGGATTTCTGTTTAAAATTATTTGGGGATGTCATTATCAAAGTTGGAAAGCAGAAAGGTAGAGAGAGTAAAAGTTTGATTTAATGGGACAGTGGCATAAAAATTGGAAAAACAATGTTGGAAGCATATTGTAAGGTCATTAAATTTTTAACTTTTAGTAAATTAATTTTATCTTATAATGAATCAAGAAGAAGCATCCAAATCTACTCACTGGCAGGGGATTTTGGATTTTAATGAATCAAATGAGCCACGAGGGTGCGAGTGGTTCTTCTCTAAGTGCCAACAGAAAGGCCAGTAGTTCAAATCCCCCAGTTGCCTCAGAAAGCTATGGCTGCCTATTTCCATGGAGATTATAGCCTTGGCAGGGATTTCAGGGAGTTTAATTCAGTCCTAAAAGGTCAGAATTATAGCAACAAAAAAGCCTATATGACAATTAACCAAATATTATAAAACTTTAAGAAAGGATTGAAAAGAATAAAGTAACTTACCCTCACAGCACCCTTCCCAAGCAAATGTTCACATTGCTCTTTGCCATGTTCTGTCTCACGGAAGGATTTTCAGCAGTGAAATGACACGATGAACTATGTGTTTTAGGCTTTTTAGAAAGATTCATCTATGAATAGTAAGCAAGAAGGAGAGTGAAAAGAAATGTCTAAAACCTAGAGACCAATTCTAATTCCAACGAAGTAACCCAGGTTAGGGACGGTAAGGGGCTAAACAGAAAGGGGAAGTTGTAAGGTGCATTGCAATGGAAAATCAGCCATTGGATATGGGTGATTAGAGAAAGGAAATCTCTAACGAAAACTAGAAACTGAGGTAAGGACAGCTGTTCCTAAGCTAGAAAACAGAAGTGGGATAATAAGGAGATTGACTATGGGAAATTTATATATATATTTGAGAGAGAGAGAGACTCTGTGTGTGTGTGTGTGTGTGTGTGTGTGTGTATGAGAGAGAGAGAGAGAGAGAGAGAGAGAGAGAGAGAGAGAGAGAGAGAGAGAGAGAGAGAGAGAGAGAGAGAGAACACCTTGGTGGCATGATGTTCTCAAGTTTGACTGCCAACTCTAACATCTGCAGTTCCAAACCACAAGCCACTCCATTAGTTAGTTAGTAGGAGAAGCCTTCTACTAACGTAGAGTTGTGGCTGTTAAATCCACCCCAACTCATAAAGAACCTCTGTTCAACAGAACGAAACACCTCCCAAACCTGCACCATCCTCGCAATGATTTCATGTCGCGGCCTTTCCTCCGTTTTGCTACCCTGCTACATCACCAAGCTGGACATGTTCTCCAGGAGCTCCTGTCCCCGAAATATGTCCAAGGTGCGTCAGAAGAAGTCTTGCCACCCTTGCCTCTCAGGAGCATGCTGGCTGTACCTCTTCCAAGAGAGACCTATTTGTTCTTTGCCACTCCACAACACTGTCAATATTCTACCCCAGCACCGTGATTCCAATACATCGATTCTTCTTTGATCTTCCTTCTTCCATGACCAACCTTCACATGTGAGGCTATTGAAAAGACCACGCACGGCACACCTCCTTAGCCCTCAACAGTCTCCACAACACACAGGAGCAGTTCCACCTTGTCCCCCAGGGTCACTGTGGGTCAGAATGGACTAGAGGGCAGTGAGAAAAAGAACTGTGTGTGTACTGTATTTGAAAGAATACTGTCATGGTAAATGATGTCAATATATTTAAAGATGAAAAGATATTAGGATACATAGGTATATTTATTCCGCGGATATTTTCCAAATCACAATACTTCTTACTTATTAAAAGAGAGATCGTTGAAATCATAGCACTGTGTCAACAGTTCAAAAGCAACAGCCATTCTATAGGGGACAAAGGAGGCTGTCTGCTCCTGGAAAGATTTACAAAGCCTGGAAAATCCTATAGCATGTCACACTGCGTCAAAATTGGCTTGATAGTGGCTCTGTTTTTTTTAATTGGGGGGGGGCATTATCATTTATAATCATATTGCATATTTTAAATTATTTACTGTCACACATCTTTTTTTTTTTTAAGTAGAGGGCCATGGTTGAAGCATATGACCAAATGTAGAGGAGAATTTAAAACAGAACATTCCAGGCAGAGGGAACTCTCCGTGAAAACCTTTGGGCATGCTCTCAATAGAGACCAGTACCTAGAAAAGGGCTTCATGCTCGGTACCGCAGAGGGGCCGAGAAAAAGAGGGAGACTCTGGGCCAGATGGGTGACACAGTGGCTGCAACAATGGGCTCAAGCGAAACATTTGTGAGATGGCCCAGGTCTGAGCTAGTTTCTGTTGTCCACAGGATCTTGATAAACTGGATAGACGGATGGCGCCTAACAGAAACAACAACACATTTTCTCTACTGGAAAGCACAATATTTTGGGGCACATTCAAACATAAACAGTCCTCCAAAAGTTCATGGAAAAATGGGATTAAAAAAATTAAAATCTAAATTTTATTCCTCCGCCAAAGTTACATCAGGGGCAAGACAGCCTTTGAAAGTAATGGTACCAACCATTTAGTCCATCCCAGCCAAAAGTCTTGGGAATTTAACAGGGAATATGGTCATTTTTACACAATGAACGGAAGAAACAATAAGTACCCCTTAAAGTTTTTTGATGTTGTTGAGTAGACAACCAAAAAAAGTCAAATGTAGCCAAATCAGGATTGTAAAATATATGCCTAATAATCTCATGGAAACACTCTCTAAATGGCCCTTGTTTGACAAGACTAATGAGTAGGTCCATGGTCGTGGAACAGGACGCTGATGCCACTTTCCAGCACGCTCTGACAGCTAGGCTCTTCGCATCCCAGGTCCATGGTCAGAGGGGACTGTGGGAGGGTTAATCCATGGGGAGTTCCTGACAATGGACTTTGGGTTTCCACTTTCACCCATAGTTGTTCAGGATTTAAACTGTAATAACTATCTCTATGATTATTATTTTTATCATGAACAATCCTTGATCATACAAGGGTTCTCCCATGTGGACTTGGGTGACACGTTGCTTAGATGAATCTAGTTTTCAGACAAGCCATTAAGAGCCCGCTGAGCTGTGGAGGCATAGGGCTACGCGTTGGGCCGTGATCTGTACGGTCAACAGTTATTGCCCACAGCCGCCCTGCAGGAGGAAGCTGGTAAGAATTGCAGTCGCAGAAACTCACAGCGGGGAAGTGCTAGACTTCCAGGCCTCTCTCCCTGTGGGTCAGACTTGATAGTAAGGAGTTGGATCTCTTTTGTGTGTGTGTGTTTTTTTAAGACCCGGAAGCTATTCTTTCTGTTACTGACACCCAGACGGAAGATAGTGTGAGAAACAAGAAATTGACATCTTGATAGGCTCATTTAATAAATATCTCTATTATTTTGTGTTTTTCTTTTTAAAAAAGTCATCTTACTGGGGTTCTTGCACCTGTTATCACAATCCAAGCATATATCCACTGGGTAAAGCACATGTGGACGCATGTTGCATCATCATTTCCTTTCTGTTTGAGCCCTTGGTATCAGCTCATTTCCCTCCTCCCCCATCCTCCCTCCTTCATGAACCCTTGATAATTTATAAATTATTATTTTTTTCATGTCTTACACCTATTGCTGTCTCCCATCACCAATTTTCTGTTGTCCATCCCCCTGGAATGGACATTGTGATTGGTTCCCCCATTCTCACCCCACCTTCCCTTCCCCTCCTGGTATTGCTACTCTCATTATTGGTCCTGGATTGGTCTCATTATCTGTCCTGGATTCCCTGTGTTGCTAGCAGTTATCTGTACCAGTGTACATGCTCTCATTTGGCCAGATTTGTAAGGTAGAATTGGGGTCATGATAGTTACGGGGGAGGAAAAATTAAAGAACTAGAGGAAGGTTGTGTGTTTCATCAGTGCTACACTGCACCCTGATTGGCTCATTTCTTCCTTGCGACTCTTCTGTAAGGGGATGTCCAATCTTCTACAGATGGGGTTTGGTTCTCCACTCTGCCCTTGCCCTCATTCACATCAATGTGATTTTTTGTTTTGGGTCTTTGATGCCTGATACCTGATCTCATCGATACCTCGTGATCGCACAGGCCGGTGTGCTTCTTCAATGTGGGTTTTGTTGCTTCTCAGCTAGATGACTGTTTATTTATCTTCAAGCCTTTAAGACTGCAGATGCTATATCTTTTGATAGCTGGGCACCATCAGTTTTCTGTGGTTAACATTGGCTTTTGCACCCATTTTGTCTTCAGCGATCGTGTCAGGGAAGGTGACTGTCACCAAATACCGATATATTAGAACAAAGTGTTCTTGCAATGAGTGAGTACTTGAGTGGAGGCCCAATGTCCATCGACTGCCTTAATACTTAACATAGATATAGCTCCCTATCATTATATGTAAATATACTTACATATAAACATTCCTGTATTTTGCTCTCTATAAATGTCCTTTGCTTCCTAGTTCTTTCTTCTATTTCCTTTTACTTTCCTCCTGTCCCACTATCATGTTCAACCTTCATTCAGTTTTCGGTAATTCCTAGGATATATTGCCCTTGATCAAGCCTCCCCAGGCATCCTACGCCACACCATCGATTTTAGATCACTTGTTCCCTTGTCCCTGAGTTTGTTGGCAACTCCCCCTCTTTTTCCCCTGCCTCCCTCTCTCCTGTGTCCCCCAGAACCATCGGTCCCATTGGTTTCTCCTCCAGATTGTTTATCCCACCGAGCTTATCTAGATAGACATTCAGAGACAATAATAAGCACAAAATCAAGACAAAGCAAAACACATAACAAGATGTGTCCTGGTGTCTTTCTTATAAGGTGCCTCTGGATAAATTCAATTTCTGACTCTTTGGCTGCTAATCATTTGCATCATCCAGGGACCTCTATATAAATATGTGTCTAATGTTTAACATTAAATATGTGTCAATGCAATAGAGAAAATAAATGAAAAGAAAATTTTATGTATAGGTTGTAGATGAAGGTTTCACACTTCTTTTGACATTAGATTTTTCAAATTAATTTTCATAATGCAGTTACTTTTTGTGTAGTTCATTTGCTCGGTCATTCCATAAATGTCTTTGGAAAACCCTAAGCACTATGGAATGTTACTACGGTTCCAAAGGCAAACAGGAGAGGCAAGGTAGTGCAAAATGGAGAAAATAACTAAAAAATTAGTAAAGTCATTGTGAATTACAATTTTAAAGTAGAGATATTAAATAAGTAATAATGGATAGAAGACAGGGAGTAAACAGGAACATTTCTCTCTGGCTTATGCAGTCATTTTAATTTCACGTTACCTAAGGATAGTGTTTTAAAATTTCATCATGACTTTGACACGAAAATGTCTCAAAATACAAAAATCACACAGATTTTTTTATGTACCTCAAGAATTACATGGAGATTGTATTATATATCCTAAAAATGTTGAATGCCTCTCTTTATTTATTATATTCATTTTATGAACAACAAAGCAAAACTTTATCAGACTACCGACTTGTTGCATCTGAGCCTTGCCTCAGCCCCTGAAATGGATTGAAAATAGAGGCAATTACTCCAGAGAATGAACTTCTTACATGAAACTGAAAGGTTAAAAAAGTCACAGACTGAGAGAGAAGCCCAAGCCTCTGGCTTCAGATAAAACTGCAGTCACACAATCAAGCACAGACAATGCCCTATTTTCTGAAAAGAGGGACAAAGCAACAAAAAGGGAGCCTCACTTTAATCACTGACTGCAATTCATTGTGTGTTCTGGGTCCCTCTTCTTCAGCTGGTACTTGAGGGCTGTGGATGCCCTTATTAATTTTAAGCTGTTAAGTTTGTCACCTTTCAATTGGAGTGATATAAAAGTGTTCCCTGTAGCGAAGCAGTTGATTGAGCGATGTTTGAACACTAAAGTTTGAAAGGAAAAATAGTTGTATCTTTCGTCAGCTCATTTATGCTCAACCTCCTGTTTGTTTCGCCTTCTTGCCAAGTTAAAAGCAACACATATTCCCAAGAACAATACACGGCATGCATCGCCCTCCCAGTGTAATGATCTGATGGTAGGGTCCGCCGTATTGTCGCCTTTTGTTCCGCTCTCACAAAAAATAATTGTTAGATCACTCGTCTCTGATTATTTAGTCCACGGCCCAGAAGTTTTCCCTGTTGTTCCAGCAAGAAGCAAAATGTCTTTTCGCTGTATTTCTATGCTATATATTTTCTATAGAATAATTTTGAAAATATGAATTCTTGTAGTACACCTCCCTCTCCAAAAAGGAACATTCCTTTAATTTCACGATGATTTCCTGAAAATAGAAGAGCACACAACATTATCTCAACCTCTCCATAGCATTGATCCCTGTGTTTGGCCTTTAGCAGATACTTGATGACCATTTCTTGCACTTTAGTTTTCTTCATGCTGCGCCTTACACAGGTGTTCTGTTATTTGAGCAATCTCAGCAAGTGAAAGTCACTATTCCAGCATAAAGGAACCTGCTTCATCTGGCTGCTCTGTCCATAGTCTGTAACTCCCACCACTCTATCTTGGTGATTGGTCAGTTGGATCAGCTGGCTGTGTACAAAATGCCCTGTCTCAGAAGCGGAAAGAGGAATCCCAGGACCCTCCAGGAAGAGGTGCTACCAGTACAGTCTGGGTGAGATCTCTTCGTGAAGTGGCCAGGCAGCAAAGGCTTCAGAGACCATGGCACCACCACCACGATACAGAGCAGCACCCTGGCACCATGAGACAGTGGCAGGCTGGCTTCTTGGCACGTGAGGCATAAGACAAAGGAATGTATGAATGTTCAGAGGTTGAAGACCAGAGAGAAACATGCCTGCCCACCTGGCTAAGAAGACACACTTTGGACAAAAGATATGTACCCTTACCATTTTATAACTTGTTGTCAGATGACATCAAGTTGGTTCCAACCCATAGCACCCTACGCAAAACAGAAGGAAACACTGCCCTGTCCGGTGCCACCTTGCAACTGTTCCTATCCCCAAGCCATCGTGGCAGCCATGTTGTCCATCCATTGCGGTGAAGGCCTTGCGTTTCTTCACCGCCACGCTGCTTCACCAAGCGAGATGTGCTTCTCCACGGGCTGCTCTCTGCAGGAATATGTCCAAACTCTCTGAGATGTAGTCTTGTCATCCTTGCGTCTGTGGAACACTCTGGCCATACTTCCAAGTCAGATCGGTTTGTCCCTTTAAAAGTTCATGACACTTTAAATATTCTTCTCCAGCACCTGCAGGCAAATGCATTGATTCTTCTTTGGTCTTCTTATTCAATATCCAACTTTCACATGCCTTTGAGGCAATGTAAAATACCATGGCTTGGGTTATGCACATCTTATTCCTCAAAGTAACGTCCTTGTTTTTCAATACTCTAAAGAGGTCCTGGGCATCAGATTTACCCAATACAATGTGTCTTTTGATCTCTTGACTGTTGCTTCTGTGAGCATTGATTGTGGATCCAAGCGAGGCAAAATCTTGGACGACTTCAACCTTTTCTCCATTTATCATGATGTTATCTACTAGTCCAGTTATGATGATTTTAATCTTCTTGACATTGAGTTGTAATCTATACTGAGGGCTTCAGTCCTTAATCTTCATCAGCAAGTGCTTCAAGTTCTTACTTTCAGCAGCAAGGTTATGCCATCAGCTAACGTGGTTAGTTAGCATTCCTCCACCTCTGAAGCCATGTTCTTCTTTATATAATTCAGCTTTTCTGATGAGTTTCTTAGCAGACAGATTGAACAAATCTGTTAGTTTCCCTAGTAGACCCTGTAGTGGTACGTGTGGCCTGTGAGTTCTGTGTGGCTCTGTGATAAATTATTGACCCGGTAGAGAAGGAGAGAGCACATGAGGGGCAGTTCGTGTCAGCATGGAATAGAGAAAGGGAAGGTGGGGGCATGTCTGCCTTCTGACTCAGTGGAATTATCATTGCATATACGTGTTTTGTGTCACCAGAGGAGCTCAGGCATGGTCTCCATGCCATTTCCTCAATTATGAGGTGTTCTTACACTATCATTAGATGTTCTTTGTCAATCTCCTTGATTCATTCTTAGTGTACATGTCTTCTCCTGAAAAAAATATTCTTATCAGAATCATTTGGCATTTTACTGGCAGGATTTTGTTTCTTAGATGCGTCTAGTTTATTATTGGTCATTTCTATTGGAGTCATAGGCCATAGAGTCATTTTCATCTTTATTTATTAACTTTACAAGTGGTTTTGAACACTACTATGTGCCTGGTAAGCATGCTGATCATCCTATTTAAAGAAGATGCCATCTACGAGACTTTTCCTAATTTTACAAATATGTTTTCCCACTGTTAATGCCTGTGATGGTTAATGTTATGTGTCTAGTAGACTAGCCTATGATTCTCAGTGCCTTTGTAGATATAATCCATGTGGTCATCTTATGTGAGCAGCCAATCAGATGGAAAGGAAGATTCCTTGAGGATCCTGCCAGCTTCTATATCTAAATACATGCTCTGACAAAGCTTGAGCTGCTGTCTTCTTAGCATTTGACCCACAATTATAGGGACTTAACCCAACAGAAGCCTCAAGTCCATTGCCTGACCAGCAGATTTTGGATTCCTGAACTCCTACAACCACAGGAGCTAGCAGAGGTCGTGAACTTTTTCTCTGGCCTATTGACTTGTCAATCTCTACAATTGTATGTGCTGTTTCCTCACAATTTTGTGAGCCATTTCCGTAAGTTCAATTTTATTCTGTGGTGGCATGTGTGTTGCAGGGATGCTGGTATTTCAAATGCCATCAGGGTCACCCAAAGTGAATCGGTTTTAGTGGAGTTCTAACTCAGGCTATGCAGAAAGGCCCAGCTGCCACTTTGAAGGAAGTAGCGACTGCAAACCTTATACATAGCTTTGAAACATTGTCAGACACTGAAGGTTTGGTGAATGCAAGGAGCACATTGTCTGAAGATGCGCCCGTCTGGTCAGAAGACACTTGAAATGTAACTTAAGAGGAGTTGCCTTCTCACAGTAGATCTGACCACGGTGACAGGAGTGGAGTAAAGTCTGTAAGAATGGAGCCTTCTGGATCTTCATTTGCTGACGGGCACAGCTCAGCGTAAAAAGAAACAGCTTAAATATCTAGTAATCAGGACTTGGAATGTACAAAGTATGAATCTAGGAACGTTGGGAATTCTCAAAAATGAAATGGAACTCATAAAGATAGATAACTTAGGCATTAGTGAGCTGAGATGGGCTGGTATTGACTATTTTTAATCAGAAAAACATATGGTTTCCTCTACCTGGAACAACACAATCAAGAAATGGCGTTGCATTCATAGTCACAAAGATCATTTGAAAATCTATGTTAAAGTATAATGCCGTCTGTGATAGGATTAATCTATTCACCTTCAAGGAAATCCAATACAACTATAATTCAAATTTATATACTGACCACAAACCTAGTGATGAAGAAATTGAAGAATTCAACCAATATCTTCATTCTGAAATCAAGATATAATGATAATTATTTGTGTTTGGAATGCAGAAGTGAGAAATAAGAGGAAGGAATAGTAGTTGAGAAATATGGTCTTGGTGATTATTCAGAAATAAAGGTGAACATTAAATGATAGAGTTTTGTAAGACCAACAATATCTTCATAATAACCAGCTTTTTCCAGCAACACTAACAGCAAGTACATGCTTGGACTTCTCCAGAGGAATACACTGAAATCAAACTGACTATATGTCCAGGAAGAGATGATGGATATTAGAAGCTAAAAACAGCCCAGGACTGACTGTGGAAAAGACTATCAATTGGTCATATGTAAGTTCAGGATAAAGCTGAAATAAATTAAAACAAGTTCCCAGAAGTCAACATAGGACCTTGAATCTATCCCACCTGAGTTTTGAGAATATCTCAAGAAGAGATTTCTGCATTAGACAATAATGACAGAATATTTGATGAACTGTGGTAAGACATCAAAAAAATTGTCCATGCAGACATCAAACGGTCTTTTAAAAGACAGAAGAGAAAGAAAAGCCCAAAGAGGATGTCAGGAAAGAATGTGAAAAGTAAACTAGTCATAGACGTTGTTGCTAGGAGCCATTGAGACACTTCTGACCCATCGTGACCGTATGCACAACAAAAAGGAAATGCTGCATGGTCCTGCGTCATCCCCACAATTGTGCCCGTGCCTGAGCCCCTTGGCGCAGCCACTGTGTCCATCCATCTCGTCCAGGACTTCCCTCTTTTTCACCACCTCTCCACTTTTCCAAACATGATGTCCTTCTCTAGGCCCGTGTCTCTCTCGGCCTTATGTCCAATGTGTGTAAGACGAAGTCTTGTCACTCTTCCCTATTAGAAGCACTCTGGCCTTACTTCTTCCAGCAGATTGGTTTGTCCTTTCAGCAGTCCATGGTACTTTCAATATTCTTCTCCTCCACCAAAACTCAAATGTATCGATTCTTCTACGGTCTTCCTTATTAAATGTCCAACTTCACGTGCATAAGAAGCAAATGAAAATACCACTGTGTGTGTCAGGTGGGGCTTAGTCCTCAAAGTAACATACTTACTCTTCAATACTCCAAAGAGGTCTTGTGCAGCAGATTTACCTAATGCAATATCTTTTGATCTCTTGAGTGCTGTTTCCATAAGCATTGATTGTGGATCCAAGCAAGACAAAAATCGTTGACAATTTCAACCTTTTCTCCATTTTCCATGATGACAACTATGGGTCAAGTTATGAGGATTTTGGTCTTTCTTCAATTGAGCTGTGATCCATACTGAAAACTGAAATCCTTGATCTTCCTCAGCAAGTGCTTCGATTTCTTTCTTACTTTTATCAAACAAGGTTGTGTAATCTGCATACCACAGGTTTTTAATAAGCTTTCCTCCCATCCTTATGCCACACTTTTCTGTACGTAATCTAGCTTCCCTGATAAAATGCTCAATATATAGATTGGGCATGTGTGGTGAGATGATACAACCCTGATTCACACCTTTCTTGGTTTTAAACCAAGCAGTGTTCCCTTGTTCTGTTTGCACAAGTGCCTCTTGATCCAAGTACAAGTTCCACAGGAGCTCAATGAACTTCACTTCTGGAACACCTATGCTTCTCAAGGCTTTCCACAGTTTATTGGGTCTACACAGTCAAATGCCTTTGAAAAGAAAATGAAACACAGTTAAACATCTTTCTGATATCTTCTGCTTTGGGCCAAGATCCATCTGACCTCAGCAATGTCCCATGTCCTCTTCTGAATCCAGTGTGGACATCAGGCAGTTCCATCAATGTATTGTTGCAATCGTTGTTGGATGATCTTAAGGAATATTTTACTTTTGTGGGATATCGATGATATCATTCTATAGTTTGAGCATTCTATTGGGTCACTTTTCTTTGGAATGGGCATCCCTGTACCAAAAAGAACTCGGCAATAGTTCACCATTTTAGGAGATAGCTTATGAGCAAGAACCAATGGTGCTGAAGTAAGAAGTTCAAACTACACTGAACTGATTAGCCAAAAATAAGGCTCCAGAAATTAATGGGCTATCCATTGGAATCTTTGGAAAACTGAAGAAGCACTAGAAGCCATCACTCGTCTATGCCAGGAAATTGGGAAGACAGCTAGTTGGCCAACTGACTGGAAGGTCTACAGTTAGACATCCCAAATGGAAGAACATGCTTATCTTTTCGTACACATTTTTTTGTCTTCTATATTTATTCTTGCTTTTCTTGAGTTCTCTTTTTTATCATTTTATTGGGGGCTCTCAATAAACTCTTATCACAACTCCTACATGCATCCCTTGTGTCAAGCACATTTGTAATTATGTTGGCATCATCATTTCAAAACATTGTCTTTCTACGTGAGCCTTTGGAATCAGCTCCAGATTTTACCCTCCCCCCCTATTCTTTTTTTTCATGTGTATATAGGTTATTGAAAATATATGGCTTGTGTTGGGCATACCTTAGTCCTCGAAATGAATTCCTTGCCCATTAACACTTGAAAAATATCTTGTGCAAGTGATTTATGTTGCTTGATTTCTTGGATGCTGCTTCTATGAGTGCTATTGTGGATAAAAGTAAAATTAAGTCATTCAAAGCATCACTTATTTTTCACCATTTATCATGATGTTGTCTTTTGGTCTAGTTTGAAATATTTTAGTATTCATTGCACTTAGTTATAATCCATACAGAGAGCTCCCAATCCTTGATCATTAAGTCCTGTTTGCTTTCAACAAGCAAGCCTGTGTTATTTACATGTCACAGATGGGTAGTAAGCCTGCCTCAAATCCTGCCAAGACGTGTCAACCAAAAATGAAAGTTATTATTTGATGTGATAAGCTTGGTGGTCAAGGAGTACTTAGGGTGGTATGGTGTCATCGCTAAGATGATAATCATGAGCAATGATCATTTTTCTTAAATAAATCCTTTCTTATTTAATACAAACTGGGAAAAGAAACACATTTATTTTAGCTCATGGACTCATTGGCTCTCAAATATGAATATACATGACTTGATGATTCATGAATGGGAACTGGCTTGAGAAAGATGTATCCTGGTGAGAGTTTTTGGAGCGATAGCTTGAAAAGTAAATAACATCAGCTTAAACAGAAAGAAAAAAGAGTTTACATCCAAATGAATGAAACACAAAATGGCATTGGGTTACTGACTGGCCTAGGGAATTTAAAGTTCAAAGAGAAGATTATTATAGATCTATAATTCTGTTCACAGCCAAGAATAGTAGGACAGAGAATACAACAGTGAGAAAAGTATGATCTGAAAGAACTACAGAGAGACAAAGATACTTCATTGTGCATCCAGTGATCCTTAATGCTTTTATGTGACTATCTGTGAGCAGGATAAGTTATGATTTAGTTCAATACAAGGAATTTCTCTTTCTGTGGGTTCAATTGTACCATTTGCTTCAGCAGTGAATATTATTCACAGTATTCTAATAACTACTTAGCAAGCTTTAAAGTTAGGTAATCTTTCTACAGATAATACATATAGCATTTACATTTCAGAACCCGAATTAATAGTGTGACTAACAGACATCGAAAAGGTGAAAGAGAAGAAATAGAAATATATTTTAAATATCATAATTTCTTGAAAAATAACAATAAATATACATATCTACATATATATGCAACTTGGGTATATATATGATATATATGTATTGATATATTGCATTGTGCACATAGGAAACTAAGATCTGAGGCTTGAACAGTTTGCGGAACACTGCATATCATGCAGGTCATGTGTGTGTAAAATACGGTATTCTAATTTATTCCCTCAAAATATGTAGAGTCAATGCATATGGCTAACATTCATTCAACAAGAGTCAGAAATATGGGCATGATATTTAATGCTATCTATGTAGCCACAATGAGAACTAGAAATTATATCTCACATACATGTGCTAGGATGAAAAGAAAAAGGATTGATCAGGAAGAAGGTCACTATTCCTCTTTTGGAGGAAAGAATGCATTAAAGTGAGACTTACTTGACGGCAGCTGACAATGACTATGACAAGGAGGAAATGGCGACAAGGAACTGGAAAACAGTTGTGTCTAGATAATTTCAACAGTTGTGTCTAGATAATTTCTATATGGTTTAGCTATTTTATCCCAATGAAGATCATATTGAAAACAATTACTGCATAATGATAATATATAAATACCCAAAGACTATCTCTGGGCGATCATCTTAGTGACCACCACTCTCATCTCTTTCCTTCTCTATTATTCTCTGCAAAATGTCTGGACATATTTTTTTCTTTAATCTAAAAACATGTAAAATAATTTTCATATATGTATATATTCACAATGCATGTCAAACAGAAATGCAAGTTGCCTCAAGCAACATAGATGGAGTCTTAGAAGACCAAGTGGCATATGGGTATCAGGGCAACCAAGAGGAAATACCTGCAAAGCGGTTGTTGGTGAGCTTTTCCTGTGAGTACCGCCTTCAGCGCCGACGATGTGGAATTCCAAACAACAAATCAGTTAAAGAGGAATATGTCCTATTTTTATAGAGAAAACCACCGATAGGATCAAATGAGTCTGTCAACCGTGCTGTACTAATTCATAGCCATTATCTCTGGAGAAATAGAGCTTGCGCCGGCGGTACGTGTGGTGTTTGATTCCTTTATTATAAATTTCAAGTTCTGTTCAAACGCTTTAGCAACCACTATATAGATTTCATTATGTTTGTTGCCATTTGTTATGCCCAATAACTTAAAACCTTTATTATATATCGATTTACTGCTGGGAATGCCTGAAAACCTTTGTGCTCTCAACACCATCATTGATCAAGTATCAATTATTTTTTACTCTCAGACCACAGAACATATTAAACTGATTTTGGATTTATCTGGTACATGCTAAAGGGCCTGACCTCAATTTTTCTGTTAAAGGCCTTTAGCTTCAGCTTTAAGAGCAATTTTGTTTCTTACAAAACTGTGGTGCTCCTGATGAGGAATCCCGCTTTGTCATTTATTTGACTGGAAAGCAAGACTGAAATAGATTTCCCAGAAAATTTGTAGAGATCTTGTGGCCGCTGTTCCTAATTTCATCAGTGCCAATAAAAAAGGATTTAGAAACATTTTATTTGGAAAATGAATTATTGCCCTGGAGATGATAAATTAAATTTGAAAGTGTCAGGTGGTTAGAAAAACATCAGTAGGAAAGAATATGTTTTCTCCCATCCCTGGTTCTTCACAGGTGACTTCAATATGCTGTGTATGTAGTATGGGACACGCATGTCTCCAGCATGACCAAATGCAGCTGAATTCGCAAGACCATTGGCTCACTTTCCCCCCACCTTTAAAAGAAATTATGTGGAGGTCATCTATTCTGTAACCCACATTGAAAATCAATTATGCCACTCCAAGATCAGAATATCCAAGGTAACGTGTATTTTAGTGATTAACCATTTTAAAAAGTTATAATAAAAATGATACAACTGAGTGAATAGTTAGTGGATAATTTTACCAATTTAAATTCTGAAATTTATCCATGAATATCTTCTTTAATTTCACTACCTGTGATTGATCTTACTTTCACTCAACACCCTTACCTTACCGTTCTAAATCATACTATACATTTACAAACACACATATACACACCTTAACAAATAATTCTTTATCTAAAACCTTGAGTGGCTCTCTGTTGCATACAGAGTAAAGCCAGAGCAGCTTACAACTGAACTAAAGGTGTATTTTCTGCTTCCTTAGTATTTGTAATGTGTTTCAATTACATTCGATTACTGGCTTGTCTCCTAGAAAGGATATATCTATATAGATAGATATATCTGTACCTTGGTTATATAGTTTTTATTAAATATGAACATTTATTTATTGATTATAATGAACTATGAAGATATAAAAAATTTGGCATGTATGTATAAAAATATTTCGCTGGGAAAATACTTGTCAACAAAATTTTTCTGAAGTACTATATTTTATGTTTATTTCTGATAGAATTAGTATACTATAGACTGAAAAAATAGGAAAGGCCACCATTAGGAAAATATATGCTTAATATGGGCTTATAATATCTATGTCTGTTTTTCCAAATAAATATTGAGCAAGCAATTGTCTGCAACTTATTTATTGACAAAAGAGAAAATATGATAATTGACTACACATCCCAGTGCCATGATTTTCTTATGAAGGTGGTAAAAGAACCAGACATTTTCCCAGTTTTCCAAAAGATAATAGACTTGAACTAATTAAACAGAGGGAGGGGTTTTTTTTAAAGAGCTCCAGAGTTATTCCATTCTCAAAATTTATTTTAAGGGTACTAATTAGAGATAAGATATTGAAATATGAAGAGACAGTATAAGAATGGATATATTTTACTTATATTTTAGTTTTATTACCATTATAATAACATTGTCATAGATATATTCTAAAATCAAAGGAAAATTTTAAAAAGTAAATACACTTTAATTCAGTTTTTCTTATTCCAAAAATATTTTATATATCAACCCTTATGAGTCTTTTACTTTTTTATTTGTAACATACTGAGATTGCTGCATAAAGCATACTTTGACTATCTACCCGCATCCATCTATTTATACACACGTTTACACTAAAGGATACATGTTCAGCTGCTAACAAAAACATCAGTAGTTCAAACCCAGCAGCTTCTCCATGGAGAGAGAGAGGATAGTTTGCTCCTGTGAAGATTGCAGCCTTGGAAACCGCACAGGACGGTTTCCTCTGTCCTGTAGAATTGCTGTCAGCTGGAATCGACTTGAAGGCAATTGATTGGGTTTTGATTTATACGAATACATAACATTAAAAACCACATTCTTTCCACAGACACAGATCATCATTAAGTCACTAATATTCTCATTTAAAGACAATTCTCAATGTTGTTGTTTTTTAAGTGTTCCCAAGTGAATTTTGACTCTTAGTGACTGCATGTATAGTGAAAAAATATTGTCTGGTACTTCTACTCCATCTTCACAGTCATTGCCATATTTGAGTCTATTATTTCAACCACTGTGTGAACCCATGACATTGAAGGCCTTTCTGTTTTTAATGGACCTTGTACTTTACCTCTCTTTATGTGCTTCTCCAGGGACGGGTGCGTTCTGATATTATGTGCAAAGTATATAAGATAAAGTCTCACTCTTTGTGCTTCTCAGGAGCATTCTGATTGTACTTATTCCAAAAATAATGTGCATTCCTTGGAAAGTCCATGCTATATTCAATATTCTTTGACAACACTGTATTTCAAAACCATCAGTTCTCCTTTGGTCTTCCTCATTCAATGTCCAGTTTTCACAGTGCACCTTAGTCTTCAAAGCAACATGTTGGATTTAAAATACTTTCAAGAGATTTAATTTGGTAGACTCGTCCAGTATAATACGTCCTTTGAAGTATTATCTGCTGCTGTTATGTACTATGCTGTGACTGACCCAAGGCTCATATCCAGGTAAAAATTGAACAACGAATAAAGACGACTAAAGAAGAATCAATGCATTTGAACCAATCCATTTGAATTCTTACTCAATGACAGTCAGTGAGTTTGATTTTTGGTTGTGTTTAAACTGTTAGTGACATATTTCTCAGAAAAAATGGAACATACAAAAATGGATAAGATAAATATCCTCTCTTTTGAAATAATATTATATTCTTTTTTGAAATAATGTTATATATTTTGCTCCCATAAAGATTATACCCCAGGGAACCCTATGGGACAGCTCAATTCTGTCATATAGGGCTGCTATGACTTGATGTTGACTCAATGACTCACAACTCTATATGCATAAATAACGAACTAGTATGTGTGTGCATTTCTGACTATAACCAACAATAGACTCAATTGTCAATAAAGTCTCGCTTCTTCTTTCATCTTTTGTTCATTCGTATTTTATTTAAAGAGCATCCACCACACACAGAAAAAAATAGGCAACACTAAAATCCAAGAAAGGACACATATTTTGCTACAAGGAACTACATACTTTACAAGGAACCAAGTAAACCTTTCCATTTACTTAGACTGAGATAAAATATCTCAATGATATAATTCTAAAGCTTGCTTGCTTAATTGTCTCAAAATGTAGCATTGAAGGAAAGAGATCATTTTTTGTTAATGATTGTTGGTAGTTACATGATCTGTTGACAACTTGAGACTATTAAGAGTGAAGGGGTGGAGTTTAGTCTGTCAATCAGGTCGCAGCTTGATGAGTTCATTTGGAGGCACTAAGGAGATAAATAACTCACTGGGGGCAAGACACACACTCATTCTCTGCAAGACATTCCTGTTGACAAGTCACATGGAGCTATGCTGATGGCAGTCAGAGCCTTGGAGCTGGAGGAGCCAAATGGAGACCAATGCCAGTGCTGAGATGCTTCCATGGCCACTGGATCCACAAGACGTTGTACTCACTGGCCTGTGATCTTCCTGCATTTAGTGTCATTGCATGTGCTGCATGAGTCTGAAGAGGAATTTACAGACTGATATCAGACAGATAGGCTAATATCAGACTTATGTATTTGATCTGTACTGGGCTGGGGTGTTTTCTTAATGTACAATCGCTGTTTGATATCAAGTTATCTCTTACACATATGAGCGTCAATCCAGACTAACACAGTTAATTGAATAAAGGATAAACAAATTTTTTGATTATATAATTTTTTAAGTAAGCTTTGAAAAGTGTTCTATTTTTTCAAAATTAATCACATATTAAGAGAGGGTCCAAATAAATAATATTTAGAAGGAATTTTGAGCTAGACTAAATAAACTGCTGGAAAATATCTTTAGTGGTAAACTGGTCAACAAGTTTAGGCAATTCATCAGCTGAGATTCAATGGGAAGAGGTTAGCATGTAAATGCTGTATTAACAGCCTAGAATTATTTTCACAAAGTAAAGCACCTGATAAAGAATATTGCAGGCTTGGGAAGGATCTCTCTGATACATTGTTGCAGCAGAAGCAGTCATCTTTTGTAACAAAAATATGCTTTAGTTTTCAAAGAACCCTTTTTATTATTCCAAACAAGGTTATTGGGATCTAATACAAATACCCTCTAGTTCCATAGTTGAATCACATCAAGCAGTACTGGACAATTGCCACCACAATCTGTTTTAAAACATACTCTTTCTTTAAGTACTTGATGTCAGCTCCCTTATCCACGCCCACAGCCCACTGTACCCCCGCCCCCCCCCCCCTTAGACCCTCATTCTACTTGCTATCTCCATAGGTTCATCAGGCCTGGGTTTCATATACTGAAAAACAGAAAAACAGATCAAAAGTTCCAGAGGACTATCCCCAATGGCAACATACGTCACTGACAAACTCCAACATGAGAATTAAAAAAAAAAAACCAAACCCAAACAGAAACTGGTAAATACCAGAAAAAAACAACAGAAACTGTTAAAAACCCATATCACGATCAAGTCCAATGTGCATCTGAGGAGGGATTAAGTGACATGGTTTTAACCATTCAGGTCAGGTTTATTATTTTGATCTCCTACAGTCATTTCTCCAGTGCACACTGCTTGGTTCCTAGTTGGGAGGCTTTTTCCTGTATCAAAGAACACTGTTAATAGGCTAAAAAAAACTTAAGAGAAAAATTACTAAGCAAGTTTGTTTTTTTTATTGTAGCATGAAAATGTACTTTTTAAGTAGGGTTACATTCTAGATTTTTAAGCATTAGAAATCAATCCTTGTTATAAATTTCTAATGGCTTTTCTACAGGGGAAAAGGAAATATTTTGGTAGGCAATTAGACAATGCTTTGGTGAAAGTTTGAAGATATTTGTACCATCTTTAAAAAACCAGTAGGTATGCCATTCAAAGAAAACCACATTAACTCCATACCTGAAATAAATATTATATATTTGAAAACTCTGAAGTACATATGAATGTTTATTTTCATAAGACTTCTACCAGTTAGAGCTAGAGGTATATACTTTGTTTCATTTATTCTAATAGTGATAAAAATAAGGAATATCTATTGTATGTAATATTTCAGTAATATAAATGATTCAACTATTTTTTAGAAAGTTTTATTTTTGTTTCTTTTAACAGTTTTACTGATAGATAACTTCGGTGTATTACAATGCCCATTTAAAAGCATATACTTTGACACTTGGTACACATATGCACGTGTGTGACCATAGTCATATCAAGATAATGCATTCTCACACCTCCTTACAATCCTACTACCTAATCCCTCCCACTTGCTCTTCCCTTTCCCCTGCTTTATATTCATATAATCACCTATCTGTTTTGCATAAAAGATTAGTCTGTATTATTTTCTAGACTTTTAAATAGATGGAATCAATTAGTATGTGTTCTTTTCATCTGGCTTCTTTCACTGAGCATAATTGTTTTGAAGTTCACCCATACTATTTTGCTTATAAGTAGCTCATTCTTTCTTATTGCCGAGTATAATTCCAAGTAATAAAAGGAAGGGCTATGTTTTGAAGCTGAATCTATCTGAGCATTCATTTTCTGCAATATATATAAGTAAAATTTAAATTGTGGAATATAAAATTTTAAGTATTGTTATATAGGGCATAAAGAAGTTGGCAAAGAACATAAAATTTTTGCTTTCTGACCACTTCACCAACTAGTTTGTAAATATTACTTCATATATAACACATGCTTCATATATTACATAAATCTATATAGCATATATTTTATCAAAATATAATGTGTATAAGATTTATATAAACTAACATTATCCTATCAAATCCAATTAATACTTAGCAGGTCATCACACCATCATCAGGAACAGCAACCACTCTCTCCAAGTAAATTGCAACTTACTGCAACCCTAGAGGGCAGAGCAGAACTCTCCATCGAGTCTCTGAATCCGATAAATAGTTCTGGTGGCAGACAGCCTCATCTTTCTCTGGTAGAACAGCTATTGGGCTTTACTGCTGAAGAGCTGTGTAGTAGCCCAATACTTAACCCGCTGCATCACCAAGGCTTCTCTCTTGCCCAGGTCTTCGTAAAAGATAAACTTACATATTACGCATGGACCTGCATCCAAAGGCAGACAAAACATGCACAATGCGCTAATCTATTTGACCAGATTCTTGTTTAGAAAGACTGGAGAGTTTCTTCTCTTCACTGTCTTCGAGGTGTCTGCACACTTTGGCACTCCCAGTTTACACTGCAGTAACTGAGAATGGAGACCGCAGCCAGCTTCGAGCTAGCACATGCCACACTCAGTACTTCTTGCCTTCTGCCATTTGGAAATCATTTTTTCAACAAAGAGCCCAGAGCAGAGAGATAGATAAGGGGGGCCCCAAATAAAACTGGACATTTTTTCAAGGATATATGTTTAACTTTTTATTTTTTCAGAGCAACCTTGTCATCCTCAAAGTGCTCTCCATTACACTTAATACATATGTCAAATCCGCAATTCCATTCTTGGCACCCGTTCTCAAACTCATCTGTTTGGATGGCTGACAGCTCCTCCCTTGTTTTTTCTTCACTTCTTCTAGGTTGTCAAATCGCTGTCCTTTCATGTTCCTCTTCACTCAAGGAAACAAAAAGAAGTCACATGGAGGTCAGGTGAGTAAGGTGTGTGGGACAAGCGAGGCATGCTATATTTTCCCCCCAAAACTAGTACACTGAGATTCCTATGTGAGCAGATGCATTGTCGTGGTGGAAAAACCAGTCTCCACTCTGACAAAACTCAGGCCTTTTCCAGTGCACACTGTTATGCAATCTAATGAACTCTAAAGACACTACAAGTGGATATCTTCATCCAGCTGGAAGTTGACAGATGTCCAGAACAAAGTTTGTCATCAATCGACATTTCACCTTTTTTGAAATGAAAACAACACTTGTACACTTGAGTTTTCCCCCATAGCGCTGTACTTGTAAGCTGTGTCCAACATCACGACAGTTTTTGTGGTATTTTTCACATGCAGGAAAAAAAATTCACAGCTGCACACTCTTCTCTTAAATAGTCTATCACAAAAAAAAAGAGGTTTGAGTGAAACTGGGTTTACAAAAATTCACTGTGCTCAGAGAGAAGCTTCCCAGGTGATGCCACTCAGTGCACTAGCTCACAGTGAGCTGCTAGATGTTCACCTGGTGAGAAAATCACACCATGAACTTTCTTCCCAGCAGAGCCTTTTTCTTTGGAAAGTAATGGTACTGCTTTCAAGAAAATCTCAAATCTTGAACATATTAACATGGAATTAAGGGTGACAGCAAATAGATGTTGTTAGTTGCCATTGAGTTAATTTCAATTTATAAAATATGAAATGCATCCTAGAAGGTGCTAGGTAATGCCAAGTTTGAAATATATTAGAGTAAGTTACAGATTAGCATTTAGGGCAAAAAACATTGCTGTATCTTACACATTGAATTTGTTTTCAATTTTTTTGAACAATTTTTTGTTTATTTGGTAACTTGTATATGCTGACTTAAAAAGTTTATACTCATTCACACAGGTATATATAAACATTTAATAAGATTTAAGGTGATTTGCATCTCCTGTTTATGAACTGGAAACCTCTTTGGAGTTTGGACAGATTCGATGTCATGTTATTTCATCTTTATTTTTTTTTGACATTTTTATTGACTCACTATTTATCTCAGATATTTGATCAGGCTGCCAGATTTAAGGGATTGATGGTATTTCATATATTAAAGATGAAGAAACTCCAGACACTCAAAAGATTTTACTATTATTTTTATTGCTTTTAGATGGATGGGGAGTATGAAAGGTTAGATGCCCTTAGTTAATCTTAGGGAATTAAATCTATCTGAGTAAAACCAATTGGAAAGGAATTTTTATCTCAGACTTTGGGCCTTTGTTCTGCAATAACTGCAGCCAGTTAAAGTAAATTGTCCATTAAAGTACCACTCCGGCTTTTGACAAATTGCATCAAACTGTTTTCTGCCTCCAGGGGAACACAAACCTGAGAGCGGTGCTTTTATTTTTTCTGCTTGACATATAGGTTGCTTGAACCAAAGGCTAAAGTGCTTTTAGGTGCTCTATAAGACAACCCAAAGAGGTTATATATGGTCCAGCGGAGCCCAAGTGAAGACAAAGACTCCTAGCAGCCTCGCTCAGGTGATGAAAAATCATGGCTTATGCTCTCATGACATTCATCACGTTGAAAACAGTCCTCAATTTTCAACCACGCAATGTAAGAAAAATGTAACCGAACTGACGGAGGCTATAAATCCAATTTTTGGTTAAAAAGCCATTGAACCTTATGGAAATAATTCAAATGGCTTTCAAGGTACAAATTCAAGGCACTATTGTCCCTAGCAGCCACTGTCTTACTTCTCAGTTGATTAAAGTTCAAGTTTCTCATAATAACTGAGTTAAAAAAAATCAAGTTTGATGGAAATATTTTTTCAAAACTTAAAGTAGCAAAAATCTAAATTCAAAGGTAATTTCACAACTGTGGCTTAGATGTTAGTGAGATGACATTTTTATTATTTTTTTCAAGGAATTATTTTAGCTAGGTGACAGTGATGTGTGAATTATTATTATTGGTAAAAGTAGTTATACTATTTCATTTTCACAGTGTATTTCTGATATGACAAAAGAAAAATAAACATTATCCACATTTCCAAAACTAAGCTGTCTGCCTTGACCTTCATTATTAACACATTATAGTTATATTATTTGTTAGTATCAAAAAGTACTTTGTGTGGTCAGCAAAAACTTCTAATGTGCATTCATGAAAACTTGTACCCATTAAAATAATTATAAAAGAAAAAAGTATTGAAATGTCTTGATTTAGAAATAGTTTTCTACACTATAATATTATCCACAGATTGTGAAATTATTTTGAGTTACATGTTGGCCTGCTTACCTAAAAGTCAGCAGTTCAGAACCACCAGCTGCTCCAAGGAAGAAAGAAGAGGTTTCCTACTCTGTAAAGAGTTACAGTCTCAGAAACCCAGAGGGGCGGTTCTACCTTGTCCTATAGAGTCACTAGTAGTGGGAATAGGCTCTGCATCAGCTTGTCGGCAGTGAAGTTTTGAGATTTGATGTTGAAAGTGTTATCTATTTAGAAACTGGCAAGGGGAGTGACATTGACAATGGAAGGAACTGGCAGGGATCTTTACACAAAAGAGAGATGAAACATGCTACTGCACATACCACTGTAGCACAAAGGGAAGGTGAAAGGTATAGTGAAACATACGCCCACATCATGAGACCTGAGATATTGTGGATAAAGAATGGCTGGGGGAAGAATGATGGGGGTTCACACAACCACCACTATGACTGATTGGCCTCTAAGCTTTGGGTCTGAGACAAGAGCGCAGCTTGGCCTCTGGGGTGCTGGGGTGCCAGAATAGTGGAATCTGAAAGGAGGAGGACACACTATGGAGGACATGCTAATAGCAGATCTACCCAGTCCCATCCAGAGTGTGTAAGTTCCACTTTTACATTTTTCAAGGCCTTACAAACTAGCCAAGGGCCCTTCAGAGGGGCACTAATGACATAGTAGTTACTCATTGGGCTGTGATTCTCAAAGTCTTCAGTTCAAATCCGGCAGCTGATCCTTGGGAGAAAGGTGGGACTTTCTACTCTCATGAATATTTCAGTCTTGAAAACTCACAGGAGTCGTTCAACCCTGTCCTGTAGGGTCACTGTGAGTCGCCTTGAAGGGCCCTTTGGATTTCTTTTTTGAACTTTCTCTGTTCAATAAACTTACTCTTTCTGTTCAAACATTTTCTCCAATGCTTGTTTGAATTGTGTCCCTCACTGGAAGTCTTACGTGCGAGCAGGACAAGACCAAGAATGGAGAGGCTTGAAAGTCTGAGCTTCCTCCCCCTAACAACAGTCTGGCAAGGTCTGAGTAGTGAATTGATTTGTACAAGTTTGACACTCTTAAAGATAATGTTTTGTGACTGTCCCCATATTTGGTTTGCCTGAAATTTCCTCTTGGCTAGATTCTGGTTACGCATATTTGTAACAACAAACACCCCCACCTCCAATCCCCATTTAAGAGTGTGCGCCTATTAAGAGGTACACTGACTTGGCTCATCATGCTGGTTTGACATTGATTATGCATTTATGATTATGTCTGGCAGATGCTCTCACTGTATACTTACAAAATTCACTTTTTAAATTAGTACAAATTTTAGGGGGGGCGGGATTTTGAGACTATGTAAAAATCTCATTATTTAAATTTATACTTATTCCTTAATTTAGATCAGTACATCATTTTGATGCTAAATTTCCTACATATGGCCAAAAAACACCCTTGAAGCTAGCTCATGTGCTCTTCCGCCATGCTGTCTGGAGCACTGCTTCTTGGCACAATGATGTTTTCTTGATCCAATTCTGGATTTTCCTTATCCTGTCCCTAGAGTCCCTTCTTACTCAAAGAACCCTGGCCAACCTACATACAGGAATGGAATTTAGACACGAGCGTCCGCTATCCAGATATGCTGATCTCTGCGTGGTGTCATCATTCCGACAAGGCTAGGGAATACGTGTATACACATTCGCTTTGATACTAAGAATTATAGAAGCACATGCACTTTTGTGCATTACCTGTGCTATGACATCATTTACCTCTGCTATGCCATTAACAGAATGATCACCTTGACTCCCTAAGACCTAGGTCATTCTTACCCTTCACCAGGTCAAGTTTGTTCCCCTCGGACTGCCATCTAAAATACTAGAGAATATTCGTTAAAGAGCAGAAATGTGTTTGTCATTGCTCAGGGGGCTGAAAGTCCAAATTTGTACGGCAGCTCCAGGCAAAGGGATATCTTTCAGCTTCTAATAGCTCCCAGCAATCTCTCTGTCTCCATAACAACATGGGATATGTCTTTCCTGTGTTTGTGTCTGTTTGTTTTTCCTTTGAGTAAGACACCACTTAGTAAGAATTAAGTTTAGCTAAGGCGAGCTCAGGGAGGACAGAAACCTCCCGTGGAGCAGAAGGGAAAAAGGACGCTTGATCTTGATTTTCAGTACGAATACAGACCGTGAAAGCGGGGCCTCACGATCCTTCTGACCTTTTGGGTTTTAAGCAGGAGGTGTCAGAAAAGTTACTACAGGGATAACTGGATTGTGGCGTAAAAAAAAAAAAGAATTAAGTTTAGAACGCACACTGCACTCGTATGACTTCATGAATACAACCAAAAGAAAATGCTATTCTCAGAGTGACCTTAACAGCTATGGGGGCTAGGAATTTAACACATCCTTTAATGAGAAACAATGCAATCCAAGCCATTAACTCAGAAGCATTTAGATTTTCTGTTGAGAACATATTTTTCTCGAGACCTCACTGATCTTATTCCAAATCATCTGGATCTTTCCTCTCTGAGAGAGGTCATTAATTGGCCAATATATAGTAAAATGTGTCCAGTGTCTTAGTGACATTTCTGAGGAACTAGTGCTAATCAGGTGAGCGTTTGGAGCTGCCGTCAGAAGATTTCAGACTGTAGTGAGGAGCCAAGCTCACAGAGATGTGGACGTGCTCGTGAATCATAGAACGCAGTTGGACATTAATGGGCCACAAAGAAGTGTTGAGGAATTTGTGCAAGATAGGAAGACAAAGATTAGAAGATGGAAAAGTTGTAAGTGATTAGGTATGGTCTAGAGGTCTATAAGTATTGTATGCAAACCAACATATTTTAAACTTTATAGTAATAAGTAGTTGATAACCCTAAGGAATTTATGCACATTTTAATGTATTTATTTATAAATTTTCAAGGAATGAAAATACACTTGATCTTAGCCAAAAGGCCGAGAAGCGATCAAGGAATGAAAATAGATCAATACTTGCTGAAAGAAAGAATATATTTTAGAGAAGTTATTCTCAATTTGGGCTTAACACTGTATTTAATTGGAAGTTTTAAAGAAAATTGCTGTCTGAGCCCAAACCCAGAGTTGCTGATTTAATCAACCTGGAGAGTGACCTGGGCATATAAGGAAGTACCGTGAAACACAGATTTTTTAAGCTATATATTTATTATGATTATTTATTTATTTTTAAATAAACAACCTTATCACATTCAAAGTATTCGCCATTACATTTAATACTTTGTAAAAATCTGTGATTCTATTCTTCTTTTATTAAAAAAAATTTTACTAGGAGACCATACATCTCTTAGCACAATCCATGCATGCATCCATTGTGCTGAGCACATTAGTACATATTCCACCATCATCCTTCTCAACACATGTTCTTCTCCTCGCATTTTCTCCCTCCACTCCCCCCTCCCTCATGAACCCTTGATGATTTGTAAATTATGATTATTTTTTCATGTCTTACACAGACTGATGTCTCCCATCACCCACTTTTCTGTTGTCCATCCTCCTGGAAGGGGTTATATGTAAATCATTGTGGTCAGTTCCCCCTTTCTCCCTCCACCTTCCTCGTACCCTCCTGGTATCGCTATTCTCATTATTGGTCCTGGATCAATCTGTCCTGGATTCCCTGTGTTTCCAGCTCTTATCTGTACCCCTGCTCTTGTCTGGCTGGATTTGTAAAGAAGAATTGGTATCATGATAGTGGGGGTCGGGGGGAGGCAGCATTAAAGAACTGAAGGAAAGTTGTATGTTTCTTTGGTGCTATTCTGCACCCTCACTGGCTTGTTTCTTCCTTGTGACCCTTCTATAAGGGGATATTCAGTTGTCTACAGATGGGCTTTGGGTCTCCACTTCACACTCCTCATTCACATTGATATGATCACTTCTTCTGGGTCTTTGATGCCTGATACCTGATCCCATCGATGCCTCAAGATCACACAGGATGGTGTGCTTCTTTCATGTGGCTTTTGTGGCTTCTCAGCTAGATGACTACTTGTTTATCTTCAAGCCTTTAAGATCCCAGATGCTATATCTTTTGATAACCGGTACCATCAGCTTTCTTTACCACATTTGCTTATGTACCCATTTTGTCTTTAATGATTGTGTCAGGAAGGTGAACATCATGGAATGTCAGATTATTAGAACAAAGTGTTCTTGCGTTGAGGGAGTACTGCTACTTTAAAACTTAACATATAAATATATATACATAGAGATCTATTTCACTATCATTATATATAAATATATTTACATGTGTACATGCTTATATTTAGACCTCTATCAATATCCTTTGCCTCCTAGTTCTTTCCTCTATTTCCTTTTACCTTCCTCTTGTCCCACTATCATATTCAGCCTTCATTTGGGTTTCAGTAATCCCTCTCAGCTACATTGCACTTGATCAAATCCTAGCAGACATCCTACACCCTCCTCATCACTGATTTTAGATCACTTGTTGTTCCTTTGTCCCTGGGTTTGTTAATACCCACTTCCTTTCCCCTCCTTCCCCCCTCTTCCATGTCCCTCCAGAACCATTGGTCCCATTGTTTTCTCCTCCAGATGGTTTTTCCTTTCTTATCTAGATAGACATGCAGAGACAATAATAAGCACAAAAATAAAACAGAGAAAACCAAAACATGAAAAAAACCCAACCAAATCATCAACAAAAATAACTAAATATAAAATAAAATTATATAAATAGTTCCAGGTCTGTTTGTTGACCTTTAGCAGTGTTTTCCAGTCCAGTCTAATGGGGTGCCACGCTCTGACCCCAATGTCTATTTTTGGCATTTCCCTGGGGTCTTCATTGCTTTGCCTCCCTTGATGTTCCGTGGCAAGCCCTTAGCATTTTGTCCCATGTGGTAGTGTCATGTCAGGCACAATTCCCACAGTGTGCTTCCAGTGTTGTCCCTGTAGTGCTATGGGTCATTGAGGGACATCGTGTATCGTGTTGGGGTTGACTCTACGTTCCTCTCTGTGCATTGGCTGCTCTGAGCAGGAATGGCATCCATGGGACTTGGAGGGACAGGATGTGTTCCACTCTCTCACCTTCCTTCTTCACTTGCTGTGATTCCATTCTTAGAAACATTTTTCAAACTCATCTGTTTCTATGGCTGACAGCACCTCCCTCACTTTTTTTTCTTCATCTCTTCTGTGACATCAAATCACTGTCTTTTCATGTCCTTCATTTGTGGAAACATAAAAAAGTCGCATGGAGTGAGGTCAGGTGAGTAAGGTGCATACTGTAAGTGCGTACTGTGAGTAAGAGGCATATTGGTTTTTGTCCAATGCTGGCACATGAGCAGGTGCATTATCATGGTGGCAAAACCAGTCCCCATCTGCCACAAATTAGGTCTGTTTTTGTTGTTGTTACACACTGTTACACAATCTTTTCAGAACCTTTAAAAAGAAAGCTTGTTTAACAATCTAACCTGGTGGAATGAACTCCAAATGTACTATGAATCAACATTTTTATCCATTCATGAGTTGATGGACATCCAGAATGAGGTTTGCCATCAGTTAGCATTTCACCTTTTTTGGAAATGGAACCACCACTCATACACTTGATTTTTTCCCCATAGCACTGTCTTTGTAAGCTGTGTTCAACTTCATAACAGTTTCTGCGGCACTTTTCCCTAGCAGGAAACAAAATTTTACAGCCACATGCTCTTCTCTTAAATTGGCCATCAGACAAAATGAGGTTTGAGTGAAAATGCTTTTATAAAAAAATTCACTGTGACCAGAGAGTATTCCCATGTGACGCCTTTGGGTGCACTGACTCAGGTGAGTTGCTGGATGCTCGCCTAGTAGGAAAATGTGTACTACAAAAGCTCTGCTCAGTGGAAATGTTTCCTGTTTTTTTTGTAGGGGGGAATGTCTCCTCTGGTATATTTTGATATCTCCCCCAGGTGATTCTAATCAGTCAGGGATGAGGACCACTTTTGCAGACTAAAATTCTTTTCTGTGTACATATCAATTCACATTATCACCATTTCATATGTATTAATTAAGAGTCCTGACATAAGTGAAAATGAACTAGATCCTTAACCCCAGGCTCAACTAGATAGTTTGACACTGATAGCTTCTAAGCAGTATAGGGACAAAAGGCTTTCTAGAAAATGAATTATTTAACAGTACTTATTCAAATTAGAAAATGAGTCATCTTGTCTCCTTTCCCCATTAGCTCAAGGTGGAATCGCAGGCTGGTCAGGTGGCCTCCTTGTACTCCTCCTCATGCTTACACTGTTGTCATCTCCATGTGGTGGCGATCGCCACCCTCACAGAGAGAGGAGTTGGGAAAATCAACTCAGTCTGAGATCAGAGCTGATCTAAATTAAATTCCATTCTTCCCCCTGTGTCCTGCAAGTCATTATCTTTGTGGTCAGGACCACTCCGCCACTTCCCCATTCTATAAACTGGTAGAAGAACATGGACGCAGGTGTTAAAGAAAGCAAAGCATCCAACAAAAATTTTAATTAGACAGAACTGGGAAAAGAGGGAAAGCGTTAACAAGGGAAGAATTTCTAACATGAAAAGTAGGTGGAAGCATGCTTCCTTCATGCCTCTCCAGTCCCAAGAAAAGTGGTGGGCATGTAAGACACACCCCTTACTAATGGAAGAGATTGAAATAGTTAAAGGGTCTGAGTGGGGAAAGACAGCATGTTTACCCTATCCCCTCCATGGCTGAATTCACCCTTGATTTGGGGAACCTGGTAGAACACAGCATGAACTATACAGTACAGGGGTTCATGTACCTCTAGCCCAGGTGGTTCTCAACCTTCCTAATGCTGAGACCCTTTCATATAGTTTCTCATGCTGTGGTGACCCCCCAACCATAAAATTATTTTTGTTGCTACTCCCTAACTGCAATTTTGCTACTGTTATGAATCAGGCGATCCCTGAAACACCAAACGATGCCCTTAATAAAATCCCTCATTCTGTTCCAAACTTTTCTCTGACTCCAATCTGAATGCTGTCCTTCATGTGAATTCCTCTTTGTGAGTAGGACAAGACTTGAGAGAAGAGAGAATTGAAACCTTGAGCCGCCTCACAGTCACATCACTACACAAAATAGACCCTTGAGGCTCACCCCACTTGGACAGAGTATCACTACTTATTCACACAAGAGGAATATCGCTCAGGAGAGTGTCATGGTGGAGTCTGCTGATGCAGCAGTCTTTTTGAAATATGCCATAATACCCCCAGCCATGGCATCTCCATAATTACTTTCAGGAGGGTATTGATTGATTCTAATGAACTTCTGTTAGCTCTGCTCGCGATGTCTCACTTTGCTACTTTGGAATGCTATCATGGGGAAGACTGAAATCAGCAAGTTTCTGACTGTGGGCAAGCTAAAAGAAACTTCTGAAGAGTTTTTTTTCCCGCCTACTTCGCAAATTTCTCTGGTGATAATTGGATGTTATTTGGTGTTCCATTCTTGGAGGAAGAAGCTTAGCAAAGTTCAGTCATTCTTGAGAATAAATATTATCTGTATATGTATTTTTAGCTGTATTTTCCCACTCTTTGAAGTTTCTGATGGATGATGTATGGCCCCTTGTGTGTTGCTCTGCTGAGAGCAGCCTACAAAGAAGGTTCTAGGAGTTATGTGGAGCTTCTCTTCATTTATAATTTCACCCTCTTCCTCACCTGAGTATCAGTCTTTAGCAAACTAGAATAACAAAGGTGAGAACACAAACACATACCGAAAAATCTATGAAAAGATCACTACACCAGATTTTTGAAAACACCTGTAATTTTTCTACTGAGAATTTCATCAAATTTACTAATCATAATCCCTCTGCCTACTGGTATTAAACAAAAATTTTAGACACAGCAGTCAATAAACATAGATAAAAGCACCTCAAGAATAAATGGAAGGAAGCAATAAAGACTCACTAAGCTGACGTGCCACCTATCAACAGCAGCTGATAAAATATTAAATGCTTTGCCTTGTGTAGTGTCTCTGGAGAGCCATCTTGCTGATGTTCTAGACCATGATTGACAACTTTGAGACCTTGCTGCAAGCCACAAAAGTATATCCATAGTGTTATGCTCAATCACATAGGTCTTTCTTCCTAAATGGGGCTAGAAATAACATTCCACTGAGTTATTAGCTTTTAAGACATTGAACATTCCCTACAGTAGTTGTAGGAGTTTCATTTGCTGAGAATTAGAGTGTGTAGGATCTGGAATGTGAAATGTAAAATAAAACAGAGCATTGCATCTGAAAACAGATTGGAGAAGTCACTGGAGGAGGTTTTATGGGCTGGGATGGTTTCCATGTCAGGATAATTAATTAGGAATGCTTACTGACACTTGTATTAGAGTTTAAGTTCTGAGTACCTTGTTTGCCGGAGGCTGTGGATGACAGTGAAAGCCCAATATCCATTTGTATAATCCCCATGTGGATTAAATCCCCATTGAATTATTTTGAGCATTAATCAACAATGTAGTATGGAGTTCAGGCATTAGAGAGTTGATTATCTATCTCGATTGTCTCAATGGCCACTCCAGGGAGGGCAGTCTCTCTTAGAGGCTTGCCTAGGTGTGTTAGTCTGGGATGACTAGAGGAACAAGTCCTAGGACACCCGTGTACGTATAAGAGAGAGGTTTATATCATAGAGCAATTGCATAATGAGTAAACATCTCAGCCCAGTTCAGATCAAGTCTATAAATCTGATATTAGCCCATATGTCCAATACTAGTCTACAAATTCCTCTTCAGACTCACACAGCACATGCAATGATGCCAAATGCAGGAAGCTCACAGGCTGGTGGGTGAAAACTCCTGTGGATCCAGTGGCAGTGGAAGCATCTCATCCCTGTTGAGGGTCTCTGCATGACTCCTCAACAGGAAGGTGAAGCAGAGAGAGTGTGGCCTTCCTCCAGGGTGGAAAGAGGAAGTTCCCAGAATCCTCATGAGAAGGTCATGTCCACTAGGAGGCATCATCAAGCTGTGACCTGATTGACAGGCTCATCTCCACCCCTTCACTCTATTTATCAAGTTGACACGAAATTATGTAACTACTACACTAGGAGTGTCCTTAATGGACGGTGTTGGGGTCCCGTAGTCATGACCGCCTTCCTTGGAAGGCCCTGCAACAGTCTCGTAAACTCTTCTAGCTAAAATAATGTACATCCCTATCATGGTCTTGTTCCTGATCCTGTCAATTGTGACATATTGATCTGCCAGTAATCACGAATCTGCGACAGTTTCCTTTGTTCTGTGCCTTATTAAACCAGTGTCCTGACAGTGAACCCTTGAACATCAGTTTGTGATGTTCGTATGCCGTATGATGTGTCTCCATCCATCTAAGACTTAACAAATATTCTCTTTAAGCTAAATTGAGATTGGGGTCTCTTTTGTATCCTAAGAAACACGCCTGCACATTCCTAGTATTGAGCTCACTGATTTATGTGCATTATTTTAAACATCAAAAAATCTGTCTATGCAGGTAAAAATATTTTCATTTCTCCTAAAGATAAGCAACGGAGACTAAAAAACTTAAGAAACTTGCTAATGATTTTAATGTTATTTAATTTGAATTTGACCTCAGATAATCTAATTTCAAATGGTATGCTCAAACTGAAATCAGTCTGGGGGACACCTTAGGCCTCTCTTTCCCAGAGTGACTGGGATGTATTAGGAATAGCCTGCTGAGCGATTCACCTTATTGATTTAACTTGTTTTGGGAATCACAGTCCTGAGCTGCTTCTCTCAAATATCTACAAAGAGTTGCTTTATAACTTGGCACTTCCTATTTATTGTGACCAATGCTTGTCTGTCAGTTGTGAGCGTATTGCTCTCTCTCCACCGAATGTAAACCATACTGAAGGAAGGCTGAAATCCCTGTTCTTCAGTAGAAGGGCTTCAAGTCCGCCTCCCTTTCTGCAAGCAAGGTGGTGTCATCTGCACACCACAAATAAAGTATAGCTACATTAACACTGTGATATAGACTCAAAGATCAGTTCGATTAAACTGAGTTTATATTATAACTTAATAGAAATAATTCTACATGAATCTGATCAAATATTTACAAATGTAGAATTCTATTTGTATATTAGGAGAAGCACTTGTCTATGACTGTAGTGATACTGTAGTGAACAATGGTAGTGCCTGTAGTGACTTTTCTGCTACTGGTAGTCATGTCACTGATATTTCAAATGCCACTAGAGTCACCCGAAGTGAGCAGGTTTCAGCAAAGCTTCCACAATATAACTAACAAGACTAAGAAGATGGTAGAGGCTGTCCAGTTCAGAGACATTACCTGCTGAAAACATAGATGGCTCTGAAAAATTTTGGATCCTGAAAACCTAGTGAATAGCGTAAGATCATTGTCAGATACATTGCCAAGAGATGAGCTACGTCAGAAGGAACTCAAAATGTGACCAAGGAAGAGCTACCTTCTCAAAGACTTGCCCTCCGTGATGTGGATGGAGTGAAGCTTTCAGGAGGAAAGTCTCTGGGACTTGCACTGGCTGAGAGGGCATCATTCAAAATGACAAGAACGAGCTGTTGTTAGGGGCCACCGAGCGAGCTTCTACCCACAGCAACGTCATGTCTCATAGAATGAAACCCTGCATGGTCCTGTGTGGGCTTCACAAAAATAAAGAGCCGCGAACACCAATTCATAGTTAGAACTAGAAATGTACAGAGTATGAATCAAGGAAAATCTGAAGGTGTCAAAAATGAAATTGAACACATAAAGATTGATATTCTAGGGCTAGTGTGCTGAAGTAGATAGTTATTGGCTAGTTTGAATTAGAAAATCATATGATTTACTTTGTTAGGAATGATAGGTTCAAAAGGAGTGGCATCACAGTTATTGTGAAAAAATGCATTTCAGAGTATATCTTAAAGTACAATGCTATAGTTGATAAGATAATATCTATCCATATGCAAGGAAATCCAGCCAATGTGCATATTATTCAAAATTACACACCAACTCCCAAAGCTACTGATGGAAAAATTGAAGAACTTTGCCTATATCTTCGGTCCAAAGTTGATAAAAAATGAAATTAAGATGCCCTGATAAATATTCATGATCAGAATCCAAAAGTTGAAAATAAAGAGGGAGGAACTGTAGTCGAGAAATACAGCCTTTGTGATAGAAATGAAATTTGAAATTGAGAATCACATGCAGAACTTTGCAAGACTAACAACTTCTTCATCAGCAAAACCTTTTTCAACTACACAAAAGGCCACTGACTTCTCCAGATATGATACACAGGAATCAAGTCGACTATTTCTGTGGGAAAAGAGGATGGTGAAGCTCAATATCAGCAGCTAACACCAAGCCAGCACCTGATTATGGAACAGACCATTAATATCTCACATTTAAGTTCAGGTTGAAGCTAAAGAAAGTGATTAAAAGTCCATGAAGTCAAAAGTGTATCCCACTGGAACATCCCAAGAATAGGTTTGAACGGAATAGAACACTAATGTCAAAAGACCTAATGAATTGAAGAAACATTCAACTTGGTGCACCATCAATTCTTGGAGCGTTTTTTTTTTTACATGAATACAGCAAGAGCTCATTAAAGAGGTACAACTTTGTAAAAACATTACAATGGGCGCCAGAAGAATATCTGCAGCTTGCACTTAATCATAGAGCAGCTAAGACAAATCGAAGAAATGATGAAGTCAAAGAGCTCAACAGAAAATTTCAAAGGACAGCTCTAGCAGGACAAAGAAATCTATTCTAATGAAATGCACCAAGTCCTCGAGTTAGAAAACCAAAAAGGAAGACCACACTCAACACATCTTAAACCGAGAGAATTAAAGAAAAATTCAAGCCGCAAGTTGCAATATTGAAAGTCTATGGACAAAATATTGAATGATGCAGGAAGCATCAACATATGATGGAAAGAATGCACAGAATCACTATACCAAAAATAAATCACATTAAATCATTTCAAGAGGTGAGCATATAAGCAAGAATCAATAGCTAATGCTTCCAGTGCTGTTTTAATTTCTTTCTTCGGGACCACTGGATAGCCAAAAATGAAATTCCAAGACATGATGGGCTATCAATTGAAATGTTTCAACAAGCTGATGAAGCACTGGACGCATTCCCTTTTCTATGGTAGGAAATTTGGGAGACAACTACTTGGCCGACGGACTGGAAAATATCCAGATTTGTATTTATTCCAAAGAAAGATGGCCTAACCAAATGCTCAAATTAGGACAATATCATTGATCTTACCTGCAAGCACAGTTTTGCAGAAGATCATCCAACAGTTGTAGCAGTGCCTTGACCGGGAACCGTCAGAGTGGGAGTCCAGATTTACAACAGGACATAGAGCAGCGGATATTATTGCTGCTGGATCTTGGTGGAAAGCAGAGAATACCAGGTAAGTGTTTACTTATGCTTTCTTGACTATGTCAAGGCAATTGACTGTGTAGATCACAAAAAACTATGGATAGCTTTGAGAAGAATAGGTTTTACAGAATTCTTACTTGTGTTATGTGGAATTTGTACAGGGATCAAGAGGCAGTTGTGCAAAGAGAACAATTGAATGCTGCTTGTACTATGGACTATTGAAAACCATTCAACAGTGTGGATCTTAGCAAACTATGGCTACATTGATGAAGAATGGGAATTTCAGCACCTGTTCATGGATGAAGCAGCAGCAGTTAGTCATTAGAACAGAACAAACATCAAGAAAGGTACGCATCAGGGCGGTATCCTTTCACCACATTTATTTAGTTGGAATGCCAAACAAGGTAAGCCAAGAAGCTGAACTAAAAGAGGAAGAATTCACCATCAGAATTGGAAGAAGGCTTTTTAACATCTTGTGATATACAGATGAGACAACTTTGTTTGCTAAAAGCAAGGAGGACTTGAGGCACTTGCTGATGAAAATCAAACACTGCAGGATTCAGTATGGTTTGAAACTCAATGTAAAGAAAACCAGAATTCTCAAAACTTGATCAATAGACAACTTCATGATTTAAAAAAAAAGAAAAAGTTTTAAGCTGGCAAGGGCTTCACATTTCTTGGATCCACAATCAATATTCATGGAGGCTATAATAACGAAATCAAAAAATGTATTACATTGGGGGAAAAAAAATCTACTAGTTACCGTATATACTCGAGTATAAGCCGACCTGAATATCAGCCAAGGCATCTATTTTTACCACAAAAACTGCATTAAAAATGTGCTGAAAAACTTGGCTTATAAATGAATATATATTGTCTCTTGAAAGTTGGGAAGAACAAGGATGTAACTTTATAGAGCAAAGTGCACCTAAGCTAAGCCAGGGAATTTTTAATCACTTCATTGCTTTGAAAGTTGAGTGATGAATAAAGAAGATATGACAAAATAATAATTTATAAATTATCAAGGGCTCACAAGGGAGAGGGAGTGCCGAGGGAGGGGAAAAAGAGGACTTGATGCAAAGGGTTTAACTGGAGAGCAAATGCTTTGAAAATGATTGGGGCAAAGAATGTATGGATGTGCTTTATACAACTGATGTATGTATATGTATGGATTGTGATAAGAGTTGTATGAGCCCCTAATAAAATGTTTTAAAAATTTGATGGATTTGAATCACAGTATTGATAGAGGATATTGAAAATACCATGGACTTCCAGAAAACCAAGCACTTCTTTCTTGGAATAAGTACAGCCAGAATGTTTCTTAGTTGTGAGAATAATTCCTATTCAGACTCCGTAGTCTCACGTTTGGGATATATTATTAGGAGAGACTAGCTCCTAGAAAATGCCCTCCTTCCTAGTAAACTTGAGGGTCACTGAAAAGGAGGGTACTACTAATGAGATGGATTGACATGGTAGCAGAATCAATGGGCTCGACCCTGACAGTAGCTGTGAGGCGTGGCACTGGGCAGCCTTTCGTACTGTTATGCACAGGAAGCTATGAGTTGAACTGCGCTAGTGGCACCCACTAACAACAACTTGTTTTAATTTCTAGAGTATGGATAAGTTAAGTGCCTAGATTATGATTTTTTTCCCTACTTATCCTTTTTCCTTTTATTTTGTCTTTTCTTTTTTAAGCAAAACAAAATACTATTTGGTGTGGAAAACTGAACCAGGAAGAGAGTGTGTGTGGACAAACTCTCAATGCGAATGCATTAAGGAGTCTGGGAGACCAGGGCTCCCGTGGAGGGACCCTTCACTGTAGTGGCCTGGAAATGCGTCCCACTCGTACCCTCCTAAGTCAGTTATACCCCATGATGTCCCCTGAAAATAATGCCAATTTTAAGGTGCTGCTTGTAAGCACATGGCTGCTACTATATATGCCCGTAGATCAACTGCTTGAAGGCAACTTGCCTGAAGGTTGTCTGTCACTGAAAGCAATCAGACCAGATTGTCTGTCCCACCCTAAGTAGGGCCCACTCACTTCTGATAAGGATCATAGATTGTTCCCCAGGAGAAGAGCCCAAAGACACCCAAGGTCCAGCCAGCTCAGAGACCACTGAGTTTAGGTCACCATCTTCGCTCTACATCATAAAACATACTTTCCTGTCACATGCATGCCTCTAATGCCTCCTCTTCCTATGGAGTGCATGCCTCTAGCTTGTCCCCTGCCATCCCCTTCCTGTGTGTTCTTACCATGGCTTGCCTGCCCAAGATTTTGTAAGTCTGTGAGAGACTACATCACACCCGCCTTCTGGCTCTGGTTGTCCTGGAAGAGGTGAGCCCTTGCGTGCCTTATCTCGTGTCTCTGTAATTTACCCCACAATCACACAACCACCCTCAGAACCCATCCAGGCGGGGGGCTGGATCCCACATTTGGGCAATATATGTAAGATTTCTTGAGTTGTGAAAGCAATGAACAGAGTTGGCTATCAGCAGAAAGGTTAGCTGTTTGAATCTCCTCAGAACTATCTCAGAACAAAGAACTAAACATATTTTTTAAAGTTAACATTGAAAATCATAATGGAACAAAGTTCTATTCTGACACAAATGAGGTCATCAGTAATTAGAATCAACTTACCAGAAAGTAGTCTAAATTATGTCTCATATTAAAGTTGCCATTTTGAGCATTTTCCGGTGTACAGTTTGGAGATATAAACTGACAATAGTAGAATGCATTTTGTTTGTAAGTTGTAGTGGAAGAACTCAAAGATGTGAGATTTATTTTTCCTTAATGAATTTATGAGAGAGGCTTATCTAATAGTATTTCTAATATAAACCTGGTAATCATATATTTCATGCAAGACATAACATTAATCATTGTAGTTACTTTCTCATATTGATAAGAACTGTTTGTCAAAAGTGTTGAAGAGAGGAAAGCATTGAGCAGGAGATCCAATAGCCACCAAGAATATGTAAGCTGGGAACAGGAGAAGGCAGGATCTTATCCAGAACCTTGAAGCAGGCTCAAAGAGCCCTTGGAGCACTTTGGGGTAAGTGCTTTGATGTGAACTGGTTCAAGCCCACTGGCTACAGCTCCAGAGAAAGATGAGGCTATTTACTCTTGTAGGCATTTAAAGTCTTAGAAACGCCGTGTAGAGTGGCTAGGATTTCCATCAACTAGATTACAGTGGCTTTTGGTTTTGTTATGCACTATCAAAGTGTTACATTTGTCCCAGGTACAGAGAAGAAACCATTGGACAACAGATTGACATTGTCAGATTTAAATTCTACATTTTTTGTGTCTAAAGTTTAAAAAATGGGTTTAAATGATATAAGAGTAGAAATGGTAGAAAATTGCTTATGTTAATTGTAGGAAATAATTCCCACAAACTAGGTCTATGATTCAAATCTAGCTTGCCACTTGTTTGTTTATTGTTCTACTTCTTTGTTTGTTTTTACAGCCTGTGTTAGTCTGGATAAACCAGAGAAACAAATCCAGAGATACTCACTCATATGTGTATAAAAAGGGCTTTATATAAAAAAGTAATTGTATATTAAGAAAACATCCTAGCCCAGTCCAGATCAAGCCCATAAGTCTGATGTTAGCCCATATGTCCAGTATCAGTCTATAAATTCCTCTTCAGACTCAACTCACGTTTAACACCAGTGGTTAGAAAGTCTTATAGATCCAGTAGCGGTGGAAGCATCTTAGTGCTGGCATGGGCCTCCATGTAGCTCCCCCAGCTCCGAAGCTCAGACTGCCATCAGCATAGCTCCATGTATCTTGTCAATAGGAAGACAAAGCAGAAAGTGTCTCTGGCCTCTAGTGAGCTATTTGACTCCTTCATGCCTCCAAATGAGATCATCAAACTGCGACCTGATTGACAGGCTAGACTCACCTCTTCACAGGGTAACAGGAGAATATGTAAATGCCACAGATGTCAAATATGGCTCCTAGAGTTTTTGAATTGCTGTGCATATTGACAACATTTACTGGCTTACTTTATATTGGAAGAAGGTCAGATTGTGGAGGGGTGGGCATTATGGAGAATAAGGAGTTCAGATTTGTACATGATGAGCTTCAAAAAACTTAGTAGTTTGTAAGCAGGTGTGTTAAGGAGGAAGATGAAGGCAATATATGAGTCTGTGATTCGGGAGTACTCTAGGCTGGAGATATAAAAATGTGGATGGTTAGCCAAATCCTCACTGTCATTGAATCAGTTCCTACTGAACGCAACCCTCTAGGACAGGGCAGAAGTACCCCGGTGGGTTTCTGAGATTTTAACTCTTTACAGGAGTAGAAAGTCTCATCTTTCTTCCATGGAGGGGTTTGTGGTCTTAACTCCCAAAGCTAACGACTATATCAGCAGGCTGCCTAGTTTAAAGTCTTCAGTATGAACGAATTATCTAAAAAGGAGAGTGCAAAATGACATGAGGTCCAAGTTCTGAATCTTAAGATATTGTGGCATTTATTGTTTAGTTAAATATTAGTTCTGTGACAAAGAAAATTAATAACAAGATAGGAAAGAGGAACAAAAGCTCCCAAAGCCCAGGAGACTATATTGTTATGGAAACCAAAGGGAGAGTTTTGTGAAATATTGCTGAACCATGTGTAATGGAACCAGGGATCAAGAAAGATGACCAACTAAATCCCCAATGGATTTACTCTTCTATAGTCCTGCCCCTCTTTTCTTTGTCTTTCTTTCTTATTTAAACAGGTAGTCAAATTAAAATTTCCTGTACATTATACTGATATAGTTAACAGGCTAAATAAAAGAAACTAACGTTGGTGGTGTAATGGGTTAAGTGTTGGGTTGTTACCCAATAGGTGAGTAATTCTAAACCAGTAGCTGTTCAGAGGGAGAAAAAAAGAAGATTTCTAGTTCCATAAATATTTACAGTCTTAGAAACCCACAGAAGTAGCTCTACTCTTTCTGACAAGGTAGCACTGAGCCACAAGCACTGGGTGGCAGGGGGTTTGGTATGGGCTTCATACCTCTAATAGCATAATTATTTGAAATTTAATGTAATGGAAAGGTATACACCAAATGAAAGAACACTAGGAAAATATTGGCAATGTATCTGATAAAGTGTTCAAGATTTGTGATACAAAAATTTGCAAATCAGTAAGAAAATGCGGATGAAAAAATTAAACCAAAAAATTGAGCAAGCAGTTCAGAAAAGAACAACGCAAATGATTGCTAAAGGTGAAAAAAAATTGTTTGTGCCCATAAGTTTGAGGACTATCCCTGGAAGGTGGTGATACCTCTTCCTTACCAGACACACCTTGGCTTCTGGCTGCTGCACCAGTACCAGCTAATAGATTGGACATTAAGATTTTGTAGAATAATTGAAATTCACAAGCAGTACTAATTTCTTTCTAAAAAGGAAAAATTAGTCTGACTTTGAGGGATTATAACATTTTTATTAATATTTATTAAACAGCTACAATGGTAAGATAATTGCTATTGGAATTTGACCTTAGGGAAAGTATTTAAAGGAAGGCAAGAATATCATTTTACTATGCAAAACGTAGATGAAAGCTTAAATGAAGATATTTATGGGAAAGAGATATATAAGAATCGAGAGTCCAATATGGTTTTAGGTCTGTCAATAGTGTCCCTGTGTATTTTTTAATATATGCAGAAATGGAGTTATTGTGAAGGATAAATATTATTCTAATGTGGAAAAATGGTTATATATTCACATCTTTTTTCTCAGAGACCAAACTGTGTATTGACCAATGTATTATTTAAATATTATAAATTTTTAGGATCTTCTTCAGATTTACATGGAAATAGAAACAGACTATCTGCAATGACATTTGAGATGCATTATCTTTATGAGTAGAAGTTTCAGCTATTTTAGTAATGTCAGGATGATGAATAGCCTTTAATTCAGAGAAGAATGGGCCAGAGCAGATATCCAGCCTTTACAGAGGATGGATTCATCTAGCAAGAAATCAAATGATATGTTTGGTTTTATTGTTTTAACATTTTAAGAAACTAATTTTAATTTATAATTTATTTGCATTATTTGAGCCCTTTGAACCTTTCACTTAACCTCACATTCTGGCATCTTTAAGTAAATGATCATCATTTTTATTATTAAGTGGTTAAAGTCTTCCAGTGTGCATTGCTGAAAGGTACATGTCAGATTGCTGTGAACCTTTGTTTCCAAGAGAAACCACATGCATTGTGCCAATTCCCCATTTCTTACCAAATTCATTCATTTCTTCTAAACATAACTCAAGCATTTCATGCACTGCTTTGAAAGCATGCTTAAGTTTTATTTCTATGTGCATATATAATATAATTAATAAAATTCAAAATCCCTGGAATACTGAGAACTTTTCTGTCTTTTATACTCTTCTTTAGCATATAGTGCAAGGGTGGGGAACAAAGTATTGCTAACAATCATAGATGTTTTATTAAACAAAACCATCAAAAGGCAAAACTATTGCTTCTCAAATTATCCTCCATTTAGGTCTATGCACTTCGTAAGGTGGTAGTTCCATTTCTGTAACCCTACCCCAGCAATTCTGCCTTTCAAATTCCACCACCTCAAAAGAGGCATTTCAGCATCCTCTAGAAATTCCGATGGCTTTCCAGTTCAAAGCTCTTTGAGTGTTAGAAACCGAAGGAAGCTGGGAGGCACCATCAAAGCTGTTACTAGGCAGCATGAGGCTTCCCAAGGAAATCCTTCTAGAACAGTCACTACTACCTTCAAAGAACATACAGTGAATTCTGACAGAAAGCAAACCAATAAAAAATCTTTAGCACCATTTTCCAGCCCTTATTTTTAACCAATGTAGTTTTTAATTATCTTAAATATTCTTCATAACAAGCCCCTGTGATCTTCCTATGTGGAAATCCATCAACATGGACCCCTCTGGAATTTCAGAAAGCAGTCCTCCCAGCCTTCTGAGCCAAGCTTTCCGCCTTCAATCAATTAGCCCAGCAGATCCTCTCAGGGGCCACTGCTTTGACTGGACTTGCTATTTTTGAAGGCACCTAACAATGGTGTGTTGTGGAGAGCACTTGTCTACAGCCGTCAGCTGAGCAGAGAGGCAGGTCTGAGCGTGTGTTGTTTGCAGTTACATGTGCATTGTGAAATAGAAGGTCAGCAGCAATGCTTTTTTATAAAACCTCATTTACTTTGGTGGTTTTCATTCCTGGTTTGGCATCAGAATAACCCATGGCATTTAAAAAATTGGTGTGAGAGGCCAGCCTCCCTATTCCTTCTCTATGAATCTCTAGATCAGTGAGTTTCCTGAAGGGGGAGCTGTCATTTTTATTTTGGAAAACCCATCATAGATAATAGTGAGTTGGATGAACCGGAACTCTCTAGGTGTATATAAACAACAGCAGCAAAAACTGACAAACTCACTTGTAATATAATAACTTATTTTAATGATGCGCACATCTCAAGAAACACAAAAGGGATGCTATTGTACTTTAAAAACAAAGGTCTGGAGGTAGTACCGATGAAGAACACAGCTTTCCCCCATATCCTGGATGCTTCCTCCCCCCAACTACCATGATCCGAATTCTACCTTGCAGGGCTGGATAGGGCAGAGGTTGTACACTGGTACATATGAGGGCTAGAGGCACAGGGAATCCAGGGTGGATGATACCTTCAGGACCAAGGGTGTGAGGGGCGATGCTGGGAGAGTGGAGGGTGAGTGGGTTGGAAAGGGGGAACTGATTACAAGGATCCACATGTGACCTCCTCCCTGGGAGAGGGACGACAGAGAAGGGGGGGAAGGGAGACTCCGGATAGGACAAGATATGACAAAATAACTATGTATAAATTACCAAGGGCACATGAGGGAGGGGGGAGCGGGGAGGGAGGGGAAAAAAAAAGAGGACCTGATGCAAAGGGCTTAAGTGGAGAGCAAATGCTTTGAGAATGATTGGGGTAGGGAATGTATGGCTGTGCTTTATACAATTGATATATGTATATGTATGGATTGTGATAAGAGTTGTGAGTCCCTAATAAAATGTAAAAAAAGAAAAGAAAAAAGAAAAGAAAATGATTAGGGCAAAGAATGTACAGATGTGCTTTATACAATTGATGTATGTATATGTATGGATTGTGATAAGAGTTGTATGAGCCCCTAATAAAACATTTAAAAAACAAAACAAAAAAACAAAGGTCTGGATCCAATGGCCTGGTTCAGCGTTATTTCTTCCCCGAAACTCTTCCTTTGGTTTCTGAAACAATATAGTCTCCTGGATTGGGGAGCTTTTGTTCCTCTTCTCCATCTTGCTACTAATTTTCTTTGTCACAGAACTAAAATTTAACTAAACAATAAGGGCCACAATACCTTAAGATTCAGAACTTGGACCTTGTGTCATTTTGCACTCTCCTCTCTAGATAATTCGTTTATACTGAAGAATTTAAACTAGGCAGCCTGCTGATGTAGTCGTTAGCTTTGGGCTGCTAACTGCAAAGTTAGGAGTTAAAACCCACCAGCCCCTCCAGGGAGAAAGATGAGGCTTTCTACTCCTGTAAAGAGTTAAAATCTCAGAAACCTACAAGCGTTCTTCTGCCCTGTCTTATCGGGTGGCTTTGTGTAGGAATCCACTCAATGGCAGTGCGGACGAGTTTAAGCATTAGGCTTCCTGAACAAGGCAGAGGTCAAGACATCACAGAGCTGAGAGGTCTAGGACCAGAGAGAGTCATGCCTGCCAGTATGACTAAGAAGAGGTCTTGCAGACGAAAGCACTGAATCCTTAACCATTTGTAACTCGCTGGTAAACAAAACAAGACAATCTCTTCCTGCAATGGAGACTGTTCCTCCCCACAGTGAAGGAACAGAGTTGCCCCCGTGGGTTTCTGAGACTGTAAATGTTGACTGGAGTAGAAAGAGTTACTGATGCTTTCAAACAGCTGACCTTGTGCTTAGCAACCCAAGGTCTGTTATTGTTGTTGTTAAATGCCATAGAGTCTGTTCGCTCCAATCCATACTGACCCTACAGCCGACTTAAACCCTGCCCGGTCCGGAGTCGTCCTCGCAAATGATCCTGTGCCCGAGCCCCTTGGTGAAGCCACTGTGCCAGTCCATCTCAACGATTGCCTTCTGCTTTCTTTGCTGCCTCTCCACTCTATCAAGCATGATGTCTTTCTCCAGAGACTGGTCTCTCCTGACAATATATCCAAAGTATGTCAGACCGAATCCTGCTATCTTGCCTCACAGGAACACTCTGGCTGGACTTCTTCCAAGACAGATTTGTTTGTCCTTTTAGCAGTCCATCCGACTTCCAATATTCTCCCCCAGCATCACAATTGAACTTCATTCAGTTCTCTTCAGTCTTCCTTATTCAATGTCCAACTTTCACCGGCAGATGAGGCCATGGGAAATACCCTGGCTCGGGTCAGGGGCACCTTAGTCCTCAAAGGAACATCTTCGCTTTTAATACCCTGAAGAAGTCTGTGCATCCGATTTATTCAGTGCAATATGTCTGTTAAGATCTCGACTGCTGCTGCCATGAGCATTGCTTATGGATCTCAGCAAGACAAAATCCCGGACAACTTCCGCCTTTTCTCCTATTGGTCAAGTTGTGAATATTTTGATCTTCTTTGCATTGAATTGTGATCCATACTCTGAAGCCTGTAGTCTTCGGTCTTCATTAGCAAGTCTTCACATTCGACTCTCGATCAGCAAGCATGGTGGTGCCCTCTGCACAGGGCAGGTTGTTAATAAGACTTCCTCCTATCCTGATGCCACCTTCCTCTGCATATAATCCAGTTTCTTTGATGATTTTTACAGCCTACAGACTGAACAAATATTTTTTCTGGTTTGAGCCCTCTGTTTTGAGGCAAGATCTATCTGACATCAGCAATAATATCCCTTGTTCCGTGTCCTTTTCTTAATCTGACCTGAACTTGGGGCAATACCCTGTCAATATACTGCTGCAACCATTGTCGGATGATCTCCAGCAAACTTTTAATTCCATGCGATATCAATGATATTGTTTTAAAGTTTGAGCCTTTTTTGGGTCTCCTTTCTTTGGAACGGGCACAAATACGGTTCTCTTCCAGTCAGTTAGCAAAATTGCTCTCTTCCAAACTTCCTTGCTTAGATGAGTGCGTGCTTTCCGGCGTTTCATGAGCTTGTTGAAACATTTCAATTACTGTTACATCAATTCCTGGGGGCTTACTTTTGTCCAATGCTTTCAGTGGACCTCGAACTTCTTCCTGCAGAATCATTGCTTCTTCCTTACATGTGAGGAGCTGAAATCAAGGAAGGCCAACTCGTTCTTTTCGTGAAAGTGACCGTGCATTTTCCCTGTCTTCGTTCGACACTTTCTGCATCATCCAGTAGTTCACCCACAGACTCTGTCAAGGTCGCAACGGGAGGCTTGGAGTTTTCCTGGAGTTCGCTCCATTTAAGATTGACTAAGCTTGACCTTCTAGCTTTGTTTTCTAATTTTTGGTCATTGTGCGTTTCATGGTAATGCTGAACTTTGCCTTTGCAAACTGCCCTATGAAATTTGCTATTCAGTTCTTTGACGTCATCATTTCTTCCATTTGCGTTAGCTATTCTATTTTAAGAGCAAGTTTCAGCATCTCTTCTGACATCCATTTTTCTTTCTTTTTTGTCTTTTGAAGAAACGTTTGCTCTCTTCGTGTCTCCAAAGCTCACGAGGTGCTCTGTCCCTATGTTCAATGCATCCAATCTGTTCTGGAGCCGTTCTCCAAGTTCAGCTGAGGTAAAAATCAAGGTCATATTCTGGGTCTCATGAATTTGTTTTAAATTTCTTCAGCTTTATCCTGAACTTATATATGAGAAATCATGTAACAAATTGACAGACAAGTAATGGGCCCAACCCATAACCTAGCTTTAATATTCATATGCACCGCGGCCTTCTCAGACTGTATCCAATTCGCTCGAGGTTCGTAGCTCAGTGTGTAACTTAGTATGCTACCAGGCTCTTTGTTATCTGTTCACTTCTATAATAGTCCCATCGCCATGATTACATCGGCGCGGCTCTGTGGCTATTGCTATGAATTATTGAGGCAAGCGAATAGAGTGCTATGAGAGGAGTGGTTGATGTAGGGGCTGTGAATTATAATGAGCGTTTCCTGCCTGAGTCTGGGTAAGAGGGTGGTGGGAGGCTCTGTGAAGAATCACCAGTGAGCAATTGCTAGCAGGATGCATTGTGATAGTCATCTGGGTGCATCGAAAACTTGCCCTCTGAGAAGCAGGAAGCGGGTTGCACTGCCAGCAAGAGCCAGGAGAAGGGCCACTAGCTGGAACCCAAGTTCCCTGCACAATAACCCCCTGGACCTAAAAGACAGCTGTGCGACCAGAGGGCCAGCGGCAGCGGAAGCAGGGGTGAGACCCTGCAGTGGAGTACTGCCCTTCCCAGCACACAGATCAAAAGCTGAGTGCTTTTGAGGAGCGGCTGCCTTGTGGCGTGAGTTGCCCCTGGGCACTTAATTAGGGCAATTGAACTTGCTGAACCCAGGAAAGGGGGTGGGGAGTTCAGTGCGTTCAGAGTGGAGTGCCTCTTGACACTGGGAAGGCTGACCCACGGAGCTTCAGCTGAGCGCCTTCTGTGTTGAGCCCTAGAGTCCAGTGGTATGCGCTTTGGGCTTCTATTAACAGCCCTGAAAGAACTTTGTTCTAGGTCCAGATGAACAAAGGTATCCTGAGTATTTCTCCCTTGCAGTATAACCTGTTCTCTTTGAGGAATATTTGCATATCATTCTGGTTTCAATTAGATATCACATACTCTATGAAATCTCATTTCTCTTTTGTTTGCAAATAGAGTTTAACACTTTTCTTTTGAAGACTCATAAATGCATCCCATATTGCATCTATCACAGAGATTGTAATGTTTATTACACATTTTATATGTTCTTAGCTTTATTAGACTCTAAGCTGCTTACGATTGGAACATGTGCTTCATAGTTTTCTCAGCATTCAGTAGAGTATATTAAAGATATGTTGAACGAGTGATAGATTTGATTAATTTGGAAGAATTTACTTAATTCTAGTTTCTATCTTCACACACTGTCGTTGAGTCAATGCTGACTCATAGAGGCCCCTCTGTGGGTTTCTGAGATGGTTTTGGGGAGTAGAAAGCCCCATCTTTCTCCTGTGGAGCTGCTGGTGGTTTCAAACTGCAACCATGCATTTCATAGCCCAAGATGTAACCACTATGCTTTTTTAGTTTCTATCATAGGTGCCCCATATTTATGGGATGGAGAAGGAGTATAAGTATGAAATAAAAGACTATCTTAAAAGGACATATTGTTCTTTGTAGGGGAAAATACCAAAAGGTATATGGGTCAGTATAGTATACAATCTATATAGTGTGTTAAGGTAGTTCAAAGGAAGGAGAAACCGGTAATGACATGTGAGTTTTCTCTTGACTCAATTTTAATGATGCTTTTGTATATGAAATCCAAGATTAAGTCTATAGACATAGTAACTAGATTGATAGTTTCTTGGAGGTAGGAGAGTGGAAGTTGTGAGGGATTGAGTAGCTAATAGCAATGAATATAAAAAGAGAATTTTTTCTAAAACCGATGGTGGTGATGATTGTACAACTTCTCCTGATGTGATTGAACTTTTGGATTGATGGCATGTAAATTATATGCCAATTAAACTGTTAAAATTCTAAACCCCCCAATGGAAATATATTTAATACAATTAACATTAATAAAATTAAAGTAACACATACTATGATGTCTAGCATGAAAATGGTATCTGTACAAAAAATAAGAGAAAGAAAATGTACAGTTCTAATTAAAGCAATTGACAAGGATAAAATAACATGAATTTTAAAAAGTAAATTAAGATACATTTCCTAATAAAATAATTGACCTACATGGCCAATACCAGAGATTTACTGGACAACACAAATAGACTAAAATTGGCTGTGTAGTTAGACAAAAATGTCAAGTCACTTATAAAAGAAAAACAAACTAAACTCAAACCCTCCAAGAATAAAAAGTCAAAACCAATCTGCCGTTGCGTTATCTGGACCCTGTGTAACACTTTAATGTTTCATATCATCCCAGACATACTTGGATTTTGCTTAGTGTTCCATTACTTCTTGCAAAAGTACTTATATCTGAATATGGTTTCTGAGACTGTAGCTCTTTGTGGTTCAGACTGCTTCATCTTTCTCTTGGTGTACTGCTGGTAGGTTTGAACTGCTAAGCTTACATTTAGAAGCCTAAAGCTTAACCTACCACTCTAACTAGAATCCTTAGTGGACAAATGCTTATATAAACCTGAAATAAAATTAGTGTAATCTGAACTTGTTTAAAGGCAACTGAAAATGAAATCAGAACATTGATTTTTGAGACATAAAATTGAGAGAACATGCATTTCATAGGACATGGGCATGTGTAAACCAAATATTGGTATTATAATAGAGAATGTTAATTTTCTTAAACATGATTAATTAGTAAAAAATGATAATGCCTGATAACTGATCAGTTATCAGGCATCAAAGACCAAAAATCATATAATTGTGTGCTCACCTAACATGATAAGATTGCTGAAGACAAATGGGTGCATAAGTAAATGTGGTGAAGGAAGCTGATGGTGCCCGGCTATCAAAAGATATAGCGTCTGGGGTCTTAAAGGCTTGAAGATAAACAGCGGCCATCTAGCTCAGCAGCAACAAAGCCCACATAGAAGAAGCACACCAGCCTGTGCGATCACGATGTGTGGAAGGGATCAGGCATCAGACATCATCAAAACAAAAAAAATTATCATAGTGAATGAGGTGGGGAGTGTGGGGTGGAGACCCAAAGCCCATTTGTAGACCACTGAACATCCCCTTACAAAACGACCTCAGGGAGGAGGTGAGCCAGTCAGGGTGTGATGTAGCACTAATGAAAAATACAACCTTCTGGGGCAGGGAATGTGCTTTATACAATTGATGTATGTATATGTATGGATTGTGATAAGAGTTGTATGAGCCCCTGATAAAATGTTAAAAAAAAAAAAAAGAAAAATACAACCTTCCTCTAGTTCCTAAATTCTTCCTCCCCACCCCCCGCCACGATCATGGTCCCAATTCTACCTTGCAAGTATGACCAGAGAATGTACACTGGTACAGATAGGAACTGGAAACATAGAGAATCCAGGGTGGATGATCCCTTCAGGACCAGTGGTGTGAGTGGCGATACTGGGAATGTAGAGAGAGGGTGGGTTGGAAAGGGGGAACTGACTACAAGGATCTACATGTGACCTTTTCCCTGAGGGACAGACAACAGAAAAGTGGATGAAGGGAGACATCAGACAGGGAAAGATATGACAAAATAATAATTCATAAATTATCAATGGTTCATGAGGGAGGGGTTAACGGGGAGGGGAAGAAATGAGGACCTGATGCCAGGGGCTTAGGTGGAGAGCAAATGTTTTGAGAATGATGAGGGCAATGAATGTACAAATGTGCTTTACACAATGGATGCCTGTATGGATTGTGATAAGAGTTTTATGAGCCCCTAATAAAATGATTTTAGAAAAGAAAAAAAAAGAAAGTTGTGAGGAGTAGGTAAAGTGAAAATGAGAGGCAATATAAATATGCTTATTTTCCTATCTTTTATAATCAAGTACTAGAGAGTATTTTTTTAAAACTGTGACATCTGTATTTGTACCTGTATTTATAATGTAACCACAAAGAAGTGTAAAGAAACTGAATTGGGTCTTAAAGAGGAATATAAAACATGGGTGGGAGAAGGAATACATGTATTCTTTTTTAACTCAGAGGAAGCTAACATAAGTTACTGAGAGCCATAAACAACAAAGTATATTATAAAAATATTATATTTAAATGTATCCACTGGAACAAAGGTAAACTTATAAATTGTCACCAGGAACACAAAGCACAGACTATGAAATAATTTTAATGTAAGATTTAAAACAATAAAAACAGACTGTATCATATAATTTGATGACAATACTAAACCCAAATATTCACATAAGTACTTTTGCAAAATGTAATGAAACACTAAGCAAAATCCAACTATGTTCTGAAAGATTAGAACAAATTAAGAAGCAGTAAGGTTGAAGTAAGATCTACCCTCTGCATGCTACCACCTCCAGGTTCTCAAAGAAGACCATGTGTGGTCTACCCTATTCCAACAGGGCTCCATTGGCACCAGTCGGCCCAGACTTCTGAGTGCTTCTGCAAGTCTCTGGGACATCCTTTCACTTCAACCTTCCTAGCGTGGCTGTTACAATTTTGTGACAGGTAACTGAGGGACAGGTAGCTGAGTATGGTTCAGTCAGGAGTGATGAGACAGCATCCATTTCAAAGTTATTGAATGCATTCTTTTCCAATCCATTTTATGAAAGTTTGTCTATGAAGCATAAAGTATAAAAAATAAAGCCACCTATGAATTCAGTTGATACAAAACATATAAAAGAGTTAACAACTTATCTGGGAAATAAAATATGTTAGCAATTCTATTATAATATTTCAACAAAGAAACAATTCAGTTATGCACTTATTATTATACCAGTTAAGTGTGTAGGTAATAGTTTGTATGTCTAAGGTAATTATATAAATAATAGATAAAAGCATAGTTGAAAAGGTTTTTATTAATCACCAAAATCTATAATAACCTTTTCTGATCATAGCCTATTTTTGAGATGTATGGATAACCTAATATATTGGGGAGATAGCTGTATTAAGCCTATTTTGATAGGCATTTAAAAAATAAATATACGTATAGTGACAGTTAAGGTTTTGTGGTCACTTCCCCGGGCCATTTTTCTCAAGGACAGGGAAGTGAAGACTCCAGGGTGCTGACTATGTTCAATACAAGTGGACGTTTGCTTGCTTTTTACTGGATCTAGATCTTATACAGGGCCCTTCAACCTCCAGGCCCTTGCGTTTGAGTATCTGTGGCCTGTAGCATTGGCTGCTGATTCAGAGTCATCAGTGGCCGTCCACTTTACCTACTGATAATTGGATTAATTTTCCTCTGCAGACAGAAGTTTTCATCTTCCTGTTCACGAATCCCTGAAGCTACAGGTCACCGAAAAAGCCTCTAGCCCAGTGCTTCTCCACTGTCCTCACCCCGCGACCCTTTCATACAGTTCCTCATGTGGTGGTGACACCATAACATTATTTTCGTTGCTACTTCATAAATGTAATTTTGCTACTCTTATGAATCAGGTGACCCCTATGAAGGGGTCATTTGACCCCCAAAGAGATCACAATCCACAGATTGAGAACCGCTGCTCCAGCCCATCATGTTTACAGACTTAAAGCTTGCCCTTCCCTATCGTGTTAGCCAATACCTTGGTATGAACTTCTATATTTCTACATATGTAAGCTTCACTTGTGCTGCTTCCCTAGAGCATACAGGATAATATATATATCCCCCCAGAACATTTAATTTAGTGTCATTTGGCTCAGCTAATAAACAATATCCTAATCTATGAATAAAATGAAATTACTCATCAAGGTCTCTGATCAAATAAAGTTTATGCTGTCTAAATAGATAACTATATTATGCATGATTTCTCACAAGTAAAATATTTGGGACTAAAATAAAGATATGATAATTTTGATAATTATCATTCTGGGGTATCATGAAGCTGTAATGGGACCCAAAACACCAACACACAGAAAGGTTCATTTTTAATTGGATTTTTAAAAGTCAAGTTAGTGTTATTACATTCATTGTATTCTACCCTGTATAAATTGGTCACTTTGATCTTCCTTTTGAGTCTGAGTTTCTAGGGATAATGTGATATCCCATGGCGTCCTGTCCATGTTGAAATGGATGAAAAAAAAAACCCTATTTTATTCTGCTTATAGTTGCGAAAATCTTGGGTCTGAACATTCAAAATATTTAAAATTCTTATTCTTTTATATCCTTTGCAATATTTAATTCTATTCCTCTTTGACAGGCACTGATTTCCCAGTATTAAACAACGTTAATTCAAGTTTTATAAATCAAGAGATTAGAATTAAGCATCAAATCACTGCACTGTCAGAAGTCAATACACTTCAAGTAAAGATCACGGTGACGTGGAGGCTGCTTTCTGTGCAGCCACGCAAATGTTAGGTTCAGGAAAAACAGCTGGATTACGCTCACAGCGGCCCTGGTCAGTGGACCGGTCAGGAGAAAGGAAGGAGGACATGTCACGTTCTGTCCTTTCCTCCTGGTGTGTTATTTGTAAAAAGAGTCCAGATAAGGGTATCTGCAGATAAGCAATATTCCTACACAAAACATCAATACCCAATTGCACATACAAATGACCATTTCAAAGAGCATTTTCACAGTATGCGATTTAGAGTTGGATTGCCTCATGCAATTATGTACTTATATCAACTGTTCACTAACAAAACTTCTTACTGTAAAGATAAGACGTTCTGTTTTGCTTTAAGAGATCAGTGAAGGGTTTGCCTTATTCCTGTCATTGACTGCTCTTTACTCAATGTACTCATCTCGGACTTGCTTCGACTTCGCTCTGCGCGCTGAGAAGGCTAAACTTGGTTGTCTTCCTTTCGTTCCTCCCCCCCTTGTCTCTCATCATTCTCATATGTATTTTTGGTTCCTGTGGCTCAAAATAGTCTAATTTCTCTTGAAATCAAAATGTCACAGGGAGATTGGTTAAAAGTATAGGGTTTTTATTTTAAAGCAACTCATTTTCATCAATGTGTTCTGCACCTTTTTCTGGTTTCTATTGAGACATTACAAACATTACCTCTCTATGTGCATATATGCATTTTCAAATGATCCTGTACTGTACTTCTGTAAAAATAATTATTACCTTTCAGAGTATTTTAGACTTCTTACTTTCTTATTTTATGAAATGCCTTTTTTTCCCATTGTAAATCTCTCTCTTTAAATCCAAATATCTTATTTTTCATAAGACCAGGATTTCAACATAGAAGGGAATCACCTTTTGGATTTCAAGTCCAAAAATTATTCTTTGTAAAATAAATATAACTTTTTGATTCTGTGATCCTAGTGACCAATTAATTATAGAGGAGTTAAAACTTGACGAAATGCTTTGGGAGGATCTCATTCAATGGAGCAGCCACCCTATTATCAAAACAAAACCCTATAGAACTTTTAACTTTAGCTATATCATCTGCTTTACTTTCCCTTTTCATACTCATGAAGTTAGGAAAATATATGTCTCTCTTTCATTTTTTGAGTGCTTTATCCTTATTTAGTTGTTACTAGTATATAAACCAAACAAGACAAACACATTGTAATCAGGTCAAGTTTGACTCATCGTGACCCCATAGGATCAGCTCACCTCCTCTTTGTCCCACGGCGTGGCTGGTAGTGTGGACGCTGACTTTACAGTGTTCACCCAACAGCTCTCCAGGGCTCTGTAGTGATCAATGAGCACATATTTGTTTAATGCATTCTTAAAGATTTAAACTGAAATTGACCCAGCTGCAAATAAGTTAAAAATTAGACAATGCTGATATTTTTAACATTTCTTATTTATTTCTTGGGTCTACATGTTATTTATCTATTAGTCATTCTTAGGGGGCTCTTCCAAATCTTATGACAATCCATCATTCAGTTGTATGAAGCACACTTGTACATATGTTTCCATCAACATTTCAAAAACATTTTCTTTCTACTTGAGACCTTGTTATCAGCTCCTCTTTTTTCTCCTCCCTCTCCCACCCTCGTGGGTCTGTGATCAATTATATATTATTGTTGTTATTTCGTGTCTTATGTAGTCTGTTGTCTCCCTTCACCCACATTTCTGCTTTTCATCTCTCTGGAGGATGGGGTATATATCCAACTTTGTGATGGGCTTCCCCTTTCTCCCTTTCCCCACCCCCGGCCCCCACCATCTTCCTACCCTCATTAATCGTCACTCCCACTACTCTTCCTGAGGATTTCATCTGTACTTCTTTTATTTTTAATGAAAAACCAATTTCATAGCTAGTTATTTTTATATACACCTAGACTTTTTAAAATTTTAAGGCTGTATTATAAATTTTTTTTCTAAGATCTAGTGGCCTACTTTAGATCTTTCAGTGGCATGTGCATCTATGTCTTAACTGGGTTGTGATCATGCCAACTGGTTAGAGAACTAGGCTCAATATGTTTTACCTGTCAGTGTTTTTATGTTTCCTTTTACACATTGTTTAAAATCCAAAGAGGCATAGGAGTTTTTAAAGTATTTTTTTCTAAGACATCATTGATAACACCTTGATTTTATATACATTTCTTAGCTGTAGCATTAGAAAAGTTTGACAAGTATTAGGCTGATTCTGTAAGTAGACAGGAAGGCGTTCAAAGCAGGACTCAGTTTCCGAATAAGCTTGAAGACAAGCAATTACAGAAAATGGTCAGATGTTCAATATGGCTGCTCTAAAACATGAAGGACGGTAAATGATGTCAAAGAGAAATTCCTCTTTAAAATAAGATGAAATTGGGATATTTCAGGCACTACTTTGGAATAGAGTGAAACTATTGGTGATATAATTTTTATTTAAGAAAAATGGTATGCCATCAACTATTTTGCATTTAAAAATGGATTATCTTTTCTATGGTACATAGTTAGGGGTTTTTTAGGTTTTTTTTCCCACTTTCTTTAAGAAGTGATGAGCAAGAGTACTAAAATAGAATGTAATTACATGTCATTATCTTTAATTTTTTTATTTGAAAAAATCTATCCTATCCCCAAATCTGAAAACACTAAACTATATTTTCTTTGAACAGTTTTGCAATTTATTTTTGATGTTTAAGCATGTAAGAAAATTGCAGCACTTAAAACAACAGAGACTGAATCTAGATTTATAAAGACTGCTACATATCCAAGAGAAATTAAAAACCACAATATCACTATAGGCAAAGAGATCTGTAAGAATTCCACGGAAGAAGAAAAACGAATGACCAGTAAATATATGAGTCTGAACAGAAACTCTGTCTTACTCATCAAAACACAGAGCTGAAGTGTGTTGGAGTGGTTATACGGACTTCTTTATTTTGAATTGTATTTATATTCATTTTATGAAGATTACATGTTTAATTTACTCATTCTTCAGTTGGTGGACATCTGAGTTGTTTCTACTCTTTTGGTTCTAGTGAATAATGTGTGTGTGTGTGTGTGTGTGTGGCATGTTTTGTGGACTTATGTTTTCATTTATCTTGGGTCTACATTGAGGTGCAAACCTCAAAGTGAGCGGTTCCCATCAACCAGCCACTTCACAGAAGAATGTACTTAGTCGGCGTTTACAATGAGTACAAAGTCTTGGAAGGCAGACAGTGCCGTTCTGCTTTGTCCTATGGGACCTCTAGGAGTCAGAATCAACTCCACGGCAAGACTTCTACTTTCGTTTTGTTTTTGTATATTTTGAAAATGTTGAATCAAATGGCAACGCTATACTCATGTATTTGAAGAGCTACCAAAATGTTTTCCAAAACCAGTGACATGTACTACTTTACATTTCTACCAACAGTATGTTTCTAATATGGTCACATCCTATCCAGTACATGTTAACGTCATTTTATTAGAATCATCCTACCAGGTGCAAGGACTATCTCATTGTGGTTTTAATTTGTAGTTGTTTGATGATTGATGATGTTGAAATTTTTTTATTGTCTGGTTTGTATGCAAGGAAGCTTAAAAAATTTCCTGAAAATTTTTGGATTAAAGTACAGTGGGGCCCAAGGTCCTTCCGCCACCTACTCAAACACTCCCTCAATGCATGAATACTTTCTTTTATTAAATTGAAACTCTATGATGCTCATTCTCCCGACATAATGGCTGGAGCCAAAGTGGGTGAACAAGTAAATGTGGTGAAGAAAGCTGATGGTGCCCGGCTATCAAAAGAGATAGTGACTGGGGTCTTAAAGGCTTGAAGATAAACAAGCGGCCATCTAGCTCAGAAGCAACAAAGCCCACATGGAAGAACACACCAGCCTGTGTGATCGAGTGGCCCCGAAGGGATCAGTTACCAGGCATCAAAGAACAAAAAATCATATCATTGACTGCACACCTCCATGATAGGATCGCTGAAGACAAATGGGTGCATAAGCAAATGTGGTGAAGAAAGCTGATGGTGCCCGGCTATCAAAAGAGATAGTGTCTGGGGTCTTAAAGGCTTGAAGGTGAACAAGCGGCCATCTAGCTCAGAAGCAAAGAAGCCCACATGGAAGAAGCACACTGGCCAGTGCGATCACGAGGTGCCAAGGGACCAGGTATAAGGCATCATGCAAAAAAAAAAAAAAAGATATATGTGTGTGTATGTATGTATGTATGTATGTATATATATATATATATATATATATATACCATATTAAATGAAGGGGGAAGTGCAGAGTGGAGACCCAAGACCCAAGTGTCGGCCAATGGAGATCCCCTCATAGAGGGGTTTAGGAGAGGAGATGGGTTAATTAGGGTGCGAGGTAGTATTGATGAAGAACACAGCTTTCCCCCAGATCCTGGATGCTTCCTCCCCACAACTACCATGATCCGAATTCTACCTTGCAGGGCTGGATAGGGCAGAGGCTGTACACTGGTACATATGAGGGCTGGAGACACAGGGAATCTAGGGTGGATGATACCTTTAGGACCAAGGGTGTGAGGGGCGATGCTGGGAGAGTGGAGGGTGAGTGGGTTGGAAAGGGGGAACTGATTACAAGGATCCACATGTGACCTCTTCCCTGGGAGAGGGACAGCAGAGAAGGGGGGGAGGGGAAACTCCGGATAGGGCAAGATATGACAAAATAACGATGCATAAATTACCAAGGGCATATGAGGGAGGGGGGAAAGGGGAGGGAGGGAAAAAAAAAAGAGGACCTGATGCAAAGGGCTTAAGTGGAGAGCAAATGCTTTGAGAATGATTGGGGTAGGGAATGTATGGATGTGCTTTATACAATTGATGTATGTGTATGTATGGATTGTGATAAGAGTTCTATGAGTCCCTAATAAAATGTAAAAAAAGAAAAGAGGAGAAAAAAATGATTAGGGAAAAGAATGTACAGATGTGCTGTATACAATTGATGTATGTATATGTATGGACTGTGATAAGAGTTTTATGAGCCCCTAATAAATTGTTTTTTTTAAAAAAAGAAAAAAGTACAGTGGGAATTTTCCATGAACTTGTGAAAACCCCCTTCCAGCTATTTTTTAGTTTTTTCATTGTTATTCTTTTTATTATTGAATAATGAGTTCCTTGTATATTTCCTTGTATAGTCAAAATATAAGACCTTCATGAAAGAAATGATTACAAATGTTTTCTCTCACTCAGTGAATTGGATACTTTCTTAATGGTACCATGTCAAATATGAAAATTTTAATTTGAATAAAACTCAATTTATCTTTTTTTTCTTTCCAGGTTTAATCTTTAGGTGTTATGTCTAAGAAACCATTGCTGAATCTGAAGTAGTGGATTTTTTCTTATGGTTTCTTTAAAACGTTTTATAGTTTTAGAACTTATATTTAACTCTGTTCCATTTCGAGTGAATTTTTGTATGTGGAATAGAGTCAGGGTCCAATATCTTTCTTTTGCATGTGGTGTCCAGTTGCATTGACCAGTTCATTTTCACAAATGATCTCACCACTCTGCAGAAAATAAAATGACATAAATATAAAGGGTGATTTCTGGAATTTCACTTATACACTATAGGTCTACATCTCCAGCTTTATCCAGGCCCACAGAGTCTTGATTATTATTGCTTCAAAATACTTAAGAAACATATTTTCTTAGAAGAGTTTTGCAATTGATGTTTAAGAATGTAAGAAAATTGCAGCACTTAAAATCAACAAATATTGAATCTCAATCCTTTGTTCTTAAATATGGTGGTTCTTTTTTTAAAAAAACATTTTATTAGGGGCTCATACAACTCTTATCACAATCCATATATATACATACATCAATTGTATAAAGCACATCTTCACATTCCCGGCCCCAATCATTCTCAAAGCATTTACTCTCCACTTAAGCGGTGGTTCTTTTTTAAAAGAAGATTGTCTCAGATATTTGAAGCCTTTTTCATTTCCACGGGATTTTTAGAACCAGTTTACTAATTTCTTCAAATAAGTCACCTGAAAGTTTGAGAGGGATCCCATCGAACCTGTCGTGCAGTTTAGGGAGTACTGCAATCTTTGTATTCTCAGTCATACCTCTGAGAATACACTGCCATCACGCTGAGGTCACTGCATTTTTACCAGAGAGTTCCCTTTGTGCTTCGCCTGACTGCTCCCAGCTGCTAGACTCCATTTTTGCTGTTCTATTTTCATTTTGTTGCTTTGTGTTTAATGTAAAAATTCCCATTTAACAATTTCTACATAATTTAGTCAGTGATTTGTTCACACTTTGCTCCACGTGTCATCATTCTCGTTCCTTCTGTTCTGGTGATGCCATTTCCTGTCGTCTAGTTTCCCTGTCCCTTTGCATGAATGTTTGACCACCGAGTCTCCTATTGATTTTTCAGAGACGCTCATTACTCATTGAGTGCTGCATAATTATAGTTGTTGTTTTTATAGCCCATATATTACTTATCAAAAAGATAGCTTCAAGGGATAAATTCCATTTACATTTCAAATATAGTCTCAAGGAGTTTCTAGTTCCATCAAGTCCAGGAAGTCTGGAATTTGTAAGAGTTAGAATTTGGTTTTACCCTTTTTCTCATTCTATCTGGATCGACATAGTTAGACCTGTTCAGAATGCTCTGTTTATACCCTGACTTGAAGATTTCTCCACTGACTGTGCCAGTACAATTCTGTGTAGCTTTTAGGCCCGAGTTTGAGATTTGTTCTGATCGCAGGAGGGCTTTTTGGTTGTCTTATTACTATTTCTCTCTGATAAACTAACTGATGGTTTAAATTATTATACTCTTGAAGCTATCAACCTTCTCTTAATTATTTGCCACGTAGTCTTCACTCAATTCTCCCGAGGTGTACTCTTTGACTTGAAATTCCGCATATTTTTCCTCTGAGGGGAATTTCAGAGTTCTCTTTTCAATAGCTGCCCTCTTCTGCTGGGCAGAATGTTTGAGAACTGGCCATAGAACTTGGGTCCTGAATAGGGGTAACTTCTCCATCAAGGGCAAGCATGCTTTGGAACAGAGTATTTCATGGGGCGAGGCTACTAACTTGGCTTGCTTCTCAGTCCTGGATTGGAACCTTACCCTAGTGAATGAGGTGTGTCAGAGGAGATTGCAGCCCCAGTGTTCTTAGCGTGTCACACCCTGTGAATAAAATAAGGGGACTTCTGGAATTTTCCCTCTCCCGCTCACCTAGAATTTATTCTCTCTAACCCATAGACTGGAGAGAAAAGCACATCTGGTGGACCGCCCTTCCGGGAAAGGTACTCTAATCCTTAACTAGGAGATGTGGGGCGAGGCAGCTCTGTGTTCGTGTTTGTTCCCATTATGTTGAGCTGGGATGAGAAAGGGAGAGAGTGTGTCACCTTTCAAACATCACCGACTCGCATTGTTCTTAACAAGATTTAGTAGATTTTCTTTAATATTTGTTTATTTTTCATTTGCTGCCTACTCTTAAGTCAATTGCCAGAGATGTTTTATCTTAAAAAATTAATAGACTATTTTGGAGAGCAGTTTAGTACAGAAAAATGAACAGCTGTTCAAAGTTCCTATATGCTACCCAGTCAGCACACAAAGTTGTTCCTATTCTTACCTTCCTTTTGTATAGCATCCGGTGGAAAATGCTGATAGAGGATTATGAACTCAGGACCATAATTTACACATAGCGTTCACTTTGGGTGTTGTACAGTTCTGCAGTTTTGACGAATGTCCGCCATTACAGCGTAATGCCCAATAGTCATTGCCATACAAACGTCTCTGTGAGCCACATATTGCCCATTCTCTTTCACGATGAACCCCAGGAATCACCAATACCTTTAGCATTGCATTGTTAGTCCCTTTTCAGTAAGAAGGTTAAAATATAAGTACCCTTTTTAGACTGCTTCTTTTACTTGGCAATATATATGGAAGGTTGCACCATGTGTTTTGGTAGCTCATTTCTATCACCGAATAACATTCTATTTTATAAACGTACCAGTTCATTTTTCCAGTTGAAGGACATATTATTTACTTATCAGCTTTGGCGATTGTGAGTGAAGCTGCTATTTATGTGCATGAGTACTTTATTTAGGGTGTTTTGCATCACATTTGTATAAATATCAGAGAGCACAATTGCTGAATCCTATGGCTATTGTGCTTATTGTAGGTAATTGTCATGCTGTCTTTTAAAGTGACAGTACCATTTTTAATTGTCACCAGCAGTGGTTGAGGACTCCTGTTGCTTCATGTCCTCACCAGCATATCAGCATTTGGTGTTGTCAATGTACTAAATTTTAACCATTCTAATAATTATATAGTGATACCCTTTAATTATATGAAGCTGTACTTTAATAATAATATATGATATGGAACATCTTTCTTACAATAAAATCTGTGAAACCCAGCACCTGTTTAAGTGAGAAATATGTGAGAGGAAACAAATATTTTCCATTAAAATGAATGATAGAAATGTGATAAGCCTGCACTCTGTGAAAGGCAGGAAACCCGCAAGAGCCCCCAAACAAGGCATTTTCCTTGAGGTCTGGCTCTCACAAGTTTCTCTGTACATGATCATTTCTGTGGATATATTTCTCATCTTCCTCAGTACCTTTGTCTATTAAAAATTGGCTTGTTTTCTTATTATTGCATTTTAAGATTTAAAAAATATTTTTGATATGGTCCTTTATTATTAGTTTTGCAAATATTTTTTTTGCCAAATCTGGGATGTATTTCCAGCTCCTTAGTAGAGAGTTTAAATGTCTGTTACTATTTCTTTCTCTCTTTTGGCAGTAATTATTAAACACTTCTTGTTTCACTGGGGCATGTGTCTACTGAGATCTTTACATGGTCATTAAATAAAGAAGAACTCCCCTTTATTTCATGTACAGGCTTCTTCATGTTATCATCAGGGATTTTATCTCTTAGCAAGCAAATTGTCTGGCTTTATGATGACTGCCTGGCTCTCGTCACTTCTCCCCACCGACATCCCATTCCCGCTCGTTTCCAGTGCTTGCAGTTAAAAGACATGTAAGATATACAATCTAAAGAAAAGAACAAAACAAAACAACAAGGAAGCAAACAAAAAATATTCCAATTAAATTCTTTTATTTCTAAAAGATATATGATTTGTTTATAATCTTTTAAAAGGTATAAATATATAATTTGTTTATAATCAATCACTATTTTTTCAAAGCCATTTTATTGGGAATTATTACAGATAATTCTGTAATATCATTCCATAGTTCCATCACATCAAGCAGTATTGTACAATGTCTGTCACTCATAGCTTCTGCTGATAACTTCATGCAATGTGATTCCAGATTGTTGTTGTCTGTGAACAGAAGTATTTTTAGCAGTGGCATCTTCAGCAGTCTCAGGGCTGATGAATAAACAGGGAGGGAGAGAGAGAAGAGGCAGGACCTTCTGAGAAAGAGCGCAGCTAAAGCATTCGTGGAAGTCGAGACAATTATCAGTCAGTCCATAGTCCACTTGGAGCCTGAGTACTCAAAACATCCCTTTTTATTGTAGATAGGTGTGTTTCTTCACATCAATGTCTTTTCTATAAGTTATCTTAAAGTTCTGTTTCTTTATCAAAACAGAAGCACATTAGCCAAACATCTTACAACAGAAATTCACTTAAATGCTATAAAAGACACAAAGATGGTTAAGACTAGTTTACTTCTAGTAGAAGGTTCTGTGCTGCTATGTGCTTCCGTCTGCTTGAATATTGTGTCAGTGCATGTAAACCTAATGGGTTTTATTCAATTTAAATTTCTCTCCATTATTCCAAAATGCATTCAAAATGAAAAAGATATCCAACCCAGCTTATTTTTCTTTATTGTTTGATGACAAGCATTGCCTTATTCTGAATTTAGTATGCAAGCTGAGTGATTCGTATATTATTTTAAGAGCTTTGGTGGTACAGTGTGTTAAGCGTTGGGTTGCTAGGGGAAAGGTCAGAGTTTTGAAAGGGCCTTGTGCTCCCTGAGGGAACGGTGAGGTAGTCTGCTTCTCTGTGGAGTAGGTCTGCTCTGTCATAGACGGTTGCCAGGAATCAGAATCAACTGGAGTTGAGCAGTGAGTTTTTTGATATCTTTACTAGGTGTCCTGGTAGGCCACTGGTTAATGGCTAGGGCAGTTCCATTGGTGTATAGGGTCACTGTGATTTGGAAGAGACTAAGTCTTTCAGAAATTATTTTGCTTTGAAATATAATATCAATTTTACATAATATTTATTGACTAGGATTTTTGATAGTGACAAATTCAGAGCCAGTAAGTTACACTGAAAAGGAAAAATAATTGGATATTGATCAAATAACTATAATAGAGTGAGGTATATTTGTTCCTTTTTGTTAGGTATCATTTTGATAAGTTATGAGTTATATAGATTTGAAATTAAATAAAAATTTAAATTTCTTTTTGGTGGTCTCAGATGATTAATCATAAACTTCACTACTTAAGTACTTTATTTAAAACAATTGCTGCTCTCTAGGTGGGAATTATCAAATACCTGATTTCATTAGACAGATATGAAAATTATCTTAAAATTAGATTAATTCCACATGGTTTTCTAATGTAGAAAGAAAAATTCTTAACTAATATATATTTTATTATCTAATACATACATTTTATGTGTATGCTACCGAAAAACTAGAACTTTATTAATCAAGTTCTTTAACTTTGCATGTCTGAAGCATCATTATTTCTTGCTTTTGTACATTGTCACTATCTAGTGTAACTCACCGTTGCAAAGTGTAGTGGTGCTTTCTCAGGCTTTATTTGGATCAGACTCTTAAGAAATATATTCTGAAAAAGAGGCTGTGTGAGGAGATTTACTCAGAATTCTTTGAAAATGATATCCTTTCAAGCATGAGGAAGGCAGGATTCGGCGGAGGGTTTAGTTCAGCATGTACAGTGTGCTGCGAGGACGGGCCCAGAGTTCCCGTTAGAAGACATCATTAGACATGGGCTGGCTCTAGAGAAGGAGAATGACGCCAGTCAAGGCAGCTCCATTTGGAAAAGATCCTGCCTTGGGGAGCACTCGGGTGTGAACCACTAGCAAAGATCCCTCCCAGAACCAGGGTGCGTCAATGTGTCAATTGGAAGCCACTCTTGGGCACACACACAGACACTGATACTTTCCCCATGAGCCATTTGTGCTTCTCAGATTCATATATTAACACACAGACACTGATACTTTCCCCATGAGCCATTTGTGCTTCTCAGATTCATATATTAATTTACATCTTTATAAAATTTAAATGGAGAAGATAAGAACTTCTCCATTATTCTTGTCAGCCTCTTTTTTTCAGGGAAGTTTATAAGACACTTATTCATGGGAATCAACAGAGCCACTGTGACTGTATCGGACCTTGGGCTGTGATGATGTTCATCATCTCCCTCCTGCACTGCCAAAGACAGATCGCCTTTGCTGTAGCTAACTCTCTGCTGATATTCTTGGCATACCTGCTGCGTGCGCACACGCACACACACATATGCCTTGGCTGCTTGTCAGTATTGGACAGTGGGTACCGAGACTTGTTTCAGACATCATGTGGGTGATCTTCATCTACCCTCTCTCTCCTGAGTATGCACAAGCCCTACTGATTCTGATAGTGAAAGTTTCCTAACTAGGCTAGAACGGTGGCCTCTTTCTTGCCTTTTGTTTTCTCAGAACACTGGAATCAAAGGGACCCGATGTCATACAAAGCTTAAGTTTAATGCTGATCTTCAGTGTCCACACCTGACTTACCCTTTTGGGAACTTGGAACCCTAAACCTTCAGAACCTGGAGCAGTCACAGATCAGAAACTGAAAGGCATAAGGAATGAGCCATAGGTATTCTGATTCATGGCTGATCACCTCCCCCACCACTGGCAGCTGCAGCAGGAAACGGAAAGGAGTCCCGTGCTCCAGCAGGATCAGGAGAAATTTCAACAGCAGCAAGATTGAGGCCTTCGGAGTTGGTAGAAGTGCAATTTTAAATGCAGAGCAGCCACATCGCCTGCATTTCAGTGATACTTGCAAGTTCATAGCTTTCACCACAAAGGAGGGAGCAATTTCTAGACCCCCTTGTCTCTTTTACACTTCCAGTCTCTCATCCAGTTTTGTGTCTCGTGCCTCGAGCTAAATGGTTATTGCTTGAGATATCTAGAGAAAGTCCTCTTTGCTTGAAAGGAAAATAGACAATACAAGGAAGTAGTATATCATATATGAAGCATGACCCACTGCTAATACATATGTGCTTTGCGCACATGATAAAAAGTGAGCCACACTAAAATGAGTGAGGGAAATAAGAGAAAAATATGCTATGCTGGTTGAATTATAAAGACTCATCCTTGTTCGAGGCCTATATGTTCGTTGTGTGGAAGCTTTCTCTTATTTCTAGGTATCTGACAATGCTAAAGAAAAAAATTTTTATATATAGGTTTTCTTGGTATTTATTTCTGTTGGTTTAGCTGCTTGAATTTAATAAAGCTCTTTCTCAAAACCAGGGACGACATCCTTTATTTTATTGACTCATTCTTTCATGGGTCAGCATGAGGGTATCAGGTTAGAGCAGAGAATCTTGCATAAAGTGAAAAGGGGAGAATATATCCATGAGTGGGAAAAAACTAAACTCAGTAATCTAAAAGAAAGGAAGAAAAATAGCAGTACCAAAGAAGACAAAATAAGATGTTAAAATAAATGAAAATGTGTCCATTAAGCCTCACTACAAATGAACTGATGCTCCAAATAAAAAATCTCTGAAACTCAAAAATCAATCTGATTGGCCAGAGTGCTGCCCCTGTGGGTTTCTGAGACTGTCACTTTAACAGGAGTTGAAAGCCTCATCCTTCTCCTGCAGTGTGGCTGGTCGTTTCAAACTGCTGTCCTTACCCTTAGCAGCCTGGCGTGTAACCGTTACACAACCAGGGCCCCAAGGAGGAGGTCAAAATTATCAAATTGGGTGAGAAAAAGAAAAGGTTGTCTTGTACAGTTTACTAGAATCACGCCTAGAGCATAGAGACAGAGAAACATTGAAAATGACAGCATGGAAAAAGTTCTAAGGAAAATAATCACCAAGGAGAATTCCATACATCTGTAAATAAGAAATCAAGCAGACTTTTTGGTTAAAGGTAGCTTTTCCCAAACCACTCATTTATGCTATTATTGTTGTTGAGAATATAGAAACACATTCTTTGTAATCCAGTACTAAATGTACAATTTAATATCATCAATCACTTCTTCAAATGTTTCAATCATCTGAATTTCTATTGTCAGTTTGATCCCCTATCAGTGTTCTTAAAGACCATCAGGCGCAAGGCAGGCATTTTTCACTCCTTGAGCCCAAACCTCCTGCTGTGAGGGTCCCTGGAGGCCTGGGTTCGGGGGCCTGGCCACTCCTGGCAAATGGTGGTTCAAACCCCGCCTCTCCGCTGCCCACTCCTGTTAAGGGTCACTGGATCAAATCAAATAAACTGGCGAGGGAGGGGATTATTTGATTTTAAGATGGCTTCAGGGTCCCTTTTCTGTGTGAAGTTTAAAGATTCTGCCAGTGCAATCATTTCAGGGGTTCATTGGCCCATGGCTCCTAGAGTCCAGAGAATTTGAAATTCTATTCTTCCCTTTCTCTTTTTGTCAGGATTCTGGATTACTTATGTTTTATGTTTGATCAAACAACAGAATCAGGCGGAAGAGTCTGACAACATCTCAGAAGAGAGATTTTAATACTCATTTTATAGTTGACAAATTATTGATTATGAACGGGCAAGATCAATAAGGATATAAAGAGCTTTAAGCAAATGGAATAAAATGGGGTGAGTGTAAGCACATCGACATCTTTATCTCTATGTCTCTGTCTATATTTACATGTATCATTTCTATCTTTCTAACTGTATCTGAAAGTGGTGAATACATATTATTTTCAAACTAACAGATACTGCTGTTTCATATTGACCGTTTATTTTCCCATTTAAAAATGCTAGAAAGAAACAAACCAAACAACTTGAAACCAATTTTCTCGTCACAGTACAGTTAAGATGCAATTAAGAAATAAAAGGATGACTAAAACCTTTTTCAGCTTGAAAATGTAAATTCACACTTCTTTATAACACATGTGCAAATAATAAATTGCTATGAAAAATAAAAACATTTTGTACTGAATAATAACAAAATTATTTGTATGTCTAGTTAAAAGGAAATTTATAGTATTAATTGCTAACTTTAAAAAAAAGCAACTTAAGAAATTAGAGTATGAAAGTACCAATAATATAAACTCTAAAACATTAGGCAGAATATAATAACAAGAGTATATATTATTACTATTAAAAATAAAGATTTAATCCAGTGGACCAACTATGCCTTTGAATTAAAAAATAAATATATGGTAAAATGTTACAAAATATTAAGAAAGGAAAAAATGAAATAAAATAATTATTAGCAATGAAATAAGATTATACTTAAGTTATAATAACATTAGAAGGGCAGCTTAATTTATAATTATTCTCAAAAATGAAAAGATCTATAAACTAATCTAAAACACAAGGTGAAAACTCAGCTAAGAAGAAGGAAACAAGCTCAACGATACACTGGCCACTTAAGCAATTGGGTCAGCAACTGAAATTCGTCCAGGGAAGGACACACCTACTCAGTTGATTTGACTGATGGAATAACTTACGTACAATATTGCTTTAGGAAAAGGAACTGTGATGACAGTGAAGGGTATCAGGCTCATCAGTGACGACTTCTTGATTTTTTACTCTGATTGTCAAGCCTTCCCACCCAGAGTTCATTTGTTGCCAATATGGTGGGAGGTTTAACTGCAAGTACACCTCAAAGGTAGTTAGGAAATAATACATTTCAGGAGAGAGGTGTTGCCCCACAGAGGGAAGCACACACCTTCAACCAGCTAGTGTCATAGAATGTGTTTTCTGCAATAAGCTAAACCCACATCCAGAGCCAAGGGTGGAAAGAAGAGTCTGCTCTTCACTACTACACGGTACGGACCGGAATCAATTGTGCGAGCACAGAGACGCTGCCCTCTCGTTAGTTGCGAAATTTAGGGCCCTAGAAATGAATGCTTTCACCACTAACCACGAAATTAACTTCATTGAGCTGAAAAATGATTTTACTACCCGTTCATTTCAGATTCTTCATGTTACTGCACAAATGAGATCAAAGGACGCATACATGTGGTCTGCGAGCATGAATGAGCTTACATATAACATGACATTGAAATGCAGGATATGGCGGAGAGGACAATGAATGTAACCAGGGGATGCCTCCCAGTGAGGAGAATGAGTGGGAAAGTGACGGGGGAATACTATAAATGTGTATGAATGGGGTTCAAACTCTTGTGGACACAGGAAATGAAAAGATACTGGGATTTTTCATGAAGTCCTTGGCACGGCCTCTTATTTAGAGCCCTGGTGCCGTTGACCCGGATCCCTGGCGTGAACTGGCTACTGTTGAGCTCCTAGTATCAGGGTCAGCTTTTCAAAACCAACAGTCTATTCATGGGACCAAGACGTACTTTCTACTCCCGCGAATTACAGGCTGTGGCTCACAGATGTAGTGCTAGCCTGTCCTGCAGGGTCGCTCTGAGACAGCAGCCACTCGCTAGCACTAAGTTTGACTGGCATAGACAGGTAAGACTTGAATGTGAACTGCAGGGTGAGCAGGAAATCAAGAACTGTGCTGTAAGCAGCCTTTCCTTAGCAGGCAGTTGAGGTTATCTGCCGCCAATAAAGTGGGTTTGGTTGAATTTTGGGCTCAGAACTTTCATCAGTAAAGTTCTCTTTCAAAAAGTTACAATATCCTTTCAAATTCTAAGAGCAGATTTCTAAATTCTCCCAAATCTCCATAACAAGTATTTCTCAATAAAGAGCAGGCCTAATCAGAGCGCTCTCTTTAATTTTAACAATTACAGAATGAAAACTTTATTTATGAAATTCTTTTGATAAATGCAAAAACTAAACAAATTGTCCTTTCTCATCCTATTATTATTTTAGATCAAACGGTTTATAAATTGTAAGCATATTTTTCTTACACATATACCATTCTCCATTTACTGAAAAATCTTAAAAATGAAAAAAATTAACAAGTTATTCTTTTTCAGCAGTTTAAGACTGCTTTGAAATTTCAGCATTCACCTTGTCCATAAAGTAGATAAAATAATCCAGCAGCATATTTCTCTTGCTGTTGAGTCCTTTAATAAACAAGAGATTAAAATCTATTCTTATCTGAATAACTTTATGACATTGTTACCCTTAAAAGAAAAATATGATTAAATATGATTCTTTTTCCAGTGTTCATTTAAAAATTTTAGGGCAATGAAAAAATATTTACTCTGTGCTGAAGTAGATCAAAAATATAATTTTCTACCTGAATGAGAACAGGCGATGAAATCATTCACTCATTTACACATGATATATGATAATACAAAATTTCTATTTTCTCTGATAACTTCTCAAGCTTGGCTAGTCTACTTAATTTACTAAATGATGGAAATGTAGTTTTATTATACCAAAATTTATAAACTTAGTGAGTCATAAGTTTTCATTCTCAATTGATATACCTTTGTCAATGTCAAAAATAGACTTAAAGGAAATTAAGCAAGGTGCATTGTTTGCATTTTTGATGCAGTTATAAACAGCAGATTAAATGGTCATATTGAAATCTATGATTTTTGATATCAGTTCTGTTAAAAATAGCCCAATGAAAATGTATTGTCAGCAGTACATACAAAGAGCCTTCAAAAATTTCTTGGAAAAACGGAATTAAGAAAAAGTGGGAGTTTTCCACAGAGTCCTCCTTGTATCTGTAAAGGTCCTTAGGTAGTGCAAGTGAGGTGGTCTACTAGAGGAGAAGTTAGCAGTTTGAACCAAGAAAATCCCATGATGCAGTTCTAATCTCTAAAACATGAGATTGCCATGAGTTGGAATTGACTGTACAAGCATTAAACTAGTTTTGTGTAATGATTATTTTAAGACCCAGTCCCTTTTTTTTCATAGCCTTTGGAATAAATATTTATTTATTCTTGTAGAAGCAACAATTCCTCAAAGATAATAGCAGATGCTTTCAAATGGCTCACAGAGTTGGACTGTTTTTTTCAGAAAGCATTTTAAATTTCTTAAGATTTCCAAATCTTCTCTCTGAGATAGCTCACCCCCTTGAAATTTGAGCTGCTTAATCACACGCCTGTTTATTTACCCATTGAGGAGATTATTTGATTGCATTGTGTCTTTCAATCATTAATCTATTAATTTTAAGTTATCATAAAATTGCTATTATCTTTATTCCCCTCATTATCCAGCTGAGAATCTGAGATGCATCACAATAATTATTGCCAGGCAAATACTCTTCGTTTCCTAGCAACTTAAAAAAACTATCATTTTCTTTGCAAAATGCCTACCTTGTTTAAACCAAAAATGTCACTGATACTGAGTCTCCTAACTAGCAAAAAAGCATAACTGAAGTAGAATACATTTTTATGATTGATCTCACTTTGAATTTATGAACAAGAATATGTGCTTGTTCAGCATAGAACATATACATGGATCTAGAAGCAATTGTGTGAAGAGAACAAGCTAATATTGCCCATTTTTCTTAGTTATAAAAAATTTAAATAAAGCATGTTATTGGGGACTCTTACAGCTCTTATGACAATCCCTGCATCCATTGTATCAAACACATCTGTACATATGTTGCCATCATCATTTCCAAAACATTTTCATTCTACTTGAGCCTTTGGTATCAGCTTCTCTTTTTACTCCTTCCCTCCCCCACCTTCTCACTCTTGTGAGTCATTGATAACTCACCAATTACTTTTAAAATCAAGAAAGGTATGTCCCAGGTTGGGTCCTCTCACTATACTTGTTCACTCTGTCTGCTCTTGCTGCTAGGTGCAATCAAGTTTGTGCCAAACCATAGCAGCCCTGTGCAGGAAACAACAAAACAGATGGTCTTGCACCGCCCTATCCATTGTTCCTGAGCTTGAGCCCATTGTTGCTGCCACCGTGTGGATCCATCTCATTGAGGGCCTTCCTCTTTGACCCTGCCCCTCCACTTTACCAAGCTTTTTCCAGGGCCTAGTCTCTCCTGACAAGGTTTCCGCACTATGTAAGACGAAGTCTTTCCTTGCTATTTGAGTTGTAACAGAGTAAGTAATCAGAGAACGTGGATTCTACAAAGAAGAATGCAGAATCAGGATGAAGGAAAGGCTTCTGAGCAACCTGCAGTATGAAGGTAACACAACGTTGCTCGCTGGAAGCGAGGAGGACTTGCAGCCCTTGCTGGTGGAGATCACGGATCGCAGCCTGCAGTATGTATGGTTTACAACTCAATGTAAAGAGTTCCAAATCCTCCCCACGAGACCAGTAGGTAACCTCCCGATAAATGGAGAAAAGATTACTGAATGGAAAAAATACTGATGTTGCCAAGAATGTCCTCTTGTTTGTATTCACAACCATTGCTTATGGAAGCAGCAGCCATGGGACTGAAGTCCACATCACGTTCTGCGAAGCTGCTGCACAGTTGAACGTGTCGACAAGCACAGATGCTATTTGAGGACGAGGGTGTGCCCAGTCCAGCCATGATATTTTCTTTGCTTCATCTGCGCAGGGAAGTTGGATGTCGATTAAAGAAAACCAAAGAAGAATCAAGGCATTTGAATCGTGGTACTGGCAAAGAATCTTGAAAGTAACGTGGACTGCCAAAAGAACAAAGAAATCTGCCCTGGAAGAAGTACAGCACGATGGCCCTTAGAGGCAGGGATGGGCAGACATCTCATGCATTTTGGACAGGTTGCCAGGAGAGACCTGTCCTTGGAAAAAAGATGCCTTGTTTGGCAGAAGAGCAGCACGCACAAAACAGACCCTCACCCAGTCGATTGGTATAGTGGCCGCCCAAGGGGCTCACGCCATGCGAAGCTTGTGCCAGCTGGCAGTGTGTTGTTCGATTGCCCACAGGGCCCTGGGAGTCAGAATGGACTGGGCAGTGCCTCACAACAGCACCAGCCTGGTCAGGCAGTGTTTTCACATTGTCTTCCAATTTTCCAAAAGCCAAAGTCACCCCTTTCTATAGATTTTAATGCTCCTCAATTTTAGATGCCGACTCCCTTTTATATTTCAGAGACCAGGTGGGAATGAAGAGAGAACACTATTTTATTTGTATTGGAAGTCATGAAGGTTCTTGATTATATTGCCAGGCTTGTACCTCCCTGTATAGTCCCTGTTCAAATTGTACCAGGGTTATTCTATCTGACAATAAAATATAGAACATTATGATACCACTCAAGATTAGGTTATAAAAGATGCAATGAAACTCTTCTTTATATATCTCTCTCTTGATCTCCACTGGTTCTAAAGGAAGCCATGTCTTGGGCAGCCTTCTGAAACAGCTCACTGCACTAGAAACACACGTGAGGTTTTCTTGTTGTTTTTTTTTTTTTTTTTGGAATTGGTCTTTCATCCCGTCACATTTTAAAACTCTATGTCTGTGGTTAACAGTTTAACTGTGTGAAAGATACTAAGTTGGAGCAATTTAATTCCTCAATTCTTATACACCAGATGCTTTGTGAGGGAATAAATATTTATTATTTTTAATCTTCTAAATTTGGCAATAATTTGTTACACAGTGATAAATAATTTACATTACTATTTAAATTACTATTACATATTTTAGTACCAGAAATACAGTGCTGACGAAAACCAAAAAATGTGAGAGTAGTTTTGAAATGAGACAGTGAGTGGAATTAGGAAAAATGTAATTATTTTGAGAAAAAATGCATAACACTGAGATTTGTAGCCAAGTTTATATGTAATCCTAACTATCACAATCCAACTCTTGTCAATTTAGCACCTGTACACAGCACCTTAAACCACTTATCTGCTCTCAAAACTGTTCCCCAGTGTCACCCAGTCAATGCTGACTCATAGCGCCCCCCTGTGGGTTTCCGAGACTGTAACTATTTATAGTACAAAGCCCCTTTTCTCCATCAGAGCTGCTGGTGATTTCAAACTGCTGACCCTGCATTCAGTTCACCTCCTAACCATTACACCACCTGGGCTCCAAATAAAGACAAGAATAAAATCATACTCTCAACTAAACACGATACAAAATGCACATCCAACTGAAAACTCATCCTTGTTATATATTATATTTTATTAGTGATGAAAATTAAAATATTTTATGTATATACCCAAGGAAGAGATAGTCACATCAATTACAGTCCTTGTTTCTGCAACTGGCCTGTGGTTTTGGCCAGTATTTAAATGGCCTTTCTTCCATTTCCTGTTCTGTATTTGTCTTGCCCTCAGCAAGCACCTCAGCTGTTAATGATGGGGTACTATGGTGCATATCCAACTTCATAGCTCTGTGGAGTAGACAGCACCGAGGCCATGATGTGCTGCTCAGGCCACCTGGTGATTTGACGGTCCATGATGAGGCTCCATTTTCCGCTAGAATCCATTATTAAGCAACAGCTATATCTCAAAAGGAGAGAAATTATCTGCAGAAGATGACTGGACTTTGCTCCCGAATCATACAGGTGTGTGCAAAGGCCTCCAACGATGCCTCTGTCTGCAGTGGACATTGTAAGCACTGTTGAATTGGCCGGATCGTATGGCCCAGGTGGCATAGTACAGAGTATTCGTGGGGTGAATTTCTTACCCTCCCGCTTACAGATGTGCTGCCAGTACATCTATAATCATCGTTGCGTCTTCCTTTCTAAGTCCAATTAGCGTAGATGTCATCAATAGAGTGGACTGATGTGACATCTTGTGGAAGGAAAAGATGATCATGAGCTCTGCACGTTAATTATGACGTCACGAGGGGGTATAATTCTGAGTCAGGTCAATGGGATCCCATTGTTGGCCTTGGCAGCTGAAAGCAAACTTCTTATTATCTTTAGAAACCAGAATTGAGAAAAAGGCATTGGATTGATCATTAGCTGCATATCAGGTACCAGAGGTGAATTTGCTGAAGAAATGAAACCATATGTGGAACTCACTTGCAGCCACCGCCGGTTACTTTCAATAATCTATTGTCATGCTCAAAAGTCACCCATTTTTCTGCACATGCAAACCAGTGTAACAAATGGGAAGGGGATGGTAGTCCCCACCCTGTGTTTTTCAATTGCTTGATGGTGACACTGATCTCTGCAGTCTCTGCGGGAATGCAGTATTTCTTTTGGTTTACTGCTTACCTAGGCAGGGCCAGTTCAAATGGCTTCCACTAGGCTTTCCTTTGTATTTTTGTTCTTATTCCGCATGTTAAGGATCCAGTGTGAATGTTCTGCCAGGTGGTGAGGATGTCCGTTTGAATTAAGTATTCTGAAATGAAGGAAATGATTACATTTGTTCCAGGGACCTACAAGATTGGCTGTGGGCTATGGTCCTGAACTGAGCCTGGGTTACTAACTAGCCTTCCATATGGCCCTGCTCTCACTGGTGGCCATCCGTAGTGATTATTAACTCTTCCCCTAGGAACAAATACTCTCGTCGAAGGCCACAGAGCCCTTTGAAAGGGACGACAGCAAGCTTCTGTTGGCTCATGGGTTGCAGAGGTTAATGTATCTCAAGATTGGCTAGCAATATAGCAGGCTCCTGGGCCAAGTGTTAAGAGCCAGAAGCCAGATGACGAGAGTAAGGTGCAAGATATAGCGCAAGTAAAAGAGAGTTTTGCTGAGTACCCATCTGTATTCAATGCAGGCCATAGTCCCAAGAAATGTCTGGTGCTATTGATTGGCTGCCCATTTCAGGTCTCATCATAGAAGCAAAGTATATGACATTATGAGGTATCATCATGGAATATGACTACATTACTACACGACTACCAAACAGTATAGACCAAACCAGAGAATCTGCCCAGTCCCTTTGATACACAGTCTGAACCATTGCCATGGGCTCGCATATAGAAACTATTGTAGATAGTCATCGATCTCTGGCACATGAGGCTGTGACGAGTTGGAATGTAGTCAGTAGTCACTGATAACAACAATAACGGTGTTTAAAGGTGGTTTTATTTAGAATCTCCTTAAACTAAACCATAGAGTAAAGTAAAAACTAAACAACTGAGCTCAGAAATTGCACCCAAAAAATGCCCAAACTGTTACCTGAAGTCTTGGTACTAAATTTTGCTCATATTAATTTGAGTTGAGCCAGCAGATGGATACTAAATTATCACACCAGGAACTCACCACATCAATTTCTAGGTCTTTTAGAAATAGACTCTCAAGTATCAATAAATTGAGGCTTCTTCACTTTACCTCAGAGCAACAAGGTCTACCAGAACATTCATACAGGCAGTTGTCAGCCCAAGCATGTATAAATAGCTACCACTTCTCTGTAACTTATCAAAGGTGAATGACTTAAAAAAATCAGGAAAATGGCTCTTCTACAATTTTATAGTTCTGTGCCATCAATAATAATAGTGAAATAATACAATTTTAAAGTACATTGTGACTTTACATTTATTCACAAATTGATTATCATGATAATCATTTTTGAAACCTGTTCATCTTCCCTCATGTAGAAGTAAGAGTATTTAAATTTACTTAGAGTGTGTGTGATAAAAAGCGTTCTTCTTTAAATTCCTTGAAACCATGGACTTACATTTATTTTGTTCTATGTATTTGGTTTCAATATAGGCTTTTCTTACAGTTTCATTTTTATAATTTTTCTCTATAGTCAGGTCTTCTGTGGTATTAGGAAGTAGAAACTTAGAAATAATTTTGATTTTAAATATTCATATAGATTCAAATAATATTTCATGGAAATAACTCAAACAATATTAGAAAACAGGTAAAATTTTAGGACATGAAGATGTAAATTTTCTCTTTCATGAGTTATCTCAATACTATCATCTGGATACTTTTTCGTCTCACTGCATCGAGTCCATGCTGACTCACAGAAAGCCCTGGGGCTTCTGAGACAGTCACTGTTCACAGGAGTGGAAGCCCAGTCCTTCTGCCATAGGTCTCAAATATTTAAGCACAAAGTAAATGAAACGGCCTTTGGCTTTAGAGTCTTTGTACTCTTGCTACCTATTATGCCCGAATGATGGCAGATTTATTATTATTCCAGTTTATTTACTTTATTAAAAAAAAGGACAATAGTCTAAGTAGTAATTGAGTGTCTGGATTATTGGCAGTGAAAAAGAAGGTTTGGGGGAGCAGGGAGGGCAGGGAAAAATGAGGAGCTGATGCAAGGGGCTTAGGTGGAGAGCAAACGATGAGGGCAATGAATGTACAAATGTGCTTTACACAATTGATGTATTTATGGATTGTGATAATAGTTGTATGAGCCCTAAAATGATTAAAAAAAAAAAAGCTTTTCTCAGAGTTTCATCATTTAGTTTCTCAAAGACTCCGAAACTTAATCATTGTAAAATCTCAGTGTTTTCCTCTGTCAAGTAGGCTTAAACTGATACCAAATTGTATGGAAAACAACCTAGTATTGATTATAAAATAACAAACACTGTAACTGCTCCATAGCTAGAGATGAATAACTTCAGAAATAAATACTTATTGCTGATGACAATGCCTATGAGGTAAATGATGGCTGTCAGGAAGATGACTGGAGTTGGGGTAGGGGCAGGTACGGGCACTATGGTGGAGATACTGATACCCTAATGATCCAGATACTGATTAGGATGCTATACATAGAGTCAGAAAAACAGTGTTAGGACTTTATACCCGCAGATTTTACATAGTGGTCTGTTTCTTGAATGTCTCATTATCTTATCTGAAATAAAACAATAGGTAATTCGCAGGTTTGTGTTTCCCCAGTGTGATGGGTAAGCCCATCATCAGCAATGATGAACCTTTACTGAGGGTGTATTAGATGTATTATGAAATGGACACAAGATTTTTTTTTATAGTTTACAATAGGGAATGAAAACAGACTTTGCAGATACTCAGCTATAAATGATAGAATTATGATTCAAATCTAAGCCAACTGACTCCTAGCTCAAGAACTAGGAACTTATTTTGCATCGACACATAAGCAGTACTGTTCAATATCAACAACACATTATGATTCTTTGCTAGTGAAAATTTAGAATTTTTCTTAATATCTGAGATTTGTGTTTGCATTAAAAAATCTCAGGCAAAAATATTTATCATTTTTTGAAGATTTTCTTTTTTAAGAACAATTGAATAATCTTACTTTTTTCCTTTATTCCCATGGGGAAAGCCAATTTAACTCAGAAAACAAAATCTTCTAAGACAGTCTTCAAGGCAACTTGTTAATAAATAATAAAATGGTTGTGTATTTACTTTATTTTACATTATTTTTGTATGGTATTAATTTTCATAATTAGTTTTCATTACTTAATGATTGAATCTACTCAACATCAGATTGTATAAAAATAAGGTAAAAGTTAACTATCTTGGTATTTAGAATGCTCAATATTTAGATACTAATTTTAGGTTAAAACACTACTAGGAATTGTAAGAAGGAAGGGAGTTACATCATTTTATTAGCTTTCTCATTATTGAAATAAATTGCTATCTGAAGTCGGCTTATTCTTTACATCTTCCTTTGATATGTAAAATGGGAAGTGAGGTTCACCCATACAAATCCCTGCATGCTAAAAACTACTAGGACTTCACTTATAGCTTTATATTAATATGTCTCAAAACCAATCTCTTTTTAATTGTTCTTTTTACCATTTTAATCCTGTATTTCAAGTTATGGAATCTTCAAATATCATTAAGTAAAAATCAATACTAAAAAGTATAAGAATGAAGGAAGATTTTAAAAGAAAGGTTTTATTTTTTAAAAGATAAGAAAGTAAATAAAATTCAAAAATAAAAATATAAGTGAAACCCTCAATGATATAATAACATTGTATTTATTCTGTAGATTAATTGTTGGAAATTATTTACCCAACACATTATTTTTCCCTTTATTTCCGTGATCTCTCCAAGATATATTACCATCATCTCAAGGAATTAGGCCATGACAACATTCGTTTTCATTGGTAAAGGTATGAAAATTCTGCATAAATTCCAGATATCACTTAAATCTATCAATTTAAAAATTGTCATTATATATTGTTAGATAATTACAATTTATAATATTCATATTTCTGTGTGATTATATTTGGTAGAGCTTTTAATTTCTATTGTTGCTAAAACCTTTACTACAAACAAGTTATTTTAATATCTGTCTTTCATTACAAAATAAGGATTTATCAGTTTTAGTTATCTTTGAACAGCACATGTCTAGAATATTTTGGGCATATAGCATAAGCTAAAAAATAATAAATGAGTAACCAGTAAATTTAGGCAACTTAATTGTTTAGAAGAAGAAAATATCCTGAGAGAAGAGCACTTTCAAATTGAGTAATTTTCAAAGGGGGTGAAGGGATGTTGCAAGAGAAAATGGCTTAAATGTAACATTGAGGACTCATTTATGTCTCACACAATTCAATATTAAACCTGTGCTAGTATTAATTTATCTCTAAGGAAATTTCCATGTTTTTGTCATTTTAGAGTTAGTGGTAGAGTTTTCTTGAAGAATAGATCTAAAGTTTTATTTTGATCTTCATTAGTAAGATTTTAGAGACTCAAAACTTCTATTACTAGAAAAATGATGAGAAAACTAATGTTTTTTTTAACATTTTATTAGGGGCTCATACAACTCTTATCACAATCCATGCATATACATACATCAATTGTATAAAGCACATCTGTACATTCTTTGCCCTAATCATTTTCAAAGCATTTGCTCTCCACTTAAGCCCTTTGCATCAGGTCCTCTTTTTTTCCCCTCCCTCCCCACTCCCCCTTCCCTAATGAGCCCGTGATAATTTATAGATTGTTATTTTGTCATATCTTGCCCTGTCCGGAGTCTCCCTCCCCCACCTTCTCTGCCGTCTGTCTCCCAAGGAGGAGGTCACATGTGGATCCTTGTAATCGGTTCCCTCTTTCCAACCCACTCACCCTCTACTCTCCCAGTATCGCCCCTCACACCCCTGGTCCTGAAGGTATCATCCACCCTGGATTCCCTGTGCCTCCAGCTCCCATATGCACCAGTGTACAACCTCTGCCCTATCCAGTCCTGCAAGGTAGAATTCGGGGGAGGAAGCATTCAGGATCTGGGGAAAAGCTGTGTTCTTCATTGGTACTTCATCGCACCCTGACTGACCCATCTCCTCCTCTAGACCCCTCTGTGAGGGGATCTCCAGTGGCCAACAAATGGGCTTTGGGTCTCCACTCTGCACTTTCCCCTTCATTCACTATGGTATATATATACTTTGCATGATGCCTTATACCTGGTCCCTTTGGCACCTCGTGATCACACAGGCTGGTGTGCTTCTTCCATGTGGGCTTTGTTGCTTCTGAGCTAGAGGGCTGCTTGTTCAACTAATGGTTTTAAAGAACAAGAGCTTTTAGTAATTTGCAAGCCCAGGATTTAGTCGTGAAAGTCTAATTACTGTTTTACTAGAGCAGCTTTGAGATTAAAACTCATATTCATACTAAAATACTTTATATCCACCCTTGCTTTCAACATATATTTTTCAGACTAAGATATGAGTTAATCCCATATTTTACACAAGGATGAGTAAAATTATTTGGTCTTTATATTACTCTATCGAAAATGATATAGGGAGAGGAGTCAAGGTGGCATTCAGGTAGAATCACCCACCTGGTGCTCCTGTTGTTCAGAAGATTAAGAGAGGCATGAGAAGCAAGCCCAAGGAGAAAGCACGTGGAGGTCATGGGGGTGTTGGAGCAACAGCAATCTAGCCGAGAGGAATTACTAAGAGGCTGAAGAAGGGAGAATATGATGGTGGGCCAGGAGGAAGATAGAAGGAAACAGGAAAGCTCTAGGAAGCAAAGCTATGGATGGAGGAATATTCATAGGTATGAACTTATGTAAATACATTAATCCAATAAAAATAGAGGTATTGGCCTATGTACATACATTTATATGGAAATTTGACAGAGTTTGGGCCTCTCCTCAAGCCCTCTCTCAAGATAAGAACACTTTGTTCTAACAAGCTGGCATTCTGTGATGCTCACCCTCCCTGAAGACAAAATGGGAGCAGAAGCAAATGTGGTGAAGAAAGTTGATGGTGGCTGACTATCACAAGATATAGCATGTGGGATCTTAAAGACTTGAAGTTAAACAAGCGGCCATCTAGCTCAGAAGCAAAAAGTCCACATGGTAGAAGCACACCAGCCTGTGTGATCACAAGGTGTCAATGAAATCAGGTAACAGGCACCAGAAGACCCAAAACAAACAAACAAACAAACAAACAAACAAACAAACAAACAAAAACCATATTGTTGAGAACGAGGTGAGTCAGAGCAGAAACCCCAAACCCATCTGCAGACAATAGGACATCCCCTTTCAGAAGGGTCACAAGGAAGGGATGAGTCAACCAGGGCACAGTATAGCACAGATGAAACACACAATATTCCTCTGGTTCCTTGAGGCTTTCTCAATCCCCCACTATCATGACACCAGTCCTGCTTTTCAGTTCTGGCTAGACTGGAGCATGTGCACATGTACAGATAAGAGCACATAACTTTAAATTGTACACCCGGAATTACTAAATCTCTCAAGCTGCATATATTTAGAGAGAAAGCATTTTTACTAACCACAAATTCTGCATGCATTACCCAGACACCAACCACAATGTCAAAACACTTTTAAAGAGACTATAAAATACACACACACACACACACAAAGAGCTCATGATACATGGAATCCAGGTCAGATAAACCCCTCAGGGACAGAAATGGCTATAGTGATACCAAGAGGGTAGGGGCAAGGTGGGGTAGGTCAGATGTGTTAGTCTGTGTAGACTACAGAAACAACTTCATAGACACACATCTGTGTATAAGAAAGAGGTTTATATACAAGAGCAATTGAATATTGAGCAAACATCCCAGCTCAGTCCAGATCAAGTCTATAAATGCAATATTAGCCCATTTGTCCAATACCAATCTATAAAGTCCTCTTCAGACTCATGAAACACATGCAGTGACACCAAATGTAGGAAGATCACAAGCCAGTGGGTGCCAAGTCTTGTGGATCCAGTGGCATTGTAAGCATGTCAGCTCTGGCAGGTGTCACCACATGACAACTCCAGTTCCCAGGACACGGGGTCTGTCAGCATAGTGCCATGTGTCTTGTCAGTAGAGAGTCTCTTGGAGAGTGAGCAGAGAGAGAAAAAGTGTCACTTGCCTCCAAGGAGGAAATACCAAAGTTCCCAGAATATTCAAGAGAAGGCCATACCCAACCAGAGGCCCCATGGGCTCTGACTTGATTGCCAGGCTAGACTCTACCCTTCCAATCTTCCCTTTTAAATTATGAAAGTATTGGATGCTTATTTGTAGGAAACATGAAAAAATTTAAAAGGGTAGAAAATGAATACATTCTATAGTCATTATCTAAAGATAATTATTCACAGTATTATTACTACTCATTTTTGTTCATATTCATTCTATTTCTTGATGTCCTCACCCTCTTGTTTTGTTTTTGGTCTCTCCATTTTTTTGCTCTATATTTTTCTATATTTGCATGAGTTTTCTTTTTCTTTTAACCTATCTCTGAGCTCTGTCTTTGGCTATCTCTTTATCTGTCTGTGTTTTGTTCTTTGTCTCAAAGTCCTGACTTTTTCCAGGTAAATGTTCACAGTGTTTCGCATCTGTCACTTGGTTTTATATCGCATCCAATTACAGTCACGGTGGAAGATTGTGATAGAAAACAGCAAGTCGCCCACCTGCTGGAAGTATTCTGGAATACATCACATAAGAAAAAATTCTCTCCACTCAAGCAGTGATCTCTAAGGGCAGGCACGACTTTAAGGTCTGCTTCGTTTTTTAATAGTCTGTGGCAAATTGATGCAATGACATGCTTTATTGCAGTCAATTTACTGAGGAAGTGTTTTCAAACTGGTTAAACAGAAAGCTGGTTATTGAAGTGATGATTTGCATTGTAGACTAGCTTGCAGATAGATGGAGGGGTATTATAAGGAACAAAGTGCACGTGGGTAATCAAGCGCGTAAATAAGAATAAGCTCAAAAGAATAAGAATGATTCTATTAATGTGATGTTGTGGGAGTCAGCGTTGAGAGTAAATGGCTGTGAGGAGAGGGAAGAAGGTCATATGAAGAAAATGGTACAGTTTTGAAGGGATAATGGGAAAATAGAGGAAAAATAAACTAGAATGTTCTTACCATAAGATATTAAACTCAAAAACCCCATCTTGGAAGATTTTGTGTTTTCTCTGGATTTTCTGTTTTCAATGAATATCTATACTTGTACCACATATTTGTATTTCGATGCACGTTTAGATACTCCTGTTCCCACCCATATGCAACCCTGCGCTACCCACAGGCCTGCATTCATCCAGATGTGATGTAGCCGAACACCCATTCTCACTTGGCTGCGTGTGTGCACCACATCCACAAATCACATCACCCCAAATGACCCACAGTGTCAGTCCCCCCTCCCTCTTCCCTTCCTGGTGACCACCACGGGACGTTAGTCTCTTCCTGTGGACAGACTCCTGTCTTCTTATAAGAGAAGGATAATACAATATTTGTCTTTTTATCTTCCACTTATTTCACTTAGTATTATGCCCTTCAGTGCCAGCTATGTTATAATATGTCTTGTCCAGTCATACGTTTTCTTTCTGGCTGCATATGGCATGCATTTCCACAATTCCCTTATCCCTTCATTTTGGAGAGAATTTTGTTTCTGTTTATTTGCAATTATAAATAAAGCAGTAATTAAAATAGGTGTGCGTATGCCCGCTCTCACTACTTTTTCAACCTCCAGGCATACAGCTAGGCGATGGAGTGCAAGAGTATAGAGCTGTCCTATTACTAGCTTTTTCAAAACTTTCATATACTTTTCTATGCCGGGCATATCATTTTACGGTCCACCAGCAATGGGTAAGGATTTCAGTCTCCCCATATCCTCACTAACATTTGTTTCTTCTTATTCTTATTATGTTATTAGTGCCATTTTAGTTGGCTTAGTTTGTTATTATTATGTGGTTTGTTAATTGTTATTGTTATTAAGTTGGTTTATTATGAGTTGGAATACCTCGTTATTCCTTTGACGTGTTTCTACCTGATAACAAGTGGTCATGACCACCTTCTCATATGTTCATGGTTACTCTCATGTCCTTTTTCCTGAAGATTCTACTCACAGACTTCGCCTATTTTGCGATTGAATTTGTTGTTGTTGTTGTTCACTTGTTGGAGCTAATTCTGTGTTATCAATTCCATCCCCCTAGTGTTACTGTCTATTGTTGAACCAATGTCAGGCTGGCCTGATGACCTTGGCAGGCTGATACGTTTGATATTGGGGAATGTGAAGCTTCCTGATTGTTCTTCATCCTCAACACTGGCTTGTCTGGTCAAGAGTTCTTCCTTGTCGTGTGAGTGGGTCACTAGTCTTTCCATTTCAGGAATGAATGATTTTTGAGACTTGTATTGGGATGACAGTGTACCTATACACTGTGTCTAGATGTTTTGAAATAGAATTGATGTTTTTCAGATCCGTGAGCGTGGGCTGTCTTTCATTTTCATAGGATCCTTTTAGCCTCATGTTTTATAAGTTTCATTTATAAGTGTTTTATGCATCCAGTTAGTATAATTCCTAGGTGTTTTTAATCAACCTAGTGGCTATAGTAAATTATACTGATTTCTTGATTTCTATCATCAAGCACTCTTTGTTAGTGTAGATTTTTGTGTGTTCATCTTGTATTGTAGCTAAATTCTTTTGATTTCAGCATTTTTCAGTGGATTATTTAGGGTTTTCTCTCTGTGGGTTATTTCATCTATAAATAGAAATAGTTTTACTTCTTTCTTATCTTTTATTTCTGTAGTTTGTCTCATTGCTCTGGGTAATACTTCGAATACACTGCTGCATAAGTGCATAAGAGTGGTGATAATGGGCACCCTAGTCCCATTCCGATTCTCAAAAGCAAGGCTTTCAGACTTGCTCTACCGAGTGTAATACTGGCTGTTGGTTTTCCATATATATATATATACACACCCTTCATTATGTTGAGGAATTTCCTTTTTATTACTATTTTAATAAAAGATTTTATTAGGAAAGGCTTTTACTGACTGTCTTTTTGAATCAATTGATAGGACCGTATGTTCTTTTCCATTGCTTTGTGTATGTAGTGAATTATGCTGCTTGATTTTTATAATGTCAAACCACATTTGCACTTCTGGTATGAAATGCATATTTAAAAGATTGAGCATAATGTATGATTTTAAAAAATATTTTGGTGAGGTATGTTGACTAGAATTTTGTCGAAAAACTTGCATCTATGTTCATGAAAGATGTTATCTATAATTTGGTTTTATAAAAATGTGTGATGTCTTTGCCTGATCTAGTTATCAGGATTATTTTAACTTTGTAGAAGGAGTTCAGTAGTGTTTCTTCCTCTTCTATGTTTTTGAAGAGTTTGGATACGATTGATGTTAACTCTTCTTTAAATGGTTTGGTAGAATTATCCGGTCATCTGCTTCTGGGAGTTTTCCATTGGCATATTTTTTTATTACATCTTCAATTTCTTCATTTGTAATGAGGCTGTTAAAATTTTTCTACCTCTGTTGTATTAATTTGGGTAGATGGTATATTTCTAATAATTTGTCCATTTTGCCTTGGTTTTGAAATTGCTTCTCTACTTTTCATAGTAATCTGTTCTGAACTTTCTTTGCTGGATTAATTCAAATGTCTTCACTTTGCTTTCTTAATTTAGTTATTTCCTCTTCTTCTTGCTCTTTCAGTTTGTTTCATTTTTGTCAATCTTGTGAGTGGTTCTTCTGACCTATTGATTTTTTTTCTCAAAGAACCAACTTCTGGTTTTGCTGTTTTTCTATTTTAGTTTTCATGTCCTCTAATTTTTGTGGGTTTTTATTCTCCTGGAGTTTTTGACTTATTTTTCTTTTCTTTGTTTATTTGTTCAAGTTATTACTTTCAGTTAATGATTTGAGATATTTCTTCTTTTAGAATGCAGGCATTTATTGGGCATTTTTCCTCTTAGTACTTATTTTTCTGTGTTTCATCAGTTTTGATATATTGCACCTTCATTTGATTCTAGGGTTTTTAAAATTTCACCTTTTCCATGTGATCCAATACATTTTTAGCAGTATATTCTTTAGAAGTATATATGTATGTATGCATTTCCTCTTCTTGATCTTTAGTTCCATATATTATAGTCAGAGAAAAAGTTTTGTATTATTTCTATCTTTTAAAATTGGAACTTATTTTGTACTCTAGAATATGTTCTATTCTAGAAAATGATCTGTGTTTACTGGAGAAAATATGTATTATTCTGATGCTAGTTGAAGTCATTGTATATCATATATACGTCTTGTATGCATATTCATAAAGTACACATATACTAATTTTAAATGTAGTGTACATGCCCAATTGACTTATTTTTTTTACTCAAGATCATGTTCCATTTAGTAATTTATTTTTTTTGCACCACCCCCCCTCCACCACCCCACCCCGCGTTCGGCCCCGCCCCCGAAGCCCCGCCCCTCCATTTAGTAATTTTTTTAGATGTTCCTCAACTCTGTTATTTTGATTTAACTTAAACATATTTATAGCCCAGACGTTTTCAATGATTTTTGTTAGTCTGGTGTCTATAGGGAAAAAAAATCCCTCTTCATGTTTGCTTTTGATTGGGCATTCTAACTGCTGTGAGTTTATGAGCGTCACTGTTTTTTTCTGTTGATCTTGACGTATTTTCTTACTTTTTTCTCTTTTACTCTAATATTTTTCTTTCGTTCTTTCTTTCTATTTACCAGCAACTGGAGTTTTTTCTGAATGTGTGTCCTGGTGGTACAGTTTCCAGTTACCGGGCTGTCTGTTGAAAGGCCAGCCTGTACCTGCACCTCCAAGCTGCAACCTCCTGGGTGTTTTGAGAACAAAGACATTGGCAGGCTCACTCAGCAGAAATGCACAACTGGGGGGGCGGGGGGGTGTTGGTGGAGGGGTTGGGGTGGGGGTGGAGGGACTGGTGGGGGGTGGGGGGATTCCAGTGACAGAAGAGGTTCACTGGCAGCGGGTTTCCTAGGCGCTCTTGAGGATCACTGCAGGGCACCCTATGCTAGGCGCTGATGCAGGCGTTCTGGATGCTTCCCCTTAGGAACTCAATAGGCATGGGGGGCTGCGGCTTACCGAGGGATTCTCTTCACGTCTAGGAAATTATCATCTTTGATTATCCCTTAGAAAATTGCTTCTATGCTTTGATTGTTGTCATGGTATCCTGGTACCCCAATGATTCTAGTGTTGGATTAAAAAAATCATTTTATTGGGAGCTCATACAACTCTTATCGCAATCCATACATACATCAATTGTGTCAAGCACATTTGTATATGTGTAGTCCTCACCATTCTCAAAATATTTGCTCTCCACTTAAGCCCTTGGTATCAGCTCCTCACTTTTTCCCCTCCATCCCTGCTCCCCCGTCCTTCATGAACCCCTGATAATTTATAAATTATTATTATTTTGTCATATCTTACATTGTCCAATGTCTCCCTTCACCCACTTTTCTATTGTCCATCCACTAGGGAGGAGGTTATATTTAGATCCATATAATCTGTTCCCTAGTGTTGTATTTTTTTGACAAAAATTGTCATAAACTGACAAGGACTGTGCAGCTTGATTTCCGATGGACAAGGTGGGGGCCTCTGTATGTAGTTTATTCATGGGACACCACAGCATCCATGTACAGGCTCTCCCAAAGTGTTCTCACCAGAAGCTAGCCATTTGCCTTTGGGTTTCCTCTCTGTAGAAAATCTTTTCCCCACCCCCTGGCCTTGCAGTCTTTCCCAGCACCAGTGCCTGCCCACATGGGACCTCAGTGAGAATCCAGTCATCTCAGAAAGAACTCTTTCTCAACACAAGGTCCCCCTTCATCCCCTCTCACTGGTGTGGACTGCAGACTCCCATGGCCAATCTTCTTCACCTTAAAAAACCAGGCTAGCGCTTCCTCAGATGAGTTCTTACTGTGTTTACTGTTTCCAGTGTTGCCCTCAAGTGCCTGCAAAGCGTGGGTGCTCCCTGTGTGGGTGGGCAGGGTTGCTAGGTCCCCCTCCACTGCTGATGTACTCTCCAGCACCTCGGCTTTTCATGCACTGTTCAGTGGCTCAGTTGCTGGGACCCTAAATTGGAGCATCTAATCCCCTGGCCGTCTTGCTCTGCTCCTGTAATAATTTGTTTCAAAATAGTTACACAAAGGCTTTCAAAAGAAAACTCATTTGTGAAACCGACAATTCTATTTCGCTCCATCCTTTTCTATGCAAACCATTAGCTTTTGTAGTTTTAACTGTGATACTACTTTTTATAGATGGAATTATGTCCCCCTGAGAGATATGTTAAAACCCTAACCTTGGATACCTCTGACCTACTTTAAAAAAAAGAAACTTTTTTGAAGTAATAACATAAAGATGAAGTCACACTGGAAAAAAGTGGGCATTAAGTTTAATGGCTTGTTTTATTTATAAAAAAGGATAACTTTGCCTGCAGGAACTCACATCGAGAACGCCACGTGATGAAAGAAGTAGACTCCGGGGTGTTGCCTGTACAAGCCAAGGGTTGTCAGCCACCACCAGGACTAGGAGAGAACCACGAGCTGCCGTCTCCCTCGGAGGCCTCAGACATCCCACATTCTGCTGACACCTGGACTCTGGGTTTCTAGACACTCGGATGGTGAGGGAATAAATATCTGTAGTTTTAAGTCTCTCAGATGGGAGCCATTTGTTACAGCAGCCCCAGGAAGCAAATACAGTATTTTAAAAATTCACTTTAATTTACAGGAGTTAGGTTCTCAACTGGTGACTGATATTGACAAAACAACATGGTTTTGGATCTTCCTTGGCTCCACCTTAGCAGAAACTAGAGTCTTATGTTTAGCTGTATTTCAGATTTGCCAATAACAATGTGCAGAAATATTTGCTATATGCTTCCTGCGCCTGTTTTATGAGAGTTTTGAATGTAGTTATGCAATCTTGTTGGTGTGTGTGTGTGTGTGTGTGTGCACGGGTTTACGTTGGTAGGAGATGCACTGGGGGAGGAGTATCTAAGTACCCTACTCAAGAATCCACCCATCTTGTCACGCATGTACCCCTAATCCCTCCCCTTCGTATTACATGTATACCCCTAGATCATCCCCTTTCTGTGATGTGAATGCCTGTTGTACAGCCCCTTCCTGTGATGTGTGGGGTAACCTATAATCAGGCCCCTGCCAGGGTGTGGTGCCCCAATAGACTGGACTGGAAAACACTCCTAAAGGACAATAAACAATCCTTAAACTAACTAAAAGCTTTTCTTTCTTGTTGTGTTATGTTTTGTTCTTTGTCAGTGGTTTGTTGTTGTTTTGTTGTATATTGCTGCTTCGTTTTGCTCTGTCTTGTTTTTGTGCATGTTATTATCTCCGCAGGTCTGTCTAATAAGATAGGCTGGATGAATACTCTGGAGGAAAAACAACGGACCAACAGTTCTGCTGGGAAATGGGATAGGAGGAGGGGGTGGGGTGGGGAAGGAAGTGGTGTTAACAAACCCAGGGCAAGGGAACAAGTGATCCAAATTGGTGGTGAGGTGGGTGTGGGAGGTCTGGTAGGGCATGATCAAGGGTAATGTAATGAAGAGGTATTGCTGAAACCGAGGTGGGGATGGAGCATGATAGTGGGACAGGAGGAAAGTCAAGGGAAATAGAGGAAAGAGCTGGGAGGCAAAGGGCATTTATAGAGGTCTAGATAAAGACATGTACATATGAAAATATATTTATATATGAGGATGGGGAAATAGATCTATGTGCCTATATTTATAGGCTTAGTATTAAGGTGGTGAGGACATTGGGCCTCCACTCAAGTACTCCCTCAATGCAAGAATACTTTTTTTTATTAAATTAGCATTCTATGATGCTCACCCTCCTGACACAACCACTGAAGACAACGGCGGTGAACAAGCAAATGTGAAGAAAGCTGATGGTGCCCAGCTATCAAAAGATATAGCGTCTGCGGTCTTAAAGGCTTGAAGATAAACAAGTAGCCATCTAGCTCAGAAGCAACGAAGCCCACATGGAAGAACACACCAGCCTGTGTGATCACGAGGTCACAAAGGGATCAATTACCAGGCATCAAAGAACAAAAAATCATATCATTGGGTGCACACCTCCATGATACGATTGCTGAGGACAAACGGGTGCATAAGTAAATGTGGCGAAGGAAGCTGATGGTGCCCGGCTATCAAAAAGTATAGCGTCTGGGGTCTTAAAGGCTTGAGGTAAACAAGCGGCCATCTAGCTCAGAAGCAACAAAGCCCACATGGAAGAAGCACACCAGCCTGTGTGATCACGAGGTGTTGAAGGGATCAAGTATAAGGCATCATCAGGACAAAAAAAATCTTACCATAGTGAGTGAAGGGGGAAGTGCAGAGTGGAGACCCAAAGCCCACTTGTCGGCCACTGGAGATCCCCTTGCAGAGGGGTTTAGGGGAGGAGATGAGTCAGTCAAGGTGCGATGTAGCACCGATGAAGAATACAGCTTTCCTCCAGTTCCTAAATGCTTCCACCACCACCACCACGCCCCCCCCCCCCCACACACACTGTCATGGTCCAAAATCTACCTTGCACGTCTGGCTAGACCAGAGGATGTACACTGGTGCAGATGGGAACTGGAAGCACAGGGAATCCAGGGCAGATGATACCTTCAGGGGCAATACTGGGAGGGTAGAGGGAGAGTGGGTTGGAAAGAGATTGAGAGGTGTGAAGGGAGACATCAGACAGGGCAAGATATGACAAAATAATAATTTATAAATTATCGAGGGCTCATGAGGGAGGGGGGAGCAGGGAGGGAGGTGAAAAAAAGAGGACCTGATGCCAAGGGCTTAAGTAGAGAGCAAATGTTTTGAAAATGATGAGGGCAAAGATGTGCTTTACACAGATGTGTACAGATGTGCTTTACACAATTGATGTATTTATGGATTTTGATAAGAGTTGTATGAGCCCCTAATAAAACATTTAAAAAGAAAAAAAATCAGGCCCCTAATGATAAACATGCTCTCTCCTGCCTCCCAGTCCTCCCACTCTCTGCGTGGACCTGGCTGCTGAGATCATGGCCCTCCCAGAGGTGAGCATGCTACCATAAGATGTGTTTGACTCCTTTATTTTACTCTCTCTCCTGTCTCTCCTATCTCCTATGACTTTGCTATGATCTTTATATATGATAACTGTACAGCTGCACCTACGAACCCCACAATAATGTTAGAGGCTGGCTACTCTAACACCCATATGTAAAGGATCATGTCCCTCTCATCACCTGTGCTGCTGTCTTCTATGTGTTCGAAGCAAGTCCCATTCCCATTCCAAACTCAAGGGCAGGTGATTCCACCAAGTGGGCACAGGTGCAAGCAGCAGAAATCCGGATCACCTAGTCACATAAAGAATCTATCATGGTCAGCCCAGTTTACTGAGGGAAGAAAGGCGTCAAGAACTGTGAATTGTCTGCGATTTTATTTATCTTACTTGCAAGCTAACAAGCCATTTGCCACAATATCCTGGATGTTAACGAATACGTCACCTCTGGGTTAGCGGTGAAGTTTCTATTTCTCACAGCAATGGGAGGAGCCGGAGTATCAGCGTTTTCTTGCACTGGTTCTCTGTGCTCCAGTTCCACAGGGAGACATAGAGGGCCAGGCGACGCCTGTACAGACAGTGGCTGTGTGATAGATAAGAACTTTGATCTTAGAGAACCAGAAAGCAAACATGTTTACCTTCTGTTCCAGAGAGAGCAAGGGAGTTGGCACTACAATTTCTTAAAGAATCTTCTAGTAAACATAAATGAATAAATGCGCTTTTAGGAACTGTGGTTATAGTTGGTATTTTTGAATGAAAGTTATAGATTTAACTGTTTTGAATTCCATGTGATAATTCAGTTCCTATGGTAACCCCGAAACATGTACATGTTTGACATTTAAAAAGTATAAGATGACAAAAGTTACGCATTGAGTAAACCCAAAGAATCCTAATAATCTGCGTAGTTAGTGAGACTTTCCAAAGTGCTAAACTTAAATATTGTTTCATTTTTGTTGTTGTCAGGTGCCATCAAGCTGGGTCTCACTTGCAGCACCCCTGTGCGCAACAGAACAAAGCACTGCCTGGGCCTGTGCTGCCATCATCGCAATGGTTCTTATGTGCGAACCCTTGTGGCAGCCCCTGGGCCAGTCTGTCCTCTCAGGGGTCTTCCTCTGTGTCACTGCCCATCTGTTTACCAAGCACGGTGTCCTCCTCCAGGGACCTGGCTCCCCTGACCACATGTCCAATGCATGTGAGACACCACCCTCTTGCCATAGTGGCCTCTAAGAAGTATTCTGACTGTGTTTCTTCCAAGGAGGAGGTGTGTGTTCTTCTGGCGGTCCACTGGACCTCCGATATTCTTTGCACCATAATTCAAACGCATCAAGTCTCCTCCTGAGCCCCTGATTCAATGTCCAACTCTCACTTGGATATGAGGTAGTTGAAAATACCGTGGCTTGCATCAGGCTCACCTGAATCATCAAAATAACACCGTTGCTTTTCAACCCTTGAAAGCGATCCTGTGTGGCACATGGACCCAATGTGATGCATTCTGTGATCTCTTGACTGCTGCTTCCACAGACATTGATTGTGGATCCAACGAGACAGTCCTTGACAACTTCACACTTTTCTCCATTTACCACAATGCTATCTCTTGGTTCAGTTGTGAAGATTTTGTTTTTCTTTACATTGAGTTGCAATCCATACTGAAGGCTGCGATCCTTGATCTTCATTAGGAAGTATTTGAAGTCCTCCTGACTTTCAGCAAGCAAGGTGGTGTCGTCTGAATATCATAGGTTGCTCTTTTCATTAGAATCAAGAAAATCATAAGGCTGAAAAGAGACAACTCCCATAAGTAAGCACTTTTTACAATTAGTAAAAATATATTTCCCCCGTTAGATATTAAAGAAAAATGGTCCTTGGCATCTGCTTTATTTGTTCAAGATACACAGCTTTGAATAAGAATTTTCAGAACATAATAACTCCTTTCACAAATTATTTTAAAGTATATACAAATAAATATATATACACATATCTCTGTTGTGTGTATATATAAATTACTTATGGAAAATGGTTATAGTTTGTTTGAAAGAAAGATGTGTCAGGTTTCTGGGGTGGTGTCCCTCAGTTCTTGCTGAAAGTACTCATGTGGCAGAAGCACTTTTGCAATCCAAGTGCCTTTTATGAGGGAAAGGAGTGTTTCAGGTACTACAGTCTCCAAAGTACATCCTATTTCTGGAAAGCATGCACAGCTTCCTGGGAACTGCGCAGGAGTCTGCAACTGAATGCGAAAAACCACGTGAAAAGAATACTGGAACAGGAGCTTGAAACCACGAGGGTGAAACGAGGCCTGAACGGGAGCTCGGACCCCAGCGCCCAGACTGCGAGGGAGCATCCCACCCTCTGACCTGCCAGCGCACACCAAACAAGAGAAGGAAGAAAAAGAGGCAGTGGCCAGGTTGTGTGCTCACTGGCTGGGGAGGTGTGGTTGAGGGTCTTGGCTGATGCACCTGGGTGATATCACATGGCTAGGTTGTGGCCAGGCTTAGCCTCACCTGCGCCTAGATGGCCCTAGTCTGCACATGCTCATTATATTTTTCCCTAGGTGTCTAGTGGGTGCCTGATTTCTTTCCAACTCTCTTTATTGAGGCCCACAGCAGGCATTTGGGGAGACAACCCCGCTCTGTCCCTAATCGAGTGACCTTTCTGACCCAGTCTTGTTTGCTTTAGGTGCTATGTGGCAATTCAGTTACATATATAAAGATGTGAATATATAAATATATAACGTATAATAAAGCCTATAAAATAGAATCAGAAAATAACTGGAGAGTTTGTTTTCACTTTAATCTGGAACTCTTTCAGCTCATTTAAGTATCCATTCTAGTGTAAAATTAAATGTGATTTGGATGTTGTGAATACCGTAGGGAAATTGTACGGAAGCCCAAAGCAAAACAACAACAGTAAAATAATCTCAGTTCCATCGTCCAGTTATTTCATTTGGTGTGGCAATACTGGAAAAGTCATGTGCTTTGGGGAAGCAAAATTTGCTGCATATTAGAAATAAGTGAGGACATTTCTAAGAATCCAGTGCTCAGGGTACACTCAGGCGACTGAAATCTGAAGGCGAGGCTCTCATGCGCCTTTCAGTGCTAGTGCATCTTAGAGACCGGGCGTGTAGTCGCTGCTCTAGTTCATTGAAAAGGGTCAACACGTAAGATATATAAAGTAGTATCTAGACAGTATAGCGTTGCTAAGAACACCCAGTTCTCCTGTACCATTTTCCCAGATTTTAAATCATCTTAACTTTTTTTGGCCTCCTCCCATCCCTTTTTTTCTGATCCTTGAGAACATACAAGTCACCTCATTAGAAGATTATTGTTTGAATATATACCACGCCTTTAACCTGAAAACATTTCTTCTGCACTGGATGGACTCAAACTGCACAGAAGCGATAGAGGGGCACTCTGCATGCATGCCTTGCTGCAGCCCTGCTAGATAAAGGCACATGCTTAACGTTATGACAACTCTTATTCTTAGCCAACTCCAGTGTGTGTGTGTGTGTGTGTGCATGTGCATGCGTGCCAAGGTTGGTTTGTGATGATTGGAGAGCCAGGTATGAAATAGTTTTCTGTTCTGTGTTTATGTCCCTAGTCCAGTCTCCTCCCTGGGAGTACTCTATACACATGAGAGAGGCAAAGAGCCGAGGGTCAGAATCTGGGCTTCCTCAGTGCACTGTTACTGTATCCCCAAAGCTCTACTGCTATAGAAATCCCCCTAGGTATTGCCCACTCATTTTCAGTCTAGCCTTTCTACTGTTATTGTAATGATTATCTTATTGCAGATGTTCGTGAACACAACTTCAGTCTCACAGGAGCAACTCAACAAAAGTGGATCTCAGGTCTTTAGGTTTGCAGGATGGAAAGAGACAGGGACCTTGACAATAAGCCCCGTGAGAACATTTGCAATGTCTAAATGGCTTCAGGAATTGGCTCTGCCATTTTGTATCTGAGCGATGCCATCCATGAAAGCAGTGACAGAACTCTTAAAACCAGAAGATCGGTGGACATCCTACCGAGGTCAGTCTAAGCCCTGTTTGTAATCATAAAGTTGAATAGTCTTTTTTTTTTCATGAAATTAAGGTATTATTTTTTTTTTCTATTTAAAGCAGTGGCAAATTAAGAACACGGCTTTCAGGACCAAGGTCTAGTTAAAGTTACTATCGGTGTGAAGAGGTTGGTGCTACTGGCATGAATTTTTTGTTTCCTTCATATCTCTTGGTTAATTCCCATGACTCTTACATATTCTGGAAATATAAATGCATTCTACTTCAACATTTTGTGACCCACACGATTATACCTCCCCATATGTTTTCCTTTGTGTTTGATTTTGTCTTGTACAAGATTACAAATAGGCACTACTGAAAAGTTAAGGCATAGGACATAGCTGAGTTTGAGGAGACACTATTCATGTATATTTGAAATTCCAGAACATTATAAAATCGGATTAGTTTTTCTCAGCAGAGTACTATTTTGTCTTCTTTTGAAATTAACTATTAAAAGGATACTTACATTTCAGGTTTTCTCCCAAAATAAATGAAAATGTCCATTGCATCTCAATTTTGTGCTCTTTTGCGTGATGAAAACCTATGGTCATTGCTGATTTGGAGTCATAGTTACGCTACAGGAGAGTGTGGGGTTTCCCGGGCTGGACATCTTCACAGGAGTAGACTGCTGCATCTTTCTCCCTAGGGGTGACTTGGTTCAAGCGGCCAATCATTCATTCAGCAGGAAATGCTTAGTAGCATTTTTCATTTGAGTAAGTAAGCTAATATTTTGTTTCCTGTTTTTACAAACAATAGGCTCTAGTTTTATATGCTTTCTCCATACTTTTTGTGATTTATTGATGTCTGTCTGTTCTTGGTGGTAGGTGCTGTCAAGTGGCTCCAAATCTCAGTGACCTCTGTGCACAGCAGAACCCTCTCTGTGCTATCCTCTCAATTGCTGCCACGCCTGAGGCCATCGTGGAAGCCCCTGTTTTGTCCCCCCCCAAGAGTTTTATTGACATATAATTCACACGCCATACAACTCAACAGTTCACTCTTGTCAAGAAGAGTTGGACAGTCATCCCCACAGTCAGTTTGAGAACACTTTCTTCTATCATGTACTCGGTGTTGTCAGTTCCCCACTTCCTCCAAACCTCCCCAAGGAACCGCCAATCTAGTCACTGTGTGTGTACGTTTGCCTTTGCTGGATTTCATATGCAGAACATTGAAAGCAAACAACTCCCTAAAAAGAACCAATTGAAATGGATCATAAGAGATCACATGATAGTGTGCTGAATTCTAACTTACCTGTACCTGCAACAATACACTTTGCAATGTACTCTGCATGTTGGGAAGACTGTCCACATCCCTGGTCCACGGTCAGAAGGGGTTCCCCAGGGTATTCATCCATGTATATCTCCCCTTCCGTTAAAAAATGTGTCTAAAGAAAGATCAAATGATAAGATAGCACATTTTAACCTAAATACGTCTGCCATCACCAACTTGATAATGTGCTAATAGGGCTACTCACATCCTTCAACTACGGTTGGGGAGATTCCCCAGAGACTAAATTCATATGTGGATCCGACAAATGCATTCTGGGTTTCTGCTGTCATCCATAATGTTTGCAAACCAAGTGTTCACAATTTAATCTCTGATGCCATTCCATCCTTCAGATTAGGATTATGTTATTTACAAACCTTGAATCCCATAGGCTGGTGTGCTTCTTCAATGTGGATTTCGTTGATACCTCACAAGCCTCTGACGTTTCTTTCCGATAACCAGACATCATCTAGTTTCTTTACTGCATTTTCCTATAGCACCCATTAACTTCAGTGATCTCTTCCCGAGGGAGAACATCAAGCAGGACCATGTCATAAGAACTAATTATTCTTAGATTGTGGCTAGAAATATGTGCAAGCCCCAAATCCATTCATACAGCTATGGATGATGTTTATCTCTAGTTGACAATAGAGACATCATTGTCATTTTCTGTTAGAAAACATTATCGATCATCCCCCTCGGGCATCATTTCCACCGCCATCAAGTCAATGTTTATATATAGAGACCCTATAGGGCAGGGCGGAACTTCACTGCCAGCCACTGTGAATCCATCTCCTTGAGAGTCTACCTCGATTTTTCTGACCGTCCTTTACCAAGCGACATGTCCTTTTCCAGATAACATGTCCAAAGCATGTGAGGGGAAGTCTTACCATCCTGCTTTTAAGGAACATTCCGGCTGTACTTCTGCCAAGATATCCACCTATTTGTTTTTCTAACTGTTCATGGTATTTCAAATATTCTTCACCAGCATTATAATTCAAATGTATCAATTATCCAGTGTCCAACTTTCATTTGCATATGAGGCGATTGAAAATACTATGACTTGGGTCAGGAGCACCTTGGACCACAAAGTGACATTCTTACTCTTCAACATTTTAAAGAGCTCTTGTGAAGCAGATCTGCCTAATGGAATTCCTCTTTCGATTTCTTGACAGCTGCTTCCATGAGCATTGATTGCAGATCCAAGCAAGGAGAAATCCTCGACCACGTCTAGCTTCTCTCTCTTGATGATGATGGTATCTCTTGGGCCATTGTTGAGGGCATGGTTTTCCTTACACTGAATTACAATCCATACTGAAAGCACAGTCCTTGATTTCACAAGCTAATAATTACAGTCCTCCTCACGTTTAGCCAGCAAAGTTGTATCATCTGTCTATCATAGGTTGTTAAAAAGCTTCCCCCAGTGCATTGCCATTTTCCTTTCGTTAAGTCTGTCTTCTCAGATTACTGGCTCAGCATCCAGATTGAGAAAATCTGGTGAAATAATCCAAGTCTGCCACCTACCTTCTTTGACTTTAAAACATGCAATAGTCCCCTGTTCTCCTTTGGCTGCTATTTGGTCTGTGTACAGGTTTCACATGTGCACAATGGAATATTCTGAAATTAATAGTGCATATACATTTGTTAATTTCTTCCAGCACATTTACTTAAGTTTTTGTATTCTGCTTATGCTCCTACTTCATTAATTTGAGTGTCCAATTAATTTATGTTCATTTTAAGAAGTTTAAATACTTAAAACTGGCACGATTTCTCTGAACTTCTCTACTTGTATCCATTTCTCTTACTAGTTTGAATTTATGTAGGCATATCACTCAACTAATGATTTTATGTTAGTCAATCCCTAAAATTTCCAGACATCATGAATAGGACAGATTTTACTCTAATTATAATATAATGAAACTGGAAAATGGCAAAAGAAAAAATAAGTTCACATGTATCTCTTTTTTTCTCAAGCACAACCACACAAACACTTATGTTCACTGCAAGCATGGATTTAATAAAACACAAATATATAAAGCATTACAAAATATTTCTTATAGCTGAATTTTAAAACACATTAAAATTCTTTTCCTTTGGAAACATCTATCAAGATTATCCACTTGGAATCTCAAAAAATAGTCACTATAACCTTCTACACTGGCCTCTCTGAGATTTTGAATTTACTGGCCCAGTAGATACCTTCAATAGCTTCTGTTTTGATGGAGCCCTTTATTGGAAGGCACCCTTAGGAAACTAAATGAGCCCTGGCGGCCTGTATTACTGAGAAAACTTGCCTGCAGTCTTCTAATGACTCTAGTGACTTGTTTAAACAAGTGTGGTTTGTAATAAACCTATACATCTCTGAAATAAACTGATGGAACCAGAAAATCAAATGAGAATTAAACGTTGTAAGAGTTCCTAGTAGTATAGCGCTATGTTGGTTAATAAGTTTTACAGTAACATAGGGATTATTATGCAATAACTTCTAGGCTGATCCATTACACAAAATACTCTCAGGTGCATGCTCACCCAGAGACATTAAAAATTAAATAATATACTGAAGATCATCTACAATGTGAAGAAGGAGAATTCTTATTAATTAAAACAAAAACAAAAATGAGCATTATGTGGGAAAGAGAATATTTCTATTTGTGAAACTACAATTTGGGCTCACTAAGAAATAGTAATTTTTTTAATTAGTAAAAAAAGGAAATATATTAACATCTGTGCTGTTTAAGGATAAAATAGCTAACAATGTGCTTTAAATTCCCAATGTATTCCTCATATACTTATATCTAAATATGTATATGATTCTCTTTATACATACCTCTTCAGCTATGTCCTCAAGGATATTGATAGGATACATACACAATTTAAATGAAATTTATAAAGTAAAGAAGCATTTATTCAAACATAATGGTGTGAATAGTTTTTGAAATGAAAATTTCCAGTTTTATGTTTTGTATAGTAATAGGTAGTATTTTTATAAAGATAAACTTCAGTGGATATTCTTCACAAGTTCTTTTTTAAAAGTAATATAGGTTTTAAAATAACATGGAACATTTTTTGAATGTTATTTAAAATAGCGACAATTGCATTTTCTTTAAAATACGACAATTGTTTCTGAATTCAAAAGAGAGACATCTCTAGTTACATTTTTCATTGCTTGCCATTTATAAAAATACATAATGAAACAGATGCACAAACACGGAGAACTGTTTTTCTACCTGTTTTAAAGGCCTATTTGAGTTTCAGTTCACAAAAGATTATATGTTTTTAATTAGCTATTTAAACACGTCTTTGAGCCCTCCCTAGATTTTTCAAGGCAGCACAATAAAATCTGCCACAGCTGAGGCAGGTAATGACTGTGATAAATATGGATGGTTGTACCTGGCTCAGCGTTCTGCTGCTAACTGAAAGGGTGGTCATTCAAATACATCCGACTGGGATAATCAATAACAAAGGCTTTCATCATGGTCAGAGACTAGATAATGCGATGGGTCATTTCTGCTCTATCCTATATAGAGTCACACTGTGTCAGAAGTGAGTCCATGGCAAGGGTAGTGAATAGAACAGCAAACAGCACACCTACAAGCCATCTTACTGTTTCTCAGATGGGTTGACCATGAAGCCGGACTCCATGAAGAAGGGGTTAGCATTAGAATTGGAGAAAGACTCCTTCACAAAAGGCAATATGTAATGACATGATTCTGCTTATTTTTCTACCCAACTCTCCACACACACACACACACATACATACAGAAATAGTTCCAAGCGGGAACAAACTTTTTAATGGTAAGAATGTACCCATTTTTCAGACACAATTCAAAATAAGATTATTGTCACTTAAAAGGAATACACAAAACACCATTCTATTCTGATAGATTAAATTTATTTCATTATTACATTTTTCATAATTTCCTTTTAGATGAAAGAGATAATGGCTTAATTAAATTTGTAATAGCTTTGCATTAAGCTATGACTATTAATAGTTATTTTCCTTTCATAAACATTAATCATTATAGCCACAATAAGTATTGAAAGTTTACTAAATCAAGCCTTGAATAGTTATATTCTCTTAAATCATGTTTTAATTCTTAAATCACTCTCTTACATCATATTTTTGAACAAATACTTTACAGAATGATTTGTTCAAGTTTCTTTTTGAAAACTAGGTATAAGCGGAAAAGTTGATTCTTTCTCATATATTCTTTCTCATTAACTATTGAATGCACACCACAAGCCTAAATGTGTCTATTTTTTTCTTTCTACTTTTTTATATGAGGGAACAGAAATATAGTAATGAAATAATTAAGAGAAAATTTTTGGAAAAGGTGGGCTTAGGATTTTAGTACCATTGTCTGGTGGTAGAACTGTAAATTTTTATCCTGATCCAACCCTAACTTTCTAGACTGGACAATTAAAATCATAAATAGACTGAGCGCAACATCTATCAACTTCTGTGAAATGTTGGTGTGTGACATAAAGTTATGATTAGAGAACACATAGGTATACATTGTAAGTCTAGACAGTTTATATGTTTGCCGCAAGTAAATTTTTAGCAAAAGGGTTATTTTAAGTATGTAATGTATTTCTTCTCTTCTCCTACTACTTGTAATAAGAGTAAGAAAAAATATTCACCTTTACCCCAGCATGCAGCGATTAAATGACTGGCTGGAAAAAAAATTAAAGCAAACCGATTAGTTACAGAAGAAGCTGCAGGGCCAGGCAAGCAGATAATAGCCATTCCCAAGGTTAACAAGTAAAGCAGAGAACTGGCATTTTGTAGAACACATTACAAGCTGAATCTGCAATGGAAATCAACTGAAAAAAAGACTTAGTACTTAAGATGTACTTGCAGTACAGAGCACACAAAGGCTAAGAACATAATAGTAAGGTTACTGAGACAGATAAGTGGAATTCTATTACCAATGATAAAAAGAACCTTGGCCCCACAAAAGTGAACCAGTGAAAATGAACAACATCTGCAATGGAAACCAGGCTGCGAGGTGTCTTTTTCAGTTGCTTCAAAAGAAAACCCAAGATACTGCAAACAGAATCATCAATTCACTGCCATTGAATCAATTCTGGGCCATGGTGACCCAATAGAGCAGGTTAGAATCAGTGCTGAGATTCGAATAATTTAACAACCTGTTTGCTCCCCTAATAGCTTTTTAAATATAAAAAATGATATAATGAAAGGTAGTTTATTATTTATTAGCCAATACTTACATAAGAACAATAAGAGGTATACCAAACTAGATTGTTATAAGAGTTTTAAGATATTAATAATTAAGGAAAAAATATTAAATAAGACCTGACAAAAACAGTAAAACTATTAAGATATTTCCAATTGGGTTTTGATTGGCTTCTTCACTTGCTATATATATATATACACACACATATATAATCAAATACTTTTATTGGGGGCTCTTACATCTCTTATCATAATCCATACATTCATCCATTGTGTCAAGCACATTTGTACATATGTTGCCATCATCATGTTCAAAGCATTTTCTTTCTACTTGAGCTCTTGATATTAGCTCTTCATTTTTTCCTCCTCCCTCCCTCTCTCATGAACCCTTGCTAAGTTATAGATTGCTTTTTTCATAGCTAACATCCTCCTCTGTCACCCTTCATCCACTTTTCTTTTGTTTGTCCCCACTGAGAGGGGGTTATATGTTGATCCTTGTGATCAATTAGCCTTTTCTCCCTCCACCTTCCCCTTAACCTCCTGGTATCTCTATTCTCATGTTTGGCCTTGAGGGGTTTATTTATCCTGGATTCTCTGTTTTGAAGGCTTTTGTCTGTAGCAGTGTACATGTTCTGGTTTAATCTGATTTGTAAAGTAGAATTGAGGTCATGATAGTGGGAATGGGGGAGAAGATGCATTAAAGAACTAGAGGAAACTTTATGTTTCATCAGTGCTATACTGCACCTCACTGGCTCGTCTCTTTCTTGTGACCCTTCTGTAAGGGGATGTCCAATGGTCTACAGATGGGCTCCATGCTCCCCCTCATTCACATTGATATGATTTTTTTGTTCTGGGTCTTTGATGCCTGATACCTGAACCCATCAACAGCTCATGATCACACAGGCTGGTGTGCTTCTGCCATGTGGACTTTATTGCTACTCGGCTAGATGAACTCTTGTTTATCTCCAAGCCCCTTTAAGATCCACGGCGCTATTTCTTTTGATAGTCGGGCACCATTAGCTTTCTTCACCTCATTTACTTATGCAACCTCTTTATCTTCAGTGAGTGTGTTGGGAAGGTGAGCATCACAGAATGCCCAATTATTAGAACAGAGTGTTCTTGTGTTAAGGGAGTAGTTGAGTCGAGGCACAATGTGCATATGCTACCTTAGTTCTTAACATATAGATATAAGTACATAGATCTATTTCCCAATTATATGTAAATATATTTACATATGTACATACCTGTATTTAAACCTCTATAAATGTCCTTTGTATCTTAGTTATTTCCTCGATTTCCTTTTACTTTCCTCTTATCCAACATTATGTTTGGCCTCACTGTTACATTGCCCTTGATTAAGCCCCACTAGGCATCCTACTCTCCATTGATTTTAGTTCACTTGTTGTTCCCTGGTCCCTGGTTTGGTTGACAACCCCCTTCCTTTCTCCCACCTCCCCTTCTCCCGTGTTCCCCTGGAACCATTGGTCCCATTGTTTTCGTCTCCGATTTGTTTATCCACCTATCTTATCTAGATAGATGTGTAGAGCCATTGATAGGTACAGAAACCAGGCAAACCCAACAAAACTACAAAGGAAGACAAAATCAACAAAACAACAACATCAAAAACCAAAACCAAAATAACAACAACAAAAAGAAAGCCAATGACAAAAAAGGAAAAGTTCCAGGTCTGCTTTTTGACCTTTAAGAGTGTTTTCCAGTTGAGTTTGATGGGGTGCCACATTCTATGCCCAAAGACTGTCTTTGGGATTCCACGGGGGGTTCATTGCTCTGCTCCACTTGCTCTTCTGTTGTATACCCTTAGTGTTTCACTCCAGCGTGTTGGGGTCAAATTGGGCAGAATTCCCACACTGTGTCTCCAGTTTTGTCCCCTGCAGCGCTATGGTTCAGTGAGGGAGGTAGTCTCTTACGGTGGGGCTGACCCTATTGTCCTCTATGTGCATTGCCCACTCTGAAGTGCATTCTTCTGGGGGTAGGCGGGAGTGTCCACATAGCTGGGATTGGGGCTGGTTCCCTGGTACATGTTGATATATTGTATCACATCTTGGCACACCAGGTTGAAGCCAGGTCTCTCTCCCTTCCTCTCCTGTGGAGATATCAGCAATACCCTCCCCTTGGGTGGGTTAGTGCCCTGCTCCCCCTCTACCCATATCTTTATTTTTCTCTGTCTCTTTCCCCCTCCTATTTAGTTGGCTGCCGTATGTATCCCTGGATTGTGTTTGGCCCCTGCCATGGTACCTGGACCTCACCCCAGGAATATATGTATATAGTAGCTTTGCCCCTGTGCCCCAATTTTTAAGCTTACCTCATTGGACTCATGTTGTACTTGTCCTTTTGTGCTTGACTTACTTTTCTTAGCATGATTTCCTCCAGTTCTTCCCATGCAGCTATGTGCTTCCTGCATCCATCGCTGCTTTTTAGGATGCATACTACTCCATTGTATGGAGTTTTTGATCATTCGTACATTGATGGAAATTTGGTTTTTTTCCAACTCCTTGTAAATGCTTCACTCACAATATTCTTTGCTTGTATTTGAACATCATTAGCTGTGTATCTTTAACCATCTTTTCATTGTAGGGCAAGGTGACCAGATTTTAACGTTGGTAAAGCGGGACACTAGCGGGTCACCATTGATAAAACTCATATGCTGGTCAAATATCCACATGGCAGCCGAAAGCCATATACCCTAGCTTGTTGTGCATTCTTTCCAAAAATCGGGACTTTTTAAAAACGCCGCGGAATGCGGGAAAATTGTTCAAAATTGGGACTGTCCCGCCAAAAGTGGGACATCAGAGCAGGGGGTCAGACTGGCAGCCCGCGGATCGCATGTGGCACCGGAGGTAATTTTTTTGTGGCCCGCGGTGCTCTGAAATAAAATGAAAATATAAAAAAAATTATGAAGAAAATAGCGCTTAGTGGGGAGATCAAGGGAATACCCTACACACAGTTCCCTCATTACGTTTTATTTCAGAGCATCGCGGGCCACCAAAACTTACTTCGGGGGCTGCATGTGGCCGGCGGGCTGCCAGTTTGACACCCCTGCTTTAGAGCAAGGGTCGGTAAACGGCAGCCACGTGTGGCTCTTGTGGTTCATACATGTGGCCCTGACATAAATTTGAAAATTTTGAAGGGTATTATTCAATTAAAAAGCGATTTAATATGTTTTAAAATATCTATTTATGGCTCTCACCTAAGGTGTAAGTTGTTGCCAGGTACAGGTTTGGCTTTTCCTTCTCAAAAGTTTGCCAACCCCTGATTGAGAAGTAGGCCAATTAGACAGTAATGAGTGCATTTTATATATTAGAAAGAGGCAACTTCTCTTCTCTGAACATATTGTGTTCATCTTTGTAAACCCCTCTGTGCTTCTGCTGAACTTTCAACACTTGTCCTGACAATAGTTTTCTCTTTAAATACTTTTAGGAATTGCATTATTCTAATATGTCTCTTGGGAATTTGGGATGTAACACAAAGCTAAATCGAATCATGGCATGTTACCCTCTGGGTGCTTGGCACTTTTTCTCTTTATATTCTATGTGTATTTACTGAAGTAACAAACACAGGGAATAAAAATGTAGTATTTCATCAAAAGTATAACAAATTTTACGAAGTGAATAGATAAATATTACAAGCAGAGTTCTAATTGTTTATACTAATGGGTGGAATGGCCATTATTGAATGCTTAGAACATATTGTTACGCAGATGAATGTTAAACAAGGGTGATGAACGTAAATATATGATTTACAGATTAGAGAGAATCAGGATTACAAGTGCTATTTTAACAACTGGTTTGCTGAACTCAACAAAAAATTAGGCATATGTTCTGCTGAACAGGGTAGAACTAGCTGAATCACACCACTGGGTAGAACGGTTCCTATGGGTTTCTGAGACTGCAAATCTAGAAAGCCTCCTTTTGTCCCAAGGAGTGACTGGTGGTTTCAACCTGCTGACCTTGTGGTTAGCAGCCCAGATTTTAACCACTACACCACCGGGGCTCCTTAACAGAATAATAATCTGTATCTATTACAATGTGCTCATTGGTTTCATAGGTATAAAGTACGTAAAGATGGTACCAGACTATCAAAAGATATAGCATCTGGGGTCTTAAAGGCTTGAAGATAAATAAGTGGCCATCTAGCTGGGAAGGAACAAAGCCCACATGGAAAAAGTATGGCAGTCTGTGTGATCATGAGGTGTTGATGGGGTCAGGTATCAGGCATCAGAAGGCTCAGAAAAAACAATCATATCAATGCGCACAAGGTGGGTTGGGGGGTGGAGTGGAGGCCCAGCCTATCTTTAGATAGTTGGACATCCCCTCACAGAGGGGTCACAAGGAAAGGATGAGCCAGCAGGGTGCAGTATAGCACTGATGAAACACACAACATTCCTCTAGTTCTTTAATTTCTTTATGTGGCTCTTCTATCATTATCCCTGTAATAAGCCAGCAAATGCTTGGGTGGTGTTATGCAAATAAGGCCTCACCTTCTCAGGTTATCTGTTGTAGTGGCTTGTTTGTTGCTGTGATGCTGAAACCTATGTCACTGGTATTTGAAATGCCAGTGGGATCACCCAAAGTGATCAGGTTTCAGCAGATCTTCTAGACTAAGAGCAAACTACAAAGAGGAATCGACTGCCCTCTTTGGAGGAGGTAGCTGCTGAAATCCTTTTGCAAAGCACTGTGGTATTGTCAGATACTAAAGTCCTAATGAATGAAAGCAGAGCCTTCTCTGAGATAATGGCAGAGGATGGGCCCTTCAGTCAGAAAGCCCTCTCCATGTGACTGGGGAGGAGCTGTCTTCTCAGTGTAGAATTGACCATGGTGACATGCATGCAGTAAAACCTGTGGGTGTAAAGTAAATTCTATGAATCAGTGTGGAATAACAGAATTGTAACCAAGAGGAAGCACTAGAAGGAGTCTTCAGATCTCTGTAATTCACCACCTTCACCCTTCAAGGTTCGTACTTGTCTTTCTCAAAATACACCAATTGTGGGAGGAACTTTGCAGGCTTTTGTAAGGTTACATAATCAGTTCTGATTCTGTTTTCCCATGTCCAAGTCCATTCAAGACAAATATGAACCACTTACCTGTTAGTTCCCTTTGATCAAGGATACCCAGAACCATCTGGCGGGTGTCTAGAACTTTTAACCCTACAGAGAGAGAAATTTGTTTAGATCTAATTCTGGTTCATTTCCCACTCAGAGGACTGCCTCTAGTTTTGTGATATAAAGAGATCCATGCTTCTAAGACTCCAGAACATCAATAGTAGCGATTAGTGAATTCTTGTTATTTATTTATTTATTTTTTCAAAAGACTATTTTCTTTAAATTCAAGTAAAATAAGAGCTACTCTTAAGGGTCTGCTCCAGGGTGATTTCACTTTTACATTACATTTGAGAAGTGCCTCGAAGCTGCGTCAACGTGAGTAAAAGACACGTGAGAAAGCTTTGGTAAATTAGTGCAGCTGGGAAGGAGAGAATTCCTATTGTCTTGGCCTTAATTTTAAAGAGCCCTGCTGATACTGTAGGCAATGCCTGGGCTGCCAATTGCAAGGTTAGCGATTCAAACACACCTGCTGCTCCATGGGGGAAAACATGAGGTTTTCTGCTCCCATGAAGATTTGCAATCTCAGAGATCCTCAAGAGCAATTCCAACCTGTACTATGTATGATCAGTAGTTATTGGAATTAATTAATGGCAGCAGAATGTTGGTTTAGTTTTAAGGTCACAAAACCCCTCCCTTGTTAACTTTCAGATAACTTTTATTGTTCATGTTATATAAACTGACACCAGACTCACAATTGATACCACTGATTAATCTGTTTGTTCATTCTTACACTGTGATATTTCAAGTAATACTGCTATTTTCATGAAATTTGAGTAAAAGTCTATTTGAGATAAGACTGTACAGAGACATTTGAATCAAAACAGATGGAACCAAAAAGAGTTCTGCTTACAAATAAATTTCTCAATCTATGGTCCAAATAATCAACACGATCCAGGATTCTTTGAAGGTGCTAGTAATGGTTAATAGTATGTAGATGAGATACTTTATTAAAATATATTTTAATATTTTTTTCAAAATAATATCAAATCTCAAACATTATTAAAAAACCACTTTAGAGAATTCTTCCTTGACTGGGTTTGTGTCTCAACTACAAGCAGTAAAACGAATTATTATGAAATAGATGACATGAAGAGTGAATGTCACGTGGTTACCATGCTCTAACATATGAGGGTGTGGAAAGAGACCGGGGAGCAGCAACCACAGAGCAGAGACTGAGGACCTGTGGAAGCATAGCAGCAGAGCAAACCCGAAGCCAAGGCAGAACCCCCGATTTGTGGCCTGGGGCACAATCCTCTGAGGGACAAGGTAGAAGTTGCCATTAAAAATGAATCGATCTATTTCAGTCTCCCTACAATGGGAATATAATCTGAAATGTAGAGAAAACAGATACTACCTCACTATGGCTAAGGAAGAGTGTTGGTGTGCAGACATGGTTTTAAATTACTAAGAAAAATGGAAGCACAGTGCAGAGATTCTCGGGAATTGTTAGCTATCACCTGGCTAGTGATGTGTATGTCATCACGAGTGAGACATGTCAACAGATGATGGGTGGCCCAAACTCCAATTTAGCCTTTAGTGATGGTCCTGGGCAAGATTCCCTCCCAAGCAGTGATGGCCTGGATGCAGGCCACTGACCTGCATGATTAGATCTTGGTCTACACAACGATCGGCCGCGATTGCAGCTGCCTGAGAAAATCACACCAATGCTATACATTGATATTTTATAGTAAAATAATATGTCCAAATATCTTAATATTTATATAATTTCTATTGGAATCATGCATCTTCTTTGCCTAACAGGTTTTTGTTTTGCTTTCTTACTCTATTCCCCGCCCCACCGCCCAATTTGAATTTATCATGAAGTAGAGGACTTGGATTTCCTGCTGAAAGATCAATTAGTTTAATGCTGATTTAAAATGAACTAAAACATAGTTGGAACTTTTTCTACTTTGACTGCATTGATTTATTCTTGGTTTTACACAATTAATTTATAAATAATCAGAATATATTTAAGAAGTAAAAAGTTAGCTCCAAAATCTATGTTTTCTAAATATGGAAATAACATATAAGAAAATTAATAACTTGATTCTATGTTTGATAAACTTTATCAAATAAAGATACTAAATATATTCATCATATCAAAAATATACTGTTCTCCAGCCCCTCCCATAATCCAGAGAAGCACTGTAATTTACCTTGCGAGGTTTAGGATCCATAGAAATGCAACCATACGGTATACATTGTCAGGCTTTTCACGTTCAGCACATGGATTTTCAGATTTATTAGGGCCGTTTGACTGAATAGTTAATTCCTCTTAATAACTGAGAAGTGTTTCCACGCTATGACACCCAGCTTTGTCTCTGCATTTCACCTCAAGGAGACTCGATGAGCGTCAGCATAGAATGGTGCTCCCCAGGAGTCTCAAGGCTGTGGCCACCAGGTCTTTGGCAGCAGGTGACCAGATCTCTCTCCCAATAGACTTCTGAAAAACTCACTGCCATCGAGTCAGTTCTGATTCATAGGAAATTATTCGGTGGTGTAGAATTGTCTGACGGTTTCCAAGATGAACTCTTTATGGTTTTGAACTGCAGACCTTGTGGTTAACAGCAACACTGTGGAAGGCATTATACCACCAGGGCTCCTGGGCAGGTTCAAATGATCAGTCTTTAAGTGGTTGAGCACTTCACTGCTGGTGCTACCCACTATATGAGTATACCTTAATTATTTTATTCATTCACTTATTACTGACCAAAAGTTCTTTACATATCCTTTAAATCTGTTTTTCCCAAGGTACAGTTTACAGATGTCAAATTATGCAAATTTCAAGATTAATTGAATGAACTTTGACAAATTCATACACCAGTAGAACCAAAATCTCAATTCAAATAAAAATAATTTCTGTAACAAAGAGGCTGGGAAGGTGCTTTTGGGTTAAGTATGGAACTGCTAACCACAAGGTAGGCTGTTCAAGGCCACCAACTGCCCTCACAGAAAAAGCTAGACTTTCCACACCTGTAAAATCGTACCTCCTTGAAAACCTATAGGGGTGTGTGTGGCAGTTACATAGTCTCCTGTCAACTTGCAAAGGGGTGGAGTCTCACCTGTAAATGAGGTCACAGCTTAAAGACCTCATTTGGTGGCCCAAATCGCTTACTGGAGGCCTGATACGCTCTCTCTCTGCTTGACATTGCTGTTGACAAGCCACACGGAGACACACTGATGGAACCAGAGTGCTGGAGCTGTGGCACCTGGAGTTGGAGGAGTCCCATGGAGACCCACGCCAGTGCTGAGATGCTCCCATCACCACTGGGTCCACAAGGCTTTCTATCCACTGGCCTGTGGGCTTCCTGCATTTGGTGTCATTGCATTTGTTGTATGAGTCTGATGAGGAATTATGAACTGTTATTGGACCTATGGATTGATGGGCTTGATCTGGATTTTCCTGGGATATTTTCTTAATATACAATTACTCTTTATATAAAGCTCTTTCTTATACATGCATGAGTGTCTATGAATTTGTTTCCTTAGTCAACCCAGACTGACACAGGATGCCATGAGTTGGAATTGACTCTGTGGCAGTGGGTTCCCAAAGAGAGCTTGTTGTTATCTTTACCTTCAAAGGTCTGAACTCAAGAGTGATCACCAATCTGAGTTTTATCAAGATAGCTCAGATTTCCTATTCTTAAAGTCTTGTTCATCTGACTTTTATCCAACATTGTTTTTGTTTGTTTTGTTTTGACCACCCATAATACTGTTTTTCTGATTCATCCATGTGCTTGCACAAATCGGCAGTTTTTAAAATTTTCTTGCTAAGTTATACAAAAAATATGACTAGAACAAAGTGTCATATTGATGGGATTTTATGTACTTTTCAGTGTTCAGTTACTATATTATTATTTTACAAGCCTAATGTGAGCATATGTATTCATCGTTCTTGAGTATATTTCTATTGATGTTATTGCCAGGCTGTATCATAAATAGATATTTAGCAATATGTGTTTTCCAGTGCAATTGTAGCTTTTTACACTCTCATTTAGAATACGCGAGGTGTTTAATTGCTCTACATTCTTGTCAGCATCACGAATGCCCAAACAACAAAAATAAACAACACAACACCTCATTGCCACAGAGTGGATTCCAATTCACAGCCAGGGGAGAGCTGCCCCTGTGGATTCCATGATTAACTTTTTATGGGAGTAGAATGCTTCATCTATCTTCTGAGGAACGGAGTTTGATTTTGAACTACTGACCTTGCCACCAGTATCAAGTGTAGTCGTTCATTTTTGTTTCAGGCATCTAAGTGGGTATAAAAGAATGTCTTATCGTGATTGCATATTTGTACTGCTCTGGTGCCTGACTTGGGGGCGGAATAACCTAGTCCACATTGAACCTGTAGGCCAGAGCAGAGTTGCCTCCTTAGCTAGTCCAGGTTGTAGAACTTGGTGGGAATGGGCACTTACACCCTGTTACGCATTCACCTCAGAAATTTGCTTGTTTTTAATTCAAAATAATTCTATAAAGTATATTCTGAAAGGCCTATTAGGATAATTGCTTCATTAAAAGAATGTCCATAAGATGTGCCTCTGCTACAACCCTCTCAAGATCCTGTTCACAAGCAAAGTCGAGTCTTTTACCAGGCAAAGTAAGCTGCTTATCTTATGTTGTAATAACATCAATTATTTTTAGAGCTCTTTTAAATCATAGTACATTTTCATAAAGTACAAAGAGTTTTCTGCCACCCTTCCCCTGTTTTTTTATTTAATTTTGGTCTACTATTGGAAGCCTGCATAAAGTAGTACACTTGGTTTTGCTTTTTTACTATGTCACCGACAATTGTAAAGTGTTGTTCCCATAACCACATGAGCCCCAGAAACTTACAGCTTTTACTATGCAATTGTGCACAGTGCAGCGATTTGTAAGAACACATATGCCCCACAATGGCATAACGGCCTATTCGTCATTCCTCTTAAATGTTTTGCTTTGTTTTCTGCTTTCGATACTTTTACAAAAATTATATAGGTGTGCTTTCCATTGTGTTTACCCTGCCTACGGTTTTTAGAGCATTCACATAATCTACCCATACGTTAGTTTCTTTATTATCTTTAAAAATTCTTAAAAATGGATTTCTAAAATATTCTTCTGCATTCACTCCTCTCATTTTAGGGCCTCAATTGTACTTTGGTTCACATTTATTCTTACTCTCTTTCCCGCTATGACTCTCTTTCCCCCTGTGTTTCAGCCATCGTATTTATTTATGACACTTTACCTATTTTGCTGTTGAACCAGCAGTCTTTTCTTAATATTAAGGACATTAATTTTCTTCAGTTTACTTTGTTCTATGAGAGTCTATCTTTTAGTTATATTTCTTTTCCTTGACCCTCTCACACGCACATATGCTTATCTCCACCCTAAAGTATGCGCACTTCTTTTTAGTGTATTCTAAATCTTGATGTAGAGAAATGTTATGTCATCTAGATTATTTTTAGGAATTGATTTTTTGTCTTAGATCCAAAAACTTACTATTTTATCTTTAAACTCCAAAAATTTCTCTAATATTTGTCCTGGTATTCTGTATTATGAGCTAATTTTCTTTACCAGAAAATGTGCCATTTTAAAATCAGATAGCAGTGTATTTGAGGAAGTTCTTACTCAATTACGTTATTGAATATTTGCTCTCTCTAGGAGTAGGAATTGACTCAATGATTGTGAGTTCATTGTTTTGATATTTTTTCTTCAGAAACTCTATGCATAGTCTGGCTATTGTTTGCAAATTTATCAAATTCTTACTAGTGGTTTTTAATCACTAGTTTTACTTAATTTTGGTCACCCTTTTCATTTCTATCCTTTATGTTCCTTAGCTTTGTTTTTCACCAAGTTTATGATCTCTGATTTTCACTGAAATGCCTTTATTTTTGTTGTTGCGTTGTTTTTCTATTCTTTTATGAATTTTTTCACATTCACATTCAACATTTCTGCTTAATCGACTTCATTAAAATCTACAATTAGAACCCTTTTCTTTTATAATTGAATACCGACTATTATGAGAGTATGTACAAAAGGACTTCTACTGGGATTCCAGGTTATTAAGCTCAGGGTCATTCTAGATGAAATATGTTGAAACATGCCTCTGATCTGTGGATGGCTGCAGACACGTTCTCTCAGTAATCCACTTGTCTTCATTTCATTTGGGTGCTGCCAAGAAGAGAAGGGTTCAGTCAACACAGTGGCCTCTGAGGGATTCTGCTGGACTAGTTACCTTCAAGGTCAGAGGTCAGTTCAAAGGCTATGGTGACTGGCCTTTGGGATTCTCAAGGATTACTTTTGATAGATTTTCTCAATGGACACAGGACAATTGCAGAGTTCTATGAAGATTTAAAGAAAATTAAAAACTGCATGTCAGGTTGGAGGCTTTTCCTGACTCACATAGTTCACTGCCATCAAGGTGTGACTCATTGGGACCCAGTAGACAGGTTAGAACTTCCTCTGTGGGTTTCCAACACTGTCAATCTTTACAGTCATAGAAATACTAATCTTTCTCCCAAGGAGTGACTCATGAGTTTGAACTGCTGACCTGGTGGTTAGCTGTCTAGTGAGTAAACCACTAAACCATCATGGTCGATAAATTCAATATCAGTATATCAGGCATCTAACTGCTGACTGCAGAGGCAAATTAAATCAAAGAGCACAGGTAACTTGGCAGGCTGGCAAACACGATTCAGATCCTAGTAACTCCTAGGATTCATCAGCAATGTCACTGATTCCTTACAGGCCATTGGCTCAAGATCAAAGAATGAGAAGTTAGATGGTGAAAAGCCGGCACAGGATCCAGATGCAGCAAAAAGCAAAATATCATTGCTACCGCGACTCCATGAGGTAGAAGCAGGCCATAGTCTAAGGGGACTCTCTTTCAAAGAATTGGCAGCTCACAGGAAATCCCATCGTGGAGTGGATTACCTCGTGTATAAGATGAGTTTTCCAGCACATTTTTAATGCAGTTTACGTGGTACAATTCGGTGCCTCGGCATATCCTCGAGTATATTCGGCGCATTGTATCAGATTTCATTATCCAGGATGACTGCTGTAAAACTACAAACTAGTGACAATCATGAGCCGGCAGGTTGATGCACAGCCTCCAATATCACATGAACAATGAGAGTATTACAAAAAGATTCTTGCCACATTTCCCGAATTATCGTAGTACTTTTGAAAATGCATCCTGCTTATCTAATTGTGTTAAATGTGCTATTTAAAATGTTAAAACTAATTAGTACAAAGTTAAATAATGATTTATTAATTAAATATACAATGGGGAGATTTTATTTTTTTTAACTTTTGGTACAGTTTTTGAAAGACTAATAACTGACCTGACCATGGATTTTAAATGTCAAATGTTTACAATGTGTTAGAGGGGAAAAAAGAAAAGATTAAAATTTCCAGAATAAAGGAAGCAATGAAAGTCCACTAACAGCAAACACAAAAGCCACAAAGTTGATACATTGTAGACAGTGGCAAATGAATTAAGAAGGAATGTCAGCGCCCTCCATGTCCTTCCTCTCAGGCCACCTTTTGTTTGGCTTTTATTCTCTGGAATGTGTCCTACTTTCTCTGCCACAGGGGACTTTGTTGACACCATGTTCTCAGCAAAGAGAATTCCACTATTCTTTTTTTTTAGTTTTGTAACCTTTTTTATTGTTGTTATATAAGTACTAACAGTATGAGATAATAAACACCTTTTGGTATATTTCTTTTTTATATACTTAAAATGGGCATTAGGCCAATGGGCAATGAACTGATTGTTAAATTATTATTTTTTTAAATTAACAAATCTTTTTATTGGGGCTCATACAACTCTTATCACAATCTGTACATACATCAACTGAGCAAAGCACCCTTATACATTCGTTGCACTCGTCATTCTCAAAATTCACCTTCACTATTCTGTTAATCAAGTTCTTCAAAACTCAACGGAATATCAGATCCGTGAGAACGCTTCTCCCATAATTGATGTTCTAACCTTTCCTGACATCATTATTTCTTGGAAAATATTATATTTTGTTTCTTTAAAATAATTGGTTAATGCATATTAATTACATTAGACTCTAAAATACATGAACATGATTTGTGTCTTATTTTGCTTAGCATTATATTGTATATACTCAATAAGATATTGACTGAACAAATAAGAAAAATTTTAAAGGACATTGCTAAAGTGATGACAATATCTACATATTGCATAATTTTGAAGATTTTCAAGGTTTCCACTGTGATGTTGACTGTAAATATAAATTAATGTCTAAACTTAGAAATATTTCCCTTATAACTCTGGCAGCTGTCAAGGATGACTCAAAAGGAGTTACTCTAATATATTCCTATTAAGGTATATGCTTTCTGTAATTAATATACAGAATTCTCTGGGGCATAGAAACCAGAAGGTGCTGGAAAATTGAAGGAATAATACACTTAGAATTGTAAATTAACCTAGATTCCTGAGAAAGAGTGTAGAGGTGAATTTGAGGTATTCATAACCGGCTTGTCTTTTGTTTGTCTCCACTGAAAATAGTTTTAAGTCATGGGCGAGGTCTATTTTTCTGGAGCCCTGGTGGCACAGTGAATTACAAGTTCAGCTGCAATCAATAAGCTCAGCACTTTGAAACCACCAGCGGCTCTGAGGGAAAACGATGAAGCTTTCTACTCCCACAGAGTACCCGTCTCAGAAACCCACAGAGACAGCTCTACCCTGCCCTGTAAAGTCACTATGAGTTGGGATAGGCATGATGAATGAGGGTTTGTTTGTTTGTATTTAGTTTGCAGCCTTTTTGGAGGCCTGGTAGCATAGTGGTTTATTTGTTGGGCTACAAAGAGCAAAGTCAGAAGTTTGAACCCACCAGCCACTCCACATGAGAATGATGAAGTTTGGTGCTCATTTGGAAGATGTACTGTTGTTGTCAAGTGCGGGTGAGTCAGTTCTGACACATGGCAACCCTGAATGAAACAGAACAAACACTGCCCAGTCGTGCACCAGCCTCACAATGGTTCTCATGCTAGAGCCTATTATTGCAGCCACTGTGAAGAAGCCAAGGGCCACCTTCTCTCCCACCACCTCTCCGCTTTACCAAGCACGATGTCCTCCCAGGCCGGATTTCTCCTGACAGCACGTCCCAAGAATGGGAGACCAAGTCTTGCCATCCTTATCTCTAAGGAGAGTACTGTCTGTACTTCTTCCAAGACAGATCTTTAGTCTTTTGGCATTCCATGGTACTGTGTGTGTGTGTGTGTGTGTGTGTGTGTGTGTGTAAGAAAGAACTTTATATACAAAAGCAGTCTGATATTGAGAAAACACCTCAGCCCAGTTCTGATCAAATCCATAAGGCTGATATTAGTTCATATGTCTGATACCAATCTATAAAGTACTTTTCAGACTCATGAAACACATGCAATGATGCCAAGTGCTGGAAGATCACAGGCCAGTGGGTTGGAAGTCTTGTGGATCCAGTGGTGTAAGGATCTCAGCGCTGGCAGGGGTCTCCATGTAGTTCCTTCAGCTCCAAAATTTTGACTGCCTCAGGGAAGGGTCATGTGGCTTCTCCTCAGACTGTCTCACAGGGAGTGAGCAGAGAGTGTGTCTTCTGCCTCCAAGGAGGAGATCCAAGATTTCCCAGAATTCTCAGGAGAAGGCCATGGCCACACAGAGGCCTCATTGACTAAACCTGATTGACAGAGTAGACTCCACCCCCTCGCCCTTAATCCCCTCAAGTGTCAAATTGACACCAGATTATATAACTACCACAGACATCCTTCATTCTAAGTGCTTTTCTAGAGTAGGCTCAGATTTCTGGCAGCTCCTGGTTGATATACCGCTGCAACTGTTGTTTAATGATCTTCAACCAAATATTATTTGCACATTAAACTAACAAAATTGTTCTATAATTTGAGCATTCTGCTGTGTCTCCTATTTTGGAATGGGCACAAATATGGATCTCTTCCAGATAGTAAGCCAGGTAGCTGTCTTCCTATGGTCCTTTCAATATTCCTTCCCAACACCACAAATGCATTGATTTGTCTTCTGTCTTCCTTATTGATAGTCCAGGGTTCACATGCATATATGACAATTGAAATACCATGGCTTGGGCCAGACCCACCACCTGGGTACTCAAAGGAACATCCTTATTTTGTAGTACAGGGTTGTTTACTAAGAGTCAGAATTTACTCAGTGACAGTTATTGTTGTTATTATTTTTATTATTAGATTCATTTAGCCCAAGAAAAAAGCGTTTTCAAGAGTTACCTATAGGTTTAGGTCACATGGCAGAGAAGTCATTCTCTCAAGATAAGGACATTACCTATACTGAAGTTACAAAGCCTTGATGTCAGAAAGCACACCGAAAATCAGTGAGTGGGATTGAGGAGTCTTTGCCAGGCATCTCAGGCACACTGTCTCACTATAGTGTGGAATTTTCTTAGGGTTTTATTTGACTTTGGGATTTTTCTCATTATAGAAAATGGAGTAGTGGCAAAGAGAAAATAATGAGGGCTTTGGTAATAACTGAGATGAAGCAAAATTTTATGGCCAGTAGACTAAAAATTTTCACCAATAAGTAATATTCTTGAAAAGTGAAAAGTTTTCTAAAATTTTCAAGCATACTCGAGTCTCCATAGTACCAAAGGAAAATTTGTAATTTTAATTGTGTTTATTATTAACAGTGAAAGAACGAGTGTTCCTTGATTATGAGGATGAAAGCTACAAACACTCATTTCCAGATAGATTATTTATCAAAATAAAGTACTGGAATAAAAAAAAACCCAAACCCCAGAAAACACTCTCATTGCTGTCCAATTGATTCTGACTCATATTGATCCAGTAAGACAGAGTAGAAATTCCCCAATAGTTTTCTGAGACTATAAAGCTTTACTTGCAGAGAAACCATCATCTTTCTGCCATACACCACCAGTTGGTGTCTTGGAATTGCTGACCTTGCAGTTAATAGCCTAGTGCTTAATCCACTGAGCCACCATCCTTTGAATTAGGAAGACAGTTGAGTGTTACTAGAAAAATCACTTAAACACCAAGCCTCATTGTCTCATCCATAAAATGGAGCTGTGAAGGCTTATACACTAGTCGGGATGCTGCTAATATTATATAATGTTTATAGAACACATTTAAAAATTCAAAGTCGAAAATTACATTATAAATATATAGCAGTACAAGTTAACTAAAGCACAAGTTTAGTATCGCATCAGGCTAAGAATAGAAATGGGCACAAATTAGCAACTCTATCTTGTTTCTCACATTAGCGATATACCTACCTACATAATTTATATGCGAAGCCATAGTCGTCCATGTTTAAATACTTGCTGGTTTGAATCCACCCTGTGGCTCCACTGAAGAAATCATTATTAAGATCATTATTAACATTGATGGCCTAGAACACTCTATGAGATACTTTTATGGAATTACCATGAGTTAAAATTGACTTGCTATCATCTAACAACACATTTTTAATAAAAATTTAAATAAAATGGTCATATTTGGCTGTTTTCTTCATTTGTACATTACAAAGGCTTAATAAGCCGGATATCAAAGAAGTGTAACCTTAAAGATATAAAAAATTATAACATCACGTATCATAAATTCAAATTTACAAACAAAGATGTGATGTTCTAATTTTCTGTTTTTTGTGAGATACTCACAGAATGGTAATACGAGTATGAACAGAACACACAGTACTTTATTAGAGTGAGGGAGTCAACATTTTTATTCTTAAACTCTGATTGCATAAGGTTATTTGAATAAGAGCATGAATTCTTAAATATAGTCTATTTAAGAAAACAAATATAAAAAATGGCTTAATTTTTATTACTTAGTCCATACCAAAAGCATTTATAAGAGCCATTATCAACCGCTTATAAATTTATTTTCTATTCTGTATGTATGTTTACAATTTTAAATCCAGATATTGTCAATGAATAGTATATGATAATGTGTATAATAAAGCTTTAAATATTTTTCTATATTTTATGATTCCAGAACTTTCAGGCCTTTAATTATATTACTTTATACAATAATAGTGAATGAGTATTTATTTACTAGAAAAAATGAAAATAAAATATTATTATTCATTAAAACAACTATATAATTAGTAAATGTATTATGTAAAATTTTCTCTATATTTTCTTTTTTTCTATTCATTCCTACTTTTGTTAGTATACCAGATATAGATTTTATGTTCATTAGTATAAAATTTTCAAATCAAGTAAATTAATCTATAAAATATTTTAGAAAATCTGGGTATCACATAGTAATGCACATCTCTAAATTAATTTTTTTCTTCCTTATCTCTAAATTAATTTTCAGTGAACTTTGAAAAACAAAAAATACAATTTTAGATTTGAGTGATTGGACCATTAAGATTGTGAACTGATATTTCTATTGCTAGATCCAATATTTGTTATACACGATCTGGCACAGCATCTACTGTGATTGCTTCTGGAAACTATAACTGAGCGGGAATTTATGCAGTACTATAATAGAAAAGCACTGGACCAGAAATCAGAAAATTTAAGGTCTGGTCCTAATTCAGACACTACTTAGCTTAACTGACTGTGAAGACTTGAATTACCTTTCTCAGGTTTCTTATATCTGAAATAAAAAACATAACTAAATTATAGATCTATCTAAAAACACAATTACATGAGAATTTTGTAAAGTATAAAGCAATGAAAGATTGCTTTTCTCTGTCCAGGGTTCCTTTTCTTTGTCTGAGCCGTCTTTCTAGCCAAACCGGCTTTCCCTCTTCTAAGTATCAGATAAACAAACATAGTCTGTGATGGTGTCTTCCAGGACTCCGACTCCCAATGGACATTTCTTTTCCTCTGTACCAACCAGAAACATTTAATCATGAAAGGTTACCTCCCTAACTTGAGTATAAGCGCCATGAGATTCCATATTATTATTCCTTTATGTTATGGTTCCTTCCTTTCATGATAGCAAACTGTACGGATTATAGAAGCAAGGATGGAGAGCGTTCATCTCATGTACGTTTGGATAGGCTATCAGGAGACTAGTCTCTGGAGAAGGACATCATGCTCGGTAAAATCGAGGCGTGGAAAAAAAGAGAAAGGCCTTCACCAAGATGAATTGACTGCACTAACGAGCTCAAACATAAGAACCACCGTGAGGATGGCGTGAGACTGACCAGAGTCTTCTTCTGGTGTGCTGGCAATCCCCACGAGTCAAAACCAACACCTAACAACAATATGTGAGTCACAAGGGCAGGAGACATACCTGTTTTGAGACCTATCATTTTTACCTAGTGTAGTGACTTGTAGATGCTTAAAACCCTTCATTATTGGATAATAAAAAGTTAAACACATTTTCAGGAGCCCTGGTTACACTTTGGCCTGTTAGCCACAAGGTTGGCATTTCAAAACCACCAGAGGCTCCATGGAGAACGATGAGGCTTTTTACTTGCATAAAGTTTCAGTCTAAACATTTCTACCCTGTTCTATAATGATCGCTATGAGTCAGAAGTCACTCAATGGCAGTGAGCTTGTTGTCGTTGTTGCTGTTTAATTAATCGGAAGAAGCAGCACGCTATTGTAGTGGAGTAAAGAAAAGAGCCCTCAGTAGTAAGAGAACTGAAACTTGATCAGTGTAACCTTGGGTGTGTCACTGAAATTCTCGATTTCTACTCTTTTCTCTGTAAAACACAGGACTTAATTGATAAAGTCTAAGTTTGTGATTTAGTCATTTTTCTATTGTACTTATTTAAATTCTTGATACATTTTAATGTATGAATCCTTTAGAAATAATAGTTAAATGATTCAGACAATTGCCTTAAATTTTTTTCATTACTCCCAGCCACTATGATGACTCTAAAACTACCATTTAAAAAAAAAAAGGGACAACTTTCAAAGTGAATAAAGTAGCTTTCCAAAAGCCCACGATGATTTTCTGAGAATGCTGAAGTTTTATCCATTATTCTCTCAAAAGAATCGTTATCTGGCTTCAAGCTCACATTCTGACCTTTGAACTACTAAGCACAAGGTTATTGGTTTGAACTCACCAGTGTCTCCCTGGACAAAAGCCAAAGCCAAAGCCAAAGCCAAAGGTTTCATGTCTTGGAAACCTGAAGGGGCTGTTCTGCTCTGACCTCCAGTGTTGCTGCGAATTAGATTGGATTCCACAGCAAATAGTCTGAGTTTGCGTATCTCTGGGCTACACTAGATAAGAGGCCACAACAATGGCTCCTGGAATACCCGTGAGTACTATTGCTCCCCCGGAGATGGAAATGTGGCACCACTAACACCGAGTGTCACCTTCCTTTAAATGAAGGCAAAAAATTCCCATATTCTCCCCGAGCGCCCACTTTCCAGCTGTGCTGGAAATCTGAATTATTAAAGACCAATGTCTGTAATTATTGACTCTTTTCAAATCTGGCTGGACTTTATAATGCATCCATTAGGGATCTAGATCCAGGAAAAAAGGTCTCATCAATTCCATTGAATATTGCCCTTAATCCTTCTTCAACATTTTTGAAACCTTAACTGTGTAAGAGCTGCAAGTGCATTTGGTCTCCCCTTTAACTCCATTCATATGCCATCAAAAACAGTGCAGTCAGTGTGACACATTTGAGATATAATTCTACAGAGTATTATGTAAGTCAGAAGGTTGTCTCTCAGACAGTTTTTTCTTTTCATTTTTTATTCCACTTGAATGATTCCCCAATCTTTCCTGAGCTAGTTATAATAATCCTCTAAATAATTTATTTCCTGGTTATTGTCTTTCTTGTGAATCAAGTCTAGCATTCAGGTGTCTGATTTCTAACTTGATTCCTCATGTCCTTGCAAATGAACAGGCTGCTCTAAGCGGCTGGCTTATCTGTACCGTGTGCCCTGGTGACGCCGTGGTCACGCTGGGGGCTGCTATTTGAGAATGAGGCATTCTTGTCGTGTAGTAAAGAGTCACAATCGAGGAAACCCATGGGGTAGTTCCAATCTGTCCTAGAGGGTCACTCTAATTGACCATTGAGAACTGGCTCAATGGCGGCGAGTTTGGTTTGGATTTGGTTTTTGAGATATGTTTTAAAATACATTTTTATATAATAATCAGTCCATATCATCAGGTAGATACAATAAATCTAAGATATATGTCTGAGTTGAAGCAATAATCAATTTCAAGCATTTAACCTAGGTTTATTGCTTTCTTTCTTCTTACATCAAACTTTATGCCCTGAATATTTTAAATTATTAGTAGGAGTGCTAGTACTATTGAGATAATCTTTTCAATTTTTGTTCTTCATTTCTGCTTTTTTTGAGAGGCGCAGGGGAGGATGAGGAGACATACTACAAATAAATAAATAATATACTAATGGTGAAAAGAACCAAATACTGGTTTCACAAAAATACCAACAAAAATTTCATTAGTAAGACCAATGTGATCAGGCAATCTGAAAACACTATCTTGATGACCTCTTCCTAGTATTGCAGACGCAAATTTCAATACTTCGCCAAGTTTTCAGTACTGTGGTCTGCTTAGGATCGTGTAAGGGTCAAGATGAAATCATTCAGGACTAGCGGATTCGGCAAGGAGTGGAAATGTGTGGATGAACTTCGGAGAGCAAGATAACCTATTAACAAACCAGACAACTAGTCGGATGATGAATGACATAGGTCTTGCGAGAAGTTCCTGAAACAAACAATAAACTTATTTGTAGCATTTCTCACCATATTAAAAAGTTTATTGAACACTCCTGCTGGCGACATTATGAAAATCTAAAGTCAGGTTATTGTAGAGGTAATTGCACAGATGTATTGTAAATGGTTTTGATTTGCCGGTTTTATGAAAAAAGGCAATGAGAGATACTAGAGGTGCGAGGTGCTCGCTACGACTCTAAACTGGCATTCAGGGAAGGCCTTACTGAAAATACAAACGAAACATGAAGGAGGGAAAGTGATTGCTCAAATATAGTGAATGATCTTCATAAAATGCCCAAGGCCGTCTACTGATTGCTGGGGTGCTTTCAGGTGACTGTAAAGTCACACAATTACTTCAATCCAAACAATATAAACTCTGTATCTTTGCTATATAATCTCTGCATTTTGAACCAGAAATTTGAAACCTGATATTTTAAATGTCAGGCAGTAAACAGCTGTCCATAAAAGCTGATAAATGCGTCCATTTGCTCGGAGTTTGGCTATTATTTCAGCATTCTATTTTCTTTCTCTTTTTTCTTTTACTTTCTTTTTTTTTTAAAGCATTTAATGCTTTTGTGGAAAGTCCAAATCTTTTAATGTGAAATAAAATTGTAGTGTAATTAAGATCATTTTTTGTTATTCCAATTTCTCTCCTTGCCACCAAGTTTAATTTTTTCCCCTTGATATTTGGGCTTGAACGGAAACACGTTTCTCTACTGGAGAAGCAAAGTGACTTGCTTTGAAGTAGGGACATGCTAAATATCTGTAGCCTATTTTCTAATTCCATTGCAAACAAAATATGGCATACATTATTTTAATGATTTACAGATGATTTATAAAACAAGTAATTAAAAAGTAGAATATTCTTCTTAAAAAACAAATATGCTTCTTTAACTCATTTTTCTATGGTGAAACTTCTACTTATCATATCTTCACTATTTCTCCTATCTTCATTAGTGTCCAATAATTTGGCCAAACAATTCTAGAGTCTAGGATTCAGATGTGTGAATCTGAGATTAATATTTGGAAGGAAAAATTTAGAATTTTTAATATTTTGTTCCAAACTAGGGAGCACTCATGCTCATAAAAACACTATATAGAAATGTATAGGCAAGCTTAATTTAAAATAATAAATGAAATGACAATTGACTAACACTGAGATGTATTCTATTAAAATAAATGTTTCTTATTTAAAATTGTAAGCATCGATAAAAATATAGGATTGCAAGGAGACAGCATCACTCAATGGTGTGTTTATGAGCATAAGAATATTGAGCTTCGTTTGAGCTCTGCCTTCCCAGAAAATCGTAGTCGTTCAAACGTTATCCACCCCTTCACGTTCCAGGAAACAACACAGGGGCCAGTTTCCTCATGTTCTCGACTTGCACTTAGTCTAGTAGGTAACGTGGCCTGTCAGCGCTCTCTTCCTTTCCTGACTGCTGACCCGGGAATTCCAAGGCAGAGCAGCTACTGATCCCACAGTCTGAACCCTTGTTTCCTGACAGCACAATTGTTGTTCTCACATGTCATTGAGTTCACTCCAATTCACAGTAACCTGATGTGTGACAGAGTGAAACATTATCTAGTCCTGTATGATCCCCGTCATCTTTGCTGTGTGCGAGCTCACTGGGATAGTCATCTTCGATGTATCAAGCCATTTCATTTCTTTATCACTGAACCACGACTTTACCAAGTATAATGTCCTTCTCCGTGATTGGTCTTTTGAATGATGTATCCAAAATAGTCAAAATTGCTTGGCCTCCTTCCTTTTAAAGGAAGGCTGTCCTTTTTGCACACCTGATCTGTTCGTTCTTCTGGTAGTCTGTGGTATATTCAATATTCTTCAGCAAAACCCTAATTCACATGTTTCACTTCCTTTTTCATTATACATCTTTGTATGCCACCAGGGATCTGTGAAAGGTTGGCACGTGTACTTGTATTTCTTTACCTCCATTTTTAATTTTTATTTTATTTTACGGGAGGCTTTATTGATCGTGTTAGTGGCTGCCACTCTGAGAAGTGTGTGAATGATGTGTGTGTCGGTAGGCGGCTGTGTGTCCTTTTGCTTTGTACTCTGCTGCAAATGCTGGTGTGTAAAGTGTGGTGCAAAACGGTCACACTCAACCCTGGCCCACTGCAGACTCACTTTCTTTGTTAAATAGTCTATCTAAAAGTGATAACGAACATGTGTGTAGACTATATGCAGGAAGCCATGCTTTGGGAAAAGACACCATGTAAATGTTCTATTTTGGAATGAATTGCCTGTCTTAAAGGAATGGGTTTTTCACTTTCAAATTTTCTCTCTTCAAGCAGATGAGGAAGTCAAGCAGCTCTCTGAGTAAGTTTGATGGTCAGCTTTTATTGTATTGGAAATTGGAAATGGAAGATTTCGGTGTAGGTTTCAATGATCAATATTTACTGCATTAGAAATTGAACATTTAAAAATGTTTACTTAATGAAACTTTTGAAGTTAGCAGCGGAGAATACATGACATGCTAGGAAGATTTTAGCAGTAAGATTAGTTCTGTTTACTTTAAACCAGCGATTGGATCAAGGAAAAAGTGTCCATTTTTTCCCCAGCGTATGAGTGGTCATAATGAAGGTGAAAGATGGGACTGATTATTGCTTGCCTCGGCGTATAATATGTGAACTATGAGATGTGTTAAAATCTAGAGGTTTGCTTAGTAGCAGTGTGAGGTAGCCAGAAACAGGGACGGGGGTTGTCGCTCCTCACGCCTGAAGGCCCTCTGCAGGAGGCTGGAAGGGGCTCAGGTGAGCCCTCAGCCAGCCATAAAGACTAACTGGGCATGCGCCAATTCAAGCCCGAGCCAGCGGGGCCAAACACCTGGCTGGCGCAAACTAGGCCCAGGTGGACTTAATTCAGCCAGGAGGATCAACCAGTACCTTCAGCGATGCCTCCCAGCCAGAGGCCTTAAATACCGTCACTGCGAGACTGCGCCCTTTGTCTTTCGCCCTTCAGCTCCTGACCTGTGCCTACGCAGCCACGTCAAGTCTCTCTGGCTCTGGCGACCACGTGTGGGCACGCAGTCCCACGAGGGGCCCCAAACCGGAACGTCTCCCGTCCTTGATAAAACCCCACGTGGGTCAGCAACCAGGCCGGCGTGAACTCTTTCTCCTGCTAAGCCAAGAACCGAGGCATTTCCCACCGGAGGAACCTGACATGCGTAGGTTTGTTTTCTTGGTTTACTATGTATTGCTTTTGCTTACCTTAAAAAGGGCTATTTTTCTTTCTGTGTAATTTGCCTAGTTAGTAAAGATTTTGTGTTTTGCTTGGAAAAATCTCTAAAGTTTATGTTGACATTAATATTTCCTTGGTTATTAGAAAACAAAGGTTTCTTCCTTATCAAAGAACTGAGGCCCTTTACAGTTACATCATGTTTAGCTTGTTAAATGTGATTTAAATGTTGTTGTGAACTGAGTGAGGGATTACGGAGCAGACAGGTTTTGCATTACACAATGTAGCCACATTTTGCTCCCTCCCACTCACAGCGATTCCTTCATGACCACCCCACTCATGTCCACTTTGTATTTCTCACTTCCACCCACCTTCTGTCCCCATCCTTCCGAATGTGGTCTATGGCAAGATGCGACCTTCTGGATCTCAGAGTTGATTATTCTATGATGTGTTCACTTTGCTAGTGCTATTGTGCCCCTCCCAGGCCTGTCGATTGCTTGACTGAAAACTCGGCCACTGGAGTGAGTTTTGTTTCAGACAATGAAGGATCCACATCCTTCCTCTTCTTGCCTGTGGTATGTGTGCATGGGAGGATGGTAATGAGCCGCCAGGTCCAAAACTCAGGTATTTGTTTATAGTCTTCAGAAGTGGAATATCTTCATGAATACATTTGCAGCAAGTGTAGCTATCCACGTATCTGTTGCCACACTGATGTATCTTTGTGGGAATGCTCTCACTCTCCCTTCCATACTCATTCAGCCTGTTTTTACCCATGCATCTTACCTACTAGTATGTAATTGTTGTTGAAGGATTGTGTATAAAGCAGTGTTTAATTTGTTGCCTTTAACTTTGCACTTAGAAACACTTTATTGTCATTTTGAAGGAGTTAGCAAACTACTATTTCTCAAGCATCTATGACCTCATTTCTACTTTAAGTTTTCAAATCTCCTGACATTTTATTTTGGTCTTTTAAAAATCAAATCCTAAATGGAAAATAATCTAAAACTTTCAGGAAGTTTTTTTCACCAAAAACTATCTGTGAGATGTTCTAGAGGGCTCCTGGATAATTACAAAGATTTGCTTTTCCAAATGTAGAGGTGCTAGACATAATTACTAGATTTATTTGATATGTTGTGTGGGAAGAATGGTCAAATTAGAAATGATGCTTATGATTCCTTAGGTTAAATTTGTAAAAATAAGTGTTATTAACATAAACATTACAGAAATTATATGAGGAGATCTTAGAAATTTGTTGATATCCCCAATAACCATAAGATTCTACTTACTGGAATCTTGAGATGCATTGCCTGATATCAGATAACAACAGTTGTCACCCTTGTTGGGTTTGTGGTTTTGAAGTGCTGATGTTGTGGTAGCAGCCCTACTCAAGTAACCGCTACATCGTTAGGTCTCTTCATATGGCCTTGGTGGCCCTGATACATCAATTTTCATGGAGGGATGCATAGGCAATTCCCTGAGGGTGAGACTACCCCTACCTGGCTGATTACAAGAGCCTACAGGCAAAGCTTTATACATTTCAGGTTATCCGTTCAATGTAGTCTTCATTTATGCTAAGACTCAAAATGGGGGGGTGTTCCCACTGTGTGTTCCTCAGCAATCAGGAGCTTGGTATTTCAGCTCTAATACATTTTTAAAATGTTAATTTACTTGCTACTTTATTTTTTTTAATTGAATCTAGTGACATATTTGAAAGTTAATGTTGCTTACAGATGAAGTTTTATCAATATACATATATATAAGCTACTCTACACTAACTGAATCTAAATAGCAGATATTCTGATCTAGTCTTAATATATTCTAATGATGGGTTGGGTAAATTCATGGTATGTTATGTCTCAAAATTATGCTATATTTATACCCAAAGCTATTTTATTCTTTTAGGGATTATGTTTATCTATTACTATACATTGTCTATCCACTCTTCAAAATTGGTATTAATCATTCCATTTAAAAGTAGATTAAATGGTGTATTAAAATCCTAGCCCCCTCCCCTACATACCTGTGGATGAAATTCTGTTTGGATATGGGCCTTTGTTGTTGTGTGAGTTTGATCATATCTGGTATCTAGTCAGAGGCTGGCAAAGGGGAGACGAGGCGATAATGGAAGGCAATTGGCAGGAAGCTTGAGACAAAAGAGAGATGGAGACGTGCCTCAGCACATACCTCCAGCAGCAAGGAAGGTGAAGGCAGAACGAAACACAGTTCTTTATGAATGGGCAACACCTGAGACAGTGGAGGTAATAAAATGGCCCGGGAAGAAGACAGGATGTTCACACAACCCCCACAATGGTAGAGTGAGTGCTTGAGTTTTGGATCTGAGACGAGCACAGCCTGCATCTGGGTTGTTGGGATACTGGAATGGGAAGAGGAGGATGCCTACAGAAGGCCATTCAAGAGCACCAGACCCACCAGGAAGCCAGCCAATGGTGGGAAGTCCACCATTATCAAAATATAAGGTCCAGCTTTCCATTTTCTTTGGCATTTTAGACTAGCCGAGGGCCCTTTGGATTTCTTTTCCAAAGTATTCCCTCTTCAATTAGCTTACTCTTTCCGTTCAAACCTTCTCTCTGACTTTGGCCCAGATTTTGTGTCCCACCTAAGAAAGAAATCTCTCTTCTCAGCAGGGGCAGAACCCAGGAGCAGAGAGACTTGAAACGCTGAGCCTCCTCCTGGTAACAGCATCCAAGTGCAGTGAGTTCTAAATCTAATCAATTCTGAGTAATAAAATATTAGACACAGAGGGGAAGACAGAGGCATATTTAGGGCATGCCAAGTACAACTCTTGGTCCACCTGAGGGGAGCTCTCAATGAACAGCTTCTTCTGGATGTCCGCTACTATACCCAGCTATGAAAGATTAGTCAGTAATTGAAACCAATTGCTGTATGCACTATTTCCTGTGGACTTGTCTGTATGAAATGGTTGTCTCCAAGTGAAGGTAGCCAATGACTTCCAAATGGTACCAGACCCTGGGAGAGAGGTTCCCAGAAGGAGGTAGCGTGGCTGAGATGTTGATTTGGACTTGTAGCCTGCAGGACGGTAAGGTAATAGGTTTCTGTTCTTCGGAGCGACTCACTTGTGTTTGTGTTATGACAGGACTAGCAGGTAAAGACATATTCACAGTTATTGTATTTAAAATATTTTTTGATTCACATGCCATAGAAACAACCAGATTCTCTCAGTTATACTATCAGATATGAATTCTCATCAGATTTTTCATTTGGAAATTTGAAAGTAATTTTAACCGAAGGCGCCTAAAGGCTTTTGGCATCTACGTATAGTTAGTTTCATTTTTTAACTCTGATACTTCTTTGCAACAATATGCAATCAGAGCTTTCCCTTCTGACATTAGATTTCTTCAAAGCCCTGTAGAAAAGAATTCTGCCAGATATTTGGATACCAGCTACTAATGCAATTGTATAAACAACTTTGAGTTTGGAGAACAAAGAGAAGACTGAAGGGACACAATTAGGGGTTGAGAGTGCCTGGAGTATGGCTCTTGCGGGAGATTCTTGGAGCAGAGCTCTGGCTTCCCTGAAAGAATGAGGAGGTTCATTGTCATGATGGCACACACACACACACACACACACACACACACACACACACACGACCCAAAACTTAAGGCGCAACTGTTCTGGCTTTTTGTCTACCATTGTAATTTTCAACCTTCTTAAAGTATCTTCCTAATAAGCCCCTAGAATTATGTCATATCCTTTGAGAAAGCTGGTCAACATTCCCCTTTGAATCTCCGGTCACCATAACCTTCGTTATTGACCTATCTCCCTGCATTTAACTGGCCAACAAAATGCCTTTAGGCACCAATGTTTTGACTGACATTTTTTGAAAGGGTACTTGTGAAAATAAGCTACATACAGTACTGAGAGAACTTGTCTGCAGCCACCATTTACTGATTCCTAAAGTACATCGTGTTTGGAATAAACTCTTGTATGTGTAAACTGGAGTCTTAATAGTAACATTTGTTGACTTAGCCTTGTATTGTCTTTGTTGTGAAGGAACTATATTTTGATTCAAGACACCTACATGAGAATTATAATGAAGCAAACAAATAGCAAATATTAAATAAAAATAAGATAAAATACACAATATAGCACAAAGAAGTAATGTTATGTGGGTATTCCATACTTACCAGATGCTTGGAATAAGTAGAGCTCATTGAATTTTAGTAAAAAAGCCATCATAGCACAGATTGGGTCTTTCCTGAAAGATACAGGCTTTGGTTAATTAGAGTAACCAAGGGAGGTCATGTGACAAACACTAGATGAGAAAACAATCAAAATCCACCGTTGTCAGGGGCCTTCCAACCTCTATCAACCATATAGGACCTAGAGCTCCAGGGCTGTAGAGCTCTGCTGAAGCACAGTGCCTTGTCTTTCTCCCAGAGTGGCTTGTGGCTTTGAACTGTGGATCTCTCCAACAGCAGCTCAGCACTGTGACCACTGCATTGGCTGGATCTGCAGAGGAGAAAACGTGCATCGATTATTCCTGACACAGAGCTACGCAGTGGTTGGCACGAAATGCCTGTGAGCCACGGGATGACCGGTGGAGCGTTACGCTGGCCCTGCACGGTTCCGCAAGCGTACAGTGGAGAGCTGTGTACCGAGAGTGACTTGCTTACGGCTCTTCTAGCCATTTCGGTGTCCCTCCCCCCACGTTTGTTCGTGGCCACGCAAAGAGGGTGTGTGAAATACTGATACAGCGTATTGGACGGTTATTTCGATTCCTCTGGGTTGAAGAGGCAGAAGTTGAGGGACTCTCATGATTTCCCAGAGAGAAGGCTCACCAGCGGAGCATGCACAAGACCCTCCCCCGAATTGGTGGAGGCTCGGAGACAAGGCGAAGCAGAGGAACTGCGTCTCTGTAAGACGCGGAGGTAAAGTGCAGGCCAACCTCACGGCTGCAAACCTGAGGACCAGAGGGAGACAGCTGTCGACTCTAGGACTGGCAAACGACTACATAGCCGTATCGTTTCCTGCCACTGCCTTGTGACGACTTGTTCACTTCCCTCAAGCCCCACAGTCATGAGTGTTTTCTCTGAGTTCCGTGTAGCCCTTGCAACAGGTCATTACCTGCAGCACAGAAGTGGCGTGAGTGCCATGGGAGGGATGGTTGGTGTCAGAAAAGGGGAAAAGAAAAATGGAGGCCAGAGGCGTATTTGAACTTTTCCCTTTGGAAGTCAGAGATGGTCCCCATGCCATTTCCTCAGGAATATAATGGAACAATGATTGGGGCAAGATTATCAAAGCCATTAAGTATTAATTTAGACATTTTCCCGCGAGGCATTGGGGAACTGGTTTCTGCACCGGGAAATCCCGCGGGTGCTCTGGAGGAGCTGATGGCAGAGAACACGGTTCGGGCACGATTGTCATAAATTATGAGGGACTACATAGTCTCTTGGTTGCAGAGCAAGGACAGCAGAAAAGAAAGCATTGCTACACGTGATTCAATAGTCTCTGTGTTTTTACCAAATTCTGTCCACTTAACACTCACGGACATCCCATATTTATCTGATAACCCACTGCCTTTATGCAAACCATAGTGACTGAAGAGCTCAGAGTAGAATGGCGCTTTGGATTTACTGGACTGTTCATCTTTAAGGGAGCAAGGCAGCTTCTTCTTTAACTTGGGGAGTGGCTGGTGAGTTGGAATCACCCCCTTTAACTCACAGCCCAAGCTAAAATGTATAAAATAATATAAGTTTTGTAGGAATAAAAATTAGAAAGCAAATTTAATTGATTGGTTCCTTATCAGTCTCTTTTTAAACTAGACGTGGAAAAAGTCATCATCTTTACTAAATTAAGAGAGATTACAAAATGTTTAATTAAAATTAAGCATGGTGGTTAATAATTTTGTGGCTAACTCATGATGCAGTGGCTAATGTGATTTGATTTGATGGCATTAAAGTCCTAATTAAAGAGAAGAGTACAACCTTTTGCAATTTATTAAATGAATTTCCCCTAGTGTGCCCAATATGGTACATGGCGTAAGTAGAAATTTGCATAATACAACCATGGGGGGAAAACTTACAAACTTTAAAAAAGGTGTGTAAAGCTTATGAACTTACAGATTTATTGGCCAAAATAGCAATTGCAAACAGAAAATTTTTAACAGTATCTAAATGATGTTAAACTAAGCTTAGTTAAAAATTAAGTGGAAATTAAATCATATTTTAAAACAGCTTTGCAAATATATTAGCTATGAAGGAACAGGACTGTCATAAATAAAAACGAGTGCAGTCTGAGTGGCAAATAAATAAATAAATAAACATTCATGTAAAACTTTTGAACATAGCTTTTATGTTGAATTCTCTAATATAATTCTCTAAACACATTGTGTTTCAAAACATATATTATGATAATACAAATAACCAGTATTTTAAATTCTAAAAGTAAATATCAAATTCTATTCTGATTTACATTTTTTACAACTTAAAAAAATTATAGCGGTTAAATTTTACAAAGCAGATCATCATTTTCACATATAACTATTTATGTTTTGTTTCAATTTATCCATTTCAATATACTCAATATGCCATGGCTTATCCCACTTCCTTTCTGAATTTTGTTTCCATTATTCCTTTTTTTCTAACCCTGAACATGTCAATTTCTTGAAAACAGCTATTATTCACAAATTTTTTTTTTAAAGAAAAGACAATGATGAGCATTTGACAGGACATCGGAGGAAAGAGTGTTTTTTTATGCAATGGCAAAGAACTTGTCTGAATGAAATTCAGTTATTTGGAGAAACATTTGAAAGGTAGAATATCTAAGTGACATATGTCTGGCCAATAAGATTTACAAGCAGGATCTTAAAGGGGCCATGTGGTTCTCCTTGCTGCTAATAATAAAATGTGAGAGAGTGTACCATAAACGAAGCAAGATAAAACACATGGATATCTCCAAGGAACCAAGCCGCAGAAACTGAAGGAAAAAAGGACTTATCTTCATAATTGACACAGAGAAATAGCCTTTCCTGGGAGTCAGTGTGCTAAATGCAGACGGCTCAACTCCTAAACAGTGAGAAGATAAAGTTTTAAAGCTAAAGTGAAAAAAATAAGATTATTGTCTTGTTTTCGTGTTCTCTTAAAAGATCGTACTCTTCAGAAGGTTTTAATTTAGTAATTATGCAGTGATACTGGAAAATGTGTAGCACAGATAGAGATTATTTATATCCCAGTTAAAGTAGCTAAATCAAAGTATACTTGTGTGGCATAGTAATGATATTGTTGTACAGTCTGAAGCTCAGAGGAGACAAATATCTTCCTCTGACAGAGCGGAGAGAAAAGTCAAGTCTAGAGTTGGACCTTTGGATTGGACAGCTAGCCTCCTGGATCCTGAGCCCTGGTGCTACAGGGCTGGTACCTGTTGGGCTGCTCCCGGAAATGCCAGCTGTTGGAGGCACCAGCCACTCTGTGGTAGAAAGAGGAGGCTTTCTACTTCCGTACAGAGTAACAGTCCTGGAAACCCACTGGGCAGTTCTGCATTGCCCACTGGAGTCCTGAGATACGTATGTGTTTATGCACAGATATAATCACAAATAGACATGAAAATAATCTATGCTTAATGATATGGGGAACTTCCTGTGAAGGAAATGGGGTTTTACAATTTATGGATTGAAGCCCTGTTGGCTTTGTAGTCTAGGCATTGGGCAGCTAACCTCAAAGTTGGAGGATCAAGACCTACTAGCCACCCCTTGGAAGAAAGATGAAGCTGTCTGTTCTCATTAGTATTTATAGTCTTGTAAATCCTACTTAGGGTCACCATGTGTTTTAAGCCTTTGGATTATGCTAATGAGTATAATCCTATTTGGTAACAGACAGTATTTGTTGTTTTTTGTGGCAGTCACATAACTTTATGTCAACTGGAGGGGGTGGTATTCAACCTTTCAATAGGGTCACAGCTTGATGGTGCCTCCTTGTGGGAGTGACCTTCTGAGAATCCCCCTTCTCTCTTTCTGCATTCACCTTCCTGCTAACTGACCCTGATTGCTGCCAGACCCCCCACAGATGTACCCACTGACCTGTGATACTGCTGCATTCTGCATCATTGCATGTGGCTGCACGAGTGTGAGGAGGGACTTATGTCCATAGTACACGAGATTTGTTTCTCTAGTCATCCCGACCTAACATATCTTAGTAAGGCAAGAGTAGAAGAAGAAACCAAGGATACAATCCTCTTTATCAGCAAGTGCTTCAGTTCTTTCTCACTCGCAGCAACGACGATCGTGTTCTCTGTGCATATTTAAGGTTTGTTATGATCTACACAATTGAATGTCTTTGCACAGTCAATAAAAGACAAACCACTTTCCAGTATTCTTTGTTTTCAGCTAAATTTATCTGACATCTGCAGTGATAACTGTTGTTCCACATCTTATTCTGAATCCAGCCTGAACTCCTGGCCCCTGATTGTCAATGTGCTGCTACAATAATTATTGGATGATCCTCATTAACATGTTACTTGCATGTGATCGTAATGATATTGGTCTCTAGTTTGAGTATTCTTTTGGGCCGTCTTTCTTTGGAATGGACACAAATATAGATCCCTTCCAGTCAGTTGACCAAGTAAGTGGCTGTCTTCTATATTTCTTGTCATAGACAAGTGAGTGCTTCTGTGCTTCATCAGCTTGTTGACGCATTCAATTGTATCCATCGATTCCTGCAGCCTGGTTCTTGGCTGACACTTTCAATGTACCTTGAACTTCCTTCAGCACCATTGGTTCTTGCGCATATGCTACCTTTGGAAATCCTATCAATTAGTGCTTCTGGGTGTTGTGACTATCAATTCTTTCCTTATTCTTTTTTCACTTCCTGCATCATTGAAGAATTTCCCATAGAATATTTCAATATTTAAACTCAGTGCTTGGGTTTTTTTTTAATTCTCTTAGTTTAAGGTATTTTGAGTGTATTCTTCTTTTTTGGTTTTCTTACTCTAGGTCTTTGCATATTTTATTATAACAGTTTACTTTGTCTTCTCCTGCTGCCCTTGGAATTCTTTTGTTCAGCTCTTTGTTCATCATTTTCCATTTACTTTAACTACTCTACCATTCAGAGCAAGATTCAGAGTCCCCTGTCTTTTTGGAGGACTTTTGCTTTCTTTGTGTATGGTAGCCTTGACATCAAGTGACAGCTTATCTGGTCTTCTGTCATTTGTGTTCAATGCATGAAATCTTTTCTTGAGATGTTCTCAAAATCCAGGTGGGAGATATTCATGTTTTGGCTGTTGTAACTTGTTTTCATTTCCTTCAGCTTCAACTTGAACTTACACATAAACAATTGGTGGCCTTTGGTGCCATTTTAGTTTCTATATTGTTCTTCTCCACTGTTCTTTTCTAAAAATATAGTCAATTTGATTTCGAGGCATTCGATCTGAAGAAGTGCACTCGCATAATCACTATTTGTGTTGTTGGAAAAAGAATTGTGGTGAAAGTCTCTCATGCACCCTCCAGCTTCTTTTATAGCGTCAGTGCCCTATTTCCAACTACTCTTTCTTTTTGTTTCCAACTTTTGCATGCCAATCTCCAATAATTACCAACGTATCTTAATTGTATGGTTGTTTAATTTCAGACTGAAGGCATTGGTAAAATTCTTCGTTTTTTTAATCACTATCTTTAGTTAGAAGCCCAAGTTGTGTAGTGGTTTCATGTTGGGCTGCTATCTACATGGTCAGCAGTTCGAAACCATCAGCACTCCAGGGCAGAATAAAGACTGAGCTTTTTTTCTTCAAGTAAACAATTAGTCTAGGAAACCCACAGTCACTATGAGTCACCTTGACTTGGTGACAGATTGATTGCTGGCAGCTGTGAAGAGCTTTGGTGGTTGGTGCATACATTTGAATAGTAGTTGTATTGACTGGGTGTCCTTGAATATGGTTATACATTATTTTATCTGAGATGGTCTCGTTCAAGATAGATCTTGAAATACCCTTTTTGACAATGAATTCAATGCCTTTCTTCTTGATTGTGTCATCCCCAGTATAGTAAACTTGGTGTTTGTGATTCAAAAGGGCCAGTAGCAGTCCACTTCAGCTCACTAATGCCTAGCATGTTGATCTTTATGCGTTCCTTTTTATTCTTTACAACTGCCAATAGCACCAGATTTGAGCTTTGGGCTTTCCAAGTTCCAATTACTGACAACTGCAGTAGTTTGCTCTCTTTTGGGTCGTGGCCCATCAGCAAATGAAGATCTGAAAGTTTTACTCCCGGAGGCTTTGCTCCCTGCACCCCATTACGGTCAACGTTACATTGAGAAGGAAGCTCTTATTCAGAGAGCCCCCAAAACATCTATGGGTCTTTGGATTTATGGGTAACACTCAGTTCCCGGAGAAATCCTGTCTCTTCTTTCCAGCTTGAAATATTGCAGGGCTGAAATATTTCATGGTTTTTGGACATCAAAGTGCAGAATGCATAAATATATTTCTTAAAGGTTCCACTTTATATCATATTTTATTGTCACCTTATGAAACAAAGTTGTGAGACTATGGTGATGCTTTTGAAATTAAGGCAATGTATTTATAAATGAGGACAAAGAGGGATGACAGGTAAATTGTGGCTTTATAAATGTCTATGTTTATGTAATCCTAAGAAGGCACTTATATTAAAATGTCTTGCTGTGTACTGCTAAATTGGTATGTTATAATTTAAATAGAGTTTACATATATTTATAAGAATTATATGAACTTTTGAGTTTGTTACGAACTGTTTGAGACAAAGTGTTAAAGGAAACTTTGCTTTTAGCCATGCAGAACTATATATTGCTATCTCTTGAGAATTATAGCATCAAATTCAATAATTGGTTCATATGAAAAGAAGAAGAGTGCTAATTGTGTTTATAATGACAAATAATAATACATGAATAAAATGTGTTGATGATGTATTAATAAATATTGAGAACATTAAGAAGAGTTTATGCTTATTATAGCTAGTCTAGTTAATTTGCACCAACATTTTAATTTTCACCTATTATCTGGTGAGGAAGGTATTTTAATGATATAAAATTAGAGATAGGAGGATATAGGCAATATTATATTTCTCATATTTAAGAATAATATTTGCTAGATTTTTATGTTAATGAGGAATATTAACTAATAAAACAATTGGCCAAGATGCTGCTCTATAGTATTATCTAATTAACAATTTGTTTTCCTACTAAAAGTAGTTTTGAAAGCTAATCTATTTTTTTCTGTATTTTACTAATATTTAGTAAACACTAGATTCTAACCAAAATCTCAATGGGAAGTTTTCTGAGAAACTGACAAGCTAGTTCTAAAATATTAAGTAAATGAAAAATACTTAGAGAGGCCAAAATAATTTCAAAAAATAATAAAGTATGGAGATCTACATTGCCTGGTTCCAGACGATAGTAATTAATATAGTACAGTATTACTTTTGGATGGGCATAAAGTACAAGGGTCCAAATGGAGAGAAACCTAAACTAACACTCATTTGGCCAATTCAACTTTAATAAAAAATCATGAAGAAATTCTGTGGGAAAGTTATACTCTTGAAAGTTTTCTATTGAGGAAGTGGACAGACTTTGGGCCTCTGGCCAAGTCTTTCCACAATGCAAGGACACTTTGTTCTAACAACCTAACATTCTGTGATGCTCACTCTTTATACAAGATCACTGAAGACAAAATGGGTACATAAACAAGTTTGAAGAAAGCTGATGGGGCTCGGCTATCAAAAGATATAGCATCTAGAGTCTTAAAGGCTTGAAGTTAAACAAGTGGCCATCTAACAAAGAAGCAACAAGCCCACATGGATGAAGCTCAATGGCCTTTGCGACCATGAGGTATCGACGGAATTAGGTAACAAGCACCAGAAGACCCACAAACAAACAAACAAACAAAACATTGTTGAGAATGAGGAGAGTAGGAGCAGAGACCTATGGGAAACAGAAAGATTTCTCCCAAGTTGTCTCCCCCAAATATATGCCAAACCCAAGACACTGCTTGCTGCACATGGTAAATGAATGTACACAGGAGGTCAATCAAACTTGGTCAGAGGTTATTCTCCTTAAGGGTATCAGCCATCGAGAGCAACCAGACTATGTAGTCTGACTCACCCTAAGTAGGACCTACTCCCTTCTGAAATTGTTCCCTTGAAGCAGTGCCAGAAGGCAAGCCCAGGACGACTCAAGGATCACTAAGGTTAGGCTATAATATTGAGTCGAGGGTCTACCCATCTTGCCACATACGTACCCCTATTCCCTCCCTTTACTATTGTGTGTACACCCCAAGGTCACCCCCTCCTAATGCTTGTATTGCTTATGTTACAACCACTTCCTATGACATAGATTTTTATCTGTAATCAGAGGGCTTGCTTTCCCCAAAAGATATATAAGCCTTGATTAATAATAAATAGTCCCCCTGCCCTCTCTGCCTACCCTGTGTGTGGACCTGGCTGTTGAGATCAAGGCCATCCAGGAGGTGAGCATCTACCATGAAATGTGTCTGACTTCTTTATTATACATTCTCTCTCCCATATCTCCCATTTCTCTATGATTTTACTATAATCTCTCTATATCTTTACGGTGCAATTGTACCTACCAAACCCGTGGTTAGTTGTGGGGGGCTGGCTATCTACTAGTCATTTCTATATATTTTTTGACTATTTCTTTTTTTAAACAATTTATTAGGAGCTCATACAACTCTTATCACAGTCCATACATATACATACATCAATTGTATAAAGCACATCTGTACATTCTTTGCCCTAATCATTTTCTTTTTTTTCTCCTCTTTTCTTTTTTTACATTTTATTAGGGACTCATACAACTCTTATCACAATCCATACATATACATACATCATTCCCTGCCCCAATCATTCTCAAAGCTGTGCTCTCCACTTAAGCCCTTTGCATCAGGTCTTCTTTTTTTTTTCCCCTCCCTCCCTACTCCCCCCTCCCTCATGTGCCCTTGGCAATTTATACATCATTATTTTGTCATATCTTGCCCTATCCGGAGTCTCCCTTACCCCCTTCTCTGCTGTCCCTCTCCCAGGGAAGAGGTCACATGTGGATCCTTGTAACCAGTTCCTCCTTTCCAACCCACTCACCCTCCACTCTCCCAGCATCGCCCCTCACACCCTTGGTCCTGAAGGTATCATCCACCCTGGATTCCCTGTGCCTCCAGCCCTCATATGCACCCGTGTACAACCTCTTCCCTATCCAGCCCTGCAATGTAGAATTTGGATCATGGTAGTTGGGGGGAGGAAGCATCCAGGATCTGGGGGAAATCTGTGTTTTTCATCGGTACTACCTCGCACCCTAATTAATCCATCTCCTCTCCTAAACCCCTCTATGAGGGGATCTCCATTGGCCGACACTTGGGCCTTTGGTCTCCACTCTGCACTTCCCCCTTCATTCAATATGGTGTATACACACACACACACACACACACACACATATATACACACATACATACACACACAGATATACATATACACACATATAGCTTTTTTTTTTTGCATGATGCCTTATACCTGGTCCCTTTGGCACCTCGAGATCACACTGGCCGGTGTGCTTCTTCCATGTGGGCTTTTTTGCTTCTGAGCTAGATGGCTGCTTGTTCACCTTCAAGCCTTTAAGACCCTAGACACTATCTCTTTTGATAGCCGGGCACCATCAGCTTTCTTCACCACATTTGCTTATGCACCCATTTGTCTTCAGCGATCCTATCATGGAGGTGTCCAGTCAATGATATGATTTTTTGTTCTTTGATGCCTGATAACTGATCCCTTTGGGATCACTCAATCACACAGGCTGGTGTGTTCTTCCATGTGGACTTTGTTGCTTCTGAGCTAGATGGCCGCTTGTTTATCTTCAAGCCTTTAAGACCCCAGTCACTATCTCTTTTGATAGCCGGGCACCATCAGCTTTCTTCACCACATTTACTTGTTCACCCACTTTGGCTTCAGCAGTTGTGTCGGGAGAGTGAGCATCATAGAGTTCCAATTTAATAAAAGAAAGTATTCATGCATTGAGGGAGTGTTTGAGTAGAGACCCAAGGTCCTTCCACCACCTTAATACTTAACCTATAAATATAGACACATAGATCTATTTCCCCATCCTCCTATATATGTTTGCATGTACATGTCTTTGTCTAGACCTCCATGAATGCCCTTTGACTCCTAGCTCTTTCCTCCATCTCCCTTGACTTTCCTCCTGCCCTACTACCATGCTTCGTCGCCACCAGGGCTAGAGTATACCTCTTCTCTATGCAACCTTACCCTTGATCGTTTCCCACCAGGCCTGCCACTCCCCCTTCTCTACCATTTGGGGTTCCATGTTTTTCCCTTGTCCCTGTGTTTGTTAACACCACTTCCTTACCCCCCCTACCCCCCACCCCAAGTCCCCCCAGAACTGTCGGTCTAGTTGTTTTTCCTCCAGATAGTTCATCCAGTCTGTCCTATTCAGACAGACCTGTGGAGACACTAACATGCATGAAAACAAGACAGAGGAAAACAAAGCAACAGTATACAACCAGACAACAAGACAACAAAAACAAACCACTGACAAAGAACAAAACAAAACACTTCACAAGTGAAAAGCTTGGAGTTAGTTCAGGGATCTTTTTGACTATTTCAAATTCTATTTTGAAACAATTAAAATGTAAAAACACTGACGTTTCGTTTGTTGGTGAAGCTGTGAAGTACTTCAAATTCTCATATTTTGTTAGTAGAAATTTCAAATCTATAGACACTTGGAAAATGTTTGGGCACTTTCTTGTGAGCACACACTTATCATGAACCCAGATCTCCAGCTTCTAAGTACCCAGTAACTGGGAGAAATAAAAGCATGTTTGCATACAAATTTTTATAAGTGTACCCATAGCAGTGACAGTGAAGGCAGGAGCCAGACTGCGATGATGGCCTTAGTCAGAAACATGGCTCTCAGCCTTCTTCAGGCCATGACCCTTTCCTACAGTTCCTCATGTGGTGGTGACCCCCCAACCATAACATTATTTTTGTTGCTACTTCATACCTGTCAGTTTGCTACTGTTATGAATCGGACAATCCCTGTGAAAGGGTTGTTCAACCCACAAAGGGGTTGCGACCCACAGGTTGAGAACCACTGCCCTAAAAGTTGGTGAAATATCACTTGAATTGTTTAAGCAATCTGATGAAGCATTGGAAACAACAGCATTTCTAGGTAAATTTGGAGGACTGTAATCTGGCCAACCAACTAGGAAGGTGACCTAAAAGAATGCAGAAGTTTTCAAACAACATAGTTACTATGACATGCAGGTAAAATTTGGTTGAAGATCATTCAACTACAGCTGTACATAGTAATAGTATGTTGGAATCTGCCTGAAATTACAGCTGGATTCAGATAAGAACATGGAGGAATGCCATTGTTGACGTCAGATGGATCGTGAATGAAAGTAGAGAATACCAGATTAATGTTTATTCCAGATTAATGTTTACTTGTGCTCCACTGACTATGCACAGTCATTTGACTTTGTGGTTCATAACAAATGATGGATAGTATTGAGAAGAATGGGAAAATTCCAGACACTTCATTGTATTTATGAGGAACTCTTGTTCAATATCCAGGTTCCTCATAAATACTCTACCAGATCAGGGACATACGCATGGTTTAAATCTGGTTTCCATCAGTTTGTTTGGAAACATCTAGGCCATTAAATGTATAGCCTGAACAAATGGTCTGCGAAGCTGGCCTGTGTGACGAGGAACGCAGCCTCCAGTTTGGAGGCTGGCGAATCCATAACCCATGAAATGTAGATTCACATCTTGCTTGCTGAAAATGAACAAGAATGGAATCACTTGCTGGTAAAGACCAAAAGTGCGACTTTCAATATGGATTACACTCAAAGCAATCAAACTAAAGTCCTCATAGCCGGCCCAATAGATAATATAAATGGAGAAAAGATGGAAGTTGTCAAGGATGCCATTTGCCCTGGATCCACAGTCAATTCTCCGGGAAGTAGCAGTCAGGTATTCAAAAGGTGTATTACATTGGACAAACCTGCTGCACAAGACCTTTTCATAGTATCCAAGAGCAAGAATGTCACTTTGAAGACTAAGGAACACCTGACGCAAGCCTGGTATTTTCAGTCACCTTATGAGCACATGGAAATTGAACAGCGAGGAAGGAAGACTTACAAAGAGCTGGTGCATTTGAATTAGGGCATTGATTCAGGATACTGAAAATACTGTGGACTGCCAGAAGAGTAAACAGATCTGTTTGGGGAGAAGTACTGCCAGAAGTTTCCTTGTAAGCAAAGACGGTTCAATTTTGTCTCATGTACTTTGCGCCTACTATCAGGAGAGATAATTAATTACCTGGAAAGGGGGAGGGGACATCAAGTAAAGCAGAGGGGTAGTGAAAAAGAGGAGGATCCTTGACAAGATAAATTGGCACAGTAGCTGCACCTGTGAGATCAAACACATGGCTGAGGATGCACTTTAGGCTGTGTGTTCTGTTCTGCATGTGTGGCTTTGACTCTGAATGAACTCTATGGAATCAAACACGAAAAACATGAAAATATAATATTATATAAATATAATATATAATTGGAAGTTATCTATTACTGCTAAGGATATTACCCCAGGACTTTGTATCTGAAAACTAGAAAATTTAGTCTCTCATAGTTTCTGTAGGTGAGGATTCTGAAGCAGCTTAGCTGGGTTTTCTACACCTGAGTCTCTCACAAGACGACAATTAAAATGTCAGCCAGAGTTAAACACCTTAAGGTTCAATCGAGGTGAATTCGCTTCTAAATTTATTCACATGACTGTTGGAAGACTTCAGAAGATCTAATTGCAGACTTGGTCATATGAGCATCTCCCAACAGCTTTGGCTGAAACCATGACAGTGTTGGCTTCCCCTTGAGTAATCAAGAGAGATTATGTACCAGGATGGAAACTATGAGCTTTGTAAAACCTCATATCAAAATGACATCCTATCTTTACTTATTCCATTCATTATAAATAGGTCAATAAATTCAAGCCACATATAATGTTAAGCTATTACACAATAGCATGAGACCAAGAGACAAGGAATACTAAACATTACTTTAGAGACACCTCTATTCCCCAGTGATCCATTTCCCTCATACATACAAAGCACTCAACATATCAAAAAGTCTCATGGTATTACTACATCATTCAATGTGTAGAATCTCATCATTTAAGTTAGGTCCATGTAGATAAAACGATAGGTATATTAGTACTTAGGTGTATTAAGTCCTTTTCATGTGCCATCAAGTCAATTCCAACTCACGGTAACTATAGAACAGAGTAGAATGGACCTATAAGGTTTACAGGCTATGATCTTTATGGAATAAGTCTGTTGCATCTTTCTCCCCTTGACAGACCGGTTGGTTTGAACTACCGACCTCTCAGTTGCAATCAAAAGCTTATCCACTACTCCAGAAAGTTCCTTATTTCTAAAGTATAAACTATTTAATATTCCTCTTAATCTGTGGAAGTGAGTGTGTTATGCCAGGTTGACTATAGAAACCAATCCAGGGATACCCACATATGTGTAAGAAAGAGTTTCATTTCAAGAATATAAATTGCTTATATATCAAGGAAACATCCCAGCCTAGTCTAGATCAATGCCATAAATCCGATACTACTCTATAAGTCCAAGTCTAGTCCATAAATCCCTCTTCAGACTCACACAGCCATATACAATGATACAGAATGCAGAAAGATCACAGGATGGTACATGTAAACTCGTATAGATCCAGTGACAGTGGACGCATCTCCAGGTCTCTGACTGCCATCAGCATGGCTTGAAGTGGCTAATCAACAGGAGGGTGAAGCAGAGTGAGAGAGGGGTGTTTCCCAGCAGCCTCTGAATTAAAAGGCCATGCTCACAAGGAGGTACCATCAGGCTGTGACCCAATTAACAGGCTAGACTCCACCTCTTTACCCTGTTTGTCAAGTTCACTAGCCATTATGTAACTACCACAGTGGGGCACTCAAATGACAAGTTATTAGCAATACATGAGAGGGGTTTTAAAAATTCATGGGAAAAATGGATTTAAAAGATAAAAGAGTCCCATGAAATTTTTGTAGAACCTTTATATTGAAAGAGGGTTGACTATGGCTAGAATAACTGTTACGGATCCTCATGTTTAACAAAGGGACAATTTGAGAGGCATAAAATAGTCACTGGTTCACCAAACTGGACTCATTTATCATCAGTCAATTTTAACTCACAGCGACCTATAGGACTGAGTGGAAGTGTCCCTTCGGGGTTTTGAGGATATAAAGCTTTATCTTTCTTCAGTGATGCAGTGAGAAGCTTCAAACTGCTGATCTTATAGTTAGTAGCCTCATGTTTAACCCACTGCACCATCAGGCTTCCTGGTCCACTCAAAACTCCAAACCGAATACACTGTCAATTCCGACTTAGAGAAACCTTGCAGGGGAGACTAGAACTGCTCGTGTGGGTTTCTAAGAGTATATCTATTTGCAGGAATAGAAACTCCCATCTTCCACACGGCAGCTGGTGGTTTTGAACTGCTGACCTTGAGTGAGTAGCCAATGTTTAACGTGACAACACAAGGGGTTCTTCTGAAATATCCAAATGAGGGGAATTCCTTGATTACAAGTCAAGGCCTAAGAATGGTTTTCCACAGCCCTCAGGTCTCATCTCTAGGCTGTTTTTCCTACTGTTTGAGTCCTTGTTGGTGTGTTTTTTTTCTTTTGTGGTGAAAGGTAGTATTTGTTTGCAGTTAAACAGCCTTTTCAGCACATTCTTGTAAGTGGACTTCTCTTGGTCCAAGGAACTCCTCTCAGATCATCCTGTCTCTGTCTTCTCACACAAATTGTGTGATGCTTCTGAATCTATAAGTATTTCTAGAACTTTGGGGAGTTATTCGGATTCTTCATGTGACTCCATTAAACAGAAGCTATGCCCACTAACGGGAGCCCGGGGAGCACAGCGGTGATGCTTCGAGCTGCTAACCACAGGGCAGCGGGACTACCCGTCACCCACTGCACGAAGATGCGGCTTTCTACATCCAGGAGGGCAGTTCTACCCTGTCCTATAAGGTCAGTATGTGTTAGAATCAAGTAGATGGCATTGAGTTTTTGTAGGGTTTATTAATGTATATATTTGTAGGTTTTATTAATATATACATCCACATATATGTGGGCTTTTCAAGATAAGCCCTCCTCTACCTGCTGAAAGTATGTGGGGGTCACCCCTTCTGCTTCCTTTTGGACCATGTTTTCCTGACTTTGCCAAGTTCATCTCAGAACTATGGATGTGCCTTCAATTTTACCTTGAGTGGAGCCAGCTCTTCAGTTTAACATCATTTTATGTATGGAGATGGATGATTCTTACCATTGTCCAGTCCTGACTCCTTTGTGGCTTACCGTCTTTCTTTCAGTTTCTCTCTCCTCCGTCATTTCACCTCTGGAAGCATGAAGAAACCTTCGAAGCGTTCCTCCGACACGTCCTGATATAGACCACCCAGTTTCCTAGACACATTTTCTACTTAGTACAAACTCCAGCTTAGTGTTTCTTAACTTTCTTTTGCTGAATAACAATGATCTAAACAATTTTCTTCCCTTTCCTGAAAACTGTCATTCAAAGCAAACTCAAAGTCCAAATGTTATGAACAGAGTGCCCAGGAGTCTTTAAAGTTTCATTATTACTCTTCTCCAAGACTTGTTTAAAATTTGAAAGTCATTTCACATTTTAGATTGTTGTTATGAGACTCTCTTAAATATCAAAATCTGGATCAACTATCTGTCTCTGCTTAACAATTAACCCCAGATTTAGTGAGCGAAAATAGTAAATATTTATTGCCCCACAGTTTCTGTGTGCTCATAAGCCAGGAGCAGCGTTGATGGCGACTTCTTCCTGTGTTTTAATAAGACTGTGAAAATGAGATCAGCTGGAGCTTCATGGGTCTCATAGTCCAGTTAGGAGATGTTCCAATTCCAAGCTAAATCTTATGTCCCTGGGAAACCCCAGAAGATCTGCTTCGAGCAACTCATTTGGGTTTTCAACAAGACTGCTTTAGGGGATGCTAACTGCGGGAACAGTTCAAGACAGAGCAAAAATGGTGTCCAAGACAAAAACCACATTTTTGAAACCTTAGTGTCAGAAATAAAGTGCCATCATTATGCCATATTTACTTTCCACCCGTGTCCCGACATCAAGACTACGTTCTAGAAAAGGGGTGGCCCTGAATGACATTGGGCAGCAGAAATGACTGATGGCGCCCTGGGGCCCAGTGCTTACGCCTTGGGCTATGCTCCCCAAGGGCTGCACTTCGAGCAGGAAGGGCTGTCCGCTCTCTTAACGATTTCCTCACAGCAGCCGTTCTGGCGGTCCGACAGGGTCGCTGTGGGTTGGCGTCAACGGGATGGCACTGAGTTTGTTAACCACAGTAGTTTTACATAAATATCTACTAGTAGTGGTTTGGGGTCATCCATAATCGTGAGTGAAGCTGTTTGATCCCCGATAAAGGTTTTTACAAAATATGTTTTAAATATAATGAGGAGAGCAATGCTCTGTAATGAATATGACATCACCTTTATAACTCCGTAGGTCAAATCACACCTTTCATACTCGCTGGAGCTTGTTTGCAGATGCATGCACAGTGGTACAGTGTTTGGCCCTAATGGTCAAGCCTTTACAGCCTTCTTTTCTCAGTCATAGACACCAGAGCGCCCTGGGGAGGGGTTGAAGTTGGCTAAGGTAGACTGACTCAGAGGTTAGAACTGGAGTTTGTCTGCTAGCCGCCTTCCCTGTTGCTGATCAGTAAGCCCTTTCTGGATAGGTTTAAATAAGGAAGTGTATGCACTAAGAGTTTGTAGGTTCATTTTAAATTTTCATTTAATTGAATATAATATTCAATATTCAAATAAAATGCAAAATAAAGAATTATGATTCCCTTCAGAAAAATAAAACACAATGGGGACAAAATCACCTTAAAAATGAATGTGCTATCTCTGTCCTTCTGTTCTAAAATAATGATGCAATAAGTCAATAAAACAAATCTATTTTGCAAAACCGAGACAGACTGAAATTAAGGATGTTAGAATTCATCTAAGAGCTAGAGAAGTAAAGTCCAGGTTTAATGGGTAAAATTTGTGACTCAATTGCTTAAAATATTCACTTTCTTGGTGGTACACAAACTGTGTTCAGATTATAGTTGGCCTAATTATGAATTCATCCTGGAAATAAAATATAAACGTATGATTTATAATGGAACTCAATGTTGGCATTAAGGTATATTTGAATATACTGTAATTCAGATTGATTTCTGAACTACACATTTTAAAGCAATCAGCTTTTATATATGTTTATGTAAACTGAAAGGTGACAAAAATATTTTATCCAGGAGGTAACTAGCAGAGGCTTTTATTTTGAGACAAGGTTTAGCCAAAAGTCTTCTATTTTAAAAGCTAATCTTCTTAACAGAATGAGCTAGGTTTTCCACTTCATTTTGCAAACGCCCTTACTGCTGAGTATCTAGAGCTCAGGTGCTAATTTCATCAGGGTTGAACCATTCTCAGTGGTTGTCAAGTCCATGACTTAGTGACAAGTTTATATCTGCTTCAGAGTTTCAGTACAAACGCTCTGGCCAGATTGAAAGAGGCCAAACCTAAAATAATGATAAAAATGGTCAAATGAATGACTAGACATCTAGGGGAACAGGATAGACATCAGTATTCTACACTTAATGACATTCCCTCACAATTCTCCAAAGAATCGAAGCATTGCTTCAGCGGAACTGATGGACATTTAAGGAAGGAAACAGATATGCCCTTCAATTTACCATCTTATGAGTTGTTTATATTGTCTCATTAAAAGGAGCAATTCCATTGTTTCAGGTATTTTGATAGTATGTATTTTACCACATGAATATTGATAAGCCTCTGATTATATTATTATGGCAAGGTTACTTCAGGACATAGATAATTCCAGCAGGAGTCTAGTAACTTACACGTGCATTCCAGCTATATTTATACTCATCAGTATGGCAGCATGTATTTTGAGTATATGGGTCTTTATATGAATCACGCATGGATGGATTGGATGTAACAACGGCAGGGAGAAGAAACAAAGGGCTGCACGGTTCATTCTGTGTTCCAGACTTGAGTTACCTGTATGTCAGTATGTGTGTGCACATGCATATGTAGGCTTAACCAAGTATGTGACCTTAATTCTTTGGATTAGCTCCCTTCGAGGTCTTCCCCAACTCTATAACGGGATTTATAAATAGTTCCCTTGTTAAGCTCTTCTCAATGATCCTGTCTGAGTGTGCTGCTTACTTTCTTCAGGTCTCTTTCTGATACTCATGTATCCAAAAAAAGCTGAAGTTTTTCTTCAGAATTCTTTTCAGTAATATATCCATTAACTTTGGGAGAAATACAGATGCTACTCTCCCTGAAGATTTTGATGTACTTGGTCTTTTAAAGCATCACCTGCAGCTCAGATAATAATAATGGATACTTAACGGAACCATTTCAGAATTTGTGATCCATTACTACGATCACATTTTGCAAGAGCATTGAACTCTCTTACATTTCTTTCCTTCCTTCTTACTTGTTCACCAAAATCCCAATCATAGGTTTTAAAAAGCACAAAAGCTCTTTCACTTTTGCACAAATTATAGTTGCTGTATTTCATGGGGAAAAAAGAGCCATCAGATGAAAACTGCTTTACTCGTTCATTAGCTAATCTACTGGAGTCCTACATCTACCAACTTAGAACACGTGGGCCCAGGTGCTCTCTGTTTTAATCCCTTTGTAATGATAAATCCTCCCCGATAACCACTCACATGCATCCTTCCCCTTTCCTTTCTGTTAGCACCATGCCTGCCTGTCTTGGCATTGTAACGAAATTTCCCTCTAGAAGAAGCCCTTTCCTTCTCATCTTGCCAAAATGCTACAATATCCCCCATTATTAATAAGTCGCCTTCACATAAATATCACAATTTATTCTTAACACAAGGTTTCCAAAGACTTGTTCATGCTTACTCTCTATGCTACGCTGTATCTAAAGTTCTCTTTTATCCACATTCAACTTGTCTTTCAATGTCCTGGAAATTGCTTTTATCAAGATCTGCAATGACACCATTCAGTGATTACAGTGTGCCCCATCTTCAGTCTTCAGGATGGCAGATTGGAGAACCAGCAAGTACAATTTTGTGTAACTTCACCAATTTCACTCAGGTTGGTTCTTGGGATGCTTTACTTAACAACATGTGGAGATTTTGTAGTTTTAAGAAAAGAAATATCATTTAGAGTGCATGGTGACTAAGCTGCTTATCTTCAAAATGACGTTTTCTTGGTAGTTCAAATAAGACTCATTTCCTTCCAAAGCACAAAAATGTACACTGACGACCCTGATAGCATGTCCAAACGTGTGTCCAAAGTCTGAGATACTAAATAAACACATTGAACCCCAGTTTAGAGAGTCATTTAATATAGAGATACTTGAAGACTATAATACGTAAGGTAGTAAGTCTCTCCTCTTAGAACTAAGAACTGAGGTAAAGTCAGCGAGATAAGGTTTATTGTGCCAACGTGGCTGATAAACACATGTGGGGTTAATTGAAGGGGGGCGGGATAAAAGGCTCAGTGCTTCGCCTTTCTAGTTCTTAGGTCCCCTTCTTTCTGATGGTTGGACCAGGGAGCCGCTGCCTTAGCCAGTTTCCTGCTTTAGCTGGCAAGGCTCACTTCCTGCAATACAGCCCCGAGGAGAAACCACATGGACCTACCCTGATGCAGCGCTGGGTGCTGGATCAGCCGTGTGGAGACCCCTGTCAGCATTGAAATGCTTACATGTTCACTGACTCAGCTTTCCTCCTGCAGTCGGCATCATTGCATCTGTTTCATGAGATGGAGGAGGACTTTGTGGATCGGTATTGGACATATGGGTTAATGTTGGACTTGTGGGCTTGGGTAGCACTGAGTTGGGATTTTTTTTGATGCGCACTTAATCTTTATATAAAACTCTCTCTTATATATGAGTTTCTGTGGATCTGTTTCTCTAAAGTACCCAGACTAACACAGTCAGCTAACCACACTTGAACTTTAGGAAATAAAAATAAGTGCAATAGAAAACTTAAAGCTAAACATCTAAAAATTACTTAATACAACTTTCAATAAACTATTTTGTATAAATTAGGGAAAACTCCGTTTATTGTCCTTGAGGACTCTTTAATAATTGCAATGACCAAATAGCTTTTCCAACAAAACTGCATTTTATTGTATTTTTAATGTTCTTTTTTTGTGGTAAGTATGGATGTTATGGCCAGATGTAAATTGACTTCCTGCATTTGACATAGCCAAAGCCAAACTCATTTCCATCGGGTCTATTCTGATAGAAACAATAGGTAAACGTGCCCCTGTATGTTTCCAAGCCTACAAGAGGTGATTAAAGCGTCTATGGAAATAACACACGCATGGTAGTAATGCGGAAGAAAAATAGATGAAGCAACCTCTGGGCAATAGATAAAGATTTTGTGAATAGAGCAATACAAAGACATTACCAGTCAATAATATCTAGTTCAAAAACAAGAGATGGCAATCAGTCCACACGTTTTTAGGGCATGCAATGAAATTAAAATAGGAAATATAATAGAACGAAACACGTGGCGTCAGTATTTTATTAGCTTTCATGTGGTCTTGCTCTGCGGGTTTGGGTTTAGCTGTCTTCTTCTTGTGCAGTCATCTGCTCTGGCCCTCAAGCAGGGTAAACTTGAGCATTTAAGCAGGCTAGAAGCTTAGACACTCCACTCAAGAAAAACTGAGAGCTCCCAAATCACTGCCATCCAGTTGACTCTGACTCATAGTGACCCTGTAGGTCAGGTTAGAGCTGCCCCTTTATATTTCTAAGATTGTTCATTCTTATAGGAGTAGAAAGCCTTATCGTTCTCCCGAGGGGGCTGGTGCTTTTAACTGCGCACTTTGGGTTAGTATTCAATGCATAACCACTGTGCCCCCAGGATCCTTTAATTGGGAGAACTGAATCCCAATTTTTATTTCATGTAATTTGGCAGCATGTGGATGAGTTGAAGTACCTTTGTAAGATGCTTTCAACTAGCACTCAAGAAAATAATTTAATTGGGGTCTCTTCAAATAAAAATATTGCCCGGTGGTATCTTTCATGCAAGGACCTCAACAAGCCTGTTTTTGCCATTAACACATTAGCAAAGGGGTCCTTGTAGGCAGCTGGGGGCCCTGGGACAGACAGGATAACTGCTGATGCTCAAAATGGACTCACGACGGAAAGGGAAAGTGACCCGAGAGAGAAGGGCCTCTGAGCGTCTGCTGCCTGGGTTTATTTGCACAGCAGGGGAGGAGAAAGTATATAAAGGTTCAAATGACGGGTGACACTAGGGGACAATGGCATCAGGCCCAAAATGTTTCCATGATTCACAATTAACAAGCGTTCCTGTATTAAGAAACATTCTTCTCTGACTAATGGATCTTCTCATAGGACTAACACATTCCTGTGGATAAGCACATTTTGACCCGATGGAGTTCTTTTTGTCTGGTGTAAGGGATCTCAGTTCTACTCAGCATTTGGGCCAAGGTCCGGGAAGATGCAAACAGCTCCACATTCCAGGTGTGCTAATAGTCTTTGCAGCCAAGTAATCCTCCCAAGGGGAACAGAACAGTGTTTCCCCAGACGCGCCCTTCTTCATCATCCGATGTAGGTTGTGGCAGGGCTGCGGCACACAGAGCTGGACAGTAAGTCTGAAAAGGATTTGAAACGCTGAACGATGGAGATAAAAAACGGCAATATTCATTATGGATTGCATTTCAACAAAATAAAACAAAACTCCTCACCTCTAGACCCACAAGTAATATCACAATAAATAGAGAAAGGATTTAAGTTCTCAAGAATTACATTGTACTTAAATCCCAGTCAATAACCATGTAAGCAGCAAATGACCAAGAGTCATGCTGCCTTAGGCAAAGCTACTGCGAAGACTGCCGTTAGTGTTGGCCAGTGAAGGCGTCAGCCTGCAGACTGGCGCACAGCGAAGCCAGCACACGGCAACTGCGATTTCAAAAGGCGTTACCTTGTATACTTCAGAAAGGGAGGCTTTTAAATTCAGTGATACAAGGGCAGCACATGGGTTGAAGAGACAGAAAGTGAGTTTTTCATTGTTATTCTGTTTTCCAACTCATTTATTTCTGCCCTAATTTTATGATTTCTTCTGTCCTCGAAGGGGTTCTCCTGTTGTCCCTGTTCTGATCACCGGAAGCGGTGTGTTAAAGCATTTTAAATGCTTTGTCCTCCTTTTTTGTGTGTGTGAATTAATTTTTATAAACCGATTTCTGATAAATACTTTTGGTATATTGCGTTATCATTCTCCTTTGTTACAAGGAACTTCCTAGTTTCATCTCTTATTTGGTCTAGTAACTGGTCATTTTTGAACAGTGTGTTGTTGAGTCTCCGTGCGTTTGTCTTTATGATTTTGTTCTTTCTATGGGTGAATTCCAGCTATGACACTGTCTTCTGAGTAGACAGTTAAACTGATCTCTGTGTGTTTGAATTTGAAAGGCTGGCTTTATGGCCTAGCATGTGGTCTGTTTTAGAATGTGTGTCATGTGTTGGAGAAGAATATGTTTGTTTGTTTTTTGTTGTTGGTTAGAGTACTGTGATAGTTAAGTAATCTGGTGTCAACCTGAGACTATTAAGAGTTAAGTGGTAGAGTGTTAGCTTGTCAATGAGGCCGGAGCTCGATGACCTCATTTGGAAGCTCTATGGAGATAAATAGCCCAGTGGAGGCCAGACCTACACTCTGCGTGATATTCCTGTTGACAAGCCACATGGAGCTACACTGATAGGGCCACAGCTATGAAGCCAGCATCCTGGGACTGGAAGAGCCATGTGGAGACCCCTGCCAGCACTGAAATGCTTCCACCACCACTGGATCGACAAGCCTTTCCACCCTCTGGCCTGTGATCTTTCTGCAGTTGGCATCATTGCATGCATTGTATGAAGTCTGAAGTGGGATTTATAGATTGGTATTGGACATTTGGGCTAATATTGGACTTATGAACTTGATCTGGACTGGGCTCAGATGTTTTCTTAATATACAATTATTCTTTGATATAAAACTCTTTGTTATACACATGAGTATCTCTGGACCTATTTCTCTAGTCAACCCAGACTAACACAAGGACTCTAAATATTTTGGAGGTCTGTGGAAAACTGAGAATCAGGAAGAGAGTGTATGCGGACACATTCTCTCCCCTCATTTTAAGGTGTGTGGGAGGTGGAGGCTCTGGTAGAGGATCGCCTTCATACTCATGAATTGGACATGAATCCCAGTCATATTCTCCCAACTAAAGTTACTCCCCACAATGTCCTCCTTAATAATGCCAGTTTTAAGATTCTGCTTGCAGGCACATGGTTGCCACTGTAAGCCTGAAGGGTAACTGCTTGTAGGTTATCTGCTTTAGGTTGTTTGCTATCAAGAGCAATCAGACTACCGCACCCTAAGTATGCCCTCTTCCTTTTGATAAGGATCATATGTTGTTCCCCTGGAGAATTTCTCAGGGACACTTAAAGTCAAGCCTGCTCAGGATGACCAAGGTTAAGCCACCATCTTAACTCTATAAACCATTCTTGTCTTAACTCTATAATCCACTCTTGTCTTAACTCTATAAACCACTCTTGTCTTAACTCTATAATCCACTCTTGTCTTAACAACTCTATAATCCACTCTTGCTGTGTATGTGCCTTTCTGTTATGCATATGCCTCTACCACATCCCCTTTCTGTGAAGTGTGTATTATGTGACTTGCATGCCTGAGATTATATAAGCATGTGAGAGAATATATTCACCCTCTCCCTCGCTTGATCCTGTTACCTGAGGAGGTAAGCACCTGCAAGTCTTGTCCGTAGTTTCTTTAATTTACCCTTCAATTACACAACCACCCCTTAGAGCCCATTCATTGTGGAGGCTGGTCCCCCACAGAGAGGGCCAGCTGTTTGGTTAGATTGTTCAGCTCTTCCATTCCTTTATTGAGTTTCTTTCTCTTTGAATTATCTTTCCTTTGGAATGGAGCATTGAAGTCTCCTACAATGATTGTTGATCTGATGATTTCTCTTTTCATCTCTTTGAGGAGTTGGTTGATGTATTCTATAGGTCTCTTGTGAGGTGCATATATCTTTATTATGGCTGTCTTTTCTATTCTATTGATCTTTTGATGACTACGTAGTATGCATTCTTGCCTCTCATTCTGTCATTTACTTTGACGTCTAATTTGTCAGAGATTAATATTGCCACTCTTCCCTCTTTGGGGGGTTGCCATTGGCTTGGTGAGTTTTTGCCATCCTCTGATTCTCAGTATGTTTTGGTCTGTGAGTTTGTACTACTCTTGAAGGCAGTAGCATTGATAGGTCTTATTTCCTAATCCAATCTGCTGCTCTTTTGTTGGTGTCTTCTGTTGGTGCATGTAGCCCACTGACAGTCACAGATTCTAAATGCAGGCTAGCTGATGTCCTATTGCATTATTTGTGCTTGGCATTTTCTTCTCATTGGGGGCGGTGGTTCTTCATGTGCAATTTCCGCTCTAAATCTGTGTTATTTGGGGTGATCTTTTCACTGTGTAGACTTCTGGATGGTGTTACAAGCAGTGGTGGTCCAATGGTTTTGTGCCGTTGTTGGTTTTCGGACCACAGAGATCTGGCTAATATTTTGTAATGCTAGTTTTAATTTTATGAATTCTCTAAATATTTCCTTGTTTTGAAATACTTTTATTTCTCCTATATATTTTATGGATAGCTTTACTGGTTATAGGATTTTGGGTTGGCAGTTTTGTAGTTGGCTTACCTGTGTTTACTCTATCTTTCTCAATATTGTTTTAAATAGATTGCCATGGACTTAATCAATGACACTATAAATAGAAGAACCTTCCATAACATTCTCTACTGTAAAATAAGAAAGACGTCGATGAACCACAGGCAGATGAAAACAGATTTAGGAATGGATTTGGGGCTCCCAATTAATCCTAGCTCCCATCTCAGAAGTAGTTCTTAATACATAGCCCTGTTTGATATTCACCCTCATGAAGGAAACCTGGAAGCTCTGGGTGCTACAGTAAAGGTGGTATAGAATCAGATCATGCCCTGGTCGTGCTATCAAAAAGAATAATATCTGAGGTCGTAAAGACTTCTTTTCAAACAAGCAGCCAGCCAAGCACGATGCCAATTAAGCCCATATGGGAGAAGCATACCAACATCTGTGATCCAAGGATTATAAAGGATAGAGTCTAAATCTGATGGAAGGGATGGGGTCAGAGACTTAATTGTGAAATTCTCGTCTAAAGAAGGTTTTGGAGGACAGTGGAAGCCCAAATACTTTCCCAGGATCCACACATGGAATAAGCACCCAGTGATTCCTGTTTAACCATGGTTTGCTCTTGGGCATAACCTGGCTATCTGGCAGAAAGTATTACAGAAATGATTACAGTAGATTAAAATGATAAATCTTACCTAAATGATTAGAACCTTGTCATTTGATCTTCTTTTTTGAAACACTTTGAACTCAATGTGGTTTTTAATATTTTCTGGTGTGGGTGTGTGTTTTAATTGGAGCTTCTCTCTGCTAGATTTTGTTGTTGGTAGCGTTCTTGACTCTGTTATGTATCTTTCTATGTTTTGAGTTTATGTAACCCATTTTGGGTAAATCTATAGAGATAATAACTAGAATAAATGTTCCTGGGGGTACGGCAGGTGAAAGGGGTAGTGGGGATTTTATGTCAGAGGGTGCAGGAAGAAAGAAAATGTTTTGAAAATGATTGTGTCAGCAATTGTACAACTCTGCTTGATATGACTGAATTATTGAATTATATAACATCTGTATTATGTCCTAATAAAATGGTTTGAAAAATAATAGCCACAAATGTGAGGTTGGTGCAGGAATGAACAGTATTTCATTCTGTTGTAGATAGGGCTACTGTGATATGGACCTGACTGTATGGCACCTAACAACAAGGTCTTGTGCTGCATGTTGTCTGTGTGTGATGCCTCATTATGACAAGAATTTCCAACTCTAGAGAGAAACTACCAGGTTAGCAGAGGCAGGCTTTGACCTTGGGCAGTGTGAGATCAGAGGCTATCCTTTTAATTATTATATCAAGCAACTGGACTGTGAAAAAGATCTTTTGGTATTTAAAGTTAAAAAAAAACAACAAGGAAAAACTTCTCCTTCTTATTTGGTATTCTTCATTAAATCAAGGAAGTAATAGGCATTGCTTTTACCCTGACTGATACAGAGCTCAGAGTTTTATATGTGCTCCAATTATAAATTTCAATAATGTCTTAGAAATATGCCTTTTGTAACATGCTATTTCAAATTTGTTGCTGGAAATAATTGCATTATACTGATATAATTTGTCAATTGGTTCTCTAATTGTCCTTTATGCCTTATGTCTTATTTATGATTCGCAATGCCATTTGCTATCCTCTGGGCAGTTCTAGGCTTAATGTTTTTCTCCTTGTCAATCTTACAGTATCCACATGCTTATCAAACTTAATTTTGTGTGTCCTGCCTACTTCTACTTTACAAGCTCATTTTTATTCTCATCATATGTGACATGTTTCTGTTACCATCTAGTTGACATTTAAGTGCTCCTCAAAAAGAATATATATATATATATATATATATCAAAATTTCATCCTTAGGTTCTAAGGTGATAATTTATAGCACTAACTCTTTACATTTATTAAAATTACTCTCAGATTATATCTCCTATATTATATTCTAAAGCTGAGACTTTCACTTATTTATATTTTATACATGTATACACATTTTTAGAGTTCACTACAGATAAGGATTGATCAAACCATAATTAGATAGCTAGAACACAAAAATGTCATATTGAACTATATCATTTATGAAATATTACTTATAAATAAAGAACAGCTAATTTGTATATTATTGTATACTATTTATTACTATTTCTGCAAATAACTACTTTATTTACATCTTTATTCTTCATACTGCATGGAAATAGCTGCATTTACTCTATATATTTAGAGTTCCTTAAGAGTATCAATTAAAAAAAGTATCAATTTTCTAAAAAGATTTCCTCTCTCATCTTGGTATTTTTATCTCAATAGTTTATTTAGTAAACTTCCTAGTAACCATAGGCACTTAAGTAATGTTTTCCCACCTTACCTTAAACTTCATGCTTGAGAGTGTGAGATTCATATTGTCATTGATTTTGCATGTAGTGCTTCCAGAATTCACTTTAAGTCTTACATTGGAAAAAAGGAGTTCTAATTTGATTCAAAACTATGATTCACCCGGATCAGGTTTTTTTCTCCCCATCTGACCTTGCGTGTCCACGTTGCTTCAGAAAGTGCAGTGCATTCAATTGAAAACACGTCTCCTCTCCGGACACTGCAGTAATACAGCAACCACCAGTGTGAATTGTATCTAACTTTTCTACATTGTTAGTTCAATCAAACCTGGGCTGATTCATAATTATATGGAGGGATTGGGTCTTCAAAACATTTGTGGGAAATGCCATTTTCTTTTAATTCCATGAACTTTATAAAGCCTCCTTATAAGAGTTCACTTTCAAACTCTTTTTTTCCCTGCTTCAAGGAAGGTCCACATGAAAGAAATTGCTTGATCTGAAATCACTAATAATGTAAAAGTATCTTCAAATTGTGTTTTTTTTAAATGAGGCATGTGATACAAAACATTTGCGGTCCTATTTCTTAGCTTTGGGAGTCAAACTCACTATAGTGTTCCATTCACTCATGTGGAAGCTAGGAGGGTTAGGGGCTATGTCAACTAAATACTCCTGGGTTAGGATGAGGCAGAGTCTGTTTGATGACACCTCCGTGGTGTCATAAGCCTTTTTGTAAAAAGGAGAGTGATCAAAAAGTGCCCTTCGTTTTTGGCCCTTCGTCTCTGCCAGAGATGGATTTTCCATCTGGTTCCTTGATCTATTAGTCAGTTTGCCTACCAACCCCAGGAGTCATCAGTTGACTGCCAATGGTGCATTCATTTGGCTCACCTGACAAGTCTGCATCCACCAGCCAGCACCCCTGCTGCCTCCGCCTCCTCATTCTGATTTCTGGTCTTCATTTCCATGAGTCAGGAGGAGCCTGAGGAACCAAACTGGACTTACTTATTTCTACTACCATGTAAGCTATTTTTGTGATAGGAGTTTCTAATTTAAACAGACATTGAATTCTTCAGGGCACAATTCAATCAGAAAAAACATTTGGTGATGCTTGTGTATGTATGAATAGTTTAGCACATTGTTCCATTTTTCCAGAGATACCAATCTAAGTTGATATATTAGATATTGTGAATAGTATAATATATGGTAAGTGAAAAAAACGTATATATTTTGTACATAATGTTATACTGCAGTTGGTTTTACACATAACATAAACTCACAACTCACCTTGACAATACTTAGTTCTAGAGTTTAGAAAAGAAATTGGAAGTGCTTGCCTTCATTTCTAATTGTGAATTTCAGATTACTTATGATCAAATACATGGGTGTTCTTCAGCTTTTATCCTATTTCATTATACCAATAAAGCAAAATTATATAACACAGGTAACAGATGATTTAAATAGATGGAATATGCTAATCTGTATCTCTCAGTATACCTATAAATTGTTTTCAGTTTCATTCTTTTTGTTCTCTTTCTGGGTGTTTCTTTGGATTTTTAGAAATATCCTGAGTTATAAATGAAGATAACATTCATTCAGCAAAATTTCCTTACTACCATCTGCGTTTTACTCTCAACTAGATAACAAAATCACGTGGGAACAAGGCCAATATGCATTTAGTTGCAACATTTCATTTGCATAGTCTTATTTTGTATAATTTTTTATACTTAAAAATTACTTATTGTGCATTGGCTAGGGGTTTACATTTTAGATAATCAGGTTTGTATTCAACAACGTAGGCTACTAGTAAAATACACATTAGGTTACCTTATCCAAACTCCCTTTGGAGTCTCTTTTCCCTCTGAGGATTACTGTCTTCCCCTTGACTCAGTAAATACCTGCCCTCCCCTCGTCCATTGCGTCATCACCCCTCCTTTCCCCTCCTACTTCTGGTAACCTCCAATGTGTGGTTCTTTTGGTATGGAAGTGTTTGTCTTGTTTTTGTTTTTGTTTTGCATGGGTGGTATTACACGATATTTGTCCTCTGCTGAATAGCTTCTTTTATTCAATGCAATGTTCTCCAGGGGGGTTTATGTCAGGAGGTGCTTCGTGATCGCGTCACTTATTTTTGACACTTGCATAGTATTCCATTGTGTGTATGTACCCAAATTTCTTTCTCAGTTCTTCTACTGATGGGCGTTTACATTGTTGTCATGTTCTTGCAATTGTAAATAGTGCTGCAGTGAACATGGGTGCACACTCATCTGTTCATACTTTGGCTCTGACTTCTTTAGGGTTTATCCCCAGCAGAGGGATTCCAGGGCCGGTTGGAATTTCTAGTCGCAGCTGTTTGACGTAGCACCCTATAACTTCCCACAGTTTTTCTATTCTTATACTACCATCAGCAGTGTATGAGGGTTCTAATCAATCAGTACTCTTTCCAATTTTTTTACTTTTAAAATGTATTCGTTAAAAAAAGGGAAGAAGAAAAAAATGTATTCATTAATCCATTCATTTATTTTGTGTTGCATCTCTAGGATCGGTGTATTGCTCGTGAGAATTCCTACATAAGTTTGATGGCCATTTGGCTGTCTTCATTAGTGAACTCTCTATGTCCGTTGCCCATTTTAAATAGGACCATTAGTCTTTTTCTTCTTATTTAGAAGTTTCAGCTTTCTATAGATATTAGATACTCCCTTGTCCATCATGTCATTGCCAAATTTTTTCCCTCTAAGCATAAAAAATTATTTTAGAAGTATAAAAACCCAAGACAAAACAAACAAAAAGCATATCAATGGGAATCAGAGGGAGTTCAGAGTGGAGACCCAAAGCCCATCAGTAGTCCATTGGACACCCCCTGTCAGATGGCCACAAGGAAGAGAAGAGCCGGTCAGGGCGCAGTAGAGCACCGATGAAACACACAACCTTCTTCTAGTTCTTTAATGCTTCCTCCACCACCTCTCCCCCCTCACCCCCCCCCACATTACTATGACCCAATTCTATCTTACAAATCTGCCTGGACAGAACATGTATACTGGTACAGGTAAGAGCTTGCAATACTGGGAATCCAGAACAGATAACCCCCTTATTGGTCCTGTTTTATGCTTTGTAGGTCCTCCAAACCAAACCAAACTCAATCCCATCAAGTCAATTAAAATTTATAGCAACTCTATAGGTCAGACTAGAACGCCCCCTGCGATTTCTAAGAGCGTGACTCTCCATGGGAGTAGGAAGCCTCACTTTTCTCCCACGGAGAGGCTGGGGGTTTCAAGCTCATCGCAGCCCAATATGTAACCGCTGTGCCACTCGAAGTCCTTATTAGGTTCAATCACCTATTTTTCTTCTACTGCATGTGTGTCTAATGCCCTGCAATAAACCCTTTAGCTTGTTTCTGTTTTCTCGTCGATCATTATAGTGATAGGATTTCCAGTTAGGTTTAGATGCAGCTTGAAGTTGTTTTTGTATATTGGGTGAGGCGTAGGTGTTGTTTCATTCTTCTGCAGGTGGAGGCCAGTTTAGCCAGCACTATTTGTAGATGAGACTATCTCCCGCTTAATGTGTTTTAGCCCTTGGTCAAAGATCAGTTGTCTGGATGCGAATGCATCTATTTCTAGTTCTGTATTCTGCCCATTGGTCTATCTTTCACTTTAACAGAACCAGGTTGTTTTAACTATGTTGCGTTTTGAGGTCAGAAAGGGAAAGCCTTATTACTTTGTTCTTCTGATGTTTTTTTTTTGCATATCCTGGGTCTCTTTAATCCCAATATAGCTTTAGTAATTAGTCTTTCCATTTCTTTAAAGATTGAAATTGGAATTTGCATCTGAATTGTGTTGTATTTATAGATTGCTTTGGATAGTTTTGACCTGTTCAAAATATCTAAGCTTTCCTATCCATGAATACCAAATATTCTTCCGTTTATGTAGGTCTGTTTTAGTTTCTTATAGTAGTGCTTTGTAGTTATCTGAAGTTTTTTGCTTTTCTGGTTATATTCATTCACTTCTGTTGTCTGGTGGTTATGGCTAGAACTTTCATTGCAGTGTTGAATAACAGTGGTGACAAGAGCATCCTTCTCAGGTGCTCTTTGACAAGGGGATGCTCTCCGTGTCCTCCCTATGAGCACGATATTGATCATTGGTTTTGTTTATATGACTTTAATTGTATTGGTATATTTCCTTTTTATTCCCGTGTTGAGTGTTTTTTTTTCCCCGGAATTGGTATTGGATATTGCCAATTGAAAAGGTCATGTGGTGATTATCTTATGTTTTATTTATGTGGTGGATTACCTTGACTTTTTCCTAATATTGAACCATTCTTGTGTGCCTGGTATGAATCTAGGAATCCTATTTGATCATGGTTACTTATATATTGTCAGATTCTTTTGGCTGTCATTTTATTAAAATATTTTGCATCTTTGTTCATAAGTGATATTGATCAATACTTTTCTGTATTGCTAATGCCCCTGCCTGGTTCAGGTATCAGGGTTATGCTGGAATAATAAGTTTTGACATTTTCTGCCATTTTTTACATTCTGGAATTGTTTGTGCAGAATTGGTATTATTTCTTCTCTGAATGCTTGGGTGGATTTCCCAGTTAAGCCATCTCACCCTGGACTTGTTGTATGGAAACGTTTTAAATGGCCTGATGTATTTTTCTCTTTTGTTGAGTCTCCTGCAGGATATTTTTTTCCTCCATAAATCTGTGTTAATCTGGATGATTGAGCATATCTAGAAATTTGTCCATTGCATTGAGGCTTTCAATTATGTTGGAGAATATAAAGTCTTTCAGAATAATGTTTTATTATTATAGTTATTATTTTACTTCATTCGAGTCTGTTGTTATATCTCTCTTTTCATTAATTTTTGTTGATATGTTCATCTTCTTACTCTTTTCCTTTGATAAATTTGCTGGATTTGGTCATCTTTTTAATCCTTTAAAGAGCTATCTTCTTGTCTTGATATTTTTCTGCTTTCCAATTCATTTTCTATTCTAATGTCCATGATTTCTTGTCTCCCAGAGATTGAAGTTTTATTTTATTGCTCATTCTAGTTGTTGAATATGCTAGATGAAGTATCAATTTTCATTTGTTTATTTTGATTTTGCTCTTAATAATTGTATATGCTGCTTCTATGTGTTTGATTTTTCTTTGTTCTATTGTTGATTTCTAATTTTTTTACTATTGTCATCTGAGAAAATCGATTGTAAAAGTGTCAATATTTAAAAAGTAAGGTTTAATTTGTATCCTGCCGTATACCATAACATAGATAATGTTCCATGTGCACTGAAAAACATATGCCGTTATGTTGGGTGGAGTGATTGTACACGTTGAGAAGATCTAACATATGCCGTTATGTTGGTGGAGTGATTGTACACGTTGAGAAGATCTAACATATGCCGTTATGTTGGTGGAGTGATTGTACACGTCGAGAAGATCTAACATGTGCCGTTATGTTGGTGGAGTGATTGTACACGTCGAGATGATCTAACATGTGCCGTTATGTTGGTGGAGTGATTGTACACGTCAAGAAGATCTAACATGTGCCGTTATGTTGGTGGAGTGATAGTACACGTCGAGAAGACCTAACATGTGCCGTTATGTTGGTGGAGTGATTGTACACGTCGAGAAGATCTAACATATGCCGTTATGTTGGTGGAGTGATTGTACACGTCGAGAAGACCTAACATATGCCGTTATGTTGGGTGGAGTGATTGTACACGTTGAGAAGATCTAATATATGCCGTTATGTTGGGTGGAGTGATTGCACACGTCAAGAAGACCTAACATATACCGTTATGTTGGTGGAGTGATTGTACACGTTGAAAGATCTAACATATGCCGTTATGTAGGGTGGAGTGATTGTACACGTCGAGAAGATCTAACATATGCCGTTATGTTGGGTGGAGTGACTGTACACGTCGAGAAGCTCTAACATATGCCGTATGTTGGGTGGAGTGATTGTACACGTCGAGAAGATCTAACATGTGCCGTTATGTTGGTGGAGTGATTATACACGTCGAGAAGACCTAACATGTGCCGTTATGTTGGTGGAGTGATTGTACACGTCGAGAAGATCTAACATGTGCCGTTATGTTGGTGGAGTGATTGTACACGTCGAGAAGACCTAACATGTGCCGTTATGTTGGTGGAGTGATTGTACACGTCGAGAAGACCTAACATGTGCCGTTATGTTGGTGGAGTGATTGTACACGTCGAGAAGACCTAACATGTGCCGTTATGTTGGTGGAGTGATTGTACACGTTGAGAAGATTTAACATGTGCCGTTATGTTGGTGGAGTGATTGTACACGTCGAGAAGACGTAACATGTGCCGTTATGTTGGTGGAGTGATTGTACACGTCGAGAAGACCTAACATGTGCCGTTATGTTGGTGGAGTGATTGTACACGTCGAGAAGACCTAACATGTGCCGTTATGTTGGTGGAGTGATTGTACACGTCGAGAAGACCTAACATGTGCCGTTATGTTGGTGGAGTGATTGTACACGTCGAGAAGACCTAACATGTGCCGTTATGTTGGTGGAGTGATTGTACACGTCGAGAAGACCTAACATGTGCCGTTATGTTGGTGGAGTGATTGTACACGTCGAGAAGACCTAACATGTGCCGTTATGTTGGTGGAGTGATTGTACACGTCGAGAAGACCTAACATGTGCCGTTATGTTGGTGGAGTGATTGTACACGTCGAGAAGACCTAACATGTGCCGTTATGTTGGTGGAGTGATTGTACACGTCGAGAAGATCTAACATGTGCCGTTATGTTGGTGGAGTGATTGTACACGTCGAGAAGATCTAACATGTGCCGTTATGTTGGTGGAGTGATTGTGCACGTCGAGAAGATCTAACATGTGCCGTTATGTTGGTGCAGTGATTGTACACGTCGAGAAGATCTAACATGTGCCGTAATGTTGGTGGAGTGATTGTACACGTCGAGAAGATCTAACATGTGCCGTTATGTTGGTGGAGTGATTGTACACGTCGAGAAGATCTAACATGTGCCGTTATGTTGGTGGAGTGATTGTGCACGTCGAGAAGATCTAACATGTGCCGTTATGTTGGTGCAGTGATTGTACACGTCGAGAAGATCTAACATGTGCCGTAATGTTGGTGGAGTGATTGTACACGTCGAGAAGATCTAACATGTGCCGTTATGTTGGTGGAGTGATTGTACACGTCGAGAAGATCTAATATATGCCGTTATGTTGGTGGAGTGATTGTACACGTCGAGAAGATCTAACATGTGCCCTTATGTTGGTGGAGTGATTGTACACGTCGAGAAGATCTAACATGTGCCGTTATGTTGGTGGAGTGATTGTACACGTCGAGAAGATCTAACATGTGCCGTTATGTTGGTGGAGTGATTGTACACGTCGAGAAGATCTAACATGTGCCGTTATGTTGGTGGAGTGATTGTACACGTCGAGAAGACCTAACATGTGCCGTTATGTTGGTGGAGTGATTGTACACGTTGAGAAGACCTAACATGTGCCGTTATGTTGGTGGAGTGATTGTACACGTCGAGAAGACCTAACATGTGCCGTTATGTTGGTGGAGTGATTGTACACGTCTAGAAGATCTAACATGTGCCGTTATGTTGGGTGGGGTGATTGTACACGTCGAGAAGATCTAACATGTGCCGTTATGTTGGGTGGGGTGATTGTACACGTCGAGAAGATCTAACATGTGCCGTTATGTTGGTGGAGTGATTGTACACGTCGAGAAGACCTAACATGTGCCGTTATGTTGGTGGAGTGATTGTACACGTCGAGAAGATCTAACATGTGCCGTTATGTTGGTGGAGTGATTGTACACGTCGAGAGGATCTAACATGTGCCATTATGTTGGTGGAGTGATTGTACACGTCGAGAAGACCTAACATGTGCCGTTATGTTGGTGGAGTGATTGTACACGTCGAGAAGACCTAACATGTGCCGTTATGTTGGTGGAGTGATTGTACACGTCGAGAAGACCTAACATGTGCCGTTATGTTGGTGGAGTGATTGTACACGTCTAGAAGATCTAACATGTGCCGTTATGTTGGGTGGGGTGATTGTACACGTCGAGAAGATCTAACATGTGCCGTTATGTTGGGTGGGGTGATTGTACACGTCGAGATGATCTAACATGTGCCGTTATGTTGGTGGAGTGATTGTACACGTCGAGATCTAACATGTGCCGTTATGTTGGTGGAGTGATTGTACACGTCGAGAAGATCAGTTGGTTGGTTGTGTTCTTTTATTCCCTGTGCCCGTCGTTAGCTTCCTTCCTGACGATCTGTCCTTCCTTAGAGTGTGTAAGGAAGCTTCCTACTATTGTTGTACCATCTGCTTATTTCTTCAGCTCTATAAAACTTGATTAATGTGTTTCAAGGGTTTTTCAATGGGTAAGTATGTTTTTGTCATCTTTACCACTCTGGTGCCTTTTAGTATTACGATACCCTTCATTTCTCTCAGGATGGTTTAGTTTGCAGTCTGTTTTACCAGAGGCTAATATCTGATGCTTCTGTTTTGCTTTGTTGTCATTAGCTTTACACACACACACACACACACACACACACACACACACACACACATATTGCTTGATATATATTTCCATCCTTTTATTTTATGTTTATTTTTGTCTTTGGTTCTAAATTAAGTCTTGATTTTTTAATCCAGTGTGATACTTCTCTCAGTCACTTGACTGATGTTATCTACTAAGAGCCAGTATCCTTATTTATTTGATAAGTTTGTAGCTGTAATTTTGATGTGCATTTTTTGCGTGTGCCGTTACTGATTTCTTTGTTTTTTCTATATTGTTTCAAGTTCCTTTTGTTTGTAAATAGTTCTCACTTGTTTTGTTATTTTATTTTTTACTATATTTTTGTACATTTTCTTCTTTTCTATTTGATGGGTTTCTTTCTATTTTCTTTTAGTTTACCCTTTAAAAAAAAAAATAGTTCCAGGTTGAAAATAGTCTGTTCTCTTGTGATCTAATTGTCTTTATCTCCCTTCAATTTTTATATCTATAGTTTTCCCTCTCTTTCTTTTTCTCTTCATTGCAGATTGTTATCTCTGGTTTTCAGTTTTAATCTGGTAGTTTTATATTGAATCCTGCCCCCCTCTTCCCTTAGTGGACAGATATCTGAGTTTTGTTGTCTTGGAGGTTGATCTCAGATTTGTATGCTGTTGGTGATTATTTTTCTAAAGTGCTCCCCTTAGTATTTTTGGTAATACTGGTGTTAATTTTTTTAAATGTCTTTAATTAATATTTACCAGGAAATACCTTTTTTCTCCATCATGATTCTTGGGCTTCTTTTGCTTTTTGTCAATTGTTTTTCTTGTAGATTGGAGTTGAGAGATTTGTCGTCAAGTTCACTGGTTCAGCTTTCCATAATTGTTGTATAATCCTGTTACCTTAGTATTCATCCAAATAGTATTTCTATTTTTTTTAAGTGTAAGGTTTTTAGCTTAATTTTAAAAATAGCTTTCACTTTCTCTTTACACATTGTTGGGAGCATCTAAACTTCACTTTCCTAAATTATTCTTCTGACAGTCCCAGGGCCTTTTCTTCTTCCAAAAACTCCATTGGTTCTGAAGAGCCTTCACTTGCTTGTGCCTATTTTTCTGGTTTGTGTTTTCCTGTGGACTGACACCGACTACTGTCGCCCTGGCATCCTGACAGAGCTTGGGTGAGAGGTTGTACCGTTGGAGTGTGGGGGTAGGTGGTAGTAGTAGGGGGGAGTGATAATAAAGATAATTCAAAATAGAAAGAAAGACACAGATGATCCACTGCAAGAAGGGCCTGACCTTAGGGGCTGCAGGATTGTGGAATGCAGTGACTGGGAGTGTTTGGATTTCCCCTTTCTTCTCTTTTTCACCAGGACAAATGTTCTTACAGCTCTGTTTGCAAAATTATGTGGAGCGTTGTGGTGGTTTCTCACATTCACATTCATCTCTAGCTGCAAAAGACAGTCCATAAGGTGTCTTATCACTTATCTCTAAGCACGGCCAATGAGTTTTCTTAGCAAAGGTCTTCAAACGAATCAGTAAGGTTTCCCAACAGTTTTTCAAGCACAGTCAATGAGATTCCATAGTAGTTCTTCAAGCAACATTACAATTCTATAAAGATGATAATTTAAAAAGTTACTGCTTCTATTCATTTTAAATTATCTTAAGTGTTTGCCACCATTATTTTCGAGCACATATTTAGGTATTATATAAACACATTTTCCTCCAGTAAGGAGCCCTAGTTGCATACTGGATTTAAGTTCTACACTGCAGTTCCACAGCCAAAAGATGAGGATGTATGTTCCTATAAAGATTTGCAACCTCACCCATGTTTTGGAGTAGTGCACTTCTGTCCTGTGGGGCTGACATGGATCAGAGTCAATGCAATGGCAGAGAGCCCTGGCAGGGTAGTGGTTAGTTAGAGGTCCACAAGTCAGCTGTTCAAATCCAACAGCCACTCCATGGGAGACCAACGAGTCTTTTTACTCCTGTAATATTATAGTTTCAGAGACTCGCCAGGCAGTTCTACTCTGGTCTATAGAGTTGCCCTGATTTGGAATCGGCTTCATGGAAGTGAGTTTTGATTTAGGTTTTTTAATCAAGCTTACAGGTTGGAATGGAGGGAAGCTAGTTATCACATAATCTTATTTATCATCTTTTCTACATTTGGAATATTCTCTCATTAATAAGATTATTCAGAAAAATTATTCTAGTTATCTTTAACATCTTTTCCTGTGTTTAAAATACAATACTATAAAATATTGAAACTATATTTTGAAAAGAGCTATAGTTTTTATATTTTTACGTATTTTCCCAATATGTGTCATTTTTAAAATTTTAGTTTTTAAATCATTTTATTGGGGAGCTCATACAACTCATCACAATCTATACATACATCAATTGTATAAAGCACATTTGTACATTAGTTATACTCATCATTCTCAAAACATTTGTTCTCCACATAAGCCCCTGGCATCAGCTCCTCATTTTTCCCCCTCCTTTCTGGCTCATTGCTCCCTCGTGAACATTTGATAATTTATAAATTATTATTGTGTCCTATCTTACACTGTCTGATATCTCCTTTCACTCAATTTGTGTTGTCCATCCCCCAGGGAGGGAGATTATATCCTTATAATCGGTTCCCCCTCTCTACCCCACCTTTCCTCCACCCTCCCAGTATTACCTCTGTCACCACTGGACCTGAAGGGATAATCCATCCTGGATTCCTGTGTTTCCAGTTCCTATCTGTACCAGTGTACATCCTCTGGTCTAGCCAGATTTGTAAGGTAAAATTGGGATCATGATCGTGGGTGGGGAAGAAGCATTTAGGAACTAGACAAAAGTTGTATATTTCATCATTGCTACACTGCACCCTGACTGGCCTATCTCCTTCCCGCCACCCTTCTGTACAGGGGATGTCTACTTGCCAACAGATGGGCTTTGGGTTCCCACTCCCCATCATTCACAATGATGTGATTTTTTTTTTTTTGGTCTTTGATCCCTTCGACACCTCGTGATCACATATGTTGGTGTGCTTCTTCCATGTGGGCTTTGTTGCTTCCGAGCTAGATGGTCACTTGTTTACCTTCAAGCCTTCAAGGCCCTAGATGCTATATCTTTTGAAAGCCAGGCACCATCATCTTTCTTCACCACATTTTCTTGTGTACCCATTTGTTTTCATTGATTGTATTTGGGAGTCGAGCACACAATGATATGCTTTTTTTGTTCTTTTATGCCTGATAACTGATCCCTTTGGCACCTTGTGATCACACAGGCTGGTGTACTTCTTCCATGTGGGCTTTGTTGCTTCTGAGCTAGATGGCTGCTCGTTTACTTTCAAGTATTTAAGACCTGCTATATCTTTTGATAGCTGGGCCCCATCAGCTTTCTTCACATTTGCTTATGCACCCATTTGTCTTCAGTGACCGTGTTCAGAAGGTGTGCATCATGGAATGCCAGTTTAATAGAACAAAATATTCTTGCATTGAGGGAGTACTTGAGTGGACCCCCAATGCCTATCAGCTGCCTTAATACTAAACCTATAAATATATGCACATAAATCGATTTCCCCATCCTCATATATAAATATATTTACATATGTACATGTCTTTATTTAGAACTCTATAAATGCCCTTTGCCTCCTAGCTCTCTCCTCTATTTCCTTTTACTTTCCTCTTGTCCCACGATCATGCTCAGCTTTCATTTGGGTTACAGTAATTCCTCTCGGTTATGTTATCCTTTATCACGCTCTCCCAGGCCTCACCACCGATTTGGATCACTTGTTGTTCCCTTGTCCCTGGGTTTGTTAACACCACTTCCTTTCCCCCCATGTCCCCACTCCTGTATCTCCCCGGAACTGTCGGTCCCGTTGTTTTCTCCTCCAGATTGTTCATCCAGCCTATCTTATTTAGACAACCCGTGGAGATAATAACATGCACAAAAACAAGACAAAGCAAAGCCAAGCAACAAAAGAAAACAAAACAACAAAAAGCCAAGGACGAAACAACACAAAAACAACACAACAATAACAATAAAGAAAAGCTTGTCGTTAGTTCAAGAACTATTTGTTGGCCTTTAGGAGTGTTTTCTGGTTGAGTCTGATGGGGTGCCAAGCCCTGGTTCCAAAGTCTATTTTTGCTATTCCCTGGGACTCTGTCGCTCTGTTCCCCTTCCTGTTCTGTTGTGTCATTATTTTTTGTGGTTCTAATCATAACACAATATTACCATTAGAATCATTTTTGATTTCCAAGGTTATGTACTCCTCGTTACAGTTGTCACATGGTTTAAATTTCTAGATGTAAATTTTAAAGTGGTTGACTGTTAAATGAGTGACTGGCTGTTTGAACCTATGCAGAGGGGTTTCCTAAGAAAGACCTGGTGGTCCACTTCCAAAAGGTTAAAGCCTCTACAATCCCAAAGGAGCGCAATTCTACACCAAACACCTGAGGCTCACATTAGTCAGAGAGAGCTAACACTCTCTCCACCTTAATTTCCTGCCCAGGAAAGTATGTATCATTCAACCTAATGATAAAGTAACATATGAATAATAATTTTCTATCTATGTCATAATACAAAAAAATCTCTGATTCATATCATGAGTAATCATTTATTAAGTCATTTTCCATCTGTTACTTTTTCTTATTTTCTTGTCCTTTCAGTTGATTCTTGAGATAGCAGAGGTCAGAAACTATTATCAGAAACTTAACATTGGCTCTCAGGGAGGGGTCTATGGAGATAGAAATGGGATGAGGTATTGTTAGGGAGCCCAGCTGTCGCCAGAACCACTTCAAATACTAAAAATCTATTTGGTCATGGCACACCATTTAAGGAACATGCCTTTTCAGACTTGGTGAACTCAGGGACAGGTGAGCCAGGATACTTGGACCTCTTGCTAATAATGTTTTTGTGAAAAGGACTGGATCACTGGACAACAGAAAAGTGGGTGAAGAGAGACATCGGATAGGATAAGATTTGACAAAATAATAATTTATGAATTATCAAGGCTTCATGAGGGAGGGGGAAGCAGGGAGGGAGTGGAAAAAATGAGGACCTGATTCCAGGGGCTTAAGTGGAGAGCAAATGTTTTGAGAATGATGAGAGCAATGAATGTACAGAAGTGCTTTATACACTTGATGTATGTATGGACTGTGATAAGAGTTGTATGAGCCCCTAATAAAAAGATTTTAAAAAATTAAGAAAAAAGAAAAGGACCAGATCACATACGCATATATACATCGTCATATGCTTAAAATGAGGAAAGTATACAGCATAACTATTTAGTAATGTCCTTTGAAAGAATCAGTATATATTTTTAAAGAGGCATCATTTTAGAGAGAGTTGTTATTGCATAACATTGTGATCCTCATATAATTGGTGACTGTTTATGTAGTGTGGCAAATTCTGCAAGAATATGCACATTAATAGCCCAGCTTCATCTCCAACTTGTCCTAAGATTTTAGTATGTGTGCCCTTGGTTTATTTCTTGAGCATTACAAAGGAATTTTGCAAAAATGATTTACACCTGGAAAATAGTTGAAAGTGAGATTAATAAATTATTGATGATGTCCTTTTGTTCTTATACAAAATTTCATTGTTTAAATATTAATAACCTTACTTTCAGTGAACTGCAATGAAATTTTAATTAGCTTTGTGTAAATGAGTTAACTGTATTGATTATTGTACTATAATAAGCACTACAGCAATGCACTTATCACCTATTATGCCTTATTAATAATTAAACCGGGATTTGTAACTTATTCAAATTAGGGCATGGAAGTACATAATGCTTAGCAATTCACAAATCAGGATGAAATGTGACTAATGGATGAAACATATCTAGTTGTTTAATGAATATGTGGGAAAGAACAAAAATGTGTTATGTTTTTCTTTTATGATTTATTTTAGTGAAGGGGCTTCATAACTGAGAGCCCAGGGTCCAGAGGTAGAACTGGTGTGGGCATGACTTAGAGACTTTTCTGACCAAACAATTGCATCCTGAGAATTTCTCATCCTAAATTATACTGTGTTAATTTCCCTCAGAAAGCCCATAATAGTGAGCATGGCCTGTGGCTGGCTATTGCAATGAATTGTCCTTCCAGTTGAGCAGCCAGGTGCTGTGGGCGGGACGTTGAGGGTGGAGGGGCAAAGCACGTCTGGTGCTTCCCCCCTGCACAGGAACTGGCCCAGAGCTGATGCCAAAGTGAGTCTCCGCTTCCCTTTCTCTGTAGTGGGAAGTCAGGTGTCCCACCCCCGTTCTGATACCAATTCAGAGGGAAAATACACACTGCATTTAATCATGAAATCTATGCTTTCACACAAATAGATGAGTCTATTGACCTGATAATGGTCAGTTCACTGAAAATAGTTCATAGAGTTGGTTTCATTATGACATTGGGATTGGAACAGGGTGAATGAGGGAAGGAACTGTGTTGAAAGGGAGGGTGTGAAAGTGTGCAGGGATTGACCATGATGTGAGAACAAAGGGAGAAGGCTGGAGCTGTCTTTTCCTGTAGAGAGGGTAGTTCTCTGCACTGTGGGGCCTCGATTCATCAAAATCAGCTCAACCGTGAGTATGATTTTTTATTTTATGTGATGAAAGCATGAAAACAATTCATGAATTTAAATTCTAACTGATGCTTGAGTGTGTCGTCGGCAGGTGGCAAAAAGCTCATCAGCCGCTCATGTGTCAGTGAAGGTTGAAGCTCAAGAAAACAAGGCTATAGGGCAGCAGGTTGTGTAAATGATCTTGTCCACAATATAAATGGAGATTCTATGAACAGACCAAAGAGCCGATGAAGCTGCCCTGGAAACATTCTCTAAAATTCACCATTTAATTTCAATATTCTGAGTTTATTTTTCTGTTGGATACTTGAGGGCTGCCTGTTTTCTTAGGTTCACTTTTCATTTCTAATGCTGTGGGCATTTGGTAAATACTGGGACTCAATCCCTTTCCATTCCACAATGCTGATCAAAGTCACTCATTTTCTCTTATTCCTGTCCCTCTGATATTTGGGGCTCTGATTTTAGTGTTACGAAGATCATCTTCTAACACACCGTGTCCTACTTTGGAACTCATTTTATTTGTAAGAAAGGTAAGCATAGTTATGCCATGGCTACAGGTACAGGGATGGTCGCTTTAGGGCTCGTTCTGTGGAGGTGACGAGGCGGCTTTGGAAATGCTGGTGCTAGTCCGCGCGAACACCTTCGACAGAACTGAAGAGACCTTCGCCAGCATTTTAGATCCTTGTTTGGAAACGCTGGGCTTATGATCTTCTGTGAGCAAACAAACGAACAAGCAACAAGAAATACAGACATTTATTAGATCCTTTAATTGAGGCAGCCGTAACATAAAATGAATCATTTAATACTCAGTAATCGATAGTTATAAAATAATTTGTGATTATAATTTCTCACTAGCTTTTTGCAATTTAGTGACCCAAGTGATTTTTTTCATGTGAAATAGATTGTGCAGATAAACAAAATAGGATCCCTTTTTTCTTTTTTTTTTCTTTCCTTTTAGCACCATTTATTCACTGCCTCGGGCTCTTAGAGAGTATGGTAATTGAGTTTAGAAGCTCAGTAAGATGTGATAAAATATGAAAACACCTAACAGTAAAATGCCACGCTTTCTTATTTCAAGTGCATGCCTGTATCTGAACCCCTGACTCGGTCCCTCTCTCTCCATTAGTCTTCTAGTTTTCTGCAATTAAATCTAGGCCATTGCTATTGAGTCGCCTTTGACTCACAGTGACCTTAAGGGCAGCGTAGAGCTGCCTCCTACATTTTCTCTGTCTGTCTTTATGGCAGTAGATTGCGAAAGTATTTTGCAAGAAGCATCTGGAATGGGTTCAGACCATTAGCCTTTGATCATCTGCAGAGTGCTTAACCAGTGTGTCCCCAACACCCTTTCCATGTGAAACAACAGCTAATTTAACGATAAAATGTTCATAACTGGATAAAGGAATTGCTAAAGGACCATATCCTAAAATTCTCATCAGAAGAGAAAAATGAAACTCTGTTATTGAGACAGATGGTGCATCTTAGAAAGGCAGATTTCTTGTGAAGATACCCAGAGATATTAACTGAGCCAGTCTGCAGAGTCTGGGACTCTGCAATGTTAACTGGTCTACTACGGGATTCTGATGCAAGCCATTCCTCTGTAGATACTGAGAAGACTGTCCCAAATGCACAGTCAATATTTGATTTCTGCATAGTGTTCAGCTTTTCAAGGTGACAGATGTCTCAAATTAACATGCAAAACTCATTCTGAGAGAGGAAAATGAACCCTTGTGGCTTCCAGTTAATCCTTTCAATGTAAAACTACAGTCTCTACGCGGGCCCTACCCAGCTCGTGAACATGCGCCTTATGCTTCAATGCAGTGACAAGTGGATTAGGCCACAATGTCGCAAGAAGGAAACACATCAGCAGAAAGTCAGAAGATCAGATTTGAGCCCTGTTTCAGCCTTTCGTTAGCTGTGTAACCTGATGCAGATTGCTTACACCTAGTTTTCCTCTAGTAAAATGAGACCCGCAGAGGAAGAATGGAATGACTCAGAGGATACAGGCAAGCGGTGTAGTTCAGAAAGTGTGTCACATAGACTTGGACTTATATGTTAATATTTAAAAATCAGGACTTTGATTTTAAGAGGTTTTAAAAATTATAATAAGCTTTTTATGGTTTTTAATGTGACTTTTGCATCTCCAAAAAAATTTCAATCTCCAGCATCTCTTGAAAACTTGTAAGTTGTGACAACAAGGCATCATGCCAAGTACTGGAGATGACTAGTAGCTCCGTCCTTTAGCTGGAATACACCCGCGTAGTGAACTACAAAGCCCTGCTCAACCCACTGCTGCTGTTCATGTTGCACATCTGTTGTCTAAAATACAGATTATATACATATACTGGCGTGATGGAATTACAGTTATCTGGGATGAGATTAGGCTTTGAAATGAGGTAGGTAAGTGTTTGGATTTTAACCCTATAGGTTACTAACTGTGGGGTGACCTTGGATTAACTACTTTTATCTCATTTCTTATTAACTCTAATTTTCCTACTTGATAAAATAAGGGTATCCCTTCCTCATAGGGTAAATGTGGGAAAAATAATTACCAGAATTCCTAGTACATATTTGTCCCATCCTCATTGCCATCAAGTGAATGCTGACTCATAATAACCTTACAGAAAGAGTTAAACTGCTCCCAAGGGTTTCCAAGGGCTATACATATATATGGAAGTGTATAGCTTCTTCTTTCTCCGGAGGAGCAGTTGGTGGGTTTGAACTATCAACCTCATGGTTAGCAGCCCTACACATGACCTATCGTGATCAGAGCTTGCATAGTTGTACCTAAAACATTGTTTGTTAACCTTTGGTGATGAAGTTGAAGTATACAAAAACAACTTAATAAATGACAAATGACTCTCTGTCAATAGAAATTATATTATTTCAACCCCATACAATCAGGGCCACAGGATTTCCTCCACTGGAAATCTTTACCGAAGCAGGCTGTCACATCTTACTCCTACTGGGTGGCTGGTGAATCGAAACCGTCAACTCTTGGTGAATAACCAGGCATTTAACCATTGTGCATTTGGTTTCTCTTTCTCTGGTCTGAGTTATTAGTCTATTCTTAACGATACAGTTAGGAACAAATCTCACCCACACTTTAAGACATTAAGACATAGTCTGGATTAAGAGTACACGTGGATGCTTCTAAGAGAAGAGCTGCTCGTTCTAGGAGATCACCGTTTTAAAGTCGGGAATGGAGAGCTATGGTACACCAGTTTTTAAAGTGTGAATGTATTTTATACCTGACGTGAATATTTTTGAGGGACTCTCACTGGGAAGAACACTTTGGCGTCCTTCATAGATGGTGAAAAACTGTCAAGACAAAGCGAAACATGCAGTCAGTCTTTGGTAGACGGCAAACATTAGAGAGAGCAGAAACCACAACGAGGGGGAGCGTATGAATTGTATCATAATATTAATAGCTATGCTATATCAACTCAAATAATTACTTTCTGTGATCGAGGCTAATGCATTTCGCAAATCACTGTGCCCAGCTTGTCATCGCTGTGGGAGCTGTACCACTAAAACAAGATTTAGAAGGTGCCGGCATTTCAGTTCCCAAACAAAACGCCCCCCAATGACTTAGATGAAGAAATCAGTTTCAAGTTCTTTGTTGAGAACAGATAATGTTATCATTATAAGCCCACTACCTCCAGGCTATTCCAACTTACAGCGACTCTGCTAGACAGAAGAGAACTGCTTCAGGGGATTTTCAAGACTAAATATTTATGGACACAGAATGCCTCGTCTCACCCCCATAAAGCAGACTGTGGTTTTGAACCCCGAACTTTTAGTTAGCTCTTCAGTGTTTTACCCACTGTACCACCAGAGCGCCTTAGATAGTGATAAAACAACCATCTTTGCCACTGTGTGATTTGGAATGGTAGAATGCCTATGCGAAGCTGTTAAGGGAAGGGAAGGACAGGTGCTGTCAGTCGCTTCTTTACACAGGTACTGTTACTGTCTACTCTTTAAATACGAAAATGACTGTCTCAGACAGGAATAAAGTAGCCCGGGGCAGGTAGCTGGGATTTAGTGTAGCTACACTATTCTGCTAGTTATCAAAAATAACACACACAAAAAATCAATGAGATAAGGTGTAAATCTATGCAGCAAGAGATATGTAGACAGATTCTGTAAGAAGGAGCACACCTTACTGTGAGTTCTTACCCAGTTTCCTAAAATTAAATGAAAGAATTTATGTGTATTAAGGTGTCATAAACCCAAATATATTAAGAATATAACAGGGCAGAGAAAAATAGAAATATTCTTTATTTGAGGTAAACAATCATGTTTTTTAAAAAAAAAATCTGAATCCCTGAGCGCCATGCCAATTGAATTGAATTCCCTGAGTTTGTGTGGGCATTGCTATTTTTACCAATGCCCATGTGACTATGTGTAGCCAGATGGAGACTCCCTGATTTAAAATAATTATTGCTAGGTGGCATGAGTTGGTTCTGATCCATGGTGACTTTATACAGAATAGAACGAAACACTTCCCAGTCCCGTCCCATCCTCAGTCGTTCCCATGCTTGAGCTCATCGAAAAGAATTAGTAGGGAGAAATAGTCATTCATTGTCTGAAATGAGTAGTACTTAAATTCTACAGTGAATTTATACCATCCCATTATTTGAAGACCATTTGTTCTCATTTAATGGATTGTTATAAAGATGCTTTAATGCCTTTATCTGAAAATCCCCCAATCTGATTTACTATGGATTCCCTTGAAGCTTACAGATATTATCTTTATTATTTTTATAGGGGGTAATTTTTACTATATCTTGCATACTTTAAATAGACTGAGACTCAATCCTTTTAAAATCCTCAGGGTATGCATACATTTTTGTTTGTTTAAATAGACAGTTAACTCATTCCGTTTCATTCTGTGTGTCTTACCCTGCATTCAGTTGGTATAGTTCCAATGGAAATTTGGTTTCCAAAGTCTTTCCATTGTTTGAGTCACTACAAATACCAATTCAGTCTCAAACCCTTTCTTTTATGTAACTTTAGCTCAGAGTTCCACGAACTCACAAGTCAGGGAGTATTTTATAAACAGATTTACGGGAAGTCTTCCTCCAAATCCTTCCTCTCTGTGCTATCTTTTCATCTCTCTGCTCTTGATAGCCTTCGGTTCTGACTCTATGGCGAGAATGGCAGGGCATTTGCTTCTTTGTGCTGTGGCACTCAGGCTTGCACTTCCCATGATTGTGTGCTCGTCCAAGGTAAAGAGGAGAGAGAGAGGAGAGAGGAGAGAGGAGAAAGAGAGAGAGAGAGAGGGAGAAGAAAGGCTTTCCTATATTACTCTTCAGACTAAGGGTACCTCCTGTTAGTTGTAAGTGCCTTAAAAGGCACTTTCCTTGCTTTCTGACCATTAACATGTAGCTTCAAGAAAGAACCCAGACTGTAGGTGGAGTCAAGAAGTGCGGGATGGGAGGGAGGGGTGATTTGATTTCTCCCACCGTCTCATGGGGTCTCTAATCTTATTCTGTCCATCCCGACTGTCTTATGCCAGGGTTTGAGCTGCCCCAGGCATAACAAGTTATGGGATAAAACCTTCCTTGAAAATGCCGATGCGGTTGGCTGTTCTGCGTTGACTTCCCTCGCCAGTCTCCTGCTATTGTGCATCTGTCCGAGTCTTCAGTAGTTGCCCGGACTTTAGAGTTGTCAGTAAGTAAGACGGCGTTGTGTGTGCTTACTCTAACTTACCTTAAATTAGACCAGGCAATATCATTAGTGATAGTTTTATATGGAAAAAGTAGCAAAGGGAAAAAAACAAAACAAACAAGCGAAAACACCACCTATGAGCCAAAAAAGTCCAGATGAAACAGGAATTCAGTTTGGTCCAAGGAGTAACATTACACAATGCCCTCTAGAGGTTCAGAAACACCCCTTTATTGACCTATTGTTTGGAAAGTCTAGGTTTGTCAATGTAGCTTAAGTTTGTCAAATAGAGGTTTACTTTCATAAATTAGAATTAGGTCAATCAGGAAATTAAGATCTTTGGAAGATCTGGCAAAAATTGCTTATATATGATTTTTGGGATTTTCAGAATTGCTTGTGATAATTCACTAAGTTGTGATACTGAGAAATGACCAGATGATTGTTTCTGTGGAAGGAGCCACTCTTTTGGGGGATGTGATTGAATGAAAAGGAAATGGTGTGGTTAAAAAGCAGAGGTGGAATTCTTCAGCCCTCATTGGAAACTTTTGAAGGCTTAGGAAAGAGATTTTCTGGGCTCGCATTGAAGGGTGGGTACACCTTTAGAAAAGTTGCCTTTAAGGAGACATAAATTAGAACCATGGGAATATTATAATCTATTTCCCTCAGGTCCCTCCATCTTTGCAGCATCTGTTTCCTCCCATGTCCCACCAAGTCCCTACTTGAGTCTACCACATTAGGGGTGCAAGCGCTTCCCTTTCTTTAGGCTTTTCCCAATGGATTGCTGTAAAAATGTTACTGAATGGCACTAAACGACACATCACTACCATGGGTGATGAGGTGAGATAATGGCTTACTTTGTGTACCTCATCAAAGGTGAGAATATTTTGATTAAGCGACTTTTAGCCACAGGAGACTGCAGCCCAAAGGAGATCATTTGGTTTGAGGGATTTGTGAATCGGGCCACAATTGTACCTGAGACCCCTCAAATAAAAGCACTTGGACTTTAACTACTGGGCCACCATTAGTTAGAAACTGCTGTATGTGAACAAAGGGGTCTTTGGGTGGACCAGACTTATGATGACCCTATACATGCAGGGTCAGGAAACCAAGTGAGGAAGCTGGGCACCAGGGTTGCATCCCCCACCATGCTGTTCAATGTGTGTGCTGAGAAAATGGTCAGGGCCGCTGGGTCATATGAGGAGGGAGGTGGCATCAGGATTGTACGAAGGCTTATTGACAACCTGCCCTGAGCAGATGATACAACTTTTCTTACTGAAAGCACTTGCTGATGAAGATAAGGGTTGAAGCCTTCAGAGTGGATTAAGTCTCATTGGGAATATCAAAGTCCTCACAGCTGAAAAGGTATGTGACGTCATGATATAAACGGAGACAAGTTTGAAGTTGCCGAAGATGTCGTCTTGCTTGGATCCGCAATCAGTGCTCACGGAAACAACAGTCAAGAGGTCAAAAGGTGAAGTGCAATAGGGCAGTCTGTCGCAAGGGCAGTCTCTACAGAGTATTCAGAAGGGAGGATGTAACTTTGAGGACTAACGTGCACCTGACCCAAGCCATGGTTTTTTAATTGCCTCATACATAGCATGTGAATGTGGGTCAGGGGATAAGGAAGACTGAGGAGAATGGATGCACTTGAACTTGGTGCTGGAGAAGTATATTGAAATTACCACAGACAGCAAAAAGGACAAATTCACTTGGTAAGCCCAGAGTGCTCTTAGAAGCAAGAAGGGCAAGACTTGGTCTTGCATATATTGGACGTGTGTCAGGAGAGACCAGTTCCTGGAGGACATCGTCCTTGGCAAAGTAGAGGGGCAACCAAAATGCGGAAGGTCCTTAAGGAGAGGAACAGACACGGCGGCTGCGACAGTGGGCATAGGAGCAGTTGTGAGGAATGGACTGCGCCAGGCAGTGCTTTCTCTGTTATGCAGAGGGTCACTGTGGGTTGGAACCGACTGATGACATCTAACAACCACCACAATAGACATGCAGAATGACTTCATAGGACTTTTGGCTTTAATCTGCACTGAAGCAGACTGCCAGTTGGAGTCAATGGGTTCAAACTGCCCACCTTTATTTAGGCTGGCAGCCAATCATAAGTGACGCGCACCAATCAGGGCCCTACTAGATCCCCCTTTGATCCTGTTTAAAATATTTACCTTAACACTGCTTGTAGATTCTACTGCTGGTTCCTGAGAACTTTCTGTGGTCAAACAAAATATTAGAAAACAATTTTATTTTTTTGAGGCTATAAATATATTTACCCAAACCTGTTTTTCCCCCCACCAACGAAATCAAAGATTTAAGCACATGGAAGCTATTCTCTCTCCTCCGTGTGTAAACAATGCGAACAACGCTAAATTAGGTTAGCTCATTAAAATACTGACGCATGTTTTATGTAGCTCTTCATTCAGAATGATCAAATATGAAGTGTGGTGTAGTAGGACAGACAGGCTCTGTCACTGAGCAGCTACCCACATATGTTCAAACCACGCCATCTCTGCAGCCTGTCTGCGTATAAAAGAAGGGATTGTTACAATGCAGATGAGTCCGCCAGGTCCCTTCAGTGCCAGCACCGATGGCAAGCCAGTGATTATCCTTTTTAAAAGGAAAGAGGTTTTCATGATAAAGTAGTGTCAGAGGAAGGTGTTGGTCTTAAGAAACAGTTCCATTTGGTAAAAGTCAGAACAACTTTGAAGAATCAACCTGAGGCAGTCTAGTAAAGTTCCTACTGAATTAAACATTGCCTGAGCGCCGTGGGAGGGCAGGATGGCAGTTAATGAAATCCAGCCCATGGAAATAAAAGTGGCACTGCCAGAGAAGTTTCACAGGGACCACTAGGGAGGCAAAGAATGCACCCGACCTTCGTGAACACCTATGTTTGAATAGTAGTTTCACTACTCAGTGCTGTATGAACAAATTAAATCAAACTTCTCTGAATCTGTTTCTCTCATAAATGGAATAGAAATGAGACTATGGATTAGCCCTTCTGGGTAAGACAGGGACCACTTATAAATACATTAAATTTCATATATCTTTTCATATAAATTTCATATAAATATATAAAATGATCTTGCTTATGTCCTTACTCTTTGAGTAACTATTCCAAGTTACAAGGTAAATCACACAAGGACAGTGGTACTGCCAGTCTTGTTCACAACTAGTATCTGTCTCAGTAGAGGCTTAGTAAATTTTAAAGGAATGAATGAACAATTGAATTATACAGGTGCAATATTAACTGAAGAGTATAGGAACTAAGCATGATCACTGCAAGTAGGTTGGTAAACACACACATACTGACATTAGGGGGCCAATCGACCTGAGATCCAGACTGGGAAGTCTGAGTGACCTTGAACAAATCACATTTGTATTCTGAGGTTCAGTGTCTTCACTATAATATTGGCAATGTTGTACTAAATGATTTCTGTCTGGGCTCTACCAGACGCTGATTCCGTAATGTAAATATTAATACAGTGGTTATTCTGACATGTTCTGTAATATGCTCATGAAATTCTGGCATATATGTTGTTATTTTATTCTTTAATGAAGAATATTTCCATTTATAAATTGAGAGTGAGCTTATTGTGTAATCTTTGATAGGGCTGCAAGTTTAGAACAGAAAAAAAACACTTTAGTTCTGTGGATTGAATTTTAAGACGCTTGTACAGTAAACATGACACTCTACTTCTGGTGCATAATGACACTGCTAGAATTGCAATGATCCCCTGGAATTTTAACAGACTAAAAAATCCTGACAAATGTCATAATGAATCCAACAGTGATACATAAATATTGAGAAGCAGCAGATGAGTGCTAGCCTCAGGGCATCGAACGGGTGGCGGGGAGGGGGCAGCGGCAGGTGTTGGACTTCGGTTTGCATTTCCTGCCTCGGAAGTGCCCAGTGGATGGTGGCTGAGAACTACCATAGATTTACTATTTTGATACCATCCTTCCTTCAGGAAGTCACGTGTCAGTCTGGTAGGTGTGGTTCTACTATGTGAACAAATACTATGATCCTTTTAAAATTGCTCTAGTTTTTAATATTCTTTGCTTTTTGATAGAGGTTTTTATTTGTTCTATTTTGTTATTTGTTTTTAATTTTAAAACATGTGTTTCTCTATGTGAAATCTAGGATAGATAAATCAATAGAGGGAAACGCTCAATTAATATTCCCTTGGAGGTCTGGCAGGGGAATTTGGGGGAAATTGAGGAGCTAATAACAATGAGGACAAGATGGGAGAAATGTTCTGAAACTCATTTGGTAAAGATCATGCAACTTTTTGATGTGATTGAAGTATTGGATTTTATGATATGTGAATTATAAGCTAATAAAGCTGTTGAAAGAAACCCTGAAGAATATCCTACCCTAGATTTTAATGTAACTATATAGATTCAGTTTCAAAATCTTTTTTCTTTATTTAGTAGTACTACACACAATGGAGGGAAAGATAATCTATAAAATAATAGTAGCATGAATTCTGACCCACATATGAAGGGGTATCCCAAAATACTGGATATTTTTTCCCAAAACTATGTATTTAAATTTTTTTTACAAAACAACTTTATCACCTTCAAGGTACTCTCCATTACACTTAAGAAACTAGTCAAATCCACGATTCCATTCTTGAAAACATTTTTCAAACTCATCTGTTTGGATGGCTGATGAGCACCTCCCTTGCTTTTTCCCTTTCCCTTTCCTACATCCTCAAACTGCTGTCCTTTCATGTCCCTTTTTCTTTGCAGAAATGAAAGAAGTCACACAGAGTGAGCTCAGGTGAGTAGGGTGTGTGGGTCAAGAGAGACCTGCTGTCTCTTGCCCCAAACTGGCTCACTGAGATGGCTGTGTGAGCAGGTGCATTGTTGTCATGCAAAAACCAGTCGGCCATCTGCCACAAACCAGGCCTTTTCTATCACACCCTGTGATGCAATCTTCTAAGAACCTCTAAAGAAAAAGTTGGATTAACAGTCTGAACTGGTGGAACAAACTCGAAATGCGTTATCCCCTTCACATAAAAAAAAAAAGGAAGAAAAAATGAGCATTGTCTTGATCTTTGATTTCACTTGACGAGCTTTTGTGGGACAAGGTGACAGTGGTGTCTTCCACTGGCTTAATTATATTTGCCTTTGGGGTCATAAGAATAGCAGCATGTTACATCAGCAGTAATGACCTTAGGGAAAAAGTTTGGGTCCCTTCTGAGCTGTCCTTTCAAAGCTTGTCTGTGTCTACTCGATGCTCTTGTTCCTGATCAGTCAGAACCCGAGGGCAAGCTTTGCAGCAAGCTTCTCAGTGTCAAATCTTCGGTTAAAATTTGTTGACATGAGCTCCCAGATAGTCCAGATAACTTCTCCATTGCTTCAGTGGTCCATTGGTGGCCTTTGAGCACAAGTGCATGAATTTTGTTGAAATTTTGGTCCAATTGGGAAGTCGACGGAAGTCCAGAATGAGGTTTATCATCAATCAACATTTCCCCCCTTTTTTATGAGAAAACCATTCATACACTTGAGTTATTCCCATAGTGCTGTCTTTGTAAGCTGTGTTCAGCATCACAACAGTTTCTGCAGCATTTTTTCCTGAGCACGAAACACTATTTTACAGCTGTTCTCTTAAGTCAGTCATCACAAAAAAAAACAAAAAAACGAGGTTCAAGCAAAACTGCTTTTATGAAAAAAGTCACTGTGACCAGAGAGAAACTTCCCAGGCAACGCCACCAAGTGCACTAACAGAGCGAGTTGTGCTTGATGCTTACCTAGCAAGAAAAATGCGTACTACAAAAGCTCCACCCAGTGGAGTGTTTTTTCCATTTTGGGGGTGGTACCCCCATCATATACAATATGACTGCCATAAAACTTTATTTTGTGAATATTTGTCAGACATTAAAGAAATGAACTTACTGCCATGGTGTCGGTTCTGACCCATAGTCACCTTAGAGGACAGAAAAGATCTGTCCCCGCTGGTTCCGGAGGCTTTAAACCTTTGCAGGGGCAGAAAGCCTCATCGTTGACCCGAGGATCAGATGGTGGAATTGACTGCTGACCTCATGGCTAGCAGCCCAAAGGGTAACCACTGTGCCGCACATCCTAATTATAAATGCATACTATCACATGATATAGTCTACTACATCAAAACTGTTAATGGTATGTTAATAGAAACTCATATAGGGCAAATTAGTTGCCTCATTTTAACAATTGAATGAAGTTATTCATTACTGTATAGTTTTCCAAAAGTAGATAAACCACTGGGAGTGGGGGAAATTATATTAGCTTTAGGCTTGATTTCTAAAAAGTCATTAAAGGCGCATACAAAATCTCCTTTTTGTTACTCTAAATTAAGAAAAAAAATTTCATCCAACCTTCTAATATTTTAGCACTTGGATCTTTGATGTCACTTTCAGCCTCCCTAAAAACAAAAGCAAAAGAATATTTTGTTTTCCATATATTTTACAAGCAAAAGAATCATTTGCCAGTTTTCATATCAGAGTAAACTAGGAATATTATAGTTCTGAGTTTCTAAATCAAATGCAAATGATTGCTACATTGATTGTCATTTGAGACTATTCATGCTCCTTCTCTTCTCCATTGATGTAAACAATTGCGAAGTATCTGTATTTCTAAATATGTATGCTAAGTTAGCGGTTATGCAGAAGCAAAGAGGCCATAGCGGACAAAGAATAGGTATCCCATCTGACATCAGGAGAAACTGAGATAACCTAATAGTGTTAGGTGGAAAAATTAATGTAATCCAATTAATTCTATACTTATATCCGATGCTCCACTCATGATATAAAATGCTACATTCCAGTTAATATTCTTGGTAAATTAACAATATGAGACAAGCTTTAGCTACTAAGTTAAATTCAAGGTAACAGCTCATTTGTCCTTCCCTGCCCCCTAAAAATGCCACCCAGTCTAGATTTTGTTCCAACAGTCCTCCTAACTTGAATTTTCCATCTCTCTTTAACATCCTGTCCACTTGCGACAGTCCCCATGAGGCTCCTTACTTTTAATCGCGTGCCTCTGGGTGCTCTAGTGTGCCTTGGTCCTCTTTTCCTCTGGTGCTCTAGGTAGCAGTGCTACGCCCCAAAGCTGTGACTGAGCTACTTCAGCGAGATAAGCTTAACTCCTTTTTTGGATCAAAGTGCAAATGCTCTTGTTAACCCAGGGTCTGAGTGCGGGGGTGGGGAAATAACATCCTAACACATTAGCAAATTCTTGATTCCAGACACCATTGTACTGGAGATCCGACCTCAGAACAGAACGAGGGAGTGGAGGTCAGGTGACTAGAAATGGGCGAGTAGGCAGGAAGGGGAGGCTTAGGAAGTGACCACAGTGAGAAGGGAAGAATGAGCTGGGACTTAAGGAAAGTGCAGGGCTGAACATTTTTCCTCTCAGGCTTTGACCAGCAAAGCTAAAAGCAAACAATTTGCCATTGAGTCGATTCTAACTTCTGGGGAACCTATGAGCCACAGGGTATCGTTATATGTTCCACAGGATTTTCAGGGCTGTCACCTTCTGGACGCCGATTATCAGGCCTTTCTTTGAAGGCATCTTTTGGTGGGTTGGAAGACCCAATCTGTCAGGGAACAGACAATCACTTAACTGTCTGCACTACCCCAGGATTTCCACGAAACCAATTTCCCCCATAAGCAGAATTTTCACCTCTATTTGTATATTGTTTAAATTTGTTTTACCCTGCTGAGGTCATCATATCTTCTTGGTTGTATGAAGATGAACTCATAATTCTGTGTATGAAGTAATGTGTCGGTTCATTGATATGACTGCTTTCTTCTTTCTGCAAAAGCATAAATCATGCATTACACAGAGCAGAATTTGGTATGCATTTTGCCACCTTACTGGCATATGCTGCACTTTCATTTAGACTGTAGTGAGATAAAGTTTTAGAATTACTGAAAAGATGTCCATTAAATCAACCCTTTGGATATAATTCTTTAGAAATTGCTCAATGAAGATTGTTTAAATTATGATATTCAATTTTTAATAGATTTAGTTTAAACATAAACACACAATGCTCATAGAATATGATCTTTTATTTCTCTATGAATATTTTACTCATCTTTACTAAGTTCAAAAATATAAATAACATTATTGTGATCTCTATTGTTAACACCAAAATAAGAGACTGCCACCATCATCATTAGTATTATTAGTCCCCAAATCAATTTTGGTGTTTGCCAATGTTAAGCCATCACATTTTGTTGGCTCTGTCTAAAACTAGCATAATCATGTTACATAAGAACACTTCAGCAGACTTCATTTGGTCATAAAATCTCGGGTGATTCACCAGCAAGTAGATCAGGATATGCTATAAAACAAATAATCTAGAACTTTTGTGAACTGTCCAAAATTGTATCCCTGTCCATTTTCTCTGGTTCACTGTAGCCGATGTGTCAACAAGGGGGTAGTTCTCAAATGGATAATCAAGGACGTTTTCTCACCAGGAAAACAATAATATATGTATTCTCCAAAACTATGCTGTGATACAGATTTGCGGGCAGGTCCAAGCCCAAGGGTTATCAATACAACCATTTGAGGTAGAAGGACCCCCTGCACACCATGATGACAGGGGAATTGATGTGTCTTCGAGATGGTATTTAAAATACCTTAGTTAATTTAAGTTTGGGCAAATTAGCTAAGTCCATTGAACCTGAAAACGCCAGAACCTGTGTAAGTCGGAAAGTGGTCAGAGAAGGAAAGCGCACGGGATGCCTTGAGGCAGGACTCTTTCTAGAGAGTCACAGAAGCACAGAAAGCACAACATGGAAGACCAAGAAAAACAAGGCCATCCTGGCAAGTTCTGCCTATCCTAGGTTTCACGGTAACTTTTAAGGCGGACGTTGGGTAGATACGAGTATGTAACTTTTCCCCAAATTACAGCTAGTTAGTAAGAGTCAGGATTGAGACTCAGGAATAAAAAGGGGGTCCAGTCCACCAAAATGAAACGGAAGTACTTGATCCGATTGCTTCAACTAATTGGCTTGCATTTTCTCAACTCTTTTATATATTATTATTTTCTGATTGCTTCAACTAATTGGTTTGCATTTTCTCAACTCTTTTATATATTATTGTTTTCTGTGCGCTTCTGATTAATCTAGGTCTCGTCCCCTCATCTGCTTTGCCGTGAGGCCCTCTATGTAAATCTCTTAGTCCCATGTATAAAAATGTCACCAGCTTTATGACAGGCTGGATCAATTTTAGTACTTTTGTCTGCATAATCAATGTCACATTCTTGGACAGAATTGCAAAAGTCCTCTACCCTTGCCCCTAGATATTCAGTAGCTGGCGGTCACATTTGTCACTTACACTCTGCTGTGGTGGCTTCTCCCTTGAAGGCGGCTTCCTTTCAGTTGCATGTACCGAGAAGGAAGACATATCAAGCTCAGCGACAGCTTTTCGGACCTGTTCTTCCTGACATTCCGACAGGTGGTCTGAGGTGGTTTCAATACTTTCCATATTGGTACTGGAGGTCGGCTGACAACATTTGCTTAGAGACAAAAATTTTTTCAGGCTGCTTGTGCTTACTGTGGGTTTGGTGGACATGGCTTTGCTTGCTACTGGCTTCACTGCTTCTTTCCCTTGCTCTTCACCCTCTAGGAACCCTTCCTGTACAACCTCTCGTAGAACAACTTCATCTTCGTCACTAAGAACACTCTCTTCTTTGGTCCTCTCTGGATATTCTTGCTCGAGATCATGCGCTACTAACCGAATGATAAGGTCTTGTTTGTTTTGCACATCTTTTAGAAGCTCCACCCTGGCGAGATCAGGCTTTCTTATATTCTGAAATGAATTTCTGCCAACAGCCTGTAATGGAAGGCACGATGAATCTTAAAAATATATCTCTCAAAAATTTATTTCTCTTTCGATTTTATTGGCATGACTCTGTTTTCATATCATTTCTAGTTTCAGTATGGTAACATTGCCTACAAATACAATTTAGTTATATATTAGCAAAGTATTTAAAGGAAGAAACATGAAAATTGTAAGGAGTATATGGTTTCTATGATTTATTTTATAGGCACAATTATATTAACTTATTGAAAATTATTCACCCAAATAGGGAATGGTTTAATGTACTTCTTTCTTTTGCTTAATTTTCACATTTTGGTGCAAGATAATTTGATTAGTTTCTATTTTTGTTATCTTAAAATTTTTCCTCACAAAAATGATAACATATTTTCTAAGATCCCAGGTGGAGAATCCTAAAGTAATCTAAATGGTATTTTTCATAAATTTGACTAACCTTGATTTAAAATGATTAATAATAGCCCAAACTCTGATGGTCTTACAATTTTTACTCCCTATGCCATTCAATAGGATCCTTTGAGCATATTTTCCCTAAAAGCTTCAAAACGTGAATTTTCATTTCTTCTCATCTCATTAATGTCCCTTCCCATTTTTAAGAATTGAAGCTAGATCAAGGAAGAGACAATAATTAAATCATGGAATTTCCCGATGTCTGTAGCTGTAAACATTGACGTCACTCAAAACAAACCAACTGACAGCTTTCTATTTGATTCTGACTTAGAAGCCGAAAACCACCAGTCATTCTGGGGAAAACATGTGGCTTCCTACTCCCTTAAAGACAGCCACAGAAACTTAAAGGGCGGTTGTAGCTGCTTCCTATGAGGACACTGTGAGTTAGAGGATGCCATAGTCTTTAAAATGGATTTCCGTCAGTAGTTTTTATTTTAACATCCTGTTGTAACACAGTAAGTGGCCTGTTCAGATAATGATGTCTTAAACAAATATTTTCAGTGGAAAGAAAAAGTTAAGAAGAAACTCTTTAAAGTATGAAATCACAATTTTTGACTATTTGTGTTGAGAATAGAAAGAGGTTTTAAAAAGAGTATCTTTCGAAAGGGCTTTGGGCTTTGTTAGTATATGTGTCTGAGCGCACAGTTACCTTTGATACCCAAGGGTCACCGTGATTTGGGATTAAACTCAACAGCTAAATGAAAGCATATCATATATTGGGCTTTCAGACTAATGTTGATGACTTTTGCCGAAAGTAAAAAGGTACTAGTGTAGAACATTACTTTTTAGAGTTTAAATCTTCCGTGTTTGTTGAAGCACCTATTGATGATGATAATACAGGATTGCAGCCTTCAATATAGATGACAACATAAAACACAAAAATCCTCACAACTGGACCAGTCAGTGACATCATGAGAGACAGAGAAGAGATTGAAGTTGCCAAGAGTTTTGTCTCACTTGACTCAATGGTCCAGGCTCATGGAAGCAGCATTGGTAAACCTTCTGCACAAGACCTCCTTAAAGTTGGACAACAAGCATTTCACTTTCAGGTGCCTGATTCAAGCCATTGCATTTTCAATCACCTCAAATGCATGTGAGAGTTGGCCATTGAATTCGACAGGAGAAGAATTGATGCATTTGAATTATGGAGCTAATGAGGGATATTGAAAACACAATGGACTGCCAAGGAATAAACAAATCCATCATGGAAGAAGTACAGTTAGCATGTTCCTTAGAAGCAAAGATGCCAAGACTTTGTCTCATGTACTTGAAGCCTGTTATCAGAAAAGACCAGTTTCTGGAAAAGGACATTGAGCTTGATAACGTGGAGGGACATCAAAAAAGGGTAAAACCCATAGGGTATAGATTGACATGGTGCCTATAACAATATACTTAAGCAGATCAATAATGCTGGGGAATGACACTGGGCAAAATTTCATTCGGTTGTACTTAGGGTTTGTTATGAATGGAAACTAATTTGACAACTCCAACACTCATTTTTATGTTACATTGCAGCTCTCTTGAACACCTTCTGAAATCCTTAATAAGATATTGCTTTTTCTTACTTTCTTTTTTAAAATAATTTTATTGGGGACTCGTACAACTCTTATCACAATCCATACAATGATGGAATCAGGCATATTTGTACATACGTTACCTTCATACTTTTGTAGACATTTACTTTCTTTTATTATTTAATCATTTAACTGGGGGCTCATACAACTCTTATCACAATCCATCCATCCATCCATTGTGTCAAGCACATTTGTACATTTGTTGCCATCATCATTCTCACTGACTTTTCAAATAGGATTATAAACCCACTCAGTTTGGTTTTGCTATCAAGGGTCATGGACCTATATTCCTATTCTTCAAAATAACTTTAGTTCAACCTGTTTGGCTTATAGAAACTAGCATTCGATTTTTAACATGAAAATCAGAGCTGATAAAGGCAAGAATTCATAAGTCATAACATTGTCCTGAAATTGACCAGTGCACTCAATTCTCCAATTAGGCTGGAGAGAGAGCGAGAGAAGAGAGGGGCATCCCACCAGACCTATCTCAGGAAGACTATCAGCGAACAACAGCATCTTCCTGTTGACTCACTTTGTACCATTGTTCTTGACACTCACCTCAAAAGGCTTGACATCCAGTCGTCCTGTTTTATTCAGCGAGGGGCGTCTTTCTTTCTTTGCCTTTTCTTTCTCGGCTAAGCGTGTTGAGGAGTAACTTTTCCCACTCAATGACGCTCTTCTCAGTTCGGCTATGGTATGCCCCGTTGTTTTCAAGCAGTCCATCTTGATCTTCTCAAGTGGTTGCGTTTTCACAGAAAGGACTGCTAAGTGTTCTGAAATAATGGCTGGATCTATACTGATTGGTTTATTCTTAATGTGTGGAACTATTTTAACTGGGAATTCTTCAGTTGAACAGTGATACGAGCCTTCGTTCTCTACCTCAGGAACAATCATAAGAGAATGTGTTTGTGCCTTTTGAACAATTCGATCAGTGTCCAAATCTCGAATGAAATCAGCACTCAAATACTTTGGGCTACTTGTATTTAATGGAAAATTGGAAATGTTATGGACAATCAAATTAGCCACCTTTTGAGGTAAGACTTTGTTTGTATCTCTTATCTCGTGAAAAAGGTTTTCTTGAGAACCAGATTGTTGTAGTACATTACTGTAAACGGAATCAACAACTTGAGAAACCATCTCTGTACTTTGTTGATTTAAAGGATGTTCTTCAGGATCTGCAGCTACAAGGCTAATGTTACTCTTTGAAATTTCTGCTGTGACAGATTTTGTCAGTTGGGATGCGAGTTTATTTAACTCCGGCTTTGAGATATTCGTTTTCTCATTTATTGATGCGCTGGGCACCCCTATTAACTTCGCCAAGAACAAGGCCAGTGTTTCCTCTACAAACAGAGCATCAAGCACAGCACCTTTCCTGGAGAGGGGTTTTTCCTGCGACTTCATTTCATTAATAATTCCAATCACTTTTTCCATAATCTTGACGGCTTCTAGAACCAATTCTGAGTTTGAAAGCTCTTCCTCTACTTGAGGTTGAAATTCTGAGTTAGAAATTTCTTTTACCATTAAACAACCTATTATGTCAGAAAGGACACTACTCTTACTCAGTAAGTCTTTAAATACAGAATTATGTGAGCCAGACAAGTTTAAGACGCGAGTATACACAGAATTAACTACATTTTCAATAGTTGCATTATCAGCACAAGGTATGGTGGGTGATTCCTTGGCTGGACGTGTAAGTTTAATCTGACTTTTGGAGATAAATTCTTGGACTGAATTTAAAATTTTTGAGCTTATGTTTTGCATTTCCATTTCTAGAGACTTGGTTCTTCCTTTGTTCACTTTCGGCAGCTTAGAAAACAGCTTTGATAAAAATTTCACCGTGATGTCTTCTAGTATGCTACAAGACAGCCTGTGAGCATGTGATGTTGGAGGATGGGGGCCATCAGTCGTTTGGACAACTGTTTGGAGGATATCTTCAACTACACAGTCAATTTCTGCACACTGACATGGAGTGAGCTCCCCAGAAAAATAGTTCTGCAACTGATTGCCAGCCACTTCTCGTAACACCAGGTCAACTATGGCGTCCGAAAGGATTCGGCAGCCACTGGTGACACAATTTTGAATAATCTCTTGAGAGCCAAACTGTGGCAAGAGATTATTATAAATAGATTGAACTACTAATTGAGCAATTTCATCATCGTTAGGATGTAAAGATTCTACATATTGTATAATCATATCTTCATCTTTAGCAACTTTCGCCATAACTGTACTAACTAATTTCAGTTGAAGAAAATCCAGTTCTGTGAAAAAATTGTTCTCAGCCGCTTCTGTTTTGGTATTGGAGTCTGTGGGGAAAATTTTATATAAAAGAGAAGAAATTACATCCTCTAAAAATCGATGAGGCAGCATTATTGTATAGGGCGATGATGTTTGGCATTCTTTGTTGGCTGTGTGGGCCACTTTTTGGATCTTTTTGACAACATCCTTAGATTGCAGAGGCAAACACGCAGACGCGGGAACTTCATCACCAAATACCAAGTTCAGCTGTTGATGAAAGATTTCATCTATCACAGCACTGGTTAGCCTTCTTGCTAAAAATTCTCTATCCGTGTTTATGTTCTTACAAATGGAATCTTGAGACTGATATTCCTTCAAAATCTTGCATATGGAAGAGTGAACAACTTTATTGACCAATGCTTTATCAAGTGCTGGCATTTTGTCTATAAAAGGCAGTTTATTGGTAGAGGATTCCTTCGTCGGTTTCTGCCCAGGTGCTATCTTATCCGCAGTTATCATCATGATGCTAGACGATGCTTTATCTGAAGTTGGTTCCTTTTGCTTGGGAGGTACCTTAGGATCTAATGAGACTTTACTTGCAGGTAGGCAAATCTGGTTTTTCTTCTCTGGCCTAAATACTTTAATTTGAGCATCTGAAAACTCCTTTAAGAGAGAATCCATCAATTTCATGGCTGTGTCATAGAGTAAAGCCGGATTTTCACCATCAGTTTCATTTTGGACATGATCATATGTTTGTGCTTCCTGTGGGGATGAAAAGATCAGCTTGTTAATCATTTCCATGATCACATCTTCTAAAAAACTGGCAGGGATGATTCTAGGTTTATTTTCTGGTGAGAACTGAAGACTGTCTTCTTTACCAGCTTCACTCTTCATCTCTTTAATGTGAGCTCTCTCTTCCTCTCTTTCTTTGGCAGGGACATTTTTAATAATTGAGGAGGATAAAGCTCTTGTTGAAACAGACTGTACGGAATCCTTACCAAACTCTTGAGTTATATGTAATGCTTTATCACCTGGGGAACTTTGGGATTTCAGATCATTTTCTTGTTCTTGAGAATATAATTCCAATACATTTTCATAAATATTTTCAGTGACATTTTGAACGCTTTCGCCATCCACGTAGTGCTCATCATTTGTAACAGCTTGAATGGCAACGTCTCTCCTCCCCTCACTGCCTAGCTTTTGGGTAAGTATGTTTTCTATCGTGATCTCCTTGTTTTTTGCATTGAATATGAAAGAAGGCATTTTAGGAGGCCTGCCATCATTTTGTGATAACCTTTCTCTCGTTTTGTTGCTCTTCTTTTCATGGTCTGTTTCAAAATCTGACCTTGGCACACTCATATCCACTTGTGTGACATCAGTAGCTACTATAAAATGTGTCCGTATCTCACCACCGGGACCTTCTTCCACCTTTGCGGCTGCTGGGCTTTTGCTCCCCGTTTCCTTGTCATCAGCTGTTACAAGTAAACCTGGCTGTCGAGTCGCCTCACCTTCCCTAATGCTAGAAGGATAAGGCACTTTTGGCAAAAGGCTTTCTTCCATTGCAGTTTCCATTTTACCTTTATGCTCGTTTATCTGACTTGCCACACCTGGCACCATGTTGCTTTTCAGAATGCTATTTACAGAGTTAAGTGTTGGATCAATGACAGCCTTTTGCATGGATTTCTCCTCTGTGATGGGGATTTTCTCTCTGCACACTTCCTCTCTCTCTGTTTCAGTAGTGTCCTCTGTATTTTTCTGGTCTAAGGCTGGAGTGGTGTGTTTATGTGACTCTTCTGGTAAAGTAAGCTGGTTCCCTTCTAAGCATCTGTATGCCTGTATGGCAGTGTCTTGTGGTAGGTGTTGAACTCTTTGGGTGATATTATCTGGATTTAGAAATGAAAAAAAGGTGGAAAACCAATCCCCTGAAAAAAGTGGCTGAATCTTGAAGGCCGAGATCGCCTTCTGAACTAGAGAAGCAATGCTTTCTATAAAACTATGGCTCTTGTCATCTTTCTGAATGTCGCTAGATCCGTATTTTCCTATGAACTGATCATACACAAAATTGGATATAGTATCAATGGTCTCTTTAGCAATTGGTGGGAAAGAAAAGATTTTTTCTGCATTTGGTAGAACTTTAATATCACATTTACTAAATTCCTCGATCAGAGAATTTGCAAATTCTATGGCCAAACTTACAATGTCTGACTCCGGCATTTCTTTTTCCTTAGCATCGTCAGCAACACTTTGAAGAGAATAAAATTTGCGCACAAGGTCAACAATTACATCTTCCAAAAATGTAGCTGAGTACAGGGAAGGTTGTGATTTTGCTTTATCAGATTTAGCAAGTGGAGAAACATGGCCACAGTCAGTCAAGTCACTGGCAGATGATTCCTCATCAGATAAAAATGGCTTTAAATGATGATCCATGATCTCTTTAATAATCAAGCCAGCGATTTTACTGAGAAACGAACCTCCTATTTTACGTGCATCCTTCTTCACTTCAGCTTGGAATTCGGACTTCTTCAAAATGTTGTTACATATGGAGTCAACCAAATTTTCAATCACTTCTACTTGCATAGTTTCCGCATTCTCCTCTGCTGTGGCAAGTCGGATCTCATGTTCAAAGATTTCCTTTATTATTTCGTCGGTCAATTTGGTGGCTGCATTTACAAATTCACAATCTGATGGCCCCTCTTTGTCTTTTAGCTCATTTGTTAGGTCTGTTAATGGGAACATATGCATTAGAAGCTTATAGATCATGTCTCGTAGAAGGGAATGTGGCAGCACAGTAACGAAGGATGGCCCGGCCTCGCTATCCTGGAGGAGGGTGTGCAGCACTTTTTTGATGATGTTGTCTGCTTTGGGGAAAGAATAGGAAGAATATGCTAAGTCTCCTGAAACTAAGGTCTGCATCTGGTAATCATAAATTTCTCCCAAGAGGAAGTGATATATTTTCCTTCCAAAACCCATAGTGTCACTTTGTATCGCCTTATGTACTTGAATCAGAGTCTTATATTCATCTAATATTTTTTCATAAATCAAGTTGACCATATTTTGAGCCATTTCTTTATATCCTTCTGTAAAACAGAGATTTTCATCCACGTCATCTACAAGCAAAATCTCCGATGTGGTGAACTCCAGAACAATCGATTCTACTAATGTTGTAACAGTGCCAACAGTCTTGGCTTTTGCTTTATCTGGGTTTTCAGCAGCCAAGACATCATGTGGAAATGCATAAAGGATTTTGCATAAAAGCTCGGAAATTACTTCTTCCAAAAAGACAGCTGAGTTCACAATGGAAGACAATTCTCTCTGTTTGGAATCGATTGCTTTCTGTTTGTAAGTTTGATCACCTGCAGCTGAAAGGGGAGTTTTGTCGGCAGATACAAATGACTGGAGGTGGTGATTAAAGATTTCTTTTATTATAAAACTTGCTATTTTGGACGCAGATATGTCGCTTATGCCTTTTTTATCTTTTGTAAGAGACTGGTATAGATCTGAATATGAAAGATCCCCATAAATGGAATCAATCATAGACTGGATATCATTTTCAGAAATCATGCTTTGTTTTTCACCACCATGTTTAATGATACATATTGCATGTTTTGAAATAATTGACATAATTTCATTTATCAGTTTCATGACTGTGTTACTTAAGTCTGACTGACTAGTAACTGAATTATCCATACTAGATGCCAATGAACTTATCTGAGATATAAGCTGAGTGACTATTTGTTTCAAATGATTATGTGATAACATAGTCGTATATGTTGTTGAAGATTGTTTTCGGAGTCTTGACTTCCTAATATCATACTTAACTCTGTTTATCAAAGTATCAGCACTGAGTTTGGAATGTAAATGATAAGGCAGTTTTGCTACAATATCTGGATGAATCTGGAAATCAAAGATTTCAGTCAGGATATTTCCAGTTATCTTCACAGCCAGTGCCTTTGTGTCAGTTAGAAAACCTTTACTGGACATGAGTTCCATTTCATATTCTTGCAAAACTTTGCTGTAAACTGTGTCGACAATTTTTACCACTGCATCTTTGTCTACTGGAGGCAAAGCCAACAGATCCTCAGCATTTTCTATGATGCTGACTTGGGCATTTGAGAATTCCTTGATTATCAAAGGTATTAGTTGGTTAGCTCTTTCCAATAATTCGTCTTCTAAGTCTCGTACAGATTTTGATTGCACAATCCCTAACAACCTGTGGAATACTTTGCTTAAAACCCCCGAGATTACATCTTCCAGAAATCGTGAGGAATAGACACTGGAGTAAAATAACTGTCTTCTCTCATCATCAGAATAAGTCCATGATGCAGCCGGTGTGACTCCTCCGTCCACAAATGCCTGAAGATGTTGTTGACAGATACTTTTAATAATAAAGCCTGCTATTTTATCAATGAAAACATCATTACCATTGGTGATGTTTTGCCCAATTGAATCTGGAGATGCAGAGTTTTGGGAAATATTTTTGAATACCGAGTCAACGAGATTCTGAACATCACTCTCTGAATAAACGGAGCTAGTTTCGTCTTCTTCTTTCGAAAATCGAATTTCATGTTGGGAAATTTTCATCCTAATGTCACTGATTAGATTTGAAGCAACTTCATTGAAATTCACTGCTGATCTCTCTTTTGGAGTTTCTTTGTTTGGAATCATGCTATACGTGGAAGGAAAAATTCTTGATAACAGTACTCTGATCATGTCCTCTAAGAACGTGTATGGAAGTAAGGTGTTATATGGAGATAAACCCTGGCCTGGCTTGGTAGATTTACAGATGCTACTTAGAATGTCCTGAGCAATGTTCTCCGCCATTGAAGTGGAATAGGGAGAATCTGGCAAGTCCCCGGATAAAAGGGGATGAAGGAGATAATCTGAAAGAGCAGCTACAATTAAGTTGGCAATATTGTCCACAAAAATATCATTGTCTTTTAATCCCTTGACATTATCAGGATCTAGCTCATGCTGTTTTACAACATTTCTGTAAACGGATGTGACTAATTTATCTACAGTATCTGTATCTACAGATGGGCGAGATGGCTCTTTATCATCATACATGGTGTTAATTTTTGCTTTGTCAAAATGGTCATTTATTGAGTTTACTATCTTCTGGGTCATTTTTTCCAGGTCGACTTCAGGACGAGACTTTGAAATGAAGATCTTAGATAAAAGTCTGCCAACGATTTCCTCTACAAATGCATCAGGGTAAGGAGCTAAGGGTGGCGGCTTTGGGGCTCCCTGCGCCTCTGTGACATCAAGGAGAACGTTTTTAACCATGTTAGATATTTCATCCAATGGGGTCTGAGGACGTGGCAAACTCTCTTCACTCAAAAAGGGTTGAAGATGATTTTCAATAATTTCCTGGATAATACAACCGGCTATCCTGTCAGCTATCACTGGGCTTTGGTGTATTAGACTTTTCTGGATTGAAACAAGAGAGTCAGACATTTGCAAAACATTACTGTAAACGGAATCCACCATCTTCTGAAGATTGTTTCTGGGATGCAGACAGTGATTATCATATAAAGTTAGCCAAATTTTATGTTTGGAGATGGCCGACAGAACCTTACTGATTATGCAGTTGGACATTTTGTTAACATCTGAACTCATTAAGTATTCCTTTCCTAAAGAGAAAGACTCGCTGGCTGGAGGAACAAGCTGAACTAAGAGCTTTCTGATAACGTCTTCTAATTGTGAGTGCGAAAGGAGGGTGCTGTAGTCTGTCGAAAACCGACGCTGAGAAGTAAACTCTTTCAGGCGACTCTGAAGTTTTTGCAATATGATGTCAGCTTCCAGAGGGTGAAACGCATTAAGCTTCAAATTCCCTTTAAGATAAGGTGGGAGTTGGTAGTCTAAAATTTCTAGCAGTATGCCATTAGTTATTTGTTCTGCTATTGAAGTATCATCATTTGCCAGAGCTTCAGAACAGCTCGCTTTCAATTTATAGTGCTGTAAAATGTCATTATAAATCGTGTCAACAATCTTACCAACAGTATCATTATCGGTTGGTGGAAAACACAGCCTTTCTTCAGCATTCCGTAAAACAGTGACCTGTGAATTATTAAACTCATTCACCACAGACTTGACCAAGAAGGCATTCCTTTCGTTGAGGGCGGCCTCAGTAATGTTTTCATTTGTTCCCAACAATGAGGTTGAGAGATTACAAAAGAGTTGTAAAATTATTTCCTCCAAAAATGTGGCTGAATAAACCTTCACATTTTTGCCTCCTGAATGTAGCACATTATCGATGGCCGTTGTGGTCACTTTTTTTCCTCCCTGTCTTATTAAAGGAGACGCAGGGGATCTTACTGGATACTGTTTGCTGAATGGTGCTTGTATTTTAGGTGTAACCGTATTGGAATTATTCAGGGGGGTTCTCAAAGGTTTCTTGTCAAAACTCACGAATCCTATTGAGTCACGATCTTGTAATTCGGTGAATTTTGGATTTGGGGCTTTGGGGAAACTAGACTGTTCTATTCTTGCTCCATACTTTTGGTGCATGTTTGCAAAAGGTGAACTTTCAGAGGCATGTTGACTACCATGAGATAGTTTATCCATCAATGATTTAACCAAGCTGTGGGAAAGAACAGTAAGCATAGAGTCTGATGACAGAGAATCTTGATCTATTTCCGCCAAATTTTCCAAAAAGTCTGACATGTAATCTTCCTGGAATGGTTGACGGTTCGATGCCCCCTGGCAATGAACTTCTTCACCTTCTACACTTTCAAACATTTTAAAGAGTTGACATCTTTCTGCTTCATCAGAAAAAGGGCCACTACTATCAAGGCAGCCAGCGCCTGTGTATTTTTCCAAAAGTGTTCTAATAAGTTTCTCACATATGACATTAAGAAGAAACACTGACTTTGGTGAGAGCCCCAGGTTATTTCCATGTGCGCTGTTGTCTTCCTGATTGTTTGGGCATGGGAAACTGGCCACTTTACCCAAATGCGCAGACACATCTGGGCAATCTTCGGGCAAAAATGTATCCAAAAGAATATTAAACACTTTCCTGACTACGTCTTTGGATTCATGAGTTTTTAGGCTACCAACCAGACTGTCTAACTTACATGCCAGATCGTTTAAATTGTTTTTTTGAATGAATTGATCGATTTGATCCGGTAACTTCGAGTCGGTGGCCTCAGTCTGTCTTTTCGTGCCATTGACTTTGTTGCAGGTGGCCGTGTTTGGATTACTGAGCATTGAAAATGAATTGTTTCTTCCATTGCTTTGAGGGCAACCATTTATTCCTATCTCTTTGGACAATATATGAATCACTCCTATTAAGAGGTCCTGAAAGAGATCGTCAAAATCCGTAGCAGTAACTCCGGGGCAGTAAGTATATTTTGTTTGTCTAGAAGTCATTTGCTGTGTAATTTCAGCCATGATAATATTACTATTAGATAGAATTTGAATAATGATTTCAGTAATGCTTAAAGCAAGTTCTGTAATAGGAATTGACCTGCTTTCAAACACATGGGAATGAATCGAAATAATCTTGTTAAATGCAACTTGGCTTTCCCACGCTATGACACTTTCTGTATCCTCTTCGAGATCTTCAAAAACTCGTGAAACCGTTTGCAAAATGACCAGCTCTGTAAGTTGTTCACAAAATTGACCAAGTGAAGAATTATTGTGTATGTTTCTTATAGGCTGTTTTGATTCATATTTTTTCCTTGACGACGTAGAAACAATAGAGATCATTTCTTCACTGGAAACTTAAAAAAGAACATATTGCTATTTTTAGTACACAGCATGAGAATTTGAATATATTGGTAACTATTAATATTTAAAATTTACCTTGGGAACATCTCTAAGAAAAGTAAAATCTAATAAAGTTAGGAATTGAGTTTCCATGAAATACTTATTTTACATGTTATGAAATCTATATTTTGGCTTGGAAATGGAGGAAATAGTGCCAAATCACTCAAATATATTGCCTCAATTTATGGCTCGATGAGATGTTTATGCACTAAAAATGCAGAAATCCTGTGTTAGAGAATAATTTCTAGGATTGGTGTTACATCCTAGCATGCCTCCAGTGATTTATAGATTCTTCATATAATTATTATTTTTTAAAACCTCTTAAGTCAAAATATTTAATTTTATACATTACTTTTAGGAAGCAAGGGAGTTGTGTTATATTATCAATCTGACTAAAATAAAAATATGGTAACTCTAGAAAGATTGAAAATGAACAGCAGAATGGTTGTAGTACTTTAATATCCACATCATAAGCCTATTTCTATCAAGTCGATTCTGACTCACAACTGTATCCTTTTATCTTGTCATAAATATGGTGGTGTATTGGGTTACACATGGGCTACTAACCAGAAACTAAGGACTGACTAAAAGATTAGTTAAGAAATTAGTCAAAAGGATTACCTTTGGACTACCTTTGGACTTGTTTTCATATATTTCATGTAATAGCATTTTCTTTAAAAGTTATGAAAATTTAGGTAACTGCAATTATTAATATGTTAAAATGATTTTTAAACCACTTATAGAAAGATTTATTCCAACCTGGATGTAGAATTCTATCACTTATCTGCCTTTTTTTTGTGACTTGTGTGTGGCTGTGATGCTGGAAGTTATGTCACTGGTATTTCAAATGCCAGCAGGGTCACCCAAAGTGAGAATATTTCAGTGCATCTTGCAAAGAGTAGACATCCAAGATGGACTGGCTCCCTACTTTGAAGGACAAAAGCCCCAACTGCTGAGAACCTTATGTATAACTTCCAAACATTGTCTGATCCTGAAAGCCCAAACAAAGGAAGCAGAAGGCAGGCCCCTCAGGTTGGAAGGGCACCCAAAACGTGACTGAGGAGGAGCAGATTTCCTGGAGGGAAGTCGCCCATGGTGATGTGAGGTGGGAAAGCCTATGGAAGTGGAGCCTTCAGGTGCTTCATTGGTGGATGGGGCAAAATTCAACGTAAAGAGAAACAGCTGCACAGGCTTCTAATGATCAGAACTAAATGCATAATGATCATTATGCATTTAGAAAAATAGGAAGTGGTCAGATATGAAATGGAATGCATAAAGATCAATACCCTAGGTATTAGTGAGCTTAAATGGACTCACATAAGCCATTTTGAATCAGGAAATCATATGGTTTCCTATACTGGGGATTCCACAATCGAGAGAAATAGGATGACATTTATTGTCAAAAAGGACATTGCAAAATCAATCACGAGATATAATGCTGTTGGGGATAGGGTTATCTTTATCTGCTTTCAAGGAAGTCCAATCAATACAGCTATAATTCAACTTTATGCACCAACCGCAAAAGCTAATGATGAAGAAATTGAAGCATTCTAGCAATGACTTCAGTCATAAAATGATAAAAGATGCTATCAAGATGCATTTATAATTGTTGGTGATTGGAATGCAAAAGTTGGAAACAAATAGGAAGGAACAATAATTGGAGACTTGGTGATAGAAACGAAGCTGGAGATCACATGATAGAATTTTGCAAAACCAACAACTTATTCATAACAAACACCTCTTGCTAAAACCAGACCAGGGGCCAATTGTGGAACAGACTATCAATTAGTTCTTATATGAGTTCAAGATAAAATGGAGGAAAATTTTAAAAGTCCATGAGAACCAAAATATGACCTGAAGTCTATCCCACCTGAATTTTGAGAACATCTCAACAATAGATTTGGTGCATTTTTCTCTAATGACAGAAGACTTTACTAGCTTGGAGAGGGGGGTGGGGAGGGGGATGACACCGAGATCAAAGTGGATAACAGAAGAAACTGACTCGGCACTTAATGATAGAGCAGCTAAAACAAATGGAAGAAAGGATGAAGTCTAAGAACTGAATAGCAAAATTCAAAAGGCAGCTTGAAACGACAGAGCCAAATTGTATAGTGAAATGTGCAAAGATTTAAGTTTGGAAAACATGAAAGGAGAAAAAATGCTCAGCTTATCTTAAACAGAAAGAACTGAAGAAAAATATTCAAGTCTCAAGTTCAATCTTCTCTGGGCAAAATATTGTACGATGCAGGAAACCGAATGAGAAAATGACAGAATACACCGAACCACTGTTCCAAAAGGAACTCGTAGACATCCCACCACTTCAGGAGATTGCCTATGAGCAAGAATCAATGGTGCTGAAGGAAGAATGCAAATGGCAGTGAATGCATTAGCCAAAATCACGACTCCAGGAATTGATGGACTACCCAATGAAATGTTTCAACAAGCCAAAGAAGCACAGTGAACCTTTACTCGTTCATGCCAGAAAATGTGGAAGACAGGCATGTGGCCAGTTGTAAGCCATCCATATTTGTGGCCATCCCAAAGGAAAGGTGCCCCAGTGCAATGTTCAGAATATAGACGAGTATCATTGATGTCTCACACAAGTTAAAGTTTGCTTATACATCCAACAATGATGGCAGCAGTACAGGGAATTCCCGAGGTCCAGGCTGGATTCAGAAGAGGATGTGGAACAAGGGATAGATCATTGAGGATGCTAGATGAATCTTGGCTGAAAACAGAGAATACCAAACAGATTTTAATTGCATTTCATTGACTATTTTAATTGCATTCCATAAACTATGGATAACCCTGAGAATATGAATTCCAGAAAACATTATGTACACAAGAACCTGTACCTGGATCAAGAAGTAGTTGTGGGGTCAAGAAAGATATGTATCAAGATTGTATGCTGTCACCATAATTATCCAATCTGTATGCTGCATCCAAGAGAAGTTAGAATATATGAAGAAGAGTGTGGCATCAGGATTGGAGGAAGGCTTATTGACTACCTGAAATATGCAGATGACCCAACTTGGCTTGGTGAAAGTGAGGGGGACTTGAAGCATTTGCTGATGAAGCTCAAGGATTCCAATCTTTCGTATGGGTTACAACTCAATGTAAAGAAGAACAAAATCCTCACACAAGTGCACCAATGTATAGCTTCATGATAATGGAGGAAGGGTCGCACTTGAGAATGAGTTCGTCTAGCTTGGAGTCACAATCAGCGCTCATAGAATCAGCGCTGAAGAGATCAAAAGACAGTTCATTAGGTAAATCTGCTGCGCAAGGCTTTCTTAGAATATTGAGCAACAAGGATGTTGCTTTGAGAATTTAGGTGCATCTGACTGAAGCCATGATACTTTTATTGGCCTCATATGAATGTCAAGGTCGGACTTTGAATAAGGAAGACAGGGGAAGAATCCATACACTTGAATTGTGGTGCTGGAGAAAAATAATGGAAATACCATAGACTGCTAAAAGGACAAACGGATCTGTGTTGGAAGAAGTAAGGCCGGAGTGCTCCTTAGAGGCAAGGATGGCGAGACTTTGTTTTACAAACTTTGGGCAAATTGTCAGGAGAGACAAGTCCTTGGAAAATGACATCTTGCTTGGTAAAGGGGTTGGGTAGCAAAGGAAGGATAAGCCCTCAACCAGATGGGTAGACCCTGTGGGAGCATCGTTTGGCTCATGTATAGGAACAATTGTGAATATGGCACAGGATAGTGCAGTGTTTCATGGTATTGTGCATCGAGTAGCTATTGGCTGGGCATAACTCAATGGCATCTAACAACAATCATAGCAGGATGTGGAATGATATAAGGCTTTGTGGAAATCGGGGATTGTAAGCTCGTCTTCTAAGACTAGTTTGCATTTAGTCATGCATAGGCGAAGAGGGTAAGAAGAAGTTTGTTCTAAGTGAAAAAGAGCAAAAGTGCTGAAGGATTATGGAGATGGCCGAGAATACAAAATAGATTTGATTTTGTGAAAGAGACAATTACCAATGGAGGAAAAACATGGATCACTTGCTATTGTGCTGTTTGACTGTGCCAGTGGACTGTGATTTATCATCTTGTGGCAGCAGTGACTCAGATGTTTTCACTGAAATCTAAGGAAGATAAAAAACCTCCTTGTACAGGTGATGGGAATAGGTAGTAAATGTTCTCCTAAATAATCAGTGTGCGATGTATCTGGACCAGCAATGCTGCAACCCACTGAAAATAGTGATACATTTATAAATAATAAAATAAACGAATGACAAATAATATATAAAAATTATAAAATAACTCGTCATCCAGTTTAAATCACTACATTGTTTATTGTTACGCTGAATTTTATGAAATTAGAATAATCAGTCTTTTAATAATAAAGACAAATCAGTATTTCCTGGGAAAATGATGCAAATGATCTTGTTTCAGAGTGGGTTTAGAGTATTAATGCCTAAAAGGAATTAAATCTGAATCATGGCATATCACATTCTTATAAAATGTGAGTGATGGAGAGTTGAGTTTTGACTTTAAAAAGAAGTTTAATTGATAACTTGCAATTATTTAACCATAAAAGCATAGATTATATTGTCTTAAGTAGTAACACAACAACAACATAATATTGAAGGAACTCAAACTCCATGTTCAAACAAATCCATTTTCTCTCATCTGCAGATATGGAAAAACTAGGCATCACACCTCCCTCTTCTAGTTCAAACCATATAAACATTCAACTTCTTGAGTTTATTTTTTGTTTAGTTTTGTTGGTTTGCTTTTTATATCCTGACAAATTAAAAAGTAACAAAGGCATAAACCAAGGCCATCTTCAGAAACATACTGAGTACAGTGCCTCGGAGAGAAGGTACATTTTTTATTCTTAATCATTGACTTTCATCCCCTAAGTATTTCCCTCTTCGTTTTATGGGGGTTATCTAGTTCTTACCTATAGTTTCAACGTTCTTGAAATGTGTGATCACAGACCTGGTGACGTGTCTTGCTATCAAATAAATTTCATTTGGACCAAGTTCATGATCAGCAAAAGCAATGACTTCAAGGTCTTCCAGAGATTTCATTCTCTTTATCTTCACGGAATTTTGTCCCCATTTTTGCAATAAAGGGAAATCTCTGCTGGCTTTAGACTTTTCGTAGTCCTCTTCCACCATGCAGTTAATTTTTTTATCCCACATTCTAAGCAAATTTTCCTCCTCATTTGTTTCTTCCTCCGGTATTCCAGACAAAGGGCTTTGATGAGACATGAAAAATGGTTTAATTGTTTCCATGCTTTCCTCAGTGTGTGGTTGACTTGGAAAGCCATAGCTTGACAGGACAGTGTTGACAATGTTTTCGGCAGCTAAGCATATTTTGAGTGGAGAAACGCTTGTCTCAATTTGTGTTGACTCCTCAGCTGGTTGTAGGTTTTTATAATGAAATGCTCCTGGACTTCCACTCTTCTCTTTTTCGATGAAAGACATGGCTTGCTGTAGTGCTGTCTCTGTAGATTCGTTTGCTTTCTTAAAGAGCTTATTTAAGACACTGTCTCCGGGGACGACTGCGTTCTTTCCTCTCATGGCTTGATCGTAATAGACATAGCTGTGGCTTTGTTCTGTGTTTCTAGAGAGCGATACTGTTGTATTTGAGTCAAGCTTTCCCACTAACTCTGAGCTTTGAATTGTGTTTCCAACATATCTGACATATGTGGGTTGATTCGATGGCGGCCTATGCTTTTTCTTCTTATCATCTTCTGAATAAAACTCCACGCCAGGTGCACTGACCTGTGGAGGGTTGCTCCTGGAACTAGTCCCCTCTAAATCTGATGCGGACATTTGAAGATTTCTTGACAATTCAACCTGATTAACAATGTAGACATTATTGACCCCTTGGAACGTATTTTCCTTTGGAAGATATTCTATCAAAGACCGGTTGAAATGTGCGCATCGGTCTATCAGTGTGCCAATGATTTCGCTTGCTATAATGTTCTCTTTCAGTGAACTATCCGAAGCTGGTTCTTCTTCACTTATTTCTTTGTCTAGCTTGTTCTTAATTATACCAAGCATGTCACTGATAATATTAGTAGCATATGTAAGTAATTCTGAGTGGAATACATGAACCTGTAGAAAAATATTCTCCACGTTTTCCTTTGAAATAACAGCAGCTGACTTAGGTTCATCAGAAAATTTTCCCACTGGTTGTAATTTGGGCCACATCTTTTTGCTTAATAGTCTCTGTTGGACAGGAAAAAAGCTTTCTATTGGCATTTTCACTATTTCAGAAAATTCATATTTAGAGATATGTTTAAATTGCAAGTCCACAAATGACTCTAACATGTTTAAAACCCTTTCCGCAATCTCTCGAACAACTCGATGGCTACAGTCCAAAGAATTTCGGTCTCGAGACATGAGGTTTTCAATCGCCACATTGCCAGTTACGTGTTTCACCTTAACCCCGATGTGTTCTTTCCCGCTGGCTCGAGTGTCTTTACACTCGGAGATGGACAGCTGGGTCAAGAAGCACATCTGTAATTTTTCAAACAGCATTTCAACAATTTCTCTTGCAAACATATTAATTTGTGCTTTGAAATCTACAGTTCTCTTAGAAGTGTCTTGAGAATGGCTGTTGAACCTGCTTTCACTAGCCTCAAGAGGTGGCAAATTTAAAAGCGAAACAGAATACTCTAATTCTTTTGCTTTTATCGAAATTTCAGTTAAAATTGTCTCAGCCACCATCAGTAGCTGAAACGTTTCATTATCTGGGTCGTTTGATTCTATCTGCCATTTATCAAACATTTTTTTAAATATGCCTTCTTTCGGGAAAATCTGTTCCAGCTGAGAAGACACGTTCTCTAAGAAGAAGCACGCCTGCGGTTTGCTACGGAAGTCTGCGCCTAAACTCTCTCGCGGACGTTTGAGATCATCCAGATGTGAAGCTTTGATCGGACGAGTCCAATGCTGGTTATTGGTGGCGTATAATCCCTGCAAAACAGCACTGACTATTCCCCTTGCTTCCGTGATTTGCTCTAACGGCAAAGCTTGTATATTTACTGTTGCTTGATCTTGCTTGAACTTTTCAAATTCTTTCACAATTGCTTCTAGAATGCTACATATTATATTTTGGGAGTAGCCTTTTAATTCTGAAGTTGGTAATTTTATTTCTAGTATGTTTTTGGCATCTCCTGTTGACAGGCTATGTGGTAATCCAAGGACCGTCTTGGCTCGACCGCATCTTGGAGTGTTGTCTCCAGGAGGGAGCTTTGTCTTATTCTTGACCTTAGCTCCACTAGGTCTTGGGTGTGACTTTATTCTAAATTTCGATAGAGAGGTCATTTTTGCTCTTGCTTTTAAATTCGCTTTAAGATCTGGTTTGGGGCCATCTTTAGGACTAACTTTGTAGCTGTGTAATCTTTGAGAGTACATGCCATTAGAACAAGCTTCCAGGGACGTGCTATCTCCTAGATGCTGTGAAGCAAAAGTTTTGATCTTATTGAGAACCATTTGGAATAAATCTTTTCCCACTTGCAGGGCATTACCTTGCAAAAAAGGATTTTCCAGAAAGGAGACATCTTGACTGCTCTCACGAGGTCCCATCGGCCGCATACCGTATCTAGGGAGAACACTCCCCTGGCCGGCTTGTCTAGTTCGCCCAAAGCATGACGGTTTCGGTGGTACTCCATAACTGGGCTCAGGTGCTGCTCCCCATTTAGAGCTTTCCCGTAAGCACTTCACAACTACCGCATGTATTTCTTCCAAAACACATTCAACTATGTCCGTTGCTACTCTGTTAATACTTGATTGGAAAGAGTTTTTTTGAGTCGCGTCTGATGTTTGAACTTTAGAATTAGATTCGAGGTTGAGGGTTTCTTTGTTTGGGGACAAGCGGCCTTTGGCTTTCATGACTCTTTGAGACACCTTCTTTAATACTTCTTCGACAACAATGATCAATTCCGTTTTCTCTGTCTTTCTTGGTTCTTCATTTCTCATAAATATTTCTTCCAAAACCGTTCTCTGGCTTTCCTCTTCCGATGGTCTCTGCTGTTTCCCTACTAGGTGAGCTGGAAATGGAGATAATTCAGACTGAGTGTCCTTCTTTTGTCCCCACTGGATTTCATTCGACATAGTTAGTTGTGAGGCCAACTTAGTGTTCTTTTTTGAGTAAAAACAAGTTTCCTTTGCTGATCTTTTGTTATGTATAATCTTTAATATACTGTTGACAACTTCACTCACAATAATGTTTTCTTGTAATGAAATCCTGTTTGGATATGAACACGTCCTTTGGATTTCTAGATCCACATCATTTTTAATAAGCTTCAAAATAACACTGGCAATGATGTCAGCATATTCCTTCAGGCAAGCTTGTGACAGATGAATTGTGGGCCCAAGGTTTTCTCTGTAACTGGCAAATGTGGAATCTGTGAACTGCTGGCTAAAAATGGTTCCACCTGATTCCACCTGGCTCGACTCACAAAAGTCTCTGTCATCTTGTTTGCAATTTTCCAGTTCTGGGCTAACAACTAACTTTTCTTTTGGCTGGAAAGCACGAGGAATTAAAGAGTCTATTCTATCTGTGGCAAAAGATTCCAGACTATTGAAGATAATTTTCGTAATGAAGTTAGCGTTTTCTGCACATGGGTCGGGGGCAAGGTGACTGCTCTCTTCTTTCTCAGCTACAGTTATCTTATTATCCACAGCACAGGATGACTTAGCATTTCCTGAAAATAGAACATTTTCTGTATTTATTTCCTGTGTAGTGTCTGGAATGACATGCGGGCGACACCCCACATTTGGAGGCGTGTTGCAAAGAGTTAGGGATGATCTTTCAGGAGTAGAGGCCTCTGCATGTATGCCAAGCATCGCAACAGCACGACTGAGATGATTAAGGACAATATCCACTATATCATTTGATATCCTAATAACATCAGATTTAGGAACTGAAAGTTTTGGCCTAGCTTTATTTGAACTCTCAGTGAACATTTCAGAATTTGTTTCTGAATATCTGCCATCAATATTACATTTCAAAAGAGATATGGCAAGGGTGAGATTATTTTGATCCAGTGTCTTTTCATAAATATCACTTAGGATGTTTTCTATAGTAACCTGCAGTTGGAATTTAAGTATTTTTCGATACTCAGCTTTATTGAACAACTTCTCCATAATACTTTCTTGCTGATAGGAATCAATTTCCTTCTTAGAATTGATTTGTTCATACCTGCTTTTCGAAGATACAATATCTAACACTGTGTTAACAACTTGACTTGCGATACTTTCAGAAACGATGATCTGATGTGTTAAGACAGGGCTTTCCACTTCTTTATCTAACTCATGTTTGAGTCCTTGCAATATTTTCCGGGCCACTTCTGTGGCATAATTGTTTAATTTAGACAAAGGGAGTTCGCACACGGTGAGGGCTTTTCCTGTCCCAATTTGATCCACTGAGGAAGAGAAAAAGCTCTCGTCATAACAGGGGTCCTTGGTCGGTATCACTTGGCTGAATACGTCCTTATCTTGCTGCATAGGTAGAACGGTAAAACTAAGTTGGGAACAGAAAAGAGATTTTACTTTGGAAGTAGCAAACGTTTCTAAATTTGTTAATACTGCCTGTATAATCTCTTCAATCACATTTACTTTGGCGTCCCCATCAACGCCGAACCCAGTGCGTGGATGAAGAGCGCCTGGATTTCCCTCCAGCACGGTAACGGAAGGCTTTCCCCCACTTGTGTGCTCGTGAAAAGAGACGTTTGCTGAAAAGGTGATCGTTCTAAACCTCTTTTTACTTGCATTTCTCTCTGATAAAGCAGCTGAGTAAAGCTTATGAAACACAGTCCTGATAACGTCATCAGTCACACTGGTTACGTCTGCTTCCGACACCAAAGAATCCATCATCTCAACGGTGGCTTGGCCGGAAGTTTGAGGCACTGTTTCGTCAACATTGTGCAAAATGCTACTTAAAGGAGACTGGGGGAAAGGAAGCCTGTTTACTTGATTGAGGAAAGCATTGTGAAATATTTCATTCAAAATATTTTTTATAATAGGCACAATGGGAGATGTCTGTGGTTCTCTGAGTTCCACTTCGATTTTGCTCAAGGCTTTCTCCAGAGCCCGCTGCTTAAGAGAATCGGATTCGCTCTCGCCCACCGGTGGTGGTCTGGCTTCGCTGCCTTCATTCTCCTTCCGCTCGGCGTCCTCTAGAAAGGAGTCGGGCTCAGCTCCCCCAGGAAGGTAATTCCCATAGGTTGGCCTGTATCGATAAGTTCCCATTCCTTTATCTTCTTCAGATTCAATTTCATTTTGAAAGATGTCTGAGGATACTGCGTCTAAAATCAGGTCAATTGTTTCGGTGATTATCTGCTTCTCGGGCGATGGCCTTTTGACATCTGCCCTCAGATCTAAGGAGCTCCCGTTTAATTCTGTTTGTATAGCCTTCAGAAGTGCGTTCGATAAGTTCTTTGCGTGTATGAATAAGGCCGACTGCAGCAGCTCTTCATCTACGTCTGTGGAAACGCTGGCGTCCTCACCGCCCCAGTCCATCGTATCGGTGTTTTTATTTCCACCATTAGCAGTTCCCAGAGTTTCCAAATTTCCATTGGCAAATCTTTCCAGGTTATCAAAGACCATGTTAAGAATATCTGAAGCCACAGCTTTCAGCTTTTTGGGATTTCCTTCTCCTGTGAGGCCCGCTTTGGAAGCAACAGAATCAGGTTTTGCCCTACATTTAGGCGTCTCTTTGTTACCTTTCTGAAACATCCCGGACACCAGTTGGGAGATAATGTCCGTGCACTTGGCCATTTCCTCAGTAATCGAAGAAAACGAAGAGCTGTCGATATCAAGACACTCCGAGACAGTTTTAAGTCCAGAGGCTACAAAATTGTCTGTGTCCATATCACATAATTTTGCAATGATAGATTCCAGAATTGTCTTGGAAATAAGCTGAATATTAGAGTGTAGCTCGTGGGTTGCGGGCGGAGTCTCCTCAGGCTTCTCTCTGTTGTTCTTACTGCATGAGAGGTGGGCATGCGCACGGGCCCCCAGCAGCTTGCATAGCATTTCGTAGAGGGTTTCTCCGATGCTGTCCAACACTTGCAGCCTGGCGTTTTCTTTGACGTCATTCTCCCTCCGAAGGTTCCTCTCCCTTTGAGTGCATGGACCACCTGCACACTTGTGAGTCTTAGGGGACATTCCCTCATGCACACCACGAAGATGAGTGCAGACAGATGGTTTATCCTGCCTGTTTGGCAAAAGAGTTTGTTTGCCAAAGCAGTGAGATCTGTATGAAGTAGCAGGCCCTGGCTTCTCATCTGGAGGGAGTAGGATATTCCTTTGAGCTTCGCTTTGACTTGATAACATATCACAGATGCACGTTAATAAGGGACTTGTCATCATGTCGTCACTAAGGCTTGTGACAAGAGATTCTAATTTCTGATCACTGTCACCACATACTCCTTTATCTGTTAGGGATTTGGAAGTGTCTGCCTCCCTAGGATTTAGATTTTTCATACTGAATTCCAGTTCATTTTGTATAGCGTGCAAAACAATGTTTACCACTTTAGTTGTGTAATCACTGAGCTGAGATCTCAGTGGAGATGGTTTGGTCGGGGAAGATTTGATACCCAGTTGCAGTTTTGGACAGACAAATGCCTTCAGTTTCTTCACAACGGTACTGACAATTGTATCGTTAATGTTATCCAGAGACCCAGAATCCCTTTTCCCAGCTTCTGATGAGGAAGGCTTTGAATGTTGAATTGAAGATAAATATTTCATTTTCTTTTCACTGTCAAACCATATCTGTAACGGCTTTTTATTTGGTGTATTTGGGGCCATGTGGGAGGCGTCAGAGTTATCTAGAGAAGTCTGATGAACCGACGATGAAAGGGAATCTTCAGTGGTATTAGTAATGCAGCTTGAAGCCTTATAAAGAATATTTAACACAGCATCTGTTATTTCTTCAGTCATTGTCCTGATTTCTGACACAGAGAACATCTGGTCCATCCATTCTTGATGTGACACTCCAGGTGGTTTTCTTGAGGCAAAAACGGAAGCTTCTTTGCCCGTTTTCCTATCTAACGGACCAGGAGGAAAACAAGATATGTCAGTGAGCATTTCTGTTAAAATACTTTTCACAATTTTTTCAGAAGTCTTTTGTATTTGATGCTTCTGTTTGGGGCTGAAAATCGGAACGTCTTCATGCACGTAGGATTTGCCCCATAAATGATCCTCATTATTAAAAGACGGGAAATCAAGTTTTAAGCCGCAATCACCAAATACAACTTTGCCCTGGGCAGCGGGGTTTCTAGGGACTTTAGCATTCGTTTTGTGTTCAAAGCAAGTGTTTCTATTTTTAAAGGAACAATCAGGAGTCTGTTTTCGGAAGTTTGCTCTTTCATCCTGGAAGGATGAATCAAGCACGTTTTTCACAATTTTATCTATTTCTTCATTCTCATCTTCAGGATAAAGAACCATGCCAGGAACATTGATAGGTGAAAATGGCTTTCCAGACCTATGCCCACACGTTGGTCTACTTCCAGGGAATCGGTACCTTTCATCGCCGTTCGCAGGAGGTCGTGGTCTGCGCGGCCTGTTCTTCTGAACACCTGGCTTGACTGACTGTGGGTGGAGCTCAGCCAAGATATTATCCAGCAGCTGGAGGAGCAGCACTGTTTCCTCAGAGGCAATCAGTCTCTCGTTGTTAAGTTCATCTTGTACATAACCCAATATAGCACCGACTGCTTCCTCTATATAACCAACCAAAGAGGACTTGGAAAAAATATGTGCCACTAAATTTTGTATTTCTTCTTTGACAGTGAACTTGGCTGTGTCAGGTTCGGTCTGAGGTTTCTTTTGGCCAACCCTTTGCAGAAACGTGGGTGTGGAGTCTGTCGGAGGTTGCTGATAGCACTGCTTAGTTTTGTTCTCCAGATGCGGCAGTTCTTTTTGCTTGCAAGATGCAAGGGCCATTAGCTTTTCTAAAATCGAATGCACCACATCCTCAGCCACATTACACATGGGCTCCACAGAGTGAGGCTGGGGCGCTTCCAGCGGTTTTTCATTGGATGACGTGAAATGTTGCCCACTGGTTGCATCTGGGTTAGTGTGTACTGACAGGTCCTCTTGGGAAAATATTTCAACACATTTTTTCTCCACTGCAGACTGTAGCTTCTCCAGCATGTTATCCACAATCTCACCAGCTACTGAGCAGATGTCAACATTGGAGAGCAAGTCTCTGCTGCTGGCTTCGCTGCGGTCAACAAAGACTTCAGCAGTAACAGAAGAAAGCGAAGGGATGGCTTGTGTTAAGTCAGACATGAGTTCCTGCAAGATGCTCTCCAAAATCAGTTCAGTCTCTCCTTTTAAATGACATTTAAAATTAACGAAAACGTTCTTTAAGTTCTTGATCTCATTGATGGCTTTGGCCTTTCTATCAGAAACGGATGGATACTCTAAGCTGTCTGTCTCAGTGGTGGCATCCTTAGATATCTTTGTACTTGTTTCAGACGAGGCCAGAAGATGACTGTCAGATTTGCAGCTTCTGAGCCCAGGGTATTCATAGATCATTCTGGAGTTATTGTATTTAAAGTCAGATGTCCCAGACTGTCTTTTCCTGTGATATGTTTTCTCCACTTGTGTTCTTTCCATACGAGCAGAAGGCATGTGGGGCGGCCTCACTGACATGTTCGTTGACAATGTATAGGGTTCCGTCTGAAACGTCGACGTATAGCTTCCATATGTAAACCCCTCACTGCACGTGCTACAGAAACTTGAGCTCTCGGAGGAGAGGAGCGAGTCCTCAGACACTGGGTAGGTGCTACTGCGCAGCCGTTCTTCGTACTTCGTGATGGCAGGGTACAATATACTAGTCACTGTAGCCACTACCCAAGTCATTATATTCTGAATGATGCTATTCAGTTCTTCAGCAGTCACCTGCAAAAGACAGGAACAGGGTTAAAGAGAAAATCCTCTAAAGTCTTCTTCCGAGATACTTGATCTTTCATGCTAGGAAATATGTAGCTTGAATAACATCATGGTTTTAAAAACAGAATATAGAAATATAGTCCCTTGAAAGGCTTACACAAATTTAAGTTGGTTTACTCTGTACTGTGGCAAAAATACTGTTTTGGAAAAAATATTGCTTTAGTTATTTATTGCTGGTGATAAAAAATTTTGACGTCAAAAGAAAAATCACATTGCTATCTAAGCAATACAGCAAACAAGTACTGTGAATGAAATAGTGAGGTGTTTATAATCCAGTCATTTTTAAAAAGCTATGCTGTTATTTTAATAAACTTTTATCCAGAGAGATGCAGACAAATATAAAGCTGCCTTCAGAGGCATCTGTCTAGCTGGACTGAAGAAGGGGAAACCTCAGCTGTTCTCCCCATGGCCTGCTGTGGGAGTGAACCTCTGGCCTGTAAACACATGCGTTATTTTTTACAGCTTATTAGTCAGCAGCAATAAAACTCCTGCTTTCGAAGAATTTAATAGTTTTGGTAACCAGCAAAATGTTATTAGCGCACACTGTCTTAAATAGGAAGATTGAAGACAGATCATAAATGCAAAGAACAAATTCATTTAGATAGGAAATAAGCCCCACTTTAATAGTAGGATGACAGAGCAAGGGTAAAGGATTAGAAAGCTAGTGGAGCAGGTTTCTTCAGTGGTCAGTGGCACTGTCAAAGATTAAAAGACAGACCTGTCCAATTCTATACACCTCTAATTCCATTTTGCAGATACTTTGGATTTACACACAAATATATCTTGCCTGTAATAAAATAGATTATTATGTTTAACACAAATAACTGGCAGCAAAACCTAAAAGGCTGATATAATAAGCAACAGTTAACAACAAGATTCCTGTCATGGGAGTTATCTTTAAATTGTTCAGGTCTAAGACCAATCTCAAAGAGAAAATAACTCCTTACTCTATAGTGTGACTCATTTAAGAATATACAAAGACCATTTTTTTTGTTTTGTTCTAATTCCAAAACATCCTGATAGTATGCTCACCTATTGTAGAGATAGTGGTTATCGGTTTGAGAAACATATTTTGGAATGACACTTATTTTACATAACCACATCCTAAAGCAAACTTTTTTAAGAATAAAATAAACATTAGGAGAGAAAGTAATTATTCCAAATTTACTCCAACATTTATAAAGAAATTAATTTAACATATAGCATTTTTCTTCTTACCAGACATAGTAAGCAACAGACATATTGCTCTTAGGCTGGGTGTTTCATATTTGAAATAGAGGACGGTCCTATAGTTTTCTATGTGGTATAATATTTTTAAAAGAATCTTATTCTTAAATTGATCTCATTTTAATATTAACCGACGAATAACCTCTTGAACATGTCTTCAGATTTGTTATATATACTCTGTAGTCATCGGTGTGAAAAACTAAGTAGAATGTCTCCCGCTGCCTTCAGCCCCTTGTGCTAAACTGTCTAGACCTGGAGTCTAATGCTGAAGCTCCTAAAACACATCCACCTACTGTTGTCTGCTGTGAGTCTCACCTTGTTATTGACAGGTACCTTCCTAACTAGCCTGCCTATGTGATCTGGTCCTTTTCACAAAAGCATTATTAGCAATGGGTCCAAGTTTCCTGGCTCACCTGTACCTGAGTTCACCAAGTCTTAAAAGGTATGTCCCTTAAATGGCTTGCCAAGACCAAATAGACTTTTAGTATTTGATGCTGTTCTGGTGGCGGCTAGTGTCCCTAACAAGTCCCCATTCCATTTCTATCTCCATAAACCCTTCCCTGAGAGCCAATGTTAAGTTTTGAATAATAGCTCCTGACCCCTGCCATCTCAAGAATTGACTGAAAGGACAAGAAAAAGTCACAGAGGGAAAAGGACTTAATAAAAATAAATAATTACTCATGAATAACAGATTTTGTTCTATTATGACATATTAGAAAATTATTATTGATACGTTACTTTATCATTAGGTTGTATGATACATACTTTCCTGGGCAGGCAATAGTGGTGGATGTTCTGTTGCCTGAAAAACCAAGAAAGTTGGACAACTTAGTTATTACTTAAGGTCAAGAGTTTTTGTAACTATCTCTAAAAGGGCTAATAACGGAATCCGTTTCTTCTCTCACTACTTGGTAGTCTCCATACATAAATTCAAAAGGAAGAATAAATTGATTTTGTCTAACTACATTATTTCATCTACTATTGAAATAATGTCCTTCTAATAGAAGTATGTGCTCTGTTACTCCGATAAATAGAATATACCTGCTACATGAAGACTATATGTAGCTGATAGTTCTGCGTCTAACTTACCTTAACCATGACTGTGGCTTTGTAGTTTACGTGGAAAGACATGAGGTTGTACCAGGGGTGTAGCTCCTTCAGTCTGCTAAAGGGCACGCTGGGGTAGAAAGATGTCTGACCCAATTTCTCTGATGGTAGTTTACTAGGCCCTCACATTTCCTAATTATCCTACCCCAACACCGCCCCGCATCCTGCAGTTGGGAATGTGTGGATGGTTATTTAGTAACTGTGAATGGAAATCATGAATTTCTAGCCATTCAATATGAAGATTTGCTACCAATGGGCATCTTTTCCTGTATATGGTAAACTTCTATTTTGTGTTATAATTGGGATAATTTTTATCACCTATTAAACAAGAGTTTTTAAATGGCTGGATTATGACACAGGAAAGAATAATTCAGACATGAACATGTTAGTATATAGAAAATAGTTAATAGTTTTAATTCTAAACTATTTTCAGCCACATCTACAAACATGGATTCTTTGCTTGCCTTGATCCTACTTTATTACTTTAATAGTTTTATTGGTATTTAATTCACCTATCAAACAGTTTAATCACTCAACATATTAAAAAGAGTTGTGCTATCCTCACCCACAATCAATGTCAGGTGTTTTCTTCTAATATTTATTCTTTTTAACTTTCCATTTCCCCCAACCTCCTTTGCCACGCCCTCAGGAAGTTATTGATCCAGTTAACCATCTCTATAGAGTTACCTATCCTGGGTTTCCTATCCAAAAAAATCATACAAAACACAAACAAGGAAACAACAAGAAATGCAACAACAATGATGCAACAAAAGTGAGAGTATTGACATTCGACCTTCATCTTCCCTTGGTGTACAATATACCTCATTCAAGTTTACATCTATCCGAAAATGCTATTTTGAAAAACAGTTGAACTTGGAATCACATCTTTCCTCATGGCCAAAAAAGAAAACCTCACCAACTTTACCCCAAAATGAGCTGGGTAACAATAGTTAGTCCTTACTTGGACTAGTATCTTTTCTTATTTGCAACCTAGACAACGAAAACTAGTATTCATGATAGGCTCTTTATACTTCAAATTATTAGTTCATGACTCTAGATTCATCGCTGTCTTCTTCAAGATATTTTGAAATCTATGCCTACAAATTCATTTTGCTACTCTTTCTTTTCTACTGCATGCCACAGGAATAAAATGGAACTCAATGATTCAGATATTCATTGATGGCTGTTTTCAACAGGCTTTCTGACCTAAAAGCCTGCACTTAGATAAAAACAAAAAGCAAAAGACATAAGACAAAAACTAATAGAATAAAGGAGATATGCATCATTGTGAAAGACTACAAATCTGATGTGATTATCAGATAAAGACCATCAATTAAAATGGATAATACAGTAAGAGGATCTGAAAATTCACTCCTCTATCAACTGCAGGAAGAAATAAGGAAACCCATCAAAATAATTTTTCTCCCAGAACTCTGGAAAATAATCGAAGATGTACATCATTTCTGAGTATTTGTTTCAGAAAAACGGAAATCCAGGGAGGAACACTCGGTTCCATGGTGTCTAAACTTACCCTGTTGTAATCTCCTCTTTGCAATCACAGTGGAAAGCTGAATGTCACTCAAAAGGGCAGACCAGTTCTGAAGCATCTTTAAAACCTCATTCCCAGAAATGATTTCCCAGATCATAATTTAACGTGTCTGATAATGCCCGGGAAGACTCCAACTGTAAGGCTGCATTCCTGTGGCCTCTCAGCTTATCGGGAATAATGCCTTTTCCATGGAGGCGTCTGTCAAAAATACTCAACTATGTCTGCCTTAACCAATAGATGTCAGTTGGAGCAACCAATAGACTAAACAGAAAGCTAAACAGGAAATTTGGGGAAATGAGACGCCCATAGGGGCTTTGAAAGGATCTAGCTTATCTTAAGAAATACTGAAAATAATACTCATGTATAGGGATGTGCAGGTCCGATGTTTTGCACATAATTGGGAAAGATTTGAAGCAGGAGGATAAGCTAAGGCAGAGTTAATTGTAAACCAGCAGGTTGAGTGTTTAAGGATACCCCTACGTATACTCAGAGCCCACTAGCAAAGGCTGTTCTTAGAGGTTCTCAATTGGTTCCAATTCATAGCAACCTGTGTACACAAGAAGGGAACACTGGCTGACCCTGCACCCTCCTCACACTTGTTTTTAGCTTTGCCCATTGTTGCAGCCACTGTGTCAGTCCACCTTGCTAAGAGTCTTTGTTTTTTTCCTTGCCTCTCTGCTATACCAAGGATGATGTCCTTTTCTTAGGACCTATCTATCCTGATAACATATCCAAAGTACACGAAAAGGGATTTTACCATCCTTGCTTTCCAGGAGCCTTATAACTGTACTTCCGCCAAGACAGGTGTGTTTGTTCTATGGGCAGTCTGTGCGACTTTCAGACTCTTTGCCGGAAGCATAATTTAAGTGCACTGGGCCTTCTTTGGTCTTTCTCATTCACTGTCTGACTTTCACACGTGTATTAAATGATGGAAAATACCATGACTCAAGTCAGATGCATCTTAGTTCTCAAGTAACAATCCTTTTTTCAACACTTGAAGGAGATGTTATGTTGCAGATTTTGCCAATGCAATGCATCATTTGAATAAGGAAAGTTATTAACCAATTAAGTATCCTCCAGCTCACGGTGGTGATTCCACATAGAGAATATTCCATGGATATTGAGTGAATATAGAAACTCAATAGAGAAAAATCAGTTAGGTATAAAGATACATTTAAGACATCAAAAAGTTATCAAAATCCCCCATGAACTCTTCCAGTAAAAGAGAGAAGTATATTTGTAAACCCATAAACCTATCTTTTAAATCTAGTATCACCCTAATTACCTTTGAGTCTAGTATTACCCTACTTACTAAATCTAGAAAAGAAGTTGTTTCCAGGATAGACATACAGCTCAAGATAATGGAATTGAGACGAAAGAAATAAATCCATTTAATTATTGGTATTGGATTTTGATGGGTCCCAAGAAAATTCTATTATTTTAATAAATAGTGTCTGTACAAGTGTATATCAGCATGCAAAAGAATGAGGTTAAGTCCCCATCTGACAATCTATACAAAAAATAAAAATGGGTCCACTAACTAAATGCAACAGCAAAAAATCTATAAAACTTAGAGGAAAAAACCACCAGGTGCATATCATTGTAACTGAGTTAGGTAATGGCTTCTTAGTCTGACATCCAACGTACAGGTGGCCAAAGGAAAAACAGATACATTGGACTTTACAAAGTTATTATATTTGCTTCAAAAGATACTAGAAAGAATATGGAGGAAACCCTCAGAGAAAAGGGGGGGGGGGAGAAATCAAATCACAGAAGAGGGCTTCAAATATTCATGGAAAATTTTGTTTTTACAGGAAGTTTTGAAGCCTTTTCACATATCTAAGAATTTAGTATCTAAAGTATATAAAGCACTCTCAAAACTCAACAATATAGAAACAAACCAAATAAAATATAGGGAAAATATTTAAATATATATAAATCTCTAAAGAACACATGAAGATGACCAGGAAGCACATGAATATATGCTCAACATCGTTAGTCATTAAGGAATTACCAATGAAAATTACATTGAGATGCCACTCCACAACTACAAGAATGACTCTAATCAAAAGGATTGACAATACAGACGTTGACAAGGAAGTGTAGAAATTGGAGCCCACATACATGGCTAATAGGAATGACAAATCATGTGCATAAACTTTGGAAAACTCTTCGATGGCTCCTCAGAAAATGAGACATGGAATTACCATTTGATTCACCCACTCCATTCATGGATGTATATCCAAGAGACTTAAAAATCATATCTTCACATAAAAATTTATAAAGAACAGCATTACTCATGATATACTAAATGTGCCTCAACTGGTAAATGAATATACAGCATGGGAGCTATCCATACAGTAGTAAGTAGTTGAATATTAAAAGAAATAATATACCAATATCTACTACAATATTAATGATATGCTAAGATATGTGAATAAATGAAAGAAAAAATCCAAACCCTATATGACTCCATTTATGTACAATGTCCAGAATAGAAAAATCTGTGGAAACAGGAAGTAGGTCAGTGTTTATGTAGGTCTAGGTGTAGAGCTAGGGGAAGAGAGATTAGAGTTAAGGGATGCACGATTTCTTTTTTGAAGTGCTAAAAAATATTCGTAAACTGACTATAGGAAGGGTTGTGCAATTTTGTAGACACTTTAAAGAAATCTGAACTACACATTTTTAAAATGGATTTTGTGATATACGAATTATTTTTCAAAAGACACAATGACATGGACCAGGATTGACAATTGACTAGCTCAAAATTTGTTGGAGTTAATTGGGCAGAAACATGCAAATGAACCAGGTGTTTTACTGGGAAATTCCACCAGGATTCTATGAGTAGCTTAGTGTTAGGACTCTAATTTTGTTGACAATATTAACACAAAACATATATGAAGCACTTCTAAATATGTAAGTCCTCAATTTAATTGGTGGCTTTCTGTAAGTAGCTTAGGCCTAAAGTCTTGGGGTGATATTCAAGACGTGCCAGTGATATTCCATAACTCACCCTTTCTGCTACCGACTTGATGTTGGCTCATAGCAATGCTATAGGGCAGAGGAGACTTGCCCCTGTGTGTTTCTGGGACTCTAACTCTTTTGGGGAGTTGAAAAACCCATCTCTCTCAGCCCCATCTTGCTCCTGAGTGGCTGCCAGCTGGTTCTTTTGAACTGGTGACTTTGTGGTTAGAAATCCAGTGCATGACCAATATACCACCATGGCTCCCCCGTGACACACAGTTCCTTCTAAAAGAGAACTCCTCCATTCACTGTCAGTAGAATGGGATTTTAGAGTACCATCTGTGTATTTCACACTGGCAACTTTGGCCCATACTTAACAAGTTGATAGACATTTAACCCTGCTACCACCCTGCATTGGTATTACCTATGTCTAACTATTTGCTCCAGTGCATCATTACATGTATTTGAGGTTAGGTCAATAACTTTGTTCATCTTGATATCAGTTTTATATTTAAGCACTATGTTTTGAATATCATAGGTTCTTATTAAATATCTGATTACATTTTCATTTAAAGTCCTTTTATCTGTGAATAAATACCTCATATAAAATCAAGCCTTTGTACAGGCTGCTATTTCTTAGTGGCTTCCAGGATGAGTTCCTAGTTTATTGCCTTCAATTTGTCATCGATATTGCCACCAGAGTTACCCACCATGTGTACTACTGTGAGCACGTCACAGCCTTCTAAGATGCCTATCAATAAACTCCAACTAACTACAGTTGGCCGAGTGGCAGTCTCGGCACCTTCTTACTGTTACACCTTCCAGCTCCCTTTCCAACATACAACTTTACTCTTTATCAAAATGCAGTGCTTACTTATTGCAGCTCTTTATTCCTCTTTATCATTTATCTGGCAGTCAGACTCTGATGGCTTGTATTTCACGTGCCAGCAGGGTGACCCAAAGTGATAGGTTTAGTGGAGCTTCTAAAATACCAGATTCTGAAGAATAGCCTGTCCCACTTCCCAGGGACTAACCACAGGAGGCCACGTGACTGGCCTTGGAGCACTGTCAGCCCGGGGCTGGAAGGAGCTTAGCATCACGAGGAAGAGCTGCCTCCTCAGAGTCAGCCCTAATGAACGGACTGCACTGGAGCTTTGAGACCTTTATTTGCTGAGGAGAGGAAACAGCTGCAAATGGCCCATCAGCACACAGACTGTAATAAGTGTTAATGTAATGCTTTTCATTAAATCCTTTTCATGAAACCTTCAAATGGTATACCCTAATTTTTATGAAAATATTCATCTAATTTGAAAAAATATTGGTGTTAAATTATGTGTAATGAAACATTAATGTAAAGTAACATAATAATACAAGAAATATTAATGTACTCATGGAATGTAAGATATAATAATCTAGAAAAATAGATAGTTGTCAAAAAATGATATAAAATACATCAAGGCCAGTATCCTGAGCATTGGTGAGCTGGAATGGATTGCTATTCACCATTTTGAATTAGAAAATCATATAATTTACTATGCTTTGACTGATAAATCCAGGAGGGATGGTGTTGGATTCAGCATCAAAAAGAACATGTTAAGCTCTATCTTGAAGGTCAATTCTGCCTGTGATAGGATCATATCTATCTCCCTACAAGGAAGTCCGGCAATTACAAATTTTCAAATTAATGCACTAACCACGAAAGTAAGTGATGAAGAAATTGAAGATATAAACTTCTTCCATCTAACATTGATCAAACATGCGATCAAGAAACGTGGATAATTATTGGTGACTGGGATGAAGAAGTTGGAAACGACAGATGGCCGAGTATCTGGGGATTCAGCCTATGTGATAAAAGCAGAGCTAGGCTGCCAGTGACAGAATTCTCCAAGACTAATTTTTTTGTAAAGATATTTTTAAAACAACACAAATGGCAATTGTGCACACAGACCCCCCCCCCCCAAGTGGAATACACAAGAATCGCATGGCTTCTTTCTGCTGATGATGTAGAAGCTCAAGATCGGCCACCAAAAGGAGACCAGGGGCTCACTGTGGAATAAACTCTCAATTGTTCATAAGTAAGTTCAGGCTGATGTTTAATAAAATTAAACCACATCTATGAGAGCCAATATATGACCTTGAGTATATCCCACCCAAATTTAGACGACATCGCAGGACCGAATCTGACTTACTGAACACTAATAACACAACAATTTATGAGTTATGGGATAATATCAAGAATATCATTCATGAAGAAAGCAATGCCATTGGAAAGGCAACAAAGAAAGAAAAAGAAAAGTGGATGTCAGAAGAGATTGGACCTTGCCCTTGCGTGCAGAGTAGCTAAAGTAAATGGAAGAATTGGTGAAGTGAAAGACATCTACAGAAAATTTCAAAGTGTAGCTTGAGAAAACAAAGTGTTATAAGGAAATGTGAAAAGACCTGGAGTTAGAGAACCCAAAAGAACACATTAACATAAACTGAAAGATTAGAAGAAAGCATTAAAGCCTCAATTTGCAATATTAAAGGGTTCTATGAATAAATCTTTGATGACACTGGAGACGCTCAGCAAAGAGTACTGGGTCGCATTCATCATCCATCTGTTTCAGGAGGTAGCTTATGATCGGGAGTTAGGGGTACTGAAGGGAGAAGTCTCAACCGTGCTAAAGGCATCTTCGTTCCCCAGATACTGAACTTCCAGCTCTCTGTATTATGTCTACGCTGTATGTGTCTTTTGTGTTAGTAGTAGAAAAACAGAGACCTCAGTGATGAGCATGAAGGGAGGAGGGTGGAACAGAAATGATGGTCCCACAGTAGCCCCATGAACCATGGAGTAGAATTAGAACAAGACAGATGGAATGTTGATGTGTCAGATTCAGACAAGGGAGTATGGCTAGCTCTGTTTTGTTTGTACTCTGACTCCATATTAGGTCAAGGGATATTAAATTATGATGTTTTAGGGGAACATGGTAAAGGCCCCTGACCATACTGAATTAGCAAAGGTATATAATGAAGTAGTGTCTAAAACATTTCCTATAAAGTGACTGAAATAACTCTAATTCTGATAGAGTGAAATGAAGCAATAATTTTGAGCCTTCTCTGTTCATTGTTCTAAAGAGGCAAGCAGCTGATATTTTCAATAAATGAACTGTTTATTAGTCATGGTCTGTGCTTTCTTCCATCTTTCCCATTTGATTTTAACTGGATTAGTCATTTTTCTACATAGTTCTGTATTAGGTATTCTATGACTCTTCAGGATGTTAGACAAATGGACATCATAACGTCAAGAGCCTTCCTGTGGGAGGCTTGGTCTAAATATAGCAATGTGATTTTCACCCACATAATTCAACCGCCACCACTGTCTGTCAGTTTTACTGCGGTGACTTGTGTTGTCGTGAAGCTAGAACAATCTAACCAGTATTCCAAATACCAGCAGAGTCACCCAAAGTGAACACATTTCAGCAGAGTTTCCAGACTAAGAACAGGCTAGGAAGAAGGACTGGGTTGCCTGCTTCTTAGGATTTAGCCATGAAAACCTTTATGGACAGAGTTGAAATATTTTCAGAAACCAAAAACTTCATGAAACTAAGCAGATCCCTGGCAGCACTACAGATGAGCCCGTCAGGTCAGAAGTCACTCAGAATACAACCAGGAGGGGTGGCCTTCTCAAAGTAGGGTCAAGCATATTAACGTGATGGAGGAAAGCCTGTGAGAGGAAAGCCCTTGGGAACTTCATTAGCTGATGGGAAGTGACTCAGAATAAAAAAGCTGCAAATATTAATTAATAATCAGAACTTGGAATGCACAAAGTATAAATCAAGGAAAATTGGAAGTTGTAAAAAAACGAAATGGAACTCATAAAAATCATCCTAGGCATTAATGAATGAGCTGAAGTGGACTAGTATTGGCCATTATGAAACAGAAAACCATATGGTTTATGATTCTGGGAATTGCATTTGCCTTCAAAAGGTACATTTCAAGATCCACCTTGAAATACAATGCTGTCTGTGAGAGGATGAAATCTATCTCCCCAAAGGAAATCTAATATACAGCTGTTATTCAAATGTATGTGCCAGCCATCAAAGCTGATGATGAAGAAATGGAAAAATTACACCAAATTCTTCAGCCTGAAGCTGACTGAACATGCAATAGAGATATATTGATAATTTCTGATATTGGAACGAGAAATTTGGGGACAAAGAGGAAGGAAGAGTAGTTGGAAACCATGGCTTTGGTAAAAGAAAGGAAACCTGAGATCACATGATAGAATTTCGCAAAACCCAGACCTTGAGCGATGCACAGGCTTTTCTTTTTAAGTCATTGGTTTTTGTTGTGGTTTTGTTTTCTTTTGTTGCTTTGCTTTGCTCTGTCTTCTTTTGTGTGCATATTAGTATCTCTACAGCACTATCTAGACAAGATAGGTGGGATCAACCATTTGGAGGAGAAAGGAACAGAATAATGGTTCCGGAGGGGTCGGGGGGCATGAGGGAGGGAGAGGCAGAGGAAAGGAAGTCAGTGTTAACAACCACAGGGACAAGGGAACAACAAAAATCCAAAATTGATGGTGAGGATGGTGCTGGAGGCCTGCTAGGGCTTAATGAAGGGTAATATAACTGAGAGGAATTACTGAAACCCAAATGAAGGCTGAACATGATAGTGGGAGAAGAGGAAAGTAAAAGGAAATAGAAGAAAGAACGAGGAGGCAAAGGACATTTACAGAGGTCTAAATACAGGCATGTACATATGTAAATATATTTCTATATGATGATGCAGAAATAGATCTATGTACATATATTTATAGGTTCAGTATTAAGGTAGCAGATGGACAATGGGCCTTCATTCAAGTACTCCCTCAGTGCAAGATCACTTTGTTCTATTAAAATGGCATTCCATGAGGCTCAACATCGGTGCATAAGAAAAGGTGGTGAAGAAAGCTGATGGTGCCTGGCTATCAAAAGATATAGCGTCTGGGGTCTTAAAGGCTTGAAAATAAACAAACAGCCATCTAGCTTAGAAGCAACAAACCCACATGGAAGAAGCACACCAGCATGTGTGATCATGAAGTGTCGATAGGATCAGGTATCAGGTATCTTCAGAACAAAAAATCATATCATTGTGAAGGAAGGGGAGTGCAGAGTAGAGACCCAAAGCCCATCTATAGGCAACTGGATCTAACCTTACAAAAGGGTTGCGGGGAGGAGAGGAGACGAGCCAATCGGTGCAGTATAGCACCGATGAAACATGCAACTTTCCTCTAGTTCATTAATGGTTCCTACTTCCCCCACTATCATGATCCCAATTCTACCTTACAAATCCGGCTAGACCAGAGGATGTACACTGGTACAAAAAGGAACTGGAAACACAGGGAATCCAGGGTGGATGATCCTTTCAGGACCAGTAGTGTGAGTGGCGATACTGGGAGGGGAGAGGGAGGGTGGGTTGGAAAGGCGGAACTGATTACAAGGGCCTATATGTGACCTCCTCCCTGGGGGGTGGACAACAGAAAAGTGGGTGAAGGGAGACATTGGACAGTGTAAGCCATGAAAAAATAATTTGTAAATTATCAAGGGTTCATGAAGGAAGGGAGAGTGGGGGAGGCAGGGGAAAAATGAGCTTCTACCAAGGGCTCAAGTAGAAAGAAAATGTTTTGAGAATGATGAGGAAACATATATACAAATGTGCTTGACACAATGGATGTATTTATGGATTGTGATAAGAGTTGTATGAGCCCCCAATAAAAATAATAATAATATAAAAAAAGAATTTCACAAAACCAACAACTTGTTCATAGCAAATACCTTTTCCAACAACACAAATGGTGACCGTACACATGAAATCACCAGATGGAATACATAGAAATCAAATTGACACCGTCTGTGGGAAGAGACAATGGAGAAGCTAAATATCAGCAACTAAAACCAAGCCAGGGGCTGACTGAAGAACAGACCATCAATTATTTGTATTTAAGTTCAATAGAAAGCCTAAGAAAATGAAAACAAGTCCAGGAGAGCCAAAATATGACCTTGAATCTATCCTACCTAAATCTGAAGAACATCTCAAGAACAGAATGGACACAATGAACATTGATGACAGAAGACACAGACAACTGTGGGGGATGACATCAAGAATATCACACATGAAGAAAGCAAGAAGTCATTACAAAGTCAGGAAAAGAAGAAAGAATCAAAGTGGATGACAACAGGCAGGTTAAAATGTGCTCTTACTTGTAGAGTAAGGCAAATTGAAGAAATGATGGAGGTAAGGAGTTGGGCTGATCTTTGGGCAGCTCGAGTAGACAATGTAAAATATTAAAATGAAATATGAAAATACCAAGAGTTAGGAAACTAAAAAGGAAGAACATACTCATCTTATTTAAACTGAAAACTCAAAAAAATTCAAGCGTTGAGTTGAAATATCTAAAGATTCTATAGGCAAACTGCTGATTAATGCAGAAAGCATCAAACAAGATAGAAAGAATACAGTCACTGTACCAAAAATAACTGGTACACATTCAGCCATGTCAAGAATCAATGGTACTGAAGGAGAAAGGTTAAGCTGCATGGAAACAAGGCTCCAGGAATGGATGGAAAACTAATTTCAAATGTTTCAACAAGCTGATGAAGCATGGGAAGCACTCACTCCTCTGTGTCAGGCCATTTGGAAGACAGCTACGTGGCCAACAGACAGGAAGAGATCCCTGCCTGTGCCCATTGCAAAGGAAGGACACCCCACTGAGTGCTCAAATAATAGAGCAGTAGTATTCATATCACACGCAGTAACATTTTGCTGACGGTCTTCCAACAACAGTTGCAGCTGACCAAGGAGGCTGGCTGAGGTTTAGACTAGATTTAGCAGAGGCTGTAGAACAAGGAACTTCATTGCTGATGTCATATGAATCCTTGCTGAAAATTGAGAACATCAGAAAGACGTTTAGTTGTGTTTTATTGGCTATGCTAAGGCATTTGACTGCGGATCCTAACACACTGTGGGTATCCCTGAGAAGAACAGGCATACATTGTGCTCATGAAATCCAATACATGGATCAAGAGGAGATTGCGCATGTCGCATGGTTTAAAACCAGGAAAGGTATGCATCAGGCTAATATCCCCTTACATGGGTAAATCATCAGAGAAGCTGGATGATATGATGAAGATGTGACATGAGGTTTGGAGGAAGGCTTATTTACAACCTGCAGTGTACAGAAGACACAATCTTGCTGAAAGTGAGGGGGACCTATAGCACTTGCTGGTGAAGATCAAGGACCGACACCTTCATTATGGATTGCAATTTAGCAAGAAGATAGAGATGCTCACTATTGGATCAAGAGGTAAAATCCTGATAAACGGGAAAAGGTTTGAAGTCATAAAGGACTTTGCCTTGCCTGGATCCACAATCAGTGCTCATGGAAGCAGCAGTCACGGCATCGAAGGACACACTGCGCTGAGGAAATCTGCACCACAAGATCTACTTAAAGTGTTGGAAAGCAAGGATGTACTTCGGGGACTTAGGTGCACCTGACCCATCCATAATATTGCCTATGACAAAGTTAGATATTGAATAAGGAAGACGAGGAGAATCTAGATGTTTGAATTATGTTGCTAGTGAAGAATATTAAAAGTGCCACGGACAACCCAAAGACCAAACAAATCTGTTTTGGAAAAAGAGCAGCCAATACTCCTTAGATGCAACAATCACCAGAGTCCATCCTTGGTGCTTTGGAGAGATGGTCGGGAGACGTCCGTCCTGGAGAAGGACACCATGCATGACAGAGTAGTTGTCCAGCAAAAAAGAGGAATACCTCAGACAAGATGAACTGGCGCGGGTTGCATTAGGAGAATTGTGAAGCTGGCACGGGACCTGGCGGCGTTTATTCTGTTGTACAAAGGATCACCAGGGGTCCGAATCCAGGTGAGAGCACCTAACAGCAACAGTTCAACCAATTTCCGGGCAGCTGTGGCTTTATCCTGACTTTTTAAACCCTGTTTTTGGTTGATTGTATTTTACCTTTTTAAGGTAAAGGTTTTTTCCCCTAACATAATAATTTTCTTCATCATCTGAAGATCAGCAAAAAGGAATGTACCAACAGCATAGATGCTTACCAAGAGCTGAAGAATGAACCATTCCCAGGCCCCTCAAAGGACCTTATACAAAACTCTGCATTTTTCTGTCATTAGAGGTTAAAGATTCGGGTTACACTACAAATAGCCTTCAGGAAAGAATAATAGATTGCCATTAATATTTCATAGTAAACTACCCTATCACCCTTAGGAGAGCGATACATTCAAAAAGCCTATTGCATGGCGTATGTTTCAAAGTGGGGAAAGACAGGAGAAAAACTTGAGATGCTGAGAAGCAACGTGAGGAGGCAACGTGATGGTGAGGTTATCTTTGTAAGTGGAATGACGACCAGGAATATAGAATCGTGTGGTGAAGAGGAAGTGAGAGAACATGAATGATTAACTTATTTACTTTAGAATGCACATTTAGTGTTAAGAATTTAATAATGTAGAATCAGAACCATGTAGAACTAGAACAGTGTAAGAAAGCTGTGTAATTATTGAAGCAATTTATAATTACATATTAATTTCTTATATACTTACGTATATGAGGAGGCCTGAGAGGCGAAAATACCATTGGATGTAGTGTGAGCCTGAGGTCCTATTTGTCAAAAAAGGAAAATTATAATTAATTTGTATCTATCTGTAGTATATTATAAAATGGTAATTAGTTTTCATGAACAAATTTTCATTTCTACGGTCACTGCCCTATTTTTAAAAATGGCAGGAATTCATTTTCATTGTCTCAATAAATTCCACATTTTTCAGTAAGGTACGGAATATTCCCTAGCGTTGGACATTGATGTCTACCTCCAGAGGGCAGTCTTTGGCTGGACTTCCATGTGACTGCTGCGAACCGAAGCCAAAGAGAAGCACAGTAATTAAGTAGATTAGAGGTCAAACGGTCTGAGACACCGATGGACATAAAATTCCCTAGACTTATGACGTGTCCCTTAGCTATAGGGCATGGTTTTAGCGATTTCCTTGTTTTCAAGCGTCTGTATCATCCTTCTTGTTCATCTTTTAGATCTCATTGAACCTGTATTAACTCCTTTCAAAAAAATTCCTAGAAACTGCCTAAACAAATATTCTTTCCCTGGAAGTGCTCCCAAAGCACTCTAGATATGCTTCTAAAAGACTTCTCATGCTATATTGTGATTATGTATTTTTCTTCTCTTTCCTTGAATAAGATATACATTCCAACAATATCCTTAGCCTGTAGCATATGCTAAGTACTACATAACATTTATTAATTGAATATATTATTTAATTCATATGTTTATTCAATATTCACTTATTGATCTGCCTACCATTAATATCTTCCCATTAGAATATTCTCAAAACTTGTTTTGTATGTGATCTAATAAGATTCCACAATTAAGCTTTCGTAAATTCACTTAGTATTTGAAGTTGTAGTAAGTGTAGTGAGATAAGATATACAAATGAATGAAAACTTTGGAAATAATAGCCCCAAAATTACATACATACAAGTGCATCAAGAAAAATCAAGCGATATTAGTAAAACTCTAAATCTGATACAAAATTAAAAACATGGCATTATTTATCTAGTATTTAAAACCTATTCATGAATGTGGGAAATATTTCATGTATAATAGAAAAATGTTATTTTTTTGAATAAGCTTATTAAAAGGACAGAAATAATCACATTTATCTACATATGTCAAATATATGCCAAGGCAAGTTCAAAAAGTAGAAAATCATACAGTGTTCTGCAGCCGGGAATACTTATTATCACAATGCATCAACTAGTCCTTGGGTCTCAAGGGAAACCTCTTCTGTAAATTCTTCCGGGATAACCATGTGTAAACCTGGGAACTGGTTTTCTTATCCTTCCTCTTACTGTTCCATGTGCACACACGTACCTTTTAATACTGTACTCAGTGTAACATGACCGGTGGAGCCCTTTGCTGTCATGTCTGTTCTGCCCCTTGGTGGCCACGTGTCTGCCAGAGTAGCACTGTGCTGCCTGGGTTTTCCATACCTGCTATTGGCCTTCCTGCCAGTCACTGATGGGTGACTCAAACCACCCAGCATTTGAGTTGGTAGCTGATTGTGCTCACCATTTGCACCTCCCAAGGATTCCCATCAGATTAAGTTAGTTACTGACAGAGAAATCGCCCTACTACAACGTAATAGCCTGGGTTAGAAGTCATGCATTTTCTTTTGTGTGTGTTCAATATCTAGATGTATACCTGGTATGAAGCTGGAACTCACAAAGAAATGTTTGAGGAATGAAATAGTAGTTTGTCTGGTTTACTCAATAAACATGGCTGATATTTACCTGATTCAGAGAAGCAGCATGATTTCTTGGCTGTTCGTTCAGGCAAATCATCATTTATTTCTTTCTGTATAATCCACAACAATAAAAAAACAGGCAAATCTCTATTTTTCAATAACTTAAACATAAGGTGTTATTTTTACATGTAAGATTCAAAAACATTTTTTAGAGATTCTAAGAATTTCTTTTAGAGGATAATTTATGAAAATCGACAATATTTTTTGTCTTTGCAGTAGCCTGTCTGCAATGTTTCTACCGAAAGCAGTCCATTAGAAATTTCCAATTTTCAGTGGTGGTCAGTCGTCCAGGTGCCTCTCCCTTGCTATATAACAATGTCAGACGTCCAGCAGGAAAGCAGGTGTTCGGGACAAACTAAGGAATGGACACAGACTGGCACACTAAATCGCTCTTTTCAGACTTAGCGAGTTCCCAGACACCACCTAAGCACTTGCCTTGAAAGATCTTTCTACAGAGCAGTTTCATGCCTGCTACCTTTTCTCTTATTTGGTGCCCAAAAAAGTTTGTAAGTGACATCCTGAAATTAGCTATCTGTGAAATTCGTATTTATGAGGAAGTTAATCAACTTAATGGGATGAAAAATGTATGCATTTTAATAAAGTTAACAACAGGAAAAAGCTTAAGGGGAAGTGGACAACAGACCTCTGTATATATGGTAGCAGTGCTCTCTGGATTTAGTCAACAGTTTAGCCTGCTCACATTATTATTAGCCACACCTTCAAAAAAAGAAAGAAAGAAAAAAACCAAAAAACACTTCCACTGAGTCAATTCTGACTCATAGTGACCCAATTAAAGTGGTGCTGTGGGGTAAATCTTTATGGGAGTATGGGGCCTCATGTGTCACTGGAGTGGCTGGTGGATTTGAATCACTGACTTTTTGGTCAGCAAGCCAATGCTTAACACACTGTGCCACAAGGGTGTCATCAGATTTTTCTAGAGCAGCGGTTCTCAATCTGTGGGCCGCGACCCCTTTGGGGGATCGAACGACCCTTTCACAGGGGTCACCTAAGCCGATCAGAAAACACATACTATATTTCCTGATGGGCTTAGGAACCAAGACACCACTCCTTTACCCGTCTCCAGGTAGGGCTGCCCACTTGCAGATACACCCACATAAGAGTACCCGGCATGAAGCCTGTTATCCATACACCATGCTTTAAGACAAAATTTCATTGATTTGTCATTAGAAACAAATATTTCATAATATAGAATTATGTATTGTTTTCATGATTAATCACTATGCTTTAATTATGTTCAATTTGTAACAGTGAAAATACATCCTGCATATCAGTTATTTATATTACAATTCATAACAGTAGCAAAATTACAGGTATGAATTAGCAATGAAAATAATTTTATGGGTAGGGGGTCACTGTATTAAAGGGTTGCATCATTAGGAGGGCTGAGAACCACTGATACAGAGGGATTCAAATCCAGTGAATCATGTCTTTCCCCAGGCTGAGCACAGACCGTCAGAAGTACATTTTTTGACAGTGATGGGTTTTATACAATATGTTGCAAGAGAGGATATAACATGAATCACAATAAAAATGCTTATGATATTTCTCAAAATAAATTAGATATCTGTGACAATTTGAAGTATTCATTTCAGCAATATGGGTGGCAAAGTTAATAATACACACATTACCTAAATCAAGTTAATATTCAAATGTAGACATATTTCTTAATTCAGTTGGGTTTTTAGTCAAGGTCATAGCATTTCAAATCTGTTGGGTAATATCAAGGTCTCCAAATTTCCAAAGATATTAATGTAGCTACTGAGATAGCAACACAGTGTCCCTCATAACCCAGGATAGACCTTTATACATTTCATTTAAAAAGAAGTTGTACTACACAGAAGATAAAAGGAAATATTATAAAATTTAGTTGTTATGCATAATTTACTCTGTTAATTATTATGGATTATAAGACATGGAAAATTAAGTCACTTTCTAATCTAATCAAGAAAATTTCTTGAGGGAAAAGTTATTTCCAGGTTTTTGAAATTTCTTTTGAACCGTTTTAACTTTTTAATGCACCTAAAACCAATTAACACTGTACTAATGGAACCAAAGATGTGAATTTTATCCATATAATAGCAAATTACCAACCCCCCAAATACATATCATGTCCAGAGGCTGCAGCCTGAATTTTTGCTGTCTGTTTACAAGTCATTGATCACTTCCCCAAAAAGGATGGATGTCTTTTGAAAAAAAATTCTATTAGCAAAGGCAAAAAAAAATATTTTTGAAAGCTTGATACTTCCTCTGAAGGTTGTGGGTGAAAAACCCAGGGATATTAAAATTTTAGTAAAAATTGAAAAAATTATTGGACATTATGTATGCTTTAGGTTCTATCATTTAAAAGGATGGCTTCATACCACTGACAATCATGAAATTATACCTCATGCATTCTGTCTGCATCTGGAGCAAAAGGCTTGGAATACTTTCTTGTGGGCGAACTATGAGCTGAAGTTCCTGAAGGTTTGGCTGAGACGTTTATTACTCCTGAAAAAGAAGAGATAACTTTCAGTGTAATCAAATAATGGAGCTAGAATGAGGATGAATATCTAATGAACCAAGTTGTCTCCAAGTTCTCCCTATGAAGCTGCCAGAGATTGGAATGACCACAATTGGGTATTTTTATTTATATGAGTAAAGGCAGGCTGACATGTTCTGATGGCCTTGGCCTACAGATTTGCAATGTTTAACCACTTACTTTAGGGAAAATCCTGATACTCTTAACTTCTGATCCTTGTTTAATTTATTCTACCAACTGAATCTCCTGCCACTCACCACAGCTCATTTCCAGAATAAGATGCTTGCACTCAATCAGTAGGCCATGGGTAACCACCAAAGAAATGAATGGGGAGTCACCAAAGCTGTACTTGAGGAAGGTTGCTTTTACAGGGAACTGTGTAGATTGGTAAAATAGAAAGAAGGGATTGTAAGAAACTTGGTGTAATTTTCAAGGGTAGGAGTCAGAGGAGTCCAAAAGAGAGGAAGACAGAAGAAATCAAGGAGATAAGCTACACAGAAAAGGGATACTTTCTGATGCAGAATACAAGAAAGAGAGTCAAAGACGAGTCAGGTTTCCGTGCACATGAGAACATTAAAGCAAGAGGACTCTGGCATGGTGTCTGACCCATCTGAGGGTGCGGTCTGCTATGCATGTGAAGAGGCCTGTAGCTCGTTAGCAGGATATGGGAGGCTACCTCCTGAAGGTCATTCAGGAAGCCAGCCAGAGCTGAAAGGACTTCAATAATGTCTAGTTGATTCTAGAAACGGATATTTTTCCAGGAGGAAAGATGGTTACCTTCCTGAGGAGAGTCCTTTGAACTACAGCCTACCAGGAACATACTCTATCCTTACAGACAGCTAACACAGAGGCACTAATTGCAGAGTCAAACTGCCCCATAGTGTTCAAACCTTTAAATATTTATAGCAGTAGACTGCCATCTCCTTCTCCTATGGCTCAGCTGGTGGGTTGATCATTTGAAAATATATAATTTTATAGCTTTTTATTTTCTAAAACAAGAAATTTTATAATGAGGTAAAACATATCTTTCGAAAAAAATATAAGATGAAACTATATTCACTTGACAAATTTCAGAAACAATTATAAATATTTTTCATTTTCTTACCTTTATCATACAAATTATTTGATTTGTAAGTTGTCGTTCCATCAGTCTATACAGTATAACATGCAAGAGAAGAACATTCCTGTAATTACATTTCTGGATAGATTTCACCTGCTACCAACCAACCAAATGAGAAGGGCATTATTGTTCTGGTTTTTCTTCTAGCATCTAATTCTCTCACAGAAATTGTCTCAAGGGCAACACATATTATTAATCTACTACTAAAGAGCGTTCACAGGTAGCTCAAACCTAACTAGTTTAAACCTAAACTCAATGTAGCAATGTATAAATGACTCGCTCTAGCGTTTCATAGTTTATCTAAAGACATGCTGGTTCCCTCGGTACTTGGTTCTTAGGTGGTCATTCAATTTGTTTCAGAGAAATTCTGTCTAATCTAATCCAATTCAGTGATTACACTCACTATTTAGAAACAAAATTAATGTCCTCATAATAAAATATTATTTTATTGTAAAGAGAATTATGTCATAGTCTCCTAGACAATGGGTCCTTCAAGAGATATGATTCTCTTATATTTCAATCCAAAGTGACCAAATTTTGTCATATAATTTAGCACAGGCCCAGGGCAACTGTTGATACTCAATATTAACATTGGCTATTATTGTAAGTAAAATTATACAATATTCATTTGAGCTACTTCCTGTTAAATTTCACAAGACTTTTAGCATAAGAGTTAAATCAATAACTCTTCTATCAAGGATAGGAATCCAATCTCATGTTCATGGGATCTCATGTTCAGATCCAAGTATCTTCAAGGGATCAATTCCATTCCAGAGAAAGATAACCTCTACAGAAGTAAAACTAATGAGATAAATAGTGATCATACCCAATGTTTGCACTATCACTGTATACCTTTTGTTCTGTACCATTATCCTGTGTGTCTGGGGGATAAAGGACTGATGTTGCTGATCGTTTGGAAAGATTCAATGAGCTTCGTTGACAATGGGAAGCATTATTTGTTGTAAATCCTAAAAGTAAAAGAAATCTCATCATTTAAAACAACTTTATTGATTCAACATACAAGCCTACTATTCCACTATTAAGTTTTGGTATGTTACTTCATATGTCTGATGCTTGAAAACAAAATTGATCACATTGACTGGGTGTTCAATGAATATAGACAGAATACACAGGACATTTGTAATAGTAAGGGGTGGCAAGTGGCGTATCTGTAGTACATTTTTACATTCCACTTAATAAGGTAAGCAGTAGATTGTGTGACATTAACTATGTCTGGTGTAACTCTAGAACAGCTAAAAATCTATGCAAAGAAATAAAGTACAACTTTTTAAATGAATCCTCTGCTAGCCATGCATACTGGAATCAAAATTTTAAAACATTTGTTACCCCTCACCCCAAATAAAGTATTTATGTATAAATAAAGAATAACAAACACAGCATCTATGGGCTAAAGCCTATAAAGCACTAATAAGAGAAAGTAAAGAAGACTGAAATACATAAAATGACATTCCATGTTCATGAAATTTGAACTCCACATCCCTACATACCTTGATTTCTCTTTAAATTGAAATATAGTTTCAGTGCAATATCATTTAAAAATCACAGGATAATTTTTTATGGATATGAATTTTATATTAAATGGTTAATGAATTAAAATAGCTATCACAATTTTGAAAGAAAAAGATAAAGTTGGCAGAATTGCATTATCCAATTTTCATACTTAATACAAATCTAACTATAATACAAATCTGTCATGTGGGGTCACTATGAAAAAATCACCATGGCAATAACTAACAAGAATAATAACCTAATCAAGGCAAGTGAGATACTGTCAAGGGAACAGACACATAGATATATAAAACCAAAAATTAAGAGACAAATGACAGACTGGTCGAAAATATTTGTTTATATCCAGAAGATATGAACTAGTCTCAAATCCATAGCAAAAACACCCAATTTTTTTAAAATGGGAAAAAATATTAAGTGAACACATTACTAAACTGGATTTACAAAAGGCCAAGGAAGAACAAACACAGAAAGGCTATATTATTAGCCATGAGATAAATGCAAACGAGGCGATGAGGAGATGTCTGGCAGAATCGCAATCAAGAACAAACAAGCAGGAAACTCACATACTAACCGTCTGAAGGAGTGCGAAGGGTGCACAGCACCACATGGGCCAGCACGAGGCAGAGTCAACAAAAGATAACGGCCATTGTTGTTTACTTTTCAAAAGGGTTTATTTTTGTAAATAGTTTGCCAGTTCCTTATAAACTTAAATATCCACTTACTATACTCCAAACCAGTGACTATTGAGTTGATTCTGATCCATGGCAATCTATGTGATTCCACATGTCCCAGAATTATCTTGTTCTTGTAAAAAAAGGGTAAACAAAATGCTTCTCTTGAACCTGTCCATAATTGCTAAATCCTGTGAAAAATCCAAATTTCCCTCAATTGTTAAGTGGATTAAAAAAAAACCTTTGCAAGAAAAAAAATGTTCTAGACTTGAATGTGGTGATAATTGTACACCTCTTCTTCATATGATTGAATTCTTAAATTATATGACATGTGGATGAAGTGTTACTAAAACTGGTTAGAAAAAAACCCTCTGACACACATATACAGTGAAAGAATATTCAACAATATAGATGAACAAATCATTAAGTCATGTAGTAGTTGCAGTTGTAAGCAATCAAGAATAACTTTTAATTAAAATTATTATGCTGAGTGAACAAAATCCATCCTCAAAAGGTTAAGTCCTACATGATTCTATGTATGTAACATTCTCTTAAGGGGATTGAAGATTAGGAGATATAAATGAATACATATATTATATAAAAGTATACATGATATATGTACATTTTATAAGTTATTATGCTGAGTGAAAGAAGCTATCGTAAAAAGATTAAATACTACCTGATTTTATGTAATAGTATCCTAATAGGATATCTGTATCTATGTGCACATTTATATCTACCCTAATGGATCTTCCAGCGTCACAGTAGCACACAGCTTGGCACACTCCATATATCACTATCTATCACCATTGGCCTCTCAGTGTGCTGTGTGATGCTGTGATGCCGGAAGCTGTCACTGGTATTTCAAATGCCAACAGGGTCGCCAAAAGGGAACAGGTTTCAGTGGGGTTTCCAGACCAAGAACAGACAACAAAGAAGGACTCAGCTCCCCACTTGAGAGCAAAAAGCCGCTTAAAACCTTATACATAGTTTTGAAACAGTGTCAGATCCTGAAGGCTTGATGAAGGAAAGCAGAACATGGGCAGAGGTGGTGCCAGGTGATGGCCACCTTGGTTGGAGGACACTCAAAATGTGACTGAGGAGGAGCTGGTTTCTGGGAGAGGAGGCGGCCATGGGGATGTGAGTCAGGTAAAAACTGTCGGAGTGGAGCCTTTGGGATCTTCCTTTGTTCGTGGGACAAGACTTGAGGTCAGGAGTAAACAGCTGCAAACATTTGCTGATGATTGGAACATGTAATATGTGATGGATGAATCCATGATGATTCAAAGTGTCAAAAAAGACATGGAATGTTTAAAGATTAATAGCCTGAGCATTAGTGAGCTAAAATGGACAAGTATTGGTCATTTTGAATCAGAAAATCATATGATTTACTACGCTGGGAATAACATCAGTAAGGGAATGGCTTTGTACTCATAGTCAGAAGGCTTAGAAAATCAACCATGAAGTGCAATTCTGTGAGAGGATTATGTCTGTTGTATGCAGTCAAGATGCATTGATAATTATTGCTGATAGGGATGTAAGAGTTAGAAACAAAGGAAGGAACCGTAGTTGAAATTTATGGTCTTGGTGAGAGAAAGAAAGCTAGAGATCACATGATAGAATTTTTCAAAACGAACCACCCCAAGGCGACTATACTCATGGACTTGTCTAGATGGGACACACAGAATTAAAATTGACTGCGTCTCTTGGAAGAGGTGGGGACATGCCAAATCATCAGCTAAAGCCAGGCCAGAGGCTGACTGCCGACCAGATCATCCCCTGTTCAGATGTAAGTTCAGTTTGAAGCCTAGGAAAATTAAAATCAGTCCAGATGTGCCAAAACATGACCTTGGGTCTTTCTCACCTAAATTTGAAGAACATCTGCAGAACAGATTTGATGCATTGAATGCTAATGAGAGAAGGTCTGATGAACTTTGGGAGGACATTAAAACAGTATTCATGAAGACAGAAAAACGGGCACAAAAAACACGGGAATGAAAAAAAGATTAAAGTGGATGTCAGAAGAGACTCTAAAACTCAAACCAAAAGGAAGAAATGATGAAGTCAGAGAGCTGCACAGAAATTTCAAAGGGTAGCTCAACAAGGCAAAGTAAAATATTATAATCAAATGTTCATAGACCCAGAGTTAGAAAACCAAAAAGGGAGAATATACTCAGCATATGTTTAACTGAAGATACAGAAGAGAAAAATTAAGCCTCAAGTTGAATTATTGAAAAATACTATGGGAAACCATTGATATTTAGGCCACATTCAGATGAGTATATGGAACACGGGGGATATCACTGCTGCTGTCAGATGGCTATTGGCTGAAAGCAGAGGGTCCCTGAAGGCTGTTGACGTGTGCTCTACTGACTGTGCTAAGGCATTCAGCTCTGTGGTTCATAACAAAGTATGTAGAACCTTGGGAAGAAGGGGAATCCCAGGAAATTTCATTGTGCTTATGTGGAGCTTGCTCAAGAGGCAGTTTTGGGAACAGAACAAGTAAGTATTGCATAATTTAAAATAAAGAAAGGTGTGCATCAGGGTTGTATCCCCTGACCATATCTATTCAAACTGTATGCTGAACAAATAATCAGATATATTTGATGATAAGAATGTGGCGTCAGGTTTAAAGGAAGGCTTCTTAAAAGTTGTCAAGAATTTCATCTTGAATCCACAATCAATGTTCATAGAAACAGCAGTCAAAAGCAGTCAAGAAATCAAATGGCACATATTAGTGGAAAAATCTGCTTCCATAGACCTCTTTAAAGTGCCAAACAGCAAGCCACTCTGAGGACTACGATGTGCCTGATCCAAATCAAGATATTTTCAATCACTTCATATGCATGTAGAAGTTGGACATTGAATAAGGAAAACCGACGAAGAGTTGATGCACATGAATTATGGTGCTGGTGATGAACATTGAAAGTACCAAGGACTGTCAAAAGGACTAACAACGTATTGTCTTGGAAGAAGTACAACCAGACTGATCCTTAGAAGCTAGGATGGTGAGACTTTGACCCACATAGTTCGTGCACAGTATCAGGAGAGACCAGATCCTGAAAATGGGCATTGTGCTTAGTTAAGAAGGAGGTCATCCAAAAAGAGGAAGGCCTTCAAGGAAATAGATCAACACAGAAGTTTCCCCAAGGGGCTCAAACAGAACAGCAATGTTACAGATGGTGCGGTACCCGGGCATAGGTAGTTCTCCCACACATAGGCCATGATGAGGCAAGCGTCAACTAGATAGCACCTAGTGACATGACATGTGTGCATGCGCTTATGTATGTATGTAACTAAAAATGTATATGAATGTTTATGTGGGTATAAGAATAGGTATATGTATATATGCTTCAAACATTTCCTAGAAAAGTTTAATTTGAAGATAATGGAATTTTCCCAAGAGTATTTTGAAGTTCCCTTGAATACATGATACTGAAATATCAGTGGTTAGTGGGAATTATTATTAGTTGTGTGGAGGGTATAACTATAAAAGGATATAAAAGAGATTTTCAGGGTTTTAGAACTGATATTTATCTCTTTTATAGATTTTGAATATATACATGTGCTCAAATTCATCAAATTTTACACATAAAAATCCAATTTTACTGTGCAAAAACCAAATACTACAAAAGCTTTTTCTTGGTGGGAAATGAATAAATATAAACACATGACCAGACATAAAGGCTGTCCAAAATTCAGGGCTCTGAGCTCTGCTGGGAGAGTTGTTATTTATATAGTGATCACTTCGCCCGAGTATAGAGGCAATGACATTGGATAGTATTCATACACAGGGTTCAAAGATGAGCAGGAAACCAAGAATTATTTACTACCGTGAATGAGAAAGAGGGAAATTTTTAATAGAGTGTAATAACTTGTGATATTGCTACCATATATTTCTGATATTCACAAGAAAGGATTATTCAAATGTACCTCTCTCAGATAGCAAAAAATATATAGTTACAGATCAACATTGTTTCAAATCAATCTTTTAATAGGATATTTCCCCCCAAATGTCCAGTCACTGGACAACTGTTATGAATAAACTGGTAGTCTTGAGAGGATGGAAAATACTGCAGATTTTCTGTCTCCCCTCCTTCCTTCAGGGATCACTGAAATTCTGTGGCAATGGTCACAGTCTGGATTGCATTATACATTAGATTTTTTAGTATGTTACTTTAGAGACTGAAAGTTTAATGTTATTGTCTACATTTAATAGTGTGGGTTTAGGGTCATAGTCTTGTGTAAGGACTCTTTAATGAGTGGTAAAACCTCTTAGAACCTTCCAATTGGGATTCCTACGAGCTGATTGAACTCGTTCTCAGTGTTCCTGTGGGTGAGACGATGGCTAAGTAACCCTGTGTCTCTCCAGGTATCATTTTAACTCAGACCAAGCCACATGACATACACATGGAGTATGCAATTTTGGACTTGATTTTCTTTAGATTTCAGTTGACAAAAACAAACAGATTTAACTTTTCTAATTTGTTTTGCTGAAAATGTTACAGTGAAAGTTCACATTGTTTTATTTTATATTTGATTATACTATTAGTACATCATATCTACATACTTATGCTCTCATTTCAAGTATAGCCTAACTTAGTGAGCTCTAATATATAGCACAGAATGATAGAATATGAGACACACAACTTTTTAGTAGGTTTCACAGTGGCTTTGGAGTTTATGTACTTAACTTCTAATCAATTTCAGAGTTTTATAAATCACATTGAGCATTAAATGAAAGGGGATGGATCACAGTTTGTTACATGTCATGTATATTGTGCATTTAACAGCAATATCCATTCATTTAATTTTTCTAAAACAATGTATAATGTCAAGTTTTAAAAACTATGTAATAAGTATGGAGTTGTTTTCAGAATGCAACAGCAGCTGTATCATTGCTGGTAAACATCATACAAAATCTGTCATTTGACAAAAGAGAACAGAGGATTTATCTGCATTGGAAGTAAAGCCAGGCATCACCACATCCAGTCTTTCCCTGATTACTGTTTAGTATTTCTTAGCCTAGGATGCAATTACCGTTTACTCCATTAGGTCCGGAAAAACCTGACTTTCCATCGCCATTCTTCTTCTTCTTGTATGCGAAAGCTGAAAGAAGCACAAGGTTTCTTTGTAATGATTATGATGACGTTTACCCATGTAGACTCGATGTATTCATCTGTGCTTGACAGCAGGAGAACTGATCTATGTGGGAGGTTTGAGGGAGGATTTGGACAGGATGAAGACATAGGAAGTCAGAGAAAGGGAAATTACTCTTGAAATAGGGTCCCAGCAAGCCAAAAATCATAGTTGGAGGGTCAGCATTTTCTTCCCAAAGAAGTGAAAAGCTGTATGCTGTGCAAACAGAACATGACGTTGCTCCTCGGTTGAGGTAAACACGAGCATGATGACTGACGAGAGGCGCACCAGCCCCCAGTGACCAGGACCCTGCTAGGATGTGCCTGGCGGCTAGGAATTAACAACCATGAACACATTGCTCTCTTTTGAGACGTTTTTCACCTCGCTATGAAAATTAAGTATATTTATAACCTACTTCTTACACCCTGTCCAAAAAATAATAATTTGTGGTAGGCAACTGTTTAAAATGTGTCCTTAGAACGTTTGTCCTCTTAGATGTGAAAGTTACCACTAACAAATGGAGAGATGCACATAACTGCTAAAGTGATGATTTTTCCGAGGAACGGAATTGCTGCATCGTTACCTCAGTGCACTGGGGAATGGGAGTTTACAAAGCAACAGACAACTCTGTGCAAGAAATATGCAGTGTATTAAGAATGGGAGGGTCTTCTATGTGTTCAAAGGAATTGACACATCCAATTACGGCTATAAAATTTTTTTAAACACCTATAACCAAATAAACTTCTTGGTGAGTCATGTGAAGTGCAGCTTTAAAGATTACAGAATTAGATGAATATGGTGAGCAGGCTATTCTTGGTCTAGGAAATGGTGCAAAGACAGAAATAAATACGAAAGGCAAATTCTTTCTTATGAATGATCAACAGTCCAGTTTGGACAACTAAATAAACTTAATGTGTAATCTATGCTACTAGTTGGTAGACTCTTGGTAGCCATTATCTAGAAATATTATGTTCATTTTCAGATTAATAAAACTGGCTCAGAGAGGACAAGCTCGCTGTGTAAGGTCCTGGTGCTGGTGGCTGTTGGTCTCAGACTCTTCACAGAATGAACACCACCGGGCCCCGAGCCATCCTCACAGTGGTTCTTGTGCTTGAGCCCACAGCTGCAGCCAGCAGCCTGTCTCCTGAGTGCCTTCCTTTTTGGTGCCAAGCAAGAGGTCTTGCTCCAGGGATTGTTCTTTCTTGAGAGCATGTCCAAAGTGCGTGAGATGAAGTTCCCCATCGATGCCTCTAAGGAGCATTCTGATTGTACTTCGAAGACAAAAGTCATGTTGCTAATTAATAGTAAAGCAGGATTTGCACTTCAGAACGGTTTCCAGGACCTATCCATGTCAACCTGAAACCTCCTTAAGGGTGTAGTTTGCAAGCTAGATAGGAAGTAGTTCCTTTTATTAGGCAAAAGGCATCGCTAAGCTTGTTAGGCAGAGAGAAAAAACAAACATCAGAACCAAGCTTTCAGTGTGATTAAGTAGTGATGTGCAAACTAGATTCGAGGCAATGAGTAAGAATAACCAGGGGAGACGAGTTAGGAAGCTACTGGAACAACCCAAAGATTTGTTGGTCGAGAAACAGGACTAACGAGACATCTATGATCAGCACACGACAGCTGCAAGAAAGGTGATCATATTTTTTCTGATATTACATAGTCAGAAATAGATTTTTTAAAGAGTCTGTACTTTGTACATTCTGGTTGTGAAAATTCCACTGGTATCGGGGCTTGGAGAGCTCCGTGGTCTTAGAAGGCTACCGTACAGGTATTTACATGATTGCTTGCTTTCCTTCCCCCCTTGCTTTCCCTTTCTCTACCATCTTCTGTTCCTTCTTCTCATCCCTTTTTTCAAGTTCTGCTTATTTGCACTGATTATAAATAAAGGGTATGTATAATGGTATATAATAACAATTCTCTTATACAGAGTTCTTAAAGTTTCCATGGGGGAATGGAGAATTATTTTAAGTACAGGAAAGTTGGTTAGAACTGAACTACATGCAAGCTTGTCTGCCGAGCCAATTTATATTATTTTAGCTTGTTATTATGTTTACAAATATGTCTATTTTCAACTTAAGCTATAGTGGAAAATGCCTAGCATAACTCCTGGCACAAGCAAGGTAGCAGACATTAAGCAGAGAAAGGAGTTTTATAAAAACACTACCATATAAATACTGAAATAAGCATCTTCTTCAATTTATTGTTTTTGATATTCTTACCTTCATACTGTGTCCCATCTTGTCCTCTGTCGACTGTATTTTTTTCTATATCCTCTCTTCTTTGTTCAAGCTCCTGAATTTTCTGTAAATGATGAGCCATTTTTTTCTCTAGAAGGGCTTGTTTCTAAAGTATTTTAGAGTTTTAAAAAAGATATTGGTTATTACCAACTCTCTGCTTAGAAATGCAAAGCATATTCAAAATATGAAAAAAACATTTGAAATCGGTTATGTATGTAAGATAACACTAAATGCATTTTGATGTGGAGATAGGGGTAAATTTCCATTTATGTTCAGCCATGAAGAAGACTGTATCTAACACTCAGATATAACTGATGTCACTAAACAATTGGCTCCATTTCAGATGCGACAATGCCTCTAATATGTGACTATCTAGTGAATTTAGGCAATTCCTCCACCACCTTTATGGACGGTTCCGCAGAGAAACAATCATAAGTTAATCAAGTCTCCCATGAAACAGAAACTTTATTAAATGTGCCTTTCTTTTGTAAATTTCTATATGTCTTAACAGGACATAATTACACCGAAAAACAAACAAATCAACAATAAACAAAAACAGAGTTACTCAGAGAAGTCCATGGTGTATTCGATGAAGCCAGGAGTGGAACATTAATAGGAAGATGCCTAAGGCCCAAAAGAGAACTGGACTAAAGGCAAAATAATTCAGACATTAAAAAGCTGAAAGAATTCATCACAAGTAGAGCTATAAGCAAGAAATACTTTTAAAGGAAACCTTTCAGATAGGAAAGTTTATGCCAGAAATGTGGTTCAACAAAAATAAATGAATAGCATTAGAAATGGTAACTTTAAAAGCAAATACATATAACAAATTTTCCTTACTATTTAAATCTCTTTAAAATATATGATTGTTTTTAAAAAATTGATGTCCACACACATGAACATTAAACAGAATAGGTAGTAGTTGTCGTACAGACGATTCTTTTTCTCTTTCCAGTAATTTAGATCTGAAACTATTAAATATTGTAAAAAGTTGCCCTGTAACTATGGATTTAGTCCGTTAGCTGGTGGGATATCATTATTTTACCAAGAATTTCTAGTTTTTAGGAAAGTTTTAATAAGTTATGCTACTTTTCTTTCCTGTAGGAATTACACACGAAGGTTAAAGTATAAAAAGTCAAAAGTAGTTGTATCAAATGGGATAGTACTTTGCATGTTGTTGTTACAGTTGCATAGTTGCAACTTCACCATTTATGGCATGCTTAGCAGTTGGAGCAGCTGCCCCCCAGCCGCCTCACAGAGTGTATTAGAATCATCAAAGATGGAGGAAGTTTCTCTGCAAGCAGTTCAAGTTAGAGATCAAAGGCCACCTTACCTTTCTGTCACTCTCTTCTCTGCTTCTGCGCCTTTGTTCCTCGATTTTAGCTTCTCTTTTAGCGTCTTCTCCAATCTTCGTCAAAAGTAACATCTCTTTTTCCTTCCATTCCTAGAAAGCACAACATTACTGTATTCACTGTGTGTTTTCTTTCAAGATATTTTTGTAGTTTTTCTACCACCAACAAACAGAATCAGAATAAGGAGACCTAAGAAAAATCAGCACAAGCTGACTTTTGAAAGCTATGCACTGTGTTCAAAGTGGGCTTTTCTCCATGCATTAGTGCTGCTGTTATTTTACTAAAGCTAAATGTTAAAACTTTAAAAGCAGAAGTTGGTTCAGCTTCATAGTTTCGACGATCATTCCTGCTATTTAATACAACTTTTGTAACTGTGATAAAAAAAATGAACGAAGGTAAATTCTTTAGACCTGAAATAACTTCAAGAAACTTTAAGGAGAACCGTAATTATAGACAAGTGAAAACACTAATAAAAACATTTCCTCTTAATATTTTAAACTCGTTAACTCGGACCTCTTCAATTTTCCTGCGAAGATTAAGTTTCCTTCTCGTGTGCTCCCGCTGCCTTCTCTCTTCTTTGTCCCTTTGGAGCAGGCGTTGCTCCTCTGCTGTGCGCTCCAGGAGCTCCAATTCCTTCCTTATCATGTCCAGGTATCTACGGAGGCGGGCAAAATTAGTCAACATGAATGGGGTGTTTTCTTATAATTCCAGTAACTTCTTTGATATTCTTAAAAGACCTCCTTGATTGTAGTATTTTTAAAAATTTCTTATACTGTACACAGGACAATCAGTTTTAAAAATCTCTCATGTATCTGTATTTTGAAGTTTAATTGGTTAACCAACTCATCATCTTTCTGCTTATTAAAGTGGCTATTAAGCTATTTAGAAAGGAAGAGGTGCTACTGAGGCAGGTGAACTCATCGTGCCCCATCTCTGTTACTCATTGATATGCTGTTATGGCCAAGGTGATGATAAAATGCACAGCTGACTCTTAAAAAGCATCTTACATAATAAATATCCATATTGAGTAAAGATACTTATTATGTACCAAAATTCCAAAAAGATGTTTATGTTTTATGATAATGCAAGGGCATTCCCGTGTGTGGATCATAACAAACTATGGATAGCCTTAGGAGGAATGAGAGTCTCTGCATTTGTCACTGTGTGCACATGGACCCTGTACAGACGAGAAGCAGTCATATGGCCAGAACAAGAGACGGCTGCATGGCTTAAAATTGTGAAGGGCATGTGTCTGGACTAAATCCTTCCATGATAGTTATTCAATCTGTAGGCTAAGCAAATGATTCCAGAAGCTGGACTACAAGAAGAGCGTGGCATCAGGATTGAAGGAAGACTAATTAGCAACTTGTGATAGGCCGATGACATAACCTTGCTTGCTGAAAGTGCAAATGACATTAAGATCAAGGGCTTATCCTTTCCGAATGGATTATAACTCCAGAAAAAGAGAACCCAACGCCTCCAAACAGGTCCAATAGAAAACATCCTGATAAGCAGAGAAAAAAAATGAACGTTTTTAAGGATTTCATTTTGTCTGTATCCATAATCATTGTTATGAGAACAGTAATCCAGAAAGCAAACACATATTGCATTGCGTAAATCTGCTGCACAAGACCTCTTTTTAAAGGGTTGAAGGTCAAGGATGTCACCTTGAAGCTCAAGTTGAGCCTGATCTAAACCATGGTTATTTATATATATATATGTTGGGCAGTAATAAGATCAAAGCAGCAATGACACATTTGAATTAGGGTGTTGGCAAAAAAATATTGAAATGACCATGGACTGCCAGAAGAGAAAGCAAATCTCTTTTGGAAAAATAGAGATAGGACTTCTCTTTGGGATCCAGGGACAAGGGAAAAACAAATGAACTATAAGCAATGGAGAGAAGGTCATAGGATTCCTAGTATGCTTAATCAAGGGCAACGTAGCAGCGAGGAATTAAACACGAATGAAGGCTGAACATGATGGTGGGACAAGAAGAAAGTAAAAGGAAATAGAGGAAATAACCAGAAGTCAAAGGACATTTATAGAGGACTAAATACAGGCATGTACATATGTAAATACATATATAATGAGAAAGGGATAGAATTATCTACTCATATCTATATGTTAAGAATTAAGGTTGCAGATGGACATTGGGCCTCAACTCAAGTACTCCCTTAACACAAGAACACGTTGTTCTAACAATCCAGGATTCTGTGACGCTCACCTTCCCAACACAATCACTGAAGACAAAATGGGGGCATAAGCAAATGTGGTGAAGAAAGCTGATGGTGCCCGGCTGTCAAATGATATAGCATATGGAATCTTAAAGGCTTGAATATAAACAAGTGGTCATCTAGCTCAGAAGCAACAAAACCCATGTGGAAGAAGCACACCAGCCTGTGTGATCATGAGGGGTCAATGGGATCAGGCAACAGCCATCTAAGACCCAGAACAAAACCATACCCAAGATGAATTGTGGGGGGTGAGGGGGGAATGGAGTAGAGATCCAATGCCCATCTGTAGACAATTGGACATCCCCTCACAGAGGGGTCACAGGGAAGAGATGACCCAGTCAGGGTGCAGTATAGCACTGATGAAACACACAACTTTCCTCTAGTTCTTTGGTGCTTCCTTCCCCCCACTCTCATGACCTCAATTCTCTCTTAAAAATAGGATTAGGCCAGAGCATGCACACTACTACAAATAAGAGCCTGAAACACAGGGAATCCAGGATAGATAAACTCCTCAGGGCCAACAAAGAGAGTAGAGATACCAGTAGGATTAGGGCATGGTGGGGGGCGGGGTAGAAAGTGGGAGCCAATCACAAGGCCCATACTATAACCCCCTCCTAGGGGGACAAATAATAGAAAAGTGGTGAGGGGCAATGGAGGATGATGTAAGATATGGAAATAATGTATAACTTATCAATGGTTCAGGAGGGAGGGTGGGTGGGGGAGAGAAGGGGAAGGCATGGGGAGCTGATATCAGAAGCTCAAGTGGGAAGAGAATGCTTTGAAATTGATGGCGGCATATGGGCAAATGTGCTTGATACACTGGATGAATGTATGGATTGTGATGAGAGATGTAAGAGCCCTCAATAAAAGTATGATGATGATGATGATGATGATGATGAAGAAGAAGAAGCCGCCGCCGCCGCCGCCGCCGCCAGGGTCCCGAGACTTTGTCTCGGCTACTTTGAACATATTATCAGAAAAGATCAGTCTCTGGAAAATGACAATTAGAAGGTCAATAAAAAAAAGATAAAGACTGTCAAGGAAACGGATTGAACCAGTGCCTACAACATCAGAGACTTAAACTTGGGAAACAAGATGAAGACAGTGCAGGACTGAACCTTGTTTCATTCTACTGCACGTAAGGTCACGGTGAGCTGGAATGGACTCAAGACATCTATCAAGAACAGCAACTTCACTCCGTGGGTTTAGGAATAGTTATCAAAAGCAAAAACTAAAACAAGCCGATGACTTCAAATCTAAGAAATGCACACACACCATGCACAAAAAACGGATTGAAATTTCCTAAGATGCATTTGAACTATGCTGTTGGCTAAGAATATTGAAAATATCACACACGTGCAAAGAACAAATAGATCTGTCTGCGAAGAAGTGCAAGTGGAAAGCTCTGTAGGAACACGGATGGCCGGACCTGTCTCACTCACTTTGGACGTGTTTTCAGGAGAGATGGGGCCCCAGGGAAGGACATCATGCTTCAGAAAATGGGACAGTGAAAAAGAGAAAAACCTCAAAAAAGATGGATGGACGTGCCGGCTACAAGGAGGGACTCAAACAGAAGAACAATTGTGAGGATGCCACAGGGCGGGGCGGTGTTTTGTCCTCTTGTTATTTGTTCTTTTGTGGTTGCTAAGAGTAGGATCTGAATCACCCACACCTAACGCCACCAGTGACAAACAGAGCTACTGTGTTTCTCTGTAATTTAGAAGCTCTAGCCCCCTCTGCCGCCTGTAGTTTAATCTTGTGGGTAAGTGTAGATTATAGCATTACAGTAAGGAAGCCTTCTCCTTCAGCACCGATCACCAAACCTTTGAGGAGGGGGGTGGGGGAGGGGGCGGAGCTGTAACTAATCCCTTCATTTCTTAAGAAATTAGCTTGACTCCAGAACGGCCATGTTTGAGTATGTCTGGGCTCAAGGATCTCTGTTTCTTGGAGACAACACAGTTTACACGTGCACAAGCTAAAGTTGTATCATAATTTTTTCTGACCTCGCACTAAACTAACTTCCTCAAACTTAGTACCGTCAGACCTTAAAGATTAAAAACAAAAAACAAAACTCTGCTTTTCTTGAAGCATGTGCTAAAGACCCTCCCCTACCTTTTCTACTATGAAAAAAATGCCTTCCATCTGATTTTTCCTTCAGTCATTAATTCGGCATACCTCCTGAGTCCCCAGAGGCCTTGACATCTCTGGTAAAAACCGCCCTTTCTATATTTGGCAATAAAGCTTCAATTTCTTTATATAATGGCCTCTCCTTCTTCATCTCTCCACTTTGAGATATAAGGCTATAAGGGAATCAAATAGTGCCTTGTACTCTTTGAATCTGGTTTTCCACTTTTTCTTGTATTTTCCTAACAGATTTGGTTGGCAGTACATACATAAAAGACACACTGACATTGATCTGACCTGTGCCTTATTAATCGCTCTTGGTCCTTAAATGAATAGGCTCTTTCCTGCAGCAGCCAGTTTTGGAACTGTTCAGCATGACAGCATTCAGAGAGGTGACAATTTTCCTGCAGTTTATTTAGTCGTTTTGTAAGCATTTTCTAAATAAAAAATAAAGAGTACATATGTATGTCTGTATATCTTTTAAAAGAAAAAAGTGCCTTTGATATGCCCTTTTTGTATTTAGAGTTTAACAAAATTCAGGTACTCTATAAGTGATTATTTCTGTTAAACTGTCTAAGTTTATTTGTAATCAATTCCACACCAATTACACGCAGATTAATAGTTCTGTCTTTGAAAATAAAAATTACTTAGTCTACCTTTCTAGCCATCCTGGAGAAATGAAATATAGGATAAATAGAAGAGAAAAATCCTAAGTGTAGACAAGGATAAATTTGGGGTGTATAGAATATTTTTAACGTATGGTACAGACAAAGAGTGAGAGATGGTGTCTTAGACAGACATGCTACATCGATGCCCCTCTTCAGCAAAGATGGGCAGAAATTAGATCAGGAAGACAGAGAAAGACACTGAGGAATGACCATTAGGTGAGTTGAACCTGGACAGAGAGAATTTGAGGGTGGAGCCCATACAAAGAGATCAAAAGGAGCAGTGCATTCAGCTGGCCAAGGTAGACCAACAGCCCCTCCTAAAGTGAGGAATGACTCCTTGGGGCCCCAAGGGGGAGATGACCCCATAGGCTCTCCTTTGATGCACAAACGCCAAGGTGGGTTTCTACCAGAAGGCGGCCATGGCTTCCCTATAGTTCCAGCAAGGGGAAGGAAGGGCAGCAATAGCCTGGGGCTAAAGAGGAAAGACCTTCCCCACCCCTTGCTTTTCATCTTGCTTTTGCCTCCTTCTGTAAGTTTCCCCCTTTCTTCCCTTGTTTGGGCCCACACATACAGAAACACTTGTGAGAGATGCAGCTATTCCTAGAGTTCCTTGGTTAGTCCTCAGATTTACTGAGGTTCCAGCTGAAAATCTTGCTGTCGCAGTAGACTTTCCCCATTCATCCCAGCTCATGTAGAAATACAGCTGAGTAACTATTTATTTACTGAATAGGGCCAGTTATCATTAGCATGTTAATAGATGACCTGGTCCCATTTCTCTTCCTGGTTCATCTTAATGACCTCTAAAGAGCCCTGGCAGTGCTGTGAGCCAGGCATTGGGTTGGTAACCACAGATTGATGTTTCAAACCTATCTGTCAGCCACTTCGAGGAACAAAGATGTGCCTATCGGTGCCTGTAAAAATTACATTTCTGGGAGACCCTAGTGTCACTAAGAGTCAGAACCAATGATGGCAGTGATTTTTGCTTTAGAAATAACCCTTGTAAAGCAGTCAGTTAAGTGGTAGGCTGTTAACTGCAAGGTTGGTGGTTCAAACCCACAAGCCACGCTGCAGGAAAAAGACCAAGTATTAAGTCTTTAATTGTTCTATTAAAGTTTATATCCTTGAACGCCCTATAGTTCTCTGTTCTATAGGGTCAAGGTGAGTTGGAATGTGCTCAGTTACATTCCAACTAAATTGAAGTAAATAATGTTTATTCTTGCTCTAAAATTTAAAAGAAAAGAAATCTTAAATATTTAACTTACTTGCTCTCTAGAATAGTTTCTTTCAAAGTCTAATTTTAAACTGGTAAGATATTGCCTATACTTATTCCATTCCTTCAAGGAACATACAATCTAAAACAAAACAAAAATACATGAATAGACATATTTAAACATTATTGAAGTTAGTTCCCAAAAGTGGAAAAACAAATTTTGATGTGCATTTTGTTTGAAAAATAATAACACATTTTCATAAAAATTTCTAAGCAATATTTCCATAAAATTGTTCAACAGAAGGAATTTTCTATCTTGATAATAATCCTTATTAATATGGCTTAAACCATACTAAGGGATTTCATAAGCAGACATTGGTATTAAAATAAAATATTAATGCAATAATAATGCTTAATCACCAAAAGTGTGTATTATATGACATTAAATATTTTGCTAGGTTTCTATTTTGCCTCAACTTTTAAAAAATGGATATAAACTTTGATGTATGTGCATCCCCACTAGAGACAGAAAAAGAAGTGTATGATATAGCTGGAAATACTATTATATATTTAAATATTCATTTTATAATCATCTAACATTATCAAAGATAACGTAGTTTCATTCAGAAATAAGAGTTGCCTAATTTCCTTGACCCAGTCACTAATTACTTGTTGGAATTTCCATTTACATATTCTCCCATGACCAACTCAAAGGTGATAGAGACATTTCCCCTGGCGCGGTACAGAAGAAGTTTACATGAATTCTTGAAGATTTGCACTGAATAACAAGAAGTGAATTTCAACCTACTTTATTATTGCTGGTGATATAGCCACCTTTCTTTAGCCTCCTCAGGATATCTTTTCGTTTGTAGTATGCCCTTAAATGTGGATCATGGAGACTTTTATACTGGTTTTCCAAAAGTCGGCAATAAGGATCTGTCAGGTTAAAATCATAAGAAGGTCGAAAAAGCTGCAAAAATATTTAGAAAATTGTAAATACACAATTGTTTCTGGTTTTTAAATACCACTCATTGAAGTGACTTGAATGTTCATTAAAAATAAAGCATTTGAGGAGAGTTTGAATTAACAATACAAAAAAATCTCAGTTGAACAAAATTAACTGTCTTTCCCTGTATCTCCCCTATTTGGAAAACCCAACTTAATTACTTCCTTCTGTGGTTCTCATTACCCCTGGCTAGAAATAACAAAAGGAACAGGAGAAGGTATAACTTTTGAAGACAGAGAACCAATGATACGGTCCCCCCCTTACTCAGCCTTTTCCCAGGTAAAGGATAACGGGATGGTAGTAATTTTTATTCCTTTGTGAAAATAATTTGAAATTGATGGAATAAAATTTTAAAGTCCCTCATTGTTTTTCTTAGAAATAATTTTAATAAGTTATAGAAATACATTTTAAATGTTAAAATTATGAGTTAAAGAATGATTATATTTTGAATTTCAAGCAACCCAACAATTTATGTTGACTACACTCAAGAGAAAATCAATAATTTATATTATACAGGTCAACATATTGTGAACAAATTATAGAATCTATAGATATTGAGATTTCTATAGATATACAGAAGTCAAATACAAATTGTGCAAGTTATTAACACACAAAAGGAAGGCAATTAGCTAATAGATATGTTTCTGCATGTTATTTTAGAGACAGTTGCTATGCTATTTATTCTCATATAAATTAAAACTATGCCAAAGTGAGTTTTTTTTAATCTAATCAATTTATTGGGGGGCTCTTACAAATCTTACAACAGTCCATCATTCAATTGTATGAAGCACATTTGTACATATATTGCCAGCAATATCTCCAAAACATTTTCTTTCGACTTGAGACTCTGATATCAGCAACTTTTTTCCCTTCCCTCCCTCGCCCTCTCAAAAGTCAGTCTTCAAGGAAATAGTCGGTTGCATTACAGTTAAGGGAACATATTTTTCAGCTTGGTTTAATGTAATAATTAGTAGAGAGAACATATAAAAAAGCAGTTCACACACAAATATTTTACAGAGAAGAGAAAATCCCATTACAGCAAGCAATATATTTGAGGAAGAGTCAAAATATGAATACATTTACACATGTAAGAGGAGCAGAATCAATAGTAATGAACTAGCTTTCAAGCATGTTTTAGGAAAATGGTGTGGGGGTGTGACAGTGAATTGTGTAAGGCTGGTTAATTTTTAGTTAGCTTGCGCTATTCTAATTATGTTGGTTTTCAGAAACTCTATTTTATCAGCAGCAAAACATTTCAAGAAATGATATTTATCAGGCCAATCACATCTGATGCCATCTTGGACTCATCTCTGATGACATCATAGAGAGCGTGTGGAAGGGTAAAGGGATCACTTAGAATTCCTTTTTGTAGAAGTTTTGTGATTAAAGTGACTACTGAGCCTCCTCCAAGATCATTTCAGCCTGTTGCCATTGACTCGATCTCGACTTAGAGCGGCTTTTCGGACAGAGTAGACCTGTCCCAGAGGGTTTCCAGAGCTGTTCTCTTTGGGGCCGCTGACGGCTGCAGCTGGCCCCTGTGTAGGAGCAGTCACATGTTAACTTTACCCTGCCCTAGCTACTCATCGAGAACATAATGAAACCTCCCTCAGGACTGATGACTTAGCCAGAGGCCCACAGAGGCTGGGGCAAGTAGGCTGATGACTAAAAGCATGACCAAGTTTGAGAGTAGTTCGAATACACATAGAAACTACAACCCTGTGTGAACAAGTGTTGAGTGAGATGTTACAGACTCAGGGTAAGGAGACATAGGAAAGACTTCAGAGAGCATCTTGAAGGGCAGGCCAAATCCATAGATTGAAGAGGAAAAAGGGACATGCCAAGGTTTGAGAGACCAACGCCAAAGAACCACAAGTACATGTGGCTGGGTATTAAAGCATGAACCCCTGTGTTGGAGAGAAGACTGGATGGGGAAGTTGGAGCAATTTTAGAGGAAACCCAAAGGGGGAGAAAATGAACTTCACTAAAGTCGTAACTTCGTGTGTGAAATGGAATTTGGTCCAAAACCAAATCAGATAAAAATGTCTTGTAATGAGAGCTATTTTTGGGTTGATAGTGTGGCATTAGTCAATGCCAGACACTACTGTTAATTTATCTTTCAATCAAACATATTTCTAAATAAATAAAGTTCACTAAATATAAAGTTTTATTTAAAAACAACATAAATTAGCATTCTTAAATTATAAAAGACAAGACTGAAAGTGTAAACTTTCTGGCCCATGATTCTGCCCATACCATATTAGATGAACATGTTAAAAGCATGGTTGCAATGCTGCCTTAGGTTAAATATGGGTTTGCTTGTTTTCCCGTCACTGTTAAATGCAAATTATGTTAAAGGGCCTTTCATGATATGACCTCTGAATTTCACAGCTATTAGAAGTAGGTAAAGAAAAGCCGGGTACGTTAATGATACATGCCTGTACCTTTTCACATAACCCAGTCGTGTAGAATACAGTGTTGCTTCCCGGGATCACAGGCAACTTGACCCCAAGAGGGAGATCCAATAGCTGAGCAGCTCCAATCCCTGGCAAGTGAGTTTTGTGCGCGCCCTGTCAGACATAATGGGAGAGATTTTTGTCATTTCTGAAGAATTCCATTCGTTTAGGCCAATAGCAGTGCGTTGATTCTCACTTCAATGAGCTGATACTTTACAATCAAATGCAAAGCTCCCCCCTCCGGGCCATGGTATTCATGCCCCTGTGGCTTTCTAAACTTGCAATAGGTCAGGGGAGCAGAGAGCCCACCCTTTCCCTACGTGGAGCTGCTGCTACTTAAAAACTGCCCACCTTGCCCAAAGTATAGCCACTTCACCCCCAGGGGTCCATGCCACCAAACCTAGGGGTCCGAGACTCAGGATGGAAGGGGCTGCCCCAAGGGGACACCTGGAGGTCTGCTCCCGGGTCGTCGCCACCAGCTCTCCCCTGGGCCGTCCACAGCCAGTTCTAACTGTGTCGCCCGCGCCCCAGCAGCCCAAGGGCGTGAGGAGCCAGGCGGTTGACACTGGTTCCTGGCTAGGGTGGGCTCCTTCCCGCCCGCCTGGGTCCCACCCAGCCAGACCCAGCACAGGGCCGCCAGCCCCGCTGGGCTGCCACTCACGTCTCCGCACTGCTGGCTGTCTGCAGCGAGCATGGTGGCCGTCTTGTTGGCTGCGGTGTCTGCGACCTTGGAGCAGGAGCTGAGGTATAGCTCCATGACTGGCCCCGTCCCCCAGCACCCCGCCGCCCGGCCCCCGTCCGCCAGCCCGGCCCGGGCCCGAATGACCAGTGCCAGGGTGCGCTCCGCGAACCCGAACCCCGCGGCGTTCCATGTTCCGAAAGGTGGGGCTCCTGCCCGCGTGGCCCCCCAATAGAGCAGTCATCAGCCTGGCTCTGCCTGAGGCCAGCGGTGGGGGCCTCCTCCCCCTGGAATCTTCTATACCTCCTTTAAACCCCCTGGGATTTAGCTTGGCGGGTGAGAAGCAGCCTGATCCCTGTGGGCCTCTGGGGAAGTTGAAGTCCCTTCACCAAGCAGCCATAGGTGGCTGGATGGAATTCTAGGGCTGGAAGCCTGGCTTCTGCCTTACCTTGAAGACTCAGCTCCGCTGGGCGCGGTTGACATTTTATAGGCTCGGTGCCTTCCTGGCCCCTTCTCTAGCTTTCCTTTCCTCCGGTCTTTTCTCTCGGCTGCTGCGCCTTAGTGATGCCTGTCTTTCTCTCTCATTCCCTCTTTCTCCTCTGCTTCAGCCTTGGTGCAGCGCCCACCGCCCCTTGATCGAAAGGATACAGCATCGACACAAACATGGGCCCTGCCTTCAGGCAGCTCATTAGATGAAGTGCTTTGAAGGGAGATGGTCAGTAGTTTGAGTTTAGCGCTCTAGATTCCTTGACCGTCTCGGGTATTTTTTGAGCAGTTAGTAAATATATTTACTGAGAACTTGCCAACTTCAGGTGCTATGTGAAGCACATCAATTAATCATAATTCATCGCCCTCACTTCTGAGAAGCATTCCAACTGTACTTCTTCCGAGAAAAAAAAATGCAATTTTTCCCATGGTCCTTTCAATATTCTTTGCCAGCATCATAATTCAATTGAATTGATTTATTAAATGCCCAACTTTCATAAGCCTATGAGGAAATTGAAAATACCACGGCTTGGATCAGGCACACCTTGGTTCCTTAAAAGGGATATCTTTGCTCTTTAGTCATTTAAAGAGGTCTCCTGTGATAGATTTGCTTAACGCACCGGTTCTCAACCTGTGAGTTGCGACCCCTTTGAGAGTTGAACACCCTTTCAAGGGGGTTGCCTGATTCATAACAGTAGCAAAATGACAGTTGGGAAGTAGCAACGAAAACAATTTTATGGTTGGGGTCACCACAACATGAGGAACTGTATTCAAGGGTCACAGCATTAGGAAGGTTGAGAACCACTGGCTTAAGGCAATATGCCATCTGATTTCTTGACTGTTGTTTCCAAAAACACTGATTGTGGATCTAATCAAGATGGAATCTCTTGACGTCAGTCGTCCGGCTGTTGCTATCCACTGATCCGGCTTTGAGCAGTGTGATTCTTTACAAGGAGCTGGAGTCCATCCTGGGCGCTGGGAAAGCAAGTCCTCCCATTTCATCCCGCCAAACTCTGTCACCTACATGTCTTTGATTGTTGATAACCTCCCTAGGCTCCTGCGGCGGCACTCTTCTTCACTTAATCTCGCTTCTCTGATGGTTTGCCTAGCATAAAGATTGACGATAAAAAAAAAAAAAGATTGACTATATATGGTGAAAAGATACAAATCTGAAGCATACCTTTCTTGATTTTAAACCAGGTCGTTTTCCTTGGTCCTGTTTAAATGACTTCCTTTTGATGCACTACTAGATAAGAGCAAATATTTTGGCAAAAGAGAAAGGCAATATACAATTAGGTGAGACCAGCACAGTGGCTCTAAAGGAAGACATGGCTAGGTGCTCGAGTTGTAGACAACAAAGGTAATTCCTGAATTACCAATAAGAAGCATAAATCTGCAAGTGGGTACATGAGCAGACTGGCAAATGGATTCATATGTGTAGGCAAAAGCGACTATATCCACTAACAAGTATATTTGTTATAAAGTATTTCTAAATATCTATCTGTATGTGCTAGAAATATGTCCACATATATAGAGCAAAAATGAGGCACAAAAGAGTACAAACTATAGTCTGAGGGGGATATTAGGTGTCAAGCTCAGCTAGCATAACAAAATCTACAAAGACAGCATTTTACATTGGTGTGTAGCTGCAGTCTTTAAAGCTCGAAGGAGGTCGGCCACAATTCAACTATTAGTCTCACCTCATCTAGAGCGAAGAAGAGTGAAGAAAACCAAAGACACATAGAAAAAATTGGTCCAAAGGACAGCCTAGTCATATGAATCTCAACCTTCATGACCTTGAGACCAAAAGAACTAGACAGTGCCTGCTTATCACTGCTGACAACTTTGAAAGGGATCATACTAGGGAGTCCTAGACAGATTAAGAAAAAAAATGTGGAACACTCTCAAATTAATAATAAATAAATAACCAGATTTACTGATTGTAGAGATTGGTTGATCCCATGAAACCCTCTTCAGGCCTGGACTGAACTCACTTCTGGGCTCAACTTTCAAACCACAAGCAGCCTTGTATGGTGAACTGGTAACGCTAGGAAGAATAAACTCGGGGCAATCAATCATGCAACATCAAAAGAGCAGCAGTGGTCCAGGGATAAACCTCAAAGGCAGAGATAGGTTGGAAGGCCAATGGAAATCAGCATCATGGGGCAGGAGTGAGAAGAGGGCTGTTACAGTGTGGAGGCCACGGGTAACATCATGAGCCCAAATATGTAAGAATTATTGAATGGAGCACCAGTTTGCTCTGTGAACCTCCCGTCAAATCACACTAAGAAAGGTAAATAGGAAAAGCAACAACAACAAAAAACAGCCTGTTGTGTTGTCTACAGCAGGATAAGCTAAGACTATATGTGCATATGTGTGTATATACAACATTTGTACCTACACATATATACACATGTGTGTTCTTCCTCTAGTTTCTAAAGGTGACAGCCTTGCCAGTTGTTTCACTACTGCATCCCAGACCATTGCTGTTGAGTTAATTTTGAGTCGCGGTGACCTTCTAGGACAGAATAGAACTGCCTTATAGGGTTTCTACCACTGTAATTGTTATGAAAATAGGCTGCCACGCCATTCTTCCCTGGAGTATCTGGTGGGTTCAACTGCTGAATTTTGAGTTAATATCTCAGTGCTTAACCACTGCACCACCAAGGTTACTTTCACTATGACACCGTATCATTTCTATTTGTCCAGCTTTCTTTTAGGGTTTTCTCACAGTTTTTCCAGTTGTGAGGTGAGGAAAACTGCGGGAGTTTCCTTATGAGTTATTGAGAGGGTATTATAGCTTAAGCTAATGAATGAAGCCATCAATAGGCCGTCAAGTTGTGGTACTACAGTGGCTCGTATGTTGCTGTGATGCTGGAGCCTGTGTCATTGGGATTTCATCCCGAGTGAGCCGACTTCAGAAGCACTTCCAGATTTATGAAGCAGGAATAGATGGCCCGTTGCTGAAGGAATAGGAGGACTAGAACATTGTCCATTTCTGAAGGCCTAGTGAATAGAAACAGAACATTGTCAGAAACAGTCCCAGAAGATAAGCCCCTCGGGCTGGGAAGCATTCAAGTCTGACGGAGGAAGAGTCAAGTGGACAGTCATGACACGGATGGAGTACAGGCTGCAAGAGTAAAGCCTTCCAATCTCATTTGCTTCTTAGGCACAATTCAGAATGATATAAACAGGTATAAGTATTAATTAATACTCAGAAATTGGAATGCATGAAGTATGGATGAATGAAAAATGAAATAGAACTCATAAAGACCAATATTCTGGGTGTTAGCTGAAATAGACTGCTGTTGGCTGTTTTGACTCAGAAAATTGTCTGGCTTACTAGGCTGAGAATGAGACAATCAAGACATATGGCTTTGAATTTCAAATGTATCTTAAACTACAATCTTATTTGTGATAGGATTATATCATCTTGATTCAAGGAAATCCAATCAAAACAATTATGATTCAAATATAAGCACCAACCACTAAAGCTAGTGATGTAGAAATTGAAGAATTCTACCCATAAGAACATCTTCACTCAGAAATTGCTCAAACATGCTATCAAGATGCCTTAATAGTTATTAGTGATTGGAACACAACGTTGGGGAAAAAAGGAAGAAACAGTAATTGGAAAATATGGTCTTACTGGTAGATATGAAACTTGAGATCACATGATAGAATTTGGGAAGACCAACAACTTGTTCATAGCAAAATATCTTTTTTTGACAACACAAAAAGTGACAATTCCCATGGATTTCTCCAGATGGAATACACAGAAATCAAACTGACTGCATTTATGGGAAGAAATGATGCTCAATATTAGCAAATAAAGGAGGCTAGGGGTGATGATGGAACAGAACACCATCTACTCATATTGAAGTTCAGGTTGAAGCTGAAGAAAATGAAACAGATCAATGAAAGCCAACACACAACCTTGAGTATATTCTTGAATTTCGAGAATATATGAGAACATATTTGCTATATTGAACATTAATGACAGAAGACATGATGAACATGGGATGATATGAAGAACATCGTTTATGAAGAAAGTAGGTCATTAAAAAGATAGGAAAGAGAGAAGATAAAAGTGGATGTCAGAAGAGACTGTGAAGCTTGCTCCACATCATATAGTAGCTAAGACAAATAGAAGAAATGATGAAGTCAGAGTTGAACAGAAAATATCAAAGAGCTACTCAAGAAGACAAAGTCAAATATAATAATAAAATGTGCTACGACCTAGAGTTAGAAAACCCAAAAGGAGGAAAACATTCAGCACATTTTAAACTGAAAGAACAAAAGAAAAAATTCAAACCTGGAGTCGCAATATTGAAAGAGTCTATAGGCAAGATATTGAATGATATAAAAAGAATAAAAAGAAAAATGAAAGAAATACAGAGTCACCATGTACCAAAGAGAATGGGTCAATATTCTAACATTTCAGGAAGTAACACAGAGCACGATTCAGTGATACTGAAGGGAGAAGTTCAAGCTGCAGTGAAACCATTAGTCAAAAACAAGGCTCCAGGATTGATGGAATATTTGTTAAAATGTGCCAACAAGCTGATAGAGCACTGGAAGTTCTCACCACTCTATACTAAGGAATTTGGAAGACAGCTAGCTGGCCAACTGACTGGAAAATACTCATTCCAAAGAAAAGTGACCCAAAGAATGTGAAAATTATAGAGCAATGTCATTGACGCCCATGCAAGTAAAATTTTGCTGAAGATCATCTAAAGATTGTAACAGGACATTGACAGGGAGCTCCGGAAGTTCCAACTGGATTCAGAAAACGACATAGAACAGGGATCTCATTGCTCATCTCAGATTGCTCTTGGCTCAAAGCAGATAATACTAGCAAGATCCTTATTTCTGTTTCATTGACTGTACAAAGACACTCAACTGTGTGGATGATAAAACATTTCTTTGTGCTCCTGTGGAACTTGGACTGGAATCAAGAGGCAGTTGTATAAACAGAACAAGGGACTACTGCTGGTTTAACATCAAGAAAGTTACATCAGTCTTGAATCCTTTCACCATATTCGTTCAAACTTTACGCTAAGCAAAAAATAGGGGAAGTTGGGTTATATGAAGAAGAATGGCATCAGGATTGGAGAAAGTCTTATTAACAACCTGCGATATTCAGATGACTTAACCTTGCTTGCTGAAAGTGAAGGGGACATGAAACACTGCTAATAAAGCTCGAATCTTGCCACCTTCAGTGTGGATTACACCGTAATGTAAGACCAAATCCTCCCAACTGAACCAATGGGTAACATCAGGTCAAATGGAGAAAAAAATAAAAATAATTGATGGGCACGATCTTGGCCCTAGGGTGAATAGGATAAACCGCCCCGTGAAATTCTCCTGGGGCACATTTGTAAGCACCAAAGACAGAGCAGGTGCATTGTCTTCATCAGTGGGGTGCATGGTGGGGGGGGGAGGGGAATCCTGGGTGCAATATTCCTGACCTTTTTTTAAATCACCATTGCAATGTTAAATTTTCTTAAAATATATTTCTATTAGGTTTCCATGACCATGCTGTGTTCTTTGAAAAAAATCAATATTGCCCAAATGGAACATCTCAAAGAGAGTTGCCCCAACATCTAAGCTGATCTCTTTGCTTGGAATTTACCTGATTTGCCCACTCCCTTCAGAAGTAGATTTAAAACACACACAGAGACACATATTCTGTTAAAATAAACCCAATGCATATATGAACTACAACCCTCAAAAAGCAAAACACACACACAAAACGAACGACAACCCTCAGAGCTATACCTTTTTATTACCCTTGCATTTTGATCATGTTTGAGAACAATTCAGTGCTTTAGAAAGAAAGAAAGAAAGAAAGAAAGAAAGAAAGAAAGAAAGAAAGAAAGAAAGAAAGAAAGAAAGAAAAAGAAATCTGGGTGCAGTTTGAAGTTCACTCAGGAGGTATGATGTAATAAACTTCTGCAAGTCTAGGGAAAAGGAAACGACAGCAACATGAAATTAAGCAATAGTTAAGCAACGGAACAAAATTGGATGAGATGGAGGACTCATTAACTTATTAGATGTAAAGATTAAGAAGAGGGAAAAATCAAGGATAATTTTCTTCTTTTCCCTTGTGCAACCATTAAAGATAAGTGTAGAACCATTAAAGATAAGTGGAGAGGAAGAACGTTTTGGATAATGTTATGTTAGGAGTTGATGAGATAAAGGAAAATGAGTATATGAGTGGTGGTGTGTTTTGATAAGAGTTAAAGAGAACATAAAATTGAAGATTTCTATAGAATTGTTGATTGTAAATGACTAGGGAAAAAATGACAATCAACTACCGTATTTGTAAGAAAGAAAATGAATAACGATGTTAGTATTACTCAGGATTTAATTTCTCCAGATATTTGTGTGAGTATTAAAGAGATTCCATCTCTTCATAATACTGTAATTATCAGGAATTAGTTTCAAGGAAATTCAAATAAAAGAATGACTTTTAAAAAATTTAGTAAATTTTAAAAACTTGTATTTCTCATTAAATGAAACATGCTTCATAAAAAACATATGAAGATAAAAATAAAAGAACAAAAATAGAGTGGATGAAAATAATAAATTCAAATATAACAATTATTTAAAAAATTAAGTTAAAATTACTTATAAAAATAAAGAGTAAATTTTGTTGTAAAAAATTTAGGTGAAAAGCTAATTACAACTGCATGCATTTTTTGCATGTTACACATAAATTGAATTAAACTTTAAATGTTTCACATTTAAAAAAAGACAAGAAGTAAAAATATAGATGTCACAATACTGGGCAAAAAATTTCAAGTCATAAATATAACAGATTTGACAAAATATTCATAATGTTTTCACTAAAAGTTAAGGAGAATCTCACATTCTAAATCAGAATGTAAGGTCAAACTTCTATTTGGCCAATAAATTGGCTCTCTATTTGTATTTTTTTAATCAATTTTCATTTTTAAAAAGTGAATATTAGCTAAAAACAAGACAACAAAATGTCCGTATGCCAATAGCACAAACCAACTCACAATGAAGCCACGGAAGGTGGGCCATTATTTCAGAGCTCTGAAGTTTCCTTCCAGGGTAGAGCCAGAAAGTAGGAAGTTGACTATTTCATGTATTTACATGGATCATAAAATTGCCAGTTATAGGAACCATAGAGGTGTGATGCTCCCGATCCTTGGGCTCACTTCCATTGAGTCAAGTGCAATTCATAATAGCATTGTGGTTGTCTGTCCAACGCGTACCTGTCACAACCACAAACCTCCTGTGCTGTTCTGAAAGTACTGAAATTGTGTTTCCATGACAGTCTGCTGCTGTGTGCCGTCAAGTCAATCCCAACTTCCAGGAACCTTACAGGACAAAGCAGAAGCATTGTATAATTTCCCATGTTTCTGGGATCAGCAGATTACCAGGTTGTTGTCTTTTTCAGGTAACAACTGGTGGGTTTGTAGTGCTGACCATTTAGTCAATAACCCAGCCCTTAACAGCTCTTAACCATTCTTCCACCAAGGTTCCTCCCATTAGAGCACCCACATCAAATTAGACTCAATGCTAAGTTGATTATGACTTATATGGCACAAGAACCCACTGACTAGTCATCAAATAGATTCCAACTCATAATAGCCATATGGGATATAGTGTGAATCTTTACAGCATCAGACAACTTCACAACTTCATCTTTCTTATGCTGAGCAGATGCTAAGTGTGAACCTCATACCTTGCAGTGAGTAGCCCAATGCTAAAACCACTGTGAAACAAAACCCAGGTCTATACCATCTTGATTGTATAGTGTGTGCATCACATAATATCCTCCAGCATGCCATTCCAATTCTTGTTCAAAGTAGAGCCAGGTAGATCAAATACTGGCTACTCCAATAGGACATACCTAATTATTATTTATTTATTTTGTCTATTGCATTTCTCATAGTAAAGGGGAAAATATGTAAAGGAGAAAATAAATAAATAGAACCTTGAAATAATTAAAATTAATAATAAAACAATCCATGATCTGGAAGAGGATAAAATCTTCCCCTCAATAAATTACTAAACCAGAAATTATAAATAAATCATGTACATTTATACTAATTTTTTAATACATGGTCAAAACAGAAAATAAAGATACACTTGCCAATAAATGTAACTTGTTCATAAAACTCATGTGACATCAGAGTTAATATATTAAAATATTGTATATCCAAAAGAATAAATTCATCCAACTAAGAAATCAGTGCTTTTAGTAGAAGAGAAACTTGGACAAACTTGGAGAAGAGAACACAAATGATTTACTGACTACGACACATGAGAATAAAAATCTATAAGTCTAATTTTTCACAGACGAGGCTGCAATAGAGAAACCATATACACCGGTGAGTTGTTGGAGAAGAAAACATAATTAATTAATTAACTATCTTTGAACATATATATTCTTTTCATACAAGGAGCAAAAGGTTGTAGAATTTACCCTCAGCTAAACTCCCCAAAGTGCATTCTGAATAACTATTGAAGGGAAAGACCCTAGTAGAAGAGAGGTTAGCTTTCAGTTCCCAAATACGATAAGGAAAAGAGAAAATCATTCAATGCTTCTGACTTTTAAAAATAAGTATTAAATATTCCAACTCCAGAGAAACAGCCAAATAATTATAGCAATGTTGATGGTCTTGATCACCTCCCGTCTCACAAACCCTTAATAGAAGACTCCTATATTAGCCTGAAATCTCTCAAGACACAAAATAAGTGATTAGATAGGTAGGTAGTCAGATGGATGAATAGATGATAGAAAGATAGAAGACAGAAGTTACCGGTATATCAAGAAAATTGTTCACACTGTTAGAAAAGTGGGCAAGTTCTACCTTTGCCCCCATCAGATGATGGCTGCTCATGAATACAAGGTTATTTGTGACTGGAAGGATGAATGAATTCAAACTCAGCTGGTCAGGTGGCAGGCCAATAATGACTCCTGGGATAGGCAGGCTGATAACTCTTTCCCAGAAAACTGTAGGCCAATGAACTAGATTCAGAATCCAGACCCAACGAAAATCAAAACCTTTTCCCACAATATCTACATAAATATAGCAAGTAGAACCACATCCCCGAGGAAACATCTTTTCAAATACCTTAATGCTGTGAGCTGCATAAAGGAGTTACACTATGCCCCTTTCCTATAACTCTGGCCACTCATAGCAGATCCCATCAAGTGTTTGATTATATTATGTTAGTTCACGTCGTGGGAGATTCCTAAGCCTCAGCTGGCAAGCCAGTGAGAATCCTAGCTGAGCCAATGAACACAATACACAATTATCACATCTACGTATCAGGATAAACACTTTCTTTTTATAGTCTAGGTTCATCTCTCACATAGGGAGAAAATGAAATGGTTGACAATATTCTACTGTTGGCAGAAAAATAATAATACTGATATTTACCAATATAATCATTCATTTATTAACATAAAATATTACCAAGGATTAACAAATCTTTGAAAAATATTAGTGCAAGAAGCTAAGGCACAGATCCTAAAATATTCTGTGGTAGTACAAAAAATGCGAAGTGGAAGACAATTAAAAATGTCATTAATGGTCTTCAGAATTAAAAGTATAGTGTTCTCACTTTAAGGGAATAGTAAAAAAATAGCAAAAGGATTAAATAATAGAAAATGTAAGTCCTAATACTATTAATAAAATGAGAATGCATAAAAATAATTTCATATGTACTGTTAAAAATCATGAAATATTTTGAAGTTACTAAGTAATAGTAGTTGAAAATAACATGTTGAGCAATATACCCGACACCAAAGCAAGTGAGACTGGTGATAAATGGAACATGTCATGATGGTGGGACCTGGTCAGCTTGTGTAAATGGAAGATGATGAGATGAGGGCGTAGAATGGCATTGACGGGCTGCCTAACATTTACTGTATTACAGTGACAGTTTTCTCCCTTTATAAATTCAGTCTCTTGTGTTAGAGCTTCTATATTATTTCACACTGCATAAGTTCAAGAACATTTGTATCACTAACTTGTAGTATCTCTTAAATAAATTAACTCAGCTAGGTATTAAATAGAGTATACTTTATTTGTTGCCTTCTATGACTATTCCGTGCCTCTTTTGTTTTGCTTTTTGCATATCGGCATGTTCTTCCAGTGCAGCATCTGCAGTGAATATTTTCCGTAACTCAGAATTCTGCTGTGCCATATTTACCTCCACACAGCAACCAGCTCTTCTGCATCTGCAACTCTTAGTAGCTGACAGGCTGGCAATATTGGGTGAAGTGCCTGGTTGTTGTCTTGGCACATGCAGACAAGCGAGTTTCAGATAGTCATTTGTTTGCTGAACAAATCATGCACAGACATTACAGTGGCAGGCCAGCATGCCTCAGCACTCCCTCCGGATGCAGGCCGCATGTTCACACAGGGCTCACGCTCCGTGTTTTCTCTGCTGCTGTTTAGTGACTTCTCATTTTACTTATCCCATAATGCCAGATGTGCACTAAGCATTTGCGACCCAAATGCTAATTCCTTTGAGAAGATAAATAAACAACTGTGTATACGCCAAGATAATGCAGTGTTCAATGTTCACTTCCTGCCTAGTACACTTAAGTACAAAACAGCGATGCTCAGTCCCCAATACTGATTTATTTTTCTTTTTTTAAGAAATCAATTTATTGTAGACTCTTACAGCTCTTATAACAATTCAGACAGATTGCATCAAGCATACTTGCACATACGGTGCCATCACCGTTTTCTAAACATTTTCTTTCTACTTGAACCCTTGCTATCAGCTCCTCTTTTTTTCTCTCCTCTCATGAACCTTTGATAATTTAGAAATTATTTTTATTTTCATATCTTACACCCTCTGCGGTCTCCCCTCACACACGTTTCTGTTGTTCATCCCCGTGGGGTTGGGCGGGCGGCAGTGGCAGTGGGTCTATGTTGATCATTGCAATTGGTTTCCCCTTTCTCAGCCCTGCCCCAATCCTGATTTCAGACAATTCATTTAAGTCCATGTTAGGAGACAAATTCAATGAGGCACAGGACTATTCCTATCATTCATTTACTTGTGTATCTGAAAGGTACTTAATGAAAACTAATAAACCATAAAAGATGATCAGACTCAAAATGTATACAACTATTTGTTGGTTGTTTTGTCATTTAATTAACCAAACCCTTCTCCCACACAGGGATGTTTCAGTTCTTTGGTTGTTGGGGCTAGATGCCATTGCGTACGTTCTGACTCACACCACCCAGTCCTGGGTCATCCTCACGATTGGTCTTATTTTTTAAGTCGATTATTGCAAGCTCTGTCAATTCACCTCATCAAGGGCCTGCCTCTATTTTATTGATTACTCCCTACAAAAGTGAAAAGAATAAACAAGACTATTTAAACCACTCTCAAATCATTGTTTATAGAAATAAAAATTAATATCTGTCTTTGGTTAATGTGACTGCCATTGAGTCAATACTGACTCATAGGGACTCTGGAGAAGAGGATAGAAATGTCCCTCTGAATTTCTCAGACAATACCACTTTAGAGGAGTAGAAAGCTCCATCTTTATCCCACAGCTAGTGGTTTTGAACTTCCAACCTTGCTGATTGCAATCCAAAGCATAACCACTATACTACTAGAGCTCTCTTCGATGAACAAGTATAAGTTATTTTATTACTAAATTCATAACTGCCACATATTTTATATGTGACACTGACTTATCCACACTGGAATAATTTCTGTCCTAAGTATTTTCACAAAAGAAAAATGTTTTTCTGCCTATGTAGACAGAGGATAGTCTATGCAATCTCATGTCAGTTTTAACTCCCTAGAAAATTTTTCTAGCCATTTAAATTCATCACTCATATTTAGAACAATGAAATTGTACTCAAGTTTTCTTCCATATTGAAGAAAGTTTGTCATTAAGACATAAATTAACTTTTCCTATGACTCCCTTGTTATTCTTCTAAGGAAAATTTGGATTGGATTTGAATTAAATTAAGAACTCAAACCCAAGTGGTGAAATAAGAGAATATCATGAAAAATTATATTATGGAGAGAAAGAAAATATCAAATACAACAACAAACACATTGTTAAAAAAGTTAATATGCATGTTAAAAATAATAATGAAATAACATTTGAAGAAAAATGTTTTGATGTCTGGAAGGCTTCAAATAATAAACTCAAAAGATCAAATAGTTAGAATGTTTGAAGTGGTAAATAGAAGCTGTATTATACTACCATTTAATGGCTCATTTGGGTCATTGAAGGAAAAAGCCCAAGAAATGTATCAAGAAGAAAATATTTAAAAATAAAGAAGTGAATGTCAATGAAATTAATAAAAGAATTGTTCTTCAGGTCAAGAGAGAACAGAGCCCAAGGAAAACTAGTGTAAGACAGCCAGAGTGACCATGTGGAAGTGAAATATTTTCACCCTTTTGTATGTGTGATTTTATTGGTGTCTTTGTTCTTCCTATTTGTGTGTTGTTCTGAATGCTGCTTTCGTTGGATTGGTTTCTGGTTGATGTCCTGTCTTATGCGCTCTGAGTGGTCGGCTGCTGTTGGGTCACTGTCCATAGTGATCCGGTTAATATTTTTTGTAATGCCATCTTGTTGTTCTCTTTTGATTTTTTCCCCAATTCTTTGGTATATCTTTCACTGGAACTCTTGCTCTCATATTTGAGGGATAATTTTGCTAGATGTAGATTCTTGGTTGGTGATTTTTTATTTCAGAATCTTGTATATATCATCCCATTGCCTTTTTGCTTGCATAATTTATCCTGAGAAGTCTGAGCTTGTCAGTTTTCCTTTGCAGATGACTGTGTTTCTAGCTTCCCTCCAGGTTCTCTCCTCTTCCTAGAAATTGGAGCATCTGAGGGCAACATGCTGTGATGCATTTATTCAGAGGGGGGTGACTATCTGATTTAGGGTTCTCTCAATTTCTTAAGCAGTTATTTTCTCCTCCTTTGGGGGGAAATTTTATTCCATGATTCCTCAGACTATTGTCTTTGTAGATATTTTTTGTTTCTTCATGTTCTGAGATCTCAATGAGGCATAGGTTGTTTCCCTTGATATTTTCCCGCATTAATCTCAGGCTTTCTTGTGATTGCTTGTATTTAAAAAAATATTGTTTCTCTATTGACTGGAATTAAAGTGATGGTTTTGAGCTCACTGATTTGACTTTCCTTTTCTTCAATATTCTTCCTCAGATCTTTTACTATGTTGCCAAATTTTGTTACTTAATTTTTTTTTTATATTCTGAGATTCCTTTTGGTTTAGGGATTTGAGTTTTTCAATTTCTTCCATTGTTTTCATGAGTGTTTCTCACATCTCTTTAAAGGATCTACACCTCAGACATCTGAATTCTGTTTCTGGTAGTTCGGCACCTCTTCTTCAGAGTACTTCATGGGGGCTTGGGGGGTTTTCTGTAACTTGTGTTTGTTTTCTTGATTTTGAGGCAGAGGGAGGGGGACGGCAGCACTGTGGCTAACTGTATTGCGGTACAATTATTAAGGGTTTGGGAGCTTCCGGCTCACATAGAGGTGATTGCTCCGTCTAGTGATGTGGGAGAAGTCTAACAGGAGCTGGAAAACAAACAGTGGGAAGTGGTGAGAAGAATGATGAGCTGGGTACAGAAGCAAAGTAGAAAAAATGAATAGAGATAATAAAATTAAAATGATGATAGCTGTCTGGATAGGCCCACATGGTTGCAAAAATGAAGAGATGTGCTAGTCTGGGTAGACTAGAGGAACAGATCCAGGGAAACACTCATTTGTTTATAAGAAAGCAGTTTACATAACAGAGTAATTGAACAATGGGAAGGGATAAAAACTGGAGAAAAGGGAAGTTTGGGTACTGACGATGTCTGTACCAAGCTTCCCATGCCAGCTGCTGCCTACCAAAGCCCCCAAGGCCAGTTAGGTAAGAGGTTTGGCTGACTGGGTTGTCTCAGGAGTTGGGAAAACTCAGCTGTGCCTAGGAGGAGCAGGACACAGAATCAGTTCATGCTGCTGATTAATGGCAAAGGGGAGTCTGTCAGTAGGCATAGCTGCTCTCACACCTTACGAAACTTGGGACAAGTTAGCTTTTAAATTGATATATTACAAGACATCCTTCCTTGTAGAATCTCTCTAGATGTTCTGAGGAGCTCTTCCTGTCCCTGTTATCTGGTGGCCACATCAGTTTTGTGTTTGGCAGAAACACAGAGGCAGAAAGTCCATGCTAATAGTCTCCATGGGCCCTTGGTGAAATGGTTCATAATGCATGACTGTGATCCACTTAATAAGGGAAGTTTGGGGAGTTAGAAGAGGTCTCTATATGTCCATAATCACAATATATATTCACCACGTAGAACTCATAGGGAAATGCTATTTGTTAAAGCTATGAAGTAGATATATAATGTTTTAAAAATATAAATACTGTCTTCTCTTTTTTAATTAAAAATTAATTAAATCATTCGTATACAAGCCAAACTATCAGAAAATATCTTAATTTTAGTGAAAAAAGTATCATCTTGATTTGTATTTATTTATGTATGAAAAAAGAAAGATACGCCGATAAGTCAATAGACTGATAGATTGGAGGTAGTAGGTAGGCAAGTAAACAAAAAGAATAAAACAAATGTTGAGTCACATTATTTATGATATGTATATTAAATGAATTTTAAGTTAACAAAATTCAAGAAAATTAAAAAATCTAGAAAAGAAAACAAAAGTGTTAGTGAAGTTTAGAAAATAATTTATTTAGAAAATATATCCCCTAGTGCTATATTTTTATTATGAATATAATGATCAGACTTTAATTCTCTTTCAATTATGCTTTTTACTTTTAGAGTAATTTGATTTGTTGCTGTTGTTAGGTACCATTGGTCAGTTCCAACCCATTGCAACTCTATACACAACAGATTGAAACAATGTCCAGTCCTGCACAATCTTCAAAGCTGTCCCTTCACTTGAACCTATTGTGAGTGCCAGCTTGTGAATGCCTTCCTTTTTTTCATTGCCCTTCTACTTTTCTAAGTGAGATGTCCTTTTCCACGGATTGGTGTCTTTTGACAATGATGTCTGTGTTAGTCCGGGTAGACTAGAGAACAAATCCATGGACACACATATGTGTATAAGAAAGAGATTTATATACAAGAGCAATTGAACATTGAGAAAACATCCCAGTCCAGTCCAGATGAAGTCCCTACGTCCAATATTACCCCATATTTCCGATATCAATCTATAAAGTCCTCTTGAGACTCACAAAACACATGCAGTGATGCTGAATGTAGAAGATCACAGGCCAGTGGGTAGAAAGTCTTTGGATCCAGTGTCATTGGAAACATCTCAGCGCTGGCATGGGTCTCTTGTGGCTTCTCCAGATTTCGAGGTCTGGTTGGGTCCATTTGGCTTATCTTCTGCAGTGTCTCCCAGGGAGTAGCAGAGAGAGAGAGAAAGAGAGAGGTGTCTTCCACCTCTGAGGAGGAAGTACCAGATTTTCCAGCATTCTCAGGAGAAGGTCATGCCCACACAGAAGTCTCATTGGCTATCTTCAGATTGACAGCCTAGACTCCACCCCTACACTCTTAATCCTTAACCCCAGATTAGGTGACTTCCACAATGTCTAAAGTATGTAAAATGAAATCTTGCTATCTTTGCTGTGGTAGTTACATAATTTCATGTCAACTCGAAGATATATAAAAGTATAGGGGTGTCAATCTGTCAATCAGGTCACAGCTAGATGGTACCTCCTTGTGAGCATGGCCTTCTCATAAGGAGCGACCTGGGTACCTCCTCTCTCTTTCTGCCTTCATGTTCCTCTGGCAGATAGTGGTTGCCACCAGAGCCCTGGAGATAGTACCACCATCATTGGATCCACACGACTTTGCACCCACCAGCCAGTGATCTTCCTGCATTCTGCATCATTGCATGTGGCTATGTAGAGGGACTGATGGACTAGTATTAGACTTGTTAACTTGAGTTGGACTTGGCTGGGATGTTTTCTTGATATATAATTATTCATTTATGTAGAGCTCTTTCTTACACATATATAAGTGTCACTGGATTTGTTTTTCTAGTCATCCTGCCCTAACATACTTGCCTCTAAAGAGCATTTTGGCCAAATTTCTTTCAAGACAGATCTTTTTGTCTTTTTAGCAGTCCATGATACTTCCAATATTCATCACAATTCAAGTATAATTCAAATGCATCAATTCTTCTTCAGTCTTCTTTATTCAATGTCCAACTTTTACATGTATACGACACAATGGTAAATACCCTGGACTGGGGCAGATGCACCTTAGTCCTCCATTTAGATCCACACTTGCCAATACTTTAAAGAGGTTTTGTGCAGCAGATTTGCCCAATGATTTCTTAAGATCTCTTGACTGCTGCATCTATGAGCATTGATTGTGTATCAAAGAAAGACAAAAATCCTTGACAACTTCAACCTTTTCTCCATTTATCATGATGCTACCTATTGGTCCAGGTTTGAATATTTTGGTCTTCTTTACATTTAGTTGTAATCCATTCTGCAATCCTGCAATCCTGATTTTCATCAGCAAGTGCTTCAAGTCCTCCTCACTTTCGGCAAACAAGGTTGTGCCATCTGCACTTGGCAGGTTGTTAATAGGACTTACCCCAGTCCCGATGCCACACTCTTCTTTGGATCACGCAGTTTCTCTCTCTGTTTGCTCAGTACATAGATTGAATAAATATGGTAAGAGGATACAACTCGGACACACACATTTTCTGATTTTAGACTATGCAGTATTCCTTTATTCTGTTCTCACACCTGCCTCTTGAACCGTATACAATGAAGTATTCTGGAATTCCCATTCTTCTCAAGATTATCCATCATTTGTTTTCATCCACACAGTCAAATACCTGTGCACAGTCAATGGAACACAAGTAACTATCCTTCAAGTATCCTTGGCTTTCACCCAAGATCCATCTGAAATCACTAATGATAATATCTCTTGTTCTACCTTCACTTCTGCATCCAACCTGAACCTCTGATAATTCCCTGCCAGTGTAGTGCTGCAGTCATTGTTGGATGATCTTCAGAATATTCCTGGCATGTGGTATCAGTGACACTGGTCTATAGTTTGGGCTTTCTGTTGGGTCACCTTTCTTTGGAATGAATACAAATATAGATATCTTCCAATTAGCTGGTCAAGTAGCTGTCTTCCCAATTTCCTAGCAGAGATGAGTGAGTACTTTCAGTGCTTCCTCAGCTTGCTGAAACTTTTCAATGTTTTTCCATCATGTTTAGAGTCTTGTTCTTGTTCAGTGACTTCACTGCAGCCTGGACTTCTTCCTACAGCACCAGTTGTTCTTGCCTTTGGGCTACGTTGTGAAATGGGGCAGTGCCAACTAGTTCTTTATGGTACGATGACTCTATGTATTCTTTCCATCTTTTCTTGATCATTCGATTTTTTTCCCAGAGAATCTTTCAAGATTGTAACTCAAGGCTTGCACTAAGCATGTTCTTCCTTTTTGATTTTCTGATTGTAGTTTTTACACATTTCATTATAATATTTGGCTTTGGCTTTTCAAATGGCCCTTTGAACTTTTCTATTCAGTTCTCTGAATTCATCAGTTCTTCCATTTGCTTTAACTGCTCTACGATTAAGAGTCAATTTCAGCGTCTCTTCTGCCAACCACTTTGATCATTTCTTTTTTCTCTCTTTTATGATGTTTTGCTTTCTTCATGAATGGTGGTCGTAATGTCCTCCTGTAGCTCATCGGGTTTTCTGTCATTAGTCTTTAGTGAGAAAACAGCAATATTGTTCTTGATAGCTTCTTGAAATTCAGGTATATACTCAAGATTGTACCTTGGCTCTCATGGAGGTGCTTTAATTTCCCTTAGCTTTGTCCTGAACTTACAGATGAGTAAGTTATGGTATGTTCCACAGTGATTCTGGGTCTGGTTTTAGCTCCTGAGATCATACTGTTCTGTGATGTGTTCCCACAGATGTACTCAAATTGATTTCTAGGTATTCCATCCGAGGAAGTCCATGTGTGTCATCACCTTCTGTGTTGTTGAAAAAGGTATTTGCTATGAGCAAGTTGTTGATCTTGAAAAATTCTATCATGAGATCTCCAGCTTCATTTCTATCACCAAGACCTTATTTTCCAACTACTGTTCCTTTCTCTTTATTTCCAACTTTTGCATTCCAATCACCAATCATTATCATTGAGTCTTGATTTCATGTTTACCATTTTCCAACTGAACCCATTGGTAGAATTCTTTGATTTCTTCATCACTAGCTTTTGTGGTTGGTATATAAATCTGCATTAATAATTGTATTTATTGGATTTCCTTGAAGGAGAATAGATATAATCCTATAACCTACAGCATGATTTCATAAGTGATTTTGCAATGTCCTATTTTGACAATGAATGCCACACAATCCCTCTCGATTTTGTTATTCTCAGCATAGTAAATCAGCTGATTCTCTGAGTCAAAATGGCCAATATGAGTCAATTTTAGCTCGCTAAGGCCTAAGATATCGATCTTTATGTGCTCCATTTCAGAACAATATCGTGGCATGGGTAGCTTATTTCTCAGAGTGGAGCCCGCCAGGGTGAAGTGAGTCCAAAAAGGCCTTTAAGGGGGAAGTCTTCAGATTTTCATTTGATGACGGGAAATAATCCAAGGAAAAGAGAAGCAGCTGAAACAATCTGATCCTAATCAGACCTTGGAATGTTTAAAGTATGAATGTGGGATAGTTGGAAGTAGTCAACAATGAAGTGGAATACATAAATTTGACATCCTAAGCATCTGTGAGCTGGTGGTTCTCAGTGGCTGACCTTGTCAGTCACAGCCCCACTCATCACCACCAGGCCACCAGGGATCCTGGAAGAGCTTTAGATAACCTTAAATCACCACCCCACCAAAAAAGGATTTTAGAAAAAATCCCATAGAAAAGGAAGAAAGAAGGGAGCTTTCCTGATTGCTTTATAATTTCAACCCACCAAGCACACTAACCCTACAGGAAAACCCTGGAAATGATTATCTGAAGTAAATGTGAGCTGAGTAGAAATTATAACTTTGAATATCAGAGTACACTATTTTAAATAATCTAAGAAATTAAGTATTAGACTGTCAGTTCCTGACAAGATGAAACATTTATACAAATGGGTGTCCTCTCAAATACTCAACATCGATGACTCTATCAATGAAGTGTTTAGGGAGGGAGTCACAGGAGATTTTAAAGTGGAGATCCATTTTTAAAATCCTATGGCATGTCGTCCGACAGTATGTGTGAAGGACTTCTCTAGTTTAGTGGATTTTATGTCGGGCTGCTAACTGCTGGGTCAGCAGTTCAAAACCACTATGGGAGAAAAATGAGTCTTTCTGCTCCTATAAAGATTTACATCCTCAGAAGCTGGGATGTAGTCTATTAATATGGCCCTTTTAGTCATAATTCCTTATGTGATGTATTATAATTCTAGATTCTATTCCCATTGCTGTAATCCTACTTCAAAGAGAGTTCTCTGCTAAGACCTAAATTAAGGAGAAGGTGTGAACAAAGTTACATCATTTGTTTCCTTGGGTGAATGGTAGTGTTAAAAGACAAAATACCTTCATCACTGCCATTCTCTGTGTATAATAACCATTCGGGGAAAACATGGGGCCACTAGATCCAAAAACAGCACATTGGTGACCTCTGACTGAAGCAGCAGAGGCTGAGATCAGATGCACTGGAGAGCGTGGCGTGAAGGTTATGGGACAGCCAAGGAACCAGACCAGGCCTAGAGGCAAAGCAAGGAAACAGAAGAGAAGAACAGTACAGAGACTATGAGACTTTGAGGCAGAGTAATAGTTGGGCACCCTGGTCCATGGAGGCAGAGGTCAAGGGAGGATGGGACTGAAAACCAGAGAAGCTTGGCTACTGGCTCAGTAGAGATGCTGATGTGGATCAATGGCTATATCCTTGCTGTTTAATGACTCTTATTTGTGGTAACCTATTCACTTCCCCAATAAACCCCTTTAATTGTGAATGCTGGCTATGAATTTTGTGTGGCCATTGCAATTAATTTTTTGAACACAGCATAGAAGTAGAGCGCTGTGAAAGAAATGGCTGGTATCAGCATGGCTGGAAGGTGAAGCTATGTCTATCCCTTCCTTCCCCCATGGCAACAGGGAAGCCAGAGGAGGTTAGAAATGTCACACACTTCTTTAATGCTTCCCCCCTGCCCCCACTATCATGATCCCAATTCTACCTTACAAATCTGGCTGGACCAGAGCATGGACACTGGTACAAACAAGAGCTGGAAACACAGAGAATCCAGGACAGATAAACCCTTCAGGACCTAATGAGAGTAGCGTTATCAGGAGAGTAAGGGGAAGGTGGGGGAGAAAGGTGGAACGGATTCCAATGATCTACATATAACCTCCTCCCTTGAGGATGGACAACAGAAAAGTGGGTGAAAGGAAACATTGGACATTGTAAGACATAAAAAAATTTATAAATTACCAAGGGTTCTTGAGGGAGATGAAAAAATGAGCTGATACCAAGGGCTCAAGTAGAAAGTAAATGTTTTGAAAATGATGATGGCAACAAATGTACAAGTGTGCTTGACACAGTGGATGGATGTAGGGATTGTGATGAGTTTTATGAGTCCCCAATAAAAGGTTAAAAAAAATCACACACACACACACACACACACACAGCCTGTTTTTTTGTAGAAAGTCAAAAGGACAGTTCTATTCTATCTTATAAGGTCACTATGAGTCAGAATTAGGGAGCTTGGTTTTTTGATTAAAGTGTGTGGTAAGTGTATGACTATTTTACTATTAATATTATTATTGTCATGATACTAACTGCATATCTACCCATATGTGTTTGTATTTGTGCCCAGTATTACCAGTATGTAAGGGTTAGACTGGCATAGAATGACAGCTATGTATATTTCATTCAAAATAAGGAAATAGAAGTAATAAGAGTCGTTCATCCAAAACAGTTGTGAAACTCTATGAGGCCACAACTCATAGAGTGAGGCTCTTCTTTGTATGGCAAGGTTTGGGAATAATATTTCTTCTGAGTCATCTTTTTTCTTGAAAGGCAGCAGATGTTGGCACCTTGGTTGTATTATCTGTCTGCTTCTGTCCGGTGAAGTTTGAAGACTTGGTTATCTTCATTCATTTTGTTTGTCCTCTGCCTCTTTTTGTTCAGCTTGGCAGTTTTGTTGCTGAAACAATTTTTCTTTTCCTGAAGCATTTCTATCGCATTGTGTGCATTTCATGGAAATTCGCTCCACTTGCCATTTCTTCACCTTGGTTTTCTGCGTCTTAGCCTTTTAGAAGACCTGTGCTTTGGTGGTGAATTTCTGTGAAGTGCATCCTTCAATTTCTTCAGAGTCACTTTGATACTGGTTATCTGAGCTTTTGAATTTTTCTGAGGTTTTAGGAAACTATTTTCTCATCCACACACTTGGTCATTTCTTTATCGTTTGCTCTCAGCAGCCATTTTTAACTTTTTGTGACTTTCAGCAACTGGGAAGGCTATCAATTCTGAAAACCATCCAAAGCTGTTTTCTTGTTGTGAAGCATTAAATATATATTTCTCCCTTCACATTTTACTGTAAGCTTCTAGGAAAATTCAGATAGCACCCTAGCTACTTGTCTGAAAATGTAAACTACATACCCAAATGTATCACTTACAAGTTCTTTCTATGTAGCTTCAAAGCACGGTGTCACTGAGCCTTCTATCTCTGCGTATTTCTATGTAATAGTATGCGTTTCCTAACAGTCTGCTTTTTACTTGGTTCTGAGCTCTTCCTGGCAACATCCTTAACAGAAGGCTCAGGTTTAATTTAAGCTTTCTCTGTGTACTTCTCAAAAACTATCCAGCTCCTTTAATTGCTTGTTTCAAAACTTCTGCCAATTTTTTTAGGTATTTGTATGGCGTAGCCTCACTTATTGATACCAACATTTACGTTAGTTTTCTATTGCTTTGTACCAAGATGAAAATCTCATTTAAAGATCAGAGTCCCTTTCAAGTTCACCTATTATTAGGACATTACTTTATTTCCATATAATTTAGGTCCCTTTTTTGCTATCTATTAGCATGCAACTGTTATGAGTTCTTAGAAAACTAAAAGAGTGAGCAAAATAAAACAAACAAAAATGAAAGTAGATGAGGATATGAGAGACTCTAGAGAAAATTAGAGGGTAAATCAAGTATGAGCTAATATATGCAATACTTTATGGGGAAATAATATCAATGGAATCAGTAAACATCAAAATATAAGTTTTTACAATGTCAACAATTAGGAAAATGTTTTTTAATTATTCCATGTAAATTCTGGGGGAAATTGTTTTCTTTGATAGAATATTGTAAAATCTAGTGCACAAGCAAATATCTGAATCAATAAAATAGTAACTGTGTGTCTTAAAAGACAGAAATTTATCGTAGTTCATAGCTGTGCACTGGGCTGCTACCACAAGGTTCGCAGTTCGAAAGCATCAGCTGCTTCCTGGAGAAAAATAGACTTTCTGCTCTTGTGAAGATTTACTGTTTCAGAGACTTCCTTCAGTTGTTCTCCTCTGTCCTACGGGACTGCTGTGAGTCCGAATCAACTTGATGACATGGAGTTTTCATTGGCACAATCTAAAGAAGGCATGCTATTTTGATGTCAAAAGCAAATTTAAAAACAAAACCAGAAAGGAAGGGCCAAGTCAGCTATGTTGAAAACCTTGTCTTATACTTGATGGGTACCGAGCGTGCTCCCAGGAAAGAGAGAAAGCAGCCCTATGTCCACACAGGAACAACTATAGTCAGGTACATGGAAGACAAACAAATTATTTTTGATATTAAGACACTTTTATTTAGACAATACCTTTAGCAGAATGACTATGGAGTAATTGTATTTGATAAACAAACCTGACATGGGTAGATATATGAAGGATTATTTCTCAGTAAATTTTGACATAAATTATAACTTGTTCAGTATAGTTCAGGAGACTATAGAAATAGATTCTATATTGTTTCAAAATAGATTTCAAGAGTGAATCTCAAATAAATTACAATATACCAAGGCAAAATCCATTGAAAATGGGAATAAGAAAGATAGATGCAACAGGCTTTGTGTCCATATTTTCAAGAAAATAAAAATATCCTAGATAAAAGGTTTCAGAAAACTATCTAAAAAGAACTAGGTAAAATGGACACCCCAGTCTCTTCCCTTCTTCCATTCATTAAAATTAAAATTCTGTTGTTGTAAATCTAACTAAAGGATAAAGGAACACCAATTATAAGCAAACCTTTTAAGTAAGCTAAAGGCCTTTCAGCAAGCAACATTGTGGCATCTGGGTGTTACTGGATGTTGATGCATCTTCACCCCCTCTTGATGTCTTGCTGTTCTTCAGAGTCCAACCTGCCAGGTGGTATGCTTTACCTGCAGAGTGAACAATGTGGCGAAGGTATATGACTCCAGTGCTGAGTCACGCATACCCTCATATTCTGTTTGTACAAATGCCCCTTAGTCTATGCATAGGGTCTCCATTAGTACAGTTAAGTGTTCTGCAATTCCCATTTTCCTCAAAACTATCCATATGTTTTTAAGATTCACACAGTCAAATGTCTTTACATAATCTCCAAACACATATCAACATTTTTCAAGGAACTGTTGTAGCACCGTGGCTTAAGCCACTGGCCAGCTAATCAAAGGTCAAAGTTTCAATCCCACCAGCTGCTTTAAGTAGATAAAATTAGGTAGTCTGCTTCTGTAAAGATTTACAGCTCCAGAGACCATCTGGAGAAGTTCTACTCAGTCCTACGTGATTGGTATGAGTCAGAATCAACTCAACAGTGTTTCAGATCTGGTTCGTTTATAAATCTCTCTGGTGTCCTGTGGTTGTAGGTAACATACATCCAATATCAGCATTAATATCCCTCATTTTATGTCCTCTTCTGAATCTAGCTTGGTATTCTGGAAATTCTCTGGGTTAGGCCAGATTTGCTAGAGAAACAAATACAATGACACTCATATGTGTTAAGATAGAGGTTTATATCAAGAAGTAATGGTATATCAGGAAAGCAACCCAGCCCAGTGCAAGTCCATAATCCAATTCTGATCCATAAGTTCCTTTTCAGACTCATGAAGCCACCTGCAATGATGTAGAAAGCAGGAATGTCATAGGCTGGTGAATGTGAAGTCCTGTGGATCCAATGGGAGAAGGGGAGGTTCCCTGGCCCCTCCTGATGAGAAGGCCACTCCCACAAGGAGGCACCACCAGGCTGTGACCCGATTGGCAGGTTGAACACCACCTCTATGCTTTTATATACTTCTAAATTGACTGTTGATATACTCGTGCAACAATGTTTGGATTATATTCAGCAGCATTTTTCTTTCATTTAATATAATGATATTGTTTGATAAACTCTGCATTTTGTTTGGTCACCTTTCTTTGGATTGGGTATCACTATGGATTGATTCTAGTTCGCTGACCATATAGCTGTCTTCCAAATTTCTCTGCATAGACAAGTAAGTGTCTCCAGCACTGCGTCCACTCGTTGAAAGATTTCAGTGAACACTCTGTCATTTCTTGGAGGTTTGCATTTTGCCTTCAGTACCTTCAGTGCAGCTTGGACGTCTTCCTTAAGTAGCATGGATATTTTTAAAAATCATATGCTACCTCTTGAAAGGGTTGCACATCAACCAGCTATTTTTGATATAGTGATTCTATGTTTTCCTTTCACCTTCTTTTAATGTTTCCTGTTTAATTCAGAATATTCAATATTGAAACTTGAGGTTTTATGATTATTACATTTTGGTTCTCCAGCTTTAGAAACATTGACTGTGTGACTCTTCTGTTTTATAACTCCAATCCTTTGCACATTTAGTTATAGCACTTTATTTTGTCTTCTAGACTTGCTATTTGAAATTTTATGTCCCATTATTTAACTTCATTATTCCTTTTGTCTTAGAGATTTTATCTTTACGATCATGATTCAGAGTTGGCCATTTTGAGTTTGGCAGGTATACGGCCTACTATATATAGAATGACAAGCTGAAAAGGAATGGTGTCACATTTATTGCCAAAAAGAACATTTCCAGATCTATTCTGAAGTTCAATGACATCAATGATAATATCCATACAGCCATAGCATGCCAAGTTAATATGCTTATTATTTAGATGTATGTTCCACTCACTAATGACAAAGTTTAAGAAATCAAAGATTTTTTTACCAACTTCTGTTGTCTAAATTTGATCAAACATACAGTCATGATATGAACTCAAAATTACTGGTGCTTCCACCAGCCTACCCCAACATGAATGCTGAAGACAAAGCGGGTACATAGGCAAATGTGGTGAAGAAAGCTGATGGTGCCCAGTTGTCAAAATATACAGAATCTGGGGTCCCATAGGCTGGAAGAGAAACAAGGGGCCATCTAACTGAGAAACAAAAAAGCCCACATGGAAAATTAACACCAGCCTGTGAGATGACAAAGCATCGAAGGGATCAGGTATCAGGCATCAAAGACCAAATATATATATTTCTATTTATATATCATAGCATTGTGAATGAGGGGGAGTGCAGAGTGGGGACCCAGGGCCCATCTGGGGGAAATTGGACATCCCCTCGCAGAAGGGCTATGGGGAGGTGATGAGCCAGTCAGAGTGCAGTGTAGCAATGATGAAACATACAATTTTCCTCTAGTTCTTAAATGCTTCCTCCCCCCACCACTATCATGATCCCAATTCTACCTTACATATCCAGCTAGACCGGAGAATGTACCCTGGCACAGATGGGAACTAGAAATACAGGGAATCCAGGACAGACGAACTACTCAGGATCAGTGGTGAGAGTGGCAGTATTGGAAGGGTAGAGGGAGGGTGAGGGAGAAAGGGGGAACAGATGACAAAGTCTACATATAACCTCCTCCCTGGGGCACAGACAGCGGAGAACTGGGTGAGGGAGATATTGGATGGTGTAAGATATGATAAAATAATCATTATAAATTATGAAGGGTTCAGGGGGAGGGGAGATAGGAGAGGGAGGAGAAAAATAAGGAGCTGATACCAAGGGCTCACGTAGAAAGCTGGTGTTTTGAGAATGATGATGGCAGCATATGTACGAATGTGCTGGACACAAATGATCTATGTACAGATTGTGAAAAGAGTTGCATGAGCCCCTAATAAAATGATTTTTAAAAATGACAGGTGCTTCAAATGCAAATATTAGAACCTGCAAGGTAGATCAGTAGTTGAAAAATATGGGCATGGTGATAGAAATGCAGTTAGAGATGATATAGTAGAATTTCACAAGAACAATTTATTACAAATAGCTTTCTTTCAACAACATAAATGGAGACTATCCATGTGGGCCTCGTTGAATGCAATATACTGGTATGAAATTGCGTACATCTGTGGGAAAAGGCTGTGGAGTATCTCAATATGGCCAGTCAGAATAAGGCAAGGGCACGACTATGGAACTGGAGCTGGAGAAAGAATAAGCCAGACCAAAGAGGAACTGAGGGCTTTGCATGGAAACATTTGGGAAACATAAATGTCCAATGAACAGCTGGAAGAGTGAACAAGACAGTCATGTAAGAAGTACTGTCAGAATGCTCTTCAGAAGCAGGCCTGGCAAAACTTAGTGTGACTTACTTTGAACGTGTCATCAGAAGGGACTGGTGTCTGGAGAAAGACAGTATGTTTGGCACAACTGAGAGTCGGCGAAAGAGGAGTCCCTGGAAGGGAAAGATGGACGAGATGCTCAAGCATGCGGATGAGTGCAGGGTGAACCAGCCCAGGCGGTGTTTGCTCCTGTTGAACATGGGCTTGCTGTCAGCTGAAAGCCACTCAACAGTAGTCTGGTAGGCGGCTCCCTTGGGTGGCCCAATGCTGCCTCTAGCACGAGCACTACAGCTGAGGGGGCATAGAAAAATTATGCCCTTGGCATGTGTGCCTATTGCTCCTTTTTATCCCTGCTAAAAGTACCATATTAAATTCTACCTCTGGATTCCTCCATGTAGTTTTTATCTTGATAAGAAACATTGTGCCTTAGTGAGGGTGGGTTTTCTGGCTTTCTTTCTTTAGTTCTAAAAATGCTGGCTAGGGGAGGAGTAGAGGAAACCATGGCTGTCTGGCTGTCTGAGGACTGCTTCCTTGCAGCTATAAAAATAATGTAAAATATATATAGAAGCCCAAATACGGGTATTAATACTGTACAGTATTTTACAATAATTATACTCTCTTTTTTTGTAATCTAGAGCTTTAAAAATCACTTCAGATTATCAGTGATGAATCAAATAAAAATTTTAGCCTTTTTAGAATTCAAAGAAATAATAAAAAAATAATAATCTAGCAGGTTATGTGAGAAATGCTAGAGTAAACAATCGGGCAGGAAATGAAGTTTCTGAGTTTATGGGCTGAGTTACTGTAGAATACAGATGTAATCGTATTACATATGGTACTAAGAACCGATCATAATTAGATGAGAGTTCAGACTATTTGAAACAAGGAACTTCTATACACACATTGAGGGTGTGGGTGTTGCAGATGGGGAAAACAGTTCAAGACAAGGCATTTACACAGCAGTACACTGGGTACTCAGAGGTTGAAGTCGACAGCACGATGATTGGAGATTGTACTGTGTGTACAATGAGTGCTGAAACCCATTTTAAGGTTTCTTTGTTAAACATATAATGGCAGAATGTAAACTACTTATCTTTCCTCCCCTCCTTGCTTTCTCTCCTCCCTTGCTCTCAACCGTTCACCAAGGTAACAACTGTCAAGTGTAATATCATACACAGTTGAATGCAAAGTTGGTGAACTAAAATGTAAATTCTCACCTAAATTAAAGTTTGTATAAAAACATAAATCTTTTAATAGCTTTGAATTCATTCTCGGGTCAGTTTATGATGCTCTAATAAAATACACTTCCAAAATGTCATTGGCACATATGAAACCCATCAGAGGGTTTCAGAAAGTCCCAACCAGCTAATCAACACCCAGGCTTTTTTGGTTTTTTTGTTTTTACTTGAGCTCCCCTTTGTACTGACTATTGACGTTGTTCCTTTGAGATGTTTGGTGGAGACTGGTAGTTGTGAGGGTGCAGGGAAGAGGGAGGATTATCATTTAACATAAAAATTGGATTAAAATAGGAGAATTCAATCACTAACCAAAATAAATAATATTAAAATTAAATACATTGGAGGAAGCACAGCACCGGGAAGAACAATTTTGGTCTGATTTTATTACTCCAAGTGAAAGGTGATGGTGACTGAGCAAGATAGTGTGAACTTCGGAAAAAGTGATAAGATTTTATATATATGTTTAACGTCAGAGGACTTCCTGACTAATTGGATACAAACTGTATGAAGAATAAGGAGATAAGGGTGGCATCAACATTTCTCATCAAAGTTATTAGAAAGATGGAAATGCTGTGGACTTGGCAAAAATAGAATTAAGAGGTTTGGGTTGAACATACTGAATTTGTATGTCTAACAGACATTAGGGGGAATATAGGCTACTTAATTGCCTGTAAGGGGATTGAAATTTTGGATGAGAGTGAACTGGTATTACAAATTTCATACATGTCACTATATGGTATTACAAATTCAGAGACCAGATGATTACTTCTGCAATGTCGCTATTACTAATTTGGCAGTAATACCACTGTAGTCTTTACATAATTAAGAGTGATATAGGAAGTTTATATTTTATCCTTTGCCTTTCTGAGTTTTGGATTTTTAATCTAAAGTCTCTTTTATGCATTTCAGGAAGCTGATAACAGCTTCTTAAAATAGAATTCCGCCCTCTTTTATTTTTATTATTTTGCCCCTCTGTTCAAACACTGAACAGTTTGTTGGCTCTTATACACTTGAGCATCTTGTTCAAAATTATCCTCTGATTTAAAAATCACTCCATGCTCCTATCCCTTCTGTTTCTAACAGTCTCATTATCTTTATATTTTTGCATTTAATTTTATTAATTTTTAAAACATCATGCAAGAGAAAAGATAGTTAGAATAGATGCCAGGTTTAGAGTAGATTTTAATATTCCAGATGGAAAATACAATTACATAAACATCACAGATGCATACATATTTGAATTTTATATCAGAATTTAAAATTGAATATGTAAATAACAATCCTGCAATATATTAAGAGCCAACTAAAGAAAATCACTTCTAACTTTAATAATTTTAAAATCAATAAAAGTAAATATAATTTATTTGGAAAGATTTCTCTTAACCAGGTAAATTTAAAATTTATTTCATTATAAAATAATAATAAAAAACTCAGAATAAATTACATTCACATTTCAAGATAAATAAACCAGATATAACTAAAGCTTGTTAGCAAAGCTAAAAAGAACTCTAACAAGGAATATAAAAGAGTTGAATAGATATTAAAGGACATTAAAATAAGGACATATATTTTTCTCTCTGTCTTTTTCTGGGGAGTAAATGTGAGTGATAATTTTTAACTATTTATTAATATATTCAAATATTTAGACTTTACATACACTAGGGCTTCAAAAAGTTCACAGGGGAAATTCTATTATCTTTAAATATATTCATAAAATTTTGACGATTCTTCATGTATATTATATATGTATATATTATATACATACTTATATGTAATAATTTATAGATCTGTATCCATGATTATATGTACATGTATTTATATGTATATATCTGTATATATATACCATCTAAAAGTTTACAACTATAGCATTAACTTTTTACATGTATTTGTATTTGGGGGGATTATGTTCTCATTGAAAGATAGGGTCTATTTTCACTGTTCCTGGCACTAAGTGGAAGCAGTAATTGCTTCGAATAGGCATTGTGTGTCAGAAGTGTCAGTATGTGACTCCACGGCTGGGTCATACAGGCAGTGTAGTTTTGCTGAACTACGTCCTCCTGAAGTCTTCTGTCACACACAAGAATCAGTTAGACCGTTCTAAGGCACTTGTTGTTAAGAGACTAGTCTCGCTCCAAATGGAGAAGCATTATGGTTGTCTATTGAGAGATGCCTGACTAGCTGCAAGCTGCTCTAGGAGCCCATGGTTCTGTTTTTGTCTTTTTTTAAAATCATTATATTGGGGGCTCTTACAGCTATTATCATTATCCATACCTATATCCATTGTGTCAAGCACATTTGTATGTGTTGCCATCATCATTTTCAAAACATGTTCTTTCTACTTGAGTCCTTGGTGTGAGCTCCTCATTTTTTCCCCTCCCCCCTCCCTCCTTCCCTCCCTCTCTCATGAACCCTTGATTATTTATAATTTTTTGCATGTCTTACACTGACTGCTATCACCTTCTTTTCTGTTCTTCAGCCCTCTGGTGGGGGTGGGGGGCATATGTCAAACATTGTGATTGGTTCCCTTTTTCTCCCCATACCTTCCCCTTGCCCTCCTAGTACTGCTAATCTCATTATTGGTCCTGAGGGTTTATCTGTGCTGGATCCCCTGTATTGTGAGCTCTGACCTGTACCAGTGTACATGCTCTGGTCTAGTCGGATTTGTAAGGTAGAATTGCGGTCATGATAGTGAGGGGAGCGGGGGGCAAGCATTAAAGAACTAGAGGAAAGTTGTATGTTTCGTCAGTGCTGTACTGCACCCTGTCTAGCCCGTCTCTTCCTTGTAAGCCTTCTGGGAGATGTCTAATTGTCTACAGATGAGCTTTGGGTCTCCACTTCATCCTCCCCATCATTCACATCAATATAAGTTTTTGTTCTGAGTCTTCAATGCCTTATACCTGATCCCCTTGACACCTCATGATCACACAGGCTGGTATGCTTCTTCCCTGTGGGCTTTGTTGCTTTTCAGCTAGATAGCCACTTGCTTATCTTCAAGCCTTTAAGACTCCAGATGCTATATCTTTTAATATCCTGGTACCATTAACTTTTTTTACCACATTTGCTTATGCATCCATTTTGTCTTCAGCAATCATATTGAGAAGGTGGGTATCACAGAATGCCGGATTATTAAAATGAAGTGTTCTTGTATTGAGGGAATACATTTACCTATCATATATAAAAATATGTTTACATATGTACATGCCTATATTTAAACCTCTGTAAATGTCCTTTGCCTCCTAGTCCTTTCCTCTATTTCCTTTTACTTTCCTCTTATCCCACTATCATGTTCTTCTTTCGTTTGGCTTTCATTAATTCCTCTTGGTACATTTCACTTGATCAAGTCCCACCAGACATCCTACACCCTCCACCCCATTGATTTTAGATCACGTGTTGTTCCCTTGTCCCTGAGAGCCATGGTTCTAATGTCGGTCACCATCTGACTACAGTAGCATGAGAATGATCAAGACGCAATAGTCTAACTCCAAATCCCCCAAATTATTGGCCTAAAAAAACTGTGTTGTTATTATTTTTAGGTTCCATTGAGCCCTACCCATAGCGAACCTATGCACAACAGAACAAAACATAGCCAGGTCCCACACTGCACCATTCCAACAATTGTTATCATGCTTGATCTCTTTGTTGTAAGCACTGTGTCGATCTATCTTGCTGAGGGGCTTCCTTTCTTCTGCTGTTCCTCTACTTTAGCAACCATGATGTCCTTCTCCAGGGACTGGTCTCTCCTACCACGTCCAAAGTATAAACAAGGAAGTCTCACCATCCTTGCTGTGTTAGACAGGGTTCTCTAGCGAGATAAAACCAGATTGCTGATAAATAAATGCATATATATAAAGATAGGTAGATATATGACACAAGAAATTAACCATTAAATTATGTACAGATAGATAGATAATACAAGAAATGAACAGATAAATTATAAAGCAGTACAAATGGCTCAGTGCAACTCACTCCCATGAGTGAGTTGTGAGACATTGGCAGTCCTTCAAGTCTTGAGGGCTTCCAGGTAGTCCTCTGTAGAGAGAGATCTAGGCTATCCCAGCAAGGCACGTCACCAACAGTCAGTCCCCAGCTCCAGAGATGTACATTCCAATTATCTGGCGAGGCAGGTCTTAAAGGGGTCTCAAATTACAGTGATACAGTCCATGGGTTAGGTGTCCCACAGGTAGTGTAGCTTGCAAATTGAGGCACAGAACAAGCAAAGCAGCCACACACTGGTCAAATTCTTTAGCCATATATACTTATATAATTTCCAGACATTGATGAAATCACACTTATACTTAACATCAATCATCTATCATAAATATAAATGAAAGCACACTGAATTCAATTGTATCTGATATAATTGCCTCTAAGAAGCAACCTGGATGTACTTCTTCCAAGACAAATTTGTTTGTCCTTTTGGCAGACCCTGTTAACTCTCCATGAATATTCCATGAGATTATTGATATGTATAGGATTGTTGCTGTCATTTTTTTAATTTATGTGTGTGTCAATGGGGTGGGGGTGGGGAGGTGTGTGTGGTGAAATTAGTTCCCTTGTTGCTCCTGCATTTCTGTGTTATTTTGGACATTGGTCTGACTCTGTTGCTTTTTGTGGAGAATTGTCTTGCAAGTTGGTCTTAGATTTGTGTGCTCTTGTTGACTTTTTTGACCATAATAGCCATTCGGCATGTTTTGTATTGGTGGTCATATATTTGTAAATTCCTTTAATTTATCCTAGTCTGGGAATACTTTTATTAGTCCGTCATATTTGAGTGATAATTTTGCTGCATACAAGATTCTGGGTTTACAATCTTTTCCCTTCAAGGCTTTATACATGTCACTCCATTGTCTTCTTGCCTACATGGTGTCTGCTGAAAAATCTAAACTCATTCCTGACCCTTTGTATGTGACTGTTTTCTGTTTTCCTGGCTGCTCTCAGAAATGTTTCCTTGTCCTTGATGTTAGATAATTTGACTACAATGTATCAGGAAGTTTTACTTTGGGACTCCCTCCTGGCTAAGGTTCTTCCAGCTTCCTGGATAGCTTTTTTTTTTCATCCTTTATGCAGTGAAGAAAAGAACATTTTCTTCCAGGAGTTCTTGGACTAGCCTCTCTGAGAATTTTTTTTGTTTTTCACTTTTCTGGATTTTCTATAAGGCGTGTGTTGTTGCTCTTGTGAGTGTCCCACTTTGTTAAGTTTCTAGTCTGCGTTGCTTTTTTCCTCTCTTGTTCTCTTATACTAAAGTACAAAGATTTGTCTTCGAGCTCACTAATCTGGGTTTCCATCTCTTTAATTCTGTTTCTCCATTGCTTTGTAGCCTGTGTAATTCTGTTACTGTGTTTCACTTCCAGGTTTCTGGCTGGCCTTTTTCTCCTCAGGCTTGCATTGGGGTTTCTAGCTTCCTATTATTTCCTTTCCCTTTCCCTTTCTTCATCCATTACACATCTGCCATCATTATTCTTCTGATTGTTTTTCTAGTAATTTGGAAGTCTTCTCTATCAGACAATGCTAGGTCTGGATGTTTTCCCTTATTGTATGCTTTTTTCTCTTCGAGTGGTTGTGTGTGTGTGTGTATACTATTACTGTATTTTGTTTCCTTGACATCTTGCTGTAGCTGCTAAGGGTGGATCCTTCAGATCAAGTATCAAGGGAGAGCAGTAGAGTAAGGCGAGGGAATCAGAGAATGGAAGGGAAAGTACTAGAGTAAGGAAGAGCTTTTGAAAAGGGAAGGGGACCAGGTTGTGCTAATTGATTGACTAAAAAAAGAGAAAAGATATAAAATATTTATCTTATTTGGCAATGATAAACTATAAAATAATAATGATTAAGAAAAGAATTGTAAAAGTAGTATGGACTTATATTTTTAAAAAGAGATGTGAAAAGAAGGATTGCAGAAAAGAGAAAAGGGAAGTAAAACAAATTTTAAAATGATTTTAGCATAATAATAGTACAAGGAGAGTACTGATTAAGACAGGGGTTTAAAAAAGTAAAAATGAAGGAGAAAAGTAAAAATAAATGAAACAAGAAAGCGAAGAGCATTGCTCATTTGTGTTCTAGGCTTTTCCCAGAGGCTTTATTCTGATTTGGGAGATAGAAATGTTTCTTGGAGAAGGCGAGGACTTGGGTGGATTCAAGAACTGTTCTAGAAGAACATTTGAGCAAGTGTAATTCATGTTTGAGGGTGTGTGGTTCCCCCTCTTGGGGACTGACTGAGAGTAGTTGGAATTTGTGTTGTGTTCTGCAATGGGCCTGGAGGCAAGAGATTGATTACAATGGCAGGCTATGGAGCCGGTTCTCTGGTTGGTCCCGAATGGGTCATAATGGGGTCTGGGGAATCACACCTTCTAAGAGGCCGAGGTCTTTGAAAAGGAACAGGGAAGGGGTAGCAGAGCTGTGAAGCTGTTATTTGGATGCCTTAGGGGGCTGGGAAGGTGGAGGTTGGGTCATGGCAGATGATAACTCTGAGCCCCCTGAGGTGGTCTAGGATGATCTGCATGAGGTGTTAGCGAAGGGGGTGCGGTATGACTAATGTGAGGGTTATAGAGTTATAGACATGAAGAGAGATAATATATATATATTTAAGAAGACCAAAAATAGGAGAGAACTGATTAAGACGGAAGTATGAAAATAGTACAAGATTTTTTTTTTTTAAGCAAAGGAGAAAAAAAATAAGAAAAAGAGAAGGTGGGGGCACCTGGGATCTATAAGTTATCCTGGGAGAGACCAAGACTGTGGGATCAGGGAATATTTTGAGCAGTTGGAGGCAGTGCTGGGAGTGAGTGGTTTTGCCCTTTTGGGTGTTTAGAGTGACTGGTTGGCTCTGTGGCTAATGGTTGGAATTTAGAATGTACTAAGTATGAATCTGGGAAAATTGGACATAATCAAATATGAGCTCAAACACATAACGATTGACATCCTAGGCATTGTTGAAATAGACTGATAATGACCGTTTTGAATCAGAAAAATATCTGATTTACTATGTTGGGAATAAGACAGTCAAGAGGAATAGGGTGGTTTTCATTGCCTAAAAGGACTTTCCAAAATCCATCATGAAGTACAATGCTATCTGTGATAGGATTATTTCTATTCACTTTTAAGGAAATCCAATCAATACAATTACTCAGATTTATACACCCACCTAAAAGCTAGTGATAAAGAAATTGAAGAATTCTAATGACTTCAGTCAAATATTGATAAAACATGAAATCAAGATGCATTGATAATTATTAGTGATTGCAATGCCAAAGTAGGAAACAAAGAAAAAGGAACAGTTGGTGAAAACGATGTTCTTAATGATAGAAATGAAGCTAAAGATCTCATGAAAGAATTTGGCAAAACCTTCTGTGTGAGTCTGGGTACTTTAGAGAAACAAATCCACAGAAACCCATTTATAAGAGATAGTTTTATATAAAGGGTAAGTGCACATCAAGAAAACATCCCAACCAAGTGCTGTCCAAGCCCACAAGTCCAACATTAACCCATACTTCTGACACCAGTCTACAAAGTCCTCCTCCATCTCGCAAAACACACACTCTGATGCTGACTGCAGGAGGAAAGCCAAACCAGTGAGCGTATGAGCATCTCAGCACTGGCAGTGGTATCCACATGGCTACTCCAGCACCCAGGGCTGCATCGGAGTAGGTCCATCCAGTTTCTCAGGGATGTCCTGCAGGAAGTGAGCCTTGCCAGCTGAAGCAGGAACAGCTAAGGCAGCTGAACCCTGGTCCCACCATCAGAAAGCAAGAGACCCCAGAACTAGAAAGGTGAGGCTCACCGAGCCATATATCCATTACCTTTCAATTAGGTCCATATGTGTTTATGAGCCAGGTTGGCACAATAAACTAACTACCTCACCTTCATAGCAAATACCTCTTTTTGAACAACACAAAAAAATGACTATACTCATAGACTCCCTAACTTGAATATGCAGAAATCAAATTGACTATATCTATGGGAGCACACAGGAGCCCTGGTGGTGTAATGGCTCTGAGTTGGGCTCTTATCCTCCTGGTCAGCAGTTCAAAACACAAGCAGCTCCTCAGGAGAAAAATCAGGCTTTCTACTCCCCTAAACTGTTATAGTGTCAGAAGCCCACAGGGAGTTGCTTCAGCATTGACTGATGGCAGTGAGAGAGAGTGGAAATATCCCACAGAGCAGCTCAGTATCAGCAGCTCCTACCATCCCAGGAGCTGACTGGGGAAGGGAACATTTCTTGCTCATGTATAAATTCAAGATAAAGCTTAAGACAAAACAAATCCACAAGAGTCAAAATATGACCATGAGTCTATCCCATCTGAAAGCATCTCTGTAGGGAACTGCATGTCCTTCAGCCCTGGATCAAAGCCGTATACAACCTTCATGTATTTACTCTCAGTTTTCTGTCATAAATTGTGACTAGTGGTCTTCCTGCCCTTGTTCCCCCTGCGGCCATAAATTACTTGACCTTTGCTTGGATTGATGCTCAATTGCTAGCAGCCACTATGCTCATTGGACAGCACACACCTGGCGGCACTTCCGCCAGGCGCCCAGTATGCCTCATTAGCATGCGGACCTGTTTGAGCACAATTGCCTGCCATGTATTCCTTATTTGGTAGGTGCGTGACTATTGGCTACCCCAGCTATACCTTATTTCCATATGACGTAATGGTGCCCACCCTTGGCTGGCTATTTAAGCCTCTGCTCTCAGCTCAATAAACAAGACTTGATCATACTCCTGTCTTGTCTCCATTCTCCGCATCCCTTGCCCATCTTCATTCCCAGTCCCTTTTTCAGGTACCCACGCTGTTAATGACCCATGGGACGGGTCACATCTCAAGGACAGATTTGACACAGTAAACACTAATGACAGAAGACCCGCACTCCCTCATTCACAATGATATGATATTTTGTTCTGATGATGCCTGGTACCTGATATCTTCTACACCTCATGATTGCACAGGCTGGTGTGCATCTTCCATATGGGCTTTGTTGCTTCTGAGCTAGAGGGCCACTTGTTTACCTTCAAGCCTTTAAGACCTCAAGCTATATCTTTTAATAGCTGGGCACCATCAGCTATCTTCCCCACATTTGTTTATGTACCCATTGTCTTCAGCAATTGTATCAGGGAGGTGAGCACACAATAATATGACTTTTTGTTCTTTGATGCCTGATAACTGATCCCTTCGACACCTCATGATCAAGCAGCATGATGTGCTTCTTCCATGTGGGCTTTGTTGCTTCTGAGCTAGAAGTCCACTTGTTTACCTTCAAGCCTTTAAGACCCCAGATGCTATATCTTTTGATAACTGGGTTTCATCAGCTTTCTGCACCACATTTACTTATGTACCTATTTTGTCTTCAGCGATTGTGTCGGGAAGGTGAGCATCATGGAATGCCAGTTTAATAGAAGAAAGTATTCTTGCATTGAGGGAGTACTTGAGTGGAGACCCAATGTTCATCTGCTACCTTAATACTAAATCTATACATATATGCACAAAGCTCTATTTTCCCATCCTTCTATATAATATATTTACCTATGTACAAGCCTTTATTTAGACCTCTAGAAATCCCCATTGCCTCCTAGCTCTTTCCTCTATTTCCTTTTACTTTCCTCGTGTCCCACTCTCATGCCCAGCCTTCATTTGGGTTTCAGTAATTCCTCTAGGTTACTTTACTCTTGGTTACGCCCTACCAGACCTCCTACACCCTCCTCACCACCAATTTGGATCATTTGTTGTTCCCTTGTCCCTGGGTTTGTTAACACCACTTCCTTTGCCCCCACATCCCCCTCTCCCACGTCACCCTAGAACTATCAGTCCCGATTGTTCATCCAGCCTATCTTATTAGATAGACCTGTGGAGATAATAATATGCACAAAAACAAGAGAGTAAAAGCAAGCAAAAAAAGATAAAAATAAACAACAATAAGCCAATGACAAAAAAACCCAAAGCAACAAGAAAGAAAACCTTGCAGTTTAAGAACTGTTTGTTGGCCTTTAGGAGTGTTTTCTGGTTGAATCTGATGGGACACCAAGCCCTGGCCCAAGTCTATTTTGGGGATTCCCTGGGGACTTCGTTACTCTGTTCCCCTTGCTGTTCTGTTCCATGCCCTTAGCGTTTTGCCTCGGTGTGGTAGGATCATATCAGGTTGAATTTCCACACTGTGTCTCCTGTGTTGTCTCCTGTACGGCTATGGGTCACTGAGGGATATTGTGTCTCATCGTGGGGCCGACCATATTATCTGAAATAGTCTTTTAATTGTAGAGTAGCGAAAGCAAAATATGAAGAGAGTATGAAGTCAAAAAAGTTGAATAGAAATTTCAAAGGGCAGCTCAAGAAGATATTATAAGATATATAATGAAATGTGCAAAGACTTAGAATTAGAAAACCTACAGGGAAAACAAGCTCAGCCTATCTCAAATTGAAAGAATACAAGAAAAAAAAGAAATCAAGCCTCTAGTTGCCATTTTGAATGATTCTCTGGGCTAAATATTGAATGATGTAGGAAACATCCAAAGAAGATGAAAGAATACACAGAGTCACTGGACCTAAAAGTACTAGTCGACATTGCACTATTTCAAGAGGTAGCATATGAGCAAGAACCAATGGTGCTGAAGGAAGACTCTCAAGTGGCACTGAGTTAGCTAGTTTAGGGACAGGGGGTTGTCCCTCCTATGCCTGAAAGGTCCCCATAAAGGAGGTTGGAAAGAAATCAGGCAACCATTAGACACCTATGATGACCCCAAACTGAGCATGCTCATACCAGGTGGGAGGTACACCTGGGTGGTCTAAACTAGGCTGAGAGTCATGACATCACCCAAGTGGGGTCAACCCAGCCAATGAGGTCAACGAATATCATCAACTATGCCTCCCCAGCCAGAGACTTGAAATATCCTGGCTGTGGGAAGGCCGCTATCTCTCTTACCCTGTTCCTGGTCAGTGGAAGGTAGAAGGGTTGGGGCACACACATACCACTTGGGCATGCCCCCTCAGGGCCCACTCCAGACCTGCTTGGGGCCCACATGCACCCTCTCTGGGCCTACTTAGGGCCCACAGTCTCTCTTGCTCCCACACTCTGTCCCCCTTGGTCTCCAGCTTCCAGGCCCTCCTGCCCCTTGCTCCTCCACCCCTCATCACTCCCCCCGACCCCCAGTTCCACACATGTGGGTGTTCTTTCCCATAAGGCTGATCATTCCCAGTTGTGAACCCCTTTGAGACTGTAAAATCTGATACTTGTCCTACCCTTCATAAAACCCCACTTGGATTATAAAACAGGCTTCGGTGTGAATTCTTTCAGTGTACAAAGCCAAGAACTGAGGTGTTACCCACTCTACCAACCTAACACATTCACCAAAACCAAGTCTCCAACGATTGATGGAATACATTTGAAATGTTTCAACAGGCTGATAAAACATGGGAAGCACTTACTCATCTATGCCAAGACATTTGGAAGATAGCTCTTTGGCCAACTGACTATAAGAGATCAATATTGTGCCCATTTCAGAGAAAGGTGACCCAACAGAATGTTCTAACTATAGAACAGCATCGTCAACATCAGAATAGGCTTTGAAACAAAGAATATCACTGCTGATGTCAGATGGATCTTAGCTTAAACAGAGAATATCAGAAAGATACTTCCTTGTATTTTAGACTATGCAAAGGCACTTGACTGTGTGGTTCATAACCCAAAGAGAACAAGAAGAATGGGAATTTCAGAATACTTCATTGTGTTCATGTGAAGCTTGTTCATTGGTCAAGAGGCAGTTGTGTGTCCACAACAAGGGAATATGACATGATTTAAAAAGTATTCATCGGGCTTGTGTCCTCTCACCATATTTGTTCAATCTATATACTGAGAAAATATCTAGAGAAACTTATTTAGATGATGAAGATCATGGCCTCAGACTGGAGGAAAGCTTATTTTCTTGTGATATGCAAATGAGACAAGCTTGGTTGCTGAAACTAAGGAGAACTTGAAGCACTTGCTGATGAAGATGGAGGATTGCTGCCTTCAGTATGCATTATAACTCAGTGTAAAGAAGGCTAACATCATGACGGCTGAACCAATTGGTAGCATCATGATAAATGGAGAAAAGGTTGAAGTTGTAAAGAATTTTGTCTTACTTGGATCCACAATCAATGCCCTCAGAAGGAGCAGTGAAGTGATCCAACAGTGTATTGTGTTAGGTAAATATGCTGCCCGAGATCTCTTTAGAGTTTTGAAAACTAAGGTTGTTACTTTGAGGACTAAGGAGTACCAGATCCAATCGATTGGCTGTTGAACAATGAATGAGGAAGACAGATGAAGAATTGGTGTATTTGAATTATGGTGCTGGGGAAGAATATTGGAAGTAGCTTGAAATGCTAAAAGAACAAACTGATCTCTCTCAGAAGTTTGACCAGAGTGCTTCTTAGAGGCAAAAATAGCAAGACTTTTCTGACATACTTGGGACATACTAACAGGAGAGGGAATCCCTCAATGAGGACTGATGCACTGGCTACAGCAATGGATTCAGACAGAGGAACAATTTCGAGGAGGTCCCAGGTCTATGCAGTGTTGTGTTGTGCTTAGTGTCACTATGGGGCGGATCTAACTAGTAACACCCAACTACAACAACAACAATGAACCATGATATTTTTGGATATCATCCAGTAGCATGATATTCTTCAATGCCATGCCTACTATTGGCTCCTTTGACCCATTGTTCTATCCATATATTGCATTATACAGATGCTGTTAAACCAATAAGAAAACAATAGACCCTTGGCTAAGGCCTGATTTCAGTTGGTTGCTAAAATATGGTATGTGTATTAAGCCTGGATTTGATGTATATGTATTTGGTACTGTGACCCCTACAATTAGAACACAGGATTAGGAATGAAAGGAGAGAACTAAGATTGGACTCCTCCTTTTCTTCTCTCAGTCACTGAGGTCTGGAACTTATGCTTGCTATCCCTGAAGGGTTACATTCTTATTATTATGAGTCCCTACGAGGTGAATGCTCTTGCTTAGAGAGACTGAAGAGTCTATTGAATTTAATGCTAAAGGTATTTTCCTCACACTGGGTTTCTGACGACAGTGGGCAATGTATAAGTTATCTTTATTTCCATAAGATTTTTGGCTTGCTCCTATACAAACAATAAAAGAAAGTTTATATTTAAAACGTCTGGGATTTACTCTTGTGTCTCTTGTATTTCCCATGCACAACATAATGATAAATGAAAAGGGCAGCAACTATGGGCCTTTGAGTTAAAAATATCTATCAAAGATAAACTTCCCAGTCACCTCATTTGCCAAACAAACCAGATTGAAGGTCTTTATGCAAAAATAGATCATGAAGAAGGTGGATGCATATGGCCTTAGGATCAATTATGATACCAATGAATATTACATCTTATTCCACTAATCATCTATATTAAATCTCTTGTCAAGATTTTAACTAATCATTATCATCAAAATGTATTAACAGAGGAGACTGTTGAGCTTCTTTATACTTAAAAATATTATACTTCATATATATGTGTATATGTCCTCATATATATAGATACATATATATCTATACGTGTATATATATAATCTCCTAATATTCCATGTTGGCTATTTCTTTGTATCTTATGTGTTTTTAATTGTCTTTGGCTATGAATATCATCAATACATTTAAGATCTTCACTCAAAATTTCACTCTTTTTAAAGAGAGAGATTTTGTCCTGAGGGCTATTTGAAATTTTTAACAACAATATTTGGATGAATTATTATTTTTCCTGAAACAACAAATATTCTATCATACCTGGGAAAATCCCTGGTGATGAAGTGCTTATGTGTTGACTTGCAATACTCAAGGTTCTTGTTTGAAACTACCAGACACTTTGTAAGAGAGAGATGGTGCTTTCTACTCCTATAAAGAGTTGTAGTCTCAGAAACCCACAGGGGCAGTTCTACCCTGTCCGATAGGGTCACTATGAGTCAGCATGGATGACATGGCCGTGAGATGATGCCTGGGAGCAGTTTAAATCTGGAGATTCTGTCTGCTGTGTCTTAATTACCTCTACATAGTAGTAGGTGTCATATATCTAGAAGGAGTCCTGGGGACACAGTGGTTAGGTGCTTGGCTGCCAACCAAGAGGTCAGTTATTTGAAGTCACTAGTGGTTCCAAAGGAGAAAAGGTTGCTCCCTAATGATGTGTATGGGCAGAACCCCTTTGGAGCAGCTCTGCTCCATCCTATTGCATCTCTGTGACTGGACCTCAACTGAATGGCAGAGAGCATTAACTGGTTCCTCTATGGAAAACTAGATCATCTAGAAAGATAGCTCCTTTGTAAATCAAGTCATCTTTACTAATGGATTTGAAGAATAAAAAATAGATTTTCAGCTTAAATTGTTTTTCTCTTTCCCTACTTGCCTTGCTTGTGACTGACTATAAGATTAATGGGTCAAATGGACAGTTCCTTCCATAAAAACAAAAAAAGTGTAACAATAGGAAGACAATAGAATCAAAATCTCATGTTGTAGAGTTTTGTCTCAGAACTTTTCTTGTGGTGAAAACAGCTTTGACCTTGATTTCAAAGGCAATTGGAGTACTCATGACCCCGGTGAAAGCTCGACTAGCCTGCTTCGACTGTCGCTTCAAAATGTTTAACATTACTATATCTAAGCATTCTTGATGAAAGAAAGATGAATTTTTTATTATAAACCAAATTTGAAGCTTATTTTGTTGGAAGAGTGTGAAGTTTTCGATGTGAAAATTCAGAGCAATATAAAAGCCAAATGGTTGCTCTTTCTGGATTTGTACCAAATCATAAGGCATGCAGATTGAAAACCAGAGAAGCTTATGAATAAAATTTGATGAATAATAAACAGTTGGTTCTGAAATGTAAATATATGCTTACACGTTTCACAGTTTTATTGTTACCAACTTAAAGTTCAGTCAACCCATCAGGGAGCAAAGGGAGTTGTAAGAATAGACATTAACAATAAATAATAAGCTATGCAGACCATCTATAGTGAGTATGAGGGTCCTCTTTACATGCATGCACCCTGAAACCAAACCAAACTCCCTGCCATGGAGCGCGTGCTGTCGGAGAGCGACCCACGGTGGGTCTCTGAACCTGTGACTGTCTAAGAGCGTGGAAAACCCAACCTTTCTCCTGCAGAGGGCCTGTTGGTCTCAGCTGCTGACCATGTGGGCACAGCCCAATGCCTATTTCAAATATTGCAGTAGGCAAAGTTATCAGGGATATAGCAAAATAATCTTCTACAATGCCTATTTTGTCTCTGCAACATCGAGAATAATCAATATAAATTTCAACCATCATTAATGCACTCTTCCTTTTTAAAAATAAAATAGAGACAGAGAGTGAAAGCTTTTATATACCCTAATAAGACAGTTAAAAATCCCTGTGGAGAATTTAATTTTGATCCTTTATAGTAGCAATAAAAGTGATGTGTTCTGGGAAAGTTAAATTGCCTGTGACTGTTCAGACAGCACAATGAATTTATACCAATTGTTGTCCCTCCAGGAGTCAAATGTCATGTTGTGTAACTGGCATAAAAAGAATGAAACAAATGGAGTAGATAATAATAAATGTTGACTTTTTGTTATAATGTATTTCTATCCTATTCTTATATAATATACCAGTATCTGGATACAAATCAAGTATGAATAGTGTTGTCAGGCTGTCATAAATGGCTAATCCATGAAAATTTATATTCAGATTATAGAAACCATTTTCCTAGTGATAATAAATTTCTACCCACTGAGTAGTAGCTACATGGGTTTCCAACATACAGAGACATTAAATGAAGAAATTAGTTCTATCTTCTACTTATAAAAATGCCTGTCATTTAGTGTTATTGAATGCTCCTTTGAAATGATCTAAAGCTTTAGTTAATGAAAATGTGACTTTATATTTATTTTATAGAATAATTTCACTATTCAAAATAGTTTGTAACTTTATCAATGGGTGGACAATTAAACTACATGGATAAAATGTTCAGGCATATGAAGACAAATGCTCTCATATCTTACATGCTTCGTGATATAAAAGGGGTATCAAAAAGTTAGTGGAAAACTGGGATGAAAAGATAGTGGAATTATTCCATAAACTTTTTAAAGCCTTTTGTATACATAGGCTTCTTCTTCTATTTTTAAATCATTTTATTGGGGGCTCATACAAATCTTATCACAATCCATACATACATCCACTGTATGTCAAGCACATTTGTACATTTGCCGCCCTCGCCATTCTCAAAACATGTGCTCTCCACTTAAACCCCTGGCATCAGCTCCTCAATTTCCCCCCTCCCTCCCAGCTCCTCTCTCCCTCATAGACCCTTGATAATTTATAAATTATTATTATTATGTCATGTCTTACATTGTCTGATGTCTCCCTTCAACCACTTTTCTGTTGTCCATCTTCCAGGAAGGAGGTTAAATGTAGATCCTTGTAATTGGTTCTCCCTTTCCTCTCCACCCTCCTGGTATCGCCATTCTAACCACTGGTCCTGAAGGGATCATCCATCCTGAATTCCCTTTTTCCAGTTCCTATCTGTGCCAGTGTATATACTCAGGTTTAGCCAGATTTTTAAGGTAGATTTGGGATCATGATAGTGGGGGGGAGGAAGCATTTAGGCACTAGAGGAAAGTTGTATATTTCATCATTGCATGCTGGTTGGCTCATCTCCTCCTCATGACTCTTCTGTGAGGGGATGTCCAGTTGCCTACAGATGGGCTGTGGGTCCCAAATCTTTGCCCCCCTCCTTCACGATGAATTGATTTTTCAAATAAACCAAATGATCTATAGATTTTATATGATATAAAAATTGTATAAGCAAGGAGAAGACTATACCTAGCACTTGAGGCACTGTTATTAAAACAAAAACATAATATGTTGACTTTGAGTTTCTGAAATTTAAATTTAGCTATTAACTAATAATTATTTGTCTAATAGAGTGGTGACATAAAACTACTATTGTAATATTTATTTGGCAGAAAATTCATTTTACTTCATTTTCTGACTCAATGGATTTATTTTATTGATATAATTAAAATTTAGATCATATTGTTTTAAGCTCAAAACAAATATTTTTCCTCATTTGGCTGGATTTCTTCTGCAAGTATTCTGTGTTCCCATTTGTGACTGAATTAGTTCATTCTTAATAGTCACTATATGAAAAATTATGATATATTTGCTAATGGCTTCGCTTCATTTGGGGGCCATACCAAAAGTGATATTCCAAATTTAGTGCAATTAGATCAAACAACCATATAAATAAGATCAAATGATGCAAAATAATAGTCAAGGGAGAAGCAGAGGGATACTGTATCAGGAGTTTATCACCAACGGAGAATCTGAGTGACTACTCTCTGGAGAGTGAATTTCTTTGCAACTAGTATTTCACCCCACAAACACCTAGAAAAGTGATTTAGAATTATGTTGTTTCATACCCCAATACACTAAAATTCTAGGCCTTTAAAAAATGTCTTGAAATTCAAGACACTCCAAGGGCCTTTTAAAAATGTCTTGAAATTATTGTAGCTTTTGACTGACGCTAGCCTAAATATCGATGGCTTGAACTCATTTAGCCACTGAGGAGTCTGATGAACTGCTTCCATGAAATTCACAATCAAGAAGACACATGGGGCTGCTGCTAGCCAGAATCAGCTTGGCCATGGCAAGATTTTATTTTCAACACTCATAAGTTCCTGCTTACCACAAGGAATCCTTGGATTTTGCATATATCTGTTCAAAATTTAGGGAAAACATTGATAGTGCCCATCAAATCAGTTCTCACTTATAGTGACCCCCCTCTCCACCTAGAGACGGAAACACCACCTGGTCATGGACAATCCTCGCAATTGTTGTTATGTTTGACACCACTGTTGTAGCCACAGTCTCGGACCATTTTTTGAAGATCTTCCTTGTGGGCGAATGCCAACCCCCCACAACTAATCGCAGGTTCGACAGGTGCAATTGTACAGTATATATATATATATATATATATATATATATATATATATATATATATATATATATTATATATAAAGATTATAATAAAGTCATTGAGAGCATGAGAGATAAAAGAGAGATTGAACTAATGAACTCAGACAGATTTCATGGTAGCATGTTCACTTCAGCCCCGCTTGGTGGTCCACGTGGAGAGAGGGGGAGGGGAAGGAGAACAAGGGGAAAGGGAACAGGGGAGCAAGGACCGGAGAGGAGAGGGAGATGACCAGAGTGCAAGAGGGGGGAGCCTGAGAGAGCTCTTTATTGCTAACCAGGCCTATATACATTTGGGGGGTGTGCAAGCCCCCAAGTTACAGGTGAAGACATACGTCACAGGAAGGGGTTTTGGTATAGGTAATAGAGTAATGGGAGGGGAGTGATCTAGGGGCATCCACGCAATAGGAAGAGGAGGGATTGGGGACACACATGTGACAAGATGAGCAGATCCTAGATTCAGGATGGCAGCCTAACTTGGATGTCACTGAGCTGATTGGACTTGTTCTCTGGCTCACTATAGAGACCATTACCAGCAGTGTGTAAACCCCACCTACAGGGACCAGTCTAATGGTTGCAAGCCTATAGGGAGAAGTAGTCCATTGTTCTTAAAGGGAGCGCGAGCCTACCTGTGGTGGGACCAGACAGTTGTCTGGCAACTGATTGCCTTCAAGGAGGCCGTCTCTAAGCATCTGACTTCCCACCATATGCTGTCAAGTAGCCTCTAATGTTTGTCATATCTTAGGGGGAGACAAAGCTGGGGAAAAGTCTGTTTATATTCCCACACTGCCTCTTTTTTTCTGACCTTGTATTTTATCAAGCATGATGTCCTTTTTCAGGCACTAGACTCTTCATGTCCAAAGGCCATCAGATAGTGTCTTCACCCTTGCCTACAAAGAGCATTCTAGCTGTAATTCATTCTAGTAAGATTTGTTTGTACTTTGACAGTGCATAGTACATTAGATATTCTTCACCAGCATCATAATTCAAAGGCACGGATTCTTCTTTGGTCCTTCTTATTTAATATCCAACTTTCATATGCATATGATGCAATTGAATATACTATGACTTGGGTCAGGTTCTCTTTCATCCTCAAAGTAACTTCCTTGTTTTTCAATTCTTTAAAGAGGTATTGTGCAGTAGATTTACCCAATGCCTTGTATTCTTTGGTCTCTTGACTGCTGCTTCCAATAGAATTGACTATGGATCCATGCAAAATGACATCCTTGACAACTTCAATCTTTTCTCCATTTATCATGATGTCATGAATGGTCAGTAGAAAATTAGTTTTCTGGATGAACAATCTGGAGGAGAAAACATTGGGACCAACAGTTCTGGCGGACATTGGAAAGGGGGAGGTGGGGGGAAAGGAAGTGGTGTTAACAAGGGAAAAACAAGTGATCCAAATCGGTAGTAAGGAGGGTGTAGGAGGCCTGATAGGGCATGATCAAGGGTAATGTAACTGAGAGGAAGTACTGAAACCTAAATGAAGGCTGAGCATGATAGTGGGACAAGAGGAAAGTAAAAGGAAATAGAGGAAAGAACTAGGAGGCAAAGGACATTTACAGAGGTCTAAATACAGGCATGTACATATGTAAATATATTTATATGAGGATGGGGAAATAGATCTATGTGCATATATTTATAGGCTGAGTATTAAGGTGGCAGATGGACATTGGGCCTCTACTCAAGCACTCCCTCAATGCAGGAATACTTTCTTCTATTAACCTGGCATTCCATGATGCTCACCTTCCCGACATGCTCACTGAAGACAAATCGGGTGCATAAGCAAATGTAGAGAAGAAAGCTAATGGAGCCCAGCTATCAAAAGATAGCAAGTAGAAAGCAAATGTTTTGAGAATGGTGATGGCAACAAATGTACAAATGTGCTTGGCACATGGATGTATGTATACATTGTGATAAGAGTTGTACAAGCCCCCAATAAAATGATTAAATGAATTTAAAAAATTGATCGTAGAATTTACTAAATCTACTGCACAAGAACTCTATAGAGCATTAAAAAAAAATGAAGATTTCACTTTGAGAACTAGATTACCTGACCCAAACCATGACATTTCAATTGCGTCATATACATGTGAAAGTCAGATACTGAATAAGGAAGACCCAAGAGAAATCAATGCATTTGAATTTTGGTGCTGGGGAAGCATATTGGAATCAACACTGATTGCTTAGATTGCAAACTGATCTGTCTTGGAAGGAGTTTGGCCAGAGGGGTCATTAGAGGCAAGGAGAGTGATTTTGTGTCTTACCTCCAAGGCTGTAGGAGATCAGTTGGGGAGAAGTACGTCGTGCTTGTTAAAGTGGAAGGACAGCATAAAAGAGGTAGGGCCTCAAGGTGATGGGTTGACTCAGTGGCTTCAACATTGGCTTCAGTCAAAGGAACAATAATGAAGATTTTACAGGACAGAGCAATGTTTTGTTCTGTGTGGAACAGGGCCCTTGAGTCAAAACAAACTTAATGGCACCTAACAACAACAATTCACTGAGTTGTAATTCATACTGAAGGCTTCATTCTTTGAAACTCATTAGCAAGTACTCTAAGCCCACTTCACTGTCTACAAAGCAAGGTCATGTTGATGTGCAAATAAGTTTGCTTTTAATCCTGGTACCACATTATGTTTTATGTAATCCAGCTTCTCAGATTAATGTTCACCATAGTGATCGAATAAATAAGATGAGATGAGACAAGCATGTCACACATCTGATTTTAAACCATGTGACTTTCCCTTGTTCTATATGCACAATTGTCTCTTGATCTATTTACAAGTTCCACATAAGCACAATTAAGTGTTCTTGAATGCCCACATTGTACTACTATCTGTAGTTTGTTATGATGTGCATAGTCGAATGCCTTAGCATAGTCGATAAAACACTAGTAACATCTTTCTAGTATTCTGTTTTTAGCTGAGATGTATCTGATGACCTGTGGGAAACAGAACTGAGAAGAGAGTGTATGGGTACATTCTCTACGCTCATATTTAAGGAGTCTTAGAGGCAGATTCTGGTGGAGGTAGGCATTCAAACTCATGAGTTATAGATACATCTCAGTCACATTTTCCCAAGTAAAAGCTACTCCCCACGATGTACCCCATAATAACATCAATTTAAGGTGCAACTTGCAAGCACGTAGTTGCTATACCACACTTGAAGGTTATCTGCCTGAAGGCTGTCTGCCATCAAGAATAGGATCAGTATGGGCCACTCCCTTCAGGTAAGGACCATAGATTGTTCCCCGGAGAAACGCCCAAGAACACTTAGGTCAAGCCAGCTCAGAGACTACCATCATCTTGCTTCTAGAACCAACTCCCCACCCCCCTCAACTTGTTATGTATGTACCTTCCTGTCACATGTATGCTTCTTGTACCTCCCCTTCCTATTGCATGTATACCCATAGGCAGTCCCCTTCCTGTTATGTGTGTGCCTCTAACACAACCCCTTCCTGTTACATATGTGTAGGACGTGGCTTGCATGCCTGAGACTCTAGAACTTGTGAGAGAATATACTTACTCCACTCTGGTTCCCCTCATCATGGAAGAGTTGAGCATTGCATGCCTGGTCTGGTGTTTCTTTAATTCACCCTTATGTTAGGCTGGGTTGACTAGAGAAACAAATCCAGAAACACTCATATCTGTGCAAAAGAAAACTTTATATCAAAAAGCAATTGTATATTGAGAAAATATCCGAGTCTAGTCCATAAGTCTGATCTTAGTCCATATGCCCAATACTAGTCCATAAATTCCTCTATAGACTCAAATAGCCATTTGCAATGATGCCAAATGCAGGAATATCATGGGCCGGTGCGTAAAAGTTTTGGATCCAGTGGTGGTGGGAGCATCTCAGTGCTGTCGCGGGTCACCATGCAGCAACTCCAGCTCTCTGCGTGTCTCAATGGGAAAGTGAAGCCGAGAGAGAGTGGCCCACTTTCAGGGAGAAAGAGAAGTTCTCGGGATCCTCATGAGAAGTCCACAGCCACGAGGAGTCATCATCAGGCTGTGACCTGATAGACAGGCTAGATTCTACCCTTACACTTATCAAGTTGATATGAAAGTATATAATTACCACACCCCTCAATTACACGATTCCCCTTTGTGGATGCTGGTCCCCAACGGTCAGCCATGATATCCTTTATTCCACGAACTCTTCTAAATCCAGCCTGAATTTCTGGTCAATATCAATGAAAAGCTTAACCCTTGGGTGGGTGATCTTCAGCAAAATTTTACTCGCTATTTCACTGGTAATGATATTGTTCTATAATTTGAGTTATTGTGCTACCTTTCCTTTCAATCTGTACAAATACTGATCTCTTCCTTTAAATGAGTCAGGCAGTGGTCTTCCAAATTTCTTAGCACAATCGAGTGCTTCCAGTGCTTCATCAGCTTGTTGAAACATTTTTAATATTATTCCCTCAATTCCCATGGCTTTATTTTTGGCTAATGTTTTCAGGGCAGCTTAAATTTCTTCCTTCAGCACATTGGTTCTCGCTCATATACTGTCTCCTGAAATGAAGGGATGTTGAGAGCTTCCTTTTGGTACAGTGACTTTGTGGATTCTTTATCCCCCCCTTCTTCCTTCATTATTCAATATTTATCCCAGAGAATCTTGATTTTTTTTCTTATTGTTATTTCAGTTTAAGATATGCTGAACATTCTTCCTTTGGAGTTTGCTAACTCTAGGTCTTTTCACATTTCATTATATTGTTTTACTTTGTCTTGCGCTGTCCTTTGAAAGTTTTGATTCAGCTCTATTATTTCATCATTTCTTCCAGTTGCCTTAGCTGCTCTATGATTTGGAGCAAATTTCAGAGTCTCTTCTGGCATCCAGTTTGATAGTTTTCTCTATTTTCTACCTATGTAATGATCTTTTGCTTTCGTCAGGTATGATGTTTCAAATGTCATCCCACAGCTCCACAGGTCTCTTGTCATTTGTACTCAACAGCTGAACACTGTTCTGGAGATGCTCTTGAAATTCACATGGGATTTACTCCAGGCCATATTGTGGCCTTTGTGAACTTGTTTTAATTTTCAACTGCAACTTCACATTGAGCAATTGATGGTCTGGTTCACAGTTGACCCTGGCCTTATTTTTTCTGCTGATAGTGAGCTTCTCCATTGTGTTTCCCCACAAAGGTAGGCAATGATTTCTATGTATTCCATCTGGAGAAGTTTACTTGTATAGTCAAGCACCTTTTGTTTTGGTGAAAATAGGTATATATCAGGATAACGTCACTGATCTTGCAAATTTCTATCATGTGATCTCCACATCTGCTTCTATCATCAAGCACACATTGTCCAACTGCTGTTCCTTTCTCTTTGTTTCCAACTCTTGCAATTCAATCACCAATAACTATGAATACATTTTGATTGTATGTTTAATCAATTTCCAACTGAAGATATGTAAAATACTTAAATGTCTTCATCACTGGTTTAGTGATTAGTTATTTGAATAATAATTGTATTTACTGAGTTTTCTTGTATTCTGATATTTTCCCAACATGTGCAGCATTTTACTTCAAGACAAAACCTAAAATTTCCTTTTTGTCAATGAATGTGTCACCATTCCTTTGAATGTGTCCTTCCCGGAATAATAAACCACATGATGTTCTGATTCACACTAGGCAATACTTGTCTGTTTCCTCTCACTAATGGCTAGGATATTTATCTTTATGGGATCTAGTTCATTGTTTTATAACTTCTAATTTTTTCCCTAGATTCCTATCTTTACATACTAAGTTCCAATTTCTAGTACATGCTTGGAGCTGTTTCTTCTGATTTTAAGTCATGCCAATCAGCAAATTGAGGGCTCCAAAGCTTTACTCCTGCAGGCTTCCCTCCATCCATGCATTATGGTCCTCTCTGCTTTGAGAAGGCCTAACTTCTTAGTCGCATTTTAAGTGCCTTCTGTACCGATGGCGTCATCTTCCACACCCCACCTGACAATGTTTCCCTGCCGTTCATGAAGTTTTTGTACCGGACCGTGGTTCCGTGCTATCCATAATGTTGTTTCATGGTCAGTTCTTAGTCTGGAAGCTCTGCTTAGTCCTGTTCACTTAGCATCTCTACCCTCATATCTTGAACCCCCAAAATTTTATTTTTGACACCAGCTGTCCTTCCAGTGGCACGCTACTTTTCTTCTGAGTTCTGTACTTTGCTACAACAGGTACACAAAGCTCACAGGCGACATCTACAGTTGTGGGGTTTATTAGAGAATTAAAAAGAAAAGGAAAAACTCTTAACCTTGAGTCAATTGAAACTGATAAGGACCCTATAGAACACAGCAGGCTGTCTTGTAGGTTTTCTAACCATAAATCTTCACTGAAGCAGACTGCCGAATCTCTCCACTACGGAACTGCTGGCAGATTTAAACTGCTGAGATGTCCATTAACAGAGCCCTGGTGGAGCAGTGGTTATGAGCTGGAATGCACAGTGGTCCACAGTTCGAAACCACCAGAAGCTCTACAGAAACTGGGCTCTCCACTATGATAAACAATTATGTCTGAGAAACCCACAGGAGGGGTCGCTATGAGTCAACATTGACTCAATGGCTGTGGGGTTTTTGTTTTGTTTTGTTTTTTCCCCTTAAGGGTCAAGTGCTCAACTACCAGGGCTACTGTCTAACAGGTTACAGTTTAGGCTCAGGTTAAAATCCAGGGTAATTTAGGAAGTCATAGGATACAGGCTATGTATGGTTTGCCATCAAGATAGCTTCCAACTACGATAGCTTTCAATTCCCTCTTGGCTATTTGTACAATCAGGCTGTGCTTCTAGCTAGCTTATCCTCTCAATGTGGTAACCTCTTTGTGTTAGGCTGATTTACAAGAAAAACAAATTCAGTGACATATATTAATATAAATGTATAAAAGTATAGGTTTATACAGCAAAAATGAATATGTATATAATAGCAAATTAGTTCACACAGCACAGAGAGCTCAGTCTATCTCAAGTTAAGTCCAATATTAGTCTATAAGTCCCTCTTCAGACTCATACAGCCACGTGTAATGGTGCAGAATGTAGGAAGATCACAGGCCGGTGGGTGCAAAATCATGTGGCTCCATAGCAGTGACTCTGGCAGCCATCAGGGTCAGCCAGCAGGAAGGTGAAGGCAGAAGGAGAGAAGCTCTCCTTACAAGAAAGTCACACCCACAAGGAGTTACCATCAGATGGTGACCTAATGGACAGGCTAAATTCCACCCCTACACTTTTATATATCTTCAAGTTGACACGAAATTATATAGCTACCATACTCCTCATGGTCTGTGCCCTGCTTGGGCAAGTGTTACAACTCTGCTGACAAGTACCAGATGTACCCAGGAAGCCTCTTACCCAAATTACTCCATTCCCTCTCATTGTGTAGACTGGCAAGGCTACATCATCTACTAATGTAACACCTCTGCTGACAAATGCCAGAGTTCCCCATTCCACTAGCAAGGCTCCTGCCTGATCGTTCTCAGTTCTCTCACTCAGGAGTCAGCAAACCCAGTACAGATCTTACTCCATGGCTAGGGAGCCCTGCAGAGCTGTCACATGGCAGTCTCCTGGCTCTCTTGCCATGGTCTCCTGCTGGCTTGCTCCTACAGTTCACTGCCAGTGTTACAGCTCTCTGTCTCCTGGTTCTAGGAGGCTCTTAAAATAGAAATCCTAGATTCAAAGTATGTACACCAATCAACCTCGGTGGGCCTGGCTGTTTTCCAAGCCTGCTTTTCCTCCAGTGCCACACACTGAACCATTATCTTGATAACTTACAGTCATCTAGTTGACTTATTAACTAACCAATCCCCTCAAAGGTTTTACATTCGATTTGCATAACATATAGTCTATTTCCTGAGAGGGTTTTACATAACTTATTTGCATAGTAAACCATCTAGTTCTTTTCCAAGATTATAGCTTTGAAATTGTCTTGGCAGAACTCTAGAACTAAGACTCCCAAAAAGCCAACTGTACAGATCAATCTACGGCACGTCAGATACTTTTCAGAAATAGTCTTTTGGATTTCTTACTCACTGCCCCCATTCACTATAGCTCCTGTGCTACACAATTAGCACCTGCATTCTCATTGTTTCCGACTGTGACTTTCAAACTCTTACTATTTCTCTCTTATGTAAAAACTGCTCCTTATTTCATTCCGGTTTCATGTTGTATCTTCTTTTTGTTGCTCTTTGTTGACATCATCTGCTTGCTGCTTAAGCTTCGTACATAATCCTTCTTCTGATGATGACTGGCTTTGGAACCACGCTGATAAGTTGTCTCTCTCATTCAAGTGAAGAATTCACTGGAAAATGTAGCATTCATCTAAGTGGCTCATTCAGCATTTCAGTCACATTAATTCTCCAACATCTCTGTAGGCTATGCCTTTATGTCACTTCATTTACTTCCATTAACATGGTTATGTATAATGTTAATAAACCTTGAAATTGAATAATATTTGTCTCAGAAAATCTGTTCTTATATCTCTATCCACCGTTCTCTTTATTGTCTCATTCCGTTCCCTACGTAGTCTAGACTCCATTGTAGGGTCAGTTACATACACATTTACTTTGTGATTGGAAATGAATGGGGCTATTTTGGTTCAATTTCATTTTTAATCATCTTTTCTTGCTCAGGAGAATGATGGACCTGCTCTTATCTGCTCAGTTTTGTTAATTTTCCCCTCCTTCACCATTAACAAAATTATTATTTTTGACAATTTCACATAATGATTTTTGCATTTGATCACAGGGTGCTCGTGTTACTGTAGTTACATACCTGGTTGAAGTCTGAAGTCCAGGAAGAAGTGGGAGAAGAGCAATGGTCACCACTCAAGGATTTGAATCACTGAATTGTTACTGCCTGCTCTTGACTGTGAATCTGCTCTAGGAGCTGCCGAGCTTGCAGTCAGTGAGTTCTGTGACCACGTGGCTTCTGTTCTCTCTCTTTAATGGGGGTGGGTCTCAGAGCACTGCGTTCAAATCACACACTCTAGGGGGAGCTGCTTTCCCCATAGTAGCATTCATGATCACTCTGCTCCAGCACTGGACTATCTGGTTTGCCAGTCTGGTTTGTGAAGTGGTGTGCTTCTTGACACTCAGTTGGGGGAAGATAGCTTCATATTTCTCAGATAGAGCAGCTCGTGGATTTAAACCACTGACCTTGCAAGTACCAATCCAACTCATACCTGGCAGTGCCACTAGCTATTTACATACATTTTACTCACTCACTCACTCAACTGAACCTCAAATTCACTGCCATCCCAACTCACAATGACACTGTAGGAAAGTAGAAGTATCCCTGTGGGGTTTGTCAGATGATAAGTCTTCAAGACATTGGACAGTGTAACGTATGACAAAATAATAATAATTTATGAATTATGAAGGGTGCATGAGGTAGGGGGCAGTGAGGAGGGAGGGGGAAAATGAACAGCAGAGATTAAGAGCTCAAGTAGAAGGCAAATGTTTTGAGAATGATGATAGTAAAACAGATGTACATATGTTCTTGACACAATGGATGTATGTATGGATTGTGATAAGAATCCATACATCCATTGTGTCAAGAACATATATACAATAAAATGATCAAATAAAAAAAGAAATTGAAAATTGCCAGTAAAACTGAAGTTTTTAAAAGAGAGAGGAAAAAAGAGAGAGAATGTAAGGGCTCACAATTACCCTGCAGAGCAGCTTGTGGCTTTGAACTGCTGAATTCGTGGTTAGCCATTCAATGCATAATCCATTAGTAGGTTCCTCAGAGTTTCTTAAATGCTAGAATGGCAATCTTGGCTTTTAATTTGTTCAAGCATAAGGAAATACAATTATTATGAAGAAAATGTATGCTTATGGATAATATTTAACTGTTTGAAATATTAAAATGCTTCCTCTCTTATTCGCATAATTAGAAGTTTTAACAAATCGTATGCTTCATTTAAAAATACAATCGCTTCCTGTAGATATCTCTAACGCTTGGAATTGTGTACCATGATACATTATTTCCTTTTAGACAAAGATTGTGTACTTGTCTGATCATTGCTTATGAAAATCCTCCCGTGACCAGGTGCCCTCCAATCACTTTTGCCTCGCGTGACTGAATGTAAGCTGAGTTCAACTGCTCCACGAAGCTTTCAAAGTGGTGGCTTAGATGATTAAAAATGTTATATTGATTGCACTAATATGTTTCATGGTGAAATGTTTTCTCCAGTTTTCTTTCTTTTTTACTTTAGCTTTTAAGAAAACCTTGACATTGTAGACAGAACTAATTTTAGGTTGAACTGTATGTAACAGTTGGTCAGCATGGTATATGATATGAAATGGTTCTTGCTGAGGCCAGCAATAACTGCCACATTGCCAGGGGCAATGCTGCGGCCTATATTCTTATTTCTCCTTCATCTCTTTGGCATTTAGAACCATTTACACATTTCCTCCTTCTAGAAAGTTATTTTCTCTTGAGGTTTTGTGAAACCCATAATACTGAAAATTCCTTTTCAGTTCATATAGACTCATTTCTATTATTCTGCCATAGATAATTATATTAAATTTACTATTGGACCTCGGCTTTTTATACTCAGCTTAGCTGACCTTGCTTATATGTACAACTTTTAGGGCAGTCAGCAGCATTTCTGTTATGGAGAAAGAACTTATATTTAGTAAAATATGATCATTAATCACATGATGTAAAAGATACGTGCTTCATTCATAGTGTGTCTTATTTACAGACCAAAATAACAACAACAACAACAACAACAAGACTTCTAGATTCCTACTTGTTAGACTAAAAAGAGATTAAGTGTAATGAGATACTGTCTTTTTTTAAAGAAAGAGTCAGAGAAGAAAACAGCATAAAGTCTAGACAACCTGAAAAAGTAGTTGAAGAACCCCCAAAGGTCAAAATGATGAGTATTATTTGATTAATGTTACTAATTTAATTTTAGCTCTTTGCATCACTCAGTTACAATGTTTCACATTTGGTATCAGGCCAGTGGTTTCATTTCATTTTATTTATTGTATATATGTGGCTATCTTAAGAAAAGAGTTGGATTCCTCATTTATGACATAAAAAATAACATTTTCAAGGTGACAACCCAAAATGCAGTCAAGTCATTTAAGTCAGAGATGATCAGGAGAAGGATTTTCTCCTATAAAAATGCACACACCTGGGCTTTTCTGTTGCCTTCCTTGTAGACCTTGCTTGATCTTAATAAGATTCTCCTGAAATTGTCTGCTGGTAGTGCCAGTAGATACAAAACGACTCTAGCACAGATATTATGCCTTTTGATGCTAAAATAATATGCACTTCTAATAGATACCAACAAGTGATTAAGTACAGTCATGCAGATGTTAATGTCCAGTGTCACAGGTATGCTGCATATCATCAGGTGTGAAGGTGACATCTGACCTCTGTTGACATCACCAGGGCAAAAGAGACTCAAATTCCGTTCTCCGGAGGTTTATTTCTACGTCGTGAGGGCAGGCATGCCTTAATTTTCTAACTTTCTTTACAGGGTACTCTCTAGTTCTCTGCTGGATTATATAATTTATTGCAATCCCAGAAAGAATTTATGGATCAAAATTAGGGGGTTAATAGGGAAGTTACCAGGTTATAAATCAAGATCAGAAATGCTTCCTCTTAGTCATTCCTGCAGTCACACCTCTCTCTAATCGTCAACTTCTCCATCAGAAGGCACTTTGGACTCTATTCAGGCAACTGTTGCAAAGTTTCTTTAGCACTGGTAATAAATTCTCAAAGGACATTACACTCTGCCATAAGCCTCATTCCAAATGGGCTTAGCTCTAGATATGTGGGTGAGCAAACCAAGATCCCCGCTAAAGTACCTGGGGTTACCTCCATCCTGTGCATGAACCCCTGTCTGAAGCCACTTGAGGAATACTTGAACGACAGTAAGTTGTCCATTCTGCAGTGTGCTCCAGCTCTGGGTCCTGTTACTGCAGCTCCTCCACCCCTCCTCTTATTCTTCCCCGGCACCACAACACAGCCTTCTGGAGCAAGGAGTTTTACTGATCAGGAATTTCAGGTCCAAAGGACATGTTCAACTCCTGGTTCTTCTTGCTTGATGGTAATGAAATTCAGAGCCCCCCCCATCTCCTTGCTCCCATTTTCTGCTTCTGAATGAACTAATTTCATATCAAGCAAAATGGGAATGGCAAAGCTTACAAATCCCTACATAAGAGTTCCAAGTTTTCACAGTCACAAGAAACTCAACAATATCTCACAACTGACTAATATAATTGTAACAATACCTTCTTCCATATATTTTTTATCCAGAACCAACAGGAAAAGAGGAAAACAACTGATCTGGACTATAGTTAGGAGACTCATCAAGTAAACCGTAATCCCCACACAGATATTCAAGATTGGTTTAAGGATTACTATGATGAGGACTCACATCTTGTCTGTTGGTGTGTCACACTGTGGTGCTTTCATGTTGTTGTGATGCTGGGGACTGTACCACAGTCATTTCAGGTACCAGTGGGGTTATCCAAAGTGAGCAGGATAAAGCATACCTTCCAAAACAAAAACAGATGACAAACAAAGAACAAGCTGTCCACGTTAGAAATTAGCTGCTGGAAGCCTGATGAATAAGAGCAGAGCATTGTTTAGATTCTGAAAACCTCATGAATAGCAAGGCAACTTTGTCAAAGAGTGTCAAAAGATGAGTCCCTGAGGTGGAAAGGCAATCAAAATATGACCGAAGAAGAACTACTTTATCAAAGCAGACTCAAGCTGCCAGGACTGCCATGTGTTAGTGGGGCTCAACTCAAAATGAGAAGAAATCTCTGTGAACATATAATTATGTGAACATGGGATGTACGGAGTATGAGTCTAGGAAAACTGGAAGTCATCAGAAACGAAATAGACCACATGGCATCATAGTCTTCCTTATAAAGGATATTTTGAGACCCATCTTGAATTAAAATGCTGTGTGATAGAATAATATCTATCCAAATGCAAGGAAATCCCAGTAATACAACTATTATTCAAGTTTATGCATCAACCACAATAGTTAGTGATGAAGAAATTGAAGAATTTTACCAATAACTTTAGTCTAAAATGAATCAAATGTACACCAAGTTACATAGATAATTATTAGTAATTGGATTGCAAAAAGTAAAAACAGATGAAGGAAAATTAGTTGGAAAATATGGCCGGGCTGGCTAGAAACCAAGCTAGAGAGAGCAAAATAGATTTTTTAAAGAACAACATCTTCAACCCAACTACTCTTTTCCAACAGCACAAACAGAGCATATACTTGGACTTTTCCAGATGGAATAAAATCTACTACATTGTGGGAAGAGCCATGGAGAAGCTTAGATCAGTCCATAAAACAAGGACAGGCACTGACTGTGGAACCAAGTACCAAATGCTCATCTGTCAGTTCCAGGTGAAGCTGAGGAGAATTAAACAAGTTCACGAGTGTCCAAATGCATTGAACACTAATGACAGAAGACCCGATGAGCTATGAGGTGAAATCAAGAACATCACTCATGAAGAGAGCTGGAGGTCATTACAAACACACAATAAAGAAAAAATCAAAGTGGATGTCAGCAGAGACGCTGAAACTTGCTTTGAATCATAAAGTTGCTAAGGCACATGGAAGAAATGATGACTTCAAAGAGCTGAACAGGACATTTCAAGAGAAGATGGAGAAGACAAACTATTGCAGTGCATTGTGGGGAAGCCTAGACTTAAAAATCCAAGTAAAAAGAACATGCTCAGTATTTATTAAATTGAAATAATTGAAGAAAAAAATTGAGAACTGAGTTGAAAAATTTAAAAATTCCATGGGAAAAATAGTGACTAATGCAGGAAGCTTCTAAGGAAGATGGGAAGACTTTCCAGAGTCACTGTGACTCAAAGCACTACTCAACATTCAGGCATTTCAGGTGCAGCACAGGAGCAACTGCCAGGGGTCCCGGAAGACGTCTAAGCTGCACTAGAAGCATTAGCAAAAGAGGTAGCTTCAGGAATGGACAAATCGCCAAATGACATTTTTTAGAAAGGTGAGGAAGCAATGGAAGCGCACATTTTTATATGCTAAGAGATTTGGAAGACAGCTACCTGGCCAACCGACCCATATTTTACCCATTCCAAAAAAGGGTTACCCAGCAGAATACTCAAATTATCAAACAATATCATTGATAATCACATGCTAGTGAAATTTTGCTGAAGATCACTCAGCAATATTTTAACAGTACATAGACAGGGAGCTGCCAGGAATTCAGGCTGGACTTAGGAGAAGCCATGGAATCAGGGCTGCTTTTGTGGATGTCAGATGATTCTTGGCAGAAAGAGAGAATATCAGAAAGGAATTTATGTGTATTTTATTGACTATACAAAGCCATTCGATTCTGTGGATCATAACAAACTATGCGGAGCCTTGAAAATAATGGGAATTCCCTAGCACTTATTGTGATCATGCTGTGTGAACAGAACAAGGGAGCACTGCATGCTTTCCAATCAGGAAAGGTGTATGGCAGAGTTGTATCCTCTCTGGAAGTAGTAGTCAAGAGGTCAAATGATGTATTGACCTCTGCTACACTATACCTCCCTCTTTAAATCTGCTACACTACACCTCTTTAAAGAGGTTGCACTGAGGTCTAAGGTGCACCTGACCCAAACCATGGTATTTCAGTTGCATCATATGCATGTGAAAGTTGGACATTGAATAAGGAAGACCAAAGAAGAATCAATGCATTTGGATTATGGTGCTGGTGAAGAATGTTGAATGTACCATGAAATGGCCAAAGGATAAACAAACATCTGTCCAGGAAGAAGCACAGACATGCTTCTTAGAAGTAAGGATGGTGCGACTGTCTCACATACTCTGGGGATGTTATCAGGAGAGACCAGCTTTGGAAAAGGACACTCTTCTTGGTAAGTAGAGGGACAGTTCAAAAGAAGAAGGCGCAACAAAATGAACTGTTACAGTGGCTGTGTCAATCGGCTCAACCTTGCACCCACGTTGGTGATGGTGCAGGACCAGGCGGTGTTTCTGTGCTTTGTTCCCTTGCACACAGGGTTGCTGTGAGTGGAAATGGACCCATCAGGATAAGCAACAGCACTAGAATAAGTCGGTAATATATCCATCTTGTTAAAGATTGCACTCAGCTTATGTGCCACCAATTCAAATGATCTTATTCAAGAATTTAAAAAAAAAGACTTGTTTTGGTAGTTTGGTATTCAAAATCTCTTTTAGAATTCAGACTTACGTTCAAAGACTGGTTCAGTCATTTCCTGGCTATGTTTTTGGTATCATGTAGACGCTAAATTAAAAGCTCTGATTTAGTTAAATTTGTTTCACTAAATACAGAGTCTGTAATTATTTAACATATACAAAAATGTTGAAATGAACATCAGTGTAATGCCTGGGATATTTTTTCAGTAGTAGAACAATATTATAGCAGTTACAGACAAATGATGCTTACCTTCCAATTTTACCTAAAGTTGTTCTATGATACAGTAACTTTTTATTTGTCTGAAAATTGTATTGCTGAAGAACTGGAAATACAGTTTGTTTTTGCTTAAATAACTCAACTTTTATTTTCAAGGGAATAAAGCCAAATACTGTGGGCAAGTGGGGAAAAGATTCTGTTATAAGCATTGGGCTCTCATTTGTGGACAGCTTGAATGCTATGTGAGTGGACCTTTGGATTCATCAATGCACCTCTTCCTCAAGACTTTATGAAATCAACTTTTTATAAAAATAGAATGGGAAAGCAAATCAATTTATCTTGTTAAAATATTCATTTTATTTCTTTTTAAGAGATTGTGAAAAGAAGTCTGGATTTTCCCCGAACTATAGTGTTTGATTGTTGCTGATATAAAAAGAAAATATCTGTAATTCATTTTGTAAAGCCTGTTTCCTGTTAGTTGCTGCAGAGATAGCTACAACACCTCACTGTGTTTGTGTAGTTCCTTAATTTGCATGAAATAAAATATCATAAATGGAGAACTCAGGAGGAAGACAAATTCAAATTACTAGCCCAAGCAAACTAATTTGTTATTCATTAAATGCTAATGAACTCAGCATCCATGTTTTGTTTCATTCTGTTTGAGATTTGAATTGTCTGGTTGCACAGTCAAGGTCTACAAAAAGCAGCTATATGAAATTATAGCACACTTTCCCTCCTGTTTCTCTTGGGTAGGTTACAATTATTCTTGAAAGTGGACAGATTAAATAAATCAGTAAGGAAAACGATTGTTTCTGGCCATCTAAGGTACAGCCATTGGTCCCTACTCATCCAGAGCAAAAGAGGATGAAAAATATCTCAAGAAAACAAACAAAAAAGCCCTAGTCTGAAGGACAAATACCCTACACAAACAATTTTCTCAACTAATTTAAACCAGAAGAACTAGATGGTGCCCAAGTACCACTGCAAGCTGAGAATTATCTGGACCAAGACCGTAAAATGAATCTCAAATTCTTTAAAAGAAGAAAAATTCTGGGGATTTTGTAACACTTGCCCTAAGAAACCCTTGAAACCTTGAATTTAAACAAGCCCCTGTGATCACTTTTTAGTGAACAGATTGACTCACAAAGCAAAGAAACCCACCTGTGTTCCTATAATAAAATCTTCCATATGTAACTACATTGTCAATAATTACGTGTAAAAATGGGAATATCTTCTTATTTCTTTAGCATGGAGGTATTTATCTGTTCTATGCCATTATTCATGTTATACTTCAGACTATTTAGATGGTTTTTGGGTGTTTATACATGAAATTCAGGATAGTCAAAATTATGAAGACAGCAACTGGATCAGCGGTTCCTGGGGCACACGGGAAGGGAGGAGGCAGGGGAGAGGAGCAGGGAGCCAACAATGAGGGTACAAGAGAATAGTAAATGTTTTAAATTTGATGGCTGAAAAGTGTGCAGCTTTTATTGATGTCTTTGAACAATTGTATTTGAGAAGCATTATGGAAATGGGAATGGTGGAGAAACACAACTGTTGGACAGGAGGGGAAAACATACACGTGTGTGTGTATTTGTATACGTGTATGTGTATATACACACACACACAGTGCATATGCAATAAGGAAAACTTTGGGCTTCTACCTAAATCTTGCCTCAGTACAAGAACGGTTTTTTCTAACAATGTGGCATTGTATGGTACTCACCTTCCTGACACAATCACTAAAGACAAAAGGGATGCATAAGCAAATGGGAAGAAAGCCGATGGCTCCCAGCTATCAAAAGTGATAGTGGCTGGGGTCTTAAAGGCTTGTAATTACGCAAGTGGTCATCTAGCAGGGAAGCAACAAAGTCCACATGGAAGAAACACACCAGCCTGGGTGGTCATGCAGTGTCGTCGGGAAGAGGTATCAGACTGTGTTAGTCTGGCTAGACTAGAGAGACAATTCCATGGACACACATATGTGTATAAGGAAGAGGTTTATATACAAGAGCAATTGAACATTAAGAAAACATCCCAACCCAGTCCAGTCCAAGGCCATAAGTCTGATATTAGCCCATATGTCTGATACCAATCTATAAATTCCTCTTCAGACTCACGAAACACATGCAATGAAGCCAAATGCAAGATGATCACAAGCCAGTGGGTATAAAGTCTTTGGGTCCATTGGTTTGGTAAGCATCTCAGCTCTGGCAAGGGTCTCTCTGTGGCTTCTCCGGCTTCAGAGGTCTGGTTGCATCCATGTGGCTTGTCTGGCTCAGGGCACTAGGGTAGTTCCATGTGTCTTGTCAGCTACAGTGTCTTACAGAGAGCGAAGTAGTGAGAGAGAGTCTCCTGCCTCCAAGGAGGAAATCCTGGAGTTCCCAGAATTCTCAGGAGAAGACCATGCCCACACAGAGGCCTCATTGGCTATACTCTGACTGACAGGCTAGACTCCATCCCTCCACTCTTAATCCTCAAGTTGTCAAATGATTATATATCTACCACATCAAAACACACAACCAACTCTAAGTGAAGGGACATGGATGCAATAGGGAACCAACGAGCATCTGAAGAGCAACTGGATGGTCCCTCTCAGAAGGGCCACACAGAAAGGAAGATAAATCCAAGGCACAGTATGGCACTGATGAACCACATTACTATCCTCTAGTCACTCAATGTTTCCTTCCCTTACTATGAAGGTATTGATTTACTTTTTCTTATTAATCATGTTAGATTTGCGCATGCTCATTTGTATATGTAAGATTGTTCGGTACACGGAAGTTAGGATGGGTAACCCTTCAGAAGCAGTGGCAGGATTAATGGTTCCCTCAGGGCATGGGAAGAGGAGGGGAAAGGGGTTTAATGGGAGGTGATAGCAGCGAAGATTGTATAATTCATCATGAAGGGGACTAAACAACGCAACAGTATGTGAATGGATATATCGATTGTGTAAGATATGGCAACAAAACTTCAGTAGTTAAAAGAAAAAGAGAGAGAGAGAACAAAAAGAGGCCAGGGAACTAACTGGAACAAGAGCAACTGGAGCAGAAATAATGAAGTTATTTGCACATTATTAATAATGTAACCAAAATTTACTGAAAATTTGTATTAAAATTATTGAATGGGATTAAAAACCACTGTGTAAACTTTCATCAAAAACACCATAAAATATTATATATTTAAAGTATGGTTTCTTTTATTTTACAAGAAGATATTTAATCAGGGAAATGAAACTATTCTGCAGTGTATGTTGTCTTCCATTTCCATAGGACTATATGAACGGCTACAGTCAAGCTTATTAAATTTCAAAATTGAGATGAAGTGTGTGTGACTTAAAACTCAGCCTATATAGTATATGTATATTGTATATGCTCTTTTAAAATATGAAAATATCAATGAATTAGCCAGGAACAACTTGGGGGAAAGAGGCAAAACACTTCGTGATCCATTTGATCTTATGGGGAAAGCCCAAAAGCCATTATTATGAAAGCAAAATTGAAAAATAAAATAACAGTTTATATTGGAAATATTATAGACCCTGTAATGTATTGATAGACTCTGTGATGTATTGAGCTAATTGTGATAAATTTTACTCTCCAATTGTGCACAGATATGTGTTGACAAATTATTTCATCAGGTTTTGGAGAATTCATTTAATATTATAATTATTTATAAGATTACAGTGGATGCTCTTATTTTAAATTTCTTGAAATCCATTTCAGTTTCTCATTTCTTCCAGCATTTAGGGCAGAGAACTAGCTATATCATGAACTCCCAGGGTCAGAATTTGGATGAAGAAGATGAATTGTCTACATAACCCAAAGTCATGGAGACTTGTGCTATTATTTAATCTGTGAATGCAGAGGTGTTAAAAACATCATTCCTAATATCTGAGCACAATGAGTTACATACATTTTAAGTGGGATCACTCTGAACAAATCTTGCTATCCAAAGCTTCACAAGCTGACCTCTGATTTACATAATTGGGGGATTCTTAGGTTGTGGCAGAAAGATAAGGCTTTCTCCTCATGTTAAAAGTTATGGTCTTAGAAACCCACAGTGGCATTTCTACCCTGACTTACCTAGACGTTATGAGTTGTCATTGGCTCAATGGCAATGTGTTTAGTTTTTAGTTTTTCCCCTTAGGTTGGACTTATTCCTATGAGTGCTCTTTTCTCTTAACTGTCTTCTACTTCTCCTTTGACCTTCTCAATTCTTCTAAAAACAATATTTAAGATGTTCAATTGCCTATTGAAAGATATCAGTGCTTTTGAGGCAATTCTGACTCACAGCGATAATATGGGACAGAATGGAACAGTTCCTTTTGGGTTTGTGAGGGTGTAATTTTTTTTAAAGATTTGCAACTTTATTAAAGACATATATGACAAAAATAGTTAACATTATTCTCTTATTATTAATAAATATTTTTATTGGGGCTCATATAACTCATCACAATCCATACATACATCAATTGAGCAAAGCACACTTATACATTCATTGCCCTTGTCATTCTCATAATTCGCCTTCCACTTGGGTTCCTGGAATCAGCTCGGTTTCCTTTTTTTCCCTCCCCCTCCCTCCCCACTCTCCCCTTCCCTCTGCACCCTTAATAGTTTATAAATAATTATTTTATCTTATCTTCCACTGCCCGGCGTCTCCCCTTAGCCACCTTCCCATTGCCCATCTCCCAGAGAGGAGGTTACACATAGAAGAGGCTGTAATTCTTAATGCATGGAAGTAGGAAGCCTCCTTTTTCTCTGATGGAGGGACTGGTGGTTTCTACCTACTTGCTTCTCCTCAGAAGTTCAACTCATAGCCAACTATACCTCCACATTGTATTGATCTAGTTTTAAGTTCATCTATTTATTTGTTGGCAGTTAATTTACTGTTGTACAATCCAATAGTTTAAATATGAATCAGAATTGCACAATCATCACCACAATCAATCTTAAAGCATTTTCTTCATTCATTCTTGTAGTCATTGTTAGAGTGCAGAATGCATTAGACAGTGAATTATTGCAAATATAGTTATGTTAAAATGTCACACCTTATCATTTTCTCTCCCCTTTGATCCATTTTAAAGTTGTTCTAGTTTTTAATATGTTTTCTTTTTGATTGAGGTTTTAATTTGTTTTACTTTGTTATTGTTACATTAAAAATATTTTTTCTGTATATGAAATCAAGTGATTGGGGGATATGGCAGGGGAGTTTGAGGGAAATGGAGCACTAGCAACATGAGTGCCGCCATACTTTAGACTAATCAGGCATATCAAAGGAGAAAAGGCCTGTCAACTTGCTCCAAAAACGCGTATGTCCTAGGGAATCCCATGGGTCAGTTTTACCATCTCATGCTTGATGTTATGCAACAAGAATAACCCTGGCAAAAATATATTGAGCACCCCGATCTTTTATATAGACTGTTTGTGGCTTATCAGCGAGATCTACTCCTCACTGTGCCTTTATGAATTCATAGGCCAGTTGGCAAATGTGCATATGGGTCCTCTATGCCCATTGTAGTGCAAGAAGAGGCTCAAGGTGTTTCCAGCTCTGTAACAGCTGCACATGCTACAAGGGAAAGTGATTGAGATGAAGTGGTTTCAGGTATGGAGTTGGTTGAATCATTTCAAAATGAAGGCAGATTTACATATTATAGCAGCACATCAAAGATGATGGTCAGTGGAACGTCTATGAATGTGTACGGCATTCTGCAGTCCTGCCAATAAGGCACGTTCCTGAATTAAGCACCTCCAAGGGCTCTTTATGCCCCTACCGAGTCTCTTATTTCAAAGCACCTACTGGTAATTTTTCCAGTTCTAGTTACCATGACAAATCACCCCATTTTTCAAAATGTCAGTCTGCCCTTGTTTGCTTTGACTATGACAAAACTGGTTCAAACCTAAATTAAAGGAGAAGGAGCATTTTCATGTAAACCAGACTTGTATAGATTTCATAAGATTTCTTTCCTTCGACAATAAATCTTAACACTGATATATGCTATTTTGGAAGTCACTCTTACAGCATTATTACAGGAATACTTCTAAGATACACATCTAATCTCCCTAAATCTTCATTGATAGAATTTGCCTATTTTCCATCTTCCATAGAATTAATAAGGTCAAGCATACCCTGAGCATGTGTTCATCTACTTCTCCAACCTCATCTTACACGATTTCATCTCTCTTTGAATCAAGCAATAGTTTGTTGACGTTTCTTGAAAGACAATCACAAATACGAATGTTGATTGATACACTGTATTATATTAAATGCATTGCTGATGTCTTGTCCTCTGGTCTAGCGGTAAGCTTCTAGTGGAAAGTGCCACTGCCACATTTTCATTCTCATTCACTCCTGAATTAATAGCATATGTATACTCCGACTGGACAATGATAAAGTTCAGCTGTCTCTAAGAGAATGTCTAAAACTTTGGCCAAAGTAAATGTTGTCAAAACTATCCAAACATGAATCAGTGTTAGAAAAATAAGTGTATAAAACAAACATATAAGCAGGTTACTCACATTAAGTTTGTTAACCCAGGGGGGATTGAGAAATATGTGATTCGGGCAAATTAGACTCATGGAGCGGCTTTCTCCTAGAAGTCATTCTCGTTTCTGGTGGACCCGTGGTGAAGTGTTGCACTGTTAACTGCAGCACCACAGTTGAGTTGCCCAGCATTTAATTTTACTTGGATCTACAATCAATGCTCCTGGAAGCAACAATCAAGAAATGAAGCAACATATTGAACTGTGAAAATATATTGCACACAACCTCTGTAAATGCTACAAAGCTGTCGCTTTGAGGACTCAAGGGTGCCTGTCCCATGCCATGATTCTTTCAAAAGTTTCCAATGCATATACGAGTTGGTGAGTGACGAATGGAGACAAGAGAACAAAGGATGCATTTGAATTACGATATTGCCAAAGGACACGGGAAGTACCATGGACTGCCAGGAGAATAAGCAAATTCGTCTCTCGTTAATCAGCGCTCCTCTGCCCCACACACATCCAGAGCCTGAGGCTATGTCATCACATGGTGTGATGTGTTGAAATTTTGGAATTTATAGTCCCAAACACCTCCTACTGAACTTCCAGAAGGAAGTTTCCATAAAGAGTTTGTTATTTGCTAAGTTATGTTTTGGCAGTCTTTATCCTTTAAGGCATTTCCCTCAAATATAAATTGATACCAATGAGTGTAAAGTTCTAGAAAGTTGCAAGTTGTTATGGATTGAATAGTTTTAAAAAAAGGTACATTGAAGTCTAAATTGTATACTTCTTATGTGATCCTATTAACAAATAGAGAGTTTTGTTGGTTATGCTAATATTGGAGTAAGGTGGATCTCTAATGGATATTTTAGAAAGATGGACATATATGAAAATCCACACACCCTTTTTCTTAGCAACGCACTCTGTAATGTTCAGTCTTGGAAACCCTATGTAGCAGCTCTCTTCTGTCATAGGGGGTCACCATGAGATGCACTTGACTCCCCAACAATGGCTTTGGAGTGTTAGAAGCTCAATGAAGAGCATCTCTCTGGAATTCCAAAACACCATTGTCAGAGCTTCCTGAGCTGCCTCTCTGCCTCGAATTTTACTGCCCCCTCCTATCTCTTTGAAAGTCATTGCTTTAATTGCACTTTTAGTTTTTGAAGCCTTCTTAACAAAATTGAGACATGTATGCAACGAACCTGCCTTCAGCCACCCACGGAATGCAGAAGCATGTTGCATTTTATTAGGAATGACCCCTGCCAGTTACCCTAGCAGCGATAGTTGTTGTTTTCCTCTCATAAACACAAAAGTAAAAAATTCTTTGTCAAGCATAAATCCACAAGTGTAGTTTCTTTTGCCTGCCTATGTCTGTTCGCCTTATATGTCTATCTACGTATCTATTTGGAGATTATTATAGTTGTGTGATTGTGTGTGTTATTGGATTGCTCTCGGTTGTCTTTATCCCTTGTGTTCTTCCTAGTATCTTCCTTTGTCTTAAAAATTTTGTGCTGACCTCTCCTTTATGTTCTGTGGTCTTCCCTTCACACTGGTTTCAATATGTCTGCCTTCTGGTTAGCAATTCACCTTTCTCTTCCTGGAATCTTCGAATGCTATTTCTCTGTAGAAAGCTTTACTTGACTATATAGCAGTGATCTTTTGTGAATGACTGATTTCACTCAGCATAATGGTGTTCAGGTTCACTCACGTTACAGAAAGGGAAAGGGGGCGCAGAACAAAACACATAAAGGGGAAAGAAACCATACAAGGAATAGTCTACAAGTCAAAGAATGCAGAAGGTCCCCAAAGTTATACCAACAAGGAGAAATCCCCCCTTAGTGCTTGTTGTGGCACTATTTCAGCTCATTAGCAATTTTGTGAAGATTGGGTGGTCTCCAATCCGTCACTTAGGTGGTAGCCTAGTGATGGCTCTTGGGGTGGGGGGGCTTTTTATGAGAGAGACCCTGAGCACCTCTCTCTCTCTCTAGTTCCTGCTCTTGCCCTGCACCTTTCTCATTGCTTGGATCCAGTGCCTGATTCTAGGGTGGCCTCCTGTGGGCCGCTGACACTGGAACTGTCGGTGATCTGCCATGATCCTATGGACTTTGGATTCATTCAGCTCTGCCTCCACCGGTCTGTGATCTCCCTGCTTCCTGTTTCACTTTCTGAATCATCTGCCTCCAGCACTAAGAAGCTCAAGAGGGCTGGCTAGCATGGACCTATGGACATGAGTTGGATTGGACTGGGGTGGTGTCTTGGTATAAAAGTACTTCTGAGTATAAAGTTCTTTCTTGTACATATATGAGTGTTACTATTTTTTTTCTTCCTCTAGACAACTCTGCCTACCCCACTACTTATTCCCAGACCTGTCTTTCTAGCCCCCCAAACTAGGAGACAATAAACCTCTGTTCTTTGAAGTCCCTGATTTATGGTATTTTTGTTACAACAGAAACTAGACATGAAGTCCTAGGAAAACAGAAGAATCCACTCATAAGCAATGGAATCACGATGAGAATAGGAAAGTCTCCTATTATAACATAATCCTCAGTTAGTGGAGAGGACAATTGAAACGAGAGGATCAGTTTCAACCCCATCATAAAATAGTGTAGGTCCCAAAATATAATGCCTTTAGGTTTTCCTTAAACATAGATTTTATATGATTGAGTTAAATCATATAAAATTTATAGTTACTCTTTTACCTATCTTTTAAAATCTGTTGTAAAAGAAATAAATTATGTTAAAAAATATTCTCAATATCTGAAAAAGTTGAATATAACTTTTGTTGAGGCTGAAATATATTTTCTCTTTAAAAAACTTTAGAAAAACTACTTAAGAAATGTTAAAAAGGTAATGGAGTACATTAACTCACATCATTCACTTTATAATATGAGAGATTCAAAATGGGTCATTAACTATAATTTGACAAAGCTATGAAAAAATCAGAAATGTTACTACAAGACTTGATACTACATTCCATTTGAAAATATATAGTTATCACACTAATAAAAGCATTTTAAAAGACTTTTTCCTTTTACTGAGAAATTTAATTATATGGCATTCTTCATAAGAAAGCTTCAGTGAGAGCTTTTAGGGAATTGGTACATTTAGTTCAGCATTATCCACCTATAATATCAATTTTCTATTATTTCAAATTATGCTATTAATTGAAAGCTACAGATATTCTGCTACAATTATCTGAGAGGAAAAATACTTACAGTTTTGAGTACATGCTACTAAATGCAGAGCACAAAATAAATTTGTCAATTTAAAATACAGTATAATCAATATTGTAAGAACCATTCTTATAATAACTCAGATTATTTCAGAAATTTTCCTTTAACAGAAATATCACAGATCTTTATAGAAAATAAAGACTTACATTGGCTTATATAAAATGTATTGCTAAGAATATCCCTACATAAATTTAACCTTACTTTTAGGCATTAAAATGGTGATTTATAAATAGAAAGGACCAGTTGTTGTTAGTATGCATATTATGTCTGTATATCATTCAGTATCAATATGATGATCTATTTCTGTAAAGACTACATCCAAGAAAACCCAATGGAACAATTTCACTGATCTGTAAAAATGGGGTCACCATGGCTTTATAGAAACAAAGGGTAACAATCATATCTTCCCAAGTGAAATATCTCTTTGCATATTTCCCCATTTCGTTAAGTGGTATTTACACAGACATACACACACACATTTTATTGAGTTTTAACAGTTTTTTATACTAGATTTTAGTCATTTGTTAGATGTGTAGTCTACATTTTTCAAAAGCATCCATAGCTTGGAGAACACACACCGACTTCTCAGAATCTCAGTCTCTGATGATTCTGGTGGACAATAGTGAAGCCTACTGTCCAACTGTTTTGTGTATTGATGATTTGCATTTGAGGGTAACAAAAGCTGAGGTGTGAGGCAAGAGCAATGCTGATTGTGGGGCTTCACTCAGGTGTCACCTTGGCCAAGTCAGAGCTCTGAGTATTTCACAATTGTGTGATGACAATTTAGCAATTGTATCACTTAGAAGTTGTGTAGTCATGTATGTGGTTATCCTTTTTGTAATCACTCTGATTTTTAAATAATGACCCGCTGTTTGGTGTATGACTCTGTTGATAAGTGAGGAGTGGGTGTATAGGCTTAGCGTGGTTTTTAATACAGCAAAATTTTAAAATGTTGATGATATTTAATTTAGCAACTGCTTTGCGCTTTTCATGTTAACCCTAAGAATGCTTTGTTTATTCCTCGATTCAATTTTTTTCTCCTATGTCTTATATTTTTTATAGTTTTAAATTAATAGTCATTAATATTGTGTAGAGTGAATTCTCTCACTTTATTCTTCCAATAAATTACTTTAGTTGTTTTAGTGCTTTGGGCTACACTGCGTCTCCTCATTGTCAATCCACATCCCATCTGCACCTAGCTAGATAATCACTGCAGTCCAAAGTGTGTTGGACCCTCTGAAATATAGGCCCTGTGCCCTTGAATATGGGACTTTTCTGCACAGATGTCTCTGTACTTGTTGATTGTCTGTTTCTTTAGTCATGTGTGCTTCTGACCCAAGATCTGTTGTAGCTGTGAAGTCAGGGTACTAGCAGACAGGATGGTCCCTGTTACTGGGGTCCCTTTGCTGATGTCCTCTACTGAGTGCAAACTAGTGTCCACAGCAAAGAGAATTGTTTGCAGAACAGTGTCTCTTCTCTGCTCCTTTCACAGCTGGAATAAAGAAGCATAAAACAATATCCGACTATGTGGGTTTTGTTGCCATTGCCAAGGTCACCAGCCACACTTATCTGGGGAGCTAGCTGGTGACATGGATTCACACTCTTTCCCTACAGTTATAGTGCCTGTCAGATTGCACTCCTTACTGCCAGTTTGATGGCATTGAAGGGCTAATCTTCATCAAGGACCAGTTCCATATCACTTCTTTCTTTACACGCTGGTACAGAAAGCACAGGAATTGGGCTAGAATGGGAATGAACGAACTCCAGGTCTGTCATTCTTTTACTTTAGTTGGGCAACTGCTGGCTTTGACCCTGTCAGTCATACTTCAGGGATTTTTGACTTACTCAAGGACACAGCATTCAGGAATGTGACTAACAATCCAGGCCCCTGTGCTTGATTTCAGTTGACAGGTTTTCCTTGTGAGCTCAGATGTAACGCTCGCTGTGGCATAGCCTGTTGGAGAGGGGGGCCACCGAATCATGGGTTCACAAGACATCCTTGATGGTGATTATCTAATGCTCTTCACGCCAGTCACATCTCTTGACATTCCCCTCTTGGGGATGCAGGAGCAGGTGTGCTATTTTCAGTGGTAGAAAATCTGCACTGACCTATCACCCTCAAAGTCACTGAGCAGACCTTGAAACTTGTGCATGCTGCCATGAAGAACAGTGTACTCCATCTGAGTATCTCACCAGTGGCGTAGCCAACCAGTGAAGGTTCCATTTCTATGGAACAGCCAGGCAGGTCCTAGAGGACTCCATTGGGTGGTCAGCATCTGTGTTAGACAGGGTTCTCTAGAGAAACAAAACCAGAATGCTAATAATTATATACATACAGAAATATATATACAGAAAGATAGATAACATAAGAAATAAACAATTAATTAAATTATCAACCAGTACAAATGGCTCGGTGCAACTCGCTCCCATGAGGCAGTTGTGAGACACTGGCAGTCCTTCAAGTCTTGAGGGCAGCCGGGTAGTCCTCTGTAGAGCAATTCAGGCTATCTGGGTTCAGGCAGCAAACAGCAAGGCAGGTCACCAACAGTTGGCCAGAAGACAGGGTCCAACAGCCCCCAGCTTAAGAGATGTAAATTCCAATGGTGTGGCGAAGCAGGAATTGAAGGAACCTCAAATTACAGTAACACAGTCACGGGTTAGGTGTCCCACAGGTAGTGTAGCTTGCAAATTGAGGCAAAGAACAAGCAAGGCAGCCACACACTGATCTGATGATCAAACATCAAGAAACAAGAAAGACGAGGCTCGCTGAGCCATTTTTCTCTCCGCCCTTCAATTAATCCCACGTGTTTATCGTCCAGGTTGTCACAATTAACTATCTCAGCATCGATAGTCTTGATCTTAGTGACTGATTTTAGAGGGCCTCCTGGGAGGGGTATGCACTCTTTTCCAGTCTTCTTCAGAAATGGTGGAGGAATTCATAGGATTCCCAAATTTGGGGTCTCAGTTGGACTTGGTTATCACCCCTCAGACCTGCTTTCACTTTGCCAAGGCAGCAAGCCAAAGTCTCTGTTGTCTGCTCGGAAACCTGCAGGCAGGCTGCCGAGCCTCGCTGATGGATGCCTGTGTCATCTGAGCTGCAAGTCATCCTCCATCTGCAGAGCATTACCTGTGCTTCCACTCCTGCATTGCTCGTGAAGCAGCGTGTACATGGAGGGACTCGTAAACTGCAGGTATCCGTACCCAGACATCCTTTCTGGCTTTAGCCACTCTCATTGTTTCCAAAATTTCCAGCTACCCTCATGCTCCCTCACCAGTCTCCAGGCCTCCAGCAGACTGGCTGCAGATCTAAACATGGGAGCTTTCGGCAATCTCAGGATTTTTCCTCGGGCCTCCTTTCCCCCATGTCCATAGTGATGTTAGGCATTTTCCCAGACTCCTGGCTGGCTTTTCCACTGTAAGGAGACACCCCAAGCAGGACACGGCCTTCTGATTACTAGAGGCTGAGAACCTGAAAACCTGATCAGGAGTCACTCTGAAAGTAGACTTGTCAGGGGGAGCAGCAAGAATACCTGAGGAGGAGCAACGCCACAATACGTCCACATGGGGGAGCAACTACAACTCAGAATGGCAGCCAGGGTCACAGTTGCTCCTGGTCCACCTTTTAAGCAAGCAGGGATGCTTTACAGCATAAGCTAGGAAGAGGAGGGAGATCTGTGGGTACAACTCGGTCTGGGGCAGCTGGTGCCTGCTTTCTGGGAGCTGCTTGTTGCAGATAATCCATGGTTGCCACCTTGACATGTTCTTGGTGAAACTTGTCCTTGTGTCAGCTCTGGTGCTGCACCTGCAAAGGAAGGGCTAGTCTGTAGGGAGGTGATGGATGGGGGGGGGGGGGGAGGTGTGCTGGCACTACAGATTTCCATTGTTTGATATATTTTTAATTTCAATTTCCACATAAGGGTCTTTGTGTTTTGATCAGAATCTTATGTTTCTGAACTTATCTATTAGTTTCAATGTTTTTGTGTGGATAACTATGGGAGCGTCTACATAGATATTTAGAAATGTCTACATAGATAATTATGTTACTCCCAAATACATTTTCTACCCTTCTCTAATCTGTTAGAGCTTCTTATTTTACTTTATAAAAATCATTTTATTGGGAGCTCTTACAGTTCTTATCACAATCTATACATCTATCCATTGTGTCAAGTATATTTGTACATATATTGTCATCGTCATTTTCAAAATATTTTCTTTCTACTTGACCCCTTTGTATCAGTTCATTCTACCCACCCCCTCCTTAATAAACCCTTGTTAATTTGTTTTTAAAAAGTTCATGTCTTACACTGACCACTGTTTCCCTTCATCCACTTTTCTGTTGTCCACCCCCCTGAGATGGGGTTAGAAAGAGATTATTGTGACCATTTCCCCTTTTCTCCCCCCACCTTCCCCTTGCCCTCCTGTCATCACCACTCTCATTATTGGTCTTGAGGGTTTCTGTGTCCTGAATTCCCTGTGTTTCCAGCTATGATCTGTTCCCATGTGCATCCTTTGGTCTAGCCAGATTTGTAAGGTAGAATAGGAGTCATGATAGTAGGGAGGTGGGGGAAATGAAGCATTAAAGAGTTAGAGGAAAGTTGTATGTGTCATAGGTACTATACTACACTCTGACTGGCTGTTCCCTTGCTTGTGACCTGTGGTGGTTACATAATCTGCTGTCAATTTGAGACTTATGAGTGAAGGGGTGGAGTTTAGCCTGTCAATCAGGTTAAAGCTTGATGACCTCATTAGGAGGAACGAAGGAGATAAATAGCTCATTGGAGGTAGGACACATGCTCACTCCCTGAGAACCTTTCTACTGACAACACACATGGGGCTATGTTGATGAAGCGAGAGTCCTGGACCTGGAAGAGCCATATGGAAACCCACACCAGCACTGAGATGCTTTCACTGTCACTGGATCCACAAGATGGTCCACTCACTGGCCTGTGATCTTCCTGCATTTGGAATCATTGCATGTGTTTCGTGAGTCTGAAGAGGATTTCATGGATTGATATTGGACATATGTGCTAATATCAGTCTTATGGACTTGGTCTGGAATAGGCTGGATGTTTTCTCAATATTCAATTGTTCTTTTATAGGGAGCTCTTTCTTGTACACATATGAGTGTCTGTGAATTTGTTTCTCTAGTAAATCCAGACTAACATATGACCCTTCTGTTAGGGGATGTCCAGTCCAGTTGTCTACAGATGTGCTGTGGGTCTCTGCTCCGCACTCCCCCTCATTCACATCCATATGATTTTTTGCTCTGGGTCTTTGAAGCTTGTTACCTGATACTCTCGACACCTCCTAATCGCACAGGCTGTTGTGCTTCTTCAATGTGGACTTTGTTGCTTCTCAGCTAGATGGCCGCTTGTGTATCTTCAAGTCTTAAAGACCCCACATGCTATGACTTTTGCTAGCCTGGCACAATCAGCTTTCTTCACCACATTTTCTTATGCACCCATTTTATCTTCAGTGATTGTGTTGGGAAGGTGAGCATAACAGAATGCAGGGTTATTAGAACAAAGCGTTCTTGAATTGAGGGAGTACTTGAGTAGAGGCCCAATGTCAATTTACCACCTTAATACTAAGCCTATAAATATATGTACATAGATGTATTTCCATATTGTTATATAAAATATATTTACATATGTGCATGCCTATATTTAGACCACTCTCAATGCCCTTTGCCTCCTAGTTCCATCATCTATTTCCGTTTACTTTCCTCTTGTCTCACTATCGTGCTTGGCTTTCATTCAGGTTTCAGTAACCCCTCTCAGCTACATTGCCCTTGATCAAGCCCATGAGGCATTCTATGCCCTCCTTACCTTCAATTTTAGATCACTTGTTGTTTTCTTGTCCCTGGGTTTGTTGACCGCCCCCCTTTCTTTTCCCCCACCTGCCACTCTCCCTTGACCCCTGGAACTGTTGGCCCCATTGTTTTCTCCTCCTGATTGCTTATCTCATTTATCTTATCTAGAAAGATATGCAGATACAATAATAACCACCAGAGCAAGAAAAATCAAAACAACACCAAAGAAAACAAAAACGAAACAATAACGATGAAAACCATTGACAAAAAAAAGAAAGGCCTACAAATAGTTCCAGGTTTGTTGACCTTTAGGAGTGTTTTCTGGTTGAGTCTGATGGGGTGCCATGCCCTAGCTCCAATGTCTATTTTTGGTATTCCCTGGAGACTGCAATGCTTTGCTCCCCTTAGTGTTCTGTTGCATGCGCTCAGTGTTTCACCCCGGTGTGGTGGAATCAGATCAGGCACAATTCCCACACTTTCTCCAGTGTTGTCCCCCATAGGGCTGTGGGTCAGTGAGGGACGTCTTGTCTCATGTTTGGGCTGGCCCTATATGGCCCTGTCTGTGCATTGGCTGCTCTGAGCAGGAACATTGTTGTTGGGGCTTGGTAAGCGAGGATGTGTTCTGTTCTTTCTCCTTCCTCTTTGTTTGCTCCTGTGTGTAGAACTGCTTATTAAGCCAAGGTCAATAGTAAAAACCCACAGAGGATTTCCATAGCAAAATGATGGTGCAGTCTGATCCTTTAAAAGATATACAGCCTTGGATAACCTGTGGGGCAGTTCGACCATCCTATAGGGTCACAGAATCAATTCTATGGCAATAGGTTTGATTTTTGGTATTGTGTTAATCTCTGTATCTTTAATTTATTTTTCTCACCTTAATCTGCTCATAGCTAGAACCTCTAGTATTGTGTGGAACAGAATGGCTGAGAGTGTATCTCAAAAGCTCAAGTTCAATGCCATCGAGCTGATTCTGTGGAGAAGTACTCTGTTAGCGGCAGGGATTTTTGTTTTGGCTGCTTCGGCTCTTGTTGTTAGGTGTCCTGGAGTCAGTTCCCACCCATAGCAACCCAATGCACAACAAAGCCCTTCTCAGTCCAGCATCGTCCTCACAGTGTTTGTCCTTGAACTCATTGTTGCAGCATCTGTGTCAATCCATCTCATTGATGGCCGTCCCTTTTACACAAACCTTCTTCTTTACCAAGCATGAGGTTCTTCTCCAGGGCCTGGTCTCTCCCGACAACGTGACCAAAATACTTGAGACAAGACCTTGCCATCCTTCCTTCTAAGGAGAATTCTGGCCAGTTTCTTCTGGGGCACATTCATTTGTCCCTTTGGCAACACGACACTCCCCACATTATTCCCCGGCACCGCAATTCAAATGCATTGATTCTTATTTGGGCCTCACTATTCGATGTCCGGCTTTTACATGCATATGCTGTGACTGAAAATACCATGGCTTGGGTCAGGTGCACCTTAATCTTCAAAGTAACATCATTGCTTTTCAATACTTTAAACAGGTCTTGTGCGGCAGATTTATTTACTGAATGCAATGTGTCCTTTGGTCTCTTAACTGCTGCATCCATGAGCATTGATTTTGGATCCATGAAGATGAAATCTTTGACAACTTCAATCTTGGTCCGTATGTGAGGATTTGGGTCTTCTTTACACTGAGTTTTAATCTGTACCGCAGACAGCAGTCCTTGATCTTCATCGGCAAGTGCTTTAGGTCTTCCTCACTTTCTTCAAGACTGGGTCATCTGCATGTTACAGGTTAATAAGCCTTCCTCCAGTCCTGATGCCACTTTCTTCTTCATATAATCCAGCTTCTCTGATGATTTCCTCGGCGTACAGTTTGAATTAGTAAGTTTAGGAATACAGCCCTGTCGCCCACCTTTCTGATTTTAAACCATACAGTATCCCCTTGTTCTGTTGATCAATGTATACATTCTGCACGGGCACCAGGAAGAGTTCTTATCAAGTTTGCTATGATCCACACAGCCAATTGCCTTTGCATAGTCAATAAAACACAAGTTAACATTTTTCTGGAATTCTCTGCTTTCAGCCAACATCAGCAATCATATCCCTTGTTCCAAGTCCTCTTCTGACTTCTACCCAAATCTCTGGCAGCTCTCTGTCAATGTCCTGCCACAAGCACTGTAGATGATCTTCAACAAAACTTTACTGCCTGCGATATCACTATTGTTCTTTAATCTGCACAACTTGGGCGTTTTGTAGATTCTTTATATTAAGCTGAGAAACTTCTTCTCTTGACTTAGTTTATTGCATTTTTAAATTTTTATCATGAATGGCCATAGCTTTGGTCTGTGTCAATTTATATAATCATATGATTTTTCTTCTTTGGTTTGAAAGGTTGGAATTGCACTGATGTATATATCTTTTTATGTTCAGCCATCTTTGCATACAAGTCATAAATCCCAATTGATCATTGCATATATTCTCTTTATACATTGCATGATTAAGTTTTCTAATAATAGTTCTTGAGCACAGGCCTTTAAGTATCCAGTCTTCACTGTCTTTGGTTTTATGATCAGTGTAATTTTACCCTTTGTAGAAAGAAGGTGTGATTTTTCTGTTGTGTTTTGTCTGAATTAGGGTAAATACTATAAAACTTTTATTGATTTTAGTTTTTGCATGGTGGTAATGGGAATACTACATTAAAATATTTTTGTTATTTGTATTGTTCATATGCATAGGAGAACATGTACCAAACAAAAAATTTACATGTATATTTTATATATATATGTTTTTCTGTTTTATTTTACATATGATACTGAAATGTTGAAGGGTATATTTTGGATAATCTTACAAGGGAATTTTTCACCAATATTAATTTCTATTTATTTATTTATTTTAAAATCATTTTATTAGGGTCTCATACGACTCTTTTTACAATACGTACACACATCATTTGTTCCAGCACATTTGTACATATGTTGCCATCATCATTCTCAAAACACCCACTCTCCACCTGAGCCCCTGGCATCAGCTCCTCATTTTCTCTTCCCTCCCCGCATCCCCCTCCCCCCGAACCCTTGATAATTTATAAATAATTATTATTTTATCATATCTTACACCATCCGACATCTTCCTCACCCAGTTTTCCACTGTCCGTCCTCCAGGGAGGAGGTTACATGTAGATCTTGTCATCTGTTTCCCGTTTCTCCCTCACCCTCCCTCCACCTTCCCGATATCGCCACTCTCACCACTGTTCCTGAGGGGCTCAATAGGTACATAATATTTTCTTATATTGAATTTAAGTGGTACATATCACAGAAGGTTTAATCTTTTAGTATTAATCGGAATTCGATGAATGGAATATCTTTTACTTTAGCATATACATTTCTAAGCATTCAAAGGTTTACGTACCTTCTTAGATAAAGACATAATCTGATGATAATTTGGTATGGTAAAAGCATTTTATGAAATAAATCTCTATGTGTGATATGCATTAACATATAATATATTACATAATTAATCTCTAATGTTTTATGTAATATATATATATCACCAAAGAAGAATGACAGTGTTAGTAAATAATATAGAATATCCCATAGACTGCTAGAGGGACAGATATATTTGTTCTATGCACATATAGCCAGAATGCTCTTTAAACATGCACTTGGTGAGACTTTCTGCATGTCATAAAGAGAAACATTGTTGAAGTGACTGAAACAAAGGGATCAATTTAAGTGATGCTTTTGCAGGTCCCTCAGAACCAGGCAGCCTTTTATTCTATGCCATATAAGTTTACTATGGGTCAGAACCAGCTATCCTGTACCTCTCAACAATATATTTTCCACTCCGAATGCTTTGAATTTCTTTTCCTTATGCTTACCAAAAACAAAAAAGAAATGATAAAATAGTGGCAGTGTCAGGTAAACACGGGACAGCTAACAGCAAGGCCAGTGGTTCAAACCCATCAACCACTTGGCAGAAGAAAGATGAGGTTATCTGCTCACATAAAGATTTATAGCCCCAGAAATCCTGTATAGGATTACTATAGATTAGAGTTGGTTGATGACAGTAGCTTTAATTTCATTAGTTTTTGGTTGCCTGCAAAACAAACTTCCATATTTTTTTACTTACTTATGGTATGTACCTTACAAACAAGAGAATATTTCTCTGTCTACCAACAACATAAATCCTTGGTAGCAATCAGTACTGAGAGGAGATATTTCGTACTCATCTGGAAGCGTAAACAACCCACTGTCTTCACTGATGATCAACATTAGGTTAAAATATAACGCCATATCAATCAATAGTACAGAGTCAGGATAATGTTTTTTAATATAAGAAGACATTTTATTACAGAGCAGCACATTAGTAAATACCATACAGGGATTTACTTTATGAGGTGAATATACTAATATCATTTTGTATGTGAATACTCAGTGCTGAAGAATTCTGCCTGATTGCCTTGCCATATGTTTTCCGATCATTGTGTTATAATTGACTGATGGGAATTTTAAAACAGAAAATCCAGCTGTTCTACATTTGTCCTCTTTGACCAAAAGTTAAATTATCTTTTTATGTATCTACATAATTACATTCATTTTCACTGGACCGTAACCTTGTAGATGTTGGATTCTTCAGTAATCAGATGGCACATGAGTATGTGTCTACATAAATTTTTCATTTATAGTAGGCTATCATGCCATATAAGAAAGAAAAACCAAAAATAGGGGCATAGGATTAACCTTAAAAGCTGTACAATTTTATATCAGGATGGCTCAAGCCAGTAACAACATCTATATCTGGAACTAATTTTATGGTAAAGGATGTTTACCCCTGCCACAATAGTCATTTATGCAGACAAATAATTATAACTTTGCGACATGTCATGCATATTTAGTTTTACCTATAATTGTGTTTAGTATAAAACTATATTTAAAAATACCTGGGGGCGATACTTACTGGTCCAAGCCTAGGTAAATACATGACTGTTTTCTTTGAGCAAATTTCCTATGGGATCTAGATCATAAAAGCTTTCATTCAAATGATTAATTAATTCATCCTATTTGTACTTTGGAGACCCACCAATCCATAATATAATTGACTGGTGTGGAACTTCCAGCTGAGGGATTTGGACGATTTAAATGCTAAAAACTAGGCCCAATTTGGGATAGTTCCAGGGAAGCCTTTTCTAGTATACCACGTTATTATTGTCTACATATCTATGTAAGTACACATCTGACTTGTTTTCTTATTCTTTTCATACATGTATATAGTCCCATGTTTTGACAAGCAGCTCTTTCCCAAACATTGTGAGTGACTTTCATCCTGAGGGTTCGTCCCTGGGGACTATTTCAGACAATGCTCTGATGTTCACGTGGCACTGACAGGTAATCTCGTAGAAGTGGATTCTCTCTTTTTTCTTCCGAGTCTGTCTTAATTTGAAAACTACTGCACCCTGTCCACCCAGGTAGCCCCGCTGGTGCTTGACGTACTGCTGCCACAGCCTCGAGCACCGTAGCAGCTCACCAGCCTCGGCAGTACAACAAGCTGGCAGAAGGTCGGTGGTATTCCAGATTTAGGAGGTATAGTTTTGTATAAAACAAAGGTCCATGCATCCTCACTCATGAACTCTACATATTAATGCTGAGAAAAAATAATTTTCAAACCAATATATAAAGTTTTATGTTTGTACCCAGGCTTGCTGAAACTATAGGGTCAACAAGTAGAATAAAAGTTTGTGGGTGGGGTGTACAGTGGTAATGGAGAGGGTGGGCTAAAAGGGAGCTGGTATTAAGGAGTTCAGGAAGAAAAATAATGTTTTGAAACAGTGTTTGCAATTGTATAATACTGTGTGATGTAACTGAACTAGGCAATGATATATTTGTATTAACTCCCAATAAAATGATTTTGGAAAAAAAAGACAACAAAGAGCCATTCAATAACATCTATTTCACCTTTGTGTTAACAATAAAAAAAGTCATGAGCCATTAAAAAAAGGAAGAAAATAGCCTAATGCTAAATCATGTAGGAATTCATAAATAAAAGGAAATTTACATGTCTATATTCTGTTCAGAATTTTTTATAATAGCAAAAAACTACCTACATGTTCTTCAATAGATAAATAAAAATGTAAAAAGAAATTATATTCATATAATGGAATACTGCATTCATGAGTAATTATGAATCTGTGAAATATAAAATGGAAAGGTTTGGAAGACCTATGTGGAGTGAAATGAGCCAGTCACAGAGAGAGACATACATTGCATGAGCCCACTTTTACAGGGAGACAAAATGAATACATCTATAGAGAGAGGGAGAAACCTGTACTCATTGGTGATTATCAGAGTTGGGCAGGGCATGGAGGGGAATCATTCTAAAGCAAATAAATGTGTTATTGTTTTTTTAATCATTTTATTGGGGGTTCACAGCTTTATATCCATCCATCCATCCATCCATCCATCCATCCATCCATCCATCCATCCATCCATCCATGGTGTCAGGAACATGTGTTGTTCTGACGATGGGGAAGAGTAGCACAGTTATGTGTGTTGAATGAAACTTGACAATGTCTATGTTGCCACCAAAAGACACCAAAGAGAAAAATGTTTGTGTTAGAGAATATTACACGTAATTTGTTAACAACAATAGCTAAACATATGAGAATAAAGGCAAATATGTAAATGTATAGGCATGCATGTGTATGAGAAACAGGCAAATACATTATCTGCGCACAGATATACCTATCGATAGGTGTGTACATTCACATGGGAGTTTCATTCATATATATTCATAGAGACTAGGCCTACAGATATTCCTTAGAAATGACACTTTAGGAGAGTGAGTGTTTTTGATGTTGTGTTCATGCTAGTTTTGAGGGAGTGTAGGAGGTTTGCAGGTTAAGGACTTCAGTGTTATTGGACAACCCAGCTGTCATGTGTGATTCACAGAGTTCGTGTGTTTGCTTGTGTGGAGGTGGTCCCTGGCTTGTTAAAAGCTGGTGAGCCAATTGTTCACTCTTTTGGCAGATCACGGTGCTTCAATATTCTTGCCAGGACCACACTTCAAATTCCACAGTGTCTTCTCTGGTCTTCTCTAGTCAATGCCCAACTTTGGTATGCAGACGAGGCAACTGAAAATAATGTGGCTTGGATCAGGCACACCTTAGTCTTCAAAGTAACAACCATGGTCTTCAACACTCTGAAGAGGTTCTGTGCAGAAAATTTCCCCAACGAAATGAATCATCTCATTGATTTGACTCTCGACTACCACTTTCATGAGCGTTGAAGGCAGATCAAAGCAAGATGTAATTCTTGACCACCTCAATCTTTTCTCCATTTATAATGATATCACCCATTGGTCTAGTTATGAGGATTTTGGTTGTCTTTACATGGAAATGTAAGTCAAGCTGAAGGATGCATTTCTTGATCTTCATCAGCAAGTTCTCCTCACATCCCGCAAGCAAGGTTGTGTCACCTGGATATCATCGATTGCTAATATGCCTTCCTCCAATCTTGGTGCCTTGTTCTTCTCCATATAGTCCAGCTTCTATGATCAGTTGCTCAACATGTTGTTTGGTTGTTAGGTTCTGTCCAGTCAGTTCTTATCCATAGCAGCCCTATCTATACACAACAGAATAACACCTGGCACCATCCTGCACCATCCTCACAACTGTGCCCGAGTCCACAATTGCAGCCATTGTGCCAATCATCTCACTGAGGAGTTACTCATTTCCCAGCCCCTCTGCTTTACCACGCATGAAGCCCTTCTCCAGGGACCAGTCTCTCCTGACAGGATGTCCAAAGCATAGACTGAAGTCATGCTATCTATGCCTCCCAGAGCAGTCTGGCAGTGCTTCTTCTAAGACAAGTTTGCTTGTCCTTTTACTAGTCCATTGTACATTCAACATTACTCAGATGCATCAATTCTCCTTTAGTCTTGCATATTCAGTGTCCAAATTTTACATGTATATGAGGCCATTGAAACTACCCTGGCTTGGGTCAGGTGCAACTTAGTCCTCAAAGTAACATTCTTGCTTTTCCATACTTTAAAGAGGTTTTATGTGGCACAATTTACCTAAGGCAACTTGTCTTTTGATCTCTTGACTGGTGTCTGCAGGGGCATTGTTTGAGGATGATAGCAAGCCAACAGCCTTGCCGTCCACCTTTTCTTCATTTACCCTGATGTTACCTTTCGGCGAAGTTGCAAGGATTTAGTGTTCTTTCCATCGAGTCGTAATTCATACCGAAGGCTGCAATCCTTGAGCTTCATCAGTATGGGCTTCAGGTCTTCCTCACTTTCAATAAGGTTGTGTCATCTGCATTTTGCAGGTGCTTAATAAGCCTTCCTCCAATCCGGATACTACATTCTTTTTTTAAAAAAAACATTTTATTAGGGGCTCATACAACTCTTATCACAATCCATTCATATACATACATCAATTGTATAAAGCACATCTGTACATTCTTTGCCCTAATCATTTTCTTTCCTTTTTTTACATTTTATTAGGGGCTCATACAACTACTACATTCTTTTATAATCCAGCTTCTCTGATTATTTATTGAAACATGATGGTTAAAAGACACAGTTCAGCCACACATCTTTCCTGATTTTCAACCATTCAGTATTCCCTTTTTCTGTTCTCATGACTGCTTCTTGATCCATGTAGACGTTCCACTTGAGCACCATCAAGTATTCCAAATTCCTGCTCTTCTCAAGGGTATCCATATTTTATTATGGTTCACACAGTCAAATGTTTTTGCATAATCAATAAAACTCAAGCAAACATCTTTCTGGTATTTTATGCTTTCAGCCAAAATCTATATGACATCAGGAATGATAACCCTTATTCCATGTTCTCTTCTGAAGCCTACCTGAACCTATGACAGCTCCCTGTCAATGTACTGCCGCAGACTTTATTGGATGAGCTTCAGCAACATTTCACTTGTATGCGATATCAATCATTTTTTCTAGAATAGGGGCATGTTATTGGGTCACCTTTCTTTGGAATGGATAATGATCTCTTCCTATCAGTTGGTCAAGTAGTTGGCGTCCACATTTCATGGTCGAAATGAGTAAATGCTTCCAGTGCTTGCTGAAATATTCCAATCAGTATTACATTAACTCCTGGAGTCTTGTTTCTGGCCCTTGCTCATTTGTTACCTTCTGAGGTGTTCACTTTTCAGTACAGTGACTTTATATGTTCTATCATCGTTTGATGATTCCTGTATCACTCACTATTTTCCCCATAAAATCATTTAGTATTGCAACTTCAGGCTGGAATTGTTTTTTAAGTACTTTCAGTTTAAGATCTGCTACATGTGTTCCTTTTTGTTTTTATAACTCTAGGTTTTTGTACATTTCTTATAATATTTTACTTTTTCTTCTCAAGCTGTCTTTGAAAATTTTGCTCAGCTCTTTGACTTCGCTTTATCTTCGACTTGCCTTACCTTCTCTACAATTAAGATCAAGTTTCACAATCTTCTGACATCCACTTTGGTGGTATTTTCTTTCTTTCCTGTCTTTTTAATGGCCTTTTGCTTTCTTCTGGAATGATGTTCTTTCTGCCCTCCCACAGCTCTTTAGGTGTCCTGTAATTAGTGTTCAGTATATCAAAACTATTTCTTTAGATGATCTGGAATTCAAGTGGGATAGATTCAAAGTCATATTTGGGCACTCATGGACTTACCTTAATTTTCTTAAGCATCCACTTGAACTTTGATCCTCACCCTGGATATTGTTGTTAGATGGCTTTGAGTTGATTTTGACCCCTAGTGATCTCATGCACAAAAGACAGAAACACTGCTTGGTCCTGAGTCATCCTCACAATTATTTCTATACTTGATCCCCTTATTGCAGCCACTGTGTCAAATCACCTCTTAGAGGGCCTTCCACTTTTTTGATACCCCTCTATTTTACTAAACACCATGTCCTCCTCCAGGGACTTACCTACTTTGACATGTCCATCATATATAAGACGATGCTTCCCTATCTTTGTCTCTTAGGAGCACTTCTTTCAAGATAGATTTGCTTGTCCTTTTAGAAGTACAGGATACTTTCCTATGAGCAACCGATGATCAGTTGGCCATTGGTCTGGTTTTAGCTGCTGATATTGAGTTCCTCCATTGTCTCTTCCCACAGATGTAGTCCGTTTTATGTCTCCATATTTCATCTGGGGACGTCCATGTGAAGTCATGGAAATCTGGGGCAGTCATCATTTGTGTTGTTGAAGAAAGGTATTTGCTTCTTAATGAGCTAGTTGTTGGTCTTGAAAAATTCTATCATGAAATCTCCATCTTGGTTTCTATTAGCAAGCTATATTTTCCAACTATTGTCCCCTCTTCTTAGTTTCCAACTTTCTCATTCCACTCACCAATAATTACCAATGAAGCTTGATTGTATGTTTGATTAATTTCCCATTGAAGTCTTTGGTAGAATTCTTCATCACTAGCTATTGTGGTTGGTGCATAACTTTGAATAATAGTTATATTGATTGGATTTCCTTGAATGCAGATAGATATAATCCTATCACAGATAGCATTGTATTTCACAATATATCTTGAACTGATTTTTGTCAATGAAAGCAATAGCATTCCCCTTGATTGTGTCAATCCTGACATAATAGATCATATGATTTTATGACTCACAGTGACAAAAACCAGTCCATTTCAGCTTATGAATGCCTAAGATATAGCTCTCTATGTGTTCCATTTCTTTTTGATGACTTCTAATTTTACTAGATTCATACTTTGTATATTCCGATTATTGGTACATTTTTGCAGCTGTTTCTTCTTTGAGTTTTGCCCCCTCCGCAAATGACGATTCGTAGGACTCCACTCCCACAGGGTTTCCTCTACTTGCATTCCGTCATAGACCGCTTTGCGACAGCAACTCCTGGTCGGTCCTGTTTGGAGGGTCTTTCTGCCTGAGGGCACCTCTCTAGAAATGCGAAGCTCAATTTGCATGCTTTGACTCTCCTTAAACTGACCCCTGATCATCGATAACTAACTAAAATATGTTCTGCAGTGTCTGGATATATGAACATGAATAAAATTATTTGCTAAAGCTAGTGGTTGACTCGTCTCTATATTTAGTTCTAATTATAAAACCAAAATGCCAAAGCTACCATCATTGAGACCATTCTGATTCCTAGTGGCCAATGGGAAAGAGGAGAACTGACCCACGGGTTTCTAGAGCTACCCTCTTTAGTTATGGAAGCAGACTGTCACTTCGTTCTCTTGCGGGGAGTTGCTGGTTGAAACCTCTCACTTTTTAGTTAGAACACTTTACGCACTGGACCGTGAAGGGCCATTCCAAGGGTCACACTCCAGATCCGAACCCTCCGTCTCCAAGTGATAGCTTGCTTTTCAACACATTAAAGACGTGGTGCACAGTGGATTTGACCAGTGCAATACCTACATTTTGTCTCAGTTGTTGCTCTCATGGGTATTTATAACAGATTCAGGCAAAATGAAATCCTTGGCATCAACCGTTATACCTAATTAATTTGACTAGAAAGATGTTTCTCTCTTCTGCTAAAAGGAACATTGTATTTTGCGTGGCATAAGAAAATTGCTTATAGTTACTTTATAAGTAAAATTAATAGAACAGTTCTCTGATAACAAAAACAATTTTTCATTTGATAACTTCATTTAAAACTTGCTAATTAACTTTCTTGAATATTTAAACATGAGATGGTGGCATTATAACCTCCATAATTATTTAGCTATTATTTTTTCATGTAAACTAATAAAATTTTCTCTAGATTGAAAAATGCACACAGATTTGGATTAAATTTTATCTTTGGCTATTCTCTCTTGTCCTCTGACTTGACCATTCAAATGAAGCCAGGTGCCATATTGTGAAATATATTATAGAGAGTGAGGTAAGGGAGTTGGAGTCACATCTGGCCTCCTCAGTCTACACAAGAGGGAAGGAGACTCCAACTACACATCTGCCCAAGGTGATTCCCAGGAGGCATATGTCAGATGTACCCATTTTCTGCTTTGTTTCATTTGAGACTTTGCTCTGTTTTACTGTGTACTTGTTAGTTTCTTTTCATACTTTTTTTGGGTATATGAGATCCAGGACAGATAAATCGATAGACACAGTAATGGGTTGAATAGTTCTTGGGGGATGGCAGGGCAGGTTGGCGGGAAATGGGGAGCTCATAACAACAAAAAAAGAAGATGCTGTGAAATTGATTGTGGTAATGATTGCACAACTTTTCTTAGTACGATTAAACGAATAAGTTATATAATTGTGAGTTATAATCTATAAACTTGTTTTTTAAAAACAAGGAAAGCATAATAAGGAACTAGATACTTTGCAGCAGGCACCTCTCTGTCTCTTTCTCTCTCTCTTTGGTCTCTGCCCTGTTTGGGATAGGGTAACAAATCCCCCTTAGTTCTAAGAAGGGTCCAAAGGACAACATATTCAATAAGCCAGTCTCCTGCCTGAGACACTCGGCTTTACTCATTTAGTAAACTGGGAAGCTCACTGCTCCGTCTCATAGGCTACTTCTCCATGGCCTAAGCCAATGGCACTTCTCCACACAAGGATGCTGACTGAGCACAGGCCCTTCTATTGACTTGGTTTCCTCTGTTCCTGTTTCCTAAAGGACTCCGCTTATATCCACTCAGAAGTCATAACTGACCAATTACCTCCTTTCATTTGCATATGCCCACTCGATTTGGTGGGAGTTACAGATATTATGGACAGAAGAACCATCCTAAGGAATTTCACTTTCCTTCAGAGAGACGCATGTAGCAAGGAATCAAGGAATCACTTAGTAGCTCACAATAAAACTGAGGTTCTTATTGAACAATCCATGAGAAGAAGATATCTTAAAATACCTGTCCAAGAACTTGGAAGCAGATTTTGCCCCAATTGAACTGTAAGATAATCACGGCCCTGTGAGACACCATGATCGCAATCTTGTGAGAGACAGAGAGCAGTTGATTCAGTTATGCTGTGCTTATATTTCTGAAGACGCACTGTGGTAATATGTGTGTGTTACTTTAAACTGTAAACAATTAAAGTAATTGATTATATATTAGCATATAAGTAATCCAACTACTTCACAGTGATAGGCTTGCTATGTAGTGTTCATTTTTCTTTTTTAGTGCTTTTTATTTGATTTATAATATTTGGAGAGGGTAGTCAACTGGGTATATTATTTGTATAGCTGCATTAACCATAAGTCAAAAGTTTATTTATTAGACATAAATAGAATAGTATTCAACAACTGCAAACAGTCACAACTTAGTAGAATCTGCAGCCAAACTTTTTCTAAAATTCAATTTAATTCCTAATGTCAAATATTAATTGCTACTTACCCATGTTCTGTATACCTGAATAGAAAAATCTGGAAAACTAATGTTCTAAACTAGATAATTTTATACAAAGGAATGCTGTAGAAAAAATAAAGATGTCTTTAAAGTATTTTTATTTAATTATAATAAAAATTCTACCAAGTAATGTTTTTTGCATGACTACCACATTGACCTTTCCTCTATTTGACCAGAAACTTAATATGTGCCTCATGAAAAAGGCTTTATCACAAAACGGCTTTATATTGAGTTTTACTGGGAATTGAAAATTAGTACTTGAGTTTACATTGTATACTTACATTTATGGGAGAAATGATTATTTTAGCACTAATAATGATTAAACACAGAGTTGTTTTCCAGAATAAATCATATGAAAACATTTCCTTTTGCTGCTCATAGAGTTTTGTTTTTGAAATTCCTTCAGCCTACAGAGGAAACAGAAAAGGGAAAGGAGGACTTTTAAAGTACTAGAAGCATTAGCAGGATTGATGATTACAGGGGACACAGAGAGACAGGGAGAGGAAACTGTGGAATCAACATCAATGTGTAAAAGATAGGGGACGGGGGAGTTCCAAAGTTCATTTAACTATGATCACATAGTCTTGAACTATCACATTGTATGATATGTTCGATATAATTCAATTTTTAATTCAAATTTTTAAGTGATTAATATTGGATAGAAACTTTTGAATACTACATGATATGTTCGAATCTAATTTTTGTTACATTCACAATGTATATCCATTCTTTTTCTTTAATACTTTTATTGGGGGCTCTTACATCTCTTATCACAATCCATATATTCATCCAGTTTGTCAAGCGCATTTGACATATGCACCATCATCAATTTCAAAGCTTCTCTTTCCACTTGATCCCCTGATATCAATTACCCATTTCTTCCCCCTTGCTCTCCCACCCACCCGACCTCACAAGCACTTGACAAGTTATATATTATTATTTCCATATCTAACATTGTCCTCTGTCACCCTTCCCATACTGTTCCATTATTTGTCCCTCTGTGAGGGTGTTGCTTCTAGGTTGATCCTTGTGATCGATTCCCCTCTTCTTCCCCCACTATCCCCTAATCCTCCTGGTATCTTTACTCTCCTTGTTGGTCCTGAGGGGTTTATCTATCCTGATTCCTTGTGTTGCAGGCTCTTATCTGTAGCAGTGTGCATGCTCTGGTCTAATATGATTTGTAAGGGAGAATTGGGGTCATGATAGTGGGGAGAAGAAAGCACCAAAGAACTAGAGGAAAGTTGTGTGTTTCATTGGTGCTATAGTGCACCCTGACTGGCTCATCTCTTCCCTGTCACCCCTCTGTGAGGGGATGTCCAATTTTCTACAGCTGAGCATTGTATCTCCACTCCATAGCCCTCCCCACCTCCCCATTCACCTTGGGTATGGTTTTGTTCTGGTATTGGATGCCTGATACCTGATCCCATTGATACCTCATGATCACACAATCTGGTGTGCTTCTTCTACGTTGGCTAAATTGCTTTTCAGCTAGATGGAGGCTTGTTTATCTTCAAGCCTTTAAGACCCTAGATGCTATATCTTTTGTTAGTCGGGTACCATCAGCTTTTTTTTTTAACCACATATGCTTATGCACCCATTTTGTCTTCAGGGATTGTGTTGGAAAGGTGAGCATCACAGGATGCTGGATTGTTAGAACAAAGTGTTCTTGTGTTGAGGGAGTACTTGAGTCAAGGCCCAATGTCCATCTGCAACCTTAATTCTTAACATATAGATATGAGTACACAGTTCTATTCCCTTCTCATTATATATTTACATTTGCACATGCCTGTATTTAGGCCTCTATAAATTCCTTTGCCTCCTGATACTTTCAGATAAATGGTTAAAATATCTAATCAAAAGGAAGTTAATAAGATTTATGTGTGTATGTTTAAGAGATTAAAAGACACTGTTGATATAGTAAATACTTTGTATTTTGCTTCAAGCATATAGTTTATTGTAATTTTTACAAGATTTATAAAAGATATTTTAAAAAGATATTTAACAGTTTTTTTAATAGATATTTCCTGTTGGATATAGAATCTAATAGTTCTCACCCTGACTACTGGCAGACTTTTATTTATTTATTTATTTTCAAAAGGAAGAAAAGCATGGATTTTTAATTATATTTGATTATACTTCTTTAATAAAAGTTCAAAGGCACTGAAATTGTGCATAAGGAATATTGTAACTCACTCGATCACAATCATACATGAGAAAATAAATGAAATAATCTGCTTTTCTTTTTCTTTTTTAAAAATTATTTTATTGGGGGCTCATAAAATTCTTATCACAAACCATAAATACATCCATTGTGTCAAGAACATATGTACATTTGTTGCCATCATCATTCTCAAAACATTTGCCTTCTACTTGAACCCTTAATATCAGCTCCTCATGTTCCCCCCTCCCCACTCCCACCTCCCTCATGATCGATTCATAATTCATAAATTATTATTATTTTGTCATGTGTTACACTGTCCAACATCTCCTCGCCCTCTTCTCTTCTGTCCATCCCCCAGGGAAGAGGCTATACGTAGATTCTTGTAATCGGTTCCCCCTTTCCACCCCACATTCCCTCCACCCTCCAGGCATTGCCACTCTCACCACTGGTCCTGAAGGGGGCATCTGTCCTGGATTCCCTGTTTCCAGTTGCTAACTGTACCAATGTTCATCCTCTGGTCTAGCCAGATTTTTAAGGTAGAATTGGGATCATGATAGTTGGCGGGGGGGGGGGGGTAAGGGGCGGCAGGGAGAAAGCATTTAAGAACTAGAGGAAAGTTATATGTTTCATCATTGCTACCCTGCATCCTGACTGGCTCATCTCTTCCCCACAGCCCTTCAGTAGGGGTGTCCAGTTGCCTACCGATAGGCTTTGAGTCTCCACTCTGCACTCACCCTTTACAATGGTATGTTTTTGGGTTTTTTTTGTTCTTTGATGCTAGATACCTGATCCCTTTGGCAGTTTATGGTTCCACAGGCTGGTGTGCTTCTTCCATTTGGGCTTTGATACTTCTCAGCCAGATGGCTGCTTGTTTATCTTCAAACATTTAAGACTCCAGATGCTATATCTTTTGGTAGCCAGACACCAGCAGCTTTCTTCACCACATTTGCTGATGCATACATTTTTCTTCAGCAATCATGTCAGGAAAGTATGCATCATGGAATGCCAATTTAATAGAACAATGTGTTCTTGCATTGAGTAAGTACTTGAGTCAAGGACCAATGTCTATATGCTGCCTTAATACTGAACATATAAATATATGCACATAGATCTGTTCCCCACCCTCCTATATAAATATGTTTACATATGTACATGCCGGTATTTAGACTTCTATAAATACTCTTTCTCACCTAGTTCTTTCCTCTATTTCCTTTTACTTTCCTCTTGTCCCACAATCATGCTTAGCATTCATTTGGGTTTCAGTAATTTCTCTCGGTTACATTGCCTTTGCTGAATCCCTACCAGGCCGCTCACACCCTCCTTGCCACTGATTTTGGATCACTTGTTGCTCCCCTGTCTCTGGGTTGGTCAGCACCACCTCCTTACCCCCGCCTCCCCCTCTCCCATGTCCCCTGGAACCATTGGTCCCGTTGTTTTCTCCTCCAGACGATTCTTCCAGCCTATCTTATCTAGATAGACATGTAGAGATAATAATATACACCAAAAATCAAGCCATAGCAAGATAGGTGACAAATGAGAACACAGTAATGGCTATGAAAAGGAAAATAAATAACTCATAAAAGGAAAAATTAATTAAAAGACAAAAAAAATTGAAAAGAAAGAAAAACCTGTAAACAGATCAACATCTGATTTTTGGTCTCTAGGCGTGTCCTTCAGGCAGGTCCAATGGGGTGCCATGCTCAGGCCCCAGAGTCTGTCCTTTGTACTCCCTCGAGGTTTCCCTGCTCTGCTCCCACGGTTGCTCTGCCGCACTCCTTTAGTGGTTTGCTTCGGTGTCACAGGGTCAGTCTGGGCCCGTACTGACACTGAGTCTCCAGTGTTGTCCCCCTTAGGCCCATCAAGGGACAGCATGTGTCATAGTGGGATCAGCCATATGGTCCCCTCTGTACATTGGCTGTTCAGAGCAGGGATATCATCCTCCAGGTCTGGTGGGCCAGGTTGTGCTCCACTCTCTCTTCCTTCCCCTTCATATGCTCCTGTGTGCTCTGATCAGACATGTCCCTCTCCCCTAGCTGTAGCTTCAGTGTCATCCTCTAAAGTAAATTCTTCTGGGGGGAGGGGCAGTTGTCCTTGTAGCTGGTATGGGGGCCAAGTATGTCACACATAAGGAAAGCAAAAGGTTATTTAAAAGACAGAAAGATGTGGGGGAAAGACCATAGTAAATGATAAAAGAGAATAAAATATGTTCTCTAATATAGAAGAGCTGAAGCTAAAGGAAAAAATGCTAAAGGGCTACACAGGATATTTCAAAGGGTAGTTTCAGAAGACAAAATAAAGTATTAAGATGAAATGTGTAGACACTTGGGAGTTTGACCGTCAAAAGAGAAGAACATATTCAGCTTTTTTTCAAGCTATAAAAACTGTAGAAAAATAAGCCACAAGTTGTAACACTGAGGGATTCTGTGGTTAGGTAAAGTACTGAGATCGAAAGCATCAAAAGAAGATAAGGTGTTACAGCGAAGTGTGGTGAAGAAACCAGTGGTGCCCGGCTGTCAGTCAGAACAGTGTCGGGGGTCTTAAAGGCTTTTATACACACAAGCAGTCATTTAAGTCAACTAAGTCTACACGGAAGAAGCACAGCAACCTGTGTGAGCCACACATGACAATTACAAATCTTGAATATGGTGAGGTATAAAGCATCAGAGCAAAAATTATGAACACCCAATTTGTGGAGGGCTATGGGGACAGTGAGAGTGCAAGCCCATCTGCAGAGCACCTGGTCAAACCGAGCCATTGGCACATCCGCTCTAGCCACAGTGAGTTGCTATCAGTCTTACTATCAGGCAGAGACCATTGGAATCTGGATCAAACTCAACATCTGGCTATTTGACCACCCTATAGATACGACCTGAATTTGTTCTGGGTGCAAGTATCTCTTACTGGTTCCATAATAGAAATGTCCCTTTTGATTGTTGTTTGGGATGTTTTCCTTCTTCCATGGTATTAGTACATTTGTCTGTATGCTATTATGTTATTACCCTTACCATCTTAGCGCAATTTTGTTTTCTATAGTTTTCTGCTGTGTCCCTCCAGCTGTGAAGCACGGGAGTGGAGGTATCATGACAATAATGTACACAAGGGAATGTAGGGAATACAGGGAGATGGGTGAGGGAGGCAGGAAGAGAAAGGGAATTTCAGGAGTAACTAATGAAGATGGGAGGTGAGAGAGAGAGTACTAGAAAGATTTGCTATTATAACATGAATCATCATAAAGGTGATTTGAACATGGGAGAGGGGGACTATTCTAAAATTGATGTTGGGGTGATTGTACAATTCACTGTGATGTGATTGAATGATTGAATTTTGAATCATATGATATGTAAATTACATGCAAATAAAACTGCTGGTTAAGAGAAACAAGTACAAGTAAATATATTTTTGAACAAAGTTTTTGAAGGCCTATTATGTATGTAGATGTATGTGTGCACATAAATATGTATATATTGACCACAAGGAAGGATGTAACTTATTTTTAAAGTTAATTGTAGTTATCAGTGATTGGAGGAGAAGGAAGAAACAGTTATTGCTTAAAGATCACTGAACTTGTTTAGGCAGGTTTAATATTTTAGAAATGGAGAATAAGGATCACTGCATGGTATGATGAACATAATTAATGTCACTAAATTGTGCAATTAAAAATTTTTTAAGGAAGATAGAAAGAATATACAGTCACTGTACCAAAAAGAATTGGTTGGCCTTCAACCATTTCAGGAGGTAACATGATAAAAACAAAACATAACAAAAAAACCTGATGGTATTGAAGAATGATGCCCAAGATCCATTGAAAGCATTGGCCCAAGTCAAGACTCCAGTAATGGATGGGATATCAGTTGGAATGCTTCAACAAGCAGATACAGTAGAAGAGATCCACATTTTTCTATCTGAGAAATTTAATCAAGCAATTGGAGGAAATTCATATTAATACCCATTACAAAAAAAAGTACTCAACAGAATGCAAATATGATTGGAAAATGTCATTAATATCACACAAAATTTGCTGAAGACAAATCAAGAATGATTGTAGTTATTGAATCAACATGCTGTATTTAGAGTGATCATGGAACAAGAGATATGATTGCTGATGTCAGATGGATTTTGGCTGAAAGCAGAAAATACCAGAAAAATGTTCACTTGTGTTTTGTGTACTATGCCGAGGTATTAAACTGTGTGGATTATAGTAAAATAATGAATTCCAGAAAACTTTATTGTGCTCTTGTGGAAACATACCTAGACCAAAGGACAGAACAAAGAGATGCTGCATGATTTAAAACCTTGAAAGGTGTGTATCAGAGCAGTATTCTTTGCCCATGTTTATTCAATCGGCATGCTGAGCAAATAATTCCAGAAGCTCTAGAAGCTGGATTGTATAAAGAGGAATGTGAAATAAATAAATAGATCGATAAATAAATAAATAAAACAAACAAACCCCGGAGAAATCCTCAAACTTCCCCAAGAAGCATCATCGTGATAAATGCAGGACAAGGTGAAGCTGTGAAAGATTTCATTTTCCTCAGATTGGCAATGCTCATGGAAACAGCAGGCCCAAACCAGAATGATGTACTAGACAAATCTGCTACAAAATCCTCTTTAAAGTGTTAGTAAACAGGATGTCATTTGAAAGACTCAAGTGCTCTGATCCAAGCCATGGTAACTTCAATCACCTCGTGCAGGTAAAAGATGAACAATGAATACAGAGACTGAAGAGGAGCTGATGTCTATGAACTGCCAGAAGGACAAGCAAACCTGGCAGAATTACAGCAGAATACTCCTTGAAGCAAGGGTGGCATGATACTGTCTCACATAGAAAGAGATTTATATCAAGAAATAGCTGACAGAGTTGTAGAAGTAGGTAAGTCCGGTCTGGTTCAAGTCAAGCTTCTCCTGACTTTTAGAAGCTGAATCATGGAAAGCAGGGAAACAAATCACAGGCAACAATGGGCACAGGCTGGTGTATGCATTGGCAAATGACCTCATGTTTGGAGTAGTATGTTGTCAGTGAAAAAAATGGAACAGCCTCAGCAAACTGTAATAACACAGGAGTTGTACAAATGAAATGAAACGCAGCAATGTTTCTGAGAATAGCACAGTACAGGGCTGTGTTTCATTCTGCTACCGATAAGGTTCCTATGAGATGGAAATACTTCCTTGGCACCTAACAGCAACTCGTAACCAACAACAAGAGCAAGAAAAGGAAACAAAGGACAACCGTAATAAAAATTCCAGAGGTATAGTGATATAAGTTATTGATGATAAAACCTGGTGGTTTGCTGTGGAACCCTGGTTCTTCATTTTACCAGCTGTCTGAAGTGGGCAGGTACCTGTTCTCTCTGTTCTGAGGTCATTAGCCTGGAAATGGTGACATCATGACACTCTGGGGAAGATAAGCTGAGTTTAATAGATGTACAATCTTATGACAGTGCTACTAAAATATGTTCCAAACCCATTGCCATTGAGTCGATTCCAGCTGGTAGCTACCCTACGACAGGGTAGGACTTCCTCTGTGGGCGTCCAAGACTGTCACTCTTTACAAGAGTAGAAAGTTTTCTTTTACACCTTGGGTACAAACCTTAAAATCATGTGCCCCACACAGGACTCCCAAGAACATGTTCAGTCAGTGTTACTAATTATGAAATTTCACAGGGATCCATTTTGTCTAGAGAGTTACAGGATTTGAATTAGCCTCAAGTCTCATGTTCAATGTTAAGCTTGGGAGGATATGAAACTGTAATAAACATGAGGCAAAATAAATAGGAATTGGACATTGTGAAATCACTCTTAATCCCTTGTTCTATGCCATAAATCACACATGCCCCCCTCGTTGTCAAATCCATTCTACATCTTACTTGACCTTGCTTCAACATTTAACTCTACAACTCAATTCCAATTGCTTGTGTCTCATAGCAAAGTAGCTTTTATGTCTGCCCATTCCCTATCAGACTCATAGAAATTCATTTCATTTGTCAACATCCTTGCATTGTTCATTTAAAGGTCTTACTAAGTAATATTTTAAAATAATATTTTAAACATAATTTTATTGGGGCTTCTTACAATTCTTATAACAATCCATACATCAATTGTATTGAGCATATTTGTACATATGTTGCCATCATCATTTTCTAAACATTTATTTCTATGTGAGCCCCTGGTATCAGTTCACTACTTTCCCCCCAGGATTCTCCCTCCTCAACTTTTGTGTTAACATCTTTCTGAAGATTCTCAATATTTATGTTATAGACCTATATAACTGCTACCTATGGGGGAGTTGGGGAAGAAGACTGTCAAGGAGAAGGATTGAAGGATTGGAACAGCAGTGTAACAATGGGCTGAAATATTACAACATTTATGAGGCTGGCACAGGACCCGGCAGTGTTTCCTTCAATGGTCCATAGGTCACCGTGATGGCTGGGACTATGTCAACTAGGCACAGTCGTGGTTCAGTCCAATCAATCAACCTGGTCTCAGACTAACAACTCCGTTTGGATGTGGCCTTTCATGTAGAAGAGACCAGGAAGAGTGGAATCCTTTGGGAGCTTTTTCTTCTGCTGGAGCTGAATCTTGCATCTAGTTTTTTGATCTTCTGATGCATCATCTACTGATCTCTGGACCCATCTGTAGACAGTTGATTCATTTGGCCAACTTTGGATTCCTTTGCCAATGCATCTACCAGCCTGTGCCCATTGTTGCCTGTGATTTGTTTCCCTGCTTTTTATGAATCAGCTTCTAAGAGTCAGGAGAAGCTTGACTTGAACCAGACTGGATTTACCTACTTCTACAACTCTGTCAGCTATTTCTTGATATAAATCTCTTTCTATACATAAACACATACAAGGATCCCTGTTTTGTTTCTCTAGAGAACCTAACCTAACACAGAAGCTGTGTTAGTTTGGGTACTTTAGAGAAACAAATCCACAGAAACTCATGTATGAGAGAGTTTTATATAAAGGTTAAGTGCTCATCAAGAAAACATCCCAACCCAGTGCTACCCAAGCCCACAAGTCCAACCTTAACCCATATGTCCAACAACAATCCACAAAGTCCTCCTCCATCTCAGAAAATACACGCAATGACACCGGCTGCAGGAGGAAAGCCGAGTCAGTGAAAATGTAAGCATTTCAATGCAGAAAGGGGTCTCCACATGGCTGCTCCAGCGCCTAAGCTTCAACGGGGTAGGTCCATTAGGCTTCTCCTTGGGGATGTCTTGCAGGAAGTGAGCCTTGCCTGCTGAAGCAGGGAACTGGCTAAGGCAGCTGCACCCTAGTCTGACCATCACAAAGCAAGAGACCTGAGAGCTAGAAAGGCAAGGATCACAAGCCATTTATCCCTCCACCCTTCAGTGAACCCCACATGTGTTTATTGGCCAGGTTGGCAGAAAAAATGAACTCCCTCAGAAGCTATGAGTGGGTGCAGACTTCACAGCATTTAACTCCACCAAAAGAGGAATCGATGTAAATACTCAGATATCGAACTGCCTCTACAAAGCGCAAATCAACTATAACCTATTCTCGTTCTTTAATCAAACCATATTTTTCTTACTGATCTAGCTCAAATTCCGTCATGTCCTTAAAGCCCACACTAACCACTGTGTTTACAATATTTTTCTCAGTTAATCATATTTGAAATTGCTGCTTGTTCTGCTATTATTTATAATTACATAATATTTCTTAAATTCTAACTATATTTATGCTCAACTTTCAATATCAAGGCATTATTTTTAAGGTGTAAGTTATGTTTTATATGCATTTGCCCCAACACAATGAGCATTATTCTTTTTAACTGTAATGTAATTAATGCAGAAGCAAATCTAGTAGTGTATTATTTCTAGAGCTGCCTGTTTAATATTTCACAAAATAAACATTTATGTCCTCATTGTATATCACTAAAGGTTTACAAAATGTTTGTATTTCTTAAAATAATTGAAAAGCATATGAAGTAGTATCAGAAATAAAGGATGTAGAGGAGAGTTTCCAATTGTGACAATCACCATCTTCTTTCCAATAAGTTGAATCTAAATGTCCAGACAAAAATTAAACTTATAACATATCCCAATAGTCAGTCACCAAAGGCTAAGAGATGATACAACAGCTGTGCAGATAGATGATCTGAAGTAGTATTGAATGATACAGAAAGTGTCATAGCACTGAGATTTAACTCAGAGATTTACACTGCTGTACACTATAATGGCAATTTAAGACACATTTGTTTTGCATAAATTATTATTTAGTTTCCCTATGATACTTTAGCGTGTCTCTAAACACCTGCTTAGGCTATGGCTTCACTTTCTAAATCAAAATTCAAATTATTAATAAAATATATGCATTATTTTTGTACTTTATGAAGTTTGCCCATAAAACAAATTAACAGTAAGCTTTGTAAGAGTTTTAAACTAAACAGCCAAGTAAACTTGGTCACTAAAGGTTCATTGGATTTTTCTTTCTCTGTAGGAACATAATTCTCTATGCTCTGGTCACTTTTTCTGAGATCCAGCTGTTGAATAAATAAATTTGAAATTACCACACAGAATGCATTGCAAATAGAATATACCACTAAAGTTCATCACTTCTATGAAGATGTCTTTGGTAGCATTTTCATAAGGGACCCTACTGTGGTCTGTCATGATATATTGAAACTAGCCTTTCTTCTCTCTTACTGGTTTGTTCCTGGGGAATATGCTTATTTGTTTGCTTGTTTTTAAATTATTTATTTCAATCTTTTGATAGAAATGACACTGATCATGGCTCTATTAGTGATTACATAAAGGGTTATATGTAAAATCCTTGTCCTTGTATTACGATTTATATGTGGAAAACTAGCACACAGATGTTGCGAATCAGTGTGCCAGTGCAGTGGAAATAGTCATATTTATAATGTTCTCTGGTTTTTATTTTAAAATTTACCCCACACACATTTTAATCCTAGTATGGGATAACAAGGCTATGACTTTAACCAAAAAGAATATGGTACCATTTTAAGTTTAGATCAACATTTAAGTTTATAATATTTTTCTTCCATGTGATCCCTCTGCACTTTCTTTTAAAATTCAGAAAACTACTATCACTTACTTTTTAGTGATAAAAACTTTTAAGCAGGGTCCTCAAAGTTTGTAAACAGGGGCGAATTCACTGTTCCTCAGATCCATTGGAGGGCCAGACTATAGTTTAAAAAAAACTATGAACAAATTCCTATGCACACTGCACATATCCTATTTTGAAGTAAAAAATAAAATGGGGCAAAAACACCCGGCGGGCTGGATAAATGTCCTTGGTGTGCCGCATGTGGCCCGTGGGCCGTAGTTTGAGGACGCCTGCAGGTTTTAAGGGTTATTTGAAAAAGATGTAAAGAAGTAAGAATAGTTATTTTAAAAAAATCAAAACTTAGCCTTGAATTTTTTAAAAGCATTATATATGCCAAGAATTTAGAGTTCTATTTAAGACAGATGAAGAAATTCTCCTTATGAAAAAGAATAGTAAAGGAAGCTATACAAAATATTCTTTAAAATCTGAGTTGCTAGAGGCAATATTTGAAAAGAATGTGGTTGAATATGCTCCCAAACTGAGAAAAGACATTAAGCCACCGAATTCTAAGTCTACGCGTCTGCAATTCCCAGGGGATATGCATATAAGAACTACACTAAATAATTTTAAGAAACACTAGCCTACCAGTTATTAAGCACACACAAACCTCGCGTGCGCGCAAAATTAACTTGTTGCCCACGAGGTGGTTCTGGTTCAGCGACCCTACAGGACAGAGTAGAACCGTCCCTTTGGGTTTCCAAGACTATAAATCCTTATGGATTTTATCTTTCAATTAGCGGCTGAGTAATTTACCACCACACAATTGGGAGTTGACAGCCAGACTTCTCTTCAGAAGTGTGACAATAGAAACATTCATTTCTCAAAAGAAGTAATGAGAGAAAAAAGACTGTGAAATCATATAGAGCTGATTTATGGGGGAAACGTAAAGCTTATAGAAAAATAAAATAGTGTCAGGATTCTGTTTACACAATTATATCTTAATAATAAATATATACTGACAACAGCAAAAGAAGGAGCAACATGAAAAATTCAGAAAATTTATTTTACAGACTGGTGACTCTCATTCAGCAAATAAAAACCCTGATCATTAATAATGAGAGGCAAAAAATAGTTGGAGTGGGGAGCGGGGCGGAAGGGGAAAAATGAGGAGCTGATATCAAGGGCTCAAGTAGAAAGCAAATGTTTTGAGAATGATGATGGCAACAAATGTACTTGACACAATGGATGGATGTATGGATTGTGATAAGAGTTGTTTGAGCCCCCAGTAAAATGATTTTAAAAAATGGAAGGTCCACAAAATTTATATCCAAATGGCTTTAAAAATTGAAAAATATGCTCAATTTAAAATACATTTGTAAACATGCATGTTTACAAAATATTTACCATTTCAACATTTTTAGCTGTATAACTTAAGAGATGTTGTTTATGTTATCATTTTGTTCAGTTGTTACCATCAGAAGTATCTGCAATGAGAACTTACACAACGCAAACTTCAATGCAAGCCCCAATAGGATTATCACAATGTAGATCACTAAATGTCCGAAGTACTAACTTCTGCCTCAGAGAATATAAAATTCTAGGTGCTAGTCAACAAAGAAAATCAAATGAGCCCATAAAAAATGTATTCTGAATTGCATAGTATCCTCCCTTAAAATTCAGAATCTATGACTGTGACCTTATCTTGAAATATGATTTTTACTGAAGAAGTAAAATCAAATAGAGTTCATACTGGATTAGAAAGGTCCTTAAATCCAACTGGTGTGGTATTTTTAGAAAATGAAATTCACTGCTGTTGAGTTGGGCCCTATTCATAATGGTCCTAAAGGGCAGAGTAAACTACCTGATACAGTTTCTAAGGTTATAATCCTTCTGGAAGCAGATGGCCACGTCATTCGCCCACAGAGGGGTGAGTGGATTCTAACGGCTAACCTTGCATTTAGTTCCCAAGCGTTTAACCACTGTGCCACCAGGGTTTTTTGTTCCTCCTAAGAAGAGTGAAATTTAGATATAGATACATGAAAGAAAGGTCCTGGGAAAACCAAGGTAGGAATTTGGAGTGGTGTGTCTACAAGTCAATGAGTGCCAAGATTGTAAGTCATCATCAGAAGAGACAAGGGAGTATTCTTCTCCAGGACATCAATGAAAGCATAACCAACACATTTTGATTTGGGATTTAAATTTCTTCATAATAATAAGAGAATAAATGTCTGCTATTACTCAACTTGTGACACTTGGTCCAATAAATTTAGAGTTCTATGCTCTATTAAAAACCTGTCATATGCAGACTACACATCTTGCTTGCGGAAAACAAAGAAGACTTGAAGAATTTGCTGATGAAAATAAAAATGTACAGTTTTCAGAATGGATTGAAATTCAATGTCAAGAAAACCCAAGTCCTCAACACCTGGACAAACAGACAATAAATACCATGATAAAAAGAAAAAAAGATCGAAATTGTAAAGGATTTCATTTTACTTGGGTCCAAAATAATTTCTCATGGAAGCAGCAGTCACCAAATCAACCCACGTGTTACATTGGGCAGATCTGCTGCACAAGGACCGCTTTAAAATATTGACGAGCAATGATCACACTTTGAGGACTAAGGTACACCTTGACCCAATGCACGGTATCTTTGATTGCTTTATCTGCATTGAAAGCCAGATAATGAATAAGAACAACTATAGAAGAATTGATGCATTTGAACTTGAGTTTTAGGGAAGAATATTGAATGTCCCATTAACTTCCAGAAGGAAAAATAAAGCTGCATGGGTGCTACAGCCAAAATGCTCCTTAGAACTTCCAACATCTTCTTAGGGGGGACCAGTCTTGGGAAAGGAACACCACGTTTGGGCTAATGACAAAGAGGAAGACCTTCAATTACATGGATTGACACAGTGGCTGCACCATTGGACCCAAACATAGAATTTGGTTTCCGTCTGTTGTACGTAGGGGCACTGTGAGTCTGAACAAACTCTAGGCCTTAAAACAAAACCAACATAAATGTAATATAAAAAGCTCTCATTCATTATGATGGGGGAGAAGGGCAATGAAAAACCAGCCATCAGTCAGGTCAAAGGTTACAAATATTCTGCAGGAGTAGATTTTCCAGCCCTGTGGCAAACACCATTGCTGGAATCGTGCTTCTCTCAGAATTATACCTCTGATTATGTACATGTGCTATTACCTGGGGAGGAGTTTGGAGAATGCCATCTAGTTTAGTCCAAGGATTCATAAGCACATTATCTGGGGATATAAGCTCAATGTGTCCAGTTGCCGTACGGGTGACTCAGTGAATAACTCTAAAAAATATCAGTCAAGGAAAAAGCCTTTAAATAGGGAAAAATTCAATCTTTTATAAAAAGAGTAATGTCACAAAGTAAAATGTCTATATTGTAATGATGACTTATCTTGGTTGATCAGGGATCTAGAAGGATATTGCTAGTTAAGGTTTATTGTGACAACCTGGCCAATAAGCACATGTGGGATTAATTGAAGGGCAGAGAGATAAATGGCTCAGCCAGCTTCACCCTTCTAGTTCTTTTGTCTCTTGCTCTCTGATGGTTGGACCAGTGTGTGGCTGCCTTATCTAGTTCTCTGCCTCAGCTGGCAAGGCTCACTTCCTGCAAGACATCTCTGAGGAGAAGTCAAATGGACTTACCCTAATGCAGCCCTGGGTGCTGGAGAAGCCACATGGAGACCCCAGCCAGCACTGAGATGCTTACATTGCCACTAGATTCAAAGACTTTTTATCCCCTGGCCTGTGATCCTCCTGCATTTTTTGTGTGTGTTTTTTGTGAGTTTGAGGAGGACTTTATAGATTGGTGTCAGACATATAGGCTAAGTCGGACTTATGGGCTTAGACTGGATGGGGTTGGGATGTTCTCTGAATTTACACTTACTCTTTATATAAAACTCTGTCTTATACATATATGAGTTTCGGTGGATTTGTTTCTCTCCTCTACCCAGACTAGCACAGAGACAGAATGAAAGACATGATGCTTTTGGGAAGTGGTATAAAACAGACTAATTGATGAGTTCATTGAAAATTATTTGAGGATATTTATATTACTTATTAGCTACCAGAAAGCATTTCCCATAAATATACACTAAACAACCAAGTAGACATATCTGGAGCAGTTAATGCAATCTACACATTTGGCAACCCCAATGACAGCACTACAGGTGCCTGAACTAAATAGCCCCAGTAGCAAGTGCATATAGAAATCCCTGTAGTGACCCCTGATATAAGCACCACTTCCCCAAAGACAGATATAATTACTGCTGTCACCACCTTTGCCAGGTGTTAGGAGTGAAAAACTAATGTTTTCCTTGTTAGGGGCTATAGCGACCCTATGTATAAACAGAATGACCTTCTGGCGCAATGCCATCCTCACAATGTCTGTATTTGAGCCTGTTGTTGCAGTCACTACTGTGTAATCGATTTCATTAAGGTCTTCTGCTTTCACCCTGACCCGCTACTTCACCAGCCATGATGCTCTTCTCCAGGGACTGCTCTTTTCTGACAACATGTCCAAGTACCATAGAAAAAGTCTCACAGCCACCTTCCAAAGAGCCTTATAACTGCACTTCTCCCAAGACAGATCTGTTTGTCCTTCTAGCAGTCTGTGGTGCTTTCAACATCTTCACCAGAACAATAATTCAAATGTATCGATTCTTTTTAGTCTTCCTTATTCATTGTCAAGTTTTTACATTCATATAAAGCAACTGAAAATACCATGGCTGGGAATGTGGTTTTCTACCTACAAATCTTTACTTGTGTTATTGTAGTAGTTTACTTTGTCTTCTTGAGCTGAAAATTTCTGTTCAGCTCTTTTACTTAATTATGTCTTCCATTTGCTTAGCTACTTATGGTAGTTATATAATCTGTTGTCAATGTGAAAGCATTAAGAGTGAAGGAGTGGAGACATGATAGGAAGGATAGAGACTAGGGGTATATGGTGACAAGAAGGGCAGACTCTAGATTCATAATGGGGGACTAATCACCCTTGGGTGGGCTTGACCTCTCTGGGGTCTCTTACAAGGAAACAGTCAACTGCTATCCTTCTGGGAAGGGAGTGGGCCTACTTGTGGAAAAACAGTGGTGTCTGTTTGTTCTGGATGGCTGATAACCCTTAGGGAAATTAACCCCTGCCCTACTTCTGTTGACCACCAAGTGTATAGTCATTTGCCATGTGTAGCAAGCAGCTAAGCTTTGCATATATGTGGGGGTGACAACTTGGGAGAAATCTTTCTGTTTCCCACACAGTAGATTTTTTCTTAGATGGGGTGGGACAGATTGTGAGCCTTTTCTTCTGAACCACTTTGGGGTGGAACCAAACTTTCAACCTTTCAGTTAGCAGCTCAGTGTGTCAACCTTTTGGACCACCCAAGTACTTCCTACAAAAGATCTCCATCTCTTTCCCCCCACAGATTGGCTAAATGACTTGGGGTGGGGGTGGCCTGTTATTTTTCTCAAAGGGGAAGAGAGAGAGACTACCCATCCCTGATGCGTGTCCTTCCCAGAAGAGCTCTCCCAAAGGCTGTGTGGCCTCACACCTTCCCTGGTGACTCAGGACCAGAGAGGTATGATAAGAGCCCATGAGAATGGATGACCCCTGCAGTCCCCCAGCTGTTCCCTGAAGGACCTTGGTTACTGGTCCCTGGGAAACCATTCTCAAAGTGGATCCCCAAGGGGCTACGGGGGCTAGTGACCTTGACTCACAGCCCTATTTCACTCAGAGCTGAGAAAGAACACATGGAGAGGTCAGCACTAAGCCAGGAAGATGAAGAGTATTTCATTGTCTGGGGGAAAGTCCTCAATCTGTACTCTAGATTCTAGAGGAAACAACTTGGATCCAAACAGGCCAAATGGATGTGTCACATGTTAGGGTAGGGTAACCCTTGGAGATTGGTCCTGTGGCAACATTTCCAGACCTCTACTAAAGTTATTACATGATCCAGTAGGGATGAGGAGAGCACTGATGAGCCGTAACCCACGCCCCTAATTTTTTAATTAAAAAAAAAAAGCATGAAGGGGTAGAGTCTAGCCTGTCAGTCAGTTCACAGCGTGATGACCTCATTTGAAAGCACCATGGAGATAAATAGCTTCCCGAGGCAGGATCCATGCTAACTCCCTGTAAGACATTTCTGACTAGAAGCCACATGACATTACCCTGATGTAGCCAGAGCCCTGGGAGCTGTAAGAGTTCTGTGGAGACCACTGCCAGTGCTGAGATACTCCTACTGCCACTGGATCTACAAGACTTCCCACCCACTGCCCTGTGATCCTCCTGCATTTGGCATCATTGCATGTGTTTCGTGAGTCTGAAGAGGACTTTATAGATTGGTATTGGACATAGAGGTTAATATCGGACTTATGTACTTGATCTGGACTGGTCTAGTATCTTTTCTCAATTTTCAATTGCTCCTGTATATAAGACTCTTTCCTATATACATATGAATATCTATGAATTTGCTTCTCTAGTCAACCTGGACTAACACACTACTCTATTATCAAGAATAAGTTTAAAAGTCTCTTATGACATCCGTTTTGATCTTCTGTTTCTTTCCTGTCTTTTCATGACCTTTTGCTTTCTTCACAGATGATGTTCTTCAAGTCCCCCCACCGCTCCTTGTGTCTTCAGTCAGCGATCAGTAAGTAAATCTATTTTCGAGGTCTTCTTAAAATTTAGGTCATATATTGTTCAAGTTGTGTTTGGGCTCTCTGTTTTCATTTTCCTAAACTTCAATTTACCTATGAGCAATTCATGGTCTGTTCTACAGCCAGGCTCTGGCCTTGTTTGGCCACTGATAATGAGCTTCTCCATCAACAATTTCCACAGACGTAGTCAATTTGGTTTCTGTGTATTCTCCCCTAAGAAACCCACATGTATAGTAACTGTGCTGTTGATAAAAGGTATTTGCAATAAAGAAATTGTAGGTCTTGCAAAATTCTATCATGTGATTTCCAGCTTCTTTTCTATCAGCATCTTTTCCAACTATTATTCCTTCCTCTTTGCTTTCAACTTTTGCATGCTGGTCATCATGATTATCAAAGCATCTTAATAGCATGCTTGATCAACTTTACATTGAAGTAGTTGGTAGAATTGTTCAATGTCTGCATGACTAGCTTTGGTAATTGGTGTATAAATTTGAAAAGTAGTTGTATTGATGGAATTTCCTTGTATTCAGATAGATACTCTCTTATCGTAGAGAGCATTGTACTTCAGGACAGACCTTGGAATGTCCCTTTTGATGATAAATGCAGTGCCAATCAAGTTGTGACTCCTCCATAGTAAATCAGGTGATTTCTTGGCGTGAACAGCCATTACCAGTCCATTCCAGCGTACTTGCATTTAATACACCCGTTTTGATGTAATCCAGTTGTTTTTTGAGAATTTCAAAATTCCAAAACTCATACTCCAATAATTACTGGATGTTTACCACTGTTTCTTCTCATCTTAAGTCATACCCATCAGCAAATAAAAGTTCTTCAGTTTGGAGGTTTTTGTTTCCTTGGTGTGTACATTCTGCTGAAACACTCTTGCCTTGGATGACCCTGCTGGTAATGGGCATGCCAGTGTAATTGTGCTCAGCCTCACCCCACCACACAAGGCAATGCAGTCACACTAACTAGTAGAAAAGCGGAAACCAATGATGAGACCGAAATACAGCATTGTCCTTTCGGGAGCTCAAAGCGCCACCGGTAGCAAGTTAATTATTTTATAGTTTTCTCCTCCGGAAAGAAGAGTGATTATTTTTAACTAGAAATAATTTATAGTTTGGGTCTACATCTGCCTTTCCTGTTCACAAGACTTAAGTGAGCGTCATTATCTAATATCTTACCGAGCATTTGATTCAACAGTCTCCTACATAACATCGCAAGGTTACACCGCAGAGGACACATGATCATGGGATTGCCTTATCCATTCATAAAATGCACCACCTAAGAACTCCCAGTTTTATAAATTAATCAGGTGACTTTTTTTAAGTTAGCAATGGGTCATCACTCTCAAGAAAACACCCTGAGAAGATGGGCCTGTCCTGTGGGATATATGTTTCTGCTAAATAAACACCTAGGACTATCTTCACAATTGGCACGATTACGAGGTCCTGGAACAAAGTGTGTTAAGTAAAAGTGGTTCTACTTAATGACAGTCCTTAGCTTCCAGGGTAAGCAGAGCCTGTTACACAGCTGGAAAAGAGGAGGCCATGTTTGATGTCTACGTTGGTGCCTCTGGTTACTCCCCTCACTAACTTTGATGGCAAATGCACAAGTACAGCAGTTATAATGCCTGAGGAGAGCAGTTTGATTATGGATTCAACCATCTTTTAAAGTGAAGGTATATTTATTTCACCAATGGTAAGAGGAGTATGGAGTAGCACTGGAAGATGGAGATGATGAGTATTCGTGGCAGCAGTAAGAACCCACGAGCCCTATTTTAAAACCAAGAGTGCACACGCATTCTGTCACCTGTGGAGATTAAAAATTGTTGACTGTTCACTGATTTGTCTCCACCAGTATCTATCAAAGGTGTCACTTTTTAAATGTCAAGCCTCGTCTCTGGTGGGAGTTTGCTTTTAAGGATTGGTTGATATGAGGAACACATTTATAACACTCATTCCAATTTGTAACCACCCCAAAGTTAACCCCTGCTTTAGAGTGCCTGGTGGGGACTGCGGCTTCTGTTCTGCCTCTGTATTGAGCTACAATTTCTCTCTCGGCCTAAATCTATATTACTCACCCCTTCACAGGTCTGGCTTTTGAACTCTGTCTACAATAAACTGCATGCATAAACATCTAAATGATACTTTCTTTCATATTTTTTATGCTGCTTAAAAAGTAGGTCTTATTTATTTACCTTTATAAGACAAGTGCCTAGTGTAGTGTTGTGAAACACACAAAAATTTGTATAATGCAAGGGAGCAACAAGTGATCCAAAATTAGTGGCAAGGATACTGTTAGAGGCCTGGTAGGGACTCAGCAAGGGTAATGTAACCGAGAGAAATTACTGAAACCCAACTGAAGGCTGAGCATGATGTGGGACAAAATGGAAGTAAGAGGAAATAGAGAAAAGACTAGGAGGCAAAGGGCATTTATAGAGGTCTAAATATAGGCCTGCACATATGTAAATATATTTATATAGGATGGTGGGGAAATGGATCTACGTGCATATATTTATAGGTTTAGTATTAAGGCAGCAGATGGACATTGGATCTCCACTCAAGTACTTACTCAATGCACTTTGCTATATTAAATTAACTTTCCATGATGCACACCTTCCTGGCACGATCACTGAAGACAAATGTGTGCATAAGCAAATGTGGTGAAGAAACCTGATGGTGCCCGGTTATCAAAATATATAGCATCTGGGGTCTTAAAGGCTTGAAGATAAACAAGAAGCCATCTAGCTCAGAAGCAGCAAAGCCGACATGGAAGAAGCACACCGTCCTGTGTGACCATGAGGTGTTGAAGGAATCAGGCATTATGCATTAAAGAAAAAAAATCATATCATTGTAAATGAGGGTGAGTGCAGAGGGGAGACCCAAAGCCCATCTGTAGGCAACTAGACACCCCTTAAAGAAGGGTCTTGGGGAGGAGATGAGCCAGTAGGGTGCAGGGTAGCAACGATGAAGCATATAACTTTCCTCTAGTTCTTAAATGTACCGTCCCCCCAACATCATGATCCCAATTCTACCTTATAAATCTGGCTAGCCCAGAGGACATAAACTGGTGCAGATAGGAACTGGCAACACAGGGAATTCAGGACAGATGCTCCCCTCAGGAACAGTGAGTGGTACGAGTGGCAACACTGGGAGGGCAGAGGGAAGGAGGAGTAAAAAGGGGTGAGTTAGTTTATTGTGCCAACGTAGCCGATAAACACATGTGGGATTAATTGAAGGGCGGAGGTGAGCTTGGTGAGCCTCACCTTTCTAGTTCTCGGGTCTCTTGCTTTGTGATGGTCGCACCAGGGTGCAGCTGCCTCAGCAGTTCCCTGCTTCAGCTGGTGAGGCTGACATCCTGCAAGACATCCCCAAGGAGAAGCCACATGGACCTACCCCAATTCAGCCCTGGGTGCTGGAGCAGCTGTGTGGAGACCCCTGCCAGCGCTGAGATGCTTTCACAGTCACTGACGGGGCTTTCTTCCTGCAGTTGGCATCATAGTGTCTGTTTTGTGAGATGGATGAGGACTTTGTGGCATGGTGTTGGACATATGGGTTAATTTTGGACTTGTGGGTTTGGGCAGCACTAGGTTGGGATGTTTTCTTGATGCACACTTTACCTATATATAAAACTCTCTCTTATACATGAGTTTCTGTGGATTTGTTTCTCTAAAATACCCAGACTAACACAGGGGACAATGATTATAAGGATCTACATATAACCTCATCCCTAGGGGATGGACAACAGAAAAGTGGGTGAAGGGAGAGGTCGGACATTGTAAGATATGACAAACTAATAATAATTTATAAATTATCAAGGGTTCATGAGGAAGGGGGAACCGGGTAGGGGGAAAATGAGGAGCTGATATCAAGGGCTCAAGTAGGAAGCCAATGTTTTGAAAATGATGATGGAAACAAATGTAAAATGTGCTTGACACAATGGATGGATGTATGGATTGTGATAAGAGTTGAACAGCCCCCATATAATATGAGTTAAAAAATTTTTAAAACTTGTATAAAGACTTATTTGATGACAAAATAATACAGACATTTAAAAGAAGTCTTGATCTGGTACAAACAATTTTGAGCCAGTAACTACAAATAGGAGTTATTTAAGATTACTTAAATTCTCCTATGAAAAGAAGTCTATTTCCATATTTTCCTGTTTAGTGTTTATGTAATTATTAGTCAATAATGAATATATACAAAGAGTAGTGGGAAAATATTTCCTTTTTCCTTTTTAAAGAAAGCCACACAAATTCTTTTTAGCACCAGAGGAACAAATACACTTTTTTTCTGGATGATAGACAATACAAGAGCAACCTGTAAGACATTTTCAAGTATGAAAAGGCTTGGTGAAGTAAGTGACCTCGAAGAAGACTATTCTACTACATATTATGATACTCTGTCTTTGAGATGTCTAGTGATTTTCAAATTTAGATTGATGTACTTTCAATGTCAAATTCACATTACTGCCATTGAGTAGATTCTGACTCATAATAACCCTGTAAGTTAGAGCAGAACTTCCCTGTGTGTTTCTGAAGCTGCAATTCGTATGGAGCAAACGCACTTTATCTTTCTTTTGTAGAGAGACTGCTGGGTTCAAACTGCTGAGCCAGTGTCCCTTGATTTTACCTTAGGCAGCATGGAAACATTAGATAACAATCATTATGAAATTGGTTGGAAAACAAAAAAGCTTCAAAATAAAAATATAGAAGGGGGATGCTTTTAAAAATTATACATTTATTTTCATAATATTTAACTTGTTTATTGGTATGTCTCTTTACAGGCATTACAATTTTGTCTCTATGTTTAAATTATACCAAGTATTTGATTTTTTAATAGTTGCATTTTCATACACTACTTAAAAACAAAAAATAAAGCATCATTTTACAGTCAGTGATAATTATTTGTGATTTTTTTGGTAATAATGCAAGTGTTTTTCCCCTGCATCAAAAAGAACTGGTTTAGTATGTTTCTTATTCTTTATGATATGAACTGAAATAAAGCTAAAACTGAAAAATAATATTTATATCAATGTGAATAAATATATGGAAATTACATGCTTCTTACAAAACTTAAATCTTTAGCCACAGCCTTGTTTATTAACTCTGGATAACTATATCCAAAAACTTAATCTACTTTGCATGGTTACTGAGTCTTTTCAAGCATATTTCAAAAATCACATTTTTGAGTTCTTTTTCTATAAATTTTTCCACTTCAAAATAGCAACTTGATCTTTTTAAATTGAGAAGGGAAATCTTGATGAAAGAAATTAGTTAAATATGAGACACTAACAACTTATTAGCAAAGGTAGTATATTAGAGATGGATCAATTTCATATTTCATGTATACCTGTTATTCTTTGCAATTGATCTGTGCTTGGCTCTATCTCAAATGGAAAAGGAAATCTATCTCAATGATGATGTTCTAGAGTTCTGTTGTCTAATACCATAGCCATTAATTAGCAAAAAGTAGTTATTAAGTGCCTAAAATGTGGCTAAACTGAATTCTGATCAGGGGTCCATGTTGAAATGATAAGTTTGGCATATTGGGTTAATTAAAATATAATAGTTAAATTAATTTTATATGAGTATGCTTGTATCTTATAGTATGACTACTAAAAACACTAAATTTGTAGCTCACATTTGGGACTCACATTACAATCATTATACAAACCGTATTGGATAGAGTTTTTCTAGAATCTGGACAGCAAAATCATAATCAGATATTATGGTCAAGTTGTTACATAGAGATCACTGAGACGTCCCTCTCCACTACTAGACCATAAAGCTGGAGATCAACAAAAGGATGCCCAGAAAAACAAGAGCAAATAACTGGTGGATAAATAGTGGTCTTCTGTGACACAAATGGGTACTGACCCAGAGTAGACAGGACATTAGGAAGTGCCTAGAAACTAAGGAGAATAAGAATACAATGTACCAAAACCTATGCGATACAGCAAAAGGAGTTATCAGAGGAAGTTTGATAGCAATTAATGCATATATGAAAAAGGAAGAGACACTTATTACTGATATTCCATCACAAAACCTCCGGCAATTAGAACAGAGTCAACAGAACAACCCTCCAATAGCAAAAGAAAAGAAAATTTAAAAAATCAGGGCAGAGTTAAATGACTGGGAAGACAAGAGAAAAATGCACAAAATCAATTCAGCAAAAAGCTGGTTCTTTGAAAAATTCAACAGAATTGACAGACTGCTGGCAAAGTTAACTGAGGAAGGGAAAGAGAAAACATCAATAGCCAGGTGAGAAATGAAACTGGGGAAATCACTACAGATCCCAACAATATTAAAAGGATAATCACAAAGTACTATGAAAGTCTGTATTCTAATGTGTATTCAACAACATAGAAGATATGGACAAATACTTGGAAAAAAAATTCCTCCCTAGATTATCCCAGATATAGGTCAAGAACCTCAACAGACTCATAGCAAAAGTTTAAACAGATATGGTTATCAAGAAACTACCAATGAAAAAAGTTCCTGGACTAGACAACTTCACAGAAGAATTCTACCTAGCATTCAGGGAACCGCTGACACTGATCCTCCACAAATTATTTCAGAGCATAGAAAAAGACAGCAAGTTCCCAGACTCATTCTATGAAGCCAGCATAACGTTGATACCCAAACAGGGCAAGGATCCCACAAGAATAGAGAGCTATAGGACTGACAGCTCTAATGAACATGGTTGCAAAATCCTTAACAAAATATTAGCCAATAGAACACAAAAATATATAAAATATACCATCCATCAGGATCAAGTGGGATTCATTCCAGGGCTGCAAAGATGGTTTAATATATGAAGTCAATCAATATTTTTCACCAAATTGTAAAGAAAAAGGACAAGAATCACATGATCCTATCAATAGACACAGTGAAAGCATTCAACAATATCCAACGCCTATTCCTAATTACGACACACAAGACGATACGAATGAAAGGAAAATCCCTCAAGTGAATACAAGCTATTTATGAAAAGCCTGTAGCCAACATCATAGTCAGCAGAGAAAACACAAAAAGAATCCCACTAAAAAAGGAGACCAGATGAGGATGCCCCTTGTCCCCACCTCTGTTCAACATCATACTGGAGGTCCTAGCTAACAACACAAGGTAGCGGAAGGACATTAAAAGTATCTGTCTGGCAAAGGAGGAGGTGAAACTATCACTATTAGCAGACAACCTGATTCCAAACATTGAAAATCCCCAAAGTTCCACAGAAGGAGTACTGGCAGCAACAGAGGAATATGGAAGAGTGGCAGGATACAAGATCAACAGACAGAAGCCTATTGGTTTGTTATACACATCAGACAAGAACATGGAAGAGGAAATCAAGAAGACAGTAACATTCATAATAGCCAAGAACAAACAACTATCTAGGGATATAGCCAACAAAAATCCCAAAATATTTATACAGGAAAAATACAGAACCCTACTACAGGGAACCAAAAGTGACTCCACAAAAGGAAAAATATCCCATGCTCGTGGATTGGGAGATTCAATATGTAAAGACGTCAATCTTACCCAAGGCACTATATAATTTTATCTCTCTCCCAATTCAAATACCAAGAGCCTTCTTCAAAGAATTGGGAAAACTGGCCACCAATTTCATATGAAGAGGGAAGAAACCCATAATTAACAGAGAACTCCTCAAGAAGGGCAATCAGAGAGCTTGCCTTGCCTGCTTTAACACCTACTATACAACCACAGTGGTCAAAGCAGCATGGTACTGGAGTAATGACAGATACTCAGACCCATGGAAAAGGACAGAAAACCCAGAAGTAAAACCATCAGCATATAGACAACTGGTCTACGATAAGGGCCCCAAAAGCATCAAGTGGGAGGTGGCTGCTCTGTTTAATAAATGGTGCTGGAAACAATCACACAGAATTGGAAACAGCCAAAATTTCCATAAAAAATTTATATCCATAGGTGAGTGGATCAGAAAACTCTGGCACATACACACAGTGAAGTAGTACACATCACGAAAAAGCACTGATGATTACATGAAGTACATTGTCTCATGAGATGAGTTGGAGGGAATTATGCTAGGTGAAGTTAGCCAGTCACAAAAGGACAAGTTCAACATGAGTCTACTGAGGTAAGTATAATCAGTACAGTAGGTACAGAAGAAAAGTTACTTATCTCACACTTTATAGGTTGAGGTACAGGTAATCGGGCAGGGGAAAGACCAAACCCAAGGATATACATGTCATTCCAACACAAAGAAGGAGAATGGCGGGTGGTGGCGGGTGTGGGGGTGGAGCAGGGTAGACAAAAAGAAGGAAATGGTGATGGCACTGGGGAGCAGGGAACTAATCCACTCAGAGAGGGGGCATCGTTTATGTCTCCAGAGAAATGGGGGTGCAGATCCTACCACAGGGCTGGCACTAATCAGAGCCAAACGAATCCCCTACCACCGCCGCCACCACCTAGAAGTACGTGCTACAGAGGATAGCACTCAACCTGCAGGCTGGGGAGAGGGACCGGCCCACCATGTCCACACAGAACAAACCAAGAAGGGAAAAGAGAGAGCAGTGGACTAGTACTGGACTTCTGGACTTGACCTGGACTGGGCTGGGAGGCTTTCCTGATATATAACTACTTCTTGATATAAAGTTTTCACCCACATATGAATGTCTCTGGATTTGTTCTCTAGTCAACCCAGCCAAACACTATATTATTTATATACAGTTTTTGAAATTGAAAAATTATAGAAATAGGAACAAATTAGTGATTTATAGGAGAATAGAAACGAGAGTCGTGGTTAGGTTCAAGATGTGTTTGTTGCTATGTCAGGTCAATAGCAAGAGTTTTGTGGTGATGAAACTGTTTTGTGTTGGGACCACATCAGCAACAATATTCTGATCATTTGTCATTATTTTTAAATGTTTTACCATGAGAAAAACTGGGCAAAGGGTACCGAGGGTTGAGCTGTATTTTTAAAATTATTTTATTGGGGGCTCATACAACTCATCACAATTCATACATCTATCCATTGTATATCAAGCACATTTGTACATTTGTTGCCCTTATCCTTCTCAAAATATTTGCTTTCTGCTTAAGCCCTTGGTATCAGCTCGTTTTCCCCTTCCCTTCTCGCCCCTCCCCCATCATGAAACTTTGATACTTTATAAATTATTCTTACTTTGTCATATCTTACACTGTTCTATGTCTCCTTCCCCTCACCCACTTTTCTGTTGTCTGTCCCCCAGGGAGGAGGTTATATGTAGACCATTATAATCAGTTCCTCCTCTCTACCCCACTTTCCCTCCACCCTCCAGTATTGCCACTCTCATCGCATGTGTATATTAAATTATCTCTAACTTAAATATTTATTTTATAAATAATATAAAACAAATCGGTACACTTACCAATATAAAAATACAGTATTTATGTCCCAGCATATTATTAAATTTAAAATGTCATTAAACTGAACAAAAATGCTTCCTAAATTAAGCAAATATATTGAAGGACAGTTTCTTCAAATTCAGCATTACTATTAGCTCCTCAGCATGTCCTGAACACCTTCATAACATTTCTTTGTATTGTGGAAATATATTTATAAAGAAGGGATAGATTTTATGATGTAATATACCATATTTGTCCTTCAGGCTTCATTATTAGAAGGCAGAATATCAGATTTCAAACAAGATTATCAGAAGCAGGGGGTTTCACATGCAGAGAATGCAACTATAAAGCCAAATAGCTATGGGGTAGTGTATATTGCTTATGCCAATATTTCTTTGCATTGTCAAGTTGACATCAGGGTTCATATCATGAAAAGTTAGTAAGTTTTAGGTTGAATGTTAGTATAAATTCTCATGGAAATAAATGTGTATCTTATGTATTAGATAGACAACACTGTTTTCTGATTCCCTTGCAAGTTTTCTAGGCTCGGTGTTAGCCAGAATTTAAAAAGCATCCAGTATTTTGAATTCAGTTTATTGGTAGCATAAATCTGTATACAGCATGGAAAAATTATAGGTCTGCGTCAGTTTGGCTGGGCAGTATTCTAAATGGTCTGATGGTTAAGACATAGTAATACACCATCTTGAGATCCCCTCCAGGGCATGGCCTGCTTCCAATGTAAATGGATGTTATAGAAAAGTTTACTTGCCTTCTGCTGGGCCTAGCTTCTATATCTGGTTCATCTTCCTATTCAGTTTCTTGGATTTGAGCCAATAGTCTTCTCAATTGCTGCTCATTCTGGGAGCCCTCAGCAACCTGCCATCTTACCTGTTGTCCTTGGATTCATTTGTAGCCTCTGTCTAACATATCAATCTTGATGCCTCAGCCCTTATAACTACATGAGTCAGGAGAAGCCTCCAGCTTGGCATCTGACCTGTTGACTTAGAAATTGTCTGCCACTTCAATTGTGGGAGCTATTTTCTTGATATAAATCTCTACATAGCTATATCATCTATAGCTATATCTATATATAGTTCACCAGTTTTGCTTTTCTAGACAACCAGCCTTAGATAATACCCAATCAGAATACTATTCATATTTGAGAATATTGCTGATATTTATGGGAAAAATCATTCTCAAGAGCCATAGCAATCATCCTAAAAATGCCAAAAAGAAAGAACAAATTTTAAGCCACAATAAAATCTGTAACTCAAGATATTGCTCCAATAGTGTCATTGTGACATATGACTAATAACTCAGTGTCACTCTACTTTTTATCATATTGTCATCCCTTTATGTACAATAAGAACGCGGCAGAGACAATGTATAGTGGAAGGAGTAATATATTGATTTGTTGTTATTTACAGCCAGGTAAACCAATTTCTGGGTGTTCTAAACCATATATGCTACTATTATAATGGCTTTAATGAACTGTCCTGACTACTGCTTGAAAATAGCTTTCAGGCAAATTGATGTGATTTTGACTGGTTCATGAACTAACACTAAAATTATGCAGATTTTAATATATAATTTAACACTAGCTAACTTAATTAAACTGTGTTTGTCTAGCAAAAAAATCACAATTAATCAAATCTGCTAGAGAAAATAGTGCTGCAGAAATCTTTGGAGGAGATCAGAGATTTAATGCTTCATAGGGACATTCAGAAGGGGATGATAATGAGATGATTTGATTACCTCTTTTCATTTTTAGTAGTTCTAGATTAGAGAAAATTAGAACCTCTTATGGGTGTTATGTAATTCATCCAGAGTGCATTGTTATTCTTATAAATTGTTCTAATGGTTCCTAACTGAAAGGTCAGCAGTTCAAACTCAGGATTAAAAGGAGGCTTTCTGCTGTCATAAAGATTTACATCCTTGAAAACCATGAAGTGAAATTCTACTTTGTTTTGTAAGGTTGCTGAGTCAAAATCTACTCTGCTGCAGTGAGTTTGGGGGTTATGTTGAAGTAACTTTAAGCTTTGAGGAAAATTGCTGGAAAAAAATACGAAGGTCTTTTATATCCTTTACAACTTCTCTTTAAGGGATGTTATGGGCTATAAGTGAGCCCTGGCAGAGCATCAGTTAAGTACTCAGCTACTAATGGAAGGGTTGGCAGTTCAAACTCACCTAGTAACTACGTGAGACAAACCCTTTGCTTTCTGCTTTCATAAAGCCATAGCCAATAAACCCCAATGGGACAGATGATTCTATTATGTAATACAACAACAATTCTTTTTATGCAACACTTTTTGGATAAATGGATCCAAGTTTTATATAGGTCTCAATAAGGATGGTTTTGAGAACTCTGGTGATAAAAGAAAATTTGAGTCAACTTTTCAGTCGTGTTCCCTCCTAAATGTCCTTTTAAGGTAAATTTAATCAAATTATTCCCTGATCTTTTTGAAGCTCTACTATATATTCCCAAGTTTATGGAGAATATTTTATGTGTGAGGATTCTAAACAGCTAAGTCACATGATTTATGTAATTTACAGTCAAGTAATGATGACATAATTACAGAGTAGTAAATGAGAGGTGAAATGCATGCAATTATGGAATTCATACAATAAATTATAACCTAGTTATTATTTTTATTATCTCCCTTATCCTTGTAAGAAAACATGTTTGTCCAAATTTCTCTCTATGATTTGGGTTCCAGGGCACTGCTTGATACCATCCTCATACTCTTGAACATTATGTAACACAAATATTTGAAAAAGCATGAACTCTTGTCTAAACCACCAAATTAAATTTGCCTAACATCTGAATTTCATAAGTTTCTCTAAACAGAGGTTTCCTAAGAAGCATTAATGAGGGACATGGTAGATCATGCCCATAGGGAAAAAATGTTAACAAAATTTAAACCATAATTTAAAATAGTTTCATGACAAGAATAAAATTTTAGCTTAAATCTTGAAATTCTCATCGAAATACCTTTTAATATCCCCAAAGTCCAGAGATAATTAATTATTCATTCAACAGAACATAACATAATCTTATAACTTCAACTATTTTTAGTTCTGCCACACAAGACATATCAAATTGTTATCTTTTTGACCTTGTTAAAAACATGAGTTAAAATGTGACCTAAAGCCTTTCCTTGGTCAATAGGGAAAGGTCAAATTCATCTCCTAGAATTTCATGAGGAAATAAAGTCTAAATGTCTTTCATAATCTTGCCTTTCTCGGTCAGTGAGGAATCCCGTAAGCTTCTTTCTCTGAATTTTAATCTTCTTGCTAAAATTTTCTAGACTATTCCAACACTTTGTTTTAACTATATTCTCTTCCGACATAATTTTAATAGTTTTAACTTAAAGAAGTATAGTTCACAAACTTTTAACGTTATATGATTATATGAATAGAGCCAAAAAAAAATCAAGCTCATTGACATCGAGTCAATCCTGAATCATAGAGACCCTATAGGGCAAGGTAGAGCTGCTCCTGTGGGTTTATAAGACTAATTCTTGGGAGTAGCAATCCTCATCTTTCCCCCTCTGAGAGGCTGATCGTTTCAAACTATGTACTTCACAGTGTAGCCTCACCAACCCCCCTCCCCCCATGTCATCGGGGTTCCTTTTATATGAATAGAAGTAGCTAAAAACCCTTAGGGACTAGAGGTTACGTGTTGGACTCACACATATAAATCATTTTAATGATTGTGGCTGTGACTTTATATATAACAGAACAAAATATCGTCCAGTACTGCACCGCCTTCATGATTATTTGTTTGATTCCATTGTTGAAGCTCTTGCGTCAATCCAACTCATTAAGAAAGAATTTGATTTTGCTGAGTTCTCTACCACGCAGGGTCTCCTTCTCCAGTGAGTGGTCTTTCTGGGGGTTTGGTGATGCCAAAGTAACTAAGGCGAAGTCTTCTAACGAGTATTCCAGTTGTATTTCTCCCAGGAGCAATCTACTTCATATTTTTGCTGCCGATAGTGCATTATGTATTTTTTGCCAATATAAAGTTTGAATGCATCAACTCTTCTATCTTTCCTTTTCACTAACCAGCTGCCATGTGCTATGTTCGGTCGGACATATCCTAGTCATCAAAGTGAGAGCTTTGCGGTTTCGAATTTTAAAGCAACCTTCAGTCATCGATTATTCCAGTTACCTTACTTCACTTTACTTTGCTTCATTGTCTCTGGAGACATTGACTGCTGATTCAAGTAGAAGGAAATAATTGAAGACTGCAATTTTCTCTCCATGTATCATTATATTTATTGGTCAATTTGGGAGGATTTTCATGTTCTTTCTATTCTGGCATAATCCACACTAAAATGATAGTCTTTAACCTTAATTGGGAATGCTTCATGTTCTCAATCTGAGTAAGCAATGTCTTGTCATTCATATATTATAAGTTGTTCATGAGTCTTTCTTCAATCTGATGTCATATCCTTAATATAGTTCATTTTCTCAGATAACTTGTTCAGTATGCAAACAGAATGTGTTACATGAAAGGTTACAACCTGGTGTACATTTATTCCTATCTTTGAACCATGCGGTACCTTCTTTTTTAAAATTCATTTTATTGGAGTTCTTCCAACTCTTATCACAATCCATCCATCCATCCATTGTGTCAAGCACATTTTTACATTTGTTGTCATCATCATTCTCAAACATTTTCTTTCTACTTGAGTCTTTGGTATCAGCTCCTCAGTTCCCCTCCCACTCCCACCCTTCCTCCCTCACCAACCTTTGATAGCTTATAAATTGTTATTACTTTTTCATGTATTACACTGGCCGATATCTCCCTTCACCCACTTTTCTGTTGTCCGTCCCCCAGGGAGGGGGCTATATATAGATCACTGTGATTGGTTTCTTCTTTCTACCCCACCTTCCCCTTTCCCTCCTGATATCACTCTTCTCATTATTGGTTCTGAAGGTATTATCCATCCTGGATTCCCTGTTTCCAGTTCCTATCTGTACCAGTGTACATCCTGTGGTCTAGCTGGATTTGTAAGGTAGAATTGGGATCATGATAGTGGGGCTGGGTGGGGAGGAAGCATCAAAGAACTAGAGGAAAGTTGTATGTTTCACCATTGCTATACTGCACCCTGACTGACTCATCTCCTCCCTACAACCCTCTTTGAGTCTCCACTCCACTCATTCACAATGATATGGTTTTTTGTTCTTTGATGCCTGATACCTGGTCCCTTCAACAGTTTGTGGTCACACAGTCATGCGGTACCTTCTTGTTCTGTACAGACAACTCTTTTCTGATCCATATATAGCTTCTGAGTAAGCACTATGAAATTCCCTGTCTTATAATATGATCTGTTTCTGCGTTTCTGCGTTACACACAGAAATTAAAAGTGACTCTCATTTGTTCTCTCAGAGCTCCCTTTACTGCTGTCACACGGCCTTGTCTCCATAAGAACAACTCCTTATGCAAGGCTTCTCTCCTGAGAATAAAGAGGTCTGAAGAGCTCTTGCCTCAAAGATACCCAGAATAGATTTCCAAGTTAACATGTATCCGTACATTTATTAAGTTCACAATTTGACCCATAAAGATACTGGATTCCTTCCAGGGTTACAGACATCATTGACACCGATGAAAGGATTGCTCTCACAGGCTCAGGCTCTTGAACAAAATATTAAGTAGAATGTGCACCTCTCGACTAGCCTCAGACTAAAGGTCTCATATAGAATAAGAACAGACTACTTAAGTGAATTCAGGTTCACATAAATGAATCATGGACTGCTTCAGCCATCAGTCAAACATCAGGTGTGAACCATAATATGGAATGATATTTCATTTTTTGATGTTTTACTGCTGACAGCTTTTCAGTCCCTTCTCATTTTACCGCACATCTGGACAATCTTAGAAAAAAATGCTGAATTTTCCCTCCCTTGGTGCCCGAACTAGAGTCAAACCAGACAAGCCCCTGTGTATACATGTAAGCACTCACTCTGGCCACACAATATTTCCCAATCACAGTAACGTGCTGGGCGTCTCCTTTACGTGCTCTCTCTCAAGCCATGTTGGAAACACTTGAGAAGCCTACTCTGCTGATCTTCAAAGAGGCTCAGTTATGTAAATACAAATAAACCTGTTCATGACTCCTTTGTGTGTGTGTGCATGTGTGTGAGTGTGTGTATGTGTGTGAGTGTGTGCATGTGTGTGCATGTTTGTGAGCGTGTGAGTGAGTTCTAATACCTGAACCAACCTTAGTCAAAAAGTCCATCTACCTCTGTAGGTGATGATAGTGATATTTATTTCACAATAAATTAAAATCTAGGTAAGTTTTATAAATGTAAAAGACTATACAACCTAGTGAAACTAAAATAAGAACAATTAGAAACAAGAAAATAAATTATAATTAAAACTTCAGACCCAGATAGCATCAGTGGTAAATTCTTCCAAACATTAAGACAAACAGTCAAAAGAACCTCTAAATCTTACAAAAACTCATCCTTTTTGAGAGTAGATCCCGAGGGGATGCATTCCAATTCATTAATGTGTTAGGTGGGTGATTTTATGTCAGTCAACTAGACCCTCCTGGTTGGGGTGGAGTCGAACTTGTCAATCAAGTGGTAGCTTGTGGACACCTCCTTGGGGGTTAGGCCTCTGGAAACTGCCCCTCTCTCTGCACTTCACCTTCCTCTGTGCTGGGACTCTGCATCTGCTACAGGCCTGGCCCATGTGGGCCACCTGACTCTGAGAGCTGTGGGTATCCTGCCATTCTACTGCCAGCCTTGGAGTCATGTGACTCTGCCCTCATCAGCCTATAATCGTCATGCTTCCTGATTTGCCTTTATGAATCATTTGCCTATAGCTCTATGAGTCTGCTGAGGGCCAGAGCTAGCTTGGACCTACCCATATACTTGAGTTGAACTAGCCTGGGGTGGTTTCTGGTTGTAAAGTTGCATTTTGTTATAAAGTTCTTTCTTATATAGAGATGAATGTCACTGTTTTGTTACTTTAGACAACCCATCCTAGCATGATTCACTTATTTTAGGAGACTAGCATATCTTCAAAATAAGACTAATATGAAGTATTCAAGAATGAAAAATCATAGTCTAGTATCTCCCGTTACTGTAAGAGCAAAAGTCCTAAACAATACTATAAGAGCAAAACAGTACAAAATGTGTACATACATTGTATGACTGCCTTTGCCATCAAGTCAATTTTGATGCATAACAACTCTATAAAAAGTTTCTATGGCTACAAATCTCATTCAAAAACAAAACTGTAAAAATAAAAAGACTTCTTGCCAATAAGAGATCACTAAATTTTGCTACAATATGCTCTTTTTTCTCTGCCATTTAATATATATGAAATCTTTCTCAATATTAATTTATCCTATGAATGACTAGGAGAAAAAATAAAGTACCCATTTGGGGAGTTTTTAATTAGTGATTCTCTATAACTTTTACATAAAGTGACTATAAAATAATTTAAACTCTTAAATGGTCTCTTTCAGCTTCTGAATTAATCATTTTCTAAATGAAAGCTTATTTAGGATACAAAAGAAACCCCACATCTCAAATATGATTTAAGGAAAACATATATTAAATCTTACTCAGGACAAAGGCAAGACAAAGACATATCGTCTGCATGAGGGAGACCATCAGCAGGAGACCATAATGGAGACAACGTTTACAGAGACCCAGTGGCTTAAACAGGACTTGGGGCAACAAAAAAACTGTCACTGAAGTATGGTTAGCAGCAGATCAACATGTCACTATTGCAGGTTGGATGACATTAAAAAGAATGGGACCATGTCTGGGATACATATATTATGCTAGACAGGCGAACTCACAAGATAGAGCCAGAGGTCTCCAACTAAGGCAATGAGAGCGTGACTCATGACTAATTTCTGTCTAGGTCACACCAAGGCAAGCCCGTAGGCAGGCTGCCCCTGCCAGGGCTGGTTAGGGTGTAGTAGTAATCCACTTTCTAATACACTCTGCCTGAAGGCAAGATGGTTCACATTCTAGCAGAGTCAGAAAGAAATCAATGGAGGCTTAATATAAGTGACGCCACTGAAAATGGATTTGGGGTTATAGTGTTATCTGCAGCCTTTGGCAAGCCTAGTACTCAGAATTGAAGTTCTAGTGCAGTGTAGAAAGAAACAGAGAAACTCAAGGAATGAAATTATGCAGTAAAATCGCATGTGTTTCTAACAGCATTCATACAGTTGAACTATCTGGGAATACTCTTATAGTGCCTGCTTCTCAGCTTGAACATTAAACATGTTTAGTCCTCTGACCAAATTCATGGCCATCACCATAGCTAACCAAGAGGGTAAATGATCACAGTACAATTTACACAAACTGGCATTAAATCATCTTTAGAGGAAATAAAGTCTTATATTGTAAAATCTTAATTGTAAAAAACAAACAAACAGCCAAAACCCTTAATTGTAGCCACCTTGTGTGTGTCTGTTTAGAGAGCACAAAGAGGAATAGGCCATCTAGGCAGCTACCCTTTCTCCTCCCTCATAGTGCACTGACTCTCCAAGGCGATCCTCATCCCTTTCAAATGCCTTCATTGAATCTACCGGGCAGGAGAAAGCTTTTCTGCAGGGAGAGCTTCCATTGCATATGAGAAATGTATTTGTGTATATTAGTGTCCGTAGAAACATTATTTTAAGCAAAAGATTATTATAAATAAAACAATATTATGAATCCTAACAATTGTAGTATATTATTCTAAATATATACTTCTGGTTAGCCATTGAATTGACTTAATGACACTGTCCTGGACTATAGGAAAAGGCAGTTAAGAAGATACTTCAATGGAGTAAGGTAAACAATCCCCAGTGTAACTTAACTATTTCAAAGAGTGTTCTACCCTTTTCTGACCTTAGTTGAAAATGGATTCTCAATTGTGGAAAATTGAAAATATTACTCTTTTTCATGTTTAAATTTTAATTTTCTTTTTTGAAATGTAATATATCTTCCTCTAATATTAAACACATTTTATTTTATCTATTCCTCTTCACATTCCCACATTTATTAGAATACTAGACCTGTCTGATCTTACTCTATTAAACACATTTCATCATTTTAAAATTTCTTCAGAATGCAGGTGCTCAAAATATTCAGTGACTCTTTTCACAATTCTTATATCAACACCAATGATTTCTCCTTTATTTCAAAGGCTTGAAATTCTTAACCAATTGACCTTATTTCTTTTATATTTTGAAAAGGCATTAAGTCTAAAGAATAAAAACAAACACAACAAAAACCCACCAAGAACAGAAGAAACTCATATATCCTATATATAAATTACTAAATTTTTAATATTTTTCTAATCTCTCACATTTATCATTTCCCTCTGTGGCTATAGAAATTAGGCCATATATAAATATTTCCCTGGGTGAATAAACTGTTTGGCCATCAGCAAAGAAGACAGAATCAAAGTGAGGCAATCTTAAAGCATGTGCTTAATACAAATCTTATATTTATATACATATATTATAAAGATAACTAAAATAAATATTCAAGAATTACATAGTAATATATTTTTATTTGTCTTCAAGAGTATTAAGTATTCTAAGATTTAAGGTGACATAGTTTTACTATAAAAAATAATTCTAACTTTGGGGACTGGGAGATAAATTCATTTAAATTATTTGAAATGCACTGTAGTGCAAGAGTTAGTATTGCTGATTCAGTGTGCTAAGTACAGCCAACAATCGATGCAAGTGGGAAACAAGTCGAGCTTGTACTGTGATTTGATATATTCCAATACTGTTTCCCTTAAGTCGTAGGCCCTTAGGCACCCCATAAACTGAAACACATAATCAGCTTTCAGTATGTATTTACCTTCATTAATCATAAACTATGTGTAAATTCCAACTTTGCAAAGTGAGATCCTTTGTTGCTAGTTCTTGTTAACGATTGCTGTCATTGTATCCTCCTTTGGGTTTAACATTTTCAGCAAGTATCGAGCACAGATGGTAGAAAGCTCTTGCCGGGATGTAATCCTCAAACGTGTACATGCTGTATTCAAAACATGTGATAAAAGGAAATGCAGAATTATTCCCTAACTTAGACAATTAATCAAAATGTTATATAATGTAGCTTTGGTGGGACAATTGGGTAAGCATTTGACTGCTAACTAAAAGGTCAGCAGTTCAATTCCACAGCCAGTCTAAAGAGAATGACGAGGATATTATTAGTTGTGGTCTCAGAAACCCCGTATAAGGGATTATGAGGGAGCATCAGCTAGATGGTAGTGTATGGATGTATATGCATAGTCCAATCCATTAATCCAATCATCATTGGCCCCCTACAGGTGATGTTGTTTTGTTGTTACATCTTGTCAAGTTGGTTTTCACTCATAGTGACCCTGTGAACCCCGAGTGAGACACTGTTCAGTCCTGTGCCATCCTCACCTTTGTTACATGTGAAGCCATTGTTGCAGGACAGCATGGATGGGAGAGATCTGTAACCTTCAGCTCATCTCAGCCCCAAGAGTTACAGGAAGGAACCACATTATCTGAATTGATTATATTATATTATACCAGGATCTAGGTTTCAATAGAGAGATCTGGTTAAAAATACCTGGCAGAATATGGCTAACTAACCAAACCTCCAACATGGGCAGAGGCTGGTAGGGCACACACGTGAGCCTGAAGAAATCGGAATCCTGGAAGCTGAAAGCGATAAAGAACTAGGTGTCCCAATTCAAGAAGCGCTCAAACTTTTGGTAAGAGACTTTAGGCTTTATTTCAATTGGCTAAAAAGGCCCTGGTGGTGTACTGGTTACTCAGTGGGTTGTGATCCTTAAGGTCAGTGATGTGAAACCAGCAGCAGCTCTGTGAGAGAAAGACAAGGCTATCTCCTCCGGTAAACAAGTACAGTCTCAGAGAATCCTAAGGGCCTTTCTACCCTGTTCCATAAGGTTGCTTTGAGTCTAGATGGGAGTGCGTATTTTTAAAGAAGCAGGACAAGGACTCAAAGGTTTAGGCAGCACCATGTTTGGTATAAGGACTTGGGGAGCAATTTCTATTGTGCAGATTCCTCTGCTTTATGAGCATATTTACTGCTTATAGATTCATACTGTTTGTTAACACCTGGTGATGATAAGTCAAATTTCACTATTTAGTCTTGTAGGTATATTAGAGCTTCAATTCTGAGCAAACCTATTTTGGAATACTATACTTTACCTGGGAACCTTAAATCCATTTTTGAGTTTTCACATACAGTAAGCCTCCATTGAATTATTTCTGACCATCACGCAGAGGGCATATGAAAGTGGATTGCTACCACTCCTCTACTCGGGCCAGGGAGAGGTGGGCACCAGTACTGGAACATTCGTAATGTGCAGTCATGTACATATCCCATTTATGCTCCATTTTCCATGTTTGCAGTCTTGCCTGGGACTATGATACATGATACTATGATATGTATTGCCAATCATGATACTGTGATAGCTTCACTTTTTTTCTTCCCCATGTGCTATTTATATTTAAGCTAGTGATGAGGAAAATTGGAGAATTCCATCAAGGACTTCACTTGGAAATTGATCAAGCATGCAACCAAGATGCATGGATAATTATTGGTGATTGGAATGCAAATATTGCAAGCAAAGAGAATGGAACATTAATTAGAAAATATGGACTTGGTAGTAAAAATGAAGCTAGAGATCACATGAGAGAAATGTGTTCATAACAAATAACAAATTTCAACAACACAAATGGTGACTATACACATGGCCTTCTCCAGATGGAATACACAGAAATCAAATCGACTGTATCTGTGGAAAGAGAACTTGGAGCAGCTCAATATCTGAGTGATACCCAAGGCAGAGGCTCACTGTGGAACAGACCATCAATCACTCATATGTGAGTTCAGGATGAAGCCGATACAATTAAAACAAATCCACCAGAACTAAAAGATGACCCTGAGTCTATTCCACCTGGATTTGAGGACATCTCAACAAGAGATTTGATGCTTTGGGCATTTATGTCAGAAGACCTGATGAACTGTGGGAGGACATTGAGAATATCATTCATGAAGAAAGCAAAAGATCATTAAAATACAAAAAAGAAAGAAGAGATCAAAAAGGATAAGAGAACAGATTCTGAAACTTGATCGTAACCATAGAATAGTTAAAGCAAATGGAAGAAACAGTGAAGTCTAAGAGTTGAATAGAATATTTCAAAGGGTATCTTGAGAAGACAAAGCCACATTTTATAATGAGATCTGCAGACAGAAAAGCAAAAAGGAAGAATATGCTCAGAATATGTTAATTGTAAGAATTCAAGAACATATTCAACCTCGAGTTGGAATGTTGGAAGATTCTATGGGGGAAAATATTGAATGATATAGGAAGTATCTAAAGAAGATGGACTGAATACACAGAGTCACTGGACCAACAAGAACTCACCGATATTCCATCATTTCAGGGAGTGGCATATGAGCAAAACTCACGATACTTAAAGAAGAAGTTCAAGCTGCCTGGAAGGCATTATCCAAAGACAAGGCTTCAGGGATTGACAGAATACTAAATGAAATGATTCAACAAATGATGAAATATTGGAAACACTGATTGGTCTATGCCAGGAAATTTGAAAAACAGCTATTTGACAACTGACCAGAAGAGATTGTATCTGTGCCCAATTCAAAGAAAGGTGATTCAAGAGAATGTTCAAACTGTAGAACTGTTATTAATATCACATGTCAGTAAAATTTTCTGCAGATCATACAGCAATGGTTTTAGCTGTGCATTGACAAGGAGCTGCCAGAGATTCAGACTGGATTCAGAAGGGGACATGGAACATGGAATATCATTGCTGATGTCAGATGAGTCTTGGCTAAAAGCAGAGAATAACAGAAAGAAGTATATTTGTTTTACAGACTATACCAAGGTGTTTTCCTGTGTTTATCATAACAAACTTGCATAACTGTGAGAATTTGAATTCCAGAACACTTCATTGTGTTCATGCAGAACTTGTGTATGGATCAAAGAGTCATGCAAACAGAACATGGTTGTGCAAACATGACAAGGTTCTGTTTAAAACCACAAGAAATAGAAAAAAAACACTTTACAGTTGTTCTATCATGTTTGGCTAATAGAACTAAGCTGCATCCTGTCATTATTTTTAAAAGAAAGACCTTGCCTAAAAAGATCAATTTCCCACCAAGAATTACTGTGTGTGCACATGTTAAAGGCTGGATGGATGGAGACGGGACAAAAAAAATGGCTGGAAGAAATTTAGAACCAACGACCAAGAGCAGCCTTAAAGAAAAAGCCATCGTTACTTGTTTGGGATATGTTCAGAGCCCACCAATCAAATGACATAAAAAAAATTGGCAAAATCTAGTAAAGTTACTTTAGCCATTATTCCAGGTGGGCTTACATCTGTACTGCAGCCTCTGCATGTATCTTTGAATAAGCCTTTTAAAGACCGTGTGTAAAGGATGTGCATGATTGGATGTCATCTGGTCAAGCCCAACTAACAAAAGGAGGGAATCTCATGAAGTCTGACATAGCGTTAATAGCAAAGTGGGTTCGAGATGCATGGGAAGACATTCCAGAAGACATGGTGCGACGTGCCTTCCAGAAATGTAGTATTAGTAATGCTATGGATGGCAGTGAAGACTGTGCTTTGTATGAAAATGACAGCAGTGATGGTGATGATGGCAATTTCAGTGAGGACAGCGACTATGATGGCCTCACACCAACTGAATCTCCTCATTGGGATATAGATGATGATGATGAATCAATTTTGAAGGATTTTAACTCTTTACATATTAGCTTGGTTGCTGATTGAGCTGAGCTCAGGGAATAGTTCTCTTAAGGTATCATTGTTGATACCTTATTGTTTTTGTTTAACCTATTTTCCACTTACTGTGCTGGTTTACTAATGTTAAATGACTTGTCCTTTTATTTATTTTTTTATTTAAAATAAATATTTAAAGACATTACCCCACTGATGTCTCAATTTTTAGCAATCTTATTTTCACTTGTTTTGATTATTGAAACTCACCAATAGTGTCTGCATTTTCCACCCTAGGCTTATACTCGAGTCAATCAGTTTTTCTGGTTTCCCAGGTAATAATTAGGTGCCTCAGTTTATACTTGGATGGGCTTATATTTGAGTATACATGGTACTTATGAGAAAGCAGAGTAGAGAAAAGGGTGGGGCAGAATTAGTGATGCCTCAAGAGACTACTTGGATGCGATGCACAAAGGGCCCCAGCTAACCTGGGAACCTCCTCGAATGGAGAACCGGGTCTTTCATACTGTTCACGGTGGGCCTTCCATCCCTGACCAGCTTTCCAGCATGTACTCTGCCATTGACCGGCTTTTTGTAGACTCCCTCCTTTCCAAGTAGGTGTTCCTCTCTACCCCAGAATTTGTTTGTCCTTGTCGCTTAGCTCTCAAAAACAAGGGTCAATCCAGCCATTGTTAGTACCCTATGAACAACCTGTCTTTCCCACCCACACCCTTCAAAGACTTTGTCTTTTCCATTGATTAAAAATTGCGTCTTATCTGCCTTCACCTTTATTTTCATTGGAGAGGCAGGGGAAAGTGTGCCTCAACCTACCTTTTGTGTTACAGTTCCGTCTACTCTAAATCCTTAACCCTTTGCCTGATTCTGTCTAGCAGAAACACGGGGGCTTTATGTATTAGGGTACTGCTATTAGGGACCAAGTTCGTGGGTTTCTTCCAAACAAACCATGTTTAAGCATGTCTCTGTGATCAGTAGGTGACAGCAGACAAATTCTGTCTGTAATACATTTGTCTTAGTCTAACTAACCTTCTTTGAAGATGCCTTCAAAGAAAAGGCGATCACAGTGGCTTCCCCTGAGACTACTTAGGAAGTTCAGCAGGTTATGACAACTCTGTCCTTTGGATTCCTCAATTGATTTTCTCAAAGGACAAAGGAATACCATGGGAATTATTGTAAGGAAGTTTTATCATTAATGAAACCTGGATTGTAAGAAAATGAAAATTTCTCTGAGTAATACATGGCAAAAATCTGGAGTTATAAAACCAAACAGGGAGAATACACTTAATATTTATCAAGCTGAAAGAATTGGGGAAAATGCAAGCCTCATGTTTCAATAATGAAGGATTTTATGTGAAAAAAAAATCATGTAGGAAGCATCAACAAAGATGAAAGGAATATACCGAGTTATTATATCCAAACAATTAGTGTGTGTTCGACTATTTCAGGAGATAGTGCTTAATCAAGAAGGAATGGCACTGAAAGAAGTGCAAGCCACTCTAAAGGCATTGACAAAATCCAAGGCTGTAGGAATCGCATGGTTTACAGTTGAAATGTTAAAAACCATAAATGCATTGCCTGAAGCGCTCACACATCTATGTCAGAAAAGTAGTGAAAATGAGACTCTCAGAAGGAGAGAAGGGGAAAAATTAGAGAAGGAAATTTTATGAGATTAATATATATATATATATATTCCGTTACTGAAGGCCTCCCTAGTGCTTGGATGGTGTAAATGGTCCAAGTGAAGTGGTGGTTCTTCTGATTGCTTTATCTGGGTCTGGCAAGGAGGTGTGGCCGGCCAAGTAGAACTGTGTCCATTGTAGATTTCTCTACTTCCTTTCCCATTTCAGAATCAGAATCTGACAAAGCAAATGAGTCACTATAATTCAGAATTTTCCCTGAATTTCTTCTTCTCATGAGCTTGCATGTCATCCCTACAATGTACTTATTGACTCTCTTTGGTAGCATGCTGGAAAACTATATTGTTGTGCAGTTTGCTAGCTAGATTATTGTGATTATACAATATGGTTTCACATTTGACAAACATTGCTTGACTGGATAAGAAGTTGGAATAAACAGAGACTGGTTTATAAATCCAGCTAAAATTCAATGCTCAGCCCAGCTGTGAATATTCTGGGAAGTAACAGAGGGGCTGGAATGGAGCCTGGTGATGTAATAAGTTACATATTGGCCTTCTCACTGCAAGGTCTGAAGTTCAAAACTCCTACCCGCCCCCACCCCAAGGGAGAAAGATTTTCTACAGTTTTAGACACACATAGATGTAGTTGTATTCTGTCCTGTAGGGTCTCTGTAAGTCAGAATCCATGTGATGGCGGTGGTTTTGCATTGGTTTGGTTTACAAAGACACATTCTTGAAACCGTGCAAAGAAAATTACCTAACAAAAACCCCTTAAAAATCAAGACAGTCAGAGACTAGCAGAATTGTTCAAGTTTGCCAAAATTATATTATGTATTTTTCCCTTATCAATTTCATAGTACCATTGTCTCACTGATAATTTCTTGGATTATCTCTCTACATAAACCTATGTGAACGTGCATCCATAAATTGGGCTCTGTTTATTAGAATAACTACAAGGAACAGAGGTAGACCAATGGTTACAAAGACTAAAAACATATTAATCTACCATATTCCTCATTTTAGGAAATGCTTACATTTTGTTATGCTCATTTTGGAACTATTAATCCAAAAGAAAACAAGAAATCAGAATATAAATATATGCATAAAACAGAGAAAATAACTAGTAAAGTTGTACCTATCCCCTAAAGTAATATAATTTAATTACATTAAATATAAGCCAATTAAATATTGAATAATACTAAAAATACAGTAATGAATGTATTTCAATGAATACTACTAAATATTACAATAAAATTATACTTAATTTGAATTCAGAAAAACAAAGATCTATGTACTTCCTAAGAGACACCTATATGCAAAAAAAGAGTATGTAAGGTTGAGAAACAGAATTGAAATAAATGAATGAAACAAGGTGTTCCATGTATATTCTAAAATCCAAAAAGTTTAGGCAATCAAGAGGTAGAAAGTCAAAGGAAATTTTTTTATTTCTTTCACTCTTTTTCTAACCTGTGTCTATGAAGAACATTTGCACAAGGGATTGAAGGATGAAACCGCAGAAGACTGGACCTGAAGTATAGATATTGAATTTTTGAAATTATTAATTAAACAACCAGCCTAATAGTCATTAAATGCAGCAGAGGGGATCCTCTTGAGTGAAGAGTCTCCAAAGAATCCATTAACATGTCCCATGACAATGATTGTCAAGGTCAAACCTGGATACACTGACCATCTTATAGTACCAATCATTCTTTCTCTCCTCCATCTTATCGCATGTACATGTTTCTTAGTTTTAAAAATGCATGAAACATATGGTGATTTTTTTCAAGCTGTTTCTAAAAGTAATTATCAAGGCAATTATTTCAAGACTAAGAAAGAATAGAACAGACATAAGTGGAAATAGTAAAACAATATTAATTGTATTTTATACCAAATATGCAGGTGGAATGAAAAGGTAACTTGTGGATGTTATTAATCTTCAAATTTCATTATCATATTACCTATGTGAAGCAGGTTTGAAAGTTTGACCTCTGTGCTGCATGTATATTTTTACCCTGCTTATGCAAGCTGGTTTGGACTGCAGAGAGTGCAGAGTGTTTGCTAACTCAGAGCAAGCGGGAGTGCTGATTGTAGGAGGGCAACTGAAGGTACAAATCATCCATTCTCAGAATTGGTATTCCTATCACACTCAGCCAGGATTACTGTTTACAAATGAAATTAATTGAATTTAACATATGAGGTCAATTCTAAATTCTAAGAAATTAATAAACATAAATTAAGTATATAAGTTACAAAAATAAGTGTCCTATAATTCAAAACACCTATAAATTGTGACTATCCTGACAATGAGAAAAACTGCTATTTGCTTGCTCAGCTTTTACTGATCACTAAAGCATGAGAGCTTAAAGGGATTGCATTGTTTTAGATGAATAATTATTGTACTCCTTGATCTTTTGCAATTTAGAGTTTCACAAAATTTAATTATTTTTATAATTTTAATGTTTCATTTATTTTATCTATGTCTGCATTTCCTGGATTGTGAAAATGAAGTGAAATCATTAGGTTATTCTAAGCAGATCCTAGCCTGAAGGCAAGCAGCAATCATGAGCAATCTAATAATAAAGTTAGTATTTAAGAGGTTAGTTTTCTAGGAAATTTTGCAGACCTAAGATATTTAGAGAGTTTTAATAAGTAGCCAAACTTTCGGGTACTTATAAAATTTGTAGAATGTTGAGAGTTTTCTGTAGCCATCGATAACCCATAGTTACCCGTGATCTTATTGAATTGGACAGTGGTGGACTCAGAGCAGAATTTCCCACACTGTGGTCCACAGAACACAAGTTCTCTAGCACATCTACAGATAGCTCTCTCACACACATGGGTACAAGAGTGAATTCTATCAAAAATAATTTTGTGTCTTTGAGGGAATTGAACTTTTCCTTTACTATAGTTCTTTTCCTCAGACATTATTTTGCTCAATGACTTGTTATTCTCCAAATATATGATATCTATGCAATATTTTCTAAATTTATTTGACTACATAAGCTTATTTATAAAACATCATGATGGACTAGCATTTAGTGGAATATGATTGGGTAATATCTTCTGAAGGGTATGGTATTAACATAACTAAGAAAAGATTATATTTCTATTGCAGTCATGCTTCACAAAAAAAGAAAACGACATTTTTCTTTTGAGATATGTAATGTGTTCAGATATATGCAACCTAGGAAAGCAACTAAATGTGTAATTTTAATGCCTGATTGATAATGTATATGCCCCAGATGCTCTCTAAGTTTCCTGTTGTTATTGTCTGGGCAGATTTAATTCCCACAACAATATTACTGACAAGATAGTGCTCTCACATAATTTACATAAGCTTAAACTGAGGATCAATTAATATATATTGCAAAACTGGGCAGCAACTGGATCAATCTGACAGCCATACACAAAAACAACAAAATCATGTTTGCTGACCCATGTTGTTTATCACTATGCTATATTGTCATGTTCCATGCAACATGTTATTTTTAGGAGCTTATTGTTTAACGGTCTCAGCCTTCCTGACTCTGGTACAGAGGAAAGTCACTAAATAATCTGAAGGACATCTCAATTATAAAGCTAAGAAAGAAGCATTCCAACTCACTTAAATTTGAGACCTAAGGATTGTTGTTTAAAAATTGCTCATGAAACACATGTCCTTTTTAAAAGAACGAGACGGCTTCTGGGAAAAAAATGATCACATTGGCTAACTAGGTAAGCTTTTTAGAACTGTTTTCCTAAAAATGTTAGTTAAGTATGGACTCTTCCAAGTTACACTGACAAGCAGAACAATAATAGATAATGATAGATACTTGGTTATTAATGCCTAATGGTATCACGTATTTAAATTCTATATTAATCTTTAAATCTTACAATTTTCTAGGGCATGCAGTAACTTTTCTTATACTTATTTTGTTAATCAACCAATGTATATAATGGAATACCAGACACCGTCTTCTTAAAGAACACTTATTTGAGTCGTATATGTAAATAATCATGGGCAGACGTAAAAGTTGATTAAAAACCAATACTTAACACAAGACACATCAAAGTGACTCAAAGAATATTACTATTTAGAAATAACTTTTGATCTATGGTAATTCATATAAAATTCATTATATTTATACTTAGTTAATAAAAATTACTACTAAATATATATATTATTTTGTTCATTAGCTACATATTATAACTAGTATTACTATACTATAAATATTAAGTTGAAAATAAATGCAGAAACTCCATGGAATTGTTGAAAATAATTAAAATTTTTAAGATAGTTAACAAATCAAATGTTGAAGTTTTTTAATAGAAAATTGTAACAAAAGATTGAGAGAAAAATACTAATGGTTTTGACACTGAGATCATGAGAAGGGCAGAGCTGCACCCCCACATGTCCCATCGCAAATATTTACAGCTTGCAGAACTTGGGGCAAGAGCATCTGAAACCAGCAGGCACTCTGCGGGAGGAGCAGGAGTCTGTCTGTCTACTCCTGAACAGTCTCTGAAGCCACAGGGCAGAGCCACCCTCCCTACAGGGTCACTCTCAGTCTGAATTGACTCAACAGCAGTCAGTTTGTGTCATTTGTTTCATTTTTCAGAAATGATGCTCTTACTCATGCAAATACATTTTGTCTAGATTCATCATTTCTCTTTGTCACCTTTGGGATCAAGGCAGTATAGAAAATACATTTAATGAATTGTTTGATATTGAGTTAAAATACATTATTTAAATATCCTTTCACATGCTTTTTAAAAAAATGGGGATATGAACTTGACCCATGAAAATCAATCTAAGCCAGCTGGAAATTAAGTTTTATCTTTATTATTTTACTGTTTATAGCATAGGTTTGTGATTTGGGATGTAAAGTAATAATTCTAAGACTATATATTTCTGTATGAACTGCATAGTTTGAGCAATTGGTCATCTGAAAGAAGTTTTTTCTCTTGATCTCCTTAAATATAATGTATTAGTAAGAATTCAACATTTTTTTCATTTTACCTGCAAAAAATGACAATGATGTGCCTATGCTAATTGATGTGTGTCAAACAATTTGATAATTCACTAACTAAATTAATAATATATTTTAAACTACTCCTCAAAGCAACTGTATTTGAATCATTGATTACAATAGTTTCCATTTGAATAATCATAAATTATTGATGATAATTTAAAAGAATGAAACATACAACCTAAATTCCACTTGAACAGAAGAAGTTAACAATGGCTATGGGGATGCTGAAATTTGACAGATGTCTTTAATGAGAGCTCTTAATTTCTCTATCCTTTAGTGAAATTAATTGTCAATACAGAACACAAAGATGCACAATTTGATAAAAATAGGTTAAAAGTCTTCTGATAGAAGGACAGATTATTTTCAGTGACTTAAGGTACAAATTAGATCTTACATCTTGACCCTTCTTAATACTCAACTTCATGAAGATACAAGTGCTGAAGAAAGCAGAGGATGTCTGACTGACTATCGATCTGAATAGTGTCTGTGATCTTAAAGGCTTGTATTTAAAAGAGCAGCCATCTAAGAAAGAAGCAAACTAAGTCTACACCAAAGAAGCATACCAGTTTTTGTGATCCAAATATTACAATTACAAAATTCAAATATGGTGAAGAAAACTTTCAGAGCTACAATGATGAGCACCCAATTTGGAGAAGGCTGTGGAGAACAGTGGGAGCCAAACCCACCTGCAGACGTCTAGTCAGCTCAAGCCGCTGACAGGTCTGCTGTAGCCAATGACAAGAGTCCTGAACAGCCTCACAATCACGCAGTGACCACTGTAATCTGAATTATACTGCATCAAACTTGGTACCAGGCCAGTTGTCCTCCCTATAGACCTGGCCTGAATCAGTACTGAGGGCAATTATCTCGTAGAGGTCCCATGACAGAAATTTCTTCCTTGGCTTTTTGAACATTGATGAGGATCTTCTCCCTCTTATGTATCATTTGTAATTTTGCCTTTGGACTAATCTGATCTCATCCTTACAGCCTTAGTGCAATTTGTCTTACACTCTTTTTGTTGGGTTTCCCAGTTGGGAAGCACAGGAAGAATGAATGTATGATGATAACAGCTGATATAAGGTGTTGTAGGGGATCCAAGCGTTGGGTAAAGGGGAAGGGGAGGCGAGGGGGATTTGAGGCGTGAACAGTGAGGGCGGGAGGCGGGGAGGGGGCACTAGAACCGATGATGATTGCACAGCGATTGAAAGCGATATGACCAAGGGAGTGAGGGGGCGGGGAGGCTCTACAATAGATGTGGGGACTGTACAATTCCCTTTGATGTGATTGAATGATTAAACTGTTCAGTTGTATGATATGTGAATTATGTGCCAATAACTCTGTTGGGAAATAAAAAAACTAGATTTATTGTGATTTATTTATATTTAGAAGCAACTGGGAAAATTTTAAAGGAAGTTACCAAATTTTCTCTAATACCTAAAAATTAAAAATTATATTCACTAGAGTGTCACATCTACTCATATATTAAGGGTATATTCAGAGTCTATGACATACCAAGCCCCAGAGGTATATGGAATCAAGTCTAGTTGGTGTTATGGAATAATTGGGTCAGGTAGCAGCTCTCTGGAGTGCCAATGTTGTATTTAAGACCTGAATCTCTGAATCACTAAAAGAAAGGAGACAAGAACAGTGTGTCTCAGGCATGGAGGACATAAACTGAAAAGCGCTTGGGTGGACACTAGTTTAGCTCATGGGAATGTGGAATAGAAAAAATGAAACAAACTGTTGGGTAAACTGTAGAGATGTGGAAGGAGAATCAGGCAGAGACAAATCATATATGGCCCTTTACACTATAGTATGCATGGAAGAATAATATAGATGAAAAGTAATTTGTATTTTTAAAAATTAATGTTGTTGATGTGTGAAAAACAGCTCCTAGGCATTAAGAATGGAAATGAAGATTTAAGTCAGGAAATCTCCACCCCCAGTGTTCAGTTGAAAATCTATTTGGTTAAAGAAGTTGGCAGTGAGTTAAAATGAAATAGTTCAGAACTGACTCTGTGGCACCTGATGACAACAACCTCATATCCCCACCACACCACAGCAAATGGTGTGCTGGGTTTTGCATTGGTCTGCTAACCTCAAGATCAGCAGTTCAAGACCACCAGCTACTCTGTGGGAGAAGGACAGTCTTTCTACTCCCCTACATAATCACAGTCCCAAAAACCCACTGGGGCTGATTTAACATGCCCTATGGGTTACTAAAGGAAACCTGTGGTGTAGTGGTTACATGTTGGGCTACAATTCACATGGTCAGCAGTTCAAAACCACCAGCAGCTCCTGGGTAAAATTGGGCTATTTCCTCCTGTAAACAGGTACAGTTTAGGAAGCCCACCAGGGGTCGCTATAAGTCAGCATTGAGTCCAGGATGAAGCTCTGTAGTTTCATAATAGAAAAAAGTGACTCTTACCTGCAAGAAATTACTTTTCGTTAGGAGGCAGTCTTAGCTCCCGTTGGAATCAGCAGTTTTTCTCTAATTGGACTCAGGCTGTGCTTCTGGTGTCTGCAGCAAACTGTTATCTCATTCAATGTGAGTGGTACCAGCATTATCTTACTGTTGACTTTTCACATTATTCTTCTTTTGTTCTGTAAATAGATTGCCAGTACCAACTAGGAAAAATAGATATTGGTGTAAACATACATATGTTGAACACTAAATTACTTATTAAAAGCACATACCTTAGTGTTGCTGTCTATAGAAATTTGCATGCTGTACAAGCAAATAGACTGAGTGTCTGTGTATAAGCGCGCTGTTCTTCCCCGGGACTTAGTTCACCTCTATGAGCAGCGTCACTTCCGTCGTTCCATTAACAACTTGAGGGACATTTAGGCCAGCTCCAACTTTTCTCCCCAGTGCATTCTTCCTAAAACTTAGGAAAGACCATTGGCTTTTCCCTCTGCTGCTTTGCTTGTCCAAAGTCAACAATGATTTTACTTTTTCTAAGTCAGAGCTCTGTCTACAGATTTTATTTCATTTAAATAACACCAGCATCTATAACAGGAATTCAGTCCATCCTCTTTCAAGTATGTGCTTCACTTGGTTTCCATGATTTCAAACTGCCCACATTTTCCTAATTGCTCATAAAACCTTGCCTCCCTCTGCCTTCTTTGTTGGTTTCTCTTCGTTTCCCAAACCTGGCACGCTGTGGTCCTTGGCGTTCTTGTCTGTTTGTCCACACTCTTCCAGGGATCTTTCCATGTCTGTGCCTTTTAAATGACTTTTCATAAGATGCCTGACAACACCCAAGTTTATATCTTGCTCTTATACTTTTCCTCCAACTCCATCGAACTGGCTACTCAACAGCCACTTTGGGCTATATTGTGTAGATCAATATCTCGATAAGTATATCACTTATAGATCTTTTCAGCAGTCAGGTGCTGATCACAGAGGCACGTTTTCATGTGTTTAGTTTGGAATAAGCCCATGCGTGTATGAACAAGAACCCTAGTCCCAGTGCCTTTTGCCTACCCATGTGTTCCCTCCTTTCTTCTTGAAAACTTCATTGCGATTTGCCTGAAAGGACTAATTTGGCATGTTGTTTGGTGTGCATTTTCTTTGGTTCTGCTTTGAACAGAAATCTCCCTTCATTCATAGTGACTAATTGCTCAAATAAACTCTTGATACCTAAATTTGTGTGTGCTTATTTGGACAGGATGACAGTGTTTTATAGATTTCTATTTATTTTGATTTAGTGATTCACAGTGAGAAGTTTCTCATATCTCTACATATTCTTTATAGCCATGTTTCTATGATTATTCCTATTCATATGTAATATAGTTTGTTATTTGTTTAACTTTTCACTTGTGGTAGTTAAGTTTTAAGGCAACGTGTACCTGGTGGCACAGTGGGAACACACTGGGCTGCGGTGTGTGCTGGTCAATTGTTGGAACCCATCAGCGACTCATGGGAAAGAGACTGGGCTTTCTATTTCTGTAAAGACCGACCATCCCAGAGCACAGAAGCAGCTTTACCTTGCCCATTAGAGTCGGTAGAAGTTGATATTCACTCGACGGCAGGGCGTTTGGTTTTAGTTGAGTTTGTACCTGGAGGACAGTGAAGTCTAATCTACCAATTAGGTCACAGGTTGATGGTACCTCCTTAGGGGTGTGGTTTTTTTTCCTTTAAGATCATTTTTTTGGGGGCTTTTATAGCTCTTATGACAGTCCATATATCAATTGTATCAAGCACATTTGTACATATGTTGCCATCGTCTCTTTCTAAACATTTACTTTCTATTTGAGCCCTTGGTATCAGCTCCTCTTTTTCCCTCCTTCCCCCACCATGGTTTGTGGCTTTTTTAAAGCAAGACAGTAGAGCCTCCCTCTCTTGTGCTTTTCCCTTTTTGGCTTACTTGGATTCTGTGCCAGCCTCCAGATGTAATGCCATGTGAGTGACCAGTGCATGGAATTGTCAAGGCCCTTCCGTGTTCTCACCAACGTCGGATCCATGAACTCTGTTCCCACCATCCTGCGCTACCTCTGCTTTCCAGCTTACCTTTCTGTTCCTGGACCTGCAGCAACCTGACTACAGCTAGCATTGGACAGATGGACTTTATTTGCACTGCACTTGATTTAAAATTGTTTCTTGATAAAAAATGTATTTTTTATAAATATCACTGGTTTTGTAATACACCACTCTTAAGAAGTTTCCAAGTTTCCATGAAAACAAATACTGTTAGGGACTATATGGTTATGGACATTGTTGTACATGTATGACTGCATCTCTCTGTCCATGGCTGTAGCCTCAAGTCTTTATGTTATGAAAGAACCAAAGGGCAATGTATTTTACCCAGAGTAATAGATAAACTTTAAAGTGATAAATATAAATCAATTAAAAAGAAATGTAATTGTCAGATGAAGAACTCCCATTTCTCTACCAGATTGATGTAGTAACAATGTTATCATTCAAAGACACCTTCAAACTTATGTGGAGTCATAATTTCCAGTGTACCAATGTTCTAGACTAGAAATACCCGAGGTTCAAGCATATATTATAAAGAGCTCTTTATTAAGCCTTATGCCCGTCAAAAGCAAATCATCCTCATAAGGGAGACCATCATCAGGAGGCCAAGATGAAGTCCAATGAATTTATGGCCATGGGGTTAATTGTAAAGGATGGACATGATCACAAATCAAGATTAGTGGCAGATAATCCATCACTATGACAGATGGGACAAGAAGAGGGAGAATGATAATGATTGGCATATATAAAAAAATAAGATTTTGAGAAGTTTACAGGATTTATTCTAGGGCTTCAGCGTCTGGGAAAATGGTGATCAGGATATGACTCATGAGCATGTGATCTTCAGTCATACCCAACAATTCCATGACTTTTATTGGACAAGTGGAGATCTTGAGCAAATAATTAAGGGCACGCTCGGACAAATTCCTTGACTGTGCAAACCAGGCTGCTTCTCCTCCGCTGGCCCAGCCCTGCAAACTACTTTAAAGTGCAAGCACTCTATGCATGAGGGGACAGCTTCCGGGTTGCTGGTTAATGATCAGAATATATTTAAATGTATTTTGAACATTAGTCAAGACTCAAAATGGACTTATGGCTTCCACAGTAAACCACAGCCTTCCACACACGAAGAATTTGTGCTCTAATAGACAATAAATGTCCCAATCATTTTATTAAAATGTCTAAGACAGACATGCAGTATTCAGAATGCAGAATGTACAGGAGAAGTCCATTCTCCTTGCCATGTGGCCCCTTCTATTATCTCTTTCTTATTATATATGAGAGTTAAGTTCTGAGCACCAAGTTTGCAGAAGGCTACAGTTTACAGTGGAAGGCCTGAATCCATTTCTGAATGACCACATAAATTAAGCCTCCATTGAAATATTTTTGACCATTTAACTGGGCAATAAGTTTTGGCCTCGGGCACAGTGCATTAGAAAGTAAATTACTACCACTCTCCTAGCCAGTCCAGGGAGTTCCAATTTAACACATAAGAACTTGCCTGAGTGTTTCCTTAACAGAAATCCAGCCCTGCTGGTAAAGTGGTTGCTTGTTGTTAACTGCAAAGCCATCAGTTCAAAATTACAAGGTGTGTCTCAGGAGAATGCTCAGACTTTCTACTCTGATACAGAGGTGCATTCTCTGAACCTCACTGGGGTAGTCCTACCCTGTCTTACAGGGTCGCTCACTGTGAATCAGCTTTGACTTGATGACAGTGAGTTGACGTTCTTTTGAGAATAGCATGGTCATAAATTACATCCTGACTGTCATGATTAGAGAAACACTGATCTAATCTTACAGTATGTTAAAAAAATCAATATATGTGTTTCAATCACTGTCCCGTTTGTGATGCTACCATCTGTGATGCATAGATCTGCCACCAATCATGCTTTTGCGACAGCTTCTTTTGGCTACAATGTCCTATTTAAGTGACTGTGTCTCTGTCAACTTTGCATGCTGTGATGGATATAGATTGCATCCATTAGACAATCCTGGATAATAGTAGGGGCAGAGCTCACGCTATAAATTACATCGCAGCCTGATACCACCTCCTTGGTGTCATAAACCTTTTAGTATCTAAGGATGAGAGGACCCTTTCCCTTCTGCCAGAGCTGGATCTTGCATCTGATTCTGTTATCTTCTATTGCATCACTTGCTGATCCCAGGAACCGTCAGCTGACTACCAACTATGGATTCATTCCTCCTAAATCAGACATCTGCATCCACTAGCCTGTGCCCACTGTTATTGCTGCTTCTTCATCCCGCTTCCTGTTCATCAGCTTCCAAGGGCCTGAAGAAACCTGACTAGAACTGGACTTCTTGCTGTCATTAGATACCGTGGAGTCTGTGCCTACCGATAGTGACCTTATACACAACACAACGAAACACCTCCTGATCTTGCACCTTCCTCTGAACTGTTCCTATGGATGAGTCCATTGTTTCAGTCACTGTGTTAATATATATCCTTGAGGGTTTTTCTCTCTCTCACTCCCTCTCTGCTTTGATGTCCTTCTGGAATGGTCCAAAGGAGATAAGACTAAGTCTCCCCATCCTATCCTCTAAGGAGCACTATGGCCATATTTCTTCCGATATATTTGTTTGTCCTTTTGTGGTCCATGGTATTTTTCAGTACTCTTCACCAGCACCACAATTCAAAGGTGCTGATTCTTCTTCGGTCTTCTTACTCAATGTCTAGCTTTCACAGGCATATGAGGCAATTAGAAATACCATGGCTTGGGTCACACACATCTTGCTCTTCAAAGTAACAGCTTTGTTCTCAATACTCTAAAGAGATTCGCCTAATGCAACAAGTGTGTTGATCTCTTGACTATGGATTTTGGGAGCATTCATTGTGGTTCCAAGCAAGACACAGTCTTTGACCACGCTGATCATTTCTCCATGTATTATGGTGTTATCTATTGGTTTAGTTGTGAGGATTTTTGTCTTCTTTACATTGAGTTGTAATCCAAACCGAAGGCTGCAATCCTTGATCTTCCGCGGCAAGTTCCTCAAGTCCTCCTCCCTTTCAGCAAGCTAGATTGTGTTGCCTGTGTATTGCAGGTGGTTAACAAGCCTTCCTCCAATCCTGATGTGCATTTATTATTCCTCATAGAATCCAGATTCTCTGGTTATTTTCACAGCACACATATAGAAAAAGTGTGGTGAGAGGATACAACCCTGGTGCACACCCCTCTTGACTTTAAACCATCCCGTACTCCCTTGTTCTGTTCTCACAACCTCCTCTTGATCCATGTACAATTTCTATGTGCACACAATGTTCTGGAATTCCCACTCTTTCCAAGGCTGTGGTAGTCTGGGTAAACTAGCAAAACAAACCCACAGAAAGTCATATATATATGATAGAGTTTTATATAAAGGGTAAGTGTACATAAAGAAAGTATCCCAACTCACTACTGTCTAAGCCCATAAGTCTAACATTAGCTCATATGTCTGACACCAATCTACAAAGTCCTCCTCAATCTCACAAAATGCATGCAATGATACCAACGGCAGGAGGAAAGCCAAATTAGTAAGCGTGTAAGCATCTCAGTGCTGGCAGGGTCTCCATGCAGTTGCTCCAGCACCCAGGGCTGCTTCGGGGTAGGTCCATGTGGCTTCTCCTCAAGGATGTCTGGCAGGAAGTGAGCTTTTCCAGCTGAGGAGGGAACTGGCTTAGGCAGCTGTACCCTGATCCAACCATCAGAGAGCAAAAGACCTGGGAACTAGGAAGGTAAGGCTCATGGAGCCATTTATCTCTCCGCCCTTCAGTTAATCCCACATGTGTTTATCTGTCAAGTTGGCACAATAAACCTTAATTAGCTATCTCAAAGGCTATCTAGAGATTTTTATGACCCACAAAGTCAAATGCATTAAAATAAATGCATTAAGTCAATAAAACACAAGCAAACATCTTTCTGGTATTCTCTACATTGAGTCAAGTTCCATCTGTCAAGCTCCATCAGCAATAATACCCCTTCTTCCATGGCCTCTTCTGAATCCAGCCTGAACATCTGGTAGCTTCCTGTCAAGGTAGTATTACTACCATTGTTGGATGATCTTCAGCATGAGTTTACTCACATGCCACGTAAATAATGTTGAGCATTCTGTTGGGTCACCTTCCTTTGGAATGGGTACAAACACGGATCTCTTCTTATCAGTTGACCAAGGAGCTGACTTTCAAATTTCCTGGCAAATTTCCAAGTAAATTCTTCTAGTGCTGCATCAACATGTAGAAATATTTCATTTGGTGTTCTATCATTTCCTGGGACTTTGTTTTTGGCTAATGCCTTCAGATCAACTTAAACTTCTTCCTTCGGTACCATTGGTTCTCACTTATATGTTATCTTCTGAAATGGTGAGATGTAGACTAGTTCTTTTGGGTACAGTGACTCTGTATGTTCTTTCCATTTTCATTTGATGCTTTCTGCATCTTTCTATATTTTCCCATATTGAAATTCAAGGCTTGAAGTTTTCTTGAGTTCTTTCAATTTCCAATATGCTGACTCTTTTCTTCCTTTTTGTTTTTCTGTCTCTAGAGCTGTACACATTTCGTTATAATATTTTACTTTGTGTTCTCTAGCTGACCTTTGAAATTTTCTGTTTAACTCTTTGATTTCATCATTTATTCCATTTGCCTTAGCTTCTCTATGATCCAAGTCTCAGAGTCTTTTCTTACACCCAATTTGATCTTTTCTTCTCTGTCACTATGTTGTGCTTTGATGGCGTATGTCTTTCTGTAATCGTGGAAGCTGTGCCACTGGTATCTCAAATACCAGCAGGGTCACTCAATGTGAACCACGTTGGATTTAGTTGTTTCTCCACCTGTGTAAGACATTTATTGATATACATCTTTTTCTATATACAAGACATAAAAGTGTCAATGGTTTTGATTATCTAGAAGACCCAACCTAGCACTTATCCTAATAGACTTGTGCAGATGATTTCCCCCATCTAGAAGATATGCCTTTATCTTGGTAAAACTTGGCAAATGGATCTCTAAATTATATTTGAGATTTGGGTCTGCTTCATTTCTTATATCACGTATAAAATAAGGAAGATAGAGCTTAGTGCTTTCCTTTTTAACTGTTCATTCTGAATTAGAACAGGTTTTACATTTCGGATTATTTTTGTATTCAAAAAGTAAACAATCTACCTAAACTCCTCAAATATTTCTCTACCACACTTTTCCCTCTCTCCCCTCTTGTAGTATATTATCTTCCATTAACACCTGCATACCTTCTAGTTCATTCTTTTCTCTTGTTTCACTTTCCCCCCCACACCTAGTAATCATCAAGGCCGGCTCTTTCAGTGTGAAAAGCTTTATGTTGATTGTCTTTCTTTTATAACCGTTTTCTTATACAATATTTGTGTGATCGACAAACTTCAATCAGCTCACTGTCATCACAATTCATTCATATCCTGAGCTATTTCACAGTTTCATTATTTTTTGCCAATGAGTAGTATTAATTTTCTTTATGTGCAGAAGTTTATCCATTATTCCACTCATGTACACATAGGTTCTTTCCATATTCTTACTACTGTGAACAGTGCTGCAATGAACATGGATGTGCATATATCTCGCTATCCTTTGTAGAAGGATTGTTTAGTCATGTGGTATTTCTATTTCCAGGGATTTGACAAAGTGCAAACACAATGGTTACACAATTTCATAGTGCCGGAAGTAGTGTATTAGGGTTCCAATCTCTCCACGCTCTCTCCAGTATTGTTTATTTCCTATGGTGGAGCAGTGGTTACATCTTGGGCTGCAATCACAAGGTCATCAGTTCAAACCACCAGCTGCTCCTCAGGTAAAAGAAGGGGCTTTCTATTCCCATTAAGAGTTACAGTCTCAAAAAAAAAAAAGTTACAGTCTGTGAAATCACAAGCCGGGTCTACAAGGCTCTACAGGGTTACTATGGTTACTATGAGTTGCCATTGACTCATTTCTTTTTCTATTTCTTTATTTAAACTTTGCTATTGATACTTGTGTGACATCGTATCTCATCATTGTTTGATTTGCATCTATCAAATGTCTAGCAGTGATCATGGTATTTTTCATATGTTGCTGGCCACCTGGTTGTCTTCTTTAGTGAACTGTCTTTTCATGTCCTCTCTTCATCTGTAATTCAATTATTTGTATTTTCCTTGCTGAGGTGTTGATGTTTTCTACAGATTTTAGAGATTAGATCCTTGTCTGATATATCATTCCCCAATTTTTTCCCGTTCTTTGAATTCTTTTTTCTCTCTTTGATGAAGTCTTTTGATGAACATAATGTCATTTGTCTAGGGAGTCCCCATCATCTATTTATATTTGTCTCTGCCTGTGTTTTCTTTTTGATTTGATAGTGTGTTTATGCTGTGTATTAGGGTTCTTAAGTTTGTCCCTGATTTTCCATTGATTTTCTTTATAGTTCAAGGGTTTCCATGTTGCTCCTTAATCTGTCTTGAGCTTACTTTTGTATATGGGTTGAAGTTTAGGTTCTGTTTCATTCTCCTGAAAATAGAAATCCAAATTTGCCAGTACCAATTGCTGAAGTGATCATCTTTTTCCTAAATAATATATTTTGGTCATTTGTCAAAAATCATTTGTCAGTAAATGGATTGATTTGTAATTGGATTCTCTATTCTGCTTCATAGGTTTACACATCTCTCATTATTCCAGTACCAGGTTATTTTGGCGATGATAGCTCATAGTAGCTTTTGAAGCCAGGAAGTGTGCTTCTTATTAAGCACTGCTATGCTCTTCCCGAGTCACCTTTCTATCCAATTTAAAATCGATGATTTGTTTTCCTGCTTCTCTAAAGAATGAGTTGGGTTGAATCTGCAATGGAATTGCTTTGTGTTTGGAGATTTCTTTGACTAGTATTGACATTTTCACAATATTAAGTCTTACTATCCATGAACATAGAACATTATTCCATTTATATAGATCTCTTTTGGATTCTTGTGGTAGTGTTTTGTAGTTTCATTTTTACAAATTATTTGGTTTGGGTTGTATTTATCCCTAAGTATTTCATTTTTGTTTGTGTGATTAACGGCACTCGGATTTAGTTGCTCCGTGGGCTGGGAAGTCTACCACACAGTTTGATGCCCTGGCTCTCCTCTGATGTCATAGCTGTCATCTCGATCTTGTAGGATCATTATGCAAGGAATCTGAATGTTTAGATAGTGTACTCCACTTTTGGCTCCTGCTGATAAGGAGATCTCCTTTCCAAGTCTCAGATGGCTCATTTTATACACAGAGCAGGATGACTTTTCTGTGACTCCTGTTCACTATTACTCCCAGGCGAATTCTATCAGTATCTTCCCCTACCTTCTTACCAGGTCCATCCAGGAAAATATCATTTGGCTAGACTTGGAGACGATGGTTACCCATATTAAGTAAGTTACTGTCCCTATACCATGCTTCTTAACAATACAGATAGGGAGCTTAAGGTACCTTGCAGTTACTTAGAACACAAAGCAATTATTTCTACTACAGTTCTTGAAATCCACTTTATCGGCACTTTGATATAAATCGCCCAGACTTTCTCCTTACACTCCCCTCTGCTGTCAAGTGGATTCTAATTCACCAGCACTGTGTAGGACAGGGCAGAACTGCTCCTTGGTGTCTCGGGAGTAGACTGCCTCCTCTTTCTCTCACCCTTTGACAACAAGTGGTTACTATTCTGCTGATTATGTGTCCATTACAAGGATGAATAAATAGGTTAATTTACTAATTTAATCTTTGTTGTTCTTATTATGTACTAACTCCTCCATACACAGTCTTTGTTTACTAGCATGCAAATTAAATTAATCTTTAAATTTTCATTAATTCATGTAATCATTCATTTATTCATTGACCATTGAATTCCATCTGCATGTCAAGCAATTTTAGAATTTATTGAAAATAGTGAACTCTCATTCAATAAGCTATTTACTTTAATTGATGAATTCCTTATCTTGTTCAATTTTGCCATATTAAATTGCCATAGGGTTGTATTTTGTTGGAGAAAAAAAATTAAAAATATATCTATTTCCAAACCAGAAAATCTCTCCAGAACAATAAAAGAGAAAACAAGTTTTACTATTAAATATGCATAAAACTAGGCTATAATACACCACAGACAATCAAGTAAAGGTATTGCATACAGAAATGCAATTGGGAAGGCGCTGCTGGGCTGGGACGAGCATGGGCAATGCGCGGTGGGGTTGCTTCTTCCCTACGCGGTGGTTCTGGACAGAGGCCTGAGCTGAGCCGAGCGCCCGTCAAACCCGGAGTCTGCGCGCATCCTGCGTGTCCCCACAGCGGTAACCACAGAGCCCTGGTTCTAGGAGTGAGGACAGGGTTCGGACGAGTGGACAAGCCGACCGAAAAGAGCCACACGCGGTCCTGTGGGAGCATGATGGCCGAGCACTCAAATGGGCCAAGCAGTTGACTGAACTAAGCAGCCGGAAAGAGGCCGAAAGGACCCAGGCACTGGGACTCGGTGCAAATGCAGATGAAATGCCTGGTGCTCTCCAGGGAGTTGCAAACTGGGAGGGTGGCTGGTGCGGGAGCGCAGTCTCCGGTGTGAGGTGAGGGTGTGGCGCTTTGCTGCCTCCGTGGCAAGTGGTTGGAATTTTGTCCTAAACCGGAGCGTTTCCAAAGGCCACTATGCAAAGCAACCCAGTCATCTATCTCTCTTTGCGTCAGTGGGACACTTGCAGCCGGGTAGTTGGGACGATAAATGTGAAGAGATCGACTAATAAATACTAGAGTCAAGACAAAGACTATGCGGTGAGATTGGAGAAATATTAAAGGAGGTCGGATCACAACAGGACCTTGTGACCAGGTGAGTGCGGAGAATAAAGGAGAGGATGTTATCCGCCTGCCCAAATAAGATGGGCGCCCGGACTAGATAGCAAAAGAGGAAGATGGGGTTGGAGAGGGGAGGAGGGAGAAGCCACCCAGGCAGAGGAAGACAAACAGATAATGTGGTCCACTAGGCACTGCGTTCAAGAAGAATGTAAACAGAAAGCCGGGAGGCATGATTAGCAAATGAAATGGACAAAGAATAGAGGCATGAACTTGAGGGGCATGAGGAACCCTTATCAGACGCCACAGGTTAATTGTACATCCATTAGAATTAAATGTTAGGAGCTGGGGCACTAATTTAGAATGGCCTATCAAATACTCTTAGATTTTCTCCTTGCAAGAAAATGGTAGTTTCGCTTCTGGCCTACTTTGAAGTTCGACATGAGTATGTGACTTGCTTTGGTCAGTAACATGTTAGTGAAGATGATGGATGTGACTTCCAAGGGGGAACTTTGAAAGCTAGTGTGTAATTTGCTGGGTGACTGTGAAAGCCTCCATAGTCCCAATTCAAGACACACCGAAGCACAGAGCAGCACGACCAGCGCGTGTTGGCATACACCGTGACGTGAGTGAGGACTAAACCTGTTGTACTTCAAGCCGCTGAGAGATAGGCTTGCTTGTCCACACTGTGATCTGTGCCTTTCTGACTGATGACGACATTCACTGAAAACATTTGCAAGAGTGTTTTCAGCGGAGTGGTAGGAAACGACACCAGAGAGCAGGGTGGATGAGGGACTGCTAAACTAACCATGAGGTCTGGAAGCAACGATGGGAAAACCTACAGACACAAGGGAATGTGGCCCCTGTACTGGGAGGACGGAGGACAGGGCCCACAGGGGTAAACTGGAGAGGAAAGCCAGGGTTCAGGCAGGCACAAAGAATCATCCTGGAAAAACAAGAATCATCCTGGGACTAAAGTTTTAAGTTGTTCATGAGGAACCAAAGTGAAAGATAGAGAAAGGGCTTAGTGGTGCATTGATTGAGTCAAGGAAGAAGAATGGGGTAGCATAGAAGTACCGGATACACTCGAATATAAGCTGACCCGAGTATAAGCCGAGGTACCTAACTATTACCTGGGAAACCAGAAAAACTGATTGACTCGAGTATAAGCCTAGGGTGGAAAATGCAGAAGCTATTGGTGAGTTTCAATAATCAAAATAAATGAAAATAAAATTACTAAAAAAAAGAAATGAAATTGATGTATATATATATATATTTCCAAGATAAAATGTCTTATTTTCTGATATCTCCATGGCAGAATACCTGAAGTTATGTCAATCTCCTTCCAGGAAACTGGGGACCAGGAGGCGATCCTCCTTGAGGATTATATTTCAAAAAGATAGTTATCAAGTCCTTGAGGAAACCTTCTTGATTTACATACTTTTCAAAGGGACAGAGATACAATGCATAAGGCGCTGGAGGAAAGAAGGCCTCTTGCTGTATCTTCCAGAGGAAGGATTTCACCTTCTTTTATCCTGTTTGTTTTTCCTTCCAGTTTGCACTCCAGGAGCACTCACTGGCTACTTTATTTTTAATTTAGTCTCTTCTTTAGGACAACTTGATTTCATAGCATGGAACTTTCCAGATTTGTAGATTCCTGTGCATAGTCCACATAAATACTTATATTCTTTTGCATGCCACTTTTTCATGATCAAATGAAATATAATCATATTGACTGAAGCCCAGAATGATTGCTTCTTGTTTAAGGCTGTGGGTACTCATGAAAACACAAAAAGCTAATGGTATATACAACCACAATGAAGAATTGAGGAACTTCAGGATGAGCTATCTTATAGTGAATTATTCTTTTCAGAAAGAAGAAACTTAAAAGTTAAACAATGTTGAACCTTCTTTTTGGTCATTCACTATTATAGCAACAACTCTAAAATAATCTTATTTTGTACATCTGTCGTAAGGGTAACGTTGGGGGTACTTTTTACTGAATCACATGCATTACTTAATAAAACAGTCACGAGGGTAGAAATGTTTGTTTGTTTTTCCTTTCCTCAACCCTTTTCACCTAGAACACTGCCTATTACATGTCACTCACTCGATTAATATTTTAAGCATATAATTTTATAAATAAGAACTACATATCAATAAATATAATAGTAACCATATTGTATATTCTTACTGGCATAGAGTTAACGGTGAGTCATAGAAAATCCCTGCGAGTTTCCAGAATTGTAACTATTTGGGGGAGTAAAAGGATCTGTCTTTCTCCGGAGCTGCTGGTGGTTTTAAACTGCCAACCATGAGGATCACGGCCCAAAGATCTCCAAATATGCCCTTTATTTTACAATAAATACTTGTACACATCATGCATTTAACCTTAAAAATCCTATCAGATTTGAAACAGAAATAATTCTACCACTTTAGAGAGAAACATTTTCCATTTGTTCAGGAACAGTGCTGATACCACATCAGATCCCAGCATCTAGCTATGGCTTCATCTACTTTGTGCTTTAAGGTAGTTATATAATCATTTGTCAGTTTGAGGATTAAGAGTATAGGGGTGGAGGGGTGGAGTCTAGCCTGTTAATCACAGTCAGTGGGCTCTCTGTGTGGGCATGGCCTTCTGAGAATTCTGGGAAATCTGGTATTGCTTCTTATGGGAGACACTATCTCTCTCTGCTGACTCCCTTCAAGACATCCATGAGGAGGAGCCACATGGACCTACCGTGATGCAGCTCTGGAAGCTGGAGAAGCTATGTGGAGACCCCTGCCAGTGGATCCAAAGACTTAATACCCACTAGCCTGTGATCATCCTGCATTTGGTGTCATTGCATGTGTTTTGTGAATCTGAAGAGGACTTTATAGATTGGTATCAGACATATGAGCTAATATCGGACTTATTGGCTTAGACTAGACTGGGTTGGGATGCTTTCTTAATGCACAAATACCCTTTATATAAAACTCTCTCTTGTATACATATGTCTATGAATTTGTTTCTCTAGTCTACCCAGTCTAACACATGCTCCTTTTCTAGAATCTTACAATTCTCTTAGAATTATTCATAAAGTTAACAACTTTTGCTATTATTTCCCTTTAGAGATAATCTTCTCTGGCTACAGAGAAGATTAAAATGTTAAGTATTTCATCTTGCTTGGATCAAACTTCAATGCTTATGGAAGTCGTAGTAAAGAGATCAAATGATGTGTTGCATTGGGCAAATCTGCTGCAAAAGACCTCTTTGAAGTGTTGAAAAACAAGCATCCTATATTGAAGACTAAGGTGTGCCAGACCCAAGGCAAGGTGTTTTCAGTTTCTTCCTCTACAGTGGGAAAGTTGGACCTAGAATAAAAACGCTGCAAAGATCTGTGCATTTGAAATCTGGTACTAGCAAGGAATGTTGAACGTACCAATATAACCCTGTGGATTCATATGGCAGTGAAATTAAAAGGAGGGGAAAAGAAAAAAGAGGCACTAACTACCACCACCACCCCATGGGGAGGGCATTATTTATGGCTCCACAGGAAAGGGAGAGATGGACCAGATCTCAACCTGATACACCAAGGCCAAACCTTGAGGGCAACATACTGTCAGGAAGAATGAACTAACAGCTACCTTGAACTCCTTCCCAAAAGACTGGATTACAAAGTACAGCACTGAAGATACAGCCCAGGGAGAGTGGCAGGTCTGCCCAGACCACATGAGAGCAAACCAAGAGAGAAAGAGATATACAGATGGAGAGAGGACCACAATCCTGGCTCATCAAACCCCAAGGATGGCACACCCGCTTGGAGCAGCCAAGGCACAGAAGGGACCATGGGTCTGGCCCCACCACGAGACATGACACCCCCTCACTGACCCACAGTGCTATGGGAGACAGCACTGGAGACACCGTGTGGGAATTGTGCCCAGTTTGAAACACCCACTCCAGCCCCCACCCAATCATGGGGGGGACTCAAAGGGAACATAACAGAGCAGCAAGGGGAGCAAAGCAATGAAGTCCCTGAGGAATCCGGAAAATAGACTTCAGACTCAGAAGGCAGGGCTTGGTACTTCATCAGACTCAATCAGAAAGCATACATAAAGGTCAGCAGACAGACCTGGAACTATAAGCAACCCCCCACCCCCACATACACTTTTTTCTATGTCTATCTATATAACATAGGCAAGATAAACAATCCCAAGCGGGAAAAAATGGGACTTACGCTTTAGAGGATGTGGGGTGGGGGCAGGGGAAGCCTACAAGCACAGGGACAAGGGAACAACCAGAGATCTAAAATCAATGTCAAGGAGGGTATAGAATGCCAGATGGGGTTTGAACAAGTGCAATGTAGCTGAAAGGAATTACCGAAAGCCGAATGAAGGTCAACAGGATAATGGGACAGGAGGAAAGGAAAAGGAAACAGGGAAGAACTAGGAGGCAAAAGACATTTATAGAGGCTTAAATATAGGCGTGTACATATGTAAATAATATATAACAATGGGGATATAGGTCTATGTTCACAGATTTAAATGTTAAGTATCAAGATAGCAGACAAATATGGGGCCTCTACTCAAGTACTCCCTCAATGCAAGAACACTATTTTCTAATAACCTGGCATTCTATGGTTCTCACCTTCCTGACAGGATTACTGAATACAAAATAGGTACATAAGCAAATGTGGTGAAATAAGCTGATAGTGCCTGGCTATTAGAAGATATAACATCCAGGGTCTTAAAGGCTTGAAGTTAAATAAGCATCCATCTAGCAGGGAAGCAACAGAGCCCACAAGGAAGAAATATATCAGCCTGTGTGCTCACAAGTTGTCCATGGGATCAGATATGAAGCACCAGAAGACCCATCGCAAAGAATCATATCAATGTGAATAAGGGGACTTGGGGTGGAGACCTAAAGCCTATCTGTAGACTATTGGACATTGCTTTACCAAAAGGTCACAAGGAAGGGAGAAGCCAGCCAGGGTGCAGGGTAGCACAATGAAACATTCAACATTCCTCTAGTTTTTTAATGCTTCCGCCCCCACCCATTATCATGACCCCAGTTCTACCTTACAAATCCTGTTAAACCTGAACACGTACACTGCTACAGGTATGTGCTCTTGACCCATGGAATCCAGTGAAGATAAATCCCTCAGGAGCTATGTTGGACAGGGTTCTCTAGAGAGACAAACCAGATTGCTAGTAATTATATATATTTATAAAGATATATATATAATACAAGAAATGAACCATTAAATTATAGAGCAGTGAGAAACTAGCAGTCCTTTAAGGCTTGAGAGCCGCCAGTTGCCAGTCCCTCTCTGTAGAGAGAGCTGGGCTATATATATCCAGGCAGCAAACAGCAAGGCAGGTCCCCAACTCTCTTCAACTGTCGGTCCCCAGCTCCAGAGATGAACAGGAACAATCATGGAAGCAGTGATATCATGAGGGTAAGGAGGAGGTGGGGGTGGGGGTGGAGAGGAGAAATGAGAAACCAATCACAATGATTGATGTATAACACATGCACCCCACTCCCAGAGGCAAACAGCAGAAACATGGTGAATGGAGACAGTGAATGTGTAAGATATGAAAATGCCATTATAATAATTTATAATTGATCAAGGGTTCATGAGTTCATGGGGGTGGGAGGGTGAGGGATGCAGGGGACAAAGAGGAGCTGATACTAAGGGCTTCAGTAGAAAATGCTTCAAAAATGACGATGGCAACACATGTGCAAATGTGCTTGACACACTGGATGAATGTATGCGTTGTGATAAGAGATGTAACAGCCCCTAATAAAAGTATTTAATTAAAAAAAGAGACAAAAATAAAATTTGAAGTAACCTTACAAATATAGTAAAAACTGGCATTTATCTCTCTATATTAAAAAACCAAACCCAACCATACAAAAAACTCACTGCCACTGAGTCAGTTCTGACTGTGCTGCTGAGGCTATAAATCTTATGGGAACAGAAGAAAATCTTATCTTTTTTTCTGGAGAGTGGGTGGTGGCTGGATCGTTTGACCTGGCAATTATCAGCCTGACATGGAACCATTACACCCCCAGGGTTTCTTCTTCTATATTGTTAGGTGACATTGTCTGTCTGATTCATAGGGACACTGTGCACTCCAGAATGAAACTTGTGTGATCACACACCATCCCCGCAATCATTGTTTTGTTTGAGCTCAATGTTGCAGCCACTGTGTCAACCCACCCTCATTTCTAAGGAACATTCTGGCCGTGTTTGCAAGAAAGATTTGTTTATACTGGCAGTTCACAGTAGTTGTAATATTCTTCGCCAACACCATAAATCAAATGCATCAATTCATTTTCAGTCTTCCTTATTCATTGTCCAACTTTCAAATGCATATGATGTCATTGAAAATGCCATGTCTTGGGTCAGGCAAATCTTAATCTTCACAGAGACATCCCTGTTTTTCAACACTTCAGGGAGATCTTGTGCAACAGATTTTCCCAATATAATAATTGTTTGATTTATTGACTACTGCTTCCGTGAACATTTATTGTGGATCTAAGCAAGGTGAAATCCTTGATAACTGCTATCTTTTTCCTATCGGCAGAAAGAGATCCCTCCACTGGGAAAAATCTATTTGCATGTCTGAAAAAAATGTTCTTAATTGTACCTGTAGAAATTGAATTGGTGTATGTTTCACTGTGCATATTTTCAACAATGACAATAAAGAAAATTAAGGGAAAAAGAAAGAAAATGATGGCAACATATGTACAAAAGTGCTTGATACAATTGAGTTATGGATTGTTATAAGAGCTGTAAGAGACCCCAATAAAATGATTTATATTTAAAAAAAGGAAGAAGACGAAAAAAGTACCAATGGAACAAAGAAATCTGTCTTGAAAGAAGTATAGCGAGAATGTTCCTTAGAGGCAAGGCCGGTGAGAGTTCACATTACATACTTTGGACATTTTTTCAAGAGAAACCAGTCCCTGGAGTAGGACATCATGCCTAAATTATGTTGTTTGAAGATTTGCAGGAAGAAACATGATGATTGAGTAATTACACCCTAAAGTAACTTCCAAACCGAAAACCAGCACACTGCCATTGAGTCAATTCCAACTCAGGAGAACCCTGTAGGGCAGAGTACAACTGCTCCTGTGGGTTTCCAGGACTGTACAGGAGGAGAAAACCTCGTCCTCACTCCCCACCCCCACACACTCCCCTGCAGAGGGACTAGTGGTTTCAAACTACTGACTCTGTGGTTCCAGCTCAAGGCATAACCATGGACCAGTAGGGCTCCTGTCCCGAAAAGAGATGGTCTCTATGCTAGGTTCTGAAACTGAAATGTCATTTTGAATCAAAAGTAACTGCATCAATGATGTAACCAGTCATACCTGAAATACCCCACATTACCCTGAGAAATTTACTTGGGAGACAATTTTAGAGAACAACTCTCAATTGCCTGTTTAAGGCTTTGCTTTCTGCTTAGGAAGCTAAATTCACAGCAATTCTCTGGACAGCCGATTGCTCCAAATAAACTTCAGAATTATGCACAGTCTTCTCTGTAGCCAGGCAAGGGGGATAGGATGATTGCTTTCAAGTCAGATGCACTCAATTTAATGATTACTCTGTGACTTAAAAACAAAAACACAGACACCAAAACGTAAGAAACATTTGTAGTTCTCCACCAATCAGATGTTCCTATTTTGTAATTACTCCCTAAATTTCAAGAACTCACTTTATTCTGACCCGTGTTCTTGTATTTGCTCATAAAATTTCACTGAGCAGTGTCTTCTTTGAATCAATTCATTCAGACTTTTCTAGACTGTGATTCCCAATTTACATATTGCCTGCCTCTCAATAAAATATCTTTACTTTCCATTTCAACCACACTGACAATTTGCTGTCTGACTTAGCAAAAATGTCACAGTATTATCTAATGAAATATATAAAGTGGCTCTTGAAGAATGGGTGGCCTTTTGCAAATAAATAAAATGAAAGGAAATCCCAGTAGAGGGGCCATCACAGTCAAAGAGGTAGACACTGGCAGTACACAGGACTTGAACAGTAGTCTTCAAACAGTGCTTCGCCTTGTCTCACATAAATTGTGTTTTCTTGGACTAGCCTTTCTAAGCGGCCCTTGTGGTTCTGTGGATCAGGTGTTCGTCCTCTAACTTTCAGATCTGTGGTTCAAACCCACCAGTGACTCTAAGGGAGAACGATGAGATTCCGCTAAAGGTTTACAGTTTTGGAAACCAGGAGCGTCCTCACGCATGTAAATATTGCACCTGAAAAAACCCTTTCTTTCTTTTTCTCTTCTCTTCTTTCTTTCTTTTTCTTTTTTTATCCTTCAAATTTTGGAGACCCTGTTATTTCATGTGGTAGCAGACTTTACATAATTCTATTAAGGCATATTGTTATTTGATCTTGACATCTATCAATGACAAATAGAACATTGTAAGGGTACTCTACTCACCTCTTTTTATCCTGCACCAGAACAAGGTTTACTTCCACACAAAAGGGGACAGAGTATATCTTAATTGGGTGATTCAGGTTTAAAATTTATTAAAACATTTCTGTAGAATAACCATGCTATGAAATTGGGCTGCCAGAGTCTTGGTCATTTATCATGAGTCCTCTGCTGTTGAATTGTTGTTTGGTCTCTTTTATTGGTGGAAATGAGGGGAAAAAGATGCTGACAGCAGCAGTTTCTCATGGGAAATCTGGGGGAAGAATTAGAAATATTTAGATCTGTTTGCTGATTTGTATTTGGGTCAGGTAAATATGAGAGGAAGGTAACTTGTCAGGTTGGTTTTTGTTTTCATTTGCTTAAATCTTCATTAATAACATTCGAAGATTTATTTAACTTATTTGTTTTATACACATGTATGCTAGTTTTGTTCTATTTTCTTTCAGACCACATTATTTAAAAAAATTTTCTTAGTTGTCATGGGAATATCTTATTACTAATTAGGAGTAATTACCAGCTATCAAATGAATGATACGCTTCTCAATATAATGCTATTTGGAGATCATATGGTTGTCAAATGAATTCTTAAATCATCTGGATAATGCATCTCTCTAATTTAAGTATTTATTTCAGTTCCTAAGTATAAAATTATATCATTAATTATTTATATATTTCCAGTGTTTGAAAACAATTGCTCATCGGAAGGTCAGGCGAGCACCAAATAATTTTCTTCGGAAGACTGTTCAGATGAAAGCAGCTGATCAGTCCTGATAGCTCCTTGTCCCCACCTTCCATGATCCTGTTTCTAGGTTAATTTTGAATTAGGATGTAATTGTAGGAAGCAATGATTCATTTTCACAGAATAAGAGTAACAAAAATAAGTTATATCATGTTTACTTAAATACATATAACAGAAGGTAAAGGAGTAGCTTATATTTCTATCAGGCTTACGTTAGTATAACATGTTAGTGCTTATTTTTATATATGTATTATATCTATTTTACCAATTATTTACAAATATTAACATATAAGATTGTGTTACTTTGGATAGACTAGAGAAATAAATCCAAGGACACACATACATGTATAAGAAAGAGATTTATATAAAAGAGCAATTTAACATTGAGAAAACATCCCAACCCAGTCCAGTCCAAGGCTATAAGTCTGATATTAGCCCATATGTCCAATATCAATCTATAAAGCCCTCTTCAGACTCATGAAACACATTCAATGAAGCCAAATGCAGGATGATCACAAGCCAGTGTGTAGGAAGTAACTGGGCCCAGTGGCACTGTAAGCATTTCAATGGTGGCAGGGGTCTCTCTGTGGCTGCTCCAGCTTTAGAGGACTGGTTGCATCCATGTGGCTTGTCTTCTGCAGTGTCTTCCAGGGAGTGGCAGAGAGAGAAAGAGAGGTGTCTTCAGCCTCCAAGGAGGAAGTACCAGATTTCCCATAATTCTTAGGAGGTTATGCCCCCAGAAGTCTCATTGGCTATTTCCCTATTGACAGCCTAGACTCCACCCCTACACTCTTAATCCTTAAAATGAGACCAGATTAGGTGACTACCTCAAGGGTCTACATGTTATGTTATTTTTATATATGTATTATAACTCTTTTACCAACAATTTGGAATATTAACATATAGGAACTACAATGTATTTTATGAGGAATTTCTATTTCTTCAATAATACTACCCTATGGAATTTTGGGGTTCATTTTCCCTTGGGAAAAAAATGCTCATTTTAGTGATTCTTTTATGAATTGTCCTGTGACAAACTGTATTTGCTAGAGTTATACCACTCTAAGATACATATTTACATGCAAGGTATATAAGTTTCAGTCTCAGAATTCCATTTATGTTGAAATTGTTTTAAGAAATTTAACACAGCCAAGCCCCTTACCAAGCCCTTCCTGCATTTTTCATTTTCCAGGTTCCTTTTGTGCTGGGAATATTCCAGCAAAACTTGGTGTCTTTATAGTTGTTGATTTTTTGTTTTATTTTCTTCTATTCATATGGAATGAAACTTTTCAATGACAATTTAGATTTCAAGATTAAGTTCTAAACACAATTCTGGCTTCTGACTTAAAAAAATATAGTCTTGAGTTTTTCTATGCATTACAAGAGTGAACAATTATTTGATATTATATAAATGTTTACATGAAATACATCAATAATTAAATTTTATAAATGAAAATCATTATCAAAATAGTTTTATATAAAAGTTTACATCTGTTTATGTTAAAAGACAAAAACCTGTTGTTTTTTGTTCTTTGGGTTATCCAGAGATGGTAGAATGGGCCTGCACCACAAAATTTAATCAATTTAAGTAAACGACTGGTATTTGAAAATAAATGAATGTAAATGCAGAAATTAAATGATATATACATATAAAACACAAATAGGTAAATAAAGCAAGGTTTTTGTTTGTCTGTTGCCTTGCTTTACGGTATCATTTACTTCCTAAATTTCTTTCTGGAGAGATTAGACAGTAGAGCACTTTATAGTAATATTTCTTTTAAAACATTTTTTAATTTCACTTTTTATCATTTATTTTATTGTTGCTGTTATTGAGAATGTGCACAGCAGAACACACACCACTTGAACAAATATCAATATGTATAATTAAGTAATATTGATCACATTATTTAAATTGTACAGTTGTTCTCTTCTTCCTCTTTTTAAATTGTTACTGTTCATTAATCTAAACTCACCACCTCCTGAATTTCCTACAAAATCTTTGGAATTACCTTTTAAAACTTGACCTCAGATTCTTTTATAGTTAGGTTGTTTAGTTTAAGAGAAGTTCAGGATTTATTTTTGGGTTAAGGTTGAAATATTGTCTTAGGGCAATAGTTTAAGGGAATAATCAAGCCTTCAAAGCTTCAGAAAGTGTGAATTACTTGAGGATTTAAAATTATCCATATTTTCTCTTGATAAAAATTATTCAGTAAAATTTTGATCAAAATATTCTGTGAGGATAGTTGTATACCATTCAATTTCCCCTTCTATTCTTGATTCTCCTTCCTTTGTTGTTCCAGGTAAATATAGATCAATAACAGTACCTATGATTGCTTGCAAACCTTTAAGACCTAAGACACTGTATAGTGAATTATTAGGTAGAAAGAAACACTGAACATGAAAATTAGGACAATTAACTGTTGTGTATCATGAAATGACGACTGTAAGCCATGGAGTTTTGGAAGTTTAGGATTACGGTTTCTAGTAATGTTTCTTAGAAAAGAGATATAATTCAGTCCAAGGACATATGAGGGGTACCCACCCCCCCCCAAAAAAAAACAACCAAAAAAGCTGCACTGGATAGAGCTTTCGTAGTAGCATTTTTCCTTGCTAGCTGGTTGTGTTAGTCCAGATAAACTAGAGAAACAAATTCATAGACACACGTGTATAAGAAAGAACTTTATATACAAGAGCAGTTGAATAGTGAGAAAACATACCAGCCCAGTCCAGATCAAGTCCATAAATCCGATATTAGCCCATAAATCCCATACCAATCTATAACGTCCTCTTCACACTCACAAAACACATGCAGTGATGCCAAATGCAGGAAGATCACAGACCAGTGGGTTGGAAGTCTTGTGGATCCAGTGGCATTGTAAGCATCTCAGCGCTGGCAGGGGTCTCCACGTGGCTTCTCCAGTTCCCAGGGCACGGAGTCTATCAGCGTTTGTGCCATGTGTCTTGTCAGTGGAGTATCTCTCAGGGAGTCAGCACAGAGCCTCTCCAGCTTTTCATGGAGGAAATCCAGGAATTCCCAGAATCCTCAGGAGGAAGGCCAAGCCCACCCAGAAGCCTCATTGGTTATGACCTGATGGACAGACTAGACCCCACATCTTCACTCATAATCGTCTCAAGTTCCATGTTGACACTAGATTATGTAACTACCACATTGGGCATCCAGCAACTCACTCAAAGTTAGTGCCCTCAGTGGTGTTGTCTGGAAAAGTTCTCTCTGCTCAGAGTGAATTTTCTTACAAAAGCAGTTTTGCTTGAACATCATTTTTTTGTGATGGCCAATTTGAAAGAACAGCATGCAGCTGTGAAATTTTGTGTCCTGCTCATTAAGAATGCTACAGAACGATTAAGGCAAAGAATGTACGGATGTGCTTTATACAATAGATGTATGTATATGTATGGATTGTGATAAGAGTTGTATGAACCCCTAATACAATTTTTTTAAATAACTGAAAAGGAAAAAAATGCTAAAGAAGCTGTTTTGATGTTGAGCACAGCTTACAAGGATAGCACTATGGAAAAACTCAAGTACACAAGTGGTATTCTCATTTCAAAAAATGGAGAATGTCCATGGATGACAAACCTCCTGCTTGATATCCATCAACTTCCAGAACAGATGAGAATGTCGATAACATTTGACCATGGAAGAGATGGAGAAGTTAACTGGACTATTTTAGAGCGCGGTTCAGTGAATTTTCATGGAAGATTTAGCCATTAGAAGGGCCATGGCGAAATTTGTGCTTTGAGTTCTAACTGACCCGGAAAAGGAGCATCGAGTGGAAACATGCCACGCTTTGGAAGAACAGCTCCAAAGTGACCCAGACTTTTTTCCCAAGGTGACGTCTTCACATGTTTGTCAGTTGTCTAAATATCTTCTTTGGTGAACCTTCTGGTCATATACTTTGCCTGTCTGTCTTTTTTTAATTGGCTATTTTTCTTTTTCTTGTTGAGGTACTATCATTTTCTTTATTGTTGTATATGGGTCATTTTAAGCTGCTCCATATATTTCCTTTGTCCTAAATATAAATCTAAATATGAAAATGCATTAAATGTAAATACTGCTTGCTTTTAAGTCATTAAATTGTTTACAGTGTATTTAAAATTTTTATTTTATTGAAATAATATCCCTAGGAACAGTTTTAGCTTAATTTTCTTTAAAATAGCATGGAAAGCAATTGTGACTGATTCAGGCATTTTTGTGATATCAGAGAAGGTTATTTCGATTGCTTGTCATGAATCATAAATTGTACATTTCATTCAAAATTCAGAAATAACAAAGATAACTATAACAATGTAATGGTATCTATCTTAGAGTGGGTGCTTTTTAGAGCAAAATTGTGACTCTCATATACATGTATAAATGGAGAAAAATATGAAAAAAAATTGCTTATATACTAGTAGTAGTGGGCAGATTCCAAGCCCTGGTAAGTTCTACATTTTGGGGTCAGCTACTAGATGGGAGAATTATTTTAACTCATAGAACGTCAGTGGTTGATAGAGACCAAATCAGTAGAAAGATGACAGGCTTGTGGTTGCAAAGGCAAAGGACTCCACCTTGGAAGGTCAGAGAGCAGACCTCCAACAATACCCAGGATTGATATCGCAACATGGCATGCCATTAGCTCAAGCCCAAAGACCGGAGTTCAACACACCAATTTCAGCATATTGCTTTTCCACAGTCTCCACTCCTATTGGAGGCAAGTGGCAGACCTAAAGAAGTTCCCTTTTAATTGATTGACTACTCAAAAGAAATCTCCTTATGGAGATGACTATGTTGTGTTATACTGCATCAGGTGCCATTACTAGATTTAAACTGCCAAACCAATGACAATCCTTCCCCAGCCAATTTGACATGGGTTCAACTATCACTGTACAGAAAGCTACTTACATAATTTCGCAAATGTATTGGTTTTTTAGGGGCATGGTCAGAGAAGAACTCAGCTCCATGGGTTTTCTTTTTTCTTTCTTTTTAAAAAATAAATCATTTTATTGGGGGCTCTTTTACCTCTTATGGCAATCCACACATCAAATATATTAAACAATTTGTAAACAGGTTGCCATCATTGTTTCCAAAACATTTTTTTCCCAACTCGAACCCTTGGTATCAGCTCCTCTTTTATTCTTGCCTCCTCCACCCTCGTGAACCCTTGATAAGTAATATATTATTATTTTAATATCTTACACCATTGCTGTCTCCCTTTGCCCTTGTTCCTTTTGTGGAACATATAGTAACAAATTAATTTTGTTAAATCTATAAGTTAATGTTAAACTGAGTTATAAACATGTGAAAAATGGGAATTCCAGGACACTTCATTGTGCTTATGAGAAAGTTGGATCAGAAGGCATTTGTGAGAACAGAACAGAGAAATACGTCATGGTTTGAAATTTAAAAAGGTGTATGCCAGGGTTGTACCTATCACTACCTGTGTTCAATCTATGCAACATCAGGCTTGAAAGCAGGCTTTTTAACAATCTGTGGAATGCAGATGACACACCTTGCTTGCTGAAAGTGAGGAGGAAATGAAGAACTTCCTGATTAAAATTATGGATTGTAACCTTCAGTATGGATTAAAACTCAACGTAAGGAAGATCAAAGTCCTCACAATCAGACCATCATGATCAATTGAGAAAAGTTGACATTGTCAAGGATTCTGTCTCACATGGACCCATCAATGCTCATGGAATCAGCAGTGAAGAGATTAAAAGACATATTGTTGTAGGTAAATTTGTTGTATAAGACCTCCTTAGCATATCAGAGAGCAATGATGTTACTTTGAGGACTAAGGTGCACCTGACCCAAGCATCATATGCATATGAAAGTTGGACATTGAATAAGGAATTCTGTAGAAGAACAGATGCATTTGAATTGTGGTGCTGGAGAAGAATATTGAAAGTACCATGAACTGATAAAGGAAAAACCTACCTGTATTAAAAGAAGTAAGGCTAGAGTTCTCCTTAGAGGCAAGAATGACAAACTTTGGACAAATTTGGTCAGGTTAAACCCATCCCTGGAGAAGGACATCAGCAGACTGCCGACCTCTAATTCACTCAGCTCAACACCTACCAATCTGTGGCCCTCTTATTTCTTCTTCCTGCGTCCCATTCCTCAGCTCCTGTAAGTATGAGATAGGAAAAGCCTCCACTTTACATCTGATCATGGACTTGAACTGGACTGGGCTTCTACAACTGTGTAACTTTGTGAACCACTTCTTGATATAAATCTATTTCTATATACATACACATATCAGTGTCACAGGTTTTGCATCTCTAGAAAACCCAACAAACACATTTTTCTTGCAAAAACTTCTGAATATAATTATGAGTTTTTATTAGTTTACTTGCTTATTTTTAATAATTTATTACATTTTTGTTGTCACTGTGATGATACACAGCAAAGCAGGCACCATTCTCCTTTTCTAGTGACATTGTAAAACCTGGTGACATTAACTACATTCTGCAAGTTGTGCTCTCTCTCGTATTCTGGTTTTTGAGCTGTGCCACCACCGTTAACACCAGTGCACTGCTCTTTAGGCTCAACTCTAATCTTTCACATTACTGTTGTCATTTTGATGCCATTTAGATGATTCCTAAGGGAACACAATGCTAATTGTAGTAGGAACCCTGGTGGTATAGTGGTTATGTGTTGGGCTTCAATCCACTTGGGTGGAAGTTTGAAACCACCAGCAGCTCGGCAGGAGAACGAGTGGGCTTTCTCCTCTTATAAACAGTCATAGTCTTAGAAACACACAGAAGGTCACTGTGAGTCAATACTGGCAGTGAGTTTGGCTTTTCTGAGTTGTAGGAAAAACCATGATAAACTCATAAAAGATTGATATTGTGTTGGTCGTCATTTTACTTGGATACACACTCAACATCCAGGGAAGCAGTGGACATCATATCAAGTGATTTATTGAATTAGCCCAAATCAATGACAAAAACTCTTTAGTGTGTTAAAAAGCAAAGATGTCATTTGAAGGACTAAGGTGAAATTGACCTAAGTCAGGATACTTTCATTTGCCGCATTTGCATTGGAAAACTGGAGAATAAAGAAGTTCACAGGAAAAAAAATGATGCCTTTGAAGTATGATGTTGGCAATGGATACTGAATATCCAACAGTCTACCAGAAGCAAAGGAGACTGTTTGCACAGGGAATTCGGATTGTGCTGTTAACTGCAAGGTCAGTGATTTAAACATATCAGAAGCCCACGGCAGCTGTTCTACTCTGCCTGTAGGGTCTCCCTGATTTGAAATTAACTCAATGGCTGTAGTTGGGTCAGATGAACAAACAAATCCTTCTTGGGAAAAGTGCAGTCACCTTTCTCCTTAGAAGTGAGTATGGCAAGACTTCATCTCACCTGCTTTGAACATGTGATTAGGGTCCACCTGTCGCTGTCGAAGTATATCTAGGTTGTTAAAGTAGAAGTTCAGCAAAGCAGAGGAAGATTCTCAATGAGATGGATTGACAGAGTGGTTGCAACACAATATTCTGAAATATGCACGATTATGAATATGGCAAAGGACTGGGAAGTGTTATTTCTGTACTATATGGGGCTTCTCTGAGTCGGAACAGCATCAGTGGTACTTCACAGTACTGCTTGATTTGAAGAAGATGACAGGATCTATTTGGTATAAAGTTTCGTGTTTTTATTTCTGAGCAATACATTTAGAGATTCATCTAGCATGTGTGGTGAGAGAAATCTAAATTCCATTAGGACTTGAGAATCTGTTCTGTATTTTCCACCATTTGATCAGGATTCTTCAAAAAAATATTTTATCAAAATACTCAGTATGATAGGCAGGCGTCATCGAGTTCTTCAGTGTCATGGCAAAGGAGGCAACTGTCCATGGTGATAGTCATACAGACTTAAATTCCTCCATGGCAATAGTCATACCGTCTTACCATTCCTCCATTCCTGACTCTTTCTCTTCCTCTGGGGTTCTGGGAGAGTAGAGCTCAACTGCTGTGACTCAGATGGCTGTTTACAAGCTTTCAATGCCCCAGACACTACACAGCAAAGCACTGAATGGAAACATTAAGCACATGAGTGGGTCAATTACTTGGGTGTCCCATAAAACCATGACCCTAAACCAGTACACAAATGAACTGAATAATGTATGTATTGTAGATAAAAACTTTGGATATATGGGGTAGAATAAGTTAAATGAAGGCAAGAATAGTTAGGAACATTATAGCTATATTTGTTGGTTAAAAGTTTGTCACAGTTTTAAAGAAATGAGTATTTCTAAGTATGTCTACTTGCCATTTGCTCATAAGAGTTTTACTCAGATTCCATATTTCATGGTCTACTAGAATATGCAAAGTTATATATAAATATGCAATTTAAAGGCAATCCACCATAAATTAAAGAAGGAACTTGTTGATTACATAACAGTTTAGTATCTAGTTTGGAAAATTCTTCTATTTGATCAGAGTATTAAAACAAGGTAGAAGTTGTGTTAGTCTGAGCAGAATAGAGAAACAAATTCATAGACACTCTTTTACATATGTTTATTAAAAAGAGCTTTATATAAAGAGTAATTATCCATTAAGAAAACATCCCAGCCCAGTCCAGATCAAGTCCATAAGTCTGGTATTAGCAAATATGTCCAATACTAATCTATAAAGTTCTCTTCAGATTCAGGAAACATATGCAATGATGCCAAATGCAGGATGATCATAGGGTGGGAAGTCTTGTGGATCCAGTGGCAGTGGACGCGTCTCAGTGCTAACAGCGATCTCTATGTGTCTCCTCTAGCTCCAAGGCTCTGGCTCCATCAGTGTGTCCCCATGTGACTTGTAAACAGTAATGTCTCACATGGAGACAAGCAGAGAGTCTGTGTGTGTCCTGTCTCCAGCGAGATACCTATCTCTGTAGCACCTCCAAATGAGGCCATCAGGCTGCAAGCTGATGGGCAGGCTAAATCACCCCTCCCCTCTTAATAGTCTCAAGTTGACACCAGATTATGTAATTACCACAGACCATGCCTTGTCAACTTGACATTTTCACACAACTCTCTAGCCATATATGATTTTCAAATAAACAATACTAAAATCATATCTGTACCTAACAGGATAAAACTAAATGTATGCAATTCAAAATGTGCCACCCTCATTTAAACATAACATTTTATAAGTGGACAAAAAAGTTTCTATACTTATGTGAACACCTGTACCTTAATCCTATAATCATATACCCCCATCTATAAAAGTTTACAAGGAAACTGCTTCGTGCCTTTATCTGCCCCATTTTGGGTATCGAATTTCTATACAGCCCACTTACATCAACCCAGTGTTCTAAGGTTGATGTGAAGACAATCATATTCTTTGATGTGAAAAATCTTCTTTCCAGTTGGAACCTTGTGAGTCTGCATCCATTAGCAAAGTCAAATCAGGACAGACCATCCATCAAGTCAGCAGCAATATGAACCAGTTCACCAACTCAAAATCCTTCTCCTTATATGGCTTGGTTCTGGTCAACTCAATCTGGGCCACCTCACTTAGCCTCACCAGGGTGCCCATTGGTCTCCTTGCCTTCAGACCATGGCCCCATCACACATTCTCATCAGCCCTAGTTCCTTTGGGCTAGGTCATGCCTTAAGCTCAGGTTCCACACAACTCTATGAACTTCAGACCTGCCAACCTGCTCACATCTTCTCGTCTAGTCCACGTGAACCAGGTCCAGGGTGTCAGTTGCCAGACTCAATCCATCTCTTCATTGTTGCATATCTCTTGCTCTCACTAAATAAGTGGATCCAGGTGGTCACCTAGCATACAGCCTGCACACAGGCTCCCTTTTATATTCAATCCGAGAGAGGAGAGTTTCTTCAGGGCTGCATTTTTTTTTTTTTTGCTTCTGGAACAAACCACCAGTTCAAAATTCAAAAATCCAAAGAGTTCCTTTTTTCTTCTGTCTGTCAACAGCCCCGTAGGCAAATCTCTTCCCTTCAAATGTCCAGGCTTTTTGTCAGTCATTTTGACTTCTGTCAGCCATTTTCACTAAACGGCGTGGTCTCAGAGAAACTCAAGGGACGATTTTGCCACCTGAGCTCAAGGTTCACATTTGTCACAATCATTGTCACCATTTCACATAGGATTAACTTAAGACAATTTCCAGGAATCAAAACTTAAAATTCCCACATTCTTTCCATGTAGAAAACTACATGGTAACTGCATGTCCATCCCTGACCTCTGGCCAGCCAAGGAAGAAAACTACCACGAGGCAGAGTCAAACAAGCGTCCACTCATCACCTTTACTATTTGTTTTCTCCAGTACCCCACTCACAAAATACCGTAATGTGTTAGAGGAGAAGAGGAGGGAGAAATTTCTGGTCATTTCAATAAAATATCTGTCAATATCTGCACTTGAAAATAAATTCTATGAGAGATATGTATTATCAGTTTTGTTCAACACTATAGTAGCAGATCACATAGAAGAAACACAATAATATTAGTGTAAGGAGAAAGGAGAAATGATGATTCTAAAACTAAGTGCTAGCACATTAATTGTGAGTCACAGAAAACTTATAGTGGAGAGTAAACTGCTTTGTAGAGTTTCTGAGGCTGCGTATCTCTCAGGGAGCAGAATATTTCATCTTTCTCCTGGGGAACAGAGCCACTGGTGGGCTGTAACTGCTGACTTCTCAGCAGCTTAGCTCATAACCCACAATATAGCCCCAGGCACCCTGAAACTATGACTAGAGCCACGGACTGTAAAATATTGGCACTAAAAAGGAACCAGAGATTGTACCAAAGATGTCAATGAGGATCAAAATGGTTAATGTTTCTATGTGAATGTATGCATATACAAGGGCGTAACTGCCGTACCCAAACGGATTTTTTTTCAAAGCTATGTATTTAATTTTTTTTTAAAACAACTTTATCGCCGTCAAAGTGTTCTCTACACTACTGTGGCAGTTACATAATCTCCCCTCAACTTGTAAAGGAGTAGGGTCTAGCCCGTCAATCAGGTCATAGCCAATGAGACCTCTGTGCTGGCATGGCTTTCTCCTGAGGATTCTGGGAACTCCTGTCTTCCTCCCTTGAGGAGGGAGACACTCTGCTTTGTCTTCCTGTGCGGACAATCCACTTGGAGCCCAGCTGATACAGCCAAAGCCCTGGAGCTGGAGGAACTACTTCTACACCAGTGCTGAAATGCTTCTAACACCACTGGATCCGCAAGACTTTCCAGCCACTGGCCTGTGATCTTTCTACATTCAGCATCATTGCATGCCTGTGTGATTCTGAAGAGGAATTTATGGACTAGTATTGAAATTCAAAGGGAAGAGACTTGCCTACAGGGCTCTTGACAGATTGGAACAAAAGGAACGCTTTGGCTAGAGACACACACAGACTCTCTGCTTGTCTCCTGTGAGACATTCCTGTTTACAAGCCACATGGGAACACACTGATGGAGCCAGAGCCCTGGAGCTGGAGGAGTCACATGGAGACCCCTGCCAGTGCTGAGATGCTTCCACTGCCACTGGATCCAAAAGACTTTCCACCCACTGGCCTGTGATCTTCCTGCATTTGGAGTCATTGTATGTTTTGCAAGAGTGTGAAAATAAATTTATAGATTGGTGTCTGACATATGGGCTAATATCGGACTTATGGGCTTGATCTGGACTGGACTGGGATGTTTTCTCAATGTTTGTTTTGTTTCCCTAGTCAACCCGAAGTAGCACACTCAGCAAAAGTCTGTTTTAGTTCATTGGTATCTTTTGGTTGTTTTGGTTTTGTTTGTTGCCAGGAGGTAAGACAATGATTGATAAGATGGAAATAAACCAAACATACAAGATTTAACATTAGAGTCTCAAAACTGAAGATTAAATCTAAGTGTCTGAAAAGACTTTGAGATGTCACATAGGTGAAATAATTAACTCATTTTTAAAAGGAAGGTAGTGTTTCATTATGTTGGGAGTCTTTAATAAAAATTGCTCATAAGGAACTTTGTTTAGGGAAATGAATGACCATTACAGTACTTACAACTTTCAAAATCACTGTACTTTTTTAATGGAATACAAGTACTTGATTGCTTCTTTGCAACTCATAATATATTATTCTTTTATTTCTAATCACTCTTGTTTCACATTTATGTATTGTAATAAAGGAATTATACTCACACAAGCATGTGTATGGGTAGTTATGTTATATAAAAACTATACAAAACCATTGTCATCAAGTTCATTTTGACTGTCAGTGACCCTAGAAGGACAGAATATAGCTGCTCCATGGGCTTTATAAGATTGAATTTTTTAAAAATCACTTTATTGGGGGCTTGTACAACTTATCACAATCCATCCATCCATCCATTCATTTAAGCACATTTGTATATTTGTTGCCATCATCATTTTCAAAACATTTTCTTTCTACTTGAGCCCTTGGTATCAGCTCCTCATTTCCCCCCTCCCTTCCCAATCCTCCCTCCCTCATGAACCCTTGGTAATTTATAAATTATTATTATGTTTTCATGTCTGACACTGACCAATGTCTCCCTTCACCCACTTTTCTGTTGTCCATCCCTCAGGGAGGAGGTTATATATAGATCATTGTGATTGGTTCCCCCTTTATCCCCCCACCTTTCCCTTACCCTTCTGGTATCCCAGGTCTCATTACTGATCCTGGGGGCTGGGAGTATTTGTCCTGGATTCCCTTTGTTTCCAGCTCTTATCTGTACCAGTGCACATCCTCTGGTCTAGTCGGATTTGTGAGCTAGAATTGGGATCACGATATTGAGGGGGAGGAAGCATTAATGAACTAGAGGAAAGTTGCATGTTTCTTCCGTGCTATACTGCATCCTGATTGGCTCTGCAAGGAAATTTCTAGTTGCCTACAGATGGGCTTTGAGTCTCCACTCTGCACTCCCCCTCATTTACAATGATATGAATTTTTGTTCTTTGATGCCTGATACCTTATCCTATTGACACCTTGTGATCACACAGGCTGGTGTGCTTCTTCCATGTGGGCTTTGTTGCTTCTCAGCTTGTTTATGTTCAAACCTTTAAGATCCCTGACGCTATACCTTTTGATAGATGGACACCATCAGCTTTCTTCACCTCATTGCTTATGCTTCCACTTTGTCTTCAGCAATTGTGTTGTCGGGAAGGTGAACATCATGGAATGCCAATTTAATAGAACAAAGTGTCCTTGGATTGAGGGATTACTTGAGTAGTGGCCCAATGTCCATTTGCTACCTTAATACTAAACCTATAAATATATGTACATAGGTCTATTTCCCCATAAGAATGAAAGTTTTATGGGAGCAAACAGAGTATCTTTTCCCACGGAGTATCTGGTGAGTTTGAACAACCAAAGTAGCAGTTGGTAGATGAATGCTTGATCTACTGCACCACTAGTGATTGGGGACACACTCTATTTTGTTTCCCAACAGGTGTGTACTTATACAAATCTAAGCCAGCTTATATTGTGGGTATACTCTCTTTTAAAATAAATGACATAACATGAAATCCAGGATAACTAATACTTGGAGACAGTAACTGTATTAATGGCTTACTGAGGGTATAGGAGGGGAGACTGGAGGGACATCAGTGCTTACAATGATTACAAGAAGGAAGAAAATGATCTAGAGCTAATTGTGGTGATGATAACACAGCTCTTTTGAATATGACTGAAGATAAAAGTTTATGAAGTATGTATCATATATTAACAAAATACATTTTTAAAATGACATTAGTGGGATTAAAAGAAACAAGATTGTGTTGTGAATTTATACTCTTGACTATCCTACATAATCTACACATTAATTCTTAATATAATGCTATTCATTTCTACAGTTACACACACCTTATTATTGCTTATCTCATAAAGTTGCCCTTTAGAATCAGGGAGAAGAGAAAATTGTCTTCTAATATTCATTTGCAGTAAGATCTCAGTAAATATTTTATTTTTGTGTTCTCAGTTTCCTGATCATCTCTGCTGTTAGGTGAATTCTGATTTCACCGGCTCACTTGTTTGGGCTTGTAACGTAAACTTCACTTACATGCTAGAATTTGTGCAAGCAGTAATTTTTTTTCATAAGGAGGACTATTACTAAAACAATTACCATCTTAGAATCATATATACTTGATTAGGTATCTGTCTTGAAATAACATACTATTTAATGAATAATAAATAATTTAGCTTGAGAAAAAAGTCATGAACCTTTTTATGTAGGTTATAGTTTTATTTTTATCTCTAACACATATCTTAAAAAGAAAGAAAAAAGTCGCATCCTAAGGCCAGAATAAATAAGATCATCTAACAGTGGCTCAAGCTGGCTTCTTTCTACTTCAATATTTTATTGCCTAGCTGGATATTTCCACATGAAATCAAGGAGTTTGGGTTGAGATCAGCTTCGTATCCTAGCTTGAAGCCGATTGGGGCCTCAAGAGAGAAGAAATTAAAGGAAAGTTCAGAGACAAAGAGGCATCAGGTGGAAAAGGATATCAGCTAACGAGTCTCAAGTGGTTAAAAAATACCTACTACTATGAAATGTACGAGACTGGTTTCTTTTGGGGATCATTTTACCTTTTATTTTAGGTTGAAAAGAAAATAATACAGTTCAAAGTACTCTTTAAATTATTCTTGTGACTCTGAACTTCTAAATAGAGTCATTATCCCTTCAGAAAATGAAACCATATTTAATCTTCCTACAACATTGTGTCACATATTTTCCTGGGTCTTATATTGATATATCAAGAATCAAGCAAAAAAGAAAAAAGAAAAAGAAATCTGTTCCTGATACTTGCATTCTAGTATAGTTGTAATTTTTAAAAATTGAGTTTAATGCTAAATGTTTGAATTTATATCTGAAACGCAGGAAATCAACAATATAGTATATAAGGCATTTCAAGAATTATATGACAGTATTGAGACTTTAAACAGGAAAAGACAGTGTGTTTGAATCCCAATGGCCAATAAAACTTTATGTCAAGAAATAAAGTTAAGTGTCCTAGGTGAGAGATGTGTTCTAAAGGTGAGGGGTTGATAAAAGGACACTGGAAACCAATGAAAGGAACTTGGATTTTAAGTAAACTCGATGTATTAAAGTAAGTTTAAGTTAATATCATGTTCTAGAAAAAGTATGGAAAAATTTTAGAGGATACCAAAAACTGTCTACCAAGAAAGAAAAATTGTCCACCTCTGAGGCTTCTGAAAACCTTATTAATAACCATAAAACATAATCAGCTATAATGCTGGAATATGAGTCCATCAGGTCAGAAGGCACTCAAAATGCAATTGAGGAAAAATTGCCTTGTCAAAGGAGAATTGACCATAATGACATAACTCTTGAGACCTACGCTTGATGATGGAGTGTGGTTCAAAATGAAAAGAAATGTTTGAGAGAGACAGAGAGAGAGAGAGAAATGCAAAATATTATAATGAAATGTGCAGAGATTTTGAGTTAGAAAACCAAAATGGTAGAACACACTCAGCATATCTCAAGCTGAAAAAAATTGAAGAAAAAATCTAGCCCTGTGTTGCAATACTGTAGAATTATCTGGGCCAAATATTGAACAATGTAGGAAGTATCAAAGAAGATGGAAGTTTACACAGAAGCTCTGTTCCAAAAAGACCTGGTTGACATTCAATTATATCGGGAAGTAGCATATGATCATGTACTAGTGATACTGCAGGAAGAAGTCCATGCTGCACTGAAAGCATTAACAGAAAAGAAAAGAAAGAAAAGCTCCAGGAATTAATGGAATGCTGATAGAAATATTTCAATAAACTGATGAGGCAGTAGAAACATCAATGCTTCTAAACTTCTATGCCAACAAAATTGAAAGAGAGTTACCTGGCCAACCCCCTAAAAAGCATTCATATTTTTACCCATTCCTAAAAAAGGTAACCTGACAGAATGTGAAAATTACCAATTAATATCATTAATGTCACCTAAAAGCAAAATTTCTTGGATTTAATTCTACAATGATTTCAGCAGTATATCTGTCTACACAGGAAGATGCTGTAAATTCCAGATGAACTCAGAAAAGGGCATGACAGGAGGAATTCCATCTCTGCAATAAGAAGGATCTCTGCTGAAAACAGAGTACCCGAAGTATGCTTAGCTGTGCATTATTGACTTCGCAAAGGCATTTGGATGTGTGAAACACAACAATTATGACTAACACTGAGAAGAATGGGAATTCCAGTATTTCATTGTGCGCATGACAAATCTGTACATGAATCAAGAGATAGTCATTTGAACTTAACAATAAAATATTGCATGGCTCTTTCCGGACCCGGCTGAGCAGGAGGCGCCATCATGGGAGTTGACATCCGTCACAACGAGGACCGAAAGGCTCGTCGCAAGGAACCCAAGAGCCAGGACATCTACCTGTGCCTCCTGGTCAAGCTATACAGGTTTCTGGCCCGACGGACCAACTCCACCTTCAACCAGGTTGTTCATGAGTCGCACCAACCGGCCGCCCCTGTAGCTCTCTCGGATGATCCAGAAGATGAAGCTTCCTGGCCAAGAAAACAAGACAGCTGTGGTCTCAGGAACCATAACGGATGACGTGCGGGTGCAAGAGGTGCCCACGGTGAAGGTGTGCGTCCTGCGAGTGAGCAGCCAGGCCCGCAGCCGCATCCTCCAGGCCAGGGGCAAGATCCTCACCTTTGACCAGCTGGCCCTGGACTCCCAGGGCTGTGGCACTGTCCCGCTGTCTGGTCCACGCAAGGACCGCGAGGTGTACAGGCATTTCGACAAGGCACCAGGGACCCCCCACAGTCACACCAAACCCTATGTTCGCTCCAAGGGTCGGAAGTTCGAGCGGGCCAGAGGCCGACGTGCCTGCCGAGGCTACAAAAACTAACCCCAGATCCGGTCCTGCTATTAAAAACGTTTTGGATGTCCAATATGCATATATATAATGATCTAAAATCTGGAAAGATGTGTCTCAGAGTTATAGCTTTTTGTCAACTTTATTTAATCTAATGCTGAGCAAGTGTTCTGAGAACCAGGGCTCTACAGAGAAGAGCTTGCCATCAACGTGATAAAGAACCTGCGATGTGCAGGTGACACAGACTTGCTGACTGAAAGCAAGGAGGACTTGAAGTACTTGTCGATGATGTTTACGGCTTTCAGTGTGGATTGCAACTCAATGGACAAAAAAGAAGAATCCTCATAACTAGGCCAATAGATAAAATCATGATAAACAGAGACAATATTGACGTTGTCAAGGATTTCGCCTTGCTTGGACCTACCATCAATACTCATGGAGTCATCAGTCAGGAAGTCATGTGTAATATTGCATTGGGTAGTACTGCACACCACACCCTTGAAGTCTGAACAGGAAAGGATGTCATTTTGAGGACTAATTTTTTCTCCTAATACCACAAATACTCATTATCCAATTCTAAACTATTTATTCCATCAATATTTGTGAGCTATTTTTATAAAGTATAAACTGTTCTTGTACTAAATATATATTAAAATGCAGTGACTAATTATTACATTTATTTTAGTAAGAGGATATATTTCATTAGGAACCCCTTGGTGGTGCACTTGGATGTTAATCCAAAAGTAGCAGTAATTCAAGTCTACATAAAGGTGCTTCTCGGGAAAGATTACTCAGAAAACCGGCTGCCATCTAGTTTATTCTGGTTCTGTTGATAACGAAGTTGTAGGACAGGCTAGAACTGCGCCTGTGAGGCTGAGGCTGGAGCTCTTCACAGGAGAGGCAGGAAGTTTCCTCTTTCTCTGGGAGAATGGCTAGTAGATTCTAACTGCTGACGCATCAGCAGCCCATCCTATTAATAGGATCCCTTTCAAAAGAAAAGCAGAAGAAAGTTTTGTTGATATATTTCCAAGAAATCAGTCACTGGAAACCCTCTGGAACCCAGGGCTAACTCTGACCCACATTGGGCCCCGTGAGTCAGTCAGATTGACAGCATCTGTTCTAGAAAATTTGTTTGTCTATTACTTGTGTAAAAAGGCTCCTTATACTCAGCTGAGGCAGATACAAGAAAGAAGAGAAGTATTTGTTTAAAAAAGGAATTATGAAAAAAATAAAAAAGGAATTATGGAAATAAAATAAAAGTGAGACGATAAAATAGAAATAATTTTCAAATTGTGAAACATACAAGAAAGGTAAAGATGTTAAATAATAAATATTTTTAGGAAGTTTTATGAAGAAAACTAAAAATATGCAAACCCTTCACATTCATGCGCTCAGGAATAATTGCACTAGGTCAGTCTCCCAGATTCCTTTCCTGGGTAAATTATATCTGAGATTCACAGTAGATGCATAAATGTTTCAGAATTATAAAGGATAATTTCACCATACTGAGATTTTCAGAAATGTATTTTATATTATCCCAAATAAAAATAAAGGGAAACTCATACTTCAAAGAAAGCTGAAATTATTTAAATCTTTCCTTGTAATTATTTGCATGCATTTTTGCATATACAGTAAAAATTAATTGTTTTGCCCAAGTAATGTGTCCAAGGAAATTTATTTCTCTTCTCAAAGAAAGAAAACCAAACAATAAATTAACAATAGCAGCCACACATTGGTCTTATCTAAAGATACAAAATCCTTATTATAAGCAGTATCCAAATTAATGTTGGATCAGAATGTAAAAGTATACACATGATAAAAATTCAACTAGATTGTATGTTATAATAAAATCTTAAAGCATTTTTGAGTGGTAAGATTTTACTTTAAATAAAATATTTTAAACTAACTATAACCACAGACAATACAAAAACAAAAATAAGTACCCTGAAATAACAACAACAAAAAATAACAGTTTTATTCTTGCCATTAACAAGCACAATTGTTTCATGACAAGAGCAAAATTAGTTCCTAGTGTCATATTTTCCAAGGATACAACATGCTAGGAAATTTCTCTCCTGTCAGCAAAATCAGCAGGGGTGCCAGCCAAGAGCACTGCAGCTAGTTAAAACTTAAGTGCTTCTTAAAAAGAACAATCTGAAGTGAGATAGTTTACTTCAAAATCTACCTTATAAATATAAGCACATGTAAGACGCAGCTTACAAATGACTAAAAAGATTATGGAAATGGAAAAGGAGACTGTTCATATATATGTAGGGAATTTATGATGTCAACAATTAAAATCACTGTGGTAGTTACATAATCTGTTGTCAATTTGAGAATTAAGAGTGAAGGGGTGAAGTTTAGACTGTCAATCAGGTCGCAGCTTGATGACCTCATTTGGCGGGGCTAAGGAGATAAATAGCTCCATGGAGGCAAGACACATTCTCACTCCCTGTGAGACATGACTGACAATGAGCTTGATGGAGCTACACTGTTACTCCAGAGTCCTGCAGCTGGAGGAGCCACCTGGAGACCACTGTGAGCACTGAGATGTTTCCACTGCCACTGAATACGCAAGACTTTCCACCCACGGGCCCGTGATCTTCCTGCACTAGACGTCATTGCATGTTTTGTTAGAGTCTGAAGAGGACTTTATAGATTAGTAAAGGACGTATGGGCTTATATTGGACTTATGGACTTGATCTGGACTGGGCTGGAATGTTTTCTCACTATTCAACTGCTCTTGTATATAAAGCTCTTTCTTATACACATATGAGTGTCTATGAATTTGTTTCTCTAGTTTACCCAGACTAACATACTAGACTACCATAGTCACTTATTATGATTGATAGTCAACTATTTCAGGAGTTAACATATGATACAGAACAGGTATTATTAAAAGAATTCCAAGCTTTATGAAGTCATAGGCCAAAAACAAGGCTCCAGGAGTTGACCAAAGAGAACTTCATTTATTTATTTTAATTAATAAATCACTTTCTGGAGGTTCTTATATATATTTTTAACAATCCATACAACCATTATATCAAACAGACGTGTACACATGTTGGCATCATTAATTTCAAAATATTATCTTTCTTCTTGAGCCCTTTGATATTAGCTCCTTGTTATTCCCTCCCCAACTATACCACCCCCATGAACCTGTTATATATTATATATTGTTATTAATATTTATACATATCTTACACCACCCATACTATCCTGTGTTAGAGTTTTCAAGAGAAACATGATTTTATCTAGATAGATGATAGATAGATAGATAGATAGATAGATAGATAGATAGATACAGATAGATTTATATGGCATGAAGGAATATAACAGCTAATTGGTCCATACAGCAGTACAGAGGGTTCAGTTAAAATCACTTCCATGGAACAGTTAATATACTGGAAGTCCTTCAACTCATGAGGGCTGCTGGACTCAAGTAAAGGAAGCAGACAGCTGAGTCTTGCCTGGGCAATGCAGGCAGTCTGGCCACAAGCAGCAAACAGCAGGATGAGTCACCAGCAGTCAGCCGCTCAGGAGCTTAACAAAGCAGGCCAGATGTGATATTGAACGCAAGCACTGCAAGATGACAGGATTCACCAGCTTCAAGCTCAAGATATGTTCACACCAGCAGTGTGGTGAAGCAGGTCTCAACTTCAAGCTCTAGCGACATAATTCACACCAGAGAGCAGGAGAGAGAGGGGTGTGATGGCTACCTCCCTGAAACAGTCACTGAAGACAAACTAGGTACATAAGCAAATGTGGTGAAGAAAGCAGATGGTGGCCAGCTATTAAAAAATATAGTGTCTTGGGTCTTAAAAGATGGAAACCAAACAAGCAGCCATGTAGCTGAGAAGCAACAAAGCCCACATGGAAGAAGTACATGAGCCTGTGTGATCATGAAGTGTTGATGGGGGCAAGCATCAGAAGTTAATACAATATCATTCCTATCACATGAAGGAACATTTTGCTGAAGATAATTTAAAAGGTTGCAATAGTATAACTATTAAAAACACCAGCTGAATTAATTAAGAGGATGTGTGTGATGGCTAGGAATTACATCAAGTAGACACTCCTAGATAAGGGGAGGAGCAGAGCCCCTGCTCCCAATGGCACCACAAACTGACACCCCCTGGGTGTCATAAGCCTTTACCAATAAGAGAGAGAGATCGAGCAGAGTCAACTTCTCTTTGGCCCTTTGTTTTCTGCTGGAGCTGGATTTTATATCGGATTCCCCAATCTGTGCTGCCGGTAGACTACCTATGGTGGAATCATTTAGCTTACTTTGGATCTCTGCATCCACCAACCTGTGCCCCTGCTGTCTCTGCTTTGTCATTGTGTAAGTCTGGATATATTAGAGAAACAAATCCACAGACACTCATATATAAGAGAGAGTTTTATATAAAGGGTAAGTGCACATCAAGAAAACATCCCAACCCAGTGCTGCCCAAACCCAAAAGTCCCACATTAATCCATATGTCCGGCACCAATTCACAAAGTCCTCCTCCCTCTCACAAAACACATGCAATGATGCCAACTGCAGGAGGAAAGCCAAGTCAGTGAGTGTTTAAGCATCTCAGCACTGGCAGGGGTCTCCACATGACTGCTCCAGCACCCAGGGCTGCATCAGGCTAGGTCCATATGTGGCTTCTCGGGGATGCCTTACAGGAAGTGAGTCTTGCCAGCTGAAGCAGGGAACTGGCTAAGGCAGCTGCACTCTGATCCAACCATCACAAAGCAAGAGACCCGAGAACTAGAAAGGGGAGGCTCACCCACCCATTTATCTCTCCACCCTTCAATTAACCCCTCATGTGTTTATCGGCCAGGTTGGCACAATTGACATCAACTATTTCAGTCATCCTGCTTCCTGTTCATCAGATTCTACAAGTCAGAAGATGCCTGACTTGAACTATACTGGTCTTATCTATTTATACAACTGTGTGAAGCATTTCTTGAGATACTTCTTTCTATACACATCACATATAAGTATCACTGATTTCGCTACTCTAGAGAACCCAACCTAACACAACGTGGAACAAGGGATAGCTGATAAGGGATAACATGTAGGCTAAAATAAAAAAATTACCAGAAATTTATTTATTAATTTTTTATGGACTATACAGAAGCACTCAACTATGTGATCATAGCATTGTGGATAATTGCAAGTCTTAGAACCCTTAAGTATGTTATTGTTATTATTGCTTCTAAGAATTAATGGTAAATTATGATTCTTATTGCATAAAACCTAAGTCTACCTATATAAGAAACCTACTACTCAAGTATGGGAAATCATTTCACTATGTATTTCAAACAATTCAGTCATTCTCTCTTTAGGATTTGGGTTTTATGGTTGTAAATACCTGGTTTGCAGAAGGCTGTGGCTAGCAATGAAAGCCTACTTTTTGCAGCGTTCACACGTGGACTAAGCCTTCAGGGTATCCCCTCTCATCCTGGTGGAGGAATAGGGATAGCTGTGTTATCAGAGAGCGTTGTCAAGTTGATTGTGGCAGATGGAGTTAGGTTGAACTGTAATAGCTTGTCATTGTATCTCCCTTTTGGTTTATTTAAAGTTGCTTTAGTTGTTTTGTTATTTTTTTAAGTGAAGGATAAATAAACATAGTGTCAGCCTTTGGGGAAATCCCACTGAACATAGACCAGGGATGTGAATTGCCTTGCTATCCAGCAGAATGCATTGGAAAGTGGATTATTGCGGATGCTTTTGAGTTAAAGTTTAACAGCTTATCATGTGATCTCTATTTTGGTCCAGTTTAAATTTGTTCTAGGTTTTTAGTATTTTTTTTTGCTTTCTCTTCAATTGAGGTGTTTATCTGTTTTACTTTGTTATTGTTAGTTTTTTGTTTTTAAAAAATATTTTCCTGTATATGAAATCCAAAATAGGTAAATCTATAGGAACAGTAACCAACTGGATGAATGGCTCCCTGGAGATCTGGCAGGTGAGGGGGTTGGGAGAGGGGCACCAATGATGAATACAAGAATGAAGAAAACATGCTGAAACCCTTTGAAGAGATGGTTTTACAACTGTTCTTGATGTCGCTGGACTATTGAATTGTATGATATGTGAATTATATGCCGATAAAACTGCTTTTAAAAAGCAAATGGTTTGTAAAGTTCCTTTTCATATTATAGGAATCTTGAGTCTATTTCTCTTAATAATTTTCTTTATACACTACTAGTTATTTTAAACTTCTATATCTAAATTAGTTTTTACTTATTAGATTTGATTGATATAAAATTTTTCAGTATTAGAATGAATGCTAGATAATTTAGTAGTGTTTACCTAAATTTCGTTAGGTAAGATGGATTTTGACAAATAAAATTTGGGAGACGTATGTCCACCTGATTGAGATGGGATTGGTGGTGTAAGACATGAAAAAAAAATTCTTCATAGTATATTTATTATATGAAAAACTCTTCTTCACTCTCTGCCACACTTTCTGGACCCCTTTCTAACCTGTCCCAGCCTGTCACTTGGCACCCCCCTCACTCCTGGTTTGTTCTTTGGAAGCATGGACAGTTTTCTGATTCTGATTTATGGGTCCCTGGTAAGCTACCTCATGAGTGTGGGCTCAAAGAAAAGCTGAGGACATTTGTACTCCCTCCAGTAATTCCATGGCACTGTAAACACAAGTCAGCACAGCAATCTGTTCTCCCTCAAAGGGACACAAGAACAGCTTGTAAACATGGATGGCACACACGATTTGCAAGAAGACGTATGGTATTGCATGTTAAAATAAGTAACTCACTGGAAGATGAAATCATCACCTGAACCACAGCTTCCAAATGACACAAAGGAAATCATGCACTTACTTACCTAGTTGTACAAAAGCCCAAACTGACAAATATTTTACACATTTATACCTCTGGGATGCACTCCACCCAAACTCAATGTCTTCTGGATACTGTGATTTGTGCCACTGAACATTTCCTCAGTTATAAACAGTTACACACATCCCCATTAGATGCCAGTTAGTGGAACTCAAGTGCCACAATGAAAAGGGAGGCAGCAAAAGTAAATGCATAATTTATGAGTCAGAATTGAGTTGATGACAATGAGCTTGGTGTTGGTCATGAAGCAATTAGCTAACTGCCTAAAATGTCATTATTATATGGATGTTTGGCTTTCTGCATAAAGCGATTTTATTTTATTGGAAACATAAAGCACTTCAAATTGATCAAATTAATTTTGGTGATCGATCTTTGCTTAAATGATCAGATTTTGGTAAATTCCTGCTGTGTACTTTCCTCTCATTTAAAACCAGCATCATATTTCATCTGATTTTGATGTGCTAAAAGTGAAATTCATAACTGCTTCTTTCAACACAAATGAGGAAACTTTGAAAGGAGCACACTTATGAGGTGGTTTTATTCTGCTGGACCCAAGAAACTATCCACTTCTACTGAAATGCAGCGATTATTAGAGAGCGAAACAAAACAACAGCAAAAATACCATCTGAACTAAAGAAAAATGAGATACATACAATGTGATTTTTATAACCTTTTTATCTTCACAAATTCTGAGGGATATTTCAGCACAAATTACCTAAAGGACAGATAAATTGACTGTATTCAAAGTCATTGTGTGTAAATACATGTCAGTAATACATTTTCCCTCAATGTTCTTTGTGGTTTATTTTCTTTTTAGCCAGTGCAAATTTTGCCAATTCTTCTGTTTTATCTGCCGGCAGTACTAACCACATGCCAAAATTGTTAGTGCTGCATAAATTAATGAGTGAAAGTTACTGTATAAAGTTCTTAAAACTGTAATTGTACACACTTGGGAAAATTAGCACAAAATATTTTTTTAGATTGGTTGCTTTTCTAAGAGAGCCTGGATGTTGTAAATGTTTCTGAAAATAACCAGGTATGTTATTAAGCTTTAATTTTATCTTGTTACTGTTTGTTCTGCTACCAGAACAAAATAGCTCAGTCTTAATAACCCCGGAGGGAATGTGAATCAACTATTGATGTGTCAGGAGGCCTGGTAGCTAAGTGAGCTATGCCTTAGACTGCTGCTAATCGTGGACTCCCTATCACTCCCCAGGAAAACTATGAGGCTTTCTGCTCCCGTAAAAAGGTGGCATAGAAGGTTATGCTTTGGGCTACCAACTTCCAGGTCACTTGTTTTAAACCAGGAGACACTCCATGGGAAAAAGATGAGACTTTCTACTCTCACAAAAAGTTACATCACAGAAACCCACCGGGGCAGTTCTAGCCAGTCCTATAGGGTCACTATGAGTTAGAATGGACTGCTGGCAATGAGTTCAATGAGCTTTTTGAGTCTGTATTACAGATGCAGATGTTGTTTTTAGGTAAAATATCATCTGCTGGCATATTTACTTCATGTGTGTGGTAAAGAAAATAAAACCCACAAGCTGTGTATTATTATAATTGCGTAGGAACACATTGGATAATTTTGTTATAATCTATGATAATACTAAGATTCAGTGAAATACAAGGATACATGCTGTAAAAGAAAGTCTTGCTACTATGGTTCCATGTCATGCATGCCCTGGGTTATTCCAAAGAAAGCATGTGTAAATATGCCCATGAAGGGCAGATGTCTGCGGCCAAGTTCTCTCAGTAAGACATTTCCGTCTCATTAGAGGGCTTTCCAAAGGAGTCCAATGAAAACATGAACTTCTGAGTACACCTGGGCAGGTAAATTCATTGCAGAAAGTCCACTCAGAAGGTTTTTATAACTGTGTTTTTTTTATTCTAGTGAGGTAGTCCTGGTAGATTTTCTTAAAGGACACAATATGATAGCGAGGCCTTATTATGAAGGAGTTTTTTTAAAAAGGAGAAAAGAAATTATGTTGGTTTAACAAACGTCAGGGAAGATGTATGAGCAATTCTTTCCCTGTGATGTGGTAAAAAGCATCAATTGCAGAATTGTTGAGAAAACGTTGAGAAATATGGGGACCTAGATGAAAAATATATTGAAAAACATCTTTATATTTGAATATTTTTGCTTAATAAAGGTTTCCATGATTTTCCAGCACTATTCTCTGACATTCTCATATTTTTAGGACCCAAATGTATGTAAACTTTAAAAATTTTCTAAATTATTATAAAGTCTTTTGTATCAACATATCTCCATGAGAATTCAAGTATTCTCTTAACACTAGAATATACCCTTAACTGTGCCCCCCTCTCTAAAATTCATGGCCATCAGTCCATTTTGATTCCTAGCGACCCACTCTAGGGTGTCTGAGGCTATCTAAATCTCTTTGGGAGCAGACAGCCTCAGCTTTCTCTCTCAGCATAGCTAATGAACTCAAACACGAAAACTTTCCATTGGTAGATGACAGTGCCACCAAAGAAACCCCCAAACAACAACATCAAACAAAACCCCGCACTTACTGCCATAAAGTTCATCGAGACCCTACAGAGCAGAGTAGAATGGGTCCTGTGGGTTTATGAGGCTGTACATTTTTTAAATCACTTAATTGGGAGCTCTGATATATATTATAACAATCCCTAATTCCATTAAACCAAGCAACATTGTACAATGGCTGCCACCATCATTTTCAAAACATCTTTACAGGACAGAAAGCCTCATCTTTCTCCCATGCAGTGGCTGGTGGGCTTGGAAAGCCCATCTTGTGATTAGTAGCTCCTCTTCTCCCGCACAGCAAATTAAAAGATATGGAGCCCTCTCACCTACCATATCAAAAGTATGCATTCATTCCTACCCATAAAAGGATAAGATACGCTCTCTCTTCCTTCTCATTGGACCCGTGAGGTGGTCTGAAACTCAAACCTAACCACTGCGGTTACTTTCAATGTGGTCCTTCCTTACTCTGCACTGACCCCTCAGCTCTGGCAGCTTAGGATTAGACTAGGGACATTGTCTTGTCTCTCTTCCTTCTCCTTCTGGAATTTGATTAGAAGAGATAAGGTCATTGCTTTCCATGTTTGGCGTCTCTTACCTCTCTTTTATATATGTATATCTATTAATCAATTTAAAATTTTATTGAAGGTCTTAGAACCTACACGCAGTTCCAGTTTTGCCTAGTGTATTGTTAAATACAGCATTTCAATACCTATTGTTAGCTATAATAGCATAGATATTGTATTATATTTAATTCATTTTTAGAATCTTTGTTCCATACACTGCCTTAATTTTCCTTAATTCATTTCATACATATCTTTATTCACTGTTAATTTATATTTAGAATAGTTTATCTATATAAGCTTAAATAAATTTAAATTGAATCTTATATAAAAATTATTGAACTAGCCTCCAAAATGATCCTCAGCTAAATTTCTAATTATATGGCCTATTGAAATGTTTTAGATTTTAGAACCTGTTTAATATAATTTAAAATTTAATTTTCATAATTTATGTGTATTTCTCTTGAGTATAAAAGAAAATTATTCAATTAAAAATAATTCATTTATAATGGAGATTAGTTCTTCACAGTTTATTGAGAAATGCTTTATTCTAAAATATGTGAAGATTAGAGGATCGTGCTCATAATGCTAATTAATTTAAAGTATAATCATAAACCATCTTTCCAATACTTGTAAACATGGAAGATTTGATATGATGAATTAGTTAATCATATGGCTAAAGATTATTGATAAGACTGACACAGCAATGAAATATTATTTTTACATGTATTGTCATCTTTTATTATTTGTATATAAATTTTGACATTGTACATAAGAAAAAATATTTCATTTTTATTTTTAAGTGTTTCCTACAGAAACACGAGTTTAGTTTACTTTTGTAAGAATTCATCTTAAAATATTTCCTACTTTACATTCTATTATTAAGTCATATTATGTTCTATCTGTGAATTTTTGGCTATCTATCTATATATAGATATAGATAGATAGCTATGAGGGCTTCAAGGAATTTATGGAAAAATTCCATTATCTTTTAATTCTACTTTTCAAAAAACTCTTGGAAACCCTCTGTAATGTAATTTCACATACAAACCTCAAAAAACACACAAATAAAAAATGACCAACTTCATTGCCATTGAGTTGTTTCCAATTCAAAACAACGCTACAATACGAGGGAGAACTTCCCCTCTGGACTTATGAGACTCTAAATCTTGAACACAATAGACTCCCTTATTTTTCCCTGCAGAGCTGCTAGTAGGTTTGAACCAATGACCTTGTGGTCAGCAGCCCAGGGTGAAGTCCACTAAGTTGCTATGGCTCCTTCACACAAATTTCAATTACGTAATGTAAAATTAGTTAACAACAAGTAGATTCATTTGATATACTCACATCTTATCATTTTAGTGATGTAAGTGGGTATGTATTAAAATAGAGTTCTATTCGCTCAGTGAAATTCAAATACAATCCTTGGTGATTGGGCCACAGTCGCCCAAAGAAGTGGTTTAGAGGCAGGTAGAGAGTCACCACACAAACTTGTCCTGGAAAGGAGTGGTCGAAAAGTCTCCCTGTGTTCCTGGCTTCCGGACAGGAAGTCAGGGATGGTGCAAATAATCGAAAGGCATAGGTTCCTAATTGAAATGAGGTGGCCCAAGTCCCCCTGAGGCAACTCAGAAGCCCTGGCTACTTCCAACAAAACTGTAAACTCAGCAGAGCACAGCTCTAAATTGACACTGGCTAGTATCAAATTCAAGGCCAAAGGGTACTGTTTTTGTTGTTGTTAGTGTTAGTTTTATGTATTTATTCATTAAGCCAAAGCCTATATTTCTGGCATCCACTATCCTAGCATTCCTGCAAAAAACCTACAGAAGTTATTCCTACTTATTATTATGAAGAACACCAAAACCAGGAAGCTCCGTTGCTGGTACACAACAGGATTTCCATCAGGAAGTTGGAGATGGAGGTTCTTCTCAGCCACTGTCATGAACTTCTGCATTCTATTACTGATACATATTTTTTTTCGAAATTGCTTATTGCATTAACGGGTTCTAGTGTATTTTGATATAAGAATATGTGCCTTAATATTTCTTCCCAAAATATCCATGTTGATGTTCATCTCTTTGATTATAGAATTCCTTGATGAGTGTTCATTTTATTGAATATTTCTCTCCCAGCTATATTTTGTTAAGTTGTTGTTGTTAGGTGCCATCTAGAAAACTCTCACCCATCATGACAGCAGAACAAATCACGGCCCAGTCGTGCACCATCCTCACAATTGCTCCTGTACCTGAGCCCACGATTGTGACCAGTCTTAAGCCAGCTCCTGGAGGGCCTTGCTCCCTTTGCTCCCCTCTGCTTTATCGAGCATGACGTCGGACGTTTATGTTAAAGTCTGCTCACCAAGTGACAGCCCATTAGTATATTCAGACATGCTTGATTTTTATTCATTTGTTATTGAGTAAGGTTTCTTATTGTAGTCTATTAATTTCAGATTAGACACGTCTCCGCTTTAGGGAAGCAGCTTTAGTATATTTCCCACCTCTGACAGGCACTGTGCTGTAAGGACACACGACACCATAATACACAGCCGCAGGGATGCACAAACGGTCGCATATCACAGGGATTTAATTTTATTGCACTTCGCTGGATTTTTAATATTTCAAATGTCAGCATACATTTATATTTCTATTTTGCTCCAGTCAGATAAAATAAAAGTATTTCTTTCATTTCATACTTTAGCAGCCACAAGCTATCAATTAAATATCTTACTTAGTATTTGGAAGAAATCAAGACAAAGCCTTTAAATATAGCTGCTTCAATGAATGTGCAATTGGGATAAAGAAAATGAGTGTGAAATCAATCAGCTATACTTACATGGATTCTGGTGTTCCATAAATGCTCTCCATAAGTGCATATTCTTTAGCATCATGGTAAAATATTTGTATAGAATAGATCGCATATACTTGTTTAACTTGTTAGGCTTGCATAATATGGAAATTTTAGTTTTGTTACCATAGAAAGTTATCTTAGGTCTTCAGTCCCCCACCACAAGTCACACCAACTAGGCTCCACTCACATCCTGGTCCCATCCTGTTCTGTCTTCTAGTGAGAATTCAAGTTTTTAGCTTAAGCATCTGTGTTTTCTACCTATATAGATGGGAAATCAAGAAAGTAACCAAAAATGTCTAAAAAACCAGTAGATGTACATGATAACGGCTGAGGGAGGATGAAAAATGACTGCAAAAGAGAAAACTGCTTTCACAGAAGAGAGCATAAAGGGTGAACTGACTAATATTGTAGACTTTAGAGAATTGAGAGACCTATAAAAAGACTAAAGGAATTTAAAAAGTAGATGTCAGGCTTGTAAATTGTACTGAGGTACACTGAGCTTAAGAGAAGATTTTAAAGAAATTCTCTCAGCCTCCTGTCATTTCTTAAACCGAGTCTAGTAAACAATTTTAATGGTGTTTTAAGTCTATGTTTATCCAGAAGTAGTGCTGATGGTACCGTGGGTTAAGTTTTGTGCTGCTTACAGAGGTCAGTGGTCCAAACCCATCAGCCACTTCTCCGAAGAAGGCTGAGGCGGTCTGCTGCAGGGAAGCGTATAGCCTCAGGAGCCTTAAGCGGCAGCTTTGCTTAGTCCTCTAGGGTTGCCATAAGTCAGAACCAACTCATTGGCATTTTCATGTATATTCGTATCACCACCTATCTGTAAATTTTTGGTCCAGTCGTGGCTTCTATGTTGCTGAGATGCTTGAAGCTGTGGCCTTGGTATTTCAAATACCTGCAGGGTCAGCCATAATGAACAGGTTTGGGCTCAGCTTTCAGTCCAACGTAGACTAAGAAGAAAGGTCTGGCTATCTACTTCTGAACATTAATCTTTGAAACCCTTATGGATCACAATTGCATCAATGGCACGGGAACAGGAAACACTTGTTTTGTTGTTAATGAGATCGTCATGAGTCCTGGCTACCTTGAGAGTACCTAACAGTTAACAGCAACCCATTTTTCTTCTCTGCTTTTCCCATTCTCTGTCTAAATAGGGTTTTTTGTAAGTGACTTATTCTGGAAAGTAATTTTGAATTAGGTATTGGGTAGTCCATTTTAATTCTTGGCAAGTCATGAGAAGAATGGACACTAAATCGTAGCGAAAATAAGCAACTTTCCCAAGACTACCTTTCTAAAGAAAAACGAAGCTGGAATAGATCAGAACTTTTCGAATTCCTTGTTTTGCTTCCTGTTTTACTGAACTCCAATGAAAAATATAATGAACTTTTGAAATAGCCACCTTCCTCTCACATTGAAGAACAAGTGATACTTGTTGGACAATTGACTTTGTTTCTGGGAATACATTCAACAAATGAATACTCTCTTATTCCTGATCAGATTGTCCATAGGAGTTTTCAGATGTATTATTATTATTTATTATTATTATTATTATTATATTCTTTGAGGCTGTTGTCTACCAGCACTGTGGTGGTTTTGGATAAGACAGAAGGTCACCTTTAACTAATTAATTTTGTGTGACTTTCATGTTGAAACTGAATGTATTGCCTTTTCTCTGGGGTCTGAACTTTTCCGTAAGACTCATGTTAGAAATTGGACTTTGTCTTTGTCAAATAGTAAGCACCCATGCTCTAGTACAATGAAAGCAAAGAGATTTATTGAAGGTACAAACTCAGCTTGAATGCGGGACATGTTAAGTTTCACAAAGTGAAATCCAGAGCTCCGCCCAAGGAAAGTGAGGAGGCACTTGGATGTGGTAAAATCAGGAACTAATAACACACAGGTCAGGGTTGGCGCCCCATGTTGTTGGGCAGCAGGAAATCCTGAAGAGAGGAAATGAAGAGGATCTGTGTAGTGTGTGTCGATAGACACTGGGAATTGGTTTTCAGCTTAAACTAGACGAGAATGCGATTAAATCGAGGGGCAGTGAACATGTCTCAGTGAGCTACTGCTGCTGTAACAGAAATGGCAAAAGTGGATTGCTTCACAGAAAAGCATGGATCTCTAACAACTTGGGAGACTAAACGTTCGATTTCAGGTGTCAACCCCGTCAGAGGCTTGCTCTTTCTCTTGGTTCTGGAAGAAAGCACTTCCACTTGAGGTTCTCCTCCAAAGAAGCCTTTATTTGTTTAAACTCTTTTGGATCTCAAAAGAGATCGACTCCAGACACACCCTCATCCTGACTTACTGACAGCAAATACCGCCCATTTACAAAGCAGGTTATAACCACAAGCAGAAATAAAATTTTACAGACATCACAAAATGCGGACAACCACAGAATACTAGAAACCAGGGCCCAGTCAAATTGACACATTTCATGAGGCAAAATTACACCCTCAGCAGTATGTAAAATGGCCTTGAAATAATCATAGAATCGTCTTTATAGGGCTCATACTATTGAAATACTTTCTTGGGCCATACGTTTGCTAAAGGTTGCTTCTTCAGACACATTTTAGTGCTCTCTTTGCCTTAAGACGCCCTTTGGCCATCATTTTATCACACTCTTAGCTTATCTACTGCCATCAAGTCCATTCCTGCTCACAGCGACTGCACAGAGCAGAGCAGAACTGCCCCCAGGGAGTCCGAGACCAGAACATTTTAGAGATTGGGAAGCATGATCCTCCTCCCATGGAAAAGCAGGTACAGTTAGCAACTCAATACCCCACCAAGAGTCCTCATCCATAGCTTACGAACTGTTTTTCCTTTACTACAGGCTTCAATTTACATAAGAAATGAAGGGTTTTTAGTTAATTCATTAGGGTTTAAACAGGATCCTAGACTCAGCCCTGAGCCAGCCATTTTACCAAAGTCATGTCATTTTGGAGGTCACACACCTCACAGCCCCCTTTCTCTCCATGAATATTGATGCCCTCGCTCTCTGACAGCAGTTCTCAGCCTTCCTCATGCCTTGGCCCTTTGATACACTTCCTCATGTTGTCATGAACCCCAAACATAACATTATTGCTACTCCATAACATCATTGCTACTCCATAACTAACTTTGCTAATGTTATGAATCATACTGTAAATATCTGATATACAGGATCTATTTTCCTTGTTACAAATGAAACATAACTAAAGCATAGTGATTAATCACAAAAACAATATGTAATTCCACATTGTGAAATATTTATTTCTAATTACAAATAAATGAAATTTTGTCTTGAAGCATGGTGTAGCATGGGTGCCAGTCTTAATATAACAACAGTAAAGTACATTGCTACATTTTGCAACTGCATGCATAAAAAGTCAAAGTCAGTGTGAAGGTTGAGATAGCTTCTTTCTCACCACATCAGAAATTCTCCTTGCAGTCTGCAAGAGCAAAACGAAGATCATCTTCCACATCAACTCTACTTCTGTATTTAGACTTGATGACCAACAAGCTGGACAACCCTGTTTCACAAAGATGTGTTGTTGGAGATGGGAAAAGAAGGCCTAACAGTCTCAGTCAGAACAGAATCTGACTGCAAACACTTGATCCAGAATTTTGTGATTGACATTGTAGAGAAAGCAGTTTTTGCTGCATCGCTGTCAACACCACAAGTTCAATGAACTCCTCTAGTGCTGCAGGAACATCTTCAGTTTTGACTGTGAATGAGCTTCTGGCAAGTGCAAATCGGGAGTCAGGTAGATTTGAAAAGTACAATGAAATTTCATCTCAAGCAGGTGCAAGTATTCTTTCACAGAAATTATCGTAATCTTTGTATGGTTCAATGTCATGTTCCTCAAAGAAAGCAGATAAGATAGGCAACATGTAAATTTTCTTTTCATCCAATATTTTTTCTTCCCAAAGCTGAAGTTTCATTTGGAATGATCAGATCTTTTCAGACAAATCAAGGCATTTTGCATCTTGTAGTGATAAATTTAACTCATAGAAGATGGCAAAGATGTCAACCAAGTAAGCTATTGTCTGCAGTTCGCTTTTACTGTTGAAAAGTGCTTCGAATTGCAGTCTTGCTTTCTGATTATCACAAAGCTCAAAAACACATTTTAAAACTTTTCCTCTCAACAACCATCTCACTTCAGTGTGAAATAGCAGAGCATTATTCAGCACATCCAACTCATTGCACAGTTTTGAAAATAGTTCACTGTTTAAAGTGCTCACCTTTGCAAAATTAACAGAATTTATGATGCTTTTCATTACTTCTTATAACTCTTGTGGCTGCATCTTCATTACTAATATTTGCTGATAAATTATACAGTGAGTTCTGATGACTTTTCGTGACTCATTCAGTACCAAATGTTGAAACCCAGATCAACATCCTAGCATAGCTGGAGCACCATCTGTGCAAACACCACAAACCTTTCTCCAAAGATCTTAAAGGCACCATCATTAATATACTTCATGTAAACCAGTAACTGTGAAATTTGCAACACCTGTAGATTCATCAAGCTGGGTGCTAAATATTGGAAGTGGGGCAGATTTAATTTCCTGGATTACCGAATCAAGAATATCATCAGACATGCCATCTATTGTTCTGCAGACAGTGTCATTAGATAAGAAAATTGCACTCAATTTCGTAACAAATCATCTCTGATTACAATTCGAACAATGCCTTTGGCTGCTGGCAACAGTAAATCCTCAGCAAGGGTTTGAGGTTTCATAGCTCTGGCTATTCTGAGTGCCATCAAATATGAAGCTTCAATGGCTGCTACATTTTGATTGTGGTACTTGCTGCCAGTGTCAAGACTGGCTTTCTTGAGTTCATCAGCTTTGCTTCTAAAACAGTTGGTCTCCTTGCCAGCAAAGCATGGATTTCTGCTATCAAAATTACATTTTAATTTGTTTGGCTTCATAGATTGAACTGATAGAACTTTACAACTAATAACACATTGTGGTTTCTCAATTCCTTCTATAATTATTGAGTTAAAACCATACTGTAAAAAATCTTCATTATGTTTTCTTTTCTTAATGTTCTTCTCTATACCATTGGTTCTCAACCTGTGGGTCGCAATCCCTTTGGGGATCAAATGACCTTTTCCCAGGGGTCCCCCGATTCATAACAGTAGCAGAATTATAGTTATGAAGTAGAAAAGAAAATAATTTTATGGTTGAGGGGTCACCACATTGGGAATTGCATGAAAGGTTCTCGGCATTAGGAAAGTTGAGAACCACTGCTCTGCATGATCCATTGTCATGGGATGGTTTGCTAATGAAAATAATATATAACAATTGCTTTAACAATATAAAAGATAATGCATGGCACAGTTCAGTCAATATAGTCCATTAAAGTTTCCTATGATTTAGCATTCTGTCACTTTTTATATACCTGTTACTCTCACTAGGGGGCAGTATTCACATCAATCACAGCTGAATATAAAAAAACCAATCAACATCCAGATTAAGTTCTCACAGTACAGATTATATATATATATATATATATATATTATATAGCAGTAGCTGATGATTTTACATTTACTCAGTAATTATAATTCATGAAATGTTGGTTTACCTCCAATACCACTGCTTTCAACACAGCAACTGCTTTCTACACAGTAGCTGTTCTCTACACAAGTGTGACTGGTCCACATAAGTACATTATGGCACCGATCCTGTCACATGCACCTGTATTTGTATGGGGTGTATTTGATGGGGTTAGTGTGATGATGTCATCATGTTGGGTGGGCATATCTGCATGTGGGTGGACTTGCCTGGAGACTGAGAGAGGAGCCGTGTCTTAGTTTCTAAGACCAATGGAAATATGTGCTTTCCGGTAGTCTTAGGCAACTCCTGTTGAAGGATCGTTCAGTCCCCCAAAGGGGTCATAACCACAAGAAGAACCACTGTGCTATGTGAAGAATTATGAGAACCAGACAAAGAGTACTAACCATGAGGAATGGTTATCTCACTCATATTTGGTTAAGATCAACCCTACAGAGTACAACATCACACTGTTAAAAGTAAAGTGTGGATATGTATTTAAAAACACCAAGACATTCCAGAAGAACAAGATCAAAGACTTTGCATGAAATAGGTGTCATCAACACTGGAGGACTGACTGACATCAAATTAGGATCGTGTAGACATTGTAGGGCGTTCGGTCTGCATGTTTTTGGAGTTGGGACATAGAGAAAAACATAACCTACTTCTACTTATGCTGCAGTTGGGCACTGCAGAGAAGACGTGGTAGCATACTGTGAACCCCAACAAGTGTGCCCATCAACATGGCTTGAACTCTTTTTGTTATATGTCTTCAAGAACTCTGACCTCGTTTCATTTTCCATGAGAGCAAAAATCACCAAGAGGTACTTTCAGGGCAAGACCCCAAGCATAATAGCATGCCAGTATTGAAAATATATAAGATTCAATAGTAGAAGTTGGTAGTAGAAGTTATAGTATTAAATAAGATGTTGGATATTTATTAATAAGGTAATTTCCCTACATTATAGATATTATCTTATATAATAACATCAATGGATCTGAAGCACTTGAAATTATTCATTTATTTATATGTGGTCCTTAATATTAGAATTATAAAACTGTAAAAACTTACATATTTCCAAGAGAAAACGCTAACCACAAACAATAACAATCAAAGTGACTGACATTGAGTCCATTTTTTCTCTCATAGCAGCTCGATAGGGCAGAGGAGAAGTAGCCTTTGGGTTTCTGAGACTGTAAATCTTAAGCAGAGAATCTCATCTTTAGTGGGTGCCATGACCTTTTAGCTGACCTTGAGTTTAATCTGCCCCTTAATGGAACTAAGACATGTATACTTTAGAGAGAAGATGCCTTCAGTCATCCACTGACCTCATTGACATATTTAGAACATTTTGTTTGGAATAAACATGCATACATATGAAATGGAACACTACTGGCAGTATTTTTAAGTACATCCTTCTATATATATGAGTTATTGACAAAAACAGATAAAACACTTACATGCTATCGGAAAATACCTTTTATTTTCATTACCTCCTTCAGAGTTTGACTATTTTTATAGCAAATATGTATTAAGGCCTTACTTTTATAAAAGCTTGGGAAAGTCATTTCAGTAAAACTTAGTATTTTTATTTCAGAAGTATGATTTTAATTAGATAATCCATTGTTTAATTATCATATGATATACAAAGCTATCTATTGCAACACAAATCAGGTTTAGGAAAAGTTGAGGATAAGAAAGTAGATTTTCTGTTAGGATCATCCTGTAAATTTATTATTACTGTTGAGTTCATTTTTGTGATAATGAGGTATGATACAACAATCACATACCTGTCCCTCTTCTGTCCCTTTTATGAATATTATTACTACTACTCACTGCCATTGAATCCATCATGATTCTGAGTGACCCTATATGACAGGGCAGGACTGTTCCTGTGGGTTTGCAAGGCAGTAATCTGAACAGGAGTAGAAAATCTCATCTTTCTCCCTCAGACCTGCTAGTGGGTTTGAACTGCTGACATTTGAAAATAGCAGCCCCCTATGCCACTGAGGTTTCTGTAGAAATCATTGGCCATATTTTGCATGATATAATGAATGACCAAATAATCATTTACGTGTGCATTGAGATTCTACAATTTTGATAAATATTTTACTCAGTTTAATTAAAGGTATATGGCTAAATATGGATAATTCAAAGTGGTTGTATCAATTGGTGTAATGGATATGACTCCCATATATGTAATAGTAGACTTATAACTGTGATAGTTCACATACTCTAGTTTATGTGCAATTGAACACCCACAATAGGGCCTTAGATGCCCTGAGTGTGATTTAAAATCAATAAAAGATCAGCAGATAGTAATCATGTTCTTAACTTCCAAAGAATGTATTATTTTTCACATTTCACATGCTATATTTCTTCTTATTATTATTGTATTGTATCTGGTTTATGCTTATCTATGTGAGTCTCTTAAATTTTTCCACTCATAAACAAACATTCAATTTTCACATATTTCTACAGTTGTTTAAAATAAAGTGTCTAGGGTGACAGAATTAAGAAATAAAATTAATTAGGATATGGTTTGTTCTATGGGCAATGACTGTATCCCTAATAGCAGGCAGTAAAATACACTCATTATGCAGAACAGGCAGGCAAATGGAACATAGAGGACAAATGATCATGTGGTAATGGTCATATTTACTTCATTTTTAGATGGAAGGATACAGGTTGTCTTGACATTCACAAAAATCACCTGCTTAATTTACTCTTTGGCTATTACCTACAAATATAGCTCATCATTTTCTAAACTCAGAATTTAAAAATTGAAAGTGGTCTGGGCTTTTCTCAAAATTTGACAGATCCTTCTTTTACCATTTTGTTGTTGCTATCACTAGCAATCAAAACACAAGCTAAAGTAAGGTTGGACTCATGGCCCTCAGTACCTTAACATTTGGAAGAGTTAGTTATAAAATGGAATCAAGCTAAATGTCTTTCTATTAAACTATTATGAGAGATTAAAAATGACACTGAAATAATAAAATTCAATTACCTTTAGTATATAATATTGTATTTGAATTGCAGTAGAGATAATTCTGGAAAATTGTAACATGGATGAGAATGTGGCAGATCTGGATTGAGAAGAGTACGTGGAACAAGGACTATCCCTGCTGATGTCAGATGGATCTTGGATAAAGCAGAGAAGACCAGAGAGATTTTTGCTTGTGCTCTATTGAGGATGCTAAGGTATCAGGGTGTGTGGATCATAACAAACTATGGGTAACCTTGAGAAGAATCAGAATTCCAGAACACTACATTCTGCTCATGTGGAACCTGTGCACGGATTAAGAGGGCACTGTACAAATAGTACAAGGGAATATGACATCTGAAAAATGTCCTATGTATGTATATTTTTCTTTCCACAAAATCAGGAAAGGTGAGTGACAGGGTTTTATCATCTCACCATCCTTGTTCAATCTGTATGCTTGAGAAAATAATCAGAAAATCTGGATTATATGAAGAACAATGTTACATCAAGATTGGAGGAAGTCTTATTAACAGACTTTAATATACAGATGACACAACCTTGGTTGGTGAAAGTGAGGAGGACTTGAAGCACTTGCTGATGAAGATCAAGGACTGCAGCCTTCAGTGTGGATTACAACTCAATGTCAACAAGACCAAAGTCCTCATAACTGGACCAATGGGTGACATCATGCTACACAGAGAAAAGATGGAAGGTATCAAGGGTTTTTTTCTAGCTTGGATTCACAATATATATTCAAGGAAGCAGCAGTCAAGAGATCAAATGATGCATTGCATTGCGTAAATCTGCTGCACAAGACCTCTTTAAAGTATTGGATAAGTGGACCTCATCCTGGCCCATCTCCGGGAATGCCATCCCTGCTTGGAGAAGCCAGTGCACAGAGAGGACCTTAGGGCTAGCCACCCCAGGAGACACAATGTTGTACAGAATGTTATAAGAGGTGTAAATACTGCCAATAAATGAAAAGGATCAGAAATAATGAAAAAAACAAATGAAAATTGTTTCAAAGAATTATAAAAGAAGTGATGGTAAAACATGTGTAATGTGAAAATGCTAATTGGGAGACAAGACATGGTAATCAAGAGAGTCCCTCTCTAAAGAGATAATATTTTCACTGCAAAGAAAAATCCAAATAGTATTTGAAAAGGAACAAACTTAGTAAATTTGAGGAGTACATAGGAAACCAAGATGCCAAAATGTCAAATGAGGTCAGGAATGTGGACTATAGGCATGTTTAAGTAGAATTTTTTAATGTAATGTTCTCTGAGAAGCTAGCCAAAATTCTAGGTAAGATAAGGATATGATTTGTGATTTAATAAAATAATTCTATTCTCATTATGTTCATGGGATTTTTTATGGTCCATGTAAAATCAGAAGCAAATAGATGAACTATAATATATATAATATGTATATAATATATAAGCAAATATATGAACTATTAATTAAGAAGGTATATAGGTGACTTGAACTAGTATGCTATCAGTCACATAGTGGGCAGATTACAAATGCACTTTGAAAGTAGATGTGACATGCTGTAGTAATATATTGGATGGGAAATATAAGGAAAATTGAATAATCAAGCTAAGTACAAGAATTTTTGGACCATTCCTTTGAGTAGAAGTTGGTGTGTTTTACTGAGATAGGGTTGACTTTCATAATATTTATTTATTTACTTAAACTTTTTATTAGGAGTTGAGTGAAAGTTCACTGAGCAAATTGGTCTTCCATTCAACAACCCGTGCACATTTTGTCTTGCAACATTGACTGCAGTTTCTGTGATGTAGGAGCACGCTTCCCACTTACCTTCCTGTGGTCACCATTTCCATTGATCCAGAAAGAACTCCATTGAGGTCAGTGGGTGGGGGGTAGGAATGAATCTTTTTTATGTCATTTGAATCTGGGACTGAAAATAGAGTTCAAGGAAAGATTTAGGTGCAGGGGAGTCAATGATATGTCATGTAGTGATGTAATGATGTTGGACAGGTTATGGTTAACTAGAAAGTGCAGGCCCTGGTGCATTCCAAAATGTCAAGACTAGAGGAGGCCAAGTGTGGAAGAGGCCAATTCAAAAGCAGGTGAATGCGAAGGAACAACTGTATGACAGAGCTAGGGTGATGTCACGGAAACTTCTTTATTTCAGCAAAAACGAGAGAGTGAGGCAAAAGAAAATATGTGACAAATGTATTATCTTCTAATTAATGTCTCCGGCTGTAATGATTTTAGTTAAACAGATTATATAAATTGTACAACCAACTGAAAATATAAAGGCAATTCTATAGAATTTTTCATTTATTCATTCATTTGGATACTATTTATTAAATGTTTGTTGGGAAAACTGTTAGCTCCTTAGGCAAGTGGGCACAGGACTACCACCTTCCAAGGTTCATGGCCCGTGGGAGAATGCTGATGGCTCAGCCGTGGAAGCTGATGAAGCAATGGCTGCCTGTCTCTCTGCCTGAGATAAATGGACACTTGCCTCCTGTTCCCTGACTAAAGCTGCAGAATTCAGTTGCCTGCAACCTTATCAGTTACTTCATGTTCCTAGCTTTAGCCTCCTCTCCTACCTATGAATAACTTCAGTGATGCATTAACGCTTCTTTGTAAACTTTCAATGAATTGTGAACTGTCCCTGTGTGTAAACCTGTTACGTGGGGTAGGCTATGTACAGGGAAGGTATTTAAGCCTGATTCTAATAAAGTTTGGGGTCCTTGAGTGTCTATACTGGGGGACTCCATGCCTCAACTGCCTCTATTTTTCTTATCAATAAGTTTTCTCATTGTTGATCATGCTCCTCTTGAACCTATTAGATTTGTAAGATAAAGTCTCTATATCATCTTACAAATATTTACCATTTTGTTTCTTCTTTCTTGAATGGAAGCAATATGGCCCCTCTCCTTAAAGGTACACAGTTATAAAGGAGAGAAAAGTCAATCAGCATATCTTAACAACACAATTCAGTGAATGCGGTGTTAGAAATATTTGTAGTAACCTGTGAAAATGAAACAAGGGACAGCTAATTTTATCTAAGAATCAGAATTAACTTCTAGAGGAATGTAATGAGTGAAGTGACAAGTGGAATGTATTTATATCAAGGAAAAACGAGCAAACAAATTAATAATAGGCAAAGTGGTTAACAGCACAGTGGTTTGCTTTTGGAACACTGGTCTGGAATCGGCCAAGAATTGAAACTGCCAAGAACTACATGGCAAGGAACTTGCGTTTTCAGTCACAGTCCATGAAGGTAAAATAAAATGTTGAGCAGAAGAATGGATTGGGTGTATATGAATTGGAATAAGTCAGACTTGAGATTACAACATATAGACTGGCTGAAGTCACCATTTGAAATAATTTTAATAAAAGAACATAAGGACCCACGTCAAGAGAATGGCATACAATATACACAAAAGGCAAAGATGATAGAGAGCACATTGCTAGATATATTTTGTAGAAACATCTGATTGCCTGGAAAGGATTTTTTAAAAAGAAAGCCAGTGAAGATGCCTAGACTTCAAGCTCAAGTAACTGAGTGATATTATTGCTACCACTGGGGAAATTTGAAAAAAGTAGGTAGCAGTAATATGTACTTCATAGCACTAAGATTGTGAATAACAGCATACCCAATCTTCATTGTAAAATACTTTACCCAGATAAAATAAAATGTTTAAATTTTGAAGCATAGGCACGTTCCATTTGTTTCATGTGAAATGTACTGAAAATTCATCTCCCTGCATGATGTCTCCATTCTTGGATAAGATGGACTGTAAGCCACGAAGGCAGTGATTCAAACTCATCAACTCTGTCAAGGGAGAAAGGAGACTATTGGTTCTTATGAAGATTTACAACCTTGGAAATTCTGTATAACCCAAAACAAACTCACTGCCATCTAGTCGATACAGATTCATGGTGATCCCTCTGTAGGTTTCTGAGTCTGCTAACTGTTTATGGAAGTGAAAAAACCTGGGTTTTTTTTGCAGAGCAACTGGTAGATTTGAACTGCCTACTCTGCGTATTTTAGACCTATATGTAATCACTACACCACCAGGGCTTCTAGGAAACCCTAGATAGATAGTCCTTATTAAATGATCCCTTGTTCAATGTAGGCAATGTGATCTTACCCTTAGAATTCCACAGTTATAAAGGAGAGAAAAGTCAAGGGTGTGATTTGGAGATTTTTGTAGAAAACAGTATCAATTTATTCCTTAGTAGTACTACTGACCTACCTTTTCCAAGCTGGTAAAACCTGTCAACAAAATCAAAAGCTAAAGATTCTAGATATCATTCTTCAATAGGCCTTTGTTTTCAAATTGAACATAATATTGTGGCCAGTAATTTGAGAAGAATTCTTTGTCTGGAGAAGAGAAATTGAAAGGCCCTGGAGAAGAGTTATCTCTCCTTTTCAGCCTTTCTATCTTATTATGTGAGGACATTGTTTTGTAGCCATCCTAAGATCACAGGTGAAGATAACAGACCTCACACGGACATATTAGCCAATATAACTGTGATCCATAAACCTTTCGATGACTAAATTTTAAGACAAGTCTTCCCTCCAAAGAGCCTCAAATGAATTTGAACTTCCAACCTTTCAGTTATCAGCCAAGTACACTAACCAATGCATTCAGCGACGTCTTCTTAAGAGAATAATTAAATATTATTCTTTTGTGCTTCAAATCTTTTATTTTTTGCTGAATACATTTTAGTTAGTATAACAAGTAAAGACAATTGCCAAGAAGTCTTAAATCAATGAAGTACACAAGATGCTATTTTAATGATTTTTAAATAGTACATTCAACTATATTCAATTGAGTCTTCATTTCAAATACCTTGGAAATAATTATGGGTGAACCAATAACTCTACCGACACTTAAACCACTTAAAATATAATCCAGTTTAGTTCAATATAAAACTTCGATTCTATATTTTATTTAAACATAATTATCCTCTTTCTATATTCATTGCCTCCTCTGCCATCTATAGAATTTTCTGTAGATGGAGTTTGGAAAGGAGACTTTGTTATAGGGGCAAAAGTTTGTTTTTTGCTTTTATTATTTGAGTTTATATGTAATTTCCTATCCAATTACTTTATGCCATCTCTCTATAAAGGTTCTCTGGGAAAGAATGGGTGGAACGTGACCCTTTGAAATGGGAGCCTTTCCAACAACATGCTTGGGTGGAATAGTGGGTACAGAAGCATACGTCATAGTATACTTGGAGATTCTGCAAGTTATACCTTTTTTGTAAGTTCACATTTTGTATTCAACATTGTCACAGTGAAGACAATATAGCACATATTTGTCCAAGAGATGAGCAAAGTTGTAGAAGCTTGACTCCCACTTACACTACTTACTTTGTTCAAAGGAAAAACAATCTTCCCAAGATAGACTGTAAGAATCAACCCAAATTCACAATAGTGATTACTCTTGACCCTTAAATTCTGGTTATACAAATGCAGGAAAATGCATGACGATGAGAATAACATTTCCAAACAATAGAGTCAGTATAACTATTTTTTATTTGTCTCCATTTCCATTTGGGAGGATCATTCACAGGGCCCAATTTTGTTAACTTTCTTTTGTTAAAAACAAATCTTATTGCTCCCAATTTAGATGCTAGTTTCATTAAAAATTAATAGAAAATACATTCAAAAGCATATTGAAATAATATGAGAGTATAGTAGTATAGAGTGTGAATATCTTAAATAATATTTTTGAGGTCATATACAAAATTTAAATTTTAATTAGTAGAAAATAGAAAACTAGAATTAAGTCCATTCAACTTGTTAGTTTAATTAGAAAATTTAAACCAATGAACATAAACTTGTGTTTGTGTGTCTGAATGTGTGTGTGTGTGCTCATGCATGCACGCATGGCTGTACTTTTGGCTTGAAATCAGTGGATATCTATCAAGTCAAATATATATTAAAATATTATCTTCACCCCAGAATTAACAATGGATATCAGTTTAAGCACCCGGATGGATTCACTTTCAATAATATATTTGATTACTAAAATGGAGATCCATGTTTGCAACACATTAATCCAATTGTTAAGAAATTGCAAATCAAAAATAAACAATTAACATCATATTGCAATGGATGCTAATTGAAATTCTCCAGCATGTGTTAATAATGTAAAACACACCCACAAATAATCAGGGTGAGTTAAGACAGAAGCCAAGCAAATAACATCTTTAAGAGGTGCCCATGCATCGACCACTAGCAGGAGACAACCAGCGGCTAAGGCTGACTTTGTCTTCATCCTTCAGAAACTCACAGGGGAGAGGGTGCCGCAAGAGGCTGTGAGAAGCAAAGCGCACACTCAGCATCAGCAGCTGGGTAAGGCAACTTATCAGATAACTATGAGAATCCTGAGTGGTATAAATTTACAAAGGTTTCCGAATTTATTGTGGAGAATAGAAAAGATCCCAGTGGCCAAATCCAATCCAATTAGGATAAGAACATTTTCCCCCATTAACTGCCAGCTTTTGTATGAAAAATTGCTTCTTCTAAAACTCAGTCAATTTTAAAATGTCTGCTAGCTGGATTTGCACAGCAGGAGGCTAAAGGGTCTATTATGCTGACAGATGCTCCCAAATTTAAGATTGCATAGAATTTAAATGGCTTTTATTTTCTGTTTATAGCTATTTAAATTAAATTTGTATGAGAATAAAACCAACACTTGGCTATTTAAAATCTGTGTCCTTTTAAAAAACAGTTTCAACAATTGCAAATATCACTAGCAGTCTATATTTTTGGTTAATGTGACAACTTATCATTTTCTAAGTTTTACATTAATAAAACATTTTAAATAAAATACATTAATACCATTTTTGTTATAACTGCATATTTTACAATGTTTTAGCAAATCAATTTTTGTGCATTATTTTTACTGCTATTAGATAATGTGGGCAGGTCGGGCAATTATACGTTTTATTGATGAGGAAAAATACTTATTTATTGTTGTTTAGCTATTGTGTGGTAATGCCAAGACTGTTATCCAGAATGTTTTTTTTCTAGTTCAAAGTTTATCCTAGTAAGCTCTAATGCAACTATGTATATGCAAATAAAAAGTATTCATAATGACACACAGTCATACTAAAATTAAAACAAAATGTTGGAGCAAGTTTCTGTTTATCCAGGTGGACATTTTAGTTAATTTTAGAAAAGAAATATTTTAACTCCTTCATAACTCATGTACACAGTATCTTTTAAAATGTTTTCCTTGCTTATGTCATGGAAGAGTAAGTTAGAATCTGTTTAAGATGAAAATAAGGAACTTATTGAAAGAGCAAAGACAGCTTGAGCCAGAGACCCCGAGTCTGGCACATTGGCATCTAGCCTCCCAAATGGCGAGGCTGCAGGGCACTTTCATAGGACGGGAGCAAACAGATCCAGATTTTTTTTTTAAACCTGCAAGATACAGAGGCAGAACTGTGGACAGGCCCCCTCAATGGGGGAGGGGGGGTTTGAAATGAATGGAGAGAAAGCACATAGGTGCCCTTCTTAGATTGGTTACACTGTGATTATTACAAATTTATAAGAAAGACGGGTGTTTCCAGGTAGTTATACTACTATTACATGGTATTCCTTCTCAAGAAACATTCTGTTGAAGAGCATCCTTTACTGGGGGCACTTGGGTGGGAGATTTAGGTAAACCACAGAACCAAAATCTTGTATTTCAGAGATACTACTTCTATATCTCTTCCTAAGAAAAAATATTTCCTCAATGCATATTTCAGTATCGTATAAAGGCAGTGTTGTATACTGGTTCTTAGGTTGAAAATCTGTTTAATGAGGTAGGTTGTGCCTGAATCTCCAGTCATGTAATTCAAATTAACTAGTCACTGTGGGATCCAGCTCAAAGTCTAATGGGTCCTTAGGAGCCACTGTACGAATAAAGAAAATAAGATAGAACATGATTGGATCATCTCCATATTGGAATCAAGAAAGCAAATATATTTTTCAATGGGTATGTATAATCATGGGGCTTACAAATCTTTCAATAGGCATATACGTAATAGCGTGAACACAGAATAGAATGGATGCTGTAATAGAATTAACAGGTGATGGAATGAGTCAGCATCCTAACCTTCTTTGTCCTTGAGCAATCCCCAGGGGAGCAATCCGTGATTTGTATCAGAAGGAGACATCAGCAGGGCTGTGGCTACACTTTGGGGTGGGATGGGCAATAGAATCTGATTGCTCTTAACTACAGTTAACCTCCAGGGGCGCATAGCTGCCAGGAGGAGACACATAGGTTGGATATAATGGAGGGCTATAATTAGGACCATTTGCAGTCTGGAGAATGCATACTAATAATCATCTCTGGCTCATAACTGTGAGAGTCTTCCCCCACAAGGGTTGGTCTTCCAAACGCCATGATTATGAACATAGAACATTGGGCAACTCACATTCCCACCAGTCCCTCAGTATTCCACAAGTCCATTTATTTAAGTTCCTTTACAGAGTCTAACCTTTGATCAATGACTGGGAGATACATTTTTTGCTTAGTTTATTGACCACTTTTATGGAAGAAGGCTTTCTTCTAGAAGGACTTTACTCTTGCAATGAATCTCATGGGGCCTTGCATTTCAATCCTCTAAGACTCCAGACACTACAGGTATAAAAAGTTAACCATATTTTATGACACCCATTATTATAAAGGAAAAAAAATTCACACTAAAGGATAAGATTTCAAAGACTATGATGAGACCAGGGCGGGGGTGGGTGGGGTCGGGGGGAGGGGGGGCGCAGGGAAGGAAAGGAAGGGATGGGAGGGTGGCGGGGGAAGGAGGGTAGGAAAAGGAACAATAAGGAAGAACAGGGAGAACCACATATGTAGGGGGTTGATTGGATAATGTAACTGTTTTCATGAGCAGAGTTATGCAGCTACATGCAATATGCATTTCTTTGCATGTATTATATTCCACAAACAAAAGTGGAAAACAATGTCAGTATAAATAAATAAATATACACACAACGTTAAAGTTTTGAAAAAAAGAGAGCAAGACAGGTTAAAAGTCCCTAGAACCTTACCCATCAATGATAAAGACTTGTCTGAAGGACTTTACAGGGAGGAACAGTGAAAGTGAAGCTGACTTCACTTCTTTTGTGACAAATAAAGTAGCCTCAAACAAACAACAAGCAAACGAAGTGATGAGGAACTATCAGGAACCATGCACAGTGTTAATCTATTGCTTCTTGGGTTCTTTTGTTTGTTTGTTTGTTTGTTTGTTTTTGCATGAAGGGCCAGACCACATCAGAAGAATACTGGGTTTCTGAAAATGACTTACTCAAGGAGTGAACTCGGGCTATGTGAAACATGAGTACTTTAATGTATACATTCTTTTGTATTGGGATCTGATTAAATTTTGAGTTATACAATTTGTAAATATTTCATGGAACATGTTATATAAATACCATGATGACAACCCTCCCCCACCCTACCGATGATAGCAATTATAGTAACAACCAATGGTATGCCAGTGGGTACAGAGTCTACATACATAATCTGGCACTTTTGGATAACCAGGTAAAAATGCCAGAAATAAAAAAAAGTCAATTGGACATGAGTGCACAAGGAATCAGGAGAATTCTGATAATTGATCTAAATTCTTGTTGTGCTTCTTCTCTAATATATACCTACATATTTAACCAAACACCGTGTATACCTCCCTTTCGGGTTAAAATGGAAACGGACATTTCTGATTTGCAAGACAACTTTTGCAAAGGAGTTCCAGAACTTCTGTTGAGCTCTTAGGCTGTCAACAACATCAACAGCTATCTGAAATAGTGGAAAATTATTAAGAATACATTTTTATTGACTTTTCTTTTGTTCTAGATACCTCCAATGTATGATTTCATAAATAGAAGCTTAAAGGAATACTAAGCATCTCCAGGGTAGATTGGCCAAATAGGCTTAATTTATCTTTAGAAGCAAATGTGCTAGTGTAGTTTGTTAGTCCGAGTAGACTAGAGAAACAAATTCAGGGAGACATATATACATAGAAAAGAGATTTATATAAAATAGTAATTATATATTAAGAAAACATCCAAGCCCAGACCAGATCTAGTCCATAAGTCCAATATTAGCCCATGTGTCTGATATTAGTCTCTAAATTCCTCTTCAAACTCATGCAACAAATGCATTGCAATGATGCCGAATGCAGGAAAATCATAGGCCAGTTGGAAAGTCCTGTGGGTCCAGTGGTGGTGGAAGCATCTCCAGGGCTCTGGCTGCCATCAGCATGGCTCCCTGTGGCTTGCAACAGGAATGCCTAGTAGTGATAGAGTTTGTCCTTCAGAGCCAACCTTGCAGCCCTGTCTTACACCTATTTAAAATATTTGATGGCTGGCCAAAACAGTGAGTTTACAAACTATACTTCCCAATAATCATGTCTATCAGTCATTATATCAATAACCATGGTCAAAAGAAACCAGTATAAACCTAGTACAGCCAGATCCTACACTCAATTCTTAAAACATTGAAGTTTAACCCTATCTATCTTATCTTAATCCTTATCTAAGCTAATCCATTTATACTAAATATGGCCTGAGGCATCAAGCCAGGATCTTCTGTCAGCCATTTTGACTTTCTGTCAGCCATTTTAACTAAGCAGCATGGTCTCTGAAAAATTTGAGCTCAAGATTCACATTTATCACAATAATTTTCACTATTTCAGACAGGATTGACCAAAACCAATTTTTATCTCAGACTTCGTTTAGTTCTATCCTTTTCAACCCAGACTATCACATTTTGGTGCCCTGGGAGTGGGGCACTAGAGAAACAAATCATAAAGATGGAGAATGGATGGGTGTGTGATGTTTGTCTCGTGTTCATTTTCCTTCTTTGGCTAGCCAGTGGTCAGACATGTCCGGGCAGTTCACTAGGCCTTTTTCTGGAAAGAAAATGGGAACTTAAAGTTTTGATCATTTTTGGGGGGTGTTGTCTTTGGTTATTCCCTTTCGAAATGGCAAAAAATGAATGTGATTAATGTACATTTTGAGTTTAGGGGCAAAATCGCCATTTGAATTTCTCAGAGATTGTGCTGCTTAGTGAAAATGGCTGATAGAAGGTCAAAATAGCTGATGGAAGGTACAGCCCTGGCTGAGGCAATGCAAACAGAGGCCTCAGGCCATATTTTGTATCCATGGAATAGCTTAGATAAGGATTAAGATAAGATAGATAAGGGTTGAACTTGACTGTTTTAACAATTGACTTTAGGATTTGGCTCTACTAGGTTTATACTGATTTATTCTGCCTATTGTTATTGATAGAAAATATTGGGAAGTAAAATAGAGAGTTTGTAAGCCTACTTGCCTTGATAATTAAATTGAAATTTAAATAGGTTAAGGCACGCCTGCAAAGAAGACTGGAAAGGCTAAGCCCCACCCAGTGTCTTGAATGCTCAAGACATTTAAAGGTGAAGAGACTTGCCTAGGGGGCTGTTGCTAGATTGAAGCAAAAGGGAACTCTGGCTTTTTGAATTTTGAACTAGTGGTATTTGTCAGAATCTAAAAAAAATTAGGACCATGAAAAAACTCTCCTCTATAGGACTGAATGTTAAAGGGAGCCTGTGGGCAGCCTGAAATGCTTGCTAGGTGACCACCTGAATCCACTTGTAGACTAGAAATGAGAGAAATGCAGCAATATAGAGATGGGTTGAGCCTGGCCACTGACACCCATAGACCTGGTTTACAGGGACTAGAGAAGATGAGAGTGGGTTGACTGGTTGGAAGTTCATGAACTAGCACAACAGGGCTAGGGAATTTGTGATGGGGCCCATGGTCTAAAGGCAAGGCAGCCAATATGGACCCTGGTGAGGGTAATGAGGCAGCCTATATTGAGTTGACCAAAACCTGATCAGATGAAAAGTAGATTTTTGAGCCTGTGAAGTGATGCATATTGCTTTTGACTTTATGGACAACCTGTCCTGATTTGACTTTGCTTATGGATGCAGATTTCACAGGGTTGCAACTGTAGTGAAGATTCTTCACATCAAAGAATATGATAGTCTCCTGAGAACACTGGGTTGATGCAAGTGGGCAGGATAGAAATTGGTTACCCAAAATGAGAGGATAGAGACATGAAGTCACTGGCTTACAAACTTTCACAGGTAAGGGAGGAAATGTTTATAGGATTATAGGATTAAGGTGTAGGTATTACTTAACTGCATTTTGTTAGGTATACAATATTGTGTTGTTCACTTATACAATATGTTTAAATGGGACTTTGACACATATTGAATGGTATGCATTTAGTTTTATCTTGTTGGTTACAGATTTTGTTTCACTATTGATTTGTTAAAAAAATTATATATGGCTGAAGAGTTGTGTAAAGGTGTCAAGTGATAAGGAGTGATCTGTGGTAGTTACATAATCTGGTGTAAATTTGAGACTATTAAAATGAAGGGGTGGAGTTAAGTCCATCAATCAGTTTGCAGCTTGATGACCTCATTTGGAGGAATGAAGGAGTTAAATAGCTTACTGGAGGACAGATACACTCACTCTCTGCTTGGTGTTCCTGCTGACAAGACACCTGGGGCTACACTGATGGAACCAGAGTCTCAGAGCTGAGGAACCATGTTGAGAGGCTTCAAACACCATTGGGTCCTCAAGACTTTCCACCCACTGGCCTCTGATCTTCCTGCATTTGTGGAATTGCATGTGTTGCGTGAGTCTGAAGATGAATTTATAGATTAGTATAGGACATATGAGCTAATATTGGATTTATAAGCTTGATATGAACTGGACTAGAATTTTTTTAATATACAACTGCTCTTTATATAAAACTCTTTCTTATACATATATGAGTCTCCTGTGGATTTGTTTCTCTCATCAACCTGGACTAACAAAGAAACTTAACAGGTTTTAATTCAGTATCAGAAATGGTCAAGCCACAGTTGCGTGGTCAGCAGAGTGTCCACTCAGTCCTGCCTCCAAATAGATCTCTCTCTGGTTCTTGGCTCCATAGACAAACAGCCCCTGGAATCCTGCCCTGCTTGGATTCACAACACTATCTTAGCACTGCCAATAAATGGTCAGCAGCACACCACTTCACCAGAATTGTCAACCTGCAGGCAGTCAAATCTGTTGGTCAGCAAGCATAGCTCCCCTAATTAAGCGTCTGGGGTCACCATACTCCAAAAATGAGCCTCCTATCTAGAGAGGCACTCAACTTTATTTTTTCCAAGGGCCGAAAAGCCAATTGTTCTGTCTTGTTTTTTCTTTCTTTTTTAATAATTAATTTTATTGGGGGCTCTTACAGTTCTTATAACATTCCATACACCAATTGGATTAAACATCTCTGTACATATGTTGCTGTCATCATTTTCTAAACATTTACTTTCTATTTGAGCCCTTGGTATCCACTCCTCTATTTTCCCTCCCCCCACCCCCACTCTCCCATCCTCATAACCCCTTGATAAATTATAAATTATTATATTTTCATATCTTACACTGACTACTGTCTCCATTTACCCACATTTCTGTTGTTCATCCCCCTGAAGGTGGTGGGTTATGTGTCAATCATCGAGATTGGTTCCTGCTTCCTCCCTTCCTCCCCCCACCTTCCTACTACCCTCCAGGCATTGCTACCCCCATTTCTGTTCCTGAGGGGTTTATCTGACCTGGATTCCATGTGTAATGAGCTCCTATCTGTACCAGTGTACATGTTCCAGTCTAGCCAGAACTAGACGGCAGGACTGGGGTCCTGATAGTGGGGGGTGAGGAAGCCTCAAAGAACCAGAGGAATATTGTATGTTTCAACAATGCTATACTACTTCCTGTTGACTCATCCTTTCCTTGTGTCCCTTCTGTGATGCCATGTCCCAATGTCTACGTATGGGTTTTAGGTCTCTGTTCTTAACCCCCTCATTATCAACAATATGTTTATTTTTGTTTGCTTGTTTTGGGTCTTCTTGTGCCTGATACCTGATTCCGTTGACACCTCATGATTACACAGGCTGGTGTGCTTCTTCCATGTGGGCATGTTGGTTTTCTGTTACATGACTGCTTTTTTTTTCATTTCAATCCTTTAAGACCTCAGTTGCTATATCTTTTGATAGCCTGCACCATCAGATTTCTTCACCACATTTGCTTATGCCCCTTTTTGTCTTCAGCAATCCTGAAGGGAGAAAGAGCATCAATGAATGCCAGTTTTTTAGAACAAAGTGTTCTTGCATTGAGGGAGGGTTGAGCGCAGAGGCCCCAAATATGTCTACTTACTCAATGTATTGCCATATAAATATATGTACATAGGCCAATACCTCTATTTTTATGAATTAATATATTTGCATAAGTGCACACATCTCTCTATACCTTTAGCCATGGCTTTGCTTCCTAGGTCTTTCCTCTGTTTCCTTTTACCTTCCTCTTGCCCCATCATCATGCTCTCCCTTCTTTGCCTATTCATAATTCCTCTCGACTAGATTGCTGTTTCTCCACAAGCCCCCCTCCCAGTCGCCCCCCCCCCCCACTTCCAGATCTCTATGTACTCCTCATTGTTGCTTTTAATTCCCTAGTTTTTCCCTGTCTATGGTGTTGTTTGCTCATCGCTGCTTTACCCAGCCTTCTCCTCCCCCAGGTCCCTCAGGAACCTTTGAGCCCACTGCTTCCCCTTTGCTATCGTTGGATCAATGGAGTTCAGTGTACTGGAATCTCAGAATCTAATGATTAAAGTTCCCCTGTGGCTTCTCTTTCTTAATGGTAGTGAGTTTTCCTTTCTTCTGTAGACATGGCTCCTTTTTTACCCCATAGTAGATGGAAAGATTTACCAATGTCCGTATTAGAGATTCAAGTTTTACAATCACAATTAACCCCATTAACAATAACAAATGAATCTTATAATCTCATCAGCATCTAGTCATTTAGATTTCAGGTGAAAGAGCCAAGTCAAATATCCATTATACCACCTTTACCAATCAATACAGTTTAATTTTTAAAATAGTACAGTCTATTTTTGAAAAGCCTATGACAAAGAGTAATAACTTCTAGTATTTCTTCTTATCAGGACTTAAAACAAAATAAAACAAAACCAAAAACTAAAAAAAACCCAATTCACTGTCATCAAGTCAATGCTGACTCATAGAGATCCTTTGTGACATAGAAGAACTGCCCCTGAGGGTTTCCAAAACTGTAACTGTTTATAGGAGTAGAAAGCCTTGTTTTCTCTCAGGAGCTGGCTCGTTGTTTTGCACTGTTGACCTTGAAAATCATAACTACTATGCTACCAGTGTTCCAAGGGAGAACTCCAATTTTATGAAGGAGAGAAAAAAACTAATTAATTAGGTCAAAGGTAAAGGAAAATCAATGCTCCAGCTGGTTGAATGTTCCTGTATTACTCAACAGGCTGTCTGGACGCTGGAATTTTCAGCATTCCAGGGGGTTGGACCAGCTCAGCAGGTGCCACAGTCTTCTTTAATTTGTAGATCGTGCTCTTTAGAATATTTAGATTAGGGATTGTTGGCATAGGTAAAACAAGGGAGGCCAATTTAGATTTGACGTATTCTCTTCATAGTTATTGCAGTATTTGATTTCTAGAGTTCATGGGTAAAATAATTCTAAAGTCTTTTGAATATGTGTAGTTAAATTTTTGACATTAGTTTTAACACTTTGTGATATTATCTGAGGTATAAAGAACAAAATTAAATGGTTACACTATTGAAATGTAGGTTTTGACTAGTGAGGGGAAGATTAAAAAAACAAACAAACAAAAGGTATTAGATCCCTGGTGGCAGTGGTAATGAGTCGGGCTGCTCACTGCAAGGTGAGCAGTTCAAAACCACCAGTCTCTCTCTGGGTGAAAGTTGGGGCTTTCTATTCCAGGAAAGAGTTTCACTCTCCAAATTCACAGAAACAGTTCCACACTGTCCATTAGAGTCAGTACCCACTTGAAGGCAGTGAGTCAGTATACACTTGAAGGTAGTGAGTTTCATTGACTTGTGACAATAGAACTTTTATGACTAGTGATGTTCTAGAGTCAACCTAATGGCAATTCAGTCGCGCATAGCTCTATGCAAGTTTATATAAATAACAGTCGAAAGCCCTGATTCTGATCAGCTTTTTCATGAGTTATACAAACTGATTTAGTCAATGATATCCACATTTAAATATTATATTTCTCATCATAAATGTGATATAGTTTATTTTTAAGAAATATTTTTGTTCATATTTTCAGTATATCAGCAACTAAAATTATGAACAGAACACACAAATTTTAAACTGTGCTAATTCACTTACATAGAACTTTTTAAAAGTAAAAGACTAAATCACAATCAATATATTATAAAATTGAAATGGAGTCAAATAAAGCTAATTTAAAATCAAAAGGAATATTCTAAAAAACTATTTATAAACAAAATGATTAATCTTCTTTTCAAAGAATTTCAGATATAAAGCATAATAATATTAAGGCGTGATCACACAATTGCAAAATATACAAATAGTAAATAAGATTTCCATGGGTAGATAATGTGAATTCCTTAGTTAACATTCTAGAATTGTTAGTGCCAGATTTAAAACTCAATTTATAATTGAGTTAGCAGTGGGAGTAGTAGAATTATGACACAACATTAGACATTGCTGCTTACTATTAGATAAAAACAAAAGAGAAAACATTAATATACCGATTTTTAAACTAATGAAAAGCTGTTTTTTCTCTTGATTTAATATTTCATGTAATTTATAACATGTTAAAATATAAATATAACTGAAAAAAAACCAAGTCTTGATTTGAAATATTGAAGAATTCTATGGGTAAAATCTTGATTGATGGAGGAGCCATCTAAAGAAGATGGAAGAAATACAGAGTCACTGTACCAAAAAAAAAAAAAAAACCCCAAACAAAAATCCCCCTCCCAAAGTGGTTAATAGTCACCAATTTCAAGAGGTAACATATGATCAAGCACAGACAATCCTGAGGGAAGAAGTTCAAGCTGTGTGGAAGGAATCAGCACAAAGTCAGGCTGCCGGAGTTGAGGGTATAGAGCTTGGAACGTTTCAACCAGCTGATAAAGCAGTGAAAGTGCTCGCTCTTCGGGCCAAGGAATTTGGAGACAGTCACATGACCATCTGATTGGAAAGATCTATATTTGTGTCCATTATATAAAACGGTGCCCCAACAGAATGTGAAAATTATTGAATAATATAGTTATTATGATATGCAAGTAAATTTTGCTGAAGATCATTAAACATTACCCATTGACAGGAAGCTGCCAGAAATCCAAGCCATAGTCAGAAAATTCAGAGGATGTGGAATGAGGGATGGCATTGCTGACTTTAGATGGACCTTTATTGAATTCAGAGAATACCAGAAAGATGTTTACTTGTGTTTTGTTGGCTGTGAAAGGCACACTATGGCTAAAACTGCAAAGCAGAAATTTCAGAACACTTCACTGTGATCATGTTGAACCGTAAGTTAACCAAATGGAATAGTTCAAACAGAATAAAATGGGAAAAGGTACGTATCAATGCTGTCTCTTTGCACCATAATTATTCACACTGTATGTAGAGCAAATAATCTGAGCAGTCGGACTGTGTGATTGGAAGAAGGTTTATGAACAACTTGTGATGTGCAGATGACGCAACTTCTCTTACTGAAGTGAGGCGCACTGGAAGCAGTTGCTGAAGATCAAGGACTGCAACTCAGTTCAGTGTGAAGAAAACCACAATCCACATAACTGGACCAATAGACCTCAATATGATAAATACAGGAAATAGTCAAGTTATCAAGGAATTTGTTTTGCTTGAATCCATGGTCAGTGCTCATGGAAGCAGCAGTTAAGGAAGTTAGGCAAATCTGCTGGACAACATCTCTTCAGAGTGTTGAAAAGTAGATAGGTCAATCTGAAAACTTAGATGCTCTTGACCCAAGTATGGTCTATTAAATTGCCCCATATGCATGGGAAAGATGGACAATGAATAAGGAAGACAGAAGACTATTTGAATTATGGTGTTGGCAAAGAATATTGACCGTCCCAAGGGCTACCAGAAGAAAACCCCAAAGCTGTCTTGGAGAAAGTACAGTCAAAATGCTCCTTATGACGGAGGATGGTGTGAGTTTGTCTCACATATTTGAGCCTATTATCCGAGGAGATCAGTCCCTGGAGAAGGAAATCATGCTTGGTAAAGTCGATGGTTATGTAGTTTTCACATAGGGTGAGCCTACCTACAACCAAATGAAATACCATCTAGTCCCATGCCGTCTTAACAATTGCTTTTATGCTTGAACACATTGTAACAGTCACACTGTATCAATCCATCTTATCAATGATCTTCTCTTTCCTCTGCTTTAACAACTGAAATACCATGACTTAGTTCAGATACATATTAGACCTCAACATCTTTGCTCTTCACACTTTAAAGAGGTGCTGTGCAGCTGATGTGCCCATTGCAATGTATTCTTTGAGCTTCTGACTATTACTTCCATAAGCATTCATTGTGGATCCAAGAAAAACAAAATCATTGACAACCCTTAACCTTTTATAATACTCCATTATTCACTGGAGAAAAATTGTCCTGGTATAAGTTGTTTAAACAATGTTTCCAAAAAAAAAAATCTTTAGTGCTGGCCCTTACCTAAATCACCCATGCAAATTCCAACTGAAACGGCTCTGCTTCAGCAGGCAGTGTCTAAGACAGGGATGCCCTATAGTTATGTTGTAACTACACAGCCCCCCACTTCTGTCGGTAAGCTAATTTACAATGACCATTTTGTGACCAATCTAAGATGCACATATACTTTAACCCAATTCATCCCCAGTCCCCACAAGAAAATGAACCATCACTCTATTGCATTTCCTTCACACTGCAAACAAGCTTTAAGGAATGTCGTCTTCTACTTTTCTAAGTCACAGACTTGATTGCACCCGTTCCAGGAAGGGCTTTTGGGTCCCCAATCCTCTCCTCAAACTCTTACTTATCTGAAATAAGCTGCCCCGATCAAGCCCCTGACTATTGCAAAGATGATTGTCAAGTGATTTATATCTGTCATTTCTCTTCACTTTCATTTTCCACCCACTTCTTGAGTGTTGTTAATTTCACTGCCAATTTAAGTTTGGCAGGACTGACATCTAGTGACCAATCTAATTATTCAATTCTCTTTTTCTTTCTGGTATACCATAAACGTTTCTGTGCATCCACAGATTTTAAACACCTGTAAGTTTCCTGGTCAGATAGGGAGTGCTGTATCAGACTCACATAGGATATTCCTCCTTGGGGACTCTGTTGCTTTTATGGTCAAACACGATGATTCCAGATCATTTTTGAATATTGACAACCGGGGTGTGCTTGTTAAAAATAAAGTGAAAAAGTCAATGGCTATTCTAAGGTTAATTTGATTTAGATAAAGTAACCTTTCTAAGCAGTACATTAGAACAGAAAGGCTCATGAATTCAGAATGTTGGTGCTGTGGGTGCAGCATGGGGATGCTACTGAAAGGTTGAGAATTTGGACCTCCAAGCTACTCCATGGCAGAAAGATAAGCTGGTCTGTTTACATCAAGATTCAACGTATTAGAAATATTATGGAGCAATACTACTCTACTCTGTCCCATGGGAAGTGAAGAACTAGAGTTAAAATCGGCTCAGCGGCAGTGGGTAAGGGAACATAGGTAGAGATGCTTCATGGCCATCAATTGTTGTCAAGTACCTTTGAATGGTCCGATTCTTAGTGACGCCATGTAAAGAGTATGGAAACACTGCCCAGTCCTGTCCCATCGCCACAATTAGTACACTTCAGCTCATTGTTACAGCCACTGTGTCAATTCAAATCTTTGGTTGTCTGTATTTTGGCTGTCCCTCTACTTTGCTAAGCACGATGCCCTTCTCCAAGGATAGTGTCTCCTGATAATACGTCTAAAGCATGCGAGATGAAGTCTTCATCTTGCTTCTAAGGAACATTCTGGGAGTATTTCTTCTAAGGAAGATTTGTTTATTCTTCTGGCACTGGTAGTTACTGTATCCAATTCAAAATATAAAGTAAAAAGCTACAGTTATGGATGTTAGGGAAATTTTCTAGAGGAAACAATCATTTTATGAGACAAGGTCTTTGGCCAGTTAACTGGTTCAGACGAAGGTTCCCTATCTTTGTCTGCCCACTGTCATTGACTCAATTCTGGCTCATAAGGACCCTGGAGAGTGTGGCGCAACTGACCTCTGGGTTTCTGATATGGTCACTCTTCATCGAAATAGAAAACCACTTTCTTTCTCTGAGCAGCTGGTAGTTTTGAACTGCTGACCTTGCAGTTAGCAGCCCAACTCAGAGCTACTATGTCACCACGACTCCTTTTCTTAAGTGATATTTTAAAAGACTGGTTATTAAGTTGGCCTCTTACATCAGCACATTTTACAAATTCTTTTGCTCTTTTTCTGTTCTAAAAACGTATTCTTATTCTATAAATAATTCTCACAAGAGCACACGAGTGTTTCTAGTACTTTATTAGCTTGCTGCAGCATTCCAATTGGTCTTCAGACAATTCCTAGGGCCTCCCCCACTTTTATTTATTTCATTTTTTGCTAATGAGTTCAGTGCACCTTGATGCAGCCAGTTCTTTTTAGGACAAAGGTTCTCTGTGTTTCTTACATCTTCTTTTTCATACTTCCTGCATTTTTCAATATTTTGCCCATAGAATCTTTCACTATTTGATATTAGCTAGAGGTTTGAATTTTTGTTCAGTTATTTCAGCTTGGGGTATATTGTGTGTGCTTTCTTTTTACCTTTCTAATTCTAGGTCTTTGTACATTTCATTATAATAGTTTATCTTCTTGGGCTAACTTACTTGTCTATTCAACTCTTTTACTTCGTAATTTTTCCATGTGCTGTAGCTACTCTGTGTTCAAGATTAAGTTTCAGAGTTTCTTCTGAAATTCACTTTGATCTTTTCTTTCTTTGTGTTTTAATTGACATTTTGCTTTTTCCATATCCTATGTTATTGATGTCATCTCACAGTTTCTCAGGTTTTCTGTCATTAGGTACAATGTTTCAAATCTGTTCTATAGATTTTCTCTGCATTCAGGTGAGATGTATGCAGGCCAGGTATTGTTTCTCATGGACTTGTTTTAAATTTCTTTGTTTCATCTGAACTCTTTGCAGTGGCCATCCAGTTGGCTCTGAACCCTGGAGAATCATATGGACAAGAGAAGGAAATATGGCCCAGTCCTGCATCATCCTCATATGGTTGTTATGTGTAAGTCTATTGCTGGGTTAATCCCTCTAGTCAAAGGTCTTCCTCGCTTTCACTGCTGGACCTAGTCTCTTGTGACAACCTGTCCAAAGTACATCTTTCCCTTCTTGTGTTCATGGAGCATCGTGCTCCACGGTTTCCAACACAGATACTCCCTTCCCCCAATCCAGTGCAAGGTGCTTTTCATTTTCTTAGCACCACATTCAAATGCTTTGATTTTCAGCTTATGTGGGAGCAGTTGATAGTCGAGTCCCCAGTCAGCCCATGGCCTTATTTTAATGCCTGATATTGAATTTCTCCATTCTCTTCCCAAAGATGTAGCTTATTTGATGTTTGTCTTTCATCTGGTGGGATCCATATGTATAGTCATCATTTATGTTGTTGGAAAAAAGGGGGTGTCATTTGTAAAGAAGAAATTATTGGTTTTGCAATTTCAAACTTCAGGTCTACAGCCAAAGGCAGAGTTTCTAGCTACTGGTTTATTTTTGTTTCCAATTTTTGCCTTCCAATCACCAATAATTATCAATGCATCTTGCTTTCCTGTTTGAATAAGAGCTGACAGAAGTTGGTGGAATGATTTCATTTCTTCATCACTAGTTTTAATAGCTGGTGGGTAAATTTGAATAATAATTGTATTAACCAGGCTTTCTAGTAGGCATGTAGATACTAACAGACAGCATTGCACTTCTGGATCTTGACATGTTTTTTTTTAATAATGACTGTAGGCCATTTCTCATGTATATGTGAATCACAGCATAGTTAACTATGCAATTTTCTGATTAAAAACTTGCAAACCTGTTTATTAATGCCTATGATATTGTTCTTTATGAAGTCTATTTAAATGTCAACAAGTTCCAATTTTCCTAGATTCATACTTATGCACATTCCACATTTTAATTATTAATGGGTGGTCGCAGCTGTTTCTTCTCATTCTGAGTTGTGCGCCACCAGCAAATAAACATTCTAAAAGCTTTATTTTATATCTTTATTGTCAACTCTACTTGGAAGAGCCAGGTTGTGCTAGTTACATTTCATGTCAACTTGATAAATAGGTGTAGGACTGGGGTCTCGTGGGTATGGCCTTCTCATTAGGCTTCTGGAACTTTCCTCTCTCTCCATGGAGGTGCCCCATGCACCCTCTTTGCTTAAGCTTCCTGTTGAAGAGCCACACTAAGAAAGCTGGAGGAGCCCATGGAGACCCGTGTCTACTCCAAGAATCTTCCATTGCCACTGGGTCCACAAGACTTTCACACACCAGCTTGTGATCTTCTTGCGCTTGGCATCGTTGCAAGTGGCTACATGAGTCTGAAGAGAAATTATGGACTAGAATTGGATTTATAGGATAATATTGGATTTATGGGTTTAATCTGGATTGGGGTGGTTGGGATAGGCTGTTTTCTCCATAGATAGTTGCTTTTTGATATAAAGCTCTCTCTTACACACATATGAGTGTCTCTGGGTTTGTTTCTCTAGAATCAACTCCCCCCTCCCCCCAGGAACCAGGTTGTATTTTGAGTGGGTTCCCACCTGAGAGGCTTATATTCTGGCATTACAAATCTGACAATGCTCTTCTGCTATTTGTAGGATTTTTAGTGGCTAATCCTTCAGAAGTATATAGTCTATTCATTCTTCAGAGTCAATGCTTAGCCTTGAAACTCTACTTAAACCTGTTCACTCTGGATGATCCTGCTGGTATTTGAAATATCAACTTTCAGCATGATGTAGCTTTCAGTATCCAAGTCACCATGGTATGGCAAACTGTCAGGGAATGAGTTTAAGTACCAATTAAATGACTTTCAAATTTTGGCAATATTTCTCTGTTTAAGGACTAAATTCGGAACCAGAACAATTATTTTGATAGATAAAAGTGGATATATGTTGTGGTCTCATTTAGTATCATATATGGAATGTAATATACTGAATATTATATCAAATTCATGTAGGCAACATTATTTTAAGAAGCAATATCTGTTATCAATAACCTAATATACAGTCATGTTAACTTTGAGAAATATTGCTATATCGAAGTTTGCTTTTTGTTGATGTAATCTGTGTTAGGAAGAGTTCTCTAGAGAAACAAAACCACGACAGAGCTGGCCCTAGGTCCAGGAAGCAGACAGTGAAATCTGCCCGTAGGCAAGAGGAGCGGAATCGGTGTGCAGGCAGCAGGGCCAGCAGGATGGGGTACCAGCAGCAGGAAGATGAGAAGTAGAGGCAAGCAGAGACCAGTCGTGTAGTGAAGTAAGTCCCAATGGAGCCTCAAACTCTAGCAATGCCAAGCAAGGTGACACGATCCATGGTCTGGCTTGGTCCACGGGAGCACAGCATGTGGTTGACCCAAAGACTAGCTTAGGCAACAGCACATTGGTCTGATCACTAGGAAGAAAGAAGGTGGCGGGCCTCACAAAGCCATTTATTTTCATCAACCTTCAATCAAGCTATGACCTGGTTGATAGGCTAAACTCTGCCCACATGCTTGTAAGGGAGCAATGTTGGGACAGAAAACCCAACTATTACACCATGATTTTAATTAAGAGATTTATCTACATATTTCTACATAACTCTGGTGGTACCGTGGTTAAGTGCTTGACCACTAACCGAAATATCATTGATTGGAACATGCCAGCAGCAGCTCCTGGGAGAAAGATGTGACAGTCTGATTCTGTGAAAATGGCAGGTTTAGAAATTCTATAGCCTAGTTCTACACTGTCCGGGTTGCTATGAATGGGCATCAACTCAACAGCAATGGAGTTTCTTTATGTGTGTGTAACATCTGTATACTACAGTTGCTAATGCATCTACCTCCTATTCTGATAGAACATTCTTCCTCAAATAGTCTACTTTCTTGGATTATTTTCTCAGGATTCAGATTGGATAAATGTGGGGAAAGGGTACAGCTCTGACATAAACTTCTGTGTTTAACAACCCAGGGTCCCCTTGAATTTTTTAAGCAACTGCCTCTTCAACTAAGTAAAGGTTCTGCAGGAGCACAATACAGAGGCATAACTGAACTCACTGGGATGTAGTCAGTGCCTCCAGGAAAGGGTAGAACTACCCCTATGCATTTCCAGGCTCGAACTCTTCAGGGGAGTAGAAAATCCTGTCCTTCTCCTTCAGACAGCTGATGGTTTGGAACGGATGACCTTGCTGTTAGCTGCCTAATGCTAACCACTGCTCCACCAGGGCTCCTTGGATGTTCTCAAATTCCCATTGTTCACAATGGTACCCATAACGGGTTATGATCCACTCAGTAAAATAAATGTGCATAATCAATAAAACACAGGTAAACATCTTTTTGCTATTCTGTGCTCTGAACCATGATCCATCTGACTTTAGCAATGATATCCCCCTTCCCACATCCTCTCCTGAACCCCCCCACCATCACACAGGTTGTATTTTGAGTGGCTTCCCACCTGAGAGGCTCATATTCTGGCATTACAAATCTGACAATGCTCTTCTGCTATTTGTAAGATTTTTTAGTGGTTGATCCTGGAGATTACATCTCTAGGGAGTGCCACACCATTTAAAAGTTATCTTCAGCAAAATATCAGTTGTGTGCATTAATGATATTTTTGATACTTTCTATATTCTGTTGGGCTAACTCTCTATGGGACATCTCTTCCTGCCCGTGGGCCAAATAACTCCCTTATAAATACCTAGGAATAGACAAGTGGGGGATTCCAGTGCCACATTCATTTGTTGAAAAGTTTCAGTAGCTATTTCATCAATTTACTGTTGCCTTGTTTTTCACCAAGTTGGAGTTTTCCTTTCACTACCATAAGTTCTCGGTCCTATGCTGTTTTCTGCAATAAGGGACCACTAGCCAATTCCATGGAGCATAGTGCCTATGTGTTCCTCCCATTTCCCCTATATGATCCTTCAATGTTGCATCTTAAGGCCTGAATTTTTTTCTTCAGTTCTTTTAGCTGGAGACATGATGGCAGGTCTCAATTATATGAAATTAAATATGTGAGAAAGAAGATAGTACATCTTGAAGCAGGAAATAGAGGCAATAAAAGTGAAGAGAACCCGTTTTATGAAATATTGTTCAGGGGTATAAGTTAAATTGTCTTTAATTATCTGTTGCATAAGTCTTTTAATATTTTTGCTTGTTTTCAAATAATGTCTGTTTAAGTCTATTATAATTTAAGCAAAACTTGCTGGGATTTCAAAATTACTCACTAATATCTAGAAACAACTATCTAAATAAGACGCATCAGCTTCAGCTAGGTAAGACAATTTGTGGAAATGTTTTTACCTCCCACGTAATTGTGCTTATGTAGCATTCCCTTGAATCTGAATACACTCAATGGCAGGAAGGTTTCCTTTTTCATTTTGAGACATCACTGCACTAGGATACAGAGAATTATTTAATTTTATATCAATAGGAGCCAAGAACAGTTCGGTTAAAAATAATTTCTACTTTATGGTGTGAATTTACATTAAATGATCCAATATGCCTATTACTTTTGCTTTCACATGGCTACATTAAAAAACAAACAAACAGTAAAAACCCCAAACATTAACTTCTAACTTCAGGAAAGGAGTACATGTATTGCAGCAGTGGTTAAAAAACGACCAGAAATAAGAAAGCCATTGTTGGTGTGAAAACACTCAGAGGCACTTGGTGCTCTGCTCCCAGGAGGCAGCCAGCATGGAAGCCCCATATTCTCATTATTTGGAATCAGCTCATCCAAAACCTGATTGGTAACTTCAGAAAACCATATGGGATACGTCTTCAACTAGGAAACGCCAGTAACTGAGTCCTATTGTTACTTGGAAGTTGTAATAAGTAGTTTCCAAAAGTTGTAAACAAAGAGAATACAATTTCACAGTAATGATACAACCTTCTAGATTTATTTTCTTATTGGTAGACTGACAGCACCGCTGGTTGAAGAGAATGTCGCTTTCCCATTTAACGTTTATTGGTCCTATGTCAAAAATCAGTTGCTAGTAGGTGGATCCTTATATTTCTAGATTTTTTTTATCCTGTTCCATTGGTTCATGGATCTATTATTATAAAAGGACCATGCTGTTTGACTACTGTGCCAAGATCGAGTGCTTTGTTCTTTTTAAGGAGATCTTGCTTGCTTATCGTGGGCCTCCTCTCTCCCTGTAGGAAGCTGAAATGAGTTTAATTAATTAATTCATTTATTTATTTATCTATTTTCCATTTCTTTAGAGAATGAATTTGATATTTTGATCGGAATTGCACAGTATTTGTAGATTGGTTTAGATAGCATTGGCATTTTCATTCTTCATTAACACAGGATACACTTCCAGTTATATAGCTCCCTTTTCTTCCTTGCAATATGGTCTATAATGTTCTCTGTACAGATCTTTTATCTTTGATAAGGTTTTTTCTTGGATTTTTCATTTGGCGGTTGTAAATGGCCTTATTTTCTTGGTGTATTTTTAAAAGTGCTGTTTCTTGATATATAAAGGAATCTGAATGATTTCTGCTTGTTAATCTTGTCTGCTGCTACTTTACCAAATCCCTTAATTGTTTCCAACAGTCTTTTTGTGGAGTCGTTGGGTTTCTGTCTCTATATAAAGTCATATTGGCGAAAGGGTCACTTCTTTGAAAATTGTATTGCCTTTATTTCTTTTTGTTGTTTAGTGGTTCTGGATAAGACTCCCAGCATGAGGTTGAATAAGATGGTGATAAGGAACAGAATGGGATAATTTTGCTGGACACAGGATTTGCTTAGCTGTTGTGTTCTTCCAGGATTTTATATATGTCATTCCATTGTCTTATTTCCTGCATAGTTTCTTCTGAAAGTCTACTCTTATTCTGATCTTCTGAAAGTCTACTCTTATCTTACCCTGTTTTTCTTAAGCAGCCCTCAGGATTCACTCCTTTTCCTTGACATTGGGAAGTTTGACCATGATCTGTTGTCATTCAGGGTGCGGGTGTAGAGGATTTCTCTCATTTGGGGTTCTCTCAAATTCTTGAAGTTATTTTCTCTTTCTTTGTGAGGTTGGGGAATTTTTCTTCTCAGATTCCTCATACTATTTTCTCTATAGAGTTTGTTGTTGTTTCTGTATCCTAACAAAGTGTAAGTTGTTTGTCTGGTAGCGTTTCACATCATTGTCAGGCTTTTTCATGATTCTCCTGCTTTTTCCTTCCCCTCGCTGATTGTAGTTAGAGTGATTGTCCTGTGTTCACTGATAGGATGTTCGTCTTCTTCCAGTCTCTTCTTCAGATCTTTTACTGTGCTGCCTAAGTTTGTTATCTCACTGTTTAACTTCTGGAAATCCTTTTGGTTTAAAGGTTTTAGTTTTTCAATTACTGCTGTTATCCTCAAGAGTGTTCCCCACCTCTCCTGAAAGGGCATAAACACCATTCTTCTGAAACTGTGGTATTTGTGGGGCCTCTTCTTCAGAGTGTCCCATTGGGTTTGATGGTTTTTCTTGATGTTTGAGTTCACTGTGGTAGGCTGCTATTTCCTACCCATTGTGACACAGGAATTAGTGATTTATGAGCTGCTGGTTCATGTAGAGGCAGTTGGCTAGTGATGTGGCAGAGGTCTCATAAGAGCTTGAAAACATATTGTAGTTAAATAGCCAAAGGGGGAGGGGGGAACAGAGTAGGATAAATGGAGGCAGTTTTGTAGGAATAATAAAAGAAATGATAGTAATAATAAGTGGCTATCTGGATTAGCCAACAGATTTGTAAGATAATTGGGAAACTGCATTTTAAGATGGGTAATCAGAATTAATAAATTGTATGGAAATGTATTTCATGGAGAAAAAGACAGAGCAGAAAGATATCTTAGATGGGAGTACAGGGAAATGAAAGGAAAACAATGGTGGAAGACTCAGATGTGGCTTGGGTGGGGGTGCTGAATTTCTGATGCATGGCAACATGTGTGTGGACATTTCTGTATACTCCAAGAGAAAGAAAAAAAACACGATAAATACCCTTCTTTGGGTAAGTGTGCCAAAATCTAGAGGATTTCTTATTTTTGCTTGGTAGCAATGGGTATTTTGAGGAGGATTGGGCTACACTGAACGAAGGCCCTGGAAGAGAAAGAACTGCAATAATAGGATAAAAGTACAAAAGACAAAGAGAATAAAGTAAAAAGTGAAACCACCTTTTTGGTTGGAATTCCTGCTCTTTTGGTACTGTGACTGTGTGTACGTGAGTTTGGGGCGGGGGTGCGTGGGGGAGGGGGGTATCCCAAGAGAACATAGCAGGAAAGCAGCAGAAGGGAGATTTTTTTTTTTTAATGTAAAATTCAAGTTTGGGTGCTGTCTACACCAAACTACCTAAGCTATCTACCATCCCCTAGAGGCCAGTGATGTTAGCAGTTTGGCTGATTGGATGGCCTCAGGGGCCAGGGACAATTGGCTGTCAGGGACAATTGGGAAGGAGTGTGTGCCAGCAGGTGTTGTTGCTCTCTCCATTTAAGAAGCTTGAGTCTTCTTAGCTCTAATTACAATTCTTGCTGTCAGACAAGATGCCTCACCTAGTGGATCCTCCCCAGGATTTGCTGAGCTGGTCTTCCCATGCTTGTTTGCAGCTATTTTGATCCTACCTGCCCTGAGAAAGTGAATGCATTGTCTTTTAATCCCCAATCTGCATAGTTTTTACCTGTCTAAGAGCCAGGATGCTTATAATATGTAAGGTAACAATTTAAACTTAGAATAATATAAATGTTTTAAAATACTAATATTTTAAAAATAAATTGTAATTTAACTGTTTATCTTTGACTTCTCATACTGAAAATAGTTTATATATTATCCCTATATAGCCTTGTAAACCATTTGCATATAATTATTTGTTAAATACCACTCTGTCCATTCTCGCTTTAGAAGTTTAAAAGAGCAGAGATTCAATAGATATTTCTTTCTTATGGAAATTTACATAACATCAAAATCATTCAATTCTGCCATGTTGCCTTTTACAATCCTATGATGACATTCTTTACAACTATATGTTCTATCATATTATGTTCATTCTTATAGTTAGTTACTGGTCCAATTCAGAGATTTAAATGATATATTAAGCTTGAGAGTGGTATGGTCGTGGAATGTCCTTAATTTATAGTCTTAGATTACATCACTAAAATTACCACTATATTCTATACACATGAAGCAATCTTAACTATACAAACTGGAAAAGATAATAAGATAATAAAAATCTTTGCTATCTTTGAAAAATATTTTAAGTATATTGAGTGAATGAACATGTTATATTTCAAATGTTAATTTTTTTTTGTTTCTCCATCTTATATAGTTATGGAAAATATCACAGTAATGTTAAAACTTGAAAGAGTTTTCAACACTCAAAATTTTGTAAGAAAATCAGAAATATTTTATAATTATGATGATATTTCCTGGAGATGTTAAATAATATTTTTTGGCAATCAAATGCTAATATTTAAATATCCACTTTGGTGGTAACCATGGAACACCAGCATTTCATTAATGACTCCAAAATTATATCAGAGCTAAGAAACAGAAAAGTATCCAGACAACCTTAACACTAATGAGTCTCCTCCTGAATTTTTGCGATAATGAAGGTGTAAAAGAAGTCCAAGCCTTCTGCCGCCATACCACCCTGAACATGCCTGATCTTTTCCGTCTTGGCCATGCAGCAGGGTAGGGCTTGGTTAGTACTTGGTTCAGAGAAACACACACCCAGGAAATATGTGTCTGTGAACATTCTCAGGATACTGAAGAGGAGATTGTCCATACTCCTTTTGAAAGTTTAAAAAAATCCTTCTGTTCCCAATACATGTTCCAAACTATTGTGTTACACACTATTTTAAACAACAAAATGTATTATCTTAACTAGCAAATAATATGACTTTTGAATGTGAACCGCCTTTTTAGCATACAGTTATTCTAGAAACAATCTTTTCTCCCCTAATCAGGAAAATCCTTTCTTTGGCAAAGTCCCATGTGGCAGATGTAGGATTGTTTTTTTTTGGACTCCTTCAAGGTATTTTTAAGTCCCATTCATTTTTCCTAGGAGAAGACGAGATTTTACTGCCTGTCTATCTGAACTAGCATCTCATTATTGAAGCTGTCACATGCATCTCATGTAGAAATTAAACTCAATAGTGGCTTACCAGATGCTGACATCTGTACATATTCATGCAGCGTTCTTAGTAACATCTGCACAATTGTTTTGGTATATCTAGTCTTCAATTAATGCAATCAAGAGGGTAAACTAATCTGAAAGCAACATCATTCAGCTTTGTAACTTTTACTTAACTTCTCTTTGTCTAAAGTTAATAGTGTGCTTTTCATATATTCGATGTATTTGCATAGATTTCCATACCATACTTCTCTGTCCTTTCTTTCCTGTCATCTTCCCTAAGGTGGTGAATATAAAGGCCTTGCTATTATTAAAATCAACCATGAATATTTGCTAAAAATATATATTTTAAGCTAGAATGAAATAATTTCATCACCTACTAGTACCTTCACTATTTATGTTCTTAGTGAACATTTCAGTAATTAGTAATATATACCAAATCAACGCTAATGTGAATATGAAGATAAATCTTTCTATATTTATCCATGCAAGTGTTCTGTATCTTGTAGTTTGTTATTTCTTTAAATTGCAGTTGATCTTAAAACATTAAGAATAGATGTTTATTGTATAGCATGAAATTCCTGGTAATTATTCAAAGGTTAATCCAGTTATTTTCATTTCTGTAGATAAAAATTATGAAGAAAATCTGTTGCAATCTCTAAAAAATAGTACCCCTCTAATAAATTAGTTGGACTAAAGAATATTAAAATTTTTTAATCCCATAGTTAAATGATTCCATTAGCACATTAAGGGTTTAAAATTTTATTTAAGTAGTTACTCTTTTAAACTAATTTAAAGCAATTTAATGTGGGGCAGGTTGTGAAACTTCAAAATAGGTTCTTCTTTCTTCAAAGTTCTTTTGATTACTCAAGGTTCTTTGCACTGTGATGATATTTTTACAAATATTTTATAAATTAATCTACCAAAAGCTTATTAAGATTTTTATAGCTATTATGTTTAATCAATAGATAAATTAAGGGATAACTAATATTTACTGGTTACTGGAAATACAGTATGAGTTAAAATCACACAAGATGTCTGTCGGGGTTCAACCATCATACTTTTCAGTCTGTCTCTTGAGCAGATGATCAGAGGAGTTGGACTACATGAAGAAGAAGGTGGCCTCAGGCTTGGAGGAAGATTTATTAACAACCTTCCATATGCAGATGACACAACCTTGCTTGTTGAAAGTGAGAAAGATGTGAGGTATTTACACATGAAAGTCAGAGATTGCAGCCTTCATTATGGATTAAAACTCAACATAAAGAAGAGCAAGAATGCTGACAACGGACCAGTATGTAACATCATGATACATGGAGAAAAGATTGTAGTTGTCAAGGATTTTATCTTTCTTGGATCCACCATTAATGCTCATGGAAGCAGCAGCCAGGAGAAAAAAAAATACCTGTTACATTGGGTAAATCTGCTGTGCAGGACATCTTTAGAGTATTGAAAAGCAAGGGTGTTACTTTGAGGACTGAGGTGTGCTTAGACCCAAGCCATAGTATTTCAATTGCCTCTTATGCCTGTGAAAGTTGGACATTGAAGGAAGTCCCAAGAATTGTTTCTTTTCGACTGTGATGCTATCAAATAATATTGAAAGCATCATGGACTCCTACAAGTACACACACACAAAACCATCTCAGAAGCAGTACAGCTGTAGTGCACATTAAAGGCAAGGATGGCGAGATGTTGTCTCACATGCTTTAGACATGTTGTCATGAGAGACCAGTCCTTGGAGAAGGAAATCATGCTGGGTGAAACAGAGGGGAACTCAGAAGGAGGGAAACCCTCAAGAAATGGACTGACACAGTGGCTGCAAAGTGGACTCCAGGTTAGGGAGAGTTGGAAGGACAGCACAGCAGCAAGCGTTGTCTTGTTCTATTGGGAATAGGGTCACTATGAGTCAGAATTGATGTGATGACTCCCAACAATAATAGTATTTACTGGATGCCATTTGAGGACAAATATGCACTTGACTCTAGCTGTAGTTTTTCCAATCCCCTCAAATGCCGGTGAAAGAATAAGGAACACCAGAAAATAATGGATAGTTTTGTAATATAGTGCTGGTGAAGAATATTCAAATTACCATGGACTGCCAGAGAACAAATGAAGCTATCTTGGAGGATGTACAGACTGAATGTGAAACTATTTTGAATCTTTGTCTCTCTTAATTTGGTCATGTGAGCGGGAGAGGGCCATTGCGTGTAAAGGATATCTGTAGGTCAATGAAAAATAGGAAGACCTTCAAAGACATGGATCGGCACAGAAGGGGCAACAATGGACTCAAACATAACAACAATTGTGAGGGTGTGTGTTTTTCTGTTGTACATCGATGGAGTTTCTATAAGTCAGAATCAACTCAATGACACCTAAAAGTAATAATATTTAATGATACTGAATGAAACTTTTAATGCATGGACATGGTTCATTACTTGACCTCATCAAGAGTGTCATATCCCACTCAACTACCTTTCAATCAGAGTAGGGCTAATCACACCAGTTCCCATCAGGGGGATGATTACATCATTACAAAACTGTTTCTTTGCTTGATTTTATAGCTGCCAATCCACTAGGCTCCATCCATAGTCTAACCAAGTTTCACATATTTTTAGGGGGACGCAATTCAGGCAATTCAATCCTCGCCACCTACAATCCTTTAGTCTTTCATACAGACCCTTTCTTATGTTGAGGACTTCCTGTCTAGTCTGTCTTTGCTGGGAATGCTTGATGGGAGTGAACACTGAAATGATCAAGGGTTCAGAGAAATTCTGCTCTTCTTTTGTTAAAGAACTTTTTCCTCCTCAATTTATTCATTCTTGTTTGTGGATATGATTTTATAGATACAGATAAAAATTTCATTTTGTTTTGTTTTTGAAAAGACCCTTAATTTGATACAACCAAACTCATGCCACAAAGTCAATTCTGACCTACTGCCAAATAGATATGTTTTTAGTGGATGTTTACTTACGTTAGCTTCAGTTATGTTATATGGAAACCGATACTTTCCAATGCTCATTTTCTTCTTTCTTTTTAATAATTTTATTGTGGGCTTATACAACTCCTATCACAATCCATACATACCATCCATTGTGTCAGCCCCATTTGTACATCTATTGCCATCGTCATTCTCAAGACATTTTCTTTCTACTTAAGCTCTTGGTATCAGCTCCTCATTTCCCCCCTCCCTTTCTACTCCCCTCTCCCTCATGAAGCCTTGATAATTCATAAATTATTTTATCATGTCTTACACTTACTCATTTCTACTGTGCCCTTTATTTATTTATTTATTTTTCATGGTCATGAAGTTGGATTATGAAACACAGAGTGGGCAGTTCAAAATCGCTAGGCAATCTTAAGGAGAAAGGTGAAGCTGTCTGTTTCCATAAAGATTTAATGTTTCAAAAATCACCAGACAGGATTAGATTTGTTTATTTTATTTGTGTATGTGGGGGGGGGGTAGCTTGGTGACACAGTAGTTAAACTTCTTTACTACTAATGAAAAGATCATTAGGTCAAAGCTATCAGCCGCACTGTATGGTTTCTGTAAAGACCTACCTCCTTGGAAATTCTGTGGGTTAGCTCTACTCTATTCTATAAGGTAGATATGAGTCAGAAGGGACTAGATTGTAGTATATTTGCTATTTGGCTGTGTTTTTGTTGGTTTGTTTGTTTCTTAGTTGGTGATTAGCCCGGAGTTGGTGTATAAATATCCCAGCTCTCACATTTCTCAGGGGAGATAGCAGCTCCCAGAAAAATACTCTGCATTAATCATACTGTGCTTCCCAATGGGATTCGAATCTAGTTAGCTACATTGGTGACTTGCTTAGTAACATCTAATTTATCCCATTGTCTAGAGCAGTGGTTCTCAAACTTTCTAATGCCATGACCCTTCAATACAGTTCCTCATAAAATTATTTCCCCACCATAAAATTATTTCCATTGCTACTTCATAACTATAATTTTGCTACTGTTGTGAATCTTGTGACCCCTGTGAAAGGGTCATTTGACCCCCAAAGGAGGCATGACCACAGGTTGAGAACCACTGGTCTAGAGGAAAATCACAGTCTGCTTAAAATAAAAGCAAAGAAGTTTCCTGAGGGATAAAGCATTCATATTCAGAGCAGCATCGAGCAACCAGGCATTTTCAAAATGCTCCACCAGCCAAGGACTGCATGCAGCTTACATATCCAAATATCAGGAAATAAAATTAAACAACTATTCTGGTTCTGCTGAATAGCTCTTTTAGATAAATCATTAAAAACCCGCACAGCAAATTTCTTGTCTAAGCATTTTTCTAAGCACATTCTTCCTGAAGGCAAGATGGCAGATTTGAACTTTGGACCTTGTAGTTAGCAATCCAAAGCTTATTCAACAGTGCTACCAAGGCCCCTTGTTCCAGCTCTAAGGAAAGACTTTCTCTCTGTGTGTAGCTCCTGTTTCTAGGAGGTGCCCAGAACAGGGGCCTGAGGTTCAAAGGATGCAGTTGCTAAACTTACACCTCTTCTCTCTTGATGTTCAAAGGTCCCTATCTCTCTTTGGTCTCACTTCTCTCTTTTTTTATTTCATTTAAAATAACAGGTGTCGCAGACATTTCTTCTGGCTCTGAACTGCCTGCAACCAATTAACTCAGCTCCATTTGCATGTGATTTCTCCATACCCCTTCCTAATGGAGCTCCGGTGGTGCAGTGATTAGGTGATCGGCTGCCAGCGGAAAACCCAGGTGCTCCAAGGGAGAAGGCTAGGGCAGGTTGCTTCTGTAAAGATTTACAGCCAAGGGAATCTATTAGGCAATTCTGCTCCGGCTTACTAGACCACTCGTAGTTGCCATTGGCGCCTCCGTTAGTAGGCTTGGTTTTGGTTTACTTATGCTCTATACCGAAGGATATTTTCACCAGATACAAAGTTTTAATTCATTGATTTGGTTGTTGTTTTAAGCCCTTTAAATACTGTCTCCTAATGCCATTGTCTATATTGTCTCATTATTTGTCTAATAAATACTCAGTGACAATTATTCCTCCTTTATAACTTTCCTATATTCTGACATTTTAATTTAACTCTGACGTTTTTTAAGTAGCTTGCAAAAATATATAGACATTTTAAAAGGTGAAGCCACAGTAAACTGAGTGTCAGACACCCTGTGAAATATTCTCATATACAATATGTCTAAGCATGAATATCCTGCTATACACACAAAATAAATCAGTCTCACATTTAGGCATACAGTTCAAGGAGTTGATTATTAATTAAATATAAAGAAATCTATTGTTTTTTGTAAAAGCATGAGCCTCATCGTGGTAGTTAAATTGGACCAAAGTCCGGTATTTCTATTCCTTAAACTGGGGTTCCCATATGCTTTAAAACCCCCTAGCCATGTGGAACCAACAAATAGTGATAATGCAGTGTAGACACCATGCAGGTTTTCTTCTTCTTCTTCTTAGGTGGAGGGAAACAACGCATTTCTCAACTTCGCTTGAAGATACGTTGTGATCTTATGATTACCTTCTAACTACTCTTGTGTAGAGTAAAAGGCATGTATTTTGTCAGGCCTCAGCTACATTCTGCTGGGTTATCTTTCTTAGAATAAGCACAGATATGCATCTGCTCCCGTCACTTGGCCAGGGATGGGAGTAAAGGCAAGTGAGCGCTTCCAGTGCTTCGTCAGCACGTTGGAGCATTTCCGACGATATTCCATCAATTCCTGGAGCCTGGTTTTTCACTGTGCCTTCAGTGTAGCTTGGGCTTCTTCCTTAAGTACCTCTGGTGATTGATCATTTGCTACCTCTTAAAATGGTTTAATGTCAACCATTTCTTTTGGTTTCGGTGGTTCTGTGTATTCCTTCCTTAAAGAAAGCGTTTCCTACATTATTCTTGGGTGTCTCCTGTTTTTCTAAGGGTGGTCCTTGTAGGGAGCCATGGGAAAGGGTGTGGTCAGGGTGCCTCAGCCTTGACTGGGACATCCTCAGCCTCCTTGGTCCAACCTGTCCCTCCCCGGGCAAAATCTCACAGAGAAGCTGCCTTCCTTAGCAGAGAAGGTGTAGGCTACAAGTAGGATTGGCAAGCCACTCACCTGAGGCACCTGCAAAGGGAGCAGGTTGGGCCTAAACACAGTGCACAGCAGTGTCCTTGCCACTGTGCCTGGGAGCGCCATGCGTCGCAGGCCTCATTCGCTCAGTGTCCAAATCACTTAGCGACATTTCACAGAACATATGGCAGACATTAAGGGTCACATACCTATATTTAAGTTAATTCCATTTATATGGGTTATGCCTTTACCATGATAATTTACACTTACATTAAGAAATTTGGAAAATATAAAAAAAGAAAAATATCCCCCAAACCAATAATTAATGCATAACATTTTAGTAACATTAATATCTGCAGAATACAGAGATACACATTTCTGTATCAGGTCTATATTTAATATTTTCTATTGAATAATATTTTTTTAGTATTTTCTTAATAAATGTGAATCAATATTATGATTATTTTGGTGTAGTATTATATTCTGGTCAACATGGAATATTTTATAGTATTGTATATTTAAATTGGGTGGTTATAAAATTCCAACATCTTATTGACACAAATATTGGAATTTTATAATTGGATCCAACTTAAATATCCAATAATATAACATTTTAATATAAAATATTCCATTTCATATTCCATCAATTCCTGGAAAAATTTTAATAAAGAATCATAATCCATGTATACTAACTATTCACTTAGTAATTAGTTCATAATGGCAAACATTTGCATCTTACTTTTTGTTGGTTATTTATTAGAGAGAAAAATAATGGAGAGAATTAGAAAAGAGAATGAACCTTTCATTCTCTTTTCTAGTTCTATTATTTAAAATATTTTAGTAAAATAGTATTGTGTATTATCTTTATCCTTATTTTTAAGTGAATAAAGGAGTGTAATAAGGACTTCATAATTATCAAATAATGCATTCATTCTTACAAAAGTAAATACTTTTCTACATGATCTCAATTTGCTACAATTGAAGATACTCAAATTTGATAAAGTTTATTAATTAAAAATAAGAGTGCCAGATTTGAGCCTACAGGAAATGTAGGCTATACAAAGGTAAGGCAAAAAAGCTGGAGTTTAGTGATCATTGCTCTTATGAAGTTGAGAGAGCAGACATTTTTAACAGCAAATTTTCATTTTACATTTCAGCCTTTTAGAAATGGTATTGTGGTTATTTGTGGTTTGGGACTATGGTTTATGTCTTAGTGTGACAGTTCTGGGCTTGTTTCAGACCAAATTATCTAATGTAGACTGGGTAACATGATTTTTCTACAGTACACTAGAGAAATAGAGAGAGGTTAATGAAGAATTAAAAATAAATTGCAACCTGAGGAAAGAACATTATCAAGGAATAAGTGAGATTAACTTCAAAGTCATCTTCAGTTAGGGTTGGATTGAATGACTGTCAGTATTTTCTATGACGTTGGCATGTGATCGATGTCGCTAACACTTTTACTTCGGTACAATATTCAATGGCCGTCTAAGGAGCCCTGACGACGTAGTGCTTACAAGTTGGGCTACTAATCGCAAGGTTAGCAGTTGTCTCACTAGTCACGCAGCGAGAGAAAGATGGACATTACCGTCTCAGAAACTCACCGGTCAGATCGCCTCTGTCCCTAAGGCGAAGGCTCTCGGTGAGTGGGAGTCAACTAAACGGTAGTGAGCTTAGATTGCTTCTTAAATGAGGAAGTATCGAATATATTTTATACCTTTAAAAGTTAACTCTTGTAATATTGAACATAGGAAAGAAAGATTGATCTTAGTATATATATATATATATATATATGTCTTTCCCTCGAATAGTGCAAAAATATAAAAATATAACATAGTAGGGTAGATATAGGAGATAAGTGTAAGAGTAGGAAACTAATGAAGGATGAACGTTACCAGATATAAAAAAAATGTCTAGAGAATGATTTTTGTCAGATCATTGGATCTAAGTTCCAAAGATATAAAAGTTGTTGGAAATTATAGTTGCATATATAAACGATGGATTTTGATGCTATTTGATTAGTTATGGATTGCTAGCTTCTTGCTTCCTGCTTCTGTCTGTCCCTTATTACTGCTGTTAGGTACCATCAGTTCGTCTGATTCATAGCAACTCTTTGTACAACAAAAAGAAACACTGCCCCGTCCCGAGCCATTCATAATCGTTATGTGTGGGCTCAGTGACACTGCTACAGTGTCAATCCATCTTCCTGAGGATCTTCCTCTTCTTTTGCTTGCCCTCAGCAGCCTGTGCTCAGGAGTGTTTCAACTTTTTCCAAGACAGATTAGGTTGCTCCTGGTAACTCATGCTCGTTGTAACACTTTTGCCAACGCCATAATTCAAATGCTTCAATCCTTTTGTGATCTTCTGTGTCCAGTGACTCCCTATCGCATGCATCTGAGGTGATGAAAAATACTATAACTTGGGTCAGATATACTTTAGCTTCAAAGTGACATCTTTGTTATTTAATGCTTTAAAGAGAATTTGTGCAGCAGATTTATGCCAGTTTCAATTTTATATTTCTTCTTTTTATAATCACTCTAACCATTTGGTCTGATGGGTAAGAAATCAGGAGGGTTTTTAAAAAGTGTGACGATTTTCTCTTTAAAAAATTATTCAGTTTTTGTTGTTTTTATTATTTATTCATTTACTTTAAAAATAATTTTATTGGGAGTTATCACAGATATCATAACAATCCTTAGTTCAATCACATCAAGCAGTATTGTAAAATTGCTACCACAATCAATTTCAAAACATTTTCTTTCTTCTTGAACTTTTTGATGTCAGATCCGTTTTATCCTCTCCCTCCCCCCTTCCCGGGACTCTTTTTAAAATATATATGTAAATATATCAATATATGTGTGCTTGTTTCTATATGTATATATGTCAATGCAGCAAGGAAGCAGATAGACTTTGGGCCTCTAACTCTTGCCTCAGTACAACAACGGTTTGTTTTAATAATGTGGCTCTCTATGATACTCACCTTCCTGACACAACTGCTGAAGACAAAATGGGTTGATAAGCAAATGAGGTGAAGAAATCTCATGGTGCCCAGCTATTAAAAGATATAGTGCCTAGGATCTTAAAGGCTTGGAGTTAAGCAAGTGGCCACCTAGCAGGGAAGCAACAAAGTTCACATGGAGGAAGCACACTAGCCTGTGGGACCATGAGGTGTTGCTGGGAAGAGGGATCAGAAGTTCAAAAGCAAACAACCAAATTGATGTAAAGGGACGGGACTGTAGTGGAGACCCAAAACCCACCTGCAAGATAATTGAACAGTTCCTCTCAGAAGGGCCACATAGAAAAGATGATAAATCCAGGGAGTGGTAGACAACTGATGAACCACATAACTATTGGCTAGTTAATTAATGTCTTCCCCCTACTATTATGTTTTTGTGTTTTACCTCATTGATCATTTTAGATTTGCATATGTTCATTTTCATATTTAAGATCGTTCAGTACACGAGAGCCAAGATAGATAATCCTTCAGAAACCATAACAGGAATAATGGTTCTCTGGGATATGGGAAGAGAGGAGGGGCTTGGAGAATAGGACGCTAAAGCATTGATGACTGCAGAACCCACTCGATGGGACCGAACAACAGAATTGTGTGTAAATGGATACATTGGATTGTGTATGATTTGACAATAACAACAAATTATTCAGTTTATGATTATTATTTCCCCTTTTATTTGTGAAATATACCCTATATAAAGGAAAGCATACTTTATGTAGTTGTAAAATCCAGTACATCAAAATTGTGACGGTATTCCAGCAAATCTGTGTATGTGGTTCATTCTGCTTCTTTTTCTCATTCCCCACCCACTCCTGATTACCTCCTGTTGCTTCCTCCCTCAAGCCTCCGCCCTTGCCTAGTTATCGCCTTCAAAACCCTTTCCTTCTATGTGAAAAGCATTCTTCCCCTTTCTAGCTTTATTACAGTGATGTCATGAAATATTTACCTTTGTGAGATTGATCAGCTTTGAGCACAATATCCCCTAATTTGTTCATGTCATGAACTGTTTGATAGACTCATTGTATTTTAAGGATTCATAATATTCCATGGTGTGTATGTACCAGAGTCTGTTTATCCATTCATTTATAGATGGGGTTTTGATAGTTTATATCTTTTAGCTATTATAGAAATTGCTGCAATAAACATGGGTATGAATATATATATATATATATTGGCATTTCGTTCCTTTTTGTCTTTAGGTATGTACCAAGTGTAGAGATTTCAGGATCATAAGGTATTTGTTTTTGTTTAAGGAAACATTAGACTGTTGTACAATTCTACATTGTCACTAGGATTATATGAACATTCCAATCTCTCCACAACTTACCTAGCATTTGTTATTTTCTTTTTTTGTTTTTTATATGTATGTGCTTTTCTTTTATGGGAATGAACCTGAACATGGCTTCATATGGTTGTTGCTCCTCCGGACATCATCATTAGTGAATTGTCCATGGATGCTTTTTGCCCAGCAATCACAGGTTACCTGTGTTTTTCTTATTAAGGTATTGTAATGTTTGTAGTGTCTACAGATTTTTGAAGTTAGGCTTTCATCTGATACATTGCCAAGTATTATTTTCCCAATTTGGGCTCTCTTTTTACTTGTCTGATGCACTTTTGTAAGTACACAATGCTGCCCCACTCCTCTATTTTGTCTTCTTTGGTGTGGATGACTTTCATGATGCTCCAGAGATTATTTATGCCTTGGATTGGTGTCCTTACATTTCTTCCTATTTTTATATTGCTATTCCTTATATTGCCAAGATTTATATTTAGATCTTTAGTCCATCTTGAGTTCATTTTTGTACAAGGTGTTAGATATGGGTCCCATCTTGTTTTGTTCATCTTGAGTTTCTTTTATAAGCTTTACTATGATCCAACTGAAATGATATCTGACAACATCCAATTTTCCCTATTAATCCTGATGATTCTTCATCCAGTTGTGAGGATTTTTGGTCATATTTGTGCTGTGGTACAATCTATGCTGTGGAGTTTGTAGCTTTTTATCCTCCTCGGTAAGTGCTTCAAGTCTGTCCGGTCTTCAGTCAGTGAGGTTATGTCATCTGTACACTAGACTCACTCACTCCTGTCAAGTGTCTTCTGCGTCGTGGCAGTCCTGTAGAACAGGGCGGCCTGTTCCTCTGAGTCTCTGAGACTGTGACTCGTAGGGAGTAGAAAGGCCTCTCTATCTCCCAAAGAGTGCTTGGGGGTGCTAAATTGCTGACCTTGCAAGTAGAGCCCAGCTCACAATCATCATGCCACCAGGTATATAACAAATACCCCTTCAATTCTGATGCTACTCTCTCCTCATGTAGTCCAGTTTCTCAGATTATTCATTCATCATTGAAGAAATATGGTAAAAGAATATAACCCTGATAAACACTGCTCCTAATTTTAAAGCATTCAGTGTCCCCTTGTTCTGTGCAAACTGCCCCCTATTCCATTTATACATCTTACATGAGCACAATTAAATGTCCTAGAATTTCCATTTTTGCAAGTTTATCCTTAGCTTGCTGTGATCCACACATTTTAATGTTTCCTAGTCATAAAACTAAATATTACTTAGAGCATAGGATTATGTGCTAAATTTCCCCTGAATTTACTTTGAATAGTCTAATGTTGCACATGCATTTAATGAAGTTAATATGTTTGTCAATACAAAGAGTCCTAAGATATAATTCAAAATTGAATCTCACAATAAAATGTAAAAAAATGGATCTTCCTGTTATTACATTAGTGGCTATATCACATTAAAGAAGGAAGGAATAATTAGCACTTCCATGTTTAAATAATACAAATAGTGTAGTTAATAGGAATAAACATTTATTAAGAAAATTAAGTCTGATTCAATGTTTAAAATGTAATATATCACTGAATTATTCTATTTGTAAAACTAATCACTAGTCAATATTAATGTTTACAAAAGAGGTACAACTATTATTCAAATTTATTCATCAACTGCAGAAACAAGTGAGGAAGAAACTAAAAATTCTATCAATGATGTCAATCAGAAATTGATCAAACATGCAATAAAGAAGCACCGATAGTTACCAGCAATTGGAAAGCAAAAGTTGGAAATCAAAAAGGAAGGGACAATAGTTAGAAAATAGAGTTTTGATGTTAGATGTGAAGCTGGAGATCACATGATAGAATATTGCAAAACCAACAACATGTTCATAGAAAATACCTCTTTCTGAAGCCTGAAATGGCAATATTAAAGGACCTCATGGTAAAAAATTGAACAATTCAGGAAGCAACAAAAGAAGGTCAGAGGAGTAAAGAGTCCCAGTACCAAAAGCACTGGTTGACATAGAAGCACTTCAAGAGATAGCACATAATCAAGAAATGATGATTCTGAAGGCAGAACTCCAAGCTGCACTGCAGGTATTCCTGAAAAACACGTCTTCAGAAATTGACCGGATACCAATCGACATGTTTCAGCACACTGATGCAGCACTGGACACATTCACTCTTCTATGCTAAGACATCTGCAAGCCAACAATTGGCCAACTGGCAGGAAAAGACACATCGTATCTGTGTGCATTTCAAAGAAGGTAAGCCAAAATAATGTGAAAATGCCAAATAATATCATTAATATCATGTGCAAGCAAATTTTTTGCTGATAATGATCCACTAATAGTTTCAGCAGTGTACCATCAGGGAACTGCCAGATTTTCAGGCCAGATTCAGAAGAGGACTTGGCACATGTCACATCATTACTAACGTGAGGTGAATGTTGGCTGAAAGTAGAGCACATCAAAAAGATGTTTGCTGGTGTTTTAGTGACTATACAAAGGCAATCAATCAGGTGGATCATAGTAAACTATGGATAACATTGAGAACAATAAGAACGTCCAGTTATTTATTGTGCTCATGTGGGCCCTGTACATGGATCAAAAGGCATTTGTTTGAATAGAGCAAGGGAAATATTATGTGCTTTAAAATTAGGAAAGATACACATCAAGTTCTATTCTTTCAGTATACTTATTCATATAGCCAGAGAATCCAGCAACTGCACGAGGTGAAGTGCCCAGCGTTCAGTGGGAGGCGTGTTAACGTCCTGAGCAATGCAGATGGCACCACCTTGCCTGCTGAAAATGAGGAGGACTTGCTACAAAGATCAAGGGCTGCAGGCTTCCGTAGATTATAATTTGACTTAAACAAAACAATTGTCATTAAGTTATTTCTGACTCAGCTACAACTCCATACAAAGAAAATATACAAAACAATTAGAACATCTCCATATTGTGCTTAGCTGTGCCAGCTCAAGGTATTACACACATTACAGGACACGGAGGAATATTCATCTAGACACCGACTTCTCACTTATCAACTATCTCATTATCCAATATGCATTATTTACAGTGGCAGGAATCTCAGTCCCCTTAAAGCTTGGTAAGGGCCTACATATTTGACTGAGACTTTCTTCCTGAGTGCCATGTCGTTGATCCTGCCTATCCCACCCCTCTCACCAATATTGGATTGGACTAAAGTCCAAGTAGAATAAAAGCTAAGAACAAATGATTGGAGGCTGGAGTCTTGAGTCATTAACCTGTACATGCGCACCAAGACCTCTAGAAACCTCATCTATGCTCCTGTCCAAAGTCTGTGAGAAGTCAGCAGAGAGAGGCGCCCGTGCCTGTCGTCACTTCCCGACAGATCTGAAGAGGCATCTGTTTGTCCTGGGGAGTGTCTCTAGGTGGGTGGCCATTTCCTTGGAGAGGAGCAACTCTGTGGGTCAGGGTAGGGCGTGACGACCACTGGCTGCATATGGTCCACTTTACGGAAACCAGTGAAGGCGACAAGGGAGTTGTGGCCATGGGCTACAGGGAAGGATCAGCAACTCCGATTCCAATAATTGAGAAGAGAGTGTAATGATTTTTACTCCGTTGTTAATAAAAGTTAATGTAAAAAATTTCTTAGAAATTTATCAGACACATGTCTTATTTCCTTTTACCTGTTTCACTGTATATTTGACCAAACACACACACATCTCTCTCTATATATGTATATGGTTTATATTTGGTTATATGATATATATATTATATATGGTTCTATCTCTGGATTTATTATTTTGTTCTACCAATCTATTTATATATGTGCATATATACAATTGTCATGTTATCTTAATTAGCTGTAGTTTTATAATAACCCTTTAAATAAGACTACTATTTTTATTGAATTTTTAGCTGCCTACAACATCTTTGTTATGTTGGCCAGTCTTTCTTGACTATCACATTTATTTCAATGTTTACAATTTGGGATAAAGCATTATAATTACCCTGAAATGTAGACAATCCATTTTGGTTAAATTATGAGAAACTAAAAAAGTAAAATATTGTAAATATATATTGAGATTGCATAAATCAATTTTACATTGTCATTATGCCCTCTAGAGTTATTAGATCATTTGACTAGTCTTTTAATTTTCTATTAGTTAACTTGCAGTGTGTCTTTTGGTTAACATGATAAAATAGACAATTCAATATTTTAACAAGTATTATTTTTGTTCATTGTATCCCTAAAATTCAGTGATATGTTATTTGATTAAAACTTATTGTATTAGTACTTAGAAATTGAGATATCAGTTTATATTATTTTAAAATGGTTTCTCCAGCTAAAACAATATATAGCATATAGCACTACCTGGCCCATATTCTTATTTAGTGAATTAAACTGTTAAAATTGAGAAAGGTCTGCATTTTATATGCATACAAAAAGATACAAATGGGACCAATTGCTGCTCCATTTCATCTTAAACTCGTGTCCTTGAATGACAAGATGCTTAATGTGAAACTTTCTTTTGATGATTATTTTATTTATAAATGAATGTAATATTGGATCCTTATTTATAATTGTTTTACTCATTCTCATGAGCTATGTTTACAGGACAGTATTCTTTCCAGACACAATAGGGTAATGGAGTGAGTATATTATGCAACATTGTAAATCCTTGGGATATACTGGTAGAAATACATGCATGAAAGAGGATTCATGAAATGTAGACAACTCATAGACATATAATAGAAAAATGACAAAATATCTACATATTTTCAAACAGTTCTCTGAAATAAGAAAATATCTCAGGAAGAGTTTGACCAAAAGAATTAGAGTATCTTTTTTAGTAAACATTGTACTCAGAAATATACATGTAAGAAATATACTTCTAATAAAGTAAATTTATGGTCGATGTAAAAAGAACATTGAATCTTCTCCTTCCTCTTTGTGTAGAGTGGGTACATACAACACATACATAGCAATCATTTCAAAATTGATTTATGATTAATTATTACTTTAAATTAAATATGAAAACTGCTTTAGAAACTTTCCTCTACATATATTTCAAAGAGATTATTTGATGTCGATTTAGGTAGCTATTTGCTAATAACTATTTACAAGATATTTTTACCTATGAATTTATTTCTGATAGTATAAATGTTAAAAAATAAAATTTGATTTATAAGCAAAATAATGTATTTTATGAGAGCGATCAAATGGTTTGTGTATGAACAATCTGTTGACGTAATTTTTCACTTTTCATTTCATTGGAGGTATAATCTTTTTTGAATCTCCCAATTCTCTCGCACTCTGTAGTTCATGTCAACTGGGAGCTCTTATGGATTAGTAGCCAAGCAACAGATTTAAAGTCCGGAAGCTATTCCTTTATATGCCCTTTGCCAATAACTAACCATGAGATAGCGAGCAAACCATTTAACCTTCCAATTTCACTACCCTTCATCTTTTCAATAGGGAGGCAGGTAAGATAATTTCTCACAATGCAGTGAAAAATCTCTTAAAATATACCATACCTCTATTTTAATGGAAATGATACTTTGCTATATCTTTATAAAAACAGTCCACTTGCTGATTTTCCCACACACTGTGCAAAGCACTATAGCCTATATTTCTTAAAAGATAAAAATCTCTTTAGCATAACCTTGGGATCATCTAATTTTTCTAATTTTCTGATATTATGTCCATTACCAAATCATGGAAACACTTATAGGTGAAGCTGAATTTCGCAAAATCATTTTCACAGTTTTGGTGATATATGCAGCACTGCCTTTAATATCCAAACTAGAAGTGAGTTGGGGAAATAGTGCGTTTGACTCTTGTGAATATTGGTATAATCATAGAGTAACTTTTTAAAACTTCCAATCAAAATCTTAGTTTTACATATAATGCTAGGTTATATTGAGGTGCCTCTTCAACCAGAAATTAACAAACAAATAAATAGAAGGAAACAAACATGAGGTTGTCCGAAAGAACTGTGGTATCAATATTTTCTTAGTGTAACCTTTGCCTCTTCTAGTTCTTGTGGCTGAACCCAATGTGCACCACATGGCCTGTGGAGGTGAGGAACTGGAGAATGACATTGGGCTAGGGGTACGAGCCCCGGATCGATAGAAGGAAGGGAGATAATAGTACATACTAATAAAATATTTGTCTTATTCCAAGTTCTGGTACAAAAATATTAACAAAGATACTTGCTCATAGATTTACTTGTAGAGTCCCAATTATTCTACTTGGTTTAAATAAGAGTTTTTTCACCAAAGAAACTTTCTTCTACATCTTTCACTAAGATTCATTTATTCAGCAGAGGACTGCACATTCTTTGTAAGAACTGCACATGTCCTTGTTTTATATAACATATCATTTTCCCAAAAATGTGGAAAATTGTACACTATCATCCATCAATCTGTCAAAATATTCTTTTTCCTTAAAATAAAATATAGAGTAAACAAGCAATTTGGTAATTTTGAGTATCTCTAGTCCTATTTCACAAAAGATCAGATGTTTAAAATGTTTATAAATTGGGTCGATTTAGGTTTTAGGTGTGACTGAGTATGTGGGTAAGACTAATGATCATAGAGTTACAAGACATTTACTTAACACCAGGGAGTTTTGAGGAAAAAAAGCTATAGAGAAAATAGAGCTTATTTCAGAGACAATTGTTCAATATCTGAGAGAGCAAATGATTCAAATTAATGTACAATAGCTTTTTCTCAGATCACACCCTAAGTAGTCATTTGCATTCATTGTTTTACATTCTAGGATAGAGTCACTGCACAATCAAACACATAAACCTTCCTTTAATACACAGCATTAAGGACTTGAACAGTGTCTAGGGTGTAATAGGAGATGTCGCTACTCTTATTCTAACAGTGATGGGACAGTGCTCTCAGAGAATGTCCGCAATATTGACATTGGAAAAGAGCTGGCACAGAGTGTACATCAGCAGGTGCCAGCCCACATGATATTAATGGCATATCTTAGGGATATTTACTAATCTCTGCTTATACAAATTCCACTTAATCCAGCTCTACACAATGATAAAGAATATACGAATCAGTGTGCATCTTACTGAAATGGCTGATTATTGATCAGTAGTTCTAAGATGTTGCTAAGTAGTTCTGGAGGCATTGAGAGTTAAGTGCCTACCTGCAAACAAATGGTTGGTGGTTCTAATCCAACCAGTGGCTCTGTAGGAGAAACACCAAATGATGTACTTCCATAAAGTTACGGCACAGAAAGTCATGTGGGAAAGTGCTACTTCATCCCTTAAGCCACAGTGGATCTCAACCTGTGGGTCGCAACCTCCTGGTGGGGCCGAACAACCCTTTCACAGGTGTCGTCCAATTCCTAAGAGTAACAAAATTACAGTTATGAAATAACAAAAATAATTTTATGTTTGGAGGTCACCACAACATGAGGAACTGTGTTAAAGGGTCACGGCACTAGGAAGGTTGAAAACCACTGCCTTAAGGTTTCTCTGAGTTAGAATTGACTCAGAATCCAATAACCAAACGATGGTGCGTGAGATTCTGCATCTGTAATATGTCCCCAGATAAAACTGCTGCTGCTAGTTCATAGATCAAACCTTGACTAGCAAGGATCAAAAGAATCTAGAGTTTATGTAAGTTAGAACAGAGAGGAGAGAAACTGTCCACATTACGAGGTGAAAATATTTAGTGAGTGAACACAGGACTTAGAAGCAATTTACCATGGCCTGACAGTCTAATAAATGGTAGGAGGCAAAATCAGAGGAGAGGAGTTTTCTGGTACCTTATAAAGTACTCCGAGTCGATGCATATATTACGTAGTAGTTGTGCGTTGGGCTGCAAACCCCATTGTCAGTAGTTCAAAATCACCATCACCTCTGTGGGAAAAAGACTGGGCTTTCTCTTCCTGTAAACAGTGACATTATCAGAAACTCACAAGGGCTCACTGTGAATCAGTATTGACTAGATGTCAGCGAGAGTGTGTGTAATAAGTGCCTGATCTTAAAATAGAACGCTTCTCATTGGAACTTGATATAAATAAAGGATGTTTCAAGTGGCAAATCTCATAATTATTAAATTGCTATCTTCTCTTCTTGAAACCATCTCTGTTGTTTCAGGATACAGTTCATGAAATTCTGCAAATATTTAATACTAGTGACCAGACTTCCAGTGAGTATTAAAATGAGTGAAAAAAAAAGGCTAAAAAATTAGGATTGACTTTTTATGCTAGGGCTAACCCTAAATAGTTAAGGCAGACCTTGAGTAGACTATTCAGTCTTGTTGTTCCAGATTGGCTGGGGATATTTCAGAAATATCTACTGCAGCAGTAAGAGAAGAAATTTGTTTCAAAAAGACCCTAAAACTTATGTCTGGTAGGGTTCAGTTTGTAAAGATCATTGTGGAAGTTGCGATCGTTGGAACACTGTAATCTGACCTCAGGGATTGAAGACAACCCAGGGTCAGTTAGGATTATTTCCAGTAGTGGTAGGAACCCAATATGGACAAATCCTCCCAGAGCACCGACGTCTCTATGATATGAACACTATTTCTAGTGCACTTAGATGTCATTTGAATATATACAGAGACTGGACCTTCAATAGATGAAATTTAAGACCCCAACTAATATATAAAAGTATAATAAAATCAAAATATATCAATCACTGAATCATGAAATGGCTTGAAAGTGATGGAAATGTGACACTAAGTGGAAAACTAAAAATAAAATGGTTTGCGCTTTTGTTTCCTGAAGTAATGACTATGACATATACCTTCCTACTATTTTGGGTTTACAGGAACATATTATTTAATTTATTTTAATTAATTATTTTGGTTTTTTTTTTAACACTTTGGTGACAAGGCTATCCATGATAAGCTTCTTATTCAGTGCTTTCTATTAACAGGTCTTTCGAATGAGGTGCATGTCTATTACCTCAACTGAGAGTTTTGCTATTGATTTTAGTTTAAAATTATTCCTGCTTATGTCCTATCCTGGGAGGGTGGCACGTGATGTGTCAGGCAACTCTTTAACAGCTGAAAACAGAAAGGTTTAAAGTCCCAGCAAAAGACCCACTGACATATTTATGGAAAACTAGCCAGAGACAGACCTATAGACCATAATTCTACTTAGAAATGAGCGAAGTAAGCTTGAATTGGCGTCCATTCTTTGGCAACTGTTTTATTAATCATCTGTGTTAGCAAATGTCCTTTTACTTTATCACATTTATTTATCATAAAATTCTATCAGGTAGGAACTACTGAGATCCCCATTTAACAGAATAAAAATCTTGAAGTTAATAAACTGATAAAAGTAAAATCTTTAGAAAATAGATGTTTCTATCTTTGGCAATTTTGGTTGAAAAAAATATTGATGACTTATTTTACAAGCAATCTATATTCTGAGAATTTCAGTATTATTTCAACATATTTCCCTTTGAATCTGTAGTACTTTGTATTTTACATGATTGAAAATGACCATTGATTATAGCCTTCTTTCAATGAAAGTCCTTCTGGTTTTGGAAAATAGCAGTTTTCACCTTGAGCAATATCTACAGTGTAAAAAATTCTGTTATATAGTCTAAACAAATTTTGTTAAACTGTATAGTGTTGCATAAGATTTTTTTTAGAATAGAAAGTTTCTGTCTGTTTTAGTAACATTTCCAAGTTAAAAACTTATATCAAGTAATTACAAATTAAAACATTTAAATTAAAAAATACCCCCAGGAAAGCAAAAATCATGAAATCATGTATCTTGAGTGCATTCATCTAGATAGTGTCAATTTCTGACAAAGCAGCATTTATTTATACTTGAAATATTTGATATCATGTATCTATGTGTATATTCAGTGGCTGAAAAAGAGTATCTACTTAATGATTACACGACCTAGGCCTAACAGAGTAAGTTCTGTTATATTTATCATTATTTGAATCCTCTTTTCCATTTTTAACGTTATCACACCTTAGCCATCCTACTCTTAGGGCCTCTGCAGAATTCTTAGATGCCGTTCCCTCCCAATTTAAAAAATCTTAAATGCAACCTTAATCATGTCACTCAGATGAGTAGGCAGGAAATCAGTACTTCTAAATCAAAATTTCACTACAATTTGCTTTCAATTTAGTCATTGGCATGTTTCTCTCTCTCTCTTTTTTTGTCTACCTCTTTAAAACTGTTTACAGTTCTTTTATTTCAGAAAGGTCTTATTTATATGTATGACTTTGACAGCACACCCGTGAAATTCCATTTAGGTTAGCTATCTTGTTCTTGATTGCAGGTGTGTCCAGTCAGTTTTGACATAAAGGGAGCCTACATGTCACAGAACAGAGCACTGCCCCGTCCTGCACCATCCTCACAATTGGTGCAGCCATCTCCTTGAAGGCTTTCCTCATCCTTTAGGACTGATCCAAAGCACACCGTCCATTTCAAGGCACCCCTTCCCCGCCCCGCCCCCGGAACATGTCCAAAGTACCTTCAGTAAAATGAAGTCTTTTCAGAAGCATCCTGGCTATTCTTCTAAGACAGACTTGCTCATTCTTCTGGCAGCCTATAAAGTAGTTTCTGCTAACACCACACTTCACCTAGGCCACCTTTTCCCAGTCTTCCTGATTCTTGTTCAGCTTGCCAACGCCTACGAAGTGGTGGCCAATGTGTGTAAGGCATCCATTCAGAGAAAGGGGCAGCTTTATACGTGTCCATGTGAGAGCATCTTTAAGTTTTCATTTGAAGTGGAAAGAGTTGCAGATGATAGACATTTCTCCTCAAAGTCTTAAGGAGCCAATGCTTCATTCCAAGTGTCATTGTAAACCAAACCCACCACCATTGAATTGATTCCAACTCATACAGCTGAGTAGAACTGCCCTGGGGGTTTCTGAGGCTGCGTGTACATACAGGAGAAGAAAGCCTCATCTTCCCACACAGAGAACGCGTGGTTTGAAATGCTGACTCTTCTTTCAGCATCCCAATTCATAGTTCACTACACAGCCTGGGCTCTGATGTCCCTTCTATTTTAAAAGGAAACAAAATTAATGTTTGGCTTTTTATTTTTCTACAAGTGTACATGCATACTCAATTAACTAAAAGGGTCTAGAAGTAAGTTAATTTTGAGATGCAGAAAGAAGAGTGTGATGAAAGAAATCAAATACAATTGTATATATAGTGTTTAGATTTTCAAAACAGATGTGTGTGTAATAGTGGTAGAATTAAATTGTTAATGATGTGTTTATGAGTTTTATAATAATTAATGAGACTTGATCATGTGTACATGTCTTATGATATATATGCTGCAAAGTCAAATGTGGATTTAACGATTATCTAAAAAACTATGTAAAAAGGGTACAACACATTTTGACACAAATTGCTCCTGAGAAACTTTCTGATATATTTGTCTTGCACTTTTTTGGACAGAGCGTTATTAGTACAGGCAGTTCTATTTAAGTATGAAAATAAAATACACAGCGTTTAGCCAAATAAAAGCATTAATAAACTAATTTATAAAAATATTTTCCAATTTATAATTGTGCAGTCATCTATAAAATGGATATGTAGATAGATATAAAATGATAAGTGTATGTGTTATACATTTTATACAAAGTATAATATTCATTTTTATATAAAGTACCTCTATTACCTTAAATATTTTTCTGACATTAATGCTGTCTGTAACTATAACTAGTATTTTCATTGTTTTCTTGTGAGGTGAAAGAATCTTTAAAATATAGATTATATGATACAGGAACATTTTCACATACATCCACAAGGAGAAAATGATCAAATCTTTAAAATGGAATTACCATGTAGAAAAATTTTAGTATCAACTCCTAAAATAATAGAAATAACATGTGTTTTTATAGGTTATTTTGTACATCTTCTTAAAATGAATGTCTTATCTACTGTATCCTTTCTGATTTTTTACAACCTATTTATAAAATTCAGTTTGTATTGAGATTAACTATCTACTACAAAAAAGATGGAAATGCATATGGAAAACATGTATATTCTGTCTTCTCTAGCCTTTATCTTAAAAGCCTTCTTTGATTTTTAAAAGATTGAGTTCTAATTAATTTTCACATATTTTCAGGAAGAAATTTCATTTCATTTCTATACTGAATCCTGAACTTGACCAAACTTCCAATTTGGCAAGATTTTGAGAACAGCTTGAAATCAAGCAGATTTAAATAGTAAACATAAATAGAAATGTAGAATGCTGCATTCGAAATAAGTTTAAACTGGAGAGTCATAATGAAAGATAAAAAATTATTTCTGATTTTGGTAATGTGTAATAAAATAATAGCTTCATTCAATCGATCAGTTTTAAAACTTGACCAGGAAACACGTGAAGATTAAAAGATCTGTTGTCTGAAAGTACACGTACTTGCCAGAATTTTATGCCATACAAGGCCTATGCTCAGCTCCAACTCAAACTCTCTGTGATCCAGTGAACTCCAACCCATTGCAATCTTTAAAAGATAGAGAACTGCCCCTGTGGGTTTCCCAGACTGTAACTCTTCTGGGACATAAAGTCTTACCTGTTTCCTGTTGCCTATGCTCAGGTAATGCCAATGAAACCCATGATTGAATGTCATATCAGCTTTGAATAGATATAAAAGCAATACATTTCATATGATTAGGGAGTCCTTTATGGCAAATTTATATCAAAAATTAGTCTTTGCTACAGGCAGGAGTGGGTGAAGCACATAATCAAATGAAAGAACATAATGTATGGTACGCTTAAAAGACTTAGAGTTCAAAGAATGCTTAGCCATTAGTTTTCAAAAGACTAGTATATACATGCAGTAAAACGGATTCAATGTTGATAGATAAATTTAGTGAAAGCAGAGAAAGAGAAGTCAGTTTTGTAGTAGGATTCCGAATGGTGCAAGGCATCTACCCCTTTCTTGTAAACAAGGATAGTGCCACTAACGGTCCATCATAATCCTGATGTTAGTTGTCGTGAACTTAGTTCCCACTCAGTGACCCTACTTACAACCAAACAGAACACGGACACGTCCTGCACCATCCCCATATTTGTTGCGATGTTTGAGCCCCTTATTGCAGCCCCTGTGACCATCCATCCGATTGAAGACCTTTCCCTTTTTAACTGCGTTTCCACTTTACCAAGCAGGACACCTTTCTCCCGGGACCGGTGTCTCCTGACCACAGGGCCAAAGTACATGAGACGAAGTCTCGCCATCCTTTTCTCTACAGAGGATTCTGACTGTACTTTCCCCCAGACAGATTCCCCCTGGGCAGCCCATGGTGCTTCCAATTGTATCTGCCAACACCATAATTAAAATTCACCGATTCTTCTTTGGCCTTCCTTTTTATTTGATGGCCATATGAGGCAACTGACAATACCATGGCTTGCGTCTGACATACCACAATCCTCAAAGTCACACCTTCGCTTTCCAGCATTTGAGAGAAGTCTTGTGCCGCAGGTTTGCTCAATGCAAGGTCTTCTTTGATGACTCTCTTGACTGTGTATCTGAGCAAGACAAAATATTTGACAACTTCAGTGTTCTCTTCATTGATCACCAGTGTCATGGCCTGGTCCGCTGATGAGGACATTGACCTTCGTTCCACTGAGTTGTAATCCATATGGAAGGTGGCGATGCTTACTTCTTCATCAGCAAGGACCTCAAGTCCTCTTCCCTTTCAGCCAGCAAGGTTGTGTCATAAGAAGGTCACAGGTTTGTAATGCGTCTTCCTCTAGTGTGTATACCACGTTCTTCTTCACGTAATTCAGCTTCTCTGGTTACTGGCTCGGCATACAGATTGAATAGGGATGGTGACAGAGGGCAACCCTGCCGCACACCTTTCCTGATTTTAAACTCTGTCTTATGCCTCATTCTATTTGCACAACTTCCTCGTGACTGGTGTACAAGTGCTGTGCTTTCATCCATCAGCATGTGTTCACTTCATGTCTCTGTATACTTATTCTCACAATAGTTACAGTTTTTCACAGTGCTGTTGCACCATCCCTAACAGACTAGAGCACAGTGTAAAATATAACTACGTGAACTGGGAGACCGCCCCCCCCCAAAAAAAGTAGGGTGACTCTTTTTATTGCAATTATCAATTATTGCAATTATCAATTATCACATCCTTGTGGTGGTCTGAATGTGATTCCTTAACAAAAGCATATTTCATTCCAGGTCATTCTAGAATGATGAGTTTATCCTTTATAAGGAAGAAGTAATTTATAAAATAAGTCCAGAGCCACATATATTATTCCAGAATTTTTTGTGGACATTCCTCTGGGTAATAAATAAACATCATTTATTGTTTATCTAGAATGATTAAAAAAGTATAATTTCAAACAATAAGAAGATGAAATATTCACTTTGTGTTTGCAATTAGACTAGATTAAGGATTTTTAAAGCCTTTAAAAATCTGTAATAAAAGAAGATGGATATAATATTAATAAGGCTTAACCTTATCTATGAAGACTTGCATCTAGACATGGCAAAACTTATGATCTACATATGTTTCTCAAATTTAAGACTTATTTCCCTTATCTTTTGCAATAAATTCATTTTTTCACACCAAATAATTTTAATATCCGGAATTCTTGCCAAATATAGTAGCATAGTCCAATATTGAGATGAACTATTTGAAGTTCATAACCTGCTTCTCATTTCCCCTAAAATTCATGTAGTTGTTGTTGTTAGGTGCCGTGAATCGAGGTCCAGCCCATAATGACCCTGCCTATAGGGTCAAATCCCAGAGCAAACGCTGCCCGCTCCTGGGCTATCCTTACTGATCTTGTGCTCCAGCTCATTGCTATAGTCCATTGTTGCAGCAGCTCATCGAGGGCTCTCCTCTTTTTGGCCTGCCCCTCTTCCTTACCAAGCATGATGTGTTGGGACTCTAGAGACTGGTGCCTCCTGACAACATGCCCAAAGTATGTACCATGATGTCTTGCCATCATTCTCTAAGGAGTACTTTGTACTTTTAAGACAGACTTGCTTGTGCTTGTGGCAGACCCTGGTCCTTTCAATATTTTGGCCAGCACCACAATTCAAATGCCACTGGATAAGAAATAAGAGTCATTCCTTCCAGGAATTTTATCAGTCATTCTGCAGAATGTTGAGATCATTGAAAAATGTGGAAATCACTAGTCAGTTATGGCAAAATGGACATGTACTCACATAATTTTAATATTATATACTTCAAATTCATATAACTTGTCATTTCTGTAAATGAGATATACTACTATGAATCAGAGTTGTAAGAAAGTAAGACTAAGCAACCAAAAAGAAAGGAATGTAGTTATTCATTATGTAAAGTGATATATTGTTCTGCTTGTAATACTCAAAGTTTTCTGGTTTGATTAGCAAGCCCTAAAAAAATAATTCTGATATTGAAAATTGATGTCTCTTTCCCCTCATCTTCACAGTAACCATTACATGGTTGAAAACAAACTTGTTTTGGAATATTCCATTTTCTAGTTGTATTTTTCCTGATTCTTCTAAATGAGGAATCAATGCTTTCTAATTTGTCTAATGGTTAATAATTTCTAGCATGGTGTGAATGTATGTGTAGTATTTATGCTAGCTTTGCATTCATATTTTTCCAAGCATTATTGTTTAATAATCTTCTTCTCCTCCTCCTCCTCCTTCTCCTCTGCCATCCCTTCCTCCCCTTTCCCTCCCCCTCCCCCTCCTCTTCCTCCCTCTCTTCTTCTTGAAGCCTCATACTTTAGAGGAAAGTTGCGTGGTTAATGCCACAGTAAAAACACACTCTGAGAAGTTCCAGAGGAGTTGGGTTGTGTTGGGTGGCTACCCCAAGGTGAGCAATTGGCAAACATCCCTTCTCCACAGGTTGTCTCTCCCTTAAGGAAGAATTGTCTCAGAAACCCACCAGGTCAGATCTATTCTGTTCTAAAACTGCTGTGAGTCAGGCGTGACTACATGGCAGTTTTTGTATTTAAATTGAAGTTTGTTTGTCCTCACTTTAAGTGTTAGAATGAAAATACATCCTTGAGAGACAGCTCAGCATAGGTCAAGCTGTGTGACCTCCGATAAGCATTTAATCCTCTGTGCATCTCGAAAATGGGGCGAATCATTTGCCCCCTGCTAAATGGTGCTGCCAACTGAACAGGATAGATGGAGCAAAGCCTGGCAGAGGGGATGTGCTTCCAAATGGGTGGTGAGGAGGGTGTAGGAGGCCTGGTAGGGTGTGATCAAGGGTAATGTAACCAAGAGGAATTACTGAAACCCAAATGAAGACTGAGCATGATAGTGGGACAAGAGGAAAGTCAAAGGAAATAGAGAAAAGGGCTAGGAGGCAAAGGGCATTTATCGAGGTCTAAATAAAGGCATGTACATATGTAAATATATTTATATATGAGGATGGGAAATAGATCTATGTGCATATATTTTTAGGTTTAGTATTAAGGTAGCAAATGGACATTGGGCCTTCACTCAAGTGCTCCCTCAATGCAACAGTACTTTGTTCTATTAAACTGGCATTCCATGATGCTCACCTTCCCAACACGATCACTGAAGACAAAGCAGGTAAATAAGTAAATATGATGAAGAAAGCTGATGGTGCCTGGCTACCAAAAGATATAGCTTCTGGGATCTTAAAGACTTGAAGGTAAACAAGCGGCCATCTAGCTCAGAAGCAACAAAGCCCACATGGAAGAAGCACACCAGTCTGCGTGATCACGAGATGCCCAAGGGATCAGTTATCATGCATCAAAGAACAAAAATCATATCATTGTGTGTTCACCTCCATGATATGATCGCTGAAGACAAATAGTGGAATAAGCAAATGTGGTGAAGAAAGCTGATGATGCCTGGCTATCAAAAGATATAGTGTCTGAGGTCTTTAAGGCTTGAAGGTAAACAAGCAGCCGTCCAGCTCAGAAGCAAGAAAGCCCACATGGAAGAACCACACCAGCTTGAGAGATCACGAGTTGTCAAAGGGATCAGGTATCAGGTACCATCAGAACAAAAAAATCATATCATTGTGAATAAGGGGTGTGTGTGTGCCAAGTGGAGACCCAAAGCCCATCTGCAGGCAATTGGATATCCCCTTATGGAAGGGTTGCGGGGAGGAGAAGAGCCAGTCAGGGTGCGATGTAGCAACGATGAAACATACAACTTTCCTCTAGTTCCTAAATGCTTCTTCCTCACCCACTGTCATGCTCCCAATTCTACCTTACAAATCTGGCTAGACCAGAGGATGTACATTGGTACAGATAGGAACTGGAAACAAAGGGAATCCAGGGCAAGTGATCCCTTCAGGACCAGTGGTGAGAGTGGCAATACCGGAATGGGGGAGGGAGGGTGGGGTAGAAAGCGGGAACAGATTACAAGGATTGCATATATCCTCCTCCCTGGGGGATGGACAGCAGAAAAGTGGGTGAAGGGAGATGTCAGACAGTGTAAGATATGACAAAATAATAATTTATAAATTAGCAATTGTTCATGAGGGAATGGGGAGTGGGGAAGGAAGGGGAAAATGAGGTGCTGATGCCAGGGGCTTAAGTGGAGAAGAAATGTTTTGAGAATGATGAGGGCAATGAATGTACCAATGTGCTCAACACAGTGGATGTATGTATGGATTATGATAAGAGTTGTATGAGCCCCTAATAAAATGATTTCTTTAAAGTTATTTTCTTATTTTTCCATGACTCATTTTGTATTCTTGGAGTTATTAAGGAACAATTTACTTGTTTTATCAAGTTTCTATTAAAAGTAATTGAAAAGTGTGGCTGGCCTGCTTTCTTGCATGTAGGTACTCTGTTGTGTGCTTACTGTTTATATGTAAGGAATAAATTGCCATTTCCTTGAGGTGATAAATCTACATTCTTACAAATGCTTAATTTCCTCTGACAAGCAATTTGCTTTTGAAAAACTAGCTTACATAATAACCACAAAATGTAATTGTTACAGTAAAGTAGAAATAACCCAGCATATTAACTGCTAAATGACTTTGACACTGTTGGGATTTTTGTTTTTCAAACTAATGATCTCAAGTCCCTCTTCCTTTGACTCACAATAGATTAAGAAATAAGATTTCTTGTTGACTGGAGTCTGTCTCTTTTCGGGTCCCAAATGGGCAGATACTGAATATTATTTGGTTGCTTTCTGCTGGGATATAGGGAGAGCCAGTATGAACTTGAGAGCAATGGCTTATTATTGAAATCAGAAAAAAATCCATTATGCACGAGCTGCACAGCATCTGGGCAGTGCTGAGGTTGTCCCATTGTGCACAATTAGGCTTCCAGGCGTCATGCCAGAAATAGCAGGAATTCTGGTTAATCCTGATGCTTTCTGAAAGCTGCGAAGGTAGTGTAGCATTCCACTTTCCTCCCTTCCTTCCTGCACCTGAATTGTTATTGACTTTGACAAGGATATATAAGGATTTTGTATGTGTCTGATATGCTATGAACATTTAAATGTCAGGTAAATCAATAACTCATGACAGAGTTTTAGAGTAAGAACTACTCTGAGGTCTAATATTTCTATCAATATAAACTCTCAACTGACATGAACATGATAGGGTTTCCAGCGCTGCACCAAGAAACAGACTGCTATGGATCGCACCATGGCTAGGAATTATTTATAATCAGCAGGTTTCGCCATCTCAGCCAGGTAATTGCTGCTTGATTACATGCTTGGAAATATTAAAACAAACAAAGAGTGCGTGGAGAAATGGTAATTGTTAAAGAGAAAGGCAATGTTGTTCATTTTGTCTGAAGGTTTTATTGATAATGCACACTAGAGGGTACTGGCTGTTTTGCAAAGACTGTTGTTATGATATTACCCTGCCAATGTGCAAAATTCTTTATCCAGAACCAGCTTTAAAACCTGAGATTCTTATTGGGAAATTAAAACTGAAGTTATGCACCTGGTTTCAAAATAATTTTCAATCAAATTTAGAGTGGCATCTGTTATGAACTTTGGTATGTATATGTATCATCCAATTCCACTTTAGTGTTTAATAGTGGCACTTTAAATAGGAATGGGTTGAGAAAGCCTGTATTTTTCACCACATAGTTTTGCATCCAAATAGATTTGGAAACTGTTTTTGTTTAATTAAACGCATCACTTATAATATATTGGCCATGTATGGAAATTAGACATTATCTAAATATGCACAATCCACAGGCATCAATTCAATTCCCAAGGACCTTTTAGGATAGGGTAGACTTTGCTCTCTAGGATTTCCAAGTGTGTACATCTTTCTGGTAATAGCAGCCTCATTTTTATTTTATGAAGCATCTGGAGGTTTTGAACTGCTGACCTCGCCGTTAGCAGCCCAACGTGTGACCCAAGAATACACCAAGTTTTCTTTATATATGAATAGAAACTATCCAAGTGAACATATATATATTGTAAATGACCTGGAAAATGTGGGAGTAAACTATATGTAAAATAAGGGAGAATATTTAAATAAATCTTGGTAGATTCATTAAAGTGAATATTACAGACAAAACCAAACCCATCTAGATGATTCCAACTTATGGTGTCCTTATGTGTGTTTCCAAAGCCTTGTAACTTTGTACAGGGGCAAGCAGCCTCAGTTTTCTTCCACAGAGCAGGTAGTATGTTTGAACTTTTGGGTTACCTATCCCATGTTATTTTTCCATGAACATTTAAAGAAAAATATACTTGAAATTGATTAAATAAAAATTTAAAATTTCTTGCAACTTGTACTATGCATAATTTTGGAAAGAATATGAACTATTCTTCATAAGTTATATAAAAATATAGTCATTCTATTAGACAGTGACTAATAAATACCATATATACTCATGTACAAGTTGAGTTTATCAGCACATTAAAAATCATTTTATTGGGGACTCATACAAGTCTTATCATAATCCATACATACATACATTGTGTCGAGCACATTTGTATATTTATGGTCCTCATCATTCTCAAAACATTTGCTTTCTACTTGAACTCTTGGTATCAGGTCCTCATTTTTTCCCCTCCCTCCCCGCATCTCCTCCCTCATGAACCCTTGATAATTTACAATTTTATTATTATTTTGTAATGTCTTACACTGTCTGACGTCTTCCTTCACCCACCTTTCTGTTGTCTGTCCCCCAGGAAGGGGGTTATATGTAGATCTTGTAATCAGTTCCCCCTTTCTACCCCACCCTCCCTCCATCCTCTTGGTATCTTCACTCTCACCGCTGGTCCTGAAGGGATCATCTGTCCTGGATTCCCTGTGTTTCCAGTTCCTATCTGTACCAGTGTACATCCTCTGGCCTAGCCGAATTTGTAACATAGAATTGTGATCATGATGGTGGGGCTGTGGGGGTGGGCGGGAGGAAGCATTTAAGAACTAGAGGAAAGTTGTATGTTTCATCATTGCTACACTGCAGCCTGACTGGCTCATTTTCTGCAGTGTTTGTGGTAAAATTAGGTGTCTCAGCTGATATTTGGGTCCGCTTATACTCGAGTATATATGGTAACTCACAACATTCGCACCCATCATTCACAAATGAATTATATAACCTATTCTTTTCCTTTCATTGTATTGGGTAATTATAAATTCAAAGACCAATTTAGAGGGGCTATCTGATACACTTTCCAGGAACTGGGTGGTGTAGTGGGCTATTCATTTAACTGGTAACCACAGGCCAGTGGCTCAAACTCAGCAGCTGAAATGTGATGCTGTCTATTGTAAACCTTTAAGTCTTGGAAACCCAAATGGGCAGTTCTACTCTGCCCTATAAGGTCACTGTGGTAATTACATAAGTTTATGTTAATTTGATAAGTACGTCTAGGCGTGGAGTCTAGCTTATCAATTAGGTCACAACCTAATGATGTCTCCTTGTGGATGTGGATTCTCATGCGGATTCTGGGAACTTTTTCTCTCTGCCTGCATCTGCCTGATGTTGAGTCACTTGGAGAGCTGCCAGAGCCCTGTGATGCTTCCAGCACCACTTGGATCCAGAAGACTTTGTACCCACTGGCCTGTGATCTTCTTGCATTCTGTATCATCAGATGTGTCTGTATGAGTCTGAAGACAGGTTCATAGACTAGTATTAGACTTACGGAGTAGTATTAGACTTATGGAGTGGATCTGGATTGGGCTGGCATATTTTCTTAATGTACAATTACTCTTTGATATAAAGCTCTATCTTAAACATATGAGCATCTCTGGATTTGTTTCTCTAGTCAACCCAGTCTAAGACAGTCTCTATGAGCAAGAATTGACTGAATGGCAATGAGCTTCTTCTGATAACATTTTGGGAAGTAAATGAAATATAACACATTATTTTTCCATTGAATTAAAACAAAGTATATTTTTCTTCTTATATAAATGTAATTTTTCCAATGAATTAATATGCACTCATAGTTACTAATATTATTTTTCTCTGTAAATTAATAAATACAGCTGGTTAATAAACAGTTCATGTCTTATTGATAGGTGATATGATTAACTACAAGGAATGACTTCATAATAATAAGCAATCTAAAGCAACAAATGAAAACACTCAGGCACACATAAAGTAAGCCCGCTTCCGTATAGTCAGTTCTGACTCACAGTGTCCCTGCATATGGCTTCCGATGCTTTCAGTCTTTACCGGGAGACAGTGGCGTCTTCCTCTTACCATAGGGACTGCTGCTTACCTTTCTGTTAGCAGCCCAACACTGACCAAACAGTACCCAGAGTTCTGTGCAACAAATAGCTTTTTCAAAATTAAACTGAGTTCACTTTTTCAGGTTCTCCCCCACGTTATTTCTGTTAGATGTCGATGAGTCCGTTCCAAGTGCTAGTGACCCCACGTACAACAGCTAGAAACACGGGCTGACTCTGGACCATCCTCACAATTGTTCTTATGTTTTAACCCATTGTTGTAGTCCTTGGCTCAGGCTGTCTTGTTGAGAGTCTTCCATAGTTTCACTGCCCACTACTTTCCCAAACATCATGTCCTCCTCCAGGGGCATGTCTCTCCTGAAAACACGGCCAGCATATGAAAGATGAAGTTTCACCATCCTTATCTCTAAGGAGCATCTGATTGTACATCTTCCAGGACCGATTTGTTGGTGAGTTTGTCACCCACGACATCTTCAACATTCTTTGACATTAGCTAGAAAAATTACAACCTGGTACATTATTATTAGCCCTTCCAATAAAAGCTATTTACTAAACGATGCTGTTGTGAATGCATACATTTAAAGACCTTCTAATGAAGCGAGGTACTCTTTCATAGGAGCCCTGGTGACAGTGAGTTTGGTTTTAAAAATCCTCTCATGAGTTATTCAGACCATGCTACATGCTACATTTCACGATGGAATGATAAAAGATGAATTTTAATATTATTAGAATATAATTAGAAAATGTGTCTATAAGAATATATAAAAAGTTCAATGACAAGGTAGCCTTTTATTGACACGGTCATTTAATGAGCTAACTGAATTCATTATTCTAAATTTATTTAGATTTAACTAACAAATCAAGGTTAAGCTCTCATAATTTACCACCTAATAATTTACACATAAGGATATAAATCTTTGTTCTGAATTAAGTATCTAAATCACTTCTGGATGGATATTTTGCTAATAACATGTTTATTAAGAATTCAAAGTAGTGTCTTCACACAACATTTACTGCATAATTATCAAACATAACATGTGTATTAGTATCTGTATCTGTCAAGCTCACAGTGGAATGGAATGATATAATGTAATGGTATTATTCAGGCAATCAGCCTGTCACCTAACCCAGTGCCTAATGCTGTGGGTAGTGCTCTCTGGTTGGTTCCCACTGAGAGTGAACATGCACACAAAGAACAAAGCACTGCCCCAAAGCTTACTATCCTGACACTTGTTAAGTGTGAGTCCATTGCTGCAACCATTGTGTCAGTTCATCTCATTGAATGTGTTCTACCTTTTTTACTGACCCACTACTGTACCAAGTCTAACGTCCTTTTCAGGGAACTAATCTCTCCTGATAACATGTCCAAGTGCACAAGATAACGTCTTAACCATCCTTGCTACCAAGGAATATTCTGGCTTTCTTTTTCCTAAAACCGATGTTTATTTTCTGGTATTCCATCCCATTGGTAATATTCTTCACCAAGACTATAATTCAAATGCATCAATTATTTTCCAGTCTTTATTAGTCATTGTCCATCTTTCACATACATATGAGCAAACTGAAAATACCAGTTTGGGTCAGGCACACCTTAATCCTCAAAATGAAAGACTTGTTCTTTAACACATTAAAGAAGAATTGGAAAGGGGATTGCTACAGATGCAGTTAAGTTAAAGTTTAGTACTCTATCATTTGATCTCTCTTATGATCCATTTAAATTTGTGCAGGTTTTGAGTACCTTCTGCTTGCTTTTCAACTGAGAGTTTTATCTGTTTTACTTAACTATTGTTAGTTTTTAAAAAAAATTATACATGACAATGGTTATATGTAAATCTGTAGAAATAGTACCCGGATGCATGACTCTAGTGGCATGGCAGGGGAAGCTGGAAGGACATGTGGCACCAATAATGTGAGCACACGAATGGAGATAACGTCTCCCATGGAGTGTGGTGATGGCTGCACAGTTCTCTACATGATTGAACTATGGGCCGACATGTGAACTACATGCCAATGAAGCTGTTGAACACACACACACACACACACACACACACACATTTGGAAGAAACCTTGTGCCGCAGCTTTGTCTAGTGTGTTTGATTTCTTGACAGTTGCTGCAGTTGATGTTGATTTGGGATCAAAGTTCAATGAAATTATTGACAACCTCAATATTTTCTATGGTTAACTTCACACTCATTGTCTATTTGTTCCTGGTAACGATTTCTGTTTTCTTTACATAGTGCAGTTGTAATTCACACTAAACTTGTAGTGTCTGGTCGTCATCAGTAAGCCCTTCAAATCCTCCTTGCTTCCCACAAGCAAGTGGTGTCGGACGTGTCTTATATTATAGGTGGAATGAGCCTTTCTTCTATCCTGATGTTTTGTTCTTCTTTATAAATTCATTTTCCCTGGTAATTTGTTCATCCAATAGATTGAATAAATTTTGGTGAAAGTATAAAACCCTTTCCTGGTTTTATATCATGAAGTATACCATTGTTTTGTTTAAGTGATTGTCTCTTGGTCTCCATAGTTTCAGCATAAGCACAGTTAAGTGCCCTGGGATTTCCATTATGACAGAGTGTTACGCATAGTTTGTTTAATGAACATAGTAGAATGTCTTTGCATAGTCAATAAAACACAATAAAAATCCTTCTGGATCCATCTAGCTCACCAATGAAATCATTCGTTCCATGCCATCTTCTGAATCTGGCTTGAATTTCTGGTAGCTCCCCATTGATGTACTGCTGCAGCAATTTTTTCAATCATCTTAATTAAGATTTTACTTGCATGTGCTATTGATGATAATGTTCAATAATTTCCACATTCTGTTCTGTTAACTTTCTTTAGAATGGGAACAAATATGGATTTCTTCCAAATGGTTGACTAGGTAGTGCTATGAGTGCTTCGGATATTGTATCAGTATCATGGAATATTTCCATTGTATTCCATCACTTCCTGGACCCTTGTTTGTCAATAATGCCTACAGTAGACTTCTCTCTTCAGCACCATCAGCTCTTGGTAATATGCTAACTTTTGAACTTGTGGAAGCTTGACCAATTCTTACCGGCTTAGTGACTGTTTTCCTTCCACCTTCTTTTGATGCTTTCTGTATCATTTACTATTTCGCCAGTAGGCTCTTCCAGCAAAGCAATTTGAAGCTTGGATTCTTCTCCAGTTGTTTCATTTGGAGTTTGCTCAGCATATTCTTCACTTTAAATTTTCTATCTTCTGGTCTTTGCACATTTTATTATAATGATTTATTGTATCTTCTCAAGATTTCTTTTGTAATTTTCTCCACAGCTCTTTCAGATCTGTATTTCTTTGGTTTGCTCTAATTACTATACATTTATTACCAGCAAGTTTCCGTCTCTTCTGTCATCCAGTATACTATTTTTGGTTTTTATTTCTTGTTCATTTGTTTGCTTGCTTTTTAATGGCTCTCTGCTTTCTTCATCTGCCCCTGTCATGATTTCTGAAGTCATCCCACCACTTATCTTGTCTTGGGTCATTATTGTTCAATGCATCAAGGGTTTTTGATATGGTCTCTAAATTCAGATGGCATTTATTCAAAATTGTATTTTGATTTGCATAATTTGTTTTAATTTTCTTCAACTTGAACTTGCACATGTGCAATGTATTGTCTGTTCTACAATCCATCCCTGATCATGTTTTAACTACTGATACTGAGTGTTTCCTTTGTTGCTTTCCACAGGTGCAGTCAGTTTGATTCTGTTGTATTTCATCTGGTGCTGCACATGTGCACAGTCACCATTTACATTGTTGAAAAGGGCGTTTGCAATGAAGAAGTCATAAGTCTTGTAAATTTTTGAAGTGATTTCCAGTTTTATTTTACCAAAGACATATTTTCCAATTACTGATTTTTCTTTGCTCCCAACTTTCCCAATACAACTACCAGTAATGTTCAATGCATCTTGATTTCATGTTCGATCAATTTGCAACTGAAGAACTTGGTAGAATTCTTCCATTGATTTCCTACCTGGATTTAGTGGTTGATACATAAACTCAAATACTAATTTTATTAATTGGTGTTTATTTCAGGCACATAGATATTACTCCAACACCAATAGCAGTTTACTTCAAGATTTATCTTGAAATATTGTTTTTGTTAATACATGCTATACCATTCCACAAGATTTTGTCTCTCTAGGCATTGTGAACTATATGTTTATCAATTTCAAAATAGGCAATACTTTTCTGTTTCAGCTAACTAATGCCTAAGATATTGATCCTTATGGGTTTCATTTCATTTGGGGGCTTAATTTTCCTAGATTTATACTTTATATTTCAGTACTCTGATTTTTATAGATATTTGCAGTTTTTTTATTTTTGAATCATGTCCCATCAGTAAATGAAGGTCCCCAAAGTTTTGCACCTTTCCACATCATTGTTATGGACTCTACATTGAAGAAGCAGTTCTTTCTCAGGCGTATCTATCGACTTATTTACTATTTTCTCAGTCATATTTAGAGTTCCTTAACTCCAGGGAACTAATCTACAAGCGTGATTGCACACATGTTCCCAGGTATTTATCCGGTTTTCAGTGGATAGTAACGTGAGTTGTTTTCAGTAGTTTGGCATTAGTCTAGAAGCTCTGTGGAAACCTGTTCACCATGGGTGAGCCTGGTCGTATAGTAGTTTCCATTAGGCTGTGATTTGCATAACTGGTGGTTTAAAACCACCAACAACCCCGTGGGAGAAAGATGGGGCATTCTATTCCTGTAAACAATTACAGTCTTGGAAACACACAGGGGATCACTGTGAGTCAGCATAGACTTGATAGCAGTGAGTTTGGTTTTGCTTTTTATAGTTTTTTTATAGTTTCTAACAAGATGATTCAGTGAGATAAAATGACAGAGTGCTACTAGTCCCTAATCCACTATTAATAATAAGTATAAAAGACAGAAGCCTAGACTAGAACTGTGTAACCCTTGTGATTGATCAAATTTGGTAAGAAGATTAAAAAATATGTCGTCAGAGTTAGGAAAATCAAGAAGGATAGTACTTCCTCAGAGACCACACGATCTGACAGTCACTGCCACCTCTTAAGCTCTCTGGTCACTAGTAGGAGCTATTATATTAATAAATAGAGAAAATGGCTATGAGAGAGGAATTACATTTTTAGTTTAGTTTAAAGCTAGCCCTTTTTAATCTGGTAGAGAAATATCCAAAACAAAACAGACCTATATTCTTCCTCACTGATTTTTCAGACTTTAGTTGATGCCTCCCAGTGTTTAGCATTTACTAAACAGCCCAGAGAGGACATGATTGAAGTTTAATAAGAAGTCAGCCTGCGAGGGTACACAGCTAGATAGAAATGAATAGAGAGGTGAGGGAAAGGTATGGAAAACATTCGGCAAACAGTCACGTATTATTTTCCCTCAAATGTTATAGTACACTAGTAGGATAGCCATCTCACTAAATGCAAGTGAGAAACAAGAAGTATAAGCTGGGGTACATTATCTACGGCTGTAAGCTAGTAAGCCTGTTCAGATGGGAATGATGTCTACTGAAGCCTGTGGCAAGCCTTTCTGGACTGATAAGGTGATTTCTCCAGTTCTCTCAGTAGCAGAAAAATAAAATTGTGACTCAGAATCTTTCTGTGCATGTGCCACACAGATTATAAACACAGGTGTCTCTTTTCATGTTAGAACTCCCCTCATGTGTCAATTCAGAATATATAAAAGGTATTATGGTTTTTTGTTTTGATTTGATTTTACAACAGAATTCTTAAAATCGTCGAATGACAACTCTGGGAAGTTGGTGAGAGTAAAGTGGTTAACATTAAGTATTCGGGATATAAAGGTTGAGCTTTTGTCATTTAGAATGGAATTGTTTGTGTGTGCGTGCACTTGAGGAACTACTTAAGGGGTTCCCTCCTTGTTAACTTCGGGATGGCTGTTGAGATTCTTTTACTAAAATAAATGATAGCAGTGGAAACAAATCAGAGTATGATCTGCATTTCCCCAGCCTTTGCAGATCCAGTGCTTTCTCTCTATTCATCGATTGCTTTTGACTTCATGGGTACATATAACTAACATATTGTCTTCTATAATTTGGGGTAAAATTATGAGGTCATGGGAGATGAGACAAAAGTGATTTTCTATTTTATTTATTTAGTTTAATCTGAATACTTTAATTGATAATGTAAAACACACTGATTTCTAAGATTTAAAAATACATTTTAATATTAAATTTTAGAATAAAAAAGACATATTGTTATTTTCCTTCATGCCAAACTAAATAAAAATACAGCATTTCAATTTTTTAAATAAAAGAACATCTTATAGGGGGTTCTCACAGATCTAATACCAATCCATGCATCAATTGTATCAAGCATATTTGTATATATGTTGCCATCATTACTTTCTAAACATTAATAAAATTTACTTTCTATATGAGCCCTTGATCTGAGCTCCTCTTTTTCCCACCCTGGCTTCTCTCCCATCCTCATGACCCTTTGATAAATTCTAAATTATTTTCATATTTGATACAAACCTCTGTCTTCCTTCTCCTACAGCGTCTGTTGTCTGTCCCCTTTGGGGGGAGGTGGCGGTGAAATACAGCATTTCTAACAGGAAAAAATATATAACAGTGAGAAAAGACTAGGGCATGGGAGTGACCATAAACGGTAAAATATACTTTAAATAATTACTTGGAGAAATAAAATACATGTGACCAAGCACATACAAGAATACAAAGCCAAGAATATATGATTTAGAAACTACTCTTTGTACAGACCTTTGGAGGTCTGGGTTCATGGTCAGTAGGTCATGTCATATGGATATGAATGAATTGATCAAATTAAACCATTTAAATTAAATTACCTTAGACCAGTCGTGGATAGTGCACCTCTTTATCTGCAAAGATACATGCCTGATAAAGATCGGGAAATATTAGAAGTAATCAATAAGTGGAAACAGTAAGTGATCATTATTTTTCATTGTGTGAATAATAGAGTCCCTACTTGATACACCTCTTCTCTCTGTTTTATGAGTGACTATAGCTGGTGTGCTGACACTTCCCCATTGTTCTTAAAGCCATCCTGAAAATGAGCATTTCTTGTCCTTTTGGTCCGCTTTGAGAGTCCTTTCCGCATCCTTAATAGGAACACTTCCCACGCTCACAGCAGCATAGTTCTACTTAAATGACATCATAAGCACGAAGACCATCAAAAAGAGTAGAATGATGTTATAGAATTGTATATATATTTAATTAATAAATAAAAATAATTAGGGAGAGAAGGAAAGTTTTTTATAATAGAATTAAACTACTACACAATTGAAAGGGGAAAGGCAATCACCATATTAGTAATTATTTCAAGTAAAAACCATCATGGATATGAAAATCATAGGCATCTTTGGACAATAGATTACCAAAGCACTATTCCATATAAAGGAGACCAAAGATACGTGGAAACTAAACTCAACGTGAAGTTCTGAATTAGACCCCGAGCCAGAGAAAAAAGGGTATCAGCAGAACAACTGCCAATACGTGCGGTAGGTATGTATGCTAGATCCAAGTATTTTCTCAGTAGCCATCGCCTGGTTTTAATAATGACGCGAGATGGCATTCGTACATTATGAGCATTTAACAGGTGTTCAATCTGTAGCCTACTGGGGAACATTTCAGACCAAAGTTTGTGTGTGTGTGATATATATATATTTATATAAATGAAAGGGTAAAAGTGACATTCATTAACCTTTAGTGAACCAGAGAAGGATATGCAAGAATTACTTGCACTGTTTTTGCCAAATAGTTGGACCTCTGAAAGTACTGTAATTATATGAGAATGATCTTTATTTTACTAAATGCTAATTTAATTATTTAGGTTAATGGAGCAAATGTATCAGGAAAAATGTATGTGGGGTGTATGTGTTTTTGTGTATGCTATGTGTGTGTGATGTGTGTGTAAACATATGCAGATTTGTTGAAAACGAATGAAGTAATACAGAAATTATGCTACTTTTGTAATTTTAGATCACCATTCCTACTCCAATTCTCTTTTGGGTTCTATAATTTCCTGGTATGCCTTACAGGGCTCATGGGGGAAAATATACGCTAAACAAAGCGTTAATATAACAATAACAGGTGGTGAAAGATTATACAAATGAAGAGATGCGCTAGGCAAGGTTTCGGAAGGTTGACACTGATCTTGTCCTGAGGGGTTTCACTAACTTCCTGGGAGCAGGTGTTTGGGTCTATCAACCAGGAAGCTCCTTTGGAGCTTCAGAGCCCTTCCAGAAGCTCGCTCTGCAGTCATGGTAACACTCTGTACTGCATGCCTTCTGAAGTGTAGTCGGCATTGGAGCGGAAGTCTCGTAGGCACTGGGAGAGCTGTCTGGGGGTTTTTAGCCTCACCCCGCAGTGAACTTCGCAAGAAAAGGTACGGTTTCTTCCTGAGGCTTAGCTACCATCCAGTGCCAGTGCCTGGTACCTGGTGTAGTCTGATTCTCAGGAACCCAGAACGAGAGGCCAAACCACTTTCCACACCTCACTCTAAATGATTAACCTGCCATAATTTATATAAACAACATAATACAATAAGGGGAACATAATTGCCTTTCCTGAATATTGGATTAGGGTATGGGCAAATTGAAAATTGGTACTGAATTTTAATAAATTAATATGGCCCTTTGTTAAAATACCAAAGGCTAGAATTGGAGACACGGGACAAGAAGAAGAGACTCCAGTGGAGCCAGGATGATGGGAGGAAACCTGAGAAGGATGTGTGATCTCAGTCCAGAGCCCCTCTGTGCAGTCTCCCCGGGTTCTGTAGGCGTCCTCACGGGGGCGCCTTGTTGTGCAGAGACTTGTGATTCAGCTAGCTCCAGGAACCACCTTCATCTGGGGCAGGTGGAGAACTACTGAACATGATGTTTCTATGGGCAGGCGACCCTGCTTCCTGGGCAAGAGATCACTGAACAGGATGTTTGGGCAGCGGGTGTCTGCGCTGTGTGTGCAAACAGGGGGAAGGGCGATGCTCTGGGTAGACATTATCCCTCATCCCTCTAGACATCAATCCTTATGTGACACGGTGCAATTCTGGATTCCTCATACCTGTAGCTTTAGTCCCTCTTTTGAGAGCACTCTCCACTATACTACTGCAGTGGATTCGGGTGGGATTCAGACCTCACTTTAGTAGCGGGTTTGAACCCAGTCACACTATTTGTTTCCTTGAAGGCATCTTTAACTCCGCTTTAGTGGAGCTGTGACTTACGACACCAGCTTTTATTTCTTTGGATGGAGGTACATATGCTACCACGTTATGATTCTAGCGAACATCACTTCACCTCGCAAGTCATACCACCGTCTCCCAGGAACGTGAGGAGAATAGGGTTGTGGGGGGGGCGGGGTCGACCAACAGAATCTTGGACGAATTCAACCTTTGGGATATGATTAATCTCCAACTCTTTGGGAGTACTCTGGTATCCATGCTTCTAAAAGAATTCATTTCTACACCTTCAAGAATATGGAACAGAAATTAAAAACTCATGATTAGAAAAATGATAAAATATTTAAAGATGAATTTAAATAATGGTGTAGATGTGTAATGTTACTCTCAGAAAGGAAGAATGTAATATATAGGGGAAATAATAAATAGACTAATAAAAACATTTACTTGAAAGAAAGATTATTATAAGTTAACAGATAATTAGGGATCTAACTTATTAGGATTGTTCTAATTTTAAAAAACTTAAAAAATTTTATTTGCATCTCAATAATAGTCTAAATTAAAAATCTAATAACTTAACTTTTTCCAGAAGATACAAAATAAAACCTAGTATCATGAACAAATATTAGTTTCCTAGTGAGATTTTTTTAAAATTCCAAATACTAGTAACCAATTCGAGTATAAATAGTTAATATCATGGCTTCAAGAGTCTTCAGAAAATGGAATTCAAAGATTAAGGAATTCAAAGATTTAATGCTCTTTAAAAAGCTGCCTTACAATTCTAGATATTTGTAATAAATGAGTTATTTTAACTGAACTACAGGATCCATTGCTTCATATATAAATACGATGAAGATATATTTTAATTTCATGATTTTTAAATTGTAAAAAATGAGAAATTAACTGTGTAGTAAACATCAATCTTATAATCTGTGTCTTTTGAAGAAATTATTAACTATGGTTTCTGAGCAGTGAACTGGCAAAGTTCTTCACTGTGTGAATTGAATATTCACCAGATAACAGTTTCTTCTTCTTTGTAATCCGCACACGTTGGAATAAAAATAATATGATTTCAGAATTTAATGTCATTGACCTTGTGATATCATTTATTTACAATTTCAAGGGATTGAATTAGACTAATCAGTAGAACCATAGGAATAACTCCATCTGCATGTGATAGAAACATGAATGAGTTCCTTTTCCTCAAGTGACAGGACACAGCGCATGCCCAGTGAGGATTCCACAGGTCCTCCAGAACCAGGACGCCAGCGAGTTTGTGTGAAAGCGTTGCTTTCGGGATTTGGGGGGAAAAAAGAAAATGTCTACTCTCCACCCATGAACTGAGCTCATAGTCTATCCCGTCAGAAATAAGACGGGGAGATGATGAACAACAACAACAACATGATGAACAAATAGAAATAATTTCATTTCTTTTAGCTGAAAAAGAATAACTTTCCTGGAACTTCAAGGAGAATATTACTGGTTACATGACATTGATAAGAACTGTGTCACACAGCCACATCTAGTGGCAAGAAAACCTAGATCCATGACACATTTTAACAGGACTAGAGTAAAGTAACGCACTTGTTAGTAAAAATCAAGAAGCTCTAGTAACCCAGTGGGGTAGACATTAGGCTATTGACCACAAAGTCCGGAGTTCTACCCCACCAGCTACTGCGCCATAGAGATTTACAGTCTGAGAAACAGGGTTTCCAAGAATTTGAATTGATTTAATGACAATGAGTTGTTTTGATTTGGTTAATGATTCAAGGAAATATCTATATTTTAAAGACAAATGTCAGCATTAAGCATATCAAGAAAGTAAACAACTATGTCAATTCTGCAGAAGAGGCCCCGCAGTGCCATGGTTAAGCACTGGGCCGCTCACTAGAAAGGGTGGTGGCTGAACCAAGGGAAGAAGATGTGGCAGTACGTTTTCGTGAAGATTGTCGGCCTTGGGAGCCATATGGAACAGCTCTATTTCCTCTTAGAGGGTCACTACAAATGGACTTCAAGCCAGAACGGACTTGATGGGTTTCATTTTTGTTTGGGATGTCACAATATGCTATTCTTAAAGAAGTTTCTGGAGAGGCAGAAATAAATTGGGGTATATGTATTGATAATTTTCCTTTCTATAATAAGCTTCTCAAGATCATATTTGTGGAATTTCAAAACAAATTAGCTAACATTACAAGAACTAAATGAATGCCTTAGTTGATTTTTTTAATATCTCATGTAAGGTGGATAAAGTCATGAAGGATTCAGACAAGGTTCTTGCTCCAATGGGAATTACATTCTAGTCAGGTGATAAAAGAAGCACACACACACACACACACACACAGATACAGTAGATTTTAACAGCGTGAGGTAATCAGTGAACTTTCTCATCTCTGTATGGTAGCTTCTCCTGATCTCACTCTCTTGGGAATTCATACTCCTATTAATTACTTCACATATTATAATAATTCTACAATTTTATCTCAGAAGATAACTCAATGGCTCAGTTAGACCAGTATCTGACTCCGCTTTGCCCAGCCACAGAATGAGCGTATTTACCAAGTGGAGTGCCCGAGGCCCGAGAGGATGTTTCCCTCAGATAAGTTAGCCTGGGCCGCCTGTACTGTATTTCACCATGGTAACTGGTCCACGATGCTGAATTAGGGCCATTCAATTTTTCTTATGCTAACAATTCCATCACTATATAATCACATAATGACAAAATGTGGAAGACAAATACAGGAACCTGCTTTAATCTGGACAGTGAAAAGGCTAATATGGGAAGCAAATGGATCTAACATTCCTAACACCATAAACGTCTTGTATATTTTACATGGTTTGTTAAATTCAGATTTCATTGGAGGTGGTATATTTTTATTTGCTAGGTTTTGTTTTGTTTGTGAATAATTTCTGTGATAGGATAAATAATAATTCCAAAGGCAGCCCCACCCAAATCCCTGGAATCAGTGAATTTTATCTGATAAAATAAAAAGTAAATAAAATAAACTAAAATGTCATATCCACTCAGTGTCCCTATAATCCTTAGAAGGGTAATTCAATCCACAAATCATCTCGAAAAGACAAATATTTTGAGCTTGCTCAATACTATTAGTAGATCTGGAATTGGCAGATTAGACTCAAAGCATCAGTTAGCTGCTCCCTGGAAGGAAGACGAGTCGTCTACTCCTGTAAAGATTTATGATCTCAGAAACCCACAGGGTGACTATGCGTTGGAATTGACTCAATGGCAAGAAAAAAAGGTGGGGCGGGGCAGGGGCAAAAGGAACAAACAGTTAAACAGTTAAGCAGTCCTCTGCTTGTCAAAAAAAAAAAAAAAAAACCCACAAAAACGTGGCAGGTTGAACCTACCCAACTTTTCTGCAGGAGCCAGGTACAAGCTTCCCAGGCTTCTATAAAGATTACTGTCAAGTTACTCTACGGGGCACTTTAACTCCTTCACACCGAGTCACTGTGGATCAATAAAGAAAGAAAAAAAAACTTTCCAATACCTAAAAACAACTAGAGAGGAAGTTGGAGCAGACTTTAGTTATCAAGGGAATCCTTAGCAAAATTACACCTTCAAAATCACCCAAAATGGTCTCTACAGCCTTCTCACCTCGCTTCTCTCCTCTGAATTTAGCTGGCCAAGCATATCCTTTGAGAAGCCAGTGGTTTTTTGTTTTGCTTTGTTTTTTAAATCATTTTATTGGGGGTTCATACAATTCTTTTCACAATCTATACATCCATCCATTGTGTCAAGCACATTTGTACATTTGTTGCAATCATTCTTCTCAAAACATTTGCTTTCCACTTGATCCCTTAATATCAGCTGCTCATTTTACTCCTCCCGCCCCACTCCCCTACCTCATGACCCCTTAATAATTCATAAGTTATTATTACTTTGTCACATGTTACACTGTTGGATGTCCCCCCCCCCCGCCCTCTTCTCTACTGTCCATCCCCCAGGGAGAAGGCTATATGTAGATTCTTGTAATCGGTTCCCCCTTTTCCCCCCACATTCCCTCCACCCTCCAGGCATCGCCATTCTCACCACTTGTCCTGAAGGACTCATCTGTCCTGGATTCCTTGTGTTTCTAGTTGCTATCTGTACCTATGTACATCCTCTGGTCTAGCCAGATTTGTAAGGTAGAATTGGGATCATGATAGTGGGGAGAGGAAGTATTTAAGAACTAGAGGTAAATTATATGTTTCATCATTGCTACCCTGCACCCTGACTGGCTCATCTCCTCCCCACAACCCTTCAGTAAGGGGGTGTCCAGTTACCTGCCGATGGGCTTTGAGTCTCCACTCTGTACTCACCCACATTTACAATGATATGATTTTTTTGTTCTTTGATTCTTGATACCTGATCCCCTCGACAGCTTGTGGTCACACAGGTTGGTGTGCTTCTCCCATCTGGGCTTTGTTGCTTCTGAGATAGATGGCCGCTTGTTTATCTTCAAGCCTGTAAGACCCCAGATGCTATATCTTTTGATAGCCGGGCACCATCAGCTTTCTTCCCCACATTTGCTTATGTACACGTTTGTTGAGAAGCCAGCGTTTTGTTAAGACCTTTTCCAAAAATAATTTAAAACATCCTAATGAGACTAAGACTAATAAATTACTGAGAGTGTCTGCCATCCTTCACTCACCACAGTGACAGTTTTGACAGGTCTTTTTGGAAGGAGCATGCATGTGTCAACTGAGAGCCTTGTAATGATACATCATGATTTACCCTCTCATTTGCAGATTAAAAATACAAACTTTGGAGATCAATAGCTTGCGTTTCAACATGGATCCAATCATTTTAATTCTGTTAACTTTGTCTGGTAACTTATTCTCTGCACTTCAAGTTTGCCTTTGAAATGGTTTTGGTAAAATGATCTACTTTATAGAGCTATGAAAATTTAAAATATAATATTTACTCAGCCATTCCAGTCGTATAAAATACTCTAGATGTCAACCAGACTTTGTCTGACATACTTTAGACATGTTATCAGGAAAATCCCAAACAAACTCATTACCATTTAGTCGATTCTGACTCAAAATGACCAGATTGGACAGTGTATCACGGCCTCTGTGGGTTTCTGAGACAGTAATGGTTTATTTGCATGAGTAGAATGTCTAATTTTCTCTGAAGCAGTGGCTAATGAATTGAAACCACTGGTCCTTGGTTAGCAGCCCAAGGTGTCACCCGCTATACCACCAGGTTTACCTCAGCAAAGATCACCCCCTAGAAAAGAGTGTCTGTCATGTTTGATAAAGGAAAGGATAAGTTAAAAAGAGGAAGACCTTCAAAGGGATGGAGCAAGAAGAAGCTCAAACGCAAAAGCCATTGTGAGGAAGGTGCTGAACCAGAACCAGGCACTTCCGTTCTGTTGGTACCTAGGACCGTGTGAATGAAAACCTAACGACACCCTAACTACAGTTGTTGCCTGAGCCCTTTGGGACAAGATTGCCTCAAGCAAGCAGCATTTTTTAACTCAAGCCTAACTGATGCTGTAGGATATGAAATTAGAGAGATGTTTTTCAAGGGTTTTATCTAAAGAATGAATACCAGTAGTGTATCCAGGATGAGCAGTATTTTTATGAAGCAATATATAAAACCCTTGCTCATGGATTTTAAATGCATACTTTAATTTTTAAAAGATTCTGCTGTTTCTTTCCAAGTGGTTACCCAAGTCTAGTTTTCTACCTTGCCAGATTAGTAAATGTAAAATATAGATTTCCATTTTCAGGTGATATTGGCCATGGTTTCAATTACAGTAATTGAAAATCTATAACTGCTGGATGAAAAAAAATCTGTCTATGTAACTCCTTTGAATATACTGTTAGTATATTCTTATACAAAATGGTTTTGCTCTCTAGTAAAAAAGTAAATGCTTTATTTAACTAAGGAAATATCACTAATTTTCTAAACACGTCTTAATATTTTATTTTATTATATTTTAATTCTTTTATATTTTTTAAAAGTGTCAGTAGTGGAACGATCCACCCTTTTTATTTGCAAAGAGTGAACAGAAAGCTACTATATTTCTTTAGGACATTTATAAAGAGTTATCTTCACCTTGAGAAGAAACTGACTAAGAATAAATGTATACCATGTCTTAATATTTTAAATAAAATGAGTTATAACAATGCCACTTTAAATAAGAATTCAAATAAATGTCTTTTTTTTTTTTGTAGATTGCAAAGTGGTAAATGTAGGACCCGATGATCAAAGATTTTATAAGCCTGGAATTATTCAGTTAGAAATGTAAAATTTATATACAAGGATTTTAGCATAACATTTTTAAGTGATGGGATTTATATCTGTTGAAGTTGGCCCATTTGCTTAACTGGCTTAGCAGCAGAGCGTGTGCTGTTCTGTGCACTGCCATGCCCAGTCTACAAAAATCAGAGATTGTCAACATCCTTGAATGTAGATTAATAAGTGAAGTTAATGCATTTTCAGATAAGACCATAACAGAGAGAGTAAAGAGGATTTCGTGTACACTGTATGCTTGAGGTTTTTTCTGATAGAAACATTGGTGAAAGTTTATAGAATACCTGTATTTTTTCCACTTGTAAATCTCTTTTGTGTAATTTTCAAATAAATCGATCCAGCCTCCTATCTAGTTAATTCTCTCAAATTCAGAGTTTGGTACATTTTCAGTTTTTAAGAGGTAGCTCTGGGATCTTATTATCTGATTATCTTGAAATGCTCTTCTCAAAATATGAAAATATTTATTCAATACTATTTGATGTTCACCAAAGCCCTAGTCAGGCTGTTGGGAAGTGCGGAAAGGCTGACTGCAAGATCAGCAACTCCAACCCCGCTGCCCCCCCCTCCCCTGCCCCCACCTGTGCTCCTGGGAGAAAGCAATGGTGAGCTGCTCTTGTGCTGGTCTACAGGCTCACAAACCCCAGCAGGGCAGCTGGGAGTCAGACTTGCCTGCGGGGCAACCAGTTTGGTTGAATTATTCTTATATTTACATTTAACTCCTTTGGAGAAGGGGGAATTTAAAGCAATAGTTTTAGGCTTAATTTACTTTTTTCCTACTAGTCTATAACTCACGAAACTTTTATTGCTCTTTCAAAATTACTAAAATTAAAATGGCATGGTTGTCTGTCTTGCACAGACACACATATGAAGGTTTTGGATAACTTTATATATGTAGAATATTTCCCTAAAAATGTTCTTTCAAGGTTCAAGAGTTAAAGTTCTGCTTTCCTTACTTAATTTGAAAATCATAAGTTGATCCTTACCTGCCGTTTTCCCCTATGTGGGAGACAGATCTCCACATCAACTCTTTTCTGTGAGTGGCATCAACAAAATGCTTCCGCAAACACACAGAGCCTAAATAGCGGCTCTAGTTAGTCAGCTCCTATGCCCCTGTAGGGGAGTTAGTATCTCAGCATACATTTGGAGGCACAATTCAATCCAGAATTCTGACTTTTCATTTTTGTTTAATTTGTGAATTTACATTTTTATATTTAAGAGTGTCATAATCTAGTTTTCAGCTATTGACATTAATACTGACACAGAGAAATTATAGAGTGTTGCTTTGTTCAAGGGGTGTAGTGGCAAAGGTAAAATGTACATCACAATCTTAGGCAATCTTTTAATTATTGTTTCTGACGTCATGAATAATAGGAATTGATTAAATATGTTATGCTGGGTATAGGGTGTAAAATTCCACATTGCCTTAATATTGCAAAAAGAATATATCAAGATATAAAATAAGGGATTATACTATATATCCTTGTAATTTATATGTAGTAACTTTTAAGAATCATTTTAATTATAGTTTAATTTGCAAATACTAGTCCAGAAAGGAAAGGCAAAGAACTTTAGTTGAATGAAAGACTTTGAATTGCTAAATTCAAGAAACTATTATAGCTTATTTCCATTTTCTCTGTATTAGAACATGTCTAGCAAAACAACAATATAGTCCTTTCATTGAGTTGTAGCCTTATTTCACAATCCAATAATGCTATCAAATATTGACAACATATTATTTTAGATTCTTTTTTAAACTCATTAGTCTTCCATGTTAATGAAACACCAATTATATTATCATGTCTTGTGTGACATTCTTTTAAGCATTAATGGTTTTACTCTGAAGGAAGGAAATCTTCCTTTTTAACTTCTAATTTATTAAAGTAGATAATAATTTAAGGGTATTTCCTAATTTGGGGAACAGCCCATGTAGGTTTGTCTCAAAATAGGTCTAAATGTCTATTCATATGATTTTCATAAGAAGCCTATAGAAAAGTCTAGTTTTACCATCAGAGAGGATTACGAAGGAACCTGTTTCCAATTAGTCCACTGATGCAAATGTATGTCAAGAATATTTATATTTATAAATCAGAGCTGTTATATGGATAATTACCATGAATTAATCTGTGTCCCTTCAAAAAGTGATCAAGTAAGCAGGCCATAATTCTCTGTTGCTTGGCTGTTATGTAATGATAGTGATGATGTAATTTAACAGCTAAACAATGATCTAATCATCCTCTATTCTGTGAGCTGATGTGATTATGTTTTGTGTTGTATATCCTAATCCCAGAGATGTCGACGAGGCAGGATGAGGCAATTACATTAATTAGGCAGGAAATGATCTATAGAATTAAGATGAATCTTGATTCCTTCTATTAAAATGAGATTAATCGTGGAACAGAGATGAGAGGGATGTGATGACCACAAATAAAGCAGAGAAGGGACGAAAGCATGTCCTTGTGGCATGAGCTTCCTGTGCTGAGACCTCTTGGATGCAGAGAAAATTGCTTCCAAGGCAATATTGAAATAGAAGAAAATAGGAAAACTCATATTTACTGATATGAAAAATAATCAGATTTTTATAAAGCAATAATAATTAAAACAGTCATATCAGTACAAAGATAGACATATACATGAATAGAATAAAATATATAGGCCATAAGTAACCTACCTATCTATGGTCAATTGATATCAATAACTGTCAAATCCATTCAAGGTGGTAAAGAATAGTCCCTTCAGTGAATAGTGCTGGGACAAATGGGTACTCTGGTGTAGGAGTGAAATTGCACCCATGTCACACCATGTATGAAAAATGTACTCAAAATTGATCAATGACCTAAATATAAAAACTAAATTTATAAAATATTAACCATTGCTTTCTAGTCAAGCCTTCTAAAATTTTCAGAAAAAAAATACAAAAAATGTCTCAAGACCTAGTTTTTGATAACAGCTGCAACAAAGTGACATCAGAAGTCACAAAAAAGCTTGATACACTGAACTTTTTAATGAAAAATGCATTCATAAGTAATTCATTAATAAAGTGAAGAGGTAACATATAGAATGACAGAAATGACTTGGATGCTATATATCACACACATGACATAAATATCCAAAACATGTAAAAGCTCCAACAAATCAACAACAAACACATTAGAAATGAGCCAAAGACATGAATTGCCATTTCTTCAAGAAGGAAGATACACAAATTATTAAAAGTGCATGAGTGCAAGGTACATTCATTAGTGATGTCAGCAATGTAAGCACACGACTTATCACCACGTTCACTAGCACAAGTATGGACAAAGGAAACCATTGCTGTCGGAAATGTAGAATGATGAAGTTGCTCTGAAAAATGCCCTGGCTGTTCCTCCAAAAGGTAAGCATAACATTACCATGCGACACAGCACTCTGACACTAGATATCGACACAAGAGGACTGTGAGATACAGTAGATCCGTATGGCCTCTGTAGCCATGCTTCTTTATGTAATATATCGCGATTCTGGACTCCGTGCTATGACTGTCATCCCATTTTGCAGGGACTTCTTTGCTCTTCTTATGGACAGGATTAAGGTGGGATTATGTTTCTAATTTCATAGCGGGTGTGAATCAAATCATACTCTCTGTTTCCTCTAAGTCATTTCTCTGTGTATGAGAGCTATAGCTGACACATAGAGAAAATCCCAGGACCATCTAAAGTAGATGGTCTAGATAGAGATCTTCTAGATCTCTGTCTAAAGTGATAGAGGCCGAGGCCAGAGGTGTGAGAGACTGTGGGACAGAAACTATGAGACCAAAGACAAAGGCAAGGGAATCATGACCTGCAACAGGTAGAGTGACAGGTGGGCTTTCTGGTCTACGGAGGCATTAGCCGAAGGACCACATGGTTGAGAGGCTTCAGATCAGAGAGCCGTTTGTCACCTGACTGAGGAGATATGTAACTGTGGACCAATGACTGTATCCTTACTGTTTACTGATCCTGACTGTGGTAACCTACTACCTACCTTAATCAACCCCCACGCCTGTGAATACTGTCTGGGAGTTTTGTGTGGCCATTGCAACACATTATTGAATGCAGGATAGAAGTAGAGTGCTGTGGGAAGAATGGTGTGCTAGTCTGGGTACTTTAGAGAAACAAATCTACAGAAATTCCTGTAGAAGAGAGAGTTTTATATAAAGATTAAGTGAACATCAAGAAAACATCCAAACCCAGTGCTGTCCAAGCCCACAAATCCAACATTAACCCATATGTCCAAAACCAATCCACAAAGTCCTCCTTCCGCCTCACAAAACAGAAGCAATGATGCCAACTGCAGGAGGAAAGCCGAGTTAGTGAATGCGTAAACATCTAAGTGCTGGCAGGGGTCTCCACACGGATGCTCCAGCACCCAGTGCTGCATCGGGATAGGTCCATGTGGCTTCTCCTCGGGGCTGTCTTGCAGGAAGTCAGCCTTGGAAGCTGAAGCAGGGAAGTGTTAAGACAGCTGCACCCTGGTGTGACCATCACATAGCAAGAGACCTGAGAACAAGAAAGGCGGGGTTCACCGAGCCATTTATCCCTCCGCACTTCAATTAACCCCACATGTGTTTATCAGCCAGGTTGGCACCATAAACTAACTACCTCAATGGTAAAGATAGTAAAGAAGGATGAGGCTTGGAGGCAAATCTCACCCTGCTCTCTGGTAATGGGTAAGCGAAAGGAGATCAGATATGGCCTCCCACGCTATCTACACAAATTGAAAATAGAGTTTAAGATAGCTGTACATCCCCCCTTTTTTTCTTCAGTATTATCCACAATACATAAAATGTAAAAGCATATGCCCTCTAGCAAAGCAAGTTAATGAATAAATGAATTGTGGTCATATATCCATGCAATTGGGTATCATTCATACATAAAGAAAAATTAAATTCTGATCAATGCTTTGATACGGAAGAACCTTGGAAACATTAAAACCAAACCCACTGCCATTGAGTCAATGCAAACTCATTGCGGCCTGATCTGGCAGGGTGGAACTGTCCCTTAGGGTTTCCAAGACTGTGACTGTTTATGGGAGTAAAAAATGCCTGTCTTTCCCCCAATGTGTGGCTGGTGGTTTCCAACTTCCAACCTTTCAGATCACAGCCCAAGATGTAACCATTGGTTTGAGTGAAAATAAACAGATACGAATACTATTGGTCCATTCCTAAAACATATATGACGTAGGCAGATACACTGAAGCAAAATCACTTGCAGTTACCATGGGCCAGGGAGAATGGAAAATGGGAAATTCTTTCTTAAAGTGTGTCAGTTTCTATTTAGTGCAATTAAATACATTTGACGACTGAAGACAATGGTTCCTTTACATGTGAGGTAATTAATGTCGCTGAACTGTACATTAAAATATGGTTAAATGGCAAGTATTTTGTCATATATATTTACTTCAATAAGGCATTTTAAATAATGCAGGCATATGAGAATGTTTCATTGTGGTATGTCTTACAATGCTACTTAAAATATTAGAAGAATTTATGTTTTTAGCAGAGGATTTGGAGAAAACTATCTGTTCAAAGAAGATATATGAATATACTCAGGAGTCAGGAGTAGTCTATATGACTCAGAGTTTTGACTTACATAGTACATCCCATAGTTGGAGAAAGATTGAGCTTTCCACTCCCGTAAAGAGTTGCAGACTCAAAAATTCATAAATGATACCTCTGCCTGTTCTACCTCGTTGCTATGAGTTGCAACAACTTGATGGCCGTGAGCTGATTATATAATATGCAATTACACAGTAAAAATAGTTAAGGCTATATTATATATCTAATGCTTTTGGATATAATCTAATAAACAAGGAATTTTCAATCTTCTCGACTCATTAGAAATTTTTAGAAAACAGTGACATATGGGCTCCACTAAAAAACAAATAATCTAAAATATTAGATGTGAATCAGGATTTTGCTCTGCATTTTAAAGTTCTTCCGATGTTTGGAAAATGAAGCCAGATTGGTTAATGCCAGTATAATGAAGAATCTAACATAATTTAAGTTATTTTTACAGTAATATTTTTTCGATGTTATGTTAATGGTTTTTCAAAGAAAATCTATAGGAGCACCTAAATGGACAAGAGATTATAAGCTTAGGAAACAAACTTTATAGTCCAGGCAATAGATACTTATCATTTGAATTAAGATAGTGAGACTTGAAATGTTAGGATGAAAAGTTTAAATCCGGGGAAGGTTTAGAAATGCCAGTTTATCAACTCAACATTCAGAAGAGATTGTGCTTGTATTTACTTTTCTTGTAGAGATGATGCATTGTGTTGATATCCAACAGTTCCTATCACTGCTGACATCTTGACAGCTTTTTCTGAAACTAGACAGGCTGTGGAAGAGCTGAGAATATGTAACACAAGGATTGTAGTGAGCATTGTTGTTTTTATTAGGGGGTGTGTGAGTGTGATTGTGTGTGTGCAGATATAAACAAAACCTCTCAAATTTAACACAATTTGTCCTTGATCTAATTATCTTATTGATTGAACAATATGCTTATAACTACTAAATCATTTCCACCCAAGGCTTATGCATTTTTGCATTATAATGCAATATTAAAAATTCACGCTTAATTTAATTATTTATTCTAGTATGTCTTCAGGTATGAAAACTAAAATAATAGTAATATTCAAACAGAAGGGTAGTATTAAAAATTAATATTGTTTTTATTCTTTTCCAATCATTGAAATATATATATCTCTTGGAGTTTAATAAGATAGCAACCAGATATTTTGAATTGCCTTGGATTTAAATCTTTAAAAAACCATGTACATATAAAAACTAGATAGCTTTATTGAAGGAAGAAACATAGAAAAGAAAGACTAATATCAGCATTTTATCATGATATCATATGCTATCCTTTATACATGTTTAGCTACTATTTATGTATATAGAATGAAAATAAGAAATTGCTTATAAAACAAATATTTTTTAAAGCAAGCGTTTATATTCACAGCTACTAATATAATCTCATAAAAATAAACTGTATGTATTAATTTGTTTGTTAAAAGGAATGTGCCCAATTTGAAATAAATCATTCTCCTGGTTATTCCACACTAAATCAGTAGCACTAGAGAATAAAGCTATGTAGCAGATAAGGATAAATTGATTATAGATTTCCTTCATATAGCATATACTTCACTATTTGTGAAGTTTCATGACTGATTCTTATAGTTTCAACAATGTATTTTAAAGCATGTTTCATCATATTAAACCTGCAGAAGTTGGTATAAATTGTCTATTTCTTTATCTCCCTAGTGCTTGCTATGTAAATTTGACTATCAGTTTTATTAACTGGTCTTTCTTGTAGCTGTATAGATATTATACTATCACAAGATATAATGCTGTAAAACTACAAACATGTTCATTTTAATACCTCTTGTCCAACAATATAAATAGCATTTACCCACAGAGACCCCATCAAATGGAATACTCTGGAACCAAATAGAGTTGACAGAGGAGGTGAATATCATGAGCCAGAAAAATATCAGGGATCAACTGTGAAAAAAACCCATAAATTGTTTATATGAAACTTAAAGACAAAGCTGAAGAAAATTAAAAGCAAATCCAAGAGCCAAAATTTGACCTTAAGTAAATCTAACCTGGATTTAGAGACCATCTCAAGAACAGAATGAATAATAATGATTGGAAATATTAAGGTATAAAGCATGAGGCGGCAAAAGGTGATTAAGAAGGAGAGGAAAAAGAGAAGACAAAAATAGATTCAGAGGGACCTCTGGAACATGCTTTGGAATGTAGAGTAGCTAGAACCCAAGGTAGAAATGATGAAATACAAGAGATGAACAAAACTTTTCAAATAGCTTGAGAAAAGAAGTAACATATTATAACGAAATTTGCTAAGACTGCAATTAGAAAATCAGAACGGAAGAACATACTCAACATTTCTCAAATTGAAAGAACTAAAGCAAACAATTATTTCATTAGTTGTACATTTCTTAATATGTTTTATTTTTATTTGTTCTGAAAACCACAACATGCCGTGAACTAGAGTACGTCTCAGACACTATTAACTGAATATCAGCTAATAAAATGTGTGTTGTCCTGAAATTTTTATTAATTGTTAATTTTCTTATATTTCTGATACAACTGAGAACTGAATATGACAAGCCATCTCTCACTGTTCTCCATAGTTCAAAATAAGTCTGCGAGACATGGACCAGGGAAGCTAAGGATGCTAATGACTCCTAAGGAGGAGAGGCTTTCTTCCCCTGTGAAAAGTAGGTCTGGGAAACCCACGGGACGGTTCTACCCTGCCCTGTAGGGTCACTCCGGGTTGCAATCAACTCAGCGGTGGTGAGGGTTTTCCTTGTGAGTTTTATATAATTTCATGTGATATAAAATTACATTTCATTGTTAACATGATTTAAAAAATAGTTATTCATCCATTGAATACTAAAATAACTCTTGATGTTATTGAAAAATTAGGCCGTTCAAGCAACAGTATAAAGGGGTCAGAGATAAATATATGTATCTGTAATGATACATACTTCAAAGAAACCTTTATACTTTTTGTCAAAAATGGAAATAGAGTGACTTGAAAGCTAATGGATACTTATTTATTTATTTATTTATATATTTGCTATCTATAACCTTGAGAAAAATGACATTCTTAGAAGAAGAACTTTATGTAAATAATCTATTTTTTCAAAGCAGGTAGCATACTTGAACTAAGTTTTACTTACCTGACTGGCAGACAACCACTTAAAACATTTTCTGATCATCCTATTAGAAGTATTAGCCATCGTTTTCTGAGTTTTAAGCATTGATATATGTTCTGCAGAAATAAGGACAAAAGTCATTTCCATGGGACCCCAACCCAACTCAACCTAACCAAACCCACTGCCATCCAGGCAAGTGACTACGGTGGTATAGGACAAAATAGAACTGAGACTGTAAATCTTTAAGGGAGTAGCAAGCTTTGTAGCTGTCCTGCAGAGCAGCTGGTAGCGTGACCTGCTGACGCTGGGTTGACAGTCAAACTCATAGCCCACTAGGCTACTAGGGTTTCTTTAGGCCTCATAGGTCGGCCATGTAGGGTTTCAGAGGCTGCATATCTTTCCTGGAGCAGATTCCCTCTCTCTTGTTGGGTGACTGGTGAGTTTGGATCTCCAACCTTGCTGTTGGCTAACACTTCCCAGAGACAGCGCCACCAGGGGGAAGAAGCGAACCCATCACTGCTGCAACAGATTGTATCAGTGAATCGGTTACTTGATAAAAAGACAGTCCGTTGAGCTAAAATACAATTGGACTACTCCTTTCAGTCAAAAACTAGTCCAGTTGAGTGTTATACTCAGATATCCATCATGAAGGTTGTTGGTATGTAAGAAACTCTGGTTCCTTGCAATTAGAAACCTATTTCTTAACTAAATTGCAGAGATAATTAAAATAGCATGAGGAAAGAGCAGTGTTTGAGATGCCCGGGGCGATCAATATTTATTGCTGAACTGATTTACAAAAACTACTAACCAGTATTAAACTTCAAAGTCCTATATTCTTGAGGCTAAAAGAATTCATTTAAAAAATTGTGTTTTTATGAATAGTCCATCCGAAAGTCATCGTTGTATTTATTTTGTGACATTTCCACATGGAAAATAGGGGTTCAAAATTTGAATAAGTGTTGTGAAGAGTTGGATTGGAAAAAATTATTGATTCTTAAACAGCTTCATTTCATTTCATATCTAGTATGATTCCATTGTAAGAATATATGCTTAATACATCTCCAAGCAAGTAATCCTGTCTGAGTGAAGTGGAAAGAAATCCTCTGTTAGTGCTCATACTATTAAATAATTAGAAATACACCATGGAAGATGCTAGAAAGAGATATCAGAACATATTTCATATTACTAACAAAAGATTAAAATCAGGTTGAAAACAGTAACCGCAGAAGGAAGACTACAAATGTAGACAAAATTTCCAAGTTAATATGCCTTCTCTGTACTGTATCTTTCTGTTTTAAAGATCTCTGTGAACTCTTTCATATTAATGTTTAGAACAATTTTAAAATTAGATTTATTAAATGCATAAATTAGATTATATGCCAAAATTGATCAAATGCCATCAATAAAATATTGCATGAGCTGAATAATATAATGTACCTGGGAACACTGGTTCCTGATATTAAAGCATGTTTATAATATAAATTCCCACAGTAACAGGAAAATAACTTCTAAAGAAATATCTGTATCCATGTTAACTCCATGCATGCACAAAATGGAAGAAATTAGGCCAAGTTTAGTAAGTTAAGTAAACTACGTCAACAGTTGCATTTTGTCATATTTATACTCAATAGCCACAGAAGCTCTTAAGCATTCCGCTATGTGTGGGTCTGACGACTTCAAGTTTAGCAGTTTGAACTGCCAGCCGCTCTGGCAGAGAAAGACCGGGCTTCCTACTCTCTTAGAGTCACAGTCTCAGAAACCTGCAGGGGCAGTTCTACTCTGTGCTACAGGGTCTCTGTGGATCGAAAGCAACTCCACTGCAATTTGTTAAGTTAATTTTTACTTACAATCACTGGTATGTACTGCCCATTTCCAAAGAAGGGCAATTCAATAGAAGGGGCAAATTATAAAACGATGTCATTGATATCACACGAAAGCTAATTTTGCTGAAGGTCATCCAACAATGGTTGCAACATTACATTGACAGGCGGCTGCCAGAGGTTCAGGCCAAATTCAGGAGTGCACACAGAAGAAGGGATATCATTGCTGATGTCCGACAGCAAGCTCCAACACAACAACTGTGGGAGTGGCACAACACTGGGCAGTGTTTCCTGGTGTTGTCCATGGGGTTGCTATGAACTGGAATGAACTTGATGATATTGAACACCACCACCTCCACCACCACCACCTCCACCACCCACGGTGGCACGGGGGGGACGAGTGGAGCTGGTAACCTGCTCCATTCCTCAGGATAAAGAAGAGGCTTCAGGTTCCTTAGAAAGGTTTGCAGCCGTAGATGTATGCAGCGACCGTTCCACTCTGTCCTGTAGGGTTTCTGTGAGTTGGAATCAGCTGGATGACAGTGAGTTCCATATGGCTCTGGAACCATAAGTACTCTGAATATTTTGATTACTTTTCAAGTTTATGGAATTCCAATTGTTTGCTTTTATTTTGTATTTGTGATTTTTCTTCTTGTGTGTTATAGTTACTAGAAAAAATGCTTAGGGGAAAACACAGCTATACAAGAATGAGTTAGAGGGGATTTTGATGAACAGCAGCGACACATTTTATTATTTCCTTTCTGTTCTTCAAAAAATCAATAAGAAACTTAGTTCAACACCAACTATTAGTTATGCAGAAACCAAATAATCTATGGGTTAATCTGAGTTCATCAATTTAATCATTTACTTCAGTGTATATAGAGAAAGGCACATATCAAGAGTATATTTACTTTTCAGTTTGAAATAATGCTTCTGGTAATTTTATAAATTGTTGGTCAATAAACAGAAATAAATCTTTAATATTAATCTCTTTTCCTTGGCTTCTCTTATTTCCTTCTGATATCTGTGTTGGGGTAGCAGTATATGCTTGTGTTGCCATGGAGGCCTAAGCTAACCTTGACCTACTTATAATGAAATGTTGTTGTCACTCAGGCCCAAGAAGTCATTAAAGCCTGACAGTGTTGCCTCCTGTCAGCTTTCGCCAAATCCCTGTTGAACAAAATTGTCTACCAGAATTGTGACTTTGTTTCACTATATCTATCTATCTATTTGAGATGACATCTTAACTAATTAAAAGTAACCTGTCAGATTCAGTCCTGGCCCTCTACAAGCTAAAGGTCAGCCCATTAAGAATTTTCATTTTGACAAGCCAGACTTGCCTCTTATGGACCTATCTTCATAGAAAATAGAACGAGAAGAAAAAAAATTCATTGTCAACCCTGAACTATTTTTTTCCAGGCTTGCAATTTCTTCAACAATAATCCATTAAATTTGAAGAGAAAAGAAAATACAAACCATAGCATTAATCCAAAGAAAAGCTTTTATGTAATTTAACTATCTTTATAACAGATTCCAAAATTATATGCATTCACTATTATAATAAATTCATTACCAGAAGCTTAATTGCAAATCAAATGTTCAGACAACATTTTAAGTCTGTGAACAAGGTCTATGTGTCAAAGAAGAAAGGCTAAATCAAAGTGTAAAATAGATTTCAAAAAGAGCCATTTAAGTAAACCTGCTATTCCTAGGCTGAAAGAGGTCACAGTGAAGTAGCTGAGAATCATTAGCTAAGCTGCAATTTTCATCCATTAACAAGTCTCATATTTTTAAACATAAAAGAACTAGAAAGGAAAACAAAGGGCAATTTGAATTAATGCCATAAATAGCACTCTAAAATGATTTTCTGTGGAGACTTAAATTTAACTTAATATTATCGAGAGATTGGTCTATGAATATGGATAAACGGCAGAGATACAATAAAATAAAATATATAAAAGCCATCAAGATTAGAAAGTATTCTAACAACAGCTATGGAAATTATTTGGAAACAAAAAAAGTCCATACTTTAAACCGTAGCACCATTGTAACATCTTTATTTAAATTTAGTGGAAAGGAAGTATTGTAAATAGCATATTTGACAAGAGATAATGCCATCACGAAATGATCACTATCTGTAAGAGTGAAGGCAGTAGCATCATTTAAGATGAATCTGCTAGAAACCCCTAATCTGTATTATGGGAAGGAGATTGTTAGTAAGGCTGAGTCAGAGAAAATGTTAAGATTTGGTGATTAAATGAATGTGAGAGGGGGGGAAATGAATGGTCACACAATAATGTCCAGGTTTCAAGATTGGATATCTGAGGGAGCCCGGGTGTTGCTATTTACTGATATTAAATACAAAGGAAAAAGAAGTTTAGCAACTTCAGACTGAAAACTTACTGTCCTTGAATCGATTCTAACTTACAGTGACCCTAATGGATAGATCTGACTCCTTAGGCTACACATTTTTTTTTAATTATTTTTTATTTTTTAACAAATTATTGGGGCTGATACAATTCTTTTCACAGTTCATACATATACATACATCAATTGTATAAAGCACATCTGTACAGTCTTTGCCCTAATCATTTTTTTCTCCTCTTTTCTTCTTTTACATTTTATTAGGGACTCCAACAACTCTTACCACAATCCATACATATACATACATCAATTGTATAAAGCACACCCATACATTCCCTGTCCCAATCATTCTCAAGGCATTTGCTCTTCACTTAAGCCCCTTGCATCAGGTCCTCTTTTTTTTTTTCCCCCTCCCTCCCTGTTCCCCCCTCCCTCATATGCCCTTGGTAATTTATACCTCGTTATTTTGTCATATCTTGCCCTATTCGGGGTCTCCCTTCCCCCCTTCTCTGCTGTCCCTCTCCCAGGGAAGAGGTCACATGTGGCTCCTTGTAATCAGTTCCCCCTTTCCAACCCACTCACCCTCCACTCTCCCAGCATCGTCCCTCACGCCCTTGGTCCTGGAGGTATCATCCACCCTGGATTCCCTGTATCTCCAACCCTCATATGTACCAGTGCACAGCCTCTGTCCTATCCAGCCCTGCAAGGTAGAATTCGGATCATGGTAGTTGGGGGGAGGAAGCATCCAGGATCTGGGGGAAAGCTGTGTTCTTCATCGATACTACCTCACACCCTAATTAACCCATCTCCTTTCCTAAGCCCCTCTATGAGGGGATCTCCATTGGCCGACACTTGGGCCTTGGGTCTCCACTCTGCACTTCCCCCTTCATTTAATATAATATATATATATACGCATACATATATACATATACACATAAATACACATACATACACACACTTATATCTTTTTTTTTTTTTTTGCATGATGCCTTATATCTGGTCCCTTGGGCACCTCGTGATCGCACTGGCCGGTGTGCTTCTTCCATGTGGGCTTATTTGTTTCTGAGCGAGATGGCCGCTTGTTCACCTTCAAGCCTTTAAGACCCCAAACACTATCTCTTTTGATAGCCGGGCACCATCAGCTTTCTTCACCACATTTGCTTGTGCACCCATTTGTCTTCAGCGATCCTATCATGGAGGTGTGCAGTCAATGATATGATTTTTTGTTCTTTGATGCCTGGTAACTGATCCCTTTGGGACCACTCGATCACACAGGCTGGTGTGTTCTTCCATGTGGACTTTGTTGCTTCTGAGCTAGATGGCCGCTTGTTTATCTTCAAGCCTTTAAGACCCCAGTCACTATCTCTTTTGATAGCCGGGCACCATCAGCTTTCTTCACCACATTTACTTTTTTTATGACGAAACCCAACTTTTCTGCACAGCATGACCGATAGATTTGAAGCACTGACATTGTAGTTGGCAGTCCATTATAGCCATCCGCCCCCAGGTGTATATGAATTTCAATATCTGGAGAATCCAGGCAGATGCGATGTCATAATGAAAATAAGCACATCAGTAAGATAGATTCTTATCATTGCAAGTGTAGGCACAAGGGTGTAAGTGTGTGCTCGGTAGAACAAATGTGATAGGAGTTTGCAATAATTGTTCCGGGGAAAGTTATGTTATAAATATAGGCTATTAGCAACTCAATTTTATCTATAAAATCAGTTTATATAGTCAGTATCCACATTTCATGAAAACCAATTTATTGGAATACAAAGATACATTAGATTCAGTTGTATGTTGAAAGAGACCTCATAGGAAAAATTAGGGTCGATTGCTTTTGGAATTGGGTATCCTCTATGTATGAGCCATTTAACCTGTGGTCAATTATAACCATCTGTACTTTTTCATATCTTTTTTGGAAAATGAAGGACTAAATAAATATCTTGAAGGGGGAATAAGCATTATTGTGGAGGCTTCAAAATAAAAGTCTTGCTTGGTTTTAACAAAAGGGGTTGATTTAGATGTGCTTGAAAGAATATCCCTTTAGCTCTTTCCGGGGAGAAAGGAAAAGGAAAACAAATTCCCTGCCATCGTATGAAATCTGACTTATGGCGATCCTATAGGGCAGGATAGAATTCCTTAGGGGTTTCCAAGACTGCAACTGGTTCCTGACTAGAAAACCCAACCTTTCCCCTGAGGCCTGAGGAGCGGCTGGTAGTTTCAGACTATTAACCTCTTTATTAAGAGTCAGACACTTAACCATCATACCACCAAGTGTAACTGTTGGAAAAACAGACATCTGGAGCAAAGGATAATAGCATGTTATAAAACTTGAAATCATTCTAAACATTTAAAAAATGGCATTATGTATTCCATGCTTGCTCTATGGGGCATATGGCAAAGAGTCCGTGGGATATGGTAGAAAGGAAGTATATGGTGATTGGGAGACATGGTGGTGCAGTGGGCGGCGCACTGGGCCGCTCTCAGGTCAGCAGTTTAAACCTAGCAGCTAGTGCACAGGAGAACGTTGTGGCGGTCTGCTTCCGGGAAGAGTGACAGCCTTGGACAACCTTCGGAGCACTTCCTGTCTGTCTGTCCCTTAGGGTCCCGGTGAGTCGGAATCAACGCAGCGGAGGCAGTAAGTAATAATCATCTATGATTCCACAGAAGCAGGGAAGTGCTGAGACTGTGAAGGACTATGTTTGTTATGTTAAAGGACTTGCACTTTGGTCATTTAGAGTCTTACCACTTTAGAGCCACTGATGGTGTTACGTGTTCTCCCAAAGTGATGGGATAAGCTGATTGGCTTTAGAAAGAAGCTAATATTTCTGACCATGTGAAAGATGAACTCATGTGCAAAGGTTTAGAGTAGGAAAGCAGTTAGCACGTTAGCAGTAGGAAATAAGATGATTAAGAGCTCAGTTAAGGACTGTGGCTTGGAGAGAAAAGAATAAAACAGATATATTTCTAAGAAATCAAAATAAAAGAGAGATTTTGAAAACCCATATATTGTCCTATTTTACCATACATTATAAACATTAATATAGATTAAATGTTTTATGTACAATTTAAATAAATTTTAATTTTGAAACTTGAAGCTAAGTGATAAAATTAGCCAAAAAATAAGAAATTGCTTTTCAAGGAATAAAAAAAATACCACAAATCAAAAGATGATGGTTTAACAATTTAAAGTAAATTATTTCTAGATGAAACATTGTATAGTGAAATTGGAACTGGTACAGTACATAGAAATATTTATAACATATAAAGAGGTAATAATAATTTAATATCAATCTTGATAAATCAATTAAACATATTGTAAGTAACTTAATAAAGTCACATTTAAAAATATATAAACAATGATCTTTTACCAATAGTTTTATTGACAAGTAATTTACATATGAGAGGATATAAAAATGGAATTTATTTTTCAAATCTATGTAGTTTAAATTTTTTTACAAAACAACCTTATCACCTTCAAAGCACTCTCCATTATACTTAATATATTTGTCAAATCTACAATTCCATTCTTGGAAAGGTTTTTTAAATTCATCTGTTTTGAATGGCTGACAGCACCTCCCTAGTTTTTTCTTCACCTCTTCTACTTCCTCAACTCATTGCCCTTTCATGTTCCTCGTCATTCATGGAAACGAAAATAAATCACACAGAGTCAGGTCAGATGAGTCAGGTTCCTGGGGCAAGAGATACGTTGTTTTTTGCCCCAAACCGGCACACTGAGATGACTGCGTGACCAGGTGCATTGGTGTGGTGGCAAAACCCATCGCCTGTGTGCCACAAAGCTGGCCTCTCGTGCTGCCCACGCTTTCGTTATCTTTTCAGAGCCTCCGATAGAAAGGTCTGACCTGGAACAAACTCCAAAAGCACAACGAGCTCCCATCCTCATTCGTTTGGTAGGTTGGCGGCAGTCCAGAATGCAGTCTGTTATTAATTGCAGGTCACCTTTGGGGAAAGGAGGAAACCACTCATACACTGAGTTTTCCCTCAGCTCTTGTCCTTGTACACTGTGGTCAACATCACAACAGTTCCTCCGGCATTTTTTCTTGAACAGCAAACACAACCTCGCAGCTGCATGTTGCTCTCTTAAATTGGCCTTAAGGAAAAACAAGGTTCGAGCAAAGTTGCTTTTCCAAAAAAATTTACTGTGGCCAGAAGAACTTCCTCGGGAGATGCCCTGGGCGCACTAACTCAGAGCGAGTTTCTGGATGCTCTCCTAGTGGGAAAAAACAGGTACCACGAACGCTCTGCTCGGCTTTCCATTGTGGAGGGGTACCCCTTATATTGTATAACTCAATAGTTCAATCATTTGATCATAGTAAAGAGAATTGTACCATCACTCACACATCAATTTTAGAGCATCCCTCCCCCAGGGTTACATCACCTTCAAGGTGAGTTATACAATCGCAATCCACTCTTGTTCTCCCTCCCCTCTCATGTCTTCGTAGTTATTGCAAATCCCCCTCCCTCCCTCCCTGTCATCCAGCCTCTACCCCTGCATTCCCTGTATCTCCTATTGTCATTATGTATCCACTCCTCTTGGGCTTCACAGCTGGGAGACCCAACAGAAAACAAAGAAAATCAAAATTGTGCTCGGGTGGTAGGATAAAAGCATAACAGAATGCAGACAAAAATACAAGTGATGCTTACGGAGGAAAAGACCACCAACAACCAGAAATCCAGGGAAGAAATTTCAGTCATGGAACCAGTAAGAGATACTTGCACCCAGAACAAATTCAGGGAGTGTCTAAAAGGTGGCCAATGGCCACGTATTGAGCTTGATCCAGCGTAATCAAGTTTATAGTGGTAAACAAATGATTCTTGGGAGACAACAAATAACTAGTACATTTTTTAAAGATTTATAATTGCTACTGATAAAATTGAAAGTTAAAAACATATTAATTTATAATTTCAATAACTGGCTTGTCAAATTAAAATACTAAGGCTGTAGTGATATAAATAGCCATATATTCTCAAATCAACATTATTTGGTAATATTAGTATAAGCGTTATTATACTGTAACCCAAACAACCTACTCTGAGTGTTTATCAGTTATTTATAGAGGTGTCTAAAGTCTATACATATAGAAGGTGTAATTATAATGCCACCAGCCAGAAACAACTTTTATATTTTTATCAGTTCAATTTCTAAGTGTTTTAGACTTAAATGGAAACCAGACACTAGTTAATTTGACCTTAGAGTCACAGTAGCTCTATGGTGAAGTGATAATGAGCAGTCAGCGTCTGAACCCAGCAGTTGCTCCTTGGGGGAAAAAATTAATCATTTGCCTCCACAAAGATTTATAACCTTAGAAACTCTGGGGACCGTTCTTTTCTGACTCTCGGTGGAGTAGTGGTTACCTGTTGAACTGAGATCTGCAAGGTCAGCAGTTCAAAACCACCAGCTGCTCCTTGGGAGAGAGGGCTTTCTACTCCTCTAAACAGTTACAGTTTCAGAAACTTACAAGGGCGTTCTACCCTGTCCTATGTGAGTTGGCATCAACTGGGTAGCAGTGGGTACGTTCACCAGGCATCAGATTTTACCAGACCAATATGTTTACCTTTGGTTACTGACTCCACTTCTTGGATGGACTGAGAACGCATCATGAAGAAGCAATCAGCTGTTTACTGCAGAGGGAGTAGTTTCTGAAAACCTTATTATGTATGCAGTGGAAACATTGCCAGGTACTGAGGGTATAATGAATAGAAGCAAAACATAGTCAGCTATAGTACCGGAGGGTGGGGCCCTCCGATTACTGTGTTTCATTGACTAGGCCAAGGCTCTTGACTGTGGGGATCATAACCAACTATGGACAGTTTTGAGAAGAATGGGAATTCTGGGACACTTCACTGCGTTCATGCAGTACCTGTGCGTGAATCCAGAGGTAGCTCTGCGAACAGAACGAGAATCCTGTGTGTTTTAAAGTCAAGAAAGATGTGAATCATGGCCCTATCCTTTCACCATGTTTATTTCCATCTGTATGCTGAGCAAATAATAAGAGAAGCTGGATTATATGAAGAAGAATGTGGCATACTAATAACCTGAAATACGCGGATAACACAACCTTATTGGCTGAAAGTGAGGACTTGATGGTTTTGCTGATGAAGATCAAGGATTGCAGCCTTCAGTGTGGATTACAACTTAATGTAAGGAAGCCCCAAATCTCCATCACTGGACCAATAGGTCACATCATGATAAAGGAAGAAATGGTTGACATTGTCAAGGATTTTGTCTTGCTTGGATCCACACTCACTGTTCGTGGAAGCGGCAGCGAAGAGCTCGAACGATACATTGCATTGGGTAAATCTGCTGCACATGCTGCCCGAGAGTGCTGCAAGACAAAGCTGTGTCTTTCAGGACCAAAGCGTACCTGACCGAAGCCAACGCATTTTCAATTACCCACATGCATGAGGAAGTTGGACATTAAATAAGGAAGAGAGAAGAATTAATGCTCTTAAATTATAGTGCTGGAGAAGAATATTGAAGTGCCACGGGCTTCCAAAAAAAACAAATAAAGCTTTTTTGGAAAGAAGTCCAGCCAGAATGCTCTTTAAAGACCAGGCTGGTGAGACTTGATCTCATGTACGTCGGCCACATTGTCAGGAGAGAACAGTCCCTGGAGGAAGACATCACGCTCAGTAGGGTAGGGTAGAAGGACAGTGAAAAAGAAGAAGGCTCTCAACAAGAGGAATCAACACTTGTCAATTCATGGACTGCCACCTATGGCTCAAGCAAAAGCACCATGTGAGGTTAGAATAGGCCTGGGAGGCTTTGTGTTCTGTTGTGTGGAGGCTCTCTATGGGGCTGAGCCCGGGCAATGGCACCTAGCAGTAATGATGAGTTCAGTTTGGGGGCTAAATTTGAAAAAAGATAACTAACGTAAATTTCTTTCTTCAGCAAGTGTATTTAATTTCTCACATGTCTTTCCTCGCCTTTTCTACTTCTCATCCCACTATGTTAGCGTTCTAGATCCCTCCTTCTCATTCCTGAAAATAGAATATAAGCTAATGGTTTCTGCTTCCCCTAGTATTTCATGATAAATTAGGTAAAAGTGTCATCATTAAAATGGCAAACTTTGAATGTTAATGTATTTTCTGATAGGTTTAATAACTCATTAATGAAATGCTTACAAAGATTATCTGAAAGGGTAATTTTATATGCATTTAACTGAAGACAAATTTGGTCAAATGTAAAAATCTTTATGAATACACTGCTCTTAGATCAACTAAACCTTTGGCCTTTGGTACATTCTATTGTTAAATTGGTTCATTCATCCGAGAAGAAATACACACTCTTCTGGTGAAAACATGATTGAAAAAATAAATGAACAAGGAGGAGATAATTAAATCAGCCAGGATGTCTTCTTAAATGAGGCATGGAAATTGTTGTAGGGAACTCATTCACTTGGAAACAGCACAGAAGATGCCTGCCCTTTCACGATGTTCAATCCTCACTGTCCCTTAAGGATGGCCCGCGTCTGCAACTATGCTTTCTTGCAGAGGGTAAGCAACATTATTCAGACCTCCGTTTTCAGGCCGGAGTCAGATTGCTTCTGTTCTAAGTACGATTCCATTACCTCCTAACAAGATCATCCATTAAAAAATTCTTACCTTCCCTAAACCCTCAATTTTCTAATCTTAAAAGCATTTTTTTAAAACAAAGCAAACCACATGATCTACATGTGACCTCTTCCCTGGGAGAGGGATAGCAGGGAAGCGGGGGAAGGGAGACTCCGGATAGGGCAAGATATGACAAAATAACGATGTATAAATTACCAAGGGCACATGAGGGAGGGGGGAGAGGGGAGGGAGGGGGAAAAAAGAGGACCTGATGCAAAGGGCTTAAGTGGAGAGCAAATGCTTTGAGAATGATTGGGGCAGGGAATGTATGGATGTGCTTTATACAATTGATGTATGTATATGTATGGATTGTGATTAGAGTTGTATGAGTCCCTAATAAAATGTAAAAAAAGAAAAGAGGAGGAAAAAAATGATTAGGGCAAAGACTGTACAGATGTGCTTTATACAATTGATGTATGTATATGTATGGACTGTGATAAGAGTTGTATGAGCCCCTAATAAATTGTTATAAAAAAAAGAAAGGAAAAAAAACAAAGGAAAAAAAACAAAGCAAACCTTTACTATGTGTGCTAGTCTGGGTACTTTAGAGAAACAAATCTACAGAAACAAATCTACAGAATCGCTATACATCTCTCATGTATAAGAGAGAGTTTTATGTAAAGGTTCAGTGAGCATCAAGAAAACATCCCCACCCAGTGCTGCCCAAGCCCACAAGTCCAACATTAACTCATTAACCCATATGTCCAACACCAATCCACAAAGTCCTCTTCCATCTCGCAAAGCAGAGGCAATTGCGTCAACTGCAGGAGGAAAGCCGAATCAGTGAGCCTGTAAGCATCTCAGCGCTGCCAGGGGTCTCCACACAGCTGCTCCAGCATCCAGGGCTGCATCAGGATAGGTCCATGTGACTTCTCTTTGGGGATGTCTTGCAGGAAGTCACTAATGCAAGCTGAAGCAGGGAACTTGCTAAGGCAGCTGCACCCTGGTCCGACCATCACAAAGCAAAATACCAAGAACTCAAAAGGCGAGGCTCACCAAGCCATTTATCCTTCCACCCTTTAATCAATCCCTTCAATAAATCCCACATGTGTTTATCAGCCAGGTTGGCACAATAAACTAACTCACTATCCATACGAAAATTAACAGATACATTGCAAGTAAATGTTTGTTAAGGATTAGCATTTTATATTGTAGTTTTTGTTTCCTTATTTAGTTTTGTTTTGTCTATTTATTTTATTTTTATAGTTTTACTGATTATCCCCACTAACCATAAGTGACCAGACCAAAATAATAAGATAAAACTTTATGAGAGATAATCTGTATAAGTATGTGAAGCTACTTGACAAGAGTTTATATAACTAGAATGTTCCAACTATGAAAATTCATTGCATATCAGATTGTATATTCATTAGAATTCCAATAAGTTTTAATAATAAAGATACTTCAAGAGAAGACATAGTATGCAATAGGATCCAGAAAGGAGAAACACTTCTCCCACTTCCAATTTTAAAATGATTTTCCTTGTCTTCGGGGTGACGACATTCTATGTTATTTTAAATGTGTACATTCAATATACATGCACATACAAAGCCAGAAGATATCATTTCAAAATATTTGCAGATTTTATTGGTTTTCCAATATCTAGTATGTGTTCTTATATCAAAGAAATTAGAATAAACAAATATAGAAAAGAAAATAGTTAATTTCACCACAAACAAAATTGATAGTTTGACACATGTCCCTCACTTAGGAAGTTTTGTTTATTGTTATGGTCCCTCTATGAAAATTTTTCTCAGGAGAAAAAAAACCCACTTTTATACCTATGCTGTCGTACTTCAGAGTTGATGTGGTGATGCTATTGAAAACTAATGATGTTACAGACATTCATGCGTGACCTTGGAGGAAGAATGGATGAAGTATTAACTACAGCCTCCTAAATAAAAGACACAAAAATTAGAACATTAATCCCTGCCCTGTATTTTCTTCCAATATGTGAACATAAAACTCTCCTTTATTTATTTATTTAAAACATATTTAACCCCATTTTCACTTTTTTTTACTGCTTTAGAGAAAACAGGCTTTTAGTGTTGGATGACCAATTTTGACTACAGTTTACCGATATTCCAAATGAACTCTTGATAGAATAAGAAAAATATGTTGCTGTTGTTATTGGGGGCCTGTTGAGTCAATTTCAACTTCCATGGACCTATGCACGGGAAACAGGAAAGTGGCCCTCTCCTCATCCACCCTCACAGTTGATTTATGTGTGAGCCTGTGACAGCCGTGGCATCAATCCAGCTCCCCCAGGGTCTTCCTTTTTGCTCTGCCCCACAATGTCACCAAGCATGATTTTCTTCTCCAGGGACTGGTCTTTCCTGATGCATGTCCAAAGTATGTAATATGAAGCCTCACCCCTTCCTTGTCTCTAAGGAGCACTCTGGTTCTACTTATTCCAAGAAGATTTGTTTCTGCTTTGACAATTCATAATATGGTCAGTATTCTTCTCCAGCACTATAGATTAACTCATGGACTCTTCTTCCTTATTCAGTGTCCAACTTTCACATGTATATGAGGTGATTGAAAATACCTTGACTTTGATCAGGTGCACTTTAGTCCCCACACACCCTTGCTTTTCAACTCTCTACAAAGGTCTTGTGAGTCAGATTTAGCCAATGCAACATGTCCTTTGACCTCTGAATGGTGCTTGCATGAGCATTGATTGTGGATCCAAGCAAGACAAAATCCTGGGCAACTTTAAGTATTTTTCCCTTTTCATGATGTTGCCTTTTATCATGTTGTTTAGTTGTAAAGCAGTGATTCTCAACCTTCCGAATGCCGCGACCCTTTAATACAATTCCTCATGTTGTAGTGACCCCCCAACCATAACATTATTTTCGATTCTACTTCATAACTGTAATTTTGCTACTGTTATGAATTGGGTGACCCCTTTAAAGGGTCATTCAACTCCCCAAGGGGTCAAGACCCACAGGTTGAGAACAGCTGTAAAGGCTTGGATTTTCTTTACATTGAGTTGTAATCCATACTAAAGACTGTGATCCTTGATCTTTATTAGCAAGTGCCTCAAGTCTTTCTCACTTTAAGCAAGGTAGCATTGTTTGCATATTTCAGGTTGTTCAGAAGCCTACCACCAATCCTGATGCCACAATCCTGATGCCAACATCTCCGATTATTTGCTCAGCATACAGATTGAATAAGGGTGGTGAAAGGATATACTGTTGGATTAACACCTTTCCAGATTTTAAAATATGCAGGATGCTCTTGTTCTGTTCATACAACACCAACCATGAGTGAGTGACCAGACAAGATCTAGAGGGACATTAGGAGCTCACTTTAGTAGAGGGTGTCAACCAAGTCATAACTCTTGTTTCCTTGGGAGTATCTTTAAAATTTCTGTACTTGACAATGTGATTTATGACACTATCTGTTTTTTTCCCTTCTCTTGCTGCCATTGAATCAATGCTGACTCATAGCGACCTCCTGTGGTTTTCCAAGACTGTAACTGTTTATGGGATTAGAATATCCAATCTTTTCCCCAGGTCCTGCTAATGGTCTGGAACTGCCTGATGGGTAACCCACTACACCAATGCTGGCTACTGTGTAGTTCTTCCACCAAAACCACAGCCATCGAGCTATGGCCTCATAGCAATTCTATAGGGCAGTCCTGTGAATTTCCAAGACTCTAAGTCTTAATGGGAATAAAACACCCAGTATTTTCTTTGCAGAGCTGGCTGATGGTTTTGAACTACTGATCTTGCAATTAGAAGGCCAATGAGTAATCACTGGGCTTCCACACATCACCCACAAAGCCACATTTCAATGTCCTGACTAAGCTTTGGTAGAAGCAAAAAGACCTGCTATGACTTTGGGGCATATTTAGCATCTACCTTTGCTATTTGGTTTGCTTTTACCTGATCTTCGAATTAGGGACTAAACAGCACACACAACATGTGAGATACTTTCCTTAAAATTTCATGCGTTTCTGTGGGATGATGTAGCAAATTGTAGAACCCAGGGGAAGTGCAGCAGTCTGCTTCAGGGAGGAGTAGGGGGAGATGAGAGCAGAATAGACTCTTTACAGAGTTAGACATTTGGGACATCTTTAATTTCCAATTCCTTTGTCTTTGTCTGGTATTAATTTATCTAAAAGAAATTATTATCACACTTGTTCTTTTTTAAAAAATCATTTTATTGGGGCTCATACAAATCTTATCACAATCCATACATATATCCACTATATCAAGTACATTTGTGCAATTCTTATCACAATACATACATCCATACATCATGTCAAGCACATTTGTACATTTGTTGCCATCATCATTCTCAAAACATTTGCCTCTACTTGAGCCCTTAATATCGGCTCCTCATTTTTCCCCCACCCTACCCCCTACCCCCTCCCTCATGACACCTTCATAATTCATAAATTATTATTATTTTGTCATGTTACACTGTCCGAAGTCTCCCCTCACCCACTTCTCTGTTGTCCACCCCCCATGGAGGCGGTTATACACAGATCCTTGTAATCAGTTCCTCCTTTCCACCCCACATTCCCTCTACCCTCCAGGCATTGCCACTCTCATCACTGGTCCTGAAGGGGTCATCTGTCCTGGATTCCATTGGTATTCCATTGGTACAGTTAGCAACTGGTGTTTCCACTTGCTATCTGTACCAATGTACACCCTCTGGTCTAGCCAGATTTGTAAGGTAGAATTGGGATCATAATAGTGGGGGGAGGGGGAATTTAAGAACTAGAGGAAAGTTATATGTTTCATCATTGCTACCCTGCACCCTGACTGGCTCATCTTCTCCCCACAACCCTTCAGTATGGGGGTGTCCAGTTGCCTACCAATGGGCTTTGAGTCTCCGCTCTGAACTCACTCTCATTTACAATGATATGATTTTTTGTTCTTTGATGCTTGATACCTGGTCCCTTCTACACCTCGTGATCACAAGCTGGTATGCTTCTTCCATGTGGGCTTTGATGCTTCCGAGCTAGATGGCCACTTGTTTATCTACAAGCCTTCAAGACCCCAAGTGCTATATATTTTGATAGCCGGGCACCATCAGCTTTCTTCACCACATTTGCTTATTCATCCACTTTGTGTTCAACAATTGTGTCGGGAAGGTGTGCATCATGGAATGCCAATTTAATATACTAATGTGTTCTTGCATTGAGTAAGTACTTGAGTGTAGATCCAATGTCCATCTGCTACCTTAATACTAAACCTATTTTCCCACCATCCTATATATTTACATATGTACATGCCTGTATTTAGATCTCTATACATACCCTTTGTCACCTAGTTCTTTCCTCTATTTCCTTTTACTTTCCTCTTGTTCCACTATCATGCTCAGTCTTCATTTGTGTTTCAGTAATTTCTCTCGGTTACATTGCCCTTTCTGGATCCCTACTAGGCCTCTCACACCCTCCTTGCCACTAATTTTGGATCACTTGTTGCTCTTCTGACCCTGGGTTGGTCAACACCACCTCCTTACCCCTGCATCCCCGTCTCCCATATCCCCTGGAACCATTGGTCCCATTGTTTCCTCCTCCAGACTATTCATCCAGCATATCATCTCTAGATAGACCCGCAGAGATAATAATATGCACCAAAATTCAAGGCATATCAAAACAGGTAACAAATTAGATCATAGCAATGACAACAAAAAAGAAAACCAATGACCCGTAAAAGAATGAATTAAATAAAAGAAAAAATTTTAAAAAGAAAGAAAAGCCTGTAACTAGATCAAGATCTGACTTTTGAACTCTAGGTGTGCCCGCCAGTCAGGTCCGATGGGGTGCAATGCTCTGGTCCCAGAGTCTGTCCTTTGTACTCCCTTGGGAGCTCCCTGCTCTGCTCCCACAGGTTCTCTGCTGTATGCCTTCAGTGGTTTCCCTAGGTGTCACGGGGTCAGTCCAGTCCAGTCTGGACACTGAGTCTCCAGTATTGTCCCCCTTAGGGCCTTGGGCCAGCGAGGGATGGCATGTCTCATAGTTGGATCAGCTATATGGTCCACTCTGTGTGTTGGCTGTTCAGACCGGGGATATCATCCTCCAGGCTGGTGTGCCAGGATGTGCTCCACTCTCTTCCTCTCCCTTCATTTGCTCCCATGTGCTCTGAGAATACATGCCGCTCTCCCCTAGCTGGAGCTTCAGTGCCGTCCTTTAAAGTAAATTCTTCTGAGGAGAGGGGCAGTTGTCCATGTAACTGGAAAGGAGGTCGAGCCCTCAAGCCTCTCCACTGACTTCCCAACTCCTTGCTGGCATGCTGCATTTGCATCCCGGACTACTGGCTGCAAGTTTGGCCCCTCTTTTCCTGTGGAGACACAAACAATACCCACTCCTTGGGTGGGTCAGTACCCTATTCCCCCACCATACATCTCTATCTTTATTTTTCCCTTTCCTTCCCCGACCCCAAATCCTTTTTAGTTGGCTACCATATGTACCCCCCAGATGTGGTCTGGCCCTGGACATCACCCCTAGAGGGTTTGTATACAGTAGCTTTTTTTCCTGTGCCCTTTTGCATTTTTCTTTTCTTTTTTATAAAGTTACCTCAGCGGATTCATATTGTACTGGTCCTTTTTGTGTTTGGCTTACTTTACTTTGCATAATTTCCTCCAGTTCTTCCCATGTGGCAATATGCTTTATGTGTTCATCACTGCTTTGTAGTGATGCATAGTACTCCATTTTATGTATGTACCACAGTGTTTTAATCCATTCGTCTGTTGCTGGAAATTTGGGTTGTTTCTATCTCCTGGCACTTGTGAACTGTGCCACAATGACCATTGGAGCACAGATGGCTGGCCTTGGTTTGTTTCTTGCCTCTTCTCGGTATAGGCCCATTAAGAGGATTGCTGGATCGTATGGTAACTCAATTTCTGTTTGTTTTAGAAATTGCCAAATCAATCCCCATAGTAGCTGTACATACCTACAGGTTCACCAAAAGTGGATGAGAGTTCCTATCTCACCACAGCCCCTCCAACACTTGTTACTTTCTGATTTTTGAATTGGGCTATCTTTGAGGGTGTTAGGAGGTATCTCATAGTTGTTTTGGTTTGCATTTCTCTTATGGCTAAAGATTGGGAACGTTTTCTCATATGTTTATTGGCCATTCGGATTTCAGACTCTGTGAAACTTCTGTTCAGGTCCTTTTCCCAACTCCTCAGTGGGCAATTAGTTTTTCTCTTATTATAAGCTTGCAAAGTATTGTACATTTTAATAATAAGGCCTTTGTCTGATGTCATTGCTAAAGATGTTTTCCCAGTCAGTGGACTCTCTTATTACTCTTTTGGTGAATTCTTTTGATGTACACAGCTGTCTTATTTTCAGTGTATCCCACTTGTCTATTTGTGGCTCCTCTGTATCTTTCCCTATTTCTGATAGCCTATGTATTCCTTGTGCCAAGGTTCCAGGTTTGTCCCAATTCCCTCATTAATGGCCCTAATTGTTTGGGTTTTATCTCAAGGTCTTTGATCCACCTTGAATTTATTCTTGTGAATGGAGTAAGGTTAGGCTCTCGCTTAATTTTTCTGCAGGTAGATAATCCATTTATTTTCAGCACCATTTATTGAAGATGGCATCTGCTTCCCATTTAATATTTTTGGGGCCTTATCAAAGATCAGTTGCCTGTATGCTAATGTATTTATTTCTGGGTCTTCAGCTCTTTTCCATTGGTCTGAATATCTGTTGTTATACAAGAACCACAATCTTTTGACTACTATGGCCATATAGTATGTGCTAAAGTCAGGTAGAGTAAGCCCTCACAATTTGTCCTTCTTGAGGAGTTCTCTGCTAATTCTGCACTTCTTCCCCCTCCATATGAAGTTGGTAATCAGTTTTTCCAATTCTTTGAAGAAGGATGCTGGTATTCATACTGGGATAGCATTCAATTTATATAGTGCCTTGAGCAGAACTGACATCTTTACTATATTGAGTTTGCCAAGTCATGAGCATGGGATATCCTTCCATTTGTAGAGGTCACTCTTGATTCCTTGTAGTAGTATTTTATAATTTTCCTCATGCAAATCTTTCAGGTTTTTTTAATTTAAGTATATTCCTTGGTATTTCAATTTGTGCTTGGCTATTGTAAAGTTTACTACCTTTTTAATCATGTCTTCCATGATCTTGTCTGATATGTAGAGCAGTCCAATAGACTTCTGTTTGTTGATTTTGTATCCTGCCACTCTGCCATATGTCTCTATTGCTTCCAACACTACATCTGTGGAGTTTAAGGGATCTTCAAAATATAGAATCATATCATCTGTGAATAATGATAATTTCACCTCTTCATTCTCCAGATGAATACCATTAATATCTTTCCTTTTTCTTATGTTGTTACCTAGGACTTCCAGTACCATGTTAAATAGGAGTGGGGGCAAGGTGCATCCTTGTCTGGTCCCCTTTTTCACTGGAATTGTTTTTGTCTTTTTTCCGTTAACTACCGCATTGGCTATTGGTTTTTCATATGTGGCTTGAATAATATTGAGGAATTTTCCTTCTATTCCTATCTTCTTGAGTGTATTAAACAAGAATGCGTGTTGGATGTTGTCAAATGCTTTTTCTGCATCTATTGATATTATCATGTCCTTCTTATCATTTTTCCTGCCAATGTGGCGAATAATGCTGATGGTATTTTGTATATTGAACCATCTCTGCATCCCTGGTATGAATCCCACTTGGTCACAGTGAATTATTTTTCTTAATATGCTTTTGCATTGTATTGGCCAGTATTTAGTTAAGGATTTTTACATCAATGTTCATTAGGGATATTGGTCTGTAGTTCTCGATTCTTGTGGTATTTTTGCCCGCTTTAGGTATCAGAGTTATACTAGCTTTATAGAAAGAGATTGGGAGTTTTCCATCTTTATCTATGTTCTGGAAGAGTTTTTGTAGAATTGGTGTCAGTTCTTCCCTGAATGCTTGGTAGCTTTCTCCTGTGGGGCCATCTGGCCCAGGGGATTGCTTTGTTGATAATCCCTTGATTACTTTGCCTATTTCTTTCATTGCTATGAGTCTGTTGTGGTTCTTGACATCCATCTGGGATAGTCTAGGGGGAGGGATTGTGTTTCCAAATTTTGTCCGTGTCTTCCAAATTTTTTAATTTGTTAGAGTATAGACCTTCAGAGTGCTGTGTAATTATCTTTTTGATTTCATTAGGGTCCATTGTAATGTCCCCTGTTTCATCCCTCATCCTTGCAAATGTCGTTTGTTCCTTCCTTTCTTAGGTCAGGTTTGCCAGAGGTCTATCAATTCTGTTAATTCTTTCAAAGGACCAACTTTTAGCTGCATTAATTTTTTCCATAGTTTTCTTGTTTTCCCTCTCCTGTATCTCTGCTCTGAGTTTATTATATCTATCCTCTTGCTATTAGTAGGGTTGTTCTGTCGACTCTGCTCTAATTGGTGTAAGTTTTGTGCCTCCATATCATCCACGAGTCTCTCTTCTTTTTTAATGTGTGCATTTATTGCTATCAGCCTTTCTCTGATAAATGGCTTTGCTGTATCCCACAAGTTTTGGTACGTCATATTTTCGTTCCCATTGGTTTCTAAAAACTTCCTGATTTCATCTCTGATCTGGGTCAAAACCCGCTCCTTTTGCAATATAAGATTGTTCAACCTCCAATTGTTTGCCCTTGTTTTCTTCACCATCCTTCTGTTAATTTCCAGCCTATGGCACAGTGATCAGAGAGCGATGTCTGTATAATCTCCATGTGCTTGAATTTTCTCAGGTTCTCTTGAGTCCCAGCATGTATCACACGTTTTCTTAATAATTTCATAAAATCTGAGAGCACTCTTATTATTTTTTCAATATATTTTTAGCATTTAAATTACTCACCATAACTGTCTGAGCCTTGTCTACTACATGATTATACTCTCCTCTTTTTACCAGACTATTTATAAGATTTAAAAAATAATATTCATATATGTGTTATTTAATTCCATTTTCCTCATTTAGTTGTATTTCATTTTAACACGGTTCTAGTTTTTATATACACTATTACCATATTTATCAATTTGATAGCTGTGAGCTTTTTAATATTTTTTATCTTTTTTTTTACCATGTTTACACTCATCTTTTCTTCTGATGAAACTAGTATCTATTTTTGGAACACAAATATCTGTAATAGGTCATATCTATATCACTAACATAGCATTAAGTTGGTAAGAAATATTACATTTACTGCCTTTAGGAATTCTTTGACTCAGTGAGATAGAAAACTAACTCAAAAGCCATTTTAATGTAGTTAAATGTTATTATTTTTAAACAGTCATTTTTCGTCTTCCTTTTGGACTCACTTCACAAGGAGCTTTCCCTACTCCAGACTTGAAGTAAGGCCTGCACTGTGAGGGTTTGAATCTGTCCTGTAAAGTCACCTCCAGCCCCGAAGCTCTTTAATTGGAAAGTATAGATGTATTTTGTTATTTAGTGTCAGAGGTGCTTATTTTCATCTACTCACTTAATTTTGCTAATTATTACAATTTAACACTTACATAAAATTCCAACTCCATAAATAATTGCCTTAAATTATAGCCATTGGAATGGATTAAAGGCGTCTTAGTCTTATTTCATATTTCTTTGACTCTGGATAACGTGACCTGTTCTGTTGATCTCCGCTGGCCTTTGTGTTCTAAACTCTCAAAGGCTGAATTTATGTGTAGCTGCTTAATCCCCTAACCGCATTGCCCAAATTCAATTTCTTTCTTTCTTTCTCTCTTTCTTTCTTTCTTTTTCTGTGTTCTGATAGTTGCATAATCTATCATACATCATGTTATTTACTCACCAACTAGGCTTACTCTGAAATGACTATTGAGCAAGTTCCTTCTTTGTCTTTTCATTTGATAAATCCCACATCTACTGATCGCCTTCAGGTCTCCTGTCTGGTAAATTCACTCCTTTGTTCAGTTGATTTATTCCTATTTTTTCAGTTCTACCATGACTGAACAATCTAAGTGTCTTCCTTTAATCTTTATTAATGGGACCTGAATTCTACCAAGTATTTTTTCGCTCTCCCTATTTTAGTCTTTTATTACAACATTGGTCTGTTACTTTGGTATTGCTGACCTGATTGTTCATTGGTGCAGCAGACTGACCCCATCCTTCAATTGAGGGAGCACTTTGCACACCTCTGTGGTTTCATCCACGTGGATAGTGCTTCACTAGGTAAACTCTCCTGGAGTCCTCCTCACGGGATGGAAGCAACTTTGCAGTAATTGGTGAATATAGAAGTACTCAGCCGGCCTGAGCCCTTTTCTACTTGCCTTTACCTTTTTTTGGGAAGAAGGAGGATTTCTCTTCCTTTCTTTCAGGAAAACAGGAGCTGCATTGTCTCCCAGAAGATCTGTTTTAGAGTCTACTTTTGTAATCTTAAATCAACTGAGATATCTACTATTTTTTGTCAGCTTTAATTCACAGTTATTACAGATAAGGTATTCATGAAGCATTTTTATTTATTTTTCTACATTATTCTCATTTTCTCCCCTTTTATTGTATTATTTCTATATTATATGTATAATACAATATGTATAATACATGTATTATGTACCAATATGTATAATATGTATAATACATGCATTCATTTATTTTTTGCTTTTCTATTTCAGCTTTAGAACAAAATCTTATAAGTTAAGAATATTGAATATTCATTGGCATTCATTTTCTTTTCATTTCAAGTTTTTTAAATGGTTAAAATATTCCTTTGTTTTATTAGAAGGGTTTGTGTCAACAATAATAACTATATTGTTGGAGTTCACACTACTGGTTATTGCACTAAAAAGTTGCCTCCATATAACATTTTATATACCCTTGAGAATTTTGTTTGTGCCACCCGAATAATTTTGAACATTAAAAGGTATTTGCCTTCACTTTAAAATAAATCACTCCAAAATCTTTGTGGCATAAATCGTCAAACTGTCATTTTTTTTATTAATACCTCTGTCAGTCAACAGTCAACTTATCTAGTTGATCGGGCAGCTCTATGATTGGGTGACAATAACATTCACATTTAAGTGTTAATTCAAGACCAGCAGCTCTAGCCTGGGCTTGGCTGGAATATATATGACGCTGCCCTTCTCCTAGGATTAGGGAGGTTGGTATGTCTTTTTCACAGTCATTTCAGAAATGGAAGTGCAAGTTTGTGCAGTCACACAATCATTTTTAAATGATTTGGTTACATCACACAAGCAGTATTCCTGTCAAAAGAAACATATGTGGTCTATTCAAATTCAAGGGCTGGAGAAATACATATCAATGTTTTGTTTTAGAAACTGCAGGTCACATGGCTAAGAATATAGAAAGCAGAGCAGAAGAAACATCGAGCTCATTGTGATACCTAACACAGTGCTGTAACAAAGACCCATGCCGCCTGGTTTTATTTTCCCTGCCATGTTTTTTCTTCCTTATACCTTGCCAGTTTCCTGAATCTTTCAATGGTTCCATTTTTCTTCTTCAGTCTTTGGGATTTTCTATGTATAGGAACATTTGACCTGAAAATAGAGAGTGTTTTCTTTGCCAATCTGGATGTCTTGATTTTCCCTTTCTTGCTTTATAGCTCTGGCTAACACTTCCAGCAATATATTGAATATGAATGGTGACAAAGGACACCCCTGTGTGCTTTCATTGCAAGGGTAATGCTTAGTGTTGAATATATATATATATATATATATATATATATATATATATATATATATCCTTTATTATATTGAAAAAGTTACTATTTATTTCTATTTATTGAACAATTTTATAAGGAATGGGTGTTGGATTTTGTCAAATGAATATTCAGCATCAATTGTTATACCTATGTAGTTCTTTTCCTTTTTTATTATTTAGGATGTATTACACTGATTTTTTTTAATATTGAACCATCCTTGTACATCTGATATGAAGCCCTCTTGTTCCTGATATGTTACTTTTTGATATATGGTTGATATCTATCAGTGGAGATTTTGGTGATAAATATTTTATTTTAATGAAGGATATTGACCTTTTACATTTATTTTCCAGTGATGCCTGGGTTTAGTATCAGTTATACTGACTTCATGAAATGAATGAGTTTTCCATTTTTTTCTATCCTCTGAAGGAGTGTGAGTAGCATCAGGGACAGCTCTCTTTGAAAGCTTTGTAGAATTAGCCAGTATAGCTGTATGGGCTTTGATTTTTTTTATAGGAAATGGTTATTGATCAATTTCTTCTTTTTAATGAGTTTTCTATTTTATTACACATTAGTTTAGGCAAGGAGTGTGCTGCTAGAAATTTCTTATACATTTCTTATAAATTCTTATACATTTTTAATAAATTTCTTATATATTTGTGGGAGTAGTTCTTCATACTATTCAATTATCATCTTTTTATTTCAATTAGCTCTGTTGTAATGCTTCTCATTTTATTTCTATTCATGCTATTTGCATTTTATTTTCCTTTGTCAGTGGTTTGTCAATTTCAAAAATTCTTTCAGAGAATCAACTTCTGGTTTTGTTCATTATTTTTTTACTTTGTATCTAATTCTTTTCTGCTCTAATCTTTACTATTTTATTTCCAGTCGTTGTAGGCTTATTTTCTCTGCTCTAGTTCTAATTGTTGGAGATGTTCAGTTAAGAAGTTGGTGTGGGGTTTTTTATTCTTTATTGATATGACTATTTATTGTTATAATTTGTCCTTTGAGTGTTGCTTTTGCTGTTTCCCAGAGGTTTCATAATGTATTAATTTTTGTTTGAACCAAAAAATATTTTGGTTCCTTTTTAAAAGGTTCTTCTATTAACTAGCAGTTTTTAAACAGAATAGTTTTCATCCTACATATATTTTGGTTTTTACTTCATTTTGCTATTGCTAAACTCTAATTGTATAGCACTGTGCTCTTAGAAGATGCTGGGTAACATATTGATGTTTTTGGAATTTATTTAAGTGTGGTTTGTGGCATAATTTGTCTATTCAGCAAAAAAATGGATATTGTGCTCTTGTTGGAGATTATTAAATCCTACTGATTTTCCTCTTATTTTAATTAGGTTTGTTAATCTTCTTTGAAGTTACCCTATAATTTGTCTAGTAATTTTCCAAGTATAAAACTATCTGTTCTCTTATGAAATATACTTGACTATTTTTACGTTTGAAAACTTTGGAACTACACGATTTCCTCTAGTTTGTAATTTTCTTTGTTTCACACTGTTATCTTTGCTTCTCTGTTTTCCATCCTATAGCTTTTTTTAAAAAAAACTTTGGATCTTCTTTGTTATTTAATCCACATCTCTATCCTCTTGTCTGAAGTTTAAATTTGTTACTCTAAAGGGTATGAGCAGCATGTCTCAGCCTAGTCCTGAGCTGCATCAGTTTGTGAAAATATTTAATGGAGATTCTATCAATTCCAGGACTCTTGTTTTCTCACAATGACTTTAGTGCAGCTTGGACCTCTTATTTAAATACTATTTTTTCTTTCTTTTTTTAAATTAAATACTTTTATTGGGGGCTCCTACATCTCTTATCACAAGCCATGCATTCATCCAGTGTGTCCAGCACATTTGCACATGTGCTGCCATCATTTTCAATGCATTCTCTTTCCAATTGAGCCCCTGATATCAGCACCCCATTTCTCCCCCACCATGCCCCCAAAGCCTCCCCTATGAACCCTGACAAGTCAAGATTATTGTGTTCAGATCTTACATCATTCTCCATTTTCCCCCATCCATTTTTCCATTGTTAACTCCCTGGGAAGGGTTTATTGGTTGATCCTTGTGATCAGTTCACCTTTTCCCCCCACTTTCCCCTAATCATCCTGGTATCTCCACTCTCCTTGTTGGCTCTGAGGGGTTTATCCATCTCACCTATAGCAGTGTGTATGTTCTGATCTAATCTGATTTATGAGGTAGAATTGAGGTCATGATAGTGGGGGGAAGGAAGCACCAGAGAACTAGAGGAAATTTGTGTGTTTTATCAATGCTATACTGCACCCTGACTGGCTCATCTCTTCCTTGTGACCCCCCTGTGAGGGCATGTCCAATTGCCTATAGATGAGCATTGGATCTCCACGCCATGCCCCCCTCTCCCCTATTCACATTGGTTATGGTTTTATTCTGGGTCTTAGATGCCTGATACCTGATCCCATCAATACTTCTTGATCACACAGGCTGGTGTGTTTCTTTCATGTGGACTTTGTTGCTTCTCAGCTAGATGGTCTCTTGTTATCTATCTTTTGATAGCTGGGCACCATCAGCTTTCTTCACCACATTTGCTTATGCACCCATTTTGTCTTCAGTGATCATGTTGGGAAGGTATCACAGAATGCCAGATTGTTAGAACAAAGCATTTCTTGTGTTGAGGGAGTATTTGAGTTGAGAGCCAATGTCCATCTTGATTCTTAATCATATACTACCTTTTAAAATGGTTAAATGTTGGCAAATTATATTTGGTTCACTGACTTATTTCTTTGATCTTCTTATTTTCTTTTTAGGCTTACTACATAATTCCATATTTCTCATAGAATCTTAGCATGTGCTTTCAGTACTGTATCAGTTTGTCACAGAATATCTTAATCTCACTCCACATTATGAATATAAAATAGAAATATCTCTAAAACCCAGACTGTGTTATATAGGGATCTAAAATAAAACATGCATAATATATAGATTATAAAATATGTAACTAAACACAAAATTAGACCTGAATTGTACTATTTTCTTTTTCCCTTCCAAATCAGAGAAATATAAATAATATAATAGACTAATAATGTAGTTCTCTCTCTTTCTGCATTGCTCTCTGCTCTTGAAAGAAGTATATTATGTAGCTCTACATGTATATATTAGAAATTCTAAGTTAATCATTTCTTCTCATAAAGTAACATATTTTGATAATTTTCCTATTTTAGAAAATGAAATATATCTATAATGCTTCTATGTAGAGACAAGCAGAAGATATACTTTTGACTTGCATATGCATAGAAGATGGGAGGAAAATCATGTACATATTCAATGTGCACCCTTACACAGACACTCATGGACCCTCACCAAAATCAAACCCACTGCCCTCTGGTCAATTAGGACGCATTATTAGCATATGTAGATTCTGAGGCTGTAAGTCTTTATGAGAGCTCATATCCCCCACTTCATCTCAAGGAGTGGTGGTTAGGTTTGAATCTTTAACTTGGTGGCTAGCAATCTACTGCTTACCCTGCTTTTTGGAAGGCACTCTATTTTGGAAAACACACTTTATTTAAATGTGACTATCCAAACATGATTATTTTAAATCAAAGACATTTTTTTCTTGTTTTCCAATTTGGACAGGCTTGCAACATTTTTACTACAAACACCTCCCAAGTGGTGATACAAATGCAAATGACAAAACTATACTGACACTAGAATTATAAAGTTACCTGTATAACAATATTTCAGGGTTACAGCCCAAACTCTTGGATGTTTGCCCCAGTTCCATATTACTGAATATTATATGGAAGCATCATTGTATGAGGATGAATGTGTTATACTTTTCAAGTATTTGTCTCCAGGAAATCTGTAACATAAGCAGGGTAGGAAATTAGAAAAAGCATGCAGTTCATTCAGAGTAGACTCAGAAGAAGTTGGATTGGGACCAATTGTAGGCAATTTTAACAGCACTCTTGATGCCTCAAGGAGCCCCAGGGCTGCTTACCATTGGGTCAGCAGTGTAAAACAAGCCGCTGCTCCCCAGGAAAAGCATGAGGCTCTCTGGTTCTATAAAGGGCTACAGTGAGGAACCCACAGGGTCACTATGAATTAGAATTGACTCAATGGCAATGAGTTGGGCTTTGACTTTATCAGTGACACACATATATCATTAAAAAGAAAACCCTTACATTATAAAATAAGCTAAATGCGTACACTGTGGTTTTGATGAGTTTCTAATTTCCCAAGTTTCTATTCAAACCTTCATTTCAGATTTTAAATTAAAGGCTAGTGATAATATTAACACGGCCAGTTTTGCCATGCAATAAATCACCCAAGAAAGGCAGTGCCGATAGCACAAGTCTTGCCAGATTACTGATTTTATTTATTTGTTACTTATTACTGATTTAATGTATTTATTACTGATTTTATTTGTTTACTTTTGATCATTATTCAGGATAGGCATATCCTGTGAATTTTCTCACACCCCCTATTTGGGTTAATGCCCAGTTCTCAAGAAAAACTCCCATCTTATCTAATTTATACTTATTATTAACCCACTAACTAATAAAATAAGGCTTTAATATCTTCTTGAATAATCACTAAAATATTGGTATGACATTTCAGATGTTTTACATTTAGGCCCTGTATCTCCATTTTTTCATTTAAAATTTTAAGGTTCATTCCTCGGATTTTATCACTAAAATGACTGTTTCTCTTAATGAGAAGGTTTAGCTCTTCCTTCAATTCAGTGCAATTGGTACTATGCATAGAGATGTTTTTAGAATATTCCAGAATTTATTTAGTCATATAAGAGATGCATAATTATCACCATTTTGATGGTAAGTCGCTATTTTCACAGTCTTTTCACACACACTATTAAACCTAGATGCTTCACGCCTACCTGACTGCCTTTTGCTTCATTACTGGTTGCTGACAGTAGCTTAGTTAATGGAGCTCAGACTGGAGTTAAAGATCAGAAACTGAAAGCACATCAGCAGTTCTATTAGGACAATTTTTGGTAATCAAGAGAAAGCACCAACTACAGACATAAAATATAATTTTGGATTTCCAATTAAGTAAAAATATCATCTGACCTCATCATATGAAAACATTTTGCATATTATTGAGGCTATTTAATGCAATCTGATCTTTCTTAAATTATTGGAAGGATTAGAACTTTTTTTTAAAAAAGCATATATGTGCTGCCTAACTATTTAGGCACTTTTATATATTATGTTGCACAATATATCAAAAGTTATTTCTTGCCTAAGTATGGTATCAATAGACATAGTATACATATAAATAAATTAAAACTATGGCCTAAAACAATGCCAGAGTGAATTTTTTGAAGTTAAGCTCTGTTTAGAGCATTTCTGTTTGGTTCACTATCATTATGATATATATAAATTGCACTATACGGGGGCTCAAATTTGCGGGTCGTTTCCACCATCCTTTGATTAGATTTTCATCAACTGTTTGAAGTCCTTCATGTAAGTACCATTGCAATCTTCTGCTCTAGTACTTTATTCTTCTAAATTTTTATACACCAGTACTTCAATTGCCCAATGTTGTTTCAAAATTGTATATCAAAATATGATAAAATGCATTAATACTTTAATTTAACAACTTTAAATATCATAGTCTCTGTTTCTGGTGATAGTCTTCTTTCAGAATAGGAAAATGATAAGAATATGACCAGGCATCTTTTATTCACTACTGTTAAAATATGCTATTGCAATAATAAAATAACAATTTTCTGCTTCTTATATTAATTCTCTAGAGAAGACTTTTACTTAGTAGAAAATCTCAGTTCATCATTTACTGTAAGATTTAAAGTGAAATCTATAAAGAGAAACTATATTTCATAGATAACTATACCATAGGAAAAGCAATAATTTATGTGTCTTGCCTGTTACTGGACACCAAGTGATAGTTATGTGACTTAAAAAGGAAAAAAAAAAAACCGCGACACAATTGAAAAAAAATTAAATCATGTACAAGTTAAATAAGCCCTACATCACTACTCCGAGGTCCTGGATAAAATAGGAAAAAGTATTGAACAAATATAAAAATCATAAAAAAGAACAATCTTACTGATATGTTAAAGGTGGAAGGAATGTCCAAACTATGACCCCTAGACACTTTTCATGCCTGGGAATAAATTTACCACAACTAAATAATAGTCCTATAATGTTAACAATAAGACCCAGAGAGTATGCACTCAGTAGAACAATCAACAATAAAAATTAAATTAAATAAATGAAGTACCGCTAATTATATAACTGTAATATTTGTAAATTTTATTCCATGTTAAGTGCTTATTTACTTATTTAAATGTACAAAATACATTGAGGCAGATGATATATGCCCAGAAACATATTTCTGTTTAGCTTGTTTATTCTTAATTTCTAGGAACATTATGTTCAAGAAAAGTTTGTGTCAAATTCCTGACATTTGTTTTGGTGTTTTCTGTTTTTTAAATGACTAATTTTTTTAAGTATTTTTGAGAACAACTTAAATGGCTACAAAGCGTGTGTGGACCTTAACAGAAGGAATCCACAGGAGCCAAATGGACTCTGAGAGAAGGCGGAGAAGCTCAATATCCTTAACCAAGCAAACAAGGATTGACTGTGAACCAGACCATTAATCATGCTTACGTAAGTATAGGCTAAAGCTGAAAACCACTAAACCAAAACCAAGAGAGACAAAATACAATCTTGATTTTATACCACCTGAAGTTATAGATATCTTAAGAACAGATTTCATTCAATGAATACTAATGATTGAAGACTAGTTGGGTTGTGGGGTTATATCAAGAACATCATAGATGATGAAAGATTAAGGTCATTTAAAAACCAGAAAACACCAAAACAAATGTCAGGAATTTGACACAAACTTTTTTTGAACATAATGTTCCTAGAAATTATGAGTAAACAAGCTAAACAGAAAATTCAAAATTTCAAATGCAGGTTAAGTAATCTGAGTAAATTATTAAATAAAAATATGCAAAGACCTGGATTTAGAAATCCAAAAGGGACTTAGAAAGAACTTATGAAAAAACTCAAGACTCAAACTGAAATATTGGCAGACTCTGGGCGCAGGGGTTGTGGTTATACATTTGGGCTAGAATTCACATGAGCAATAGTTTGAAACCACCAGCAGCTCCACTGGAGAAAGACTAACTATTCCTGTAAATAGTTATTGCTTCAGGAATCCACAGGGGGACGCCGTGAGTCAGCATGAGTCGCTCAATGACAGCGAGTTATGAACAAAATACCGAATGACCTAGGACCCATCAAATGAGGACAGAAGGAATGCACAGAGATATTGAACCCAAAGTGACTGATGTTCAAACATTTCAAGAAGTAGTATATGATCCCTAAGTGATGATGATTTTGAAGGACAAAGTCTAATCTTCACTGAAAGTGTTGCTAAAAAATAGTATTTGAGGAATTGACAGAATAGCAATTGAAAGATTTCAATAAACTGTTGCACTATTGGAAGCACTCATTCATCTATGTCAAGAAATTTGTAAAATAGCTACCTGGGCAAGCTACTGTACCAGATCAACATTTGTGCCCATTTCAAAGAAAGGTGAATAAACACAATGTGAAACCTATTCAATAATATCATTAATATTATAAACAGGTAAAATTCTGTTAAAGAAAATTCACAGTAGTTTGGTAGGGAGTTGCCAGTGATTCTAACTAGATTCAGTAGAGGACATGGAAGGAGAGACATCATTGCCTATGCATATGCCAGATGGATCTTGGCTGATAGGAGCAGTGAATAAATCAAAGGAGACATTGCATTGGGCAAACTGCTTTCAAAGACATCTTTAGGAATTTCAAAAGCAATGATGTCAACCAACCCAAGCCATGGAATTTTCAAGCATTTGATCTCCATGTGAAACCTGGACAGTATGTAAGGAAGACCAGAGAAGAATTCATACTTATGTATTCTAGTGTAGAGAAAATTAATGATTATACTACAGCTATCAAAAGAGCAATCACAATGTGTATGTGTCGGGGGGTGGGGTGGGGCGATGCAGCTAGACTACTCTTTGGAGGCAAGAATGGACAGAGGCTCTCTCTCGTACATCAGATATGCTTTTTGGAAGAACCAGTTCCTAAGAAGGGCATCATGCTTGGCAAAATAGAAGATCAGCACATAATTTGAAGGCCATCTGTGAGATGGATTAACACAATGATTGTAATAGTGTTCTCAAACATAACAACAATTTTGAGGATGGTGCAACACCAGAAACAATCCTATGCTGTTGTACATGGAGTTTCTGCATCACACTCAATGGATCAGAACAGCAAAGACATCTTTGAAATAGACAAATTTGTATCAGTCTTCAGTTGCCCTGCCCAGAGTCCGACCGGACCTGTGGGGTGATAGTCATAAAAGTCAACGTACAGACCTGGAACTATGTTGTTTGGAACTAGGATGTTGCTTGTTGGTTGGTGTTTAGTCTTTGTTGTTTTGTTTTGTCTATCTAAATAAGATAGTCATGAGAAGCAAGCCCAAGGGAAAGCAACAGGACCGAAGGTTCCAGGGGGTACTTGGGGAGTGGGGGAGGCAGCGGGTAGAAATGAGCAAACAATGTCATGGACAGGGGAATAAAATAATTAGGGATCTAAAATTGAAGGCGAGCAGGGTATAGAGTTCCTGGTGGTGTTGGAACCTCCGTAATCTAGCCAAGAGGAATTACTGAGAGGCAAATGAGGGGTGAGTGTGATAGTGGGGCAGGAGGAAGGTAAAAGGAAATAAAGGAAAGAACCAGGATGCAAAACCATTTATAGAACTATAAACATAGATGTGTACCTATGTAACTATCCTAATACATAAAAATAGGGGTATTGGAAAATGTGCATTTATTTGTATGGTAAGACACTGAGGTGGTGGATGGACTCTGGGGCTCTACTCAGGTACTCTCTCAGCACAAGAACACTTTGTTCTAATAATGCAGCACTAGGGCACACCTCCCTGACATGATCACTCGATTACTGAAGACACACTGTGTGCATAAGCAAATGTGGTGAGAAAAGCAAATGGTGCCCAGCTATTTAAAAAAAAAAATAGTGTTTGGGGTCTTAAGAGCTTGAAGCCAAACAAGCAGCCATCTCACATGGAATCAACAAAGCCCACATGGAAGAAACACACCAGCCTGGTGATCAGAGGTGTCTATGGGAATAGGCATCAGATATTTAAAAATAATCTCATTGAGGTGATGGAGAGGGGTCAACGTAGAGACCCAGTGGCCACCCGTAGATTATTGGGCATTCCCGTGTGGAGGGGCTGCACCGAAGAGAATATATATCCAAGGGGCAGTTTAACACCAATGAAACACACAGCACTCCTCTAGTTCTTAAATCCTTCCTCCCCCCACTATTATGAGCTCAGTCCTACCTCGCAAAGCCCTCTAGACCTGTGTACAGATAGCGGCACTGATGAGAGATAAAATGATTTATTACATTAAAATACCCTCAACTGCTCATATCAATCAACATAAAAATGGTGCTTTTTCAAAATGTGTTGTGATGAACATCATTTTTTTGGACTTGGGTATGAGTGTTCTAATTCAAAGAAATAATGCTTTCACATTATGAAGACTGAACTGTTGAGTACCTGAAAGCGGTTTACTGGTTATTTGTTATTCTGTAAATGTTTTTTTCTTAATGTTCTTCTTAGACATAACCATTCCTCAGAACGATGCACAACACACAAGAGAATTTCACCAATCAAAATCTCTCCTGGTATAGAGATGGTTCACTGTTTGTTCTCAAAGCAGCATCCTCTTAGAATGTCGGATTACACAACGGTTAAACCAAAAACGAAAGTTTTTAAACTCGGTACATTGGAAGTCTCAGTAATTAGTGGAATAAAATGTTCTAGTCATAATTTCCCTCTAGAAAACTGAAAAATGTGAATTTCTCAGAAATAAGACATCAATTGTGCTTTCAGTAATCAAATTTACAGCAAGCACTTAAATGTTTAAGACTGTGTAAGCATTTAACTTAAGGCAAAGCTCAGTCTACTGAAGCTCTACTAATGTCATTTTCTTCCATAATGCATGAAATAATTCAAATTTATAAACTAATACTTACTGTTTATTTGTTAATAAACTCAAACATAATCCAGAAATCATATCATTTTAATGAAACCATATGTGTTAATGATCTTAAAAAATATTTTTATACTTTAATAAATATCATCTGTGTCTATCTAAAATTTAAAAGACTAATTAATGGCATACTTAAATATTAATTGTTCAGCTAACATAAGACTTCTCATTCTGGTACTGGAAATAGGAGTTTCTCATATGTATTATTAGATAGTGATTTCAAAATTTTCCCGCTTCTAGTATTCATTACAATTTTAGGAATGTTTCCTCTATAAAAGATGAACTAAAGTTGTGTAAAACTAAGTATGGGAAATGACCTTTTGGAAACAAATTGTGCATATTTAAATAAATGCCGGAAATTTTCTAAAATGTTTGTAAGAGTATCCCTGAAAAGCATTAGAAGAAACCTCTCTTAAAGTAATTCTATGATTTTCCATGATATTTAGTTTGTGTTACTTTTATAATACTATGAAATTATAGATTTTTTCACAGTTAGAATGAGTGACTCTTTTACAATTCCTGCAGCATCATAAATATTCATACTTAAGAAAGAGCATTACATATTGCTGGCAATAAAAACTTAGTGTCTTCATTGACCTAACTTCTGTGGAACAGTGTACAATGCTGTTATTTTACTCTACCAGGAACTTTGCCCCAGAAGATAAAGTGACAGGAGCTTTGTTTTGGCAACTTCATGAAAAGCTACTCATTGAATAAGAGACGACTTAACTAATGCTGCAGGGGAACTATCCCTTTCCTTATAAGCAATGGGTGTGCAAGTGCGCTTATCAAAACACACTTCTACAGCGCCTTTCATTAGTGCACGCATCTGATCCTCTCTCAACAAAAGGCCTCCCCTACCAGACTACAAAACCTTATGTATAGTATAATATATGACTCTCTGTAGGTATAGGTATGGATATATAGATTTCTATACACACACACACACACACACACATCTCCTGCCATTGGTCTTCTTATTCTAAGAAAATACTAAGAACGGTTGCCTTTCTTACTGGAGAAGGAAATCAGCCGTACTTTCTGTGATCAAAGAGATTCTCTGATCCTAGACTCTGAAAAACTGGTGGAAAGGCAGTGCCAAGTACTTAAAAAAGAAAGTAAGAAACCCTCTTAGCAAGATCACATGTATTTACCACAAGTTTTCTATAACATAAGAGAGCATTAGCATCTCTGTTTGTTATACTCAGCAGCCTGCCATATGGTAAACATGCATTAGAAGACAATTAAGGGCGAAAAGGGATTGCTTTTCTCACAGAACACAATTACACAGTGTGAAAGCATTCAGGGGGTGTTTATGAACTCAGTGGATGCTGAACATAAGCTATTTCTTCACAAGACATAAGGAATTTTTGCAAGAAAATATAACCAGTGTTTTAGTTCTTTTTGAGAGGCCCAATTAGAATGTCTTTTAAAGAAAAATAATCTGTTATATAATTTTATGTAAATTTCAGTTTAATTAAATCTTCAGTTTGTAAGTCAGACTAAAATCATTGAACTCTTTTGATACCCCTATTTATGTATGGTTATACAGCTTTGAATTATGTTTATAGCAGTACATCAATATTTACCTAAGAATCTACCCCTTGATTTTGTTGAACATCAAGTATCCTGAGACTGTTTAATGCTTGTTGAAATGAACTTTTATTTATCAACTTGTGAATTTTCTTTCTTTGTGCAGGAAATAAGTACATATCAAAAACATTAAAAGTCAAATGCAGAAAAACATAGATTTTAGATAAATCAGACCTTTGTTTTTTTCTTTTTTAATTAAATATAAAATGTGTAAGAAAAAGTACACACGTTATATGTTTCTATACTTAGCTTAATGGAATTATACAAACTAAATTTTGTGACAAAAACCCAAGTGAATTATATATTAAATATGTAAATTTTATGTTGGTCTTAATTATACCCTAATTTGCTGTTAATAAAAAAACAAATGTGTATGATAATTTTCAGTAATAATAAGTATTGTGAAGGAGTTAAATAGAATGAGGAAGAGAGCTTTAAAAACACCCCTTTGAGAAGATGCCTTTTCTTCGCCAAACACCTGCAATATAAGAATGAACCAGGGGGGAAACACATTCCCAACAGAGAGGTCACTAACTATATTAAAAAATACAGTTGAGTCTTCATAAACATAACCTTATTTGAAGAGGCCAAGTTTTTGAAAAAGCAAGCAACAAAATTATACAACAACAAAATTTCCAAACCCATTACTAAGTTAGAGTGACTCCCTTGGATCCTCTAGAAGAGACATATCGGAGTGTCCAAGCCTGTAATCTTAGGAGCAGCAGAGCTGTATCTGTGGAAAACAGCACCGCTGGAAAATCCCAAAATCACATCCCTGTCCAATCATTTGTCACAAATCTTTTAGAAAAGTTTACCACAAGTCAGCTAAAACTACAAGGCTAGCTTGCTAATCTTTCAGTTCATCATGAAAACTACGATTGCACCTTCTTTGTTAAAACACGGTCAATGCTGCGCGCGGTTATTTTTTCCCTCGCTTTCTTCTTTCTACACTCAGCAGGGTAAGAGTGTGCAGAACTTCTTGACTTATGGAATCAAGAAGTGAAAGTCACTATTATTAACTTGCTGAATAATTTCCTACGGTTGGTGATGAAACAACTACTATTTAATAGAAACTTCTCAGTAGCTCTCCCTTTCAAGTGGCCCCCAGGAAACTTGCCTCCCCTGCAGCGCCTTGCTTACACTCCTCTCGTGAGCAGAAGGTGTTGATCAAGCAGTTCACGTATGGAAGCTGTCGAGGGACAGTAACACTCAACTGGCTGGCACTCAGCATGGCACTAAATAATGAGCTAGGTATCATTTCAGTTTTATAAAACAATGAACTCGATGTAGAAAGATTAAATATCTTGCTAAAAAATTACACAGTGAATGGATAAATCAAGTCAGTTTGATGTGTCTTTTTAAGAATTAAAGATGAGGCAATAATAAAAGGATTGCATAGAGTAGATATTATCTTAATCATCAGTTCCTTTAATTAACCAAGAAATTACTTCTGAAATGATCATTGTTAAGCAACAAGACTGCAATCTATTCTCTTCCGTCTAGGGAAACATGCAGCCAATGCATATGTTAGAAATTGGGCTCCACTGGGGCTTCTGAGCCCTGGTCTTCAGGGAAGCAGATAGCCAAGGTTTGGGCCTGTGGGGCTGCTAGGTGGGTTGGAGCAACCCCGCCTTTCGGCTAACAGTCAACCCTGTACTCCGCAAGGACTTTCACTGAGGGGAATGCCCTACGAGACCTTGGAAACGTGCCAAGTCATTTAATAGTATTAACCACAGGAGAATCTCTATGCATGAAATGTTTTAAGCAGAAGGTATTTCTTCTAATGAAAGCAAGTTGACAGCATCTTTTAGTAGCCTCATACAGTTGTCTATGACAATGATGCAACAAGTGCGAAGTGGAGTCACTGCGCTAGAGGTGTCTTGCCAGGACCTCCCCTCTTTACCTAGGCATTGTGATTACTCATAGCCTGTCTTTGGTTTTGTTAATAAAGCTTGATACCAAGAAGGAGGTCTGATTTGTGTATGATTTGACATATTGATGCTTTGTATTATCTGACTAATAACCCAACCAAGTAATGATCTTTATATTTTCTAAGCTGAAAATACCGAAAACAAAAATGCACCTCAGCCATTGAATTCCTTCTAACTCACAGCAACACCTAGGGCAGAGTAGAGTTGCTTCTTTGGGTTCCAGAGCTTAAATCTTCCTGTTTAACGCATATGAGGCGCATATTGCTGATACGACCTAAAAGATGTACATCCTCAAGAAATAATGCTGAACCTGAAGTCCTTTTCAAATAAACTGGTACTTAATCAACAACAAGGAACCTAGGACTCAATTTGACTAACACACATTTGATGGATTGAACGGACTTTTGAGTGAGTCTCTGGCACAGGCCGCAGGACAAATATCTGCAGCATGGCTTCGCTGGTCCATGCAAAGTGGTAATGCTTGTGAAGGTCATTGGAGAAGTATACAGGGCAAATCAATTTGTTTGATTATAAATACATGATATAATCATGTATAATTTTGTATATGTAATTTCATATAACATATGCACACATATATGTATGTACACACATACTTCCAGGGGGTGTGGGCGGATGGGTAGGACACTGCCATCAAGTCAAGTCTACCTAGTCAAGCCTATCTAGTGTTTTCCAGGAAGTGAATAAGCTCGGGTAAGATAGTCTTGTCTTTCTCACCTGGAGCAGCTGGAGATTTTGAACAGTCCAATGCTTACCTGACAGTGTTACTATATATACAAAACTCTCAAGCTGACTGACAGTGAGTTGATTCTGATTGTATAGGACAGGTTAGCCCTGCCCCTGTGGGTTTCTGAGACTGATTTTTATGGGAGTAGAAAGCTTTGTCTTTAACCACAGAATAGCTGGTGGTTTTGAGCTGCTCACCTTGGAGTTAGCAGCCCAATACATAATCACTACAGCACCAGGGCTCCTATTATATACGTATATACACAAATGTTTATATATGAACTTATGGAGTCATATTTATATGCTATTAAAGATACGATTCAACTACTAAATGCTTATCAAACCCTTTTTAGAACACGATAACCACAACACTACACCATTATGTGTGATTTTCTATATATGAAATCCAGAATGGGTGGAATTATATGGACAGTAACCAGATTGATAGTCCCCTGGAGGGATGGGGGTGGGGAGGAGGCGGCATGGGGACCATGATGGGGAGCTAATGACTGGTGACTACAAGAGGAAAAGGTTTTGAAATTGATTGTGGTGATAGTGTACTCATCTTATTGATTTAAATCAGTGATTAATTTATGTGAAGTATATATCAATAAAATACAATAATGAAAAGTCACTTTTTAACACATAAATTGATTAAATGAGACAGTTTGTACTAAATAGCTCTTAAGAGAAGATTTACATTGACAGGTATTCTCTATATCAAAAGTTCACCTGCAGAGTAATATAAAATATTCTTGAAGTCGTTAATGAGTCAAAACTGGCCTGCTTTCCAGTCAAATATAGGTGCCCATTGAGAGAGTGTTTTATGGCTCACAGTCTTCCACTGTCACACGATTAGTCCACAGGAGCAGAAAAACGCGCTGTGTGGCCCCTCGTGGTCTGTAATGCAAGGTGTCCAGGACAGGTCGTATCGATGATCATTTCAATGTCATAATGCTAGTTGGGTGTAGCTCTATTAATGGCTTCAAGAAGCCACAGAAATGTTTGGCATATGGCTAACTCTAAAGTTTTATATGCGTATCATTACAAATTCAAACTCAATTTACTCTTCTGTTTTTTTTTCCCTTCCTTTCTCTGTGTATGTGTTATTTGGTAAAGTTGGCCTATGAGACTTCTATTAAGAAGTAAATATATTCAACAATCTTTTTTGTGAAGCAACATGAAAATAGTTGTAAGAAGCATGCGTTCTAAGAAACAGTCATATTTTATGAGTATATTTCATGACAACAAATGGCTCTGTTTTGCCTTAGACTTCATTTGGAAATTATTCAAAGCATCGGTTCTGTGTTGCTCTTAGGTGCCATGAATCAGTTCCCACTCCTAGCAGCGCCATGTGACGTAGATCAGTACCACATCCTGCATCACTCTCACGACGATGGCCATGCCTGAGTTCAATGTTGCAGTCGCTAGTCAGTTCGTCCAGCGGTTCTCCACCAACCTCATGCCGCGACCCTTTAATACCACAACCACAAAATTATTTTGTTGCTACTTCAATACGGTAATTTTGCTACTGTTATGAATTGGACAACCCCTGTGAAAGGGCCATTCAACCCCCAAAAAGGTCGCCACCCACAGGTTGAGAACCGCTGGTCTAGTTGAAGGTTTTCCTCGTTTTTGCTGGCCTTGCTTCACCAAGCATGCTGCGGTGCTCCAGGGACTGGTCATTCCTGGTAACATTTCCAATGTGTGTGAGACAGTATCTCACCATACTTTCTTCTGAGAAATAGTCTGGCTATAACTGTTTCACACAGATTTGTTCATTCTTAGTGTCAGATTTTCCCAGTGCAGTATGTCATTTGATTTCTCACCTGCTGCTTCAAATAAAATGGAATATTAAAACTTAAATCTGAGTTTCTTATACTGAAAGACAGAATAACATATAACACAACTTCAAGAGGGTGACCCCCAATGACATAACACCTCTGAGATAAATCTTAATATGAACAAACAAAAACAAAACAAAACAAAATTACAGAAAATATTGTAAACCAGATCAGGTTCAACGTTGGTGTATCAGAGGGGGGAATCAACTGACAGAAGTTTTTACTGTTCGAGTCAGGTTTTTCCCTCTAGTCCTCTATACTTATGTCTCCAATGCACTCTGTTCAGTAATCACCTTCTTCACATCCCTCAATTATGGAGAGAGGGAGATCAGTGGAGGTTTATATCCTATGGAGTTCCCACAAATGTTTCTTGGGCTACCATAGTCTTCCGCAAACTGGATTCTTACAATTTAGACTCTGATACTAATCCCTCCCTCGATTTTGGACAAGTGTAGTGTGCTTATTCCACGCAGATTTAGTTGACATTTCAATTACATGGCTGGTTGTTTGGAGACAAGCCGTTAAGACAGCAGATGCTACTTTATTTGAGAGCCAGGCACCATCTAATTTCTTCACAACAGTTAGCTATTCTAATTTCTTCACAACATTTAGCTATAGGGCTCACATCTTCAGTGTTAATTCCTGAGGGTGAGTATGGAGTAGGGCCATGTTGTATGAACTATTTGTTCTTAAGTTGGAACTAGGATGTAGTGCAAGCCCCAAACCCATTCTTGAATCTGTTTTTTGTTTGCTTGTTTTTTTTATCTGCCTTTGACTTCCTTTCAGAACCTCTTTGTTAATTTATGATGGAGAGTCTTATTGATCACCCCCCTGGGGCATAACAATCTTCCATTAATATCGTCTTGGACTAGCCCCTAGTACTAAATTTTTTAAAGCCCTGTTGAGAGAGGGATATTGGGTCAATGGAGGATAACTTTAGATCATATTACCTGAATTATTTACTTTTACAGAATCAAATATTTTGTTGCTGGACTCTAGTTACACAAACAATGAACTTATAGGGGCAGCAAGTAGAATATTGTATAGACTTCAGTATAATCCGAGTCTCTTCAGCACATTCTTAATGCAGTTTTGTGGTAAAATTACGTGCATCGGCTGATATTCTGGTCAGCTTATTCTCGAGTATATAGGGTGAGGGATTTGGGGGAGGTGGGAGTACAGTGCTGGGGGGGGTTGGGGTGGATAAAAGGGGGAAGATGCCAAGAAGTCCAAGAAGAAACATAATGTTTGGAAACTTATTGTTGTAGCAATTGTACAATAGTGTTTAATGTGACTGAACTATAGAATGAAATGGTATATGTATTGACTTCCAATTAATAATACATTTAAATAAACAAATAAACCTTAAATATCTTCTCCATTTATCAGAATACTACTTGGTCCAATCGTGTCAATTTTCATTTTCTTTGTGCTGAAGTACAATTCATAATTATAGTTATAGTCTGAACTTGATCAATAATTGCTTTAAGTTCACTTCACTTTTACAGGCTAGATTGTTCCATCTGCATATCACAGGATGTTACTGAGGCCTCCTCCCATCCTAATGGCATGTTCTTCTTTTCATACGTGAAGACAAAGTTGCTGATGCTTCTACACATATGAATTTCTCGTTTACATAGATGGGTCTGCTCTGGTGTTGTATTTCTGTTCATTTGTTTTTGTATTAGTTTCTCTTTTGTAAAAAGTGATTTCCGCAAGGAGTTCCCTCTCTACATTTCCCCACTTTTCTTTAAGCACAAGTGAATTACATGTAGGAGTTGCATATGTTATGATTTGTGCCAATGTTGGGTTTCTGCTTTTATCTCCTCAAAACAATTTGGGAAAAAAGCAATGTCTTTATGTGCCTTTGAAATAAATTTTGGTTTTTATAAGGTTCATATAGGTTTTCTCCACTGCTTTTAATTTTCATAATAATTTTGAAATTAATTTCCATCATTATCAGCCTTGACAAATCCACTTCATTTCATTGTTCAATGTGGACTAGATTTCACTCATCAGGAAGAGTCTGCCATGCTACTTTAATGCACACAAAAATTCTGAGATGTCACAAGAGAAATTTTCAGAGTTTCTGCAATGATTTACATCTTCCCTGATGTGAACTTTACTTAATGAGGAAATTTTTACCACTGTTTTCTAACTTTTAAATGTCTCAGTTAGTTGCATTAACAGAACAAGGGAAAATAACACGTTTGAAAAATAAAGCTCAACCTCATTACTATGTAGATACACTGGTAGACATTTCTCCTAATACAGCAACATGTCTCATTTCCATAAAATCATGAGGCTTATTCTGTAGAAGGAAAGCGTTAAGTAGTTGATATATTTTATGTCTTTGAATTCTTACTAAAAATCTCATATGTATGTATTGCTGTTTACCTGCTTTACAAATAAGAACCTAGAGGCTTAGAAAAATAAAATAATTTGTTCAAATCACAGAGCTAGGAAGTTTGAGGCAAATATTTAAAACTATTCCACAGGATTCCAAGATCCTTACTCTTTATCATACTTTAAAGTGAATTGAACATTTTTTAGAAGTGCTGAGATTACTTTTATGTTACTCTGTCCTAAACTGCTAATAATGTGAACCTAGTAAATATATGGCCATATTTGTTTTAAGACAGACAAAAATCTTTAAAAAATTATATCATCCTCTGAAATCTGTGTTCTCCTTCCCTACTTAAAGATTTAATAATATCTTTGGCATTAAGGCTTGTTCAAGTATCATTTTTCTTTAAGACTCTTCTTCTGATTACCCTTGCCTGACATTGTTTTTCCTAATTAGTAGGGTGAATGTCTTTTGCATATGAGAATTTAATTGTCATAGATTAAATTATGTTCCCCTAAAATACTTGGCTGAGTCAGAATTCTAAATCATTTGGCATTTATGTAATGATGCAATTTGACAGGCAGATAATGACATACTGTACACTGACAGAAGACCTGATGAACTGTGAGAGGACATAAGACCCTAGTTTTATGAAGAAAGACAAGGACCACTAAAAACGCAGGGAAGAAAGACCAGAGATTTACTCTTTATCGTAGAGTAGATGAAACAAATAGGAAAAATTAAGTCAAAGAGCTTTATGGAAAATTTCAATGGTCAAGCTAGGGAAGACAAATTCAAATACTATAATGAAATGTGCAAAGAACTAGAGTTAGAAAACCAAAAAGGAAGAACATATTTGGTATTTGTAAACAGAAAGAATACAATAAAATTGTCAAGGCTTGAGTTGCAGTATTAAAAGATTCTATGGACAAAATATTAAATGATGCAGGAAGCATCCAAAGAAGATAGAAAGTATGGACATTTAATTTTCAGTGCTGCCTTGGCCAACACTGGCTAGGGGTTGTCCAAGGAGGGCTGTCCCAAAGCAGCCTCTGCCTCCTCCTCCTCCTCTCACCCCACCCCCTCAAGTAAAGAATAAAAACCTATAAAGGCAAAAAATAAAAATAAAGAGAAGATGGAAAGAATACACAGAGTCACTGTACTAAAAACAACTAGTCAACATTCCACCATTTCAAAAGGTAGTATATGAACAAGAACCAATCGTGCTGAAGAAGTGTTCAAGTGTCACTGAAAGCATTAGCCAAATAAAAGGCTCCAGGAATTGAGAGAATATGAATTGACATGTTTCAACAAGTTGATGAGGCACAAGAAGCACTCACTTGCCCATGCTAGGAAATTTGGAAGACAGCTACTTGGCCAGCTGACTGGGATAGATCCATATTTGTGTCCAGTGCAAACAAAGGTGACCCAGAGAATGCTCAATGTATAGAGCAATATCACAGTTATCAAATGCAAATAAAAAATTTATTACGGGACCATACAACTCTTGTCACAGTCCATGCACACATTAATTGTGTAAAACACATTTGTACATTCACTGCCCTCATAATTCTCAAAATATTTTCTCTCCACTTAAGTGCCTGGGATCAGGTCCTCATTTCCCCCCTCCCTCATGAACCCTTGATAATTTATAAATTATTATTTTGTCATATCTTGCCCTGTCCGACATCTCCCTTCACCCACTTTTCTGTTGTCTGTCCTCCAGGGAGGAAGTCACATGCAGATCCTTGTAATTGATTCGCCCTTTCCAACCCACCCTCCCAGTATCGCCACTCTCACCACTAATCCTGATGGGATCATTCATCCTGGATTCCCTGTGTTTCCAGTTCCTATCTGTACCAGTGTACATCCTCTGTCCTAGCCAGACTTGCAAGGTATAATTGGGATCATGATGGGGGAGGGAAAGGAGAAAACATTTAGGAACTAGAGGTAAATTGTATTTTTCATCATTGCTACATCACACCCTGACTGGCTAATCTCCTCCCCGATGCCCTTCTGTAAGGGGGTGTCCAGTGGCCTACAAATGGACTTTTGGGCTCCACACTGCACTTCCCCCTTCATTCACTATGGTAAGATTTTTTGTTCTGATGATGCCTGATACCTGATCCCTTCAACACCTCGTGATCGCGCAGGCTGGTGTGCTTCTTCCATGTGGGCTTTGTTGCTTCTGAGCTAGATGGCCGCTTGTTTATCTTCAAACCTTTAAGACCCCAGATGCTATATCTTTTGATAGCCAGGCACCATCAGCTTTCTTCGCTACATTTGCTTATGCACCCATTTGTCCTCAGCGATCCTATCATGGAGGTGAGCAACAATTATACGATTATTTTTGTTCTTTGATGCCTAATAACTGATCCCTTCAACACCTCATGATCGCACAGGCTGGTGTGCTTTTTCCATGTGGGCTTTGTTGCTTTTGAGCTAGATGGCCACTTGTTTATCTTTGAACCTTTAAGACCCCAGACGCTATCTCTTTTGATAACCGGACACCATCAGCTTTCTTCACCACATTTGCTTATTCACCCACTTTGTCTTCAGCGGTTGTGTCGGGAAGGTGAGCATCATAGAATGCCAATTTAATAGAAGAAAGTATTCTTGCATTGAAGGAGTACTTGAGTGGAGGCCCAATATCCTCTGCTACCTTAATACTAAACCTATAAATATATGTACATAGATCTATTTCCCCATCCTAATATATAAATATATTTACATATTTACATGCCTTTATCTAGACCTCTATAAATGCCCTTTACCTCCCAGCTCTTTTCCCTATTTTGCTTTGACTTTCCTCCTGCCCCACTATCATGCTCAGTCCCCACCAGGGTTTCAGCAATTCCTCTTGGTTACATTACCCTTGATCATTGCCTACCAGGCCTCCCACACCCTCCTCAACACCGATTTGGATCACTTGTTGCTCCCTTGTCCCTGGGCTTGTTAATACCACTACATTTCCCCCCACCTTCCCCTCTCCCATATCCCCCTGGAACTGTCAGTCCCATTGTTTTCTTCTCCGGATTGTTCATCTAGCCTATCTTATTTAGACAGACCTGCGGAGATAATAACTTGCACAAACACAAGACAAAGCAAAACCAAGCAACAATATATAGCAAAACAGCAACAAGAAGCCAATGACAAAAAAAAACAAAACACAACCAGAAAGAAAAGCTATAGTTAGTTCAAGGATTGTTTGTTGGCTTTTAGGAGTGTTTTTCAGTCCAGTCTGTTGGGGCACCGTGCCATGGCCCCAAAGTCCACCTTCAGCATTCACTGGGACCTCGCTACTCCATTCCCTTGCTTTCTGTTGCACCCCCTTAGTGTTTTGCCTCTGTGTGGCAGGATCAGATCGGGTCATGCAAATAAAATTTTGCTGAAAATCATCCAACAGTGGTTGCAACAGAACATTGACCAGGAACTGCCAGAGATTCAAGCCTGGCACAGAAGAGGACATGCAGCAAGAGATATCATTCCCAAAGCCAGATTTTGACTGATAGCAGAGAGTATCAGAAAAATGTTTACTTGTGTTTAATTGATCATGCAAAGGAATTTGACTCTGTGGATCATAAAAAACTATGGATAGCCTTGAGAAGAATGTGAATTATAGAACACCTATTGTGTCCTGCGGATCAAAAAGCAGTTTTTCAAAGTTTTTTAAACATTGTTTAAAATTGGGAAAGTTGTATAATAGGGTTGGAAACTCCTGCCCTACTTATACAATCTGTTCCTGATCAAATCATCAGAGAAGTTGGATTATTTTGAAGAAGAATGTGGTATCACCACTCAAAAATGGCTTATTGATAATATATGCAAATGGCACAACCTTGATTCTCGAAAGTGATGGGACTTGAAGTACTTGCTGATGAAGATGAAGGATTTTACCCTTTACCATTGCTACTCAATGTCAAGAAAACCAAAATCCTCACAACTGGACCAAAATAGAACATGATGAAAATGGGGAAAAGTTTAAGTTGTTCAGGATTTTGTCTTGCTTGGATCCACAATCAATGCTCATGCAAGCAGCAGTCAAGAGATCAAAAGACATGTTGCTTGAGGTAAATATGCTGCACAAGATATTTTTAGAGTATCGAAAAACAAGGGTGTTACTTTGATTATTACGGTGTGCCTGACCCATGTCTTGATATTTTTAATCACTTCATATGCATGTAACAGTGGGGCAATGAATAAGGATGACCAAAAAATGAATTATATATTTGAAATGTGGTGCTGGACAAAAATATCGAAACTTCATGGACTGCTCAAAGGACAAATGCTTGGAAGAAGTAAGGCTAAAGTGCTCCTTAGAGGCAAGGATGGCAAGACTTCTTTCACACTGTTAACATTTTCTCAAGAAGACCTGTCTTAGTGGAGGTGCAACAACAATGAAAAAGGAAGGGCCTCAATGAGATGGAGTGAAATGTGGCTGCAGCAGTCTGTGCAGGCATAGGAGCAGTAGTGACGATGGTTTTTCATTGTGCTGTGCATAGTTTCGCTGTAAGTTGAAACTACCTTCAGGGCACTTCACCACAACAGCATCATGATGTGATCGAGAGCCCAGAGGTTAGCACATCAATTGGCCATGGAACTCCTGTGCTCAGAATGTCTGAGACCAAGACACTTAGATATCTCTATGGAAAGGTAGCCCACTGGTGTTGAAAGGAGGACCTTTCTCTAACATACACTCATACACACAGAGGAGGATGAGGGGGATGGAGAGAGAGAGACAGAGAGAGAGAGAGAGAGAAAGAGCCACAAAGTAAGTGAAGAATTTGGACGTCTAATCTCATGAACTCTAAGAAAAAGCTATCTAGATCTAGTATTTCTCTTATACCAACACAACGTAACTGAGACAGACATGCTTGTTAGGGGTGGAACGTAAAATGTTATAGGTTAAATTATGTCCCCCCAAAATAGATGTTGAAATCTTAACCCCTGTGTCTATAAATATGATCTTATTTAGGAATAGTTTTTTTTCTTACAATATTGAGATCAAAGTAAATCTGAAGAGTCACAAATCGAATTCCTTATGAGTTATGAGTACATTGATACAGAGATACACACAGGGCAAGACAGAACCAATGGAATCATAAGGATTGATGTCAATCACTAGAATCTAGGGGGAAAAAAAATCACTAGAATCACAAAAAAAATCGAAAAGGCCAAGATCTTGATTTGGACTTATCGTCCCCAGAACTGTGAGGGGATAAATTTTTGTGTTTGAATCCACTCAGTTGTGCCATTTTTGTTACAGCAACAGTAAGTAACTAAACCAGTAATCTTATACCCAAAGTATTATGTTGAATTTAGAAAACACTAATTTTCATTTAAATTAGTTCTCCAGTAATTTTAAATAGTGATTAAAAACCAAAGAAACAAAGAGACACATAACAAGCAATTTTACTGCTTGTTCTTCTGTTTTCCCAAGCATGGCTTTATTCTTCACAGGCTAGTGTCTCCCGATAATACATCCAAACATGTCTCACCATTGTCAGTTCTAAAGAACATTCTAACTGTGCTTCTTCAAATACAGAGATTTTTCAGTCTCTGGCTACCCATAGTATATTTCTTATTGTTCAGCAACACCATACTTCAAAGAATTCACTTCTTTTCCAATCTTTCTTATTCAATGTCCAGCTGTTGCCTGCACACGAGGCTTTTGAAAATACATGGCATGGTATAGGAACACTTTTTTTTACACTTGCATATAAATCTTTTGCAGCAGATTTTTCTGATGCAGTATGTTTTTGGATTTTCTGTTGTGAGGATTTTGATTTACTTACATTGAGATACAATCCATGCTGTAGTCCTTGATCTTTGTTAGCAAGTACTTCGAACTTTCTTTTTAGCTAAGGGCATCTAAATAATTCTGATATGTAGCTGTATCTCACTGATATATTAATTTGCATTTTTTCATGAGCATGCTATTTCTTCATGAATTCAATTGCTGTGTCTCTATTAAGGGTGTCATAATTGCGGTATTATTTTGCATTTTATTAAAGTGTATTAATGCTTTACATATAAAAAATAAAAATTCTCATCAGATATGAGCTGTGAATATTTACTACACTGTTCATACTTTCCATATCTTTTTTTCTCATTTTATTGGGGGCTCATACAATTCTTATCCCAATCCATGCATACATCCATTGTGTCAAGAATATATGTACATTTGTTGCCATCATCATTCTCAAAACATTTGCCTTCTACTTCAGCCCTTAATATCTGCTGCTCATTTTCTCCCTCCCTTCCCACTCCCCCCTAACTCATGAACCCTTCATCATTCATAAATTATTATTATTTTGTCACATGCTGCACTGTCCAACGTCTCCCCCCACCTTCTTCTCTGCTGTCCATCCCCCAGGGAGGAGGCTATATGCAGATTCTTGTAATCAGTTCCCCCTTTCTACCTCTCATTCTCTCCACCCTCCAGTCATTGCTACCCTCACCACTGGTCCTGAAGGAGTCATCTGTACTGGATTCCCTGTGTTTCCAGTTGCTATCTGTACCAATGTACATCCTCTCATCTAGCCAGATTTGTAAGGTAGAATTGGAATCATGATAGTGGGGGGGGGGAGAAGCTTTTAAGAACTAGAGGAAAGTTATATGTTTCATCTTTGCTACCCTGCACCCTGACTGGCTCATCCCCTCCCCACAACCCTTCAGTAAGGGGTGTCCGGTTGGCTACCAATAGGCTTTGAGTCTCCACTCTGCACTCACCCACATTTACAATGATATGATTTTTTTGTTCTTTGATGCTTGATATCTGATCCCTTTGACAGCTCGTGGTCGCACTGGCTGGTGTGCTTCTTCGATGTGGGCTTTGTTGCTTCTGAACTAGATGGCCACTTGTTTATCTTTGATCCTTTAAAACCCCAGATGCTATATCTTTTGATATGGGGCACCATCAGCTTTCTTCACCACATTTGCTTATGCACACGTTTGTCTTCAGTGATTATATCAGGAAGGTGGGCACCACTGATATGATTTTTAGTTCTTTGATATCTGATAACTGGTCCCTTCTGCACCTTGTGGTTACACAGGCTGGTGTGCTTCTTCCATGTGGGCTTTGATGCTTCTCAACTGATGGCCACTTGTTTATCTTCAAGCCTTTAATACACCAGATGCTATATCTTTTGATAGTTGGGCACCATCAGCTTTCTTCACCACATTTGCTTATGCACACATTTTTCTTCAGCAATCGTGTCCGGAAGGTGTGCACCCTGGAATGCCTATTTAATAGAACAACGTGTTCTTGCATTGAGTAAGTGCTTGAGTGGAGGCCCAATGTCCATCTGCTGCCTTAATACTAAACCTATAAATATATGCACATAGATCTGTTTCCCCAGTTCATTCCAGTCTTTAGACCTCTATAAATACCTTTTGTCACCTAGTTTTTCCCTCTATATCCTTTTAATTTCCTCTTGTCCCACTATCATGCTCAGCCTTCATTTGGGTTTCAGTAATTTCTCTCGGTCACCGTGCTCTTGCTGAATTCCTACCAGGCCTTTCACACCCTCCATTTTGGGTCACTTAATGCTCCTCTGTCCCTGGGTTGGTCAACACCACCTCCTTACCCCCTCCTACCCCTCTCCTGTGTTCCCCCTGAACCATTGGTCCCCTTGTTTTCTCCTCCAGACTATTCATCCAATCTATCTTATTTAGATAGACTTGTAGAGGTAATAATATGCACCAAAAATCAAATCATAGCAAGATAGGTGCTGAGTGAGAACACAGTGATGACAACAAAAAAGGAAATGAATTACCCGTAGAAGAATAAATTAATTAAAAGAAAAAAAATTTTTAAAGAAAGACCTGTAAATAGATCCAGGTCTGATTTTTGATCTGTAGGCATGTCCTGCAGTCAGGTCCAATGGGGTACTATGCTCTAGCCCCAGAGTCTGTCCTTTGTACTCACTCGGGGCTCCCTGATTTGCTCCCACGGTTGCTCTGCCACATGCTTTTAGTGGTTTGCCTCAGTGTCACAGGGTCAGTCTGGGCCAGTCCCGACCCTGAGCCTCCAGTGTTGTCCCCTTAGGGCCCTGGGCCATCAAGGGACGGCATGTCTCATTATGGGATCAGCCATATTGTCCACTCTATCTATTGGCTGTTCAGAGCGGGAATTTTGTCCTCCACGCCTGATGGGCTAGAATGTGTTCCATTCTCTCTTCTTCCCCCTACATTTGCTTGCATTTGCTCGGATCAAACATGCCCCTCTCCCCTAGCTGCAGCTTCAGTGCCATCCTCTCAAGTAAATTCTCCTCTGGGTGAGGGGCAGTTGTCCACATAGCTGGTATGGGGACTGATCCCTCAGACCCCTCCACTGGCTCCCTACTCCTTGCTGGCACACTGCATTCGTCTGACACTGGTTTTATATCTGGTCCCTCTTTCCCTGTGGAGAAACAAACAATATCCTCCCCTTGGGTGGGTCAGCACCCTATTCCCCCATCACACACCTTTTTAAAATTTCCCCTATCCTCCCATCAGCCCCTCTTTAGTTGGCTACCATATGTATCCCTGGATTTGGGTGGCCCATGCTATACTACCTGGACCTCACCCCTGGAGTGTTTGTATACAGTAGTTTTTTCCCTGTGCCACTTTTTCACTTACCTTTCTGTTCTCTCTTTTTCATATATATATAAACTTACCTCAGAGGACTCATGTTATACTTGTCCATTTGTGCTTGGCTTCCTTCACTTAGCATAATTTCCTCCAGTTGTTCCCATGCATCAATATGTTTCATGCGTTCATCACTGCTTTTTAGCAATACATAGTACTCCATTGTATGTATGTATCAGTTTTTTAATCCATTCGTCTGTTGATGGAAACTTGGGATGTTTCCAATTCCTTGCAATTATGAACTGTGCCGCAATGAACATTGGAGCACAGATGTCTGGCCGTGGCTTGTTTCTTGCCTCTTTTGGGCATATGCCCAGTAGAGGGATTGCTGGGTCGCATGGTAACTCAATTTCCATCTGTTTGAGAAATCGCCAAATGGGTTTCCATAGTAGCTGTACATACCGTATATACCTACAGGTCCACCAGCAGTGGATGAGAGTTCCTATCTCACCACAGCCCCTCCAACACTTGTTGCTTTCTAGTTTTTTTAATTAGGGTATCTTTGATGGTGTTAGGTGGTATCTCATTGTTGTTTTGATTTGCATTTCTCTTATGGGTAATGATCGGGAACATTTTATATGTTTATTGGCCATTCAGATTTCAGACTCTGAAACTTGGGTTGAGACCCTTTGCCCATCTCTTCAGTGGGCAGCTGGTTTTTCTCTTATTGAAAGCTTGCAAAGTATTGTAGATTTTAATAATAAGGCCTTTGTCTGGTGTGTCATTGCTAAAGATGTTTTCCCAATCAGTGGACTCCCTTATTACTCTCTTGGTGAATTCTTTCAGTGTACACAGGTGTCTTATTTTCAGTATACCCTACTTGTCTATTTGTGACTCCTCTGTATTTTTATCCTTCCCTATTTCTGATTGTCTATGTATTCCCTGTGCCAAGGTTCCCAGGTTTGTTCCAATTCCCTCATTGATGGCCCTAATTGTTTGGGGTTTTATTTCAATGTCTGAGATCCACCTTGAGTTTATTCTTGTGCATGGAGTGAGGTAAGGGTCTTATTTCATTTTTCTGCAGGTAGATATCCATTTTTTTCCAGCACCACTTTTTGAACATGGCATCTGCTTCCCATTTAATATGTTGGGCCCTTATCAAAGATCAGTTGCCTGTATGCTGATGTTTTTATTTCTGGGTCTTCAGCTCTTTCCCATTGGTCTAAATATCTGCCATTATGCCAGTACCACACTGTTTTGTACATGCCATATAGTATGTGCTAAAAACAGGTAGAGCAAGTCCTCCCACTTTGTCCTTCTTCTTGAGTAGTTCTCTGCTGATTCTGGGCTTCTTCCCTCTCCATATGAAGTTGGTAATCTGTTTTTCCAATTCTTTGAAGAAGGATGGTGGTATTTGTATCGGGATAACATTGAACTTATATATAGTGCCTTGGCCAGAACTGATATCTTTACTATATTCAGTCTGCCAATCCAAGAGCATAGGATATTTCTTCCATTTGTTGAGGTCACTCTTGATTTCTTGAGGTAGAGTTTTATAATTTTCCTCATACAAATTGTTCATTTTTTTAGTCAGGTATATCCCTAAATATTTTAATTTGTGCTTGGCAATTGTAAAGAATACTACCTTTTTAATGGTCTCTTCTGTTGGTCTTGTCTGATGTGTAGAGAAGTCCAATAGATTTTTGTTGGTTGATTTTTTATCCCATCACTCTGCCATATTCCTCTATTGCTTCCAAAACTCCTCTTGTGGAGTTTAAGGGATCTTCAATATATAGAATCATATTGTCTGCAAATAATGATAATTTCACCTCTTCCTTCCCCAGCTGAATACCTTTAATATCTTTCCTTTTTCTTATGTTGTTACCTAGGCCCTCCAGTACCATGTTAAATAGGAGTGGGGACAAGGGATATCCTTGTCTTGTCCCCCTTTTCACTGGAATTGTTTTCGACTTTTCTCCATTAACTACCACATTAGCTGTTGGGTTTTCATATATGGCTTGTATAATATTGAGGAATTTTCCTTATATTCCTATCTTCTTGACTATCTTAAACAGGAATGCATGTTGGATGTTGTTGAATGCTTTATTCACATCTATTGATATTATCATGTGTTTCTTATCATTTTTCCTGCCAATGCAGTGAATAATACTGGTGGTTTTTCATACATTGCACCATCCCTGCATCCCTGGTATGACTCACACTTGATCGTGTTGAATTATTTTTTTAATATGCTTTGTATTCTATTGGCCAGTATTTTGTTAAGGATTTTTGCAGCGATGTTCATTAGGGATATTGGTCTATAGTTCTCAATTCTTGTGGCATCTTTGCACGCTTTAGGTATCAAAGTTATACTAGCTTCATAAAAAGAGTTGGGGAGTTTTCCATCTTTTCCTATGTTCTGGAAGAGTTTGTATATGATTGGTGTCATTTCTTCCCTGAATGCTTGGTAGAATTCTCCTGTGAAGCCATCTGGCCAGGGTTTTTTTTTTTTTGTTGGTAATCCCTTGATTACTTTGTCTCTTTCTTTCATTGCTATGGGTTTGTTGAGGTTCTTGACATCCATCTGGGATAGTCTAGGGAGGGATTGTGTTTCCAAATTTTGTCCATTTCTTCCAAATTTTTTAATTCGTTTTAGTATAGATCTTCATGGTACTGTGTAACTATCCTCTTGATTTCATTAGGGTCCGTCATAATGTCCCCTTTTTCCCTCATCCTTGCAAATGTCGTTTGTTCCTTCCTTTCTTTGGTTAGGTTTGCTAGAGGTCTATTGATTCTGTTAATTCTTTCAAAGGACCAATGTTTAGTGGCATTAATTTTTTTCCATAGTTTTCTTGTTTTCCCTCTCCTGTATCTCTGCTCTGATTTTTATTATATCTGTCATCTTGCTATTAGTAGGGTTGTTCTGTCGACTCTGCTCTAATTGGTGTAAGTTTTGTGCCTCCATATCATCCACGAGTCTCTCTTCTTTTTTAATGTGTGCGTTTATAGCTATCAACCTTCCTCTGAGAAATTCCTTTGCTGTATCCCACAAGTTTTGGTATGTCATATCTTCGTTCTCATTGGTTTCTAGAGACTTTCTGATTTCATAGCTGATCTGGATCAATACACACTCTTTTTGCAATAGGAAATGGTTCATCCTCCAATTGTTTGCCCTTGTTTTCTTCACCATCCTTCTGTTAATTTCCAGCTTTATGGCACAAGGTTGGAGAGAGATGTCTGTATAATATCTATGTGCTTGAATTTACTCAAGTTTGATTTGTGTCCCTGCATGGGCTCTATTTTTTGAATATGTGCCATGTGGGTTTGACAAGAATGTGAATTTTTTACATGTGGGTGGAAAGCTCTGAATATATCTATCAAGTCAACTTGTCCAATTGTACTATTTAGATCCGTAGCCTCTTTGATGAGTTTCTATTCAAATGATCTGTGTTTTTCAGAGAGTGGTGTATTAAAATTGCCAATTATAATTGTTAAGTCTGTGATGTCTTTTTCATCCTTTGGAGTGGTTCGCTTACTAATTTCGCAGGTCTCTCGTTATATGCATATATGTTTATTTTGCTCACTAGTTCTTGGTCTATTGTTCCCTTGAGCATTATATAGTGCCCCTCCTTGTCTCTTGTTATGGCCTGTATCTTGAGGTCAATTTGGTCAGATATTAAGATCGCTACCACTGATTTTTTTTTTTGCATTATCATTTGCTTGGTATATTTTTCTCTAGCCTTTAATTCTCATCCTCTTTTTGTCTGTAATCTTAAGAGGAGTCTTCTGGATGCAGCAGATCGATGGGTTATGTTTCCTGAGCCAGTCTGTTAGCCTCTGCCTTTTAATGCCTGAGTTCAGGCCATTAATACTCAGTGTTATTATATCCATCTGCCTACTCTGTGATGTACTCTTGTAGCTTTTGTGATGGATATTTTGCTATCTACCTATCTTATCTGCTTGTTTTGTGTGTGTGGTTTTCCTTCTTTCTACTATTGAGCTGATGCTATCCTGGGGGCTGTTTCCTCTTTGTCGCCCTATGGGTGGAGTTGTTCTATGTGATGGTCTCTTATTTGCCCTCCTTGAGCGTTGATCTTCCGCCCATACTGGATCGGCAAGGATCTTTTGTAGCCCTGGGTTTCTTTTTATGTATTATTTGAGGTTGTCTGTGTCTGGGAAGACTCTTAGTTCTCCATATATCTTAATAGATAATTTTGCTGGGTAAAGTATTCTTGGTTTGCATTTTCCTTCAATTTTTTGGAATATGTTACTCCATTCCCTCCTCTTTTCATCATTTCCACTAATAGGTCTGAACATACTCCTACTGGCGTACCTCCATACATGACTGTTTGCTTTTCTCTAGTTGCTTTTATGATCTCCTCTCCCTCATAGTAGGATAATTAGACAATTATATGTCTTGGTGACATCTCCTTGGAATTCACTCTGGTTGGTGTTCTTTCAGCCTTTGTATGGTTTCCTGATTTTCATTTATTAAGATGGCGAATTTTTCTCTAAGAATTCCCATGCTTCTCTCTGTTGACATCTTTGTTGTGTCTGTTCCAGTAGTCCAATTATTCTAATATTGTTTATTTTCATAGTATCGACATGGCTCTCACATTTTCTTCAGCTTCTGTGGTTGTCTTATTTGACTGCTTTTCCCGTTTCTTGAGGTCTGCTTGGTTGTCCTCTAGGTCACTGGTGTGATTCTCTGCCTCCTCAAGTCTATTCGCAAGGTCTGTTAATTTGTTACTGGATTTTGTTATTTCATCCCTTAACTCTTGTCTTTCCCTTTAGTGCGTCACCTTTATCTTCTCTGTTATTTCATCTTTTTTTTTGCATTGCTTCCCTTACATCCTTTATTACTTCAAGCAGCATTTTCAAAATTTCTTTTTGTGGCAGGTCAATATCTGCTTCTTCTATGCGCATCATTAGGTTCATGACTTCTTCCGGCATTGTCTTCCGTTTCTCCTGCTTTTTTGTTGAAGCTGTTAGAACTTGTTCCTGTTTACATGTTGTTTTAGAGGAGCCAGCTTCCTGAGTCGAAGAGCCCTGGACTCTCTCTTGAGGGATTTGTATGAGTACTTCTATGCACTACCTGCCAGTAGCTATTCTGAGGGGTCAAGCTATGGCTATATCTTTCTGTGGTTTCACTCTTATCCTAGCTTTCCAGTGTTTCATTATTTGGAATGTGTGTTGGATATTCCTCTCATGTGATGCTGGTTGGGTTGTTGTCAGCCCAAGAAGGCATAGCTTCCCTGGCCGATCTCTAAGTAGGCTTCATGCTTCTTGGAGCACCTTGGGTGGTCTGTGGTGTTTTTATCTACAACTGGAGAACTGATGAGAGCATGCTGCTATACCCTCCTTGGTGTAGAGCTCTGTAGCTGTCAAGGGAATTACCATAGACAAAGTGATATCATCTTGGAGGTTGGGTGGATGTTCCCGCAGTAGTGTGGAGCACCACCAGTGGTGGTCAGGAATTTCCCCCAGTCACTTGTAGGGCCTCAGGATTTAGGCTTGGGATGTCCCCACTGTTGTAGGGAAGAAACCCCTGATGCTTGCTGTGTGGAAGAGGACCGGTGTAAATTTCCCAATTTTTTCAAAGTAATGTGTTTGGGTAATCGGTATCATACAATAGTATGATAATGTCCTATTAGTGAAAAAGAGATTGCTTTCAGGTATCTTAGCAACTGCTGAGCTAAATTGGTTATAAATGGATCCATATGATTCTAAAAATGACAAAAATTAATATATTTCTTGTTCTTTATGTGTTCAGATAATCATGATTTTGCTATCAATAAACACTATTTCTTTGAAGATGAAAAGTTTGGTGAGTTTTGTTGACTTGGAGAACAGTTACTGTTGACTGATCTTGCATCAAATACAGTGTGTCAGAGTGAACATGATCTGTTTTAAAATTATTTATGTAATATTCTGAATTTGTCTATAAAAGTCTCCTTATAGCAGAGCCACTTTGCACACAATGATGAAATTTTAGATATTGTTTCCTTTGGTGAAAGCTGCTTATATTATTCATATAAGTCAAGAAGCTTGAGAGACCTGATTGTTTCGTAGGTTCTCCAGATTTTTGCAATGTTATTGCTGCTCTTGGTTTTGAGTCCTACTGTATTGTTATCTACACCAAAGTAGTAAAAATTTCCTGAAAATGGCCAATTCTTTTCCTTCCATGTAGTTTTCTTTTTCACTATATCTGCTCAGAGTCAACCTCACTCATTTGCCTCTGTTGAATATTTGCTGACTTCTCAGGCTTAGATCACGTGTCATTCCCTCTGTGAAGTGTTCTGAATTTTCTACAGCAGCATTGATGAGTATTTCCAGTATTCTATACTTGACCCAGAGGAAATTTCATGCTTTCAAAAACGAACTTCTGTTTCTTCTAAGGCACGTGAAACTGGGTGGAATTTTGAAAAATAAGTAGAGTTGCTATGAGTCGGGTTCTACTCAATGGTTTGTGGAATAAGTACATATGTGAATTGATTTACGCACTAGTGGCTGTGAGGTGTTCAGCTTCTACTTATGATCTTGCTAACTTCCTGAATCTTTACAAGCCTCAATATCCTTGAACTGAAAAGGAACACCAAGGCAAGGGGCTAGTTACAGAGTTACTTGAAGGGATTCGTATTGGAGCCTACATTTGAGAATCTGGTTTGCAGAAGGCTATGGGTGACAGTGGGAGCCCAAGATTCATTGGTGGATCCATACAGGAAATAAACCCCAGCTGAATTCTCTCTAACCATAATTGAGGGACAGGAGGAAAGTGGTCGCTAAACGGAGTGCATTGGTGAGTTAAGTATGAAGGTCAAAGGCATAGGCCTGACTTAAGCAGTTAAAACTTGTCAGCAGATTCTCCCTAGGATCCATGCTGGACGTCATCTGGTTTCCAAATTTTTATGTATTTCCAGGTTGTATTGTTTCATTTGGTTTTTGATCATTCAAATTAGGGGGTATTTCAGGAATGTTGTCATTGGTGTCACCCTTTCGAAGTTGCTGTAATTCGCCCCCCCCCCCATTGTTTGGTGTTTGAAAACCAGGACTGATGAACCTATAGAATCAGAAAGTGGAATAAGGGCTTTTGGAGGAGGGGGGCCACAGAAATGGCACTGGGGTGAAGGGGTGATGATGTCAAGGGGTCCCTATAGAAAATGAATGTTTGGAAACTGATTGTGGTAGTAAATGTACAATTCCACTGGCTATGATTGAACTTTGAAATGATTTGACATATGTATTAATCCTAATTAATAAAAATCACCACCAACAGAAACCTAATTCATGAAGATAAAAAAAATAAAACAAAATGATCTCTGATATATTTAAAGTACTTAAGTAGTTAAGGACTCTAAACTCCGTGTGAAATGTTTTTGTACTCTTTCCGAGATACACTAGATGTCTCCACTTTCTAACGTAGCCTTTTCAAAGTGCAATTAAGCGGACTTTAACATTCATTTCGATCATAACTAGTAAGTGAAATATTGCTCAATGACACTTGACTGTACTTGTAATAGCCAACATAAGGTACTTACTCTTTTTGAATTATAACCAGATTCTGACATTATTTCAAACAAACAGGGCTTAAGTTGGAACTCATGGTCAGCAATTCTTTTTTTACAATTTCTGAATGTATCCTACGAGGGTTCATAAATAAGATGAGCTATTGCTAATGCATATACTAACATTAGGTTGGTTGTACACGCATCATGAGGATTTAATGCCATTGTGGTAGTTATATAAATGTCAATTTGAGAAGACTGAAGGAGTAGAGCCTAGTCTGTCAATCAGGTCATAGCTATTGATGCATCTGTGAGGGCATGACCTCCTCCTGAGGATTTTGGTAACTCCTGAAATTCCTCCCTCCAGGCAGGAGACACTCTCTCTTCTCACTCCCTGTGAGTCATTGCAGCTGACGAGACACTTGGAACTAGGCTAGTGTCCTAAGCTGAAGGAGGTCACCTCAACATGAGGAACTGTATTAAGGGGTCATGACACTGGGAAGGTTGAGAACCACTGGAATAGATGGAAGTGAGTTGGGTTTTTTTGAATGATCAAGAGTACCTCCCTTTCCATCTCCCCAAACCTCACCCCCAAATAGAGACCTTCATTGGTAAACATAGGATATTAAACCACTGTAACAATGTTCTGCTTGAATATTTTAGATTGTTTGCTTCATCTCAAACAATCTAAAATATTTTTTGCTAATCTTAACTTGGTTAACAAGACAAAAGAGGGCACTAAAGATTGTTTAAATGCTTTGAAGTCAATATGAGAATAAATTAGTTGATAATGTAGCTAATTTATAATGTAATTACCATACCATTCTCTCCCTTTCAGTGGGATCTAGTGATTGACTAATAACTAAACTTAAACTTTTTATTGGGAAAAGCAATTATTATTGATACATTTTTATGTAATTTTAAAATTACCCTCATTATATTCTGAGTTTTTTATTCAGCAGATTTTGTAATATGGAGGAATTAAATGTATATATTTTTATATCATAATATATATTTAATATAATTAATTTTTCTCAAGTATCTAATGTTTGCTCAGGCAAATTTTCTTAGGTTACTAAATTTTCTTAGGTTACATACATAGCATAAAAGACACTGTAAGGAGTTGGCCTTCTTTAAAACCATAAATTTAATCATTGCTCATTTTTAATTTGAAACTTTGACCCAGTTGAAGCTCAGATCATTTATTTCTTTATAACTCTACTAAACTGTAGAATTTCAGAATCACCATTCTGAAATTACTGACACACTGAGAAAAACTCAGAAACAATGTACCCAGGGTTTGTTCTTATTATCTGAGAAAAATAAACTTTTAAAATAACGATTCTGAGTATTAAAGAAAAGGTATCACATTTTCTCTTATTATGTCTCTGAAGCATCTGACATTAACAATGATATTAAAATGTGTGCATATTTAATTTTATGTAATTGCATATTGTGTATTGATACATTTTTAAAAAAATACACTGCTCATGCTACAGTATATTTTATATATTTTTTATTTTCTCACCAGACTGATGGTAAGAAAATAGCTCTTATTTTAGCCCTAATACCAAGAAAAATATTTGCTGCATATGAGTAACTCAATACAAACTCGTTTAAATTAAAATGCATGCATAAATAATATATATCTAATATTCTTAGAACTTTTAAAGTAGCACTGCATGTTATTTTGAACAACAGAAGTATAGAAAATATGTTATTATTATATGAAACTATATTAACTAAATATGTTCATGGGAAACAAAATATCTGATGAATAATTAAATAAATAAATGACTGAATAAACACAATAATAAATAGATGGAGATTGAATTTGACTGCACATGATGTGACCCGTAATGGAAAGCACATTGAAAATTGATCAAGAAATCTTCATTTTGTCATCCATTTGTTACATAGGCTTGAGGATATGACCACCCTCTTCAATGTAAAGATCGCAATGGCCTTCAAGATTGGAATTTAAGAGTGGCTGTGCTGTTTTGTGTTAATAGTGCTAGTCTGCTACCAATTACATTGATAAAAGGTAAGAGGGTGTTTTAAAATATTTACTATTAGGTTTAACTATATGAAATAAAATTTTTATAAATTTTAAAACTGGGTGTATTTTGGAAATTTCACACAGTTCATCGGAACTAAAGTTATGATGGTTAAAATTGCGCGTCAACTTTGCTAGGCTATGATTGTCTGGGATGACAGACATTAGACTAGTTGCTCTTTTATAATGCACTATAATTTAATCATCTCTAGGATGTGATCTGATGAGATCAGCCAATCAGTTGAAAAGAGAGTTTCCTTGTGGGATGGAGATTCACAGCTCTTTCCCCGTGACCAACATAATGAGACATACCATCTTTCCTTAATGAAAAGAAAATTGCTTTGAGATGTTTTTAGTTATATTCTCAACTAATTTCATAATTTCAATTTAATAGCTTTAGGATACTTTATCAAATGAATTAATTCAGCAGAAAATGCACTCTTGAGAGATATCATTGTGAATCATTTGCTGATTATTCTCAGATATATTAGTATGGGATAAAAATTCTTTAAGTTATATGAAAAAATGATCAATTATCTGCTATATATTACTTTTTTAAAGGGAAAAGCCATTTTTCACTTCTAATTAAACCTCCACGTAGCTTCAAGCCACCAGGACACCCCCCCCCCCAAACCCCCTTAATCTTCTCCTCAGCTCTTTTGCTGTAGAACGTAGCCTTCATGATGACAGGCTGCTTTGAAAGCTTCCCTTTCCCAGAACTGTGTAGTAGCCCGGCCGCACCACATCAGTGATGGGAGCAGCTTCGGTCTTATTTTTGGCAGTATTTACCCTGCTCTGCTCACTGACCAAGGTCCACAATTTATCGAGGTTCACAGTTGGGCAGAAGTTCTGCTTCCTCTTCAAGTGGTAAGGTCACATACCGACTTTTCCAAAGTAACGTGGGTGGTTTTTGTCGAAGTTGATCCTGCGATGATGCAAGCAATTAGAGACCAATAATTGAAATTTAAAATTGAGAAATTAGTGCTGGAGATGTGGCCTTCATGATCAGTTTCAGAGGCTGGTAGGCTCTGAGATATATGTGTTTTCTTGGGATGCATAAGGTAGACAAATGGAAGCAGTTAGTACTGAAGAGTAAAATGCACGGTGTGTGTGCATATGGTGTGGAAGTTGGAAACAAACTTAAGTGACTACAGGATTCTTCCCTTCATGCATTGTTGCTCTTCCTGGTGGTTTCATCACCCCTTCGAATCCGAATCATTTCCAACACTACTGGAAGATTATTAAGGGTTTGTCATCTGAGACACATAAAACAATATTAGCTATTGTTTCCCCTCCCACACAGATATAAGCCCACATTGTCTCATAGTCACTTTTCTTAAAATATCACTTGCTCACTATTTCCATTCACTTGTTCTTCATATTATTTGAATTCGCAAAATGGTGACATTAGCTTCTAATCTGCTACTAAGATGCTTTAAATCGCCAGTAAAGAATTCTTATAGTAAGTACAACAGACAAACTTCAGCTCTTAGTCTGCCTGACCTCTCCTCGCTTGGTCTGCCAAACATTATGCCAGTCTCTTGGGATGGTCCTGATTGATGACAGCTTCATTTTCCTCTGCTTCAGGGTTCAGATCCTTGAACTTCAGAAAAAGTTGTCTCTCGTTTCTTATTCGAGGACTATATTTGCATAATTTCTTAAACGTTAAAACAATAAACCATTGTAAACAACATCTAACACCAATTATATGCTATAAAGTAAACCATAAAACATATTATTACTAGTGTGCTATTTAATAACATTTGTTTTTGTTGTCCCAAGGATTTTGCACTTGTGCAAAGCAAATTTTTCAGCTACACAAAAGCTCAGCGCAAAATACAGGCTGAACTTTCAGCATGCCTTTATCAAACCCCACACATAAGTCATTTGCTACTATAGATTCAACATGCTTAAAACAGACCTGAGCCCTAAATTCCTTTGCTGGATCTACCATCTTTGTGCACCTTGGTCCTTTCACTCTAGTATTTTGTATTGTTATATACTTACATTGATTTTTACAGAATACATTTAAAACATTATTATCTAGTACATATTTTTTTAATGTTTTGGCAAAAGTTGGCAAACAAATGGATTGGTACTGACCACATCTTCCAATAATGTTCCTTTCTCTGCTCATGAAAAGGAGAGTTGAGTTTACCATACAAGCAAATTGGTTTATTGAAGGAGATGTTAACATGCCTTGCAAGGACAAATGAGGAGGGAGCTAAAGCAATTTAGACCACGTCTTTGAACAAAGAACAGGAGATATTTTTAAAGGAGCATCCAATTTACTCATGATAGGAAGACGGGAGTTCCCAGAATGGACTCACATAGCGAGGGCTGCAGCCAGGAATGTGCGAATCGTGCAGCAGGACCCTCTGATTTGTGGCCCGGCCTAATGGCCTCTGTTCTCAGAGGTCCCCTCCGGTTTAGGGCAGTCAACCTGTGCTCACTCTGAGTGCTGGTCCAGGTCACTGGGTGCTGCTGTTTGAGGAAATGAGCTGAAACACCAGTTATCTTTACAGATGTAATGCCTTGACTTGTCAAGCTTAAACAACGGAAGGATGTTGAGTATTGTGCTGCATCTCAGCAATATCTGTATGGCTCAACGTGACTCAGGATGTAGGGGTAGAAAACCCAGCTTTTAAGCTAGCCTGTCTCCGAATATTGCCATTTCTAATAAGCCATGGGCCTCCTTATATGCAACTGATGATTTGTGATGTGTGGAAAATGAACAATGAATCTAAATTCCGAGTACAATCTTTTGAATTCACTGGATAAAGTAAAGGGGGAAAAGGATACATACACTTTTTTTTTCAGGTTTATCTTAATGATATTTCATTAAACTGTTAAAATGTTCTCCCTTACAACAATGTAGCCCCAAAGTGATCATTCATATTTGAAGACCAATCATATCATCATGCAAGCTTATTTTCTCATTAGATATTAAAGTCTAAAAGAGGTATTAAAGTTTTTGAGACATCCACTAGATCTTGGTATGTTAGGGAGAACTTCAGATCAAAATATCATGATTAGAAAAGGGAACTTGAAGAAGGGTAGTCAACAATTTCAGATGAAATAGGGAAGCGGATTCAAAAGTAGCCAATGCTCTTTTATGTTATGTTGTTAGGTGCCACTGGGTCAGCTCCAACCCATAGCCGTCCTATACGCAACCGGACAAAGCACCGCCTGGTCCTGCACTATCTTCACAGTTTTGCTATGCTTGAGCCCATTGCTGCAGCCACTGTGTCAGTCCATCTCATTGGAGGCCATCCTCTTGACCAATGTCCCTCTACTTCACTAAGCATGTCGCCCTTCTCTACGGACTGATCTCTGCTGACAACATGTGCAAATTATGTCATCCATGCCTCTGTGGAACACGCTGGTCTTCCATCTTCCAGGAGAGATTTGTTTATCCCTTTGGCAATCTATGGTACTTTTAATATTCTTGCAGAGCACCACAATTAAAACCATAGATTCTTCTTCAGTGTTTAATGTTCACATGCATATAAGACAGTGGAAAATACAATGCCTTTGGTCAGGAACACCTTAGTCCTCAATGTAACTTCCTTGCTTTGCAATACTCTGAATAGGTCTTATGTGTCAGATCCAAGAAAGACAAAATATTTGATAACTTCAACCTTTTTTCCATTTATCATGATGTTACCTTTGGGGCCAGTAATGAGGATTTGGGTCTTCTTTACCTTAAACTGTAGTCCACACTGAAGGCTGCCATCCTCCCACTAACCTCAAGCAAGATATCATTTGCGTAAAACAGATTGTTAACAATCCTTCCAGTCTTGATGCTATATTCTTCTTCACATAATCCATCATCTCTAATTAATTCTTGGCATACAGCTTGAATAAGCTTGGGGAGGAGACACAGCTATGAGGGTCACTTTTCCTGATTTTTAATCACGCAGCATCCCCTGGTTCTGTTCCCACAACTGCCTCTTGCTCTATGTAGAGCTTCTGCATGAGCCCCACGAAGCAGTCTGGAGTTCCTCTTCTTATCAAGATTGTCCACAGCTTTTTATGATCCACACAGTCACATGTCTCGACATCGTTAATAAAATACAAGCACGCACCTTTCTGGTAGTCTCTTCTTTAGATCAAGATACATTTGACATTAGCAAAGCCAGCTCTTGTTTCACATTCTTTGCTGTAGCTAGCCTAAATACCTGGCAGCTTCCTGTCAATTTGCTACTGCAACTGCTGTTGGATGATCTTGAGAAGAAAATGATTTGGTGTGATATCAAGGATATTGCTCTGTAATTTGAACATTTCGTTGGGACCCTTTCTTTAGAATAGGCACAAGCATTGGTCACTTCCAGACAGTTGGCCAACTAGCTTTTACTGATTTATTTTTATTTCCTGGCGTAGGTAAATGATTCCAGTGCCTCATTAGGTTGTTGAAGAGTTTCAATCAGTTTTTCATCCATTCCTGGAAACTTGTGTTTGACTAATGTTTGTAGTACAGCTTTTTTTTTTCCTTCAGCAACATTGATTCTTGTTCATATGCTACCTCTTAAAATGAGGGAATGTCAACTAGTTCTTTCTGGTACAGTGAATCGGTGTACTCTTTCCATCATTTTTTGATGTCTCCTGAACTATTGACTATTTTTTCCATAGAAATCTTTCAATATTACAATGCTAGGCTTGAATTTTTGCTTGCCTTCTTTAAATTTTTATATTTTTTTACCCTAGGGCTGTGCATATTGAATTACAATATATTGTTGTTCCTTTTCAAGTTGGTCTCTTAAGTTTTCAGGTCTTTGACTTCATCAGTTCTTCCATTTGCATTAGCGTGTTTTAGAATCTCTTCTCACCTTCGCTTTGATCTTTCTTTCTTTTTGTTTAAGGATCTTTTGCTTTTTTTCAGGAATGATGCCCTTACCCAGCTCACCAGGTCTTCTGTTATTAGTATTCCATGTGTCAAATTTTTTATTGAGATGTTCTCAAAATTCAGATGGCAAACATTGAAGGTGATATTTTGGGTCTCCTTGACTTGTTATCATTTTTTTCATTTTCAAACCTGAACTTATATACGAGCAACTGATGGTCTGACCCACAATCAGCTGGCCAATTGTAGCTGCTAAATGGGACTAACTAAAATGTGTGATAGGAAGAAGGGCAAACTAAATCAGACGAGTTGGTGTGAAATCAGGGCATGAAGAGGTTTGGTTTGAAAGTAGTGACTTATGGAGATTAAGCAATGCTGTTTACAAGCAAACTATAATGACAATGAAAATCCAAACTCTCTAGAATTTTTTATTCCAGGGGTTTAGAGAGTTTTATAATTCCTAGAAATTCTACTACACAGTTCTTGGAGGATCAACCTGACTATCTATGTGTGAGCAGTAACATACATTATATATGTTTTTTCTTTCTTCCTCAATTTAGAATATTTACTTTTGTTGATAAAATACACAGGAAAATATACAACAATCATTTGCTCCATGTACAGTCCAATAACATTGAGTACATTCTTCGAATTGTGTATCCATTCTGGAATAGGTAGGTTCTGTGTCAACTGGCCTGGCCCAGTTGAGTCCCAGGAATCCGCCATGATGTGACCTAACGCAATGTTATTAATCCCATATGGCGACGAGTAGTCAGGCTGCTGTGAAGAGATCAGTGTGGACTCTGGCTTCCTGACTCAGACGGCAGTGGCTCTTCGGCAATCGACAGGACGTTTCCTCTGGGATGTGGCCTACATCTCACATAAGTGGATGCTGCAGGGGTGTTTGCTTGCTTTCAGCTGGGTTTGGATTCTGTGTCTCTGCCTTAGCCAGAACTTCTTGCTTTCTTCTTTCTTTACTTCTTCTTCTCATTCTTCTAAATTTACTTTATAAGCCTGTAGCTGCTTATTTTTCTATATTATTGTATTGAACATTTTATTTTCAAGCTTCATTTTCTTACATGCTTTCCTCCATTTCATACAGCACCACCTCCTTAGTTAGTGGTTGAACGGCCCTTTCACAGGGGTTGTCCGATTAATAATAGTAGCAAAATTACAGCTATGAAGTAGCAACAAAAATAATTTTATGACTGTGTGGTCACTACAACACAGGGGTTGCAGCATTAGGAAGGTTGACAACCACTGTCTTGGTGGGAGCATGCTAACTGCCAATTACCCTCTGGTAAAAGACTTAATAAACTCTCCCCAGTAAATACTGCCTCCGTGAGTAGCCCCTGTGGGGCCATAAGACCAGGCTGTAAATAAGGATCCAATAACCTCCTGAAAGCAATAGGGTCAGGTAACACAGATATATGCTTTAACAAGTGTTTAATCCAATGTGTTAATTTGATGATAGGCCTACATTTAATTATAACTTCTATAAATTAGGAGCCTGGTAGCATCGTGGATTGTGCATTGGACTGCTACCACCAAGCTCCCCAATTTGAATCTATCAACTATTTCTTTTAAAAATCATTTTACTGGGGGCTCGTACAACTTTTATCACAATCCATCATCCATCCATTGTGTCAAGCACATTTGTACATTTGTTGCCATCATCATTCTCAAAACATTTGCTTTCTACTTAAATCCTTGGTATCAGCTCCTCATTTTCCCCCTCTCTTCCTGCTTCCACATCCCTCATGAACCCTTGATCATTTGTAAATTATTATTATTATTTTGTCATAGCTTACATCGTCCAATGTCTCCCTTCACCCACTATTTCCATGAGAAAGTTACTCCTTTCTGCTCCCATAAAGATTTACTGCCTCAGAAACCCAAAGGGGCCGTTCTACTCCATCCCCTGTTTCCTAGAGGGTCACTTTAAGTGGAAATTCACTTGATGACTCAGAGTTGTTGTTTTCATTTCTATATAGTGACTATTTTAAAACTTTTAGTAATCGAAATGAAATATAAATATTTAAAATCTAATTGCTACAACTTCAGTTTATGTTTTTTCAGTTTTCTGGGGGCAATAAACCTAAACTAACATGTTATGTATCTAGCAGCAAGTTCTTTTTGGTTGTTTTATTATTTTGTTGTTCCTTTTGTTTTGGTAGAGGAAATATGTAAATCTAGGTGATAGAGAAGCCTCCAAATGCTACATACCTGTCTTGATCACCTATATTTATAGAGTGCCTCAAAATGAAATATAAGGAAGTGTTGTTATATACTGATACTTCAAGATTTTTTCTCCTCTTTTTTATAAATCTCTTCATCTCATCCAGTGATTAAGTGAGGTTTTAAAATACAAGGTATAAAAAATAAGCAACTACTTATACTTTCTATCCTGCCACATATTTTCCTTAGTGTAACAAGAATATTGAATTTGAAGAAATTTAAGAGCTAAGTCAAGGAAGAACAATAGCATAAAGGACAAGCCTTCCAAACTACTGTCAATTGTGAATAACTCTGGCACATATATTTTCTGTAATAATACCCAAACATATTATTCATAGCTATAATATTTTTTTTCTTTAAAAATTTTTTTTATTTAAATCATTTTATTGGGGCTCATACAACTCATCACAATCCATACATTCATCAATTGTGTAAAGCACACTTATACACTTGTTGCCCTCATCATTCTCAAAATTTGCCTTCCGGTTCGGTTCCTGGAATCAGCTCATTTTCCTTTTTTCCCTATCTTCCTCCCCATTCCCCCTTCCTTATGAACCCTTAATAATTTATAAATTATTATTTTATCTTATCTTACACTGCCTGGCATCTCCCTTCACTTACTTTCCTGTTGCCCATCCCCCAGAAAGGAGGTTATATGTAGATCCCCGAGATCGATTCCCCCTTTCTACCTGCCCCTTCCCTCCAAGTAGTGCCACTCTCACCCTTGGTCCTGAGGGGTTCATCTGTCCTAGATTCCCTGTGTTTCCAGATCCCATCTGTACCAATATACATCCTCTGGTCTAACCAGGTTTGCAAGGTAGAATTGGGATCAGGATAGTTGGGGGAGGAATCGTTTAAGAACTAGACGACGATTGTGAGTTTCATTATTGCTACACTGAACCCTGAATGACTCATCTCCTCCCCTTTACCCCTCTTCAAGTGATGTCCAGTTGTCTACAGATGGGCATTGAGTCCCCATCATGTGTTCCCCTCATTCCCGATGATATGATTTTACACACACACACCCGCCTTTGTTGCTTGAAGCGTTGTCCCCTCGGCCCTTCATGATCACAAATGTTGGGGTGCTGCTTCCATGTGAGCTTTGTTGCTTCTGGGCTAGATGGCCACTTGTTTACTTCCAAGCCTTTAAGTCCTCAGATGCTATATCTCTCTATAGCCAGGCACCATCAGCCTTCTTCACCACACTTACTTATCCACACATTCGTCTTCAGCGTTTATGTGGGGAAGGTGATCACACAATGATGGTTTTTGTTCTTTGGTGTCTGTTACCTTATCCCTTCAACACCTCGTGTTCACTTAGGCTTCTGTGCTTCTTCTCTGTGGGCTTTGTTGTTTCTGAGCTAGATGGCCGCTTATTTATCTTCAAGCCTTTAAGACCCTAGATGGTACATCTTTTGATGGCCGGGCACCATCATTTCCTTCACCACATTTGCTTATGCACAAGTCTGTCTTCAGTGATCATGTCAGAAAGGTGGGTATCATGCAATGACCATTTAGCTGAGCAAGGTGCTCTTGTATTGAGGGAATGTGTGGGAGGAGGCCCAATGTCCACCTGCTACCCTACTACTGAACCTATAAATATATGAACATAGGTCTATTTCCCCCATAATCATAAATATATTTACATATGTAAATGTCTTTATTTAGGCTTCTCTGTATGCCCTCTGCCTCCTACTTCTTTCCTCTATTTCCTTACACTTTCCCCCTGTCCTACTACCATGTTCAGGCTTCATTCTGGTTTCAGTAATTCCTCTCAGTTCCCTTGCTCTTGATCACTCCCTACCAATTCTCCCAACCCCTCCATCCACTGGTTTTGAACCACTCGTTGTTCCCTTGTCCCTTGCATGCCAACACCTCCTCCCTTCCCTCTAATACATTCCCATATAACAATAACCAATTTTAAATGAGGCCTCATCCCAGAGCAAAGTAATTTTGATAAGGTCTGACCACTCAAGATTGCATAGCATTATTCTTGTCCACAATTGTACTGACATAGTAATACATACTTTCTTTACATTTACCATTTCTGGACACAAAGAATGCATTTCATATTAATAAATTCTAACCATAGATGATTAATTCCATAATCAATGCATGTACTACTGTATGTATGTTTTCTTTAATTTAAATACCAGACTTTTCATTTATTGTTATTAGTTTTCTTGTCAATTCTCCATTTAAATGCTTGACAAATTTTTTGAAAATTGTAAAAAAGATCTCTTCTAAGATTATATATATATATCAACATTGAAAAAATCCAACAATATATAAATTTATACATCAATCACCAAAGCTAATGCTGAAGTCGAAGAATTCTACCAAAGTCTGAAATTGAAGATGTGTGTGATCAAGATATATTTATAATTATTGTCAAAGGAATGCAAAAGTGGGAAACAAAAAGGAATAGTAATTGGAATATATGAATTTGATGGTAGAAGCAAAGTCAGAAATACCATTATAGAATTTCATAAGACTAACAACTTCATCACAATTTCTTTTTCAACAATACAAATGTGTGAGAAAAAAATCCACTTTAAAGTCTCCAGATTGGATATACAGAAATCCAATGAAGTGCAATGTGGGAAGGGAAGATGGAGATGCTTGCTATGAGCAGCTAACACCAGCCCATGGACTGGCCATGGGACAGACCATCAGGGCAGCTCGAGAAGGCAAAGTAAAATATGATGATGAAATTTGCAAAAATCTAGAGTTAGAAAACCACAATGGAAAAACACATTCAGGATATCTGAAAATGAAAGAACTCAAGAAAAAATTAAATCCTTGAGTTGTAATACAGATAGCTTGCCTGGATAAAATAATGAATGATGCAGGAATCATCCAATGAATATGGAAAGAATGCAGAGTCACTGTACCAAGATAACAAAATATCCAACCATACACCATTTCAGGAAGTAGCATATGAGCAAGAACCAATGGGACTGAAGGGAGACATTCAAGCTGCATTGAAAATGCTATCCTAAAACAAGGCTTCCAGAATTGATTGAATGCCAATTGAAATTTCCAACAAGCTGATGAAGCTCTAGAAGCACTTACTCATCTATGTCAGGAAAATTGGAAGACTGCTACTTAGCCAATTAACTGGAAGAGATCCATATTTGTACAAATTACTAAGAAAGGTGACCCAATGGAATGTTCAAATTATAAAATAGTATCATTTATATCACATGCAAGTAAAATATTACTGAAGATAATCCAGCAATGCTTGCAGCAGTACATTGACAGGGAACTGCCAGAGGTATAGGCCAGATTCAAAAGAGGACATTAAATAAGAGATATATTGAAAGATATAGGGTGAATCTTGGCTGAAAGCAAAGAGGACCCAAAAGAAGTTTTCAGGTGTTTTATTGATTATTCTAGGGCATACAACGGTGTGAACCAGAACAAACTATAGATACCCTTGAGAGGAATGAGAATTCCAGGACACTACATTGCTCTCATGTGGAAACTGCATCATGTTGTATTCGCTCATCATACTTGTTCACTATATATGCAGAGCAAATCATCAGAGAAGGGGCCTTATATGAAGAAGAATGTGGCATCAGGATAGGAGGAAGGCTTATTAGCAACCTGTGATATGGAGTTGCCACAACCTTGCTACTGTAGATAAGGAGGAATTGAAGCACTTGCTGATGAAGATCAAGCAACTCAGCATTCAATATGATTTACAACTCAATGTAAAGAAAACCAAAATCTTTACATCTGGGCCATTATGGTAAACAGAGAAACAATTGAAGTTGTTGAAGGATTGCTTCTGGCTTGGACCCACAAGCAATGCCCAAGGAAGAAGCAGCCAAGAGAACAAAATGTGCGTTACACTGGGTAAATCTTTTGCACAAGATAGCTTTAGAATATTGAAAAACAGGCTATTACTTCGAGGACTAAGGTGCACCTGACCCAAGCTTGGTATTTTCAGTTGCCCCATATGTATGTCAAAGTTGGCCATTGAATAAGGAAGACTGTAGAAGAAGCGATACACTGAAATTGTGCTGGGGATGGATATTAAAATACTGTAAACTACCAAAAGAACAAACAGATCTGTCTCAGAAGAGATGGCGTGACTTTGTCTCACATCTTTTAGACATGTTTTTAGGGGAGAGTTGTCCCAGGAGAAGGACATCGTGCTTGGTAGAGGGGAAGCAATAAAAGAGGAAGACCTTGCACGAGATGGTTTGACACAGCGGTTGCGCTGATCTCAAACCTGAGAAAAATGATGAGGGTGGCGGATGACCTGACAATGTTTCATTCTGTTGTACAGAGGGTTGTTATGGTCAGAACTGACTCAGTGGCACCTAATAACAACCCAAATTGAAGACACTAACTGGCTCTAAGATTGAAGATATTAACTGGCATCTGATTGGTGTAAGTTAAAGAATGACTCCCCACAAGTCTTTTGCGCATGCTCAGTTGAAAAGCAGGGAGTTATAAAAATACAAGATAGTGTTTTGCTAATGTCTGGGGCTTTGATGGCATGTCTTCCTGTGTCAAAAATTTAGGTAAGAAGACACCTTGATCACTCACGTGCATCTTACACAGGCCAGGTCTATTTTTAGCAGTTTTAAGGCTCCTGTCTTTTTCAATGTAGCAGTCTGCTGGCAATCTTTTTAGCAAATGAACACTTTAATACCAGGAGTTAGTTCTTGTTTCTTCACGGATATCAAAGATGACAGCTAATCTGCAGTCAATACATCCCAGGAAACAAAGGTATTTACTTAATTCTCCCCTTCTAGTAATTAAAAACTCAAAATATATCCAAACTTAATATTATCTCATTATTTTTACAAATAGTTCACTCCAAATTGGGATTGTAATCACAAATGTAGAGGCTGGAATTTACTATAAGTTACAGAATTGAACACTGTAATTATTAAAACCTCACAATGAAAACGCAGTCATAGACAGCCTACAACACTTCTGCATGTTTCTGAGATTCTAACTCTTTGTGGGAGTAGAAAAATCTCATAATCTCCCTAGAGGAAGCTGTTAGTTTCAATCTGCTGATTTTGAGGTTAGCAGTTCATTGTGTAATCTACTGTGCCACCAGGGCTCCTTCTCCATGGTCTTTGGTACCCTTATGTAGGGTCCAACTAAGAATCGCCTAGGTGAAACTGAATGAAACAGGCCTGAATCTTGAACTTTCCTCACAATTATTGTTAGAGTTAAACAAGTTTGTGTCAGCTGCATATTGAAGGTTGCTATTAAGTTTTCCTCCAATTTGGATGCCATATTCTGTTTCAGACAGTCCAGTTCCTCAGATTATTTGCTGATCACAAATATTAAATCAGCAGTGTGAAAAGATACAACCATGACACACTTTATCTAACATTAAAGCATGCAGAATCCCCTGGATATGTTTGAATGACTGCCTCATGATCCATGTACAGGCTCCTCATAATTCCATTCATCTTAATGCTATCAACAGTTTGTTATGACCCACATGGCTGAATGCCTGTGTATAATCAATAAAACACAAGTAAATATCATTCTGGTAATCTTTGCTTTCTACCAAGATCCAGCTGAAACTGGCAGTGATGTCCCTTTTTACATATCCTCTTGTGAATCCAACTTGGATTTTTGGCAGTTCTCTGTCAATATACTAATGATATCACTAGTTAGAGACTATCTGAAAAAAATCACTAATATTTGATATTAATGATATCATTTGACAATATCTGCATTATGTTGGATCACCTGTCTTTGTGTGAGGCATGGATATGGATGGCTTCCAGTTGGTTAGCTGAGCAGCCGTCTTTCAAATGTGCTGGTATAGACAAGTGAGGGTGTTGGGTGCCTCATTAATTTGGAACTTTGCAATTGATATTCCTTCAATACCTTGACACTTGGCGTCTTGTTTTTGCTAATGCCTTCAGTATAGCTTGAACTTTTTCTCTCAATATCACTGGTTCTTGATCATATGTTTTCTCTTGAACTCCTCGAATGTATCAATTAATTACTCATATAATATTCTATAGTGATTCAGAATATTCCTTCCATTTTCTTTTGATTCTTCCTACGATTCTTTTGAAAATCTTCCTAAATTTTTAATACTGAGTCCATAGAATCAATATTGCTGGCATATTTTATCCAGTTCTTTCAGGTTACCATGTTCTTGTTGTTGTTAGGTGTCATCGAGTTGGTTCCGACCCATAGAGACACCATGCACAGCCTAATGAAACACTGCCAGGTTGTGTACCATCCACACAAGTGTTCTTATATGTGAGCCCGTTGCTGCTATGTCAGTCCATCTTGTCCAACACCTTTCTCTGTTTTTGCTACCGCTCTTCTTTACCAAGCACGATGTCTTTCTCTAGGGACTGGTATCTCTCGACAAGATGACCAAAGTACATGAAGTCTCCCCATCTTTGCCTCTCAGGCGCATTCTGGTGGCACTTCTTCCAGTACATAGGTTTGGGGTTTGGCAGTTCATGGTACATTCAATGTCCTTCACCAGCATCAAAATTCAAGTGAATCTTCTTTATTCAATATCCAACTTTCACAAGCATTTGAAGTGATTAAAAATACCATTGCTTGGGTCAGACCCATTGAGGGAATTTGATAGTTTTCTAGTAATGTAAATAGGTTTTATGGCTCTCATGCAGGATAGAATCATGTTGTTTTATTATATTTCAAATGAACCATCTCTGAAGTAGAAGGGGAAAGGGTCATGAAGAAAATGAGTATATATTTTAACCCTGAAACTCCTGTACTGATCTTCCTTATTCTGTGAAATGAAGAGCGACTCTAGAGAAGTGGTAATTGGAAAGGCAGCAGGATTCAGAGCATGAGACTGAGTAGGGGGGGTCTCCTGTCCTGTGAAACAAGAAAACTAAGTAGTACCTTTGAGCAGGAGTGGGTGCCTCCAGGCTATTTATTTGGATAATGCGCATTGGAAACTGAGAGAGCAAGAGCTGGATATCTATCTCACTGATAGTGTAAATATGGGGCATGTATCTGAAGAGCCAAGAGAACTTGTAACATTGTTTTAACAGAGTAGATGACAGGAGACTAAGTAAATCAAGACCAATGTAAATCAAGGATCAGAGAGAGGCATATCTGTAAATATTACTAAGAAGAGGCTGTCCTGGATGAAGAACTGTATCTTGCAAATTTCTGAACTTGAATATTCACTGTTAACTTCTATAATAAACCCCATGATCAGAAGGATGGTCTGTGAGTTCAATGTGGCCCTTTCAATGACTTATCAAAACAAGTTGAGAGGTATAGATGGATGGGTGGTGTCAGAATGGATAAAGACATTTGGAGGGTGAAGGCATGTCTGACGTCTGTCTCCATAGCAATCAGCCTTGAGCGGATATGGAATTTGATTCTTCTTCCCCCTTATGAAGTAAAAGGAGCTTAGACATCATTTCCCCACCAATTTTAAAACTTTTAATCAATTATTTCATTTTCATGAATATTAGAATTTGCAATTTTATAGACACATTGTCATATGTACCCTGCAACTTGTTAGACAATTAACAAATATTTGTTAAATCAACGAAGGCAGATTTAATGAGTAGCTTCTTTACAAAATCAACACTTGTATTTAAGTTCATTTAGATTTAATATGTGATTAGAGATGACCAAAAAAAAAAAAGAAGGCTGAAAAATATTAACAGTGAAATGAACTCTTCTATTTTCTGACAGGAAAAGAAAGGTAAAACTGCCATTAAAAGGGTGCAAGCATTTTGAAAAGCTAATATACAATTATTGTAATCAAAATACAAAAATTATGTTCTAATTGTCATCCTATGCCTTGAACAAAAATTTCTATAATTAGAATAATCAAAAACTAGGCACTACTACCAACACCATTGTTTAGATCCATTGCTTATGTGTGCTTGCTGCTCTTTGTTGCAGTTGTCTCTGACTTGGCAACCTTCTCTGAACAGGGTGAAACATTGCCTGTTCCTGCACTGTTCTTACGCTCTTGACACAGGTTTAAGCCAAGTTGTCAGCCCATCTTCTGGATTGTTTCCATTGTTTTCCATGATCCTCCCCACTAGCAAAAATGGTGTCCTTTTCTGGTAATTGGTCCATTGAATCTAAAAGAAGAAAAATGAAATCTCACTATCCTTCTGTCTAAAGAGCCTACTCCCCTTCTTCCCTTCCTTGGCTGACCTATGGCATGTATGGTCAATATTCTTTACTAATGCCGCAATTTAAGTGTATTCATTCTCTTTTGATCTTCCTGTTTCACTGCACAGCTTTTGCACATATGCAACATAAAAAAATAGTAATTTTATTGAATTTTTAAAATATTTTAATCTCCTGCTTGGATAAATGAAATGTTTGTCATAATGAAAAATTCTTTAGAATGAATGTAAACAGCAATAATAAAACAAATTATACATTTGAAAATAGATTTCATAAAACAAATAATAAAATAATAACGAGACATAAAGGTAATATGTATGTATGCATATTTCAGACTTAAAGGACAGATTGAGAACTTTAATAAAAAATGTAACAGGAGTCCTGTGTAGAGAAGATAGATATAATTTGGGGGAGGAAATCTTTGAATCATCATGAGAAACGGACTTTCATTGATTTGTTGAAGTAGCATCTCCCAGTGAAAATAATTGTAACACAGGTTAAAATATTTCAGACAGCCCTTTTGAGGCACTTATGTATACACATCTCAAGAAGACAATCCTTGTGACAAAAGAAGAGAAAATTAATTCTCAATGTGAATCATATATTTAAAACTATGCTATACAAATAGCCAGATGCTTTCATGACAGACAGATGGTTCAACCAGCTATTATCAATATGCTAAACTACTTAAAGATATTGACATGATGACAGAGAAAATTAGAATCTCAGCAGAGAAATTGACACTATAAAAATAAACCAACTAGGTATTAAATATAAAATTGGCAATGGTTAGCATAAAAACAAAAAGATAAGTATTTCTTACTAACAGAGTTTTCAAACAATTATCTTGTGGGAGTATGTGTACTCTCTGGAGAAGGACATCATACTTGGTAACATAACTCAATCAAAGTGAGGAAGTTCTTTAGGTAGATGAGTTGACAAGTGGTTTGCAACAGCGGGTTTATATGTGAGGATGATTTAGGATCCAGCTATGTTTCATTGGAAAGAAGCATACATACTTGATGACATATAACAACAATGACACCGTACCTCAATAAATTTAGAAAAACAAAAAAAAAATTTTAAATGATAAATTGTAGAGCAGACTTGAGATGATAGAGGAAATGGTCATTGAATTGACAGAAGCTAAATAGAGATACACTAATCAAAGAAAAGTGAACAAAGGCAAAAAAAAAGACATAAAGATATTATTGACCAAACATCTATGTGTCTCAGGGTTCATTTTAACATATAGGTTAAGGTGCATCAGTTAATATTTACTAGAGATAGTCTTCTCCACATAGTATGTTTAACTTTAAAATAAAGAAGTATATACTATTCAGTGCTATTTACCATAAATAATGTTCACTCTTTTTTATAATGTGTTTTGGCAATTTTAGATATGAGAATATCAACAAATTCAATTCCAGAATAATTTTTATTCTAGGCAAATTTTTAAAATTGTATCCACAACCAAACAAAATGAATATTTTCTTAACTAATTTATTTGTAAATGAATAAGAAGAGTTAAAATGCTCAGATTCCATTTATGTAGAGTTTATTAAGGAATAATGCTGACCGTTATGAAAAGAGGATGTGGTAATTGTGGAGAGATGAATAAATACTGAGTGTTCGTCCAGTTATAATCAAAATAAATTGTTTTCTTCCATGTGCTTAATTTCTGATTTATATGGAAGAATAATTATATGCCTGCAATGCAATGGTTTTATCCAGGGAGCATTGATAGATGAATTTAAGAGTTTTAGAATATGAGAAAACAGGAAAAAATAATCGTAAGAATTCAGTAGTCCATCATTTCCTGTTTTCTTTTACACATATTTCAAAAAGTGAGCAATGCACTAAGGATTAGACACAGTTTTTCTGAAAGATACTGGAGCTGTATTAAAAGATGTGAACTCCAAGACTGGTCCTTTCGGTAAGGAATCGGAACAGGGTGTCTCCTTTCCCAAGTGGTCACATCGAGGACCTCGCTGCTTCCTGTGGTTTTCAAATTTTTCTTGAGTATCTGAGTTTCCTAGGAGATGAGAGAATATGTGTCCACCATCAACCTTAATGGTTTCATATGAAACAGTGATTGGACAGAGAAAACTCGCAGGGGTGTTGAGAGTGACGCAGGCTGACCTGTCAGACATGTGAAGGTAGGATTGACAACCCTACTCTTAGCCCTATTTAAAGTGACACTACACTTTGGTTGGAGTGACATTCTGGAGCCGAGGGTACCTGGCAACAGAGACGGGCAATGAGGCTTATCATAAAACTAGCACTAGGACTTTCACTAACCTAGCATGTTTGGAAGATTGCTTGGTTAAAATCTGCCTCCCAAGTGAACATTCTCCTACGGAGTGTCAACCGAGACTTGTACACAATGTTCAGAGATGCTTTGGCGTGTCTAAAGAGACTTCTTCTTTCTTAATTCATGGAAAACACCAGAATTGCAGGGTGGAAATAAAGGTCAATAAAACTAGAGTAGTGAGTTCATCAACAGCTACCGAATGCTAACCAATTAAAACCCACCTCACTGCCGTGAGCTGATTCTTACTGGCGGAGACCCTGTAACACAGGAGATTGCCCCCGTTGTGTCCTGCTGCTCTCTGTCTTTACAGGAGCACAAAACCTCCTGTTCCAGATCAGAAAGTTTCTGCTCCTTCTTTCTGCCTGAGCGGCCGGTGGGTTAGCTGCTGGTCTTGTGATTAGCAGCCAGCGCCATGTGGAATCACCATCCCTTTGAGAATGAGCTTCTTTAAAATAGTAACTCTCCCTCTGCCCCTTGTTTTTCATGGTTACTTTAGTCAGCTCCAACTCAAGGAACCACGGGTACAACAAAGCAAATGGTGCCTGGCCTCGTGACATCTTCCTCACTGCCTGCTCTGTGAGTCCATTCTATTGGACATTGCATTTTGAATACCTCTCCGCACTGAACTGGGCTGACCAGTCTGCAGTGATTCCTAGGCTTTCATTGCTAGATTCAGGGGAAGGCAATGGATGAGTTGCAACAATAAGCATATAACAATTCAAGATAATACTGAGGATCTGCTCTCTACACCTTCATCTACTTTACCATAAAAAATTAAACAACGAAACACCAGTCTATTTTCTAGAACAGTTTAATACTTAAATCATTTCTTTTTAAAGTTTTATGGAAATTATCAGTGAAAAGCTTCTGGTCCTATATACTTTGGTAAGAGACACGGAGGTAACAAGAGTGTTTGCATATGCAAAATGTGTGTGCCTGCCACCTTGTCCAGGCCTTCCCGTCTGCTGACCTCAGCCTTCCGGACACCCTCTTCCAGGAACGGTTGTCTCCTGATAATATGTCCAAAGCAAGTGAGGTAAAATCTCACCATGCTTGAAATATGAAATATGTACAGTATCTTAAGTTTAGTTTTTATTTATTTATTTCACTCATTTTTTTAAAGTGAGCATTTTATAATTCTATTTTCTCTACTACTTTATAAATTTAATACTTTTAAATGTTTAGTGACTAAAATATATCAAACATACCAACTGCTAGAAATTAAAAAGTACGTAATTTATACAGTAGAGAAAATGGAATTATAAAACTGCTCATTTTTTTTATTTCTCATGGTGAAAATGGTGCTTCCTTGCCTATTTAATAATTTCTATAATGTTGGAATATTATTGATCTTGTAATAATTTCCTTTCATCTTGAAATATTGCTGAAGTTTCACATAGATTTTTTTAAACAGTTTGTTTTGTATGTGATACAAGTGGCCATATATATAGGTAGAATAATGATCCAATAAAAGGTGTCCAAAATAGACCTAGTGGGACAGTTGGTTAAGAACTGGCCAGCTATGGTAACCTCTTTGCTAACCTCATGGTCAGTGGTTTGAGTCCTTCAGCAGCTGCTCAGGAGAAAGCTGAGGCTGGCTGCTTCTGTTAAGATTTCAGTGTTGGAAACCGGTAGGAGCAGCTTTACGCCATCCTATAAGGTTTACTTGGCTTCAGAATCGACTGAAGGACCGTGGGAAAGATGTTGAAGGAGTCCTGGTGGCACAATCACTATTCCGCTTCGAACTGAAAGGTCAGGGGTAAAACCCATCAGCTGCTTGGTGCAAGAAGGATGTGGCAGTAAAATGTATACCTTTGGAAATCAAATTGGACATTTCTGCTCTGTCCTATGGGGCTTTTCAAGGTTGTCTACTGTCCAATCCTTAGGGGCAATGGATATATTACATTAAAAAAGGAGACATTTCAGATGTGCTTAAAAATCTCATGATAGATAATCTGCTGGATTATGTGAGTGGATCCAAAGCAGTCACATGAACCCTTAAAAATGAAAGAGGGAGATGAGCGAGTGAGAGTCAGAGTTATATGCTGTAAGAGAGAGTCTACAGGCCATTGAGCGGTTTGTAGAGGGAAAGGGATCGTTAAGCGAAGGAAAGGAAATTGGCATCTAGAATTATTCTGGAAAAGCTAAGAAAACAGATCATCCACTAGAGACAGACTCAGGAAGAAATGGAGACCTGTGGATACCATGGATTTTATTAGCCCTGGAAACCCATTTTGGGTTTTTGACCTCTAGGGCTGTGCTACCTTCAGCTGTTCAGTGGAGGGCAATTTGCTAGAGCAGCAAAAGAAACCTAAGACACTCCGTCTAGTACTTAGTCTTCGAGCGACCATACTTGCTGAAAGGAGGTTTTGAAGCACTTGCTGATGAAGATTATGGATTGCAGCCTTCAGGATGGATTACTCAATGTCAAGAAGACCAAAATCCTCACCACCAGACCAATAGGTAACAGTATAATAAATGGAGAAAATGTTGAGGCTCTGAAGGATTTTGTCTTGCTTGGATCCACAAACAATGCTCATGAAAGGATCCAAAGATGTGTTGCATTAGTTAAATCTCAATCTGCTGAACAGAGCTCTTTCTGATATTGAAAAGCACAGATAATACTTTGAGGACAAAGGTGCACCTGACCCAAGCTATGATATTTTCAATATACACGTGAAAGTTGGATATTGAGTAAGGAAGACTGAAGAAGAATCCATGCCTTTGAATTGTGGTCTGGGGAAGAACATGGGAAGTACCATGAAGTGCTGAAAGGACAAGCCAATCTGTCTTGGAAGAAGTGTGACCAGAGTGCTCCTCAGAGGTCAGGGCAGTGAGAATTCAACTCTGACTCACTTTGGACGTACTGACGGGAGAGACCAGTCTATGCAGAAGGACATTGAACTTGGTAAATAGAGGCCAGTCTATGCAGAAGGACATTTCACCATGTGTCTTAGTCTTCATGGGTAAGGGACTACTCTTTTTTTTTTATTTTTATTTTTTTTTCTTATACTGCCTGTTGTCTCCCTTCACTCACATTTCTGTTATTCGTCCCCCTGGGGGGTGGGCTGTTTTCACCCCCTTCCCTCTCTCCACTACCATCCCCCAATCTTCTTCTTTTATTTTTAACATTTTATTAGGGGCTCATACAACTCTTATCACAGTCCATACATATACATACATCAATTGTATAAAGCACATCTGTACATTCTTTGCCCTCATCATTTTCAAAGCATTTGCTCTCCACTTAAGCCCTTCGCATCAGGTCCTCTTTTTCCCCCTCCCTCCCCGCTCCCATCTCCCTCATGAGCCCTTGATAATTTATAAATTATTATTTTGTCATATCTTTCCCTATCTGACGTCTCCCTTCACCCCCTTTTCTGTTGTCCATCCCCCAGGGAGGAGGTCACATGTAGATCCTTGTAATCGGTTCCCCCTTTCCAACCCACTCACCCTCTACTCTCCCAGTATCACCGCTCACACCCTTGGTCCTGAAGGTATCATCCACCCTGGATTCCCTGTGCCTCCAGCTCCTATATGCACCAGTGCACAACCTGTGCTCTATCCAGACTTGCAAGGTAGAATTCTGATCATGGTAGTTGGTGGGGAGGAAGCATTTAGGAACTGGGGGAAAGCTGTATTCTTCATCGGTGCTACATCGCACCCTGACTGGCTCATCTCCTCCCCTAGACCCCTCTGCAAGGGGATCTCCAGTGGCCGACAAATGGGCTTTGAGTATCCACTCTGCACTTCCCCCTTCATTCACTATGGTAATATTTTTTAATGAATATTTTTACAGCAAAAAGGACCTGAAGCTTTCCCCTACTCTGACCCACCAAAACACTAAATTTGATTTAAATTTGGAACTAAAACAGGCTGCAGAAGAAGCTCCTCCTCTCTGCAGCTATTTGCATGAATCTTTTGCTCATGCTCAAAGCCCCAGACATCACCTTCTAGCTAATAATTTTATAATCAAAAGGTATAAGAAGTTCATAATTTTCTAGTGTAACACCTTTTTTAAAGAAATGAATACATTGTGCATAGGTATTTGAATATCAGAATGGAAATAGGTGAATAAGCACACTTGGTTATTGATGCTGTAAGAAATAGTATGTATAAATTTTATTAAAAATGCAATTATACTCTTTTGAGAATATTTGCTGATATGTGGAAATGCATTTTTCTTAAATTCAACATTAATGATTGTATTCTCTGCCATCTCCCCTTTTTCAACATTATTATTTCCTCTTTCTTCCCTTTAATCAATGAACGATGCAGAAGGATGCATTCTTAAATGATGCATCTTATCTCTTGAAAGGCCTGATGCAAAGATCAGCATCTAAGCTTCTAATTCATCCTTTATCATACCTAGAAATTTCAAGTAAGAGACAGGTCTAGGTCCAAACAGCATAATTTATGTCTTTCTTGTGTCTACTTGTGGTTACAAAGACATCCCATTGGGCGGACCATAATAAACTATGGCTAACCTTGAGAAGAATGGGCTGTCAAGAAGACTTCATGGTGCTCATTCGGCCCTTGGCAGTTGTGCAAACAGAACAAGGGAAAGCTGCATAGTTCAAAATCAGGAAAGGTGTGTGTCAGGGTTGGATCCTCTCACCATACTTATTCATTCTGTATGCTGAGCAAACTGGATTATATGAGAAAGAATCTGGCATCAGGATTCAATGAATGTTTGTTAGCAACCAGTGACATGCAGATACACAACCTGGCTTGCTGATTAGTGAAGGGGACTTAAAGCACTTGCTGCTGAAGATCAAGGTGTGTAGCCTTCAGTTTGGATGGCAACTTAATATAAAGAAGACCCACTTCCTCACAACTGGACCAATAGGTAATGGAGAATAGTTTGTGGTTGTCAAGAATTTTATCTTTCTTAGATCCACACTTAATGATCATGGAAGCACCGGTCAAGAGATCAAAAGATATACTGCATTGGGTTAAATCTGCTGCACAAGACCTCTGGAGAGTATTGAAAACCAAGGCCGCTACTGTGAGGACGAAGGTGCTCCTGACCCAAGGCTGATACAATTCTCTATTGCATCATATGCATGTGAAAGTTTGATATTGAATAAGGAAGATCATAGAAGAATCCATGTCTTTGAATTGTGGTACCATGGACTGCTCAAAGGACAAACCAATTTACATGGGAAGAAGGATGGCCAGAGTGCCTTTTAGAGGCAGGGATGGCAAGACTTCGTCTTACGTACTTTGGACATATTGTCAGGAGGGACCAGTCCCTGGGGAAGGACATTATGTTTGGTACAGAGGAACAGCAGAAAAAATGAGGAAGGTTCTCAGTGGAATGAATTGCTCTCATGACTGCATCAATGGGCTCTGGCTTGGGAATAATTGTGAGGATGGCACAGAACCCTGCATTGTTTGTTCTGGGTATACAGGAGCCGACTCAGTGGCATCTAACAGCAACAACAACATGACTTTCTTGTAGTTGTTGGTCCCTAGGCGTTTCAAGCATCCTGTAGTAGATATGTAATAATTTGTCAATTTGAGGCTTAAAAGTGTATGGGGTGGAGTCTAGCTTGTCAATCAGATCATAGCCAATGAGGCCTCTGTGTGGACATGACCTTCTCCTGGTATTTCCTCCTTGTGGTGGGAGACTCTGCTCACACCCTTGGAGACATAGCAGCTGACAAGACGCATGGACCCACCCTGATGCAGGGACCCCTGCCAGCACTGAGTTGTTTCCAATGCCACTGGATCCAAGGACTTTCTACCCTCTGGTCTGTGATCTTCTTCATTCAGAGTCATTGTGTGTGTTTTGTGAGTCTGAAGGGGATTTTATGGATTGCTATTGGACATATGGGCTAGTGTCGGACTTATGGACTTGATCTGGACTGGGCTGGGATGTTTTCTCAATGTTCAATTGTTCTTGTATATAAATCTCTTTCTTTAACACAAAAGTTAGTCCATGGATTTGTTTCTCTAGTCTGCCCAGACTAACACACATACTGTGCTCTAACTGCTAACTTAGAGGTTGGTGTCAAACCCGTTAGAAATATAATGGAAGACAGACCTTCAGATCAGCTTCCATAAAGATTATAGGGCAAGTAACCTTATGAAGTAAGGTAGCCATGAAGGTACTGTGAGTCAGAATCAACTCAACTGGAAAAAGATTTTGTTTTCTTTTTTCACTTTTGTTTTTGTAGTATTTCTACTAAATTATTCTTTTTTTACACATGGCTTTTTTTTTTTTTAGCAAAGGAAGCTAAGCATCTGGATTTTAAGCAGTTTCATTGTTAATCACTGTGTTTACAAATAAGTATATTGTATCTCCGAATCTCCCAGTAATCAAATTATAAAATTAGCCTATACATAAATATTTTGACAATCAGGTATTTTTCAACTTACTGAAAGTAAGTATACTTTTACTAAAATATAATCATATAATTAACCCTTAGAATATATATGTGTGAATACACATAATAAATATATGTGATATGTACACATTATATATAGTATCAATTTATTTTTAATATTATATATTAATGTATATTTCTAAGGCAGATTTTATAACATACCGCTTAAGTTTCAAAACCAAACCAAAGCAAAATAAACCACAACAAAAATACAGCAGTACTATATAAATGAGTATGCCCAATGCCTATACATTTCTACTGTTCACTGGAAGCCCAATTTGATTACTAACATAAACTTTTCATGTTTACATTCTGCTTTTGGAGGTGAGAGATTTATAACCCACTAAATTGAAGTGAATTATTAATATATAGCTTTTCTAGCCATAATCTTTGTAACTCCCACCAAGAGACATTTTCCTGATTGGCCATGGTAAGTGAAGGTGAGGAAAGATACTGATAGGATTATATGATTCCACTGGGAATTATTGCTAATAGGTTTACTTGGGATTGCCATCCTGTTGGATATAATCTGAGCCATCTCAGAAGAAGGAAGAGAGAGAATCATACTACCACTGAGAGGAAAGCAAGGAACAAAGTCTATCCTTTGGACCCTGAGATCCTTGTGCACTGAACCTCCTTGATCTAAGAGTCACCTGTGACACTGGAAGAACAATAGAGATGCGGCAGCACCAAAACCAAGATCCAGAGCATGAGATCGAGCAGGGAACTTCCCAGCCCATGGAGCAAGTACATCTGGGTGCCTCCAGAGGGCTATGTCGAGTGGGGTACCTCCAGGAATTTAAGGGACTTATGTGTGATGGTCGGTGGCACTAGAGCTGAGGCTTTCTGGCTAAAGCTTATAGCCGAGTGGCATATACTTTGGGTATTCGTTAACATCCCCCAAAGAGTTTGGTAACATTGCCTGAGCATGGCAAAGGCCAGGCTGACAGGCTGAGGGTCAGGGAGCTGCTCGTCTGTAGGCACAACAGGGAAGAGGCTGACCTGACAGTGTCTTGAGCATTTCATACCTGTTAACTTTTATAATAAAGTCCAAACCTGAGTATAGCCTGTCAGTTCCATGTTACCATTGTAATGAATTACCAAACCCAGCTGAGAATTAAAAAGCGCTGTGAGAGCGATGGTTGGAAGGTCACGCATGTTTAATCTCAGACTCAGGAACAAGCCTTGGGCAACTGGTGCAGAAAGTGGGATTCTCCTTCAGCATTAAGTAGTCAGAGGAAGTCACATGCTGTACCCACACTTTTTCTTAAACCAATATAAGATATTGAAGTGGTAGAATAAATACATATAAGTGAACCAAAAAGACCTCTCTCTGGCACACACAGAAATCCAATCGCTGGACACTGGTCCTGGGGAAAATACTTTGCAAAGCTCTGAGGAAGGAACCAGAAGGATGGATTGACTGATCTAACTCCGGGGATATTTAGGGTTCTCCAACTCAACAGGCAAGTGAACAGGTAAATTCCCCCACAGTCACACACACACACACACACACACACACACACACACACACACACAAAGGGGCTAAGATGGGAGATTGGCTTAACTCATGTTCACTTTGATTTGATTGGCTGCACCTTTCCAAAAGTTGACTGCACTGGCCTTCAGCAGGTGCTCTGGTTGGGGGCTTCCAGGAACGTCTTGCTGGAGGGTTTAGTAAGTTGTTTGAGTTGGCCCAAACTAGTAGGATCTGGTTTGGGTTAGTATTCTTCTGAAAGACATTTAAAAAGGGACGTTCTTAACTGCAGTGAAGCCATGCACAAATACAGCAGCATCAGTCCCCTCATTCAGAAGCAGAAATTCAAAAAGTAACATTAGTAATCATTCCACAAATAAAATTAGTTTTCATTCAACATTAGTCCCTTTATAAACTTCTCCTAGCAAACTCTTTGTACCCAGCCTCCTGACAATATAAAATAAAATTAAAATCAATTGTAAACTGAAAAAATATATTTCTCAGAGCATGCAACATTTTATGTTAATGGTAGTAGTGGTTTTCAAGAAATATTTAGCTCATAGACAAAACAGGGCTGACCATCAGTTGATTGGCCTTGGTCCTCTCTGCTCTAATTGGTTGCCCCTCTGTTAATGCCCAGGCCACACCAGTTATTAAATATTTTTCATATCAGCATATCGCCATTTCAAATCCTGCAGCACCTGGGGAACTGGCAGATAAACTAATTATCAATTGAAAAAGAGTAAATGGACAAAGATGATGGAGGATTATGTGCATCAAAAGAAATGATTTGCATATCAATAGACCAAGAGTGGTTTGAGGGAAAGTGATAAAGGCTCAGATAGTTTTTCAAAAAACAACCCTTTTAATGATGTTAGTTTGAAAGACTAGTGCAAAGTTAGGATAATATAGTGTGCAATCATCCAATTTTGTCTGAAAAATTACCCACATAAAATAAGCTCAGTTCATTTTTATTCATTCAAGGCTTTGTTTGTAATAGTAATTTCAAGACACATTATGCTAATCATATTATTGTTGTTATGGTTAGGTCCTGGGAAGTCTCCCAACAGAAAGGAACGCTGTAGAGTTGTATGGATCCTCACAATCCCTGCTCTCAGTGTTCAGCCACTGTGTCAACCCATCTCTGAGGATCTTCCGCTTTTTCACCAAGAGACTTGTTTTTTCATACAAAAGAGAACATAATTTCAAACATAATTTAAGGAGAACATTTATTAAGTCTTAAATAAGAAAAAGAGAAATATTATCCAGATGGAGATGGCTATTAGCATCAGGTCATAATGATATCTAAGGGTTTACTGAGATACACAGCTTTAAAAAGGACATGGCGGGAGGTTGGGGGGGGGCAAAGGAAACTGTCACAAAATCATCACACACTACAGCTCAACACACTACAGTTACACGTGTGACTACAGAGTGGGAGCAGAACTGGGAAACATACATCACATTAAAACAGGGGATCTCCATCAAGAACACTCCCAGACAAGCTATTATGGAAGACTGCCCCTTTTGTCTACCTGGAAAGGGATAGAGATATTCTGCATTCCAATGCATCTTGCCAGAAGGCAAGACTGTGCTTATCCCTGGCCAGTGATCAGAAGGGATCAATTGAGGCTTCATCCACTAGGAGACTCTGAAATAAATTTTGTTTGGACTTTCACTGTCATCCATTATAAAACATAAGTAACACAAAAGGTAAACGTCACTACCATCAAATCCATTGTCATGCGTAGCCTTGGCATCCCTGGTGTTCGGAACTTAAGCTCTAACACACACCAGCATGCGGAATATCTGCTTTTTCCTGCTTACTAGAACGACATTATTTTCATTGTATTTAATTTAAAAAATCAGAAAAACCTCCCATTGCTTTCTTTATTATTTCATATAAAAATGTAACCCTTTAGTAACAGGATTTGCTCAATTGGAACTTTTCAGTTACTAATTGTATAGCATTGATAAGATGCTGCTAAAATTGGATATGGTAACAAATAAGATCTAATAGTGACTATGAGAGTCTCTAACAAATTAACCTATCTCACTGATGGAATATTGGTATTGGGATATCTCTCACTAAGGATGTTTTCATTCGGTGAAACCGTATTCTGAATAAACTAGGAGCAAGGTACAGAAATTTAGAGCAAGCTCTGGAAACCTAAAGGGATATGCAGAGAACTTTAATTGAGACAGATAAACAGTGCATTTCAAAAAAATGAGGTTTTTGAGCGAGTGCTTGGCTATATTATGCAAAATAGAGGAATTGAAGTGAAAATGGAAAAACCAGATTTGGAAAGGATCTCATATATTTAATATATATATTTAATTAGTATTTAATTGTATATATAATTTATATATTAATTAATATATATGTATATAAATTACTAATGGAAAGCAGAGTCTGTAGCATGGTAACTTAATTTCCAAATCTCATATCTGAAATTATTGAGTCACATATGGTTAAGAATTCTGAATTTTTCTTTTAAATATAGAAGGCTAATAAGTAGCATGTACTGTTTATCTCATGCATTCAAGAAGAGTCAAGAGATTAAAACCCCAAATAGTTAAACAGAATGAATTATATCAGTAACCTCGTGTGTGTTTACAAAGGTGTTTGGTAGGAGATTTGGCAGTAAACTTTGCAAAGAGGTCCATTAGGCCACTTTCATTTATTCCCTCTGACTTTGCCATTTGATAATGTTGTCTTTCTCCATGATCTCCCAGCTGATAACCTCAACTTCAGTTCTGTTGAATTGTGGTGACCACTTCTCTATGTCTCGGAGTTCTTTACCTCTGCAGTCTATTCTCAAAACAAAACAAACTAATTTGCTGCCATCAATTCTAGCTCACAGTGACACTATCGGACTGGCCAGACTGTAGGGTTCTCTACACCATAGTAGCAGGGAATGGAGGGTCATATTTCACCTCCTCTGGCTTCCATTCTGCTGTGAGGCAAGAGTCAGACAAGCCTCTACCTTCTATTACCCACCCTGACACTAATAGGTTCGCCCACACCATCTCTACTGGGTTCAAGAATCCATTGCAATGGCCATATGGAACCCATAGACAATATTCACTATCAAGGGGGCTTAGTAGAGAAGCCAATAGGTTCCCACAGGTCATACAGTTGTTGGTCTTCTCAACCAGCAGCCAACTCTCCTCTATCTCTGGTTCTTAGTCTCTCAACAATATAGCAGTCACATCTCTCAGTCTCTCAGTCTCTCAGTCACATGGTCCATTGGCCAGAGCCTCCATCAGCGGTCAGGAAGTCAGTCCTCCAGGCCCTGTGTTCCACGGTGCCATAGATTCCGACCAGATGAAGAGAAGGTCCCCATTGTCTCAGTGCAGTGCCTCGAAGTCTCTGCGACAGTCTCTGAACCATGTGGGATTGGTGCACTCTGCTACTTCAGACAGAGATGTTGGAGGTGCTCTTGAATGTCCTTGGGTTTTCCTCTCTGCTGCTCCTTCAAAGATGGTTCCTCCTCACCGTCAAAGGGACAGCAACACAAAATAACCCCATCTCTTGGTGTCCTACTGCCCTATTTGCCCAGGCCCGCCCAGTCATTGGATGGGTGTTACAGAGATTTGGGTAGAAAAGTTGTGTCAAGAAATTTCACTTCATTAGATGTGGGAACAGAAACTATCATCTTTCTTCCTTTGGAGTGGCTGATGGCTTTGAACTGCTTACCTTGTGATTTGCAGCCCAGGGTGTAACCATCCTGCCACCAGGGGTTCATCGTATGTTTCTCTTTGCTCAGCAGAGTTCTGGCTTACAGCTGTGCCCTTGTCACCCTTAGTGAATTAAATGATCACTCGATTACTTACTCATGAAATTAATCAAACGTGTTTTTCCCAAGCAAATACTTTTTTTCTTCTAAGAGCTCTAATTCTATTGATATATTAATTTCCCTTTTTACAGTAAGTTGGAGGAGATGATAATGGAGGTACAACATGAAGCTGTTTTTGAGAACGTAAAACATGAAGGAACAGGTTTAACAGAAAACTGTTCTTGCTAGAAGGGAAAGAGACTCTTTTCCTTTGGATAAAACCACTGTGAACAACCTGGGGATTTGTCCGAGATAAGAAACCCAAAGATGCATAGTCCTTGTCAGCAGAACTCCAGCAGACCCTTTCTTAACTTTAGTGAACTTGATCCGCTCCCCTGAGCTGCTTCTATGGACTCTGTCACTTGGAAACAAAAGAACACCTCCTGCAGTAATCCACCAGTGACGAGTGCAGGAGGTGCTGATCCAATTTCCCCTTTAGAAGCAACTGGAGAAGTGTTAGCACACCATGTTGAAATGCTCCAAATTGTGCAACAAATAATGTGAAATGCCTACAACATGCCAGATCCTCTTGTATGAGAGAGTGCTACTTCCTTGAATAAAACATAGAAAAGATCCCTGTCTTGCACCACTTCCAGTAAGAAATCGACAAGAAGCACTGCATACATAAATAAGTAAATTGTGTAATATAATAAATAAATAAATTGTGTAGTATGTAAGAATATACGGCATACAAAATAAAAGGGAAAAAACCCCAGAAATGTATACTTGTATCTTTTCTTGTGACAGGAAAAAAAATAACATACTCCAAAAGCACATAAAAATTAATTTAAAAAATCCCTGCTCTTCTAAGAGGATAAAAGATTCTAAATTCAAATACATTTTATAGAGACCCCTTCTATTAAGTGTTAAATAAAGATAAGAAAATAGCAGACCTGGGTTAACATGAAATCATAATGGTGTTCAAAGGACTCACAGCCACTTGGCTAATTATGTAATACAAAGCAACTCTTCACAAAATCATAAGTAGCAGAAAATTAATTCATTACTGTCATAGGCAGAACTACAGAAGCTTCAAAAGGACCATCGTTGGAATAAATACACAATCACAGATTACAATGGAGTACAGAGTTGGTACTGGGGCCCTCTAGCCACCTAGTTACTTGGTAGTCAGGGATATGACTTAACTTTCATTTAGGGTATACATAGGCAAGTCACCTGAGGGCAAGACTGCCCATCTTGGGCAGGTTAATATGTTGAAATCTACTTTCAATTATACTCTGAGTGCCAATAAGCTTCATACATTTCCGGTTTATTATCCAAATGAATTTCTTGGTGGTTGAATTTATAGAGATACAACATGGACTTAGGGCTCTCATTATATACTGCAACCATCTGCGATCCAGTGTTTGTAATGTAAATTTTAGCATACCACTTACAGAGAACATAGATGCACGCTTAGACATGAGGCAGTAAGGCGAGGGAGCTCTAATGCAATACTAAGTAGGCACAGTAGACCACTATGTTCTTGGGTGGATTCTGATTCATGGAGATCCCATCTGTCTTACAATAGAATTGTACTCCATAGAGTCTTCAATGGCTCAGGGCTGATTTTTTACAAATAGATCACCACAACATAGCTCCAAAGTATATCTGATTGATCTAGAATCTTCGATCTTTTGCCACCAGAGTCATGGGACTACAGATGAAGGTTCCCCATGGATAGACTTAAGAGAGACTATTTTTGCAGTGTCACTTGGTTATGAGTTTTAAAACCCCACCCAGGATCCATCTCATTACCGACGAGGCTGCTGAGTCCCAACGTATCAGGTTTCTAGGCTTCTCTGTGAGTTGTGTGCAGCTGTGGTCGAGTTTCACGGGAAGAGTGGGTGATGTCAGCACTGGCAAACTGGTCCAGAGTATTGAAAGCATATCTGACCTCCACTCAGAGGAACCAGTTTTGGGCTCCCATTGATGATAGCACTTTTCACCCCTAATTAAATTACACAAGTCAGATCTGCTCTAGCATTTTCACAATTGTTCAGGTTCCAAAGCAAGGTTAATAAAATATTTTATTTTAAGCACTGAAGACTGCATTATCTGGGATAAAATTTAATGAACATGAAAAAAAATGTTTCTATAAAGTAACAACTTCTAAAAGGTTTATCCATAGAAACTTTCTTTAGGTGTTTATAAAACAAATACTTTCCAGATATATTTTTGATTAAGCTGTTAATAAAATGGATACTCACTTCACTTGGCTAATAGAAAACGATGATTTATGCTTATTTTCACACACACACACACACACACACACACACACACACACCCCAAAATTATCAAGGACCATTTTTAAAAGGTCAGCATTAATATATTAATTAATTTTATGAAAGCTTTTGCTTCCTCGAGGATCAATATATGGAGCTAGTCTATTTATTTGCAAACAACAGCACTGAGACTTAAACGAGATGACACTGCATGCCCTCTCAGTGACTGTCTTCAAAAGCCAGATGTTTTTTATATTCATTTCTAAGTTTCACACCTTAAATTTAAAAATATTATTTTAGTTTGCATCTCAGTATTACAAATATAACTATAATTATGACCAATTAAGCGCTCTATAATTTTGTGATACAATGAAGCATGTCTATAACTTTAAATTATTGCTCAGACAGAATGCTTTTGGCTTCTTCAGTAAATATTGGAATATGGAGGCAATCCGTTTAATGACAGCATGTCGAGGATGTCAGAGTGGGAGGAAGAATGGGCAGTTTTCTGGGGTGATGTTATTAATTCTTTTCACGCAACTTAAAATCTTCTACTTTCAGAAATATTCAATGAGATTAGTGCACATTTTATCCATTCAAACATTTTAGTTGGGGTTTTCACTATTTTGAGCCAAATATGACACTACTAGCTGCAACAATCTTGTTCAAATAATATGATGCATGCAGATAACGGAAAAATACATACAGTTGGTTTGACATTTAAGGGTCAATTAAAGTTTGACATTTATTTTAAAAAAATAGCAGAACCTTACCGCTATCTAGTCAATTCTGACTCATGATGACTCATAGGGCAGGGTAGAATTGGCCTTGTCAATGTCCCAAAATCGAAGTCTTTATGGGAGTAGAAAACCCCATCATCTACCATGCAGGGCCTGTTGGGTTCAAACTGCTGACCTCTCAGTCAGCAGCCCAGATTATAATGATTATGGCACTGGGGCTCCTAAGGGTCTATATAAGGATAGTGATTTTGTGCTAAGAATATTTGCTGTAAGTAGACTTCTTCAATTAACCAATTTTGACACTAGGAAGAACTGTAAACTGTGATGAACACTATAAAGGAAATACTAAGGATCCAAGAGAATTTCTAAAAGAGTGATCAGACACAGTGACGGAGGGCTGAGACACATCAGTTTTATCAAGGGAAACAAGAATTATGAATAAAGCAGAAACATCATAAGGGAAGTGGAACATATTCCAGAGAGATGCTCCTTAGAAATCTCTTACCAAAACCCAAGTCAGTTTGTCCCAAGTCAGTCCAAGACATAGCGACCCTGTAGGAAAGATTAGACTGTTGGAAAGATTTCCAAGGCTGTGAGCCACTCCTTACCTGCAAATAGCCGGTGGGTTCAAACTGCTAACATTGGCGTCAACAGCCTACCATTTACCCCAGCGTGCCAACATGATCCTCCAGAAAACTCTTAGGTGAATTTAAGTACCATGAATTTCAGGAAAGGAGAGTGGTGCTTAGTTTTTTAGAAGAGAATATGATGTTAAATGTTTGAACATTTCAGCAGGTTTAGAGTAAAAAGAGAAGAGAACCATTGCGGTGCATAAGCAAATGTGGTGAAGAAAGCTGATGGTGGCCGGCTATCAAAAGATATAGCATCTGGGGTCTTAAAGGCTTGAAGGTAAACAAGCGGCCATCTAGCTGAGAAGCAACAAAGACCACATGGATGAAGCACACTAGCCTGTGTGATCATGAGGTGTTGATGGGATTAGATATCAGGCATCAAAGACCAGAACAAAGATATCAATGTGAATGAGGGGGAGTGCATTGTAGACAAAAAGTCCATATGTAGACAATTGGACAAACCCTCACAAAAGGGTCATAAGGAAGAGATGAGCCAGTCAGGGTACAGTATAGTACTGATGAAATACACAACCTTCCTCTAGTTCTTTAATGCTTTTCCCCTGCCCCCCACTATGACCCCAATTCTATCTTACCAATGGTGCAGATAAGAGCTCTCAATACAAGGGATCCAGAACAGATAAACCCCTCAGGACTAATAAGGGGAGCAGCGATACTAAGAGGGGAAGGGGGGGAAAGGGGTAACCTATCACTATGATCGACACGTGGTCCCCATGTACAGCAGAAGGGTCGGTGAAATGGGACAGCAATTGGTGTAAAACATGAAAAAAGTATAATTTATAGATTGTTAGGCGGGCATGGGGGAGGGAAGGGGGAAAAGGAGGAGCTGATGCCAGCGGCTCACGTAGAAAGAAAATGTTTTGAAAAGATAATGACAACATATGTAAAGATGTGTTTGACAAAATGGATATAGGCATGGATTGTGACAAGAGCTGGAAGAGCCCCAATAAAATAAAGATTTTTTTAACACAAAGTAAGTACTGTCACAAAGGTGAGAAACTGGAACAGTTGTTTTATCGCACTTTGTTTATGTTGCATATTTTAACAAATTTAAGGTTTGTTTGTGGCAACTTTGTGTCCAACAAGTTTCTTTGTGCCGTTTTTCTATCAGAATATGCTGCTTCACTGGGTCTCATTTTGGTACCTTTGAAATATTTCACACTTCTTTATGCTACTGCACATGTAATAGATTACTCAAAACTTCCACTGCCATTGAGCGGATTCTCACCCACCGGCACCCTTTGTTGGGTTGCTGAGACTGTAACTTTATAGGACTGGAAAGCTTCTCCCTTACTTGAAAGGCGGCTGTTCTCAAAAAGTTTTAAACTGCTGACCTAGCAGCTAACAGCCCAATGTGGAACCTTAAGCAGATTCCAGGTAGTGTAATTATAATGTTTATTTGCACTGGGAAACAATAAAAATCATGTGACTTCTTTATTATGATATTTGTGTTACTGCAGTGATCTTGAACTGAACCCGCATGTCTCTCAGGTATGCCTGTGGATTTAAAGACCCCAACCATTGGTTCTACGTGCTAGAGATCAATTTGAATAAAAGGATATAAGTGTAGGGTGCTGAGCAGAGGCTTGATCACAGGAGACATTTCATACATCCATATTAAATGGGGTAAATTTTACCCTAGGGAGCAGGAGCAAACACAAATGCTTTGTATGTGATTTTGGATGTACATGATTTGGGATGAAATAAGTCCAAAGAATAATAGGAAATGGAAAGTGTTTTAGAAAAGAATTAAGAAAGTTCCAATCCATCATCGTTTCTTCAGCAAGGAGATTTGATAATCAATAGAAATGACCATTCTAGATATTTTGGTATATCTTTCCCCTCCTTGGATATTATTTAAAATCCATCTTAGATATGCAATTCTAATGTCTGATGAAATGACTAGACACCACACATGGCCCTCTGGCTACACAGAGCAGAAGGAGAATCCAGCTCCACATTTTCCCAGGGATGTTCTGATGAGAAAAAGCCAACCACACCTCCGCCTTCCACCTTCCTTTACTCTAATATTCTGACTCCAAATATCCCTTCCATAGCACTCAACTCCTCTCATGGGTTCAGTAACTCATTGCAATGGTCACATAGAACTCACAGACAATACTCAAGATTAGAGAGGTTTATTAAGCAAGCTAATTGGGTTAAAGAAATCCCAAGTATGCAGTTCTTTTCCCTCAGAACCTTTTCTTAGCCATGCTGCTGGTAAGCATGTCCTTCCCTGTGCCCCAGCCTCCCAGTCACATGATATGTCACCTAGGCTCCGCTCTGGCAGGTGCTCCCTAGCCCCTTTACATTTGATAAAGACCCATTCTGCCAGCTAGCTTTCTGACGCAAGGCTATCAGCTATATTTGTTCTTTGGGTTGGGAAGCCCACTACTCTGTCTCATTATCTCAACATGTGTCCTCTGCTTCCTCTCATGACCTTGGTGCTGTGGCCTCTGGTGCCTCTGCTTGCTCTCCCATGTCCCACAGAGATCTTCACTCACTCTGCTGCTGGCTCTTCTTTCTTGGTGATAGAAGGATTCCTCTCTTCCTCCTTCTGAGATGGCTCAGTGATATACCTGTGCAATGGGAAACTGACCCGTTCTTTCTGTTAGCGTCTCACACATCCTGTTGAATGGGTTACTTTTGCCATTTGGTGGGGGTTACAACAGCTCTGGATAGAAGAGCCATACCCAGCGGTTTCAATGGAATACAATGTCTTTTAAATTTTTGTTGTTGTTATATTTTAAGTCAACTTCTAATTCACTCCATGTTCCAGAGTAGGTTTGCTAAGCTTTACTATTTAAAATTAGCATGCTAATATTTAATTTGGTAATGAGATCCTGTACAGCCCTTCCCACACACAAAAATTTTTAACTGAGGGTGAAGAGCTAATTGTAAGGCTTTCTTTTGAATGCATTTTTTTTTAATTTGGAAATTGAAAATTGCTTTGAATACTCTAAGTGACTCACTAATCTAACATTATTGGTAAATGTGAGGATGCTATATTTTCTAAGCATAATTACACAAAGTTATTCTAGCCAGTATGCTTAGGCTAAGTAATAATTTGTGATTTGATGATACAGCAGTATGTATGGTTTATTTGAATATATAACTAAATGTATTCTTATAACAACATGGTATATGCATATTCATATGGTATTTACCAAAGAAAAAAGTATGATTCTGCATTAAAAAAATAATCTCAGAAATAAAAAGAACGTTCCATCTCAGAAAGAAAGCAAGTTGGGTTTTTAAAGATTTGTATTTGAATTCTTACTCAATTACTAGCACCTAATGTGGGAGACAGAAGGATTTCTCCCAAGCTGTCTCCCCCAAATATATGCCAAACTTAGCTGCTTGTAAATGACTATACACTTGGAGGTCATCAGAAGTAGGTTAGGGTTATTCTCCCTAAGGGTTATCAGCCATCTAGACCAAGCAGATACTACTGTTTATCCCACAACCAGCAGGCCCACTCCCTTTTGATGAGCACAGTACTTGTCTGTTTCCTTGTAGGGGACCCCAGAGAGGTCAAAACCACCCTAGGATGACCACGGCTAGGATGCCATCATGAATCTAAGTCCATCCATCTTGTCACATGTATACCCCTAGACCTTCCCACTCCTATGGGCACACCCCTATGACACATCCCCTTCCTATGATGTGTATGCCTATTGTACTGCCCTTTCCTGTAATATGTGGTTACCTGTAATCATGCCCCCCTAAGGAGATATAACCCTGGGTTAGCAATAAAGTGGAGGCTCCCTTCTGCTTTCGCAGGCAGGCTCCCCCCACGAGGACCACCAAGTGGGGCTGAGGTGAGCATGCTACCATGAATGTGTCTGACTCCATTGTTTGACTCTCTCCTCTACCTCTCATGCGCTCTATGACTTTACTATAATCCCTACTTATTATCGCTGTACAATTGCACCTACCGGATCTGTGATGATTTGTTGGGGACTCTCTTCACCCCACAGATGGTGCCCCTCACGTGTGGCCTTGTAGGAAAAGAACTCTTTTGAGTTATATCCCATGCGACAATTGTATGGCCTCATCGGACAGAGAGGGTGAATCGGGAAAACTTTTTTTGACTTTTTTTTTTGAGTGTGTTTTTTAGTCTGAGTGAGATATGGGTTAGGCAAAGAGTAAGGATACAGAGTACGGTATGACTCTTTGCCACCTCTTGAAGAAACAAAATATAGTGGTAACAAATAAGAGAATGAACAAGTTTCTTCGATTGGTAAAGGAATTTAATCCTTCTTTTCTGAGGTCCGGAATCTTTGATATGGAGATCTGGGATCAGATAGCCATTAATTTAAGAATAGCTCACAGGGAAGGACAGAGCATACCCCTGGAGACCTGGGTCCTGTGGGTGCAGATGAAAGCAGTGTTGGAGCTGCTGCAGGCTGAGTAAAGGAACAAGTCCAGCAGAGCAGTGAGAAGCCTCTAAGCTACGCAGACTTAAATCAGGTGAGAAGCAGGCAGAATGCGTATCAGACAGATGAGAAGACGTTAAATGGAGCTGAGAAAATGAAGTCTGAATCAGAAGGAGATATCAGACTGGGAGCATCTGCGCCACCAGAGTATAGCGTAGGGACCACAATACTATCAAGCGAGTCAGTGCTGGAGGGAGAGATGAGACTAGATCCAAAGAAAAGCAAGGGGAGAGATTTAATGGAGAAGGTGAGGTCCGGGAAGCAAAAAGCAGAGGCAGGGTGCAGGAAGGCACCTTTGCTTTCACTGGTAGAGGAGAGCATAGCTCAGGAAGCAGATTCAGAATTTAGAATGGCTTATCCCATGAGAGTTATAGACAGGCAGCCTGACGGGCAGCACCCACAAGGGATTCAAGAACAGCAACATGCTGTCTTTCCCTTTAAGCTACTGAAAGATCTCAAGCAAGCTGTATCCAACTATGGTCCAGTTTCCCCATTGGTTATTAGTATGATAAAATCTCTGGCAGAATCTGAATATTGTATCCCTGCCAACTGGAGGATGCTTATGAAGTCTTGCCCCTCACCTTCAGAATCTTTGCAATATCAAATGTTATGGACTGAAGCAGCCCTTGCACATTTTGCTCGCAAAAATGCAGAAAAGGGTACAGGTATAGGGATTCATCAGCTGCTAGCAGATGAGAATTACATCACAATTGAGTCACAACTGCAGTTTAATGAGCAGACATTCACACAGGTGCACGAAGTCTGTTTAAAGGCCTGGTCCAAAAGACCCCTTGATTTAAAGGGTGGTCAGATTTCTCAAGTACTCTTTCCTGATAGACATACATTTTTACTCTAGGAATGCAAGGAAGCAAAAATTGGCTTAGACGATCTTCCTTCTTTATAAACCATGGTATATCAGATTTTATTACGCTTTAATTTCTTCATAATACAGATTCATAATTCTAACAACACCTTTAGAATTTAGGTTAGACTTTCCTAATAAACATCCCATAGTTCTTTTAGGTAGCAGATCCCAATTACCGCTCTTCCTGATTTCTGATTTAATCACAGCTTTTGGCTTTTTCTCACAACTCTGATCAACTCTAGTATCAATTTTAATTCCTTGATTACTTAGGTTAAATCTTTCTGACAAAAAATGTATTACTGTATTACTCTTTCAATAAGAGGCTCCAGCCTTTTAGAATCAACAACCTGCTGTGAGGGTTTCTGAGCCTTCTCTTGGTCAGTCAAGACAACTGCAGTGAGAGCAGAGACTGGGCTTTTGCCTGTTTAACTAGTTCTGGCCTCCTGCTGTGAGACTGAGCAATGCCTGCAATTTCTCTGTAAGATCATCTGTGTTCCCCCAGGCAGACACCTTGCCTCCCATGCTCTGCTGGGTGGGGTCTATATCAAGCTCCTACGTCTATTTCCCTGCTGGGAAGGATTTGCTGACGACAATCCTTTATTGCTGAATCTTGAGGGACATTGATAGGGAATTCCCTTCCTACAGGGGGTGCAAAATCTGGACACTTTTAAACGCAAACACGGTGGCCCTGAGCCATGCTCTGGTGTAGGTCGCAGTTTGCTTTTCATGACCAGGCTGATCGGCCCGTGCTGTCTGCACTCTTTTTGAAGTTGACCTAGCTTCCTAGGGCTGGAGAACTTTCTTTTAGGCCCGATGTAATTTGCCAGGGCATCATAACTTGATGGCTTTCTTTCTTAATTTGTTTATATATATACATGTATTTTCATTTGATGTTCACTATTGGAAGAATCTTATAAGACGATACTACCATTGATACTGGACATTCTGTTTGCTTGGTGAAAGCTCCTCGTTATGATCAGATGAATAATTTTATTCTGATTATGCTTGTTTATGATGTGGTACCCACCCCACCCCTGTACAGGACAATAATAAGACTTTTGCTGAGATGGAAAACACTGCTTCCATGTCGGAAACTGTTGATGCCAATACCAGAGTGCTAGGAGGTCTTGTAAATTCATTTCTAAATTCAAATCTAGCTATCTTTAAATTTTTGTCATGGTGACTCAGGCTGTGGTTTATGTTATGTGGCATGAATTTTATTCTGCAGAATTGGGGTATGATTAAATATTTTTAATAATTAATTTTGGTTTATTGAATTTTAACAGGCAAAGAACAGCTAGCATGACAAATGATTGTGTTGTTGTGAAGGTATTTATTTTGTACATATTTTATTTTAAAAATCAGATTTAATCTAAGAAACATTCAGGTTAGCTTCCTTTGTAAGATGCCACCCAAGACACATCTATCCAACTGGCTCTTAAAATTTAACTGAAATGAAAGCAATATTTACATAAAGAGTAAATATTCAGGACAAAATAATAATTAAAAAGGAATCTTCAGTAACACAATTTTGGAAGTTAAAGTGCACATATATTAGAGAAAATTAATTTAACAAAACTGAGAAAAATGATTTCCTCTGTAGATGCCAAGTTTAGGAACTGGTGGCAAATTTGGGCTGAAAACAAAAAGACTCACTAATTTCTTTCTTAAAAACAAACAAACAAAAGCAAGTTTTCAAAGTCCATGTTACATTAGCAGAAACCACAGTTTCGTCGTGACAAGATGAAGTTTCTGCCCACCTTTCTAGTACTTTCTAGTTCAATCAAGTTTTTGAAGTAAAACCCTAAAAGTCAAAATCAAAAGCTGAGATAAATATGTCTTCAGGAGAAAGTAAACTTGAACTGCCCAAAGGTAATTTCCTGGGAAAGCTGAGAACGCATTATGTTGAATTAAGCATCCTGTAGCATTGTTGCTAGAAGCCCTGGGCGCCTGTGGGTTGCTTATGCCCTGCGCTGCAAACAACCATGGTGGCAGTTCCAATCTACCAGGTGCTCGGCAGGCGAACGAGGAGGCTTTCTGTTAGCAGAGAGTCCAGCCTTGGGAAGCCAAAGCGGACGGGTGAGTTCTGCGCTGTGGGGTTGGAATGAGTGGGAGTAGATGCACTGTGAGTTAGTGGAGATTGAACAAAAATGACATCTGTTCGTAGCTTTGTGACACAAGAGTTAAGCATTCGCTTTCAACTCATGAAGCTGGCAGGTTGAGCCCACAGTTCCTCCACAGGAGAAAGATCTGGGGGTTGCTTCTTCAATAGCGTTGGCAGCCACGAAAACCCAGTGGGGTAGTTGGACTCTTTCCCATGGGATCACTGAGCAGACCGCCACCCCATGGCACCTAAAACCACCAGGAAGTCAGCTCTACTCTTTTTTTATGTCTGTCTCGTTGCCATTTGATTAAGATGTACTAATTTTAAGCACAAGTATACCTGTGCCATACTGGTATTCTGGCCCCTTGAGGAAATGGTTTGTGTGCCACGCCTGACTTCCCCTGGGGGAAAGGAGGAGAATTTGACTCCACAGCAGTGCAAGGCTGACTTCCATGATGGGAGGCCAGGCACGGGTGCCCTGCTCGACTTCCTTTCCTCTCCTTTAACACCAGGTATCCCTCCCCTGGCACTCTAGCTCTCTGCTGGGCTTGATAATCCATCGCAATTTCCATACAGAATTTACAACACTATCAGGAGTGTAGGGATCAATTAGGGGAACTAATAGGTCACAACAAATCAAGAAAAAAAAGCTATTGGTAGATGGCCCGTTTGTCCAAACGGCAGTTGTTTTTCTCAGTTATGTTAGAAAGCACATCTCTCGCTCTCTCTTCAGCCTCTCAGCCACATGTTCTTTTGGCCTCTGCCCTCCTTGGTCAAGTTTTAACAATAGTCATAAATGTGCCAAATGGCACCCCACTCAGCAAGCTAGCCTCCTGTCTAAAGACGCACAGCTTCACTCCAGCCATGTTCCAGAGAAGCCCGGCTTCTACCATCTCAATGTTCCTTCTCTGCTCCGTGTCACGATCACCGTGTTTCAGCCTTTCATGCCTCTGTGGTCCCCACAATCATCTTGCATGTACCCTGCTGGTGACTCTATTTTCCTGATGGTAGTGGGATTCCCTGTTTTTGCTTCTGTTTTGCCCCGTACTCTAAACCCACTGAGCTGGCAAAATGGACTAACACCGCCGTGTTGGTCTCATATACCCTATTTGCATGCTCCTCCCAGGAATATGATGGGGGTTCCAAAGTCTTCAGATATAAGAGCCGGACCAAGGAACTTCGCCTCACTACCCCATGTCAGAGACTGTGAATTTAAAAAGAGGTTTAGAGTCTGTGGGATGGTGCTGTGGGCTAAGGAGGGAAACAGATGCTAGCCATGTCTAAAAGCAGAATCTCTGATGTGAAAAATTGTGCAATTGCTCATTGCAGATTAGTAAGAAAGCATGAGTAAGCCCACGATTATTGGGTAATCTGGCATGGCATTATTCTCCCTTGTTGCTATGCTGGCCATTAAACAAATGCACAGTTTAATATGAAACCTTTCTAATAAATACACATCATAGACATTGATTTTAGGACTGGGTCACTCAGCAGTGTCATTTGAATGTTTTCTTTCTGTTTTTAGCTGTAAGAAATTGTATGATTTGAGTGTAAGTGCTTCGCTTTCTGCCTCATGTAAGCAATAGAAACATTTCATTTAAGGCCCGTAAAAAAGAACAAATACAAATTAATATTTTAAAATTTTATCTTTACAGAACTATTCCATTAATTTTATCATTTAATATTATTGCTACTTAGAGTCATCCGTGTACCCTAGGTGCAAGGAAAATCTATTTTTGGAGGTTGGAATAAGAACCTTTAAAAAGAAAAGGTTATATACTATTGTTATGGAGTGAAATGTTATCAGTATAAATGTAAAGCCAATTTTATTCAAGACATAGTATGTGTGAGGCTCCTTGTTGACTCCTTAAACAAAGATTTGTCTGACTTCAAAAGAGGAGCCATAGCACTGGGCTTTTGAACTTGACCAGAGAGGGCATGGAGACATGCCCTTTGAAGGATCAGTAATTCAACTGGTAATGAGAAGTAGAGTCTATTTCTATGAGTCCACTACTCAAAATCGTAGATTAGGAATTCTATTAGACATAAATGTCCAAACTCAAACAAAAGAACTAAAGAATTCATAAGAGAACAAAAGAGATTTGACAGTCTTTAATGAATCACCCTGCGACTCTCCCCACTGCCAATAAGAGTCCTCTTACAAAGACTCAATTAAGATCGAGGTCTCAGAGCCAATTTTGAAGATATTTCCAGAGGAAGAAGCTGGCAGTCCCTTTTGCTTTTAAAGAGATGACTCAAGCAAATACTTCTGCACCCAAAGCTGGAATTCCTTTTGACAAAATAGTTCTTGAGCCAAGAAAAAGCAACAGCAAAATTGTCTTGAGCTTCGATGAGCTTAACCTTTTAATTGTTTTATTTTCTTAATCTTGGCCGAGATTTTGTGGAGTCTGCATTGTGTTTATGACTACTTTAGCTACAAACAATACATCTTGGACCTGTAAGAGTCATCTTACTTTTTATATTAAACCCCAAATCAAACCTATTGCTGTTGAGTTGATTCTGCCACATGGCCACCCTGAAGGACAGAGGGGTTCTATCTTAGAGAGCACCCAACGGCTTACCTCTTCCGGGAAGCTGGCTGCCACATTGTTCTCCAGCAGATTCTGGCGACACCAGGGTTCTTTCCATTTTAATCAGTTTTAATTAATTTATTCTAATATCCTTAAACGGGGATATTAAGTTATATCATTTTTTTCTGAGTCTGGAAATTATTTGTATGGATTTTAAACCACAAACTGCTTCTGTTATTTAATTCTAATTATATGTCTTCCCCAAATGCTTACAATAGTTTCTAAATATGATAATAAAACATTCTAATTAGCTAGGGATTATCATGGGATTATGTAGGATAGAGGGGCTCAATACAAATGTCAATGATCCAAGCTATTTTAAGGGGAAAAAAAAAATAGAATCCCCTTTGCCAATCTACATTTTTGCATTGTGTAATTGTGTTCTTTAAAAATACCTATAAGCAGCTTTCCATCCATTCTGGAGACAAAACACAAGCACATCTGTACCCACACAGATTATCTTTATGAACATGTTCTTGAAAGAGAATTCTAAAGTCGTTAATCACAAGTAGTGTTTCTGTTGAGCATACATTTAATGTTTGACTAAAAATCCCTTTGTCTTGAGTTTGCAGCATCATCTACAAAGCCAGTAATGATTTTCTAGATTCATCCGGTCCAGTCCAAAATATTACCTCATTCTTAATACGTATTTTCTAATTTATGATCAGAAGTACTTAGACATTTTTGCTGAAAATTAATTTATCACTGCTACCTTAATGTTTGTTTTCTGCCTAACAAATGTATACTTTGCAAATAAAAAATTTAGTGATGTTTCTATTTTTATTTTATTTATATTGTTATCATACTATATATAACTAGATTGTTATTTTAACCCTTCTAAGTATACAGCTTATTGATATTAGTTACCCTTAGCATGATGTGCTTTCTTCACAATCCTTTATCAACAATTTTACATCCTCTTGAGCAGATATAAGTAAGCACTAACCGATTTACCAAAAGTTAATTCAGAGGATCTGGGGAGCCTCTTGTAATCGACGACCTCTGAAAAATTTCTGTTCTGAGCACATGGGGCCCTGAGACTCTGAATCAGAGATGACAGAGTCCGACTGGAGAGAAATTTCTCATTGGTAACTCAAAACATCTTGAGTAATAACTCATATTCCCTCCTTCCCACGTCCATGATGCCTATTAATAAATGTTGGTTTCTATGCAGTTGTCTGTTATAGATATTTTATGTAAGTGGCATACAATAATTACTCTTTCGTATTTGACCTACTTCTTAAGCAGAATGTTTGCAAGGTTCATCCATGCCAGGGTTTGTATCAGAATTCCATTTCTCGTTATGAAACAATATTCTAGTATATGCATATGTAACATTTTACTTATCTTTCATCTACTCTTTGGTTGCCTCCACTGGTTGTTAAAACTAATGTTGCAATGAACATTGGTGAATTTGGGGAAACTGAGGAAAACAGGTAGAGAGTGTATGTGGACAAATTCTTTATTCTCATATTTTAAGAAGCTTGGCAAACCAGGATGTGGGTGGAGGGTGGTCTTCACACTTGTGGGCTAGAAATGAGTCCTAATCCCATTCTCATAACCAAGATGGATCCCCACAGTATCCTCCCATCAGAGTGCTGCCTTAAAGGTACCTCTTACAAGCACACGGCTGATTGCCGTCTGCCCATAAGCTTTATCTATAGGAGCAGTTAAACCGCTCCCGCGCTTCTGCTCAGGAAGCAGTCACCCCCTTACCTGCCGCCATCACTGCTGTTAAGTTACGCCAATGAACTCGCGCACCTTTAGGGTTAGCGTACAGCCCACTTTGTTAAGTGTACTGTTTGCTGTGATTAGAGGGACTTGTATGGCATACGAGTATGTAAACGGATGTTGAGAATACAATGTTCTCTCTCCACTTGGAGCTATTTCCCAGAAGTTATGACTGAGGAGGGCACCTTAAAACTTTCATCTGTCTCTTCCCTTCAATGACTCAATCATTAGGACCCATCCAGAGATGACCCATCACAATCAATAAATATTTTTTTGAAGCTCTGAATTGAAGTATCATTTATATGAGGGGGCTTAAAAACTTTAATGGAACATAGAATTTAAAGATGAAATCCTTCCACAAACTTTTAAAAAAGCCTTCTTGTATAACTCTAGTTAGCAATTGTGGGTCATGGGGGAATTCAACATGTAACTGACTTTTGGGAACTGCCTGTTTTCCATAGGAGCCCTGGGGCGTAGTGGTCATGTGTTGGGCTCAGAAGAGCAAGGTCCTCAGTTAGAAACTACCAGTCATTGTGCATGAGAAAGATGGGGCTTTCTACCCCTGAAAACAACTACTGCCCCAGAATCACCCGAGCAATTTTACCCTGTCCTCTAGGGGCCAATGAGTGGGCATCCACTTCATGGCAGTGAGTTAGTTTGTTTGTTTTGGTAACTGTTTTCCATTAAAGCTAAAATCATTTTGCCTTTCAACTAGCAATACAAAAGAATTTAATTTCTTCATATTCTTGCCAACACTTAATACTTGTCATTTTTTTCTGATACTAGCCAATCTAGTGGGTATATCTTCTTTGCAGAAACGACTTCAAGTCATTTGCCCATTTTTATTGGCTTATTTGTGTTTCTGTTGTTTTTAAATTATAAGTGGTTTTGTGTATGCTAAGTATTAAGCATATACTTCATTAAATATTTGGTTTCTAGGTATGAGTACTTTCTCCTAATCTATGTGTTATCTTTTAACTTTGTTGATTAAGCTTTTTGATACGCAACATCTTTCTTTTTGGTGAAGTACAATTTGTCGATTTTTTTTCTTTTGATGCTTGTACCTTTGTTGTCATATGTAAGAATTTTCATCAAAAGCGATATGTTTAAGTTTAAATCTTGTTTTTTCATCTAAGATATTTGTTTTTATATTTATGTTATTTATACATCTTTAATGCATTTTGTATACATTTATTGCATCTCAGTATCCTATACTATCTATTTTCTCATGATTCCCCATACTTTTGTGCATCTATAACAGTAGAAGTCATCATTTAATCACAAGAAATATTCATGTGAATAAATCAACAGGTTATCCATAAGTCTAGCCAGTCCATTATACTCCCAATGGTTAATTCTTTTTTTTTTAATTTTAACAATTTATTAGGGGCTCATACAATTCTTATCACAGTTCATACATATACATACATCAATTGTATAAAGCACATCTGTACAGTCTTTGCCCTAATCATTTTTTTCTCCTCTTTTCTTTTTTTACATTTTATTAGGGACTCATACACCTCTTATCACCATCCATACATATACATACATCAATTGTATAAAGCACATCCATACATTCCCTGCCCCAATCATTCTCAAGGCATTTGCTCTCCACTTAAGCCCCTTGCATCAGGTCCTCTTTTTTTTTCCCCCCTCCCTCCCCTTTCCCCTCTCCCTCATGTGCCCTTGGTAATTTATACCTCGTTATTTTGTCATATCTTGCCCTATCCGGAGTCTCCCTTCCCCCCTTCTCTTCTGTCACTCTCCCAGGGAAGAGGTCACATGTGGATCCTTGTAATCAGTTCTTTTATAGGAAAAGGAAATCCTAGACTATAGTAATTGTCAGTTCCATACATTTATTGGGAGCTCCCAGGGCTATTAGTAGGAGCCACTGTGTCAGACTCTGTACCTCTGGAAATTCTGCCTAATGTTATCTCAAGCAATCATCCTGGCTGAAATGAAGCATCATTTTCTTAAAAAATCACATTGTCATTTCAACATGTGGAGTGGAAATTTAACTACCCTTCTCTGTATGATTTGTGCCCTCTCATTTCATGAACTAAGTTAGCTAGTTCTATGGATCTAATTGTTGGCGCTCAGAGCCATCCAGTCAGTGCAGAACCATAGCCATCCTATGTACATCAGAACCATTGCCCTCTCCTCCCCTCCTCACAATGCTGTCTATGTTTGAGTCCATTGTTGAAAACACCGTGACAATCCATTTTGTGCCGGGCCTTTCTCGTTTTGAGTGTCTACTTGAACAAACGGGATGTCCTGCTCCAAGGACTGGTGCCCGCAGTAAATAAATGTCTGATGAACAGGAAACAAAGCTTTGCCATCTTCAGTTCAGAGGAGTATTCCATTGTAACTCTTTACAACAGATTTGGGCATTCTGGTGGTAGTCCACGGTACATTCCATCTTCAGTATCCAATGCCATAGTAACAAGCATGGATCCTTGGCTGGGCTTCTTATTCATTGCCTATCCATAGGAGGTGATAGAGAATACCACGACTTAGTCCTCCAACTGACATCTTTGCTCTTTAACACTTTAAAGACATCCTTTATTAGTAGTATGTATATCATTAAGAAAGCAATTTGTTCCCATCAACATTTGAGCTGGCAATTTGTGTGTGTGTGTGTGGACTTTAAAAAATGATTCTTCTGTTCTCTAAATTTCCATAGCTATGTTCATAGAGTATTATTAAGTCTAAATTTGCTGAGATTATTTTTAAGAAACATATGTGGCTGATTGTGAAAATCTTTTCTCTTGTCTGTGTGATGATCATGTGTGAGTTAGTTTTTTCTTTTTAAATCAGCTGTATTGACTTGGAGAAGCATATTGATTGATATGCAAATGTTATTCCATACTTACATTCTTGAAATAAACTTGTATTATCATTTAAATATACTATAGGAATTAATTCATTAAAAAACAGGGTTGGATTTTGTTCAAGTGTGATATTGGTTAGCAGGCATTTTTTTTAATCTAAGGCATTTAGTATTATTGTCAGTGTAATGTTGGTTTAATGAAATTTGTTTAACAAAATTCCCTCATTTTTATTTTTGGAGGTTTTGGTTTTACTAGTGATATTATTTATTACCAAAAGTTTAGTAGAAGATGTCAGCAAAGCCATATTCCATTTATTTACTAGGCTTATTGAGTTTATCTGTTTCTTCTTGTGGCTTAGTATGGCTGCTAACTGCAAGGTCAGCAGTTCAAAACCACCAGCCACTCCACAGGAGAAAGAGGGTTTCTACTCCCATCAAGAGTTACTGTCTCAAAACTCCACAGAGGCAGTTCGACATGTCCAAAAGGCTGCTGTGAGTCAGGATTCAGTTGATCACACTAAGCTTAGATTTCTCTGTAAGGAGTCCTCGTGGGCTACGAGTTGAGCTTTTCACCGAAAGGTTGGCAATGCAAAACACCAACTGCTCAGAGAGAGAGAGAGACAGAGAGAGAGAGAGAGAGAGAGAGAGAGAGAGAGAGAGAGAGAGAGAGAGAGAGAGAGAGAGAGGAGGCTTTCTACTCCAGTAAAGAGTTATGCTCTTAGAAACCCACAGGCGCTGTTCTATCCTGGCCTATAGGGCCACTGAGTCAGAATTGACTCATCAGCAAGTTCGATTTTGGGTTTTAGTGAATATCTTTCAGGAAATTTGTTCATCTCATTTAGTTTGTTCAATATAGTGGCAAGATAGTCATTATGTATTGTGCATTATCATCTCTCAATTATCTATGAAACTTGTCATGGTGCCACATTTCACCTGAAATTTTTATTTTGTGCATTTTTGTTTTTCTGACTATTCTAGGTAGCCATTTTAATTTAATTAAAAAAAATCAATTTGGAGTCTGCTTAGGAAGGTCTTTCCTCCTATCAATGAATGCCATAATTTGACTTGAACAGTTAAAACTTTGTCAGACGATTCCCTCTATGATGCATGCTAGACCTGATCTGGTCTCCAAAATTTTCTGTATTTTTGGTTTATATTGTTTTGCTTGGTGTTTGTTTGTACACATTAGGGTATACCTCAGAGATGTTATGTCATTGGGGATCACCCTCTTGAAGTTGTGGCATATGTTTTTTGTTTTTCAATATATGCAACCCAAGATTGATGAAACTATAGAGGTAGCAATTAGAATAAGGAGTTGGGGAGAGGGCAATACAGTAGTGGTGGGATGAAGGGGAGACGATTTTAAGGAATCCTTATAGAAAAGGAATGTTTGGCAACTGATTGTGGAATGTAAAATTCTGCTGGACATGAGTGAACTATCAAATGATTTGATATATGTATTAATTCCCAATTATGTAATTAAAATTTTAAAAACTCAATTTGCACTTTCGTTGTTTTTATTATAGGTTTTGCTTTATATATCACTGACTTACTCTCTGATGTTTATTATTTCTTTTAATTTATTTTGATTTAGTTGTTTTCTAGTTTCTTACAATGAAAGTTTTGCAATCAATTGATTTGCACTTTTTTTTAATATAGTCTGTAGTACAAAGTAAGAAACCTGGGGCATAGTGGGTTTTACATTGAGCTTCTAACTGCAAGGGCCACAGTTCAAACGCGCCAGATGCTCGGGGTGGGGGAAATGGCAAGCCTTGCGAAGATCTGGAAAAGATGGACAGATCTTGAAACGCCCAGGACTAGCTGTTCCCAGTCCAGTAGGCTCGCTGGGTGAGAACTGACTTCACGGTAGAGGTGGTTTTGGTTGTTTTGATTTTTACAACAAATTATATATTTAAGTACTTTGTAGTGGTGATATGAGGGAGTACCCAAATCAAACTGGGTTTTTTCCAAAGCTATTCATTTAAATTTCTTAACAAATCAGTCTTAACATCTTCAAAGTATTCTCCATTACACTTAATACATTTGTCAAATCTGTGATTCCGTTCTTGGATTTTTCAAACTCATCTGTTTGGATGGCTGACAGCACCTCCCTCATTTTTTTCTGCGTCACTTCTTCTACTTCCTAAAATCACTGTATTTCATGCCCCTCTTCATTTACTGAAACAGAATGAAATTGCACATAGGAAGGTCAGGTCACTAAGGTGTGTGGGGCAAGACAGGCATGCTGCTTCATGCCCAAAACTGGCGCACTGAGATGGCTGTGTGAGCAGGTGCATTGTGGTGGTGGCAAAACCAGTCCCCCGTCTGCCATAAAACAGGCCTTTTTTGTTGCACACTGTTACTCAATCTTTTCAGAACCTCTAAATAGAAAGCTTGATTAACAGTCTGACCTGATGGAATGAACTCCAAAGACACTGTGAGTCAACATTTTTGTCCGTTCTGGAAGTTAATGGATGTCCAAAAGGAGGTTTGTCATCAATTGACGTTTCACCTTTTTGAAATGAGAAGACTTCTCGTACACTTGAGTGTTTCCCATAGTGCTGTCCTTGTCAGCTGTATTCAACAACACAGCAGTTTCGGCGCATTTTCTCCAGCAGAAAACAAAATTGCAAAGCTGCATGCTGTTCTCTCAAATCAGCCATCACATAAAATGAGGTTCAAGCAAAACTTCTTTTCCAAAAGAATTCACTGTGACCAGAGAGAACCTTTGCAGGCGATGCCACTGGGTGCACTAACTCAGAGCAAGTAGCTTAATGCTTGCTTAGTAGGGAAAATGTGTATTATGAAAGTCCCTTGACCAGCAGAGCATTTTTCTGTTGTTGTTTTTTTACCCCTTGTGTGTGTGCACATATGTGTGTGTGTGTGCGCACACACACTATATATACATAGATGGGTATCATATATATGATATATATATATATCATATATATATATATATATATATATATATATCAGCTGTGAATATACAAAGGGGTACCCTCCAAAACAGAATTGAAGACACATAGTGCATTTGGAGTTTGTTCCACCAGGTCAGACTGTTAATCAAACTTTCTATTTAGAGGTGCTGAATAGATAGCATAACAGTTTGCAACAAAAAAAGTCCTGATTTGTGGCAGACGGGAAACTGGTTTTTCCACTACGGAATGCACCTGCTCATGCAGCCATCTCAGTGTGTTAGTTTGCGGCAAAAGTCAGCTTGCCTCATTTGCCCATGCACCTTACTCACCGGACCATGCTTTGTTTCTGTAAATGCAGAGGGATATGAAAGGACAGTGATTTGAAGACATAGAAGAGGCGAAGAAAAACACCAGGGAGATGCTGTCAGCTATTCAAACAGATGAGTTTGATAAATGATTCCATGAATGGAATCACAGATTTGACAAATATATTAAGTGTAATGAAGAGAACTTTAAAGATGATAAGGTTGTTTTATAAAAAATAAAATAAAACTCTATTCATAGTTTTGAAAAATATATTCTGTTTTGGGGGCTACCCCCTTTATATTAGGCTGCTAACTGCAAGGTCAGAAGTTCAAAAATCAGTCATTCCTTGGGTGAAAGATGGGCACTCTCTGATCCTGTACTGGAGAGAGTTACAGTCTTGGAGATTCTCAAGGATAGTGTGACCCTGTCTTGTAGGGTTGCTAGCAGGCAGAATTGACTCACTGACAGTGAGATTTTTGGTTTAATGACATCTTGTATATTCTGATATACTTGATATGTTAGATTTTTATTTACACATAGTAGAAAATATTCTATAATTTTCTATTTGATTTTTTTCTTTGACCTATATGTTAATTTAGAAGTGCCTACTAACATTGCAATGTTTTGAGTTTTTCTCCCAGATATAATATTGTTTTATTTTACTAATTTTATGTGTTTTGTTCAGTGAACATTTATATGACTTAAATTTCTAAAAATTTGTGACTATTTTTAAACTTTTTTCTCTCCAGAGAGTTTTCATTATACATTTCCTAATTACTTATAAAATCTAATTTTTAATTCATGCCTATGCTTTACTTTTTATTCTATTCATCTTCAGATGAACTGGATGTTCTTAGTATGGATATTTTCATGACATATTTGACTAGAGTGAGTTTAGGTGGTTAGTTTCTGGTTTTCCAGTTGATTTTTATAGCTTAAAACATATATATATTTATATTTTTTCATGTTAAACTTAGGCTACCATATAAGTTATTTTCTGTGTTGAGCATGGACATATTTAGGAAGATACAGCTAGTAGTCTCTCTAAGCTCAGTTCCCCACCCCAATGTTGCAAATAAAAGATACAGTGACACCTTCCTTATCATATGCTCCAAATACCAAATATCACTACTCTGACAGCAAAGCTCAAAAAAGAAGAAAAGCTGGGTGTTTGAAACTGTGCTCCATAGTTGAACCGAATATCTGACTGGAAAACCTATACAGACAGACAATGAGTCTCTCAGACAACATATGGTGCTTGTGCTAGTGCGCTGAAACATTCATCAGTGTGTGTGTGTGTGTGTGTGTGTGTGTGCGTGTGTGTGCGCGCACATGGGGAGGGTTTCTTCTTGTAAAATTTCATAACTGTAGCACAAAGAAAGGTAGTGATACCAGCAGTAAAGCTAATAGGTAAACTGTGAGAAGCACAATAATCATTGAGAAATTTGAATCACATTCTGTGGTTTGATGGCCGAATACAAGATAGCTAAGTTGGCATTATCAACATTTTGGGGGTGGGATGGGATTAAAGTATCAAAAGGTGTGAAATTGTTCGTTGTGAAACAAAGAAATCTAGATCATAAAAGCGGCTGAAAGTTACTATTAATTTACACAACTCAGAAAAAACTAGTTGGAGATAGTGTATATGAGACAGGGATATGAGAAGGCTACATGCCACCAGGATGATTTAAAGTCCTGGAAAAATGAATTTCTAAGTGTAATTTTGGGATCTCAGAACCAATTATTTGGTTTTATTATTTTTTATGGCAAAAATATGTTTTGTTTTTGAATTTTCGGTGTTTGAACACAATTTTGGAAAGAAACTTGTGTCAAAAACATAGCAGTTTGACAACTGAGCTACTGGTATCTGTGGAATGATTTTGCACCCACTGCCACTGTTGTTTCTTGTGGGAAAGGCCGCTGCTGGACCTGATGTTCTCTGTCCTTCCCTGTCATCTCCTTGTCAATGGCTTCTACTGGATTACACATGCAGAATGAACCTCCAGGTATGAATTATTTTCCATTTCACAGCAGCACCTCATCTTTGGATGGCCAAATATGCCCTTGTAAGATGGAGATTATATTATCATCGATGTGGAAAAGTTTATGCATATATGAATCATTATATATGACTGCTTTAAATATTTAATATCACAGAGTAACGGGATGAAAAAGATTATTTTAATTCAGATAGGACACATAAAGGAAGTTTGCACCTATGCTAGCAGTAGGTAAAGCAGAAATGGTTATTTTAATGCTATTATATTTCTGCCAATATTTCTTATTTTGCATAAGAAATCTTCCCATAGTGCTAACCAACTTGAATATCTTTATTAAGAGCCAGTAGTAAAATATTATTTTCTTGGTTTGAAACAATATACTCATCTGCATTTTGTTTACTGGAAACTTTCAGGAATCAATCACTTTTTATTTCAAGTTGCTTTAGATTTAAACTTAATTCAAGGGTTCACAGTTTTTATGCATATTTCATTTACAAATTATTTAAATTCATACATTCTATTTTGATTTAGAGATCAATAAAGTGAAACCTCATGGTTTTAGTTGAATTTTAGTATTCTCTAGATAAGAACTGGTGTATGAAAAATACAATTTTGTATGTATTTAGGCTTTAATGTTAGTATAGTGATGTAAAAGTGCATCTAAAATCTGTTCATATTTTTAAATCTCAAAATTTATTGCTGAGCATATGCAGTACATAATTTCATTTTTCTCTCAAATCAGCATTGGCATCATATTAGGATCTTGTAGTAGTGTGATTAACCAGAGTACTTTCTCAGTTTCACAATTGAAAAGTCCCTAAATATGAAAACTTTAAATGGTGTTTCAAATATATGAACACAATTATATTTATTGAGTTTTTAAAGGCATAGAAGTTAAAATGTTTGCACATCCTATAGATAGCCTTTTAAAAATAGAGTACATTTTGTTAAGATGTAGATGCATTCTCTTCTGCAGTATGATAAACTTCATGTATGTGATTACTCATGGCCCTGCTGTCCAAGAGTTTCTTATTTACATTAGCAGGAAAAGAATCATATATATTTCCCTTTTCCATAATTTTTAATAACCATCCTGTATTTTTTCATTTTATCATATTTCTGACCTTTATTTGTGCCTCTGTGTATCTTACCACCTTTCTTATTATTATTTTTTGATTTTTTACTTCAAGTGGAACATAAATGAAATGTGTAGCACTCTCTGGAAATCTTGGTAGTCCCTGGAGGTCCTAGAGAAAAAAAATCACAAATTCTTAGCTAACCCTGGATAACTATTCTAGAATTTACCCCAAGGATATCATAGTTATCATATTAAATATAACATGTTAAAAACAAATGTGACAATAAAATGAAAGTTTATTTATGCTTTAAGCTATTGTTTTTGAGGTCTACAGAAATTATATTAATTTAATATAAACTAGTTGATTTAATTTGTGAATAATTAGAAAGAACATGTTGCTTCCTTTTATTATGAGGATTTGCTATAATAAAATATGGTGATAGACTGAAGCACAGGGAACCCTATTATATTACTGAGATATTTAGCTGACAAATTGCCCTCATTTTCTGATGGCAATAAATTAAGAACAAGCTCTAAGTTCCTCTTCAGAATCACTTAACACAAACATTTAAAACAGACAACTCATATCCCCCTAGCTGAACCCATATTAAGGTGCTCTCTTTCTTTGTTCTAAAACCTGAAGTTTTACTTAATAGGAATAAAAAGATGGCCAAGTATGTCATGCCCTTTGCTGGTGAATTTCAACTCTGCAACTTCCACTGAGATTTTATAGGGACCTTCAGTTCAGAATTGGTTTGATCGCATAGAGACATGTTATCCCATCAGAGTGAGGAAGGATGTTATTAGGAAATGTGTAAAGCGCTGCCGCCAAAAATTAAAAAGGAAGAACAAGCTCAGCTGCGTATCTTAACCCGGAAGAACTCAAGGAAAAAATCCAAGCCCGAGTTGCAACACTGAAAGATTCTATGGGCAAACTAATGAATGCTGCAAGGCCCATCAAAAGAAGCTGGAGAGAATACACAGCATCACCTCCCAAAAGAGCTCGCCAACATTCAGCCATTTCAAGATCTACCCTATGAACAAGGACCAATTGCACTGAAAAAAGAGGTTGAAGCTGTGCTGAAAGCATCAGCCACAAATAAGGGTCTAGGAATTGATGGAATGCCAATTGAAATGTTTCTACGAGATGATGAGGCACCGGAAACACTTACTCATCTGTGCCAGAAAATTTGGAAGACAGCTACTTGGCCAACTGACTGGAGGAGATCCATGCTTGTACCCATTTCAAAGAAAGGTGACCCAAGGGAATGCATACATTGTAGAACAATCTCACTACTAACTACCACATTCAAGCAAATCTTTTTTTTGCTGCAGATCAGTCAACAATGGCTGCAGCAGTATGTTGGCAGGGAACTGCCAGGTTCAGAAGAGCACTTACAAAAAAGGCCATCATTGGCAGATGGGTCTTGGCTGAAAGCACAGAACACCCAGATGTTTGCTTGTGTTTTATCAACTATGCCATATTATACTGTGTGGACCATGATAAGTTATGGTTCGCCTTGAGAAGAATGCACATTTGGGAACACTACATTATGACCATCTGGGACATGTACTCTGTAAAGATGATGCTGGCAGATGTAGTTAGATTAAAATGTAACATCTCATTTCTTCTTTCTTATGACTCATCTTACAGCTGTTTCAGTTTTTAATATTTTATGCCTTCTTTCTATAGAGGTCTTTCTTTGTATTGTTTGCCATTGGTGTTGGGTTTTTGTTTGTTTATTATTTGTGTTTTGCTTAATTTTCTACATATGAAATCCAAGATAGGTAAATCTATAGAGACAGTAACTAGATTAACAATTTCTAGGGGCATGACAGAGGAGGTGGGGGTGGGAGCTGATAGTACTGAATAGGAGACAGAAGAAACTATTCTGAAATTGATTGAGGTATTATTGCATAGTTTTCTTAATATTATTGGGCTATTAAAATGTATGCTATATGATTTATATACTAATAAAAGTTTTAAAACATGCACTAGTAATTAGTGTGGACTACAAACAGGGAGGATTACTAGTTTGAAAATGTGGCTTTGGTGATACAAAAAAGCTGGAGATCCCATGAGCATTATAGACATTTTATGACCATTGATTTCTTTCTTTAAAATCCATTTTCCCACTAATAAATCTCTGCTGTAAATATGGACGTCTCAGATGTAAAGGACAGGAAACACATTGACTACATCTATGGGAAGCGTTGATAGAGGAGCTCAATATTAGCAGCCAAAGCAAGGTAAGGGGCTAACTATGGGACATCAATTGCTCACATGGAAATTACTGGTTAAAATTAGTCCATAGGAGCCAAAATCTGGCTTTGAGTATATCTCATTTGAATTTAGAAAATATATCAAAAACAGGTTAGATACATCGAACACTAATGACCAACCATCTGGTGATTTGGGGTGACCCCAAAAACTACATGTATTAGGAAGCAGAAGGCCATTGCAAGACATGAAGAAAGAGAAGACAAGGTGAAGGTGGGTGTCAGAAGAAACTCTTAAACTTGCTTTTGATCATAGAGTGTAAAAGCTAATGGAAGAAATTATGAAGAAAAAGAGCTGAACATAAAAATTTGAGGGGCAGCTGGAGAAGATAAGGCATTACAATGAAATATTCAAAGATAAAGGGTTAGAAAGCTAGATAGGAAAAACACATTTAGCATTTCTCATGCTGAAAGAACTGGAGAAAAAAATTAAGCCTTTAATTATAATATTGAAGGATTTATAGACAAAATTTTGACAATACAGGAAGAATTAAAAGAGAAGTAAAGATTACACAGAGCCTCTCTACTTAAATGCCTTTTTAAAAAAGATCATTTTATTGGGGGCTCATACAACTCTTATCACAATCCATCCATGGTGTCAAGCACATTTCTACATTTGTTGCCCTCATCACTCTCAAAACATTTATGTTCTACTTAAGCCCTTGGTATCAGCTCCTCATTTCCCCTTCCTCCCTGCCCCCTCCCTTATGAACCCTTGATAATTTATAAGTAATACTTATTTTGTCATATCTTACACTGTCTGATGTCTCCCTTCATCCCCTCTTCTGTTGTCCATCCCCCAGGGAGGAGGTTATATGTAGATCCTTGTAATTGGTTCCCCCTTTCTACCCCATCTTCCCTCCACCCTCCTGGTATCACCACTGGTCTTGAAGGGATCATCTGTCCTGAATTTCCTGTGTTTCTAGTTCCTATCTGTACCAGTGTCCATCCTTTGGTCTAGCAGGATTTGTAAGGTAGAATTGGGATCATGATAGTGGGGGTGGGGAAGCATTTAAGAACTAGCAGAAAGTTGTATGTTTCATTGTTACTACACTGCACCCTGGCTGGCTCATCTCCTCCCCATGACCCTTCTGTAAGGGTACGTCCAGTTGCCTACAGATGGACTTTGGGTCCCCATATCTGCACTCTCCCACATTTACAATTATATGATTTTTTGTTCTTTGATGCCTGATACCTGATCCCTTCAACACCTCGTGGTCATATAGGCTGGAATGTTTCTTCCATGTGGGCTTTGTTTCTTCTCAGCTAGATGACCACTTGTTTACCTTTAAGCCTTTAAGACCCCAGATGCTGTACCTTTTGATAGCCAGGCACTATCAGCTTTCTTCACCACATTTGCTTATGCACCCATTTGTCTTCAGCGATCATGTCGAGAAGGTGAGCATCATGGAATGCCAGTTTAATAGAACAAAGTGCTCTTGCATTTAGAGAGTACTTGAGTGGAGGGCTAATGTCTGTCTGCTACCTTAGTAATAAACATAAATATATGCACATAGATCTATTTCCCCATCATCATATAAAGATATATTTATATATGTACATGCCTATATTTAGACCTCTATAAATGCTCTTTGCCTCCTAGTTCTGTCCTCTATTTCCTTTTACTTTCCTCTTGTCCCACTGTCATGCTTAGCCTTCATTTGGGTTTCAGTAATTCCTCTCGGTTACATTGTCCTTGATCAAGCCCTACCAGGCTTCTTATACCCTCCTCACCTCTGATTTGGATCACTTGTTGTTCCCTTGTCCCTGGGTTTGTTAACAGCACTTCCTTTCCCCCACCTCCTTCTCTCCCATGTCCCCCTGGAATCATCAGTCCCATTGTTTGCTCCTCCAGATTGTTTATCCAGACTATCTTATCTATATAGACCTGCAGGGATATAAATATGCACAAAAACAAGACAGAGAAAAACAAAGCAACAAAAGAAAACAAAACAACAACAAAGAATAATTTTTTTAAAAAGCCTGTAAATAGTTCAAGGTCTGTTTTTTGACCTTTAGGAGTATTTTCCAGTCAAATCTAAGGGGGTGTCCTGCCCTGGCCCCAAAGTCTATTTTTGATATTCCCTCTGGACTTCCTTGATTTGCTCTCCTTGCTGTTCTGTTGCTCGCCCTTAGTGTTTTGCCTAGGTTGGGACATATTGGGTGAAATTCGCACACTGCTTCTCCAGAATTGTCCCCTGTAGGGCTATGGGTCAGTGAGGGATGTCGTGTCTCATAGTGGGGCCAGCCATATGGTCTTCTGTGGATTGGCTGCTCTGAGCGGGGATATTGTCCTCAAGGCTTGGTGTGCCAGGATTTGATAAACTCTCTCTTCCTACCCCTTCATTTGCTTCTGTGTGCTCTGAACAGACTTGCCCCTCTCCCTGAGCTGTAGCTTCAGTGCTGTTCTCTGAAGTAAATTATTCTGGGTGGAGGGGAGAGTGTCCACATAGTTGGGATTGGGGCTGGCCCCTCAGACCTCTCTACTGGTTCCCTGCTTCATGCCGGTATATTGCATTCACATCTTGGAGCGCCAGGTTGAAGTCTGGTTTCACTTTCCCTGTGGAGATATAAAAAAATAACCTCCCCTTGGATGAGTTAGTGCCTTGTTCCTACACTACTCATGTCTTCAAAAAAGGTATTATTGACAACTTAAGAGTTAGTATAGAATGAAGAACCAATGGTATTGAAAGAAGATATCCAAGCATGACAGTATGCATTAGAACATCAATCAAAACAAAAACACCCACAATGCTCCAGGAATTGATGTAATGCCAGTTTCATTGCTGTAACAATTGGTGCCCTGATGGACGTAGTCACTAATTTATGCCAGAAAACCGTAAGACAGTTACATGGCCAATCAATGTGAACAGATCTACCTAAGTGTCCTTCCTGAGAAAAGATTTGGAAGTTATTAAAAAATAACATTAATGTCACATGCAAATAAAATGCTGCTCATGATAATTCAAAATATGTTAGCAGTGGTATATTGAAAAGGAGTTTCCAGAAATTCAAATTGAATTCAGAAGAGTACGTGGCATGAAGGAAGGATATCATTACTAAATTCAGGTGGATCTTGGTTGAAAGGATAGACTGTGAGAACAATGTATACTTGTGTTTTATCGGCTCTGACAGTGCATTTGACTCTGTGGGTTACAAAACAATAAAAACTGGACTATGGCTAACATTGCTATGAATGGGAATTTCCAGAATCCTTAATTATGCTCATGGGGAAGCTCTACATAGGCCCCTAGGCAGTCACTTTGAACAAAACGAGAAAATACTGTTTGGTTTTAAAACAGAAGCAGTACGTATCAGGATAGTATCCTGTCATTATATTTATTAATCTTTCTGTTGTGCAAACAATATGTGAAGGTGGACTATATGAAGAAGAAAGCAGTAGCAGGATTGGAAGGAAGTATACTAACAAATATGCAGAGGACACAACTGCGCTTGCTGAAAGCGAGGAGAGGAGCTGCTGGCGACTGAAGAGTCAGGACTGCAGCCTTCAATGTGATCAACCAATGCCAAGAAAACCCAAACCCTCACCATTAGACCAACACACAGAGCAAAGATGGATGCTGTCAAGAGTTTCATTTTATGTGACTACAGAAACAACGTTACTGGAAGCAGCAGTGGAGAAATCAAATGGTATGTTGTTGTCTGAGGAAAATGTGATGCAAAAGATCCGTTTGAAATGTTAAAGAGCAGACACACCACCCTGTGGACTCAGACCGTGGCATTTCCAATCACCTGATAGGCATGTGGTTGCTGGACAGTAAATGAGGCCGACCACAGAGGAATCAGTGCATTTGTTTGATGGCGGTGTCCTTGTTAGGTGCCCTTGAGTGTGTTCTGACCCAGAGCAATGCTATTCAAAACAAAAAGAAGCACCGCCCAGTCATGTGCCATTCTCAGAATTGTGGCCACACATGAGCCAACGGCTGCGGTCCCATTTCAGTCTGCCTTGCCGAGTGTCTTCCTCTTTTTTGCTGCCCCTCTACTTTACCAAACACGATGTCCTTCTCCAGAGACTGGTCTCCCCTGACCACATGCCCAAAGTATGTAAGACAGAATCTCCCCTTCTTTGCCTCTAAAGAGCATTTTGGCAATATTTCTTCCAAAACAGATTTGTTTGTCCTCTTGGCAATCCCTGGTAATTTCGATATTCTTCACCAGCACCCCAACTCAAACGCATTAATTCTTCTTCCATCTTCTTTATTTACGGTGTTGGAAAAGAAGGTCGGAAGTTCCACAGACTTCCAAAAAATCAAACAAATCTAGGTCGATGGAAGTAGGTTAGAGTGTCCCTGAAAGCCAGCTCAGCATGACTTTACCTGATGTACTTTGGACATTTTTACCAGGAAAGAAGAGTCAGTCCATGAAGAAGGACTTAGTGCAGAAGAAAATGAGGAAAAAGAGAAATTCCCTCAATGAGATGGATTGATACAATGACCACAGTACTGGGTGCAAGCAGTGTACTAATTGTTGGATAGCCAAAGACTGGACTGTGTTTCATTCTGTCACACACATGTTTGCTAAGAGTCAGAGATGACTCAATAGCACCTAACAGCCTCACAGTGTTGTCTCTCCACTGATGTAGTTGATTTGATTACGTGGCTGCACTCTATGAGGTTCCTAAATATAGTTGTATTTATGTTCTTAAAACATATTTCCTAAAGCTAACTGGTCCTTATAAAATCCTAACCTGTAGCATTATTTCTGTCACCGAAGATATATTCACAGCTACTGTCCCTTCTTTGTCTCCAGTCCTCACCTTTTAATCGCCAGCAATGACCCATTCATCAGGATTGAACATTTGACTCATTTCAGACAGCAGAAGCTAGTTAAAACTCCAACTTCCTTGCCTTTGACAGTAGTGTTTGACACATAAATTAAAGAATAATCATATTAACTGATCTTCCTTATATATGTATGCATAATATCCCATCATTAACCTCATGTGCTAGGACACAGATCTTGCAATGCTCTTTTGATGATGAATTTGAAGCTGTTTCTCTTGAATTTGTCCTTCCTCGGGGAGCAGATCACATGACTACAGGATACACAATGGCTAATGCTAGTCCTTCTCAACTTATTAATGCCTAGAATACCCATCTTTATTTGTTCCATTTTATTTTGACAATTCTGAGTTTCCTAGACTTGTATTTCATACATTTCACATTCTGATGGTTATGTTTAGTCTCCTTTTGGGTAATGACCCATCAGCAAATGAAAGTCCTAAAGCTTTAGTCCATCCATGTTTCTCTTGCTGACATACGCTATTCCCCAGTCAGATTTAGTTTGTTTTCTAAACTTGGGAAACTATATGTGATACTGTGTCAGATAAGGTTCCATTGATATCTGCTTGCCAGTATGTCATGGTGGCATCTGACTTTCTCTAACTTCACAGGGAGGATTGTTATCAGTATACACAGCCCAAGACTTCCTCCTGTGAACAAATGCCTGACATGCTTCTCCTCTTCACCGCCCAACTTTTCTTTTAAACCAGCCCTAACATCAAGAAGTCCCTTTCTTGGCACTCTGTCATTTTCCTCCAAGTTTTGGTAGCATATGGCAGGGGACACAGAGAACTCACAAAGAATTTGAACAATTATGGGGATTGTTAAAGTAATTTCAGGTTACAACTCAGATGCAAGACTCAGAATACAGTTCTTTATTCAGGAAAGTCTTGTAACCCTTCCCATAGGCAAACTTCTCCCTGGCCCTTGGCCTCTCCACTCTAGTATGGCTAGCCAGGCCTTTGCCTGCTCTTTATGTCTGTTTGTTTGTTTGTTTTTTTATACAATCAAAATAAAACTTACTTTTATTTCATTGTATTAAATTATGTTATAGGTAAAAAAACATGGATAAATTTTTTAATTAAGTCATTTTATTGGGGGCTTGTACAACTCTTATCACGATCCATACATATCTCTGTTGATATGTTCGTGAGGCACAAACATCAAACATAAGCCTTAACCCCAAAGCACACAGCTCACTAGCTCTGTCTGCCAGTAGAGCCAGTTCTGGGAGTTCCCAGGGAAAGCCCATTGACCAAAGGCATTTTGTTTTCTGACTCAATCTATTGTGAAGCAATCAAACAGTATAAATCTGGTTCTGTTACCTCCGCTGTTGCAGAGAAATCTGCTACTGCTTCTTTGCTGTCTGGTGCTGTCTTTAGTGTTAAAGCTCTCTGTTTTCAGAGTCTGGAAGGTTCTCAGGGCTGGGATTCCAGGTCCCAAAGAGCATTGCACTCCTGTTTGTTCCTTCTTGGTGGTAGTGAGTTTGATTAATAAAGACATGCAGTATAAGGTTCTCCTTTCTTCTATTTCAGTTAAGACACTCATATAACACAAAACAAAACAAAATCCCGACGCAGAATTGTCCAGTGTTCTGCCCAGCAAATCCTACTGTCCTTTGTCAGGAAAGCAATGCACGACCTGAAGCTAGTGGACTAAAGTATCTGGGTAGCGTCATCATAAAGAGACTGAATTTGAAATCTATTAGCTAATATCGTACAAAAGCGCAGCCACTGAGTCTATTCTGATTCATAGAGACCTTATCTGCGTGTTGCTGAGACTTTAACTCTCTATGGGAGTAAGTAGAAAGCCTTCCCTTCCTCCCACTGAGCAGTTGGTGGTTTTGAATTGTTGACCTGTGGTTAGCAGCCCAACACATAACCACTACACCCCCGGAGCGTCCAGTAATACCAAGTGATATTAACTACTATAGAGAGGTAAAGGCAAATCATTGATTTGTGTTTGCTTTATTTCCTGCTAGTTACAGTGACTTGATTACTTACGATAATGAATTACTTACTTAGTTCTACGATTGTGAAAACCGAACCCGCTGCCATTGATTTAATGAGTCAGAATTAAATTAGGGTTTCTGAGTATCTTATCTTTATGGGAGCAGATAAGCTCAACTTTTCCCCATTGAGTCACTGTTGGGTTTGAACCATCAACCTTACAGGTCCACAACGGCTCCTTACAATTGTCAAGTTGTCAAGTAAATCTTATAACTAGAGCTGATGTTTCAAAACTCTGATCCCAAACAACCAATTTTGTGTCATTTTTCATAGCATGCTATTTCCATAGTAGTTTTGATGTATTCATAAGAAGCAAAATATAAATTTGATGAATGATAAACCTGGTTTTGGATTATGTTTTAAGTTACATTCTAATAGAACTTAACTATTAATACACATACTTTCAAGTTTTTGAAATTATGTCAGCATTCATGGGAGTAATCTCATAGCTTATTGAATTAAATGTGCCCTGAGTGTAACACAGTTTTGGCAAATATCACAAATTTCATATAGCCTTAACTATAAGATCTCACTAAACTGGATAAACAAACAAAAAATAGTGTCAGATACATTTTAGTTACTTTTCAATAAAACAAATAAAGTTGAATTTTAAAATTTGACTTTACCTAAATAATAAAAGTTATTAGTTCATAACTAGAAGCACAGTTGTGAATTTAGAACATCATCAGGGGTGTCAGTCAAGCATAACAGGAACAGTTCTGTTCACATATGTTCTGTTTTAAAATGGAACAACCATAACAGTTCAGTGGAGCCCAAAATTACAGCTGAGAAGCGATCAGTTCACCACCCCCCAAAACTGTCTATAGGAAATAGACTGAAAAATTAGTTTCTCAACATTGACATGTTGCTGCTATAGTTTCACATTCATGGAAAGATCCAAACTACATTCTCCTCAAAATAACCAGAAACATTTTAATATGCATTAAACAGTTGAAAGAAAAAACTATTTAAACGACTAATTCTAGGAAGATTAATTAAGATAATATATAGATTCTTATCAGCATGATCAGATAACTAGGGTAGGAAAGATAAAAATCTTGGTAATAGTTACATTTTCACAAAGATGTGTATTTCCTACCTATGTAAGTTTTGTGGTTTCTTGATTTTTTTTTTTAGAAAATGATTAGATACTTGTCGTGCTATGGGGACAGAGTCATGAGACCAAATCATGGTATTGTGCCACCTAGTTTCACGCCCTCCTCCCTCTTTTTTCACGGTCGGATATCACAATAGATGGACTAGTTTATACCAGTTCAGGTTGCGGTCTCCACATAGTGAGGAGATAAAAGATCTACAGGGACAATAAAATCACTGTAGAAATGAGAAAAATGATCCCAGAACATTTTTTCATTTTGATTTTTGAAATTTGGTAACCATTTTCCTAAGTGGCAACATTATATAATACATTTACATGGTATGGAGGCAGTATAAGAAATTAGTTAAGAATACAGAGGTGTTGTATAAACTAATATCTGTTTTATCTCTAATGTCTATTTTATCTCTAGGTTCTAATATCTATTGCAATGGCAGCATAAATATCACAGACAAATTTTATGATGAAAAGTTTTATTAGGGAAATTACCATGTCGGATGGAAGTGAGAAATGCTCAGGATAAGTTACTCATCAGGATGAGGTACAGGTTTTCAGGGTTGCTAATAGTGCCAAAGGGTGTACTACCCCACTGTAAGCCTCAACTAGACAGCTTTCAGCTCAAGGTCTGTGGGTCAGTCATATGCATATGGAACATTAAATGCTATGGAATGCATTCTGAAACGTGCAGTAACCAGCACAACTCCCTGCCATTGAGCTGATTCTGTCTCAGAGCAGTGCTATCAGGCCCAGAACTGTCAGTGTGGGTTTCTGAGGCTGTGGGCTTGGTAACAGCCCACGGAAGGACTCCCAGTGTTACCATAGCCCCTTCTGATATGCTAACTCTTCAGAGGAGTATAAACCTTGCCTAATATTCGGTGTGATGGTTTTTAACTGCTCCCTTGTGGTGCACAACCACCACACCACGAGCGGCTACAGAAGTCTACATCCCCTCAGGATGTGTCGACTTGTCAGTGCCATGTTTTGAAGTATTACATAAATATTTTGTGGTCTCATTGAACTATAAATTATAAATCCTAATTCAAATATTGAAATATAAATCCTAACGTCTGGATCTTTCTGGCCCGGTTACTCTGTGTCTTCCTCTTTTTCTGGTCCTTCCTGAACCATTCAATATTTTGCTCACAAAATCTTTCCAAATAGAAACTAAGGCTCTGATTGATTGGTTTTTTAAAGCAATTATTTTGTCTTCAAAATGCTGAGTGAATTCTTCCCATTTAGTTTTCTAGTCCAAGCCTGTACATGGTTAATTATAACAATTATTTTATAACAATTTGTGTTGTCTTCTCTAATCACTCTTTAAATTCTTATGATTATATATTTAACTTCTATTTCTTCTTTTTGATTGATGTATTTATTCTACCTCAAGAGTAGGTTTTGAAAGCAAATTTTGAGAATGACGAGGGCAATGAATGTATAAGTGTGCTTTAAGAAAAGAACAGCAACAACAGAAAAAGAAGGCCACTGGATGGTCTCCATTAGTGAGATGAATAAATCAGATTGATTAAAAGAAAAAAAAGAGTAGGTTTAAAAAATAATTTTATTGGGGCTCATACAACTCTTATCATAATTCATACATACATCAATTGTGTAAAGCACACTTATACATTCCTTGTCCTCATCATTCTCAACATTTGCCTTCCGCTTGGGTTCCTGGGGTCAGCTCCTCATTTTCCTTTTTTCCCTTCCCCTCCATTCCCCCTCCCCCTCCCTCATGAACCCTTAATAATTTATAAATTATTATTTTAGCTTATCTTACACTGCCCAGCGTCACCCACTTTTCTGTTGCCCATCCCCAAGAAAGGAGGATATATGTAGATCTACGTGATTGGTTCCCCTTTTATACCCCCCCACCCCTCCCGGTATCACCACTCTCACCTTTGGTCCTGAGGGGTTCATCTGTCCTAGATTCCCTGTGTTTCCAGATCCCATCTATACCATTGTATATCCTCTGGTCTAACCAGGTGTGCAAGGTAGAATTGGGATCATGATAGTTGAGGGGAGGAAGTGTTTAAGAACTAGAGGAAGGTTGTGAGTTTCATTATTGCTACACTGAACCCTGAGTGACTAATCTCCTCCCCACTACCCCTCTGCAAGGTATATCCAGTTTTCTATAGATGGGCATTGGGTCCCCATCATGCACTTCCCTCATTCACGATGATATATTTCACCACCACCACCACCCCCTCCCGCCTTTGTTGCTTGAAACCTGGTCCCCTAGGCCCTTCATGATCACACATGTTGGTGTGTTGCTTCCATGTGGGCTTTGTTGCTTCTGGGCTAGATGACTGCTTGTTTACTTTCAAGCCTCTATGTTCCCAGATGCTATATCTCTCAATAGCCAGGCACCATCAGCCTTTTTCCCCATAGGTACTTATGCACACATTCGTCTTCAGCGTTTATGTGGGGAAGGTGATCACACAATGATGGCTTTTGTTCTTTGGTGTCTGCTACCTTATCCCTTCAACACCTCGTGTTCACTTAGGCTTCTGTGCTTCTTCTCTGTGGGCTTTGTTGCTTCCGAGGTAGATGGCTGCTTGTTTGCCTTCAAACCTTTAAGACTCCAGATGCTATGTCTTTTGAAAGCAGGGCACCATCAGCTTTCTTCACCACGTTTGCTTATGCACACATCTGTCTTCAGCGATCATGTCGGGAAGGTGGGTGTCATGAAATGACCGTTTAGCTGAGCAAGGTGCTCTTGTATTGAGGGAATGTGCATGGGGAGGCTTTAAAGACTACTTTTGTATCTTCTTTTTTTCCTATCTTTTTAATGACCTTTTGCTTACTTCATGCTTTTTTTTCATGTTAGCACAAAACTCATCTGGTACTCAGGCAGCAGTGTTCAATGCATATAATCTATTTTTTGAGATTCATCTGAATTCAAATAAGATATATTTAAGTTCATATATTGTATCTCAGGAATTTGTTTTTATTTTAGACCACTTCAACGTGAAGTTGCATAAGGATAATTGATGGTCTATTCCACAGTCATCCACTCACCTTGTTTTGACTGATGTACGAACTACTTCGTTGCCTGTTTCCGAAGATGCAGTCAAATGTATGCCTGAGTGTTCCATAGGTGTTATTGAAAAGCATTTGCAATGAATACATCTCTGGTCTTATCATATTCTATCAGAAAATCTCTGGCATAATTTTGATCATCAAGGCTATATTTTCTGAATCAGAACCTTCTCTTTTCCAATTCTAGCATTAGAATCACCAGTAATTTTCAAAGAATCTTGATTACATATTCAATCAATTGCAGACTCTAAAAGTTGGTTAATCTTTATTTTCTCAAAATTTGGCACTAGTACATATTTGGTATATTTGTATACTAGTTGTATTAATTGATCTTTCTTGTGGGTATCTAGATTATAGTCTATTACTGCAACCTTTGTACTTCAGAATACGTCTTGAGGTGTTATTTTTAACAATTAACGTGACATGGTTTCCTTTGTACTATTTACTCCCTCTATAATAAGTCACAGGACTGTCTGGTTCAAAATTGTCAGTACCAGGAAGTTATAGAATGTCCATGGATGCATTTCAATTAAGGGATTCAGCTCTGAAGGTTCTCATTAGTCCGTTCCAAAATATTTAGAAGACAGCTACTTGGACAGCTGACTGGAAGAGATACATAATCTCACCACTGCCAAAAAATGCAGAATGCAGACATTATCCAACCATGTCATTAATACCACATGCAATAATTTTTTCAGAAGGTGATTTTAAAATGATTACAGCTGTACGTTCATGGGGGATTGCCTTTCTACTCTCACATCCTCACACCGAACCAGTACATAGGCGCGGGGGTAGTGGTTCAAAGAAAACAAAGGGATGCAATGGAGCTTCACAGGCGGTGAGTGAGGCTTGCATCATTGCCCACACATTCAATCTGTATATTGACAACGCAGTCAGACTAAGTACAAGATCCAGAGATGAACGAGCATCAACATTGAAGGAAGGCTCATTAACAGCCTGTGATATGAAGAGGATACAATGTTGCCTACAGAAGGTGAAGAGTCTTGGAAGTACTTATGGATGAAGATCAAATACTACAGCTTTCTATAAGGATCACATCAAAACACTGAGAACACAAAAATTCTCACTGATGGGTGGATACGCAACTTCACAAAAACAGTAAAGATTTAACTGTTAAGGGTTTGACTTTTTTAGCAACAATAATCAATGCCCATGGACACAATAGTCTGGCATTTTGCATTGGAGAAATGCGCTGTAAAATATCTCTTTAAAGTGTTAAAAAGCAAAGATGTCACGTTGAGTTCTATGGTTAGCCTGATCCAAGCCTTCTGTGATAGGTAGGTTTTCTGTCAAAGGAGTGAGCCAGGAGTCTCCCATTATATGCTCTAACACAGTGCGGCCAAATCCTGAATGGACTCTGCTGTGCGGAAGTCCAGAATTATTCTGGCTGATACAATTGCAGAAGAGGTTCGTTTAAATGAGTATGCAGAAGTCGCTCCCTTCAACTGCTATATTTGGAACCTGCATCTGGTTCGTGCACCTTCCTTTATTTGGATCCAAGAGCATCAGCAGTGGAGACCTCGGATCCATGCAACTGCACCCACCAGCCTGCGCTCTTACTGCTTCATCTTCCCGCTTCCTGTTTGTTAGCCCCAGAGGATACAGGAGTCAGGAGAAGCCTTAGGCTGACCTCTGACCCACACACTTGAATCTGACTAGATTTGCCCACTTTGACAACCATTGGAGCAATTTCTTTATATAAATATATTTCTACACACATACCTGAGTCACTGGCTTTGCTTCTCTTAAGAACCCCGTCTAACACATTTGGTAACCAAGACTGGTTCTAGAAAAATAAAACTGTAAAGAAGAATTTTCCAAATTGGACTGAAGTCTAAATAGGCCTAAAGCCACTGATTATTCAACCTCTGTCTCTGTTAGTACAGTTTAGGGGTCTAGAGTATGAATTCAGAAAGCTGCCTCAAGGGTAAACTTTTCTCTGTCTGAATATATGTATCTTTGAGATTCTAAAACAGGAAGTTGAGAACATCTGGCCTTTCAGTTGTATAAGGCCCACGAAATCATCAATAATAGCTAACAGCACACACCTCACAGAGGAGAAGTAGGTGCAGTCATTGCATTAGGGATCAATTAATTAAACATTTGACCAAATATAGCAAGCTGATTTTTAAGTTTTCTATGCCCTGCAACTGATACTATAAACTGTCTAAATGACCTTTGCCAACAAAAACAGGTTCCCCAACCCTGTTCTACAGAATGATTTCTGTACCCAGCGCTTCTTTCTTGGTAGTCCCAAATCCCTCTGATCGCCACTCTTGCTAAGCTTCTATTGTATTTCAAAAAAGATTGACTCAAAATACAGTCTCATCCTGGGGGTTGAATAAAGCCTCACTCACATAACATTGTTTCCTTAAGTGCTTCCAAGTGCATTTGGCTCACCGTTACAGGTGCGCAGCAGGAGAAACACTCCCTGCTCTTGCCTTCTCCTCACAGGCCTGCCTGTTGGAGTCCATGTGGCAGTCCCTCCATCAGTGTGTCTGGATGAGGGCGGTCCTTTGTGCTGACTTTTTACTCTGCATGATGTCCTTCTTTAAGGACTGGGCCCTCCTCATAACATGGCACAGTATGTGAGACAGCCTCATCATCCTGTCTCTTAGTAGCATTCCTACTTATTTCAAAACAGTATTTTCTTTTGTCTTTTGAAAGTCCATGGTATGTTAAATATTGGTTGACAACGCAGTAACTCAAAGGCATCGATTAGTGCCCTGTCTTCTTTATGCATTGTTTAGTCTTTGCATTTATAGGAGGCAGTTAAAAATATCATGTCTTGGGTCAGGCGCATCTGCTTTCAAAGTGACATCTTTGCTTTAAAAAAAATCATATGCAGGACCACTTTCTATTTCATGTGATATAAATGATATGGTTATACAATTTTTGTATTCTATCAGGTCATTTTTAATTATACTGTGCCACAATATTGATCTCTTCTAGTTGATAGCTGTCTTACAAATTTCTTCGCATAGATCAGTGGTTCTCAATCTTCCAAATGCTGCAACCCTTTAATGCAGTTCCTCATGTTGTGGTGACCCCCCAACCATAAAAGTATTTTCGTTGCTACTTCATCACTGTCATTTTGCTACATCTGGCCACCCCTGTGAAAGGGTCTTTCGGCCTCCAAAGGGGTCGAGACCCACTGGTTGAGAACCACTGACATGGAGGAATAGGCACTTCCATTTCTGCACTGTGGAGGGACCATTTCTATTGTTATTAGTCAATTCCGAGCCTTGTTTTCCACCACTGCCCTCAGTGTCCTCAGAGAATCTTTCTACAACACCATTAGTTCGCAATCATATGCTGTCTTTTGAAATTGTACAATGTACACAGAAAGAAATGCATAAACATTGAGGAGATATTTGGAGGCGGTTTGACAAATGTATACATTTAGCCCCTTATTTATATAAAGTAAGTAAAAAGTTAATGGTGCTAGAGGTCCAGTGCATGCATGCACAGGTGGATTCTAAATAAACCGTGTTTAAACACGCCTCTGTAATCAGTGGATAGCAGCAGCAGGTGAGACCTGTGAGTACTGTGCTCAGCGCTGTCAGGGTGCCTTAAAAGACCACCTGGGCATCTTCCGAGGGAATTGGTGGGTCAGGTAAATTCCAGCAAGGCCAAGATGTCAGTTCAGAAGGTTTGGCTTTGGTCTTTTGGGGATCCACAGAGATAGTCCTGATTGATTTTCTCCACACACACAGGAAGAATCTGGGGGATTCTTAATTTTAAGAAAATTGTAAAACAGCATTAGTAAGAAAAATACCAGGGCATTTCACTGAGGAACGTTTTTTTTTTTTTCCCAATTTCTTTCTTTTTTTCAAGTTTTAAAAAACATTTTATTAGGGGCTCATACAACTCTTATCACAATCCATACATATATCATACATCAATTGTATAAAGCACATCTGTACACTCTTTGGCCTAATCATTTTCTCTTTTTTTTTTACATCTTATTAGGGACTCATACAACTCTTATCACAATCCATACATATACATACATCAATTGTATAAAGTACATCCTTACATTCTTTGTCCTAATCATTCTCAAAGCATTTGCTCTCCACTTAAGCCCTTTGCATCAGGTCCTCTTTTTTTCCCCTCCCTCCCCGCTCCCCCCGCCTCATGAGCCCTTGATAATTTATAGATTGTTATTTTGTCATATCTTGCCCTATCCGGAGTCTCCCTTCCCCCGCTTCTCTGCCGTCCATTTCCAGGGTCACATGTGGATCCTTGTATTCAGTTCCCCCTTTCCAACCCACTCACCCTCCACTCTCCCAGTATCGCCCCTCACACCCCTGGTTCTGAAGGTATCGCCCACCCTGGTTTCCCTGTGCCTCCAGCTCCCATATGCACCAGTGTACAAACTCTGCCCTAACCAGTCCTGCAAGGTAGAATTCAGATCATGGTAGTTGGGGGGAGGAAGCATCCAGGATCTTGGGGAAAGCTGTGTTCTTCATTGGTACTACATCGCACCCTGACAACCCATCTCCTCTCCTATACCCCTCTATGAGGGGATCTCTAGTGGCTGACAAATGCGCTTTGGGTCTCCACTCTGCACTTCCCCTTTCATTCACTATGGTATATATATATATATATATATATATATATATATATATATATATATATATATATATATATATATATATTTTGCATGATGCCGTATACCTGGTCCCTTTGGCACCTCATGATCACACAGGCTGGTGTGCTTCCTCCATGTGGGCTTTATTGCTTCTGAGCTAGATGGCCGCTTGTTCACCTTCAAGCCTTTAAGACCTCAGACACTATCTCTTTCGATAGCTGGACACCATCAGCTTTCTTCGCCACATTTGCTTATGCACCCGTTTGTCTTCGGTGATCGTATCATGGAGGTGTGCAGCCAATGATATGATTTTTTTCTTTGATGCCTGACAACTGATCCCTTCAGGACCACTCGATCACACAGGCTGGTGTGTTCTTCCAGTGGGCTTTGTTGCTTCTGAGCTAGATGGCCGCTTGTTTATCTTCAAGCCTTTTAGACACTAGACACTATCTCTTTTGATAGCCGGGCACCATCAGCTTTCTTCACCACATTTACTTGTTCACCCACTTTGGCTTCAGCAGTTGTGTCTGGAGGGTGAGCATCGTAGAGTGCCAATTTAATAAAGGAAAGTATTCATGCATTGAGGGAGTGCTTGCGTAGAGCCCAAGGTCCTTCCGCCACCTTAATACTAAACCTATAAATATAGACACATAGATCTATTTCCCCATCCTCATATATATATTTGCATGTACATGTCTTTGTCTAGACCTCCATAAATGCCCCTTGACTCCTAGCTCTTTCCTCCATCTCCCTTGACTTTCCTCCTGCCCTACTACCATGCTCCGTCCCCACCTGGGCTACAGCTATACCTCTTCTCTACGCAACCTTACCCTTGATCACTCCCCACCAGGCCTGCCAGTCCCCCCTCACTACCATTTTGGGTCCCATGTTGGAGGAACGTTTTAATCACCACATTTTACATCTCATTTTTCAAGGATAGCCAAGAATTTCTCCTGGAGACCTATGCCCTTGACTCTATAACCCTGATTCTGTTCCTTTCTACTTCTTAGTATTCCTGAAACGTAAAGAACATTTAAAAATGCACACAGCGGAGTCACTGCAGGATGCCCAAACCGTTGACAGCAGTGCTGAGAACCAGAGAGCATAGAGTTCCTAAGAGAGTGCTAAAATCCAAAGCAAACGTGCTGCCATGATGTTGATGCTAATGTGCACAAACCTTTAACAGGGCTTCAGAGACTAAATCTGTGGTGAAGCAGTCTCCTCTCTCCTGCAGAGTGCCGCGTGAGTTTGAACTGATGATCTTGAGCAGCAGTCTGATGCTGACACCACATTGCTATCACAGGGAGGGTTACAGAGTTGGAAGCTCACCACGTTCAGAGAGTATAAGCCTCTATGGAGGACATAGTGAGAAACTGTAGCTTCATATTTTGACTTAATAAAGGTCTCTATGGTTTTTATATCAGTACTTTTTCACTAACACTCACATATACAATATTTTCATCACTTCAAAAAATCCTCCCATGCTCGTTACTCAGTTTTCCTAAGAGGAAGCCATTTTAATTTTGAGGATTGATTTTTTTTAGGAAAAAATTGTAACCACAGGTAAATTAAATGATATAGTATGTACTTTTCGGTGGCTGTATTCTGTCACTCAACTTTATGATTATTGGATATCTTTTAACAAATTGCACTGTTCACAAAATGTATTCAAGAAAATATTAGTAGGAAAACTTTTGTATTTATCTTGGAGGTATCACATTTTAAAGACACCTCCTGAAACTACTAGTGTTTCGGGTGATTAAAATGCCTTATTTTTATCTTAAAGTGGCTTCAACAATCTTTCTCAGAGCACATTAGTGTCTCATCAGCTTCAATATGTATTCTATATGTAGGACACTCATTTGCTACCCTGGCCCTGACTGTTTTGGTAATGGCCAGTCTCAGGTAGTCAAAGGGTATCTTTACAGTCATAACTTTTAACTGTATTACTTACACTAATACCATATATAACATGAAATTCATGTGATAGAATAATTAAAATGAATATATTTTCAAATTTTACTTTGAATGCTTTAATGTCATCTGCTATTATAAAACATTAAATCAATGACATTTTGAATTTTATTTTACACCTATAAGATAAATGAATAAGAATCATAGAATAAAATAACAACACTGGAAATGTGCTAACATTTTTCGAAAAGAGGTTGAAATTTTGAATTCGCCTGCCACTCCAGTGTGGAAAGAGGAGTCGACATCGACAATGTCTAATGGCTCCAGAAACCCTCTGTGGAAGTTCCAGTAATTCCTAAATGGATCTGTGAGTCAGAATCCACTCAGTGGCAGTGGGTTTGCTTTGGGGTCTGCAAATATCTAAAATGCTTGCTAATAACCAAAATGTTAGTGGTTCAAGTAAGCAGATATCTAAAATACAACTATTGATATTGACTCATATCGGGAATTGAATATGGAAATAAAATCCAGGAAGAAACACATCCAGAGACTAATAATCCACAGGAACTGCAACCTTTTCAAGCCTGAGACCAGAAAAATTAGATAACGTTCAACTACCAATACCAATCATTCTAACCGAGGATATGATATATGTCCACAATATGATGGAACAAAATGTTGAACAAAACTGAAATTCTTTAAACAGGCTGGGCATATGAATCAAAGGGACTGGAAGAGCACCGGGAACTTTCCCTGAGAGGACCTTTGTGGAGTTGAAATTATTTCTGTAGGTCAACTTTCAGACAAATCATAGACAGGCTTACAAACAAACAGTGTCACCTAAGAAAAATGAGCTCCTGAAACCACGGATCCTATGAGACCAAATAATCAAAATGGACCCACAAAGCAAGAAAGGGCAGCTAGCTTCATAGAAATAGAACAGAAAGAATGAAAATAACCAAGAAGGCGACACTGTAAAAGTTGTAGCTTCAAACTCCTGAGTTATATGACAATAAAATGTTGTTTCATGTTCTTTTAAAGAGCTGTAACTGATGGCACAGAACAATTTGTAGAAAAAGAGTTAAAACCCCCAAATTTAATTTCCAACTCATAGCAACCTCATAGGACAGGGTTTCCAAGACTGCGATGCTTTACGGGAATAGAAAGTTCAGTCTTTCTCCTGCGAAGCAGCTGGTGGTTTCGAACTACTGACCTAATGGTTAACAGCCCAAGGGGTGACAAGTACACCATCAGAACTTCTTGAGAAAGAGTTAAGGGGACCTGATTTTCTTCTTACATTTTCACCTGAAATATCATGAAATACAAGTTTAAAATCCAAAACCCCGTGGAGCATTGTCTTATTTTGACACACTCTGGTTTCCGTGAGCCAGAATGAACTCTATGGCTGCAAGTTTGCTTTGTTTTGAAAGATTTTTGAGAATTCCTGTAAAATAATAATTACCTTTCAGAAACAGTAATATCTGAGAGTGAAAGGAAGTACACAAAAAGGGGTTTTCACGTCGTTGGGGTTAAGAATCAAAGTGTGATTGATAGTAGAGATACTTTCTGAAGCAATGAATTTTCAGTTTCAACAAGTAGTTCTAATCAAAGTAGCCCGTTAAAATCAAATGATTTATAACTCTGTATATATTTCCTTTAGCAGTCATAAGGGAATAAAAGATAATACAAGTGACATTAACAAAAAATTAATTATGGAATCCATATAATTAAAGACATTATAAACTTTGAAATGATAAGACTCAATAAATGAAAGCATGACATATTGTTTAAGCTGGGCCAACCCTGGAGTTTCAAAGTCTCATAAAGATGATTAAAATAACAAATCTCTGAACAAAGGTTCAAAATTGATAGTTCGCTGATTTCTTTTTAATCTCCCAAACAATTTGCCTTCAAAATGAAGTCTTTCTTTGATTGGCATTGCAGCCAGACAATTGATAACTTTTCTTGTGATATTACATATTTTTCTATATCCAGTTCTACTTCTCATAAAATTTTAACATTTACATATGATAATTTGTAATATTCCATAGTTTATGCCTGCATTGGGGCATAATCAAAGTGGCTGACTTGTCAGGACAAACAGCAGAATAATGATTATTCTACAAATAAGGTTAACTCACAATATCATTATAGACACAGACTTTGTCTAGTGTGTGCTCACTGCTTTTCTATCTGGCAAGTGTTAAAGCAGTTACGCTCCTGCTGCTGCTGTTGAACTGGAGCCCTCTAACTGATGACTCCTTGCTGATACAAAAAAAAGAAACGTACTATATCACTTGTCACTCTGTTTAACTCCTGCTCCCTCGTTTTTATTATAGCAAAAAAAAAAAAGGGGAGGGTGGTGGGTTGTTGAAAATAGGATAAATAAAATTTTCACACAATTTTCTTAACTTTAGGACACTGAGCAGCATTTCTCTAAATCAAGATATGGCAAACTTTTCCTGTAAAGTGCCTGATAGTAAATATTTTAAATTTTGAAGTTCATAGAGTTTATGCTGGAATTACTCAACTTTGATGTTGTAGCACTACCATAGGCAAAAAAAATCTGTAAGTGAATAAATGTGAATTGTTTTAATAAAGCATTATTGATGAATACTGAAATATGAATATCATAAATTTGTACATGTTACAAAATATCATTTTTGGATTTTTTTCTTGTCTAAATATTTTAAATAATTTGAAAATATTTTTTAAAAATCATATTTCACCCATTCTTGAGTTGTACAAAAGAAAAAGGTAGTTTGTTAATGTATTACCTAAATTGCTAATTATAGTAGAAAGCTTTCTCTAACTTCCTCCATTAGATTAGAGTATTTATCTTATACTGTATCACAATTCAAATGCATCTTCAAAGGCACTATGTGTACTACCATTTATGTTGAAGTCCTTACGTTTATAGATGACTGGGGTTATTTGAGTAACTTTTATCTATAGTTGAGATTTGAGCACAAGAGGCATGCAACAGACTGTATGATTTTAATCAAATGTTGTTAGGCGTTGTGGAGTCAGTTCAGAAGGATGCCTGGTCTGCACTAGCTTCATGATTTTTTCTATACTTGAGCATGTTGTTGCAGCTGCTTTGTCAATCTGTCTCTTTGTGGGTCTTCCTCATTTTCCCTATCTATTTTATTCAGGAGCCCTAGTGGGTGTAGGGGTTATACACTGAGCTGTGATTTGCATGGTCAGCAGTTCAAAACCAACAGTAGCTCTTCAGGAGAAAGACTGGGTTATATAGTCCAATAAATAGTTGCTGTCTCAGAAACACACAGGAGGTCACTAGGAGGCAGCTTTGACTTGCGGGCAGTGTGTTTGGTTTGTGTGTTAGTCTGGGTAAAATAGAGAAACAAATCCAGGGAGACTGTGTGTGTAAGAGAGAACTTTGTATCAAAGAGCAATTGTCCATTAAGGTTATATCCCAGCTCAGTCCAGATCAAATCCTGATATTACCCTATATGTCAATACTAGTCCATAAATTCCTGTTTTGAATCACGCTGCCATGCAATGATGCCAGATGCAGGAAGATCACAGGCCAATGGGTGGAAAGTCTGGTGGATCCAGTGGTGGTGAAAGCATCTCAGTGCTGGCCTGGGTCTCCACATGGCTCCTCCAGTTCCAGGGCTCTGGCTCCATCAGTGTGTAGCTCCATGTGGGTTGTGAGCAGGGATGTCTCACAGGGAGACAAGCAGAGAGTGTCTCCCGCCTCCAGGGAGGCATACAGGAATTCCCAGAATCCTCAGGAGAAGGCTATGCCCACATGGAGACTTCAGTGGCAATGGCCTAATTGACAGGCTAGACTCCACTCCTTCACAAGTTGACAGAAGATTATGTAACTGCCACCGTTTGGTTACTAACTATGATGTCATTCTATAGGACCTAATCTAATCCCCCCTGGTAAAATGATTAAAGTACATTAGATGTATATTTATATGTATACATCACATTATAATCTCTGCAAAGAAGCAATCTGGCTGGCTGTACTTCTTCTCGCACTGTCTTCTTCTTCTTCTTGTTAGGTGCCATCAAGTCATTCATTTCCAAGCCATGGCAACTCTATGCACAGCAGAAGGCGACACTGCACAGTCCTCAGGCAGTTCATCGTTGGTTCTGTACCGGATTCCGTTGTTGTAGCCACAGTTTCATTGCATCTCATGGAAGAGCTTCCTGTGTTTCATGCGGCCACCACTTTACCAAACATGATGCCCTTCTCTAGGGACTCTTCTCTCCTGACAACACGTCCAAAGTCATTCTTCTGGCACTTCATGATGACTTTAATATTTTTCCATCACACCATAATTCAAATTAATTTGGGGGAGTCTTCCTTACCCACCGTCTGGGGAGTGCGTGTAGTGGAGTGCTTATGTGTTGGGCTGTGAACCGTGCGGTCAGCAGTTTGAAATCACCAGCAGTTCTGTGCGGGGAAGACTGGGCTTTCTATTCCCATAACCAGTTCCAGTTTTGTAAACCCACAGGGAGTTTGCTATGAGTCGGCATGAACTCCATAGCAGTAATGTTGTTGTTGTTGTTTCACTCATTCTAGTATTTATTTCTAGTATTCTCATGCATATCAGACTACTGAAAATACTATGTCTTCGGCTAGTAGTACTTTGGTTCTCAAAGTGACATTCTGTTGGTCACGTTTCTTGTAATGGGCACAGATATGATTGCTTCCAGTATTTGGCAAGGTAGCTCTCTCCCAAATGCCTTGGTGTAGGCTAGTCAGTTCTAATAAGTTTGTTGAGACTTTTCAATGAGTATACTGTCAATTCTTAGAGCCCTGTTTTTGGCTGATGTCTTCGTTTCAGTTCAGACTTCTTCCTTCAGTATCATAGATTCTTTTATTTTAAATTTACATCACTTTATTATGGGCTCATACAACTCTTATCGTAATCCATATAGACATGCATTGCGTTAAGCACATTTGTACATTTGTTGCCCCCATCATTCTCAAAACATTTGATTTCCACTTGGGCCCTTGGAATCAGCGTGATCCTATGTTATCTTGAATTTTTGAATGTTGACTAATTGTTTTTGGTTCAGAGACTGTGTCTTCCTCCCATCTTCTTTTGACTTTCCCTGGATTTTCCCCTAGAGAATCCTCTAATAAACAAACTTGAAATTTTCTTCCAGGTCTTTCAGTTTGAGGAATGCTAATTGTGTCCATCCATTTTGTTTTCCTAAATCCAGGTCTTTGAATGTTTCATTATAATATTTTACTTTATCATTTCACACTGCCCATTTAAAACTTCCATTGGATCTTGTACTTCATTATTTATTCACTTATTTTATCCTCTCTATGCTCAAGAGAAAGATTCAGAGTTTCATTTAGCATGCACTTTGGCTTCTTCTCTTCCTGTATTTTTTATGTCTTCCTCTTGCTCACTGAATGATTCTCTTGAGGTCATGCAAAAGCGGGTCTGCTCTTCAGGCATTCGTGCTCAGTGAACCAAATCTGTCCTTGAGATGGTCTATAAATCCATGTGGGGTATACCAAAGGTCATATTTTAGTCTGTTGTACTTATCTTAACTTCCTAAGCTTCAATTTGAACTTGCATTTGAACAATTGATGATCTGTTCCACACCAGCCCCTGGCCTGGTTTTGGCTGATGGTACTGCACTTCTCCATTGTGTCTCTCCATTCACATCACCATGGTTGACTCTGCTTCGAGAAATCAGCTCCTCCTTAGTGATAGCTTGAGTGCCTTCAGAGCCCAGGGTCTCATCTTCCTGAACTTCTCTAGCAATGTTTTTCCCATGCTTCCATTCACTAGGCCTTCAGCATCTGTCACTGTTTCAACGCCACGCACACTGTGTTCAGTGGCTACGTCCTCTGGAGTGTACTGCTGGGTCCTTCTTCGTAGTGTGTTTTTGTTTGGAAACTCCACATTGGTCTTGTGAAATCCTACCACGTGTTCTCCAGCTTCACCTATATTAAAAAAGCCATAGTTCTCAATTGCTAATTCTTTCTTTATCTCCAAGTCTCACCTTCTAAACACTAGTGCTTCTTAATGTAACTTGATTGCGTGTTTTATCAATTTCAAGTTGAAGAAGTTAGGAAAATTTTAAAATGAGTTCATCATTATCTTCCATCAGTATACCCAATCCTTGCAGAATTTTCATTTGCAAATGTTCTGAAATTTCTGTGTAATCTGAAATCAGTACCTGCAGCATTTGTATGGCCATTCAAGGGCAGGGACTAATTTTGAGTCACTTGAGACAATTGTTCCTAACTCTGTTTGAACCAGGCTTTGCTCTGCCTTCTTATTTCAGCTCTCGTACTGTAAACAAAGTGCCATTTTCAGGTCTATTAGGAGCAATTTATTTATTTTGCTTTTAGCTAGAAACTTTTCTGTGGAAATGCTCCCAATTGTAGTGCTAAAGTGCTTTCTGGAGTTCCCTGATACAACAAGGGTGTTATTTGCCTTATGGATAAAATACATGATTTAGATAACGTTCCTTCAAGCATGAGTTATTGTGCAGTTGTCTCTGAGTTCATTGTTAATGAATCAACAATACAGGATACCAGGCACAAGAAAAGTAATATCACCCATCTGTGCATGAGGCCAGCGTGGATGGGGACACTGGGCCATCTATAGCATAGGATTTGGACATGGAAAAGATTAAAAGTGACCAAATTAGTGATTTGAGGTTTTATGATTCATGAGCACCATTAAACGCATAGCCAATACCTTTGTGGAGGCTGGAAACCAAAGGAAATTATCAACATGTTTTGCAGTATCAGGAAAATGTTAAACACTTTTAGAATTCATTATATACATGAAACAGATATGCACACAAAATGGTTACCTATTTACTGATTATTAAAATGTGATTTTCCTAGGAATTTAACACATATTTCCCCCAGGAAGAATGGGAAGCATTTGCCTATTTTGTGTCCATTTTTATTTTCTATATCATAGTTATTGTAAATAATCAGAATCAATTGTGTCTGGATCACGTGGGGTTGTTTGTTCTTTGGAGAGCAACCAAGATAGTACTTTATTTCCCAAAAGACTGGTAAAAACTCAAACACACTTATTCAAAAACGGCAGACTACCTAACCAAGAGGTCACTTATAACGTTTCTTTATAAATCAACTGTACCCATTAAGTTTCTATAGCATATTCAATCACCAACTCCTGTTGGCTTTACCTTTTATATTTCTCAAACCTATCCCAACTTATTATTCCTATTGCAACTATGTTCATGCAGACCTTGACAATTATTATAATAGTTTGAAAGTTGACACGATTTTAAGGTTTCTTTCATCATGTTAAGAGTTTTTTTCCCTATGTCCTTATTTGAAATATTTATCTAATGAAAAATCTGCCTTATTTTTGATCTATCTCAGATGTAGTCCAGGAACAAAGATTCAGTGCATATAGTTTACATCCAGGTTATTCTAGGTAACACCACGAGGGGGCAAAGTAACAGAATGAATAAGGGGCCATGGACAGTACATGGTTGAATGGGCTACTCTGGTAGCTATTTGGGGTTAAGTCCTTCTCAATATCACCCCCAAATCTACATGTTATCCATAGAATTATACTGGTAAGGAACAAGAAATCTGAGATGCTCTCTCACCAATTCCCATTCCTTATTGCTGGGCATTTGTATTCCTAAGGGGAGTTAATTCCCTGCTGTTTTCACCCACTCCATGTGGATGCTGAGCTCTGCCCCACACTCAGGGAAAGCTCTGTAACCGAGAAGTAAGAACTCTTAACAATTGTTGTTAAGGAGAAGTATAATTGAAACTATGGGAGACAACTCATTTGGACCAAGGACCCGCTCTACAAAATACACTATTTTCCTATTTAAAATAGTTTATTACATGTTCAGTGAATTTTGAACTTCTTACTAGGTTACACAAGGACTTCCATACATTTCTCTCTGATGCATCACATTCGGCTGGGTTGTCTAGAGCAACAAAACCAGTGACACTTAAGTATGTGTAAGAAAGAACTTTATATCCAGAATAATTGTAAATCAAAGGTCATCATGGCTCAGTCCAAGGGCGTGACGGGTGTGATGGGCCATGAAGAAGGAAGGCAGAAGGAGAAGCAGGGCCATCACAGGCAGGGGGTATAGAGCTCTGTGGATCCAAGACTGGTGGGAACATGCTGGGGAGTCAGCGGCTCAGCTGGGGCCACCCCTGGAGGCAGACACAGGATGCAAGCAAGCAGGAAGGTGAAGGGCAAGAGAGAGAGGAGACCTAATGTCTCTATGATATAAAAGCCACACATCCAAGTAGGTATCGACAAGCTGTGATCTGATTGACGGGTTGGACTCTATCCCTCTACTTTTATCCAGCAACAAAATTGGCAGGATTAGGGGTGGGTGGGACCTCACTGTAATGGAATTGATTCTGACGCAGTGACCTTATAGGAGAAGAGAGAGTGGCCCCTCTGGGTTTCTGAGACTGTGTCTCTAAGGGAGTAGATAGCTTCACATTTCTCCTGGAGATTTCTGATGGATTTGAACTGCTGGCCTTGCAGTTAGCAGCCCGTTGCATAACCACTGTGCAACCAGTGGGAGGTACAAGTTGACCTAAAATCTCACCGCCACATGCGGTTTTGATCACTGTTTTTTTATGCATATATTTTACTCCAGTACCAACGACCAAGTTGCATGTAAACACTTAACTCTCTGTCTTTGCAGGGTTAGGATGTGATGCTAATATCTTCTTTCTATTTTTCCTCAATATTAATCATTATTTATATATATAAAATTCCGGCATGCCGAACTAGAAATTCCACACAGAACTCCATACATCTTTTTGTCTCCACATATATTTAACATAGTTATGAAGTATGCTGTCCCCACATATCCATTTTGGTAAATTTATCTACATTTGTTCCTTTTACTTCAACTTAACGCTGAGCTCCTTGAGGGAAAAAAATATGTCTCTATTTTCTTTTACATTTTTTCTTACAATCCTAGTAAATAGCTGTGTCTGATGTATCGCAAATCATTCAAGCTTACTAAATAAAACATTACCTTTTGGGTGGCTCATATATAAAGGGGTAATTCAATCTAAGAAATCCACATTTTAGAACACAATGGGCCATAACTCAAAGGTGTATTAATTTTCTCTGTGAAACTTTTTATGGTTTAATTCCATTTATGTCAAAACATCTCTTCTCCATTCAATCGTAAAGTATGCTTTGTGTAAACATTTCAAGAGCTCATGCTGGATACAGGAGTAAATCCAGGCTACTTTAGCTGTCAGCTTTTAGGACAATCAGAGGAAGAAGAGGCCGGCGTTACTACTGGCCCGCTCTTGCGTGAAGTGACACTGGGAGACAGAGTGCAGAGTCTAAATTCCTGCGGCAACTCTTCAACAATCTTGTCAGAGAAAACATTCACGTGAGCTTAATTTCTCAGATAGCTGTTGTGCTGCTTTTTTTCTAATATTACTTTCAAAGTCAAGTGCTTTACTTCTCATGCTCAATATATATGCAGATATCATATTTATCTCAGATAGTTTTTTAAAAGCCCACTCATTTTGTGAAGCTATAGAGAGATCAGTGCTATACTTCCCACCATCTCTACTACATAATGCTTATTTCCATGACCGATGATAGTTTTACTCAAGAATTAGACATATTAAACCAATAAGCATTCATATACTGAAGGATTACAGATAGCAGCATATAAAATATGAAATATCTCACTTATTTTGAAGAAGTTTAGAAAATAAGATTATTTAAACAAGTAAGAGCTAAGTGGCTGAAAGCACTTCGGCATTTATGTTTCTGTGCATGTGTGCAAAGACAGGCAGAACATGTATCAATAACAGACAGATATATGCGTGCTTCCTGATTTTATGTTTATTGCCAGATAGTAAAATGATGCTTTTCAAATGATTAGAATCTTTCATCTAAGTTCCTTCTGCTCAGCTGAGGTCTGACAGATGTGAGCTCAGCAGCAGCCGTGCAGAACGGTGCTGACTGTGACATGAGCACACATGAGCTAATACCTTCCTCCCTGGGAGACCTACTTAGTCCTCTTCGGCACCTTTGATCCACTCCTCCCAATACCTACTGATAACAACAACAAAAATTACTAGATGTTTTTGCAATTGCATTTGAACAAAATTATTGAGAAAGAAAAATAATTAATGTTTAAAAATTTCAAAATATGCTACTGGAATAATTTTTAAGAAGAGTTTATAAAAATACTGGTGTTGGACAATATTGGCCTATTTTACGCTTACTAATGAAGACATGATTATTGAGTTTCGCCATGAACTGCCAGAGAATGAATAATCATCTTTGTAGAATTGTATCCAAAATGCTTCAGTGAAGTGTGGATAGCAAGAGATCTCCCCTGTACTAGGGTCAAGCTGTCTAGGAGGATGTACCACTTGGTCAAGGCGGTGTCAACAAAGTAGAGGGTGACCCTCAGTAAGATGAACTGACAGCATGATGTCAAAATGAACTGAAATCTAGCACCAGCTGTGAACATGGCACAAGACCAGCCCATTGTAAGGCAGATGTAATTTAACTTAGACCCAACTGAGCTGAGTAAGAAAATTATGTTGTCTCATCCCATATATGAGCATTTGAAGAAAAGAAAGTTAATTTCTTTGATATGGAGCAAAGTTTGAGTTTGACTGCCAATTGAAAAAGAGGTTCCAATCCACTAAAGGCTCTGTTCAAAGAAAAAGACCCGACCTCTGGCTCACATGGAAGCTTAACCAAACACAGCAAAAGAATCAACACAAAACTCCAAACCTGCCTTGGAGTGGATGCCAGCTCCTAATGACCCGACGCAAAAGAATAGAAGTGTCGAAAAGCGTTTGCAAGATTGTGATCTTGATGAAAGCAGCTTCCCACATCTTTCTCCTGTGGCTCTAATTGCCATCAGTGCTTCTTCATATAATCTTGTTGATTTTAGTTGTTCAGCGCCCTTGAGTCAGATCCAACTCATAGCGACACTGTCCAACAGAGGAAAGTGCTAAGGAGCTTTTGGCTTTATATCTCCTATCGTAGATTAGATTTGTTTACTCTCCTAGTAGTTCTTGGCACTTTCAAATATTCATCATCCACACCATAACTGAAAGGCTCGATCAATTCTTGTGTTTTCTTTATCCATTGTTCAGTGTTTGCTTGCATGAGAGGCCATTGAGAGTACCCCAGCCTGCGTCAGGGGCATCTTAGACTTTTCAACACTTCAAGCAGGTCTCGTGCAGCCCGTTTTCCCAGTGCAATGCTCTGTTTGATTTCTGGACTGGGGCTTGCATGGCATGCCTTATGGGCCGGCTACGGTTACAAGAGTAGAATGCCTCATCTCGCTTCCACGGAGCGGTTGGTAGGTTCAAACTTCCAACCTTGTGGGGAGCAGCACCATGTGTAACCCATTATGCTAACAAGGCTCCTGGTTTCAGAATGACTGATATATTAATTTAGATTTCAAAATACATGTCATAAATTGATTTTGTACTTCACAGAGGATAAAAAAAACCCAAACAGAAAGAAAGCCTTTCCACAATTTTTGTAACTATTTAAATGTGCTTATTTGAAATATTTCAATAGTAGTGCACGAGTGTTCCAAGCCATTATCTTCCCCTCCCATGTTGTTTTACCTATCTGAAACCTCTCTTACTGTAAATTTAAAATGTACTCAATGTCAAGTTTCCTTCTGGAAGAATCATTTCAAAGGGTTTTTTTGCATATAGTTCTCAATTAAGAATTGCTTTTCACTTGTTATTAGAAATAGAATGCAGACAGTTTAGGTTTTGGCATCCTGGATGATGACTGCTTAATATAAATGATAGCAAAATCATCAGTCTGTTCTTTGTGAGCCTATAAATGTCACACTGAGGATCAGCCAGCTCTTGTGCCAGACTAAAGCTATAGTGCAACCAATGTATTGAAAAATTATATGCCATTAGGCTGAGAGTATAAACATTTCCAGTGCTACCTCTGAGTACCCAATAGTTGACCATCTCTTAAGTTTAGACTTGTGATTCATTATCTAGTGAAGAGATGTAGGTATTAATTAAAACCCATGTTCCCAGAGTATGCAAGCTACTACTATTATTTCTGGGAAAGGAAATAGTTTTATTTCACATATAGCATTGACAATTAATTACTTTAAGATTAAATATTTTATGAGGGTAAGTCAAGAGGTATTACTACTGGGATTCCAGTCCATACATGCATGTGTGTATTCCACACAGAACGTGTTTAAACATGTCTCTGAGCTCAAAGCAGGGCTGTAAGCAAATCCTCTCAGGAGTATACTTTTCATTGGCTTATCAGGGTGCTTTAAAATCATCCATTCAAAGTGGGGGCTTCCTTGTGATTCTTACTTCTAGGGCCTCTAGAACCCCAGTGAAAGGGAAACATAGATCCAAACAAGTGCATGTACATTTTATAAAACTTGATTCATGAACATCAAATATCTATCAACTGGTAAATGGATTAAAATATAGTCATTTATCCATACAACTGCATAAGCGTGAACTACTGATACATGCAACAAGGGAGAACAATATCAAAGCCATAATGTTGAGTGGAGAATTCAGTCTCAAAAGGATTTTGTGTTTAAGGTTAAATACCATGTTGAAACTACAAAGACAGACTATAGAGAGGAAGGAAATCTATGCTTGTCAAGAGCAAGCGGTGATGGAATGGAATTGCTTACAAGGGAACTTTAGGGTAATGAATATGCTCTGTGCCAGGGCGTCAAACTCCATAAAACGCGGGCCATTCGGTGCGACAGGCAAGATTCCTGTGGGCCACACTGCATTTCCAAATTTTGTTAAATTTATATTTTGAAGTGAGGATTCAGAAATATGAATAGGATAATTAAAACACTATGTAACTGCTTTTATTTAAACATTTATTTTATTTAATGTATGTAAACAACTAAAATTATTATTCTTTTTTACCCGAAACATGCCAGCGATTTCCCCTTACTAGTTTTCCAATATCTGGATTCAAAGACTGAGAACAGACAATCTTCATTAAGGCAGATAGATGTTTATCAGTTAATCTTGATCTGTATGCCATTTTATTGAATTTTATGGAGGAAAATAGTTGTTCACACAATTGCTTCCCTCTAAAAATGTTAACTAGTGCGGCTTCTAGGTATGATTCATAACAGCACAACCCAGAGTGCTCTTTTCAACCTTTTGGGATCCCTTTATGTTACTTGGCAACGAGAGTGGCAACACATTGCTTCCAAACCTCTCTAAACTGAGTCAGTGCGTTTACACACGCCCACAGGCCCCTCAAGAAAGGCACTGAGCCACGTGTAGACTTGTCTTCAATAGTTAAAGGGTTAATGAGGGGATATTGTGTGAATGGTATTGCCTCCATCTCCCCTATGCGGTATTTTCTTCATAACATTATTTTCTATTTTCATTTTAGTTCAGAGCATCATGGGCCACAAAAAAAAAATTACCGCAGGCCAGGCTGCCAGTTTGACACCCCTGCTCCATGCTAACCATGAATGACACTGAATGCGTAAACCTCTCAGAATTCATAGAAAAATACTCTTTAAAGCTGAATTTTATTTTAAACTCAGCAACAAAAAAAAAAAAAGAAAGAAAGAAAGCCAAACAGCAACCATAGCAAAAACAAAACCAATAAAGAACATGAGACAAATGAGGGGACACTTCAATACATGTAGCCTCTTCTGATCCTATTACTCCTCAGTTGTAAAGTGGTTAACACCTCCTCCCTCACCCTGGGATCTCACCTTCTCTCCACCTGTTCCATTGTGTACACATGGTTCAAACACCTTTGTTGTGGCTTGGCCAGCTAATGTCCTTTAGCACCCCCCCCCCAGGCTATCCCTAATCTTCCTACCTATCATTTCTATACACTTCATTTGCATGATCTCATTATCTAATCCTTTAGTAAGGAGTTACAAAGACTAAGGCTTGAAGAGCCAGATCAAGTAATGCACCTCACTTATACAAAATCAGAAATTATGAGTAGTCTCAGAAAGTGTTCCATTGCTGTCCATAGGCTTTCTGTGCCTAATCCAGCAGGAGCAGGCAGCCTATTGCTTCCTGCAACAGTTAAATCTAGTGATGTATTGTATTGGGCAAATCTTCAACAAGACTTCTTTAAAAAAATCAAAAAGCAAAGATAACACTTTGAAGACAAAGGTGCACTTGACCCAAGTTGTGTTAGTCTGTGTAGACTAGGGAAACAAATCCGTAGACACTCATATGTGCATAAGAAAGAGCCATATATCCAAGAGCACTTGAATATTGAGAAAACATCCCTGCCCAGTCCAGAGCAAGTCCATAAGTCTGATAGTAGCCTATATACCTGATACCAATCTATAAAGTCCTTTTCAGACTCAAGAAACACATGCAATGATGCTGAATGCAGGAAGCTCACAGGCCAGTGGGTGGAAGTCTTGTGGAACCAGTGACTGTGTAAGCATCTCAGCGCTGGCAGGGGTCTCCACTTGGCTTCTCCAGGTTCCAGAGGTCTGGCTCCATCAGCCTCTCTCCATAAGACTTCTCCACAGGGATGTCTCGCAGGGACTGTGGCTCACTAGTTGAGGCAGAGAACTTGCTAAAGCAGACACATGCTGGACCAATTGCCAGCGAGCAAGAGAGAGAGGGCATGGGGCATGCAGAGCCATTGATCTCTTTGCCTTCGCATCAAACTACGACCTATGACTCTCACATGTTCCTATTGGCCAGGGTGGCACAATAAAACTACATACCGATCACACAAGCCAATTGTATTGTAAACAATCTCATACGCATGTGAGTTGAGAGATTAATAAGGAGGACTGAAGACAAATGATGCATTTGAACTATGATGTGGGCAGAAACGTGTTCAAAGTACCACGGGCTGCCAGCAGAGCCAAGAAGTCTTTCTTAACAGAAATACAACCATAATTCTCTTAGAAGCCAGCACCGTGAAACTCATCACAGACACTTTGGGCATGTGATCAGAGCAGACCAGTCCCTGAAAAGGAAATCATGCTGGTCACGTCATGGGCAGGGCGGCTGCCACACTGGGTGCAAACATCACAGTGAGTTCAGCAGAGGACCAGGCCGCACGCTGTCTGTTCTACACAGAGGTGCTGTGAGTCAGACTCACTCGACAGCGTCCAATGACAACAGCTGGACAGCATATATATTTTGAAATCATTAAGATATATTGTTATTCATCTTGGTCTGTGGCATTTGGTGGCAAACAACATCCTTGTATAACTGTTTATATGGCTGTTGGATACACTTACGGAGAATGCTGACCCTTTGGATTTGAGTTAACAGAATCAACGAGATTGAAGTAAGCAGATTAGATTACACGAAGACAGATATTCACATCTTGGATGAAATATGTGTCACATATGAAAAATGTCAGATCCATTTTCCTTTATGTGCTTAAAGTTAATATGAATAATCTCTCTTGTGTGAGACTTACCTTTTATAGGTCAAGTTAAATTTCCTATATGAATTAAAATGTAAGTCTAGACACAAATTTTTCCTGACATAATAGATGTATTTATGTGATTATATAACATGTTTCATAAAAGCTCATTCTAAATAGCTACTATCTAGGTACCTATCAAATAGCTACCATTTAACATAGAGCTTTTAATATTGACTAATTACAGATTATTTGGTAGATTATTCCAATTGTTTTAATACCCTGTATCTTATCATTTCAAAATATTTACAATTATTCTTACCCTTATATGCTTTCAAAATTGATATAGAAACATTACTGATGTGGACTTAAAGTAGACATTAAACAAATATAGAATTGGATGTGGGTATTTTTCTTTATAGAAGTTCAGAGCTCCACTAGTAGAAGAATCTAGCTATGCGAATATAAAATCATGGGGTAAGACAGGCTGATACTGGATTGCAAGCTGGGGATACAATGTTCCAAGTCCAAGAAAATAGAGAGTAACTAGAGCAACATTGGCATATTCAGGACACATTAAGTATAATTCCCATCAGAACAATTTTATTATACCTTCAGGTTTTCAGAAGGTCCAAAAAATTTCTGGGAAGAAGTGGTTTGATGCCTCAATTTCATTATTTCCAACATAATTAGAGTTAAAACACTACAACTATTTCAGTATATTTTCCTTCTCACAAGCGTCACCTGTACCCATCTCCCTATATGTGAATATTGTTTTAGTAGAAATTAAATTATTATTGGACAATGGATTCACATGAATCATTGCCAAGATTACTTGGAAACATACATTTAGAGATTCTTAAACTCTTTTAAGTTAAGTGTATTCTATATATACCATTCTATTTTTATCCTATGCTTAGTACTTTAAAAAAGAAACCAGAAACATTTAGAATAGAAAGGATTAAATCAAACCATAAGAATTCAAATCTAAGACCTTAATCTAATACATAGCTCATTTAATTTTAGGAGTGAGTTCTGAAACTAGGCATGCAAAAATGGTGAATGATCAAGAAAGAATAATATTTTTGAAGTGAAATATAATTATAACCTCCCTCTTTTTGGAACCAACACAATAGTAAAAAATAGATGTTAATATGACTAATGAGACAGAGCTCGAGTTTGCAGGAAGCAAATACCGAGACAGACTTTGGTGTCTCTTGGTAAAGGGTGGGTGATCTTGGAATCAAAAAATATAGAGGGAAGGGTTAAAAGGCAAGTTTGTACAGAAAAAAGGATAAGCTGACTTAGTGGGGATATGTCGAACTAACCACAGCTCAGAATTTTCCTGTGTTGGGCTGAAATATTAAGACCTTTATATTCCAGCACAGATTGGTCGTTATATTAAATTGCTCTATACAAAGTATAATCTTTCAAGAGACAATTATCCTTGGCTGATGAAATCCCTCAGAAGCTGACAGCTGTAGCCATTTTCACTCTCCGCAATCGGAGCAGCGATGGCTTCTTCGATGGAGGATCCGTGTGGCAGTTATCTGTGCTTATCACTGTCCACCCCGTTTGCCTCTGTATTGCAGCTTCTTCCCAGAGTTGGTGGAGAAACCGATGCTAGTGTACTTTACACCTGGGAAAACTTAGAAGAGTAGGCTTATCCTAAAGAAAAACTGTTCTTATCACTGTAACTAATCTTGGGGACATAACCAATACTCACCAGCTCGCTCCTGTTATTTCCCCCCTCGATCGCCTTCAACTACCCCCTTTACTTGACTTAACTAGACCCCTTGAAGGAGAGAAGTAGCAACCATCACCTTTCCGGCCAAGGTTGGTCTCACTCTCTATTTAACATTGCTCCAGGGAGTAAGTGCCAAGTGGCAACCATGTGGGATCTGTTGCATACAAGCAGCTCTACTTCCTTCAGACAATAAGGTTTTATTATTCCTACTTATAAAGTGACTCTTCTATATTGATTATTGGTTTTTGTTCCTGACATAAGGAGCCCAAAGTGACTATGTAGCGGACATAGATTTTGGCCGCTATGTCCCCCGGCAAGAAGTGTTCTACCTTTGAAAACTTCTAACCTGACAAAAATCAAAATTCTTGTGAAGGAAAACACAAGTATGCTAAAAGCATCATTAGTAGTGATGATAAATATAGTCACACCTGTTCTCATTCTTAATTCTTAGGTTCTCATTGGCATTTAATACTATGTAAGATAATTTAATTCTAAGTGTATCCTTAACCTACGGTACAGGGCATAGGGGTTCATCCTTGCTATTCTTTCAAAAAATGTCATCTTGTATCTGGTGTTTCAACTGTGCCTCAGTGGACTACGAGATTATTCTCTCCGGCTAGCAAGTCCTGGGTGGTGTAGTAGGTGATAAAGCAGGACCCAGACACATAGTTCTTCTAACAGGATGGTTCCCACGGTTGTTATAATATTGTTCTATGGGATCTTTTGATGTTGATAAATCTTGTTTAAGTCGCTGGGTGGTACTTTTAGTTTCTTGAAGACAAGTACTATCAAAGTAAAAAAACATACCTGAATAAATCCCTAGTAAAATTACATTACTACCTTTTCCATTATGCAAAAGTTTATTGTGGGGAGAAGAAGAGTTTATTGTAGGGAGTCACTACCTGGCATGGTGACTGTACTAGATGCTACTACATGATTCAATTTACCATAGTCTGCTAGCATTTTCCTGTATCGTTTGTTGTTGTTGTTTGTTTTCTGGGGGTAGGGGGGCATACTAATAAATTTAATAAAGATATAGGGAGCACCAGGATAACACTATCGTTTTGATTCTTATTAAAGGCATAGTGTTTACTCTTGTCCCTCTATTTCATTTTCTTGTGAATTTGAACTATCTTTGCTGAGAGTAAAGATATTCTGCTAATGACAGACTAGATCTCACTTCACCTTTCCTGAAAGAACTGACTAGAGAAGTGACCGCTGAGCAAACTGAGAGACCCCTGGTTACCTTGTATTAAACTTTATTCTCTAGTATTTCTGTTTTAGCTCTTAACAGAGAGGGCATGAATGACCTTGTTTCATGTTTCTGGCTGTTTATTTCAACAACCTTTCTCTAACGGCTCCCAAATGAAATTCTTTCCCCTCATGATCTGCTAGCAATGGGATCATTTCCTTGAAAGCCTATGGAGAGGTAGCAAGGCTCCTCTTCCACCGGAGCAATAATTGTGTCTTGGGTTTGAAAACTACTTGGAGTAGGGAAACTAGGTAAAAGATCAACATCTTTTGTCTATTTGAGTTTCTTCAACTTCTTAAATATCCATCTTGATTTCTTCTGATGGTAAAAATTGAGTAACTTTGTTAGCTGCCCATCTGTTTTGTCCCTGTGGAGGACATGCTCTATTAATCAGCTCTATGGTTTTCTGTGAGCCAGGACCCATGAGTTGCTACCATGATATTTTAGCAAAATACAATATTGTATCTTGCTGCATTTTGTTGTAAAATTCTGGCAGTTGGCCTCTATTATTTTGGGATGCCACCATATGTATGAAGGACCACTGATGGCGTAGCCCTGTGTTATTAACCACAAGGTTGGTCGTTCAAACCCACAAACTGTTCAGTGAGATGAATATGCATCTGTATGCTCCCTTCAAGATGTACAACCTCAGAAATCCTAGATATATATGGCCTATGAGTCCAAAACTACTCTCTGTCAATGAGGCCGTTTTATCGTCCTTGCGAGAGTATAACGGTCTCCTTACTGAAGACAGTATAATGGTCTCCTTGCTATAGACAGTACAGTTGGCTGTGTGGGGCTCAATAGGGCAGCTGGCTAGCTCCAGGTTCGGTGATCAGGCTGAGGAGTGCGATTGGCGGGTGGTGGCCATGGCAGGGTCCTAAGTAATATGGGCGGCAAGGACCAGGGAATCCCTGGGACCAGGTTGCAGGTCCCAGGCTTCCAGAGTGAGGCTGGCTGGGAAGGGGTGGCCACCTCCTGGGCTGAAGAAGTACTCTGGGTTGTTGCAGTTGTCTTCACATTATCGAGTCCCCCCACTCGTCCTCCTGGACACCGGATTCACTGACTGCTAACCAGGGTGCCAGTTCCTGGAACTGTCCGATTTCAGTGTTTTAACGTGGGCCAAGGTGCTAGACTATTCTCTTTTTTTGGTCTATTGAAAGAAAATATTTTGAGAATGTCAACTCAGATGCAATTGTAGTACTTCAGATGCGCATAAAATTTACTTCTTGGTAAGATACAAGTCATCTCACATTAGCTAAAAAATTCCTGCTAAGGTTGAATGTCTTATGAAGTTCTTATAAGATGCCCGCATTGACTCAAGAACTGCATTTGGAATCGGACAGGGCTGGAAGCTGAGTTCAAAGGCTAAGATTGTGCGTTAACCTGGTTGGACTATGGTTTCCAGTGGTTTGTTTGCCTCTAAACTAGGGGTTAGGTTTAAATATGACATAACGTGCACAATTAATTTATAAAGGAAATGTAATTGCTTGATTGAGCTAGTTAAAGGATACTGAGTTATGCTTCCAGACTACAAATAGATATTTTGGCAGTACTTGCTTCACTCATCCCATTCTGCACTCTCCATTGCCTGAGCTGTTGATTTGGAGATGCAAGAGTTCAAAAGTTTCCATCTTGTTATATGATTCATTGATATAAAAGTTACCAATTGCCATTAACAAATAACAAAAAGCAAATTATCACACAACTATTCCACCACATATCTCATGAATATAACACTTGTCAACCTCCATAATTACATGAACCAATTCCTTCAAGTAAATCAATTGTCTATCTATCTATCTATCTATCTATCATCTATCTATCATCTATCATTTACATTCTATCCATCCATTGAATCTGTCTATAAATGTTTCCTGAGGTGAAAAATCATCAGTGACTGAATTCTGCTTTTAAAAAAAAATTGTTGGAAGTAAATATTTAACTAGGAAAGTTCCAAGAAGTGAGGTCTCATGTGATTCCCATTCCCATTGAATTGTTTTGATCTCAACTGTTCCCACTGGATGTCTTCTTGTTCTATTTCTCAATCCCATGATTAATTTACAGAAATTGAAATGGTCTCAGTTCTAAGCACCCCATAAGACATGTATATTTTAAGCAACGTTACTGTGTAATCCAACTGCATTGACATTTTAAGCATGAGTGTCTTTCTCATATTCCTCAGTATATGCATGTTGGAATTATGAATTTTAAAAGTCTTGTAGAGGGGTAGAGCAATCTTATTTAGCATCTTGATAGCTTCTTGACTTTAAGAAGTCAGTTAAACACTCATGTCTATTTGATTTATTATTTAATTCAATAAATTGAACAGATATATCAAGTGATATCAAAGGTTTCCTTCTACCCTTACCTGGTATGGAATAATCTATCAATTATTAATCTTTCAGAATGATAATCCCATAATATTTTCACAATGAAAAATTAGATATGCTATATGTGACTCATTAGTAACTTTAATTTTATTAAAACATCCGTAATATCTGCACTTTAATATAGTGGAACAAACACTAAAAATTAACTAAAATACAAGTTTTCTCTTGCTTATGAAAGAAAATGGATAAAATTCGTTGGTCTAGGGAGCAGAGATTTGGTAAAACCAGTGCTGAGTTTGATGTTTATTGGGTAGAAATTTATATTAGATTTCATTTAGGGTGGAAAATTGGACCCTGCTACCAACTCTACAGTATCCCATGCCTCAGACAGGCTTCCAGACCTCTCCATCTGTCAGATAGCATGCTCTTTGGTTTGGAACATATTCCTTGGTTTGGAGCATTATGTTTGAACAGATGGAGTAGCCTGTTTGTAGATAAAATTAACAATGCATTTCTGTATCTATTAGTGCGTTCTAGTTTTCATAATTTTTCCCCTTGTGGAATTTACAACACAAATTACACGTCATGGTGTCTGACACAGAGAGAGAGCAAGAGAGAGAGAGAGAGAGAGAGAGTCTGAAAGTGCTGAGCTCTAGAAACCCCGTGGCGACGACCATGGCAGCATGCAAGGTGCTGAAGATGACGCGATCTGTAAAGTACATTCTGAATCACTCTGAAGAAGCGCTAGGTTCGACATCTCTAAATGTAAGCTAGATAATTACAGCCTTACAATGCAAAATGATCCAGCATTGTCTATTAAAGTGCTGCTCTCACATATAGAAGCATATCTTTAGGAAAAACAAATGAATAATAATAGTTCATAGAAACAGATGACTTTCAGGTGCTTTCAGAATATTACGTTCTTTGACATATGCACACATGTTTAATAAATATATGTATCCTTTATATTTTATTATCTATATTCTATACTTATAGATGTGTACATCAGATATGCATATATGCATGGATGTTTATATATTGATAGGAAAACTCAAAATTATTTATTCTCCTTGGTTTTTTTTAAAGGGACCATTACACATGTACTTCTTATATACATGATAGTGCATAAGTAGTCAAAACTATCCCTGTTTTTATAAATAATTTCTACTTTTCAACATTTCTGAGCACGTCTACCTCATGATTGGTCATATATATTTTTCTATGATTATTTTGTTTTCATAGGTTTGTATTGAAAGGATTCATGATCTACCACGATTCATCTACTACCCATTCTTTTTTATTTCTTTCAGGTGACCTTAGAAATCATATTGCTAAATTCTCACCACTCTAAAAGTTTTCATTTTGGTTGACTACTATTTGTTATATATTGTTTCTCTTTCGAAGTAATTCAAGAACTAGACATTTTATTTTTATTTATCCAGTATTTTTTCATAAAAATGGACTCTGGTGGTGTAGTAAGTTTTATATTGGGCTGCTAAACATAAGGCCAGCAGTTTAAAACCACCAGCTACTCCGTGGGAGGAAGATAAGATTTTCTCTTCCTGTAAAGATCGACACTCTGGGAAACTCATAGAGGCAATTCTACTCTGCCCTATAAGGTTGCTGTAAGTTGGAATTGACTTGATGGCGGTGATATTGATCTCTGAATATCTTTCATTAAATCTAAATGTTATACTTAGGTCGTTTTTAAATATTTGATTTTATGAAGATCATGTTCATGGGATAATTATTACTTTATGCACTTCCTTTAAGAGCCCTGATGGCACAGTGGTTAAGCAATCAGGTATTAACAGAAAGGTCAACCGTCTGAATCCCCACTCCACTCCACTGGGAGAAAGGGTGGACATTTGTTTCTGTCCAAATTCACAGCTTTGGAAACCCTATGTCGCAGTTCTAGTCTGTTCTGTCTGGCTGCTGTGAGTTGGAATCAACTTGATTATAATGAGTTTGTCTCTGAGGTATACTTACTTTTTATTGACAAAATTACCCTGCCTTTCTATTACTTTCATAAATGTCTTGAAGGAGCCACCTAGTATGGATTCCTTTTCAATAAAAGGGTAATAAAGATGATCACCACTAGACAAATGAGAAATGGAGAAAAAATGTTGATGTCAAGGTTTTCATTTTAGGTGGGTCTATATTCAATGTCTGTGGCTGATTTCTTGATTCAAAGCACCAATCAAGAAATTGAATGAATTATTGCAATGGACAGCAAAAGATCTCTTTAAAGTTTTAAGAAGCAAAGACGTCATTTTGAAGACTAGATATACCTAATCCAAGCTTGGTGTTTTCAATCTTGATTTGAAAGGTGGACAATGAGTAGGAAGACTAAATAAAAAATATAAGTCTTTGATTTATGGCAATTGCAATAAATAAGGGAGGTGCACATATCTGACCTACCCCGGCTGCCCTGTTGCCCCAAGACAAAAGTAAGACATGCCTCTAATTTATCTTTCATTTTTATCTTAACACAACGGTTCCTCCTGGTAATTTTACATCTACGCTAGGTTTGACAAATCTTTACAATGGCCGAACAGAACTCACATGCAACACTCACCACTAAGATTTCTTAGGGAAGGGTTGTTAGGGAGTGATTCACCATAATTTAGGATAAGCAAGGAGTAGGAATATAACGAGTGGTCTCCTCATTGAGCAGCCAAGTCTCTCTCCATTTCTCAGCCTTTCAGCCCTATCAGTCCTTGGCCCATGGCTTCAGGGACCTGGAAGGTAGCCCCCTGCTCCCGTGTCTCACAGTTCCAGAGTCCAGGTCCCTGTGATGAGAAGGCACCCCATCGTGTCAGTGGTGCTTCTCTGCGTCTCGGCCCCAAAGTCTGTGATGCATCTGGTGTCATGGCCTCTGCACCTTCCAACAGAGATCTCGGATGTCCTCTTTCAAGCTCCTTGCGCTTTCTCTCTCTTCTACTCATACTTTAAAGATAGCTCATTAATGACACCACACTGACCTGATAGGCAGGGGTGGGTACGAAAACTGAATATACAGTGCAATTTAGACAGGAACTCCTAATCATTTTGTGGAAATTCCAGAGATTTGGGCAGAAGAGCCAGATTAGGACATTTTAAACCATCACAGTACTGTTGTTACTTGCAGCCATTGAGTCAATTCTGAGTCACAGGGACCCTGTGTACAACAGAACAAAATGCCGCCTGGCCCCACATCACACTCAACAGACATTTATTTGTCTAACTGTAATCTATCTACATGCCTAGCTATCTATTTCTTTGTATTTACTATAAATATGTCTTGGATATAGTATTAAGTGTTATTTTAATCATTTTATTAGTGGCTCATACAACTCTTATCGCAATCCATACATACATCAATTGTGTAAAACACATTTGTACATTCATTGCCCTCATTCTCAAAGCATTTGCTCTCCACTTAAGCCCCTGACATCAGCAACTCATTTTTCCCTCTCCCTCCCCGCTTCCCCTCTCTCATGAACACTTGATTATTTATAAATTATTCTTTGTCATTTCTTGCCCTGTCCAAGGTCTCCTTTCACCCATATTTCTGTTGTCTGTCCCCCAGGGAGGAGGTCACATGTAGATCCTTGCAATTGGTTCCCCCTTTCCAACCCACCCTCCCTCTGTCCAACAGTATCGCCACTCACACCACTGGTCCAGAAGGAATCATTCACCTTGGATTCCCTGTGTTTCCAGTTCCTATCTGTACCAGTGTATATCCTCTGGTCTAGCCAGATTTTCAAAGTAGAATTGGGAACATGATAGTCGGGGTGGCGGGGAGAAGCATTTAGAAACTAGAGGAAAATTGTATGTTTCATCTTAGCTACACTGCATCCTGACTAGCTCATCTCCTCCCTGAGACCCTTCTGTAAGGGGATGTCCAATAGCCTACGATTGTGCTTTGGGTCTCCACCCCGCACTACCCCCCTCATTCACTATGATAAGATTTTTTGTTCTGATGATGCCTTATACCGGATCCCTTTGGCACCTTGTGGTTGCACAGGCTGGTGTGCTTCTTCTATGTTGGCTTTGTTGCTACTGAGCTAGATGGCTGCCTGTTTACCTTCAAGCCTTTAAGACCCCAGACGCTATATCTTTTGATAGCTGGGCACCATCAACTTTCTTCAGTGAGCACACAATGATAGGATTTTTTGTTCTTTAATGCCTGATAACTGATCCCTCCAGCACCTCATGATCACACAGGCGATCACATATTTGCCTATTCCCCACTTCGTCTTCAGCGGTTGTGTCGGGAAGGTGAGCATCATAGAATGGCAATTTAATAGAAGAAAGTATTCTTGCATTGATGGAGTACATGAGGGGAGGCCCAGCGTCATTCTGCCACCTTAATACTAAACCTATAAATATATGCACATAGATCTATTTCCCAATTCTTATATATAAATATATTTGAATATGTACATGCCTTTATTTAGACCTCTATAAATGCCCTTTGCCTCCCAGCTCTTTCCTCTATTTCCTTTGACTTTACTCCTGTCCCACTATCATGCTCAGTCCCCACCTGGGTTTCAGCAATTCCTCTTGGTTACATTACCTTTGATCATACCCTACCAGGCCTCCCACACCTACCACACCCCCAATTTGGATCACTTGTTATTCCCTTGTCCCTGGGTTTGTTAACACCTCTACCTTCCCCCCAACTCCCCTTCTCCTATGTCCCCACCGGAACTGTTGTTTTCTCCTCCATATTGTTCATCCAGCCTATCTTATTTAGACAGACATACGGAGAAAATAACATGCACAAAAACAAGACAGAACACAACCAAGCAACAATATATAACAAAACAACAACAACAACAAACCAATGACAAAAAAAACACAACAAGAAAGAAAAGCTTGTAGTAGGTTCAAGCATTGCTTGTTGGCCTTTAGGAGCGTTTTCCAGTCCAGTCTGTTGGGCACCACGCCCTGGCCCCAAAGTCCACCTTCAGCATTCCCTGGGGACTTCACCACTCCGTTCCATTTCTGTTCTGTTAAGTGTTTTATACATATATCCTAGCATTTGTCAATTATATGTAATAATAGGTGTACCTAACTTCTGGGGTTCCTATAAGGATTAAGTTAACAAACCCGATTAGAACTCAAAATAACATATCTAAATAATAAATGGTAGAATCTATTGATGATTATGAGGTGATTGTTTTAGCTTCCCTGAATGCCATTCTTTTGTCTCTAAGATTTAATTAGAATGAAATAATTTGTGGTGGGTTTTTTTTAAACTAATTTCTTCTTTCTTTTTTGTTAAAATCATTTTGTTGGGGGCTCTTCCAGCTCTTATATCATTCCATACATATCAAATGTATCAAGCATATTTGTATACATGCTACCATAATCATTTCCCAAACATTTTCTACTTAAGTCCTTGGTGTAAGCTCCTCTTTTTATCCCTCCCTCCCCCACCCTCGCACTTTAGTGAATCCTTAATCAATTATATATTGTTATTATTATTTTGTATCTTACATTGTCCATTTTCTCCCTTCACCCACATTTCTGTTATATATTTCCTTTGGGGAGGGCTATATATCCAAACTTGTGATGGATTCCCCCTTTTCCCCCTTCCTCCTCCCGACCCATCCCCCCACCCTCATGATGCCACTACTCCCATTACTGTTCCTGAGGGGTTTATCTGTACTGAATTCCATGTGTTGAGAGTTCTTATCTGTATGAATGTGTGTTCTCCAGTCTAGCCAGATTTGTAAAGTAGAACTGGGTCATGGTAGCGGGGTTTAGGAAGCTTTCAGGAACAAGAGGAACGATGTATGTGATTCGTCTGTGCTATACTACACCTTGGTTGAATCATCCCTTCCTCATAACCCTTCTGTGGGGGGATATCCAATTGGCTACAGATAGACTTTGGGTCTCCACTCCAAACCCCTTGTTCACATGGATATAGTTTTTTGTTTTGGATCTTTTGATACTTGATGCCTGATCCCATTGATACCTCATTATTATGCAGGCTGGTGTGAGTCTTCCATGTGGGTTTCTTTGCTTCCCTGCTAGATGGCTGCTTGTTTACCTTTAAGTCTTTTAGACCCCAGATGCTATATCTTTTGATAGCCGGCACCATCTTCTCTCCACCACATTTGCTTATGCACCCATTTGTCTTCAGTGATCATGTCAGGAAGGTGGGTATCAAAGAGTTCTGGGTTATCAGAACAAAGTGTTCTTGTGTTAAGGGAGACCTTGAGTAGAGAACCAAAGTCCATCTGCTATCTTAACCCTTGGGGGACAAGAAATACTGAGAGCTGAATAGAGGGTGAGCATGATAGAGGGATAGGAGGAAGGTGAAAGGAAATAAGAGGAAATAAATAGGAAGCAAAAGCTATAGTCTTATTTCAGTAATAGGGAATGGGCTTATGAAAATAATGCTATGAAAAAGAAAAAAGAAAATAATGCTATAATTACTCATTGCAACAAATTTATACTGCCTTCGATTTAGTGTCATTGCATGCATATAATTATTTTAGTAAGAAATTGTTCAGATGGTTTTATATCTAATCTTCTTTCTTTCTATGATGGAGCTCTAAAAGTTTTTTTGACATAGATGTTGACAAATCACCTCATTATGCTAAGATTTTATAAAACAAGTTTAGAATTAAATTAGTAAGAAAGAGAATTATATATTTCAATATAACTTCAGGAAATAATTATTATGGGTAATAGATAACTATATGAATATAGATAAGACCAAATTATTTAAGAAGAAAATTTGATTTGTGGATAACTTTGGGGAGTTCATTAACCTATATTGTAGCAAATACTTTTTTTAAAGATAACATTTTCTTGCTGCAACTGACAGAGAAGTTTGACATTTTTTATTTCAGTGGAGCTTTAATGTGTTCTTATTAATATGATTCATATTTAACTGCACTAGAATAATAATTTTCTGTGCTTTATATGTTTAATCAAATAAACTACATACTTACTTTAAACTGTAAGATAAGACATTTTTAGGTGATTTTATTAAACTTTCTTCTTTATTGTGTAATTTTTCACCATAGTAATAAATATTTATTCAATGGATAATATCTTCTATTATGTTTAGTTACTAATACATGTTTTGCATTTAGTTTTTAAGTGTCTTATTTCATTGATAAAACATGTGGTATTTAGGGAAGTTTAATTCCTTGTCCAATGTTATACATAATCTCTGATCTACTCCATATTTGATTCCAAAACCAGTTAATTCACATAACTCATAGTGTTTTTATTTTTAATTTTTAAAATATTACCATATTTATCAGACTTGACTACTTCCCCATGTGTTCTGGCTATCCCACTCCAGACAGGAAAATCACAGTCTCATGGTGGTTTCAATCCAGTTACAGTTGGAATGAAATTACATGAGGGCCCTTCAGGGAGAACCACTCAGCTGAGCTCAGTCAACCCGTGCACCCGAGAAAGCCCTAGGATGACTTACCCCCAGCGAGCCATAACTGAGTTCAGGAGTGCTATCACCTGATTTTCGAGGTTGCAAATATTCTTCAATCTCTCTTGTGCCTACTTGGTAATGTTAAGTTTCTTCAAGTATAAAGCTGAGTTGAATCCACATAGAAATTTTCGGGAAATTGAATGAGTTAATGTATGTGAAAACCTTTATAGTAATACCTCACACATGGTAAAGTACTCCATAAGTGTTAGTCACTAGTGTGTTTTCAGTTAAGACATAAAAAATCTGCATATATTGATAATACAGATAAATTAACCATGAAATGCTGTCTGAAGTCATCAAAAGCAACATATTGCAAATACTCCCTATTTATATGTTCATTTCCATGTAGGTTATATATGCATACATAATAAATATCAGGTAATGTTAAAGGCCATGTGAAAATTGAATGACAATGCATGAGAAAAAAGAGCAAATGATAGCACTTAAAGGTGTATTTTATTTTATTTTATATTTATTTATTTATTTTTTCTTCTCCATTTTTATTGGGGACGCTTACAACTCTTGTCACAATCCATACATCGCTTGCATCAGGCAAATTTGTTCATATGTTGCCTTCATCCTTTTCTAGACATTTACTTTCTATTCTATTGAACCCTTGCTATCAGCTCCTGTTGTTTCCCCCCCTCCCACCCCGCCACCCTCATAACCCCTTGATAGATTGTACATTGTTATTATTTTCTTTTTTTTTTTAATTTTAACAATTTATTGGGGCTCATACAATTCTTTTCACAGTTCATATATATACATACATCAATTGTATAAAGCACATCTGTACAGTCTTTGCCCTAATCATTTTTTTCTCTTTTCTTCTTTTACATTTTATTAGGGACTCATACAACTCTTACCACAATCCATACATATACATACATCAATTGTATAAAGCACATCCATACATTCCCTGCCCCAATCATTCTCAAGGCATTTGCTCTCCACTTAAGCCCCTTGCATCAGGTCCTCTTTTTTTTCCCCTTCTCCCTCCCCATTCCCCCCTCCCTCATATGCCCTTGGTAATTTATACATCGTTGTTTTGTCATATCTTGCCCTATCCGGAGTCTCCCTTCCCCCCTTCTCTGCTGTCCCTCTCCCAGGGAAGAGGTCACATGTGGATCCCTGTAATCAGTTCCCCCTTTCCAACCCACTCACCCTCCACTCTCCCAGCATCGTCCCTCACACCCTTGGTCCTGAAGGATCATCCACCCTGGATTCCCTGTACCTCCAACCCTCATATGCACCAGTGTACAGCCTCTGTCCTATCCAGCCCTGCAAGGTAGAATTCGGATCATGGTAGCTGGGGGGAGGAAGCATCCAGGATCCAGGGGAAAGCTGTGTTCTTCATCGATACTACCTCACACCCTAATTAACCCATCTCCTCTCCTAAACCCCTCTATGAGGGGATCTCCATTGGTCGACACTTGGGCCTTGGGTCTCTACTCTGCACTTCCCCCTTCATTTAATATGATATATATATACATATATATACATACATATATACATATACACATATATACACATACATACACACACTTATATCTTTTTTTTTTACATGATGCCTTATACCTGGTCCCTTGGGCACCTCGTGATCGCACTGGCCGGTGTGCTTCTTCCATGTGGGCTTATTTGCTTCTGAGCTAGATGGCCGCTTGTTCACCTTCAAGCCTTTAAGACCCCAGACACTATCTCTTTTGATAGCCGGGCACCATCAGCTTTCTTCTAAAGGTGTATTTTATTGCAAGAACCATATAGTATAAATTGTTTTAATTTTTGGATATATGTTATGCAGAATTTATTTCTGCTATGCAGAATTTATTTGGTAGCATGTACATTCATCGTGTCAAGGCTAATTTAGATTTCTCACTTGAAAATGTGGTTATTAAAGTTATTATAACTTACACACTTCTCTGTTCTTTCTAGGATTCTTCTGCAGTCACTGAAAAGAATTTGCAAAAGGTAATTTGTCTATCGGATGCAAAGCCTTAGCAATGGGGTCCCCTCACCACACACTGACCTCTTGAATAGTTTTTGTACTAAAGAAAGAGCAATTCTGTGATCTTTCACGTTTAGTGTACAAATGGAGAGCAAAAGCATTGTTCACACTTTATGATTCTTCCCTCCTCTGGGATTTAGAGCTCACATGAAAAAATTCGAATATTTCATTTAAAATACCACTTAGCAATATTTTTAGATTGAAAATAATATAATTTGCTGTTTTACATAGCATTAATCTACAGGTGAAAAACATTTGATCGCCTGTTGCTAAATTCGCTGAATTAATCTCCATGGTCTTGCAACCAATTTAAAATTCACATTCCATGTCTAAAGGTATAAAGGTTTGAGAGAAACTTTTCCTCAGTTACATACACAATATAATCCTATATAATAGCTGGTTGTATTTTCGACTAGTCTCCTTCAAAGTTTTAAACAAATTTACTAAGTTTATCACAGTGCCTATTAAGGCCTCTTTACCTTTCAAGTAAGTAGACTTGCAAAGTACTGTGTTTGAGAGAGAAGAGCAATTTGATTATAATAAGACTTCATACTTCCTACAGGGCTATGCGAAATCCCAAGGCTTCTAATTGTGAGTAGCTGCATATTGATGATGGCTTAAAAGACCTAATTTTGCTTTAATTTTAAACTATTTGATGAAGATAAGAATAACTTCAAAAATAGTAATGTTTTTATGTATTCCCCTAAAGGAAGCAGAGTAATATGGTTTTAATAATGTTAGCTCTGGATTAATACTGAGCGAGTGGGAGTCATCGTGGGGCAGCGGTTAAATTCTTGGTTGATACACAGAAAGTTACTGTTTCAAACCCAGCAGCTGCCAGTGGCAGAAAGGTGTGTCAGCCTGCCGCTAGGAAGGTTACAACCTTACAAACCCTCCAGGATAGTTATCCTCTGTCCTATAGAATTGCCATGCAGTGGAATCAGCTTGACAAAAGAAGGCTTTGTTTTGGGGGTATGAATCTGAAAGTTCAAACCCACCAGTTGAGCTCAGAGAGAAAGAAGTGACAGGCTGCGGCTGTAAAGTTTTACAGTCTTGGAAATCCAGGGAGACAATTCTGTTCTGTCCTCTAAGGCTGCTAGGATTTGTAATTGACTTGATAGCAAGGATCTGATTAATTCAGAGGAGTCTGAATCCACTCAAAGCAATAGGTTTGGGACAGGTTAATTCACTTTTCTTGCTTGGAACAAGATGTAATAATTATAAACGGGAATTAGATGAGTTTATATAATTTGTAAGAGTTAATGTGTAATATCTTAGCAGTGTTTTAGAGAAAAATCATTGTCAATGAATTATTTTACATGTACCAGGCACTTTGAAACAACAATAAAGGGTTGATATTGAGTTGACTTAAGGACATGAAAGGGAATGGAGTGTCTCTCAGTTTGTCTTTTGTGGAGGCTGGCGTGTTCCGGTGCTGCTAGAAGCTCTGTCACTGGTATTTCAAACACCAGCAGGGTCTTCCAGCATGATCAGGTTTCAGTAGAGCTTCCTGACTGAATCAGTACTTGGCCTCTGCCATCATGGGCCAGAAAGCAGGCCTGCCTCTCTGCCTCACCTCCCATGGTGCCAGTAATTTCACTTCTCTGCCTGACTGCCCCTGTTCTCACCTGCCCCCTCCTGCCCCTGCTGCCCAGGCTTTCAGTCAGGGATCTGATATGCCTTCCCCGAGGGCTCTTTTTTTCCTTGATAGTCTGGCGTTCTCTCTGCCCTGCTTCTGAGATGGTTTGCTTACACACAGAGGAATGGTGAAACTGTCCAACTCATGAAGTAGAGTCCTCTACAGTGGACCTGCAACATGCACGCCGTAGCACCCAAATAATACCTTCCCACTCACTCAGTCTCATTCACTCAGTCTAACTCACTCACTCACTCACTCACTCAGTCTCACTCACTCACTCACTCAGTCTCACTAACTCACTCAGTCTCACACACTCACTCACAGTCTCACTCACTCACTCAGTCTCACTCACTCACTCACTCACTGTCTCACTAACTCATTCAGTCTCACTCACTCACTCACTGTCTCACTCACTCATTGTCTCACTCACTCAGTGTCACTCACTCACTCACTAACTCACTGTCTCGCTAACTCACTCAGTCTCACTCACTCACTCACTCACTCACTCACTCACTCACTGTCTCACTCACTCACTCTCTCAATCACAGTTTATGGCAGCTTAGTGAGCCAATAAAGACAGAGAACTGCTCAAGTGGGTTTGTCAGATTGGGGAAGGGAATGCGAGCTCACCTTGGGCTCAAGGAAGAGTTACGACCAGTTGAGATGCAAAAGGGGCAAAAGGAGTTTATTTGCTAGGTCAAGCTAGGGCTTCCCTCCCTCCACTGCCCAGCACAGTGGGGACCCAGTGTCCAAAAGGGAATCAGCCCCAAGTTATTTGTTCCATGGGCTTTTATGGGCTAGGGACTGGGGGCAGTCCAGTGTTGCTGTTCTTTAAACTTATTGGAGAAAACTTCTGGCATCAGCGTTGTCCAGTGGTGTTTGGTGAGCAGTTTTGCGCTTATTCTCTTGACTGGTCAATTGGGCGGGTGGAGGGAGGTCGCTGCTCCCTACTGGTCGGTCTGGGACAGGTGATGCCTTCTGTGACAGAATTACCTCAGTGTCCTGGAATCTGAAATTAGAGTGTAAGCCTGCCCCAGACTTTGGTTTTATACAGCCTGCCATGGTGCTGGTGCCGGCAGTTGTAAACCAGAACCCCACTGGTTTCTAAGACTGTAACTGTTTATAACACTAGAACAAAACATGATATCAATGTGTGTGAGGGGAAGTACAGAGTGGAGACACCAAACCCATCTGTAGACAATTGGATATCCCCTTACAGAAGGGTCACAAGGAAGAGATGAGACAGTCAGGGTGCAGCACAACACTGCTGAAACCTACAACTTTCCTCTAGTTCTTTACTGTTTCCTTCCCCCCCTCCCCCCGTAACATGATCCCAATTCTACCTTACAAATCTGGCTAGACCAGAATATGTACATGGTTACAGATGAGAGCTGGAGACACAGAGAATACAGGACAGATAAACCTCTCAGGATCAATAATGAGAGTAGCAATACCAGAAGGGGAAGGGGAAGGTGGGGGGAGAAAGGAGGAACCGATCGCTATGATCTACATAAAAACCCCTCCTTGGGGGGCAGACAACAGAAAAGTGGGTAAAGGGAGATATCAGTCAGTGTAAGATCTGACAAAATAATAATAATAATTTATAAATTATCAAGGGTTTGTGAGGGATGAATGGAGGGTGGGTGACAGAGGGGAAAAATAAGGAGGTGATACCAAGGGCTCAAATAGAAAGAAAATATTTTGAAAATGATGATGGCAACAAATGGACAAATGTGCTTGACACAATATATGTATGTATGTATGTATGTATTATGATAAGAGCTATATGAGGCCCAATAAAATGATTTGAAAAAAGATTAGCAGTTACAAACCACCAGCTCCTTCTCAGGAGAAAGATGAGTCTTTTGACTCCTATAGGCTGCTATGATTTGGACTCAACTGAATAAATATGTCCAAAGAATAGGGGTGGAAATTAGAAAAAGGTTAAGAAGCCTATGTAGGTGTCAGAATTGATTTTATAGCAACAGGTGATGGGAAATAGAGGTAGAGATAAAAAATAATATGTTAGATATAAAGCTTAGAGTTTGAGACAAAGGTCTTGAAGGTGTAGTGACTAGAGACTGTGAGGTATATTGTGTGTTCAGACCATGGCTGCAGTGATATAGCATACCACACAGAAACACCTCCAATTCAGCAAGTGTTTGATGTTGAATTAATTTGTGGCAGATGCATGTTCAGATTACCTTGTATTGTTGCCAAATTTCTCAACATCCCCACATTCAGTTACAGGACCCCATATTGGCGACAGATGACAGTTTAAGAAGTTTGCGTACCTTGTTTTGCATGAAGCCACCCAATCATTAGGTGGGCGTCAGAGTGAAATGTATAGAAAAGTAATAAATACTTAATTTCACCTCATCAACAATGATAAAAGTGAAGTATATTTTTATCAAAAAGATCATTTAAAAAATAGGAGCAAACATACAATACCTTTTTTGGTATATTTTAAACAAAGCCTTATTTATAAAGCATATGATCATTTTATCTTTTCCTCTTTTACTTCATAGTTTTCAGAAATTTAGTTTAAAACACTGACTAACATGAACACATTTACTATATACAACATTTAATTCACTCCTAGTTCTGGACATTTAGATTTGTATATTACTGTTGGTACTGTAAATAATTTTCAGAGAGAATTTTACTGAAATTTCATGATTACTTCTTTACTGAAACTCTGTTGGCAATTTCTACCTTTACCAGCGCTACAAGGATGAGGAGGTTTTGTTAGCATCTTACCTACAGAATTTCATCCCCATTTCTCGGATTGAGCAGCTTCTCCTCCATGTTGTTTGATTTCCTTCTTGGCAATAACGTGATACCATAATGATTGCGGTTGCATATAATTGTTTACTTTTATTGCTTTATAGATTTAAATTATAAATTTCATCTGTGAGTGTGGTGCCATAGCCGCGTAATCATTTTATAACTATAAAAATTACATATCAGTCAGATGCAGTAAGAGAATATCAAGTTCTCAAATTTTGAAAACAGTTCCCATAGTATACATGAAGTAAAAATCAGTTTTACTAGGTATTAACCATGAGAATAACTCTTCTCTGTGGCCTTGGGACAAAATGAAAATTCTAACGAGTATAGATGCTTTTAAAATTAAAAGGAAATCTATTTGTATAGTCACTTCTTTATTGCAGTTTCAATGATTATTTCTATATTGTTAAATTTATATTTTATTATGACACATTATCAGTATTGTTTAATAATAAGAATAACAACCAAATGTCATACATTTGTTAAAGAAAAGAAAATGGTTAAAAACATGCTCTTATTTCAGTACACATTATAATACACCATGTGGTAAATGGTAGCCCATTTTTTAAATTTGCTGCTATATGTTTACTAATTGTTGGCATAATAAGTGGCTATGATTTTTTACATTGGCATTAGTTACGGTGACTAGTTCCAAGCAAGCCCAGGCCATCCGCTGTCTTGGATTATGAATGCAAGACATTACTTGCTTTCTTCCCGTCAAGGCAGTTCATTAGTTATGCACTTGGAGAGCAGCTGTACCTTGTGAGATGTGATTTATTCTGATTCCCTCAATATTGTTGCAGCAGCATGGGGAGATAAGTGATTTGAGGAGGCTATGTATTTACTGTCAACTGTCATTTTGTTTTCAATCTGCAATAACAATGTTTTAAAGGCAAAGGATTAAGTCAAATGAGGAAAAGCTTGGAAAACTGAAAGTACAAAATCCTATCTCCTGGAGTTAAAAATGATTTTTTAAAGGGATGCAATAGAAATCATTAAGCTTTTACTTTGCCATTTCTTTATTTTTCTGTAAAGAGTAGGTATGTTGTGTACAAAATAAAAATGAATAGAACACACCATTTCTGAAAATGTTAATTGTCCGGTTTTATTCAATGAAAAGTATTAAAATTGGCCTATTTTCATTTCCATGATTCATTGTAACATTTGCATGCACATTTATCCAAAATAATCTAAAGAGGAATTTAACTTTTAGATGGACTATATATTCAAGAAAGTTGATTTTAAAATACCCTGAGATTCTGAGAACTCCTTCTATAAGCACTGACCTGCACTCCACTACAATGTGGGCTTGAAAACACTCCTTCCATATCAGGCACCTGGACCAAAACCATTTTCTAGATCAGCCCATAGAATCAGTTGCTTTCCTGTGCATTGCATCCGTGAGGACCACATACATAGTTACCATTTATGTTGTTGAAACAAGGCATTTGTAAGGAATAAATTATTGCTCTTGGAAGAATTCTATCATACACCCTCTAGCTTCATTTCTATTTTCACTGCTGCATGTTCCAACTACCAATCTTTCTGTTTTGATCCTAGCTTTTGTGTTCTAACCACCAGGAATTAAATGCAGTGTTTTCCCAATTTTATACTGGAGCCCTTGCTAGAGTTCATTAATTTTGTCATCATTTTCTTTAGTTTGGTGAATAAATTTGAATAATGTTATATTGCTATATATATTGTATATGCTTTCAGTGCAGCTTGAACTTCCTTTGTGCTGTTGTTTCTTGCTCATATGCTGCGTCTCAGAGGTTAGAATGACAACTGGTTCTTATTAGAACAGTGACTCTGTATTCTTTCTGTTTTTGATGCCTCCTTCGTTCATTATTTTGCCGTTAGACTCTTTCAATATTGCAGTCCGGTGCTTGAATTTTTTCTTGAAGTCTTCTAGTGTAAGATATGCTGAGCATATCCGACCCTTTTGGTTCTCTAACTCTATGTCTTTGCACACTCCATTATGATATTTCACTTCGTCTTCTTGAGCTGCCCATTGACGTTTCTGTTCAGCTCCTTGACTTCATCATTTCTTCCATGTGCCTTGGCTGCTCTGTGATTCAGAGCTAGTGTAAGAGGCTTGTCTGACAGCCACCCTGCTCTATTCTTTCATTCCTGTCTTTCTAGTGACCTTTTGGTTTCTTTGTGAATGATGTTCTTGATGTCATCCCGCAGCAATCAGTCTTCTGTGATTAATGTTCAAAGAAGCTGCTGATAGCTGCTAGTAGTGAGTTTGCCTTGTCTCATCCACAGATATAGCTGATTTAAGTTGTGTGTTCCATCTGGAGAAGTCTCTGTGTACAGTCACCGTTCCTGTGGGTTTCTTATTAACTAGCCATTGTTCTTACCAAATGCTCATACGATCTCCAGCTTCATTTCTCTCACCAAGACTACATTTACAACTACTGTTCCTTCCTCTTATTTTCAATTTTTGCATTCCAATGGCCAATAATTATCAATGGATCGTGATGGCATGTTTTATCAATACAGACTGAATACTTTGAAGAATTCCTCAAATTCTTCACAAGCTTCAGTAGTTGGTGTAGGCATTTGAATAATAATGTTGGTAAGTGTTCCTTGCATTCATATGGATATTACCCTGTGACAGACGGCATTATACTTCAAGATACATCTCCAAATGACCTTTATCTCCATAAATGCAAAGATCATTCTTTTTATTGTGTCACTCCCAGAATAGAAAACCATATGAGTTTCTCATTTTTAATGGCCAGTGCTAGTCAATTTCAACTCATGGAAGCCTGGAATATTGATTGTTATGTGTTCCATTTCATTATCCTTATTAGTGATTTGCTATTTTCCTATTTCCATACTTCATACAATCCAAGTGCTGTTAGCTTTTGCGGTGATTTCAACTCATTTGCGTCATGCCTCCTCAGCGGTTGAAGGCCCCGACGTTGTTATTCTCACAGTTTTCTCCTTTGAAGTCATCATGGCCAACTTTACCTTGAGAAGGCAGCTCTTCCTCGGTCGTATTTTCAGTGCCTTCTGACCTGAGGGGCTCATTTTGGGGCACTATCTATGATAATATGTTGCTTCTAGTCATGAAGCCTTCACTATCTGGTAATGTATTGATGTTGTGCATAGGTTTTCAGTGGCTACTTCCTCTGAATTGGGCATCCGAGTCCTTACGCACAGTCCACCTTTTGTCTGGAAGCTCCACTGAAATCGGTTCACTCTGCGTGGGCCTGAGGGAGTTGGAACTTCAGTGGCACGGCTTCCATCAGCACAGCAACACTCAAGCCACCGCAGTGCAGCAAAATGCCAGCCTTTGGTGGCTTTTCCCAGGAGAGTAAACCATATCATCTTCTGGTTCAAAATGGCCAATATCAGTCCATTTGAAATCACTACTACTTGGATTTCAATATGTATGTATTATTCAAGATCTATGCTTTGTACATTCCACATTGGAGTTAATAATGGATGTCAACATCTGTTTCTTCTAATTTTGAGACATATCCCATCAGCAAATGAAAGTCTCCAAAGCCTTCCTCTATCCATGTCAGTACAGTCCCTCTACATTTAGGCAGCGTATGTTTATTGGTTTGAAGCCTGTAATTGCTTGCGTATTGCTGTGATGCTAGAAACGGTGCTACTGATGTTCCAGGTCCAAGCAGAAGAGCCCCAATCAAGTAAGTTCAGCAGCATTTCCAGATCACAGCTCACTAGAACATGAGGGCAAGCTGTCCACTTCTGAGGAATTAGTAAGTAGAACTTGGTGAAGAGCAGTATCTGTTGATTAATATCAAGGAGTACCGCCTCAAATATTGATTATGAGCTAGTGTAAAAGAAACAAAAGCACCTACAAATTAATCAACGGGCGATATCAAGATCAAAAGGAAAAACATTTACATTGTCAGGGATTTCATTTTGCTGAATCCACAATCAATTCTCATGCACACAGAAGTAAAAGGATTAAGTAACCCATTGCATTGAATACAGTTAAAAATCTTGCTGCACAAGACATCTTTCAAAGGCTGAAAAGCAAGGGTGTCGAGTACCTGACCGTAAGTCATGTTCTTTACTATTGTCTCATAAGCATTTAAGTTGGACAATGAATAATGAAAACCAAGGAAAAAGACATGGCTTTGAATTGTGGTTCTAGCAAAGAACATTGAAAGTTCCATGGAATTCCAAATCATAAAACAAATCTATCTTGGGAAAAGTACAGCCAGAATGCTCCTTAGATGCAAAGACATGTGAGACTTTGTCTCATGTACTTTTAGTATGTCATCAGGAGAAACTATTCCCTGGCAAAAGGACATGATGCTTTGTAGAGTAGAAAAAGAAAACCCTACTTATAACTCACAGCAATGCTACAGGACAGGCTAGAACCGCCTCCGTGGGTTTCTGAAACTGTAACTCATTACAGGATAAAAATCACTGTCTTTCCCCCAAGCGGGGCAATTGGTGGTTTTGAACTGCTGACTTTGAAGTGTAGTTTTAAAAAGAGGAAGACCCTTGATAAGATGGACTGACACAGTGGCTAGAAAATGGGCAAAGCTGAGGGCACGTGTGAGGATGTGACGGGATGGGCGGAGCTTCCTTCTGTTGTCCACAGAATCACTGTACATGAGAACTGACCCGTCAGAACCTGGCACCTTAACAGCTCCTAGAGGACAGCTGGTTTCCAACTGGATCTCACGTGCCTTGCAATTGGAGGGCTTAATATAAACATAACCACTCAGTGTCTTTAAGCAAGACATACTGTTGTTGAAATTCACACAAAAACACTTGGTCTAATAGGGAAGATCTCAGAATACCTAATGTGTATGTATGTTTATGCTCGTTCTAAAGATGTACTGAAATCCCCATTTATTTGGACAAAAAAATTAAATATAACAGATTGTGGTATATCACTTCCCTTATTGGGCAAATGCATTAGGGAGGGGGAATAAAACAATGTAGCCTCAAACATAAAGATTACTGAGAAAAAAATTGTTTTATCTTTACAAGTTAATGTGAAAATACTTTAATTTTTCTCAAAATTTTGCTCACGATACTTTCTAACATTTCAGAAAGCAAATGTGATTTCAAGTAATATATAGAAAAAGTATTTCAATATAATATCAGTGGCTTTAGTTGATGAATTCCAAATTACATTTAACTTGGGAATGAAATCAGGAACAGGTTTGATATATAGCAGACCCAAAATTTCTATAATAAAACTACATTCTTCCTTAAAAATAGTTCATTACTTTGGTTAGTATTTCTGGCTTTACACACTTTATTGTTTAATCATTCTCCTTAAAATCCTGTCATCCTTAAAATATTAATATTTATATAGATAATATCAATTCCTGTATTTTAACTGCGATGAGTTCAAATTTTAAAGATAATATTTTTGAAGATACTTTATCAAAGCAATTAACATAGAATATTTTGATCAAGTTCATATGAAACTATATAATGCCTTCAAAATTCTAATAAATATATTAAATTACACAGGATAATGAAAAATAATGAAACTATAATTTCAAAGAACAATAAGAAGATGCACAATTCATTTAGTCCCATTATGAAATATAAGAGTAAAAGTAAAGTATGTTAAAAGTATGATATAAAGAATGAGTACCAAATACATCAGTGAACGTAAGGCAGGTAAGTGCAGTGCTGTTTTCTGTTGTGCTGTTTTTTATTAAGAAAACCTACAGGTCGGACATTAACAGAGTAGCACCTAGATAAAATGTGCAAATTGAAGGAAACACAAAAGCACTCCCTTTAAAGCAAGCAACATAGGACAAAAATCTAATCACAATAATCATGTGTCTGTACCCTGGATTCATTTTATTTTATGTTCAGAAATATCAATCTTAATGCTTACAATTTACTTTAACATGAAAGCAGAAATGAATTTATTGTTCTTTCTTAGCTTTACTTTAAATAAATTTTCAGGCATTTATTTTAAAAAAGATACAAAGATTTATATTTACATGTCTTTAAAACATCAGTATATTTTAGACTAACGTGCTACCTTTAAAAGACCAATGTTTATTCCATAATATTAAATTTCAAGCCAGGAACTGCATCCAAATCATGCACATACCATCATCCCATTTTCTTAATCAACATTGATTGCAAAATTCTTGCTAATTGACTCAATTGTGTTATGCCTGTCTTGACTCATTCAAATCAAACAGGGCTCATTAAAATTCGAGTTTCCTGTAATAACATCACATTATACATTAATATGATCCATTTGTTTCCAGACAAACTGGATCCAAAGCAATATTTTATACATGCAAATAAGTGAATTTGGTCAATAGGCAAAGCATTTTTCATATATATTTAGAGATACATCAAAATGTAATTTAACTTTATTTTAAGTCCAGGTAATCTTGAGATAATATGAGACAGCAAAAATGTATTTGATCAATTATGAAAAGACATTTAAATTCATCTGTTTGGATTATTTTAATCACTAGAAAGGAAATAAAAGTTTCTTTTTCAACTTAAAACATGATTTTTGCTGTGATTTCTTTATAAGTTATTATATCTAAATATACTTCATTGAAAATTTTCTTTTTATTTTTTGATAACAGGAAAGGAAAGGCAGCTCAAGACTTACCTAGCAATCCAAATATCATTTTCAAATGAATGTGTGATAAAATGGTCATTTACTCTTTCGTTGCATAATTGTACAAATGTTTGTATGGGTATAATTTTATGTAATCTATAATAGAACATTTTCATTGCCACAACAAACCCCCTCATAATAGCTTATTCTAGATTTCTAACTTTTTGAAATGATAGTTCTGTTCTCACTATCGTTGTTTCCTTTTTTAAAAGAATGTCAATGATGTAGAATCATATTGTATGCATGTAACGGCAGGGGCAGTGAATAATGAGGCTCCTTCAGCCAGTCTCTCATCCCAACCAAACTATCTTTTCCTAAATGAGTCAGGTAAGCATGTGAGGAGAGATACTGAGAGGATTCCCCTGTGAGTAGCTGTGACAAGGATTCCCAAGTGCTAGTGCACCTAAAATGAGCCATCAGAGAGGCACTAGGAAGGATCTCATTATCAGTAAGAACCACATCCCTGCACAGGGAACCTCCTGGATCCAGAAGGCAGCTATAACATTCGAGAAGCAGCAGCAGAGCCAGAATGGTAGACTGCCCATTCCAGAGAGCAAGGAAAGCTGAGTGATTTTTGTGCAGGAGGCTGGCTTGCAGAGTGGTGTGCCTCTGGGCACTTAATTCAGGGCCCTGGGTTTGCTCTCAGTGACCTTGAGCTGAATGAATGCCTCTGAGTGAGATTTGCAACAGTGTGGTATTATACTAGCAGACTAGAAAGACTTCTTTTGTCATAGAGCATGATAAACATCTCTACCCTGATTTCTCACTGGAGTTTCCACTTGTTATCTCCTTAATAATCCCTTGAATTGTGAATTTTGTCTGTGAGTTCTATAGTGTTAATGAAGAAAACCCAGTGGCCTTCTAAGACTCAGGAAAATTCCATTGAGACTCATTTGAGTCCTCGCATATATTTATAAATAGTGTTTCATTGTACAGATCCACCCTTCACCAGTTTCATATCTGTATATTCCATTCACATTTTGAAGTCATTTTCTGCTAAGTATTGCAAAATGCATTAATAGTTGTTCAGTCTACTTAGAATCAATAGTGTATCCCTTCTATTTGAATATAGAGGGAAACTTTCCCACAATACCACCCCTTACTCTCCCTATTTTATGCTATAGTTGGTTGTCTTGTTTCTATTTACATTGGAGATCCTATGAGGCACGATTATTATCTTCTATTGAGCATTTTCCTTCCAAATTTCTATCTGTAATTGTTTCCCTTCTGTTGGATAATTTATTTTAACACTTATTGTATAGCTGTTTACAGATTAAAAATCCCATATTTTAATAACATGAAAATAGCTTTAGTTTATCTTTATTCTGAAGATATTTTACTGAATAGTGGTTGCTGAGTTACCTTTTGTTCCAGTGCTTGAAAAATGCTATCCCCCTTCTGCCTGCCTTCCATGACTTCTAATGAGTAAAGTAGACTCAACCAAAATCATTCTTACCTATAAGTATTATACACATTTGTCTGCCCAGTTTCAACTTTCTTTTCATCCTCAATTTTTAGAGGCATTGGTTCTTGTTTATATGAAAATGGTTTTACTTGATTTTTTTTCAAATCCATTTTATTGGCATCGAATACAGATATCATATCCTTCCATAGTTCACTCACATCAAGCATAATTGTACAATTGCTTCCACACTCAGTTTCTAAACATTCTCTTGATTTTATTCTGCTTGAAGTACATTGTGTTTCATGAGTCTTAAGGTCTATGTCTCTCACTAAACAGGGGGCTTTTCTATCTAGTGTTTGTTCAAATAACGTTTAATATCCCACTCTCTGTCCTGTCTGGGTAACTCCAGAGCTTAGACATTTTGTTCTTGGTCCATAGTTTTCTCTCTGCTTATAGTCATTTTTCTTTCTTTGATATTCAAATTAAATCAATTATATTGGACTATCTTCAAGTTTACTGATTATTCTGTCATCTTCATTTTGTTACTGAAATTGTTTAGTTTGTCAGTTTTAGAATTACTATCTGGTGATGCATTTTAAAAATATATCTTTCATTCTATACTTTTAATATTTGATACTAATTCTTTGAAAATGCTGATTTTAAAATTTTATAATTCTTTTATTGTCTTTTTTGTTTTGATTATTTTATTTTTCCCCAAGTGAGTTGAAGTTCTGGTGATTTTTTTTTATTCAGAATAAGATTTTAATGCATTCTGGAAATTTTTATATTGCATTAAAAGATGCTGGATCTGAATTAAATCCTATTAAAATATAAACTTCCATGGTTTATATACTAATTTTCAAGTTGAGTTCAGACTCCAGTGTTTCATCTGAATTATTTTAGATGTGATTTCAATATCACTTCTTTTTTCAAATTCTTTTTCAGTCTTACACATGCATCAAAAGTATTCTCTCTCAGACTTGGAGAGAGATTTATCAGATCACTTTCTGATGTCTCTACCGTGCTAAATAGTTTCAGATCCTCACAGTTGATGGTGGCAGACAAGTGCTCCAAATAATATGTCTGTTGTAGTTGGGGTGACTTCAAAACAAGTATCCAAACAAACAGTGATGTCTCAGGTGATATGTTGGTTCTGTTAAATTCAAGGCTGAGTGGTCAGATCAGAGAGTTATGATCCTTGTGGTTTTTTAGAATTTGCAAAGCAGTAATCTTGATAGATTTAGTCCAAGGATATAAGATGATCACAGAGGCTTATTATAAAGAAATTTTAAATAGCAAATGCCGTTGGTAAGAAAAAGGCCAGGAAGTCGAGCAGAGGCACTGCCTTTCCTCACAAGAAAGCACTTGTTCGTTCTTTTTTTTTCTAAAGATCATTTTATTGAGGACTCTTGCAACTCTTGTTACACTCCATCCATTTCTTGTATCGGGCAAATTTGTACATATGTTGTCTTCATTCTTTTCTAGACATTTACTTTCTATTGAGCCCTTGGTATCAGCTCCTCTTTCCCCTCCAGCCCCTACTCCTGCCACCCTCATAACCCCTTGATAGATTTTAAATTGTTATTATTTTCATATCTCATACTGACCGCTGTCTCCTTTCCCCCATGTTTTCTGTTGTTCTTCCTATGAGAATCACCTTACTGCATTCACCCCACAGCTATCATCTTGCCCCTTCAGGTATCTTTTTTTTTTTTTTGCCCAAACTCAAAGAGCCTTTCAAAATTCCAGGACTTTGGTCCCCTGAGGATGCAAACATCAGCCTTCTGAGATGGCATAAATCTAACAAAACAGCGCACTTCAGAGGAAAATTAGCGTTACCTTCACAAGGAACTTAACTATCTGAAGGATACAGGGAGTACCCTCCAGAAAACAGAATTTTTTTTAAGCTATAGATTTAGTTTGCTTGTTTGTTTTTTTTAACAAAACAACTGTATCACATTCAAAGTACTCTACATTATACTTAATGCATTTGGGAAATCTGAGATTCTTGGAAACATTTTTCAAACTCATCTGTTTGGATGGTTGGCAGCACCTCCCTTTTTTCCCTTCACCTCTTCTATGTCCTCAGATTGCTGTCTCTCGCGTCTCTCTGCATTTACAGAAACAAAAAGAAGTTGCTTGGACAAGGTGAGGTGAGTCAGGTGCATGGGGCAAGAGTGACATGCTGGTTTTTGGTTTATTTTGCCCAAAATTGGCACACTGAGATGGCTGTGTGCGCAGGTGCATTGTCGTGGTGGCAAAACCAGTCCCCTGTCTGCCACAAATCAGGCTTTTATGGTCACACACTGATAAGCTGTCTTTTCACAACCTCTAAATAGAAAGCTTGACTATCAGTCTGACTTGGTAGAAGAAACTCCAAATGCACTATCCCCATCACAGAAAAAAACCAAACCCCAAAACAAATGAGCATCGTCTTGATATTTAAATTCCCCTGATGAGCTTTGGTGGGGTGAGGTGACAATGGCGTCTTCCACTGGCTTGAATGATGTTTGCTCTCGGGTCTTAGGAATAATAGCACCATGTCTTGTCAACAGCAACGACCTTGGGGGGAAAAGTCTGGGTCACTTCAGAGCTGTTCTTTCAAAGCATGGCATGTGTACGCAGTGTTCTTTTTCTTGGGCAGTCAGAACCTGAGACACAAATTTCATAGCTTCCCTCTCCTTCCCAAATTTTCCATTAAAATTCACTGAACCGAGCTCCAAGATGGTCCAGATAACTTCCCTGTCTCTTCAGTGGTCTGTCATTGGTCTCTGGGCACAAGTGCGTGAATTTTGTCGATATTTTCCTCCATTCGGGAAGTTGAGAGACACCCAGAACTAGGTTTGTCATCAATGGACATTTCACCTCTCTTGAAAGGAGAAAAGCACGTGTACACTTGAGTTTTTCCCATAGCGCTGTCGTTATAAGCTGTGTTCAACATCACAACAATTTCTGCTACACTTTTCCAGAGCAGGACACAAAATTTCACAGCTGCAAAGTTCTCTTAAATCTGCCATCGCAAAAAACGAGGTTTGAGTGAAACTGCTTTTACAAAAAAAAAAAAAATTCACTGTGACCGGAGAGAACCTTCCCCAGTGACCACTGGATGCACGAACTCAGAGCAGAGTTGCTCGATGCTCGCCTGGCGGGAAAAATGCTGTTATGAAAGCTCTGCTGAGCGGAGCTTTTTTTTTGTTTTGTTTTTGCTTTCGTTTTTCTTGGATGGGTGGTGGCGTACTCCCTCATATATAAACAATAACTTCACATTTTGTTTTTTTGTTGTTGTTTAATTCAAGTTTTATGATCTTGTAGCAATGCTATAGTGGGTTATGTTATGGGCTGGTAACCACAAGATGTTCAGTTCAAAACCACCTGCTTCTCTGGTGTGGAAAGATGAGGTTTTCTACTGCTTAGAATATTTAAGGCTTGGGAACCTAAGGGCACATCTATTCCTGTCATACAGCATTGCTTCGAGTCAGATTTGATCCGATGGCAGTGAGTCTATTGGAATTATATATGCCAGTGTTTATAATATGTAATAGTTTACACGTATAGCAAATGATATATGTAAACTACAAATCAGTCTAAATAATCAACCTGAAAAATGATATTGCCAAACTCTTTGGTATAAATAATGAATTGGGAATATTTTTATATCATATTAATTTATCTAATATCACTTTTGCTAATATTTTTTCTATTTATTTCTAAAACATTAACTTATAGTCACAGTAAAATACTACAAAAATTAAATAATCTCATGTAACTGTACATTATTGACACTAAGCTAAGATAGCCATTGAAACAATCACTGTTCATTGTAATTACAAGGTCAATAGATGCTGGTATTTAATCGTGCTGTATATTAGATCAAGGTACTGTAACTTCACATCTATGTACTTTGTCAAGTGATGGCTTCCTGCTATGAACATCTCTCAAGCAGGAAGCAGCTGTTTCTTACATCTGTAAATATAAGTCACAATAGTTTTGCAGATGGGGCAACTGTCAGGTCTCAGAAATGCTAACTACTCCTGAGGGCTATTATTCTAAAATATTTTTAAATTAGGACAAAAGAAGAATAATCTTATCTAAAATAAAGAGAAATGCATTTCTTATATTTCTGTCTATACAAAATTAAAAGAGACTTTACAGGTATAAATTATCTTGCAACCAGATCGGTGCTATTTTTCACCGAAGCAAGGACTATTTGTAACCCAAGAATGGCACTTGCTGTCACAACTGATACTGAGTGTATGCTGCTTTATCATTTTTGGCAAGGATTCCTGTTTCATCATTTAGACACATCAGGTACTTACATTACCACTATCATAATTTAAATTGATATTGTTTAAAATGATGACAACATGAGCAAGTACCAATCAGAAATTGAAGTTTAGAATAAGGATGATTCATCCACGAGTTACTGGGCTGATGAAAATTGAAGTAGCGATTTAGAAATTTCATATCCATCTCTTTTCCTTCTTGGTTGACTAATATCAACAATAGAATTTGGCAATCTCTTATTTTTGCAGTATTCCCTGTTGTCTCTTCCTTAAATATAAACCTATTGGCTGTATTTTTCAGTTCTATAGATATAAGAAATAGCTTTAACTGAAACATTCTTTGAATATCATCAATATATGTTTATACTACTGCAGATAAGCACAGAAAATGATTATACTTAATTTTAACAATATGAAAATTTAACATTCAGTTATATATATTAATGTGCTGTATGACTTCAGTCATGAAAGTCAGTTCTTCAGAGTAACATCAGCTATGGATATTCTGATATCTGCAGTATTTGGAGAAAGAAATGATACATTGTATAACTTGCCTGAACCAACATAGTTAGACATTTGTTCTCAGAGATACCCTTACTTATAAAGCCCTGGGAGCAAGTGTACAATATACAGCTTGATGTGATTGAATGATGGAATTATAGGATATTTGTGTTAACTCCAAATAAAGTGACTTTGGAGTAAAGAAATAAATCCCAAGGAAATGTGCATTTTAATAGTTCAGAAATATTTACTACAAGGAAAATACAGCTAAATTTTCTAACTTTTTCCTCAAGAGGGGAGAATGAGCTACCATCTTCCAAAATTAAAGGAATATGGTGATAGTGTGACAATTTTTAAACTTGTCATAGGAGAAAATGAAATAAAAATATCAATGTTGAGGAAATACCATTAAGCATAATATTTGAAAATTATGGAGAAACTATGTAAATAACCTAAAGAAATTCAAGCAATTGCCTGGTATTGAGAGTTCAGAACTAAGAATAGGCAGGTTGATTTTATAATTTTCTTATGCCTTGACTTTTCCCACATTTTTCTTTCCATTATTTCTACTTATCATTTAGTTTCCTTGTAAAGTTTGTCTTTCACCTCTCACATGTTTTAAGGATTTTTAGCTAATTATATTTTTCTTAATTGATTTATTTGCTTATTCTGTTTCAATGTCTTTTATAAATAAGATTTTCTATAGGTTCCTGATAATCATTGACTATCATTTCATATTTAAGAATGAAAAATAAAAACACATTTTAAAACTCAATAAGCATAGATGAGCACACTTTTTCCAGTGAACTAATTCCTCTTCTACTCTGCCAAATATCCAAGTTCAGCTATTTTTCTGTGATGTGTAAAAGTGCTCATGGTTCCTTCATTGAGAAGAGAAGGTATCTTATGTTATATGCAGCATTTCACTGTCTATGAATTTGTTTCTCTGGGCAACCAGGACTAACACAAAGCTTAATGTGCTTATCTATAGTGAGTGGCCATGGCACTTGTGTTTGAAAATTAACTAGAATGAAGGATTCCTAGTAGCACAGTGAGTGAAACTGGGTTGTTAACCGTAGGATTAGTGGGCACCACCAGCTACTCAACAGAAGGAACATAAGATAGTTTGCTTCCATGGAGATGTTCACCCTCGATACTGCATAGAATAGAGCTGCTGTGTACAGAATTGACTCGGATTCTATGAGTTACACAACAAATAAGAATCTGTAATAAGACAGAATAAGCAAGACCAAGCAGAATCAACAAGATAAAAAACAAAGCTACACTATATTTTATATTTTAGAACTAGTTTGTTGTTAGCTGCTTTTGAGTTGTTCCCCAACTTATAACTCAGGTTACTAGTTAGAACAACTCCAGAATTGGGCTTTAGAATGTCCTCGGCTGTGAGTTTTATGGAAGAAGATCAGCAGAGCCTTCTTCTGCAGATGCACATGGTGGGTTTAGATTGCTCACGGTTAGTTCACAAATGGCCTGCATCATCTTTTGGAATCATTACCCACAGGCTATAAAATATTGACTTGAGAGTAACAGAAAGTTACAATGCTTGCTTACTAATCAGAACAGCATTGTCTAGAACCTACCCACAGATTGAGGTCTGGTAATCTGTTTCCAACACATCACAGACTCGGAAACACGTGGGAGCAAAGGTCTGCTCTACAACACAGGTGAGAAGAAGAAGTAGAAATTGGCCAAACAAAAACTGGTTTTGATTTTTGTTTTACTTATTAAGCAGTATAAAAGATAAGCCTTAAGATGTCTTTTGGTGGCAGAAAAAATTCACATGTGACCCAACACATTTGAAGTAAAAAAAAAATTTTAAAGACAGCAAATAAATTTATAAAGTAATAAATAGAGTGACTAAAATTAGAAACTTATTTGGCAGGCACAACAAAATTAATCACAACTAACCTTTCCTTTCTGATGCACACTGTCTTTATTTTGAGGTTTGTTGTAGAATTAAATTGTGCCAGAATATTATTAAGCTTGATATATTTATGTACAGTCAGTGATTATGATGCTTGTATTTGGAAATAAAAGTGAAGAAACCTATTTTATGTGTCAAAAATAGTAATTGAGCCAGATGCTCTTAAATTTTATATTTTCCAGTCAATGAATGAATTTGATTATTGTCATGGATCAAAGGCTTTTGCACATTCTCAGATTAATATGAATAATAAAACATCGTATCATTTTCTCACTTAAAAATTGTGTTTTTACCATAAATGCTAATACATAAATGTTATTTACATATCAGTTCAGTGCTTCAATCAAACCATATATTCCAAGTCATAATCGAGTCCCTGCTTACATGCTAAGTAGCACAAAATAACCACCTTATATGAAGAAAATAGCCATCTGTGTTCATGATTTTCTAGCCAATTGCCATCGGAATTGTTTGTTTGTTTGCTTACCCATTTTGAGTACTGTGATAATGTGAAATTTCTTTAATAAAGCTCTTCTGTCCATTGTCTATAACCTCCAAGAGATGATTGGGTGTGACCATGCTAGTCATTTGGACAGGGTGCTAACTTTAGGAGTGGTCTGTTCTGCCAATCCTCTAAGCATAAGGGCGCTATTCTAACAGACCCTGTGACTAAGAAGCTGTGGACCAGAGAGAGTTCACTGCTGGCTGAAAAGGGGTCCTACTGTGGACCACAAATTGTATACTTCATATTTTATGATCCCGGTTTTTGCTGAACTGTTAACTTCTCTCATAAGACCTCATAATCGCCTACGGCCATACCACCCTGAACACGCCCGATCTCGTCTGATCTCGGAAGACCTCATAATCATGAGTTTGTGCATGAGTTCTATGTGGCACTGTAAAAGATTACTGTGCCCAGCAATACTCTGATTCCTTGCTAGTTGTCTTTTACAAAATGCTGCTTGTAATAGATTGTGTTTATGACCCATTCTCCTCCCTTATGACTTCCTTAATGTAATTCTCAATTTCTGCAAAAACCAAAACAAAGAAGGCGTGTTTCTGCAGGTGAGGTTGCATTGAAGGCACCAGCGGTAGAATGTTAGCCTGCTCAGGGGGACACACGATTCAATTCATAGCAGGGGTAAAGCAGGAAACAAAGGCTACCTTCTGTCTCCTGTTGCATCGCCTACTGAGCCCGGGAGCCTTCGGGGGACTACCAACTGGCTGTAGAACCAGCCAGAGCATGCAGCTTCAGAAGAAGGCACGGACCAAAAAGGATGCAATTCTGCTCAGTTTCTTCTTTATACAAAAGGCACTCCCAACTAGGAGGTGTCATCCAGTTGTAATCTGATGGATAGGTTGGGCTCCATATCTACCCTTATCTTCGAATGTCTAATTGACATAATTCCTAACCATCGCACCTACTTATGGCGCGTGCATGCATGTCTTTCAAACTCTCATGAAATGATTGTGTGGACAATGCAGGATGTGGGAAATAGTAAAAGAGGGGATGGGTTAGTTCTGCTGTTCCTCTAGGTATCAGCACAGAATCCGAGAGAGCCCTGTGACCATCAAGAAAGAAGAGCCAGCAGCAGAGAAAGTGGGGATTTCTGAAATGGCTGGGGCAGCAGAATCCCCGAGAAGTAGAGCCACCGGGAATGAGAGCACCAGAATCCTGAAGCACAGCAGAGGGGCTCAATGAGAGCGCAAGGCAGAGTAGAAAAGCAGGGCCCAGACATGAGGCCGAGCAGTGATCCAGCTTTCTGATCCATGGAAACAGAGGCAAAGGACCCATATGCACCAGAAAGGGGTGCTTGCCAACATGACTAAGAAGAGTCTTACTTAACAAACCCAAGAATTATATCTTTAACACGTGGTAACCTGCAGTTTCTCGGATAAACCCCTAATCATAATTACCTTCTGTGAGCTCTGTGTGGCCACTTCGAAAATCATCAGACCCAGCAGCGCTGGAGAGCACTGTGAGAGAGACAGGTGGGTCAGAATGGAGTGAAGAAGGATGGAGAGCGGACGCAGGTCTAGCCTCTGCCTTGTGGCAATTGTGCTTGTGCTGGTGTAGAGTTGGATTTTCTTTCCTTCCACAGAACCAGAGGAGGTCAGATCACCTCTTTCTTTCCCTAAACTTACTTACAATTCAAGAAATTCCCTTTCAATCATTTTCCACTCCACTCCTCTCCGTATGCAGTTGCCAACTAGTCTATATAATCATGTGTGTATTCTAAGGCAGGATCCATGCATGTAAAGGAAAGCTAATGTTAGAAAACCAGTGAATTCCCTGGTTTATTTCTACCACATATTTGTGAGAAATAGGATAATTTGTTATTTTCTAACAGTCATTTCGACATCAATTCTCTCCTTCAATTCCAAGGTTAAAGGCATGCCATATAGATTAAAAAGAAGACATTTTAGTTTAGTTTGCTTTTTAGTATAGGGGATTTCCTTTTATCTCAATAGGCAAAAGTATAATGTCCATATGTGAATATTAATTTTAATATTATTTCAGAACTGAAAAATGACAGATTACCTTCCTTGTGCTTCAAGATTCTCTCAATACTTGTGCAGTGTTGATAATTTCTAGAATTCACCTTTGAATTTACAGAAATAAAGTCCAGTGTGATCTCTTGGGAAATCTAATTAGAGTTTCAAAAACTACGACTTTTCTACTTTACCTATTCTGGCAAGTTATTCTGTTCATTGAATGTTATCAATTTTTAGAAAAATAACAACTCTTACCTTCAATTAAACCATATGAAATACCAAACTATTTTGCTATCCTTGGAGAAGCGCAGCTAACTGTATCCAAATAACCAATGTTGTGAAGTATATTTCACCATATTTGGCATGGATTGGAGCTGTTGGGTTCTAGAACAGTTATTTGAACTACAATATTCTTGTGGTCATCATTTCTTTTAGAAGCATCATTAGCAGACTGGCACCAAGGACTTGGAGATTAACGATGTTCCAAAGGCACTGCCCTTCTAAGACGCTGCTTTGCTCCGTTTCCCTCCGCTCCTCCCTTGCATACACGCCGTCACATCCCTGGCTCTGAACTTGGTAGCAAAGCCCATCAGAAACCCAAGAAACTGTAGGTGGCTGCTGTTCATTGCCAAAGACGAAGGTCAGAAAAAGCCAGCACAGGCAAGGTCCGAAGCCAGAACCAACAATGTTCAAAAGTCAGACAAGATGTCTTGCTTCTACCAAAGTTCATGTGGAAATAGAGAGATGAATTTTATGGAGGTGTTTTTGTTTGTTTGTTGTCTTTTCATCAACCATACTCCCAAGAAAAACAAATACGTCTTAAATCACACACTCATTGTCCTTAAGGAAACAGAGGGTGGACTTGGTTCATGACTTCGAAAAAGGCGGCGAGAGGCCCCTGAGGAACCGAAGGGTGGGCTCGGCTCAGGCACTCTACTAATGTCAGGTTTTAAGGACTGCTGCCTTAAGCCAGTCCTTCGTATTGGAGAGTGCGCCCTCCGAAATGGTGGTGTAGACCCAGGAAGAGAGGCCAGAATTATATCAGATCACAGAAGGATGACAGCTAGAAGGGCCACATTAATTGACTCCAACTCAGCCCTTTCTTATTAAAAATGACACCTTTAAAGATAAAAATTTAAAAATACTCAAAACATCTTTTTATCTAATTGAAAGTTATGAAGAAGCACAAGACAGGTTCCCTCAAATTATACTGCTAACTAATGAAGGTTTTTTTCAACATATAATGGAAAGAAACGCATGATGGGAAATGAGGAAAGGTGCTTTCGTCCCACGTAGTCATCACTGGGCTATTTTTGTTTGTTTGTTTTTAACAAGGAAGGAACATGAGCGATCCTGAGGTCAGTTTTCACGCTTGAAGATATCCTGCTGCCATTGCCACAGCTAGTGCTACGTCATGATCGACTCTAGTGGGATTGGGGTAACTGCTAGGTCTGTTTTATATTGCTCTTATTTACAAAATAGTTCATGTTTTTTATGGATATTGGAAATCGCCAATTTTACCTGCTATAACTACAATAAAATGTAATAAAACAAGAAAAATTTAGGCTCAATCCATTTATATAATAAAGATATAAGACTTGATATTTAACGTCAATATTATTGGTTGTTCAAAATATATCATCATTTATTGATTATAGAATTATCAATTTGGAATAATGTTTAACAGACTTGGTATAAAAGGAAGAAAGAAAATTATGAATAAACGTGCTATGTTGCAAAATTTGGAGAATTATGTTTTTAAATAATTATTTTAATGCAGTTTTATGCAAATTAAATTAAAGATATCTTTAACAATGACCTTTTCTAGAGGTTAATCATACAGAATTCCCATTATTGCATATAACATCTTGACTTAGAAGTTCAGTTCTACTGACTGTGAATAAAATGCATATATATGACAGATTAAAATCACAACTGCCAATTTTTCAAGGTCTGTAAAGCTGGTTTGATTGGCTTTGAGTATAGCAAACAACTTTTCATTATCAGAGTTTAAAATGAACATATCTCTATTCTGAAAAGCAAATTTAATTCATTTAAAATGTCATTGAATGGCATATTAATGCATAGAATTATTTTAAAATGCTAAAATTATATGAAAAGCAAATATGTTCCATTGATACAGTTTTTCATGGACTATTTACTAGATTACAATTATTTTGGTTTATATGCTTCCCAAAATGTCAAGTTACAAATGAAAATGCAGACACAATTCTCTTCAGAACTACAGTTCAAGAAAATTACAACCTTCAGTTGTACTGAAAAGCACCTGTTTTTATAGTACTACATTTCAGCATTAGGAAAGATAACCTTGGATATGGAGCATTGAAAAAACTTTGAAAGATAGTTGTTTTTCAGATGTTAGTCGATATATGGTATGGTACTAGAACATAAAGTATATATTTGCACCTCTGCAAATTTTGCAAATCTCACTCATTAACTATCATGAAATTAATGAGTAACACTTCCCTGGAAGAATGTTTGATAGAAAAAAGATTTCTTCCTGTTGATGTAAGCAGTTTAGAAAATATTTGATGAATACATGAATTAAACTTTAACACATTGACTTGTCTCCCTCATTTTCACCTAAGGGAATGTTTGCATGATTAAGCAGGCAAAGGTAGTCGTTAGAAAGGCTAAGGTCTAACTTGACCTTATGCTTCCTCGAGCACTGGGCCCAATTTGCGATGAAATAACCAATCTCTCCTTCTCTTATTTGTTTAATGAGTCAGTTCTTTATACCTGTACTGCCTTCGGTACTAAAAATTACACGTTAATAAGGTTGAATGGACTTTAAAATGTCAAAATTGCATACAGACAGAAGTTTGTTTCTTCCTTTATTTATGGGAAACACTTATTTCTAGTAATCTAGTACCAAAAAGAATGTATTGAAGTCTTATGGAACTTACATATATTTCAGTGGGAAACCCAAGCTAGGTAAATAGTAGTGAGCCCCACCAAACACTAGGGCTCATCAAGTCCATCCTGGCTCAGCGTGATCTTAGAGGACGCAGTAACTCTTGCCTGGTAAGTCTTTACAGAAGGGTTGATGTCATCTGTTTCCTGTGCGCGGCCTGGTGAGTTCCCACTCCAAACCCTGGGGTTCACAGACGAACACATAGCAACTCTGCTCATAAGTCTTCAAAACTCTCAAACTCACCGCCATCCGATGTATTTCCATTCAACATGATGCTATGGTACAGGGTGGAACTGCCCTCTGGGCTTTGGAGGCTGTCGATCTTCATGGGAGAAGAATGTCCCGTCATTCTTCTGGGAAGTGATTGGTAGGTTTGATCTGCTGACCTTACTAGTAGTAGCCCACTGGACTACCGGGGGTCTTCAATAGTGTAGTAGGTTTCTTTAATTGTATTGATTTTATATGCTGAACGATTGCTTTGTTTTCTTTAAAGATGATCCCGCCATAATAATTCCTCAGAATTATAGCATATTTGAAAAATAGATAATTCCATTGTCAACAAGTTCCATGTTAGCCGAGTAGAGAAAAAATTATTTGAAATCTAGTTGTTATATATTGTCAAGTTGATTCCAACACATAGTGGCACTATGTAAAGAAATATGAAAACATCCTCAAACATTTTTTCTATGTGTGAGCCTACCATTGCAGCCACCTGGTCAATCCATCTCTTTCAGGCTCTTCCTTTTGAAGACTGACCCTCCACAAGCCCTTCACATGAGGTTGTTCTCCCAGCACCGGTCCCTCCTGATAAACCCAAGTACATACGGATGACGTCCTGATATATCCCATGCATGGGTCATTTAGCTGTACTTTTTCCAAGATAGAGTTATTCATTCCTCTACGGAGGCCAGCATCTTTGATCTCACTTGCCAGTACAGTAATGCAAATGCAACGATCCTTTGGTCTCACTTATCCATTGTCCAGCTTTTGCACGCATAGGAAGTGATTAAAAATACCAAGGTTAAGTTCAGGTTTATCTTATTTTGAAATTAGCCATATTCATTTTAATTACTCAATAATACTCAAACAAATTTTGGCATGTGAAGAGAAATAATTAAGTTTTCTAGCCAAGTTGCTTGTTTAGCTAATGAAATCATTCTACTCTGTGATACATCTTCTTGACTTTTAAATGTATATACAGTATTAAATTGTATTTTGTATGTCACTGCACACTGCCTAGACACCAGCACTGACAATAAACAGGGAGTATATTAAAGAAAAATGTAATGGCCTATATTTAATAACCAGACAGTTACTATGGGGCATTCCCTTATTAAATACTTACCATCTGCTACAAAGCCAGATGGCCCAAGCTGTTCTTTGGTAATATGTTTCACAATAATGTATTCGTTTTCTCTAGTATAAGCAAAATTAAGAGAAATTAAAAGAAAGCAAACAAGGAAGAAAGGGATGAGAAAAAAATCACACAAACATTTTAGCTGGTACATTTAAACTTTAGGGACCCAACATTGTTATGATCAGTTTTCAGAGTCATTCGTCTCAAAAAGTTATACATGAACTATTTTTATATGCTTCAAAAATGGACAAGATAAAATTATTTGAATAGAACTCACTGAGTCACAAGATTACTGAGCAAAAGAGGGGTATTCCAATCATTTAAAACATTAATTAAAGGATGATCATTCAAGAGTTTGCATGCATTTAGGTCCTTTTGTACAAATGAGAAACAGCAAAGATTGAAGCGGTCAAAGATTTCTTATGCTTGGATCCATGATGATGTTCATGGAAACGGCAGTCAAGGGATCAGACTTAACCCACTGGGCAACTATGCTGCACAACTGTCTTTAAAACATTGAAGAGCAAAGATATGGTTTCTATCATTTGAGGACTAGGAGAAATCTGACTAAAGTCATGGTGTATCCAGTTTCCTCATAAGCATGGAAAAGTCGATCAATGAATAAGAAATCCTACAGAAGAATTAATACAGTTAAGTTAATGTGTTTGGGAAAAATATGGAAAATGTAACATGTGCTGCCAGAAGAACAAACACATCTGTCTGGGAAGAAGAATCACAAGAATGCCCCACAGAGGTGAGGATTGCAAGGCTCTGTCTCCCCTCTCTGAGCGCATTACCAGGAGAGGCCAGGCTTGGCGACATTGAGATTCAGTGTCAAAGTGAAAAATCCACAACCAGATTGACGGACCAAGTGCTACAACACCATGGTCAAATATAACGATAATTTTGAGGATGGCACGGAATGTGGGCATAAAGCTTCCTTCCGTTGTGCTGTGAGTTAGAATCGACTGGCTGGCATGGAGCAACAGCAATGTAAACCACAATGCAAAATGGGCCATTTTTGGTAGCATTAATAATTTGTCCCTTGCACGAATGAACAGAAGTCTTCAATATACATTTGTTTATAAAACTTATAATATTATTGGTATTACAATTGAAATTAGATAGCAAAGAAAATGTAAGATCCATTCACACAGCCTTAGAAGGTATTTGTTACCCCATGAAAGCTTCCCCCGTGTTTTGTTTCGATGGGGTGTTTTCTGAGGTGCTGTTGGGGCTGTTCCAATTCCTAGAAACCAGAATTAAAACAAAACAAAATCAGGTCCTGTGCCGGCCTCACGGGGATGATACTTGAGCCCACTATTGTAACCACTGTACCAATCCATCTAGTTGAGGAGCTTCCTCTTTCTGGCTCACACTGCAAGACTATGCCTTGGTCTGAAAGCAGTCTTTCCATTTTCCTTTCTAAAGAGCATTCTGGCTATGCATTTGAAAGTGAATTTCTTCATTCTGCCGCCATATCGTGGTATATTTAATCATCTTCACCAACCACAATCCAGAGGCATCAATTTTTCTCGTATCTTACTCATTCACTGTCCAGCTATGACCTATGGATGAGTGAAAATGCCATGACTTGGATCAGGCACACTTTAATTCTCAAAGTAACAGATTTGCTCTTCAACAATTCAAAGAGATTTTCCCAATGAAATATTTCAATGTCATTCTTGATAACTTCAAAAATGTCTCCATGTATGGTTCTATTTATGTTCTCATTGCTCCAGCTGTGAGACCTTTGCTGTATGTTGAGGTGTGACTCAGTGAAAGCTGTACTTTTGATCCTCATCAGCAGGTGCTTCATGCCTTCACTACTTTCAGCAAGCAAGGCTGAGCTGCATGTGTAGCACAGGTTGCTGCTAACATTACTGTATAACACTTACCCTTCCATTGGTAATTTTGGTCTATAGAATTTGTGTAAACTGATATCCATATAGTTACATATTGTGTGTATTTATAAATCTACATAATTAAAAATTTTAAACAAAATAATATAATTGATTTAAATAATAGATTTCCAGTTTAATAGATTTAGATCACCTTAAATTGAAATCTGGTGATGAATTTTTCTACTTTTTGACCCACTGCTATAATATTACCTTTTATAATACCTGGTAGATAAGTTACATAAAACCCAAGATAGGCCCAAATAAGCATCTGAGTAAAATAGGTATATCTTTTTTTCTAGGCTGATTCCATACACAAGAAGTAAATGCTACTTCCTATCTGATAGATCTTAAAGATAACTAATTTCAAATTTTATTTCACTGCTATTTTAATATTTTGCCTGAAATTTATAGGATTTATCTAAGACAGTAAATAATGTAGTAATTATGATATTAATTTGGACACAAGTCTATTGGTTAAACTAATCATGAATTCCTAAGTACAGCAGTGACATAAAGGCAGCGACATACAGTTTTGTTACATTGGGGAGAAGAAATCCGACAGGAAGTGTCTGGAAGCCGGGGAGGGAGGCTGCCACATGTATAAACGTCAGCATTCTGTGCACCGCTGCAGATTCTGGGATACGAGGAAACGATGACAAGGGCTGAAGTAGTTTGTGAACCAAAGCAGTATTCGAACCCACAATCCTTGAACAAGACAGGAAGTATGTTGGAGACACATAGGAAAAGATGCATGCTAATATTCTTGTAGTGACTTGAACCTTGCTATGTTTCTAACTTTTTTCCTCACTGTTTTGTTTTACAAACAGGGTTGACATTTCCAATCTCCTCATATTTATGTGACAGCTAGACAATACATAAGAATGACAAAAGAAAATGATGAGTTTTGAGAGGAATGGTGACTATATCCTGGCCTGCCAGGAAAATGAGCACATCCGTGTTGGGAAAAGTGCAGCTAGATTATTCCTAGGAAGGAAGGATGAGGCAATTCCTCACGCAGTGTGACATGTTAACAGAAGGGACGGGTCCTGCACAATGGGCTCATGCTTGGTAAAATAAAGGTGAGCAAAGAAAGAGAAAGCCCTCAGGCACAAACCCAGTGGCTGCACAAATGAGTTCAAACACAGGAGTACTGGGGAGCATGGCACAGGACTAGACAATATTTCAGTTTGCTGTGTATCGGGTCACCTTGCATTGTTATTGACTCCAGAACCATACAACAACTCTTTAAACAAAACAACAAAAATTCACTGCCATCAAGTCAGTGATGACTCATAGCGACCCTGTGGGTTTCTGAGGCTGTAACTGTTTAAGGGAGTGGAACGCTGTCTTTCTACCAAGCTGCTGGTGATTTTGAGCTGCCAATGCTGTGACTGAACCCAGCCCATAACCACTGCAACACCAGCGCGCCCATCTGAGAACAGGTACAAAACTGTTAAAAGAAACTAAGAGCAATAAAGTAAACATGGCCCTACATTTCAGATAATGTTTAAGTGAGCAAGATCTTATGACACAATGAATGGATCTAAAGCCATACAGGGATAGTTGTTCAACTGTATCCTATATTAACTGCACATACTGCAATATGTCCTGTAGGGTTAATATGAACCAGAATCACTTTGACGACAGTTAAGTTTTGGATTTGGGGATTCTTTTAAACGTTTTCCAAAGAACATATACATCAAAATAGAAATTGCATATCCTCTATAATCACACAGAAAATATATGTATTTGTGTGTTAGTATGTTTGAAGCCTTTCTAAATAATAGTCTTTATACTTTTGATTTATACATATAAATCCCTATTACTATAGTACAAACTCCCCCCAAAATTTTACATCTCACAAAAATACTTTTTGATTAAAATGAGGTTATGTTCTTTTTCTAACCTTTTTACTAGCATGGCTTCAAAATGGACAAAACACAGCGCTTTGGACGGTGCTATGAAGTAGATGCTCACGGATCACAAACAAAAGCACTGCAATGCACGGCGTTGCAACGGCAGCTCTCTGGACACTGGTTATAAATGCAATATTTTGGGGAAAAATGTGTACGTTAGGAGGCATCAGAAGATAGCAGTAAATATTTATTCAAGACAATTAAGTTAAATCTACGTAGGATTTATAATAATAGTATCAATATTTATTACATGTTAAAAATAAAAGAATAGTGGAATAAAGACTGTACTTTTACCGCTTTAATATTACCATTTATATGTGTCTTTTGCTAATCAGCTCTTAAGCAGTACTGTCGCATAAACCATGTCATATAAGTTTGTGTAAGGCATCAATGAAATGTTTAGATCTTTTTTCCAGTGTAAAGGATTAAGAAGCTGAGGCTGGGAGTGTTATTATTAATTCAAGTTAGAAAGCTGAAAAGAATCGCCCCCTGCCTTTTCTTTCTTCACTCAAGAAGAGAACTACATGTGTATTTTCACTAGTGACATTCTCACATTTTTCACAATTTGTGTAATGACGTTTTTCAATCACAAATTTCCAAAATTTATATTTTTATTAATACAAGCATAAATAAGTAAAAATACCAGTTTGTTACATATTCACATATGGTAATTTCCTTGGATCTGGTCATTGTTTACCATCTGGAAGAATTTCAGGGTGACTTGTGTGTTTGTCCTGGTGGACTAGAGACCCAGTCTACGGAGACTCATATGTGTATAAGGAAGAACTTTATATACAAGAGCAATTGAATATTGAGAAAACATCCTAGCTCTGTCCAGATCAAGCCCATAAGTCTGTTATTAGTTTATATGTCCACTACCAGTCTATAAAATCCTTTTCACAGTCACACAGCCCATGCAATGACACCAAATGCAAGAATATAACAGGCCAGTGGGTGGAAAGTCTTGTGGACCCAGTGACAATGGAAGTGTCTCAGCACTGGCAGGGGCCTCCACGTAACTTCTTCAGCGCCAGGGCTCTAGCGTAGCTCCATGTGTCGTGTCTACAGGAATGTTTCTCAGGGAGTGACTCTGGGTCCCATCTCCAATGAGCTATTTATCTCCTTAGTGCCTCCAAATGAGGTCATCAAGCTGAAAATTGATTAACAGACTAAACTCCACCCCTTCACTCTTAAAGTCTCAAATTGACAACAGATTATGTAACTACCACACTTGCAAGAACAACAAAGTATGAATGTATTATTTATGGATGTTAAAAATTATTTAATAGGTCACATCTTTCATTTGTGGAAAAAATTAATGGAGAAAGACAAGTTTCATAGTTTTCATTAATTTGTTCTAGATATTGAAAATTTAAGACAGGGAAAACATACACACACGTACACTTTTAAAAATTGACAAAAAGAAAAATTTCACAAATCTTTGTTAGAGAAGTTTCAGAAAGCCTTCTTTTCATACTTTGTCATGCTACTTAATTATCTACATGTTTTGCAGGCACGAGTGTATTTTTAAGTTTTTTGTTATCATGGAAAAGATCCATTTAAATATTCCTTTGGTGCAGTTTCCAAGGAAATCATATCAATCTGTAATGTAGACCTGTAGGATACGTCTTACCTCTAGTACTTAATGAAATGTATTGAGTTCTGTGGAGAATATTTAAGGGCCTTATATATAGTTAAATACTAATATGCAAAAATGCATTGATGTTTTTGGGCAATTTGAAGGCTCCTGGGAAAGATGATATTTACATAGATAGAAGGCTTAGTATAATCACCTTTTCATTAAAACAAACCTTATGAGGATGGCATGGCATCAAAAGGGGGGAACATTTTTAATTGGAGGTTTTGATCAGAAATCAGTCAATTTTGTACCCTTTGTGTTAATGCAAAGGACAGGTGAGGTTTCAAATTTTTAGCTTTTAAGGAAGGAAAGTCAGACCGAGAGAGCAGTGCAGATTGAGAGGTGTTTGGTAATAATTAAAATTCATTTTAATGAGTTAATGTTATAATATCAAGAAAATATTTTATTTGTTCACAATTCACATCAGTGCCCTGTTTATGGATTTAACTGTGAAAACTCTATCAGATATTTTTTAAAGTAGTCATGTTGTTAAATATAACCAGGTAGAGTATTAATAATGGTATTTAAAAGTTCTAAGTGAGGAAAATGTGGGTGCTTTCTAATCATTTGAAAACAAATATGGTTTTGGACAAAGTAATGAAACTTAATAAGTTTATTACTGAAAAAGGAAACAAAATAATTGAACAGAAATTTTCAAAGGGCATCTTTAAAGGATGAACAAAATATTATAATTAAATGTGAACAGACCTGGAGTTAGAAAGCTGAAAGGAAAGGTGCTCAACATTATTCAAGTTAAAAATTGAAGAAAATGAGTGAGCCTCAAATTGTAATATTAAAAGATTTTAGGGACAAATCTACCCAGTGTCAATAGGTCTGTGTTTGTATTTGGTATGGATAAAAATTTGAACAAGACAAAATACCTACAGAACTGTTTCAACAAACTGATGAAGTATTGGAGGAATTCACTCATCGATGCTAAGAATTTGATAAGACAGCTAACTGATCAATTAGTTTAAAGAGGTCCATACCTGTACCCATTTCAAAGGAAGGTAATTTTAGAGATTGCAAAAGTTTGAGTCATATCATTAATATTTCAAGTAAAATTTTACAGGAGATTTTTTTTAAATGGATGCACAGTACATCTACAGGGTGCTGCTAAAAATTCAAATCTGATTCCGAAAAGGACAATGAATATTATTACTGATGTAAAATGAATCTGGGCTGAAAACAGAGGATAGCAGAAACATATGCACTTGTGTTTTATTCCATATTTGGCTGCGTGGATCATAACAAGCTCTGAGTACCCTTCCAAAGAGTGGGAATGTCAGATCTTAATTGTGCTCGTGTGGAGCACAAGGCAGTCGTTCAAACAGACTAGAGGATATTGGATGGTTTTAAATCAGTGAAAATATATGTCAGGGTTGTATCCCTCCACCATACTCATTCAATCTGTATTCTGAGCAAACAATCTACGAAACTGGCCTAGATAAAGAACCCAACATTAGATTTCAAGAGAAACTCATTAACAATTTGCTATATACAAATGACACAATCTTGCTTGCCAAAGTAAAGAGAATTTGAAGAAGTTATTGATGAAGATCAAAAACGAAACCCTTCAGTTTTATTTCAAAGTAAAGAAAATAATTCTCACCATTTGGATCCCAAATCTACATCATGATAAAAGGAGAAATGATTGGCACTGTCATAGATTTCAACATTCCTCAAGTTCCTCAATCAATTTTCAGCAAAGTGCAGTCAGGAAAGCAAGGGTTGTGTTTCATTGGGCAAATCTGCCTCCAAATATCTTTCTAAAATCTTAAAGAGCAGAGTTATCACATCAAAACAAAACAAATTAAAACCATGCATTTTCAATCTTACATTCATGTGACAATTGGATGATGAATAAGAAAGAATGTTGAAGAATTGATACATTTAAATTATGCTGTCACTGAAGAGTATTAAATATACCATGGGCTCTCAGACTATTAAACAAATCTATTTGGGAAGAATTATAGCCAGAATACTCCTTAGAAGTGGGGATGGAGGGCTTATGTCCCTTCCCCTTTGGATATGTTAACAGTAGAGAAGTATCCATTTTATGCTTGCCAGATGGCCAGTGAAAAGGGGCAATGATTTCAATGAGATGATTGTCACAGTGGCTGAAGTAATGGGTTGAAACAAAACAGGAATTGTGAGGTATCACAGAACCACAGTGTTGTATAATATGATATGTAGGGTCACTATGATTTAGAACCAACTAGACAACACCAACTGCGACAATACATAGTATTGGGGAAGGAGCCTCTTTCTGCTGATGGACAATTTAAGCATTGTGAAAACTAAAAGTCAGAGTGTGACAGACATGACACCAGTTCACCATCTGGCACTTTTTTTAGTTGTGGTAAGATGTTGAGTTTGGGGGAAAGATAGCTTTGTGTGATTGTTTAATCAGCCTTGCAACTTGTCACTGACATCTTTATTCCTTAGTGAAGTGATTCCATACCATAGTCTACCTTGATCAGTTCGTTTCCCCTGTGAGGAGTCTGCTCCAGAGTGTCCATGGGCACAAGATCGATGCAGCACATGAGAGAGAGCACACGCGCATGTGTTGGGCACACACCTTGCTTTTCCTGATCTGCGTGGCCTTAGAGCATATTTGTTAATATATTTCTACCCATGTTCTTTCATGTATAGATATGATATTTAGAATATAAAAATACAATATTAGTAAATATAACTGTTGGCGTAGATTGCTTAGAATATGGAAATCTGATAGGAAGCCCTTACCATCTTACTCTTTCTGTCATCGGTGGAATTTAAAGAGGGAAAAAACAGGTATAGACTCTTTGTAAAGTAGATGACACCGGCTGATGATGGACGGATGTACCACAGAGTCTGTGAAAGTCTCGGTTCTTCCTTCTGTGTTTCTGTCATTCATGGCTGGTCTTCCTCAAACCACATCGAGCGTGAGACCAGAAGCCCGAAGGGAGAGCTGTGCTTAAAGAAATCTCAGCAAGCTCAATGGGACTTCCATGTGCGTTTATTTTCATAATTACTGTTATTATCGATACTGTAACTTAGTGTACATATTTCATTAATGTCTTACTTGCCTTTAGATATTTTCAAAAGAAAATATAAATGAGAGAAGTTATTTTCTTTTTAAAAAATCGTTTTATTAGGGGCACATACAACTCTTATCACAATCCATACGTACATCAATTGTGTAAAGCACATTTTTACATTCATTGCCCTCACCATTCTCAAAGCATTTGCTCTCCACTTAAACCCCTGGCATCAGCTCCTCATTTTTCCCTCTCCCTCCCCACTACCCCCTCCCTCATGAACCCTTGATAATTTATAAATTATTATTTTGTCATATCTTGCCCTGTCCAATGTCTCCTTTCACCTCCTTTTCTGTTGTCCGTCCCCCAGGGAGGAGGTCACATGTAGATCCTTGTAATCGGTTCCTCCTTATCAACCCCACCCTCCCTCTACCCTCTCAGTATCACCACTCACACCACTGGTCCTGAAGGGATCATCCATCCTGGATTCCCTGTGTTTCTGGTTCCTATTTATACCAGTGTCCATCCTCTGGTCTAGGCAGCCTTTCAAGGCAGAATTGGGATCATGATAGTGGGAGGAGGAGGAAGCATTTAGGAACTACAGGAAAGTTGTATTTTTCATCGTTGCTATATTGCACCCTGTCTTGCTCATCTCCTCCCCGAGACCCATCTGCAAGGGGATCTCCAGTGGCCTACAAATGGGCTTTGGGTCTCCACTCCGCACTCTCCCCCTCATTCACTATGGTAATATGTTTTGTTCTGATGATGCCTGATACCTGATCCCTTCAGCACCTTGTGATCGCACAGGCTGGTGTGTTTCTTCCATGTGGGCTTTATTGCTTCTGAGCAAGATTGCCGATTGTTTACCTTCAAGCCTTTAAGACCCCAGATGCTATATCTTTTTATTGCCAGGCACCACCAGCTTTCTTCACCACATTTACTTATACACCCACTTTGTCTTCAGTGGTTGTGTCGGGAAGATGAGCATCATAGAATGCCAATTTAATAGAAGAAAGTATTCTTGCATTGCGGGAGTACTTGAGTGGGTCCCAATGTCCTTCTGATACCTTAATGCTAAACCTATAAATATATGCACATAGATCTATTTCCCCATCCTCAAGTTTTTTTCATAGCTAAATCACTTTTAGAAAGAGTTGGTTATATCATCATCACAATCAGTTTTAATGTCCGACCTCCCTCCCACATAAATGAGCATTACTATTGATGATATTTAACCTTAAAGTAATAGCTTAGAAATAAATAAGAACAAAGCCCAAAGAAAGCAAAGTTTTCACACATGCCTTCAATTTAAGAATTCCACAAAGGTATCCCGCCCTCTTCCTTACTGTAGAGAAGCAGTGAGATGGATGTAAATTCCATCTGCTCTAACTAATGCCTAGAGGGGCAGGGCTGTGGGGAAAGCTGTGCCCACACGGAAGGAAATAATTGACCCTACTTTAAAACTTTAAATACTTTTTAGAAGTTCAAACTAAATTCAAGATGTACTGACTGGACTTTGTCATAATTCTCCTCACTTGTGTAATTCTTGCCATTCACGATACAATATATGTTACACAGGAAAAAGAAATGATAATTTGATTGATCATTGAATCATTCATACATGTTGAAATTTTGTACAAAATATATGACCATAAATATTCAGTGACTGCCTTATATGATTAATGAATACTAAATCTGGAAATATATTTAATTATCTAATCTTTAATAACTTATGTATTTGTTTTCTATTAATAATACCACAGAATCATTTTACACCAAAAACATCTAATTACATAATTATCAACTGCCAAACTAATATAAATAAGATTTTTCACTGTAACTGTGATATACTTTTAAAATTTTATTTCTCAAAGAAATCTTTTACCTGAAATTTAGAAACTAGATTGTTGGTTCCGGCTGTGAGAGACTGTAGTCATGTAAAAGTGACTCCTGTTTGTGTTCTGGGAAATATGTCCTTGAGACGGAGAAGTCACTGGGCGGCGATCTTCAGCTCCCTTTCCATCGGCAACCCCATATTTTCCATTGGCAACCCCATGTGCTCCGACTGTTGTGCCTTCCTCTTTGCTTCCGGTGTTTGCATTCTAGTCGCCAGTAATGAGAAATGCATCTAGATTGCAGGCTGGATCATTTTCAGGCTGAAGATGTGGGTAGGATTCTTTCTTCATCACTAGTTTTAGTGGTTGGTGAAAAAATCTGAATAATAATCATTTTGCTTGGATATCCTTGTATTCAGATAGATTTTTTCCAATCATGGAGAACAGTGAACTTCAAATAAATTATATCTGAAAAGATCCTTTTGATGGTGAATGGGACACAATTCTTCGTGAATTCTTCATTTATGGGATAGTAAACCATACGACTGTGGGATTCTAATGCCCAGTGCCAGGCCATTGCAGCTCAGTACGCCATAGCCTACTGACCTTTTAAATTCCTTTTCATTTTTGGCAACTTCAAATTATCCTAGATTCACATTTTGTTTATTACAGGTTTCCATTATTAATTGATGTTAGCAGCAGCTTCTCCTCATTTTGATTCATGAGAAAATGAAGCTCTGCACAGTTGTACTCCTTCAGGCTTTACTCCATACATGTCACGATGGTTCAATCTGTTGTTGGGAAGTCATATTTTGAGTGCCTTCTAACATGAGGTACTCATTTTCTAGCAATACGTTTGACGATGTTTGCTTCTGTTCATGAGATTTTCAGTGTCTGGCAGTGTTTCAATACTCTCTATAAGATTTTCAATGGCTAAGTCCTCCAAAGTGGATCGCCTAGACCTTCAACTATAGTTTGTGTTGTTGTTCTTGTTGTTACAAATGGAGACAAGAAGTCGTTCAACTATATAATGGGCAACATCTTCCCTGGCTCTAGTAGATTTCAGAAATTGGATAATTCACAACATAGGAGTGTATTAATTAAGAAAAAGGAAGAATTATTTGAGTTTTAATTTTATGACTATATAAAGGCACTTTTCAAAACAACATAGGGAAACGAAGCTCCTAGGTATAAATGTGGTCTTTTAGGATAAGTTCATTAAGCTAAGAGCTTTTAAGGTACATCTGATTTTTGAGGCAAGCTAACAGACAGAAATTTCCATATAGAGAAGTAGAGGTTGGTTCTCTGGCCAAATACTAAGCAGTGCATATTCAGTGTGGAGACTGCAAGACTAGAAAGAAACGAAATGGCTTTCCTGAACAGGCATTCCTTTGGTAGTATAGGTCTACGGGAATTTGGAACTACAAATAATTTGAATGAAGTGACCCCACTAAACAACATAGGAAAGACTTCAGCTGAGATACAATAAATTCTTATAAATAAGCCACACCCCCTAAGGCAAGTGTTACACTCCTGTTGTTAAGTGTCATCTAGTCAGTCCTGATTGATAGAAACTGTGTGTACAGCAAAAGGAAGCACAGCTCATTCCTCTGCCTTCATCAAAATTGTTCTTAGCTTTCCGTCCACTGTTGCAGCCATGTGTCAATCCATCTTGTCCAGAGCCTTCCTCTTTTTCACTGCCTCACTACTTCACGAGGCATCATGTCCTTCTTCACAGACACCACAAAGAAGTGCAAAGCCAAGTGTGCATTGGATCCAGGGGAATGAGAAGTAAATTGATCTTATACAGGGAAATTAGATAACACATTTTAATAGATGGGAAGAGAGGATTTTCCAGATTCTATAATACAGCAATCACAGTAAATAGTTAATGACTTGCAAAAATATTAGGCTTATAAAGGAGCCAAAAACATGACTAATAAACAGGAGGAAAAAGTGAGTCAGTAGAAACATCGATATAATAATTTACAGACATGGACTTTAAAAATAGCTATTAAAATTATTAAAGCTAAAAATATTGCATTACTCAGGATTGAATCCTGGAGCAAAAACAGGGGCCTTAAGGAATAAAACTGTTATCATCTGAATAAAATCTGGAGTTATTAGTTAATGGCAATATATGGGAAAATTATGAGTCAGAATTAAGTTCATAACAGTGAATTGTTTGAGTTGCAATATTAATTTTAGTCATGATAAATATACCATGATTGTATAAAATGTAAGTACTACAAGATAGATGAAGTTCATACAATAATTCTGAATACTATTTGTGTAACTTTTGAATAATTGAAAGTTATTCCAAATGGCCAATAAAAAGTGAGGGTTGCAGTGAGAGACCAAGCAGATGGGAATCTTAGAAAATCAATAGATTTTAAGTAGTAAGAAATAACAAAATACCTGTTTTAATATGAAAAAAGAATAAAACAAAAGAAATCTAAAAAGAAATCAACAAAACCCAGTACCACTGCTGAGGACTAGCGTCCAACTCACAGAAACCTTATGCAGCTTCTCAGAGACTCCGAATCCATGAGTGGGCAGCCAGCCCTCTCTTCCTCCTGGTGAATGACTGGAAGAATTGACCTGGCCGCAATGGCATTACATCAGTTATTTAATGCTTCCTAACAGGGCTCCTTCTAAAAAGAAAAGATACCAATAATATACTCACAAAGTAGTGTTTTACAACATGAAATTTAAATGTCAATGATGAATATGCTTAAAACAGTAGATTAAAATTAATGAAGAATTTCACTACTGAACAAAACTCTAAGAGATAATTAGGGGAACAATTCAGGAAAATATTGGAATATAAAAGTATGTGGAAAAATAAAAGTATGTAGACTTAAAGTGTGTGCATACAGTTACTTATTTCTAACTAGGATCTATTTGTCAAAAGTCAGATATATGCTCATGCTTAAAACACATAACAAAACATATATACTAATAATATAAGGGTTTTTCAAGAACCTGAGCACTGAAGAATAATGTGGAGCCAACCTGACAGACAAGGGACAAGAGATGGGGGGAGAAGAATTGCCATCTATCTACCATCATTGTCTTAGTATAGAACTATGAAGTCGATTTCTGAGAATGTACAAGAACAAGGTGCAGAGGGTGATCCAGGAAACTCGAGGTTGAAATGATGAACAATAAAGGTAAAGAAGACTAGAAGTCATAAAACTGAGCTCCAGAGGGGAGTGTACCACCAGCCAAACTGCACAGCTCTCTGAGAGGCTCAGAGCAGTGGTTCTCAGCCTTTCTCATGCCACGGCCCTTTCATACAGTGCCGCATGTGGTGGTGACCCTCCAACCATAGAATTATTTTCATTGTTATTTCATAACTGTCATTTTTCTACTGTTATGAATCAGGCAACCCTTGTGAAAAGATTGTTCTAACCCCCAAGGGGGTCACGACCCACAGGTTGAGAACTCCTGCTCTAGAGTATTCATTTGAACTCTTTTAAACACACACATTTGAAGAAACTCTGTAAAGCTAGGACAAAACACTATATGGAAGAATTATAGGCAATGTAATAAAAGTGAGAAGGTTCATACTTCATAACCTAGACAAAAACATCAGGGTAAATGGAGAAAAGATTAAAGTTGTCAATGGTTTTCTCTGGATTGGAAATACAATCAGTGCTCATGGAAGCAGCAGTCAGGTGATCAAAGAATACATTGCATTGGTTTAATTTGACACACAAGACCGCTTTAAGTGTAGAAAAGCAAGGATGTTACTTTGAGGACCAAGATGCAGCTGACATAAGCCATGGTATTTTCAGTCATCTCATATGCATGTGAAAGTTGGACATTGACTAAGAAAGGGCAAAGAAGTATTGATGCATTTGAATTATGATGTAGCAAAAAATATGGAAAGTTCCATGAACTGCCAAAGAACAAATAAATCTGTCTTGGAAGAAGTACATTGAAATTGTTCATGACAATAAGTAAACATAACTAACCCCATGCATTTCTTGCTTATTAGGTACTCTGACACGAAACATGACTAGACAGGTGACCCAATTTGCATTATGTAGTTTAGTCAGTATGATACTGCACCCAGGGACGACTTGAGAAAAATAAATTTAATCAGTCATTAAAGGAGTTAAAACTGAAGATATTCATGAAGTAGAGGATATTAGACAATGAAAAAGTTAAGCTAAATTTATGAATATATAGAAGTTAAGAATGCAATAATCAGAATGTTTAAGGAATGGAAAGCTCCCTGGAAGCAAGACTAGACTTCCGGCTATGTTGTTAGGAAAGACCAGTCCTTGGGGGATATCTTGTTCATTTTTGTGAGGGGTGGTCGAGTTTATTCCAACTCATAGCAACGCTACATGTCACAGAATGATACACAGCAAGCTATTGTTCTTCCGTTTGCCCCCATCAGTGCTGCCACTGCGTCAATCTTGTCTCCGGTCTTCCTCTTTTTCACTGCCCTGCTACTTGACCAAGAGGGATGTTTTCTCTCCAGGGACTGGTCTCTACTGACAGCATGTCTGAAGTACACGAGACAAAGTTTGGGGATCCTTGGCTCCAAGAAGCATTCTGTCTGTGCTTCTCAGACAGATTTGTTTGTACTTTTGGCAAGGCCTGGTACTGTCAATATTTGCCACCACCATATTTGAAGTGCACATTCTTCTTTGGTCTTTCTTCTTCAGTGTTCAACTTTCACATTCATGTGAGATGATTGAAAATGCCACGGCTTGGGTCAGGGTCAGGTGCACCATAGTCTTCAAATAAGCTCGTAACTTCTCCACACTTTAAAGAGGTCCTGTGCAGCAGATTTACCCACTGAAATGCATGGTTCAGTCTCTTGACTGCTGCTTGCAACAGCAAAACACACACAAAGGATTCCAATTCTTACATGCCCAGATTCATTCCAAACAACTTATTTCTGTAATTAGTGGATGTCTGTAATTACCGCAAGTAATGCGCTTATCTGTGTTTTATAAGGGAGGCTTCAAAAATAAAGGCTGTTTTAGTGCTCAGGGGAAGGGGGAATTTTGAGGTCAGGGCTAGTATCAAATTTGTAACAGCACTCAAGTGGACATCTTCTACAAGAATTTCTGCTTTGCAGTAACTTTACGGAAATGTCACGCCATAGGAAACAGCAAGTATTTGATGGTGCACCTGTTTTAAGGAAGTTTCCTGCAACCTCAAAGAATTGTGAAGAGAGGAAAGATCATCCACCTCTGTGAATGATGAAACTGTAGCCAAGTATAAAAACCAGTAGACTAGTATGACATTACCATTAATAAAATATCTACTAATGGTGGGGTGCCACATGGTTCGCTATTTTGAATGTTAAGTGAATATCTTGGTCTTAGTAGGTGTTTTGAATGATGGATGCAGGGTCAAAGGCATTGCCCAAAGGTCAGCTAGCTCCCAGAGCTAATCTTCGTGCCTGTCTTTTAAGTAATATTGAAGAACATGAAGGTGATTTTATGGAATGGATGATACGGAGTCCCAGCTTCCATTTACAGTATGACCCACGGAACAAGATGGAAATAAAACACTGGCCTCCACGTGGGTCTACTAGACCCGATGAAGTTAAAGCAGAGAGCAGCGGAGAAGGCTATTGTGACGGTTTGGGGGGATTTCCAAGATGATCACATTGATGGACTTTCCTGAGGCACTGCTTATCTCAGGAACTTATTATAAAGACGTTTTCAGAAAGTTGAAGTTGTAGAGAAATTGAAACTGCCTTTGGTGAGGCAAAGGCAAAAAGGCGTGCCAAGGAAGAGCTTCCCATGGTGACAGATCGCCCATTCAGTCCCAAGGGCGGCAGGAATTTTATGGGGAACAAACGTTACCCCATTCAGCCTACAGCTGATTGACTCTTCAGATTATTTTTGTTCCGCAAACTCGAAGAACATTTCAAAGCAATGTGTTTTTGCATCCCACGACGGTGGCGAAACTGCTGCTTGGCGTGGTGCAAATCCAGGAGTTCTTCCAGGAAGAGCTGGAGAGAGTGCACGCATTCTGATGGAGGATATGTCGAGAACAGGGCATTCCCGTAGCGCCGTCTTTGTGTAATAAAAGTTCCTATGATTTTGTACCAGTACTTTTGGCTTGCCCTCATATTAATGTTAGACTGTCATATAATGTAAACGGATATTTATAAAATGGGAAAGTGAATGTAATCTTATATATTCAATGTAAAAATAGCCTTAATCTGGAATGGATATATTTATATGATTTATGTCACTGCTTTGGATTGTTTCCAGGTACCTGAAAGGCCGCTGGAGTGTGATGTATGCTGATGATAGCTACTAGCTTTCTTGGGCTTTTAAATGATGCAGCATAATGCAAATGGTAGTTCGTTTTATGCTATCCATCAAAAGACTATTGCCTGAAATTCAAGCTCTGATTCCTCTCTTCCAAACTATCTACTCATGCCAAGTTCTGCATTAAGAATATGAATTATGTGACAGCAAATGTAGTTATATCAAGTGGATGCATATTCTGGCATGCACTTTATATCAGCCTAGATCTGCCTGACATAAGAGTGGAAAAAATCTGTATTAATATTCTCTTTGTGGAATACAGAAAACAGAATATTTATAGTGTGAAGGCATGCCTTCCTTCTGGTTCACAATACATTTACTAATTAACTGTGCATGCAGAAAAGGGCGCAGAGCTTGATGAGTACAGTGAACCCTGGTTTCAATATTCCTTCTAACCCACTTCTCTTAATACGTCTGTGCCGAAGCCACTGACATTTCAGCTGAACGGACCAGTTCCTCCTGCATCCTAGCTAAAGCATGAGAAGATATTGGGAGAGGCAGCAACAGCCGTTCATTTTCATAACTTTTCCCAATCAAATGTTCTCAACTTTACATAAGGCAAAGTGAATACAATTTATATGAAAGTATTATCTGCATTATTAACTGGAATGTCATCCTATCTTAAGATAAGAACATGCCAAACACTCAAAATGGAATAAAACTAAATATTTTTAAATCAGGTTTAAGAAAATAGTTGCCACATATTATATTTTCTTTTTTGGTGAATTTTTAAATAGATATCTTGGAGGGTCGAGGTTTTGATTTTGTAAAGATTATTCTTCACAGCGAGTCCACTCTGACTCACAGCAGCGCACGAACGGCAGAAGGATGCTCTCTGGTCCTGCTCCATCCTCACAAGGGTTCTCCTGTTCGAGCCCATTGTTGCAGCCACGATGTTAGGTCCACCTTGTCAAGGGCTTCCTCTTTTTTGGCTGCACTTCTACTTTACCAGCATGATGTCCTTCTCCAGGGACTGAGCTCTCATGAGGACATGCCCAAAGGACATTAGACAAAATCTAACCATCCTTTCCTCCATGGAGCGTCCTGACTACTCCTTCCAAAACGGATTTGTTTGTTCTTTTGGCAGTCTATGGTACTTTTAAAATGCTTTGCCAGCACCATGAATCTTCTTTATTCTTTCTTATCACGTGTCCAACTTTCACAGTCACCCACAGTAATATGGGTCATTTTAAAATAAATTGCTAAAGTCCATTTAAGAACACAAAAGTTTTTTTGTACCTCGACATTCCTGGAAATATTTCATAGTCATAAATGTGATGTAGTTAGTGTCTATGTAAAAATTGACTACCATGGTCAAAGATGATGGGAATTCCAATTTCAAATACAGCTACAATTGCCTGCTGGAAGAATTTCTTACATTTATTTCATGGCCTGGCTTTTCTTTTTCACTCAATTGAACAGCCTGCTAAAGATTTAATCTTAAATATATTTTGTTACCAATTATTCTTTCCTGGGAAGGTTATTTTTATATTAGGGTTTGATTTAAACTATTAAGAAATAAAAGGTTTTCCTTGAGATTGAATTTGATTGTTAGTATAGTAATTTGTAAATGAATGGTATTTTTTAAATGATATCAGATTTTGGCAAAAATTAAGAAATAACTCAGACTTCATTATTTTTTATTTCTAATTAATATTCTTTTAATGTAAATTTTGCAATCAAAATATTTGAGAAGCCATCCCCTTAGAGGGCCATTTTGGTGTGTATGATTTTTTCTAGAATTTTATGCTTGTTGCATATGCTTTGGGGAACTTTAAAAATCATGACTTCCAGAACTATGAAGACTATTTTTTCTACCAGAATGGACATCTTTTCCTTTTGTCTCTATATTATTAATTTCAGGAAATTTTATTGTACTATGTAATTCCAAAAGCAATTGCATGAATATAAAAAGCTTGTGACATCATGATTTTTTTAATTATTAATTTTTTATTGGGGCCTCTTACATCTCTTATCACAATCCATACTTTCATCCATTGTGTCAATCATATTTGTAACATATGTTGTCAATATCATTTTCAAAGCATTTTCTTTCTACTTGAGCCCTTGGTATCAGTTCCTCATTTTTCCCCGTCCCTCACCCACCCTTTCTCCCTCATGAACCCTTGATAAGTTATAGATTATTATTATTTTCATATTTTTACCCACTTTTCTGTTGTTCATCCCCCAGGAGGTAGTTATATGTCAATCCTTGTGGTTGGTTCCCCCTTTATCCCCTCATCTTTCCCTTATGCAATCATGATATTTTATAAGTATCTCAACTGATAGGTGTAGCTGTGCACTGGTAAGGATACAGAAAGTGATTTACCTGATTCATGAACATAATGTACAACATTTCACAACAAAAACTACATTGGATAATCTAGTGAGTTAATTAACTGGAAGTTTGGAGAGTGTCTCCTCTGTAGTAGTATATCAGTTTCTTTTGTTTTCACAGAAAAAGACATCTAGTAACATGTAATTAAGAAAATTAAAATCTTTGAGAAATGAGTAGGTGCATTCTCAAGAATATATTGCATCAATGCAGTCTAGTTCACATCTGATGATAAACTTTGCATGTCTGCAGAATGAGTAAACTCTAACTAATATAGCTAATGTCTTACTATTATTAACAAGGAAGATGGATTCCCACCATATGCAAGGTCTATCTTTAGATTCAATAAGGTAGCAATCCCGAGGTGAAATCAGTGCAATTTTCAAACTAGTGGATCTTGATGATGGGCCTCCTACTTGGCATAAACTATTTGGGAGTTCCATTGTATCAGTGCACAGCAAAGGGGGAGAATGCGAGTTGTTTCCTTAAAGACGATGGATGAATAGAAAGCTGGTTTGTGAAAGGGCATGGAGGAGATAGCTCTGAGATTTTATGAATACCATGAAAGCAAACTCAGGACCATAGTAATAGGTAAATAACTTATATTTCAAACAAGAGATGACAAGTTCTAAGCAGAGAAACTTTAGAATCAAGAACTGATGATTTTACATGACAGAACAATGCATCACTTTCTGAAAGATTGTGATTATACTTTTAGGAATTACTGTCTTTAGTATTTGTACTGAAATAGCAAAGCCTCGCATCTCCAGGCACTCCCATGTCTTCTCAGTAACACAGCTTGTTGGGTCTGTTTCTTGGCACATCTGCTCTAAATCATTTGTACTTTCAAATATGACCCCTTTTCTTCAAATTATCCCTGCATTTGTATTGAAATTTCATCCTAAAAATCTTTCCATTTAAAGCAACCTCTAAAGCCAGAAGCAATACGTTTAACAATGTGCTTCATATACCTTCCAATTCAGAGCTGAATTTAAAAGTCTTTCCCCCTAACTTTGTAGTTTTCACTTGTTTTAAAATGAATTCTTTAGATTTCAGTTCTCTATCTCTCTTAAGATTCAGAAAGAATAGAGCAAACTGGGTACACACTTAGGTGAAGCAGTGGAATCTGGAGGTGAAGTGGTTGCCTGGCAACACCACCTGTGAGTAATTAAGCATCTCTTGAGAATTGCTGGATTTAGCTTTAAAAATTTGGCCTTCTTACAAATAGTTATTGGGGCAGGATGGACTCAAACTACCACCTTAGAGGTTATGGTCCTTGTAGTGGACCTCTGAGTACTCAAGGGGCCGTTGCCACCAGACGCAGGTCTTCCTCGCCCCTGTAGACAACAAGGGCCCACACTAGATTTGGTGCAGATGGCTGCAGCAGTTACAGAGGGAATGTAGCATTAGTCTCTGGAAGCCGTTCCTTACAGAACACTTTCTTTTGACTTCCTAATTGCTCTCTTTCTCATTTAGCCTCAGGTTCATGTTAAATACAACTGGAAGAATCCTAAGGAGATGTTCTGTGGGATTATGTACCTAAAGAAATTTGGAAACTAAGACAGTGTTCGTTCACATTTTAAAATGTACAAAATATTTTAAGCCCATTGGAGTCTATGGTATGGGAATTCCATCACATCATATGACCATCACATCAAAGGGATGTTCTTTGGGATTTCTCCCTCTTTTTCCACCCTTCCCCAGACAATAGATATTTCCCTAAAAGAATATGCTTTCCAACACAACAGGAAAACAAAAGCTGAGAGCATTCAATTTAATCAGGATGAGTAAAATATACCCACCTAGCTGTGATTCCTTATAAAACTGCAGACATTTTAGATCACTTAAATATGGGCTTTAAAAAAGATTGAAATAAATATAATCATTTTAAAACTCTGTTTTGATCAAGGTTCCCTGGTGGCTTAGTGGGTTATGTGTTGGGATACTTACCAACACATTTTGAACCAACCAGCTGCTCAGGCTGAGAAAGATGGCATTGTCTGCCTGGTAATGAATTAGACTCAGTAATCCAAAGGTGCAACTCTGTAGTGGCTTAGAGGTTCACAGAGTCAGAAGTTACTCATGGGCAGTGGATATAGTATCATTAATATGATTAATGTTGTTATAGTTAAAACAATAATGAGATGGCAACCTCATAAAATTAAAAGGAAAAAATCAATGTAATTGTGCAGCTTGAAATCAGTGTATTTTTTAACATCTAAAATTCTTTTTAGTTTTTTAACATGATATGGAATGTCATCAAATCATATGACCCATTCATTTTATTAAAAAAAACAGGTTCTATACAATTAATGATAAAAATGTGGCAGTCTAGATTGAAAAAGAAATATTTGCTTTCAAAGAAGATTAGCAGAATGCTTAATGTAAAACAGCATAAAAGAAAATTTAAAATTTTCGTATGTGAAGTATATTTTTAAATTATTTATTATCAAAGATGGATAAAAAGATACACTAGTACAAACTCAATCTTAGATCACTTTTCCATCAAGACAAAGGTCTTTAAAGTAATGAAAAATATCATAATTTTTAGGAGAGGCAGCCTGTCTTCAGGTTATTAATGTTGGCAATACAAATGTTACTAAGGAATCCAATAAAACTTAGTCAATGTTTTTAATTACAAGATATTCCTTGTAGTGTCTGTGGCATATATTTCTTGGCAAATAAACATAGAATTGATGCATTTTATTCTAAGGAGAGCTAAAACCTTCAATAAATCAGCATGAAAATAAAAACATTTTTAAAGAAACTTTTGTCATGCTTCAAAATCTCTTATTAAATCTTGCATGAGTACAATTCTATTTCCTTGAATGAAAAAGTACTGGTTTTCTAGAATGACAGAAACATGGGAAAGAGAAATGAAAATTTGAATTTGGGGTTTCAACTTGTACCTCACCAAAATAAATGTAATGATTTGGGTAAGTTTTAATATTTGGAACCAATATGTTGCAATTTAGTAAATTACAACATGATGCTATGAATCCACAATCAATGCTCCTGGAAGAAGCAGGAAAGAAATCAAACGACATATTGCATCAGACGAATCGGATGCACTAATCTTTTATAAAGTGCGAACAAGCAAGGACGTCACTTTGAGGAGCAGGTACTGCTGTCCCAAGCCATGGTGTTCTCCATCACCTTACACACTGGTGGAAACTGGACAGTGAGGAAGGAAGACCATAGCAGAATTGACGCATTTAGTGCATCTGTACATTTCATAAAGATGTGTTGGTGAAGAATCCTCAAAACACTGTGGCTAAACAAATGTTGGGGGAGGAGAAGTACAGCCAGAATGTTCCCGAGAAGTAAAGCTGGACAGACTTTGTCTCACACACTTTGGACTTGTTGTCAGGAGAAAGGAGTCCCTGGAAATGGTCATCATTCTTGGTAAAGTTCAGGAGCATTGAGATGAGGAAGACCCCCAACAGGACGGATTGGTCCCACTGCGGCAGTGATGGCCTCGAACAGGACGCGGCTGCGAGGGTGGTGTAGGGCCTAGCGGTGCCCGTTCTCTTGTGCTGGGTCTCATGAGCTGAAAGTGATGCAAAGCACCTAACAGGTGCAGTAAGGTCAAGCTCATGTGGAGTTAAGAGTGCTAGCTCCATGGGAAGCTGTAGTGCATTAAGGCTTGACTAAGTAAAGGAAACGTGTGTAACAATCATGGCAAAGGATCGTGAAGAATTCTACACAACAGTGATGGTGGAAATGTTAGTGATGGAACATGTAAACAATTGATAAGAAATTTGAATGAAATGTGTATGACAGTTGATTTATAGTTATTCATTCTCTCTCTAACTAATTTAACCTCCAGCTACTCTCTGACCCTTTTATGTCATTCCAGCCAGGCTGACTGATCCCACTGTTGCAGACCTGCTTGTGTTTAGACAGAGCCCCTACTGTAAAATCACATGGTTCCTTCTGTCTCCTCCGTCCCATTTTACTCCAGCCAAATTTCTCGAATTCCCTTTACAATTCCTGTGAGAGCCAGAATCCTTACTATTTTGTTTGTTTTGGATTGTTTTTGCCTTTGCTGCTTTTAACTACATCATTTCAACTGCCTAAACAGTGTCTGACTCGTTAGAATTCATTAAAATGTTAATCGACTGTGTTGAAAAGATGTGTATGAAGGAAATAATTTTTTTAAAGTACACTGTGGTCTGGATAGTCATGTGGGATAGAACTATGATTTGAGTGGGGAGGATCAATAGTAACCAGAAAGTAGTTAAATCCATGTGTATGAATATGATTTTTAAAATGTTAAATGTATTAACATTAGATTAAAGCTGTTCACTGGAACCATATTTTACTAAGCAGTTGAGTTACTGGTGTCTTAAAAGTAGCAATCTGTCTGTAGCTACTTTCCTACTTGTTCTATGTGCACTATATGTAATATATTCTGCTGTCCTTCTATTTTCTGTGACACACTAACAAGGCTTACACCACCGAAGCAGGGTGATATATTCTAACACTCTATTCAAGCAGAGTTGTGTGGGACAGCTATCATAGTTTCAAGTAGATGCTGCCAGAGGCCCTGCTTAAGTGCTTTGTGCTGAGCTGTAAATTCCATCAAAATATGAGCGACATACAACCATTAATAGTGTCACTTCATCCCATTTATTTTTTATTCCCCATGTTTTTCTTGAATCTTTTCCTTTACTTTTAAAAATAGTTATATTGGCAAATATTTCAAATGTTATACAATTTCATCATTTGATTTGTACATGAAGAAGAATTGTACAATCATCGCCGTAATCAATTTCAGCAGACTTTCTTCTCATGCTTATTGTTAGCTTCTCACTACGCCCAACCTCCCTAGCAATGCACCTAAAAAACAAAACAAAACAAAACAAAACCCTTCAATGGCCTCAGAGTAGATGGAACTCACAGTGACCCAGTGGGAGAATATCAAGCTGCCTGTTGTGAGTTTCCCAGACTATACCTCTTTAGGGGAGCAGAAAGCCCCATTTTTCTACCACAATAACATTAGGTAATTAGTAATCCAGTTATTGTCACTATGTGTTTGCCTATCCTAGATTTCATGCACAGATAATGCAAATCGGTAAAAAACAAAACCAATGCAATGATTGGACAAAATATAAGAAATAGTAACTGAAAAGAAAGCAGAAACTATTAAAAACTGGAAGAACTTTAAGTCTAAACGGAGAGATGATAAGGAGCTATATTTTAACCAAACTACATGATCCATAATTGACTTTTCAATGTTCTCTTTCTTGTAACAAGGGTATGCACATCCCTGGATTATTTTCACGAGGGGTTACCTGAGGGTTAATCTCCACTGGGGCCCTGCAGTGGGCTTGGGGCTTCCGCTATCATTCACAGCCTATTGAAAACTAAGTGTTCATAATTTAAATTCTGATGCCATTTCCTCTTTGTATTTGTATTTTATTATTTGCAATCCTTGGATCGCACAGGCTGGTGTTCTTCTATGTGGACTTAATTAATGCCTCACTTAAATGCCTGCTTATTTTAGGACAGGCTTTTAAGACCCCAGATGCTATTCTTTTTCATAGCAGACGCCATCTGATTTCTTCACCACCCCTTGCTATCGCATCCATCTCTTCAGTGATCTTTTCATGAGTGTAAGTATCAGGTTAGGACCATGTCTAAACAAGTCATTGTTCTTAGATTGGTGCTAGAATTAAGTGCGAGTCCCAAATCCTTTGATATTTCTATATCTTATATCTATATGTCTCTGGTTCACTTTAGAATCATCGGTATCATTTTGTGCTAGAATATATTTTAAGCCATCCCCCTGGGACATAAGATAATTCTGTTGATATTGTCAACAATTAACCCATGCTATAGAATCTAAAACATTGTTGAGAAACGGAAATTATATAAGTAGATACTAGTTTCAGACTGCAATACCTGAACTGTTGACCTGTACAGATTAAATTATTTTCTGGACTCTGTTTACATGAACAATAGAAGGTGGTAATAGGGAAAAAACATCAATAACATAAATTCACAAAGACGGAACTATGCCTCCAAAACAAAGATATGCCATAAGAAAGCAAGAGCACAATACAGTGAATATGTGGTAGTCCTGGTCCAAACCCAAATCCAATGATCACCAATTCTACAACCTTGAGAGAGTAGCCATCTCCTTCTTCTCAAACGAGGGTGATTTGGCCTTTAGTCCAAGGGAGTAGGACAGTTCCTTCCATCTTCTAAAGGTAAGTTTCAGGCAAAGCCTGTGCACTTAATAGGGTTTCCACATCTAATCCTTATGGTATGACCTTGAAAGGAAAGAGTCTAAAATTCCATTATTCTACAGCTCATGGCCTGGGTCATCTAGGGCTGGATAGAAACAAGGTCAAAAGTGTCCAATTAGGAACAACAAACAAAAAAACGCACTGCCATTGAGTCAATAGGGACACAGAGTGACCTTATAGGGCAAGGTAGAACTGCACTATGGGATTTGGAGACTGCAATTCTTTTCAGGACTAGAAAGCCTCATCTTTCTCACTTGGAACACCTGGTGGTCTCAAACTTCTCACTTGCAAGCTGAAGATGAAAATGCAACCACTGTGCTGCTACAAGGGCTCCTAGTTAGAATCATAGTACCAGGCATATTCTCCCTTGGTGCTCTATGTAAGTATTGTTTTTTCTCAATGATTTTTTTTTCTCAAAGAGAAGTTGTTTGCCAAGGTTTACTCACCAACATTCGTGTAATCACCTTCTCTCAGACATACACCCCCCACCCCCATCTTTATTTGGGTTTCCAGTAGCTTCCCTTATGACACTGGTAGGAGTTTCTGCTGATGTGGGCGTGGCCGTAGAACAATGTTGTATTGCAAAACTGAATGGCTTTCTCTCTCATCCCTTCCTGAGAAACTGATCTCAGTTGAGGTGAGGGATTTTTTAGGTGTAAGGGAGTAATAAATGGTTCAGGAACACTGGGCAGGCTCTCCACCTCATTGCTTGTGAGGTTTGATTAGAAGATCACATGACCTCAGAACAGAATTCTGCCTTCATCTTGGTGTTCACCCTTATAGGTGTGGACTTATGCAATATCTGTCCTTTTGTGATTACTAAGTTCACCTAGCATAATGGTTTCTGAGTCCATCCTGATCGCTGCTTTTGAGGGATGCATAGTATTCCACTGGGTGTATGTGCCATAGGTTCCATGATCCATCATTCTACGAATGTGCATGCGGGGTGTTTCCAGCTACTTGTCATTATGAACTGAGCTGCCATGTTGTTCCATACATTTTCAGGTCTTCATAACTGAATCATAGAGATGAAGAGAAAGCTATGAAAATATGGAACCCAATCCCATCCTCAAACACAACATTTATGAATACATTATTTATGATTTTTCTTTTAACTATAAAAAAACTATCATTAACAACACAATAATCAGAAAAATAAATGAAATTGCTTAGAAAAAGAAAAGTGATAGCATGAAATATTTTTATCATAGACAAATCTCAAACTCGGACTACATCACAGGAATAATTCATCTTTCAATAAATGATTGAAAAGAAATAATTCTAAAGATAATAGACAACATTTACAGAGACATGAACATTAAGAAATCCGTAATAAAAATATTGGTATATGTTGAATTTTGTAACTGCATTCCTGCGATTAAGTATTTTGGACAATCACAACAGAAAGAGAAGATTCTGTATAAAAATATTTCACATAGATCTGACTTAACAAATATCACATTTTCATGAAAGCCTTTGCAACTCTTTTATAAGGCTATTTCACCTAGTGATACCAATTAGACCCATTTCTTATTTTGCTGTTATTGTTCTTAGGTGCCATCGAGTTGTCTCTGATCCATAGTGACCTCATGCACAACAGAACAAATACCGCAGAGTTCTGTGCCATGCTCACAATTGTTCCTATTCCTGAGCCATTTTATCCATCCATCACATTGAGGGCCTTCCTCTATTTTGGACCCCCCTCCACTATACCAAACATGATGTTTTTCTCCAGGGACCAGTCTCTCCTGACAAAATGTCCAAAGTATGTAGCACGAAGTCTTCTCACCCGTGGCCCCAAGGTGCACAGTCGTCCAGTACAGATCATGTGTGCTGTCAGCAGTCCAGTGTACTGTCAACATTCTTCTCCAGCACCACGATGTGATGCGTCTATTCTTCAGTGGGCTTCCTTATAAAATGTTCAACTTTCACATGCATAGGGTGCAATGGAGAATACTATGGCTTGGGTCAGGCACACCTTAGTCCTCAAAGAAGCATCCCTGCTCTTCAATACTCTGAAGAGGTCTTGTGCAGAACATTTACCTAATTCAATCTGTTTTCTCGACTGCTGCCTCCAAGGGCCTTGATTGTAGATCCAAGCAAGACAAAATCCTTGACAACTCCAATTTTTCTGCATTTATCATGATGTTATATATTTGTCCAACTGTGAGAATTTTGGTCTTCCTTCCATTGAGTTGTGATCCATACTGGAAGCTAGAGTCTTTAATCTTCATCAGCAAGTGCTTCAATTTCTCCTCACTTTCAACAAGCAAGGTGTGTCATCTGTAAACTTCAGGTTGTTAGTAAGCCTTCCTGCAACAGTGATGCCACACTCTTCTTCATATAATCCAGTTTCTCTGATGATTTGTTCAGCCCGGTGGCTCTCAACGTTCCTAATGCCGTGACCCTTTCATATAGTTCCTCACATTGTGGTGACCCCCAACCATAAAATTGTTTTTGTTGCTACTTTATAACTGTAATTTTGCTACTGTTATGAATCATAATGTAAATATCTGATATGCAGGATGTATTTTCATTGTTACAAATTGAACATAATTAAACATAATTAAAGCATGGTGATTAATCACAAAACAATATGTAATTATATATTGTGAAATATTTGTGTTTTCCAGTGGTCTTATGCAACCCCTGTGAAAGGGCTTTCAACCCCCAAAGGGGTCACGACCCACAGGTTGAAAACCACTGGTTCAGCCTGTAATTTGACCATAAATGGTGAGAGAATGTAATCCTAAATGCACATCTTTCCTGATTTTAAACCACGCAGAACAGCACATTGTTCTGTTCACACAGCTACCATGAGCCTATGAGCTTCTCTTTTACAATAGGTGCTAGTTGGTTAGCATATACACATGGAAACAGAGATAACAAAGATTTCAGTCTTCCTAAAAAATTCACCAGTGCATTGGTCGATTCTTGCACTTTTACAGAGGTTATTTATATGTGAGTAAATGGCCCGGCAACCACTTTGAACCCCTCTGCCTTCACAAAGGGGAAGTCAGTTCCACACCACCTCTTACATGTATCACTACACACCAGAGGTCTACAGTGCTTTGACCCTAGGAAAAAGAAAATGTTCTAGAATTGACTGTGGTGATCATTGTACAACTCGTCTTGATATGACTAAGTTATATGACATGTGGACGAAATGCTAATAAAACTGTTAAAAAAAAAGTCTTTCCTCTCCCTGCTTCTTGACCCTGTTCTGACACCATAATTCCTCTGCAGCACTGTACTTCTTCATTGAATAGAATAACCTTTTGTAACGGACACACAAAACTTACGGACTGTAGATGATGGGATTTACTAGGGTAATTAACAGGTCATGAAATGTTAAAGATGCACATTTGTTCACATCACTTTCCAGTCATACTGGCAGGGATCTCTCTCTGGTCCTCAGCCTTTCGACTTATGGCCTCTTGGTGTGATTAATAGATCTTGTGTAAAAGGAACTGAGCCAAATTCTCAGAAGTTTGGTACTTGAGGCCTCCCCATGATGTAATTTAACGTGATACATTCAACTCCTTGATGGGATATGCTGTGAGTAGTCATGCAGTTGTAGGAAGCTTGGGGTGGGCTTGTTTTTGATGTTAGGTGCCGTATAGTCTATTCAGATTTACAGAGAATCCTATCAATCTTCGACAAAACAAATTGGGACATCTTCACTGTTATTGTTATATTTGAGCCTATCGGTGCAGCCACGGTGTCAATCCATCTTGTTGAGGATCGTTCCCTCTTTCAATGTTCTTTTATTTTACCAAGCATAATGTTTGCGAGAGAATGATCTCTCCTGACAACGTGTCCAATGCAAATGAGATAAAGTTTCCCCATCCCTGCTTCTCAGGAGCATTCTGGATGCACTTCTTCTGAGACACGTTTGTGTGCTCTTGGACAGCCCTCAGTGCTTTCAATATTCTTCGCCAGCACCATATTCAGATGCATTGACTTTTCTTTGTTCTTTCTTACTGAATGGCCAACGTTCACATGCATATAAGGGGATTAAAAATACCATGGCTTGGGTTAATCACACCTTAGCCCTCAAGTAACAACCTTGCTTTTCCACATTTTAAAGTGGTCTTCTGCAGCATATTTACACAATGCAGTATGTTATTTTATCTTTTAAATACTGCTTTCATTTTCACTGATTATGGATCCAAGCAAGGCAAAATCCATGAGAATTTCAAACTCTTCTTTCTCATGAGGCTACCTATTTGTGCAATTGAGAGTATTTTCGCTTTATTTAGAGTATGGTGGGAGCCATATTGAAGGCTAAAATCCTCCATCTACATCATCAAGAACTTCAATTCCTCCACACTTTCAGAAATCAAGGTTCTGTCATCTGTATATCTAAATTTCTTGATAAACCTGCCTCCAAATATTTTTCCATATTCTTAATGTAGTCCAGATTATCTGATTATTTTCCCAGAATACATATTGAATAACTAGGGTGAGAGGGCATAGCCCAGAAGTACACATTTTTAAATTTTGGATCAAGCAACATTCCCTTGTTCTATTTGCACAATTGCCTTGTGACCCGTGGACAGATTCCAGATGAGCACAATGAAGTGTTTTGGAATTCCTATTCTTCTCAAGGGTATACCTAGTGTGTGATGACGCACACAGGTAAATGTCTGCACAGTCAATACAAAGCAAGTCAACTTCTCTCTGGATGTCTCTGCCTTCAGGAAAAGTCCACCTGAGAACCTCCATGCTATCCTTTTTCCATGCCTTTTCGGAATCAAGCCTGGATTTCTGCCAAGTCTTTCCATGCACTGTGGCAATCATTGATAAATGATCTTCAGAAGAATTTTACTTGCATGTAGGATCAATGATATTGTTCTATAATTTATGCGTTCTATTGGGTCACCATTCTTTGGAATGTGTATAAATATGGATCTCTTCTGGTTAGGTGTCATATAAATGTTTTCCAAATGTCTTGACATAGATGAATGTGTGCTCCCAATGTTTCATAAGCTTGTTGAAACATTTAAATTGATAGTGCATCAATGCCTGGAGCCTGGTCTATTTCTAATGTCTTCAGTGCAGCTTGGTTTTCTACATGAAATCCATAGATTCTTGTTGAAATTACCTCCTGAATTGCTTCATTGTCAGCTGTCTAGAAGTCTAGAGCTTCTTTTTAGTACAGTGACTCTATTCTTGGCAAATTCTTTTGATGCTTCATATATATTCCATATTTTACCCATGGAATCTTACAATGTTGCAAAACTAAGCTTGAATTTTTCATCATTTCAGTCATTTTAAGGTATATTGAGCATGTTCTTTTTTGGTCTTTCATTATAACATTTGACTTTGCCTTCTCCAGCTTCCCTGTTCAGTTATTAGACTTTATTATCTGTTCCATTTGTCAGCTACTGTACAATTAAGAGCAAATTTTAAAGTCTCTTCTGATATTCACTTTGATCTGTTCTTTCTTTCTTGTCTTTAAGAAAACATTTTGTTTTCTCATCTATGATGTTCTCAATGTCATCCCACATGCATGAGGTCTTCTATCACTCATATTTAAATGTATCAAATCTGTTCTTGATATGCTCTCAAAATTCATGTGAAATATGCTCAAGGTCTTATTTGGACTCTAATGGATTTATTTGAATTTTTTCCTGCTTCAACCTAAACTTACATATAAGCACTTGATGGTTTAGTCCACAATCGGTTACTGGCCTGATTTTAGCTGCCGGTATTGTACATTCTCATGTCTCTTCCCACAAAGGCTATCAATTTGATTCCTATGTATTTCATCTGCAGAATTCCACATGTATAGTCACGTTTTGTGTTGTTGATGAAAGGTATTTATGATGAAGAAGTTGTTGGTCTTGCAAAATTATATCATGCGATCTACAGATGCATTTCTATCACCAATACCATATTTTATAATTATTGCTCTTCTTTGTTTTCATGTTTTGCATTCCAATAATCAATAATTATCAGTGCATCTTGATTGAATGTTTGATCAACTTCAGTCTGTAAATGGTAGAAGTATTCAATTTCTGTATCCTTAGTTTTAGTAGTTGGTACATAAATTTGAATAATCGTTATATTGACTGGTTTTCTTTGTATGTGAATAGATATCCTTTAACAGATAGCTGTGTATCTCAAGATAACTCTTAAAGTGTTTTTCTGATGACTGAAACACAATTCTTAAAATTCTCATTTCCAGTCTAGTATATAATATGACTGTCTGGCTCAAAATGACCAATAATCGCCCATTTTGCCAATTGAATGCCTAAGATATTGGTCTTTGTGAGTTTCATTTCATTTTTGACTGCTTTCAATTTTCTTAGATTCATATTTGTACATTCCAAACTTCAATTAATAATAGATGCTTGCAAGTATTGCTTCTCATTTTGAGTCATTTCACATCAGTAAATGAAGGTCCCAATGGCTTTGTTCCATCTGGTCATTATAGTTTACTCTACTTTGAGAGAGCAATTCGTTCTGAGTCATATTCCCAGTGCCTTCTGACCTGAGAGACTCATGTACTGTCCCTATAGCTGACAATGTTCTGTTACTCTTCTTACGGTTTGAATGGTAATTCCACAAAAGTTTGTGGTCTATTCTTTCTTTGTAGTCTGTTCTTGGTCTAGAAGTACAGCTGAAACCAGTTCATTTTTAGTGACCTTGCAGGTAATTTGAAATACCAGTGATATAGTGTCCAGCATCACATCACCATGCAAGCTAGTGCAGTAAGACAAAATTACAGACAAATGGGTAGAATGTGACTCCTTAGTCAGGTTATGGTTCTCATGCTATAGAAGAATGTTTCATCTGCCGTGTGACAGAGTCCTAATAAGCAGAATCTTAGTGGAGGCTTGAGTCTTCTTGCTGGCCTGGATCCTGAATCTGACTTATCAACTTCCTTTGAAAAAAAACAAACTTGTTTGATAGAATTCCTTTCCATTTGCTTTGCTTGTGTATTTGTCAGTGAAGTTTTGTAAATAAATCTGCAGATAACATATCATTTTAACCATAACTACATTAAAATACATCTAACAGATAAGGCTTTAATTTTAGGATATAGTCATAATACCTTTCGAATCATAGTTTATATACTTTGAGTTTATTTTAGCTAGGACCCTCTCCCTCCTTAAACTTCCCAAATGTGCTCTAAAGTGCTTTAGCCAGTAAGTTTATTTAGCTTGGACTCATTAAACCCACCATATGATATTCAAATTATAGCAAATAGATCTATAGTTAGATTTTCTAATAATCCAATCTGGAAATATTGGACTTGTATCTCTCTTTTCAGGGGAAAAAGAACAATAATAATATATTAATATCAGTACTGTACCATGTTTGTTTCTATTATTTCAGATCTAAAACACCATGCAGACTTTTTCTCAGGTTCACAGTGACTTTATTTGCTTCTTCCTTTGGTGGTCACACAGAATGTTCGCACAATTCCAATGATTCCACAACCATGTCATTGCCAGTAAAATTTATGTTTAAAGAAGTCTAAAAAGTATAATTTGGGATATTGTTTCAGACTGGGTTCCCTACAGAAACAAAGCCAGTGGAGCTCATGTGTGAATGTGTACAGGAAGAGATTTGTGTCAAAAACTGGCTCAATAAGCGGTTAGTGATCCTGCAGTAGAAATGAGGAAGCTTCCATACAATGTCAGTCTATACTCAGAGTAAACCATACCCCAAATGTAACATCTGTCAGTTGCATTAAGACTGTGACCAGATTAAAGGAATAGTCCTCTACCCTATTCTTCATAGAAAATCCCATCAGGGAGCTGACCCCACTATGTTCATTCGGACCATGGAATAGTCCTGGGCCACCCAAGTTGACATAAAGCCTAACTCTCACAGCTCTAAAATACACAGGACAGTGAAAGAAATGACTAATGCTACATAAAATGAAGTTGGTTGATTTTGGTTAAAATTAAATAACCAAATTTAATTTGATACATTTATCAAAATTAAATTTACAAAAATATATTTAAATTTGTTCATCATGAAAACAAAACAAATTCACTGCCATCTCAGAAGTAGAGTTTTGATGCAAATTAAAATTACTGGTTGATATTTTTGTACAACCGCAGAAATGATTAAACATTTTAAAAATCAAAACTCTGAGGTGTTAACAAATATACGGAGAAGCTCAAATTATATTTTCCCACTTGTAGGATATAAATTAATATATCCACTTTTGATAATCCCTTAGTGGTATCTACTAAGTGGAGGGAATATATGTCTATATACATTTATTACCTTGTGATTTGACCTTATGTTTGTACTCCAAAATATCTCTATATATGTACTAAGTCTCAAACACACATTTTCAAATTAACATTTTAGTGTTGTAACCAAAGATTTAAGGCAATCAAATCCATCAAAAATGGAATAAATAAGAAAACTGTTGTTCGTTCATATAATGACTTTATGTGCTCCCTTCTTTCCTTCCACACATAAACTTCGCTTACCTAAAGCATAAAATACACAAAGTTCAATAGAAAAGGATAGACACAAAATCATACAGCTGTAGTTTATATTTTGCAACTATTTGAAACAAACAATGTTTTGCATCAGTTTTAGAAGTAGTAATATGGGTTACCTTTGGGAAGGAAATTTAGCTCAGTACCTGGATTGAACGTGTGGAGTGTTAGCTGATATTATGGAGTTCATTAATTTGGCTGGTGTTATACTGTGGACCTCTTTTTTGATAATAAATATAATTTATTGAGAAGATGTTTTTAACGGTTCAATATTTTTGTTTGCAGTAAATAGTTTGCTTATGTGAAATTCAAAATAGTTAAATTGCTAAATTGTTTATACTCTGTTTAAATTACTATCTGTTAGTTGAATTGACACCAGAGGAATATCCCTTGGTTTCTCCATCATCCCAAGAATACACATATGTTTTTTTAGTGTGTTCAGACTTTATAACATTTTTAAGGTCTGAAGAATTTTAAAAATATGTATGTATACTTTATATAAAACTGGTATACATATATGCATCAGTTTTCCCAGAAACATTCATTGGAGTAAATTCTGTTAACTTAAAGAGCTTTATATATTTTGCTTATTATCTAAGCCTCAATTTTGTTAGTGATAAATGGGTAACTCAGCCTTTATGTGCCATTTTCTTAACTGACATTTCAACATTAGTTGTGTCCTAATTTTGAATGACCATGTCTACGGGTGGTAAAAATGGTTAATATGTTCAGCCACAAGCTAATACACTGGAGATTTAAGTCCACCTACAGTTTTCTCACAAGAAAGGCCTGGTAATCTGTTTCTGAAATTAGGGATTAAAATGTCTACAGAGAATAGTTCTCTGAGAAAGAGAGGTTCTCTTTCAGACTTTAGCTATTTTATTTTTCATCCCTGTGAACTAATTATGCACCTCAGACAATGACAAATTGTGAGTTAAACTGGGGCAATTTAGATCTCTTTCATAAAATCTGTATTTGCATTCCTGGGTTGTTGTTTTTTTTTTAATGAATACGTTTAAATAAGTCCTTTGGCCTTAAAATGCAAGATTATCAACTCAGGTATTCTTACTTAAGTAAAGTGACAGCTTTACCTCCTCTATTATGGTATCAAATCCATTGTTCTTCATAATGAAAATGACTAAAATTGATTTTAGATTTCTGATAGGATACATATATATAATACCAAGATTCATAAAAAAATTAAGTTATCATTTTATAAAGAGATATAAGGTAAGAAATATCCACAAGGATAACTGTGAAACTTCAATTAAATAACTCAAACATTCATAATGCCTTTAGTAGAGTCATTGAAAATTTGTTAATTTCTGGTTATCATGATTAATTCCATAATTGTAACTAAAACTAAGTTTGCATTGATGTAGGTGAATATTGAAATGACATAATGTATGCTATTCACACATATATATTATGTTTAAAATTATGTCCAGTATTCTAAGTATAATAAATTATATTAAAATATATATAACAACTTAAAATGGGTTCAGTCTTCACTAAACCTAAATATGTATTTTTTGTTCATCAATATGTCTATATATTTTTAAAATATTAAATCTCCCCGAAGTACACCTTTGGCATAATTCAATTAAAAACACATTCTGTGGGGAGAGGGTTGACCCACATAGCTTAACCTATTGGGACATTAGAATAAATGATCCTTACTCCCTTGGGTTCTCCTTTTGTCTTTATGCATTTCTTTACTCTGTATACAAAAGTATCTCTAGATGATTCCATATTCAATGGACAGATCCTTAGAAACTACTGATCTTAGCATCCAAAAATAGCAAACTCTCTGCTATCTAGTCATTCTATACATTGCATAGAGTATTCTTCTAAGGAGCATTCTAGTTGTACTTACAACAAAGATTCCTTTACCTTTCTGTCATATTCAAGATCCTTCACAAACACTGTAATGTAAATACTTTAAATCTTCTGTTTTCTGTATTCATGTCCAGTTTTCATGTGTATATGAGGCAATTGAAATTATCATGGGTTGCTTCCGGCATTTCTTAGTTCTCAAAATTACATCTTTGTTTTTAACACTTGAAAGAGGTGTTTTCAGTGGAGTGTTGCACATCCCTAAAAGCAGCGATGAAACCATGAAGCATATTGTCTCGTGGAATGAGGTGGAGGGAATTAGGCTGAGTGAAGTTAGCCAAGCACAAAAGCACACGGACATGAGTGCACTGAGATAAGGTCAAACAGCATAGTGGCACAGAGGAAATGAACCTGTGGCATACTTTCCGGGCTAAGGATCAGGTACTGTGGCAGAGGTCAGGCCAAACCCAGGGATGCACATGGCATCAAAAATAAAAAGAAGGGGGGGGGGAGTGCAGCTAGCACTGGGGCTAAAAGACAACATTTCCTACTCTCTCATGCCTCTAAGGCCCACAGAGGGGGAAAGGAAGAAAAAAGTTGGCACCGGGGGAGCAGGGCACTAACCCAGCCATGGGGAAGGTATGGTTTATGTCTCCCCACGAAAGGGAGAGAGAAAGAGCAGACCTCATCCTGGTACACCAGCCCTTGAGGATGATGTACCTGCATGGAGTAGCCCACCAACAGAGAGGTCTACAAGTCCAGCTCCAGCTCAAGTTATGACGTCCCTGCTCCCAAGGCAACAGCAATACAGGGACAGTGCTGAAGATGCAGGGAGAGTGCTGGTCTGTCCAGTTCCCATGGGAACAAACTTAGAGTGAAAGAGAGAGAGAGAGGGTAGACCATCTTCTGGTGCACCAAGCCCTGAGGGTGATGCTTGTGTTCAGACCAGCTAGTTTACAGACAGGATGGAAGAGCTGGCCCCAGCTGGAGACATGACATCTCTGTCCTAGGTCATAGCACTAACGAGGACAGCCCTGAAGGTAGAGAGTGGGGAGTGCAGCCTGTCTGACCTTCTCACATGGGGCAAACAAGAGAGGAGCACAGCAGAGCAGCAAGGGGAACAAAGCCATGAAATCCTGAAGGAATCCCCAAAACAGACTTCTAACGTGGTGGGGGGGGGGGGGCGGGACGGGCAGTGCTGGATACCTCATCTGAACTGGTTGGAGGATATTCACAAAGGCCAGCAGTTAAACCTGGGACTATTTATAGGGTCTTTCTCTTTCCTTCCTTCCTTCCTTCCTTCCTTCCTTCCTTCCTTCCTTCCTTCCTTCCTCTCCTCCTCCTCCTCCTCCTCCTCCTCCTCCTCCTCCTCCTCCTCCTTCTTCTTCTTCTTCTTCTTCTTCTTCTTCTTCTTCTTCTTCTTCTCTCTCTCTCTCTCTCTCTCTCTCTCTCTCTCTCTCTCTCTCTCTCTCTCTCTCTCGTAGCTATACAAGACAGCCAGGACAAGCAATCTCAAGGAGATAGCAATGGGACTGATGGTTCAGGTGGCATAGGAGAGGGGGAGATGGAGGAGGGGAATGGTAAGCCAATATGCCAGGGACAGGGGAATAGCAAACAGTTTAAAATTGATGGTGAAAAGGGTATAGAGTCCCTAGGGATGTGTGATTAATTGAGATGGACCCAAAGAGGAAGTACTGAGAGGTGAGAGAGAGGTGAGCATGATTGTGGGGCAGGAGGAAAGAAAAAAGAAATACAGAAACAACAAAGATGTAAAAATTACATATATAGGTATAACTATAGATATGTATATAAGTAAATACATAAATACATGACAATAGATATATTCATCTATGTATATATGTAAATACAATAAAGAGCAGATGTATTTTGGTCACTTAAATCCTATCTCACTATAACAATGATTTGTTCTAATAAGGTGGCAATGTATGATACCCCCCTTTCCAACATGATAGCTGAAGACAAAATGGGTGCATAAGTAAATGTGATGAAGAAGGCTGATGGTGCCTGCTATTAAAAGACATAGCATCTAGGGTCTTAAATGCTTGCAGTAAAGCAAGTGGACATCTAGCAGGGAAGCAACAAAGTTTACATTGGAGAAACATGCCAGGCTGTGTGACCAAGAATAGGCATCAGAAGTTCAAAATCAAGCAAGCAAATTGATGTGAAGGAGCATAGGCAAAGTGGAGACCCACAGCTCACCTATAAGATAATTGGACAGTCCCTCACAGATGAACTAAATGGAAGGGATGACATATCCAGGGTGCAGTAGAGCACTGATGAAACATACAGTTAACCTCTAATTCTTTAAAATTTCCTCCTCCCACTATTATGGCCTTAGATTTTTCCTCACTAATCTTTACACCTGTGTTTATACATAGGTACAATTAAGATTTTTCGATGAACAAAATCTAAGACAGATAAAGCCCTCAGAAACGGAATTGGGAGTAAGGATTCCCTGAGGGTAAGATAAGAGAGGGGAGGAAAGGGGGAAAGGGAGAACTGTTATACAAGGATGTCTGTATAACCCCACTGGAGGGGAAAGAACATCCTAATTTTAGGTGAATGGATACACTGGAAAGTGTAAGTTGTGGCAAATAAACTATAATAACAATAATAATTATTATTATAGTATATTAAGTCTTCAGGGAGTTGGTAGGGTTGGAGAGAGGGGATAAAGGGGTCCTGACATCAATGAATTCAAGCAGACAGAAAGCGTATTGAAAGGGATGATGCAGCAATTGCACAACTATTCTTGGTCTCATGGAACTATGTATTGTAATTATATGTGTTAGGCTCCTGATAAAATATTAAATAAATAAATAGGTGTTTGCAGTAGATTTTACCAATGCAATCCATAGATATGATGACTGTTGCTTTACATGGGAATTGATTGGGGACCCAGGTAAAATGAAATACAATTATTTTCTCTGTACGTCATGGTGTGTTTAAGTGGTCTATTTATGAGAACGTTTTGTTTTCCTTCTGTTGAGAACTAATCAAAACTGAAGACCATGAGCTGTGAGCTTCATCACTAAGCAATGTAACTCCTTTTCCCTTTCGGCAAGCAAGGTTATGTGACTAAATCTTGCAGGTTGCTAATGTCCCTGCGTCCAACCTTGGTGCCATGTTCTTTTTCATGAAAATCAATTTATCAAATTAACTGTTCAGCATACATATTGAACAAGTATAGACTTTTTTTTCCTGATTTTAAACCATTCAGTATATCATTCTCAGATTTGTTTAATGTGCAAATTGCATTGCTAATGATGTTTTCAGAAAATTAGAGTTTAATGTCATCTCCATAATATGAACTCTGATAAATGCTATAGCAGATAAAACACCAGAGAAACCACAAAAAATAATGTAAAGAAAAGAAATTTCAGGCACTTTAAATACTAATTGTAATAATTGTTGTGAATTAAGATTTTCAAATTGCATCTATATAAAAAACAAATTTAAAGATTTATATTACAGTTTAAAAACTCTTAGTTTGCTTATATTTGAGTATGAAAATATGTCATTCTAAGATTTCTTTGGAAGCTTCTGTTTATCCCAAGGTGGGTAATCAATGACATTATAAATCTATATTATCTTTATATAACCGAATATCTTGCTGCTTAATTTTACTATGCAATATTTAAATTTTTTAATCTTACCAACCAATATAACAATTCAGAAGTTTTCCTTAGTCTCCTCTCAAAACTTTAACACTAACCAGAGCAATAAAGGAACATATCACAAAGAGGATAATTGGAACAGTAGAATTCACACACATCTTCAAAGAATATAACAAAATTCTATCGTGTGAAAACAATGGATCTTGTATATATATTTATGGTACTTATAACTTAATAGTTTATGGATGTTTTTATCTTCCTGTGTTTGGGTCATTTAAAATTGATGTTATATAAAGTGATTAAGACTACCATCTAAAAACAGAGCACAGAAGTAAACTATGGATATAAAGAAAGAACAAGATATATAAAGGCTTTAATAAGACTTGGCAGTAATAAAAGGAACATTTATTATCAGACAAAAAGCTAGACCATTGAAAATTTGTGCTTTGTTAAACTGCACAGAAAGCATTGTGTTACAAGAGATTTTGGAACAAATTATTTTATCAACTTTGAATTAATACTGATGTTAATTCTTTTTCACAAGGTACGTCAAAAATAAACTTTTATTAGCATTAATTCAACCTGCTTAGAATACTTGTTAAGTAAATAGGAAATGTCTTTTGTCTTTTCAAATGTGCCTATTCTAGAATACTTGTGTTGTTATTGTTTTTAAGTTTATTTACAGTGCTATGCATTTTCTTTTTATCATTTATCAATCTGTTTTAAAATTTTCATTTGTGTTAATACCAACACGATTACTTGTTTTAAAATGGTATGACCTTTAGATAATACTCCAATTTTTATAACCAGGTACTCCTTGCCAACTATATTATAAAGAAATAAATGTTTAATCCATCAGATTTTACCCAATAGACGTATTTGTAAAATTGTTTGGGGGCAGAATATCAATATATATTTTAATTAAATATACAAAATAATTCAACTACCTAATAGATCAGTTATTTTTGTTTTCTATCCATAAATCTTTTTAATGAAAATTGTCTTCAGTGAAATTTTACACAGCAGATTAGATTTTTACTTAACAACATCTACATTTCCATACACCTGTTCAAGGCCATTGGTTAAATTTTTTTCAATCCAAAAGAAAGCAGAAAATAATAAAAATAAAATCAATTAAAAATAGATTAGGAGACAAATCAAATAATAAGGTGTTCGATTTTAACCTAACTATGTCTTTAATAATTTATTTTCTGATGTATTTTGTCTATGGGCAGGAATTTTCTCATCTGTGGTTAATGGCTCAAAGATATTCAGTGGAGGCTTATTCCCCATGGGACCTGTGTTATTATGGGTTGACTAGAGAAACAAATCTATGGACACACATATGTTAGAGATTTATATACAAGAGCAATTGAACATTGAGAAAGAAATCCCAGCCCAGTCCAGATCAGGTCCATAAGTCCAATGTCCCATATGTCCCATACAAATCTATAAAGTCCTCTTCAGACTTGGGAAACACATGCAATGATGCCAAATGCAGAGGATCACAGGCCAGTGGATAGAAAACCATTGGATTCAGTGACATTGGAAACATCTCAATGCTGGCAGGGGTCTCTGCATGGCTTCTCCAGCGCCCACGGCTGCATCAGGGTGGGTCCATGTGTCTTGTTACCTGCTATGTCTCCCAGGTGTGAGCAGAGAGTCTCTCACCTCCAAGGAGGAAATACTGGAATTCCCAAAATCCTTAGAGGAAGGCTATGCCCACAAAGAAGCCTAATTGGCTATGACCTGAGTGACAGACTAGACTCCACCCCTATATGCTAAATCCTGAAATTGACAATTATGTAACTACCACAGGATCTCTGGAAATGGGTCTGGGACTTTCATTATAATCCATAGTCTTCTGTAACCCAAGCACTCAGAATTTAATTTCTAACACAATCTCCTCTTCTGATCTTGGATTTTGTTATTTATAATCTTTGGCTCTCACATGGAGTTCGGTCATTTCTCTATGATTTTAAGGTCACTTAGATGGCTGCCTGTTTTAAAGCAAGCTTTTGAGACACTATTCTTTTTGATAGCTGATTTCTTCACCACATTTTTCTACAACAACCTTATCTTCAGTAATTCCTTCATGAGAGTATGTATTGAGCAGGGTCTTGTCAGAACTAATTGTTCTTAAGTGAGGGCTCATGTTGAGTGAAAACAAACAATTCATTTCTACACCTGAGGTGTCACTTGATGGATACTATAATCTAGGAATAATATTGGTAATCTAGTCAAAGGTATAGAAATTAAAATATTTTTGAGATAGAGGAAGAATGGGTATATGGGAAAGATTTTTAGATTAAATTACATAGGATATTCCATCATATATCTTTAAAAAGAATTAAGTGGCTCAGGCACAGGGGTAAAATTCATTAACACTCAGCAGAAGTATATCTGCAGATCTAAAATATGTCTCAGAAGCTAAGAAAATATGAAAGAATCAAATAGGTGGAAGTCTTAATTTTCCTATTAATGGAAAACATCAAAAGAAAAAAGTGTTTCGATAATATCTTTAAAAGAGCATTTGAACAAATATTTTTTTCATTTACATTAAATTTGTAAAGAATTGCATGAAATTAATTTTTCCTTGATGATGATGATGATGTTTTTAAACATGTCTCTTAATTTTGAATATATGACTTGATACTTTAAGAACTACCAAAGAGGAAGAACATAAAAACACTGTCGTGAAATCAGTGTTGACTCATAGGCACCCTATAATACAAGATAGAACTACTTCTTTGAGTTTAGAAGAGTGTAACTTTTTTTTATGTGTAAGAAAAAGTTTTATATCAAGAAGTTGTATATGAAGAAAACATCGCAGCCCAGTCCAACTCAAGTCCATAATCTGATTCTAGTCCATAAGTCTCTCTCCAGACTCACGCAGCCACACGTCATGATGCAGAGTGCAGGAAGACCACAAGCTGGTGGGTACAGAGTTATGTGGGTCTATTGGTGGTTGCTGCATCACAGGGCTCCTGCGGGGCTCGGAGTGGCTCATCAACAGGAAGGTCAAGGCAGAGAGACAGAGTGGCCTGCCTCCAGAGAGCCATATATCTTGGTGGCACCTCCACATGAGGTCATCAAGCTGTGACCTGAGTGACAGGCTAAACTCCACCCATGTCTTCCTACAGGTGCCATGTTAACACAGAAAAACCTAACACACCCATCAACTGCTCTTTGGGGGAAGGATGAGACTGTCTGCTTCGGTAAAAACGGGAGTCTCAGAATCCTAGGTAGGTTCGCTTTGGACCAAAATCAGCTCAGTGGTAATAGGCTTTGTATTTTTAGTTTATGGCTAATCTATTCCAAAGTGACAGCACCTTTGGACATTCCCACCACAATGTAGGAAGTGTTTTTTTATATCCCCTCCAAAATTGGTTTTATCTTTTAAAAATAATTTTAAATTATTCTAGTATGCATGAAGTGGTATCTTATTGTGGGTTTGATTTGTATTTCCTTCATGATTAATGATGCTGGCATATTTTTCCTTTTTTTAAAGAAGAAAATATGTTCCAGAGTCTAATTTATCAGAAGAATACTTAAAATACAGTCAGTTCACAGTGTCATTCTATATAAATAAATAAATGTAGTCTTTTTTAAAAACCTTACTCATTGCAGCATTATCCACAATTACCAGAAGACAAAAAAAACCCAAGTTAACATCATAGATTAACAATAACTCGTTAGGATTCACAACACAGAATAATTATATCAGATCACAAATGGAAGATAATTGCATCAGATCACAAAACGGAGGATAATCACATAATACTGAGAATCATGGCGTAGCCAGGTTGACACATTTTGGGGGACACACTTCAGTCCATAACACTGCACAAAAGAATATTAGTCATAACAATGAAATTCTGATAGATGCTATGACATAGCAAATCAAACTCAAAAGGAAAGTATTATATGACCCCACATGTAAAATATCTAAAATAGGAAAATCATATAGACAAACTTTATTAGTGGTTTTCAGATTGGGTGGAGGAAAAATGGGTAGTTATTGCTTAAGAGTGCTCAATTTCTGAATAGATTGAAGAAAAACATTTGTGATGTATTGAACAATAGGGTGAATATAATTAAAGTAACTGAATTATTATTATTAGTAGTAGTAATATTTTAATAAATCTTTTTATTGGGGCTCATACAACTCTTATCACAATCCATACATACATCAATTGAGTAAAGCACCCTTATACATTCGTTGCCCTCATCATTCTCAAAATTCGCCTTCCACTTGGGTTCCTAGAATCAGCTCGTTTTCCTTTTTCCCCTGCCCCTCCCTCCCCGCTCCCCCTTTCCCCCTGCACCCTTAATAGTTTATAAATAATTATTTTATCTTATCTTACACTGCCCAGCATCTCCTCCTCACGTGCACTTCCTCAATACAATAGCATCTTGCCCAGCTAAACGGTCATTCCATGATACCCACCTTCCCGACATGATTACTGAAGACAGACGTGTGTATAAGCAAACATGGTGAATAAAGCTGATGGTGCCCGGCTATCAAAAAGGTATAGCATCTGGGGTCTTAAAGACATGAAGGCAAACAAGCAGGATCTAGCTCAGAAGCACCAAAGCCCACAGAGAAGAAGCACACAGCCTAACCGAATACAAGGTGTTGAACGGACCAGGTAGCAGACACCAAGGAACAAAAACAATCATTTGTGCTCACCTTCCTCATATAAAAGCTGAAGACGAATGTGTGCCTAAGCAAGTGTGGTGAAGAAGGCTGATGGTACCCGGCTATTGAGAGATATAGCGTCCGGGGACTTAAAGGCTTGAAAGTAAAAAAGTGGCCATCTAGCCCAGAAGCAACAAAGCCCACATGGAAGCAGCACACGAACATGTGTGATCGTGAAGGGCAGAGGGGACCAGGTCTCAAACAACAAAGGCAGAGGGGTAAAAAAAGATCACATCACCGTGAATGAGGGTGTGTGTGTGATGGGGACCCGATGCCCATCTGTAGACAGCTGGACATCCGTTGCAGGGAGGTAGTGGGGAGGAGATGAGTCACTCAGGGTTCAGTGTAGCAACAATGAAGCTTAAAACCTTCCTCTGGTTCTTGAACGCTTCCTCCCCTCCCAATTATCATGATCCCAATTCTACCTTGTGAACCTGGTCAGACCAGAGGATGCACTGCGGTGCAGTGGGGATCTGGAAAGCAGGGAATCTAGGGGGGATGAACCCCTTGGAACCGGCAGTGGGACTGTCAACACCGGGGGGTAAGGGGGTGTAGAAAGGGAGAACCGATCTTGGGGATCTATGTGTAACCTCCTCTCTGAGAAGAGTGTAACTTTTTGTGGGAGTAGAAAGCCTGTCACTTTTTATGGGAGTAGAAAGCCTGTCTTTCGCCCAAGGAGTGCCTGAAGCTGGCAGACCAATATGTCACCAGGGCTTCTTTTAAGAACTACAGTCTGAAGAAACTAATAAAATAAATAATAGGAATTATTTAAATGATATATTTCCATCAGGGCAAACATTATAGACATTGTATATGAACCTATATGCATCAGTAATTAATTATTTTAATTAATCTATAATGTTTAAGTTAAATTTAATAGAAAAATTTTAAGTAAAGTAATAATAGTCAATGAAAAATTATCTAAATAAAACAAAGAAAGATTTTTAGTATATCATTTAAGCCAATTATTTAATTGTTATTTCTCTTCTAATAATTTTCTTCTAGACTTTCCAACTACATACAACCATCTACATATAAACTTCAAAATTATTTGGGAATTACCCTCTGTACATAGTGATACCCACTAGCCATTGTTATACCTAGACTGTGTTCATTTTCCATTGTGGTCTTTCACAACTTGAAGTAATTTTTAAAGGAAAGAGGATCACATGATCATATATATCTCAAGGGGGAAGGTCTACTCTGCCATTCCTCAGGCCACAATAATTAGTTCAGTATATGGACACTGGAATACATTTGATATGATTCTTTTCAAGAAATACATTTCATGTTGGCTTTATATTCCTGTGACAATTCCTAAAATTCCAGAAACAATATTGTCATGCTTTATTGGAAACTGTTTTATAATTAAATCCTGAAAAAATATCATATGCAATATATGTAAGAGAATCAGAAACCAAAAGATATTTGCTCTAGCAGTGATTATTATTTGAATTAATCTTTGGAAGTGCCATAGTCAAGGGTCAATTAATTATGCTTAAGTTAATTTTTTTGATAAATAATTTTATTTGGGGGGCTCTTACAGCTCCTACAACAATCCATACATCAACTGTGTCAAGCACATTTTAACATATATTGCCATTATCATTTTCAAAACATTTTCTTTTTACGTAAGCCCTTGGTATCAGCTCCTCTTTTTTTCCCACCCTCCCCCACCTTCCCACTCTTTTGACCCCTTGATAAATTATAAACTACTATCATTTTTTCATATCTTATACTTTCCACTGTCACCCTTCACCCATATTTCTGTTGTTAGTTCCTCTTCAAGGGAAGGTTATATGTTGACCATTGTGGTTGGTTCCCCCTTTCTCCTCCTTCTACCATTACCTTCCCCCGAGCCTCCTGGTATCACTAACTCCCATTATTGTGCCTGAGGAGGCTATCTTTCCTGGATTCCAGGTGTTGAGAGTTCTTATCTGTACCAGTTTGTATGCTCTGGTTTAGCTGGATTTGTAAGGTAGAACTGGGGTCATGATAGTGGGGGAGATGAAGCATTAAAGGCCTAGAGGAATGTTATGTGTTTTGTTGGTGATATACTGCACCCTATCTGGCTCATCCCTTCCTTGTGACACTTGTGTGAGGGGATGTCCAATTGTCTACAGATGGGCTTTGGGTCCCCACTCTGAGTCTCCTCGTTCGTATTGATATGATTGTTTGGGGTCTTCTGATGCCTGTTACCTGATCCTGTCAACATTTCCTGATCATACAGGTAGGTGTGCTTCTCCCATGTGGGCTTTGTTTCTTCTCTGCTGGAGGGCTGCTTGTTTAACTTCTAGCTTTTAAGCCTCCAAACACTATGTCTTCTAATAGCAGACACTATTAGCTTCTCTACTCCCTTTGCTTATGCACTCTTTTATCTTCAGCAATAGACGGGAAGGTGAGCATCACAGAATGCCAGGTTGTTAGAACAAAGTGTTCTTGTGTTGTGGGAGGACCTGAGTCAAGACCCAATGTCCATCTATCAACCTGTTACATATAAATGCATATGTACATAGACCTAGATCTCTATCATTATATATTAATATATTTACATATATACATGCCTGTGTTTATATCTCTTTTTGCCTACTAGTTCTTTCATCTTTTTTCTTTTACTTTCCTCCTGTCCCACTATCACGTTGAACCTCCATTTGGCTCTCAGTAATTTTCCTCAGTTACATTACATTTGATCGAATGCCCCAGGCATTCTACACCCTCCTCGCCATTGATTTTAGATACCTTGTTGTTCCCTTGCCCCTTGGTTTGTTGGAATCCTGCTCCATTTCCTTCCCTTCCCCTTCTCCCCCTGGAAACTGTTGGTCCTGTTTTTTTTCTCCTCGGGATTGTTTATTGTGCCTATATTATAGAGATAGGCATTTAAAAAAGAGGGGTGGAGTGGGGAAAAGTTCCAGATCTGTCTGCTGACCCTTATGTATGTTTTCCTATCATGGCTGATGAAGTGCCAAACCCTGCCCTCCGTCCAAAGTCTAATTTGGGGATTCCTCAGGGATTTTGTTGCTTTGCTCCCTTGCTGCTCTCTTGCAAACCTCTTGTGTTTTACCCTGGTATGGGGGGATCAGACCAGGCACAGTTCCACTCTGTCTCCAGTGCTGTCCCATGAAGCACTTTGGGTCAGTGAGTGGATATTGTGTCTTATGGTGGGGCTGGCCCTATGATATTCTTTGTGCCTTGGCTGCTTGGAGCAGGAGTGTAGTCCTTGGGGATTTGTCTGCCAGAATGTGGTCCACTCTCTCTCTTTTTCTCTCTTAGTTTGCTCCTGTGTGGTCTGGGCAGACCACCACTCTCCCCAGGCTGTACCTTCAGTGTTGTGCTCTGTAGTGCAATATTCTGGGGAGGTTGTTGATGTAGCTGGGATTAGGGTTGGCCCCGCACACCTCTCTGTTAGTTTGCTGCTTCCTGCTGGTATGCTGCCTTCAAGGCTTGGGGTACCAGGTGGAGATCTGGTCCCTCTCTCCTTTCCTGTGGAGATATAAACAATATCCTCCCTGTGGGTTGGTTAGTGCCTTGTTCCCCCACTATCCATGTGCTCTTTAATTTTTTTCCACTTAAGCTAATTCTCTCTAATATGTTTTATTATTCCTTATTCCTCAACAACTATTTCTCTTCCACCCTTAATATTTGGGTGTGATGTCACCATCTTTGTTTTCCTGACTCACTTCTTTTGACCTCATTAGTACACTACTTCCCCTGTAAAATGAGTAGCGTGGTAACTATAGTGTAGTTGTGAGAATAAAATCATTATAATGCCTGCAATTTAATTGCAATAATGTATATGTATATACACAAAATACCATAAATTGCCTAAGCCTTTTCTTAGTCACCAACTCCTTTGTTGATAATTTTGATCTCATTCATTTCAGATTTACATTATCCATACTGGTGCAGCCTTACATTAGTATAGGTTTTCAATATACTAAGAAAGTAACAAAGCAGCCCCAATTGATCAGCAAACATTTATTTTTCTCTAATTAAATCACTACCATTGAGTTAATGTCAATTCAGAGTAGAACTGCTTCTTATAATTCCCTACACTAATTCTTTAAGGGAGCAAAGTAACGTTTTTCAAAATTAGTTTGGTAGGTTTGTGTCACTGACCTTAGATTGTAGTCAGCAACCTAGCGCTCACTGTACCACCTTTCTGTCAGTATATCTTCTGATTCTAATACCTGGGTGAAAGAAGTAGCTCTGTTTTGGAAAGTGCTGCCTTTGTTGCAATGATCAATGAATGGGTGACTGAAGGGAGAATGTACACAAAGACACTTCCTGGGTTTCCACTGAATTGGTGTGCTGCATGTCCATTCACGCCACAGAACCAACCAGGTCATATGGTTAAGTCTGTCAGTTGGAGGGTTAACTGGGAACCACTTCGGTGAGGGAGAATGCTGTCTTAGAGTGCAGAAGGGTAACAAGTGAGACAATCTGGCCACCTTTAAGTCTCAGCTCAGGGTGGTAACCACCTTCTAGGCCTTCCTTCCCTGAGCCTTGGGGTATCTTTGTCTTTTTTCTAAGAAAATAAAGGTATTTCTAAAACAGAAATCGTTCATTTCACCCCCTGTTCAGCACCTTCCTCTGATTCCTCATCAACTTTATGAATTTAAATTCCTGCCTGGACAAATACCTCACATGTTTCCTTTACTTGTTGACACTGACTGATGTGCTAGATTATTTTTCTTAAATATTTTATATATATTTTAAATCTCTGTGCTTTTCTTTTTAGATTTTTCCCTATGCCTGAAATAACATTTTATATCACTCTCCTTCTCTCTCTCTCTCTCTCTCTCTCTCTCTCTCTCTCTCTCTCTCTCTCTCTATATATATATATATATATATATATATATATATATATATATATATATATATATATATATATATATATATTCCCAAGGTAGTAGAACAAATCGAATGCACTTTTTGTTATCTTTCTCCCACCATTTGACAAATACACCAGGCATTGGTGAAGTTAAATCTCCCTTCTGAGTAATCAGGCTTCTATTAATACAGATTGCTTACATCAATGACTACTTATCACTAACCCTAGAAAATAATGTAACAGATTCCTATTTAGACTGTTGGAGACAATTTTGTGATCTCATGGTGTTCCGTTGCTAACTTGGTCTGAAAAATCTATTTATACACCTCCCATATTTAACCGCTCACGTTCCCAGTAAGCTACTTAGAACATTAAATAAAGAGCAGCTTTGAATTTTTGATTTCTCAGTTTGGATTTTTGTTCTTTCATTTAAGGAATTATATCCTAGTTGAATCTAAAAAGTGCTTGTGGACTAATTAAGATTCTCTAAGCATGTGCAATACATTAATTTCCTTTCTCTAAATTTAATTTTAATTTTTTATCCATGGTCTTTGGTTTTGCTCAATTAATTGTTATCCTCATTATAGATGAGCTAAAAAAGAAGTGCTCACATTTCTGAAGTATTTACTAACTTGCAATCGTGCTATTTCACATTTCATAAATGTTTAAAACTTCCCTCAGGCATGAGAGTTATTTTATTGTCCATAGTTAGTTGATGTAGAAATGTATCTGAACATGAATGGAGTAACTTTCCCAAGACTACAGGAAGATAGTATATCTCTAAGGGAATCAGTTAATCTGCTTCTTCCCCCACCCCCAACCTCTGTGCTGAATTAAGTGACCAGTAAGAAAAAAAGTGTTAGTGATTAGTTAGTGATCTAAGACTTATTTTTATTGAAAACCAACCCACTCCTAATAAATTCAAATAGAGAACAGATTTGCACATGTAGACATCACAGTGAAAGAACAAGGTAGTTACACACTTTGAAGCAGCTTTTATTCAATTACATTAATAGTGGCGGCATTGGATAGCCAGGAAAACAACCTGCTTGTGTCTGTGAAAGTAAGGTAGGTTTTATGTCGAGTTGGCTGGACTAGGAATCCCACTCGTTTGGCAATTGAAGCCTAATGTATGTAATCAATGCTATATGGAACTTGCTGCAAGCACCAAGCCACTGTGGGAAGATTAGGGTGAAGGCACAGCTCAGATGATGATTCCAGGGGGTCTGACCTACGTCACATATAAGTTGACACTATGCAAATCGTTACTTTTAGCTGCTCTGAGTCCTGCATCTGGCTCATTGACCTCTGGTTCTTGCAACTTGAGCTAATGATTCACCATATTGCCTTAAGAGCCATCAGAGCTTGCTAGGTGACTTTCTGATTGGATGCAGCTGCCTTTGAATCCACCGGCCTTGGTCTTCCTGTGTTGTCTTTTTACTTCCTGGCTTATCTTGCTGCTTCCTAGTTTGTCAGCCTGGGAGGCTACCAGTCAGGAAAATCCTCCAGCTTAAGATCTGACCCAAGGACTTGAATTGAATTGTACCCACTTCTAAAATTGTACAAATGTCTCTGATAAACACACACACACATTCATATTTAACTGATTATACTTCTCTAGAGAACCCAGACTAAGACAACATCGAAGTCAAAAAGATCACTTTCCTGAGGAAGATTACGGAAAATAAAATTGTTTGTGACAAGTATATTATTACAAAATTTACCAAAAAAGAGATGATTCTGTCTAAATATGTCTAGGAGAATAGGTGAAGGATCAGAGAAAGGTCAAAAGGAGTCACACAAAACTTTATTCTTATGAAAGTAGAGGGCTCAGGAGGAGAGAGTCTAAATGAAGTTGATTGACACAGTAGCTGAAACGGTTATGTTAGGTTGGATTGTCTATAGAAACTAAAGCAGTGGCACTCATATATGTCAAGAAGTACCGGTAATTTTATATGGAGAAGGCATCTAAGTCCAACTCCCACCCGTGGATCAATACTATTGGGGTCCTTTCCAGTCGGTCAGTGGTGCAGAAAGATAAAGCAGGAAGCTGGGAGATTACAGGGCCCGCTCTTAGAGACAGGCATCAGAGTCCCAGTGAGGACGAAGCCGAAGGACAAGAGAGAGTTGTCAGTGCCTCTTATTAAAAGGCCACACTCCCAAGAATGCAGCATCAGGCTGTGACCTGATTGAGAGGATGGACTCCACACAGGTTCAAGTGTACATAAAATCTAACTGCCACAGTGAGATTAGGCACTATGTTTCTCTGTGGAAGACATATAAGGTTGCTTTGATTTGAAACTGACTCAATGTCACGTAGCAACAATAAGGACAGCAGCATGGGGAAAAACCCTAGATTGAAAAAGTGGAGAGAGAGGCCAAGGAAATCAAACAAAATAAAATATTTTTCAGGGGAGAAAAAAAAACCTTTCAGTTCTGGAAAATGCACTTTTAAAAATTCATTTTATTAGGGGCTCATACAACTCTTCTCACAATCCATACAGACATCAATTGTGTAAAGCACATCTGTACATTCATTGCCCTCATCCTTCTCAAAACATTCGCTCTCCACCTAAGCCCCTGGCAAAGTTCCCCATTTTCCCCCTCCCTACCGCTTCCCCTCCCCCATGAACCCTTGATAATTTATAAATTATCATTTTGTCATATCTTGCCCTGCCAGACGTCTCCCTTCACCCACCTTTCTGTTGTGCGTCCCCCAGGGAGGAAGTCACATGTAGATCCTTGTCATCGGTTTCCCCAGAAGTGCTACTTTTTGACAGTAATTATTTCACCTTTTTTTTTCTACTCAATATTTTCTTCCCTTCTTATTATTTTCAGCTGATGATTTTGCTTCATACTTCATTGAGAAATATTAATAGCTAATTCTTATATTATACTTACTCAGGGCCAGATACTGCTCTAAGAGCTTTACATATATTAAGAATTTTAATGAAATGGAGCTAATCAGGCATACACTCCCTCTGTTAGATAATGCTAAATGTACAAAAATGCTTCCGTTCTTACTCATGTAATCTTCTCCTTTTAGTGTCACAAGGCATAAACTTTTCTGTTTTATACAATAGAGCCAAGCCGCTACTCTAAAATCATATTTGTGTTTTGGAGCAAGCCTACTCTTATTTTCTCCACAATTTTGTTTTGCAATTATTTTTATTACTAACTCTTTGGTAATTTATTTTTATTCAATTAGTACATTCAATTTATTTTCCTCAAATTATATATTTCTGAAGGTCTGACACCAATGCTGTAATATATTCTCAGCTCTTATATAGTATTCATATCCCAAATTACTTAGATGCAAATCAACCAAACAAATAGAACAGGGACAACAAATGCATTTATAATTTTAAGTCATATGGATACTTTTCTCTTCTATATATATATAAATAGAAAATGCTAGCATATATATGCTAGCATTTTCTCTTAATATTTTTCACTCTCGTGTGACTTTTTATAAAATATATTTAATGGAAAGTAGATCCATTGACCAAGACTACATGGTAGGATTACCTAAATAATAGTATTCATAATGCCATATCTCTTTAGTGATTTTAGAAATTTCCCTCTGGATGTGCCTTCAGCATATCTAACTGAGGTGGCTTTCAACTATAAATTTCCAAATGGCTTTGCTACCTACCCTATAAGGAGGGTAGAACTGCCCCTGTGGGTGTCTGAGCCTGCAACTCTTAATGGGAATGGACAAGCGTCTTTTGCCATCAGCCCTGCTGCTGGATTTAACTGCTCACTTGCGGTTAGCAGCCCAACACGTAACTACTACCCAACCATGGATCCAAAATGTAGCATTGGGTGTTTTTATTACTTCTCCACTTTCATTTCCAAATATAGTAACAGAAATGCTGATTGAATCATTAGTAGTCTGTGAGAGATACAGACAGACCTATTGAGCTCGGTCAATATAAATGTATTTTGGCCAGATATATTTGACAAAGGGGGAGAAAATGGGGGTAACAGTATAAGTGAGGTTTGCAATGAGAGCATATGCATTTAGGAATGAAACCCTTTATATGGCTGTAGTTCAGAAGCAGCAAAACATGATCAGGGGAGCAAACAGCAAAACAAATAAAACAGGCATTTATGTGCTAAGTTCAAATGTTTGGATACAAATTCAATTTTAAGCAAAAATAGTGAGGGGTGGTAAGCTTCTGACATGGTCATATTTTTACAAAATATTGTTTCAAATACCAATAAGAAAAAAAAGATATATAAGACTAGAGGTTAAGAGGCAAATTGGAAGTTTCCAATGAACTAGAAGTATAACCTGAGTTGACTTAGGGGTAACTCAGTCTGAGGGAGGTGGTGCATTTAAAAGTAATTTAAAACGTAGGTTCTACATGGCTTGTTGATAAATTTTGTCTGCTGTCAAAGGAACAATTCTTGAATGACATCCATATTTCTGCGTTTGGCACTAAATCACTGAACTTATACATATAGGAAGATAATCAAAGGTTTTGAAGAGGGTTGAAATCTTCCATTGTTTTCTGTATAAGTTTGAGCTTTCTGCTTAGCCTAAAGTGATATTTTCCAGAAGCAGTGAAGATTGGAGTTCAGAAGAGAGATCTTGCCAGAAGTCGATAAGTGAAGCCAGAGGATTGGATGGTACCATTTGCAAAGAACATATAAAATAGGACGGAAAATGGGAAGAGTTTACAACAGAACATACATAGATGCTATTAGCAATGGTTGCTTTCATGCTGTTCTTAACAGCCATCATTTCTCTACTTTTATGTGTGAACATCATGTGACTATCAGCGTCATTGCTTATATCTACTTATATTACTTATCCATTTGTAATATATGTTATATATATTTGATTACTGAACTATTAAAATAATTAAGTTGTAAAACTTCATCCTCATTTGGATCAAAAATAAATAAAGGAAGATTTCATAGTTTAAACCTTCTACTGTTTTATTATTTACAGATTCTGTAATTTTATTGTTATCAATGCATTTTATTATTTTCAAAGGGTATTAGTATCTCAAAGGTGCTATGTGAGTAAAATATAAACTAACAAACACTTGTATTTAAGCAATACATGGACTATGTTAAACATGATAATAGTTTTAAATAAATCAATACTATTTTGATAGGAAATAAAAATAACCACTGTCATTAAACATGCAGATTCAGTTAATAAAAGGAAAATCTGATTCATTTAGTTTTTAACCATAGTCTTAAAATTTTTGTAATGTTTAAGCATAAGATTCATAGAAGAGGCAGCCATTATGGGGGGAAATGGTGTTTTGTATATATCTAATTTTACATTTTTGAAGAAATGACTTTTCTCTCAGATTTATTTTAAGAACTATATCGATATTATACTTCCTAGCTTGTCTCTCATCACAAGTGTTCTGCCCATCTCTCTTAGGAGGAATCTCATTAAGAAAATGAAATTGCCCCTAATTCCATTACTATAGATAGCTCTGAATGACATAAAATTAATGCTGTCCCAGTACACATCGAAATTTAAGCCAATCAAGCTCTTCTGCTGGTGATGTAAATTTAATTGATAAATCCAGCACATGATAGAATGGATGACTTTTGACAATTTTATCATAATTCTGGCACCCTTTAAGTGAAATAAGTAATTCTGATAGGTCCTTTTTAATGTGCACAATATCCTCAGATTTTATCTGCATGAAGCTATGCCAGTGACATCTATGGCATTGGAAAGTATACTTTGTAAGTTGTTTTATTATTATTTCATTACATGCCTATAGATTTAACTGTTCATAAAGAACTTTTTATTAGAGAAACTATTTTAGAATATATTACACTTTGTGAGTATTTTAGACTACCCATCCCTTCAATAACTTTGAAAAGGCATGGTTTACCAAGGTTCCGTTTCATTTTAGTCATATATACTAATAAATACATTATAATGTTGCATTGTATTGTATTCATAATGCATAGATATGTTAATTCTAGATATTACAAATTAAATATTTACATAATCTATGTATGTTCATTTCATCAAGAAATGAAAACTTCACTTATATGAACACTTTCTGGACCATCTGAATGAATAATTTAAATCAGTTTTGAAACATAAGTTTATGGTTATTATGGTTATACTGTAGAGGTCCTGGTAGCTATGAGTCGGGCTGATAACATAAGTTCAGCAGTTTGAGAGCCCCCATTTTCTACTCATATACAGGGCTGAATCTGAGAAGCTCACAGGACAGTTCTACGCTATGCGTCATCATCAACTAGATCATAGTAAGTTTGGCTCAATTTGGTATGGTTATATTAATATTAGAAACTCTTAATTTGTATGCTTAAAATACACATGAAAACATGACAAGGTTGTATTGTAAAGTAAATTCTAAACGAATCAAGAATAAAATATATCACACTTTGCTAAATAGACATTTTTGTTTTGCTATGCCTTAAAGAGTGTGCTACTTACATAATCTGTTGTCAATTTGAGACAAGAATGAAGGGGTGGAGGTTAGCCTGTCAATCAGGTCACAGCTTGATGACCTCATTTAGAGACACTAAGGAGATAAATAGCTCATTAGAGGTGGGACACATGCTCTCCCTGTGAGACATTCCTGAGGACAAGACACATGGAGCTATACTAGACGCTGGAGCTGAAGGAGCCACGTGGAGACCTCTGCCAGTGCTGAGATGCTTCCACTGTCACTCGAGCCACAAGACTATCCACCCATTGGCTTGTGATCTTCCTGCATTTGGCGTCATTGCAAGTGTTGCTTGAATCTGAAGAGGAATTTATAGATTGATATCAGACATATGGGCTAATATTGGACTTATGGAATTGATCTGGACTAGGCTGGGATGCTTTCTTATTATTCAATTGCTCTTGTATATAAAGTTCTCTCTTATACACATATGAGTCTCCATGTATTTGTTTCTCTAGACTAACGCAAATAGAAAAAAGAAAAAAACAAATCATAACACAGTATAAAATAGACATTAGTATCATATATACTCTAAAACTAGATGTAGTTACAGAAGTATAGTATCACCAGTCATATTAAAAATATATTGACTTGAATACATTAAATTTTATCCTTTGTTAATATTAAGTTAATATTTGTTTTGAATATTAGCATAGCATGAGATGATACCAGATGTCTTTGATTAATTTCAACTCATAGCAAGCCATGTTACAGAGTACAAAGCCTCCCTAGGGTTTTCTTGGCTGTAATCTTTATCATGCATTTTTCCCATGGAGGTATTGGACAGGCTCAAACTAACCATTTGGGTAATAGCCAATCACTTAATTGTTTATGTCACCAAGGCTACTAATCGAGATATACTGTCAGCACACCCAAATTTACTGTCATTAAGTCGATGCCAACCCATAGTGACCCCACAGGACAGGAAAGAAGAGTCCTTGTAGATTTAATAAGTCTTATGAGAAGATACACCACTGTTACACACCTGTCTTGATCGTAAACCATGCAGTATTCCTTTGTTCTGTTCTCACAAGTGGCTCTTGATCCATGTGCAAGTTCTGCATGAATGCAATGAAGTACTGTCGAATTCCCATTCTTCTTAAGGTTATGCACAGTTTGTTATTATCCACACAGTGGAATGCCTTGGCATAATTAATAAAACACAAGTAAACATCATTCTTATATTCTCTGTTTTGAGACAAGATCCACGTGACATCGGCAATGGTATCCCATGTTCCACACCCTCTTCCGAATCCAGCCTGAACCTGTGAATCTAGCCTGAAGCATTGTTGGCTGATCTGCAGCAACATTTTACTTATGTGTGATATCAATGTTATCGTTCTATAAGATGAGCATTTCTTGGATTACCTTTCTTTGAAATAGGGACTGATATGGATCTCATTCAGTTATCTGGACAACTAACTGTTTTCCAAATTTCCTGGAGTAGACAAGTAAGTGCTTCATCAACTTGTCGAAACATTTCAGTGGAATTCTCAATTCCTGTAGCCTTGTTGTTGACTAATGCCTTCCATACAGCTTCGCCACCCCTGCTCTTACTCGCATGCTCCCTCTGTATGTGGTGGAGTGTGGGCTAGTTCCTTTGGGTCCAGTGACTCAGTGTATTCTTTCCAGTTTTTAAAATTTATGCTTTTCCCAACAATTAATATTTTTCTTAGAGAATCTTTCAACATGTCAACTTGAGGCTTGCCTTTTTCCTTCCATTCTTCCAGTTTAAGGCATGCTGAGCATGTTCTGCATTTTGGGTTTTCTAATTCCAGGTCTTTGAGCAGTCCACTACAATATTTGAGCTTTTCTTCCTGAGCGACCTTTCAAATTGTCTACTTAGCTCTTTGACAAATCATTTCTTCCATTTGCTCTAGCTTCTCTACAATTAAGAGAAACTCTGCTCTTAATCGCACACATATTAGTTTGTATTATGAATGGTTTCAATCTTCCCATCCAACCACAGCATCATTCTCTATTGTGAAAGATTCTACGAATAATCTAGCCTGGTCACATGGCATGAAACTGGAAAATAATATATAAACAATTTTAATGAATAAGACAATATCAGGGGTTTCAATATGACAGTTCACGGATGTATATTTGTTGATTGCCATATTCGGCTAGTCACATAATTTCAAACTCTTAGTACCAACTTAAAGGGCTTTGAAAGGGTCACGATGAGTAGGCATTGACTTGATGACTGTGAGTTTGTATTTTTGCTTTAGATAGTTCAGTGGTTTAATGCTCTACTAGTAATCCAAAAGTTAACAGTTTAATTCAGTTTAACTGTTTAACTTTCTTCCAAGGGGGGGATAATGTAGCATCTTGATTGTACATAATGACAACAGCATACTTATTTTAAGAGGGGAAAACATGTCTTTTCCTTTCTTTTAATTTGCTGAAAATATTTCCAAATTGTACTAGAAACAGCTTCTGTTTATTGTGGTGATGGGTTGAATTGTGTATCTAAAAATATATGCTGTAGTCTTAACCCCTGTGCATTTGAATATAATACTTACTAGGAGTTGAATTTTTGTTTGTTTGGTTGGTTTTTCCCTGTTACTTAAGCCTTATAATTTTGTCTTAGATCAATAACTTTTGATACATTAAAGATTATGCATAAAGTATAGATGAATAGAGTAAATGAAATATAGATATCATCATGCAACCATAGACCAGAAGCTGAAAGACATAGTCTTTTCTTATAATCAACAGAATCTTATTTGAATATAGGGTTCTAGCTTCTTACCTGCTATCAAATTGATTCTGACTCATAGAAATTATATAAGACAGAGTAAAACTATCCCCTGAGAGTTTCCAAGAATGTAAAACTTTAATAAAGTAGAAAGGAAACCCCATCTTTCTCCTACAGATCATTTGGTGGTTTCAAACAGCTGAGACATTCTGGTTAACAGCCTAGCTCCAAACTGCCTCCCTCAGTTATAATACATATGTCTGCTTGTTAAAGCTATCCCCCTGTTGTATTGCTGTAATCTATCACTATATATATATATTTTATGTAGCAGTCATATTTGTTGACAGAGGAGAAATATTTTAAATACTTTAACAAATAATATTCAGAGAGATCTTGTATCTAAAGCTCAGTCAGAATTCAGTAATGTACAGTTAATTGACCTCTTGTGTTATCCTGGATTGACTAGGGAAACAAATTCATAGACACTCATCTGTGTATAAGAAAGTGCTTTATATAAAGAGTGATTGCATATTAAGAAAACATCCCAGCCCAGTCCAGATCAAGTCCATAAGTCCAATATAAACCCATATGTCCTATATGATTCTATAATTTCCTCTTCAGACTCATGCAACACATGCAATGACGTAGAATGCAGGAAGATCACAGGGCAGTGGGTGGAAAATCTTGTGGATCTAGTGGTGGTGGAAGCATCTCAGCACTGGCATGGGTCTCCACCTGGCTCTTCAGCTCCAAGGATCTGTCTCCATCAGCATAGCTCCGTGTGTCTTGTCAGCAGGAAGACAAAGCAGAGAGAGAATGCATCTGGCCTCCAGTAAGCTATTTGTCTCCCTGGCACCTCCAAATGAGCTCATCAAGCTGCAACCTGATTGACAGGGTAGACTCCACCCCTTTGTAAGTTGACAGGAGATTATGTAACTTCCACACCTCCTTATAAGAATCCTATTTGAATGATAAAATGTGGGAAAATTAATAACACAATACCACCCAAAATTAAGACCAGTAAGAATGTCACTGCTGGATGAAAATGTGAAAGAGCCAGCAAATTACACTTGACTGAGAGAAATTCCGAAAAATAAACTCATTGACATTGTGTCAATACTAACTCTATGTGGGTTAAATTTATTTGTTATCCATACATTATATTGGCAGTGATTTATTGTTTCGAGCAAATGTTATTCGGTACCATTGAATCAGCTCCAATTCCTAGCAATCCCGTGCATAACAGGACCTGAAGCCTGTGCCATTCTCTTGTGCCATGGTCAGCTCTCTTTTGCAGTCACTGCGTCAATTCATTCATCAAAGGTCTTCAACTTTTGCACTGACCCTAGAATTTACGAATTAAGATGTCCTTCTCCAGGAATCCATCCTCTCCTACAACATGTCCAAAGTAAGCAACAGGAAGTCTCACTATTCTGGAAGAACTTCTCCAGAACACATTTACTTATTCTTCTGCATTCATGATATAGTGAATATATTACATCACACCATAATTAAACTGTGTAAATGATTCTTTAGTCTCCCTGCTCCCCACCAGCTTTTAAAGGCTCATGAGGTGATTGAAATTATTTTGGCTTGGATCAGTCACATCTTACTTATTAAAAATGATTTTTAAAATTTTAAAGAGGTTGTTTACATGTTTGCATATTGTTGCTGCTTCCATGGGCATTGATTGTTAATCCACACTAAATGAAACTCTTAATAACCTCAACATTGTCTTCATTTAAAAAAAACTTTTTTTCTGTCTTCCAGCAGTTTTAGATTTACAGAATAATTGGGAAAGTTGTAGATGGTATACACAGAGCATAAACTTTGTAAATAATAAGAAGCACTTTTGTTATACTAAGGGAATCTTTTCATCTATTTATTCTCCAAATTAACTTTGAGTCCTTCTCCTTTGTTTCATAGAACTATATGGAGAAGTGTTTTGTATGTTCTGAAGCCACATCATTAAGATCAGCTGGATCATTAAAAATTAATTCAGTTCTTCATTATCTGTAGAATAAATGAAAACTTTATTTTCTGTCACAAAAGTGTTTCTTTTTATTTGTGAGAGTAAAAGAGCTGATCAGTTTAACAAAAGTATCAAGGAACATATAGTTAAATACATATAAAGATATAAAGACATTAAGATATAAGATCAATATATTTAGTTATTCTGGTCTCAATTCTTCAGACAATCTTAAAAGTCATAATAAAGATAACTGTTGGGGTACAAGGGGGTCCCCAACACTCAAATGGCTCCCAGGAGCAACTTTGAGATTGTAGAAAATAGTAAAGACAGACAGACAGTGGGGTAGAGGGCTGTTCATCCTATGTCAGGGCTGAGAAAGTGAATGTATTTTTTGACGGGTATATATAATGGGGCTTACAGACATTTCATAAGGCATGCACGTTATGCAGTTAACATGTTACATAGTTAACGGGTAATATAATAAGTGGGTAGTCAAAAAACCAGACCTTTAAGACCCCTGAGCCCTCCCCAGGGAATTGCTACATTTTAAGGTGGTTTGGCTATAGAACCGGATCGCTCTTATCTACAGATAAACTCCAGGCATGTGCAATGGCCAGAGGCAAGTATGAGACCTCTTTTATATTCGCTTCTTTGTGACAGTTCCTTAATGGGGGTTATTGGAGGGACTGGGTCCACTCAAGAGAATGTATATTAAGACATTTATATCTCAAAGCCGTGAAGGTCGGCCCCCACGGGAGTTGGCTTTCCTGACCCATGATTATGAGCTTAGAGATTTGGCTGCATTAAATTCTCCTCCAGTCCCTCAGTTTACCACAGATAACTTTTTCTCTCCATAACATGTATGTAAGTATATGAAAATTGATAGTATAAAGCAAAATCTCTATTATAAATGCAATGATTAAGAAATCACAGATTCAAACAAAACAAAATCAACTGCCATGAGTGGACTCTGACTTACAGTCTCTAATGTTGTTCATCTTTCCTGGACTAGAACGCTTCATCCTTCTCCCAGAGGGTTTGAACTGCTGATCTTGTGGTCAGCCCAGTACAGAACCCACGAGGGAGTTCCAAGGTTCCTTAGGAATCACAATCAAGTAAAATATTCTGATAAAGCTTGTCCCTTTTAAACATTTCTACCTCTATATTGATAAATGTTGACAGTCATTAGTTCACAACATTTATTCATTTAGCTTCTAGGGAACTTAATAAAACTATAAATTCAAACAATGCATAGTAATTCAACAGATATTATCCAAATTATTTTTTAAAGATAAAAGCAGATTCAAAAACAAAAATCAAGTAATGTGAAAATGAAAAATATTGTTTACTATATTAAATTAGTAAAAATAGTTACACCTCAATATATCAACTCCTGTTTTGAGTATATAAACTTTTGAATTTTTATTCTTATATGAATTTAGTCTTGTTTTTCATTAATATTCTATTAATTATAATTATGTTACAAATGCAGATAATGAAAGTTATAGTTCTGAATTTTCAAGCTAGTGAAACTAATGATTCATATGAGAAATAATACTTTGATTTCATTTTAATATTCACTGTCAAATAGTTTTTATATAGGCACAGCAGTAGGAAACATTAAATGTTTTAAAAAACACCGAGAAACCAAAGTCTCTAGAAAATTAGCAAACTAACTTTAACTACAAGCTAAATTTGTTTTAAAATAATCAAACTTTGCCCTACAATCATTATTACTTTAAATCTCTCTTAATTGTGAAGCATTGGAAATCAGTTGCTGATTAGTGTCTTCCTCTAATCCTCTTCCTTTTAACCATAAATAATAGTTCTAAATCAATTCTTTACATCATTTAATCCTTCAGACTTAATTAATTTCTGAAACACTATTATCAGACTTGTATTGTGTTATAAAAGGGCTCTCCCATGGGTTACATCGCTGCTGGCTATTTTTCTGAGAGTTATTTTTATGGCTATGGAGCTGCCTTGCACTGTCAAAGATTGGATATAACTTATTAAAAAGAAGCTTGACAAGTGTGATTTCCCTTCCCCACTAATGCAACAAAGAATGGACAGCACCTCACTGGGCCGCAGCAGCATTTTGCATGAGGGCACCGGAAGTTGGATATCAAAGAGCCAGAAATGCCAAATGTGAGTCCAAAATTGTTTCCTCCTGAGCTAAGTAAAGGCACACAGAATTAAAATTCATTGCTCTAATTATATTGTTTACACTAGAGATTTTAAAATATTTTGTTCGATCCACGTTGGCATCAAGGACATCTCATGCTCTTCCCTTTCTTCCAAAGCTATTTTATTCCTATTGAAATAGGATTATAAAATTACTTTGGCAGGAATAAAATGTCTAATTCTGTGTTGTTCACAGCCATGTTGAAGCAAATTCGTATTTTATATGACATTTTGAAAACCTGTTTTAAATATATTCACATTTACATGTTCTTTTATTTAAATACTCCTTTCATTTACCCTTTGCATTATGTCCCCTAAACTTAGCTCTGGTTATGCTTTAATAGTTTATAAATTTATATATTCATCATAAAAATGTACTGAAATGTACTCAAATACTTTGCCATGGAAGAAAGTTAGAAAGATAAAATTGGACAGAAATGTAAATAAGAAAACGAAGATGTGTGCATTAGACTGAGACTGTTTAAATTCTCAGAAATGATTAACATAGCACACAGTAATGTTTGAAGTAGAAATAGGAGAATGAATTCACCATATCTGCATTGGTATAGTCCCTAATCTTAGTTTACCCTGATTATAAATATTTAGCTTCCTTTTTAAAGTGGATTTAGTGAGGTAATATTTTTATTTAATTTAAAAAGAAATCTTCATTGTTTTTGAAGAAATGAAGGAGCCATGGGGGATATTCATAAGTAATTGAATTTTTTAAAAAAGGATATGCTCCAATTTCAATGGTACTAACAAAATACTAATAAAAATTTCCTAAAGATGTCATGAAAATTAGGAATTTAGAATGGTGTAGTTTAGTAACTGTGTAGCTCAATTTCCTTAAACTACACCCAGAGAGATTTGAGCCAAGGTAGAATATTTCATATTTGCAAGGTCAGTTGTTCAAAGCCACCAGCTGCTATGTGGCACAAAGATGAGGCTTTCTATTCCCATCAAGTATTACAATGTCAGAAACCACAGGGGCAGTTCGACTCTGACCTATAGTGTCGCAATGAGTCAGAATAGAATGGGTCTGCTTTTAACTTATTGCCAGTTAATGTTAACTCAGAGCAAATCTACAGAGTAAAAGTACCCCCAAATAATTTCTAAGGTATTCTCTCTGCTTTCTATCACATTATATCAATAATTGTAAGTAGAAGAAATGAAGATAATCCTAGTACAACCAGATCCTAAATACAATTCTTAAAACACTCAAATGCAATCCTTTTTATTTAACCTAGCCCATCCATATGCAATATGACCATAGGCCCAAGCAAGATCAAGCCAGGGCCATGGCATCAAGGGACCACGTGATTGTCAAGTTGAACTCCACCCCTAGCCAGCCAAGTCTAGTTTTCACAGTCTCTGACGACCACAACAACTCAGTGTAAAGGAAAAATCATGATTCAAATGAAGTAACGCCAGATTTCTGGGCGCAAAATACATCCCTACAAACCAACCTCTTTACTCTATCAAGAATGCCTGTTCTTGTGTTCCCAAGGACTCGGCTCATTTTGCAGTAACAGATGGAATTTAACCCAGAAGTTTATTTTTCCCAAGCCTGGCATAACTTAGATGTTGGGTATTTCATGTGACTTGTTGTTCTATACCACTATATAACCTTCATAGAACAAAGTATACTTTCTTTCTTTTATCATAAAATTGAAAGTGGCAAAAAGGAAAACAAAAAAAAACCTTTTTAACATCCATAGTAGTTTTTTAAAACACCGACTGACCATTTGTATTGAGTGCAATATCATAATGTTATATGATGAAGTAAATAAATTCTCACATGACAGTGCTTATAAATACAAGGTGTCCAATCATAATAAAGACCCATATTTCCACTCTCAATTTGCTGGCTAGACTTCCTCACATGCCCCACCGGGATTTGCAGGCATAAGGAATGGGAATGGAGGAAAATCATCAGAAAAATTTTGTAAAAAGGACATTGTAAAAATTGTTATTTTTAATGTTATAATTTTTATTTATTATACCAAGGGAAATATGAACTTTCCTGGCATTGTAGTATAGGTATCATGGGAATCAATTCTAAATTTATTTTCAGGAATCTTGATATATAGAAGGAAGATATTATTTATTAGTACCAATTAGTCTGTTTTATTTTCATTACCATCAATGACAACTTCCCTACTCTCCAATCATATTCATTATAGATTTAACTATTGCAGGTATCATTGCTGCGGTGAAATGTACTTACTTGGTCTTGCTCTTCTAGCTCTGTCTTTGTAATATGCATCAAGTGATTGCATCTCTCAAAACCCATTCCCATCCAGTGGATACTGACTCACAGTGGCCCCATAGAACAGTGTAGAAATTCCCTGTGGGTTTCTGAGACGATAATTATTCACAGAATAGCAAGTCTAGTCTTTCTCCAAAATGCCTGGCTAGAACCTTGTGGTTATAGTGAAACATTAATAGCATCTTACCATACCACTGGGAATTTCAGTGAGACATCTCAGACGCAAGAAGAGAGAGAATAGACAATAAAGTGAGAAAAGCCACCCGCAAAGTGCATGTGAGGTCCCATCTGAAGTGACCGGGGTCTGACATTCTGTAACCTCTTAACTTCCTGGGCAAACAAACAAACCATCATCATGGTTATTGTCAGTGTGTTCTCTGTGGACATTGCAACAAATTATGGAACTCTGCTTTAGTAGACTGAGTTTTTTTTTAGAAAAACATAAACAGTGACACTCATTTGATACTCACAAGTCTAAGGGGAAAACATTGTTTCAAGAAACAAATCTATCCCGAAGAAATAGCCCAGTCTAGTGCAACTCAAGTCCATGGGTGAGATTCCAGCTAAAGATCCCTCCATACTTGCCCAGCTGCCAGTTTAGGAAGCAGGAAGCTGGGAGCTCCCAGGCTGACAGGGGAAGAGTAGAATGCATGTAAGTTCAGTAGGAATTTCACAGGAAGCTGACAGCATCCAGGGTAGACAAGCCACACGGACTGCCAGCCTCAGGAGCCAGATGCAAGAACCAATAAAGCAAGAAAGAGTAGAGGGATGAGAGAGAGAGAGCAACCTGTTCTTCACTGGTCCCTTAGAAATAGGCCACCCTCCACTCCTCTGCAACAAAATGCAATTAGGGTGCGACCTGATTGACAGATGTTAGACTCCACCCATATCTTTTACAGCTATGGCAAGTTGCTACAAGACCTAACCGTCATGGCAGGAGAGAAGCAGAGTGCTCTGTGAGGGGTGGTTGGTGTCAACACAGGGTAAAGAGGAACGGAGAGTGGGAGTATCACTTACCTCTGTCTTGTGCCAACAGGCCTGCTGCTGGTGGAGAGTTGTATCCTCTCTCTCGGTCGTGCTGCTCTAGGACGCCAGGCTTGGGCCTCATGCCATTTCCTCCATAGTGTTCGTAAATTCTTGGCTTTGAAAAGCCACAGATATTCTAGAATATTTTTTGTTCACAACAGAATATCATATGATACTAAATTTCCATCCAAGGTTATTAATTATAACAGTTCTGTTTGCGTTTCTCTTTACTCCATGCAATGAAGTCTAGTGCCCTTACTTTCTAGAGGTTCTGCTGTCTTCTTTGTCACCGAGTAAGAAACACGACCCCAAAACAATGGCTATCCTAATCCTCTTTAAGTCACTCCGCAGAGCGTGCTGGAGATGGTCCCGCTGTAGGGTTAGTAGACTGAGTTTTCTATCCATCGAATCCTATCCTTGTTTCGTTGGGGAAAACACTCCTACGTGCAGTTTAAGAGTCTTCTGTGATTTGGAGATGGTGCATACGACTGTAATAATAATTAAGTGTTGTGTAAAGATGTTATTCCAAAACGCAGTGCCTTAAAACCAGGCCCATTATGCTTTATTTCTGAGAGTTGGGTGCATGCTTGGACCCTTTGCTTCTGGAGGCGCCTATAAGGCTGTCCATAGCCAAGGTGTTGGTCAGGCTTTACTCATCTGGGGACTTCAATGGAAAAACAATGTTTCCAACATCATACACATAGTTGTTGGCATAATTCTGTTCATGGCCTATGGAACAGATAGCTTACTTCAAATATGACTGGTCTATCTCAGATTCCCTCAGATTCATGTCACCACGGTCTTTCGAACCTTGATGCTCACTTCAACCAAGTGTCTGATGCAGGAAAGAAATGGAGAGATTATAAACTCGATGGTAGCCAACATTTTTTATATCTTAATCACATATGTGATATCTCATCACATATTCTGTTGATCTTTTCATCCGAATCAACTAAGTCCAGCTCATACCCAAGCGAGTTGTTTATATGAGGCAGAGATCATTGTAGGCCATTGCAGAAGCTTGCCCATCACAATTATGATGCTTGGATTATTTGACCTGAGGAAATAGAGCCCCAGTGCATTGAAACCATCTCTTGCAGTTATGTTCATTATAAAATCTTCTAATGTCTTAATGACATTTCCTTAATAATTATAGTAGATGCATATAGTTACATTGTTCCACAAAGATGTGTATATAAAAAAAGAAATTTGCACGATCACATTCAAGATGACTTTATGAATTCATACTGTCTCTCTTCATAACAAAAAGAAATAAAATACAACATGATAAATAAAGTAAATAGTATCCACATATTTTCAATGAAGGCCAAGGCTTGTTTATGGTCTTAATCCGAGTGTTTTACAGAAGTATATAGACAGTCACATTCAAACAGCCAATTTAAAAAAATGCTAAAACAATTTTCACTATCATTTTTTGATTATGGCTAGATTAATCATAACTAGCAAAGGCACTAATCAAGCCATGTAAAATAAAGTATATACTGCAGAGATTTACAAATGAGTCAGCTTAGCTTTTTGGATTTCAGATCCTCTTTAATAAATATATAGCCCAGCAGATTTAAGTAAAAGGAGAACAGGACAATGCCAGTTTTCGTTCTCCTAGAAAGAGTAGTGGTCCAGTGGATAGTGAATAGTGGATAATGGGAGTTAAGATTTAGTCATTTCAATAATGTAGACAAATTCAAGTGCCAAGTGTTTAATTTTGGTAATTTAAACAAAGAACCACATTATAGAGGCATGTGGAATAACTCCATAGAATTTGTTATAATAAAATATAATATATAGCCCTTAATTATTTTCCTATAGCTTTATCCATGCTTAGCCCTATCTACATGAAAAATATAAAAACCACCTTCCAAAAACGTTGGGAATAGCTAATTTGGAAAATTAGTAGTCAGCATATGCATATTATTTGAAGTATACTCTCTTTCCGCAAACTTACTCGTTTCATTCAAGGATTCAAGAAACACTTTTTAGATGATACACATTAATAGTTTCTAATACAGTTTTATGAACCACTCCTTTACTTCAAACAACCATATTAAAATTTTCAGTATGGTTTGTTTGGTTTTTTAAATATCATTTACTTAAATGTGCATATGCATTATTCAACAAATTATTTTCATATGAGAGATGTTACTATTTATTATTCTAGTTAATCTTGAACATTTAAACCGCTCCTACTCTATAGATTTCCATCTGGTCTGGACTCATTTCTACTTTTTTCATAAAAAGTGAAATTTCTCAATGTCAATTTATACATACTGTTCCACAAGTTAGAAATATACTTAGGAAATAGGGTAAGGAAAAACTGGGTCAACTGCAAAGATTCTCTTGATTAAAAAAAAATTGCGGCTTCGAAATATCAGCCTGCTTCTCTAGGACTTGATGAAAAGAGAGTCTTTTGAAATGCATTAGGGAAGGATGGTCATATTTACTATGATTCCCTAAGATAATCTTCAGCCCTGACACTCCCGAAAGCACGTTGCTAAAGGCAGTTCTCTGCAGAGACTGTCAGAGACCATTTCCCTGGGTACAAGCTAACACTGCTACAGATAAACAACAACAACCTCAAACCAGCTCACTGCTGTTGAGTCCATTCCAACTCATGGAGACCCTACAGGACCGGACAAAACTGCCCCGGCGGGTTTCTGAGCCTCCCTTTGCGGGTGTAGAAAGCTCTACCTTTCACCCTCTGAGCTACCGGTGGTCTCCAGCAGCTGACCCTGTGGTGAGCAGCCCCAGGGGTACACCCTACACCTCCCCGCTCGTGTGGACCATAGAGAGGGGACAAGGATTGAATTGTTCCTCATCCTCCAAATTATGTGTCTCAAGGCCCACTTGCCTAGGCCTTAATTGTCAGTGGTTTGGCCGTTATGTGATGATGTAGTCATTGCTCGTGATGTGATCTAGTGTGAACAGCCAATCAGTTTTACGGGACAGGTGGGATGTGACATCCTTACTTATGTCATAGCCCTGTCCCCTGACAGTGGAGCTCTCCTGAGTGGGTGCCTTTGCACCGATTTTTACCTTCCATGAGCTAAAAGCAGAGAGAGTCCAGATCGAAGCGTTCCATTTGGGTCCAGGGTCCCAAACCTTGTGAAACTTCTTAGACTGAGGGGAAGATTTATGCCAAGAAGCATGGACTTCTTCAAAGACAGCTAATCCAAAGGTGTTGAAAGGTGCCAAGACAGAGCGACTTCCTAGAGATGGCAACCAGAATTTGAATTTCTAGACTCCTAAACTGTGGGAGAAGAAATTAAGGTTTGTTGAAGCCACCCTTTTATGGGATTTCTGTTAAAGAAGCCCGAGATAACTAAAATAGCAAAAATCTCGGGACAATGGAGCAAACAGAAGGAAGCTCATCTGAACACACGCAAACTCATTATTGTTTCATCTTCCAGATTCAAAGGAAATATGTGTTAATTAATTTGGGAAGCTGCCATTCAATTCTCTGAAATATGAATGAACTAGTTGAAATATCTAGGGGATAATAATTTAATTGATGGGTTTTTTTCAGTGTAAAAATAATAATTTAGTAGTAGAGTAATTGACTGTAACAACATATGTTCTATATTAAGAAATTAGAGAAGGAAGTTTCATGTTTAAAATCCAGAGAGATTTTAACAGAATGTATTTCTGTTTAATAGAATATATTACTTCTGTTTAAGAAAATATACGTCTTTAACCTTCTCTCTGGTTAGGTGTAGGAGTTCTGGTAGCAGTTGGCTGCCATCCACTGGGCTGTGGCTGGCAGGTCAGCAGTTTAAAACCATCAGCCCATTCTGCGTGAGTAAAGCAGGGGCAATTCCACCTGCCCTGAGGGTCTCTATGTGTCGGCCTTTACTTGATGGAAGTGAGGTGGTCTTTTTGTTGTTGTGATTGTTTTGGTGAGCCAGAAAAAACAGGCTGACAGCAGGTTTTGATGAGCAGATCTATGTATTTTGAAAAGCAATAAATTGCTTTCTGAACCATTTTGAAAAATTGTTAAAGTAGGATAAAAAGAAGAATTTTCAAAAATAGATTTTGGTTATTACTTTAAGAATATAATCATGTTGGTAGCACATGATCTATGGGTGGACTACATATAAATCGGCTACTATAAATATTGTTGTTTTAAGATGTGCTTTATACAATTGATGTATGTATATGTATGAACTGTGATAAGAATTGTATGAGCCCCTAATAAATTGTTAAAATTAAAAAAAAACAAAAAAAAGAAAATGGAAGTAAAAGATAATGAAAACTTTCCATGAACTTTTGAAGTGTCCACACACACACACACACACACACACACGAGTCAGTACCTTCCCCATCAGACACACACACACAAACACGAGTCAGCACCTTCCCCATCAGAGACACACACACACACACACGAGTCAGCACCTTCCCCATCACAAACACACACACACACACACACACACACATAAACAAATGTATGACAACAAACCCATGAATATGTCATTAATCTGTTCTTCCTTTCTTCCTCTCATTCTCTCATTTTCTTTTGTGGCACATGAACCTAACACAAGTAATGTTCACACCCTTACCCCCAAATGAGCATTTAGAGCATTTTTTAAATGTTTATAAATGGATTAAAATTGATATAGCAGGTATAAATGATTATAGTTGATTGTTCATAAAAAATTTAAAGATGAGTATTAGATTGTGGGCTTCACTTAGCTATTAAAAAATTGCTGTATGAATTGTATCTACCTCTTCTCATCGGAGGGGTAGCTAAAAGGAAAGTGTCTCTCTTTTGTAACACTTTTTTATTGTAATGACTGTAAATTTGACTCGATTCTCATTTTTAGTTAATATTCATCTTTCACAGTTTAAGTTTAGAAAAATATAAAGACACTAAAAGTAAAAGAAGCATCATATCATATTTAATTGGACAGAAAATAAATAACATCCAACATGACATCGGCATGGCCCCTGGTGGCTTGTGGGTTACGCATTGGGCTGCTAACGACAGAGCAGCAGTTTAAAATCACCGGCCTCTGAGAGAGAGAAGCAGCCTTCTGTGCCCGTAAAGATTTACAGTCTCAAAAAGCCACAGGGTCATTTTTGCTTTGTCTTTCTTACAAGGTCACTATGACTCACAATCCACTCAACGGCAGTGAGAAAAAGATACCTAATATAAAACACTATCATAAAAATAAACTTGTTCCCACTTTATTAAAATAGTTTAGAATTTGTCTAACAGTTAATTATATTAATTGGTATATATTTAAATGATCATTGTTTTGCCATTGATTTACAATGCTTTGAAATTCAGTACTGATTTCTCACTATAAAACAACCAAAATATATATGTATATGATTACAGGGATAATTAATGCATTATGTTTCTAGATTTAATAAAGTTTTTAATTAAATAACAAATCTTTATCATAAGACTTGTCTTCAGTCGTATCCCATTGCCTTATTACCCTATGTCTCCCATCCCATTCCAGGCTACCTTTTCTACAGTTTATTTTCAACACTTTTATTTATCATTGTCCCAATGGGAAACAGTATACTTTATTTAGAGTTGGAACAATCCAGAGAAGCTTTAATAATGAAAATACAAAGATTTGAACATGGGGTAAGGCTATCACAGGTTGATACCATATACAAGACTGAAGAAATCAAAGGAATCAGATAAGATTAGCAGAAACATACTAGGCATACCCCACTAAAAGTGACATAGTCCAACACGGGAACCCATAATGGCACATCAAGAGATTCCATATCTTGGTCTTACTCTTCTGCTTCTCAGGTTCACCTTGGTGTCCTCCCTTAGCTGAACATGAGAAGAAGCCATACAAAGGACTAATGTCATTTATAGTGCACACAAATCAGTTAGTAAAGAAGAAAGTATGGCAGAGAAGGGTGTAAAATGAACCGAAGAGGGTAAGTAGACAATATCAGGCAAAAATATCTATTCAATTTACAGAAATAATTAGAAAATTTGCTAACTGATATTTCACTAGATATTTGAGGTTTGGAATTTCTATGTCTACAAATGCTCTCTATTTCTTCAGTGATTACTTTTATTTAAGTTCAGGGAAGTTACAATTCTTTCCTACTTTTTATTTTATAGTTTTCTTTTAAAAATTTTATTTCTTATTAGCCTCATGTCTAGTGAGGTATAAATGACTCATTGATCATTTCTGATCAGGCTGTCTTGTGCCAGTGCACAACACCCCCAGAATGCTAAGGTAAGTGCACATTTGGAAAGATCCATTGGCGGTTTGCTTTCCCATGTGGTTGCTGTGAAGTGCATTTGCATTTATTCTGACCTATAGTGACCCCATGTACAAAAGAATGAGACACTGACTGGTCCTTCGCCAGCTTCACAATTGTTATGTTTGCTGTTATTGGAACGACTGTGTCACTCCATCAGATTAAGGGCCTTCCTCTTTTTCAAGCACTCTCTGCTTTACCAGGCAGGATGGCCTTTTCCAGGGACTGGTCTCTCCTGATACATATCCCAATATGTGAGATGAAGCCTCTCCTTCCTCGCTTCTAAGGAGCATTCTGGCTGCATTTCTTGCAAAGCAAATGTGTTTGTGCTCTGGCAGTCCACGGTACTTCCAATATCCTCCAGCGACACCATACATGAACCAACTCTTCCGTGCTCTTCTTTATTCGTCCTCCAGTGTGCGTACGCTTACAAAGGGATTGAACCGAGATCAATCTGACATCAGCAACAATGCCCCTTATGTCAAGTCCTCTTCTGAATCCAACTTCAATTTCGAGCAGCTCTTGGACCATGTCCATTTAAAAATGTTCTTCAGCAAAATTTTACTTGTGTGTGGTATTAAGGATCTTGTCAATAATTGTCCCATTCGGTTGGGTCATCTTACTTTGAAATGGACACAGATATGGAGCTCTTCCAATCGGTTGTTCAGGTAACTGTCTTCCAAATTCCCTGAATGCGTCCAGTGCTTCGTTGGCTTATTGAAACCTTTCCATTGTTGCTATGCTACTATTCGGAGCATTGTTTTCCCACCATGCCTTCACTGCACCTGTTACTTCAGGAACATTGGCTCGTGAGCATAAGCTACTTCTTGAAAATGTTTAATATCCTGCATTTGTTTTTGGCATAACGAATCTATGTATCCATTCCATCTTATTATGACGCTTCTCGAATCAACCTTTTGCCCTGCAATGCTTCACTAAGGCAGTCTGAATATACTGCGAATGTTCTTTTCTTTCAGGTTTCTAACTGCAAGTCTTTGCACATTTTATTATAAAACTCTCCTTTGTCTTCTCAATCGCTCTTTGAAATTTTCTGTTCAGACCTTTTACTTCATTTATTTGCTTTTGCTACTACTCTTAAGAGCAAGTTTCAGAGTCTTTTCTGACATCCACTTTGGTTTTTTTCTTTCTTCTTTGTCTTTTTAACAATCTTCTGCTTTCTTCATGTATAATATTCTTGATGGTATGCCACAACTCACCAGTTCATGAGTTTTGAGATATTCTTTAAATTCGGGAATGTATATTTGAAGTTGTATTTTGACTCTTTCAGACTTTTCTTAATTGTTTTCAGCTCCAACTGACACTTGCATATGAGCAATTTATTGTCCATTTAACAGTCTTCGCTGTTTTAGCTGATAATATTGAACTTCCCCATCGTCTCTTCCCACAGATGTAATCACTTCCTGTGTGTTCCATCTGATGAAGTCCACATGTATAATCACTGTTGTCTTGAAAAAAAATCATGTATGCACTGAAGAAGTTGTTGGTCTTGCAAAAATCTATCATGCTGTCTTCAATTTCGTTTCTACCACTAAGCCCTATTTTCCAACTACTGATCCTCTCTATTTGTTGCCAACTTCCAAATTTCAATCACTAACAGTTATCAATGCATCTGAATTGCATGTGTGATCAATATCAGAATGAAAACATTTATGGAAATCTTCATTTTCTCAATGACTAGCCTTAGTGAGTTGTCTATAGATTTGAGTTGTATTTACTGGGATTCCTTTCAGGTGTATTGATATTATCCTATCACATACAGCAGTGTACTTCAAAATAGACCTTGACATTTTTTATTTGTTCTCCTTAAGTTATGCCTTCTCAGCAAATCAGCATCCTAGAATTTTTGCTCCCTCGATCATATGGTCAACTCTACTTTAAGGAGGCAGCTCTTCCCCATTTATATTCCGAGTGACTTCCAACCTGATAGGCTCCTCTTCCAACACTGTATCTGTCAATATTCCACTGCGAAGATTTTCAGTGTTCACTCCTTAAGAAGTCAACATTCTATTCCTTCTTAATAGCCATTTCTCAGTGTGTAAACTCCATTGAGAACTGCTCCCCAAGGGTGACCCTGCCAGTAGTTGAAATCCTGGTGGTTTAACTTTCAGCAGCACACAAACCACCACAAAATGACAGCTGGGTTGTGCCCTTTCCCATATCACCTAATAAATTCTGGCTGATCTGATCGTCTGTTGCTTATCGCAGCCTGTGTCTCCAAGGAAGCTCATATTAGCTTCCCCTGGGGGGTTGCAACTGAGATCTCCGATGCTTTTTTGACAGTATTCTGAATCTCGATGTTACCAAGGTCTATTCCAAATAAAGGTAGGCCAGCAGGCAGGAGCGAACTGTCCTTTAGAGCTGCCCATTTATTAGAACATTGACAGCCATCTCCAACGAAAATGCCACACTCCCTGAGAGTTTTACCGAAACTCACTTAGTTTTATTGAAAACATTTTTCTCAAAATGTTGAATCTTTAAGTGGCTGTTGTTGACAACTTTGCCAGTATTACCACTATCTTGTGGGATAAGGTAAAGCAAGATCCTAACTCCAATATTCTGGAATTATTACCTCTCTTCCACCAGTTACAACTTTTTAAAAATAGAAACCGTTCTGGCTCCTTAATGCATAGGTTAAGTGAATGATGATTCTTGGCTCTTTGCACTGAAAGAAAGGATGCTTTCTTATATTCATGGCCACATAGCATCTAATTAATCACAATCTGTTATCATTCTTACTGCTAAGTGTCTATTTTTGGGACTACCTTACTTTGTGACGAATGTCTTATTTCAGCAAAGTATCATCGCTCATCTGGATTGCATCCCTTACCTTCACATTGGATGCTTTTAAAACACAGTTTCACATTGCTAGCATCATAGAATTTGACTAAAATATAAAACTGATCTTGACAGACATCTACTTAAACAGTTGCTAAAATGCTACAATACCCTGAAATTCACCTGCACCATCTTATTTCTTATGTAGAGCCATCCTATCTTTTTAACTTGGCCATGTTTTCCTCTTCTACTTTATCGGCAGCATTATTGAACTATCTCCAGTTCCTCAGTATACACCATAATGTTCTCTATCTCTGAAACTTGATGTACTTAGAACCCTGAATATTGGATACCTTTCCATAAAATGTGTCCGGTTCCCTTTTCATTCCTCCTTTAGAAGTCCACTACTACACATTCTCAAAACACTCATGCTGAGCTTAGTTATCCCTTTGCTGTCTTTGAAAGTTTCTTGGGTCTACCTCTAATATTTTAATCATGATTTTGAAACAAATTTGTCAAAATTATCAATTTCTGAAACTACCTCATCTACTTAAATTTTGCTTGTTAATGATACCATATATTTCTAAATCCCAGTACACTATCTAGCAAAGAAAATGGGTTTATTCATATTTGGAAATAAATCCTAACTAATTCTGATGCAAATGAATATGTTATTTTACTCTAAATAAATGTATTGATATCAGAGTAGTAAAAAGTATTACTACTAAAGTTCCAAACAAAACAAGTTTAAATATATTTTTTAATCATTTTATCGTGGGCTCTTACAGCTCTTATCACAATCCATACAAAAATCCATTTTGCCAAGCACATTTGTACATATGTTGCCATCATATTTTTGAAAATATTTTTTATACTTGGGACCTTGGTATCAGCTGATTTCACCCCTCCCTACCCTCCCTCTATCATGAACCCTTGATAATTTATAATTTTTTATTTTATTCATCTCTCATACTGACAGCTGTCTCCCTTCACCCATTTGTCTTTTGTTCATCTCCCTGGAAGGGGGTTGTATGTCGATCATTGGGATCACTTCCCACTTTCTCCCCCCACTCTCCCCTTACCCTCCTGGAGTTTATCTGACTTGGATTCCCTGTGTTAAGCTCTTCTTATCTTTACCAGTGTACTTGCTCTGGTTAGCCGAATTTGAAGGTAGATTTGGGCTCATGAGAGCGGGGTGGTGGGGGTGCATTAAAAAACTAGAAGAAAGTTGTATCTTTCGTCGGTGCTATACTACACCCTGACTGGCTCGTCTCTTCCTTGTGACCCTAAGTTTAAATCTTTGTGTTAGATTGCATTCTCTAGAGAAGTAAGCCAGTGACACTTGTGTATATTTCATGTCATATATAGAAAGAGATTGATAATAAGAAATGGCTTATGCAGTTGTAGAAATAGGTAAATCCAATCTGGTTTAAGTCAGGCTCCTCCTGAGTTACAGAAACCGATGAACAAGAAGTAGGGTGACAAAGCTGAAACAGCAGGAGCACAGGCTGATTGATGGATGCAAAGGTCTGAAGTCAGCCAAACAAATCCACCATCCGTGGTCTGCTGAGATCTCCTGGAATCAGCAGGCAACACTTACGAACCAGACCTAGGACTCAGCTGTGGCAGAAGGCGAAGGGCCAAGATGATTTGATTCTGTTCATTCTTCCTCTCTTCTACAAACACTTATGACATGAATGAGGCACCAGCAGGTTGCAACCTAATTGATAGGTGAACTTTGCCTCCACCCTTATCCCAGAGTATCTACTTGACATGCTACCAAACTGTGTCAGTTACAAACTCTGGTGTCAACTTGTGAAGGGGGGAGGCTAGCCTATCAATCAGGTCACAGCTTATTGACCTCATTTGGAGGCACCACAGTGACAAGACACATGGAGCTATGCTAGAGCCCTGGAGCTGGAGGAGCCACGTGGAGACCCCCACCAGTGCTGAGATGCTTACACCGCCACTGGATCCACAAGACTTTCTACCCACTGACCTGTAATCTTCCTGCATTTGGCAACATTGTGTGTGTTTGATGAGTCTGAAATTGTTCTAGCTATGGATAACTGACCTTTGTCTCTCCCAACACTTTAGCAAATTCCTAGAGAAGTGAAACATCTTTTCAATTTTATAATCCAACAAAGATGGGGTATCTAGTAAGTAAACTCCAGTAAGCCCATGCCTAGCTTGTTTCTTGGGTAATCTTCCGCTGGGTAGATATGGAGTTCTGAACAAGTTCTGTCCAAGGGAACAATTGCAACTACAGAACAGCCTTCTACTGTCCTTACCTAAGAACCCCTTTATTCCAGTTTTAATTTATTCTCAATCGTTCTGAAATGCCACATGTCTTATCTGTGATGTGAAAAGTGGCTACATGAGGGTGCCCCCCACTTCCTAAACTATTTTAATGAACTCTTTGGGGCCTTTCAGTTTCTGAAAAAGAAAACAGAACTTTCTCTTAAGTTCCTTTCATCACTTCTATGTTCTGGGAACGTGTGGCTGTATGACTGAATATATCAATATCTAATTTTGATATTTTTACAGCTCCATGGCTGGATTTAGAAAATACCTGACACAGCACAACTAATATTGCCATCATTGACAATGTGACAGCAACTAACACACGTTATTCTTTAATTATCTACGCAAACTTTAGTTTCCCTGCTGAAAATGCCTACAAATCAATAGTCACTTCTACACTTCCGCAATGTCTCCTACTGCAGTCATTGTCACTGTCAGCAATACTGGGACAACTTTCCTTCATTTCCCACAGGGATTATTTCTCCCTCTCTATCATGTTCTGTAATAAGTCTTTCTCGGGCAGCCTATCTAAGCTAGACTCTGAAATCATGACTGAGCAATAGAGAGATCAACGTGATTCCCACAAAAAATATCAAATGCAGTTATTCCTGTATAGTTAAACTGTGATCTCTGTTGTTTTTGTAATTCAAATAAGTGTTTGTGTATATAGCATTTCACGTATTTTTAAGTCTATTAACTTATCAATTAATCTCATTGCCAATATGCAAGTTTCAGTAACATGTGCCCATAAACCAAATCAAAACAGAGCAAAAAGAAACCAAACCCACTGCCATGGAGTTTGCTCTTCACTTGATGCGGCCTTTTAGTCAGTTCGTGATGCCGTGTAAATCCTCCTCCCTGTTCCTGTGGTTACTATCGGTGTGGAAACAAGTACAAACTTACAGATGAAAATGTTGCCCTTACCAGACACACCACTACCTGCCTGTTCAAGTGGGCAGCGCCGGGGGCCAGGATGGGGGATATCGCCTGGTCTCCATCTGGCCCGCCTTAGAGCTGCAGAAGCGATCAACGTTTTTCCTTATCTTTTGACATCAGAAAGTGGAAACCCCCGCCATCGAAGAGGCCGTCATTTTGCCCGCCCTTTCCCGACGGACCATGCGCACAGATAGTGACAAACACCAGTAAGAGGCGAGTTGCAGCTCATGAAAGACTGCTGGCTCGGGACTTGGGCAACCAGATCAGTGAGAATTCAGGATGGAATCTTTGCCTGGCCCAGCAAGCTTACTTTCAGATCTTTTACATCCGGGTCGCAGCGCTGAGCAACTATGTTAGAATTCTCTCTCTTGCACCTGGTTTACCTCTGCTTGACCCTCAGATTTGGGGACTTAAGCTGACGACCTATTGCCTCGTCCGATTTACCGCTTTCTGCAGCATTTTGAGTCAATAGCACCGGTTTGGTGTGCATGAGCAGAGATCTTAACTTTGGATTTGGGACATGTTAATTTGCACACGCATGTGGGTCATTTCCTTAGCACTCCATGAGCTCTGGGAGACTTGGCAGTGGCTCAGAGAATGCTGGGATATAGGTAGTGAACTAAAGGGAGTAGTAACGGCTGATATCAGGGATATAGAGTCATAGAGCGCTATGGAAAAATTGGATATTTGGGAGGGCTCTCATCTCTACTTCACTGAGACCATCTTGTATTAATCTTTCTAAACTAAATTACTTTTGCAATAAGGTTTCTGGATCTATAAATATGTATGGAGGCAAAGAGGCTTATCTTTCTCCATCACAGCTGCTGGTGGATTTAAACTGCCAACTTTGAGGTTAGCACACCATTGCCTAACTCAGTGCCACGCTACGTTCCTTTGAAGGGTCTGTATGTGAAAGACCTGAAATGTATGCAAGCGAAAGAATTTTTGATATTTTCTTTACTTGGGGAATCACATGATGTTTAGGAACATGAGTTGATCTCTGAGAAAATCTTTGAATTATGCACATTTTTAAAATAGCATTTTTACTGCTTTGAAGACTTAGACTGTACCTGACTCAAACCATGGTGTCTTCAATTGTTTCCTATGTGTGTGGAAGCTGATCAGTGACTAAGGAAGACAGAAGAATTAATGCCTTTGAATTATATTGTCAGAAAAAAATATGAAATATCCACGAGGCAGAAGAAAGATGAAAAAAATATTCTGGACGAAACCAGAATACTCCTTAGAAGCAGAATTATTTAGACTTCATCTCAAGTATTTCAGCAATGTCATCAGGAGGATAGAATCCCTGTAGAGGGAAATCCTGCTTTGTAAAGAGTAATTGACAGAGAGGAAGATTCTGAACAAGGTGAACTGACACAGTGCTGCACCAATGGGCTAAAGCACAGCACTGAGTGTGAGCCGGCCCAGGACCAGGGTTTGCTTCTTCTTGCTGTGCACACGGTGACTCCGAGTCAAAATGGACTCGATCACACCTGCCAACAATGGCAGCAACGTTGATGGTGGACTTGATTGTTAGTCTAATGCATTGTGAGAGAACACTTTATTTGCTGTATGTAAAGATGGGTTATAAAATTGATTGTTCCGTTGGGCCCCTGTCATTGCTTCCAAGAAAGAAGGTTATACTTTCACTCTGAAAAATGGAATGATAATACACAATGAAACAATCCACAGCATTAGTTAAGATATGAGGCAAAATCTTAGTTTACTAAGAAAAACTTTATTGAGATTACTAGGATGATTATTGAAAATCTCCACCAAAGGTTAGTAGCATAGTCTATATTTTAACAAACTGAACAAAGAAAACTGAGGGTAAGGAATGCAGTGATTATTGATGATTCTGACAAATACTTGAAATAAGAAAGTGTTCAAATTGGCTATCTTCTTATGCAGATTACTTGATATTGACCTTGAAAACAGAATGTTTATTATGGCTGCAAGCACAGAAAATCTAGAGACAAAGAAATAATCTTCTGAAATTTACAAAAATAAATAAAAATGAACTTTACAGAAAAATGAAAAGATAATTAGGTTTGTTATGTCTTAGAACTTTTCATAAACCTACTTCTCAAATACGGAAGATTAGAAAACCAATAAAAAGATATGAAAATGTTACCTTTTAGATTACTTTTAAATTGTACATATTTTGCCAAATTTAACTCATTTTAAAAAGGTCATCATATATCTCCCTTCTTAAATAGATTGACATTATTTATTTGCCTTTGCATGTTATACCCAAAATTATAGAAACATCCCCAGCTATTAACTAGGCTATGGCAGCTGCTATCAGATAGAAAAAAGATATAGAATAATTATTTTATCTAAGAAAGATAGAGATAAGAGAAAGAAAAGAGACATTATCTTTCTAACTTATCTTGCATAAATACATAAACACTGGATTCATATTTATCTACATACTCAAGTAATTATTTTAGAGAAAGTTATCAGATGTGTATGCTTTCAGAAACCTGAAATAAATCTTTTTAAAATTAACTACTGGAATAGTAGAAATCAATAAGAGAAATGAATTGATTTTAAAAAAATCAAATGTGAAAGTGAGATACCAGCTCTGAGGCACATTAAATTCTCTGGAGCGGCCCATCAGGCAGCCATGACAAGTTTGAAGGTCAATGTTTCTGGCTACTTGGATAAATTTCAATTCAATTTGATCCCTGGTCAGTGATTTGAAACTGACCCTCACAGATGGGCAACCATGTGGTGCCCTGGTGTATATTAATCAGGAGAATGTCCCATTCCATAAAGAAATAGTGCAGCGGTGTAAAAAGAAACTGCATGAGACCAAAATTAAGCAAGCTTGAGAGACCTGCCGAACAATTTTGAGATGGGTAGCATATTGACTCTTCCCCGTGGTGCCCTCTTGCCCTCAGGGAATCTAGATCATATATAAGTCGTTTTTCATGAGTGAAAGGAGGCAACCCCTAAATAAATAAATAAAAAGAAAGGAAGCCCTCAGGGTATATGTATCCAGTTCAAAAGATTTGTAGACATTTTAGCTTATTATTCAAGACATCCTAACTCTTTAGTCTATTAACTATCTGGAGTGACCTATAGTTAGCTTCTAGTGATTCATTGATGTTTGTGATGGATCTTCCCTTTTATGCTGCAGACATGAAGAATTAGAAGTGTGAAATAACCAAAGCATAAATACATATGATTTTGAATATTCTATCTCATTTTTAATCCAAATCTAAATGATGTCTACATTATTTTTAATATCATATGCTGCTTGTATCATTTAATAAAATGTCTAAAAGTTGATATGGCTTTCCTAATTTTAATAAATATTCTTATCTAGGATAATTAAGTGATTGATAAAACAAAATAAAATGTAATAAAAAATATTTATTTTCTATTCTAATAAGTCATAATGCCTCATCTTTAAAATTAATTTGTAGGAAAAGAAAGAAGTGAAATAATTCCATGAACAGTAAATTATTTCTCCAATAAAATAAAAATAACTGTCCTGGCTTCATTTATAGTTAAGTGCCTTTGAGTATGTTTCAGCTCATAGTGATCATCGTATCACAGAGGAAACAGTATCAAGATGTGGATCATGCTCACAACCTTTACAGTCACAGTCCATTTGGGCAGGTTCTATGTCAATCCATCTGATGGAGGCTCCTCCTTTGTTTTAAATTCCGGACCTTACCAAGCATGATGTTCTTCAAGTCGTTCCTGATACCCTGCTCAAAGTACTTGAGAAGTGACACAATCTCTTTTCTAGGCGCACTCTGGCTGTACTTCTTGCAAGATATATTTGTCTATTCTCAGGGAATATTCAATTCATGTCACCAGATCTGTGGTGCAAATGCATCAGTTCTTCAGTCTCCATCCATTGCCTATCTTTCTTGTGCCTATGGTATGACCCATACCAAGGCATGGGTCAGGTGTGTCTCCCCCACAAACCTGCATTTTTGCTTGTAAGCATTTTAAAAATGTCTTTCATGGCAGCACAGTACTCATTGCAATATATCCTTTGAGATCTTGCATGCTCTTTCCATAAGCTTTTAGGGTCCAAGTAAGATGAAATCCTAAGCAACGTGTCCGTGTGTTATGAGGTTGTAGTTTGGTCCATCTGTGACAATGTACGTATTATTGATGTTGAGATTAATCCACACTGATCCTCAAGGAGTGTTTCAAGTTTTCGCTTTCATCAAGTAAGGTTGTGTCGTCTGCATATGCCAGGATGTTTGAGTCTTCTGCCAACCCTGAAGCCACATTCTTCTTCATATTGTCCACCTCCTCAGATTATGTGCTCAGCAAAGAGACTGAATAAGTGAGATAAAGGTACACAATCCCGGCACACATCTTTCCTGATTTTAAATGACTCAATACCTCTTTGGTCTATTTCAAAGACTGTTCCTCGTCCATGTACCAGTTCCGGATGACAGAAGAGTGGTAATATGACTAGACAGCCATTTAAAATGATAAAGTAAACTTAAAATTTTAAAAAATTAACATGGAATATCAATCCTCTGAACCTGACATTCCCTTTCAATTAGGAAATGAAATCATTCAGGAGGTTTTATTTTACTCGGTCCTTGTGAGGCACACACTTCCTTTAAAGGTCACAACAGACATTCGAAGTAGAAACTCCACTACGTGAAATGGGCCTCAACTCTTCTACAGCAACTCTGTACATTTAAGGTGAACTGTCCTGGAGTGGGAAGAGACAGACAACTGCTATCCCAAGATTATGGAACTGGCGGTCATTGGCCTTTGGTTCAGATCCCTTGCTCTGAGCATGCCCCCTTGGGTTTCTGAGAATGTAAGTCTTTGTGGGGATAGCCATTTTCTCTTTCTCCCACAGAATGACTGATGGCCTCACACTGATAACCTCATGGTTAGTCGTTCAATGCAGAGCTCCCCAACATCCACAGGGGTCCTTTTTTTAAATTTGTTAAAAATTTTATTGGGGGATCTTACAGCTCATCACAATCATAACAGATATCCATTGTGTCAAACACATCCCAACATGTTATCATTGTCTTTTAAAAAACATTTTCTTTCTACTTGAGCCTCTGGCATCAGCTCCTCATTTCTTTCTTTTTTAAGAATTATTTTATTGGGAGCTCATACAACTCATCACAATACATACATCCATCCATTGTGTCAAGCTCATTTGTACATTTGTTGCCATCATCATTCTCAAAACATTTGTTTTCTACTTGAGTCCTTGATATCAGCTCCTCATGTTTCCCCTCACTCCCCACCCCCTCCTCCCACATGACCCCTTGATAATTTATAAATTACTATTTTGTCATGTCTTATGCTGTCGGATGTCTCCCGTCACCCACTTTTCTGTTGTCTAAGGGTCCATTTTTATAATAAAAAGATACCTAAGTTTTCTACCTGTAAGTCTGGTGGCAAACATAGTGACCACACATGTTTAATTAAAGAAGTGAGAGAGGTCTAGAAGTTGAATGTTTAGAGTAGATTGCATTCTAGGCAGTTCCCAGATTATGAACAAGTTACATACCTAATTGTCTTTGATAATTTGTAGGAGAGTTGTAGCTGGTGCATAAAATCCTTATTAGCCATACTTGAGTGCCAGAGAGCAGCTGTGGTGGCATAGCAGCTAACTAACTGTATTGAGCTGCTAACCCCAAGTTTGGGGGTTCAAACCCACCAGCAGTTCCAAGGGAGAATCAGATGAGATTTTCTGCTCTGGTAAAGATTTAAAGCCTTGGAAACCCAGAGGAACAGTTCTGCTTTGTCCTATAATGTTTCTATGAGTTTTTATTTATTTTGGTTTGGTTTGGCTTAGTGCTAGAATATTCTAGGTATATAATTTTTATTTAGTCATATTTCAATTTCAAGCCTGTGTTCATAACTCAGTGACTGCCAGTATTGCATAAATTGACTTTTGTTGTGTTTGTTTATTTCCTTCCTCTTTCGACCAACATCTTCTTGATGAAGGAGGGAGAACCTCTTTTAAAACTTCGCAGCAAAGACACAACAGAGGGAAAAGGAACAGGTGAACTTTAGATGCATCGATGGCATTTTCTGTGTGCAATACACTGGAACACATCTGTGAGGAAGCGGTTTGTTTTTGAGAGCTTTTCATTTTGAAAAAGAAGGCAAATATTTCAAAAAGAATATAGATCTAATATAAGTAATATTGGCTAAATGCTGCAAAACAGGAATGAGTCCAGTGTTATGGGACAACATGTGTACCTTCCCTTTTCCTGGTAAATTCTTATCTGTAGCGAATGTGTTCCTTTCTTCCAACACAGCCCCTTGATGGCACAAATTATTGTTTAAGTTATTTATAACAATCTAATACTTGAGCAGAAATATTAAGTGGATGTTTAAAAAAAAAAAAAGATTATCGTCCTGGAGGCTTGGTGGGCCAGGATGTGCTCCATTCTCTCCTCCTCCCCCTTCATCAGCACCTGTGTGCTCCGGTCAGATATGTCCCTCTCCAGGAGCTGCAGATTCAACGTCATCCTTTGAAATAAATTGTTCTGGGGGGAGGGGCAGCTGTCCACTTAGTATTTGGGCTGGGGCCAGCCCTCCAATCCTCTCCACTGGTTCCCTACTCCATGCCGGTATGTTGCATTCACATCTTGGAGCAACGGATTGAAGTCTGGTTCCTCTTTCCCTGTGGAGATATAATCAATACCCTCCCCTTGGGTGGGTCAGTGCCCTGTGCCCCCGCTACCCTTTTCTTTATTAGAATTATTATTCCTTTCTCCACCTCCTTTTTAGTTGTCTACCATGTGTATCCTTGTATTTGATCTGGTCCCTGCCATAGTACCTGGTCCTCACCCTAGGAATGTTTGTGTATAGTAGCTTTATCCCTGTGCCCCTTTTGCATTTTTTTTAAAGCTTAACCCAGCAAACTCATGTTGTGCTTGTCCTTTTGTGCTTGACTTACTTCACTTAGCATGATTTCCTCCAGTTCTTTCCATGCAGCAATGTGCTTCATACGTTTATCACTGCTTTTTAGCGATGCATAGTATTCCATTGTATGTATATACCACAGGTTTTTAATCCAATCATCAGTTGATGGAAATTTGGGTGCTTCCAACTTCTTGCAATTGTGAACTGTGCCGCATGAACACTGGAATGCAGATGTCTGCCCTTGGTTTTTTTTCTTGCCTCTTCTGGGTATATGCCCAGTAGGGGGATTGCTGGGTCATCTGGTAACTCGATTTCCATCTGTTTTAGATATTGCCAGATTGATTTCCATAGTGGTTGTACACACTTACAAGTTCCCCAGCAGTGGATGAGAGAGAGTGGAGCACATCCTGGCCTACCAAGCCTTGAGGATGATGATCCCAATTAGAGAAGCCAGTCCACACAGAGGACCACATGGCCGGCCCCACGATGAGACATGATGCCCCTCACGGACCCATAGCACTACAGGGGACAACACTGGAGACACAGTGTGGGAATTTTTCCCGATCTAATTGTGCCACACCGTGGCAAAACACTAAGGGGTGCAAGAGAACAGCAAGGGAATGGAGCAATGAGGTCCCCAGAGGATGCTGAAGGTGGTCTTTGGGGCCAGGGCATGGTGCCCCAACAGACTGGACTGGAAAACACTCCTAAAGGCCAACAAACGATCCTTGAATTAACTACATGCTTTTCTTTCTCCTTGGGTTTTGTTTTGTTTTCTGTGTCATTGGTTTGTTTTTGTTGTTTTGTTGTATATTGGTTTTTCTCTGTCTTGTTTTTGTGCATGTTATTATCTCCGCAGGTCTGTCTAAATAAGATAGGCTGGATGAACATGCTGGAGGAGAAAACAACAACGGAACCGACAGTTCGGGGGGTGGGGGGGGCGGGGGAATGGGAGAGGGAGATGTGGGGGAAAGGAAGAGGTGTTAACAAACCCAGGGACAAGGGAAAAACAAGTGATCCAAATTGGTGGTGAGGAGGGTGTGGGAGGACTGGTAGGGCATGATCAAGGGTAATGTAACAAAGAGAAATTGCTGAAACCCTGGTGGGGACTGAGCATGATAATGGGACAGGAGTAAAGTCAAGGGAAATAGAGGAAAGAGCTGGTGGCAAAGGGCATTTATAGAGGTCTAGATAAAGACATGTAAATATGCAAATATATTTATATATTAGGATGGGGAAATAGATCTATGTGAATATATTTATAGGTTTAGAATTTACGTAGCAGAAGGACATTGGGTCTCCACTCAAGGACTCCCTCAATGCAAGAATACTTTCTTCTTTTAAATTGCCATTCTATGATGCTCACCTTCCTGGCACAACCACTGAAGACTAAGTGGGTGAATAAGCAAATGTGATGAAGAAAGCCGATGGTGGCCAGTTATCAAAAGATATAGTGTCTGTAGTCTTAAGAGCTTGAAGGTAAACAAGAGGCCATCTAGCTCAGAAGCAACAAAGCCCACATGGAAGAAGCACACCAGTCTGTGTGATCAAGTGGTGTTGAAGGGACCAGTTATCAGGCATCAAAGAACAAAAAATCATATCATTGGGTGCACAACTCCATGATATGATTGCTGAAGACAAATGGGTGCATAAGCAAATGTGGCGAAGAAAGCTGATGGTTCCCGGCAATCAAAAGATACATAGAGCGTCTGTGGTCTTAAAGGCTTGAAGGTAAACAAGCGGCCATCTAGCTCAGAAGCAACAATGCCCACATGGAAAAACACACCAGCCTGTGCGATCACGAGGTGCTGAAGGGATCGGTTATCAGGCATCATGAGAACAAAAAAATCTTATCATAGTGAATGAGGAGGGGGAGTGCGGAGGGGAGACCCAAAACCCATTTGTCGACCACTGGAGATCACCTTTCAGAGGGGTTTCAAGGAGGAGACCAGCCAGACAGGGTGCGATGTAACAACAATAAAAAATACAACTTTCTTCTAGTTCCTAAATGTTTCCTCCTCCCCCTTCCCCCCGCCACCCACAAGTCTGGCTAGACCAGAGGGTGTACTGTACAGATAGGAACTGGAAACACCGGGAATCTAGGGTGGATGATCCCTTCAGGACCAGTGGTGTGAGTGGCGATATTGGGAGCCTAGAGAAAGGGTAGGTTGGAAAGAGGGAACTGATTACAAGGATCTACATGTGACCTCCTCCCTGGGGAACGGACAACCAAAAAGTGGGTAAATGGACACGTTGGACAGAGCAAGATATGAGAAAACAATAATTTATGAATTATAAAGGGTTCATGAGGGAGAAGTTAGTGAGGAGGGAGGGGAAAAATGAGGACCTGATTCCAGGGGCTTAAGTTGAGAGCAAATGTTTTGAGAATGATGAGGGCAATGAATGTACAAATGTGCTTTACACATTGATGTATGTATGCATTGTGATAAGAGTTGTATGAGTCCCTAATAAAACTATTTTAAAGGAAAAAAAGATTATCTGGATATTAGAAATACATAGAGCCAATTCCATATAAAAGGATTTTAATAACTCTAGCTAAATTTTATTAAGACAAGTCAGCCAAAAACTAAAATGGATCAACTAAGAAGCTTTTAGAAAATATGTGGCCTGTGTGCTGGTGAATTGCAGTAAATTGTGTGAGGCTTTTCATGTACGCTTACAACGGCACGCTGTGATGTTTCCTGGCAGACGGTGAGGAGCTCAGAGGACAGCAGAAAATAATGTTTTCCATCAGATGAACCATTGGCTATACAGACAGCCAAATAACTTGTCTCCATCGAAGGCTAAGATTACAAGAAAATAAGTCATTCTCAACCCAGTATTGAAATTTTCTTACAAGAATAAACTTTCCTATGTAAAAATTGGAAAGCGAATGTATCAAAAGGAATTTGAAATTGTTGTTGTTGAATACGATGGAGTCAATGCCATCTCAGGGCAACCCTGTAGGACTGAGTAGATGTGCCACATACGGTGGTTGGCAAGACTCTAATCATTAATGAAACAAAATGTCCTATCTTTCTCCTATTAAGAGGTTGGTGGATTTGAAACTGTTACCTTTTGATTAGCCAAAAACTTAACCACTGGACCACCAGGACGTATAAAGTTCTAGGGAAAAACCACACAGGAGAGGGGGAAGGGAACAAACACGTCTGGGGGAACACAACGCATGTCTGTTGGTTGGAAAAGAGGAGGACCGACCTCCAGTTGAGGGAAGAATGACTGGCAATGCTTTGGGGGACCCATGTGGGGGGAGGGGAGAGTGTCTTTGGTGGTATTCACCGAAAAGGCCACATTGACCATGGCTTCTGAGCGCATCCTGGACACCCAGGCTGGGGGCCGTGGAATGCAGGGACACTGAATCCTGGAACTTCAAGGCACACAGCATGCTCCAGAGACTGCATCAGCGAGATCCCAAGTGGACACTTCACTCAGCAGGTATCCTCAAACTATGGTCTGTGGGCCACATGCGGCCCGCCAAGGACATTTACCCGGCCCACTTGGTGGTTTTGCCCCATTTTGTTGTTTTTTTTTTACTTTAAAATAAGATATGTGCAGTGTGCATAGGAATTTGTTCATAGTTTTTTTTAAACTATAGTCCGGCCCTCCAATGGTCTGAGGGACAGTGAACTGGCCCCCTGTTTAAAAAGTTTGAGGACCCATGCTCCAATGGGTGAACTGGACTTGGCCTCAGACACACTTGTCACCTGAGGACACAAATCGGAAATACATGGTGTCTGAGGAAGCAGAAGGCAGCTGTACCAAGGTTGTTGAACTGTGGTAGGTGGACAAACATGGTCTGGCTACAGCGATTCCCTGTATGCTCTATGAAGATATGGCTCAACTCAGCCCACCTGTCATGGGCATTCTGCTTTATTTTGGTTTTGGCTAGGGCATCTCCTCGAGGTATTAATGTCATGGGGGTCACCCTCTTGAAGTGTGTTATATGGTTTGTTTGTTTGTTTGTTTTCCTATTTTTCAGAAATGATGAACTTATAGGGACAGCAAGTAGAATAAGGGTTTGGGGGTGGGGGTCGGGAACGGGTTACAGGGGTGGTGATAGGGTAAAAGGAAGTCAATGTCCAAAAGTCCAGGAAGAAAAAGTATATTTGGAAACTGGTTGTGGAAGCAATTGTACAATTCTGCTTGATGTGATTGAACTATGGAATTATATGATATATGCATGAACTCTCACTTAGTAGTAAACAAGAAAACATCCAAGAATGGGGGTTTGGCACACATAAATCCTAGCTCCAACTTAAGAACAATTCGTTCTTACATGGTGGTCCTACTCAACACTCCCCCTCCAAAAGGGAACACAGAAGATATGGGTACTTTAGCAAAATGCAGCAAAGATATTAGATGGTGCCCGGCTGTCAGATAAAACAGCATCTGCGGTCTTAAAGTCTTCCCTCCAAACAAGCAGCCATCTAAATGTGATGTCAACTAAGTCCCCATAGAAGAAGCACACCAACATCAGTCAGCAAGGATTGTCAATCTTATCATCTGCAGTTAGTGCAGGGAATAGTATCAGCACCGAAACAGTGAGAACTGCTTGTAGAAGGCTATGGATGACCTTGGGAGCCCAAGAGTCTTTTGTGGGAACTACAGAGGACTAAGCCTCCCGAGAACTCCGTTACTTACAATTGAGGGTGGGGAGGAGAGTGGTTACTACACAGAGTGCATCGGAGAGATGAGTACAGATCAAAGGCATAACTGATTTGCACAGTTAAAACTGAATCAGTTCTTCCCCTCTGATGCATGCTAGACCTGATTTGGTTTTCAACAGTTTCTGTGTTTTTTGTTTTGTTTTCGATTGTTCATCTTAGGGTGTTATGTCACTGGGAGTCACCATTTTGAAGTTGCGTTATATGTTTTCCTGGGTTTTGGTATATGAAACCCAGGACAGCAAGTAGAATAAGGGATTTGGTGTGGGAGTGGTGGGGTGGGGTTACAGTGGTGGTGGTGGTGGAGGGAGAGGATTAAAAGGGAGAGGATGCCAAGGAGTCCAGGAAGAAAAAGAATGTTTGGAAACTGATTGTGGTAGCCATTGTACAATTCTGCTTGTAGTGATTGAACTATGGAATAGTATGAGATATGTATTAACTCCCAGGTAATAATAATTAAAAAACAAACAAACTTCTAAATGTGATGTCTTACTCATTTCGGGATATACTCCCACAAACTGTGTTTCCTAAATGGTTTATTTTCCTTTTAAATACCTATTTTTCTCTTACTCATCATGAACTACATTTTATTAGTGTACATTTACTATTAGGTAGATTCTCAGCTTGTCTTTGATTTCTTGGTTCTAAAGATCTTTAAAAGACTAAAATTTCTCATGATGCTGGAAGAGTCCCAACTACTTAAATGTTTGCCAATAATACTTTTGCTTGTAGTTTTTCTGGGTGTTTATAGGAGACTAGAACAGTGGATTTTTTGTTTATCTATGATGTTATTTAAATAATTTCATTTTGGCATATGAACAGTACATCTATTTTCTAGCATTAGTTGGAGTTTATATATATAAAATAATATCATATATGTGCTATTCCAAAAACATGAATTCTAGAGTGTTCTGCAGAAAACTTAGAACAGAACCCTGGTGCTCTGCTCTTTAGCCTCTTCTGCTGCCGCTGCTGCCCTTCTGTGCAGGAATCCCTGGCGTGCTCCACTGGATGCTCTAACTTCTTTGTGTTCTTGAGACTCTCTGTTCCTGCATCTGTGATAATTCAAGCTACACCTACCTTTATGGCAAGAGTGACCAGTCTCCTCATATCAGCCCCATGCACACAACCAGTCATGGGAACTGCCCAGACTATGAATATAATAGACATAACAAGAAATCAAACTGTACCATATATCCCCAGGAAAGATGTTTTAATCATTACTATCCCTTCAGTTAAATATTGGCTTTCTCTCCTATTAATTCTCCTATAATACAATTTCTCTTTAAGTGATTTCCACGTTTTAATGTGTGGTACATATGCATACATTGAATCTTCCCTTTGTGGTTTCGGGGACTTGTCTTACGTGTCTGGAGATTCCTGAAAAGGCGGAGCACGGTGTCAGCAAGGCTCAAAGAGCTAGACGCCTCAGTCAGGGCAGAGCAGACTGGCAGCCCTTTGTTCATTCTAGCTTGATGCCTAGATCATGGCCTGAGCTGTTTCATGCCTAGGGCACATTAAAAAAAAAAAAAGAACTAGACTCGCAATAACAGGACCCGGTGTCTGATGCTCATGTGAAGTAATTCCCATGTAGAGTTGACTACCAGTGGATTGTAGCCTTAAATACTCTTTATAAATGAACATTTTTACGTATGCAAAGAATTAGAAGTATTAAATGGAATGGGATCTGAGAAGTGAATTGTAGATTTCTCTTATGAGTTATTGGTTTCCTGTTTCAGGTAATTATCTCATTAAATTAAAAACTCTGGCTCATTCAAAGTAGAGAACATATCTAATTTTTAAAAGAGGTTTTAGCCTCACAACATTTTGCTAGCTTGGCAGTACTAACATATTGTATTTCTCCACTTTTAATGAAAAAAGGAATGTAATCTGGTATAGATGCTGGATTGATATTAGAAACGCACTAGAACTCTTGTAAGAAAGAGTTGAGCAATTTCATTATGGTCTGATGGCAGGATTCCAAATATTCAGATCACAATTATGTGGTTTTTTTCCTTGATTCCACTATGACTACTATGCGATTCCATTAATCAACATATTAAAGCTTCAACTGACAGTGACTGTGCAGACATTGGATTGGACATACGCTTTTCACATCCTCTGCCAAAGCTCATAACATGAACCTAAAGAACAAGAAAAACAAGACACCACATGCAGCGCATCCCCTCCGTTCTCACTCGCAGCAGTTCCGTAGGAGAAAGGGCAAGAGCTGCCTCTGGTTTCCAGCCGCACATCTTTAAAACGCATGCCAACTTCTGCTTTCACTTACAAAATTGCTCGGAATTTGAACCGCAGACCTGAGGACCAGCAGCCCCGCGAGTAGCCCACTAGGGCACCAGAGGAAACGCCAGTCTCCTACAGATGCCGCCGCAGTTGGGGGGATATATAATCTGCTCTTTTGTAGCTACAATTCCCTGGCATTTGTGCCCAGCTGAAATGGTCCAATCAATTTATGAATAGGCACTCTGCCACTCAGACAGATGGCTTGACAGCCACCCAGAGACCATGTACAGGCCAAAACTGTGCATGCTGACGAGATTTTCAGACATAAAAAATCAAACGTCTCTCAGCCTCTTCTTAAGATGTGTCATTACTCATTCCCTATTTATTGGATTATGTTCTAATATAAAATTTTTAATTCTCATAATGAGTGATTATAAAGAGACGAGTTCTAATGAAAACCCAGAGCTGAGTTTTTGTTCTAAACAAATAATGCAACATTTTATCTTCCAAGGGTCGTACATTTAAACATGAAGCATAAGTCTATCCCATGACTTTTATACTACTGTGTCAAATCTAAGGAGCCCTGATGGCTTAGTGGATGGCATGTTGGGCTGCTCGTCATAAGGTCAGCAGTTCAAATCCACCAGAAAGATGAGACTTTAGACTCCCCTAAACTGTTGCAGCGCTGGAAAGCCGCAGGGAGAGGTTGTGCTCATTCTATAGGGTTACTATGAGATGATGTCATCTGGATGGCTGTGAGTTTTGCATGGGAGCTGCAGCTGATAATGCCACTTAAATGATTGTGCTACTACCATGGCTCAATAAGTATTCATTCCTATTTTATCTATGTTTCATGGACATAAATTACTAAATTAGGTTGCTTCTTTAAGAATGTTGCTTTTATATGTAAATTTTAAATATAATGCACCATGAAACACATTTGTTTTTATTTCATTGCATGAGCTATAACTATATTTTCTAGATAAATTTACAATAGAAACATAAGTTAATTTCTTGATACCAATTCTTAATTGCAGTTAAACTCTCACATAGAGATATTAATAGCGATGTTATTTTTAGTATATCATATTTTATTTTAAATTTGAAATGAATTGATGGCAATGAGTTGGGAACTAGGTTACAAGTATATATGATGGTGTGTCAAAGAGTATTACTACCAAGATTCTAATTCATACATACATTTTTTTCCAAACAAAATATATTTAAGCATATTTCTGAATTTCTGCACTCTTGGTCTTATTAGGGTGCCTTCCAACATACAGAACAAAACAAAAGGCCCAATGCTGAGTAAGTGAAATTCAAGACAGAGGTCAGCACAGAAGGTGATACTTTTGGGGATTCTCAAGGTGTACTCTTAACAGATTATTTTGAAGGACACAAGATGAAAATAGACTACTAGGAAGAAGTTTTAAGAAAATTTAAAACTGCTGTGGGAGAAAAGGAGCAGGAAATTTGTATCAATGATATATATTTCATCACAATAATGTGCCAGCTCTTTCTTCAAGGGTAGCAAGGACAGACCTATGAGAATATCTTTGAGAAACCCTATCCTATTCACCCTACAGTGTTCATCTTGCCCTCTCAGACTTCAATTCGTTCAAATATTAAGAGGACATTTTAAAAGAGCATAATCAAGTCATTTAAGAATGCCAAAACTGTCATTCCATGTGGTATAAATTAAAGAGCACAGAATTGTTAAAGGTGGAGTTAAAACGCCAAACTCATTTCCATAGAGTTGATTAGGATTTTTAGAACCCAAGACTGTACATATTTAAGGGAATAGAAAACTTTATTAGACTCTCATGGAGTGTCTGGTTGTTTCAAACTGCTGATCTTGTGGTTGGCAGGCCAAGGCATAACCCACATCATCACCAGAACCCTCCATACCATCATTACACCCATTATTTGAAAATATCTTGCCCAAAACTCTCTTGATTAAAAAGTAGAAAACATAATTTTAATAATGTTTCCAAATTCTAAAACAAAAAGAGAGTAAGAAAATATAAACTTGACAAAAATTAGTTTTAGGATCAAAACTTCTTGACAACTTGATATGTGTCTCAGATTAAAATAATGCTGTACTTCTATGGTGATCTTCAACATTAGCATGACAAATTAACATGTCTATGAATAATTAAAAAATGAAGGTATATGCCTAAAGAGAGTATACCACAGCTCCCTGATTAAAATAATGATAGGATGTAGTACTGTTTGTTTCCTCTGTTAAAATAATGTTTAGTATAGCTTTCACTTCTTATCGGAATATGTTGACTGAATGTAAGATGAAGAGTACTTGACCTCTGCTGCCGACAGACTTGTTAAGTGACAATAAATACACAGATTCTGATGTCAAGACTTGTAGAAACAATTTAGTGACTTTTTGGTATTGAAGTTGAATAATATTCATTGACATATGACATTGACATTGAACATGATCACTGACAAGCATAAACACTCTGATTTATGAGTAGCAAATAGAACTAAGATAAAGTTTTTCTACGTTTCAAATTAGGTCAGCATCCTCTCAGTAGAGAAGATTAAAAGTAGTTACACTTGCAGTAAAATTTATTATGTTTAGATATTTTAAAATACGTATAAAAGAAAGACTAAGCTATGAAAATACAACAGAGGATTTTCTGTCAATAATTAATATTGAAGCAAATAAGCAAACAGCCATATATTTTGTCTATGTAGTAATAAATTTACAGCTTAGTGTTCTAAGTTTGACTTTTCTCCTTTAATCTAAAAGTTTATTTCAAAACTTCTATTTCAGAAAACTTTCTTTAATTATTTTTTTCCTATGCTTTCCCTGTGGTAGTTAAATTTTATGTCAACTTGATGGTAAGAGTCTGGAGGTGGGGATGCAGTCCAACCTGTCAATCAGGTCACACCTCCTGGGGGTTCTAGCCTTTTTGTAAGGGAGAAACTGGGAACTTCTCTCACTTTCCTGCCCCTCCCCCTCCTGCTTATTGACTCTGTGTCTACCTCCAAGGGGAATCCCAGGTGAACCACCTAACCTGAGAGCTGTCAGCACCCTGCCTTGTGTTTCCACTACTCTGGGATCCACAGGACTATGCATCCACCAGCCTGTAATCTTCCAGCTTCACATTTCTGCATCATCAAATTGCAGCTAAGTAAGTCTGAAGAATGGCTTATCTGACATTGAACTTGAGGACTTGAGTGGACTGAGTTGGGATGTCTTCTTGATATAAACTTGTTATAGACAAATGAGGGACACTGATTTTCTCTCTAGATAACACAGTCTGACCCATTATGGTACCAGGAGTGAGATGCTGGAGAAGCAAATCATAAACATGGAGATTGGAGGCTTGCCTGATTTCTCCCTCCAGGAAAGCATGGCCCCACTATCAGCAATTTTGACTATCTTTGGCTAGCTAGAAGACAGCTATAGCCATATGGTTTATTTGGTTGGTTCTGGAAAGGGAAGGAGAAGTGAATCTTTTGATTCTTGGAAACTGTCTTTAGGTAGTTGTATCTGAAATGGTAAACATTAATGTACTAGATTGCAGTTGAGAAGAGAAAAGTGCCTCTTCACCTTCAGTCAGAATGACCCATAGTAGGCTTCGCCCCGTTGACCCTCCCTGGGGCCCAAGGCTTTGTCACGCACATGAATGGGATAGCCTGGATAAAGAAAGGACTGGATTGGAGTGTTTTCAAAGGAATTGCATTTGGATCTGGCAGTGCTATGAGTATATTGGTTACTGCTACCTACCACTGTTGACATGTGTGATAGAAATGAATATTGGGAACTATGACTAGCAAGAGCTTGTAAGCCCATGGCTTAAGTCTTTACAATTAAATATGCTAAAGGCATAGTAGGAATTGCCTGTAAGGCAAGGTTTTTCCTTGAAAAGGTTAAGCCCACCCAATGCCTTGAGTACCAAGTTATTTCATTTCAAAAGCCATGGGACACGAACTATTGGTAGAAAGAAGAGGGTGGGGGGGTGACTTTGGCTTTTTAAATTTTTGAGGATGTAGTTTGTGCCTAGCCTGGAAAAATCTGGACCCACCAAAGAATTCTCCCCTCTTAGACTGACGTTCAAGATAACTTGCAGGCAGCTTGAAATGCTGACGAGGTGACCACCTGGGTCCACCTGTTTAGTGGACATGGAAGAAACATAGCAATGGAGAGATGAGCCAAATATGACCACTGATCTGCATGGATCTGATGCACAGGGACTAGAAGAGAAATGAGAATGGACTGGTTGTTCTGACGTTTGAAGAATTGCACGGAACCTGAGCCTCTGGTGTGACCTAGTCTGATGGGCTGGGATTTTTGAGAATTTGTGAAGGGACCAGTATTCTGAAGCAGGAGAAGTCAGCCTGGGAACTCCTTAGCGTACTACAGCAGCCACTGATGCATCTATCTTGGAATAGTTTAGACTGAGCTGATCAGAACCAGACCAGATGAAGAGGAAGATATTTGCAAATTGCTTCTTGACTTGCTGGATGGCCTGCTTTAGATTTGACTTTGCTTATAGATACTAATACACAAATTTCATATGGGTTGAAGATTCTTCACATCAAATAACATGTTTGTATCCTCACAATGCTGGATTGATAGAAATTGGATACTCAAAGTGGGAGATATAAAGGTCTTTTAGTTGCTAGCTTATAAATTTCATAGATGGGGGAAGATGTTGATAGGATTATAAGATTAAGCTGTAGGTGTTCAAAATCTGTAATTGTTAGGCATAGAATATTTTTGTTTGTTCACTTATGAAATATAAATTTTAAATTTGAGCTGGTGATATTTTAGTTGTAGGCATTTTAGTTTTCCCTCTGAGGTGTAAGTATGGCTTTTTTAAATGTCTTTGCTTAAAGGTATGTATGATTAAAGAGTGCTGTGGCAGTTACATAATCCTGTGTCAAGTTGGGATTTAAGAGTGAAGGGGTGGAGTCTAGTTTGTCAATCGGATCACAGCCAATGAGGCCTCTATGTGGGCATGGCCTTTCCCTGAGGATTCTGGGAACTCCTGGATTTCCTCTCTGTCTCAGCTCTCTTCCTGAGAGATGCTCTACTGACAGGACAGGTGGGGCTCTGCTGGTGGAGCCGGACCTCTAGAGCTGAAGGAACACATGGAGACCCCTGCCAGTGCTGCGATGCCTACAATGCCACTGGATCCACAAGTCTTCCACCCACTGGCCTATGATCTTCCTGCATTTGGCGCCATTGCATTTGTTTGTGAGTAGGTAGGAAGAGGACTTTATAGATTTATCGGACATATGGGCTAATATCGAACTTATGGATGTGATCTGGACTGGGTTGGGATGCTTTCTCAATATTCAATTGCTCTTGCATATAAACCTCTTTCTTCTACACATATGTGTGTCCATGTATTTATTTCTCTAGTTTACCCAAACTAACACAAGTGGTGTGCAAGAAATATGACAGTTGGTCCTTGGTTATTTTTTTTCTCTGAAATTATATAGAAATTCTACCCTGTTAGAATGTGAGAATGTGGTCAATCTATTTTTCTAGTTGGAATGTGTGGTCAGTCTATTTTTTATTAAGAAAGTTTGGGAAATTAATAAGTTCATTTAAATATCGACAAAATGTTGAAAAACTAAGCATTTAATATTACGTTATAAGACATTAACTTAGATGTATTTGATAGTATTTAATCAATAGTAAGATATACTTTTATGTTTTAGTAGATGATTTGAATGTAATGCATTCTGACTTCTTGGGTGTTGCATTTGGAACTTCTAATTACCTCACTTATGCCATGCAAACCCTTGTATTCAAAATTGTATCCTAGTGGATAATCAGCATCTTACTGCTTGAATATGAATTCTGAGAACATGTTTAGGATTTAGTTTAAATCTCCAGATCAATTCAATATTGTATAAATTATTAAATTCTAAATATTTATAAAATATCTAAAGCACTGTTGATTGTGACGTAGGTACTTAAGATAGTGTAATCACTTTAATCATATGCATACTAAAAAACCACCATTATCATTAAGAAGTAATTTGGTCTGCTTGCATTCTTCTTCCAATTACTTTGAAAAACATATTTATCAAAAATGCCATTGGGTGGTATCTTAGTTTCTTAGTTCTACTATGAAGACATTCTCTCACAGTTTAGGAAACTATAAGTTGAAATGATCTCGTTTCAACTCTGCTTCTCTGCTCCCGGGAGGTCTGTAAGTGGCATTAATGTAACATAGGAGACCCTTTACCTAAGTGGATGTCGTCAACAATTGTAAGGGTTAGGACTTACAACACGTGTTGTGTTTTAAGGGAGGGGCCACAATGTAACCTGAAAAGATGGTAAAGAGGGCAGTTAGCCAAAGTGCTTAGAAGTCTGTAAATCCTTAAATGCACTCCCAGGAACCCAACAGATGTCCTTTCTTTCTCTAAGTAAATAGGACCACGGGGTGTTTTTATGTGTTTTCCAGTGCGGTTCTATTATTTTAGTACGCCATATCACAGCTGGCTTGACTTCGATGGATTTCTAGGGCTTTGGCTTTAGTGGAAATCACCTGCAAAGGGGATTGACCTCCTTCAGGTTATACGCTATAGAAAGGATGTTTTGTTGAAATTTCTCTATCAGTCTAAAATATTCTTTAGCAAAGATAATAAATATCACATTATATTCTGGCATTTGTGAAGACGGGTGGGTTAGGGCTCACAAATCAGTTTGCAGGGTGTAAACATGAATGAAGCCTCCGCTGAAACCCGCAGGCCATAAACCAGGCAGGCTGTTAGTCTCACTGACATGCCAAGTGCGGCCCATAGAATTAGGCTCCAAGCTTATCATACGATTTCCCTCTTGACCCATTTCAAATTTACTCTAGTTTTTAAGATTGCCCTTTCTTTTCTGTTGCGAGTGTTTTCTGTTTTACTTTGTTATTGTTGTTTGCTTTGGAATATTTCTCTGAACATGAAACCCAGGATAGGTGAACTTGTAGAGACAGTAACTGAATTAATGGTTTCTTGGGGGTACGGCAGGGGAGGTTGAGGGGAAATGAAAAGCCAATAATAATGAGTGCAAGAAAGATGAAAATATCCTAAAATTGATGGTGTTGATGACTGTGCAGTTGTTTTTTTTAAATATGATAGAACTATTGAATTGTATGGTATGTGAATTATATGCCATAAAACTGCTAAAATACTGTTAGGTAGTCTAGCGGAGGGCTAGGACGCCCATTACGCATGCTCAGAGAGCCGAGCTATGGAAATCAAGGAGTGGCACACCGCACATGCTCAGAGGATCAGGTTTCCTGCCTGGTAGGTGGGTGGGTGTGCCCCTGGATTGGCCACCTAGGCCAGGTGAATCCAGTTCAGCTAATGGGGTCAGCCAGGGGTCGTCCACCACGCCTCCCCAGGAGATAATTGAAAAGGCAGGAGCCTGGGTTCCACAGCTTGATTTTGCGAGCAGTTTCCAGGTAGAGCCCTGTGGGTGCATGTAAACCTGAAACCGCTTCTAACACACGTAAAACTCCCTTGGATCACAAAGCAGGCTGCGGCGGGAATTCTTTCACACGTGGAGCCAAGGACCAAGGTATCTCTCTCCCCAGAGAGCTCTAACAATACTATTTGATGCAATTGTGCTTTCAGTAAAAGGGAAACCGGGAAACAGGGAGGAAGGAAGACGGACATGACAGGACAAGGGAGAGCAGAAACAGAAATAGCTTTATTCGGTGGGGGGAGCTCCCGGACGAGGTTCTATGACCTAGGCCAAAAGGTTAGGGAAGTCTGCTCAGCAGCTGGGGGCGAGGGCTATCAAGGGGTGGTGAGGAATATAGGGTAACTAGCATATGGGGCGTGGACACCAGGAGAATTGCTAGTGGACTCTTTGCTGGTGGACGCCTTGCTGCTTTCTCTGAGCCAGTAACATCTGGTTTTACTGGTTATCTTATGTGGCACCGGCTGCTGCTGACCTATGGGATGTGCAGGGAAGCTCATACAGGGCCGGGACCTGCTTCAGCTTAGTCCAGACGGGGGCTGCCTAGTTCAGACCCAACCCAAACATTCCAAGCTACTTAATATTGGAAATGGGGAGATGTTTTCTGGCTTAACTACTTCCTGCTGAGATAGGTTGAAGAAGGGGATTAAGAGTTGGAAGGTTTGGGCCTGCTGGTTGGCAGTGGACTGTAAGAGTGAAGAAGCTGATTGAAGGTCAGGTTGGAGATATCCTTCATCCGTTCCTGCAAGATTCTAATCACACAAAGAGCTAAAAGCAAAAGTACACAGATTATTATCAGAGGCCAGATGAGGGGCATAACCCAGTCCATGGCAGGACTTTGAAGCCATGAGAAGCTGGTGGTGCTCCACTGACGTTTCCCGATTTTATTGGCCATGGTGCAGAGTGCCTTAACATTGCTTAACTATGCCCGATTCATTAATATCATAACAGTTTTTATTTAGAAACATGCTCCTCTTTTATCTGCTGTTAATAAGTTAAGAGCTTAAGCGATATTGTAGGGTGACTTGTGTTAAGGATGTTAACTGCCTTTGGAGGGAGACGAGAGTTATAAGTTTGAGGTTTGTTGCATTGGATGATGGCTACTTTTGCTGGCGACTGAAGAGCCTGTAAGAGATTAACTATTAAGTTACCATTTCCTATGGGGCACCCTTTGGTAGTCAGAAAATCCCGCTCCTTCCAGATGTGGCATGACAGTGAGCTATAAGGAACATGTAATTAGAATTAGAATGTGTTAGCCATCTCTTTTTTTAGCTAGATGGAGAGCTCAAGTGAGAGCAACAAGTTTCATTGTTTGAGAAGTAGTTTTTATTGGGGGGCATGCAGCTTTCCAGACTTGGTCAAGTGAGAGGACAGCAGACAGAGCCTGCCATTGCCCCTGGGGTCTATGACAGAACTGCCATCAACACACAAAGTTAGATCTGGGTTAGGATACAGTTGATCATAGTCTGGGTCGGGGCAGTGTTAATGCCTTAACTGCCTGGGGGCAGGAGTGACCACTAAGTTCCAAGGAATCTAGGAGCTGAGGCAAGAGGGTCGTTGGGTTTAAAGAGGGAGCTGGGCGCAGAGTTATGTTCGGGGTTTTAGATACACATGTGATAGATTTTCTGCAAGCGGCTTGGCGACTGCAAAGACAGGACTCGGTGTGAGAAGAGGTCCTGCAGCCTGTGGGGTAGGCTTTCCCCGGGGATAAATTTAGGGCTCTTTGGGTGAGGGCGAAAACTGCCACCAGGGCCCGGAGGCAGGGCTGCCCACCCTGACTGTCCTATCTAGTCGCTTAGACAGACAGCTATAGGGGACAGAGCGGCCCCAGGGGCTGAGCCAGGACTCCGAATGCTATACTTCATTTTTTTGCCTGTAGAGAGTACAAAGGTTTGGCAGGGTTTTGGTGGAAGGAGGGCTTGCTTGTCCTGTGGGAGTTTGTTAAAGGCAGCTTTGACTCAAACTCTGAGTGGTGGGGGTGGGGCACAGGCTTAATCAGACAGCAGTGGAATGAGATAGGTGTGTCTTGAGGGAGAGCAAAGTTAAGGGAGTTGGGCTGTGTCTGCTTTAGAGCTGTTTTAGGAGGGGCTGCAGGTAAAGGCAAAGGAATGTTGACAAGCTGGGTTAAGGGGGATACTGAAAAAGGTATAGTGGAAGGGGGAATGTGGGATAAAAGAGTATAGGGGTTGGGAGCTACTGGGTGTTTGGGGATAACAGCTTCCTTAATGAGGCACAGGTCCTGGACCACGCGATATGTACCATTTGGTTTTTTTTCTGGTAAGATTGGAGTGTTGCAGGGAGAGTGGGTAGGAATAATGAGGTGGTTAGAAACATTGGGAAGCAATGGGTCTGTAGGGCCAGTTCTTCCAGGTTGAGTGAAAGAAGGGGAAGGATCAGAGGTGCTGTGAGACCAAAAGTAAGGTGTAAGGAGGTTCCTAACTAATTTAAAATGTTTCTTCCCAACAGAGGGACAGGACACAAAGGGATTTTGAGGAGGAATGAGTAAAGGGCCAGTACACCTGGGGCAGGTAGGCTTGCCATCAATATCCATGACTGAGATTGAGGAAGGGCTGCTTAGCTCAGAAAATGAGGGCAGGTCAGAAAAGATAGTTTTTGTGTAAGAAGGAAATTTACTTAACTAATACCTTGAGCAATACTCCAAGTTTGCGAGGCTGACGGGGTCCAGTCAGGGTTTTTTCAGACCTTGGCCAATCCTAGCAGGGCCATGGGCGGGTCAGGAATTGGAAGGACAGACCCCCTACCCCCCCCCCCCCACGTGGAGACGCAAAGGGCCTGTCGCTTTTCCAAGGACAGTCGGGCTTCCAGTGTCTGCTTTGACCGCACACCAGGCAGGGTTTGGTTGGAGCTACAGGTCTGGGCACTTCTGTGACCCAGGGCCTTTCTCTGCACCTGAAGCAGGTGCCAGGTGGTGGTCTTTGTTCCATATACCCTTGCCCCACTCTGCCCTTCTGACGACCCCACCCTTGCCCTACTCTGCCCTCGGGGGAATGGTCAGCCACAGAGCTGTTAAAGCTTGGGTTGAAAATTTACCTTCTGTCGGAACCAAGCATCCCGGGCTGACTGCCTGCTCCTCATGGCTGTTTAAACCTTAAATGCCATTTTCCATAAATCTTGGACCAGGGATTAAGAGCCTTTCTTTTACCTTTTTTTTTTTTTTAAGCTTTTAATGTGAAGCATCAGTTAAGCAGCTTAAAAAGGTGGCTGGATTTTTGTCAGGTCTTTGAGTGATCTTAAGATATTCAAAATTGACATTTATATGGGAAATGGCCTGAAGTCAAGCCAGGACACACTGAAGCATTTTATTACAGCGGGCATGTTTGTTTTTACCTGCTTGATTGTTAATTTGATAACTCTAACCAGGTTTTTGTTTGGGAACTCCTTAGGTCAGGGACTGATGAGCCTGGTGGGGGTGCTGCTCAACAGTGAGAAAAATGCGTTCCCTCTTATCATTGGTTAGGGTAGAGGGAAGGATGATAAAAATATCATACCAGGACAAAGCATAAGCTTGAGTTAAATATTGAAACTCTTTAACATAGGTAGTGGGATCATTATAAAGGAGCTTAAACACTTTTTAATTTGAGATAAATCAGAATAGAGAAGGGAACATGAACCGGACCACTCTCTCAGTTCTGGCCACTTTCTGGAGTGGACAAAGGACAAGGGGGTTTCTGTGATCTCGCATGCTTGCTAAACAGGTTGGGGGTGGGGTGGCGAGTACAGATTGGGGTTCCTCCAGGGAGGCAGATCAGGAGAAGAGGACATGGGGGGGGGGAGGGGCTCTGGTTGTGGCCAGAATAGGGAGAGAGGTGAGTAGGCGGGGAGGGGAGAAAAGGTGTGCAGGCAGGTCCAAAAAGGCAGACACCAGAGGGGGTCCAGAAGCAGGAGGGGAGAGGAGGAATTTTCTTTAATCAAGAGGACTTGGGAAGGGGAGCAGGACATACAGAGAAAGGGATGGGAGCTCAGAGGAAAGGCAGACTGGACTCACAGAATCTCAGACTCTCTTTGAGTTTACTGGTGGAAATCATGGAGATTTCAGAAGACATTGTAATCAAAAGTGCGGCAATAAAAGTTGTTACTTACCAGAGCTTTCTGACCCCTCTTTCCTGCTGGTCTCAAGGTGGGGATTCTGGATTTGTGCTCTGATTCCCTATCTGGGAGGTCTGTCAGGCTGCTGGTGTTGGCTCAGAGGAGGCTGAGCAGGGAGGGAGCCTACAAGGGGAGAAAGGGAGAGACTCAAGGGAGTCTGAGAGGTCTGGTTCTGGGGAGGGGACGGTGCTTCAGCCTTTGGAAGTTGAGGGTGTAGCATGGGAGGTGATGGTGAGGGTACCCAGAATATGGAGGAAGCCTTACAAGGGGGCACAAATAAGGAGTCAGCAGGTCTGGAGAAAGACGGAAGGGGAGTACTGTCTGGGACTGATTAAGAATGTTTGACTAAGAGATCTTGAACAGGTAACAGGTAGTAGAGAGGGACTGGAGCGAAGAAAGAAAAAGACCTGAACTTATACGACTTCTGATTATTTGTGAGTTTGTTGTCAAAAATGGTTGAGTTTGCGGGGAATGTTAAAATCGAAAATGCTATTTTCTGGCTAGCGCAACTCAGTGTCCAATTGGTATTGAGGTCAAACTTGGTTACAGGAAAAGACCAGGTGTTTAAGGCTGAGATCAGGAACCAAACCCAATTCAGTAAGGTTGGCAGTAGGCACCCCAAAGGACTGTCTTTAGGGGGTTGGGACAAAAGACTTCACATTGTGTCTCAAACTGCAGGGGTTACAGACAGAGGTTAAAGGCGTCCCCTGGTCCCTGTTCACACCTGTCAGTAAGGAGGTGGCCCAGTAACCCTGAGCAGCATCTCGGTCAGAGATAGGGGCCCAGTGGGAGAGTCCTGGACTCTCTGAAACAGGAAGGTTCCCTGGCGCAGGCCTGCATCTTTAACTGGTAAACAGGAACCTCGGATGAGAGAGAGACACAATGGAAGCTGAGGTGGGGGAGAGGGCCTGGCTTTATGATGGGTAAAAATGGAGCTTGGCCAGGCCTTTGTTCAGGGTGAGAGGAAGGGGAAGCAGGACATTTTAGAGCAAGCACTGCAGAGCTGCAAACACAAAACACACAAACAGGTAGAAAGGTTGCTCAGACACGCCTGCGTTCAATCCAGGCAGCAGGTGCAGTGACTGCTTGGGTTAGTGCTAGGAGTCCTGTTCTCAGCAGGACTCCCAGGAGGTGAGCACAGAGACAAAGGCTGGAGGCCACATGAGCGAAAGCCGACACAGAAAAGATGGCCCTATGAGTTTGCTGGTCCTCGGTGTCCAGAGAGATACTGACCAGAAGTCACTCATTCAGAGACAGCACGGAGCCCATGTCCCTACCCTTCCTGGGTTTTGGCACCAATGTAAAGGTGAAACTGAGGAAATAGGGAGGAAGACGGACATGACAGGACAAGGGAGAGCAGAAACAGAAGTAGCCTTATTTGGTGGTTCCATGACCTAGACCAACAGGTCAGGGAAGTCTGCTCAGCAGCTGGGGGCAAGGGCTATCCAGGGGTGGTGAGGAATGGAGGGTAATTAGTGTATGGGGCGTGGAAACTAGGAGAATTGCTGGTGGACTCCTTGCTGGTGAATGCCATGCTGCTTTCTCTGAGCCAGTAACATCTGGTTTCACTGGTTATCTTATGTGGCACAGGCTGCTGCTGGCCTTGGGGATGTGCAGGGAAGCTCGTGCAGGGCCCGGACCTGCTTCAGCTTAGTCCAAACAGGGCTGCCTAGTTCAGACCCGACCCAAACATTTTCTTTGTCACTTAACCTTTAGTTAAGGTGACCAGATTTTAACATTGGTAAAGCAGGATACCATTGATAAAACTCATATCCTGGAGAAATAGCCACATGGCAGTCAAAAACCATATACCCTAGCTTGCCGTGCATTCTTTCCAAAAATCGTGACTTTTTTAAAACACCGCGGGACAAATTGTTAAAAATCTAGATGTCTGGTCACCTTACCTTTAGTCCATCTCTAAAATTAAAGTCTTTAAAATTTCCCTCTCACAATCTAAACTCATATATATATAATCTGAACTGTTAAATTTTACAAGTCTATAGATAGAATAGTTCTGATTTTGCATCATCTTGACTTGTAAATAAACTGAAGAGTCCAAAGTATGCTGTATTAAAATTACTTTTTAAATGTGATTTCTTGCCTTCTTGGAAGAAAAAGGGCATGTTATCAGGGGAGACTAGTCCTGAGAAAAGGACATCATGCTTGGGAAAGTGAAGGGGTAGCAGGACACAGCAAGACCGTCGAAAGATGGATTGTAACATTGGGTTCAAGCATAGGAACAGTTGTGCCCTTCTGCTGTGCGTACAGTTGCTAATGGGTGGGAACTGAATCCGTGGCACCTCACAACCCCACCACCCAGGAAACGTATGTCATAATGAATATAGCTGTACAAGAAAAGCCCTGGTGGAGAAGTGGTTACGCATTGGGTTGTGGTTTGTGACGTTAGCAGTTCAAAAGCCCCAACAGCTTCATGGGAGAAAAATGGGCCTTTCTACTCCCTTAAAGAGCAACAGTTTCAGAAATTCACAGAGGCTGTTCTACCCTGTTCTCGGAGGTTGCTGTCTGCAGTGTGGTTTCTTGGTGTGGTATCATCAGAACCTAAATTTATTAATATTGTTTTTAATATTTTCAGAACTTGCAGAATCTATGTTGTTTGATGTGTCTAGCCAGTTATGATTCACTGTAACTACATGTACATAGAAAAACACTGGTCTTACACCATCCCCCATCACCCCTAGGTTTGAATCCAATGTAGACACTGTGTCAATTCCTCTTGTTAAGGACAGCTTCCTCTTTTCTTCTGACCCTTTCCTTTGTCTAGCAGAAAGTCTCTCTCCATGGGAAGTCACTCCCGGTGACATGCCCAAAGTACATGACACCAAATTTTGCCATCTCGATGGATGCTTTTTAACGAGCGTTCTGGCTGTCAGTACAATCTTTCCTTACAGAGTCTTTCTTGTCACTGAAAGATCATTGTATATTTAATATTGTTGGCCAATATCTTAATTCAAATGCATCTATTTTTCTCTGGCCTTTCTTATTTATTGTCCTGCTTTTGAATGCATATGAGGTGATTAAAATTGCCAAGGCTTGAATCAGACATATCTTAGGCTTCAAAGTGACATTTTTGCTTTTTAACCATTTAAAGAGATATTTTTTGCAATTTGCTTGCCAAATGACCTATCACTGTGTAATTAACACCCAAAGTAAAAAACGGAATGCACTGATATTGTTTCTTCACATTTCTAGAATTTTCAAAAGTCCTCTTATATGCATATTGAATATATACAATAAAAAGAAAAATATAAATATAATTTAAATATTTACCTATTGAAATATGCAATGTTTCTCTTCGTAATTGCTACTACCTTTCAGTTATATAGTTTAATTAGAATTCATTGCAAATTGTTTCAGAGAATATGATAATAAAATAAATTTGGTATCCTAAAGCAGATTTAAGTGGCTTCTGTATTTCCTGGATACTACGTGGTCTACTATCTTCTCAAGATGTGAAAGCTTCAAATTTGCTACCAACGTTAAAAAGCTGACTATATTCATGGCCTGTATGACAGCGATTCAGGCAATGTCAGCCCACATATGCTCCCAATTCTTATAAAAGCTATTATGCTAAAATTTATAATTCACAAAAGTGATCTATTTTTTTCATATGCTTGAAATTAACACGTGTATCACCAAAGACTCAAAATCCATTTCAATTTTATTTTCCTCTATGTTTTTAGCCACTCAAACCAATATATAGGTCTGAGAGGTAGGAAATTGTGGAGATTAGTTTGTATATGTATATATTTTTAAGTCTGTGAGCCTTCACTCTTTTTGTTTTGTTGGTTTTTTTTTTAAGAGGTACACTGTGTATAGCTACACAACCCATCTAAGCAAATGAATTCAGCAACAATATCCTGTTAAAACCCCATAAATATGGTTCTCTTTTTTCCACCATCCCATCTTATTAAGTCTTATTAGCCCTTATTAGCAAACAGCACTTTTGCTCTTTAAGCACATGAATCTAACCATTGTTATTGTGTTTAAATGCTTTAGTGTGCTTTCAAATGTTTCTTTAATGTTTTTTATGACTAGACACTATCATATACTATCGAACAAAACAAACATTTGACATTAGATACAAATTGTGCCTACCTCTTGTGCTTTTTCACATACTCTAATGACGGATTTAGGAACAGTGTTTGTTCATAATCTAGAGATTGCATTTTTAAATGTGGTGCTCACATAAGTTACAAATCACATAATGTCCTATTTTTCAGAATCATCTTGGAAATTGAGTAACAGATCACTGGATGTTTATTTTCCCTGCCTTCTCTCCATTACTACAATAGAAAAAGCCCCGCCCCCTCTGTCAGCATGTCAGCATCATGTCTGTTTCCTATCATTTCCTCTGATAGGTTTTCAGGAACCTTACTGTAACAAATTTCTCATCTCTCTCCTAATTATTCCAGAATGCTCTCTGTCTCAATTGTACATTTCCATCACCTCTTTCTCATGATTAGTTCCCTCTGAGTTAAGTACAGAATGTATCTATACTCATTCCTTAACACCAACCTACCTCACACATATTGCCCTATTGCTTGCCTCCTCTTCACAATTTCTTTCCCTATAATTGTCTCAATGAAGCATACGGCATACCTCACTGGAACAATTGTAGTAAGTCCAAATTTAGAAATTGGACTATTCTTTATTTTTAGAACTGACTTCTAATTTCTGATTCTGAATCCCCAGCCTGCCTAATGACAGATAACTTCTCTCAGTTAAATTTAGCCCATTCCAATGATTAATGAATGTTTGAGATGTATAAATTAGTCACGGTCTACTTTTTAAAATTTCCATTTTGTTCCATTACTTGATCTCAGACTTTATATTCAGGTACAAGAGAGTGGGACGGGGAGGAAAGTCATGCATCCACTACCAAAATTACTGCAGTATCTGGGAACAATTTGGGCTAGTCTATATGCCACTGTTTACTATAGAAGACACCCTGGTAGCACAGCGTGATAACCTAAATGGTTAGAACTCATCCTTGCCTGGGAAGAGAAAAATGTGTCAGCCTGATTCTAAAAAGTATATAACCTTGGGAAATTTATAGACAGATCTACTCTGCTTTATAGTATTTTTATGAATCGGGATCCATGACAAAAAGGTTTTTCTTCTTTCTCTCTTTCCTTAAAGTCTGCTGTGGATGCCATAACTCTCAAAAAGTCCAACTCACTGTCATTGAGTCAATTGTGATCCTAGGGATTCTGTAGGACAGGATAGAACTGCCCTGTAGGTTCCAGAGACTGTGGTTCTTTACAGAAATAAAGCTTTCTCTTTCTCCTAAGGAGGGATAGTAGTTTTGAACTGCTGATCTTCCAGTTAACAGCCAAATGCATAACCACTAATATTCCCAAAATAGAGAAGTCTGGATTACCTTTTAGATTGGCAGCTAGGAGTTCCATGCAGTCTGAGAGTCAAGGTCATCTCATACCCTGTTATCCATACATCTTCTGAAATTGCTCCTCTAGCGCCAGAGCCTCTTAAATCTAAGGACATTAAGGCAACATCATTTTATTCCACTCCCCATACTGCCCCCCCCCTTATCATGGGATAAGTTTCCAGCATGGTGCAAAATTGTTTTTGCTCCATTAGGAACTGAAAGGTCGATGGCTTGGTGACTGGTTTTTGTAATGCTTTTGGTCTTGGCTTTGGATTTATGTGGTAGCATGTGGTAGCTATCGTTACTCAATTCCCACTAGAAATAATGGGAAGGATTTCCTTTTAATTCAAATATCTCAAATGTTGGGTGTTTGATGTGTGATGAAATATTACTGTTCTCTGCCCATCTTTCTCTAATATGGTATTCTGCTCATTTTCAGTCAGAAAATTTGAAATAAAGATAGATTTGGGAATATGTTCTTCTTGTTTACAGAATATATCTATTTTCTGCTGTCGGACTCTACATTTCAAAAGCCCAAGTCTTGATATCTTTGTATTCTGATCTTTCATAATGATGTATTTGACCATGTCCCCAAAGATATGGCAAAATATAATGTACATTTTATAATATTGTGCCATGACTAGATAATGGTTGTAGGAATACAACAATTTCAGAGCAATTTTTTGAAGTGCTACATTCTTCATTTTCTTACACCTCATTGTTGTTTTATTTACCATTCAGGCCTTTATTCATTTCTATATAACATTTCTCTTAGGAAACTTCAGTAAAACAGCATGAAACTCAATGGTTAAATTTCAGCATGCCACTATATATTTCAAATGAAACTTACCTCACTGTCTTCTCAAATTCTTTAATCTTTATTAGGAAAAATTATCAAACATACACAAAAATAAAACAATGTAATAAATGTCTGTGTCTCTTTTACAGCCTCAAACATTATCAATCTTGTACCATCTATACCCTCTCATACTCTTTTCATCTAGATAATTTTAAAACTAATGTGAATATACAATTAATAAATATTTCTATTTGTATCTATAAAAGAAAAAATGGTCTTTTCCTAATTTTCAAAACAGTGCATTAACACTGTAGCTAAAAGCATTTCTAATGCTTGCCATCACACGTATAGTACTCAAAGTCTGTGATTTTTTTACTCTCCATTCAAGAAAGAGGTATATATAACAATATGTTGATCTATCTCTTAAGTCTTTTACAATATATAGGATCTCTATCTTAAAATTTTTTTTCTTTGTAATTTATTTGAAGAGACTTATTACCATATATACTCATGTATAAGTCGAGTTTTTCAGCACATTTTTAATGCAGTTTTTGTGGTAAAATTGGGTGCTTCGGCTGATATTCGGGTTGGCTTATACTTGAGTATATATGGTACATTCTTTCTATCTTTATTTATGTCAGATTTCTGATCTATTACTCATTTGGGTTCCCTCCTCTTATCTGGTCAATCCTCTCATTCGAATCTTATTATTTTTTATGTCACCTCGTTAAGATATTGCTCTTTGAAGGTTACTGTTGCTGCTGCTGTAGCTGTGAGGTGCCATCTAGTTGTTCTGACCCATAGAGACCCTGTGCACAACGGAACCAACCCTGCCTGCTCCTGTGCCATCCTGACAATTGTTTCTATGCTTGAACACATTATTGCAGCCAGGGGTCAATCCATATTGTTGAGGGCCTTTTTTGTCACTGCTCCTCTACTGTACCAAGCATGAAGGCCTTCTCCAGGGACGAGTCTCTCCTGGTACCATGTCCAAAGTGTGTAAGACAAACTCTCCCATTCTTACCACTAAGGAACACTGGGGTCGTATTTCTTTCAAGACAGATCCATTTGTCTCATTAACAGTGTATTTCAGTATTCTTAGCAAGTACTTTCAATATTCTTCTCCAGTGCCACAATTCAAATTCATCGATTCTTTTTTGGTCTTCCTTACTTGATGTCCAACTTTTATATGCATATGAGACTATTGAAAACAGCATGGGTTGGGCAGGCACACCTTACTCCTCAAATTAACTTCCGTGCTTTGCAGTACTCTAAAGAGGTCTTGTGTAGCACATTTACCTAATGCAATTAATGTAATTGATCTCCTGATCACTGCTTCCATGAGTATTGACCAAGGAACCAATCCTGAAAACTTCAACCTTTTCTCCATTTATCATAATGAAACCTACTGGTCTATTTTTGAGGATTGTTGTCTTCTTTACATTGGGTTTTAAACCATACTGAAGGCTGCAATCTTTTATCAACCTTAGCAAGTGCTTCAAGCCCTCCTCAAGTTCAGCGAACAAGCTGTGTCATCTGTATATCTCAAGCTGTTAATAAGGCTTCCTCCAATCTGAATGCTGCATTCTTCAACTAATCCAGCTTCTTTGGTCATTTGCTCTGCATACAGATTGAATAACTATAGTAATTCAATCTGACTCACACCTTTCCTGCTTTTGAACCATGCAGTATTCCCCTTTTTCTGCTCCCACAAATGCCCCTGGATCCATGTACATGGATTTCATTGCATGTCCATGGATAAGTTCCTCATGAGTACAATGAAGTGTTCTGATATTCCCACTCTTCTCAAGGTTATCCATAGTTTGTATGATACACACAATCAAATGATTTGACATAGTAAATAAAACACAAGCAAACATTGTTCTGATATTTCTTGCTGCCAGCCAAGCTCTATGTGACATCAACAATAATATCCTTGGTCCATGCCCTCTTCTGAATCTGGACTGAAGCTTTAGCAGCTCTCTGTCAACTGCTGCAACCATTGTTGGATGATCTTATCCCCAAATTTACTTTACATGTGATATTAATGATGTTGTTCTATAGCTTGAGCACTCTGTTGGGCTAACTTTCTTTGGAATGGTCACAAATATGAATCTCCTAGTCAGTTGACCAATAGCCATCTTCCAAATTTCCTGGCATAGATTGTGCTTTCAGTGCTTCTTCAGCTGGTTGAAGCATTTCAATGAGTATTCCATCAATTCCCGAAGCTGTGTATTTGGCTCTTGCTTTCAGCGCAGATTGAACTTCTTCCTTCAGTATTATTGGTTCTCGCTCAGATGTTACCTCCTGAAATGGCGAGCTGTTGACTAGCTCTTTTTGGTAAAATGGCAGTGTATTTTTTCATTTTCTTTGGAAGCTTCCTGCATCATTCAATATTTTGCTCATGGACTGTTTCAAAATTGCAGCTCAAGGCTTGAATTTTTTTCTTGAGTTCGTTCACTTTCAGATATGCTAAGTGTGTTCTAGATGTTTGCACATGTCATTATAATATTTAGCTTTGTCTTCTCAGACTGTCCTTTGAAGTGTTCTATTCAGCTCTTTGACTTCATCCTTTCATCCATTTGAAGATCGACTTTGAGTCTTTTCTGACATCCACTTTGATTTTTTTTTCTTATTCTCTTGTCTTTTTAGTAACCTTTTGCTTTCGTCATGAATTATATACTCAAGGTCCTCATCAGCTCATCTTTCATTAGAGTTCAATGCAGCAAATCTGTTCATGAGGTGTTCTAAAAATTCGAGGGAGACAGGCTCAAGGTCATATTTTGGCTCTCATGGTCTTGCTTTCATTTTACTCAACTTTAACCTGAACTTTCATCCGCGCAATGTTTGGTCTGTTCCAGAGTTAGACCCTGATTTGGCTTTAGCTGCTGTTACTGAACTTCTCCGTCATCTCTTTCAACAGCTGTAATAATCAATTCATTTCCTGTATTTTCCAAATAACCCTTTGTGTTATCAGAAAAAGGATTCACTGTGAATATATAATTGGTCTTACAAATTCTTTCATATGAATTCCAAATTCACTTCTATTACTAAGACCATATTTTCTAACTAATGGTTCATTTTAGTTTTCAATTTTTGCATTCCAGTCACCACTAATTATCAATGAATTTTGATTGCATGACTGATAATTTTCAGATTGCTCACTTGTTAGAATTCTTCAATGTTTCTTCATTAACTTTTGGTGGTGCATACACTTTAATAATAGTTGTATGTATTGCATTTCCTTGAATGGGGATAGTTCTGACCCAATCACAGACAGAACTGTACTTCGGAATGTCCTTTTGGACAAGGGCTATAATGCCGTTCCCTTTGATGTTGTCGTCCTCAGCGTAGTAAACCACAGGTTTTTCTGATCCAAAATGGCCAATACTATTCCATTTCTGCTCACTAATGCCTGGGATATGTATTTATGCCTTCAATTTCATTTTTGACGTCTTCCAATTTTCCTAGATTCATACTTCACACATTCCAAGTTCCAATTATTAGCAGATTTTTTGCAGCTGTTTCTCCTTACTGTGAGTCATTCCCTATCAGCCAGGGAAGGCCCCAAAGGCTCCACCCTTATAGGCTGTTCTGTACTCGTGTAAGCGGGCGACTCCACTCTGAGAAAGCAGCTCCTCCTCAGTTGCATTTTGAGCGCTCTCGGACCCAAAGGGCCCGTCCTCCGGCTCTATCTACTATCATGTTCTGTTTGTGCTCATTAGACATCAGTATCTGACAATGTTTTGAAGCTATGAATAAGGTTTCCAGTGACTAGTTCCCTGAACGTGTGTAATTGATTCTTTGTCATTGTGGGTTCTTAGAGTCTGAAAGCTCTGTTGAAACCTCTTCACCTTTGGTGACTATTCTGACATTTGCAATACCAGTGACAAGGCTATCAATATCAAAGCAATACAAAAGCCATTGTCGCATGACAAACTGACAGACAAGTGGCGGGCTCATTGAATTGTCAAAGAAATGATCATATATAAGACTCACATAAAAGATGGAAGCATTAAATTAATTTGAATGAGGGCAAAGAAAAGTAGACAAGGTAGAATGGGATATATAATATATTTTATTAATAAAGTGTCTGCATAGTCCAAATGTTAGCCAACAAATATCCTACACACTTGTACATAACATATACATGAAAAAACTGAAAATGAAAACTATATTCCCTCATAGTGTTTATATCTGAGGTCTTCAAATATTCATGGAAATTTTAATGATCATTTTATTACATTTTTACAACTTATCATCTTCATATTTTTTAAAAATTATAAATGTGTGGTACTTTGAAAAGCATTGTATAGGACAAACATAAAAATAAATAGGAAGGTAAGAATGTTACAAATGTGTTACCTAGAAATTTGATTTGAGTAGAGACATAAAAACAAATGAAAGATTAAGATATCAGTAATTCTGCATTAGGTGTATATTAGGAAGAAGGAAAGAACATGCTCAAGATATTAAGGTGCAGTAAAGAAGTCAGTGTGATAAAAAAAAATAAAAATAAGTTAGGGGCCAAATCTAAAGTGATTCAAAAGGTAATGAAAAGCGCATACAGATTTTAAGAGGTAAATAGGTGCTTAGCATTTGCTAGTAAGTGCAAATTTTCTGTTAGACATCCAAATAAAGATGTCAGTTTGCAGGGGGATTGTTCAAACCCATGCATTTAAATTTGGGAGTTGTCAGTGTATAGATGTTCTTTAAAGTCAAAAAAGTGGATGAGATATTTAAGTAAGTGAAGAGAGATATACAAAAGATCAAGTGACCTGTTTCCCAGGATAGTTCACAGTTAAAGATCTGAGAGGAGAAAACGAAACAGGAAAGAAAATTGAGGGCCAGTTGGAAAGAAGAAAGGCAAAAATCAAATGAAAGCTTTTTTTTTTAATTAACTGGAAATGTTTCCTAGTATGATTTAACCACAGCTTGTTTATTCATTCACCTACTAAAACATGTCTTGTTTGCTTTCAGCATTGGCAATTATGAAGCGAACTGCCATCAGCATTTGTGTGCAGGTTGCTATGTAGGCATATGCTTTCAAATCAGTTGGCTAAATGCCAAGGAACACAATTGTTGCATTGGATGGTAACACTGTTTTGAGCCATGTCCCTAAACGTCAAAGTCAAACTGTCTTTCATAACAGTTATGCTTGCTTTCCTCCCACGAGTCAGAGGCTCCCTGTGGCTCTGCCTCCTCACCACCATTCTTTGTTAGCGCTCCTGGGTTCTTGATTTTAGCTGTTGTAACGTTTTGTGGCAGCCTTTCACTGTTTTAATTTGATATTCCTTGCTGCCATACAGAGTTACAGCCTTAGGAAACCAAAAAGGCCAGTTCTGCCCTGTTCGATTGGGCTGCTAGGAGTCGGTATGATTCGATGGCAGCGTGCTTGAGTTTAATGCCAAAAAATGCTGACCAGCTCTCTCTATTTCTGTTCACCAATTACAGTTTTCTTTGTTGAGGGGTCTACTCGACTTTTTTCTGTTTGTTAATTGGATTGCTTGTTTCCTGGTTGTTGACTTTTAATAGATTATTGTACTCTTAGATATTCATCTGTTATCAAATATATGTTGTGCAAATATTTTCTGCAAGTCTGTGATTTTCCCTGTGTTTATATTAGTAGAGTCATTTATTCAGGTAAAAATCCAATTGAATACCTTTTACTTTTGTAAAGAGTAGTTTTGGTCTTGTATCTAGAGCTCATTGCCAAACCCAACATCACTTAGATTGTCCCCTAGTAAGTCTGGCTAAACATAATGCAGCACCTGGCCAATTCAAGCAGCTCACTCCCATGCTTCCTGCTCTTGCCCTACTCCCTCTGTGTTCCCACAACTTCCCACGCACATCAAAGGCCACATCACCCCACCCTTATCCAAATGCTTCTCTCCCACCCCTAGCCACCATTCTCCATCCCAGAGAGTCTGTCTGTTCCTGACTCTTTTGTGTTGGCGCTACTGGCATTGAGGATTAGCTTGGCAGCCTGTGCCTTTCCAATAAAGTCTGGTACTTGATACTCATGTTTCAGCCTGTTACTCTATCATCCCCATTTTCTATCCATTTTATAGTTTTGAGTTTTACCTTATCGGTATATTTATTTTTATTTGTTTTTGTGGCCGATGCAAAGTCAATGTATAGGCTCATTCCTGTGCTTATGGAGGTCCAGGTTTTCTAACACCTTATTTGAAAAAATTATTCTTTCTACCTTGCTTTGCTCCTTTAAGAAAATCAGCTGACTGAAGATAATCTAGGCCAGGGGTTCTCTATCTTCCTCATGCTGTGACCCTTTCATATAGTTCATGTTGTGGTGACCCCCCAACCATGAAATTAGTTCCATTGCTAGTTCATAATTGTCATTTTGCTACTATTATGCATCAGGTGACCCCTGTGAAAGGGTTGTTGGACCCCCAAAGGGGTCGTGACCCACAGGTTGAGAACCGCTGTTCTAGGTGATGGCAGATGTAGGGGAACAGGCTAATACTCACAAAAGGAGTCACTCTGTGTGTGCCCATGGACCCCGTGAAGCCTACCCGTCCCCGGGGAGCCATAGCAGGACTGGAGGCATTGTCAGTCCTTCCTGCTGCTCTTGCTCAGCTGGTTGCTCTGTGTGCCAGCACAGTGGTATGGTGGCTTCAGCTATGTAGGTAACTGACCTCCCACAAAAAGGAGCTCCCAGAATAACCCCCGTCTTTGGGAACTTTCCAATGGAGGCCTGCCTTGAACTGGAAGAAGTGTTTTCCTTCCGGACGGTTAACCCCAAATATCATAAAATAATGCCACCTAGATTGGCATTTTTTAAGGCATTTTGTCCTGCACATGTAAAACTGTGGTGGTGTAGTGGTTGATGGTGGGCTCGGGTCACCATGGTCAGCAGTTCCAAGCCACCAGTAGTTCCATGGGAGGAAGACTGGGCTTTCTCCTCGGAAGCCCACTGTGGGTTACCATAGGTCAGCACTGGCTGGATGGCAGTTAGTGAGCTGCGTGTACAGGGAATCTTGCCCTCTTCAGCCCACACATTAGGCTTGGTTCTGTTGCCAAAATACAGCTCCAGGTTCTAAGCCTCTTCCATCTTGGATCTTGCCCTGCTTCCTATGGATGACAGGGGAATCTACGATGACAGGGGAATCTACGATGACAGGGGAATCTACGATGACAGGGGAATCTACGATGACAGGGGAATCTACGATGACAGGGGAATCTACGATGACAGGGGAATCTACGATGACAGGGGAATCTACGATGACAGGGGAATCTACATAGGAAATAAGCCTCCGGTGATCTCCCTCTATCCATAGTAGGGAGGCAAGTGGTTACAAATAAAGTGCCTTGGGGAGACGACTATGAAGATGGAAAGGATTAACTGGACGTGAACTTTTAAAACCATGTCAGTTGATCTTCCCTCTGATGCAAGTTAGAGCTGATCTGTTTTGCAACATTTTCTGTTTTTTCTTTTTTTGTTGTTGGTTTATATAAGATTCATCTCATTCGAGGTCACCCTCTTGGATTTTTGTTACATGCTTTTTATGCGTTTTGTCTGTTTTTATGGTTTTCAGTACAGTATATTAACCCAGGATTGATTCCCCATGGGGTCAGTCAGCAGAGTAAGGGTTTCTGGGTGTACAGTGGCGGTGTGTTTGTGTAAAAGGGCGCCGATGTCAAGGAGTTTAGGTAGGAAAATAATGTTTTCAAACTGATGTGGTGCGATTGCACAATACTGCTTAATGGGATTGACTGATGGAATGATATAGCTGTATTAAATCCCGTTAAAATGGTTTTAAAACATTTTTTTAAGAAAGAATTCCAAGGAACATCAAAGAAAAGGTTGGAATGGAACAAGCTTGTGCATAAAGGAAGTAGTTCGGTGGGAAACCGGAAGGAATCTTGTGGCTCAGAGAGTGTGAGTGGGGCTGCTGACTGCAGCTCAGCAGTTGAGATCGCCAGGACCTGCTTTCTCCGTCCTCAAAGACAGAGAGGCGGAAGCTCACAGGGCAGTGCTCCCTGGCCCTGTAGAGTTGCTGGGGGAAGGCATCGACTTAATGACAGTTTGCTTTGGGGTTGTTCTGAAAACACCAATAGGTCCTGAGTTATTCACAAGGCCTCATAGAAGGAAGAGCACGATTTCTATCATGCTAATTGCAGACCTTCTATCCTAGGCAGGCTCTCCAGACTGTCTTCTGCTATTTACAGTCTGCTTTTCCATAGTGCACCTCCCTTCCCAGGTATGTGCACCCCAGCACCCCAGAGTTCATGCTGTGTCCTTGTCACCAGTCCCTTAAATCAAAAGTCAGTTCAGCCACTGTGGGGTAGTGTGAATATCCTGTCTTCCCCTTCCCCACCTTTCCCCTCTCTCCTCTTCTGTGTTAGAATCACTTTTATTGTTGCTCTTTTGCCCCTTTATCCAGTTCTGTCTGATTAACAGTATCAGGTTTTCAGGGGGAAAACATGCACACACATGTGCTCACACACACACGCACGCGCGCGCGCACACACACACGAAACCCCACCAAAAGCATGGTTCATTAACAAATAAACAGATTGTGTTTTATTTTGATTAAAAATTCTAGTTCTGTTCATTAGTGCTTCTCCCTCCCCGCCACTGTCATGACCCCACTTCTACTTTACAAATCTGGGTAGACCAGAGCATGTACACGGGTACAGAAAAGAGCTCGAAATACAGGGAATCCTGAACAGATAAACCCCTCAGGACCAATATTGAGAGTAGGCATACCAGGAGGGTAAGAGAAAGGTGGGGGAAATAGGGGAACATGATGAAGGGATACATAGGACAGTGTAAGACATGAAAAAACAATTTATAATTTATCAAGGGTTCATGAGGGAGGGAGGGTTGGGGAGGGAAGGGAAAAATGAGAAGCTGATACCAAGGGCTCAAGTAGAAAGCAAATGTTTTGAGAATGATGATGGCAACAAATGTACAAATGTGCTTGACACAATGGATGGATGGATGGTTGTGATAAGAGTTGTATGAGCCCCCATAAAATGATTTTTTTTTAAAAAAGAAAATGAATGCTATGGCTTGAAAAAAAATCCAGTTCTGAAAACACTCTTACTTTTACCATAGGAAAAGGATGAGACTTTTGTTTCTATGCTGGACTGTAACTGCAATGTCACCAGTTCACCCATCAGCGGCTCAATGAGACTTTCTGCTCATATGAGTGGTCACCGGAGTCGGAAACCCACCAGAGGCCATCTACCTGTCCTACAGGGTCACTCTGAGTCCAGAGAGACTTGATGGCAGTGAACTGAGTGATAGAAATATCATTAACTGAAAATCAAAACAACAACAACCCTAAGAACCCCAAACTTTGTCCCAGTTTACTGTTGCTCATAGCAGTCTGAGGCCAGAACAGTCCCGTGTCAGAATGCGGACAGGAGGTAAAGCATTATGTCTTGGCGCAGCAGGCTGCAGACCGGGGGGCTGGGAGATGAGCGGGTGGTCAGAACGTACTGCCTGGATGAGTGATTGAGTGCTGTACCGACTGTGATATCAGGGGTCCTGTACTGTCACTGCGCATGTATCACGTGGCTGCAATGCGAAAGACTCTCTGAAATGGCTATAAGGATTTGAAATACCAGAAACCATCATTTATTTTGGGTGAGGATGCATAATCACTTTTCCCCCCTTTCTTGCTATTTCTTTGTATGGTTTGGGTAGTAGGGCATCTTAGGTTCAGTTAGGAAGTTAATTATATAAATTAAGAGATAACATTTCGTCATTAAATGTTTGATGGAGCTCACCAATTATATCATTCAGGCATGGTGATTTTTTGGGGGGGAAGATTTGTTGATTCAATTTCTTAAAAAGTAGTAAAGCTCCTTGACTTCTGTGGTTTTGTAAATAGTGTCTTCCAAAGAATTGTTCCATTTCATCCGTGTCATCTTTGTTATGCAGTTTGGAGGCGCTCAATTCTCACACGCTTGTCTTACTCCTCTAAGTACCATGGACTCAGCAGGGATGACTTTCCCTTCGTTTCTACTCTTCATGATTTATGTCTCCTCATACTTTTTCTGTCTGGGCAACACTGACTAGATTTATGAATTATTTTGATCTCATCAAAACTCTTTGGTTCAAATGAGCTCTGCTGACAATTCATTCTCGAGGTCCACTCCGCCCACCCTGTTGAGAAAAATCTTTATTAGCGTCAATTTTGGAGACTAATTTCAGAAATTTGAGGGCCTGTTTCCCTTTCCATTTCAACATTAAATATTTTACTCTCTTCTTGCTTCATGGTTCGGATTAAAAATATGATTTATTCTTATATTTTTTATTATAAGTGATGCTTATTGTTTTCCTTTATCTTCAGAAAATAGTTTCTTTTTCCTTTGCTTTCTATAATTTGAACATAATCCTTGGCTGATTTGTTTCATTAATTTTGGAAAAGTCTTGGAATTTATTATTTCAAAAATGTATTTTGTACTGTCATCTTTTTTTTTATTTTAACAATTTATTTGGGCTGATACAATTCTTTTCACAGTTCATGCATATACATACATCAATTGTATAAAGCACATCTGTACAGTCTTTGCCCTAATCATTTTTTTCTCTTTTCTTCTTTTACATTTTATTAGGGACTCAAACAACTCTTACCACAATCCATACATATACATACATCAATTGTATAAAGCACATCCATACATTCCCTGCCCCAATCATTCTCAAGGCATTTGCTCTCCACTTAAGCCCCTTGCATCAGGTCCTCTTTTTTTTCCCCACGTCCCTCACCTTTCCCCCCTCCCTCATGTGCCCTTGGTAATTTATACATCGTTATTTTGTCATATCTTGCCCTATCCAGAGTCTCCCTTCCCCCCTTCTCTGCTGTCCCTCTCCCAGGGAAGAGGTCACATGTGGATCCATGTAATCAGTTCCCCCTTTCCAACCCACTCACCCTCCACTCTCCCAGCATCATCCCTCACACCCTTGGTCCTGAAGGTATCATCCACCCTGGATTCCCTGTACCTCCAACCCTCATATGTACCAGTGTACAGCCTCTGTCCTATCCAGCCCTGCAAGGTAGAATTCAGATCATGGTAGTTGGGGGGAGGAAGCATCCAGAATCTGGGGGAAAGCTGTGTTCTTCATCGATACTACCTCACACCCTAATTAACCCATCTCCTCTCCTAAACCCCTCTATGAGGGGATCTCCATTGGCCGACACTTGGGCCTTGGGTCTCCACTCTGCACTTCCCCCTTTATTTAATATGATATATATATACATATATACACATACATATATACATATACACATATATACACATACATACACACACTTATATCTTTTTTTTTTTTGCATGATGCCTTATATCTGGTCCCTTGGGCACCTCGTGATCGCACTGGCTGATGTGCTTCTTCCATGTGGGCTTATTTGCTTCTGAGCTAGATGGCCGCTTGTTCACCTTCAAGCCTTTAAGACCCCAGACACTATCTCTTTTGATAGCCGGGCACCATCAGCTTTCTTCACCACATTTGCTTATGCACCCCTTTGTCTTCAGCGATCCTATCATGGAGGTGTGCAGTCAATGATATGATTTTTTGTTCTTTGATGCCTGGTAACTGATCCCTTTGGGACCACTCGATCACACAGGCTGGTGTGTTCTTCCATGTGGACTTTGTTGCTTCTGAGCTAGATGGCCGCTTGTTTATCTTCAAGCCTTTAAGACCCCAGTCACTATCTTTTGATAGCCGGGCACCATCAGCTTTCTTCACCACATTTACTTGTTCACCCACTTTGGCTCCAGCCGTTGTGTCGGGAGAGTGAGCATCATAGAGTTCCAATTTAATAAAAGAAGGTATTCATGCATTGAGGGAGTGTTTGAGTAGAGGCCCAAGGTCCTTCCGCCAACTTAATACTTGACCTATAAATATAGACACATAGATCTATTTCCCCAACCTCCTATCTATATATATTTGCATGTACATGTCTTTGTCTAGACCTCCATGAATGCCCTTTGACTCCTAGCTCTTTCCTCCATCTCCCTTGACCTTCCTCCTGCCCCACTACCATGCTTCATCGCCACCTGGGCTAGAATATACCTCTTCTCTAAGCAACCTTACCCTTGATCATTTCCCACCAGGCCTGCCACTCCCCCTTCTCTACCATTTGGGGTCCCATGTTTTTCCCTTGTCCCTGGGTTTGTTAACACCACTTCCTTACCCCCACTACCCCCCCACCCCAAGTCCCCCCGGAACTGTCAGTCCCGTTGTTTTTCATCCAGATAGTTCATCCAGCCTGTCCTATTCAGACAGACCTGTGGAGTCACTAACATGCACGAAAACTAGACAGAGGAACGCAAAGCAACAGTATACAACCAGACAACAAAACAACCAAAACAAACCACTGAAAAAGAACAGAACAAAACAGTTCACAAGAGAAAAGCTTGTAGTTAGTTCAGGGGTCTTTGCTGGCCCTTAGGAGCGTTTTCCAGTCCAGTCTGTTGGGGCACCACGCCCTGGCCCCAAAGTCCACTTTCAGCATTCCCTGGGGACCTTGCCACTCCATTCCCTTGCTGTTCCGCTGCACTCCCCCAGTGATTTGCCTCAGTGTGGTGGGATCAGGTCAGGTGCAATTCCCACACTGTGTCTCCGGTGCTGTCCCCTGTATCGCCCTTAGTCACTGAGGGGCATCATGTCTCATAGTAGGGCCAGCCATGTTGTTCTCTCTGTGGACTGGCTGCTCTACTCAGTAACATCATCATCACGGCCTGGTGGGCCAGGCTGTGCTCCACTCTCTCCTCCTGCCCCTTCATCTGCTTCCGTGTGCTCTAATCAAATATGTCCATCTCCCATAGCTGCAGGGTCAATGTCGTCCTTTGGAACAAGTTCTTTTCGGGGGAGGGGCAGGAATCCACTTAATTTATGGTGCTGGGGCCAGCCTCCCAGACCTCTCCACCGGTTCCGTCCTCCACGCCGGGATATTGCATTCACACCTTGCGACACTGGGTTGAAGTCTGGTCCCACTTTCCCTGTGGAGATATAAACCATACCCTCCCCTTGGGTGGATTAATGCCCCATTTCTGTCATGCTGATTGTACTTACCTCAGGGGACTCATGTTGTACCTGTCCCTTTGGGTCTGGCTTACCTCGCTTAACATAATTCCTTCCAGCTCTTCCCATGAAATAACGTGTTTCATGTGCTCATCGGTGCTTTTCAGTGCTGCATAATACTCCATTGTGTGTATGTGCCAAAGTTTGCTAATCCACTCGTCTATCGATGGGAACTTAGGCTGTTTCCAAGTCTTTGCTATTGTGAATTGTGCCGCAATAAACATTGGAGCTCATATGACTGGTCGTGTTTTATTTGCTGTTACAACCGGGTATATGCCCAGTAGAGGGATGGAAGGGTCGTAAGGTAGATCAATTTCCATTTTCTTTAGGTATCGCCAGATTGCTTTCCACAGTGTCTGTACAAATCTGCACGACCACCAGCAGTGGAGGAGGGTTCCTACTTCACCACAGCCCCTCCAACACTTGTTGCTCTCTGATTTACTGATCTGGGCTAGCCTGAGGGGTGTTAGGTGGTATCTCATGGTTGTCTTGATTTGCATTTCCCTTATGGCAAGGGACTTCGAGCACTTTCTCATATATTTATTGGCCATATTGATCTCCTCTCTAGTGAAAGTTCTTCTCATTTCTTTTGCCCACTTCCTTAGGGGGTTAACTGTTTTCCTCTTTTTGCAGGTCATGATGGTGTTGTAGATTTTAGTAATGAGCCCTTTGTCTGACGTGTCATTACTAAAAATCTTCTCCCAGTCTGTGGGTTGCCTTGTCACCCTCTTGGCAAAGTCTTTCGAGGTGCACAGGTGTTTTATTCTTATTAGATCCCATTTGTCGATTTCCAGATCACCTGTGTGTGTCCCCTTCCCTGTTGCAGTGAGCCTATGTGCTCCCTGGGCCAGTGCTCTGAGATTAGTCCCGATTCCCTCCTTAATGGTCCTGATGGTTTGGGGTTTGACTTCTAGATCTGTGATCCACCTTGAGTGTATTCTTGTGCATGGGGTGAGGTAGACGTCTTGTTTCAACTTTCTACATGTGGATATCCATTGTTTCCAGCACCACTTATTAAAGAGGGCATCTGCTTCCCACTTGACGTTTTTGGGACCCTTGTCGAAGATCAGTTGTCTATATGCTGATGATTTTACTCCTGGGCTTTCTATTCTTTTCCACTGGTCTGAGTGTCTATCATTGTGCCAGTACCATGCTGTTTTGACCACTGTAGCTGTGTAGTAGGCATTAAAATCAGGTAGGGCGAGTCCTCCAATTGTGTCCTTCTTCTTGAGGAGTTCTCTGCTAATTCTGGGTTTCTTCCCTCTCCATATGAAGTTGGTGGTCAGTTTTTCCAATTCTTTGAAGAAGGTTGATGGTAATTGGATTTGGTATAGCATTGAACTTGTAGAGTGCTTTAGGAAGAACTGTCATCTTTACTATGTTCAGCCTACCTAACCATGAGCAGGGGAGCTTCATCCATTTGTGAAGGTCACTTTTGGTTTCCTGTAATAGGGTTTTATAATTATGCTTATATAGGTCTTTAGTATTTTTTGTTAAGTATATTCCTAGGTATTTCAGTTTGTTCTTGGCTACTGTGAAGGGTACTTCCCTCTTAATCGCCTCTTCCATGGCCCTGTCCGATGTGTATAGAAACCCTACCGACTTCTGTTTATTGATCTTGTATCCTGCTACTCTTCCGTATTCCTCTATTGCTGTAAGTATTCCAACTGTGGAGTTTTGGGGGTATTCAATGTATAGGATCATGTCATCTGCAAATAACGATAGTTTCACCTCCTCCTCTCCCAACTGGATCCCTTTGATGTCCTTCCGCTGTCTTATGTTGTTAGCCAGAACCTCCAAAACGATATTGAATAGAAGAGGGGACAGGGGGCATCCTTGTCTTGTACCCTTTTTCAGTGGTATTGTTCTTGTCTTTTCTCCATTGACTATGATGTTGGCTGTTGGTCTTTCATAGATAGCTTGTATGAGCTTGAGGAACTTACCTTCCAATCCTATCTTCATGAGTGTTTTGATTAGGAATGGATGCTGGATGTTGTCAAATGCTTTTTCTGCATCTATGGATATTATCATACGGTTTTTATCCTTTTTCTTCTCGATGTGGTGTATGATATTGATGGATTTTCGGGTGTTAAACCATCCCTGCATCGCTGGGATGAATCCTACTTGGTCGTGGTGAATGATATGTTTGATGTTCCTTTGTATTCTATTGGCCAATATTTTGTTAAGGATTTTTGCATCTATGTTCATTAGAGATATTGGTCTATAATTCTCTACACCTGTGGGGTCTTTTCCCTGTTTGGGTATCAAAGTAATGCTGGCTTCGTAAAATGAGTTTGGGAACTTGCCGTTCTTTTCTATGTTATGGAATACTTTGTGGAGGATCGGTGTCAGCTCTTCCCTGAATGTTTGGTAAAATTCTGCTGTGTAGCCATCTGGCCCTGGGGCCTTTTTCCTTGGTAGGTTTTTGATGACACTCTCTATTTCTTCCTTCGCTATGGGTTTGTTGAGGTTCTTGATCTCTGTCTCAGATAATCTAGGGATAGATTGTTTTTCTAAATATTTATCCATGTCTTCCAGGTTTCTGAATTCATTAGAATACAAACCTTCATAGTACTTTGTGATTATCCTTTTTATCTCATTGGGGTCTGTTGTTATTGCCCCCGATTCATCCCTCATCCTGGCTATTGATGATTGTTCCTTTCTATCTTTGGTAAGCTTTGCCAGGGGAGTGTCAATTTTATTAATTCGTTCATAAAACCAGCTTCTAGTTGCGTTAATCCTTTGCATTGTTCTTTTGTCTTCCCACTGGTTTAACTCCGCCCTGATTTTTATTATTTCTTTTCTCTTGCTATTGGAGGGGTAGTTCTGTTGACTCTGTTCTAGTTGTTGGAGGTTTTGTGTTAACATATCTGTCATATGCCTTTCTTCTTTTTTCATGTATGCATTCAGTGATATCAAGCTACCTCTGATAACTGCCTTTGCAGTGTCCCATAAGTTTTGATATGTTGTATGCTCGTTCTCATTAGTTTCTAGAAATTTCCTGATATCCTCTCTGATCTGGACCTTAACCCATTCATGTCGCAGGAGATCGTTGTTTATTCTCCAATTGGTGGCCCTTGCTTTTCTGGGTGCCCTCCTATTAATCTCCAGCTTTATGGCATGGTGGTCTGAGAAAGACGTCTGGATAATATCTATGTGTTTGAATTTACTCAGGCTGGCCTTGTGCCCCAGCATGTGATCTATTCTTGAGAAAGATCCGTGTGGATTGGAGAAGAATGTGAAACCTTTTGCTTTTGGATGAAAGGCTCTATAGATGTCTATCAGGCCCTGTTGCCTAATTACATTGTTTAGCTCTCTGGCCTCTTTGCTGAGCTTCTTTCCCTGTGACCTGTCTTTCTCTGATAGTGGAGTGTTGAAGTCCCCCACTATTATTGTTGTTTCCGTGATTTCTTCTGTCATTTTTTTAATAGTTTGTTTGACGAAATTTGCCGCACCATTATTAGGTGCGTAAATATTCAGTATGCTTAGTGCTTCCTGGTTTACTGAGCCTTTGAGCATTATGTAATGTCCCTCTTTGTCTCTTTTTATGTTTTGGATCTTGAGATCCATTTTGTCGGAGATTAAGATAGCCACTCCTGCCTTCTTGGAGTTACCATTTGCTTGGTAAACTTTCTGCCAGCCCTTTATTCTCAGCATATGCTTGTCTGCTTGCTTAAGGTGTGTCTCTTGCAGGCAGCAGATTGATGGGTTATGTTTTCTAATCCAATCCTCCAGCCTCTTTCTTTTAACATATGAATTGAGCCCATTTGTATTCAGAGTGATTATTACAATCTCTGGCTTCATGGTTGCCATATTCTGTTTTGTGTTTTGGGTCTTTGCCTATCTTCCTTCATATCAGTGTACTGCGTTTGAGTGGAGGGTTTCTATCCTGTCCTCTTTTCCATCTGAGACCGTGTTGTCCTGGTACGTGTTGCTGGCATGTTGGCTTCTAGATGGAGATGGGCTATATGGTGGTCTCCTGGTGGTTCTAGTTGGAGCTTGATCTTCTGGCCATAGTGAGTCGGCCAGTATGTTCTGCAGGGTCGGGTGACTTGCAGTATATTTTTTGAGTTCTTCCTTGTCCTGGAAGACCCTTATCTTACCCTCTATCTTAATGGATAACTTGGCAGGGTATAGGATTCTGGGGGAGGCATTTTTATCTTTCAGTTTTTGGAAGATGTTGCTCCATTCTCTCCTCCTCTTCATGGTTTCTGCTGATAAGTCTGAGCATATTCTTACCTGCGCTCCTTTGTATGTGACTGTCTTGCTTTCTCTTGATGCTCGTAGAATTTTCTCTTTTTCATCTAAGTTGGATAATTTTACAATTATATGTCTTGGCGTGTTCTTCTTGGTGTTTAGCTTAGCCGGCGTCCTCTCTGCTTCCTGTATGAGAGTCGGATTCTCCTTTGTTAGGTTGGGGAAATTTTCTTCCAGGAATTCCTTTGCTATCTTGGCGGTCGATTTGTGTGTTATGTTGTGTTCCGGTAGACCGATTATTCTAATATTATTCCTCTTCATAGCATCTGTCATTGATCTCAGGCTGTCTTCTGTTTCTTTAATTTTCCTATCTGATTGTTTTTCTCGCTTGCTTCGTTTGGTTTGAGCGTCCTCGAGTTCAGTGATACGGTTCTCAGCCTCCTCAAGCCTAGATATAGCTTCTGTGACCTTTTGTGTGGCCTCTGCTACCTCCTCTGTTAGTTTCTGCAGTTCCTTTTGGTGGATAGTATTCATCCCCTCTATTGTGGACTTCATCCCCTCTATTGTGCATTTCATCCCTTCGATCGTTGCATCCTTATTTTGGTTTGCTTCTCTTAGCTCCTGTATTACTGCAAGCAGAGTTCTGAAGATTTCCTTTTGTGGCTGATCTATATCTGTTTCTTCTATGAGTGACGTTAGGTCTGTTAAAGTGCCTCGTTTCTCTGATTTTTTTGTTGGGAGTGATGTGGTCTGTTGATTTTTCCTTGATCCTTTAATAGGGCCCATGCTTCTGGGAGACAGGAGTAACCTTATTGTGTGGAGGCTCAGGCCACTGTGCCGTCTCCTGGGGTGGCTGGGGCGGGCTGCGGCAGGCTTAGGGCTGGCACTGGGGACCCAACAGGGCCCCAGGTGGTGAGAGCTGGCTGGAGCTCACTGACGGCTCCTCAGGGACTGCAAAGCCGAGACCCAGGCTCCACTACAGGTGGAATGTTTGATCTGCCCGGGCTGTGAGCGGGCGCGGGGAGGCCCCTCAGACAGCTGCGCAGACAGGTGCACGACACTGCAGGGAACAATGGTGTTCGCTCTCCGCCCTGCTCTGAGCTCAGAACCCCGAGGACCGTAGTGGCTTGGTGCGAAACCGCAGGGGGCAATGGCGCCCTTCCTCCGCTCAGGCTCAGAGTCGCCGCCGCCGGGGTCCCCGCAGCACCCTGGGGAGGGCACCTACTCTTGTGCCTTGCGCAGGGAGGGGCCCTTGGTGGGCAGACTCAGCAGAGCAGGGCGCGGCGCTCCGCGGAAGCTCAGGGTCCGGGACAGGCGCGGGTTGGGCTATGGCTCCTGTTGGCGGGAAGTGCTCAGCGCAGGGTCCCCGCCAGGAGTGGAGCTGGCGCTAGGCTGCCGGGGGCGGGCGGGGGTGGGAGGCCGGCGCACGGAGGGCAGGTGGAGAGGTCCGCGGCAGCGGTGCGGGTGGATGGTCCCCCGTGGGGGTCGCCAGACAACCCGCGGGTCCGCTCCCCTGAGCTTGGATGAATGGAGGGAGGGACGTGGGCCTGAGGGCAGATCGCTGCCCTGCGGGGAGAGGGGAACTGCGGGAGAGGAAAGCTTCTCTCCCAGTGGGGATCTGCGAGTGGGGAGTGGGCCGCTGGAGTAGGGGAGCGTGACCTGCTGCGCCTGTCTAGGCAGGGCAGGCAAGCGGCTCTGGGCTGGCGTCCGGTTTGGGGATGGAGCCTAGGCCGGTCGCCAGTGAGCTCACGGCAGCTTAGTGGCCAGAGATGTCCCACTAGTCCGGTCCTCTTTCACCTAGACCCCTGCTCAGGACAAACACGTGGGGTAGGACTGGGGTGCTGTCCCAGGGGGATATTTCACTCACCAGACTCTTACTATTCAGCTACCTGGTCGCCAATCCTGCTTTGTTTGGAGGAGCTCTCAGAGTATGCCGGTGTCCCTGTCGGCCATCTTCCCCCTTCAATTATTTCTGTACTGTCATCTTTTACTTCACTTCTTGTGTTCCAAATACATATTTATTATTCCATTTCAAGTATTTTCATTGTTCTTGGTCTTTCTGTTTTGTTTTATTCTATTATTTTTACCTGTTTTTCTCTTTACATTTTATTTTTGGAAGCTTTAATTATAACATGTCTTCATCTCCTCTGATTCCTCCCTCATTAATACACAGCAGAGACTTTTTTTTGTCATTTTGATTTTCCATCATTTTGTTGTTGTTATTCTCTCCTGGAGTTTCTTTCTCTATTTATACATTACCATATTTTCTTTTACCTACAGTTTCCCCACTACAGTCCTTTAAAAAATTATAATTCCTGTCTGATAGTTCCTAAATTTGTATCATAAATGTGTATGGTTCTGATGCCTATGTTATCTCTTTCTTTTTAAAATATATCTTCTGGTTTTACATTTATTTTTATTTTAGAAAGTCAAGCATAGTACAATCAGAAGTAGGCACTGAGTTAAATAGTGATTTAGTTTATGATCTATATAATCTGACTGGGAGTTGACTATTAAATATCTAATTCATAAAGCCATTTTGATCAAAATTAAATGATTAAATATAATTCAGTTCTGATTGAACTAGAATGTTCTTTTTATCCAACTGCCTCCCTGAGAATCCAGCCTTTATTTCCTGAAAGTCTCCTGTTACCTTGCTATATTAATTGCTAGAAGCCACGCATAACTCAGGGAATGATTTATGTACAGAAACGAGGATGCAAAAGGAATATACCCCCCAAATTGAAGTTTTAACCCAGATACAATGGAGAGAAATGGCCTTAAAAGTTGGATAAGGGTATAGAAGTTGAGTCATGGGATTAAAGCTTAATTGTTGAAAGTTTTCCTTAAGTAACATATTTCTAAAGACAGATCCTTGGTATTAATTCTTATTACCAACTCTAGCTTCGTAAAGTATCTTCCATTAACTTTGACAATTTAATAGCTTGCTCTGAAAAATAATCATTACAAATATTTACATATGATGATTGTACATTTGGTAATCCCTTAAACATATCTATAGCTTTATTTCTATTGAAAAGATTTCCTGAGTTTTTACCCTCTTTTTGTGACTTCAATCAAAGCTAACCTATCCAGGATTTTATTGTCCGGTAATGTCTTTATTTCTTCTTCCATGTATATATATTCTACTTGGGACCGTCTCTCTGAACTTGTCATGATTTCATCTATGTAAACTGGTGATTTTACTTTAAGAGACCTCTCTCATGCTGACTGAGTCTTCTTTACCCTCTCCATTTAAGATTGGAGGAGTTTTGTCCCGAGGACACTGGTCGAGCTGGAGCCTGGCAGCACGTTCGTTTGAAATCTCCTGCTCTTACAGCAGACTTTGGGGCATGGAAACAAAATGCATTATGATACTAGAAATTTATTGCTCTTGCAATGATTAGCAAGTTGGACAAAACACAGCCTAATGCATTCCAAATTAATGTGGCAATTTTAGGTTAAATAATTAGAGAGAAACAAAATAGAGAGATTTCTCAGGCTGCAGCTAATTTTTAAGAAGTTCATCAAATTTATTTTTGAAATTTTTTTCCCTCTGAACTGTGTGTGGTTCAGAAAACAAGTAACACAGGTTTGGAAGGGTCATTGCTTGCAGAATTCAAAAAAAATCACTGTCATCCAGGCTATTTTGACACATACTGAACTTGAACAACAGAATAGATCTGCCTCTTTAGGTTTCTGACTTTAATTCTTTTTTTAATCATTTTATTAGGGGCTCATATAACTCTTATCAAAACCATACGTATAGCAATTGTGTAAAGCACATTTGTGCATTCATTGCTCCTCTCATCACTCTCAAAACATTTGTTCTCCACTTAAGCCCTTGGCATCAGCTCCTCATTTTCCCCTCCCTCCATGCTCCCCCCTCCCTTTTAAACTCTTAATAATTTATAAATTATTATTTTGCCATATCTTGCATTGTCTGACATCTCCCTTCACCCACTTTTCTGTTGTTGGTCCCCAGAGAAGAGGTTATATGTACATCCTTGTCATCGTTTCCCCCTTTCCACCCCAACCTCCCTCTACCTTCCCGGTATCAACACTCACCATTGGTCCTGAAGGGATCATCTGCCCTGGATTTGCTGTGTTTCCAGTTCCTATCTGTACCAGTGTACATCCTCTGGTCTAGACCGATTTGTAAGGTAGAATTGGGATCATGATAGTGGAGGGGGAGAGGAAACATTTAGGATCTAGAGGAAAGTTATATGTTTCATCGTTGTTACACTGCACCCTGACTTGCTCAGCTGCTTCCTGCTACCCTTCTTAAGGGGATGTTCAATTACCTACATATGGGCTATAGGTCTCCACTCTGCATTCCCCCTCATTCACAGTGGTATGATTTTTTGTTCTGATAATGCCTGATATCTGATCCTATAGATACCTCGTGATCACATAGGCTGGTGTGCTTCTTCCATGTGGGCTTTGTTGCTTCTGAGCTAAATGGCTGCTTGTTTACCTTCAAGTCTTTAAGACTCCAGACACACTATATCTTTTGATAGCCAGACACCATCAGCTTTCTTCACCACATTTGCTTATGCACCTGCTTTTTCTTCAGTGATTATGTTGGGAAGGTGAGCATCATGGAATGGTAGTTTAATAGAACAAAGTATTCTTACATTGAGGGAGTACTTGAGTGAGGGCCCAACGTCCATCTGCTACATTAATACTAAACAAAAATTGACACATTTTCTTTCTTATGAGTAGCATCTGATGATGGGTTTCAACCACTGACTTGGCCCACACAACTTGTTTGGCTTGCTGGACAAGCGGCTATATAACCAGATGTCCTGCTTGTGTGATGAGAGTGCTCATTATATATTTATATAAGACACCTAATTAAACAAAATACCAAACTCATGGTGATTTACAGTAACACCTAGTACAGCACAGTAGATCTTCGTCTTTAGGTTTCTAAGTCAGTATGTCTTGCAAGGAGTAGACAACTGCGTCTTCCCCAGGTGTTGTACCTGGTCAGTTTGAAGTGCTGCGCTTGCAGTTAGCAGCTCAACCAGTGCTCTATTACGACACCTCCAGGCCGACACCTCCAGGCCGTGATATTAGGCTGCTGCTCTGCTAAGATTTGACTTGGTAAAACTGGGTAGTAGCTGTGTACTTCTGGAATGGGCATGATTAACTCCATCTTGTTTATAGCTTTTACAATTTTTTTTACAAAGTTTTTAGTGGGGATGGAAACTTAAATAACTTTATAATTACATTTTCCTCATTTATTGGGCTATGATTTATTTATTCTTTAATCCCTATCTTTATCTTTATCCTTAGGTAAACAGTAAGATGAGGGAAAGCATATCTTCAGGGAATTACCTTCAGGTAAGATACATCTCTGACAAAGGTAAGCACTGGTGAGGTAGAGGGTTATGCTTTGGGCTGCTAACTACATGCTCAGCAGTTCAAACCCAATAGATGCTCAGTGGGAGAAATAGGAGGCTTTCGACTCTATGAAGAATTACCATCTCAGAAACCCACAAGGGCAGTTCTACTCTGTCCTATAGGGTGGCAATGAATCAGAATCAACTTGATTGCATTGAGTTGATCTTTAAACTAGAAAATGCTGTAAGCATAGATTTTGTGGAAAAGCCTGTTTTGTGGATGAGCCTAGCAGTTTCTGGAAGTAATACCCGTGAGTGGGTGGGATGTTACTTTGGGGAAAAAGCCCTCAAAAGTTATCCTTCTCATTCTAACCCACATGGAGCCCAAGGTGCTCGCCATCATTAATATTTAAGTACTTTTACCACCTCATAGTCTACTAGTAGCTCCTGTTACAGGTACAAATGCATCAACTGTGATCTTTCTAGCTTTGCACATCTCTCTGGATTTCAGGGTGCATCCCTGTTTTCTGAAATGCTCAAGAGAATTTGTTGATTTTTAATTTATTTCATTTGTTTTTGTTTTACCACTGGAAATGATAATGTCTAAGCTTTTAATGTGTTAGATATGAAACTGGGCACTAGTAACTCCATCTTGAAAAACCTAACTTTTTCATCCAACATTTCTAAACCCAGGGATTTATATTAAGAGGAGCAATATAAAGGTGCAGGCAAATATTGTTTATTGCATAATTATTTAACTTAGAGGTAATAGGAAATTATACAGAGAACAAGAGAGAAATATGAAATAATAAATACAACTACATATAAATATCCTATATATTCACTAGCAACAGATTTGTGTGTATTTTTATTTTAAAAGAGATAATATTAATCCATATGTTTTAAATGGTAAAAAAATAAAGAAATATAAGAAACATTTTAAAATTAGTAACATCTGAGTAGATTTTCTCTCCCTTTGCTTTTTTTGTGCTTTTCCACTCACTTAATTTACTTGGGAAGGAGCCTTGTGGGTAAGGCATTGGGTTTCTAACAGTTAAAACAGTGGTTCAAACTCACGAATCACACCAATGGAGAAAGATGAGGCTGACTGCTCACTTAAGGGTTTACAGTTTTGGAAACCCTCTACAGGACCTCGCTCCACCATTTGTCTTTCAGTTTGTGTTGCTGGAATCTATGTCACTGTGATCTCAAAGGCCAGCAAGGTGACTCACAGCAAAGCTTCTAGACTAAAGAACCGACTAGAGATTAGGAATTGGCTGCCCACTTCAGAAGAAGCAGCTTCCGAAAACCTTGTTTATAGAACTGAAACATTTCCAGATACTGAAACTGTGATGAATGGAAGCAGAGCACTGCAGATGGTGCTAGAGGGTGGGCTCTGGGAGTTTAATGGCACTCAAAATGTGAATGTGGGGGCTGTGCTTTCTCCGGGTGGAGTTCACCATGACTTGAGAGGAATAAAGCCTCTGGGAAGGGAGTCTTCAGGAGTTTCATTTGCAGATGGAGTACAACTCAAGTTAAGGAGAAAACTGCAAAGTTATACTAATAATCATAATTTGGAAAGTATGACGTATTAACCTAGAAAAATTGGAAGTCTTCAAAAATAAAATGAAACACAAAATTGATATTCTAGGTGTTAGTGAGCTGAAATAGATTGGTATTAGCCATTTGAATCAGAAAATCATATGGTTTCTTATGCTGATAAGGTATAATAAAGAGGAACAACATTGCGTTCATTGTCAGAAAGGACATCTCAAGTTCTTTTCTGAAGTACAATGCTGTCTATGATAAGATTCCCTCTAAATTCCTTCAAGGAATCCCAACAACTAGTATGAGAATGGATGCACAAACCGTGGGGGCTGGTGAGGAAGAAATTGAGTTCTCCCAATGTCTCCCAATGCATGAAATTGACCAAACATGCAATCAAGGTGCAATTATAATTATTGGACATTAGAAGGCAAATGTTGGCTACAAAGCAGAAGAACAGTAATTAGAAAAATGTAGGTTTTGTAATAAAAATTAATCTGGAGATCATATGATAGACTTTTACACAACCGGGGACTTGTTTGTAGCCTATATGCTTTTCAATGAAACAAACCTCGACTATGTACGTGGTCTTCACCGAAGGAATCCACAGAAATAAAACTGAATACACCTGTGAATGAGATGATGGGAATTCAACGTTGTTATTGCTAGGTGCCATTGAGTCAGTTCCAACCCATAGCAACCTGATGCCAAGTCGTGTGCCATCCTCGAATGGTTCTCATGATTGAACCCATTGATGCAGCCAGGTGTCACTTCAACTCTTTGAGACCCTTCCTCTTTTTCTTTTTTAATCATTTTATTGGAGGCTCGTACAATTCTTATCACAATCCATACATACATCCATTGTGTCACGCACATGTGTACATTTGTTACCATCATCGTTCTCAAAACATTTACCTTCTACGTGAGCCCTTAATATCCATTCATTTTTCTCCCTCCCTTCCCACTCCTCTACCTCATGAACCCTTCCTTCATCATTCATAAATTATTACTTTGTCATATGTTACACTGTCCAATGTCTCCCCCTGCCTCCTTCTCTGCTGTCCATCCCTCAGGGAAGAGGCTATACGTAGATTCTTGTAATCAGGTTTCCATTTCTCCCCTACATTCCCTCTACCCTCCAGGCATTGCCACTCTCACCACTGGTCCTGAAGGAGTCATCTGTCCTGGATTCCCTGTTTCCTGTTGCTATCTGTACCAATGTACATCCTCTGGTTTAGCCAGATTTGTAAAATAGAATTAGGACTATGATAGTTGGGGGGAGGAAGCATTTAAGAACTAGAGGAAAGTTATGTGTTTCATCATTGCTACCCTGAACCCTGAGTGGCTCATCTCCTCCCCACAACCCTTCAGTAAGGGCGCGTCTAGTTGGCTACCAATGGGCTTTGAGTCTCCACTCTGTACTCACCCACATTTACAATGATACGACTTTTTGTTCCTTGATGCTTGATACCTGATTCCTTCGACAGCTCATGGTCACACAGGCTGGTGTGTTTCTTCCATGTGGGCTTAGTTGCTTCTGAACTAGATGGCCACTTGTTTATCTTTGAGCCTTTAAGACCCCAGATGTTATAGCTTTTGATAGCTTGTCACAATTAGCTTTCTTCCCCACATTTGCTTATGCACACGTTTGTCTTCAGTGATCATATCAGGAAGGTGGGCACCCACTGATACGATTTTTAGTTCTTTGATGTCTGATAACTGGTCCTTTCTATACCTCGTGGTCAGACAGACTGGTGTGCTTCTTCCATGTGGAGACCCTTTCTCTTTTTTCACGACTCCTCTGCTTTACCAAACGGTATCTTTCTCCAGGATCTGATCTTTCCTAATGATATATACAAAATGTTTAAGACAAAGTCTTGCCATCTTTGCCTCAAAGGCAGAATCTGACTGTACTTTTTCTAAGACAATTATGTTTGTCATATTAGCAGTCCATAATATTTTCAATAATCTTCCGTACCATAATTCAAAAGCATCAGTTCTTCATTCTTCCTTATTTGATGTCTAATTTTCACATGCACATGAGGCTGTTGAAAATATCATAGTTTGGGTCAGGTACAACTTATTCTTCAAATTAACGTCCTTGCTTTTCAATGCTCTATAGAGTCTTATACAGAACATTTACCTAATAATGCAACTTGTCTTTTAATCTCTTGACAGTTGCTTCCATGAGCAGTAATTGTGGATCCAAGCAAGACAAAATCCTTGATGGCTTTGTACTTTTCTCTATTCATCATGATGTTACATATTGGTCAAGTTGTGAGGATGTTTTATGTCAAGGTATAATTCATACTGACCACCGAAGGCTACCATCTATAAGTGCTACAAGCCCTCCTCAATTTCTGCCAGCAAAATTATGTCATCTGCATAATGCAGGTGGTTATTAAGCCTCCTTCAATTCTGATGGCACATTCTCCACCATATAATCCAGCTTCTCTGATTATTTGTTCAGCATGTATACTGGATAATATGAGCAGATACAATCCTGACGCGCACCTTTCCAGATTTTAAACCAGTGTCCCTGGTTCTGTTCTCACACTGCCTGATGATACATCTATAAGTTCTGAATGAGCACAATGAAGGGCTCTATAACTTCCATTTTCCCCAAGTTTATCCAGAGTTTGTTTGGATCCACACAGTCAAAAGCCATGGTATTTTCAATAAGACAGAAATAAGCATCCTTAGAGGAATTATAACAGATAATCAGACCAATGGAAACGAAAAATAAAACAAATAAAACCATCAGCATATAGACAACTGAGGTTTGAGAAGGGGCCCCAAAGCATCAAGTGGTAGGTGGGTGCCCTCTTTAATAAGTGCTGCTGGAAATAATGGATAACCACCTGTAAAAATATGAAACAAGACCCTTACCTCACCCCACAAACACAGGCAAACTCAAGGTGGATCACAGACCTAGAAGTAAACCCCCAAACTATCAGGACCATCAATGCAGGAATCAGGACAAACCTAAGAAACTTGGAACAAGGAATACATAGACTAACTGAAATAGAGAACAATACACAAACAGATGAAGCTGAAATCAACAAGTACGATACAATAATGATAAAATGCCTGTGTACACCAAACGACTTCACCAAGAGAGTAACAAGAGAACCCACCGACTGGGAGAGGGTTTTACAATGACACAACAGACAAAGGCCTCATTAATATAAACTAGAATACCCTCCTAACCTGCTAAAAGAAGAAAACAGTTAACCCCCTCACGAAGTGGGCAAAACTTGAACAGAAGTTTCACTAGGGGGAGGACCCAAAGGGCGAAAAACATGAGAAAATGCTCCCGGAGAAGTGCGATTTAAAATAACTGTACATTATCATCTAACACCCTTGAGTATAGCCTACATCAGAAAACAGATGTCAGAGGGGATGTGACAAGACAGGAACTGCTGGTGGTCATGTGGATACATACAGTCACTATGAAAAGCGATCTGGTGATATTTAAAGCGAATGGAAATTGAGTTACCTTTCGACCAAGCAATCCTTCTACTGGGCATAAATCCAGAAAAGGTGAGAAATAGAACACGACTAGTCATCTGTGCTCCAATATTTACTGAGATGCAATTCACAATCGCAAAGAATTGTAAACAACCTAAATTCCCATTGATAGACGAATTGATTAGAAAACTCTGGCACATACACTCAATAGAGTGCTACGCATCCCTAAAAAGTACCAGTGATCGCATGAAGCACATCTTCTCATGGGAAGAGTCGGAGGAAATGATGCTAAGCAAAGTTTGCCAGTCACAAAAGTACAACTACTACATGAATCCACTAAGGTGAATGTAATCAGCACAGCAGGTATAGAAGAAAAGCCACTTAACTCCCTCTATATGGGGTTGAGAAGCAGACAATTGGGCAGCGACAGACCCAATGCAAGGATGTGCTAGTCATCTTGATACAAAAAAGGGAAGGGGGTGGGGGAGAAAAGGAAAAAAGAGGTAGCTGATGGCACTGGGGGAGCAGTGCACTAATGCCCCCTGGGGGAGGGTACTGTCTATGTTACCACAGAAATGGGAGTGTAAGTGCAGACCCCACTATGGTGCACCCAACTTTGACGTCCACATAACCACATAAAGCAACTCATGGACAGAGAGGTCTACAAGGCAGGCCCAATCAGAACCAAACTGTCCCAACTCCCCCCTCCCCCGCCCCCCATAGAAGAATGTGCTGCAGAGGATAACACTAAACCTACAGGTTGGAGAGACTAATTGGCCTGCCAGGCCCATAGAGAAGTGATCCAGAAGTAAAAAGAGAGAGTGAGGGACTAGACCCCATAAGGACACACCAAGCCCTGAGGACTATGTCCCTGCAGGAGCTGAAAGGGCAGAGGCGACTGTAAGGCTGATAACTTCAAGATAAGATGACCCCTCGCTGGAGCATGCCATAGCAGAGGTCAACACTGGGAACACAAGACGGAGAGTGAGTCTGGTCTGACCCCCCCTCTCCCCGCCAAGAGGGGCAAACCCAGACAGGAACATAACAAATCAGTAAGGAGAGCAAAGCAAAGCCACAAAACCACAGAGAAGCCCCAAATAGACTTCAGGCTTTGAGGAGCAGTTTTCAGAATCCCCAAACTGGTGCGGAGATGGTCATAAAGGCCAGCAGACAGAGCTGGAATTATCTATGCTTTTTCGTTGTTGTTTTTCTCTTTTTCTGTGATCTTTTGTTTGGTCTCTGTTATTGTTTTGCCTACCTATATAGATAGGCATGGGAAGCAAGGGAAAGAAGAAAGCAATGGAACCAATGGTTCTGGAGGGACTTGGAGGGAAGCAGTTGAGGAGAGTAGTCAGCAAACAATGCCACAGACAGGGGAGCAACTGGGGAATTTAAATCAATATTAAGGAGGATGGAGGGATCCTGGGGGTGTTGGAGCAACAGCAATCTAGCTGAGAGGAATTACTAAGAGGCAGAAGAAGGGAGAGTATGATGGTGGGGCAGGAGGAAGGTATAAGGAAACAGAAGAAAGATCTAGGAAACAAAGCTATTGACAGAGGTATAAACATAACTGTGCAGTCATGTAAATGTATTAATTCATAAAAATAGAGGTATTGGTCTATGTACATATATTTATTTGGCAATACATTGAGGAAGTGGATGGAATTTGGACCTCTACTCAAGCCCTCCCTCAATGCAAGAACACTTGGTTCTAACAAACTGGCATTCTGCAATGCTGACCCTCTCAACAAGATCGCTGAAGGCAAAATGGGTGCAGAAGCAAATGTGAAGAAAGCTGATGGTGCCTGGCTATCAAAAGATATAGTGTCTGGGGTCTTAAAGTCTTCAAGTTAAGCAAGCACCCATCTACGAGAGAAGCAACAAACCCACATGGAAGAAGAAGTACACACGTTTGTGTGATCACGAGGTGTCAACAGAATCAGGTAATAGGGATCAGAAGACCCAAAACAAACTCTCCCCATATTGTTGAGAAGGAGGGGCTCAGAGCAGAGACCCCAAACCCATCTGTAGACCATGGGACATCCATCCACAGAAGGGTTATGAGAAAAGGATGACTCAACCAGGGTATAGCGCCAACAAAACACACAATATTCTTCTGGTTCTCTAAGGCTTCCTCACCCCCCATCCACTATCATGACACCAGTCCTACCTTTCGGTTGTGGCTAGACAGGAGCATGTACACAGGTACAGATAAGAGCTCATGACACATGGAACCCAGGTTAGATAAACTAAGAACAGAAATGGGAACAGTGGTACCAGGAGTGAGGGTATGTGGAAGGTGGTGGGGGAAGGGGAGGAAGAGAGAACTGATAGAAATTATCAGTGCATAACACCCCGCCCCGCTTTGGAGAATGAACAATAGAGACATGGGTGAAGGGAGACAGTGATCGTTGTAAGATATGAAAGTAATAATAATTTATTAAGAATTCATGAGGGTGGAAGGGTGAGGGAAGGAAGGAAAAAAGAGCTGATCCAAGGGCTCAAGTAGAAAGTAAATGTTTAGAAAATGATTGTGGCAATTTATGCACAGAAATTATTGTTTCAATTGATGTATCATAAGAGCCCCCAATAAATGATCTTAAAAAAAGAAAGGAAGAAGCATCTTTCTGATATTTTCACTTGCAGACAAGATCCTTCTGAGATCAGCGATGGTATCCCTGTTCCGTGTCCTCGTCTGAATCCAACCTGAACTTCTGGCAGTTTTCTGTCTAAAAACTCATCAAAATTTTACTTTCATGTGTATCAATGATAGTGTTCTATAGTTTGAATATTCTACTGGGTAACCTTTCTTTGACTTGAGTGAAAATATGGATCTCTTCCAATCAACATAAAAAGTAGGTATCTTCCAAATTTCCTGGCAAAGATGAGTGAGTGCTTCCAGCGCTTCATCAGTTTGTTGAAACATTTTCTTTGGCATTGCATTCATCCCTGGAGCCTTGCTTTTGGCTAATGCTCACAATGTAACTTGACTCCTTTCTTCAATATTGATTCTTCTTCATCTGCTTCCTCTATTGACTCTTGCTAGTCTTTCTATCTTCTTTGGATGCTCCCTGTATTTCTCATGGAATTTTTGCCCATAGAATTTTTCACTATTGACACTTGAGGCTTGATTGTTTTTCCTTCATTTATTTCAGTTTTATAAAATGCAGAGTATGTTTTTCCCTTTTGGTTTGCTAACTCCAGGTCTTGGCACATTTCATTATAATATTTCACTTTGTCTTGTCTAGTTGCCCTTTGAACTTTTTTATTCAACTCTTGGACTTCATCCTTTCATTCATTTGCTTTAGATATTCCATGATTAAAAACAAATTTCAGAGTTTCTTCTGACATCCAACTTGAGCTTTTCTTTCTTACCTGTGTTTTTTTTTTTTAATGAACTTTTGCTCAATGTCCGCAACTAAGTGCAGGCTGTGGATTGACTGTGGGACCTATCATTATTTAATCATATATAAGGTCATGTTGAAGCTGAAAAAAATTAAAAGTACATAAGTACACTAGAGATAAAATATGACCTTTATTCTGTACACCTGAATTTCAAGAGCATCTTAAGAATAGATTTGTTAAATTGAACACTAGACAGAAGACTTGATGAGCTGTGGGAAGACATCAATATTATCATTTGTAAGTGTGTTGGACAGGGTTCTCTAGAGAGACAAACCAGATTGCTAGTAATTATATATAAATATATTTATAAAGATAGATATATAATTCAAGAAATAAACCATTAAATAATATACAGATAGATAATACAAGAAATTAACAGTTAAATTATAAAGCAGTGAGACACTAGCAGTCCTTCAAGTTTTGAGAGCTGCCAGTTGCCAGTCCCCTTCTGTAGAGAGAGCTGGGCTATATATACCCAGGCAGCAAACAGCAAGGCAGGTCCCCAACTGTCATCAACTGTCAGTCCCCAGCTCCAGAGATGAACATTCCAATCATGTGGGCTTAAAGGGACCTCAACTTACAGCGACACAGTCCACAGGCTAGGCATCCCACAGGTAGTGTGCCCCTTTAAACTGAGGCACAGAACAACCTAGGCGAGGCTCACCGAGCCATTTATCCCTCTGCCCTTCAGTTAATCCTACTTGTGTTTATCGGCCAGGCCGGCACAATAAACTATCGCAGTAGGAAATAAAAGGTCATCAAAAAGACTGGAAGGAACAGATCAAAGTGGATGTCACAGCATACTCTGAAACCAGCTCTTAATCGTAGAGTAGTCAGGCAAATGGAAGGAATGTTGAAATAAAACCTGAACAGAAAATTTCAAAGGGGACCTTTGGAAGGAAAAGTAAATTATTATAGTAAAATGTGCAAAGACCTTGATTTCAAAGCCAAAAAGGAAAATAGGCTCAGCATATCTTAAAGTCAAAGAACTAACGAAAAATCCAAGCCTGGGTTAGAATATTGAAAGATTCTATCTGCAAATAATCGAATGATGAAGGTAGTATCAAGAACTAATTGGAAAAAAAAAGTCAGTGTACCCAAATCAACTGGCCCCCATTCCATCGTATGTATAGGTGAAGTATACAGTTACTCTTTATTGTCCTTCATGCTATGCACCATCAATATATTAACTCCTATCTTAATCTGTATTTTTAAATCTTTTATTTGTCGATACCACATGATTAGCAATCCATATTTTAATTTTATTAGAGCACTTGACAATTCTATAAGAGTAGTTCTGTTCATTAAAAGCCATTGAGCATCATAACAATTAAAAAGTTTCCCTTGTGGAGGCTTACTAAGTGGAGATGTAAATGAACAATAGTCTTGTGCCCATATGCTCTTAACTCTCGTTGTCCATTAATCCCTTCACTTATTAATTCATATGAAAGTTTGCTTAGTAAGCATACTACTCAAAGCATTTTGCAAAGCATTAAATTGGGCTCAATATAAATACTTTCAAAGGGAGGTAAAAGATTCACTGAGGACACAGCATAGGAAGGTGAGAAGAAGAATAAGGTGTGAGAATGAGGAAAGGGAGGAAGGAAGAGGTGAAAGGGCATGGAAGGAAGAGAAGGGAGCAGGTTCTTTTACTTTCCTACCTGGAAGCACACTTGCTTCCATCTTGCCGCTAACATATTGGTGTCAAAATGGCCAGCAGAAGTTAATTTGCAGCATACCAAGTAATTAAAATAGTAGCTTACCAATTACTAGGAAATACAGTATCAATATTTTTGTAAGGGAGTGGTAATGAAACAGGTTACATATTAGAGTTATAAAATTTTAAAATAACTAATCTCCAGGAATATAAAATATTGACTTTCCAATTGTTCAATCAAATGAGCATAAATAAAATCCACTATTAATTACTAATACTTCTGAAAATGAACTATTGCCTTGATATCTATTGGTAGATATCTATTGGTTCTACAAGTACATTTAGAAGCCCCTTAAAGATCATCATGCCAGTCTCTGAAACACGCAGAAGTACCTTCCACAACATTCCCAAAGTATGTCTCATGAGTAAATGTGTGCGGGTAGGAGGCAGGAGATGTCATCTGCTCTCATTCTTAATTACAAAAAATCCCAAGGCTTGAAATGAAAACCAATTGTATACTTACATTGTAAAATTGCAAAAAGTTCTTTTTCATAATGAACATCAACAAAAAAGTGTTTTGCTAGAACTTATGCTTATTTTCCCTAATTTTGGACCTTGGAGTTTATAAACAAAATACAAACAAACAAAAACTGATGCTTTTTCCATATGATCTTAATAGCAAGATTTATGCAAAAATCAGACATTTTTATTGACTTGTAAAGCACTAGGGAAGACCCTGAGGGAATTCCTTTCTGTTTGCGTGAGCACCTACAGAGACTGCTCTAGAAAATGGTGCTGCAGCATGGCCAGGGATCAGCATAATGCATGCTGCTTTCAGAAAAACGATTGGTACAGAGGCACACGAAACGAAGCGCTGGGGAAATGATATGGGGCATTCAAAATAAAAGGAATTCTGGTGACTGAAGAAAACATAGACATTCTTGAGGGAATTGATACAAAATTCATCTTACTTAGAAAATCTGGAGAAGTTTATGAGAAAAGTTAAGAAAAGCAAGTTTTAAAAAAGCAAAACACTGAAATAAAATAGCAAACCCTACTAATAGAATGATCTAAGTATGACTATACATTACTTGGGTTGCATTCAAATCTATAGTATTTCCTTTGAAGCAGCTTCTTGAAAATTGGAGAAAAGATTGCCCAGGATTCTGTCTTGCTTGGAACCACAATCAATACTCATGGAGCAAGAGTCGTGCATTCAAAAGACACATGGCATTGGGTAAAATGGGCTGCACAAAACCTCTTTAAAGTGCTGAAAAACAAGGATGTTGCTTTTCAAGGGCTAAAGTGCACTTGACCCAAGCCGTGGTATTTTAGATGGACTTATATCTATGTTAAAGTTGGATATTGAATAAGAATATCAAAGAAAAAGCAATGCATTTGAAAGATGGTGTTAGCAGAGAATGTTCAGAGAACCATGAACTGACAAAAGAAATAAATCTGTGTTGGAAGAAGTACAACCAGAATGTTCCTTAGAGGCAAAGGTTGTGGGGAGACTTCATATCGTGTGTTTTGGACATGTTATTAGAGAGGTCAATCCCTGGAAAAGGACATCATGCTTGGTAAGGTAGAGGAGCAGTGACCACGAAGAAAAAAGGAGGACCCCCAATGAGATGGATTAACATGGCGACTGCAATAATGTGCTCAGACGGGAAGAGGGCACAGGACAAGGCCTTGTTTCATTCTCTTGTAGACAGGGTCACTATGAGTAGTGACCAATTTGAAGACATCATACAGCAGCGGTGTATACATTGCAGCCTTATCGTTTTGGCTTCTAAAGAGTACTCTGGCTTTGTTTCTTTGAAGACAAACGTTATTTTTCTCACAGTCCCTAGTATAGTCAATAGTCTTCCCAAACACTCTGATATAATATATTCTCCACTCTCCTTAGTCATAGTTCAGCTAATGAATAACTATGAAATTATTGATAGTGCCATGATTGTGTTATGCCATGGTCGTGCCATGATAATGCCATGGTTGCGCCATGGCACATCTTGGCCTTCTAAGTCCCACATTTACTATTTTTTTAATTAAAAAGGTATTTGACTACACATTTACAAAATTCAGTGTGCTTGATTTTTTGGAATGCTGTTTACATGGGTGCTGACGGTGCATACAAGTAAATTGTAATCCTGACAATTTCCGTATTTTCCCATTTTCACCATGTGTGTATTGGCCCAGTCATGGTGATTTTTGTTTTCTTTATGCTCAGGCATAATATATATTAAAGACTGTAGCCTTTGGTTGCCGTCTGTAAGTGGTCTTTACTTTCAGTGAACAAGATTGTTTCAGCATAGAGCGGATACTCTGTCTGCCTCCACACTGGACTACATTCCTCTTCATGTAATGTCTGTATGGACTAGGTGATTCCTGTATCCTTTTCCCTAGACTCTTCTACTTTTGTATAGTTTATTTCATGCTACACATTAATGTAGACTTTGAGCTGAGAGAGCTGGATGGATCAAATGTAACCAGATATAAAAATAGCATGATCTCTGCATACTGGACAATTGAGGATTCAAATAAAGCAAATCCACTTTAAATAATGCACAAAGGGAAGACTTACTGGATGCTATAGTGCAATGGAAATCGCCTTACTTGAAGGAAGGCCGTTTAGGATCATTTTCGATGTCTCCGGTTGTAAAGTATGACTAGAATAGCTGCAAGCTGTGTGACCTCAGGCCATTCACTTCAAGCTCTTATTTTCTGCATCTACAGAATGTGGATCCCAGCTTCTGCCCCCGCGAGTTTAGCCCATTGGCAAATGACAGGGGTGGAGAGTTTGCATTTCAGGGAATGCAGCATAGGCTTCTGGAGCGCCAACTATTTGAATGTTGCACAAATTCATAAACTGCATGATTCTGGTGATACATTTAACATATGGCAAAATAGAAGTACATAGAAACAAAATTGATGAAGATTACAAAGCTACTGAATTGAAGAGCTAGGATCTGATCTAAAATATTCGGGTTCTATAGCCTTCCCTCCTAATCCATGAACATTGTTGCCTCTTCCCTTGCATCTCATTTAACTCTCAACATTGAAATCATAGTTTCTAAGTTGTACACCTGCAGAAACCTCGAAAGCAGAAGTCCAAAATGTGCTTTTCAGTCAATCAAAGAACAGTAAAAAATGATTACTTTGATAGTACTACTTCAAGCTTTAACCTTAATTCAAAAAGTCTTGACAAAGTTGCTAAGCATTTTTTAGTCAAAGATTTCGACACCAATGAAATTGAGAAGTTGAAAAATGTTATTCTCAAGCTAGCTTGAAAATGACCTAGTGAATTCCTACATCCATTTCATAAAAAATATATGTGAAGTGGCTTTAACAGTTCATGGAAAAATAAAAATAAAAGGGAATTGAATTTTTTCTATGTACATTTTAAAGTCCTCTCATATATACTAGACATATGATATCTTTGCCATATTTAAAAAATAAATTTATAATTAACACCACATGCAGGCAAAATAATTAAAAAATTTCTTGAAACTTGTCAAATATGCTTGGTGTTATTACCCATTTTTCAACACAATATTTATATAAATAAATGTTATATATACATTTATGGATTAACATACAATTTATTTCTAATGGATTTTATATCAAAGTATTAAAGGTTTACTTGTTTTTTATTATATGCTGTTGTAGAATGTGAGGTATATTGTAGTTTGTTCACATTTAATTGCTACTATGACTTATTTTGTTAATCTCTTCTGATTCATTGATAATGAGGTATAGACATTCAAGAAAGAAAACAACTGCAATACTCTTGGCATGAAGTTCTACTCTCAGACATAAATACTTGATGCTCATGTGCGGTCTTATATAAGCTTACACATGAATACCATCTGCTCAATCGGTAGCATGCTAAGCAAACGAGATTTGTAGTTTGACAGTTTACACAGCACCAGGAGCATCATTTCAGAAACAGAGTTTAAGTTCTTTTTAATACTGTAGTCATTATTTTTTTAACTTGATCACATCTGTAGATTCTGAAGAAAATGATGCCTTACAGTTTGGGATGTTATTTGATGATAAAAAGCAGGTTATGTATGCATCGCCCCTCACACCCTGGTCCTGAAGGTATCATCCACCCTGGATTCCCTGTGCCTCCAGCCCCCATATGCACCAGTGTACAACCTCTGCCCTATCCAGCCCTGTAAGGTAGAATTCGGATCATGGTAGATGGGGGGAGGAAGCATCCAGGATCTGGGGGAAAGCTGTGTTCTTCATCGGTACTACCTCGCACCCTGACTGACCCATCTCCTCCCCAGTGGCCGACACTTGGGCCTGCTGGGAGAGTGGAGGGTGAGTGGGTTGGAAAGGGTGAACTGATTACAAGGATCCACATGTGACCTCTGCCCTGGGAGATGGACGACAGAGAAGGGGGGAAGGGAGACTCCAGATAGGGCAAGATATGACAAAATAACAATGTGTAAATTACCAAGGGCGCATGAGGGAAGGGGGAGCGGGGAGGGAGGGGAAAAAAAAAAGAGGACCTGATGCAAAGGGCTTAAGTGGAGAGCAAATGCCTTGAGAATGATTGGGGCAGGGAATGTGCAGATGTGCTTTATACAATTGATGTATGTATATGTATGGATTGTGATAAGAGTTGTATGAGCCCCTAATAAAATGTAAAAAAAGAAAAAAGGTTATGACTATACATACAATTAGTAACATTGCATAAGGTCTCAATGGCAATAGCATGATAACTAAATCAAATAAAATAGTGGAGACTGAGCGAGTTCCAAAACCTGAGACACATGAAAAATGAATGAAAATCAAAATAGATTCAAGTACAAAATAAAATAGGAAGTGTTATGAACTTAGTGAAATAATTTAATAAGGACGATGTGTTTGAAAGAAGCCCTAATGGCATACTGACATGTTGGGCTATTGATCACCAGAGAAAAATGAGGATTTCTGTTCTAGGAAAGGTTAGAGTCTCAAAAACCAAAAAGGCCAGTTCTGCTCTGTCTTGCAGGCTCACTCAATGGTGTTTTGGCGTCCAAGAGGGACTCAAATGTGTTTTTTAAATGTCCTTTGGGTTTGGGAACCAAAAGAAGTCCATAGGAGAGTGTTGTCTTGAAATTTTCCTATGAAAACTAAGGCCAAGAAAACCCCCTGGCACATTTCTAGTCAGGCATAGCTCATTGTATGCGTTAAAACTAGTCAGCAGCACATGAAACAATGGATCTTAAGAGGAGCGCTTTGCCAGGCTTTTCTTTGGTAGTACTGCTGACGTCGTTTGAACCAGCAACCTTCATTTAGAGCAAAACACTGAGCGTATTTCTAATCAGGGAAGGGGTGACAACTGGAGTGTATTGCCCACATTCCAATTAGAAACTGTTGAAATAAGACTCAGTACACTATTTTAACAGGCATTGAATGTAATTCTAATGTGTATTAAAGCTTAAAATCACTGTCTATTACTACTCCCCAATACCAAATAACTATATATACACAAATCTACAAAATTGAAGTGTTACTAAGTATCTTAAGTGTTGCATCCGTTTTCATAGAAAAGCAGTTCTCTCTTCTAGTTGTATATGTAAGTTGTGTATGTAGCAGGCATTTCAGAGCAGAGGCATGGATGGAATCTTTCATTCTGTTTCTTTTTCATTATCTCTAATCAGTGTTCTATCTCATTGCAGGTCTTATTAGGGAGCTATATTGCCATGGTTACTAACACTAAAAAAAAAGTGAATATATAGCTCTTTATCTTTACTCAGGTAATTTCTGAAAATTTGTCAGAACCAGGCCCTTTTGTGAGGAATTTGAACAGATTTGTTTGAGAAAATGTGTTATAGACACTTGCAGCAAATGAAACACTCTAGTTTCCCTTTTTCTTCATATGTACTTCGTACCCAGAAAGGAGTGTCTTCACAGCAGCCTGACTAGCTAAACTCACACTTGACCCCACACAAAACGCCGGCGTGGTAGAGCGGACTCGCTCAGCAGTGAGTACAACTCTCACCACACTGGTTGGAAGCTGCTTGTCCCGAGGCAGGGGAGTAGGGCATAGATTGTCTAGGAAACTTTCATAGCAGTGCTCACTGCATTACATGCAGCCTAATGCATCCCGTGTTATCATCTGATGACCTGCCATGATCATTGCAGTTTAATTGCAAGTATAGATGAACTTTAGGTGCAAACCTTACTTTAACATTAAAGATTAAGACAATTGTGTCTATTTCTTGGGTTCCCGGTGTGAGTGCTTGGGAATATTGATAACAGAGCACACTCCTTATCATAGTTATGGGGTTTAGGACTTTATTTACATAGAGAGTTCAACTAGAAATACATAATGATGTTATGTAAATTATTTCTAGCAGCTTTGTGCCTAAAATGAATATACCATCCTGGGTGTATGTGCACAACTTAAATGCAAAGTCAGATCTCCATAAAATATCTGCAAGCTATACACATACTTAAAGAGAGGAGAGGGTACTCCAGGAAGCGATACGCTGCATGGGCTGCACGGACTTTGACTTCTGTTCTTATCAGCTGCATACAGAGCTACCGGCTATTGCTATGTTAGCAACCTATGGAAACATTTCAATATAGATTAGTTCATTTCACTGCAAGCATAAGGAGCTTCTGTTTGCAGCGTAATTGATTAGCCTATGGTACTACTTTTTAAGGCAGCATTGAAATTTAGCTAGTGCAGCCTGATTCATAGAGATCCTGTATGTCAGTGGAGGACCCCTCTTTTTCCTGCCAAGGGCCACCTGGATCTTTGTAACACCATTCATGGACCACGAGAAATTATCAACTTAAATATTACCTTGCTATATTTGGTCCGATCTGTAATTAACTCACACCTAATATGATGGCTGGAACTCCTTCGTTTATCATCTTATCTGGCATTAATGACCAAGGGCTTTATATGACCCCCAATCTGCATGTGCCCCACTCCTGCAAACTCCCCAGCATACCGTGTTCTAGACATTTATTCCCCCAAGCCAATAATAGCAAAACAAGAATTTGTTGAAATCTAGTGCTGTAGGTTTCTTCTAATACTTGTGCTAGTCTAGTATCTATAAATACGCATATGTGGATACATATCTATAAATATCTATATATTTAGAGAAACATATCTATAAATATGCATATGTGGATGAGACAGGGTTTTTTTTGACAGAGTTTTATATAAAGGGTAATTGTTCATTAATAAAGCCACCCGACCCGGTCCAGATGAAACTCATAAGTCTGATATTAGCCCATGTGTCTGATACCAACCTATAAAGTCCTCTTCAGACTCACACAACACATACAATGATGCTGAATACAGGACGATCACAGAGCAGTGGGCAGAAAGTCTTTGGGTCCAGTGGCATTGTAAGCATCTCGGCATTGGCGGGTGTCTAAGTGGCTTCTCCTGCTCCAGAGGCTGCACCAGGGCAGGTCCATGTGGCTTTCACAGCTCCAGGCACTAGCTAGTTCCATTTGTCTTGTCAGCTACAATGTCTCCCAGGGAGTGAGTGGAGAGAGAGATCATGTCTCTCATCTTCAAAGAGTCAAAAAACAGATTTTCCAGAATCCTCAGGAGAAGACTATGCCCACACTGAGGCCTCATTGGCTGTGACCCGACTGACAGACTAGACTCCACCCTTCATCCTCTCAAGTCCTAAATGGACACCAGATTTTGTAACTACGACATACTTGAAAAATCTGATTTTATAGAAACAGAGAGAGTTCATTTAATTAATAAGATAAAGTAATGACAGTGGTATCAAATGGCCAAAATATATTTTAACTTGAAGGCATGCAAAACGCTTCTATGGATAAATGTTTATAATGTCTAACTCAAAATAGTTGAATACATCTGTTCGTTTATAAGTCATTCACAATTTCTAGTCACTGAAGAATATTGTAATCACAGACACAATTCAAGTAACTGGCACCACACCGTCAAAAAGAATAATGTAATGTAGTGACCTTCTCTGTATATTTTCTTCTCTTGGCATGATAGTCTGCTTAGAAAATCAAAATTAATTCAGTAATTGGTTACTTATTTAGTTGGAAATGACTTAACATATGGCGAAAAAGTCCAGGTGGAAATAAGTTCCAGTAACCTGGAGAGAAGTATATGAGCTAATTGAATAATCAGTTAATTAAAAATTTAAAATGTCTTGCAAAGCTGTTTAGCCCTATACTATCCATTTTCTAGATTTAAACAACATTCTAAATGCAATGCAATTAGAAGCTCTCTTTCTCTGGGGTCTTAGTCGTTTCTGAGCACAATCAATTTGATCAGTATCCCAGAAGTGATGGGTACAACAGATGGCCTCTATATTCTATCCTCTGTCTAAAAAGCCAAGAAAATGAAGATACGATCATTTCACACTGTCCTTAAGACTCACAGACACAGTGTTCTATTGAATTATTTTCAAGTAGAGATTATTATTTCCACAAAGCAGATGTTTCACCAATTGAATACATAAAGATGTAAACCCAGTTGTGTAGTGTTCCAAAGGCCGCACACTAGGTTCAAAAATGAACCTTTAAAATATTGACAACACTATTTTATAATATCTTTTCTCTAACATTAATATCTAATTTACTTTATGAAAAATACTAATCCATTGAACAAATTAAATTACTGCAAGGAATAAGTTTTATTTTCTACTCAGAAACAAAATATTAAACACCTAATAATTTAGTAAGGTAACTATAGAAAATTGCTACATTTTACCTCAAATACTTCAATGGACTTACATATGTGGTATTTTAATATCATAACCCAAGCATTGGCAAAATTTTGAGATAAAAGAGTCATTCCTGTCCCTCTCAGTGAAAAAAAATTATTTTAAAGATGATTTTACTGGGGAACTCTTACAGCTCTTATAACAATTCATTCATAAATTGTATCAAGAATATCCTAAATATTTACTTTCTACTTGAGCCCTTGGTATTAGCCCCTCTTCTACCCCACCCCCCTATTCTGCTAGTGTCCCCTTAATAAATTATATATTATTATTTCCATATCTTACACTGACTGCTGTTTCCCCTCATCCATGTTTCTGTTTTCAGACCCTGGTGCGGTGGGGTGGGGTGGTTGGTTATGTGTCCATCATTGTGATCATTTTCCTCCTCCTTCTCTCTTCCCCACCATTTCCCCCCTACCCTCCTGGTATTGCTACTCCCATTTCTGTTCCTGGGGGATTTATCTGCCCTGGATTCTGTGTGTCAGGAGCTATCTGTACTAGTGCACATGCTTCTGTCTAGCTGGAACTGAAAGGCAGGATTGGTGTCCTGATAGTTGGGGGGTGAGGAAGTCTTAAAGAACTGGAGGGATGTTGTGTTTCATCATTGCTACACTGTGCCATGGTTGATTATCCCTTCCTTGTGACCCTTCTGTGAGGGGATGTCCTCTTGTCTACAGATGAGTTTTGGGTCTCTGACCACCCCATCCCTTGTCCTCAACAGTATTTTTGTTTGTTACTTGGTTTGGGGTCTTCTGATGCCTGTTACCTGAAACCTTTGAGACCTCATGACCACACAGGCTGGTATGCTTCTTCCAGATGGGTTTGTTGTTTATCTCTAGATGGCTGCTTTTAAAATTTCAAACTTTTAAGACCCTGGTCACTATATCTTTTGATAACTGGGCACCATCAACTTTCTTCACCACATTTGCTTATGTACTCATTTGTCTTCAGCGTTTATGTTGGGAGGGTCAGCAACATAGATTGCCAGGTTTTTAGAACAAAGTGTTCTTGCATTGAGGGAGGGCTTGAGCAGAGGCCCAAAGTCCATCCACTTCCTCAATGTGTTGCCAAATAAATATATGTACATCTATTTTTATGAATTAATATACTTCCATAAGTTCACACCTATGTCTATATCTCTATCAATAGCTTTGCTTCCTAGATCTATCCTGTTTCCTTTTACGTTCCTCCTAACCCACCATCATACTTGCCCTTCTGCCTCTTAGTAATTCCTCTCAGCTAGATTGCTGTTGCCTCAACACCACCAAAGTCTCTAAGTCCTCCTCGTACTTGATTTTAGTTCCCTAGTTGTTCCCGGGTCTATGGTGTTGTTTGATCACTGCTCCCTTCCCCCTCCTCGTCCTCACCTGCCCTAAGTCCCTCCAGAACTGCTGATCCTATTGTTTGTCCTTGGCCTTGCTTCCCATGCCTATCTTATAGGTAGCCCAAACACTGGACACAAAACAAAATGAAAAAAAAAAGATCGAATAAAAAGAGGGGAAAAAACCAATAGAACAAAACCCTGTAAAAGCATCGATAATTCCAGGTCTATCTGCTGACTTTTCTTCTATCCTCCCATTGATTCTGGGAACTACCCCTCCTAGTCCGGTCTGGTCTACTTTGGGGGCTTCTCAGGGGTGTTGTGGCTTGACTTTTCTCCCTTTGCTGATCAGTGATGTTCTCTTCTTGGATTTCACCACTGTGTGTGTGTGTGTGTGTGTGTGTGTGTGTGTGTGTGTGTGTGTGTGTGTGACCAGTCTCATTCCTTGCCATGTGTCCACAGTGTTGTCTTCTTTCACGGCATGCTCCAGTGAGGGACATCGTGTCTTGAATTGTTGTCGGCCTTCACAATTTAAAAATAATTTGAGAGCTCTAAATACATTTTTACAATCAAATAGAATCACTATTAACTGAATAATAGTTTTATTTTCATATGCAACTTTTCTTTTTTTAAATTATTTTATTGGGGCCTAATACAACTCTTATAACAATCTATGCACACATCCATTGTGTCAAGGATATTTGTACATTTGTTGCCATCATGATTCTCAAAACATTTGCTTTCTGCTTGAGCCCTTGGTATCAGCTCCTCATTTACCCCCTCCCTCTCCACTCCTCCCTCCTCATGAACCCTTGATAATTTATAAATTGTTATTATTTTGTCACATCTTACATTGTCTGACATCTCCCTTCACCCGCTTTTCTGTTGTCATGTGCAGCTTGTCCTGTGCAATTTTGCAGTAGAGCCATGTGCACTTACCGAAAGAGCTACAAATGGATTAAGAGTTGCAGTTTGCTGACCCCTTGTAGCCCATAGTCCAAGGACCAAGATTTAGAAGTTCAAGTTGCACTGAAGCCATTGTCAAAGAACACAGTTCTAAGAATTAATGTTAATAGTAATTGAGATGTATTAACATCAACAACTGGATGCATCATTTAAAATGTCCACTTGGCTATGGCTAGGAATTGGTAAAGCAGCTGCTGGCTAACCAATTGAAGAGATTCATATCTGTGCCCATTCCAAATAAATGCCATTCAATCAATTAGTGAAATTATTGAAATGTAGCATTAACATCGCACGATTAAATTTTGCTAAAGATAGTCTTAAAATGTTGCAGCAGTACAAAGGGGCTTCAGGAAGTTCTTGGGAAATTGAATTTAAAGATAGATTCCTTAGCAACATCATATAATATAATTGTTATCCAATGGTATCTCATTATAGTAAGTGTATTAGAGGGAGAGGCTTCAAGAGAGAAGAGAGTGCTGAGTGTATGAGAAGTCCCCCTCTCTCTGTGTGAGCAATGTAGACTGTTCTAAAGAAGGTGTGGTTCTGTAGTTACTGGCAATTTTAAAATTATAGAACACACCAAAGAATGCCTGGAATGTAGGCAGCCTTGAAAAGTGAGGTGCAGGCACCCGAGAGTATGCTGGGTAATTTTGGCAGGCTCATCCATATGAGTGAAATTGTAAAGATCTTGGCAGGAAGAATCATGAAGAGAAAGTACATCAAATCCAGAACTTCTTTTGTCCTAAAATTCAAACTAATTTTAAATCTTATTCACTCCTCCATACAAGGGGATGTTAGGGTTCTCTTGATTTTTCTGCACTCTTAGATTTGGATGGACCATTGTGTCTCACCATGTAGCTCTCATTTGCTTCTCCTCATGTCTGACTTTTACGTTTTATGACTTGGCCTTTCATTTATTCCTCATTTTTGTATATTCATTTTTGAGATTTCTTTGCATGAAAAATAAATTTATATAGTGTAGTAAACGTGTATGACTGACCTCCCAGAAATGTCCCCGTCCTGTCAATCTGTAATAAAACAAAGTTAGATTTGTTACAACTCACAGTAGTAACAGTAAAGCCAAAGGCCACCTTGAAAAGGCATCTGCCTGTCTCCCTGTCGGCGAGTTGATGCTGACTCACAGTGACCTGCGAGCCCAGTGCAGAACTACTGCTGTGCGTTTGTGAGACGAACTCTTCATGGGAGTAGGAAGCCCCGGGTCTCTTCCATGGAATGGCTCCTGGTTTCAAATCACTGACCTTGCAGTTATCGACCCAACACTAACTGCTAAGCTACCAGGGCTTCTATGGAAAAGATAAAGCAAGGTCTTTAAAAAATTTTTTATTAATAAATCTTGTTATTAGGGCTCCATACAACTCTGTCACAATCCATACATATATCAATTGAGCAAAGCACCCTTATACATTCGTTGCACTCGTCATTCTCCAAATTCGCCTTCTACTTGGGTTCCTGGAATCAGCTCGGTTTCCCTTTTGTCCCCACTCCCTCCCTGCTCCTCCTTTCCCCCTGGTCCCTTAATAGTTCATAAATAATTATTTTATCTTACACTGCCCGGCGTCTTCCCTCACCCACCTTCCCATTACCCATCTTCCAGAGAGGAGGTTACATGTAGATCCCTGAGATCCGTTCTCCCTTTCTACACCCCCTTCTCTCCCGGTGTCATCGCCACTCTCACCGCTGGTCCTGAGGGGTTCATCCGTCCTAGATTCCCTGTGTTTCCAGATCCCTACTGCACCGCTGTACATCCTCTGGTCTAACCAGGTCCGCAAGGTAGAATTGGGGTCATGATGATTGGGAGGGGAGGAAGCATTAAGGAACTAGAGGATATAGTAAGGTCTTAACTGGGATAATTCAGAAATGGAGTATCTACTGGTTTGAGGGTCTTATCAAATAGATGAGGGATAGTCTTCATAAAACCAACTGCTAGAGATTGGAAAAATCATGTGACCTGAGTATTTAAATAGACCTATGTATGTAATTTAGACAAATTTAGCTTCAGGAATTTCCTGAATTTATTTTGCAAGTAATTTATTTGCAAGGATTTCCTGGAGCAAACAAAATATTATTTATTAGTTTACAGTCTAATCTCCTATCTGTGAAGGTTGTCTGGAACAAATAAAGTTATGTTGACACATGCGATCTCAGTTCTCAGCAGAGTGTAAAAGAATAATAATTTTATAAATGAAATGAACGTTGTGTACTTAAAGTCCAGCTCAATGATCGGTGTGTTCCCCTTTCATTCTAAAAGCCAATGCTCTTCTGAATTTCCTTTCTTTACCAGGCACAGACAATTCCAAATAATAATACATATTTTCTCCAAGAATTTGTATTTTGATATAAATATATGTAGAGGCTTAATGACAAATCTATTATTTTGGTACCCCCCCCCAACTTTATGTTGTTTGTTTCAGTTTAAAAGATACTAAACCATTCTTCTCATGACCATCAAAATTAGTTCCCATTTCTTTCCTATGGCAAAAGCAATGCTTCCATGATATCATTTTATGTTTTCTGGGGGCAGCGTTGGACTTTAAAACTGTTGTTAAGTGCTGCCAGGTCAGTTCTTACTCACAGCGACCACACGTGGCGGAGGCAGAGTGTCTGTAGCGTTTTCTCTGATGTTTTTGGGGAGCCCATTTCCAGGTCTTTCTCCGTCAAGGCCACTGGGTGGTTTTGAATCACGAAGGCTTTGTTTAATAATCAAACATTTAACATTTGCTTCCCTGGGGCTCCAAACCAGGTTATTTAAATTTAGTAGGAAATGGCCCAATACTTTCCAAATTTGGGGAAAATCTTTAATTCTACTGATTTACTCTCTCATTTCCTATCCTTTCTATAACTTGATATTATTAAAATTCTTAGTTTTATTTCAAAATTAAAGTGTCTGTTATAAGTAATGTAATAGGCATTTCTTCACTTGTCAGTGGAGATGACCACGTTTTTGATATATTGATGGATCAGTGTGTTTCCTCTTCTGGGAAATATCTCTATTATAAAATACCATATTTCTATAGAATTGCTTGACACTACCTCTGTTCATTTTTCATTCACGGATATAAAAATATATATTTGAGTAACTTATCTGTATTATACTTAACTCTTCTAAAATTATAGCTTGTCTTTTCTCAATTGTTAATATTCCTTTTGACAAATAGTTATTCTTAACACAATGAGTCTTTTCTTAAAGGCTTGCACTTAATACATCTTATTTTCTTTTTAAGTATTTCTTGTCAAGGAAGTATAAAGGTATTTTTCTAAAAAAGTAAAGTATTTAGTTCATATAAAATAGATTATTATGTGGATTACTTTAATATATTTTTGTGTAGATTATTATGTGTAGTAGATACCAACGAAAACTTTTAAAATATAGATATCTACCCTAATAAGTCATTCTCACGGTGCACAGAGTATGGACAATTTTTATTGAAACAGTGGTCTGTGTGTATATGTAGATGTGGTTGGTGGTGTTGGGTGCCATGCAGTCTGTGATGACCCATAGCAACCCTGTGCACAACTGAACAAAACACCGCACAGTCCCGCAACAGCCTCCTCATTGTTCCCATGCCTGACGTCCACGGGGCAGCCACGGCGTTAATCCATCTTATTAAGGCCACTCTTCTTTTTTCTTGGCTCTTCATTTTACCAACCATGATGTCCTTCTCCAGGGGCTGGTCTCTCCGGACAATGTGTCCAAACACGTAAGACAAAATCTCACCATCCATGCATCTAAATACCACTCTGGTCTTACTTCTTCCCAGACAGATCAATGTGCCCTTTTAATAATCCATGGTGCTTTCAATATTCTTCCCCCAAACCCAAATTCAAATGCATCAATACTCCTTCCGTCTTCCTTATTCAATGCCCAGCTTACACATGCATATGAGGAAATGGAAAATATCATAGCTTGGGTCAGGTAAACCTTAGTCCTCAAAATAACATCTTTGCTTCTCAGTATTCTAAAGATATCTTGTGCAGCACATTTACCTAATACAACACATGTTTTCTTGCTTGACTGCTGCTTCCATGGACGTCAATTGTGGATTCAAGCAAGACAAAATCCTTGACAACTTCAACCTTTTTCTCTGTTTATCACGATGGTACCTATTGGCCCAGGGATTTTAATCTTGTTACATTGAGTTGCAATCCATACTGAAGGTTGCAGTCCTTCCAATTCATCAGCAAGTGCTTCAAGTCCTCAGCGATTTCAGCAAGCAAGGTTATGCCATCTGAATGTCGCAGGTTGTTAATAAGCCTTCCTCAATCCTGATGCCACATTATTCTTCATATAATCCAGCTTCTCTGATTCTTCCTTAGCATAAAGATTGAATAAATATAGTCAGAGGATACAACCCAGAGACACAGTTTTCCTGATTTTAAACCTCTCAGTATTTCCTCTTTCTGTTGGTACAATTGCCTCTAGTTCTACATAAAAGTTACTTAGTAGCACAATCAAGTATTCTGGAATTCCTGTACTTCGTAAGATTATACATCGTTTAATGTGGTCCGCACTGTCAAATGCCTTTGCATCGTCAATAAAATACAAGTAAACATCTTTCCAGTGTTCTCTGCTTTCATCCAAGGTCCATCAATAGCAGCAATGACATCCTGTGTTCCGCATCCTTTTCTGAAGCAAAAAGTTAATTTTTTTAAAAAAGGGAAAAAAAGAAATGAAAATTTTACTTGCATACCATACCAACAATATTGTTTTATAATTTGCAGATCCTGTTGGATCAACTTTCTTTGGGATGGGCACACATTTGGATCTCTTCTAGTTAGTTGGTTAAGGAGCCGGATTCCAAATGTCCCAGCATAGAGGAGTGTTTCCAATGTTCAGAAAAGAAATAGCATCCTTCATTAACAAAATGCCAGTGGAGTTCTCTCACTGTGCGACAGGACATGTTGGCTTGTTACGCATTCTGATAGTCCTTGTTTGGTGTAGAACAATGAGGGACATCAAGAGATTAGCAGGTTTGTTTATTTTACATGCATATGCCCAAGTACTTAACCTAGTGGTCTCTGTGTTAAAGCTACAGTGAGGTCCAAGTGGGCGATTCTCAAACAAGTAGACTAACTATAGATGATGTGAACCAACTGAACATAAACTCGCACCTCAGAATGGTCTTTCTCTACAATGGATCTTCCTAATTGAGAACCTGTATCCAAAAATGAAAGTATTAAAGGTACAGATACTCAGACACATCTGAATCATGAACTATAAGCCGATTTAATCTTTAAGAGAATTTTATGTTGTTGCAGCATTCTGTTTGATGTTTGAGTAGAGGTAGGCCAACTAGACAATAGTCATTGTGCTTAATCAATTATAAATAAGTTGACTTCAGATTGATCTAGGCTGAAAGCAAATTGACTGTGTGGATCATAACAAAATATAGATAGCTGTGAGAAGAATGGGAATTCTGGAACACTTCACTCTGCTCATGCAGAACCAATACAAGAGGCAATCAATTGAACAGTATCGGGAATACTTCTTGGTTTAAAATCAGGAAAGGTATGTATCAGGGTTGTATCTCTCACCATATGTATTTGATTGGTATCCTGAGCAAATAACTGAGAAGCTGGACTATCTGAAGAAGATTATGACATCAGGATTTGAGGAATGCTAATTACAATTTGTGATATCCAGTTGACAAAACCTTGGTTTATGAAAGTGAGGAGGATTTGAAGCACTTGCTAATGAAGATCAAAGATTGCAGCCTTCTGTATGGTTCACAACTCAAAGTAAAGAAAACTGAAATCCTCACAACTGGGCCAGTAAATAATAAACAGAAGTCTGAAATTGGATTACATCTTGTTGGAATACATTGTGAATGATCATTGAAGTAGTAGCCAAGAATTCAAATAATACCTTTCCTTGGGTAAATCGGCACATGTCCTCTATAAAGTGTTGAAAAGCAAAGGTGTCGCTTTGAGTACGAAGGTTCACTTGACCCAAAGGCATGGGTCTTTTCAATCGCCTCACTTGCAAAGGCTGGAACTTACCTAAGAAAAGCTGGAAAGGAATCATATTTGAATTGGTGCTAGCAAAGAATATTGAGAATACCATGTACTGTCTAATGAACAAATAGCTCTGTCTAAGAAGTACAACCAATCAGATTGCTTCTTAGAAAGCTGGATGTCAAGATTCCTTCTCATGCACTTTGGACATTTTAATAGAAGAAACCAGACAGGGACAGGGACCTCATGCTTGGTAAAGTGTAAGGGCAGCAAAAAAGAAGACCTTTGATGAGATGGATTGATCTAGAGGCTGCAACCGCGAGCTCAAACAACTGAGAGGGTGGCTCTGGCGCGGGCATGGTGTTGCTGTACATGGGTTCTGCATGACCCAAACTGACCTGAAGGAGCCTAATAACATACAAGGAGCACCTAGGCGGTGCAAACAGTTAATTGTATGACGGCCAATCTAAATGACAGTCATTTTAATTGTCCAGAGGCATCTTGAGAATGTTTGGGTGGTCTGCTCCCACACTTCCATATCCTTGAAACTCCCCTAGCTGCACACACAGCCTCACCAGTTGGAGTCAGCACAACAACAACTTGCTTTATTTGTTTACTTATTTTTCAAAATATATACCCGGAAGTCCCTACATGGTACACATGTTCAACTTTTGACTAGTCAAGGTTGACTGCCTCTTAATCTGCTTTTAGAGAGTTAGAGCCTTGAAATAATATGCAGCAATAAAAATGTACCTGATTCCTGATGATAATTATTAAGTGGTCCTTATGGAAAGGGATGCGAGTATAAAGTTATTAGGTAAACCATGAATGCAACAATAAAATTATAAAAATATATTGTGTAAAATATACTAATTCATCTTAAAAGTATATCTGCCATATCTGTTGTTTACTAACAAAGTATATGAACATTTTATCATAATAGAAATAATTTTCTAAGATCAATAATTGTTTAATGAAAAGAAATTGAGAAAAAAACATCCACAGTAAGAGCAAATCAATTTAACAGTTATTCATATTCACATTTAGTCTCAATGGAATCATCACCACAACCATACTTATTTTAAAAAAAGTTTTTTCAAACATGCTCATTTTATGAAGATTTTTTAACTATAAACACATATTTTTTATTTTTTAGAAATAGAAGCATTAACATAGCAGTGCTTATTTCATTAAAACTTAGTTCTAATTAATAACACAACAAAGTAATTTCCTACATGAAGACAATATTCTACTTGGCAGTCATTTTCCATTAATATAAATTATTATATATCCCATATATATACATACACATATCCCATATATTAATAGCCATATGCTATTCATCTATTCAGTATGTTTCTACAAATGATTCTATATAAACTAAATAATTTCTTAAAATTGTTTCTTAGTGAAACGTTTCTGAATTTAAAAGCAAGTTGGTTTCCATTCATTTTTTTCCCATTCATTTTTAAGGAACAAAATATTGCCATAAAAATCATACAGTCACTTAAGAATTTTGACTACAAATGCTTAAAGAGTGAAAGACTAATATGAAGAGTGATTTCTTAAAAAGACACTTACAAAGACAAAATATTATAGTTAGTAACTAAATCAGCCAGCTGAAACTGACCACAAGGCCAAAACCCTTTTTCACATTATATAGAATAATAACTTCTAGTATTTTTTCATTCTCTTCCCTGAGTAATGAGGGGAAAAAGTGGAGAGATCAATTTATTTTGTGATTAGTGTCCCATTTGGCAACAGACATAATATTAGGAGGTGGTACACAGTGTAAATTCCCTAAATTACCTGCTATAAAAAATATTTCCTACTAGCTCACCTCCATAATATGTCAGACTCACAGATACACATATTTGCTATTGAGCATCACATATAATTTAAGTTTGCTAGTTAAGGAGTCTACATTGTGAGATTTCCACCTAATCCCCAAGGTCACATTTTCAGAAAAGAGCAATTTACAAAGTTATTTAGAAATCAAGTCCCAGACAGGACTAGTGTGTTCATCTGGGTACATTAGAGAAACAAATCCACAAAAACTTGTATGTATAAGAGAGAGTTTTATATAAAGGATATGTTAGACAGGATTCTCTAGAGAAACAAAACCAGAAGGCTAATAATTTTATATATATTTATACAAATAGATATATAACAAGAAATAAACAGTTAATTAAATTATCAAGCAGTACAAATGGCTCCGTGCAACAGTTGTGTGAGACTGGCAGTCCTTCAAGTCTTGAGGGTCGCCAGGTAGTCCTCTGTAGAGCAATGCAGGCTATCTAGGTACAGGCAGCAAACAGCAAGGCAGGTCACCAACAGTCAGCCAGATGACAGGGTCTGACAGTCCCCAGCTCAAGAGATGTAAATTCCAATGGTGTGGTGAAGCAGGTTTTGAAGGAACCTCAAATGACAGCAACACAATCCATGGGTTAGGTGTCCCACAGGTAGTGTAGCTTGCAAATGGTGGCAAAGAACAAGCAAGGCAGCCGCATACTGATCTGATGATCAAGGAGCATGAGACAAGAAAGCTGAGGCTCGCAGAGCCATTTATCTGTCCAACCTTCAATTAACCCCACATGTGTTTATTGGTCAGGTAGCCACAATGAACATTAACTATCTCGACTAGTAAGGTATTAGTTCTATCATGAAAAATAAGCATAATTGTTCAAGTGTTTACATACTACTATGATATAAAAACTTTACAAATAGATCTTTGATTAGAAGACACACCAGAAAGCCAGGGTGAGAGGTCCACGACTAGCAGAATATCAGGTCCAGATTCCCAGCTACCTAAGGGATCACTGAATTTCTTTTCAAAATGCCATCCTTCAATCAACTTATTCTTTTTGCTCAAAACTTTTCTCTGCCTCTTGCTCTGTCCCTTGTATGAAATCTTTCTTGCAAACAAGGAGAGAACCAAGAAATGGAGAGGCTTGCCCCTCTGAACCTCTTGCTGGCATCAGACTGGCTGGCTAATCTCCCCGGGGGGTGCCAGGTGGTGATGGGCGAGAATGGGGAGCTAAGACGAGTACAAGGAAAGAATGTTCTGAAAATGAGTTTGGTGGTGACGACACGAAATGTCTTCATATCATCGAGTGATTAAATTGTATGATTTGTGAAGTATATCTCAATTAAAAACAAAAAGACCTTAAGGGAAACATTTTCCAAAGGCAGCATTTAACTACGAAAAGAATGAAGAATTGAAAAGGGAAATAAAGGGAGAAAATGGGATAATTGATGGTACATTGAGATGACTGAAATGGAGGAATTGAAACAAATTTTTAATGTAATACTGATGGTCTGTTCTGTTAACCTTCACCTAATTCAGAGTAAATAGTTAAAAATACAAAACTATAATAAAAACAAGAGATTTAAAAGTTGTCAAAATAAGTGTTTGCCCATGCTATGTTTCATATGTAGATTCAAATTGTCTTAACCTTCGTGACTATGATCACTCTAGCAAGCCACAAATAAGTTATATAGCTGCATGGAAAAGCATTGACCATCCCGCAAACTCATTTTTCCCATTTATTTTAGAAACCTTCAATGTGTACACTATATAGATGCATGATATTCAGCAGCCCATGAATGCATTCTCCCACCCCACCACCAGGATTTTAAGTTCATTGCATAGTTTGTTTAACTATCATAGTTCAGAATATTTTGTCTCGTTCAAAATTTTACTGTAAGTTTATTTACTCAGTATCCTGCTTTTAATAAGATTCTAAGAAACCAGATGTTCTTAAAAATTGTAAAAATTTATTAAGGTATTCTGAATTAATTGTTTTCTGTTTTCCTCCACTTGTGAAGCTTAAGATACTAATGAGTGCAAAAACTTAAAACAGTTCCATAATTTCATAACTTGATTGGTACATAATATAAGTGCTTTAATGATTGACATATAATCACACACTGCTGCCAAGGGGACGAATAACAGAAACCGTGGGAGAAGGGAGACAGTGGTTGGTGTAAGATATGAAAATAACAATTTATAATTTATCTAGGGGTCATGAGGGTGAAGAGGGAGGGGGGGAAAACAGAAGCTGATACGAAAGGCTTGGTAGAAAGTAAATATTTAGAAAATGAGGATGACAATTTATGTACAAATATGTTTGATACGATTGATATATGGATTGTTATAAGAGCTCTAAGAGGCCCCAATAAAATTTTCATAAAATAAAAATTTTAAGAATTGTATTTTAAATGCTATAAAGCACCAAAGAAACTTGGAATAGTTGTTAAAGAAATCTAAAGAAGAAAAGAGAAAAAAATGATTAGGGCAAAGACTGTACAGATGTGCTTTATACAATTGATGTATGTATATGTATGAACTGTGAAAAGAATTGTATCAGCCCCAATAAATTGTTAAAATAAAAAAAAAAGATTGAAAAAAAAAAAAAGAAATCTTGGATGATGTACGTACAACTTTATACAAAAAGGGAGATGTGGATGAATTGATCCTATATGAAAACCAGGAATGTAAATTGAGGTTAGATTTTTTAAAATAAAAATGATTTATAGCAAGTTTTAAGCAAGGTAATTACATGAAAAAACATGATTTTGACTTGAACATAGAATTAGCTATAGACATGTATATTTAAATACCCTTTCTAATGTGACTCTTCAGGTTAATGCTGTAAGTAATCTGTACTCAAGATCCTCAATTTGGTTTATTGGAATGCATTCTCTACTGAAAATAAATTTATGAACAAATTTACAAAAGTGAAAAAACATAATTTAAATATGCCAAGTTTGTAGACAGCTGGAAAGATTACCATCCCTATCTTAGTAATGAATAAAAAGCCAGGGGAAAAATTAAAGGAAAGATGCAAAATTTCTTGGAAACCACCAGAAAGTGTCGTTTCTGGGACAACCAAAGAACATGAACACTAGGGAGGAACTGTCTCTACCCTATAAAGACACTGTATGCACGGACTTCAGGAAAAGTTCGAACCACATGTAATCGTGCAAAAAATAAGCCACCCTTTTAGTAAATAATTGAAAGCCAAAACCTACTGCCACTGTCTTCAAGACTGAACATCTTGATGACAGCAACCACCTCCACCATTCTCCCACAGAGCAGGTGGTGTATTTGAACCACGGAACTGGTGGCTTGCAGCAGCTCAATGCTTATCCTACAGTGCCATCAAGACTCCTGCAGCTGATGCCAAAGGGTGAGTTAATTTGACAACATAGAAATGAAAAAATAAAAAAACCCAAACCAACCAACCAAACAAAAAAACATAGAAATGAGATGCAAAGGGAGTTGTCATCTATTCACAATTTGTTTTTCCTCAGAATTCTATAGTATGCTCCTGAGAAAAATTAAGAATCCAACCAGACTCCAGTAAGGTGTGCTAGGGAAAGGAATCAGGCCTCCATGGAGAAGATTAGCCTTTAATGGGTGGGTAGCAATCTGTACAACCCAATTCACAACGGGAGAATCTAGAAAAAAAGGCCTTTCCACCTACAAACGGTTAGAAAAATGTCCTGAGTCCCAAAACTTATATGAAAAACCATTTTCTTCACAAGAACAATGTTAAGAAAAGGCATACATTAGATGTATTTTCACGGGAGAAAGAGTAGAAATGCTGAGATAAACCTACATTGTAGAGCCAAGAATAAGGCTAGAAAAAGAAAACGAAGTGTCTGGAGCACCATAAAACTTTGTTTTTTAAAAATATTTTCCATCTGTTTGAGCTCTTGGCTGCTTTTGTGGAACAGAACAAAGTATCACTAGGTCATGTGTGATCACCACATCACTGATGTCTTAGTTATCCTCTGCTGCTACAGTAGTGATGCCACAAGCAGAAATCATTCTTTCACTGTTTAGGAGGCTGGAAGTCGGGATTCCGAATGCCAGGCCTAAGGAGAGGCTTTCTCTCTGTGTTGGCTCTGAGAAAAGGCTGCTGCTTCCTTGGGCATCTGTAGGCCTGTGATTGCTAAGGTTTCCTGTCATTTTGCCTGGGCCAGGATTCTCAGTGATTTGGCAGTTAATCCCTAGCAATCGGCCACCATTTAAGACAATGTAATCGAAGTCAATCGTTTGCAGGTTTACACAATAGGAGGAGATTAGGGTGCAGCACCTTGACTCAGGGAGTAGTGCTGACGCACTGAAGTGCCCTATGGAAAGTTTTGAGACTGAAACTCTTTATGAGAGCAAACAGACACATCTTTCTCCAACCAAGGAGCTAGTTGGTTTGATCCTGCTATCAATATGAGTGGAACCCATGCTTGCTTTTTGCCAAGTCTAGATTCGATATCAGGTTCATACTCCTGGTTTTTGCTATTTTAGCCAACAGCCTTCCAGGTTGCCCGCAATCATGGGAGTTGTCAAAGAACTGCGTTCTGACCTGCCAACCTGGGGTTCATTGAGTCTGCAATCTCCAGCCTGTGGTCTTCCTAATGATCTTGGTCTCATCAACCCCGACAGTTTGGTTTTATCATTGCCCAAGCTACTTGAGTCAGGAGAAACCCCAGTTTAACATCTGACCTACACACTTAGAACTTTCCCTGATTTGGATTTGCCTTCTTCAACAATTATCTGATCCATTTTCTTCATTTAGATTTCTGTCTAGATATGCATATTTAAGCTTCACTGTTTGCACCTCTTTAGAGAATTCAGCCTAAGACAAAGCCCAGCATGCCTTGGCGATCTCCAGTTGTTTTGGCATCAATCTCTCCCTGGGCCTAAGTGCAGCATGTATTACCCTTCATGCTCTTCATTCTTGGTGGTAGAATGTTCTCATCCCTGCTGATTCTTTCTTCTTTATCTCTCAGAAGGTAAAATGTTTGCCGGTCATACTCCAGGGAAGCTCTTGTTACATCAGATCAGGCATATCACTGAATGTGTTAGGCCAGATTGACTAGATAAACACATTCAGAGACATTCACATGTGTATAAGACAGAGCTTTATAACAAGAAGTAATTGTGTATCAACAAAACATCCCAGCCCAGTCCAACTCAAGTCCATAAACCAATACTAGTCCATAAGTCCCTCCTCAGACTCATGCAGCCACATGCGATGATGCAGAATCAGGAGGATCACAGGCTGCTGGGTGCAGATTTGTGTGGGTCCAATTATGGTGGTCCCATCACAGGGCTCACACAGGTCTCAGTGTGGCTCGCCAACAGGAACGTGGCAGAGAGAGGAGAGACAGGGTCCGGCCTCTAGAGAGCCATTTCTCTCACTCACACCTCCAAAGGAGGTCCTCAAACTGTGACCTGATTGACAGGCTAACCTCCACCCATGTCTTCCTGCAGGTGCATGTTGGCACGCACACACACAAAACTCATCACACTAGATTAAGGGTGTTATATCCCGCCATTCTTCCTCTTAAAACTGATTTTTTAATTACGTGAAATCTCATCACGAAGGATCATTGCATAACCTCCACATTATTAATACATAACTTCCAAGTAAAAGAATCATGGTCCAAACAGCTTGGCACATATTTAACGTGGATACAATACAATCCATGACAATTGGTGTGTATGAAATTATTGTTAAGGTCCCTTTGTTAATCAATATCAATGAGAGTGTACTTTATTTTCATTGACTTTGACTTTTCAAAACATGAGTCATTCTCTAGAGATTTTGTAAAGGCTTGTGTCTGAGATAAGTAAACTGGAGTCTCACTTCCAATGAACAGTCTGGTTGTATTTTTCGTATGTACTCAAGTATAAGCTGACCTGAATATCAGCTGAGGCACCTAATTTTACCACAAAAACTGCATTGAAAATGTGATGAGAAACTTGGCTTATCCTCGAGTAAATACGGTAATTGAAAACTGATTTGTTCATTCAACTGATATGATAGGCCATGGTGTAGCTGATATTCTTTGCCAACACCACAATTCAAATGCATCAATTTGCCTTTTGTCTATTCATTGTTCAGCTTTCGTGTACATATAAGCAATGGCTTGAGGCAAGAATTCATCGGTAATCAGATTGGCATTATTCCCTTTGTAGAATGCTAAGAAATTCTTTTACTTTGATTGTGATTTGCCTTTGATTTATAACATGCAGAGAAACACCTTGAAATTTTGCATTTCTATTTCTAAAATAAAATTAAACAGAAGATTTTATGGGAAATCATGCGTATTTATATAATAAGAAACTCTAAGCTAAGGAGACGGTTTTGATCCATTCGTTTTTTTGTCTCATAAAACTATGCTGATAGTTGCTGTGAATGCTAACCCCCAAAGTCTCTGCCATCAAGTCTATCCCAACTCATAGGAACCCTATAGAATCGAGTAGAACTTCTGTGGGTTTCCAAGATTGTAACTCTTTCTGACCGTAGAAAGTCTCATCTTTCATCCTTGAAGGAAGTGGTGGTTTCAAACTACTGGCAGTGCAGTCAGCAGCTAATGCATAAAGCACTACACCACAATGGCTCTGTGAGGGCTACCATAGGGGTGTTAAAACATACCTGGTAATATAATATTTATTATGAATTTATAATAATTATATTAAAATGGTTACTAAGGATAAAAGAGAAAGTAGAGAATCTCTTGTAATAATTTATTCTCTAAAATCATCACATTTCTTTTTGCCACTATAAATCCCTATAATTCCTCTAGAAATATCTCACTCTATCTCCTATTATAACTATCCACTCCTTTTCCTCCATTTTCTAATGAAGTATTTAAAATATTTAAGTGTATATGAAACCTGTATGGCATCTTGATTGTGAATACATGCATGTAGCCTTAAAACATGATACTATCTTTTAAGAAACTGAAGACTTGCCCTTTCAAAGCAAAGGTCCTGATGTTTGCCGCCTCCTCTAGAATTTTCTTATTATCTTTTAGGCAATCATTAATTTTTATGAAGTTGTGAATAGTTTGATAATACAGCCACTTGGGGAGCACAATAACATGTTTTATATTCAGATACACATATCCATTTTTTTTCTTTCTGAAGTATTATAGTTTGAGAAATTATTTACTTTACATTAAATTTGTGTTTAAAAATGCCTTCTATTTAGAAATAAGTGTTGAACAACAACAAAACAATTCATCATACATGCTTTTAAAATTAACAACTTTTTTGGTTAAGGTAAGTGATGTTTTGAGGAAAAAATAGATCCCTAAATTAAAATAGAATTTATAGAGACCCATTTATTAAGTCTTCAGATTTAATTTATTCAGATTAGGGAAATGATCAGCACAAGGTTGTAATGATATCCAAGGATTTTCAGTCATGAAGGACTTAATCAGGACATGGAGAACAAAAGAAAATATCAATAAAATCATGATTTATGTTCGATTTACTCGAGTTGCAGGATGGACTGCAGAATCAAAGAAGGATCATGGCTGTGATATGTGCACTCAGAGAGAAGGAAAACTTACAAAAGTGATTCATTTTCTCTATTCGAAAGAGGAAATAAAAACAATCTTGAACCTTGGTGGAGAGAGGGGCAGAGTGCATGGATGAGTATATGATAGTAGTATTTTATTGGCATTTGGGCAGGTTTATGACGATCTGCGTCTGCAACCAAACAGAAGGGCATCTTCTTCCTGTCAGTCCTCCACAGACCACCTGTGCCCAGGGAGCCTGCAATCAGAAATCTTCTTTAAACCAATGCTTAATGACGTTCTAGTGAAATAGAGGGAAGTGCTTTCTTATGTCTCACAACAGCAGCAAAGAGAAGATGCAGGTGATTCTCGCAGGTCTCCACTGGGCATATTCCCAGGATCTGCCGCATCAGGTGCCCCAGTCCAGGGAAGCTTAGGACACCGTAGGAAAGAGGACAAGCAGTAAGACAATGGGCCTGGCTGGATTTTGTCACACGGCATCATTGCGATCCAGAGAATCTGTAGCATTTAAAATTAAAATAAATATTAGTTTTAGGCATACAGAGAGTTTATACATGGATTAATAGTACTTTGCTTTCTGTGAAACCAATTCAGCTGGTGTTTGCTATTTAAATCGTTTTAGGTAATTGGTCTCTATGGTGCCTCCCATTTCAGGCTCCAGTTGTTCATGCTACTGAGTTGCTACAGGGTGTCAAGAACGCCCATTCTCGGACATTAAGCGGTTAACCAGCCATGGGACGCTTGCGAAGTGGCGCATGGAAAGGGGAGTGATGTAAAAGGGACAAGCAATGCCAAGCCTTTTCCACCCGTAAAGAAAGAAAAGAAAAATGGCAAGAGCCCTCCATGGGCTCTGTAGGGTTAAGTCTTGCTCTGAACAGAAGCAAGGGAGGGAAAGGATAACGTTTCTAAAAATAATCCGAAATGGAGGTTGTCTTCAGATGCAAAACATATTTATAAAAATAGAATGCCAAAAAAACCAATAGAAAGTTTACACTGTCCATTCTCTCCATCAAGTCAATTCCAACTATAAGGGCCCTGTTCTGGTTTCTGAGATTGTATTTATGGGAGCAGAAAGCCTCACCTTTCCCCCTTAGAGCTTCTGGTGAATTTGAACTGCCAACCTTGCATTTATTATATTTATATAGAAATTTCTAACTGGTCAATCTAAAAGAGGTGAATTATGAAATTCCCTGTTCGTATATTGATCTTACCCCAAGTTTTACCCTGTTGCTTGAGGTTTGAGCTAATCGTTGTTTTCTAAATTATTGTGAATATGAATGAAATATTCTAAGTATTCCTAGATGAATAAATATGTCAAAATGTAAAATATTTGGTGGAAGTTTGAAGTTAAAAGTATCCCAAATACCTAGTGTATAAGTCAGTAATTATTAAATGTCCAAAAGAAGCTCTAATTTGGAAAAATTGACTCACTTTTGAAAAAGGTAGATTGACGAACATCATGATGGAATATGATACACAGACCTGTAGCTCATCACACTAAGTTCCACGCAAAGCACTCCTTGCCAACACTTTGAAGATGAATGAAAATCACCTGCTGGATCTGAAGCCTAGAGAAAACAATGAGTCATGTCTAACAGAGGACAGAAAATGATACAGTGAAATTTTAGCAATTGGATAACCGTCTTTTATATCTGTCCTTGTGTCAAAAAGAAAAAAAAACAACGAAGAAAAGAAAGGAGCAAAATGCTGTTGCTTGGAATGTCAGCAAACTGCTAAAATTACTTGTTCCATTAAGGTTGTTTTCTAATATCAGTTATCTCCATTTTATTGCATAGTACAAATTAATGAGGCAGCTGTACAAATATACTTCATAAAATTATATACAAATCTTGTTCACCAGCAAAATTGGTAAACTGTTGTTTTAATTCTAGAATTCCTCTCAGTTGTTCTCTGGAACTCATAGTAACCCTAGAATATGGCACAGAACTGCCTCTTTGGGTTTCTGAGGCCTTAAAGCTTTATGGGAGCAAACAGCCTGATCTTCTGAAGAGCAATCCAGTGTAACCCACTAGCCATCAGGGGTCCTATGAGTCAATCAATCCATGACATGAGCTTGGTTTGATGTTCATCTTTATGTTATTAATTTGGGATAATTCCAAAAGACCAAGGATCTTCTTTTAACTATGGTAGCATCTTCAGCTGGTATGTAATGACCAACTTAATGAAATTTCTATAGCTTTAGAAACTTTATTAATTTTCCAAGAAAATCCAGGGTGCAGGGAGATGGTAAGAAGGGGGAGAAGAGGCTGGAGAGACAGAGAGAGGTATCAGTGATTCAGTTCCAAATGACAGTGATTTTATGTACCATAGAATGAAACACTGCCCAGTCTTGCATCATCCCCCAATGTGTGAACCCTTCATTGAAGCCATTGTATTAATCTTTCTGTATTAGCAGGGTTCTCTAGAGAGATAAAACCAGATTAGTGATAATTATATATATTTATAAAGATAGCTATATAACACAAGAAATGAACTGTTAAATTCTATAAGATAGATATATAATATCTGAAATAAACATTTAAATTGGAAAGCAGTACAAATGGCTCAGTGCAACTCACTCCGTGAGAGAGTTGTGAGACACCGGCAGTCCTTCATGTCTTGAGGGCTGCCAGGTAGTCCTCTGTAGAGAGAGAGCTAGGCTATCCCAGCACAGGCAGCAAACAGTCAGGCAGGTCACCAACTGTCAGTCCCCAGTTTAAGAGATGTAAATTCCAATTATGTGGTCTTAAAGGGACCTCAACTTACAGCGGCACAGTCCACGGGCTAGGCATCCCACAGGTAGTGTGCCCTTTAAATTGAGGCACAGAACAAGCAAGGCAGCTGCACACTGGTCTGATCGATCAAAGAGTGAGAGACAAGAAAGGCGAGTCCATTTATCTCTCTGCCCTTCATTTAATCCCACTTGTGTTAATTGGCCAGGCTGGCACAATAACCTATCTCACTTTCTCCTTGAAGATCTTCCTCTTTCTAGCTGCTGCTCCATATTCCTGAGCATGTTGTTCTTTTCCACGGACTAGCAAATCATCCACATTTTCTAATAAGTAAGGTCAAGATGGGCTCTTTAATCCTAGAATCACTGATTTAAAATTGCAGGTCTCTGGAAAAACTATATCTTTTCTCTCTAAGCATTCCAAAAAAGTTTTCCCACATATGCACAGGTAATAGCAGGCTTTCTATCTATTCTTTGTGAACACATAAAAGTCCTGAACATAATTATCACAGAGCAGAAGTGTTGATTTTGGCCTATGCACTACCATAAATTAAGTATTGTTGAAAAATCTTGAACATATCTGTATCATATTTTTTCCTCATGCATACAAGAAAAGAATAACCCAAGACCTAATGTAGGGTAGAGTAGTGCATTACATTAAAGTCCATAAAAACAAGTCTGAGATCATCTCTAATCTCATCCTTAAAAGGAAACTGAGAAAATTGATAATAATTAAATAGAATCAATCCATATTTGTCTAAGCTCAGTTTCTTGCGTGATATCTATAACAACAGAAATTTTTCTTCCAATTGAATTAAAATTGTTTTCACTTATTTTTTATTTAACACATATATGATCATTCCATAATTCTATCACATCAAGTAGAATTGTCCAATAGCTACCACAATCAGTTTCCAAACATTATTTTTCTAAATGGATTCCTCCCATTGAATTTTAAGGACTGCCCTTATTTGGCAACTTTATGAATTATATTTAACGTGTTGTTACTTCTAGTCAACCCATGCTAATTCATGAGAACCCCATGCACGCACAGTAGAACTAATCCAGAGAGTTTTCAGAACTGTGACCTTGGGGATACACATGGCAACCACTCTCGTGATGTGGCCTTGCAGGGGCTTAAACCAGTAACCATTCCACTAATAATTGAGTGCTTAACTATTTGTGTCACCATGTGACGCCATATTTACTATAGGCATAAAAATAACTTTAATAATTGAGTCAAAGGCAGGGAATTTTGTGGGGTTTCTCTAAATTCTCTGGCTAGTAGCTTTATTGACATTTCAATTTACAAGGTTTTACTTATTAAATTATCTGAAGTCACTTTTTAGCGAAAGATGAGAGTGGTCCCCGGGATGATCCGGGTGATAGTGGTTACACATAGAAACCTGGAGAAAACGCAGGAGAGTCACACCAGAAAGGGCTCTTAGTTCTCCATGGCGTCTGCTGTTTTATATGAATAGAATTTGCATCTGATTTTTTTTCAAGGATCTTGGCATCCATTGTCCTTAGTAATTTAACAGAATGATGAGGGTTTGGTGATAGGGAATCCCTCAGAGAAGTAGTGCTCTTAAGTTTGGTTCCATTGTAACTTTGTTCTTTCATCCTGCACTGTGAGGCATTAGCTCTTCCTTTTCTCTGTCAGTATTGGAAGACACCCTACCAGTTTGCAATTGATTGCTAGAGAAGGCTCTTTACATTCCTCCCCTTTCCGTGTGCAGTGGCTTTTGTTCCTCCCTGGAAAGGCCATAATTTGTTGTGGTTCTTAGTTTTTCAGTCTTAAAACACTCTTGCAAGAATCGATTTATTTTTAAATTCATCCATGTCTACAAGGTCCTGCTAAAATTTATTATTTTTATAAATAAGTGTATTACTTATTGTGTTAGTTTATTTATGGAACAAAAGACAGCAAGTTGTTTACATCATCCATTGGCGCTACCTCAGAACAACATTTTAAAAGTCGTTTTGATGTCAGTCACTATAATTTAAATCATCACTGTCCTGGGCACGGTCTTGACAAATGAGTAGGTCCTTCAGGAGTTCACGGCAGTGAGGAGATAGTCATTTATATAAGCAGGTAGAGAAGTTATGCAAGGAATCGATTGTGCAGCAGAAAGCAGACAATATTCTAGGTAATTTGAAAGGTAAAGTTGTTATTTGGGGCCTTTTACCAGAAAATATTTGAGGAAAATATATTGAATTTAAAATTTCATTTTAAAGCCTCAATATTATACTACAGGGCGACCTACCATTGATTGATTGACACTTTTCCTCCCTTCCCTTTTATGTGTCAAATTAGATGTACTTGTGATACCCAAACTTCTCAGAATCCCTATTGATATTATAAATTATCCCAGGTAACATTGTGTCCTTGGGTGAAATTACAGTATTTTTTATTGCAATGATAAAACATCTTGGAAGCAGAAATTCCACCAGGGAGGGGCTATAGCTTAGATCAGCAGTTCTCAACCTGTGGGTCATAACCCCTTTGGGGTCAAACAACCCTCTCACTGGGGTCACCTGAGTCTTAACAGTACCAAAATTACACTTATGAAGTAGCAACGAAAATAATTTTATGGTTGGGGGTCAACACCACATGAGGAAATGTATTAAAGGGTCGTGGCATTAGGAAGGTTGAGAACCACTGGTTTAGAGAGAATTACTTTTAAAATGAAATGCCGTTAGAGTCAGTATCTCATGATATTTTTGGGAAATTTCTTGAGCTCTTAGTTCTTGCTCTCAAAAATTTCTGAACAAAAGCCCCCTATTTGTTCAAAATGTTAGCATGTACTAGAAAAGACGTCACCTCCTGTTAAACAGGATGGCGGACGCCTTGGGACAGTCAGGCATGGCAGCTATGATTGCTGCGTTCCTGGAAGGAGACGTGTTGACTTTCTGACTACTTTGCACCTCTGCACTGGATGTTGTTTGGAAATAGGCATCTGCTGTCACTGTTCATCAAATGAACTGAAAGGTCAAACTGTAGTAGAGTGGGTCCTAAAAATAGTAGATGTAAAAGAAACGGGGAGAAGAGAGAGGAAAGATTCCATATGAGCATATATCTGTGAAACAAAGTGCAAAGGAAGGTCAAAGACTGTCACAAATAGGGAATCTTCCTTTAAAAACCTGACAGGTAGCCAACGTGTTGAATTCAACGGCTATCTTTTAGAACTTGGGCAATATCTTTCTATTTAAAGGCCAACCAACTTGTACTATTGTGTTATAACAACCCAATCAGAACTAAAGCAAGTTCATTTGCTAACTAGTTGATTCCAACACATTACAGCCCTGTAAGAAAGAGTGTATCTGCTCCTTAGTATGTCAAAGACTATAAATCTTTAAGGTGGCCTCAACTTCCTCACACCCAGTGATTGTTGGGTGTGAACCTGCGACCTGGGAGTTAGCAAACCGATGTTAATTTCACTATGCCTCCAGGTTCCAAAAGAGTCTTGTGCTCGGTTGCCATCCATGTGACTGTAACTCACAACACTATGAACAGCAGAATGAAAAAATGTCAGCCCTGGGCTATTCTCCCAGACTGGGGATCTTATTCATTGGCCAACTTACAAAAGTACACAGACAACTGAAAGTATTAAGCTTTGACTTAGGCACGTGCCAGATCTCAAAGTGACACTTTTGTACTAGAACATTTTATTTATTTTTTTTCCAACCCTAACCCTAACCTCCTAACCCTAACCCTAACCGTACTAGAACATTTTAATATAGGTCTTGTGCACCAGATTTGCCCAGTGCAGTACTTAAGAATAATTCCTGACTGCTCTTGCCATGAACATAGATTATGGACCCAAATAAAGGAAATACTCGACTGCTTTACTCTTTACTGCCTTCATCATGATGGTGTCTGTTGATCTCATGGTGAGGATTTATTTGTAGTTTTGTCACAATGATATGTAATTCAGACGGAAGGCGGTCAGTGTATTCCTTGATTTTATTCCTTGATTTATCGTCATTGTCAAGTACTGCAAGTCCTCTTGGCTCTCCGCAAACAAGGTCGCTTTATTGTCTGACTGCAGCTGTCCGGAGCCTTCCTTCAGTCCGATTGCTCTGCTCCTCTCCCCAGCGTCCCCCTTCTCAGATAGAATACGTATGGTAAAATGACACAACATTGAAGCGCACTTTCCTGATTTTTAACTGATGCACTATCCCCTTGTTCTGTTTAAGTGGCTGTCTTGTGGTCTGTGTATATGTTCCATGAGCCCAATGAAATGTTCCGGAATACCCAGTGTTTTCCATGTTTTCCATAGTTGGCTATTAGACACACAATACAGTGTCTTTTACAATATCTTTCTGATATTTCTTTCTTTCAGTCAAGGTATAATCTAGTATTCCATGCCCTCTTCTTAATCCAGGTTACATTTCTAGCAGCACCATATCAATGTACAACTAAATCTGTTTTTAAAATTCTTCAAAACAACTATGATATTTCTGAATATAATAATTTGTTGGTCTTATAAAATTTTATTATGTGATCTCTAGCTTTCTATCACCAGAGTCATACTTTCCCACTACCAAACTTTTCTCATTTTTCTAACTTTTGAATTCCAATGATGAGTCATTATCCATATATTGAATGCATATTTGATCAATATCAAACTAAAGAAGTTGTTTAGAGTTGTCATTAGGGTCTCATTAGGGTCTCATACAACTCTTATCACAATCCATACATACATCAATTGTATAAAGCACATCTGTTTTCTTCACCCTCATTATTTTTAAAGCATTTGCTTTCTACTTAAGCCCTTTGCATCAAGTCCTCTTTTTTCTCCTCCCTCCCTGCTCCTCCCTCCCTCATGAGCCCTTGATAATTTATAAATTATTATTTTTTCATATCTTGCCCTGTCCAATGTCTCCCTTCACCCCCTTTTCTGTTGTCCATCCCCCAGGGAGGAGGTCACATGTAGATCCTTGTAATCTGTTCCCTCTTTCCAACCCACTCACCCTCTACCCTCCCAGTATCGCCCCTCACACCCTTGGTCCTGAAGGGATCATCCACCCTGGATTCTCTGTGCCTCCAGCTCCCATCTGCACCAGTGTACATCTGCTCTATTCAGACTTGCAAGGTAGAATTTGGATAATGGTAGGGGGGTAAGGGGGGGTAAGCATTTAGGAACTGGAGGAAAGCTGTATTCTTCGTCGGTGCTACATCGCACCCTGACTGACTCATCTCCTCCTCTAGACCCCTCTGTGAGGGGATCTCCAGTGGCCGACAAATGGGCTTTGGGTCTCTACTCTGCACTTCCCCCATCATTCACTATGGTAAGATGCCTTTTTTTTTTCTCTGATGATGACTTATACCTGATCCCTTCGACACCTCGTGATTGCACAGGCTGGTGTGCTTCTTCCATGTGGGCTTTGTTGCTTCTGAGCTAGATGGCTGCTTGTTCACCTTCAAGCCTTTAAGTAGAGTTGTCACGTTTTCATCACTGGCATTAGTGGTTGATGTGTGGATGATGTATAACTTTTAATAATAGTTGTATGAACAATGATTTTGTCATTGTGGATAAATTTCTTCAACTTTCGTTATTTGTTTTTCTATGTTTTCAAGTATATGAAATTCAGAATAGATGACACCATTGAGACAACACTAGCATAAGTGTTCTTGGAGGTTATGGTGGGCGAAGTGGGGTGAGTGCAGTAATCGGGGGCTGATATCAAGGACCTCAAGAAGGAATAAAATGTTTTGAAACTGATTTTGGGAGCAATTGTACAATCCTGTTTGATGCATTTGAATTATTTAATTGTATGGTGTCTGGATTATCTCCTAATAAAATGGTTTGAAAAAAATAAAAGGAAAGAAAATTTACAGTGCAATTTTCTCTTTTTAATACAATATTATTGAGAACTTTTTTCAAGGTCGTTTGACTAATGGGCTAAAAGAGCTTCCAAGAAATGGATTCTTGGTTTCTAGTTATATTATCAAGCATAGCTGAATAAAAAAATGCATGAAAAAAATTCCTGCTTAGAAAACCTTATCAGGCAGTTCTAATGTGGACGTTGTCAAACAGGGTAGCAATGAGTCAAAACTGACAAGGCTAATAGCAATTAACATGCACATAGGTGATTTAAGTGGGGGAGGGCTGCTATTTTAACAGATTAAACAATAATTTTCTTTTCAATTGAACAAAGTAAAATGGCACTAATCAGTGAGCGGGCATGATTTTAATAACAAATATTTATAGAAAGAAGTATTCATAGCGATTCTGTTGCTAATAAAGGACTGAATTTAGAAGCAGTATTAGTGATTTGTTGGCACGCTTCATCAATGTGTCCTACCGTGCACGCGGTGTTTGGAAGCGGAGCGTTTGCAGTCTTTGTAAGGCTGAAGAATCGCTGGCGGCCCCGGGTTAAGAGCCTAACTGCTTCCTGGCATGCCCGGCTCATCCACCGCTCCATGGGAAAGTCGGGCAGCCATCCACCTCCCGAAAGACGAGAGCCTGGAAGCTCTACGGGGTTGTTCTCCTCTGTCCCACAGATTCACTGAGCCAGCGCAGATGGATATAGCATTTAAAAATATATATTTTTGTTTCTTAGTGGATAGTTTGTCATGCAAGTTTTGTTTGTTGCTGTTCTCATCTGTAGCAGTAACTATAAAAAACCTCTTTTATTTTTAGTTTCCAGATGTACTATGAGATAATAAGCTTGTTGAGATTCTTATTCATGTTGTGTTTTAAGAAATACAACAGTATCTAGGATGTAATAATTCCAAATATACATAGTGGTTGCCATATTGAAATAAATATAATGACACTAATTTTTTCCTTTAACGAGATACTATGAATAATTTCAGTTTTCATATGCAGATATTCATTTATTATTAAGTTGTCTATTATCTAGCCTTCAGAAATTACCTGTGTGATCGTGAGGTACCGATGGGATCAGGTATCAGACATCAAAGACCCAGAACAAAAAATCACATCTATGTGAATGAGGGGGAGTGAAGAGTCGGGACCTAAAGCCCATCTGTAGACAATTGGACATCCCCTTACAGAAGGGTCCCAGGGAAGAGACGATCCTGTCAGGGTGCAGTATAGCACTGATGAAACATACAACTTTCCTCTAGTTCTTTAATGCTTCCTCACCCCACTATCATGACCCCAATCCTATATTACAAACCCGGCTAGCCCAGAGCATGTACACAGGTACAGATAAGAGCTCACAACACGGAATCCAGGACAGATAAACACCTCAGGAGCAATAATGAGAATAGTGGTACCAAGAGGGGAAGGGGAAGTTGGGGGAGAATGGATCACAATGATCTACATACAATCCCCTCCCAGGTGGATGAACAACAGAAAAGCAGGTAAAGGGAGATACCGGTCGATGTAAGACATGAAAAATTAATAATTTTTAAATTATCAAGGATTTATGAGGGAGGGGAGTGGGAAAGAAGGGGAATAAGCTTATACCAAGGGCTCAAGTAGAAAGAAAATGTTTTGAAAACAATGTTGGAAACCTGTACAAATGTGCTGGACACACGGATTTATGTATGGACTGTGATACAGCTGTAAGAGTTCCCAATAAAATAAGTTAAAAAAAGTCTTACCTTAAAACCCAGTTATATTGTTCCTACATTAGAAACGTATAAGCATACGAACACCTGCACATTAATTGCTTTACAATCTATATTCATAATTTAATAAAGTATTATTCAATAAGTAGGAATGGTCTTCCAAGCCATGAAAATCACTGGGGTCAGGATAAAGAGGACCATAGAATGCATATTTCTGAGTGAAAGAAGCCATCCTGAAAAGGCTAGATCCTGACTGATTTCAAACATATATCTGATAAAGCCAAAACTATGCCAAATGTTAAAGGTCGGTATTTGGGCTTCAGGAAAGGCAGGAGCGATGAACAGGCAGAACACAATCAATTCAGTGGGAGGCCTAAAAAGTGGGTTTATGACACTTCACGTTCGTTAAAATTTGTGGAATTGTACAACACAAAAGTAAACCTCAATATATGCTAGTAGCTTCATTTATTCATCATGCTTGAACATTTGTTCATTGATTATAATAAATATATCATACTAATGATAATGAGAACAATAAGGAAATGCTGTGTAATATTTGTTTCTGTCACAAACCAATGCACTTTCCTGCATTTCCCTTGTGGCCTTGGACAAATTACTTAATCTTTTTAAGAAACAATTTCATTGGCATATAATTCACACGTCGTACAATTCAGTAGTCCAGGGCATATTAAGGAGAGCTGTACACTCATCATTTCAGTGATTTTAGAACCTTCTCCTCTTAGCTTGTGCTCATTACCATTCGATCGCGGTCTCCCTCAGACCGCCCTTGCCCTGATGCCAGACCTCAAGGAGCCGTTAACTCATTGACTGTGTCTAGATTTACCTGTACTGGATTTAATATGCAGAAAAAAACCCCAAATCAAAACAAAACAATAACAAAGGACAACAAAATAATCTCAATCAAAAAGAAATATCTTGATCTTTTAATATCAGTTGATTCACTAATAAAACTGGATATTCAGATAGATTTCATATAATTTATTATGTTTTTATAAAATACTGGAATATCAAATAGATGAAGGCATATATATAATTATTTAGTAAGTACTACTACTTTATTCTGTATAAAATATCTACTCCTGATTAGTTACATTTGCTGTCGTTGATGTAACTGTATCCTATAACTGCAAATTTTATCTCAAAATAACTTTCTCACTAGTGATTCTTAAATATTAGTGGAGAACACAAAATAATTTTCTGGCTTCAAAAAGTGAAACTTTCTGAGTCAAGTTTATGAACCCATAGTCTTAATCTTAGTGATTTCAACTGTACAATTATGCAATACAGCATATACAATTTCCAATGAATTATGAATTTAAAGTTTGGAATGTCCAAAGAAGCAAACCAGGAAGTCAATGAATATTTTCCTAATTCATCATATGAGGGGGTTTCAAAAGCTCATGGAAATATTTCATAGCGTCTTGATTCAGTTTTTCAGATAACTTTTAAAAGTAGTTGCATAACAAATATGTAAATTAGATCCAATATATTGAAATTTGTTTACTTTGAAGTATGGAAGAAATATGCACTTAAGAAATTATAACTTCCGGAAAAATCTCAGTTTTGTCACCTTTATGTTGTATTTGCCTTAAAGTAAATCCCACTCACAGTGTGAGTATTGGACGGGTTAGAATGCCTCATCAAGTTCCCTCGGCTTACATCTTTAACGGAGCACGTCGCAAGGTGTTGTCTCCTGTCAAGTGCGTCTGGGTCCTCGGCCTTGTAGTTAGCAGCCAGGCCTTTCGATCATTTTTGCCACTAAGGTTCCTTCACTGCCCACAGTATTCAATTAGATTTCTGTATTTACGAGGACTAAATAATTATGTTTATATTGTTACAGTCTGTTTTCTTGTTTAATATTTCCCACATTCAGCACAAAGCTGAAAATAAGTAATGACTCTAAAGACAAAATTCATTGAGTCACGTTTGTTTTACTAGAATATTTGCAAAAAGGTAGAAAAAGCAAACAACCAAATAGTGCGCTGAGGACTCTGCTCGGCATTGACGAGCACATGATTGCGCTGCAGAATCGAAGCCGAGAGGAGACTGACATACCAACCCTACGTCCGGTGGGAAGAAGTCGCTGGCACATTAATTAACTGGCATACGCCTGCTTGAATACCCTGCTATATTTTTATGTATTTACAATAGTTATTGACGTCATTATAAAATTTAAAACTAAACACCTTTATAATCAAGTTCTATTATCTCCTCATAGATGTTCCAGAAAAGGTTGCTAATCATTTCTTGCCCACCATTTTCTCCTAAATTCAATGCAGTATAGACACAATTTTATTGACATTATTATATCCAACTCATAATGCTTTTGGTTAAGAAACAAAAACCTATGGATTCCAGTTTCTTAATCGCCTGCTTTTATCGGTGGTCATTGCCGTGCCCTTTGATTTCAGAAAACACCTCATCATTCTCTTTTTATGCTATAATTCCCTAGTTTATAGCTTAACTTTCTGGGAACGTCTTCTCTGGGTTCTCTATGTTATCGTTCTCATTTGACGGAGCTAAAATATCAGAGAACGCCCCTCACTGCACGTGCTCTCCATTGGTAAACCCAGACACTTCTAAGACATTTTCGAAATGAATAAAGCTGTGATACTGAAATGCGTTTCCTACTCTATATCACCCTTGAATCTTAGATTTTTTCAGTGGATTATTCTAAAATGAGCTATATTTAACTATCTTCTCAGAGGGATTGAACTCATTTCCTATAAAATTAATTTCCAAGGCATACTGTTAGAGTATGAGGTGATGCTATACGATATTTTTATACCCACCTTCCTATTTATTGATAGTTTGCTGTTAAAGCAATTAACATTTTTGTTAAATAATTAAACTAGAGCTAACACGATTTATTCAGGAAAAAAATCTATTCAGGAAAACTCCTAAATTGAAAATGGAGAGTGGCTTGATTTTACAGTTACAACTTCTAAAGTTCAGATGAGTAAATGTTTTGTCCTTGGCTTGAAGTGGTAAGTTACATTTAATATTCAAAAATTGGTCACTGAAAGCTACAGTGGCTTATTTTGTTTGGAAGTATTTTGCTAACTCTTGCTGATATTGAACAGGTATTTAAGTTAGCATCTGCATAGAGTTGTCTTTTTTTTTTTTGTGAATGGGCTTATGATTCATTACTGCTTATCTCTTGGCCCAACTGAAACATTGTGACCCTTGCCTCTAAAAATTATATTTGCTCTTGCATGAAGATTCAAGTCTGTTTGGTGGGTATTTTGCTTTTGTTATTTTATGATGGCTTACTTCAATTAAATATTCAGTAAATTATATATATGCAAAGAGAAATAGCTAATTCTAATATAAACAAAGTTAAATGCTTTAGAAATTCTTAGGTGGGTTGCTAAAGTAATTGTAGCACAATAATACTTGAAAAAGAATAAATTATTTTTAAAATCTGTTTTGATTTCTTCATATTTGAAAAATTACTATTTAAATATCACTTAATTTAAACAACCACTTAGTTTTTAACAAATAAGCTTGGAAATCATAGATGATATACTCTGAATATGGATGACCAATAACTACCAAGCATGTTAAAGAAACAAAAAGCAAAACTCCTTAAAATTGTGGTACAATATTGACTAATTGAAAATCCAATGAGATAATATGAGTTCATGCCTGATGCTTTCTCTGTGCCCTAGTACATTTATAGGTGAGTCTTGATAGAGTAGTGGTAATGCATTCTGTTGCGAATGGCAAGACCAGCAGTCCATGGTTCTGTCTGAGAAAGAGGTGGCTATCTACTCCCACAGAGAGAGACTTGGAAACCCACAGGGGAAATTCTTCCCTGTCTGATAAGGTTTTTTGAGATTTGGTGTGCATTTATGCCAAACCACTTTAAATGGAGGAAAGCACTTCCATGAATTCAAATAACAGAGAATTTATATGATTACATATTCAATTATTATAAGAGAACCCTTTTTGGATCTACACTAAAATAATAAAACAAGACAAATAAATGGAAAATTGTATCTAAGTTGCTTCCAACTCATGGCAACCATATGTATGTCAGAGTAGAAGTGTGCTTCGCAGTTTTCAATGGCAGATTCTCAGGAACTGGATGGCAAGGCCTCCCTTCTGAGGATCTCTCACTGTGAATATTCGGACTTGGACTCTTGTGGTTACCAGCCTGACATGTTAACACATGGACCTTTCAGTGGCTCCAGTGAAATACTAAATGCAAACCTGGTGCCACTGAGTTAATTCCAGCCAGTGGTAGGAGTGAGTCAGTTCACACCTATTAGGCAGAACTGATGCCTAATTTTTTGTTGAATTCAGAGAACTAGTTGTTAAAATGGCATTGAAATCAGAGTTCTCTCTAAGCTAAGCATCTGGGCAGTGCCTAGTGAGGAAATCACAAACTCAGGTCCTTGTACTTGGTTGACGTTCATCTGTGCCACAGTGTGCTAATGTTCATTCCATGCATAGGTATAAAAATTAGAACTATGCTTATAATATTTATCCATTACATAAAATTCAGTATATTTTTGATGAAACACTAGATTTTCATTCATTCATTACTTAGGTAAACAAGCAAATAATGTAAAGGGAAAAAGTGCCAACAGCCAGAGGGCGATAATCTGTCATTCATTTCAGCTGTGTGTTATCCCCCAACTTCCCACGAGATATTGTGAGTGAACGTGCAGTTCCTGAAAGTGTTCAAAGAACCGAAATGCCAAGACATCAGAGTTAGTTCAGCGAACGTGGAAAGGTGCTTTTCACAGATGAAAGTAATATATTCAGAGAAGTCCCCTAACTATTTCTAGTCTGTCAAACACGATGACATATTAGTTGGCCTGTCTCTAAAGGAGTGGGCTCCTACTCCTACCGAGAAAAGAAGTTAGGGATAAATCACTCAGTAGATGATGCTCGGATAAAAAAAAAAACCACGAGTGAGGATACCAATCAAGAAGCAATATGGAAATATCTTAAATAACAGTTTTATTGATTTCTTTCAAGGTTTCTTTAATATTTTTAAATTCTTATAACAAAAAGTAGTGCTGTGTTACTCTTTTATTGCTCTTATTTAAGCATTAACTGTTTGAAATAATAAAGTGCCTTTCAGTGTATTGTTTGTGCTATACTTAAAGTGGTCATGAGAGCAGTTGTTCAATTATTAGAATCTTACATGTGTTCCAACTTATAGCAACCTCAATCAGATCATTTGCCAATTAAATTCTCAGCCTGTTTGTCTCATAGTGACTGTAAAAACAGACTGTATTAAAGCCCATCGGTTTCCAAGACCATAAGTCTATACAGGAGTGGAAGCTCTCATCTCTCTCCAACAGAGCTCCTGGCGCTTTCCAGTGGGATCTTGCAAGGCTCTTGACCGTGACCCTAAACTCAAAAGTTACTGCCGTCCAGTCTGTTCTGACTCATAGTAACTGTTGGGTAAAACTGCGCCTGTGGGGTCCTGGGACTATGACCCTTCATGGGAGTAGAAAGCCTCATTGTACTTACTCCTGCAAGAGTGACTGGTGGTTTCCAACTGCTGACCTTCTGGTTAGTACCCCAAAGTATAACCATAATACTATCATGTCCCCGCAGGCCAATGATTGAATATATTTTCTTCATTTTTCCTAAAAGTACTCCAGTTCTTTTAAATTTTGGTTCATGCTTGTCTTCTATTATTTATGTATTTATTTTAAAATTAATCATTTATTTATTTGGGGGCTCTTACAAGTCTTATAACAATCCATCCTTCAATAGTATTAAACACACTTGTACATATGTTGCCATCAACAGTTCCAGAAAAATTTCTTTCTACTTGGTATCAGCTCCTCTTTTATTTACTTCCCTCTCCCACCATCCCAACTTCATGAATCTTTGATCAATTAAATATTGTTAGAGTTATTTCATGTCTTACACTGCCAGTTGTCTCCCTTCACCCGCCTTTCTGTTATTTGCCCCCCCCCCATGGAGGGAGGCTATATATACAACTTTGTGATGGGGTCCCCCTTCTTCCCCCTCCTCTTCTGCACCCCCCATTCCCTATCCCTATTTTCATTAACATAACTGAAAATATCAACCTAATTGCTTAAAGGAGAAGCATGCATTTCATTTTTAAATCTTTTCTTTCCAGTTCAAAAAACTCTTCTCAGAATATCAGCTCCAAATAGCTCTAAAATATTTCTCTATTTGTTATTTTTATTTATTTCTTATCGTTTGTCCTGCTCTTCATTTTTCTGACATGCTTCCCTCTCAAAGAAATACACAGCAATTGTCTATTTTTCATTATGTATTCCTTGTGGTATTACTAATCTGCTACTCTGGTTAATTCACTTCTTAAGAATTGCTAATGACTATCCTGCTTGGTTCAAACTACTGCAAGGTCATAATTCTGCTTTGTTTATCACTGGCCTTGATCTTTGAAAATCCCCCTAGCAATGCATGTTTTAAAAAATTATCATATCCCTCTTATATTACCGTTATGTTTTTTGTGTCTTCTATAGTATATTTTATCAAAATTGACTATTCGCCTTTCCTTCATGAAATTTTAAATGCCTTGTTGTAGTAACACTTTAGTTTTAGTTCCTGCTGGCTCTCCAGCAGACTGTGGCACATACCCGATAGAAACCACATCCATTGCTATCGAGTAAATTCTGACCTTCGCCGAGCCCATTTGTTACAGAATGCAAAGCTTCGTCGGGTTTTCTTGGCTCCATTCTTACAAAGCAGATCGCAGTACTAGCATCCATGGGAATGCCTTATGGGTTTGCAACGTCAACCTTTATCATTATAAAAGGCAAGGTTCTCTAAATAAGATAATTGAAAAGTTTCTCAATTATGAGAGCAAAATAGTTAAAGCCTGAAAATATATTATTGGACCTTAGACATCTTGTCCCCCGCCCCCCCCCCCATCTCTAATTGAAACTACAGAGTAGGGACCGTGACTAAGCATTCATCATTGTTTTACCAGAATAGTTATCATGACATCCCTAAAGCAGTGTGTTTACTTATTTTTAAAGACCCAAGGAAACATAACATTTTTACTGATAAAGAAAAGGTAAATGTCTAGCAAATTTTAAAACACTTTAGGATTTTGTTTCTTTCTGTTTTAGACTATATTGTTTGTAAGCTCATCTCTGTCCACCTCGTGATTATGATTATGGGGACAATATCCAGGACTTTCAGACAGAAACCAGAAGTTCAATAGGATGAGTGTGTGTGTGTATGTGTGTGTATGTGTATGTGTATGTATGTGTGTGTGTGTTCATGTGTGTGTGTTCGTGTGTGTGTGTTTGTGCGTGTGTGTGTTCGTGCGTGTGTTTGTATGTATGTGTGTATATATGTATGTGTGTGTTCGTGCGTGTGTGTTAATGTGTGTGTATGTGTGTGTCTATGTATGTGTGTGTGTCTATGTGTGTGTATGTGTGTGTGTGTTCGTGTGTGTGTGTGTATGTGTGTGTATGTTTTCCACTTACAGCTGGAAGAACTAAGCTTTCCTGGATTTCCTACCCATTAGGAACAGCAATGACAGACAGCTAGAGCTCTTGAGGAATAAAGTAGCAATCCCACCTGGATTGTTTTAGAATCAGAAAATGTGTGTGCATCACGGCTGGGGTGAATCAGGAATAAGATGTCTTCCTATCTGTTAATAGATTATATTTTTCAAAATGGGATGAATATTTCAGTACACTTTGAAAGAGACACAGTATACTTTGGAGTAGGTGAGCCAGGTTAGGTAATAAAACATTACCTCTGTGAATTGTCTAATTTTATCACCAGGAAAGGTCATATTTTATGTTTGATTTTAACATTTTGACCCATACGTTCTAATTCCTTCACCTTTCTGAAATGCCTCAAGCTTTCCGTTACGAAAGCCACACACATGTTCTTCTTGGAAGGCACTCTGGGTCAGGGTGTCACGAAGCAGTGCTCCGTGTCCCTGCAGCAGCAGGACAATGAGCACGGTCTCCAGGGAGGGCAGGAAATGGGATTCAAGTAACAATTCAAGGGATTCCTTGTGCTTCTAAGCACACTTTCTCTCACTAGGTTTGAGTCCACAGTTTGTAGGTAGATTTAATTTTAAATACTAAATACACTAGAATTGAGCATTTTATGTGGGGAGAATTTTATTTTTATATTTAAATTAAGCATGTATATTCTAAGTCATTTTTATTATCAGTAAACTCTCCTTCCAGTTAAAGGGGATTAAGTTAGTTACTCACGTAGATGAAGACTAGTAACTTGATGATATAGCTGTAGCCATAATAAGGTTTTATAGCTACTGCTACCTGTAGTTGTAATTTCTGGTGCACAACAGCCATGCAGAGGGATCTGTAGGAAAGAATAATGTTCTTTCAAGTGGATACTTTAAAATTGCCTATTTTAAAAAACCGATCTTTAAAAATTAAAAATACGATATCTAATAACTGTTGTACACTAACAATTCCTCCCTGGTGGGCCTGTGGGTTATATTTTGGGCTTCCAGCTCCAAGGATGGCGATACATTGCCCAACCACGCTATGGGAGAAACAGGAGCCTGTCTCCTCCAGAAAGATTCAGTCTTGGAAACCCCTATAGGGTTGCTTGGAAACCACCATAGGGTTGCTGTCAGTTGGAGCCACATGATGGCAGTGCGTTTGGGTTTATTAGTAATGGATATTGGAAAGCAGCACATAGTTAATTTTTGGACATTAGAAGACACACCAATCATTGTTAAAGTATGAAAATGTGTTTCAAGTATTATAAGTTCAAGTTCACACTGTCTGAAAAATGGTGTGGGATTCCCCAGGGTCTTTCTCTAAGCAGACTGCCATGCTGCATATTTCTCATATCAGTAGAACACATTTTTAAGTTGTAGTAACTGTGGGCTCAAACTTGTGGGGCTCCCACGGGACAGGGCCTAGCTTCCTCCTGTTTTACCTAGAGGTCTAGGGGTCAGGCCCATTTTATGGCACGAAAGACAATATCTACTTTTTGTTTTTGTTGTTAATTATTAGACACCCTGCTCTGGGAGTGGGAAGCAATTGAATAAAGCCTCTCATATACTGTAGGCTTATCATTTTTAATGTGAAGAATGATTCCTTATCAAATTAAATAAGGTAATAGTCACATATTCAATGGTTTTGATTAAGACCAAAGTTGAATAAGGTGAGCAAATAGATGAAATTCAGAGCACTAATCTTAAGCTTAGCTGTTTTCAAATGAATGGAAACTTAAAGCAACCCTGTAGGAAAGGAGCCCTGGTTGTGTAGTGGGTTCCACCACAAGGTCAGCAGTTTGAATCCACCAGCCACACCAACATAGAAAAATGTGCCTTTATGCTCCTGTACACAGTCATAAATCTGGAACCCACCAGGGTGGTTGTACACTAATATACATAGATATTGATAGATATAGATGATATACCATCTCCATTATAGGTCACCCTAAATCAGAACTGACGGGATGACAATGAGTTTGGTTTAGTTGGAGTCTGTCGTGGATTCAAATAATTTAACAACTGGTTCACCACCCTAATGATTGATTTAAGTATTAAATAACGATATACCAAAGTGTAGTTTATTATTTCAACATGGTATCAGAACACCACTGTCGCACAGGTGAACGTTAAACAAGAGAAAGGCTCTCACAGATATGTGGGTGACAACAGCTTAGGCGAGACAAATCTGGAAAGAAAAATCAGGCTTAACTAGGAAGAATAGCGAATGCAAGGCAGTGGCGGCAGTGGGGAACAGCACTGCTGAATATAAACTTAATCTCCTTCAACTGCTTCTTTATGATGTAGTAAATATTTTATGGATAAATGAAATATTTTCAACATTTTGGCTTAAAAGCAAGTGTGTCTTATGTCTTCAAATGCAAGCTTAATATCTGACACTTGACACATTACTGTTTTATGTCAAATTAAAGATAGAATAGAAAGAAAAATAATGTAAAAAGAGAGACTAAGAAAGGAAAGGCAGTGGAGAGTGGGAGAAAGGAAGGAAGGTGGGAAGGGAAGGGAAAAAGAGATACAGGGAGCATGATGGAGAGGAAGGCAGGCACACGATGAAATGAATCTCTTGAGGCAGGAGAAGAGGTTCAAGTCATGTTTAATTTTGGGTTATGGGGTTCTGCTTAAATAATCTATAAACTTAATTAGAAATTAACTTGTCATACTAACAGTGCTCTGAAGTCATGTTTGTTTGTTTTTCAAATATTTTTTATTTCGAGTGCCTTAGGACAGGTTAGAATAAATCAATAATGTTTTCGGACCTCTGTAATACAATTTGCATAGATTTTACCTGTATCTCTGGCTCAATGTATCTCTTCAGTCAATAAACTTTCGTTAAACATTCACTACATTGCTATGTATCACATAAGGACCTGCCAACCACTAAATTTGGAAAATGAGCCATAATTTGCAACGCAAGAGTAGAGAAAGAGGGGTTCATGAATCTCGGTGGAAATTCCCAAGCCAGAATGACAAGATCACAGAATATGGTCATGAAAGCTGAAACATGATTAAAACCAGATTAGAGAGGGTTGGCCCAGAGGGATGCTGGGTGAACAAATATGAACCGGGATTAGAGAAATCGTCTTCACCATAGATTTATTATAGCATTCTAAGGAATCTTGTATCCATGCTAAAAAATGAGTGTTCATAATACCATTAAAGAGAGGAGTGTCATAATAATGGGTTGCTGGTTTTGGTGCTCTCAGCTCAGCTCCCACTCACGGTGTCCTATAGCACAGCTGAACAAAGCCTGGCCCGGTCCTGCCCCGTCCTCACAATTGTTCTTATATTCACGTACATTGTTGCCGCCACTGTGTCAATCCATCCTGTAGAGGATCTTCTTCTTTCTCGCTGCCCCTCTACCTTGCCAAGCACGAGGTCCTTGAGGGACTGATAGAATATCACTCTTTGCCTCTAAGAATATTCTAGCTTACTTCTTCCCAGATTTGTTGGCTCTTGTTTTTTAGTCCTTTGTACACTTAATATTCGTCACCAATACAATGATAATAAAGAGTTTTAAATTTTAGTCCTAACAACACTAAGAAGGATAGATTATTGCCATGAGAGACTGGGGTGTTGAGACCATCAAGCAAAGTAATTTATGGATTAAGGAGTAGAACTACCTCGACTACACGGGAAAATAGAATCATGTTTGAGGAAAGTGAGACAACTGGCGTGTTGACTGACATGATGTAGGGAATGACAACTGGGTTACTGAACTTTATAAAGATATGTTGAGAGCTGAGCAACACTGATGTGGAGTGATATGTATATGTATATTTCAGTGATAATGTATAGAGTAAGATATTGAATTTTGTTTTGAATGTACCACACTTAAAACTTTTAGAAGCTATCCAAATTCAACATCCTATGTACATTCTTAGAGAAATCTTCAACTCAAAAGAAAATTTGAGAGAAAGTGTGATTTGGAATTTTTGTGTACATATGATAGTTGAAGTTTTGGAGCTTGCTCCAGTCATTCAACATTAAAATTTGTTAGTTGACTATAACAGCTTTTCATATTACAGTCTTTATTTTTATCACTCATCTGTATAATAAGAAATACATCTGCAATTAGCAGGATGTGATTATAGGTAAGAGATAATGCTAAAAGCTGTTATATGTTCCAGTATAAAATAACGTATACTTGTCTAGAAGTAGAATTTCAACCCAAGGATGTATTTTATGGGGGAGTACTTAGGTAGTATCCAAATCTACCCGCAGAGTAGCTTACCCAATTCATCTACCTGCCAGTTTGAGCCCCTTGACTCTGGGATTGCCTTATCAGAATAGATGAATAGTTGTCTCAGCATTTCTTCATTTATATTCCCCAATACAAATAAATTTTCACACTATGCAAGCACTCAAACATCTAGATGAATTGTTGATAATTAAATGTGTCTGTGCTCAAAGAAAGCTCAAAGTTCTTGTTTTGCCACTGATTTATTTGAGAACCCATCAATTTCTGTTTTTATTTAAGTTTAAACCATTCCTATCTGAAATTTTCCCTCCTGAAAATATCCAGGATTCCTCGGAGACACCTACCAGAAACTATAATATGTTGAATATAAGCATGGCTGTTAGGCATCAGGTGAAAATAACAGCTGTCCAGGACAATGGAATTATAAAAACAAAACAAAACCCTGCTACTCAAAGCAATGCTATTATGTAAAGAGGCGGAAGACATAGAGAAACAAGTCTTCAATGAAAATAGTTTCAATTACATTAAAATTAAGATAAGCACAAACTCTAAACCAAACTCACTGCCATGAGTCAAATCCAACACGGCGACACAAAATAGAGGGCTTCCCTGCCTGGGAACGTTTATGAAATTGGATAGTCTGGTCTTTCTTTCAAAGGAAGGACAAAATTAGGTAAATGTAGTTAAAGAAAAGTGCCATAGTTAAGGTATCATGAAAAAGATGAAACGTAAAGAGAAATGCGCATATTTTAAAGCCTAGCATTTGGTTTGCTCTACACCAGCAAAGCAACAACCCCAATCTAACAGAGCAAATCAAGCTGGGTCACCTGCCCCAGTAGACATCACTCTCCAGCGTTTCTCCAAAGGCTGCTGTTACACATGGTTTACTTGGGGGTGGGGTGTTATCCTCACCAATTTTAGCTCTCACTTAGGGCATATAATCTTACAATATTTGATTTGAAATGTGATGATTTTTAAAAATATTTTTATCATATCTGTCATTCATTAAACGATACAGTCATTGACAACCTAAATTTAAATGGCCATTGCAAATAACCGTGAAGCAAATGACCTCACTTTCCCCTTATTTCTCTATTGATGGCATGATTCAAAATAGATTATTCTAATTTAGACTAACATTTTTTTTCTGTTTGAAATGCTTTAGGGTCGTGGAGTTCAAGACCAAGATATGTCTTGTTCTCCTGCATGCTGGGCCTTCATGAATTTGACTGGAACCCCGTGGGAACACTGCAGCCAGGGAAGCAGGGCTCTCGGCACAGCAGCGCCAAGGGACGCGATCCCTTCAGTAGAAGCTTCTCTATCGGTTCAGATGAAGAGGTAAATCGACACTAGCAAGCACAAGACTTTGTTTTGCCAACTGTGGCCCATTAAAACACAGCATATTAGAAAATGTTCTCAGTAAAAATGTGATGAGCCTCAGTTTTTCACTGAATAATTACATTTAGTTACCCACGTGGAAGCATTTAAATGAATGATAATGAAGAGGTCATTGATAAGGAATGAAGAATCTTGAAAGTTTTCTAATAGCTCCTGGGTTATTTGGAAATATAATACAACCACATTGGAGGAAGAATAGCTTATTTATGCCCCTTTCCATTTTTCAGATCATCCAGTATGAGCTACATGATGAATAATTGATATTCTAGTCCTTAATTTATGCCAACCTCTGATGAAATCTAACACCTTTTAATATGTGTATTTCCTGTAGGAACTAAAATTAAGCATAAATGGTTGATTTATTTCCCCTACAAAAAGAGCTGTAAGTGGCTGTATTATTTGAAAATTTTGCCAACTTGGTTTTTTTAAATCCTTAAGTAATTCTAATGTACACTGTTTGTTTTTCAGCTATTTACCCCAGATATATTGGTATTTTGTTTCATACATTTCTACGGTTTCTCACCTAAGGACAGAGCTACTTGTTGAGGAAATATAGTGAATTTTGAGTATAAGCAACATCAGTTCAAACAACATGTTATAACCTGTTGCACAGGTTATAACAAGGGCTATCATACTTTAAATATTAAGAAGTTCCAAAGGTATTTTGCAGAGCCTCGGAGTTCAGAGATACATTGAAAAAAGAGCCAATATAAATCCAAAATCTACAGTTACTAAACAGCCCTAAAACAGTGAAAAATCAACTAAAAGCAAAAGGTTGATTTATTTAAATAGTTAACAAAAATTTATTGCAAGAGATATTTTTCACTGAATTTACAGTTTCAAGGAACATGGTACAAAACATAGTGCCATCAGCTTTCTCTGAACATTAAAGAGGTGCAAGTACACAAAGATTTAAAAAAAACCAAGGAGCATACTTTACAACATAAATTACAGTACTATAAATATATTTATATACATTATAATACTCTTAAGACATCATTTTAATATACAGCATATAGTATATAGATTTCAAACTGTTCAGTGCTTTCATAATAATAGATATCAGAAACTGAAGGATATATTTGCATCATTACACTTTACAGTAAGTGATTTCAAATCAATGAGGCCACCAGTTGAGTTTCCACCATGAAAAGAGTCATTCACCCACCGAGAGGAGCACTGACGCACAGAGCGCGAGACTTCAAGAGGGGAGTCCCTTTCCTGATGTGACAGTGGTGACTAGAAGAGAGGCTGCAGCGGGATGACAGCTGGGTGCGGGGAAAGCAAGGAGGGCAAGAGCGCCGGAGGTAAAGGGGGGAAGGCCAGATGACTGGGGTGAAGAACTGAAGCTGGAATGATTGGTATTGGAGGAGGGGCCACAAAAGTTGAGTGGTTCCCAGGATAAAGCCGAGGTCCCACTGCTGTCTGAGGTAATGATGTTCTGGTCAGGGATGGGACTTGAGAAATAAATGGTTGGTGTGGCTGAAGCATTTTAAAGGTCCCTGCAGCTGCAGCTGCGGCTGCGGCTGCGGCAGCCGCATGCTGCTGCAGAACAGTGTGGTGGACAGTGGTTACAGAGGTAGAACACAGGGGCTGTTGCAAAGGCTGCAGAGGTGTACTAGGGGCTGGCAGGGGGGTTGGAGGAAAGGTGAACTTGACCTTGTTGGCCAGCATGTTCGGCTGGATGATGTGTTGGTAGGTCTCACACGGGAGATCTTTGAATTTATCATGGTTTTCTAGGGGGATTAACAGCGCTTGTTCTGGTAGCGCGAGTGGAGCCAGAATGTGTTCGGTTGTTACAAAAGTATGACCACTGATGTGTGCTTCGTTGAATGGCACCGGCGGCTGGGAGTGAAGGATTCCCGAACTGTATCTTAGCCATTCACTTGACGACTCAGTCCTCGCGCCTTGTGGAAGGGCCTCAGCCAGTTGAAAACGGCAAAGATATGGTTTCGGTTGTGCCTGTCTAATGCCCCTGTCGATATTGGGTGCCTTGGAAGGAGTTTGCTCCTCACTGATATTAATAGTTTCCCGTCTTTTCTTGGGTTCAGGCAAGGCACTGAAGGTGTCTTCAGTTGCTTCCTTTGTGGGAACACTGGCTGCAGCGCGCGCTGGAGTGGGGTTACTGGAAACCGCCGAACATTCACCAGAGGTGGTCTCCATGACTGCACGTTCCGTTTCACCATGGGTTTCCAGAGAAAGGAGGTGGCTAGTGTCCAAAGTCAGGTTGGTTTTGATTTGGTCTGTTTTTTGGGAGATGGTTGCAGTATTTGTCATTTCTTGTGGTTTTATTTCTTTGCTTTTCTCTTCACTTATTAAGTCATCCAGGTCCTTTAAGGAAGATTTGTCTTTCGTGAGGTGGTTTGAGTTCTCGGTAAGTCGCAGAGTCTCAACTCGAGTGTGGTATCTGCTCCTCTTTCTCCTCCTCCGCTTCCTCGGCGTACAGGGAGCAGCTGGAGTGCTTGGTGGCCTCAACCTTCCCTCCGGGAAACGAGGATGACGGTTTACGCTTTCCTCTGAGGAGGAAGAACATGCATGCTGTTTACGCTTTCGATGGACCCTTTCTGATTCGGTAGAATGATAACCTCTTTTAACAGCCTGATTCGGACTCATGTATTTCGCATCATTTTGAAGAACTATGCATTTCTGATCGCGGCTGCAGCTGAACCTTTTGGCTTTCCAACCGCCGAAAGTCCTGGCATATGTTAAACTGCGTTTCCCAGAATGCATCAAGGTTGGACTGGCTTGTCTGTGGAACACCAGTGTGTTGTTTCCGTAGTGATCTTTAGAACCGACAGCAGCACTGTATTTGCCTTTCCATAGTTTACTCGTTTCTTCATTTTCGCTTGGGTAAATGGACGTTGATTTGGGCCTTTTATCAGGCGAGTAATGTGAGTCTGACAACTGTTCGACAGCTAAATTCGGTTTCTCCGCAACTGTTTCTGCTTGACTGGTTCCGATTTTAGCGCTGCCCTGGGTCTGTATTTCCATCTCACAATGAGCGTCGAACTCCGTGGTTTTCCTGCCATGCTGCTGCTGCGGACGTAACTTTCCTTTTCTCCGTTTCCTTCTGCTTTTGTGGAACCACTGTGCACGCGTGTCTTTAAACCTCTTTTTGTTGTATTTCTCCTCTGGAGTGTCCTGTTTTATTTGCTTTTTAGCGGAATTGTATTTGTCTGTGTTTCTGAATGCGCCGGATCTATTTTTATGTTTCAGACTCACATTCCCATTCTTTGCCGAATCATAACTCTTGGAAGCAATTCCATCAGCCACAAGAGCGGGGTCTTGAGTGTACTCCCTTCCACTGCCTCCGGTGAGCCCCGAAACACACGCGGCCCCGCACGTTAGAGCTGGTGCCTGGCGGAGGTCTTCTCCCTTGTGCCGAGAGCACACATCGTGGAAGGGGAGTTTTTCTTTATCTCGATTGTTGCTTAGCTTAGTGGACTTGAAGTCAAAGCAGAGAGGGTTGCAGCTGTAGGAGATGGACGGCTGAGTGGATGTGTAGGTCAGCATTTCTGATGGCCATGGAAGAACTGTCGACCCGTGTTTGTTTAGTACAGGTACAAACGGCTCCAAATCTGCTCTTCGGGATGAGTTTGTGTTTTCCTCTGCGATATTTGAAGAGGACAAAATCTCAGGATCGTGAGGTTCACTTTCAATTTCAATTGTGGTTACGTCGTTGTTCAAACCATTTTCCTCTGTGGTTGTTTGGGAAAATAAGCGATCATTAGGCATATCAAGAATGGTGGATTTATTTTTTAACAATTCAGAGTTACTATCGTCCATGGGTATGTGTCCATTAACAGTGACATCTTCTGGCGGGGTCCGGTCTGCCATTGGGGCTGAAGTTTGGCAGTTGTCTGTGTCAGAACATAAGGGGAGCGGAGGCTGGCAAAATGGAGGTAATAATAATGTGTCATTTTTACTAGAGAGTTCTGGAGTCTCCTGAGTTTGAAGGCGTTCTTTGTCCGAGCACATCCCCTCTGCTGGATAAAAAGTGTTCGCTTTCTCTTCAGAACTCAAAAGCGCATCTGTCGGTGACGCTAGTTGAAGGTGACAAGCTCCGGGGACAAATCGGCTTTTCCGGTTCAATCCTTTCTCCACAGAGACATCGTCGGTGCATTCAGAAAAGGCTGCAGCCGAGGACTCCAGCTTCACGGAGGCTTTCTTCGGAAATGCGAAAGAAAACCCGATTTTGTGTCTGTGAATTCCCAGGGCTTGATCTCCAGGTTGGTTATTTTTTGCCGTGTAATTGTTTGAGCTGTCTGGATCGGCAGCAACAGTGGTAACATTGTTAGAATTCTCTGCACTGTGAATCAAAGTACATTTGAATTCTTCCTGGTTATTAACTGAATCCAAAACAACTCTTCGTGAAATGTCATGAAGGTTTTCTCTGACAGTAACAGTCGTTGACTTGAACATCGGGCCGCTCCCAGGAGCGCTACAAAAGGAAACGCAACAGTACGTTACCGAAGAAATGCACACTTGGAGAAAATCTAAACGCACATCTTACAATGCCATGTACAGTTTTCCTTTTCAATTTTTTATATGTTTGTAAGATAATATTTAGTTTACTTAATTTCATATGAATTGTCTTCTTTTGTACCACAGTTTCCTTCAGTTATTGGCTATTGTTCCGAATACCCTGGATGCTCTTTTAATATTACTTTCATGATATAGTCTTATCCTCTCCATCAGTGTTTCCTTTGTATCCCTGCCCCCCCACACCCCTCCCCCACATAATCTATATCAAATGGGAGTACATTTCCCCTAAGCTACTTTTCGCTCACAAACATTTAATATCAATGATAGTATATGAGACTACAAAGAAAGTGAAAAATAACTCAAAACCAGAAAGAAACCTCAATTGTGACAGCCAAAAGAATGGGAATTCAGATTAATAATTCAATCCAACCAGCATTCTACTGGGCACTGTAGTGCAGTGTTAAACACAGATAATACCAGCCTGAAGGGGCTTTGAGCTTCTTGAAATTGTTCTTAATATTTAAAGATCTCAATATGCTATAATTTATACAATGATACACACTAAATAGATGATAAAAGACTAGTTGCTTAACATGCTAATTTTATTTATTTAACATTATGACACTATGCATTCTGATTTTATAAACGATACGTATGGCCTAGCATACAGATATATCAAATCCGTGCATATTGTCTGCACCCTAACAGAATCATGCTGTGTAAAATTTCCTGTTACTCTCAACGTTTAGTTTCTTAGAAGTCATAAAAGGCCCAAATGGTGTTGGTTGTGTATCTCCTTTACCTAATTTTTAGCATGATGCAATGCTCAATTGCCTTATTTGATTCTAAGATACATAGCTACACTTGATTTGTACATCTTTAGAGGGACAGAATTAACGGAGAATAAATGATAAGCTCTGGATACTAATGAAAATAATTCATATAAGAAATACTGCTTTTCTTAGCATAACTTCTAATCGATTCTAATCTCTACCATATTAGAGTTAACATTTGCAAAGGTTATTTTTGGGGTCCTGAATAACACTGGTGCTATGACTCTCTAAAATATAACATGAAACTTCTGTATTCTCTCCATTAAATTTTAAGTTCTGTTCCAGTACTTAAATGAAAAGATGTTTGCTCTTAATAGTTCCATATAGGATTCAAAATGCATTCTAATCTTGCTTTTATTTTTCCAAATTATGACATCACAAACAATGTTTTTATATAGCAAAATACTACCCTAATGCGATTGAGAATAGAGTGTCTCTGTTTGGATAAGAATCCAAACAGAAAATCCTCACTGCCATCCATTCGAGTGTGACTCAGAGCAAACCTATGTGACTGGGTCTCTGTTAATTTCTGAGACTGTAAATCTTTAAAGGAATAGAATGCCTTTTTCTCACACACAGCGACTGATGGATTCAAACACCTGACCTTGCAGTTAGCAGTGTAATGCATAATCCTCGATCCCACCAGGACACAGTTAACAATCAGAGATATTTTACTTATTAAGGGGAGGGAGCATGATAAAAAATGATTTGTTTTTATAAAGTTACCTGACCAGAATTCTGAGGGAGGAATCGAAATTCAAATTAATGGTTGCACACTTTCAGAAGTAGGTTGAAGTTTAAGGGTTGTGAATTTCTACCCGCTCAATGTCTTCACAGTGAAATCAATTCTTATTTGTCTCAGAAGTCCACAAGATATTTCTTGTTCTTTTAAATCTCAGTAATAGTCTCCGATAGACATTGTTCAAACTACCATTCAAAAACAAATTCCACTTGAAACTCCACGTATGGAAAAGGGACAGTGGCTTGTTCTCCTCGTCAACTACATATTTTGAATTTCTCCAAGATACTGAACAGTTCCCAACGAATCTAGCTTAAGTAGGAACATAGTGTGAATGATTTCTTTGCAAACTAAAATCATAGTTACTTTTTGGCTTTTTACTGACGTGTGCATTAGACCAATTTTTCTTTTTGGTATAAAATTCAAATCATGGTGTACAGCCCATAAGAAGCCATGAAAAGATGAGAGCCTTGTTCTATGTACAGATTGCCACTCTTGATATCCACCTTCATGTTTGATTTTCCTGTTTTCCAGAAAAAACAGCCCAGTAACACTTACCACACAGTTTCTTTCCGGAGCTCTGCAAGCTTGTGCAGTCGCTGCAGCGCCTTTTCCTGTTTCCGTCCATCTTTTCTGGACTTAGATGCTACATTTCGAGCAAATTCTCTTTGTTTCAGTTCTTTGAGCCTCTGATAAAAAATAGGGAAGTGATTACTAGTATTTGGTTCTGCGGCAATTTAAAATTATTTGAATTTTTCAATAAACCATCTTGGATTTCATCCAAGGTAAATACAGTTTAAATGACAATGCATAACTAACTGAAGTGCTTCCTTGCACTTATGAAGTGGACCAAGTAACTGCTTATATTACATTAAAGAGATATTCATGCTTAGGAAAACTAAAGAGCTTTCATGGCACAGTGTGTAAAATACTTGGCTGCTAAACAAAAGGTCAGTTGTTGAAATCCACCAAATACTCCCTGGTAGAAAGCTATTGTGGTCAGCTTCAATAAAGATGGACAGCTTAGGAAATCTCATGGGGCAGTTACACTTGGTCCTATAAAGTCATTATAGGTAGGAATCAATTCTATGACAGTGGATTTAGGTGAATTAGGTGGAAAGCTTTTGTCTCGTATTGATTGTTACCCAATAAGATGCTTTGACTATCTAATGCAGATTGAATGTTTCAACCGTCTAATGCATTTTCATATTTCATTTATTTTTATTTGTTTCTATCACACATTGGTCCTTTTATATTTTCTGAAGAAAAGTAAAAAGCATCATGTTAATTCATAAAAAAATTAGTCTTTAATGTGATCAGAAACATGCAAACTCACTCTCCTTAACTATAAGCACATTTCCTAAATAATTTAAGATCTAGACAGAATACTTTTTCTAAAAATACTTAATAGATTGAACACTGTTTTTAAGCTGTTAATACGTAAGGTCATTTTTCAGGTTGAAAGTCAGAAAAGGAGCATAACAACTTGAAAAAATGGAGAAATGTATAACATATGCTTTGTTGATTCCCTTATTAATCCTAACTCATAGTGACCTTGTACACAACAGAACTAAACACTATCTGGTCACACATCATCCTCCCAATCCTTATTGCAGCCCCTTGTTGCAGCCACCGTGTCACTTCACCTCTTTGAAAATCTTTCTCCTTTTTCCTGAGTAGTTACTGTACCAAGAAAGATGACCTTCTTCCGGGCCTGCTCTCTCCTGAAAGCACGCCTAATGAATATGAAATGAAGAGTCAGCAGCCTCACTTTCAAGAAGCATTCTGACTGGACCTCTTCAATCTTACAGCACCCTATGGTATAATTAGTATTCTTTGCCAACATCAATTCTTCAGGTTTCGTTAGTCAATGTCCAGTTTTCATAAATATATATACAATATAATATAAAAATACCATGGCTTAGGTTAGGTATATCTTAGTCCTCAAAGTGAAATCTTTCCTTTTTAACACACCAATGATCTATGGTGCATCGATTTGTCAATGCCAAATGTCATTTGATTTCTTTTTTTATAATTTCAGATAAATAACTCCTTATTACAATTTTTCTAATCTATAGAAAAATTTGTAGCATTTTCCACTTGAATTTTTTGCATACAAATTCATTAGCGATAATTATGTTTGACATCCTGTATGATCACCGTGATCACTTTCCAGATTTTCTCATCATTACCCATCATGCCTCTTAAACAATAAAGGCCACCTTCCGCCTTCTACCAATCTGATAACCACTAATAAAGTGGTCTCTCTGCTTTTGCCTATTCTAGACATCTCATATAAATGCTTTCACTTTCCCTGAGCAAAATGGTGGACATAGGCTTTTCATTATGGCCTTTATGGTGCTGAGAAGTTCCCATTTATTGTTATTTTAAATGGATTTCATTATTTCTGTTGAGCTATAATTTATACTGAATGCGGTAGCTTTGGACATTGATGAGTAAGTGCATCAGGTCCTCTTCCCTTTCAGCAAACAAGGTTGTGCCATCTGTGTACCACACATTGTGGATGACACTTCCTCCAATTTTTATGTCACATTCTTCTGCAAATATTCCAGATTCTTTGGTTACTTACTTATACAGACTGAATAACTATGGTGAAGAGATACAGTAACACATGCCTTTCCTGGTTTTAAACCATGCAGTTTAATATAATCTTATATATTAAATCTTTCTTTTTCTCTGCCTTATAAAATAGCTATTTTTCATAAAATGTTATTTTTATTAAAATTTTATTAGTGTTTTTAATATATTTATGTTTCTATAATGTTTTAAAATGTTATTATTTATATTAATATGGAACAGGGTTATTGTCATTATTAACAAATAATGAATGTTTCTAATGTCATACTGATACAGAATCCACTTAAACAAAAGGACCCGGGACCAGCTTGGCTGAGAAGTGTTTTACAGGATTCCAGTGCCCGGTAAGTGCCACAAAGTGCTTTGACACCTTGAACTTGTTATTGTGTTAGCTAACAACAGAGCTCTAATTTCCAAAAGAAAAGGAAAAAGAACCTAGGGGAAAAAAAAAGTCACACTTTCAAAAAATGTAAAATTGTGAATAGGCCAATTAAAAAGTGGTGTTCCACTCAACTATGAAATCTTATTACTAGATGAAAACATATCTTAAGTACTGTTGTCAAATTAATATGAGTTTATTTTGCCACTAGAGAATGGAAATTGAGAATATTTAGGTGCGACGCCACAGCAGTGTTGAAAATAGTGCCTTCCAACCTTTGAGTTATATCTGTTTTAAAAGAATTAGCCCTCGATATTTGACGTTTTAATTTATTGCCATCTTTTAAATCTGAGAGAGCTTACATTTCAGTTAATAATTGCCACTTGGGAAGGTAATGAATGGACATGGCTACTAACATGTTCCATTTTAAGATTCCAAATGCCATGGCTAGTACACTGCAAGGAAGCTTTCAAGAGTTCATGGAAAAAATCCCATTATCCTTTAAGTGCTGTTGGAAGCCCTGTCATATGTCTTGCACTGATTAATTAGTGTTTGGAAATAAGTATACTCGACTTGAGCAGCCTTTCAGAAAAGGTGCCCTGAATTGAGTTTCTAGTCACACTTTACTTCACTAACTTGTTTTTATTTAAGATCTTCAGAGTTAAGTAGGAATTGAACCAAAATCCCAGTGAATTTGACCATTCTCTCCTTCCATGTTGCTTTTCACATCCACTAAAAACCATCAGTCCTTGGTAAAATTTCCACTTTGCTCTATAAACAGAACAATGCAATGAAAATCTTTTAGAAAGCTCAGTTATTTTACCTGTTCAAGTCAAATGATATATGTATTACCTTCCAATTAAGAATACATATATTTTTAAAGCTCAGTTGTTTGGGGCTGGGGTGTCTGCAGGAAGAAAGCACTGTGTAAATCTGCTGCTTCCAGGCTGAGGGTTTCATCAAGCAATCCACGGAGAGGAAGAGCTGGTGCCAGGAATCAGGGTGAGCTTCTTTGCGATGCTTGGTAGTTTTGATGATATCTTTAAAGTGGCTTACTCTTCCCCATCTGTGATCCTGTCCTGAGAAGAGCTGGAACACTTCACTCTTCTTTTCTTCAACTTTAATATCCACCCTGTGGTAGTTACATAATCCCCTGTCAACTTGCAAAGGGGTGGAGTCTAGCCTGTCAATCAGATGTCAGCTTGATGACTTCATTTGGGGGCTCGAAGGAGATAGATAGCTCACTGGAGGGCAGACACAAGCACTCTGCTCCTCTCCCTGAGACACAATCTTGTTGACAAGCCACCTGTAGACATGCTCATGGCAGCCAGAGCCGTGGAGCTGAAGGAGCCATATGGAGACCTACGCCAACACTAAGATGCTTCCACCACCACTGGATCTATAAGACTTTCCACTCTACTCAATATCATTGCATGTGTTACACGAGTCTGAAGAGAAATTTACAGACTAGTTTCGGACATAGGGCAATACTGGACTTAAGGACTTGATCTGAACTGGGCTGGGATGTTTTCTTAATATACAATTACTCTTTTATATAAAGCTCTTTTTATACACATGAGTCTCACTAGATTGAGTTCTCCAGTCTACCCAGACTAACACACATGCACCCTCTTTATTGAAAGCCCCTTCTAATTCTCAAGGTAATTCACCCTTTGGATAGTTTAGAAACCTGTTGATTTGCACCATCAGACTAAATATTTATACCTCCCTGTGTTTTCCTTTTCAGTGGGGACAAACGTTTGGCACCAATCTTCTGAGCTTCCTCAAAAAGGTAATCAACAAAACATTCAAGATTCCTTTGCTGATTATTACTAACAAGTTAGTTGTCAGACCCTGACTCATATAAGCATTCTTCTTAGATTCGGTGTCCTTACTCCAGGCGTGGCTACTGGAAGCAGCTCCACTGTAGTGTAGTCTCATGGTCTTGCCCTTGATTCCCCCAGGGGCCCCAGGCACCACTGCTGCCTGAGCTCGGGAGACCCCCTCCCACTCCTTAAACATTGCTTTACTTTAAAACCCAAACCAGACCCACTCACTGTTATTGCGTTGATTCTGATACATAGTGAATTGTTACAGAGTTTCCAAGACTGGAAATATTTAAAAATAATATCATTGCCATATACGTTACATATACAATTTGATCATTCAATCACATTAAGAAGAATTGTGCAATCACCACAAATCAATTTCAGAAACATTTTCTTCTCATACTCATTTTTGTTAGCTTCCCATTTCCCCCAAAATTCTTCCTATATGCTGCTAACTCAAAAAACACTGTTATACTATCAATCCTGATACATAGCAACCCTATAGGAAAGGGCAGAACTGCCCCTGTGGGTTTCCGAGAGTGTACCCCTTTACATTAGTAGAAAGCCTCATTTGCTCCATTGGAACAGGTGGTGGTTTTGGAGTGCTGATCTTAGGGTTTGCAGCACAACACATACCTAGTATATAATCAGGGCTCTGGCCCCTAGGTAATCATTAGTTCAGTTACTGTCTCTGTAGATTTACCTATTCTGGATTTCATATACAGAAAATCAAAGCATAAACAGAAAGCAAACAAACACCCGAAATCCATCAACAACTAAACAAAATATAAGAAAAAAATTTCAAAAAGAGAGAAAAAAACAGAACATATTAAAAGCTAAAACAACTTCAAAATAGGTCGAGAGAGATCAAATAAGAAGGTATTACATTTTAACCAAACTACATCTTCCATAATTGATTTTATAATGTTCTCTATAGAAACACTATTCACATCCATGGACCATATTCAGGGGGAATCACTGGAGGCTTAAGATCTAAGGGGACTCTGCGAATGGACCTTCACTGTCATCCCCAGCCTTCTGTCAAATGGGTGCTCACAATTCAAGCTCTACTACCGTTCCCTCATTTGGATTTAGATTTCATTGGTTTTCATCCTTAGATCACATATGTTGGTGTGTTTCTTCCATGTTAACTTAGTTGATATCTCTCATAGATGGCTGCATATTTGAAGACAAGCCTTTAAGACACCAGACACTATTCTTTCTGATGGCTGGATACGTCATATCTTCCCCACACTTTTCTATAGCACCCATATCTTCAGTTATCTTTTCATCAGGGAAAGTATTGAGCAGAATCATGTCATAAGAATGAAGTGTTCTTAGATTGGGGCTAGAATTAAGTAGATTTCCCAAGTACATTCATATATCTATGGTATAGAGACATCATTATCATTTTATGATAGAGAACATTATAAATCACCCCTCTGGGCATAGGTAATTCTATTGATAGTATCATTCATTTAGTCAATTGTATAGAATGTAAAGCACTGTTGATAAAAGGAAATTATACAAGTATAGGTTGTCTTCAGACTACAATATATTTATTATTAACTTGTACAGTTTAATATACATCCCTGGACACTATTTACATAAATAATGGGGGTTAGTGAGAGAGCATTCAGTAACACTCATTCACAAAGGCAGAATCAGGCCATCCAGACTAATGTAGATCATAAGATAGAAATATCCTCTGATTTCTAACTGCTGCTTCCATGGATGTTGATTAGAGAACCAAGAACATTGAAATCCTTTTCAACTTCAATTTTTTCTACATTTATCACAATGCTGCTTATTGGTCCAGTTGTAAGATTCTTTGGTTTTCCTTAAAACAGACCACAGAAAACAAAGTAGTTCTATGACTCAAGACTGTTTCCTTCTGATCTTTCATGAATATACTAAAAATCAAACTCTCCCTGCCATCAAATTGGCTATGGCTTAACATGATCCTAGAGCACAGGGTAGAACTGCCTCTCTGGGTGCACAGAACCTTTCACTCTTTACTGCAGAAGACAGCCTCATTCTACTCCTGGAGTCCAGCTGGTGATTTTGAAATGCTGACCTTTGGGCTATCAGCCTAACTTATGACGCACTATACCACCAGGGCTCATATTAATAAAGTAAAAATAGTTGTTTAAAAAGTACTATTTCTTTCCCCCAAAAGTTCATGTTATGCTTTTGAGATATATCAGAATCTTAGTAAGACAGATACTAATCACATGTCTATGAAGTGATAGTGATTGAACAAAGTCTCAGTTTATGCCTTATCACTCACTGATATAAGCCAGGCAGTTATTTGAACAATTATTTGTACTTAAATGTATGTCCAATAAATATTTCTTAAATTATTATATGTATTCTTCTTGTTTTGTCGATAGGCTCAATTAAGTCAATTTTGAGTCATAATGAATAGATGTAAAACAGAAAGAAATCATTGCCCAGGCCTCCGCCAATCTCCCAATGGGTGTGAGACTGTGTCTCTGTTGCAGCCTTAATATGAATCTGTCTTACTGAGAGTCATTCTTTATTTGGCTATCCCTCTTCTTCACCAACATGAAGCCTTTTTCAGTGACTGATTCTTCATGATAACGTATCCAAAAATACTCCACCCTCTGGCAATTAAACAACTTTTGTACTATAGCCCATAATCCAGGATAAAATGTACACATACCCCACCAAAGTATCACAGCATCCCCAGTGGAAATTATTACTCACTTGGGGAAGCACTGAGTTTTAGATCCATCAAATTAGAATGTCCCTTCTCTTTCATGTAAATTGCATTAGGCTGTCTTTTTGACAAAATATTAGAATTCCGGTGATCTTGTATCGTACCTGCTTAATTTTACCTACCTAGTACCCTAGCCAACAAACACAAAGGAAAACATGAATAGGATGTTTCAGTAGTCCAGAGAAGAATTATTGAGAGCCTTATCTAAGGCAGTTGCAATCAGGAGAAAAGGTGCAATTGATGGGTTATCTGATGGGCCTGTGGAAGAACGTAAAGGCTATCCGTTACTTCTGAGAATGCCGACTGCCACGCTCTCTGAGAAATACTCAATCGAGAGGGGAGCCAGCTTAAGTGCTAAGGAAGGGGTACTAAAAGAGGATTTGAATTGAAAATGAATCCTTTAAAAACAACACGAAAAAGCATTAAAGTACGAAAGCCCTAAAATAAAGCCCAAAGCAGTTGGAATAAAAAAGAACAAACTATAGATATACCTAATAACATGATGCTGAATTAAGAAAGCCACCAGACTCAAATCATTGCATAGCAAATGATTCCATTTGCGTAGCATTATTTAAAAGTTGTCAAGGATTGTGGGTCAAAAGAGGAGTTTAACTAGAGAAAAAAGAGTGAGCTTTTTAGGATGACAGATATTCTGCCTTTACTGTAATGGTTATTGCATGACTACTTGAATGTGTCAAAAATCATAGATCTGTATGACCCAAATGGGGGAATTAACAAGTAGCTTGAGATGAGCACAGTCCCAACGTCATGAAGGGAAAACAAGTGCTCTACTTGAAAAGCAAAACGGAGAAGCCAACTTAGCATGACTCATGCACCCTGGATGGACTGTGCTTTTTCAGTCCGTTCTAGAATTTCTGCAAAGTGTTTATTACATGGAGATGTATAGGAATTTTGGAAGCAACATTCATTTTCCTGCATTTAGATGGAGTTTTGGTTGCTTGGTTGAGAATATATATTGGAGTAAAAAGCACAGGTGCAAGAATACCAACTAGACTCACAGAAATGGATGTGCAAAATGTCCCTCAGATGGGCCGATGTGGTGGGGTAGCGAAGTAGGTAGGTAGAAGAACCCAAAAGCAGAAACAGGAGGGTTTAATACTAGAACGCAGGATGAGGACTGAGGCTATGTGTGTTTGGGGATAGTTGTTTTATTGTTTTTTTTCCTTTTTCTTTCTACATTACTAGAAAGACAGAGATGGCATTTTCTGAATGGAATGCAGATGGCGCAGGTGTGGGAGACCTGTTCAGCTCAAGGTCTGACCTGAAAACTGAGGAAAATATAGAGTGGTTGGAATTAGAAAATAGTTCAGATCACCAGATGTTATAAAACTTTACATGGGTTATGACACTATATAACTACATAATACTGAGGTACATTAAACATTGCCTAACTTAACCCAACAGTTTTTTTTAAATCACTTTAAAATAGGGACAGATCTCATAATGCTATGACATAATGTCAGAGTTATAGATTATTTCACTAACTTGGTAAAGCTGCTCTTCTCTCCCAAATAAAGAAGCACAACTCTCTAATGAGAATAATCGAGACACTGAAATCAGTGTCAATATATGTCACTAATTCTAGTACCTCTTGTGCAAAGTATATCACCCAAAATATGTTTTGTAAATTATAATTCCCACACCTGTAATTATAATCTCTTTGGGGGGGGTGGATTTATTTGTTATGATAAAGCAATATTAGAGTAGAATGTCTTAAGATAAAATTTCATGAGGCTTCAAAAAGTTCCTAGAGAAATCCCATTATCTTTTAATTTTACTGTCAGCTTTTTATGTGCCTTGTAAAAAAAACACTGGAGGGACTCTTCCAGACAAAATGGTGGATTGGCAGAAAATCTACCCAGGACCCCTTCTATAAAGATACAAGAAAACAAATGGAACAGATACACAGGCTAATCAAGAAACCTTGAGCTTTTAAGGAAAAGGTCTAGAAATGGGTGAAATAGTGACGAGAAGAAATGAAGGGGACCAGCATCCAAGGAGAGAAATGGAGCAGTAAAAATCGACTGACCTGGCATAGCATGGTTAGTTTGGATTTTTGTAGCCATCCTTCCTATTGGATCTGCAGCCTGCTAATGGGCTCTGCTTGACCATGTTGGTACCAGGGCTCACAATGACAAGTGGTAACTGAAAGGTACCTGCCAATCTTGCCCTTAATTCCCATTTTCTCCAGATGATCAGAGGTATGGCTAGCCCCCAGCACCACCACCAGGTAGATGATGGTACAAGGCTCAGCCAGAGGTCATGATGGGCATCAGGTAAAGGGTACCTTTGCATTTAGATTCAGACGCTCTGTGCCTGAAGCCAAAAGAAATGCAGTGCCAGATGGAATATCTTGCATTCAATCGCTACACCACCAGCCACCAACTAGATTGGCAGGCAAACCCAAGGGGCTAGACACCTTGGGTACCACCATCTTCACAAGCGGCAGGCACCCTTTTCTGGACCACCTTCCACGGCCTCCTCAGTAAGTAAGCGCACTGTCTTGCTACAATCCACTTTTTTCCTTTTGATTTCTTTTCCTTGTTTTATTTTGTTTCCTTTGTCCTCTCATCCTATCATCTCTTATTTGTCTTTTCTTTTCCATCTTCCTTTTTCTTTTTCTATTGTTCTTGATTTCCTTTTCGTCTACCCTAGTTCTCTCCATCCATTTTCATCCCAATTTAAAATTTATTTTGTCTCCCTTGTTTTTCCATCTTTTACTTCTTTTGCTGTTGCTCCAGCTCTTCTTCTGATGTCATTTGTCTCTCTTATTGTTAGTTTTCTATTGTCGATTTCAGCCCAGTTTTTCATGTTTAAACATCACAATGTGCAGGACTAGGAAATTATTTACTCTGATGTGCACAGGAACAGGACTTGTAATGAAAACTAATTCTGTGGCACCTAACAATATTTTTAAATTTCATAGTTTTAAAAATTTTTTATGAATTAGTTTGTCCCAACTTGTAGGAGACAGTAAACATGCCCACACTGCCCAGCACCTCCTGCAGCTCCACCCACTGAGCAAGGGTCCCGGTGCTAATGCACAGTTGATCTATGACACATGATGGCCACTACTGGGTCAATTTGCCCTCAATGTCTCTACATGCACAACAAACAAAGAAAAGCACACACTTGCATCCACAACTATTCTTACCGGGAGGTAGAGAGTGAGCATGTACGTCTTTAAACTAGTAGGCAAGGACTGCATCTCAGATATAGTCACACACACACAAAATGAGCATAAACAAATTTTTAAACTGCACAAAACACACCATAATATATTCGCCAATGAAATACAACTGAAACAATATACATGTCACAATGATAACAGACAACCTTGGTTCACATAAGAAAAACAAAACAACATAGTCCCTGAAGTAAGTGAGACCAAAATGCAGACCCATAAAACTTTTCCAGAAAATAAATGGTTTTAAAACTAATACTAATAAAACAAATCCATAGATACTCATAGGTGTATTTAAAAAAAGGCTGATATACAAGGGCACGAGAATATTGAGAAAACATCCCAACCCATATCATGTCCATAAGTCTGACATTAGCCCATATGCCCGATACCAATCTATATATTCCTCTTCAGGCTCATGAAACACATGCAATGATGCTGAATGCAGGAGGATCACAGGCCAGAGGGTGGGAGGCCTTGTGGGAACAGTGGCATTGTAAGCATCTCAGAGCTGTCAGGGGACTCCATATGGCTTCTCCAGGTCCAGGGACCTTGCTGCCATCAGCATAACTTCATGTGTCTTGTCAGTGAGACTCTCTCAGGGAGTAAGCAAAGAGAAAATGTCTTCCACCTCCAAGGAGGAATATGGGAATTTCCAGAATCCTCAGGGGAAGGTCATGCCCACTTAGAGGTCTCATTGGCTATATCCCGATTGACAGGCTAGACTCCACCCCTCCATCCTTAAGTCTCAAATTGACACCATATTACATAACTACCACAAACAAATTGAGAGAAAGATTAAAGAAACCAGAAAAAAGAATATTGACCACACTGTAAGAGATTTCAGAAAACTACCCCAAAACAAAGTAGCAAAATAAATAAAAATTAGAATGCACGCAGAAACAGCAAATGCAATTCCAGAAAATTAGTATTAATATTCCAGAAATAGAGGCTAGAATGCAACGGCAAAGGAGCTTAACTGAATCAAAGAAGATAGAATTTCGTAGCTTGATGACAAGCCTCACCATAATAATTTCTTAAGGAAACAATCAGAAAAAACGAACAACATAAGATGGAAGAAAGCCCGAGAATAATGTGGGGAATAAAGAACAAAACGCTCATCAGGTAAGAATTCCAGAGCAGGAAGAGACAAAACAAACATCACAATTTGGGGAAGAACATTTCTGCAATAGTATGAAAGATATAAAGATGTTTAAAACTTTTCCTCTTGACAACCATCTCACTTCAGTGTGAAATAGCAGAGCATTATTTGGCATATCCCATTCGTTGCTCAGTTGTTAACAGTCGATTGTTTAAAGTGACCATCTTTACAAAATTGACAAATTTATGATGCTTTTCATTACTTCTTGTAACTCTTGTGGCAGCAACTTCATTGCTAGTTTCTGCCGATGAATCTTACAGTGAGTTCCAATGATGTTGGTGACTCATTGAGTATCAAACGTTGAAATCCAGATTGACAGCCTAGCATAGCTGGAGCACCATCTGTGCAAACACCACAACCCTTTCCCAAAGAGATTTTATGCGCTTTCAGAAATGAACCATCTGTGTCAAATACATCATATGCAGTTTTCATTTCAAGAAGTTTGCAAAAAAAAGAGAAACATCTTTAACGTCACCATCATTAATATACTCCATGTAAACCAGTAACTGTGAACAGTTTGCAACGTCTGTAGATTAATCAAGCTGGATGCTAAATATTGGAAGTGGAGCAGATTTAATTTCCTGGATTACCTGATTAAGAATATCAGCAGGCATGTCATCTATTCTTCTGTGGAAAGTGTCTTTAGATAAGGAAATTGCATTCAATTTCATAATAAATTTGTCTCCAATCATAACTCGAACAATGTCTTTGGCTGCTGACAACAGTAAATCCTCAGCAATGGAGTGAGATTTCATAGCTCTGGCAATGCTGAGTGCCATCAAATATGAAGCTTCAATGACTGGTACATTTTATTTGTGGCATTTGCCATCAGTGTCAAGTCTGGCTTTCTTGAGCCCATTAGTTTTGCTTCTAAAAGAGTTGGTATCCTTGCTGGCAAAGCTCAGATGCTTGCTATCAAAATGGTGTTTTTGTTTGTTTGGCTTCCTAGATTCGGCTGATAGAACTTTACAAAAAAAAACAAATTGAAGTTTCTCAATTCTTGCTGTAATTATTGAGGTTAAGCAATACTGTAAAAAATCCTCACTCTATTTTCTTTTCTTAACATTCTTCTCCACACGATCCATTGCAATGGGATGGTTTGCTAATGAAAATAATACCTAACAATAGCTTTAATAATATAAAATATGATACATGGCATAATTCAGTCAATACAGTTCATTAAAGTTTCCTATGATTTACCACTCTGTGTTTTTTACATACCTGTTATTATCACAAGAGGGAAGTATTTGCATCAACCACAGCTGAATATGAAAAGACGGATCAGCATCCAGATTAAGTTCCCATGGTGTGTGTGTGTGTGTACATACAGTAGTTTGTGATTTTAGAGTACATGATTTTACATAATTATAATTCATGAAGCATTATTTTATCTCCAACACTGCTGCTTTCAATAGAGTAGCTGTTTTTACCAGAGTAGTTGCTTTCAACACAGCAGCTGCTTTCTACACAGTAGCTTCTCTCTGCATATGTGACTGGTCCACATTAGTACATTATGGTGCCAACCCTGTCACATACACCTGTAATTGTATGGGGTGTATGTGATGGGGTTGGTACGATGATGTCATCACTCAGGTACTCCTATGTGGGCGTATCTGCATTTGGGCAGACCTTCCTGGAGATGGATAGAGGAGCGGTATCTTGGTTCCTAAGACCATCGGAAATATATGTTTTCCGATGGTCTTAGGTGACCTCTCTGAAAGGGTCATTTGACCCACAAAGGTGTTGCAACCCACAGATTGAGAACCGCTGCTTTAGACCATGGCCCCATCACAAATTCTCAGCAGCCTTAGCACCCTTGTGCTAGGTCATGAACTTCAGACTAGTCAGCCCATTCTCACATTCTCCGCTTGTTGCTGTAAAACAGGTCCATGAGTGTCAGAGGACAGACTCAATCATCTCTCTATTACTGCTTTTCTTCTACCTCAACAAGTGGATCCAGGTGGTCACCTGGCAAGCATTTTAGCCTGCCCACAGTTCCCTTTAACAGCTAGAGCAGAGAGTTTCTTCAGGGCTTCAGATTTTATCCAGTTTCTGACAGAAACCACTAATTCAAGATTCAAAAACACAAAGAGGCTCCCTTCCTTTAATCTGTCAACAGACTCCAAGCAAGTCTCTTGGAATGCAAATGTGGTGAATACTCCAAAGTACTGGGTGGGGCTTATCTTTTCAGAGCCTTCTTTGCAGTCATGTCCTAAACCCACTTAAAGATCAAATTAATGGCTTGAGGCTCGTGGGTTTACAAGCTCTCTATTTTTCTACTTTCTAATAATCATTTCTATAAATCCTTGTATCAACAATAATAAGCAGAAGAAATGTGTGAACAAAGTAGAATCAGATACTAAACTCAATTCTTAAAACAGTTAAATTCAATCCTTATTAAGGCTATCCTAATCCTTATCTAAAATATTCAATTGATATAAAAATATGGGATTAGGCCTCTGACAGCATTGCTTCAAACCAGGGCCAGGTCTTCTGTCAGCCATTTTGACCTCAGACAGCCATTTTCTCTAACCAGCATGGTCTCTATGGGAAATTCAAAGGGTGAGTTCTACCTCTGATTCAAAATATATCTTAACAACATTCATTTTCATCATCTCAAATAGGAATAGGCAACAACCCAAAAAATAATCAAAACTTTAACTTCCCATATTCAATCCAGAAAACAACCCAGTAAATTGCATGAACATATCTGACCTCTGGCTGGCCAAAGACCTGTGGGTCACGGCCCCTTTAGGGACTGAAGGACCCTTTCACGGGGTAACCTGATTCACCACAGTAGTAAAATTACAGTTATGAAGTAATAACAAAAATATTTTTATGGTTGGGGGCGTCCCAAGGCATGAGGAACTGTATTAAAGGGTTGTGGCAGTAGGAAGGTTGAGAACCACTGATTTCGAGAGTGTTCGACTGAAGACCCAAAGATCTCTGGTTTGATCATAGGGGCCGGTAGTTGTCAGGTGCAGACTTATGGCCCTAAATACATTGTATAAATACACGATGACACTTAGATAAAATCGCACACAGGAGAAGACAAACTAGATTACTTGGACCTTCGAGAACCTATACACTTAGAGGTGCCAAAAAATAAACCAAAAGAATAAAAAAGAGAACTAACATATTGAGCTAAAAAACGTCATGGACATACATCTAAAACCTATAAAAAACAACAATGCCGTAAAAACAATATAAGCAGCCCAATTCAAAAGGAGCAGACGAGAGAGGTAGTTACTTCATTTAAGAAGATATTCAGGAAGTGAATAAACACATTAAGAAATGTTTGTGATCATTAATCAAAACAACAATTAGATTTCACCTCCTCTCTAAATTAATAGAAATGTTAAATATGCAACAATAATTTGGAGGCAGTATGGAGAGGGTGGAAGGATCATATACTGTTGGGAGGATTGTAAAATGGCATAACCACTGTGGGAAAGAGTACTGAAATTTTTTAAAATGTTGAAAAAAGAAATATCATTTGATCCAGCAATCTGACTACCAGGAACACGTCCTATAGAAATAAAAGCTATGTCACACATCAATAGATATGCACACATGCTCTGTGCAGCACTACTCACCATTGCAAAGAGAGAGAAACAACCTAAAGGCCCATCAATAAATGGGTGGCTAAACTAAGAGACATATATAAAGTGGAATAATACACAACATTAAAATTAATGATTAATCTGAGAAATACCACGTGACATGATAGAAGCAGAACACATTATGCAGATAAGAGTAAATCAACCCCAAAGGCAAATTTGAATAAGATCACTATTGTAAAACAGTTAGGAAAGAGTTTGCACATGAAAAGGGGCAATGTTTGATGGGTACCAGGGGTGGGTACAAGATACTGTAAATCACTAACTAGAGGGTACAGACACGTGATAACTTTAGTAATAGAGAATGCAAATACACCAAGGGACAAGGAAGATCCTGGGAGGGGTACAAGAGATTAAGGAAATGAGGTAAATACTATTCAGAGACTGGGAATAAACCCATGAATGTGTGTTTGACAAAACATATTTCTACATGTATGTTTTTATATTCTGAAACTATCTGAGCTTATGGAAGACAGAGTCACGGAAACTTCTTAAATGGAACAGAAAACCTTGAGGACATGAGTTTGAGCTTGGAAGCTCAGGACCACCGTTTAAGAAAACAACACGGCCAGTTAGGACAACGCAGCATGCAAATACAATGTTGGACATCCTATTTTGGTAAGTAGTGACTGGGCTCGTGAAAGTTTGTGGGAAGTCAGCTAAGTTGCAGCTATTGGTTTTTCGCCTCTAGAGCCCTGTGCTGTAAGCTCCAGCTGCTCCTTAGGAGAAAGCCAAGGCTCTCTACTCGCATAGAGAGTGCACTCCCAGCAAGCCACACAGAATGTGTGCTCTGTCCCACAGGGCCCCTCCGAGTTAGAATTGACGGGATGGCAGTGATTACGTAAGAGTGTAATGATGCTGCGTAGCTTTCAGCAGAGCCTCTGGCGTAAAATGAACTATAGAAGAAAGACATTATGATCTAGTTCTGAAAGGCAGCTGATGAGAACCCAGCAGACTGCAATGATCTGATCTGTAGATGATGATCATGAATTTTCCTCTGCTGTGCATGGCTTTCCCTGAGCTGTGTTAAAGCAACAGGAGTAAGAAAAGCAGGTGGCACAGTAGTGTCCTCAGACACTAACAGCAATACCAACTTTAAAATGCTAAAAATCACTCAAATTTACAAATTACTTTGCCCTCTAAAATTAAAAGGATTTTCCATAACAATATCTGTTCATGACTTCTTTCAGGAAACTAAACTGAGTGGAAACAGAACCTCCATTTTTCTGCTCTTCTACACATGCAGTGGCAATAGACACAACTCAAGTTTCTCTTCATCCTACATGTAGACTTGCTGGAGCTTCGATTACTTGGCAGATCTATTTACAGAGGGGTCCTGGCGGCACAGTGCTTATCAGCTGGGCTGGTAAGTGCAAGGTCAGCAGTTTGAAAGCACCGGCTGCTCCGAGGAAGGAAGATGGGACTTTCTACTCCAGTAAAGAGTCCCAGTCTCCCAAGTCACAGGGTCAGTTCTACCCGGTCCCACAGGGCCGCTGTGAGTCAGCATGACTCCAAGACAGGGAATTTGGTTTCATGCCCGAGAACAGAGGATATGCTGTCTCTTCGAAATTTTGAGTGGAGCAGGTAAATACTTTGTTTAGAGGCAATCTGAAGAATCTTTACATTTATCTTAACATGTTTTGCCATTTAAATGAATCAACTATTTCACTAGAACTCTACTGCCCCAGTGCCTCTGCTGCTTTTAATCAGGTGGGTGAGGCGAAAACACGTATTCTCCTGGGGCATTTCGTTCAGCTCATCTAGCCGACTGCCTCTCTTCACCTTCTGTCCCCCTCTCAGAATGTGAGCACATCTTTGAGACCGCTCCATATGCTTCTTAGTAACTGACCCTGCCCTGTAATGTTTAGATCAGGAAGGCTAACAGCTTCCTACTGCTGGCCCTATATTGAAGCACTATCTTTGAGGCCCCCCCCCCCCCCCGCTCCCTTAACCTATTATATCTTTGTTAAGAGCATTTTTAACAAGTTAATTATTTTAAAAGAGTCCTATTTTGTGCAATTTATTTATTTTTGTTTGTATCTATGACCTATACCTGCATATTACCAAATAAAATGAAGAATGTCTAAGAAAATGTATAATTTAAAGAACCCTATGCTCCCAGCAACATACTGTGTAACTATGAGAATAAATATCACCACTTTCTCACATCACAATTGCTCTAACAACCACACATTCTCTTTCCTACAATCGCTTGGAAAGAAACACATCAAAGATTATGGCCAACAGATTTTACATCTTAGATCACCTTTTCCTCATCACCAATGCTCTTTATTCTTAATCAGAGTCATTTGTAGAAGTTATATGTGCAGGAATGACAATCACCTACACTATTCAAATTGACTGTAAGGTTTAAAGATATTTAATAGTAACAAGTATTGATTGAGCCCATGGGATTTACCAGAGAATATATGGCTCTAGAGATTCAAAGAGAAATACTAACCCTTGTCTGACTTCAAAAGCTTATGGTCTCATAATAGAAGTTATCTGAATCTGAAGGCAGACTTAGTCACCAAGTATATATCAATGTGCATGGATCACATCACTGTAGAATTATGAATACTATAATAAAATTGCATCCAGAACATCTGTCTAAAAGCTTCTTTGCATTATGTTAATTTTGTACATTGACCATTTTCTTCTCAGGTAGTGCATGTGGCAACTATCTAGCATCATAAGAAATTTTATCTTGTTGTGTTTAATTATGGTCATGTCCTTACAGAAAATGGGGGGACATGTATTTCAGTAAGAACTAACCATGAATATTACTTTTATTTATAAAATTGAATAAATAATCCTTAAGACAAGATTTGAGATTAAACAAAAATATATTTCTAATGAACCAGCAGTGTCAGTATATGCATTTATGCATATTATTATAAAACTCTTTATTTTATTCTTTCTATAACCTAAGTATTTGGATAGTTCAAGTTGGCTGTATTCTTGTGAAGACAACCTGTCCTTGGCAGCAACCATCTTATTTAGTTCCACATGTAGTAGTGAACTTTGCCTTGGCTTTATTTTGATCACTTTTCTTAATTGCAAGGTAGGGCTGATTTTTTCTGACTTGAAGTTTGTAAAGGTGGAAGACAAGAATTCTCTAAAAAGAGAAATCAAAGTGAGGGGTAGGGTAAACAATCAGGAGGTTTTATAAGTGTTTATGTTGCTGATGGTCTGAAACGTAAACTTCTCCCTAATTCACAATAAAAATAAAATTATTTTAAAAGAGAGAAGCCGTCTCTAAACTCCAACATTGGGCTAGTGTAGTTATCTAAGGACATCAGATCCAAAGGACAGATGTTTTCATTGTGTTGTTTGTGATGGGCGTTGTGAGGTGCCTTTACAATCATTGCACCTTGGATATAAGTTGAAAACTGACTTTCCAATCCCTAAACACTCTTCCTTAATAGGAGTCCATGGGCAGTGCAAATGGTTAGGTATTTGAAAGGCTGACATTTCAATGCACTCAAAAGTGTCTCAGAAGACAGTTCTAAAAGTGTTGAACACCTTAGGGAACAGATCTATTCTGCCACACAGGATTGTTTGGAGTGGGAATCATCTCAAAGGCAACTCTGAATCACATCTTTAATAGAATTTGAATTTTAAAGAGAAAGACATGTATTGAACGAATGCAGTGAGAATTCCAGAATCACTTGTAAGTGACTTTCAATGTGACCTTAGTACACTATAAGCTTGAAGCTACGAGGATGATGTTTCTTTTTAATTTTAATATTTTATTTAGACAATCTCTTTTTAAAAATAATTTTATTGGAGCTTATACAACTCCCATCACAATCCGTATATACGTCAATTGTGTAAAGCACACTTAAACATTCGCTGCCCTCATCATTTCAAAACACTCACTTTCCATTTGGGCTCCTGAAATCAGCTCCTCATTTTTGTTCCCCTCCATCCCCTTCCAGCCCCCTCCCCCACAAACCCTTGATAATTTAAAAATTATTATTTTATCATATCTTACACTGTCCGATGCCTCCTTTCACCCACACTTCTGCTGTCCATTCCCCATGGAGGAGGCCACTTGTAGATCCTTGTAATTGGTTCCCCCTTTGTACCCCCACTACCCTCCTCCCTCCTGGTATCACCACTCCCACCACTGGTCCTAAGGACTTCATCCGTCCTGGATTCCTTGTGTTTCCAGTTCCTATCTGCACCTCTGTACATCCTCTGGTCTAACCAGGTTTGTAACGTAGAATTGGGATCATGATAGTGGGGGGGTGGTGGTGGTGGTGGAGGAAGTGTTTATGAACTAGAGGAAAGTTTTGAGTTTCATTGTTGCTACACTGCACCCTGAGTGACTCATCTCCTCCCCACTACCCCTCTGCAAGAGATGTCCAGTTGTCTACAGATGGGCATTGGGTCCCCATCACGCACTCCCCCTCATTCATAATGATATGATTTCTTTTTTTTTTTTTTGGGTGCTTGATAGCTGGTCCCTTCGACCCTTCATGATCACACATGCTGGTGTGCTTTTTCCATGTGAGTGTTGTTGCTTCTGGGCTAGATGGCCGCTTGTTTACTTCAAGCCTTTAAGACTCTAGCCACTATATCTTTTGATAACCGGGAACCATCAGATTTCTTCACCACATTTACTTATGCACACAGTGATAGTTTCAGGAAGGTGGGTATCATGGAATGACCATTTAGTTGAGCAAAGTGTTCTTGTATTGAGGGAGTGCATAAGTCGAGGCCCAAGGTCCATCTGTTACCCTACTATAAACCTATAAATATATGCACATAGATCTATTTCCCCTATAGTTATAAATATACTTACATATGTACATGACTCTATTTAGGCCTCCATGTATGCCCTTTGCCTCCTACTTCTTTCCTCTATTTCCTTATGCTTTCCTCTTGTCCCACTACCATGTTCAGCCTTCATTTGGGTTTCAGTAATGTGGATGATGTTTCAAAAAAATAAAAAAAGCAAACTAATAAAGCAAATTCTCCACCATCCCCCAACCCTTTTTTTTTTAGATTTGGTTCTCTCTCTCTCCACTCTGTGTAATCATGAATCTTAAATGACTAGACTCCACCTACCAGTTTGAAGCCATTAGCTTGGCAGACAAGGTCAAAATGATAATTGTAAAACAGAAAAATCTAAGAACTGTTTTTATCTTAAATAGAAGCAACAATATCATTCTAGGCCCCTCATAGTATGATTAAGCTATTGCATTCATCCTGACTTATTAACTTCTTTGCTGAAGAACATAAGATTAATTCATTTATCCATTAACAAAATGGCTTTGTTGGAAGAAGGGATTTTGGAGGCTTCACAGTGTTAGATGCTCCTCACCTCAGATGAAGATGTAGATGATATTTAGTCTGTGCCTCTCCCACTTCATGTCTCTTTTTTTGTCATTCTAAGAGCTGTGCTTTGAATGAGATTTGTTGTCTTTTAAGACAGTTAGATATTATTAACATAATTATATATGTAGAACAGTAACAGAAAATGCTAGTTATTTTCCTATTAGTAATACATTTTAATTTCTTATAAATAGATATAATCTCCCAAACTGTGCCAATACTGCTACTCCTACTTTCACACCCTTAGCTTTCGTAACACTGTCAGATAAGCAGTGAACTGCAAACCACAAAGTTGGCATTTCGATCCCACCAGCCACTTCGAGGGAGAAAGGTGAGACTGTGTGCTCTCATCATGAGGGACAGTCCCTGAAATCCTGTAGGATCATTGTAAATTGCAGTGGGTTCCACAGCAGCCAGGAGGAAGCTAATGTATAATATCACATAACTGTTTCTACAGGTTTAAATTTCATTCACATTTCAGAGTGTTTCTATCAAGAAGTAATTTCAATCGCTATTGAAAAATACAAGAATACCTTTATCTTAAATAGAAGTAATATCATCAAAGAATTACAACTCAATCACCATCTCTATTTCCGGAATCAATTCAGCTCATTTGAAAGACACTATGCAGTGGGTTCTATTAGAATGTTAGCAAATATAATTCTTCAGAGAAGGTTAAAGTATTCCAGTGAATGGTAACACACTTCAATGTGTAATTTCCTTCTAGTCATTATTTAATCAATGACATTATGCTGAGTGAACCTGTGGAAGAATCTTTTTTAACATTTATTTTCCCATTACTATCATGAATGTGTATCATTTGGAGTTTTCCTCACTACAGCTTTAAAAGCAACTAATCTCTTAATGGCATATCAGATCTGTATAATATCTTTCCCGAAGGTCTCTCATTCCATTAATTCAAGTTTCTCTTCGTGGACACAACTGCAATCTAGTAATAATATAAAAGTCTTTTCAATTTGCATGTGATCTGTCTTAAACGAATGGTTTTCTAACCGTTCAGTGCATTTTCTTACGTTCTGGATCAAGAAGTGTCTTATGCATTGTAACTATTCGTGAATGTTTGACACTTTGAGTTGGCACAAGCCAACAGCGATCAGCTTCATCTTACAATGGGAGGCTTTAACATTCTGCCAACAACAACAACAACAACAACAACAACACCCCTAGATTCCATGGTAATACCGGAAAAGCAATGAACTGGAATGTGAGAATGTAGTACTTGTAGCTAAGACAGCCCATGAATAACCTCAGTGGTCAGTAAGTAAAGAATGCTTAAGAGGCACGTCTCATTTATAATGAAATATTATGTAGTTCTTAGAAATAAGGCAAAACATTAAAAATGCTTGAAAAATTGGATGAAAGTACACTTTAAAATCATTTAGTCATATTTACACAATGTAATTACATAATCTATATTAGTAGACTAGAAATTCCAGGAAATATATTCAAATTTTTAACATTCATCCCAGGAAAGTAAAAACAAGATAATTTAATTTTTATGTTCCACCACGTAATTTTCAGACCTTTTCCCCTTAAAAACAATGACAAAAATGAGACTTACTGCCCTCAAGTAAATTCTGACTCACAGACACCCTATACAGAGCAGAGCTGCCCTGTAGGTTTCTAAGGTAATAGAACTTCATGGGAACAGAAAGCCTCATCTTCTCCCCAGCTGAGTGACTGGTTGATATGAACTGCTGACTCTGTGCTTAGCAACTAAATGTATAAATCACAATAGCACCAGGGCCCTTGACTTACTAGTATGCTTTAATGTGACAATAATGATTTACAGTGAAATTTGAAATATAAAAATATGATATATTTTGAAAATGAACTGAACCCTCATTATGTGGATTTCCCAATCATATGTTCTTATATATTCATGCCAGGTCTCCTCATGTTTACAATATCTAACTTTACTTTCCATGACCAGCCCAAGAAAAACTCTGTGTTAAACAAATTTGTGGATTTAAGTCAGGCCCAATCAGAATAATCTTATAGTCAACTGATTTGGGGATTTAGTTATCTCTATATTTCCTTCCTAAGGAGAATATAAACTAATTGAATATTGGGGGATATGTATACAGCAGTGACTGGGAACCTCGACAGACTCCCTATAACCCTGCCTTCCAGAAGGAATAAAGCAAGATAATGCTTGTTTGTTTTTTAAAGTATTACTTTTAAGGATGAAAATTCATAGATAGTATGATAAAGTGTGTGGGTGATTTTTTATAATCAGGTAAAATCAGGGCAACCAGCCTTCCTATCAATTATGTTAGGAGTTTTAGTATAAAACCAGGAATTATAGTTTTAGTCATGTGGGCTATAAATCTCTTCAAAGAACTTGGATTTGCCCTTGCTTCTTGAGAGATAACCTCTAAAACCCTGGAATTTCCCCAGTGATTGAAGTGTACTTGTTATCCAAGAGTAATCCAAACTTGATAGGCTATGCTAATGAGTCAATATAATTAGGCTGACCATCACAGAAAGACTCTGTGAGTGTTATCAGTTGACTCTCAGGAGAGAAAGGTAGGAATCAATCACTCATAAGTATATCATGAGGTAAAAAAGACCCTTAACAAAGAAGCTCCATTTGGTTCCTCGTGGCATATGTTATAACTTTGTTATATAAAATATTCGACAATCCTTCTGTCATATGTGTGGTTGATGATTGTTTTAATAAATTCAAACCAATTTCAAAATTTACCTTAAAATTGTAGAATGTTTAACTATCTTTATAAGCTCAAGGTGAATTAATTACAGTGTGACAACTATGCATTGGGCTGAGATCTAGGCGGTCGGCAGTTCGAAATCAATAGCCACTCCACGGAGGCAACTGAGACTTTCTACTTCCCTAAACAGTTATAGCCTCAGAAACTCACAGGGGCAGGTCTCCCTTGTCCTATGGAGCCTGAAGGAGACACTACTGAGATGATGGTAGTGAGTTTGGTTTGGAATAACCAGTCATCATAACTATTAATGGTAATACAACCATGAATTCAGACATTTACCACTTTCTGATAAGAGCACTCACTAACACTGAGTCAATTCTGACTTCTGGCAACCCTACAAGACAGGCAGAACTGTCCCCGTGGATTGCTGAGACTTCAACTCTTTACAGGAGCAGAAAGCCACATCTGTACCCTTTGGAGGGCCGGTGATGTTCCGGATGCGAGCTTGTCCGTCCAAATTAACCATTACATCAACAAGCGCTCTCACAATTGGCTTCTCCCTATGGGAAGCAAAGAATGCAACCACCTCTTATATATGCGCAGAATCTGCATAAAAGAAAACAAAACCTGCATCTGTAAAACTGAAAATAACTCCTCATGGCAAGACTTTCCATACGTATTTCTTTCTTTGAGAGACTTAGGAAGAGGTAGGTGATAAGGACATGTTGAATGTAAACTTTTATTTCTATAGGCTTATTTCCCAAATTAAAAAATCTATATCCTATATTGCATGTCCTATATGTATATATTTACAAATGAGAGTAAACAACCAGCTCCTTTTCCATTCCATCGTATACGCGGTGCAGTTTAAACAGAAGCACAGTGATTCAGAAGCTTGTCCCCCAATATCTCTTAGTCTTTTCATTCTATCTCTTCACATTTATACAGACTTCTTTGTCTTTTGTTAAAAAATGCAATTAAAAGCAAATAACTTATCATCTCTCCAGTTCTTAGACAGGGATGAACTGGTAAATTTACATTAAGAAAACAGAGAGTGATCTGCTTTTTTGGGGAAGGTATGATTTTTTCAAATGGTGATAGAACACATTTTCAACAACAGATTTCACAGTAAAGAGCTATTAAACAGTAAATTAAAGTACAAATACCAAACCTTTTTGCCACTCCTACCTTTTATGTTCATTATCAACATGACTTCATTTTATTTATGCAGCTTCTGTGGCCGGGTACCATCAAGTCCGTTTCAACTCACGGGGGTAACTACGCACAACAGTACAGACACCGTCCAGTCCTGCGCCATCCCCACAGTTGGATGTTTGAACCCCTTGTTGCAACCACTGTGTCAATCCCTCTCATTAAGAGTATTCCCCTCTTTCTATGACATCTACTTTTCCAAGCATGACGTCCTGCTCCAGGAACTAGCCTCTCCTGACAACATGTCCAAAGTAGATGAGACAAACTCATGCCATTCTTTTCTTTAAGGAGAATTCTGGCTATAGTTTTTCAAGACAAATTTCTTTGTTTTTCTGGCAGCCCAGCTTTCAGTGTTCATCGTCAACAACATAATTCAAGTGCATCAATTCTAACGTTATCTTTCATATTCATATCCAGCCTTTACATGTACATGATTGAACATACATGCTTTAGGTCAGGTCCAACTTAATCCCCAAAGTGAAGCCTTTGCTCTTGAACATGTTAAAGAGGTCTGTGGAGAGGATCTAAGGTAATACTTAGATTTACCTTTGTAATAATTAAAATAATTTTACAGATGTAAGATTCCAAAGTTCAATAACATCAAGCAGTGTTGTAAAATTGCTACCACAATCAGTTTCAAAACATTTTATTTATTCTTAAGCTCCTTGATATTTGCTCCCTTTTATCCCTCCCTCCCCCACCACACCCCCAGGAATCACGATTATTGTGATTATTATCGCCATATCTTACATATCCAATATAGCCGCTTACATACAATTCTGTTGTTCAATCCGCCTGAGTGGGGTTTTATAGTCATCAGTGCTATCAGCGCCCTATTCCCCCCGTCTCCCCTTCTCTTTCTGTAGGTGTTGACTGAGGAACAAGTAAAATAAAACCCTTGGGAATTTCAATCTTCTCTGCATTGACCATGACTTTGTCTATTGGTCTTACTGGAAAGTTTACCAAATATAAAAACACACTTGCATTCAAATGTCATGGTGCAAGCATATGCAAAGTAAAAATTAGGTGACTTCCTAATGATCTACCATTCTTTATTATTTAAATGTTACTAATCTTCCTTAACCATATGGTTAAGTATGATGAATTTTCAAGGACAGACATAAACAATTTTTTACATGCCGTATTAAGATACCTGACACAGGGTAAGGGAAAAAAAGTGGAGACCCACACAGAGCACACTCCGTGTACCATAACTATATCTTGCCCTAGGGACTACATTTCCCAGAACACCTTGCTATCCTAAAGCCAACTATTAGAACAGCCTGCTCAGGTGGAAGTTCCTGAGCATTTCCTGATTGTAAGAGTCTTTAAAAATCAAGAAAGCTGACTTTGGCTCTATTGGTTGGTGTGAGAGTTACATAATCTAGGGTTTATTTGAGGGTTGAGTGTGTAGGGGTGGAGTCTAGCCTGTCAATCCAGATATAGCCAATGCATCCTCTGTGTGGACATGGCTTTCTCCTGAGGATTCTGGAAACTCCCGAATTTCCTCCATGGAGGTGGGAGACACTCTCTCTCTATGTTCGCTCCTTGTGAGACTCTACTCACTCCCTGGGAGACATTGCAACTGACAACACACATAGAAGTACGATAGGGCCCTGAGATGGAGAAGCCATGTGGAAACCTCTGCCAGCACTGAGATGCTTCCACTGCCACTGGATCCACAAGACTTCCCACCCACTGGCCTGTGACCTTCCTGCATGTGGTGTCATTGCATGTGTTTCATAAATCTGAAGAGGGCTTTATAGATTGGTGTAGTACTAGACATTTGGACTAATATTGGGCTTATGGACTTGATCCAGACTGGGCTGGGGTGCTTTCTTAATGCTCAATTGTTCTTGTACATAAAGCTCTCTTTCATATACACATGTAAGTGTCTATGAATTTGTTTCCCTAGTCCACCCAGACTAACAGAGTTGGGTGGTGTTGTCTTCCTCCTAGAAGGTTCTAATAAAATTCGCTCACATTCCCTAAGCCTTCCAAAAGTAAATCTTTCTCTTGGTAAGGCAAGAACCTAATTCCTGTAACATAACTACATTTCTATGTGGTTTATGATTCACATTACTGTTTCTAAAGAATAATCAATAACACAGTTAAATCCTGTTTATAGCCATCCAATAAGTATTTACTAAATGCTTATTATTAATCAAAGAGCTTTGATGGCTTCATGATTAAGAGTTGGCTGCTAACTTTAAAGTCAGCAGTTCAAACCCTCAGCTCTGAGGGACAAAGATGGGGCTTTCTATTCCCAGAAAATGTTAGTTTCAGAATCTCGCAGGGGCAAGTCTATCCTATCCTACAGTTTCAGCATCAACTCTATAGCAGGGTTTTATTATTCTGGGGGCCCTGGTGGTAAAATGGGTTATGCATGACCCAATGTTTCCGACTCAGTGGTTGTTCGACGGGACAAGCATGAGGGTAGCTGCTGCCCGGATGAGTTCAAGTCTCAGGAACCGGGATAATCAATTCTATGGCATTGCTATGAATTGGAATCAACTGTGCGGCACTGTGCTTGGTCTTCAGATTCCTATTATGAATCAAAGAGAATGGAACTGTTGCATCCTACCAGCACTTGTCTGTCGGTTTGTCATACTGTGTTGTGTGATGCTGTGATATTGCCGCAGGGCTTCCAGACTAAGAAGAGACAATAAAGAAGAACTCAACCCCTGACTTCAGTGGAAGGAGCCGCTGAAAACCTTGTGTGTAGCTTGGAAACATTTTCAGACACTGAAGGCCTAAAGAATGGAAACAGATGTTGTCTGATAGTGCTGGGGGATGGGCTCCTCGGGTCGGGGAGCTTTCAAAATGTTGCTGAGGAGGAGAGGATTTTCCAGGTGGCATCAAACACGGTCATGCGAGTCAGGTAACACCCGTACAAAGGGGGCCCTCTGGATTTTCACACGCGGATGGAGCACATTCAAGGTACAGGTGGATCTACTAATGATCAGAACTTTGAAAGTTCAAGGCATGAATCTAGGAAGTTTGGAAGTACTCAAAAACAAAATGGAACACAAATATCATATCCTATGTATTGGTGGACTAACATGGACTGGCATTGGCCATTTTGGATCATAAAGTCATAGGGTTTGTTATGTTGGGAATGACATAATCAGAAGCAGATGCACAAAGAGAAGCAATGCAGTGAAAGTGGCACTAAGAACGACACGCAAGTAGGGGAGTAATCAAAACACCACTAAAACCACAAAAAGAGGGAAATGAAACCAAACATAAACGCAGCAAAATGACAATAATAAGCCCACACATATCAATAATGACACTGAAAGTCAGTGGATTAAATGTATTAATTAAAATCCATAGAGTAGCAGACTGCATTAGAAAACAAGCCCCATCTTTCTGCTGTCTACAAGAGAATTTTAGCTCAAAAATAGTCTTAAAATCAAAGGATGGCAAAACCTCTACCAAGTCAATCATAAAAATGAAGGAGTAGAAATATTAATCTATGATAAAATAGACTTCAAGGCAACTAACATGAGACCAAAGTGAACACTACATAATTATTAAAGGAAGAATATGGCATGAAAATATAATCTTTGAAATGTTTTTATTGTATTGGTGTCCTATCTGATGCTATTGTTTGTCTGCTATTGTTGATTCTATCCATATATGAGGGAGTTAGTTTATTGTGCCAACCTGACCAATAAACACATGTGGGGCTAATTGCAGGGCGGAGGGATAAATGGCTCAGTGAGCCTTGTCTTTCTAGTTCTTGGGTCTCTTGCTTTGCGATGGTCGGACCAGGGTGCAGCTGCCTGAGTCAATTCCCTGCTTCAGCAAGCAAGGCTCACTTCCTACAAGACATGCCCAAGGAGAAGCTACATGGGCCTACCCTGATGCAGCCCTGGGTGCTGGAGCAGACGTGTGGAGATCCCTGCCAGCGCTGAGATGCTCACACATTCACTGATTTGGCTTTCCTCCTGCAGTCGGCATCATTATGTATGTTTTGTGAGATGGAGGAGGGCTTTGTGGATTGGTATCGGACATACGGGTTAATGTTGGACTTGTGGGCTTGGGCAGCACTGGGTTGGGATGTTTTCTTGATGTACTCTTAACCTTTATAAAAAACTTTATCTTCTACATGAGTTTCTGTGGATTTGTTTCTTTAAAGCACCCAGACTAACACAATATTGATATGATTAATATTTTTTGTAAAGCTAGATTTATTTTTATGAGTTCCTTAATTTTTTCCTTGTCTGGAAATCTTTTCTTTTTTGTATTTGAATGATAATTTTGCTAGATATAGCATTTTTGGTTTGCAGTTTTAAAAAATTTTTCTTTTTCAGAATTTTATATATGTCTCTGCATTTTGTTTCCCTGTCTGCATCCTTTCTGCTCAGAAGTCTGAACTTTTATGAGCTTTCCTATGTAGATGACTGCTCTTTAGCTTCTCTAAGGATTTGCTCCTTTTTCCAATAAACTGAAGAGTTTGGTTATGAAATGTTGTGATTTTTCCTTTCAGCTCTATCATACTTGGGATCCTCAGAGATCCTTGAATAGTTATATTCTCCTCTTTTTGGATGTTGAGAATATTTTTTTCGATAATGTCTCATACTGTTTCTTCCTGTAGAGTTTGTGGTTTCTTCTTGCTCTGGGATCCTGAGGAGACATATGTTGTTTCTCTTGATATTGTCTCACATCATTATCAGGCTGTCTTCTGATTCCTTAGATATTTTTGGTAATAGCTTTTCTTGTTGATTTTTTTGGATAGTATCTCTTGTTTACTTGTAATCAGAGTGATTGTCTTCTAGTTGGCTAATTTGAATTTCCTTTTTTTCATTGAATTTCATTTTCTTTTCCAGATCTTTTACTATGTTGCCTAATACTAATATCTCATTTTCATATCCTAGGATCCCATTTGTTTTAAGGATTTTGGTTGATCAATTTATTTAATTGATTTTGTGACTGTTCTGCTTTTGAAAGAACCTAAATTTCTGAATTCTGTTTCTGCTATTTCCAGGGCCTCTATTTGAGAGGGTTTAGGTGATGTTCAGTTGTGCGTTTTGCTTGGTTGTTTTTTCTTCAAGTGATTGGATGCTGTTTGCTCCGCATGGTGCCACAACTATTATTGCTGGGTGAGCTTCTGGGTCATGCAGAGGTATTTGGTTCGATCTAATGACGTGGGACATCTAAATATGATGGAAAACTATGGTGGTGAGATGGAGAAAGGAAAGGAGAGTTCTCGGTAAGGGGAGAAGTGAGAGATAAGAAGAAAGAAAATAAAAATATTGGCACTAATTGCAGGGATAGTGAATGATTTATTTGGTTCTTCTGTCCAAAAGCTTTAATTCCCACCAAACAACCTTCCCCATATGGGTCTGGTAAGAAAGTTGCAGAAAATACTGATGGGATTCATCTGTGAGGAATTTTGAATAGGATTCCTTGGAAGGTCATCCTGCTGTTTTTAAAAGGCGCCTTCTGAGAAGCATGAAGAGGGATCTCATTATTAGTAAGAATTAGGAGATTATTAAGGTCTCTGGACTCAAGGACCCTGTGCAGTGAAATTCTTTGATCCAGGTGACAGTTATCCTATCCGAACAGCAGTACCAGATCCAGGAACCAGAGCCTGGAATACAATAGTCGATGTCATAACGCTTGAAGCAAGTTATGATTAGTGCGCTTTTGTGTAGGAGGCTAGCCTAGGATTGAGGTGCCTCCCTCTGGGAGTTAATTGGGAAAGATGCACTTGCTGACCCTTGGAAGTAGAGCTGAGTGCCCTCAGAGTGAGGGTTAATTGAGCGGGTTACCTCTGGACCCTTAATTCAGGGAGCTGTGTTTGCTGACCTGTGAAGCTTGAGCTGAATGCCTTCCGATTGAGGTCTGCAGCAGAGTGGTGTGAACCTTTGGGCGTTTATTAGTAGACTCGAAACTTTGTAAAATGTCCCGGTGACAACCACCCCGAGCATTTCTCGTTGCCATTACAACTAGTCAACTTCCTCAATAAACCCTTTAATCATGAATTTTGAGGGTGAGTTTTGTGTAACCATTGCAATGGATATTAGAACCCAAAGAAGTAAACTGGAGATCATTAATTAAGAGATTATACTATTTATAGGCAGCCAACAGAATTGTAAAAATAATGGTAAAATATTTTCAAGAAGTTTATTCAGAATTACTAGGTTTCATGGAAATATGTTTCTGGAGTGAAAGGAGAGAGGGTACAAAGAGATAATAGGTGGATGCAGAGGAAGAGGAGGGACAGAAGAGAGAAAAGAGGGAGGAGACTTGGGTGTGGCTTGGGGATGGGTACCTGAGTTCTACAATGGAAGTGTGAATGTGGGTGTTGTCTGTGCACAGGGTTGGGGAATGGGGGGAGGAGGTGATGTACCCGTTGTTTGGGTGGGTGTGCAGGAATCTGAAGGCCTATCTGGTTTTTTAGGGGTGGGGGAGATGTGTATTTTAAGGAAGCCACCAGAAGAAGTGAGAAAGAACTAGAAAAATATGATAAAGGAATTAAAATAGAACAAAAGCACAAAAACAGAAGACAATAAAAATGTAAAAAAATAAATCCACCTGTGGGTTTGTGTTCCTGCTTCTTTGGCAGTGCCACTGTGGGTTTTGTGTGTCATGTAGGGTAGGCTGGGAACATGGGGGGCTCGGGGGTCCACGGCACTGGATAACAAAGGAGGAAGAAGGAAAAATGCAAAAAGTGAGTAGTGAGGATGTCTGGACCAAGTTGTCCACGTGATCAAAACCAGCAATTCAAGACATTTGGCTGGGTAGGTTGTCTTAGGGGTGATGGACAAATCAGCTGTCTTAGGGAGCAGTGTGGTTCACAGAGGCAGCTAGAGCCAATGTTGATGGTAAAGGGGAGTCTGGGGCAGGTGTGGATCCTCTACCACTTAAAGAAACTTGGATCTAATCTACTTAACTCTTAATTTGAATTTCTTACTGCTATGAAGTTCAGGGTACCCCTCCGACTGGAACCTCTTTTACCCATCTTGTTATCTCATGGCTGTAGTCCCTCATCTCTCAAATTATTTTTACAATATGAAGTCATAACTCCTCAGTATAAAATTCTCATATATACAGTACATTACTAAAATGGTCAAGTGATCATATTTAATGAACCATTCTGTAGTATTTCTTCTTATTCATACTTAAATCTGGCATAATTTAGAATATTCTGACAATTTGTTGAGAACAATCTTGTCAATGCCTAAAAATAAATATTTTAATTATTAACAATGCAATGGTTATAGCAAAGTGTATTACTGAGTGAAAATGTCCATTTTATGGTCACATATAAGTGAAGATAATTTTGGTTCTTGTGTTTAAGTAAGTGATATTCCATCTACTAGAGTTTTCACCCACTTGATAACCTAAAGACAGCATTTTTGAAAATCACGTTTAAATGGCTCACTGACTAATGCCAAGTTTTTGGTACACTAACTGATAAGTACTGTAACATCAATCGACTCAAGTAGCTTTTGTTTCTGAGAATGTGGAGGATTCATGAGGGCTTTCTCTCTGGCAGCAGAGATTCATCCACTCTCATGTTTTGTATTCCTGGGAACAGTATTATCTCCAGTCCTTAAATAAGGAAATGGACTGTCTAGTTCTCTGTATGACCTTCCTTGGCCAAGAGTTCTCAGCTTTCTTTGGGCAACTTAGATTCAGTCAATCTGCTCATTGGCTCAGCCAGTTACTTTACACCTTCTCTTTCAAAAGCAAGATGACCAGTTGTTTTCCAGAGAAAATTGTTCTGAAACACAATTTAAAAATTGACCTTTGCAATTCTACATTGAAGGATTCGAATATGTCATCAGATGACATTTTAAACTAAATAATGAATTCATACACCTAAGGCATTTCCAGTCTCCATTGCTGAGAGGTGAATCCTACCCTGTGATAGACATGTGGGGAAAACTTAATGCATACGACCTACCCCAGATTCCTTGGTTACTGTTTTTCAAAACTTCTCTTAAAATTTTTAATATTTGACTAGAGTTGATCTATTGTTCACATTTACATCATAATCACATACTACTACTGAAAGCAAAATTCTTATTGTTCATTTGTTAAAGAGACCATGAGATCTTTATATGTATATTGAGGCAATAATAAAAGAATTAAGGATTTGGTGTTTGAAATGATGAGAAGGAATAAATATTTTTGTTTTTTTAAGAGGCTTAAAGTCAAGTACTGTTATCAAATTCCTATTTGTGTTAATCTTAGATTTTTATATTTCTGGTTTGAGATACTTTATTTCTTAAAGCTTTGATTTTATTAAGAATATTTCCCAGATGTTATCTCATTTTTTAAGTGTAAATTACCATATATACGCAAATATAAGCCAACCGGAGTATAAACTGAGGAACCTAATTATTACCTGGGAAACCAGAACAACTGATTGACTTGAATATAAGCCTAGGGTGGGAAATGTAAGATGTGAATTAACACAGAGACCAGAGGGGAGAGACGGAGCGCAGCCACAGACACAACCTTACCAGTTCAGCTGCCAGCGTAAGTGAATCACTATGGCTGCTTCTGCGAATTGGAGCTGTCCACATCATGGGACGGCTCTGATTGGTTAGATGTGAGTAAACAAGCATTCAAAGCCCTGCAGTGTCAGCAGGGCTTTGAATGAATGGCAGAGAAACAGCAATCACCCACCAGACATTATACTTCACTGGGGTACCACTGACCCGTGTATAAGCCAAACCCCAGTTTTTCAGCATATATTTTGTGCTGAGAACTCAGCTTATACACGAGTTTATACAGTAATCTATAAACGATTTCCTTAAACAAGTATATTCTCAATATACATTCAGTAAATCATTATGATTAACAGTGAAATATAAATAAAATAGTAAAATAAAGGCATACATCATTGATAGCTTTGCCATTCTGTAGTGTGAGGTCAGAATATTGTATATACTTCCAAGATAAATAAATATTACAGTTAAAATAGAGCTATGTATATTAGTTTGACTCAAAATTCTTTCTTTATAGTGTTCTGTTTGTTTATTCCTTCAAAAATGTTTTAATGGTAACAAACACAAAGCGATGGGGAGGATAACTTTTGTTGGTGTATTCTGCTTAACTCACATTTATGAATTAACTCTCCTAAACCTAGCAGTGTGGGTCTTTTTTCCTCTTTTTAAAATACACTCTCTCTGGATATGTTATACACAGTTGGGGGATCAGCTTGTTCCGTACCAACAGCGATACAGATCCCATCAAGAGTAAATTCAAATCACCCAGCCTAACCTCAGCTTGCTCAGCAGCAGAGCAAACAGCATGCCACCAGACAGTGAATTCTGACTTGCTGGGTGAAGGTCACTTCCCTGCCTTCGGGGAGGAATTTCAGCCACATTGATGCTGCTAAAGCAGAAATCAAGATGTTTGAGGGGCAGCAGCAATAAGGCAATCATTCCCTTTTCTATCTCTTCATAGCATCAGGGTGACAAATCTCATACAGGGAAAATTACTTTCAATTGCCCAGAGACTGACAGATAGAGGAAAGACGCAATGCGGCTTTACTTTGCTGGCAAATGAATAGGTGAAATGGTTCAGAGTCAACCCTTTCTTCCTACCTGAGGTGGAAAAAAAAAATTTTTTTTTTCTGTCTCTCTTTTTCAGTCATCTCCACCACTAGAATTCAGAATGGTAAATTCACTGGCAATTCTTTTAAACATAATATTTTTATATGAATCATTTACAAGTGTGGAATTGAAATATAAATACAGATTTGATTATTGATGATGAACACATTGAACCAAACGGTGCATCATAGTTAGTGACCTGTAATATTTAACCTTTATTATTAGGAAGGCCAATGAAAGACGTCCTGTCAAACCCCCCACTTCAGACTGCAGAAACTGAGACCTGAGAAAGCTCAGATGGAAAGTCACAGACCCGTGCAATTAGTGATGTAGTTTGGAGGAAGTACTCCACTCTCCTGGCTTTCCAAAGGCATTTTCTAGACAGATATGTTTTCATAACTTCCCTCAAAAATGCATAAACTACGCTCAGTATAGGTGTGTTTTCTTTCTCTCTTTTTTCAGTTTAAAATATCCCCTTTATCAATCCAGAGCTTCATAATATTATAACTGATATAAAGATTTAAGCTTTCTAGGCCATTGGCTTTAAACTTTCATCTTCTTAAGTAGTCTCCAAAAAATGTAACTGTCTTTCAATAAAATACCTCTCATTAACATTATTTATACTGTAATAGGACCCTATTAAAAGCAAGAATACTTATGAATCAAAAGTTAAACTTGCAAAATATGTATTGCGATGTACAGTTAACCTTTGGCTGTTAGATTCCATCAAGTCAGTTCTGAATCATTGCAGCTCTCTGTGCAACAGACCCAAACACTGCCAGGTCCTTCCTGTGTTGTCCACCCAATTACGTCTGAGACCACTGATGCATCCATCCATGCTGTCCGTCCGTCTCCTTTACGGTCTTCCCCGCCCCCTGATTCTCTAATTTACCAAGTGTGATGTCCTTTTCCCGGGACTCCTGTCTCCAAAGTATGTGAGACAAAATCTTGCCAGTTTCTATTGTAAGAGCATTCTGGCTGTACTTCTTCCAAGAGCAATTTGTTTGTTTTCTGGTAATCCATTGTATTTTTAATATACTGCACTGACACCATAATATACTGCACTGACATCATTTCTTAAGTGTTCCCAGAATTTATACCTACAAAAAGATCAGTCACATTGTTTCTACTTTTAATTTTCCATTAAAAAGAGATTAGTCACATAGTCTCAAAAATTTTAAAGCTATAGTTTGCTTATTTTTACTACATTAAAAATGTTTCATTCTGGGAGAATTTTTGTTCACTCAGTACTATATTTCTAGTATTCTTTGATGTTATGTGTACTTATAGCTGGTTTATTTTGCCACAGAGAAATTTTGCATTATGTGAATATATCACAATTTGTTTACAATTTTATTAGTGCTAGTAATAGGCTTTCTATTTTTTAATTAACAATGCTTCAATGAACCCTCTTGTAAATACTTTCAAGAGTACATGTACAATAATTTCTCTAGGCAGTGAAAACTCCTGTGTACTTTAATGACCTGAAGGACTTAAAATAACACTGATCGTGGTGGCTCCAACCCCAGTGTTTCTCGTTGGGTAGGTGTAGGGAAAGGTTTAAATTTTGGTTTTCTCAGAATTTTCTCAGGCAAAGATACAGAAAACTTAAACTGAGAACATACTAGAAGGTGTATGCTTAATATTGAAATTTTGCTTTTCTGATCGGGTAATATATAAGTTTATAAGTTCATATATATTTTCAAATAAGGTTTAAATACTAAAACTTCCTAGTTTTATGTGCTTCAAATATCATTCCCTAATTTTTGTCTTACTGTATTTCACTTTATTTAGCAATTCTTTGAGGAAAATATTGTACAGCTTTAAATGCATGAATATTTTCTACAATTATTCATGCTATGAATGCCTGAAAAAATTTGTACACATTCTAAGTTCATTTAGATAATTCTTTAACATGTTTTTCTAAAACTTGAAAATGTTTGACAATTTTTCTGAATGCTTACATTTAAAATTCTTCACTGACAATTTTTTATTTACCATATGAACAGGCAACTAATCTCTCTCTTATATGTCTACATTTTCACCTCCAACTGTGGCCAATCTCCTTTTTAACCTGTAACCAAATATTTTTATTTTGACATTTGTAGTTGTCTTTTATAAAAAAGTTCATGTATTCATTGTTAAATTTATCCCAAGCATTATTTATAGCTCCTTGTATTTTATTTTCATTCCTCCTTTTATTTCTTTAAAAGTTTCAACTATCTATAGATTTGTATATGTGATTTTGTGTCTGAATTTTAATATCTAAGTACTTGGGTGACCTCACTTTTAGTAATAATTGTGTGTGTGTGTGTGTGTGTGTGATAATGGAGGCCACATTTTCCCCAGACGTAGTTTGTATATATTTCAGTCCAAAATCTAGGCTCAATGCTCACCTTATACCAAAAGTCGTAGTATGTGCAATGATGTAATAAAGACAATTATTTAAGTCTATTAGGTTACTAGTTGTACAAAATCTTCCATGCAGTTTCACAATTTGTATGTTGTTAGTACTTTATGCTTAGATTTAGCTTATAGTTCTTACTTCTTCACCCTCCCCCCCAATAGAGTAGTTCTTTTAGACAGCTTCTTTCCTATAAACACAGCAATTTATTAAAAACTTTGTTTTGTGGAAGATTTCTATTCACGTATTTTATAGTACAAGGGTCCTTTGGAGGATCTAGTATGTCATCCAACTAGAAATGACAGCCTTAATGTATTTCTAAAAATTTTAGAGGCATTTAATGAGTTTTTCATATAGATTAAATACATCTAAGTATTTGTTCTTCAAAACACTATTGTTCCATTTAATATCATAAATGTTGACCTTGAACCTCAACAGAAATTCATCATCTCTCAGATTTAATGATGTTATTCATATGAAAAGTGTGAGAATAAATTGCACATATACTTTTAAAGTTGTTGCTATTATTACAAACAACAAAACCATTTGAAGAACAAACACTTGTGAATGTGGAAAGAGCTCAAATAATACATCCACATTGTCATAGTCACCTCACACTCACAAAAACAATTCTAACACCGTGTTATTCAAGAATAAATCTATTACTAAATATTAAATAAATAATTTATCTTAATAAACTGTTCTCTGCCTTGGTAATGTTAGTTTGGGTTGACTTTAGAAACAAATTCATAGATACACTCATATGTGTCTAAGAAAGAGCTTTATGTACAAGAACAATTGGATATTGAGAAAACATCCCAGTCCAGTCTAGATCAAGTCCCTAAGTCTGATATTTGTCCAAATGCCCTATACCATTCTATAAAGTCCTCTTCAGACTCATGAAACACATGCAATGATGCCAAACGCAGGAAGATCAAAGGCCATTGGGTGGGAAGTCATGTGGATCCAGTGGCCTTGCAAGCATCTTAGCTCTAGCAGGGGTTTCCACATGGTTCCTCCAGCTCCCAGGGATCTGGTTGCAGGAGGGTAGCTTCATGTGGCTTTTCCTCAGAAATGTCTCACAGGGAGTGAGCAGAGAAAGAGAGTGTCTCTCACCGCCAAGGAGGAAAAGCAGCAGTATCCAGGATTCTTAGGAGAAGGCCATGCCCACACAGAGGTCTCATTGGCTATATTTTGATTGACAGGCTAGCTTCTACCCCTACACTCTCAATCCTCCAATTGACACGAGATTTTGTAACTACCACACTTAAATATGACTTATTTAAAAAATTTAGAAGTAATTTAGTTGGCAGGGTTTTTTTTTTTTGTAATTTATATATAAGGAAATCAATGATTGCGTGTTTACATCAAAATGTTGTGCTAGAGGGTATCAGAGATGCAATAGACAGGATTTGCCCTTAAAGGATTACCAAATGATGGCTCTGGAGCTACAAAGTTAAAAAAAACAACAACAGAATTATACCTTCAGTTGTAAATTGTTACAAACACTTCTGTACAACTCTTCCTATTTCTCTTTTAAAACCTGTTAGCCATATCTGTAATAAATAAGTATGGTAGTCACCTAATTGGGTGTCAATTTAAGGATTAAGAGTGTAGGGGTGGAGTCTAGTCTGTCAATCTGGAGATAGCCAATGAGACTTCTGTGTGGGCGTGGCCATCTGAGAATTCTGGGAAATCTGCTAATTCCTTCTTGGAGGTGAGAGAGACATGATCTCTTTCAGTTCCCTCCCATGGAGACTCTACTGACAAGGCTGCTTCCTGTGAGGCATCCCTGAGGAGAAGCCACATAGACCTACCCTGATGCAGCCCTGGGAAATGGAATGGCCACGTGGAGCCCCCTGCCAGCACTGACTTTGTAGCCACTGGCTTGTGATTGTTATGTCATTGCATGTGTTTCTTGAGTCTGAAGAAGACTTTATAGATTGGTGTTGGACAATGGGTTAATACTGGCCTTATGACTTTGGACTGGACTGGATTGGGATGTTTTCTCAATCTTCAATCATGCTTGTATATAAACCTCTTTCTTATACACATATTTGTGTCCATGGATTTGTTTCTCTAGTGTACCCAGACCAGCACAATAAGCACTTAAGAGAAATTTGAGATTATATAAACAGCATGTCTATGAGATGATTTTCCTTTAAAGTTAGAGTGTAAAAGCGACACATATTTTGTCATAACACACATTTTCAAGACCAATGAAAGTTTTATAGACTTAATTAGCCTACATTAAACCAAGCTACATCACACCAAACAAAAATGGATCCTTAATGGGAAGCTTAATGATTGGATGAAATATCAAAGGCAAGTTGTTTGTGTCATTCCAAAGAAGTTCAAAGAAAATAGATGCTTCAGAAAGTAGCTATAATATAAACACAATTAAATACCAAGCCTTTACTATTTCCATGTATTTGTTCACGTTCATTTTCTCATTCAGTCTTTTAATTAAAAACAAAATTACTTAGCCTTTACATATTTTACTCAAGATCACAGTCAGAACTTGCAAATCTCAGAACTTGTTCTCACACTGATTTTCGAGGCCGTATTTATTGATTTAATGGAACTATATCTTTCAGCCAGCCAAATGCCTTTAGTGCTTGCCACTTCGTGGTTTTGTTTTTAATTCATACCATGAAGTGTAGTAATGACATACTCATATGTCAGCCTACATTAAGATGAGTGAGTGCTATGAATATGGATTTTGAGTTTACCTGTTTCTTTTATAGATTACAAAAATAAGCCAAAATATTCACTTTATGATTTGCTTCTGAAGTAACTAAATATTTCATAAAGTTTATTATTATTGTTTCAAGTAAAAAATAAATATTTAAGCTAGTTATTAATTTGCTGACCTATCGATTCTGACTCATTGCAACCCCGTAGGGCTGACCTGTCCCTGTGGGTTTTAGAGACTTGTCCTTGTCTGGAACCTTCCTGAAACCCGTCCATCATGGGTGATCCCTCTTTGAAATACAGCGGTATAGCTTTCAGCATCCTAATCACATATAACCCAAACCAGTATGACAAAATGGCTGACAAATGGTGGAATACTCATAAGGTATACATAATTCAAATTGCTATTAAAAACTTTGGAGATAGTTTTGGATATATATTTCTTACCTGCTTGTGTGCATGGTCATAAGAATTAATGTGATTGTCAAATTCTTGATGCTTATAGTACTGTTTGTCACAGAGTTCACAGTAGAAATTGGCCTTCAAGTCTTCCAAAGCTTTTGCTATGGTATTTTCCTTCCCAGCATAGTCCTGAAAGAGAAAATTCCAAAGAAGGAAGCGATTAGCTCACCTCTGAGCTTATGTTGCTCTGACAATTGTCAACCTCAGTTTAATAATTACAGTCATCAACAGAAGATAACAAGGAGCAAAATAAAGAAAACTCAAAATAGACTGTTATGAGCTAACAAAACAAAAGATTAAAAGAAGTCAAAATAAGGAAAGGTAATGGAAATAATTGAAGAAATACATTTCCTGAAAGGAAAACCATAGAATAAAAGAGCAATTCTTGATGGAATAAGTTCTTGTCTCACTAGAACACCGGAAAAACGGCTATCGCATATGAATTTTAACTCAATTTTATTTTTCTGTCAATGGTGTAATACTTAACCGTCAAATATGAAACTTCTATTCTGAACAACATCTAAAATGTATCCTTTTGGAAGAAGTATATACTGATATATAGATATTCAAAATATTATTTTTCTTTTGTCTCTTGAAATGTCTCTACATTGTAAACACCTCAATTACATATAATTTAACTAATTGTTTTCAGAATCATTTATGCTACAATGTAAAATATCATTTGGTATTTGGAAAATGGGAGACTAGTTGTGTGACATTTGACTAAACTGAAAAGGTTATAAACCCTTTAAGAAGACTTTTTTTCATTTGCTCACAGTAAATAAGTATGACTAAGTTCTTGCTATATGATCAAAATTCTAAAAAGATGAAAAAATATAGGCAGTTATCATGAGCTCTTGTTTATAAAGTATAAGGACAAAAAATTCACTATGCCTTTTAAGCGTTCTTAAATTTAATTTACTTGCAATTCGATGTCTCCTTCAATGCACAGCAGAAACAAACCAATTTGCCTGCTGAAAGATGGTTTAAATCTTCCATTGCGGCGCTCATACTAAGAGAGCCTAAACTACAATCCTGGCCATAAAATGTATTACATATGTTTCTAACATACAGATAGTCTTTTTTATATTAAAATCCTTTAAACTCAAAATATCTATTTTTTAGATGTACAGTTGTCATTCTTTTAGCCAAGGTGATAAAAAAGGGAAATGACAGTATTTTTACTCTCACTGAATTATGCAGGATAGAAAGGACTCAGAGCTTGAATTTTTTTATTGCTTGTACTAAAATTAAGAGTGATTTATATATTGTTGGGTTAATAGACAATATCCTTACAAACCTAGATGATATTGCTGTTGTAAAATATCTCATTTTTCTAGAAATAATACGTAAATATCATGGAACCAAGAGTTGAGAAATCACACCATGGGCAAATCTGCGGCACACAAAGTCTTCACAGCATTTGAGAACAGTTAGCGCTTTGAGGCCCAGGTTATTCAAGACCCACCAAGTTTGTCAATTGCCTCAAATGAATGTGAAAAAAGTAAAATAAATAAAGGAGATCAGAGAAGAATTGGTTTAGCTCAATAAAAGCCTTCACAAAAAAATACTAAAAGTCCAATGGACTGCCAGAGGGGGTAAACCGGCCTTAGAGGAAGTACAGTCAGAATGTCCCTCGCTAGCAAGGATAGAAAGACTTCAGCTCACACACTTTGGGCATATTTTTATGAGAGAACAGTCCTTGAAAAGCTCCTCATGCTTTGTAAAATAGGCCAGTGAAATAAGAAGACTCGGAAGGAGACAGGTTCACGCAGTGGTTATAAAAATAGGCTGAAACATAGCAACAACCCCAACGAAGACAGGACCGAGGAGTGCTGAATTCTGCTGTACAAGGGTAGATGCTGATCCAATGGAACCCAACAACAACTTAGTCTTTTGCATAATGAATCGTTCTTTCAGCGGTTTATTATGCTATATATTTAGGCACATATCATATATAACAGCTTTCATATTGCTTCGGCACCATCTAGCTGTTGTTAGCTGTCATCTAATCATATCTGACTCATAGCAATCGTACACACCCAGAGGGAAACACAGCCTGGGCCTGGGCCACACTCCCAATTGTTCTTAGTCTGAGCTCATTGCTCGGCTGTAGTTACTGTGTCAGTCATCTCTTCAAGGGCCTTCATCTTTCTGCTGCTTTCCCATCCTTGTCTGTAAGGAGCATTCTGACTGGTCTTCCAAGCCAGGTATGTTTGTTCTTTTGGTAGTCGATGGTACTTTCAATATTTTTCACCAACACTATAATTCAAACACACGGATTCTTCTATCCACATGCATATGAGGTGATTGAAATAGCATGACAGATCAGGCATACCTTAGTCCTCAAAATAACATCCTTGCTTTTCAACACTTTAATGAGGTCTTGTGCAGATTTATTTAATGCAATCCAATGTTTGCTATCTGTTATTTGTATTATTTGCAGTAAACTATAAGTATATTTGCTGTACTCTATAAATCATCATTGGTTACTTTTTTTTTTTAATCTGACCAAGTTAGGCTGACCTGGATCATGGTGCCTCTCTTTCTTCACTGAGGACAATATTGAAAGAGGCACTGATTGAGATTACAAAGCACATGAGCACATATTCAGCACAGCTAACCTGAAAAGAAAGCACACCACTCAGATATCCTCACACCCTCCCCCACAAAATGCCCTCATCTCTTACCCCTGCACCCCAAAATCAGTGAAAGGCATTCTGTTCTAGTGTGCACAGCGTTTGGAGCACATGGCGTGGAGTGTGCCAGGCAGAAACCTCCAGGATGGAAGGAACCGACAAAGCACCGACGAAGGCATGACCTGAAGGGTTGAGAAGATGATGCCCAGGAGCCTGCCATTCAGGAATGTGCAGAACGAGAACGAACAGATAAAGTCTCTCTTATTTACTTTCCCGGTCAAGTGTTTCTAAAATGAACTTCTGAAAGAGTAGCACTAGTTGTTTGTCAGAGTGACCAAAATACATTCTCTTCACTTTCTCTCTGCTCTACTCCATGTTTTTCTGGAATTTCATTTCTATTTCCTAAGGTAAACTCTCACAACTGTAAATTCCATGAAGATAATTCGATGAAGATGTCATATCTGTCTGTTTTGTTCATGGTCATACTCCCAATGAATAAAGGAATGTGTATAAAGAGCATGCAGAATATTTGTTCCATAAATGAATGTATAAACTTTAACTACAATTTTGAATTCTGTAATTTTGTTGCTAATTGTGTTGGACTATATTTTTAGTGCTCTTCATTTTAAGTGAGGTACGGGGGGGTGGGGAAATACCCTAATATATTTGAAATGCACAATTGCAATTTTTTGGCTTAGTACTTATATTCATTTTTATCTATGCAGGATTTAAAACAATTCAATGAATAATTATTTAAAGAGATGATATGGAATACTAGGAGTATAAATCAACACTTTTAAATGTACATGCTGTTAAAACTCAATGATTGTTTTATTTTTCTATGTAGAGAAAAAATTATACAACAGTTACACAAATATCTGTCCTCCATAATAAGCAAGAAGCATATTTCTGATATATAAATTTGTTTATGGAGAACATATAGGCATTCTACATATCCAAGAGACAAAAATGCATATAATTTAATCCTTGCTTTTAAGAACACTTTGTTGAAAATGCATAAGAAAGATCTTTTTTTGCACAGAGGTTTAATAATCCTCTCTCAAGGCTACAGTGGTGGCACAGTGGTAATGGATATACTTCCAGCTGAACAGATTAGAAAAGGCTTTCTGAGTGAAGTCTAATTCACTGAAAATCCATGTGTCAGCAGGTTAAAGAAGGGTGTGATGGATAACATAATGCAGGAAAAAATTAGCAGTATGTTTAGGGCTATGACAAATGGATGTTTTGAAAATGGGAGACCATTTGGTGTGGATGAAGAGAACATGTGCATTCTGCAGTGGAGAAGGGCTGCTGGCAGTGGCAGGAGCAGTGTCCTGACACTAAGATTCCTGCGTACTTATAAAAGTGAATGAGGAAGGTAGCAAATGCTCCCACAGAGGAGAAGATGAGGGGCTTTGTACTCGAGGGAAACAGTTCTGATCACAGAGTGGAGAATAAAATAGAGGTGGAGCTAGAACTGTCGTGGAACAGATTCACTGGCACCTAATAACAAAAATTCATCTTCTGAATCAGGCTTGAGTTTCTGGCAGCTCCTTGTGGATATATTGCTATATTTATTTGGGAATTCTTTTCAGCAGAAGTTCACCTGCAGGGCTTATTAATGATGATGTTTGATAATTTTCACTTCCTCTTTGGTCATCTTTTTTTGTAATGGACACAAATACGGGTATCTTCCAGTCTACTGGCCAGGTAGCTCTTTTGAAAATTTTTTGGCATAAAAGAACAGGTACTCTCATGTTTCATCAAGTTGTTGAAATATTTCAATTGGTAGTCATGAGGCTTTGATTTTTGCTAATGTCTAAAGCACAGCTTGGACTTCTTTTAATACCATTGGTTCTTGATCAGATGCTACCTCTCAGTTACGCGTTGACCAAGACCGTGACATTGTTTTTCTCATTTCGTTCGATGCATCTTGCATCATGCTCTATTTTATCCACAGAATCCGCCAATACTGAAGCTCAAAACTTGGGTTATTTTTTCAGGTCTCGCAGTCTTGACATATGCTGAGCATCTTATTCCTTCTTTCGTCAATTCTTCCATTTGCTTTAGTTACTTCATATCGAAAAACAAGTTCAAGAATGTTGTCTGACATCTAATTTCATCTTATCTTTCTTTCCTGTCCTTTTAGTGCCTTTTTGCTTATTTTACACCTAATCTTCTTAATGTCATCCCCAAACTCATTGAAAATGTTAATGTATCAAGTCCGTTATTGAGATATTCTTTAAATTCAGATGGGATATACTCAAAGTTGTATTTCAATTTCTGTGATTTTAATTTTCTTCAGGTCCAGTCTGAATTTACTTATGAGTAAACTGTTTCACAGTTGGCTCCTAGAATTATTTTGGCGAATTTTATGGAGCCTCCCTATCATTTATTCTCACAACTATAGTCAATTTTATTCCTGTATATTTCATTTGATGAGAGTCAAGTATAAAGTCACTGTTTATGTTGTTGAAAAAGGGTGCTTGCAAGAAATGTCATTGGTATTTCAGAATGCTACCATACAATCGCCACCATTGCTTCTATCTTGAAGGTCATATTTTCTAACCACTGATGTGTCTGTGTTTCCAGGTTTTGCATTTCAATGCCAGTGATTATAAAGGCGACAGGATTGCATGTTCGATCCATCTCAGCTTGAAGACGTAGGTATAATTCTTTATGTTCTTTGTCATTTATGTTAGTGGTTGCTGTGTAAATTGAATAACAGTTGTATTAAGTAGACTTTGCAGTTGCTGTGTGGATACGGTACTACCACAGGCAGCATTGCACTTCAGGTGGATCTTGAAATATTCTTTTTAAGGGTACAGTGGCACTGTTCCTCCTCAATCTGCCATTCCCATCAGAGTGAGCCACGTGATTGTCTGACACAAAGTGCCCAATACCAGTCCATTTCAGCTCACGATTGCCAACGATATCACTCTTTATACACCTTTTAATTTTCTATGAATTCCAGTTCCCTAGATTAATACACCATGAAGTTCACGTTAGGATTCTTAAGGGAGGTGTGTAGCTGTTGTTCTCATTTTGAGTTGTGTCCATTAGAAAATGAAGGCCCTTAAAGCTTCAGCCACCATGTCATTCAGGTCAATGCAGCTCTTGTCCAGCGTTATTTTGAGAGCTTTCCAACGGACAGAGCTCATCCTACTAGCACTACATCTGACAGTGCTCCCCAGCCATTCACAAGGTTTTCAATGAGGACCTCAGAAGTGGACTACCTGTTCCTTCCTACTAGTACGTTTTGGTCTGAAAGCACCACGTAGAGTTTCCACCAGGGCTGACTCTGCTGGCTTTTGCAATACCCGTGGCATAGCTTCCAGCATCTCAACACCACGCAAGCCACTGCAGGATAGAAACTGACAATGAGCGGTGGTTCTCTCTGACTTAGGTCCAATTCCACTCAATTAAAATGTTTTCCTAGAAGTCAATTTTTATTATTGAATATTTTAATCACAGATGAATTTAAAAGTTCAAAACCAGAAATCAAGAAATAATTAAATTTAAACTGAATAATAAACTCAACATATCCTAAGCTTTCCAATGAAAGTTTGTTATGCTGATCAATAAAGATATTTTCCCCCTTAATAGATAACTAGCTATGTTTCTCTTTAGCAAGTTGGACTGTACAGATACATTACTCGGAACCACAAGGAATCCTATAAATTCTTTTATAATGAATACATTTTGTATTTTACAAGTGGAAAAGCCTAGGAAACTTTGAATAGTTGTTAAAAGATATATTCTTTGAAGTAAGAATTATTTTGGAGAAAAGATAGAAAAGCACTCAAGGATTATCTAACAATTGTGTATTTGTGGATATATACATGATATATTTGATTGTATATATGATAGTTTCTCTATATATGTATGACTGTGTATATAATACTTTTAAAGTGACTAATATAGATTTCCTGAAAAAAATTTTACTAATATATCTCTTCCTAAGTTCACTTTTCCCCTTTATTTGACTACAAGTTAAATTTTTTATGGAGAACAAAGTAAGATAAAATAATAGTCTTCTAAGTTCTTAGCTTTTATGTATTTTTAGAAAATATTTTCTCAAAGGACAACTATCACACTCTATTTGTTAAATTACAGGAGTTCCCAGATTTCTTATAAAGATCATAATTCAACTATAACTTCCAAAATAAGAGAAACAATATTTTAGGACCTTTTGTCTCTCACATTAGTGCCAGCAGGGTTTACCTCTGTGGTTAATTCTTCTTTGTCTTGAACTCTGAATGGGAGTGATCTTATGTGCAGTTGATATATTGTTAGCACAGCAGGAGAATCCCATGCGGAAATAATCATATGTTTCAAGTATCCAAAAGAAAAGGAATATTTTCAAAAGAGAGAAATTTTGACTTTAAAAACTTAAAACTAAAACCTGAATGGAAAAGACATACTTAAGAAAGTACTTTCACTTATTGATTGCCACAAATTAATACTGCATATGAATTATTTCAGTCCTGGTAGTACTGGCTTCCAGATTAGTATTAACTTTCAGCCCTATTTTGCACAAGATGAAAACCACACCAGGAGATGAAAAAGAATTTGTGCAAGATCTCACGTTGGGGTAAGAGGGACAGTAAGGTTGGATCTTGATGAGTGACCTGCTAACCTTTCTCTGTTGGACAGTCTATGTGGTTCTTCCGTGGCAATCTTTTTTGATATGCGCACTCAATAGTAGCTTTACAAACAAAGAGCTAAAGTACATATCTACAGTTCATTTTATGACAAATAAAGGTTTATAAAATCATCTTTGTTAAAATATAAATCAGAGTGCAAGTGCTTTTGTTGTTTTAGCTGCATCGAGTTGACTCTGTCTCATGGAAACTTACATATAGGATCCCAAGAACACTGAGTTCATCTTTCTGGCTACTGTGCCAATCCATATCACGAAGGGTTTCCCTTGCCTTTGGTGGTCCACTATGGTATCGAACTTTAATATCATTCAGTGTTATTGATCCTCCTTGATAATGTGTTCACAGTAAGTAAATTAGACTATGTTCTGTTGTATGCCACAGAATTTTCATTGGCTAGTTTTCAGAGGTTGATAAACAGGTCTTTTTTCTAGTCTTAGTCTGGAAACTCCACTCACACTAGGGATTTTGGTTATTTGAAACACTGAAATACTTGTGGCATAGCTTCCTATATTATAGCTATATTATAGACACTACAAAATGAAAAACTGACTGACAAATAGGTGGTAATTATTAGATTTAGAGATTTACTAATGTAAAACTCAGAATCCTGCCACTTAAACTAAATACATAATTGGTGCTTGTTAAGTATGTTCAGGAAGATAATATTTTAAATAATAATATTTATATATTTTTAAATGCTGTAGTTGATGAGTCTTCCTGTAGTCATAATGCCATATTGTTCTGCACCGAGTCCAGTTTGTTGGGTTATTTGCCCTGCATAAAAACTGAAAAAGTATAGTGGAAAGCCTGCAGCCTTTCTTGATTTTTAACACACACACCTTTCCTGCTTTTAAACCATGCTGTTTCCTTTGTTCTGTTTGAACGACTGACTGCCTTTTAGTATATGCACAGGTTCCATAAGAGCATCTTTCAGTGTTCTAGAATCTCCATTCTTCAATGTTAATGGTAGTTTATTATGATATACACAGTCAAATATCTTTGCATAGTCAATAAAACACTTATATTTGACTAGTATTCTCTAACCTCCAGCAATATCTATATAACATTAGAAATGATAGCTCTTGTTATATAAGCTCTTCTGTATTCCATTTATATTTCTCTGAGCTCCCTCGTGATTTACTGCTATAATAATTTTAAAATTATTTTCAGCAAAATTTTACTTATGTGTGATACTAATGATTCTGTCCCATCATTCTACAAGTGACAAACACACTCGCTGACAGGGCAGAGGACTTAAAGCACTTGTAGGTGATGATCTCCGCCTTCAGTGTGGCTTGTGCCGCAAAGGAAAGAAGGCAAAAAAAACCACACAACTGTGCCAATAGACAACATGATGACGAGTGAAGGTAAGTTTGAAGTTGTCAAGATTCCATTTTACCAGACATCACGATAAATACCCATAAATGCAGCATTAAAGTAATAAAATTATGCTTACACTGAGGAAATCTGCTGCAAATTACCTCTTTAAAGTGTTAAAAGGAAGGTTTCACTTTGAGAACTAAAGCGTGCCTGTCCTAAGACATGGTATTTTCAACCGTCTCATATGCATGTTAGAGCTGGCCAATGAATAAAGGAAACAAAAGATCTTGAATTATGATACTGGAAAAGAATCTTAGCTACACGATGGACTTCCAGAAGAATAAACAAGTCTGTACTGGATAAGTCCCTCCAGAAGCGTCCTCAGAAGGGCGATCACTGGCACTTGAGCTGCGGTACATTGGATGCGGCATCCGGGGTACTAGGAGGGAGCAGGCCCTGAGAAAGGACATCAGGCTTGGTAAAGTAGGTATTCCACTGAAAAGGCAGCCCCTTCGCAGGATGGATTGGCACAGATGCTGCAACAAAGGGCTCAACTGTAGGAGTGACTGTGAAGATGGAGCACGAGTGTGTAGTGTTTCATTCTGTTTGACATAGGCTTGCTATGAGCTAGAAATGGATATAACATCATCAAAGTGATCAAATATAGCTAAATATGAAAATGATATTTAATACCTTTATAATAATGATACCAGATAGTAATGACAGATGCTCTGAATAATATAAGGCCCTGGTGTTAACAAACCCAGAGACAAGTGAACAAGAAGTGATCCAAATTGGTGGTGAGGAAGGTGTGGGAGGCCTGGTAGGGCATGATCAAAGGTAATGTAAGGAAGAGGTATTGCTGAAACCCTGGTGGGGACTCAGCATGATAGCGGGGCAGGAAGAAAGTCAAGGGGAATAGAGGAAAGAGCTGGGAGGCAAAGGGCATTTATAGAGGTCTAGATAAAGACATGTACATATGCAAATATATTTATTATGAGGATGGGGAAATAGATCTATGAGCATATATTTATAGGTTTAGTATTAAGGTAACAGAAGGACATTGGACCTCCACTCAAGTACTCCCTCAATGCAAGAATACTTTCTTCTATTAAATTGGCATTCTATGAGGCTCATCTTCATGACACAACCGCTGAAGACAAAGCGGGTGCATAAGCAAATGTGGTGAAGAAAGCTGATGGTGCCTGGCTATCAAAATATATAGAGTTTGAGGTCTTAAAAGCTTGAAGGTAAACAAGCAGCCATATAGCTCAGAAACAACAAAGCCCACATGGAAAAAGCACACCAGCCTGTGCGATCACGAGGTGCTGAAGGGATCATTTATCAGGCATCAAAGAACAAAAAATCATATCATTGGGTGTTCACCTCCAGTATACAATTGCTGAAGACAAATGGGTGCATAAACAAATGTGGCGAATAAAGCTAATGGTGCCTGGATATAAAAAGATATAGCGTCTGGGGTCTTAAAGGCTTGAAGGGTAAACAAGCGGCCATCTAGCTCAGAAGCAACAAAGCCCACACGGAAGAAACACACCAGCCTGTGTGATTACGAGGTGTCCAAGGGATCAGGTTTCAGACATCATCAGAACAAAAAATCTTACAATAATGAATGAGGGGAGGGAGTATGAAGGGGAGACCCAAAACCCATTTGTAGGCCACTGGAGATCTGCTTGCAGAAGGGTCACAGGGATGAGAAAAGCCAATCCAGGTGCAATGTAGCAACGACGAAAAATACAGCTTTCCTCTAGTTCCTAAATGCTTCCTTCCCACCTCACCCCCCCCCCCACTATCATGATCTGAACTCTACCTTGCAAGTCTGGCTAGACCAGAGGATGTACACTGGTACAGACAGGAACTGGAAACACAGGGAATCCAATAGATGATCCAGTGGTGTCAGTGGCTATACTGGGAGCATAGAGGGAAGGTGGGTTGGAAAGGGGGAACTGATTACAAGGATCTATATGTGACCTCCTCCCTTGGGGATGGACAATAGAAGTGTGAATGAAGGGAGATGTCGGACAGGGCAAGATATGACAAAATAATAATTTATAAATTATCAAGGGTTCACGAGGGAGGGGGTAGTGGGAGAGAGAAAATGCGAGGAGTTGATACCAGGGGCATAAGTGGAGAGCAAATGTTTTGAGAATGATGAGCGCAATGAATGTACAAACGTGCTTTGCACAATTGATGCATATATGGATTGTGATAAGAGTTGTAAGAGCCCTAATAAAACCAATTAAATAAATAAATAACAATTCTAAAAAAATAATAATATAAGGTCCTGGGAAGGCATTTACTCTTTAACCAACACATAGTATTAGCCCACATAAATTTAACTATATCATCAAATAATGTCTTCCCAAGTTTTCTTAAATGAAAGATAAAAATTATGAAAGCCACATTTCCAATACACCCACTACTAATATATAATTGTGTTTCCAACATATACAATTACAACAGTCATTTGTATGCATCTGGAGGTTAGTGAATTTCCAAGGTGATACAGGACTATTTTTGTAAGCAAGATTTCCTCTTTCAAAATACCTTGTCTTCTAGCTTCTGTACAAACGGGCAAGGGTGTCCACAAAGTTCATGATCATGTTTGCGAAAGGAAGTTTACGGGAGGCTTACAAAGAAAGGATGTCGATATGTTATAGATTAATTTTGGTGAAAATATCAACTTTCAGTGTTTTACTATCTTGTGATTCACTTATCCTCTTATGTGATTTGACTTCCTCAAAAATACTTTTTGTAATCTTTGCAGAGATCTTTATGGAATAATAATAACATTGATAATAGTCACATTTTATATCATACTTAACCGTCAGGCTCATTTTTAATGCTTCCTTTTTATAAAATCAGGTAATTTCACAGCAACTTCACATGGTGGATGCTATTACTATTGACAATGGACAGATGATGACACTGGGAAATGGAAAGTAAGTGGCATCACCAAAGTCCCACAGCGTGTGAGTGGCAGAAATGGTATTTAAACATACAGTCTCTCGTGCCCTTGCTCTCAACCACTGAGCTGTCTAGATGGGAGGCTCATGAAAATGGGTTATAATAATAAAAATATCCCCACAGTATTATGCTCAAGAAGTAAAATGGATTCATGAAAAACCTCATTTAAAGGTATTTTTTTGGCTTATGTTTTACCTATTTTAGCAACTTCAACTCACTCCAGATTCCCTCGTGTGCGCTCACACAATTTCTTAGGTATCGCATCCTGCCTTTATAAATGTCTGCTGCTGGGGCTCCTCTGCCCACGGAACCATGGGCCAGCTTGATGCTGCTGTTGCTTCGAAAGCAGGCACTCATGGGCACTGGAGATGACACCAAGACCAAGAACTTCAGTCCAAAGTTTCAGCCCCACCCTTCCTGGCGTTCTCTACTCGTGAAGCGCAAGAGCAAACTAGGAGACGCCAGGTGCGCCCATAAATATAGAGATGTTTTTACATCTTACAAAATATGCTCAATGAGTCCTCATTTACAAGTTTTCCTAATGCAGAAATCACATTCAAATAAAATTGTCAATTTCCATGTAAATGCTAACTGAAGTACAAAAAATAATTTTTATTCTGGCTGTTTTTTCTAATGAACAACATTTTAGATAATTAAATATGTACATTTGAACTTGCTACCACATTCTCTCTTTCCTTATGCCTTCAGAAACTCATCACTACTTCGATTATAACTTTTTTAAATAAGTGTTTGGCACAGGTTATGCCAATTTTTCTTTTCTAAATATATAAAAACAGACATAAAAATCAGAAACTCTGAGGAACTATATAAGACGTTCACTCTCTTTTAAGCCTTGAACTCAACATTCACTGCCATCAAGTCTATTGCAACTCGTTGAGAACCTATATGCAAAGGTTAAAAATCCCCCTGTGGGTTTATAAGAGCAGAAATCCTCTTTATCCCAAGGAACAGCACTTGGATTTGAACTACTAGACTTGCACTTAAGAAGTCCAACTCATAACCCACCGAGTCACCAGGGTTTCTATTTTAAACATTCAGAGCAGCTATTGTTGGGTGCCATCCAGTCTGTGCCAACCCATGGCCTCCCTGCACACAACAGATCACCATCCAGACCCATGTCATCGTCACAATTGTATCTAGTGCTCATGCATGTCATCAGGACCTTCCTCTTGCTGTCCCTCTGTCCTCACAAGCAAGATGCCCTTCTGCAGAGACTGGTCTCTCCTGAGAACATGTCCAAAGTAGATGAGATGGAGTCTCTCCATCCTTGTTTCTAAGGAGAATTCTGGATGACCTGCTTCCAAGGCAGATCTCCTTTTGTTTTTGACAGTCCATGGACCACCACTCAGTAGTTCTTTCGTCATCCTAATTCAAATATATCGCGTTTTTCTTGGTCTTCTTTATTCAATGTTCAACTTTCTCATGCACATAAGGCAATTGAAAAGACCAAGGATTGTGCCAGGTGCACCTTAGTCCTAAGAGTCACACCCTTCCTTTTTTAAAAAAATGAAGTTATGGGGGCTATCTAACTCTTCTCACAATCCATCCATCCATCCACGGGTCAAGCACACTTGTACATTTGTTATCTTCATTTTCAAAAAATGTCCTTTCTACTTAAGCCCTTGGTATCAGATCTTCATTTTTTCCCTCCCTCCCCCACCATCCCTCCCTCCCTCATGAACCCTTGATAATTTGTAAATTATTATTTCATGTCTTACACTCCCTTCACCCACTTTTCTGTTGTCTATCCCCCAGGGAGGGGGCTATAATTAGATCATTGTGATCGGTTCCCCCTTTTTCCCCCTACCTTCGCATTCCCTTCCTGGCATTACAACTCTCTCTATGGGTCCTAAGGGGTTTGTAGGTCTGATCTGTACCAGTGTACATGCTCTGGCCTAGTTGGATTTGTAAGGTAGCATTGGGGTCATGATAGTGGGCAGGGGGAGAAAGCATTAAGAACTACAGGAAAGTTGCATGCTTCATCGGTGCTATACTGCACCCTGACCGGCTCATCTCTTCCTTGTGACCCTTCTGTGAGGGGATGTCCAATTGTCTACAGAGGGGCTTTGGGCCTCTCTCCGCACTCTCTTTCATTCACAATGATATAATTTTTTTCTGTGGGGTCTTTGATGCCTGATACCTGATCCCATGGATGCCTCTTGATCACACAGGCCAACACCGTTGCTTCTCAACATGTTAAGGAGTCTTCTGCAGCAGATTTATCCAATGCGATGTGTTATTCTATGTCTTGATTGTCTCATTGCTGTGGATCCAAGCCAGATGAACTCCTGGACAGCGTCAATCTTTTTTCCATTTACCATGAAGTCACCGATTGGTCCACTGTGAGGATTTGATACAGGGAGAGGTTGTCCAGACTGAAGGCTTCAATCTTTGGTCTTCATCAGCAGATGCCTTCAGCACCCCTCACTTGCAGCAAAGAAGACTGTGTCATCGGCATGCTGCCGGTTGTTAAGAAGCCTTTCTTCAATCCTGACCCTGCACGCTTCTAACTACGTTTCAGGTTCTAAGAGTGTTCCCTCAGCGTACACATTGGCTAAGGAGGACGAGAGGGTGCACCCTGCTGCAGCCTCTGCTTTTAAACTACGCAGCATTCGCTTGCTCCGTCCCCACCCTTGCTGCTTGATATGTGTAGAGATTCCACATAAGCATAATGAAAAGTTTGGAATTCCTGTCATTCCAAAGCTCACCAGAGTTTGTTATGATCCACACAGTCAAATGCCTTTGCAAATTCAGTGAAACCCAAGTAAACATCTTCTGGCAATCTCTGCTTACAGTGAAGATACATCTGACACCAACAATGATGTCCCTTGTTATTCCAGCCTGAACCTGGGACAGCTGCCAGTCAAGTACTTCTGTAATTACTGTTAGATTTTCAGGAAAACGATAGCAGATCTGGTAGTGTTCTGATGTTCAGAAGGCTAAGGCTGGCAGTGAGAGCCCCAAAATACATGTGTGGAAACCACACAGAAAATAAGCCTCCGGTGATCTCCCTCCATAATCGAGGGAAGGGAGGAAAGTGGTTACTAAACAAATCCATTGGAGAAAGGAGTACCAAAGGTCAAAGGGATCACTGGACTTGAACAGTTACAAATTCCCACTTAATTCCCTCTGATGCACGCTCTACCTAATCTGGTTTTCAACATTTTCTGTATTTTGTTGTGTTTGCTTTTTTCTCCTCGTTGATTTGTATTAGGATTTATCTCACTGGGGTCACCCTCTGGAAGTTGTATTATATGTTTTGTTTTTCAGTATATGAAACAAGATTGATAAACCTCTCGAGACAGCAATGAGAACGATGGCTTTGGTGTGGGGTAGAGGGAGGAGGACAGCGTTGGGGTGGGGTAGAGGGAGGAGGACAGCGTTGGGGTGGGATAGAGGGAGGAGGACAGCGTTGGAGTGGGGTTGAGGGAGGAGGACAGCGTTGGGGTGGGGTAGAGGGAGGAGGACAGCGTTGGGGTGGGGTTGAGGGAGGAGGACAGCGTTGGGGTGGGGTAGAGGGAGGAGGACAGCGTTGGGGTGGGGTTGAGGGAGGAGGACAGCGTTGGGGTGGGTTTGAGGGAGGAGGACAGCGTTGGGGTGGGGTTGAGGGAGGAGGACAGCGTTGGGGTGGGGTAGAGGGAGGAGGACAGCGTTGGGGTGGGGGTGGGGGTACACTGGGGGGTAAAAGGGAGCTGACGTCAAGGAGTCCAGGAAGGAAAAGAATGTTTGAAGCGGAGTGATAGCAACTGGCAACACTGCTTGATGTGCTGGACATATAGCATGACACGATATAGGTATAACCCCCAATTAAGAAGACATTTTAAAAAGAAACAAACAAACAAAACACATGGTTTGCATGTGATATCAATGATATTGTTCCAGAATATGAGCATTCTGTTAGGTCAACTTTCTTTAGAACAGATACAAACATGAATCTTTTCCAGAAAGTCGGTCACGTGGTTGTCTTCCAAGTTTCTTGGCATAGCCAGACCAGCGAGACCTTCTAGTGCTTCCGTGGTGTGTCGACAGACTTCAGTTGTTATTCTATCCATGCTGCCAGCGTTGTTTCTGCCTAATGCTTTCAGTGCCCCTTAGACTCCTTCTTTCAGAACCATTGGCTCTTGCCACTCAGCTACGTCTTAAGACGGTTGGAGTCAGGTTCTGCACGGCGACGTGGCGTTCTCTCCATCTTCTCTTGACGCTTCTTCAATCATGCAATATCTGTCCCATAGGATCTTTCAATCTTCACTTAAAGCTTGTTTTTCTTTTCTCCGTTTGGTCCTTTCAACTTAAGATATGGTGTCTGTCTTTTTGTTTTTCTAATCCTTGGCTTTTGAATGTTTCATTATTGTATTTGGCTTTGTCTTCTGGAGCTGCTCTTTAAAATTTCTGTTCAGCTCTGACTTATCATTTCTTCCATTTATCTTAGCTACTCTGTGATAAAGAGCAAGTTTCAGAGTCTTTCTGACTTCCACTTTTAACTTTTCTTCTTGTCTGTCTTTTTGATGACCTTTTTCTTTTTGCGTGTATGATGTTCTTGTTGTTATTCCACAGATCATCGGGGCATTAGTGTTTAATGCATGAAATCTGTCCTTATGATGCTCTGGAAATTCTGGTGGGACACATTCAGGTAGTATTTTGGCTCTTGTGGAATGGTTTTAATTTTCTTCAACTTTAACCGAGCTCGCAAATGGGCAATCGATGACCTGTTTCACAGCCAGTCCTTGGCCAGGTTTTCACTGCTGAGAGTGATCTTTTCTATCATCTCTCCTTCCATCCGGAGAAGTCCATGTATACAGCAGCCGTTTACATTGTTGAAGAAAACCCGGTGTAATGACGAAGTCATTGGCCTTGTAAACTTTTATGATGTGATCTCCAGCCTTGTTTCTATCACCAAGTTCATACTTTCCAACTCCTTGTCCCTTCCTCTCTGTTTCCAACTGTTGAATTCCAATTGTCAATAATTATCAAAACATCTTGAGGGCATCGCTGATCAGTTTCCAGTCGATGACCTTGGGGGTTATTGTTGGGAGTCATTAAATCAGTTCTGACTCCTGGAGACCTTGTGTCCAAAAGAAAGAAACATTACCTGGCCTGCGCCATCTTCAGGATGGTGGATCGCATGGGGTTGTCCGAGAGCTCTGTGTTTGTGCACAGGTGCGGAAGTGGGGGTCTGTGCAAAAACGGGGAACAGGCTTTGGTCTGAGGCTGGGAGGGCCTGCGTATCGTGAGAATACAGAAGACCCTTGTTCTATAGGCAAGAGGGAGCCATCGTAATTTTTAAGCTGGAAAAAATTAGATTGGCTAAATCCATGTGGGCAAAGATGAAAAATCTCTCAACACTTCTTTTGAGTTAAAACTGGCAAGAAAATGTATCTTTCAGATAAATCGGTGTATATGGGTAAAACATGTTGTAAAGGTTATTTTTTATTTCTTTTATTGCTTGCTATCAGTTCATAAATATTGCTCGTACTTGTGTAAAAAGGAGGAGAATAACTAAGTTAAACATGTTTCCTTACTTTAGGTTAAGTAGCGATTTTTTTTCTTTTCTGTTGGCAAGAATGAATGGGGGCTTCATATTTCATAAGTTTTAATTTAATTTCCATTTCTATTAGTACATCTCCTTTGGGGATAAGAAATAGCTTCACATGCCTCCTCAATGAGAATGGTTTCAGTTTTCTAGATTAGAACGCAAAACTGCTATCATGGACTTATTGATAAACAAATGAATAGGTAATATTACGTGATGCAAACAAATCCCTGAGTTCCATGGTGGTGGAGTGGGTGCTGTTGAGTCTGTTCCCACTCAGAGTGACCCTCGGTGCAACAGAAGAAAACGCTTCCTGGTCTTGACCAATCCCCCCAATTCCTCTGCTTCAATTCAAAGCTGCAACCGCCGGGTCAGTCTATCTTGTTGAGGGTCTGCCTTTTTCCTTCCTTCCTTTCTTTTTTCCCAAGCATGATGGTTAATTCCAAAAATTTTACATAATTAATCCAAAATATTTTTTCTCTTAAAGAGTCCCAAATAATTCCCTTAAATTCATCTATTGAGCAAATATTTACTAAATTCCTATATTGTGATATAAAGTCCCATCCAACAGCATTTCTGAATATTTCCAATATGTAGTAATTTTTCTATTTCATATGAAGTAGAAAGATCCTGTAAGTGTTTCTCTTATCAATTACTTCTAAGAAATATAAAGAGGAGCTCTATTCCTTTTCCAAAAAACAGGCTGCAAAACACAACATGAAATAAGAAATACCTGAGTGCTTTTAAAATAAAGGCATGTGTTTTATTTAGAAATGCTGCTGGCTTACTTATTAGGTTTCCATTACAGAAAAATAGGACCTTTCTCTGGAGAATCCTGAGTGGGTTAAGAGTTAAGAGTGTGTTCCTGAACGCTTGCAAGTTCTGACCTGCAGAAGGAAGGGGTCAAAATGCCCCTCCGTGTTGACCGACCCCATGGTCTGAATTGCAAGACTGGAGAATGTTTTTCTTTGCCAGCTCTGATTTACCAAGAAGCAAGGAGAGCTTAGGGCCCCAAACCATTGGAAATAGTGTAATCAGTCATAATATATTACTTACTATTCTCTAGGTTATAAGGGAAAGCACAACAATCTTTGTGTAGATTTTCTCACAATATCTCACAATTTTCTTATACTCTTAGTGTTCTTTAGAAGTGCTTTTATTGTTGCTGCAACAGTGAATTTAAGCAACATCTAAGTTGCAAAAAGTTTAAAAAATTACATAACTGAAACCAACATTTAAGCCACACTATTTTAAAATAATTTTGTTAGTATAATTGAGTTTATTTCGAGTACTACATAAAGAAGGAAAACATACTTTCCCGATAGAAACAGACATTAAAAATAAGTATTTAAAGTACAATATGATAGATTAATTTAAGGAAAGAATTTCAATGACTCCAAAAAAAGTTCTAAATAGCTTTGTCCTACTGATCTTTGGTCCTGCCCTAGCTTCAAACAAGAGTTGAGTCCTTCAGGAGCTAAGCATCTGGCCTTCCTTAATCACAGGGCCCAGTACTGCTGTGCTCCCAACTGCCCACACCAGAGTTCTCTAGAGACCCGCACCACCCAGTGCCCAAAGCACCAAGTAGGGACAGGCCCTCAGTAATTGCTTATGGACCCAGGGAATGGAAAGAGATGCTTGATTATGAACTGGATAAAAGAGAGGGGCAAACTGCATAATTAATTGGCAAAGCCCAGGACACTTGAGGAATTTATAGGTTACGAAAATGAGAGAAGCTATGATCTAAAGTGCTACAGAGTCTTTTGCATCCTTAATTGACTTTATATCTCTGAAACTACTTATCCTGTGTATTTGAAGACAAAAAGACTGAGGGTTCTCTGTAGTCATGTCAAGTTGGCAGTGCTTACATTTCAGAAATAGTTTTAACTTCACATCAAGAAATTAGGGATTCTTCTACGTTCATGGTGGTTTTCATGAATATGAAACTCACAGAACATTTCCAGTGAAAAGTAAAACTGTTTCAAAAATTGTACTCCTCTGATTAAAAGGAAGATTTTAATTTAGTAGATTTGGGCTTCGAACTGAGATTCTGAAATTCTAGCATGCTTGTAGGGGATATTGATTTGCCTTAGAGACTCAAACACATTGCCATTGAGTGCACTGTGGCTCATTGCCTCAGTTAGAACTGCCCCTGTGAGTTTCTTACACTGATTCATTGTAGGAGTAGAAAGCCTCGTCTTTCTTCCATAAAACAAGTGGTGATTTCAAACTGCTAAATGTAACGCTAGTAGACCCACGTGTAACCCACTAAATCAGCAGGATCCCCTGCTCTCTCTCTCTCTCTCTCACACACACACATTACACACATGGCACAGTAAAACAAAATACATTTACATTCACTAAGTATTAATTCTCAAAAGCCTTACAAGGGCAATTCTTAGCACTATCATTAATCATTTAGTTGAATACAAGTTTTCTTGAATATAAATCAATAGTATTCATGTACATCTATTCAGGTATATAAACAGGTAGTGCTATGCCTTTAAAGTAAACTCTTGCTTTTCACTTTAAAATATATGTATGCTCTAGTTGTTTTATATTCTGAAAGCAGCTCTCAGGAATTTATTAAATATGTCACTGTTTTAAGTCAATATATTCTGGAGACTATAAACCATACTTTCTTGCACAATTTTATTCTAGTCGAATAGCTATATTTTTGCTTCTTTACACTCCAGATAATTTATATTCCACTGTAAAGATTTTCAAAAAAAACCTGGTAAAATCTTTTTCCACTTTTCCACACTGAAGCTGGATATAATCATCTTGTAATATTATTTTTTTTCTCAGAAATATTTTTTGTGCTTCAGAAAAACAATTTAGTTCTTAAAGAGAGTGTAGAAGATGACTCATCATGAAACAGTATTAAAATTTTAGTGACTGGGCACTGTAAAGTGCTTTTAATTGTGTATTAATCACAATTTACAATTCAGGAAATACCAAATAGATTTCTTAGCATAACTTACCAGTCATGAAATACCAAATAGATTGGAGTTATTTAACCACTTACAGAAATACTAGTCATATCTTAACATTCCACACATCATTGCAACACGTGGATTCCTTAGTACATCACAAGGAATGTTATCTGCCCCAATGACAACATGTTTAGGTAAGCATCAATGTAATTATGTCCACCTTTGATCCGCATAACACATAAAACTGAGTCCACACACTGTCAAAGAAATCTGTAGAGTTTAATGCTATCTCTTAGCTCTTGGGACTTATTAGCTGCCTACTTTACATACTGCATCTCCAAGTAAATAATTCGTTTATCATATTTTTAAACTTATTTTAAGCTAGGAGTTCTCATGAACAGTGAGTCATATATCTACAAAATAGAAAATTACTTAATGTTATATAATTAAATTAAATTGGAATATATACTCATTTCCCTATTTATAATTTAGAAAATTGATATTTATGAAAATGAAATAATTTTAAGTGAATTAAATAAGAATACTTTTTTGTAAACTTAAAAATGAGAAAAGTGTTAGTCAGCATATAATATAAAAATAAAAATTGCCTAAAAAACTGTCTTCTTTAAAACTGTTTGTGTTTCCTTAAACTTCCTTATTTGTTTATATCATACAACATGATGTTAGGTGTTTTGTGTTGGTTTCAGGTAACTGTAAACTGAATGGTAGCTCACTTAAGTATGTTAGCAACCCAGGAGTAAGTCTAATTTCCTAGCAGTAAGGACATAACTTGCAAGGCACCATCCCAATTGTCTCATAAAATGTTTTCTGAGTCACACAGCCTGTTGTCTGAACAACTTGTTGTGTGATGACTCCTATTCTCAAATCTTTAAAGTGGCAGCAGCCAGCTCAGAAGAGAGTTGCAAACATCCTTTAGGCCGTCCTGGTCTACTTTTGTTGCATGCCAGGGTACCACAACATTCACCATTGCTTTCCAATTCCAGGCATGCCTCATGTCAATGCACTGCAATGTACTTCCCAGGTTCTGCTCTTGATTGTACAGACTGGAGGTTTGTGGCAACCGTGTGGAGGAAGTCTGTCGTGGCCATTGTCCAGCTGTACGTACTCACATTCTGTCTCTCTGTCAGATGTTTGTAATTCTCACAATGTTTCAAAACTTTGCTGCAATGCTGTTACACACTCAACAGACAACTGTACTGTAAACATAGCTTTTACATATACATTGGTAAGCTGTGCATCCCTACAACACTGTCAAGGCATGCATGTATGTATATATGTGTGTATACTTGTATACATATATATGTATACATAGTTCACATTTTAAAACTAAGTACTTTTAAAGGTATATATAATATATATTTATATATGTCAGGTAATATATATTAAGCACACATGTATTCCTTATATTAATTACATCACAATACCTTGATATACACATATGCATCTCTTAATTGCCAGGATACACTTTGTGAAGAGGATAGTAGGTGATTTGGGCGTTGTGTGACTACCACATAAAAGCATATGAGAGCCCACTTCCAATTATCCGGGCTGCTGCTGTTCCTTCCGGATGGAGCAAGTGGAGGTTGGAGGCAGCAGTGGTGGGGAGGAGATGGTAAAATCAGGAACAGGGTGAGGGGACGTGAGTGAGGATGGGGTAAAGCTTGCCAAGCGCAACCCAGCCCCCTGTCGTACCTGCCTGACTAGCAGGAGCAGCATGGTCCCCATAGTCCCTTCTGTTGCCTACTACCAGGCAAAGTCCAGGAACACACACCCAGAGCCTTGTTCTCTGCCTCCCATACCTTTTCACAAGAGGGGTGCAATTCTACCATATTACCAGACTCTTAAAATACTTATGGGAAAATAATAAACAAACAGAAGGCTTTCACTTAAAAATACCACATATTTGAGGCTGGACAAAAGACAATACATGGAAAGCTAGAAAGAATAATATTAACCTCAGGAAAGGAAACCAAATACATCAAAATAAAACACATCGTTCAGATATTGGTTTCGGTTTGCTGTCGGTTGTCCCCAGATCTGCGTTTTTAGTGTGTGGTTTTTTTTAATCTTTCTACTATGCTCTTATCTAAGTAGCCCTGGTAACCTAGTGACTTATGCAGATCAGCATTTGAAGCTACAAGCTGCTAAACTGGAGAAAGATGAGACCTGATGCTCCAAGTAAATATTTACAGCCTCGGAAACTCGCTTGTGCAATTCTACTCTGTCCTATAGGTTTGAGACACACGGGAATTGAACCAATGACAGTGAATAACTGATAATTCAGCTTCAAAACACACACATACAAACACATGCACACACCAACCAAATCTCTGCCATCCAGCGGCTGTTAAACCATAATTGCCCTTCTGAGTGTCGGAGGTTGTAAATCAGCTGCGCTTCTGGGTTCAAACTGGAAGTCCAGATTCAGAGTGTGAATTTGGAATTGTTTAGTCCGGCACTCAGTAATTTCCCAAAACACTCGTGGATGCGTCTGTCTCCATCATTTATCACCCTCTCTGTGTGTGAGTGTTTGTTTCTGTGTTCATCATGCTCTCTTAGGAACTCATAAGGGGTTAGATCTTTTCCAAAATCATTTTATAGGAATTAGTAAAGATATCGTCGTACCATAGTAGTATTGTACAATTGCTACGACAGTCCGTTTCAAACATTCGCATCCTTCCTGACCTCCTTGACATTTGATCGCTTTTAACCACATCACCACACCACCACTGTACCCGTCACCCTCCTCAAACCCTTGTTCGACTTGCTGTCCCTGTAGGTCCATCAATCCTGGGTTGCATATACCGAAAAACAGAAAAACATCTAACTCAAAGTCAAGAGGGTGACCCCCAATGACATGACACATCTGAGACATAGTCCAAAATGAACAAAAAATACACAAAAAAATTGAAAACTAGATTAGGCTTAATGTGTCTCAGAGTGGGAATTCATTGACAAGGTTTTAACCATCCAAGTTAGGCTGCTCCTTTTGTTCTTGCCGAGGTTAGTAAACACCATCCTCCCATCGCTCTATTACAGATAGAGGGAAGTAAGCAATGGCTGATTTTGTAGGCAGTTACCACAAATGTATCTTGGGCTCCAACTGTCTTCCATCCACAGCCTTCTGCAAACTGGATTCTTGCAATTTAGGCTCTGATACTATCCCCTCCTTCAACTTCAGATTATACGATTTATAATCCTCCAGTGACTGATGTTGGTGTGCTTCTTCCACGTGGGCTTAGTTGACAACTCACTGAGATGGCTGCTTGTTTGGGAACAAGCCTTTAAGACCCTAACACTTTTTTAAAATCATTTTATTGGTGGCTCATAAAACTCTTATCTCAATCCATACATCCAGCCATTGTATGTCAAGCACATTTGTACATTTGTTGCCCTCATCATTCTCAAAATATTTGCTTTCTACTTAAGACCATGGTATCAACTCCTCACTTTTCCATTCCTCTCCACTGCCCCATCTCTCATGAACCCTTGATAATTTATAAATTATTATTATTTTGTCATATCTTACAATGTCTGATTTCTCCCTTCACTCACTTCCATTTTGTCCATCCCCAGGGAAGAGGTTATATGTAGATCCTTGTAATCAGTTCCCCCTATCTACCCTACCTTCCCTCCACCCTCCCAATATCATCATTCTCAGCACTGGTCCTGAAGGGCTCATCTGTCCTGGTGTTCCCAGTTCCTATCTGAACCAGTGTATATCCTCTGGTCTAGCCAGATTTGTAAGGTAGAATTGGGATCATGTTTTGGGGGAGGGGGAGTGGCGGGGGAAGCATTGAAGAACTAGAGGAAGGTTGTATGTTTCATCATTGCTACATTGTACCCTGACTGGCTCGTCTCCTCCCCACAACCCTTCTCTAAGGGGATGCCCAGTTGCCTACAGATGGGCTTTGGGTCTTGAATCTGCACTCCTCCTCATTTACAATAATATGATTTTTTGTTCTTTGATGCCTGATACCTGATCCCTTCAAGACCTCGTGATCACACAGGCTGGTGTGCTTCTTCCAAGTGGGCTTGTTGCTTCTGAGCTAGATGGCCATTTGTTTACCTTCAAGCCTTTAAGACCCCAGATGCCATGGCTTTTGAGAACTTGGAACCATCAACTTTCGTCACCACATTTACTTATGCACCTGCTTTGTCTTTAGGGATTGTGTTGGGAAGGTGTGTATCATGGAATGCAAATTTAATAGAACAAATTGTTCTTGCATTGAGGAAGTACTTCAGTGGAGACCCAATGTCCACCTGCTGCCTTAATATTAAACCTATAAATATATGTATGTAGCTCTATTTCCCCATCATTATATATAAATATATTTACATATGCTCATGCCTGTATTTAGACCTCTATAAAAGCCCTTTGCCTCCTAGTTCTTTCCTATATTTCCTTATACTTTCCTCTTGTCCCACTATCATGCTTAGCCTTCGTTTGGTTTCATTAATTTCTCTCGCTTACATTGCCCTTGATCAATTCCTACCTTGATCATACCCTCCTTGCCACTGATTTTGGATCACTTGTTGTTCCCTTGTCCCTGGGTTGGTCAACAACACCTCCGAATTTCCCCATTTCCCCCTCTCAAATGTCCCTCCGGAACCATCGGTCCCGTTGTTTTCTCCTCCAGACTGTTCATCCGGTCTATCTTATCTAGCTAGACCTGCAGAGATAATAATATGCACAAAAGTCAAATATTGACAATAGTATGAGGACAGGACTTTTGAAGACAAAACTACTTTACTCCCTCTAGTGACTGAGTGCAAGACTGCTGGTTTTTATGGCAACCATGGTTTTAATAACTGTGTTTCCGATCTACCATAGATAGAGATTGGGAAAGGGCATGACACATTGGAAGCCAGTGGCACAAATAAGAATGAGTACATTATTACGGAAGTTTCATAAGTGGAGTAAAGCTACACCATGGGAAAGTACCGATTCCTTCAGCTACATGGATGGATCACACTTACAAATTACAAATTTCTATCTTATGAACATCTTGAGTCTCCAAAACTAATCAAATCTTTGGTTGACTTAAGTGGGAGATTTGGTGGTCAGTGGATAGATTATAGGCAAAAAAGCATAGATAACCTTTTTGATGACAGGTTAATATCCTCTACCATAATTGAGATGACAGTTATACAAGTATATGCATTTTAATGTCATTATTTTGATCCATTAATAAACGAGTATTATTATATGTAAAGTATACCTCTTTAAAGACTTACAGTATTGAAAACCCACCAGATAAATTCTTCTCTGCCCCAGAGACATCATGAGTCAGATCGACTTCATGACAGTGAGTTTGGTTTAATGCTGATTTATAAAAGGAATATCAGCAGTATGCATATGATGGGATCCTTTCTATAGGAAAATATAAACAGATATTTAACATTCTATAATATCTATTCCAATGGAAAAGCACACTATTGCCAACCTCCCACCATCAAGTTGATTCCAACTCATGGAGGTTGTTTACGGAGTAGACAACTTATATTGCTTTACAGAGAAGCTGTTTGATGTGAAGCCTGGTGAGTGGGGCCCTCCTCTACCACCCCAAATATTACCTGCTAATTACAGGAGAGTTTTGTTGGAGAGGCATTTTAATGTCTTATTTAAGTTTATAATAAAAATGGGTTACTGAAGTATTTCAATACAGCCATGTAATTAGCAGGTAATAGTTTACAATAGAATCTTAAAAAACGATTTTATCAATATTTCAAGCTTCAAAATTTATTTCACTTTACAAATAGGTTTTCAAATGAACCCAAACCCACTATCAATTAGTCAATTCAGACTTGAAATGACATGATAGGACAAAGCAAAACCAGCTCTATGGATTTCTAAGGCTTTAAATCAGGGGTTGTCAACCTGTGGGTTGCGACCCATTTGGGGTTGGAACGAACCTCGAAAACACATTATTGCTGATGGTCGTAGGAACAGAGAAACTGCTCCTCTATCTGTCTCCACGTGGGCCCGCCCACATGCAGATACACCCACCTACGAGTACCGGGGTGAAGACTGTTACCCATGTTACACCATGCTTCCAGACAAAAATTCCATTTATGTGTAATTATAAATATTTGACAATATATAATTACATATTGTTTTTGTGATTCATCACTGTGCTTTAATTGTATATTAGATTTTACATGACAATTCATAACTGTAGCAAAATATCAGTGATGAAGTAGCAATGAAAATAATTGTATGGTTGGGGGTCACCACAACATGAGGAACTGTATGAAAGGGTCGCAGCCTGAGGACGGTCGGGAACCAGTGCGCTGTAAATTTTTACCTGAGCAAAAAGCCTCCTCTTTGTCGTGAGGAGTTGCATGTCAGTTTCAACTACTGACTTTGTGGTTAACAACCTACCCACTACCCCATTAGGGATTAATGAAGGACAAAAATATTGAGAAACATCTTTAGCACAATTGAGAAGGAAAGCCACGTCTCTACTCTTTCACGCACCTCACACTTATTAAACCTCCTAAATCTCTCTCCATTCAGCTTCACACTCTCCAGCCCCACTGCCAGGCTTACTTGTCTTTGGAGTTAGCTTGTCTTCCATTTTCCCCGTATCTTTGGGCACACTATTCCAAATGTGAACAAAATTACTTCTTTGCCATGATGATCTTTACCAAATTTCGCATTATTAAAATCACTCAGTTTTACTTTTGGCCAACAACAGGCTCTCCCTTCCCCCAGGAAGAATTTTCATAAGCATAGTACAGGCATTTAAAAACTTAGAATATATTTCATTGGCATAGCACACATGTAAATACCTCACCGTAGAGAGTTCAGCTGTTAAAAAATCATAGACAGTGTAAACTATGTTTTGTAAAAATATTTAATCTGCTAAATATTCTAAATGCTTAATATATTTTAAAACTAATTTCAAATTCTTTGGCTTAGTATAGACATAATTTTATATTCTAGCTTCTCCTGCATTCAACTTTATTGTAAACACAAAACCCTAAACACAACAACTACAATTCAGTGATCTTAAAGTATTTATAGGTACCCAGTTTTTTCCAATATGAGGAGAAAGAGCTTTTAAAAAATTGAAAAAAGAAAAGAGCCTGAGTTTACAATGCCTTCCAAATTATCACCAGGACTAAAGCAAAAGAAAGAAGGGGGGTTCTAAGGGGCCTTTGGTGATTCATTCATAAATTGTGTAGGTCTGGCCAGGTTTTAAACTGGCAAAATGTATCCAAGTCTTCAGTTTAAATCCTAATGAAATCATAATGAATGGGAAAAGGCTTGCATTTGCCAATACACAGTTGTGTTAAACGGTTGTCTGGTGCACGGGTAATTGGATAATTAGAACAACAAATGGCCCAGAATGGGAAATCTGCTCACCTTAACGAAAAAGGGGGAGCTCTTTTATTTTGCAATCACAAGTTTTCTAGTGTATAAAAGTGCTTTAAATCTTACCAATACTTCTGTCATAAAATTCTGAATATAGGTGTGAAGGAGTTGCTAACCTTCTAAGGGAAAATGGTATTTCACACATAGGAGGCTTAGCTAGGGGAGATAGCCTGATTCCATCTGAAAAAGGCAAGTTGGTCTTTAAAAAGATATCAAAAAGGCACCAAGGGAATTCAGTCTCATTGCTGCCTAGTGTTTTGCTGAATTCAACTGGGGAACATTGCTATGTTCTTTGTTTAAGCTAATTTCGTCGTGGCCTACAGTTGTGTTCCATTAAAGACTCTCTGGAGTCATCTAATGCCCGAAGGGACAGAGAGTCAGTAGTGAGGAAAATGGGATGGTGAGCGATGTTTTGTTCCCGACTCTGTGCTCATGATGCATTTGTCAGGTGACAGTTTATGTACTGTCCTTGTGTATTTTAAAACGACATTTCAGAGATTGAAGGCACTTGGTGTTTATATATATTAAAACAAGGAAAACTGACAAGGGGCCATGATCTACCATGACATCGTGACATCAGTTCAGGGGAAAACAAAACAAAACAGATGTATTTTTTGGCCTTTCTCCCCAAAATGCACACAGATCTCCTTTCCTCTTGATGGTAAGGTCAATTTGATAGCATTTTATTCATCTTAAGATGTGGTTATAAGATGAGTGGATTCATGTAATACAACCCACTCTCTTAGGGCTTATGTTTGTGAACAAAATCACTGTATTACGAAATTTTATATACAAGCAATTTGATTATGATCATTTGAATAACTTCTCTATGCATACAATAATTTTACAACCTATCTCATTTTAGAAATATTTGCAAAAATGTTAATCTTGAAAATGAGAACCAAAAGCAGTATTTTTATTGGTCTCATTTTGTGTAATTTTCTCTGTGCTAATACCATAACGCCGATAATTATGTTTTATACTAACATGCAAAATGCATACAATTATGTTAATATTTATATTATTTTTCTCATGAAGTCCAAACTTTTATTAGGACTGCTTGTGAGATGACAATTGTTTGAATATGAATATAAATTATGAAATATATGAAAGTTTAATTAGTAGTATATATTATTTGAGAAAATAGATAAAACTCTATTTCTTTAATAATAATTATATTTTTTTCTTTAACATCATCCAAATATATAAAACATAATAGGCAATTTATTCTGTTGATAATGGGTATTTCTGAATGTTTTAATCATTATGTCATTGACAATTTATTAAAATATTGCAACCATTCATCAGAACATGAATATTCTTTCTAAAGAATTTATAAATTTTACATGTTCAGATTAAGTATTTTTCTTCAGACTTTTTTTTCATTTTTCTACTTTTTAAAAATCAGTTTATTAGGGCATGTACAACTCATCACAATCCTTACATACATTCATTGTGTCAAACCCATTTGTATATTTGTTTTCATTATCATTCTCTGAACATTTTTTTTCTACTTGAGCCCTTGGTATCAGGTGCACATTTTACCCCCTCCTTCCCCCACCATCCCTCCCTAATAAACCCTTCATAATTTATAATGATTATTTCTCATGTCTTACACTGCGTGATGTCTCCCTTCTCCGACTTTCTGTTGTCCATCCCCCAGGGAGGGGGTTATATGTAGATCATTATGATCAGTTCCCCCTTTTCCCCCCACCTTCCCCTTACCATCTTGGTATTGCTAATCTTATTATTGGTCCTGAGGGGGTTATCTGTCCTGGATTACCTATGTTTCTAGCTTTAATCTGTACCAGTGTACATGTTTTGGTCTAGCCAGATTTGTAAGGTAGAATTTGGGTCATGATAGTGATGGGGAGGAAGCATTAAGGAAGTAGAGGAAAGTTGTATGTTTCATCGGTGCTATACTGCACCCTGACTGGCTCATCTCCTTCCCACGTCCCCTCTGTATGGGGATATTCAGTTGCCTACAGATGGACTTTGGGTCTCCATGACACATTCCACCCCTTTCATTCACAATGATATGATTTTTTGTTCCTTTATACCTTATAGCTGGTCCTATCGACATTTTGTGATCACAGAGGCTGGTGTGCTTCTTCCATGTGGGCTTTGTTGCTTCTCAGCTAGATGGCCTCTTGTTTACCTTCAAGCCTTTAAGACCCTAGACACTATATATTTTGATAGCCGAGCACCATCAGCTTTCTTCACCACATTTGTTTATGTACCTGCTTTCTTCAGTGATTGTGTTGGGAAGCAATTGTGTCGGGAATGTGTGCATCATGGAATGCCAATCTAATAGAGCAAAGTGTTCTTGCATTGAGGAAGTACTTCAGTGGAGACCCAATGTCCATCTGCTGCCTTAATACTAAACCTATAATATATGCACGTAGATCTATTTCCCCACCATTAGATATAAATATATTTACATAAGCACATGCCTGTATTTAGACCTCTATAAATGCTTTTTGCCTCCTAGTTCTTTCCTCTATTTACCTTTAATTTCCTCTTGTCCCACTATTCTGTTCAGCTTTCATTTGAGTTTCCGTAATTCCTCTTCATTACATTGTCCTTGATCAAGCCCTACCAGGCCTCCTATACTCTCCTCGCCATTGATTTTGGATCACTTGTTGTTCCCTTGTCCCTGGGTTTGTTAACACCCACGTCCTTTCTGCTGCCTCCCTCCTCTCATATCCGCCCTGGAACTGTTGGTCCATTGTGTTATTTTCTCCTCCAGATTGTTTATTCTGCCTATCCTATCTAGATAGACTTGCAGAGAAGAAATTCCAAGCTTATGACTATTATCTGTTTTTGATGGTAAAGATCTGTGTAGTCAAGAAGTACAGGATTTTTAAATGCCAAGTTTTTGTCAAGGGACATTATTTCTTATATTCAAAATTCTCCCTAAACAAAGGAAATGCTTAAAGTCATGCCTATTAAACTAACAGATATACCAGAACTCCTTTTCAGGTGGTGCCGATCTTATTTGCATATGTCAAATTTAGTCCCCATGTTCCAAAAAGGTGCCAGAAATTAAGTGGGTTTTAAATAGGTCATGAAAACTGACTCAAGTTTAGAAAGGCCGCTCAGCTACCAGACAAGTGATTATTTCCTAGGCAGCACTTGAAAGCCAGAAACTGCCATGCTGTGCTGCATAAATTCTCCTCAATGACCTTTCCATGACAACTTTCTCATTTCCTATAATGGGAAGACAATTAGGTGTTAAATTACGTGTTTGTGGAGCAAAGTAGCAACCTGTGAAGCAGAGGTTTTCCTGAGGAATGTATTGGGTCAGCATATAAAAATAAGTCTTAACAAGTAATATAGTTGTACAACGTGCAGCTCCTTAATTTAACAAATGAAAAAACTGATGTCCAAATGTCTTCACTGACTTGATGCATGTAACATAGCAATTTGAACCAGAATAGCACCAGGACTCACAATTAGATTCTCAGACTCGTGATATTTTCATTAACATGTGAGTTGTATGGTTCTAAATTATTCCAGTTGGCCATTTCATGTTACAATAATCCAATCATATAACCATTTACTGATTTATATGAGATAATCACTATATTAAAAAACAATAAATCTGAGGCACAGCTTATTGTTTCCAAGAGATTAATAAAAACCACATAACCCTAATGGAGGTCCGAATCTTTGGGCAATACATACATTGTGAAGCAATTTCTATTCTCCAGGTGCTGCTTTACGTGATAGGAGGCCTGGTCGTGCAGGGTCCTAAGCTGGACTGCAGTCAGTATGGCTGGCAGTTCCAAGCCGCCAGCAGCCCCACAAAGAAGCACTGGGCTTTCTTACTCCCTCAGGCAGCGAGAGTCCCAGGAACCCACAGGGACTAGCTGTGAGTCGGCACTGACTGGATGGCAATGAGTTTGGTTTTGGTCTGGGGTTGTTTGGTTTTAGGGGCTGGGTATAGGGCAATGGACAAGGAAAATGTTAAACTGTTCTCTCTCATTTAGCAGACCTTAAACTTATGTAGGTAAAAACCATGTTATATTTACAGTGTATCTGCAGTGTTTCTAGCACATAGAAGTGAAGTAGCTAATGCAGACTCTGAAGGCATCTGAGATAGGATGGAGACAAATAAGAGAAGCTATGAGAAGTAAAAAAGAAATGAAGGAAGGCAGGAGGGAGGGAGAGGCAAAGAAGATAATGACTCTAGCAAAGACCTAGCTAGGAAGGAGAAGAAGGCATGGATGATTATTAAGTGCTTTTGATAGTAGGCATAGGAGTAAGTAGAGGATTATGGGAGAAAACTTGGTGGGGAGCAGGTATCACGTAACAGCAAACATTGCTTAAAAATAAACAAATAAGAACAACAAGAAGACAAAATTAAAAAGTCCTGTTGGTGATACTGGTGGCTGCGGCAGTTCATTTGAGCTCCCAGTGTTTTTTGGTACCCTACTGAAAAACAACAACAAACAAAAAAAATCACTTAAAGTAGTCAAAATCTTCTACACCTTGCAAAACTTCTCACATAAGATTTGTCACAATGTTTTTCTTTCCAGAAATGTCATATTTTCTATTAGATGAAATTATGAAAAAGTTCAAATTTCAACTTATATTAAATCTTCCAAGAATGATTGATCTCATCATCGACAAATAAGCATTAGATATATGCGGTAGTTACATAATTTGGCATCAATTTGAAGATTCATGGTGAAGGGGTGGAGTCTAGCTTATCAGGTGATAGCCAATGAGGACTCTTTGTGGGCGTGGCCTTCTCCTGAGGATTCTGGGAACTCCTCTATTTTCCTCTTTGTAGGCGGCCAACAATCTCTGTCTAGGCCAGTGGTTCTCTAGGCTCAATCCCTGAGAGACGCTCTACTGACAGGACACATGGGGAGAGGCTGATGGAGCCAGACCTCTGGTGCCGGAGAAGCTATGTAGAGACCTCTGTCACAGCTGAGATGCTTACAATGCTACTGGATCCACAAGACTTCCCATCTACTGGCCTGTGATCTTCCTGCATTCATTGCATCACTGCATGTGTTGCGTGAGTCTGAAGAGTACTTTATAGTTTGGTATTGGACATATGGGCTAGCATCAGATTTATGAACTTGATCTGGACTGGGTTGGCTTGTTTGTTCAATATTCAATTGTTCCTCTTTCTTTTACACATATGAGTGTCTATGGATTTGTTTCTCGAGTCTACTCAGACTAACACAATTAACTTTTTTGTTTTTTACAGATATAGTCATAGTGATTATCTCTACATGTACAAGCCGAAGACCAAACCAAACTGAACAAACAACCAAAAATAAAACCCTCACTGTCAGTGAGTCAATTCCAACTCATAGCAACACGATAAGGCATGCGAGAACTGCTGGTTTAGATTTTCCAGGGCTGTAAATAGTTACAGGAGCCAACAACTCCATCTTTCTCCTTCAGAGCAGCGGGTGCTTATAAACTGCCAACCTTCCTTCCACTGAGCAACCCGATTGCTTAACCTACTGCACCACCAGTGCTCTTTTTCTATGCATGAATGACTTATTTGATTTCTTCAAAGAGATTATTGGTACCTTAATTAAAGGGCAGTATTATATGCTTTTGTTTTTTATATTTTGAATTTTTGCTTCCATGCCATCCTAAAAACAAACTTCTATGGGAGTAGAACGTCTGATTTTCTCCCAAGGAGAGGATGGTGGTTTCATACTGCTGACCCTGTAGTTCGTAGTTCAATGAGTAACTGCCGGGCCACTAGGGCACCTCGTAACCTTATAGGCTAAATCTTATTTCTCTAAGCAATATTGTGGTGCTGTAGGACCAGATATTTGACATTTGAGTCAGAGTCCTTCACTTGGTTTGTCTTTGAAGACGAAAACAAAGTTCAGTACTAGGAAAGTCTATTGCAAAAGGCAGACTGACATTGTGGCTTCAGCAGTGGGCTTCCAACAGAAATGGTTGTGAAGAAGTGCAGGGCAAGGCAGCGCTTTGTCTGTTTCACACTGGGTCACTAAATGCTTTCTTTAATGCCCCAAATTAGGTTTATATTTCTTTTTTGTGAATAGGATTTATGCTAAATTATTAACTGAGTACCAGTAATGGCTAAAAATGTTTCTTCCCAAGGTTATATAATCTAGCACCTTGAGTAATGAAAAAAAAAATTAATCAGTTATTTATTGTTTAATCCTTAAGGAGTATAATTTGTATCACTAAAACTTGGTATTAAGTTTAATGAGAATATTAAAAGTAGTGACGTTAATCTTTGAGAAAAAAAAATTGAAACGGGTTTGACACCAACTAAAAGATGATCATATATGACAGATTTCTTCATAACCTAAAAATCAAGAAAAATTATAATGGCTAGGTATGCTACTCATCTAAAATGGACTAAATGTGTATGTTTTGAGAATTTTAAAATTATTTGAAATATCATCTAAATTACTAAATGAATCTAAGCAGAATAAATGATGTTCCTGAACACACAATGCCAATCCTACCTCTAAATAATTTTAGTCTCCATACCTAACAGGTAGTTGTTTATTTTATAGTCAGTATAACCTATTGTCAATTCATGACAGTAATAATATTAATCATATACTTTTTTGAACATTGTTTTCTTTCTCTGTTTGGGTTCCTTCTTTCTTTCTAGTTGAGTGTATTTTTTGTAACAAACAACTATGTCTTGGAAAAAGTACAGCAAGAAAAATAATCCTTCTGATTCTCCCTGGAAGTGAGGATGGCAAGACTTCACCTCATGCAGTTTGAACACGCTGTCAGGAAAGGTGATACCATACTTGGAAAAGTGAAAGGTAGACAAAAAGAGAAAGACTTTTCCATACAAGAGCAATTTCTACACTTCCGTTAGATTCGTTTGGGGGAAGAATACCAAGAATAAAGCCATGCATTGCACTAGGAAAGTCTTCCATGAAAGATGAATCGACTCAGTGGCCTCAAACATCACAATCGCAGGGCTGGCACATGGCCAGGAGAGGCTCCCTCTGCGGTACTGTGGGTCCCCACGAGTCCAAATCGATTCGATGCCACCAACAACAGCTCTAAGGGTGGATCACTGTATAATTTTAAAATAGCTTCCATCATTTGAAAAATAAACAATATATGCTGTAGAACTACACCCAAATTCATAAATTTTGTGTCTTCATTATACTAAATCTGGATACATATAACGCTCACTTTAGGATATGTTCAAGCTGTAATTGCTTTTATAGTCATTCATCCTGTCTTCAGGAATATGGACTACACAAAATGGTGCGGCACCTAATTTCCTGATGATCTCGCTCTCAGATATTGATCGACAGATGTTATAATTTACAGATGAGGATTTAATGGGTTTTAAATAAATAAATAAATACTGAGGAAGAAAGCATGAGGTAGAGAGACATGTCAAAAATCTGTAAAGTGCAAGGATTACTGACGGCTTTTCTAAATGAAAACAGAAGCTTCAACTGCTCGACAGCATGGGTCCAGATGCTGATGGCGGCGCTAAAGCTGATAGGCAGATTCGGGAAGCAATGGGGTATTGCAGTGACGTCCATGATGGAAGAAAAATCCATAGTAACAACCCTCACTAATTTTTTTACTAGAAATTCCATTCCTATTCCCAGAGAGTTCTAAATAATCTTCCACAAGTGAAGTTATTACCACAGTTGGCCAAATTCCATTGTCATCCAACTCCTCTTTATAAGAGTACATTTTCACGGTTTGTGCATTTTAGTGCATATATGCATTAAAATAGATCTGTAAGTTTACATGTAAAGTTTGCAACCAACATAATGATCAGAATCATAAAGATAGTAATAGAAAAATACAATGAGATCAAACAAACTAAAACATGCTATCTACTTGCATGAGAATTGATTTATAGCAGAGTTGTTGAAATGTAAGCTGCTGAATCGGAGATTACCTGAAGTAAATTTAGGTTAATATTTCGATTTAAATACATGGGGTTTTCTCTCTGACAATAATTTAGCATTCAAATTCTGTCAAAAATCATGTATTTGTACGTAAATCAATATAATCTCACAATCAATGAAAGTTGGACCAAAAATAAGTTAAATTTTTTAAAAGAAAATTTATAACTTCAGTGAATGTCAAAAAATGGAAGCATAAGTTTAAAGCATAAATCAAAGGGAAAAGGAAACAACACAGTGACATGATAAATATAGATTAAATGTATTACTATGTATATTTTATGTTTATATGTATTCATTCACATTATTAACATGTTTGTAGCATTTAGATAAATGACAATATGGATGCATACACTTAATTTCTCAAAGCCTCACATGATCTGTAGCATGAACACTGAAGTAATATTGTTCCATAAAGTTAGAAGATAAAATATTATCTTCCACTGCTCATCTGACAATCAAAAGAAATGCATTAGTAAAATACATGCAAATAACAAAATAAAAACCAGCACAGTGTGTCTTCAGCACCAAATATGATTTCAATTCCGTGCTGCATTTTAAATCTCATATTGAATTCTAGTCTATTTCTTGCATTTTCTCATTAAGCTACATTGATCGCTGCACAAATATGCAAGGCAAATAGAACATCTACAAAAGGGGAATGATTTAATAAAAATATTTCCTGGCTTACACTGCTATATTGGTGACTTAATTACATACCACACAATTTATATTTATCAATGACAATCTTACTAGTCTGTCGATTATTGTAACATATTGAAAAAAGAATCTGCGCTATTTTCTGTTTAATTTATAAAGCAGAAATACTATGCCAGGCCAAAATGGCTTTCTTTTACCTTTTATGATCTCATTGTCTGAGCCTTTGTGCAAGATCTTAGTTAATCAGTAGGTTATTAGTTAGGCGTTTGTTGTGAAGATAAGTCTCAGTTCAACAAACAATCTTCACTTATCCAATATTCATACTTAGAATTATTTTTCATGACATTTTGATAGAAAGAAGCCTTGATGAGCATCTTGCACACAAGCAGCTTCATCCACTGCTTTCTACCCCGCCTTTTCTTTCTTTCACTCAAAATCAAATGGTGAGCAATTAAATCAGGTTGCTATATTTGGTGCATCCAAACTTCACAAGTTGATAGCATAATGATTTTAATAACTACTTTAAATGTAACATGGTGACAGGTTGACACCTGTAGTTTGTGTCCTGTGATTTTATTTTTCTAGCATTCTATTGTTGCATTACAGAAATAGCATTATGATTAGAGTGAACATTACAGTGTTTTCTTTGCTTCTGATCTAGATCTGATATACATATTTAGTGTAAGGTTTAGCAAGATATTCAAGGTAAAGAACATACTAACTTAAATAGGGACTACCTCAAAAGAGATAATGTTTTGTTATAAGATAACTAACACTATCATTTCATTATAATTGAAAAAACATAATTACATGATTTCCTTTGTGACTTTGAAAAATTCAATTGTATTTCAGGGGGAAGAGAAGCAATTTCAGTCCTATTCAGATAAAAACTTCACTATATATTGACCTTTTGGTCCATAGTAATCACTAGCCATGCTATATTTATGTTCCATTGAGAAAACATATTATTTTTAGTAACCATGTTTTAAATTCCGGTTTAGTTCAACAAGTTTTACTATTGCTGTGGCTTTCCTCGGAGCTGCCAAGTACTCTCAAATTATCTCAGCCCCAAACTGAACACTGGCTGCTCTATGCTCTCCTCACAGCAGAAGGCATGTTTGAGCCCAGTAGTTACTGGGAGCGACACTTCCTCTTTTTGGCAAACCCCTATTTAACAGCATGATTATCTTTCTCCAGGGATAGCCTCTCCTCAAATATGGCCAAAGTAAACATTACAAAAGTTGACTATCGTAGGTTTTAAGGAATATTCTGGCTGTGCTTGTTCCAGGATAGATTCGACCATTCTTGTAGAAGACCCTGGTATATTCAATTTCTTTATCTAGACCATAATTCAAATGTGTCCACAATAATTCAGTCTTCCTTTTCAGTTTTCAGTATTTTGCAGACACAGGAAATTATTCAAAATACTGTGGCTTGAGCAAAGGGAACATAAGTTCTCCAGGTGATTAGATTTGCTTTTCACCAGCTTTGAGGGATATTTAGGGATGGATTTTACCAAAGCAATGCATTGTCTGATTTCTTGATTGCTGTTACAAAGTAATCTTAGGGTTACTTCTGTATCCAAGTAAAATTAAATTATACATGACATCAATATTTTCTGCTTTTCAATATGTTTCATATTGGTCTAGTTGTAAGACTTTTTTATCTTAATGTTGCAATGTACTATATACAGAAAGTATAACTTTTCATCAAGTGCTTCAAGTCTTCTTGATTTTCAGCAAGAAAGGTAATATCTGTACATCACACTTTACTAATACATCTTACTTTACAATGTAAAAATTATGTAGCATTTTATGTAAGTTTAGATTGACTGATTGTTTTCTTCGTACGTAGATCAACTGAATATTGTAAAGCTGCAAAACTCTGATGCACACAGTTGCCGATTTTAAAGCCTCAGTACTTCCTTGTTCTGCTCAGTGCTTGCCTCTTAGTCAATGCACAGGTTCCACATAAACAAAATGAACTGTTTTAAAACTTCCATTCATATCAAGGTTCACAGTATCTTATTGTGATCCACACAGTTGAATTGCTTTGAATAGCCAATGAAATATAGGTAAAAATGTTTCTAGCATTCTCTGCCTTCAGAAAGGATCCATCTGACATTAATAGCAATGGTCCTACTTCCATGTTCTTCTCTGAATCTAGTTTGAATTTCTGACAGTTCTCTGTTATTGTTTGACTGTAACAATTATTGAAATCTTCTGTAGTTTTTATCTAACATTATTAGAGTTTATTAAAGATACTTTCCGAGCATCCCATCACCATCCCATTATATCATCTTTGTTTAGAATGGGCATTATAGGTAGACCAGGAAGCTCCATTCCAAATTTCTTGACAAAGGCAAGTGGTTCCAGTGTAGAATTATTTTCAGTTAAAATATGTCCATTGCTGTTTCACCAAATCCTGGAAATGGTTTGTGCCAATGTCTTCAGTGTGCCTTGGACCTCTTAGATCACTAATGGTTTTAATCATATGTTTCTTCTGAAATGACTGAACATCAGTGACTTCTCTTTGGTACAGTGACCACGTGCATGCATCTACTTCGGTGCATGCTGCATCCACATTATCTGTCCCCCATCCCACCCCTCACCCCCAACCTCCCTCCACACACACAGAGTCCTTCAGTCTTGCTACTTGGGGCTGTTTTTAAAGTCAGGCACTTTAGCTGGAGAAATGCCGAGTGTCTTCTTCCCACCCCCCTCCCACCCCCCCAAATCCCAGGTCTTTGTCCGTGTTTTTACAATACTGTGTATTCTCGAGCTGTCCTTTATTCTGCTCAGTTCTTTTATTCCATCATTTGTTCACTTCACGTTAGCCACTCTATGTTCAAGAATATTTTTTAGAGAATTGTTTGATATCCATTTTAATCTTTTTTCTGCCTTTGAAAATGACCATTTGCTTTTTCATGTGATGTCCTTGATGTCAGCCATAATTATTCTAGTCTTTGTTCATTATTTTCAGTGAATCATATATCATCTTGAGATAGTCTCTGAAATTTGACAAGGTACATGACAACCCCAAGTTCTATATATAGAGTCTTTATTTGAATCCTTGAAAACAAGCATATATGATGAATAAGTCATTGAACTTGCATAATTCTATCATGGGATCACCTGTGTTATTTCATTTTTTTGGTGTCTGTCACACACATATGCCCAGCTTTCCATTTTGCTGGGAAAGAGGGATGGGGCATTGGGTAATACTTTCTTCCCACCAAGGAACATCACAACTGCTACCAGAAAAACAGCTGCAGACCAGTAGCTGGGCAACACCTGGGTCATTTCCATCGTCAAAGGCAAACATTCCAACTACTGATCATCCTTCTGTGTGTCCACATATATATTCTATTCACCTGTAAATACCAATTCACCTTTAGTCTACACCAGACTGCGGTTGTGCAAAAGTCTTCAACTGCTTTATCTTTGGCATTATCCGAGGAGGCCTTGAAGCTCAGTGGTTATGCCCCGGGCAGCTAAGTACAACACAGGCTGTTCCAAACCACCTGCTCCTCCCCGGAGAAAGATGGGACTTTCTACATCTGTGAAGAGTGACAATTTCAGAAACCCACAGGAGCAGTTCTAACGTGTCCTACAGGGTAGTGATTAGTTGGCTGGCATTGACTTGATGATAGTACTAATTGTTGACTCAATTTCAATAATAATCATATTAACTGATTTTTTACTTTATACATATAGGTATTATCCTGTCACTGACAGAGGTATACCTTAATATAGATTCTGAAATGTCTTTCATACCATCATTGTATGTATATATAGACATCTACATCTTTCTGAGAGGTTCTAGAAACAATGATACTCTTGAAACAGCAAAATCCCCAGCAATGGCCGTATGACCAACCACACACAGGTACCAACCCAATAGTCAATGATGCAACAATTGGAGCAATAAATAATATAATAAGGTGTTGATAAAGAATCCTTGGTGGTGTTATCAGGGGCTAGATTGCTCACTGGAAGGATGAAGGTTCAAAACCACCAATTATTCTATGGGAGAAAAGTGAGGTTACCTGTTCTCTTAAAATTGTAATATCTTGGAAAGCCCATATAGAGTAAGAGTTGACACAATGTAAGTGAATTTATTTATGGTGGTGTAGTGGATTACAGAGTGGGCTGCTAAACACAAGGTCGGCAGTTTGAACCTTCCATCCACCCCGACGGAGAGAGATGTAAAGATTTACAGGGTCAGGAACCCCCAAAATATCAATTCTACTTCTTCCTCTAAGGGGGCTACGAGTCACTGCCGACTTGCTGAATTGAGTATGTTTACTGGGGGAGTATTGAATTATAATCCAAAGTGTAAATGAATATTCATGAGTTCATAGCACTATAAATAAATGATTAAAGAAATAGGTGGGAAGTGATATATTTACAATGCAGAATCATTTCTAATTACAAAAATACATATAAATATTATCCTCTCCAAGAAAAGACGTTAGGCCCAAGAGGGGGAGGGAAGAGCGAGAATAAAAATACAGAGCTTAATTCTCCAGGTTTTAAGTGTATATCCATGAGGTCACACATGGGATTTTCTACTGTCTACTAAGCAAAACACTGGCAGCTCAAATTAGTCCAGTGGTGCTAAAAAATAGAAGTCTGGAGCTTTACTTCTGCAATGTGGCAGCCAGGAAATCGGCATGAAAGAATTCAACTTTTAAGTACAAGGGGGTTGCCAAAAATAGGAATTGACTCCATCCTGACTTTATGTGGGTTTATATGGTTTATATATATGTTGACTTTTTCCCTAGAGAATAAAATGACAGTAGGGAGAGAATTAATCTTTCTAGTATAAAGGCCTAATAAATGTTACTTCAACCAGATGATCAATGTCAAACTCAGCTTATGGAATTCATGATAAGTGTGATGAAAGTATCATATGTGTGGCATTCCCAGAGACAGTTTATAACTCCAATGAAGAGATCTCAGCTGAGGGGCACTGGGGAGGATATCTAACTAGTGCCCCTCAGAATTCCCAAGGCCATCAAAAACAAAACAACAACAGTAAATTCTATAAAAACGCCATTGCTGATAAGCGCCTAGAAAGACACGCTAACAAAATGTAACGGGTTATAACTTTGATGGGATCCTGGACTCGACAATGAACTTGAGGGATGATATGTAGATGCTATCCTTCCGGGATGTTTAAGTAGCAGTCCACCAAGTGTGACTGATGGGCCACGCTACTGAAAGATGCCCGTGTCTGGAGACACTGGGGATGGTGCATAGCAATACTGTAGTTGGAGTTTGCTGTTGTTTTGGTGTTCCTATGGATGAATATCAACCTCTTCTAAAAGCCAAATTAATTAAATACAAACAAAACATGACTATTTGGGAGGTCATTTGAAAATCATATTATTTTTAAAAAATGTATCAATAAAATTCAAAAGTAAAAGGAAACAAATATTGCTTATTTAAAAAAAAGAATAAAGCAAATGCCATTGAACATGAGGAAGCTCTTGTTGAGTTATCGTATTCTAGTGAATTGTTCAAACTAGTAGGGAATCAAACTTGATGGGCAGAAGATCGGTGATGTTGGATTTATCATGGCCTCCAGTCCAACCTTTGGAACAGCCACTTATACATTGTTTATTAGACACATTCTGAAATTTAGTTTTCTTATACATGGACCTCACTGCCCCCGAGTTAATGATGATTCATAGGACCTGGTCTGGGTTCCCAAGACTGTAACTACTTAAAGGGAATGGGCTTCTGGCAGCTTTGAACTGCTGACCACTCATTTCTCTGCCTAATGCTTAACCACTACACCGCCATGGAGATGACTTCTTTCCTGTTTCGAATTATTATAGAGATTTGATCTTTTAAATATTTAAGATTATTAACATAGTTTCAAAGTACCTAACACATTGTGGGTTCTCAGTGTCTCTTACTCAGCAGAAAAAGAAATCATTAGGTAAGTGTTGATGAATATATATATAAATATATCTAAATTACACAGATAAACATGAGAACCCAGGAAAGAGTATGTAAAGACAGATAAAAGACTTTCAAGTAAAGCCAAGCTCATCATGCCCCTTCCATTTTTTTTCTGATTATAAAGGATATAAATAAGAACAGCAATATCTAAAGTCTTATTACTGACTTCAATAAAATTTTATTTATCTTAAGATCTTTAGAGTTTTCTTAGAAAATAAAAACACGTTTCTTCATGGATTTACTAAATTTCTTCTCTCATTCTTGACAAATTTTATACATTTGAATTCATGAAAATCTACTTCCAGCCTCAGCTACATCCTAATAGGAGAAGAACTGATTTTTGTCTGCTCTATGTAACAAGAGATACTCCATCTTGTTCAGGTGACTAGGTGAAAGGAGTCCAGATGCCTCAGTTCATTTTCCTGGCTTCAGCTTCCTAATTGAACACCTAAGTGTCAGTGTTACCTGCTAGACAAATAAATATTTATAAATAAATATTTACACTAGGGTACGTAAAGAAGTATTGTTTCTAGGATTTCAGTTCATAAGTGTATGCGTTTATGGCAGACAAAATATGTTTAAAATTATCTCTATAATTGGTGAATAGCTACAGACCAGTTTTCTCCATAATACACATGCCCTTGTTGAATTATGTAAGGTGCTTGAAGAATAAAAAGGTCAGGTGGAAACCTACTACAAGGAGTCCTCCAGCAGCTTGTGGGAAAATGGGATTAATGTGGTTTATTTCAAAATAATCTGATAGTTGGAGATGACATGAGTCGACAATTATGAAAGCTGATGACAGATGCATATTGGTTCATTTACTACCCTGTGTATATCTGACATTTTCCTTCATAAAAGTTAAATAATCAAAATAAAAGGACTGGGAAAGAAAGTCAAAATTAGCTCTCAGAAATCGTAATGAAGAGAACTGAGGAGAAAGGGTAAGCAACAGCCAGGAGCTTCAGAAGGGCCAGCCTCCAATCAACAGGGCTCTCAACTAGACCATGGATGGCAGGGCAAGCGTGGGACGTTTTGATCCCTCAGATGGATGCTGTCACAGCCTGTCCACTTGTTGGCATAGGGATGAGCACAGCCACCTAAGGGACAATTAGGTAGTCTCTTACAATTTACACTTCCCGTATCCTATGACAGGAGGGTTATCTAACCCAGAAAAGCATGTGTACATAGGCATACTCTAGATGCTTAATAAATGCACCTAAATCAATGACACATTTTATGTCACGACAAATAAATTCAGAAAATCAACTTCAAGGAAAATAGCCCATCTAGTTGATTTGATTAGCAGACATTTTTAAAGTGGTTTTGTGGAAACCATTGCTTTTAATAGTAAAACTCTGGAAATATCCACGAGTTCAAGGAATCGTGTCTAAAGCGCAGTGGAATACTCCAAAAGAATTATGTTGATTAAAAATATCCAATGAGCTTACAGAACAATGCTTACTATTCTCATTTGTTATTATTTTAGTTACATGAAGAGAGACCTTTGAAAAGGGCATGGAGAAATTCTAATATCTTCAATTCCATTTTCTTACATTTTGAAGTCCCTTCATATTTACAAATTTAACAGAGGTTTTGTGTTTATGTCCTGTAAATAAAATGAATATAGAGGAGACAAAGTTATGAGAACTTCAGACATAACCTTTTATCTTGAAGGAACTCATTAATGGGAATGGAGAGTTTGGACCACAGTCCCAGGGCCACCAAGCCCTCATCCGACTTAAGTACCACTTGCAGTCTTCCTAAGTTTTTGAGTAGCCCTGTAAGGTGCAAATACTTCATGTGTAGAAGAAACTCAGATGCAAGGAATCAGCTAGCCCAATGGCCCAGAGGAACCCATTTCTGACAGTGAAACCAGAGGATCTCAACAGTGAAGTGCTACTGCTGTCCACTGTGAAGACTAATGACCCATATACACCAGTTTCCAGACACAGCATTTAACTCAGAAGGTTATGTTTTTAGATTCCAAAGAGGTTATCTTGAGAAAAATCTTTGAAAGACTCAGGAAAAGCAAAAACACTTATTTTAAAGAAATATTGCAACTGGTGAGAAAGAGGTCAGGAAAGTGATCTATATACACCTATATACACACGCACATATATAAATAAGTATATGTATTTGTGTGTATATACCTATACACATACAGAGATGCATTATATATAGCGCATCTATTCATTCTTGGAGGATTACGGGCCAACCTACAAAAATTTCATTAGGAGATTTTACCCTAGTCTTACTACAAAATTCAATGAAAACTTAAAGGAACATGATTTGGGTCTCTCAAAGATTCAAATACAGCCATTTTGAGGTGGTATAACTTGAAGAGTGAAGAATGTACAAATAAATTAAAGAGATAAAACATTATCTTATGTAGTGGATAGGCATAGAGAGAGTATATGCCAATAAAACACGGAGTAATATTTTTATATTCATGCTTAATAAAAGTTTCACAGCCTTGTAGCGACAGTTTTTTACTTGCTACGTGTACATAAAATATTTTTAGTACTTTAGTGTGTTTACCAAATTTGAGCCAGATATGAATTACATTTCCACAGTTTATGGCGAGTAGTTTAAATGGTACCTGACCATTCAAAGCTTAAAATTTAAAAGCAAGAATGGGCTAACTGTACTTAAAAGTTTACAAACTATTAAAGACTACTGACCTTCCTCAATAGTAGCAGGAAAATGAATGATATAAAATGAATGAGAAATGTGACTTTAGTGAGGTGAATGCCAGTTTTTTATATGTATATATTGCTCTCTAAATGTGCTTTTGAATTTCATTTGCACTTAAATTAATTGCACTTAAAAACACCTGAAATACAGTGCTCAGACTTGAGCTGCATATTTAATATTTAAAATGTCTATTCGCTTTCTCAGATCAACATATTAAATATTAAATTGTGTATGCTTAAGGTGTTGGACTATATTCTTGATAAACCAAGATAAGTAAATTGCAACTAGGGAGTAGGGTTATTACGGATTTTGTTTATGAGAATAGAAACTCCCAAGGCAACAGAAATGTAAGTAACCAAGCACAGTGAACAATCAAAACCATTATGTGAGAATAAACTTTTAAAAGGGCAAATATCTCACAAATACTATGTTTTTAAAGTAGAAGGGTTGAGCCAAATGAATGAAAATTCACTACTGAAAACTCTTTCTCCAGAGATCATGTTGTGAAGGCTGTGAGAAAGCTCCCACTGATTACCCAAGTCCAAACAGAAAGCTTCATTTCTTGGATTTTTAAATCCAAGTATTCCAGGATGGGTCCTATTTAAGGAGCTATTTGTTATATGTGGTCATTTAAGAATATGAAATACATTTAGATTATTTCACATACAAAAATCAGTTACAACATTGAACAAAATATACAGAAAAATACAATAGATTCAACAACAACAACAACAACAAAAAACAACCTGGAGCACTATAATTGTTCTGAATTCCAAACTATAATTGTTCTGAATTCCAAACTAAAATGGCAATCTGCATGCTACTGCCTTGGGACACTGGATTCTCTTACAAGTAGTCCTAGCAGGATTCAGTTTCTGACAGTGAAACCAATTCTCTGCAGCCTTAGGTTAAAAAGAAAAGAAAAAATCCTTTTCACAGATTAGAGAAAAACAAAGTATATGCCAAGCAAAACTTTAACGAAAGCAACTACACATCCACACATATTACTTCTAATTCTCTGTGTATGAGATGATACATTTGTGTGTGTGTGTGTATATATATATACACACACACATTTAAATGTATATGTATATATATTCCTATATGCATGTATCAATATAGTAATATGTGTGTATATAGGTATATGTATACATGTGTATATATGCATGTGTATATATAGATTTTATGTATAATAAACATAATTCTATATTGTGGAAGTTATATAATATCCTGTCAACTTGAGCGAAGGGGTGAAATCTAACCTATCAATCAGGTTGCAACTTGATGACCTCATTTGGAGATGTGATTGGAGATAAATAACTCACTTAAGGCCAGACCCTCTCTCTCTACCTTCCCTTGCCTGCTGTGAGACAGTCAGAGAGCTGGAGGAGACAAGTGGAGACATGCGAGAGCGTTGAGATACTTCCACTGCCACGGGTTCTATGAGACTTTCCACCCACTGCCCTGTGATCTTCCTGCATCCAGCATCATTGCATGTGCTGCGTGAGTCTAAACAGGAATGTATTGACTAGTATCAGATATATGGACTAACATCCAGATTTGATCTGGATTGGACTGGGATTTTTTCTCAATGTACAATTGCTCTTTTATGTAAAAGTATTTCTTATAAAAATATGAGTGTCTCTGGATTTGTTTCTCTAGTCATCCTGGAGATATCTATCTATCTATCTATCTATCTATCTATCTATCTATCTATCTATCTATCTATCTAAAGCAGGGAAAAGTGACAACAGTGATGCTATGCAGTAATGCAATGTCCTATTTGGAACTAGGAATGGACACGTCCATTAGAATCAGTACATTTGATACTCATTGAACCAAGAGTCAACAGCATGATAAATGGAGAAAAGATGGAAGATGCCAAGGACATTATTTTCCTTGACTTCACCATCAATCCCATGAAAGTGCAGACAAGAAATCAAAGACTGGATTTCAGCACTCTGTTGTAACTGGGACTGCTATTGGGGAAACAAATCTGTAAAGTGTTAAAAATGAAAAACTGTCACTCTGAGGACCACCTTAAGGTGCACCTGTCCAGGGTTCTTGCATCCTTAATGTAAAGTAAATAAAGAAGAGCAAGTAATTGGTGCACTTGAATTATGGTGTTGGAATGAATACTAAATCATAGACCACCAAAAATGTATAGATCTGTCCAGGAAGAAGCAAAGCCAAAATCTTGTTAGAAATGTGGGCACAGAAACCGTCTCTCCTAAATTGGACACATTCTTAGGCAAGAACAGCTCTTGGGGAAGGAGACCATGCTCAGGAAAGAGATGCTCAGTGAAACGGGAGGAAGACCCTGACTGAAAGATTTACTCAGGGACTGCAGAATGAACTCAACGTAGCAATCCATGTGAGTAAGGTGCTGGACTGGGCTATTCTTCATTCTCTTAAACGGCACCCTGAGTCCGAACCGACTCCATAGTACCGAAGAGCAAAGCAGTCACTCTATGGTGACAACAAAGTGGGCAAAGTTACTCTTAAAGTGTTAATGAGAGGCTAAAATTTAAGGTAAGAACTTACAGGTTTATACAGAAAGCCAGAAAATGTATATGTATATACATATGTATATGATTTCCTATTTCAAGATAAATAGAAAAACAACACAAAGAAGAAAAGGAAATGAAGAGGTAAATATACTGGCTGCCCAATTTAAATGTAGTCTTTCTGTAATATGAAGCGGTACTCTGTAGACTTACTTTCTGGTCTAAAACAGAGGTTAATAAAAATAACAAAAGTTAGTTTATTTTAAATGGTGACTAAGCATATGATGATTTTTACTTCTTTTCCAAAAATTAAATATCCCTTTACTTTTCTTAGTTATTAATTTTTAAATTAAACAAAAACCTTAATGAATAAAGTAAGTATATATGTCTTATTATAATGAACACACCTTATTCACTTTTATATATTTTGCTGTGTGGCATTTTCTATCCAAGTCTGTACCTCATTTCCTTCATTCTATTACTCTGTTTACTTAAAACATAAAGTTATCTACCTTAAAATGTCTTCTGTTAAAAAGGAAGTTTATTAAGGTATTCATTTTTTGAAACAGTAAATAAGTCAGTTTATATATATATATAGTTACTAAAAATTTTGAACTTATGAGTGAAATCATAATCAAAAGGATAACATCACGGTTAAAATCAAATGAAAACTAGAGAGAGCAATGGCAGATCTGCAAGCTATTTGATACAAATCAAACATTTATGATTCCTTTGAAGCTTCAAACCCAAGATAAGAGCAGAAAAGGAGAGTCCAAGGGCAGAGTAAAACAACAACAATGTATTAAGTGCCCCTCTTGGAACACACTGTCGAAGGTTTAGAGTCAAGGACTTGTAAGATCTCTCTCTGGGCTAAAGTTGTACCTCGGTCCTTGGCTCCGCATGAGAGAGAATTCACGCCAAAGCCTGGCTCGTGATCCAAGTGAGTTTAATGCGAGTTAGAAGAAGTTTCAGGTTTTATGGGGCACCCATAGGATTCCACCCGACCATGCAGCCTGGCTGAGAGTGCTCAGCTTCACGCAAAGATCTCTCTCCCAAGTTCGCCTCCAAAAAATTTAAAAAAAGACTTTTTTCCCTCTGGGTTCCTGACTTCTCAAGGATGCCATGGGGAGGCGTGGTGGATAACCCCAGATCGACCCCATTGGCTGGATTGCAATCACCTGGCACAGGTGGGATCCAGGTTTAACGCCCACCCATGCCCACCATGGGAAAACCTAGGCCTCTGAGCATGTGCAGCGCGCCGCCGTTTGTTCTCGTGCTTGGCTCTGGTGGGCGCATGCGTCAATGGACATCCCATCCCTGCCTATCTGCCTAATAGACTCTTACCTGTTTCATATGCTCAGTGCTCTGATTAAGGATATGACGTACAATTTGAAGGAGATGCTTTCTCTTGTGCAAAGAAGAACGGAACTGCAGCTACAGGACAGGAAAATCCTTCGTGTATGTATCGAAATTAAGTCGCAGACAAGCTCATTTTGGCACACCAAGTAAAGTTAGTTCGGAAAAAGCTGCACTCACACCACGTACACTGGAAGCCGCCAAGGTCTAGTGTGCGCCCCAGCGTACTGGCTAACACGAGGGCCCACAAAGAGCATTACACAGATCTTCTTGAAAGCAAAGTGCGTGATTAACCCAGTGCGGCCTGGCCCAAAGGTTCCTAGTTTACATTTAGGGAAACAGTAACTGATCTTGTTTTAAAAGGTGAGTTTATAGAGAAAGTTTAATTAATTAACTGTTTTAAATATTATTTATCAGCCATATTGTACTAGAGAAGTGATTAGCTGCCTTTTACTATGGAAACCAGTTATTATTTCGGGCAGACATACGATCGAAGAGGAAACAAAGCAATGTACTTGGTTCCTTACTGAGCCGAAGTGGAATAATGTCAGTTAACCTATTAAGATGAATTTGTGCACAATCATATGCATGCATTCCTTTCAGGCCATGTCTCTTTTTCTTCAAATGCAACAGCGTGCAAGAGGGAACAAGTTGCACATTTTAATTGACAAGATCTAAATATCATTGAGCAAAGCATCTAATAATCCCAAGATCTCTATGATCCCCACAAAGGCAAGGTCAAAGACATAGAAAGTGCATCTTCAACCAAAGATTATGGAATTTTTGTCTCTGAGTGGACTGAGAGAAAGGGTCCCTTGAATTATGTGAAAGAAAACAGGTAGCTGGAATTTCAAAAAATTAGCCTTCTTATATATAGAAACTTGAAACATTAGGCAAACAAAATGTACTTGGATAGCTGGCGAAGTATGATTCCGTCAGTGATATGATAATATCTATAGACATACAAGAAAACCCAGGCAACACACTGATTATTCACATTTATTTATCAACCACTAAAGCTAACTATGAAGAACCTGAAGAATTCTACCAAATTCTTCTATCTGAAATTGATCAAACATGCAATCAAGATGCCCTGATAATTACTAGCAATTGGAAGGTAAAAGTTGGAAACAAAGCAGAGGGAACAGTAGTTGGAAAAATATGGCCCCGGTAATAGAAACAAAAGTGGAGATCTCATTGTGTAAGACAAATGACTTTGTCATAGATAATATCTCTTGTTCAACTACCTATATGATAACTATACACATGGACTTCTGCATATGGAACACAGAGAAATCAAGTTAACCCCATCTTTGGTAAGAAATTATGGAGAAGCTCAATATCACAGCTAAAATGAAGCCATAAGCTGATTATGAAACAGCTCAAAAGTTGCTCATATGTAAATTCAGATTGAAGTTGAAGAAAATTGTAAAGCAAGCCCATGTGAGTAAAACTATAATTTCAGTATATCCCACCTGAATTCTGGCTATCTCAATAATAGATTTGATGCCCTGAGCAGGAATGGCAGAAGGCCTGAGGAGCTATGATGGGAGGACAGCAAGAACATTATCCACGAAGAAAGCAAAAGGCCATTTAAAAGACAGGGAAGACAGAAAAGATCAAAGAGGATGTCAGAAGAGACTCTGAAATTTGCTTTTAGTCAAATTGAAGAAATGGTTAAGTCAAATAGCTGAATAGAAAGTTTCAAAGAGATGGCTAGACAAAAGTAAAGTATTATAATGAAATGTGCCAAACCCAAAAAGGAAGAACACACTCAGCATATCTTAAACTGAAAGAGTTGAAGAAAATTTTCAAACCTCTAATTGTAATATTCAAAGATTCTACAGACAAAATATTGATTACTGCAGGAAGCATCAAAAGAGGATGGAAGATTCGGGTCACTGCACCAAAAGGACTAGTTGACATTCCACCATTTCAGAAGGCTTCATTTGATCAAGAACCAGTGGTATTGAAGGAAGGCGTCCAAGCTACACCGAGGGCATCAGCTGCAAACAAGGTTCCAGGAATCAACAGAACCTACTTGGAAATGTCTCAACAAGCCAATACATTACTGCAAACACCCCCTCACCTCTGCCAAGAGATTAGGAAGACAGTTACCTGAATAAGTGACTGGTAGAGATCCATCTTTAAGACGATTCCAAAGAAAGGTGGCCAAAAGAATGCAGAAATTAAAGAGCAATACCATGAAAATCACATGCCAGTTTGAATTAAATAACAAAAGATAAGCTTTTAAAACTACCATATAAAATATTACCTTTAGATTCTTCAAGAAATACAACGGTTCAGTGATAATTACCTTTAGCTTTAATGTGATTTTGATTTGTTCCTATATTTGATTATATTAGTAAGTATCTTGGAATGGATTGTTTGGTTTTTTTTTTGCTCAAATACCAGACAATGTTCTTCAATATCAGACATGTCATTTTTTTGGTAGGCCATTTATTTGGGGTTGAAAAATGGGCCCCCAAAATGTCTCTGTACCTAAAACTTCACTGAGAATAATGGTGAACCTCAATGAGATGGACTGATACTTTGTGTTAGTTGGGGTAGTCTAGAGAAATAAATTCATAAGCACACATACAGTATAAGAATATATACAAGAGGAATTGAGTATTGAGAAAATATCCCAGCTCTGTCCAGATCAAGCCCATCAGTCCAATATTAGCCCATATGTCCAATACCAATCTATAAAGTCCTCTTCTGACTCATGAAACACATGCAATGACGCCAAATGCAAGAAGATCACAGGCCTGTGGGTCGGAAGTTTTGTGGATCCAGAGGCGATGTAAGCATCTCAGTGCTGGCAGGGATCTCCATGTGGATTCTCTGGCTCAGCGCACTGGCTGCCATCAGCCTTTGTCCATGTGGCTTGTCAATGAGAATGTCTCACAGGGACAAAGCAGAAAGAGTGTCTCCCACCCCAAGGAGGAATATTGGAGTTCCCAGAATTCTCATGAGAAAGCCATGCCCACACAGAAGCCTCATTGGCTATCACCTGATTGACAGGTTAGCCTCCACACATTCATTCTTAATCCTCTCAAACTGACCAATGATATATAACTACCACACACACTAACTATGTAATGGGTTCAAACACCGCAATATTTGTGAGGAATACAAGGACCTGGGCAATATATCTTTCTTTTTTGGTTAATAGTTTCATTGTCACTTCATCCACATCCCATACAATTCAAAGATTCAATCATGTCAAGAGTTGTACAATCATGATTACCACAGTCAATTTAAGAACATTTTCTTCATATTTCTACTCATTGTTGTTAATGTGATGATTAATTGTTTTAATGATGGCAATATGTTTCTGTGCTGCATGATGTCACTATGAGTCAGAACTGACTTGGCCAAACCTAGCAAAAAGACCTGGAAGTTCAGAATGTGGACTTATTTGGAGTAGGTTGGTTTTTTTTGCTTTATTAATATGCTTTTAGATTTAAGGATTTAAAATTAGATCTTGCATCAGCATGAGCCCCGAATTCATCCGGGCTTGTGTCTACAGGAAGAGGAGAAAAGAACACGAGAAGCCCCATTGGGAGAAAAGACCAGGTACAGATGGCAGCAGCGAGGGGAGGAGCGACAATGGAGTGCCAATGGAGGTGCCAGCTGCCACCCAAAGCTGCGGAAGGACACAGGAAACCTACTCTTGCCCAGAACATTTGGAGATAGCATGGTCCTGGTGACACCATGGTTATAGACCTGAAGCTAATCTAACTGTGAAAGCAGAAAATGTTGTAAGGCAGTTAGTTTGTAGTATTTGTCACAGTAGCCCTAGGAAATTCATACAGAAGGAAACTGGACTTTACACTAAAATGGCGATGACACCCTTTAATTAGTATAAAGATTATGAATTTGATTAGTAGTGTAACAACATGATTTTACTGTGGTTTTTATGCAAGGGCTCTAGAATCTAATAGGGAAAAAGATTTCAGAAGTTCTTTGAACGGAGACTAGAACTGAGGACCTTAAAATGTTGGAGAGTGTATCTGTGTCTTATTTGTCACTACAATGAGCCTCCACAAACTTAGTGACTTGATAAACAACATACGCTAGTTTACATTCTGGAAGTCAGCAGTACAAAACAGGTACCACTGGGATAAAAGTCAAGATACTGCCAGGGCTGCTCTGTCCTGGAGGCTCTAAGGGAGAATCTGTGCTCTTGCTTTACTCACCCTGCAAAAGCTACAATGAGTTGAAACTGAATCGACAGTCCCGACTTTGACTTTCAGGATGGTTATCGTTTCCTAAATTGGGAACCTGTCGCTGGAGGTTGTTGGAATGCCCCTGCAAAGAGATGCTGCAAAAGCAGATGCCTATCCATTTATCCTGTACTATTGGCTAATGTATCAAGTTTTTATTTGCTAAACTGTACAGGTTGCCCAGCATATTCCTTAACTCGCATTCCCTTGAGTGTTCAAACTTAGATATTTTCTTCCCTCGTATTCACCTTTAAGTCACCACCGTTGCGTCAATTCAGACTCACAAGTAACCTGTAGGGCGGAATGGAACTTCTCCTTCGGGTCTCATGGGATGTGACTCTCTCTAGGAGTTTCATCTTTCTCCCTCAGAGGATCTGGCCAGTTAGAATTGCTGTCCTTGAAATGAACTGCCCGCCTCAGAACTCACTAACCCCCCGGGGCTGCTTCCTCCTCGAGGACCTTGGCACTTAGGTTGTGCTCACTGGATCCTTCAGGATCATTTCCCCGTTTCACAATGTTCAACTTTAATAAGTTCTGCAAAGTTCCATTTACAATGTTAGGTAATATATTTACAGGCCTGCGTTATTAAGACATCAACAATTTAGGAGAGGACAGGTATCATTCAGACTATGGTCTCATCTAGGGTATCTGGTGTAGTAGTTAGGGATTATGTCAACTAGACACTGTTGGGATGGAGTCAAACCTGTAAATCAAGTCACAGCCTGATGACACCTCTGTGATGTCATAGGCCTTTTAGTGCAAGAGGAGCTGAGACAATCTCTCTTTCTGGACCTGGGCTTCATACTTGCTGAGACTCGGCCATGAACTCTGAGAGCTGTCGGCACCCTGCCATGTTTTCACCAACTTCGGATCCACTTGACTGCACCCACTGGCCTCTATCTTCCAGCTTCCCAGCTCACCATCCTCACCAGCTCCCCACTCTCGCCATTTCACCAGAATGAGGCTATCTGGGTCTTAAGAGGGACAAGCCCTAGTGCTATGGACTTGAGTAGGAGTAGACTGGGAAGGCTTCTCGATAAAAAATTACTTCGTGACATAAAGCTCTTCTTATATTATATGAATGTCACTGCATTTGTTTTTCTAGATCAGTGGTTCTCAACCTTCCTAATGCCACAACCCTTTAATGCACTTCCTCATGTTGTGGTGACCCCCAACCATAAAATTATTTTCGTTGCTACTTAATAACTATAATTTTGCTACTGTTATGAATCAGGCGCCCCTGTGAAAGGGTCATTTGACCCCCATCGGAGTTGCAACCCACAGGTTGAACACCACTACTCTAGAGAATATAGTATAACACATGTGGGCCATTTCAGATTTGGTGCTATTACAAGTAAACATTTATGTGGCAACTCTTTGAAATGGCAATTTTCATTCGGCTGTACCATGTTAGTGTTGGTAGACTACAGAAACAAATTCATAAACATTCATATGTATATAAGAAAGATGTTTACATACAAGAGCAATCAAATATTGCAAAAATGACTCAGCCCAGTCCAAAACAAGTTCATAAATCCAATATTAGCCCATATGTCTGATACCAATCTGTAAAGTCCTCTTCAGACTCATGAAATTCATGCAATGATGCCAAATGCAGGAGAAACACGGGCCAGTGGGTTGGAAATCTTGTAGATCCAATGGCATTGTAAGATCTCAGTGCTGGCAGGGGTCTCTATGTGGCTTCTCCGGCTCCAGAAGCCTGGTTACATCAGGGTAGGTCCATGTGGCTTCTCTAGCTCCCAGGCTGTAGTGCCATGTGTCTTGTCAGTAGAGTGTCTCCAAGCGAGTAAGCAGAGAGAGAGAGAGAGAGAGAGAGTCTCTAAGGGAATGAGCAGAGAGAGTCTCTCCTGCTTCAAAGGAGGAAACCTATAGGAGTTCTTAGAATTCTCAGGAGAAGGACATGTCCACAGAGAGGCTTCACTGGCTATGATCCGATTGACAGACTAGACTCCACCCCTTCACACTTCATCCTCTCAATTCCCAAATTGACACCAGATTATGTAACTACCACACGTACAAAGGGTGGCTATGATTTAGAACTAACTCAAAGGGTGGAAGCTAACAGCAAAGCTTCTATTTAATTAACAGAGGAAAATGTTCGGATGCATTTTGTAGTATTGCGTATTTAGTTTTTTAATAAACTGCTAGACTCTTGTTTCCAGTGGTGGAGTTGTTACTTGTTGGGCTGAGACCCACATGGTCAGTAGTGCCAAATCACCCGCAGTGCCGAGGCAGAAAAACTGGGCTTTCTACTCCCCCAAATAATTATAGTCTGAGAAACCCACGATGGAGGCTATGAGATGGGCCAGCTGTGACTTGAGAGTGAGAGTGTCATGTGTCCTTCCCAGAGCACAGTGAAAGTGATCCTGTTTCTCTCAATTTTCAAAAATATTTAGTGCTGTCAATGTTGATGGTGATGTCTCTGTGTGTGTGTGTGTGTGTGTGTGTGTGTGTGTGTGTGTGTCCTTTGTGGTTGCTGTGCTGTGGTTTAAGTGTTGTGTTGCTAACTGCAAAATGGGTGGCTCAAACCTGTGAGCAACTCCACAGGAGAAAAAGGACATTGTCCTCTCTTACAAACATTTACAGTCCAGGAACATCTATATGGGCTCGCTGTGAGTCAGAATCAAGTCCCAAGGGTTGAGATATAGCTACTGATGTAGAAGTAGATAAGTATAGTTATAGAAGTAGATATTGATGATATAGGTACAGATATCAGTGTAGACATAAATACAAATATGCTTTAGAAACCAGGGTGAATTACTTTACCTTTTAATTCTATTTCCACAAGCTCTTTAAAGCCATATCATTTACACATATACCATAATAATAAGCCTGTAGGCAGTGATCATATGCATGGATATCTCAAAAGATATCTGGAATTCAGAAAAAAAAGAGTTGGTAATCAGACTATATGAATAATTCATAGTGCTGTACAAATGTTAGTCAAAGTACATGAATTATTGGTAAAAGGAGTTATAAATTTTTTTGAAGAGGAGAAAAAGCAGATAAAATAACCAAAATACTAAATTTTCTGCTTAGGAAAAAAATGGTAAGAGAAATCTGTGGTTACGATCCAGTAACAGAGATGAGAAGCCATGCAAGTTGGCACATCCCCAACTGGGAAGGCTGTCTTCTCTAACTGCTTTACAGAGCTCTCAGGGGCCTGGTGGCCTGCAGGTTACACAGCGATCTGCCAACCACAGGGTCGGCACTTTGAAACTCCTTGTCTCTGTGGGAGAAAGCTGAGACTTTCTATTCCCATAAAGTTCGTCTCAGCAAGCACAGGGCTGGTTCTTGCCTGTTCCGCAGCTTCGTTGTGATTGGGCATTAGCTCCATCACAGTGAACTTAGTTTGTGGAGTTTGCAGAGCTTCAGAACATGCCATTCCAGTGGCTGGGAGCCACTACGATACTTTCAGAAGGAGAGGAGATGGGAGAGTGGTGTTTCATAGCAGTTCAAGAGAGAAAAGCAGTGAAGAGATTTGTTGGTGGAGGCTGACATGTAAAGGTACCCTTTGATTTTTCTTGGCTAGTCATTTGAACTCTGAGTCTACACTTGAATAACTTAGGTGAACTCTGAAAAACATATAAGTAGATTATTTTCCCAAATATGAGGATTCAGTGGCCCAGAAATGCTGAGCTATACAAGGCTAAGATTGTGAAACTCTGTCCAGACACTGGTTTGCTCAAGTTCACTGTCTGTTACCGTTCTCCTGTATCTCCAGGACTCAGTGCCCAGCACCTTGTAGGCACTCTTCAGTTGTTAGTGAAATAACTGTAGAAAGAAGTCTTGTGTGCCCTTGGAAAGTGCATACACCTTAAAAGGCAATTCTGGTACAATAGTACTTCTTATTAACAATACCAAATATTAACTACTAGCATCTCCTGCCAATATTGAGCATGTTTTTAAAAATGGAAGCAAAATTATGGAGCCAGAGCAAATATCAAGCATTCTCTGACCAATCCATTGATAAAAGCACTGACTCCACTTACTCTTCAAACTTTAATTCTATTATCTTATGGCCAATTGGCAAGCACACTTTAGTTTGTTACTAGACTTTATTTTCACAAGGGATGTCCAATAGAAGAAATAAAATCTACAAATTTCTTCACTAATATATGTGTTCAGTATCTACAACAGTATACCCTAAAAGGTAGTATCCACTCAATAAATATTTATTGGATGAACAACTAATATAAGGTGAAATAAATTAAGTTGCTATCAGGAAAATAATCCAACAACTAATATGTGCATTTCGAGAGCTTCGGATGTAAAGGATAAGCCAGAGATATTCAGGAGTCATGGGAGCTTTAACAAAGCTTCTGGCTGCATAATGCTAAAATCAGGCAGAATAAGGGGCGCACAGTTTAATTCTCATGCAAAATCCTCCAAAAGGGGAAAAGTCATCAGAAAAATCAAACATTATCTTTGAAAACAGTATTTCAGTATCTCAAAAAATGAATTATTAATTATTTAACTACAATGTTGTTCACCTGTTCTTGATGAAGATCTTAATCAACCATCAAATCATTATTTAGGAAAAAGCCTTAGCTTTGGGAAGTTTGGGAAAAACTTAGTTTTCAGAAGAAATTTTAAAGAGAAACAGATATCAACTTTTCCTAGAAGTAGATATCTTTATTCCCATTATCAAAATTATACATTTCATTAAATTCACAATTGTGAAAAATTTACAGTGTGAAGCATTAGAATACAGTTAAAGTTAATATTAAATATTTAATTACTCTGAGATGAAGTAATAATTAAAAATTCTGAAATGGACTTATCAACATGAATTCATATTGGATTTAATTGCATTAATGAAAATATAAACACATTACCCTGACTATAAACTCAAAAATCTAAAACGATTTAAAAAAATCAGTTGCAAATTAGTACCATTGAATTCAATCTTAGATTGTTGTTGTTGTTGTTATTAGGTACCATTGAGTCAAATCTGCCCCATAGCAGCCTTTTGCACAACAGAACAAAACACTGCCCTGTCCTGCACCATCCTCACCATTGTTCCTATGCTAAGCCCATTGTTGAAGCCCTGCATCATTCTATCTCTTTGTGAACCTCTTTTTATTCCATTGACCCTCCACTTTTTCACACATGATCTATTTCTCCAGGCACTGCTCTTTCCTGACAACATGTCCAAAGTTGGTACGATGAAGTCTCGCCATTCTTGCTTCTAAGGAGCACTCTGGCCGTACTTCTTCCAAGACAGATCGGTTCTTTTAGCAGGCCATGGTACTTTCAATATTCTTCTTCAGCATTATAGTTCAAATACAGTTATATTTTAGGTTTTCGTTGGTCTTCCGTATGCAATGCCCAATGTTCACATGTATTTGAGGCAATTGAAAATACCATGGCTTGGGCCAGGGGCACTTTTGTTCTTAAGGGAACAGTCCCAGAGAGTGAGCTCTAAGTACCATCCTGACCAAAAAACACCATTCTTTCTAAGAAAAATGACTAATTCCATTAAAGGATGTGTTTTCCGTGTAAAAGGAAGCGAAAGGAAAACAGTTCACAACTACTAGTTATGTCCAACGATTGAGAAACCATCTCCAAAGAAGCTCTCAGGGGCCACCAAGGTTAAAAATGAGCATCAGTAACACAGAAAAACTTTAATGGACTTAAATAGGTCATGTAAGCATGACGGGCATACACACACACACACACACACACACACACACCTTCATTATTACCTTTTAACAATGTAAAGAAATATAAAACAAAACGGGTTAGGCCAGATTGACTTACAAGTCCAGTGACACTCATATATGCATAAGAAAGAGCTTCATATCAAGAAGTAATTATATATCAAGCAATCAGCCCCGCCCTGTCCATCTCAAGCCCATAAGTTCGATATTAGACCATGAGTCCCTGTTTAGACCCCCACAGCCACGTGCGATGACGCAGAATGCAGGAATAGCACAGGTCAGTGGGTGGAAAGTTGTTTGGATCCAATGGCGGGGGAAGAATCGCAGGGCTCTGAGAGGTCTCAGAGTGACTCAGCAGCAGAATTCAGCAGAGCAAAGGGGAATTTCCCAAGGCGCTCCTTGTGAGAAGGTCGTGCCCACAAGGAAGCACCGAAGTTCCCAAGGCGCTCCTTGTGAGAAGGCCGTGCCCATGAGGAAGCACCGTCAGGCGCCAGCGGACAGTCTTCATACCACCCCACACTTTTTGATGTAACCACCACAGAAAACAAAATAAAAACAAACAAACAAATCGTTATTTTGGAAACTTGTAATTGCTCTCAATGATAGCTGGATCTACTCTGATTTTCTCATATGAACTGTACCTCGTACAGTTTATGAAAGAGTTTCTATTTAAAAAAACTAAACTAAACCAGAAAGTAGAAAAAATGTGCTATCAGAATATTCTACCATATGACTATTTTGCAGCCTCTAATTAATCAGTGATTGGGGAAGTCTTTACGAGAATCTAAAACCTTCCGAATGAAAGCTAATTATACAATCAAAGATATCTGGATGGAGGAACAGTAATTTGGGTGATCTACAAAATAAATCATCTGTAGGGATGAAAATGAAAACAAAGCTAAATAGAAAAAGGCTCTTCAAATAAGCCTAAATAACTACCAGATCATAAAAATTACCTGTCTTCTAACCAGAGCAGAAAACACTAACGAGAGAGCTGTGAATATTATACATACTCTTGACCATATTGCCATGCTTGAAGTGTCCCATATATTAACATCTACTTTAAAAATGTAAAATTATGACTCCCTAACTAATAAAAAAAGATGTATGAAATTCTAGATGTCTTTTGCCCTTATACAGAGGATAAACTACAAAAATGTAGGGAAATGGAGGAACAGTGGCTTATTCACATTGCAGCTGAATGCAAGTTTCTAGGCGTACCACAGTTTCTTCTCAGACCCAAGAGAAGTAGTCCACATGGCCAATATCCTGATTTAGACATCTGATATCCAGAACTATAAGAAAATAAATTTGTTCTTATCAGTGTGCTTCCTAGGGTCATATAGGAAGGGGTCTTGGTGGTGGATGTAGATGTTGCGCTGTTAAACACAATGTCAGCATCTGGAAAGCACTACCACTGTGAAGAAGAAAGACGGGGCGTTCCACCCTTGTCAATGGTCGAGTCTCAGAAACCCACAGGGGCAGTTCTACTCGATCCTATAGGGTTGCCATGAGTTGGACTATACGCAATGCAAACGAAAGAGAAGCTAAAATGCTCTAATCTCTAGCACTATCTGTTCCATGTGGAAATACGTAGAAGCTGGGTTACACATTCCCTAAACCTTAACTAAATAAAAATTCACGAGTAGGTATCTGTGGTGGCTCCCACTCCTTTGTGTAAAACAGGGGCCTGTGTGGCATAGTGCTTAAAGCACTCAGCTGCTCACCAATGGCAGGAGTTTGAACCTGCTCCATGGGGGGAGGGGTGTGTGACAGCCAGTTTTCCTAATTTAAGCCGCGGAAACCTTATGGAGTAGCTCTACTCTGTCTCATAGGGCTACTAGGAGCCAGAATTGACCTGAGAGCAGAGGGTTTGAGGCATGTTACTAGAAATTTGACTTAGTTCAAAACGTACAAAATAATTTTCCCAACAAGCAGAAAACATACTCATTCCAGGTTCTGGTTTTACATTGCTGTGAGGTGCCATGAAGTCGGTTCCGACAGAGAGGGGCCCCAGGGATCACCAAGGGAGACAGCGCCTGGTGCTGCATCAGGCTCAGCGTTGCTATATTTGAGCCCGTTGTTGCAGCCACCGTGTCCATCGAATGGTTGAGGGCTTTCCTCTGTTTGGTTCCCTCTCTTCTCTATCGAGCAGAACGTCCTTTTCCAAGGACTGGTCTCATCTGATAAAATGTCCCAAATGTGTAAGATAAAAGTCCGCCATTGCTACTTCTAAGGAGCCAGAGAGCTATATAAAACAGAAACAAATTCTGAACGTCAAAAGTGTTGTGTCATCTACTTCTCCAGTAATGGCAAAATAATGTTTTAATCCAACAAAAATAAGCACAACTGGTTTAGAATATTCTTCTTCTTCCATCGCCACCCTGTCTGACCCTGCTGTCCTTCTCTTACTGGCTCATGGAATGGCTTCTCGATTGGCACGCTGCTTTCGTCCTGCCCCGCAACAATCCTTAGCCACAGAGCTTTGGGTGTCAGTTTCTAAAACACACATCGATCATGGCACTCTTGCTGCATTGGTTAAGAAACCCGATCAGATCAGTCACTGCTTCTGATTCTGATCACATCGCAAGCCAGCCTTCATTTCCTCCACTAAACGCACACACACCAGAATCCTTCCTGTCCCGAAGAGTACTAGAGTATTCCAGTACACGCTTAGTCCTTCTGCGGGTGCTCACTTACTGAAAAGACGAACTAGACCCTTCTTGACATTTCAGTATTCGATTCAATGGCACGTTTCCGATCCCTGTCTTTTGTGTTTCCCTGGACTTTTATGCACCCACAAGTCTCTTTCTATCACAAAATCTTATTTCATTTTATGTATTGCCCATAAGGGGTACCCCCCCAATGGAATTTGTTTTGCAAAGCTATGTACCTAATTTTTATTTTACAAAACAGCCACACCACCTTCAAAAGATTCTCCTTTGCATGTAATACTTTTGTCAAATCTATGATTCCATTCTTGGAAACATTTTTCAAACTCTTCTGTTTGGATGGCTGGCAGCACCTCCCTCATCTGTTTGCTTTTTCCTCCATCTCTCCTATGTCATCAAATAACTGTCCTTTCTTGTGCCTATCCATTCATGGAAAGAACACGAAGCCACATGGAGCAAGGTCAGGTGAGTAAGGTGTGTAGGTCAGGTGAGTAAGGTGTGTAGATCAGGTGAGTAAGGTGTGTAGGTCAGGTGAGTAAGGTGTGTAGGTCAGGTGAGTAAAGTGTGTAGATCAGGTGAGTAAGGTGTGTAGGTCAGGTGAGTAAGGTGTGTAGATCAAGTGAGTAAGGTGTGTAGATCAGGTGAGGATGGTGTGTAGATCAGGTGAGTAAGGTGTGTAGATCAGGTGAGTAAGGTGTGTAGATCAGGTGAGGATGGTGTGTAGTGCAGGTGAGTAAGGTGTGTAGATCAGGTGAGGATGGTGTGTAGTGCAGGTGAGTAAGGTGTATAGGTCAGGGGAGTAAGGTGTGTAGATCAGGTGAGGATGGTGTGTAGATCAGGTGAGTAAGGTGTGTAGATCAGGTGAGTAAGGTGTGTAGATCAGGTGAGGATGGTGTGTAGTGCAGGTGAGTAAGGTGTGTAGATCAGGTGAGGATGGTGTGTAGTGCAGGTGAGTAAGGTGTGTAGGTCAGGGGAGTAAGGTGTGTAGATCAGGTGAGTAAGGTGTGTAGATCAGGTGAGGATGGTGTGTAGATCAGGTGAGTAAGGTGTGTAGTTCAGGTGAGTAAGGTGTGTAGATCAGGTGAGTAAGGTGTGTAGGTCAGGTGAGTAAGGTGTGTAGATCAGGTGAGGATGGTGTGTAGATCAGGTGAGTAAGGTGTGTAGATCAGGTGAGGATGGTGTGTAGTGCAGGTGAGTAAGGTGTGTAGATCAGGTGAGGATGGTGTGTAGTGCAGGTGAGTAAGGTGTGTAGGTCAGGGGAGTAAGGTGTGTAGATCAGGTGAGTAAGGTGTGTAGATCAGGTGAGGATGATGTGTAGATCAGGTGAGTAAGGTGTGTAGGTCAGGTGAGTAAGGTGTGTAGATCAGGTGAGTAAGGTGTGTAGGTCAGGTGAGTAAGGTGTGTAGATCAGGTGAGTAAGGTGTGTAGGTCAGGTGAGTAAGGTGTGTAGTTCAGGTGAGTAAGGTGTGTAGATCAGGTGAGGATAGTGTGTAGGTCAGGTGAGTAAGATGTGTAGGTCAGGTGAGTAAGGTATGTAGGTCAGGTGGGTAAGGTGTGTAGGTCAGGTGAGTAAGGTGTGTAGGGCAAGAGACGCATGTTTGTTTGTTTTTTGCTTCAAACTCGCACATGGAAATGGCTGCGTGAGCAGGTGCGTTTTCACAGTGGCAAAATCAGGCCCCCAACTGCCACAAAGCAGACCTTTTCTTGTGGCACACTGCTATGCAATCTTTTCAGAACCTCTCAATAGAGAGCTTGATTAAGAGTCTGACCTCGTGGAAAGAACACCAAATGCACTACCCTCTTCACATTAAAAAAAAAGAGCATCATTTGGGGGAAGAGGGGGTGGTACCTCCTCTTGAATTTCCTCAGCTATCTATAGCTTTTTAATTTGCTTTAATTGTTCTTCACTCCTAAGAATGCATAAAATACTTTAAAGCATTAACCTTATCAATCATACTCTCCACTTTAATTTTAGTGTTGTCTAAGATGGCTCCTGGTACAGAGAGGAGCTTAATAAATATGTGTAGAAAAATGAATGATCCTGGTTCCATATGTTTTGTAAACATCATCAATAACTTTGATAAAATGTAATAATATTTCCAAGTGAAACTCCTCTGGAAGGCTCTTAGAATATTACAATGTTTACAGTTGGTGACTCATCCATGAAATACTAATATCTTGCTGAGCAAAGATTTAGCTTCCAATCTAGTCATCTATTGCTCCACCCCATTTAACCATCTTCAAATTTGCTAATGAGAATTAGTGCTATTTTATCTTATATCATGGTTAGAAATGCTGAAGTAGGACAGTTTACCATAGTATTTTAACTATGAAGTATTGAACTGTGTATGGAGAATTAAACTACAGAGAATATCCTGAACGAAGTTGTATGAATATATGAGAAGAATAATGTTTTTTAACTAGTATTCTTTACTCACAAAGAATAGAGGTTTGTACATATATTTATTCATATCCACACAGAAATTTCTAAAGAGTAATACTTCTAATGTAGGAGTTTAAGACCTAAAGTCACCAGCCTTTAACTTACAACCTCATGGTAGTAAGCAAAATCAATATAGGCAATACTACATACTCATCCTCAAAAGACTGACTTTGCTTCAAATTTATTATAATATCACTTGGTCTCATTTTATCCTAAGATAGTTACAAGCTTCTTTTTTCCTGGGATTTTATTGTTAATTCCACATATTCATTTCCAAACTGGGTTATTACACTATATTTTTAATCATGGGATATATGAACATCACATATTCATTCACATATTATAATATAATATGTTCTTTAAGATAGTTATAAACAACTTCATTTTCAAGAGATAAAATGTTATTAGTTATCTCTTTATATATTATTATTGACATGTAAAAGTGTTGAATAAATACATATTTAAAGTTCACAAACCCTGAAAAATAATAACTGTGGGGATTGGTAATTTACACATATTAAGCCCACATGGTTATATATTTACATGACTTTAAAAAATAGATCCGAAGGAAATACCATGATTAAAATGATCCTCCCATCTTGCACACTTTTTATTAAAAGTGGCAGAAGTTTTCTTAATTTTTCATTTTTATGTAAACTATAGAAGAACAACTGTCCATAAAGAGACTGGAGACAGAGTAATCAGTCTCTTCTCATAATTAGTAGTCACTTTTAAAACACGATGTCATGTTTCAGGACCACGAAAAATGTTACTGACACTCTGAAGGCACTTGTAACAATGTTTTATCTTCCACTGTACTTGGTTTTTCAACACACATTTATATATATGGGCCCTTAACACTTTCACTGAAACATCCTCAAAAAGAGTTAGACTGTATTGCTATCCTCAGATCTATTTACATGTTACAACAATATTTTTAATAAGGGAGTTAAAAAGAAAACTTATTATTTTCTAGCATTCCAACAATATATGTTCTGCTTCTGCACTCAAGGCTGGCTTTTGAATAGAGTTTTCTGCAAGGTTGTTGTTGATCTTGAACATCCTGGAGTTCTGACGACTAGCTTTGTTAATATGACTGCCAGGGACCTTGTTCGAATATAGAACTGTGCACCCCGTCCACATTACTTTCATAACTCTACAGAGCTTTAGGTGTCTGGATTGTAGTTTCCTTTGCCCTCCTCTACCCCAGAAAGAGCTCACTGTTCTATAAAGGAAATAATATTCGTTCGGGAGGTTCGCATCTCACTCGCTTCTTAAATGAACTTGGGATTTTTTTAATTAACTCTCTTAGAACTTTAATTTTCTCACCCATATAAATTAAAAATAGAGACTTGAGAGACATTAGCATACTTTAAAAATGTAATCATTATTTAGCACGTTTGTACCTGTTGGGCGCCTGCTATATTTTTTGTCTAATTTTCAGATTATGATTATATAAAAACCTTTTTAAGTGAAGTTGCTTCATCATGCCTATTCTTTTGGGGGGGAAAGATAGTCACAGTTGTGTCCTCAGAATACTGAGATATGAGAAAGTCAAAATAATTTAAAATGAGATTGACATATTTTGGGCAGCAGAATAATTCTCTCCGTATCTTTAACCTGCTACCTAAAGTGACATCGTGCTAGTCTGATTAATTTCTTTTAGAGATATGTCATTCCTGAAATGAAGCACACCAGGGCCTTTCAAGAGGAGGTGCATAAATACTATAAGTAATTCCCTGGTGGGCACTCCGACATTACGAGCATTTACAGTAGCAGTGAAACAGAAGTGCTCTGATGATCAGAGACACAATCCCTTGCCTACACAAAACCTGCATGAGCTGCAAAATGTGGAGCTTGGAAGCAAGTTCAGAACAAGAGATAGAACTTTAATATTTGTTAACTGACACCTAAGACATCAAACCTAGATTCTAATATTCTTCGGGAGCAAAAACAACAGAATCTTATTTAGGTAAAATAGGATGATGTATTTACCAGACAAGATGCACCTAAAGATTACTTATACTACAGAATATTATATGGCATAATGTTAGCAAAATGCTACACAGAGACACTGAATGATCATTTATTTGGAAATGATGCATAATTTATGTACCATAATGTGCACAAAATCTTGTCATTACAAAATGTATGTGTAAATGTTGAATTATTTTGTTCAAGGAAAGGGAAGTCTAAAAATTCAAGTATTGGGGGTGAAGGGGTGCTTCCCATTGTGTTTTTAAGAACAAGGGACTCTAGAGGAACAAGTTGATGCTGTCAGCTCCATTACAGATTTTAGACTCCGAAACCCACACGGATCTGCTCCTCCATCCTATAAGGTAACTATGATTCAGAATCGGCTCAGTGGCAGTGAATCTTGAGAATTATATAAAACAAGCACTAATCTCCATAACTGCAAATTGGCCCCTTAATTTTTCTTATTTTCCATGATATTGGCTCTTAAAACACATGATAAACATGATTAAAATCACTAGAATATATGGCAATGTGGAATCCACAAGACAATGGTTGTAAAAGTCAGTCTAGGGATCGCCCTATATTCTGCTTTAAAAAATATTTCTAGGACATTCCAAGATACTAAGTTAAGAAACACTATTCATTGGTACTGAATCTCACCTTTCTCTATGTATAAAATAACTTTCAACTACAGATTTTGAAAGTATATTATTTTCAATGTTTTATAAAATCTATAGGGTAGCTATAGACTCACTAGGAATCATAATCAACTTGATAGCTGTAAATTGAGACTAATGTTTTCCTTAGGTGTGATTAAAATGTATTATGTAGTAACATTATTTTTCTGCTTATTTTACATTTGACTTATTTACCTATTTAACTATGATTATTAAAGTTCATTTAAAATTTGTATTTTTGGAATTTAACAAAGCCACAACAAAACTCCAAACCCACTTTTGTAGAGTTTACTTTGACTGATATCAGGTGACGTCAAAGCAGTTCTGATGCACAGCTGTCCTAAGTACCACAGAAAAAGCCACCGTCCAGTCCTGCTCCTCCAGCCTCTCAATAATGCTTATGTTTGCGCCCATGGTTTTCAGCCACCCTGTGAATCCATCTTGTCTAGGGTCTTCATTTGCACTGCCTCTCAACTTTACTTGCTATTCTTTACCTGGCCTTGGTCTCTCCTGATAACATACCCCAGATACATGAAACAAAATCTCACTCTCCTTGCTGCTGAGAAGTCTGAATGTACTTCTAGGATATATTTGTTTGCACTTCTGGCAGTCCATGGTACTTCCATATTCTTTTCCAACACCATAATTCAAATAGATTGATTTTTCTTCAGTCTTTCTTATTCAATATTCAACTTTCACATGTCTATGAAGCAAATGAAAATACCATGGCTTGGGCCAGGCACATCTTATTCCTCAAAGTAACACCTATGTTTTCAATTTTTTGTAAGAGGTCTTGTGCAGCAGATTTACCCAAAGAAATGTGTCATGTGATCTCTTGGCTGCTACAACTGTGAGCATTGGTGTGGGTCCAACCAAGATAAAATCCTTGATACCTTTTTCTCCACTTCTCATGATGTTACTCATTGGTTACATCACAAGGATTTGGGTTTTCTTCACATCGAATTTTATTTCATATTGAGGCAGAATCCTTGATCTTCCAAGTTCTCCGTGTTCTTCTTGCTGTCAGCAAGCATGGTGGTGTCATCTTCCTATCACAAGTTGTTAATACACTTTCTTCCAATCCTTATGCGCAAATTTCCTTGTAAAATCTATAGCTACATAACAATGAACCATTTCAAGGAGTAACATTTGATCAAGAACCAAAGATACCAAAGTAGAAGTCCAAGCTGCTCTGGTAGCATTGGTCAAAAACACGTCTCCAGGAATTGATGGAGTACCAATGGAAATGTTTCAACCAGCTGAGGGAGTACTGGAAGCACTCATTAGTAATTTAGAAGCCACATGTGGCCAACTGATGGGAACAGATCTATATTTGTAACCATTTCAAAGAAAAGTGACACAATGGAATACTCAAATTAGAGAACAATATCATTGATATTACTGAATAAGATACAGCAACAGTTCCACCAGTACATAGACAGGCAGCTGTCTGAAATGCAGGCTGGAATAGGAAGCAAACATACATCAGATATCGTTGTAAGATGGATCTTGACTGAAAGCACAGAATATAAAACATATATGTATTTACTTGTGTTTTTATTGACTATACAAAAGTACTAGACCATGCATATCAAAGCAAACTATAGGTATCCTTGAGAAGAATGGGAATTCCAGAACACTACATTGTGCTCATGTAGAACGTGTGCCCGGATCAAGGTGCATTTGTGTGAACAGTACAAGGAGATGGTGCGTGTTTTAAAATGAAGAGATATGTGTGTTGTATTTGGTCACAATACTCATCTTGACTGAGAGTGGCCATGTATAGGATTTTAGAGACTGTAAATCTTCACAGGAGTAGACAGCCTCATCTTTCTCAACTGCTGGTGAATTTGAAATGCCATTTTTGTGATTAAGTTCAATGCTTAACATATAATGCAAAACGGAACAGCTAGCAAAAATAACAAGAAAAGTTAAAATAATATGGGTAGGAACTTCAGTAATGAATTAATTAGGGATTATTATAATCGCCTTTTTTTATCAGCAAGCATCTTGACTTAGTCAATTACTATTCTACTTTGATTTTCTCTAAGGTTAGAACTAGATGAATTCCCTGTCCAAAAACTCACTGTCACTGAGTCAATTCTGACTCTACAGCACAGGGTAGAATGGCATGTGTGGATAACCAGAATGTCATGAGTTGGTTATGGATTGGACTACTAACCACAAGGTCTGCCTTTCAAAACTGCCAGCTGATGGATGTGGAGGGGGGGAGATGGGAGGGGGGAGGCACGGCGGGATGAGGCTTTCTACTCCCATAAACTAATCTTAGAATCCTGAAGGAACAGTTTTATTATGACCTATAGGGTAGTTATGAGTTGGAATCTACCTGATGGTCTCCCTATAGCTTCTTATATATTAGTTAGTGTTTTTGATCCTTAAGACTAAAAGTATTGTTAGGTAGCAGAACAGGGACCAGGGATCACTACTGGGCATGCTCCAAATTGAGGTCCTTGAGTCAGGAAGGTGGTACACCTGGGGGGGGGAAGGGTACAAACTAGGCCAGGTGAGCTTAATTCAGCCAATGAGGTCAACCACTACCAGTGACCACACCTCCCAGCTGAAGGCTTCAAAATGCCCGAACCTGAAATCCACTGTTCTGTTTTCCAGCGGCTCCTTGGCCTTCGGCTTGGCCATTGCTGCGGTTCTGCTCCGCGGTCTCTCTCTGGCCTCAGGCCACTACGTGTCCAGTACAGTCCCATGTTCAGTGACTGTCGGTAACACCTGAAACTTCTCTCCTTTGTAAAAATCCCATTTGGATCACAAACCAAGCTAAGGCGTGATTTTTTTCTCATGCAAAGCTCATTTTCCCTTTAAATTTCAAAAGTAAAAGTGAAAAATATTAAACATTTTTCATTATGTAGCATTTGAGTTTTATAAAGTGACTTATTAAACATACCTTATGTAGTATTAAATAAAAAAAACAGAAATAGAGGAGTAAACTATTGGGGGGTTGATTAGTGGTTTAAATTGTTAAATACAAATTTGATACTCTGAAATTTAGCCCCATGTAAATTACCAAAAAAGAGAGACTGCCTCTACTACATGCCTGATTATATCTTGTTTTCACCTTGATAACCAGGAAGTGGTACTAATTCCTGGACTTTTCAAATAGAGTGATGATAAGAACATAGCAGTAAATTACTAATTGCCTGATTTTTTATTGTGTTCTTATCTTAAAAAGCTACTGATTTCTCTAGAATTTCAGAAATTTTGAATTGCAAGTGAGCAGAATGAGTATGTCACCATAATGGAGCATATTACACACCTAGGTAACATTCCAAAATTAATATATACTTAAAGAACATTGTTTATAAAATGTTAAAATTTGATCCATTAAAGTATCATCCATGCATCAACACTAATTTTAATTAAAATACATATATCTGAATTAGTTTTTATGGATAATAGTGCATTTTACAGAGTTTATAATATATATTTGAATCACTTTCCCACAAAAGTTGATACATAATCTAGCAACATGTATTTGTGGAAGAAAGCTAAGTAGATTAACTATAGAAAATAGAAATTAGAAATATACTTTAGATTCATTGAACCAAATAAATATTATTCACATACTAAAGGAAATGAAGAAAGCAGTATATTGAATCATGTTGAATTTTAATTTTCTTCTCATTTTAAGTTACCATAATACCTGTCTTCTGATTGCATGTGCCTTTATGTACGCGAAGGCTAAGATAATAGTAATTACAGTAGACTTTTAGATCAGATAATTAAATTTAAAATTGTAATTCTTATTAATATAGGAACTGTAGAACAGCAGTAGGGCCCTGTTTCTAAATATATTTCATTCCACATGCTCTTGAACATAAGTTCCTCCAGATGCTCAGCCACCATTTATACTTTCTGCAGCATTCAAAGAGCTGTCAAGGATTTTCTTAGATTATAAGGTTTGAATATACCAATTATTCAAAACTATTCCAACTACAAATCATAGAGAAATCTTCCAAACTCGTCTCAAGACAACGCGTATTTTTACTGATTAAAATGAAACCTCCACAGCAGTTATGTCAAGGTTGTCCAGTTTTTTATAGACACCTCACTGTGCATTTCATTAGATAACCTGAATTCTTTCTGTGGGGTAATTTAACTTTAACGAAGAGATAAAGGCTTCTATTATAATAAAATTATATAATAAACATCTTTGATGTGGCTACCAGATCACACCTGAAGATTTATGCTAATAACATGACTCAGGTTAGGGCTAGTCAGGAAGATGATTCAGCGCTTTCAACTGTGTTTCCATGAAGGACACGTGATTCAATCAGTCCTGTCTAAGGGCTGAACTCCCAATACAAACCCTGAACATGAATGTTCAAGGATTTCCTGGTTTGTAAGAGACACTGAAACTCAAGAAAGGATAGTCTATCATTTGGGTGAAATGAAAGCTTCATGTTAGGAATTCTATTCTTGCTTTCCTGGGTCTCTGTATCCTTTTTGCAATACTTAAATTGTAATTATGACAATGGGATTTTCTGAGTTCTGTGAGACTTCTAGAGAATTATTACAATCAGTACAATCAGATCAGAAATGAAGAAGGCCGGGCCTCCTCCTCTATCTCTGAGATTCTGAACGTTTGCATTAATTTGTTTTCTGAAGGACCTTGTCCTTTAACTTAGGGTTCTGGCCTTGTAGGGGTGACGAAGTCACGGAAGAAATGCTGCTTGTACAGCCAGTGTCAGACCAGAGATAGTATACTTGGGAATGGAAATAAATTGTACAATTCTATTAATCCCTACAATTTGGTTTCAGAGAAATGGGACTTAATTTTTTGCACTGTACAATTAATTGAAGACAAAATATTCATTTAAAAATGAAACATCCACTCTTAGTTACAAATTGTGGTAGTTACATAACCTGGTGTCATTTTGAGAGAACTGGAGTAAAGGAGTGGAGTCTGGCCTGTCAATCAAGATACAACCAATGAGGCCTCTGTGTGGGCCTGGTCTTCTCCTGAGAATTCTTCCTTGGAGGTGGGAGACACTTCTCTCTCTCTGCTCACTCCCTGAGAGATGCTCTACAGACAAGACACACGGTGCTACACCTGGGTGCTAGAGAAGCCACATGGACCTTCCCTGATGCAACAAGACCTCTGAAGCCCGAGAAGCCATGTGGAGACCCCTGCCAGCACTGAGAAGCTAACAACGCCACCCGATCCAGAAGACTTCAAACCACTGGCCTGTGATCTTCCTGCATTCAGCCTCGTTGCATGTGTTTTGTGAGTCTGAAGAGGACTTAAAGATTGGTATCGGATATAAGGGCTGATATCAAACTTATGGACTTGATCTGGACTTGGTGGGATGTTTTCTCAACATTCAATTGCTCTCATATAGAAACCTCTTTCTTATTCACATATAAGCTTCTATGAATTTGTTTCTCTAGTCTACCCGGACTAACAAACAAATACTTATGTTTCTCAAGAAATCATATAAAAAGATCAATATTGAAATGATTTAATTATATTTTAGTTGTTTATATGCTTTCAATTCTAGAAACAACAGTCTTTAAGGGTATAATGGTTCTGTATAAAACTTGGACTACATTAAATACAGTACCTATTAAGACTCACATTTCTAAATAGCTACTGGAGCACCCAAAGCTTATTTGCTATTTAAGTAGCAAAAGAAAAGATTTATGGATAAGTTATTTTGGTGTGTATTCCAATACTGGAAATTCAGTAAAGCATTAATGACAGGTTAATAGACATGTGTCTACGTATATTTGACAAAGAAATTCAAAAAGGTATACTTGTAATGCTCCAAAATCATAGAAACCTCTATCAAACAAACAAAAATAAAATAACAAAGAAAACAATGAAATGTGATGCAATTGAGACAGGGCAAGGGAGTGAAGGTGGACATTTGAACAAAGCATGCGCAGAGTCCGTGACACCTCTTGGGACTACATTTCACAGAACCATTTTCTACTCCAATTTAAGTTCCCAAGAATCTCCTGGGCATGGAAACCCTAAAAGTGCTCAGTATAAAAGGGGAGGTAGAGATAGAAATAGTGAGGCTAGCCATTCTGGCTGGTAAAGTCTTCCTCCTAGGAATCCCTAAATACAAAAATTCTCTATATCCTATGTCTTCCAAAAGTCAACATTTCTCTTGGTAAGGCAAGAGCCTGGATTCTGATAGCACTATGATTTCTTAACATATCCCTTATCTATGTTTATACACTGAAACCAGTGTTTCCATCTCTGAAACCTTTCCCCATAGAATTCTGTGTTCATCTATTTGCACATCAAGACGTAGTTTGGGCATGATCTAGTGACTCTGATTGTGTTCCAGGTAAACGTTCTCATAGTTTGTAGCATGAAAAAGAGAACAGCTTTAGGAGCCTGATTGGGGCTTTAAGGTGGATTCAGTAATGGCTCCCAAAGAAATTCTCCTAGGATGGCACATGCTGCTACAGAAGAAGGAGCTGAGCTTTGCTGTGATGGATAGCAATTACGCAGAACACCTTTCTTGGCCCTTCTCCCACCAATAGGTTTTCAATTTTCTTTAAAGTTCCTCATAATAACGTTGGCAATCATCCTGTGTCCTTTGAGAAAATCTTTCAGGATTACACCTTTGGAATTCTCAAGAAAATGGTCACCACAGCATTCTGTGACCTTAACTCCCTGCCTTGAATTTCACAGGCTCAGCAGATTTCCTCAGTAGCAAATGTTAACTTTGGACCTTTTATTTGAAGATATCTAAAGAGATTAGAACAAATAAATTACTTAGAGGACTTATCTGAAGCCATTCACTAATTGCACAGTTATATTTTAAAAACATTTTATTTGGAATAAATATATATGAATTGGAACTCTACTGGCAAATCTTTCTGACTTTCATATGGTGCAGTTGGTATATGTATCTTCATAAGGAAAATTACTGGTCCATTTTTCTTTAAATAAAAAAATCCTGCCATTTCAGAATTTAATATTGACAGAGGTTTGTTGTTCACTTCTTTTGGTTTTGTTTTTGTTTTTTTGCTGTTCTAGTTAAATAATATTGACATGAGTGTTATTATATTGATTTTTCAAAATATTATTTCCACAGAAAAACTAGAAGTAGAAAACTCTCTTAGAAATTGGTAAACTCACAAAGACATACAGGTCCTGTGTATTGTGGGCAATATTTTTAGAATCTCTTCAATGATACTAAAAACAAATCAAGGTGGCAGACATGACTTTTCTTGCAGCCACAGGGTCCAATTATTGTGGCGCAGTGCCGCAGCGTGCCTCAATTTGCTCCTGTCGGCTTGTTCAGCCAAGTCAGTTATTAACACGTTGCTAAGATAACAGTGGGAATTGACATATTCACAATGGTTCCATGATTCTCTACATACTCACATACCAATGATACAAACAAGACCTCTTACAAATATGTTGATTTAAAAAGATGCAAAATCACAACACCTGGTTTAGAACAGCTTAACTTTTCAAAATTAAATTTCATTCACAGAGTGGGGAATATATGGAAGCTATCCATATTTTCTGCACACCTTTTCTGTGCTTAAATCCATGGCATTAAATTGGCACCAACTCACAGAACCAAAAGACAAAGTGGACTTGACCATAAAGTTTCCAAGGCTGTAAACTTTATGGGACCAAATGGAAACACCTTTTCCCGTGGAGCAGCTGATGGGTTTGAACTACAACTTTCCAGCTTAAAGACCTTAAACAAATCCTTAAAAGTCTATTAAAAACCACCTTAATTCATAGTCATTTTCTTAAAACCATGAAAGAATTTTATAATTTCCACAATTAATATTTGTATTATTTACATTTACATTTTTCTGAGAATATACATAAAACACACCATAATTCCCATATTTATACATGTACAACGCAAGGACATTGATTGCATTCTTTAATTTGCGCAACTGTGTCCTTCTTTTAGAATTGTCTTTTTTTCATTAACATCAATTCTTCATCCCCTAATTTTTTTATTTAATCACTTAAATAAAATTTGTCAATATGATCTCATATATAGCTATAAAAAGAGCACTATGCTCAACACAGACCTTGTTTACTGGTGCAACTAAAATCATGTTTTGGCTTTAAGAAAACTAGGAGTTATATTATATTTGAAGTCTAAAGATCGTATCAGGCCTGTAATCTAAATAAAAATGGTTAAACCTTCTTTGCAACAGATATTTCTATAAAATTAAAATGACTCTCATAAGTTGTATGAATCACAACATTTAGAAATTTACATTTCATTTGGATATAAGTTGCATACAGTCGTTTTGGTGATTAATATTTTTAAAAAATTAAGTGTGTATTTGTAATTGGCAAATGACATGCTGACTTCAGAAGTGTTCTACTATCCTAAGGTTTATTTAAATGTCCTACTTTTGACTATAATGGGTATGCACTGTATAGATTGTGGTCATGGATATTTCATGTGAGGTCGTCTTGCATCAGGATTCATCCAACAGATAACTACAAAGGTGCTGCTCTTCCCAAAGAAGGGAAGTCCAGGTCTTGGCCCATTTCTTAGGCCTACTATCTAACCCCAGAGTCAGGTGAAAGTCTTTTCTAGTACGTTGATTCCGGATTAATGACTCAATATTTAACCACAAAGGGAGGTCCTACTTAGAGTAAAATACTATGATTATTTTGGTTGGTTTTATGAACCTTATTATTAAAATATTTATTTTAGGACTTTGTTAGCTTTCATCAATGAGCAGTTATAACAAAACAAAAATAACTGCCTCTCATTTAACCATATCTAAAGATGATCTATTGTATTCAAGAAACAAGAACTTCATATATAGAAATTAGAGGTGGGAGATGAGAAGAGAAAAAAATCCATATATTTCAGTGTTTTATTTATGTGTTATTTGAGTTTTAACACAAGGTCTAAATACTTGATAGGTTTTCAAGTCATAGATTGATTTAATTCAATCACGTACACAGTAATTTAGTAATGATTTCATGTTTTAAGGGTAGAAATATAGAATAATGAAAAGTCGGTCTTTTTTTACATGATGCATTTGTGGGAGGGGTTAGAAGAAAAAATAGGATGTGCAGAACACAGAACTAAGGAAAATGGTGGAGAGACAAGGATAGTGGTTAAATATTTGGTAGTGAGTTTTCCTGGAAAAACTCTAATTTGAGAGATTTGGCAAGAATATGACAGGGGGAAAGGCACAGTGGTAATATTTATAAGGAATATGTATAACAGGAGAACAGAAGTAATAAACTATAATTGGAAAATATCTTTTTTCATTAAATACTTTTATTGGGGGCTCTTATATCTCTTATCACAATCCATACATTTATCCATTGTGTCAAGCACATTTGTACATATACTGCCATCATCATTTTCAAAGCATTCTTTCTACTTGAACCCTTGATATCATGGAAAAATATTTACATATATACATGCCTGTATTTAGACCTCTATAAATGTCCCTTGCCTCTGCTTCTTCCCTCTATTTGGAAACTATCTTAAGGCCAAAATGTAATACTTGAGATTCTCTTTTCTTATTCTCTCTTAATAGTGTACCACTGATGAGGAGTCAGGCTCGATCCAATAAACCATACATTAAAATAAAAACATGTAAATTTAAATATATAAAAATAAATTTCATTGTTTTCTATTTTATATCCTACTAAAATATTTTAACTTATTAGATACACTTATTATTTGCCTATTCTATATGTATTGAGTTTAAATTTTAATTAAATATTATCTTTCCCTTTATTAATCACTTACTATATTATATTTGGATAGTTATAATTATACCTATAATACTTATTTTGGAACAGAATTATCAGAGCTATAAATTAAATATGATAATCTTACATTTTCCTAATCTCATTAGACTATCTACATGTTAATGACACTATTGCATGAAAAAGATTTGAGAACTCGCCAGTTGTCTGCCAGTTTGTCATACAGAGGTGGCTTGTGTGTCACTGTGACGCTGGAGGCTATGCCACTGGAAATTTAAATAGCAGCGAGGTCACTCAAATGACGCAGAGCTTCCAGACTCAGAGCAGATTAGGAAGAAGGACCAGACTGTGCACTTTGGAGGAACTGGCCACAGAAAACCTTGCAGGTAGGGTCGAAACATTGTGAGAGCCCGGGAAGCTCATGGATGAGAGCGAACGCTGTCAGACATAGGGGCAGAAGATGAGCTCCTCAGGTGGGAAGGCTCTCCCAATACGACTGCGGCAGAGCAGGCTGCCCTCTCCCCGTCGAGGGGAATTAATGGTGCCGGCGCAGTAAGAATGCTGGAGAAAACCCTTTGGGACCTTTGTCAGCTGGTGCGGACTGACAGAAAATGAGAAGAAACAGATGCAAGTATCCATTAATAATCGGAACTTCAAATGGACAAAGAATGAATCCAAGAACAATGGAAATGACAAAATATTGAATGGGATGCAGAAAGATCAACCCACAGGTGTTGGTTCATTAGTGAACTGATAGTGGCCATTTAAAATCAGAAACTCCTATGGCTTTCTGGGCTGCCAATGGCAGGTCCAAGACGAATGCATCACATACATCCTCAGAAGGGCAGCCATGATCTGTCCTGAAGCACAGATATCCTGTCCTGTCTCGGATAGGATAACATCTGTCCTCATATAAAGACATTCAATCAGTGCAAAGATTAATCAAAGCTAGGAATGCAAAACTTGACCTATTTTACTGTCTTTGGTCTGAAATTGATCAAATATGCAATCAAGATGGTTTGATAATTTCTGGCGATTTGAAAGTGTAGATAGAAAGCGAGGAAGCGACAGTGGTTGGAGAATGTGGTCTTGATGACAGAAACAAAGCTGGAGCTCACATGAAAGAATTCTGTAAGACAAAACACCTCTTCCTAGCAAATATATTTTTCAACAAAACAAATAGCTACTACAGAAAAATCAAATTGACTGCATCTGTGGGAAGAGATGATGAAGAAGCTCAACATCAGTAGCTAAAAGTAGGCCAAGGTCAACTGTGGAACGGACCACCAGTTGTTCACAGGTAAGTACAGGTTCAAACTGAAGAAACCGAATATCCCAAAAGGGCCTTGAATATAACCCACCTGAATTTTGAGCACCTCTCAAGAGCTTATTTGACACACAGAATACTAATGATAGAAGACCTGAGGACATCAAGAACATCACTTATGAATAAAGCAAAAGGTTATTAAAAAGACAGGAAAAGAAAGATCAAAGTGTAAGTCAGAAGAGACTCTGAAACTTGCTCCTAGTTATAGAGTAGCTAAGGCAAATGTAAGAAATAAGGAAGTCAAAGAGCTGAACAGAAAATTTCAAGGGGGATCTAGAGACGATAAAGTACAACATTAAAATGAACTATGAAAACATTTAGAGCTACAAAAGGAAGAACACACTTGCCATATTTTAATGGAAAGAATTAAAGAACAAAATTAAGCCTTGAATTGAAATATTCAAAGATTCTAGGGGAAATATTGAATGATGCATGAAGCTTCAAAAGAAGATGGAAAAATACTGTCACTCTACTGAAAACAACCAGTGGACATTCAATCATTTCAAGAGGTAGCATATGAGGAATAACTAATGCTACTGAAGAAGAATGTCCAAACTTCAGTGAAAGCATTAACCAAAACCAGTGCTCCAAGAATGGGCAGAATTCCAAAGGAAGTGTTTCAGCAGTCTGACGAAGCACTGGCAGCACTCACTGGTCTGTGCCAGGGAATGTGGAAGACAGTGCCTTCGGAGGGAGCTGTCAGAAGGCAGGGCAGGATCCATAAGAGAACGTGGAAGCAGGTTGTCATTGCTGATATCAGGCAGGTCTTTCCGGAATGAAGAGAACAGAAGCATATTTATTGGTGTCTTAAGAACTAGGAGAAGGCATCCGACTCTGTGGACTATAACGATCTATCGATAGCCTTGAGAAAATGGGGATCTACAGAACACATAATTATACTCCTGCAGAACCTGTCCTTGGATCAAGAGACGGGTGTGCGAACAGACCCAGGCAATGGTACATGGTTTACCATCAGGAAAAGTGTGTGTCGGAGCTGTCTCCTCTCACAGGAGACACAGGAGAGTTGTGAGGATGACACAGGGCCGGGTGGGGTTTTGTTCTCTTGGTGTACATTTGTTATAAGTCAGGCTGAGTGGAGGGTACACAACCACAAGAAGGGATCAATGTGACAGCTTACAGATGTGATTAGTCGCTTTGACAAGAGCAGGCACTGGGCAAAACGCATCTGCCTTTTGCCGTTGTGTATTCGCAGGGAGGGCTCAGGGACCGAGTTATTTCTCAGTCTCCTCTCCTCTGGTTATGCTATTTCCTACCAGTGAATGATTTTGGTCTCAGATAAAATATTATCATTTTGAAGGTATGTGCATTTAATTAAAATATTGTTATCTATAGGTGCTATTATTTCCTAAGGATATTTCTAAGAGTCTCAAAAGAGTTCATCAAAGACAGCTGTAGCCTTCAACACAAAAGGCTAGTATTGTCTGTAAATGGGTATGTTTTACTGTCATATCTAATCCAAAGAAAATAATATGCACATGAGTGAATAAGTCAATTCTTATTGTACTTAAGGCTCTTTGAAGGCTCTTATTGTACTTCAGGCTGTTGAAATTAGACTGTATCCCTGACAGTTATTATTGGCCAAGGGGGGTGGGGGGATATGGCATTCTTTATTTTTCTCTGTAGCATGTATTACTTTTTGATAACACAATGAGTTAGCCACGAGAAGGAAGATATTTAATTCTCTCTCTTTGACATCACTCTATTTCTAACACGAAGAATCTATTTCAGCATCTCACAAGTGCTCAGTAAATATCTGTTGCATCAATGTATGAGAGCAAGGGTGAAGCTAACACTTAGATAGGACAATCCAAGGCAGAGCTGAGTACTTACGGGTGTGATTTGCAAGAGAGAAAGAGAGAGTGGAAGTGGAGACAGCGTAGGGAAAAATGGAAAGAGTATCATGAAATGAGGCAGAATATAGTTATTCATCCTCCTTTAAATAGCTAAGCTATAAACTGGCAGTCTGAAGAGTGATACACTATAGAATATGATTCCATTGGGTTACAAATTGGGATTACAGGTTCTCTGAAAAGATTATATTAATGCTTTACTCTCATAATTCAAGTATCAGAATTCCATCAGGATTCGGAATTAACTAGCATCCAGAAATATCGTAGACTTACAACACTACCACAGAGTCTCTCTCATTTTCTTTGCAACAGACATGCTTAACCCCTTCGAGCAATCTCAGACACTTATATGCCTTAAACACATGGTGTGCAAAAGCATAATTTCATTGTGCATTTAAAATATTACATTGGATTTATTTTCCCAATTATGATGTGCACTTGGGAATCTAGACCTTGTTTTTGTTGTATGTAACCATGTTTTTAAAATCATTTTATTGGGGGCTCGTACAATTCTTATCACGATCCATACATCCATCCATTATGTCAAGAACATATGTACATTTGTTGCCATCATCATTCTCAAAACATTTGCCTTTTACTTGAGCTCTTAATATCAGCTGTTCATTTCCCCTCTCCCTCTCCACTCCCCCCTACCTCATGAACCCTTCATCATTCATAAATTATTATTATATTGTCATGTGTTACACTGTCTGGCATTACCCCCCCACCGGCCCTCTTCTCTGCTGTCCCTCCCCCAGGGAGGAAGCTATACGTAGATTCTTTTAATCGGTTCCCCCTTTCTACCCCACATTCGCTCCACCCTCCAGTCATTGCCACTCTCACCACTGGTTCTGAAGGAGTCATCTGTCCTGGATTCCCTGTGTTTCCAGTTCCTATCTGTACCAATGTACATCCTCTGGTCTAGCAAATTTGTAAGGTAGAATTGGGATCATGATAGTGGGGGGAGGGAGGGAGGGAGGGAGAAAGCATTTAAGAACTAGAGGAAAGTTATATGTTTCATCCTACACCCTGACTGGCTCATCTCCTCCCCACAACCCTTCAGTAAGGGGATGTCCAGTTGCCTACCGATGAGCTTTGAGTCTCCACTCTACACTCATCCACGTTTACAATCATATGATTTTTTGTTCTTTGATGCTTGATACCTGATCCCTTCGACAGCTCATGGTCACACAGACTGGTGTGCTTCTTCCATGTGGGCTTTGATGCTTCTCAGCTAGATGGTCGCTTGTTTATTTTCAAGCCTTTAAGACCCCAGATGCTATATCTTTTGAGAGCCAGGCACCATCAGCTTTCTTCATCACATTTGCTTATGCACACATTTTTCTTCAGCAATCGTGTCAGGAAGGTGTGCATCTTGGAATGCCAACTTAATAGAAGAACGTGTTCTTGCACTGAGTAAGTGCTTGAGTGGAGGCCCAGTGTCCATCTGCTGCCTTAATATTAAACCTATAAATATATGTACATAGATCTGTTTCCCCATACTCTTATATAAATGTATTTACATATGTACATTTCAGTCTTTAGACATCTATAAATACCCTTTGTGACCTACTTCTTTCCTCTATTTCCTTTTACTTTCCTCTTGTCCCACTATCACACTCAGCCTTCATTTGGGTTTCAGTAATTTCTCTCTGTTACATTGCCCTTGCTGAATCCCTACCAGGCCTCTCACACCCTCCTTGCCACTGATTTTGGATCACTTGTTGCTCCCCTGTCCCTGGGTTAGTCAGTATGCCCCCCTTACCCCTGCCTCACCCTTTCCAGTGTGCCCCCCGGAATCACTGGTCCTGTTGTTTTCTCCTCCAGACTATTCATCCAGTCTATCTTATATAGATATATCTGTGGAGATAGTGATATGCACCAAAAATCAAGTCATAGCAAGATAGACAATGAGTGAGAACACAGTGATGACAACAAAAAATGAAACCAAATACCCATAGAAGAATAAATTAATTAAAAGTAAAAATTTTTAAAGAAAAAAAACCCCTGTAAATAGATCAAGGTCTGATTTTTAATCTCTAGGCATGTCCTTCAGTCAGGTCCAATGGGGTCCTATGCTCTGGCCCCAGAGTCTGTCCTTTGTACTCCTTTGGGGGCTCCCTGCTCTGCTCCCACGGTTGCTCAGCTGCACGCTTCTAGTGTCATGTTTTATTTCCTTTCTGCCTTCTCGACCCCTTACACAGTGAGTAGCCTCTACAGGGCTCAGTTAACAATTGCTAGATTTTGATTATATTCCCCATTATGTTTAAAAATATATGCACCAGAATAAACTGTTTGGTGGATAATGTGTATTCCCTATATTGCCTTGAAAGCTTGCAATATGCCATCTTAATTAATTTCTATACCCCAAGCTAACCTATGTAATTGCCTAAAAACAGCTTTTAAAGTTTTAACATTTCCTACTTGAATATTATCTTGCTGAACACAATTTAATTGAAAAGTGTATCTGGACATGCCCAGAAAAAGACAGTGAAACTAGAGAAAACGTAAATCTTTATGTCATGAAACCTTTCTACATAGTTTAAAATGCACACTTGTCAGACTTAAAATATCGCAGCCGAGCTTGCCTGTGAACACATTAGTTTATGCTATTTTCATATTTGGAAAAATGTCTATAGAAATCACAAACCGGTTTTATCCCTTAACTTTCTAACAGACCTTGAGTAAAATATGCTGAGGTGATAAGTGTAATTTAACTTTTTTTAAAAAAAGCATTTCCAGTTTTACTCCAAATTCAAAACATTCTTTATATCTGTAGAATGTACTATCTGGCCTAATACTAGCACAACTCAAAATACTGTTTTATGTTTATGTGAAATAGGGAAAGCTTGTATATTTAATTCTTTACATCAGACATTGAATTAAACTACTTATATGCAAATTGAAGCTGACTGCAAAAGGGAGACATCACATAGTCAGAAATATATTGGGGTTTGAAGCAAGGTAAGATATGCAGAAGAACTAAAAAATCTAAAGAGAGGCTAACAAGCCTTTGCAGTCCCCTGCTACAGCACTCACTCCTGTTGAGCTCCAATCATGATTTTAACAAGCACAGTGTGTTCCCCTGGCGACAGGCAGAAGCTCTCCCCCCCCATTGTTAAGGTGGAGTAGGGTATATATGGTTACCTAGGATAAGATAAAATAAAATACAGATCCCATCGCCATCAAGGCCATTCCATGGTGAACCTGTAGGACAGAGGAGAACTGCTCCTTATAGTCTCTAAGACTTTAAAACATTATGGAAGGAGTTACCCTCATCTTGCTCCTTAAAGAAGAGCTGGTGAGCTTGAACTGCTTACCTTATGGTTATCAGTATTAGCCCAACACCGTACCCGCCACACCGCCAGAATTCTTATATATGAATATATACAAGTTTATATTTATACATACAATATGTTTATATATTATATTTATTTATATATATTAATATATTAAACTCTTAAAATAAGCCACATAAAATATTTCTTAGACATAAATTATAGCTCCTAAAGTTCTTCCTAATAAGAATAATTTCAAAAATTAAAGATTGTTTCAAAGTGAAAATGTTTAAACTTAATGTAGTTCAGGGATATTAATTGGACATTCTACCTTTTGCAACTGTGTGTGTGTGTGTGTGTGTGTGTGTGCAGTTGCTATGAATCACCATGGACTCAATGTCAGAGAGAGAGAGAGTGGTGGCTGGGTATCCTTTACATTCAGCGAGAAGTAAGAAAGAGTACATGTGCCTATTTCATCAAATAATTGTTGTCTTTTATTTGGCACATCTTTCACAGACTTTTTGTTTAGTATTTACATTGTGTTTACTTTTATGGTTTTAAAATGTTGGTATAATGTTAGATTTCAGAGGGAAGCAAAGGGGAACAATACTCAATATTCTCCCTTCAGGTTCCCATCCCTTTCACCCGGCACATTTTCGATCCAATGTATACTATTATGAACAAAACTCCAGAATTTATTTGGGCTTCACTAGTTTTTCTATTGATGTCTTTTCTTTATTTATAAAACCTACTCAGAGCACAATGAACATGCCCATGCCTTTTCATCTGTTTTCTTAGAGACATCTGAATGAAATACTCTAAAATTAGCTGTTCATGCTTTAATAGTCCCTAATAAACACTGTAAACAAGTAGCTTAAAAAGACTGGATGAGAACATCAGTACATCTGGGTATTTTTAATATATTCAAGGAAGATGTTAAAGGTCCATGGAAAAAGGGAATTAAAAGATACAAGACCTATTCCATAAAATTTTGGAACTGCTTTCTGCACGCATGCGTGCGTGCGTGTGTTTATTTCTAGTGGTGCAGCAATGTTAGCATACTGAAATCTCCAGCTGTTCCAAGGGAGAAGATGAGGTTCTTTGCTCCGCTAAGAGGGGAAGCCGGGGAAATCCTAGGGAACATTTCTACTCTGCCCGTGGAGTAGCTAGGAACCAGAATCAACCAGATGGCAGTAGAACAATAACATCTCTGCATATACATTGATTATATAGAAGGGGATTTCAAAGGCAGAATAATGGCATTAAAATATGATTTTTCCACAATGTTTTGTATATTTATATTACTATAAAATAATACATTTATTTATTACATATAATCTTATATATAAGAACAACGCATAAAATAAATCTGAAAGCAAATAATCAGAGAAACTCAATATAGAAGAATGTGGCATCAAGATTAAAGGAAGGCTTACTAACAACCTGCAATATGCAGACGAGAAACCCTGACTTGCTGAAAGTGAGGGCACTTTAAACACTTGGTGAGGAGAGTAAAAAATGAGAGCCTTCAGTGGGCTGCAACTCAATGTCCAGAAGATCAATATCCTCACAACTTGACCAATGTGCAGTATGATACAGGAAGAAAAGATTTAATTTGGTTAGGATTCATCTTGTGTGGATGCACAATCAGTGCTCACGGAGGTCAGAGTTGAGAGTGAATGTGATACAGCTTCTCTATCGTTAGTTCCGCCGACAGCGTGCACGTCGGGGGAGAGCATAAACCCCGGAGCACACCGCTGCTGAATTGAAACAGGAAGCATTCCCTTGTTCTGTTCCTAGAACCGCCTCTGGATCCATGTACACGTTCTGCACGAGCACACTGACGTGTCCTGCACTGCCCAGAGTTCTCAAGGCTTTCTATAATTTATTGGGATCCACGCCGTTGAAGCCTTTGCGCAGCCAATAAAATACAAGCCAACCCTGCTTTGCTATCCTCTGCTTCCAACCAGGTCCTTCTGATATCAGCAACAATCCATCGTTGAAAGAGAAAGGGACACATTGCTATTTGTTCACAATAGAGAAAGATCAGTAAATTCATTCTGCTTTCCAAAAAAAGTTGTTAAAATTTAAACAAATCTTTTTTTTCTTTCCCTGTCTCTGCACATAAAATTATTCTGTGAGTTTTTGTAGCCCTGGCACATGTGTATGTGAGAGTACGCACTCACGTATTCACAAGTGTAAGTATAAGGAAAACAGTATTTCACAAAATCATAAATCATAGAAAATCTTAGAAAAGAAAAATATAAAATCTCATAACTGTTGGTTAGCAGTATATCTCCAGCTAGGTTTATAGTCTTTTAGAGGTAATGGTGTGTCCGTCTCTCTAATTATGCGCCCCCCCCAAAAAAATTCTGTGCTCTTAGAATTTTGGTATCATTGAGAGACTCACAACGTGTTCCTTTTATTTGTTCTATGAGTTTTCAGAAGAGCAAGAAATCTCTACTAGTACTAGGCTTTTCCAATGAAATTCTTTTAGGAAAGTTATTTTACCCTAAAAAAAATGAGCTGCTGTATTCTTGTGATGAGAAAAAGTTCCTCAGAACAATATTGCTGCCTTTTCGCCCACCCCCCAGAAATACATTGCTTGAGTTTCTTAAAATTTCCTAATAACGGGAACACATTTTTGCCCAATGTCCTTCAAGAAAATCTGTGAAGATTGTGTCTGTGGCGTCCCTAAAAATCAATCAGTTATTCATGGCAAACAGGTTTTCAGCAACAGACACAGGGACGAGGCATGGTACTTTGCCAGATGAAATACAGGAATCAAATCTACTACATATGTGTGAAAGGAAGAAAGAAAAGTTCACAACAGTCAAAACAAGGCCCTGGGCCAACTGTAGAACAGACCAAAAATATGCAAATATAAGTCAACGCAGAAGAAAATTAAAACAAGTCCATAAGATCCCAATACAGCTTGAGTATGAGACCTGGATTCAGAAACCATCTCACGTAAAAATTTTATTCATCAACACTAGGTGCATTCCAGAAAATTCGTATGATGACATCAAAAATATCATACATGAAGAAAGCAAAAGCTCACTTAAAAGACTGGGAGGGGCGAGGGGTGGAAGGGGAAGAACAAAATGGATACCATTGTTCAATAAGCTCTGCAACACAGAGTAGCTAAAGCGAAATAAAGGACATGCATAACAATGTCAAAGGTAGCCCAAGATGAAAAGGTAAAGTATAACGAACTGTGTAAATATCCAGAGTTAAAAACAAAAGGAAAGACTCTTAGTATTTCTCAAATTGAAAACAAATTACAATGTTGAAGAACTTTGTGGACAAACTATTGAACAGCACAGAAAACACCACAAATAATGGAATAAATAGTCACTTTCCTGATATATGACCAACTCATTTCCAGCCATTTCAGAAGGTAGCACATGATCAAGAACCAACAGTATTAAAGGAAGAGCCAAGCGACACGAAAGGAATTACCGGAATACAAAGTTAGGAAACTGATGGGATATCAATGCAAGTGTTTCAACGCACGGATGCTATTCTGGAGTGTTTACACCTTTTTCCAAGAATTTGTACCAGCATCTGTCTAGTTAACTCACTGAAAAAGATCCATATCGGTTCCTATTGTAAAGAAAGGTGATCTCATAGGAGAGCGATATCAGCAAACAATATCATTACTATCATGTGCAAAACCTCTTGCAGGAATAAAAACATGGTTTAGCTTCACAATTCTCCCACACAGAAGTCTCTTTTACTACTGACGACAACCTTAGAATCAAAACCAACAACCACTCTGTAGGAGATAAATATGTAAAAATGCAACCAATTTATTAAATATGTTTTTCTAATGAAAAACATACAAATCTACTTGTTTAAGTATATGGTATACTTCAAATCACATTTAAGCTGTTTTCTTGCTTCAATCATTCCCTAAAATACATTGTTATCCACCCTATTATGAAGTTGATTATCATATAATCAAGCAGAAGGTTGGCTTGAGAAATGTGTTCAGTACTTAAATGGTCTGTTTTACTAATATTAATACTTAACTGACATGAAAGGAAAATAATTTGAAAAAGGAAAGCTACTAAAATTATCTTGAAGCCTAAAATAATACAGTTTAATTTGACTCTCCATAAGGAATTTAGCTTTTGACAGGGATCGTGTAAACTTTCGTTGGTATATCTGAAATGAACTGAAAACCCCCTTCAGGTTGACTCATCGAAATTAATTTTTTGATGTCTAATTATTATTGGACAATAGAAATAAACCAATACACATCAGAATCAAAAGTAACTTTCATTTATTGACATTAGCATATCTTGTATTTGCCACATAAAAGTATTTACATATAATGTGAATACTGAATATACCATTTGGTATTTTCAAGATATAAATTGATTTTATTACCTGACATAATGTATTCATGCAATACACTACTTCGTCTTCTATTGACTTGGTGGCATTAGATAAGAGAGATAGGCTAAAATATGGTTAAAGCATGATTTTTGCCACGAGGTTTATAATCCAAGTAATTTTTTTGTTTCTGACATTGGGCCTTTAATATTCAGAGTAAATGAAATATTTTAGAAATGGACTATTTGCTAATGCCTAGAGTAGAGAATTAAAATTAAATATGTATGAGTTTATGTTCTGTTTATAAATTTGGTTTGAAGGTCATTTAGATTTTCATATTAATGAGGCTTTGGCGTTTGGTTTTGATATCTTAACAGAAATAAATGTGCTTTTATATGATCCCTGGGGGAGAGTGGTAATGAAACATTCGTGAAAAAATGTCAGTAGAATATTAGCTAAAATAAGAATTTCAAAATAAGTAAACATTTTTTAGGAAAAATCATGAATCTGCTAATTGCTCTTTAAAGATGATAAAATTAGTTAATACACCATCTTAAGAAATCACATTGTCAATAAAACTTGGGTTAGTAGAGTATCGATACACTTGAATGTCCCCGTTTCATCTTGTGGACCAGGGAAATCCTCTCTTTTAATCTAGGACATAATTTGAGATAGAGTAATTTTACACAGGGCAGTAATACCATTATTTATTATTTTTTGTCCAAATCCTAGGCCTTTTATATGTAGCCTACAGTTTGTACTACACTTACATAAAAATACCTATAAAATACTAAATGGTTTTTATGTAGTGGGTCCAATGATATATAATGTGAGGTTTTATTTAGCCTTTTACATTACAGCTTTAAAATGATCTGCTATTACCAAGGAATGTGTTTATCTATGGACATGAGCTACCTACGGGCATTAACTAGTTAAATAGTAGAATATCATAATGCAGTTCTTCCTGACTTTAGCCCTTTTAACATTTTTTTCTCTTCCTTAGACATGATTGTGTGGCCTTGAAATTATAAAATAAGGACAATTCAAAGAGTTCATGGGAAATAATATTAAAAATAATAATAAAATATATGCACTTCATTCTCAAGGTTAGTACCGTTAAGACCAAAATACTTTTGTAAGAAAAGTTATCATTCATTTAGTCAATCCCAAAAAAACTGATAGTCATGAAAATGTTACCAAGTCAATACAGACATTTTTATATTATTAAATGAAGGGAAATGGATTCCCTTCAAAGGTTACTTTTATTAAGATTATAAAACAAAAAGAAGTCAGAGGGAGCTAAATCATGAATCTAAGACATAGTACCTAATGGTTATTCATCATTAGATTCTAAGAAATTAACCTTATTTGATAAGAGGCATGAACAGGAATATTGCAGTGTGAATGACACTGATAAACCTGACCTAATATTTTTTTTTCCTGTTAAGGATTTGGTTAGCTTTCTCCAAATACTCTCACAACAAGCAGACATTATCATTCTTAGGCCCTTGTGATAGGTTTTATTTCAACTTGGGTGAGTCATGATTCTCTATGACATAATCTTCCCTAGTGTGGTTGATTCCATGATGAGAGTGAAACAGTTAAGCAGTAATCTGATCATTGTTTTATCACAATTAATCCAAAGGTTTCATTCAGGGTATGGCCTCCTTTTAGTACAGACAGTGTTGGAAGCTAGCTTACTTCTGCTGCTGCACTTGGATCTTGCATCTGTTTTGTCAACTTCCTGCTGCTCCAAGATGCTATTAGAGAGGACCTCCAACCCAGGCTTCATTCAGCCAGGCACCTACCAACCTTTGATCTTCCTGCTTCATCTTCCTGATTCCTATTCATGAGACCCTGCAGCTGTAAGAGTTAAGAGAAATCTTAAGCTGCTATCTGAGCCCTGGGCTTGAACCACACTGGACTTCCTCACATCTACGGCTCTAGGAGCCAATTCTTGACAGTCATGTCATTCTGTAGACGTACACATACAAGAGGCTCTGGGGTTGCTTCTCTAGAGAACACAGCCCCCGGAAGGTGAGCAGACAAAATACCTTGAACTTCCCTAACTCTTGTTCCTTGACCTTCACTGTTGAACAGTCTGCTCTTGCTTTGTTCCACTCCAACAATTGGTAGACATTTTTAATGTGTTTTAGCTTCAGGATAAAACTATGTTTCATCTCCTGTTACAATATTTTGAAGACATGACTCAGCTTATTAATCTACTTATTTAAAACTTCCCTGATCGTTTATAACTGATGTGGAAGAAATAGTTTGGGACCCATCAAGCAGAAAGTTCGATCCACTTTCAGTTTTCCTGTCTGTTTCTACAACTTTGTGATCAGTTTTTTATATAAATTTCTATGTATCTTCTTATACACATGTATATAAATTATTGGCTTTGCTTCTCAACAGAAACTGTCTAAAACACCAATGTTGTAGTATCACAACAACACACACATCACTACAGCCCAACAGACAAGTACTGGCCTTTCACCATAATCTTCTACAATTCATGTGTGTTTTGAATATTAGTAATATAGCTCTTTGAAAAACTTATCCAATTATGACATCTCCTATTTTAACTGTTGTGTAAAGAAACCTAAAAAAGAATAAACCAGGTAGAGGCATACTAATACTCTGTCATCATTAAATAGTAATATCCTTTTTTCCAGTTTTAGAACATTTACTTTCTTGTTGCCCCTCCATAATGAAATTACCTTTAAAATGAGTTGTGCAGTCACATTCAGTTCTAGGGACCCCTCCCCCTCCTTTTATTTAGGTCTCTACTTTCTTCCACTTTAATAATTTAGTTTTAAGGAAAGGATATTCAAAATTATCAAATATATTCACTTTTAAACTGTTACCTATCAACGTTATTACAGACAGACAGTTCCATATACTGTCAACATGAAGTGCCTTGTTTGTAAGCAGAATAAGGCTGGACAATCTTAATTAACCAGACATTCCTCAGGAGAAAGATGAGATTTTCAGTTTCTATAGAGATTTTCAGTCATAGAAACCCATTTGTGATTAATCAAATTCTCCTTGTAGGGAGTGGGTTTATATGTATATTTTTATGATACACTTTCATTTCGGATTTTTAAAAAAACTTTAACCCTACATTTTAATTTTAACATCTTTTAAATATGAATGCAATTGAAATGAAAAGATATATGCAATGTTAGACTTGTTTCTTGAAAATGTAAATATTAGAAAGGGTCTAGGTTATCAATTATATGCTTAGGTAGAAATTAATGCCTATGTGACTATAATTCACTTAGGCATGGGGATGATAAAGAGAAAAGTGAACTAAGCACGCTATACACATTTTGTTTTATCTTGCAGGTTGTCGTGTGAAATCCCACTTGAGTGTCACGTCGTAGAATTGGAATATCGTATCTAGATTGTTCCCCAATAGAATTCTAAGATCTAGTAGACGTTCAGGAAATATTTGTAAGATTTTCTCGATCCAGTGCCTACCAGGCAGGATTAAGATAGTTAATTCCATGTACAATTTTAAAAATAATAAATATATATAGTTTTTAAAAGAGTAGTTCTGCTGCAAGGCCAAATTCTTCTTATCAAAGTACCACAGAAAAGGCAAAAAATAGCCTATTCTTTCTTACACCTGATAGGTTGTCAGAGCAACTTTGTTCTAGCCTTTTTTTCAGTCCTACCTTATACTTTACTCTTTTCAAGTACCTACAAAACATATTCAAAGGCAGCTGTCAGGTATTTTAGACTGAATACAAAAAAAAAAAGAGAAGAAGAAAGAAACTGAATACAAGAAAGGGAATATATTAGTTTGGAATTTTAAGCCATAAAACTTTTCAGATTTATGGTAATTGAAACGCTTGCCCAGGTTGAACAATACAGAATAAGAAATAGAACAGGTTTTTATCTCTTAAAGCTTATCATCATAATGATCGAAATGAATGTGCATAAATACCTATCGGTGTAGTTACACACCATATTTTGAGACTGAATGATTAAAAAGAAAGGTTGCTTCTTTCAAAGTGATATGCAAATTAGCACTTTGCATCCATGCCAACAGCCCTACTTTTTGCAATGCGTACTTTGCATTTTATTGATAAAAATCAATACCTAAAATTCATCATGGACAGAGTAATAAAAATAAATTAAGATGATATTGAACATGTAGAGGAAGATGCTAAAACATTTAGTATAAACAAGTACAAAATGGCAATGATATTGCTTCTGCATAACTTTTAAAATATTGCTTCATATCCAGAACCTTTGATGTATTATTATTGTGCTATTTCTAGGGGAAAAATATAAAGATATACATTTACCACATTAATACTATTACCAGATTAACAGTATCCAACTATTCCACAGAAGGGGTACTCCAATTGTCTATTTCTGTCTACCGATGGAATTTCCACCGTGTAATACTGATTTTAGCATTCAGATTTTCAACAAATCATTTACCCCTTTTTTAAGTCATAGCACTAATATTTGCTGACTATATAGGAAAAAAAGTAACTTACATACATTGATTATTGGAAGCCCTCAATAATGCAATGGGGATGTTTAAATACATTTCTTCAGGTCCAAAAACTTTCTCTTATATTGATAAAAAGTAATTAGTGTTTAGTCTCATCTTAATTCTGCATTATTTCATTGTAGTTTAAATGACCCCGTGTGGGTGTAAATGGATGACTGAATGAATGCCAGATAATCAATTTGAATCAGAGTGATCCTACATGGTTTCCTCGCTGAGAATATTTACACAAGCAGATTGCTTATTTTAATTCCCACCCCCCGCCTCCCAGTGGAGGGACTGGCATGTGTGTGGACCTGTACCTTGTGGTTAGCCATCTGAACCTTACCCAATAGTGTCACCAAATGCTATTTAATTTCACATAATTAAACAGTTTGAATTAAGTTTAAATAAGAATATAACAGAGTACTGTAATGTTCAAATGACTAAATTATAAACACTTGAGTAGTTAAATGCTTCTCTCTTCTAATAAACAAATGAACAACTGATTCAACCACTTCTGAAATGCTTTTTATAAAGGGGTTCTTTGAGTTTTATTTAATCTCAGAGAAATATAATTTTGAAAATAAAAGCACTCATTAGGCTTAGAAAACAAAAGATTTGACTTCTGAAATCTTCTGTTTTGAGAGCAGCTACCCACAGTCATCAAGTCAGAGTGCAGCCTTTGAATCGTGTTTCAAAGCTTACGATGGAAGCACCGTCCAGATGCAGGCACCGGTGGTTTCCAGCATCCCAATAACTCCCCTTGCTTCCTTGCTAATGACAACCTCATGATTCAATTGAGTATTTCTAGAAAACACTCACCTGGAGTTAATCATGTTTGCTATCTCTAGCAAAATACGCATGAGCCCTATTCTGGGAGAAGGGAATCAAGGGAGTCTTAAGAATATCTAATAAACTTGAAATTTCCACTTATAGCTTGCAGATGATTATAAACCACAGCACTGATGCAGCGCGCTTTGAGACTGAGTTCCTTGGAAAATTGTCTTAAACAAGCGTTGAATGAATGACAGAACTCTTTCTCCATGACATGAACACAATGACTACAAATGATTGACCAAAAAGTGTCAAGCCCTGGACTAAAATAGGACTGTTTCATGCCGTTTTAAAACTAGCTCCACATCCAAGTTAATATTTTTAGAGAAAATATGCAATTTGAATATTTCAACAGATGCTGGAGAATTTCAACATCATCTCTAATAATATGAAGATTTCAATCAATTTGCCATCTTTGTCTGAGAGTTTAGGCATGTGTGTGGAGACAACGGGCCAAACAACAAAATATGAAATGTGGGAAAGATGTAGGCAGTACAGTAAGGTAGGTGCTATTGCAATTTCACATTTGGTCTCCGTGGTGTAAAGAGCAGTTTTGAATATTCTGTCTTATTTGATAATCACAAACCATATGACAGAAATTAATACTAATATTCTTGTTTTCCTGGCTTTTCAAACCAACTTGTTACTAAATTGTTACTCATAGCATGCGAATGAGTAAATAACTAGTATTTTTGTCTGAATGCATAATTATATATTTATTGGTTTGAATTACAAATCCCCTACCCAGGTCAAGTGCCATAGAACACTGCCCAAAAGGCCATCCTTCTCCAAAGGTTCATACCTAAGGGTGAACTAGTATCTACCTTAAACACACCTGTAACCTAAGGACTTAGGACTGAAAATTCATGGTGTTTGGAGAAGCAGAAGCCATCTGTACTGAGAGTATTGAACTGTCTGTAGACAAACAAATATTGACTTATTATATCTACACCCTACCTGCGGTATAGAGATATATATCATTCCGGCAGGCCTGTGATTGACAATAGCAGTGAACACTATTGTAATTTTTTCCCTAACAGCCAACTCCCATTGGCTGTGTAAATAGTATCCAGTCACATATGGACTTGTCCTGTCCGAGTGATTAATTCAGGTATTGTGCTATGTAGATAGCCCATACTGCTTCCATATCTCTCTCCTAACTGTATATTTTTATTTATTTAGTACCAAGGGCTAAGCAATGACACAATTAACAGAAGATCCTTATGCTCCAGGAAGATGATCAATAAGATTATCTACCATAAATTAACAAGGAAGCCAGAGGCAGATTAAATAAAAAACCTGATCCAGCAATGGATTTGGGATTCACACAAAATCCTAGCCCCAATTTAAGAACAATTAGTTCTTTTTTTTTAAAACATTTTATTAGGGGCTCATATAACTCATCACAATCCATACATATACATACATCAATCATTTAAAGCACATCCGTACATTCTTTGCCCTAATTCTTTTCTTTTTTTACATTTTATTAGGGGCTCATACAACTCTTATCACAATCCATACACATACATACATCAATTGTATAAAGCACATCCACACATTCCCTGCCCCAATCATTCTCAAAGCATTTGCTCTCCACTTAAGCCCTTTGCATCAGGTCCTCTTTTTTTCCCCTCTCCCTCCCCGCTCCCCCCTCCCTCATGTGCCCTTGGTAATTTACACATTGTTATTTTGTAATATCTTGCCCTATCCAGAGTCTCCCTTCACCCGCTTCTCTGCCGTCCATCTCCCAGGGTGGAGGTTACATGTGGATCCTTGTAATCAGTTCCCCCTTTCCAACCCACTCACCCTCCACTCTCCCAGCATCGTCCCTCACATCCCTGGTCCTGAAGGGATCGTCCACCCTGGATTCCCTGTGCCTCCAGCCCCCATATGCACCAGTGTATAACCTCTGCCCTATCCAGTCCTGCAAGGTAGAATTCGGATCATGGTAGTTGGGGGGAGGAAGCATCCAGGATCTGGGGGAAAGCTGTGTTCTTCATCGGTACTACCTCGCACCCTGACTGACCCATCTCCTCTCCTAAATCCCTCTATGAGGGGATCTCCAGTGGCCGATACTTGGGCCTTGGGTCTCCTCTGCACTTTCCCCTTCATTCAATATGGTGTATATATATATAAACACACACACACACACATATATATATACACACATATATATACATATACATACACACACATATATACATATATATATATATAATTTTTTGCATGATGCCTTCTACCTGGTCCCTTTGGCACCTCGTGATCGCACTGGCTGGTGTGCTTCTTCCATGTGGGCTTTTTGCTTCTGAGCTAGATGGCCGATTGTTCACCTTCAGCCGTTAAGACCCCAGTCACTATCTCTTTTGATAGCCGGGCACCATCAGCTTTCTTCGTCACATTAGTTCTTATAACCTGGCCTGTTTGCTACACTCCCTCTTGAGGGAAACACCGAGGAGATGAGTTGTGATAGCAAACTCTGATCAAGGAATCAGATGATGGCAGCTATCAGATAGAATGGCTTCTGGGATCTTAAAAGCTTGTTTCCAAATAAGTAGTCCTCTGAGTGAGATGTCAAGCAAGTATACATGGAAAAAACACACCAACACCCCAAACCCAAATATTGTAATTTGTATAATCCAACGCAGAAGGAGAGAATAGTGTCAGAGTTAAATTGTGAGATTCTGGTTTGCAGAAGGCTCTGGATGACAGTGGAAGCCCAAGGTACACTTGTGAGCTCTGAACAAGAAATATGCCTCCAGTGATTGCCCTCTAAGCATAAATTGAGAAATGGGAATAAACCGGTTACCAAAAAGAGAGTAGTAGAGAGATGACGACAGAAAATAAACCTGCCTGGAATGGTTAAAACCTTGTTACTTGATCCTCCCTCTGATACACTTAGGCCCTGATTTGTTTTTTTCAGTATTTTCTGGTTCCCCGCCCCCCATATTAGGCTTTATCTCTAATTTATTTAGGCATCGTGGATAGCTTCCTTGAATCCTTATGTGTTTTTCTGTTTTTCAATATATGATACCCACAATTGATGAAACTATAGAGAGAATTTTAATTAGGATTCCTATTGATGTCAGATGGATCTTGGCTCAAAGCCGAGAATACCAGAAAGATGTTTACTTGTGTTTCATTGACTATGCCAAGGCCTTTAATTCTGTGGACCTTAAACACTGTGGCTACACTTGAGAAGAATGGAAACGGCCGATCATTTCCTTGAGCTCATTCAAACTTGTCCATGTATCAAGAGGCAGCTGTGCAAACAGAACAAGTGAATACTGTATGGTTTGAAATCAGGAAAGGTGTGCCTCGGAGCTTTAGCCTCTCGTCATATGTGCTCAATCTGTCTGTAGAACACATCATCAGAGAAGGTGGATGGTAGGAAGAAAAGTTGACTTCAGGAATGGAGGAAGGCTTATTAACAATCTAAAATGTGCAGATGACACAAGCTTAATTGCTGAAAGTGAGTTAAGATGTGAGGTACTTGCGAATTCAGACCAAGAAGTGCAACCTTTTAGTACGATTTACAACTCAATTTAAGGAAGACCAAAGTCCTCACGATTAGACCAGTAGGTAACATCATGATAAATAGAGACAAGGTGGAAGGACACAAGATTTTTATCTTGCTTGGTTCCCCAATCCATGCTCATGGAAGCAGCAGTTAAAAGATCAAAAGGTGTATGGCATTAAATAAATCTGCTGCATAAGAAATCTATACAGTATTGAAAAGCTAGGATGTTATGTTGCGGACTAATGTGTGCCTGGCTCAAGCCAGATTATGCTCCACTGTGTGCGAAATTGGACACTGAATAAAGAAGACCCAAGAAGAATGGATGCATTTGAATTGCGATGCTGCAGAAGAATATTGAAAGTCCCACTAACTGCTATAAAGACAATCCAATCTGCATTGGGAAAGCGAAGTCAGAGTGTTCCTTAGACACAAAGATGAAGAGACATTGTCTATCATCCTTTAGCTTTACTGTCAGGAGAGACCAGTCCCCGGAGAAAACGTCACCGGTAAAGCGCGAGGATGGCAAAGAAGAGACAGGCCTTTGACAAGGTGAAGTGACAAGAAGGCCGCATTAATGGACTTGCACATCGGAACAATTGAGCGGTTGGCTCAGGACTGTGCGGCGTTTCGTTGTGTTGTGCACGGGATCAGCATGGGTCAGAGGCGAGGGGATGGCCCTTCACAACAAAAACAACACCGCTTTCCAGGAGTAGAAAGCCTCATCTGTCTCCTCTGGCATGGGAGGTGTTTTCAAAATGCTCACCTTGTGGTTAGCCACCCCACATTTGACCACTGCGCCCCAGGCCCCCAGGAGTACCAGCACTCATTGCTACTCCCAGTCACCCTACAAGACGGGCTAGAACTGCCCAATGGGGTTCTGAGACCATAACTTTATAGTAGAAAGTTTCATCTTTCTCCTAATTTGTGTGTGAAATATTTCCTCTGAGATATTATTAAATTAGGGTTGTAAAGCAGTACTAAAAGAAGCAAGAATTCTTCTGAGCTGAGATCAAGTAGCTTCCTCTTCGTGGATCCTCACGGTCATGAACTCATGCCAATCACAGGTCCAATAGGATGAAAGGCTGCTCCACATGCTCCACCCTACCCGTGTGATCATTTACACATGCCCCCAGTGATCCCTAGGATTTTGTTTCGTTTGGGGTTTTTTTGGAGTGAAAGCTTACCGAAGTATTAGTTTCTCAGTTAGCACTGTTGTTTCCTAATATTACTTGCCAGCCCTTTAATGGGAAGGCGTTCCACAGAGTTTTTATTGGTTGCTTTTCTGACATTAGATTTTCAGGACTTTCTTCCCACGTTGCCTTTTCTACAAGCTCCTCTGGAGCCCATTTGGTATCATAGTAACTAAGAGGCCTTTGCTGACAGATCGTGGAAGGCTCCATATGAGGTATATTAGCCGGATATAGAACCTAGGTCCCCCCCTACATAGAGAGCAGGAAATCTATCACTGAACCTTCTCTTAAGATAAACAATCAGTGAGTTATAAGTGAATTATCAAATGTACACACTATACAAAAATAATGTTAATGAAAAGTATTTTATGCACAAGTACTTGGAATAAATTCAGCATCATGAATGAGTACCAAATGGATGAGGTGTAATAAAAGTTAAAATGAGTGTTTGAAGTAGGAGTCTATTTCATTCCTGAAGGAGAAGCCCAGGAATATTTAATGACTTGATATGACTAGCAATATATTAACACATTTGACTTTAATTGCTTTGATTAAATTTTAGTACTCAGACTTTTTTTCATATTACTCCTATTATTTATTTAATGAATAATACATTGTCCTGGAAAATATATCTTCTGTGTCATACCAAACTCCTTTAGAAAGGTTAATGCGGCATTTTATAATGTTCAAGATGTGTGAGGCAGTGAAATTCCATTCAGACAGGCAGAAATGCCAGGGCATTTTTAATAAGACCTTCAATGAAATGCTAACATATGTTCTGAGTTTTTTTAAAGGATCCTTTTTAGAGAATGCAAAGGAAATGTTATGTTTTTGTGCTCAGTTGTGGATGAGATGTTTTCTGATTCAACTTCCCAATGAAGCTAGTATCCCATTACACATAATTCTGCAATGCTACCAATGCTAGGGGACTAAACTTGTAATTTTACAACAACTCTGCTATTATATCATTTTAATATGTTTAATGCAAATATAATTTACTTTCATAATGTCTTTTACAACACTATTAAAATTTTATTTTGGAATTTAACAAAAACATGGCACTTGGAATTCAACAATATTATATACCTATTATGTAATGTAACCTATTATATACCTAATATATATAATATATAATACAATGGTGTATATATAATACAACAATATTAATATATAACAACCTATATAATAAAATATTATATAATTAGGTAAAGCGCATACTTTACCTAAAATCTAAATACATATAAAAAACATTTCTGTTCAGAAATAATTTTAGGTAATGGATGACAAATTCTGGAATAACTGAAACGGTTTATAGACAGACAATGTACTAGTTAATTGACTTATTTTTTCTTTCTTTGGGCATTAATATAATTGCGGTGCATCAATGAAATTGTCTTTCCATGGGAGTGCGCATTGTTTCTAAGCTCTAGTCAAAATTTGAGTTTTGGCTGCACCTCATAAAAGTGACCATTTTTTTTTCAATTTCTTCAGTTCCTTAATATTTTTTGGTAACAAAACTTATTGCCATCAAGTCTATTCCAACTCCTAGAAAGCCCACAAGACTGAATGAAATTTCCCCATAGGATTTTCACTGCTATTCACCTTGACAGCAGCCGACTGCCAACTCTGTCCCCTGGAGTAGCAGGTCGGTTCAAACCTCCAGTCTTTCGGTTCACAGCCAAGCATTTCAACACCTGTTCCCCCAGGCCTCCTTTTCCAGTAACTGTCTATCTTCTCCAAATGCCAACTTAATATTCCATTTTAAAGAGCAGATTGCTTATTGATACAGAAATATGCTTATCCAAAATATTACTTTATGTTAGTATCAATAATTGAAGACAATGTGAGACACCTGTCATAACAGAATAGGGGATATATCACGATTTAAAATCACGAAGGGTGTTCACTTAAGTTGCATATTTTACTGTACATATTTCATCTGCATGCTGAGCAAGTATCCCAAGAAGCTGTATTGCATAAAGAACAGCAAGAAGGATCCAGATTTGAGGAGGAATGCACAGCAGCCTGTGGTAGGCATCGGGCAGCACTGTGCTCGCTGGAAGGGAAGAGGACCTGAAACACTAGCTGAAGATCCAAGACCTCAGCAGTGTCACTTCAGCCTAAGAAACAGAAACGACCCTATGCGGACCAATAAGCAACATAACAATAAACAGGAAAAGCATGGCAGTTGTCAAGAATTTTAATACACTTACATCCAAAATCTATGCTCAGTGAAACGGCAGTCCAGAATTTAAACAACAAATCTCATTAGGAAGTTCTGCGAGAAAGGCCCTTTTAACATGTTAAAAAGTGTGATTGGATTTGAAGATTAAGATGAGCCCTGTCCAAGCCAGGGCCAATGACTGTGCTGTTGTCAGGGGCAGGAGATGCTGACGGGGTCGGGAATGGCAGTGACTGTAAAGGAAAAGCCTGAAGGAGACCTTTATTAGGATGCAATAATGCTATATCTTGATTGTGGTGATGGGCACAACAAATTTATATTCAATTCCCTTGCCAATATAATAAAACTTGCTTTATATATTCTTACAAAGATAAGCCATCATAAGTGTCTCATTGCCACCAGGTCAGTGTTGACTCATAGGAGCCCTAGTGTGGGAGCAATTGCGCTGCAATCATCAAGATCCACAGTTGGAAACCACCAGTCACTCCATGGGAGAAATGCTGGGCTTCCCACTCTCACATACAATCTCAAAAACTCCCAGGGGCAGTTCTACCTGTCCTACAGCGTCTCTGTGAGATGAAGCAAGGTATATGTAAATCTTAATATGTAACAGAGAAGATAGAACTGATGCCTACAGACATAGAATTATGTCTCCCATATATTCTTCTCAGGAAAAATAATAATACGAATACCAGCTTCCATTGAATTAATTGTGACACATGGTCCCTCCATGTGCTATAGATTAGTACACTTGATCACCATAATGCTCTCAAGACTATAGTCGTGTTTGAATCAGGTCACTGAACTTTTCTTCTGAGGTTTCTCTGATGGGTGATAATTCTGTGTTAGTAGTTGGGCACTAAATATTTGATGCCTCTCAGAGGCTCATTAATAATGATGATTATTACATGTTGACCTTTATCAGCTCGTACAGTTTAACAGCGCTCTCTGGATCTGCTACCAGCAACCCGAGAGGGAATGACTGCTGTCCCTATTTCATGGGAGATAAAAAGTGAACTTGGAAAAGCTTAGAAACTATCTAAAAGTCATGGTATTTTAAGAGGAAAAGCTAACTTGAAATGCAGAACTGTCTGATCTAAAGTCCAAGAAACTAACCATATGTGTTAGTCCTATATATAGAAATCAAAATTTTCATTCTAAAACCAACAAAAATCCCTCAGTGTCAACTCTAGCATTATTATTATTATTATTTAATTACCAGCATAAGGGAGAGATTTGATTGGTTTACATCACTCCTAGCTTGTACTTAAAGTTTCAGCTTAGTCCACTATTTTGTTTCTGTAATTCTTTTCAAATAGTGGTATGCCTACTTGGTTTTTGTTGTTGTTGTTATTTTTTCTTTTGTTGTGTTGTTTTGCTCTGTTTTGTATTTGTGACTATTATTGCCTCTGCATGTCTATCTAGATAAGATAGGTTGGATAACCAACAGGAGGAGAAAACAAAGGGACCTACTGTTCTGGGGGACATTGGAAAGGGGGAGGTAGGATAAAGGAAGTGAGTATTAACAAACTCAGGGACAAGGGAACAGTGATCTGAAATCAATGGCAAGGTGGGCATAGGATGCCTGGTAGGGCTTGATCAAGGACAATAATGTAACCGAGAGGATTTACTGAAACCCGAATGAAGGCTGAACATGATAGTGGGACAAAAGGAAAGTAAAAGGAAACAGAGGAAAGAACTAGGAGGCAAGGGCATTTATAAAAGTCTAAATATATGCATGTACACATGTAAATATATTTATATGTGATAATAGGGAAATAGATCTATGTATATAAGCTTATATATTAAGTATTTAGGTAACAGATGGACAGTAGGCCTCTCCTCAAGTACTCCCTTAACACAAGAATCCTTTTGTTTTAATAACCTGACATTCCATAATACTCAGCTTCCCGACACGATCACTGAAGACAAAATGGATGCATAGGCAAATGTGGTGAAGTAAACTGATGATGCTTGGCTATCAAAAGATATAGCATCTGGAGTCTTAAAGGCTTGAAGATAAAACAAGAAGTCATCTAGCTGAGAAGCAACATAGTCCACATGGAAGAATCACACCAGGATGTGTGATCACAAGGTGTCAATATGATCAGGTATCAGAAACCCAACAAAATCATATGAATGTGATCCAGAACAAAATCATATGAATGCGATTGAAGGGAATAGCAGAGTGAAGACCCTAAGCTCATCAATAGACAACTGGACATCTCCTTATAGAAGGAAGAGAGAGCCACAAGGAAGGGAGAGCCACTCAGGGTGCAGTATAGCACCAATGAAACATACAACTTTTGTCTAGTTCTTTAATACGTCCTCCCCCCTGCTATCATGACCCCAATTCTACCTTACATATATGGCTAGACCAGAGTATGTACATGGGCACATATAAGAGCTGGAAATACAGGGAGGGCATTCAGGACAGATAAACCCCTCAGGACCAAAAATGAGAGAAGCCATCACTGGAGGGGAAGGGGAAGTTGGGAGGATTAAGGGGGAACCAATCACAAGGATCTACCTGTAATCCCCTCCCAGGAGGAAGAACAACAGAAAAGTGGGTGAAGGGAGACATCAGGCAGTGTAAGGCATGAAAACATAATAATAAATTATCAAGGGTTCATAAGGGACGGAGTGGGGAGGGGAAAAATGAAGACCTGATACCAAGGGCTAAAATAGAAAGAAAATATTTTGAAAATGATGATAGCAACAAATGTATAGATGTCCTTGACACAATATATGTATGTATGGATTATGACAAGAGCTGTACAAGACCCCAATAAAATGATTTTTAAAATTCCTAACCTTTCTGATAGTAAAACATCTGTTCTTCCTTCCACATAATTTTTTTGGTACTATGCTTGAAGTAGATACATCTTTCCAAAGAGATTGTAACTGTATTGTAGTTCCTGCATTAACAGTCTATATCAACTATTGATGGTAAGTTCCCTTCAAGGTGGAATTGTTGTTAGGTGTCATTGAAACAGCTTCCACCCACAGTGACCGTATGCACATCAGAATGAAGCGCTGCCTCATCCTGAACCAGCCTCACAACTGTGTCTATGCCTGAACCCGTTGTCAATCCCTCTCCTTAAGGAAGTTCCTCTCCTCGGTGCCCGTCCGCGTTACCAAGTACTCTTTCTGTCAATAGCATTCTTTTTATATCACTTGAACTGAGTTTTTCGCCAGATTATGTTATTTAATACACTTCATCCTCAATTTCCTCACAGTTTTGTGTTTATTTTCATGGGGAGACTAAATTGTTGGTCGTCTTTTCATTAGCATCCCCCTTTCAATGGTCTCGAAGAGGTAGGTGTCAACATTGCAACCTCATTCATATCAATATTCCAGTGTCAACAACCATAATAACCCCCATTTCTGACACAAGTAAACGCATATATATTTCATAATGAATATGTAATATTCACATAAAATATAGTCTATGTACCTCATTCAGTTACATAAGGTAATAAATGTAATTCTAGATCATTTCTGGTTCTTTTTTGGAAATGAATACTCAGTTTTATTAACGTGTTTCTTTTAGTATAAGCAATGTGAGCTTAGCAAACATTTATATTTTAGTTTAGAGAATTCTGAGAAGTAAAATAAAAGAATAAACAAGAATACATAAAAGCGAAAACTGACAAAAACACGTTAAATTCACCGTGCATGGCGTCATACCAGCCGTCATGGAGTCAATTCTGACTCGCGGCAAACTAACTTGTGCCTTCGCGGCTTGGAGCCCCATGGAGCTCCCAGTGCCAACTTCATGTGGAAGCAGATGAGCGAGCCTCCGCTCTCCGCACCTCCGCGTGAAGCAGAACGTGCAGTCGCTCAGACAGCAGCCAGCACCCTAACCACGTACATCACGAAGGAACCCCAGGCCTCTTAAACAAAAATGAATATTAATAACAGGAAGCCATGCCCATCTTCAAATCAGTGTGTCGACTACATGTTTTGAATAATAAAAAGGTTTTACAATTCTATCATTTATAAATATCTGAACTAAGTAAAACTCCTCATGATTTTAATACAGAGGCCTTCGAATTTCTGAAGCCCTGCAGTGGAGCCCGGCACGCGACCGCATCCGTCCTCAACAGAACCGGGTTTCGACACGAAATGTCCAGAGGGTTGTGCAGCAGAGCTTGAACAAAACGTTGGAATCCGACCCGACACACGGGATTTCTGCAAACAAAAGCAGTTCATGTGCTCGTCACTTGGCGTTCGTTGGCGCTGATAGCACACGTGTTTAAACCTGTCGCGGCTGCGTTCCACGTTTTGCTAGACTTTTCTTAGTTTTCATGGCATTTTGTACTGTTTTTAGATGAAAAAAATGGGTCCTAAGAAAGAGGTTTTTGAACAGAATCATCATGATCAGGACCGGGTTAACCGGGTTATTGAAATTGTTGATACTGCTCAACTCTGAACCTATTTACATGGACATTTCTGAGTAATGTTTTGTATAAAAGGGCAAGTTTAGATAAAAACTTGGTGGTCTAGAAAGGATTCATCTGTTTTCAGTTATTCCTTGGGAAAAATTGCTTCAGAACTTGACTGCATCGCCTCTGAACGCTCCTTCTAGAACATATTAGCAAATTAATGACCGGCATGCTTTGAGAACACTGAAATTAACAATGGTGATCACGGTGTAACAATAACACTTAACTGTAAGGGGAGCAGGTGCTGTTTTCATAGTAATTTAAATGTGCACCTAGCAAAAATATGAGGGCTAAGAATAATAAGATGTGCTTGAATTAAGCAGTTTACTTAACATGTTTTCATTCAATTTGTTGTTGCTCTTGTTGACATCAGGTGTCATTGAGTTACTTGTGACGTATGCACAACAGAGTGAAACACTGCCTGGTCCTGCTCCATCCTCACAATTGTTCCTATTCTTGAGCCCATTTTTGCAGCCACTGGTGAATCCTTTTTGTTGAAAAGGCCCCCTCAATTTTCTCAGACCCTCTACCAAGAAGGCTGTCTTTCTCCCAGACAGGCCTCTCCTTACAGCACAGCCAAGGTACGCAAAACGAGTCTTGCCATCACGCCAACCAGGCACACTCTGGCCGTACTTCTTCCAAGACAGAGCTGTTTGTCCTTTCAGCAATGCATGATGGTACTTTCAATATTCTTTTCCAGCACCGAGTCTTCTTTGGGCTTCCTTATTCAATGTCCAACTTTCCCATGGATAGGGGGACACCTGAGTCCTCAACATAACATCCTTGCTTTTCAATTGTCTAGACAGGTTGCATTCACCTAATGCAACTCCTAGTTTGCGTTCTGACTGCTGCCTCCATGAGCACTGATTGTGGATCCCAGCAACTCAAAATCTTCGACCATACCGGCCTCATCTCCATTTATCATGATGCTACCTCTTGGTCCATTTGTGAGGGGTCCTGGTCTCTCTTACATTAGTTGTAATTCATACTGAAGGTTGCAATGCTCCAATCCCTCTTTAGAGTAAATCAGAGATATTAAAAGGTTAAATAAAAATTACTAAATAATACTATGGAAAAGTGTCTCGTTTTTATAATGTAATATCGCTAGTGTTAATATGTTTAGTTATATCATGCCACAAAGAAAATTCTGTAGCCTATATAATATGAAATAAGCCTTTCACTCGGGCTTCCCTGCTAAGGGCACTGGTGACTCAGTGGTAGATTCCTTGACTTCCATGTGGGATATCCAAACTGGGTTACCAGCTTTGGGCCTCAGACACTAGTCATCAACCAGAATAGACCTGCACGTTGCTAGAATGCTCAACATATTTAAGTGAAAGTTCTAGACTGAGTCAGAGTTGATGGAGAGGTTTGATTACTTCTATAAATAAGCAATGAAAATCAGAGGATCGTCAGAGTTGATCTGTAAGCATCGTGGGGCAGGAGCAGGTCTGGAGAGCGCTTCCTTCCTTTGCGCTTTGGGTACCACGAGTCAGTATGGGTCAGGGCGGGCTGCACAAAGCAAGCAACACTATACTTGCCTTAATATTTTCTCTATAAAAATGTATTTCCAAATTTTAAACATTGTTGTGTGCTATTTTATGCTAATATTAAATCATAACTACGTCTTCCTCTTGGAAAACACTCATATGCCAATCATAGTAAATACTTGGGGGTGTTGCTACCCGATCTCAGAAAATGGTGCATTTTAAAATTCCTCACATTTGGATCTTTTCTATTTAATTACACCATTGCTTTAAACATTATTTTTTAGAATGCATTTTTTATTAAGTGACAGAGAAGTACTGTATCATGTGCTTTTCCTTACGTTACCACCTGGACTTGTAATGATTTTAAATACTGTACAGGTCTATTTAACAGATTATCCATGTTAGTTTATGCTTTCACTAAAAATCCATAGTAAAACTAGCCATGTCCACTGGATTATGCATTGTGCCAGGTGGCGTCTTCACAGTAATATGTTCTTACATTGGATGATTACTTTAATAGCTAGGCAAAGTGATGCTTTTGAATGGTTGCACACTGTAAATGAAGCCTACACTTTCCTGTAGGGTAAATATTATTAACACGAAGCAGTTTTAAAACTGTTTTATGATCTTCATATCATACAATATGAATAGAAACTCTGTGGTAGGGTTTTCTAAGCTGACAAAACTTTTTTGAAGCAAATTCTGCTTGAATAAATTCATGTCAATGATAAATTAATGATCAATTCTTGGAACAATAAACCAATTTCACTCAAATTAATTAAGTGTAGAAAACAATTTTTCAAGTTCTAGATGCACAAAAAAGTAATTTTAAGTGTTGTATTTCATGGAAATTATTTTTATATGTATGTGTGTGCGCTTCATGTCCTCAGTCTCTAAGTCCACTGAAGGTAACTGTGATTCAGAAATTAATCTAAATATAATCGGCATATTAAATACACCATAGTGAACTATAGAGTTGAAAATGCAACATCAATCTTCAGTTTCCAAGAACATTTACAATAAGATTTATGATGCATTGTCTTTTTCCAAATAATTTTGTTCTAACTCAAAGTTCCCAATACTTAGACTTTGCAGAGAGAATTTTTATATATAAATTATTTTAAAATAATGTTATACAAAAATACTGAAGAATATTAAAACATCTCGGTTAGCTTAGAACTTCAGTAATGACACAGAGGCTGCAACAATGGCTTGGGGCATGGGAACAACTGTAGGGATGGTGCTGGACCAGGCAGTGTTTTGTTCTGTGGTGTATAGATCAGTTCTCTGTAGATCCGAACTGATGGGGTTGCACCTAACGGCAGGAACAATTGCTCCTTTACATTATCCTATTTTCAACGAGTTTGTCTTGCTCAGATCTATGATCCATGCTCATGGAATAAGCAGTCAAGAGATTAAAAGAGGCATTGTATTGGGTAAATCTGCTCACAAGTCCTCTTAAGAGTATTGAAAAGCAAGGGTGTTACTTTGAGAAGCATTAATATGTGCCCAACCCCAGCCATGTTATTTTCCATGGCCCCATATGCATGTGAAAGCTGGACCTTGAATAAGGACCAAAGAAGAACGAAGGTATTTGAACTGTGGTGTTGATGACTCCTGAAAGGACCAAGGACTGCTCCAAGAGCAGAGCCTGTTTGGGAAGCAGTATGGCCAGAGTGCTCCAAAACACGTGTTTCCTTCCCCCGTTCTTACTAGTTACAGCCTTCAATGTATTTGCATGCATGCAGGCACACAGACACATAGCCATAACCTGTTGTAAGCCAATGGCTGAGCTCCTCGTAGTACTAGAATATAAATAAATCAAAGCTCATGTGCTCCTTCCTTTGTACCATGAAAAATGCGACTTAAATGATTATCCAACAAAATTATACCCTAATTTCCTTACCTTACAACTGAGACCTTTTTTAACCTCTTGAAGTCCAATCCAACAGCAAGAAAAAAATTGTTTGGTACAGTACTATAAGCAAAAACTACTGAAACTTACAAAAATCTATTCTCACCCTACTCTATTGTTATGCTTTTATATTGCATGCTTCTTTTAAAATTTCTCACTATCAGCACTGCAAGAATCCTGGGGCACTTTCAGGTGTCAGATTATTAGCAACAAGGTCAGAAGTTTAAATACACTAGCCTAAACAAAATTAAAGATAAAACAATAACTCACTGATAGCAGAAATATTTACAGTCTAAGGCATCTTATATAGGGATGCTATGAGTCAGAACTCTCTCATTCCTGCAAGGACTTTGATATTTTTGAACATTAGGAAATGTAACTAATCATTCATAATTATGAATACACTTTCTACATGTGCCCTTCTCAATAACATGTCATAGAATGTCTATCACATTTTTGTTAATTCACTCCTGATCTTTTCAGGACTGCTATGGTCCTTTTGAAATTAGTGTTTATTTTTGCATCTTATTTTTTGATTGAATATTGTGCACTCATATTATTCTAGAATAATAACAGTAATTGCTATACCAGACCCAAAGTATTTACCAATTGCTATTTATGTAGCAATGCCTAATTTTCTTTATATAGGGTTTCCAAGGCTGCAAATCTTTATAAGAACAGAGGAGCTGGTGAACGACCACTACCTAGCTTGTGAGCAGCAGTCCAATAAGGACCTGACCGTGCTAGAGCAGCCTTAACAACTGCTCTCACCAGGGCCAACCTTAGCCGCAAGTGACGCTACTTCATTTATAAATTGGAATTGACTCCATGGCAGTGAGTTTGTGTTGTTGTTTGAAGTTAAAGATAAAGCAGTCCTGATTACACTAGTAGTAAACAAGTAGAGACCAATCATCCTAATGTACGCTGACATGGCTGAAGCTTTAGAAATTGTAATTTTCCCAGTTGCTACCTGGATAGACCAGCTAACCCAACTGAAGCATTGGGGTTAATGCTCTCAAAAGAGGCCTCCGATGGTGTGGACGTGGGCAGAAACTACGACTCTTTGCTCATCCACCTAATCAGTTTGCCTTAAGATGAAACGAGTTAAACTAGTGGTCTAAAAATATTTCATGAAACCAAGAATTAGCGTATCTGATTGCCAAGATGTTGCCTGCTTAGTAATCACCCCCTTATACCCTTTCTCAGGGCTCCCTCCAAGACTTCCCCACTTAGATTGCATGTGTTTCACTATGAACGCATTCCACACTAGTCTGTGTACTTGTGAGCTTCGGCCGCAGCTTTGTTTCCATGTGTAGGCGCCCAGGCAGAAGGCAAGAGCAACAGACTAGATGCAACAAATGCTAAAAATGGGGTTTTGTAGATGGAGTTCATACTAGTCTGCAGGCAACAGGGCTTCTATAGCTAGTGACAAGTGCCATTGTGATCGCTCTTGGCATGCAATGACAGAACAATTTCTAAATCTGCGGTTGATTACAATGAGTTGGAAAAGAAAAGGCTGGGATAACAAGTAGTTTAAATCTTATGGCATGAGGCAATGATAATTAAAATGATTGTGGCTGTAAATCCAGCAAATAGAAAATAATAGGTTCAATGATCTCATTTCCAATTTAAGACATGATCTCCATCACTAGCTATCCGTATTAAAGAAATCAAACAATGTAAAGCTTGTCGCACAAGGCTCTATGTGAAATGCTATTATTATACTATTATTTATATGTCTAAGACTTAGTTTCTATTCTACCAAAGTCTATGAGGTGGGAATTTTTATCCTATAAGTAAACAAACTCAAAAAATTCAAGCAATTTGCACCCAAAATTTCTCATAGCACATTGCCCCTGAGATGAGGTTTAAACCTTACCCTACCTATCTGACGGTCTTCACTCCATGGTAGAAATCTAGGCTCTGGCTTTAGATAAAAATATCACTCACTACTCCACTCCTTGCTGAGGTTCCTGAGGGAAATAGAATATATCTCAGTGACAGCCTATCTACTGCTTTATATTATTTCTGCACAATATCCTTTTACTTATATTTTTAATCAGATGAATATGTGCAGAGCAAATCCATTTTCCACTCAACAATTTAAACATATTTTGTTTTGTGTCACTGATGTATTCCCCGCAATGTAGTATGATACATTCTACTTACCATTTCCTTACTTCTGCTCCTAGCCCCTCTGGCATTTGGAACTCCCCATGAATACATGAAGCCCCTTTGATCTCAAATGACTGCATATTTGGGGAGTGTAGAACTCCCAGTTTTATTGTTCACATTATAAAGCTATCATTTACCTAGAAATTGGAGAGGGTCATGGGAGTTCAGTTCCGTTTAAACCTGAAGGAAACTAAGGGTCACAGTGCCAGAGGGTCTGCCACAAACTACCTGGCCAGTAAGCCTGCTCGGTCTTTTTTTTTTTTTTAAGACTTTGAGTTTTATGCCATATCTTTCTCCAACTTTATTAAAGATCTACTCACAATCATGTGATCCCGTTTGTAGCAGTCAACAGGGATAGTCTGGTGTCACCTGCTTCTTCTGGTCCTAGGGTGATGGACATTGTGATTCCTATGGTCTATTAGGCCACTGAACTAATTATTTCCATGAATCTCTCTCACTTGCTCGCTCTTGCTCTGCAAGGAAAACCATCAAAACCAGTGAATCCTTCCCTCTAGGTATTTGGTTATGACTAAGAAAGGGTGTTACCTCTCTTCCCAGTATGGTCAGGCCAACTCCTTGCAACCCTCTGCACCCCAGAAAACAGCATCACCTGGTCGTGTGCCATCCTCATGCTATCCCATGGTAGCAGTTCAGTAAGAGTCAAAGGTCCATCTGCAGCATAGGCAGATTCATGGCTACAAACACCTGCTGCCAAACGTACAGATGCTGGTGGCTTTTGTCCTATTTTCCTTCCTATTACTCTCTTACTTGCATGTGTATCATAGTCATCCACTCAGAGAGTGCTGGTATGAATGCCATTGTTCTGCAACACTAATTTAACTCTCTTGCTTAACCCTCGTTCTCCTCTCGGGGTCTTCCTTTGATTTTAGCCTCTTGTGTGTATGTCTACCCTCTAAGTCAGCGAGGGGAGCTATCAAAAAATAGCTCACTTCTGTGAAAGTTTTCTCTTGATTTTTTAAAAATAGTAATGGTCACCTACAAGGTGGCTTTTTATAATTGACTAATGTCACCTAAAGTCCTCTATGTTATGAGGTGTTTTGCAGACACATTATATCTCTCTCTTTTTGTGTATGCGTTTTCTTGTTTTATAACACTTAGGAATGCATATATCTAGGTGTGTCTCAGATCTCATATATGTGGCATATGTACTTTGTGATTGTATTACTGAATCAAAACGTGTATCGATTCCATTTTTCAAAAGGAAATGCCATCCTGCTTTTCATAGTGTGTGTGTGTATCATTTCAAAGTCCCTCCAGCTATCTCTAAGAGTTCTTAGATGCCAGCATGTGTTGTTTGGGGTTTTATTTAAATGATGACTGTTGCTGGTATGAGATCATATGTCATTGTTTTTGACTTGTGTCACTCCAATGGTTGATGATAATGAGTATTTCTTTCCATGTCGTTGGCCACTTAAATGCCATACTTGGTAATTTGTCTGTTCTTATCTAGTTTTGTAAATTGAATTATTTTTCTTTTGCTTGATGAAGTGCTGCTGAAGTTTTGTATAACTTTTAGAGGTCTCAATTGCCAATTTTTCCCCAGGCCCTGAGATTTCTTACTATCCTCTCCCCTCTTTTTGAAATCTTTTAATATGCATAGATGTCTGATTTCAAGCAGATTGTGGTCATATATTTAGCTTTCTCTTGTGCCTTTTTAGTTAGCATTGTCATTGTTACATGTTAGGGACATTTTAGTAATTGACACATCACAAGTAGTTATTTAGAAATTAAACTACTGCTAGCACATTATAACATTAGAAAAAGAAAAAGCATTATTTAAATGTTCACAATCTTGGCTACATGAAATAAGATGTAAAATAATTGTAATACCTTCCTATTTATGTTAACTAAGTGTTTAGTTATCTCATAACCATAACATGTCCATGGTTTTCTAAATAATTCTATTACTGTTTACAAAAAAAAAGTCATCTAAGTACATTTCTGATATTTATACCAAAATCAAAAGATTCCATCTAAATACCGCATAATATTTACTAATTAAAATCTGATTGGGACCAGAAATTTTTATGAATCTGTGACTAAAAGAAACATTATTCAATGCTTGGGGAACGTTGTGTTCTTTACATTCTAAAGGATCATTTAACATAGGAAAATATTCATCTGTCACAGCTACCCACATTTTAATGCAAACTAGCTATATAGTTTGCTTGTATTACTTGTATTACTTGAAGGCAAAACTATGAATCTTGTTGTTATGAAACAAATCTTCAGTATCATCTTGAATTTATTCATTCATTTTATACTTTTTTAGGCCTGTTCTATGCCAGAACCTAAGTGTGACAGAGAAGATTCAGTATTTCCTAGGGTTTGTTTTTTAAATAAAGATTTGTTGACTTCAGTTCTAGTGTCCATTAGATGTGTAAACCACTCCAAGCGATAAGAACTCAGTAATCATATTTCTACTCTGTTCCCTTCACCAGAATGGTTAAGCCAAAAGTAACAGGTGATCTAAACTGTACAGGATTCAAGTTGCTTCCAGAGGCAGCTCTGTGGCCATCTGTGGACTCAGATCTGGGAGATGGTTGTATTCTGGAAAGGCCAGAGGACCACTGCCAGTTACTACTATTGACGACAGGAAAGAAGGACTTACATGTCATATGTCAGCACTCCTATTTAACAGAAGCCATTTGTAGTTTGCTTGTTTGACTTGAAAATAAAAATATCCATAATTGTGATACTGGTGGTATTTTCCCCACTACAAGTACATAGTCCCATTTTTAATACTTTTGTATTTCATATAACCAAGAATAATAAGGTTGTATGCAGCTAGAAAAATATTTTAAAAGTCCAGTTCACATAATCCCATTGAATTCTTGTAATGAACACGAGAAAGGAGTCTAATGATGGCGTTGATTTTCTTTTCCCGTGTTCTCCACGTGAGGAACATTCATTTTTATCTATACACCAAGGTATTGACCAAGACGCCACTTCTCCAAGAGGTGAGGGGGCAGAAACCCAAACCTAACAAACCCTGCTTTGTAGCCAATTCTGACTCAGAGTGCCCATCTAGGGCAGAATAGAACCGCCCCATAGGTTTCCAAGATGACATGTTTATGTATGTGTAACATGTCACCCTCTCCTGTGGAATGGCTAGTGGGTTCAAACTGCTGACTTGGTGGTGGGCAGCCCAGGTCCTAAACCACGACACAACCAGGGCTCCTAAGCACGCATGGAAGCTGGAGAAGAATATATTCCGTGAGCTGGAATATTCTGTCAAGCCTTTCTCAGCCCACGAGCTGGCATTGACCATAGGTTGTCACTGAGCAGCTTCTTCACATTTAGCAGCAGAGATAAGGCTTTCCATGTCCAGTCACGTGGATGAGTTGATGTTATAATTAAATATCAAGTGGCAAGAGTTAAATGTTGCCAGCAAGGAAAAGTGTGTGACTGTTTTATTTCTGCTTATTTGAGAATGTCCGAGAGAGTAAGAAGAGCCATAAAGTTTGGGGGTAAAAGGACATCTAAATATTCATGGCTTTTTATTTTAAGTCAAATGTATAACTCAGTTCCCCAAAATACTGAACAATAAAATACACTACAGAATCCAAGTAATTCTAGTCAATCACAGGTGCTTAATTAAAGTTAACGCATTAAAATGTTACTTGGAAATCTATTACTACTGTTAAAAATATCATTAATTACTACTATTAAAAATATCATTAATATAATTCCAGAATTGGAAAATAAAATCTTAGTGCTGAGTTCTAGTCTTTAGTTAACATCTGTGTATCACTAAAATGTCTCAAAATGACCTTATTTAATTTGTGTATTAACTTGAATATGCAATAAACCAAATAGGAATTTAATTTCCATCTCAAAGATACATGATTCCTTCTTTTGCATTAAGGACAATTTTTCAATTCCTTGTGCTGAAGATGTATTTTGTGTATATGGAAAAGGATCATTAATAGGATAAAAGATAATATTTAATAGTTGATTATTGGATATCATCCAGTTTGTAACAGGATATCTAGGGAAAAAAGCTGACATTAAGATTTCCATTGTCTGGACTTTTAAAAAAATACTGTGGTAATGTAATCCATTTTATACTCTATTTGTTTTCTTTTTTTTAAATTGGGGACTCTTACAGCTTTATTCTCATCATTTTCAAAGCATTTTCTTTCCACTTGAGCCCTTTGTATCAGCTCACTTTTTCATCCCCTCCCCCACCCTCCCTCCTTCATGATCCATTGATAATGTATAAATTACGGTATTATTGTTTCATGTCTTATACTGACTACTGTCTCCCTTCACCCACTTTTCTGTTGTCCGTCCTCCCGGAAGGGGGTTATCTGTCCATCAGTGTGATTGATGATTGATTCTCCCTTTCTCCCCCACCTTCCCCTTCACTACTCTCATTACTGGTCCTGAGGGTTTGTGCGTCCTGGAGTCCCTGTGTTGTGAGCTCTCATTTGTAGCAGTGTACATCTCTGATCTAGGCCAATTTGTAAGGTAAAATTGGGGTCATGATAGTTGGGGGGGGCATGAAAGAACTAGAGAACAGTTGTGTGTTTTGTCAGTGTTATCCTGCACCCTGACTGGCTCATCTCTTCCTTGTGACCCTTTTGTACAAGAATGTCTGTAGACATAGACTTTTATTTCTTTTCAATATACTCAAATATAAGGTAAAGATATTGTAGGACATATAATGAGCGGTGGTGTATAGTGATTCTTTCCAGGATTAATGGTGCAGAGGGGAACATGCGGAGCTCTGATGGAGCAGTGTGACATATGCTAGTCACCAGGTCTGCAGTTTGAACTACCAGTCACTCCAGAGAAGCAAGGTGAGTCGTTCAACTCCCTTAACATTTACAGCCCTGGTAAACCACGGGGGCAGTTCTACCCTGTCCTACAGGGTCACTTGAAGAAGAATAAGGCATCGGTGTGGAAGAAGGCTTATTAACTACCTGTGAAATGCGGATGATACAGCCTTGCTTGCTGTCGTGAGGAGGACCTGAGGCACTTGATGAAGATCAAGGACTACAACCTTCGGTGTGCATTAGAACTCAATGCAAAGAAGACCAAAACCCTCACAACTGTATCAATAAGTAGCAGCGTGGCAAACGAGAGTTGTCAAAGATCTTGTGCTGGGATCCATAATCAGTTTGTGGAGGCAGCAGTCAAGAGATGGAAAGAGGAGTGGCGTTGGGCCACGTGCCGCATACTTTCCTTAGAGTGTTGAAGAGCAACGGCTTTACTGTGAAGACTAAGGTGCTCTTGACCCAAGCCTTGGTATTTTCAATTGCCTCATATGAAAATGAACGTTAGACACTGAACAAGAAAGACTGAGGAAGACAAGCGTTTCAATTATGGTTCTGGCAACAAACATTGAAGGACCTTGGACTTCTAAGGGAAAAACAAACCTGCCTTGGAAGCAGCCCAGTCTACGTGCTCCAGAGAGGCCAGGCTTGTGCGCCTTGCTCTGACATACCTTGGACATACGCTCAAGAAAGACAAGTCCCTGGAGAAGGACATCTAACCCACTAAGCAGCACAGATCCATAGGGCTTATTACAGAAGGAACTAAAACCACATGTCCTCGAGTTTGATTCCAACTCATGGCGATTCCATGTGTGCAGAGTTGAACGGCACTGCAGAGGATTTTCAAGGCTTATTGGTAAGCATGGCTTTTTCCAAAGCACCTCTGAATTGGTTTGAACAAACATTATTCCAGAAGAGAGACTAGCTGCTGGAACTACCCATGGACACCTCATGGAGGGAACCATCATGCAGAGGCATGTTGGTTCTGACTATAGTAACTATACAGGACAGAGTGGACCATTCCGAAGAGTTTCCAAACCTATGTTCTCTACAGGAGCACATTGCCACCCTTTGTCCTGCTAAGTGCCTGGTGCTTCTTCTAACTGCCAGTCTTTTAGCTGTCAGCCAAATCACTCCACCTCCAAAGCGACCCATGGAGGATATTCACCTCAATAGGAATTCACTGCCATGAGATCAATTCCAACTCATAGCAACTCGATAGAATGAAGTAGTCTCAGCTCTTTGGGTTTCTGGCCCTGTACATTTATAGAAACCGAAAATATCATCTGATGGGTTCAAACTAACCTGGCAGTTAGTAGCTTGAAATAAGTGCAAGAGATCTAAGCTCCATCAATAATAATAGTTTAATTTATGATTCAGACGCATTAGAAACCCAATGCAAAGTAGCCCACTGCGCCACAAGGGCTTCTTATACAGGACACTCTCTCAAAACCAAACTTGCTGCCACGGAATAGATTCCACCTCATCGTGAGCCCTGGTGGTGTAGTGCTGTCAACTGCAAGGTCAGTAGTTCCAAACGACAAACTGTTCTGCAAGTGAAAGATGTGGTTTTCTGCTCCTGTAAAGAATCACAGGCTCTGAAACGCACAGGAGCAGTTTGACCCTCTCCTTTAGAGTCATCATGACAGAGGGTACTGTGTACATATAAAGTTGGTGGAGATTATCTGACATATCACTGTATCAGAAATACGTGCCTCCAATTCCAGCTCTGAGCAATTTAAAACAGGTATAACCTGATAATCGTCAGCTCTTGCCCGTCTAAAATCCAGAGAGCAGGAGGAGGATGAGCCCCTCACAGGGTGAATGTTTAACCAACGCAGAATGAGAAGACGCGGTGAACGTGTGCTGCGGCTTGCATTTCCCACTGCGGCAACGTGCTGGCACTGCCTGCGGCTTCGCTGGCACTGGCTCGGGGATGAAGCCATCAATTTGAAATGAGTACCTTAATTCTAGCTCTTTGTCCCCTATTGCTTCAATACCATGTCTCTTTATTCTGTGTTTTGAGATTATCACTTATGAAAACAATGACAATAGAAAGCATTGAAAAGTAGTGCTGACCAAATAATGTGGATAGGACAAAGCTATCAAGACTTCATTTCCTGATGTAGTGAGACTAAAAATGAGAAAAAGCTGCTAACACATATAAACAATCAAAATTTACAATGTACAAACTATGAATCTAGGAAAATTGGTAGTCATGCAAAATGAAATGAAACGCATTAGGGAGATATCCTAGACACTAGTGACTTCGAATAGATTCAAGTGGTAATTTTTAATCAGATAATCATAAGATCTACCCTACTAGGAATTTCAAAACTGTTAAAAGGTTAACTGATTGTAAAAAGGCACAGTAATAAAATGTCTATCCTGAACTACAAGGCTATTATTGATAAGATAATATTCATATGTCTATGAGATAGACCAGTAACTAGATCCATATCCCAAATTTACCACTAATACTATTGCCAAAGATTAGGACACAAGGTTTTCAAATTAAGTCCTTCAGTCTGAAATTGATTAAATATAGAATCAAGGTGCCTGGATACAGTGATTGGAAAGTGAAAGTTGAAAATAAAGAAGAATTTGAATTTGGAAAAATGAGCTCGTGATAGGAACAACACCAGCGATCACATGATGTAATTTTGAAAAACAGTGATTTATCTACTACAAATGTGCTTTTACAATAAGATAAGTAGTGAGCATACAACTAGACCTCACTAGATGGAATACATTGCAAATGATCTGACGCGTTTTTGTCAGGTGACATCAAGTAGGTGCTGACTCAGAGCTATGCTGTGCATAACAGAAGGAGACACTGCGCAGTCTGATGCCAGTCCTACAATTGTTCCTACGCATGAGTCCGTTTCTGTAGCCACTGCGCCAACCCACCTCCTTTCTTCTGCCCTACTTTACCATATGAGATGTCCTTCTCTATGTTTGTCTGACAACCGTATGTAAGATGAAGTCCTGCCATCCTCGCCTAGGAGTACTCTGGGTGCACTTCTTCGAAGGCAGCTCTTTAGTTTGTTCTTTCAGCAGTCTATAGTTTTTCCAGCACCACAATTCAAGTGCATTAATTATTCTTCGGTTTGCCTTAGTCATTGTCAACGTTCACATGTATACGAGGCAATGGAAACTATTATGATGAGTCAGGCTCACCTAGTCCTCATCCTTGCTTGTCAGTACTCTAAGGAAGTCTTGGGCAGAAGATTTATCTAATACAATGTGTAACCTGACTTACACGCATGAAAAAGAGGACAGAGAAGCTCAAGATCATCAGCACTAGGCCACAATTACACAACAGACTGCTAATTCCTCATGTGTAAGTTCAAATTGAAGTTAAAAGAAATTGAAAGAAGCCCCAAAGAGTCAAAATACAATCTTCAAAGTATTCTACCTGGATTTGGATAAGGTATAAAAACATAACTCATAAGACACTACGTATTGTTGATCAGACTAATTGTGGGTGTCATCAAAGATAAAGGAAAAAACCACAATTTCAGTAAAAAGATAGCAAGTAAATGTCAAAATGGACATCCAAAAACACTCTGAGATTTGTTCTTGAAAATGAAATAAAGTGAAAGGAAGAAATAATTAAACAAATGATCTCAACAAAATATTTCAAAGGGTAGACAAAGTATTTTAAAGTTTTAAAATAAATGTACAAAAATTTGGAATTAGAAGACCAAAAAGAGGAGAATACACTCAACATATCTCAAGCAGAAAGAACTGAAGGGAAAACTCTGAGCCTCATTTTGCAATCTTGAAGAATCCCATATGTAAAACATTGAAAATCCAGAAAGCAGAAAAAGAAGATAGGAGGAATGCACATAAAGTAGTGTAGTGAAAAGAATTGGACAACACTATTTCAGGGAGTGGCATGTAATCAAGAAACAGAAGAATTTTGGGAAGCATTCCTAGCTGTATTGGAGACATTGATATAAAACAGGGCCCAGGGATTGATGGGTTACAACTTGATGTTTACAAAGAAATGGATGCGGTGCTGCTCTTGTCTAGCCAAGACATTGAGAAGGGAGATTCTTGGCCAATGGGCAGGAAGAGATAGATATTTTCCCCCTTTCTAAAGAAAGGTAATCCAAGGAATATGACAAGTTTTGAAGAGTATCAATAATATCACACAGAAGTAACATACTATTGAAGATAATTAAAACATGATTGCAGCAGTCCAACAACAGGGAAATACCCGAGATTCAAGGCCCACTCAGAGGTCAATGCGGGATGAAGGGTGCCGCCGCTAGTATCAGATGGACAGTGGCTGAAAGCACACAATACCAGCAAGATGTTCACGTGTGCTTCATTGAGTCCCTCTGAAAAGCAAGGCTCCCTGAGCTAAGTCACTGTGTTTACAATCTCTTTAAACGCAATTGAAAACAGGAACGTGAATAAGGAAAGTGGAAGAAGCCGTCATGCATGGAGAACACTGCAAGCACTGTGGGCTGTCAAAAGAATAAGCAATTCCATCTTTGAAGAAATGCCAAGAGAACGTTCATTCGAAGCATGGATGGGCAGACTCATACTGTGCACTTTGGACACGTCACCATGAGGGAGCTGCCTCTCCCTGGCCGCAATGACCTCTGATCTCACGCATGTGAATGATGGTGAGGACCGAACGAGGCTGGGTAATAATCCTCCTGCTGTGCACAGGGTCACTAGGTTGGAACCAACTCAAACGCACCTAACAGCAAACAACTACTCCAACGCGCCATAAACTAAGCTAGAAATGAATCCTGATTTATATATTTGTCTCACATTTAAATGTGTTACATTTATTAACTGAATTAATTACATATTTGATTTGCCTTCTATAAAATTTGATAATATACCCTAAATGGAAAAGGCAATTTAATCATCTATATTATACTCTTAATTTACTTTGAATTTTGGTGACAACATTTGTTAAGCAGATTATAGCAACAAACTATTTTTTATTTTCATATTTTATTGATTTATTTATGTCTCCATACATTTTTGTTTTCTGTATGCCAAACAATCCCCGAAGAACATGACAACAGGATTAGGAGAAGGTTCATTAAAAAACTGCTGTATGTAAATGACACAATACTACTTGCAGCTAAACTGAAGACCTCAATTGAAATATCAAAGACTAGTGTTTTCAGTATGGATATTTATACCTCCTACATCTCTATATCTATTTCATACACACACACTGGAGCAGATGGAAAATAATATAGTGAAAAAGGAAAGACTGAAGCTATCAAAGTTTTAAATTTACTTGAATTCACATGCAATGCTCATTGAAGCAGTACTCAAGAAATTAAAGATATATTGATTCTGGCAAACTTGCTGCAAAAGATGTCTTTGAAATTTTAAAGAGCCATTATTTTACTTTGAGGACTAAGGTGCACCTGGCCCAAGCCATAGTATTTTCAATCTCTTCAGAAGAATATGAAGGCCCCTCAGTGAATAAAGAGGAAGGATTGGTGTCCTTGAATGACAGGCTTGACTAATCATGGACCACCAGAAAAAACCGATCTGTGTTGAAAGATGGCCAATCAGAATCTTCTTGTGTGGCAAGAATGTGTCCTGTACGTTGGCCTTGTGGTTAGGATGGGACAGTCCTGGAGGAGGACATCAATGTTGGTGAAAATGACCCTTAGTGAGATGAATTGATAAAGTGTTGGCAACAATGGGCTCATATATATAACAAGTGTGAGGCTGACACAAAATTGGACATTGTTTGGTGCAGTGTACATAGAATTTTTTGAACTGGAACAAACGCAAGGAGACCTAATAGCAATAACAGTTGTATTAATCAGGTAGACATGATTTTCTCTCCCTGGAGAACTCCAGAAGTTTGAAATCAGGGTGCCATCTCCTAAGTAACACCCTCAATCTGTTCTGAGGCGAGGTCTTTACCTCTTTCTCCCTGCTTTCTTGATGGGCATGTAGTTTACCCTCCACTTGTGCTTGCTTACTTCCTTGCTTAATTTGCTCATTTATATCTAAAAATAGAAATGCCACACACTAACTCATTAATATATCAAAAGTATAATCCAAAATGAGATGATATCCACAGGCAGAGGGATTAGGATATATTAACATATTTGGGAAGCAACACATAATTCATGACATAATATCCAGCTATAGAAACATGTTTGGGGATTTAAAATGAGCAAATCTACAAGCCTTTACATTTCTTTCTACATTCAAATTTATATTTCACTACACCAACCCTAACTGTGAGCTTCATGTTCACTATTATTCTGTAGTGGGAAGATAATGCCCTACAATTCTTAAAAGAGCTGCATCTGTGTCTCGGGTTTGAATACATCAAGTGTGCCCTTGACTGGAAGGATTAGTTGCTCACCAAAGAAATAAATGGTTGCCAAATGACAACAGATGCCTCACCTTATTTATTTCCTATAAATATGAAAACATTTGCCTTTTTAATATTTTTAAAATTCACATTCTATTTAAAGTAGTTTTATCTTTCATAACAAAATACTATGTAAATACACATATGAGATTTTTCTGGAAAATTAAAGTAAATAAGCACTTGTTCGAGTGGTTTCATGAGATCCCCAACTCTGCAGAGCTTGTCAGTATCACAGCCTGATATATCTTTTGTACACTTTTTTTTAGCTCAACAGAGGGTAGTTTAAAACGCATTAAAATAGATGGCACGAAATATTTTTCTAGGTCTTACGTTAGAATGTTCAATAAATCAAATGGGAAACTTTAAAAATTATGAAATGCGTAGTTAGAGGTATCTCTGCATGTGTTTTAGAAATACATAATGGTGTTGGTGACCTCACACCAGAAGAGGTGCCACTACACCTTAGGTATTACGCGTTCATCTTTTCTTATTTCCATCTGCCATCCAGTCCCCAAATCCTGTTCATGGGGAAAATCACATGTGGATAGCTTTAATGTAATATTTCTCTGACACTAGCACTATACTTTATTTATTTCTACATTACTATGTTAAATAAAATTATAAAATCAGCAATATGTCCTGATTTTCTAAAAGCAATAATATATGTTTGTTTCTTAACATTTGTCTCTTCATGGGACTTTGCTAAATGAGGACTGGAAGGGAGAGTTCGCCTTTGGTTAGTCATGCAAGACAAGAGTTGTTAGTACATTTTTATTCCCCTTTTAGACTTCATGCTGTGCATATGATTTTTACATAATTATAATCAAATGGTTTATATAAAATTAAATATGCTGATTAAAATATCTGATATTCCTAATGACAAATAAAGAGTTGCTTACTAGGAATAATTTTTAAAATGTCGAAACAAATGGAATAAAAGAAGAGCCATCTGGAATCTTACAATTTAGAAAGAACTACTTATATTTCAATATTACTAGACAGTGCATTAATAATTAACATGTACAAATTAAATAATGATCTCAATACTTTATTATGAACCTCACTGACACAAAACTATTAATTTTGGTCATTAGGTAAATAAGCAGGAGTACCTCTGTATCTGTGGAGGTAGAAATATATTTTAAATGACTATATTATTAATTACTTAAAAGGCTAGTAAATTGATTTGCTTAGGTGATGCACAAGCACTTTGACAATGAGAAGGGTGTTTAATGAGACATTACAATAATAGTAGTTTCATAAATATGTATACGTCAGTGAGGTGGCATGCCCTGAACCCTTAGCCCTTTTGAACATCCTAAAATCAAACAAGATACAATAAAAGCAAGAATCAGACACTTAGATTCATTCCAACACTTACTCTGAACCTAAATTCTGCCCTAAACACTGTCCTTTTTCTATCCACCAGGCTCCCAAATCAGATGCTATGCGCATGAATGGCATTCCTGTGTATGACACTGTCACGTGCACCCACCCCCCTGGCATTTTAACGTACCTTTCTATAATCCATAATCCATAAAATTCAGTTGGTGTTATTTAGGTTTTCTGAATCTAATCTTTCCTGGATTTGAAAGTACTTTTGTTACATGTCTTGCTCACTTAAATTCCAACTATTTTGTCCTCTGAATATGCAGGTATTACCTATGATAGCAAAACTTCATGTTAATCTCTACTAGTAGATTTTAAATATATCTGAAATAATCATTATTATAAACCCACTGCCATCAAATTGATGCCTACTCAAAGCAAAGCAAAGCAAAGTAGAATCTCCTGAGACTGTGGGAGGTTTATGAGAGGAGGCAGCTTCATGTTTCTCTGGTTGACCTCCAGCTGCCCTTGAACCACCGATACTGCAGTTAGCAGCCCAACGCCTGTATGTGTATGTTTCTATAGGTGCAACTGCATGTATATATTTATATCAAACATCACATCTCTCTATATTATATAACAACAGTATCTGACTATAAAGCCTACATCTAGAATATCAACAATAAGTTCTGAAATGGTGAAAGAAGTTAACTACAAACAAGAGAAGACAAATTATGGAAGAAGCTTATGAAGGTCTCAGTGTTACACTGAAAGATACATGTAATTTTTAGGTTTAAAGAGCAAATACCGCTTTAGTCAATCCAGTGAATAATAATAAACATAAAGTTAACTGCCTCATTGATTTGTCTGTCGTAGTTTCTGAGCATGAATGAGGTTTTTATTTTCTTATTTTGCTTTATTATGCTTTGTAGTAATATCCATTGACTCTAAATGAACATTATGTCTAACACTGTAGCAAAGTTAGAAGATTTCTAGGAAAAATAATATACCAATAGAAAATACTAAATACATGTATTTACTTTGAAAGCGAGATAAACTGAAATAAATGTTTGTTAATGAAGTTTAATTTAATATATATTACAGCACCAAGGCATCAACCCACCCAGGGGATCCCTGTGAGAAAGGTAGAGCAATCTGCTTCTGTGAAGATTTGTTGTTTCTCTCTGCCCTGGAGTCAATGGTCAGAATGACCCTGAAACAGTAGAACCCCCGAGGATTCCCCAGATGGACTAACTCACTCCGGACAGCGAGTTGATTCCTCCTTATTATGGCCACATGCATGATTCCTGAGGTTTTGTAAATGTTTATGGGAGGTTTTGTAAATATTTATGGGTGCAAAGAGGCTTAGCTTGCTCCCACTGAATGGCTGGTAGGTCTGAACGACTGACCTTTCATTAGCAGTTAAACGTTTACTCAGCAACAGTGCCACTGGGCCAGTTCTCCTCTGTGATGCTTAGGGTTGTCATGGTTCAAGGTCACCAACAGATAACAACAGCAGAGGCCAAATTCAAACAAACAAAAATGAATGGAAGTCAATATTAGAGAAAGTTAATATTTTCTCCTAGGAATATAGATGACTAATAAGAACCAATTATTGTCTGTCCTGCATATATGAATATTTATTATCAAATTTTACTTCATAGAAAACAGGATGCAAATTTAACGTAGCAGGCACATAAATTATAAATTTGAAGCTAAAAAGTGCTGTGTAAGGAGAAGTAACTCTAGACTGAAAGGCACCTGGTGTGCTATCTAGTTCTCAGATCATTAGTTGACTTTAGATGAGTTATAGAGGGACACGAGTTCTTTTACATTTTTTTGTTTTATTTAGTAAAATGAAGTATATTCAATATATAGCTTCTTTCTGGATCATAAATGTCATTGCATTTTACAAACAGCTGCTTGAAAATGCTTTCTTTCTAATAAATTATTTTTTAATCCTAGCATTTCCTCTAGGTATAAAATAAACACAGTAAGATGAGGAAATAAACCATACTTGTACGATATATATTTGATAGACTATCAAAACTGTGTTCTTAATGCAGAGTAAACTATTGTTATTAATATTCCTCTCAGTTTTACTGACCAAAATTTTTCTAAGACTTATTATCTCATCTCACGATACCTTTAATCTCATAGGAAGACATAGAGACTAAAGTATTTCAATTATTAAACATTTACATAGGTTTAAAAAATAATACACCTTTATAAATAACATTACTACAGTAATTAAAACATTGACTATATATTACAGGTTTACATAGTTTTCTTATTGGTCTGAAGGCAGGTTTTCACTCTGTATATTCCTGATATGACACAGAATCACGACATGTAGGAGGTACCCTACAGGCTAACTGCCATGGACAGCTCTTCTTAGGAGAATGATATTGGTAAATCTTTAATGTGAATTTAATTGTTTAAAAATAGATGGGATTGTTAAATGGATATATCATTGAATAATTAAATACACTTATTGGAAAATCAATAGGATGGGCAGATGTTGCGGCCAGAATCCCACAGCTTACTTAGAAGCTGTAAAATACTTAGGCTCTACCTTAAGACACTTAAAAGGCATAGGATAGCACTCATAAATCCTGGGAGGTGTCACAAAACCAGATTCACATGTCAGAAACTATAAGCCTTCGGCATCACGGACGAGGAGCAATGCTTATTGTGTTTATGGCACTGCGTGAATCGTGTCCATGGGGTAACTTCTTGTCTCTGTGTGACAATGAAGGCCACACAGACAGGTCTAGATTCTTCCTCTTTTTTTTTTAACCACAAATCTACATCTGGGAATGTGTGAATGAACTCTCCCAGGATCCTATGAAACATGATCATGTATTCAATGCATGGTGCTGGTCCTATGAAGACACATTCATACTATGACAGGAAACAGTTAAAAATTTTCTAATATAAATTAAGTACTGAGTGTGAAGTCATTCCCCTATTTAACAACTATGCTGTGGAATTAAACGCACATCAGCTACTATTTACAAAAACACGTATTGTCAAATCAATTGCTTCTTGTCTACTTTTGTTCCAGAAAATGCATTTCTATGCTCCGTTTCTTTTTAAACAAAGAGATAGGCAATACAATATCAGGTTTCATGTTGGCTATTTTTTAAATTTCATTTTATGCGGTAAGGAAAAATTAATATATTACCATAGAAATCCCTGAATCAATTGAGTTTTAGAGTATCTAATGAAGACATTGGAAATTCTCTCATTTTCTCATCAGACTATGGACTGTGTTTCTGTGTTCTACTCTATTCTATTTCTTCCATGTATACTGTTACATCCAAAATGGGGACAATTTTGCTCTTAAAGTTACTAAAGAAGTTACTAAAGAAATGTACACACAAAATATGTTCCTAAAACATAAACATATTTATATATTTGCTAATTGAACACTTTTCATTAATTGTTTTATCATTTTATTGAGGGACTCTTATATTATGACAATCCATCATTCATTGTATTAAGCACACTTGAACATATGTTGCCATCATCATTTCCAAAACATTTTCTTTCTACTTGAGACCTTGATATCATCTCATCTCTTTCCCCCTCCCTTCCCCACCCTGCCACCCTCGTGAATCCTTGATCAATTATATATGATTATTGTTATTTTGTGTCTTCTACTTTCTGTTGTCTCCTTTCACCCACATTTCTATTATTTGCCTTCTGGGGGGTGGGCTACATATCCAACCTTGTGATGGGTTCCCCTTTATTTCCCCACCTAACCCCCCATCCCCCAACCCTCATGATATCGCTACTCTAACTACGGTTCCTGAAGTTGTAACTGTCCTGAATTCCATTTGTCCAGAGCTCTTATCTGTACCAATGTGTGTACTCCAGTCTAGCCAGATTTGTAAGGTAGAACTGGGTCATGGTAGTGAGGGGAGGGGGGAACTATTCAGAACGAGAGGAATGATGTGTGTTTCATTGGTCCTATACTGTACCTTGGCTGAACAGTCCCTTCCTTGTAATCCTTCTGTGAGGGGATGTCGAATCACGTACACACGGGCTTTGGGTCTCCAATCCAACTCCACCCCCTCATTCACATTGATGTAATTGTTTGTTTTGGATCTTTTGATGCTACTTTGATGATACCTGATCCTGTGAACACATCATTATCAAACAGGCTGTATGCATCTTCCATGGGGCTTATTTGTTTACCTGCCAGATGGCTGCTTATTTAACTTCAAACCTTCAAGACCCCAGATGCTATATTTCTTCACTACAATTTACTACATTTCTTCACTACATTTACTTATGCACACATTTTTGCCTTCAGTGATCATGTCGGAAAGGTGAGTATCAAAGAGTGCCAGGCTATTACAAAAAAGTGTTCTTTTGTTTAGGGAGGCCTTGAGTAGATGTCCAAAATCTGTCGGCTATCTTAATACTGTAACATGTAAATATATGTACATTGACCTCTATCCCTTTAATTGTAAATATATTCACATATATACATGCCCATATATATATATATATATATATATATATATATATATATATATAAAGAGATTTTTCTTCCTGCTTCTTTCCTCTATTTCCTTTCACCTTCCTCCTATCCCACTATCATGCTCACCTTCCACTCGGCTTTCAGGAATTCCTCTTGGATACTTTGCACTTGATAAATGTGTCCCCACCATCATTTTTATGATCTGTTGTTACCTCATTATAAAAAATTAATTTCTGCTATGTAGTTTTTTCTTTTATCACTTCCTCCATACATTAAATGAGAAGAGTGAACTATAATTTCAAAAAAGGTAAGCACACTTTTAAACTATTTATATTGTATCCAAGCCAGATTACTGGCCTTTATTTTTAGGACAGTTAGATATCATAGTTTCCATACAAATATAGGTTTATGATTATGTGTCATCTGTATATGTGTTTTCATCAGTTCAGTTTTGTAAGCTAATGTGTCTAATTAGAGAAAATAATTTTAAATAAAAATACATATCCCATGACTGAATCTACAAATTAAACACAGTAAAAGTTATATTTTTATTTAAGATATTATATCTTTTGAGTGTTAACGAAGAAGAGAAAAACAAAAAATATAGTATTAGTTTATTATGTTAGTGGATATTATTCCTAGTTTATTTAAAACAAAACAAAAAACTATAAATAGACAAAGTTCTTGAAGGTTTATGTTAAGCAAGACTAAGGATCGAAATGAATGTCTTTTCTTATCCGTTAGCATAAATTTATAGACATGAACATATATTTAAAATATTACCCTATTAAGATTTCATTAAGGAAAACCATGTCCATCTATTAAAATTACCAACCAACAATGAATTGCACAAAAATACCCTGAGTAACGTATGGATGGAGCGAGCCTCTCTGAATAGATTTGAATTTAGCAAATGTGTCTGTTGTTACACAAAGCATTTCCTATAAAGAATACTTAGAATGTTCCGTTAAAATAGGTGACAACTGAATACACAAGAGAGTTTAATATGTACTAAAATTTATGTTCCACTCCTTCACAAATGAGGTTGTTAGTTGTTTACATATTATAGAAATTGCTGCAATAACTACTGGTGTACATATGCCTGTTGATGCTTGGTTGTTTATTTCTTTGGGATACATATCAAGTGGAGAGTGTTCAGGTTTACATGGTATTTCTGTTCACACTTCTTTCCGGAAGCATCATGCTGTTTTTCAGAGCAGCTGCACAATTTGTCAATGATTCCAACAAGTCTCCAATCTCTCTATATTCTCTCCAGAACTGTATGTGTTTGTTCTGTGTGTTTTTTTTAAAAAATCTGCTAAAAGTACCAGTAGTGTGAGGTGGTAGCTCATTGTTATTTTAATTCAAATTGCTTTTACAACTAATGATCACTAACATTTCTACCTGATTGCTGGTAGCCAGGATGTCATATTTAGTAAAATATCTACTCATGTCGTATGCCCATTTTTATTGGATTACTGTGATTTCCTTCATGAGGTGTTACAAGTATTAAAACATCTTTCTCTGTGTGTGTATATTGTTTATATATTATTTATTATATAAATATATAATATATTTCTATGTAAATATATATAAATTTTTAGAGACAAGGAAGGAGGGTGGGGGAGCATACTCCATTTGTATAGGAGTTTTTCCTACAAAACTTGCCTAACATCCTCAAAAGGGCATATTAGGAAAAACTATTTACATAATTAATCTTATGGTAAAATACATCGATATGTATTTCTTTTTTTGGTATATACTGTAACTTACCGGTCTTGATTATATGATCATACATTCACCTTACCATTTATTAGGCTTTCTTGAATTTAAATTTTTCACTTAACCTCAAACTACAGCATCACACTCCCTGGGTTGGGTGACCCACAGGAAGTGTAAATTGAGGCAGAGAACAAGCTAAGGCAGCCATCTACTGGTCTGATCATCAAAGAGCAAGAGACAAGAAAGGCGAGGCTTGCCAAGTCATTTATCTCTCTGTCCTTCAATTAATCCCACATGTGTTCATTGGCCAGATTAGCACAGCAAATCTACCTACCACAGTAAGAATACCTAAAAAGTTCTCAGTAGTCTTAGTTCTTTAAATGCTACAATCTACCAATCTTCTGTCAGTTTGTTATGCTGTGGTGGCTTGCATATTACTATGGTGCTGATGTACATTCCACTGGTATTTAAAATGCAGCTTTCTGCACAGCTTTGGGACAAGGAGGACACTAAGGAGAACTCTGCTCCCGCTGTGGAGAGCACAGCCCTGATACCTATTGAATACAATAGGAACCTGCCAAATCGTGCTGCTCGAGACGCGTGCCTCAGGGTGGAAAGGCCTCAAAGTACGACTGAGGAAGAGCTGTCTTTTCCAAGGAGCGTTCACTCATGTCACATAGCTGAACAGAAGAATTCAAGACCTCCACTGGGTGACAAGGCAAGACGAAAATTGAGAAGAAACGACTGTAAGCACCCCATGATACTCAGAATGCGGAAGATAAGAAGTGGGAATCTAAGAAAGTTGGAAGTCATCAAAAAAGGAATGGTACATAAAGTTCTATATCCTAGTGAGCTAAAACACATAGGTCTTGGCTAATTTGAATCTGACAATCACAGATATATTATTAGAGAGGTGAAGACTTGAACAGGAATGGCATATTTATCAAAAAAGAACACATTAAGATGTATCTTGAAGTACAATGCTGTCTGTTGTGATAATTTCTATATGCATACAAGTAAGACAAGCTAACACAACTATTATCCATATTTATACACCAACCACTAACACTGTTGATGAGGTAATGGAAAAATTTTATGAACGTCTTCAGTCAGAAATTGATCAAATATGCAATAACAATCCTTGATAATTACTGATGATAAGAATTAAAAAGTTAGAAATAAAAAGGAAGGCTCAGTAGATGGAAATATGACACTGGTGATAGAAACTAAACTGAATATTGTATTACAGAATTTTTCAAGACCAATTCCTTCTTCAAGTACCCTTTTCAGCAACATAAGGCAACTGTGCACATAGACTTTTCCATATGGAATAAACAGGTGATGATCCCTGTTGGTGTAGTGATTACACATTGGGCTTACATCCACAGGGTTGGCAGTTCTAAGCCCCTAGTAGCTCCACAAGAGAAAGACTAGACTTTCTACTCCCATAAACAATTACAGTCTCTGAAATCCACAGAGCTTCTCTATGAATGAGCATTTACTAAATGGAAGTGAGTTTGGTTTTGGTATGGTGGGAAGAGGCAACAGAGAAGCTCAAGAGCATTAGCCAGAACAAGGCCAGGGTCAAGTTCGCGTTAAAGTTAGAAAAAATTAAAACAAGTCTATGAGAACCAAAATACAACTTTGAGTGTATCCCACCTGAATTTAGATATCACTTCCAGAGCAGATTGATATATTAAACACTAATGGCATGAAAACTTCATGAGTTGTAGATTGACATCAAGAACATCATTCACGAGGAACACAAAGAGAATGAACAAATCATTAAAATACAGGGAAGAGAGGAGACAAATTTCAGAATAAACTTCAAAAATTATGTTAACTATAAAAAAATTAACTTGAATGGAATATACAGTGAAGTAACTGAGATGAACCGAACATTTCAAAAGGCTGCTCCAGAAAACAAAAGAAAGCATGATCCTGGAATGTGCAAAGATCTGAGTGAGAAAGCCAAAGAGGAAGAACACTCTATATTTTAAGTTGAAGTAACTGCAGGAAAGAAATGTCCAAAGCTGGAGCTGAAATATTGCAGGATGCTGTGCGCGAAATGCTGACCCACCCAGAACCATCCAGGGAAAAGGAAGGGATCCACTGGCTCGCTGCACCATGGAATACTTGAAATCCAACCATGAGAACAGGTAGGATACGATCACGAGCTAATAGTATTAGAAGAAGACGGCTAAGCAGAACTGAAAGCTTTAACAAAAAGCAAGATTCCAGGAACTGGCGGGATAGCAATTAAAGTGTTTCCACACACTGACGTAGTAATGGAAACACTCACTAATCCAGGCCAATAAATATAAAAGGCTGCTTCCTGGACCACCGACTGGAAGGAATTCATATTTTTGCACATTCCAAAAAAAATTATCACTGCCAAGTTAATACATGTTTATTTTCCATATAGCGATTTTTCTGCCCTTTCTTGTTGGCAGAGTGGTGACAAGTTAGTTCAGGTCAGCAGTTTGAAGCTACCAGCTGTCCTCTGTGGAAAGAGCTTTCTATTCCCACTTCGGTAAGAGTGGCTGTCTAGGAAACTCCTGAGAGCACGTCTCCTCTCCCATAGGGTCTCCTCTCCCTATGAGTTGGCATCGATGAGATGGCAGTGAATTTGAATGTGATTGGATAGATTTACACTCTTAGTAATCAGTAAATAGTATTCCATTATCTGAGCATCTTTTCTTGACTTTTATAATAGTGATCTCCTACAATAATTTCCATTTTCTAAGTAACCTATTTAACTCAACATAATGTCTTTCTGGTTCACCAATGTTAGTAGGTGTTTTGTGAGTCCTTCATTAGTCTTTAATGTTGCATGTTTTTCACTGTGCGTATGCATCATAGCTTGTTTACCCTTTACTCCATTGGGGTCACTTGTTTCCATCTTTTTGGTATATGAATAGTGCTGTGATAAACATATATCTGTACTTATCACACTTTCTTATTTATCTAACATATATATATAATTAATGTTTTGAGAGTAGGATTCTAGATCATGTCTCTGTAATGTTTTCCACGGTTTTCCGCAGGGGTCGTACCATTAGAGAGTTCCTTCAGCAGATGTAACTATCTGTCCACACCCTTGGCAGTATTTGTTGTTTTCCATTCTTAAACTTTGCTCCTAGGTCTGCAGTATGATGATAGTATATTGTTTTGATTTCCACCCTCCCTCACACCCACCTAATGGCTAATAACCGCAAACATTTCTTTGGGCATTTGTGAATGAAGTATATGTTTTCTTTGGTGCCTTGTCTGTTCATGTCCCCTAGTTTTAAATTGGATTATTTGGTGTATTTTTGTTGGTGATATTTTGACATTTTTCTATAACTTTTACTTAGTCACTTAACAGATATTCCATTATCAAAATATATTTTCCACATATGTATCCCATTTTCTTGAAACAGCTTTTGAAGCTTTCACTTCTTGGGAGGAAAATATAGCTTAGGAATGAAAATGGAATGAATTTCAGAATGAACATGGAGGGTGCATTGGCAAAAATATGGATCTCTTCCAGTCAGTAACAATACAGATACAAAGGATGTAGTGAAAAATACACAGTATAAAATTTGTACGTTCTTTTCTCCATTTAATAGCTCTGGTTTGGAACTGTGTTAACTATTGAAACTGAAAGTAAGAAGAAAAATATGTAGTAAAGTATTGTCTAAAAATGGTCTAAGAGCAAGGGATGGTGGGAAATAAGTCAATAAATTATAAAAGGATTATCAGGAAGGTAAGTTCAAAGCACCTGCGTTCTGGGATTTCCCCCCCTTTAATTAATGTAACTTCCAGCAGCAGATACACGCTGCACAAGAGGGAGAAGAAAATCAACCCAAAGGTGAGACTTGAGTGAGAAATTGTTAAGGGTAACAGAAGGATATAGTCTACATCAGACACAAAAGAGACATCATTTTAATGGTATTTGTAAACTAAGTTGTTTTTGTAGTAATTACGAAATACAACAGAAAGAAGACTAAAAGGCAAATATGTAATTGTTTCTATCCTTGGACTACACACACACACGCATGCACAAACTCACAGCAATTATTTCAAGAAAATGCAATAAACAGGATTGAGGTAGTTAGTTTATTGTGCTAACCTGGCCGATAAACACATGTGGAGTTAACTGAAGGGCGGAGGGACAAAGGGCTCCGTGAGCCTCAGCTTTGTAGTTCCCAGGTCTCTATCTTTCTGATGGTCGGGCCAGGGTGCCCCTCACTGAGTCAGTCCCCTGCTAGAGCTGGCAAGGCTCTCTTCCTGCAAGACATCCCTGAGGAGAAGCTACAAGACTTACCCTGATGCAGCCCTGGGTGCTGGAGCAGCCATGTGGAGACCCCGACCAGCCCTGAGATGCTTACACATTCACTGACTCAGCTTTTCTCCTGCAGTCGGCATCATTGCGTCTGCTTTGTGAGATGGAGGAGGACTTTGTGGACTGATGTTGGACATATTGGTTAATGGGTTAATGTTGGCCTTGTGGGCTTGGGCATCACTGGGTGAGGATATTTTCTTGATGCACACTTAACTTTTGTATAAAACTCTCTCTTACACATGAGTTTCTGTGGATTTGTTTCTCTAAAGTACCCAGACTAACACAAAGACATGACAAAACTATACTACATTTGTAAGGACTGCTTTTATAAATGGCACGTTGCCAAATTAACATCAATTTGAAATATAATATGTATCTTAAACCTAAAACACACATTATACATCTCAATAGAAAACTAAAAATTACTTACAACTTAATACCAATAAAATGAGTTGGAAGAGAGAAGTATTTTACCTCTGTAGTATTTAAAACTCTACCCTGCAATGATTCTAAACCTCAGACCTCTCTGTATGTTTTAACAGGTACTTTCAGTTATTTCTCTATTTGACCCACTTCCTTCTCCCGGCATCACAAGAAAGCCAAACCCCGCGAGAAAGCCTTCATGCACAAGGTTGATCACGGATCAGGGCATTCAATACCAGCCTTTTGTCTTGACAATGTTCTACTCGGTGTGGTAGCGCACCATGGAGTATCTTTAATTTCTGGATAGTGACATGAGGACTCTGCTGTCAATGTATTTCCTTCAGTCAGTCCCAGAATCAGAACATTTAACTTGAAGTAGACATACATGTGTTCCCTTTTCTCTCCTTTCAGGTACGTCCCAAACATTGCAAAGTTGCTATGATGATTTTTAAACATACAGTATCTCTATCTTTAACATACATTGTGAATAGAGGGAAAGTGTTTTAATATATAAATATAAATTACAATAAAAATAGCCCCTAAATTAAGGTTACTTTGCAGTGATCAGCAATACTGTAAATACCAGTGTCATTCAGAATTTGATTTGTAAAATACCTATAAACAGAATTACTCAAATAATTTTGATTGAGTGAAGAATATTTGTATAATTCTTTTAAAGTCATTTTTAAATATAAAACTACTTATACAACTTAATTTATAATTTTCTATGATGTTATAAGTTATATATTTTAAAAGTTAATAGATTTATATAAAGATGTTATATGTGGTTTAATGAATGTTTCAATTATTTATTATTGTATATTAAACTGATTTTATTTTTAAATGAAGAGCTAGATTTCTAGACTCCAAAGTGTAATACAAAAATTTACCTGGTCATTACCAATGAGTATAAAAGCTTTGTATTGTAATTAATTCGGTCAAGAGCAATTCATTAGTTTTTAGAATCATGCAAACCTACAATGAGACAAAATGCTATAGAAAAAGGAAGAGGAAGCACAAAATTGTAAGCCTGAATAGCAGTATATATAAATTAGATTTACATGTATCTTCTGATATGAAGTACAGGTAGACCTTTCTCCCACCACAACCTACTTTCTTCTAACTCATTTTGAACTTGGATACAACATTAGCTATGGCTTATCATAGTGAATTTTTATTTTAGCTTATAATGGGAATGGTTAAAATATAAAATCTAAATGCAAGTAGTATTTGAAGTTTTCATAGATTGATGCTGTAAATGAGTTAAAGAAGCAATATTACTACTCTCTCAAAAACAAAAACAAAACATCACCCTTATATTTTTGTCCATTATTTGTGTGGTTTTGTTTATCTTCTATATTACTGGCACTGTGTATTAGTCTGGGTACTTTAGAGAAACAAATCCATAGAAACTCATATATAAGAGGGAGTTTTATATAAAGGTTAAGTGCACATCAAGAAAACATCCTAACCCAGTGCTTCCCAAGACCACAAGTCCAACATTAGCCCAAATGTCCAACATCAATCCACAAAGTCCTCCTCCATCTCACAAAACAGACGCAATAATGCCAACTGTAGGAGGAAAGCTGTCAGTAAATGTGTAAGCATCTCAGTGCTGACAGGGGTCTCCACATAGCTGCTCCAGCACCCAGGGCGGCATCAACGTAGGTCCATGTGGCTTCTCTTCAGGGCTGTCCTACAGGAAGTGAGCCTTGCAAGCTTAAGCAGGGAACTGCTAAAGCAGCTGCACCATGGTCCGACCATCACAAAGCAAGAGACCCAAGAACTAGAAAGGCGAGGCTCTCCATCCTTCAATTAACCCCACATGTGTTTATCAGCCAGGTTGGCACAATATACTACCTCACACTTTAAATAAATAATCAACTTCCATTGTGTTGAAGATGATTGTACATCATGAACACCACCATCGTAATATCATTTCTATTACCAGGAGGGAGTTCTTTGGCCCAATCTAAGCTATGAACTGAGGGGTGAGTTGGCTATTAACAAGAAGAGAGGATCATTTGCTTTTCTACATACTATGATTTGATCTGAGAGTGACATCTGTAATTGCTACAATAATTTCAGGAATGGTAGGTCTGAAAATTGAAAAACAAATATGGTATTGGAAATACTGAATAAGCATGATTTTGTGTTTTTAGTATTTGTGTCTTATATCATCAGAACAAATGTATGTCCTGATAAAGAACATAAATTGTTCTACTGTTCTTTGCTTTGGGTCTCTATTGCATTAGAAGAAATATGCTGATAAGATGATTTATTTTATCTCCCTAAATGTGGGCATCTAGTAAGTGTATTTTGAAACAAAAGGCTGAATTTAAACTGTGAAAAGTTTGCTGGTCTTTAACAGTAAAACAATAAATTTCCTCCATCCTAAATAACCCTGTTGAGTAGTGGTGGTTAGACATTGGGCTGCTAACCACAAGGTCAGCAGGTCAAAACCACCCGCTGCTCTGCACAGGGCAGAGAGGGTTTTCTTTTCCCATAAAGCGCTACAGTCTTAGAAACTCTCAGAGTTCGACCCTGTCCTATGTGGAAGCTATGACTTGGTGGCATCAGTTTGTTTTTGTTGTTTGTTTTACTTTGTTTTGTTTAATAGCAATTTCAAGCTACTTTTAAGGTACAAGATTAAGCAAATAAGATGGTTCTTAATAAAATTATTTCATAGTTAAAACTAAATAAGTTTATTGTAGGAGAATAATTTTAGTTTAATTTTAATAAGACAGTTACATAACAATTTTGTTTTTGAGAAATCTAATTTAGCATAAATTCACTTGTCAAACCTAATACTTTTAAAAATACATCAAACATTTAAGGAAGTGTAGTTCATGAAATTTTCCAAATACCATTTATCACCCTAGAAGATATTGGATGCATATTTACTAGTGAAACATAACTATACTATAATACAACTTACAGGTTTGCATGACAGAAAATAGAACTGACTCAATATAATTCACATAAAGTCAAAATATGTTTTGAGAATGATGAGGGCAACGAATGTATAAGGGTGCTTTACTCAACTGATGTATGTATGTATGGATTGTGATAAGAGTTGTATGAGCCCCAATAAAATGATTTATAAAAAAGTCAAAATATGAATTTATAGAAATATTTTTATACTGTTGTCTGATAGATCATGAAAATAATATTACATATAATGCATTTATAATAATTACTAACATATTACAATGTATTTCAATAATATCTTATTAAATTTCTTATGCTTTAAATATTTAAGTTCAATAATATACCTAACATGCATTATTAATATAAATGTTTCCAGACCTCTGAATATATGTTCAAATTATTTTATTTTTAACATTCAAACAAAAATCTGAACAATATATAGGTATTTTTTGTTAAGGTTTAGAAATTCTTTTCAAAAATATTTCTAATATCTGACATTTAAAATTTGAAAAAGAGAGAAGCAAGATATCTCTATTTATACTAAATAATGCATATAATATTCACTGTAGAATACTTAATGAAACAGTAAACGTGACTTGAAATCTTTTCTCAGCACATTTTCATTTAGACTAACCTTCCAACCATTCTCAGGGGGTGAAATTATATCAGATTTAATAAAATAAACTAAATGATTTATAGGGAATCTTTACAATGGCTATAGTAAACAGCATTTGGGTATTTTTATGTAATTATGGAAATATTTCTCACAGATTGCACTGTGAACGTGCAATTTAAATACAAGCCATCAGCATAGTCAGTCTTTCCAGTATTTTAAGTGAATTCTTTTTATTTCATAAATGTTCTTAAGGTTTTGACGATTGCAACCAGTATAAACATTAAACATTAGTGTGAATATATACATAAATGTATATAATTTAACATCTATGTAAATATTGCCTAACCAGATAATAATTACACTTTTAATCTTTTTATTAAGGAAAAGATTCTCAACCAAATTGAAAAAAAAACTCTAAAACTAATTGAATCCATACAGATGTTAGGAACAAAGTACCTGAGTTTGAGCTCTGACCAAAATAATATTACTAAATCTCCTTTTGAAAGAGCCCTGGCAGTGCAGTGGCTACTGCAAGGTCCACATTTCAAAACGACGTGGGGCTCTGTGGGAGGAAAACGAGGCTCACGACTCAGGTTAAGAGATACAGTCTCAGAAGCCACTGGGGCAGAATTACCTTGCTCTGTGGCCTCACTGTGACTGGGAATTAACTCGCCAGTGGGAGTGAAAGATCTCTTTTAGTCTACCTTAATTCATCTGCAAAATAAACATTAAAAATAGGAACTAATAGCTGTAAGGAATAAATGCATTAATACAAATAAAAATTGTTCCAATAGAAAATAGCACATAGTGAGGTTCCAAAAATATGGAATTTATAAATGATATTAACAATATTGATATAATTATTGTATGTAATCATTGATAAACTGATCATCTTTTTCAGGATATTACCCAAACATATGTATCAAGGTATAATAAAATGCATTATTTTAATATTCTTGGAGTTTTGTGAATGCAATTTGTTAAAAAATTTGGAAAACTGTTTCTCTGCCTGCAACTAAAAATACAAATATTTATAAAATTGCTTATTATTATGATTGAATAGATATAGGAATTTCATTGTTACTTTTCCTAAATTTTTACCTGTGTGATACTCTACTAATGGCCTGTTATTACCTTTGAGATAAACAGCATGTTACTGCTTTTATAAGATTTATATTTGCAACATTCAGACATGTATACTCAGCTTCCTCAGCAAAGTTTTGGTTGAATGTGGATGGTATGTTAAAGAAAGGGGGCATATTCAGCAGTAGCAAGGGTAAAAGAAGTTTATGATAGTAATAACGTGATTTGTATTTTAAAACAAACAAACTCTGCCATCTAGTCAATGTTGACTCTTGCGACACACTGTGGTTTTCAGAGATATATTGAGCTCTCAAAATAATCAAAATTTTAAAATGAGAAAACAGAATGGTGGAAACTGAGCAATTTATCAAGTTCACACGAATTAAGAGGTATCAGGGAAATTTATTTCAGGCACTGTGATTTCAGAATCCATCATCTAAATCTATGCACTCTCAAAATCAATATTATACTCAACTTCAAATCTTCATATAGCTCAGACCATGTACAGGCATCTCTAACTGCAATTGAACTTATCATTTATTAAAATTAATTAAATTTTAATCGACTAGTAGTCATACCACAGTTGTAATCTTAGAATGAAATATACAAGCTATGAATACAATTTGATTACAAATATGTGCATATGCATCATATATGTGAGCATAAACAACACAAATGGGCTTCAGAAAATTCCTGAAAAAGGAATTCAAAGATCCAAAGCCTTGTCACCAACTTTTGAAGATCCTTCTAAGCAATAGCCTTTCTAAGAGTTAGTGGAACAGTGTGTTAATCTCTGACCAAAGGGACAGCAGTTCAAAACCTGCAGGGATTGAGTTGGAGAAAGACGAGGCAGGTGATTTCATAGAGATTTAAAGCCTCAGAAAATCTATGGAGCAGCTTTATCTTGTGCAATGCTTCTTAAAGCAGTGGCATATCAATTGAATATGGGGATTGCAAAAATTTGGCAAAAGTAAATGGTTTTGATCATGCAATGATCAAATATGAATTCAAAATGAAATATGCAATGAATCTGAGGTGTTTCTGGTATCACTTGTCCATATTGCAAATTTCTGAGGGTCATTAGCCGATAAGGTTTCAGAAGTCCTGAACACAATTCAATGGCAGAAAATTTGGGGGTTTTTTTGCATTTTAAATAGCTTCTTTCTATGTGTCTCCTGTATATCTGTTTTGTGTATGCAAACATATATATGTGTTAATATACAGATGTGTGTGTGCCTATTGTTGTTTCACGGCACCTTTGAGTGAGTACCAACAAACCGCATGCACATATATGAACAATACATGATTCTGATATATGTGGATTAGATCAGTGTTGGTGGGTACAGACCATTGATATGATTTTATTATATTCATGATTGACTCAGGCACACATGATTCCTTTTATTGATTTAATTTTAAGAATTAATGACATGATATTTTACTTTGTTGTTTAACAGGGTGTACATGCGATCTTCTTACTTAAAATTCTTTTTATTTTTTAAGTGCTTTATGTAATTTCAAATTATGGTTTGCCCAGAAAGTATTTAATTTTTAATTTAATCACTATTCGCTTGCTATGTTATCTTTAATCATTTCCATCCTGCAATTTATCTCCCCCTCAACTTTTTCTCCCATTTCTTCTTCAATTTATTCTTGTATATAGTTAAATCCCTCATTAATTCTGCACCTCATAGGTTAAGTTTAAATAATATTTTAAATGCAGCTAAAAGCTCCTCTTTCTAATTTAGTCTCCTGATAGTTTTAGATATTATATTGCTTAAACTATATATTTCCTCTTCTTTCTTCATACTTATGGTGTTCTGCATTGGTTTTACATCCAATGGCATGTGGTTGGGTGACATCTTTTATGCAAGCGCTTATAGACTGATCTCAGGGTGTGCTCTTCTCCTATGCTTCAAGCTTGCTGTGCCTCTCCCACTCTGGGCCAAGCTGAAGTCTAAGCCAGTCAATCGAAAAGCACTGATGACAAAGAAAAATAGAAGTGATGATAACACAAATCTTAAATCTTTGTAATAGTATACTTTCCTCATTTAAAATTTAAACTCCCTGAGATGCAATGATACAAAACGACTTAGAGAAAAGACACCAACCAATCATATTAAATATTTAAAATCTTATGCTTATAACAACAACAAAAGCAATGACTTGACATTGAGGAAAATGGGAGTCAAGTTTGAAAGGTTCCTTTTCATGGTGCACACACAAAATAAACCTCACACACACACACACAAACAACCCCACAACTACAATAAAGCCAATAGCAGGTAAAATAGATGGTGTTGATTTTTAGTAATACAAAATGTCGAAGAAACATTACCTACAGAACAGAAATAGAACGATTCTATAATCTGTTTGGCTGTACTTTAGTATGGTTTTAAGGGCATTCTTGAAGATAATAGCACAAGTCCACATTCCCTCATCAATTGCCTTATTTTGCTCCAAATTGTGATGCTACCACTCGTGTTTTCCAATTACTTTTGCTTTGACAATTTATTACAAAGGTAGTTAAGCATAAAGCAGTAAAAGAAGAAATAACAGAGGAAGCACCAAAGTAATATTTAATGGATTGTCAGAACATGAAGGCAGTTCATAAACTGTAGCAAAATGAGTTCTATGTACAAAGAAGTCAATACTTATTCTAGCATCCATCCTGCTACATGCAGTTTATCAGTAAACAGACTTCTGCCACATATCATAGGCCTTAGAAAAATAGTTGCTCTCATAAGCAACATTTAATCTGCATAAGCTCTATCACAGATGAATATGATTTAAGAAAAAATAGATGTTTCCTATAGACAGAAGCATCCGAATAAGGTACATGTATATCCTGATTATGATTTATGATGAAGGTACTTGAATATGTCCTAATGAAGGAATAGGCTTTCTAAATGTTAGAAAGGGGTTATTGGAAATTAATGTGTTAATACAAGTGAACTAGAGAAACAAATTCATAGACACTCATATGTGTATAAGAAAAAAATTTATATAATAGAGCAATTACATATTGAGAAAACATCCCTGCCCTGTCCAGATCAGGTCCATAAATTCGATATTAGCCCATCTGTCCAAGAGCAATCTACCAAGTCCTCTTAAGACTCAAACAACACATGCAATGACACCGAATGCAAGAGCATCACAGGCCAGTGGGTGGAAAGTCCTGTGGATCCACTGAGGTGGAGGCATCTCAGCACTGGGATGGGTCTCCACATGGCTCCTCCAGCGCCAGGGCTCTGGCTCCATCAGTGTAGCACACCTGGCTTGCAGGTAGCAAGACAAAGCAGAGAATCTATGTATCTGGCCTCCAGTCAGCTATACATCTTCCTAGTGCCTCCAAATGAGATCATCAAGCTGCGACCCGATTGACAGGCTAGACGCCACCCCTTCTGAAGTTGACAAGAGATTATGTAACTGCCCCAGCTAATTATAAAGCATAAAAATGTAGTAACAAATTAATTTGGGTCTGAACACAATAAATGAATTTCTTTGTAGAACTATACAAATATTATTGTCTCAAAGTTTTCTTTTTATTCTTTCTTCTTTCCTTCTTCCTTCACCCCTTTCTCCTTGCCTCTTCGCACCTCATTCTCATTGTTTCCTTCCTCTTTTTATTTCTTAATCTCTCCTCTCTCAAGGGGCAACCAGTGATCCTCCTGCATTTTGCATTACTGCATGTGGCTGTGTGAGCCTGAAGAGGGATATGGGCTATTGTTGGATTTATGGACTTGAGTTGGGCTGGGCTGGGATGTTATCTCAATATACAATTACTTCTTGATATAAAATTCTTTTATACATATATGTGTGTCTCTGGATTTGTTTCTCTAGTCAACCTGGCCTAACACAAGTATTTTCCAACCTGAGCGACCCATTGTCCAGCAGTCTATCTGATAATTTTCCACTGATATTTATAATATTTTCAGTGACCCTTCTATAAGAAATGGACAGCCTATCCTATCTTCATATTCGATTCTTAGATGGAAGCTCTCCTAAAAGGTGTTCACAATGGGTCATCCTGATAATATTTGAAATATGGATTGAATTGCTTCCAGGATTGCTGCAACATGCAAGCCACAAATGTAAAACAAACTGACAAATTAGTGAAAGTTCTTACTATCATATAAACCAGAGAGCTAACCCGTCTGCCTATGTATAGACAAAGAAACTCATAGACATTGTTTTGAGTTAATTCTGTGAACAACTCATTTCCCTCCAACTCAAAATGCGTACCAGTATCAGGTAAATTGTTCCAGAAAAGGAATTTTAAGAGTTATGAATCTCATAAATTCAATTATTAACTTTTTTAAGTTTATATGGAACAGAATGAAAAAATATATGTAAACATGAAACTGCAGACAAGCTATCCTATTGGTTTATAATCAAGTAGGGAAGCCTGGATAGGTCAACATAGATAGCTTATCAATAAGTCAACATAAAACTTGTGGCCTCATTCTCAAAACATTTGCTTTCTACTTACGCCCTTGAGAATGATGATGGCAACAAATGTAAAAATGTGCTTGACACAAAGAAGGCATGTATGGGTGCTGATAAGAGTTGTACAATCCCCCAATAAAATGATCAAAAAAACCAACCTTGTGGCCTACTGAAACTAAGATAAATATAGGAATATTTAATAAAGGAATTAGGTACCAAAGTACCTAATATATCTATTATCTCTAATATATCTCTAATTTATCTATATTATCTCTATATAGATAAAGCACAACTCCATTCATGAAAAAGGCTAGAAATGTATACCAATCAATGTCTGTAAGCCTGGCTGACATGAATCTGATCACCTTAGGGAGGTAGGTGACACAATTTTAGTCCAGGATTAAGCCCTGAACATATATATTAGTGATCAGAAGCTGAATCTACAATAGATATAGTATTTCTATGAGGATGCAATGCCAGTTAACTAGTACAAATGATTCATTTCAGAGGTATAGGGATCAGAGAAGGAAACTCCGAATCCACCACACATACAGGATGGATGCTGAGGGGGTGGGAGCAGAGAAAATGTACCCAGGGTACACCTGAAAAGATAACTTCAAGATTCAGCAGGGTAAATGAACACATAAAAAGACAACCAACAAATAAGCTACAGATGTCTTTACAAGAAATCTGAGTGAAATATAGAATACTTTAAAATACTTCAGTGGAGACTCCTCAAAGGAATAAAGTAGAACATCCATTTAAACATGAACATTTTATTTAAAGGGAAATTTACAGAAAATAAAGATAATATATCTTAAATCTTCATAAATTTGGGTATATGTAGGCATGTCAATAATCGAATGGCCTCTATAAGATGGTTACCAGTGATATGAGCATAAGGGTTATCAATAAGGCATAGGTTGATATTGCATGCATCTTTGTGAAACTCTAGATTAGGAAAATAATGGGAATGAAAAAGAGTTTACTTTTTAGAGAGAAAATTGAGTTTGACAGGAGTAGAGTAAATAAAGAAAGTTCTGATTCAAAGCACACACTATTCTCTGTGACGGTAAATAAAAATAAATGAACAATTAAATGCTTTATTGAGAAAATGCATAGCATTTAGAATACAGAGTTAAAGTTATATGATACAAAAAGCCTATTTACTTAGAAAGAGCAATTAAACTGGCAATAAAATCCTCATGCAATAAAAATGATCACAGAAAATGACACATTAAAATCTTCAAAATGCTGAAGGAAAATAAATTTTAATGAAAAAATGTAACAACACTGATAAAGCATAACTGTGCTGGGCCTCTACACCAAGAAAGTCAGAAACGAATACACAGTAATACAATCCTCATGTTTATAGTAAACACAATCCACAATGGCAAAAACGTACAAACCGTCTAAATTTCTGACGGTAGTTGAATGGATAAATTGATATACTGTGTGTAGAATAAAATGCATCCATAGAAAACGACTCTGAAACCATGAACCAACATGCGACATGGGAGAAAATGGAAACCATTTTGCTAAGTGAAATCAGTTTGTCACAAAAGGACAGCTGTTGTGTGAGTACACTGCTATCAGAAAAAAAAAACAGAACAAAGACAGATTTCTGCTCTCAGATTGTGTAATCTAATATGGTCTCCTAAGCAACCAGGCAGTGAGCTTGCCTTGCATCCATGCACCATGGATCCAGCCCGTCTATGTGTGCCTGACACACCGCTTCAAACTCAGAGCTCTCACCTCAGCTGTGCGGAGAAGGAGAAGATCATTCACTTATGGCCGCCCCACTCTGCAGCAAGTCACCCAAACCAACCCAAACACCTACAAGAGTGATGCACAATGCTTACTGGAAATGCAAGTCCAGAGGTAGGAGGGGAGCATGGAGGTCTCAGAGATGATTACATTTCTGTTAGTAGGCCACTGGGGAGGAGCAGCCTCCTATAAGAAAATAAACAAGCGAAACCCCTTAACACTTAAATAAAACTCAAGGGAGACTATGCCCAGGACTATGTTCCCAACTGGACATTTCCAACTTAGTTTCTACCCCGCCCTTGATGAACTAGGACATGTGCTAAAGACTACTGTGACTTCATGCTCATTTCTTTTGAGGTGCACAATATCCTCGATGTGTCAGACCTGACGGGCTTAATGTGGAAACCCCACAAGTGAACTGAAATTGACCTTAACTTCACCCAGAGCCCTTGGCCTTAATCCTGAAACTCTCTAGTGTGAGAAGGACCAGATGATGGACAACCCAAGGTTACAGACGTGATGACCATTAAACTTTGGTTTGGATCTCTTGCCTGGAGAGTGACCAATGAATGGTGGTCTGGAGCTACCCTAGATGTACTCTTTCAATGCCCTCTTCACTTCATTATGACATCTATTCATCTGGTAGGCATGGCTCTGACTTTGTGAATAAATGTTATTGAACATTTTGCCCTATCATCACCCTTATTTTTCAGTAATGTTAAACTCAAGAGTTTGTAGTATAAAAAGTGTTTATAGCATAAATAATGTAAAAAGCTATTAACTCAAGAGGTTAATCTGTGCAAATCCACAATTATTGTATTGCAGTTCATAGCAAGTATGCAATTGTATAATTTCCTTTCCACTACAATATTTTTAATTTGATACCATTGGTTAAGTTAATGTCACTATCAATAGAATTACCTTAAAAGAATTATTTCTTTAAAGTGGACCAAAGTCAAATACAAACCATAGATGTATGAGTAGATTTTGGGCTCCCACTTAATTCTAGCCCCCAAACTTAGGAAGTAAGGATGGCTAGTTCTTCTGGCTAGGCCCAACTTGATGCTCACCCCCACGACAATCAGATCTCTGATGATCTGGGTGCTATAGCACAGTGTGACAAAGTAGCTAGATGTCCCTGACTCTCAGAAAGAATGGCATCTGGAGTCTTAAAGGTTTGTCTTAACACAAGCAGCCATCTAAGTGAACAATCAGTGACAGCATGTTCATGAATATTAAAACTTCCTTTTATAACAATGTTCATATTTTCAAATTAAGTCTATAAATGCAATTCAATTTTATTTCTTCTCTTAATCAGAACTTTTATAGAATTTGACAAGAAAATTATAAAACTACGTATGTAAGAAAAATGGTCTAGAGAAATCCAAGATTATTCTACAACAGGAAAAGTAGGAAGAGACGCGCTTCATATCAGGTAAGACTCGTTACGTGGTTCTGTTAGCTAAAACAATACAGTCTGGTGCAAGACAATGCAATAAAAGAGTTTAAAAAGTGGCATAGACATACTTTAGCATATGTCAAAGCCTATAAAGGAAGCAGCATAAAAAATAAGTGGGGAAATATTTCACTTGTGAAAAATATTCTTATCCAAAACAACAAAATCTTTGTATCTCTCATATCACATTGTCTATTCTAAATGACTTAGATATTAACAAAGAATTCATAAACTGAATGAAATGACAAATATCTTTATGAAATCTGAATTCCTCAAAGCATAACAATAAACACCATATTACAAATCGATAATAATACAAATCTCATGGACAAACCAGTGGTGGGATTCAGCGCATCAAACCAATTCAGCAGAACCAATACCTAATTTTGTGTTGAGTCCAGCGAAATGGTTGGCAAAATGGCCCTTGAAATCAGGGTTTTCTCTATGGTGGGCAGCTGGGCAGCAGCCACCGTGGAAATCACACATTTACATTCCTGATTATATTTGACATTCATCCGTTCAACAGCATGTTCTGTGCACCCGTAGTAGTGATCATTTTGTCCATAGGTACACAAATTTAGACAGAAGTAAAGCTTGTAATATTTATCAATTTCATAAACTTGCTATACTTTCGATGAAATAGTATGTTTTTATTCTTTGCACTTGTTACTTCAGTAAACAAATACACAACATAAAGAGAAAACGTGCCACACCACTGAGGATGACACGTATCAATCCGTTCAGCTTTGTGTTATACTCCAAATCCCCTGAGTTATTAAGAGTCAATTATGCAATTCTTGAAAGTTTTCAAAGAGCTAAAATTATTGGAAAAACAATTTGCTGTAAATTGAGCAGAACATTGTGCCGCCTTCCTGGAGGGAATACACGGAGATGCAGGAAACTGGGATAAGAATTGTTAAGTTATATGAATGTTGTTATTGTTGTTGTTGTTGTTAGATGCCATCAAATTGGTGCTGACCTGGAGTGACCTGTGCACTATGGTTCCAATGATGGGCCCAGGGTAGCAACAATGTCGATTAATTTCCTCCACGGGCTGTTTTTCACTGCCCCTCTACTTTACCAAACATGATGTCTTGCTCCAGAGACGGTCTCTTCTGACCACATCCAAAATTTGTAAATAAAATGAAAATTAATCTTATGCAGTAGCTTTCCCGGGAAATTTTAAAAAGTGTTCCCTATATATTGCATAGATTTTTAAAAAATGTTATCAATTGTAGACTCTGCCATGGTTGCTGTTACATAATTGTTTCTTACAGGTTCTGTTTTGCCCCATAATTCTCTTTTCACATAATAAAAAGGGGTGGAGCAGAATTGCTACTTTTGTTTTCTACAACCAAAGGGTTGCTTCCTCAGAAAGCCAAGAAAATAAGCTTATGGGCAAGAGTAAGGCTTAATTTTCTCTTCAGAAAAATGGAGGTTCCCTACACATGCTGCTGGTCAGGAAAGAGACATAGATGGAGATGCCATCAGAAAGTCCCCCAGTCCATTAGAAACCCGTCACTCTGATGCAGCTGCCAAACAGAGCCACTCTAAGTCGTGGAGAATGACATGGTTCCATGACACTTGCCCGGCTGCAGCTCTCCCAGAAGCAGCAGATGGCCACGTGGTTATCTCACAGGATAGCGGGGGAGGATGAACCAGTGACTTTTGGGTTAGCAGCCAAAAGTTTAATGACGGTGTCACCAACTCCTTTTAGCTGGTTTCTGTTCTCATCAATTCTAGGGAATTGGTGGTTATGATGTTGACGAATTAATTCTCCAAAATAATATTCTTTATACTGACATACTATATCCAGCTATCTCTAATATGAGACAACTTCAAGCAGGAGAGCTATTTGACTTCTGTTAGATTATCTACCATCTTGATAAGCACTCAAGCGGTATACATTTCCAAACAGTGCTTGAAACACATGTACAAGGAGGCAGAACAGCCTGTTTCAGGATGCTTTAAACCTTCTGAGCAGCTCCTGTTGCTTTTAGCCACTAAGTCCCTTGCCAAGCTTTTATTGTGAAGAAAAAGAAAACCACAGGTTTTCTTCAGAAAATGGATGGATTATATCAATCATATAATCAATATAAGAGTTGGTGATGTGTAAAAATAAAGTAAAAAAATAAGAGGTCATCCACCGTATTTTGTTTGTAATGTAACAAATAGAAACACAAAGAAAACAATACACTTTGATTTGCTATCCATATTATAATCAATATATTTTTCAATTTTCATGTGTGATAACTGGAGAACATTTTAGCACTGATTCTGTTCCTGCTTTAAAAAATTGAACTAGATAACACCAAAATTAATTTTCATTTATAATGTTTACATTGTCTTAAAGCAAGGAGTATATTTTTAAGAAGCTTGAAAATAATTTGGAAGCATGCTTTTTTAATCATTATTTAAAACTACCCAGAAGATCATCTGCTCATTCACTTACTTTTACATAAAATTATTTCATTAGTATTCAAAAAACCCACTAATCTGTGACTGAACATAAGTTTGAAAATTATATTGGGCAGCTGTACTCTATCCTGCAGGATGTCTATAAACTGGCATGAACTCCATGATAGTGGGCTTGATGGTTATATCCTCATATTAAAAGTAATAAATTGTGGTTTATATAGGTTGATGAACTTGATCAAGGAACCTGGAGATGCAGTCGACTACCCACTGAGCTACTGACCTAAAGGTTAGCAGATCCAACCTACATGCTGTTGCTTCACAGCCTCTGAAGTTCAAAGTGGTGGGTCTACTCTAGTCTATTAGGTTTATCAGAATCAAATAGACTGCAGTGGGTTTGAAGGTTTTTTAAAATTAGTTGAAATTGATCAACTTCTATACAAAAATTAAGAAAAGGGTACCATAATCCACTTAAATTTTTTATTTCAACTCATTAATTTTCTCCCATATTTTCTAATATTTATAGAATTAAATCCTCCCAAAGCACAAGGTTCCTATGCTGCTTGTTGTCAATTTAATATTTCTCCTAGGATAAAGCCTGAGATGCAGTAGGTCCTTAATCCATTTTGAGAAGAAACATATATCCTTTGAATTCAACCAAGTATATTAATATGTATATGATACTAAGAATTGCCTAAAATGAAATCTAACATGCTAGATCAAAAGCACAATAGAGACTTTCAAAAATATTTCCTCAAACATTGAAAATGCAGGAAATCAGAAACACAGTTGCTAAAAGTAAATTGAAGTATGTCCTATGGATCACAGAATCTCGAAAGGTCAACAAAATATGATCATATTTGTTTAACAACCCCAGGCAGTCATAACTAATGAATGACATGGATCATATGAGAGAGCACATAAACAGTAACGCTCTTTGAAAAATAATATTCATTACTAAATAGATCAATTAATAGTCAAACTCTTCTCGATTTTTTCAATAAATTGCTTTTAAGATATATATATGTCATTTAAAATAAAATTATTTGCTACTTTTGATTATTTGCCAATGTAAACTCTCAAAGTTATAAACAATTAAATATGTCTTCATTATAAACAACAAAATTTATATATGGTTAACAAAAGATATGTTTCATGAAATTATCTTGTACAGCTATTTTCTGGTGTGTGTGTGTGTGTGTTTTATGGGCAACTATTTTCAATATTGCCAGATTTCTGCAATCTTTTGAGGAATACTTTCTAAAGATAAATATTTTGTTCTAGTTATGATACCCTAAGTATTAAATACTGATATCTCTGCAAAGAAATTCACTAATTCCCCACACACATGCACATTATGATAAGACCACATACTCTAAATGCAAAAATAATGGGTCAGGTTAATTTGGCTCCTTCCCCTCTGGCTAATTAACACACATTAAATTTTATGTTAATCTACCTGAGACGATACATTTGGAAATTTAGATTTCTGCTGATGAGGAGAAAATATATGATACAACTGATGCAGTACAAAACCACAAAGATCAATTTACCTCAAAGTTTCACAATATTATAGCATATATTTAAAATTGGTAGTATGGATATAATTTTTCATTTCTGGATTTGATTAGTTGTTCATTTGGCTACTTGCACATAGAGTTTGCATTGAATTTGATGAAATACAAATGATATAGGACATATGTATTTAATCTAGTGTAATATAATATATTACTGTACTTGTGGACATAACATTCTTCTTAGTATTTCTGTGTCCGGTTTGGAATCAATGTTTTTCTTTATAATTCCAAAGAAGGAAAATATGTTTTATTTATTAAGTCATCTATTCTGAGAAAAATCAATGCTATATACACAGTATTAAAGTCTCTAATAATTATAATCTACATTTGCATTCAATTTTCATTCCTTACATATTGAAATTGTTTGATGCATTTTACTTTCAGGTAAAGATTTTATATATATATACATATATATACATATATACATACACACACACACACACACACACACACACACGCAAGTGGAATTCAAGGTAATTGTATCCAATGCATTTTAGTGTGGCAAGTACGAATTTGCCCCATGATCTCTAGTCCCTGGTGTTACTCTTATGATTATATTATGGTTATTGTTATTGGGTGCCCTTGAGCTGATTTTAAAGCATAGCGACCCCTAAAAACAACACAATTAAATACTGCCTGCTACTGAATGAGCTTCATAGTCATTTCTATGTTTGAGAGCAATCATTGTTGTAGTCTTTAGGTTAATTTGTTTCATTGAGATTCTTCCTCTAATTTGATGAGTGTCTTCAATCAAGTATAATATCCTTCCGGAACAAACACTTGACTGTGAGTTTGTTTAACTGAAGTGGTTTGTGTTTGTCGGTGTTCTGGAAGACATGTCACTGCTATGTGAAATACTAGCAGGTCACCTGCGGTGAGCAGGTTTCAGCAGAGCTTCCTGGTTAGGAATGGACTATGAAGAAGCAATAGGCTGTCCAGTTGTGAAGAATGAGCAACTGAAAACAGGGATAGCAGCAAAACCTTGTCAGATATACTGCTGAAAGATTTTTAGTGTTTTCCAAACCAAAGGCACTCAGAAGATGACCGAGGAAGAGCTACTTTCTCCAGGTACAATAAACCATAGTAATTTAGACGTGGTAAAATTTTCAGGACCTTCATTTTTTTAAACATTTTATTAGGAACTCATACAACTCTTATCACAATCCATACATACATCAATTGTATAAAGCACATCTGTACATTCTTTTCCCCTCATCATTTTCAAAGCATTTGCTCTCCATTTAAGCCCTTTGCATCAAGTTGTCTTTTTCCCCTCCCTCCCTGCTCCCCCTCCCTCATGAGCCCTTGATAATTTATAAATTATTTTGTCATATCTTGCTCTGTCCGGTGTCTCCTTTCACCCCCTTTTCTATTGTCCATCCCCACGGAAGAGGTCACATGTGGATCCTTGTAATTGGTTCCCTCTTTCCAACCCACTCACCCTCTACCCTCCCAGTATCAACCCTCACACCCCTGGTCCTGAAGGTATCATCCGCCCTGAATTCCCTGTGCCTCCAGCTCCTATCTGCACCAGTGTACATCCTCTGGTCTATCCAAACTTGCAAGGTAAAATTCAGATCATGGTAGTTGGTGGGGAGGAAGCATTTAGGAACTGGAGGAAGGCTATATTCTTCATTGGTGCTACATCGCACACTGACTGACTCATCTCCTCCCCTGGACCCCTCTGTGAGGGAATCTCCGATGGCTAACAAATGGGCTTTGGGTCTCCACTCTGCACTTCCCACTTCATTCACTATGGCAAGTTTTTTGGGGTTTTTTTTCTGATGATGCCTTATACCTGATCCCTTCGACACCTCGTGATCGCACAGGCTGGTGTGCTTCTTCCATGTGGGCTTTATTGCTTCTGAACTAGATGGCTGCTTGTTCACCTTCAAGCCTTTAAGATCCCAGACACTATCTCTTTTGATAGCCGGGCACCATCAGCTTTCTTCGCCACATTTGCTTATGCACCCGTTTGTCCTCAGCAACCATATCATGGAAGTGAAAGCACAATATTTACTACCACATATATACAGATACTGTATTTGAATATATATGTCTATCATATAAAGATATATACGTTTGATTTAAGTATGGGGGGCTTCAAGAAGTCCATGGAAAAATTTAAAGATAATAAAATCTTATATATAAATTGTGAAGACTCCACATATATAAATCAAGTAATGGTCTATGAAAATTACAAGGCAAGTGCTAACAAGGATATTTTAAATAGTTTTACTTAAAAAAAAAAAAACCCCACCTCGTTGTTATGGAGTCAATTATAAGCTAGAGTGAAGGTAAACTACAGAGTCTAACAGCCTGTGGGTTTCTGAGACTGTAACTCTTCAAAGGGGGTAGAAAGCCTCATGTTTCTCCTGTGGAGCGGCTCCTGGTTTCCAACCACTCACTTTGTGCTTAGCAACCCAGTGAGTAACCACTATGCTACCCAGGCTAGCAGGTAGTTTTACTTTGAAACAGTAATACATTAAAACAGTTAAGGAACTATCAGATGGCCAGCAATAAAATGCAAAGTAAATCACATATAGAATATAAAAGAAACCACGAATGGGCAAATCATAAGATAATATTAAGAGAAACAAAATTCAAATTAAATAGTTTTGCTTGCAAATATTTACAAATACATAACACTTCTCATTTAAAATGTCGATTGTGAGATTGGTTTTTGTAAATAAGTTTGAGTTAAATCTAGCACAAAGATGACAACATATTTTCCTTTATTAAATACATACATTTAAAATTAATTTTGACGAGTTGAATTTACTACATAAGCAACCCTGGATAATTTCTAATTATAAAATATATAAGATGCACCAACTGTATAGAATTATAAGAGTAATAATTTTCACTCTCCAAACAACAGCCTCAGATCCATTGAAAGTTTATAAAACTTCAAAATTTTTACATTAGAAAATTGACATGCTGATTAGAAAACAGAAGGGGATAGAAGTGATTTGAATAATAGAGCAATTAGTGTCTGTGTGTGAGTGTGTGTGTATAAGCTACAGTTCCCATAAGCTATTCACAATTTTGTCAAGCATTTATGGGTTAAAGTTAATCATACACTGTTCTCATCAGCCTAAATACACTGATTTATCAAAACAAAAATAATGCAGTGTAATGTTAATCAAACTCCATTTTGAAAACTAAAATGTAGCAATAAGAATCAGTCTTGCCCAGTAACTAACTAAACTTTTTAAAAACATTCACCACAGAAATATTTTAATTTTAACCAAGGTGATAAAAAAGTAGAAATGTGTACTATTGTATAAGTATGCTAACAAATATTATGCATCCATTATATTTCTTAAAAATTTGCTTGTCATTGGAGATGCACAAATTGTGCTATCATATGAAAATACAAATTTGTATATAAATTACTTCACATTTTGAAAAGTATGAAATTTCATAATAAATGAAGAAATTTAATACTGCACTATATTCATAGTGATTGTGTTAAGATTCTAGATATATTTTTAAGAAATTTGAATTAAACTCTAAACTACTGCTTTTAATTATAAAGGTATATTTTAAAATAAACTAGCCAGGGGATATACAAAAGATACACACTAAGAAATAAAATATTTGAATGATTAATATTCTCACATATGCCCACTATTCTGTAAAGTAGCAGAGGGACGTAAGTGATCTGTGAAAATAGATGAATTTGAACGGCTCAGCAATAAGTAATTAATCTCATGTATCTTATGCAGAGGTCCATGAGCTATCACAATCTTTCTACCTGAAAAATCAAACTCTAAATTATTACCGTCCTCATTGTTCCTGTTTGCTGCATATGCTGTATCTGTTCTGCCCAAGCCTTTATATTCTCTTTCCACTTGTAGATGCTCTCATCTGAACAAAACTTGGCAAAATCTACCTACACCCAACTCAAGATTTCTCCTCTTACATGATTATGTAGTGCCCTCTTACCATGATTCAAAATGTCAAATTAACCTTCAAATGAAACCAAATGAATAGCACCCGTGCCTCTCCAATGCACAGAATAGGCCAGGACATATTGCAGTAACAGTCCGAAGAAATTGGCACCAGAGCGTCACAATTTGAGAAACTGAGAGAAAAACAAAGTCCAATATACTACCCCTCACTATCTTGCTAAGTTTAGGAACTATTAGCAATCAGATATTTTTTCAAATGGATGATCTATTTTTTTTTCACATTTAGGATAGTTTACTAATAAAGTTACAGATTACAATTTAGGGTAGAAATGATCAGGATGCATTTCGTCTTTAAGGGCAGCGCCTTCTTAGCTGTGTCCGCACAGAGGTCTTTCAATGATCCGCGGCCCCTCTTAGCCTCTGCTCTGTTTGGAGCAGTATTACAGTGTTCTTTAGCTCCCCAAATAAGTACTCAGAGGCACCCATTCTGCTAATGAGGCTCCTGCAGGGACACAGGTAGGTTTCCTGCTGTGTGGGCAAGAAGCCCCCTGTCTGCCTGCCTCTCTTCTAAGAGATTCTGCTAGCTTAGTTGCTGCTACTTTTCTGGGTTTTGTTTGATTGATTGTTTGTTTCCCAACAGTTCTATTGGCACATACTTTATATATCATATAATTCAATAGTTCAATCACTCAATCATACCAAGGAGAATTGTGCAATCATTACCACAGCAATTTTATCGCACCCACCCCATGTTTACATCACCTTAAAAAGGAATTATGCAATCACAAACCCTCTGGTGCTTCCCCCTCCTTCAGTCATTGCTATTTACGCCTGAAATTCCCTTTCCCTCCCTAGCAGCCCCCAACCCCTGTGTTCCCTGTATCCCCTTCTAACAGTTATATCATCATGTCTCCTCTCCTGTACTTCCAAGCTGGGAGATGCAACAAAACAATGAAATAATTGTACTGCGGTGGTAAGAATGATATCATAATAGAACAAGGAAATAAATACAAGTAATGTTTCAAAGAAGGAAAAGACCCCATCAACATTCAAAATGCCAGGGAAGAAAATTCTGACATGGAACCAATCAGAGACACGTGCACTCAGCACAAATTCAGGTCGCCTCTATAGGCAGGTCAACTGGCCTAGTGTCGAGTTTGATCCAGTGTAACCGAGATTGTGATGGTCTTTGCTGTTGGAGACTCTTGCCTGGGGCTGGAGCGGATCTGCCAGTGGCTCAGTCTGACCAGACACTCTGCAGACGGGCTTGGGGCTCCCATCGTCCCCCATAGGCCTCCACAAACTGGGGTTCATAATTTTTGCTCTGATGCATTTCTTCTCACTATGTACATATTGTGTAATTCTCATCCCTGGATCACACTAGCTGGTAAGCTTTCTCTGCGTGGACTTAGTTGACTCCTAGATGGCTGCTTGTTTGAATACAAGCCTTCAACACCCCAGACACTATACTGATGCAAAGCCAGGCACCATCTGCTTTCTTCACCACACTTTGCTGTAGCACCTTATCTTCAGTGATCATTTCATGAAGGTGAGTAGTGAGCAGAGCCATGATGTAAGAACTGATTATTCTTAAGTTGGAGCTAGGATATAGTATGAGCTCAAAAGTCATTTCTGGTGATCTCTGACATTCTGAAGTCAATATAGTTCACTAACTTCAAATTCCACATATTATGAAAAATTTGATCAAGATATTTGCCACCATTTGGCAAAAATATTGTGAACTATTAATTCATGAATATATGAACCTGAAAATACTTGTAATACCAAAATGCAGACAAATCAACTGCTGTGACCTCTCAAAGTGTTCTTCTTATACATATAATATATTAAAAGGTGTTACAATAAACAGAGGTGGCATCACTCTCATGTGGAAATTGATTATATATGACATTCAATAAACTTCCAAAACAATCAATAAAAACAAGCAAAGATCATTGCATCAGCATGTTTTCATCTGAGAATTACAAATGTGTGATAATGTGCATGTGTTTTAAAGTAGATATTATTTCAATAGTTCTTTTCTCAATGAAATCTATTAGCAAAGTACTTTGGACATGTTCGCCAGGGGGACCAGTCCCAGAACAAGGACAACATGTTAGGTAAAAGTGAGCGACAAAGAGGGATGACACCCAAGGAGCTGGAGTCAGACACGGTGACTGCTACAGTGGGATCCAATATAACAACCCTCAGGGCAGGTACCGTACTGAGCAGTGCTCTGTTCTGTTAAGCATGCGGTCACTTTAGGAAGTAACAACGCAATGGCATCAATGGCAACATCAACGTCTGAAGCTACGGTTTCTGGATATAGTCTCCATCTAGGTCTGTAAATAGATGAAGTGTTCCTATCTCTCTAATTTTTCCCAACTGGAAATTGGAAAGCTAAACCTTGGACCCAAATGCATAAGAACAAAACAAACAAAGCACAGCTCACTGGCATCCAGTCAATTCCAACAGGGCAGAGTTGCCCTGTGTGTTTCTGAGAGTATAATTCTACAGGAGTAGAAAGCCTGTTTTAACATAGCTGCAAATAACAACTCATGAAAAAGATCAAAGATGGGTAAATATCAGTATGTAAACATTAATAGATGGTTATTATTCAAAGTGATAGGAATAGTGCCTTAAAGCCATTAGCATACCCATTCCTGGTACTTCATAGTGAACATAGTTTACATTCTTCCACTATGATGTTTCTGGGAACTGAGAATTCCACAATAGAAACTCCAACAGTACAACAGTCAAAATTCGGAAACAACTGACAGGTCAGAAGTAGACCAACGAGCTCCCACGTAAACTTAATCTACTTGAAAAGGAAGCTAGCCATCAAATAAAGATGATTTGGGGGCACTAAGGGTATCGTTCATAGTGTTCCTTATTCATTTTCCATGGAATTACTCACTGGGTTCCATGTCTGTTGGGTGGTGACATGCTATCAAGTGGGTTCCAATTCCTAGCGACCCTGTGCGCAACGGAACCAAACACTCTCAGCTTCACTCTGCACTCTGCGCATCACTGTGACCACACTGGAGGCCATTGCTGAAACCACCATGTCTACTCATCTCGTGGAATGCATGAGGGCATAAAATGATGGACAAGTGTGTAAACGAGTAGGCTTGTCAAAATGTTGTGTGACGTGAGAAAACACAGGAGCTCTTCCTTGTTGCAGTTATCTGCAAAGGGGGACTCCATTAGCACTCAGAAACCAGGAGTGGAATAAAGAGTGCACAGGCCAGGGATTCCCCAGCCAATGTCAGAAAAGGAAATCCCATAAGAACAGGCTTCTCATGAGTACCCCCAAGCTAAACTGGCTGGGAACACATCACCCCATTCATGGAGGTTACAGAGACAAATGACTCCATATTCTGGTTTCCTCGAAGTCCAAAATGAGTAGCATGGAGTACGGTGAAAGGATAAAGCATGTCCAATTTTATGTGTGAGGGCTAGTAGTTGGCATAATATTCACTGTTTGTACCAACATTCTCTACTTAATTTCTAGGTTCTAATATCCACTGTCATGCCTGACAGACAGAATTCATGATTAAAGGGAAATGAACAAGTGGTCATGCCAGTGAGAAGTTCACAGGATTGAGTTGAAGGCGTGACCGGGTTCTGCTAGATCTAAAGCTAAATCCCCTAAGGGCATACCGATGCATTGGAAATCTCAGTCTGAAGGCAGTCTATTCAGGCTCCAGGCACCAGCACACCCAGGTCCCTCATTTAAGTACCTAGAGGCACCCGCTCAAAGAAGCCTCAGCCAGAAGGCACTAAACTCAACTTCTCCAAATAAATTCTCAGGGGCATCCTACAGCACAACCTCCTGGACAAAGGCACTCAGCTCTCTTGGTCTGCGGGTTGGAAAGTTCATCCCTTTCTTCCATGGTTTGATTCCTGGGTCAGCTGCTGTCCTCCGGTGGTATAGCTCTATTCCAGAGGACCAAGTCCACTCCTGCTTCTGATTGGTAATGAGATCCCTCCATCTGCTTCTCAGAGGGCTTGCTTTAGACACAACAGGATACCATTGCAGAGAATCTTGTTCCCAATTGTACAGATGAATCCTATCAGTATATTACCCCACCATCTTAACAGACCCATGGAGGGAATGGTCATTTGGTGGGAGACTGGCTAGAAGGGCCATATTAAATAATTGTGTGATCTTGCAGCAGGATTAGAAAATTTGTTTAATTTGTGCTTTTATGATTTTGTTGACCCCCTCCATTTCTGGTGCCCAGAAAAACACTGGTTACAGCTTTTATATGGTTATATTAAAATGGATAGTGTCAACTAAAAAATAGAATTATTATTAGCAACACTAAATTTTGAAATACATCTGTACAAGTTTAAAAGTACAGGGAAGAATATATTATGCCTGCAGAATATATTATCCCTGAAGAATATTTTATAGCATATTAATTTTTGGTAGAAATGCACACCATATGAATATGATTTAAGCTATTGCACTATTCCCATTCCTGCTTTAAACAGAATTAATAGTACATTAGAAACCCGGCCATAACTTATTTCAGATGAAAACATTATGTTATTTTATTTTTTAATATTAGGAATACAATAATAAAATTCTAATTATTAAACAGAAGCAACTATACAGCAAATATATAAAAGCTTTAAATATAATCATTCAAATTTTATTAAATTATTTTTCTAAGTCTCCTTTTTCAGAGAAAAGCAAACTGCCAATGTAAATAGCATGCATTTTTAGTACAGAATTGTTTCTTTAAACCTAAAATACCTACAATGTTGGAGAAAGTACTTCATGAAATAGTTCACATCTTACCTGCTCCTCATTTACTATATAATTATCATGAGTTCTAAAAGAACCACCTACAGCAGATAAAAATTGGTCTCTTAAATAAAAAATGCCCGTAGCCCTAAAGTGGGTTTTAATTTTAAACTCTATCCAATACGATTAAAAATAAAATAAGAGATACTTGAATAACGGACAGTTAAAGACACTGAAAATATTTCAGAAACTATTGAAATTGCATAGTTATATCACTTGAAATAATGCTAAACATCATTTAAAAATGAGATTGAATTCAAATAGCAATAGTGCACATTAGAAAGTAATTCTGACCTGAAGCATCACAATTTCTTTAAAAACAGTAATATCCTAGAAAATAAATTCCATTTTATAAGGAAGATAGCTCAATACGTCTTCATAGCACAAAGCATTTACAGACTGCGTGTTGGGGGTGGGGTAGTAGTGGTGAAAATTACCAGCTGTGACAAGTAAAATGTCTTTATAATAGAAGCATTAGCTCAATTGAATATCGAAGAGTTCTAGAAAAAATAACAAGCAGAGGTAAAGCGGGAATACGGCTTTGGAACAGTCTGCACTATATGATTGGAAACCAGACCCACCCACATTACTTAGAGTCTACCTATCGATACTCTTGTGTGGCTCAAGTGGTTAATTGGGAGATATTAAACAGTTAGCACTATGATTGGGAATTTTCCCCTCTTTCTCATTCTCTCTGCATTTCTACTCCCCCCACCTCCCCCCCCCTCTCTCTCACACACACACAAATAAACATATACCTATCCACCTAATGGCGAAATCACTATGATCTATCTAAACTTAAAGTGGAGATAGTGATTATCAAATATTTATCATAGTCACATCTCATGAGCTATCTATCTTGTGATAGTTTAAAATCTTTATATGTATAATCCTAATACACATAAGAAAATACTCACGAAATGTGATGTCTCTACCTGTACCTGAAATATATATCGTACATCTTAACATATAATACTATACTAAAAATAGATAACCTTAAATTAACATTAGCAAAAGAAAAGAGGACTCACTGATATAAATTGAATGATATTTTAACCATTTAACTTTTAAATCATAGAGTTAAATGACTTTTTGAAGAATAAATGCATATGTATATATGTTTGTGTATGTGTGTTTTCCAAATTATCTTTATAGATTTGGACCATTTTGTTTCCTACCACCATTTCATAATAATATATATCATTTTAATGTAGAGAATGTAAATGAGGGAGGACATAATGATAAGGTCAATTCCACAAGAAAATAATAACCCTATGGAATTATATCCGCAAACCAAGTGGAATGTATTCCTGTCACTTCAGACTGGTTCTGTCCATAAAGAAATATATTTTCTAGTAATGTTTATTCCCATGCTTTTATATTTTAGAAAATTAAGATACACTGATATAGAATATGTGTGAGAGTCTTAAAGGAATAACATATGTCCAATATATAGCCAAGTAAAATAATACCATTTATGAATTATCAGCAAAATACTTGCAAAATAAAATGGATACTTTATAAATAGAAGCAACTTTGAAATTATAGGCTAAGCAAGTACATTTAATACAAAATAAAATGATTCCTGAGTATGGTGAGTCCAAAATGTTTTTTTTTCTTTTCAATTGATTTAAGGGACAATAAAAAAATAAGAGGAAAAATTCACTGGGCATTTCTCTAGTTGGGAAAACACACATACACACACACCCTGAAGAAAACTTCAAGCCTCAACTTGTCTTGCTAAAGGATTCTATTGACAAAATTCCGCATGATGCAGCAATGACCGAAGGAGATGGCATGGATACACAAAGCAGCGCACCACAAAGAAGTGGTCAATGTTCAACCATCCCAGAAGTCACATGTGATCAAGAACTGATGGTGATGAAATAAGAAATCCACACTACACTAAGAAAATGGGAAAAATCAAGGCTTAAGGTATTGGCAAAAGGTCATTTGAAACATCTTGATTAAAAAAATGGAGTAAAAGCTAGAGACATGTACTCGTCTATGAAAGTTATTTGGTATATGTGCTGCCGAAGTGAGCACTATAAAAGATAATTGGAAGACAACTACTGGACTCTGGAAAATTCCTTATTGTGTCAACTCCATAGACCGTGACCCAATAGAGTGTGTGAAAATTATTGAACAATATCATTAATATCACACAACTCACACAAGTAAAATTTTCCTGAAGATGATTCAGAAGTATAGCAGTATCTCTCAGCAAGTTGCCAAAATTCAAGCCGTATTCAGAAAAGGATTTGTAATAGAGAATACTAATGTTGAAATAAGGTTGATTTTAGCTGAAAGTAGCAGACGAAAGAAAATATTTACGTGTGAATTTGCTTGTTTGACTTTGAAATGGCACTTGACCTTGCAGATAGTAAGAGACTATTACTAAAAATGCAAAGAAAGGGAATTTCAGAATATTTAATAGTATTCATGTAGAACCTATACAAAGACCAAAGTTAGTCATTGAAACAGAGCATGTGGGACCCGAGTAGTTTAAATTCAGAAAAAGTGGGCATGAAAGGTGTTCCTTTTATGTTCATCATTCCAATCTAAATTCTGATTAAATAATTGGAAAAACTGAATTACATGAGAAAGAATGAGTGATTGTGTCAGGATTGGGGGATATGAAGATGGTACAACTTTGCTTGCTGAAAGCCCAGTGAAGGTCGAACCAGGGTTTCGAACCTGTGAACACAGTGAGGTGTCTCCCTTTGGTTCACAAAGAGTAGTTACGTGTTAGAACTGACCCAATGCCTAACAGCATCTGCGACAACAACCTGACAGAAAATATCAGACATAAACTGCAATAAATGAATAGATGTACAGATGGTACCCCCTAAAGGTGGAATTTATATTTTCAAATCGATGTATTTAATATTTTTTACAAAACAATCTATCACCATTACACTTAAAATATTTGTCAAATCTGCAATTCCATCCCTGGAAACACTTTTCAAACTCTTCTGTTGACTGGCTGTCAGAGCCTCTCTCATTTTTTCCTTCACCTTTTCTATGACCTCCTAGTGGTCCTTTCATGACCTCTTCAGGTGAGGGAGGAAGAGAGGCATGTGGTTTGTTGCCCAAAACTGGAGCACTGAGATGGCTTCTTGAGCAGGTGCATTGTCATGGTGGCAAACCCAGTTCCTCGTCTGCCATACATCAGGCCTTTTAGTCACACTGTTATGCGATCTTTTAAAAACCTCTAAACAGAAAGCTTCATGAACAGTCTGACCTGGTGGAATGGACTCCAAATGCACTCTCCGCCTCACAGCACATCCAGGTTTCCTTTTTTTTTTTGGAATACCCCCTCGTGTTGATATCTATATCTATATATATAACTATATATATCCATAAAATCAATATTGCCATAAATCTTGAACCTACCGTAATGTAATTGAAGATATATACATATACATATTTATATGCAGTGTTTGTATGTACATGAGAATTTCAAACATTCGTAGAAAATAGATTTACAATTTTATAATTTTTTTCATGAACTTTTAAATCCTCTTCTATATCCAGGAATGGTGAATGTAGGACTGCTAACTAAAATGTCGGAGTTCAAGTCCACCAGCTGCTCCGTGGAAGACGGATGAAGGTATCTGCAACCTTGATTAATGATTTTTTTCTACGGCTTCAGAAACCCTAATAGGGCAGTTATGAATTTCAGTATTATAACAGGTTATGTTTCAATACAAAAACTCTTAAAGAAAAAATCCATTTGGGGCATTTACTAAGAGAACATTTCTAATTCAGTCTCAAATACTCTTAACCAAAGCAAGTTGTTTTTCCTTCTCTATAATTTATGTAGTGGGTGTATGTAGCCAGGCATATGAAAAAGTCAATGCTATTTAAAAGGAAGAAATATTAAAAATAATGTTCACTTCAAGTTTGATTCCAGAATCCATGTTAGAAGTATAAAATTGGATGGTGAGGAGAAAATAATTTAAAATTTAAATCTGAGGAATTAATTAAATGTTGTGGTGATTCAGAAGCTAAATATTCTTTTTATTCATCTTTATATTTCTGATCAAGAACAAATAACTCAAAATTAACAATTCTTCTTAGTACTTATTTAATATACCTGCCACCAGTTATTTCAAAGTACTGAAACTAAGTCAGAGAAATTAAATCATACACTACAGATGAAATTGATATCTTAAATGAACAAGCAAATTGGGACCATAAGATTTAATATCAACTTGCATGTTTGAAGGGGTGGAGCCTAACATCTCAATCAGGTCACAACATGATGCTGCCTCCTAGGAGAAGTGGTATTTTTATGAAACACTAGGAGGATCTCCTCTCTCTCTTGCCCTCCATCTTCATTCTTGTTGGGATACTGTGTCTGCCTCCAGAAGTGATCTCAGCTCGGCAGCTGACCCTGGGAGCACCCTGCAAGCTTCCCACTACCCTTGCAAGCATGTATCTGCAGACACTGGCCTGTGATCTCCTTGCATTTTGCTTCGCCTTTCTGGTCATAAGTCTGCAGGAACAGGAGTCTGAAGGGACTCTGGTGAATATCAAACCCATAGACTTGAGTTGGACCAGGTAGGGATGCAGTTTTGATATTAGGTTATCTCTTGATATAAAGTTCCTTCTTATATGAGTATCACTGGTTTTGGTTCTCTCAACCCAGGCAAAACATAAAAGCAAGTAAACGAAAACAAAATTTAAAAAGTCTTTAGGGCAAGAAGATGAATGGCAAATATTTCACTAAAAATGATATTTAAAATATTCAAATTTTAAATTCTGGGACTCCCAGTGAGATTGAAATTTAGGATTCCTGCTAAGAACACTTTTGCACTATTTTACTCCAATACTTTTCATAAAGATAATGTTTAAAATGCAACCACAATATTTCAGAAATTGAGAATACAATAAATTGTCAAATTGGCCAACACCCATTCAACTCAATTAATAAATAATCCAGATTACTAAACTAAAATGGGAAAGAGTGTAGAAAATATTTTTTGTTTCTATTATAATACTTTACCAAATAAAAGTACAATTCATTATTGCTGTTATCATTTATGTTTTACTCTCTAGGTAAGCTGTTTGTAGAGAAACAAATCCAGTGACACTCATATATATGTAATAAAGAGCTTTATATCATGAGGTTTTAAATATCAGAAAAACAACCCAGCCCAGCTGGAGTCTATAAGTCTGAATAGTAGCCCATAAGTCCCTCTTCAGACTCACGCAACCACATGCAATGCTGCAGAATGCAGGAGGGTCACAGACCGGTGAGTTCACAGTCCTGTGGATCCAATGGTGGTGACTGGCAGGTCTCAAAGTGGCTCATCAGCAGGAAGGTGAAGGCAGGAAAGAGACGGGGAGGTTCGCAGGGCCTTCCTTATGAGAGAGCTGGGAGGCAGCAGTTCTGTTTTCCATCTAAGGCTTTGCCAGCTTCTTGAGGCTACTAGCCGTCATTGACTGTCTTTAAACCCAGGCTTGTATCCTCAGGAGAACCTTGTGGTGTAAAGCGTTATGGATGGCCTGCTAACTGCAAATAGCGAATTAAAAACACCAGTCACTCCATGGGAAGGAGAGGAGACTTTCCATTCCCATACAGAGTCTCAGAAATGCACAGGGCATGTCTACGCTGGGCTATAGGTTGGCTCTGAGTCAGAATCAACACAACAGCCAGGAGTTTGGGTTTTGATGGTGTCTTTAAATCGGAATCAAGACTTTAAATCTCCCTCAAAGTCTGTCTGTTCCTCTTCTGTTTCCTTCGCTGCTTGCGCCACATTTTCTCTGACTGACTCTCCTCTGTCCTCTTTACCATGCAAAGACCACTGCGATTACACTGGCAGAATATTCCAGAGTAATCTCCCTTCTAAAAATATACGACTTTGGCCATCTAAGGTAAGATCCCCACTTGGGGGATTGAGATGTGAATATCTGGAGTTAGGTTGCATTTGGTGGCCCACCTCATCCGTCATTTTGTTGTACAGCCGGGTTTTGTTTTTAATTGCTATAAGCATTGAAGTTATTCTACCAGTATGTGAAAAATCAGTAGGTTTATCCGTGTTGGATGCGGTTCAGTGAAGCGTCCAAAGCAAGACAGTCTAGGGAGAAAGCCCTAATGCTTTATTTCTGAACCTTAGTGAATGGAACACTGTGGATAAGAAGCGAATGTTGTCCAGTACCTGCTAGAAGATAAAGTCCTTAGGTGGAGGACATGGGGACATCACAGTGACCTAAACAGTGTATGCAAGTATGCCAGTGGCCATGAAGATGGGATCGACAATGTCTTATTTTGTGCACAGAGTCGCCTCGAGTCAAAGCAGCCTCTGTAGCAACAACAGACAGTAACTAAGCTATTTCATTTAAACATAAAACAGAATAAATTACATAAAATGAAATTTAATGTAAATTGACTTACTTTTCCTTTGCTTTCTATCCTGCTAGTCTAAGGGCTCTGGTGGTGCTTCCAGGTAAAGACAGGACTTCTACGCATGAGGACTTATGCTCAAACCAAGCAGACGTGGATTGGAAGAACGATGCGGTTGTCTGTGCCACTGAAGAGTCACAAAGCTTTGGACTCCCTGCACAGGGGACTGTGCGTCAATATGGACTAGGTGGCTTTACTACACACACCTATTAACAGTTCAGATGCTTTGCTGTTTAGTGCAAATCTCTCATATTGGTGGGTATGGTAAATATATTAGAGGTCTAAACACGTGGGAAATTCCATTATCTTGTCATTTTTTTCTTTGAACTTTTAAAAGTCCCCTCACATATATATTTGTATACGTATTATAAGTTACATTTATATATAATGCATATTTTAATTGAATTCATGTTTTAATAATTACAGGCACCGTGCCCCCCTTACGCCTGCCCAGGCAGCAGCAGGGGTGGTGTGGAGGCTGGGGCATATGCCCCCAGCAGTGAGGACGGCCGTCCCAAGAGTGATTTTCAGAAAATAAAAAAGGACCCCAGGGGCAGGCGGTGGTGCCCCTCCCCCCAAGACACTAAATTTCATGACTTTATATATAATATATCTCTGTGCCCCAGGGGGAAGAAAGGGGCACCGATATAATGCGTATTTTAGCAATTTTCACATGTAAAGTACAATGACATTGATTACACCCATCAAGAAATATTTTTACTTGATCCAATAACTGTGTGGATCATAACAAAGTATGGGTTACATTGTGAATAATGAGATTCCAGAACATTACTGTGCTCACGTGAAACCAAATCAGACATTGGAAAAGAAGGGAAAACTACCTGGTTTGAAATCAGTAAAGGCATGCATGTGAAGACTGCAACCTTCCACCACACTTTTTAAAATCTCAACGCCGAGTGAGTAAATAACCAGAGAAACTGAACATCAGAAGACCCCTGCACCAGGATCACAGGAAGGTACTTCACATCCTAGGATATGCAGATGGAACGACTCTGCTTGCTGACAAGACGTAAATAACCCAGCTTAATACCAAAGACAGCAGCCTGAAGTATCAATTACAACTGAGTGTTAAGAAAGAAAAAAAGGTCACAAATAGACCAAGAGTAAACAGCATGATAAGTGGAGAGAATATTTCATTTTACTTGAATCTACAGCCATTTCTCATAGAAGCAGGAGTCAGGAAATAAAGCGACATATTACATCAGCCAAATATGCTGCACAAATGTTAAAAGAGCAAAGTTCAGACGCTGAGAACTAATGTGGACTAGAACCAAGCCATGGTATTTTCCATCACCTGCAAGTAAAAGCTAGACAATAAACAAGATCAGAGAATAAGTGGTGCATTTGAATGATGATGTTGGGAAAAAGTAAGGAATATATGCCACAGTCTGCCAGAAGAAGAAACAAATTGGTCTTGGCAGAAGTACGGCCAGTATTGTCTCTAGAAGTGAGAATGGCTAGGTTTCAACATGCAATCAGGAGACACCGGTCCTTGGAACAGCAGAGCATGCATTCTGCTGTGGAACCAAACCACACTGTCATCGAGGGCAGGGCCACTCCTGCCACCATAGGGCAGAGCTGAACTGCCCGTGGGTTCCAGAGACCGCTACTGCTTATGAGAGTGGAAGGCACGGTCATCCTCCAGTGAAGAGGCTGGTGGATCCGAGCTGTCCAGGGCCACGGGCAAGGAAGACTTCAATGAGACAGACTGACGCACTGGCTGCACCAACGGGCTAATGCAGCAATTGTGAGAGTGGTGCTGGACGCGACTTGTTTGTTCATGCGGTACTTACGAAGATATTTTCAATTGTTGTTTGTATTAGCTAGGAATAAAGAAATAGAAGGAAATATATGTTTCCTTTCCATGTTCTGCTTAGATCTTATTTTTCCTTCTCAGTGTCTGAAGACACATTATATTCAGAGGAACAATTAAAATATCCCTGGATTACAGGATAGTTTTGAACAGTGTGTGGCTTCAAATATTTTTGAAATGTATAAACAACCCATGTAACATTTGACCCACTTTAATTTTTATTTATATAAATGTGTATTGTGTCAGCAATATTATATTTACTCGAACAGTTTCATAAACTAAAATGTATTTTCTTCATTGGTATGGCATTTTTGAAACACTATTTTACACCAGTTCTAGTGATCACATATTTTCAATGTTTTCTATTTAAAAGGACACATTTTCATTTAGAAATTACAGGTCTAAAAGTGTATTTTAAGCAACTCAATAGCCCTTTGTAACTTTAAAGTGATTATTTTGTCGCTTTCCAATTTTGAAAAAAGCGAGCTTCAATACAATAGCCTCCCTCCAGCTTACTGGCTTTCCAGCCTTTTAGCAGCCCAATACTTTGGGAAAGATTTTCCAAATGATGACAGTATCATTAGTTTCTTACCTTTTATGATTAGTTATAAATGAATAGACAAAACCTTGGGTTTTTATATCTGAGGATTATCTTGCAAGCATCCCTTTTCAATTTCATAAGAATGCACTGAAAAGCTCCCCTTGTGTAAATGTAAAGTTTAGATTTCTTCTTATATCTTTATAAATCTTGGACAATCAAAGACATAAAGCATTGTATTTACTTTTCTCATTGTCCTACACAATAATTCTGAAACAAAACAAAATGTTAAAAGTATATGTTTGATATCCACATATCCTTATATATATCAAATAAACTTTTCATTTAGTTTTTTTAAACAATATTAGAATGGGCGTGAAAGAAGACCAGAGCAGTCCTGCCTTTATGAGTTACTAGGCATAATGTTAACTTTTTGAAAAGAGAATGAATAAATCACCCCTCAGACTGTGTCTAGATATGTAAGGCTATAAATCTAGAAGAAACAGAAGCATTTCGCCTAAGTCCCTTACAGTTTAGTGTAAATGAGTTTATTGGACCGTGCTACAGTGAAGGGAATCTGATAAAGATGACGAATGGAGAGAACCACCGAGAAATCAACAGTGCATATCATTTTGCATAGAGATTATTTAAAACCTATCTTTTCCTATATTAATTTCATCATGTATGGCTCATTTCAATTTTATAACTCTTAGCTGTTTGCAACCCTGTTAAACTTGTTTCTTCCATGTACCTACCGTGCCCAGTCTAATTGCCAGGGGCAAAATAAGTGCCCCTCCAACCGGCACAAATCGCTGCACTGCATTTCTTTGCATATCCTATACTTTGCATAGGAATAATTGTGAGGATGTCACAGACTGGGAAGTGTTTGGCTCAGTTGTGCAGAAAAAAGTCATTAACTAACTCAATGGCACCAAAGAGCAATACTTTGTTTTTATTCCCCAAATAGCTTGCACATTCAGAAAACAAATGACATTTAGTTCTCCAAGCAATTTCAGAATTATCAATGCAATTATAATTAACACATAAAGGATTATTATCCAAAATCATTGTAATAATTAAATTGCTTCTCTGGCCAATATTATATTAATGTAGAGTAATTCTGATTTGGTTTAATTTTGATTAAATAAACCAATCGATAACATTATCTATGGAACCACGGATAGCATTATCAAAATTGATGAAAGATTGAAGTCAAAGCGTTCTTGCTTGAATCCATAAGCAGTGCTCATGAAAGCCGCAGTCAAGAAATCAAGCGACTGATGTATTGCAATGGGCCAGTCAGCTGCACAAGACCTCTTTAAGGTGTCGAAGAACAAGAATATGTCACTTGGTGGCCAAGGTCCACCAAGCCATGTGACTTTCAATCACACTGTATGAACTTGAAAGCTGGACAATGAACAAGGAAAATTGTGTAAGAATTGATGCGTTTGCACTGGAATGTCAGGTGAGAATATTGACAGTACCATTATGATAGTTACATTTTGTGCCAACACACCTGGGCCATAATTCTCAGGGGTTTGGCAGTTATGGTCTAGAAATTCCCCATAAGGTAACACAATGCAGCTTTATAATGGGATCAGCCAACCGAGAAGCCAATCAGAGGCAATGAGATTAAGGTGGACTGCAACCCCCTTACATAACAAACCTGATGTAATCAAAAGGAATGGCCCCCAGAGGTATAGCTTACTTCCTATAAAGTCGATGCTGTGGGAAAAGCTTAGTTTACTTTTTGCTGGATCTGGACACTGCATCGGGCTCATTTGTCTCTGGTTTGGGGGAATTGAGTCAACCACCTGCCCTATTTTCTGCTTATCCTGAGAGTTTTCCGTGGCCAGCTAGCTCAGCTTGAAATCTTAGATACAGTCACCCCCGTAGTCACTCTCCTTTTGCCATCTGTCCTATCTTCGGTTCCTCAGCACCTGCAGCTAATGTGAGTTAGACTAAATCTCCAGTCTAACATCTGGTAAATACGTGGATTCGGCCGTGACTGTTTCTACAACTATGTGAGCCATCTCTCGACAGAAATGTGTTCCTATTTATACAAAGATAAACAGAATGGTTTTGCCAGAGAACAAATAAATCAGCTATAGAAGGAGTACAACCAGAATTCTCCTCAGAATCAAGAGAGATTAAGTCTACTGTGCTTTGGACATATTATCAGAGACCAGAGCCTGGAAAAAGGCAGTATGCTTGGTAAAGTAGAAGGTCAACAAAAAAACAAGAAAACCCTCAGCAAGAAAGATTGACACACTGGCTCAAACATAACAATGATGGGGATGGGTCAGGAACCAGGTGTTCCTTCCTGCTATAAGCAGGGTCAGTTGTGTCAGAATTGACCCAGTGGCATTTAACAACTACAATAAGATCAAAAGGCTTTGCACAAAATGCTTGCATAGATGAAAAGTAAGGGGAATGGAATTTAAATTAGTATTTACTTTCAAATATTTCCTGTAGGTTTTATACACATATTTGTTGATACCACAATTCTCAAGATCTTGAATTATTTCCTTTATATCAATAACTTACTGTGTTATAAATATTGCTATATATGATTTTGGGAGGCAAAAGAAAAGCTTCCTAGAGTTTTAATTAGAAAATCTGATTTTATTATCGATCTGAACACAATATTGTAGATGTGATAACTAGTCAACATGGTAAATGATGCATCACCAACACGTAATGTACACTTGTTAGCTAGGCAATAAAAAATTATATTGATAGTTTCAGATGACAAACATTTAAATAATATTAAGCATGATAGAATGTATCTTAAAGTAGGTACAGCAGGTATCAAATTTATCTTGATAAAAAATAAAGTAGTAAAACCATTTTTAGCATTTTAAAGACATATACAATATTATCATCCTAACTTAAATATTTTCACTGTTATGTTTATGTTTCCCCTAATCTGTCTTCAGGAAAAGAAAGAATATTTTACATTATGAAATGTGATTTATTTTCACTTTAAGATTGTATCATAAATATTATAATTTATTTTAAAGCTATTAAATAGTCTCTATAGTTATGATTCCAATAGTTAAATTTTAATAATTTAAATAATTTTTTGATTCTCTTGTTACAGAATCTTTTTCTATGCTTATACTTACTACTACACTTAGAAGATGTATGTGCAAAATAAATTTTAATTATTCAGAATATTTTCTTCATAAATTTTTATCAAAGAGAGTGTAAATTATTGTTTATTGGAATTTAAATCTTAAAAAACCTATTCCTTTTTATTTTCTTCATAAATTCGATGTGTAGTTCAATGAGAAAAATATTCAAGTAAAAATTATATTGTTTAGCATGTGATGCATTTTTTGATTTTGCTGTTTATTTTATTTTAACAATTTGGCTAGCAATGACTTAATGGTTATTCTGATTAGTCCTACCTATTGTGGGTGGTCTCAGTAATTTATGTTCTTAAATTTTGCAAGAAAATAGTTGCCATGGTGATGGAAATGTAAGTTACTATAGTAAAAAGAATAAAATACGGGACCAAATTTTCAAAGGTCAGTGTTTAAATTTCATCTCAAAATTCCTATGTTGCTCAGACTGGTAAAATATAATTTAAATATGTCTTTTCATTCCTTAAAGAAAAAAAATAATTTCACCACTGGATCAGATTTTGAAGTTGTGTATTCAATGAAATTCTTCACATTACACATGAAAAAGCATAGCTGCAATTGTGTTACATATAATACATGGATTCATATCAAATGAATGAAACAGAAATTGATAGAAAAATATTAAATGATGGGGTTTATTTTATAAAGGAAAATATGTTCACAGATTATCTCTAAAAACCACATGTAGTAACTAAAAATACTGGATCACATTTTTAATTATAAAAAGAATTTAAAATCCATTGATGATTTTCCATGAAATTAAAGATACTGGTGATGTCAAGAAACAGGAAACCAGAAGTCTGGAAGATAACCAAGTGTCAATGCCACCACTCCCCTAAAATTTTCTAAAAAAGTCTTAAGCAAAAAAAATTTAAATTATGTAATTTCAAACAACAGGAGCTAAAATAGGATAAACAAAAAGTTTGGAATCTAACAAAACTACCCCAAATAAGTAAAGATCTAAGGATTACAAAAATGTAAATATATTTAAAGGAAAATATTATAGTATACTCTTCCCTAAAGTTTCTAAAATGACCTACTATAAAGATGAAAAGACCTGGGATATTGCTAGTCTCCAGCTTGACATTGTATCAAAGGAAAAACACACAAACAAAAATGAAAACCTGCATGTTTAATTTGAAGCTTCAATATATTCCTCAAAAGCTCTGAATTAACCATAAGGCATGTTTCAAGCATAACTTACTTGAAAAAAATTCTTTTAAAACAACTCCAAATTGACAGATAGAAGCAAACGCCACAAGAAATCAAACTCGGTCCAAGACAGAGTTAAGTTCACAGGAAAAATTAGAACTTCATCATAAAATTAAACAAATAGAAAAAGACATTCCCAACCCCCCTTTCCACCCCCAACCCTGAGTGAACAAATATAGGTCACAGTAGATATAGGGTTCAATAAGTTGCAAGATATTGCTCTTCTAGCCAGAGTATGCGACCTCACCAAATGACTGGTATAATAATGCAAACAGGGTGTATGAAACACTCTCGAGTGAGATTTGCCAGGTATGTGATTGCGCTGGGTTTGAACAAAACCTAACTCAGAAGCAGGAACAAGGCATATCACGACCATCCAGAAAGAAATGCCAAGAACGGAGTCCACACTCTGGAACTTGAAATCTTTGCACCGTGAACCATCTGATTCCAGGAGACAGATCTTCAGTACCAGAGACTGCTTTATAGGAAAGAGAAGTGGCAGAGAATCAATGGCAGCAAGGAATCGTCACCAAGAGCACAAGGCAGGGTGCCTGAGCACAGAACAAGACAACCCAGTGCTCTGGGAAGGAGACACCCTTCCAAAGTCAGCTGCATTCTGGCACTCAATCAGCGGGTCCCATCCTTCCTGACCCGTGGATTTTAAGCCTAGCACTTTGAGCTGAAACATATAGTGCAGTGGAGAGTCCTTTGTATATTTACCAGCAGAGGTCCAGAAGCATTTAATATTGGGCTAAGCAGGTCACAGGTCAAGCCCTGGAAAGAAGCGCAGCTGAGGAGAGGTATCCGTGGTGAGAAGAAATGCATCCTGCTCATTATTTATCCTGACCCATTAATCTTTGTAATAAATTGCAGTGTCAGTATTTTGGTTTGTTATATGTGGACACTTCAATAGATTATAGAATCCAGCTGAGAAACAAAGGAACCCTTGAGAGGAAATTTTATGTCAGATATTCTAAAAGTGGGATTATCCTTGGGCTAATGTTGGGCTGATTCTCCTCCTCGGAATAGGTTAGAAGTTGGTATTAGAAATGGAGCTTATTGTGATGTCTCCCATCTCATGGAAACAAGGAATACTGTAAGGAGAAGAAGGAAGGGCATTGGAAGTGAAATGTGCGACTCTTAGTTACTTCGGTTCCTGTAATGGTCAACTCATATACTGCAGCCTAGGGGAGAAAACTCAGTTTTTGAGAGGCCTGGCACAAATATCAGGCTTGTTTTTAGAATAGAGTTATTGAGAAGAGTCCAGGGATTACTGAATCGACCGTGTCCGAGGGCTCAGGCAGACCACACAGTAATCTTAGAGAACAGTGGCTATACATTTGGGGGAAAGATCTGCCGATGCAGTGGGAGGTGAAGGGGTGGTGGGTGGGAGATGAATGGCTTCTAAATTTTGAGTTACTGGTTTACCACTGATGCACTGAGGAAGAAAACGTCTGTGCTACCAGAAGAAACCTCTTTCTAGAAATGAAAGTTAAAGGGAGCTAGTGAGCAGAAAGATATTATGCAGGCTTCCTGTAGTCACCAACGGGGTTGTTGACTGGAACAGAAGTGGATGAAGCATAACAATGAAGAGATGGTTACAGTTGGACATAGTCTATTGAAACCCTTTGATCTTGTTCTCAGAGTCTAGAGATAACAGGGAATAGAAAGGACAGGTTGGTCTGAAGTGGACGAAGCTGTGTGGACTCCTAAGTTATAGCCACTGACCCAGCCCATGGTGACTAGGGATGCGAGAGAGAGGGAAACATGGAGATAGACTGAAGGGACCAGCTGATCTGAAGTGCACAGTATTTACTTGACCTAACTCAGAAGTCCGAGCCGAGGTTACCCGAACCCAGCCAAGTGAGGTGAAAGGGTACTTGACATTGTGAACAGGGGTAAATTCCTGTAATTCGATGGCTTCTTCTGGACTAGACTTTAAGGATCCAGATACCAAGGACCAACTGGAACTGAAGATTCTTCCAAACAAGATGCATACTCAGCAACTCAGATTTCTCGATTGATAAACTAAAAAGCACACCAAATCCACTGTCGTTAGCTTAATTCAGACACATAGTAACCCTACATGGGGTTTCTACGGCTTTTAAAATATTTATGGAAACAGACAGCTTTGTTTTTCAACTAGTGAGCTGATTAGCAGATCAATTCTTACTGGGTATATAGGGGTAAAAATAGGATTTGGATATTTAAACAGGATGAAATAAAGGTGGAAAGTGATGGACTTACAAGTTTTCATGAGTGTCCTTGATCTGAGAATGACAAGAACAAGAACAAATATCCATTCAATAGTTTCCCCTTTACCTGGGGGGTGGGCTGCTCTAGGGAACAGTAGGTTGGGAACATACTGATAATAATGTTCAGTGTGAATGACTGCTAAAGCTTTAACTGTGGTTGTAAAAGTTAATTTTACAAGATTTAATTGTGAGAGTCAGTTATAACTTCATTTATGAAGGGAACAGCAGCACCAAGAGCCAGGGTCTATGGTCAGTGGCACAGTGAATTAGTGAATATGGTCTTTGTAGTCTCAGTCTTTGTATCTCCCACCAGTCCTCAGACCATGAAGACTGGGTGTACGAAACTCTGTCAAGGGGACATCAGCACGTTTGTCATGCTGATGTGTGTCATGAGCCATCACAGAATCAAAGATTGGAGAATCTAACTACCATCAAGAGAGAAAGACAGGGGTGACGTGTGTCCTTTGGGCCGAAAGTTCTATGTGCTGAACCTCCTCACAACAGTCATGAACTGTGGACACCCCATGGTGAGAGGCAAATGAGAACTGGTGGCAAACCTGAAGCAGCATTATAGTAGCGCCAAGAGCACGGGACAGATCTGTGAGCTTCCAGGCCTGTGGAATAAGAAAGCCGGGTGTCTTGTTTAGGAGATTCACTTATAGGCTAAGACATCTCCAGGCACTTATGTAGGGAGGCTGGAGTGCTGGCCCCTGGACATAGAGCCTAGCGTTTTTTACCTGAAGATCAAATACAACAGAGTGCCATGACGGCATGTTTGGTCACTACTAAAGAAGCTCTGTGACACGTGCCTAAAGAGGGCAGAGTCAGAGGGCTGCAGAGCTGAGAAGCTGAGGACCACAAAGACGCATGCCTTTGGTCATGGCTAAAACGGGGTTCCTGATCTGTAGAACTGTCCTGGGCATTTCTGATGCTGAATTGTAACCTGTTAAATTCCCCCAATAAACCCCCTAATCATGAGTACTGTCTTTTGAATTCTTTGTGGCCATTGCAATAGATTATAGAGCCCATCAGAGAAGCAGAGACTTGGAAGGGGTGCCTTGGTTGGTTTCAGAATTATTAAAGGAAGTTAAAGGAACCATGCGTCATAGGAAGTGGTTTGGGGCTATTGTTAAGTTTGATTATCATTCGGTAAATTCAGAACAGGTCAGGCCTCCATGCATTCTTACCTATATATTCTTTCAAAATGTTCATATATTTAGATTCATGTATTGAATACAAATTATATGTATGCATAAATAAATTATAAGATACATATGGTATATATATTACATATTAGAATATAGTTGGATATTTGAACCGAAAAATTTTTGTAGAAAGAAATAAATCTATTATATATAATTCCACAGCACAGTTATAATTTTTAAGTACAGAGAGAGCAATAGTTTAGCTAGAGCTGATAATAGAATTGGTGAACTGAAAAATAGACCAAAATGAAGCATTTGCATCTCTGCTTAGAAATATGAAGAGGAAGTGCATGATATATAAGAAAAGGTGAGGACATATGACATACACTGAACAGGGCTCTGAAATTAATGCTATTGAGAAGGGCCACATGACCATATTCAAAAAGTTAATAGCTAAATATTCTCCAGACATTTTAAAATATAGTAATGATATTAGAGACACAATTCAATCCCAAGAGAAATAACGAAAGAAATCCCAAGTGAAATCTAGTGAAATAACGAAAGAACATAGAAAAAGAATGATTAAAGTCATTCAGTTAGAAAACATAAAGATTTAGACAGACAGTAGCTAGTTATTGATTTATTATGATAAAAAATAAAATTTTGAGAAATTGGGAATATCTGTCTTGTAATGAGAGAAGTAGTTTCCAAAAAAAAGTATATCACACAGAAAATATATCTTTATCAATAACAGAAATGTAATGTTTCCTTCTACCCCTAAAACGGTGTGTGTGTGGGGGAAATATAAGCTTTGATCACACAAAGATATTCACTTAAGTATAATTTAAGGAATATATTTCAGGGGAAAATGGCCCCATGTGAAGCTATTAACTGAAAGAAGAAATCTTTAGATACACAAAATTCAATTTACAAATAAATTAAACAATTATCTTATCAAATATTAGTGGTGTCTAATTCTGGAAGAGTAAGGTTAAAACATAAAGGCCTACAGAGCAGAGGCCACAAATATGAATAGCCATGTTCTTGCTGTTGCTATTTGCTGTTAGATGTCATTATGCTGATTATGAGTCATTGTGACTGTAACATGTAATAATGAGAACTATTTGCTGTTATATTTAAGCCCATAGTTGCAACCACTGTGTCAATCCATAATATTAAAATATTCCAAGGATGTTTTGTTTTTGAGAAAGAACCCATTAATTAAATTTAAGTGTGTTATGTAAACTGTGCCTGTCATTTAAGTTCACTCTGCCTAGTAACTAGTCAACTCCTGCTAGTTACCTTTACTACATAAAGTTGGTCTTAAACTGCATTAAACCGTGTTCTTTTTACGTAAATCTTCCTATAATCTTTAATATTGGAAAGCTATTTTTGAGGGGAAGTGAAAATAACAATCCTTGGGTTGTTTTTCCCACTTGTTTGAATCATTGCCTAACCCAGCATTTTCAATTTCCATGGAACAGGAAGAGTGGTTATCGGTGACAGGCACACATCACGTCCTTGATGGTGGATAAACATTGAGTGAACCCATCCTCCTTTGTCGAATTTCCTCAAAACTCTCCTATGAAATGAAAAGTCACATTACTGCTGCATTGGTAAAAATAATCAGCCCTGATGGATAATTTACAAAGACTTGGGTTTTGTTGTAGCTAACACATTAGTTGAAGAGTTTCCTAGAACAACTTCTAGGAATTGTCCCTGCTGTTGTTATTCAAATCAAAGGATGCTGAATCATCAGAGGGAAATGTGAAATCACAATAATTATGATAAATTATTTAAACAGAAAATTTATACTTTCGTTATACATCAATGATACACACGGTAGATTTGCTCATTCATTCAACAATACTGAGCAAATATCATGCTTGTATTAGAGATAACATGCTTCAGTGTGTCTCAGTGTGGACATCCGCCCCAACCCATTAATTTCAAGATGTTATCTCTGACAAATAACACAATTTCTTTAGAAAAAAGTGGAACAAAAATATGGATGATATCGGTAGAAATGCAAAGTGTTAAAGAAAAAAAACAGGTTTCTACATAACAATTCAGCTTCTGAGAAACTAATTAAGTTGAAAGTTGTATAATTATAATCGAAATTATGTTACTCACAGAATCACTGTCAATAAATGCATTCTATCTGGAGAAGCACTAACATGGAACTCTTTAATACTCGTTATAAATTCAGGTCCTCTATGATTTACTAGCATGTGCTAATGCAGTAGATAGTAAGGTAGATAGATAAATCACCTTAATTATCACAGCTGACAAAAGATTGGAAAACAGGGCATAATTAATGAATTTCCTATTTAGCCTCTTTACAATTGGCATCACTCCAAAATAAATTCTTTGCATTACGAATCATCTGAAAACGTGTTTTGTTTCAAAACAGAAATGAGTTTATCCATTTATTTAAAGCTTAATTAGACTTTGTGCAATATTTCGAGTCCCACCTAACACACTATAACATTGCAATTTTTACTATGAGGAAAAGAATACAGAATAATTGCTAACGTGTTATTTTTTCCTATTCTAATGTTACATGATACATACACATTACTTTTAATATGATTTTAAAACTTCTTTTTCTTCACATGCCTTTAAATTTTCCCACCAATGACTAGTCATTTGGATAAGTAATAATTATAAAAGAAAGGAAAATAAATCCCCATCAATGCTATTATTTGATTCTATACAGGTATGTTTAAAGTACATTCGCTTGAGGTACACTAATTCTAAAGTTGTATAGTATTTAAAACACAACCTTCTTTTAGCAAGATCTATGATTTTGTTTTCAGTCGTAACTTTCTTGATATTATACCAATAGAACAAACTGTCAGAAACACAACATGAGTTCATAAAAATATCTTCTCATCCATTAAACATGTATTCTAAACATTGCTGATAGTCCATTCCTATGTAATTCTGATGAAGCAATCATTATCATATATATATATATAGCTCTTTACATGCACACAGGGAAATGTTTATTTTTGTTTTTTCCCCCCAAGATCTTTGAGTTTAGATGAAACTATGGATCACGTCTTCAAGTCAAATACACATAGACCTGGGGTGAGGAGGTGGTGACACACTGCTTCCTGAATGACTACAGTTTGAACCAGCAGCTGTCCTGTCAGAGAAAATGTGGCCGTGTGCTTCCATAAAGAGGACAGTCTTGGAAACCCTATTGGCAAGTTCTCCTCCATCCTAGACCGTCACTATGAGTCAGAAGGAACTTGACGGCAATGAGTTTTAAGTAGAACTGATCCAAAAATAACTGCCCGAACAAAAATATCTTAGTTGTTTCCACACAACCTTTATTGTGTAGACCTTTAAAAGAACAGAGAGAAAACTATTTAGTGAGCAGGTTGACGCCATCCCCCAAGCCCGTAAAACGCTTCTCAATCTGCACCACAAAATACAACATAGTCATGACAACGTATGCTACATCCTGAAGAAAAATGCGGAAAATGACCCTGCTCTCTGGTGTATTTTAAGAAGACTTCACTGTTAAGATTGCCTGTTAATGTTAAATTAGGTGAGATTTTGGACACAATAAATTATTTTGCAAATGTTTCATTTAAATTAAACTTCAGGAATAATTTTACTGCTTAAATATGGTTTAGATTAATTTGCTGAATCATTATAAGTAGATAAACTGGAAATAAATACGACAGTATTAATTAATTCACTTTATAAAGGAAAAACTAACACACCTTCCTACAAGATTTATAAAATTAATGTCAATGAATATTTGTAGCATTTTATCTACTGGTCTGCATATCTCTCTATGCATACAAGAATCCTCTATTTTCATTCTAAGTAATAATTCTTTCATATTGTATTAATCTTTTGTAATATTTTATCATTTCTCTAGATTTATTTGATTTTATATATAATTTGATAATAAGAGATCCAGATTACAACTGTTATTCATCAAACTCAATATAAACTATTTTATTAAATGTTTTAGGAGACATGCAACCCTGGCTGCCTGGCCACCATGCCCCCACTTCCTGGCTTCTCTAATTTTTCTATTTCTGAAGAAACCTACTTCTGAAAGGTCGAGGGGCAACAAGAGTTCCCTCTCAAGACCTTGGATGGTGTCAATGAAGGCAAAGATCTCATTGCTCAGGCACCAGCAGGAATGGGAAAACCTCCTCTCTTGCCACTGCCTTGGTTGAAAGACTACAAAGGAACCAAGAGATGATTTTTTAAATGCTGTTCACCAAAGGTATTTTGTTCCAAGGGAATTGGTAACCGAAGAACCAGTGATATCAAAGACATAACTAGGAAGCTCGGTGTGGCAGGTTGTTACGGTGGAACATCAGATCAGAGCCAAATTGATCATATTCAAAATGAGATGACGTCTTCTTTGGGATCCCTGGTCACTTTAAAGATCCCCTCAGCAAAGCAGCCGATGGGGTTCCAAAACTGTGTCATTTAGTCCTAGGTGAAGTGGATGAAATGTTCAATATAGGTTTGCTGAACATGAACCCTACAAAACCGAGTCAGGGGGCAACATCAGCTCAGGCACTTCCACTTTGAATCCCAAATCCCATTCAAATCTGATAGGGGTGTGTGACCATGACTTTGGAAACACAAGTTGCACTGTGCCAGGACAGAAACTAACAGAAAGCCGAGGAGGCACACCGTGTCCCGAATGACTAGAAGGTGCCTCTGTAAAGGAAATGTGGATGTTTGCTTTGAGGTTCCAACAACTGACTCGGAAAGATCTCAACAAGAATGGCGTGCTTCAAACTGGAAACACAGTGTCAGTCAAAGTAGCTGAGACTGAAGACTACTGATGGAAACACGTCTTCTACTTCCAGGCAGAGGAGCCAGGTGGCCAGTCAAGTAGACAAAGTCGATAAGGAAGTCGGTCCAGAAGTAGACAGGACAGCAAAAGACAAAGTGAAAATAGATATGTATCACGAAGTAGGGGCCACAACATATTTTTGACTAAGCATATGATAGTTAATCTACCAGTGTGAGATTGCCTATTTCTGTCTCATCATGTATATTACCTACCCAAAATTTGGTCGTCATCATTTAAGTATGTCTGTTATTTGTTAATGCAACACAATTGGCTGTATGTTTTAATATTTCACAAAAATGGCTACAAACAAAACGACTTATCCAGTTATACCTTTGAATTAAAAAACTCATTTAACAAATAATAATGTTTTAGAAGTTCAAAGGAAATATAATTTCCCAATTTAATTGAACATACATGGCTTTTATGGAAAAATAATAATAAAGCTCAATGATATTATAATCTGCTGAGTACAATTTAAAAGTGAATTATATTATAACATTTTATATTATATTTTGATATGTTTTATAATTAATGTTTAATGGTAGGGGCAGACCTAATATTTATTATTTGTTTTCCTACACCCAAACTACACCCTACACCCTTGATATTTTGGGGGCAATGCTCTAGAATTAAAAGATCCAGACACAATTCTGAAAAATTAAATTGTCCTAGTAATGTCATGAGAACCTTTTATATATAAAGTTCCCATGATAAGAAAGCAATATGAGGATGTTCTTTCATCACAGATAAAACAATCACTTAATGCTGTAATATAACACTGCAATTCAATGTGCATAAGGACCTTACAGCCCCTTCCCCTGGCCCTTTGTCCACCAAGCTGGTGTATTTTTGAAATTTTCTCTGTAATGAAATATTACTGATCATTAACTAAATCAAATGCTATTCCTTTTAGTTATACATGAACAAAAATCAATTTCTATTGATACTGGCTTTTCATAAAGAATGCTGTATTTTTATAATATATGGGACCTAAGTATATAGATTTGAGGTAGAAAAAAGATAGTGTATTCTCTCATAGAAAGGTCATAACCTGATATAGTTTAGAGAGGCTGGAAAGTGCCAGAAAATGATCTTTTAATTCCACTTGTGCGCTAACTTTCTGAAATGCCCTCTTATTTAAGAAGTTAGTAGACCACAGATGGAGCCTCATTTTCAGTTACTACCTGGAATGTGTGCTATGAATAATTCAAAAATCTATTTAAGTTTGCCTTCCTCTGATTGTAACAGAGCCAAGTTGGCACATGAACTCAAACTTTTATATGATCATTGCTGGTGTTATCAAAAACCATAATACATAATTCACTACATCCCTTGCATACAGATATGTGTAAGCATAGTCATGGGAATACTAGAATTCAGAAATTTGATGTTGTATTGGTACCCCAGGGAGATGAGAAACTTTCACAGAAGGCTAAAAGCATTGCTTTTCCAGCTTGCTTGTAGATTTCTTATTTTTAATTATCATTACATGAAAGCACAGCTAAATAAAATAAGGGCCAACTCTTCTTTAATCTACCGGTAATTGCAAATAGATCAATGGACCGGCATTATTTTAACTGCTCTTGTCAATCAATTCTAAGAAATCCTGGCGTGCTTGAAAGACTTTGGAACAAGAAGACATATCTAAAAGTTCTCATTCCATTTGACTGTCCAAATAAAGTATTGATGTCTTGATACAAGCTCATCTATCTCCTAATTATACTTCTTAAAATCAGATTATCCACTTAAATTTAAGAGCCTGGCGAAATGTAGTAATCAGAGTTAGCATGATTTTTATTTAACATTTTCAAGTCAAATATGAATCATCAAAACATACCTTCTCAAAAACAGTCAACATCCTCAAATTGTAACATTTTGTGTTATTCTTACACATGTAATCCCTATCAAAACCTTGAAAAGCTCCTTCAAGGTTCTCAGTGGTAAGCCTTAAAAATAAAGTAAAAATAATGCCCATTGACGTGTAACAAGTTTTCATCCTTCAGAACTTAAATTTTAAAAAAAATAAGAAAAGACATTTAAAAATTAACTGAAAAACTGTCAACCAAAAACATTTATTGAAAAATGAATTTTAATTTCCATTTCAATTTTATAGCAACGTTGGAAAATATATCATTAATGAAGTAAAATTACACAAAATAGCTCATTGTGCATTTTTTCTAAATCCTAGCATTTGCCCTCAGATAAATATGGACACACATGAAATTAGAAGGTGGCAAGTTTGATTAATGATTAAAAAACTATATCTCCTAACCAAGGTCCCATCTATAAAGCCTCAATAAATATATCTAATTACTGGGATACACATCAGGCTGCTAACCACAAGGTCAGTGGTTCAAATCCACCACCAAGTCTGTGAGAGAGAAGCGAAGCTTTCTGCAACTCTGAAAATGTATAGTCTCCTCAACCCATAGGAGCAGTTCCACTCTGCCAAATTGGACCACTCTGTGTCAGCATCCACTTGATGGCATTGAGGTCATCTTTGAGATTTGTTTTGTTTTGTTATGTGGCTAAAATGTTTGTGAAAAGCACATTATGTTCATCATATTAAACACATATCCTTCACTATCACCACCCGTAAAACTCATGACCGCACATCCTTTTGGTCAATAAAGGATACTTATATCTGATCAGTACTACTACTTAGCTTTCACTTGGTACCTCCATGATCTGCACACCCCACATGACACCTATCAACAATTTTGGTGACTTGTGAGATGGTACATCTTAATTCTGCACGTATGAAATGACATAAGCCATAAGAAGCAACATTTCATGAAAGCTAAAATATTCATTTAATGTGTTCTAGAGCATAAAGGGCACTGCTGCATATTTTCCTCAGATAGCACACACATCAATAATCCATACATGAATATATCAGGTAAAAACCATATTTTAAAGTCCCAGCATAGTACACCCATGCAGACACCACACATATCTTACAGTATTCCAGAAGTATAAACAAAGTCGTGGATCAAGTTTGGTCAAAGTGCCTCAGTAACTGGAAAAAAAATCACAACAGAAACTTGATTTGCTCGGGAACAGTTTGCGTTTAATCTTGAGAGTGGTGGGGCTCCTGGTAACCAAGTCATGCCCACAAACCTATTCCCCATTATGCGGTGGCAGGGATCAGCAGAGGGTCCAGGGAAGACCGCAAATGGGGCAACCACAAGCTGAGCACCAAGTGAGCCAGCATCAGGTGGGTTGTTTCTCATACATGCCAGATTCTGCAGTGCCAAGGTCACATGGAGCCAGATGACGTGACAGTATGGTTGCAGGTTGTCACCGCCCATCAATGCAAGGTCCCTGGGCAGCCAGGCAGTGCTCTTACCTGAGGCAGTAATCCACCTGACACACACCTACTCTGCTCTCGCTCTCATGCTTGCCCCACATGGCCCTTGCTGACACGAGGTTCCAACGGACCCAGCTGCTCGACACAGAGACACTGGAGGGGTTTGCATGGCTCTGACTCTCTAGACTTTCCCAGCTGAGGGGCAAGGCCTAGGTTTCTCAGGGGCTGGGATTGACTGCCCAACTGATGGCCATTTTGGGGGCTCAAACTATGACCCCTCCCTACATCGGAAGAGTCAATATGCAGAAAAATGGCAGGTGTCCTGCCCAGAGAAGGACTCTTAGAAAGCACCTGCTGTTATGAACTAAACTTTGTGTCAAGAGGTAGCAACAAGGGACTTCATGTTAAGTCCACTGGACAGGGGAACTAATGAAATTAAAGTCATCAGTATGGTAAAAAAGTTGCCACGTTCCTCATTCTGAATCCATCTAGGATTTAGATTATACATGAGTATCTAGGAGAAATGTTGTGACGTGAGTAATGCCTGACCACTCCCCTCAGGCGAGCAGTTTGGAAAAGCCAACTGCCCGGGGGGAAATTGAACAGGGCAATGGTACCCGGTTCTATGGAGCTGCTGTGAGGCAGAACTGACTCGATGGCATTGGATATAAGTATTGATGGAAATAGTTTGTTTCAACAGACTTCTTTTTTCCCAAAGCTTGGTTCAGTGTTCAGCACATTGCAACGTTCAAATATGACTCAAGTGTTTTATTTCACTATTTGAACATTGTAAAATAATGCAGCTTGAAAACTATAAATTAATACTGAGGAGGGATTTATACTTCACAGAAGAGAAAGACTATCTAGTGCATAATACAATGCAAAGATGGGGGAAAACTGAAGCAGATTAAAGCTATTAATACCATGCTTACTTCCAGATTGCCATCATCACCGAACCCTATCAATGAGCTTGACATGTGAGAGACAGAGACAGACGATCAGAGTGGATGTAAGTTCTGGATCTGGAGACAGACTACATGAATTTGAATGACACTTAATAGTTAGATATAATCAGAATTCCAAACAGGGTTGTTAGAGGGATAAAATATGTCAAATGAAGTGAAATATGTGAAAATAAGCTTAACACATACTATGAAAAAGTAATTGACCTAATTGCAAAACTGCAGTTGACATCCAATGTGAATTTTCAAATATTTAATAACATAAAAATTTTACTCTATAAATATTGTATTACCTTTGGGCTTGAGAAGACTTTTCATTACATCCAGCTCTTTATCTATTAATTCAATTTCTCTGATTTGTTTTCTGCCCCACCCTATCAACAACTTTAAAACATTTACCCCAATACATGCATACAGGTATATGCATTATAAAAAGATATAGAAATATTTACAATGAAAAATTATAAATATCCAGTGTCTTAATATATTAAAGTGTATTGAATATATTATAATGGGTCTACTTTCTCTTAGGAAGTTATATGTAGGATGCATACCACAGGAGACCTACAGGGCCTTCTACTCCAGTAAGCAGTTACAGCCTTGGAGACTCACAAGGGCAGTTCTGCTCTGCCCTGTAGGGTTGACTAGGAATCCGCATTGATTTGATACAGTGATGATAAGTTTTGAGCATGCATATCACCACTGGCCTAACATTTAAACTCCGAAAAGACCCACTTCTCTTTTATTAAGAATGGCAAGAACATTGTTTCCACATGGAGCTCATCAATGAATATTGGTGGAGGAATAAAAATGAAGTATGTATGTACTCAAGAAATAGATAATCTCACAAACACCATATAAATAATTTTCTAGGAATGATTCTAAATCATACCTCCAAATAGTAAGCCTAATTCTATATCTAAGATGTGAATTTGTCTATAGCAACTTATCTATCTTTAGATAATTGAAATAAAACAATATAAGCATATATAATTAACAAATTACATATGCTGACAATAGGTAATAATGTGCTTCTGGGCTTAATAGAAATTGGTTTTTGTTTTAAAATTTTGAGCATTATTTACCTGTGAAGTTGTTAAAAAATAGATAGGAAACATATTTCATCAAAAAAACCCCAGCATTTTCCCCTAGATAATTCTATTAAAACTATACGTAGAAACATTTTCAAAAGCATCTTTTTACTGGCTATTGAATATAATTAAAAACAATGCTCTTCTATTCTCCCGGGGTACTACAGTTAGAACACTATTGGTAGAATTTCCATGTTTGTAATCGATAAATTTCATCAAGAGCTAGTATTTTTTTCTTGCAAAAATTTTTACGTATTTTGTTATCAATATCAGGTGCTGCTGAGATACTTCAAATTCATAGCGACGCTGTAAAGGAAGATGCAGCTTTGACCGATGCGATGCACCCCCACGATTACTGGTAATGTTTACCTGCGCCCCTTGTGCAGCCATTGGGACGATCCATCTCACTGAGGCCTTTCTCCTCGCACTGAACCTCGACTTTCCCAAGCATGACTCCCATTCTCCAGGGGCTGCTCCCTCCTGATGTCTTTTTCAAGTAGAGGAGGCAAGATCTCAGAAGATCTTTCTAACTCTACATCTTCCAACACGGATACATTTGTTCTGGCAATCCTAAATATGTTTTTCCTCAACGTATCATTTCTTTGGTCTTCTTTCCTAATTGTTCAGCTTCGGTATGAGTATAGAGTGATTGAAATTCCAGGCTTGGATTAGCAGCACCCTAGTCCACAAAGTGACAGTTTTGTTTTTTAATACAGTGGTTCTCAACCTTTCTAATGCCGTGACCCTGTAATATATGTGTCCTCATGTTGGGATGATACCCCAACCATAAAATTATTTCCATCGCTACTTCATAACTGTATTTTTGCTACTGTTATGAATCAGACAACCCCTGTGACAGGGTCATTTGACCCCCAAAGGGGTCACGACCCCCAGGTTGAGAACTGCGTTTCAATACTTAATGGTGGTATCAGCCCAATGTTATATGCCATTGATTTCTAGACTCATGTTGTCAATGTTGATTGTGGTATCAAGACAAATGAAATCCTTCCCAATTTAAAGACTTTCTGCATTTATCACATTGCTACTTCTTTGTCTAGTTGTGACCAATTTTATTTTGATATGAAACCCATACTGAGGACTATCCCATGATCTTCATTAGGATGCCCTTCTGGTTCTCTTCACATTCAGCACGTGTGCCACCAGACTCTAGCTGGTTAATGAGTCCCCCTTCACTGCTTATAACACTCTATTGTACTGGGTTCTGCCCAAAGAAGTTTATATGTGTACGTATAAAAAAAAAGTCACAAGAAATGGATCACACGGGTGTAGAAGTGGGCAAGTCCAAGTCTCTGCAGGTTCCAATCTCCTGAGTCAAATGGTAGGTTGGAAGCTTCCCTGGACTCCCGTAGCTGCAGAGAGGTTGTTAACTCAGGATCAGAAGAAAGGTAACAAGTTGAGGAAGAAAGACGTGAATGAATTCAAGGTCAATAAGTCAGAGTTGTAGCTGTAGAGGTGTGTATACACAAAGTCTGCATGACAAATGGCAGGAAGCTGATAGCTCAAAGGATCCCAAGAGAAGATGGCAGGTGTTGGCTTACATCCAAAGGACAGGAGGGAGATGAGCAAGACACAGGGTCCAGAACCAGCAAAAGTCAAGCAAGCTTCTCCACAGAGCCCAAGTGTATTGGAAGAATGACAAACCCTTTAGGTAATGAATTTCAGCAGGGCTCTGTGCTAATTAAAGGTATTGCCTTAACACTACTCTTACAACTGATTGTCTATGTTACACAGTGTTAGGTCAGGTTGCAAAGGATTACTGCTAATTTTCAAACCACTGAGAATCATGACCCAACCAAGTTGATACACAACCTTAGCTATCGCAGATCCTCTTCATGTACGCAAACTTGTCTGATTTGTTCTCCACTCAGAATGACTAAGTAGGGTGAAAGGATAGAACCCTGACACAAACCTTTCCTGATTTTATGCCAGGCAATTTCCCCTTGTTCTGTTCCATTGACTGGCTCTTGTTTGGACTGATGATATTGAGCTTCTTCATTGCCTCCTCCCACAGACAAACTCACATGTAACACAGGTGTGGCACACCTGGCAAGAGCCATGTGCACAGGCACCATTTATGTTGTGGAACAAAGGATACGAAGAAGTTGTTAGTCTTGCAAAATTCTATCATGTCAGCTCCACCTGCAACTTCGATTCTGTCACCAAAGTCTTATTTTTCACATACTGATCCATTCTTTTTGTTTTCACCTCTCAAATTCCAAATGCTAGTAATTATCAATGTATCCTGATTGTATGTTTGATCAATTTTAAACAGAAAAAGCTGAAAAAGTTACTCTTTTCCACCATTTGTGAATCAACATACAGAAGTTTGGCAAAAAAAACAAACAAAATATTTTACTATTTGTAGAACTTTGTTTCCCTATTTGTTTCTATTAATTTGTAGTAAGGAAAGTTAATCAATTATGATAGAATAATTGACATACATCAAACATATCTGAATGATTTATCGGCAACATGTCAACAAGTTATCATTAAAGGATATACTCCTTATATGATTTTTAATGCTTTCATACCTCTATAAAAACTGTCTTTCAAAATTTTTATTTTTTTACTTATCGAATGTTATGCAGTATTAATTCTTCTGCAACATTCACTTTAAAAAGTAATGAAATGAACTTTACTAGAGATACTGCTACCTTTATTTTTAAATATATATTTTATTTTATTTTAGTTAGCAACATTGAAGTTATCTATATTTAATTTAGTTATCTACATTTATATTATTATGCTTAGCTGTCGATATAAAATGATGCTTATGATTTGCCATCGCATCTCTGCCTTTTGGCTGAGATCAAGTGTCATGAAGACTGCAATCTGCCAAGGTGTTATGATCAGCCTACACTGAGGTTACTCTTCTCTGTTAAACAAAATTTTATACTTGTATGATTGTTATAGGAATTAATATAAAGTCATCATTCAGGATTATTGTGAATAAAATACAACCTAAGGGAGAATTAACGTGAACCATTCATGAACTTTTCTTGCACTCTGTGAATTATTTAGATTCCTTCAGATTTCTCAGGTATAACATGAAATAATGGTACCAACTTGATTAAAAATCTTATTTTTGTTTTATACACATATTCATATCAAAAGAAGATATTTTTAAAAGAAATGTGATTTAGGGACATTATATTATCTTGTGAAACAATATTGAAAAAGTTGATAATCAATTTCACTTTCAACCATGCTGGAAGTGTTTGTAGCTTAATTTTGACAATGAACTATTTTGTTTAATTCTAGTCTCTAAAAATCATTACATTATTACAGATCTCAACATAAAGTCACCCCATTTCTTAGAATATACCTATTCTTTCCAAAAACCTGTACTCTTAATTCTAGAGTAATCTTAAATAAAACCATCAAAAAGTTTCAAAATATACTTTTGCTTTTAAAAAGTGAAGCTTATAGCATTTTAAAATTTTTTATCAGGCTATATATAGATGTGTGATAAAATTTATGAATATATATATATATATATATATATATATATAGAGAGAGAGAGAGAGAGAGAGAGAGAGAGAGAGAGAGAGAGAGAGAGAGAGAGACAGAGAGAACACACACACACACAGTTTAGCCTTGAACCAAACTGATGAGGAGCGGGAACAATAGGAAAGTGCTTTACAAACCAAGTGTCAAGGCTGTTCAAAGGCTCCTTCAAAGGCTCCTTCCTGATCCCTCCCTGTTCATGCAGCACAAGGCGCTCCCCTCCTTACTTCCACCCCTCGCAGCATAGCCAGCAATTAGGAGAAAATAAATTTAGAATCACCAACAGCTTACCAAAATGTATTAAAAGACCCGATTTTTTTCAACTCCTTAAAGTCTCCCTGAAAATAATCTTCTGACCTAGATGGAAGGATAGCCTGCACATTGTGAACTGTCTAAACCTGGAACCCAACCCTCTGCAAATGTGCTTTTCAAAGCCAAGTGATTATCAAATGGGCAGTTTCTCTTATCTTATTCTTATAGATGGAAAGCCAAATATATATCCCAGAAAATGATGGTTTGCTTCCAGCTATAACTGGCTTGTGAACAATTCTTTATCTGCTTCAATGTGAGAACTTTTATTATTTGTTATAGTTAATAGAAGATTGCAAACACGTTTGTAATAATGTTTGTTTAACTTGAAGTGAAAATCACAGTGAAATAAATGTATTTTTACATTTAATAATATGTTGTATTTTGTTTAATAATATGTTGTATTTTGCGAAATCATCTTTTTTTCTATTTTGATATAATATATAATGTGTGAAACATACCATTGGTTTATGGCTTATTTAATCTAATTTATTAACTTCTCTTCAATTGCAAAAAGAAATAGAAACTTAAAATGATTTGAACATTTTATTGCTCCAGTAATAGATTTGCACTACTGCTAACTTTATGTAAGCATTGGTAACAAGAATTGGAAAACAACTAAAATTTTGTATTAAAATATGATCTACTCACATATATTGAAATTAATCACTATGAAGTAAGAACGACAATGCTGTATTTTAAAAACAATCCCAGTTGACAATTATCATTGTCTACTTTGGAACTATGCTTCCGTGACTGTAGGGTTACTTTTTAGCATAAACAATTCATGTGTTTTTTTTCTGCAATATAATTCCTAGTCATAAAGTCAATCATGATTCCTAGCAAACTTATGGGTGGCTTATGAGACTGTAATTTTTAAGAAAGTAGACAGCCTCATCTTTTTAAAAATATATGATACATTTCAAATAGGTTTCCTAATTCTAAACTCACATAATTTTACACAGTCATCGATTCTAGAATATGAGGATGCATATTGTTCATGCTAACCAAAGTGAAGTAGGGATGGGCAACATATGCTAAATTCATTTGCTATAGTATACTGTAAATAGTTAGACAACAAATTCAATACAAAATTGATGCCTTCGCATAAGATGCCACCTGTAAAAGCTTATTTTACATATTAGTTATATGACTATTTTAAAGGCACCAAATTAAAATTGTACTGCAATGACTAAAAGAAAAAATTAGTACGAATCCTCAATTTTTAAAACTTTCAATAATTTATCTTCAATATTTTAAATAAAACTTTAAAATAGGATTTAGAACAGATTAATGTTAAGCATTTAGAAGATTTGGTTTTTAGTTACGTGAGTATAACAAGGGAATAAATATGGCATGGTTTAAAATTTTTAAAAATGTGATTCAGGATTGATCTTCTCATCATGTCTACTCAGCATACATGCTGAGCAAATCATCAGAGAGCCTGGCTTATATAAAGAATGATGTGTCCTCAGGATTGGAGGAAGGCTTAGTAACAAACTGCCATATGCAAGTGACAATACTTCACTTGCTGAACATAAGGAGGACCTGAAGCACTTGCTGATGAAGATCAAGGATTACAGTCTTCAGTAAGGATTACATCTCAAAAACAAAAGACCAAAATCCTCACAACTGAACAAATAGGAAACATGAAAAATGGAGACGAGGTTGACGTTGTCAAGGATTTCGTCTTGTTTGGATCCACAATCAATGCTCATGCACACGCAGCAGTCACGAGATCAAAAGACATGCCACATTAGGTAAATCTGCTGCAGAAGACCTGGAGAGTACTGAAAAGCCTTGATGATCCTTCGAGGACCAAGGTGAACCTGTCCCAAGCAATGCTATATTCAATTGCCTTTTACGCATGTGAAAGTTGGACACTGAATGATGAAGAATCCACATATTTGAATGGTGGTACTGGAGGGGATGACTGGAAGCACCAAGGACAGCTTGCTCAAAAGGACAAATCCATCTGTCTTGTAAGAAATATGATCAGCATGTTACTTAGAGGATAGGGTGACTCTGTCTTATATACTTTGAAAATGTTGTCAGAAGAGACCAGTCCCTGGAGAAGGACATCATGTTTGGTAAAGTAGAGGAGCAGAAAAGAAAAGGTAGGTCCTCAAGGAGATTGATTGACATCTTAGCTGCAGCAATGGGCTCAACCATGGGAACAACTGTGCAGGGAGCGCAGGCCCAGGCAGTGTTTGGTGCTGCGGTGCCCAAGGTTGCTGTAGATCAGAATGGGCTGGATTACCCCTAACAACAACAACAGTTAGAAGATAGGCCAAGCTAAAGTAAACATTCGCCTCAGCCAATTAAAATATTTTATAGAATGGTTTCAAGGGATTATAATGACTTCATAAAAAGTCTAATCAATGACAAAAATGAAATTTCATATAAGCAAATAGTGATCTAAATGTACATAGGCAATATTTTTAAAATTTTATTTTTAACTTACAGTTTTAAATGAGAAAATTAACCATTTAATTTAATAAGAGCACAACTAATACTTATGCTTCTGTTTTTAAAAGGCTACCAATTTTTAAATCTTTAATTTCCTATTCATAAAAATCCCTTCCATCACTTTACATTTGATACAGCCACTTGTATGGCTTTATAGTTTCCAAATCATTGTCTCTTTAATCTCAATACTTTTTTTAATGTTTTATTACAACTCTTATCACAATCCACACATATGCATACATCAATTGTATAAAGCACATCCATACATTTCCGCCCCAATCATTCTCAAAGCATTTGCTCTCCACTTAAGTCCTTTGCATCAGGTCTTCTTTTTTTTCCTCCCTACAATAATTTAAAAAACATATACATTGACATTCATGAGAAATATACAGAATGATATATTCAAATTATAAATATACTAACATTTTTAAATCATGCTCTAAAATTAGCCAAATTAACTTCATTGATTCCTGGAGCTGAACCTAGAAGTATAGTATATCTGCGTATAACATCAAGCTTAGCATGTCCATCCTTTCATATGTTTTAGACACTGGTATGTTTTATAATGATTGGCTTTGGGTACATTTTAACTAGGCATTTTATTAGTTTCTTTTAAAAAATTAATCACATAGACATAAGGTTTCTTCTATCTCTAGAATGCTACTCCCTTTGGGAGGTAAGCGTGGAGCAGAACACCCTCAGAAGGATCAGCTGTGTGCCTCATGTCCTGGACTAAATACGAAGAGGTGTAAGGCCATTTGACTCAAACTCACTGCACTCAAACCAGATGCGTCGTATCCTAGAACAGCAAGAGTCACTGGGAACCCTGAGTAAAGCTACCCACAGATACTGAAATTTAATCACTATGAAGTGGGAACTACAATGCTGTATTTTTAAAACAGTCTCCAGTTGATGATTATCATTGTCTATTTTGGGTCTATGCTTCAGTGACTGTAGTGTTACTTTTTAGAGTAAACAATAAGCTTTTTTTGCTTTTAATAATCTACTCATGTAATATAATTCATTGCCATAAAGTCAGTTATGATTCCCAGCAATCGTATGTAGGGTACTAATCCATTGCCATAAAATCAGTTATGATTCCCAGCAATCGTATGTAGGGTGTCTGAGACTGTCGATCTTCAAGAGAGTAGAGAGCCCCTTCTTTTTTCCCACGGAGCAGCTGGTGGTTTGTCCTGCTGACTTTGTGGTTAGCAGCCCACTGCTTAAAGCACAGTGCCACCAGCGATCCTAGAAGTAGTATATCGCGGCTAAATGTATGAGAAATAATATAATCTTCCATTCCACAAATTACCATGTCTCTGTACTTAATTTTGTATTTTGAATAGTTAATACTCTCTAAAAAGCACAAGGCCATGTGTTGACAGTCAAAACTGACAATACTTGGGAAACCCCAACCACTGTCGTTGGCAGCTGGTTCCCTTGCCAGCCTCAAGCACGTATCACTGACAAGGAGAGTGGGCACTCCGTGTGGCCCTCCTCGCCTCTTAAGTCTGCGGTGCCGGCCTTACATGCGCTCCATTGCCCCCTCTACTTCTGCTCACACTCCCTGTGCATACCCCTTCTCAAACGTGTGGCTGAACTGCAGCTGCCAGCAGGTGGAAAGAATAGGTGGATGAACTTCTCATATTATCGCACGCCATGAGGTTTGGAATTATTTAAGAGCCATCCAAGTTTCATATTACAAACATCATCCGTACAAAACATTCTCACGAGTCCACAAATATTAATAGAACAGAGAACTCAAGCCAGGATACATAAAAATAATCACTTCAAGCAGATTTCAGTCATCATGGAGGTTTCTGAATTTAGCTGGGTGACCATATGATTTATCATCCAAATCAGGAGAGCTCTGAGAGCGAGTGGAAGGGTGTGATTTTCCATGCCAAGAGCGCAGCTTTAACTGCAAGAAGCGCAGGCACAAGTGTATGTACCTGTCCCCCTGTCATTTCAGTTGATCTACCTTTCTACATTAGATCACATCTTAATTTACCGCCCAAAGAGACTTACACGTGAAATGACGCACTATTCTTTTCATAACTCTGAACTTCAGTGATTATCTAAGTTATCTAATGTCACTCTACCAGAATTGCCACAAGTCGTGGCTTTAATAAAACTTTATTCTCCGACATATTTCATGGACTCTAGGCAAAGGTCCTTGTCTTCTTTCAACATTTGTGGTCCTGGCTTTCCTTGGACATACCCATGTATCTTGTCATTACTCTTTCTCTACATGCAAGTGGCTGCAAAGAACAGGGACTCTCCTGTAAAATACCCCATCATCTTGCTCACAGCGATCAAGGATTGCAGCCTTCAGTATGGATTACATCTCAATGTAAGGAAAACAGGCAAAATCATGATACATTGAGCAAAGATTGAAATTGTCAAGGATTTTATCTTGCTAAAATCCACAATCAATTTCACGGCAGCAGCAGTCAAGAGATCAAAAGAACAATGCCATATATAATACTCACAAAAAATAAAATATATAAAAATAAATCTTATCATATAAACAAAAGTCTTATACAAGGAAATCTACAAAATACTCCCTCACGAAAACAAAGGAAACACAAAACTGGAACAAGTAATTATGTTCCTGGATAGGCTGACTAAACATTTGGGAAAATGTCAATATTACCAAAAATTCTTTACAAATTCAAAAATCCTGATCTAAATCCCACCACAATTTTTTCAAATAAATGGGAAAACTAATCCACAACTATGTATGGAAAGGAAACAAACCTAGAATAAATGAAACCCTATAATAAACTAAAAACAAAGTAGGAGGCCTTCATTCACAGACTTTGATATGCACGGTAGTCATAAAAGCTTGGTACAGATGCAGCGAGAGATGTGAAGACCAGCAGATTGGAGCTGAGAACCCAGAGAGACACCAGGTGCCTAGGGATGGTTAATATTTGATAATGGACTAAATCACACTAAGTGGACAAGAGATAGCCTTTTAACAAATAATGAAGGTAAACCTGGATCTTCACCTGCAAAGGATGGAACAAGACCCATTCTTCACACATGTACAAAAGCCAACTCGACTGATCAAAGATCATTAATGAAAAAAAGAGAAACACACCTAAGGACCCTTATAAAAAGCCAAACATACTACCAAACATAATGGAAAATATCCACACTATGGAAGACAAAATAAAGAACTGTGAGCTAGTGAAACACATGACATTTATGGACCTCAACAGCCTTCATCAAAAGAGTCCACAGAGAAGTCAGAGATTGGGGGGAGAGATAAAGGGTTAATCTCCAAAATCCACAGAAACTACAAATCTTCACGAGAACACAAATAACCCAATTTAAAAAATCGGCAGAAGACATAAACAATTTTCAAAGCTATGATATCCAGGCACCAACAAGCACATGAAGAAATGTTCATTATCAGTAGCGATAAGAGAAGTACAAACTAAACAACAATAAAAAATCATCTCACACTGACAATTTTGCAAGTTCAGTAAAACAAAATAATAAATTCTGGAAAGGATGTGGAGTAGTAAGAACAATTTTACATTGCTGCTATTGTACAACCACTATGGAAATCAGTATGGCACTTACTTAAAGAAATGCAAAAACCAGTACCTTATGATGCGGCAATTTCTTTATGGCGTGTATACCCTAAAAATAACAAGAATACAACATGAACAGACATATGGACACAAATGTTGATTATGGCAATTTTCATAACAGCAAAAATACTGAAACAACCAAAAATCACAACTGTAAACAAAGGGATAAATAAGTTTGGATACATTCATACTATGAAATACTATGCATCAATAAAAAATGACAACTTTGTTAAACACTAAAAGACATGGAGAAAACTAGAGAATATTATACTTAGCAAACCCAGTCAAACTTATGAAGATATTTAATCTTATCATTCTTATAACATCACCATATTCTTATAAAGAAGAAGGAATGTGGTTTATACACCAACAGACAAAACTTTGATGACTACAAGGAAGCCAAGGATGAGGAGGGGTGTAAAGGAGATATAAACTACATCTTTGGAGGGTTTAATAAGATATTGTTGTTGATTTAATGTCTTGATATGGGCTGCGTAAATCTCTGTAGTAAGCTTCTTTAAAATTAAAAAAAAAAATGCCCCAGATTCCGTATTCCTAAAACCTAAATAGTAGGTTGAGTGGTTGAAAAAAAAAGAGAAAAGATAAACTTGAAATAGATTTTTAATCTTTAATGACAAATTCACCTAAAAAGAAATCAATAGAGGTTTGACCTTGGTGAATCTGCTGAACAAGACCCCTTTACAATACTGAAAAGCAAAGCTGTTACTTTGACGACTGGTGTGCCTCACCCACGCCATGGCATTTTCAATTGTCTCATGTGCACGTGAAAATTGCACTCTGAATAAGGAAGACTGAAGAACAATGAATGCATGTGAATTATGGTGTTGGTGAAGAATATTGGGAGTACTATGGACTACCAAAAGAAGTCCAACAAGAATGCTTCTTAAAGGCAATACTTGCAAGACTTCCTGGCACTTCTTTTGGACATGTTAGTAGGAGAAGCCAGTCCATGGAGAAGGTCATCGTTCTGGGTAAAGTAGAGCCAGCTAAAAAGAGGCAGGCCTCTGATGAGATGGTTGGACATAGCAGCTGCAACAATGAACGCCAGCACAGGAATAACCATGAGGACGGCATAGGCCCAGGCAGTGCTCCCTTCTGTTGGAAGGAAGGCAGCTGTGGTTGCAGCAGACTCCACGGCACCCAACAACAGTAACAACAGGGATGGACCCTGCTCTCCTTTCAACATGTGCCTTCTTTGAGGTCTCCTTGTGTCTTCGCATTCTTCTTCCCCAGCATGCACAAGATACCCAGATCAGGGCATCGCTTGCAAGATAAGATGCTGCTGACCACACCCCATGGCAAACTCACATACATGATAGCAGAGACTTGACCTGCTGAAGGGCATTGCATCATGCCCTCATGGCCTTATACTGAGTGGCTGATCATATCAGATCTCATGAAATAAATGATTATATCATTCCATTACTGCCCAATCACCGAGAATCATTACCTAGCAACACTGGCATATACTTTGGGGGACACAGTTCAATGCATGACAGTAGTGGTAATAAAATACTTAATTTGCTGCCATGGATCTACTTGGTCCTATCTGTGACCTTTCCAAATCTCTGCATACGGTTCTGTGAATTTACTGTGAAACAAACAAACACAGACTGAATTAGGAATAAAGATATCTTTTCTGCTTTCCCATACTACTTTTAGATTTGGATAGAGAAGAGTTGTGAAAAGGCAGAGAGAAAGGACTCTGGAGAGAAGAGGAGAGGCTCAAAGGGGGTGGCAAAGAAGGGAGTGGAGAAGAGAAAGACATTAATTTTGCTCAGTGTGTGTCCATGTTACTGTGTTCCTGTAAATAGATGGTGTGCCTATTTTCTTTAGAGTACAGTGAAAATGAAAGGTAAGCATCTCATGAAGCCAATGGCTTCTCTAGTTTTGATGTGGCAGTGCCACTGTATCAAGGAGTCAAAATAGTAGGCAAGTCTGGTGCATGGGGAACAAGTGATTGTGCAAACTAAGGCACAGGTAGGCTAAAGTATTGGGATGGTACTTAATTAAAGCTGTTTAATCTTAAAAGCACACAGCATCGTTAGTGTCTCTTTTTTTTGTTATATCATCAAATCATGCTTACGTCTTATGGTAGGCACTGCATGAAAAAGACCAATTTGCTTAGATTTATTATAATTAATTTACTTAACTAACCCTTCACTGTAGAATAATGTGTCAATAGATCATCTTAAATGTGGCTTTCTAAGGCAGCAGTATGCAATTTGGTACATTTGAAATTCTATTAATAGCAGTCTACTGGAAAAACGGCCACATGTGTTTCTCAGCAGCCCCAGATATAGAATTTTATCATCAACCTCTCTAGATTCTGATCCATAAAAATCACATCTTTCATGTTGAATCAATAATGTCACAGAGATCAGTAATTCAAATAGAACACTTTGTACTATTTTATACACTCTGTTCCTTTTCACCAAGAAATGCAATCCCAATTATTATGGAGAAAATTCCATTAAATTTCAGTAATACTAAGAAATTGGTGTATAAGATTTTTTTTACTGAACTACTTTCTTTAGCCAATATTCCTTATTTCATATTTTTTTAAATTTAACAATGGTGATCAGTCTTTCATTTTCCTTAACGATGTCGTCCAAAATTCCAATAAAAAATCATTAGAACTTAACAATGACATTAAAGTAAACTGAACATTAAGAATCACAAATCTAGTAGACTGAAGGTAGCGAGAATAACCTAGGATTATATAACATCCTTTTACAAACCAAAAATAACTAGTGAACACTAACTTGATTTCAGCACCAACTGACTAGCATATCCTCCAGGTGACTTCACCAGAGAACAAGTAACCAAGAACAAACATTTGTAGTGGTATACCAGGAAAGAACATAGCAAATCACATCACTACTAGATTACAATGCTTTGCAGATTTTTAGGTCAATTATATTTTATTTTTATTGATTTACTTTAAAATCGTTTTACTAGGACATAATCCAGAGATCATACCATTCAACAGTTGAGTTATATCAAGAAGTGTTGCACAATCACTGCAACAATCTGTTTTAAAACATTTTCTTCCTTTGTATATTTCTTGATATCAGCTCTCAGTTATGCGCCCCCCCCCCCCCGCTGTCCCTCCCAAGCACCCTTTATCGAGCACCTTCGCTGTAGGTCCCTCCCATCCTGCTTTCACACACCGAAACCCAGAGAAAATCTCATGGCGGAGAGGCTAGAAGGTCACCAGTGATGACCAAATACAACAGAGATAAACCACAGTTTGAAAAGAAAGAAGAAAATATTATAAATCAGATCTAAGTCAAAGTGTATCAAGGGGGAGATTAAGGGATAAGGCTTTAAACATTCAATTCAGATTTTTTTTTCATTTTAATCTACTATAGTCATCTCTAAAATATTCTGCCTCAATAACCAGTCTATTCCCATCCCTGGGTTGTGGTGAACTTTAGTTAATAAAATTGTGGTAACACTATTTGAAAAACATATTAGCCTTCATTTACTATGCCAGTATATTTGAGCAAGGAAAGGCTATGCCGCCCCCTGGTGTAAACATTAATTTTGCAACACCAGAACTGAGTTACCCAAGAAGGCATTGAAAAAGAATGACATTTAAATAAAATTATTAATGAAAATAATTTTTAGACCTTAACCTTTTCCCAAGAACCAGATTTCCAGCAGTACATAATATAGCCCTACAATCTTGACAAATCCAAAAAAATATTTATATATAAAATCTTATCTCAATGTTATAAAATACTTAGGTCCCAGTCAGTATGTAAGGAAGATAATATTATACTTCTTTTGGGAAGGGACAAATGATATGAATAAGTTGAGAAAAATAGGAAATATCTATAAGATTCAATATTAAAGGCACCCATATTACATAAATGCATACACTGAGTTGAAGGATATGAGATTCTAATATAGATATGAAGGCTACTACATGAAATGCTGACAGAAGCGGACATGCATGGGGTGCCTCGTGACGATCACTTTCTATGCTCTTTCTTAGGTTTATAAACCATCTTCAAGGATGGTATTATTACAATTTCTATTTCGTCATGGAGCACTGGTGACCTAGTGGGGGCTGCGGACGGAGCATAGCAAGAGAGGAGCCATTGACCAAGGCCACAAGCTAGTGGCTAGTACTGATGGAAATTACCCTTGCCTGATCAATACCCATTCTCCGACGCACTCTTAGGAGGCTGACATTTAAGTTTTAGTCGTTTCTCTGTATTCATTTTCACTGCTTTGCATGTAGTGGGGATTCAAAAAGCAATAGCCACTGGGCCAGCAGAAGAAAAATGCACACCAAATCGCACTTCTGACATAAAACACCTATTGTTTTATCCTACCATGAAAGCATTTGAATCATGCATCCAATGACTTCAAAAAGGAGTGGTGATTTACTAAATAGTTTTGTTTTGTTTTTAAAGAATTTAACATACAAGTAACTTTGTGATATTCCCAATGATATACCTTTGGGGTCATTCAACCATGCTATTGGAGATAGTTTCATTGGATTAATTTCTAGTAAGTCACTCAGTATAAACTTCTAATCATTAAACCATTAATTTCTCTGCATCTATCGTCACCCTCTCCCCTGAGAGGTCATTGCCCACAAGTAGCTGCTTCCCAGAATCCATCTAAGTTTATGAGGCCCTTCTGGAATTTCAGAACTTTTCTAACGTCTCCCCAAGCAAACTTTATCCGATCCACCTCTTATTCTTTGAGTGTTCCCTCTCTGAGAAGATAATGGGAGGCCTAAGCTATGGCTCGCTGTTCATTTAGAATCCCCGGTGAGCAGCTTTCTGTGCGCTGGGACTCACCATGTGCCTCTGCCTGGAATGTTCAGTAGGAGTAAGAGAGAGAGGTTTGACGCCGAGCAGGGCACTGCATAATCCACTCTCAAAATGAGAATCAAAAGTGAGCCAAATATCTGGGAGTGCCCTGTCGAGCCTCTTCCCCACTCTGGCTCCTTCCACACCGCCACTGATGCTACTAATTGCACTGGAATTACAAGTGCTTGTCTTATCTGAACTGACATTACACTTGAAATTGTAAGTAGAGTGCAAAGTAGCTAAAGAAAATATAAGAAGATGAAGTAAAGTAGTCGAATGAATTTTTTCAGAGGACAGCTCATGAAGGCAAATTAAGCAGTATAATGAAATGTGCAAAGATTTGTTTAGAAATCCAAAAGGGAAGATCCCATTCAAACTGAAAGATCTGAGGGGAAAAAATAAATCCTTGGGTTGCAATATTGAAGAATTATTGAGTCAAATATTGAATGATGCAAGAAACAACCAAAAAGAGGGAAGGAATACAAATATTCATTGTACAAAAAAAGATTGACTTCCAACTATTTCAAGAGGTTTCATATGATCAAGAACCAAGGTTCTTGAAGAAAGTAGTTCAACCTTCATTGAAGGCATTATTAAAAACAAGGCTTCAGAAATTGATGAAATATAGACAAAATGTTTCAAAAACTGATGAAACATTAGAAGCTCTCATTGGTCTATGCAAAGAAATTTGGAAGACAGTTATCTGGCCCACCAAAGCTATTTGGTGTCATTCCAAAGAAAGGTGATACAATAGAATGCAAAATTTATGGAACAATATCATTAATAAGACATGCAAGCAAAGCTATGGGTGAAGATGTAGATGCTACAGCAAAGTGTGAAGAAATTAGATGGTGTCTGGCTATCAGTAAGAACAGCATTTGGTTCTTAAAGGATTGTTTTCAAATAAGCAGTCATCTAAGTGAGACGACAATGAAGCACGCCAACATGCATAATCCAAGGATTGTAAATAACATAACCCAAACACAAGGAGGGAATGGTACCAGAGCTCAAATTGTGAGATTCTGGTTTGCAGAAGACTGTGGATGAGAGTGGAAGCCAAAACACGTGTGCAGAATCCATCTCCAGGATAAGCCTCCAGTGACGTCCCTCTGAGTGTAATGGAGGAAGGAATACAGCCTTGCTATCAGACAGAACGTATTGTAGAGATGATCATAGTTTATTAAAATTAAAAATCTGACTTTATTTTTAAAACCTTGTCTTGATTTCCTTTTTAATATACTTTGAGTTTGATCTGTATTTTAATATTTTCTGGTGTTTTTTTAAACTGGGCTTTAACTCCCTTATATTTTGTTTTGTTGGTATCCTTTTTGACCCACTGTTATTTAGTTTTCTATGTTGTTTATGAAAACCAGTATGGGACAATCTATAGATACAATAACTATATTAGGGCTCCTTGGGGGTAATGCAGGGGACGTAGGGGAGCTGATATCAAGGAGTACACGAGAGAAGTGTTTTGAAATTTATTGTGGTAGCAATTGCTTAACACTTCTAGATATGATCGAACTATTGAATGGTATAATGTCTGAATTATGTCCTAATAAAATGGTTTGAAAAGTAATAACAAAATTGTATCTCTCAGACTTGGAAGAAAATTATTACCAACTAGTATCACATTTAATTAAGGATCTACATGAAGACAATGAAAATGACATCAGTTATCCTAAAATTCAATGAAATACAAAATAAGAGAAAATTGTCATAATTATAAACAACAAAAACTAAAAACAAAACTGGGTGTGGTGATGTATCAATAGGGACATGCCAGTAATCATGGCAGGAGGGATATTACTGATCTCAAATGAAACTTGGGTGAAAGCAGAGAATATCAGAAAATTGTATGCTTGTGTTTTATTGACAATGCAAAGATATTCAACAGTATGGATCCCATCAACCTATGGTTAACATTAAGAAGAATGGAAATTACAGAACAATGCATTCATTCTATATGCTGAGCAAATAATCCAAGAGCCCAGGCTATATGCAAAAGAGCGTTGCATCAGGATTGAAGAAAGCTTATGACAATCTGTAATAAACCAATGGTATTTTCAATAACCTCATATTCATGTGAAAATTGGGCATTGAATAAGGAAGACCAAAGAAAAATGGATGAGTTTGCACTGTGTTGTTTACAATGAACATTGAAATAGCCTGGGCTACAAAAGGGAAAAACGAGGCTGTCCTTAAAAACTACTGCTAGCATGCTTCTTAGAGACAAGAATAAAGAGAGACTGTGGGGCAGGGAATGTATGGATGTGCTTTTTACAATTGATGTATGTATATGTATGGATCGTGATAAGAGTTGTATGAGTCCCTAATAAAATGTAAAAAAAGAAAAGAGGAGAAAAAATGATTAGGACAAAGAATGTACAGATGTGCTTTATACAATTGATGTATGTATATGTATGAACTGTGATAAGAGTTGTATGAGCCCCTAATAAATTGTTTTAAAAAAAGAGAGAGAGACTGAATCTCACGTCCTTCGCACATGTTGTCAGGAGGGAACCATCCCTAGAAACAGCACCATGCTTAAGAAAGTGGACGGGCAGCAAAAGAAGAAGGGCCTTGACAAGCAGGATGGACACCGTGGCTGCAACAACGGGCTCCAGCAGAGGAAACTGTGTCAGGACGGCCCAGGCTCTGGAGCGGTTTCTGTCTGTTGTACACAGGGGTCGCTATGAGTCAGAACCGATTCGAGAACCCCTCACAACAACGGCAATAAACAGATCCCATGACTCTGCTTGTTGAAATCTAGAAGAACTTGATGTAATTGCAGATGAAAATAAAAGACTGCAGATTTCAGTGTGAATTGCAACACGATGCTTTCAAAGAAAACCACGATCCTCACACGTGGATTGAAATATTGAAGTTGCTAAGCATTTTGCTTTGCTTGGATGAACAAGCATGCTCGTGGAAGCATCAATAAAGAAATCCCAGGGTGCACTGCCTTAGGCATATCTGCTGTACAAGACCTTTTAAAGGGTTTGACAAGCAAGAACGTCATTTTAAAGACTAAAGTGCACCTGAACCAAGTGATGATATTTGCAACTACCTCATATGCCTATGAAAGCTGGACAGTGCTTTGAATAATTTATGCATTTGTCTTATGGTGTTATCGAAAAATAATGGTGTAATGATTACGTGTTGGGCTGCCAGCCCAGAGGAAGCAAAATAGAGATTCTTTTAAGAATTACAGTCTTGGAAACGCACAACGCCAGGTCCATCTTGTCCTATTGGGACACTGAGTTTGCTCTGGCTGGACGGCGGTGTGAAAAAGAAACCACAGGCTGACAGAAGAATCAACAAATCTATAGGGGAAGAAGTGCTGCCAGAAGCTACTTAGAAGTGAGGATGAAGAGACCTTATCTCCTGTTCGTAGGGTACGTTATCAGGAAAGACCGATCTCGGGAAAAGGGCATCTTGCCTGGCAAAGTCGAGAGAGAAGAAGGAAGGCCCTCAATGTGCTGGAAGGACACTGTGGCTAAAACAATGGGCTCCAGCTTCCCACAGCCCTGAGGACGCATCAGTACCGGTAAGTGGTTTGTTCTATGGCGCGTAGGGTCACTATGAGTTGGAACCAACTGGATGGTCCCTCACAATCTCAACTGGAACAATCTGCATCCCCAGTGATAGCAGCCACTACATAAACCCAGCACTCCTGTGTGCTTCAGTGTCTGCAGTTCAAGCTTTCTGACTGCAGAAAACTTTTCTATTTTGACGCCAACTGAAGTAGTTGAAAAAATCAGAAGAAACTAATGGAAACTTTAATAACAGGGAAGAATATACACATGAGCAAAGGCATGCAAAGAATGAGCAGTTTCAGGCTTGGACCTAGAGTAAGCATGGCATGTAGACAAGGAAACCAGCTTCCATCCCAAGAGCCTTACCTATCAACTGGGTCAACCTACCTGTCTGCAAAGCCAAATCTCATCTTACCTATCAGAAACTTTCCTAAGGAAACTCCGTAATGTCAGTAGGATATTCACTCTTCTCTTTAACGCTTAGCTGAGGTTAATCATTACCAAGGAAAACCAAATTCACTGCCTTTGAGGATACTGTCAGAGTCTGGGGATACTGACGTCCTCCCCAGGTACCATCTCAGCCCTTGCCTCATTCACTGATACACTATCACATATTGCAGTTTTACTCAATGGCCACAACCCAACACCCAGGTAGATAAAACTATCTGCCTCTTCCTTTCTTCCCTGTATGAGAAAGCCCCACATGAGCCACCATAGTCTAGGGTATTTCCCAGTCACTGGCTGGGGCTCCCCAGCTAATCCAAGAAAAGGTAAACTACAGGGTGGTAGCCTCTCAGGTAACCGAGTAAAGTTAAAGCTAGGTGAGACCACCAGCCAATCCTAGTGGGACCTTCCAACCAATCTTAAAAAGGATAGGGCCTACCAGTAGAGGTAACTACAATCAACAGTAAAAGTAACTACTTTGTTTGACTTACCAAAACCAAACCAAACTCATTGTCAATGAATCAATGCCATGTCATAGTGACACACTGTGTGTTTCTGAGACTGTAACAGTTTATAGAGGGAGAAAACCCAGTCTTTCTCTGCAAACCTGTTGGTGGTTTTGTACTTCAGACCACCCAGATCACAATCCAAAGCTTAATCACTACACCACCTGGGCTCTTTAATTTAGGAACCTGGAAAAGATTCTAAATCAACCTCCTCTCTGTTGACATGGTCTTCTCTCCCTTGCCTCCACACTCTAATCTCATGGTCATACATGAAGAAGAAAGAGAGGGAAAAAATGAAAACAAACAAACGGATTCTGAGCATTCTTGGTTGGGGATTTATCTAAAGTTATGAATGACGCATGGTAGCTTCTTGCCAAGTACGAAGCATTTCAGAGCATACTAACTACAGACAAGATCATTCTAGGTTGTGATGGACGTACACAAACCAGGACCACCCTTCAAACATGTATAAGTAGAGGAAGACCACGAACACGGTTTATTCCCAGACATCCCTTCCCTTTTTGCAAGGTCAACATGAGTAAAGACGTCTTTCTTACCAACGTAATATGGTAAAACCTATTAAGATAAGCAATGATAAAATTGGCTCCGCTTTCTGACAGCAAAACCAAAGTTCAGATTGATTCCAATTTGTTGAGACCCCATAAAGGGAGTAAAACTGCCCCAGGGGCTTACAAAGCTCAATTTTCCACAAAAGCAGGGTGCCACATCTTTCTCTTCTGCTGATGTTCTTTCAACCACAAATTTATGGCCAGCTGATAATTGTTCAATCAGTGAAACATCAGGGGCTCCTTCCTTACAGTAACCAATCCAACATAAGTCAAGGCTTTATCAAACCCTTGATAAAATCATCTCATACTGTCCCGAGTCCTATAAAATTCCTCTCTATACTTCTTCATCGATATGCCAAGATTTTGTAATATTGTGAGGTCAACCTTGTTTCAACAGGTAACTAACTTAAAATAAGTTGAGTTTGTTTATAGATTCCTCATATTTTTCATGAAAACATTTTTGGTAAAATACAGACCCTTTATTTTACACAATTTGAATCCAATTTTCTTAAATATATGTACATTCTAGATAAAAGTTTTAAAATATTCTCTTATCTAAAGATAGCCTAATTTTCTTTATAAATGATTATGTTCACACATAATAAATGAATGCATGATTAGCTGTCAGAGCTAAAAAGATCATAATAACTGCATTTTAGCAAAATTATCATGGGTTTTTGGGGGGTACAATCGCTGAGAGAGGTCACAAAGCAGGCAGAATTTTCACACAAAGATATTATAAACATAGTTATGAGAGTAGAACCATGCCACAAATAAGCTTATCCATTTTGAACCTACAGAAAAAGTTTAATAACAATTTAACCTATTTCCAATTGAATTCAAATGTGATATATTTAGTTTCATTAATTTGGTATAAAAGATATGTTATAAATTGATCAATCTGTTCAATTTTTCTCTGAAGAAACCTAGCTGGTAATTTATCATATCTACCTACCTATCTTTCATTTATCATCTACCTCTCTCTCATCCTACCTAATTACCTACCATCCATCCGTACATTTAGCTACACAACTATCGAGATACATGATTGTAGAATAGGTCTCTAAGGTGGGGACTTTGGGAGCTGGTAAATCAGGCTGAACCCCATGCAGCCAGAACTCAGCAGGAAGTGATCCATCTTCATTCATGAAGAATTTTTCCCTCAGGAAACCTATATTTGCTTTTAAAATCTTTCAATTTATTAGACAGGGCTCACTTATATTAGTGAGGGTAATCTCCCTTACAGATGTGATAAAACCACAGCTAGAAAGCACCTTCATTGCAACACCAAATTAGAGTGTCATTAATGAACTAGTACTATAAACTAGCTATATTGATAGCTATAACAACCTCACTTTCCCTTTTTAAAATCATTTTATTGGGGCTTGTACAACTCTTATCACAATCCGTACGTACATCCATTGTGTCGAGCACATTTGTACATTTGTTGCCATCATCATTCTCAACACATTTGCTTTCTACTTAAACCCTTGGTATCAGCGCCTCAATTTTCCCCTCCCTCTCAGCCCCCCTCCCTCATGAACCCTTGATAATTTATAAATTATTATTATTTTCTCATGTCTTACACAGTCTGATGTCTACCTTCACCCACTTTTCTGCTGTCCATCCCCCAGGGAAGTGGTTATTTGTAGATCCTTGCGATTGGTTCCACCTTTCTAAAGTCACTTCAAAAGGGAAAACTTTTGTTATATTTTTAATACGGTGTTATCATCATAAACCTTTATAACATTATGTATGCTTATATTTTGAAGAGTAGATAACTTTATTCCGATAGTGCCAAATCATTCTGAAAGAGTCTGGAGAACTACATCAGGCAATGGACTTTGTTTACTTTGACAGCTAAGATTAAGTGTTAATTATTTATTAATCCACTTTAATTTACACTGATAGCAAGTATACTCTAATACATATATAAAATTAATGAAGCCTCGCTACTTGGAAACAATTTTACAGTATTATGGAAAATATTTACTTAGAAACAATGGAAATTTAGAATGGGATGGGAACAGGTGAAATGGTTTCAGATAAAATCTTTTTAGAAAAGGAAAATTAATAAAATTTTATGTTTTGATGTTTATGGTTAGCAATGTAAGTGACAAGGAAATAGATATCAAATTCATGAATTTGGGCTGCAGTCTATCACAGATTACTATACTATTTTTGCCAAAAGAATTAAACAATGTTTAATATATAGCAATTGTCCTCAATAGTGCCATTCGGACATCTTGTAAGGAGAGACCAATCCCTGAAGAAGGACATCATGGTTGGTAGAGTGGAGGGGCAGGGACAAAGAGGAAGGTCCCCGACAAGATGGGCTGACACAGTGGCCGCAACAATGGGCCCAGATAGAGCATGCGTGAGCAGGGTGCAGGACTGGGCAGTGTTTCTTTCTGTTGTACAGAGGGCGGCTATGAGTTGTACCAACCGGATGGTACCTAACCACCCCCACCACCAAGGGGATCACATCAAGAATCAATATTAAAAGTATGGCAAGCAAATCTTCTAGAACAATATGAGTATGCTGCAAACCCTTTTGACAGCTGTGCACGAAACTACTGTACAACAAAGACATCTGCAGAGTGATGACGCAGTTTGTCTCCCCAGAGAAGATTTGGCTCTTGGGATAAATTGGCCATGGGAAGTTTAAGAGCCTTCATTTTTCAGCCAGGTAATATAAACACGTGAAGAGCCTCTATAAAAATAAAAAGCAGCAAGGGAGTGTCAAACTGGGACATGCATTCTTCTTTGAATGGCATTTCCACACATAGATTTATCAACATTACAAACCACGACTGCAACCTAAAGTGGGCCCTGAATGTGACCTCTAAAACAGTGGTTCTCAACCTGTGGGCCGTGACCCCTTTTGGGGTCGAATGACCCTTTCTCAGGGGTCACCCGATTCATAACAGGAACAAAATTCCAGTTATAAAGTAGCAAAGAAAATAATTTTATGGTTGGAGGTCACCACGACATGAGGAACTGTATTAAAGGGTGGTGGCATTAGGAAGTTGAGAACCACTGATCCAGAAACGCTGGCTTTAATGTTCCCGACGGCACTTTCTAGAAATCCATGGGTGGAGTTTATCATTAGCGCTTGATGATTGCCTGAAACCCAGCCCCATCACTTCTGCAGAAAGACGTGTGATCTGCATGGAAGAGTTTCACCCTGCATGCATACGGAGGGTCACTGGGACTTAGAACCAATTCAATGGCAACTAACAACAAAAACAAATATTTTGTTTGTATTTTCAGTAAAAATACTATTGCCATCAATAACCTCTTCTTGACAAACTGGGAATACAAGAGAAGGCATCTGTCACTAGCTGAATTTCAGCAGTGTCAAATGTCTAAAATATTTGATGGAAAACAATATTTCCCTTAAACTGTGATTTTTGGGAAGTTGTAAACATTAATAACTCAATTAGTGATATTTTATCTGAATAGTGTCTTCTGTTGGAACTTTTTTCAAATGTAATATTAAAAGATAATTTAAATACACAAAAGTGAAAGACACACCCTCAACTTTAATTCTGACAATTAATGTTTAAAGGAAACTTAAAAGTACCTGGAGTCATTATGTGATCATATTTATAAAGCAGTCGATATGGGAGCCATACAAAGGGCTTCAAAATGTTTGTGGAAAAAGGCCATATCTTTTATTTTTCTTAAATCCTTACTGTGGATTAGGTGACTGACTATCTGCAGAGCAGATAACCATTTCACATTCAACAATTCAGAAACATTTCATTTCAACTCATTCATTGCAGATCCCTTAATGGACCATCACCTTCCTCACATCTTGCTTGTTTCCTGTTACCTTTCTCCTTCCCTCACGCTTTCCCTTTGTCACCTAACATGGGGGTGAGTTCAATTACAGACCTCCAGGGTGACTAAGAGGTACAGGGTTGAGAGTATCAACATCCTTTATTTCCATTGCTAATGACTTTTAAGCCCCTGTAGCCCCCATTAAGATCTCACATTAACCCAAGAAAAGCTTATATCAAGGAATAATTGTATGTAGCAAAACATCTCAGCCCAGTCCCACGCAAGTCCACTAGTCTGACACCCATGCAAAGGTCCTCTTCAGACTCACGGAGCCACATGCAATGATGCAGAATGCGGGAGTCTCAGCAGCCGGTGCATGGAGTCCTGTGCATCCAATGGCAGTGACATATCAACGGCCTCTGGCGGGTCCCTGTGTGGTGTGCCCGCAGGAAGGAGAAGGCAGAGATAGGGAGGTTCCCAGGACCCTCGTGATGAGGTTGTGCCCACCAGGAAGTACCATCAGGTTATGGCCTGATTGATAGGCCAGATTCCACCCCAGCACCTTTATATATCAAGTTGGCATGAAGTTATATAACTGTCACAGTGGTGAAGTAACATTTCTCAATATGGTTCTTCTATCCATGACTCTGTCACACTACACTCACCAAATGACTGAGTAAATAGGGGCTTGGGCGGTATGCGTTGCTTTTCCTCTGTGTATAAAAGAGCCATCTTAGACACACAGAGAGAGTATTCTTGGGACCAATGAGGAAGAAGGGATATCAACGGAGCTAGCTCAATAAAAGCCCCTGAGCAAAGTAATTGAGGCAAGAGAGGTCATGCCAAACCCAGGCCAGAGACCACGGCAAGGAGACCGTGAGACAGAGCAGAGGAGCAGCACGGAGACTGGGAGACTGGGAGGCAGAGCAGGAGTTCTGGCCCATGCAGCAGTGTTTAAGAAACCATGTGGCCAAGAGGCTGAGAACCTGCAAAAAAGCCTCGACAGCTGGCTGAGCAAAGATGTCGCTGTGGACCTAAGGCTTTCCTTTGAATGAGCAGAAGAGTTGCTGTGGACCAAAGACTGTATCCTTGATGTGCTCTGGCTTGTGGTGCTTGTCAACATAGCTAGTAAGACCAATCTCGTCTCTGCTTTCAAGTTGAATCTGACTTCTAACAACCCCCTAGGGCAGCGTAGACGCCCCCTCTGAGTGTATGAGACCACATATCTGTGCAGGAGTAAAGCCTCGTCGTTCTCCTTCAGAGTACTGGCAATTGCACACCACTAACCCTGGGGTTAGCAACCTCATGGGCAACCCATTATGCAACCAGGACTCATAACTTCCCTAATACACCGAATAGTTGTGCGTATTGTCTGTGAGTTCTGTGAGACCCCGAATCAACCTCTGTAATTGTGAATATTGCCTGTGAGTTGTGTGTGGCCCCAGCAATGAATGCTCAAACCCAATAAAATGTTTTTTTTTTTAAATAGAGGTGTTCTGGAAGAAATGTTTGGTGTTGGCAGAGTCTGAAAAGAAAAGGGTGGAGGCACGTCAGGCCTCTGCCTTGTGGCAACTGATGTCAGGCTAGCGTGGAGAGAGGTTCTCTTTCTCTCCAGAGTGGCCAAAGGACGATCAATAGGGCCCAGGCTTTTGTCTCACCCATTTTTCTCCAGATCTTAATTGAGGACATTAACATCAATATATATTCAAGGACCAATCAACATCTGATCTCTTTCGTCTTTTGCACAATCATAAATGTGCCACTCAAGGGGTTGCAGTAAGTAGAGAATGCTTTTTAAATTACATTCCCTAGAAGATACAGAAAGCTTGTACGGAAAAACATGGACAATGGCATATGAGCTAATGGCAGTACAAAAATCCATGTAGTATATTCGACAGACCTAGTTTTGGTGACAATTGCTAGTTTATCATCAATGCTTATACACTGGTAGCAACAATGGACTCAACATGACCAATAGTATGGACTGGATGTGAGCAGTGTTTCGTTCTGTTGCCATGATTTGTAAACACAAATTTTAGCAAATTTAGCAAGAATTTAGAAAAATATACCAAGAACAAAGTCCCAGAATATTGTCTTATTTTTAAAAATCGATACAGATGAAAATATTAGCAGTAACAATACTAACGCGACATGCCCAATGAATTTTTCGCAACAGATTCAAAATGAATAGGGACATTCATGAATGCAACCTAGCACATATGCACAATGAATTATAGTACATAAAAGCCTGTGGTGCCTAGAGGAGCGTCTTATAAGTGTACAGGTCAAAAAATGTGGATGAATTATTTGAACAAATCAGTTAAGATCTGAAAAGTGATCTTTTTTTTTTTTTTGGTAAACTAGTAATAATCTAGTAATAAACTACTTAATAAACTGAAATGGAAAGTGTCTTTCAGAAATTCTTCCATGGTTATGGAATCACTTCTCCACATTTGAGGCCGGTGGGAAAGTAAAGTAGTTTGAAAAGTAACATAACGAACTCCATGCCTTCGAGTCGATGCCACTCACAGTGATCCCCTAGGACAGGGTAGAACAGTTCTGGCGGTGTCTGAGACTGTCACTCTCTTCTCTGTGGGCTAGCTGTCCCACAGCACAACCCTCTTTCTGGTTAGCAGCCCCACAGCACAACCCTCTTTCTGGTTAGTAGCCAAAGGCTTAATAACACTGCCACCAGGGCTCCTCACTTGGACTAATAAATGACACAATGTGACCTTTGTCTCCATAATTGTAATTTAATAGATTGATTATAAAGATAAAGAAAATAGATCTGGAGTCAGAAAATGTGAATGCTATTGTTGACTGGCTACATTTCCTTGAAACAAATCACTCATGCCTTTTGAAGTCATAGCCATTAAATTGGATATAATGCTAATATAAGATACAAAAATGCTGACCAATTGCAGAATATAATGAACAAATTAGTAATGATTTCTCGAGTTATAAAGGCAATCCCAGACTCTGTGTTAGTTTTTAAAATATAGTTATAGCAAAACATATCATGGATCAGTTATAAAAATAAAAGATAAAACTAAATGCCAATATCTAATAAGCATATGCTACACAATGGTAGTTTGGAATACTCTGAAAGAGAGAAATGAAAATACGTGAAAGTACACTTTGTCCATTGCTATTTAACTTTGTAACTTATATTGAAATATTTTGGGACATTAATAAAATATTAACTTAATTTAATTCCATGTAATTAAAGCTGTATCACAGTTAATACAATTTATAACATATATATCTGAACTTTAGCTTTGCTTGTAAGACATTACTTCTTTTTTTTTTAAGTTAAACTTTTCCAGTAGAAAAATTTTAAAAGTTCATGAATACAATCAAGGTTAACAATGGACTTAACCTTTTGATTTTTAGAAATTTTTTCCACAAAATTCTATGCTTGGGTTGCAAATAGGACTTATGGAAAGGACAGTATATTTTGATCTTCTCAGTATGAGTGGCAATATTCCATCAGCCTTTAAAACTGAAGCAACAAATCAATGTCACGAAAACTGAATTAAACTAGTTATTCTATAAGAAACTTATAATTCATGAGCTAGCCTGAATTAGTCCTGTACTTTTGAAGAATTAAAAATCAATAGTTTTAAATTGAATAGCCATTGGAATAATTGATAATTATCCTGTCATTAAAAATGATTGAAAATCATTGGGAAAGTACTTTTCCCTTAGTAGTTTTATGTATTTAGTTCCGCTTTCCTCAAATTATACAAATATTTAAGATATTTTTTTAAACTTTAAGTTAATAAACAGGACTAAGGTGATATATTAAATGTAACATTTTAAATATGTCAATAGAAACAGAATGGGTCCCCAAATTATCAGGCACAAAATTTTGTGAAAAACATGATATGTGTAAGTTTTTACTTTAACTTTTCCAAAGTGTGTCATATAATTAAGATAATATTTTTGTTTCTTATTAAAGTTACTAATTTTTGGAAGTTTCTGTCCAGTTTTCTCTTGCCTATTAGTTTTCAACTTATAATTAGCCGTCACAATCTCCTATGTCCTAAAGAATTATATTTTAAGGTAAAGTATAGATAGCTATTCCAAAAATATTAACTTATGAATCCATTTAGAACCTCTAGTTTTATGAATATACTTAAAAATAGACTTAAAGCTTATTCACTTCACTGGAAGAACTCCCCCAAAGGCAACTATAAAACTCACATAAAACATACCCTGTGATGAAATTGATTCAAATAAAGTTGAATCATACATGAAAACACATTTCCTTTCATTAGTGTAATATCCTTGCACAGAAAGCACACAATTAGGTAGTTATAAAACGCGATTAAGAAAGTACTGGCTATGAATTTCCTGTAAGTCTTGTTTTCTCATAAGAAGAGAAATGTGAACCTCTCTCTAAGCCTTTGTATTGCTTGCATGTTGCTTCTGACATGTGCCTGTATTTACATTTACTCATCTCTTTTTTATCTCCCATTTTAATCACTAGGCTCTACTGGAAAATCTAGTCTTTAAACCTCTTTTTGCTAATTTAAGAAACAAGCCACTGATGGACTTCAAAACGGGCAACAAACCGGTCAGCATAAGTAACATCCCCAGATGTTAGAATTTCAATGTGGAATGAAAAATCAAGATTAACAAAATGTTAGCAGGCTCAGTTTTGGTGAATAACTAAATTTTTTATGAACTTCAATTTTTGTGTGATTTTTATCACATGATAATATTGTCAATAAGGAGCTAAAATCTCATCCAAGAAATTTTTCTTACCCATTGTGAAATTTGGCTTAACAACAACAAAAAACGAAGGTTCATCAAAGTGAAGGTATTTCCCCCCAGATGCTTCACCTGCCATGTAGTTGGATTCTGTAAGTAGGGCTTGAACAATTTCCTTTCCTCTTTTCCCACAACTGTGTATAGCATTCCAGCAAGGACAAATACGGAGTATTATTTCCACTTTTTTAAATTCAGTAACATCAACCCTCAAATCCAAAGCAACAATAAGTCAACTAAATAGCCCTATTTCTTGAGACTTAAATGATATGAGATGAGAGAGCCAATAGAATCAGGGGGTGAGGGGGTGGAATTAAAATATATCACATCAATGCCAGAATTCACTGAAAACTTCAGCTGAGAAATTTTCATTCTCAGGAAGCACACTCCACTAGACAAACTTTGTGCTCAATTGAAACTGTATTGAAAATATACCATGTATGTACATAAGGGAACTTCGATTAAGAATATTTACCTTTTAATTGAATTTTGTCCTTAAACTTTCACCTCTACCTCTCAGGCAAAGGGGGCAGCAGGGCAGCTACTGGCTTAGGGACTCTCACTGTTTTAGTGTGCATTCACATTGGAAAATTAGCACTTTATTCTGGCTATCCTCTTTGTGGTCCTCGGCCTAATAAACCCTCCTTCCACTTGATTTTCCGTGTGTGGAGGTGAGCTCTTCTAGGGAGATACCAATATATTAGAGTTAGTTCTGCAGGGAATGTTCTGTCGCTAAGAGGAGGTTTGGATGAACAGTGGGAACTATTTCCTTGCAAGATCTCAATATTCAGCATATCTTCTACCACCAATCAGGAGTGCTCTTCCCACTCCCCACCCCCCACCCCACCCCCAGTGTTGAAAGACAAAGCTTTCTGGTCCAGTGAGAACCTTCCAGCAACTGCAAGGGAGCTGTTTCTTTGACATGTTTTCCTGTGGCTGTTAAGGTAGGGAAGGATCCTCACTGCAATCTCTTCAGGGAGAATCTCCAAAAGTTAAGAGCATCAGGACCTGTAATCCTGCTGTGCAGCTTGTGCTGACAACTTCTCAGGAGAAGTTCGTTCTGAGCTCCTGCGGAAGCAGTCTGAATACAAACTCTTCTGAAGCCATCCCTTCCTGGGCTACTCCTCTAACCACAGCCTCTGGGCCCCTGCCTCCATCAGACATGCACCGTCTTCTCTGGCAGCTCCCCAGACCCAAAGGTGTTCTAATGACAGTTGGGATTCAAGTTCATTTCATTTCTGTCTGTCCTGCTTTCTTTCTTTTTTAAAGTGGTCCTGTTGACACAATTTGTGCCAAGGAATTAAACACTGTGGTGACCCGCCGGTATTAAGGCGTGAGGTGCAGTCCGCTAAAGCCACGCTTACCTGCTTCTCTAAAATTCTTGTTTGAAAACAGAACAACCAAAAACACCTAGTTCTCACTCCACACTCCACGCACAGAGAGAAATAAAGGCAAACATTGCAAAGCAAATGGGATCACAACACCCCCCAAACCCCACAGCCACCTCACCCAGGCGCATCCTCTAAAAATGTCCAACGGGTCAAAGAAGAAAGAGAGGGAAGAGGGGAGAGAGAGCTAGCTAGAGAACGAGCCCGGGCATGATTTCGGCCAGAAGGGAGCAAAGGGAAAGCAGAAGCGATTACCAGAGTTCTGTTGCCATTCTTGCTGAGAGGACCCCGGAAAACTCCCTTGATGTTGCGAAAGTGCCCGTTGCTGAGATGCGTGGAGCTGATGACAATGTAGTAACACTCCATGGGGCAGCCGCCTCCACCTCCACCGCAGCCGCAGCACGCCAGAGCCAGGGACGGGGTGAGGGACCCGCGGGCAGGGCAAGGCGCCCCTCGCGCCCCCGGGAGCCCGGTGCCCTACACCCCTGGGCCGTAAGCACCCCAGCGCCCGCGCCCCCGCATCATCGCCTCGCTCTCCGCTCGGTCCTCGGGCTGGGGTCTCCGGCTGCGCCTGCCACTGGAAGCCCGCGGGGAAGCCCGAGCCCGGCAGGGAGTCAGTGCCCTCGTGGCGGCCGAGCAGAGCTGGGCAGCGGGAGCCGCCCGAGCGGCAGCGGCGCCAGCGGCAACGGCAAGGGCATCCCCTGCGCTGGGCGCCCGCGCGCGGCGTGGCGGCGGCTCGCAGGCATGAGTGTTATTATAGCGCGCGGCGTTGCCGGTCCAGCGCGCCGAGCCAATGGCAGGGAGCCACTGGGCTGATCCGGCGAGCTGTCACAGGAGTGCAGCTGGCCCCCGCCGCGCCCCCGCCCTCCCCCGCCGCCGCCACCGCCGGGACCGAGGCCGCGCCAGCCACTGCTGCGCAGAGGCAAGGGATGCACCGGCCACCGCCGCTGACAAGTGGGAGACTCGCCTAAGGTGGGGGCGGGGCACAAAGGAGGGGCCCGAGGTTTCCTGCCCGGTGGAGTGGGGGAGGGGGGAGAAGGGGGGTAAAGGGGGGGAGGGGTGAGAAAGCCAGAAAGAAATCGGGCCGAAACCAAAGGCTTCCAACTGCAGCAATCCCCCTGGGAGCCAGCAGGGACTTCTCCCCACTGCCCCTTTCCTTTGGCTCTCGATTGTATTGATTCTGCACTGGAAGCTGTTTCTAGCTCAGTAGCCTAGAGAAAGCTGAGAGGGAGGTGGGGGTACCCCGCGGGTACCCCGCCCTCCCGCACCCCTTTGTAGAAATGTAAGTGCTTCTGCAGAGGATGGTGTTGCAGGGTGGGGGAAGGTTGCGGCACCCCGGGGCAGTGGCTAGAAGGTATGGCAGGGACTCTGGGGTGTCTTCGCCTTTCATTCTGACAGTCCCCTCACCCACCTCCCATGGGCGCCTCAGTTCTTCCTAAATTACCAAACGAAAGGGGCTGCTTTGTAACAAAGATGCTCCTGCCAGGAGCTTGCTTTGCATGTCTCTATAATCCTCGCCCTACGCCCTACCCAAAGTGAGAGCAAACAAAAGCATTTGCCCTGGAAGCAATGGGAACAGAAAATCTGCAAAGGAAACAATGGGTTTATCAGAAAAGTCGGTGGTGGGGTTTGCTGCGTTCCCAGGAGGCAGCCCACAGGCTCTTGTCCATGTCCATGGGCTGGGGCAGCCAGCAGGCGGGCATGCTAGCAGGCCCTCCTGGAGGTTCTGTAGTGCTAGCATCCCGACATCAGGTGTGCATGTCACTCATTCACCCGCACTTTCAAAGATCAATAACCTTCAGTAGGAGGCTGGGAGATGGTGCCGTCGATGGATTTAATGAAGGCTTCATTCTCTTCTTGCCACGAATGGTTTAGTTGGTTAAAACAAATTCCAGAAAACTCTGATTTCACTAAGTCAGAACACATTCCATTGTAATCTTAAAGATGCTCATTCTGTTTATTTTTGTGCTCACGCTGATAAAATGTACCTTTCTTGGTGCCCTATACCCTGCAGACCACAGCATGGGTCTAAAATGAATTTCTCAGGTTTATCTCACATTTTTATAGATGAGAAACAGCATTTGTAAGAGACTCGATAATCATGTAAATAAAATCTAAAATATTGGTACAAAGTGGGGTGAAATGTTAGATTCAATTTTTCAAAACTCAGAAGTTCAAAGAGAAAAAAAAGTTGCTTTGGAGTGATCAAAGAGTGTAATGAGGTGGCAGAGTTATTTAGAAGCACTTGCTAAATTTCTCATATATCCACTTGGGGGAGTCTGAAAGTCTTTAGAGAAAGAAAGCAAGAATTTACAAAACTTACTGTACTCCCTGGAGAGTAGTGTGGGGATTTGTTAAGATTCAGCACAAAACATTTTTCTAAAAGTATGGAAGTGGTCTTCCATGAACATTCCATGGAAGCTAAGCCCTTTCCTGACTCGTCATTACAGAACTCTTTTCCATTTTTTTCCTGTGCAAACTTTCCGGAGGCTGCCATTCTCTGGAGACATTACTTTGAAAAGGAATGGTAAATTGTATGATCTTCCAGTATGTCTTGGGAGCTTTGGAAACTTGAGCTTATTAAGAGTTGGAATCTTTGTGTCATACTAAGGAGATTCCTATGAAGATGGAAGAAACATTATAGTACGGGGTGATATCGCCTTGGTTTGCTTTAGTGGATGTACATGTTTTAGGCTTTTAATGCAATATTTAGCTTCTTTCAAAATACTTCTAAGGAAATGTTGCGATATTACCTCACGAAGCTACGTTTTCAGTTCAAAAATCAAGTCATGGTCACATGAATTATCCTGAGGAGGACCCTATAATGTCATACCCCGCTTTTAGTGACAAGATTTGTACATCAAGAAATGCACATGTGTGTATATATTGTGTGTACAAATATATGAATATGTACAATTTTCTCATAAATCAAACCTTTAATAAAATCTGTTATCTCTCTGACTAGTGATGAGTCTTCTATCTTTTACATCACCAACTTAGTGCACTGACTGTATCACCCAGAGGTTTGAATACACAAATAGGCAATATTAAATTTCCTATTGTTAAGAACACATTGAGTTGTTCATGGGCAATTCCCATTTATTAAATTGATTCTAATTTCCGAAGACTATTGTTAGCCATCTTGACATTAATTATTTCTGTGGAACAATGTCACCCTGATTTTTAAAAAGTACTCTATTTTGCATTTAGTGATTTGGAGAGTTGATAGATTATGTTAAATATCTAATTGCTTATTGTAAGTATGCAGAATCAATATTTCTTACTCAGAAAAATATTTAAAACATGAGATGAATATATCAGTATTCATTTACCACTTTCCAGTTGAAAAGGGTAACAATTTAAAATGTTAAGCCTAAAAATGCGAACTGAATATTAGGCTAACAAGTTTGCAGTGCATTATCATTATTGCACTTCAATTTATCCCGTCATTTAAGAACTATGTGTTCCCTTTTCTGTAATATCAGTTCCATTAGAATTCACTGTGCTTTGTACTTGAACTAATTTACTTCTTTTATATCCAATTCTGGATATGAGATTTCTGTTCTATAACAGAGCAATGCTCCTAGTTAGCTACTGCCTTACAGCCTAGATTTGGGGAGAATGATTTGAGGGCATAGATGTGTATTCAAAGCAATTCTAACCCCTTTCCCAAACTAATGGCAGAAGCCTTGGATCAAAAGCATTCTGCTCAAATTCTCCCAGAGAAAAATAAATGTTTCTAGTTTATCAACTACTGTTTGAGAATTTGTATTACTTCCTCCACAAACCTGGATTTCTATTCTCCATCCTGACAATTTCCAAATATGTTCACTTTTATCAAATATCTCCCCAGGGCTAAATAGAAAGATCCATATTGTAGATCCATTCCTGGGTACCAGGAACTCACGATTTCCTGAGTTTCTGTGAAAATTTTCTCTTCTGATATAAGCATGGGGAGAAAAATCGCATATTCCAGTGTTTTGCAAATGTATCTGTGATGTATTCTCAGTGGTGGCAGAGTATATTATGGGACTTAATTTTTCCCTTTTTATGGCTACAATAATATTAAAATAATAAGTATATTCCTGATCTGTATAATCATACAGCTAAATAATTAATAACTGCTGCCATTATTATGTTTTCACTTGTGTTTATGATCACACTGGTGCCAAGAGTTACTTCTTTAATTGACTTGAGGTAATAAGGAAGAACTTCAGAATTTTCCACATATGTGACTCAGGGTGAGGCTAAATGATATCTAAATGGAGGTGTGACATAGTTAGAGTGGATAAAAGTGGTGGAAGAAGTGAATCACCAGAGAGAACCTATAGGCACCATATGCTTCAGTCATTCTGAGATCAGTATTGATATACTAAAACTCATAAACATATTTGTGTTTGGAGATACGGTTTGGTTTCAGCAAAGCAACATCATCTGTTGTATTAAGTAAAGATGGTAAATTTGAATATTATGTTTGTTGTATTATATTTTATTTCTATGTAATTTTTGTCTTATGTTTGCATAAGAGCTGTAAGCATATGGGGTTTTGTAGTTAGTTTCATGTTAATGTATTAAAGCAAAATTATACCATAAGTAATGGTGATCTATGCTATGGAATGTTTAAAACAAATCTGTGTGTTATCTGAGCAATGGAAATACAGGAACTGGGTTATATTTGGAAAAGTCAGCATTTACCTGACTTGTAATTGATATTATTATATAATTTAAAGGAACATGGTAATAATTTTGCATTATGTAGTTATTACTTAAAAGACGATCCATTTTCCATACTTATAAATGTGACCTTAAATTCTCTTTGCAAACCAAAGCCTGCATTTTTCACAAATCTAAAAACCCTTCAAGTGTAAGGTTTATCTTTTTTTAGCACCATTATTAGAGAAACCGAACCAAACTACTGCCATTGAATTGATTATGACTCATAAAGCCCCTCTGTAAGTTTTCTGAGACAGTAAATCTCTAGTAGAACAGACAGCCTCATTCCTCCAAGGAGCAGCTGAGAATGGATTTGAACCATGAACCTTTCAGTTAGGAGCCCAAAGACTAAACCAAAGAACCACCTGGGCTCCATAATCTAACAGAAGGACTTTACCAAAGCCACTGTGTCAATCCCTCTAGCTGAGGGCCTGACTCTTTTTTGCTGCCCCTTCACTTTACCAAATATAATGCCCTTCTCAGGAACTAGTGTCTCCTGATAATGTGTCCTAAGTACATGAGACAAAATCTTGCCATTCTTGCCTCCAAAGAGGATTCGGCTGTACTTCTTCCAAGAGAGATTTGTCCGTCTGTTTCAGTCTGCTTGGCGGTTTCAGTATGTCAACAGCATAGTTCATATGCAATGATTTTTCATTGGCCTTTAAGACTCAATGTCCAAATGTCACATGGTATGAGGTGATTGAAAATCCCATGACTGGCACAGGAGTAGCCTATCCCTCAAGGCAGCATCCTTTCTTTACAAGACTTTCCAGCTCTTGTGCATCCGCTTTACCTGCTGCGATGGGTCCTGTGATATGTTTATGGCTGCATCCACGAGCACTGATTGTGGATCAAAGCAGGAAGAAATCCTTGACCATGCAATCTCTTCTCAGTTTATCATAATGTTCTCTATGAATCCAGTTGTGAAGATTATAGTGTTCTTTACATGGAGTTGTAATCCGTCTTTCAGCTGCAATTCTGGATCTTCTATCACCAAGTGCTTCAAGTTCTCCTCACTTTCAGCAAGCAAGGCTGTATCATTTGCATAATGCAAGTTGTTGATACGCCATCCTTCAATCCAGATACTGCATTCTTCATATTACCCAGACTCAGATTATTTGCTCAACATACAGACTGGGTAACTATGGTGAGAGGATACCCCCTGATACACACCTTTCCTGTTTTTAAACCTTCTAGTCTCTTGTTCCACTTGCACAGATAGCTCTTGATCCATGTACAAGTTACACATAAGTACAATTAAGTATTCTGAACTTTTCATCCTTCTCAAGGTTATCTATAATCTGTTATGGTACATACAGTCTAATGCCTTTGCATAGCCAATGAAACGCAAGTAAACATCTCTCTGGTATTTTCTGCTTCCATATAAGATTCCCTATGATATCCCTTGTTCCCTGTCCTCTTCTGTGAACCCAGCCTGAATCTCTAGCGGCTCCCTGTCAATGGACTGCTGCAACTGTTATATGATTTTAAGGAAATTTTGCTTGCATGTGATATCAAATTTCTGTTCTATAATTTGAGCATTCTCTTTGGTCCTTTTCTTTTGAATGGGTAAAATATGGATCTGTTTAAGCCAGTCGGTCAAGTAACTGTCTTCCAAATGTCCTGGCTTAGACAAGAGAGTGCTTCAAGGGCTTTCTGAACTTGTTGAAACATTTCAAATAGTATTCCATCAATTCCTGGACCCTTGTTTTTGGCCAAAGCAGTGAGTGCTGCTTGGACTCTTTCTTCAAAACCATTGGTTCTTGATCACATGTCCCTGCTTGAAATGGTAGACTGCTGACTATTCTCTTGGGTAAAGTGACAGTTAATTCTTTCCATCTTCTGTTGATTCTTTCTGCATCCATATTTTGTGCATAGCAACTTTCAATATTAGAACCCAAGGCCTTACTTTGTTCTTTAGTTCTTTCATTTAAGATATGTGCATATCTTTCCTATTTGGTTTTCTTAACTCTAGGTCGTTACACATGGCAATGTATTATTTTGTCTTCTTGTGCTTCCCTTTGAAATATTCTGTTTAGCTTTTCGTTTTTATCTTTTTTACATTTGTATTCATTATGATTATGAGCAAGTTTCAGACTCTTCTGATATTCACTTTATTTCTTTTTTTATTGTGTTTTACATGACCTTTAGCTATGCATGATATTGTTGATGTCCTCCCACAGCTTACTAGGTATTCTGTCCTTAGTATTCACTGCATCAAAACTATTCTTGAAATGTTCTTGAATTTCTGGTGGGATGGTCTCAGATCATATTCTGCATTTTGTGGATTTGTTTGAATTTTCTTCAGCTTTATCTTGAACTTACATATGAGCAGTTGACAGGCAGTTCCACAGTCATCTCCAGGCTGGTTTTAGCTGCTGATGTTGAGCCTCTCTACTCCCCCTCTGACAGTAGTAGTCAATTGACTGCTGGGCATTTCACCTGGAAAAGTCTATGTGTAGAGGCAGTCACTTTTTCTGTTGCTAAAAAGGGTGTCTGCAATGAAGAAGTCATTGTTCTTGAAAAGTTCTATCATGTAATCTCCAGGTCCATTTCTATCACCAAGACCATATATTGTACCTATTTTTTTCTTCCCGTTTCCAGATTTTTATTACAATTGTCAATAATTACCAATAAATCTTGATTGCATGTTTGATCAATTTCAGACTAGAGACATTGGTAGAATTCGTCAATTTATTCATTATTAGCTTTAGTGTTTGGTGCATAAATTTGAATAAAGGCTGTGTTGATTGGATTGCCTTGTGTGCAGATAGGCATTATCCTATCACAGAGAGCATTGTATTTCAAGATAGTTCTTGAAAAGGCCTTTTTGACCACGAATAACCTGCCATTCTTCTTGAGTGAATCTGCCAGCCCTGGCACAGTAAACCATAAGATTTTCTGATTCATAATGGCGATTATGGATCCATTTCAGCTCAATAAAGCCTAGGGATAACAATCTTATGCATTCCATTGAATTTTTAATAGCTTCCAATTTCCCTGGGTTCATTCCTTGTATGTTCCAAGTTCCAATTTTTAATTGATGTTTCCAGCTGTTCTCATTGAGCTGTACCCCATCGGCAAATGAAGATCCTGAAGACATCACTCCTGCAGAGTTTCCTCCATCTGCCTTTCTTGGGTTGACTTGACTTTGAGAAGGCAGCTCTTCCTTAATCATCTTTTGAGGGTTTTACGACCTGAAAGCCTCATATTCTGAAGGCACTGTCACCAACAATGTTCTGCTTTTTTCCCCCTGATGTTTTCAGTAACTGACAATATTTTGATGCCATCCATACGGTTTTCTACGGCGAATTCCTCAGACATGGGTACCGCCTACTTGTTCTTCTTTGTCTGTTCTTAATCTGGGACCTCTGCTGAACCCTGCTCACTTTGGACTATCCTGCTGCTACTTGAAATACCAATGACCTATATTCCAGCATCACATCAACACACAAGCCACTGCAATACGACAATCTGACAGGCAAGTAGTGAAAAATTATATACAGTTTTAGAAAATCACAGGTCATCTGTTGAAATGTATGTAGCTGAACTAACTGCCCATTTCCTTTTTTTATCCACTTACTTTCCAATTCTATAAAGTAGCCTTGGGATAGATGCCAGAAAAATGCTAATTTAGAACCAAAGTACATTTCCAAATATGTTGCCAAATACATTAATATAATTGAATTTTTGTAACTCATTTACCAAAAGAAATAGCATTATATGCAAAAAAAGATGAATGATTATTGCATAGCTTTTTTGGAACTCAATCTGGTAACATCTATTACAATTACATTTGCATGTAACTTTTAACTTAGCCAGTGTATCTGGCACTTTTTTCAATAAATTAAAATGATCAGTAAAAAAAATAACAACAAAACAAAAATCAAATCTACTGCCATCAAGTAGATCCCAGTTCACAGTACCCCTACTGGACAGAGCAGAAGAGCTGCATGGGGCTTCTGAAGCTGTAAATTTTATGGCAGCAAACTGTCTCTCTTTCTCCCATGGAGCAGCTAAGGCGTTTGAACTACCACCCTTTGAGTAAGCAACCAGAACCTCACCTACTGTGCCACCAGGTTCCTCGATCCAAGACAATGTCGTTTAATTTCTTTTTAGAGTGATAGAAACAGAAGCAAAGGTAATGCTTAAGAACAAGGAAATAGTTACACACATTACTATATATTATAAACTATAATGCACCTAGTAAAATAATAAAGCGTAGCTAAACCACTTGGTTCAGTAGGAACTCTTATATATTTTATTGTGTAGGAAAGGCAGCCTACAAATGAGACAAGAGTATACAATATGACCCAGTTGTGTATAGGCATGAAAATATGTTTGCAAATGATAAACAGACATAATTTAGATAAGAGCACATGTAATTTAGAAGCATGGGATTCTTAGTGACAGGTATGAAAGAAGAAAAAAGTACAAAAGACAGATAAAGTAGGGATGTACAAAGAAAAATGTACAAGTAGTATGCCTACATATGTACAAAGGAGCTTCTAGAATTTAATGGAGAATAGATTTAAGATAATGTAAACTTTCCAAGGACTAGTTGAAGCTCATTTGTATCTAGGAGAAATCTGAGGTTATCTGATTCTGAAAAGATTTAAAGCCTTAGAAACACTGTATTGAGTCTCTTTGAGTCAGAATTAACTTGACGGCAGGGGGTTCTGTTTGGGGCAGTATCTGAATCAAAGCAAAGCATAGAAGAAAAGGAGAGAAGGAAAAACAGATTTAGAAGCATCAATGTAGTTATTAAAGGAGACGTTTGTCGGAAGTGTACATGAGAGAAGATTGAGATGATATTGACTTGAAAAGGACTGGACTCAAATGATAAATGGAGATCGAGAGGAGGGAATGGATTTGGGAAATGCATGTGAGATAGTGACAGCTTTCAAAGAGAGAGTGGATACAGAGTGATACAGAGTAATTAAGAATAACTCATCATTTTTCCAGAGAAAGTTTAGAACTATTGGTACAATTTTTTAATGAAAAATCGGGAGAACAGAAGTCTTGCAAAATATTAAAATGTAGATTGATATTTAATAAATCTGTGCTGTCTTTTAGACCAACAGGTGCAGAGAGTGGAGATCGCCTGATACAGGATATCATTTGGGGCCCATGGATATGTCAATGTCTTATGGGAAAAAGCCAAGGTGAGATCACATGAAAGTATACTATCACGAGAGGGCATTTATAGACAGAGAGCAAGGTTGGCATCAAGAATAAAGGTGAACACACGGGTCAGAGAACGTGCTTCACAAAGGATTATAAAATGCATGTGCATGACACCTCAAAACCACACCTTCTCCCAAAATAAGGTGTGTTGAGTAGGGTTTATGGAGAGAGTGATCATTGTAAGAATTTTGATAGCTCAACATCAATTTTTTTACTCTGGTTTCTCTTCAGATCATATAAATCTCCCCCCCTCCTTTTATTTGCAATACTCATTTCAATAAAGTCAACTTTTTTCTTTTATTAAGCATATTTTTTTGGTTTCAGTTTCTCCATATACAATATCATCTACATTTTGCCCTAGAATACCTTCCAGAAATGTTTATGGTTTTTGCCTTTTGCACATTATTTGTGAAAAGTGTAAGGTCTATGTCTAGATTTCTATTTTCACATACGGAAGTCTAGTTACCCCAATGCCATCCCTTGAAAATATTCTTCCTCCATTGTATTGCTTTTGCTCCTTTGTCAAAGATGAATTGACTATAAATGCATTGCATCGAGCCAATGCTGATTCATAGCGCCCTCTACAGGACAAGGTAGAACTGCCCTAGCGAGGTTCCCAGACGAATTCTTTAGGGAATAGAAAGCCCTGTCTTTGTCTCACAAACCAGGAAGTGGTTTCTAGCCACGACCTTAGGGATCACACACAATCACTTAAGCCAGTAGAGCTACATTGGTTCTACTAATGCTCTTCTGGTATTTCTGGGTCTCCTATTCTTTTACACCGATCTACCTGCATCTGTCTATTCTGTTGCCAATATGACTATGTCTTCATTACCTTACTGTAGCTTCACTCTTAAGTCTTAAAACCATGTAGTTTTGTTCCATCGATTCTATTCTTCAATATTATGTGGTCTTTTCTGTTATTAGTTGGTGGTAGAGGTGCTTTGTGCCATTCCATATAAACTTTAGGATCTTTTTTCTCTAGTAAGCCCACGCAATAACATGCTGGGACTTTGACTGAGGTTATGTTAAGGCATAGATCATATTTGGGGGGAACCCAACATTCTATCAAAATTTAGTCTCCCAACCTATAACTGTGAAATATATCTCCACACCTGAAAGTGTTTTTAAAATATTTCTTCCCATCAGAGTTTATACTTTCACTCAGAGTTGTTTTGTTATATTTGTTCAATCTATAGTTTTCATAGATTTTTAACTATTTCATTATCTTGATACTAAAATAAAGGTGACTTTTTAATTTAAAATTCCAATTGTCTATTTTTACATATAGAAAAGCAATCAACTTTTACATACAAATATTGTATTCTATAGCTTTTCTATGATTTCTATCAAATTATAATTGTCAGTTAAGGATTTTTATACTTTGTTTTTATGTAATTTTGATCCTTTGAATATTTAAGATAGGAAATCATGTCATCTGAGAATAAATATGGTTTTACATGCAATCTTCCAATATGTATTCTTATTAAATTCTAGTATTTTTCCTCTTGTTTTCTTTTCTTTTCCTATGGCACTTGCTAATACTTACATTAACTAACCGTATTTTGTTGAACAGATTAAGAACATAGTAATGTGATTGCTCATCTTAGGAGATGGAAACATCTCATTTTTTTTAATGTTAAATATGACATGAGCTCTAGATTTCTTTTTGTAAATGTTCTATTTTGTATACCTAGCTGAGTTGGTTTGCCTATTTTTACTATGCTGATGAGTTTTATAGTATACGGTGTATGAATTTTCTAATTATTTTTTGCCTCTATTTATATGATCATGTGGGTTTCTCATATAGATATGATGAATCTCATTTATTAATGTTGCAGAGGACAACCAGTCTTGCACATCTGGAATAAGTACCACTTGGTAGTTTAATTTGCTATTATTTCATTGAGGAATGCTCATGAAAGATGTTATATTGCCTTTATTGTACTATCTTTGCATGATTTAATATTATAATAATGCTAGGTCATAGAATGAGATTTTGCGCATTCAAAAGTAAGATGGAGCAACTGGCTGAATATTTTAATCATAGAAAAAGATTTCTGCTCAGGATTACGGAGAAGGCTCATTTTCCAAAACAGGTTCTTTAGTTCACTTTGCAAAACAGTCGTCTAACATGTGACTGCGTCAGGTTTTGCAAAAGATAACTCTGGACTTTGGCGCTGCCTAATTTATGTTAATAACTCCAGGGGTCTTGCTCAGAAAGCCAAGTTTGTGTGTGTGCTGTGCGAACGGACACCATTTCAGAGGAGTAACCTTCCCCTCCTCATTGGCTATCAGCACCATTAAATGTTTCACCAAGCCCATTCTTTGGGCAATCTGTATCTAACTACCTCAAAGAAAATAGTCCAGGATGCTTATGCCTCCCCTGGTACAGAGGCTAGTACCACTGCAACTTTTCTCCCATACATTTTCCACGTACATTTTGGATTTGTTAGTTTTTCTACTCGTGTTTCATTTGTGGTATGTTCTACCACTGCAGGTAGTTTAAAAGATATGAAAGCTGCTAGTGTAAGAAGTTAGAAATATACTTTAAGATTATGCCAGACATACTTATCTTCAATACCAACCCAAAACTTTTAACACAACATAGGACAAGTCATACCACAGAACTTCTAAGATAGCCAAGGAGTTAAAAAAAACCAAAATCTCCATTCATTTTCATCTGAGCTAAACAAAGAAGAGCAGGCAATGAAAAAAATATGTAATGTAAACATAGATTTCAAACACATGAAAAATGGTGTGCAAGCCCTTCCTCAAAATTATTTTATGTGGAAAGCTTTTAAATATTATGCTGAATTGCATTCTAAGCAAGTAGATAAGGAGTGGTAAATGTACCAATAAGCACCGAGGGTAAATAAATTAATATATTGCTTATAGCAGAGAACCTTAGACAAATAAAGAAGGGTTACTTGTTTTGTAATTAGTCCATCCTTCTTATAGGGTCAAATCGTGATGCCAAAAAACCAATCCTTTAGATATGAACATATAATGAGCATCTAATTCAACGAACAAGTGAATACAGTAAAATCAAACAAAACCTATTTCCAGTGTTTTAGATGCCATATTCTTTCACATGGAGTCAATTATGGCTCTCTAATCCAGAGTCTGAAGAAGATTAGTCATTGTTAGAATTAAATAAAAAATATTAAAAATATCATTTACCTAATATCCAAATGAAAAAAAAATGTGTTCTGTGTTTTTTTTCTTTTAAAACTGCTCTATAATTATCAATCCTTTTACAATGTGATTTATGAAATCTTCTAGCCAATTTGAGATTTAAGCTTCAACGCATATTTATCCCTTGTATTCTAATAAGAATTACTTTATTTACCATATGCAATGTAAATATTATATATGATATTGTGGTAGTTATATAATTGTCCATTTGAGGATTACAAGTGAAGGGGTAGAATCTACTCTGTCAATCAGATCATAGCCAATGAGGCCTCTGTGTGGGCACTGCCTTCTCCTAAGAATTGAGGGAAATCTGGTATTCCTTCTTGGTGGCAGGAGACACTCTCTCTCTGCTCACTCCCTGGGAGACATTGAAGCAGACAAGACACATGGAGGGAGCCTGATGGAGCCAGGCCTCTGGAGCCAGAGAAGGCACCTAGAAAGCCCTGCCAGCACTGAGATGCTTACAACGCCATTGGATCTGTAAGACTTCCCACCCACTGGCCTGTAGTCTGCCTGCATTTGGCATCACTATGTGTTTCGCGAGTCTGAAGAGGACTTTATAGATTGGTGTCGGACATATGGACTAATATGTGACTTCTGGACTTGATCTGGACTGGGCTGAGATGTTTTCTCAATGTTCAATTGCTCTTGTATTTAAACCTCTTTCTTATTCACAAGTGAGTCTCTACTTGCTACTCACACTTTTAAAAAGTACAATTAAACTTTAATTTCAAAACAAAATGGAAGAAGGCAATTTAAATAGCATTCATTAGGTTTAAATAACTGTGTATTTGGTTTACTCTATAAATGATAGGATTTGCAAGCCAGGTAATTCATTCATATTGTACATTCTCAAATTCTGCTAGGAAATTATCCCTAGAGAATACTTGAATAAATTAATGAAAGTCTTTTTTTAAAATATATTCTTCATCCACAAAATTTATTATATTAAATGAAGTCCTAAAATCCCTATGATCATTTGCGTTTTATTAGGAAATGCTTCTTAAGTAAATACTTGGGAATAGGCACGTTTGACTCCTTTAGTGATTCAACACTCAGATCTAATTGGTTGGGTGATAGGTAATGGATTTATCTGGTCTCTTCCACATGCACTCCTGCCCTAGCACTCATGCAGTTGCAGTGCAGCCATGCTGTGGAAAGAAGACTGGGAAACTAGTGTCATTCTCCTAGCCTATGCTAAAACTAAAAGATAAAGAAAACATATAGAAGGAATGGCAGTGTCTTTGACAGAGGTCTGACTTGAACAAAGATAATAAGGTAAAGTTTGCCTCTTAGTATAACTCACATTAGACAAGCCTAGATCACAGAGTCTGGTTTAATTCTGAAAGCCAACACAGGGAAAGCTAGCTGCCAACCAAGTCCAGTCTTACCCAGGTATTCTGGGGATATGGATAAACATTTATATAGCCATTCATATAAGATGGATGCAATGAACATAATTATGTACCTAGGCAGTTTACTGTGGATCTCACTTTATGTAATGTGACATTTTACAGAATGCTGTGAACCAGACAAAGATATATTCACACTCTCAGGCAGCTGCCCCACATAGGAATGGTAGTTAGCAAGAGACTAGGGCCAGGGAAAGAACCCAGTTCCTTGAGACTATTTTTCCCTGTTTTTCGTTTGATTGTTTGTTTTGTTGTGTGTGTGTGTGTTACTTAATTCAAGCATATAGCTCTTTCAGCTTTGGTACAAAGCAGCAGCAGCAGCAGCAGGGGCATCAGAGTCAATTAAGCCAATTGAGATAAACAGGCAATTGTGAGACAACAGGCATAAGTGCTGCCCACTGATGAGGAGTTGTAGAATTCAGTCTGAAAGGTTGAATTAGTTACCCAGTCTACTGCAAGCAGCAGGAATTGACCTAAAAACAAGAAATATTATTCATAGAACTATGAATAAATAAAACTAAAATATTATTCATTAAACATGATTGAATGAATTTCCTTTACTTGGGAGTTTAATCTTACTTAGATGTAGACATCAGTTAACATGAGCTTAGGTCAGAGTAGGGTGGGTCCCATCGCCTTCCACATGCTGACTTTATAGAACAGACAGAGGAAGACAAAGGAAGTGCAGGCAGGCGAAGATGCTTACACATGGCTAGGGGTGTCAAACACCTGAGGCTGCCCAAAGACGGAGGAAATAAGGTGGTCCCCTCCCCAAATCTGACGGAATATATCTGCCACTGCAGACTCATTGATTTGGGTTTCTAGATTCAAGAACTGTCACAAATATGAATATGTGTATTCTATAAAGTCACCTGCTTTGTGATAAATTGTTACAGAGGCACTAGGAAATAAAGGCATAAGATAATGGAGCTTCTTAGACAAGTGGAAGGTGGACTGGATTTAGAAAGAAATGGAAATATGACCTGTATGTGCCAATGAACTAGGGGACATTTGGATAACAAAGCATAACAAGCCAAACATATTTATAAAATGCCAACTCCCTGCTCTATGTTTGTGTATCACTTAGAAGTCTTTGACTTCTTGGAGATTTTATGAAAGAATAGCATTAATAGTGAAAATGGTCATGAGCATGTTACATTTCAATCTTAATAGGCAATATATGGTTCCTAATCTATATATGTGTCTTCTCATTTATTCTACACAGTAACATTACAAATTAAACAATAATATTATTAACATTTTATAGGTTAAAAAACTAATAAATGATTGTTATAGCTATGAATATACTAAATATCCCAGAGTCTTTACCTTCCACTACTACAATCATACCTAAGAAATCATACACAACACTACAACATTTTAGTAATTTGCTTGATAAATTTTACACTTTGGCAATACACTAAGTAATTTTGTCACTCTTTAAGTCAGCTGTGCAGTGCTCTCCGTATATAATTTGCAATCAGCCACAAATTCTCCAGATAGAAGAGCACTTATGCAAACACACAAACGCATTAATATATTATTACACATACATATGTTTGTTTGGATTAGTGTAGCCAAGTACAAAAATACATTTGGTTTTACAATTTCTGTATTAATTCATAATAACGTTAAATGAAAAGTGGGTGAAGAGAGACATAGGACAGTGTAAGACATGAAAAAATAATGATAATTTATAAATGATCAAGGGTTTGTGAGGGAGGGAGGATTGGGGAAGGGAAGGGGAAAATGAGGAGTTGATACCAAGGGCTCAAGTAGAAAGAAAATGTTTTGAGAATGATGATGGCCACAAATGTGCTTGACACAATGGATGGATGTATGGATTGTGCTAAGAATTGTACAAGACTCCAATAAAGTGATTTAAAAAAATCTATCTGTTGGAGACATTGCAGCTGACAAGACACATGGAACTCTGCTAGTGCCCTGAGCTGAAGAAGACATGGACCTGCCCTGATGCAACCAGACCTCTGAAGTCAGAGAAGCCACAGAGAGACCCCTGCCAGCACTGAGATGCTCACAACACTACTGGATCCAAAGACTTTCTACTTACTGGCCTGTAATTGTCTTGCATTCAGCATCATTGCATATGTTTTAGAACCCTGCCTAACACAACACCTATGTAAGCCAGCAATTCCATCAATTCCTGAATTTTCAAGGAGTACCAATTGAAATGTGTCAGCAAACTGATGAAATATTAAAAACACTCATTTGACTATGTGCAGAAACCTGAAAGGCAGCTACTTAGTCAACTGACTCGAAGGGATCTACATTTGTGTCCAATCCAAAGATCTACATTTGTGCCCAATCCACCAAATGCAAAAGCTCTCCAACAACATCATTAATATCACATGCATTGATTTTTCCTAAAGCTCACTCAACAGTTGGTGCAGCAGTGCATCAGCATGGATCTGCTAGAAATCCACGTTGCATTCAGAAAAGGATGTGGAACAAGGAATTTCACAGCTGACGTCAGACGGATCATGGCTCCAAGCAGAGAAGACCAAAGGATGCTTACCTGTGCATTGTTGACTATGCAGAGGTGTATTTAACTGCTCGTACAAACATTTGAAACCCATTAAAACTGCACAAAACATCCTTTCTCAACTCCCCCCCAAAAAAATCTGTTAAAATAGAACAGTATTGAATTAAAAAGATAGGGGAATTTTAAGTATTAATCTCCTAAAATATGATACTGAATATACCGTAAATTAAATTTAAGATCTAAATTTTATATTTTAAAAAATTATTTTATGACAGCATGTTTTATTCATTGAAAAGCTGAACCATCACAAAATCAGACTGACACAAAGAAAAGTAACTTACTTCACTTACTGGCTATTCAAATTGATTGATTCCATTGAAGCCAAAGTAAACATTAATGTGCTCATTTCCAGTATGAAAGCCTTTGGACATTTGGAAAATCTGCTGAGTTAAAAAACCAAAAATTTCTTTAAAGTTTTAAGAAGGGAGGATGTCAGTTTGATGAATAAGGTGTCCATGACTGAATTCCTGTAGTCGTGGTATTTTCTGTCTCATCATATGTATGCAAAGGCTGGGCAGTGAAAGGGGCAGAAGTGACTCATTTAAATGACGGTGTTGGTGAAGGATCTTAAAAGCGCATGGGCTGCCAGTAGAAGGAACACATTTGTCTTTCCAGAATGCAACTTACAGGCAAGAATGGCGAAAATTCTCATACTTTTTGGAAATGGGATCAGGAGGGTCCAGTCCCTGGAAAAATACCTGGTTGGTAAAGCACAGGGTTAGCCAAAGGGGGGAGCTGAGCGAGGGACAGACTCTCAATCGGATGAACTGACAAGTAGTAACTGCAAGAGTAGTCCAAAATACAGTATCATAGTTAGTGGTTATGTCAGCCAAACACTCCTGGGGAAAGGTAAAGACAGAGCCCAATTTATTAATTGAATCACAGCCAGATGATGCCACCACGGTGTCACAAGCTCTTTTGCATGAGAGAGAGCGCAAGCAGGGTCAAGTCCTCTATAGTCTTTTGTCCTCTGCTGGAGCTTAATCTTGCATATGGTTCCTTGACCTCATGTTGCATCATCTGCTAATCCCAGGAGCTGTCATGGGACTACCAAGGGTGGATGTATTTGGCTGACTTTGGACCTCCGTATCAAGCAGTATGTGTCCCTTGCTGTCTCTGCTTTATCATCCTAGTCACCAGCTTCCACAAGTCGGGAGAAGGCTGCCGTGAACCTGTCTGGACTTGTCATACTTATTTCTACAACTGTATAAGCCATTTCGATGTACAAGTGTGTCTCTATACACAACACATCCCGGCGTCACTGGTTTAGCTTCGCTAGAGAACCCTACCTAACACACACAGCCAACAGTTCTGAAGGTGATACGGGGCCAGGCAACATATCTCTGTCATATATACATGAAGTTGCTCTCACTGGAAACTGATTAGACTCTGCCCAACAGGAAATGAAAAATGTACTGGACCTTGTGCACACTTCAAATTCCCTGTTTCCAGTTCTATTCAGAAGTTCTTTCAGGGAACATATTAGCGATTGCATTATTGAAATAGGATGTACTTTCCCTAGAACTAAAATGAAATTGCAATTTCAGAGTAAGTCATAAATAGTAATAGGATGAGACAGGGGGATACAAAGACTGGGAAGCGATTTAATCAAGAGGATTTTGATGAGAAATCAAGCATAAGTAGTTACAAGATTAGAGGCCAAAGTCCTGGACAAAGGAAAACAAGCACTGCATTTGTCATCACCTGAGGAAGGCCTCACAGTTTGGGATTTTAATCTATGATTAGAAATCCATCAAAACATTTAACCGTAGATGGGGTTGGATGTTCGGTTAGATGAATGTTGACAAACATTTAGAGGATTAATGAGAAAAGGGGGGAAAGGAGAAGAGCAAAAAGAGCCATTTAGAGATGGTACATACCAACCTGGCTTTTTGGTGTGTAAAGCTGAGATTTCCATTCCTGGAAGTTACAACAGTGTCAGTCAAAGTGGAAAAAGAAGAAAGATGGGCTTGTCCTAAGTTACCACAGTGCTATCTAGAAAGGACAGAGAGCCTGAGCAGCTTATGTGCACCGCTATATACAAAGTGGTAGATGCTGGGTCCTTGCAGCTGCACACCTTTGCAAGCTAGTATCTAAAGGGTGATGACCTGCACAACACATGACCTCCTCATCGGACACAAAAATAACCACCCAGGTTGTACAGTGGGCTGCCTATTGCGCTATTACCCACAAGGTCATCAGTCTGAACCCACAAGTTGCTTCCAGGGAGAAAGATGAGGTTTCTGGCTCCTGAAAAGATTTAATATCCAAGAAACTCAAAGATATAGTTCTAATGTGAGTTAGAGGGTCATTATGAGTTGGAATTAACTCTGTGGCCTTGGTTTCCGTTAGTCTGTTTCTCTAATGGAATACATTTAGAATACAGTGGACAGTGTTTATCTGCAAATATCTTATTGCACTGAGCTTTATATATGTGAGTTAGCTCTGTTGTCGGGTGTCATCACGTTGGTTTTCGCCCATTGTGACATTGAGTAATAGAAGGAAGCTCCGTATCATCCACCCCCGATTGCCATGCTGTGGTCCAGCACTGCAGTCCCGGGTGGTTTATCTCACTGGAGCTGACCTTCCATTCAATGAAGCATGTTTGATCCATACTATTCCCAGAAACACTTTTTGTATTTAAGTATCACTTTACTCTGTCAATTTCCAGATTTGTCGATGAAAGGATAAGGTGTGGACTGTCAGATATGAACTGTCCATTATGTGGCCTGTCAATTATGAAGGCAAACAGATTGATTTCATGTATTATTTTTATCTGCATATCACTCTGTTCAAATAAAGTCTTATACTACATAACTGGCCCATTTAAAGCACGGAGAAAAAAGGGTTAGGGATTCAAAGAAGCGTATTTTAAAGTCCACTGATGAAAGAAAGCAAGAGACATCACCATAAAACTTGTGCTGAACTGAAAAGGCTCATGCAATAAAATGTTTTAAGAGGATTTGGTTTTCACAAAAGATAAAATCAAGCAGTTGGTCAAAAAACCATTGATCACACTGTCTAACGATGTTTGGATTCTTGTTTGTTTTTATTGACTTTTTAAATTGATAGCCAGATTTTTGTGAACTGGTTCATCAATATATTGAATGGTATCAGGATTTTTGTTTGCTTGTTTGTTTGTTCTAAATATGTTAAATCATTGAAAATTTTCAAAAGTATGAGAAAATACTGCTAAAAACTGAAGAAAGGGTCTATATAAATGGGCACTATGAATTTTTAATGTGGTTGTATGAAAATAAATTTATTTATCAAAAGCAATTGAATCATCCAACATGACAGTACAATAATCAGCTGAAGTGACACACTATTGACTGTGTCTTGGACTGATGCCCTGAGACACCATGAAGTGGCTGTTATTAACGAGGAATAAACATCATGCTAGCACATACCTGAGCTGGCAAAACCACTTATTCAAAAGACAAAGCAGCAGCTAAAAATACTCTAGGATGTTAATCATGATGATAGATAAAAATTAAAACTTTTAAAAAACAAAATTAAAACTAATATATGTATCGGATAAAATATAGATTATAAATTCAGGAGAAGGTATAAGTAAAAGTAGAACTTTCAAGCAACAACAAAAGTAGACAGATTCTGATGTACATTTGCCATACAAACAGAACAAATGCAAACATTTTGTAGAAAAATAAATATCCAGAAGATTCACACCATGACAGCAAGGCTCTATAAAGTTGTCAGTGAATGACACTGGCTGTAGAGATAGCACTTTGATGAGTTCAGTCAGTGTCCTTTAAAATCATGCTCCGGTGTAAGAAGAAGTATAGTATATGAATGTGGTTAATACAGACTATATAAAATTAAAGCTCAATTTAGCCTGATAGTAGTGTTTGAACTCCAACTTCTTTAACTTCAAGCACATAATAAAAACAAATAGATTCACACTTGAAAAATTTGTGACTATTGAGAATAAGGCATTCGATACATGTCTTATCCTTTGAAACACAAAGCTGCATTGGAGGGCATTTGAGAGAAATAGTGCAGTGTTGACACACGCTACATACTAGTTAAATTATTAAGTTATCCTACAATTAAACAATGGTAAATGTCATTTTTCAAGTCCTAGGATGAAAGGAGAAATTGTCTGTGGGTCATGCCAGCTTCCATCACTCCACAGAGAGGGAGGGAATGTCTTCTCCCAGTGCTCCGTGGCACTGCTCTATAGCCCCACCAGAATGGACCTAGTCTAGCAGGCGTGATTTTGGCTTTGCGAATGAGCATTATGGAAGGGTTTGCTCCATTTCCAGTCGTCATTGCTTGCATAAATATTGTCCAATAACTTTATAGTGTTTGATCAACAATCCTGATCATTTTGTCTAAAACGCTGTCTTGTGCATATATAATTTCCTTTTCAAGCAGTACTTTGGACTGATGATCATAGGGAGCAGGCTCTGGGGAAAGACATCATGCTTGGTAAGAAAAATGGGTAGAGGAAAAGTGGAAGATTCTCAACAGGATGGATGGACACAGTGGCTGCAACAATGGCTCAAACATAAAACACTTGTGAGATCCTGCAAGTGGGAACCTACCAGTGGCGCCTAAAAGCACCAACACACAACCCTTGAAATTCTATATAATATGGGCCCGGTATCAGGAAGAACAGTGTCTGGGATAGTAAGGACTTGTCTTCAAACAGGCAGCCACGGAAGTGAGGTGTCAGCTAGGTGCACACAGGAAAAGCCCCCCGGTTTGTATGACCCAACGATTGTAAATAATAAAATTCAAAACTTGAGAAGGAAACTATGTTAGAGGGTAAACTCTGAGCAACCTTTGGCAGAAGCCCATGAATGACAGTGAAAGCCTAAAATCAATTTGCAGGTTCCTCATGTGGATAAAGCCTCAAGGAATCCGCTCTGACCTTCACCACAAATATGACTAGTCTGCTGTCAGACAGAGTGGGTTCGGGAAGCAGATTAACACAGATGTATTAGAAAATGGGTTAATCTAGGATATAGTTAGGTTAAAACTTATCACATTATCGTTTGTTCTTCCTTTTGACCCATTTTAAATTTGTTTTTGTTATTTTATGTAATCTTTTCAATGGAGGATTTTCAGTTATTTTGTTATGGATTTTTCTTTCTTTTTTGAGGCTTCTCTTTACATGAAACCCAGGTGAGGTGCCACTGAGTTGGTTTCGATCCACAGCGACCTCTGCAGAACAGGACAGAACACCTCATGATCACAAACCACCCTGACAAATGTCCCCACTGCAAGCCCACAGTTGCCAACACCGGTCATCCATGCCATGGAGGCGGCTTCCTCTTATTGCTGCCTCTCCCCTTTACCAACATGATGTCCTTCTCTAGGTGCTGGCTTCTTCTGACAATATAGCTGAAGTCCGCAAGATGAGTCTGAAGACCATCTGCAGCCTGGATTTATACTTTCTTAGGGTTATGTCAGTGAAAGTTTTCAGGGTGGGGCTACGAATGAGTACTTTTGCAAAAGAAAATGTTCTAAATTTTTGATGATTGCACAACTGTTTTTAATATGTTCCAACTATTGAATTGTATGATATATAACTAGCAATAAAAATTCAAAACTGAAGTTCCTAGTGTCACAAATATTTTGACATCATATTTTCATAAAAGACAAAGCATTATAGGTGAAACATGTCAAAGATATCATCTTAATTTATTCAAAAGCAAAATAGTATATTCATTAACCCACAGGTATAAGATGGATAATATTAGGAATCAATTATGTATTGAATCTAAAGGTCAAATGAAAATATGCTTTTCCTATAATGCAGTTTTATATTTAAAAGATTGCTAATTGAAACATTTTTATATATAATCTAATTCTTATAGAACTCAGAACACATAATTTACTGCACAGTTAAGAAATAATTTACCTACGCATATTCTAGTTAAGTGAATTTTGAATACTTAAAGAAATTCAGTCATTAATTTATAATATATTACATACTTCATTCTCTTAGTAAACAATGTTGCCTAATAAAATATTGTATGCTAATAGTTTTAGAATTGTTATTATGAATATCAATTACTATGCTTTATTACAGAGATAACAGTGTCTGTTTGCTCAAGACCTAATTGTAAGCTGCTCTGAAATATACACAAATATTTGGATAAAGAATGAAAAATGTGACTCTACTCTTTCCTGTTTTGCTATATTTAATCCACCAAATCAAAAAGGTGTGTATTTGTTGCTTCTTTTTTTCTTGTCTAGCTTCCTATTCTCTTGTGGGAATAGCATAAAAGTAATAGATTCCAGAGGTAAACAGCAAACTGTGATACTTTATTCTCATTTTACAATAGGGCACAATTTACAGCACTGCAAAGGCAGTACAAAGACCCCATATTCCACACCCTATGTCTTTGGTTGCTGACATCTTACTTTTGTGTAAGTGTTTTTATCACAATTTGTGCTAAATATGAAGGGGCCTCAAAGAGCTCATAGAAAGTGGGATTAAGATATTATTATTGAGGTAATTTCATTTTCCATGGTCATTTTAAAGCCCTATCATGTAACTACACGGAAGTGCTGGGTGCAGGTCACGAGGTTGCCAGTTCAAAACAGCCAGCAGCTTCTTCGGAGAAAGAAGCCCCTGTAAACAGTTACAGTCTCAGAAACTCACAGGGGGTCACACTGAGTCAGCAATGACTCGACGGCAGTAAGAATCTCATCATTAAGTAAAGTTCATACTTCATTCACATACATTTATTTTTCCCTAAAATCCTTTTCTTTCCTGGAATCCAATTCAGGATGACAGTCTACGTTACTCATCATATTTCTTTAGTTTCCTGTTGACGGCGCCAGGTTCTCACTTTGGCCAGGAATTGTGCAGAATGTCCCTCAGCTGGAGTTTATCTGCTGTTGCAGTTTTGCCTCCTTTGGTTTTAGAAGTTGCCAGGAGGGCAGTCACGAAGGAGCTTGCCATCCGCATCACATAATATCAAAGGCATGTGGTCCCAACGTGAATTGTCACATGGTTGAGGTAGGGTTGCTCGGGATTTACTTCTGTAAACTTATTTCCCTATCCATCACGTAAGTCTTTTTTATGAGGTGACTTGGTGCAGACCAAACGTAAAGAATATGATCCACTCATTTGCATCATCATAATGTTGGAATACATCACAGAGAGCCCTTGAATTTTTTTTTTATTTCTACAAAAATGTACCAAGAATTTCCTTGAAGGATGAATACAAATTGGTTATGACTGGGACAAGAATACAATATTTTCCCCCCAGTATGGTAGTTACATAATTTTGTGTCAACTTGATAAATAAGTGTAGGGGTGGAGTCTAACCTGTCAATCAGGTCACAGCCTGATGATGCCTCCTTGTGGGTGTGCCCTTCTCATGAGGATTCTGGGAGATTCCTCTCTTTCTCCCTGGATGTGGGCCAAATGCTCTCTCTGCTTCACCTTCCTGCTGAGGCAGCATGGTGGTTTCAAACCAATGACCACTATGATGTCCAAGACATTCAGAAGAGTTTTTATGAGGCTAACCGACTGCTGGGAAAAGCATTCTCACTGATGTCACACCTGAGCCCGGTTGCAGGCAAGCTTATAAAGGCAAAACCCCCACATGTTTGGCTCATCATGAGGGACTTTCCAATGAAGCCAGCAGGTGCTACAGAAGCAAGAATAGCAAGATTAATTGCAACATCCTTGTTCGTTGTACACATGACCCATCCCAGGAATAACTGCTGGTGGGGCTTTCTGTTAAAGGAGGGGGAGGGGAGTAGGTCATCTGGCAGTCAACGAAAGAGTTACTGTGGCTAGTTTGCCTCATTCCCTACTGTTTTTCTTTGGAAATCAAATCGGTGATTCATCAGAAACTTCTTCTGGACTTAAGAGTGTATATCGGGTTAATACCATAAGCTTGACAGTCCCTATACAGTTTGGGGTGAAGTTTACAAAATCATTTATGATACATGGTCTAATTAAAAGTCCTAATACCATCAATATTAGGAGACTGGCAAGGCCAGTGATTAACGTACTGGCCCAGGGAGACCAATTAAATAAGTTTCCATAGCAGTTGCTTGTGGATTCCATTCAGGTTTGCCATTCCCCAGCACAATTGTGGGCCAAGGTGAGACTTTCTCTCACAAACCCAGTTTTATTTGCTTAAAACATTCTTCTCTAAAGGAAGCATGTAACCCAACTAGTTTAAGGAGTAATAAATCAAGGCCTTGTCTATTCGGTATGGCTACCTTGACTAAGTACTCAGTTTGCTGACAATTCTGAAGTAGAGGTTTCAGGTCTGCTAATGTCTCCATCAATCATGTGGGGGAGACCTTTTCGGCCTTGACACGGATGATGAGTGCAGATACAGCTCTGGCTGTGGAACCTGCAGTACCTAGTCCCATTAAAAAGGGGACTAATATTGGGGTTCATTCGTGCCTGGGAACTTCAGGAGCGGGTACCAGGGCTAAGACTTGGTACCATATCTAAGTGTGTGCATATATGTATATATGTGTGTGTGTATATACATATATATATACATAAATCTGGGGCAATAATTACACTAAGGTACAAATCTCTGGAGTTATTGAAGTGCTAAATGCATGAGCAGACATGCTGGTGGTAAGGCTGAAGGGGCATGAAAATTGCATCCCCAGGGAGTGGGTGGGTGTCTACCAAACAGGATTTCAGAAAGGGTGAAGTTTTTTTATATAGCGTGTACTTTGTTCATAAAAGAGAAGCAAGCTGCTTGTTTCAGGAACAAATTTGGACAAAATTTCCTTAAAAGTTCCTTTCGTTCTTTCAACTTGTCCTGAGCTCTGAGGCCTATAAGCACAATGTCATTTCCACACAGTCCCTAGGGTTTGAAATTTGCTGTTTCAATGTGGCAGAAAAAATTGGGCCATTGTTAGACTCAATTGACTGAGGCAAGACAGCTCTTGGAATTACTTCTTCTAATGACTTTTTTGTAAATGTCATAGAAGTTGTGTGGCATGTAGGGAAAGCTTCAACCCAGCCTGGGAACGTTTCAACTGGCAAACACAAATATTTGTACCCTGTAGCTGGGGCTTGATCCCAGTGAAATTTAGCTCGCACTGTTCTCCTGGCATCTGCCCTCTTGATCGAATCCCTTCTTGGGCTGTGACTGAAGTGCGCGCATTGACGTCAGCGTACATAGCGCACTTAGTTGCTCAAGTCCACTGTTAAATATGGGATAGAAAACGCTTTTCTGATTAACTCGCCCAGCTTGGTTTCACCAAAAGGCGTGGCCTGATGCATATGCTGTACTACTGGTTGACCCGCCACCTCGGGAACCATTGTCCTACTATCAGGGAGGGTCCACCCACCTTTGGCTTCCTCCCTGACTAGATTTTGTTTAGCCCAGGCTAACACCTTCGACAGCAGGGGCTCCAGTAGGGGAACCAAAGGTAACTCAGCTTCTTGGGTTACAAAATGGCCAACTGCCTAGCCTACTCAGCTGCCTTTTGTTTCCTTTGAATTACCCTTTGGGTGTCCACGGCAGTACACACCTGCTATTTAGTTGGCAGGTGCACAGCTTCTAGTAAAGCAACGATCTTCCTTGTTTTGATCTCTTTCCTTTCCAAGGTTAAGTGCCCTCTCTCCCTGTGTAAGGGGCCGTGTACAAGGGTAGTGGCAAAGCCATGTCTGCTGTCTATATAAACACTGGCTCAATATCCCTTTGTCCAGTGAACTGACTTGATTAGTACCACTAGCTCGGTGCTTTGGGCCAAAGTACTGTGTGGCAACGGTGCTGACCAAACAACTGAGTTCAGTTATACTGGTGACCCCAGCATACCTGGTGCCTTATCTAATAAAGTGTCTTTCCTCTGTGAACAGTTCTGTCTTGGCATCTGGAAGGGGCACATTGGTTAGGTCTGGTTTGGGCATATGGATGTCTTCAAGTAGCTCTGTGCTGTCATGATCTGTATCTTCCCCGAGTGAAAGAGTGGCTGGATTCAAGAGGAAGGCCTTAAGAAACGTAATTTGGGGCTGGTTCAACAAGAGTGCCTGATATTGAATGATTCCAATATTCATCACCCACTGGTCTGTTGGCCTTCGAAGCAGCATCTCTATGGAATAGATGGCAAGCACTGCCAGTTCTTGGCCCACAGTCAGTTTATCACCTTTGTTGCTGAGGAGGGTCATGCAGCACCTGCCCTCCAGCACGGTGGCCTCCCAGAAGCTACAGGGTCCAACTTTGTGGAGAGGTGTGCCACTAGCTTATTCCCATAGGTCAGGAACAGGGCGATAACCTTTAGTCTCAGCCTTGGGCCTGAGCAAAAGAGTCCCATGGAGACAGGCACTTAGTTAAAATCCCCTCAGTTAAGAGTCGTCTGATATGTGAGGTGATCCTTCCCTTGGCCTCCCGAGGCATGATGTATTGGTTTACCTGAATCAGCAAGGTGCTTGCCTTAAGCTGCACAATTATCAGGGGTATGTGGCTCCCTGATTTGGGGCTGGGGTGGGGGGTTGTTTTCTGCCTGTAGCTTGTGGAAGGTCAACCTGGGAAATTTCAGGTACCAACCAGTGTGGCCTTCGGCTGCTTTCAGGTCTGTAACAGGTATTCTTTAGACCGAGGGACGGTCAGAAAAATAGGTGGCTGGACAGGTAAGTCAGCCTCATATCCTTGAAGGAAATGGTGGCACAGTTTTTGGAGCAGGTCGTAGCCCAACAACAGGTAAGGACAATTAGGCATTAAAATGAAGGAAAGGGTTCCAGTATGATCTGCTAAATTCCAGGTCCTTTGTGTAATCCAGTAGAATTGGGAGGTTCTGCGGGTGGCTCCCTGAACCGTAATGCAGTCCGAGGACTATGGTTCCAGAGGTCTAGATAGAGTGAGTAGCCCCTGTGTCCACTAGCAAACCAGTGGCTTTCCCTACTTCTACAGTTCCTTGGGGCTCATAAGCGCTCCAAGGGAATGAACTTGGGCCTCCTTATTCTTGGCCTGTTAAACTGAAAATTGGGGTCATTTCCCCTGCTTTTCCTTTCTCTGGGCACTTGTTCTTTCAGTGACCTTCCATTTTTCAAACAGTAAACTGACTCTTTCATACTGGTCTCATGATTCTGAAGATTGGCTTTCAACTTGCCTCCCTTCACTAGCCCTCAGTGGGGCCTCTTGGTCTCTGTCTGAGGACTGACACAAAGGCGCTTGCCATCGCTTTCTTCCCGAACTCTCTCGAGGGGTAATGAATGATTGCTTTAAACCTTTCTGGTTAATGCAACCAACTGACAAATTCTTTTCCTCAAACCCTCCTAATTCCTCCACTTCCTCTTGATACCAGGTGCCGACTGTGTTGCAAAGGCTAAATGAATGGCCTGCTGTTTGGCTGGGGTCAATGCGGGCATAGGGTTAGCAGGGCCTCAACCAGCCTTCCCAAGAACACTGAATAACCATGGTGACTTTGGAGAGGTTGGTGGGCTTTCAAGCTGCACCCTTGATTGCAGCCTGTGATAGTTACATAACCTCCTGTCAATGAGCGGGTATTAAAAATGAAGAGGTGGAGTTTATCCTGTCAATAAGTCACAGCTTGATGACCTCATTTGGAAGTGCAACAGAGATAAATGGCTCACTGAAAGCTGGATCTAACCTCTCTGCTTCACAATCCTGTTGATAAGCCCCACGGAGCCCCACGGATGGCAGCAAAAGGCCTGGAGGTGCTTCCACTACCAGTGGACCCACAGGACTTCCCATCCACCAGCCTGTGATCTTCCTGCATTCGGCATCATTGCATGCGCTGCATGAGTCTGAAGAGGAATTTATAGACTAATGTTGGACATACAGGCTAATATGGGACTTAAGGACTTAATGGAGACTGGTCTGGGATGTTTTCTTGGCAAATAATTACTCTTTGATACAAAGCTCTTTCCTATACATATAACTCTCCCTGGATTTGTTTCTCTAGTCTACCTGGTCGAACACAAGGCAAGTAGGTAAAGATAATTCTTTAATGCCTGCAGGCCATCAGAAGTGTTTGGATCCCAACAAATTCTCCTTGAAGGAATTCTTTCTCTATTTTGTCCCTATTTTCTTCCTCTGAACCTCTCAAGGGGCCTAGAACTGCCCTCTGCGCCTCCTGACACATTCGGCTTCTTTCTTCAGCAGTAAATAACACAACTCTGTCGGCATATGGATCCGAAAAACACATTCAAGCAGTCCTATCAGGGCAGTGCCCTTTAAGAAAAGAGGTGTCGGTTTTCCAATTATGAATGACACTTGTTAAGAAAGGAGGATACATCATGAAGGGCACACATGTGAATTCCCAGAGATGGGGGTGCTTCCCTCAAGGGCAAGAAACCCGTGCTTTTCTAAGGATGGGGGGTGCGTTCCTACTGCAGGTGTGGAATGAGAGGAAGAAGGATGTACCTAATGGGATGGGGAGCTGTGGGGGGCTCGACAATTAGGTGGCTGTAGGGTGGGAATAATTCAACCTCTTCTGGAATGGGAAGGAGTGGGGGTTAATTCTTATCTCTTCCAGGCTTTGGGGATGACAGAATAACTGACACTCCATCCTGTTGGGCCCATTTTCTTAAACAATCTGGGGTTTCTAAGCTAGACTTAGACATACATCAATGTAAGTGAAATTGGTGAGGGTGTCAGCTTGGGCAGTGTGGAACAAGGTCACTGAAATGTGGAACATCCTGGGCAGTGTGGAACAATGTCATTGAAGGTCCAAAGGTGCCCCAGATGGAATTTAGTACCAAAGTCTCCTGTATAAGCTGTTCTTAAGTTGCCCAGCATACACTGGAGGGTAGGGGTCTCCCTTTGACCAGAGCCACTGACTCTGCAATAAGAAAAGCACAAACACAAAGAAATCTGCCTCCCAAAGCTCAAATTCCTGCAGGTGCCTGGGGGGATTAAACTACCAATTCGTTCCCTTAGTCCACCCAAATCCCAGCTTTGTGAATAAGACCTCTCAATGTCCTTTAGAAGGCAGTGTCCACACGTTTCAAGTCTATAAGATAAAAATGTTCTAGTCTGATTACAATTTAAGCCAAAATGAAAACCTGCTAATCTAATGCTTAAGGAAAGATAACGATGACCCCAAAAGGCTGTCTGTCCAGGTGTCCGGTCAGATGAGGCCGTGACTGCAGACCAAGAGCCAATCCAGCCACTGACAGGGAGAAAGGGCAGAGGATAAGATGACAGACGAAGCGAGGGGACAGACAAACACCCAAGTTATGAGACTTCTCAAGCAGAGACAATGAGTTAAGACCATGTCTGATCCCCTTCCTAGCCAAACTAGGGGGCTGGTCGCACCCTCTGACTCACCACAGAGGAACAAGACTCGAGTCAAAATCTCTACATCCCCAGGAGGCTGCTCCACTGAGAGGTCAGGAGTCTAGGGTCCTGGAACATCTGTAGGGGGTGACTCCCCTAGAGGTCCCTTTTCCCAGGAACAGCCACCAGGTGGAGGCTCGAGGACACACTGGTCATCCTGGACGAGTCCCCAAATGTTGTGGTTTCAAATAAATGATGATTTAGTATGTCTACTATTATGTCCAAGAAATGTAGAAGAATCTTTATTAGGCTATCCCACTCCAGAGAACTCAAGTGTTCTGATTAACATCACCCCTAAGCACAGTTGCAAGCAAGCTTATAAAGGCAAAACCACATCCTGATTGGCTTATTCATTAGGGACTTTCCCATGAAGCAAGCCAGCGTTACTGAAGCAAGATTAATTTCAACATCCTTGTTTTGGGTATACAGGATACATTCTGGGAACCACCACCAGTGGGGCTTTCCAATAAAGGAGGTGAAAGGGTGAAGGTCACCTGGCAGTCAACAAAATGGAATTATTGGGCCTTGTTTGCCTCAGAGCCATATGGAGACCCTTGCCAGCACTGAGATGCTTCCACTGCCACTGGATACCCAAGAATTTTCACTCACTGGTCTGTGATCTTCCTGTATTTGGCATCATTGCATGTGTTGTACGAGTCTGAAGAGAAATTTATAGACGACTATTGGACAAATGGGCTAATATCAGACTTATGGACTTTTTCTGGACTGGGCTGAGATGTTTTTTCAGTGTGCAATTGCTTTATAATATAAAGCTCTCTCTTATACACTTGAGTGTCTCTGGATTTGTTTCTCTAGTTTGTTTCTCTGGTATGTGGGTGCTATTGAAGTAGATTTAATTATAAAATTTTAAACAATTAAATGAGTCATGACAGATATAGAACAGGAGGAATTTTTATCACTAATTTTATTTCCAAATAATCAAGTGGATAAGGAATTATATAATATAAACCTATATTGATCTTGTAATTTATTGATTTTTAAGTTTTAATTTTTTGGTTATTTATATACCAACTATTTGAAAATATCTCTATTTTCAGGTATCTTGAGACATTTTATCGATTTATAATATTCACCTTAAAAATTTAGAGGGTTATTTGTACACAAATAATCACTTTTCCTTACTATTTTAACTTAATTCTAGAGACTATGGTATTTTATCATAAAATACTTGCCTCCCCTGTTCTAGGATGATATTTGGTGCTGTTGAATCGATTCTGCCTCACAGTCCCGCTACGTACAGCAGAATGAAGCATCGTCCAATTGTGAGCCATACCCACCATCACTGCAATGTTTGAGTCTATTATTTCAGGCCCTGTGTACGTTTTTTTGTAGAGGAGCTTTTTCTTTCCCACTGACCGTCCACTTTACCAAACATGATTTCCTTCTCCAAGGACTGGTATCTCCTGATAAATGTTTAAAGCATGTGTGAGGAAACCTCCTTTTCCTTGCCTCTAAGGAGCACTATGGTTTAACTCAGTGGTTCTCAAACTTCCTAAAGCTGTGAACCTTTAACACAGTTCCTCATGTTGTGGTGACCTCCCCCAACCATAAAAGTATTTTCGTTGATATTTCATCACTGTAATTTTGCTACTGTTATGAATCAGGCGACCCATGTGAAAGGGTCATTCGACCCCCAAAGGGGTGGCAACCCACAGGCTGAGAACTGCTGGTTTAACTTCTCCCAAGACAGATTTGTTTGTTCTTTTGACGTCCATAGTACTCCCAATACTCTTCATGATCCTGATCGGTCCAGAGGAGAGTGCAAGAGCACCTGGGCATTTTGGGCATCTTCTTCCCATGATTCTCTCCACCCCACAATTTCCCTGCACTCTTCAAAGACCACTTGTATGCATCACCCCCACACTGCCTCATTCAAACTTGCCAATCAGGACAGTACAAGATGAGCTCACCAGCCATGTCGCCAGACTCCACCCCCAAGGGGTTCTCTATGCTCCTGTGAGGCTTTCTCAGCTCCCTGCCTCTCCATTTCCTCTGCCTCTCCCTTCTGCTCCTCCCATCTCCATCCACCCTGCTGTTTGGTTTCCCTTCAAGTTGCCCTATCACCGCCCCTTCCCTTCTGGAGAGACCCGGCAGGGTGTGCTCCCCGCACCCCCCCAAAAAGCCTGTTTCTTCATACTCATGCTCTGACTGCTCTCTTTTCCATCAAATATCATAATTCAAATGAACCTGTTAATGAACCTCTTAATATTCCTCATTTGTTTTCCAGCTTTCGTATACTTATGAGGTAATTGAAAACACTAGGGCTGGGTCAGCACACGTGAAACCGAGTTCAAGAAGAAGCAAACTTTCCATTGAGAACACTCAGTAAACCATCTATAGGGCTCGCTGTATTTTTTAAAAGGCTGTAACTATTGACACCATTTGAAATAATGAAGTTGAACAAATGAAATTTACTCATCAATATCAAGACCATAAAATATCGGTAAATTCTATTTCTTCTGTTTTATAGAGTATTGAGACTTTCTCTGAGTTTTATAACCATTCACACCAAGGTTTAGCAGAAAGGGAATTAGTAAATTAAAGAGTCTTTCTGGAGGGGTTCAATGGTGTTGGGAGACATTTGACAATAGCATACAAAGTTTAAGTAAAACTGAGCCTAACTCAAATTTTAAAATGAATTAGAATCAGAGGTGGGGGTGCCCCAAACTGATTCTTACGAAACATTGGCAAAGATTAGGTAAAGGAGAGAGGGATTTTTCTAAGGGATAAGATTATTACATACAGTAGAGCCCTGGACCTCCACCCCACTCTGTTCTAGAAGGAGCGTGGAGAAGCAATGCAGTGGAGTTCTGAACCAATTTTTCCCATACGAAATAACTGAAAACAGGTTAATCCATTGCCAACCACAAAGTTTTTGCCCTAACCTTGCCTTTTATACAAAATATTACACAGAAATGTCAGAGTAAATGAGTTCAGAGTTAAATGATAATTTAAATAAGAAACACGACATTTAAAAAGTTTTTAACAATGACAGCACGGCCCATACCTTGAGACGGATGAGGATCTGGATCTGCCGCACGGATGTGGAGCGGAGTGAGGAGAGAGGCACTGTTCGCAAGGACAACCCCTTCCTTAATAATCAACTGGTAGCAGCTGCTTTTCAGGAGTTGGTTTTTTTACCCCTTCGTTGCCTTTTTCACTAGGACCTGGCTGGCTTTCTCTAAGAACTAAAATCTGTCTAATGTGGTCTGCTGGTGGTGTTTCCTTAACTGTTTTCTAAAAGGGTTTACTAAATTAATGAAAACAATATTGAAAACACGGTTAACCAGTTCCTTATTATGCTGATTCTTTTCAAAAAAACTCTGTCTTAGGACCCATGTTTGTTTATTTTTTTTAATCTAAAAACAATACAAAAAGCCAAAAAAAAAAAAAAACGCTTGGAACACAGCCGCAAAATGTTTAAACAATGCACACTAACAGCGCCAACTAACGCGAGCGACCCTATCACGAACTGCTTTTATTTACAAAAATCACGTGTGTTAGGTCAGATTCTGATGTTTAGTTTGAGCGCTGATGCAAAATTTTCTTGACATTTTGGGTCGAAATCCGATTATGTTGAGTACTGATGTGGCCAAGTACTGGGGTTTTACTGTATTTTAATGATTACAGTGATATTAACGGAATATTAAAGCTATCAGTGAAGTGCTGCCCGTTTCAATGTAACAACTAGGTTAGTCTACAGACACCCATTCCTGCTGGGGCCACATTTTGCGGATGTGATTAAAGGCCAGAACTATAAGTAAGAAGATTATGGTAGATAACTGGGTGGGCCTGACCCATTCTTTAAACAGTCTTAGCCTTAGTCATCTCTCTAATGAAGAAAAATGTCTATGTCTGGGCTACCCATGACTTAATCCTTCTCTGAAAACCCAGCCTGACCTTCGTAACAGCCTGGATTTTGGATTTGCTAGTTAACAACACCTGTATTTGCTTAAATCAGTTCATTCCTTGCAAGAATCAGTATATGTGATAACATCTGATTCTTTTTCTGGTTCAACTGTTATTGGTACATTACCAAAACAAAATAAGTCTTTTAAATACATTAATAAATAGTAATTTAAGTATTGTAGTTAATATTCAACCTCATTATTGATTAAACTTTGTACTGTGACTGCTAATATAAACATAAAATAGTTTTTTTCCTTTGTTTTACACGTATTTAACTGAGGTATAATCTTCATATATAAATCCAACCTATTTTGTGTGCAATCCTGCAACTTTTCATAAATACATAAAGTAGTGTTAGCACCACATAATCAAAATATAAAACTGACAATTTGTTCAAAAATATTCTTTATGTCCCCTTTTCGTCAACCACTACCCTCAACCAGACACTGAAAATCATTTACCAATTTTTTCTTCCTATGTTTTTGCTTTTTCCAGAAATAGCACATAAATGTAATTCTATAATCTGTCACTTTTCATCTAGATTGTTTTCCTTGGAATAATGCATTCAAGATTCATTCATACTATTGCATATACTAGTTAATTCCATTTTAATGAAGAGTAATACACCACTCACTACATGGAAGTACCACAATTTTTAAGACAGTATCCAGTTGAGCAATTTTGGTAGTTTTCTTGTTTTGGTGATTGAAAATTCACCCTGGTAAACAGATATTCTTCTGTTTTCCCTTGAATGAATCCATTTAAGAAATACTTAGGGAGAGAATTCCTGTTTTGTGGAAGTTTCATAGCACAGAGACACAGTGATATTCAAGCTCATCATAGTTCCAGCCCTACAAATTTATAAACATGATGAAGGTACATCATTAAAAATTTACTTGCAGCATGGTACATTGCATATAGTACATTCGTATATTGGGATTAGATGGTTATAATATTTAAATGTAATTAGTGGAATCAGAGGCTAATTTTTGAATTATGTAACCTTTAAGATAGTAAGTGCCTAAAGAATCAGGAAGAGGTTTCTAAAACCAAAAAACAAAATAAAAACAAAAATATCAACAACAAAACACATAGTTTAAATCTTGACCCAGTTGGATAATATTTGAGCCTATAAGTTAATGTATGGGCAAGTCACGAAGATTCTTGTATATCTATATCTTCACGTGTAAAGGAGCAAAGAGTTTATACTTTATATTTTCTTCTATAACACTAAACTCAGTATTCTATAAGTCTATGGGAATGTTAACTCATCACAAGATCATGTTTAAAACTCATCAGTGTCTCCACTAGAGAAAGACAAATCTCTTACCTCTCCTGAAGATTTATATCCTCAGGAATTCTCCATAGGGTCACTGGTTTCTGAATCGACTCAATAGCAGTGATTGTTTTGTTTCCCTATTATATAAAATTCAAATTAAATAAATATGCATCTATAATACTTTCATCAACAGTGAAAAAAGTAACAAATATATTATCTTTAAAGTATTAAACTTTGAGAAATTTCACAAAATTAAACTGAAATGTGTTTTCAAAAAACATTTTAATGAAGCTAAAATTTTAAATCTAGCCTCCTGAGATAGTTTTCAGATTACTACATCCACAGATGCATACCTGCAACTCTTTATGACACTTTTTTATACTTGATGAAAACATGTAGGAATAGTGAAGCTGGTCACAGAGAATAGGAATGACTTATCAATTCAGAGCATCCTTATCAAATATATATATATATATATGGTTTCTCTGGATATATATATATATATATGGTTTCTCTGGATATTTGAAATTGGTGCTCTAAGTTAAAATGCAGACTTTAGTTTATACTTTTAAATTAGCTGAAATATGTGTTAATAATTAAAATAAACTTTCTATATAGGAAATCTATATTATTTCTCAAGTATATTTTTGGTCCTTTGCAGTTTAATTTAAAAGTTAAATTAAGCTCTCAAAGTCTTAATTAAAATTTTCTTCCAAATTTTAAAACTTACTTGTCTAAATATCCATTTAAACTTTTTTGTTGTTACATTAAAAACTCTCTTGGAATCATTATTAAAAATATATGTGATGTCTGGAAAAGGCATTTAAGATATAGTATTTAATCTTTTTATTTATAAATGTTTACTATTCTATGTCTTATTTTACGCCAAATATTGAGAACAGAAGAAACAGAAACATTATCTATCTTGAAGAACCTCATGAAAAATATTTCCAAAGCATGGAGATTGAATCAAAGTGTTCTATTTATTTGACCCTAAAAATAGATTTAGTGAAACCATTTGACTTGGCCAATCCAATCAGAGTGAGTCACACAATATTTTATGTGGAAAAATGTACATATAAAAGTGTCTTCTCCATTGTGATAGAAACTAATAAGAATGTGGTGGTGTCTGCTGAGGGCCATTTTGGGGCTCTACAAAGGTAGATGCCAGGGGACAGACAGGTTTAGGATGAAATGTAGTCTCCCTGAGAAGGAACTGAAGGGAGAAAAGGGAAAAAAAAATTATGCAAGGACACTGGTGAACTCCTTTAATTTTTGGTCAAGCTTTGATTGAAGTTAATGCTAATACTAAAAATATCTGTTATTTGAGCAATAGATTATCTTAACTAATTATTTTGAGTGAAATTTATACACTTTGCAAAGGATTTCCTCCAGTTGGAGAAAATTCCTACAGAATATGAAAATGCTTGCCAATTTAATGAAACAGAAAATATATTGTCACAAATAATACAGATTCCTTGATGTCCTTTAAAAGATAAGGCGCAGACATCCTGGCCCACCAGGTCTTGAGGATGGTCACACCAATTAGAGCAGCCAGTCCACAGAGAGGACCACATGGCCAGCCCCACTAGGAGACATGACACCCCTCACTGACCCATTGCCCTGCGGGGAACAGCACCGGAGACACAGTGTGGGAATTGCACCCAATCTGATCCCACCACACCGAGGCAAAGCACTGGGGTGTTCAGCAGAACAGCTAGGGAATGGAGCAGCAAGGTCCCCAGGGAATGTTGAAGGTGGACTTTGGGGCCAGGGCGTGGTGCCCCAACAGACTGGACTGAAAATCACTCCTAAAGGCCAACAAATGATCCTGGAACTAACTACAAGCTTTTCTTTCTTGTTGTGTTTTGTTTTGTTCTGTGTCAGTGGTTTGTTGTTGCTGTTGTTTTGTTGTATATTGTTGCTTGGTTTTGCTCTGTCTTATTTTTGTGCCTGTTATTATCTCTGCAGGTCTGTCTAAATAAGATAGGATGGAGGAACATTCTGGAGGTTAAACAACCAGGACTGACAGTTCCGGGGGGACATGAGAGAGAAGGAGGTGGGGGGAAAGGAAGTGGTGTTACCAAACCCAGGGACAAGGGAAGAAGAAGCGATCCAAAATGGTGGTGAGGTGAGTGTGGGGGCCTGGTAGGGCATGATCAAGGGTAAGGTAACCAAGAGGAATTGCTGAAACCCAGGTGGGAACTGAGCATGATAGTGGGACAGGAGGAAAGTCAAGGGAAATAGAGGAAAGAGCTGGGAGGCAAAGGGCATTTATAGAGATCTAGATAAAGACATGTGCATATGCAAATATATTTATATACGAGGATGGGGAAATAGATCTATGTGCCTATATTTATAGGATTAGTATTAAGGTAACAGAAGAACATTAGGCCTCCACTCAAGTACTCCCTCAATGCAAGAATATTTTCTTCTATTAAATTGGCATTCTATGGTGCTCACCTTCCTGACAACCGCTAAAGACAAAGCGGGTGAATCAACAAATGTGGTGAAGAAAGCTGATGATTCCCGGCTATCAAAAGATATAGCGTCTGGTGTCTTAAAAGTTTGAGGGTAAAAAAGCGGCCATCTAGCTCAGAAGCAACAAAGCCCACATGGAAGAACACACCAGCCTGTGTGATCATGAAGTGCCGAATGGATCAGTTATCAGGCATCAAAGAACAAAAAAATATATCATTGGGTGCACACCTCCATGATATGGTTGCTGAAGACAAATGGGTGAATAAGCAAATGTGGCAAAGAAAGCTAATGGTGTCCAGCTATCAAAAGGTATAGTGTCTGGGGTCTTAAAGGCTTGAAAGTAAAAAAGCGGCCATCTAGCTCAGAAGCATCAAAGCCCACATGGAAGAAGCACACCAGCCTGTGCGATCACAAGGTGTCGAAGGGATCAGGTATAAGGCATCATCAGAAAAAAAAAAATCTTACCATAGTGAATGACGGGGGTTGTGCATGGTGGAGACCCAAAGCCCATTTGTCGACCACTGGAGATCCCCTTGCAGAGAGGTCTAGGGGAAGAGAGGATCCAGTCAAGGAGTGATGTGGCAACGATGAAAAATACAACTTTCCTCTAGTTCTTAAATGCTTCCTCACCCACCCACTATCATGATCTGAATTCTACCTTACAAGTCTGGCTAGACCAGAGAATGTACACTGGTGCATATGGGAGCTGGAGGCACAGGGAATCCAGGGTGGATGATCCCTTCAGGACCAGTGGTGTGAGTGGCAATACTGGGAGGGTGGAGGGAGAGTGGATTGAAACGAGGGAACCGATTACAAGGATCTACATGTGACCTCCTCCCTGAGGGACGGACAACAGAAAAGTGGGTGAAGGGAGACATCAGAGAGGGCAAGATATGACAAAATAATAATTTATAAATTATCAAGGGCTCATGAGGAAGTGGTGAGCGGAGAGGGAGTGGAAAAAATGAGGACATGATGCCAGGGCCTTAAGTGGAGAGCAAATGTTTTGAGAATGATGAGGACAATGAATGTACAAATGTGCTTTACACAATTTATGTATGTATGGATTGAGATAAGAGTTGTATGAGCCCCTAATAAAACAATTAAAAAAAGGTAAAGTGCAGAGACTCTCTTTCAGAAGGTTCTTCATTATCTGTACTCTATATTTAAACGCTGCAGAACTCTTGAAAACTAGAATACAGTGTTCCCTGAGATACCTTGCCTAGTTCATATGTACATAGTGATTGATGTTTCCGGGGAAGAAGGCACTCTATACTGAGGAACTGTAATTATTTAAGCAATCAGTGGAGTGGCAAGCATTTGGGGAGCATTGATAGTAGTTTGAGCACAGTTATAGACGAAAGAATAAGATGAATGAAGTGGAAAATCCAGCTTGACTACAGGAAAGAAAGAATTTCAGGGAACTACAGGACAACCTGTTATACAATGAAGGTTCTGGAAGACCCAGCAACACTCAACCCACGCTTGGAAGATTTCATTTGGCTCGCAAAAACGTTGGAAGCACCAGATGTTACAGATTAGGTTTGTAAATGAAATTGCAGTGGGACACGGTTATAGATGAACATAGATAACAATTTCTCAATGGCACATATATTGGTTTCGATACACAGCGAAGCAGCCTGTTGTAGGACAGAACAAAACACGATGCTGAACTTTCTTTCTCATTCTCTATCCCACATATCTCCACTCTCAGATTTACCTGGCTCCTGTTCTTAGTAGCCTCCCAGTTTGTTCCTGTTGGTAGCTTATTGCAACCATCCCCGGGGCCGAACCCCCTCACAGCCCGGCGGTGTCTGGGGCCAGTGGGTGGGCCTGAGGTGAACCTTTCTCGCTCAGGGGCTTCCTCTTTTCCATCCATGTCCTAATGTCTGTACGAGGCGAAATGTCTGAATGCAGAGCAGGGGCTCGAGGAGAAGGCTTTCGTTTTGTGTCTAATATGTTATCATAGCTAGAAATGACTAAACAAGAACTTCTGGAGACTGGCCCTCATGAAAGTTAAAGAAGGGAAAGTCTGACACAAAATCTTGAGTGACTTAATTAGACGCCTGTCTCTCGTGTATTAGTCTTTCTCTTCACCTAGAATTTTCCTCCCATTCCCTTACTCACTGAACGATTCATAGTTGTTGGTGGCAGCATCTTTTCAAATTGACCTTTAGGTATTAGCTTAAGATTTTCATGTTTAATTTTTGTCAGGTATAAATTCAAGGGAAAGAATAATACTTATTTCTTAGTGTGGTGTAAGCTCTGATATAACATCTAAAATAATTAGCATAATTCATAGATTAATATTTTAAAAGTCAGATTTAATTGTTCAGTCTAAAAAAAAAGACCTAGCTCATAAGCTTTCTAAGGCTGTCCATCTTTACCAAAATAGATTATCTAGTTGTTTCCACATGCAGTCACTCACGTGTTCAAACTGCCTTTTGGTTAGCAGCCATTGAACGACTCTACCAAATCCAAATCCAAACCCCTTTCCTCCCCCCACCCCGCTCTGCACTACATCCCCCTCATAGGGAGGCTGCAGGACAGAGTAGAACTGCTGCCTGTGCTCTAAGGCTGTAAAGCTGGGCAGAAGCCGATGAGCCATCTCTTTCCCCTGCCAGCCCAGGGATTACCCCACCACACTCCCTGGGCTCTTTTCACAAACTAGTGCCAACAGCAGAGCTCAATGGCTAACAGTTCTTGACATATGCTTGTCTAGTTTTCTCATGTTCATGAGGAGAACTTTGTGAACCTTATTTTTACATAAGAGATAAACCCCAACGATCAGATTTAAGGAACTTGCTTCAAAGAAGTAGCGCTTGATTTGAGCTACTTAACTTTTAACTCTACTTGGTAATCTCCCTTATGAAACGCAAATATTCTCTTATACAACAATATTTTAAATAATTGCTTCCATATCAAAGTAAGGTAAACATTTGCTGATCAATACAAAAGAAGTATTCTCATTCTTTCATTGTCTTGCAATATATGGGTAAAATTTCTCATACAATAAGTGCTTAATGAATGTCAGCTGAATTGACTTGAATTTGAAATGGACAGGCAGACAATCCAGCCCCTGACATGACCTCTTTCTCTGCTTCCCCTGCAGAGAACCTCATTGAGCATCCACATGTGCTTTCCTCGCATGCTATAAAACCATTCCACAAATGGAACAAGCTACTGGAAAGCCAGGATTACTCTTTCTCCATGTTGAGAGAACAAATGGATCATTATCGACTGATGAGACAATTTAGCAACTTTCTTCAACTTAATGTAATACCAGGTGCTGGATTGTTAAGGGCTAACTATGTGTCAATAAGATAAAAAATATGTGAGCCAATTCTGTAAATAAAACAAGTATAAATGACAAAACATATACAAATGAGCAACAACACAACACCAAAAAAACAAATATTATTTCTAAAGGTACAAAACCTTGTTACAGGAGCTTTGGTACCTAGAGGTTAGGTGATCGGCTGAGATTCCCGAGGTTAGCAGTTCAAACCCACCAGTAGCTCTGCTAGAAAAAGTCCCAGCTTTCTACTCCTGTTAACAGTCACAGTCTCAGAAGCTCACAGGGAGGCTCTACTCTGTCCGATAGGGTCACTATGAGTTGGCATCAACTCGATGGCAGTGAGTTTGGAGTTTGGTTTAAAGTACTGCAGTAGGATTGGAGAAAGGCTTATTAACAGCCTTCAACATGCAGGTGACACAGCCTTTTTACTGAGGACTTGAAGCACTTGCTGATGAAAATCATAATTTAAAAAAATATTTAACTGACGATAAGGAATTGCAGCCTTCAGTATAAAAAACAACCCAAATTAAAAAAAAAAACAAAAACCTCACAGTTGGACTAAGAAGGAACCTGATCATAAACAGAGAAAAGATGGAAGTTTCCAAAGATTTTGACATTGTTTGGATCCACAGTCAATAATCCTGGAAGCAGCAGTCAAGAAATCATATGAAGCTTTGCATTAGGCAAACCCGATGCACAAGACTTCTTGAAAGTTCTGAAAAGCAAGGATACCTCTTTGAGGACTGAGATGTGCCTGACAGAATCAAAGAGAAATGTAGGCATGTGAACTGTGGAGTTTATAAAGAGCATTGAAATTACCGTGGACTTCCAAAAGAACAAACAAAATTGCTTTTGAAGAAATATAACAACAGAATCCTCCTTAGAAATAAGGGTGGAAGGACTTCTCTCAAGTACTTTGGCTAGGCTGTGAAGCGAGGCCAGTGCCTGGAGAAGAACAGCATGTTTGCTAAAGCAGAGAGTCATCGAAGGCTCCCCTTTCCTATGACCGAGATGGATTGAGAGTGGCGGTAATTGAGAGTGGCGGTACCAATGGGCTCAAGGGAACGGTAGTGAGGCTGGCACAGCACCAGGCAGTGTTCCTTCTGTTGTACACACCTAACGACAACAAGTAAATCTGACATTGTTACCTGTACACATGGTCTCTCAAGTCTTATTAACCCTGATTATAGCAGGATATTTTATAAGATTTATCCACTCCATATTTAGGCATATGTAAAAACTAAGTTTAAAACTCTGGAATTCTTTTCTAATGTTTCTCTCCCCTGATTATTTAAACGTTCCTCATATTCATGCCATTTATTTATCAATGAGATATACGAATATGTGAACAGTCAACTCTGGAGTTCTAGAAAATAAGTATCAACTAAAATCTGGTGTATAATAGTCTACATTTGCTTTAAAATATGGCTTAATATTCAGTGTTTTTAAGTAGATGAAACAATGGTTATTTAGTGAGGAATACACTGACGGTACTTTGATTTCCCAGAGTTTAAGAATATTAAAAAAGGCAAACATTGTAGTATTCATCTTTTTTATTCTTTTAATAAGATAAAAAAGAGACAGAAATCTCCCTAAATACTGATTGAAATGATAACTTCACTGAATGGCTGAAGATGGTGACCAGTTTATTTTTAAAATATGAACACCCTTTCTAGTTGTTCGTGTATAAGCATGCCGCATTAAATTTTCATCAGGACACTAAACGAGGAATGTTGTTGAAAAGCAAAGGCTCTCTCATACTTCTTTTTGTAACTCTCACATGCTTCATTTTCAGTTAATGAAATCTTTTCTACTTCAATTTCTTTTATGATTGTATTGCATATGAAAATTATTCTAATGAGAAAAATATGGGACATATTCATAAGATTATTACTCCCTAGCCTTTCATGTTAAACTAGATACAAAAGGAGCAGTTAGGACTCAAGGGCTTTTGAATACAAAAATTATCCTACTGCTGCTCCAAGTGGTCCATGTATGTGCAGTAAACAATGTCACTCATTTAATGCATGGCAAGGGGAGAACTAATTCCCATAGATATCTACAGCATGGATTGAGCATCGGTAAGTTACGTGAAACTGTACAGCATGTTTTTACATCTGATTTTCACAGTGCCAAGTCTGTTCAGCAATTGAAACTAGCTCTCAGAGGCACCTTGAAAATGAGCACACTAGATCTCAGGCCGTGCCCACAGCCAGTAAAATAGACTTTAAATTGGGAAGGGACCTGCCGAAATCATTTCCTCTAAATCAATTTTACAATTATAGAAAACATGGTAACAACAACTACAAAAGCACCTTTCATGGAATCCTGAAAAATGATCATTTTTAGGGACTTCCTGTCCTTACTTCATTCTAAATTTTTATGTTACTATATTTTACTATCAAGACTTTATGTCCTTGAAATCCAAATGTTCCAGTTAACACTATAAACCAAGATTCAGAGTCTATTGAGCAAGTTTCTGACGTTTAAAATATCAAATCATTTGGCTCAAACAACTGTCATTATTATAAATTAATTTTTTATAGAAAAATATGCTTTTGGAGATCATGCTTAAAGAACATACTCATGATTCCAAGCCCACACAGTATTTTAATTCCATAAGGTGTGTGGGTGGTTATTTCAAATTGACATAGTTTTGTGTTATTTTTTACATGCAAAATTATTATCAGATGGAGGGGAAATTAAATATTCTGAATGTGATAAAAAAACCTCAGCGTTCTCGATGTTTCAATTGCCAACTGGTAGCTATTGCTAAAATTTATCCATTTTGGGAACATGAGCAACCTTGACAACATCAGTCTTAAAATGTAAAAATAGAATTTTATCAAAATATCTGAACGAAATTCTTACATTAGGAGGTTTAATCTATAAATATGAGTAAAATGGCAGCATATCTCATAGTTTTATAAAAGTATTCATTGAATTTTAGCAATATAAACATTTTCTTAAATGTACATATATTTTGTATGCATTAGCATTCTTGGCTGATTTTATAATGTATTATATATATTCAATAATAGAATAACTGCAAATTTATCCTTTGTTGAAGATTTTCACCTTGCATTTCCCTCACTGAGTATGTTGTAAGTTAACAGATTTTGTCAACGATGTCCCAGTATGCTAACCATCAACTAATACACCATAATGTAAGACAAATGCACTGAGTTTCAGTAACAGTTTACAATTACTGGTAAAATGTATCTTATACTACCTTACAGACCATTTTGTCATCCTATCATTAGTATACAAGTACGTGGACTTTTGAATATTAGTGAATTTGTAAGAATATAATGTTTATGAATTAATATATGCAATATTAGGGTAAAATTTTATGTATCACAGGCAGAAATGATAGTGATATGTTCCCAGTCACTAGATTTTTACCATATTATAGTTTTTAAAATAGGTATTGTTACAATCTTGTATTGTGAGACATGAAGCTTTAGTGCTCTAGTTTTTATTTATATTAGTGAAGAGAATTTATTTCTAAATTCCTAGTGTTTGGGCATATATTTGTAAAAGTTTGTTTGAGGGTTATTTTTGAGTGTGAATGCTCTTTATATATTTTTGTTGTAACATTCCATTAGAGATTTTTGTCTTGATCACCACATTAAAACTCTTGGTATGTAACTGATTTTAAGACTTTGTATATAAAATACTTTAAAAATACTCCCAAACTCTCAAAGTTATATTCAGTAAACAGAATGAAGAATTTAATCTTCTGGTGGATTTAAAAATCTTATTAATCAGCTAAAAAATACTAACCTTCCACTCTACTTCCACTTCATAATGATTCTGAGGCAGGAGTTCTATCATGCTTTCTCAACTCCATGGAGAAATTACGTCTTCTTAAGACCTAATGTTCCAATATTTTTTCATACCATCTTCAACAGAAACAGAATCTGTATTTGCATCTGAAAAAAGGTATCAACTGAATTTACCATCTATTTTCCCAGTCTCTTAAGGTGATCAGTCATCTACAGCCACAGAATGCTTCAATTGAAAGTTGAAAAGTCTCGGTGTGAGGTATTCAAATGTATCATTGTGACTGAAGCCATATACCATCATTTTGTTAAAAAAATTAAATCATTGTTTAACGAGTATCTCTTATGTTATATAACTTGAAGCACACATATCTCCACCCCTAGGACATGAAAGCTCCCAGCAACTTTAATTACATTCTCTTCTTTTCATTGAACGTAGTTCAAGGAAGTCGCTTTGTCTATGCTCAGGTCCACTTCCCAAGGACAACTTGATTTCAGTGGCTACTAAGCATGAGTAAGTCCCCATTGCCCCCACTCTGGGTTAACAGTCCATGGCTGCAAAAGCCCTAGGGGCTGGCTGCGACCTTCATCGTAACTGTGCTGCCCTTCAACACTTCTTCACCCAATCCTATTTATAGCTCCCCTCCCATGTATTGGTATGAGAACACTTCCCCCGTGAACATCCCACAAATCAAATATGTGCCTGAGAGCCAACTTCAGAGCTAATTTGCATAACCCTTGCTTAATTTCCCATCATCAATCTTAAATGCACTGATAACATACAGTTTGAACTTTACTTATTTTTCAAACCAATGAGCATGTCTGAAGTCAGCAGAATAGACAAACACACTTCTCAGTTAATTAAATAGCCTTATTTTTTTAATGGCAAAGAAAAAAAACAATCACGATCGGAAGGTACATTTTATAACCCAGTATAATATAATCCAACAATTAATCTGCATTGTTTAAACACATGGAAGCAAGAAACATTGACAGACTTTAAACAATATTTTCCATAGGTTTATCGATATAAAATTCACATGGCATACACATCTAATTATAAGTGTCTTTTACACAAAGTTGTGTATGTATACACACAAAGTTGTGTATGTATATATCGTCACAATCAGTCCTAATGCATCTTTCCCCTCCAATATTCATTATTTGGTCCCAAATTCCCCTCCACCACCATCACCCCATTCCTGGTAAACTATTACATCAGTTATTGTTTCTATGCATCCACTCTTTCTGTGCTTTGTAAGCTGGGAAACATATTAGAAACAATTAAAAACAAAACTGAAAACATGAAGATGAGACCACCAACAATATTAAAATAAGCCAGAGGGAAAATTTATGTCGTGAAATCAGTGTGAAATATTTTAACGTAGAGCCAATTTAGTAAAGAGGGAGGTCAACTGAGCAGGTATGAAATCATACTGTAGTTCTATTCTTCGTCATACAAGTTACCACGATCTCTGCATGCAGGTGAGACTGCTCACGGCCCTCTACTGCAGCCAGAAGGGAGCTCCCGGAAACTGCGTTCTATTCTGCAGACAGATTTTAGGTTCCCACTGTCCGTCATAGTCTTCTCTGTATTGGATGTAAACAACAAATTAGCAAAATACCCAATAAATTAGCAAAATAGAGACTTGATCAAATCAAATGAATCCTTTATCTCTGGCAGATGATTCTGTATATGAATTCTCTAAAGTTAATAAGATAGAAATTAGCCAAACAAATTTTTAATAATGCTAATAAAAATATGAAGGTATTGTTCTGACAACATTATGGGTTGAGGGCTGTCCAATGAACTTCCAACACATAACAATAGCTGAGGCTCAAGTAGTACCGCGCGCTAGGATGTGCTAGTCGGCAACCTGCATGGGAGGACACGGCTGGCCCTTTCTCCTTTGCCACAGCTGTTGAAAACAAACTTCCACATTTTGCTTAAGAACAGAGCACGTACACGGTGTACCACTGGGCTTACTGAAAGACATGCATGATTCTCAAATTTACCAAGTCAATTACTCATAAAAATTAGAAGCCTAATCACAACTGACTCAACAAAAAAGGTAATCACTTTGTGAGATGGACCTGACCCTGAGTCAATGTCTTGATAATCCAATTTATAAAGTGGGCTGCGTTCAAGAAGTTATTTTGCTCTTGTGCAATCATAGCAGATCCAGGAAGGTATCAGAATGGGTACTTTAAATATTAACAAGAAATAATCATGCAGATATTTGGAAAAATAACTTACATGGGCGGTGTCTATAATTTATGGTAGGACAAAGTATATTGTAACATTATGCTATAAAAGAATTGCATTTCTGCATACTTTGCTGTTTAAGTATATTTAAAAATTAAGAAACATGAAACATGTATTGTTCAATATTTAAAATGCCATAAGAAAATGAAATGAGTGCTTAATATGTTTCTTTTTTCCAAAAAAGTTAACGTTTTATTTTTTATGATACATAATAAACGATATATTTAATGAATTATACTTTGCAACGCATTACATAGTGATGATTTCTCACCAAGCATTTATGTAACTATTTATAGTTATATTTATTAGATAGAAAAACAAATACATTGTCCCAAATATTTTTTAAAGTCTCTACATTTATAAGCACTTCATTTGCATAACAACCCATTATTTGGTAGTAATATCATATAGAGATGTTTCAAGTGCCTCTTCAAATGCTGCGCTCTAATGCACATCCTGAAGCAGTGCTGGTCAAAGTGATCATGCGGTGTGTCGAAGACATTCATTCATTCATCCCGCCACAAACTCCGCCGTGTCTTGGCTAAAAACTGCATGTTTTCTGATATTGACTATTGAGGACATGAGAACAATAGCCAGTTGAGCAATTCCCCACCCACAGTTGTTACAAAACTCATTCCTCTCTCATTTCTCCACTTGCCATAGAAATTATAGGATTACTAATTTGTTTACAAATGAATGCCTTCTCATTAGGCACTTTACGGTGTATGAGGATATTAAGATCACTTAAAAATATGTAAGAAAAGCACATTTTTTCTTCATGTGGCAGAGCTAAAAATAAAGTTATCATTCATGGTTTCTCAGCCTTTTGGCTAAGATCAAGTGTAAAAAGTTAACATTCTGATAGGGCTTTATAAGATTCTGTTGATTACATCCTGTTAACATCATTTTCTTTCCTGACTCTTTAAAATAGATAACTTTTTTTCTTTCATCCTAAATTCCAATCACTGGGATATAATGAATCATGACACCTATATTTTGTTGAGGAAACTGTGTACTTTTGGGGGGAAATACAGTTTATAATTGAGTTGATATTTTCATTAAGTCAAGTTTTGCTATTTAAATATAGAAATACAGTAAACTAAATTGTTATTTCCCTTCCAATTATCCATGGTTTCAGAAATATATATTTCCTAGAGACTTAATCTCACCATTTCCCAGATCAGATCCGGATGATGCCAGCCTCATAGGCAGTGCTAAACATTGAGGTAAATCGTGAATTTGATTGTAAAATCAAGTGCCTACAAAAGCCTATTTAGATCCACACATGGAGACAATAAGGCATTTGGAGTGAGAAGGCATTTAAATCCTTGCTTTAACATTTTACAATTTTAGACAAATTAGTAAGCATCTCTTAGCTTTAAGACATTTACTAGAGGTGAAGAAATAATCATGATTGCTACCATTTATTGTATCAAAAACACATAGAATTGAATTCATTCCAATTGAACATATTGGCTATAATCCAAAGTAATTGTTCCTTTTTGCCATCTTCCCAATCTTAATGCATATTGTTTTATAGCACACAATGCTGAATAAAGAAACAGGTCCATGGCTTCAGATAGTCTGGGAGGCAAAAATGGTTTTAAGGAAATAAGAAGAGTAGCAAATAAAGTATTTATTAAGCATTTGAAAGCATCTTACCAGAATTCCTAACAATTCAGCTTCTAAGATTAAAAACAATTTGCTATCATTAGTGCTAAAGAGATTCAGTATTAGTGTCAGAACAAATTTATCAGCCTTTCCCAATGGTGTTCTTAAGCTAAAATACTTTATTTGAAATTTAAAAGTACAATTACATACTATTTTTCTTCTTAGATATTTTGTAATCCATGACAGGTTATTACAGTAATGTAATGTATATATATCTGAGACCTGCATTTAAAGAATAAAACAAATCACTATGACCAATATTCCCCCAAGTTATTTGTCCAACATTGCATCATTAACACTGCCATTTCTTCTCCTGGGTGCTTGGGAAATTAATCTGAGTAAATCATAATCCTGGCTTCAAGAGTCTCAAAGTCTAGTAGAAGAGGAAAATATAAAACAGAAACAAACATTGGAGTAGAAAATCAGTGTAGCAATATAGACAGGTCATGATACAATATTTTCCTAACTGTGACAAAAAGCTTAGGTAGGTGGTCAGGAAGACATTAATAAAACTTCTACCTTTGCTATTTCAAAGCATTTTATGTGACTTAGTTTGGTAAAGTCCACAGAGAGAGAGTGGACAATATCTGAACAGGCCAGGAAGAGGAAGAAATGCATTGACCAAAAAGTGAACACAACATTGCCTGGGGCGGGGGGTTATAAATGCCTCGGGATTAATAATGATGTATAAACTGGGGGGAGTAATGACCTAGATTTATAGAGTGAATGTATAATTCCTTAATATTGTTAAAATGCGCTACAAAGGCTTTTGTCCTATCTTCATTAACTTGCTATCCCTTTGAGTCTTGTCAGTGGAGTTCATCAATATTGTCAATTTTTCTTCTTTCCATGTGGTTTGACATGCTTTCTCCTCTCTCTGCCGAAATACCTCCATCACTTATTTTATATCTATTATCCTCCTGATCACAGTTCAAGTGCCAATTTCACAGTGAATTCTTATTTTCCCAGATAAACGTGTTTCTTTGTTATATACATACATAGAATCACGTTCCGTAATTTGTATTGGCATACTTACTTTTGTACCCTATCAACCCGCTGAAAACAGACCCTATCAACCCGCTGAAGACAGAAACCAAATCTCTTCTTGTTCTTTAGTGCATCTTTGGAGAAAACTCATCAAAGTAACTCTTTTGAATTCCCCAAAGAGTTGCCATAGCCTTCTTGCCTGACGTTTCTGTCTTGAATTTGACTATGCAGCGGATCTCCTGGGATTCCACTGTTTTATTGGGACCTTTTTCAAAGCCAACTTAATGAGCTTAAGCCAAGTGTATGTCTGGGAGAACATGCTTGCAGCCACACACTGAGAGCAGAGAGATGACTTACCACGCTTGGTTGGAAGAAAGTGTTAAATAGAACACTAACATGTCATGATGTATCCACATATGTAACAAATCATATAGGGGCACGGCTGCCGAGGATTCATACACACCACATCCAAACAGCATTGCGAGATCAGTTTGCAAGGTTAAAAGACTTGAGACAGCTATCGCCAGGGATGATGCACTCACGGCTAGGGTACGGTGAGCACTGTTTGAAGTTTGAAGCCTGGGAAGCAACCATATAAGACACAACCGTTAGTCACTACTCCTATGCATTCAAGTGCTGTACCCCGGAGTTACATGGCCAACCGTACTATGCCCCAGCCTAGCCTCCTATGTAAAAAAGAGAACATACAAGAAACCAAAGGCACAAAAAAGAACATAATCCATAGGACTAAGAGCCCACACAAATCATAATCACTCCTAACATGAAACATGAAAAGCTTGATACTGCTCATTATTCTCACCAGAAACAAATATGACAAAGGTACAGGATTGAACCGAAATAATTTGACCAAAATCTCAAATTCTTATGAAAGCCTACTGGACTGATAGAAATTGAAGAAAACTTTAGCCTGTGATCATGATGTTTAAGCTATTTATGCCAGTCTCCTTGCAATGAAATAATAAATAGGCTTATCAAATAAGCAGGAGCAGCACCACTTGTCTGCGAGTTTGCCACCCCGTGCTGGCTTGTCTGCTGCTATGATGCTATAGGTTATGTCACTATTTTTTCACATGCCAGCAGGGTCTTCCAAAAGTGAGCTGGTTTCCCAGGAGCCTCCAGACTAAGAACAGACAGTGAAGACGGACTCAGTTCCCCTCCCCCCAGAGGAAGACGCTATTGAAAACCTTCAAAGCACTGTCAAATACTGAAAGCCTGACCAAAGGAAGAACACTGTTGGAGAAACTGCCAGAAGACAGGCCTCTCCGTTCCAAAGGCACTGGAGAGTGACTGAAGAGGGGATGATTTCCTGCAGGGGGTCCATGGTGGCCTGAGTTGGAGAAATCCTGAGCAAGTGAGGCCTCAGGATCCTCATGTGCTGTCAGAGAAAGGCTCAACATAAACAGCTGCAAAATTCTTCTAATAATCAGAAGAACTTGGAATACTCGAAGTATGAATTTCGGAAAATTGTATGTGATCAAAAATGTAACGAAACAGATGAAAATCAAAATTCTAGGTTATGCTGAGCTGAAATGGACTGATATTGGCCATTTTGAGTAAGAAACTTCTGTGATTTTCTATGTCAGAAATAACATAATCAAGGGGTATGGCATGGTATTCATAGTCAAAAAGGATCTTGCTAAATTCAATGCTGTTTGTCATTGGATTATATCTATTTGACTTCAAGGAAATTCAATCAATACTTTTTTCCCAATACAATTATTATTCAAATTTTTGCATCACCCACAAAGCTAATGATGAAGAAATCCATGCGTTCTGCCAAATACTTTAGTTGGAAATTGATCAAACATGCAACCAAAATGCATTGATAGCCATTGGTGATTGGAATGGAAAAGTTCAAAACAAAGAGGAAGGAACAATAGTTGGAAAATATGGACATAGTGATAGAAATGAAGCTGGCGATCACATGATAACACTTTGTAAAATCAACAACCCAGTCATAGCAAATATCCTTTTCAACTACACAAAAGGCTACTATAGACACGGACTGTCCACATGGTACAAACAGAAATCCAATTGGTTACATTTGTGGGAAGATACAAGGAGAAGCTCAATATCAGCATCTGCAACCAGACCAGGGACTGATTCTGGAGCAGACCAGCAATTGCTCATAAATGAGTTCAGGATAAAGCTAAAAAAATATTTAAACAAGGACATAAGAACCAAAATGTGACCTTGCATCTGACCCCCCCCCCCTGAATTTTGAGAACATCTCAATAACAGATTTGAGGAACTGAACACTTATTACAGAAGACACGATGAGCTGTGGGAGGACAGCATGTCCAGCCTTCATGAAGAAAGCAAAGGTAATTAAAAAGACAGGAAAGGAAAAAAAAAGACCAAAGTGGATGTTAGAAGAGACTCTTAATTGTAGAGTAGCTAAAACAAATGGAAAAAGCATGAACTCAAGGACTAGAATAGAAATTTTCAAATGGAAGCTTGAGAAGAAAAAGCCAAAAATTTTAACCAAATGTGCAAGGACCTAGAATTAGAAAACCAAAAGGGAAGAGCGTGCTCAGCATGTCTGAAATAGAAAGAACTCCAGAAATATTCAAGCCTCAGATAGTAATTTTGAAAGATTCTAGAGACTAAATATTGAATGATGGAGCATCAAGAGAAGCTGTGAAGAATACAGAAGTCACTATACCAAAAGCACTTGTCCACAGGCCTCCATTTCAAAAGGTAGCGCATGAGCAAGAACCAAGGATCCGGAATGAAGAAGTTCAAATAGCATTGGATACATTAGCCAAAAACAAGGCTACAGGGATTAACGGAATGCCCATGTCCATGATTCAGAAAGCCGAGGAAACACTGGAAGCACTCACTGGCCTATGCCAGGAAATTTGGAAGACAGCTACCTAGCCAACTACCTGAAAGAGATGCATGTTTGTGCCCATTCCAAAGAAAAGTGACCCAACAGAATGTTCAAACTATATAACGATGTCATTGATATTGCACACTAATAAAATGTTCCTTAAGCTCATTCAACAATCGTTGCAGCAGTACATTGACAGAGAGTTCAGGCTGGAGTCAGAAAAAGACATGGAACAAGGAATATAATTGCTGATGTCAGATAGATGTTGGCTCAAAGCAGAGAATGCCAGAAGTATGTATTTGGGTGTTTCCTACAGTATGAAACTTTGTGGACCATGAGAAACTGTGAATAACATTGAGAAGAATGGGAATTGCAGATCACTTCATTGTGCTCATTCAGCACTGGTCTATGGATCAAGAAGCAGTTGTACGAACAGAACAAGGGCATACTACATGGTTTAAAATCCACAAAGGGGTGTCTCAGGGTTGGATTGTCTAACCACCCTTGTTCAATCTATTTACTTAAAAAAATATCAGAGAAGCTGAATTATATGAAGAGTGCAATCAGGATTGGAGGAACTCATTAGTAAACTGCCATATGCAGAAGGCACTGCCTTGCTTGCTGAAAGTGAGGGTTAACTGAAGCCCTCACTGATGAAGATCAAGGATTGTAGCCTTCAGTGTGGACTACAACTCAGTGTAAGACCAAACTCTTCGTAACTAGACCAGTAGGTAACATCTTGAAGAAAGGGTTGAAGTTGTCAAGGATTTTGTCCTGACTTGGAAACACAATCAATGCTAATGGAAGAGGAAGTCAAGAGATCAAAAGATTTACTGCTTTAGTGCACAAAATACCTCCTCAGAGAATTGAAGAGGAAGGATATTACTCTGAGGACTAAAGCGTGCTTGACCCTAGCCATTGCTTTGTAAGCATATGAAAGCCGGACCCTGTATAAGGAGGACTGAAGAAGAATCAGTGCATTTGAACTGTGGTGCTGGAGAAGAATGTTGAAAGTACCATGGACGGCTAAAAGGAAAGACAATGGGCTGGGAAGATTTCATCTAACATGCTTTTGACACATTGTCGGGAAAGACCAATCCCTGGAGAAGGATATCATGTTTGATAAAGTGGAAGGGTAGCAAAATGAGAAAGGGCCTCAATGAAATGAATGGACTCAGTGGCTTCCTCCTTGGGCTCAGGCCTGGGAACAACGGTGAGGAAGCAGCCATTCTGTTGTGGTTGGGGTTGCTTTGAGTGGGAGCAGTGTCAATGCCACCTAACTCCATCGAAATCGGATCCTAGATTAATAGTGATGATTATTTTCTGTCTTTTTGTTGTTGTTCTGTGAACAGTAATTTGGATCTTCTGTCTTTTTCTCCTTGGTTAGTTTTGCTTGATATGTACCAGTTTTGTTAATTATTTACAGACTTAGTTGTTCAATTCATTGCCTTATTTCATAGTTCTCCTGATTTGAATTTTATTTATTCATTATGCTACTTTTTTTTAACCTGTTTGGCTTGGATCTGAGTTGCTTTTTTCCCATCTAGTTCTAAAGAGGAACATGTCATTACTTGATATGATCTCTTACTCTACTACTTTTATTATTTGAAATAATTGTATATTTTAATTCAATTATAACAAAAATGTAAATTGTATTATTCATATAGCTGTCCTTTAAAATTGTAAAAGTATTTTTTAAATGTTTTATTAGGGGCTCATACAACTCATCACAATTCATACATACATCAATTGTGTAAAGCACATCTGCACATTCATTGCCCTCATCATTTTCAAAGCATTTGCTCTCCACTTAAACCCTTAACATCAGGTCCTCACAAAAGTATTTTTATAACCCATAAAGTAGCCTATCTTAATAAGAGTCCTAGATGCACTTGAGAAGAATGTGTATACTGTTGTTATTAGATGATGTATTCAATAACTTTCAATTATATCAAGTTGATTAATAATGTTGTTCGGCCTCCTTGATTACTGGATTTCTGCCAGAAGTCTTCAACTATAAAAGTGGATTTCTGTGTTCAAGTCTATCATTTTTGTCTCATATATTTTTAATCTCTGTTAGTAGTTTTGACTCATTGCCAACCCTATATAGGGGACCAGATGGCTTTATCATTCCCCTGCAGAGTGGCTGGTGGGTTTGGACGACCGATCTGGCTGTTAGCAGTCCAACACTGACAGTGTTAACTAGCTAATTAAGTATGTTCTTACACAATTGAACCCTTTATCATTATGTAATACCTATCATTTGTAAAATTTTCCTCATTTAAAATAGGCCATGTTTGATATTCATTAATTTTTAACAAATAATATTTTTAAATGATAAATTAGTGTTTAAAATCGATATTATTTGTGTTATTATCTCTATTATTCTTACTGTGATAGAAAATTCTTCTTATCTTTATATTACTATATATGCTATGGGGAAAATTTTAGAATGCTTAGACCCAATTTTCTTTCCACAATATCAATATCTAGGAAGAAGCTCCCTTTTTACAGATTTTTAATGTCCATGAATCACTCACTCATTCACTCTCTGCCATAGGATTTCTCTGCCCCATGGCAACCTATACAACACAGTAGAAATTCCCTTCTGGGTTTCTGAACCTGTAACCCCTGCACGGCGCCTGGTGGATTCAAACTGCTGGCACTATGTAACCACGTGTCACTAGGGCTCCTATATATGATTAGGCATATACAAATCAGATTAATGTATAGAAGCTAGATACTGCTGCCAGCAAAGGGCTAAGATATATCTTAGGAAAATATCTTTAAGATATTTCAAAAATCACTTTTTTATTGCTTTTTCTTTCCTTTTTAAAAAAATTATTTATCTTTTTTTTAAAGAGGTTTAGAATTCATCATAGTCCACTGTCGGGACACAATTTTTATATTTCCTGCATGGAAAACATATTCCCTGAATGCCAGGAAACTTCAGAAAGCCAGGATCTTATCTTCTGCATCAGCTTTGGATACGTATGAAGCTCCTGGGTGTAGACCATCCTCATGCGGATATTATTGAATTTAAAAGAAACCCTCTGCTCCTTTATCTGCCTAGCCAGATCAGATCATATAAATATAAAATTTTGAATAGATAATACAAAATGATCACGTGATTACAATGAAATGCTAATGTCAAGAGAAGAAAAGAGAGGCACATAACCATTCCTGTTACACAGCGATTCCAAAGTACTTGTAAGCTTACTGATACTTCATTGTTTCCCCTTTGGAGTTTCTCAAATCCATTAGTCTAGGCAGATTTTAAAGAGCCCTACCGCGGCTTTCGACTCCTAGAAAGAGTAACAGTCCCCGAACCCCAGGGGCAGTTCTCCTCTGTCCCAGAGAGCTACAAGGAGTGGGAGTCTACTTACAGTCACTGAGCTTGCCCTTCGATGGCCCAAGGGCGATTCAGCTGTAAACCAAAAGCCAGCAAGTGTAACTCATCAGTCACTTTAGAAGAGAAATATATATTTATCATATATACTCATGTATAAGCTGAGTTTTTCAGCCCAAGAAATGTGCTGAAAAACTGGGGTTCGGCTTATACACAGGTCAGTGGTACCCCAGCGAGGTGTAACATCTAACGGGCGATTGCCATTCCTCCGCTGTTCCTTCAAAGACCCGCTGACACTGCAGGGCTTTGAATGCTTGTTTACTCACATCTAACCAATCAGTCATCCTATGACGTGGACGGCTCCAATTCACAGAAGCACCCTTAGTGATTCACTTACACCGGCAGCTGAATTGGTAAGGTTGTGTCTGTGGCTGTGCTCCGTCTCTCCCCTCTGGTCTCTGTGTTAATTCACATCTTGCATTTCCCACCCTAGGCTTATACTCAAGTCAATCAGTTATTCTGGCTTCCCAGGTAATAATTAGGTATTTCGGCTTATACTTGGGTTGACTTATATTCGAGTATATACGGTATATATAATGATAGGGAAGTAGATCTATGTACATATATCAATATGTTAAGTAATAAGGTAGCAGATGGACATTGGACCTCTACTCAAGTACTCCCTCAATGTAAGAACACGTTGTTCTAATAACCAGGCATTCGGTGATGCTCACCTTCCTGACATGATTGCTAACTACAAAATGGGTGCATAAGTAAATGTGGTAATGAAAGCTGATGGTGCCCACCTATCAAAAGATATAGTGTCTGGGGTGTTAAAGGCTTGAAGATAAACAAGCGGCCATGTAGCTTAGAAGCAACAAAGCTTACATGGAAGAAGCATACCAGCCTGTGTGATCACGAGGTGTTGATGGGATCATGTATTAGGCATCACAGATTCAGAACAAAATATACAATGGGAGTATGGAGTGGAGATTCAAAGCCCATCTGTAGACAATTGGACATCCCCTTACAGAAGGGTCACAAGGAAGAGATGAGCCAGTCAGGGTTCGGGATAGCACTGATGAAACATACAACACTCTTCCAGTTATTTAATGATTCTTCCACCCCACTATCATGACCCCAATTCTACCTTACAAATCCAGCTAGACCAGAGCATGTACACTGGTACAGATAAGAGCTTTAAAGACAGGAAATCCAGGACAGATAAATCCCTCAGGACCAATAATGAGAGTAGCAATATCAGGAGGTTAAGGAGAAGGTGGCTGGGGGTGGGAGGAAAGAAAGGGGAACCAATCACAATGATCTACATATAACCCTCTCTCAGGGGGATGGACAACAAAAATGTAGGTGAAGGGAGACATCGGTCAGGGGAAGACATGAAAAAATTATATATTATCAAAGGTTCATGTGGAAGGGTGGGTTGGGGAATGAGGGGGGAAATGAAGAGCTGATACCAAAGCTCAAGAGAAAGAAAATGTTCTGAAAATGATGGTGGAAACATATGTACAAATGTGGTTAACACAATGCATGTATGTATGGATTGTAATAAGAGCAGTAGAGTCCCCAATGAAAGGATTAAAAAATCAATACACAATACAGACCTGGCCCAACAGTAAAGCCATCATGAAACAAAGGACAGCCTTAATTGATTCCTAAGCAAAAATCACTTTTTAAAACATCCTAATTTTAAATTTATTTTTATCCATCATCCTGCCTATTTGTATTGAACAAAAATAAGATGTGAAATATTGTAATACATTAAAGGACATAATATATAAACCAATACACTGCTTTTTTGTTTAAGGATCATTTGCAGAAGTGAAAAAACAAAACTATATCCATTGCACATATCATTTGCTCTCTTTCTGTTTTAAAATGTATTTTGATACATTTTTAATCTAGTTTATCAATCTCAGTATTACAGCTTAAAGGCATCAAGTTAGAAACTGCTGGAGAATGTAACATTTTTAGATTTATAAAATATATGCTGCTCTTCACACAAGAAGGCAGGACTTGAAATGCACTAATTTAATAAATTAAGCAATTTTATAAGAATCATCATGTGTTACTGAACTGTATTAAACTGGGATAGCAAATGCATGAGTTCCATTAGTGAGGTATTTAAAACTTTCTGAAACCCTTACTGTTAATTTTCTCCTAATTATTTATTGAACAAACACTTTGAATTTTGCTTAAAGTATTCATTTAGCATTGTCCAGAATATTAAAAAATGAATGTAAATTATGCTCCTATAAACATGCACCCACTATACTAACTCATATTCATGGATTAGCATCACACACGTTATTGAGTGTTGAAATGTAAAACCATAACAGCACCTTGTTTACTGGTGAGCATGTGAAACAGGACATTCCCTCTGGAAGATAGGCTGACAGTCCCTTCCCAAGCTAGACAGAGGTTTACCATACAGTTCGGATACCATGCTTTGGATATTTATTCAAATGAGTTGAAAACTTAAGTCCAAGTGAAAATCTGTGTTCAAATGTTTATTCAGAATTGCCAAAAAGGAGACGTGACCAAGATATTCTTCAATGAGTGAAAGGGCAAACAAAAGTGACACATTTATACAATGAAGTGATAAAAAGAAATGAATCAAGTCACACAAACACAAAGAACATTAAAAATAAGATATATATAATTAGAGCAATTAAATGTTGGGATATATATACTTAAATATACAAATAAATGCACATGGAAGGCAAAATTATATAGAGATCTACAGTACACACATGACAAAATTAACTCCTTTGAAAAATTAGTATATTTTAATGCTTAATTAAATTGAAATAAAATTAATTTCCTCTAATCTGAGAGTATACTAGAATCAGTTATCAGTCACATATTATGTATAATGAAAATGCTAATATTAAAAAAATATAAAAATTATTTGCTGTCACAGTTAAGAATAATAGGCAGAGAAAAGTATGCAAATAATATGAGTTTATAAAACCAACTACTCAAAATTTTATTAATTTGGTTTAATTACTTTTCAACATATCAATCTATAATTAATAGTTTAATGTCTGAAAAAATCTGTAAAGATTCACAAAAGCTTTGTACTTTACTAAAATGTTTGAGTCCCAAATAAATTTATAGAAATTAATTTAATTCCATTACACAATTATCCCTAATATTTTCATAATTAAAGTTTCCTGCTTGATATCTATATTTGGACTTTCAAAAGCTAAGAATATTTACTGCAGTGGATAAAGATATTATGTTATTATTATGTTCATGTCAGTATGTATACTTGTTTTTTAAAAGAATAATATCTAAAGCACACATGTAAACACACAAATATATATCTGTATAGAAGTGGAGATATGTATTACCAGGAAATAGTGAGAATAGATTCTTGCTACATACAAAGCAAGTAAAAAAGTATTGCTAGTAAAGTTTTAATTTCCACTTGCATTGGTTTATGCCAAACAAATATACTTCTGTGATCAGCGAATGATTGCAGACAAGTTTTCTCAATCAGATACTTGTCTTTGTGTCGTTTGGGTTCTACAAAATAGTCTGACCCAAACAGTGACCTCCTAGACCAGCTGAACCCGTGACCTTCCCATCAGAGAGCTCAGTGTAGGAGGTTTTGGGAGCTGATATTTGGGATTCCCAGGGGTATACGTAATCTTGATAAATTTTCTTAATGGATAGAAGTCAATCACAGTGGTTTATTTTGTAGATATTTTAAGAAAATTGAAAGTGAAAGGGTGAAAAAAGGCCAGGGAAAGTGTGAGCAGGAATGGTGTTCCATAGTGACAGTGCATGTGCTCATGCCTCAAGGGGAGCAAAGGTTCTCATAGAGAAATTTCACTGGACAGCCTTCCTCCAGCCCCTACATCCATGATCTTACCGTTTCACTTTACTTTCTGTTCTCAAAATTGAAAAAAGGAAAAAATTACACAATTTAGACCCACAAAAATGTCAACGTTTTTGCTTTGATGTTGTGCAAATCGAAGAGTGCAAACCCTTCTTTGGGGAAGGGTTAAAGAAATGGAAATATCGATTTCAGAAGGGTATAGACCTAGATGGAGACTGCATTTTCGAGTTTTTATTTAATAAGATTTCTATGATTATAGCAATAGCATGGTGTTAAGCTCATATATACACTATATATATGTACACACACATAAAATAAGCTTTTATTGCTGAAATACATTTTAATTTAGCTCACTAGAAAAACTCCTGCAACTATAATTAATAAACAAAAATGAAGCTAAACAATGGCAACTTTTAAATTTAAATATATCAAGAGTTTCTAAAATTATTGCCTATTACTATGAGATAAATGTTTAATATCATGCACTGAAACAACACATAATTTTTGCAATACATATTTTGGTATTTAGGAGTCTAATGATATTTTCACTAACTAAACATAGGGTTTTGTTGTTGTTGTTTGTCACCTTAAGTTGATTTTCTTCTAAAAAGAAGTTAGAACACTAGCCTGGAACTATAGTAAACTATTTTTCTAAGAATCTCTAAGTAGCCAGGATTGATGTTTTTAAAATGTCAATTTATAGAACTACTTATACAATTTTACTAGATAAGAGCAACACTGGTTTGGATTAACCAGTAGATCAGGAAGAAATTTTATGTAGTTCTAGGTTAGTGTATAATTTAGGTTATTCTGCAGGATTATATCAAATTAGCTTTAACATAGCAATGTGGAGCAAGTCTATAAAATATATCTCAACATTTTAAAGAACCTATCATATAAATTCAACTGTGATGACTATCTTACTATTACAGTATTGTATTTACAACACCTTAGAAAAATTATCTGACTTTTAATCAGAAACAGAGCATTAGGATAAAACTTTATGAAAATGGAAAAAAATCTGGTCACTCTTAGATTGTCAGGTTTATTGAGTTTTAAAAATTCTTTTAAATAAAATAGAAGTAATTTGTTGTAATGGAAACATTAATATTTGCAAGGAAATAAAGATATGTTCAATAGCCATGAAGAAATAATGAAGAAGGCATTTAAGGTGTTAGGCTGAGTTGACTAGAGAAACAAATCCAGTGACACTCATATATGTGTAAGAAGGAGCTTTATATCAAGAAGTAATTGTATATCAGGGACACATCTCACCCTAGTACAACTCAAGTCAGTAAGTCTGATACTAGTCTGCGAGTCACTCTTCAAACTCATGAAGCCGCATGTAATGATGCAGAATCCAGGGGTATCACAGGTAGGCGTGTGCAGAGCCCCATGAATCCAATGGCAGAGCACACATCTGCAGGACTCTGGCAGCAACTAGGGACTGCCAGCAGGAAGGTGACTGCAGAGAGTGTACCTCAAGGCCTTCCTTAAGAGAAGACCATGACCACTAGGAGTCACCATTAGCTGTGACCTGAGTGACAGGCTAGCCTCCTCCCCTACACTTTTATAGCTCTTGAAGCTGACATGAAATCATGTAACTACCATATCTGTAATCTGTGCAAAACACTTTTGGACAAGCTCTTAAACACAGCTATTTAAAATGGAGGAGCCTAAAAGTTAAGGCATCCTTTAATTCATTCAAATCTATTGACTGAGCATCTGTTACATGCCAACATAAACTGGTGGTACAGGGGTCAAATGCTGGGTTGCTAACCAAAGCGTCCACCAGGTGCACTAAGAAAAGATGTAGCCCTGGGCTTCAGTAAAGATTTCAGTCTTGGAAACCCTAAGATTGGGTTGGAGACCCTAAGAACTTTCAGTTTTTGGTTTGTTCATTATCTAATCATTTCTCCTTATATCAAAATCTGGAACCTAGTATAAACATAACACTCATTGCAGGTCAGTTCCTCTGAACTCAGAGTGACCCTATAGGATGGAGGCCCATCAGTCTTAGAAACCCAGTGTCAGGGTCACTTTGCGTTGGAATGAACTAAACTGCATTGGGTTTTAGGTCTCCATCATGTTCCAGATATTGATATAAGGAGAAATGATCAAATAATGAAGAAACCCCAAATTGAAAGTTCAGATTTCTAGTGCATAAACATAACATACAAAATAAAAGAGTAAAATATATTAATCTAGAAAGTTGCCTGGGCGAGGAGATTTAAGCTGAAGAGATGCCAGGCTTGGGATAATCTGGCATGGGCAGGGCTCAGGTCTTCACACCTCGCTGTCCAGTGAAACACAAACTACCAGGTCACAGCTTAACGCACTCATGAATGTGAATGCACACTCTGGAAATTACCCATTTAAGGAAGACAAAAAATGAATGTTTTCAAGAAGATTTAATAAAATGTATTAGGAGAGAAAGCTTACTCTATTTTTTCAGACCCCAAATTTTGGGTGCCAATAGCTCTGCTCTAGAGGATTTGAATATCTAAAGAAGGCGAGACCTCCAGTACTATCCGGTCCTGCTCACAGGCCGGGACGTTTCCTCAGGAGGGCAGGCCATCTGTTTCTCTTATGCATCCAAACTGCAGTTGCAGAGGTTAAATTCTTGATGATTGCAGTGCGATGACCCCTTCATCAGTCTACCACTCTCACAGAGTACACAATGTACTCCATCCACAGCAGCCTGGGAATGCTAATCCTACTTCAAATCTCTGGGGGATGCAAATGGTCAATGCACACAGCTGGTAACCAAAAGTTGACAGTGCAAATCTACCCAGAAGTAAAGCAAAAGAAAGGCTTAGCAATGTAATTCTGAAAAAACAGCCACTAAACACCCTATGGAGTACATACAGTTCTGCTTTGACATGGAGTTGCCCTGAGCAGAAATATACTTGATAGCAACTGGGTGTTTTTGTTCGTTGTTTCCTCTGCCACGTGATGGTTGCTGGGCAGAAGTGTAGTGAAAGACTTTCCTACAGGTAGGTAAAATATTTCTCTTAAAATATCTATTTTTCCTGTTATATCAAATTATGCCATTCTATATTTGTGAATTTCTAATTCCCTGAAGAAATATCTTTTTAAATTCTAATTTAATATTATTTCCTGTATTTTATTTTTAGAATGAAGGTCAATTAAATAAATTACCTTAGGGGGAATTAAGCATCTTCTAAAAGATTAAAGACTGCTTTTACTTTGTCTGACATATCTTTTATACTGACCCATCAGTAATTATTTGTAGAGTTTAGTTACAGGATGAATATTTCTTTATCTGTGAATTTTAAACTCTCTTTTTAATTAGACATTAAAATTGCATCTTTTTTTCAGGAGCTATCCAGTGTTTGAAGTTTCATAGGCAAATTTATAGGCTAATATAACAGGGTTACTATGCTACTTTTAAATATTTTTAATATTTTAAATATATTATAATTATTTTATTGCACATATAAGTTGATAAAAGTTTAATGAGTCTGTTTCAGATTTTTTCTTGGGGGAATCTTGCAATTATTGTCACAATTCACATTTGAGGATACCTGTATTCCTAAAATGAGTTGTATATAATATCATTATGCTTGTATCTAGAATGACAACTTTGGCGAAAGGCTGGGTGAGAATAAATATGATTAGGAAATAAATATGAATAGAATAAATATATATTTGATGCTTTAAAAGCCTGGAATGGAAAAAAAAAGTTGAAATAAGTTTTGAATTCCCTTTTTGCTCCCAGTGGTGATCTCTGCTACCTATAGTGACTCTACGTTACGTTATGGGTAAGATTTTAGTTCCTTTTATAGAACTCAAACTCCAACCACTCAATCTGCCAATCAATCAATCAATAATTAAGGCAAATAGAGTTTCAAAATTGCTGCTAAGAGTTGTTAATAACTAAAATTTATTACTATTTTATTTCACAAAATGAGACAAACATTTGAAGCATTTTTCCACTTCGTATTAAACTAAGAATATAAATGGGAATGATTGATATCTGACATTCATACCAGAGAACTGTGAACCTACATTATATGGCATTACATCTGTCATATGGAAATTTCCAAGTAATCTTGAGGTTTATATGTCTAAAGATAGCACTCAGCAAATATTAAGTCAAGTACTGAAGCGAGGTCCATGCTACCATTACGTCCGTAACAATATTCAACAGGAGAGGGTCTTACGTTTACAAGAGCCTGAGATTGAAGGTGACCTTCGGGATGCTAGAGGCTGTTTTATTGTGGTTCCCACAGCATCCCTCGCTCTTCTACCATCAGAAACCGGCTTCTACAACTTTTAAGAAACCCTTACTCACACTTCTCAGATGAGAATCAAAGCATATTGCCTTTCTTTCTCACCTTGACTTCTCCCGGGAGCCACATGCTGCCATGTGCCATTACTTTTATGGCTTTTCTACCCAGACCTTTACAACGTCCACCAAATGATTGGATGGATCCATTCAAATAGGGTATGGAGCACTAACAAAAAAGAAGGTCAGTCAGTATTGCCATCTCATTGGGAATGAAGTGAGCTATTTGAGAAACAACAACAGGGAATCCCAAAGCCACCGAGAATGAAGAGCCAGAACTAAAGCTGAGTGCCTTTGGACAAGAGACTGACTTACAGAACAGGATGCCTTCTTGGGCGGTTATCAGGAGATCTGCAGCCTTGGCTGAACAGGGCAGAGGCTAAGGGACCACATGGCTAAGAAGCTGTGGGTCAGAGGGTAACTTGCCTGCCGACTTAGTTGAGAAGTTTTATGGGCAAAAGACTATAGCCTTGATATCACAACTTTTGCTCTAGGGATACAAAGAAGTATTATCTATTTATTGTATGCATCTAATGCATTCAAGTCATTTATGACTCATAGCAAGCCTGAGGTATAGGATAGAACTGCCCTTGTAAGTTTCCACGACTGCACCTTGTTACGGGAATAGAGAGTCCCTCATTTTTTGCTGTAGAGGCTGGTAGATTCAAACTGCTGACCTTTCGGTTAGCAAGCCATTATGCTACCAGGACTCCTATTATATAATAAACACCGATATGATATAATTAGTAGTGCTTGCCTTTTACTAGAGCATAGGAATAGTCTATAAAAAATTAATATGGATGACATGAAATAATTAAAGGGTTTGAATCTTTATTAAACGATTCTCAAAAGATTCTTAAATATGACAGTTCAATAAGACCCCTGGCTATTGAAATCAATGTCTTACAGTGTGCACAGGACATAAAAGAAGATATTTAAAGGTAATCTTTTTACTTTGACTGCTTATAACCTCTGGTTTTATTTTGTTTCTTTCTGAGCTGCAATGGACCATAAAATAAAAGGAAACAATATTTTCTAAAAATGGACTACAATATGATATAGCAAGTTTCTTTTAAAATACCAAGAGAGAACTAGAGATAAAAGTACAATAACAAAATGAAACTGGCCTGAAACAATAAGAAATTATGAAACAACTTCCAAAGCTCTTATAATATAAAAATGTATTTTATGTTTGAATAACAAAACCTTAGCAATTATGTTAGTTAAAATATTGCTCTTGAATAAGAGTATTTCTCAGAGTGAGTTCAAAACAAGGACATCTGATTACAGATTTTTGCTCTAGGGATACAATAAAATTATTACATTTCATTTTACTTTTATAGAAAGGCTGAGTCCTACTGAAATTCTTACTGTGTTCAAGATGGAAAAATGTTAGTTATTTGTATGTTTTTCTAGAAATAAATCTATAAATCAACAGAGAAGTAGAGCATTTTGTGATCACCAGTTAGATAACAAAAAACAATCTTGAGCTAATATGAGCAGAGTATGTTAGGATATACTTTCTCTAGAATGACTTCAATGTAGTGCTATTAGGCCTTCCTATGAAAATAAGAACACATTCATTTTTTTTATTAACCCTAACTCTAACCCTGACCCTGACCCTGACCCTGACCCTGACCCAGTCGTTTTTTAGGAGATACTTTCTACACAATGATTTCTATTAGCTGTGGAACTGGTGTCCTTCACCTTTGAGTGTGCCACACTTGCTGAGGTGCGCTACGTATAGCCAATGTTTGATGGACTTTGCTCACGTCTCAAATGTATACGTAGATGTTAGCAGCTTCAAAAAGGAGGTGGAAAAGCAGAATTAAGAGAGAAATGAATTTTTTCCATCACTATTTTGTAGCCTTCTTATAGATATAAAAATTTATGTATCATAAGAATTACACCCATCCCAGATACGAGGCAACTGGAATATTCTCAGACTGTCAACTTATTCAGCAATAGAGATAATGTCAGGTATGAATATTACCTTAACTTAAAGTAGCAACATGAGATGGTAAATTTTTAGCCTCGTAGTCAACTTTAGGATATATTCTCATTCACAGTATAGTAAGGTCCCATGGAAGTTGCTCAAAATTGAGAATTCGCTTTCCTGTTTAATTTGAAAATACAAACAGGGTATGACTGTTCCTATTAATATGCACGCTTTCTGTCATTTCACAAATTCTTTTTTTAACTTTGGTCTGAGTCAATACTATGAATGTACTTTATATCCTCTTCTGGTCCTCAGGCCTGGCGGTGTAGTAGTTTACTTGTTGGGCAACCAATTGCACAGGCAACAGCTCCACTCCCCCAGTCACTGCATGGACGAGAGAGGACACCGCGCTGGTGAAGGTTTAACGTCCCAGGAATGTAAAAGGACATTTGTGTTCAGGCCTAGAGGCTCTCTCTGAGTGGGGAGGGATTCAATGGTGGTGTGTGAGTTTACTCTGTGAAACATTATGTGTGCTTCAATATATATATACAGATATTTATTAACTGCAATCTGGTATACTCCAAAACGTAAAAGAAGCATTCACTTGTAGAATATTCCAAGGAGCTTACCCGTTAAAATGTGAATAAACTGGTTGTCATGCTGTGTCTAGGAGCCCTGGTGACATAATGGCTACTTGTTAAGCAGTTCAAACCACCAGTTCCTCCACAGGAGAAAGTCAGGGCATTCTGATCTTGCAGAGTTTCAGTCTTGGAAACCCAGAGGGGCAATTCTACCCTGTCACGCAGGGCTCCTGTGAGCCAGCCATCGACTTGATGGCAATGAGACAGAGAGAGACTACTCTGTCTAGTGATGATATTGTTGTGTCTCTTGATTTATACCACCTGGCAACCTTGACATTAGTACGCACCACCTGGGAACTAGAAAGATAGGAAATATTTAAATATTGAAATATTTGTGTTTGTATATTTAAATTTTTAAATATTTACATTATTTTGTTCTAATTTCTTCCATTTCTCATTAGATTGGCTCAAATATGAAAATTCTTTGATTAAGACATGATTCTTCATAGACCTCTTGGCATATTTATTTAGTGTTCTGGGGGTAAAAGATAATGATATTTAAAATCAAACTGAAATATGGTTATCGATTATTTCCTACTTTGAATTTAATATAATATTTTTATAATGCATTCAAAACCTAACAATCCAGTGCACATTTTATGTTTAAATATTAGTTTAGTCTTAGTGTATAATACTAACACCAATTCTAATACATAATTTAGAAATTTCCTTTTGTTTAATATTAGAAGGCAGATATTTCACTTGTTCCAAGTGCTATACAGATTTTAGGAGACTTAGATATTCTTTTCTCAGGAAAAAAAGTGGTATCCAATGTAGAGATTAAATATATATTTCTTTCTCCTGAAGATTGATATTCATTTCCTAAATACTAGCCAGGGTAAACTAGGGAATATTAGTTTTCAGCTTCTTTGCCATTTGGCATAGAACAAGTTTAGTCTAGTGTCTTGTCTAAGACAGAAATGTGTCACTTAGAATATTTACAAAATGAAGAAATTGAATTATATGAAGACCAAATTATGTATCAAAACAAACCTTGCTAAAATCGTCATTAATACCTACTAATAAAATATAACTTGATATATAGCAGTGAGGATAATCACATTTGAACCCTGCTGCCTTGGTTTGTCCTAGTGAGGGACAGAAAGGTCATTGTTGCTGGGTGCTGGTCTAGCCAGTTCCCAGTCCAAGAGACCTGATGTCCAACAGAATGGACCACTGCCCTGCCCCGCACCATGTCCACAATTGTTCCTACATTTGAGTCTATTGTTGCAGCCATGTGTCAAACATCACATCGCGGGTTTTCCTCTTTTCTCTGTTTACGAGACATCATCTTTTTGTGCAGTGATTAGTTCTTTTCCTGACAATAAGCCCATATTCATGAGGACAAGTCTCGCATACTCGGCTCTAACAAGCATTCGTGGCTGCACTTCTTCGAAGACAGGTGGTTTGTTCTTTTGGCAGTCCATGGTACTCTCAGATCTTCGGTAACAGCAGAATTCAAATACATGGGTTTGACTTTGGTCTTCCTTATCCAACGTCCAACTTTCCAAATGCCACGATGTGATTCAGGTGCACCTCGTCCTCCAAGCAGCATCCCGCTTTTCAGCCCTTTAAATGTGGGCTTGACTTCTGCTTCCACGAGCTTTGATTCTGCATCCAACACGATGAAAGCACTGACAGCTTCAACCGTTTCTCAAGGTACATAGTGGTCCAGTTGTGAAGATCTTGGTTTTCTTTCTTTTTAAAAAATTTATAGTAATTTATTATTATTGGGGAGTTAATATATTATATCATACCATAGTTCAATCACGTTAAGCAGTAATAAACAATTGCTACCACATCAGTTTAAAGATATTCTTTTTCTGCATGGGGTCCTTGACGTTGTCTTCCTTTTACCCCCTCTGCCACCCCCACCACTGCCTCCCACCCCCTCAAAACCCATATTCTACTGGCTGTCCCTGTGTATTCATCAGTCCTGGCGTAGGAACCCATCCCGAAGGCTGCAACACTTGATCCCCCATCAACAAGCGCTTCAAGTTCTCCTCGCTGAAAGCAAGGAGCGTTGTGTCATCTACATATCAGAGGTTGTTGATAAGCGTTCCTCCAATCCTGATGCCACATTATTATTCATATAAAACAGCTTGTCTGAAAATTTGCTCAACATACGTCAACTTACATATTTTGGACACATTCTCAGGAGAGACCAGTCCCTGGAGAAGACCATCATACTTGGCAAAGTGGAGGGACAGCAAAAAAAAGGAAGGCCCACAAGAAGATGGCCTGGCACGGTGGCGACAGCAATGGGCTCCACATAGGGACATTGTTAGGATGGTGAGCGGATACAATCATGCCACCCGCATTTCGCCACCCCCAATCACGCAGTGTGCTCTTGTGCTGTTCACACCACTGCCTCTTGACCCATGGGCATGTCCTGCAGGTTCGCATTCTTCTCAAGGCTACCCATCGTTTGTAGGATCCACACAGTGGAGCACCTTTGTGCAAGAAAGAAACCATCTTTCTAGTATTCTCTGCTTTCAGCCAGGATCCATCTGACATCGGAAATGTTATCCCTTGTGCCAAGTCCTCCTCCGATTCTGGCCTGAACCCCTGGCAGCTCCTTGTCACTGTACTGCCGCAAATGCTGTGCACGATCTGACACAAAAATTTGGGTGTGATTTCAATGATGTTGCTCTGTCATTTGAGTGCTTGGTTGGGCCACCTTTCTTTGGAACGAGTATGACTATGGATCTAGTCCAGTCAGTTGGCCAAGTAGCTGTCTTCCAAATTCCTGGCTTAGACAAGTGAGCACTCCCAGTGCTTCATCAGTCTGTTGAAACCTTTCAACTGGTAGTCCATCAATGCCCAGAGCCTAGTGGTTGACTCATGCTGTCAATGCAGCTTGGAATTCTTCCCTCGGCATTGTTGGCTCTTGCTCACATGCTACCTCTTGAAATTGTTGAATGTGGACTAGTGAGGGAACTAGACAATAAGTAACTAAGAAAGAAATTATTATTACAAATATAAAAACATATATTAGATAATATTGAATAACCTTAAAGATACCAATATAACTAGAGCGATTCCATTTTTAAAATACCACAAAACTATACTTTAAGTAAAGGAAATTATTTCAACTGGAAACATATAATTTCTGGTCTTCCAGAAAACTTAATTGATTTTACTGTGTATATGATTCCAGAAAATTATTTGCTATGTTTTATTGTTAAACATTTTTCTTTCATAAAACAATCTTAACTCATCTGTGACTTGTGTGTGCCTGGGAGCATGTGTGTGTGGATATGATGTTGTGATGGTAATATTTTAATCATTTGTGCTTAAATGTTATCATTTCACTTAACTTTAGCTTATTAACAAAATTATTCATAAACTACTGTAGAAAATTCACATATGAAAACAAGCAAGAGTCTTTAATTTTCTTACTCTGAAATTGTTTTTCCATAATTTTAGTAATTTTGCATAAGCACGAAAGTGTTTCAAATATACTTGCATTCACAAGAAAATTGCCCTGAACGAAATCACCTTAAGTAACTGTTTTGGAAAAGACATAATGCAATTGTTTGCTTCTTTCCATTTGGTCATTTTGCCAGAAGGAAAGCACTTAGAGTGTGGAAACATTTGGGACTTTCTTAGTGTTTACAAAGCCCCAGTGAAAGACATCTGTTTCCAGAGCCATCACTGCCCAGTCCATGGAGTTGTTAACAGTGCTTTTATTGAGTAAATTGTTCGCTTTTCATGGCACTTATAACACTACAACATGTTATCGAATGCATAACTTTTCTATGACTTCTAAACAAATCATCACAAATTTAGTGAATTCAAACAATACTGATGTATTAAATTACAATTCTGGGGGTCAGGGATTCCAAAATAGTTCTTGCAGGGCCCAAACCAATGTGTTGGCAGAGCTGTATTCCTTCTGGAATCTCTGTGTCCACATTGATTGGTTCGCGAACCAATGTGATGTCTCTAGTTATATTGATGTCAATAAGGTTATTCAATATGATGTTATGAGGACAGAGCAGTCCTTCGGAAAGGACATTATGCTTGGTGAAGAAGGGATTAGAGAAAAGTGAAAGCCCCGAAGGAGACAGCAGCTGCAACAACAGGCTGAAAGGTAACCCCGTGAGCCGGTGGCAGGACTGGGCAGGGAGTCTCTGTTTGACGTGGTACAGGGCAGCCTATGAATCAGTACCAACTGGATGACACCTGACACACTCCCGTTATCCAGTGCAACCAGACCGTTCTTGTCATTCCACGCCACGTCCCTTTGACTGACCTCTCCACATGCCTCCCTCTTCTGTTCATAAGAAATCTTATGACTGCATGAGATCCACCTAGACAATTCAGAATAATCTGCCTAGCTTAAGGTAAACTTCTTGGCAACCTTAATTATCTTTTGCTTTACAACCAACCTATCAGTAACACGTTTGGTGGAGAGAGTTGTGGCCATCATTGAAATGTTTATTCTATCACATGATCACATATGTTAAATCCTAATGTCACATCTTCAATGAATAAAAATATCCTAGATCATCACTCAACCTGGTATTTTTTGTAGGTATAATGTGATTCTAGCTATAAACTTGATGTAAAATAGATTAGTTTTCAATAAGCCATTTATTCACATTTTGGGGCATGGTAAGGAATCAAAGTGCTGAATCTGTAGCATTTGTAGAAAAAAATAACACAATGTTCACAATGTTTTTATAAAATAAAATCCACAGGAAATTTATAAAGCAATCTTTAAGATTTAAAAAATATATATTGTTTGTTACTTTTAATCTTTGACTTGACTATAAATTAGACAGACTAGACAGACAAAAGAGTACATTACTAGCCTGTATTTATGATTTATTTTTTAGATAATGTTTTATTGAGTTTTTAGTGAATGTTTATACAGCAAGTTGGGTTTACAATTGATATTTCCCACAGAAATGATTCGATGATATTACTTACACTGATCACAATATATCAATATTCCATTTAATTGTGTTCCACTATTCTAATATCTCTTCTCCTTCTCATTTCCTATAACCACTTCTTCTATTAGGGCAGTGATATGATAAGCAATATATTTTATTTTGTGTCTCACTCAGTTTTTGTTTGTTTTTCCCATTAGGCGATCATCTTAAGAGATAATTTTTGTTCAAGGTGTAAAGGCCCTCTCAGGTGACAGTGTCAAGGCGTCCTGTTTCAAGGGGTGCGGTTAGATTTTAGGAATTTGAAGTTTGTACTGTATTTTTCTCCCATTCTAGCAAAGACCAGCAAATGTGACCACAATCAATCAGTCAGTAACGGTAATCCAGCATTCCAGCTCCCCCTGTAGACAAGTGTGTGGCTTGCTTAGCCATGTTTCTTCCCTGATGGCTTGATTACCATCTTTCTATTTCCTCCTAACAAGTAGCAACGGAAAAATCCCATTCTCTTTTCATTTCATTTTTCTATAAAATTTTTGAAGCCTCTTAAAAAGTGCTTGCAGTCATATATTTGTCTTCACATATTTGACTGACCTCCCCCCCTTTCATTTTCTGGTAAGCACCAATGGATATTAGTATCTTTTATATATAGGTCTACCTTTGTATTTGTATAAAGGTGAACCATATATTTTCCTTACATTTTTTACTTATTTCAATTGGAATCATTTCCTGAAGGTTCATCTATGTTACAATATAATTAAAAAACTCATCAATGTTCTTGATGGCTACGTGGTATTCCATTGAGTCTCTGTACTAAAACTGGTTTATCCATTGTTGGGGCATTTTGGTTGTTTCCATTTATTGTTATTGTAAATAAATAATTAACATCAGTTGGCAGATGTATGCTTGTGTCATTCATTTTTAATCTCTAGAATTGAGATTGCTAGATCCTGGGGTTATATTATTTTCAGCTCTTTTGAAAAGTGATGCTATTTTCCAAAGAAGTTGTAAAATTTTACAGCGTCACAAGCAAAGTATAAATGTTTCAATTACCTCATATATTCACCAACAGCTATAGTTATCTGTTGTTGTTTTCTGTGGTTGATGGTTTTTATCAGTGCAATCTTAGCCAGTTTATAGATAGTGTCTTATTGTAGCTTTGCTTTCTTCTTTTCTAATAGACAATCACTCACTGCCATTGAGTCAAGGATGACTCACAGCGATCTCCATGTGGGTTTCTAAGACCATCACTATTTACAAACGTAGAAAACCCAGTATTTCTCTTGTGGAGGTTCTGGTATTTTTTAACTGCCAACCATATGGATTTCTGCTCAATGAGTAAGCATATGAGTAATGAACTATTCCATCACTGTCTGTCACTTTATCACACCGTGGTGGCTTGAGTGATGCTGTGATGCTGGGAGGTATGTCATTGGTTTTTAAACACCAACAGGAAGTGGAGATTCCAGATGAAGCTCAATGAACGAAGAAGGAATCTGCTCCATACTTTAGAGGTAGCAATTGCTGAATACCTTATACATGGCTTTGAAACACTGTCGGACACTGAAGGGAAGCAGAAAATTGTCACAGATAGTACCACAGGATGGGCCCATGTGTAAGAAGGTACTTGTGTTAGAGAGGGTTCTCTGGAGAAACAAGACCAGAATGCTAATAATTATATCTATATATTTATACAGATAGATAGATAGATAACATAAGAAATAAACAGTTAATTAAATTATAAAGCAGTACAAATGGCTCAGTGCAACTCACTCTCATGAGGCAGTTGTGAGACACTGGCAGTCCTTCAAGCCTTGAGGGTCACTGGGTAGTCAGTCCTCTCTAGGTTATCCAGGCACACGCGGCAAACAGCAAGGCAGGTCACCAACAGTCAGCCAGATGACAGGGCCAACAATCCCCAGCTCAAGGATGTAAATTCCAATGGTGTGGCGAAGCAGGTCTTGAAGGAACCTCAAATTACAGTGACACAGTTCACGGGTTAGGTGTCCCACAGGTAGTGTAGCTTGAAAATTGAGGCAAAGAACAAACAAGGCAGCCACACACTGGTCCACAGATCAAAGAGCAAGAGACAAGAAAGGCGAGGTTTGCTGAGCCATTTATCTCTCCACCCTTCCATTAATCCCACATGTGTTTATCGGCCAGGTTGTCACAGTACACTAACTACAGCAGCACTCAAAATGTGATTGAGCAGGAGCTGCTTTTTCAGAGTGGAGTAAACTGTACTGGGTTACATGGAGTAGAGGCTTTGGAAGTCGAGGCTTCCAGATCTGCATTTGTTAATTGGTCACCACTCCAGATAAGAAGAAGTAGCTACAAAATTATATTAATTATTGGACCTTGAAATGTATGAACTCTGGAATTAGACAAATTGGAAGTTATCTAAATGAAGTGGAAGCATGAAGATTGATATCGTAGGCATTGGTGAGTTGAAATGGATTCTTACTGACCACTTTAAATCATAAAAGTGTCTAGTTTACTGTGCTGGGAATGACACAATCAAGGGGACTGGCATTCCATTCATTATCAAAAATGGACAGGCCAAGTACAATCCCAGAACACTTATGTGTGCTCCTGTTGAACCAATACAGGGATCGAGGGGTGGTGTAAACAGAACAAGGGGACACATCATGTAAATATGTGTCAGGAAAGGTGTGTGTCAGGGTTGTATCCTATCACCATACTTATTCAATCTGAATGCTTAGCAAATTGTCAGAGAAGCTAGATTTTATGAAGAATCATTGAAACAAGGTGTATTAACAACCTCTAATATGCATATTATTTCTGTTTGTGTGAAATATAGACTAGATGGGACACCCTGGTAGAGCAGCATCCAACAGCCTTGATGTTAAATGGAGGGATGCAGTCTTCACCTATGCTCCAAGAAAGGGGTATAGACATTTGTCACCAAAATGACTCCCTGCCTTAAGAACCTCATAGGGTTGCTCGGCTCCTCCAATGAGAATTGTTACCAGTTGGAATGGACCCACGAGCAGACTCTTCACTTGAGAACCATGAAGAACCACTCTTATCCTTACATTTGTTTGCTTATTTGTTTGGGTGCTAATTTTGGAATTCTAAATGGCTAATCTCTGGAATTCCAAGCATATGTCTGGGAGCGAGGTTTTACGGAGCAGCAGGTACTAGGAGCAGCAGGTACTAAGGGAAGTGATGGAGAGGGAACTCCCCAGGATGAAGCTGGGAGTTCTCGGATTTTCTCTTGCAGACACTCTTACAGGATTCCCCATGGTGCCATGCAGTGAGCAGACACTCTCACACAGGATTCCCTCTGGTGCCATGCAGTGAGCAGACACTCTTACAGGATTCCCCATGGTGCCATGCAGTGAGCAGACACTCTTACACATGATTCCCCATGGTGCCATGCAGTGAGCAGACATTCTTACACAGGATTCCCCATGGTGCCGTGCAGTGAGCAGACACTCTTACAGGATTCCCCATGGTGCCATGCAGTGAGCAGACACCCTGCTTATTTCTCTTTTTGACCATTTGTCCAATGTCTTCCCCTAGCCCTGTACCCCGCAGTTCTTCACAGTTCTAGAGTCCATCTGACTTGGGTCTTAAATAGATCAGTAATATTCTGATCTTGCAAGGTCATCTTTTCCCCTTCTTAATTGTATGTACGACAAACCCCCGCAGACAGTCTCCACTGCATTAAGAAAATATATAGCCGTGGCTTCCTCGTGTTAGCCCACTTTCTCTATTCCCTGTTTGAGTGTTGATTAGGCCTACTCAAAATGCCTTCAATAAGCGAGTGCTCCAGACTTATCAAGTACGTTGTGCCAAATAATTTGCAGGCCTTTCTCCTCATTTCCACTTCTGGACTTTTCCTGACTCTCCAACATCTCAGCTACTGCATAGAGTTCTGAGCTTATCGATGTCCTTGGTGGTGGTGATTGTTCAGTGATTGTGGTTAGCTGCAGCTAAATCAATGGAACCACCCATACATGCCACCATCTTGCTCCTCCTTCCACTAGCTCAGTTTTATAGATAAGGAAACAAGCTCACAGAATTATAGCAACTACCAATATAATAAAATGATAAGATGCAATCATTCCATTCCCCCAGCCAAACTATGTTGAAGGCTGGATCTCATAAATAATTGGAAAGATAATTGCAATTTAATTTCATAGAAGGTACTAAGCATGATGAAAGATTGCTATTTTGTACTTATTTCCAACCAACAAGGAACAACTGACTGTAAAAGCAGTTGAAGTTATAGAAAATCTGGGTAAAATGCAATGTGAATTCTTAGAATTGATGAGTATCAATGTTGGTAATTTGGACCTGTGAAATACATACTTTTCCCTGCAAAAGGAAGATCGTGATATAATTACAAAAATATCACAGCAAAAAACTAATAAATTTATTGAAGTTCTGACATTTAATGATATTTCAGTTATTATTACTACTGTAACAGAAATACAAAGGAGAACTCCCCCCAAAAATAGAAATGCGCTGGGCAGAATGGGTCTTTCTGGGTATGCATTTCTCCTAGTAGGTGAACATAGAGCAACTCACTTTGAGTCAGAGCACCCAGTGGCATCTCCTGGGAAAGTTCTCTGGTCACAGTGAATTTTTTCATGAAAGCCATTTCACTGTATGTTGTCATGGCCAACTTAAGATAACAGCCTGTGGAAGTGAAAGTTTGTATTCTGCTTGGGAAAAAAATGCCTCAGAAACTGTTGTGATGTTGAACACAGTTTACAAGGACAGTGCTGTGGGAAAAACTAAAGTATGTGAGTGGTTTTCTTATTTCAAAAAAGGTGCAATGTCAACTGATGACAAACCTTGTTCTGGATGTCTCTCGGTTTCCTGAGTAGATGAAAATGTTGACTCATAAATTCTGCATTTGGAGTTTATTCCACCAGGTCAGAAAGTTACTCAAGCTTTTTATGTGGAGGTTCTGAAAAGATTGCTCTACAGTGTACCACCATGACAATGCACCTCCCACACAGCCATCTCATTGTGCCAGGTGTGGGCAAAAATAAAACTCCTTCTTATACACATGAATCTCCCTAGATTTGTTTCTCTAGTTTACCTGGACTAACACTACCAATAGATACCTTAAATATAAATTTATTTTCTCACAGTTTAGAAGGCTAGAAGTCTAAGCTCAGAGGACTGCTCTTGAGAAAGGCTTTCTTTCTCTGTCAGCATGGGAGGAATATCCTTCTTTCATCTTCTGCTTCCTGTTACCTTGGAGACCTCCATGTGGATTAGCCTCTCTTTTCCTGTTTTTCCTCTGCTCACTCATGAACTTTCTTTTATATCTCTAAATAAATTGACTCAAGATTCATGCTACATTAACTTGGCATCATTAACAAAATAAAGACAATCCTTCACCAATTGGATTATAACCACAAGCCTAGTTTTTGGAATTTACAACATATATTTGGGGGGTACACAATTAAATTATAATAACTGGTATTCATAAAGGAATAAAATGTTAGTAATATTCATACACTTATTTAAGAAACTATTTCCAAAGATACAGCCACAAAACATCCTAAGAAAGGTGAAAATGTTAGGGTTTCAAGAAGTTCATCAGATAAAATTTGTAAAGCAATATGAAGGAATTAATAAAATTAATTATTAGAAATGGCATCAACCTGTAAGAATATATTTTAATAGTAAAACTAGTATGAAGTCATACTTGTTGATAATATTGTAAGTCTATACATTTTTAATTAATATTTACTCTAAGAAAATAGTGAAGAACACACTTTTTAGGTTAATGCTTCATTATTAGTATATGACCAAAAAAGTTACTTCAAATTTATTTACCTTTAGCTTTTTCTGTCAAGTTTGTGGACAACGTATATTATAAAATCCAAAGTTAACATTAATATTGTGATATGAAGCCTAGAGTAAGAAAGATTTTAAGAAAGGATATTTTTAGAAAGCAGTTAGTTGCTCTATAAAAATTCAAATCTTTTGGCCTAGATGACATCCATGGAAGTGCTGAGACAGAAATTGAAAATGAAATTTCTGGATAGCTATCAGTATCCATGGAAATATTAGGGAAATAATAAGAAGGACTGGGGAACAAGAGATGAAATAATGTCTCAATTTTCAAAATGAAAATAAGATTATTTTTAATTATAAAATATATTGTGGGTTGAGGTAATATACTAAAACATTCATTGTTAGAATTTATCTTTTTATAATTTAAGAAAGGAAGCTTCTTTTAAGCAATAAAACTATGTATCAGTAAAGTAAAAATAAATGAACAACATACTATTTAAAATAAAATAATGTAAATTTGGTGGTAAAAGTTGATATTAAAAAATCACTCCATGGAGAAACTAGTAAAAATAATACAAGCAGGTGTCACAATAAAATAATTGGACAAAATAAAATACAATGCAAAAAAGCATTCCATTAGTCCAAGTGTTAAAAAAAATCTAAATATACAAATCGGCAATAATTTCAACTTTTTCATCTAATTGAATGTATAGTTGATTTACAATACTGAACATTTATTCATATTAAATTGAATAATTTAACAATCAGAAGAATACAAAACCAGATTTTTTCCCATATTAAAACATATTGTAAAGCTACACAGAATCTGTATGATATTGGCAATAGAAAAATCATTGCAAATAATCACATGTAATTCCAAAATATGTGGTAAGATTTCCTTTGAAATCAGGCAACATACATTGTTTAATCAAACTGTGGTATTAGAAACACTGGTTTTGCATATTGGAAAATAAAGATTCTGCATTTACTAATATGTTTGTGTAAAATAATGAAATCGAATGTATAGTAAAACATTTTAACTGGCGAGTATGTAATTAGATACACTGGAATAGGAAAGGTGTTTAATAAAGTAACACTAAAGCCAGAGGCAACATTCGTATTTATAGCAATTTGTTAACTAATCAATAGTTTATTATTTATGTAAAATATTTCAACAATATTTCCAGGGTGTAAAGATAAGCAAAATGAAACATACTGTGACCAATGAGTTTCCTGGCACTGAGGAACATGGGGCCCAAAGGCATCGGAGATACTAATGTGAGAGACTTATACATTGTATTAGGAATAGCATTCTAAATCCCTACATGAAAAATCTGCTGTTGCTCTTGAGCTTATTGCATTTTAAAGTGCATTTGAAGAATATATTACTTATATTTTTGTGGATCTACTTTTATTGATAATACAGGTATATAGTGACTGTAAAAACAAAATAAAAATTTTGCAACAATTAATAAAAGCAATGATGTCTAGGAACTAGGATACAATCAATGGGGGGAAAAAAAGAGAAGGTATAACTCCCCATATTTTAAATTCTACAGAAAATTTTTTTGCTTTGACTACAAAAACAAAGCTTTTATTGATTTATCTAAAACGTAGATGCTAAAGATAAAACCAGTCAATATTTTTCATGTGTTCATTTTTTTCATATCTCGAGGATTTTTAAAACAAAAATTTATTTTTAAACATGTGATTTCAACTTTTGTTCTTATTTTTATATAAATGATCATTTTATTTGTGTATTATATAACCTATTAGTTTTTACTAATAGTAATTAATTACACTTTCTTCTTTATGGAGTTTTACAGATAAATAGCACAACAAAACACTATGAAATACAGCCCTCTTTTGTTTCTAGCACTATTTAATATTTCATCTTCCCAAGGACAAGGACAAGGATTTGTAACTCCTTCAACAAGAGTTTTAGTATTCACTTCTATGTTTCTGTGTAATATGGTCATAGCTATCTGTGTTACTCTGGATTTACTAGAGAAACAAATTCAGAGACACTCATATGTGTAAGAGAGAGCTTTATATCAAAGAATAATTGTATATTAAGAAAACATCATAAGTCTGATTTTAGCCCATATATCTGATACCAGTATATAAACTTCTCTTCAGACTCACACAACACATTCAATGATGCCGAATGCAGGAAGATCACAGGCTAGTTGATGGAAAGTCTTGCGGATTCAGTGGTGGTAGAAGCATCACAGCGCTGCCATGGGTCTCCACGTGGCTTCTCCAGCTCCACGGCTCTGGCTGTTATCAGCATAGTTCCATGTGGCTTGTCCACAGGAATGTAAAACAGAAAGCGTGGTCCCCCTCACAAGAGAAAAAGGAAGTTCCCTGAATCTGGTGGGTGCTATCTTGTGACCTAATTGACAGGTTAGACTCCCCCCCCCTACATTCTCTTTATCAAGATGACATGAAATTATGTAGCTACCACACTATCACATGATCTTGGCTGTTGCTATCACGTGGTGCTACTACCTGCTTGCTGTATGGGGTTTAGATTTGCAATTTCAATATCAGGATACTGGTTGCATTTGCAATGGTAAGACAATTATAATTTAAGGATATATTTAATTATTAATATTTTTATTGCTACTTTTTTATATATAGGGTAAAACTCTGAAAGAGTTTTGACATGTTATCCCAAAATTGTTAGCAAGTCACAGGTTAGACTGATGGATTCAAAGAAATTCATGTCTGTAGAAGAATAAACTTATTAATGTAGATATTTAAAATCAGACGACAACTGAGTATCTCTCTCCACTTTTCTTCCTGCTTAAAGCTCTAAACAAAAAGGTTAAGAAATGAAAAAAAAAGTTGTAACACCTTTAAAAACAAGAACAGATTATATCAGTAGGCCAAAATTCTGAGAAATTTATGAAATGTTTAAGAGATACTGAATTGTACAGTTAGGGGAAACGACAGCCCAAATACTATCAAGACGAAAACTTTCATGAAGTACAAGGTCGGGAGCCAATGACGATAGTGCTGGAAGTCTAAACGGATGATCACAAGGAAATAGATGGAACAATGTCTTCCTTTGCTGTGTTGACAGAAGTCTGCACATAAAATTCCTGTTGGTTTTGTGAACAACAGAACTGATTTACAAAACCCTTCCTAAACATTAGATGAAGTGTTGACCCCATCTCCCTGGTTGTTCATTCCATCCCTCCTCCATAATTTCTTGACACACCATCCTATATCACCAAAGATAATTTAAATACAGACAAAGCAAATGCAATTACGAACAACCAATACACAAACACAAACATTTAGCACCTAAAATATTTAAGTCAATTTGATGAGTCTCTACAGGCCTCAATGAAGGAAAAGTAAAATAAAGAATTATGGACAAAATTTTAAAAAATTATTTCATAAATGGGGAAAGTCAGAAGGGTTTAAAAGTATTTAAATATTCTCTAATTAATTAGTAATCAGAGAAATATAAACAGATACAATAGAATCCTCATTATCATTCACAGTTTTAAGGTATCTCAAAACTTTGGGAAGCAACTGTTCAGGAATAGGTCAGGAGAAGAGGAGGAGAGTACTTTCGAATGTGGAAAATGAAAACTTACATTCTTACAATCGCTGTTCAGATGCAATGCTAAGCAAAAGACTTGCTGTATATACCTGAAAATTCACTGATTCCATTGCTGATGACATGCTTTAGGCGTACTTAACATCATGCAAACACCAATCTATCATAGTAGCATTGATTTTTGATTTGTATTTTCTTCCATGGAAAATAATTGAAAACAACTTAATAATTCCACATAATTATTATTGACCAAGAATATAGAAACTCTAAATACATACTGATAAATTGAAAAATCAAATTATATTCGGCTCAGTAGAATAACATACAAAACATAAAAATACACATTATCAATGCACAGGTAAAAAAGAAAAATATAAATTACTTTGACAGAAATAATGCTGATCACTGGAAAATAGATAAACTTTAAATAGGAAGGGATAAAATGGTGATTTAGCTATTTCTGATTTTACTCTTTAAAATATTTTCAAAATTGATAACATTTACTAAATATATGTAACATCATGTAGTGCTTAAAATGATAGTTCCCAATGTTTCATATTTATACATTAAAATACTGGAAACTTGAAAATAAAGCTCTAACTTATTCTGAGTATAAGGAAAAATTAATGAAGACTCAGAACTTAACCATAAAATGAAAAATAACCTTGTAAAACTGGAAAAATAATATGAACATATGTTACACTGAAGAGGATATTAAATGGCCAATGAACACTTCAAAAAGGTGGCTAATATAGTTGTTCTCTCACTGCCACCGAGTGAATGCTGATTCCTAGTGACCCCCTGTGGGTGTCTGAGACTGCAACTGTTTAGAAAGTAGAAAGCCCAGTCTTTCTTCCACGGAGCTACCGGTGGTTTCAAACTGCTGGCCCAGTGGATTGCAGCCCCAAACATAACCACTGCACCACCAGGGTTTTCATCAGAAAAAAGACACTACACACTGCAAGGAGATACCTCTTCATTTTCACTAAGTTGGCTAATATTGAAAACAAATAGGAAAGGACACGTGCTGGAGAAAATGTGGGGAAATTTGATCTTTCATTCATTGCTGCTGGGACTACAAAGCAGAGACCCACCATGAGAAATGGCCTAGGAGCTTCCCGTTACACCAACCAAAACCGAAAATAGAGCTGAGAGAGGACTATTCATTCTACTTCTGGATGTGCACTGGTGGGATCCAGTGGAAGTGGCAGGACTAGATAGGTGCACACCTCTGTTCGCTGCAGAACTATATACAAGAGTGAAACACGTAAGCAATTTAAGTACTCATCAACAGATAAATGGGTAAGAAAAATGCAATGCACGCATGCAATGGAGTACTACTCTGCGACAAAAAAGGTTGCTGTCACATCTGACAACATGTAAGAGAATGACTCTCTATATAAGGCTTCCCGGTGTGAAAAACTTTGCAGGAATAGCTCGTCGTGTTTCCTAGAGAGCATATGGTGGGCTGCCAATGCCCTGTGGTTCGCACTCCACTGCTCACTTGACATCTGAAGGGATAACTCAACCCCAAACAGATATCAAGCATCATTTTCAGATCCATGTTAAGTCATGTTGGATATTGCCCAAGAAATGTTCAGGGATGGGGGGAATCTATTGTATTAAATGCTCACTTTGTAGAGTAAGACATTATATTTTAAGAAAAATAACATGAAAGTTTCAGAGTTAAAAATAATGACAGAAACTGGTGAAAGGAGCACACAGCATAGTGATTAAAGTTTGATGCAGAGAGCAGGGCTTCAGTTCGAGGTCAGTAGCCACAACCTAGAATCTGTAGGGCTTTGGTTAAGTTACTTGACTTATTTTGCTCATTTGTCCAGTGGTTAAATAAAAATAATAATGATATTCATAGTACTGACATCATAATTCAATACAATTATCTTGTGAAAGCATTACGTGGCTTATGAAGGCTAGAAAAGGGCAGTAACATGTGAAAAAGTTCAATTAATAATAATGGAAAGAATAACGACAAAGGATAGAAACCTAATTTAACTAAAGGGGAAACAAAAGTGTGCAGTTGATTGGGTCAGTAAAACAATTCAAGATTCTGAGAAAAATCAGTAAATATTTGGCAAGTACAATTGAAAAACAAGAAATAAAATTACAAAGGAAATAAAGAGCTTTTAAAAAGAAGACAGATAAAATTTCTGATATTTAAAAAAAAGGAATTTCTATAGATATAGTGTATTTGCAGGTAGATCATTTGGTGCATTTCCTCTAATGATGGTGTTTTTAAACGTTACAGAAATGGTGAACTAAGTATTAGAGCAATATTAATATCTTATAGTATATATTTTTATTGGTTATTATGTGAAACATGTATTCATTTTTTCTGTGCAACTTATGAAGGAAAAATCCCTACAAAGTAAGAGATATTCATACTCATTTAACTTAAAATACTTTTAAATAAATTAATTTCCTCACAACAAAATAAGAAAACTATAGCAATGTTACAGGGATATAAATTTAATTGCTAAATGATTAAATTAAATCAAGTATTTTCCAGATTTGAAAATAGCACTCCATTATTCCATTTACTGGGTAGTATTCATTGTACTGCCCTAGGATAAAACTACTATGCATACAATTCCAAAAATATATAGCGTATTCATAATATCTGACAAATTTACACAGTGTCATCAAGGATACCCTAAAATGATAAAACATTTCGAGGCTGCATAGATACCTTGTAGAGTATTTATACATATATAAAGCACATTGAATTTGGAAATGTGGCTAATTACAAATCTCATGAGCACACAAAGGTACAACCTGAAACACTGGGTTTTACCCTTTACTTGAGTTGGATGCCCAAAGGTTTTATTTGTATGAAAGACACAACAATTGTGTCAGATTGCCCACTCCATCTTGTGTCTACACAAAGAGGACTCTTCTATAGGAACCGGGAGTATATAAGTGTATGTAACTGATATAAAGTTCTCAGAAATATTACTTATCATTTCAAATGCCAGCTCAATTTGTTATGTTCTATAGAAACTTGCTTTTATGTAGATTAAGGCCCTAACCATCCCAAGATAAAGCCAGAGCCCTCCTCAAAGTGCAGAATGGTTTCTGTTTGCATACGGACGCAGGAACTTTGAATGGCATAGTAATTCCAGGTATCTGAGACACTCTCAGTGTGTGCATTTAGGAAATCAAGTGAGTGGAAGAAACCTCCTGGCTCTATTTCCTTTTATGGATCCCAAATCAAAATACAGGAACGAAACCTCGGACAGTTTACAATTTTCAAGACTGACTTGTTTTCCTGGATCTCACAAGTTTCTTGCCTTTGAGAGGGTGCCATCTTATGACTTTTCTATCACATTATATTAGTAGAAATCAGAGTTTTTATTCTCTGACAGGATTCTACCTCGCAGAAGTTAATTTTTTTTGCAAATTTTACTGTACCACAAAATGGATAGCTTTAAACAAGATGTGTACTGCCTCGCAGTTATGAATGCAGATGACCTGAGATAAAGGTTTGGGACATATAGATTCCCTCTGAGGCTTTGCAGGAGGTTATGTCCATGCCACTCTCCATGTCCCTCCAGGTCTACAGAGGCATCAATAAAGGTATCTCACTTTCATCTCTCTCTCTAGGCTCTTCCTTCCCATTTAAAAATGGACACCAATCATACACAATGAGAACGTACTCCTACTTGACACTTTCACACAACTCTTTAGCCATAAATAATTCTCAAACAAACAATTATAGAATCATAGCTGTACCTAACAGGATAAATCTAAATGCATACAATTAAAAATGTGCACCCGAATTTAAATATAACATTCTATAAGCGAACAAAATGTTCTATATTTATGCAAATACCTATACCATAATCCTATGCATATATTTCTATGAATATATCCTCTTACCTATGACAGTTTGTAAGCCAGCCACTTCGGCCCCGTTTTGGGTATCCAATTTCTAGAGTGCTCACTCACATCAATCCACTGCTCTGAGTAGACGATCATGTTCTTTGATGTGAAGAATCTTTATTCCAGATGGAATTTTGTGAAGTCTGCCTCTATATGCAAGGTCAAAGCAGGACAGGCCATCCATAAGGTCTGCAGTAATATGCACCAATTCACAGGCTCAAAAACTTCTCTTTCTCTGTTTGATTCTGGTCATCTCAATGTAGGCTGCCTCACTTAGCCTCATCAGGGTGCCCATTGGTCGCTTTGCCTTTAGACCAGTGGTTCTCAACCTTCCTAATGCTGCAACCCTTTAACACAGTTCCTCATGTTGTGGTGACCCCATATATGGGTGTTTCTGCATTTGGGTGGACCCATCTGGTGACGGATACAGAAGCGGTGTCTCCGTTCCTAAGACCTTCAGAAATATGGTCTTAGGTGACACCTGTGATAGGGTAGTTAGACCCCAAAGGGGGTTGCAACTCCTAGGTTGAGAATGGCTGCTTTAGATCATGGCCCCATCACAATTATCAACAACCCCAGCTCCCTTGTGATAGGTCATGAACTTCCAACAAGTACCAGTCAACCCATTCTTGTCTTCTCCTCTAGTCCCTGTGAGTTGGGTCCATGGGTGTCAGTGACCAGACTCAGCCCATCTCTTTATTGCTGCATTTCTCCCACTTTCACTGAACAAGTGGACCAGGTGGTCAACTAGTAAGCATTTCAGCCTGCCCACAGGCTCCATTTAACATTCAGTCTGAGAGAGGAGAGATTCTCTATGGTTCCAGATTTTTTCCAGCTTCTGACAAAAACCACTAGTTCAAAATTCAAAAGTCCAAAGATACCTTGTTTTCCCTTCAATCTGTCAATAGCCCCCTAGGCAAATCTCTTCTCCTTGGAATGTCCTGAGCATTCAAGACCTTATTTTAACCTAGCTGATAACCTCTTCAATGACCTCATATCCAAACAGCATCATATTCACATACCAATTCACCTATATGTTCACTGCCATCGAGTAGATTCCAACGTATAATGACCTGTAAGACAGGCTCTGCCCTGTAGCTTTCCAAGATGCTAATTTTTTTACTGGAGTAGAAAGTCTCCTGCAGAGAGACTGGCAGTTTCAAACTACTGATCTTCTGGTTGGCAGCCCAGTGTGCAACCACTACACCACCAGGACGCCTCCACACATAAATTCTCACTTATATGTTAGAATATATATATTGTTGGGGACCATGGTTTAATACATTATTCTCTCTAAGGAAATAATAAAATCTACTGCTATATCCCCTAGCTCCCTGAAGGAAGATAGCTATTTGTTGTAGTTAAGAGGTAATGTGTATAATTAATGCATGGATTAACTTTAAAAAACCATTTATAATATGTGCTAAGTTGTTAAGTTATCAGGTTACCAAACATATATATCTAGTGGTTTAGGAATAATTATAGAAAATAAAAATAAGAAATACAAATTTATAAAATTACACAGGGAAAACACAAGAATAAAAAGCAAACAAAGTACAAAAAGTTTAAAAAAAACACACAAGAGGATAAAAAGCTAAAATATGGAAATTACCACCCTTTAACAGAAGAAAGAGAAGAGAAGAGAAGAGAAAAGAAAAGAAAGAAGTTAAATGCATGACCCCGGATGAAATCGTGAGTCCTTGCAAATACTGAGCAAAGGCCATACGAGATGGGGTGAAAGATGAATACAACTGAAAGACTGCCGTGTCAGACAATCGATACAGAAGAGAACAAACCTTTCCGGGAGAGAATAACTAATCCGATGGAATGCAACAGAACGTCTAATTGAAACAGAGAGGAAAGGAGTTTTTGATTCGGCATGTAAGCTGTGATTGTTTTTCCTAAGGAAAATAATTTCGGTATCATCAATCAATATTGTTTTATATACAGCCAGATATTGTTTTATATATTGTTATGTGCCCTTGAAAGACTTATTCTTCTGTTTAATGTGACCTATACACTGAAATTTATTTTGTGACTAGTAAGTTTCATAATATATATAAAGTAATATGGATCTATGAAAACAGGAGATTAGGTACAAATTTCTACTACATAGGAAGATTTTTAAACATATTTGGTGCATTGTTTATACTGGCCTACATTTAGGTTGTTACCGATAGGTACAGTCTAGTCAGCTGCCCCTCATCGGGACCCCATGTAAACCCACCTAAACCCAGCCCGGTCCTTCACCATCCTCATACCTGTTAGGTTTGAGCCCATTGTTGTAGCCAATATGCCAATGCAACCAGAATGATCGCCATTCACACCTTTTTTTGCACTAAATATATTTGAAAAATTTCTCCTGTATTTACACTCAATCTGCCATTGCTACCACAGTAGACTCCAAATTATGCCTTTTCCTTCAATGTTGTCTCAATTCATATACATTTTTCCAGAACAGTCAGAATGATATTTCAAAGAAAATTTGAGTGTAATTAAGTTTTTGAATGAGTCCATAAGGCTCCAGGATAAAGTCGGAAACTCCCTGTTCTCCTTCTGTCGTAGGAAAATCTGAGCAGCTCTTTTATCACGTCTTTCAATTTCTCTCAATATTCATATTTTCTATCTTTTCTACCTGTCTTTTAATTCTATGACTTTATTGTATAAAATAATGATTGACATTGATAATAATGTATATCTGTTGACTTGTATACATAGGAGAACACAAAAACTTGTACTGCTTACTTTTGTCTATCTGGGAATAACATACTTAGACAACATGATAAAATTAATTAAATGAAGGCATAAATGCACATACTTTATAAGCTTTTATGTATAGGTGTATATAATTATATGTAGAATATACATAAAGATAAGTTAGATATTTTTTCACTTGAGGTATAAATATAAGCCTTTTTATATATTTAACTTCATCTTTGAATTTAAAAAGTGGAGACAATAATGTTTTCCAACCGTTATTCCTCCTGGAACATAGGCTTAATGACACAAATTCTTATGACATTTCTAGTTAGCAAACTAATTTAATCCAGGTCTCCCAAAGTATTATGGCATGTTCTCTGTCTCTAGAGAGAATTTTTGAATTGTCATTGCAACTCCAAATTAGAAAACCAAATTTTCAGATCTTACTATCAGCTTCCTATCGAGTCGTTTTGAATTGCTTAGCCTAAAGCACGGCAAGGCAGCTCCCAGTTGATCCTTCAGTCTCAAGGCTGAATTCTCAGCCAGTAATTTGACTGGCAAAAGATTATGCCCAGTCCTTTATTTTGTTCTAACTATAGCGTTTCCACCTGGACATAAATAAGTTTTTGAATAATGAAAGGAAACACTTTACTCAACTGAATCTATTGAAAACGAGAGATACAATTTTCACCAAGTGCGTCAATAGCTGCCAACCTAGGATAAAACAAGTTAATTTGTTGTCATAAATTAAAGTCAAATTTTCTATTTAGAGTAGCAGAGTGTGAGTCTTATCAGTGATGTTTTCGCACTGTCACCGGAGAAATTGCAGTCTTCAGTATGGAATACAACTCAATGTGAAGAAGGCTTCACTCCTCACAAATGGACCACTAGGTTACATCATGATGAATTGAGAAAGGATTGAATTTGTCAAAGATTTCATTTTTCTTGGATATATAATCAGTGCTCATGGAAGCATCAGTCAAAAGATCAAACTAAGCATGGCATTGGCTAAATCTGCTGCACACCTTTTTAGCGTGTTGAAAAGCAGAGAGGTTACTTTGAGACTAAGGTGCTTCTGACACAAGCCATGATATTTTCAATTGCCTCATATACATGTGAAATTTGGCCATTGAATAAGGAAGACTGATAAAGAATCCATGCACTTGAATTGTGGTGCTGGTGAAGAATAGTGAAAATATCAAAGCCTGTCACAATGAAAATAAATCTCTCTTGGAAGAAAGACAGCCAGAGTGTTAAGCATTTCTCATGCTGAATTTTAATCTATTAATTACCCTAATAAGCCCATAATGGCAGATATAATTTGTGCATTTTGCATGGTTACTGAAATGAATTATCAAAAAGAATAGCAAAGAGAATGCTTTGAGAAGGACAATTGATTTGATCCAGGATTCTATAATCCACTAATTTACAATGTACTTTCCCTGTCTCCACCCTTATTTTTTTATTGAAATAATCAAGCACTATCTGAAAGAGAAAATAGATTTTAATTTTAAAGATTATTTTCAGATATATTTAACATGTTTTATTTTAATGTTGCTTAAATGAAAAAGTAATGAAATTATTTATAAAAATTTATGGATTGTGATGAGTTGTATGAGCCCTTAATAAAATGTTTTAAAAAAAAAGGAGGATGAGGAAAAATATTCTGAAAGTGATTGTGGCAATGATTACCAAGTCCTCTTAGTATGATTCAGTGATTAAATTGAATCATATGTGAAGTATAAAAAAATTTAGTGAGATATAAATTATGGTTAAGATGTTTCATTTCAATCACATGTGGTCAATTTACTTCCATTTGCCTGAGGGGAGGCGGGGAACGTTGTCAGGCATTTGAACATGTCATGAAGGGATTGAGTGTCTGGCATATGTGCATAGTGTCTCCCATAAGGAAGGACCTCGTTCTTAGCCTCTGTCAAGAACGTCTAAATGTGATCCCCAGCTACTAGGCCCAGGGGCAGAGACAGAAAAAGCTACCCCTGGCAGTGCACCTCGGTCTGGACTGCTACTGTGACCAGAGGGACTGTGGGATACCAATTCCTTCCTCTTCAGTTATTTTATCCATTCTTAGCCCAATTGCATGAATTGTACACTTATTACAATTAATACACTTTTTACTTTCCCTACTGCTCTTTCCACTTCTCTCTGTTCCTTCGTTTATTCCCTAATTGTCTGCCTTACCATATTGGATATGGCCTGTACACATTTTCACATTATGGAATTTACAGTATGCATGATTGTGGATGTGACTTCCCAATTCAAATGTGACTTCCTTGAAGGCAGGCACCATATCAGATTGGTTCTCAATTGTATCTTTGGCATGTCAGACATAGAAATACTTTTTTATGGAAGATGTTGTACTAATTAGTTGAAAGATCTAGTCCCTAGCATATTTAGCATGAAGTACTAGGCTATTAAGAGTTAAATGCAAATGTGAGGAACAGAAACCTAAGAAATAAAAAGAGGTGGAGTAATCTAGCTTACACGAGAATGGTATTTGAAAATTCAATCTAATTAAATGTTTTTTTGTAAAACAAATGTGATCATAAAAAAGACATGTGAAATGTCGTTAATCATTCCAAAGTTTCGGGAGTCTGTGGGCAGCCAAATGCTGCCATTTTAAGAACGGCCTCCAGATGAGTCTTAGTTTGATTTAAAACTCAGGAAGAGAAGCCAGAACTTAAACAGAGTGGTGATTCTTTTAAGAAATCCAACTAAAAATAAACTTATTAAAATCGTAACGGGGTTAAATACTGTGCTAGCATTTGGATAAAGAACTGATTTCCCACCTTCCTAATTAAAGTTACAAAAACCTAGATATATGCAATGCCTTGCTTGAAAAAAAATACTTTAAAATAAGAACAGGAAAATTAAGGAAAACAATGACTGCAAGAGGAAGGAAAGAAAAAGATAATCCTTGAGTAGTCAAAGCATAAAGGGCATTGACACTGTCATAAAATGGACATTCTTAGCTTTAGAGGTAATGGGAATCGGAGCCAAGGGTATGGCCTTGGGGGTGCTCACGGACATGCATCAGTCCCTCGACAATGACGTTGGTGCATGTCAACCGAATGATTGTTACCTTGACCACGCCAGCTACAAAAGACTGAACACTACAGAAGTGAAAGGAAATGGCATAAGCCATGAAATTATGAAGATGACTTTTGATAGAAAAAATAGGAAACTCTGCTAAGGACTTTCAGAACCACATAGGAACTTTTGGAAGATGAGATAGCAATGGTGTTTCTATAGAATAAGAAAGTATCGAGCCATAGAAACAGTGCTATAAGAAATGTTTGTATATTTTGAACCAATATGGTGTGCCCTGGAATATATGGTTAAAATTTGATTTTATATTTCATAAGAATACACTGAAATCAATGGATATTTTTCAGTATTTAATTTCCATAAAAGAGCAGATTTAGATAACTAATTTGTGAATTATATAGCTGTGATAGTAAATTAATGCATTGTACCCATTTTTTTTCTTTTACACACATTGTATTTTCCAACTTAAATTGATTTGCACATGTATAGAACATGCCAGCAACATGTATTTCATTTTTTTCCAGCAAAATAAATTAATTCCCAGACAATGAAGAGTCCTGCATCACTAAGGGAGATGAAAATAAAGATGTGAAATACCATGCGATATCATTTGATAACGAGGCTAACATCTTTTTCACCCAGAAGCATGTCTGCTAGTTTTGGATTGCTAAGGATGACACTCCAGAATCAGTCATTGATTTGAGCTTTCGATAGCCCAGTTTTTAAATATTTTTCGTATCATATATATTTGTATACCGCAAACTCACCATTACCCAGTTATTTTCTACTCAGAACAACCCTAATGGGGAGCTCATGACGCTGTGATTCTTTATGCGAGCAAAGCACCTCCACTTTCTCCTACTGACTGGTGGGTGGGCTAGAACTGCTGACTCTATTGTAAGCAGTCCAGTACCTACCCTGCTTGTATAATGGCAGTTTGTATAGAGGTTTAGTTAAAATACAGACTACGTATAACTTTGTTATGAAAATAAAAGTAGAAATGAGGGCCATTGAAGTTTCACTGGATGTTTGCCATATTAAAAAAAGAAACTTCTTCTTTTGTCTTTTCTATTAGAAGTCATTTTAAACAAATCAGTTGAAATTGAGTTGCTTTGGGGACATGGCAATTCCATGCGACTCAGCGTTTTCCAAGGCTAATCGAATACCTGAGCGTCTGAGAAGAAAGATGAAGCACAGGCATCACTTTGTATAGAGCAGGAATTTAATAATTAGTATGAATTAAAGAAAACCATATGACTTGGTACATGCACATTTTGAAAATTAAGAGTATATTCTGAATATAAAGGCATATTAAAATATTTAATAAAAGAAAAGAATAAGAAATAGAAAGTTTGAACTGATGCTTTGGAATGGAGGAAATTAAAGGGTGTAAATTAGACATGGTCACATGGAAAACATGCTGTTACATAGTATTTAGAATGCTCTCTTAGGTGAGTGGTGAATATAATATATTAACTTTATTCTTTAAACAATATTAATATCCTATTTTAAAATTTCATTATGTCCAATAATAATTGTATTAAATGAATGGATGCACATAATAAATGCTAGATAATTAAAAGAGCTGAAGATAAGGTATAAATGTTCATAAGTATGGCAGTCACCTGATCTGGTGTCAATTTAAGGATTAAGAGTGTAGGGGTGAAGTCTACCAGGCGTCCTCAAACTATGGCCTGCGGGCCACATGCGGCCCACAGAGGACATTTATCTGGCCTGCTGGGGATTTTTGCCCCATTTGTTTTTTTACTTCAAAATCAGATATGTGCAGTATGCATAGGACTTTGTTCAGTTTTTTTTTTAAACTATAGTCTGACCCTCCAACGGTCTGAGGGACAGTGAACTGGGCCCCTGTTTAAAATGTTTGAGGGCCCATGAACTCACTCTAGGCTGCCAATCTGGAGATAGCCAGTACGACTTCTGTGTGGGCTCCTGAGAATTCTGGGAAATCTGGTACTTCTTCCTTGGAGACAGAAGACACCTCTCTCTCTCTCTGCTACTCCCTGGGGGACATTGCAGAAGACAAGCCATATGGTTGCAACCAGACCTCGGAACCCAGAGAATCCACAGAGAGACCCCTGCCAGCACTGAGATGCTTACAACACCACTGGATCCAAAGACTTCCTACCCACTGGCTTGTGATCATCCTGCATTTGACTTCATTGCATGTTTCAAGAGTCTGAAGATGACATATGGACTAATATTGGACTTAAGGACTTGATCTGGACTAGGCTGGGATGTTTTCTCAATGATCAATTTCTCTTGTATATAAATCTTTCTTATACACATATGTGTGTCCATGGATCTGTTTCTCTAGACTACCCAGACTAACACAATAGGATTACGTGTTCCCTTCGTAGGCCATACAGAATTATCAACTTAAATTAGCTCCAATATTTGGTCACACATTTAATGAACTCACTCTAATGTGGTGGCTGGAATTGCTTCTCTGTGGTGTGGGGTGCGATATTGGCTGGTATTATGACTCTGTGGGGCTTATATGGCCCTGGACTGGACATTCATCCCCTGTGATATATAGGATATAAAACTATTTTAAAAATCCTTAGAAATACCCTAATAAAACATTACTTCTTTAAGCCTCATGGCTATCAGACATAGATATTGTTTTCAAAATGCTAGTCGTCTATAAGATGCTTTTCTCTGTTTTCACTTTAAAAATATGCTTACTGTACTGATTTCCCAGTGTCTCTCACAATTTTTAAACTTAAATATGTTAAAAAAAAAAAGTGAAGAGGGGCACATTCGATCAGGAGCAAATGAAGACGGAAGGAGAGAATGGAATACATCCTGGCCCACCAAGCCCTGAGGACAATATTCTGGCTCAAAGCAGTCAATGCACAGAGAGGATCACAGGGTCAGCCCCACCACGAGACATGGTGGCATCCCTCACTGACACATGGCACTAAGGGAGAAAGCACTGGGGGCACTGTGCAAAATATGTGCCCCATCAGACCACGGCGCACCAGGGTGAACACTAAGCGTACACGGCAGAGCAGAAAGGGGAGCAAAGCACTGAAGTCTCCGAGGAGTGCCAAAGGTGGACTTGGGGGCCTGGGTGGGGTGGGGGGGGCACCCAGCGCCCTCCACTGGACAACACTCATAAAGGTCAATGGACAGACCTGGAATTGTTTGAGGGCTTTTCTTTTATTGCTGTTCTGTTTTTATATATTTGCTTGTTTTGTTATTTGTTGTTTTCTTTTTTGTTTGTTTATGTTTGACTTTGTTTTATTGTTGCATATAGTATTGTCTATATATGTCTATCTGGACAATATAGGTGGGATGAACAATCCAAAGGAGAGAACAATGGGAGATATGGGGCGGTAGGGGGGGGGCACACATGGGCAAGGGGGATGTAGGGGAGTGGTAGGGGGAATGTCAATAAACTCAGGGACAAGGGAAGACTAAGTGATTTAAAATTGATGGAAGGAGGGCATAGGTTGCTTGAGGGGCTCAATCAAGGGCAATGTAGCCGGGAGGAATTACCGAATCCTAAATGATGGCCGGACATGATATGAGGTAGGAGGAAAGTAAAAGGAGAAAGAGGAAAGAACTGGGAGGCAAAAACATTTATAGAAGTCTAAATACAGGCATTTATATATGTAAATACGTGAAATATAATGATAGGGGATATATCTATGTACATATATTTATTTATAAAGTATTATGGTAGCAGATGGACATTGGGTCTCCACTGAAGTACTCCCTCAATGCAAAAACACTTTGTTCTGCTAACACAGCACGCTGTGATGTTCACCTTCGCTGACACGATTGCTAAAGAGAAAATGGGGTGCATAAGCAAATGTTGTGAAGAAAGCTGATGTGTTCAGCTGATATAGCATCTGGGATCTCTAAAAGGGCTGAAGATAAACAAGTGGCCATCTAGCTGAGAACCAACAAAGCCCACATGGCAGAAGCACAGGAGCCTTTGTGGTCATGAAGTATCGATGGGATCAGGTATCAGGTATCAAAGACCCAAAACAAAATAAAACAAAAATATCATATCAATGGGAATGGGGGTAGGGATACAGAATGGAGACCCCAAGCCCATCAGTAGTAAATTGGGCACCCTGTCAGAAGGGCCTCAGGAAGAGATGAGCCAATCAGGGTGCAGTATAGCACTGATGAAGCACACAACCTCCCTCTAGTTCTTTAATGCTTCCTCTCACCCCCACTATCATAATCCCAATTCTATCTTACACATTGACTAGACCAGAACATGTATACTGACATGGATAAGAGCACGCAACACAGGGATCCCAGGACAGATACATCCCTCAGGACCAAGAAGGAGAGCAGCGATACTTGAAGGGTAAGGGAAGGGGGGGAGGGAGTACAGGGGAGCAAATCATAATAATCGATGTATTCATTTTTGTATGCTTTGGGGAACCAAACTTATTGTCTTTGTTTTTGTAGGTGTCAATTAAAAATGGTTAGCTTACCTTACCAGAAAACAAACCTCTCTACATAGTTGCCCATGGTATAGTTCTTTTATAGAGATTTTCCCTTTCACTAGTACTTTTTTTAGTACAAACATAAAATGAAGATTATAATTCACTTATATTTTAAGTCACTGAAAAGTTGACAGAGAGATGCTCACTTAATGGAATAATTGTTCTAACAAGCTATGCCCAAACATGATTTCTTTCAAGAGAAAGCATTTACTGTATTAAGCATTTACTGTATCAAATGCTATGAAGAAGTCAGAGGTGGATAATATGTAGCCACTTGTCTAATAAACTCCTCAATAGGCTAACTCAACATGATGCCATATACAAGATATAATGTATAAAAATAATTCTAATAACAAATGGGGTTATCTTATTTCTAGGAAGTGTAATTCAGGTGCTGAAAGCTTGCTGAGGGACAGAAAGTTAACTGATATATGTCATAGTTACCTATATATGAAATCAGTAATATGATAGTGCTCTTGATTTACTTAAATGAAATTTTGCTAATACATTTTAGTTGAATAGCTTTGGAAAATTATAAACAATACCAATGACCATAACTAGTAATCAAACCAGCTCAAACAATTACTGTAGTTTATGCAAACAGCACACATTATATATTTTTTTGCATTGCACAGCTTCCATGCATCATTTTCATATCGACACTCTATGACTGTTACACATCTTAGGCCTCGATTTTATTTTTTTCAACCCCCGTGGATGGAATGTTATGCCTTCTTGCCGGTGTCTCATGCAGAGATTTGGTTGCCAAGAGCAACCTTCACCAGCCTACCCTTCCTGTTCAAGCAGCCCCTTCCCAGCAGCATTCTTCGCCTGCTGCGCAAAACTGCTTTCTCAAAGAAACATAGACATCACTCTATCTACGCTACAACAATCCTAGCCAGGACAGTGGATCCAGCTCAGGAGGTAGGTAAGTCTGTGCACCTTGGACCAGAAAGACCACTCGGACAAACAGGCCACCGTGTCATGACCATGCGCATTCATTCTGCAGCACCATACAGCAGGCGGGCTGTTGCCCTTTGACTATCCTTACTCGGAAGGCATCATAAGGCAGGAATTAGAACTTGGGGGTTATGTGTCCCATGCTTGGATAAAAGACTGGCAAAGCACAGGCTCATGACCACGCCCACACCCACATCCACACTCTCTGTAACCTGGCTTCATGTGGCTCTAGTACGACAGGATCCAGGGACCTGTGGGCAGTGGCTTCCCCATTCGTTGGCACCTCTGCTAGCAGGATAGTAGCCCCACACAAAGCCCTCCGCCGGAGCTTCCAATCATCTCGAGCATGGCCTGCAGGGGCACAGATTGGTTTTAAGGCACTACCCCTGAGCAAACAATCAAAAAACTTCAACGGGCAGCTCCAGAACACAATGTCAATCATTATAATGAAATATTCAAAGAGATAGTTATATAGCCAAAAAAAGAATAACATATACAACATATTTCAAGCCTTGAGTTTCAATACTGAAAGATTTTATGGGGAAAAGATTGAGCAATCCAGGAAGCAGAAAAGATCATGGAAAGAACATAGTCACTGTCCACCAAAGAACTAGGCTTCCTTCGACCATTTCAACAGAGAGCATGTGACCAAGAACTAAGAGTACTGCAGGACGAAGTTCAAGTTGCATGGAAGGCCTTGGCTAAAAGCTCCATTCCAGCCATTGATGGAACACCAATGGGAATGTTTCAACAAGCTGCAGGGGCAGCCCTGGAAGCACTTACTGTTAGTTCAACTGCTAACCAAAATGGTTGTGGGTCCTCCCTCAGGCACCTTGGAAGAAAGGCCTAGTCATGCATTTCCCCAGACTCACAGCCTGAAGAACCTTAGGTAGCACAGTTCCACTCTGGAACACGTGAGGTCGCCATGAGTTAGAACTGAGTGGACTGTGACGTTTTCTGCTTTTTAGTATTATATTTGAACGGCATGCAGAAGAGGGAGATTAAAGGTATCAAAGTGTTTTCTTATCTTTTAAGGGTTATTTTCTGCCCGAATTCATTGATGAAGAAATAAACTGCAGTCTTCTTTTTAATATTTTGTCAAATTAATCTTTTAAAGATCGTTCCCTTGGTAATGATGATTAATTATAAAATTCAGTATAACTGTTATATTTAATTATTTCCTGAATTCTCAAGAATGCAGAATGTAAGAAATTTATAAATGAATCTCAAATGTGTCAACCTGCAGCCACTTAAGTCTAGAAATCCTCTATCACCTAAATTTTATAGATGAAGGAAATTGGGCTGAGGTAGGTTATGTAATTTATATAAGGTTACATCATTGGATTTGAAAGCTCTTTACTGACATAAAAACACATTAGCCTCAGGAAGAGTAACACAACCATCTTTTCACACATTTAGATTCCTAAGAGACAGAAAGTATTAATTCTCTATGGTATTTGTTTTCAAGTATAGCCATGGATGTAACAGTTTTCGACTGTTAATATTCTACTGCTGTGATAATAAATTACCACAAAATCAGAGACTTAAATCAATACGGATTTATCACTAAATTCTAAATTTGGAATCTGACAAGGTCGTCAGTGGGCAAAAATCAAGGTGTCAGCAGAGCTGTGTGTCCACTAAAGTCTCTTGGATTAGAAAGGTGTTGGCAGAATCCATGACATGCATCAGTGGGAGCCCACGGATAAAGTCTATTTTGCTCCCATGTGCTCCTCGGGGGAAGAAATAGACTAAACAACAGTGAGCAGCAGCAGCAGCAGCAGTCTCAACACGCAAGGACTCCTCTTTATCAAAGCCCTAGAGGGCAGCACCCATCGCTTTGTTCTTCTAATGTCTCGTCATGGTAAACCTAAGCGCCTTGTCTTAGCATTGCACTCATCCCTGCCTTTGCAGAAGCTGTCATTCTCCTGATTGGCTGATTAGAAATGGGCAGTGCAAGTCCTTTCAGCCACCAATGCCTGGAATACGGATCTGTATGTGTTACATTTCATTTTGGACAGCTTCCAGTTTTCCCAGGCCAATGCTTCAGCAAATTCTACCTTCCAGTTGTTGATGGGTGTTGTAGCTGCTTCTTCTCCTTTGTATACTGCCCCTTCAGTGGGCACAGGTCCGGAACCCTATACTCCATTCATGTCATTAAGGTAGAATCTACTTTGAACACAGCTGCATATTTGGGGATGCAGTACTATGTTGAGTCTCTTCTGGGGAGCTCGTGGGCACTTTATCAGACAATCGTCTGCTATTCATAAGGTTTCAGCAGCTAATTTCTCAGAAATGGGCCATTCATTTCTTCTTCCTAGTTTGTTCTTCTTCTGGAAGCTCCAGTCAGACTTTCCCGCACGGATGACTTTGCTGATATTTGAATATCATTGACAGAGTTCCCAACATCACAGCAACACAAAAGCCACCACAGTGCAGCAAAGTGCAACATGAGAGGTGGTTCGTTGAGGGGCTTGCTGCTATTTTAAATGGCTTCTTCCTCTTACCCCTCTATGTGCTAAGCATCCATTTAAAATGCTCTGTGGAAGACTACCATCCCCCTACATGAAGCTTTATATGTTTTAATTATCACACTACATTTTGCATATTATTCCCTTCGATGAATGTATGCCTCTGTTACAAATGAGAACATGGATTGAACATGTTCACCATTTGTTTCTCCTCACACACGTTGAGCATTATAAAATATTCTCATGAGCTTAATGAACTGTGTAAACTCTAAGATTTCTAATAAAATAATCCATACGAAATCCTAAATTACTCACAGAATTACAATTGGATGTTTGCTGGCATAAGAGGAGTTTCTCTGAAATGAAGATGGGTCAGATCTGACCTTGTAAAATTGAATGAAGAGGAGGCTGGTTTAAAAGACAAAATTCCTGGATTCTGAATGGGAAGAACTGGATTCAAGGTCAAGATTCACAATTTACTCCGTCTGACTTTTGGCTATGGCTTCATCCCTCTAAGTACCAATTTCCTAGATGGTGCAAGGGAATACGTTTCTTTTCTACTTATCCTAGAATTACTGTGATAAGAGGAACACAGTGGAGAAGTTGCTAAACAATCTATTGAGAATGGAGAAAATGTGGGATAATGATAAATTACAAAGGTATACATTTAATATAGTATGAATGCATCAACCAAGAAAAGGGCCTACTGTCTCAGACTCTTTCAGAAAATGTGGAAAATATAAAACAAATGCATGAACATAGGAAAGAATGGGTGCATTTTAACTATGTAGTAATTAAGTGGAATTACTGCAAGCTTTAAATTGAGAGTTAATAAGTTGGTTTGTAAAAGTCATGCTTTGAATAAATATAAGAAAAGCATTTCTAAGTATATAAACTCTTCACAAAACTGTAAAGACCTCTCTCAATATTCACCACGCCTCAGGTGGTGAGAAACACTAATATCTTGCATAACTATCATGCTCCTTTTTTCAAAGCAACTTGGATTATTCAAAATATTGAGTTGCTTCAATAGATAATAGTCTTGCCAAAGAACAAACAAGCCCTCGCACTCTTTCATTTTATAAGACTGAGTCAATGTTCATTATACATAGACATTTAATAAACACCTACACTGCAGCAAAGCTGAGATAATGGAGGACCCCATATTAAGTGAAGGCAAGATATAAAGGAATTGGGAACTTAAAGAATGCCTTTATATTGCAAATAAGTATGGCATTGAAACTTAGCTAGCAGACATCAAAATTTACATTTAATTTTATTTAGTTTAGTCTCTAAAAGCTGACATTTTAAAAGTGCCTTTTGGTTTTTGATATAAGAGCCAAACGCTGATTAATGAAAATTATGATCTCATTTAGTGATGATATATGAATTATGGCCTCGCCAATTTGAAAGACAAACCTTAATAATCAGACCACATTGTAAGAATGGCATGTGGGCAGCACCTGACATTCTCTGGGTTCACAGGGGGAAGAGGTATCAAACTTACTATCATCACAAGATCAATTCCTTTGAGGAAGAGGTTAGACATGTTCTACCTTTCAGACTTATTACGAATTCTGACACCAACTGGCCCTTGTAGAGCGCTCTGCTTCTCTGCCAGGTTAAAAAACCCATTGCAATGGCCATGTAGAACTCACAGACAATCCTTGTGAATATGGAGTTTTTTAGGAACGTTAACAGGTTACAAGTCTGTGACAGAAAAGCCCAGGATACAGTATTTCCAGTTAGGAAGTTTCTTCTCAGCATACCCCAGTCTGGTCTTCCGCCTCTCAGTCACATGACCCCTTGCTCTCTGCCCTGCTTATCCCACAAGACTAACCTAAAAAGCGCTCAGATGTGGTTCCATGGCTCAGAAGACCTAGTTCTCTACTTAGGTACCTGAGGGCACCCCATTTAGCAAGCAAGCCTCCTGCCTAAAGCCACCCGGTTTTATAGTCTCTGACTCAGGACAGGGCACTGTGCTCTGGCTCCTGGTTCCGCTGAGCTGCCCCACCCTCCAGTGCTCTCTGATATCACAGCGCAGGGGCCGCAACTGAAGGCGTTCAGAATGTAAGAATTTTGGGGTGAGCAAAACAAACTCCATTCTTGCTTGGTGGCGATGGGAAGACCCTTTCCAGTTTGGGTGACTCCTTTAAATCCATTGGGATGCCAAAACTGATCCGTCATCTTATTGAAGTTTCATTTACTCTCTTTGCGTTTCCATCCGCTCATTTAGTGGGAGGTACAGAGACTATGAATAGGAAAGTCATTTATATAATTCACCACGCCACAGGGGGGGAAAGTCCTTTATAAGAAATAGACAATATACAACCTTTCAAGTATTTTATCGTATTTATTTAGATAATATGTAAAAAATTTGGAATCTAAGAAAGTAATGTACAGATTTTGGGGGTAATTTCTTTAAGTCTGATTTTGTATATTGTATAATTATAAGTGAATAAAAATGCAAAGGAAAGCACTTCAAGTCAATATTTTGAAAGCAATGATTAGGATGGAGACTTACATGTACTTTCAAGTTGAGTATTCCAGAATGTTAATAAGTAACATTCTCCAAAGATAGCTAATCATTAATTAATTTAATGTTTGTTATAATTTTATTGATCACGAGTAACTAATTTAAATATAATGTCATTTTAATTGGAATGATATTGGAATTTCTGTAAGAGGGGAGTTTCATGAATTCATAAAATCAAGTAATTCAATCAGGTGGCACGTTAAAGATTGAAAGAAATAAAAGAGAAAGCACAGTCTACTAACCAAATCCAATTTCTTACTGGCATTAAGGAGGGCGCTCAGGAGACATATGTTAGTTATTAATTATTCAGAGTCCAAAGTTTATGAATATCTTTTTTTTAAAAAAGGAAAAGAAAACCAGGTTATATTCCTCATTAGCCTTTCTTTCTCTTTTTTAAAATAAATTTCTGCTACTAACCTATATGTACATTTGCTGAATCCTGCTGTGCACCAATGATTCCTCCATAGTAATATGCTCAAAATCATTGAACATTAACAAATGATTTAGCACTTTTTGAAACACCTGGGGGATACCCTGCTGATTCATAACTTGTGCTATCATAGCATGGAACACTTGCTCAAGCATTGCCAGTTATGAAGTGGAGATTGTGGCTTGCACACCTGGGGTATTTATCTAATTGAAAGGGGTTTTTTTCACTCATCATTTGGCAAAGTAAGAGCTAAGAATGTATTTTTTAGAAGTCTTAGAAAACTTTAATTAAAAATAATATCAGCCAATATACTATCAAAGTATACTATAGCCCATTATAAAATATATGTTTATGTGTATCTCAAAGAGCCCTGTAGTGTTCTCTGTGAGTTGCAATCCACAATGTAGTCAGTTCAAAACCACCAGCAGCGCTAGAGGAGAAAGATGAGGCTTTCTATTCCTGTAAATAATTATAGTCTCAGAAACTCACAAGGGCAGTTCTACCTGATCCTACAGGGTCAGTATGAGTCAGTCATGAGTTGATGGCAGTGAATTGGTCTAGTTTGGCTATATATAATACATAATGGCTTACCACAGAGTTATTTCATCTTGTGGCTATATATACAATAAATAACATTGTCACTGGACATTGCTCCTTTTCCTATACTTTCTCTTATACAAATTTCAATATTAAGGAAATAATCTTAACCTCTTGAGAATAGAATATAAATGATTTATGATTGTGTTACTCTGGGTAGACTAGAGAAACAAATCTATTGACACACATATGTGTATAAGAAAGAGGTTTATATACAAGAGAAATTGAACATGGAGAAACATAGTATATGAGCTTGGCTTTAAGTAATCTTTTACTAAGATTTATATAGATTGAAACTGCTTTCTAGCACCTGGGCTCCATTTGTTTGCTTTTGGTTGTTTGTTTTATTTTGTTGTTGTTTTGAAAAAACAGATGTCAGAGTTTAGTATAATTAGAAACCCACATCCTTATAGATTTAATACTCAAATATGAATATGTTTATTCTTGTCTATTTTGTTTTACAATATAAATGAGGTGGAATGAAATTTTTGTCAAAGGTTTTTGTCATTTGGCAATTCTTTTCTTAGTTAAGCCAATATTTTAAGAGTCCCACGTAGTGAGGAAATACGCTTGTGATTTCCAGGTATTCTTTGTTTTGTCTATGTCATTTTCAATTTCACCTTCTCTACATAGTCACACAAGTCAGGCATTTTTTTCTGCAAATAGTTTCTGGAGAATTCCACAATCTTTCAATTTGCCCCAAGAACCTATTTTGCACTATCAATCTGGGTAATGTTGACTTATAATTCAGAACCACACTGGTGTGGATCCTGATTGCCAATGCAGCATAAAGTAGGATTTACTGATAAAATTGTTCTGAAGGCAGCAATACCAAACCCATTGATGACCAGTCAATTGCCTACACATAGCAACCTATAAGACAGAGAAAAAATTGCTTTTGAGACTGTAAGCCTTCATTGGAGACAAAGCCTCATCTTTTTTCTGTAGAGTCTCTGGTAGGTTTGAACTTCCAAACTTTCAGCAAACTGCTCAACACTTAACCTACTGTACTGCAAGGGCTCCTTGGGGATCAAACTGGGTAATGGAATTAAAGAGGGACAGGAATAAGGAAGGAAGGAAGGAAGGAAGGAAGGAAGGAAGGAAGGAAGGAAGGAAGGAAGGAAGGAAGGAAAGAGAAAGACCAAACTCACTGCCATCAGGTCAATGCTGATTCACAGACTCGGTGACCCTATAGGACAGTGTAAACTACTCCTGTGAGTTTTCAAGCCTAAAATTCTTTGTGAAAGTGGAAAACCTGGTCTTTCTCCCCTGGAGGGGCTGTTGGTTTGGAACTGCTGACCTTGGAGTTAGCAGCCCAATGTGTAACCATTATACCATCTGGGCTCCTTAAGGAATAAATCCAGCATGAAATTCATATGGTGACTGTTTCAAAAAGGACCTAAATGTTTGTCAAGGAAGAGATACTTAAGAGAGTGAACTACAGGAAAAGAAGGTGGGAAATAGTGTCAGAAAACCGAACATTTTATTTCAGCAATATTGTAGTAAGTTCTCATAATCGTAATGATCGTGGTGAAGGGATGGGTTAAAGGTCTGAAAAGTCATAGACAAGTAACAGAGCAATGAAGCAAGTAACAACAACAATGTTAAGCTATTTCATGAGTCATTATAGTCTGATGCCCTTACATATTAGGATAGTCTGATGTCCAGACATATTACATACAGTCTTATGATCATACATATTACAGACTAAAACAATAAACATAAGCCTGGAGCAGAGTGACTGCCTGTTGTGCTAGGTGCCACTGGGTCTCTTCAGAACCACACCAACCCTGCACACAATAGCATGAAGCCCCACCTGGTCCTGCACCATCCTCACAATTGGTCCTGTGCTTGAGCCCATTGTTGCAGCCACTGTGTCCATCCGGCTTCTTAAGGACTTCCTCTTTTTTGGCTGCCCATCTACTTTAACAAGCATGATTTCCTTCCCAGATACTGGTTTCTCCTGGCAATATGTCTCAAGCATGTAAGAAGAAGTCTCACCATGCTTGTCTCCAAGAAGCACCCTGGCCATGCTGCTTCCAGGAAAACCTTGTGTGTTGTTTGGCAGTCCATGGCACTTCCCGCGCTCTTCTCCTGCACCACAGTGCAGATGCATCAATTCTTCTTCAGTCTTCCTTATTCAAGGTCCAACTTCCACATGCATGTAAGGCAACTGAAAATACCATGGCTTGGATCAGGTGTACCTTTGTCATAGTGTAACCTCCCTGCTTTTCAACACTCTAAAGAGTTCTAGCGACTAATTATAGGATTATAACTAAAATGTTCTTGTCTCAGGAACACCGGCCGTCTTTAATCAATTGGAACAAGTTGTCACTCTATATGAGTGCAGCATAAGGTCAGGGGTGAAGAAATTGGAAGTTTCATCAGGAACAAAGATTTTTGTAGGAAAAAATAAGCTGCAGTTGTCAGAAAGAGACAATCCCCCACCCCATCCTGGTATACATGATTACAAAGAGCGCTCGTGGCACAGTGGCTTCAGTCTTGTTCTGCTAAACCACAAGTCAGCAGTATGAATCCACCTATTCCTCTGTGGGGGAAAGATGACTTAAAAAGAAAAGCAAAACAAAATAAAACCCTAATCTAGAAAAGGGTAGTGAAAGTGTGTTTTAGAGATGGCAATAAGTTTTAGTTAAGTCAAGGACATGCAATAGTAAGTCATATATATTGATATATATGACTTAGAAAGAATTATAGAAAATGTTAAGAAAAAAAAAGTATTTCTTAATATATCCTCCATCTAGGTCTATATATTTCAGAAGGTGGTCTTTCTATCTCTCCACCCCTTCCCTGGAAGCTTGATGGCATACTGGGTTACACGTTGAACTGCTACAGCAAAGTCAGCTGCTTGCACCTACCAGGCACGCCACAAGAAAAACATGAGACTCTGCTTCTGTAAAGATTCATAGTGTGGCAGTTACATAATCTCCTGTCAAATTGCAAAGGGGTGGAGTCTAGTCTGTCAATCAGGTCACAGCTTGATGACCTCGTTTGGAGGTGCTAAGTAGATGTATAGCTCACTGGAGGCCAGATATGTTGGAAAGGCCAGCCCCACACAACTAATCATAGGTTTGATAGGCACAATTGTATGGTTGAGATATATAAAGATTATAATATAGACATAGAGAGCATGAGAGATAGAAGAGATTGAAATAATGGAGGCAGACACATTTCAGGGTAGCATGATCACCTCAGCCCCACTTGGTGGTCCACTAGAGGGCAGGAAAGAGGGGGAGGGGAAGGAGGGCAAGGGGAAAGGGAACCAGGGGAGTGAGGACCGATGATGGGAAGAGCCTAGAGAGATTTTTTTTGCTAACCAAGTCTTATATATCTTTCGGGGAGGTGAAAGCCCACTAATTGCAGGTAAAGACATACGTCACAGGAATGGGTTGCACTATAGGGTATACAGCAATGAGAGGGGCACAATCTAGGGATATACACGCAATAGTAAGGGGAGGGGTTGGGGGTACATATGTGACAAGATGGGTAGATCCTGGACTCAAGATGGCAGCCTAACTTTGCATGTTACTGAGCAGGCTTGACCTGTTCTCTGGATCTCCATGGATCTCCACACTCTAAACCCCACCTACAGGGATCAAACTGATGGCTGCAAGCCTTTAAGGAGAAGTAGCCCATTTCCTGTGGCAGGCCCAGACAGTTGTCTGGCAACTGACTGTCTTCAGCAGGGATGTCTCTAAGCATCTGACCTCCCACCACATGCTGGCAAATAGCCTTTAATATTTGGCATATCTTTGGGGCAGACAAAGCTGGGGGACAATCTCTTTATAATCGCACACAGATACACAGAGCACCTTGCTCAGCTAAACAGTCATTTCATGATCCCCACCTCCCCGGCATGATCACTGAAGACAGACGGGTGAATAAGCAAAAGTGGTGAAGAAAGCTGATGGTGCTCGGCTATCAAAAGATATAGCATCTGGGGTCTGATAGGTTTGAAGGCAAACAAGCAGCCATCCAGCTCAGAAGCAACAAAGCCCACAGAGAAGAAGCACACAAGCCTATGTGAACATGAGGTGTTGAAGCGATCAGGTAGCAGACATCAAGGAACAAAACCATCATTGTGTGATCACCTTCCCCACAACAACACTGAAGATGAGTATGTGTATAAGTAAGTGTGGTAAAGAAGGCTGATGGTGCCTGGCTATTGAGAGATATAACATCTGGAGTCTTAAAGGCTTGAAAGTAAACAAACGACCATCTAGTCCAGAAACAAGAAAGCCCACATGGAAGCAGCATACCAACATGTGTAATCATGAAGGGCCGAGAGGACCAGGTTTCAAGCACCTAAGGCGGGGGTGGGGGGTGGGGTGGGGAAATCATATCATCGTGAATGAGGGGAGCGCATGATGGGGACCTAATACCCATCTGTAGACAACTGGACATCCCTTGCAGAGGGGTAGAGGGGAGGAGATGAGTCACTCAGGGTTCAGTGTAGCAACAATGAAACTCACAACCTTTCTGCCTTGCAAACCTGGTTAGACCAGAGGATGCACAGCGGTACAGATGGGAACTGGAAACACGGAATCTAGGACAGATGAACCCCTCAGGACCAGCAGTGACAGTGATGATACCGGGAGGAAAGTGGGGGTAGAAAGGGGAACCAATCACAAGGGTCTACATATAACCTCCTCTCTGGGGGATGGGCAACAGAAAGGTGGGTGAAGGGAGACGCCGGGCAGTGTAAGATAAGATAAAATAATTTATAAATTATTAAGGGTTCATGAGGAAAGGGGAGCGGGGAGGAAGAGGGAGGGAAAATATGAGGAGCTGATTCCAGGAACCCAAGCGGAAAGCAAACTTTGAGAATGATGAGGGCAACGAATGTATAAGTGTGCTTTACACAATTGATGTGTGGATTGTGTGGATTGTGATAAGAGTTGTATGAGCCTCAATAAAATGATTTAAAAAAACATCCCACACAGATACACTCTCTGCTTGTCTCCCTGCAAGCCATTCTGATTGACCAGCCATGTAGAGCTATGCTGCCGGCAGCTAGAGCTTGGAGCTGAAGGAGCCACATGGAGACCCAAGTCAGCACTAAGATGCTACCGCCACGAGTGGATCCATAAGACTTTCTACCAACTTGTCTGTGAGCTTCCTGCATTCCATGCTATTGCACACTTGCGTAAGTCAGAAGAGGAATTTACAGACTGGGATTAGACATATGGACTAATATTGGACTTATGGACTTGAAATGGTCTGGGCTGGGAGGTTTTCTTAATTTACAATTACTCTCTGATATAAAGCTTTCTGATATATATAATATATGCCCTAGATTTGTTTCTCTAGTCAACCCAAACGAACACACAACTTCCGAAATCCAAAAGGATAGTTTTACTCTCTCCTTTGAGGAACCGATGAGTCAGAATCACAATTGCAGTGAGCTTGGTTTGTGACTCCCCCCTCCCCCCAAATGTTGCATTCTTCAAACTTTAACACAGTAGTTTTAGCATCACCTAAGGATTCCATTTGTGTCCTTTAAATCATCTTTGATAAGAAGCAAAATAGAGGGCAAGACCAGGACTACAAGGAAAAGGGTAAGTGTTGCCATGAAATTCTCACAGGAGAGCTGGGGTCTCTCAAGCTGGAGTTACATTGTTATAAAAGAAAGTGATTACTTGGTGCAGTTTACCTACCTCGCCTCCTATGAAGGCTATTCCTATTTTCTTAAAATTTCATCAGAATAACACACTGTAATCATCCTCTGTCTTTCAAAAAAACACAATGAGCTCACCGTTACTTTCAGAGCCAACTGCTCTGCAGTGAATTTAACTGGTCCAGCAGATCCCCACGGAAGCCACCATTGTGAGTAGGCCTTCTTCTGAAGCTACCTCAGTGAGATGAAGACAAGTATGTTACTGAGATAACTGGTCTGCAGCCATCCACTCACCGCAGAGGCACGCTGAAGTACATTTTATATGGAATAAGCTTTGGCATGCATGAATTGGAATGATAGAAGCAGTATTTTTGTCTTATATATGGATAAACTAGGACTGTATTGTGAAAAATATGGTTTTGTTAAGACAGAAGTTGATGAAGTCATAGTGAAGAACATTTAATTGGGAATTTGGCTAGCTGACTCATGGAGGTGGACCTGGGTGCCTTCATGGTGGGGCTTACTGGAGTGGGGTGTCTCTGAACACTTATTTTGAGGAACTGGGTTTGCTGATCCACTGAGCTGGGGCAGAATGACTGTAGGTTGAGGCTTACGGTGAGTGGCTTTCCCTTTGGACATCCATTACCTGTCCTAAGTAACATTGTAACATGTCTTGACAAAACTTCTCTCTCAAACATTTCTCACCTATGTTGGAACCTGTTAATATTCCCCATAAACATCATTGTGAGTCTTGCCTGTGAATTTGTGTGGCCATTGCAATGAATTACATAGTCTGGAGCATGGGTTCTCAACCTGTGGGCCATGACCCCTTTGGGGGTTGAACAACCCTTTCACAGGGGTCACCTGATTCATAACAGTAGCAAAATTATCTGTATGAAGTAGCAACGGAAATAATTTTATGGCTGGGGGGGGGGGGTCACCACAACATGAGGAACTGTATGAAAGGACTGAGGCATTAGGAAGGCTGAGAACCACTGCGCTAGAGGAAACGTCAAGTGCAGGGAAAGTAGAGGGAGTAAGAGACAGGACATAACTATATTTTACAATTGAAAACAAAAAGTAGAGACGAGAGCACAATACTGGGAACCCACTAATTGTACAATGCTGAATCCTAGGTAGGCAGAACACATCCTGGTGGGTTAGCTTCAGCCCAAACGGTAGAGGAGGACAACACGTGGGTCGCAGTCAGAAAGGCCCTCGTAGCAATCGTGAAGCAGCCTTTTCCTTCCCCATCCCAGGACGGGCAGCATCAGAAAGCCATCCTCCTCGATCAGGCTCATCCATCTCAGGGAGATGGATGGAACTTACAGGCTTACTGAAAAACCATCTTGTGCAACTCAAGAGGGGGGGCATGCCCAGAATTCACCATAATACCAAATGAAGCATTCTTATCATAGAACTCAATTCTTCTGAAGAGGAACCATGGTGGAGCAGTGGTAATGCAATGGGCTGTGACCTGCATGGTCATCAGTTTGAAGCCATCAGCAGCTCTGGAGAGAAATGCTGCGCTTCCTGCTGCCTTCAACAGTTAAAGTCTTGGAAACCCACAGGGGTCACTATGAGCCAGCATTGACTCCATCCCTGTGAGTAGTCTTCTAAAGAGTCTGTAATGATTTTACTATGTTAGCAACTTTACACCAGTTGCCATCAGACTCCTTGTTTACCACCTCATACTTGTCTACGTCTTCGTGAATGCTCTCTGCCAATTTCAACCCCTTTTCCTTCCTCTGCCCACGCTCATATATTAAAGTGATCTTCTGGATCAAGGAGCTTCACTGTGCAGGTATCTCAGAGCCCCAACAATGTGCTCCACTCCTGGCTCTCACTGGTAGTGAGATTCCTGTCTCCTTCTGAGAGGGCTCGTGCTGTATGCAGCAGGATGGCAATCACAGTGAATCTTGTTCATAATTACTCATGGGTGAACCCCATTTTGTTTTCCTGTATAAATTACATCAAATATATTATAGAACTATTAACACTATCTGCTGGACATGGTCAAAAAACGTTGCTACATCCATCCCCCTCCACCCCGCTTTACTTATTTAGCGAAAAGCACAGGAGAAAAGGTCAAAAGAACCAAAGGAACTCATATTAAAATATCCTGTTTTATAACTTTTTTCGTAGCAGAGGCCTCCAAACAATTTTAATCTGGAGAGAGACTGGGAAAGTCTCGGCCTGCACATAAGAGTGATTTATGTTTGCTTCATCTTTTAACAGCTTTGGAATCTTGTTTTGAAAGTGAATACCCAGGAAACCGCTTTTGTTGGCTACTGAATATTTGAAGATGTTGATTTTCACGATGCTGACATAATAGGCAAAATCATTGCTAGCTGATCCATCTGCTTCTGAAGCATTGTTATAAATGCTTATAGTATCTGTGTTAATACCTGGTGTTCACAATCAGAATTTCCTGGGATTTTATTTCCTATCTCCTCATTTTATGACCACCAAATATTTATTAATGACACTAAGTAGGTAGACTTTTGCACTAGCTTGGAATAATATTGAGGAGCAATTGTCTAATAAGAGGAAATAAACTGTACTTCAATCATCACCTTTCATTTTTACCCTCCCTCCTCCGCAAAATCTTTGGTAGATGCTACATGCGGAGAGAAGTTAATACAATTATATACCTGTGAAATCATTACCAGCTGTAACAGAAATGCCTCTTAGAAATTTAATAACAATTAATATCTTGGTATCTTATATTCCCTTTATAAGCAGAGAGAAAAATCCAGGAAAGAAAATCTCTGTACTTTAGTATTTTTGTATTTTAAAAATCACTAAACTGTTGATTTTAACCTGAAGCTATGATAGATTACATACAGTGAGGGTATCTAAATAAAGTGTAGCTTTCTAAAGAATTGAGGTGAAATTTTAAGGAGAATCAGATGGGACACACTGAAATCCAAGAACAACTGACTGTTTCCCAAAGTACAGTTCCCAGTGAAATTGTGGTGACCAGGAGTTTGAACTTTAGCACAAGAAATGCAGGAAGGAGATTGATAATTTCCATTCTCTAAGCGCTAACACCACTTTCAAAGATGCATCCAAATTAATCAATGTAAGATGCTGATGTACATTATCAGAATAAACAAAATTACTAACACAACATATAGACAAGGGTATTAGCAACATGATTAAAATGTTGTTGTTAGGTGCTATGGACTTGGGGAGCAAAGAGAAAACATAAAGAAATAAAATCATTTCAGTGGGCAGTTCTAATGACAGCCACGTGGGCTCAATCTGCTGGGTCTCCCCTGAGAAGGTCAGGGATGATGTCTCTCTCTCGTTGTGTGTTGGGTTTCTGCGGTGGTTTACCTGGGTTCTTGCTTCTCAACCCAGCGAGAATTAATCTGACAGAAGCACCTTTATAAATCCACGTAACCTGTGTGAGGGAAAGGGAAGTTTCGAGTAATACCGTCATAAATAGTGCGTGCGAGTTTTGGAAAATGTGCAAGGTAGCGTGGCTGGGGCCATGGGAAAGTTCACGGCTGAAAATGGTCACCTCAGAGGAGCAGGGAAACCCATGGGAACAAGAGAGGTGCCTGAGTGCAGCGCTGAGAGAGAGCAACTGCCCTTGGCCTTGCTTTTATTCCCTCCAGTCCTGGAGGGAGTGTCGTTGAGATTATTGCCACTCCCAGTGACTAAATTCAGGTAGCTCTTCTTCTGTGGGCATGTATAAGCCTAGATGGATGAAATGGCATTGGCGCCTCGGATCGCATGTTGCTGTATGAAGGACACTTCGTTGTCTATAGCTGGCTCTGGTGTGAGGAAATGCCACCCATCCACAATGCCACTGGGCAAAAACACGTAAGGTACCATGGGGGCAATTCTGAGACTAACACCGCTACTGGCAGTGCATCTTTCCAGTTCATCGGAGTCTTGTGTCAATTTCGTGAGGGTTAGTTTTAAGTCCTGGTTAATTCTCTCTCTCACTATTTCCCCCGAGGATTGCAATTTTCAAGCACAGTTGTGGGAAACAGAAAGATTTCTCCCAAGTTGTTTTCCAAATATATCCCAAACTTAGCTGCTTGTGAATGGCTTTACACTTGGAGACCAACAGAAGTAGATCGGGGGTTATTCTCCCTAAGGGTTATCAGCCATCTAGAGCAAGCAGTCACCACTGTGTATCCTACAAGTAGGGTCCACTCCCTTCTGATAAGGAAGCAGTTGTCTGTTTCCTTGTAGGGGACCCCAGACAGGTCAAACCTGCCCAAGGATGGCCAAGGTTAGGCCGCCATCATGAATCTAGGGCCTGCCCTTCTTGTTACATATATACCTGAAGTCTAGTTCCACCCCTTCCTATGATGTATATGCCCACTGTACGGCCCCTTCCTGTGACGTATGGTTACCTGCAATCATGCTCCCCGAAGTAGATATAACCATGTTTTAGCAATAGACGGGGTCCCCGAGCCTCCTGCCAGGTCCTTGAGCATCCTGCTTGGGTCCCTGCCCCACCTCGCCTCAGCCCACGCTGTGCGCGGACCTGGCTGGTAAGATCATGGCCATTTAGGAGGTGGGCATGCAACCATGAAATGTGTCTGACTCCATTATAGTAAAGTCATAGTCTTTACTTATTATCTCTGTACAATTGAGTCTACCAGACCTGTGATTAGTGGTGGGGGGCTGGCTCGCCCTTCCAACCACACAGAGTGGAGACAGTAAATGATTCCTAAGAGCCATTGTTTAAAGCGGGAGGAAGGAGGTTAGGAGAACGTGGACAGCACCAAGCAGGAACAAATGTACTGGCCTATCTGCCAACATCCGGGCACAACCAGGGGTCCTGACCAGGAGCAGTTTTTCTGTTGGGCCACCCCGCCTAGCTGCTTCAGTCTTCTGTTAGCAGTTGCAGACTCGCCAGCAGACTACTCTGCTGTATATCCCCATAGGACAGAGCGCTGTCAGTGGTGAGTTTGTTTCCAATGGTGGTTCTCAACCTGTGGGTGGTGACCCCTTTGGAGATCCAATGACCCTTTCACAGGCATCACCTAAGACCATTGGAAAACACGTATTTCCAATGGTATTAGCAACCTAGACAAAGCTCCTCTATCCATCTCCGGGTGGATCCGCCCACATGCAGATACACCCACCTGTGAGTACCCTGCATTAAGACTTTTACCCATGCTACACCATGCTTCAAGACAAAATTTCATTTATTTGTCATTAAAAATAAATACTTTACTATATATAATAACAAATTGTTTTTTGATTAATCACTGTTGTAATTATGTTCAATTTGTAATGAGGAAAATACATCCTGCATTTCAGATATTTACATGACAATTCATAACACTAGCAAAATCACAGTTATGAAATAATTTTGTGGTTGGGGGTCACCACAACATGAAGAACTGTATTAAAGGGTTACAGCATTAGGAAGGTTGAGACCCACTGGATTACCACGATAGCATGGGCCTGGCGGAAGTCCTTTCTATGAGGCCAATCCTTTGCCCAGTGGCCTACATGCCAACACACACATGAGGCTATGTTCCTGTGCTGGGGTCTTAGGAACTTGAGAGGCTGCTCAGCAATGGTGGCCAGGACCTGTGCATGCCTAGCTTCTTTCCTTTTCTCCTTCTCCTGAGCCCAAGCTCTTGCTCCCCATCTATTGTAAAATGTAGCATTGGCAATGGCAATCATCTTGCCTGGAGTAGCTCTTCTGGTTCTCGCACTAACTTCTGGAGCTTCCTCCTAAAGGCTGATGTAGCCTGTGTGAGAAATTTGTCTTTTTGTGTGATTTGTCCTTCATATGAGCGAAAGTCTACTGTGGTGTGCTCATTCAGGGCCTCTGTCAGTCATTCCAAGAAGCTTACAGGACTGTCATTAGGCTCCTGTTACGTTAGTATAGTTGATGACCCTTTGTTACTCTGACTTCAGTCCAGTTTTCACACACACTAGAAAATGTGCCCATGCCCACCTGTCAGTGGGACCATTACATTCTTAGGTGGGGTCAGTTGGAGGCACAGCTATGTCTCCTATTGGATACTTATCAGTCAACACATGTAAACTATCTGGACATTTCTGAGCTTCCTTTTGAATTTGCTCTTTCTCAACATTTATCATGGTCTGTTTTCAGATTACCACAACATCCTTCCAGGCCAAGGCACAGGCCAGGGTGAGGTGCTGAAAGGTATCTATGCACTGTTCTGGATTTTCTGAGTAGCTGCCCAGGTCACTCTTAATCTACTTGAGTTCAATTAGGGTGAAAGGCTTATGAATCTATTGAGAACCAAATTCTCTGGCTGCTTCTACCAAAGGTAGATCTTTGTTGGGGCCTCTTCCTGCTCAGGTTCTGTAGGTTGAGCTTAAGAGGGCGGTGTAGCTGGGCTAGGTCTGGCAGGCTCTCAGCTCTGGGCCCTGAGCCTTTTAGGGGACCCCTGGGACATTTGGAACAAAAGTCTTTACTGTTTGTCAAGAGGAAATAAATGCCCGACATAAAGGATTCTAGTCCATTTCTCATCTCCTTGCCGAAAGCTCTAGCTGTGTTAGAGTAGGGAGGGAGAGTAGACCATGTTTTGCCAGGATTCCCCGTCACCTAGAATGTAATGGGGCCAGACAGAGTTTCTGAAGAACACTGGTTTCCACTTCTATAGTGTCTGTGGGTCAAATAAAGACCAGTTACACAGGATGCAACAGAAAAGCATTCCCTGGGGAACAGACTCTAGGTTACTGATCTAGAAAACACACAGAAAAAGGTCAGCGTGCTCTGCATCCTGGGATCATACCAGAAATTCCAGTCCTCTGGAACCCGAGAGTCTCAGACAGACATCTCCATCCTTGGTGGTGTCAGGACCCAGCCTTAAGCCGTTCACCAGGCCTGGCACATTTTCTAGACAACAAGCCAGGAGTTAGATGACCACCACCTGGCTGCCCCAGTACCTGTCTAATGGCACAGAGTACAGTCAACTCTAGGGAAACTGGAATCCGTGGCTAGGTATTCTTTAACCCAATGGAAGTGTACCAAGTATGTAAATAGCTCCATGTATGGGACCCATCCATTGTGTGGAGGCAGGAGGCACAGGCTGTGCTTAAGAAGCCTCTTGAGTGATCTTGGAAACAACAGAGTTGGCATTTGCTCAGTGACCTAACTTCCAAATACCATTTGGGCAATGTTTGGAAAAAGGAAACATAAACAGGAAAACAAAGACCAAACACCGACAACAAAACAGAGCTGAACTCAAGAAAACAAGGCATTCTTTGCACCTAGCTCACCTAACTTACCTAAAAACCGGTGGGAGGATGCTTGGAGAATCTGGAGGGAGGGGCTGGCTAGCCAATATGTCCAGCCTCCGGGAACTCATGGTTGGACCATGGGGTGGAGCAAGAGATGCCACCTTTGCAATGAGCCAGGAGAGGGTCACGTGTTCAGCTGTCCTGCAACATGCAGAAAAGTCAGGGGATTGAGGGGAGAGACCATGTGGGGAGGAGTGGGTGTCCTCCTAGAGAGACCAACAGATCCAACAGCACAGGTGAGCCGCACTGGGAAGTTACAGGGAAGGCAGCAAAGATGCGGCGAAATGTGCTAGCAAGGCACACAAAGGTACGAGGGGGCGCTCGGGAGCAGTAGTGCAGGGCATGCACCTTTGTGGCCATAGTCTGCGCATGCTCAGTTCTGGATTTCCCATAGGTGTCTAATGTATGCCAGATTCCTTTCCAACCCCTTTACTGGGGCTAATTTTCAATTAGGGCAGGCATATAGTGGAGACAATCCCCTTTATCCCTAATCTGTCTACCTGTCAATTTGATTCTCATTTGAAGATTTAGAGGTTGGGACACTGACTGACTGACACTGAGTCACCATTTGAGAAAGGTGTTTTAGGGGCATTATAACTACCCAAAACAACATCCCCAGAGATTGTGTCTAATTTTAGTTCAAAATCTCCAGCAGCACCACTGAAGAGTGTTTGAAGCAGGAAGCTATTGTGTGGAGGAAGTGGAGCAACGGCATCTATGGCTAAACCCGGGAGTTTCAGGAGCATATGCAGCAGGCAGGCAGTGTCACTACACCGAGACAGCTCTTCTTTTATTATCAGTTATCTGTCTTCATTTATGTGCTCCAATCCTCCAGTATTTGCAATAGTAACACAATATTCGAGGTTTCTGATAAACACTATGTGACAACCCACCAACCTGCTTAGCCTTTTGTAATGCTGTAAGTTTCATGGCTCACCCTCAGGATCTAAGAGATGTTGCCACAATGTCACCTGAAATGTAGGGATTTACTCTGGGCCATCACAGCCAATTCTGTCACTCCGAGGTAAAGGCAGCAATAGAACTTTTATTAGAAGTTGCCACTAGCAAGATCAACAGTGAGCTAGTTGGCATAGTGGTATCCTGTTTGAGATCAGAATTCACAAAGAATATAAAACGGTTTCTTTGGAATTTACTTTAGGTGTTTTCCATTAACTCAAGTTTCAAGGTAACCCCAGGAAACTAATGTTGATCACGAGCAAGCAAACAGAAAATAAAGTTATTTTAGTCATAGGTCAGTCTCAGGATATCACTCTTGACCAAATGAAAATTAGGGTGGATGTTTTAATTATTAGCAGTCAGGAAAATAAGAGAAAGCTCTCAGAGGTATCTGACCCTCCTAGGTACACCAGTGTCCAGCCTGTTTGTCTTTGAGCAATGTATCTAGCTAAAAAATTCAATATAAACTACATTCATATTTAAGTGTATATATGTATATATACACAATATATGCACATATATGTGTGTGTATTTGAGCCCTTTCCTCCCTTGAAAGTATCCCATCACAATAAACCAATATTAGGTATTAATATTAGTGACAAGGTGTGGGCAGCCAAACATATCAGAAAGGATAATCCCAACCTTCAGGTCACCCATCAATGAAAAAACTATTATTACGGAATCAAGAGTCACCAGGAAGACATCACCCAGCCAACCTGGAAACCACTTGAAGGGGAGATGTCCTACAACCATGGTCTGGTCCAGAATCTACCATACATTCACAATTTTAATGCTCTCTTTGCTTTCATATGTCATGTACTGCTCTGGCAGATACGGTTCCACATTTGTGAATGGGTGTTACTAATAATTTTTGCCATATCCTCCACCCTGTAAATTGTGTCTCGTCATTCAAGTTTTTAATCTGCACAAGCCAATAATTCATGTATTGCAGTCTGAAAAACCACACTGAGTATAATTTTGGTCTCTCTATACCATTAGTTAATTGATAATAGAATCAATAGTATCAATACTATTAACTCTTTAGGATGGTTGATAATGCTCTTTATTATAAAATGATAATGATGTCTCTAAAGTAAAACAGAGGTGCATACACATATATATTACATATGGATTTGGTCATGGTTCTTCATAGCCCTAACCTAAGAACAAGGTTGTTAGGTGCTATTGAGTCAGCTTCAGTCCCTGGGGACCCTGTGCACAGCTGAAAGAAACACTGCAGGGTCCTGTGCCATCCTCACAATTGTCCCTATGCCTGAGCCCATTAATGCAGTCACTTTGTCAATCCATCTCCTCAAAGTCCTTCCTCTTCTTACTGCCCCTCTGCATTACCAAACACAATGTCTTTCTCCCAGGACAGATGCATCTTGACAATATGTCCAAAGTATAGAAGACAGAATCTTGCCACACGTGCCTCTGGGAAGCATTCTGGCTTAACTTCTTCCAATATGGATGTGTTTGTCATTTTAATATTCTTCTCCAGCACCAATATTCCACTGCATCTATTCTGCTGTGGTCCTCTTTCCAACTTTCATATGCATATATGAAATGGAGAATACCATCAATTGGGTCAGGCAAACCCTGGTTCTCACAGTAACATCCTTGATATTCAACACTGTAAAGAGGTTTTGTGCATCAGATTTACCCAATAGAATATGTTTTTGATCCCTTGACTACTGATTCCATGAGCAATAATTGTGGATCCAAGCAAGACCAAATCCTTGTTAACTTCAACGGGTTGTCCATTTATTATGATGCTAACTATTGGTCCAGTTGAGAAGATTTTGGTCTCCCTTACTGACTCATAATCTGTACTGAGGGCTACAACCCTGGATCTTCATCAGCAATTGCTTCAAGTCCTCCTCAGCAACTTTTCAGCAAGCAAAGTTGTGTAATCTGTGAACTACTGACTGTTAATAAGTCTTCCAAACCTGATGCCACACTCTTCTTCATACAATCCAGCTTCTTTGATGATTTGCTCAGCAAATAGTTTGAAAAATGTATAGCGGGAGGATACAACCCTGACACACACCTATTTTGATTTTAAACCATGCAGCATTCTCTTGTTCATATACAAGTGCTGAATGTGTACAATGAAGTGTTTCAGAGTTCCTGTTCTTCTCAAAGTGATCCACCGTTGATCATGGTCCCAATAGTCGAATGATTATTCAACTTAATAATCATTGCATAGTCAATGAAACACAAATAAACATCTTTTTGGTATTCTCACTTTGAGCAAAGATCCATCTGACATCAGCAATGATATCCCTTATTCCATGTCCTCTTCTGAATCCAGCCTGAACAGCAGTTCTCTGTCAAGGTGCTGTTGCAGCCCCTGTTGGGTGATCTTATATAATATTTTACGTGTGAGCAATATCAACAATGTTGTTCTATAATTCAAGCGTTCTGTTGGGTTATATTTCATTGCAATGGGCAGAAATAGAATCTTTTCCAGTCAGTTGGCCAGGTATCTATCTTCCAAATTTCCTGGCATAAACTTGCCCTGATGAAGAGATTACTGAAGATATGGGTGCTATTGTAAAGTGTGGTGAGGAAAGTAGATGGTGCTCAACTACCAGAAATAATAGTATCTGTGATCTTACAGGCTTGTCTTCAAGCAAGTGACCCCCTAAGTCTGCATAGAAGAAGCACACCAGCCTATATGATCCAAATAATAATAAGCTGCAAATCCAAAAGAGAAAATGGTAACAGAGCTTCAGTTCTGAACATCCAGGTAGAAGTCTGTGGATGACAGCGGAAACCCCAAAGCCACTTGCAATGTTCCCACATGGATTACACTGCAGGTGAACCCCTCTGACCACAGTCCTGAGATGTGGCTAGCCTTTCCAGTAGACAGAGTGCCTTGCAAAGTCAGTCATGGACAATGCAGTCAAGTTCAAATGTAACACCTTATCATGGGATGTCCCTTTTGACCAATTTTAAAGTTGTTTCTCTTTTTAATATGTTCTGCTTGCTTTTTGATTGAGGTTTTCCTCTGTTTTGTCACTGTTGTTGATTTTTTTGTTTTGTTTCTTGTTTTTGTTTGGCATGGCATTCTATATATGAAATCCAGTATAGGCAAATCTATAAACAAAACAAACTTCACTGCAGCAGACCGGAGGCCATCTCATAGTGACCTGATAGGACAGTGTAGAACAGCATTTGTAAGTTTGGGAGACTGTAACTGTTATGGGAGTAGAAAGTCAAGTCTCTCCTTCTGAGAGGCTGCGGTTTTGAACCACTTACCTTGCAGATCACAGGCAATGTATAACCACTATACCACCAGGATGACATAGGCAAATCTATAGAGATAGCAGTTAGATTAGTAAGTACTTAGGAGCCTGAGGTATAGGTTGAGAGGAAATGGGGAGCTAACTACAGAGAAATGAGAATGAAGAAAATATTCTGAAACTGTGGTGAGGCTAGCACCAATCTCCTTCACATGATTGACCTATTAAATTGTATGATGTGTGACATATGCCAATACAATTATTTTTAAAAGAATGATAATCCCACTCTAAAGCCAATTCATGACTATTCCTTGGAATCTGTTACATATTTATTATCCTCTCAATTTACTTCCTGGTTTCCAGGTCTACAGCTGCAAATCTATTTGTGTAGGGATGTGGCCTTGGTAACTACTGCTGGCTTTCTCCTTAATTGAGCAACCAAATAAAGCTTTCACCTTCCACACTCCTTCAGCCTCTGTCTTTGTTTCTCCATTCTACCAAGTGAGACATGAATCGGTAACAAGAAAATAAAAAATTAAAGTTTGTAACTATTTAGTTAGTAAAATAAAAACAGAATTGACGAGAATGAGTTGCTAGACCTTTAATCCACTAAAAGAGAAAATACATTAAATACCAGGGAAAAATAAGATAGAATTTGGCATGCTCAATATCTCGTCAATATCCAATTATAATTATTATTTCAAGAATACTTTGTTCAATAAGTCTGATAAGTGTTTTCAAAGTCAGAAGGGTTCAGGAATGTAGGTAATGAATGAGTAAGTTATTGAGCCTAGGAGAGTGCTGTCCTGTCACTTGGGGTCAGTGTTAGTTTACTAATAATTTGCACACTCACTTTCAAAGGTGGCCCTGTTTAAAGGAAAACCTACAAGTAACCCTACACTGCTTTTTCAGATGCTAGAATGAAATCTTGGGAAGAAAAACCCCACATTTAAATGTGATTTATAAAGAGACATTTATTGAGTCTACAATGGGACAAAGACAAGACACATGACCTGGACACAGGAGACCATCACTAGGATGCCTCCATGGTGCCTACACATCTATGTAAATGTACATAGGCTGTACGGAACAAAGAAAACTACAGACGCAGGAAATGGAGCCTGACTGTAATATATACACTATTTTAGATAGAAAAGTTTTCAAGATTGGTTCAGGACCCTCCAACCAATGGCACACCCAGGGAAGTGCCTAAAGGCTAGGTTACCCCCACCAAGGGCTAAATAGGGAGTGGTAGCATTGGACTTTCAAATAAGCTTTGCCTGAAGGAATTTATTCATCTGACCAGTTAATGGTCAGGAAGAATTTAACAATAATAGAATGTACATGGATACCTGAACATTACTTTAAAAATCTGAGCATAAATTTGCAAAAGGCTGTGGTTTACAATGGAAGCCCTAAGTCCATTTATCAGTCTCCACATAGTCAGTCTTCATTGAATTCTTCCTGCCCATTAACCAGCTGGGGGAACAGCTTTGCCTTCAGGCAGAGTGGATTGCTCTCATGGGGGGATCCCGGAGTCGCTATAATGGGGAGAAGAAGCTGAATAGCCTTTGGGGATTTGCCTGCAAGTGTGGTAAAGAAAATTGGGTGCTAGAATCTGAGTCCAGGAGTCACATTTTGACTGCCTTAGTAAGAGAGACCTAAACTAATCGTGTAAAGTCTTCCAACAGAATGTCCACATGCCACAGTCATCAATTCCCTCTCCTGCTTCTGTAGTCCACCTGTGATTGCGATATGTTGATCTATGTAGCCAAGCATGCTGTTGGAATAGTTTCCTTTGCCCGCCAATTCTCCCATGTCTGTTAAAAATCATTTTATTGGGAGCTCTTGCATATATCATAACATTCCATACTTCAATCACATCAAGCATTAGTGTACAGTTGCTACTGCAGTCTGTTTCAGAACATTTTCATTCTTCCTGAGCTTCTTAATATCAGCTCCTCTTGATCCCCTCTGTCCCCCAACCTGCCCCCAAGGAACCCTTATTTGTTTATTTTTTTCCTAATATTTTTTCTTTTTGCCATATATTAGATGATCCAATATATCCTTCCACACACAATTCTGTTACCTGATCCCACTGAGTGGGGTTATACAGGCATCAGTGCGATCAGCTCCCTATTCGCCCCTCCCTCACATACACTTCCCCACACCCCCTGGGGAACCTTTATTCCTGTTACTGTTTCTAAAGAGTTATCTACCTTGGCTTTAATGTACCAAATGATATTAAATATACAAGTGAACATACCCAAATCTAACATGATTAATGAGGCAAAACAAAAAAACCCTGTAAGACACATAGGAAGGGGAGGAAATATTAAAAAACTAGAGGACAGTCATGTGGTTCATCAGAGCTGCACCCTGGATTTATCACCCCTTCGTGTGGAACCTGCTCTGAGGGATTGTCAATTATCTCACAGGTGGATGTGGGGTCTCCACTGCATCCACTTCCCTTCCCAGATTTGGTTGCTTGCTTTTGAACTGATTCCTTTTCCTTCAACACCTGATCACACAGGCTCGTGTGCTTCTTACCTGTGGGCTTTGTTGCCACATTCTTAGAGCAAACCATTCTTGTACTGAGGTAAGATTTACGTAGAGGCCCCAAGCCCATCTGCTTCCATGTTGCATTTACATATAAATACATATAGGAAAAGTGCACATATATTTATAAATTTACACATGTACCTATATACGTTTTTTTCCTTTCCTCTTTTCTTTCCTCTTATCCCTCTATTATATTTACCCATAATTCACCTCTCAATAATTCCTCTCAGATACAATTTGATTAGTTAAACGGGACCAGAAACACTACACCTCCTGCCATCTATTTCAAAACACTTGCTGTTCCCCTGTGTCTGTCATTGTTGACACCCACACAGCTCCTGCCCCCCTAGGACCCTCAGGAACCATTAGCCCATGTCCTTTTCATTGATTTATTTAGCTTTATTAATAAATATAGCTTATTGAGGGCTCTTACAGCTCTTATAACAATCCATACATCAATTGTATCAAATACATTTGTACATATGTTGCCATCATCATTTTCTTTCTGCTTAAGTCCTTGGTATTGGTTCCTCTCTTTCCCTCCCTCCTGCACTCTCCCACTCCCATGAACTCCTCATAATTTTAAATTATTATTTTTATATCTTACACCATCTACTGTCTCCTTTCATGCACATTTCTGTTGTTTGTCCCCCTGGGGTGAGGGTGGGGGGCTTTTATATTGATCATTGTCCTTTTTAAGCTTTCTAATCTCTGCCAACCCTTGGGTGCTGCTACAACCTTATACTTACACTCTTCCTCACCCCAAGGACATGCCTTTGTCTTGTCCTTTCTGGTTTAAGACCCAATAAATGTTCTCTTTAAATCATATTTGATATTTGTGGTCTCCTTTGAACCCTAAAACAGCTCTAATAGACTAGATGAGTTATAAACATTTCTCAAAAATATTTCAACATTTTATGGCTTTTCATGTCTACAAAGGGATATGCATGATTTTAAAAATTATCTGTATTTATTTTATTATATGCTTTTATCATGATTTAAAGATATATTTGTATACTAAGATTATTAGTTTACAGATGTTTGAACAATGTTGTGATGAACATGTATACATGCAGTTTTTCTGCTGCATTGGTAGGATCATTTCTGCGAATTAGTGAATCAAAGAATTTTACATATTTAATCATCAAGAAATCTTGGATAGAGGGTCTATTTTATTTTGCCTTCATGCTAATTTGTTATATAGCTATTTCTTAAAACTATATAATCAACCATTATGTTATGAAATATTTCTTTGTCTTGAGATTAAACAAATATTTTGAAATTTCATGTCAAAAATTTGGCAGTATTTTTCTTCCCAATGTCATAGAACAAAGTGGAGCATCTCTTAAGGTGAACATTTATTCCTTTTGAAGGAATAAAATGATCCCGGAGCAAGCAGTGCCCAGGAAACATTCACCAAAGTACTACAACCAAAGGACATTTTGACAGAATTAAATATAGAAAGAAAATTCAGATTGGTTGACATTTATGAAATCCTGATTTAACCAACACAAAACAATGGTAGGACCCCTCAAACATTTTTATGATCAGAAAGTTTAAGTTATTTAACAGCTTTTACTATGACTATTTCAAGGACTAGCCAGCTTGAATGTTCTTCCTGGGAGCATGCTGTGAGAGGAAGCAGGAGGAATATTAGAGGGGGCCCTCAGGTGACATGCTGCCTAGCTGACTTTTAAAAATCAGTTAAGAATAAATAGTAAAAAAGTGTGTGTGTGTGTGTGTGGGGTGGGTGGAAGGTAGGGGCAGGTTGGGATAAGTTTGACCTGCCCTGCTTAATTAGCACAGCCTCCTCTTATGCCAAACAGGTTGTTGTTGTTTTTTTTTTGGGGGGGGTACCTACATTCTGATATATTCTGAATATATGTTTGTGTGTGTGTTCATACTAAAATGGCTTGTAATTTGTATGATGCTTTAAGTTTAAATACTACTAATATTTTCAATCAGCAATTTACCAATGGTACACAGGTTACAGTGTAACTTTCAGACTAAGACATACTAAGAAAAAAGCTTGATGATCTACTTCCAAAAATTAGCCAACAACAACAACAAAACAAATGAATTAAAAGAGAACATTACTTGATTTAGTGCTTGAACTTGATCCTCTAATTGGAAGGCTTAACATACACAGTGACTACAACAATGGACTGGCGAATCCAATGAAAAAGACAGTGCCACAGGACTTGATAAAGTGTGCTTGTTCTGTGGTGCAGGGGGATTGTTCAGTAGTTTTGTAGTGAGTCAGAAACAACTCAGTAGCAACTACCAACAACATGTATATCTATACATGCAAAAATATAAATTTATAAAAATATTATCCATGGGTTATAGTACATAATTTTAGTTGCCTTAGTCAATCGGCTTTGATACCTTCTGATGCTTCTCGTCTTTACACATACTTAAGTTAACTAATGTGCTTAAAGACAAGATAAGCATCTGGATAAGTTTAATAATGGCACCCAAAAATAGTCTAGTTAGTACTAATTCCAATTTTTGAAAACAGTATTATATTTGATCATGATTGAAAATGGAAGTATAATCACATTCCATATATTTAGGACTACATTTTAGGTACACATTCTTGTTAATTCATTTATCTATGTTGGCAGCACTTCTGAATAATTTGCTTATGAAATAATTTAAATTTATATTATTGGGCATTTTAATGGGCTCCATAATCTACTAATGACTTTTTCTAACTGGAAGTTGATTTGTTATAATACTGTGTTCTTTTAAACCTCATTCCTATGTACTGAAACTTAACCTCTGAGCACTAGGTCTGTGGGAGGCCATGATTCACAGTGACGACCCTGAATCTACATTTCAGTCTTCACATAGATGCAGTCTCCACTGACTTCTTTCTGGTCTTAACCAAGATGTGAATGAGAACGTTTGCTTTCAGTCAGACTGGATTTGAAAGTGGATTATTGCCACTTCCCAAGCCAGTTCAGGAGGGGCATTCTAGTCTTTAGGAATTTACCTGGGATTGCACTGGAGTCAATTTGGGTACTAAGTTTTGCCTCCACTACTTGTCTGTTAGCTTGCCATGCAGTGACGGTCTGACTTGTGTGCCGTTGCAGTGCTCTAAGCTGGAACTGATATTTCAAACACTATTAGGTCACACAAAGGTGAACAGGTTTCAGCAGAACGTCTAGACTTAGACTATGATGAAGACACAGGCTTTCTTCTTGTGTGGAATTTGACATGGGGAAAATTATGATTCATAGCAGGACATTGTCAGGTACTGAGAATCTCCTTCATCACACAGAACATTGTCAGATCAGTGTCAGAAAATGAGCAACTCAGTTTGGAAAACACTTAAAATATGATTTGAGGAAGAGCTGCCTTCCCAAAGTAGACTATGATGACAAGGGTGGCAAGAAGCCTGCAAGGCCATCAGCTGCTGAGGTATGTGACTTAAATGGAGAAGACATGGCTGTAGCATCCATTCATGATGACAACTTGGAATGTACAAAGTATGCATCTAAGAAATTCAGAAGTCACCCCAAAATACATGGAAAACATAAAGAGCAACATGCTAGGCATTAGTGCGCTGAAAAGGAATGATTTGAACTATGTTTAAGCAAAGAGTAATAGTGTTTACTATGATAGGAACAAAAAAATTGAAGTGGAATGGTGTCACATTAATCATCAAAAAGGCCAATTCAAGATCGATTTTGAAGTACAATGCTGTATATGATGTTTCGATCTACCTCCATACAAGGAAATTGAGTCAATACAATTATTATTCAAATTTATGCACAAGCCACTAAAGTTACTGATGAAAAATTTGAAGAATTTTCCAGTGTATTCAGTCTGAAATTCATCACACATGCAATCAAGATGCAATGAAAGAGTGCTTGGGAAATATGGCCTTGATGATACTACCAAAAAAAAAAAAAAAGGAGATCACATGATAGAATTTTTTTTTCACATGATAGAATTTTAAAAGACTTTTTTAATCAAAATTCCTTTTTTTCAACAACACAAATGGCAGCTCTACACAAGGACTTCTCCAGATAGCTACACAGAAATCAAATTGACTACATCTGTTGGAAGTCATGACAAAGAAGCTCGATATCAGCAGCTAAAACCAGGCCAAAGACCAACTGTGAAACAGACTGTGTTAGCCCAGTCTGACTGGGGAATCAAATCCAGAGTCACACATATGTGTGCAAGAGAGAGCTTTATATCAAAGAGCAATTGTATATTGAGAAATCAACCAAATCCAGATCGTGTCCATCAGTCTGATATTAGCCCATATGTCTGCTACTAGTCCATAAATTCCTCTTTAGACTCCTGAAGCACATGCAATGATGCTGAATGCAGGGAGATCACAGGCCAGTGGTGGATGCATCGGTGGTGGAAGTACCTCAGGTCTGGTGCAGGTTTCCACATGGCTCCTCTAGCTCCAGGGCTCTGAAGCCACCAGTGTGGCTCCTTGTAGCTTGTCAACAGGACTGTGTGGCAGAGAGAGTGCATCCCACATGCAGGGATGAAGAGATGAAGTTTCCAGAATCCTCATGAGAAGGCCATGCTCACAAAAGGGATTACCAAGCTGTGACTTGAATGACAGGCTACCAACCCTTCATTCTTATTTATCAAGTTGACATGGAATTGTGTAACAACCACATAAACTATTAATCACTCATGTAATTTCATGTTGAAACTGAAGAAAAAATGTGATAAGTCCATGAGAGTCAAAATGTAACCTGTAGTATACTCTACCTGAATTTAGAGAACATTTTAAGAACAGATATGACTCACTGAATTCTAATGACAGAAGACCTGAAGAGCTGTGGGATGACATCAAGAACATCATATATAAAGAAAACAAAAGGTTTTTAAAAGGACAAGAGAGAGAAAAAGGATCAGAGTAGATGTCAAAAGAGACTCTGAAACTCGTTCTTAATCATACAGAAGTTAAGGCAAATGGGAGAAATGATGAAGTCAAGGGCTGAATGGAAATATTTGAAGGCAATTCAAGAAAACTAAGTCAAATATTATAATAAAATATGCAAGTACCTAAAGTTAGAAAAACAAAAAGAAAGAACATTTTCCGAATATCTAAAATGGAAAGAATTAAAGAAATAATTCAAGTCTCACGTTGCAAGATTGAAATATTCTATGGGAAAATATTGAATGATGCAGGCAGTGTACACAGAAGATAGAAAGGCTACAAAGGGTCACTAGTCAACATTCAACCATTTTAAGAGGCAACATATGATCAAGAACCAGTGCTATTGAGGAAGAAGTCCAAGCGGTACTGAAAGCATTAGCCAAAAACAAGGTTTCAGGAATTGATGGAATACCAATTTAAATGTTTCAACAAGTTGATGAAACACTGGCAACACTGCCTCATTTTTTCTCAGTTATGCTAAGAAATTTGAAAGACAGCTACCTGGCTAACTGAATGGAATTGTTCCATATAGCTACTCATTCCAAAGAAAGGTGACCCAATACCACGCTCATTATGAAACAATGTCACTGATATTACACTGTGATAAAATTTTGCTAGAGATAAATCAACAATGGTTGACAAGTATCTGCCAGAAACCCGGATACTGAAGAAAGCATGAAACAAAGAATATCATTTCTGTTGTCAGAAAATTGTTAGAATAACAGAAAGCTCTGTACTTGTGTTTATTGACTATGTCAAGGTACTTGACTGTGTGTATCATAACACTATGGATGGACGTGGGAAGAATGGGAATTCCTGAACACTTAATTCCTTAACATATGGAACTAGTACATGGATAGAGAGGCAGTTGTATGAAAAGAATAAAGAGTAAGGTATGGTTTAAAATCAGGAAAGGTGTGTGTCAGGGTCATAGCCTCTAACCATGCGAATTAAATCTGCATGTTGAGCAAATAATCGGAGCAGCTAGAGTATATGAAGAAAACACGGCTTCCGGTTTCTAGAAAGACTTACCGACCGACTTCAGTACGCAGATGATACAATCTTGCTTGTGAAGTTGAGGAGACCTTGAAGCACTTGCTCAATCTTCATTAAGGATTTTAGTCTTGGCTATGAATTACATGCTAATGCAAACAACACAAAAATCCTTATAAATCCAATTGGTAACATCATGATAAATGGAGAAAAGAATGAAGATGTCAAGGATTTCATCAATCTTGATCCACAATCAATGGTTATGGAAGCATCAGTCAAGAGATCAAGTCACACCTTGCATTTGAAAAATAACCTGCACAGATCCTTGTTGAAAAGCAAGGCTTACTTTGAGAACTAAGGTGCACCTGACCCAAACTGTGATATTTTCACAAGCCTTATGTGCTTGTGGAAGTTGGACATTGATTAAAGAACCCTGAAGAAGATTCAATGCATTTAGATTATGAAACTGGTGATGAATATTGACCATTCCATGAACTGCCAAAAGCAAAACTAATGTGTCTTAGAAGTAGTGTACCCAGATAGCTCCTTAGAAGCAAGCATGGCTTGGACTTGTTCTTAGGAGGGAACAGTCCCTGGGAAAGGACATATTCTGGTTTAAGTAGAGGGGCAGCACAAAACCACGAAGCCCCTTGACAAGATGGGCTCACATAGTGACTGTGACAATGGGCGCAAACATCTCAATAACTGTGAGGATGGTACAGGACCGAACAGTGCTTTAAACATAGAGTCACTCTGAACTGGAACTGACTTGATGTCACCTACCAACCACCACACAGCAGGGATCTTCATGACCACAAGTCGTTGCCTGGGTTCAAAGGCCCCAAAATAATTTTGTAAGCTTTCCTATTTACAATAGTGTACATATCTCAATTGTGCTTTGTCCTGCTTCCGTAGTCTTGCCCGTGACTCTGATGTATTGATCAGGCTTTTGTGACCGTTTGCCTTTGTACCATCATGACCTTGGTAAATGTCCATGTTTCTGTAAACCCACGGATGCCATAATGACGCTGTGATGATGGTGCCCCTCATCCAGCTGATGTGGCTATGCCATAGTCCTGTCTTGTCTACATTTGTAAGGCTGAATGAATGTTCTCTACAAATTGTATTTGAGATTTACAGCCTCTTTTGTCCCCTAGAATTATTATGTGTGTTAGACAGGGTTCCCTAGAGAAATAAAGCCAGAATGCTAATAATTATATATATGTTTAAACAGATAGAGAGATATATAACATAAGAAATAAACAGTTAATTAAAGTATAAAGCAGTACGAATGGCTCAGCGCAACTCACTCTCATGAGGCAGTTGTGAGACACTGGCATTCCTTCAAGTCTTGAGGGTCACTGGGTAGTCCTCTGTAGATTATCTGGGCACAAGCAGCAAACAGCAAGGCAGGTCACCAACAGTCAGCCAGATGACAGGGTCCAACAGTCCCCAGTTCAAGAAATGTAAATTCCAATAGTGTGGTGAAGCAGGTCTTGAAGGAACCTCAAATTATAGCAACACAGTCCATGGGTTAGGTGTCCCACGAGTAGTGTAGCTTGAAAATTGAGGCACAGAAAAAGCAAGGCAGCTGCACCCTGGTCTGATGATCAAAGAGCAAGAGCCAAGAGAGATGAGGCTCGCTGAGCCATTTATCTCTCCACCCTTCAATTAATCCCACATTTGTCCATTGGCCATGTTGGCACACAAAAAATTAACTATCTCATTATCATTTCCATGAGAGTAGGTATTGTGGATAGGTTTGATTATGTTTTAATCGGCCATTTAAATACCTATTTAATAAAAAAAATCTGTCCCTTTCAATACTCTAGATATGATCTTACCTTGCCTGGTAAGCAAGACATAAAAAATATACTAATATAACAGCATGAAAATAAAAGAAAATGGGAAATACTTTGTTATGGATTGAATTGTGTCCCAACTGATATTCCTGCCTTAGGCAGTTGTAATGTTGAACCAGTGCTGCATTTCCAATGTTAAAGGATTGTTTTAACAAAAGCCCCAGTGATAAGGCTTTCCTTTATTATCTGGTTTTCATGCTGATAAAAAAAAAACCCCAAAAACAACCCCCCTCCCTGCACATCCTGATCTTCCTGATCTTTCCCAAGAAGTTATTCAAGTCCAATGAAAACAAATCCTCGGGGATAGCTACTTTTTAAGAGCTCCCTATTTGTCTACTCCCTCCAATGGCTATAGGCTGTTTCTTTCGCTGCCATGTAGTTTGCATGGCTGTTGGTTTTCAAGGTTACCAACTAGCTGAGCCAAAGGGGAGAGAGCAAGTTTTGAGACCAGAAACTTGCTGCTTTGAGGAACATACATTATTTTTCTTGAATAGATATTTCTCATATCATTTCATAATTTTGGTCGGTAACTGCTGAAAAAAATTTCAATTTTTGTCAGTGCTTTCATTGCTTTCATGAATGTATGGCTTCTTTGAAGGTTACCCTTCCATTTCATTATTCCTTTATTTTTAAGTTTTAAAATTAAATCATAATAGTGGGGAGGGAGGGGAAAAATGAGGAGCTGATAGCAAGGGCTCAAGTAGAAAGCAGGTGTTTTGAGACTGATGATGGCAACATACGTACGAAAGTGCTGGACACAAATGATGTATGTACGGATTGTGAAAAGAGTTGTATGAAACTCTAATAAAATGATTGAAAATACTTGTGTTTTTTTCAAGGGGAAATAAACATTTACAACTGTTATGATTCTTAGAATTGTAGTACAAAAGTACAAGAAAACTTCATTGTGTATATAATTTTCATAAGTTTTTCTACATAGTAGTGGGTTATTAGAATCAATAATTCTTCATATAAGGATGCTAGCTAATTTTCAAAAAGGCTGCACAACAGCCCAGAAGGCATTTCCAGTGTGTTCTCTTTCCCCTGGCTGATGAATTCCTCCATCTCCCTTACTCTAACAGTGAAGACCGATGCACGCAAAAGTACAAGCTGGTGCATGTGATTTACGGTGTTGGTGAACAATATTAAAAGTACCATAGACTGCCAAAGGGAAATTGTGTGGCATAGTGAGTTGTACATTAAGCTGTTAATCATAAGACCAGTGGTTTGACCCCACAAGCTTCTCCACAGAAGATGAGGCTGTTTACTTTTGTAAAAATCTGAAATTGAGGATATAGATTTGAATCCACAGATGCAGTTCTATTGTGTCCTATAGGGTATAAAATGAGACTGACTGGATGGTATCAGTTTTGGTTTGGTTGGACAGACAAAAGTACAAACAAATCTGCTCTGAACAAGTCCATCCATAAGGCTGGAGAGACCTCTTTTCTTGTACTTGGGCATGCTATCAGGAGAGACCAGTCCCAGGAAAATGGCATTGTGGTAGACTAGAGGAGCATCAGGAAGAAGGAAGACGATGGAATATTGACACACTGGCTGCAACAATGGGCTCAAACCAAACAATTGTGAGGATAGTGCAGGGCCTGGCTTTGATTTGTTTAGTTGTGAATAGGGTCATTTCAGCTTGCATATGGATGGAGCGCAACCTGTCAATCAAGTCACAGCCTGGTGACACGCTTCCTGGGAGGTGTGATATTTTTACAGGCGAGACATGAAGAAGCCCTCTTCTCTCTCTGCCCCTTCACCCTCCAGGCTTACAGGGGGTTGGTGTCTACTTCTAGAGCTGGTCACATGGGGACTGCTTACCCAGGAGCCAACTTGAGAGCTGTTGGTGCCTTGTCACATTTCCACCAACCTTGGATCCATAATACTCTGTATCCACCAGCCTGTGATCTCTTGCTTCCCATTTCGCTGTTCTGTGCCACCAGCCTGCAGCTATGTGTATCTTAAGAGAGCGCCAGGTAACATTGAACTCATGGACTTGAGATAGACTGGGCTGGGATGCCTTCTTGATATTAAAGTTCTTTCTTATACATTCATGAGGGTCACTGATTTTGTTTTACTAAACAACCCTACATACTAAATGACCATTAGACTGAAAACTTTAATATGTAATAAGTAGAGATATATTTTAATTAAGGTATTCTAGGGGGTAAAGAGACCTCAAATTCAAATATAGTTGATAACAGCCCATTTATTAAGTCTTAAACCGAACCAAGACAAAACAAAGAAAAATTACCTTGACTGGGGGAGGCCATAAACATGAAGTGATAATGGTGCCCAAGGATTCACATTCAAACAGCTACTTGTATATGTTAAAGAAAAGAAACTCACAGAATCATGGTTGGAGGCAGATGAATTCCTCATAGTTGCAAATGGGACTATAGAATGGGGGAGGGACCATGATTGGGATAGGCACACGATTATACATTATAACAATTTATAAAGTCCTTGGACCACGTTGGTTGAGAAATGACTCATAACTTTGAGATCCTGATATTCCAATTTTCATTACAGTCATGCCTAGGAGCTTTCCTAAGATACTGTGTCAGGAGAGAGGGTACAGAAACTGCCTCTAAAAAACACTACATGGGTTTTTACATTGTCAATCAGGGATCTGAATATATGTGGATACTCTCACTGCAGACTGTAGGTTTCTAAAAACCTAGTCCTCGGAATTTAGGTTCTAACACAAGAGGAAGGGACCCACTATTTCCTTCAGAGGTCCTGAGGGACAGCTTTGTTTATCAAGACAATAAGAAATCGTCGATTTAGAATGGAAAATTGGAAAGAACTAAAGTACTGTACTTATTGCCATCAAGTTGATTCCAACTCAAAGCGATGCTTTATATCACAGTAAAACTACCCCTTTGAGTTTCTGAGATTTTAAAACTCTTCATGGGAGTAGACATCCCATCTTTCTCCCAAGAAGTAAATGATGGGCTTGAACCATTGGCCTTGCAGAACAAGTAGTGTGCAGTTATCATTGAGAAGTTTGGTCATTACTGGCATCTAAAAGCTGGAATTGACTGGAGCAATCAGGGAACTGACCTCAGCATTACTGAAGTGAATGATAGAATAAAGAATAGCGGATATTTTCAATAACATTACATGTGCATGACTCCACTACGACATTACTTGCCCAATAAGCACAAAGCGACCAGTGAGAAGTGTTCTGGGTATCTTGGTAAAACAAACATGATCTCACTGGTAGGAGATTAACTATAAAGTGATCCACAGGTATCACGGCTCTTGATAAAGTTTCAAGATTCCAGTATCTGCCAAGGGCTCAAGTAAAAAGAAAACATTTTTAGAATGATGATGGCAAAAAAATGTACAAATGTGCTTAACACAACAGATGAATGTATGCATTGTGATGAGTTGTACGAGCCTCCAATAAAATGATTTTTTTAAAAAGATTCTGGTATATGGGGAATAAGTAATAAGGTCAAAGAGGAGGAAGCTTAAAAAAGTTCGTGAAAAAATGGAATTAAAAGATAATGAAATTTCACACACATTTTATAAAGGACCCTACTAAAACTCAGGAGCCATGATAGTACAGTGGTTATGTGGTGGACTGCTACCAGCAAAGTCAACAGTTTGATACCACCAGCTACTCCTCAGGAGAATGCCAGGGCTTTCTACTCTCATAAACAGTGATAGTCTGAGAAACACATAGGGCTAGTGAGTTTTATCCTGTCCTATCAAGTGACTATGAGTTGACATAGACTAGATGGCACTGAGTTGAGAGTAAAACTAATATACCCTTGTATCCAAGCTCAAAGAGAGAAGCAACACACTTTGCGTTTTGTTGACAGCATACTTTGTCCTTGGAAATAACCACAGGGTCATTTATCTGAAGAGAGATGGCTGCTAGAAGTACCACATCAGGTTTAGGCGGTGGGACATGGAGTCCTTACGCAGAAGGTGTCTGACCCCACATACTCCTAGTTACTAGAGGTATTTGGAGGGAGAAAGAGCCTATGTGGAATCTTGGGCAGATTCTAGTAAGAAAGTAACAGTGCAAACAATTAGGGTTCCAAAGCAAGCCTGAGGATGTTCCAGAGTCCCACAGGAATTTGTAGTAAAATGTCTGTGTTGCTTTATGCTCTGGGCCTAAGCATGCCTAAAGAGCAAAGTACGCTATCCTAATAATGAGCACAGATAGCATGTCACAACACTGTTACACTGGGGTCTTACACTGGTGTTACACTGGGGTCTTCAATTCATTTTTTAAGACACATTTTTAAAAGGGCGATTCTTTATGATTAGCTGATGAGGAATAAACATGTGATAAATGTGCGAGTCCGATATGTAAGTACAGCTAAAATATGAACTGCTGTAGCACAAGAGACATGTTCAGTGGTGACCCCAGAAGACAGTGTGAGAGGAAATTATCTTCCAACGATTACAGCTGCTGTCATTGTCATTCATCATATAATTTCTGTGGAGAGAGGGTGATTCAAAGATGGGCTATATCGAGTACTTAACTGTACCTCAATGCTTAAACATTTTAAATCAAATCAAGTGTCTTTTATCCTCCTTGAAGTACCCTTCACTCCCTCTCCTAACTCCACCCATTTGCCAGCCCCTTTGCCTTCACGTGAGGAAAAGGAGACTTGATTCTCCTGCTGAGCCCACACGGGAGTTCTACCCAGTCCTGCAGGGTCGCTTTGAGGTGGAATTGACTCCACAGTGATGGATTTGGTTTTGATGTGGCATAATCCATTGCAAAGGTAGACCTTTGGGAATTGTTAGCAAATAAAAATACTTAGAAAAAAAATAATGTGAAGGAAAAGAAATGAGACCAACTGTTGGGAAATCTATTGGTGGATACTGGAAAAAGCTACATGCATATGCCTAACCTGGAGTACTTCAGGGGAGTACAAACATCAGGAGGGACTGTTTCTTCCCAATACTGAAAAAGAAATTCCAAAAGGAAGCAGTTAATAGCATCAAAATATACTAATATCAAGAGAGACAAACATTTTGATACAATATCAGGCTTCTTTGAGAGTCCAAGAAAATTAAAATAAGACATTTACTTATTTATAATCATAAGCCAATTGCACTATTAAAACATTTACAGATCCTTATTTCATGCTGTTTTTATATGTCATTTAAAACTTATCACATGATAAAGTATTGTTAATTTACTAGACTATTGTCAATACAGAAGGGAAACCATAGTATAATGTATCAAAAAAAGAACTTTTAGCCAACTTACAAATGAATATGAAGGATATAAAGAAGTTAAAGAAGTTTCTGGAAACAGCTAATGGGACAAAACAAGAATTGAAATAGAAATAAAAATTACTTATGATTTTCAGCATGACATTTTCAGATTTGAAAACAAGAGTAATCACTTATACTAAATTATTTAGAAATACTTTTAGACTGGTATTTATGACAAAATTTATATTTTGTGATTTAAACAATACAGGAGGAGTGTACATTTACAGTATTATTGCCTGGAGTTGACGTTGTGAACGTCTGTTTCTGTGATGTGTGTACAGATTTGGGAGCATTCAATAGAAGAACATTTTCTTTCCTTTCTTTCTTTTTTTTACATTGAGAGTATTCATCTAACCTTACCCAAACAAGCTAGGCTTTAAAAAGATTATAGTTACTTGCTATGCTCTTAATTGTTCCATTTGAACAAAAATGGTTGAATGTATAAATAATTTCTTACCTCTCATATATCAAATTTGAAACACTTTAATATATTTAATATGGAACCCAATACTGATATAGATATATTTTAGGGATCCCTGGTTGTGTACTGGCTATGAATTGGGCTACAATAGATAAGGTAGGCAGTTTGATACCACTAGATGCTCTGCAGGACAAAGATGAGGTTTTCTACTTCAGTGAAGAATTACCATCTTGGAACCTGACATAGGCAGTTCTAGCCTGTCCTGCAATAAGTCAGCATTGACTCAATGTCAGTGAGTAATAGATATATTCTACTTAGCACTGACGTTTTGTTGGTAGAATCATAAATGGAAACAGTCTTTAAGAAATAATTCCGTAATATATGATAATACCTTTGCCATTTCTGATTGCCTTAATATTTCCACTTGATTATTTGGCCACTGAGAATCCTAGCTTAGCTAAGTTAACACAAAAGCTAACTATGTGTTAAAAAATGAAATGGGGATACAGAAAGCTTTATTGTGGATGGCAGTTCTCGTGTCCAGGAAGACTAGAGGGAGGAGCCTGGTGAGAAAGAGGACCCCTATGAAAACCCTGGGTGCCTCCCCTGGCCATAAGGCAGAGCCCTCTTTCCCCATACCCCACACATCTGTCCAGAGCTGGAGGCCCTGAAGACTGAGAGCTGATCCTTGGGACATAGTGGTTTGACATGCTATGCTGCTCTTGAGTGCAACCACTGCCTCTGTGGTCACCGATTACCCCACCCCACCCTCATGCCTGTTTGCCACACTAGGAGTTGCTTGGCAGCACCACCGAGACCCACACACCCGTGGCAGGACCCTCTCACAGTAGCTGCCAATTCACATCACTGCCCTAGGATAAGGGAGCAGAGAAAGAGCTCAGGGCCCCCTGGTTTCCCAGAAACATGGGGCATACCTCCACAAAGGGCTTAAGGAAGCATCAGCAAACCACATCACTCTGAACAAAAAAACCAGAGAGACAAAACACAATAACAGAGTTAATGATGTTTATATAAGAATCAGACGCAGCCCTGCCACATAATGAAATCTTCAGAAGACTGCTTGGAGTAAGGACAACTAGACTAAACCCCAAGAAGAACACATAAAGGCATATAATAGTTATAACATCCTACTTGGAGGAAAAGAGAAAACTTTAAGACCATCAAGAGAAAGGAACACTGTCACATACAAGGGAGCTCAGGTAAGAATATGTTCAGACCTATCAGCAAAAACCATGAAGAGCAGGAGAGATTGGAACAATTTCTTCCAAAAGCTGAAAGAAAAAAAACCAACAAAGAAACACCTGCCCAAGAATCCTTTACCCTGCCAAAATATCCACTAAGATAGACAGGGAGATAAGGGTCTTCTAGGATAAGGAAAAATTCAAGGAACACGTTGCAAGACAATAAACTCTGCAGAAGATACTGATCAACTCACTATGGTCAGAGGACCAACATCCACCAAGCACAAGCAGGAGACAACCAGATAGCCAACTCTATCCAGATACCAAATGCAGACAACAATCACCAAGATAACAGGGCCTCAGAAAGAAAAGAACACAAGAATGAATGAAGCCCCCCACACAAACACAGCATGCTGATATGAAGGTAGAGAGGAAACCACCCAAAACACAAGTCACAAGATGACAGCAATGAATCCATATATCATGCTAACAACTCTGAATCCCAACGGCCTCAATTGATACATTAAAAGAAAAAGGCTAGAAGACTGGCTCAGAAAACATAACCCAACGATCTATTGTCATCAAGAGACAAATCTTAAGCGCATGGACAAAAATAAACTAAGACTACAAGACTGGTGGAAAAGTATAACAAAAAAATAGCAACTTAAAAATAGCAGGAATGGCAATCCTAATTTCTGACAAAATTGACCTCAAGGTCAACCATAAATAGTGAGAAAGAGGGGCACTCTAAAATGCTCAAAGGATTAGTAAACCAGGAACCAGTATGCTATTGAATATTTATGCTCCTAACAATGGACTGGTGAAATTCCTCAGACTATTCAAAAGATGAAAAAAGAAATCACGGATCAACAATCATAGTCGGTGACTTTAATACACCGCTATCAGAGAAAGAAAGATTGCTAGGAAAGAAGCTCAGCAAGTAGGCAATAGAGCTAAATAATTCAATTGCACAACTTGAATTGATAGACATTTATAGAGCTTTCCATCCAAACACAAAAAAAGTTCACATTCTTCTCAAATCCATGTTGCTCATTTTTGGAAATAAACCACATGCTGGGACACAAATCAAGCCTGAGTAAATTCAAACACATAGAGACTATTCAGATGTCTTTCTCAGAAAATGATGCCATAAAGCTGAATATTAACAAAAATACAAACAGAAAAGCAAAGGCAAACAAATGGAGGATAAATAATGATCTTCTGAGACATGAATGGGTACAGAACCAGATTAGAGAGGAAGTCAGAAAGTTTCTATAAACTAATGAGAATGAGAATGCAACATATCAAAATTTATGGGAATTCTACAAAGCATTCAGGGAAGAGTTCATACCAATCCTCCACAAATTATTCCAGAGCATAGAAAAGGATGGCATACTCCCAAATTCTTTCTATGAGCCAGTATAACTTTGATACCCAAACAGGGAAAGGACACACAGGTATGAAGAAATATAGACTGACACCTCTAATGAACAAAGATATAAAAATCTTTAACAAAATTTTGGCCAACAGAATACAAAAGTATATAAAATATATTATCCACCATGATCAGGTAGGATTGATCCCAGGGGTACAGGGATGGTTTAATATCCCAAAATCCATTAATATTATATACCACATTGATAAGGAAAAGTATAAGAACCACATGATAATATTGATAGACACAGAAAAAGCATTTGACAACATCCAACATCCATTCCTAATTAAGACACTCATGAAGATCACGCTACTACAAGCTATCTACAAGAAGCCAACAATCATAGTCAATGGAGAAAAGATGAAAACAATCCCACTGAAAAAGGGGACATGAGGGATGTCCCTTGTCCCCACTTCTATTCAATATCTAGAGGTTCTAGCTAACAACACAAGACAGCAGAAGGCCACTAAAGGTATCTGAGTGGGAGAGGAGGAGGTGAAACTATCGCTATTTGCAGACAACATGATTCTGTACATTGAAAATCCCAAAAGCTCCAAAACAGGAGTACTTACAGTAATAGAGGAATATGGAAAAGTGGCAGGATACAGAATCAACAAAGAGAAGTCTATAGGTTTGCTATATACATCAGACAGGACCATGGAAGAGGAGATCAAGAGGTCAATACCCTTCACAATAACCAAAAATAAACTGAATTACTTTGGAATACATTTAGCCAATAAAACTAAAGACCTATACAAGGAAAACTACAAGCCTCTACTACAGGAAACCAAAAGTGACCTCCACAAATGGAAGAACATCCCTTGCTTGTGGATTGGAAGACTCAACATAGAAAAGATGTCAATCTTATCCAAAACACTTTATAAGTTTAACGCTATTCCAACACAAATACCAACAACCTTTTTCAAAGAATTGGAAAAACTGACCACCAATCTCATATGGAGAGGGAAGAGCCCCAGTATTGCAGAGAACTCCTCAAGAAGAAGGACAAAGTCTGAGGACTCAGTTTACGTGTTTTAACACCTACTACAGAGCCACAGTGGTCCAACAATGTGGTACTGGCATAATGACAGATGCTCAGACCAATGGAAAAGAACAGAAAGCCTAGAAGTATATTAGCATATAGACAGCTGATCTTTGATAAGGTCCCCAGAAGGATCAAGTGGGAGGCAGATGCTCTCTTTAATAAGTCGTGCTGGAAACAAGGATATCCACATTTAGAAAAATGAAACAAGATGTTTACCTCGCCCTCTGCACAAGAACAAACTCAAGGTGGATCACAGACCTAGAAGTAAAATCCCAAACTATCAGGACCATCAAGGAAGGATTCGGGACTAACCTAAGATCACTGGCTTGGGGAATACATAGGTTCACTGAAACAGGCAAGGGTATAAACACAAGTGAACTGGAGATTGACAAATGGGATTTAAAAATAATAAAACACTTCTGCACATTGAAAAACTTCATCAGGAGGTTAACAAGGTAACGCACATACTGGGACAGGATTTTTAGCAATGACACATCAGACAAAGGGCTTATAACTAAAATCTACAATACCTTCCTGGCCTGAAAAAAGAGGAAAATAGTTAACCCCCTGAGGAAGTGGGCATAGGAACTGAAAAGATATTCCACTAAGGATGAGACCCATATGGCCAATAAATACATGAGAAAGTACTCCTGATCATTAGCCATAAGAGAAATGCAAACTAAATCAACCATGAGATATCATCTAATACCCTTGAGGTTAGCCCAAATCAGAAAATCAGAGAGAAACAAATGTTGGTGGGGCTGTGGCAAGATGGAACTTTCCTCTACTGCTGGTGGATGTATAGGTATGTATATAGTCACTGTGGAAAGTGATCTGGCAATATTTAAAGAAAATAAAAATCGATCTACCTTATCACCCAGCTATTCCTCTACTGGACATATCCCCAGAAGGAGTAAGAAATAAAACATGACCAGTTGCCTGTTCTTCATTGTTTATTGTGGTGCAAGTCATGATCACAAAGAGTTTGAAATAACCTGAAGTTCCATCAATAGAAGGGTGGATTAGTAAACTCTGGCACATACACACAATAGAGTACCATGCAGCACTAAAATGCATGGACAATAACATGAAACAAGTTGTTTCAAGTAGGAGGAAATTATGCTAAGCAAGGCCAGTCAGTCAGAAAAGGACAAGTAAAACATGAGCCCAATGAGGGAAGTATAACCAGCACAGTACGTATAGAAGAAAAGACACTTACTGTATCTCACAATATACGGCTGGAGACACAGGCAGCTGGGTGGAGGTCAGACCAAACTCAAGGAGGTACGTGTGAATCCAAAATAAAGAGGGGGGAAAAGGGGGAAGGAGGAGCAAGAAAAGTGGGGAGGGAAACTGAGATGATGACATGGGGCATTAACCCATGCAGGGGGGAGAGTATTAGATATGTCTCCACAGAATTGGGAGTGGGCATATAGACCCCACCATGGCGCACCAAACCAGGAGGTCAATGTAACCCAATGAAGGATTGTATGAAAGGATTCAGCTACAGGGCCAGCCCCAACCAGAACCAATCTGACCCCCACCCTAGAAGTATGTGTGACAGAGAAGAACACTAAACCTTCAGGTAGGGGGAAAGAGACGACTTACCATGCTCCCATGGAAGCAAACCAAGAAGGAAAAAGAGAAAGGGACAGTCGGCCTAGACTCCATGTTGGCACATCAAGTCCGGAGAGTGATGTCCTTCCATTGAGCTGCTAAGGCACAGAGAGGACTGCAGGATCACCAACAACTCAAGACATGTTGTTCCCTAACAAGGGTACCACAATAGAGGACACGTGGGGATATAATGTGACCTGAATCACCCACAGTGGAACAAACCAAGAGCATAACAGATCAGCAATTGGAACAAAACCAATCCACAAAGCCCCTAAAGACACCCCAAAATAGACTTCGGGGTAGGAGGGGCAGCCCCTAGAATTCCTGTAGGACCAGGGGGGAGAGATTTATAAGGGAAACAGACAGACCTGGAACTATGTATGGTTTTGTTGGTTTATTTTCCTCTCCTTTCTTTTTTTCAACCTTTGTTTTCTTATTGTCTGGACTAGTACATTGCTGGCTTGCCCACTTATATAAGACAGGCATGGGAAGCAAGCTCAGGCAGAAAGCAATGGGGCCAATGGGCCCGGAGGATCTTGTGGGTAGAAGGTGGCTGGGGAAGGGTATGGTGAGCAAACAATGCCCTTGGCAGGGGAACAACTAGGGAATTAAAACCAACATCTAGGAGGTTGTAGAGATCCTGTGGGGATTTATTTGAGAGGACATACTAAGAGGTGGAAGAAGGCGGAATGTGATGGTGGGCAGTAGGAGACAAAAGGAAACAGATGAAACCTCTAGGAAGAAAAGCTATAGATAGAGGTATTAACAGAGGTCTGTAATTATGTAAATACATTAATCCATAAAAATAGAGGTATTGACCTATGTACACATATTTATAAAGCAATACAGGAAGGCTGTGATGGGTCTTGGGCCTCAGCTCATACCCTTCAATACAAGTACATTTTGCTCTAACAAAATGGCATTTTGTGATGGTCACCCTCTCCCCCAACATGATCATTGAAGACAAAAACGAGTGCATAAGCAAATGTGGTGAAAGTAGCGGATGGTACCCAGCTTTTAAAAGATACAGTGTCTGGGGTCTTAAAGGCTTGAAGTTGAACAAACAGCCACCCAAACGTGAAGCAACAAGCCCACATGGAATAAGCACACCAGTCAATGCGATCATGAGGTGTCAGTGAGCTCAGGTAACAGACATCAGAAGATTCATAACAAACAACAAACAAACAATCAAAAACGCATTGGTGAGTATGAGGGAAGTTGGAGCCCAGACACAAAGCCCATCTGCAGACAATGGAGCATCCCCCCACAGAGGGGTTGCAGGGAAGGGATGAGTCAATTAGGGTGCAGTAGAGCACCAATGGACCATGCAATATACCTCACCTCTGGTTCCTGAACCTTCCTCACCCCCGCTATCATGATCCAGCTGCTTCCACTGTGGACTGGACTGGAACATGTTCATAGGTAGAACCCAGGAATATGAATGGAGATAACAATACCAAAAGGGTAGGTGGTAGGAGGGGAGCAGAGAAGAAGGGGGTACCAATTTCAATGAATGACACATAACCACACACACTCCTACAGGGGGAAGAACAAGAGAACACAGAGGGAAAAGGAGACAGCAGTTGGTGTGAGATATGAAAATAATAATCATCTATTTTCTATCAAAGGGTCACAAGGGTGGGGAGAGAAGGGAGGAAAAAAAGAGGAGCTGGTTCCAAGGGATGAATAGAAAGTAAATGTCTAGAAAAGAACAATGACAATATGTGTAAAAATATGTCTGATACAATTGATGTATGGATTGTAACAAGAGTTGTAAGAGCCCCCAATAAAATGATCTTAAAAAAATGAAATTGGAGGAATAATGATCAACATTCTAGGCATTAAGGGGTTGAAATGGACTGGCATTGTCCAATTTAAATCTGGGTTACTATGCTGAGAATAACACAATCAATAGGAATGAGTTACATTCATCATCAGAAAGGGCATTTCAAAATCTACCTTGGAGTATGATGCTGTTTATAATAGGTTTACACATGTCCACTTCAAGAAAATACAATCAACAATTATTATTCTAATTCATGCAGCAAGCACTGAAGCTAATGTTGAAGAAATCGGAGACTTCTACCAATGTATTCAGCTGAAAATTGTTCGAACATACAATCTAAATACATCAATAATTATAGGCTATTAGAATGTAAAAATTGGAAACAAGAAGGAACAAGGAATTAGAAAATATAGTATCAGTTATAGAAACTAAGCTGGACATCACATGATAGAAATTTGAAAGAAATCTGCAAGAATTTTCCAATGACATGTTCATAGCAAATACCTTTTGACAACAAAAAATAAATATGTATATGTGGACTTCCCCAGGTGGAATACACAAAAATCAAATTGACTATATCTGTGGGAAGAGACAATGGAGATCAATATCAGCAGCAAAAACAGGCTAGGAGTTCACTGTGGAATAGATAACCAATTTCTCCTATGTAAGTTCAGGTTGAAGTTGAAGAAAATTAAAACAAGCTCAGGAGAGCCTTTCCTGAATATCGAGAACATCTCAGGAATGATTTGAAGCATTGAACTCTAAGAATCAGGTGAGCTGTGAGAGGCCATCCCAAATAGCATTCATGAAGGACCAAAAAGGTCACTGGAAAAAAAAAGGATCACACTGGATGTCAAAAGAGACTCTGAAACTTACTTTAATTATAGAGCAGCAAAGGCAAATGGAAGAAATGATGACATGAAAGAACTGAGTAGAAAATTCCAAAGGAATAGAGGAAAGAACTAGGAGGCAAAGGACATTTATAGAGGTCTCAATACAGACATGTACATATGTAAATATATTTATATATAATGATGGAGAAATAGATCTCTGTACATATATTTGTATGTTAAGCATTAAGGTAGCAGATGGATATTGGGACTCGACTCAAGTACTCCCTCAGCACAATAACACTTTGTTCTAATAACCTAGCATTCTGTGATGCTCACATTTTCCAACAGAATCACTGAAGACAAAATGGGTGCATAAGCAAATGTGGTGAAGAAAGCTGATGGTGCCCACCTATCAAAAGATATAGTGTCTGGGGTATTAAAGGTTTGAAGATAAACAAGCAGCCATCTAACTGTGAAGCAACCAAGTCCACATGGAAGAGCATGAGGTATCGATGGGATCAGACATCAAAATCCCAGAACCAAAAATTTCTATCAATGTGAATGAGTGGGAGAGCAGAAGGGAGAATCCAAAAGTCACTGGTAGACAATTGGACATCCCCTCACAGAAGGGTCAAAAGGAAGAGACAAGGCAGTCAGGGGGCATTATAGCACCAATAAGCTCACAACTTTCCTCTAGTTCTTTAATGCTTCCTCCCCATCACTATCATGACCCTAATTCTACCTTACAAATCCAGCTAGACCAGAGCACGTACACTGGTACAGATAAAAGCTTGCCACACAGGGAATCAAGGACAAGAAACCCCCCTCAGGACCAATAATGAGAGTAGCGGTACCAGGAATGGAAGGAGGTGAGGGGAGAAAGGGGAACTGATCACAATGATAAACATATAAACCTCTCCCAGGGACGGACAGCAGAAACATGGGTGAGGAGAGACAGTGGTCAGTATAAGACATTAAATAAAATGATAAATTATCAAGAATTTATGAGTGAGGGAGCAGGGATGGGGGAGATCAGCTGATAGCAAGGGCTCAAGTAGAAAGAAAATGTTTTGAAAAGAATGATGGCAAGATATGTACAAATGTGCTTGACACTTGGGTATGGATATAGATTATGGTAAGAGCTGTAAGAGTCCTCAAGAAAATGATTAAAAGAAAGAAACAAGGAAGGAAATCCAAAGGGCAGCTTGAGTAGACAAACTAAAATATAATAAAAGATGCAAATACCTACAATTAGAAAAACAAAAAGTTAAGAACATGCTCAACTTGTTCTTAAACTGAAAGAACTCAAGAAAAAAATTTAAGCCTCAAGTTGCAATAGTGAAAGATTCTATGAGAGAAATATAGAAAGAGAGAGGAAGCATCATTCAAAAGATGGTGGAAAGAATGTAGAGTTACTGTACCAAACAGAACTAGTTGACATTCCACCATTTCAGAGGGTAGTGTGTGAGCAAGAGCCAATGATCCGGAATGAAGGCATTTAAACACTGAAAGGATTAGTGAAAATCTAGGCTCCAGCAATTGATGGCATACCAATTGAAATGTTTCCACAGGGTAACAAAGCACTGGAAACCTTCACTGGGAAGGAAATTTAGAAGAAAGCTAGTTGATTAACTGAGTGGAAGAGATTCATATTTGTACCTATTCTAAAGAAATACCCAACAGAATGCCCAAGATTATAGAGCAATATAATTGATATCACATGCAAATTAAATTTTGCTGAAGGTCACTGAACAATGGGTGCAGACACACATTGACAGAGAGCTCCCAGAATTTCAGGCAGGATTTAGTAGAGGATGAGGAACAAAGGTTATCATTGCTGATTTTAGATGCCTGTTGGCTGAAAGCAGATGATACCAGAAAGATGCTTATTTGTGATTATGTCAAGGCATTTGATTGTGTAGATCATAACAAACTGTGGATCCTCTTAGAAGAATGGGAGGAAGATGAGAAATATGAACATGGATAAAAATGGCAGCTGTTCTAAGGAAAGAAAGGAATATTATATGGTTTAAAATCAAGAAAAATGTGCATCAGGGTTGGGTCCTCTCACCACACTTATTCAATCTGTATACTGAGCAAATCATGAGAGAAGCTGGATTAGATGAAGGTTTGGGCAACAGGATTGGGAGAAGGTTTATTAACAACCTGAGCTAAGCCTAATAAGCACTTGCTAATGAAGGTCAAGGATTCAAGCCTTCAGTATTAAATACTACTCAATGTAAAGATGACCTAAATCCTCACAACTGAATCAATGCATAACAGCCTGAGAAACTGAGACAAGGTTGAAGGTGTCAATGGTTTTGTTTTGCTTTGATCTCTACGTACTGCTTATGGAAGCAGCAGTCAAGAGAAGCAAAGATGCATTGCATTGGGTAAATCTGCTGCACAATGCCACTTTCGGGTATTAAAAAGAAAGAATGTTAGTTTGAGTACTATGGTGAGCCCGACCTAAGTCATGGTACTTTCAATTGCATGTAAAAGTTGGACATTGAATAAGGAAGTCCAAAGAAGAGCTGGTGGACTTTAATTGTGTCCTGTTGAGGATGACTGAAAGTACCAGGGACTACTAAAAGGCCAAACCTAACTCATTGGAAAAAGTATAGGCACAGAACTGCTTACAGGTGAGGAGGGAGAGTTTGTCGCAAGCATTTTGGACATGTTGTCAGGAGAGACCAGTCCCTGGAGAAGGACATCATACTTGGTAGAGTAGAGGGACAGCAAAAAGGAAGAAGATCTTCGATGAGATGTATCAGTGCAATGACTGCAACAATGGGCTCAAGCCTAGGAGCAAGTGTTGGGCTGACCCTGGGCTGTGCAGGGTTTTGGTTGTGTATAGGATCTCTATGGGTCAGAACTGAGTCCAAGACACCTAAAGCTCAACAAGTCACCATAATGCGACCTCATGACCTAATGTGACCGAATGTAATGTAATAAACCCTATAATGGGATCTGCTGTGAGAAGTAAAGCAATCATAAGAAAATTAAGGTGGAAAAAAAACAAAGAAAAAGAAAATTAAGGTGGAGTGCAATTCTCTTATTCTGGCCACAGCTCTGATACAATTGAAAAGAAGTTTCCTTAGGGGTGTGACCTACTTTTTATAAAAAGGATTCTGTGGAAAAGCTTGCTTACTTTTTTCTGGATCTGGCTCATCCACTTTGTGGGGAGTCTGGAAGCCATCAGTGACCACCCTTCTGCCTGCTAATCATGAGTCCTTCAACCCTGACAGCTATGCAATTCAAGAGAAGTCTAACATCTTGACTTGCTTAACATCTGAACTTCAGAACTCAGACTGCATGTGTCTACTTTTACAACTGTATGAGCAGGTCTCTTGATATAAATTTCTGGCGGAACCACATGGAGAGCCGCGCCAGTGCTGAGATGTTTTCATACGACTTTTCGCGCACTGGCCTGTGATCTTCTTGTTTTCAGAGTCATTACATATGTTGCGTGAGTCACAGAATTTATGGACTGGTATCAGATATATGGGCTAATATTGTACTTATGGGCTGATATAAAATTTACGGACTTGATCTGGACTGGGCTGGGATGTTTTCTTAATATACAATTACTCCTGTATGTAAAACTCTCCCTTATAGACATATAAGTTTCTCTGGATTTGTTTCTTTAGTCAAGCTGGACTAACACAAGAAGTTTTTACATATTTCCAGAATTCTATGGCAGAGAGAGTTAAGGGAGGGGGGAACTTATTATACATCACTTGTAAAAATGTAAATTTGTATAAATATTTGGAAATAACATTTTCCTAATGAGTGAATTTGAAGATGCCAGCACTCTTGGACTCAAACACTCACCACTAAGAGCATGTCCTAGAATTTTGTAGGCAATGTGATGTAAAATTGTCCTCAGATTGTTGCTAACTGAAAAGGTAGTTATACAAGTAAACTTTTGGTAATTAGAGATTAATAATTTCTATAGCTTATTAACTTCATGGTTAGGTTAAGTTTGCATGCTGGAAACCTAATACAAAATACGTGTATTTGTATCTATAGGAAAAACCATTAATAACTATCAAAATGTGTAAAAATATTGAGCTGGAAAAGTATATGTATACTAGTATATTATTTAGAAAAATACTGGGAAATTATGTAACAACCATATTTTGTGCATCCATATTCATATAGGACAGTTTAAAGAATGTAATAAGATAATTAACAGTTACTTCACATGAGAGCTTAGCGCTAGAAAAAAAAGATTGAGGTCAGGATAGAGAAATCGTAGTTTTATCTGTATGTTTTAGTTCCTGAGGAAAGATAGCTCCGAAAGAAACACCCCTACTTGCTAATATGACAGTCTACATTATTCACATAAACCTTATTATGCTTTGCTACTTTGGGTAGGTTTATTATTATTTTTTATTTATTTCATAATTTATAAGTAAAGTAATATAATAGTATATTTTAAAATAATAGAAAAAACTAGATGGGTATTCAATTTCTATATTTTATCATATTTTCTTACATAGTCTTCATGTCCATTATAATCACATAAAATGTAGTGTGTACCTTTTTTCCCCTCACTTTCTTAATATTGCGTATACATCTAGCTCCCAAATGTCAATAAACGTATAACACAAACAGAAAATGACTAAGTTATCTCACGTTCTGTTTCCTTGCATTTAAGGATTTGGTAACACATTTAAGCTTTCATATTGAGTTGCTCTATTAATAGGAATTTACTTTAGCAAAATGATTTAGCTCCTCACCAGTGGGCCTCCACTCCCAGTACTGTTCATTGAACTCAGAACAGTGCTTGCCATACACTAGGAATTGAAAAACAAAGATTAATATTTTGATGTAATTTTAGAGCTGGTACAAATCATAAAGTCCCTGAGAGATTTTGATCTAAAGGAAAACACCTAATCCTTTATAGAGAAAAGGATTTTAAAGACAGTTCTCTAAATACTTATTTAGTATATTAAAGGGTAAAAGTGGGTAACTGAGGATAAGTGGTGGAGAGACACAGATATTGTAAAAATCTGATTTATTATCCAGTCAATGATCTCTGATGATATAAAATAGACTGGTCAGAAACCAAGGAAAAAGACAACTGTGTAAATATAAAATATAAGTAGTTATTTAGGGGTGATAGGATGTAATTAATGCTTCGGCAGTGTTTGCTCTCCTATAATGTCATATTTCATATGAGAAAACTACAGTGGGTTTATTTCCCAAATTTAGGTGTGAGCACGTTGTTCCCATGTAATCCAGATTGACTGCTTGTGGACACTATCATATGCTTAATACATTTGCAGCATTTGATGTCTTAAGGAGTCATAGTTTAAATAGTTTTAACCTTTTCTTATTGTAAGAAATGATTCTTTTGGTTTGCATCTATCACTTCTTTATCTCTGGATACACTGTCCTACAAAAAAGGAGACAGTGACTTAGTGTGTGTTTTAAAATAAGGACATCAAAGAATGTTAGGGAGACTGAATGAGGACATAAAGAGGTTTCACCGGAGTGAATTTCAGTTGAATATTTTCAGACTGAAGCATAACCTAAGGCTAACATTTGTGACCTTTCCCTGGAATGCTTTTCTTAAAAAAAAAGAGTATATCATAAAGGTTTACTACTTGTCTTTTATACTTGTTTATTTTGCTACTAATAATTCTTTGAGGGAGCAAAGCCCATTTGGATCGTATGTTACATTAGTACAGAATTGAGAGGTTGTCCTTCAAACTACCTATCCTATACTAGTTAGTGGAGTTCACTGACATTTTACTATTCTTCAACTATGCGTGCAAGTGGGGTGTGCGTATGTGTAGACATTTCTGTTTGGTTACATTTAGGAAAAGGAGATATTCACTTTTGACGAGAAAGAAACAACAGCTACCGCTGCTAAATTTCCGTTTCTATAAAAAGCCTACCTGCTAGCCTGCTGACAGGAGGCAGACGAAACGGCAATGGGGAAAGAGGAAGAGCAGCTGGTACTTTTCCAGTTGATTTGCATTTCTGGAGCTCAAGGTGATCCCCACTTATTTTTAACAGATGTTGATGAGCCAAAATTTGGCATCTTCTAGGAAGAATAAAGTTACCTATTTTAAAGACATACGGAAATCAAATCTGGAAAGGCACAGATAGGAATGATTAGCTTCAAAGTGGCTAATTTGCAGTAATTGCTGTATGAATGTTTACCTTGTTGATTGAACCTAACTATAAATGGCCTCAGTATAATCTATATCCTAAAGATGTATGGAAACGGTACAGGGATGTAGAGAAGGATATGAGATCTCTATGTCGGAGGAAAACTTTCCAATTAAATGAACACAAAAATTTAAATAAAAATTGGATGGGATCTAAGGAAAAATTCTTCTACTGGTCTCTTAGGCACAGTGTTACTTAATCATAATCACACATACTTTGCACATTGTGTTAGTCTGGGTTGACTCGAGAAACAAATGCAGAAACACTCTGAGGAAACTTTATATCAAGAAGTAACTGCATCGATAAAACATTCCAGCCCAGTCCAGATCAAGTCCATAAATTCGACATTAACCCATGAATTCCTCTTCAGACTAACGCAGCACGTGCAATGATGCCCACTGCAGGAATATCACAAGCCAGTGGGTATAAAGCTGTGGGTCCAGGGGTACTGGATGCATCTCCAGGGCTCTGGCTGCCATCACATGACTCCATTTTTCTTGTGAACAGGAATATGAATGAAAGAGAGAGTGTGTCTCCCACCAGGGAGGAAGAAAGGCATCAAAAGGCCACAGTCATATGGGGACTCCACCTCTTCATTCTGATTTATCAAGTTGACATGAAATTGTGTAACTACCACACAGATAAAGACAATTATTGCCTACTTCTTCACATGCCCTACACACACACACACACACACACACACACACAACATATAACTCACCACCACTTCTTTCTTACAAGATAATATTTAACCTTCAGAAGTCCAGGTTAATGTATTTGGAGATCTGGGTGTTGCAAAAATATTTGTAAAACTTCAAATATTTACATATGCTAACTGATGCATACCTGACCTAAGCTTGTCATGGTCCTTACTGAATATTGCTACCATTTACTGGCACACTGAATTCATATATTTAAGTAACTATTTTTAACTTTTTCATCATACGTATTTTCCTTATGAAAAAAAAAAACATGGATACCCAATCCATAAACTTTGACAAAGGCTTCAATCTTAAGCTAGGAGGAAAAAATCAGATCATAGTAAAGCATGTATGCATAAAGTTATAAACTACTTCTTAGAGGTATTCTCAAACTGGAATGATTTATTTTAATATTACAAAAACATATCAAAAATAAAAAGTATAACCCAAGGTCAGGAATTAATAGCATATCAATTGAGATATTTCAACAAGCTGATGAGATGCTGGAGAAACTGACTTGCGTAAGTCAAGGAATTTGGAACAGAGCCACCTGGCCAATCAATTGGGAAAGGTCTCTATTTGTGCCCATTCCAAGAGAAGGTGACTGTGCACGGTCCAAAAACTATTGAAAAACATGATTACTATCATGTCTGCAAAATTGCGATGAAGATAATGAAACATTGGCTGCAGCAGGGAGCTCCTATAAACTCAAGCTGGGTTCTGAAGAGGCCCTGGCACAAGGGCTCTCATTGCTGGTGTCAGGCTGAAAGCTCAGGGTACCAGAAAGCTGCGTACTGGTGTTTTCTTGACTGTGGATCATAACAAACTGTGGAGAGAATGGGGCATCCGGGTCAGTTCATTCTGCTCACGCAGAGTCTGCATGTGCACTAAAAGCTACTTGTTTGAACAGAGCAAGTGAATACTCCACAGCCAAAAATCAGGAAAACAATAACAAATGTGTCTTGGAAGAACAGCCAGCGCGCCTCTCAGGAGTGAAGATGGCCAAGCTTCTCATGGACTTTGGTCATGTTATCAGAAGGGTATCATCATGCTTGGGAAAGTAGCATGTCATAGAAATATAGGAAGACCTGCAAGGAGAGAGCTTAATGCAGAAAACAGCGAGGCGAGCACAGGACAGGGCAGTGCTTGCTCCACTGTACGTAGGGTTTCTATCGGAACTGACTCCACGGGACCGAACAATAAGAACAACACAACTAAGAACACATTTAATATGATACATTCAGATGTACTTTATTTAGGTCATGTACATTTTCAACAACATAGCTACCAAAATTGTAATTACCTTATGCTCTGTGTTTACTATAAAGGAAAAAACAGGATGTGCTTCCTAATTATTATTGTCATGCTTAATCACATAATTGTAGAAAATAAAAAATGTTAGTTTATTTTACTGTAGTATCCAAATAAAAAGGTAATTTAAATGTTTTCTACTACCTATTCAGCATCTTGTTTTTTATCAAGTTATGTACTGGGCCTGATATTTCCAGTAATTAAAACCAAAATTGGTCACCTGAGAATTAGACTTCAATAATTACAAGTCATTGGAGTATGAAGACACATATTCTCTCTCTGTATGGACAAATCTGAGCTCCTTTTCCTTGGTTACTTAAACATTTGCATGTAAATTTTCTTATCTATACAAAGGGCATTTCCAAGTCATGAATGCAAAGCACCCAGAATGCAGTAAGTCCCGTGTTTTTATTTAAAATATAAAATGCCTGATATGTAAATCATGCCTGAAGTTCTTGGAACGCACTAGAAAATACATTAACAAGCATTGGTCCATATGTATTTAGGTACTTTCAAATTGCAAAATATTATTAAAAATACTTATTTTGTTGTGTTCAGAATAATACATAAGGGTTTATACACATTTCAACAAATTATGTATGTGGCATTTATTATCTTTAAAAGCAGATATTTTCACTCTCATTCAAAATTTTCACTCCCTCCTTACAGACATTCAAGGAAGCCTAAGTTTCCTATCTAATTTGTACAATTTTGACCCTTTTGACCAAGAGTCTTGTATCTTAGGTCAAAATGTTCAGAAATGGTACCCAGATACAATTCACTTCTGGTTTCATGACAAAAGAGGGGTTTTTCATGGGGTTATGAGCCATGCATCCCATATCCTCCCCCTCCTCCTCCTCCTCCTCCTCCTCTTCCTCCTCCTGACTCTCCTGTTCCTCGAGAGAGCAGGTCAATTGGACCTGGGTGGCCATTTTCAAGATTGTAAGACCCCTATTGCTATTCAGTTAGGAGAAGCATGACATCCATTTACCAAGTGCCCGAGAGGGATGTGCAGCCTTGCACGTAAAGCTGCACACCTCAGAACCAAATCCCAGGCGGTGTTTGGTTTTATGTAAGCAGTCTTAGGAGCTGCTCTTTTGTTTTGTTTTTGCAATTGTTTAATCTATTCCCAAGCTTTTTCAAGTCAACTTTTCATAGCGTACAACTTACCGATGGGGATTGAAACAATCGTCTGTGAAACTCTGCCTGTCATTAATGGAGTTTCTCCATCACTGATGACTCTTCTTTCCTCTCCTGTTCCTTCCCACTCTAGGTAGCCACTGATGCACATTGATTTCTCTAGATTTATGCGTTCTTGTCTTTTATATAAGTGGAGTCTTAGAATACATGTCCGTTTGTGATTGACTTATTTCACTGAGCATAAATTATTTTGAAACCAGAAAATTGAATAAGTATTGGTATAAGTAACTGTAATTGAGCTTTTGTTTTACAGAGAAAATATCATTTTGTTGAGGCAAATATATTTTAAATAATTTATAATTGATTGATTCCCCAGGATGATAAACAAGAATATAAATCTTTGCAAAATTTAATTGAAATTCAACAAATTCCCTAAATTCACAAATTCTATCTACAGTGTAGTTGGGCATAAGTTTGATTTAGCAGTGACAATAAAAATTAAAAGTAGAAGACATTCTTAAAATTCATGGTTTTGTATGACTTGATGCCAACTTTGGAATGCAGTAGTTATAATATTAAAATAAATTTAATATCAGAGATGGACATATTTAATTGTTTCATACAGAGTAAAGTTTAAATCTTGGAAAACATATCTGATAAATAAATTTGATTCTTTCAAGATAATTGAATAAAGAAATGAGACCATACATATTTTGAGTTGAGTAATTAATTTGAAAGTATACAAAATTCGTTGCATGTTAATATTAGTTCCACATCTGAAAGCAATGCTGGAACTTTTTTACTTAACTTGTGACAGTAGGGAAGATGACAACGAGGAAGATGGCCAGGATTTTTAAGGTTAATGACTTTAATCGACATAAATTATTCCATATTTTTTGTGAATTCAGAATAACTTTTATAAACTATTACTCAGCTATTTGAGTTTCTTGTAAAGTAGCTTTGTGTTAATCTCTGCCAAGAATTATTCATAAGGTCTGAGACTATTTACTCTGAAGAGGGGAAATACATTTTCCAACATTGGCTCTATATTGTTTCTAAATGGTTAAAATGTATTGTGCACCCAATTAGAGCATGATTGCTGTAATATAAAATTAACCAAGTAATTAGATATATACTTCATTTACAAATAAACTACTTAAAATGTATATTAAAGAATATATTGGAGTAAAGGAGATCATTTTGAAAAAAGAATTTCAATGAAAGGAACTATTTTTATTTCTTGAATATAGATATTAAAATATCAGTATGTGCTATGGAAAAGATGAAAACAGGAAAGTTTCTATTATTTTATCGTTTTCTAGGTGGGTCTAAGGCTTGGACTTGTGTCATTTTATGTTGCTGGTTTTTCCCCTTAATTTAAGCAAAATTTGCTTAACACTGAAATACAGTTCATAAGTGTAAAATCTGATCAACTTTAAAAAGCAGGCTCATGTAAGCAACGCTCATATCACACAAAACATGTTATTATTACAGAAAGTGTCCTGGTGAGCGCCTTGCAACTAGTCGATATTTCTGACGGGAATTCTTATACTGCTATGTTTCAAAATATATTACGTTTGCCTGAACAACAGAGAGATGGAGCAAATAGCATGAACTTAGCTAAAATTTGCACAATTATGAGCAAATGAACAGCAAATTAGAATTTTGTTTAAAGTGAATATGAGTTATTAGCCAACACAAACCATAATCCTATTTGTATAACACATCTCAAATAATTGAAAAGAGTGGGAACTATAGAAAGCATATTATTTTACCATAACACAATTCAACAAGATCAGGAAATAAAGACACTTGGAAATATTTCAAAATGGGTTTGAAACAAATTCTTCTAAATAAGAAATAGGTCTAAAATGAAGTTGTAAGCAATATTCCAAACAGAATTATGAAATTAGTGAAATTTAAAATGTAATGAAATCTAAAAATTGTGGGCTCAAATAGAAAGCATAAATTAGATTTTCATCATTAAATGCTTATAATAAAAAGAAATATATCAATATTGTAATCTAAAATATCAATATAACATATAAAGTAGAGCTAAATGAAACTATATCAAACTGCTCAGGACCAATATTTAGAGTGGCGATACCAGGAGCGGACGGGGAAGAAGGGGGCAGATAGGGGAAATTGATCACAATGATCTGCCTATAGGTGACCAGATTTTAACACTGGTAGAGTGGGACACCATTGACATGAGTGGGGGGGTCTTGATTCAAAATTTGATCTATATGGAGCAACAAAAATTTTCATAGAATGTAAATATAGTATTGTAATATATTTTTAAAAATTTTCAACATAAGTACAATTTACAAATATAATACATTAAAATTATGTATATTATTATTTTATTCTTTGGCATATTTCTCATTTGAGTGTTCTTTTTTAGATTGCTGTCATTGTTTAAAAGGTCATGACATTTTTCACAAGAATTTGTTAAATTATATTTCACACATAAAATGGCTTTCAAAGTTTCAACGCTTAATTGTGATTTCTCTGATGTCCACACTTTATTTACTGTAGAAAAAATGCGTTCAGTTGCAGCATTAGTTATTGGTGACAACAGCACATATTCCACATTTTTTAGTGCATTATTGTATGGAACATGGTTTGTTTCAAAATGATGAAATATTTCTAACCATTTTTTCTCTATTGTGATTTTTGCTGATGCTCAGGTTTAACCTTTTCCTTATCAATATATTTTTAATAATGATACCTCATTTAAAAGATCATTTTCAGAAAGATCACTATATGGGAAATTTTGAGTAATATGATTGAATGATTTTTGCACATCATTCCAATTACGTTCTTATTTTAATGAAAATGTTTAATATCATTGTAATGTACCGTCCACTCTTCTAAATAATCTATGCAGTTACTATAGAACTTTTTAAAGTGATTCATGACAATCTGCACAATTTATTGCACCTTGTTCTTCTAGCTGGCTTATACTATTACGGATAGTTAACAGAAGAAAATTATTTTCTAACCACTCTTGACACTGAAATTTTAAATTGTTAACTTCATTTGCTACTTCGGTTACTGAAATTCTGTCACCTTCAATTAGTTTTATAGCACTTTGCAAAAGAGTTGCTTGATTATGTACAAATTCTAGGCAATTTTTTGAAGATTCCTTTTCAAAAACTCTTCTAAAATTCTAGGACATTTATCCTGTGAGAGAAGGTAGGATTTCAAAGGATCATATATTTTCAGAATTCTTTGGACAGCTGGCAAAAGAGCTAACCAGTGTGTTTTACTGTATCCAAGTATTTTCTCATATTCGACTTCTGCAGTTTCACAAAATTCTTTAAGCATTTCAATGTGCACAGTGTATATATAGAAATAAGAATATATTTTAATAACAATATTTTCCACATTTATGGGCAACAAATCAGCAGTATTTGAATGGTGTTATGTATTATATGCGCTGCACAACCAGCATCAATAATGTTTTGATTAAGGTTTCTGTTTCATTTATAAAAAATGTTATTTGTACCTCTTCTCGCTTTTCCTCCAAAATTTGTGTTTGTGTTGTCTGCACAATATGCAATCATTTTATGTTTTAAATTGTTTTTTTCTAAAGTATTAATAATGGAACTGAAAATTATTTCAGAAGTTTCACCAGGCACAGAAACAAAATCTAAAATTCTATTTTTTATTCCAGTTTCTGAATCAAAAAATCTAATAATGGTTGAAAAAACTTTATATCCTTATGAATAGATGTGTAAGAATATATGGATATAAAATTATTTTTTCTAGATTTTTGTTTAATTATGAAAATGCATAAGGGGAAAGAAAGTACATTACATACAATTGCCTCAGATTTTGTTCTAGCACAGGCAAATTTTTTGTTGATTAACTTTTTGACAACTTGTAATAGATCTGAAGGAATGATTGTGATTAATAGCATGAAAAGACATAAGTCCTTCTGCTAATGCTAATTTATTTTCTTCATCTCCATAAGTTGTTTTCTGAAAAAATTCCTATATTTTGGAGGAAGATGCAACAGTATTTAAATATCTTCTATGTTTCTTTGTCTCCAAGTGTTTTGAAATATCATTCTTCCCGCCATGTGAAATAGAAAATTCACCATTACATTTCTCATATTTTACCATGTAATCGTTTTTGTGTTTTTTTTAATAAAAGGGAATTCACTTCTTGGATCATCATTGAATTTGCATCCTCTTTTCTTACTCATTATGTTAAAAATCTTTTAAAATAATTTAAATTATATTAAAAATTATTAAAGACATTGCTTAAAATCACAGCATGTAGGTACATAATCACATGAACATATTTTATTGTTAGTTCATAAATTAAATTAATTTGATTATTATAAATTAACAATATATTTAAATTTATTTTAGTTTTAACTCTATATTTCTTTCTAAATAATAACAATACTAGCTTGTATTATTTTTTCTCTGAATTTGCTGTAATGTAAGTCATAAGTGTTACTTCCAAGGCCGGCGCTAGACTTTTTGCCGCCACTATAAAATATAAATAATACGAGTACTGTCTGCTAAATTCAAGAAAAACTATGTATTTATGAAATAAATAAATACATTACTGACCTAAATTATCCAAATAGCTGATTTGTAGACATTACTTGTTTAAATAGCACTAGTGCGCAGTATGATGTGTATTGTCTGAGAGACAGTTACAAAATGTTTTCGTCGTTGCCAATGCCCCAAAATGCCATTGTTCGTTAAGTCCAAACAATGGTCGTCGAATTCTAACAAGTGATCAACAATGCGAACTTTGACAAGCAGTTCTTGATAATCAGTTTTCAACAATTATTTGTTATTATTAAAGTTTAACATTATAAAATTAACAAAAATAATATAAAACTCATATCCTGGAGAAATAGCCACATGGCAGCCGAAAACCAGATATTCCCTACCCATTCTCCCACCGTTCCCTAGCTTGTCCTGCATTCTTTACAAAAATTGGGACTTTTTAAAAATGCTATGGGAAGCGGGACAAATTGTTAAAAATCTGGACTGTCCTGCCAAAAGCAGAACGTCTGGTCATGTTAACCTATAACCCCCTCCCTGGGGGATGGACAACAGAAAACTGGGTGAAGGGAAACACCGGACAGTGTAAGACATGGAAAATAAATTATCAAGGGTTCATAAGGGAGGGAGTGTGGTGTAGGGACGGGAAAAATGAGGAACTGATACCAAGGCCTCAAGTAGAAAGAAAATATTTTGAGAATGGTGATGGCAACAAATGTACTTGACATAATGGATGGATGTATGGATTATGATAAGACTTGCAGGAGCCCCCAATAAAATGATATTTTGAAAATTAAATAGAAAAATAGAAATATAATCAGGTTAAAAATTACTATTTAAAATTTGAAAGTAACAGTAAAAAAAGCACACTAAAATAACAAATTTTACATTTTATGCTATATCCATTCAATGGAATCGTATGCTGTTCTTAGTATGTGTCGCTGAGTCAGTTCTGACCACAGCAATCTTATGCACAGCAGAATGGAACACTGCACACTCCCTCACCAACCTCACACTTGCTCCTGTCCCTGAGCCTGCGTCAATCAATCGACCTCCCTGAGGAATTCCTCTCCATCACTGACCCTGCACTTCAGGAAGCATGATGTCATTTCCCAGAGTCTCTCCTGACAATATGGCCCGTCTCGCCATCCTTGTCTCTCAGGAGCACTCTGGCCAGACTTCTTCCAATACATAGTGGTTTGTCCTTTTAGCATTTTCTATCATCTTCTCCAGAACCACAATGTAAAGGTATCAGTTCTTCTTTGGTCTTCCTTATCCAATGTGTCCAACTTTCACAAGCCATTGCTTGGATCTGTCACACCTTAATCCTCAAAGTAACACCCTTGCTTTTTAAAACGCTAAGGCAACAGTTCTCAACCCGTGAGTGGCCACCCCTTTGGGGGTTGAGCGACCCTTTCACAGGGTTTGCCCGATTCATAACAGTAGCAAAATTACAATTGTGAAGTAGCAGCAAAAATACTTTTATGGCTGGGGGTTCACCACAACATGATGAACTGTATTCAAGGGTCATGGCATTAGGAAGGTTGAGAAACACTGTCTCCGGGTCTAATGCAGCAGATGTACATACTACTTCCATGAGCATTGATTGTGGATTCAAGCAAGGTAAAATCCATGATAACTTCAATCTTTCCTCCATTTCTCATGATGTTATCTATTGGCCCAGTTGTGAAGATTTTGCTCTTTACATTGAGTTATAATCCATACTGAAGGCTGTAACCCTGGATCTTCATCAGCATGTGTTGAAAGTCTTCCTCACTTACATCTGCATGTTTCAGTTTGTTACTAAGTCTTCTGCCAATCCTGATATCACTTTCTTCTTCATATAATGCAGCTTCTTTGATTATTTGCTCAGTACATACAGCGAACACACATGGTGATGGGATACAATCCAGATGCACACCTTTCCTGGTTTTAAACCAGACAACACCCCATTGTTCTATTCCCATTACTGCTACTGGATCCATATATAAATTCCACACGAGCACAATGAAGTGTCTGGGATTACTTGAACATGTCGCATTTAACGTATACTCCTATGCGGCTGTTTTAATGGTGAGTTGCACTGAGTACATTCCAGCTCATGCAGCCCCACAGGACAGGATAAAACGACAACATTTTCTTGGATTTGACATTGGTGGGAGTAGCTGGTCATATTTAAAGGGGAGGTTTGAACCAGCAACTTTTCAATTAATACCCAAACACATCTTTTGTGACAGTATGGTTTGTTTCACATTTTATATTAAAAGTGTTTCAATATGTGTAAATTGTCTCAGGGAAAATAGAGAAGTTCTGTCTAATTAAAGAAAATGCTTGGGAAAGTTGTGATAAAGTAGTCTAAAATCTTTTAAAAATTCGATTTCTTAAACATAGATACCTTAAGAAAGATTTTTTAAATTAAATGTTTATTATAAAGATTGTGAAAATTAAAAGATTGTTATTTTCAAAATTCTAGAAAATCCTATAAATGGAAATTAGCTCTAGGATCATTATTTTTTCTAATTAGCATGCCGTTTATTTTGCAATTTTGGTAGCTCAGCTTCTTTTTCTCTTTTTCATAGTTCTCTCTTATCCTTTTACTTTTGTGGTTATCCCAAAGCATAATAAGTAAAAATAAATGACACTAGCATTTAGGAAAAGGAAAATCTTTTTTAGTATGTGGACCCAATTATGATTGAAACTGGAAATTTAAGGCACTATTGAGTCTCCTTGCTTATATATTTTATGAAGCTCAATAATTGTTGAGCGTGCAATAAATTATAATATCAATTTTAGAAAAATTTAATATGTAGATAAATTGTAGATATTGTGATAGTTGGTATTACTGAAGCAAAATGAGAATCTCTGAATCTCTATTATAATCCCACTTAGTTATCTTAATTACTATGTAGTCAGAGGAGTTGATTTGATTCTGACTCATAGCAATCCTCGAGGAGAGAGTATAATTGCTCCACAGATTTTCTGAACTGCAAAACTGTACTGAAGTATACCACCTCATTTTTCTTCCACAGTTCAGATTACCAACCTTTCAGTTAGCAGACCAACTCCTAGTTATTATATATCACAGTCTTAATTCCAATGAGCCATATTGAGTCCTTTGTGACATAAAGGAGAGGAAAGAAGTAAACCCAAGCAATTTTCTCATGATAAAAAGATGGCATTTTGACGAACATGTACGTTATTATTTAGGATACCTCTTTACCATCATAGGTAACCTCATTTTGTAACTCACAGTGACACATACAATGTGCATGATGGAAAACTCTTACGTGGCAATTTGTCCAGTTATGAGACTAATTCTCTCTTCTTCTCTGTGATACATTGAGTTTTTATTGGTGCTGTTAAATTTCACTGACTCAAAAAGAAAATCATTTAGTTTATTACTTCCACTATGATGGCTGGCTCTCATGGCAACTCGACAGCACCTAATTAGAGGTGAGGCTGGAGTTCAACCTGTCGATCAGGTAGGTGTCTCTCAGCCTGATAATGCCTCCTTGGGAGTGTGGCTTTTTTAAAAGGGAGAAACTGGGAACTTCCCCTTATTTCAGACCCTTTTCCTTCCTGTTTGCTGGGATTGTGCCTGCCTCTAGGGACCACCCAGGTGTTCACCAGACCCCAAGTGCTGCCAGCACACTGCCCGGTTTCCATGGTGCTTCGGTCCACAGGACTCACTGGACACCTAGCAGTCTTTGATCGCCCCGATTTCTACCATCGTTCTGGAGTCTGAAGAGGACTCTATCTGGCATAGGTTGACTCGATACAAAAGTTACATCTTGGCATAAAGCGTGACCCTACCTGTCCTATTAGTCAGTTAGCTTATCAATATGGGCATATATTACTGTATTTGACAAGCTAATGTCGGGGCTAATGTCAGAATGATGAAGAATTTTTCTTGACTGCGAGAAGGAAATTCAAACTAGCTTTGGAGTTTATGGAAGCCTAGCAAAATGAAAACGAAACTATTTACATTGGTTGTGACCTGAATAGAGTTGTTAATTCATATGCAATCAAATTATGGAAAGAGCAAGCAGGTTATAAACAACTTGATGCAGATGTTCAACTAAGAATAACAGCAGGAATTTAAGCTTCAGTAATATATCAAAATATAAACTCTTTAAAATTTTAAACTAACAACCTGGTTCTGTGAGGAAATCCAGATTTCTATGTTATAAATATTAAAAAAATGCAACATTTGCTTCCCATCACCCTTCTGGAAATTTCTTATACTGTGATGGCTTGTGTATTACAATGACACTGGAAGTAATGCCAAACTATTGCAACGAGCAGCAGGGTCATTCATGACTGACACATTTCTTCAGCCCTTCCAGACTCAGATAGACTATATGATCTACTTCTAAATTTAGTCCCCCCACCCCCCAAAACACACACACACACACAAACCTTTAGGGATAACAAAAGAATATTGCCTGGCAGAGTGCTGGAAGAGGACCTCACTATGTTGGAGAGAATGATGCATGGCTGTATCAACAATCTCCCACAGGCTAATAATTATGAAGGTGATTTAGGAATGGCGATATTTCCTTGTGCTGTACATAGTTCACTAAGAGAACGAATGAGCTGACTCAAAGTCAATTAGTGCCAACAAGGGTGTTTACTTTGGATTCTTCCTTAATATTTTTATTAAAATAGCCAAGGGAATTATATCATATCATATCATATCATATCATATCATTATAAATGGAATATATTCAGAATAATAGAATAAGCATTGGCATTAAACTAAATTATTTTAGGCCAATTAGGAACACTTTTTTCTATAAACAGTATGAACAGTAAGGATATTAGGAAATTCCAGAAGTGACCTTTCAAGAGACAAGATTGGAGGTGGACATAAGCAGGAAACAGAGCACTTGGATTTTCTTTCTTTCCACTGAGCAGCACTATTTAAATCAGTAGTGTATTCATAGGGCAGACATTTTATAATAGTTAAGCAGATAGTTCTCTGAGGATAGGTATTTATATGGGGAAGGAAATAAATGTAAATAATCTTAATATATTTTAATAATCTTCATTTATTTTAACTGTACTAAAGACTGTGTTATGCGGAGCCCTGATGGCACAGTGATTGTGTGTTGAGCCACTAACTGCAAGGTCAGCAGTTCGAATATAACAACCTCTCCGGGGGTGAAAGATGGCTTTCCATTCCTCTGGATAGTTACAGTCTTGGAAATCCACAGAGGCGGGTCTACGCTGTCCTACAGGATCGCTGTGAGTTAGCAGAGATTTGGGGGTGGTGGGTTTGAGTTTTTTTTTTTAATGGTTGTACTAATGACTAATGTCTTTGGAGAAGGACATCACGCTTGATAAAGTAATAAGAACAGCCGTGCGGCTGGCACAGGCCTGGCCAGTGTTTCACTCTGCTGTTCACAGGGTCACTGAGTTGGAACTGACTTAACTACACCTAATGGCAAAGAGACCAATGACAGTTCTGCGAGTGCTGGTAGCATAGCGTGCTATGAGTTGTTCTGGTGGCTAATATGGCAAAAGTTTACCTTAATTATATTTTACTAAAACCACAAAAATGAATTTAAATTTTCTGCAACAGTCTTCTCAGACTACTAATTAAAACAAACGATTCAATTGATTAATTTAAAAAATTCCCCCTGACGCCTTGAGTCTTCTAGTTAATGGCTAACAGGTCAAACTGCTATAAATATTTCATCTTCCTCCCAAAGAACACTCCCTTGCCCAGAAAAAAAATACAAGTCCCTGGGAAGATTTTATGGCATAATATTTTAGCCTGTCTCTGAAAGTTATTTGAATATATAAAACTCATACACATAAACAAAGCATATTTACTACTTTACTAAATTATGCAAAAGCCCCTCAAAAAGTATTTGTAAAATGTCATCATTGAGAATGCTAATTTCAAAACATATTGTTTCAAGAATAAGATCACTTGTCTCTGCATTTTCACATATTACCGTTGAGTAGCGTCTGACACATACCCATGTTATCTAGGGCTTCTGAGATTGGAAATCCCCACAAGAGCAGACAGTCTTATTGTTCTCTCTCAGAGGTGCTGGGAGGTTTGAACTGCTGAATTTTTGGTTAGTAGTTCAGTGCCTAGTCTACCATGCTGCAGGGAGTTTATGTCTTAGAACTATATGTTTATAACTTTATATTCCATGTATTATAAACATATATATTTACAAGCCATGTAGTATAATATACATATACAAAAACCTTCCCATGATCTTCACCTTGCCAAATAACTGAGTGGCAGGGCTATTAAAGCAAGCATATACTTTTTACAGTAGACTTTGACTTAAGACGTCCCGATGGCCTAGCCAAACTTTATATACAAAAGCATTTAGAGCACATCCACCAGTCTCCGTTTCTTTCTTTCTCTTCAGTAAGGTTCACAGAGATCTGGTGGCTTTTCCAGTTCTGCTCCATTCCCTCCGCATTTTCTCTCACAGGCATTTCCACTATGAAATATGTCTTGCCTGTTTAGTCGCAGTTAACTTAGACCAGCCCACATGGTGCCAAGAACAGTCTAAGAATCATCATCAGAAAGTCAGGGATTTCTAAATGACCTCCTAACAAGGAAAGGAGACCCACCCTGCTTGGAAGGTAGAGCACAAATAAACTCTGGCACAAGTTAAATATTGTGCTCGTGGAGACTGGAGAGAGGTTATCAGAGGAGGGTAATATTGTGACAGATATAATGATGCAGGGATTATATATTAAGAATAATAGTATCAAGGTCTGTGATGGGAGCAGAGTTTATTGATTAGTGTGATTAGGGGAATTAATATGCACAGAAAATAATCAATGGCAATTATGAATGATGAGTATATGTGAAACCAAGATAACTTCTATTGTAACTTCCAAAAAGTTCCTGATCTGATATTAAAGCACACACACCACCCAGAGACACTCAGATATTTTCATTGTTTGGCTAGAAGAGAGCCAAACAATTTTGATTGCCCAGATAAGGCTATCATTTTGGGGAAACCCCAAGACTCTGACACACTAAACAGAATCATTTGGATTGACATTTTTGAATATGATGATTCAGAATCCCCTCCACAAATCATCTGGGCTTAGAGAGCTGACCTCTTTCGAAGAGGAGCTAATGGTTATGCTATGACAGAGGAGGCTACAGAGATCTCTCCTCCACACGGAAACAACCAACTACTCTGTTTGGGAGTTGCTGCCATCTCCCCTTCTAACTGGCAGCTTGGGATGTGGCACTCTTAAGAGATGCAAGAAGTATTACTGGGATTGGAGGTGAAGTATCCATGATCGAAGGACGAAAGGTAACACTGGATAGACATGAATGTATTGGCTCATAATGCACTGTCTCTGGGTTTTAACACCCTCACAAGGACCTCAGTAAGTTGTGCGAAATCTTCACAACTCATAGAAGCCTGAAAGAGCATTGGCCAATATTCATCAGTGCAAAGATGCTTAATTTTCCTGCATATTGTAGATCAAGTAATAAAATGACTGCAAAGTGAGCATGAGGCAGCGGAAATATTTTACAAAACCCAAAGACCAATCATATAATTATGTTTCACACAGGGCCACAAAGAGCACACTATTTATCACAGCAATTACTCCTCATTGTACAAGTCAAATGAGAAGTGCCGTCAGCAGCCTCTTCATGATTATTCTTGTCAAACGGTTACAGGTAAGATAAGTGGTCACAGAATTGAGCTCATTAATATCTAACTTAGCCGAAGATGGGTTTTGTGCTAACCAAATTTCCAAAATGTCTGTCGAATTCAGAGTGGTGTCTGAGGGGCCATGACCTACAAGGGTAGAAGGACATTGGTAAAAGTCTACACACTGGTGACATTGAAGACTGTCAACTTTTAATAGTTTGTGGAGCAGGAAGTGGTCTAGTAGCAGGCTTCAGTCTAAGTAACTGTGCCTATAGCCATGTGTGAGTCAACCGAACTTATGAGGTGGTCATTTTCAGTAGGAAAAAAGAAACAATATGAGTTTGGAGCATGTCCCATGGGAATGTCATAGCTATATTATCTGTAAAAGAAAACGATATACATTTGAGGTACAGTTCTTGGCATGCTATCGGGATCGGTAGAGAGAATACTTGACCTTGTTACTCCGAGTGACTGGGCATCAAAAATTTGTATTGTGGGCTGGATTCTATTGCACTTTATGAGTATGAAAGCAGACAGGTTCAGAACGGTTCAGTCAGAATGCTAACAATGCTACATCTACAAAAGAGTTTACTGTCAGATAAGAAAGAGTGAAAATGGGGCTTTCTCTTCCTTTGAACAGTTACAGTTTTGGAAACTCAGAGGGGCAGTTCTACCTTGTCCTACAGGCTCACTATGAGTCTGCATTGATTTGATGGTAGTGAGGAGTGAGTGAGTGAGTGAGTGAGTGAGTCCGTGGAAAGCTGAATTCTTACCATAACATATCCTTTTGGATAAAAGCATTCTTCACAACTCATGAATGTTTTATGTAGGCAATTTAAATGTTTTCAAGTGATAGGTCTTACAGGAAAATCCACTCAGATATTAAATGATGATGTAGAGGTTTCACTCGGCATTAGAGAGATATCCTGATGGAAAACCACCAGTTTGCATACAAAAAATATGGCAATTTCAGCTACTGGGTCTTGAGCAGAGACGAAGCTAGAACAATGAATCATTTTAAAAATTAAAATATAGTAATTTACTGGTAGTGTTGATTTAGGTTGCCACAGTGAGAGTAAGATATGGAGAATGGCTTCTAATGATACAAATATTCAAATGTATTTCTGCAGCAATAAAATTCCTATCATAATCCTACATGTTTCATGTACATTTTTAACAAAAATGTTTATAAAAATGTCAAAGTTGATGTAAAACATTCTTCAGAGGTGGACTTGGCAATAAGAATGAAAAACAAATAATAATAATTTATAACTTATCAAGGGTTTTTGAGGGAGGGGACGGGGGGGAGGGAAAAAATGAGGAGCTGATACCAAGGGCTCAAGTAGAAAGAGAATGTTTTGAGAATGATGACGGCAACAAATGTACAAATGTGCTTGACACAATGGATGTAGGTATGGATTGTGGTAATACTTGTACAAGACCCCAATAAAATGATTTTATAAAGAGAAAAATACACTAATGTTACAGTGTATTAAAACTACCCAGTAATCATAAAGCCTATAGTGCATAAAAGGTAAGCAATCAACTTTATGCAAGAATATCTAACTAATAAAATTATTGGGCATTGGTAATGGAAATATGAATTGTATTAGTATAAATAAAATTTAACATATATATTAACATAAAAAATGAATACCAACAAAGCTGTTTCTTTAGAAACTGCTTGCTCATGTAAAACTATGGGGGATTTTAGATGAGTCCATGGTCTAAAGATGTTTCTTAAGACTTTGTATCTCTATCCTTTCCATAAAATGAGTATTTCTGAAGACAATCTTACACTAAAATATCTGTTAAATACTTTCTTTAGAGAGCAATTCTTTCACAACCTTGCTTGACCACTGAGAAAATATTTTTTTAGTTATTTACATTGTTGGGTGCTGTTGAGTTGATTCCCACCCACTGTGACCCACGTCACCCACTGTGATTCCTATACAACAGAATGGCACACTGCCAGCCATGCCCCAACCTCACAGTTATTCTTGTTTGAGCCAACACTTGCCACCACAGTGAGTGTGAAAAATGAAAACTTTGGAAATTAATTGTACAAGAACACTAGGAGAAAAAACCCTGCATGCCCTACTACAATGTAGCCTGGAAATGATCAACCATTGTGTTGATATTCAGAGTTGAAATAAGCATCTTCCCGCGCAGATTTAAGAGAAGGGACATGCATCCTCTCTCTCCGAGAACAATGTCAGTGTTTTAAAAAATTTTTAAATCAAGTTTTCTGAACAATGTATATGCCACCAGATTTCCAACACTAGGAGAAGCAAACAAACCATTATAATAAGTCAAATGAGTGACTCAATAAATCCTGTACAATTGAGTTTTATATCATCAACTAGTTTGCATCTCAAATCTCTTTATATGGTTTCACATGCTGAATGAGAATTTGTCCTTTATGTCCAGGTATACTAAGTCAGAATCCACATTTCCCCAAGATGCTCATTCTGATTCAGTATATCTGGACAGGGAAAGCAGATCTTCATCAGGAAGCAAAAACAGAATGAACTGATTTGAAGTACTGCTTGTGTAATTCTACACACGACCAATGCATAATTAAATGTATTTTTTTCCATTCTCTGTTTTATAAAAACATTTTATTAGGGACTCATACAATTCATCACAATCCATGCATACATCAATTGTGTAAAGCACATCTGTACGCTCTTTGCCCTCATCATTTTCAAAGCATTTGCTCTCCACTTAAGTCCTTTGCATCAGGTCCTCATTTTTCCCCCTCCATCCCCGCTCCCCCTTCCTCATGAGCCCTTGATAATTTATAAATTATTATTTTGTCATATCTTGCCCTGTCCGACGTCTCCCTTCACCCCCTTTTCTGTTGTCCATCCCCCAGGGATGAGGTCACATGTGGATCCTTGTAATCGGTTCCCTCTTTCCAACCCACTCACCCTCTACCCTCCCAGTATCGCCCCTCACACCCCTGGTCCTGAAGGTATTTTTTATTCTTTAATATATTATTTCTTATAAAACTCCAGGTTTAATTCAAAATATACAGATTCAATAGAATTTTGGATTGGAATTATATGATGGCACATTAAAAACCTGTTATTAAATTTCTAATTCAGACATCATGGTTTTTTTTTTCCAGACAAAACATGTTCAAACATGTTTCTATGGTCACTGGATGGCTGCATAAAATTAATCTTAATTAATCACTTATCTTGAGCTCACTAAGGTGGCTTAAAAATAGGATAAAAAAACAGGTGCAAACCAAACAATGGCTTATGAAGGGATCTACTGGACCAGTTAACTTCAAAATAGTGAGATCAGTTCAGAAGATTAAGCTAACTGGTTTTATTGATTCCGAAGAGTTAGTTGTGATAAATTTTTCTATGGACACAGAATGATCGTGGGACTTATTATAATTAGATGCAAAACTGAATCAGCGAGGACAAAAAAAAAGAACTTGGAATATTGCCCCTAAGACTATAAATTTCCATCACAACAATGCAGTTGCCTCTGTCCTGAGGACATTTCATGGTGTGGTATTTGCATCATTTCATATCAACTTGAAGTTATATGAAAGTGTAGGAGTGGTATTCAATGTGTCAATCAGATCACAGCCTGATAGTGCATCCCTGTGGGTGTGGCTTTCTCATAAGGAGGGTCCTGGGAACCTCCCCTTCTCTCCCTGCCTTCACTTTCCTGTTGGCTGACCCGGATTGCTGGCAGAGTCCTGTGATGCTCCCATGGCCATTAGATCCACACAACTTTGCAGCCACCAAACGGTGATCTTTCTGCATTCTGCATCATTGCTTGTGACTGGGCGAGTCTGAAAAGGGACTTATGAACTAGTATCAGACTTGTGGACTTGAATTGGACTGCTCTGGGATATTTTCTTGATGAGATATAATAACTTCTTGATACATTAAAAAGTATACAGACCTAGATGAAGAATATGTTGTGATAAAATATTTATATTTTTTCTTTTCATTTATCTAATTATTTATACAGTAACCACTCCTGTTCCTGGATTCTGTGTGTTGTGTGCTTCCATCCCTTTCTATACCTGTGTACATGCTCCGGTCGAGTCTGAATTGAGAAGCAGCACTGGATCATGGTAGTGGGGGGTGAGGAAGCCTCCAGGAACCAGAGGAATTTAGTCTGTTTCATCGATGCTTTACTGCACCCTGGTGACTCGTCCTTCACTGTGACCCCTCTGTGGGGAGACGATGGTTGGATTTTTGTTTATTAAAGGCACAAAAATCTCTAGCTAGAAAACAACAATGTAAGGGTATGCTCGGGATATCTTAAACTGAAAGAACCAAAGCAAAACGTTACTTCCAGTGTTGAAAGCTTCTATGGGCATAAAGATGAAATGATGCAAGAGGCAGCAAAAGCCAATGGAAAGCATGTATGGAGCGCCTGGGTCAGAAAGACCCTGCCACTTTCAGCCATTGCTTCTGGAAAGTGTGCTCGAGAGCAAACAATTCCGAAGAAAAAGTTCAAGTCGCACTGAGTCATTACTGAAAACACGGATTCAATAAATGGGAGCCCATCAATTGAATATTTCAACAAGATTTTGCTGAAGAGAATTCATAGGTGGTTGTAGCTATAAATCAACAAGGAGATGCCAGGGATTCAAGCAGATTCTGCAAAACGTGACAAGGGATATCACTGCTGCTGTCAGGTGTCTGAAGCCAGAGGAGACCAGAGAGGTGTCCAGTTGTCCTGTATTGACTATGTAAAGACATTTGACTGCAAGGATCATAATAAACTCTGCATAATTTTGAGAAAAATTGAAATTATAGAACACTTCATTGTAGGCATGCAGAACTTGTACCTGTACCAATATGTGGTCATGTGAACAGAAGAAGGGAATACTGCAAGATTTAAAATCAGGAACTTTGTGCATCAAGGTGGTATGTCTTCACCACATCGAGTCAATCTATATGCTGAGCAAATAGTCGCTTGAAGAAGAATATGCCATCAGAATTTGAGGAATACACATTAACAATTTATATTTTGAAAAATTGTTGGCCAAACCTTGCTTTCTAAAAGCAAGAATTTGAAACACTTGCTGATGAAGATTAAGGACTTTGGCCTTCAGTATGGATTACAACTCAGTGTGAAAAAAGATTTACAAACGGATGAAAACACAACATCATGACAAACAAAAATGATTAGGAACTACATTTTGCTTGCCGCACCAATTATTGCTCATGGAAGTAGTAGTCCATAAAATACAAAGTTGTTGTGATTGGACAAATCTTCTGCACAATTCCTTTCCAAAATTTTGAACAACAAGGATTTGAGTTTGAGGACTAAAGTATGCTTGACCCAAGCCATGATATTTTTAATGGCCTCATTTGCAGTTGCGGAATTCAAATAATTTAACAACTGGTTTGCTGCCCTAATGACCTTTGAAGTATAAAAAAGCTATATAGCAAAAGGTAACTTATAATTTCATAAATTAATGCTTAAATAAAATCAGTAAAATACACACATGCAACACAATTATAAGAAAGAATTTTAAAATATTAATGAAAAATAATAAATTCCTAACCAAACAATAAAAATGTTATTTAAGATATTTCCATATTGCTTCTTGATTGGCATCTTCACTTGTAATATTCATCACTTTTATCTGAGCATCAACTGTGTGTTTTATTTTTTAACCATCTTTTCTCTGTAGGAAGAGGATCCCATTCCTTCAGACATTGGCCAATAGACAATACTCATTGTGTCTGATATATTAGAAACATGTGAATTCTCTTCTCTGGACAGAAGATCTTCATTTATAAAAATACCACTTTCTGCTTCTGCTGAACTTACAGCAGTCATTCTGACAATGTTTTTTAGCGCTTTGAATACTTTCAGGAATTGCATATTTGGCTCACAATATCCCTTGGGAAATCGGGGCATAACAGAAACTAAAACAAATGATACTTTTCAATTGTTTGGTATTTTTCCTCTTGCCTAGCTCCCCACCTTAGAGACATCCTTGATTTCAAGTGCCATTTTGACAACCAGTTTGCCAAACTCAAGAGAACACAGAATAATTGATGCATTTAAATTATGCTATTGGTGAAGAATATTGAAAGTATCATGGACTGACAGAGAACAAATAAATCTGTCTTGGAAGAAGCGCTGTCAGAATGCTCCTTAGCAATTCAAGTGATGAGATTGTGTCTCATGTACTCTGAATCTGTTGGAAAGAGACCAGGTCCTGGGAAAGGACATCATGCTTTGTAAAGGTGAGCGTTGGCGAAGAAGGGGAAGACCATCATGGAGAAGCATCACCACAGTGGCTGCACCATGGGCTGCAGTAGAATGACTGTGACACTGGATAAGGACTGGAGCAGGGCTTCCCTTTGTTCACAGGTTTCTGCAAGTCGGAAATGACTATGGCACCAAACAGCAATATTCTCGTAAATAATAAGGTTCCTTTCCCTCAGACAGAATTATATACTATTTCTCAACATGCAGTGTAAGTATATAAATTGTGTATATCTAATAAAATCTACAAATAAATTAAAATATAAGAACATGAATCCAATTTTGCAAGAGATCATGCATGAAATTTCCAAGAAAATAAAACAGCCAATAAGTGGTTCAATTATTTTATATAATTTTTACATTTTTCACTCCACAAACTACATTTTTATTTCTTAGCTTTCCATAAGAGATAATTTTCTACTCTAATAATAGTTTTTAATAATATTCAAGGCATTGTGAACAAACTTCAGAAACAGCAAATATTTCATTTATCTGGGTATTCTGTTTTAGGTTCCTGTTTTTCTATTTCGTCTTTAATTTTATTGAATTTTTCCCCCTAATTCTCTTTTATCTTACATGCAAATATAAACCAAAGGATGTACTGATTAAGCAAGAAATAAATTCTATTAATTATTATTTACTCTATATTCATTTTATTGTTCAGAAACCAATACATTTTATACACTTCATTTCATGGCAGATATCAGGAATACAATAATTGTAACATAAGTACAGGAGTTCCTGATCAAACGGTGAAGATTAACACAAGTTTACAGAAGCAATAGATAAGTCATCTCCTTTCCAGCAAAGTCAGGCCATGTAGTTTCTGGAATAAGGGCCATGTCTATCCTGGCATGAGTCCAGGTTTCCTTATATTGGGTTGAAAAAAGCATTAGCATTTTCCTGGAGTATTTTGAATGCTACTTGAATGCTCCTGGAGTATTTTGAATGCTACTTGTCACAGGGTCAGATAATCTAGAATTATTCCTCAATAAACCAGCCTTCAAATATTACTGGGCCTTCTGAGGAGTTAGCACTTGACCTAACTGACAGCAGCCATACTTCTTGAATGGAGGAAAACAGGTCCAAAGAGGAGAGATCTTATTTTGGTCAGTGGTGCCAAATTTCAACAAATATTAATAACTGGACATTCTTTATTGACATTTCTAATTTTTGAAGATGTGTTTCATTGTGAATATTTCACCCTCAAGTTAAATGTTACAACAATAACTGAGGCTGAATTTAATATAGACCAATATTTAAATGAATTAGTCTTATTAAAATAAAAATTCGCTAAGTTTAAGAAAAGAGAGAAAAAATAATAATTTGTGGTTTTTATGATTATTCTGTAAAAAAAGGAAATGATTTCGTTTTCACAGATTATTAAAACTATCATTTATGCAGTTTATATCTCATTTTTTATTAAGTTATCATAGGACTTTTAAATCCATTATCCATAATGATTTAGTAATTATTTAGAAAAATATGGTGGATATTTCTATTTTACCTTATCATGAAACCATTCTGGAATAATTTTAAAATTTAAATTTACAATTAAATTATTGAAATAAACATTTAAAATTAACCCAGTATTTTCAGTATTTAACTTTTTTAAATTGCCATTTTAAAGATAAAGCAATTTGATGTTCAATAGTCATATTTCAGGCTTTAAGGGTAATATTCTTTGAAAATTTCAGTAGAGAGCTAAAATCCCTAACCTTCAAAACTATAAGAAAATAACCTTAAATTGGCTACAAAAGGCTTGTATTTCTGCTCAGGATCATCTGTGGCTGTTTGTAGAAGGAGCTATGGAGCAGCCCCCAGACCCTCACAGTCCCAGGGCAGAGGGGCTTCAGGTCCTTTTGGTTTTAACAAGGCCTTAAGCCTGGTAAGACCTTGAGGTTGGCTGTAAGAGCAATCTAACAAGTCAAATGAAATTATAGGTCCTTCATATAATAACTGCAAACCCAAAGATATAAAGAGACAAATACCACCATGGGCCACTATTGTCATGGAAATGGCAATGTTAGAAATACTGGACACTGGTAACTAATCACTGACTCACTTGATGATAGGAACATGTGCAGGGAAAATAACCACACTGTTTATAATGATTAAAGAAGTGAAGAAATCATAATAAATGTTGTCATTGTTAAATTTATATTTGTGCAACCTATGTCTATGATGAATGGTTCTTCAGTCTAAAGGGTCTAGAGATGCGTGTAGCTAATTCAGGAAGACATTCAACCTTTATAATTGTAGTGTGATGTGCTAAGAAATAAGAAGAACTGAGATGTCCTTTTTAATTATTTTAATTCTGTATAGTTTGCCGAGTCCTCAAAAATACAAAAACAAAGTTTATAAATAACTTTCTGAAATGACTCTAGGAAAATTTCCAATTGACCAAAATGCCGATTGTCTATTAAATTTTCTACTCTTAAATTAAATTGTCTATTGTTTAGGTAGCATTTTATTTTGGAGAGAGCAGAGAGTTACATGGAGAATTTAATAATAATATATTAAACAACTTAAGTGACTGTGAAGACCTACTATTGAAGTATATAGTTTGTCTCGCTTAGTATCCATGTACTCAAACCATAGTTTAGAGAAGAACTCACAAGAGAGTTTCTTATAAGTCGTTCTATAACTTGCTACTTAAGAAAATTATGATACATACTAGAAGAGGATATGTCAGAAGTATTCAAATGCATTACATAGACTGAGCTAGAAACTGACTATTATAAAGGTAGGACAGACTATCATCCACTTTCTCTTATTCTAGCAAGAATCAGGTTGACAACATATAACAAAATAAATATATAACTGGTTTGCCCCTGATTAGAGGGCATGGGACTTCAGGGAGATGTTTTGGCCAATTACCTTCAAAGATTACTGGGCCTTCTGAGGAGTTAGCACTTGACCTGACAGCATAGAAGCAGCTGCAATAAAGTGCATGGGGGTGAAGGTATGTGACCTCCTTTGTCCTTCCCATAGCCAAAAGCAGAGGTCAGACATGCCTCCACGCTCATCCTTCATTTACCTTGTTCTGACATCTACCCACGGCGCACTCCTTTTATGCTGGGTGCTGTACCTCATTGTAACGCCACACAGAGCTCGCAAACACACACTCCTGGCGAGGGTGGAGTTGTTATTATGGAAGTCCACAGGCTGCGGCAAGTCAGGAAGAGAAAGCAGCAAGGATAAAGTCACTGGTCCACAGCCACTCTCCCCTTCAGCAGCAAGGGGTCCTCCCTGGTCCTCAGCCTCGCAGCCACATGGTCCACAGGCCCCGCCGGTTCTGTCTCACAACCCCTTCACCTTGGCCCTGTTCTTGTTCTTCCTGTAGTCTCCATGGCAGAGTCTGGTGCCTTAAGCATCAGCCTGTACTGCTTCAAATAGAGACCTAGAACGTGTATTTTCGATGCCCTTGAATTTCTCTCTGTGCCTGAGACGGCTCTTAGACACAGAGAAATGACTTTCAGAGAGAAGTGATTTGTCTTTAGCTGACCAAACTCCCATGACAAACAAAGGATGGGATCTTCAGACACATCCTGTAGTCGAGTCTAAAGAGACCCCCAAGGAAAAGGAGGTGACTTGGCCAGATCCTCTAAGGTCAAGACTTAGCCCCATCTTAATTCTGTTCATTATTATACCATAGAACTCCCCGTAAAATGGAAGTATATCTATAAGACAGAGAGTTCACAATTACAATGCATCACACAGGGGATTATGGCTAGTAGGCTCATATTAATTGACTACATCTCACCACAACATGGCTTCTAACAAAGACTTTCAAACAACAAATATATGTTTATGGGATTGTTTCAAGAAAAAAAAAACCCAACAACCTAAGTCTCTTAACTGAACTTATCTGGAAGAGATTAGATTCCACATTCTTTAGTTTTTACGTTCTCAAAGTACTAGTGACAAAAGTTATATTAAAGTTCATATCTATTTAGAACCTTAGTTTATATAATTCTATGTTCATTAAGTAATCAATTAGAGTGTACATTAGTTGGATACCGGTAAGTCAAAAGAAGGAGTCAATGGTGTAGATCCTAAATTCCTACTGGTGCATAGATGAATTTCAAAACACTGAAAGCTCTGAGGCAGGAAATGCTTTGCCAAAAATAAATATAACTCAAGGAACTCTCCTGAGCAACCACCTTTTGGCAAGGATGCATTTACAAAATAGCTTCTTGTAATTACAATAATGCTTAGAAGAGAATTCTATTGCAATGAAATAAAAAATGTATTTTGTTAATTAATAAATAAATACAAAGTATGTAGTCAGAGGCTTTATAAAGTATAATTATGAGATCAGGTAAGCGGGACAACATTTTGTTATATTTTTAAAAGCATTCTCAGAAAGACAACTTTATGTATTACACTAGTAGAAATATAACATACCCTTTATAAATATAGGAAAACATTAATTTGTCAGAAAAAGTGTACAATAATTCAGTTCAGATTTTAAGTTTATAAAAGTCAGCTTGTTTGGTTTTACAAGTGAAGTCAGTTAAAGGTTTATATATAACCAGACAAACTAGTACTGCTCCGATGATAACTTTAATATAGTAAATAAACCACATACTCTAGCAGCAACATAGACAGTTTAGAATGTATAAATTTTGATAGGATTTCAAGTTATAGTAAACAGATGACTATTCATCTGTGCTCTACTCTGTCTTACACACGGATGTATAGATGAATGAACACCCATTCCTTTCCCTTTGGATATGTGTATATCAGGTTCATAGAACCGATCAAAGACACATTCTTATTTTAAAACTTGAGGATTTGAACCTACTCAATTATGGTGCTATCTTTTTGAGGTTTTAGAGTTTTGGTCTTCTCGCCTGAGCAGTGTTCAGTTGGCACCAATACCTGTGAAATGCATCTGTAGGTTTGAAGGAGCCTGGAAGCACATACGCACAGACATATTTATAATAAGTTCTGAGAGGCCATGAAGACAGGTGCACTCTACATTCTCTGAGAGCAGGGGTCACGATAACAGAGTGGGGTATAAACTTAAAAAACTGGGCTTATGCTAATATAACTAATTATTTAGTTAAGAGTGGGTTCAAAACCGAAACAAATATATTTACACTAGAGATTTAGTGTTTAGAAAACCTTCTCTGACCAACCTCCTCTGAGGTCCATGAACCAAGACCTGACTGAAGAGTCCAGCTCTGACTTTGCATACCGTCCCTGCCTGTGCCGTCAGCATAACATATACGCACGGGCATGGCATGACTCTGAGAAATGAGCATCAGGTTCTTCATGTTGTAGGGTGACTTGTCATATTTCTACCACTAGCTTTCTCTGGAATAGATTACCTGCATTTACACGTATTCTTTGTGCTCTGAAATGGACTTAAAAAGAGACACACATATTTTCAAGTTCGGTGAGATGTTGTTTAGATGAAGCCTCACAGTTAACACCAGGGGGATCCCATTGTGTTTTAATTTACCCAGGAGTGTTATTATTTGTTAGTTCATTGCTCTCTGAGGATTTAATATGGAAGAATTTATAGGATATAAATAATGGGCATAATATTTTTGACATTGTATTGTGAAGATTAATTTTATGAAGTCATTTGATTTATTATATTACTCCCAGGGAATTATGGTTAATCCTGGTTTGGGTCAGGGAAGGGGCCAGAGGGCAAGGGGGATGGGGGTGGAATTAATATGAAAACAAAACAAAACAAAAGGACAATTCAGATCTAAGAAAGAATAGGAGCTTGGATTTAATGTAAGTAGTATATCTGTATAATCTATTTGAAATGCTTTTGGGGTGAAAATTTCAAAAGCAAACATTGTTATAGAAGAGCACATATTAAAATAAGAAGTGGGGGTAGGAGTTTCCCACACAGGTTATAGCTACTACCCCATGGAGTCATTGATTTTGAATTAGGTGCCAGGGCTAAGAAAGCGAAATCAAAGAAACTGTGGCGTATAAACAAATTCTTCTTTCCTTTGTCCTGACTATAAAGGTCATATATCTGAGAAAACTTAAAGGGAGATTTCCATTTACTGATTTCACCCCATAAGCGAATAAAAAAGGGTTTGTGTGAGTGGTGGAAATGTACTGCAGTAAATCTCCCCTTTGGGTTTCCCAAGCTGTAAATCTTTTAGGGAGTAGACGACCTCCTCCTTCTCCCATGCAGTGGTTGGTGGGCTTGAGTCACTGAACTTGTGGTGAATAGTTCCATGTGCAGCCCCCATGTCAGTGAGCTATGAGGCGGCAGCAGCTCCATGGCAGTCAAACACCTTTTTAGTTCTATGAAGGGTTCCATACACCATGGTAAGTAACAAAGTATTGATATAAAATCATAGAAATACTTATTAAACTAAAATGAAATGAATCTAATTTTTGTGTATCTTCCAATGATGTCTATATACGTCTGAAGGTAGTGTTTGTATCTTTAACCTTTCCAGGAAGTAGTTTATCTTCTTTGAGTTATACTACCTCAAAGAGTAGTTGAGCGGCCTCACATTTTGTTTCTTTTCAAAGTTCTTTGAGTTTTTGGAATCCTAAAGGGGCAAAATTAGGATTTTAGTGTTGATGTAGTAATGTTCCCCCACAAAATTCTGACCAGACAATCCTAATACCCTTGAGGATTGAGCAGGGGCATTGGAAAAAAACACCTTTTTTTCTTAACGTATTTTTTTAGACATTTTCTCACCTGTAGTGCTTTCAATTTTACTCATACTTACTGAGAATCACCCTCTTAATTATCCTACATCTTTTGACACCATCTATGAAGATTAGGCCTTTGAGATTCTGAGATAGTCAGCAGACCGCCTGCACTGACCTTTCTGCCTGGAGTATAACTGGTCTCTCAGCTCTACTCAGAAGCCATGGTTTTTATTAGACCTCTTTCTCTGTGTAGCAATGGTAAACCCAATCTTCATCCTTAGTTATGACTCATGTCATAGCATTGTCATTAGTTAAGACATTGCTTTAAAAATGGATGGATAGATAAGCTCTTTGGGCTACCTGATTTTTCTTGCCAAATATTTGGCCTCCATTAAACTAAAAGCACTCAATGTCAAGATGCTCACTTAAAATGCCAAATGTCAAGCCATCTGAAACTCTCACTCCATCTTTATCACATCAACAAAAGGCTATGGTTTTTAATCCCATTTTTCAGACTTGAGACAGTTTTTTTCATCCTCAGAGGTTAATGTTGTTCTATCTCTTGGCTCATATTTGAGATATTCTGAATCTTCCTTAAAGTGATTGATCCATCTACTAATTGTTATTTTATATGGGGCAGCATTCCCCAAAATTTGTAGCAGTTTCAATGATTTAGAACATGTCCTCTTGAGGTTTTTTTAAAAATCAAATATTAGCCCTCACCTCAAATCTTGTTTTTTCCCACAGTATTTGCATTGAGAAGATATCCTGATGAGACCAAGATGTAAAAATTACCACAAAAAAATATGTCTGCAGGTATCTACTAATCGCAGAGATGTGTTCAAGCATGCGTTGTTTGTAGTGAACTTGTGCATCTATGATCTCAGTCTTAAAAGCAATATTTTACTCAATGCCATTCGTGGAGCTTCTTCTCATAAAGATATTACTGGAAATTAAAATAATGCATAATTATATCCTAAATTGGAAATAAATTAATATTCCTTATAATGTAACTAACAATGCATTTTTATTGAATTGGAATCAACATATCCAATTATAATGAAATATATATAAGCAAATGAAAAAGAGGTACCAGTTAGTTACATTATTTATTTTTTCTCTATTATATACATGTAAAGTGCCTCTTATTTAAATTTAAAAGAACCTTTAAAAACTTTGTAATCTAGCTATTTTATTAAAGAGATAGCTTTAGCGATCATAATCTGCTAATAGCATCAACTCCCCAAGGACCTGGTCCTCCATGGCTGTTGATGGTGGGGACAATCAGATGACTTGATCACATGGGGTCACTATGCTTTGGAATTGACTTGATGTCACCAAACAACCCCACACTTTAATAAAGTGTTACTTTCACACTCTATTTTTATTTACATCAATAGTGTCATAATGGCAATAGATTTGATGTCTTTGTGTGTGTACTGACTGACTTTTACAAGTAAGTCTTGTTGGTAAAAACAGCTTTGCTTTTTGTTGTGCACTGTTGAGAATATTTGGATTCATGGTGACCCTATCTGACAGAGTACCACTGCCCCACACAGCTCCCTCGGCTCTAACCTTTATGGGACCAGATTTCCAGGTCTTTCTCAAGAGAGCTACTACAGGATTTGAACCATCAACATTTCCATTAGCAGCTCTGTGTAGAATGATTTCCCAGCAGAGTTCATTAAAAACAAATATAGTTTCGACCAAATAAACCAGATATTTTGAGAAATAAATTCAACAATATATTTAAAATATTTTGCATGGTATGTATTTAATGGTTGGAAGATATTAGCTATTACTTTGATAAATTACTTTATTGGGACTCTAAAGCAAACTCACTGCCATGGAGTTGATCCTGACTCTTACTGCCCTGGTGGTTTCTGATACTGTAACTCTTTAGGGGAGTAGAAAATCTCCTCTTTTCATGATAGCTGAAGATAAAAGGGGTGCATAAGCAAATGTGAAGAAAGCGGGTGGTGCCGGCTATTAAGAGATATAGCATCTGGGGTCTTAAAGGCCTGAAGTTAAACAAGTGGCCATCTAGCAGGGAAGCAACAAAGCCCACAGGTAAGAAGCACACCAGCTTGCATGATCTTGAGGTGTCAATGGAAAGAGGCATCAGAAATTCAAAAGCAAGCAACCAAATTGATGTGAAGGGGCGTGGTTGTAGTGGAGACCCAAAACCCACCTGTAAGATAATCGGACAGACCTTCTCAGAAGGCCACAGGGAAGGGATGATCAGGGTGCAGTAGAGCACTGATGAAAGACATAATTATATGCTGGTCCTTTAATATTTTCTCCCATGCCTATTAAGGCTTATGTTTTACCTCTTTAATACTGTTAGACCGATGTAGGCTCATTTGTATAATTAAGATCGTTTGAGGCAATAATGCCAGGATGGATGACCCTTTAGGAACAGCAATGGGAGCAATGATTTTCTGAGGATGCAGGAAGAGAGTGGGGAAGTGGACGAAGGGGAATGAATAGCAATGCTGACTGCATAACCCATTCACAGGAGCAAAACCACCAAATTATAGGTGAATGGATATATTGGATGGGGTAAGGTACAGCTATATATATGTGTATAGATATATAGATTATTAAAGGTTATATTAAAGATATAAAGATATTAAAGGTTCTTGGGGGAAAGGTGGGGGAGGGAGGGGATAAAGGGGAACTGATATCAGAGAGTCCAAGAAGAAAGAAAATGATTTGAAATTGATTGTAGTAGCTGTTGTACAGTTATGCTTTATCCATTCGAATTTTGGAATGTTATAACATCTGTAAGAGCTTCCAATAAAATGATAAAAAAAGAAAATCTTGCTTTGTCTGATAGAGCAGCTAGGTGCCAAACACCATCAAATTTCATTTTAGCATCTATATAGCCAATCATATGCTTTACCTTCTGTGACATATTAATATATGTAATTTCAGCTAACATCTTAGTAAGAAAACATATTGGGAACTTTCTCTCTTACAGACTCATTTAATGTGCTCACAAATATAAAAGGCTCTTGGTGGTGGTGTTAGGTGGCTGGCATCCAGTCAGCTCTGATTCACAGTGACCTACATACAACAGAACAAAGCACTGCTTGATCCGGTGCCATCCTCACCATTGTTATGGTTGAGGCTATTGTTGCAGCCACTGGGCCAATTCATCTTATTGAGTGTCTTGCTCTATTTCTTGGTCCCTTTGTTTGCCACGCATGATATCCTTCTCAAGGGATTGGCCTATCTTGAAAATGTATCCCAAACATGTGAGAAGTCTTGCCATCTTCATTTCTAAATAGCATTCTGGCTGTTTTGCCTCTGAGACAGATTTGTCTGTGCTTCTGGCAGTCTAAGGTACTTCCCATATTCGTTGTCTGCAATATAATTCAACTGTATCGATTCTTTTGCAATCCTCCTTATTCATTTTCCAGCTTTCCCATGCATATGGTACAATTCAAAATACCATGGTGAAGATCAGGAGCACGTGAGTCCTCAAAATGCCATCTCTGCTCTTCCACACTTTAAGTCTTTTGCAGTAAATATTCCTGATAAAATATATAATTGAGTTATTGTTTCCTGGTTTCATGAGTGGTTGTAGATCCAAGGGGGGGAAAAAACAACTTAAACTCAATCTTTTCTCAATTTATCACGATGTTGTCCATTTGTCCAGTTTTGAGAATTTTTGTTTTCTTTACATTGAGCTGTAATCGTGCTAAGGCTGATGTCTTTGGCTTTCAGCAGTAAGTGCTTGATGTATTTTTTGTTTTCATCAAGCAAAGTTGTGTCACTTGCATATTGTAGGTTGTTTCATTATATAACAACAATGAGATATATAAATACGACACGCAGTTGTAGAAGTTGGGAAGTCCCAGTTTGGGCAGTTTCCAAGTTGGTCATGTTAAGCTGGCTGATGAGCCCAAGAGAAGGGGGTATATGACAGACTTGTGTCTGTAGAGCGGAATGAATGCAAAGTTGGCAGTTCAGTTGTCAGGCCATTGATGATTCCCAGGATCTGCAGGCAGTATGGCAGGGCATTGACTTAAGCCCAAGAAAAGGTCAATGAGCCAGATGTAAGATCCAGACCAAACAAAAAGCCAAAGCATCTGTTAGAAACAGACAACACAGCTTGAGTAAATGACCTTTCAGTTCATTGTTTCAGGGATATGAGGTGAGTGAAGATGTTGCATCCGACTCCAAACTAATCACAATGGATTGGCTACTCATAGCAGATCCCAAGATTGAGGGATGGCATTTTATTAGTTCACACCACAAGGGAATCCTCGATTTTAACTGCCAATCACATAGAATCCGGGCCCAGTCAAGAATACATAAAACCTTAACTGTCACATTGGGATGACAATCAGTGATATGAAATAAATGTATGTGAGCTATAGAATGGAAAACTGATTTGCTCTTTAAACCTTCACAGAATTCAGATAGATATATACATATTTATATGTCTGTCTCTTTATCTATAACTAGATCTAGATCTAAATAGATATATAAATAGAGATAGACTAAATTAAAACTATAGAAGCTTGCCAGAAATTTGACAGTGACAATTGCCAAGTGAATTTTGTTCTCCCCAAATTTGCTATTCCTCAGGAGGAAGATTTCCATATTTTCATAAAGCAGTGGTTCTCAACCTTCCTAATGCCGTGTGACCCTTTAATGCAGTTCCTTATGTTGTGGTGACCCCACAACCATTAAATTATTGTCATTGCTACTTCATAACTATAATTTTGCAACTGTTATGAATCAGGTGACCCTTGTGAAAGGGTCATTTGACCCCCAAAGGGGTCACGACCCACAGGTTAAGAAGCGCGGCCACAAAGAATTGCAGTCTTGAAGCGCAGGCTGTTCTAATCTGCCACTCTGAATCAGAATGGACTTGAAGGCTGAGAATTTGGTTTTGGGAGTTTCAGTGATCGTCTACTTTGTGATGTATTGTAAATTCTGACCTCCACCAGTATTTAAATTATGCAATATCTCTTTGTTTTGCTCAAAAGCCTCTTGGTTATGTACAGGTTCTGCATGGGCACAAGTAAGTGTCTGTAATTCTCATTCTTTCGATGTTATTATAGTTTGCTAAGATCCACAAAATCAAATGTCTTTGCATAGTCAATAAAGCTGAGATCCTTCTCTTTCCGACTAGCTGCCGCCCCTCCCCCTACCTCCCCCCGCCACACACACCTTCACACACCTTTCTCACCCTTCCTCCTTTCTCCCGCAGAGCTGCTGGGAGTTGAACTGCTGACCATGTGCTCACAGCCCAATGTGTAGCCTCTACACCAGTAGGCCTTCTGTTATAAGCCCCTGTGGTCTGCCCGGCCAGATTTGAGCCAATGACCCTCGTTCTAGAGCCATGTCTCCAGTTGCTGGGTCATTCCTGAAAAGCAGGTGTTCTGCTCCTTAGGAACTGATGAGTTCCTGAGGTTGGCCAGTGATGTCCATTCTGCAGACAGGCAGTGATGAGCAGAGATTCACAATGTAGTCTGAACCAATGCCCTGTTTCTAGTAAACATTTTAAAGTATCTCCTGGACTGCCCTGAAATTAAATTCAGAATTGTGACTACATATATATTTTTAAATGAGAAGAATTTACTAAAGATGGAATGGAGGGAAATGATACGTAATATGATTTTTAATGTGAAATTTTTAAGATGACTATATTAGTAGAAATAATGAGTAAAATGTTCAGATTTGAATTCACAGTCGTAGTAACTGCAATAGTTACCCCCGAAGATTGAAACAGTTGACTGGTATAGGCCACTAACTAGTCATAAGATGTAACAAAGTAAGTAGTAGCTCATTCTCTCCCCTCAAAAGTATAAAGATTTTCTTAATTACATTGCTGGGAAATTCACTGAATGTTAAATTAGTCAAACTATTTTGAATTTATTTATATAATGGTCTTGGGTTCTAGCCTCCATTATTAATAAACTAAAGTAACCAGTGGAATATTACAATCGGGATAATTCTGTGTTATGTGGGACCATTGTGGGCATTGCCAAATGTGTAGCATAACTGGCACCAACCAACTGACCATCACCCCATGCTACCGTCACGCTGAACCACTCATCCTGAACAATGGAACTTTAATAACTTCAGCAATCCACTTCACAGCACTTGCCCTGCTTTACCTAATCACCAGTGATCACCATCTCTCTCGCTTTCCCATCAAGGCTTTGATTTATTAATCTGTCCAGAACCTCATCTAGACTATATCTAACAAGCATCCTTCATGGTTTCTGGCATTTAAAATAAAATTTAAATATGAAAAATCTAATGATGTGGTAGTTTAATCTTATTTTACATTTACTAATATCTTAGGGTGTATCTTATAAAATGTGAAGGAACTATTCAAATATGTGAACTCAAGCCCTTGCATTTCTGGGAATCTCTAAATATTTAATTCTGCAAATGGAAACATTCATTTTATAAAGATCTAGTTATCCTAATTTGATATTGTGTATTCCCTGCAGGAGAAAGCTTTCTCTGGGCATATAGGAAAGATCATTTTACTGCTACTTCTCCAAGATAATGACATAAACTTTGTTAAAAATGATTTGGTAGCTTGGTGTTAGAGAGTGCAGTCTTAATGTCTACAATACACACACAGCATTAAGTAAATGGAGTCGGCAGAGGATGGCAACCTGCTGACGGACGCGGCAAATAGCTTGCGTTTTATTCCACTTCTCAACTCAGTGACAGAGAGTTGGTTTTTGCTTTGTTGTGTTGTCGTGTTTGTTAGTAATTTATTATCTGAAATTAAGCGAAACATTCCACATTTGTATGGCTTTAGTTTTTCACTGTAAAATTATAAAATTGGAAAACATTATCTCTGAGGTTTCCTTCCAGCTAAAAAGCTCCCCGAGTCTGCTTTCACGATTACCTTTTCTGTGTGTCCCAGATGTGACATTGGCCAGGAATGAGGGTTTGAGACTTTTCTGGAGAGTTTTCAACTCTATTTTACAAATGCAGATGTTTGGTTACATATAGAATTTCCCTGATGTCTAATGATGTATGACCTCAGTTGCCTTCGAGCAGATTATCCATCTGTTCTCTTATGTTGGCTCTGGAACGATAATTATTAAATTATTAAATGTCTTCAGGAGAGCAGGTCCAGGGAGTAGGGCTTGTCTTGAGGCATGGCCTCGCATGACCCACGGGCAGCACAGATGGAGGGGACCTAACTAAATTATTTAGTTCTGTGGTGTAAACACCAAGGTGCTGTCCGCTAACAACTTTTTTTTTGCAGGGGGGGGGATTTATATTTCACTATAAATGCACAATACGTGGTCAATAGTAGTTGCAGACAAGAACCAATGCAAACTAATAACGAAACCAAACTCACTGCCATCGAGTCAATGCTGACTCATGGTGAGCTTATTGGAAAGAGTAGAGCTGGCCCCTGTCGGTTTCTGAGACTCTAATTCTGTCCTGGAGTAGAAACCCCTGTCTTTCTTTCTCAGAGCGACAGAGGGTTTCAAAATGCTGACCTTGCCATTGAGCCGCCCCTCTGTGCCCGTGACCCCAAATACATACTAGATCAAATAAATCAGTTGAACACCCACAATGTGTCAACGAATGGAACATTTATAGTAAGTTCAGATGTGGATCTTCAGTGCGATATAATTATGTCACAGGGAACATCATTTTAGGAATAATCCTGTTGGGTCTGTGTGGATAAAAATAAGTGCAAGGAAAAAATGGGAATGATAGATAGACATATAAAGTGAGAGTAGTGTTAATGAAACTAGGCTACTGGGCAGGGACATTGATAAATGGATTTAGGGATGAGAGGCAGTAGAAATCCTGTTAGAGACACTAAAATTCATTGCAATGTTTTTTATACTAGGAACACTATGAAAGTCTTGTTTTGAGCATTAAAGCATGAAACGCACCGGTAGAAGCCAAAGCTTGTAACTTTTACTTCTAAGTGCGATCATTGAGATATTGTTTTCTAAAAGACTTCTGAGAGTTCTTAGCAAGCTGAGGTCAGACAATACCGGGCTGCTTTGAGATGCACATCGGCACTATTGTTTGAAAGCCAGCACCCCTAGCAGAAAGATAGTCAATACATCTAGATCCTATTTTAAAGTTAAAATATTAATTTTAAATTTAAAAACATTTACATTTCAGAAATGAAATTATACATGAAACATTGAAATATTCCTTTCAGGTTATTAGTATGCTATCACTCATGATGGCCCCTATGATTTTCTGCAATTCTCTTGCATCCACAATGTTTTTAATGCAATGATATTCTTATTATTGCTAATTTGACAACTAATGACAATGAAACACTGTTATTTGTATAGTTACATAATTGATTAATTTGATTTTACAGTTTTCCTTTACATGTCCACATGTTTGAGGTCATTTTACTTCTCTTAAAATGCCTGTAGACCATGTGTTCTTTGGGTAAAGAACCTGGTACATAAGGTGACACTTGCTAAGTGTGTGAGGCCAGTAGGTCTGACAATAGACAGTGGCAGAAACTACATTCAAAGCTTTTATGGCCTCTCCATAGAAAGCAGTCACCAAAAAACAAAATTTCACTAGAATCCAGCTTCTAAAATGCAATTATGTAATGTATGGGGAAACTTGGCTATCAGTGATGGCCTCACATGTCAACCAATGCAGACAGAAAACTAAAAATTGAAAAACAGACTAATATCCATTTTTATATGAATGTACTCCAGACTCATTCAGTGACTCACAATGCATTTACTTTGGCCTTCACTATGTACTTCTTGGACGTTACGGTACAGTTTGCACACAAGTGCAATTAGCCTAAGGATTAGAAATGCAAGCCCACCCAGGGGCACTGTGGAAGAAAGGCCTGGCAATCTGGTTTCATAAAGATGTGGGAAAATCCCATTGTACAGCTCTCCGGATACTGGTCCCTCTTGATAACATGCCCAAAGAATCAGAGAGGAGGTCTTGCTATCCTTGCTTCTAAGGAGCATTCTAATTATATTTCTTTAAAGTCCAATTTATTTTCTCTCTTTTTAATCTATAGTATATTTAGTGTTTTTACCAATATTTTAGTTAAAATGCATCAATTTGCAGAATTTGTTATTCATTTTCCACCCTCCCAGACACTTGAAAATAGTGTAGCGTTTGTCCACAGTGAAATCACTGTGTTTGACACTTTTACAGTAGATTCACACCATAAATTGGTCATCTGATTTCATGAGTGCTGCTTCTATAGATTTTTATTTTTATTATTATTATGAATATAAGGACTGAAATTATCGAGAGCAATCTTTTCTATTTATCTTGTTTTTCTATTGGTCCAATTGTGAGGATTTTTGTTTTCTCCATGTTGAAATGTAGTACGTACTAAATGATATGGTTTTTATTTATCAGTAAATGTTTCCAATCCTCTTCAAGTGCAGCAGGCAAATTTACCTCCACTGCATCTCACAGGTTGCTAATAAGTCTTTCTCCAATAATGATACTATGCTCTTTTCCTATTGCCCGCTTTATTGGATTATTTGCTCAGCATAAAGATGGACTAAGTATGCTGAGAAGATGCAGCCTTGACATACACCTAGCCCCTTGTTCTGTTGGAATAACTACTTCTTGATCTATATATAGATTCCATATGAATGTAATCAAGTGTTCTCAAAGTTCCATTTTAACAAAAATGATTTTTTGTTAAAATGGAACTTTATTTTTGTTGGGCCAATTTGACAACCCTAATTTCTATGCAGAAGAAGTCCATCCTGTAAGGAATATGAAGGAGAGAGAAACTGTTATCTGCAAGTCTGTGATAAATAGTTTTATCTTGATCATACAGGCTTGTCTGAAAGTCAATGAGTCACATAGGCTGAGTAGTGTGTGAGTGGTTATAAATGGGCATTTGAAGAGAGAAGAGGAAGATATTTTGGATGGAGCCATCACATGTAGGGAAAGAGAAAGTCCAAACAACTCACAATAGTGGGTGCAGGGGACCATAATTTTAATTAAAAGGAAAGGATACATCTGTCATATTAAGAAATGTCTTCACCATAAGAGTAATGATTAACCCCTGAGAGTTTTTAGTGGTGAATAGGTTTGTGTTACATAAAAAGTCCTTGGCGAGAGTGCCAAGTAGATTCCTGAAAACCTCTGGCTAATACTTCCCACATAATCTCTTTTCTGCCTGTCTCTTTCCTATTTTCTTATTACCTCAAAAGGCAGTCTCATATGATCAGAATTACCTCCTTAAAGCTATCTGATCATATCACTACTCTATAAAGCCAATCTGGATCTCTCCGCAGATAATCCACTTATTTCCCTGGCCTAGAAACATTTAGTTTATGTTTGAAACATATAGTTTTTAACTCTATCATTTATCTGATAGTTACAAAAATCATCAACTACACTGAAGGCACAGGATCAAATCCACCGAAACCAAGTTAATAATTTCCCTTATTTTAATTAATGTAATAATATTTATGTAACCTAATGTTCTTAAACAACAATGAAGATGTGTTTTACAAGATTGCATAGAAATCACTTAGGAGAGCATTGTTCTCACCATCATATTAGTTAAAATTCAGAATTGCATCACTAAACATTTGGAAGTTGTTAAGTCATATCAAACCTCTGAAAAGCTAATCATGGAAAGTTGTAAACAAATGATCTCCCAAACTCTGTCCACATATCTATTTTAAACATTCAGAAAGCATGTGTTTGGGTGCTTCTCATGGAGCCTACAATGAAATTCATACATTTTTATTTCTTAAATAGAATTTTACTACTATTATTGAGTCAATTATAGCAATGCCAGCAGTTTTTCACTATGAAATGGTGCTGTTTTCTGAAAACAATTATTGTATAAACAAAAGAACTTTAAATTCTTCTTAAAATCATAAGTTACTTCAGTGTTTTAGTCCAATAATTAGTTCATAGTGCATTGGAAATTATTGGTTTTTATTTTTTTCAATGAATATTTATTAGCAGTCTTCTCTGTGGAACGAACCATGAATGAGGTATGATAGTACAATAAGATATTGGCATCTTAAAAATGCAGGGAAAGATAAGCATCGATCTATATTACAATTCTGTAGGTACATTAAGTCAAATATATTTGGTTACAACGATTATTGTCAAGTGAGTGATTACCTACCTTTGCTTGTGTATTTAGGAAACACTTTACAGTTGAAATAATATGTGTGGTAATTAGATTTGGGTGAACTTTCCTGGGCCAGGATTTTCAGTGATTTGGTAGTTAACACCTAGTAATTCCCCCATGACCTGATTTAACGTAATGTACTTACCTCTATAAGGAGATCTGCTAAGAGTAGCTAATCAACTGTAAAAAGATTCGGGTGAGATGCCACACCTAATTATTTCAGAACTCTCATGCAAAGTTCCCTAGAATTGTGGCTTACTTTAGTTATACACAGATGCTATGTAAAAGCTTGCTTCCCACCCTCCCCCGGGTCTGGATCCCGCCTCAGACTCATCCACTTCCAGCTCTTTGGACTTAAAACCAACAGCCTGCTATATTGCCCTTCAGTCTGTTATCATCAACAGTCTGCTATCTGCCTGTCAACCTGGATTCCTTGGCTTCTGCAGCCAACAGCTTATTGTCTCCTGCCCAGTCTTGGGTTCAATGTCCCCAAAGGCGACTTGAGGGAGGGGAAGCTCCCAGCCTCATATCTACTTAAACTTGACCTTGCCCACTTCTATAAGTATGTGATATGTTTAGGATATAAATTATCTCTATACATGAATAAGCAAGTTTCACTGTGCTCTAGAGAACACAGTGGAAGGCATATGTAAATTGTGTCTTAAAGCTACATAAAATCACAGAGAGGAAGAAAATGAACGAAGACAACGGGTAGAAAGGTAAGCATGACTGCACATTCCAATCAGGAAGTTGAGGTAACCCTGCTTCTGGGCATCAGGTTTAGAGGTGAGGATACTGGATTGTTCATTTGCAAGAGCTCAACAATGGCTCGGAGAGGGTGCTAAGTATTTTAGAGTTTAACAAAAATTGATAGTGCTTCAATGGTTGTATTGTGTTTTAGTTTCTTTTCCTTTTTTTGGGGGGGGTGGTGGGGAATAGAGGTTCATTTTAAATAGAGAAGAGATGCAGTTTTGAGCACATACTTCCAAATGATGATACAGGCAAAAAACATGGATAAGTAGTTATTAAACTAGAATAATTTAAATAAACTAGAAAACTAATGATACATAAGCAATGGGGATATTTTTGTTAAAAGAGAATGGATTCAATGATTACTTATAAGAATTGAATGCCATAATTTGATTATGCTGCCTGCGTGAAAAGAATGAATTAGAAATAGTCCAAGAATTGGACTTCCAGCAAAAGGGTATGCTAGACATACAGGCTACTCAGACCTTCTACAAGAAAACACTGCAGGGATAATGAAACTGGTGCAGATGGTAACATTGGAACCCAAAGCTTCAGCGAAAAGGATCGAGAAGGCAATTGAGTATCAACTAGAAGAAGAAATGAAACAAAAGTGACCAAGGAGGAGACAGAATGGTTGAATTGTTAACTGGTCTGACACAATGAGCCCAATTTAGAATTTTTGCAAGACACATTGGTGTAGGATGTTGTTGTTGTTGTTAGGTGCCATCAAGTTGGTTCTGCCCCATAACCACCTTATCCACAGCAGAATGAAACACCGCCCAGTCCTGCAGCATCCCGCAATTGGTCCAACTTTTTAACCCATTTTTGCTGCCGTGATGTCTTCCTCTCTCTTTGAGAGCCTTTCCCTCTTCTCCCAGCTGTAATGTCCTTCTGCAGGGACAACATGCCCAAAGCATGTAAGATGGAGTCTCTCCATCCTGGCCTCTAAGGATCACTCCATACTTCCTCCAAGACAGATTTATTTGTCCCGGTAGCAGTCCGTGGTACTTCAACATTCTTCTCCAGCACCACAATGCAAATGCACCAAGTCTGCTTTGGTCTTCCTTATTCAGTGGTCCAACTTCCACATGCATATGAGGCCACTGAGGACACCATGGCGTGGCTCCGGCACACCTTCATCCTCAATGTAACATTCACGCTTTTCGATACTCGAAGGAGCAGATTTACCTAAAGCTCTACATCTTTTGATCTTTTGACTGCTGTTCCATGGGCATTGATGTGAATTCAAGTAGGACGAAATCCTTCAGAACTTGGATCTTTTCTCCATTTATCAGGTGTTTCCCTCTTGGTCCAGATGGGAGGAGTGTGATCTTCTCTACATTGAGTTGTAATCCATCCTGAAGTCTGACATTCTTGTTGCATCCCCAAGTCCTCCACGCTTTTGGCAACCAGGGTTGTGACAGCTGCATATCACAGGTTGTTAATAAGCCTTCCTCGGATCCTGAGATCCAGCTTTTCTTCGTAGAGGCCAGCTTCTCTGATTGTTTGCTCAGCCTCCTGATGGGATAATTGGAGTGACAGGATTCAACCCTGTTAGGCACTTTTTCCAACTTTAAACCATTTAGCATTCACTTGTTTCGTCTGCAAAACTGCCTCTTGATTTGTATACAAATTCCTCAGGAGCACAGTGAAGTGTTCTGAAATTCCCATTCTTCTCAAAATCACCCAGTTTGTCCTGAATGACGATGTCAAATACTTTGGCACAGTTGATAAAATGCAGCTAAACATTTTTTCTGGTATTCTCTGCTTTTATCCAAGACCCATCTGACATCACTAATGATATCCCTTGTTTCATACCCTCTTCTGAATCAGGCCTGAACCTCTGGCAGCTCCTTTTCAATGTACTATTGGATGATCTTCAGCAATGGATCAGGATAGCAAACTGGTACTACACTCTGTTCATCTAGGACAGTTTGTTTGTGGACATCACAAGCTGGCAAGCAAAAAGATGTGATCCTCACCTCTTTCCCCATAACCTCTTTGTATCCAGAAGTGTGGTGAAACCCTCCTTCCCCAGCCACCCACCCAAAAGCCTGTGTAAAAATCCCTCCAGAGCTCTTGCTCACTAAGGTCAGAAGCAGACCACCATGGATCAGAAGGCAGGAGCGTGGTACCACTATGTAGAGGAACATAAGTTCCAACGCATTAGCAGCAGTAGAGGGAGGGGCCCAGGGTCACTGTGTGAGCAGGAATTCCTGCCCATTGTGTTCAACGCATGTGACTTCTTCTTGATTAGTTATCCTCTTTCTAAACCAATCTCCGGTGCCCAGACCTGCACATCCAATCTCCTCTCTCTTTCTTTCCCTTTCTCTGTGTTTCGTTCCCCCCTTCTTCTCCTTTGATTTTGCATTTGTCTCCTTTTTTTCTCTTAGATTTCTTTTTTGTATTCTCTTTTCTTCTCCTTCCCCCAGTTTCATTAATTATGGTTTTATTCTTTCTTTTTTTTTCTTTTCACTGATTTTATATTTCTTTTCCTTTCAGTCATTGAATTATTTTTCTTGCTGTTGTTTGCCCCACTCCTCAACTACTTCTTCCTTATTTTATTAATTTTTCTAGATGTTTGTTTTATATGAATTTTCTCGCTCATGTTTTGCCTTGTTGCATGTGGTGGGAGACCATGATCATGCTCATATATCCCCGTGGAACATTTACACCTGCAGCCTTTCTGCTTCGGTGATGACCACTGCCCATTCCCACCCCTTCTGAGGAAGTATGGACAGTGAGCAGCATTATCCAAACCACCATTGTGCACTATATGGACAACTTACTGCACCCATGTTCTCATTCTCCATCACAGCAACCAGGAGGCAGCTACCGAGTGCCTGAGAAGACACCAGCATAAAGTCACCAATGAAATTCAAATGCAGTATTGAGGAGCAAACTGACAATTTCATTTCCTACAAAGAATCAAGATAGAATTCATCCAACTAGTGATCCAAACGTGGAAGCTGAAATCCTTTGGGAAAGGAAATAACAATGCAGCTTTATACATAAACTCTTGGAAGAAAGCAAAATCTAATTATTAAACACAATACATAAACATAAACAACTAAACATAACACATGAAATAGGCTTTCAATTATGACAGCAAAATGAAGACATCTCCAGGTAAAGAGAAAATTAAAGGGATTTGTCAAAGGTAGAGCAACCTTCTGAGAGTCCCTACAGGAAGTTCTTCTGACAGAGAATGAGCCGTGGCAGATACTCAACTGAGAGGAACGTCTTTGATGACACTCCCCAAACTGGATATTCACTTACAGAAAATGACACAGGATGCCATCCCATCTCATTCCATAGACAGAAATGAACACAAGTTGGGTTAAAGACTTAAATATAAAATCTAGAACTATAAAGATCAACAATGAAAACATAAGGAGAAACCTTTGAGCACAAATATATGACATGAACACACAATCAAACACAGCTAAAAACTCAGAAACAGAGGATCAATAAAACCTCCTAAAAATTAGACACTTATGTGGATCTAAATATTTCACAAAAAAACTTAAAAGAGAATTCAAAGGCTGTGAAAAAGTTTTCTCAATGACATAAAAGACATGGGCCAAATCTCTGAAGTTTATAGAAAAAAACTTTAACAATCAAAATTAAAAACCACAAATAATCCGTATGAAAATGAGTGGAGGTGTAGGCAAACATCCCACCAAAGAAGACACACAGCTGACTTAATGCAAGGAAAGGCAGCAATCAGGCAGCAATCAGTAGCAAATTGGCAGATGCATATCAGACCAACATCACCTCATCCCAGCATTGTTAGCAAGTTAAAAACAAAAGCAAACAACAGAACACAGAAAATGCTGGAGAAGGGGTAGACAGACTGGACTCCTCAGACATTGCTGTCTGCGTGGACTGCAAAACGTGGCAACCACTGCCCCACATGATCTAACATTTCCTTAAAAAGTTGGAAATGGTGATCCAGCAATTCCTTTATTTGGTATAAACTCTAGAAGAAATCAGAGGTGTAACATATCCATGTTCATCACCCCCTTATTCGCAACAGCGAACAAGATGGAAGCAACCTAAATTCTCATCAATGGAAGAATCAATAAGCAAATTGTGATGTAAACACACAACTGAACACTATTCATCATTAAAGAATAGGGTTGAATCTGAAAAACACCACATGACATGGGTGAACCTGGAGGACAGTGCACAGAGTGAAATTTGTCAATCACAATAAAAGTATTACATGAGGCCATTACTATAAAAAGTGAAGGAAATATTTTCACAATAAGAGAACTATTTTTATGAATGAGTAGGAAAAGCGAGAAGGAAAGGATGGCCACATTGTTGCACAGCCCACAGACAGATGTTCATTTGTGAAGGGAAGGCAATCTGCACTGGGGGAAGTCAGCAAAAAGAGGGGCCAGAGGGAGGCACTGGGTGGACTGCAAGAGACAAAGGCAACAGAAGTAAATAGTGTGACATACATAATCCTATAGTAATGGTCATCTAAATAGGTACATGGAAAGATATGCAGATTGAGTGGCTGTGTGAGGGACAGTGAGAATACAGCTACACACACATGAATATATATACATTTATATGTTAATATAGCATATTTATATATGTATATTTACTTTTATTGAAAATAGGTTCATGATTGAGGTAAAGTATACAACTGGATAGTACATCAAAGAATTTTATAAGATGAACTTTTTAATTCTAAATACCTTTGTTCAACAACCTAATTTGTATATGTAGATGTCAGCAGGCAGAATAAACAGGAATTTAATTAACTACACCCATGGGACGAAATAATGGAGAAGCTCAATATTAGCATAAAAAATGAAGCCCTCTGTGTAATAGATCATCATTTTTGCACTTGTAAGTTCAGCCTGAGGTTCAGGAAAATTAAACAATTTGACAAACACTAAAAAATGATCGTATTAATATTCTACTTTACTTCCGAGAGCATCGCAAATGCAGGTTTGACGCATGGAACACTAATGCGTCAGACAAAATTATGTGTGTGATGACATTAAGAACACAGGAGTCATTTCAAGAAAGAAAAGAAGATCAAAGTGGATGTCGGAAGAGACTCTGAAACTTGCCCTTGAATGTGTATAATCGGAAGGGATGATGAAGTCAAAGAGCCGAACAGAACATCTCAAAGGGCAGCTAGAGAGACACAGTGCAGAGTCATAGTGAAATGTGGGAAGATCTGGAACTAGGAAGCAAAACAGGAAAACCATGCTCAGAATATCTCAGCTAAGAGCGCAGAAGGAAAAGAGTCATACCTTGATTTGTAATATTGAAGAATTTGAGTGGGGCGGGGGTGGGGAGAATTTCATGATGCAGAAAACATCAGAAGATTATGGAAAAAAATACACAGATGTACTATTCCAAAAAGAACTGGTCAATATGCAATTGTTTCAAGAGGGAGTATATGATAAAGCACTGATGGAATTAAAGGAAGAAATCTAAGCAGGACTGAAGGCATTAATGAAAAACATGGTTCTAAAAATTGACAAAATATTAACAACTTGTTGAAACACTGAAAACACTCCTTTCTCCATCTGAAGAAATTTGGAAGACATCGATATGACCAACTGAAAAGATCCATATTTGTACCCAATACAAAGAATGGTGACACAACAGGATGTGGACATTTTTCTAACACCATTATTAAGAGCATGTGCAAGTAAAATTTTGCTGAAGATCATTCAACAATGGCTGTAAAAGTACATGGACAGGAAGCTGCAAGACATTTAAGTTGGGTTCAGAAGCGCACAGGGTACAAGGAATTTCATTGCTAAAATCAGATGGATCTTGGCTGAAGCAGAGTATCCCAGAAGGATATTTATTAGTGTTGGATTGACTATGCTAAAGCATTTGACCATGTGAATGCTAACATTTTGAAGAATGAAAACTCAAGAACATTTCATTGTGCACATGCAGAAGCTATACAGAATCATGGACCAAGAGGCAGTTTTTCAAATAGAACAGGATAATATGCATGGTTTGAGATCAGGAAAAGTTATGAGTCAATTGCATTCTCTCACACATTCACTTAATCTGTATGCTGAGTAAATAATCTGAGGAGCTGGACTACATGAAAAAGAATAGGACATCAGAATGGGAAGGGAGGCTGTATTAATAACCTTTGATATGCAGATGTCACAACCTTGTCTGATGAAAATGAGGAACATTAACTGATGAAGATCAAAGACTGAAGTCTTCACCATACACTGAAAATTAGTGTAATGAGGGCCAAAATCCTCACACTTGAAACAATAGATAACATCATGATAAATGATGAAAATATTAAAGTTGTCAAAAATTTCATTTTGCTTAAATCGATAATCAGTGTTCATGGAAGCAGAAGTCAGGAAATCAAGCCATGCACTACATTGGATAAATCTGAAGCAGAAGACCTCTTTAAACTAGTGAAAGCAAGGCTGTCACTTTGAGGAATAAGATGTGACTGACCCAGCCAGGGTATTTTCAGTCATCTCATGTGAATGTGAAAGTGGGACATTGATAAAGGAAGATCAGAGGAGAATTGATGCATTTGAATTATGGTGCTAATAAAGAATATTGAAAACACCATAGACTGCCAGAAGAACCAAAAATATTTCTTAAAAATACAGTCAGAATATTCCTTATAAGTGACACTGGCACGACTTCATCTCACATACTTTGTACATGGTATCCATCACAAGACTGTAGTCACTGGAAAAGCACATTGTACTCGATAAAATGAAAGAACACCCAGGAGATGACTATAAAAATGGGCTCAAACATCATGCGGTGAGAATTGCATACACTGGCCAGTGCTTCCTTCTGTTGCGTACAGAGGGTCTCTGCGAGTTGGAGCTCACTAGATGATACCCACCACAGAGGATCCAAAACCGAGCATACTGGAGGAAAAGGCATGGATGAAGAACAAGGCCCCTTGAATTACCATAATATAATTAAGACGTTTCAGCCACTAGATAAGTCATTTAAAAGCTGAAAAAAAAACAATTCTTTAAGAGTAGTTGGAGAAAAGATGGATTTTAGGAAAGTTTAGGGATGACCCCTGTAGTGGAATGATTTGAGAAGCTTAGTGGGGAAGGAGCACCATTTTCACCATTGAAAGAGCGCTTAGCATGAGTGTAGCGTCAAAGGACTGAAGGGAGAGTGGAAAGGAGTGAGAGAGCTTTATCACTACCAAGTCCATATACCAGCTTGGGTGCTGAGTCATTGGGATGACAAAGAATAAAAGAAAGTGTGTTAGGGTTCTCTAAAGAAGCAAGACCAGGACACTTATGATTTTATAGATGATAGATAGATAGATAGATAGATAGATAGATAGATAGATAGATAGATAGATAGATAGATAATAGAACATAAGAAATAAACAGCTAATTAGTCTATTTCTCAGTGCAACTCACATCCATGAGACAGCTAGCATGCTGACAGTCCTTCAAGTCTCAAGGGCAGCCAGGTGCAAGTCAAGGAAGAAGACAGCTGAATCCTCTGTAGTGTAATTCAGGCAATCCAGCCACAGGCGGCAAACAGCAAGGCAAGCCTTCAACAGTCAGATGGATGACAGGGTCCGACTGTCCCCAGTTCAAGCAATATATACACCCCAGTAGCATGGTGAAGCAGGTCTTGAAGGAACCTCCAACTACAGTGACACAGGCCATGGGTTGGGTGTCCCACAGGTAGGGCAGTTTGCAAATTGAGGCAGAGAACCAGCAAAGGCAGCCGCACACTGGTCTGATCATCAAAGAGCAAGATACAAGAAAGGCGAGGCTCGCCAAGCCACTTATCTCTCTGCTCTTCAATTAAACCGCCCTTCAATTAATCCCACATGTTTTCATTGGCCAGGCTGGCACAATAAACCTACCTAACCTAGCCACTAAGTGGAGACATTACCTTCAAGAGTAGCAGTGGAGTGAAGTTCAAAAATCACACCTTCCTTTTAGACTTAGGAACACAAATAAGAAAGGATTAAACTGGTAAACGTTGCTTTTAGAGGTTAAAAATAAGGTAATTTTCCAAGGCTGTGTTGTAGGGAATCTTGTTTCTTTCTAAATCTATAGTTGATTTTTTTTTCTTCCTGAAGTTAATGTGCTCCAAAAATTATAGTTAACTGAAGTCTCCTATAAGTTGGCTTCTAGCTAATCAGGATTTCATCTATGTTGTTTTCTCACTGACAGATTAATTGCCTGAATTGCCTTTTCATTTTTAAGTAGTCCTAAGAAGGAAATATAGCAATTAAAAATGATTTAGATGGTGCTGCTTAAATGACATTTGAAAGATCGTGGGGGAAATTAATAAATAACGGTACAAAATAATATGTAGCAGAAATATGTTTGGTGCTGTAATTAAAATTGTATAACTTAGTGGTCCATGTGAATTTTACAAAGAATTAAGCAGTATAGCTTCTTAAAAGGCTTTAAAAATTGATTGTTTCTAATGTGTCACATTTCAATTTCACACAATGATTTGAATAGTTAATTAACTGATTTGAAGTAATATGTTATGCACTTTACTTCTTTTAAATGATGAGTGCAATCTTTTTATAGAGATATATGGAGTATTCATAAAATTTTATTAACTAGGAGCTTCAAATCAGTATAATAAGAATAGATTTTTAAATGTTTTTAATTATTAAAGAAATGTGCCAGTACATTTTTGATATTTTACTATTGCCTCCTAAAGCATTGCTGAACAAATTCACCAACAAGGGGGATGCGTTATAAAACATAAAATGGAAATCATAGAAATAATGATCAGAAATTATACCAAGTAGACAATAATACTGTTAAAAAATACGGTCACTGTGAGTTAAAACTGACTCTGAGCACTTAAAAACATATTTCTAGGTTTACCAATATGAAATTAAACTAATGAACTCACTACTGCTGTCTTATTGAATGCCACAAATGCGATCCTGAAAGACAGAACAGAACTTCTCCATAAGGTTCCTAAGGCTGTAATTGTTGTGGAAGAAGAATGCAGCATCATTTTCCTGCACAATGGGTGGAAGGTTCAAACCATTGACTTTTCCATTATCAGCCCAATTCTTAACCTGCTACTCCATCAGAGGTCCTTACTATAAGTATGTAAATCATACACACAAGTATTAACAAAGAGTACTGCCTGGTCTTGGCAAAAGGGACTCCATTTTGAATCCGGTGCCTTCAGCTTGGCTCTCTGAATTCACCTCTCATAGACCTCCCTTTCACTGACATCCCTCTCTCACTGATCTCCCCCTCCCCTGCTCAACCTTCAAATTCCTGGAGCCGGCTCCTCCCTGAGCCAGAATGTTTTCTGAAGATATGCACACTCCACTCTAGCCGTCCTTATTATGACTCTAATTTTTCCCTTGAGATCAAAAGCCTAAATGTATAATTTAATTGTGAAAAAACAGAATGTAGAACTTTTGGATATTTGATTAATTTGATTTCAGAAAGGACGTAATTTAAAGCCTCCTGACTTGTTTTCTAAGGGCAAAGATATGGGTGACATTTGATCTCCCAGCTTATTTTTTTTAAGTAACTAAAGGTGTTTGGGAAGAGCAGTGGCCATTATTTATGTTTCCAGTTGTTTTCAAAGTGTAATAGGGAAATGAGTAGTGCATGTACAAAAAAGAGTCACGTGTGTCCTGTGCTATGTTTAGTGTAGCCTGGATTATTTACTACTTCCTTTGAAAGAACAATTTCCAACCATATGCTAGAACATTTTTCCTCAGACCTCTAAATATCTTCCTCTTCATTCTTGATGTAGCAGCAAACATGCACAGAATTAATTATAGATTTAATTTATTTAAAAATTGAGAGTAAATATATTTTATATGCAAATTGGATATAGAAATATTCTGTCAATTTTTAAAGCTGGGGCATTTTTTTATTGATTAGAGGAAGTTCTAAATATGTCAAATACATAAATGTTTTAGGCAGATTTATTCAACTTCAATTTATGTGTCATGAAATGTATGCATTTTAAATTTACAATTCAAGTTTTCACTCAATTTATATAGTTCTCCAATTCAGTTTTAGAACATTTTCTATAATTCCAAGTAAATCTCTAAAGCACATACGCAGTCAATCTCCATTTAGAACCCCAGCCTTAGACAGCCATTCATCTACATTCAGCTGATAAATTGTGCCTTTTGTAGACACTTTCTATAAATGGAGTCTGCAGCGTGTCATGTGGTTTTCTTTGTGCATTCAAAAGTAGATGGCTATTTGTATTCCCTCCTTTTGTTTACATTGAATAAATACTATTGTAGACATTTTGCATTTTATCTATCTGATTATATTTAGTAAGAACCTAGAGTTAGAATTGCTGAGTCATATTGTACATTTATATTTAACCTATTAAGAAATTAACAAAGTGATTTTTTAAGATGTATCATTTATCAGTCTCAAAAACAACGTGTGTGGGACATCAGTTTCTCGACACAATCTTTGTCATTAACTCTTTTACTTATAACATTCTGGCTATATGGAAGGAAATTTGATAGCATAGTGGTTACTGTTGGGCTGGGAATCTCGTCGTTGACAGTTCAAAACCACCGGCCGCTCTACAGGGAAAAAACAGGGTTTTCTACTCCCTTAAGCAGTTGCAGTCTCAGAAACCAACAAGGGTCACTATGAGTTTACTGAGTAGAAAGCCAGTCTTTCTCCCCCGAGGTGCTGGTTATTCTGAACTGCCGGCCATGTGGATAGCAGCCCAACGCATAAGCGCTACATCACCAGTGAGCCTGTAGGACAGAGGGAGCCTGCCCCTGTGGGCTTCTATGAGTTTCTCTGTCTGGGAGTAGAAAGTCTCATCTTTCTTCCACAGAGCAGCTGGTGGTTTTAACACTGACCTAGGTTAGCAGCCCAAAGCACAAACCACTATGCAACTAGGGCTGCTAACTTAAAGCTTGCTGATGCTAACAGGACTACAACATTTTCTTCTCTGTACATAACTTTATTTGAACTCAAATGACCTGAAGCTTCACTTACTGATTAGTGCAAAACTGACCACACATCTATACCACATCCAAACACAGTATCTTCCATCAAGTCAACCTGACTCCTGGTAACCCCATGGAGTGCAGTTGAACTATCTCTGTGGGTCTCTGAGATGATAACGCTTTACAGAGTAGAAAGCCTCATCTTCCCTCCACAGACGGTCTGGTGGCTTCAAACTATTGACTTCAAGTTTAGCAACCCAGTATGTACCCGCTATGTCATCAGGGCTCCTGTAGATTTTTATATCACATAATAATTATTTAGGAACTTTTCACATCCAGTTAAAGAAACTATGCAATGGCTCATATTGATGATAATATTTATAAAGAATATCTAATTTTTACCTTTAAAAGTCTTATGTTTTTAATATTTATCCTATCATTATGGATATGTTGCTAATTTAAATAAACAAATTAAATTTAAAATAAAACAAATAACAATATTTTTATTTTAGTGTATATAATTTGAGTCAATAGGTTGATTCGAATATAATCTGCCTCCTGAATTTTACTCCTCTAAATTGAATACCCATTTCAAAGAATGGTTTATTATATATAAAACAAATGCAAACACATATTAGATGACAAACTAGAAAATGTATACAGATTAAACCCTGAGAAGATTGTCTTACATTTTAGCACGGAAGTGAGACTATCGTAGGTCTCATTCCTAACTTAAAACAGCAAGAAACATCTCAGGCAATTAGAAGCTCTGGCGGATATGAAATTGACCCGCCATTTGACAGCTTATTAAGGGCAGGAGCTGACTTTTCAGTGTGGTTCTGTGCAGATAAGGCCACAGCATGAATGTGGTGCCAGTGCACTCTCTCCGCTCTACGGAATCCGGGAAACATCCCTGTGACTTGATGCACATAAACCATTCTGCAAGACTGCGCTCTAGAAAGAATTGATTTTTTACTTTGGGCATGACACAATTTCTAACAGGATGTGCTTTCTGTGGTTAACAGTAGCAGGTAAACAGTGAGGGTGTTACATCACCATATAATATTCTGTGAACAACTATTTCCAGACAAGTGCCAAGACACTTTTTTATCCATTGTCAACAAAATGAAGATAGAAATGCAGTTTAACTCCTTATTTAAGACCCTAGAAACAAAAAGAGCATAAAAGAAGATAGCAAGGATCCAGATGAAGCTAATTAATTCACTAATAAATTAGCAATTAAAGATTGATTATTAACACCAAGTCTATTACCTGCTTTCTGTGTATGTGTTTAACTATATAGGTATTCTTTGCACCAAATTCCAGATAATATTAAGCAGGTGTTTACTAAAATCTTAAGAATGATAAAATTACCTGGGGCAGGCATGAATTAATTAAGTGTAAGTTACATCCAGAGTATTTCCATACTTTTCATTTTAAAATATTAAATATTGATATGGTTATTTTGCTGGTAGGTGCTGCCTGGTCTATTCTGAGTCATAAGGACACCAGTGGCAGAGTGTCATGTCCTGAGGGTTTCCTTGAACAATGTTTATTGGAGGAAACTGCCAGCTCTTTCACCCGCGGGACCTCCAAACCTTAGATTTGCACCAATGTTCAACACTGCAGCACCAGGTAGGCCTGAAGAATGTCCTAAGCATATGCTCTCTCCTCATTGAGGACATTGCCAATGTCAAGATATTTTGAAAGCAGTGACGTGGTAAATGGATTGAAGGAGATCCATATTTATGCCCATTTCAAAGAAAGGAGATCCAATAGAATGTGGAAAGTATGAAACATACCATTAAATCACAAGCTAGTAAAATTTGCTGGGTCAGCTAGAAAATTTGTACTAAATTGGCTGTTTCAGAATAATAAAAATAACTGTAAAACTTCCTAGTTATACAAAGAAATACGTACAAGATAAAGGGGACTGGAGTCTTAACAATCATGAGGAAAGAACCTTTGGCTTAGCTAGGATTTGTGAGATCCATCACTAGGGCTGATGTGGGACCCATGGTGTAATTACCACCTCCCTACACACACACAACACACACACACACACACACACACAAAACATACACAAACATCATGGACATTTCCTATTACCATGTAGAAGCCTTAGTTTTAATCGTAGACTCATATGTAATACATCTAATTATAAACAGCTTAAGTACAATGTTCTTAGATTATATAAATACTAACAGAAAAATATTTTTAAATGTTTCTATATTGAATTACATACTTAGTTATAACATAATTAGCAACAGATTGAAAGTCTCTAAACTTTTCCACTTTAATATTTCATTCTCAAAGAAGTTACTGTCATAGGTTCACCTATATTAATTATAATAATGTAGTTATAATACCAGAAACTTTAGTAAATATAAGTGACCCAAATCACTGGCAAAAAAAAAAGATGGTTCATGTTTTAATGTGTGCCAATGAAAGGAAGTGATTTATAGTGTGTCACTTTGATTGGGTAATTACGAGAGCTCTGACCAGAGTGCATCAGGAAGTCCAAAAAGGACATCTGCAGGGTTTGACCCTTGTAGTTATTATAACTAAGGACAAAAATACTTTCATACTAAATGACACATTTCTGTTAAGACAATGTACACCATTTTCAAAGACAGTAACTGGGTGCCACACTTTCTGATAGCCCCCCCCCATGTGGTCCAGTAACCCCCTAGTGATATCACAGAACAAAACTTAAGAAATAAAAGTTGTATTTTCATGTTGTATATGAATTAGAAAATACAGCCTACCTGTCGCGCACCAGGTCTCGCCAGCAAGAAAAGACGCGTAACAACAGGATTCTTCCACAGGCGTTTAATGTGGGTTCAATTTTCAAATGCGGAAAAAGACCCCGAATCCTCAAAAAGCTGCTGCTTATATACGCTCTGTGGGGACGTGCTGTGCATTGATTGGTGCGTTCGCCAGAACCCTCGTTTGTGATTGGTGCGTCCGCCAGAATCCTCGTTTGCATGCTCCAGGGCAGTGTGCATGCGCCAAGTGGTTGTTTACCACTTAACTGGGCACCACCCTGACTGCCCGGCGCCATCTTGTAATGGCGACGAGAGCTGCATCGCGAGAGCTGCGGCTTCCCACATCACGAGAGCCGCGGCTTCCCACATCGCGAGAGCTGCGGCTTCCCACACCTACCGTATATACTTGAATATAAGCTGACCCGAGTATAAGCCGAGGTACCTAATTATTACCAGAACAACTGATTGACACGAGTAGAAGACTAGGATGGGAAATGCAGGATGTGAATTAACACAGAGACCAGAGGGGAGAGACAGAGCACAGCCACAGACACATCCTTACCAGTTCAGCTGCTGGCCTAAGTGAATCACTACAGGTGCTTCTGTGAATTGGAGCCGTCCACGTCATAGGACGGCTCTGATTGGTTAGATGTGAGTAAACAAACATTCAAAGCCCTGCAGTGTCAGCGGGACTTTGAATGAACAGCAGATGAATGGCAATCACCCCGAGAGAGATGCTACACCTCGCTGGGGTACCACTGACATGTGTATAAACCAAACCCAGGTTTTACAGCACATATTTTGTGCTGAAAAGCTCGGCTTATACACAAGTATATATGGTACTTATTGAACAAGTAATCTAATTTAATAGAAATGAGATTAATGGTAAAATAATACACAGCTATATAATAGCTATTAGCTTCAAGATACTCTAAACAAGTTTAATTAAATGATAATTTCCCCAATTGGATAAATTTTGCCATCATCACGAAGTATCATATTTATAACCTTGAGAGTGGAAGGGCAAAAAGCTTATGACAATGAAACCTTTAGCAGAATGAGCTCTTTCAAATATGTGAGGTGAGATTTAAGAAATTCAGGACACTTATTTTCAAGTACTTGATGTCCTATCACAGGAAATAGGCAATAGAGTCAATTATGTTTTGATTAGAGCAACTATTCTAGCAATAGGAATCATGGGAGGTCGATTTGAATGCCACGAGTAGTATGTCTCTCTAAAAAGGAGTGCTCCCGCAGTGGAATGGACTGGGTCGCCATGCATTGAGCTCCTGTCCTGGGAAATATTCTAGGGGGTCTGAGGTGAGCAGAGGTGATGGATATCCTGGGTTCCATCTCCATTTTGAAAAGAAGGTACAAATAGCCCAACGTTAAGCCTGTTTTTACCTCCCCAACTCTCATTTTATGATCATTTTGACATAGTTCAATATTTTGAATTGTCACTTCAATCTCTCACATTGAGTCTAGTGTCATCTAAACCAGAAAGCCCAGTGACAATACTTCTTGAAGCATGTACCTTAGGTACTGTGGTAGTTAAATGTCTGTTGTCAATCTGAGACTTAAGAGTGAAAGGGTGAGTTTAGTCTATCAATCGGGTCGCAGTTTGATGACCTCATTTGAAGGCGCTAAGGAGATAGCTTGCCGGAGGCAGGACACATGCTCAATCTCTGAGAGACATTACTGATGAGCCTGATGGAGTTACGCTGATGCAGCCAGAGCCCTGGGAGCAGGAGCAGGCAAATGCAGACCCCTACCAGTACTGAGATGCTTTTATTGCCACTGGATCCACAGACTTTCTACCCACTGTCCCGTGATCATGATCATCCTGCATTCAGCATTATTGCATGGCTGTGTGAGTCTAAAGAGGAATTTATGGACTTGTATTGGACATATGGTCTAACATTGGATATATGGACTTGATCTCGGCTGGGCTGGGATGTTTTCTCAATACTCAATTGCTCTTATAAAACTCTTTCTTATACATATTTGTGTACCTATGAATTTTGTTTCTCTGCTCTACCAGGACTAACACAGGTACTATTTGGCACTATATTAATTTTATATCAGTTGTTTTCATTTTTATTTGCTACCAGTCATTTAGATTACAGTATATACTCGAGTATAAACTGGCCTGAATATCAGTCGAAGCACCTAATTTTACCACAAAAACGGCATTATAAAAGGTGCTGAAAAACTTTGCTTATACATGAGTATGTACATTATATCAAGAAAATAGGGGGAAAAGTAAATAGACATATGTAGACAAAGAGTTATTGACAAATTCAGGATACAATTTGTAAGATTTGGGTTTAATAATTTCCTTATATTGGGTATGATACAATATTTATTATCTTTGAACTTTTAAAAAGTCTGTTTTCTAGTCCAGAGGGTACATTTCTCATATTCTAAAGGAAAACCCAAACATGCCAAGGAACTCGTTTTAGACAGAGGCCTCAGTTTCATCTGTCCCCTTACATGAGAGCCCACGGACAGTAATTTCAAGGATGGTACAGGAGCAGAGAGTGTCTGGTTCTTTTGTACAGAGGGTCATTATGGGCCAGGTCAACTCAGTGGCACCTAACGACAATAATAATGTATTCAGAAACATAAATAGATATTAAGAAAGAATGTAAAGTGATATTCAAAGAATTAAACTGAATTCAGAAAAGGTATCTACTTTTAAGAAAACATTGTGCACAAATTGGTGGGAATTTTGCTTTGCTTTCATTTGACACTAAGCTCTTGGTTTTGCTCGAGACTCTTGGAACACGCTTAAATTAGTTGGGGACTTTTAAGTCCTATGATCTTTTAAATTAGATTTAATTTCAATTGAACCGTAATCTAATACCAGTAAATGCCAGTTGTGAACTTATAAGTTTCACCTGAAAAAGAGTCTCAAATCATACCAAGTTACTAAGACTGTAGAACAGAATTTTACATGCTGGTGTTTTGCTTCCCATGATGTCTTCTGGTTGTGCAAAACGTTAAGCAGTAAAGACTCGTTGGTGCTCAAATTCCAACACTATACACTACAGATAACTACCACCATAATACTTGTTCCCAAATTTTATAAAGAAAATATAATTCAGTGCCTGTAATAATCCAAAAACCCAATTAACTGCCACCGAGGAGATTCAGATTCAAAGCGACCCTCTATAAGTGGTGCTGAATATTCCCCAAATGATGCTCTGACTATGAGGATGGCTGAGAAACGAGAGGACCCGAAAGCTCCAGCCACAGGAATTATCGGCATTTTGCCACATTAGGTTCAGGGAACAAAATCAACCCTTAGCCAAATAACACCGTAGTCTACAACAAGGCCTTTGAGATCAGCACTTTGTGTCCCTTCTCTTGGAAAAAAAAAAAAAAGAAAAGACGGGAACGTGTTTTCTAAATTCTTCAATTTATTACCCTGTAATAGATTAACACTGGAAAGGGGACAGACAATTCATGAAATCCAAAGGTTGTGCTAGCATATATAAACACAAGAGAACAAGAAAGATATATATGTTGTTAACAAATATCTAATTTAAGAGATGAGTAAGCTAAATCATAAGCAACATATCCAAGCATTGCTACTTGAAAAAGATGAAACACTATTTTAGTGCCTAAGAGACTAAAAACCAACAAAAACCTTACTCTCTTCAAGTCTATGAGTTTCCATGACTCGAGGGAGTAGAGAATAAGTAAATCTCTAGGGAGTAGAAAGTTTCATCTTCCTTTCATGGTACAGTTGGTGGTTTTGAACAGCAGACATGTCGGTTAGCAGCCCAGCATGTACCCCATTTTGCTGCTAGGGCTCCCGGTAATGTCTAAGGAACTAAAGAAATCATTTTAAAAATTTAAAAAGAAATCATTTGCATAAATAGCCTTCATGGGTTGGGCTGCCAGCCACGAGGTCAACAGGTAAATAAACGGGCTGGTCCATGGGAGGTGGACAAGGAAGGTTTTCTTCAGGAATTACTATCTCGTTTAATGAACTGGCCTTACCTCAAACGCACCTGTAACTCTGGGACTTACGGTTGAAAGGCCCAAGTGTGCGAAGAAGCAGAGGACTGCTAGCTCTAGGATGTGGAAAAGGCAGACATTGGACCTTGCTTCCATCTCTTGCCTTGGAGGTGCCCAAGAGATGTAACTATCCTATACTTATGGTTTTAATGTCCTCCTTGATTCTTAAGACATAATTGATCTGGCAGGCATGGCCCTGCTGTTGTGAATTAATATTATTGATAGTTTTTCCCTATCCCCAATACCTACAGTTTGTGAAAATAGTGGCTACTCAGTTTAATTTGTGCAGGTCAACAATTCATGAATTGCTGGGAACAACTAGCTTATTATATAATTTTCCTTTCTTGGCAGTTTTTAAAATTCTATTCCATTGGCTAAATTAATGACCCCAACATGCATAATGGTTACACATTAGGCTGCTTATTGCAAGGTCAGAACTGTGAAACCACTAGCCAGCTCTCCTGGAAGGATGAGGCCTTCTACTCATGTGAAGAGTCTCAGAAACTCAAAGGAGCATTTCTGCCCTATCTTATCAGGTAACAATGGGTCAGTATTGCCTCAATGGAAGTAGAAGTGATGCACTAGGAGGATGATTGATAATGTTCTCTAACATAAAATTCCTATTAGCTCTCAAAGGTATCTATATGTGTATACATATGCACACACTATAGACACATGAATGGAATTGGGGTTTGCAATGAATTATAGATCTAATCCAAGAATAATTAGTTCTTATGACATGGGCTTCCCTGATGCTAACCCTCATGAAGAGATCACTGATAATATGGGTGCTATAGCAAAGTGTGGTGAAGAAACTAGATGGTACTTCGCTATCAGAAGTAATAACATCTAGGGTCTTAAAGCCTTGTCTTCAAACATGTTGCCATCTATGTGAGGAATTAACTAAGTTCACAGGGAAGAAGCACACCAGTCGGTGTGATTCATGTATTGTAATAATAAACTCCAAATACAAAGGAGGGAATGGTCTCAAAGCTTAAATGGGAAAACACAGTTTGTAAAGGCTATGGATGACATTGTGAGTCCAAAATCCACTTGCAGAATCCACACATGGCTTAAACCTCTGGAGAGGCCCCTCTCTTCAGGTGAGGGTTGGGAATAGCCTTGTTAGTAGACAGAGAGCATTGTAAAATTTATTATGGCAGATGTAGTTAGATTAAAATGTAAAATCATTTCATCTCCTTGTGACCTAATTTAAAGTTGCTTCAGTTAGAAAAAAAAATGTTTGGGGGGAATACAGGTGGACTAAGCCTCTAGAACAGTGGTTCTCAACCTTCCTAATGCTGTGGCCCTTTCATACAGTTCCTCATGTTGTGGTGACCCCCAACCGTAAAATTCTTTTCATTGCTACTTCATAACTATAATTTTGCTACTGTTATGAATCATAATGTAAATATCTGATATGCAGGATGTATTTTCATTGTTACAAATTGAACATAATTAAAACAGTGATTAATCACAAAAGCAATATATAATTATATATTGTGAAATATTTATTTCTAATTACAAATAAATGAATTTTTGTCTTGAAGCATGGCGCAATATGGGTAACAGTCTTCATGCTGGGTACTTGTATGTGGCCATATCTGCATGTGGGCAGACCTGCCTGGAGATGGATAGAGGAGCGGTGTCTTGGTTCCTAAGACCATTGGAAATATGTGTTTTCTAATAGTCTTAGATGACGTCTGTGAAAGGATCTTTTGACCAGCCCCCACCCCCCAAGGGGTCAAGACCTACAGGTTGAGAACCACAGAATGCATTGGAAACTAGATCATTGCGGATGCAATTAGGTTAAAATTTAGCACTTCTCATCTGATATCCCTTATGATCAATTTAAATTTGATCTAGTTTTTAATATTTTATGCTTTCTTTTCAGTTGAGATCCTTATCTGTTTGATATTGTTGCTGTTATTTTTTAAATGTTTTTCTAAACAGCAAAATCCAGGATACGTAGTTGATTGAAGAGACAGTCACTGGATCAATGGTTCCATGGGGGTATGCAGTGAGGTTCTAGTAAATAGGGAGCTAATAACAGTGACAACAAGTATGGTAGTTACATAATTTCATGTCAACTTGATCAATAAAGTACAGGAGTGGAGTTTAGCCTCTCAATCAGCTTGATGACAGGTCATGACAGAAATAAATGACGTGCTGGAGGCTGGACCCTCTCTCTCTGATTTACCTTCTTGTTGACAAACCATGTGATGCCATGCTGAGACTTGAGCAAGCCATGGGATTCAGCCAATGTCTTTGGATTCACACAACTCTGCACCCACCAACATGTGATCTCCCTGCATTCTGCATCATTATATGTGGCTGTATGAGTCTGAGGAGGGATTTATGGACTAGTATCAGACTTAGGGATTGGATCTTGACTGGGCTGGGGTGTTTTCTTGCTTTCTAATTATTTCTTGAAATAAATCTCCCTCTTACGCATATATGAGTCTCACTGGATTTGTTTCTCTAGTCACAGTATAGTGCTGGGAGTGGGAGTTCTAGAGAAACACGTAATGAAGATGGAGAGTGGATGCTTGTTTGCGTCTTCCTGCTGGTATATTTTCTTTGAAGCCAGAGGTCAGAACGACCCACACTACTTACTGTTTTCTGGAAAGGACAGGGAAGTAAAGATTTGGTTTCTAGAAGTCATCTTTGGTTATTCCTGTATATAATGGTGAAAATGAATGTGAAAAATGTGAGTTTTGAGCTCAGGGGGCAAACTGGCCCCTTGCATTTCTCTGAAGCCTTGCTGCTTAGTCAAAGTGGTCCACAGAAGAACCGATCCTAAGTGACTATGGCCAAAGGCTTAAGGCCATATTGCATATGAATAGTTTAGAAAAGAAAGGATTGAATTTGACTGTTTTAAAGTTAGATAAGAAAGCTTAGATAAGAGAGTTTAGGAAGGATTGAATTTGACTGTTTTAAGAATTGAGTTTAGGATCTGGACGTATTAGGATGATGTTGATGTTTTCTAACGATTGTTACTGATCTAATGTGTGGTAGAAAAGGTTACTGGAAAGTATGAAAATAGACTTTGTAATATTACCATCTTTAGTCATTAATGTGAGCCTTGAAATGGGTTAGGACAGGCCTGCAAAGAAGTCTCTGTAAAGATAAGCCCCACCCAGTGCTTTGAGTGCTCAGGATATTTGCATTTGGAGACTTGCCTAAGGGGCTATTGATAGGCTGAAGGAAAAAGGAACCCTTTGGCTTTTTGAATTTTGAACAAGTGGTTTGTACCTGAAGGTAAAAATATTGGAGCCATGAAGAACTTCTCCTCCCTAGGACTGAGTGTTAAGGGAGTCTGAAGGCAGGAAGTGGGAGAAGTGCAGCAATAGAGACAGGCTGAGTCTGGCCACTGACATCCACGGACCTGGCCCAAAGGGAATAGTGGAGAAGATGAGAGAAGCTTTTCCGCTCTGAAGTACATGACAAAACACAAGGGGGATAGGGTTGTTGAAAATTTTGACAGTACCCATGGTCAAAAGGTGATACGGCCAATGGGTACCCCAGTGAGGCTTAGTGAGGTAAGCCCACATTGAGTTAACCAGAACACAACCAAATGAATAGATTTTTGAGCCTGTAAATTGGTGTATATTACTGGTAACTTTATGGACAGCCTGTCCTGATTGGACTTTGCTAATGGATGCAGACTCAAGGTTCCGACTGCAATGAAGATTCTAAACATTAAAAATGCTTGCATCCTTAAAACATTGGGTTGATATAAGTGGGCAATATAAAAATTGGATACCCCATATTTGGGGTGTAAAAGCCTGAATTGACAGGCTTACAAACTTTCATAGGTGAGGGAATATATATTGATAGGATAATAGGATTTTGCAATTCTTAAGTATAGAATATTTTTGTTTTGTTAGAATATTATGTTTAAAGTAGGCTGGTATATTTTAATTGTATGCATTTTAGTTTAGTAAGGTACAAATATGATTTTACTATTGTCTTTGTTTTAAAAATTATATATGGCTAAAAGTTGTATAAAAGTGTCAAATAGGGGTGGTCTGTGGTAGTTATATAATTTCATGTCAATTTAATAAATAAACTGTAGGGGTGAAGTTTAGGCTGTCAATTAGGTCACAGCTTGATGACTCATTTTGGCGCACGACCAAGATAAACGACTTGCTGATGGCTAGCCTCTCTCTGCTTCTGCTTCTTGTTGACAAGTCATGTGGACCTACGCTGAAACCTGAGAGAGTCCTATGATACACCAACCACCATTGAATCCACACAACTCTGCACCTACCAGCCTATGATCTCCCTGCATTCTACATCATTGCATGTGGCTGTGTGAGTTTGAAGAGGAATTTAGGGACTAGTATCAGACTTACAGACTTTATCTGGACTGAGCTGTAATGTTTTGCTGCTTTATACATACTTATTGATATAAATCTCTTACACATATATTAGTGTCAGTGGATTTGTTTCTCTAGTCAACCTACCCTAACACAACAGGAATGCAGAAAATATTCTAAAAGTGATTCTGGTGATAATTGTACAACTCTTCCTGATGTGACTGAACTGTTGAATTGTATGATATATTAATTATCTGCCTATAAAACTGCTAAAAATAAATAAACTTACTCTCCCCTCCAAACAAACAAAATACAACCGTTACAGCCTCAGAAAGAAAGAGGGGCAGTTCTACTCTGTCCTATAAGTTTGCTATGAGTCTTAGTTACTTGATTGCAGTGAGCTTGGTTTGGTTGGAAGGAAGTAATGTTTAAAAGAATGTTTTCTTTTGGCGACTTCTATTTGTGTCTGAAAGCCTGTGATTCCTCTACGGAACAATGTCTACATTGTACCCTATATTCAACCATTTTGGATTTTGTTCATCTTTAGACAAGTATCTATTATTTTATAATAAAGTTTATCTTGTCAAATAATACTATAAATCAAATAATATAAAATTAGTAGGTATTAATTTGATTAACAAAATGTCAGGTCCAGTGCGGTTAAACACATTGATTATTGCTTAATTTTTCTGTACTTATTCATTCATATATTACTGGGGTCCTGGAAGTATCATAAATCCTTTTCAATGGGTTACATGGAAGTACTAGGCTCAAATAGTTCAATTGAAAGAAGGAATCCCATAAGCTATCCCATTATTGACTTAAAGCATCATAATACCTACAAACTCTGAGGCTGAGGCCACCCCGATTAGAAATCTTACCTATTTCATCATATTCCTGTATCAAGAGAGACACTCAAACCAAACTCATTTCCATAGTGATGCCAAGTCATGTGATCCTGTAGGAACAGGGTAGAATGGTCCCTGTGATCTTCTGAGATTGTAACTCTTATAGAAGTAGAAAGTCCTGTCTTTCTACCTGTGGAGCAGCTGGTGGTTTCAAACTGCCGACCTTGAGGATTGCAGTCCAACACATAACCACTACACCACCATAGACTAGGGAAGAACATGCCCATGGCAATTGTGCAAATAGTTTTCAGCAGTAGGGGCTTTAAGGCTCAGAAGCTTTTGTAGGATGACATCCCAGCTTCTTTTAATGTTTTTATCTTTTATTTATTTTTTATGATTAAAAAAAATTTAATAAATCATTTTATTGGGGACTCTTACAGCTCTTATAAGAATCCATACATCAATTTTATCAAGCACATTTGTACATATGTTGCTCATCATCATTTCCAGAGAATGGTATAAAATATGAAAATAAAAATAATTTATGAATTATCAAGGGTTCGCAGGGTTGGAAGGTTGGGAGAGGGAAGAGAAAAAAGAAGAACTGATACCAAGGACTCAAGTAGAAAGAAAATGTTTTGGAACTGATAATGGCAACTTCTATTTAAAGGCTGGAAGAGAAAGTATTATGTGGATATGCTTGGTATTAACTTTAATAAGAAATAAAGTCATATTAAACTATTGTCTTGAGTTTTGTTCTTCAGATTTTTAGTCTATTTTTTGCAATCCACATGGATTTGGTTCTAATTCATAATGACCCTGTAGGGTAGATGAACAAGCAATTTTCCCATAGGGTTTCCAAGTTCGTAATCTTTATGGCAGCTAACTGGTATCTTTCTCCCTTAGACAAGTTGATGGTTCTAACTATGGACCTTTCAGTCACCACCCAAGTGCTTTAACCGTTTGCTACCAGGGCTCCTTCCAGGAATGTCAGCCTTCAAAGTCTACTGACCAAGCAAAATCCCCAAAATGACAATCAGCAAATGAGTCAACATTTTTCTTTTAACCTCATTCCACGCTTTAAATCAATGCTTTTTACGTCGGAAAATAATAGAATAGTGAAACATTAATGGGATCATATAGCTAAGAGCACCTGGCACAGTGCCTGGCTCATTGAGCTAAAAAATTGAATTTGACTTCTCGTATATCCCCCTCCTAGACAATATCCCTAATAAAATATAAAATGAGGCAGGTGGGGGTATAGTTAAATTTAGTTCCAAAGGCTAAATTTGATGCTCCCTACATAAAATATTATAAATAGAAAAATGATAATATAATCAGGAATTAGCACTAGAGCCAAAGTGTCCCACTTTGTCATGATTTATAAATAACCTCTTAGAACAGGGTTTAAAAAAGAAAAATTCTCAAGGCATCTGGCATTTTCAGATGTTTCCCATCAATGTTTCTCAGAGGTTGAAAGTGACCTGGGATATAACTTTTGAGATTCTCAATACACTATAACTGAATAAATAGCAAAACAGGCTCGACAAAATTTGATTAGATCTTGAATGTTTGCATTTAGAATAGTATAATACTGTTGTCTTTAAAACTAAAAATAAACTCTAATTACAATTACTTTTAATTTGGAACTAATAACAAATCTAGCTATTAGGTCCTTTATGAGTCTGTGATATAAACCCTTCTATGGTAGGCTGACTCTTTTTCAAAATTTTTCACATATTGGAGGTTATACAGTAAATGATAGAATTTTTTTATATTTTGATTTTTGTGATGGAAACTTCAAAAACAAATATTTATTTCCCTTTTTACATGAGCATCACTAATGTTACTTAGTACCACTAATTGTGTTCTTAAATGATAGCATATAACCATATGTTCATTGAGCATGGATGAAATTATGTTTTTCTGTAAAATATAACCCTATTTGCATAATAATGTTTTGGACATTCAATAAATATTTCTTTATTGTCTTCATATGCCATGGATTATTATAGACTATGAAGGTATATTGAATTAAAATTTTAAAGCTTAAAAGAAAAGAGAATTCTTTGTCATTATGAGCAGTTAAACTAAAAAAACCACTGCATTTGAGTCAATATCAACTCCTAACAACCCTGCAGGATAGGGTGGACCTGCTCCTGTGAGTTTCTGAGACTGTCACTCTTTACAGGAGTAGAAAGCCTTACTATTCTCCCTTATGGAGCAGTTGTGTGAGAGAAAATAATAGATTAAGGGAAAATAACTTATTCTTTGGAAATGTTAATATATCATTTAATAATAATAAAATATAATATATCTGTTACAAAAACTTGAAACAGTTAAGAATATAAAACTTAAAAGTAGACCACTTCCCTTTTCTACATATTAACAATGAACAGTGTAATCAGTATTAACAATGATTTTATGTGAACATATGTTTTATAAATATATGGCATATTTTGACTCTAAAGAAAGAAAGAAAAAAGTAAATCCTTAAATACACACCCATGTATGTAAAATTTATACATATATATTTATTTATATTTATCTTTTTACTATCGATAATTAGAACTGTTTCCATGTATATGTATCTAGATACGTACACATGTACTTGTGTTTGTGGGTGTTTGTATGATTTTTGTGTTTGTATATGTACAGGTACATATACAAGCATTAGTTCTCTGTATCTATAATTACATTACTCAAGTTGAAAATATAAGAATAAATGATTTAATCTATTTTTATTAAATACTTTTATTGGGGGCTCTTACATCTCTTATCACAATCTATACATTCATTCACTGTTGTCAAGTACATTTGCACATATGCTGCCATCATCATTTTCAAAGCATTCTCTTCCCACTTAAGCCCCTGATATCAGTTCTCCATTTCTTCTCTCTCCCTCCCCTGCCCTCCCTCCCTCACGAAAACTTGATAAGTTATAGATTATTATTTACATATCTTACATCATCCTCCCTCACCCCTCACACACTTCTCTATTGTTTGTCCCCCTGAGAGGGGGTTATAGGTTAATCCTTATGATTTACTTCCCTGACTGGCTCGTTTCTTCCTTGTGACCCCTCTGTAGGGCTTTATTTGCTTCTCAGCTAGATGGCCGCTTGTTTATCTTCAAGTCTTTAAGACCCTAGACACTATAGCTTTTGATAGCCAGGCACCATCAGCCTTCTTCACCACATTTGCTTATGCACCCATTTGGTCTTCAGCAATTGTGTTGGGAAGGTGAGCAATTGTGTTGGGAAGAATGCCGGATTGTTAGAATAAATGTTCTTAGGGAGTACCCCCCAAAAGTGGATTTTCCCCCCAAAACTATGTATTTAATTTTTTTAACAAAGCAACTCACCTTGAAAGTACTCTCCATTACACTTGATGCATTTGTCAAATCTGCAATTCCATTCTTGGAACAAGTTTTCAAACTCATCTGTTGGATGGCTAATGGAATCTCCCTTGTTTTTTTCCATTACCTCTTATATGTTCTCAAATCACTGCCCTTTCATGTCACTCTTTATTCACAGAAACAAAAATAATTCACACAGAATGAGTTCAGATGAATAAGGTGCTGGGGCAAGAGAGGCATGATGTTTTTTGCCCAACGCTGGCTCACTGAGATAGCTGCACGCAGAGTGCATTGTTGTGGTGGCAAAACCAGTTGCCCGTCTGCCACAAGTCAAAACTTTTTTGTCGCACACTGCTACACAATCTTTTCAGAACCTCTAAATCAAAAGCTTGATTAACACTCTGACCTGGTGGAATGAACTCCAAACGCACTGTGCCCCTCACTTAAAAAAAAGCATCATCTTGATCTTTGATTTCACTTGAGGAACTCTTTTTGGGCAAGGTGACAAAGACGTCTTCCACTGATTTGATTCCTGTTTGCATTCGGGGTCTTAAGAAGAGCACCATGGCTCCTCACCAGTAATGACCTTGGGGAAAAAGTCTGGGTCGCTTCCGTACTGTTCTTCTCAAAGCATGGCATGTTTCCACTGTCCCTCTTTGTTCCAGTCAGTCAGAAACCGAGGCACAAATTTCACAGTGACCCATCTCATTCCCAAGTCTCCCATTAAAATCTACTGAACCGAGCTCTAAGATAGTTCAGATAACTTCTCCATCTTTCGATGGTCCTTCGTCGGACTTTGAGCACAAGTGCACTAATTTGTTGACATTTTTGTCCATTCAGGGAGTTAACAAGGTTTGCCTTTAATCAACATTTCACTGTTTTTTAAAATGAGAAAACCACTCATACACTTGAGTTTTTCCCACGGGCTGTCCTTGTAAGCATGTTCGACATCACAATAGTTTCTGTGCCATTTTTCCTGAACAAGAAACATTTCACAGCTGTATGCTGTTCTCTTAAATTGGCCATCACAAAAAATGAGGTTAAAGCAAAACTGCATTTATGAAAAATTAACTGTGACCATAGAGAACCTTCTCAGGCAACACAACTGGTTGCACTAACTCGGGGCGAGTTGCTCACCTGGTGGGGGGAAATGTGTATTATGAAAGCTCTCCCCAACAGAGCTTTTTTCCATTTGGGGGTACTATCGCAGACTATTTTCTTCGTCTCCATTGTGATTAGCTCCCCACTTTTCCTCAGCCTCACCTATCATAACCCTAAGGAACTATTAATCTGATGACTGTCTCTGTAGATTTTCCTATCCTGAATTTCAGATAAAGATAATTATACAAAAAATTCTAACAACAAAATAAAACAGAAAATTCAAAAAGCAGAAAACAATAAAAATGAAAGTTACAATATCAGTCAAAATGAAAACAAAGACAAGATGTCAGATTTTATCCTAATTATATGTACAGAAACCTACTTTCCAATGCACTGAGGACAAGTTGATTCATATTCCTGGTCAATGACCCAAGGAGTTCAATATAGACTGAACCTATGGGAGGGAATTAATTTTGTGCTTTCATTGTCCTTTGAAAACAGGGTGCTCAGAATTTAATCTCTACTACAATTTCCCTTCTGATTATGGATTTTATTCTTTCTAACTTTTTTTTTTCTAACTCTTGAATCACACGTGTGTTTCTTCGATATGGGTTTAGCTGACATCTCACTCAGCTGGCTACTTGTTTTAAGCAGCACTTTATGACTTCGGACACTATTCTTTCTGCTAGATGGACACCTTCTGATTTCTTTACCACAGTTTGTTATGGCGCCCATATCTCCAGTGATCTTTTCATGAGGCAAAGTATTGATCTGAGCCATATCAAAAGAACTCACTTTTCTTAGATTAGGGTTTACAATTAGGTGTGAGTTCAAATTCCATTCCTATATCTAACAATTTTCTATAGATTTTAGAGCTCAGCCCCTGTGTTTCTGGTTGTTTGCTGTTTTGTTGTTTTTGGCAGTGATCATCTTTCCTGTTAGTCCTTTGCATTTTTGCCATGTGCTTCATCAAGCACGGTGGTCTCCAGGAATTGTTCCTCCTGTAACATGTTCCAAGAACGTAAGACAAAGTCTTTCCTTCTTCAGCTCTCAGGAGCATTCTAACTGCCTTTCTTCTTAGAGCAGAGTTATTTGTTATCCTGGTAGTCCCTGGTATATTCTTCACAAACCTCATTCTTCAAAGACATACATTTTTTCGTTATTCTTCCCTTTTCCTTGTCTTTCAGATTCTTTTGTTTTTCACGCCCCACCCCCGACCTTTCACATTCTTATGAGGTAGTTGAAAATACCAAGATTTGCTACAGGTGTTTCATAGTCTGCAAAGTGACATCGTTGCTCTTCAACATTTAAAGGAGGTCTTGTGCGCTATGCCAACTACAATGCTTGCTTGATTTCTTGACTGCTGCTTCCATAAGCATTGGTCTGAATTCCAAGGAAGATGAACCCTTTAAACTACAAACTTTTCTCAATTTGTCAGTGCTGCTTACTGGTACAATTTTGTGGATTTTTGTTGACTTTACATTGAGATGTGTGCCAGAATGAATGTTGTAATCTTACATCTTCATCATTAAATCCTTCAAGCCCTCTTTGTTTTAAGGTTGTGTAATCTGTATATTTCAGACTGTGACTGAGCCTTCCATAACCCTCATTCATAAAGTAAATGATCAGTTTCGCAGATTATTGACTCAGCAGATTTAATAAGTATGGTAAAGGATACTACCTTGGTACATTGTTTTCTTGATTTTTAAACTAGAGTCAGTATTCCCTTGTGCTGTTCTGATAATTGTTTCTTGATCAAATGAAGGTTTCTCATTAGCACAACGAAGTATTCTGTAACTCTCATTCTTCACAATGTTACCCATAGCTGATCCACAAAGTTGAATGCCTTTGCAAAGTCAATAAAACCCAATAAACAAATCTCTAATAGTCTCTGCTTTTAGTCAAGATGCATCTGATATTCCGCAATGGTACTTCTCATTCCTCGTCCTCTGCTGAATCTGGCTGCATTACTGGAAGCTTTCTGTCCACATAGTTTTCCAGTCAATTAAAATTTGTTTTTAGCAAAAATGTACTTGCATTCTGCGGTAGTTACATAATCTGTTGTCAATTTGAGACTTAAGAGTGAAGGAGTGGAGTTTAGCCTGTCAATCAGGTCGCGGCTTGATGACCTTGTTTGGAAGTGCTAAGGATACATACTCACTCTGTGAGGCAAGTTCACTGACAAGGCACATGGGGCTACAAAAGAGCCCTGGAACTGAAGGAGCCAGGTGGAGACCCCTGCCAGCACTGAGATGCTTACACCGCCACTGGATCCACAAGACATTCCGCCTACTGGCCTGTGAGCTTCCTGCATTCAGCATCATTGCATGTGCTTCTTGAGTCTGAAGAGGAATTTATATGGACTAATATCAGAGTTATGGACTTGATCTGACTGGACTGGGATGTTTTCTCAATATTCAATTACTCTTGTATATAAAGCTATTTCTTATACACATGAGAGTCTATTTATTTGTTTCTCTGATCTACCCAGACCAACACACATACTATACTAATGACACTGTTCAAGAAGTTCTACATTCTGTTGGAACACATTTCTCTGGACTGGTACAACTGTGAACCTCTTCTTGCTGGCTGGCTGGGTAGCTATGTTCCAAATTTCTTAGCATATAGGATTGAACACCCCCGGTGCTTCATCCATTTGATAAAATATTTCAATTGGTCAATTCCTGGAATCTTGTTTTTCTCCAGTGCTTTCAGTGTATTTTGGACATCTTGCTTCAATACCATCAATTCCTATTAATACACTACCTCTTTAGATCGTTGAATATTGACTATTTCTTAGTATGCTACCTGTATTTCTTTTCCATCTTCTTCTGATATTTCCTAGGTTGTTCAATATTTTGTCCACAGAAACCTTCTGTATGCTTTTTTCTTTAGTTTTTCTGGCTTGAGAAATGCAGAACATGTTCTTCTGTTTTGATCCTCTAACTCTAGGTCCAACTCTATGTATTTTGCCTCTCATTGACTGTTTTGTTTGTTTTTCTTGATCTTTAATTTGAACTTGTATATGATCAGGTGATGGTCCACAGTTGTCCCCTGGTCCTCTCTTATTATATTGTGCTCCACCATCTCTTTCCATAGAAGTAGTCAATTTTATTCCTATGTCTTCTATCAGAAGGTCATTGTATTCCACTCATTGCCATTGTGCCAATCCCATGACTCATAGTGACCCTGTAGGACTAGTCCTGGTGGTTCAAAGAATGTAGATCTCTAGAGTAGAAGAGCGCTTGATCTTCTTCCCTTGGAGCAGCTGCTGCATTCTGACGACAGATCTTGTTGTTAGCAGTCTAACGCAGAACACGATATGCCATCAGGACTCCTCTACATGCACACTCACCACTTTTGTTGTGGAAAATTGTATGTGTAACAAATAAATAGTCAGCCGTGGAGTGTCCATGCCATCTCCTTGGTGTTTCTGTCACTAAGACTATATTTACAACTACTTGCCTTTCTCCATTGTTTCCAACTTCCTGATTCTAATGACCAGTAATAATCAATACATTTTACTTGCCTGCACAATCAATTTCAGACTCTAGAAATTAGAATTATTCCATTTCTTCATGTTGGTTGCTGAAAAACATATATGGATTATTTTATTGATTATCAATAGGATTTTCTTTTAGAAAATATGTGAAGGAACCAGCATCATTATAAGAATTTTCTTTTAATCAGGTAAATTTATGCTACAAAACATAGACTTGGTATTGGAACTAATGCTTTTAAATTTATTTTTTATCTTTAACATTATTTAGACTTTTAATCTAATCATGTAAATTACTGTGTTTTTATTTGTGCACTCTTTCTCCTCCATGATTATTAAGAAACACAGATTTCTATCTACTTATTTAAGTTTCTTCAATTCTAATTATTTTCCAATTCTAAGGTTTTCCAATTCTAATTATCTTTTTTTTTTTTTAACAATTTATTGGGGCTGATACAATTCTTTTCACAGTTCATACATATACATACATCAATTGTATAAAGCACATCTGTACAGTCTTTGCCCTAATCATTTTTTTCTCTTTTCTTCTTTTACATTTTATTAGGGACTCCAACAACTCTTACCACAATCCATACATATACATACATCAATTGTATAAAGCACATCCATACATTCCCTGCCCCAATCATTCTCAAGGCATTTGCTCTCCACTTAAGCCCCTTGCATCAGGTCCTCTTTTTTTTTCCCCCCCCTCCCTCCCCATACCCCCCTCCCTCATATGCCCTTGGTAATTTATACCTCGTTATTTTGTCATATCTTGCCCTATTCGGGGTCTCCCTTCCCCCCTTCTCTGCTGTCCCTCTCCCAGGGAAGAGGTCACATGTGGCTCCTTGTAATCAGTTCCCCCTTTCCAACCCACTCACCCTCCACTCTCCCAGCATCGTCCCTCACGCCCTTGGTCCTGAAGGTATCATCCACCCTGGATTCCCTGTACCTCCAACCCTCATATGTACCAGTGTACAGCCTCTGTCCTATCCAGCCCTGCAAGGTAGAATTCGGATCATGGTAGTTGGGGGAGGGAGCATCCAGGATCTGGGGGAAAGCTGTGTTCTTCATCGATACTACCTCACACCCTAATTAACCCATCTCCTCTCCTAAGCCCCTCTATGAGGGGATCTCCATTGGCCGACACTTGGGCCTTGGGTCTCCACTCTGCACTTCCCCCTTCATTTAATATAATATATATATACACATACATATATACATATACACATATATACACATACATACACACACTTATATCTTTTTTTTTTTTTTGCATGATGCCTTATATCTGGTCCCTTGGGCACCTCGTGATCGCACTGGCCGGTGTGCTTCTTCCATGTGGGCTTATTTGTTTCTGAGCGAGATGGCCGCTTGTTCACCTTCAAGCCTTTAAGACCCCAGACACTATCTCTTTTGATAGCCGGGCACCATCAGCTTTCTTCACCACATTTGCTTGTGCACCCATTTGTCTTCAGCGATCCTATCATGGAGGTGTGCAGTCAATGATATGATTTTTTGTTCTTTGATGCCTGGTAACTGATCCCTTTGGGACCACTCGATCACACAGGCTGGTGTGTTCTTCCATGTGGACTTTGTTGCTTCTGAGCTAGATGGCCGCTTGTTTATCTTCAAGCCTTTAAGACCCCAGTCACTATCTCTTTTGATAGCCGGGCACCATCAGCTTTCTTCACCACATTTACTTGTTCACCCACTTTGGCTCCAGCCGTTGTGTCGGGAGAGTGAGCATCATAGAGTTCCAATTTAATAAAAGAAGGTAATCATGCATAGAGGGAGTGTTTGAGTAGAGGCCCAAGGTCCTTCCGCCACCTTAATACTTGACCTATAAATATCGACACAAAGATCTATTTCCCCAACCTCCTATATATATTTGCATGTACATGTCTTTGTCTAGACCTCCATGAATGCCCTTTGACTCCTAGCTCTTTCCTCCATCTCCCTTGACCTAATTATCTTTATAAATTAATTTGGATAACTTCTCTTTTGAAAATTTTGTTAGAGGATTAAGTAACATTAGATTGTAGGTCTTGTAAACCTTTAAAAGTATTAAATTTAGGCTATAGAATTAATTTTTTAAAAATCTATTTACTCTAAAAAATTTAGGTATAATAAATAATAAACTAAATTATGTGATAAACATGTATTTCCCATTCTATCATTCTTGCATTGTTTCAAAGAAGAACAACTAATATGATATTGTATTTATTCTATTGATGTGACAGTTAATAAAAATTAACAAATTTTTCTTTTCATAATTGTTAACTATGTTTCCTAATGTATCAACATATCCTTCTAATACCTTTTATTTACTGAGACAAAAATTATTAATGCTATCTTTATGGAAGATAAACTGGTTATATATAAAATTATTCAAAGTACATTTTTATTAATTCAAATAATACTAAACAAAAAATAATATTATGTTTTCAAATGCTGGAAAATAATCAGAGATTGATACATGTTTTACAAAGAAGTATTTCACCAAAACTCTATCTAATAGCAAAAAATATCAAAATAAAATGAAATGATTAATATTTTGATGATGATTAATAATACAGAACATAGATAAAAGAGAGCAGTATGAAACCACTAATAAATATGATATAAATGTATATTCACAGATATGAAGAGACACTCATGATATGTTAGGATATAAAATAATGCAGCTATAAAACTATAGCATAATTATGTTTCATAAATATTAATAGAATAATGTAAGAATAGACATCAAATAACTTTAGTAAATTTAGTTGATAAATGCTTTCTTTTGAATTTTGGATTTCTTTGCTTCTATAATGGGAATTTTTAATATGGAGATATTGAATATTGTTATGTAAAATAAGAAGCTGTCAAAAAGCAGCTTACTAAAAATGGCTTACAAAATAGTATGTATCCTATGATTACATATACATAGAAACATTTCAAATTATGGTCAGTGACTAGAAGATGGAAGGATGTCCATCAAAGTTTCCATTATAGCAATCACTATGTGCTAAGGAAACAGGACTGTTTCCACTCTGAGTTAGTTCTAGAAATACCAGTTTATTAAGCATAAAGTGTTTTAACAATAAATGACCTCATGTCACTGTTTCTTCTTTTCACTTGAACAGTTGTTATAGGTGTGTAAATGTTTGGTTATGTGTACATTTATATAATTCATAATAGTTACTCACAAACACCCAATGCAAATTTGATATGCTGAATTGGTGCTACAGGTATTATTAATTTCAGATTTAAAACTTTCCTGAGTAAATTACTAAAACAAGGTTACTTAATTAAGTTTCTCGTCCGAACACTTTTACTCACCTATAACTGAAGTTTAAATTAGGATTTTTAATGGTCTATTAGTTTCTACTGAAACAATCACAAATGAGTACAATCAGTGGCTTAAAATAACATACATTTATTACGTTATAATTCTGGAAGTTAGACATCAGAAATGGGTCTTGCTGGGCTAACTTCAAGGTGTCAACTGAACATGTTTTAGAGGCTCTAGGGGTGAATTGATCTCTTGTTCTTGGTTGGTATTAGGGCCCTCCCACATTCCTTGGCTTATGGCTCCCTGTGGATCAAGACAGACTCGATGGCAGAGAGTTTGGTTGGTTTTCGAGTTCCATCTTCAAAGCTAGCCATAGCACGCTCATAACTCCAGCCTCTGCTCTTCCCATATCTGCGTTACTCTCCCTGATACTCCTGCCTCTTTCTTTCATATCAAGAGGATAATTGTAATTGAGCCTATATGGATAATCTCAATATTTCACAACTTTAACTTAACCACATCTACAACGTTCCTTTTGGCATATGAAGCAAAGGCAGTGATGATTTTCAGGAAGGGCATCATTACAAGTACCTCACAGGGGAATTTTTCATTTACATTTTAATAACTATCATTCTCATTTAGCACGTGCAATCACTATTCACCATGTACTATGAATACTCTCATGCCATTTATTTTATGTGTAGACAAGCATATGGAAACTGTAAAGGTTTTCATTCTCCTTGGTTCTATATTTCATGCCCATGGAAGGAGGGCTCAAGGAATCAAACCGTGTTACACTTGGAAATAAGCTGCAGCATTATCTTTAGAGCATTAAAAGTAAAGAATCACTCTGATAACTAAGGTGTTCTTGGCCCAGGCTATGATATTTTTTCAATCACTTCATATGTATGTAAAAGTGGAACAATGAGTAAGGAAAACAATAGAAGAATGGATGCATTTGAATTATGACACTGTCAAAAGTACTGAATATTCTGTGAACTACCAAAAGTGCAAACAAATCTATTTTGGAAGAAGTACAGCCAGAATGTTCCTTAGATGTAAGGATGGTAAGACTCGGATTCATGTAACTTGGACATGTTGTCAGGAGGGACCAATGCCGAGAGAGAAGTAGCACACTTGGCCCTTGGTTAAGGGGAGGGGAGGGGCAAACAACTCAATAATGTGTTATGAAGAGATGTGCGAGGGGTCTGGGAAGATGACACCCCATTGGAAACACCAGCCCTATGCTCCAGTGGTTAGATTGGCATAGTGAGAGGTAAAGAGGTCAATCTTGGGAAAACAGGTACTGGAACTGTAAGCCCAGTATCCTAGGGTTCCTGGTTCAGAATTTCCCTTTCAATTGTCATCCACTGAGCCATTCAAGAGCTCCTGGCAGCACTCTGACTTCTTTGCGCCTGCCCACGGGCTTTCCACATCCCTTGCCATGACCAGAGGGATGGCGTCCACTACCCCTTCCACAGCCTGGATTTGAGATGCACCAGTGTGCTGTAATTTCCCCAGCCTGCTGTCCAAGTGTGGCTCAAAACCCAAGTCTGTGAAGAGCCTCCGAAAAACAGACACAAGAGCATGCTCTGCTCCGGATTGTTTATCCCACCTATCTTATCTAGATAGACATGCAGAGATAATAATTAGCACAAAAACAAGACAGAGCAAAATGAAACAAAACAAAAAATCCAAAACACCAAAAAATTGGCAAAAAAAGAAAAGCCTATAAATAGTTTCAGGTCTGTTTGTTGACCTTTAGGAGAGTTTTTCAGTAGAGTGTGATGGTGTGCCAAGCCCTGGCCTCAAAATCTATTTTTGGTACTCCCTGGGGACTTCATTGCTTTGCTCCCTTTGCTGCTCTGCTACATGCCCTTAGTGCAGTGGGGTCAGATCAGGCACAATGGAACCAATGGTTGTGCGGGGACACAGGAGAGAGGGAGGTGGGGGAAATGAAGTGGGTGTTAACAAACCCAGAGACAAGGGCACAGCAAATGATCTAAAACTGATGGCGAGGAGGGTGTAGGATGTCTGGTAGGACTTGATCAAGGACAATGTAACGGAGAAGAATTGCTGAAACCCAAATGAAGGCCAAACATGATAGGGTGATGAGAGGAAAGTAAAAGGAAATAGAGGACAGAACTAGGAGTGAAAGGACATTTATAGAGTTCTAAACATAGGCATGTAAATATGTAAATATATCTGTACATAACCAAAGGGAAATAGATCTATGTACATATATTTATATGTTAAGTATTAAGGTAGCAAATGGACCTTGCACAAGCAACCCAACTCAAAACACTTTGTTCTAATAATCTGTCATTCTGTAATATTCACCTTCCCTATACAATCACTGAAGACAAATAGGTGCTTAAGCAAATGTGGTGAAGAAAGCGAATGATGCTCACCTATCAAAACATATAGCATCTGGGGTCTTAAAGTCTTGAAGATAAACAAGCAGCCATCTAGCTGAGAAGCAACAAAGTTCACACGGAAGAAGCACACCAGTCTGTGTGATCATGAAGTATTGATGGGATCAGGTATCAGGCATCAAAATCTCAGGGAAAAAAATCATGTCAATGTGAATGAGGGGGAGTATGGAGTGGATACCCAAATCTCATCTGTAGACAATTGGATATCCCCTTACAGAAAGGTCACAAGGAAGAGATGATCCACTCAGGATGTAGTATAGCAATGATGAAACATCCAACTTTCCTCTAATTGTTTAATGCTTACCCTCCACCCCCACCCTAACATCATGACCCCAATTATACCTTACAAATCCGACTAGACCAGAGCATGCACACAGGTACAGATAAGAGCTGGCAACACAAAGAATCCAGGACAGATAAACCCTTCAGGACCAATAAGGAAAGTAGCATACCAGGAGGGGAATGGAAAGGTGGGGGGGGAGGGACCGATTACAATGATCTAGGGGGATGGACAACAGAAGAGTAGGTGAAGGGAGACATTGGTCAGTGTAAGATATGAAAAAATAATACTTTATAAATTATCAAGGGTTCAAGAAGGAGGAAAGAGGGGGGAGGGAGGGAAAGAAATGAGGTACTGATGCCAAAAGCTCAAGTAGAAAGAAATGTTTTGGAAATGATGATGGCAGCATATGTACAAAAGTACTTGACACAATGGATGGATGGGTGGATGGATGGATGGATGGATGGATGGATTTTGATAAGAGTTGCAGGAGCCCCAATAAAATGATTAAACAAATAAGCAAAAAGAGCTCACTCTGGTGCTCCCCTCTCTGCTCACTCATTCATGGGCTTTGCACTTCCCCAACCTGGCCAAGACCAGAAGGACAGCATAAACATCTTTCTATTGGAAGTTCATCGGTTGTTGACCTTTGTCAGATCACAGATTCCTGAACTACAGCTTGTTGAGCTGCATTAGAGAGCTGGGAAGGCAGCCCAGAGTGGGCAAAGTGGAGAGCACACACTCAGCGTGCCCCAAGCTCACTCAGCAATCTAATCTTCCTTCCGTGGGGGATAGTGCATCACAGCCCACTGTAGGCCAACCAGGTAACTCCTAAAACAAACAAACAAACAAACAAACAAATCACTTACAAAACATGGTCATTCCAAGATTGTTTTAGTTTCCTTAACTTGGACCCTATTCACCACATACCTGGTTCATTAACATAGTTTTAACATAACAAAGAAGGAAACCACTGCTAAAAACAGGTTTAACAGGTTGGGTTTCACAGTGAGTCCTAGGGGACTGTTTGAGAGACTTCTCAAAGTCAACACAATAGCAAGTCAGCAAAACAAACCTTCCACATAAGACTCCAGCCTGCTGAGTAAGACATTGCTATACTCTGCCTCTGTAGGCTACCTAGGTAGGCAACTGGAATTGACCCCATCCCCCCACCCCTACTTAGCCACCTCCACCATCCCAAAAGAGCAAACCCCACCCCCTCTGACCTGATTCACTAGATGTACATTCTCCAAAGATAATTAACTTATATCACAAAAGTACATCTCTTACAGCCATCCCAGACATAAAATCATGGCCTAGACTGAATCTCACCCCCCTCTGAAACAGTACAAGGTCACAAGGCAGGAAAATATCACACCACCAAACACTGACCCTGTAAAATATGCAGGGTTGACAAGGGACTCTGGTGGATTCACTATACCCCTCCTACCCCTCCTTTTTTCCAATGATGATAACCTCTAGAACCTGCTCCCTTCATGTCAGCAACACACATCTCCTTTAAATGCACCAAGTAAAATCTAAGCTTCCATACCCCTCTCTCCAGCTCATTAAAAAGTATTATACCCGACTTCTAGGAAGATGACCCAAAGGCAGAGGTAACTGGTTTGGGATCTCCATGTACAATTGCTGGATTTGGGGATAAGGAGACTGAATGGGGGCTCTAGAGGAAGCAGTGGGACCACATGGCATCCCAGGGATCTGTACTAGCATGTGGGTAGACTTTCCCCATGGTGTTGACCCACCCTGCTCCCTATGGCTCAGCTGAGCTTTAGTGGAGTGTCCAGATCCCCATGCCACATCTGCCTGCATTGACCACCAAGACACGCACTGCCTACAGTCCCACTCCCTGCCCACTGCTGCGGCCTCACAACTTGCAGCTCCCATACCCACCACAGCAGCTTCACAGTTTACATGCCCATGGCATTTCAAGATGTTAAAGACACTCAAACAAGATAATCAAACAAACTGAATAAAATCTGAAAACAATGAGTGATGCTATGAAAAGAAACAACATTTGAACAATTGGGTTGCCAGAACAAGACATAATGAAAACATCAACAGCTATAGTGAGGGAATTCCTGGAAGTAAACTTCCCTAAAATAATGAAGGAGAATCAGACAGTTATACAGGAAGCAGAGAGGACACCAATTACACTGAACCTCAAGAAGAATACATCAAGACATATAGTAGTTAAACTATCCAACTGTGAGGAAATGAAATCATAAGAGCAGCTAGAAAAAGGAAGATGGTCACATATAAAGGTAATCAGACAAGAATATGCTCTGACTTGTCAACAGAAACCATGAAGAAGAGGAGAGAATAAAATAGCATCTTCCAGAAATTGAAGGAACATAATGCTAACCCAAGACACCTATATCCTGCCAAATTGTCCATCAAAATAAATGGAAAGGTAAGAGTTTTCCCAGATCAAGAAAAATGTAGACATGACTTAAGAAACAAACAAACTAATTAAGTAACTAATAGCACTACAAAAACTATCTTCCAACTAACTTTGGTCAGAAGACCCACAACCAGAGAGGACAAACATGAGACCACTGCACAGTTTAACTCTATCCAAAAGTCAGAGCACTGAAAATAATGCCCAAGACTTCTTTGACCAATGGTGAAAAGAAGGCAAGAATGAATTCCACCACCCAGACATAACACACTGCTAAGGAGAGAGGGAAGAAAAGGTCTATCACAAAAGCTATGAGAAGGCAGCAAAGAATCCAGATGGAGGTAATACCCACTGGACTTCAATGGTTTGAATTCCCCCATTAAAAGACAAAGGCTGGCAAACTCGATGAGGAAACAAAATCCAGTTATCCATCGTCCGCAAGAAACACATCTCAAGCTCACAGACAGAAACAGATTGAGGATAAAAGGGTGGCAGGATGTTTACAAGGCTCATGGCAACCTAAACAGCATGAGTAGCAATTCTGATCTCAGAGAAATCAATGTCAAGGTGCAGGGCCTAACAAGAGAGAAGTATGGGCATTATATAATGCTTTAGGGATCAGTAGATTAAGAGCCAGTGAGCATAAAACATATACGTGCCCAATGAGAGACCTACAGAATTCATCAATCAAATCCTCCAAAATATGAAAAAAGAAATCGTGAGATCAGCAATCATAGTAGGAGTCTTCAAATTCACTGCTCTCCAAGAAGGACAGATCAGCGGGAAAAAAGCTCAACAAGGAGGCTACTGAACTAAACTCTACGATTAATCAACTTGAATTGCTAGACATATTCAGATTTGCTCTTCCCCCACTGCAAAAGAAATTCACATACTTTTCAAGTTCATATGGCTTATATTAAAAAAAAACAAGACCACATGTTTGGACACAAGTCAAGTTTGAGAAAATTCAAAAATAGAAAGGTCATTCAGAACTCCTTCTCTTACCACTGTGCCATAAAGCTGAAAGTCAATAAAAGAAAGATTTTTACAAAAAGGCGTGTCAGTCTGGGTTAACTAGAGAAACAAATCTAGAGACACTCATATGTGTGTAATAGAGAACTTTATATCAAAGAGTAATGTATATTAAGTAAACATCCCAGCCCAGTCCAGATCAAGTCCATAAGTCAGATATGAGTCCACATGTCTGATACCAGTCGATAAATTTCTCTTCATACTCATACAACACATGCATTAATGCTGAATGCATGAAGATCGCAGACCAGTGGGTGGAAATTCTTGTGGATCCAGTGGCTGATGTACATAATGAACATAGATTAAAAAACCCTTAACAAAATCATGGCCAATAGAATACAGAAGTATATAAAAAGAATAATCTAACATGACCAAGTGGGATTCATGCCAGGCAAGCAGGGTTGGCTCAACATTTGAAAATCCATCAACATCATCCACCTCACTGAAAAGAAACATGACTCAGACGCGTGATAATATAATTAGAAGCAGAAAAAGCATTCAACAACATTCAACACTCCTTCCTAATTAAGACACTCGAGAAGAGAGGACTGGAAGGAAATTACCTCAATAGATTTAAAGCTACATATGAAAATCTAACTTCTAGCCTTGCAATCAATGAAGAAAAGACTAAAGCAATTCAATTGAGAAAGGGAACTGCAGAAGGATGCCTCTGGTGCCCTCTTTTATTCAATGTAGTCCTGGAGGTCCTGGATAACAACAGAAGGCAGCAGAAGGCTGTCAAAGTGTACATCTGGAGAAAGAAGAGGTGAAATAATGGTTATTTGCAGAGGACACGATTGTATATACAGAGAACTCAAAGGCTCCACAATAGGATTGCTAGATGTGATAGAGGAATGTGTTAGGTGGCAGGATACAAGATCAACAAGCAGAAATCAATTGGATTGCTGTATATAACTGAGGAGATTACAGAAAAAGAGATCAAGAAGTTAGGACCCTTCAGAATTGCCAGGCATAAATTGAAATATCTAGTTATATACACAACCAAAAAACCAAAAAAAATCTGTATGAGAAAAACTATAAAAAATTATTACAAGAAACCAAAAGGAACTTTCACATATGGAAAAATATCCCAAGCTTGTGTATCAGTAAAATCAATTTTTTAAGATGTCAATCTGATCTAAGGGACTATATCGGTTCAATGCAATCCTGATATGAATACCAGCATCGTTTTGCAAAGAAATAGAAAAGCTGACAACCAGCTTCATATGGGAAGGGAAGAGACCCAGAAATGACAAAGAGCTCCTCAGAAGAAGAATAAAGGGAGGTGGGGAGTGATGGGGGGCTTGTATTACCTGACTTTAAAACTTATTATACAGCCACAGTTGTCAAAACAGTATGGTGCGGGTATAACAATGGATACTCAGAACAATGCATAAAAACAGAAAATCAAGAAATAAAAACAGCAGAATACAGACAACTGGTGTTTGATAAGAGCGCCCCAAAAATCAAATTGAAAGCAGATGCCTTTTAAACAAATGATGCTGGAAAACTGGATGTCATCCTGCAGAACAATGAATCAAATCCTTACCTCACACCATACACAAGGACAAATTCAAGGTGGTGCACAGACCATAAGACAAAACCCAAAACTATCGGGCTAATCAATGAAAAAGGAAAAAGAAACAAAGTTAACAATCTTAATGCAGGTAATATATGGGCTATCAGCAATAATGAAGAATGTTCACCCTGAGAAAGAGAACATAATGTATGGGACATCGTAACAATAAAGCACTGTGTGCATTGAAAGCCTTCATCAAGAGAGTGAGCAGAAAGACCACAAACTGGGGAAAGATAATCACTTATGACATTTCAGACATTTAGATATTTCTAAAATCTACAGAACACTACAACTTTACAATAAGTACAAAACATTAGCGTAGTGAGGAGGTGGGCAAAAGACCTAAACAGAAGATTCACTAGGGAGGAAAACCTAATGGTCAATAAACACATGAGAAAATGTTCCCAATCATTAGCCACCTGGGAAATACAAATCAAAATAATCATGAGCTATTATTCAACATGCACAAGGATAGCCCAATTCAAGAAAACCCAAATCAGCAAGTGTTGGAGGGGGTGTGGTGACATAGAAGCTCTCGGTCACTGCTGGTGGTCTTGTAGATGTGCTTGACCACTGTGCACAGTGACTTGGCAACACCTATAACAGTTGGAAGTGGAGTCTTCTTACAACCCAGCACTTCTATGACTGGGCATACACCCAGAAGAAATAAGAAACGGGCCACGACCAGACATCTGCGCTCCAATGTTTATTGCTGCACTGTTTATAATCACAAAATTTCCATCAATAGACAAATGGATTAAACAACTCTGGTATATACACATAATGGAGTACCACACATCCCTAAAAAGCAGAGAAGAAATGATGAGGCCCCTCGTCTCATGGAAGGAGTAGGAGGATGCTATGCTGTGCAAGGCAGCCAAGCACACAAGGACAAGGACAACATAAGTTCATTGAGATAGGTTCAAATAACAGAATGGGGCCAGGGGCGAAAGCACATATTGCACAGTTCCTGGGCTGAGGACCAGATACTCTGGCAAGAGCCAAAACAAATACAGCGATGCATACATCGTTGTAAAAGGAAAGGGAAAATAAAAAGAGGCAGATAGCAATGGTGCGGAAAGACATCCCCCACCCCACCCCACCCCAACTCATATGCCTTTACAGCACTCAGGGAGGTGGGGATGACAAAAGAAAGCAATGGGGGAACAGAGCATTAATCCACCCAAGGGATGCCTCCACAGGAGGGATAGAGAGAGAGAGAGAGAGAGAGAGAGAGAGAGAGAGAGAGAGAGAGAGAGAGAGAGAGAAAGTCCTCTCTAGCGTGGCAAACCTTGAGGTCAATGTTCCTGCTCAAAGCACCTTGTCTGCTGTGAGGACTGTCGAGCTGGCCCCAGCTCGAGACCTGACGTCCCCTACCTAGATGACAGTGATACAGAGGACAACACTGAAGAAACAGTTCGACGAGAGTAGCTGACAGGATCAGCCCACTTGGGGGCAACCAAGAGCGGAGTGCAACAGACCAGCCATGGGAGCAAAGCACGAAGTCCCTGAGGAATCTCAATAGCAGACATCTGACTGGGGGCAGCGCTTGGCACCCCATCTGAACCGGTTGGGGGATATTCACAAGGGGGCGCACGGAAAGTTAAAGGTATAGCGGAGTGGAGGCTGGAGCACTAGGTTGCTCCAATCTTGACTGCAGGAAGAGGAATGGGGTCTTGCAGAAAGTGCTACCCTCGGGCACGAATGCTGAGGAATAAAAGGGTCTAGGTGCTGTGGGATAAATGGGTCATAGAGATGGATCCCCAGAAGAAAGAGGGAATGGACCAATGGATTTTATCAGGGCCTGCTCAATATTTAATGAGGGGTGCTCATGTAGTCTGGTCCAGGAAAATAATTAGCAAGGTTTTATTCCGTTTCTTTTCTTCCTCTTTTGGTGTTTGTTTATATAAGATAGGCAAAATATTCAATCCCAAGGAAACAGCTATGGCACTGGAGATTCCACTGGGGGGTGAAGGAGGCATGGGAGAGGAGAAGGCAAGGGGAGGGGAGCAGTAAGCCAATCGTGACAGGGACAGGGGAATAGCAAGGACCTAAAAAGTGATAGTAGGAGATGGTAGTGTTCCTGGTAGTGTTTGATTGATTGAAATGGGTCCAAGAGGAATTTCTGAGAAGCAAATGATAGGTAGATATGATAATGTGGCAGGAAGAAAAAAAAATAGAGAAAAGAATAAGTAAAATGTATATTTAGGTATAAATATAGACATGTATATATGTAAATATATAAAGATAGATATATTTCTTTATGTAAATAAACACAACATATACATGTAAACATATATGTAAACACAAGAAACAGACACCCGTTCTCCAATGTTTGACCCTGTGCAGTTCATAATTGCAAAAAAAAGGAAATGACCTAAATTTCCATCAAAAACCGAGTGGATATAAAAACTCTGGTAATATGCACAATGGAATACTATGCATACCTAAAAAATAATGATGAAACTATGAAAGACTTCACCTCATGGGAAGAGTTTGAGGATATCAAGCTCAAAAGGTCAGGTACAACATTAGTCCATTGAAGTAAGTTCAAACAGCAGAATGGGCACAAGGGAAAAGGCGCACATACCCAATTCCTGGGCTGAGGACCAGATATTCTGGCATGTATCAGACCAAGACAAATGATTCATAAGTCATCAAAAGGAAGATGCAGATAGCACCTGTGCTGAAAGGCATATACCCCCACCCCGTATTTGTTGTTAAGGCCCATAGAGGGGTGGGGGAAGAAAAACAATGGCAATGGGGGTCAGGGCATTTACCTATCTAAGGGCAGGTTATTGTTTATAACTCCATAGGAAAGGGAGAGCAAGAGTAGACCTCATTCTGGTGTGATAATCCTTGAGGGTGATGTTCTTGCTCAGAGGACATCATGCCCATAGATGACTGCATGGCAGGCCTCAGCTTGACATGTGACACCCTGTTCTTAGATGACAGGACTGCAGAGTACATCCTTGAAGATACAGCTCAGGTAAAGCACACATGGAGGCAAATCCAAGAGGGGAGTGCCACATCCCACTGATCAGAGTGAAGCCACGAAGTCACCGAAGGATCCCGATCACAGACTTGACCTGATGGGCAGCACTTAGCTGGGGCGTCCTACAAGGGGGGCACACTGAATATCTAGAGGCATAACTGGTGGAGGAGATGGGAGGAGACTGTTCCATCACTACTGAAAAAATAGCTATGGTGATGTTAGGATACTAGCCTGTCAGACATGTATGCTAAAGACTAAAGGGTGAATGAGTTGGTAGGTAAGCAGGGTTTGGGGTATGCAGCTCTGGTAGAAAGGGGGTGCTGAGCTGATGGTTTATAACATATTCTTCTCTCTATTTACCAGAAAATAGTCATTCGCTCTATGTCGGGATCCCTGTAAGTCTGTGACTATCTGTATATTTATTTATATTTTCTTTTGGGTGTTTATCTACATAAGACTGGCAGAATAGGAAATCTTACAGTGACAGTGACTGGTTTGACAGTTCCTGGGGACCATGGGGGGTGAGAGGGGGACAGGAGAGTGGGAAACCAACATTGATGGGTACAGGGGAACAGTGATATTCGAAAATTGATAACAAGGAGGGTGTAGCTTTTCTGGTCGAGTTTAATCAATTGAATTGTATCTGAGAGGAATCACTGAGAGGTGAATAATGGGTAAACATAATAGTGGGGTTGAGGGATAGAAAAAAAGAGGAGAGAAAATAATATATAAACATAAATATGTGTATTTTATGTATGTATACATATATGCAAATGCAACAAGGAAGCATATGGAATTTGGGACTCTACTTAAATCTTAACTCAGTTCAAGAATGGTTTGTTGTAATAATGAGCATTGAATGATACGTTCCCGACAAGATCACGGAAGACAAAATGAGTGCATAAGCAAATGTGATGAAGAAAGCTGATGAAGAAAGCCCCACTGTTAAAAGATATAGTGTCTGGGGTCTTAAAGGTTTGAAGTTAAACAAGCACCTATCCAGCAGGGAAGCAACAAAGCCCACATGGAAGAATCACACCGGCCTGTGTGATCATGAGGTGTTGAAGAAAACTTGTATCCGAAGTTCAAAAACAAGCAACCAAATAGATGTGAAGGGTCACAGATGTAAGTGGAGACCCAAGACCCACCTGAAAGATAATTGGACAGCCCCTCTCAGAAGGGCCACACAGAAGGGATGAAAATTCCAGGATGTGGTATAGCACTGATGAACCACATAACTATCCTCTAGTTCTTTCTTTTTTTAAAATATCATAGAAGCCTTTATTGAGCAAAAAGAGCAATCCGGGAAGCCGTTGCTCCCAGCGTGTCCTCCATGTAGGTCCGTACACGTCTGCTTGCAGTATCTCCAGCTACCTATCCATTCTTCAGTCTCCACCACCTCAACGCGGCCACCTGGGCATCCTTGGGGGACTCAAATCATGTTCCTTCTGACTGTTCTTCGAGTTTGGGAAACATAAAGAAGTCTGGAGGGGCAAGGCCAAGGGTACAGGTGGGGGGATACGTTTTCTCAGCAAGATGCTCTCCTGGAGACCTCCCAGCGAATGAGTAGGTCCGTCATCAAGGCAGACAAACCTCCCTTGGTTAGACTCTCCTGGTCCTTTGCCCTTTGCTCATGGATGACAGCTTGGCATTTTCTTACACCTTCTTCATAAGAAGTCCGCACGACCATCCTATGTCTTTTAAGAAATTCCATTGAGATGCCCCCGTTGGCATCCCCTTCCCCCCCACCCCCCAAACAGTTGCCATAACCTGCTGAGCTTTCCACGCTGTCTTGAATTTAACGGCCCGGCAGATCCCCTCGGAAGCCATTGTTTGGCCTGGACCTCCATCCTGAAGGCAGACGCCTGAGCCCTCTAGTTCTTTAACATTTCCTCCCCTTACTTTTTACTGTTTTCCCTCCTTAATCATGTTAGATTTGAATATGTTTATTTTTATATTTAAGATCATTGTGTACAAGAAACCAAGATAAATAACCCTTCAGAAATAGTATCAGTTCTCTGAAGTTACGGGAAGAGGGGGTGGGGAAGGGAAACATATGTTGCCGACAGCATTGATGACTGTGTAGCCCACTTGATGGGACTGAACAATAGAATTGTATGTGAATGGATATATTGGATTGTGTAAATTATGCAAAAAACCACACACAAAAAACCCCCAAAAACCTGTTACAGTGATAAAATAATAATAATAATATGTGTTTCTGGTGGGGAGGGTGGGTGAGGGAGGAGATAAAGGGAAACTGATATCAAAGAGCTCAAGAAGAAAGAAAATGTATTGAAACTGATGTGGTAGCAATTGTATAATATTTCTTGATGTGATTCAACAATGAATTGTTATGATATCTGTAAAGGCTCCCAATAAAATGATTGCACATTTAAAAAGAAAGAAACTTGAAAGAAAATAAAACCAAATACAAAGCAACAAGAATATTTTTGTAGTAAAATGTTGCATAGAAAAATCAATTAAATATGTAAGAACATAGTGAAAGCAAGGAGATTAACAGATTATATGAATAAGCAGTGTTGGGACAATCAATGGCTGTTTGAAAACAAAGCAAAATTTACAAACTTTATATTAAATCCTTATTCTACACCTTATTCAAAATGTAATTCCTCCACATAAAATGTTATATATATTGGGAATCTTAAGTTGTCTACAGTAGGATTGTTGGAAACAATAGAAGAGTCTACTAGGGTAGTGAAATACAAGATTAACAAGCAGAAATAAATTGTATTCTTATATATCAGTGATGAGAATACAAACCTGTTCCACTCACAATGGTCACACAAAAGCTGAAATGCCTAGGATAAACCAAACTGAAATGACCTGTATGAAGAAAATTACAGAACATTATTACAAGAAACCAAAACGGATCTACACAATTGGGAAATATCCTATGTTTATGAATCAGAAGACTCAATATTATGACAATATCAATACCACCTAAAGAAATCTACAAATTTAAGGCAATCAGGATCCAGATTCCAGCATCATTCTTTAAAGAAACAGAAAAATGAATGACCAACTTCATATGGAGAGGGGCAAGGCCCAGGACCATCAAAGAAGTCCTCAAAAAGAACAAAATACGCGCTCTTGCACTACCTGACCTCAAAACCCGCTACGCAGGCACAGTGGTCAAAACTCTGGTACTGGGATAACGACAGATACTCAGACCAAGGGATCAGGACGGAAACCCAGAAATAGAAACATCTGCATACAGACAACGGACTTTTGACAAAGGCCCAAAAAAAGCATCAAATGGGAAGCAGATGCCCTCTTCAATAAATATTGTTGGGAAAACTGGCTATCCACCTGAAGAAAAATGAAAAAAAAAAGATTCATATCTCACCCCATGCACAACATCAAATTCAAGATTGACCAAAGACCTAAATGTAAAATCCAAAGCTATCAGGATCATCATTGAGAAAATTGGGACAAATCTAACTGTCCCAATGCAGGAAACACATGTGCTTTAAGGATTAATAAAGGAAACACACTCCATCAAAGATTATATAGATGATTAGGACCTATTGGGAAAAAAACACTTGAGTCCATTGAAAGATTTCATTAAAATAATGAAAAGAGACCCCACAGATTGGTAACAGACATTTAGCATTGACATAACAAAGGACTAATTACTAAAATCTACAGTATATTCAACCCGACAACAAGACAAATACTGAGAAAACACTGAGAAGGTGGGCAAAGTCCATGAACAGACGATTCACAAAGCACGACACTCACATAGCTAATAAACACATGAGAATGTACTCTCATTCTATGGCCCTTCAGGAAATGCAAGTCAAAACAACTGTGAGATACCATCAACCACCCATAACTGTAGCCCAATTAAAAAAACAAATCAAGAACAACAAATGCTGGAGAGTGTGTGGTGAGATTGGAACTCGTATTCACTGCTCTTGGGCTTGTAAATATGGAAAGCCACTGTGGACATCAATATAGTGATTTCTAAAGCAGAAGGCAATTGAAATGTCATATGGCCCAGCAATACCATTATTGGGTGTATACCCAAAAGAAACAAGGAAGAGATCACAAACAGACCTATGGTCCCCATGTTCATTGCAGCAAAGTTCACAATATCAAGAAATTGGAAGGAGCCTAAATTCTCATTAGTAGAGACTGAATAAAAACCCTGGTATATACAAACCATAGAATACTATGCATCCCCAAAAACCTTGAGGAAACTGTGACACACCTCAAGCCACGGAGGGATCCGGAAGACAGAGTGAAGTTAATTGATCACAAAAGGATAAACACTGTATGAGTCCATTGCTGTAGAACAAGCAGAAGAACAGGTACAACCTGGGGACCCTAGGAGTGGGGAGTGTCCCAGAGGGCGTGCACCGAATAGGTCACATTGGCCTGGGCTTCTGAGCGCATCTTGGGGACCCAGGCCAGGTGCTGTGGAATGCTGAGACACTGAATCCTGGATCTTCGAGGAACACAACATGATTCAGTGGCTGTATCGGTGAGATCTGCTACTGAAACTCCACGGGGGGAACTGGATTCTATCTCGGGCACACTTGAAAGCTGAGGAGTTAAGATGGAAAATGCATGGTGTCTGAGGAAGGGGAAGACAGTGGTACCAAGGTGGTTGAACTGCTGCCAGGTGGACAAACATGGTCTTGCTACATCAATGTCCTATATTTTTACTAAAATACACATTATAAAAGCAAACCTGTGACAGACTTTCCCACTAATTATTAGTGTAAAAGTTCCCTGACAATTAATCCCTGTTGTTTGTGTAAATAGCGTACTCCTGTGAAAGAATGGATTGTGTAGAAGTGAATAATTCAGGTGCTTTGAAGTGGAGTTAGCTTACACTGGCCCAATGTCCCTCTCTCAATGGGGTTTTAAAACAAGTACGGGGGGGGGGGGGGGGGGGCTATTCAGAGGCAACATCAAGGAAGATCAGCCCAGAGGGATGATCAATAGAAGTCTCTACCACAAATTAACAAGCACGTTTTAATAGAGAGTCAAAGGCAGATAAAAAGAAAAAGAAACAAAAACCATAGACCTAGGAATGGGTTTTGGTATCACACTAAATCCTAGCTCCAACTTAAGAACAATTAGTTCTTATAGCATGGCCCTGCTCAATACTTGCCCTCAGGAAGGGAACACAGAAGAAATTAGATGATTCCAGCTATCAGATAAAATAGTATCTGGGATCTTAAAGCCTTGCTTCCAAACAAGCAGCTATCTAAGTGCGATGTCAACTAAGTCCACATAGAAGCACACCAACATCACTCACAGAAGGATTGTAAATCTTATCATCAGAAATTGATGAAGAGAATAACATCAGAGCCTAAACAGTGAGAATCTGGTTTGCAGAAGGCTATGGATGCCAGTGGGAGCCTAAGGTACATTTGTGGGAGCTACATAGGACATAAGCCTCCGGTGTGCTCCCTCTATCCAGAATGCAGGGAGGGAAGGACAATGGCTCCTAAAGAGTGCAGTGTAGAAGACCAAAGGGACAAACCTGCCTTGAACGGTTCAGATCTGGCCAGTTGATCCCCTTCTGATGCATGTTAGGCCTGATCTGGTTTTCAATGTTTTCTGTATTTTGTTTTTTTTGGGTTTTGTTTATTTATATTAAGGTTCATCTTAAATGTGATAAATCACACTCTTGAATTTGTGTTATATATATATGTTTTTTCTCTTTTACAATATATACAACCCAGGATTGATGAAGCTACAGGGACAATAGTTAGAATAAGGGTTTCTGGGTGGGTAAGGTGGTGATGGTGGTAATGGAGGTGGTGGTGGTGGTGGTGGTAGTAGTGGTGGTGATGGAGGTAGTGGTGGTGGTGGGGGTCATGCTGATGGTGGTGGTGGTGGTGGTAGTAGTGATGGAGGTGGTGGTGGTGGGGGTCATACTGATGGTGGTGGAGGTGGTGAAAGTCATGGTAGTGGTAGTGGTGGTGGGAGTCATGGTGGTAGTGGTGGTGGTGGTGGTGGTAGTGATGGAGGTGGTGGTGGTGAAGGAGGTGGTGGTGGTAGAGGTGGTGGTGATAGTAGTGATGGAGGTGGTGGTGATGGGGGTGGTGGTGGTGGTGGTGGTGATGGAGGTAGGTGGTGGTGGAGGTGGTGGTGGAGGTGCTGGTGGTGGTGGAGATGGAGGTAGGTGGTGGTGGAGGTAGTGGTGATGGAGGTGGTGGTGATGGAGGGGATGGAGGTGGTGATGGGGGTGGTGGTGGGGGTGGTGGTGATGGAAGTGGTGGTGGTGGTGATTGTGGTGGTGGTGGTGATGGAGGTGGTGGTGGTGGTGGTGGTGGTGATGGAAGTAGTGGTGGTGGTGGTGATGGAGGTGGTGGTGGTGGTGGTGATAGAAGTAGTGGTGGTGGTGGTGATGGAGGTGGTGGTGGTGGTGGTGGTGGTGGTGGTAGTGAAGGTGGTGGTGGTGGTGATTTTGTTGGTGATTGTGGTGGTGGTGGTGATTGTGGTGGTGGTGATTGTGGGGGTGGTGGTGATTGTGGTGGTGGTTGGTGGTGAAGGTGGAGGTGGTGGTGGAGGTGGTGGTGATGGAAGTGGTGGTGGTGGTGATTGTGGTGGTGGTGGTGGTGGTGATTGTGGTGGTGGTGGTGATTGTGGTGGTGATTGTGGTGGTGGTGGTGATTGTGGTGGTGGTGGTGATTGTGGTGGTGGTGGTGATTGTGGTGGTGATTGTGGTGGTGGTGGTGATTGTGGTGGTGGTGGTGATTGTGGTGGTGGTGGTGATTGTGGTGGTGGTGGTGATTGTGGTGGTGGTGATTGTGGTGGTGATTGTGGTGGTGGTGATTGTGGTGGTGATTGTGGTGGTAGTGGTGGTGGTGGTGGTGATTGTGATGGTGGTGGTGGTGGTGGTGGTGATTGTGGTGGTGGTGGTGATTGTGGTGGTGGTGGTGATTGTGGTGGTGGTGATTGTGGGGGTGGTGGTGGTAGTGGTCATGTAGGAGGTGGTCGTGTAGGAGGTGGACGTGATGGTCATTGTGTCTGTAGTGTAGTAAAACAAAGCTGATGTCAAAATCCAGGAAAGGAAAAAAAGGAAACTGATTGTGGTAGCAATTGTACACTATTGCTTGATGTGATTGAACTATGGGATTATATATGTAATAACCCCCAACTACAAAATTATAGGCAAGAATGAAAAAGAAGAAATAGGCATATAACATGCACACACATATGGAAACTTCAAAAATTTGTGATAAATCTGAATGACAAGATAATTGAATTTCACAAGCTTTTTGATGTGCCCTCAGACATTTAGAATTTATATTATCATCTCAAATTTTCATACATTGTATAAAAGTTATTTCAATGTCAAAAATACATCCTACAAAACTTACAAACTAGAATTTAAGACATAGTAGTATCATAGAAGTAGTAATTATTTAAATTGCAGTATTTTATCCTGTGAGACTATTTTAATGCCTGTTATATAGGAAGGGGCATGCATGTTTGAAATAAACCAATTAAGGAATCCTTTATAACATTGTTTGAAATATTTTAAAATGGAAAACAATCCAAGAAATATAAATAGTTAAGTGAATCATAAGAAAAGGAATATCACATATAAGTAATGTTTTAGAGATTATTTCATGATATATAAAGCAGCAACAACAACAAAAAAAAACTCACTGCCATTGATCGATGCCAACTCAAAGTGACCCTATAGGACAGGGTAGAGTTGTTGCTGTGAATTTCTGAGACAGTATCACTTTATGGAGGTAGAGAGCTGTGTCTGTCTCCCACAGAGCAAGGGTATTTTCAGACTGCTGGCCTTGTGGAGCGCAGCCCAACTGGTAGCCGCCAATCCACCAAAGCTCCTTCATGAGATACAGCAATATGTTTGTAAGATGATTTTCATATTAATTTGGGGACCTGGTCCTAGTTCTTCTCTAGTTGGCTGTGATGTCAATAGGTTTACTGTTCTAGTATAAAAAACAAAATGTGGATGAAAGAGCTACACGAGATCTTTGCTTAATCACAGAAGTGGGCTGGCCACTGCAATGGTACCTCATCGTCAGTAGCCACGCAAAGCCTTGTAACTCAGCATCTCAGGTCTCTTCCTGCCAATATGAAACTATGAAATTTACTTGAGCAGTGTAGTCACTGTTGGCATAAAACATAGTCTATCATAGTACTTTGAGCCATTCAAAAATGCGTGGTTTGATTCTATTATGATTTTTAATGTATTTTTACCTCACACCTTATTAATCCATGCCTTATACTTCAGCATGAAAATGTTTTCATCATATCTCTAAATTATGGTAGATACTCTCCCTCGCTATTCAGCACTCTCTGTGTGCCTACCTTCTTCTTCCTATCTTGTTACACTCTGTAGTAGAAAAATTTAAATATAAATTATCCATCATTATGGTGTTATAAAAATTAGATAAGCAAAATATGAGTTGTTACAAAATAAATAAAACTTTATTCTTTTATGTACTTTTCCTTGGACAACCCTCTCTGATCCCACTCTTAACTGACATGGAAGATGACAGTATAAGACCAATTGCCAAATTATTAGCTTTCAAGACATTTCATCTAGTTAGGCTTATGAAAGCCTATGGAAAGGGTTTATTTCAGATTTTCTAGACCCAATGCCTCAGATAAATTTTCTTTGATAGCCATTCTCTTTTGAAAATTAGAAAACCTAAACACCCATAATTCCCCTCATGTGTAGAGACACCCTGTTGCCGCAAGTCCAACTCACGGAAATGCTTCCTACAAGATAAAAGAGCTGCTGACAGGCTCACTCTTCTGCGGGTGGATGGTAGACTCTAGCCTCTATCATTTTGGATTAGCGACTGAGATTTTAACCACGGCTCCACCAGGGCACCTTCCATCTATCTATCTATCTATCTATCTATCTATCTATCTATCTATCTATCTATATCTATATATTTGAAGTTTATGATTTATCATCATGCTAAGTAGTTGCAAATAATGAAATGTTTAGGTTATTTTAAATTTAAACATATCTGTTTACTTTTTAAAAATGTTTAATTGAATCTAAATAGCATGGCAATCCACAAGCATACCTTTAACATAGATGAATAGTTTTGTAATATTAGAAAAGAAACTTTACAACATTTATATTTCTTCATTAACTTATTTTTCATTCATCTTCCCATACAGAAACTTACCCAATAGGTCATTTATTTTATGCTTGAAAATCTTTTACACATTTCTCACTTATACTTCTCTGAAACAATTCTAAGCATATAAATTAATTTTTCAATGTTTTGTATATAATTAAGCTATGAGTATTATATGCTTCTTAAGATTTATGATTCCTCATAATTATAACAAAAATAATACACAATTTAACACAACTTTATTAAGATTTGAGCAAAAATACAAAATTTTGATAGAAAGTAACATCTGCTTAATGACATTTCTTTTTTCCAATTAAGAATTACCTCAAATACAAAAGAAAAATACTCCAATTATTTTTGTAGACTGAGTTTCCAGTCTACATGCATATTGATTCTTTTTAAGAGGAAATAGACCTATATCAAATCTTGTTTTAAAATTACAGTATAAGCAGCTCTTATCTGTGGCAAAATTGTTTAGTCTGTCTGAGTTGCCCCAAAGGAAAAAAAAATATGCTAAGTAGGATTTATAAAAGGAAAACTTCTTGTTATTCGACTCATATGTTCCTCCTGAGACTTTTTTTTGAACACATCTATTTTAAGAACCCGTTGGAAATTTACATTTATCCAGGGTTGCTGTAAACAACAAATATAAAAAGATGCAAGCAAAGATGCTAAAGAAGGAATGCGTTGAATTACTCTGGTAATTCTTTAGTGTCTATTTATCTGCTTCCAATATTTTCCTCATAAGCAATTATGAGAAAAACAAAAAAAACTAGAAAAATAATCTAATGGTCCACTCATAAAAATTAGAATATGTCTAAATACTATGGGCTAGATTTGTACTAATAAAGAATTATCAAAGAATCCACCAATGAATAACAAGTCTCTTTTGATATAAACATCCTTATTAAAATTGAATCTTAGTCATAGTAGATATTATTATTCTTTAATTAAAAAAAATGATGTGTCTCATTGTCGTAAAAATGCATGATGAGCAACCTGGCCTTTAATTAAATATGGGCATACCTGAAGGTAGCAATTTAATTAGTTTCGAATAATGATGTGTGCACATTAAATAGATAATAGGAAATAAATTTTATATAAAGTTTGCACAGATATGTAAAAATAATTTCAGGACTAAAATATTGATGCTTTATTAAAATGAGTTCAATATTTATGATAAATTTGAGTTTGAAATCTAAGTACTGCATAAGAGTACTCCCAATTGTGTGTCTATAAATATGAGAACTTCAAAAAGTGGAAAAATGTAATTAAAATATGATTGAACATTTTGAAAACCTCTAGTATGCTGATATAAGGTACAATCCAGGTAGCTCCTTTGGTTGAGAATATTGCTATGTGTTCTGAGTCTCTCGCTTCATAAGCATGGTGTTCTTCTCTGGCAACTTGTCTCTCTTTCTAAAATGCCAGAAGCAAGCCTGACCATCCTTGCGTTGAAGCCTGCAAAATGGGCGTCACATGACCACAGTTGCGGAGATGTCGCAGGACTGCGAAGTGCCTTGTGTGTTGTACAGAGGGCTGTGGTGTGTCAGAAAGGACTCAATGGCCCCTAGCAACAATGATAAGATATATGTCTCATCACTTTATCTCTCAATCTATATAAAGAAGCAATTGATTTATAATCTAAATCATTGGTAGAAACACTAAGTACTGCACATCATTTTCACATAAGAGTCTGGGCATTTTTTTTTAGGGGTCACTGATGTTTATTCTGCAAACAGAACCACTGGGGATGTTGCCTGTTGACACCTCGGGATGCAATGGGACACTTGGTGGAAAGCTCTCAAGAAGGGCAAGGAGTTGAGTCACCAGGGTCACAAAGCTGGGGTTCCAACAGGTATCAACTGGTGTGGCTGCAGGGCAGCTCTAGTGAAGCAGAGAGAACGCCAACAAGCTCAGGGAGGGGCTACCAGAGGTCTGTCTGCCCAGCTTATTTGGCGAGGGGATTTCTGAACTTCTGGCCAGCAAACTTGGTTTTGCTGCCCAGCTCCTCTTCAATTCTGAGGATCTGGTTGTACTTGGCCAGGCGCTCAGAAAGGCATGGCGCACCAGTTTTGATCTGTCCAGTGCAGAGTCCCACCACCAGGTCAGCAATGAAAGTATCTTCGGTCTCTCCAGAACGATGAGACACCATGACGCCTCACTCACTGGACTGGGCCAGCTTGCACGCCTGCAGAGACTCGGTCACGGAGCCGATCTGGTTCACTTTCAGCCGAGGCAGTTGCGCGACTTCTTGTCCACGGCCTTGGCGATTCGCTTCTGGTTGGTCACTGTGAGATCGTCCCCTACCACCTGGATCCCTGAACTGGCAGTGAACTTTGCCCAAGCGTCCCAGTCATCTTGGTCTAAGGGGTCTTCAATAGACACCACTGGGTAGTTCGTGATGAAGGACTTGTATAGGTCTGCCAGTTGGTCAGGTGAGATATACCTGCTGGGGTCATCAGGAGACTTGAAATCTAGGTCGTATTTCCCAGACCTGAAGAACTCAGAGGCAGCAACGTCCATGCCAAACACCACCTTGTTGGTGTAACCAGCTTTCCCAATAGCGTTCTTCAGCAGCTCCAGGGCTTCTTTGTTCTCCAAGCTGTTGGGGGCAAATCCGCCTTCATCGCATCCTTGCCGTACTTCTTGATGACGTTCTTCAGGTTGTGGTACACCTCGGCCCCGATGCGCATGGCCTCCTTGAAGTTGGCTGCTCCGACGGGGAGGATCATGAACTCCTGCATGGCCAGCTTGTTGCCGGCGTGGGAGCCGCCGTTGATCACATTGAAAGCAGGAACGGGCAGGATAACTTCGGAATTGCCAGCCAAGTCAGCAATGTGATGGTATAGGTATAGGGGGACTCCCTGCTCAACAGCTCCGGCCTTGCACACAGCGAGGGACACGCCCAGAATGGCATTTGCACCAAATTTTGATTTATTCTCAGTTCCATCCATCTCAATCATCAGCTTGTCATCTTTTCCTGTTCCGTAACGTTCAGCTTCTTGCTAACCAGGGCAGGCACAATTGTTTTATTGATGTGCTCAACAGTCTCTAAGACACCTTTGCCCAGATACCGGGTCTTATCATTGTCCCGGAGCTCCAGGGCCTCACAGATCAAAAAGAAAAAAAAGAGGCCCTGATGCAAAGCGCTTAAGTGGAGAGCAAATGCTTTGAGAATGATTGGGGCAAAGAATGTACGGATGTGCTTTATACAATTGATGTATGTATATGTATGGATTGTGATAAGGGTTGTATGAGCCCCTAATAAAATGTAAAAAAAGAAAAGAAAATGATTAGGCCAAAGAATGTGCAGATGTGCATTATATAATTGATGTATGTATATGTATGGATTGAGATGAGTTGTATGAGCCCCTAATAAAATGTAAAAAAAAAAGAGTGGGCATACAATACTCTCCAAATTTTATATGTTGGAATGAGAACCGTGACTGTTATATAAGTGACCATTCTCCAAACCAAATGGCTAGGTCATGGTTGAAATAGAGTCAATTTTTCTTTCATTCAGGAATCACTATACTAGGAGTATACAATCAGAAAAATTCAAAGATGACATGATCTTATAACCATCTTTGTGTCATACAGTTAGTGATTACTCACAAGGTAATGAATGGTCAAACTGGAAAGTTAATATAAAAACCCTTTGAAAGGTGAATTATATAAATTGTTATGCTTTCCCTAATCCTCATCTCAACAGAAAGGAAATATGTTCTACAAGCAAGTAGCACAACTGAAACAAAATGTTTCCAGAGTGATTTTTAAATATCCTTTTATGAATTATCCTTTTATCAATAATGGTTAGAACGGTTGGCCGACCAAAATATTGGCCGTTCAAACCCACCATTACAGAGAAAATTTGCATCTCTACCGTCTGCCGCAATGCAGCCCAACCCACATAAGTAATTTGGAGAGATGGGATGCTCTTTTACCACCCACTACCCATTGCAGTGACTGATATGCCGACTGCTATGTGTTATTGGGTCTCTTCTAGCTCACAGCAAGCCTACGCACAGAGGAAGGAAACACTGCCTGGCCTTGCACATCCTTGCAACTGTTGTTATGTGTGAGGCTGCCCTTAATGCCACTAGCTCTAACCATGATCAGTGAGGGTCCTCCCCCCCCCCCCACTGATCTTCTACTTTTCAATTAGTGTGTTCTTCTTTAGGGGGTCCTGAAAATATGTCCAAAGTGCATGAGGTGAGATGAAGTATTGCCATTCTTATTTCTAAAGAACACTTTGAATGTATTTCTTTCAGGACATGTTATTCATTCATTTGACAATCAATGGCAAATTCAATATTCTTCACCAATGACACAATTCAAATGCGTCAATCTTTCTCTGCTCTTCTTTAGTCGTTGTCTATCTTTCACATGCATGCAAAGCTACGGAACATATTATGGCTTACATCAGTCCCACCTTTGTCCTCCAAGCATTATATTTGTTTTGTATTACTTTAGAAATGATTTTTGCAGAAAATTTGCTCAAGGCAATACATAGCTTTTTTCCTTGACTGCTCTTGCATGTTGGTTTGTCACTCTTCAGTGGCTTCCATTTTGTGGGGATGTTGGAGGCTATGCTCTGGTATTGAAAATATCAATAACCCTATTGATATCTAAGTTAAACATATCTCAGCTGAACTTCCTGACGCAGAACAGACATCTACAAAGGAATAGGCTGTCTATTGCTGATGACTGGCAAATGAAGACTTCATGAACAGATCCAGACCATGTCAGATTTCATTCCAAAAGAAAGCTTATCAGATTGGAATACTCTTAATATATGACTATGAAAATCTGCCTTCTCAGTAGAGTCCAAATGCATAACACACCTGTGCATGGAATGCAGATTTAGGAACATTCATCTGCGGATGGGATAAAACTCAAAGTGAGAAGAAGCAGCCATGAAAATCCATTTGTCACTGGAAAATGGAATGTACCAAGTAAGAATATAGGAGAATAATAAGTCATCAAAAATTAAATAGAAATTATTAGAATCAATCTACTGGACAATACTAATCAGAAACAGACAATTTTTTTGCCAGATAGCATATAGTTTCTTTTGGCGGGAAGAGTGAATTTAAGGATAGTGTTACATTTAGCATCAATAAGGAATTTCAATTGTCTAGCTTGAGGTGTAATAATATCTGTGGTAAGAAAATACTTATTTGCCTAGAAAGATGATCAGTTAATAGACCTAAGTCAATGATGAAGAAATTGAGAAATTCTGCCAACTTATTCAGTCTAAAATTGGTCAAACATGCAAAGAAGATGGATTCATAATTATTGATGATTGCAATATGAAAGTTAGAGACAAATAGGAAGGATAAGCAGTTGGAATATATGATCTTGGTGATAGAGATGAAGCTGGAAATAATACCTTAGAATTTTTGAAGGCAATTTATTCATTATAAATACCTTCTTTTAACAACATAAACAAATGATTACAATGAATATCTTGATTGTAAATACCTTTTTCATCAACATAAACCATTGGACAGCACCAAGTAGAATATACAGGAATCAAATTGACTATAATTGTAGAAGGAGGCAATGGAGAATATCAATATCATCAACTTAAACAAGGCCAGGGCTGACTGTGGAACAGATCATCAATTACTATCATGCAAGTTCACACTGAAGCTGACGAAAATGAAAACAAGTCCATAAGAACCAAAATCTGGCCTGAGTATATTCCACCATAACTTAGAAAACTGCTGAAAAATATATTTTAGGCACTGAACACTAATGACCATAGACCAAACAAGTTGTGGCAGGATATCAAAGCACATCCTATATGAAGAAGAAAATGTAATTAAAAACAAAATAACATAACAACAAGAGCCACATGGAAAAAGAAAATACCAAATGCATATCAAAGGAACTCTGAAACTTTCTCTTGAGCATAGAGTAGTTAATGTAAATGGAGAAATGAGGACGTGAAAGAGCTGAAAGGAAAATTCCAAAAGTAACTCAAGTAGACTGATTATAATAAAGTATGAAAAAACCTGGAGTTAGAAAGCAAAACAGGAAGGAAATGCATATCATATCTTAAGAGGAAAAGACTAAAGTAAAAATCAAACCCTGATATGTAATATTCAAGGAGTTCCTCAGGAAAATATTCAATGATGCAATGCATCAAAATAAAGCAATTTCTAAAAGCAATGTACCAAAAATAATTGGTCAATTTCAAGAAGTAGTATAAAATTAAGGAGCAGTGGTATTAAAGTGAGAAGTCCAAGCTGCACTGAAGGCATTTGTAAAAAACTAGACACCAGGAAGTGACAGAATAACAACTGAAGTGTTGGTTCAATAACTGAAATCACTCACTTGTCTACACCAAGACATTTGAGAGCAGATGCCAAGCCAGCTGACTGGAGGAGATTCATGTTTTGTGCCCATTCCAAAGAAAGGTGAAAACACAAAGCATATGCAATTTAAAAATATTTTTAATATCATGTAAAAGTAAAATTTTGCTGAAAATAATTAAAAATGGTTGCAATATTACTTGGACATGGATGTGCCAGATATTTAAGCCAGAATCAGACAAGGACAATGGATGATATGTATCATTGCTGATTCCAGATGGAGCTCAGTTGAAGGCTGAGAATACTGGAAAGATGTTTGCTTGTGCTGCGTGGGGTATGCAGAGGTATTCCACTGTGTGAATCATAAACTATGGACAACACTGAGAAAAACTGGAATTCTACAATGCTTCTTTGTGTTCATGAGGAATCGTTCAATGGACCAAGATGCATTCACATGCACAGAACAAGGGCAAACTGCATGGTTTAAAATCAGGAAAGGTATGCATGAAGGTCTTATTCGTTCACATAATTAATCAATCTGCATGTTGGATAAATAATATGAGAAACTGGACTACATGAATAAGAATTTGGCATCAGAATCAGAGGAAAGCTTATTAACAACCCGTGATACACAGAAGACACAATTTTGCTTGCTGAAATGAGGAAAACTTGAAGCACTTGCTGATGAAAATCAAAGGCTGAAACCTTAATTATTGTTGTTGCTGCCAGGCTTCATTGAGACAGTTCCCACCAACAGTGACCCTATACACACCAGAATGAAACAGTGCTCACGCCTGCACCATCCTCACGATTGTTGCTGTGCGTAAGTCCGTTGTTGCAGCCATTGTGTCAGTCCATCTCCTAAAGCGCCTTCCTTTAAAATATTTCTTTTTACATATATCTACTTTATCAAGCATGATGGCCTTCTCCGGGGACTGCTCCAGAAAACATGTCTTAAGAATGGAAGAGGAAGTCTCATCATCCTGGCCCGTAAGTAGCACTCTGGCCGTGCTTCTTCCAAGACAAGATATATCTGTTGTTTTGGCAAAGCATGGTGCCTTCAATATTATTCACCAGCACCAAGTTTAATGAGTCCTGTTTGATTTTCTTTATTAAGTACATAACTGGCACATGCCTATGAGGTCATTGAAAACACCATGGCTGTGTTATGCACCCCTGAGTCCTCAAAGCAACATCCTTGCTCGACAGTACTTTAAAGAGGGCTGTGCAGCAGAGTTACCTAATGCAACATGTCTTTTGACCTCTTAGCTGCTGCTTCCATGAGCATTTATTTTGGATCCAATCAAGACAAAACCCTTGATAATTTCAATCATTTCTCTATTTATCATGATTTTATCCATTTTTCCAGTTGCGAGCATTTTGACCTTCTTTACATTGATTTATAATCTTTACTTGAGGCTGCAGTCCTTGATCATTATCAGCAAGTGTTCAAGCCCTCCCCGTCTTCAGAAAGCAAGATTGTGTCATCTGCAAAGCACAGGTTGGTAATAAACCTTCCTCCGATCATGATGTCACATTCTTCTTCACATAATCCGGCTTTTCTGATTATCTTCTCAGCATACAGACTGACTAAGTATGGCGAGAGGTTATAATCCAGACATACAGCTTTCCTGATTTTAAAACATTTAGTATTTCCTTGTTCCATTTGAAAAACTTATTTGAAAACATTTAGTATTTCCTTGTTCCATTTGCAAACTGCTTCTTAATCCATGAGCAGGGTCCCTATAAAAATAATCAAGTATTCCGGAATTCCCCTTCTTCTCAAGCCTATCATATCATGTTATGGTCCACACAGATGAATGCCTTGGCATAATCAATATAACAAAAATAAACATATTTCTGATATTCTCTGCTTTGAGCCAAGATCCATCAGACATCAGCAATGATGTCCCTTGTTCCACATCCTCTTCTTAATCCGAACTGAACCTCTGGCAGCTCCCTGCCAATGTACTGCTACAATCATTGTTGGATGATTTCAAGCAAAGTTATACTTGCATGTGATATTAGTGATATTGTTCTATCATTTGAGCATTCTTATGGGTCACTTTTCTTGGGAATGACTACAAATATGGATCTCTTCCAGTCAGCTGGCCAACTAGCTCTCTTCCAAATTTCCTGGCAGAGTGTCCAGTTGAAACACTTCGATTGGTATTCCCTCAATTCTCGGTACCTTGTTTTTGTCTAATGCCTTCAGTGCAGTCTGGATTTCTTCCTTAAGTAATATCAGCTCCTGATCATATGAAATCTCTAGAAATGGATGAACATTGACCAATTATGTTTGTCATAATGCCTGTGTGTGTTCATTTCCTCACCTGCTGATTCCTCACGTAATTCTTCAATAGAGTAACTCAAGTCTTGAATATTTTATCTCTTTCATTCCCTTTTGGTTTTCTAAACCCAGATCTTGGCATATTTCTTTTAGATACTCCACATTGTCATCTCAACTGCCCTTTAACATTTTCTGTTCAGCTCTTTTACTTCATTATTTCTTCCATTTGTTTTATTCATTCTACATTTAAGAGTATCTTTTGACATCCATTGTCATCTTCTCTTTCTTCCTTTTATCTTTTTAATGACCTTTTGCTTTCTTCCTCTATAATGCTCTTGATGTCATCACACATCTCCTTTGCTCTTTGGTCACTGATTTTCAAGCAAACGCTTGAGATGGTCTCTCTATGCAGGTGTGCTGTTCTCAAGGTCATACATTGGCTTTTGTGGACTCATTTCTATGTTCTTCAGCCTCAGCTATCCTTTCATGCGAACAATAGATGGCTAGTTCCACAATTTTCCCCAGGCCTCGTATCGGCTAATTATACTTACCTTCTGCATCACCTTTTTCCAAAGACGTTGTCAATTTGATTCCTATCTTCCCTCTGGGAGAGTACATGTGGATAGTTGAGGTTTATATTGATAAAACCTTCTTTGCAAGAATGCTTGGTCTTGCATACACTTTTCATGTGACATCTACCTCTATTTCTATCACAGAGGTCATATTCTGCAACCACTTATCCTTCATTTGTTTCTGGCTTTCACATCCAATCACTAATAATTACATGTACACCTTGATTGCACACTTGATTAATGTCAGACTGTAGAGGTTTGTAAAATGCTTCAATTTTTTCACTATTAGTGGTTGGTGTGCACATTTGAATACTAGTTGTGCTAACAAGTCTTAATTGTAAGTGTACTTATATTATTATCCTATCACAGAGAGCTTTGAACTTCAAGATAGATCTTGAAATATTCTTCTTGTTGATGAATACAATGCCATTTCTCTTCAATTTTTCCTTCCTGGCAGAATAAACTATAGGATTGTCCACTGTACGATGACCAATACCAGTTCATTTCAGCTCGCCAGTTTCTAGGATACAGACCTTTCTGCATCACATTCATTTTTAGGTTTCCTTCCTTTGTACTTTCTACATTTCTTGTACTGAATACTTATGGATGTTTGCTGCTGTTTCTTCTCATTGCAAGTTGTGCATCACCAGCAAATGAAATGTTGAAAGCTCTGGTCCATCTAAGTCATCAAAGTGAACTTGACCTCGAGGAGGCAGATCTTCCCTCTGATATTTTAAAAACTTTCCAACCTAAGGACTTCATATGCAGACACTTCATCAGAAATATTTTTACTGTTTTTCATAATGTTCAGCGCCCAACTGTTCAGAAGTGATTTACCTCCTCATTCTTCCTAGTCCGTCCTAGTATAGAAATTCAGTTTCCTGCTAGTATTTGAAATATGAGTGACACAGCTTCCAGCAAATCACCACAGTTGAGATGAATTTTGACATGAGCAGTGGTGCTCAATTATATTATTTTTTTTAAAAATCCATGTCTGGTTATGTTTAGTTTTTAATATATTAATATTTGGAGCATTTTCCTTAACAATTACTTACATACTTTCAAGTTTCTTGAACTAAAATGATATATTTTACTCAATCCTACCTAAGTACAGTAAATGAACAGTACTCTTTTTCATTGAACACAAACCAAGCTTCACACCAAATAGGAAAGGACTCTTATACATCATTGAGTCTTTACCAGATATGGATATGCATATGCAACTGCTGGGAATCTTGCTAAAATGCAAACCTTGAATCAGTAGACCTGAGATTCAGCCCCAGTAAGCAACAGGTATTACTAGTACTTTAGTCTAAAGGGTATATGTTGAGAATAAAGGTCACAGGGGCATAAAAACAATGAGCCTCAACCTTGACTGTATATCACACTCACATGACAATAGATTAAAAACATTAATGTTTGTGATTGTTACATGGTGTGTCAACATTTCTGGGCCAGTTGAGGCCTCCCCCATGATGTGGTCTAACATGAGAGAAACAATCTCATGGTAGCATCTTCTGTGAGTGTAAAAGCAGTTGTAAGAGGCTCATTGGGGAGGAATGAAGCCTCCTTACTTAGGTTACCACCGTGGTGCAATTGAAAGGACGTTTATTTGGAGATAAGGCCTACTCCCATTTAAGCTTGTCTTTCTTATTGGTGTGGACTCTGCATCTGTTACCTGGATCTCCAGTTCTTTGCGTTTGTGTCAATGGTGTGCCGTTGTACCTGCTGACCCTGGAGTTATCATTGGCCTGACATATTTCCTGCTTATTTTGTTCCATCCACTTCTTCCTTCACCAGACTGTGATCATTATGCTTCCTGATGAATATTCCTGCTCCCTGGTCCAGCAGGTCTTACATAAATGACTGTCAGGAAAGCCTACAACTTAACATCTGCCCCCATAGACTTGAAACAGACTGGATGTAACTGTTTCTAAAACCGGATGAGCCACTTTCTTGATAAATATAATTGGTTTTGCTCCTCTAGAGGACTTAATCTCACCCAATGCTCAATCATCAAATTCTCTTAATACCAAGGTTTTGGATTGCTGAGTCTGAGGTTGGGGATAAACGTTTATTGGCGATCCCCAAAATAAAGAATGTAGGAAAACTGGATTAGGGAATGGAATAAAGAAAAGCCTTTTGGGTACAATTGAAAACAGCTTTACTATCAGGCAGAGATTACTGTAATCTTTGTTGTGCCCGATCGAGTTCAATACTTGGCAGTTGATGCCCCCCCTCCACCTCTAGAGACATGGATGGAATTTGTACTAGGGGAAAGTACCTATTTGTTTCATGACAGAAATTTCCTCCCTGACCTTCAGAATATTTATGGGAGTCTTTTTCTTCTTACACTTTTTGGGTATTTTTGTCTTTATACGATTGTGATTTTGGTATTATCACCTTATTACAATTTTTAAAATTGTTTTCCTGTTGGTTTTCCTAGTTGTGAGGCACAAGACAAGTGGGTGCATAATAGCTAATAAAAGGGGTTATAGGGAATGCAGGGGTTGGGGTAGGGGATAGGAGGGAAAGGGGAGGGGGGTCAATAATGAAGGTGGCTGTGGGGAGGGAGCACTCGAATTGATTGTAACTCATGTTACAGGTGATTTGTCCAATGGGGTAAGGGGTAGGGGTGGGGGGTTGGGGGTGTTCTAAGATTGATGTGGTGGTGACTGTACCTTGATATCAGTGAACGATGGAACTCTTGAATTATTGAATTGTATGATATGTAAACTATGTGCCAATGAAACTATTAGGGAATATAAAAAAAATGAAAAGAGCTGGTGCAAATTTAACTTTTCTACCATCTTCAAAGCTCAATAGATGTGAATATGAAAAACGGCCCTTTTGCAGGCACATATATTCACACGTACATACATATGCCTAAATTTTGATTAAAATGAGTTACTGTACATACTCAAGTATAAGCCAACTCGAATATAAGCTGATACACCTAATTTTACCACAAAAACTGCATAAAAATTTGCTGAAAAACTCGGCTTATACACAAGTATACACGGTAGTTAGTTTTGCTATTTTTATTCTAATAACATTCTTATTAATTTTACTTGCTAATAAAATATCCATGATGAGTTTGTAACCTAAGAAAGTCTTAGTAAGTGGCAAAGTCTCTTTGCAAACAGGAGGACCTGTGTTTACTGTAACATAAAGTCTCTGCTGGCAAAGTGGCTAAACCACTCACCTACTAGCAAATGGGCAGCATTCACACTTGCCAGCCATTCCAAGGAAGAACATTGTGTCAGTACAAGTCTAAAAGATTTGTTACCTTGGAAACTCTGTGGAGCATTTCTGTTATTCTCTGAGGGTCACAGCATCTTAAATGACTAATCTGGGGACTGATTTTTTTATTTTGAGGCCAAGTGGAACTATCTTCTTATAATCATAAACAAAATCACAAATAAAAATAGCATTATGTTATTAAATAATAAATAACTTATTTTTATTTTGTTTTATGCTCACATATACGTGATGACATCATAAACATAATATATAATGAGAGTTTCAGTGTAATACTAATCCTAATGTTATAGACCAGTGAGAAAATATTGAACATAAATTAATATTTTAAAGTACCTGGGCTATACATTTATACAGTGTAGGCTTCTTAAATTTTTGTTAAATCAAGGAAAATTAAATGAAACACCAATTCATTTCACTATACTCTTATCAAACTAAAGTCTTTAAAACTTATATAAAGACTATATTGAAAATATGATAAAGAAATTTGAGTGTGAAGAAGAGAAGACCCCTGAGTATAGAAATTCAAAACATTATCCAAACTATTTATCTAGTATCCTTACACTCAATTATCATTATAAAATGTATTCTTTTAAAAATAATCATTAGAGGAATTGATCTACAAGCTTCCCACGCAATATTCAATTAAATTAATCAATTCTGTATAATTCAATCTGCCTGTGCATTCACATGTTTCATTTAGCCCAAGTTAGCCTTAACCATTGAATAAAATCCTATTCAGAGTGATTCCATGAGTTGGGTTTTGATTGAGTGAGAACAATAAGGTTTTTCTCAGTGTTAAAGCTGCTCACATATATAAATAATGCTCTGAAGGCATCATGCAACACATCAATTCGACCCCAGAGCACAGCTTTAACAGATGTCTTCATTGTAGTTAGGCCCCAGGGAGTCAATTCTGATGCATAGCGGTGATATGCAGCACAGAAGAACCCACCACTGCCCTGTCCTGTGCCAGCCTCACAACTGTTCCTGTGCTTGAGCCCCTGGTTGCAGTCACTGTCATTCTATCTCCTGGAGGACCTTCCTCTCTTTCGCAGCTCCTCCACTTTACCAAGTATGATATCTTTTCCCAAGGACTGGTAACTCCTGACAACATGTCCGAAGTAAGTGAGATGAAATCTCTCCATCCTTCCCTTTTAAGGAGGACTCTGACCACACTTCTTCCAAGAAATATTTGTTCTTTTTAGCAGACTGTGATATTTTACATATTGTTTTCCAGAACTACAATTAAAATTTATTGATTCTTCTTTGGTCTTCCTTATTCAATGTCCATTCCACATGCATATGGGGCCACTGAAAATACTACGGCCTGCGTTAATCTCACCTTAGTCTTCCAAATAACATCTTTGCTCATCAATAATGTAAAAAGCTTTTATGCAGCAGATTTATCTACTGCAAGAGTGCTTTGGATCGCTTGACTGCTGCTTCCATGAACATTGATTGTCATGCCAAGCAAGGCAAAATCTGTGACAACTTCAACCTTATCTCCATGTATCATAATAAGCAGATATTACCCATCAGTACAGTGGTCTGAATTTTGGTCTTCCTTGCACTGAGTTGTAATCAATACCTGAAGCTGCAATTCTTGATCTTCATCAGCAAATGCTTCAAGTCCACCTCACTTTCAGCAAGCAAGGTTGTGCCAATTACACATCAAAGGTTGTAAATAAATCTTCCTTCAAGCTTGATGTTGCATTTTTCTTTATGTAATCTATAATTCATATAATTAATTTACCACCAGTCTAGAGTTCTTTTTTTTTCACATATGTTGCTTTTATTCTTTTCTAGAACGTTTCTTTTTTTAAAAAACATTTTATTAGGGGTTCATACAACTCTTATCACAATCCACACATACACATACACCAATTGTATAAAGCACATCCGTACATTCTTTGCCCTAATCACTCTCAAAGCATTTGCTCTCCACTTAAGCTCTTTGCATCTGGTCCTCTTTTTTTTCCCCTCCTTCCCCATTCCCCCCTCCTTCATGAGCCCTTGATAATCCACAGATTGGTATTTTGTCATATCTTGCCCTATCCAGAGTCTCCCTTCCCCCCCTTCTCTGCCGTCCATCTCCCAGGGAGGAGGTCACATGTGGATCCTTATAATCAGTTCCCCCTTTCCAACCCACTCACCTTCCACTCTCCCAGCATCGCCCCTCACATTCCTGGTCCTGAAGGTATCGTCCACCCTGGATTCCCTGTGCCTCTAGCTCCCATATGCATCAGTGTACAACCTCTGCCCTATCCAGTCCTGCAAGGTAGATCATGGTAGTTGGGGGAGGAAGCATCCAGGATCTGGGGGAAAGCTGTGTTCTTCATCAGTACTACATCGCACCCTCACTGACCCATCTCCTCTCCTAAACCCCTCTATGAGGGGATCTCCAGTGGTCAACACTTGGGCCTCGGGTCTCCACTCTGCACTTCCCCCTTCATTCACTATGGTGAATACACACACACACACACACACACACTCAGTGGTAGAGTGCATGCTTAGCATGCACGAGGCCCTGGGTTCGATCCTCAGTACCTCCAGTCCAGAGTTCTATGAGCATATATCAAACCATGGAAGTTACATAATCAGAAACCACCGTCACTGAATCAATTCTGACTTTTGCCAGCCTCCGTAGGGTTCCCAAGGCTGTAAACCTTTATGGGAGAAGAAAGACTCATATTTCTCCCATAGAGCAGATGATGGATTTTAACTGCTGACATTGTGACCAGCAGTCCAACTCTTACCTGACAGCACCTGTTGGATGCATTTTCTATTAGAAATGGCCATTGGTCATAACCGGTACCAGAAAACTCAAGAAAAAGTATCTAACACGGAGAAGGAATGCCTCACATTTAAAAATCTGGTGTCTAGTCAAAAAACATGTACAGTCAGGCTAACTCAATGCCATAAAGTCATTGCTAACTCCCAGTGACCCTACAAAGCAAAGCACAATTGTCCCTGTGGGTTTCTAAGACTGTAAATCTTTACAGAGTAAAAGTCTCATCATTCTCCCACAGAGCAACTGGTAACTCACGATGCCACCAGGGATCCTCCTGGGTGGGATCATGCAAATAAAGTGTGGAGGAACCTAAAGTGGGATTTGTCAAAGTTACGGTTAAAGGTTATGTGGCAGTTACATGAGCTGTTGACTTGCGAAGGGGTGGAGTCTAGCCTGTCAATCAGGTCACAGCTTGATGACCTCATCTGGAGGCGGAGTGCAGATAAGTAGCTCATTGGAGGCCAGACGCATACTCTGCTTTGACTTCCTGCAGACAAGCCACATGGAGCTACTCTGATGGAGTCAGAGCCCTGGAGATGGAGGAGTCATGTGGAGACCCACGCCAGTGCCGAGATGCTTCCACTGCCACTGGATCCACAAGACCTTCCAATCACTAACCTGTGATCTTCCTGCATTTTGCATCATTGTATGTGTTGTGTGACTCTGAAGAGGAATTTACAGACTGGTAACAGACCGATTGGCTAATATCGGATTTATGGACCTGATTTGGATGAGGTTGGGATGTTTTCTTCACATACAGTTATTCTTTGTATAAAGCTCTTTCTTATATGCATATGAATGTCTCTGGATTTGTTTCTCTAATCCACCCAAACTAACACAGGTTATGTCAACTGGACACTCCTGGGGAAACATAGAGGCAGAGTTCAAACTGTCCATTGCATCGCAGCCTGATGACACCTCCATGGTGTCATAAGCCATTTGGTACAAGAGTGAGAAACAGATCAGAGTGGAATCCTCTTTCACCCTTGACTTTCTTCCATGACCTTCATCTTCTGCCAGAGCTGGATCTTATGTCAGCTTCCTCAATCTTCTGCTGTGTTGCATGTCAATCCTAGGAGCTGTCTTCAGTATACTGATGGTGGATTCATTTGGCTGACTTTGTTCCTCTGTATTCACCACCAGCCTGCACCCCCAACAATCTGCTCCATCTTCTTTCTTCCTGTTCATCAGCTTCCATGAGTCAGGAGAAGCCTGACTTGAACCACATTGGACTTACTCTTTATACAACTGTGGAAGCTATTTCTTGATATAAACCTCTCTTTATTTATACAACAAATACAAGAGTCAAAAGTTTTGCTTTCTAGAGAACCCAACCTACACAATCAGTTTTGCCACTTCAGTGGGCATAAGTGCGAGCCATCTCAGAGCAGAAAAAGGAAGCCTTCAGTGAGTATGGAAGAAGAGCTCTAGGAGAGGGACTCATGGAACTCACGGTGCTGTGGCGTGTGCTACTGCACAAGCACTAGGGGAGCGCTCTAGGAGTAAGATGAGTTGGTGATGATTTGAAAACAGAGCTAGCTTTTCTTCCAGGCAAGGGTGTATTTAGTTTTATACAGTCACTCATGAATTTATTTATATTAGTCCCTTGAAATCCCTAAAACATGAAATTTTTATTTTCCCTCCAATATGAGTTATTAATTAACCAGCACCAATATCCAGTGCAATTACGCCCAATGTTCACCACCAGAACACTCTGGAATCCTCAAGTCCGGGAGGACAGGACAGGAAAGAGACAGTCTCCTTGAAGGGAAAGGCAGGGGTGCTAATTTTTCTTGCGGAGGAGGGACTTAATTCTCCTTTGAAGACTGAGGAGATAGAGCCCAGTGGATGGAATGGCAGGATTTCCCTGGATTTCCCGACCTGGCTCACTCAGGGACTCAACCCTGGGTGACAAGCCTAATACCAGCCTATTGTGATCTGATGAAGCCAAGGGGGGAAAGGTAAACTAAAGAGAGAGAGAGAGAGAGAGAGAGAGAGAGAGAGAGAGAGAGAGAGAGAGAGAGAGAGAGAGAGAGAGAGACATTTGGTAAAGGAGTCACAGTCCTGAATGTATCCTACTGCCCTACTGCACCGGCAACAGTTACCCCCAGGTCACAACTGCTGGACTCATACCTGCATGGCCACATCTGGATTTGGCTCAGCCCCACCAGGCAAAAATTCCCTCCATACAGACCTGCATGTGCCTGCTCCACTCTGCCTGCCCTCTGCCCTCAATCCCTCAATCCCTCAGGACAGGCCTCCTTTTGAAGCCATACAAGCCACCTGGAGGCCCTGTGCTCTTCCTGCCTTTGCCGACCTCTCACTGCAAGCTGGCAGAGGAGCACAGTCTGTGTGGGCTTGCTCTCTGAGCTGCTTTGCCAGCAGCAGCTTCCTGTAATCCTGGGCCACAGAGAGCCCCCTGCTGGGAGGGTCACCATTGACTCTGCCTCAGGTCCTCTTCCAAATGCCTTGCTGGCTTCATGTCTCAGTTCTTGACCTGTATTAGAGCTCCTTTCAGAGAGACCTTCCCTCTCCGGCTACTGCTGTTTGCCACCATAGAAACCTCAGAGGGCTGGAGGCTGCGCCAGCAAACGCTTGCTCAGTCTCACTGCATGGCCGCCCAGCTTCAATAAGAAGTCACTGATCCAGTCAATGCAGCAGAAATCACTCCATTTGTCTAGTAAACCAACCAATGCCTGAAAAATGCTCAAAATAGACCAATTATAGGGTAGACTACAGTCGGAAGCTGGTCACAGCGTAGCCGCATATCATGTTGTTAAACATTTACCCAAAAGGGGCTGATTGCGGATGCATGTTGGTCAGAATGGATCACCTTATCATTTGATCTCTCTTTTGAAACATGGTAAATTTGGTCTAGTTTTTAGCTTTCTTTTAGATTGTTGTTTTTGTGTTTTACTTTGCTATTGTAATTAGCTTTTGTTGTTGTTGCTGTTTATGTTTTTCTGTATATGAAATCTAGGATAGGTAATACTATAAAGCCATTATCCGAATTAACGATTTCTTGGGGCTATGACAGGGTGGGGTGGATGGGGTGGGGGTAGAGTAGGGGGTGCGAAGGGGAAGCTAATAATGAATTGTTCTAAAATTCATTGTGATGGTAATTTTCAAACTCAATATGGTTAAACTATAAGTTCATATGATTTTGAATTTTATGTCAATAAAATGTTTTAAAATAAAATAAAGCCAATTTTGGATTTTAAAAAAGTCCATTTGAGGTGGGGGGTCAAGTAACTCTCCAGGGTAGAAAATCAGAGCAAAGGTATCTTATGTGTGGAATTAGGAAAAACTATATAAAGCTCTTTTTCAAATGACCAACGCAAAAGACACACAATGGAAGTCATTTCACCCCACCAAGCATGCTGAGATGTTAAGTGAGTTTTCCACACACTTTCTAGTTTGAGTCAAAATTTATACAATAAGTACAATGTTATACTCTAAAAATATTAAAATTTAACATCTCAGTGCCGCTGAGTCATTTCTGACTCATGCTGACCCTACAGGATAGGGTAGGATGCCCTTATGGGTTTCAAGACTGTAAGCCTACTGCAGTAGAAAGCCTCATCTTTCTCCAATTGAGCAGCTGGTGGTTTTGAACTGCCAACCTTGAGGTTAGCAACCTAATGTGTAACCACTATATCACCAGGATTAATTAAAAACACACTTAAAATTACACGTCAAAAGGAGAATTTCTATTACAAAAATGTTTATAGAAATGAAATGACTATCAACACTACTTTTCAAGATTTAGGCCCTAAATTTGAAATAACCCTTAGAGTAGTAATTTTTCATCTTGTCACATTCAGAAAATATAAAGGGGATAGTAATGCTCATGGAGATACGACAGTGGAAACGTCCATATTTTTTTGATAAGACTTCTCCCTGGTGTGCATTCTCTCATTTACAAAAATGGAAATCATCTGAGTCAAGATTTTCTACAATACGTACAGTCACAAGGCCTCTCCAAGGTACATGGCCTCCTGAGGCTTCAAGAAGGCTCTACTTACATGTTCTCTAAGAATTGAGAAAGGCTAGTAGATGTCTCCAGGAACCTTACCTTCACATGTTATCTTTCTGGTGGCACCACTGAACATCTCACATGTGTACAGAAGGCTTTCCACATGCATAAACTACAATGTGTTTGAAAATATGGAAAAGAAAACAAAAACTTCCCCACCTTCCTTATTTTTACATGATTTTTATGCTGTGAATCTATTTTTCCAGTAGACAAAAAATAAAGATTAAAAACTAAAAAACAAATATTAAAGCCACGCAACAATACTTAAACGAATGTTGTTTCTCTCCAATATCCTGAAAGAATATTACAATGAACGAGAGACAGTTGAAGATGTGTCAACATTTCTCAATTTTATACAGCCTTTCTATGCTGTGATGTTTCTCAGGATAAGAAAAGTTTGGGAATTCAATAAAGCCTGTCCCACATTCCATATAAGCAAAATGTTTCCCTCCAGGATGATTTTACGTATTAAGTGTGGGATGGAAAATAACTAAATTAGGAGAGGAGGTGATTTGATGCCACCCGCTCCCCCGTTTCCTGAATGGAAAGTGTTATTTGGTTTCTCATGTTTACGTTCTAGCACTGCACACTGCAGCTTGCCATTTGATTCAGAGGTCAGCGTACCAGGACTGGCTGAACCCACTCCTACCAGAACTGGACTAACTGAGCGCCTGGCCTTTGAGGGAGAAGGTGGACCAGATCCTCACTTCCTCCTTGATATGAATATTAATTTTATTCAATTAATTATAATACTTTAGACAACTCCAAATATTTGTAACCTTAATCTTAGAACAATTTAAGCAGAGCATTATTAATAGCCTTAGTGACAATCCTTTTCAGCTGAGACAAAACCTAGTTTGGTGAGGTTAAACATAATTTCTCATGAGGTTTATTGAGGAAGGGATGAAGGGAAACAGAATTATATCTTGAGAACAAGAGAGCCAGGAGGAAGTGCAAACATTTTCTTAAGTGAGAGGTAAGCAGCACTTCGGTGAAAGTGAGAGAATTGAGAATAAGCAGGGATAGGGTATCCAGTAGTGCAAGTTTCCAGATGTGGTAAAAGATGGGGTTCCTTTATGTCTATCCCTCTCTATTACTTTATACAGGAAATATATAAATGAGGAATTTTCAGGGAGAAAGTAACTTTAAAAATTACTAGACAGTAGCTATTCAAATTGAAAATGCAGTACAATATGAAGTGTTTGGATTTCTCTCTTCACTTTTTAAAGTGAATTTTAAGCCTCTCAATTGGCAAACACAATGTTTATGCTAAATAAAAATGATAACTCAATATTAATTATACATGGTACAGGGGTGAGTTATAAAGTTGACTTTAACTCATGAAATAATATCAGTCTCAAAAATTATTATAATTATAAGCTTATTTGGAAGAAAATATTTTGAGAGATAGAAAATGAGGTAGAGAGAGAAAGACAAAGAAAAGTGGAGGAAGTAACAAAACAAGAAAATACAAAGAAGAGGAGGGAGTAGGGAGAAAGGAAAGGAGAGAGGAGTGAGCCATAGGGGTGGGGTGGGAGCAGGGAAGCGACAGACAGAGATGAAGAGGAGGTGGGGTGGAAAGGAGGAAGGAAGAAAAAGAAAACGAATAAAAGCTGCTTCATTACTTTCCTCTAAAATCCATAAAGTTTTTTACAGGTAAAGGAGAGAGAATATCTGACATCCACCTTTGTGGATATAAACTGGTCTTTCTTATAAGCTCTGAGCAGTTTCAAAGTAAACATTGGAGTTGTGCATCCTGTGTACTAGAAGAGCACATGGGATCACAAAGGAATTCAAAGTGGAAAGTAACTTGGACATGAAAGAGTCAATTTCAAAAAAGAATGTCATTTTAATTATATCAGTCTAGTCTAAATTTCACACCTGCCCTATAATGTATGCATTCAGATATGAATTTTTCATAATTACTCCATCAGTCATTTGATGTTTTTAAAATTTATTTTAAAGTTGTGCAGAACAGTTTCCAAAATAAGAAGTCTTTCTTCTGCTGTCTTACACTAAATGTTCCTCTAATTACTTACCACATTTGACATTGAATTATTATTGATTTAGTCCCTCCACTCTAATTATATTACTATTTTTCCTAATTGACCTTTATTAAAGTTACAGAATATTTTAATAAAAATATTTTTCACACAATTTGATTCCAATTATCTTCTTTTGTTTGTGCTATAGTTTCTACCATATTAATATGAGACCAAACAGAATTAATTTCTATCTATGAAATACTGTGTATACTTGTATGTTTTCAGAATAATCATAAATTATTTTTAACATAAAACACAGATTTTGCATTCCTCTACTCAAGCTGGGATTGTACTAGCAGTTACTTTATTCCCTTTTGCATCAGGTGGACATAAGGGATTTTACAAAACTGAAGGGTCGTAATGAAAGGTTTGGGATTTCAGAAGGAAGTATATGGTATAGAAATGTGTCCCTAACATACTTTCCTTTAACCATTATCTGTGTTAAAATATGACTTAAAATAATTCTATTTCAAATATGATCTTCGAGATAGAAAGTTTTGAGGATGTGCGCTAATAATAGCAACCCAAGAATGTGATCAGTCAAACACTGTACTTCCATGTTCTCATTGCGCTCCGCTTCAGTTTATCGCCCGGCTCCCACCTGGGTCACGTGTCTCCCCCAAACCTCAAAACACAGCGGACTTTTCTTTTTCACCTGCATATCTAACGAATAGAGCTTTCCTCTGCTGTGTTTTGAAAATTTTAAATTCCATAAAATTGATATTCTTTAAATGCATCAGTTTTATAGCATAGAAAGCCTTTGAAATATCAAAACACAATGAAACAGGAGAGATTGAGCTTTTAGAAACAACTGATATTATGACATTTAAGAAACATAAATGTAGGCAAGAAAGAAATAAGGACATCATGCCACATAAAGGTCAACACAGAGGTGCCTAGGAGTGTTGATTTAAAAATATATATCCCAGTAAAGGAACAGGAGAAAATAATATATAAATACATATAGTGTATTACATAGTAAAAATTACATATTATATACAAGTAATATATAGAATGTTATAAACATCATATATGTACTTGATAGAAGGGAGATATATATGTATATATATTAGACACATTGTATTAGATGTGTTACATATTTATCAGAATATATATCATATATCCTAGGAGGTGGTCAAGGTGTTTATTGGTGGGTGACTAATTAGTCCCCTGTGCCTCTGATGTCTTTGCAGATAAAAGCATTACGAGATGACTCAGTTATTTAAGACCTCTTTAAGATTCTTTTGAACCTGCAGGTCCTTTTGCTTATCTTAGAATATAGTGCTTTTATTATTCAAGTGTCTAGGAAGTGTGGCTTGTTAAGTAACATTTGCATAGATAAGAGGTTCAGAATGTTTTTTAAAGCAACTTCTTTGATGTTTGTTTTGTACCCATTCCCTTGTAAGAAGAGTATAAAAACCAAGCTTTGAATATACTCCGTACTTCAGTCCATCAAACTGTTGTCCTTCCAAGCTCATGCTTTGTACATGTCTCTTCTTTTCCTTTCATCCACACGCCTCATTTCAGATGCAGTTTGATGGGGGATAGCTGGTCTAGCTCCTGGCAATAGATCTCTTCCTTTTAAATTTTGTTTTTAAATAAACAATCCTATCTAGCTATCATCACTCAAATTTATTCCAAGATTTCAACCATCACAGAGTTTGAAGAATATTCATTTTTAGACAAATATTTAGTCCTTGTGACTTTTGGGCTAGATTTTCTAGAGGAGTAAAACCAATGAACCCTATACATATGTGAATATATAGAGAGAATTGCATAAAGGAAATGACTTACGTAGCTGTGAAGACAGGTGGTTCCAAGTCCAGGCAGGATCAAAGTCTGAGCGTCAGAGGTTAAGGTGAAGGTCTCTCCTGGCTCAAGTAGCTATGTGGGTTGACTGGCCCAAGATTGGCACGAAGACTTCAAGCTGGTAACTGCAGAAGTAGAGAAATCCAAGGTCATCAGGTCAGAACTGTGGCTGTACAGTCCAATTAATTCAAGACTAGAAGGTCAAAAGACATGCTTTTAGAAACTCCCAGGATTGGCAGGCAATATGGTAGGAAGAAGACAAAAACAAAAAAACAAAACACAACTAGAAATTGATGAGCTAAACGGAGGATACAAATTAAGAAAAAAACAACTAGCTAACTTTTCTACAGCATTCTTCAACTGGAAGAAGGCTAGTCACCAGAGGAAATGTCCATTTAATTGTATCAGGGCTGTTACCTGACTGAGGGTGTTACATTCCATTTTAATTGTGTACTGTGTTAGATGCTAACAAATGATTGGCTTTGATTACTCTATGCTCAGTCAGATTATGGGGGGATCGCTAAATGTCAACTGCCAAACCAATGAAAATCCTAGCCCAGGCAAGTTGACACAAAACCTTACCTTTCAAATTGCTGAAAGTGCATTCTACACAATTTCTCCCTATCTGCAGGGCTTCTTTTCCTACCTGATTTGCCTTGGTTTTCAAATTACTTAAGTGTGTTTATTACCTGTGAGTGCAGAAGTGAAAAGGGGGTTGATTTTGTACTCCTGTCTGTAAGTAATTAATTTAAGGTGTCACTTTCCTGGTCTAATCACCCATTATTTTGGCCTCCAATGCTAGTGCCACCAATGACTTATCCTTGTTGTTCGTTTTCCCAGCTGTTGGTGCTCTAGTAGCCAACTTTCCTGGATTCTGAAACTGGCTCTAATGGGAACACATCTTAGGTTTTCAATGCATAAAATGTGTTAAAGAAGTCAAACCTTGTATATTGAGCAAAGAACTAGATGTTATACAGACAAGAAGAAATAAACACAGAGTAAACTCCACAAAGTTCAAGTAGGTTAAACCTAAAGTGATCCACAGATTCACAAACAAGGGATCATGCAGTAAAGTTAAGAATAACTCTTTAAGCGCTGGATAAAGAGAGGACAAAATGTCCATCAAGGATTCTTTTTCTGGGAAAATTCCTTTAAAATGAGGTTGAAGGTAAGATATTCCAATATTTCAAGAGTTGAAAGCATTTGTTATTAATGGATCTGCTAAAGGAAGTTATTCAGACTAATAGTTAAAATGAAAGACTGTAACTTAAGTTCCATGTTCCAAAAAATATCTTCTATAAAATTAGTATCATGTGGTTTATGAAGGGGTAGCCCCCCAAAAACAGAATTGCACTAGACTGAGCAGAGCTTACATGGTACACACTTTCCCTGCTAGGCAATCATCGAGTGAGTGTACCCAGTGCCATCGCCCAGGAAGGTTCTCTCTGGTCACAGCGACTGTTTTTATAAAAGCCATTTCACTGGAACCTTGTTTTTGTGATGGTTGATTTAAGAGAACAGCTTGCGGTTGTAAAATTTTATTTCCTGCTTGGAAAAAATGCCACAGAAACAGTTGTGGTGTTGAACACAGTTTACAGGGTCAACACTATGGGGGGAAAATGTAGGACTATTTTTCTCTTTGCAGAAACAGTTAAATGTTGATTGAGGACAATCCTCATTCTGGATGTTGGTCAACTTCCTGAACAGCTCCATATGTCTCCTCATTCTGGGTCCAAAGACTACCTGGGAAATAGTCTTCTCCAGGAGAAATAGCCTTGTCAGAAGCCAAGCCACCCATGACTAAATGTGACATATGTTTGTTCACATCGCTCTAGTCAAAGCAAGTCACGTGGCCCAAAAGCAGTGGAGCGGGACAGATATGTTCCTCATTAATGAAACCACGGCAAAGGCAGTAAGGGATAGAATTATGAGCATATGAAATTATTTACTAAAAGTACAACTTGCATGTCAAATTTTATGCTTTAATGTAACCACAAAATCTCCAAATAAAATATTCACAAGTAATAGACATTTTCTATTAAAAAAAGAAAGAAAATAAAATGTCCACTTGTCGTGCATTTAAGGTTTGTTCCACCAGGTCCGACTGTTAATTAAACTTTCTATTTAGAGGTTCTGAAAAGATTGCATAACAGTGTGCTACCAAAACCGCCTAATTTGTGGCAGAAGTGGGACTGGTTCTGTCCCTATGACAATGCACTTGTTCACGCAGCCATCTCAGCGCGCCAGTTTTTGGCAAAAACCAGCATGCCTCTCTCGCTCCACCCACCTTACTCACCTGACCTTGCTCTGTGTGACTTCTTTTTGTTTCTGAGAATGAAGAGGAATATGACAGGATAGTGATTTGAGGACACTGAGTAGGTGAAGGAAAAATCGAGGGAGGTTCTGGCAACCATGAGTTTGAACAGATGAGTTCGAAAAATGCTTCCAAGACTGCAATAGCAGATTTGATGTCTTAAGTGTAATGGGAGAACATTGAAGGTGATAAGGTAAAATATTTAAAGATATAGCTTTGAAAAAAATCCATTTTGGGGGGTACCCCTTGTATACACACAATGGAATATTCAGCCATAAAAGGAAGTGATGGTCTAATGCATATTGTAATATAGATGAAATTTAAGAAAATTGAGCTGAGTGAAATGAATCAGAAGAAAATATATAGATAGTGTATCATCCAAGTTGCATGAAGTATCTAAAATATGTTACTATATAGACTAAAGATTATTAGTGGTTTCCAGGGACTGGGAAATGGGAGACGCTGCTGTGTAAGGTGTAGAATAACCTTTAAAACTGGACAGTGGTATTGGTTAAGTGCTATACGTCATCTATGTTTATCAAAATAGTAGACAATGAGACAAATAAACAAAACTATTTTGGAAAAAATATAGACAGAATGTTTCCTAGAGGCAAGGATGGTAAAATCTGGTTTCACTTTCTTAAGCATGTTAGAAGGAGCAGCTTGTCCTTGGAGTAAGACATTATGCTAGGTAAAGCAGAGCTTAAGGAGAAGAAAGGGGAGAGAAAATAAAGACTGTCAGTAGTTGCAGCAATGGAAGAAAATGCAAAGATGTTTCTGAGTATCCTATAGTACCGAGCAGCATTTTATTCTGTGGTAGAGTTGCAATGATTAGGAATTGACTGGCTGGTTCTTAACTATATTTCCTTTTTTAATTCAGTAATTTTAAAAAAAGAAAGCAATTAATGTGCTACCTACGTCCTTTAAAAATAAAAATGGAATGTTTTACATTACAACTCAATGTAAAGGAAACAAAAATCTTTACAACTGAACTAGTAGGTGACACCATGATAAATGAATAGATCGAGGTAGTCAAGGATTGGGACCCAGAATCAATGCTCATGAAAGCAATGTCAAGGGATAAAATGATGCATTTAATTGGGTAAGTCTGCTGAGCAAGATCTCGTTAAAGTTGAAAAGTAAGAATATTACTGTGAAGTATAAGGTAGGCTTGACCCAACCCATGATATTTTTAATCACCTCTTATGCTTGTGAAAGTTGTACATTGAATAAGGAAGAGCAAAGAAGAATAGATGTAGGGGAAGCAAAGATGGCTTTGTTTCCAGCACTTTGGACGTGTCAAGAGAGATGAGTGCCTGGACAAGGGACATTGTGCTCCGGAACGGTGTGGTTCAGGGAAAAAGAGGGAGGTCTTCAACAGGATCCGCACAGCGGCTGGACTACAGGCTCAGACCTAACGGCAGTTATCAGGATGGTGCAGCACAGGGCAGTGTTGAGTTCCATTGTGCAAAGCCTTCCTGAGAGCAGGAACTGACTCAATGACAACTAACAACAATAACACCCGATGGTCATTCTTCTCTGCACAGTAGGATGATACTTAACAATAATTCAAACATGTAAGTACATCAATTAACATTGTGAAGAGCCAGTGCTTGTATTACAGAAAAGGAAAAATGCAGATCTAGAGTGAGGGAAAGGGCAGGATCACTAAGTATTTGAATAAACATGCTCATTTAGACAATGATTGTAATTTTTTGAAAAGCCTATTTATCTATCCAGGAAACCTTGTGGCCCATAGAATAGGTGTTGGACTGAATGGTTGGCAGTTTAAACCTATCAGCTCTGTGGAGAAAGCGGGGCATGAGAAAGATGAAGCTCTTTGCTCCCCAAAGATTGCAGCACCAGAAACCCCATGACACAGCTGTGAGTCAGAATGCAGTTGCAGTAAAAGGCTTGGCTTTTATTTGTTTAGCTCTTTCTGTCTAGGGATCACTATTGGCATGCGATATAGGCATTAGGCTACTAATCACAAGGTTTGCAGTTCAAAACCTCAGCCACTCAGGGGCAGGAAGATTGAGTCGCAAAAACCCTACCTAGAGTGGCTAGGTGTCACTATATTTAGCTCGATTGCAATGAGTTGGTCTATCTCTATCCCTATGTCATCTATCTATTATTTTCTACCTACTCATCTTTATATTCCCAGTTCCGTATACACATATTATTGTCTTTCCTAAAAGTATCCTAGTATAATATCCTAGTAGAAATGACCGCACCTAGGAAATATGTCTTGGTTTTCAAAAACCATTTCCCACTGATAGGAGCTAAAATTCTCTTTTGTTTGTTCTTTTGGGAAATGGCTCATTGGAGCGGAAAGTGTAAAATAGCTCTGGATTGTTTTACGAGGTCACCTTTTAAGAGAAAAAAATGGGAGAAGTCAGTTTGACACTGTTCTCACTGGTCAATTCTAAGATAATTTCAGCATAAAAGTATACAGTTACTATGTATATTATAAATCAAAGTGATTATAAGTCAGTATATTAATTAAAAAAACAAAGGTAGTTGTGAGTATTATAGGCGTATTATATCTCCATTCTGCAAGTATTTTGCTTTCTTGATTCAAGGAAGAAATACTTATGAATACTTAAGCCATTAGTTGAAAATTTGATTGGGGACAGATGTATACATACTCCCAAAGTAACTCCAAATACAAGATTTGTTTATTAAAAGAACAAAAATAATAAAGTTATATTGTAGAGGTTTCAGAGTTGCCACCTTAATTTGAATATTTCAAGTAATGGACAAGTCAACATGTCATCCCTGTTACATTATAATTGAAAGAAAATGTATTATTTATGTATAATTCTTGCCCAAAATAGATCATCTGCATCCAGTGATCAACAAAAATAAACAAATCTATATCCTTCTCTAATATGACTAGTTTCATAAATTACAAAGAGCTGAAGAATCATTATTAAAGGAGATTAGAGATATGCAACTAAGTGCAAATGCAGTGTTTGATTCTGAATTAGGTCCTGGATTTAAATTTTGAGGGGGTTTTGGAGATAATTACAAATAGTTGAATATGGAAAGCTTATTGGGTAAGTCAACTTATAATGTTAGTGCCCTCAAGTTAGTTCAACCACATAGCAACTCAATGTGCAACAGAATGAACCACTGCCCAGACACGTGCCGTCTGCACCACTCACTTACAAATGAGACGATTGAAAATGTGGTGATGTCTGTGCTCTCAAACACTTCCAAAAGAATTCTTCTGTAGCATATTTTTCAATGAAATCTGTTGTTTGGTTTCTTGACTGCTGCTTCCATGAGCATTGATTGTGAATTCAAGCACAATGAAACCCTTACCAATTCATTACTTTTTTTAGTTTGTATTGATGTCTATTGTTCCATTGTAAATGTTTTGGATTTCTTAATACAGAGTTGCAATGCATTCTGAAAGCTGCCTCCATGCTTTGAGCTAGTGCTTCCAGCCCTTGCTTTCAGCAAGTATGCAAGATGACGTTTCTCCAGCCTCATTTCTAAGGAACCTTTCAGTTTTATTTATTCCAAGGCAGATCTGGTTTTTCTTTTGGCAATCCATGGTACTTTCAAAACTATTTCCCAGCACTAAATTCAAATGCATCAATTTTTCATTGGGCACTCTAATTCCTCATCCAACTTTCACATACATATGAGGCCACTGAAGACAGCATGGTTGAGCCAGAGATATATTCCTCAAGGTGACATTCTTGCTATTCAACACTTCTAAGAAGTCTTGCAAAGCTTACTTTCCTAAGACAATGTGTCTGTAGATGACCCCTGGTGACCAGTGGATTAAATGCTGGGTTGCAACTGCAAGGTCAAATGTTCAAACCCACCAGTTCAGCAGGAAAAAAAATATGAAGCTTTGTACTCCCGTGAAGATATTAAGCCTCTGAAATCTAAGGGCAGCTCTATCTTAAAGCATAGTGGACCTTAATTACATTAATACATAAAAATCGCAAAGATCTCAATTTGCTAATAGGTTACAACTCAAAATAAGAAATAGGTATAAAACAACTATTAGTAATTGGAACATTAAAAGCATGAAATATAAAATTGGGAAAATTGGAAGTCATGAAAAATGAAATAAAATACAAAAAAGAGATCAATATGCAAAGCATTCTAAGTCAAACTCACTGCTATCAAGTTGATTCTGACTCACAGTGAGAGAGGGTAGGACAGCCTTTGTGGGTTTCCTGGGACTCCAACTCAGCTGCTAATTCTTTGGGAGTTTTGAACTACTAACTTCGTGGTAACCACTATGCCAACAGGGCTGGTTAGTGTCCAGAAACATACTGGTTTGGGCCATTTTGAATTGGGCATGTATATGCTTTACTGTGCTGGAAATGTAAATTCAAGAGAACTAGCATCAGATTCATGATCACAAAGAATAATTCAAGATCTATTTCTAAGTGTAATACTGGCTGTGACAAGATAATATCTATGTACCTAGAAAGATGATCAGTTAACACAAATATTATTTAAATTTGCACCTCAAGCACTGGAGCCAATGTTGAAGAAATGAAGAGTTCTACCAACTTCTGCAGTCCCAAATGGATGAGTCTTAAAAATACATGGATAATTACTGGTCACTGGAACACAGAAAGTATATACAAAGAGATCAGAGCAGTAGTTGGAAAAATATGGCCTTGATAGAAATGGAGCTGGAGGTCACATGATACACTTTTGCAAGACCAACAATTTCTTTATTGCATTACAATAAAGTGTGCAAAGATCTGGACAGTCAAGCTGAAAAAACTGAAGAAAAATTTAAAGCTTTGGGTTGAAATATTGAAGTATTCTATGGACAAAATATTGAAGGATGCAGGAAATACCAAAAAATGATAGAATACATAGTAGTGATACACCAAAATAAATCAATCAACATTCAACCATTTAAATAGCCAGCATGATTGAAAACCATTGGTAATTAATTAAGGAAGACATTCAAATTGCACACCAGGGATTAGTGAAAAAACAAGTTCACCTGAATTGATACTCTACTAATTGAAATGTTATAAGAAGCTGATAAAGCACTGGAGGCACTTACTATACAGATTGGGAAAACAGCTATCTGGCCAATGGACTGGAAGAAATCCATACTTGTTCCCATTCCAAAGAAAATGACCTTACAGGTTGTCAAAATTATAGAATGTCTTTGATATCACAAAAAGTAAAATGCTGAAGTAATTCATAAGGCTTACAGCATTACATGGTCATGGAGCCGTCCAAAATTCATGCTAAATTTCAAAGAGGACATGAAACCAAGATATATATATTAAACTTTTATTGGGGACTCTTACATCTCTTATCATAATCCATACATTCATCCAATGTGCCAAGCACATTTGCACATATGCTAAGCATTCTCTTCCCACTTGAGCCCCTGATATCAGCTCCCCATATCTAGTTCCTCCCTCTCTCCCACCCTCCCTCAAGAACCCTTGATAAGTTATAGATTATTATTTTCATATCTTACATCATCCTCTGTTGCCCCTCACCCACTTTTCTGTTGTTTGTCCCCATGGGAGGGGAGTCTAAGTTGATCCCTGTGATTGATTACCACTTCCCCCCTCTCCCCTAATCCTCCTGGTATCTCTACTCTCATTGTTGGCCCTGATGCATTTGTCTATCCTGGGTTCCCTGTGTTGTGGCTCTTATCTGTAGCAGTGTGCATCCGATTTGTAAGGTAGAATTGAGGTCATGATAGTGGGGGGAAAGAAGGACCAAAGAAATAAAGGGAGGTTGTGTGTTTCATCAGTGCTATACTGCACCCTGACTGGTTCTTCTATTCCCTGTGACCCCTTTGTGAGGAGATGTCTAATTGTCTGCAGATGGGCATTGGGTCTCCACTCCATGCCACCCACCCATCCACATTGAGTATGATTTGTTTTGGGTCTTAGACGCTTCATACTTGATCCCATCGACACCTCATGATCACACAGACTGGTGTGCTTCTTCCAAGTGGGCTTTGTTGTTTTTCAGTTAGATGGTTGCTTGTTTATCTTCAAGCCTTTAAGGCCCCAGACACTATATCTTTTGATAGCCGGACACCCTCAGCTTTCTTCACCACATTTGCTAATGCACCTATTTTGTCTTCAGCGACCGTGTCAGGAAGGTGAGCATAACAGAATGCTGGATTGTTAGAACAACATGTTCTTGGAAACACAAGATATTATTGCTGATATCAGATAAATCTTTGGCATAAAGCAGAGAATATCAGAAACATTTACATGTGCTTTATTAGCTATACAAACACATTCAATGGTGTGGATCTTAACAAAGTATGGCTAACATATCAAAAAATGGGCATTACAGAACACTTAATGATGTTCATATGAAACCTATACATAGACTAAGAGGAAGTCATTTAAACCAAAGGGGATCCTGCATGGTTCAAAAATCTGGACAAGTGTACGTCAGGCTTGTATATGTTTATCCAATCTTTATATTGAGAAAATAATTTGAGAAACTTGACTATTTGGAAAAGAATGAAACAGGATCACATAAAGTCTCATTAATAACTCATGAAATACAGAATATTTGAGATATTTACTAATTAAAATCAAAGACCAATACCTTCCCGATGAATTACATTATACATAAAATCCATACAACTAAGCCGGTAAACATCATGATAAACAAAGAAAATATTGAAATTATCAAGGATTTCATTTTATTTAAATGTATAATCAATTCTCATGGAAATAGACAGGAGGAAATAAGATGACAAATTGTATTAGCTACATCTCTGTACAATGTGTATTTAAAGTGTTAAAGAGCAAAGATGTCACCCTGACTACTAAAATGTGCTTGGCCCAAGACATAATATTTACAATGGCCTCCTCATATATGAGTGAAAGCTAGAAATGAATAAGGAACACTTAAAAACTAATGTGCATTTTAATTTTGGAGTTGCCCAATATTATTATAAGTACACGAATTGCCAATAGAGCAAACAAAATTGTCTTTAAAGTACACCCAGAATGCTCTCAAGTACTTTGTACATGTTCTTGAGAGAGGCCACTCAGTGGAAGGACATCATGCTTGGTGAAATACAGGGTCAGGAATAGAGAAGAAGCCTCTCAACAAGTTCCCGAAACATGGATTAAACGACAAAGCTGCTGTGAGATGGCACAGGCCTGAGCAGTGCCCGATTCTATCATAAACCGGCCGCTAGGAGTCCCAGCTGACTCAGTGGCACCTTACAAAATCAACAACTTCAAAAAATTATAAAATTCCCGTTCTTCATGTTATCTCTCCTTGGGTATGAGTCACACCTTCAAATTTCTTTGTAAGAAATAAAGCCTAAGTAAACATTTTGTATCCTGTTTGTAGTCAAGAACTCTCTGATAGCAGAGATGATATCTCTAGTTCCAGGTCCTCTTCTGCATCTGGCTTGCATCCCTGGCGTTTCCTTGCCATTGCACTGCTACAACTGTTTTTTAATTACCGTATATACTCAAGTATAAGCTGACCTGAGTATCAGTTCAGGCACCTAATTTTACCCCCAAAACTGCATTAAAAACGTGCAGAAAAACTCAGCTTATATAAGAGTATATATGGTAACGTCAGTAAAATTTTAAGTGTATTTGCTATTAATGATATTGTTCAACAATTTCCACATTTTATTACAACACTTTTTTTGAAAGGGGTGAAAATAAGAATTTTTTTCAGTACATTGACTAAGTTGCTGTATCCCCAAAATTTGGGGGCAAAGGCAAGCAAGTGCTTGTAGGGCTCTATTGGTTGGTTGAAATATTTAAATTGGCTTCCCCCCTCCCCCAATAGTGGAGACTTTCCCTCTAATTACTTGAGTGCAGTGTGAACTACTTTCTTTCATCTCAATAATTGTTGAACATATGCTACCTCTCGAAATGGTTGAGTGTTGACCCGTTATTTGTAAGGAAAAAGAGTGGCTATGTCAAGGGGATGTGTCTGCACCTCAGCTCGTCCATTATTTATTGTCATGTGACTGGAGAACGTGGGGGGGGGGGTCGGACTGTTTGCTCCTTAGGCAAATAGGACAGGATCAGCACCTTGCACAGTTCCGGCAAGGCCCATTGTGGTAGAATGCTGGTGGCTCAACCTTGGGAGGTAAGGAAGCAGTGGCTGGCCTGAGTCCATGCCAGAGACAAGATGGGCACTTTGCTGTTCCCTTGCAATGTAGCTGAAGTGCAGCAGCCTGCGAAATATCAGTTACTGCCTGTTCCCAACTTTACCCTCGCCTCTGTCTGTAAGGAGCTTGGCTAATGTATTGATGCTTCTTTGTATGTCCTTAAATCTTTGTCAACTAGATCTTTGTGCAAACAGCTGTCACAGGTTGCAGGTTACGTAACAGGGAGTGTACCTAAAACTGCCTTGATTTTGGTTCCCCTCCCTGGAGTGTCCTTGCTGTAGCACCATCCCCACCTCCCCCATGCACCCAAACTTCATCTATCCTTTTGTTATCTTTTGTATAAGTTTTTTCTTTGAAGATCATGCCCCTCTTGAACCCATTTGATTTGTAAGATAAGAGCTGGCCTCCTTAATCTTACAGGAAAGCAATAGCACAGCTTTGCCAACTCCAAAAGCCATGAAATAAAGTATAAAGCCAGTAGCCTAATGGATTAATTATGCCAAAAGCAAATTTCCCTTTAAAATATTTAAATGCAAAGCTATTTAGGAAAGAATAAAGTCATAAAGAGGATGAAACAATAGTCAATAAGAATTGACACAATGTTGAAATAATAATTCAACCATGTTTATAAAGTGAATTTGCATCTACATCAATTATGACTATTTTAATGTAGGAGAAAAGTCAAATATAATGTAAATTTATATATATTTCCCACTATTATATTTACATTTAATCCTCAAAATGTATGGCTACTTGATATAGATTTCAAAAAACACTTATAACTAACCTATGTAAATAGTATTGCTTAATAAGTTAATGAATATTTTATAATTTATTATAAAACCATTAGGTGCTCTATTTTGAGTTTATAATTCACACAAAAGTCCAAAGACAATTTTAATTCATCAGAGAGCAAAAATTTGTAAATTTATTATGAAATAATTCATTTTAACCCATTAATGCCTATGTAAGTCATTAAAGTATAGAAATTTAACTTAACGTAATGTACTCAAGATATTTTTCTTTATAATTTGTCTTACTAGCTTTAACAGTAGCAAAAAAATTATTAGTAGTATAATCATTAATTTTATAACTACAAAAAAATGCTTGTTTGCAAACTTTAATGCAATGGAGCAATTCAGCAATGCCTCTCCACTAGTTATATTAATTTTTTAATATATATTCCAGTATTACTTGAAACACAACTCAATTTCTTTTCTCGTTGGTATTTGAGCCATTGAACCGCATGCTAGCTCTCTCGAATGGCACGGCTGGACGAACGCACTTGGTTAACACTCACTGTGTCTCGGTTACTTAGCCGTTCTCACTGTGTGAGTGGAGTGCTGGATTTCTCATTTCACTTCTCATGCCTGGGCCGCTAGCTCATTCCTCAATACACTTTTTCTATTTATTTCAACATGAGATTAGAAGCAAAAGACTTTCTCTGTAAACAAATACAGATGTATTTGCTTAAACATCTCTGAAATATTTCTTCTAATAAAAAGGTGTCATTACTTTGTGATTATTTATGGATGACTTTGCTAAAAAGTGCTTTCTGCTCTCACACAAATTCACTGCTTGGAAACTCAGAGAGGTTGCTCTAGTCTGTGCTGTAGGGTCACCAGGAGACCGAACTGACTCCATGGCAGTGGGTGAGTTTTTCTAGAAAGCAAGGAGGTGGACACTTTTATTTGTAAGTAAGCCTCCACTAAGATATTGAAAGCAATTCTTTTAGACATAGTCATGATATTTAAGAAAAAAATGCAGAGTGTAGCTATCACCCAAACCTTCAACACCCACCCACATTTGAATGTGACAAAATTCAAGTAAAACAGAGAAATTTAGTTTGTGTAGGTAGGGGTAGCCTGAACCATTGTTTTGTTCTAGATAGTCGAAGCTCCAACATTTGCTTTTTAGTCATGCTGAAATATTATTAATTTAATAGCACGACATAAAATTCTCATGGTACTAGCAAAAAAAGGCTGTCAAAACAGAGTATACGGTTATGTATATTTAGTTGACTGACATCTTCAAGTAAGATTTAAAAATAGCACCTGAGTCTGCTAAGTAAACAATTAATGAAGCAAATTTTCCAAAGGTAATACTGAATTTTGATGAGTATCATTTTTTTCCTTCATGTTCAGCTACTGAACTCTATACCTTCCATAATGCTAAGTAGATGGTTTGGGCACAAGTCATAAGAATAAAGCATATGTAATGAAAGGACAAGCATATTGTTTTGTTATGATTTTATAAGGTTTTACAGACATTTATTGGTGCCAAAGAGGGTGGACTATGACTCTTATTTATGTTAATACCAAACTGAAAAAATAGAAATATAATTCAGGTGATTTTTGTGCTTTCAATCCACAACCACGTAAAAGAATGGGTTTTTGGGCTTTCTCTTTCAAAATAAGTCATGTAAGTTAAATATGTGTACGAGTAACATAAATCAATTTTAGTCATATGACTGCTTCCCACCCTTCACCCCCATTTTTTGACTTTTAACAAATAAATTTAGGTTCTCTCAATTTTGGAGGTAGAAGACTAATTCAGTGTCCACTCTGGGGGAAAGGCTTTCTCTCTGTCATGAATCCTTTTTAATACATGTACCTTGAAAGGACAGCACTTATCTTAGATAATTCTTTATGATGACACTGCGATATTAATACTGTAATCTCACTTTTGTCACAAATGAGAGAGCCAGTTTGGCCACAATTGCTAATGGTTGGTAAAAGCAACTTCTGTGTTTTCCTACCATCAACTCTTCCCAATGGTAAAGCTCAGACATTATAGTGAATTTCATATCCAATCACACAAATTCTCTTCTTAAAAAAGCAAACAAACAAACTCATCATCAAGTGGATTCCAACTCATATTGACCCTACAGAACACGGTCAAACTGTCTCTGTGGGTTTCTGAGATACAACTCTACTGGAGTAGAAAGCCTCACGTTTCTCCCTCAGCAGTTAGTGGGTGCTTTGGGGTTGGTATAACATGAAATTATTTTTTTAAATACACATAGCTTTAACTCAACTTAGAAACAAATCAGACCTCCACTGGTACTTGAGTTGCATAAATGATCCTTGAAGAATCTGTGATTATAGGAAAATAACTTATTACCTAAGAATTTTAGTGTTTTCTTCTGTAAAATGAGGATATTGGATAAAATTATCTGTCAAATAAAGTCAAATGTAACAATGAACAATCCCATCATTCTAATGTTTATCTTTTTATGTTATTTTACATGAAGACAAAAGCAGGGAAGCAATGAATATTACTTTGATGAAAACATACCTAAAAGATTAAAATCATAGTTTAAAGACAAAATAACAATAGGAACAAACTAGAGAACTCTTTACACGTTTAACCTTCAGTTTCTCGGGGAAGACACATGAAAAGGGTATTTGATATAAGAGTGGACGTGCAATATACTATTTCTACATAAGCATCGTGGCGGTTATCTGGTGCTTGGAGTCAGTACTGACACATGGAGTACAGTACCACCCAGAAGCGCACCATCCTCAAAATTGCTATGCTTGAGCGCTTTGTTGCAGCCAAGGTCAATCCATCTCCTCCCTGGCTTTAGTCTTTTTCACTGCTCCTTCGATCCACCAAGCATAATGTCCTTCTCCGCATATGGGTCTCTCCTGATAACATGTCCAAAGTATGTGAGCCACAGTTTCGCTAGCCTCTCCTCTGAGGAGAATTCTGGCCACCCTTCTTCCAGGATGATCTGTTGGCTCTTTGGGCAGTCCACGGCCTTTTCAATATTCTTTGCCAGTCCCATAGTTCAAATGCATTGGTTTTTCTTCAGTCGTTCTTATTCAGTGTCCAACTTTCACATACATATGAGGCAATTGAAAGTATCATGGCTTGAGTCAAGCACATCCTAGTCTTCAAAGTAACCTCCTTGCTTTGTTACTCTTTAAAGAGATCTTGTTCAACAAATTTACCCAACACAACGTGTCAATAACTGATCTCTTGACTGCTGCTTCCATGAGCATTGATTGTGGATTATACAAGATGAAATCCTGGACTTCAATCTTTTCTCTGATTACCATTGGTCCAGTTGTGTGGGTCTGGGAGTTTTCTTTACATTAAGTAGTAATACATATGGAAAGCTGCCAGCCTTGATTATCATTAGCAACTGTTTCAAGTCTTTCTGACATTCAGCAAGCAAGGTGTGTCATGTGTATAACACAGGTTGCTAGTAAGCTCTCCTCCAATTTTGATGCCTCTTTCTTCTTCATATAATCCATATTCTCTTATTAGTTGCTCAGCATGCAGACTGAATAAATATGGGGAGAGGACGTAACTCGTGCACGACTTTCCTGATCTTACACCATTCAGTTTTCCCTTTTACTGCTTGCGCAACTGCCTCTTGATCTATGTACAGTTTCTGCCTGAGCACAATTAAATGTTCTGCAATTCCCATTGTTCTTGAAGCTATCCATCATTTTTTATGGTTTACACAATCAAATACCTTCTCATAGTCAGTGAAACACAAGTAAACACCTTTTTAGTATTCTCTGGTTTCAGCCAAGATCCATCTGCCATCAGCAATAATATCCCCTGTCCCAAGTCCTCTTCTGAATCCAACCGAAATCTCTGGCAGATTTCTGTCTCTGTACTGCTGCACTCATTGTTGGAAGATATTCAGCAAAAATTGACTTGCACATGATAGCAATGATATTGTTCTGTGTTTTGTGCATTCTGTGGGCTCACTGTATTTGGAATAGGTACAAAAATCGGTCTTTTTCAGTCAGTTGGCCAAATAGCTGTCTTCGAAATTTCCTGGCATGGAAAAGTAAATGCTTCCATTGCTTTATAAGCTTGTAAAAACATTTCAATTGGTATTCCATCCATTCCTGGAAGCTTGTTCAGCCTAATGCTCTAAGTGCCGCTTGGGGTTCTTTCTTCAGTGTCATTTCTTGCTCATATGCTCCCGCTGGAAATTAAGAGTTGACTCGTTCTTTGGGGCACAGTGATTTTCCAGCGTTCCATCTTCTTTTGATGTTTCCTTCATCATTTCTTCCATCTGCCTTAGCTACTTTACCATCAAGAGTAAGGTTCAGAGATAAACACTAGACATATATTTCTAAATCAACTAACCTATCATAGATAAATGTCTTCTTTTAGAGCTTATGCACTATCTATTCAAGTCTTGCTGCAGTGGCATCCTGATAAGGCATCCATAATTTCTTTCCTAATTTTCTGGGCATTCTATTTAGATATGTATGATGGGTGGATTGTGTGTCAACTTGGTGTACCTGTGTGTGGCAAGCTATGGGTGACCCCAATCTTTTTTCCCTCTTATATATGTATTCTATTTACTCTTCTGTTTGTTTTCTTCATCAGCAGTGAGGTTAAATTCAATACCATGTTCATGTCACAGTCTAAGAATGTCTCTATCGATGTGGCCTGTCTATAATTGATGCTAGGAAGGACTGGCTTCTATGTCTTGCCCTTCTCCTCCCTGTTTGCTGGGAATCTATATCTGGCTTCTGGAGCCATTGACCCAGGTGGCATGTCAGTGGACTGCACATTCCGTCTGACCTTGGTTACACACCATTCTGCACCCACCACCCTGACATCACTTGGCTTTCAGCTTTGTCCTCCTGCTTCATCAGTCAGCATCTGATCCATGAGTGTGAGTTGGATTGGACTAGGCCACTTCCTGGATATGTCTTTCTTGCTATAACTTCTTTTTTATACATATATGAGTGTCATTGGTTTTGTTTCTTTAGAAAACAGCCCAATACAGTCGGTTATGTTTATTTGAAGTATGAAAAAAGGAATCTATAGTTTAAAACTAAAGAATAAAAGCTAAGTGTTTATTAGGTACTGACAGAATTTCATTTGAAAAGGAAATGCATTGAATTGTTTTCCCTTTCTTTATACCAATTCCACTTTGCTCAAACCTTGTACCTTTTCCAAAAGTTTTAAGGTTGTGGTTCCTAATAGCAAAGAATAAAGGAAATAGCTTAGAAATTAAAGGTTTTCATTCAGATTCAAATGCCAATTCGATTCTAAGAATTTAGAAAGAAGCAGCTGCTTTCAGAGATAAGGCATTAAATGATACCTTATGGTATCTAGTGAAACTATGATTAAAATTTATAAGTCCAAATCCTGAAACATCAAAAGCTATGTCTTTCATATAAAATAATGACTTTAAAGTTGTTTTTAAAAACTAATAGGAACAGTATGTATAGTTGATATTTTTCCGTGATGCATTGCAGCCTACAACTCTAGTTTAAGTTGCATTTTATTGTGTATTCCAATGGTTTCCCAAAAATTTTAATCAGCAATTAAAAATAAAATTGACTAAAAGGGATAAATTTCTAAATCAAATAAAATCAAAGCTATTCTAGTAAATGGGAGTAAATTCCAAATCCCAATGTGCTGTGTTTCCATCTGTGACTCTCCAGTTCCAGCCCTGGAAGCCTTCAGAATATGCTGTTTACAGATCAGCGAGCTATATGTATCATAGCTCTGTTCCAGGCATTATGATTTTGATAAAAGTAACACTAAAATAGCTGATAATGATTCACAGGATATATCTTTATACCTAAGTAAGATTGGCCACTACCCTTTTTGCATTAGAGACCCTTGCATATTGCAAACCTTCCAACTAACCATTATCAAAGAGCAGCCAGGGATCTTTAGTGCGTAAGACCTGACACTCGGCACAAGCACAATATGACATGTGACGCTAAGTATCCTCATTTGTGACTTACATCCCTGAGTTTCTAGAGGATGCCTTTTATATCTTTTGCCCTATATCCTTGAAAAGCAAATAATTGTAAAATGATGTGAATTGTGCCTCTGATAATATTAAAATAGAAACATTTAAGAATACAGTCGGTTTAACAGTACTATCAGGCAAATAAAATAGAATTAATTAATCCCACACATCGTTCTTAGCAAGAATACAATCTGTTCTTATGTAAATAAGTACTATTTCTCAGTATTGGGTATAATCTACAATCCTGTTTATATTCTTTGTCATATTTATTGATCTAAATTTACTCAAAAAGTATCATGGTCTTTTCAGGATTTGCACTGAAATATTCTACCTTTATGTTTCTATATATGTTTACATACATGTGTTGAAATGTGATATAACTCATATGAGAAATAATATAATGTGTGGTAAAATGAAATTATTCACTGATGGTACTTTTAACTATTTGTTTATAACCCCCACCTAATAATTGCAGGACCATGTAAATCAGGTGTACAGTACTTGAGGAGTGGTTGGATTTGCCATTCCCCTAGAGCAGTAGTTCTCAACCTTCCTAATGCCACGTCCCTTTAATACAGTCTCTTGTGTTGTGGTGACCCCCCCCCCAACCATAAAATGATTGTCCTTGCTACTTCATCATTGTAATTTTGCTACTGTTATGAAACGGGTGACCCCTGTAAAAAGGGGGTCGTGACCCACAGGTTGAGAACTGCTGCCCTAGAGCCATATCAGAAGCAAGAGGAGAAAGAATGCCAAGACCATCAGAAAAGAAGAGCCACCAGCACGTGCAAGGTCCCTGCCCGCAGTGGCAGCGGCCCTGGACGCAGCAGAGGAAGAGAGGCACAGAGCAGAGGCGCAATGGCATTGAGAGCACGTGGCAAGGAGGCAGGCAGCAGGCAGGCTCCTGGGCCTGGGGATGAATACGCTGAGGACCAGAGTTGGGCTTGGCGGCTAGCTGGGAAGAAGGCCCACTGTGGTAAGTAACCTGTTAACCTCCCGATGAAATTCCCACAATCGTGCGTATTGTCTGGGAGTTCTGCATGACCATACTGACCATACTGGATGCAGCAGAGAACTATGTTGCTGTGGGAGCAAGAGTTGGGGTGGGCATAGAGGACAAGAAGAACGGAGGAGGGGGCACATCTGATCTCTACCTTGGAGCAGGTGGCTTTGGCCGAGTGTGAGCTGGATTCCCCGTTTCCCTGCTGGCGCCAGAGGAGGTCAGTTTTATCACCCATAAGAGGATAAGTCAAACATTATTGCCATTAGGATTTCAGGTCATACTCCAAATAAAATCTGCTTAAAGGTATCTCCGTGAGACATGAATGGTTACAGATAAATTCTTGCAGTCACAAGCCTGTCTTATTTCATTAGGCAGGAAAGGATTATTAGTTGTGCTATGGAAAGATATATTATAAGCTCAGGGCTAATATAAAATATTTAGTAAAATTTAAGTGGACTTATTCTTAACCATTGATTTAGAACAAGTTTATAGGAATACTATTGAACATTAAACAACAGTTTTTAGATGGATCAATCATTTTAAGGAAACTTGGGAAGGCTTCAAAGCTGAGCCAGAGCAGGGTGACCATCAACCCCAATGAATGAAGAGACTGTGGCAAAAGTGTAAAAAAATGGTACAACAATATCAATGAATTACCAGAGATGCAACAGCCATAGAAATTAGGATCTCACATAATTTTATATTGTGCTCAGTAAACATTTGTTGTTTGCGTTATGAGGGGCTATGACAATATTATCTAGTTCAAACAATTTCTATTTCCTTAAGTCTCAAAAAAGCAAACCCCACAGATGCTAATGAAGATTATGGAACACATTGTAACTGAGTATGAATTTTGGATTTATTAATGTGATCCAGAGAGCAACATCCAATCAAAACAGTGGCTCTGCAGGGATTGACCAGATGAGTGAAAAATAAAGCAGCTAATTCAGCTCTGCAGGGAGCAGTGATTGCTTTTTGAGACGCACAAAGAGTAATACTGATAGATCCTCTTGAAGAATAGAGAACAGTCACAGGGGCTTGTTACGGAGAATGTGTAAGTAAATTGAGACGTGCACTGGCAAGATCACGTTGTGTCCAGGAATTTGACTCCTCATAATAATGCACGCACTCATGCTTTGGAGGTCATAAAAGCTGTCCTGTGAGAATTGTTTTCTGGAAACTTAGACCGTACACCTTACGGCCTTGATCTTCCTCCTTGACCCTGTAAAGAAGACTCTCTCCAAACACAACAAACATAAAAAAGGAACATGATTCCAATCTCTCAAGAATGTCAAAACTTCCATTGCCATAGGGAGATCTAAGAGCCCAGAAGGATTAGAGAGATGTAACACTACTTTCAGGGTTTATAGAGCTAAGTGAAGGATTTGCTGAGAAACAATAACTTCATATTTTTCCATCTGAGTTTAATACAGATTTCTATGATTTTGCAACTATTTTTAGCTTGCCCTTATTAAAAGTTTATCACAAAGAAATGTTGATTTATGTTGGATTTATAAATATTTATTGTTTACCAAGTTGTATTTCTATTTCCTAAAGAATATATTTTAAATTTGTAATTATTTAAATAAGAGTAATTTAAATTTAATATGAATAACTTTAAAATTTTATTTTAATTTGAATATGTAACTTAAATAGGGTTTAAAAGTAATGATATCAATTTAATGTCTTAGGTGCATCTGATCCAAGATATTGCCTTTTCAGGACACTCAAGTACATGTTGAAAGTTTGATGGTGCAAAAAAGAAGACTAAAGAATAACAAATGCATCCAAACTATAATTTCAAAGAAAAATATTGGATATATCATGGACTACAAAGTGAAAAATCTAATCAGTCTTAGAAGAAGTAAAACCACAATATTTGGTGAAGCAAACAGAGTAAGACTCACTTACCTTGACCAAGTTATCAGGAAATTCAATTTCTAAAGGCATCATGTCTGGTAAAGTAAGAAGCCAATAAAGCTTGAGGGGCCTTCCGTGAGGTGGACTAGCATCCGAGGATAGCAATGGACCCAAGCAGAGGAATGGCGCATCAGGAAAGTGCATGATACATTGTCTTATGTGTGTATTACATATAAGGTCACCAAGAGTGGGAGCTACTCAATGGCCAATTACGATGTGTTTTTAACATGTAATAAAACATTATATATTCACATAGTTATTAAACAAAACCAGTTTCTGCATTTTTGAAGATTCTAACTTGAGCATGCCCATCCTGTGTGTGTGCATACAATTTAGAGTTTTACAATGCTTTATGTCTTCTTTAAATTTTTATTTTAATGCAAATATACTATTATTTTATATATTTTAACACTGCTTATTGTTTTTGTTGCTACAATCCTTTTCATCGTTAGAAAGAAAAGGGAAATAAAGGAAAAAAAGTTAAAGCCAGAGAAGAAATTAGGATATGATGAAAATGCACAAACCAATATAAATATAACCTATTAAATTAACAGGCATTTATTTTGTAAATATTTAGACATATTGAAATGGACTCATTCTAGTCACTGCATATGTTAACAGTAAACCTGACATGAGTCTAATTGCCATATTTGAAATTTATATTCTTTTCTGGCTACTCCTTTTTTTCCATCTTTTGAATGTTGCTTTTCTGTGGATTGATTCTGAGTGTTGATCAAGTCAAGGGAGGGAGTTGATCAAGGAGAAAAGAGTGCTCAACTATCCCCTATGATGTACAAAGACTTAGTAAGTCTACCAATAACTGTTATGTTTAGCGACATGGTGATCATTTTTGGCAAGAGTACTCTTCTTGAAATGAGAGGTGGGGGTTGATGATGGGAACTTCAGAGAGACTGTAGCAGGAAGTAGATACTGAGTATTAGGTTAAAATGTGTTCCAAAGAGATGCAAATAAAAAGGATAATAATTTAGTTATGGCCAATTAATATAGCTCTTCTAGCTGCAGTTCCTTATATGATATATTCTAGCCATTGTTCCTTATGCGATATATTGTGGTTCTGAATCCTATATGACTGTGGCTATGGTCTCGATTTGTAGACCATTCTTTACTATGCTGCTAGACAGGAATGGTGTAGGATCGAGACTTGACCTTGGTAGCAGATGTGAACCTACCATACCCTTTGTTTCCTTGATTGCATTTTTAAGATCCCACATTAATGGAGGGTGTGAAAACATCCACAACCTTTCTTTACTTGGAAAATCTTTGACTTTCCTTGGCAGAGTGTATGCCTTGAGATACCGTCATTTCTGGGGTATAAATGCTGGTTCCAGTAAGAATCAGTTCAGCTGGAAAGTCATAGCCCTATTTTCTGTCTGAGCTTTGGTAGAAGCAAGAAAACCAGCTGTGAATTTTGGACATTTTTAGTTTCTGGCTCTACACACTCCATTGGGCTCCCCTCTGCCTCACCTTGGAGCTACGACTGAACAGCACCTAACACATGTAAGATAATTCCTCCAAGTTTCATAAGTTCCTCAAGGTTTCATGAATGTGGCATTGAATTTCAAAACCTCAGGATGTGAGGGAATGTACTCAAGGAATAAGTGGCCATGGGTAGCAGGGTAGGGGTGGGGTGGGAGGACAGAATGGCAACTTGGATGTGCTGGACATTTGGAACACCTTTAATATTCAAGCTGTTTGGGTTAATTCTGGCATCAATTCTTCTAAGAAAAAGTATGACCACAGTAACTTACCAAGTAAAAGAGCTGTTGATATTGGTAGGTTGCTATCAAGTAAGCCCCAATTCCCACAAGATCCCATGTATAACAGGAAGAAATGCTGCCAAACTGTGCACCACCCTCAAAATCGTTATGGTTCTAGAGTGTGAATCCATCTCCTTGTTTCTTCCTCTTTTTCATCAATGCTTGACTTTTCAAGCATGATGCCCTTCCCTAGGTACTAGTGCCTGATGATAACATGTTCGAAGCCTCACCGTCCTTACATTCAAGGAGCATTCTGGTAGATACCAGAAAACTCATTAGCGTGGTTATGCACAGATCAAAATGATTCAGTAGGGCAGTAAGTAGGAACTGCAGAAGATGAAGGATGGTGTTACAGTTCCAAACTCCTAGTTACCAGTGGGGTTATTTTATTGTATTAGACTATGGATAGCTGATCTATTGAAACAAGCAGGAACGAGTATATATCTTAAAGCTAACATTTGGGTTATCTGATGTTATTATTATTATTACATCAGTGCAATACAGATCAAGACTTACATCTAAGTGGGAAAACACGATTTTCTTGGGCTGTTGGAATGATTAAATGAACCAGAAATGTAACAAGTTTTGAACAGTACATGGCAAAGGTGTACTGATGATGTACTTGTTTACAAGATGGGCTGCTAAGGGCCAGATCAGTAGCCCAAACCTACCTGCCCCTTTGTAAGAAAAATATGAGACCACCCTTTCAAGTAAAGATTTATAGCCTTGATGTGCTTTATACAATTGATGTATGTATATGTATGAACTGTGAAAAGAATTGTATGAGCCCCAATAAATTGTTAAAATAAAAAAAAAAAGATTTATAGCCTCAGACACTCAAGGGAACAGTCTTACCCTGTCCCACAGGGTCACTATGAATCACAATTGATTTGATACAAGTTGGTTTGGGTACCAATCTTTGACCTAATTTTAGAACTAATCTCACCCAGTAAATATATTTGTTGTTTATTTTGTCAATTTCTATGAAAATAATCCAATCATTGCCTTGAGCAAATGCGCTGCCCAGGACCTCTTTAGAGTATTGAAAACCAAGGTTATTTTGAGGACTAAGCTATGCCTGACCCAAGTCATCCTATTTTTGAGCGCCTCATATACATGTAAAAGTTGGAAATAAAATAAGGAAGACCGAGGAAGAACTGGTGCTCTGGAATGGCGATGCTGGTGAAGAACATTGAAAGTAATGTGGACTACCCACAGGAGAAGCAAATCTTCACTGGGAGAAGTGCAACCAAAATGCTCCCTAGAGCCAAAGATCGTGAGCCTTCCCCCTACATACTTTGGATATGGTGTCAGGAACTGCCAGTCCCCGGAGAAGGCCCTCTTGCTTGGTAAAGTGCTGAGACAGGGAAAGAGGAAATCCCGGAAGAAGACTGACACCTGGCTGCAGAGAAAAGCTCAGGCGCAGGAACCACTGGGAGAACGGGGCAGCCCTGAGCAGGGTTTGTGCTGTTGCGCATGGGGTCGCTATGTGTCGGAACTGGCTGAATGGCAACAAACAACAACAACAGAATTAAAAGAATTTTTCAAGTGAAGAGCACTGCATTCAAGTTGGCTCTCTCTTGTGAACAATAAATTCATACTTTGACTTTTGTCTCTCTCATCCTACTACTTCTTTCCCTTTCGCCATTTGCTTTATTTTCATGATCTCTTTTTGTAACTAACTGTAGTTCCACATATTCCTACATGTTTTTGCCTGGTTCTGGCCTCAGTAAAAGAATGTAAGTATATAAACTTAAATACTGTATATACTTGTGTATAAGCTGAGTTTTTCAGCACATTTTTAATGCAGTTTTTGTGGTTAAAATTAGGTATCTCAGCTGATATTCACATCAGCTTATACTCGAGTATATGTGGTACTTGATAAAGTTCTCTTATATTTAAAACCTATATTTTGTAGTGTTCAAACTGACATTTGATTTCTCAAGACTTTTAAAGGGCAAGAGAAGTATAAACAATCAAAGTTCCCCTTTGACTGCAGCCCAAAGAGCTTCATCCATATAAGTCTTGCTGATATTAATAACAATGGCAATCGGTGGCTGGGGTGAGGTAACTGGTATGTGCCAACATTAGCTACTCCACTATCCCTCTCCTAGTCAATCGTGATTGCAGTATTTTCGACAGTGGAGCATCCTGGCAGAACCCCGTTGGTGGAAGAAAGGCTCTTACAGTTGTGTAATCCGCATTTTTCTTCCACATTTTACTGTGTCAGTGGGAATACTACTAAGTGAGTGGATTTGTCATTAATCCTGACTAGTGCCGCGGTGTTGACAATCTTAGTGTATTACACATAGATTTTTAACTTGACATTGCATTAAATAAAAATAAATTTCTTATGCACTCTGTGCAGGAAAATTTGGAAGACAATTCTTAGCTGATTAACAAGAAGAGATCCACATTTTTACCTATTCCAAAGAAAGGTGACCCAACACAATGAACACATTATAGAACAATCTAAGTGGTATCACATGCAAGTAAAAGTTTGCTGATGACCATCCAACAAAAGTTGCTGCAGTACATTGACAGGGAGCTCCCAAAGTTCAGGGCACATTTAGTAGTTGACTTGGAGAAGGATATCATTGCTGATATCAGATTGATATTGGCGGGAAGCAGAGAAGACCCCAAAATTATTTACTTGTGTTTTATTGGCTTTGCAAAGGCATTTGATTGTGTGAATCATAACAAACTATGAATATACTTGAAAAAATGGGAATTTAAGAATACCTAATTGTGATCATTTGAAACCTGTACTTGGTTCAAGAGGCAGTTGTACAAACAAAACAGGGTACATGTGACCTCCTCCCTGGGGGACAGACAATAGAAGAGTGGGTGAGGGGAGACGTCGGACAGGGCAAGATATGACAAAATAGTAATTTATAAATTATCAAGGGTTCATGAGGGAGGGGGGACTGGAAGGGAGGCGGAAAATGAGGAGCTGATACCAGGGGCTTAGGTAGAGAGCAAATGTTTTGAGAATGATGAGGGCAATGAATGTACAAATAAGTTTTACACAATTGATGTATGTGGATTGTGATAAGCATTATAAGAGCCCCTAATAAAACCATTCAAATACATTAAAAAATAGGAAAGGCATGCATTGTATCCTCTCATTATATTTATTTAATCTGTATGCTGAAAAACATAGTAAGAGAAACTGGATTATATGAAGAAGTATAAGGCATCAGAATTGGAGGATTATTAACAACCTATGATATGTAGATGACACAACCTTGCTTGATAAATGTAAGGAGGATTTGAACACATGCTGATGAGGAACAAGGATTGTAACCTTCCATCTGGATTACAACTCAATTTTAAGGCAACCAAAATCCTCACTACTGAGCCAATAAGTTACGTAATGATAAATGGAGGAGAGATTGAAGTTGTGAAGGATTTAGTCTTGCTTAGATCCACAATCAAAGCCTGTAGAAGCAGCAGTCATGAGCTAAAGGAAAGATCGCATCGGTTAATTCTGCTTGTGCACAAGAGCTCTTTAAAGAGTTGAAAAACATGGATGTTACTCTGAGGACTAAGGTGTGCCTGGACCAAGCCATGGTCTTTTCAATTGTATCACATGCATGTGAAAGTTGGCCATCAAATAAGTAAGAAGGATAAAAATCAATTTCTCTTAATTGTAGTGCTAGTGCTAGAATATTGAAAGTACCGTGACCTTCCAAAAGAACAACAGATTTGTCTTGGAAGAAGTATAACTAGAATGCTCCTTAAATTCAATGATGGTGTGACGTTGTCTCAAGAACTTTGGAATATGCTGTTGGGAGAAGCTAGTTGCTAGTGAAGGACATCATTTTGTTAAATTAGAGGGGCAATGAAAAAGAAGACCACAAGAAGATGGACTGACCAGTGGCTGCAACACTGGGCTCACACAAGCACACTTGTCAGGATAGCACAGGCCCGGCTGGTGTTTCTTTGTCATGTTCTTGGGGTCACTCCGTGTTGGAACCAATACAATGACCCCTAACAACAATATCCATATTGACTTTTGTGTCTGGCAACTAGAAAAAATATTCATTCTATATTCTAGATTATTAAAAAATACCTAGAGTTGTAATTGATTAAGTTCACTTAATTCCTGAATTGTTAATATGTTTCACTTATGGTTTGTTTCATTTATTTTTCTATGTTACTTCCAACTTAAAGTCTAGGTGCAGTGGGGATCTGGAGGCACAGGGAATCTAGGACAGATGAACCCCTCAACACCAGCGGTGGGAGTGGCGACACCAGGAGGGAAGGGGGTGTAGAAAGGGAGAACCTATCTTGGAGATCTATGTGTAACCTCCTCTCTGGGAGATGGGCAATGGGGAGGCGGGTGAGGGGAGATGCCGGGGAGTGTAAGATAAGATATAATAATTATTTATAAACTATCAAGGGACCAGGGGTGGGATCGGGGAGGGAGGGGGATGGGGGGGAAAAAAGGGAAACCGAGCTGATTCCAGGAACCCAAGTGGAAGGTGAATTATGAGAATGATGAGTGCAACGAATGTATAAGGGTGCTTTGCTCAATTGATGTATGTACAGACTGTGATAAGAGCCTTATGAGCCCCAATAAAAAGATTTTTAAAAAACAAATAAATAAATAAATAAAATGATTAAAAAAATGTCTACCTATTCAAACTCTCCCTGTTGCTTGAGACTATTTAAATTCCATTACCTTCCTAAATTTATGACTTCAAGCTAGCATCAAGACTCAGACACTGAAAGGGCTATCCGTTCATGTCCTGAATCGTTCTAATTTTTTCCCTTTGGTCATCATAATCTGAGCATCCAACAGCGACTTTCTTTAGATCTCACTCCCTGCAGGTTTTTCTTATAGGAAATGGAAATCCCAGGAAAAGGTAACAGGGATACTACTGCTAAGGTCCCACAAGACTTTCCTCTTCAATCAGAACTAAATAACCATGTCTTTGGTGTTTATTCATATCTCTAATTATTTTCCTCAATATGGTGTTAGCACTATTGATTCTTATTTCTTTGAATTTAATGAGCTGTGTATGCTTTTGAATTTAGAGATCATTATTCCTGTATTAAGTTAAAACCATAATTTTCCAAAGACAAATGTTCATTATATCAGTTTTCATCACTGTCCAATGTTACACCAATATTCACTGAGAGAATTTCCATTGTATCTTTGGAAAGAAAAAAAGGTGAAAATAAATATGCTTCATATAAATCTTACCAATTACTAAAACAAATAAACAAAAAACTTAGGGATAAAATAGCTATTATTTCATGTGAATAAATCTATTCTCTATTCTAAAGATCATGCTTAGAAACTGCTTATACTGCATATATTAAGCATCCTTTAGGTTAATCTCAAACGATAGCCTCAAATTAAGAACATCTATAACACAGGAATATTGTATTTATCTTCTTGCCTGAGACATTATTTGGACAAAAGAGCTTGAGCCCAGAAAGGGTCTGTAAGTTAGCTGAGGCTTCTCATTAGGAGCAGCTCGTGGCACAATTATATCTGAAACCCAAGATTCCTGATTAGGAGTCTTTGACTTCTTTCTTTCTGTTGTTCATCTTATTGCCAAAGTGGCAATTAAAATAGAATCACATCACATTGGAATAAATTGTGAAAGAAGGAAATTAAAACATTATTAAAGCTAGCATAAGTGAGCTTTAAAGGCCATATTTTTAAATGCAAAATTGTTTTATTCAATTGTAAATGTGTATCTCAATTGTAAGAAGAAATGCGATAAAATACAAATGTACTTTTACATAATTGACAGTTAAATGGCTGATGAATAGTTATGTAGACAAAACACTATTTTATTCATTATTTATATTAGCTAAAAGCTATAATAATTTTCAGACTAGTTATATTTAAACCATCAATTGTAAGCACTTGAGAGGGAGCTAGTGATGCTAGATGCATTGTGTATATATATAGATAACTATTTATTTATTTGTGGTATATTTCTTACTTTAGGCCTCATTGTCAAGCAATATTTTAAACCAATCACTAAGTCCGAAGTTCAGGATGGTACTGAGATGCAATTGAGGACAATAAATTGAGGGAGGTTTGTTACAGGATCATCAACACATGGCTGTTTTCTTTAAATCGTAGCCAGTCATATTCCCATTCACTAGGAATCTTCTACAGTAGTGTGGTGTCTAATGGCATTTGTCAGATGTCCCGCAGGTCCCATTCAGAGTGACACTGTGTACAACAAATGAAACACCGCCTGTCCTGCCTCTCCACAATTGTTTCTATGTTTGGGCCCATTGTTGAAGCCACGGGCCAATCAATATCGGAAAGAGTATTCTCAAATTATACTGACCCTCTAGTTTACTAAGCATGATATCCATTTTCAGTGACTAGGGGTATGCATAGAAGCATCCTTATAGATGATAGTTTTGTCACCTGCCTGGAAATATCTTTTAAAACAAAATAATGTGTCATTTGTTTCTTTATATTAGGAAAGGCAGCAAATTCTCCACGGAAGGTTAACATCAGGATGCAAGTGAAACTTAAATGGATGCTTTCTATTCCTACCTTGTTGTTACTTGCCAGCAAGTCAGTTCTGATGTATAGTGACCAGTATGACAAAGGACTAGCCCATGCAGTGTCTTTGGCTGTAAAGTTCACGGGAGCATATCACTAGGGCTTTCAATCCAGGAGTCGTGGGTGGGTGCAGGCCTCCAGTATTGCACTATGGGAAGCAAAATATTTATATATTCAAAATTGAATAATCTAATGTATTCCTAATCAAGTAAATTGTATGAAGGAAGACATCAAATTGCATTATATTTCCCATATATACGTATACATTAAATAAATATTTAACTTTTATATATAATTTGGGATTTTCTGTATTTAATCCAAAACTTTGAAAATGATTATATAACTGTTATTTAAGAAAGCTAAAATTGCTTTTTAATTTAAGCTAAAATAGGGGGAAACCCTTTATTATTTATTAAAATAGCTTTTAAATATGGGTTATCATTGCATTAACAAGTATATTGATTCATTTGTAAGGAAAAATATTTCTATAAAAGTTATCTGAAAAATCCTGGGAGTTGCCTCCTTAGTAAAAGGAAACAGACATTGTGATATCACTTATTGAATCTTTGTAGGCCAGGTTATAACTGATTACTTGTTCCTACCTCCCTGATAGAAACATACAATTAATGATTTCAGGACAGCAATTTTCTTCAGCTGGGCTCCCTTGAGAAGCAGGACACGTGAACTTTGTACGTATAAACATTGAATTAAAGAACAGAAGACATGGGGAAGAGACGGCGGTCGGTGTGAGAGATGAAAATAATCACAATGCACACTCTATCAGGGGCTTACGGTGGGGGGTGGGGGAAAGAGCGAATACCAAGGGCTCAATAGAAAGGAAATGTCTAGAAAAGAATGAAGGCAACATATGTACTAACATGCCTGATTCAATTGATGTACAGATTGTGATGAGTTGTATGAGCCCCCAATAAAATGATTTAAAAAGAAAGAAGAAAAAAATAGAGATTAAGCTCAAGAAAAAGGCTCAGACTGACAAGAGGCTGGCAATTTCCAAGTCTGTGGGGGTCGAGGTCAGCCTGGAGAGTTCTGATTCATGTAGCTGGAGGGGCTGAGAAACTAAGAGCTACAGGTCAGATGGGTGGCTTCTGGTGAAGAGGTGGACGATGGTACATGTTTACTTCCAACATGTGTGTGTATGTCACATGTTACGGTTCATGCGGATATTGATGCAACCATCACCATATCCAAGCACATAATTTCTATCATGTCAAATGTTCCTCTTGTTACTCTTTGCAGGGTCTTTTGATGGCGTTAATATCAATACAACTTTCAAGGACCAGTTTAATTTATATTGTCTTTGAAGTCACCCACGATAGCTTCAGGTTTTAATGGTCATTGAGGTCCCAGAGCTCCCAGTAGTCAATGGATCACAAACCATTACTAAATTGCATTTTGGTTACTTTTGAAATGTGCATCTCATCTAATAGAATGGTTGCAAAGTCTCTGAAACTGGAATTACACCTTTTATGGTAATATGGAATATAGTAATATGTTAAATGGTTATCTTCTGGGATGTAAAATTCGCCTCACAATGCCAATGCTCATCATATCTTGTTCAAATAGTAATTAAATGAACCTAAAAATTGAAAATACCGTTCTGTGTCGCTTAAGTGTATTTACCCTATAATGTGCAAATGCTTTGGGACCCATTTTTTTCACTCAAATTTATTTTAAGGTTTAGTAGAACTATGAAATAAAGTGACTAAAAAGATAACTGCTGATTGTCTGGTCTAATTTTGCTGCCTAAGATGCCCTAAACTCTTCATTAGTTTACAGAGAGTCAGTTTTCAGTGACGGGAACTACAAATTGCTTAAGGTCCATGGTGTTCATCAGAAGGTAACCTGGCGGGTGGGTGACTGTTTCAAGATCTCCAGCAGGTAAGACAATCTCTAATTAGACATTCCTAGAGTTGTTTGCCCAGAAATCCAGCATCCAGTTAATTGCGTCACACCGCCCCAGGACATCTCACAACAACCTACAGACTCCAGATATATTTTATGATACTTTCAAAGGAGCTACTCGAAAGGATATTAAACATTAATAGTGCCAATACTTGTAAATTTAGATTTTTTTCATCTGATGTTAGTGTGTTGAATTATACACCATCTTCTTTTTCATGAAGGACTCTCTTTCAGATTCCAGGGAACAATATGTTTTCAGAATGTATTTGCTACACATTATTGATGATTTACTTCTTCAAATGGTATGTAAAGGGTAAATGACCTTTATGACAAATCTTAAATGTTTTATGTAGCATCAGCTATGAAATTTATGTACTTTAGGTGGAGCTGTTTAAAGGGCTTGTGATATTGTTAATATTTTACTGATTCTTAAAAGTCAGTCATTGTAGCAGGATAGACATGATCATGTCAAACTGGTCTGGCGTGGGGGAGAGGGCAGTGTCTGACCTCCTCTCAGTAATCACAGAGGGAGGAAGCGGATCGTCATGTCATCAGCACTAGTCAGTGCTGGTTTCTCTGAGCTTGAGGACACCCTTTCCTGGCACCTCCAACTGTGGGTTCAAAGACAAGAAAACTAGTGAAGATGTTACAGAACCAGGTGGTATTTCTGTTGAACGTATGGTCGCTATGAGTAGGAACAGACACCTAATGACAATTAACTTATTTATTGATTCATTTTTACTAATTCTGATATCCACAGTTCCTCTCACTGCATTCTTTATTTCTGAGTTAATAATTCATTGCACTAGTCAAATTATGAGATTGATGGAGGTGATGACGGGTTATAATTTAGGATCAGAATGCAGTACTTCGGTTAGGACAGCCCACTCTCAGTCAGCTTGTAAGCAGGTTCTGGCCCTCTGTAAGTACTGGATGGTGCTTGCAGCTCTCAGGCTCACAGACCTGACGCCTCTTGGCCTCGAGCCAACTCATCCAAGTGTAGCTCTGTGGATGCAGCATTCGCTCCGCAGCGAACCTGGCGGGCAGGTGCTCAGCCCTGGCTCATGGCACTGCAAATTTAGCCCTCCGGATTAAATGCTGGAAGTGGTCCACTGTGCCAGCAGACCTCCCACCCGAGAGCAGGATGCGTTCCACTCTGGGGGGGGCGGGGAGCCTGCTGCTCTGCCTGTGTCCTCGGTTCCGCTGTTTCTGGTGCTGACATTTCTTCTGCTTCTCTGCTGATTAGTTGCCATCTCTCACTGTCTCTGGTGCTACATCTCTCTGCCTCCTGGAACAGGGAGGTTCCGTGCAGGGATCTCTTTGTCCAAGTAATATGGTCTTTTAAAAATAATAATAATAATAATAATACTTTTAACAATCTATTAATCTGTAATTCACATACTATACAATTCAGTATTTCAATTCTGCAGTTATCACCATATTCAATTTTAGAATTCATTCTTGTACTTATTATTACTAGCTCATTTTCTGAATGAAAATAGTTTCATAAGAAACTATTAATCTAGTTACTGTCTGTATATCTATCTATGCTGGATTTCATATTAAAATATATATAAAACTTAAAAAAAACTTTAACAACAAAACAAACGAAAAAATCTCATTATAAAATAATGAAAACTAGAGCAAATTTAAAATGGATCAAAAGTGAGACCAAATGAAACGTGTTACATTCTAATTTACCTAATCCGCGTTATTTCACTTTCCAATGCACTTTGTGGACTAGCAAGGCCATCATGCCTTAGTCCTGCTGTTTATCCTTACCGTAGTGGCCTTTCGTGGTTGACTAACTTTGCTCAGGTCCATTCATGTCACGAGGGGCTTTATGGCTTCATCACTGTTTATTGGGAGTGCGGAGTATTCCATTGTGTGTAGGCACCAGAGTTTCTTTATTCATTCTTATTCATATTGATGTGAATTTAGGCCCTTTCAGCTTTGTCCTGTTGTGAAATGTGCTGCGATTAGGGGAGCATCCATTTGTTGTATTGTGTCTCTTACGTCTTTGGGGTATATGCCCAGCAGAAGTATTACTGGATCATCATGGGATTCCTACCCCAGTTCTTTCAGGTAGCACCGTATCACTTTCCACAATGCTTACATGTATTCTCAAACCCACTATTAGTGCATGACCACGCCAGGCCTCCTCCAACATTTGCTCTTTTCTGTTTGTTTGTTTGTTTTTACAATTAGGCTATCATTGTGGCTCTAAGTTGATATACAGCTGTTTTAATTTGCTTTTCCCTGATAGCTAATGATTATGAACATATTTCATGCATCTGCCAATCATTTAAATGTCATTTTTCGAATTGTCTGTTCATGTATTTTGCCCACATTTTAATTGGATTATTTGTGAGTTATTTTTTAATTGAATTCCTGCAGTATTCTATAGACCAATGCAGAGATTACTCCTCTGTCCACTGTGTCATCGCTAAAGTTCTTTTCCCCCTAGTCCGTGGCCTTCATTTTCACTCCTTGGATGCAGTCTTCTGATGCGCATACATGTCTTACTTTAGTAGCTCCTACAAATCTACTTGGTCTTCGAGGGTATGTCCTTTATTATATTTGGAAGTATGTGTATGCCCGGCGATAAGGCCCTTATATTTGTCCCTATTTTCTCATCGATGATCTTTATAATTTGGAATGTACACTTCGGTCTATGATTCACCTTGAGTTCATTTTGTTCATGGACGGGGCGGCCTATGAGCTCCTGCTTCGTTCTTCTGCAGATAGAGATCAACTTGTGCCAACACCAGTTATTGGGAAGGCTTTCTCTTTCCCTTGTCATGTTTTTGTGTTTTTTTATGAATATCAGTTTAATATAAATACAAACAAACACCGTATGGTTCATATCTAATGTCACTTAAGGAATGTTTGTTTCTTTTAGTATATAGTATATAAAAACATTAAAGAAATTACTTCTGGATACATTAAAACATTTTACATTAAATATAATAATATTCTGAGGCAGCTCACAAAGTAGCATCCTTTTTTACTATTAACAATTGTACATACTTAAATTTATAATATAAAGTTTTAGGGAATTGGTTTATACCTAAGAGTTGTATGCAAAATATGGACCCATTCAACTCTTTCTACATGCGCCACCCAGTGAAAGTGATGCCACTTCTTTGGGTCGTGCCATCACCCTCATCCTCCATTTAAAAATTGTCTCTTGAGCCTACTTCTTCACTTTTGCATCACAAACCCATAAAGATTGTGTATAAATAAAGGAAAAGAGGTTACTTCCCTAAAGGAAATGCTTGGCCCTTGAGAAGATAATCAACATTACTTGAGGGACAAAAAAAAATCTGTATGGTCAAATACTGGCATGTTTCAAAAGCACTAAGTTATTCAAACTTCTGTTTTCTCAGCACATCTATGTGTACTTATTAATGTGCATTCAAAGGTTTAATTTCTATTGTTCATTGGATCGTATTCTGTATAATTGACTTTGGGAGGAATAGGAAAGAAAGGGGTTCTATTCATTGAGTACTTCTATTTTCAGCCCAGAAACCCATTTATACTACAATTCAGGACTGCTGGAGAATCACAGTGACTGAAGAAATGGCTTACGAAGTGTGTTGTGGTATTGCTTCTCTAAGATTACGGGTCTCAAATGGGTTTTCTAGAAAAGATAATCAAGGGAAAAGGATAAATTTTAATCTGAGCTATCACCTTATTTCATCCATTGAAGGCAATATATATAATTATAATTTGCATAATTTTAATTGCCACCTTGCGGGACGTCAATATTAATTCTCTAAACTGATAACCAAATAGGTGGCAGTTGTGGTCCCCAGAGACATCTCCGGAGAAAAGCCTAGTGATTTGCTTCTTAATAATCAGCCATTAACACATAACAGAGAACAGTTCTATGGTGACACACACTTGTCTTCAATAACTCAAACTCAACTCCATAGTCAACGTTTGATTCTTTATTCAAATGTTTGTCATTTTTAAAAAGATCTCCAAACTTCAGGAAAGAAATGATAGGCATTGAACAAAGTGATACGTTAAAGAAAAATAACTACTTTGGTCAACTACATGTGAAACTGATTAAGATATCACCATTGTTTGTATTAACAATCATTAAATTTTGTTAGGACATATTGTATTTATTGATAGTTAAATTGACATTCACATTTAAAGAATTGCTATACTATTTCACCATTGTCAGCTTAATTAAATGAAAAGAGATATCTGATGCTTGTAAACTGATTTCCTTCAATTAACCAATCTAATCAATATAAAAATGTAGAGCCCATTCACAAAATCACCTCTTTTTTAGATTCAGTGACTGTTTCATACCAGTATGTATAGAGTATACATATGAACAATGAGGATTTTGTTAGGAAATTAATTGCACACCAATTGTTTTTACATCAGGCCTTCTCACCCTTTTTGTATTGTACTACACACTCCATAGAATTGAAAACTATCTTTGATGTCACATGAAAGTAAAATTTTGCTGAAGATCATCTAACAGGGGTTGTAGCAGTACATTTACAGGGAGCTGCCAGATGTTCATACTGGATTCAGAAAAGGAATAAGGAGCAAGGTATTTCATTACTGACATCAGACAAATCTGGTTGAAAGCAGAGACTACCAGAAAGATGTTTATTTGTGTTGTCTTGCTTATGCAAAGGCAGTCAACAGTGTAGATCATAACAAACTCTGGATAGCCTCAAGAAGAATGGGAATTCCAAAACCCTTCATTGTGCCGGTGCAGAACTTGTACACAGGACAAGAGGCAGGTGTGTGAACAAAACAAGGACACACTGCATCAAACCAGGAAAGGTGTGTGCCAGGCATGTATCCTCTCATCATACTTATTCCATCGGAACAACTAATCACAAAGCTCTATTATATAAAGAATCATGGGAAATCAGAATTGGAGGAAGACTTATTAATAACCTGCATATGCAGATGACACCACCTTGTTGACTCAAAAGGAGGTGGACTTGAAACACTTGCTGATTAAGATCAAGAATTTCAGCTTCAAATACCGATTAAAACTCAATGAAAGGAAGACCCAAATCTGTATAACTGGATCAATAGGCAACATTAAAATGAATGGAGAAAAAATTAAATTGTCAAGGATTTTATCTTGTTGATCCACAATGAACACTTATGGAAGCAACCGTAAAGACATAAAAAGATGCATTTCCTTGGGTACATCTGTTGCACGAGATGTATCCAAGGATATTACTTTGAGGCCTAAGGTGCTCCTGACTCAGGCCATGTCATGTTCCATTGCCTCATATGCATGTGAACGTTGTACACTGAATAAGGAAGACCAAAAAGGAATGGGTGGTTTTGAATTGTGATGCTGGTGAAGAATATTGAAAGTACCATGAACTTCCCAAAGGACAAGCAAATCTGTCTTGGAAGAAGTGTGCCCAGCATGCTACGTAGAAGCAAGGGTGGTGAGACCTTGACTTACATACTTTGGACATTCAGGAGAGACCAGTCCCTGGAGAGGAATCTAGTACTTGGTAAAGTAGTAGGGCAGCAAAAAAAGAAAGAAAGCCCTCAACAAGATGGATTGACACAATGGCTGCAAAAATGGGCTTCACCATAGAAACCCATGTGAGATGGTGCAGGCCCAGGCAGTATTATGCTCTGCTGTACATAAAGTTGTTATGAATTAAAATCAAATCGATGGCACCTAAAACCAATAATACATTATGACTCTGAGATAAGGACTATTAATTGCAACATTTACCGATTCACTAACCTTGCTTTATTTATTTATGTCTCACTGTATTTTTTTAAAAAACTATCTTAATGAATAAACCATTGTCTTCTGTTATTTAAGTTAATAATGACATTCAATTTTTAGGATTGCTGTTAGTTTATCTATCCTTCTAAGTCCAAGAAAGCTTATTACTTTACAGTAGAATTTTATATCACTTTTTTTTGCTATTACTTGGTCCCATAACATCTAGACTCTAATTAGCTTTTACCACAGTTCCAGCCTTCCTTTTCTTTCTGGATACTTGAGTTACAGATATCACAAATACATTGGTATACCTTATTAACATCTGTGTCAAAAAGTTCTGTAAAGCTGTAAAAATGCCTGTATTATGTTGCTATCAGCAACTGAGGCCTAAAAAAGCATCGTAATTTCTCCCTATGCTTATGGTCTTCTTCATTTACTGACGTTAGAGATAACTTTAGAGTCATATACTCATTCTGTCTAATCAGAATATTTTAAGGAATTTTTACCTCCCTTATTTTAAATTTTTATTCCTATTGTTCATTATGTTTGTTCTTTCTGGTTCTCACACATGGAAAGGATAATGAGCTATTTGTTATGAGCATATTCTAATATGTTCAGATTCCCGTACTCTGTCATTTAAAAAAAAACTTTAGAATCAAAAAAGAGTGACAAATGTCGTTTTCTTACTGGGGAGTCTAAGTGTTTAGTCTAGCCATGCTGTCATTTTATTCATAGAATATATTATTATTTGCTATAATCAAGCTGATAGCACTAACATTAGATCACTAACTGCAAGCTAGACACCATTCAAACCAGCCATTCAGTCCACAGAAGAGAGATGCATCTGTCTACCCCCATAATGATTTATAGTCTCAGAAACCCATCTAAGTATGAAATGAGTTGGAATCAACTGAATGGCAGTGGAATATTTTGGTGTATATTAAGGAGACACATTTAAACAACAGACTTTTCTAAACTTAGAGGAATACTGGTGGAACGGTAGGCAAACAGTTCGCTGCCACCCAAAACTCTGGGAGATCGAGATTCAGTCACTCCACAGAAGAAATAAGTGACAATCTAGAGATGCTTTCTTAAAGCCTAAAAGAGAAGTTCTACTCTGTCCTGTAGTGTTGCTACGGGTCAATACAAACTTGATAAAAATGGATTTTTATGCTTAGATGACTTTATCATGAGATGCTCACAATTGTTATTTATTATGAAGCTGATGTCTATCCTAAACCTAGCAATAATCCTGTCACACTTCAAACAAATCACATAATCGACATCTGTCACCCCTCTCAACTGTGTTTGTCTTCCTACACGCACATCTGAAACTAAATAAAAATGATGATTTTGCTTTTCTGTCTATCAAGTCAGCTCTGCCTCATCAAAACCCCATGTTCAACAGAATGAAACGCTGACAAACTCTGAGCCATCCTTACCATTGTATCCATGCTTGGGCCCATTGTTGAAACTATTACGCCAATCCATGCCATTAGGGGGCTCTTCTTTTTCAGTGACACTCAAATTTCCAAAGACAATATCCTTTTCTGAGGACTGGTCTCTTCTGATTATGTCCAAAGTATATGAGAGGAAATCTCAAAATCCTCATATCTAAGGAACATTCTGATTATACTTCTTTCATAATAGGTTTGTATAATCTAGCAATTCAGAGTACTTCAATATGATTTGCCAAACTGTGTTCCAAGCATGCTGCTTGGGAGAGGTATGGCCAAAATGCTCTTTAGAAGCAAGGATGGCAAGACTTTGTCTCCTGTGGTTTAGACATGTTATCAGTAGAGAAGAGTTCCTGTGGAAAACATCATACTTGCTAACACAGACATTCTACCAAAAAACAGGAAAACCTCCGAGGATTAGGCAGACACAGTGGCTGCAACGACAGGCATCACATAACAAGGATTTTGAGGATGATGGGCAATACTAGACCAGGCAGAGTTTCAGTATTTGTACATAAGGGTTTTTTTTTCATTACACAAGAAAAATACATTGTTTTTCCAATAACGTAAAAAAAATAAGACGAAGCCACCTGTATTACTTAATAAGACTAAGCCACATGTATTGCTTAATTTGTTTTTAGGCATCTACTATCCTCTGGATCATGGTGAAACATTATTTACATGTAATGTACCTGTGTATGTATGAGCCAGAATACAAGCCTTTTGACTTTTTCTCATATATAGGAGAACAATATTCGAGCCCGTGTTAGGAAAATGTTTCTTTTATAACTATAGCATATATGAGTTATAAAACACACAAAAAATCACTTGGATTTTATAAAAATTTTAAACAGTACATTTAAAATTGAATTATTAACTTCATTAATCCAAGAATTATAATATTTTCAAACTTTATATAATAAATAACTTGTCAGAATATATTCAATTATACATATACTGACTTAAATTCAATATTAAGAGTACAATAAGGCAACATAAAATCACTCACACTTTTGAAACCTCACTTTTGGAATGTTGGTGAATGAGTTGATAATAAGTACATTGAAAAGATGTTCAGCCTTATTAACCATAAAAGATAGGCAAAATTCTACTCAAGTACTCCTTCAACACAAGAACACTTTGTTCTAATAATCCGGCACTCTGAGATGCTCACCCTCCTGACACAATAGCTGAAGACAAAGTGGGTGCATAAGCAAATGTGACGAAGAAAGCTGATGGTGCCCCGCTAACAAAAGATATATTGTCTGGAGTCTTAAAGGCTTGAAGAAAATCAAGCAGCCATCTAGCTGAGAAACAACCAAACCCATATGGAAGAAGCACTCCGGCCTGTGTGATCATGAAGTGTCAATGGGATCAGGTATTAGGCATCAAAGACTCAGAGCAAAAAATATATAATGTGAATGAGGCATGGAGTGTGGACTAGAGGCCAAAAGTCAATCTATAAGCAATTGAACATCCCCTTACAGAAGGGCCAGTCAGGGTGCAGGATAGCACTGATAAAACATACAGCTGTCCTCAGGGTCTTTAATGCTTCCTTTCCTCCCCACTAGCACGACCCTATTCTGCCTTACCAGAGCATGTAAATGGGTACAGAAAAGAGCTGGAAACACAGGGAATACAGAAAGATAAACTCCTTCAGAGCAATTTTGAGAGTAGTCATACCAGGAGGGGAAGGGGAAGGAGGAACTGATCACAGTGACCTATCTATAACCCCCTCCCACGGGGATGGACAACAGACAATGGGGGAAAGGGAGACATTGGACAGTGCAAGACATGACAAAATAGTAATAATTTTTAAATTTTCAAGGGTTCATGAGGAAGGGAGGGCAGGGGAGGGAGGGGGGAAAAGAAGGAACTGATACCAAGGGCTCAAGTAGAAAGAAAATGCACATATGTATAAATGTGCTTGACACAATGGATGGATATATGGATTTTGATAAGAGTTGTATGAGCCCCCAATAAAATGATTTTTTTAAAAAAGGAAATAAAAAAAGACAAATTAAAGTGCAGTGAAATACCTCTACCGACCCACTAGCAATTTCAAAATTTGAAGAGAATGACTACATTACGTACTAAGTGTATGTGGAACAAGTGTATGTGGAACAAGTAAAACTTTTGCACATGATTGGTAGAAAAGCAAAATATTACCCACACTTTGACAGTTGAACATATACTTAGTGCATTACCCCGGAAGCTTATTGTTCTTGTAGCCCAGAGAAATAAAATTGTATACATAGACAAATGCTTGCAACAAAATTATTTATAATAATCAAACAAAGATAATAAGCAAAATATCATTCAATCAATGGACATATAAACTAATTTTGGTGTATTCCTTTTTTTATTTCCATCGTGCAACCGCGTCCGTGCCTTAAGCCCACCAGGAAAAACCAGGCAATGGTTCGGGGTGACAGCTTGCTTTGACATGGGACAGGTGTATTTCTATATTACAATTTATAGAACAATAAATACATCTATTAATGTACTCCATGTCATGAATATGTCTTAAAAGAATCATGTTAAATATTAGTAGCCAGATAAAAAAGTCTGTGTTCTATACTGTCATATTTATATAAAATTCTAGAAAAATATTATAATGTCAGAAAGCAGATTAGTGGCTACCAGGGACCATATTGAGGACTGAGGTTTCTTGCAATGAGGTGTATGGGTACTACTGGAATATATCTCTTGATGATAGTCACAGAGTGTATATTAATCAAATTAATTGAATTATGTAATTGAAATTATTTATATAATTGTATATAAAATGTACTTCAATAAAGCGGGTTTTAAAATTTAAAATGTTCCTTTCACCTAAAGTCGACCAAATGCTGTCTATAGGGATCAAGGTAACTACTGTACCCTTGCATTTATTTAAAATGGGGGAAAATATGATAATGGAGGAACATGTGGTGAGCTGATTTCCCTTTTCATCTAACTGCTAACTGATATTTCATTTCTAAATATAAGGCTCATAGACTGGCTTATGAAAATGTTAATGGGTAAATAAAAAGGATTAAAATTTAGAAGCACATGACAACAAAAGAGAGTACGTTTCAAATTTCATTTAACTCTTGTGGTAGTTATATAACCTGTTGGCAATTTGAGAGGATTACGAGTGAAGGTTCAAGTCTAGGCTGTCAATCGGGTCATAGCCAATGAGGCCTCTGTATGAGCATGGCTTTCTCATGAGGTTTCTGGGAACTCCGGAAATCCTCTTAGGAGGTGGGATACATTCTGAGCCAGAGAAGCCACATGGAGACCCCTGCCAGCACTGAGATGTGAATACTGCCACTGGATCACAAGACTTTCAACCCACTGGCCTGTGATCTTCTTGTATTCTGCATCATTGACTGTGTTTTATGAATCTGAAGGGGATTTTATAGCTATATGGGCTATTATTGGATTTATGGACTTGGTCTATACTAAACTGGGATATTTTCTCAATACTCAATTGCTCTTGTATATAAAGCTCTTTCTTGTACACATATGAGTGTATCTGGATTTGTTTCCCTAGTCTACCCACACTAACACAATTCCTTGTTTGGCATAAGTTAAACGGACATGTTAAGAAATACATTTCATTAAAGAAAATAAATATATTAAGTAAGAAAAATTTGGTATTAGAAAAAAAGAAAACATAATCAATGATGTGGAAAGGTAAATTTTCCCTGGAGAAAAAAATAATATATATCTTACAAAAGATAAAGTGCAACAATAGAAAATAAAGTGGTATTATTTTCATAGTATATTTGATATCTGAGTTCTGCTGGCAAACTGTTCAACTTTGGGCTGCTAGCTGAAAGGTAGGTAATTTAAACCCACTACCTGTTCCTGGGGAGAAAGATGAAGCAGTCTGCTCCTAAAAAGATTTACAGGCTAGGCAACCCTATAGAGCAGTTCTACTGTTTGATATGGTTTTGCATATATCTGGTGACTTCTTTAAAGGATGAAAATACTTTGAGGTATATTAATTATGTTGATATAATCATAAGGTAATATCTATTATTTAATGCCTTTAAAAATCAGATTGTATTAAAATGCATCCAATTCATTCAAATTTATAAATATTCCTCAAATTGTCTTTAATTATGTTAACAAAATATAATAAGAAATTAACAATAGCCAATGTTATTTTAACTTTATTTTTTTACTTTATCACTTCATATACTTTTCTTCTTGGATTTTGGTTTACCTATGGATTTCTATTGCCACTGAAACACACAAAATGTCAACTAGTATGTATTGCAGCTAATAAAATGATGATAAATTATTTCTACATGGATTAATTAAAAGTATAATAAGAGCATGCATTTAGGGACTAGAGATCAGATCAATAAAGTAATTAATACTTGATAAAAATAAATTATAGTAGAAATTAGACCAATAAAAATGAATTACTAAATAAAAAATATCTTTGAAGGATAATGACAGTAGGAAATATATTTGTGTATTTTTATCATAAAATTTTGACCATCATGCCTTTTATAAAAATTTAAAAGTGTGAAGCATTTCAGCACTGAGGTGGTATTGAATTTCTTAGCGACTTTTCAAAGCAATCAGTGCTCAGGATATTGAAACAGAATGTACAAATAAAACAATAATGAAGAGTTTTTGGCACATTGTATTGGCATAATTTAGCAGAGACACTAAAGACCTTGGAATGATTGAACAAAGGATATTGGAAGAACTTGCAGTCACCGATTAAAGTAGATGTGTTTAAAGGAGCTATCCTGCCCTTAGGTACTGATATACAATTCAGTGCAAAGACATTTAGTCATAGATCAATGAAGTTTACCACATCGGTCTATTACATGAAAGGCGCAATATTTTCTATCTAGTAATAAATATTTTTACAGCTTGTGGGTGACAAATAAGAAAGGCATTTAAAAGTCAGAAGCAGTATCAATTCTTATGGTCCTTGAAGCACAGAATGGTTTATCAAAAATATGTTCTACATTATGTAAGGCATATATAATAGTCATTTGGCTCAATACATGGCAAAGCAGTGATGGATTTCCTATTGGAACAAATGTTAGATTATCTATTTTTAACTTCTTCTCTAGTCATAACATATTCCTATATATTATCATTTATAGAACATAACTTTTATTGTATTTTCCTTTTGTCTATGATTGGGGTATATATAGATTTTCACATATGTATAAGCATATGCATACATATAGTTATGCATTTATATAGAGGTTATTGACAATATCACATATGAGAAAATTTGCTGATGATATTGATAATCACAGCAGTCCACAGACAGAAGTTGCCAATCAGAAAAGGTGAAGCAAAGGATATTATTGCTGCTGGCAGATGAATCTTGACCAAGAGCAGAGAATAGCAAAATATATTTATTTTGATTTTATTGGCTATGCAAAGGTACATTATAACCAAGTACATATAACATTGCAAAGAATGGAAATTTCAGAACAGTTCAAGGTGCTTATCAGGAGCCTCTACATAAACCAAGAGGCACTGGTTGAACAGAACATGAGGATAGTGCGTGATTTAAAACCATGAATATTTACTCAAACTGTTTGCTGAGCAAATAATTCAAGAAGCTGGATTGTATACGGAAAAATGTAGCATCAAGATTAGAAGAAGGCTTATTAAGAAGAAGTCTTCTGATGACACAAGAAGCTTGCATGATGAAAGCAAAGGAGACTCAGAACATTTACTGATGAAAATCAAGGACAGCCACCTTCAGTGTGGATCATAACTCAGGGTTAAGGAGACAAAAATCTCCGCAAACGAATCAACAAATGACAATATGATAATTGGACAAAGAAGATTGACATTGCCAAGGATTTCATTTTGCCTGGCTCCACAACCAATACTTATGGACGCCTCATTTCAAGAATTAAAATAATCTATTTAGTTGGGAAAATTGGCTATACATCACCACCTTAAAGTAGTGAAAAGCAAAGAAATCAATTTGAGGATTTAACTTCACCACTTGACCTAAGCTATGCTATTTTAGTCATTTACTATGCAAATGAAAGTTGGACAATGAATAAAGAATATGGGACAAGAATTGGGGATTTGATTTATGGTGTTGGCAAAGGATAATAAAGCTACGATGGACTACCAGAAGAACAAACATATCTGTTCTAGAAGAAGTACAGTCAGAATGCTCCTTAAAGCCCAGGATAACAAACAAGACTTTGTCTCACAGCATTTGGCATGTACAAGGAAAGACCAGTCCCTGGAAAGGACACCATACGTGGAGAAGTGGAGGGTAAGTGAAAGGAGGAAGAATTTCAAAGTAATAGATTGACACAGTTAGTGTAACGGTGGGTTCCACCATACCAGCTACTGTGAGGGTAGCATAGGTCTGGGCAGTTTCAGCCTGTAGTACACAGGATCGCTATGAATTAAAGTTCACACAGGGCACACAGCAAAAATAGCATACAAAGAAACATATTTATATAGTGAATATACATTATTTTTATAGTTTCATGTTTAAAAAATATGTTAGTAATATTTTAAATTTAAAAAGATTGCTCATTTTGCACCCAGCGTGATGGGAAAATTGATCAATCTCCTTTAGAGCTGTAAATGTTCACATTCAAAGTTATTCCTATAAATAATTTATACCTGAATCATAAAATCCTATCAGCATTTACCCTTACCTTTTCTTACACAGATATATAAACAAAAGAGGAAATACAATCAACCTGCATGGTCCCACCAATCATTTGGAGGGGGTTACAAAGAGTCATATAAAATATCCATAAAAGGGCCATGTAAAGTAAATCATCGCATCACAGAAGGAATACACAGTTACTGTACCAAAAATATTTGGTCAATGCTCACGTATTTCAGGAGATTGTATATGATCTAAAACTAATGGTATCAAAGGAAGAAGTCCACGCAGCACTAAAGGCATTGGAGAAAAAGAAGACTTTAGGTACTGAGGAAATGCCAAGTGAACGTTTCAACAAATAGATGCAGTGCTTGCTGGTGTTCACCCATCTGTGCCCAGAAATTTGAAAGGCAGCTCCCTAGCCAAACTACTGCAAGAGATCCATATTAGTCCCTATGCCAAAGAAATTCAGTCCAAGAGAATGTGGAAATTTTCACACAATATCATTAATAATATCCACAAGTACATTTTTGTTAAAGATAATTCAAAACTGGCTGGCTCAGTATATCAACAGAGACAAGTAGAAATTCAAACTAGATTTAGAGAGGACAAGAAAAGAGAGATATTATTGCTAATATCATCTGGATTTTAGACTGAAAGATGAGAACAACAGAGATGTTTGTGGCAGTTACGTAACCTCCCGTCAACTTGAGTGAAGGGGTGATGTCTAGCCTATCAATCAGGTCACAGTCAATGAAGCCCTGTGTGGACATGGCCGTATCCTGAGGGTTCTGGGAACTCCAATCTTCCTCGCTGGAGATGGGACGCATGTTGTTCTTGCAAGAAATTCTTGTTGACAAGACAGATGGAGCTATATTGATGGCAGCCAGGGCCTTGGAGCTAGAGTAGAAGACCCATGCCAGTCCTAAGATGCTTCCACCACCACTGGATCCACAAGACTTTCCACCCACTGGCCTGTGATCTTCCGCATTTGGCATCAATTCAGGTGCTACATGAGTCTAAAGAGGATTTTATGGTCTAGTATCAGACATATGGACTTATTCTGGACTGAGCTTAGTTGTTTTCTTAATATACTATTACTCTTTGATATAAAGCTTTTTTTATATGCATATGATTATCTTGGATTTGTTTCTCTTGTTAACCAAGACAAACAATATTTATCTGTGTTTTGTAGACTAGTAAAAGACTTTCAACTATGTGGAACACAATACATTATAGATATCATTGTGAAGTATGGGATAATATATATTTCATTTTTAAATTATTATATTCTGAAACAAATAATTTGTACAAGTATATACCTTCCTTTTCCATTAGATAAATAAAAGCAATATAAAGGAGGAGGAGTCAAGATGGCATACAGGTAGAAATCACAATGGACCTCAATGAGATTAAAAGGTTAATCACAACGTACTATGAAAGTCTGAATTCATGGAAAACATGGGCAAATACTAGGAAAAACAATTCCAGCTTTGATTATCCCAGAGAGAAGTAAAGAACCTCAACAGACCATAGAAGAAGAAAAAAAGATATGGTTGTCAAGAAACTACCAAGGGAAAAAGCTCCCAGACCAGACAGCTTCAGAGGAGAATGCTACAAAGCATTCAAGAAAGAGCTGACATCAATCCTCCACAAATTATTCCAGAGCACAGAAAAAGATGACATACTCCCCAATTCATTCTAAGTAGCCAGTGTAACTTTGATACCCAAACAGGGTAAGAATCCCACAGGAATAGAGAACTGAAAGCCAATATCTCAAAAGAACATAGATGAAAATATTCATAATAAAATATTTGTCAATAGAATACAGAAGTATATAAAACATATCATCCATCATAATCAGGTGGGATTCATTCCAGAGATGCAGAGATGGTTTAACATGAGAAAGTCCATCAACATAATCCATCATATTAAAAAAAACAAAGGATAAGAACCACACGATAAGATCGTTGGATGCAGAGAAAGCATTCGACAATACCTAACACCCACACCTAATTAAGACATTTAAGAAGACAGAAATGGAAGGAAAATTCCTCAAAGTAATACAAACTATCTATGAAAAGCCAGCAGCCAATATTGTAGTCAATGGAGAAAAGATGAAAACAATCCCACTGGAAAAGGGGACCAGACAAGATGCTCCTTGTCCCACTTCTATTCAACATCATACTGGAGATCCTAACTAACAACATAAGTCATTGGAATGACATTAAAGATATCTGGGAGAGGAGGAGGTGAAACTATCACTCTTTGCAGACATGATTGTATACATTGAAAACCCCAAAACTCCACAACAAGAGTGCTGGCAGCAATAAAGGAATATGTTCGAGTGGCAGGATACAAGGTTAAAACACATAAGTCTATTGGTTTGCTATATACAAAGGACGAGACCACAGAAGAGGATATCAAGTAGGCAGTACCCTTCGCAATAGCCAAGGACAAATCAAAATATATAGGGATATATCAAACAAAAAACCCCAAATATCAAAAACAAAAGACTTATACAAAGAAAAGTACAAAACTCTAATACAGGAAACCAAAAACAGTCTCCTCAAATGGAAGAATATCCCATGCTCATGGATCAGAGAAAAAAATGTCAATCTTACCCAAGGTAATATATGTTTAACCCTATCCTGAAACAAATATCAACAAATTTTTACAAAGAATTGGAAAAACTGACCACCAATTTCATATGGAAGAAGCCCAGAATTAACAGAGACTTCCTCAAGAACAAGGACAAAGTCAGAGGGCTTACCTTACTTGACTTTAACACGTTCTTTATAGCCACAGTGGTCAAACAGCATGGTACTGGAATATTGACAGAAACTCAGACCAATGGAATAGAACAGAAAAATGAGAAACAAAACCATCAGCATATAAACAACTGATCTTCCACAAAGGCCAAAAGAAATCAAGTGTTAGGTGGATGCCCTCTTTAAATAGTGGTGCTAGAACCAATGGATATCCACCTGTAGAAAAATGAAGCAAGACCCTTTCCTCACACCATGCATAAGAACAAACTCAAGGTGGATCACAGACCTAGAAGTAAAACCTCAAACTATCAAGACCACCAGCGAAGGAATCAGAACAGGCCTAAGAACCTTAGTGCAGGGAATACATAGGGTAACTGAAATAGGGAAGGGTGTACATACAGATGAAGCCCCAATTTACAAGTGGTATATACTAAGGATAAAGCACCTGTGTGCTTTGAAAGACTTTACCAAGAAAGTAACAAGAGAACCTACAGACTGGGAGAGGATTTTTAGCAATGACAGAACAGACAACGGACTTATTACTAAAATCTACAATACCTTTCTAGTCTGCAAAAGAAGAAAACAGTTAACTCCCTCAGGAAGTACGCAAAATCTTGAACGGAAGTTTCATTAGGGAGGAGACCTATAATGGCCACTAAACATATGAGAAAGTGCTTTGGATCACTAACCATCAAAGAAATGCAAATTAAAACAGCTCTGTGATCCCACCTATCACCTTTGAAAATAGCCCAAATCAGAAATGTTGGAGGGGATGTGGCGAGATAGGAACTCTCCTCCACTGCTGGTGGTCCTGTAGCTATGTACAGCCACTGTGTAAAGCGATCTGGTGATATTTAAAGCAAATGGACTGAGCTATCCCTTCTTGGCATATACCCAGAAAGGCAAAAATATAGACCAAGACCAAAAAAATAGACCAAGGCATCTCCACTCCAATTTTTATTGTGGCACAACTCACAATCGCAAAAAATTGGACACAACCTAAATTTCCATCGATAGTGGATTAGAAAACTCTGGCACATATACATTATGGAGTACTATCCATTACTAAAAAGCACTGATGATCACATGAAGCACATCATCTCATGGGAAGAGTTAGAGGAAATTATAAGCGAAGTTAGCCAATCACAAAAGGGCAAGTACAAGATGAGTCCAGTGAGGTAAGCATAATCGGCACAGTATATATAGAAAAAATCCACTTATAGTATACAGGTTGAGGTACAGGCAATTGGGAGGGGGTAGACCAAAACCAAGGAAGTACATGTCAACCCAAAATGAAGAAGGTGAAAGGAGGTGGGGAGAAAATGGAGAAAAGGGGGAAAAAGAGGGAGGTGATGGCATTGGAGAGCAGGGCACTAATCCACCCAGGGGGAGGTCATTGCCTATGTCTCCACAGGAATGGGAGCGTGATCCCACCTATCCCACCACCACGGCATGCCAAACATTGAGGGCAATGTAACCACAGGGAGCAACTCATGAACAGAGAGGTCTATGGGGCCAGACCCAATCAGAGCCAAACTGATCCCCTTCCTAGAAGTATGTGCTAAAGAAGACATCACTAAATCTACAGGTTGGGGAGAGGTGCTAGCCTGCTGCATGCACATGGGAACAAACCAAGAAGGAAAGATAGAGTGAGGGACTGGACCCCATACTGGTGCACCAAGGCCTGATGATGATGTCCCTGCAGGGAGCTGCTAAGGCACAGAGAGGACTGCACAGTGGACAGGAGCTCGAGACATAATGTCCTCTCGCTAGAGCATACCTCAACAGATGACAATATTGGGGACACAGGGTGGGGAGGGAATCTAGTCTGACACCTACCCCGCTGGCCCCCCGCCCTGCATAGTGGGTCAAACATAGAAGGGAATAAGGTCATGAAGAGCCCCCCAAAAGACCAATATAAGAGGGGCAGTTCCTGGAATCCCCTAGAACTGGTGGGGACAGAGCCATAAAGGCCAGCAGAAAGACCTAGAATTATATATGCTTTTTTTGTGTTTTCACATTTTTTTGATTTCTTGTTTTCTTTTTGTTTTGTCTCTGTTGTTGTTTTGCCTACCCATATAAGATAGACATGGGAAGCAAGCCAAGGAGAAAGCAATGGGACTGACGGTTTCAGAGGGTCTTGGGGGGAGGACGGGGTGGGGGAAGGGAGTGGTGAGCAAATGATGCCATGGACAGGGGAACAACTAGGGAATTAATATTAACAATGTGGAGGGTGTAGAGTTCTTGGTGGTGTTGTAATAACAGCTATCTAGCTGAGAGGAATTACTGAGGGACAGAAGAAGTGTGAGCATAGTGGTGGGGACGGAGGAAGGGAAAAAGAAGCAGAGGCAAACTCTAGGAAACAAAACCATGAATAGCAGTATAAACAGGTCATAAAAATAGAGGTATCGGGTGCAAAAAGTCTATGTATTTGTCAAACAAGAGTTTTATAATAAGTTTTGAAAGATATAAACAAAGGAGGTACTTTGTACATTGAAAGTGGTAGTTAATGGGGGAGGGGGTAGTGGGGAAGGAGGGGGAAAAATGAGGAGTTGATACCAAGGGTTCAAGTAGAAAGAAAATGTTTTGAGAATGATGATGGCAACACATGTACAAATGTGCTTGACACGATGGATGGATGGATGGATGGATGGATGGATGGATGGATGGATGGATGGATAGATTGTGATAAGAATAGTACGAGCTCCCAATAAAATGATTTTTAAAAAGACAGAAAAGAAAGTTGTAGTTATACTCTTAGTGAAAACTATGAAAATGATAAGAAATATTTTTATGTATGGAATTTTTCAGGAGGATTTTGAGTAAAACAGTATGAAACTAGAATGGTAAAAATTAATTTGGCCAATATTATCTTACTTTTTAGATAAGGAGACAAAATAATCGGAATAAATAAGAAACAAAATATGAAAAAATAGTGGTATTGATTTATGTGTATATATTTATATGGCAATTCACTGAGGAAATAGATGGACTTTGGACCTCTGCTCAGGCCCTCCCTCAAAGCAAGAACACTTTGTCCTAACAACCTGGCATTCTGTGATGCTCACCCTTCAGACAGGATCACTGAAGACAAAATGAGTGCATAAGTAAATGTGGTAAAGAAAGCTGATGGTCTTTGGCTATCAAAAGATATAGCATCTGGGGCCATAAAGTTTGAAGTTAAACAAGCAGCCATCTAACAGAGAAGCAACAAAGAAGCACACTAGCCTATGTGATCATGATATGTCAACGGGATCAGGTAACAGGCATCAGAAGACTCAAAACAAAAAAATACGTATATTGCTCAGAATGAGGGGAGTTGGAGCAGCGACTTAAAACCCATCTGTAGACTGTAGGCTATCCTCTCACAGAGGGATCACAAGGAAGGGATGCATCACCAGGGTGCAGTATTGCAGTATAACACCTATGAAATACACAATATTCTGGTTCTTTGAGGCTTCCTCAACCCCAGTATCATGACCCCGGTTCTACCTTTCAGTTTGGGCTAGACAGGAGCAGGTACACTGGTACAGAGAAAAGCTCATAAAATATGGAATCCATGTCAGATAAACCCCTGAGGAACAGAAATGGGAGTAAGAATACCAGGAGGGTAGGAGGAAGGTGGAGGAGAAGGAGATGAAGTGGCAACCAATCACAATGATCAATGCATACTGCCCCTACCTGCCCTAAGGTAGATAAAAAGCAGAAACCTGGGTGAAGGGAGACAGTGGCTTGTTAGAAAATCCTAATAACCTGTAATTTATCAAGGGTTTACAAGGGTGGGAGCATAGGGGAAAGGGAAAAAAGAGGCATCAACACCAAGATCTCAAATAGAAAGTAAATGTTTAGAAAATGATGATGGCAACATATGTACAAATATGCTTGATATAATTGATATATGGATTGTTATAAGAGCTGTAAGAGTCCCCAATAAAATGACTTAAATTTTTTAAACAATAAAAGCAATTTAGTTGTGATAGTTAATGAAATTAAAGTTATTTCATCTGTTTATATGTACTTTTTTATTTGATTATTTTAAAAAGCAACAAATTCATAAAAACATGTATCAAAAATATTGCTTTTTATAAAAATCATATATACACATTTATTGAAAATACAATCTTTTTGCCAAAATGATAATTCAAAAATAATAACTTTAGCCACTCATAGTTGTTATTATACATAAATAGAAGTAGCATGATTTTCTGTTTTCATTGGCTATAAATTGATGAACAATCACAGCAAATGTGCATACTTCTACAGGTAATTTATATTACTGTGTATTTTACAAATGTGTTCTACTTTTTTTCCTCAGTGATATTTTTATAGTTATTCTCAAAGGACATATTAAGATATTCATTTGGGCTGATGGAGAATGCTGGATTTGTTTGGGAAATGGAAGTCTGAATGATCTTTTATCATTCCAGTGGATTAAAAATATTGAACAAAATTTTAATGGATTTTAGCCTGCTTTTTAATAAATCTTGGCTGTCTAAAATGAAATCTACCAATTTCTTCTGGAACTTGCTCACATTCAGCTGAGTCTGGAGTTGAATTAGTAGTTGGAGAAACCTAGGAGCATACCTGAAGTCGATATTTTAGATTGTGTTGTTGCCTGTAGTCCAATTGATATTGTCTTTAATTCAATATTGTATGAGCCAAATAAAATTAATTTAATAGGAACCGCTGTTGATGAGATTAATCTGAATGATGAGCAGAGTTGCATAATCTTATGAAAACTTTCATTTAGTCAAGAAAGCGTCAGGCAAAGGATTTGGGGAAGACATCTGCTGTGAGCCACATACTTTTGTATGCTAAAAATACAATGCTTTAAAAGCTTTTTGTTTTGGCCATTTCTCAGGGCTGTGCTTGTAACAGGGCATTGTACAATTAGGTGGTACTCCCCACCTTCTAAAACCAGGAACATTTTTTATTTTTACTTTTACACAAACGTAGTAAAAGCCTCCAACCTGAATGTCCTTCTGACATCATGCAATCCACTAGGTAGGCAAGACTGCAGCACAGCGTCTCTTGTCTTTCTCCATTCTGCATACTAGACCCATTGCCACCTCCGGTCCTCCAGTGCCTCTTCAGTGCTCAGTACAGAATCGTCCCACTTACGCTTTTTTATTTTTCCAGAACATTACAGGTAGTCCCCAATTTACACATGGATTCCCTATCAAAGACTGCAAGTCATTTCTGACATTTCAAATATTTCATTTGTTTACTTATCATTCCCTTTTGTTAGTAATATTTTAAAAATCAAATTTTATTTCTCTTTTAGGACAGGAACCATTGCATTTAGAAACACCACCACTACATCTTAATGCCCACGTACAGAGAAAATATGCAAATCATAAAATTATTACTTAGTATCCAAAATGGCAAGATGTGGTCGCATATTCTGTGAACATGTCATCGGGAGAGACTAATCTCTGGAAAAGGACTGGATGTTCGGTAATGCCGAGAGCAAGAAGGAGGAAGGGCCTCAACTGATGGATTGACACGGCCGCCAGAAAAGCGGGTTCAAACATTAGCCATAACAACGATGACAATGGATCAGAGTTGGGCGACATTTGAATCGGTCAGGTGTGGAAATAGGCCCTCTGATGGATGACATTGGCCATCTGTAGTGTTACTAGAGAAAAGGATAGTGTTGGTTGCCAGTCAGAAAAATTAGTGAGATTTGTCTGTGTGGTCACTTTCTCTTTATACTTCATAGATTCTGCCTTAACAATTCACTGCTGGAAAATCTGCCTACTGATTTAGCCAGCCAATCAGCAGTTGTGTCTGAAGCCCCATATTTAAAGGAGAAAACACTTAAATGAATCCCTTCAGTGTAAAATTTTAAAAACCATAAAATTGATCATCTTCAAGAAAACATCTGAGAACGAGCACAGCAGCACATGCGGGTGCTGCACCATCGTGTGCCATTCATTTTCCTAACAAAGCCACGTATGAACCCACAGCAAACCTGAAATGGTCACAGGTATGGTTTGTTGTAGCTCAGATATGTCGTAATTTGTGGACTCCCTGGGACATCCTCTGACCCAGAGATCATATGTGTCCTGACACAATCTACCAACAGTGACAGGCTAGTTTAATAAAGTAGAAGCATAATAAAATCCCAAACCTGTCAAAGTTATTGACTAAGTCTCAGCATTTTGGTCTCAACATAGTTTAGCAATCAAGACTAATAAAGACTACCCTCTTCAACCTAAGTTTACAATTCAATCCTGTTTCTGTGATTGTGTATGTGTGCATGGGTAATTTGCTCAGTCAGATAGTTCTGTAAACTAATCAATAACTTAATGGTGTGTCAGAATTTTTCCAGATTTGAATATTTCAAAATAATACTCAAATAGCGTTCTTCAGGAAAATGGATCCCACAGTTGAGCAAAATCCTTGCTTATTAAAGAACTCTGTACTTGTAAAAATTGGCCCAACTCATTGACCAATCCAACCATCAAAATATGTACCTTAAATCACTCCAGGTTAAACCCCAAATCTATGTATACATCTATCCTGGAATACAGGGAGGATGAATAAACTTCTTAAAGAAGCACAATTTATTTACACACAGAGTAATAAGCCGGTCTCTGATTTACTCAGTTAAGGTAGTGTCTTCTACTCATGTGCTTGCTTCTTTTTTTACAATCCAGGTGAAATTGAGATTAAGCGTATGTAAATTTACTTTAAGATATTATAAGTCTACTAAGATTCAAACTGCTTTTATTGTTTTATATTTCAGTCTTTCTGGATTTTGCATGCACTTTATAATAATTTTTAGGATATATATTATTTAATTTCTTGAAGTAATTAAAGAATTAAATGTCTGTTGTTCAATGGATATCTAGCATCATATGCAATAAATACATAAATAATCTGAATTTTTAATTTCTTTTTAAAAATATTACAGTCGTGAATTTTTAAGTATGATTAAACAAATTAACTCACTCCCAATTAGTTGGATCCAACTCATAGTGGCCCTGGACAGCAAGGTGGAATTACCTCTTGGGTTTCCAAAACTGTAACTCTCTATAAGTGTAAAAGGTCTCATCTTTCTCTATTGCATCAGTAGGCAGCTTCAAACATCGGTCATCAGACTAAATCGGAAAATATATTCTGTATATCCCTAATAGTACGTGCTGCTTCACAATTAAAATTGTCTCCAAAATTCAAGGACACTGAATTTATAATACTCTAGTTTTCCGTCATTTCATTTTTGGCAACACAGAGAAATAGCAAATCCAATACTGAATGCATGATTTAATATTATCTCTTTATAATTTGAATTACCAAGTTGTTATTTTTTTAATGATGTTATATCACATGCAGTTTACTTAGAAATTATTTTTTCCTACAGTCAGCAGTTGGAGGAAGATTTTATATCTACCAATGTGTGCTCCAATGCAAATTTTCTCCATGTAAATTTTGTAGCCCACATCTTTCTATCCAACAGCCAAGTTTGTGTTAAGAGAAATAACGTATTTATTTCTTTCTAATTATGGTGAGCTTTGATAAAGATGGTATAGAAAAAGAAAAAAAAAGACTAACATAAAATGGATTTACCGAATACATTTGTGAATGAACCAAGTTTTCCAGCACATTTTTTAATGCAGCTTTTGTGGTAAAATTAGGTGCCTCAGCTGATAATCAAGTTGGCTTATATTTGAATATATATGGTATTCAAAAATACATAGTGAAGAATATATCTTCTACTTTTCATCTTTGATAACTTTTGCATGACATGGTACTATTTAGATAAAACTGAAATGTTATGATATTCAGTTTTAGTGAATACTGAATACTGAAGAATAAAAAGATTATTATAAAATAAGAGATAAATCAAAGCAGTGTAAAGGATTTGAATAACCTCCTAGTTTGTAAAACAATGCCAGTTCTGTCATTCAAAGTCTAAAACTTACCTAATAATAATTAAAAGAATAAAGTTCTATTTAGCATCCATGTCAAGGAAAGCAAAAAGGTAACAGTTAAACACAAAATTATCAACATAATTTATCAAATAACTAGATTTTTAGAAATTTTATTTTCTGAATATATATATTGGGATCTAAATGTGTTATATTTAGTTAAAAGAGAAAAGGTGCTATATTCTTTTTTTTATATTATGGAATATTTTATTTAAATTTGGTATTTAGTTTTTTCGACATGCTTTATAGACTTCCTCAGGGAAACTGTCTGGATCCAGACATTTTGATGTTGGTATTAATTTTTCATTTATTTATTTATTTATTTTTATTTTAACAATTTATTGGGGCTCATACAATTCTTTTCACAGTTCATACATATACATACATCAATTGTATAAAGCACCTCTGTACAGTCTTTGCCCTAATCATTTTTTTCTCTTTTCTTCTTTTACATTTTATTAGGGACTCATACAACTCTTACCACAATCCATACATATACATACATCAATTGCATAAAGCACATCCATACATTCCCTGCCCCAATCATTCTCAAGGCATTTGCTCTCCACTTAAGCCCCTTGCATCAGGTCCTCTTCCCCCCCCCCTCCCTATTCCCCCCTCCCTCATATGCCCTTGGTAATTTTTACATCGTTGTTTTGTCATATCTTGCCCTATCCGGAGTCTCCCTTCCCCCCTTCTCTGCTGTCCCTCTCCCAGGGAAGAGGTCACATGTGGATCCTTGTAATCAGTTCCCCCTTTCCAACCCACTCACCCTCCACTCTCCCAGCCTCGTCCCTCACACCCTTGGTCCTGAAGGTATCATCCACCCTGGATTCCCTGTACCTCCAACCCTCATATGCACCAGTGTACAGCCTCTGTCCTATCCAGCCCTGCAAGGTAGAATTCGGATCATGGTAGTTGGGGGGAGGAAGCATCCACTATCCGGGGGAAAGCTGTGTTCTTCATCGATACTACCTCACACCTTAATTAACCCATCTCCTCTCCTAAACCCCTCTATGAGGGGATCTCCATTGGTCGACACTTGGGTCTTGGGTCTCCACTCTGCACTTCCCCCTTCATTTAATATGAGATATATACATATATATACATACATATATACATATACACATACATACACATACATACACACACTTATATCTTTTTTTTTTTGCATGATGCCTTATACCTGGTCCCTTGGGCACCTCGTGATCACACTGGCCGGTGTGCTTCTTCCATGTGGGCTTATTTGCTTCTGAGCTAGATGGCCGCTTGTTCAAGGTGCTATATTCTGATGGGTAAATTTTTCAGCCATTTTTATAAACATCATATAATTTTTTGAATCATGTATAGGTTATGAATGTTGACCAGACCAGGCAATATGGGGAAAAGCAATCCCAGTAATTTGATGAAGAATGATAAGCTATAGATTTTGATGATAAAGATAGCGTGGGACACCTAGTCAGCAGAGAGATGTGCTCTCATGATAAAAATCCAAATAAAAAGAAAAATGATTTCCAGAGTCACAGAGTTCAGTTGAATTGATGAAATCACAGAGACAGGTCATTCTAAGTGTTCTGCCCTAGCCAATGCTTAAGACACCAGTGTAGCTCAAAAGGTCAGGCAGTCTTTGCTTTCCAGGTAAACGTGCTAGGATCAAGTGCAAAAGGTGAGGGATGAAGTGATTATAGCAAAATTTATAACATATAGCTTATATAATAGAAGGTCAAGGACCAAGAGGTTTCATTACAAGGTTAGGAAAGCCACAGTTTTTCCTTTAACTCTAGGATTATACTGAAACCTAATAAGCTCTCTGCTCATACAAAGATTACAGTTTAAAAAGCGTATGGGCTACCGTTTTACTGTTACATAGTCATTAAGAGTAGAAATTGTTTCACTGTCACCTAACATCATCAATAACTATAACAACTATTACAATAACTATCGAGCTATGTATTATTTATCTATCTATATAAAGGATGTATATATATGCTCTCTAAGAAAAAACTGCAAAATGTCTTGAGCAATGTGAATCAGGAAATCATAAAAAGAGGTGCTATATAATAAAGAATTAATTCCACAGGGACAGCTACCAGGCCCCGGAACAAATAGTAAGAAGGATGTTTTGTTTTATAAGTTGGAGCCGGTAAGGTTTATTGAAACAAAATATTGTTATATAATCCTTTCAAGGATTCTAGAAACACGGCTAAAGTGTCGGAGGATCATAACTAAAGGTAGGCAAATAGACATTTCAAGGAGAGCAGTCTAGGGGTAGTGAGTTTGGTATTTGTTTTAGATCGCTTACTAATTTCTGCTTACAAATCAAACTAAAAATATTAGAGCATTTTTAATGCTTTTTTGTTAAAACGTAAATAATTCAAATAATTAAATTATGCTAATAAACCTAAAGTGTGCTCAGCATAAGTATAATCTATAAAATTTAGTGTATATCATTTCAAGGATTAGAACATTTAGTACATTTATCCGCAGGATAGTTAAATCAAGGGGAGGAAAGGCAATCCTAAATTGTAGGACTGGAGGGGAGCTTCTCAAACCTTGGCATTGGAATAGTCTGATAATGAAAAAATGGCATTCTTATTTAAAATCACTAATCTCTGCATGTTCTTACTGCCATCAAGTCAATGCTGACTCACATCGACCCTAGAGCACAGGGCAGAAGTGCCGCTGTGAGTTTCTGAGATGGTAACGGTTCACAGCATAACAAGGCCTATCTTTCTCCCTTGGACCATTGGTGGTTTCAAACTATAGACCTTTCGGACCACAGCCCATTGCATAACCACGAAATAAAATTTCTCTCTTTTTCATATATGATTAAATATATTTATATCTTCAAAGTGTTTAATTCATGAAAACAGTCATACAAATCAACTTTCTCCTTTGGATATAGGTTAAGAAGTTATACAAATGTATGCCTAGTCTTTTAAATAGATATAAATATACATTATACATGTCCATCAAAATGGAAAATTTGTATCCTAAACAGGCATGCAGATTTTCTAAATGTGTCCAGATATGTCTGAAACAAAGCTAAAGCACATCTGTGAGCTTTTAAATAACATGTCTAAGCGTATAAGATTCATATAATATTTATAAAACAATTTTTTCTAGTGAAAGTCAGTACAAATTTTCATTAAGGTTGAAGCCAGTCATTTACATTCTCAGCAAATAATTCCTCCTTCATATTATTTTTGAGATGTAGAAAAAGTAAGAAAATAATCAATCCAGATTAATACTCTCCACTTAATGAGGCTAAAATTTAAACAATGTGTCAAAAATGTATATCTTCCCTCTTTTGTGACTCATATTTATTTCTAGGATACTATTTTATTTTGATAAATAAAGCACTTAAATATTTTCATTACAAAGGAAACTATAATCGATTCATTTTCTATAGATATTCATTTTAGACACTTAAGAGAACCAACCCCTACCCTACCCCCCAAAATATATGATGATCAGAAAAATCAGAAAGATCAAAGAGGTATCTGATCAAAATGGGGATTAGAGTTCATATTCAAACTATAAAAGATAAATCTCCAACACACTATAGATAAACAAATATAATTCTTAAGCTATTCTTAGATCCTGATCAATGTTTATACTTACAGAAAATAAGAATAAAAGTCCCATAATTCCATGAGCATTGTAATAACATTGGTTAAAATTATTTTTGCTGATCTCTGTTTAAAGTCCGCATAATGACTGTTTTAAAAGTTGAAAAGCATTTTGAAATCGAAACTTTTATGTCAAGGGCAAGAAAATTGAGCTTTAGAGAGCTTCTTATTTGATAGATAACTGCGGAATCATTACTAGAATTTCAGTTTCCTATCAATCTCTCCCCTTTCCCATAAGATATTGCAGGATAAATATCATCATAAACAACAACAAAGCAGCATGTTTGCTAAATGCATGACAAGACTAGACTGAAAATGATCATTATCATATAAGTAGAAAAAATCAATATAAAAACAGGGAAAATAAACTAAGAACTAAACAATAAAGCATCTTAGTTTGGCATCAGCATATGATATTTCATCGGAGATGCTTTCACTCCCTCCCTGGTCATTGAAACGAAATAAACTTAATTAAATATAAAAGTTAACACGGGGAAAAAAATCTATGAAACATCGCTCCTGTCCTTTTGTAGCAAACTTCGTAAAATTATTACAGCACTCATTTTGTAATTATGCTTCCTATTTCACTCGCTAGATAATGAGTCCCTAGAGAGAAAATTCTACATTTCATCCATTTCTGTGTCATAAGTGTCTGGTACCATGGTCACATAGAATTAGGTATAAGCGCATTTTAAAATATATGAATGTGTGCATTGTTTTCAAAATGCTATGTGTGCATCTCTCTCACAAGCATCTGTGTAATTTTGTTCTTAATGAACAATTGGCAAAATATATTTCAGAACTAATTTCCTAGTCACTTTTATGCTGTTTAAGTGACATTCTTTGTAATTTTCCTTTGTATCTGGAAATAATAAATCATCTATGAATTTAAATTTGAAAGTCAAGATACTAATATATTTTAAAGACACGTAAATGAAAGCTTGGAATCGCACCAGGACCCTTAGCCATCCTCATTATGCGAATAGTAAATTTATTTCACAGGAAAAAAAGAAAAGGTTAATGATTTCCTTGTGTACACCTAGATAGCAGACTTCAAAGACTGATTACCAAAAGAAAGAAAACTGCTGTTCTTGTGTTATCAATCTAAGCACAGATTATGTCGAGTTTATACATAGTAACTGATGGATCAAGTGTTCGCTTTGTTCATTTTATTGGTTAAAATTATTTAATGTTTAAAATGTTTATATTTAAATGATGGCAACATGTGTACAAATATGCTTGATATGATTTTAGACGAGGTGCAAGAATCCTCAATGTAATGATCTTTAACAATGAAATAAAGTAACATTTAAAAAATTATTTAAAAAAGTAATTGTAGGATAGTCACCATTTGTATCATCAAAATGCATCATTAGATTTCAGTAAGAATACCCTTAGAGTTTTCTTCTGAAATTTTCCAGCTGATTTTTAATCGTTATTTATTTGATATATGTATTTCTTCTTTGATGGTATCTAATAAGGAGGTTATCTTTTATAATTTTTAAAGTTCTCCATAAAATCAGGTGTACAACGCAGCATGCAGAAAGAACCATAACATGCCCCTTCCTTCTCTAAAACCTATTTTTAAATTAAGTTTATTAGAAAAGCGCATTTTAGTGTCGTTCTGAGTGCAGAGGCTACCGTACGCGCGTAAAGGATCGATGCCAATTTTGGAAGTGATTCTCAGGAACCGAAAGGGTCCCTTAGCCGACCGAAACACGAAGGGAGACAGTGCTATGTAAGAATTAGTTTTCATCCGGTCGCTTCTGTAGGAAAACTGATCTCATTCCCACTAGGGAACATCTCCTATTCTTAATACAAGCCACCTCACGACTGTAAACGAGAAGGATTTCAGGAGCCGTAAAACGGCAGCTTTCCTGTTTGGTCATGCACCTCCGTAACTGCTTGCAGGATCTGACTGCAGTGAAAAGCAGGAGATGCATGCCTCAATTAGGCAGATAATTCACCGCGGATTTTCACAGCCCTTGCTAGCGCACCAGCATGAGCGGAGGGAAAGTGAAGTGGAAAGCAAGTGGTTGATATGATAATCGAAGTTCTCATTTCCTATTTGGAAATTCTACCAAATGAAAGTGGCCCTGCTTCTCTATCTTGCTATGTAAGCGTAACACTGACCTCTGGTGAAGAAAAGCATTCATTTCTAATTAATGTATTATGGACAGTGCCGTCACTACCACATTTAATAATGCTTAATGAAAAAACGAAAAAAAGAAATAAAACAAAAAACAAACCAAAAAAGAAAAAAAAGGTTAAAAAATAATGCTTAAAGTTTTCCACTGGCATTCCTATTTCCCAGTGTCTTACAAATAAAACGACAAGAAAAAGAACAGTGTATCTGTGTATGTGTGTATGTATGTGCGTATGTATGGATACAAAAATATATATGTTGCTCCAATAATCTCACCGCTGTTTATTCAGTTCTAACTAAGATCCACCTTCCTTAGGGTTTTTGAAACTTGGTTCTTCACTGGAGCGAACAGTGTCCTCCTCCTTCTACAGAGTCGCTGGGGGCTGAACTGCAGGCTGTGGAGGTAGTGATCCAACACGTAACGCACACCCACTAGGGGTCTTTGTTGCTGTTACATGCTGTCAAGTTGGTTCTAACTCATCGCAAACCGTTTCTGTACAACAGAACCCAACACTGCCCGGCCCATCTCCACCGCCTTAACTGTTAGTGGGTTTGAGCCCCTTGCTGGGGCAACTGTGTCAATCCATCTCAGGAGTCGTCTTTGAGGTGCCCCTCCCCGTTCCGAAGCAGGATGTCCATTTACGGGGACTGCTCTCTCCACAGAACATGTCTGAAGAACATGAAACGAAGTCTTGCCTTACTCACTTCTGAGCAGCAGTCTAGCTGAACTTCAACAGGGACAAGGGAGGACGGTGGTTTTCCAAGATCATAGAACAAGGCTGAGATCAAGGAACTTAAAGGCTGACAGGTCAAGGACCAGAGATAAGCCCACCAGAATGCCTGAGAAAAGGCATTTTGAACAAGAAAGGATTTATGAAAACATAAAAAGACAACTGAAATAATATTACTGGCGGACACGAAAGGGAACAATAGGGAAAATAAGTGGTATTCAACACCAATGGGTACAAGAAGGAAGAAAATGTTCTGAAGCTGGTTGTAGTGATGATGCCTAACCCTTCTTAATAAGATTGAACTTGGATTCCTCTCCCTACTAAAGTCAAAGAAGGTCAAGGATAGTTTTTTGCCATTTCCCTATGGATATAAAAAGAGAAAAGAATAATGAGTTTGAGATATGCACATGAAAAATTTAGAGACTAATCAGAGATGAAGAATGATAATGTTTCAATAAAGCAAATTTCAAAGACTTCATTTTTATATGTAAATGGCTAGTGAATTGGGAGACTGGATATACTAGGAGAGGGAGACAAGGTGCTCAGTATTTCTTACAAAGACAATCACAATCCAAGGAATAAAAATCAAGAGATTACCTTACAGAAAGAAGTTTATAAATATCAGGCAACAGAACTTATATTTACAGCTGCGAAAGGAACTACTAAACAATGCAAATTTTCCCACAAAAATCTGTTTCTAGTAGTTTCTGGGGAACTGGCCCCAGGAAATTTCACTAGGGTTTTATAGAGTCACCATCGCTTAGAGTTTTACAAATAAAACCTCCATAGTGAGGAGAGTGTATTAAAGTCTGATATAGTCCCAAGTGGCAATGAAAAGAAAAATGGCTTCATTTTTCTCCAAAAATATTGTGTGCAGACAATGAATAAAAGCACAGCAGAAATGATTTCTAGCTTTTGATAATAAAAGCATATTTAACGATTAATTAAACAAAGATACATGAAGAATAAAACAATTTGGATGGTGAAGGAAATATGTTGAGTTCATTTTTTAAAAACAGGGTCATGTTGGGTTGAGAGTAAGCCACCCGAGCGGAAATGCCCTATAGACATTTGAAAAAAATGAAATGGAAGATAAGTATACATTAGAATGGGGCATATTCAATTTTAGCTCCATCAGCACCTCTGGGAGAGGAAATGAATGTTTTCTAGGATTGAGCACAAAGCAAAAAAGTGCTAAGAATGAAATCTTAAGAAACAGAAACAGATGGAGGAGAAAGTGTGGTCATAAAATGTACAAGAAAACTAGCAGAATATGTAAAGTATAAAATTTTAAAACACTTTAAATAAATTATGGCAATGTAATATAAAGTGAATGTAACATAGAATGCTATTTGCCATGTGACCTTTTATCATAGGAGCAATTGATGAGTAGTAAAAAGTAGTCTAGTTATTGATACTTAAATGATTGGCAAATCAAAAATCAGATTTCCCACACGCTACACCTGCTTCTATTTCCCAGTTCTCACTTTCAGTTAGAGACCCATTCACTGTACCAAACAGTCAATGAGGATCTGTGCTTACCCTCAACTCTCCATTCAATGATTGTGGAGGGGCGCCTTTGGTTTTGCTTCTCCAGAAAACTCCAGGCAGATACTGTAGTCTGTTTTGCATACACTGCTTCCCATCTAAAACGAAGCCAAAAGGAGAAATACAAAATGGAATTATTATTAGTGGGAACATCTGCACTACAAGATACTGTGCAAGTGTCTTACACTATGTATCAAAATAAGATTAGAGTTTTAAGGTCTAGCTAAGAAGACTGTATTCTTTCTGTTCACATTTACCGGATTTGGCAAACCAGACTTTTAATCGTACCCAAGCAGCTTGCTGAATCCTTGGTTAATACCCTTAGATGGAAATTAACTTTACTGTTGATTAGGCAGAAACATATTTGAGTTTGTGCCACAAATTAAAGAGACAGACTCTAACTTTTTTTTTTACATTTTAATCGATTATTAAACTCAGGTGTATGCATAAGCTTTTGTAGAAATAACTATAAAATTTTCAAAGGAAACAACATTTATAACATGTCTTAGTTATCTAGTGTTGCTAGAACAGAAATATCACAAGTGCATGAGTTTAACAAACAGAAATGTATTTTCTCACAGATTGGGAGGCTCCGGAGATAGTCCTGTCTCTCTGAACATCGGTGCCTGAGAAACCTTGGGATTTGGCTTATGTTTTTTCCGACGTCTGCTGGCCTAGTCTCTTTTTAATGCTTTTAAGTGATTAATTTAAAATACACTGCAAGTAACAACCGAAAGCTCATTACCAAATCGGATTATAACCACAGACACAGAAGTTAGGATTTATAACACATATTTTTTAGGGACACAATTTAATCCTTAACCTAGCAATTCTTAAATATCTGTTTGCTTCAATGGGACTAAAAAAAAACAGCCAAGTTCTCTGAAATTTCATTTTTTGAAATGACCCCGCATTGAAATTTAAATTGCATCCATTTTTGTAAAAATGTATATTTTTATATTGTTATATATACTCAGACCACGTAAATCATCACAAGCAGGTCAATTTGTTGTTTTCTCTGCTCTTCTTTGTTGGAGAGCAATTCCACTTCAAATTGCTCAGACGTGTCCAACTTCAACCTGCTAATTGTTACATGTTCGCTTTATACTGTGCCCACTGCCTGTGCATACACTTCCTCAATGCAAGTTTGAAAAGCTATTTATTAAAGTTAAAATTCTGGATACTTATCAAAACAAAAAAAAACAAGAAAGAAAAAAATGTTACACTATGTATCTTACAGAAAAAAATAGTGACATTATCATAGTTATTTTTATATCATCATATCTTTGCCATCTAAAAGAGAGATAAAAACATCAAGAGCAATAAATCTACATTTATCTTTGGAAAATTTGTCCCTGGCTGGTTACCTCTTGGTTTATTTTCTCTCCCTGCCTTAAATATTCTCAGCATTTTAAGAAAATTATCTATTATAATGGCAGTCTTTCAATACTTTTTAGTATGTAACATTCAGATCAAATTTCTAGTTACAAAGTGTATGCTAAGCATATTGTTTCCAATTTAGTTTAGTTTAAGTATATAAACTTATAATGTTTAATACATGTTAACTTTTTTGGTAGAAAATTTCAATATATGTTCGCTTAAAATCTGACTAAATTGATTTAAAATGAATTAACTCTGGGAATTATTTTTTTACATTTAGTTAGCAGCTTCTCCTTTATGTTATGGTTGAATATCAAGCAATGCTTTTGGTCTATATGGTAGCATATGATCAACTACCAATGATATTGAAAAAAAGTCCAACTGCACTTCAGGTATTAGCAAAAGCAAGTCTCCATGTATTGACAGTATTGTTTATGTATCCAGTCGTTCAACCTGAACAAGAGAATACTGTACTGCCAAATTTCAAATTATGAATGGCATATTTCAGGGTTATATCCTTTCACCATTTTTATTCCATCAGTGTGCTTAGCTAATTAAAGAAGAAGCTGGACTCTTAGCATGAAGAATGCTGCATCAGAATTGGAGGAGGCTTGGTCATGGACTTCCATGTGCATGTGACACAGTCTTACTGAAAGAGAGAAGGGCTGAAGCATTTGCTAATAAAAATCAGAGACTACTACCTATCATATATATATATATATATATATATATATATATATATATATATATATATATATATATATATATATATATATATATATATATATATATATATGCCAAAAGAGAAAGAAAAAGAAAAGAAGAAGAGGAAGAAGAGGAAGAAGAGGAAGAAGAAGAAGAAGAAGAAGAAGAAGAAGAAGAAGAAGAAGAAGAAGAAGAAGAAGAAGAAGAAGAAGAAGGAGAAGACGATGACGAAGGAAGGAACCTAAGCTGGCAGCATGACCAACCCACATGCGGGCAACCAAGAGGGAAGTGAAACAGACCAGCAATGGGAGCAAAGACACAAAGTCCCTAAGCAATCCCGATAGCAGACATCTGACTTGGGGGCAGTGCTTGGCACCCCACCTGAACTGTTTGGGGGCTATTCACAAAGGGGAGCACAGAAAATTAAAGGTATAGTGGGGTAGGGGTGGAGCACTAGATCACTCCAGCTTGACTGCAGGAAGAGCAGAAGGGATTTGTGGAAGGTGTGCCCTTTCAGAGGTCATAAGTGCTGTGGGGTCAGAGGGTCCTGGGAGATGGATTCCCTAAAGAAAATGCGATTGCACGGAAGGATTTTATCAGGGTTTGCTTGCTTTTTAGCAGAGATAGGCTCATTTACTCGGGTCCAGGATAATAGTTAGATATGGAACTAAATTACGTCCTTATATAATTGTCACACCACCAAATATTGAGAGCATTCAAAGTTCACATCGTAACAATCTTAACAATCACAGCCAATGCTAGTCTCACTTCACAGCGTTCTGTTTGTTTGACATACATTGTTAAGATAGTAAATAGATTTTTTTAGTCTTGTCATAAACATAGACTGTTCGATAGTGAGACAGTCTATAAGAGAGGGGTGTGTGTAGTAGATTTTGTGGTGGTTATTTCATAACAGTAGGTTGTGTAGAAGTTGATGTTGATAGCCTATGGGCTTTATTATCATTCATGAAGTTCCCTATTGTTACGTGGGGATGGAATAATGAAGGTGAAGTAGTTACTGCATACTTTCCTTCTATGTCTAAGACCCGGGAAACTGTGCAACAGATACAGATGACAATTCTAAAACCTAACCTTCAAATGAAAGAATAAAGAACTATATCAAGCAGCAAATAGAAGGTTAAGCAAAAGAAAGGAGATATATAGTACAAAGGTGCCTTCTTACCTGTCCTGGCATTGCCATCATTTTCAGTTAGAAGAAGACAACAGTATAGATAGACTCCCCAATAAGGAAGAGACACACTATAGATCGACCCTGAGCAAGGACGGTGAGGGAGACCTAAAGAAGGGAAGATAGTGAACAAAATATCCAGGAGGGAGTGCAGGAAAAGGAGTTAGGACACTACAGACTCGGGAGGCCACAGAAAGGGAGGGAGCTAGGACATACTTAATGAATTCCTCACCAGTTATCCACCCTGTGCATTTGGGTGGGGGCTTACATGATGGGGAGGTTCTAGAGAGGCTGGATGCTGTTGGACCTTTCCCGCTGTGTTGGATCAGGGTAAGAACCAGACCGGAGTGGGCAATGGTTTCATTTTACTTGGATTTGCAGTCAATAGCCATGGAAGCAGCAGTCAGGAAATCAAATGGTATATTATGTAAGGCAATCTATGTAAAGGCAATCCCCCCCGACACACACACACACACACACACACACACACACACACACACAACATCCCTCTTCAAAAAGTTAGTGAGCAAAGGCATCACTTTGAGAACTAAGGCATACCTGACACAAACCTTGGTATTTTCAATCACTTCGTCTGCTTGTTGAAGAGGTAAGTGAACAGGTTACCCAAAGAAAATTGTGGTCAATAGGGGAATGTTGAAAAGCTTCATTCTTGTTTCTTTGTGGTTTTGATTAATAAACATATCTATAAGTGTTATTCAATAAAAATTGAAAATGTACTTAGAATATATCGAGACTTTCTGTCTTCTCATATAGCTATTTTGACGGAATGTCCTATGTATAGTTTAAGCAATGCACACTCTCTCTGCCTGGCTGCAGCGTCTTGCTCTCACTCTCATGCTCACTTTTTGTCCACACCCATGCACACATGATGTCAGCAAAACAGGACTGATGTCAAAAAAATATAAAAATGGGAATTAACTCTTCCACCATATATCATCCATCTAGGTCTGTATACTTCTTTCTTTCTTTTTCCTTTATTCTGAATTAGGTGAGGGATTACAGAGAAAATCAGTTTTCTTTTCAACAATCTGCACACATTTAGGTGGATGTCATTGATTTGCATATCCCACAACGTAAAATTATTTATCCCACATATCCCTACATTTCTCATTTCCATTCTTTCTTCTTCCCTAATTATCCTCAACTCTGTCCTTGGATAAATTTCATTGACATCAAAAGACTGACTATTCTAAAAAGTACATCTCCTTAGTATTATTTTTCCCCTTATCTATCCATCGGCTTTTTGGTTGAATATTGAACCAGGAGGATGAGTTCATTTCTAAACCCAAAGGGTAACTAAGGACTACACTCTCTGGATTCCACCAGTCTCTATTCAACCATTCTTTAAAAAAGGATTTTGAGGTGCTCCTCATCCCCAATAGTTCTCTCCCATCTATCCAGGAACTTCTAATGTGGTCCTTTTCAGAGGAGTGTGCAGTGGTGCCTAGGCAACTAGTTCTGGTGCCAGGGTGGTGGCAACTGAGGTTCACATGGTTAACCAGTCACTGGAATAATTGTTTCCTGGCATCTTGGTTGTTCCTAATGCTTCTTTCCTCTGGAAGGGGATAGAGGAGTTGCAACTTAGATGGTTACTGATGAGTTTTAGACCCCAGGTGCTACTCACCCAAGTAGGATGTAGAACATTATTTTTGTGGACTATCTTATATTATGTTCAATTTGTCTTGGTGTCTACTGTGACCATGGTGTTGAGCTCCAAAGCCAGACACCTTATTTCCTCAAGGTGCTCTGTTAAAGCTAGACTTTTTTTTAATGTTGCCACTGTATGCACCACCACATTCATGTATATATTTACAGAAAGGTTAAGTACACGTGTGGAAATTTTCTCTATGAAACATACATTTATGGGTATACTTTCACTCACCCTCCAACAATTGCTTAGCCTGTATTTACACTGTACCTGTTCACAGCTCCCTGTGATTGCACAGTTTTCTATATAACAGTACTTAACCGCTTTGTTCCTTAATTGTTCCTGTTCTCTCCCCAGTGTCCGAAAGCAGTGTTTCTGTTTCTCTTACTCTCCTTGAAAAAACGAGGGTGTATTTCATGGTTTAAAATAAGCAAAAGTGAGTGTTAGAGTTCTATCATTATACCATGTTTAGTCAATCTGTATTATGCTCAGAAAATAATTTGAGAAGATGGGCTATAGGAAGAAGAAGGCTTCATCAAGGCTGGAGGAAAGCTTATAAACAACCTTAGATTCAAAAGTGACCCACCCCTGTTTGCTGAAAGTGAGGAGGACTTGAAGCACCTGCTGATGAAGAGCAAGGATTTCACTCTGCCGTATAACTACAACCAATATAAAAACAAAAAACAAAATCCTCACCCCTGGACCACTAGGTAATGCAATGATAGAGAAATGATTGAAGGGGTCAAAGATGTAATCTCACTTGGATTCATAATAATGCCATGGGAACAGCAGTCAAGAGATAAAATGACATCACATTGGATAAATTTACTGCACAAGACATCCTTAAAGTGTTGAAAAACAAGGAGATTACTTTGAGGAGTGAGGTGTGCCTGACTCACGCTATGGTATCTTCAATAAGCTCATATGCATGCAACAGTTGGACATTGAATAAGGAAGACCGAAGAGCTAACTCTATTTGAATTATGATATTGGCAAAGAATATTGAAAGTACCATGGACTACCAAAAGAACAAACAACTCTTTCTTGTCAGAAGTACAGCCAGGATGTTCCTTAGAGGTAAGGATGGCTAGACTTCATCTCACCTCCTTTTGGCATGTTATCACAGGAACCAGGTCCTGGAGAAGGACATCATGCTTGGTACAGCCGAGGAGCAGTGAAAAAGAGGAAGACCTTTGACAAGATTCATCAATCAAGAGGCTGCATCAGCAGGTCCACAGCTAAGAACAACCAAGAGGGCAGCACAGGGCAGTCCAGGGTTTCCCTCTGTTGTAAGCAGTGTGGCTGAGTCAGAGCACACACGCACTGGCACCTGAGAACAATGGCAGACTCCTGTGGAACTCAAGCCATTGGGCAGGGATCCTGGTGGTTGGACTGTGAACCACATGGTCTACCAGCAGCTCTGCTGGAGAAAGACTGGATTTCGTGTCCCTGTAGCAGTCACAGTCTCAGAAACTCTGCAGGGCACACTGAGTCAATACCAACTGGATGGCAGTGAGGGAGGGAGACACCTGAGCTTCTTTGACCTTAGTGGGACAAGCCTTGTCCTGGCTTTCTAAAGGAAGATTTCTCCCATTTACTAACTCTTTTTTTCCCTGGTGTTTGAGACAAAATATTGCTGACAAGTAATCATGAGAAGTGTTTGGAAACACAACTATTTGAGAAGAATGTAGGAAATCAGAACGATATGTTCACAAGAAAATTAGTTTTCTTCTTTCAATGAATTGTCTAGCTTTTTTGATTTACTCGTCTAAGATGAAAGGTCCAATTTGAATTGCATATTTGCAATATGTTGTTCTTCCTCATCCCTTGCTCCCAAACTTGATAACAAACGCTGCATGTGCTGTGTAATTTTTTTTTAATCTACGCTTGAGTTAGTTTCAAGACTTGCAAACCATAATTTTAGATAGTTACATAAAACCATAACCAATGAACACAGGAAAATTAATGAGTAAGTGATGGTGCACATACTTTAACTTGCCAAGAATTTTAACCCATTATTTTATAGTAGGCATATTAGGAGTTGTTTTATTTTATCTGTTCCCAGTCCTCTGTGTCTTTTGTTTATAAAACAGATGTAGTGTAATTCAAGTATTTTAATTTCAAATGCTAAAATAAAATAATCTGAAGATTATCTTAACCAATCGTGTTTAGTGTTTATTTTGTTCAAAGTTAATTATTTTGATGTATACATGTATACATACTTTAATGAAAACCCATTTTTTAGTTTGTGGAAAAAATCCGTATGCCAAAATGACACTGAGAGGTCACAGAAAAATTTAATAACATTTTGGCAAAATTTTTCTATTCCCTCTGCATCTTCAGATGGAAAAAATATGTTATTTTTCTACCCCTATTATTTGAAAAGTCTCTGGGGGTGGGTAGTATTATTTTTCTAAGGAATGCTTTATTATATCAATAGTTAAGTCATTCATCCCACGTAGAAGAGATTTAAGAATGTTCCCCAAACTTAAATATTCATTTAGTTATTATCTTCTTCTCCAGCCAGGCCCTAGAGAACACCCAAGTTAGCAGAAATAGGGAAATGCACTTGATTCCTAGGGATGAGCTCCCTAGATGTGGGCTTCGTGGATTTCACCTCCATCCGTGGTCAGTCATGCAGCCTAGTCTCTCACCCGCACAGTCCTTTATGGGATATAAATTCCCCATTAAAAGATTTTCTTTGGGGCTTAAGAGCATCTGCAAGTCACAGATAATACCGAAAATATTTTGCAAGTCTCTTGGTGAATACCAAACTGTCTCATAGCTCTGGATTGAAAGATTATTTTGATTTTGTCAAACTAGAAAGCACTTTTGAGACAATCTGTGGTACATACTCACTCAAAAATGTACTTTTCTTGGACTGATCGCAAACAGAAAAGAAATATACTAGTATTAGAAAAATAACTGTTTCCTTGATCAACCACTAGCACAAAGTTTGAACAACACAACTGTTAAATGTTTCTTTCACTGTTAGAAAATAATTCCAATGCAAATTTCATTCCATTATTTTCCAATTTTATTAGCATAGTTGCCATTTTAATTAGAAGTTTGAGAATTTATATTGTTTCATAATCAAATTTATTATAGCTGCATTACATTGCCAGAAAAATCACACAGAAAGCACAGAAAGTTTCCCACTACATGCTTTTCCCTGAACAGTTTCTGATATTAGTAATATCTTTCATTCCTGGTTCATGTGTTATAGTTATGAATCAATTTTGTGATAGTTAAGGTTTTATGTCAACCTGTCTGCTCCAGGATTCCAAGTGGTTTGGCAGTTAATACATAACATGGCCTAAAATATTGTGATCACAGACAATCAGTTGTAAAACCCACAATGAGGAAAGATTATGTAAGTCAGCCATAGTCCAAGTCATGTTTAGGAGATGTGGCCTGCTTCCAATGTAAGTGGACACTGGAGGAATCATGTTTGTTTGTCTGGTTTTTTGTTGTTTTTTTTCTGGGCATAGATGCTGTGTCTGGCTCATTGGCCTCTAGTTTTCTAAACTTGAGTTAATGGCCTGCTAGATAGCCTGCTATTCCTGGGGTCATCAGAAATCTGTCATCTGATGTGTCAAACATGAATGTATTACCTGTGCATCTACAAACCTCACCTGTTGACCTTGTACTCATCCTCCTCGGCAGCCACCAGCCTGTGGTCCTCCTGCTGATTGTCAGTCTTGGAATGGCTCTGGACTTGAATTTACCAGCAAAATACTCTAAAATCATGTGAGCCATTTGCTTGATGTAAATTTTTATGCATTTATAGGTAGATAGGTATATATATGGCAGATAAAAAGATGGATAGTGATATACACACATAAAAACATTACTGGTATTATTTCTCTAGGGAACTCACTCTATGGTAAATATTAGCATACTACTATTAACCAACGTCCACAGCTTACATTCTATCATAGTTGTTATTATATATTTATATGGTACTTGACAACTACATATTATCATGTGTTCACCATTATAGTATTATACAGAACATTTTCCACATCCCCCCCCAAAAAATCCTGTTTTCCTCAGCAACCTCCCTTCTCCTCTTGAATCCAGGTAACCACTGATATTCTCACTGTATCTATATTTTTCCCCTTTCCAGGACACCATATAGCTTAGATTCATATAGTTTACAACTTCTTAAGAATGACATTTCATTTATCAATATTTGCTTTAGGTTTCTCTATATCTTTTTCCAGGTTTATACATTAAAAAACTATTATGTGTGATGGGTGAGTGGTGCATGAGCTCCGCCAGCTTGTCAAGAGGAAAGGAAATCACCATCATCAGTTTCAGTTTCCCAAGGCCCATTCCAACGAGGCTAAAAGTCAAATCTGCTGCACCCTGCAACCTTCCTTAATCCTGCCACCAGTTGTCCCTCCCACAACACTTGCTCCTTTGCAGCTGGATTTGCTAATTTATTGCAAAGGCCGCACAGAACTCATCTACTGCATTCATAATTATGAAGTTTATACGGGACATGAATAAGTTATAATCAGGTGAGAAATGCTCACGATACAATTTTTTAGTCAGGGAACTTTCTTCTCTGCCGGACCCACAAGAAAACCTCTCTCTCGCCATCAGTCTCTTGGTCTGATCTCTGCTTGGGTATTGTTAGGAAGTTCTTTTAAGGCTGCCAATAAATGCCCAAAGGGCATGCCACTCGCTGTAAGCATCAGACTGTACCCACTGAGCTGTGGCTCTCTGGGTCAGCAAACCCAGGTTTACACGTTAAGAGCTATCACAAACATTTGTGTATTGATTTCTATGCAGACATATTTTATCTCACTTATTTAAAAACTTAGAAGCATAATTCCTGGATTTTATGCAAATCTTGTTTACTTTTGTAAGAAACTGCCAGACTGTCTTCTACAGTAAGTGTACTAATTTTTACTGTATATACTTGTGTATAAGCCAAGTTTTTCAGCACATTTTTTATGCAGGTGTTGTGGTAAAATCAGGTGCCTCGGCTGACATTCGGGTCGGCTTTTGCTCGAGTACATACGGTATTTCCGCCATCAATGAATGAGAAGCCTGTAGCTCCATGCCATCAGCAGCAGTTGGCACTGACACTCTTCCGGATTCAAACCATTTTAGGATGTCCTGAGAGACCCTGGTGGCACAGTGGTTCTGCGTTGACCTCTGATCCACAAGGCCAATCACTGAAACCAGGGAAACGAAGAGGCTTTCTCCTCTCGTGCAGAGTTGCAGTGCCAGAAATCCATAGGGGGCAGTTCTACCCTGTTCTATAGGGACGCTGTGAGTGGACATTGACTTGGTGGCAGTGAGTTTCATTTTTTAATATGTATATGGTGGTATCATTGTTATTTTGATTTTAAATTCTCTATTATTATATGAGGTTAAACATTTTTTATATGTTTATTTGCCAGGTGTGCATCTTATTTGGTGAAGTGTGTGAACACAGAGTTCGCAGACATAAATCAGGGCGATTCTTTTCTGTTGATGAATTTTATGTGTTTTTTGGATACAATCTCTTATCACATATGTTGTCTGGTGAAAGTAAAATTTCTTCAAGTCCTGTTTTCACTTGACTTCTGATTCATTTGGGTCAGTTTTAGTGAAAGATGTAATCTTTGTGTCCAGATTATTATTTTTCTCTTGAATCTGTATACAACACATTTGTTCTAGTATCATTTGTTAAAAATATGATACTTTCTTTAATATGCTTTTGTTAAAATTCAGTTAACCGTTTCTGTGTAAGTGTATTTCTATACTTTCCATTCTGCTCCACTGATCTATCTGCGTACTTTTCACCAAGACTACACTTTCTTGATCACTGTAATTTGTATTAATTTTCCTCTCCCAATTGTAAAATTTTTTCTTCTTAATACACATCTATCTTGACATCTATTTCAGAACTCATATAATTATATGAGGTAGTCGTTCTCATTTCAGTTTAGTAGTCATATAAGTTAAGGTTAACAAATATTGAACAATTTACTAATTTTGATAATCTGGAAAGTGTTATAACATTTTTTCTATATTTATAATCTGGTGTCAATTTGGGACTGGAAAAGATTAAGAGTGAAGGGGTGGAATCTAGTCTGTCAATTGAGTCATAGCCAATGAGGCCTCTGTGTGAACATGGCCTTCTGAAGATTCTGGGAACTCCTGCTTTTCCTCCTTGGAGGCAGGAGACACACTGTCTCTCAGTGTGCTCCCTTGGAGACTCTCTACTGACAAAGTTCACTCCCTACAAGACATTCCTAAGGAGAAGCCACATGAACCTACCCTGATGCAGCCTTAGGAGCTGGAGAAGCCACACGGAGACCCCTGCCAGTACTGAGATGCTTACAATGCCACTGGATCCACAAGACTTTCCACCCACTGGCCTGTGATTTTTCTGCATTCGGCATCATTGCATGTGTTTGATGAGTCTCAAGAGGACCTTATAGATTGGTATTGGACATCCAGGCTAATGTGGAATTTATGGACTTGATCTGGACTGGGCAGCGATGTTTTCTCAATATTCAGTTGCTCTTGGATATAAAGATTTTTCTTATATATATATGAGTCTCCCTGGATTTGTTTCTCTAGTCTACCTGGACTAATACAATGCCTATCAATAGTCTCAGAAACTCAAATAGTAAGTTTTATTCTACCTAGAAGGTTGCTATGAATCAGAATTTACTCTATGGCCATGAGTTATTTTACGAGCCACACGAAACCAGCACTAACATCCCTGAGACTAGAACTGGATAATGTCCTGTTATCATGATAGACGTTTCTGCACCATGTGTGGGGAGTGGTTGTGATCGAGTAAAGCTCAGAATAATGCGTCCATGAGTGCTAGTTGGATAGAATATGGCAGAGCCTTATATAGACCCTTCAGATAATTTCAGGCAGGAACTCACCTGCATTGCTCAACTTTGGTCAAACAAAAGACCAATGGATAGGTGAGCAATACCAGCAGGGAGGTGAGCACTCATTACACCAGCCAACTCTAGACATGACAGGAGCAGCATTGCCTGGGATACAACTCAGAAGGCAACAAGGAATAGGAATGGAAGATAAAGGAATATGGCAACTTTTTCAACCAAATCACACATATTCATACGAAGATGTCATAGCCAGTTTCATTTTACTATTCTAAGATACCCTGTATTGTGATAGTTAAACAATCAACTGCTAATCAAGCCAGCCAGCTGCTTCCTAGGAGAAAGGTGTGAGATTCTGTTCCCATGAAGATTTACACCCTCAAAATCCAATAAGACAGTTTAGTCTGATCTATAAAGTCATTATAAGTTAGAATCAATTCAATGCCAATGGGTCTGGTTTTGATGGTTTATTCTTATTATTAAAGTTTATATTCAGTAGAAGATATCTAAGTGAAATATGATAGAATATTTAGAATATTAAAAAATGTAAATTCTAGTAATTTCTAGACTAAGTAAAAGTAAAATAGTTATTTCTACTATAACCTAAAATCAAACCTCATATCCTCCTGCCAGTTCTAACTCCCAATGACCCAATATGTGGTTTCTGGGGCTGTAATTGTTTATGGAAGCCACAATTCTATCCAATGGAGAAGCTGGTAAGTTTGAATCGCTAATGTTGCAGTCCAATACTCAGCTCACAACAACACCTAGGCTCCGTTCTAACAACCAGCTGTTGAAGCACTGGAAGAACTCACTTGTCTGTGCCAGGACATTTGAAGACAGCTACTTGGCCACCTGACTAGGTATCAATATTTCAAAGAAAGGTGACCCAACAGAATATCCAAATTATAGAACAATATCATTAATATCATATGAAAGTAAAATGTGTTGAAGATTATCCAACAATGGTTGCAGCAGTACTTGACAGGGATTCAGGCGAATCAGAAGAGATGGAACAAGGTATCATTTGTGAGATCAGATGAATGTTCTCTGACAGCAGAGGATAACACAAGATGTTCACTTGTGTTTCATTGACTATGCCACGGCATTTGACTGTGTGAATCCATACAAACTGGAGAGTACCAAGAACACGCTGTCCAGGGATCAAAAGGCAGCTGTGCAAACAGAACAAGGGAGGAATGAATGGTTTCAGATCAGGAAGAACGTGTGCCAGGGTTGTATACGCTCCAAATGTATTCACTCCGCATCCTGAGCAAATAATCAGAGGCGCTGCATTCTATGAAGAAGAATGTGGCTTCAGGATTGGAGGAAAGGAGAACCGTGCTTGCTGAACGTGAGGAAGATATGAAGCACTTGCTGCAGATGATTTGGGATTACAATCATATGGATTATAACTCACTGTAAGAAGACCAAAATATTCACAACTGAATCTATAGCCAGCATCATGATCATTGGAAAAAGATTGATGCTGTCAAGGATTTCATCCTGTGTGGATGCACAACCAAGTGCTGAAGGAAGTAGTAGTCAAGAGATCAAGCAATGCATGGCGTTCAGTAAATCTACTGCACAAGACCTCTTTAAAGTGTCGAAAAGCGAGGAAGCTACTTTGAGGTCTAAGGTGCACCTGACACCCAAAATACAAAATTTAAGTGTACTACCATCAAGTCAATGCCGACTCCTAGTGACCCTAGGTGACACGGTAGGACTGCTCCTGAAAGTTGCTGAGGCGGTAGCTCTTCATGAAGAGAAAGCCCGGTCCTTCAAGAGCCGGTGCTGGTTTCAACCTTCAGCCCAACTTGTAACCTCCACACCACTAGGATCCAAGCCATGGCGCTTTTAGTTACCTTGTATGCATATGAAAATAAGCAATTAAGGAAAATGAAGGAAAATTGATTCATTTGATCTATGCCGTTGATCAAAAGGACACCAGACCACCAAAAGAAGAAATACAACCAGGATGTTCCTTACAGGTTGAGGATGACTGGACTTTGTCTAACATTTTTGAACACGTTGTCAAGACAGACCAGTCCTTGGAGAAGCACACCCTGATAGGAAAATGGAGGCACGGCAACAAAGAGGAAGGTCTTCCACCAGATGGATTGACCCATGGCTGCAAAATAGGCTCAAACAAGGAAGATTGTGAGGATGCACGGGAACACACAGTGCTTAATTCTGTTGTGCATAGGTCTGCTTTGAATTGGACCTGACTGAACAGTACCTAACAATGGCGACAACAACAACAAAGTGAATCATTTTATGTATTGAAGAGCAGATTGTATCATAATTATAATAGACAAACAGAATTAAAATATTTTCTGTAAGGAGAATTTTTAAAGAAATGGTGTTACTTTTATTATTTTTATCTTCCCAACTTCCTTTTTAACACTGCTGACAGAAGACTTATTGACTATGCAAAGGTGTTTGACTATGTGGATTCTAAAATTCTGTGGACAATCTTGAGAAGGATACGAAATTCTGGAACACGTCATGGTCCTCACATGGAGCCTCTATATGATCGGTTGTTTAAACCGAACAAGCAAATACTCCTGGTTTAAATATCAGGAGGGTGAACTTCACCTTCTGCTCAAACTTTGGGGGAAGTGGGGGCTGTCCTTCAAAATGTCACCAGTCACTCCACAAACTGAGTCTTGCTTCTTTTTGTTCCCCAAACTATCTAAAAGGTGACATCTTGATTCCCTCAGGATGCTCAGATGGTGGTAGACTCAACACACGAGACGGACAATGTTTGGGCGGCACGAGTTATAAGGTTAACAGAGAACTGTTTCAGAGCTGCTTGAGGGTAGAGAATATTGCTAATATTTTTAAAATTCCGTAATAACAAATCTTAGCTCTGTTTTTGCTTTATTAAAAGTTAATGTGTTGCTCTAAGTTGATCACCAACAGGAGTATTTTTATACTTCAATTTTTCATAACCATTTAATTATAGAAATATTAAATGCTCTGAAGAGATAATCAACTAATTATAATTTTATTTACCTCTCAAAAAGATTAACTCCTTTCTTAAAAATTATTAATTACATGCACAGAACTTTCCAAACATATTCTGTTATCTGAACATAAACTAATTTTATTGAAGCAGGAATCATTTACAATTGTTGTGGAACTTGTGGTAATTACACACAACTTGGATTATTTTTTCCTGAAAATGAGTTCCTCTTGTTTACTCTATTGCTCTTTGTATCCCAGTACATAGGCTCATTGTGTTCTTAGTAATGCATTTCAAATCCTAATGCAACTGAAGATCACCATAGAAACATACCTTTATTTCATCAATATGTGCTCCGCCAACTGTTACTGATCAACATGTCAGATACCTTGGCTTTATCTTGCATATAAGTGGTTTTATCCTTCAGACATTTTATTATATATTGACAAGAAAATGTTCATTATAAGTAAGTAAAATATTAAGAGCATATCAGATTTGGGCTTTAAGAATAAAATTTATGTCTGAAACAGAACATAGTGTGAATCAGACCAGTGAGGTGTGGGTAAGTCCTGCTATCTGTCAATGACCTTGGACATTAGTTGATATGAAATCTTCTTTCAGTTTAGATCAAATCCCTCATAATCTATGGATTACACATTAGAGGATGTTTGCTTTTTTTATAGTATCCAAAAATGTTCTGCAAGAAGCCACACTGCTAGCAAATTGACTATAGAAGCAAGGAATACCAACTTGACAAAAAAAAGTCCTTACGTAAATTCCTATTTTAGGTCATTCAGATTACTCCATTAAAGACTTCAATAAATGTCGTCTAGTCTACATTTGTGCCTCTCCAAATTTAAGGAACATACAAATTGCCCTTGTTAAGACAAAATTCAAATTTAATAGCACTATATTGTGATTTAAGAGTTTGTATTTAAAATAATAATTAATAATAAGCTACTAAGTGATATTTACTTGCCTGGGCTATGGGCCGTATTTTAGTCACAAGACTATACAAATCTGACAAGCACATCGATTGGTCCAAGGATGTTGTACCTCTAAAAATTGTACTATAATTGGTCAAGATGAAGCCCTAAGTATTAAGATTTAAAAGCAAACAAATAGACAAACAAAACCCTAAGTGATTTAACTTACCCCAAGAGCAAAGAAATGGTTTAGAACAATTTATAAAACGTCTCTGATGATCCAATTACTCAAATTGCACAACTGTGTCTACTTTATGGCCACTCCATCCTGAAACATCTATACTTTATACCAAACCAAACTCAAACCATTTAGTTCATTTTGACTCATAGCATCCCAATAGAACAGTATGGAACTGCCTCCTTTGAGTTTAAGAGGCTGTAAATCATTTATAGGAACAGACAGCCTCATCTTTCTCCCACAGAGCAGCTGGTGGATTAAAACCACAAAACTTATGGCTAGCAAAATGTAGCCCAGCAGGCCACCAGGAGTCTTTATATACCATATGATTGAAATGAAAAGAAGAGCACCTCTTTGCCCAAATAAGGCCTTGATATAAAAGCAAGTTTGGAAAATAATGATTTTAATGGACATTAATTGACCCATAGGATCGTGCTATTAATGTTCATTGTCTCTGCTCTTCGATTGGCAGTCATCAGTGGGAGGATCCACTTAAGAACAGCAAGTGAACACTTTCTTTCCTAACAACTGTACTAAATCTGAATGTTTATTGAAATTATTTGTATAGCTTTTAGGTACCAGCAATTTAGTCATCTCCTTGGAGTGCAATTAAACTGTTGCTCCTTTAGTTTGGAAGACTGTATGTGGTTTATGACCCAGTTCGTTTAAAACGGATCTTTTCCTTTAGACTCAATTAACTAGCATGGTTTCAGAATCCAAAACGGGGGATGTATGTGTGGGTGGGAGAATCAAAGTCATTAAGCACAGAAACAAAACAAAAGCAAAATAAAAACCAACCACCTTATCAAGAGTAATTTCAGTAGACTTACTGCAAATGCTCTTTGTTAAAATTTTCTAAACCAGAAAATGTGTTTAAGAGACAAAGTTCATGTGTGCTTACAACTTCTATACTTCGATCCACGGTGATATAAGGCTGTCCTTCATGCCATTGCCTATCTCTTTCCTCTCTCTCAGCCAAGTGTTTGTTTTTATATGCTTTCTCGCCTCTGCACTGGAAACTTCATCATGCTTCCCATTCTCTAAATCCCATGTCCAGGAACATGATATATATTTATGTGAGTGGAGTTTTAAAAGTTTATGTAAAATTTCCATATTCTCCTAAACTCATTGCCCATTAGCTTTTTGAAGTTTGCATGTGTGTTTATAAAGCCAAACTCACTGCTGACAAGCCCATTCCAAAGTACAGCAACTCTCTAAGTGAGGGCAGAACCAATGGTCCCGTGAAGATTTAAATCGTGTTAATCTTTAAGGCACAGGCTAGTACATCTTTTACCCATGAAGCTGTTTGGGGGTAAGAAGCATTGACCTTAACCTCTGTGCCATGGGGTCATCTCTTTTCCCCTCTTTCCAGAAACATGCATAGTTTTCCTTCTTAGCACAGTCCCAGTTCTCAGTGAATATATAGTTATTTCATTAATAAAAATGACCCAGAGGTCAGGTTAAAATAAACTTGACATTTAAGGTCAAGATTATAGGGGGGCAGAGAAGTGCTGATTTATTTTCTCTTAGAAACTCTCCTTTATTAGCTAGAAAGAGGTTGCCTGCATTGTGGATTTTAAGAGATAAATTCCCTTTTAAGTTCCTTTTGCAATCCATCTCACAACTATTTAGATGTACCTGAGCAAAACTCAAGAATAATTATGAAGAATGTATTTTTAAAAATTAAAAAGAAGAATGAGAAAGAGTAAAGAGAATAAAATGTTGTTTTCTGTTGTCTTCAAGTCAGTTTTGATACACAACAAGCCTGTGTGTAACCGAGGGAAACACTGCCTGGCCATCTGCTACCCTCACAGTTTTGTTTGAGCCCGTTGTAGAAGCTACTGTGTCATCATCTCATTAGGGCGCTCCTCTTTACCTCTGTCTTTCTACTTTCCCACGCACGATGCCATTTCCAAGAACTGGTCTCTTCTGAGGACAAGTCCAAGTCTCACCAGCCTCGCTTCCAAGGAGGATACTGGATGGACGTCTTTCAAGATAGGTCTGTTTTTTCTTTTGACAGTCCATGAAACTTCAATATTTTTCATCAACACTACAATTCAAATGCATTGATTTTTCTTTTGACTTCCATATTTCAATGAATTATATATAAAGGATATATATAATATGTAATCCAGAGTTTGCTTTTACTCTGTTGTTTTATTAAGCTCTTATCATTCCAAATTAGGGCAAGCATGCATTTCAATTAATGTAAAATGCAGTGTTATTGAGAGCCACAAAGAAAGTGACAGAGTGAACTTTCAATATTATTGATCTCAGGCTTAAATTATGCCCTCAGCTGGATTCAACTACTCTCTATAACATATTGTGCTACATGGGGAAACTTGCTGAACTCTACTATTCAGACCCAGGTTTTCCCTCTCTTCCCTTCACAACATACAAATGTACAAGTGGGACGCTGCTATCAGAAGGCAGCTGGAAAAGTGCCTAGACAGTAAGTGCTGAGGGAATAATAGAGGCAAGGAAAACTGTTCAAGATCAGTAGGAAGGTGACAAGTTATCTGTGATAATGAAAGTGACTGAGAATCACTGAGAATAAAAATGTGTTTGAATGAAGAGAACTACTTCTACACCTGCCTGTATTTTGTTTATCACTTGATCAGATTTAAGAAGATTTGCTGTTAATTAACATTCACTGAAAAATTATGGTTGCAAGCAAATCTTCCCATCATATTTTTACCCAGTTCCCTTAGTTGTTCATGTGAAGAGGGAGAAACTGAAAAGAGAAATGTGTAACATCATTGAGTCATGACTCCTATCAAACAGATTGCGGCTGGAGTCCCAGTACTCATCTCTGGTAGGAGACTGGGATAACCTGATCTGCCTCCACAGGGAACGGACTGGGTATTGATTCATGAATGAGTAGTTTCAAAGATTTCCTGCTTGAGATCACACAGGCCATTATTTTCATAAAGTTTCAAAGGAGAATTTGCTGTTGTTTAGCATAGACTAAGTGAGGGTAAGAATGGAATCACCTTTTCAGTTAAATCTATAAGATGTAGATTGTGTCTGATCTATTTAGCCCCTTAATTAGATCAATAAACCAGTGGGAGAGTAAACCACCATGAATAGCCTGAACAACTCTACGGAGACTACTATGTAAAAAAGGCTCAAAGAAAGATCTTGTTACACCAAATTCAAAGGTCCATTAATATTGAGAAGGAGAAAACAAAAGTGTTTACCTCTTTAGGAAAAAAATAAACACAAGTGCAAAAATTAAAGAGGAATTTAAAACCTTTTCCTTAAATTAAAGGCAATAGATTTAAGTCAAGAGCATGATATCCAGCAGAATCTTCACGGATTGTGAGAATACACAATCTCCTCACTGCAGGGACACCGCTTCCTTTCCTAATGTCTGTCTTTCGCTTGGAATCAGTCTCGTAGAGATCAGTGTTAAAGGGCCACTGCACACACGGGAAAGGAAGACTTGAAGATGTTTCTTCAGAGGCAAGAAAGCCCAAGACAGAATAACTGATGAGTTTCTAATAAAGGGACTTGGGAATTACCTAATTAGTGCCTTTCACCGAGGTGGCAAATGGGACACTAGAACCCTCTGGGAGTCCAGAACTATGGAAAAGGAGAATATGCAGATCCCATTAGCAACCCTAATCCTCATGAAAACACAAAATGGCAAAATAAGCAACACAATAGACAGAAATCTATTGATACTAGTGAAATTCCTATTTCTTTATCTTGTGCAAACTGGTTTATCTTTCTTCCTTTTTAAAGTATTTACATTTATCCTTGTGTTTTATCTTGCACTCCATCACACCAAAGCCCCTGCCTTCTCACCGGACTGAAGAGCCAGCTGAGGCAGTGCAATGGAGGGAAGAGGTCAGTAGCAGAGTGCCCAGAAAAGAAAAAGACACAAGGAACTTAACAGATGAAAGAGAAAGAATAGGCAAACTAGCAAGACCGCACTTAAAAAAAGGGGGAGGGTAAGCAGAAGATCACAAAGCACGCAAGTTCAAAGAAAACTTGGGCATGAAAATCCAGAAAGAAGAAAAACCTCTTCTGGCAAGCGTGTTCGGGCAAGCGTAAACTTGCAGCTCTGCTGGGAGTACAGGAGTCAGCGGAGCAGCAGAGAATGAGGTGCTGACATTAACAGAGAGTGACCTTGGGAAGTGAGGCCCGTGTCAGCCCAGAACATGTATCCCTTTCCTGCAGCTCAGCAGCTAATCTACCAGAATGGCTGGCCTGAGGCTTGTAGGTCCAGAGAATTAAGAACATCCTATTAGTAAAACAGTTGAGGAAAAATGTTGTTAGACGCCAAGGAGTCAGACCTGACTCAGAGTGGCCCTAAGCACAGCAAGACCAAACACTGCCAGCTCCGGAGACACCGCAGAAGCATTGTGGTTGGCGCCCAGTCTTGGAGTCAGTGTGCCAATCCCCGCCCTTGGGAGTCTTCTTTCTCAACGACCCTGTACTTTAGCAAGCATGACGTCCTTCCCTGGGACCTGCTCCCTCCGGACAACATGCCCCAGATACGTGAACATCAGTCTCACCATCTTGCCCTGAAGGCGCATTCTGGTTACACTGCATCCCCAGACAGATCTGCCCGCTCATTTGACAGCCAGCGGTGCTTTGCATCCCCTTGATCCACATTGCCGTTGAAAGGCTCCGTGTCTTTGACCGTCCTTATTTATGGTCCAGTATTCACAGGCAGATGATGCAAGGGAAATGACCGCGGCTGGAGTGAGATGCACCTGAGTTCTCAACGTGACAGATTTGCATGGAACACTTTCACAGGGGCTTCATTTTTAAAGGTCACAGTTGAAACCCACCAGGCACACCCCAGCAAAACACGGGCTTTCTGCCCCAGTAAAGATTTACAGGGTCAGAAACACACAGGGGCAGTCCTGTCCCGTCACTCTTGGTCCACCTTGACTCAGTGGCCATGCCTATGAGTCAGAAATGGCTGCGTGGCAATGTAGTTTGTTTGAAGGTAGTAGCAAATACTTGTTAGTGAAACTCTATCTTTCTCTTTTTAAAGATGAACAAAACATATCCCCGCTCTTGTGTTGCTGTGGGACGCCAAGTCAGTTCCAGCAGGATCGTGTGCACAGCAACACAAGGCAACACTGCCTGATCCTGGGCCCACGTCACAATTGCTTGATGTTGGAGTCGCTGTGGCAGCCGCTGTGTCAGTCCATCTTGTCGAGCTCTTTCCCCTTTCCGCTGTCTCTTCTTTTCACGTCTCCCCTTTGTGAGGTTTCACCATCCTGGACTCTCTCTAAGGAGCATTCTGGTCCACGGCACTTTCCGTGTTCTCCATCACCATCATCATTCAAACACACACACCGATTCTTCGCTGGCTTCCTTATTCAATGTCCAAGCTTCACACACACAGAATGGCATTGAAAATACCATGTCTGTAGTCTTCAAAGTAACCTCCTTGATTTTCAACTCTTTAAAAAGGTCTCGTGCCACACATTCACCCAAATGCAAAGTGTCATTTCATCTTTTTTGCTTCCATAAAGCATTGATGTAGATCCAAGCAAGACAAAATCCTTGACAACTTCAAACTTTTCTTCATTTACTATGATGCCTACTGGTTATGAGGATTTTGGTCTTCTTTACATGGAGTTGTAATCTACATTGAAGGCTGAAATTCTTGAGCTTCATCAGCAGTGCTTCCAATTCTCCTCTTTCAGCAAGCACGGTTATGTCATGTGCCCTCTTATAGCTATAAATAAGCCTTCCTCCAATCCTGAGACTACATTTTGTTCACATAACCCAGGTCCACTGACGATTTTCTTAGCATACAGAAGAGCATCGGACCCTGATGCACATCTTTCCTCATTTCAAACTATGAAATATTCCCTTGTTCTATTTGCATAATTGCCTCATGAACCATGTACAAGTGCTGTCTGTGTACAATGAAGTGTTCTGGAATCCTAATTGTCCTCAGGGCGATCCATAGCTTGTTATGATATGTGTAGTCAAAGACCATTGGATAGTCAATGAAACACATGTAAATATAATTCCGGTATTCTGTACTTTCAGCCAAACTCCATCTGATGCCACCAGTAATATCTCTTGTTGCATGTTCTCTTTGGAATCTGGGCTGATATCCTGGCAGCTCCCTGTCAATGTAGAGCTGCGAGCATTGTTGGATGATAGCTTCATATATCGAGCTTATCTTTTGTTTCCTCTCAGAAATATCACCAATTTAACTATTTTTGTAATCCATCTGGGAAGCCCAGATATTTGTACTGAAAAAGTTATGGTTCATGCAAAATTATCAATGCTCCTTGGTTTAATGTTTGTTCAATTAAAGGCTAACGAAGTTGATAGAATCCTTCACCTTCTGCGAGACTAGTTTTATTGGTTGGTGTATACATTTGAATGGTAGTTGTATTGACCGGGTTTCTGTGGATGTGGATAGACATTATTCTATTACAGTAATTGCCTTCAAGATAGATCTTGAAATATTCTTTGAGTATGACTGAAACACCATTCTTCTTCATTGTCATTCCAGTCTTGTACCCCATATGATTTTCTGATTCAAAAGGACAATACTAGTCCATGTCACTTAACTGACACCTAAGATACCTATTTTCATGTGTTCCATTTCATTGTTGAACACTTCCAATTTGCCTAGATTCGTATGCTATACAATCCAATTCCAATCATTGACAATTTTTACAGCTGTTTCTCTTCAACTTGAATTGCTCCCCATCAGCACATATAGATTCTGAAGGTTCCATTCCCACAGCCTTTATGCCACTCCCATCACCATGTTGGATTCTACACCAAGAAAGCATCTCCTTCTCAGTAATAGTGTAAGTGCCTTCTTATAGCGCTAGCCTCTGGGACTATCCCCAGCAATGTTCTGCTTCCATGCATTAGGTTTTGAATAGCTGACAATGTTCCAAGGCTATGCATATAGCTAACCATGGTTACTTCTTCTGAAGTGGGCAACAAATTCTTTCTTCCTTGTTATTCTTAGTCTGGAAGCTCCGCTGAAATCTGTTCAGTTTGGGTGACTCTGTTAGCATTTAAAATGCCAGTGACATAACTTCCACACCATGGCAACACATAAACCACCACAGTATGACAATTGATAGACAGATAGCATGTTGATAAACTGTCTTAGCTTATATGTTCATTTGAACATGGTTAGGGCTACACAACATTGCTGTATTCACTATTATACTTAGGTATCTAGAATTGATCTTGACATATATGAACTAGATATTATATATATGTATATATAATTTAATGAAATTCTCAATAAATATCTCCCACAAAAACGTCTTATATGAATATTGATTCAATCCTTCACTGGCATTTTAAACTAGATAAAATGTTCTTCTTACAACAAATTTAAATGAACTAATTATCAATAATAGCACATACACACAGGGTTTTTTGTCCACCCATAAAATGATACTCCTTGAGCAACTAAAAAAAGTATAATATTTGTTCAAAGTTTCTTTTTGTTGTAAGATCTTTTGTTCTCTAAGACTATCTTTCAGCGACATAAATGTGTTTAGCAACATTATTAAACACTGAAGTGTGAAATTTTGCAAAGGTGGTAAAAGCATCTGCTAAATGGTAGAGGGTCTTCCTAGAAACTTCAAATCTTTCCTTGGCCAAAATTATTTTAAAAACAGGAATAATAAATCCCCTTTGTTAGCATCACTGACAATTTATCAGGGGAGAAAAAAGGTTGTATTTGGAAAGGATAATGTCACTATATCTTCTGAATTAATAATAAAGTATACTACAACAATTTAAATATGTATTAGTCTAAATACAGCACTAATACTGGCTCCTAACTGAAACTCATTTTCAACTCTGAGTATTAGAATAACCTAAAATGCTTTTAGAAGGTGTGTATATAGACCTATTGGGAATATCCAACCTTAAAGTGCAAGATCCAATTTAATAAATTTAGATTTCTCTAAAATAGTTTGAGTTTTGTTTGTTTGCTTGAAACAAAACTGTACGTCACAAAGAATCCAAGCCCACTAGAGTCTTACTTTCCTTTCTCTTACAGCCACTCAGCCCAAGATTGACATCTGATGGGCGAGGAAACGGGAGGCTTCTTAAGACCATGACACTTCTCTCGCTTTTAAAAAGTTAAACTTTATTTAACTATGTTTTAATACTTTTATTTATATTAATTTGCCTTTGGTTCTGAAATATAACACAAAAAATCATATTCCATGTACCTGCACAGCCCATTTCATCAAATCAAATCAATCAACAGTGACTCCTCAAACCATGTGGTTCGCTTCTTTCTCCCATCCTCCCTACTGCCATCGGCTTTTGCCTTTCTCTGCATATAGGTTCCCACACCACCCTCAGTCCTGCCTATACACTGGCCTCATTACAAAGTCTTCTCTTTTAATGTAAACACCTTTTTAAAATTTCCTTTATCATAATGGTATCATAAAATACTTATCATCATAAGATTCATTTAGCTCTGCTAAACATTATGTTCTATAATTTTATCCATGTTTAATGCGCTTGACAGACATCAATATTTTTAAAGGATGCATAATATTCCATTATATGAATGTACCAATGTTTGTTTTATCATACCTCTATAGCTAGAGTTTCTATTGTTTCCATCTTTTAGCTATAATAGATATTATTGCAATAAATATAGATTTGCATTTGTCTATTCTTATTTTTTCTTATTTCTTTAGCATATAAACCAAATAGAGATTGAAGGATTATAAGGTAGTATTTATGTTTGCATTTGTCTAAGGAAGCACCATGATTTCCATAGTGATTGTATAATTCTACAATCTCACAAGCAATATATGAACTTTCCAATCTCTCTATATCTTCTTCAGTATTTATTATTTTCTGTTTAGAATTTTGCTAAAAGTATCTCTGTGATGTATGTTATTGTTGTTTTAATTTGTATTTCTCTTATTGCTAATGAATGGAAACATTTCTTCACATCTTTGTCTGCTGCCTGGATGTCATTTTCAGTAAATTGAATACTCATGTCTTGTGTCCATATTTTGAATTAGTTATTTGTAGTTTTCTTATTAAAGCATTGTAGCTTTCTGTAGGTTTTTGAAAGTAGCTCTTTACCTGACATATCATTACCAAATATTTTTCCTAATCTGTGTTTTATCTTTATCTCTTTTCATGAAATCATCTGATGTGGACCCATAGTCATATTTTTAGAACATCCGGTCTTCTACTTTTTCTTCTATAGTGTGGGTGCTTCCCTTTATGTCCGGTAGCATATTTATGCTTCCTAATAGAGTGTTTAAAATTTGTTACTATTTTTTTCATTGGTGGTGCTTATGATTCTAGGGTTCATGTTTAGGTCTTTAATCCACCTTGACCTTGTTTTTGTACATGTTGTGAGATATGGGTTTGTTCTTTCTTTTTCAAGGAGAGATTCCATTGTTCCAGCAGCTTCTACTGGAAAGGCTGCCTTCCACTTTTAAGAGGCTTTCCTCCTTTATCAGAGACCTGTGTCTGTAGGTAACTGGTCATCCTTCTGGGTTCTCAGTTTTAATCCATTAGTCTTCATGTCTACCACTGAATTCCCTACCAAGCTACTTTGCTTCCCATGGCTATAGAAAAAGTCAAAATCTGGGAGCAACAGACTTCTTACATTGTTTTAGTTTTAATAGTCTTCTCTCTTCCTGGATTTCTTCCCTATCAATATAAAGTTGGTTATTAAATTTCTCATTTCTTTAAAAAATTTACTGGGATTTGGATCTGAATTGCATGGAATTTAGGAAGATTTTTCTCTTAGTTCTGAGGAGGATGCTCGTGGGCCAAGTTTCTGAATACTTTGTGTGTCAGCTTCAATCCACCCATGTCTCTGTTCTGTCAGCCAAATGCCTTTCCAAATTTAACTGGGGGACTGATCAGAGCTCCCCCTCCCTGTCTCTGAAGAACTTTGCGCTGGCAGTTCATAGTCAGAAGCATAGCTTTCAAATATTCAAGATGGCTCCAGGCTTTCTTAAGGTTTAAAATCGCACTGCAGCTGTAGATGCTGGCTGTACAAATGCCTTTGGTTTCAGGCAAAATGCAAGAGTCCCCAGAGAAGTAGAGCTCTGAGAGGAGTGGTGGTATCAGAAAAGGGTAAAAGAAGGATGTAGGAGGGAGACATCTGACCGACGCCTTCTGGAAATCAGCCTTGGAATGGTGCGAAGATGAATTCCTTTCCCTCCTGAAGCAGGGGAGGTAAAATTAACCCCATTGCTGCTTCCTCAAGTGGATAACAGAACAAGGGGCGTGTATAATTTAATATCAAGGAAGGTATGCATCATCATTATATCTTTTACCATGCTTATTCAATCAGTATCTTGAGTAAACATGATAAGCTGTATAATATAAAGGAAAAATAGGCATCAGGATTGAAGGAATGCTCATTAACCTGTGATATCTACATGACTCATCCTTTCTTGTTTAAATAGATGAGGATGGATGAAGATGAAATATTATGGTTATCAGTATCTATTACAACTCAAGGTTAAGAAAACAAAAACCTTCACAACTGAACCAACAGAAAACATTATGATAGATGGAAAAAAGCCGGACTTTGTCCAAGATTTTACTCTACTTGGATATACAACCAAGGCTTATGGAGGGATGGAAACACCAGTCAAGAAATCCAATGACATAGTAGATTGAGAAAATTTGCTTCAAAAGACCTCTTTAAAGTGTTAAAAATTTAAGATTGAACACTGGGAACTAAGGTAGATTTGGCCAAAGGCAGGGTACTTTCAATCTACTCATGTACATGCAAAAGCCAGACAATAGCAAGTAGAATTGATGCATTCGCATTCTGGTGTTGGGAAGAATAGTGAAAGTACTATGGACTAACAGAAGACTAAACAAACATCTGGAAACAGGAAAATGTTCCTTAGAAGCAAAGATGGCCAGACTTTGTCTCACGCACCTTGGACATGTAATCAATCCAGAGCAGACTGGCTAAAGTATAGGGTCCCTGGAAAACAGAAAGACCATCAGTCAAAGAGACAACCCAGTGGCTACAACACTAGACATAAGTGGAACAATGGTGACGAGGGCTCAGGACTGGATAGTGTTTTGTTGCACACGGGGTTAAAACAGACTGGCGACCTAATGACAATCCAAGCATTGGTGGGGCACTCTGACACAGGCTCAAGAGAGCTGCTATTAGATTGTAGTAGAGGGCATAGTCTGATTCCAGAGAAAATTTGGCCTTAATTATGACCAGATGATTATGATATCAGACCTATGATTATATGAAAACTGACTGAAATAAAACACATCTGACATCTACTAGGAAAATGTGATTGTTGAACAGGGAACAACTTGACTGTGAAAGTTTTGTATTGGACTATTTTAAGCCCAAATGAAGGACGAAGAAACAATGTACTTTCCTTTCTAATTCACTACATCTGGATTTTACTTTGATTTGGCTTCTGCAATGAAATAGTAATTCAGTTCTAATTGTGAACATGGAGAAGTGAATGGTTAGAGAATATGACTATGTTAGATAGTTAATTTTACCCAATTTTCTGTTCTCTTATTTTTACTTTCAGTGATAGATTCTCCCCCTTCCTTTTACACTTTATTTTAGTTAGCAATTATATTGTTCCAATCTCTGCAATAGCCAAATCTATCCATGCAACTAAATTTATACCAACAGAATTTAGACAAAGGTATTATATTTGAGATCCAGGTCAGATCCTAGAAATAGAAATCACTTGTCATTCCAGCTCATCTCCTATTCATAAGGACAAAACCTAGGACTTCCGATTATCTTGTGAGGGGCAGATCTTTTTACATAGCCTGTTTGACCTACCTATGTAAGTAGAACTGCTATGTGAGGGTGAATCACTTTTATCTTTCCTAAGCCTTCATGATTTCAGCACATTGGTCTCTTCAAAATGAATCCCAGGATAATTTCTGAACCACTTACTGTTGATAAGAAAATGTAATGCTCTAACTAGCCATGATTTTACCGTTTGCCTTTGCAATTGGAATAGGAAGTCAACTCTACCCTCAAGTACTTGGGGTAAAGAATGCATAATTTAGCAGAGAGAAATCAATATTTAAAAAAATAATATACTTATAATGTTCCAGGGAGACAGAGGGAAAAAACCCACATTTATCTACTGTGCATTCTAAGAGATCATTTCCTCTTTGTAGTGCGCTCCTTTGAACCAGTGAAATGATCTGAGGTCTGTCAGTTCAGAAGTTAGGCTGATACACAATATTTAGCCAATTGTTAACAATAAATTATCTTTAAATAAGAATCCTGACATACCTGAATGAAATAAAATATGTCATAAGCATATGTTCATATCCTCTCTCCTGGGGAGCTTGTTTAGAAAAGGAGAGGTGAAACTCAACCCCTAATCGTCTACCTAAGGGGGATGATCTAGGAATGTGCATCTTTATCATTCATCTTAAGTGATTCTAATAGACACCTGGACCTGGAAATGTGAGCAAAAGTCAAGAGTCAAGAAGAAGGAAAGGTCTTTCGGACAGAGAATCCAACATTAGGCACTAGCTAAAATGCAAAAAGAAAAAAAAGGTAAATAAATCATGGAAATAGATTTGTGTGAAAAAGGTTCTAGGCAGTGCAGAAGGTTATAGCCATAAACGGAAGCCATATTGATTAAAAGCATCAGTGATACAGAAGAACTCTACAGCAAAGTTCCACAAACTTTGGGTTTTGATATCTTCAGAAATTGTTAATTCCAAAAGAAGTCCATTTCCATTATCTTGAAGTTAAACAATGGTTCCTGCATTTTCATTAGCCTAGATCTATATTCTTTTATTCCTGTATGATTGTTTTCTTATAGTTTTAAATCTCTATCTCCCTAATTTATTGAGGGTTAATTTTATCATTTATCATTAATACATTTATTTAATGATAGCTCCCCAAAGATGATTACATCCTACTCTCTTAAACTTATGCATGTCACCTTTAAATGCCAAAAGCAATTTTTCAAGTTCTGATGATGATTTAGAGATGATATTATCATAGCATTTCTGGCTGGTCTACAATAATCACAAGTGTCATTAAAAAAGTAGTAAAGAGAATAGTTTGTCGTAAGAGATATAGTGATAGATTCAAACGGTTGTAGTAATGTGAAGAATAGACCAAGAACCAACAAAGACAGGTGTCCTCTCAAAAGCCCAACAAAGCTCCCTGCCAACCTAGCATGACCCTATCGAATGAGGTAGAACTGCCCCTTTGCGTTTCTGAAACGGCAACTCTTTACCAGCGTAGAGAGCCTCGTCTTTCTCCTGTGGAGTGGCTGGTGGTTTCGAACTGCTGGCCTTGTAGTTAGCAGCCCAGCAAGTAACCAGCCTGCCCCAGAGTTCCTACAGGCCTCTAGAAGCTGAAAAAGGGAAGATAATAAATTACACCTTCCAGCCTCCAGAAGGAAGCAGTCCTGCTGGCCCTTAATTCCATAAATATTGTTGAGCTCCTGAAAGGGAAGGGAGTCATTTTGTTAGGCCTCTCTCTCTCTCTCTCTCTCTCTCTCTCTCTCTCTCTCTCTCTCTCTCTCTCTCTCTCTCTCTCCTTCAAGCAGCAACAGCAAACTAATAAAGCAATCCAATAAGTACCAGTTTCAAGGCAATCGCAATCTGCAGATAATGCTCTGTCATTTGAGAGCTATTTGCTTACTTCTTTGTTTTTGTCAAGCACCTGCTGCAAGGGAATAAGGGAAAAACGACTTCTTTCTGGTTACTAAAAAAGAAGTCAGACTTAGGTCCATCCGTTTCCCTATGGTGTATGATTCATCAGTTCACCTCAGTTCTTTTCATATTTAAACTGAGAAAAATTAAATTGCATCACAGAATTTGAAGATGATATCTTACAGCTTTGTGTCCTTAGCAGATCAACATGTAAGGTATTTTATTTGACTTTAATTATTATATCTAATTTGCACATCATGTTGTTACTTTGTACTCTTGAGCTGGTTCCAACTCATAGCTATCCTCTGTATAACACGTGAAACTCCACCCAGACCGATGCAATCCTCACAATCATTGCTGTACTTGAACCCACTGTAGCAGCTCCTGCATCAGCCATCTGGCTGATAGTATTCCTCTTTTCCACTGACTAACTACTTTCACAAGGTTATGTCCTGCTCTGGGAACAGGCTCTCCTGAGCACGTGTTCAAAATGTTTGAGTCAAAATTGTCAACCTCATTTCATTTTGGGTTGTACTTCTGCCAACAGAGATTGGTTCATTCTTATGGAAGTTCAAGGTATATTCAATATTCTTCATCAATACGATAATTCAAATGCATCAATTCTTCTTCAGTCTTCCTTATTAATTGTCCGGTTTCCACATGCGTAAGAGGCATTTGAAAATACCATCGTTTGGGCCAGAAACACGTAAATCGTCAAAGTGATATAAATAGATTGTTCACAGAAAATCTGCCCAATGGAACCTGTTTGATTTTTCCAGCAGCTGCTTGTATGGGCATCGATCCAAGTAAAATGAAATCACTGACAAGTTCAATCTTCTCTGTTTATCCTTATGCTGTTTACTGGTCCAGTTGTGAGAAGTTTGGTTTATGTTTAGACAAAACACCCTCATCCCCCTGTCATTGAGTAGATTATTGTCAAAGCAACCCTAAACAGGTTTTATGAAACTATAAGCCTTTTTAAGATAGACAAACCAATTTTTCCCTCACAGAGGTCTAATAGACATTATATATATTTATACATATATTTGCCAGTTTTAGGCAATCGTGCTTGTAAAACATACCCGTTATCTTATCACTGAACGTCATTGATCTCTGATTGTTGCCTTGCTTATGTGCTGCATTCTGTAGAAATATTAAATGATAAAACTACTTAGTAGCCTTAAAAATGCTGGATTCTTTCAAGATTCGGATTTGCATTTTCGTCCTAATATAGTGTGTAGACTGTATAGCGTATTGCAAATAGAAGTATCTTGAAAATTAATTAGTTTTTTCAAAGTAATTAAATCAAAATGAAGACACGGGTACAAAAACTATTTACAATTTTTTTCTTTGGATTTGGAATTCTTTCATTTTCAATTTGGAATCACTTATCTCATCCACTGAAATAATAATCTTGCTTCTTTCAAAGGATGTATGACAAATGAGAAATCAAGCAACAAATAACATTTTATTGTAAAGTCTAGTGGTTTCCAAAAAATGGTCTTTATATTATATTTACAGCTGCTTTTCAACTTAATTCTCTCTTGATTAGAGTAATTTGCTTCAACATGATAAAACATCCTTTGGAAGTGAAAATCAATTTGTACTATAGATTCAAAATTTGTCATTGACTATATAATATTATCTATTTTAATTTTCTAAAAAATACACAGACTTTACATTTTCTTAAATTAATTTTCACTAATACAGTCTTAAGAAAAAAGCTATTTGAATTTTTTCCTCTATTTAATCTTACTGGTTATCATTTTAATATTAGAAATAATATATATTGTTTATGTTGTAAACATTTATTTTTTAAGAATTAATACCAGACAAGGCTTAAAGGTTGGATATTGAAAATGTTCCCATCCCTAGATCTTCTAAGATGTTTCCCTGCTCCAATTCCCCCTCACGTTTCCCTTGGGTTTATTCCCTCACACCCTTGGGATCTAGAATTCTCTCAGTGTCCTCCAGAGACTCACTAAACACATGGTAATAAATAACTGTTCAGTTCAACATCCAAAGGTCATAAAGAGGCAAACCAACAGCAGAGTCCAGAGACAAAAATAAAAATGTCCAAAAACCACCTCAGGTCTTCATGCTTCCCCAAAAGCTCAGTCAAAACCTACAGATTTAGCTTTCCAGGCAAGGCGACGTTTGCAAGAACAAACATTTATTGCCCCCAAAAGATGGTGTCTGAAGTCACACCCTCCACTAATGTAAAATCAGAGACACCCCCAAAGAAAGAAAGGGTACACTTGGTTCATACCTTGTGTTAATGAAGGATCTTAAGATGCTCCCAGGGAACAAAGGATGTGATTCAGCCCGCACCCTCCCCCAAGGTCAGAACTTAATCTTGACCAGAATTAAATTTCCCTTTCATAATTAACTGAACATTTCCTAGTATCATGAGTCCATAAATCTTGTTCTTGTCATTAGGAGATTTATATAAAATTATTTGAAGACACGTCCTGAAACTCTCTAAAGATTTGTGTTCATACGTGTTTTAGACAGTTGTCCTCTCATATACAAAGGCATGATTAAGTCACTTTTTAAAAGAAAACAGAAGCCACATTTCTATTAGGAGTAATCCCCTCTCTCTACTCAATGGAAGAGGCATTTCCTTGCTACTGAGAAAATCTATAATTCTAGTAATCTGTAGCTCTGTTATTTATTTTACCCTTTAAGGCTTATCATAAAGTTAAGTTTCTGTTAATACTATGTGTACTTTTTCTGAGGTCTATTAATTCTCATCAGTCTCCAGTAAAAGACATTAGAATCTACCTGGAGTTTTAAGAAAATCATATATTTTCCCCACACAAATTAAATCAGAACCAGGGTGAGTAAGACCAAGCATCTGCATTACATAAGAGTAACTTGCTGTCCCAGGAACACCGAGGATCCAGGTTATCAAGTACATTAGTTCATTTACATATAGTATTTTTATGCCGTAATAAATTTTATGTGGAAAAAGCTTATAAATTTACTAACTTAATGGACTTTGAGAACTATAATTTAGTTGAAAAATAAAGGTTTCAGGAAGAAATATAGGAAATTGTGGCTACATAAGAAGAATACATAAAGTACATATCATGGTGGGTTATTTTCTAGGAGAAGTATAGTTATATAATCAAGGTTATTAAAGAAATTAAGCAATTTGTGTTTTTAGCATAATTCTTAATATACTGTTATATATTTCCTGAAAATGTGTTTTTTTCTAAATTAAATTCTGAAAAAATATTTTACTGTGAGACTACATTTATCAATGTCCTTATTCGATGTTAAAGTAATATTGAACAAATAAATATTAGAAACTTTATAATTATATTTTGGATTATAATTGATACAATAAGATTCCAGGTTTGTATAAAAATTAATTGAAAATTAAAGGGAAACCGAGCTGATTCCAGGAACCCAAGTGGAAGGTGAATTTTGAGAATGACGAGTGCAATAAATGTATAAGGGCGCTTTGCTCAGTTGATGTACGTATGGATTGTGATAAGAGTTGTATGAGCTCCAATAAAAAGATTTATTAATTAAAAAAATAGATAAGCTTCAATTTGTAAAGTATAGCCTGTTTGTACTACCTCAAAATCAACATTAATCTTTAGATACTTTTTATGTTTGGTTGTATAAGTTCAATCATTAGAAATGTAGCCTTTTGCCTATTCATTAGCAATACAAAATAAGAGCAGGATAAATAACTGCTCAAATGACTGCTATGATTATTACTTCTTCAATTTCCTCACCTATGCAGACTGTATATCATTTCTACTCCCCTTTGCTCTAGTCGCCTACATTGTAAGGGAACGTGTATTTTGACCTAAAAAAGGAGCCCTGGTGATGTGTGCGATTGAGTGGCAGCCGCTCATAACAAAGGTTAGTGGTTTGAACCTATCCATTGGTTACAAGGCAGAAAGGCTGGACATTTGATTCCTGACAGCACTGTTGGATACAACATTAGCTGCTAATCACCAGGTCACAGGTTCAAATCCACTAGTCACACGACAGGAGAAAGATGAGGCTACCTGCTTCCAATTGATTTACAGCCTCAGAAATCCTGGAGAGGGTTGCTATGTACAAGGATTAACTTGATGCCTTGAGTTGGAGTTTATAAGCTGCACTTTACATTTATGTGAGGAGGTACAATTCATGCTTATGTAAACACACACACACGAGCTTCATAATATGCACAGCAAAGTGGCTTGGTGTTCATATTTTTACACAAGATTTTATTTATTTCAACTACTTTATAAAGTAGTATTTGTGCTCAACTAAAAACTCTAGAGTTCACTTGTTTTAAATTTTTTTAAATTAAAAATCTTGAGTTTATTTTAAATTTGCAAAGCTTTATTATCACCTTGTCATTGCTTTTTGTGACATCTGACAAGATAATTATGATCGATGCATCACCGAAGAGAAAACAAGGCTTTAACAGACAGCATCTTTCATCAAAAGCAAATGTTACATCTATTGACTTGTCTTAAAAAGAGGAGAGAAGATGTACATTAATTCTAACTCAACTCTTAATTGGAAAATAGAATGGAAAAAGGGACAAAAGCTGTAAGAAGCATCTGTAACATGTTTGATAATAAGGAATTTATTATACACATGGATGTCTTGCAATACCCAATACAGGGAAACTAAAAAAATCAAATGAAATTTACTATCATTGAGTTTATTCGAATTCACAGTGACACTGTAGGGGCTTTGGAGTCTGTATATCTTTACTAGAGCAGCTAGTTTAATCCTCCAGCAATTGCCTGGTGAGTTTGAACTGCGGGCCTTTAGGGTAGCAGTTCCATGTTTTCCCGACAGCATTACCAGGGAAACTTTAGGAAATGGTATCAAACATTTACTGAGACTCTGTGTTTCAGATCCTCTGTGTCAGGTATTTTGTTTGGGACTTCATATATGCAATATACAGGAAATCACAAGTGTAGACACTATCATTGTAGCTATTGCGAGAAAATGCGTGTTCTAATAATTAGAAAAAATAATTGACTAAATTGATCCCAGTTAGTAAGTTACAATTGGACCATCTAGATTTAGTCACAATATGATCTGAAAGCCTGCTATTCATAATCAGTGCTGTTCCAAATTAATATTTATTTATTTTCTTTGACTCATATTTTTTCTTAATGATTCAAGAAATTTAATTCAAATTCTGTGCTAGTTTGTTGTTTTGTTTTGTTGTTAGAGGAGAAAGTGAACTCAGATGATAACACGTTTTATGTGGAAAGTTCACTTCAATAACTTTCTCCTTTCTCAGGTATCAGGTTAATCCGGACATGGCGTCTGATTGCCCACAGAGTGTGGAGAGAGGTTTTCCTCTCTTAGCCTGTGTCATGTACCTGCTTTCTCCTTTGCCTTTTGTCCTCTCCAGCAGCTTGGTAGCCATGCAGAGAGAAAAACATCCTAAATATTACTATTAGTCAGCAAGTTGGCCTTCATTCCAAAATATGAGATGGCCTTCTTGATCAAGAGAAATATATAGTTGAAATAACTCACCGAGCCTAGGAGTTCCATCTGTAAATTCTATGAAGACATTGAATCAATGAAGCAGGAGGAACATATAGATATGGCTATGGATATTAAAAGTTACATGAAAGCAAGGCGCTTTGGGAAAGGGTGGGTCCTCAGAATCTCAAAATATTAATAAAAATAAGATAAGAAAATTTTAATTTTGTTCGGCACAATCATTCTGTGAACTTAATTTTCCTTGTATTCTAACAAAAAACTGTAATAACCAATTTAACAACATAAATTAATGGTAGGTGTTATTTAGAAAAATGAGTCAATATTTGAAAGAATATTTAAGATTGGGTATACAAGAGATCGTTTTAAGCAAAACTGCATCACATCACAATTGGGTATTTCTCTGGAAAAAATGGAATGGAAATTTTATTATCTATTTAGAAAACAATTGTAAATAAGAGATCTTGCTGTGTAAAAATAGAGGTATCAGTTACAAGGATCTACATATACTCTCCTCCCTGGGGGGTGGACAACAGAAAAGTGAATGAAAGGAGATGTCAGACAGTGTAAGATATGACAAAACAATAATAATTTATAAATTATCAAGGGTCAAGGATTTATGAGGGAGGGGGAGCAGGGAAGGAGGGGGGGGAAATGAGGCACTGATACCAAAGGCTCAAGTAGAAAACAAATATTTTGAGAATGATGATGGCAACAAATATACAAATGTGCTTGACACAATGGATGGATGTATGGATTGTGATAAGAGTTTATGAGCCCCAAATAAAAATGATTTTATAAAAAAGAAATAATAGAGTTATCTTGTTGGAGGACCAATCTTCCTAGAAGTAACAATAGTCTCCATAAAATATGCAAAATAAATAAAATACAGTAGAACCTTGACCTCAACGCTAATCTGTTCTACAAGGAGCATCAAGGTGTGATCCCCATCTTGCCTTTTTATGCAAAACATTATGCAGAAATTTCAAAATAAATAAGCTCAGAGTTAAATAATGTAATTTAAATTGGAAACAACAATAAAAATGTTTGTAACTATTACAGTATGGCCCATACCTGGAGATGGATGAGGTTTGGATCTGTGGACACAGATGTGGAGAGGGGGGATGGAGAGAGAGCAATAATTCCTTGGAAGGGGAATCCCCTTCCATCAAAGCAACTGGTAGCTGATTATCAGGAGTTTTCTTCCCCTTCTTTGTCTACTTTCACTACCACCTGGCTGGCCTTCTCAAAAAGAAAATCCGTCTACTGTGGTTGCAGTTGGCGTTTCCTTAACTGTTTTCTAAAAGGCTTGACTAAATCATCATCAACAACATGTATAACAGGGTTAACCAGTTCCTTATCATGATGATTTTTTTCAAAAAGCTCTTCCTTAGGACGCATATTTTTTTATCTAAAAGCAGTACAAAAAGCCACAAAAAATTAAGAAAATTATAGCAAAACACTTGGAACACAGCTGCAAAAGATTTAAACAACTCATACTAACAACGCCCACTAACGCCAAGTGACCAAAACATGAAGCGTTTTTGTTCAAGTTCTGATGCAAAATTATCATGACTTTCACATTGAAATATGATTATGTCGAGTACTGATGGGGCCGAGTACTGGGGTTCTACTGTACAGTACATTTTAATAAATAACAGCAAATTGGACTCAAACAGCCAAGCAAATAAACAAAAAATCTGTTTGAAAGTGCGAGTGAAAACAATGGTCAGGAATGGGTTCACCGAAATCCTAAAGGAATGTGAAGCACCTTAAGGTGACCCAATTTTATACCTGATTTTGTCTTCTTGGACATTTTCTTTTTAATTTTTTAAAATACTTTTATTGGGGCTCTTACTTCTCTTATCATAGTTCATACACTCATCCAGTGTGTCGAGCACATTTGCCGCCATCATCATTTTCAAAGCATTCTCTTCCCACTTGAGACCCTGATATCAGCTCCCCATTTCTTTCCCCTCCCTCCCCCACCTGCCCTCCCTCATGAACCCTTGATAAGTCATAAACTATTATTTTCATATCCTACATCGTCCTCCATGGCTCTTCCCCCACTTTTCAGTTATTTTTCTCCCTGGGAGGAGGTTATAGGTTGATCTTTGTGATCAAGTCCTCCTTGCTCCCTGAAACCTCCCATATTCCTCCTGAAATCTCTACTCTCATTGTTGGCCCCGAGGGGTTTACCTACCCTGGATTCCCTGTGTTGCAGGCTCTTATCTGTAGCAGTGTGCATGTTCTGGTCTAATCTGATTTGTAAGGAAGAATTGAGGTCATGATAATGGGAGGCGGGTGGAAGCACCAAAGAACTTGAGGGAGTTGTGTGCTATGCTGCACCATGACTGGCTCGTCTCTCCCCTGTGACCCCTCTGTGATGGGATGTCCAATTGTCTACAGATGGGCATTGGGTCTCCACTGCATGCCCCCATTCCCATTCACCTTGGTTATGGTTTTATTCTAGGTCTTAGATGCCTGGTACCTGATCCTATCAACACGTCAGGGTCACACAGTCTGGCGTGCATCTTCCATGTGGGCTTTGTTGCTTCTGAGCTAGATAGCCACTTGTTTACCTGCAAGTCTTTAAGACCCCAAAAGTTAGATCTTTTGATTGACAGGCACCATTTGCTTTCTTCACTACCTTTGCTAATGCACCCATTTTGTCTTCAGTGATGATATCGGGAAGGTGGGCATCCCAGAATGCTGGATTATTAGAACAAAGTGTTCTTCTGTTTCAATGAAATGTTTTGGGAGGCAAGTCAATTACAAAGAGGTGTCTCAGTGTTTGCTAGCTGAAGAGACAGAATTCAGAGTTCTAGGTGCCAATACTGCTGATGCTTGATGACAAATTTAGTACACAGGAATGATTCACAGGAAAACAATCCGGTTTTAAAACTTACAAGTGCATTGCTTATTTTTTGCTGGGAAATAAGAGATATCTTTAGAAGTCATACATTTACTTAACATGCCATCATACACAACTATATAATCTAGTGCCTATCATCCTGATTTTCACACGGTATTTTAAATCATTCTCAAAATGTATTTTGTCCAACGATGAAGTACGAGGTTCTTTTTAAAAAAGTGTTATAAGTGCATAAAAGTGTTGAAACCATATAAAAGTTATAGTAAATATTGGGGGACCTATTATCTATTGTGGGATTCATAGTGGCAATACCTTGTAAAATAAAGATTGGATTAATTAATCTATTAATAAAGCATTAAGGGAATAAATTATATGAGAAAATATCATTAACTTAATACTAAATAATAAACATTTATTTTCTGCACTGAGTTTTTGTCCAATTTTTATAGCTATTTGGAGGAGCTAAAATATATTGCTTTTCAGGGTGAGTGATCCTCAGAGCCAAGGAACAAAGTGCCGAGAAGGTGTCCTGGAATAGCAGAAAAACATCATCCATTGGCGATCCACAGCTTCACGAAGTCTATTCCTTTCTGCATATCTGCCTAAGACCAGTCCTCACGGACGCCAGCTACAGATTCCCTTTTATACTCATTATAAACTTCAAATGTTCCATGTACCAATATAGTTACATATGGTTATACCTTTCTCTTTTTATATATACTTTCCCCAAATGTCCATTGAGCATTAGCTTTCTGCCTCAAGATAAACTGATCAATTTTACTATTTTATGTGTTCTCAAAAAGTAAATGTCAAAAATGTTGTTAGTCTCTAAATAATTTACTTTTATGGATTCAGTAATTAATGTAAGTTACCATGGGAAGTACTTTTGCACCCAACTTCAATAAAGTCATGATTTATAGTTCTTTTCTTAGAAGAGAACCTTTTAGATAATAAAATGATAAATTTGATATTGTTGGAGAAATGAAACGGAATAATTTTTAATTTGTTTCATTGAATAACACATATATAATCCATTATATATATTTTCTTATTAAAATTGAAGCATTCCATAAAATAATATCAATTTATTTTGGATTATCTATTTTATTCCTTAAGTTATTTAATTTCTTCCCATTTGTGCTTTTCACTAAGACTATTATAGTCTGCCACATTGTGATGGTTTTCCTATTGCTGTCATGCCGGAAGCAATGCCATGGCTATGTCAGTTCCTAGCAGATGGATGCAGGGTGGATAGAGTTCCGTGGAGTCTCAAACTAATGCTTCCCACTAAGAAAAGACTTGGAAGAAGGACTAGACCATCCACTTTTGAGCCATTAACGACTCATAACCATATGAATATCAGTGAAACATTGTCAGATATCGGGCCAGGATGCAGGCCCTTCCGTTGAGAAGACAGTGAAAATACCACTGGAGAAAAGCGGCCTCCTCATGGCAGAGCTGGCCTTGATGGCATGGACTGAGTAATGTTTGCGCACCTTCATTTACTGCTGGAACATAACACAAAGTGAGAACAAATAATTGGAAACATTTATTAAAATAACAACGTGGAATATACAAAATACACACTGTGTTAGTCTGAGTAGACTAGAGAAATAAATTCATATACACTCATATGTGTATAAGAAAGAGCTTTACATCCAAGAGTAATTGTATATTAAGAAAACATCCCAGCCCAGTCCAGATCAAGTCCATAAGTCCGATATTAGCCCAAACGTCTCATATCAATCTTTAAAGTCCTCTTCAGACCCACGAAACACATGCAATGATGTCGAAGGCAGGGAGATCACAGACCAGTGGGTGGGAGGTCTTGTGGATCCAGTGGCATTGTAAACATCTCAGCGCTGGCAGGGATCCCAACATAGATTCTCCAGCTCCACAGCTCTGGTTGCCATCAGCTATCTCCATGTGGCTTGTCAACAGCAATGTCTCTCAGGGAGTGAGCATGTGTCCCATTTCAAGCGAGCTATTTACCATAACTCCTTAGCACATCCAAATGAGGTCCTCAAGCTGCCACCTGATTGACAGGCTCAACTCCATGCTTTACTTTTAATCCTCTCAAATTGACAACAAATTATGTAACTACCTCACAAGTTTAAGAAAATTGAAAGATGTCAAAAATAAAAAGTAAAAGATAATGACCTTAGCCATGAGTGAGCTAAAATAAATTGATGTTAGCCATTTGAGTCCGACACTTAGAGTCTTTTATCCCAGGAATAACACATTCAAGAGGAATGTATTGTATGTGTGATCAAAGACAGCATTTCAAAATCTATCTTGGGAAGAGGCTTCAGGGAAACTCAATACCAAGTAAAACTTTTTTGAAATAAGTTTCTCAGATCTATTGCAGCTGTTCATTAATAGAGAGCTGCCTGCCAAAACCTCAAGGCAGATTCAGAAGAGGACATGGAATAAGGGATATAATCAATGACTTCAGACGGATCTTAGTTGAAAACAGGGAACAGCATAAGGATTTTTACCCTTATTTCATTGAATCTTCAAATACATTGAATTATGTGGATCATAACAAGCTATTAATAACATTGAGAAAATGAGAATTCCAAAATACTTAACTGGGCTCATGCAGAAGCTGTACATAGACCAAGAGACAGTCAGAGACACAGAACAAAGGGTTACTGTATGTTTGAAAATCAGGAAAGGTGTACATCAGAGTTGTATCCTTTTACCATTTTAATTCACTCTGCATGCTGAGTACATACCATATGTAATCGAGTATAAGCTGACCTGAATATAAGCCGAGGCACCCAATTTTACTACAAAAACTGGGGACACTTATTGACTAGAGTATGAGCTTAGGGTGGGAAATGCAGCAGCTACTGGTAAATTTCAAAATAAAAATAGATACCAATAAAATTACATTAATTGAGGCATCAGTAGGTTAAATGTTTTTGAATATTTATTTCAAAGAAAAACAGTAAACTAGCTCTATAAGTGGAAAAGAGGGTCAGCAAAAACAATATGGTATCAACAATAACTAAATATGAAAACCGTAGCTCCATCAGCAACCAAGCTAAAACACAAGAGTTAACATTCTTCAAACCTGGATTCCTCCTCATCTTCTGCATGTCCCAACAGAGCTTCAGCATTAGCTGGTGCGAGGTCATCAGCACCGACATTGCCGTCCTCACTGAGTCTGCAGTCATCACCATCGCTGCTGTCCTTCTCATACACAGCGCCGTCTTCACTGCCATCCGCAGCATCACTGATGCCACCTTTCCTGACGGCGCGTTGCCCCATGTCTTCTGGAATCTCTTCCCATGTATCATGAACCCACTTTGATATCAATTCTGTCAGCCTTCATCAGATTTCCAGTTTTTGTCAGTCAAGCTTGACCAGATGACATCCATTCATGTCACATCTTTCGCAAATGGTCTTTGAAAGGTTTATTTAAACACACATCTAGGGGCTGCAATACAGATGTAAGCCCACCTGGAATAATGGCCAAAGTCATAAGCATAGTAAACACTGGGTCCAGATAGGGGTTAATAAGAAAATAAAAAAATAAAATATAGCAGACTAAGTACTGTAAATAGACAAACTGCATATCCAAGACCAGAGATCTACTGGTACTTGCATTCAGCAATGCTTGGGTGGAGCAAGGGGGCTTGACCAAGCACGGGTTAGACTGTAAAGCAGTGGTTTTCAACCTTCCTAATGCCTCAACCCTTCAATATAATTCCTCATCTGGTGGTAACCGCCCCCCCCCTCGCCCCCGTCCCAGAAACATAAAATTATTTTCGTTGCTACTTCATATCTGTAATTTTGCTACTGTTATGAATCTGGGGCGGCCCTGTGAAAGGATCGTTTGAGCCCAAAAGGAGCCGTGACCCACAGGTTGAGAACGGCAGCTGTACCGGCTCTGTCATTGGTCACAGCTCTGGAGAGGAGCAGAAGAGCACCGATCCGGCATCCATCTGACAAGGATGCCGTGCGCCCCAGGTACCAGCGCACAGAAGCGGGCAGGTTCTTGCCCAGTAAGACACAGACAACACAGAGGCTGCCAGCAAAGAAAAGCAGTGATATCAGCAGTCATCGGATCACCCACAGAGGCCGCAGGCGCAACAAATGAGCGGGAGAGATCAGAGAACCCCCACACTGCACCGGAGAGCAGGAAAGCGGGACACTCACTTGAGTATAAGTTGAGTGGGCTTTTTCAGCATTAAAAAAATGTGCTAAAAAACTCGGCTTAGTCACGAGTATATACGGTAATCTGAGAAACTGGATTACATGAAAAGGTGGTATCAGGTCTTGAGAATGGTTTAGTAACAAGCTGTGAATGAAGGTGATGTGGTTTATCACTAAAAGCAAAGAGGACTTAGCACACTCACTATTTGAGAAAAACATAGCCGTGTGGTAATACAATCACATGACTACAAAATGGTGAAAATGTCAAAAATAGTATTAAAGATTTAATAACAAGTTCAAAGTGAACTTACTTCCATGACATCGATTCTGACTTGTCTTATTGCTATCAAGTCATTTCCAGCTCTAAGGACCCGACAGAACAAGGGAGAATTGTCCTTGTGAGTTTATGAAGCTATATATCTTCTGGGGAGTAGAAACCTTCATTTTTCTCCTATGCAGGGGCTGTTAGTTTCAATCCGCTAACCTTGCAGTTAACATCCCAACTCCTAACCAACTAAGCTACCAGGGATCCTCAACAACTTCAGTAACAACTTGTGATGTGCAGAAGACAAACCTTGCTTCCTGAAAAGGGAAGGACTTGGAGCACACTTGCTGGTGAAGATCAAAGATGTCAGCGTTCAGCATGGATTACAACTCGGTGCCAAGAAAACCAAATCCACACAATAGGACCAATAGGTAACATCATGATAATGGAGAAAAGTTGAAGTTATTAAGGATTTTTGTCTTGCTTGGGTCCAAATGCTCATGGAAGCAGCAGTCAAGAGAACATACGATGCATTGCATTGGGTAAATCTGCTGCACAAGACCTCCTGAGAGTGTTGAAAAGCAATGATGCTACTTTGGGGACTAAGATGAGCCATGGTATTCTCCATCACTTCACATGAATAGTGAAAGTTAGACATTGAGTAAAGAAGGCAGAAGAAGAATCTTTGCAATTGAATTATTGTGCCAGAGAAACATATTGAAAGTAGTTCAGACTGCCAAAAGAACAGACAAACCTGTCTTGCAAGAAGTGTAGCCAGAATGCTCCTTAGCAGCAAGGATGGTGAGCCTCATGTACTTTGGACATGTTCACAGGAGAAACTAGTTCCTGGAGATGGACATAATGCTTGGTAAAGTAGAAGGGTGGCAAGGAAGAAGAAGCCTTCGCCAAGACGAATAGGTACAGTAGCTGCAACAACTGTGAGGCCGGTGATGGACTGGGTGCTGCTTATTTGGTTCTGCGGCACACAGGGTCACAGTGAGTCAGAACTGACTCCAGGGCACCCAACAATGAGCAACAACAGCAGCAGCAAGCTCAGTGCTGTTCATTTAAATTCAGCAAAACAAAAAGTGCTTCTAGGATGGAGTCTCTCTGAGCTTCCAGGTGGAGATTTCATAAAGGGGAATAAGTAAAAGAAAGTAGAATCAACTAAGTCATTCCAATGAGGCTTGTTGCTGTTAAGTCAGTTAAAAGTCATAGCAAGAAACTTAGGTATTTGAAAATACTAATTTCCTACTCAAGATCATGGGAGTCTTAGAAAAGTTACATTATCATCTTTGTAAATACCTATTTATGTAGAAGACAAAGCTTATAAATTTCACCTGTTCATTTAATAGCTTTTCTGAAGCCTATAAAAAGCTATTATCCTTTTATACAACATTTTGCTCAATTATTTACTATAGGGGAATAAGAACTGTGAAGCAAAGACACTTGTATATGTACACATACATGTAAATATACAACTTGCTGTTGTATTTTTAATATTTTCAAATCCTTCCAAAATTAAGATATTGTTACCTTTATAATGTAATCATTTTTCTTAGTGCGCTAGGCCTCTTGGGTGGTTTTAAAGATTATTTCTTTTGTTTAACATGCAAATCTTTGGAGCAAACAATATTATTTCAAGAAAATAAATATCAGAATAAAAAATTATTAACTGTTCTTAATCATGATTACTAAGATCTAGAGAAGTCTTGGTAGAAAATTCAATATAGAACATAAAAGTATATTACAAAAACCAGTGGAAATCTGCCCAACTATTAGCACCAAAAAACTAAACTTTATATTCCCTGCCTCATCTCACTAATATTCATGTAGCATCAAAGTTTCAGACTCTTCATCTGGACATCCATGTGAAATACCATCTGGGAGCTGCTTTGTTGTTTGTGAAAATTGTTGTGTTTTCTGTAAAGAATAGTAAATATTTAGTGGTATCATTATATCACTTGTAATAGAGTTAATAATGATGGAGAAATAATGAATAAACAACCATCGTGGGTTGTTAAACAGATGTATTCTAAAATTTTGAAGTGATTCTTAATTTGCAGACTTCAAATCTGGCTAAAAATAAAACAATCCAAGAATGAGTGAATGTTATGATTAATAAAAGTTCAATCTATGTAGTACAAAAGGAACTATATAAAAACAGGACCTTAGATTTAAACAAAACCTCAGGTATTGTTTAATCCAATACCCTTAAATTTTAGTTGATAATTCAGATCTGGAAATTCAAAGCATCTCCATGCTTTTCCAAAACTGCACAGATCCCAGTGCAGGGCTTCAGGCTTGAGCGACATACCTTGCTTTTCCTAGCTTTCTTGGTATCTAGATTTTAGATGCTGTTTCACATTTAATTTTTATTGCCATGAATTTAAATTTAATTCTGTCTAATGTGAACTTAACGTCAGTTAAGATTGATCTTATTTTAAAAATCACAAACATGCGCACATACATATACTCCTTCCCCTAGAAGTGTGTAAGGAAACTTGTGAATTAAGGAAACACTAGATAAATCAAAAAAAGAAAGTTGTAGAAACTAATGCATCATTTACACACATTCTAAAGGTAGATAGTCTTGTTGCATATGATAATAATCTACATATAGTTAAATACTAGTCTATGTTGTTCTCTGTAAAATCAATATTAGATTTTGGATTATTTAGAATATTAGGCTCTCTTCTTTTGTGCTGGACACAATAATTTGTTTTATTTTATGTATTTATATTCAGGCTAGCTGCACCACATTATTCAGTTCACTATGTAGTGGGAAAACACTTAAAATTCTTTGATCCTGAGGCTGGCCCCAAACTCAACTATGCGAACACCCACCCCCTACAACCTCAGAAGAATGCACTTCAGAGGACAGCACTGGGGCTACAGCTTGGAGGAAGGGCACATCTGATTAGAGGACATGGGAGAAACGAAAAAGGATGAAGAGGGAGGGGAGGATATCCTGGGCCACCAAGACCTGAGGATGATATCCCTGCTTAGCGAAGACAATGCACAGAGAGGACAATAGGGCCGGCCCCACCATGCGATACCATGTCCCTCGCGAAACCACAGCACTACAGGGGGACAATACTGGAGACATAGTGTGGGAATGGTACACAGTCTGACCCCATCACACTGGGGCGAAACACTAAGGACTTACAACAGAGCAGCAAGGGGAGCAAAGTGATGAGCTCCATGGGGAATATCAAAAATAGACTTTGGAGACAGAGTGTGGCACCCCATCACACTCAACTGGAAAAAACTCATAAAGGCCAAGAAACAGACCTTGAACTATTTATAGGTCTTTCCATGTTTGTCAGTGACTTTCTTTTTCTTGCTGTAGTTTAGTTGGTCTTGACTTCCTTTTTTGTTTAATTTGCTTTGCCGTGGTTTTTGCACTTAGGCGGGATAAATAATTCAGAGAGGAAAAGAACAGGACCAATGGTTCCGGGGGATACGGGAGAAAGGGAGGTGGGAGAAAGGAAGGGGGGGGACCAAACCAGGGACAAGGGAACAACAAGTGAACTAAAATCAATGGCGAGAAGGGCATTGGACGGTTGGGGGGCTTAATCAAAGGCAATGTCACAGCAAGGAATTACTAAACCCGAATGAAGGCTGAACATGGTGGTGGGACAAGGGGAAAGTAAAAGGAAAGAGAGGAAAGAACCAGGAGGCAAAGGACATTTATAGAGGCCTAAATACAGGCATGTATATATGTAAATATATATAATGAGAAGGGAATAGATCTATGTACTTATATCTATATGTTAAGAATTAAGGTTGCAGATGGACATTGGGCCTCAATTCTAGTACCCCCTCAACACAAGAATACTTTATTCTAACAATCTGGCTTTCTGTGATGCTCAACTACCTGACACAATCGCTGAAGACAAATGGGTGCATAATCAAATGTGAAGAAAGCTGATGGTGCCCAGATATTGAAAGATATATAGGGTCTTATAGGCTTGAAGGTAAACAAGCAGCCATGTAGCTGAGAAGCAACATAGCCCACATGGAAGAAGCACACCAGCCTGTGTGATCATGAAGTGTTGATGGAATAATGTATCAGGCATCTAAGACCCAGAACCAAATCATACCCTATGTGAATTGGAGGTCGGGGAGGAGGGAAGGTCATGGAGTTGAGACCCAAACCCTATATGTAGACAATTAGACACGTCTCTACAGAGGGGTCCCAGGGAAGAAATGAGCCAGTCAGGGTCCACTATAGCATTGATTGAACATACAACTTTCCTTTAGTTATTTGGTGCTTCCTTCCTTCCACTATCATGACCTCAATTCTACCTTACAGATCAGATTAGACCAGAGCATGCACACTGCTACAGATAAGAGCTCACAACACAGGCAATCCAGAATAGAAAAATCCCCCAGAGCTAATAATGAGAGAAGAGATAACAGGAAGATTAGGGGAGGGTGGGGGAAGGGAGGGAGAAGTGATCACAAGGATCAACCTATAACTCCCTCTCAGGGTGACGAACAACAGAAAAGTGGGTGAGGAGCAATGGAGGATGATGTAAGATATTAAAATAATAATCTATAACTTATCAAGGGTCATGAGGGAGGGCAAACGGGGAGGGAGAGGAAAGAAATGGGGAGCTGATATCAGGGTCTCAAGTGGGAAGGGAATTCATTGAAAATGATGATGACAGCATATGTACAAATGTGCTTGACACACTGGTTGAATGTATGGATTGTGATAAGAGATGTAAGAGTCCCCAATAAAAGTATTTAATAAAAATGAAAAAAAATCTTTGTATAATATATGGACCTAGCATCTCCCTACACCACTTTTTAATTTAAAATAAAGAGAAAGAAAATTATTTGCAGAACTGAAATATCAAAATATTTAATTTAAATATTAAACATTTTAAAAAATATTGTTTTATAAGTTCTACTTGCAAACATCAGGGAGCCATGGTGATATAGTGGGCTATGTGCTGGGCTCCTGGCTTCAGGGACACTGGGCTGTCTGCTTTAGGAAAGATTAACAGCCTCAGGAGCCCTTGACCATGCTTTGGTCTACCATTTAGGGACACTGAATCATCATGGATTCAATGGCAGTGGTTTTTTGTTTGGCATAAGGAGGCATGTGGGAAAACGCATAATAATATAATAATTCCTATAAAGTATCACCAAGAAGTAATAAGTTACAAACTATCTATATTTTGGTTAAAAAGTACAGGTGTTGACCTCCTCTGAAAACATTTTAAGATTCTATTAGGAGTAAGTATCAAGATAAGAAAAAAAGTAATAAAAGTCTGTTTTAATATGCTTGCTCTTAAGAGTTTTTGGCAGAGGATTTAATTATTCAAATGTTACAAAGTGTTTTAAAAAATATAAAGTATATGAAAGTAGATAGAATATTTTATAGAAAATATGAAAATTTTCATTCCTTCAAGAAGTAAGCATAAAGATAGATTTGAAATGTTAATGTTTCTTAAATCATGCAACCCATTGAACTTGCTGAGAAATAGCTACTGATATTGCTGTTTACTGTGATATATAGAAAATAGAGAGAGTATAAAACTGTAATTTTGTAATCCCAAAACATAGTAGACAGAGTATTCATTATTTGAAAAATAGACACTGTAGATCACTTGGAAAATTGTTATCTGCAAAAAAGAATATTAACACATGGTTTCTGTATTGATCTTTAGTTGAACCTTATGGCATGAACTCAAATAATTCATTCTAGGATTCCTATGTTAGATCCAAGATACATGAAATTATATCTATAATATAATGCACCAGACCAGACCAGACATCCATACTGTCTTGTCAAAACTCATAGTATCAGGTTACTGCCATTGTTGCAATACAACTGCACATGAGAATGAGAAAGACCGCCTGGCGGACTATAAAAAATGTAAAAGAGAGACTGGGTCAGAGATCCTTTGATTCCCTGATTCTGATGGGCTCTGCTTACTCAGTCTTCAAATGTGCTGAACACAGAGGCATGTGGATGATCAATGTTCATACCAGGCAACCACGAGATGTCTTGTTATACCGTCTGCAACTGTCAGTTCTCAAATGAAGTAAAATTGGAGTCTATGAAACCTATTTTATTAACTGAAATGGATTTTCCATTTGAATTCAACACCACTCCTGCTGATTGGAATAGCATACGGGATAGCTACACATTGTCTCTCAATGCATGTAGACTGAGCTTCCTAAAAGCATGGTTGGTCTTGGACTCCCAGCATGTTAGTCAGGAATACAATAGCAGGAGTTAAAAATTATGTAGCATTTTATAGCTTCCTATTTGATGGGAAAAACATCAACATAACATTTTGGTAAGAGCCTGTGGGAAAGGAGTTATTGTCTTGGCCTACTTTGTAAAATGCAACCAATACCATTCCTTTAAGACTATTCACATTCTAAATAAGAACGAAGGATTGACTTCTATATTTACCATGACCTATTTGAGTAGTAAATAATGTATTCTGTGATAGTTATTGGAATTCTGGAGGCATCGTGGTTACTTTTTTGGGCTGTGATACACATGGTTAGCAGTTGGGAACCACCAGCTGCTCCAAGGAGAAAGAAAGAAACCCACTGAGTCTGGTCTACGCTGTCCTGTAAGGTTGCTGTGACTTTGGGTCAACAAGATGGCAGTGCGTTTGGTTTGGGTTAAAATAGTTACTGGGTGCTTATACTTGTTAAGCAGAATTCTAGCTTACAGACCCACAATGCCTTGAATGAGGGGGAGGCCGGGTCCCTTTGAAGGAGGACCCTGCTACATCACCGAAGGTTTATACTGTTAGTCTATCTTCTAGCCTTCCCAAAGGGATGTGCAGCCTTTCACAAGAGTGACTGTTCATTGGGTGAAAGGAAATAATCAAACTTTTCAGGGATTTCTGGACACTAGATCGGAACTGACACTAATTCCAGGAGACCCAAAGGATTTCAAAGGTCCATGAGACAGACTGGGGGCTTATGGAGGTCAAGTTATCAATGGAGTTTTAGCTAACATATGGCTCACTGTGGGTCCAGTGGGCCTCCGGACCCATCCTGTGATTATTTCCCCAGTTCCAGAATGCATCATTGGAATAGACATACCTTAACTGGCAGAATCCCCATATTGAATCCCTGAAATGTGGAATAAGGGCTATCATGGTGGAAACGGCCAGTGGACACCATTAGAATTGCCATTGCCTAGGAAAATAGGAAACCAAAAGCAGTACCGCATTCCTGGAGGGATGGCAGAGATCAGTGTCATCATCAAAGACTAGAACGATGCAGGGGTATTGATTCCTATTACATCCCCATTGAACTCACCTATTTGGCCTTAAAAGAAGACAGATAGATCCTGGAGAATGACAGTGGATTATTGTAAACTTAACCAGGTGGTGATGCTAATTGCAGATGCCGTTCCAGATGTGATTTCATTGCTTGAGCAAATTAATACTTCTCCTGGTACTTTGTATGTAGCTATTGATCTGGCTAATGCCTTCTTCACAATACCAGTTTTGAAGGACCACCAGAAGCGGTTTGCCTTCACCTGGCAGGGGGAACAATATACTTTCACAACTCTCCCCCAGGGGTACATCAACTCTTCTGCCCTGTGCCATAATTTAGTCCAAAGGAACATTGATCACCTGTCTTTCCCACAAAATGTCACACTGGTCCATTATATTGATGACATTATGCTGATTGGATCCACTAAGGAAGATGTATCAAAGACTCTAGATTCATTGGTACAATATCTGCATACAAGAGGTTGGGAAATTAACCCAATGAAGATGCAGGTAACCTCCACATCAGTAAAATTTCTAGGGGTCCACTGGTGTAGGGCAGGTCGAGATATTCGTATTAAAGTGAAGGATAAGCTATTTCATTTAGGGCCCCCAACTACTAAAAAAGAGGCACAATGCCTAGTGGGCCTCTTCGGATTTTAGAGGCAACATATCCCTCACATGGGTGTTCTGCTTCAACCTGTTTATCAAATGAACCAAAAAACCTCCAATTTTGAGTGGGGCCCAGAACAAGAAAAGGCTCTTCAACAGGTTCAGGCTGCCATGCAAGCTCCTTTGTCACTGGGACCATATGATCCAGCAGATCCAATGGTGCTAGAGGTGTCAGTTGTAGATAGAGATGCAGTGTGGTGTCTTTGGCAGACCTCTATGGTGAATCACAGCATAGACGTTTGAGATTTTGGAGTAAAGTCTTGCCATCCTCTGCAGACAACTACTCCCCTTTGAAAAACAGTTTTTGGTCTGTTACTAGGCCTTGGTGGAGACTGAACGCCTCACCACGGGCCACCAAGTCACCATGAGGCCTGAATTACCTATTATGAATTGGGTATTGTCTGACCCACGGAATCATAAAGTTGGACGTGCGCAGCAACACTCCATTGTTAAATGGAAGTGGTATATACAAGATCAGGCCAAAGCAGGACCTGAAGGAACAAGTAAGCTGCATGAAGAAGTGGCCCAAATGCCAACAGTCTCCACTCCTGTCACATTGCCTCCTTTCTCCCAGTCTGCACCTATGGCCTCCTGGGGAGTTCCTTACCATACTTTATCTGAAGAACAAAAAAGTCATGCTTGGTTTACCAGTGGCTCTACATGATATGCAGGTGACACTCATAAGTGGACAGCAGCAGCACTACAGCCCCTTTCTGGGATCTCCCTAAAGGACAGTGGTGAAGGGAAATCTTCCCAATGGGCAGATATTTGAGCAGTGCACCTGGTCGTTCAGCTTGCATATAAGGAAAAATGGCCAGATGTGAGACTGTATACTGATTCATGGGCTGTGGCTAATGGTTTGGCTGAAGGGTCAGGCAATTGGAAGGACCATGACTGGAAAATTGGTGACAAGGATGTGTGGGGAAGATATGGATAGATCTCTCTGAATGGGCCAAGAAAGTAAAGTTAATTGTATCTCACCAAAGGATTACCTCTGAACGCTCACCAAAGGATCACCTCTGAAGAGGAGGACTTTAATAATCAAGTGGATAAGATGACACGTTCTGTGGAGACTGGTCCTCCTCTTTCCTCTGCCACCCCTGTTATTGCCCAATGGGCACATGAACAAAGTGGACATGGCGGCAGGGATGGAGGTTATGCATGGGCACAGCAACATGGACTTCCACTCACCAAGGCTGACTTGGCCACTGCCACTGCTGAGTGCCCCATTTACCAGCAACAGAAACCAACATTAAGTCCAAGATATGGGATCATTCCTCGGGAATATCATCCAGAAACTCTGTGGCAGGTTGATTACATAGGACCTCTTCCATCAGGGAGGGGACAGCATTTTGTTCTTACTGGAATGGACACTTACTCTGGATATGGATTTGCCTTCCCCGCCTGCAGTGCTTCTGCCAAAACTACTATTCATGGACTTACAGAATGCCTCATCCCCTGGCATGGCATCCCACATAGCATTGCTTCAGATCAAGGAACTCACTTCACAGCAAATGCAGTGCGACAATGGGCCCAATTCCTTGGAATCCACTGGTCGTATCATGTTCCTCATCATCCTGAAGCTGCTGGCTTGATAGAACGATGGAATGGGCTCCTAAAGACACATTTACAGCACCAACTAGGTGGCAACAACTTGCGGGGCTGGGACAATGTTCTCCAGGAAGCTGAATACACTCTAAACCAGTGGCCAAGACAGAATTCATGGGAAACAAGTGTCCAGGAAACAAGGGGTGGAAGCTGGAGTGGCACCACTCACTATTACTCCTAGTGATCCCCTGGCAGCATTTTTGCTTCCTGTCCCAGCAACCCTGTGCTCCTCAGGCCTGGAGGTCCTGGTCCCGAAGAAAGGAACTCTCCCACCTGGAAACACAGCACGGATTTCACTGAACTGGCAGCTGAGAATGCCCCCTGGGCACTTTGGGCTTCTCATGCCCTTGGATCAACAGGTCAGGAAGAGTTTCACTGTACTGAGTGGTGTGATTGATCCTGATTCCCAAGGAGATATTGGACGTAAAGAAAATTTTGTCTGGAATCCAGGAGATCCCATAGGCCTACTCTTAGGGCTACCATTCCTTGTGATTAAAGTGAATGGTAAATTACAGCAACCCAATACTGGCAGGACTTATAATGATCCAGAACCCTCATGAATGAAGGTCTGGGTCACCCCACCAGGCAAAAAACCACAGCCATCGTGAGGTTCTTGCTGAGGGCAAAGGTAATACAGAATGGGTGGTAGAGGAAGGTAGTTCTACCTACCAAAAGTGAGGTTTGTAATTGTCAATGTGTTTTCTTTTTATGTGCTTAATGCATACCTTTCCTTTGTTCAGGTATGATATATCAGCTATAATTAGGCTCAGTGTGTTTTCATTTATATGTATGATAGACGATTGATAATAAGTAAAATTGTGATTTATTCAATGATTTCATCTGGAAATTATGTAAATATATATGGCTAAAGAATTGTGTACAGGTGCCAGATTGGCAAGGGGTGGATTGAGATAGTTAGTTTATTGTGCCAGCCTGGCTCATAAACACAAGTGGGGTTAATTGAAGGACGGTGAGATAAATGGCTCGGCGAACCTTGCTTTTCTTGTCTCTTGCTCTTTGATCATCGGACCAGTGTGCGACTGCCTTTCTTGTTCTGTGCCTCAATTTACAAGCTACACTACCTTTGGGACACAAGCCTGTGGACTTTGTCGCTATAAGTTGAGGTCCCTCTAAGACCACACCATTGGAATTTACATCTCTTGAGCTGGGGACTGACTTGGTGACCTGGCTGACAGTTGGCTACCTGCCTTGCTGTTTGCTGCCTGTGCTGGGATAGCCTAGTTCTCTCTACAGAGGACTACCCAGAGGCCCTCAAGACTTGAAGGACTGCTAGTGCCTCACAACTCTCTCAGGAGTGAGTTACACTGAGCCATTTGTACTGCTTTATCATTTAACTGTTCATTTCTTGTATTATATATCTATCTGTATATAATTTAACAATTTATTTCTTGTGTTATATATATCTATCCTTACAAATACATATATAAAATTATTAGTAATCTGGTTTTGTTTCTCTAGAGAACCCTAACACAGTATGCAAGGAAAGAAAACAAACAAAGATACCTACCTTGATGGAACTTATTTCCTAATGCAGCAAAATTCATATAAAATTTAAACTTTTTGATGATTTTGCAGGTTATCATAAATTGAAATTACTGTAAGTCATTGAACAGGAGTGATGAATACAGTATGCATTCACTACTATCAATTCTGAGCTCACAGAAGACATCATGAATAAACACAGTATTGTTCCCTAATGATTATGGCTGTTGCCTCAGGCTCTTTCTCAACATAACATGTCTGGTAATAATTAACATTTCCATGTAAAATACAAATTATTTACCAACCCAACCTTAAATTAGTCAAAGATTTGTTTATTTCAAAAGAAATCTCTAGTTTGGAGAAAATAAAATAAGTTTTGTATCAGACAAATAATAAGGGAAGATAAAAATTAATAAGGAATAAATGTTGCTTTTATTTTAGTAAGTGAATTGCCAGTGCATGTTTTTTTACCAGAGGGGCTTATAGTCCGATCCACTCAGAGCCCCTAACGCCACAAGCCAGCGTTCAGTGTACCTTCACTCTGCATTCTTCTCTACTCTGCTCTGACCACCCCTCCACCCCCTTGCAGGGCTGGTTGGATAATGTGTTGCAGTGGTCATGCACAACTCACAGATAATACTCATAGCTAAAGGGTCTATTATTGTTATTGAGAGGAGTAACAGGTTCCCCCAAGCCAATATTAGTGAACAGTCAGGATGTAGTCATTGGTCTACAACACTTTTCCTCAGACAACAGTCCACCCCCTTATCCTTAGTCTCTTCGTAACGTGGTCTAGTGGCCTCTGCCTCCTTGGGCCAGAAGCGTCTCAGTGCTCTGTCTCAGTTTCATAGTCGGAGCAGTGCTCATCTGACCTGTTGCAGTCTCCTTGCCTCAGCCTCTGTGGCCTCAGCTCGGCTCATTTGCTCCAGGGATCTCCATTCTCTGGTGTCCTCTCTGGCCTCAGGCTCAGCCACTTCAGACAGAAAGCTCACATGTGTTCTTTTCCTGTCTGTCCTGATGTTCTTCCTCGTGCTTCAGGACTGCCTCTTGTACTCACAGGAAAGGCAGTATGCATAATTGCATACTTAAACAATGATCGAATGATGGATCACACCCTCTGCTCAAGTGAAATCTTACTCTTGCCTTAATCCTGTCTTCTCCTGCAGCAAGAGTGCTCTCCAAAATAGAATTATAGCCATGGACACTGAGTCCAGAATTATAGTACATCGCCTACATTATGTAAGTAATTATGGTTTAGAAAGGTAATATTAATTACATCTCAGCCATATTTAAGTTCAAGTTGGGAAACATAATGAATGCCAATGGCATTTTGTTTTTACTGTGTGTGTGTGTGTGCGTGTGTGTGTGTAGCCCATGTGGTACAGTGGTTACGTGTGTGTGAGGAGCCCATGTGGTACAGTGGTTACGTGTGTGTGAGGAGCCCATGTGGTACAGTGGTTACGTGTGTGTGAGGAGCCCATGTGGTACAGTGGTTATGTGTGTGTGTGTGTGTGCATGTGTGCATGTGTGTCTATGAGGAGCCCATGTGGTACAGTGGTTACATGTTGGCCTGATACCTTCAAAGTTGGCAGTTGAACCTACCAGGTGCTTTGAGAGAAAAAGATGAGGTTTCCAACCCCCAAAACAAGTTACTGTTCAGGAAACACACAGGAACACATCCTGTCCTACAGGGTTGCTATAAGTAAGAATCGACTCAATGGGGGTGAATTTAGGCTGTGTGTGTGTGTGTAGCCATATATCTTGAATTTGTGTCACTCAATTTTAGAGAAGCATTCAAGATAATTCAAATACACAAGATTAGAATAGCATAGATACAGATTTTGGTTATGATATGCTGAAATAATTAAAATATTCAAGCTGCCCTGTAAGATTGGAAGAATGTACACTGTGGCTGAGGGAATGTGCAGGAACTCCTCTCATTTTAAAATAGAAAATTAGTGATTTATTGTCTTAGTTACCTGGCGCTGCTGTGTAAAAACGTTATTACAAGTACTTAGTGTTATATTTATTCTTTCACTGTTCAAGAAACTGGAAGTTTGAATCCACGATGTGGTTCTGTCCGGCGCCCAGGTGGTTCACAATGTTCCCTAACATTCCTTCGTGTCTACCTATCCCCCCTTGTGTCTCTGTGTCTAGTCTGCTTTTTTCACAAAGCAAAATTGATCTGCTCTAACCTTGCTGACATAACAAAACAAAGTCTCTATTTCCAAACAGGGCAGAGTTACAAGGAGAGTCAATATCTCCACTCATATTTATGTGGGGATAATTCAACAATGACAATCCACTCCTATTACAAGAATAAAGCATAAGTAAGTTTTCGAAGTCCTACCTCTCTAAAATTCTTAGCTCCTAATCAGTTTAAGAACAAAATGATAATAGTGGCCTTATTATTCTTTTTGTTGTTATGGTTAAGTACCATGGGTCAGTTCTGACCGATATCAACCCTGTGAACAACAGAAGGAACTACTGCTCACGCCTGGCCACCCTCAAAATTATTCATGTGTTAGCCCATTGATGCAGCCACTGTGCCAATTCATCGCATAGAGAGCCTTCCTCTTTTTCACTGCCCCTCTACTTTACCAAGCATGATGTGTTTCCCCAGGAACTGGTCTCCCCTGACCACGTGTCCGAAGCATGTGGGATAAAGTTTTGCCAGTCTTGCCTCTCAGGAACCATTGGCCATATATATCTTCCGAGATAAATTTGTTTATTCTTTTGGCAGTCAATGGTTCTTTCAATGTACTTTACCAGCAACATAAATCAAATGCATTGATTCTTCCTCAATCTATCACATGTAATATCCAATTTTCACATTCATTGGAGGCAATTAAAAACATCATGACTTGGGTCAGGTGCACCTGAGTCCTGAAAGAACCTAAAAAGTCCTCAAAGGAATCCTGGAGTTTCAACACTTTAAAGAGATCTTGTCCAGTAGTACATTTACCCAGTGCAATGTGATCGCTTGACTGCTGTTTCCATGACATTTGATTGTGGTATATCCACAATAGCAAGATGAAATCTTTGGGAATTCAAATTTTTCGCCATATATCATGAAGTAACATATTGGACCGCTTGTAAGGATTTTGGTCTTTGTTGCATGGAGATTGTGTTAGAGAGACAAAATAAGATTGCTGACAATTTTATATATATTTATAAAGATAGATATATAACAAAAGAAATGAACTGTTAAATTATATACAGATAGAGAGATATATACTACAAGAAATGAACAATTAAGTTATAAAGCAGTACAAATGGCTCAGTACAACTCACTCCCAGGAGAGAGTTGTGAGGCACTAGCAGCCCAAGTCTTGAGGGCCTCCAGGTAGTCCTCTGTAGAGAGATTTAGGCTATGCTGGCACAGGTAGCAAACAGCAAGGCAGGTCACCAACCATCAGTCAGGTTACCAACAGTCAGTTCTCAACTCCAGAGATGTACATTCCAATTCTCTGGTGAGTCAGGTCTTAAAGGGGCCTCAAATTACAGTGACACAGTCCATAGGTTAGGTGTCCCACAGGTAGTGTAGTTTACAAATTGAGGCACAGAACAAGCAAGGCAGCCATACACTGGTCCGATGATCAAAGAACAAGAGACAAGAAAGGCAAGGCTAGCCAAGCCATTTATATCTCAGCCCTTCAATTAATCCCACATGTGTTTATTAGCCAGGATGGCATAATAAACTATTTCAGAGATTTATTCCAATACTGAAAGCTGAGATCCTTGATCTTCATCAGCAAGTGCTTCAAGTCCTCCTCACTTTTAGCAAGAAAGGTTTGGATGTGCTTATCGTAGTTTGTTAATAAACTAATACTGATGCCCTATTCTTCATATAATCATTTCTCTGAAGATTTGCTCAGTATAGAGATTGGGTAAATATAGTAAGAGTTATACCCCTGAAACACACCCTTCCTGATTCTAAGTCATGCAGTTTACACTTATTCTATTTGATGCCTTTTGATCCATGTACAAATTCTACATGAGCACAAAAAAGTATCCTAGAATTTCCAATCTTCTCATGGCTATTCATAATTATTTATTATTCAAACAGTCTAATGCCTCAGCAGAATCAATAAAACACCAGTAAGTGTATTTCTGGTATTTTCTGCTTTGAGTTAAGACCCATCTGACATCAGCAATGATTTTCTTGTTCCAAGTCTTCTTCTGAGTCTGGCCTAAATTTCCAACAGTTCCCTGTCAAAGCATTGTTGCAATCATTGTATGAACTTCAGTAAAATTTTTCTACTTAGTGTAAACTAAATACAAATAGATATTTGCAAATTAATAGTTAAAAAAGATGGAAACAAGCAAGTAGATGGTGGTTAGTTTTCACTGGATTTTAATAATCTAATCTAATCTATATGTATGCATAAATATGTATGTGTGTATGCATATGGGTTTAGATATAATATACATACTTGCAAATGCATATATATATGCAAATAATCAGTTTTTTAAGCAATCCATTTATGCCAAGCACAGTCAATCAATCTTCCATTAATAATAGAGAGTATTAAGTTCTTAATGACAATTCTCCCCAGCAATGGAAAAAGCTAACAGCTTAAATGTGGCAAAATGTCACTATTTTTCAAGTGTATTTTTATTACCACACAACTTTTCTAATAGTGTTAAACCCTTTAATTTCACAGGAAAACTCAATCTATATGCTTATCACTCAATCTAATAAAATCCATTCTGACATTATTTGACAGAGGTATTAATTATTCCAAAAGGGTTATAAATTTTTATAAAATGTGTTCTTCCTATGAAAATTCAAGCACTTAGAGATTACACAGATTTCTCCTCTGACCACTATACCATAAGGCTAGAAATCAACAAAAGGATGATTAAGAAAGCAAGGGCAAACAAGTGGAAGATGAATAACTCTCTGTTGCAAAAGGAGTGGGTATTGGCCCTTATTTCAGTGGTCAAATCAGGAAGTTTCTAGAAACCAAGGAGAATGAAAATATGATGTACCAAAACTTTTGGGACACAGCAAAAGCAACCATCAAAGGGAGTTTGATAGCAATACATGCACACATGAAAAAAAGAGAGAGACTTATGATTGATATGCTGGCACAAAACTTACACCAATTAGAGCAGAAGACAATAGGACAATCCTACCAATAGTAAAAGGAAATAAATAATAAAAATCAGGGATGAGATACAGGAGAGAAAAAACAAAAACTATGAAAAAATTAATGCAGCTAAGTTGGTTCTTTGAAAGGATTAACAGAATTGATAAACCGCTGGCAACCCTAAACAAAGAAAGGCAGGAACAAATGTCAACAGCAAGGATAAGGGATGAAACAGGGGACATTACAATGGATCCTAATGAAATCAAAAGGATAATTACACAGTACTACAAAGGCCTATACTCTAATGAATTCAACAACTTAGAATCATGAACAGATATTTGGAAAAACAATCCCTCCCTAGATTATCCCAGATGGACATGAAGAATCTCACCAGGCCCATAGCATTTGAAGAAATAGACAAGGTTATCAAGAGATTACCAACAAAAAAATCTCCAGGGCCAGATAGCTTCACAGGAGAATTTTACCAAGTATTCAGGGAAGAACTGATACAAATCCTACACAAACTCTTCCGGAACATAGAAAAAGACAGAAAACTCCTAAACTCTTTCTATGAAGCTAGTGTAACTCTGATACCTAAAGCAGGCAAGGATCCCACACAAATTGTGAACTGCAGACCAATATCCCTAATGAACATCAATGCAAAAATCCTTAACAAAATATTGGCTAATAGAATACAAAGGCATATAAAACAAATAATTCACCATGACCAAGTAGGATTGATACCAGGGATGCAGGGATGGTTCAACATACAAAAGACCATTATTATCATTTGCCACAGTGAAATGAAAAATTATAAGAACCACATGATAATATTGATAGATGTGGCAAAAGCATTTGACAACATCCAACACCCATTCCTGTTTAAGACACTCCAGAAGATAGGAATTCAAGAAGATAGAAATAGAAGGAAAATTCTTCAATATTATACAAGCTATATACCATATATACTCAATTATAAGCTGACCCAAACATCTGTCAAGGCACCTAATTTTAGCACAAAAACTGCATTAAAAATGTACTGAAAAACTCAGCTTATACACGACTATATACAGTAAGTATGAAAACTATAAGAAAACTATATATATAAGCTATATATAGGTATGAAAAATCAACAGCCAATGTCATAATCAACATACAAAAGACAAACAATTCCAATGAAAAAAGGGACCAGACCAGGATGGCCCTTGTCTCCACTCCTATTTAACACCATACTGGAGGTCTTAGTTAACACAGGCAAAGAAAAGACATCTAATGTATTCATCTGGGAAAGGAAGAGGCAAAACTATCGTTATTTTCAGATGATATGATTTTATATATTGAAAATTTCCAAAACTACACAAGTGGAGTGTTGGAAGAAATAGAGGAATATAGCAGTGGTAGGACACACGATCATCAATGAGAAGTCTATTGGACTGCTCTACACATCAGACAAGATCACAGAAGAGGCAATTAAAAAGGTAGTACCCTTTACAATAGCCAAGCACAAACTGAAATATCTACGGATATACCAGAATAAAAAAACCAAAAGATTTGTACAAGGAAAATGACAGAACACTATTACAAGAAACCAAGAGTGGCCTCAAAAAATGGAAGAATATCCTATGCTCATGAATTGAAAGACTCAATATAGTAAAAATGTCAGTTCTGCCCAAGGCACTATTTAAGTTTAATTCTATCCTGATACCATGATCCTTTTTCAAAGAATTGGAAAAACATTACCAACTTCATATGGAAAGGAAAGAATCCCAGAATTATCAGAGAACTCCTTAAGAAGATGGACAAAGAGGGAGGGCTTCCTCTACCTGACTTTAGCACCTATTATACAGCCACAGTGGGCAAAACAGTGTGGTGCTGGTATAATGACAAGTATTCAGACCAATGGAAAACAACTGAAAACTCAGAAATATAAACACCAGCATACAGACAAGTGATTTTTGATAAGGGCCCAAAAGAATATCAAATAGATAGTGAATGTCCTCTTCAATAAGTGGTGCTAGAAAAAATGGATATATACCTGCAGAAAAATGAAGCAAGACTCTTACCTCATTCCATGCACAAGAATAAACTCAAGGTAGACCACAAATTTTGAAGTAAAACCTCAAACTATTAGGGCCATTAATGAGGGAATTGGGACAAACCTGAGAATCTTGGCACAGGGAATACATAGGCTATTGGGAAGAGGGAAGGATACACATACAGAGGAGTCACAAATTGACAAATGGGATATACTGAAAAGAAAACACTTGTGTACATCAACAGAATCCACCAAGACAGTAATATGAGAACCCATGGACTAGGAAAACATCTTTAGCAATGACACATCAGGCAAAGGCCTTATTACTAAGATCTACAATACTCTGCTTGCTTCCAAAAAAAAATCGAATTGCCCACTTAGGAGGTGTGCAAAGGACCTAAATAGAAGTTTCACAAGGGCAGAAATCTGAATAGCCAATAAGCATATGAAAAAATGTTCACCAACATTAGCCGTAAGAGAAATGCAAATTAAAACAACAATGAAATAGCACCCAACACCCTCAAAGACAGCCCAAGTCAAAAAATAACAAAACAACTTGTGTTGGAGGAGCTATGGTGAGATAGGAACTCTCGTCCACTGCTGGTGAACCTGTAGCTATGTACAGCTACTATGGAAAGCGATTTGGCAATCTATAAAACGGATGGATATTGAGTTACCATATAACCCAGCAATCCCCCACTGGGCATATACCCAGAAAAGGCAAGAAATAAACCATGACCAGACATCTGTGCTCCAATGTTCATCACGGCACAGTTCACAATTGTAAGGAGTTGGAAACAACCCAAATTTTCCTCAACAGATGAATGGATTAAAAAAAACACTGTGGTACATACATACAATGGAGTACTGCAGATCCCTAAAAAGAAGCGATGAATACATGAAGTACATTGTCACATGGGAAGAACTGGAGGAAATCATGCTAAGTTAAGTAAACCAAGCACAAAAGGATAAGTACATGAGTCCCCTTAGGTGAGCTTAAAAAGTGGGGCACAGGGGAAAAGCTACTATACACATACTTTCCTGGGGTGAGGTCCAGGTACTACGGCAGGAGCCAAGCGCAATTGAGGGATACATATGGCAACCAAGTAAATAGGAGGGGAAAGAAAGAGAGAGAAAAAAAAGACATAGGTAGAGGGGGGAACAGGGCATTGTTTATATCTCCACATAAAAGGGAAAGAGAGACCATGCTTTAACCCAATGTACCAAGACGTGAATGCAACATATTGGCATGTACTAGGGAACTAATAGAGATGTCTGTGGAGTTGGTCCCCATCCCAATGTGACCACCCCCCTTCCCCCCAGAAGAATGTACTTCAGAGGACAGCACTGAAACTACAGCTTGGGGAGAGAAGCATGTCTGATTAGAGCACACAGGAGAAATGAAGAGGGATAGAGATGGAAGGGAATACATCTTCGCCCACCAAATCCCGAGGATGATATTCCTGCTCAGAGCAGACAATGCACAGAGAGGATCATAGCGCCTGTCCCACCATGAGACATGATGTTGTTCACTGACCCATAGCGCTATGGGGGACAACACTGGAGACAGAGTGAGGGAATTGTGCCCAATCTGCCCCATTACACTGAGGGGAAGCCCTAAAGATATGCACCAGAGCAGCAAGGGGAGCAAAGTGATGAAATTCATGTGGAACACCAAAAATAGACTTTGGAGACAGAGTGTGGTACCTTATCAGACTCGACTGGAAAATATTTGTAAAGGCCAACAAACAGACCTTGAACTATTTATAGGATTTTCCATTTTTGTTAGTGTCTTTCTTTTGGTTGTTATTTTGTTTTGGTTTTTTTTTCTTTTTTTACATTTTATTAGGGACCCATACAACTCTTATCACAATCCATACATATACATACATCAATTGTATAAAGCACATCCATACATTCCCTGCCCCAATCATTCTCAAGGCATTTGCTCACCACTTAAGCCCCTTGCATCAGGTCCTCTTTTATTTTTCCCCTCCCTCCCCTTTCCCCCCTCCCTCATGTGCCCTTGGTAATTTATACCTCGTTATTTTGTCATATCTTGCCCTATCCGGAGTCTCCCTTCCCCCCTTCTCTGCTGTCCCTCTCCCAGGGAAGAGGTCACATGTGGATCCTTGTAATCAGTTCCCCCCTTCCAACCCACTCACCCTCCACTCTCCCAGCATCGCCCCTCACACCCTTGGTCCTGAAGGTATCATCCACCCTGGATTCCCTGTACCTCCAGCCCTCATATGTACCAGTGTGCAGCCTCTGCCCTATCCAGTCCTGCAAGGTAGAATTCGGATCATGGTAGTTGGGGGGAGGAAGCATCCAGGATCTGGGGGAAAGCTGTGTTCTTCATCGGTACTACCTCGCACCCTAATTAACCCATCTCCTCTCCTAAACCCCTCTATTAGGGGATCTCCATTGGCCGACACTTGGGCCTTGGGTCTCCACTCTGCACTTCCCCCTTCATTTAATATGGTATGTATATACATATACATATATATACACATACATACACACACTTATATCATTGTTTTGTTTTTTTTTTGCATGATGCCTTATACCTGGTCCCTTGGCACCTCGTGATCGCATTGGCCGGTGTGCTTCTTCCATGTGGGCTTTTTTGCTTCTGAGCTAGAATGCCGCTTGTTCACCTTCAAGCCTTTAAGACCCCAGACACTATCTCTTTTGATAGCCGGGCACCATCAGCTTTCTTCACCACATTTGCTTATGCACCCCTTTGTCTTCAGTGATCCTATCATGGAGGTGTGCAGTCAATGATATGATTTTTTGTTCTTTGATGCCTGGTAACTGATCCCTTTGGGACCACTCGATCACACAGGCTGGTGTGTTCTTCCATGTGGACTTTGTTGCTTCTGAGCTAGATGGCAACTTGTTTATCTTCAAGCCTTTAAGACACCAGTCACTATCTCTTTTGATAGCCGGGCACCATCAGCTTTCTTCACCACATTTACTTGTTGTCTATATTTATAGGTCAAGTATTAAGGTGGCGGAAGGACCTTGGGCCTCTACTCAAACACTCCCTCAATGCATGAATACCTTCTTTTATTAAATTGGAACTCTGATGCTCACTCTCCCGACACAACGGCTGGAGCCAAAGTTGTTTTGGGTTTTGTTGTTGTTGTTTTGTTTTATTGGTTTTGACTTCCTTTGTCAATTTGTTTGGCTTTTCCTGGTTTTTGCGCTTAGTAATATCTCTTCATGTCTATATAGATAAGATAAGCGGGATAAATAAACAATTCAGAGATGAAAAAAATGGGACCGATGGTTCCGGAGGGATACTGGAGAAAGGGAGGTGAGAAAAAGGAAGGGTTGGGGAACCAACCCAGGGACAAGAAGTGAACTAAAATCAATGGAGAGAAGGGCGTAGGATACCTGTGGGCTTAATCAAGCGCACTGTAGCAGCGAGGAATTACTAAATTCAAATGGAGGCAGAACATAATGGTGGGGCAAGAGAAAAGTAAATGGAAATAGAGGAAAGAACCAGGAGGCAAAGGACACTTATAGAGGTCTAAACACAGGCATGTACATATGTAAATATATTTATATATGATAAGGGGGGAATAGATCTATGTACTTTTATCTATATATTAAGAATTAAGGTTGTAAATGGACATTGGTGGGCCTTGAGTCAAGTACTCCTTCAACACAAAAACACTTTGTTCTAATAATCTGACTTTCTGTGAGGCTCACCTTCCTGACACGAATGCTGAAGACAAAATGGGTGCATAAGCAAGTGTGGTGAAGAAAACTGATGGTGCCCAGCTATCTAAAAATATAGCATCTGGGAGTCTTAAAGGCTTGAAGATAAACAAGCAGCCATCTAGCTCAGAATCAACAAAGCCCACATGGAGGAAGCACACCAGGCTTGTGTGATCATGAGGTGCCGATGGGATCAGGTACCAGGCATCAAAACTCACCCCCAAAATCATAACCAAAGTGAATAGGGGGTGGAGGGAACAGAATGTGGAGTAGAGACCGAATTCCCATTTGTAGACAATTGGACATCCCCTCACAGAAGGGTCACAGGGAAGACAGGAGCCAGTCAGGGTGCAGTATAGCACCGATGAAACACACAACTTTCCTCTAGTTCTTAATGTTTCCTTCCCCCCCCTATCATGACCTCAATTCTACCTTACAAATTGGATTAGACCGTAAAATTGCACACTACTACAGATAAGAGCCCACAACACAACAGGGAATCCAGTATATGTAAATCCATCAGGGCCAACAATGAGAATAGAGATACCAGGAGGATAAAGGGAAGGTGGGGGCAGAAAGGGGAAATGGATAACAAGAATCACCATATAACCCCCTCCCAGGGAAACGAACAAAAAAGTGGGTGAAGGGTGACAGGATGATGCAAAGATATGAAAATAATAATCTATAACTTATAAAAGTTTCGTGAGGGAGGGTGGGCAGGGAAGGGAGGGGGAAAATAAGGAACTGATATCAAGAGCTCAAGTAGAAAGAAAATGCTTTGAAAATGATGATGGCAACATATGTATAAATGTACTTGACACAATGGATGAATAAGAAATTCAGGAGCCCCCAATAAAAGTACTTAAAATGTGTTCTGAACACACTATTTTGGAAGACAATTGAAAATAAGTACTAAAAATCTGAACAGACTAATATGCACATTACATTCATATAAGACAAAATTATCTTCTATTGGTTCCTATGCCACATTTTAGAGATATTATTTGTGGATTGTGAAAGAAAGCAATATGTAAGGATCGCAAGTAAGCACCAGAATAAAGGTGGTATTTTGTCCTATTGAGGGATACGTTGATTTTTAGAAATTGTTCTATGAAGCATTATATATCCAAATATGATTTTGGAAACAGTATATTACTAACAACAGCCATTATTCATTTAATGACTATTTGTGACATTATGGGTTATGAGTGGGGCTGATAACTGTAAGGTCAGCGATTCAGAAACACCAGTCACTCTGCAGGAGAAGGCTGAGCCTTTCTACTCCCATAAACATATCCTTCTCAGGAACTCCCAGAGGTGGTTCTGCTCTGTTCTACAGGGTCAGTAGGAGGCGGCCATCAAGTAGACAGAGATAAGAGGCTTCTCTCTCTTCAGTCGCCTTTGTCTTCTATCTTCCTTTCTGTGATTTTATCCTGAAGGACCAGAGCTTATCTTGTGTTATTCTATAAAAGAATGCCTATAAATTTGGAACTGAGTTGCGGTCATCCACTAAAGCGTCTTAAGCAAATTTGGAGATTGGTTTTTCTCACCAAATGAGAACTCCTGAAGAACTAATCCAAAACTGCCATGACAGGGCCTCAGCCATGAGGGACTCAGATTCCTTCATCCCTGCAGTCTGTCATGCTTAGGCCATGCGCTCTGGTCGTATGCTTGTTACATGCTGTCCTATGATCTGATGGCCGGCAGTTAGAAACCAGCAGCAGCAGCTCCTCCGGAGAAAGACTGGGTTTTCTCTGCCCTACACAGACACACTCTCGAAAACCCACAGGGCAGTCACTGTAAGTCAGCCTGGACTCCATGGCAGTGAGTTTGGTTTGGTTTGGTTTGGGCGTCACCTCATGATGTCAAGGTGACAGCCTCTGGACCGCAGAACATAATGGGGCTCCTGATGGTTATGTGGTTTCCTTTGTAGACATGCATCACTTCTGCTATCTCTTCATCCACTGCAGTGAATATGGTGTTTTTGTTGGGCGCCATTGATTATGCACTTACTAATAGGGACTTGCTGAGTACCGCGGAAGGCAAAGCTCTCTGATCCGGTGCCATTCTCAGCCTAGTGTTGTTGGAGATCATCTTTGCAACCACTGTGCCAGCTCATCTCACTGAGTGTTTCTCTGGATCCACGGACCTGCTACTTTATCTAGCCCGATGTCCTCTTTTGAGAGGCTGGTGTTTCCTGATAGCATGTGCCAAGTATAAGAGATGAAATCTTGACATCCTTGCTTCTAAACAGCAGTCTGGCTGCATTTTCTCTGAGACAAATGTGTATGTTCTTCTGACAGTCCACAGTACTTGCAATCTTTTGCCAACACCATCATTAAGAGGCGTCACATGATGCCAAGCCGTCCTTGTTCACTGTCCAGCTTGCCCATGCATATGAGGCCATTGAAAAATCCACGCTTTGGGTCAGGTCCTTCTTATTCCTCAAAGAGATATTTGGATAGTAAACAGATTTCGTACAATAGTTTTGTCAAATGTAATATGTCATTTGATTTCTAGGCTGCTGTTTATTGATTGTGGGCCCAATTTAAATTAATCTTTCACAATTTCTCTTTTGTGTGTGTGTGTGTGTGTGTGTGTGTGTGTTAAGGCTGCTGTTATTGACATGGTAGGGAGGATTTCTTTTTTCTTTGCATTGAGTTGTAATCCATATTGTAGGCTGTAATTTTTATTGTCTTTTGTGTTTGATCCTTATAAAAATACTTTAAATCTGAAAGCAAGCTTGCATAAACTTTGTATTTCGTGGTTTTTTTTGGCATCAATTTTATTTTATTTTTTTTAACATTTTCTCATTCTTTTTTTTTATTTTAACAATTTATTGGGGCTGATACAATTCTTTTCACAGTTCATACATATACATACATCAATTGTATAAAGCACATCTGTACAGTCTTTGCCCTAATCATTTTTTTCTCTTTTCTTCTTTTACATTTTATTAGGGACTCCAACAACTCTTACCACAATCCATACATATACATACATCAATTGTATAAAGCACATCCATACATTCCCTGCCCCAATCATTCTCAAGGCATTTGCTCTCCACTTAAGCCCCTTGCATCAGGTTTTCTTTTTTTCCCCCCACCCTCCCTCCCCATTCCCCCCTCCCTCATATGCCCTTGGTAATTTATACCTCGTAATAACGAGGTATTTCGTGTTGTTAATGAGCCTTCCTGCATGCCTGATTCCCCATTCTTCTTTGTATAACCCAGTTTATTAAATTATTTGCTCAGTATACATATTGAATAAGAATGGGGAAAGATACAGCCCTATGCATATCATTCCTATTTTTTCCCAGGGCCTGTCGTGCCCCCCGGAAGGGACAGGCCACAGGAGGCCTGCCCGGGGTCCTGAGGGCATCTTTTCTCTCCTCCTACCATTGCGATTTTAAAACATGCTGTCTCCTTTGTTTTTTCAATTACTGACTCTTGCTCTATGTTCTGCAGGAGTACAGCCATGTGTTCCAGGATTCGCATTCTTTGCTATGTTATCCATAGTTTGTATGAGCCACTGAGGCAAACACCTCTGTGCACATAGTCACTGTAACTAAAGTAACCTTATTGTTCTGTAATCTCTGTTCTCAGCCAACATTCATTTGGAATCTGCAACAAGAACCCCTACTCCACGTTCTCTTCTAAAGCTGGCAGGAATTTCTAGCACCCCTCATTAATATGCTGCTGCAACTGTTTTTGAATGTCTTCGGCAAAATTTTATCTGTATGCAACACTATTAATAATGCTTGATAAATTCTACCTTCTGTTAAGTTACTTTTCTTTGGAAAGATCATAAATAATTGATCTCTTCAAGTGTGTTGACAAAATAGCTGTCTTACAAAGAGCTGTATAGATTAATGAGCGTCTCCAGTGCTTTATCAGTTTGTTGAAACATTTCTACTGATCTTTCATCAGTTCCCAAAGCCTTGTTTTCCCCAATGCCCTCAGTGTAGCTTTGACTTCTTTCAACATCACCGTTGGTTCAACATCGACCAATTCTTTTTGATACACTGATTTTACTCTTTCTATCACCTTTTCAGGTTTCCTGCATCATTTATTATTTTGCCCATAGAATCCTCCAAGGGACAAGGGAACAATATGGGACCCAAATTGGCAGTGAGGGGGGAGTGGCAGGCCTGGTAGGGAATGATCAAGGGTAAGGTTATGTAAAGAAGAGGTATAGCTGTAACCCAGGTGGGGACGGAGCATGATAGTGGGGGAGGAGGAAAGGAAAGGGAAATAGAGGAAAGAGCTAGGATGCAAAGGGCATTTATAGATGTCTAGACAAAGACATGCAAATATATATATATATATATATATATATATATATATATATATATGGATGGGGAAATAGATCTATGTGTCTATATTTATAGGTTTAGTATTAAGGTGGCGGAAGGACCTTGGGCCTCTACTCAAGCACTCCCTCAATGCATGAATACTTTCTTCTATTAAATTGGCATTCTATAATGCTCACCCTCCCGACACAACTGCCGAAGCCAAAGCGGGTAAACAAGTAAATGTGGTGAAGAAAGCTGATGGTGCCCAGCTATCAAAAGAGACAGTGTCTGGGGTCTTAAAGGCTTGAAGATAAACAAGCGGCCATCTAGCTCAGAAGCAACAAAGCCCACATGGAAGAACACACCAGCCTGTGTGATCACGTGGTCCCGAAGGGATCAATTATCAGGCATCAAAGAACAAAAAAATCATATCATTGGCTGTGCACCTCCATGATACGATCGCCGAGGACAAATGGGTGCATAGCAAATGTGGCGAAGAAAGCTGATGGTGCCCGGCTATCAAAAGAGATAGTCTGGGATCTTAAAGGCTTGAAGGTGAGCAAGCGGCCATCTAGCTCAGAAGCAACAAAGCGCACATGGAAGAAGCACACCAGCCTGTGCGATCACAAGGTGCCAAAGGAATCAGGTATAAGGCATCATCCAAAAAAAAAATACCATAATGCATGAAGGGGGAAGTGCAGAGTGGAGACCCAAAGCCCATTTGTCGGCCACTGGAGATAACCTCACAGAGGGGTATAGGGGAGGAGATGAGTCAGTCAGGGTACGATGTAGCACCGATGAAGTATACAGCTTTCCCCCAGATCCTGGATGCTACCTTCCCCCCAACTACCATGATCCGAATTCTACCTTGTAAGACTGGATAGAGTATAGATTGTACACTGGTACATATAGGAGCTGGAGGCACAGGGAATCCAAGGTGGATAATACATTCAGGACCAGGGGTGTGAGGGGTGATACTGGGAGAGTAGAGGGAGAGTGGGTTGGAAAGGGGGAACCGATTACATGGATCTACATGTGAACTCCTCCCTGGGGGATGGACAACAGAGAAGGGGGTGAAGGGAGACACCGGATATGGCAAGATATGACAAAATAATATTCTATAAATTATCAAGGGCTCATGAGGGATGGGGGAGCGGGGAGGGAGAGGGGAAAAAGAGAGGACCTGATGCAAAGGGCTTAAGTGGAGAGCAAATGCTTTGAAAATGATGAGGGCAAAGAATGTACGGATGTGCTTTATACAATTGATGTATGTATATGTATGGATTGTGATAAGAGTTGTATGGGCCCCTAATAAAATGTTTAAAAAAAAGAATTCTCCAATCTTGTAATTGGAATCTTGAATTTTTTCTTCAGTTATTTCAGTTTGAGATATGCTGAATGTGTCTTTCTTCTTTGATTTCCTAATTCTGTATCGTTGCATGTTTTAAGACAATGCTTCACTTTTGTCTTCGCCAGCTGCTTTTCAAAATTTTCTGTTCACCTCTTTCACTTTATTCCTTAAAACATTTTTCACTTAATTTTCTTCCCATTTGATTTAGCAGCTGTACAGTCAACAGCAAGTTTCAGAGTATCTTCTGAAATCTACTTTGGTATTTCTTTAACTGTCTTTTTAATGAGCTTGATGCATGATGAACTTTTTCATATATGATGTTCTCAATGTCATCTCACAATGCATCTATTTTTGTGAAGTAGTGTTTAAGGCATCAAATATTTTCTAGAAATGATTTCTAAATTCAGAGGTGTGCTCTCACCCTCTGGCTCTGGTGGGCTTGTTTTAATTGCTTTGGCTTCAACCTGAACTTGCACATGAAAAATTGATGGTCTCTTCCACAATTAACCGCTTTTTCTTCGGGTGATGATATTAAGTGTCTCAATTGTCTCTTCCCACAGATGTATTCAGTTTGAACACTGTGTATCCCATCTGATCTTGTCCATATGTATAGTCAGCATTTTTGTTGTTGGAAAAAGTATTTGCAATGAAGCTTTCAACTTAAAATTTAAAATTCTTTCATGAGACGCCCCACTTCATGTTTATACCCAAAGTCATATTCTCCAATTACTGAACCTTCCTCTTTGATTCAGATTTTCACATTTTAATCATTAGAAATTTTCTATGCAACTTGCAAGGCTTTTAAAATTAATTTTAAGTTAAAAAGCATAAAGAATTCAACTTTTAAATTACTGGCTTTAATGGTGTGTGCATAAATTTGAATAATATTAGAATTCCTCAGTCTTCCTTGTTGTTACTGTTGTTGTTGTTGTTGTTGCTGTTAGGTGCCCTGAGTGTGCTCAGATCCATAACACTGTGTAAACCAGAATGAACAACACCCAGTCCTGTGCCGTCCTCACAATAATTCAAATGTTTGAGCCCATTGTTGCAGCCACTGTGTCACTGCATCTTGTTGAGAGTCTTCTTTTACCTGCCCCGCTAGGGACGGTCCAATGTACATGAGACAAAGTCTTGCCATCCTTGCATCTAAGGAGAACTCTGGCTGTATTTTTGCTAAGTCAAATTTGTTTCTTCTTTTGGTAGTCCATAGTGTTTTTAATAAGCTTTGTCAGCACTGTAATTCAAATTCAAAACTGTTTCTCCAGTCTTTCTAATTCAACATCTGACTTTCATATATATATATGATATAGATATAGATATAGATATAGACAGATATATAAGGCAATTGGAAATACAAAAAGTTGGTTCCGGATCACCTTAGTCCTAAAAAGTAACATCCTTGATTTTCAACATTTTAGAGAGATCTTCTGTAGCATATTTACCTTATGAAATGCATTATTTAATCTCCTGACTGCTGCTTCCATGAGCATTGATTGTGGAACCAAGCATGAGGAAATCCCTGAGAACTTCAATCTTTTCTCTGTTTATTGTGATGTTACTTAAGGTGAAATAGTGAGGATTGTTATTGTCTTCACTTTGAATTGTCATCTGTTCTGAAAGCTGTACTCCTTGATCTTTATCAGCAAGTGCTTCAAGTCTTCCTCACTTTAAGAAAGCAAGGTTATGTCACCTTAACATCACAGATTGTTAATAAGCCTCCCTCCAATCCTGATGTTGTATTTTTCTTCATATAATTCAACTTCTCTTATTATTTACTGCACATACAGATTGAATATGTTTGGTGAGAGGATGAAACTCTGATGCATATCTTTCCTGATCTTAAATCATGCAGCTCAGATGATGCACTTTTGTATAAACCCTTATTCTGGTCACAACTGCCTCTTGAGCTATGTGCAGATTCTTCATGAGCACAATTAAGTGCTCCAGAATCCCCATTCTTCTCTAGGCTAACTATAATTTATTATGATCAACACCATAGAATGCCTCTCATAGTCAGCATAAAACAAACAAATATCTCTCTGGTGTTCTCTGCTTTGAGCCCAGGTGATCTGACATCAGAATATCCCTTGTTTTACATCTTCTTCTGCATCCAGCCTTAACCAGTGGCAGCTCCCTATAAATGAACTCTTCAATCATTTTCTGATGATCTTCATCAAATTTTACTTACACGCGATGTCAGTGATTTTGTTTTATAATTTAAAATTTTTATGGCCCTTTTCTTCAGAATGGACACAACTATTTATGTCTTTCAGTCAGGTGGCCACGTGGCTGTCTTCCAGATTTCTTGGCAGAGATGAATGAGTGCTTCCTGTGCTCCAGCAGTTTACTGAAACAATTCCATTCGTATTCCATCAGTTCTGAGATCCTTGTTTATGGCTAATGAGTTCAGTGAAGCTTGGAATTCTTCCTTTTGTGCCCTTGATTCTTGGTCTCCCTTTTAGAAGTCAAAATATTTTCCTATCACAAAAAGCATCATGTTTCAAGATAGACCAATAATGCTTGCATATCAATCCATTTTATCTTTCCCAGAAAGTAAACCATTGTTTGATGCATAATGACCAATAGAAGTTCCTTTCAGTTCACTAATAAGCAGAATATTGATCTTTTGGATTTAATTTCATTTTGATGACTTCCAAGTGTTCTAGATTCCTGCTTCATCCACCTCGTGCTCCAATTATTGACAGATGTTTGCAGCTGTTCTCCTCATTTTGTGTTGTGCCCCATCAGCACAAGAATACAATGAAAGGGGCATGGAATCCTTGCTCGTGCCACATCATCAAGTTGGACTCCAATTTGGAAAAGCAGCCCTTCCCTACTTATATTTTTGTTACTTCTAACCTGAGTTGCTCGACTTCCAGCACTATAACTGCCAATGCTCAATAGTTATTTATAAACTTTTTCACATTTAATTGTTTTACTTGCCTTTCCTGTTATTTTTACTAGTCTAGCAAGTGGCTTATTTATTTTATTGACATGCTTTTGCTGATTTTTCAAAATGTTTTCATATTTTCTATTTCATTGATTTCTGGAATGAGCTGTATTATTTTCTTTTGTTTGCCAGCTTTTGATTTCTTTGGCTTTTCATTTTTTACTTAAATTATATATTAACTTAATATTGGATTATTCTTAATTTTTAATGTAGACTTTTTTACTATGAGTTTCTGAGTACTAGTTTGCTGTGGCTTAAATACTTTAATAAGCTATGTTTTCCAATTTTATTTATAAAATTAAAAAAAATTAACTTTTGATTTCTTTTTTATTATGACCGAATAGTTTTTCATTCCACTTCCAAATTCTATTTTTTCTCCCATTGTATATTTCCTACTTGGTGCCTTTAAACTTTAAGATATATGAGAAGATGGTTTCTATGCTTTTCTCTTTTTTAAAATTTGAGGGCATTTACTTTGTTTTCTAGCATATATTCTTTTCTATAGAATAATTTATGTACACAAGAGAAGAATGTTTATCTCACTGATGCTTGGCAGAGTGCTCTATATATGTCTGTTAGATCATATAGGTTTCTGCTTTTAAGTTCACGTTGTTTTGAGTGGTTCTCACATTAGATATTCAGTCTAGAATTAAATTGATGTATTGAAATCTCCTGCTGTTATTGTGGAGTTATGTCTTTTCCCTTTAATATTAGTCAGTATTTACTTCTAGAATTTTAGAGCATTGTTAGTTACATATATTTACAATTGTTATGTCTTATTGATGTATCAATCATTTTATTTTTTACTGTCCTTTATCACTTATAATATATTTTAATTTTAAATATATTTTATTTAAGATAAGTATTTCCATCCATGATCCTTATATTAGTTGAATGAAATATGTATTTCCATTATTTTATTTTTTGTTAAGCCTTTATGTCTAATGTGTATTTCTTGTTGATAAATTAAAAAATTTATATTGTCATTTTCTGGTGATTGCAAGGTAAGATAACTTACATTTAAGGTAATTTTGAGTATTTCATGCCTTTTAAAATTTTTTCATGTTCTCACCCTTGTTTATCCTTGTCTATTTTCTTGTGGTATGTCTTCTTACTTTCTTCCTTCTTTTCAACTGTGTATTTATCCTCTTGGTAATTTCTTACTGTTTACCATGTACACTAAATAACTTACAACTGTAAAAAACGTTTACCATACAAACAAACAATAACATACAACCTTCATTATTAAATCTCTGTCTGATAAATCCTGTCCTCAGTTTCTGGTGGTGAGTTCCAGACTGTATCATTGTCCATCCTATATCCAATGGGTTTGCTTCTTGCCTCTCCTTATAATCTTGATGTTGCATTGTTTGTAGAAGTATATTATTGCATGTATTAACTGAAAAGGCCATGCATTTGCTTCTTATGCTGAAGTTGTTGTGCTGTTTTCTTTTATTTAAGTACGTTTCCCTTATTATCCTCTCCCCTACATATAGATTCATATGTTGCTTTAGAATTCTTGCCTTTCCATTTGGAAAATGTTTTTGAGTGTTACTTACACTGTTAGTCTGGTGGTGACACAACTCTAGAGGTTCTGCCTATTTGGAGATGTCTTTACTTTTCCCTCACTTAAAATTACAACTTTACTGGGTAAAAATATTTGGTTGGTAATATCTTATTATTTTGGTTATTATTTCAACTTGATAATTACATGTTAATCCCTGTGACATATGGTGCATCATCTATTTTTAATGTATTTCCTCAATGGTAAGCAAACAAAAATTTCACTAACATGGAGTAGATTCTGACTACGACCAGCCATGTAGGCCAGAGTACACCTGTCCCTTAGGTTTCCAAAAATGTATATTTTTAATGGAACAGAAAGCCTCATTTTCTGCCCTCAGAAAGGCTAGTGGCTTTGAACTGCTGGTATTAAGTTATCAGCTCAAAGCATAAACCAGTATTTCACCCTTGTTCCTTCTACTCAATCTCATTGAGTCATGTTCTCCTAAAAACCACTAGAAGGAACTCTAAATCTTTTTTAGTTAGCAATGATTTAGGAATTCTGAGTATTTGGACTCTGGAGTTCAATACACATCTGTGGTGAATTTCAGCAGGTAACAGATATTGGTACAAGTTCCAGCATTCATCTTTCCCATGGCAAAGTCTGGCAGTGATGTCTTTCTCTCATGCATACTCCTGTACATGTTTTCCCATCATGTTACACTCTGGGCAAGGGGCCAGAAGTTGGCCTTTGCACTGTCCCTCTCATTCTGACACCTTGTCATCTTCTCCCAGGCTGAATGTCCATTCATCTTGATTAGGCTCTTTCTCTCTCTCTCTCTCTGTCTCTCTGTCTCTCTCTCTCTCTCAGAACCAGTCTCCCTCTGCCATCTCCCAGTAGTCTAGTTTGCAAGCTCTAATATGCAATTAGCTCAGGCTTAGACCCTTGTCTACAGATTCTTCAGTTTAATTTTCATTTTCTGTTTGGGGTGGTGCCCAACAACATTCCAACATGGCTTCAGTGAACCAGTTCTGCAGATACTAATGTGTAGATTGTACTGGCTCCAGTAATGTCGGTGATCCTCCTTTCCTCTATTTTTGGACTCACCTTGACTGCCATGCAGAGTTCTGAGATCTCAGTCTTTATCTATCTATCTATATTTTTCATCGTTCAGTGGGTTAGTTGCTAGAGGATAAATGGGGGCAACTAATCAATTGGCTATATTGCTTCACCCATTTTATATCTGTTTTACTAATAAAGAGTCCCTCTAGCCCATGATCTTTGTCCAAGGTGATTAAATTGGTAATGAGACTTATTTAGAGGAATGGGTTATATAGGTAATATAATTGAATAAGAAATAAAAATAAATAAATGGACAATACACAGAACACATAATGAAGAAAGATTACCTAAAGGCCAAAGGAAAAGCAATTAATAAGAACAAACCCCATTAAACCACAATATTGAATCAAATATTGATGTTTATTCCTTAAACCTTTTATTAAGATTAATTTTCTTTACAAAGAACCACAGCCCCGTATTAATTAAATCTGCTCATGATTTGAATAAATACTACTTTCAGTCCCTAAGCAAATTTGGTATGAAATAATAAGACAAACATTTTGTTTCAAGTAATATATGACTACTCAAACTTTACCCAATGTTTTTACCTACTATAATGTCTTAAAATAGAATTTTCTGTTTGATTCAAAGTGTCTGATGTCACTATAGAACAGCACACTTTATCCATCAGGTCTAAAATGTGTGTCTGATTAATTAATATCGTATTAAAAATTCTTAAGTCTATAACACTTATGCTTGTAGAAAAATTGTCCATTTTTAGAAAATTACACCTAGGACCTCATTTCCAACATCTTTGAATATTCATATATACTAATGAATAATCAAAAACTGTTGTGAGAAAATTACATTCAGTGACTATTTCTAATTCTGTGTAGAGAATCCTTTATGACACTATTTCATCCTGCCATATAGAAAAATAGATATTTCAACTTCAACAGCTCAAATATTTTATCTTCCTACATTGTTGGGTTATTAAGCTTTGTTTACAGTGTTTTGAGGTAACAATAAAAGGAACAACTCTCTATTTCATCTTGTAGACAAACTTAATGTGATCTACATATGTGTAAACTTTTTCCAGAAATTGTTTAACATAAAATACTACCTGTGACATATGTATGCTTGCATGTGCATGTTTGTTTCTGTGTATCATTTCTTATGCATAAAGTGAGACATCACATACATTTACATCAAGACTATGAGAAGATAGAGATTATGTTGGAGTAAATTTGTAATTGAAATGTTCTGTGTGTTATTTTTCTGAAATTAAGCTGTTTTCCTAGCACACTTCACATTTTCATGAGAAAAGAATAGTCTAGGCATTTTGTAAAATTCCCTAAGGAATCTGAAAGTACTGAAGTGCATTGAATTTTGTTCTGTGCAATTTTCTTACTTACAAAAATATAATCCCTTTTAACAAGCCTTAGATATATATGCCTATGTCATTAAGATCATGTAAAAATAGTGTGGGGAAGCCATCTGAATAAATTTGGCTTCGAAAGGAAACAAAAAGTGAACTCCACAAAGCTGATTCCTATGAGCCAAAGCTCAGGCATGCCACCACCCTCCAAATGCCACCACCCTCCAATCTTCTTAGCAATTTTGAAAAAGGCTCTACCTCACGTGGCACTCCCAACTTCTCTGCTAAGCTAAAAAATGCTTTGTGATGACCACACAAAACTCATAAACTATACTCACAATTATGGGTATATTAGGGAAGTCAATGGGTTACAATTCAGTATCAGACATATCCAGGATACAATTATTTGGTTGACACCCTTTTCTTTCCATTGTCTACAAAGAAGGCATCTCTCTTGCCTTCAGCCCCTCTGTTTGGCTGCTGCTTTGACAATGCATTAAAGTTCTTTTAGCATTGCCAACAAATACCCCAAAAGCTCTCCACTTCACCATAAGCTTCAGCTTAAAGGTGTTTTGCTCTAACTCCATGGGTCAGCAAACCCAGCTTTCCTTATTAAGTGCCTAGAGGACCTAAACTCTACAAGTTAACTGATTTTTTTGAAGACACTCAACTTCACGCACTCCATGAACTGAAGACCTATAGCATTATTTCATGCTCTGATTGTACTACTGCCACACCTATGCCATTTTTTGGTCTTACACTTTCCTTTTCTTGGATATAGGAGGTTCAGTGTATAGAGGTCATGAAATTCAATGGACATGCTCCCACCTTACCTCTTCTTTCTTCCTTTTTAAAATTGTGAGTTAATACATACATCATATCATTCAATAGTTCAATCACATCAGGCAATATTATATATTTCTTACCAAAATCAGCTTCCAAACATTCTTGTCCACCTGGACTCTGACATCCTATCCCTTTTACCACCCCCTCTGTGACTGCATCCCAAAATTCCTTAATCCTTATTTGGTCCCTCTAGGTTCATCAGTCCTGGGTTTCATATACCATATATACACACATACACACACATATATATATACAAATATATATATACAAATATATATACACACCCATATATATATCACATTTTTGATGCCCAGTGACATAACATCTGAGATAAACCCTAACATGAACAAAAAAGAAGAAAACAAAAAAATTAAAGAAAATGCTGAAAAACAGATCAAGTCCAGCATGCTCTTTTTTCTTAATGATATAAAGTCTTCTAGTTTCTGAGATGGTTCATTCAATAAAACCAGCAGCATGGCAAAACTGACCATTACCCATGGTAGAGTTGCACATTTTTGCAATCACAATTAATCCTGTTAGTAATGACTCATAACTCACCTCCCTAAACCCTCAAGCAAAACGAACTCAGCATTGAATATTTCATAGAAGATACAAACAACAAAATTTAAAAGCACCCAGCAAACTGACTGCAATAAACTCATACTTCTCAATAATAACACTGACCCAAGAGAAAGCCAACCTATGACAGAGTATAAGATTCCATTGACAGAGTATAAGATCTGGCTTTATGTGTTTCCAGCCCTTTTAGACCAATTAAGGGCCCACTGGATTTCTATTCCAAAGTATTGCCCTTTAAGAAACGTACTCTTTCTGTTTAAACCTTAAAAAAAAAAGTGACACTCAATATAAATGAAATAAATGCAACAGTCTAGAGAGAGAGAGAGTAACAAAATAGAAAAGAAAAATACACCACATAAATAAGCTACTTACAAGACATTCAATTTAGAAACACCAAAATAAGAGTCAAATAATGGGAAATTATATCAAGATAATAGCAATAAAATAAAGCAGTGGTGGTAATATTAATCTGATAAAATAAACTTAACCAATAAATCTATCTTGAGAGATAAAGAGCATTACATGATAATTAAAGGGACAATAGAACAGGAAGGCATAACCATAAGAAATAACTATGACCCAACGTAAGTCTTCAAAATGCATTCACTGAATCCTTACGGAGTTGAAGAGAGAAAGAGACAACACTACAATAATAGTATGAGACTTCAAATCATCAGGTTGAAAGGAAGACTTAACAACTAGAATAAAACTCAGTAAAGATTCAGAAGAACTAAAAGCAGAAGGAAGCAACCTTACCTCTTAGACATAGGTAGAACACTACCCCCACCAACACCTGAGCGTACATTCTTCTTCTGGGAATAGGAAACATTCTTCAGAATAGACTATTTGCTATGCCCAAAGCAAGCCTCAATAAATTTTAAAACACTAAGATATTGAAAACTGTTTCCACAGATAATAGTATTATAAAAACAGCAAACAACAATAGGAAGCTCAAGGTAAAAGAATCAAATATATGATGTTTGGAAAAAAGTTTGCTTAAAAGCTACTTTTTCAAGAAATAAAAATAAGTTAAATTTAAAAGTTTCTCAAAACATATGAGAACATAAAGACAACATACCCAAACCTATAGAGCAGAGCCAGAATACCACTCAGAAGGAAAGTTATAACAATAAACAGACATTTTAATAAAGAAACTAAGAAGAATGAACACTTTAACGCAACATTTTCAACAAGGAGTAAAAGAGCAGCAAAATAAACCTCAACCACTAGAAGAAGAGAAATGACAAAGATTAGAGCAAAAACACATGAATGAAAAAACACAAAGGTGATAGAAATTTAACACAAGAAGTTGTTTTTTTTAAAGCATTAGTAAAATTTCCAAAATGCTAGAAAATATAACAAAGGAAAAGGACAAGATGCAAAGATCATGAATAAGAAGTGAAATGGGCAACATCATATAATAACAAACCAAAATAATAAAAGATAATAACAATGCTGTAAAAGCATGCACTCCAATAAACTTGAAAATAAGAATATAGTTTTAAAAACACACTACCTATTAACTAACATAGTTTGATGGAGAAAAATTCCACAAAGCCATAATAAAAGAAGAAATAGAAAAGGTCATTAAAAAACTCTGCCTGCACCCGCGCCTCCAAAAAAAAGGCCAGGGTCATACAATTTCACAGGGGATTCTATCAAACATTATTAGGAGAGTTAACATCAATTCTACTCACACTGTTCTAGAATTAGAACTGGGTGTCAAATGCCATTATTCACTTTAAAAAGCAAATAGAAAACTTGTACCAAAAATAGGCAAAGACATTAACTGAATAGAAAATTTAGACCAATAATCCCTATGAACATAGATGCATAAAGTCTAAAAAAAAACCCAAAAAATATTATCAATAGAACCCAAGGAGTATTAAAAAAATCTTTTAAAAAGGCAGGTCCAGGAAGTCGGTGCAAAGAGACACCCGCCTGCAGTTCCCTGTGAGTGGTCACCAGATCTGTGAGTGAAAGGGCCAATTGGGGGGCTTCGGACTGAGCCCTCATCTCACAGCACCCTGCAGTCTTTTGGTGCTTTCCACACAGACGGCTCACTTGTGTTCACCATGACATGAGTCCCCCTGGGTTCCCCATGCTTGAGAGTTTCCCAGTGCTCATGATAAACACCCAGTTTCCCTAGGGATCCCCAGCTCTCTCTGGTCACAGAGACCCCTGCACACCTTGTTTCCCTGACATAACACCCTCACACACGTGTGCTGCTATCCCCTGTGTTTCCTGCCTCACAGCCCAGCATGAGTTAGAGGGGGACTTTGTAGATCGCGTCAGACATATGGACTGAGTCAGACTTATGGGTTTAGATTGGACTGGGTTGGGATACTTTCTGAATGTACACTTAATGTACATTTACCCTTTATATAAAACTCTCTCATGCATATAAGAGTTTTTGTGGATTTGTTTTTCTAGTTTACCAAACACTAACACATTATGACCCCACTCCTGGTACCATGAGGGAGAGGTCAAACAAACATCTACTCTCCATATTATGACTTGTTTCTCCAATACCCCACTCCTACTACCATAATGTGTTAGTCTTCGTAAACTAGAGAAACAAATCCACAGACACTTATATATGTATATGAGAAATTTATATATAGGGTAAGTGTACATTCAGAAGGCATCCAACCCAGTCAAGTTCAAGCCCATAAGTCTGACTTAGTCTGACACCAATCTACAAAGTCCTCCTGAAACTCACAAAACACACACAATGACGCCGAATGCAGGAGTATCACAGGCCAGTGGGTAAAAAGTCTTTGACTCCAGTGCTGGCAGGGGTCTCCATGTGGCTGCTCCAGCATCCAGGGCTGCATCAGGGTAGGTCCATGTGGCTGCTCCTCAGTGTCTCAGAGGAACTGAGTCTTGTCAGCTAAGGCAACCCCACACTTGTCCAACCATCAGAGAACAAGAAAGGTGAGGTTCACCATGCCATTTACCTCTCCACCGTTCAATTAATCCCACATGTGTTTATTGGCCAGGTTGACACAATAGACGTTAACTATCTCACCATCAAACTGTTCTCTGCAGGAGAAACATTTCAAGCTCACAGACAACCACAGATTTAAGTTCAAAGAATAGTGAAAAATATATCAAGCAAACGGCAATCTAACAAAAGCAGGAGTTGTGATTCTAATTTCTGACAAAATCAATCTCAAGGTGCAGGACATAACCAAAAATAAGCATGGGCACAATCTAATGCTTTAAGGATTGGTAGACCATGAGCCCGTGAGTATAGTAAATGTAACTGTGTCCAACCATAGACCTGCACTTTGTCAACCAAATTCTTTAAAAGATGACAAAAGAAATCATAGGGTTGACAATCATAGTTGGGGATTTTAATTCACCACTCTCCAAGAAAGAGAGATTAGCAGGAAGAACCTCTACAAAGAGGCTACCAAACTGAACTACAATCAAACAACCCAAGTTGATGGATATATTCAGAACTATCCACCCAACTGCAAAACATCAATAAATACTACACATTATTTTAAATTGCACACATTACGTGTTCAAAAATAGATCACATTCAGGGGCACAAGTCAAGCTTGAGTAAATTCAAACATAAAGAAGTCACACAGACTTCCTCCTCTGACCACTATGTCATAAAATTGAAATCAACGAAAGAAAGAACAAAAAAAAGGCAAATACATGGAGGCTAAATAACTTACTTCTTAACAAGGACTTGGTATTGGCCCATATTAAATATGAAATTCAGAAGTCCCTAGCAACTCATGAGAATGAGAGTACAACATGTCAAATCCTGTGGGCTATAGCAAAAGCAGTTATCAGAGGATGCTTGATAGCAGTAAATGCACATATGAAGAAGGAGGAGAGACTTATGGTTGATAACTTATCACAAAACATTCAGTAGTTGGAACAGTCAACAGAATAATCCTTCTAATATCAAAAGACAAGAAATTATGTAATTCAGGACAGATAAATCAGTGGGAAAACAAAAAACAATAGAAAAAATAACTGTTAAAGAGTTAAAGACGCTGGTTCTTCAAATAATCAACAGAATTAACAAACTGAGAGCAAACCTAATAAAAGATAGGAAGGAGCAGATGCCAATATCCAGTATGAGGGAAGAAACGGGGAGATTATAACAGACCCCAATGAAAGTAAAAGACTAATTACACAGTACTTCAAAGGACTGTACCCAACTATTCAATAACTTGGAGGACATGGACAAATAACTGGAAAAATAATCCCTCCCCAAATTAACTCATATGGATATCAAGAACTTCCATAGACCCATAGCAAAATAAGAAATAATAAGTTTATCAACTCGCAACTAAGAAAAGCGCTGGTCCAGAGGACTTCACAGGAGAATTCTACCAAGCATTCAGGGAAGTGGTGATACTAATCTTATACAAACTCTTCCAGAGCATAGAAAAAGATGGTAAATTCCCAAACACATTCTATGAAACCGATGTAGCACTGATACTAAAGCCAGGCAAGGATCACACAAGAATAAAGACTTACAGGCCAATATTTCTTTCTTTTTTTAAATTTTACAAGTGAGTTTATTTCTAACTGATTGGAGAGAAGACCTGTTCTTTTATTTTTTAAATCATTTTATTAGGGGCTAATACAACTCTTATCACAATCCATATATACATCAATTGTGCAAAGCATATTTGTACATTCATTACCCTCATCATCCTCAAAACAGTTGCTCTCCACTTAAGGCCCTGCCACCAGTTCCTCATTTTCCCTCCCTCCCTGCTCCCCACTCCCTCATGAATACTTCATAATTTATAAATTGTTATTTTCTCATACCTTGCCCTGTCCGATGTCTCCTTTCACCCACTTTTCTGTTGTCCGTCCCCTAGGGAAGAGGTCACATGTAGATCCTTATAATAGGTTCCCCCTTTCCAACCCACCCTCCGTCTACCCTCCCAGTATCGCCACTCACACCTGAACATAGATGCAAAAATCTTCAACCAAACCTTGGCCAATAGAATACAAAAGTATATATACATATAAACTCTATCATGTCCATGGAGGATTCATACCAGGGGTAGACCCATCAGCAGTATTCATGACATTAACAAGAAAAAGCACAAGACGCATATGATAATATTTATAGACACAGAAAGGCATTTTTGATATCATTCAACACCCTAAGACACTCAAGAATATAGGATTAGAAAGAAATTACTTCAATATACTAAAAGGTATATATGAAAACCAAGAGCAGCATTACAATCTATGGAGAAAAGATGAAAATATTCCCATTGAAAAAGGGGCCCCTACAAGGATGGCCTTTGTGTCCCTTCTATTCAGCATCAACCTGAAGGTCCTAGTTTATTATACAAAGCAACAGAGGAATATCAAAGATATATATTTGGACAATGGAGAAACGAAATTATCATTATTTGCAGATGATATGATTTTATATATTGAGAACCCCAAAAGTTCCACAATAGAATTTCTGGAAAAGGTGTAGGGATATGCTAGTGTCAGGATATCAGATCCACAAGGAGAAGTTTATTAGATTGCTACACACCATTTATGGGATTACAGAAAAGGAGATCAAGAAGTTAGTAACTTTCAAAATACCAGTCATAAATTGAAATGTCTAGGGACATATTTATCCCCCCCCAAAAAAAAACCCAAAAGATCGGTACTAGGGAAACTACTGAACATCATTACAAGAAACCACAAGGAACCTTCACAAATGGAAGAATATCCCATGTTTGTGGATTGGAAGACTTGATTTGTATAAATGTCAATCTTGCCTAATGCAATATATAAATGCAATGCAATCCCAATACAAACGCCTGCATCATATTTCAAAGAAATGGATAAACTGACTGCCAAATACATAAGGAAAGAGAAAGAGCCCAGAAGTGGCAAAGAACTCCTCAAGAAGAAGAATGCAGTGAGTGGGCTCACATTACCTAACTTTAAAACTTGTGTGTGGAAACTTATTACGGAAGCAACTGTGCAAGTCTGGCTGACATCGTTGAACTATGGAATGACATGACATGTGTTAACTCTCAAGTTACAACAAACTAAAATAAAACAAAACATACGGTAGATCCAGGAATGGGTTTTAGGACTGCATTAAATCCTAGCTCCTACTGAAGAACATTTAGTTTTTCCATTATGGTTCTGCTTGATACACACTCCCAGGAAGGGAACACAGAAGATACGGGTGCTGAATGTGGTGAAGAATATAGATGGTGTCCACTTATCCGATAAAATAGGGTCTGGAGTTTTAAAGGCTTATCTCCAAACAAGTAGCTATCTAAGTGAGATATCAAATAAGTCCATGTGGAAGAAGCACCCCATCATCAGTCATTGAAGGATTAGAATCCATATAATCTGAAAACGGAGGAGGGATCAGTATGAGCTTAAACCGTGAGAATCCAGTGTGCAGAAGGTGATGGATGACAGTGGGAACCCAAGACTCATTGGTGGAACCACCTTGGAATTAAGCCTTTGGAGAATTCTCCCTATCTAAAATTGAGGTAGGGGAATAAGGCAGTCACTAAACAGAGTCTTGGGAGAAAGGAATGTAGAAGACCAAAGGCATAAATCTGACCTGAACAGTTATGACATTGTCAGCAGATCCCACCTATGATGCAGGCTGGACGTGATTGGGTTTCCAACATTTTCTGTATTTTTGACTTGTATTGCTTTGTTTAGTTTTGTTTGTTCAAATTGAGCGTATCTCAGAATGTTATTAAATGGAGTTTCACTGTCATGAAGCTGTGTTATGTGCTTTTCCATTTTTCAGTATATGAAACCCAGGATTGATGAACGCCTGGGAACAGCAAGTAGAATAAGGGGTTTGGTGTTGGGGGCGGTAGGGGGGATAATAGCGGTGGTGGTGGGATAAAATGGAGAAGATATCAAGGGGTTCATGTAGAAAAAGATTAGAAACTGATTGTGGTAGCAATTGCACAGCTCTACTTGACATGATTGAAATATGGAATGATAAGCTATATGGAATTAAATCTCAATCTCAACTAATAAAAATTGCGCTCCCATTTTTTAATGCAACATGTATGCAATGATGATTAAACATTAGGAAAACAATATCATTTGCCATATGAATAAAGCAAAGGGGGAAAACAACTACATGTTCCTATCAATGGGTACAGAAAAGACATTAGACAAATCCAACACCCATTCCCGATGAAAAAAAAATTCATCAAAATAGAAGAGAAAGTCCTCAACAGAGTGAAGGGTAAATATTTCAAATCAATGCCACCTCAAGGTGAAGAAATGGAAATTATTCCCTTGGTAGACAGGAATCAGCCAAAGATGTCCTTTATCATCTCTCTTATTTGTATGGGGGATGGAGTAGTTCTTAGACAACAGTATACATTAAAGGCATCTGAAATGGTAAAGAAGCAAACTTTTAAAAATTTTCGGACTACATAATTCTATTCATAGAAGACCCCAGAGACTCAAAAACCAATTTTTGGAAATAATTTGAAGATTTGGCAACGTGGCATGGTATAAGATCAACATACAAAAATCAATTGGATTCCTGTATACTAATGAAGAGAACCCTGAAAGAGAAATCCAGAAAGGAAAACCTCACATCATTCATAATAAAAATGAAAAGAAAAAAGAAACATACCACTTACAATAATCTTTCAAAAGATTAAATTAAATTTAAAAATAATAGAAAATAACAAAAAATAATAGAAAATAAATTTGTGGAAAGATTGGAACCTTCATGAACTGCTGGTGAGATTTTAAAACAGTACAACCACTGTGGAAATATGACTCAGCAGTTCTTCGACTTGGTATATATCTTAAAGGTATTAAAACAAAACAAAACAAAAACATAGCATGAGTAATATACCTACACCCATGTTCACTGCAGCACTATTCACAATTACAAAAAGATGGAAACAATCTAAAAGCCACCAGTGGCAGAATGGATAAATAAGGATTTTTACCTACGCACATGGTGAAAGAAAAATGATGAAATTGAGAAATATCTCATGACATGAATGATGTGGGAGCACATTATGTTAAGAGAAAGTTAGTCCATCACAAAAGGACAAATATTGTCAGTGGTCACAATTATTTTAAAGAATAAAAGATTAAGGTTTTTTACTAAAGGAAACATACTTTGATGGATACCAAAGTTGAGAGGAAAATGGAGGCCAGGGGAAGCAAACAGAGGTTAGACAGGGGTTAATATGGCTGAAAAGGATATGTACACTCACACTTAATTCACAATAAAAGTTTTAAAATTAATTATAATAACAATTTTGTATTTATCTAAATGATATTGATCGCATTTCTATGTTGATTATATATTTTTTTGGCTGTATAATTATTTTATAGCTCCACAAGTATGCTAAAGGATCAGACAAACTACTCCAGGGAGTCGTCTCGCATTCGAATGAAACAGCTGACTCAGACTGTTCATTCCGGTTAAGTTTTGATCATTGAATATTTTTATTTTGTTGAATATATTTAGTTGGTTCCCTTTTGCATTATTTATCTAAGAACTTGTACCCCTCTGATCTACTTTCACGTTTTCCTTCAATCTTCCGACATACATTCCTTCCCAGCTCTTTTTTCCAGCTTTGTACTAACTCAGAGCAAAGTTGATACCAATAACAAAATACTTTCATTTTCTTAATTTCAAAATTATCTTATAAATATGTTTCCTTTAGCTATATCCATTCTGAAATTCTGTATTTTCCCCATATTTGTACTTGAGACAATGTTTTATTTTTTAAATTATGAGAGAAGGTGAAGGATTTTCATTCAATTTTGTATTAATTTGAAAACAAAACCCTGGGGGGTCTCATTTAAATATGTGATGATAACAGAATCAAGCTACATAAGTACTACAGTACCCTGAATCCAGTCACTGCTGTGATTAGATTACCTTTTTTCTTTTTTTTTTTTTGTGGCACACATTACCTGAAGTTACTTCACTGGTTGAAATCACTGTCAATTCATTTTTTTTCTTTTTGCATTGGCAATTCTTGCTGTCAATCCAAAGTCTTAGAACCTACCAACAGAATTGTTTTCTTAGCAGAAGATTCTCAAAAGATCAAGAGTTCTTAGGAAACTTCCATAGAAGTCAAAACCCAAACTTCTTTCAATGCATCTCTAAGATCCCTAGTGTCACTTCTCCTGTATTTCAACACAGTCATTCATAGTGAACTTGATGGCTTCATATAACATTATTGAATACTTCAGTAAGGACATGGTTGTTGTTTATTCATTTCAATGACAATTTCAAGGAAATGGAAACTCAAGAAAGTTTGGCAACAAATTACTTTCTTTAAAAACTGCTGCATCATTGAAAAAAAACTATTATCATTTCTCTCTGGGAATACTGCAATTTTACTAGTATGAGTCTGATCAAAGCAAAATAAAACACCAATTTTGACACTAAGGTTGAGGGCTTGATTTGATATCAGTAGATTTTGTTTGCTAAAGAGAGATGAATCAACTCAGAAAGGAAATGTTTGGGTCTGAGTATAGACCAAGCAGTAGAATAAGCAGCTGAGATCTAGAAGTAATAGAAGTACAGAAACAAGTGCTGCACACATTGTCATATGGTTATCAAATGGTACATTCACCGGGCATATCAAGAGGTTCGGGTAAAAATCGAGATCCAATTGTGACTTAAGAACTTATTACAATTGGAAAAAATTACTTCACCTTAACATAGATGAAATGCTAACAAATGACAAATATGAGAAGTCATACATATTTTAACTCATTGGTTTGACTCTAAATAAACAGATTTAGTGTTAACCTTTGGGAATTAGGCTTAAAAATAAAAATGTAAACAGCTGAGCAGAAACATCAGTGGCAACATGTTCCAAGGGAGTAAGATTTTGCAGTTTAAATCAAATCAAGGAAACTAGCTACCTTAAGAAAAACAAGACACAAGTCCAAGATGTTCAACATAGGATCAAAAGAGTCCACTATAGTTCAAAAATTATTAACCATGCAAAGCAGAAGAAAGTGTGAAAATGGTTAGAAAAGAATTCCAAAACAACCTCATGCTAAATATAAATTTCTTCTAAGTAGCCATAGATGTTGGATTTGGCAGACAAAGATATCAGAAAAATTTTTTTCCAGCAAGCTATTTTAATAATCATGTTTGTTGGAAAATGTGCAGTAGTACAAAAGTAGTGAATCTCATCAAAGAAACTGTGATAGGTAGGTTTATTGCACCAACCTGGCCAATGAACACATGTGGGATTAATGGGCAAAGAGATAAATAGCTCAGTGAGCCATGCCTTTTGGCCTCTTGCTCTTTGATGATTGGACCAGTGTGCTAGTTCTCTGCCTCAACTTCTGAGCTATACTACTTGTGGGACAACCAACCCGTGGAGCATCACTACAGTTTGAGTTTCCTTTGAGACTTGCTTCACTACACTACTAGTGTATACATCACTTAAACTGGGGACTTTCAGACCCTGTCATCTGGCTGACTGTTAGTGGTCTGCCCTGCTGTTTGCTGCTTGTGGCCAGACTGCCTGTATTGCTCTACAGAAGTCTCAGCTGTCTGCTTCTTTGACTTATACCCAACAGCCCTTGTGAATTGAAGGACTGACAGTATATTAACTATCTCATGGAAGTGAGTTGAACTGAGCCCTTTGTACTGCTCTGTAGACTAATTAATTGTTATTTCATTTTGTTGTATACACCTATCTATAGATAGATAGATAGATAGATAGATAGATAGATAGATAGATAGATAGATAGAATCATAAGTTCCTGAGGTTTTATTTTTTCTAGAGAACCCTATCTAACACAGAAGCCAAACCCTTAAAAAGACCAAATGCAAAATCAAAATTTGAAATATATAATAACAAATGAAAAACTTTGTAGATTAGTTCAGCAAACACTTGAAATGGTAGAAGAAATAATAAATAAATTTGAATACTGATCAATATAATTGCTCAATCTGAAGAAGAGAGAACGAATTTGTGGGCCAGTATCAGGGTTCCAAACTATCTGTAATATGAGTCAGATGGAAAAGGTTGGGAAATATAAACAGTGTTTACAAACACAATTTTTTAAAATGTTGTGTTGTGAATTGGGTAAAAATTTACAGATGAAATCAGATTTTCATTCAACAATTAATATGTACTTTGTTTCATTTCATAGATTACCGTCCTCACAATACAATGCTGCTTATCCCACTTCTGGCATCTCTTTGTTTCTGTTTGTGTTGCCACTCACAAGACTCAATTTTTCCAGCAACTGAATTCAATAATTCATTGCAATAACCACAGAAAACTCACAGACAAGGTTCATTATTAATAATGAGATTATTAAATAAGGTAACAGGTTTCAATGCAGGTGAGAAATGCTCAGGACACAATGTTCAGTAAAGACACATTACAAAATTTCTTTAATATTTTATATAACATTATTGAACAGTTCAAAAAGAACATGACTGCCAATAAATGTCCCATTGCATTAGGTACATTAGTTGCACAAAACCTCTTTAAAGTGTTGAAAAGTTTGAGGACTAAGGTGAGCCAGACCCAGGCCATGGTACTTCAATCACCTCATATGCATGTGAAATTTTTATGTTGAATAAAGACCAAAACAGAATTAATGGGCTTTAATTGTGGTGCTGGCAAGAATATTAACAAAAAAAATCTATCTTGGAAAAAGCACAGTTAGAATGCTCCTCAGTGGCAAGGATGGTGAGATTTCATCTCATTGGACGTGATGTCAGGAGAAAACATTCCGTGGAGAAAGACATACTTCTTGGTAAAGTAGAGGGGCAGCTAAGACGAAGGCCTTAGATAAGACAGACTGACACCATGACTCAACAATGGGCCCAAACATAACCATTGGGAGGATAGTGCAGGACTGGGCAGTGTTCCACTCTGTGTCACATGGGGTTACTGTAAGTCTGAACAGACACCTAACAGCAACAACAGTCAATTGCAAGAGGCATTTAGCTTCTTATGTCAGTGTACCACGTTCTCTGAATTCAGTGCCCAGAAGCACCTTACTCCAGTAAACTAAGAGCCGAAGTCACTCAGCTCTGTCTCTAAGGATCAGCAAATCCAGCTCCCCCAATGAGGTTCCCACAGGCACCTCATTTCACAATCCAGCCTCCTGCCTAGTATACTCAACTTTTCTATGAAGTGTGAAAAGTACACTTGTCCTGTGAGCAAGTCCATGACCCTGTATCATGCTCTGACTCCGTGTTTTCTGCCATTCCTCTTTATGCCACAGTTGTCTTCTGGATTAAGAAGCCTCATTGCACAGGGATTTCAGGGTCCAGAAGACTTACTCTACTTCTGGCTCTTGCTGGTAGTGAGATCCAAGCTCCTACTTTGCAGAGGTTTCTTTCATTTTATACCTACTAAGTTGGTAATCAAATGCATTTTGCTAACAATTATTTACAGGCAAATCCTATCTGTGTCATCCCCTACTGTCTTATTAAAACTCTTGCAAGAAAAGGTCACTTAGTGGGAGTTAGAGATACTTTGGCTAGAAAGCCACATTAAATAATTCATTGTCCCTGCATTATTACTCCTTTGAGGAAATACTGCCATTTTGATATCAAATAGATGTTGATTCTAATCTATGCATATCTCACCAGTATGAGTGTTCCCCGTATACAACTATCATTTAGCTGAAAATTGGCAATGGGTATGTTTTGTTCCAGAACTTAAGGTGATTGTGATAGATATTGTGCCAACTTGGCTTGGCCAGGATTCTCAGTGCTTTGGCATTTAGCAGCTAGCAAGTCCCCATGAAGTAACCTATCACAATGTAACCCCTCCATGATGGCATCTGCTCTGAGTAGCCACCCTTCCTCAGATCACAGCCCTGATGTAATTGACTGAGAGAGGGTTTCCTTGGAAGTGCAGCTGGCTTCCACTGAAATTGGACACTGAAAAAAAAGTTACTTACGTTTTACAGTATCTGTTACCTGTATCTGGCTCACTGGCCATCATTTCTTTATACTTGAGCCAATGGCCTGTCATATAGTGTGTTTTTAATAGGAGTCATGCTTGGTCTGCCATTTATCCCTCCAACCTTGGTTTATATGCCTCTGAAGGCACAAACCTCACTGTGAGCCTTGGATCCATTTGTATCTGCATTCATCAGTAGTCTTCCAGTCTGTCCTGCATTCATCAGTGGTCTTCCAGTCTGTCCTGCATTCATCAGTAGTCTTCCAGTCTGTCCTGCATTCATCAGTGGTCTTGCAGTCTGTCCTGCATTCATCAGTGGTCTTCCAGTCTGTCCTGCATTCATCAGTGGTCTTCCAGTCTGTCCTGCATTCATCAGTGGTCTTCCAGTCTGTCCTGCATTCATCAGTAGTCTTCCAGTCTGTTCTGCATTCATCAGTGGTCTTCCAGTCTGTCCTGCATTCATCAGTGGTCTTCCAGTCTGTCCTGCATTCATATGTAGTCTTCCAGTATATCCTGCATTCATCAGCTCATATAGAAATGAGATACCTGCAGCCTAATATCTGATCCATGGACTTGGAACATGACCACATTTAGAATTGTCTGCTTCTATAATGAGTGAAGCACACACACACACACACACACACACACACACACACACCAATGATGTATATATTTCATTGGTTTTGCTTCTCTGGAAACCCAGTCTAAAACAGTGACTGAGGACCACACGCTTGAGGGATCCCATTACTATCTATTATATCAATAAACTTGATATTTTTATTTTTATGACATTAAGTTTCACACCACATTTCACTTACTTAAGAATTTTTAATGTCATACCTTTCAGAACATTTAGTAGTAGCAGCCAGACACAACCTCATTCTGCTCCCAGAGTCATGGAGACTGATGTTTACATGGTCCAATTAATTGTCTACTGAATTGATTTTTTTAATGTTTCTTCAATTTTCACCACTCTTGTTTCTTCTGGACAGCGATAGACCAATAATTGCACCTTAGGTGGTAACGCATGGTCTTAAAAACCTCAGTCAGTATTTATCAAAGCAGGATACAGAATATTGCCTTTTGGGCTGTGTTAAATTACTTGACCGTGGTGACTCCCAAGGCTCTGATCCTAAACCCCAAGCCCAGTAACTTATTCCCTCAAGGTGTTTGACTGGGTCTCAATGATTTCATTAAGTTGGCCCTTGAATGCTCTACCACATTGATAGATGTATTTTCAGTAAATAAAAGGGGAGGTGGGATGAAAATAAAATTATACTCACATGTAAATTTCCTCTTTAAATATACGTGTGTGTATCATATATACTCATGAATAAGCCGAGTTTTTCAGCACATTTTTATGCTGAAAAAGCTCCCCTCCACTTATACTTGAGTGAAAGTCCCACTTTCCTGTTCTCAGGTGCAGTGTGGGGGTTCTCTGGTCTCTCCCGGACATCTGCGGTGCCTGAGGCCTCTGTGGTGGTTCAATGACTGCTGATATCACTGCTCTTCTTTTTTCTGTATGCCGCTGGCAGCCTCTGTGTTATCCGTGCCTGACGGGGCAAGAACCTGCCCGCTTCTGTGCGCGGGTATCTGGGGCGCACTGCATTCTTGTCAGATGAATGTCAGAAGCAGCTGCTCTTCTTCCCTGCTCTTCTCCAGGGCTGTGACCAATGACGGAGCCTTTACAGTCTTACCCATGCTTGGTCACTCCCCATTGCTACACCCAAACATTGCCGAATACAAGAACTGGTATATCTCTGGTCTTAGATATACAGTACGTCTATTTACAGTACTTAGTCTGCTATATTTTAATTTTTGTTTTCTTATTAACCCCTATCTGGACCCAGTGTTTACTATGCTTATGACTTTGGCAGTTATGCCAGGTGGGCTTACATCTGTATTGCAGCCCCTAGATGTGTGTTTAAAATAAACCTTTCAAAGACCATTTGAGAAAGATGTGGCATGAATGGATGTCATCTGGTCAAGCCCAACTGAAAAAAGTTGGAAATCTGATGAAGCCCGACATAGAATTGATATCAAAGTGGGTTCATGATACATGGGAAGAGATTCCAGAAGACATGGGGCAACGCGCCGTCAGGAAAGGTGGCATCAGAGATGCTGTGGATGGCGGTGAAGACGGCGCTGTGTATGAGAAGGACAGCAGTGATGGTGATGACTGCAGACTCAGTGAGGACTGAAATATCGGTGCTGATGACTTCGCACCAGCTAATGCTGAAGCTCTGTTGGGACATGCAGAAGATAAGGAGGACTCCAGGTTTGAAGAATTTTAACTCTTGTGTTTTAGCGTAATTGCTGATTGAGCTAAAGTTTTTGTACTTTTAAAGTTATTGTTGATACCATATTGTTTTTGTTGACCCTATTTTCCACTTACTGACCTAGTTTACTGTTTTTCTTTGAAATAAATATTAAAAAACGTTTAATCTACTGATGCCTCAATTAATGTAATTTTATTGGTATCTATTTTTATTTTGAAATTTACCAGTAACTGCTGCATTTCCCACCCTAAGTTTATACTCTAGTCAATAAGTTTTCCTAGTTTTTGTGGTAAAATTAGGTGCCTTGGCTTAATTTGGGTTGGCTTATACTAGAGTATGGACACACACACACATATATAACATATATATATATATATATATATATATATATATATATATATATATATATATATATATATATATTCATGGTTATACTCCCATTCCACATTTCATGTCCATGTAGCCAAAATGTCTACCAATGCATCCACTTACAGATCATGGTTATTTCACTGTTTTCCATAGGCTTGTGTCTGTAATATTTACCTCTGTTGGTTTTAACTCTTGTACTTCGCCTACTGCCTTTTTCTGCCTCCATCCTTGTTCTACTGGCACGTGTCTTATTGCACATTACCTTTCCCTTCACTTAAGTTAACATGTGTCTGAGATGTAGCCAGCAATTTACTTTCCATTCCACCGCTACCACCAGTCACCATCCAAGAATGGTTCTTTTAGAGTGAACATATGTATGTATGTATGTATATATATATATATATATATATATATACTTTTTACATGAGTGGTCTTATCAATACATATCATGATAGTTAATATTTTGGGATCAGCCAGAGCCAGAATTCTCAGTGCTTTGGCAGTTAAGGTTTAATGATTCTCATGATTTGACAAAACACAATGCAATTTCCACTAATTGGTTTCCATCCTCCCTAATGGAATGGTGGATGAAATGGTGGATGAAATTATGAAATTGGAAATCATTGGGCTTTCATTCATATCTCTTTCTTTGAAGGTGCCCAAGAATTGTCAACTTAAGATCACGATATATTTGCTATTTTGATAATCTCTTTACCCTATTAAAGGAAGCGTGATAACATAGTGGTTACACATTTGGGCTGGTAACTGCAAGGTCATCAGTCCAAAAGCACTAGGTGCTCCATAAGAGAAAGAAGATGAGCCTTCTATTCCTTAAAGAATCTGTCTTGGAAACCACAAAGACAGTTCAACCTTGTCATTAAGCATGGCTATGAGTCAGCATCTACTCAAGGCTACTGAGCGTGGTTTGGGGTTGGCTTTCTTATGACACGTATTAGTCCAGAAGGCATAGTTCTTCCTTAGTAAATGAGTGTTAGTGAAAGTTTTGCCTTAGCCCAACCTTTGTTGCTTGTATAAATAGTGTCCTATCATTTGAGTTAATCTGTACATGTCAACAATCCATGTAGTTAAGTATAAAATGCTTTCCGCTCTAAACATATATACTTTAGTTTTCTAAGCAGTATTTTAAAATTCAATACCATTAACTAAATTAATGATACTACCAATAGATTTACCATCTGCCTCATGGGGATGATTTATAAGATCTCCAAATAAAATGATAATGATTTATCAAAAGTGTGGCAAGGACATATATAAACAAACTATAGATATATGAATGAATATTGAGCTTGCATTTAATTGCAATCCCTAATCTATGAACAATTAGTTCTTTTTTTTAGTGTACATTTCTCTTTTCTTTTCTTTTTTACATTTTATTAGGGGCTCATACAACTCTTATCACAATCCATACATATACATACATCAATTGTATAAAGCACATCCATACATTCCCTGCCCCAATCATTCTCAAAGCATTTGCTCTCCAACAATTAGTCCTTAAGACATGTCCCTACTTCATACTTTCCGTCATGATGATATGAATGCTATAGCCAAATGTTATGACAAAATCAGATACTACTCAGTTGTCACAAAGAATAATGTCTGAGTTCTGGGAGGCTTCTCTTAAAACAAGCTGCCAACTAAATTATGTGTCAGCTAAGTCCACAGAGAAGAAGCACACTGGCCTCAGTGTTTTTAATATTTGCCCAAGAGTATTTATTTGAGAAATAATCCATGGCCTTCTCCAAGCGATGATATTTTTAAGGACTTCATAAGTTTGTGAAAGTTGGACAACAAATAAAGGAGACTGAAGAAGAATTGATGTGTTTGAATTATTGTGCTTGCTTAGAACATTAAACATACCATGGACTACTAGAAGAGTTATGAAACTGTCTTGGAATAAGTACAGCCAGAATGTTCTTTAGAAGTGAAGAGTAGACCTCTCATCACATGCACTTTAGGCATGTTATTAAGAGGTTCCTGACCCTGGAGAAGAATGTCATACATCGTAAATCAGAAAGTCAGAAGAGAAAAAGAGGAGGACCCGAAAAGAGATGGTTTGACACAATTATCACAACAATGGGCTCAAATATAGGACAGGTTGTAAAGTGGACACAGGGCTGGACAATGTTTTGTGCGGTTCTACTAAGCACATAGAATTTCAATGAATTAGAATGCCATCTAACCACAACACCAACCATGGGAAGAATCAGGTAGCATTTCAATTATTTTTACACAAGTAGAAACACCAATTCAGTATAAAAATAAAAGAATGTTTTGAATGATATAATTTCAATGATCTCTTCACTCATTTGAGCATTTATTATGTCACCATAAAAACAGCCCAATTAACTCAAAGCGCTTCACATATAAAATAGATTCAGTGGCTTAGTTATGAATGTTTCCAAAGTTACATACTATTTTCTGCTTAATTTTTCATTATAGCTGCAGTTCAAACTAAAAATAGAGATTGAGATAAATTATTTTTTCTAACACCTTCTTTGGTTATTGCATCTGCTTCTAGTAAAAATTAATATGACTCATACATCAAGGGTAAACATTTTAGGGTTCCTGAACCAAAAAGTAAAAAACAAATTCCTAGAATTAATAACTTTAAAAAATCAACACTTAAGCATTGTTTATGGGAAAAGAATTAAACTTAAAAGCTAAAACTCCTAAAATGGGCGATATAGAGATAAGAAAAAGATTGAATAAGAACTATGATCAGCGAAGGTTGCTTCTTTTGGGGAGGAAAGGCAGGGCATAGCTTTAGTCTTAATCTGGTCCTTTTGTAACACTTCTGAATCACAGTCACGTCAAGTTTAAAGCAAAAGGTAATAGCTTCTTTAATGAGTTTTGTGGGAATTAAACAAGATACTGTATGTGAAAATAGCATGAAACACAGCTATGAAAGACTGGACAGCCGCAATTGTAACTATGATTGACACAACACTGTGTTCATGTCAAAAGGTTGTTTCTTTCCATTGTATCTAATACGGCTCCAAGTTCAAATTGTATGTCCATGCTAGACGCACATAAACTCGCCGAGTCAGTAGTCTCTATAGATACACATGTACTTAAGAACAATTTAATGTGATCTTGTTTTACAGTGTCAGCTCATTTATATCTTACCATCTCTACAATACTCTATGTAATGTATAAAAATATATTCAAAACCCTGTTTCTCCAGGAAGACTAAAAGCAAAAATTATTGAACTTAATGTTTGACATTATTAGTTTTCTTGCCTGTACATAGTAAACCATATAGTAATCACATACAAGAACAGCATTATTCAATATTTATTGATTGAGCATCTATCTGAGTAGCTATTGTGGCACAAAAGGTTGTGTCCGTCTATTTTCTAAATGATCAGGGACTCAAAATCAGAAGTTGCTCAATGGGAGAAGGATAAAACGGTCTATTCCTGTAAATAATTACAGTTTTCAGTGAATTGAAAGAAAGATGAAGAAAGGTGAAGACAAAGCAAGGACAGTGTTAGGAAGGGTTCACTAAAGAAGCAAATCCAGTGACACTGAAATATGTCTAAGAAAGAGCTCTATAACAAAGGTCAATTGCATATTAAGAAAACATCCCAGCTCAGTCCAGATCAAGTCCGTATGTCTGACATTTCCCCATATGTCTAATACTAGTCTATGAATTCCTCTTCAGACTCACGCAGAACATGCAATGATGCAAAATGCAGGAAGATCACAGATTGGTGGGTGCAAAGTCTGTGGATTCAATGACAGTGGACACATCACCAGAGCTCAGACTGCCATCAGTGTGGCTCCATGTGACTTGTCAGCAGGAATGTGAAGCAATGAGAGAATGTGCCTCGCCTCCAGGAAGGAAGAGAGGAAGTTCCCAGAATCTTCATGAGAAAGCCTGATTACCTGATTGGCAGCCTAAACTCCACCCTTCACTCTGTTTGTCACATTGACATGAAAACATGTAACTAGCACAGAAAACATAGAAGTAATAAACAAACTTTAGTATAATTCAAAAATCACTATAAGAATTAACTGAAAAATTAATTTTAAAAACAGAAACCACATAAAAATAGTGAATCAAACCATGAGATTAGTAATGATATTTCAGGAATAAATAATACATTGAATGGACAGATGAATAGAACTGAGTCAATGGAAGGCTGAGTTAGTGAGTTTAAGGACAAGTCTCTCAGTACTGATTATGTTGGAAGAACAATCAGGAAGAAAGAGTCAGAACATGGAAAGAAAGCATAAGAATTACATGGGCCACCATCCCGAAGAATAATTAGAACATGATTGGAATTCCACAAAGGAAGAGACCAAAAAGAAATAATTGAATTGTGGGAAAATGTATTTATTATCATTAAAGATGAGAAGCTATACATTAAAGAAGTAGGATGAACCCTAACAGGATATCACACACACACATACACACACCGCCCCCCTCCCAAAACAAAAATAAAAAACACTAAGATACATCATAATCAAACTTTACAAAACCAAAGACAAGAAAAAAAACTTCTGTTAGAAGCTTGGGAAAAATGAAATATCTAAAAAGGAAAATCAATAAGACTAAGCATTTTCTCAAGGGGGGAAAACGTGGGCAAGAAGGCAATAGGAAGATATGGGTAAAATTTTGAAAGAAGTAGAAATGTCCAATCTAGATTTATATACCTATCAAAATTCTCCTTCACATATGATGGCAAATTTAGAACAATTCCATATAAACAGACATTAAAGGACATTGTGAAAACTGACCTACCTTCCTAGAAATACCAAAGTTCCTTATTTAAAAACCTCAGAATAACATACGTGAAAATACTACCCAGAAGTCAACCCAGCAACGATAGTATCCAGAGTATAACAAACCTACCAGACTGAAAATAAGGACCTAGGGATATTGATTTGTAATGAAGTCAATTACCAAAAAAAAAAAGGAAAAAATAAATCGTATTGTTAAAGGAAGTTAACAGACTTAACTGAGTAGAAGTAGAAGGCAATATACAATGAGAAGGAGATTGGCCAAAAGCGATAGAGATAGAATAAAGCACTAAGTCCTAGCATAAGGCAAGGGAAGTAAGTATCATTTTATACACAACCCTGCAATAGCAGTGATCATAATCCGTAGATGCTTGGACAGACTTGCAGACTGAATGGGTCTAGGGAGATACTCAGAAATGAAGCACCATATCGGCGTGACAGAAATATTTGTACATAGACATTTACTTTGCTGCAAATATATGAACCGCAGTAGTGAAGCATACAGGGGCAAAGTTATGACACCCTTTTTGGGCTGACCAAACTTTTTTAGACAATTAGTTGCTCATTAGCAGCTCCCTAAGGTGCAAATAAGGGCTTCTCCCGTCCAGAGGTAAGGGATGAGGAAGATCAAAGACAAATGGAAGCAATTAATCTGCTGGTTGAAAATCAACGTCATACGGAAGCAACTAGACCACAGGGTTATCATTCTCCAAGAATCAAAGAGCAGAAAGTTAGATGGTGCCCGTTTATCAATACAAACTGCTCTGAATTGGTTCACATGAAAAGGTTTTGGATAGAGTGAAAGAAAAATGTAGAACAAAATTTTACATCTTAAGAAAAAAGCCAAGACTCATGGATCAAATCGAGTCTAATGCATCCTCCAAGTCAATGGCAACTTCATCGTTTCTCACATCTGAAAGTGAACTCCTCTCCCTGGGTCACCCTTCAGTCAAACACCTGACAAATGTCCAAGTGGAGCACTAGAGGAATTGGAATATTCAGTCCTGGGGGATCAAAAGGCAGCACACACCTCACGGCAAAGGGCCAGGCGGGTTAGGAAAGAAGGAATGGGAAGTGGAAGCACAGGGAAGATATGGGAAAGTGATGCTGCTCTGAAGAGATTGTAATCAAAGACAGGAAGCAAACTATGTATAAATTATATAACGTAAACTGATTACCCAAGTCACAATAAAGTGTTTTTTAAAAAAGGAAAACCCAAAACTTGTTTATTGTTATAGAAATGGTCTGTGGTATATGTTATTTTCTAATGAAAAAGCATAAAATGAGTGAATCTAAAATTGTCAGTGATAAACACAAAGCAATTGGGATTGCCGATTCCAGGAAATCAAATAGCAACAATGTTGGCATTTTAAGTTTTTTTTCTTTTAAATCCCACCGAAGAAACATTTTCAAATAGATTTAATCATAGCACTTTGAGAATAATTTTCAGAAGGAAAGGAGAGACAGTCGTTAGGAAACAATACTTCCACTTCTGCAATTTGTTGCGCTAGTTGGATTGGTTTATTGTTTGCTAAAAATGAACAAATCTTTGTTTAAATTTAATTTTTCTAAATTGACTTAAATAAGAAAGGTAATCAACATCTTTGTACTACTACAGAATATCCCTAATTGTTGCTTTTGTATCAACACTTAGTCCTGCAATAACTGAAAAAATAGTTAAAAATGTTTAAATAGATGTTTAAGAAATCTGCAAGTATATATCAGAGATGAAATATCTCAATGAAAACTTCCCTGGTTTGTGTAAATTCTGTGCTTTCGTCCTTACCAACATTGTGTAATACGGAATAAAAAATAATGTGTGTCATTTATTTGAATGTTATAATTATAGCCATTTAAAAATATTACAAGCATATGCCTAAAAGTGGAAAGCTAAAGAATATAGTATGTTGACTGTGTCTGATTCTTTGGAAGTTTATTCTTCTGAAATATTTTCCCCCAAGTTTTGATGTTTAATATGTTTCCTATCCAACTAAAAAGGAGAGGGAAGGGAAAAAAAAGACCTGGGTAGCAGGGAAACAGGGCACTAACCCATCCAAGGGGAGGTATTGTTTATATCTCCATAGGGAAAGAGGGACTAGACTTGAGCCTGGTTCTCCAAGACGTGAATGTAACACACTGGCATGGAGCAGGAAACCAATAGAGAAGTCTGAGGGGCCAGCCCCAATTCCAACTATGTGGACAGCCTCTCCTCCCCACAGAAGAATTCACTTTAGAGGACAGCACTGAAGCTACACCTCCGGTAGAGGGATATGTCTGATCAGAACACACAGAAGCAAATGGAGGGACAGGAAAAGAGAATGGAGTACATCCTGGCCCAGCAAGGCCAAAGGATGATATTATTGCTCAGAGCAGCCAAAGCACAGAGAGGACCATTGAGCTGGCCGCACCATAAAACACAGCATCCCTCACTGACCCATAGAGCTATGGGGGACAACACTGGAGACGCAGTGTGGGAATTGGGTCTGATCTGACCCCACCACTGAGGCAAAACACTAAGGGCATGCAACAGGACAGCAAGGGGAGCAGAACAATGAAGTCCCGAGGGAGTAACAAAAATAGATTTTGGGGCCAGGGTATGGTACCCCATCAGACTCGACCATAAAACACTCCTAAAGGTCAACAAACAGACCTTGAACTATTTAAAGGCTTTCCTTTCTTTTGTTGTCGTTGTTGTTGCTTTGTTTTCTTTTGTTTTGCTCTGTCTTGTTTTTTTTGTGTGTGCATATTAGTATATCTGCAGGTCTATCTAAATAAGATAAGTGGACAACCCATCTGGAGGAGAAAGCAATGGGAGCAATGGCTCCAGGGGGACATGGTAGGGAGTAATTTAGTAGGTTGAAAGGAAGTGGGTGTTGACAAACCTAGGTACAAGGGAACAACAAGAGATCTAAAATCAAGGGTGAGAAGGGTGTAGGAAGCTTGGTAGGGCTTGATCAAGGGCAATGTAAACTAGAGGACTTACTGAAAACCAAATGAAGGCTGCACATGATAGTGAGATAAGAAGAAAGTAAAAGGAATTAGGGGAAAGAATTAGAAGGCAAAAGGTATTTATAGAGGTCTAAATACAGTCATGTACATATGTAAATATATCTATATATAAAAATGGGGAACCTTGTAATCAGTTCCAGCATCTCCCCTCCCACCCCTGGTCCTGAAGGTATCGTCCACCCTGGATTCCCTGTGCCTCCAGCTCCCATATGCACCAGTGTACAACCTCTGCCCTATCCAGTCCTGCAAGGTAGAATTTGGATACAAGGATCCACATGTGACCTCCTCCCTGGGAGATGGATGGCAAAGAAGGGAGGGAAGGGAGACTCCGGATAGGGCAAGATATGACAAAATAACAATCTATAAATTTTGAAGGGATCGTGAGGGAGGAGGGAGCGTGGAGGGAGGGGAAAAAAGGAGGACCTGATGCAAAGGACTTAAGTGGAGAGCAAATGCTTTGAACATGATTAGGGCAAAGAATGTACAGCTGTGCTTTATACAATTGATGTATGTATATGTATGCATTGTGATGAGAGTTGTATGAGCCCCTAATAAAATGTAAAAAAAAGAAAATAAATAAATATTTTTAAGGGTAAATATATCTATGTACATATATTTATAGGTTTAGTATTAAAGTAGCAGATGGACATTGGGTCTCCAATCAAGCACTCCCTCAATGCAAGAGCACTTTGTTCTTATACCTGGCATTCCATGATGCTAACTTTCCTGACATGATCCATGATTGCTGAAGACAAAGTGGGTGCATAAACAAATGTGTCAAAGAGAGCTGATGGTACCTGGTTATTAAAGGATATAGTGTCTGAGGTCTTAAAGGCTTGAAGGTAAACAAGCAGCCATCTAGCTGAAAAGTTAAAAAGCCCACATGGAAGAAGCTCACCAGCCTATGTGATCACAAGGTATTGATAGAATCAGGTATCAGGCATCAAAGAACAAAAGCTCATATCATTGTGAATGAGGGGGAGTGCGGAGTGTAGACCCAAAGCCCATCTGTAGGCAACTGGGCATCTTCTTACAGAAGGGTTGCAACAATGAAACACACAACTTTCTTTAGTTTTTTAATTCTTCCTCCTCCCACCCCCATTATCATTATCCTAATTCTACTTTAGGATAGACCAGAGGATGCATACTGGTATGGATCTGAGCTAGAAACATAGAATCCAGGATAGATTAAAGCCCTCAGGACCAATAATGAGAGTAGTGATACCAAGAGGGTAATGGGAAGGAGGCGGGACAATGGGGGAGCCAATCACAGTGATTTACATATAACCCTCCCCCTGGAGGACGGACAAGAGAAAAGTGGGTGAAGGGAGCCATTTGTCAGTGTAAGACATGAAAAAAAAAATAACAATTTATAAATTATCAAGGATTTGTGAGGAAGGGAGAGTGGAGGAGAGGGGAAAAAATGAGGAGCTGATACCAAGGGCTCAAGTGGAAAGATAATGTTTCGAGAATGATGATGGCAACAAATACACATGTGCTTGACATAATGGATATATGTATGGATTGTGATCAAAGTTATATGAGCCTCCAATAAAATGATTTAAAAAACTCTGAGAGACCAAAATTAATTTGATTTTTACATAAATATGAACCATCAAATAATTTAGATAAACCTTATGGCTTATTGTTTTAAATTTCTGATAATACTTTTTGTGCCCTAAAATTCTCATTTTTACCCTCTCATGCTTCTCTTTTGTCCTTCCTCACTTTGAATTTTTGTATACACCGAGAGATGATACTGTTAAAGAATAGCATTCATAAACAATATAGAAATACTCTAAAGATGATTAAGATAGAATGATTTTCTCTTCTTTTAAAAATAAGAACACTACTACCACTTTGTTTTCACTCATGTGGCTCCCTGACAGAGTACTATTCAATCTATTTTACCTACACTTTTTATTGCATTTTGGCCCTCTTCTTCCTATTCCTAACCATTTTTTTAAACATAGAATAGATGAAACGGCAGAGAAAAGGACTTCATTTATTATATATGTTTTAGTTAACATCAGTGATGTGTTCTGAGAAGTGTGGATGTCCATCGTGTTTGCTATTTTTGATTATGATATTTCTGTTTAATGAAACTGTATGGACCAGTGAAGTTTATCTATTAGTAGTGTGAATGTGAACTAGTATATGTGTGGAACTCCAGGAAAAGCCGAGCAGAGCCACAGGAAAGAGCAGTCCTGAGAAAGAGGAGAGAAGGAAAACAGACTTGCTTTCAATCCTGGGAAGTTTAAGCTGTAAAAGTTTACAGATATTTATCATATCTCAATAACATTTGCATCCTGTAAAAATGCTTTTATACAGTATGCATATATACATTATACATGAGAAGCTTTTTTTATTACTGAAGAATTAAATTTTACCTGATTGAGGGCATTATGTTTGTCATGGACATTGTACAGTAAAGTTAATGAGTCACTCAGTAGACTTTCAGAATGATCAAAGCAATATTGAATTAATGATAACTCTTGCACTCCAGTTACCAAATAATAAACTGGGTCAATAATTAAAGTTCTTTGTGAGAAATAAAATTAATTTCTTTGAAAATAAGAGGTAAGAGAGTTGAGTATAATAGTCTCAAGTAAAATTTTAAGACAGATTTTAATTAATATAAAATAATTAATTAGTTTTATAGATAAAAATAATACAGACTTTTTTCTTTAATAGTCATCTGCATTTATAATATTGGATATTTCTTACATTTCTACTACACTGGAATAGTCTCTTAGAGTGAGACAGAATATCGTGATATTCACATGTAGTGCATTCCATCAATACACTTCACAAGGTATTTATGTTGCCTTATTCATCTTCCATATTTTCAGTGAAATTCTTGAGAAAAAAGTCTAAATGGAAAGGCTGATGGTATTTTTATATTACTTAGAGCCAGTTTATATTCTCCCCAATAAATGAACTTTTAATTTTTCTATTTGTTTACAATAACTAGCCTTGGAAATTCAGTGATCAGCAGAATTATAATTAAATATGTATTCCCTATTTTAAATATTATGATTTGAATTTATAATACTTTAAAAGCTACATTTTAAAGTTGTGGGTTATATTATGATGTTATATCAGGCAAAAGAGTGTTTGATGGGGTGTGTTAATGTGAGCTAAAAATGAAATCCCATCTGTCCACCTCTCAAACCACACTGCATCAGTATACTGCAACACAGGCACAGCATAACTTAATGAAACAAAAATAACAATATGCTTACTTGTATTTTTATCTATCAATATAAGCTACTTTTAAGAGGGAACAATGTGTGCATAATTCCTTAGAATACAATAAATGTGAGTATTTGTCAAGTTAAACCAAATAGGAAAAATACACAAATTTTTGACTGTTTTAGGGCAAATAAAAATTAAGATCTTATGAATTTAAACCATAAAATATCAATTATTTGAATAACAATATATATCGAAGTAAATATCTATCCATATTTTTCATATGGAGTAGTTTATACACTATTTTAATATATATATAACATGCCTATCAATCATTATATTAAATTTAGTCCTCCTTCTTTCTGTCTTTTTTATAATTAATCTTCATATTCCCTTATGCGTAAAAAGCTGTCACTTCGTATTTTCTGTGTTACAAATACTTTTAATGGGGTATACTGAGTAAATAACCACAATAAACAGGAAATATTTCTATAAACACATAACTTTTATTTTATTAAATTCAACACTGAACTTTCAAAAACAGACTTTTAAAATTGACTTTCAATTCTCATTGAGTATTTTTCTAAGGAGCTACTGTGGCACAATGGTGAAAGCACTTGGCTGTTCACCAAAAGATTGACAGTTCAAATCCAGCACCCTCTGTATAAGAATAAAACGTAGCAGGCTATTTCTCTACAGATTACAGGCTTGGAATCTCTGTGGTGCAGTTGTATGCTACCCTATAGCTTTGCTGTGAATTTGGATGGGCTTGGTAGCCATGCCTTTTGTAGGGGATGGGGGGAAAAGTTTGGGGGAAGAGGAGGGTAATTTTATTTTCCTTGTTCGGGAGAAAAAAAATGTAAATTTGTAGTTACAGTACTTTCATAAGATTTTCAGTGATCAATTCCTCAGAAGTGGGCACGATTCCTTCTCTGTAAAATGTTCTTAGTCTGGAAGCTCTGCTGAAACCTGTTCATTTTGGAATGACCCTGCTGATGCTCGAAATGCCCGTGACATATCTTACAACATCACAACAAGTCACCACAGTTCAACAAACCGACACATTGGTTTCTATAACTTTACCAACCCATTGTCGGTTGTTCCAGTTTAGACCATTAATATTTTAGTTGACAGAGCGTCATCATCCAAACAGGAATTTTAAAAGGTACAATGGTGTGCTACAAATACTTAATCTTGGAAAAGAAACATAATCCAAAATTGCCCCCTAAGAATAGGAAAATTTCAATCTGTGGGCAATTTAATATGAGATCATATTGGCAGAATTCTGGTAAGTATCCTTCAGCCCATCCAGTGACACCATCAGCTCACCAGCAGGACTTCTCTCCCACCCCAGGGACTACACGAGAATTTGTTTGTAACAGTATGTTCCCATGAGGATGAAAGAATGTCCTGTTTCTCATATAATGATTTTCTTACAATTTCCTGCTCTGTTTTTGAAAACTTCGGGTAAATTTCCCATCATTGGTCTTAACCGTTGCTTTTATTTAAACTATTCCAAAGCTCTCAAATAAGTTCAAAACTTTATCACATATTTCTTCATCTCTGATCATTGATAGACTAGAGGAGAGAATGTTTAATAATGTTATATATCAATATAGAGATTTTCAATTTGCAGTGGAAATGTAGAACATAATATTTTTCAAGCTAATATTTATGTTTCATGAGGTAGCATATAATCATCAATCAATATTATTGAAGGAAGAGGCACACATGAATTGACATTTATTGACGAAAAACAAGGTTCCATTAATTGATGGGACACTAGGAGAGATTTTGAGCAAACAGTGTGATAGTAGGAATGCTTACTCAGCTATGCCAAGAATTGGAAGAGATCTACTTAATGGATCCATTTGAAAACGTGCATATTTGTGCTAATTTCAACGATGTATGATGCAACGGAATAAAAAATATCTAACAATATCAATAATATATGCATCAAGTTTTGCTAAAGCTAATTAAAAAACAATTGTAGTGGGACAGAGACAGAAAATCAAGCCAGATTCAAAAGGCGAGAATTTGAAATGAATCTTAACTGAAATCAGATACTGCCAGAAAGATGTTTTTGTATGTTGAGAAATATTACTCTACGTTTTACACTCTACAATGCACCTCATTATTCCTTCTTGTGAGTTGCAAGGGAAGTTCGACGTGAATTTCCTTGTGAAACCTTCTAGCTTCTGCCTACAGGGCTGTACTTGACCTTTCATATTTTTTTTTCTCTGACTCAAAGAACTTTTAAAAGAAACACACTTTGATTCCTTCTAGGATGTAAAACAACAGTTTTGAAGTGGTTAAATTAAAGAGCTCAGAAAATTGAAGGAATAGAAATATGGAAATATCTCTGGATGAAAGACCCAGATGAAGGACATGTTGAGAAATAAGAGCTTCGCATTTCGATGGTTTTCTTTATTAAAGGCTTCTATGCTTTTATGACAATATTTTTGATGTACCCTCATATATTATGCATTTGTAGCTTGAATATGAATTTTGAAAACAAGAATAATTTGCTCTCTACTCATACTTTGCTTCTCTGTCTGTTAGTCTTGTATCAGGTACACATTGGCTATTAAGTGGTGCTTAGTGAAAGGCCAAGCGCTAATTCTTAGAACATCTTTAACAGTCAATAGCTATCAAATTAAGAGTAGTAAATCAATTGCAGCTTGATTTGCTTAGTAAAAATGTAGGATCATTCTCTTTTTAAGAGTAAAATAATTTTAAAGAATATGTCAGAGGTTGATGACTAATTTGCCATGTTACTGAACTCAACCTTCCATCTCTTTAGGTACATCTTGTCTTATTTATTTTAGCAAACTTTGATTTCAATTAAAAATTCTATACTTTCTGTCCTCTAATCTGTGCAATATCTACTTAACTGCAAATCCCATTTTATTAAGAAATGCTACCTCTTTTAAAAATATTTTACAAGACCAACTAGAATCAACTTTTTCATGACTTTTATTTGTTGGAGAAGAATATGCTTAGTTATGTGAGTTCTTATGTAATTAAAACCCAGCATTTTAGAAAAAAAATCAGATGGTTAGAGAAAGCCATTAGCTAACAAGCTCTGGCAGCAGCAATTGGCTAATACATTTACCACGGAGGGATCCTTCTTCACTACATAATATAAATAAGAAGAAGAGCTTTCAGTGAAAAAATTATATATAGGAAAATCTTGTTGCTTTAAGCCATAATGTAATAAAACAATCAATACATTCATATATATTTGCCTCTCATCTAATTAAATATATCTTACGTTTTGCCAGTAAAAGTTGTGTTCTACTGTTTGCTCACATCTAAGTCCCTAAATTACTACTTCCTATCTTAATGAAAACAGCAAGTAGTAGTAAAAATAAAAATTAAATGACACATGCTTATTTTGTAGTTGGGAAAATCTGCTATTAATGGACATCATGGCTGACTAACCACCATGAAGGAGCGGACTCCTGGAACAGGCTGTGATAACACGACACTATGGCTATGGATGGGTTCCGCCAAACCTGCTGAGTATTTTTACATTTAAATGGAAGGGAAGCAGTATTTGACACCAACCTAAGCTGATCAGCTTTTAAATCAAATGATGTTTGAGACTTTATTATAATTGCTGCCTTTGAAGATCACCACCGGTTGCTCCGTATTATCTTAAAGTTTCTACACCCTCAGTTCAGTGCACGTGTATTTAGCCATCTGTGCGTGTTCCATGTGCGTGCTCCATGTGGCTCTCAGGAACCCTTGGATGGGCAAATATTGAAGTGCTTGATTGTTAGATGAAAGGTAAGGGGTTCTAACCTACTCAGAGGAGCTTCAGAAAATTTTCATAACAATCTGCTTCCAAAATGCCAGTCTAGAAGCAGTTCAACTCTGCACACATAGGTTGCTGAGTTGAAATAGATTTGATGACATCCTAAAAATTAACCTAACTATATAAATGTGCTTGAATACATATGCAAGATAACGTGTTGGTGTATGTGTTTGCGGTGATGTGTGAATGTTTTGGTAAAGATGTATTTTAACACTCTGGTGCACAGCATATTATGAAATAGAAGGAATCATTTTTAAACCCTGGTAATTCTGATGTATACTTTTCCTGTGTTTAGTGTGTGATAATGAACATCATTTTAAATTGGGAATCAGAGACCTAACCTTTATTCAGAGATTTTAGAATTTACTGAATCACCTTGAATGATTCATTTAATCTGCTTTGTTCCTTAATGATTGGCGTCTTGAGTGGAGCGAACAGCTTGTTTTCAACTAAGCTAAAGGCTGGCAGTTTATACCGACCCACAAATGCTGACATGGAAAGAGCTGTCAATTGGCTTCCATAAAATAAAAGAAGAGAAAAGAAAACAAAAACTGTGGAGTAGTTCTGTGTTGTAGTGCATGCGGTCACAAGGAGTTTGCTTTTTGTTTTATTTGGGGGGTACCTTACTTTTCTTGGGAGAAACGCAAGACTTTCTTCTCCCACAACAGTCAGAAATTAGCCACATTGATCTCCCGAATCTAGGGGCACCAGGCTGGGTGCTGGGGAAAACTGGGCAACTGAATCCAGGATCCTTAGGGCACACGACATGCTCCAGAGGCTACGCCAGTGAGAACTCCACCAGAAGAAATGGACCCTACCTCAATGTACTTGTAGCCCAAGGACTCACGTTGAAAAACACGTGGTGCCCAAGGCAGCAGAAGACACTGTACCAAGAGTGGTGAGCGGCTGCAAGGCAGACAATCAAGTCCTGCTCCATTAACACCCTGCATGCTGTATTGAGACATGTATCATTCCAATAAATGGGTGATAGATATTCGGTTTCATTTTGTTTATGCCTGTACTGAGTGGGGTGTATCGCAAGGGTGTTATGTCATTGGGGGTCACATTAGGGAAGTTGTAGTATCTGTTTTTTGGTAAATGAAACTCATGATTGATGAGTCTAGACTCTCTCTCGAGGGTCATCAAAGAGAACAGGCGCAGAGGAGGGAGCAGCACAAGAAGGGTGGGAGAGGTCAAAGGGAGATGATAGCAAAAAACAAGGAAGGACAAGTATGTTGGGAAACTGATTGTGGAACAATTGTACAAATTTGTTTGATGAGATTGAACTGTGGAAAGAAATGACATATGTATTAACCCCTAATTAATACAAAATTTAAAAGGAAAACAAAAACCAAAACGCATACATCCAGAAGTGGGTTTGGGGCTTGAAGTAAATCCTAGCTCCAACAATTGGTTCTTTCCTCATAGCCCTGCTTGAGACTTGCCCTCAGAAAGAAAACACAGAAGACATGGGTGTTAGAGCTAAATATCGCAAAGAATGTAGATCGTGCCTGGCGATCAGATAAATAGTGTCTGGGATCTTACAGGTTTATTTCCAACAAGCAGCCATCAAAGTGAGATGTCAAACGAGTCCACATGGAGGAAGCACACCATCATCAGTCACTGAAGATGATAAAGCATACAGTCCGAAGTCAAAGGAGAGACTAGTCTCAGCGGCTCCACTGTGAGGACAGAAGGTTACCGTTGAGGTTGAGAGTGGGAGCCGAGTCATTTGGGAACTCCATAGGCAATAAGTCTCCAGAGAACTCCCTCTAGCTACAATTGAGGGCTGGGAGGAAAGTGGTTACTAATCTGAGAGCTTTGAAGAGAAGAGTACAGAAGATTACAGGTGTAAATCTCACTGGAGCAGTTAGAACGTTGTCAGTGGATCCCTGCTAGGATGCAGGCTGCACCTCATCTGGTTTCCTAAAGTGTCTGTATCTTGGGTTTGTCTTGTTCTGTTTGGCTTTCCTTGTCCATGTTAGGATGTATCTCAGAAGTGCCATGTCATTGTAGGTCACCCTCTTGTAGTTGTGTTATATGTTGTTTTTCTCCTCATTTGTCAGTATGTGAAGCCCAGGATTGATGAATCTATATAGTCAGCAAGTAGAATAAGGGTTTTGGTGGGAGAGGGGCCAGTGGTGGACAGGACGTGAGGGAGATGGCGTCAAGGATTCTATGTAGAAAGACAATGCTTGGAAACTGATTATGGTTGAAATTGTACAATTCTTCTTGCTGTGCTTGAACTATGAAATGATACAATATATCTTAATGATAAAAAAAGAGTTAATCTTGAAAATTCAAAGGAGCAGCTCTACCCCGCACTGCAGGATAGACATGGATCACAGTTACTTTGATGGTAGTGGGTTTTCTTGTTTTGGGGCTTTGTTTGTTTTGTTTTTACTTTGCTTATTTCTAAAATAAGCTTATAGTTACTATATAAATGGATGATAATGTAATATTTGACAATGTATGGTTGTCTATAGCAAAAATAATGCCTCTGTGTACTCTTCAACACTACTGGATTATAATATAATCCTTTAGCCAAAGAACTAGAATTAGAAACCCCATCAAGAACACAGATGCAAACCAAACCAAACTTATTGCTATCAACTGAATCCTGACTCATAGCCACTCTACAGGGTTTCAAAGACTACAGATCTTTGTGGGAAAAGCAGCCACATCTTTCTCCCCTGACAAGGCTCAGGTAGTTGAACCACTTTCCTAATAGTTTGAAGCCCAATGCCCAATCCACAGCTCACCAAGGCACCTCATGACAACACCACGAGAGATGAAATCCCGGCAACCAAGAGTGAGACAACAACTCTTCATTATTCTCTTGTTTTATCACAAATGTTACCGAAACTTTCCAGTTTTATTGTACCTCAATAGAATGGAGATGGGATGGAGCATTGCAAACAAATCATAGTGCCTGTCAAATATGAATTAAAAGTATAGTTTATGTTATACACAAATTTGTGAACACAAAATGAGACTAATGATAGGTTACATTTCCTGGGTTTTATTCACCAGCCACTTGGCTATTCATAAAATAAAATACAACTCATTTGGTCCTAAAACCACCTTTAACAGACCTTTATTCTGAAGAATTACTTAAGTGAAAATCAATGATAGAATCTCATCATATTGTAGATATACAACTCTACGTACAATATCCCAGAATAATCAAAATATTTCATTAAAAAAGCTGTATGTAAAGTAATTATGTAATTTTCCTCACTTGGATCTCATGAAAGTTTTACCATCAGCAAATTATTTGCTAGGTAACCATGATTTATATGTTTATATCATATTCTAAGGAGATAGCTTTTCCACCTTTCATAGAGAATATAAAATTCCTCTCCATGACATAGTGTCATCTATTCCATGGCAATTTTAGGACAGTTATGAAGACAGTGTTAATTTTGATAATTGTCAATATCACATTCATTTAAGTTAGTGGCAAAAGTAACCAACTACTGAAAAGTAGGTCAGAGCATTAAAATCTTTGGTAAAGGAGTTGTAGGTGCTTCATTCTAGAAATGAAGCCCATACGGCACTAAACACAGAATAGAGTTCTACAAATAAATGATCTGAAAGAAGAGGAAGACATGGCCCCGCCCACATAGCAATCTGTTGACTAACACTCTCTCTATCCCAACAAAACAACAACAAAGGTTAACTGCCATCAAGTCAAATCCAACTCATAGCAACCAAATACTGGGTTTCCAACAGTTAGGCTAATGAGTTTATCCCATTAATCAAATGATAAGCATTCCAGCACTTACCCAACAGCGCCCCTGGACGACAGGCTACTAGGAGTATCAAATCTTCCTAAGGCAATATGACCAGTTTCTTTCTTGTGTCACTTTTATCAATATTTTGAATTTGTTGTTTTATTCTCTTCATCGGTGTATTTGTTTTATTTGGTTATTTTGAAGAAAAAATACTCTTTGAGCCCCTGTTGCTTCTTCTCTTTCTTTCCTTGTCTTAACATGCCCGAAAATAAACTCATTTCAACAGTTGTTTCTCAGCAGCGGCCAGAAAAATTTAAATTATAGGGGGCGGGGGGAAATCATGTTGTTCTTTTCGGATCATTTACTGCACAGGCTGTATAATCAAACCGATATTCTCATTAATATCTTAATAAAATATATCTAGTTCAAGCTCTGAGAAAACATTTCAGATAAACATAAACAGGGCTTTATTTCTAAAGAAAATATAATAACCATTGACCCTTTAACAACATTAGTTTGAATTGCATGGGCCCACTTATGTACAGATTGTTGATGTTAAATATTGGAAAAACTTTTGGAGATTTGCCAGTATTTGAAGAAAAATATCTCAAATGAATTTTGTAAACCAGAAATTTTGTGAAAAACAAAGTGTATGTTAGTTAGAATGCATAAAATATATGTAAGAACTTATTTATCATTTTCTACTGTAAAATATACTCAAATCTATTGGAAGAAGTATAAATTGATAAAATTTACATACATGTGCATATATTCTCACAGACCATAAAGAGTGCCATTGACAATCAACATGACTCTATGCAAATGTAAAGATGAACTATTGAGTTAAAGCGGTGTAGAATTAACTATAACACACACTGTACAACTGTAATAATTTTGTGCCCACCTTATGTGCTATACTAGCATTCAAGTATTAGTTTAAAACACCATGTGAGGTAAGATCAGAATATAATTACGCCTTACACAACACAACTTTAAATCGCCTGGGTCCATTTATACGATGATTTAAAACAAAACAGAAAGAAACAAAACCAAACAGTGGGATATTAATAATCCCCTTTATTTATATCTCCAGCAAATTGCTTATCACAGTAAAAAGTGCTCTCTGGTGATGCTTGTGTGTGTTTTGCCACGTTGACTACAATACCATCAGGCTTCAGTACCCCAGGGGACACACACAGTGTCATTGTTGATGTTGGTAGTGCTCCCAAGAAGCAGAGAAAAGCTGCGTCATGACAGGACAAAGTGAGGTTGCTTGGCACAGATTGAGGCCTGAGATGTGGTTACCTGATATTTTAAGTAAATGATTGAGCATAAGGACCACTGTGGAAAAATTAAGAAAATTGTTTAAATCCTAAATGCAGCTATTCCAGAAACAGTGAAAATCTTACACTGTTTACAAAATACTTCTCTGGAAATAGCATATTGAAAATACGTCTTAACACCACATCCTTACCCCCCCTACCCCCCCACCCCTAGTCCCCCCGGAACTGTCGGTCCCGTTGTTTTTCATCCAGATAGTTCATCCAGCCTGTCCTATTCAGACAGACCTGTGGAGTCACTAACATGCATGAAAACTAGACAGAGGAACACAAAGCAACAGTATACAACCAGACAACAAAACAACCAAAACAAACCACTGAAAAAGAACAGAACAAAACAGTTCACAAGAGAAAAGCTTGTAGTTAGTTCAGGGATCGTTTGCTGGCCCTTAGGAGCGTTTTCCAGTCCAGTCTGTTGGGGCACCACGCCCTGGTAGGGGGGGGGGTAAGGAAGTGGTGTTAACAAACCCAGGGACAAGGGAAAAACATGGGACCCCAAATGGTAGAGAAGGGGGAGTGGCAGGCCTGGTGGGAAACGATCAAGGGTAAGGTTGCTTAGAGAAGAGGTATACTCTAGCCCAGGTGGCGATGAAGCATGGTAGTAGGGCAGGAGGAAGGTCAAGGGAGATGGAGGAAAGAGCTAGGAGTCAAAGGGCATTCATGGAGGTCTAGACAAAGACATGTACATGAAAATATATATAGGAGGATGGGGAAATAGATCTATGTGTCTATATTTATAGGTCAAGTATTAAGTTGGCGGAAGGACCTTGGGCCTCTACTCAAACACTCCCTCAATGCATGAATACCTTCTTTTATTAAAATGGAACTCTATGATGCTCACTCTCCCGACACAACGGCTGGAGCCAAAGTGGGTGAACAAGTAAATGTGGTGAAGAAAGCTGATGGTGCCCGGCTATCAAAAGAGATAGTGACTGGGGTCTTAAAGGCTTGAAGATAAACAAGCGGCCATCTAGCTCAGAAGCAACAAAGTCCACATGGAAGAACACACCAGCCTGTGTGATCGAGTGGTCCCAAAGGGATCAGTTACCAGGCATCAAAGAACAAAAAATCATATCATTGACTGTACACCTCCATGATAGGATCGCTGAAGACAAAGGGGTGCATAAGCAAATGTGGTGAAGAAAGCTGATGGTGCCCGGCTATCAAAAGAGATAGTGTCTGGGGTCTTAAAGGCTTGAAGGTGAACAAGCGGCCATCTAGCTCAGAAGCAAATAAGCCCACATGGAAGAAGCACACCGGCCAGTGCGATCACGAGGTGCCCAAGGGACCAGATATAAGGCATCATGCAAAAAAAAAAAAGATATAAGTGTGTGTATGTATGTGTATATATGTGTATATGTATATATGTATGTGTATATATGTATATATATATCATATTAAATAAAGGGGGAAGTGCAGAGTGGAGACCCAAGGCCCAAGTGTCGGCCAATGGAGATCCCCTCATAGAGGGGTTTAGGAGAGGAGATGGGTTAATTAGTGTGTGAGGTAGTATCGATGAAGAACACAGCTTTCCCCCAGATCCTGGATGCTTCCTCCCCCCAACTACCATGATCCGAATTCTACCTTGCAGGGCTGGATAGGACAGAGGCTGTACACTGGTACATATGAGGGTTGGAGGTACAGGGAATCCAGGGTGGATGATACCTTCAGGACCAAGGGTGTGAGGGACGAGGCTGGGAGAGTGGAAGATGAGTGGGTTGGAAAGGGGGAACTGATTACAAGGATCCACATGTGACCTCTTCCCTGGGAGAGGGACAGCAGAGAAGGGGGGAAGGGAGACTCCGGATAGGGCAAGATATGACAAAATAACGAGGTATAAATTACCAAGGGCATATGAGGGAGGGGGGAATGGGGAGGTAGGGGGAAAAAAAAAGAGGACCTGATGCAAGGGGCTTAAGTGGAGAGCAAATGCCTTGAGAATGATTGGGGCGGGGAGTGTGTGGATGTGCTTTATACAATTGATGTATGTATATGTATGGATTGTGGTAAGAGTTGTTTGAGTCCCTAATAAAATGTAAAAGAAGAAAGGAGAAAAAAATGATTAGGGCAAAAAAAAATTTTAAATAATTTTGTGGGGACTCGTGCGGCACTTATCACAATCCATATATACAGCAATTGTGTAAAGCACACTTATGCATTCATTGACCTCATCATTCTCAATGTTCGCTTTCCTCTTGTGTTCCTGGGGGGAAAAATAAGTAAAGATTCATCTAAATTTCATGCACAGTGCATGCAGAGTTCAGCTTGGCTATATTTAGGATTGTGAAGTTCATGGTGAGAGCAGCCAACACATCTAGTGGCTACCCTCTGTTGGCATCTGCTCTTGTCATCTTTTCTTGTTGGTTGGCTTTTTTCACATTCGAATTGGTTCTTCTATTTTCCCTGCTTCTCCCTCATCAATTGTGCTTGAAAGGACCAGGTACAACAGGCAGGCTTGCTCCTATCCTTGAAGGCTCACCTCAGAAGTATAAATGGGGACCATGTACTTTGTGTCTCAATATTACAGATTATTTAGTAAAATACAATATATCTTCCTACTTTACCAAATATATATTCATAATGCAAATCAACACTAAAATATACTCTTGTTTTTATAAAAGTGAATGTCTATAAAATATCAAAGATAAATGAATTTTGTTAATACTGTTCATGTCTGGGCATTTAGTTGAGGGGTCAGCAAAGTTTGGGTGAGTAATTGAATAAAGAAATATATATTTCAAAATTTATTACAGAAGGGTTACACAAAAATTTGTGCAAAAATAAAATTAAAAGATAGTGAAAAAAAAAAGAGAAAATACGTCTTTATGTGTGCTCTAAGAAAGGCCCTCCTCTACACTCTAACACGAGTTGAGAGCAAAGACACCAACCGACATTAAAGCAAATGAAGGTTATGAATTTCAGGTTGAAGCATCTAATACCAGTAAAGGATGTGTTGATACTTTTAGAGGTTTGGCTTAAAACCATCACTATGACAGGAGACGTAGCTTTGGCTGATTCAAAGGAAGGAGGCAAGTTGTCAGATGCCATTAGGGAAGTCATTGAGGAAAAAGCCGTCTGCCTGAACAGACTTGTCGCGCCGAGAATCAGTGCACTATTCCTGGGTGCCAGGGGTGCAGGAAGAATGCCACAAAGAACAATTATAAGCATGGAGGGAAAGGATCAACACTTTTAAGGCCGCAAGGGATACGTTAACCTGACTTACTTGTGAAAATGCTGACAGGGAGCAGTATAGAAATATTTTTAGAGAAATGAAAAAAAAATCAGACAGAATTACTCTGTAAGTTCCATAGTTACTTGGTGTGTGACTGCCTCTCCTGTGTCCCCTTCCACCCTCCCTTGCTTCTGCCTCTGCCACCTCTAAGCCAGGAGGCTGCCTCTTCTTCTTCTCCCTTCTCAGCTTTCTGAATATGAAGAAAATGTATCTTGTAAATGGAGGATGTAAACTTACAGTACAGATAAATATGGTACAGCACTGTAAATGAACTTTTTCTTTTTTATGACTTTGAAAATAATTTTCTTTCCTTTAGCTTACATTATTATATGAATATTCCATATAATTAATAAAACATACAAAATATGTGTACATACAAGACAAGGACTATGTTATTTATAAGGCTTCTGGTCAACAATAGACCATGAATAGTTTAATTTAAGGAGAATGAGTATTTATTTGTAATGTTTTTGACTGTGCAGACCATTGGCACATCTAACAACTGTTCGATCCAGAGTCAACTGATTTTCAGCAAGTTTTCCTTACATGATAAAAAGAAATATTATGCAAACAACTATTTCATTATATTGATAAATTTTCCAAAATATTTTATTGATAACTAAAACATAGTTCTTCATTAAAATGGAAAGTAAGCAAGGATGAAATAATAGAAATTAAAAAAAATAATAACATGTTAATATAAGAAAAGGACTTTAAAATTTAAAGCATTTAGGAATTCACACATGCCTACAAATGCATAAATTACTATTCAGTACACAAAACTATGGACTATAATAATAAAATTATATTTAGGTATATTTTCCAAAATTACTTCAGACTTATACAACAACAACAAAAAAAATAAAAAGAATGAACTAAGTCTTAAGCTTGGGGAAAATAATGAAAAATTAGTCAAAAGAAAAGAGGAGGGTACAAATTAGTTGAAACTAATGAAATAGAATGGAAAAGTACATAAAGAATAACAAAATTTAAATTTGACCCTATATGAATAAATAATACAAAATGACTAACATAAACCATTTGTAATCCCAAGTGAGTAGGAAAAAGGAAATTAAAAAATCACTTCAAAATGGGATATGAAATATGATTTGAGTGGGACTGCCTCTCTGTATCCCCTTCCATCTCCTCAACCTCTTCTGTCTCTGTCACCTGTAAGACAGGAGGCCAATTGCTCCATTTCCCCTTTCTGTAAAACTCAAACCAATCTCAGCCCAGCCTCTCCACAGGTGAAAGATGAGCTTGCTACTCTAGTAAAGATTTCTAGTCCTAGAACCCACCAGGGGCAGGTCTCTGCTGTGCTCTAGGCTCAGCTTGAGACCATTTCCATGGAAGACAATCAATGTAACTGTGTAATACAGTACATTGTAAAAGAAAGAAAAATAGTTTCTAACAGAGAATAAATAAAGACAAGGAGTAGACAATTTAAAGTATAGATCTTACTTAACACTCAGTGATATAAACCAGTGAACTAGCACTCATTTTCAACCATCAGTGGGCTTCACAGGAGACTCTAATTTGGGAGAGAGAGAGGCAATCGTTTGGTGATAGAAGGTCGGCCGTCAGAAACATACTGTGGACAGGCCTGCCATGCATGCTCCTTCACCGTAGGAAAAGGTGACTCTTTCAGAGGCGTTTACCCTAACCCAATCAAAGGTACTGAAATGGGATTTATTTTCATATTAGCATTTGAACCCGCTAATTCTGTTATCAGCAGTTCCAACTAGAAACGATATTTTGATCCACATGCTTGGAGACATTTTTTAAGTCAGTCAATCAATTAAGCAATACCTTTGGTTAAGGAGCACCCACAGAGCACTAGTCCATCTCTTGCTTGCTCAAAACTTGCTTGCCTGCAAATAATTTCTTACTACCGTTCCTGGAAAGACATGCTGCCTAGCTTCCTCCTGACAGAGTTCAGATTGCCGCATTAAGAGTAAGGTCTGTACAGCGCACACACTCTGGTCACACTGTCTTTTCTCACGATACCATGGTTAGTGCTGAAGGCAAAGGTTAGTGACAAGTATGAACTCCAGTTCTGGCAGTTCTCTCAAATGTCTATAAAAGCTGAAAAGCTTGGTACTTCCTTTCAGTGTGCCTCTATTAATACCTACTAGCTTCTAGAAATTGGGTTTTGTGCGCAGGACGAAAATAGAAATAGGACAAAAAAAATTTCCTTTCAAATTTTACATTTTAAAGATAATCAAGGGCAATGTATTTAAGAAACAAAAGGAATGGACCTTTGCTTCATGCTAACGTTGATAACCTGCAAAAACAATAGCTCTAATTCCTGATTATCACAGTATTACCATCAAAATGAATACTGGACAATATAAATCATTATGCATTTCAGAAAAATCAGATAATTTTGTACTGGGCTTTATTTGTTGGGCATTTCCATCTTTCCTAAAACCAACTCATGGGATATATTTTATTTTAAGCATAAAAATTGGAGCTGTTTTGCTTTTTCTATTTTTGTACTCACTAGATTTTACTTGATTGTCTTGTAAAGGATGTTATATTATATTTTATATGAAATACTAAAAAGATATCATGTAATATTATCTGGCAACCACCTAGGCAGTTTGACTGTTTTACCCAATTTATCTTCAAAAGTGATGTAATTTATGTTTACATTCAAGAATAACGTTCAAAGAAGCATATGAATGTTCATCATCTTCCTTGGTCTCAAATTGAAATTTATGAAGTGATTTTTAACATATATATGCTAACCATAGCTCAATTTCTAGAGGGCTAGTGCATTTATTGATAATAATTTTGAATGAAGAATAATCCTATGAGGGAATAGTCCTCAGAGCAATTAAGCAAACCTTCCAGATACGTCAATGGAGAGATATTATTGTTTTGCTACACCTTCCAGATCCCACACTCCAATCACTGCCCATGTCACAAAGATTCAGTGGTGTCCCTTTCCCAAGGTACTGGCAAAGGGCCACAGGCTCATATCCCTTCCCTAATTCCAGTCAGCAATTGCAAGTCCAAGCTGCCAGTCCTCCGCCTCTCTATAAATCCAAGTCGTAGTACAATTTGAACTTCAGTTTTTCCACGAAATGAAGCCAGAGCTAGTCTCCAGCTAAAGCTGACTTCTCCCTAAGCTTTCTCTTGCTCTGCTCCACTCCCTCACTTCCCTTCTCTCAAAACTCACCGTCATCTAGCCTGGTGGCACAAAGGTTAAAGTGTTTGGCTACTTATCCAAAGATATGTATTGTGAACCCCTCTAGTGGGCCCATGAGAGCATGATGTGGCAGTTTGCTTCCATGAAGACCCACAGCCTGTGAAATCCTATGGTGCAGGTGTAGTCTGTGCTCTAGGAGGTCTTTATGAGTCAGAATCCATTAGATTTCATGAGTCATTTTTGTTTTCTTTAGTTGTACTTCTTGCAAGGCCTTTTGCATGAGATCTCATTGTCGTCTAGCTTATATATATAATTTTCAGTAGAGGTCTAATTGTTCAATTATGAAGCCACATTGCATATATGTAACAGATTTGGGCAATTAAGTGAGTGGGTTGGGAGGTAAGAGGTGAAGTTCAAATGCTTCAGGTGGCAGTGCAACATCCGGGATGCATTGCAGCAATTCCATCTGGTTGAATATAAATATTAGTGACTACATATAAAATATTTATAGATGTGTATACAGGTTATGTGAGCACAAAAGTAAGTCAGAAATTATTTTCACTAAGGTTTCAGTTCATATGGTCTGGTTTATTTCTAACAACACCTGTTTGACATGTCTCTGTGATGATCAGACGACTGTACTCCAGTTCTCTCAGTAACGCCCTGGCCTTAGTCTCTGTAGGATCGCTTCAGGAGAAGAAAAAGAAGGTGTGTGTGTGCGTGCATGTGTGTGCATGCATGTGTGTGTGCACACGCACGCGTGCAAGTGCCATGAAGAAATGTTTTGACCTCGGGCTGAAATCACTTTTTAATACACTCAAGTGAATAGCCTCTCCCATCACTGAAGCTTAGAGACAAGTTTACATGACTACTGCCACTTTTACATAAAACAGCTTTAGAAGAGCAAGTGTTTAAAGGAAGGTCAGAGAAACTTCAAAGATGAAGCAAGAGGGAGGAGCATCATATTCAATGAATGCAGAAACTGTGGCGAGATCAGAAATTGACAGGGGAAAATGCAGAATTACCATGCAATAGTTACTGAACTTGGAATTTCATATGGTTAGACATTTTCAGTTTTTAGCAAACTTTTGCCCTCAGCAAACCTCAGCATCGAGATAAGCTAGCTCAAAGGGCTGATTTTTCCATCAGTCGTATAAGCAAGATCAAAGGTAATAAGGAATATTTTATAGTAGAAACAACAACTGCTGGGGTGAGTATTGGATTTACCAATACGATTCCGAGAGCAATTTTAAAAATGGTTTTGAAAGAGATCTATAGGGCCAGTTAAATTCAGCTCAGAGAGATTATCTGAGACGGTTATGAAGAATGATTCTTGACATTCAAAAGGGATAATCTTGAAAGATTTTTGCGCAGGACACAGAGTGATCGCAGGGCTCCTTAGGAAGAAGTTTTAGGAAAGCTCACAACTTCAGTAATGGGAAAAAAGGTCAGAAAATGTGTTGGCGGTTTTATCCCCGTGGTGACAGTGCACTTGCTCATTCTCTGATGGTAGCAGTGACTTTCCTCCAAAATTTCACTGGAAAGCCTTTCCCTATTTAACCCACAACCCTGATTTTGCCCTTTCAAACTTCTTTTTGTTACTAAAGCTCATAATGTGGACTTTTGTCCCTTAAAGTTGTCAAACGGATGTTTTGAAGAGGGACACAGTGAAGAGAGTAGAAATTTCAGAGGAGTGGAGGATGGAAACACTGCTTTCAGAAATGCATGTTGGTGGCAGAGATGTCAAGAACAATAGCTTAATATCTTGATATTTCTGTTTAACAAAGGTTCCTATGGTTCCATAGCAATACTTGTTACTTACCTTACTATATGGGTTCCTAAACATATATTTATTTCCTTTTTCTCATATCTCAGGAGTTGTTGATTCTAGACCTCCTGAGATGCAAGGGCAACAAGGGCATTTAGTGTCTAAGTCTTGGTTTCTAATACTGTTCAAATATTCAAAGAACCAAAGCTCTTTGGAGGAATGGCTGATTCAAATACTAAGACAGAAAATATGAATGATGAGCCCAGAGGACCTTGAAGTGCTAAAAGTAAGGTAGTACTAAAAATTTAAACAAACGACAAATATAATCTATAAGACAGAACAAGGGGACAGCAGAACCAATAAGAGTGCTCTGAGTGACCAAAGTTAGAACATGTTGATCAACACAACTGTAGTACTGGATTATTGTTGTCGTTTTTCGGTGCCAACAGGTTGGCTCCAACCCATAGCGACACCATGAACAACAAAACTAAACGCTGCATGGTGCTGCGCCATCCTTACAATTGTCCCCAGGCCTGAGTCCATTGATGCAACAATGTGCCAACGCACCTCATTGAGGGCTTTCCTGTTTTTTGTTGTTCCCCCACTTTACCAAACATGATGTCTTTCTCCAGCGACTGGCTTCTGACAATATGTCCATAGTATTCTTCTCCAGAACCACAACTCAAATGCATCAATTTTCTCCAGTCTTCCTTATTCATTGTAAAACTTCCATTTGTATGCAATGCAATGGAGAATGCCATGGCTTGGGTCAGGCACATCTTAGCTCTCAAGTAACATCCTTGTTCTTCTTGACTCAAAGCGGTCTTGGGCAGCAGATTTATCTAATGTAATGCTTCTTTTGATCTCCTCACTGCTACTTCAATCGGCATCCATTGCGGACCGGAGTCAGACCAAATCCTTGACCACTTTAAACTTTTCTCCACTTATCATGATCTTACAATTGGTCCAGTTGTGAGGATTATGGTCTTCCTTCCATTGAGTTGTAATTCACACTGAAGCTATAATTCTTTTTCCATATCAGCAAGTGCTTCCACTATTTTTCCACTTGCAGCAAGCAAGGTTATGTCATCTGCATGTCACAGATTGTTAATAAATCTTCCTCCAATTTTCATGCCATACTCTTATTCATATAGCCCAGGGTCCCTGGTGATTTTCTCAACCTAGAGATTGCACAGGTGTGGCGATAGGGTGCAACGCTGATGTACAGTTTTCCTGCTCATAAACCACCACGTGTCTGTCAGCTTGCTATGTGGTGGCAGCTGGTGTGCTGCTGCGACACTGGAAGCCCTGTCACTGTCAGGTCACTGTCAGAGTTGCTGATTTCTTGAAGGAGAGTCACCCATGGTGATCTTCATCCTGTTTGAGTGAAGCCTTTGATGCCATCATTTGCTGATGAGGCACGACTCAAGGTAAAGAGACACAATTTCAAAGATATTATAATGATAAGCACTTGCAAAGTGAAAAGTATGAATTTAGGAAAATTGGAAATGGCAGAAAATGAAACTTCACAAATGAAGATTGATATCCTAGGCATAAATGAGCTGAAATGGACTAGCATTGACCATTTTAAATTAGATAATCATATTATTTGCTATTGTCAGGAATAAAACAATCAAGGTCTTCCTAAATTAATCATAAAGTACAATGCTATCAGCTATTAGATTATATCTATTTTCTTTTAGGGAAACACAATCAAATCAATTCAACTATTATTCAATGTTACATACCAACCGCAAAACCTACTGATGAAGAAATTGAAGAATTCTATTGATGACTTCAGTAAGAAATTGATCAAAAATGCAATCAAGATGCATTGATAATTATTGGGTATTGTAATGAAAATTTGGAAACAAAGAGGGAGGAACCATAGTTAGAAAATATGGACTTGGTAACATAAATTAAAAGGAAAGTCCCATGATAGAATTTTGCAAACCCAACCAATTGTTCAAAACAAATACTTTTTTTTCAACACCACAAAAGGCAACTATACACACACACTCTCCCAGGAGGAATACACAGAAAGTAAATTGACTATGTCTGTGGGAAGACACAAGGGAGAAGCTCAATAGCAACAGGTAAACCAGCCCAGTGTCTGACTATAGAATAATCAGTTGCTCACATGTAAGTATGGGATAACATTGAACAAATTAAAACAAATCCACAATAGTCAAAGTATGACTTTGAGTCTATTATCTTGGCTGAATTTCTAGAACATCGTAAGAGCATATTTGATGCAGTGAACATTAGTGACAGAAGACCAATGAGCTATGAGAGGACATCAAGACTGTCATTCATGAAGAACACAAAAGGTCATTGCAAAGAAAATAAAGAAAGATCAAAGTGGATGTCAAACAGAATCTGAAACTTTCTCTTCATCAGAGAACAGCTAAAGCAGATGACAGGAAGGATGAAGTCACGGATCTGAAAAGACAGTTTTGAAGGGCAGCTAGAGAAGCTAAAGCCAAGTGTTATAACGAAATGTTCAAGAACTTAGAACTCCCCCAAAGGGAAGAACATGCACAGGATACCTGAAACCGAGAGAACTCAAGAAAGAATTTAAGCCTCTTATTGAAGTGTTGGTTCCGTAGGTAAAATGTTGAGCGACGCAGAGAGCAACAAAGGAAGATGGAAAGAACAGAGTTACTCTACCAAAAGTTAGCAGACAGCAGTTTACCATTCCCGGAGGTAGCATATGGACAAGAGCCAGTTTTGCTGACGGAAGAAGTTCAAACCGCACTGAATACATTAGTGAAAAACAAGGCTCCAGGAACTGTTGGAATGTCTCAGAATGCTGTTGAAGCACTGGAAGCATTCACTCATCGGTGCCAGGAAATCTGGAAGAAAGCTACATGGCCAGATGACTGGCAGACATCCATATTCGTGCCCATTCCAAAGAAAGGTGACCCAACCAAATGCTAAGATAATAGAATGATACCATCAATATCAAACGCAGGCAAAATGTTGCGTAAGATCATCCAACAATGATGGCAGCAGTAAATTGACAGGGAGCTGTGAGAAGTTCAGGCTGGATTCAGCAGAGGCAGTGGAACCAGGACTATCATTGCTGATGTCAGATGGATCCTGGCTCAAAACTGAGAATACCAGAAAGATACTTCCATGTGCTTCATTGACTCTGTAAAGGCATTTGACCCTGTGGACTTTCATAAACTGCGGACAACCTTGAGAACAGGACTTTTGGAACACCTCCTTCTGCCTATTTGATCAAGAGGCAGTTGTGCAGATAGCACAAAGGAACACTGCATGGTTTAAAAGTACTAGATCGAAACACCCCAAAAAAGAGAAATAATCTCTAGTTTGCCTAAATGAATAAACGTGAGAACACAAGCCAAACTCACTGCCATCCAACTCAAAACAAATGTATGTAGATTTTCCCAGGCTCTAAACCTTTATGGCAGTATATAGCCTCACATTTTTGCTTCGAGTAGCTGGTAGTTTGAACTTCTGACCTTGCAGTTAGCTGGCAAGAAGAGACAAATCTCCTCTGCAGATAGGCTCCATATAAGGAAACCTGAAAGTAGTTATCTTAGCAAGGCATTCAAGGTTATCACCAGGAATATGTCATGTGGATAGGATATAATACTGATAAGATATCATAAAAATAGCACTTTATATTTATAGTCATTCTTTCACAGACAAACAAAACAAACCCATAAGCATATGTCTAAGTATGAGATAAACATCAGTAGAGCAATAATCTACAATATACCTCATTAGTAATTCTCACAACTGTTTTTTTAAAAACGTGTCACTCCATCAACTATTTATGACTCAGAGTAATTTTACCGGAAGAGAAAAACTGCTCCTTGTGGTAACTGAGGCTGTACATTTTTACTGGAGCAAAAAAATGTCACCGTTCTCTCCAGGAGTGGCTGGTGAATTGAAACCACGGGTATTTCAGTGAGCAGCCCCATGGGTACCAACTATGGCATCAGGTTCCTGACCACACCCTAGAGAATATTTAAAAGGGAAGTCTTAGGAACTTCCATAGCCAAGATGAAACTGAAGTAACGTGATAACTAGATACATGGTATACTGAAGAGAATCATGGAAGAGAAAAAGGTTATTTAGTAAAACTGAGAAATCCATTATGAATTTTAGCTACAACATAGATAATCAATATTGGTTCATTGACTGAGACAAATATAGAATCCTAATGTAAAGTGTTAATAATAAAAAGTAGCTGTAGGAAATATGAGAAAGATGCACTCTAGTTACATTTACAAATACTGTTAATTGCACTTATTTTTAATTAAAACACTCAAAATGTTTCAAGGTGCAATTTATATTCCTTTTTTAAGTAATAATTTTATTCATAATATGCCTTCTTGTAGTCACTGATAAATATATAAACTAAAATATAGATAGATACAAGTGTCATTATTTATGTGTACATTTCTGTAACAGTGTGATTATAGTCAGATGCAAGGTTTTGAAAACAAGAATCATGCATGAGGAAGTAACATGAGGGCCTTGCCTGATCCCCTTTGGCTATAGAAGGGAGGATACTCCAACTTCATCTGTGCCCTGTGATTCCTATGAAACAGAGGCCAGGCATGCCTCCATCCTCCAATTTTCTTTACCTTATTTTGGCATCTATCGTCACCCAGTGTCACTCCACTTTTCACAGATTTAATCATCTATTGCAGTGGCAGCACAAAAATCACAGAAAACATTCATACAGATGAGGGTCATTAGGTAAGCATAAAACAACAACAACCCACTGAAGTGGAGTAGATTTCTACTCTTGTTTCCTCTCGCTGACTGTGGGATTCTTTGTTTCTGTTTCGGAAAGGGCTCTCTTAATGCCAACTGTTGTTGTTAGGTGCCACTGAGTCAGCTCTGACCCATGCCAACTCTACGCGCGACAGAACAGAACACTGTATGATCGATCCTAAGCCATCCTCACCACTCTGTAAGTCTGAGCCCATTGATGCAGCGACTGCGTCAATCCATCTGGAGGGCGCCCTCTCCTGGCTGCCCTTCACTTCATCAAACATGATGTCCGCCTGCAGGGTAAGATCTCTCCTGACATTATGTCCAAAGTGTATAAGAAGTCTGCCATCCTTCCCTCAAGGGAGTCTGCTGGCCTACTTCTTCCAAAACAGCTACGTTTGTCCTTTGAGCGGTCCCTGGTTCTCTCAATACTTGCTCCAGCTCTGTAGTTCAAGTACATTGATTCTTCCCAGCTCTTCCTTATTCAAGGTCCAGCTTTCACATACATATGACGCAGTAGAGAAGACCACGACTTGGGGCAGGTTTCCCACACGGAAGTTAAGAATTCTACCACGGAGCCACCGCCACTGCTATATACAATGGGTGTGTGTGTTATAGATGCCTAGCAATAAAGCAATTCCATTGATCAGTTTTGAATTTGTCTAATAATGCCCTATAATTAAAACTCCAGTGGGTTAATCTTAACCATAAAAGTGATTTCCTAATTTGTTTCTGTACTTTTGAATCATAAGATGTCATGTCAGTCTACTGAAATCATCTGAATATAGTTTTCCATTTTAAATGTTTCATTCACTGTAGCATTTCTGAACCATTAAACAGAATAAAAAGAGGTTAAAAACTGTGCCCTTCCATTTGTCACTGTTGGCTTTTATTTTATGACAAGTATGTTTAACCTTTTATTTCCTAGAGAAGAAACTATAAAAGGATGTGAGTTGTCTAATAACTGTGCTATGAGTGAACTCTATGCCTCTGGGAAAGCACTCTGAAATATGCTATTTAATGCTTCAAAGGTGTATTCTTATAAAGGTCAGAGAGAAAAAAAACATTTTCCCAGCTGACTAAATATAGTAAGTGAAGAGAAAAACTTTAAAATTTGTTAAATGAAACTTTTTCAAAGAAATCTACTATTTTCCAGAAAAATGGAACCACAATTTATGTGCATTATCTGCTACTATTGCTTTGAATTACTTTTCAAAAGAAATCTATGTGACAAGACATTTTATAATAAAAATTTTGACTACAAAGAAAATGTTAAGCATCTCTTAAATCCATACTAGCATTTCTGGAATACCAACATCTGAATATATTCAAATTAGTTAATGTATGTTTTAAAATATTAATCTGGTATTTGTCACAATAAATGAGAAAACCAATATGTCAGGAAACATTTCTTACTGTATTCTAAAACCATAGTTTCTTAGTAATCACAATCTACTTTAGGCTTCTAAAAATCAACAAACCACTGGAAAAAAATAGGAAGAACATTTTCAGACTAATTGATTATGAACATATGGTACTAGTTCTTCAGGGGAAAATCTCCCATTAAGTAATTGCTACTAATTTTTAAACATATTGCTAGATGAACTTATGGCAAAGTATTTCTTAATAATAAAATAAGATATTCATATTACTCTATTTCCAATGATAGAAAATATAAAACTTTTAAATAACTTTTTAGCAGTGATGTTTATGTGGAAAGGTTTTAATTGTTATAATTATATTTTTAAAGAATAAATTCAGATAGAAAGTCTTTATATTGGACCAAGAAAGAATACAACTTCTGCTTTATAACACACATTAAGTACTTTTGTCCTCGTTTTTTGCTATTCACATGCTTATACAACTATCACTTCAATAAGGTAGAATTTAATTCCCACAAATATTGAGTATATTTAGTCATTTTGATTAAAAATAGTATCAGTTGAAATGATTCTGATACATGATGACCCAGTATGGTCCAGAGCTGACCAGTGATGAATGAACCGTGGCTTTTCATTGGCCGGACTCTTTCGGAAGCAGGGCATCGGGCCTTTTTTCTGATGCCTTTCTGGGTGGGATTCCACTCCGACCCTGTCAACTAATAGTTGAAGACTTACATTTGTGCCACCTAGTCACTCAAAATAACCAGGCTTATAATCAGAAATAAATGTCTGTATTTTAATCACATTTTAAAAATTACAATTAATTTTTATTTTCCAATGTGTTTCCCTCTGTTTATCTACTTAAATAGAGAACCAGGATTATTTTGAGAAATTGGAGAGGAGCTTCCATAGGTAATTGTGTGCATATTTTATTTTGTTCCAAAAGCTCTTATGTGTAGAAGGATAAAGAAATTAAGGAGAAATAACTCAGTGAGGGAATATGAGTTATGCTTCTAAAATTGATAAATATTTCTGAGATTATAGTTTTCAGTACAAACACAAGCAGAGAATTAATTAGAAAGCTAAATTATATTTATGGAGTCCACAATTACTTCTCATAATACCTGAAGATTCTAATATTGCCTATTTCTTAGTGTTAGCAATTGACAACAATTATAATTTACTTTGGATATTTTTTCCCAAAATAACTTTTTAAAACATTCAAAACATAGAGCCAAAGAATTAAAATCAAAATGTGTATTTGAGATGTTCAATACCAAGGTTGACTTTTAAATTATCTTCCCTTTAGGTAAAATGACCACTTTTTCTTTTACATTTTCCAGCTTTTATAACTTAATATTAAACACATACGGAATATGTCTGTTATGTGTGCTTGTATGTCCTAGAATACTACAGTGTGTTTGCATATGATCTCTCAATTTGAAATATGATATGCTCTCAGAAAAAGATTAAATTTTGTTTCAAATAACCTATATGGAGAAAAAAGTTGATTGCATAAGATGACAAATTCTGCTTTTATTATTTTTTAGTCACTTAACTTTACCATTTTTATCATTAATTTACTTTCCTGAATGTCTTAAAATTTTGAGGATGTCTTGAGGATGTCTCTTTTATTAATATTCCATTTAAGGTGATAGATATTTCTCAACTGCATGGTAGTAAATGAAATACTTTTTAATCTTATTTTATTTGCATTATCAACATATAAATAATATCTATACTTCAATGAAAACATGCTTCTGAAAGTGTTATATATAGCTTAAGAGGCATTTTAAAGTTTTAAAAGCATTTTATGATATTGTAATTGATAGTAAATATTCTCTAGATCCTCAGACATATCTTAAAAGATAATCAAACTCAAGATAAAATTTTTAAAAGCATAGAAATTTAGAATACAGAACATTTCAGAAATTTAAAATACTTATTTCTCAAAGTTCTTTTCTTTAAGTTAATACACATACCTTTACAAATCAGGTCATTTTATAAAACTTCTTAATATGAATAGTTAATCGTTCTCAATAATAGAAGACTCAAAAATATATGTAAGTATTCATTATTACAGAAATGAGTGCGTAGGTGATATAAACATGAAGTCCTTGTCTTACCACGTATCTAGGACACAGTGAAACACACTTCGGACTGTACTTTTATTTATTTAGGACGTCGTTCCGCTGGTAGTCCGTCTCACAGAGATTGTTGGTGCACGTGACTTCTGATACTCTTATTCTCATAGGGTCTTTTGGAGATGTTCAATATTATGACTTATACTGATAATGAAAATCATAGTCAAAACCAAAGAGAGAAAGAGAGAGAGAGAGAGAGAGAGAGAGAGATTTGACTTTGTTTAGAACTGACTTGGGATGTAGTCATTGGGAAGCAATCCCATTGTAAATTAGAGATTCCATAATTTTAAAAACCCACAACCCATTGGCAGAGTGGCTCTCATCTGTATCTCTCCATCTTCTTTTAATGTTGGACTATGGGACAGTCTCTAGAAGCACAAAAAAGAGCTATGCATCCAATTTTTGTTTTATTTTAAAGCTTGTAATGGGAACCAAGGGATAACATGAAGGGCGGAAGAATGCGAGTGGTCTGCTAGAAAAGAGTAAATGTGGAGGCTGTGAACCTGCACGCAAAAATAACTTGGACTCTATTCATCTAAGTGTCACGTTCCAAGTGTGTCTTCAGTTGAATGAGCTGGCTGCAGCTTTGCTCACATTTGATTTTCCCTCTTCCCAAGCTCAACTCCACGATACTGATACCTACCGAAATGTCATAGCCTCAAGCTTATGATTAGAGCCTTTCCTTCTTATCTGCCCTCGTTTACTTAAATGTATCTACTTTTTGATATACATAAATCATTTGATTGGGGGCTCTTACAGATCTTATAAAAATCCATACGTCAATTATACATTTGTTGACATCATCATTTTCAAAATGTTTTCTTTCTATTTGAGCCCTTGGTATCAGTGCCTCTTTCCCCCCTCAGGTCCCCTACTTTTATGCGCGCTTAGCATATATCCAATCATACTCTGGAGACCAAGGGAAAACAAAGATGAGAATCTATCCAGCGTCTGCTGCTTAAAACCCTCAAGGTTGTTCCTGGAGGGGTTATGTTCTAAGGTCTTAGTGGCCTTTTTTAGCAGTTTGATCCTATGTGTGGCCCTCTACTGCTTGGAACACCTGTTATCTGCTTCCATTTACCTTACTTTGACTTCAAAAGCAGAATTAAAATTTTTAGTCCTCTTTTTGAAAGTTTTGTCTTTTCAGAGAAGTGAAAGAATAAAGATTATCTCCAAAACACATCATGGGACTTGCCAGTCTAAATATCAACATTAAAACGCCAAAAATATATATATATATATATTTTACCACCTGATATGAGGGACTATGAGTCAGAAAGTAAAATGTATTGTATCTTGATCTGTAATATTTTGGTAAAGTAATAGCATTATCAAGGACCAGCCTATGAAATGTCACATCCAGTAGGTCATGTTATAATTAATTTAATACTTTCAAAACCCACAGGAAATATGACAGCCACCTACATTCCCCCCTCTTAGGTTAATTGGACAGCTGCTTTCCCACTGACAGCTCATGCAGCTGTCACACAGGAACCTGTGTAATAGTTTGAAAGGAAAGAAGTAGGCGTGTGCCAGTTATTACTGTTTTTGTAGGGTACTGTGTGAGGTGAAGTGTCCTAGAGGCATGGTTTTGCAAAAGTTTTTTACTGCGAGATGACTTTTTCTTATCGTTTTTATAAATATATATTTGGAGTCACTGTATAGCACTTCAGGCGCTCTGGTGGCTGGTGCACTGTGCACTGGGCTGCTAAGTGCATGAAAGGCAAGTTGAAGCCCCCGCACTCCTCAGGAGAAAGACGAGGCTGTCTGCTCCTGGGGAGATTTACAAATTGGTGCCAAGCTGAACTGAAATGATACGCAAAAAGCAGGGTAGCAGGGATTGAGGCAATACCAAATGAAATATATCAACCAGCTGAAAAGGCACTGGAAGAACTCACGTGTCAACATCAAGAATTTGGAAAACAGGTAATTGGCCAATGACGGGAAGAGATCCTTTTTTTGTACCCATTCTAAAGAAAGGCACCAATAGAATACTCAAGGTCATGGTAGTTGACCCAGGCCTGACCTTGAGTATTCTATTGGTGCCTTTCTTTAGAATGGGTACAAAAAAAGGATCTCTTCCCGTCATTGGCCAATTACCTGTTTTCCAAATTCTTGATGTTGACAGATCCGAATTCTACCTCGCAGGGCTGGATAGGACAGAGGCTGTACACTGGTGCATATGAGGGTTGGAGGTACAGGGAATCCAGGGTGGATGATACCTTCAGGACCAAGGGTGTGAGGGACGATGCTGGGAGAGTGGAGGGTGAGTGGGTTGGAAAGGGGGAACTGATTACAAGGATCCACATGTGACCTCTTCCCTGGGAGAGGGACAGCAGAGAAGGGGGAAGGGAGACTCCGGATAGGGCAAGATATGACAAAATAACGATGTATAAATTACCAAGGGCATATGAGGGAGGGGGGAATAGGGAGGGAGGGGGGAAAAAAGAGGACCTGATGCAAGGGGCTTAAGTGGAGAGCAAATGCCTTGAGAATGATTGGGGCAGGGAATGTATGGATGTGCTTTATACAATTGATGTATGTATATGTATGGATGGTGATAAGAGTTGTATGAGTCCCTAATAAAATGTAAAAGAAGAAAAGAGAAAAAAATGATTAGGGCAAAGACTGTACAGATGTGCTTTATACAATTGATGGATGTATATGTATGAACTGTGAAAAGAATTGTATGAGCCCCAATAAATTGTTAAAATAAAAAAAATTTTAAAAATAAAATTTAAAAAAAAAAAGAATACTCAAGGTCGAGAACAATGCCACTGATTTCACATGCAAGCACAATGTTGCTGAAAATCACCCAACAGTGATAGCAGCAGTACCTTGACAAGGAGCTCCCAGAGCTTCAGGCTGGATTCAGAAAAGGATCTGAAACAAGGAGTAGCATTGCCAATGTCAGATGGATCTTGACTCAACGCAGAAAATACCAGAAGGATGCTTACTTGTGCTTCATTGACTATGTAAAGGCATGTGACGGAATGTATCCTAACAAGCTATGGATAATCTTGAGGAGAATGGGAAGTCTATAAAATGACATTGTGCTCCATGGAACTTGTCCATAGATCCAAAAGCAGTTGTGAGAACAGAGCAAGGAAATCTGCATGGTTTAAAATCAGGAAAGGTGTTTGTCAGGGTTGTGTCCTCTCACCATCCTCATTCAGTCTATAGGCTAAGTAAGTGGTCAGGGAAGCTGTATTATATAAGAAGACATGTGGCATGGCGACTGGAGGTAAGCTTATTAATAACATGAATAGGACTTGAAGCACTGGCTTCTGAAGGCCAGGGACTGCAGCCTTCTGTATGTATTACAACCCAAATCCCCGCAACTGGATGGAAGTAAAGGATTTCCACCTGCTTAGATCCACAATTCTCATGGAAGCAGAAATCAAGATAACATTGGGTAAATCTTCTGCATAAGACCTCTTTAAAATGTTGTAAAGCAAGGTTGTTACTTTAAGGAATAAGGTATGTGTGATAGTTAAGGTTTTTGTGTCAACATGACACCTGTCATAAGATATGGGTAGAGTTTAGCCTGTCAAAAAAGGCCTCAGTGTGGTGACTCCATTTAGCAGTGTGACAACATAAGATGATTGGTTTGCTGGAAGGCAGCCCCTTTGTCTTTCTCCCTGATGGTCCTGAGAGTCGGATCAGCATGCTACTTGAGCTAGCTGCCCTGCCTTACCATGTGTGCTATGCTACCCATGGGCTGAGCCAACCCATGGACCATGGTGGAGTGCATTGTACAGCCTTGCAGTGCCACGTCATGGTGCTGTCCCATTTTGCTGTGTCTGCTGCTGAGGGACTACTTCATCTTGCTGCCACTCTAAACACTGCACTTCCCACCAGCCATTCCACATTGCTACTCCATGAGGCTCCACTGAGACCTGCTTCCCTACCCTGTGCTACCGGCCTCTGCTACACCTCATCACCTCACCTTGCTACTGTCTGCTTCCTTCCTTGGGAGGACCGTCAGTATATTAACTGTGCCATGAATTGCACTGAGCTCTCTGTACTCTTGTGTACTCTTGTGTTGACAAGTATGTGTGGACTATTGTGTTATATTCCTTTTTGCTTTATCTATATATCATCTATCTATCTATCATCTATCTATGTTCTAGTTTTGCTTCTCAAGGGAACTGTACCTAAAACAGCATGCCTGACCCAAGTCATAGATTTTTAAATCAGCTCATATCCGTTTGAATGTAGGACATTGAATAAGAATGATTGAGGAATAAATGATGCATTTGAACTATGATGTTGGTGAAAAATATTGAGTACCATAGACTGCCAAATAAACAAAGGAATATGTTTTGGAAGATGCACATCAAGAAGGCTTCTTAGAGGCAAGGATGAGATCATTTGATATACTTTGAACAAGTTATCAGTAGAAACCAGGCCTGGAGAGTGATAGCAAAAGTCAAGGGTCAGTGACCAAGAGGAAAGTGAGATGGACTGACACTGGCTGCAACAAGGGCCTCAACAAATGGGGACAGTTGCAAAGGTGGTGGCAGACTGGCCAGTGTTTTGTCCCGTTGTACACAGGGTCACTGCGAATGGGAATCGTCTCGACTGCACTAACAAGAACTGAGGGTGCACGTCTACTCTGTTTTGTTTTGTTATTGTTTGGCATGTTATCTGGAAGCTGACTTTCTTGCAATTATTCCATGTTCACATGAATATAATTTTCCAATTCCCTAAACTGTATGCATGCCTCAATGATCGATATGGAAATGCAGAGTTCAGGGAGACATGAGTATCCCAGTACTCCTAGACACATAAGCCATATGTATTTCACATGTTCTGTACCTAAATTCATATCTCACATTAACATTTCAGAACTACTCATGATTCATGATGCCTTCCATTAATAAAAATGCACTCAATCAAAAAACAAAAAATCCAAAGTGGAACATAATTAGATCATAAAAAGGTTACGAGAACAATGGTAATTCACTCACAGTCACTCTATTCTAAAGGGATGCTGTTATCATTGGGTGCCATGAAATTGGTTCTGACCCACAGTGATCCTATGCCCAACAGTGCAGAACACCGTCCAGTCCCGCACCATACTCCTCATTGTCCCAGTGCAAACGGGTGAGCTCTACATGTCTGCAAAACTTTACACTCCATTCCTTTGTGGAATCTGCACTTAGGGCTTTTTGGTTCTCGGGTTCTATGAAAATATGATCCGTCTCTGGGATACAATTTTGCTGGATCATTTATGCACATCTTCCACACCAACTCATCTTGTCCCTGAAATACCTCTGGTTCTCATAAGATTCTTGTGTGTAATGGTGATGTCAATGGTGTTAAAATTTAATCCTTAGTGTAACTGAGGATTGAGATGTGCCTGACTCAAGCCATGGTACTTTCAATTGCCTCATGCATGCTAAGTTGGACATTGAATATGGAAGAATGATGAAGAATTGATGCATTTTAATTATGGTGCTGACAAAAAATATTGAAAGTACCATAAATGTCTAGATCTTTCTTTGAAGTAGTACAGCCTGAATGTGCCTTAGAGGCAAGGATGTCAGGACTTAGTCTCAACATGTACTTTGGACATGTTGCCAACAGAGGACATCTCTGGAGAAGAACACCATGCTTGGTTAAGCAGAGGGGAAGCAAACACGAGGAAGGCTTCAACAAGATGAATCGATATAGTGGCTGCAACAAAGGGCTCAAACAAAAGAACAATTTAAGGATAGCAAGGGATCCAGCACTGTGTCTTTCTGTTGAACATAGGGTTGCTATGAGTCAGAACTGACTCCGTGGTACCCAACAATAAGTCAACCAAATGCCAGAGAGCCAAGAGAACAGGTTGGTAATGATATGCCAGTAAAATTTAAGAACAATTTTCAGGTGACTTGAATACATATTAATTTTTCTCCAGTGAAATAATTATTTCTTGAATGCTCAAAATTATTAATGTGATGTATATTGCCTACAAAGAATAAATTATAAGATGCCCAATGAAATAAAAATCATTTTAGCTTATTGGATAGCCTAAATTGTAATAATATTTCTTTCTTGATATTCCTACATATAAAACAAAAATTGGAAACCCATTTCTGTTGAGTCGATTCTGATAGGACAAAGACTAATCCCATTGTGTTTCCAAGACTCTAATATTTATGGAAGCAGATTGCCACACCTTGTGTTGCTGGAGCAGTTGTTGTATTTGAACCAGAACTCTCTAGTTAGCTGCCGAATGCTTAATTACTGCTATAGTGGGAATTCTTCTTTTGTACATCTACATACTTTTTATATATATATATATATATATATATATATATATATATATATATATATATATATATATATATATATATTTCTCCATGTAGATATAAGAGAAATGAAGAAGAATGTTTCATGAGGTCAATTAATCTACCCGTCAGTAATTTTGCCTGTCTTCAACAAGGAGACTTGGGGAACTACTGGGGGGTCCATTGTGTGATAGTGCCTCTGTTTCAGAAATGTTCCTCTATGTGAGAGTATTATGCAGTGGTTCTCAACCTTACTAATGCCGCAGCCCTTCAATCCAGTCCCTCATGTCGTGGTGGTGCCCCAACCAAACGATATTTTCATTGCTACTTCATAACTCTAATTTTGCTACTGTTACGAATTGGGCAACCCCTGTGAAAGGGTCATTTGAAACCCCAAAGGGGTCGCAACCAACTGGTTGAGACCGCTGGTATTATGGGGAAAGTGTTTTCTACAGTGTGGGCAGTAAAATATGAGAGATGCAATCAGAAGACCTTTCCTTTCTTTCTTTTTTTATCCAAAAAGGCTTGAAATGCATACTAATTACTAATTAATGTGCAGCGGCATCATCGTCTATGTGAATCATCACTTACACTGTTCCTCTATTTTTACACTGCTCCAAGTTTTTTAAAGGACTACACTTCATACTCTACAAATAAAATACATGGGCATCTATGAGTTGCTTTATAATGATTAATGAATGTATCATGTGTGGTCAGTTGATGAAATATACTCAGTATAAATGAAAATTGCTTCTTACTTAACAATTATCTAAGCTGTACCATGATATTTCTTGTACTGCTTAAAAGTAAATTACGTAAAATACGTTTTTCACCGTTGTTTTTCATTTCATTCACCGCTTTCCTATTCGATTCAACAACGATAACAAAAAGGTGTCTTAGAACTCTTTTGTAGGCACTGAACGTAAGGGGGACTTAAGAGAACGTGTGGCAAGTAAGGGACTGAACTCTGACAGCATGTCTAACGTTTCCCAGGGGAACAAAATCAAATGAAATAGTTTTGTAAACAAATGGCATTAGGCAATCACATTATTTAATGAAGACCTTAGTCATTTGGTTTAATATAAAAATGCTTATAAAGAGTATATAATAACGATATTCTTGAAATGGAACAATAATATTGGCAACAAGCAATTGCTAAAGCTTAATGTACCATTTTCTCCCAGGGCTGGGAAAAAATTAATAGAAACGACGTTTTCTGAAATCAATCAAACTAGAAAAGTCCAGGGAGCTTTTACAGTGAGTTTCCCTGTGTAACAGCTAGTGGCAGAGGTAAGCAACTGATGAATTTCACTTCTCCATTAAGGAAAATGAATTTCAGTATTGCTGTAACAAAGCCATCCCAGCCATTACTAATGGGTTGTTAACTCTCTCTAGAGACATTATGTTTTAGGTCATGGCTATTAAAAAATATACAATCAATTTAACTCACAAACTGATCTTTAAAAACAAAATCAAGTATTACTATAAAAATAATTATTTTAATCTAGGGGAACATTCTTTATTTGAAATACAGGTATAAAACTATGGAAATATCTTAGAAGAGGGTTTATATTTAAAAATAACTCAATGAATTATAGCTAATATTATTATCATTTTTATTATAAAGTAAAACATGATTCTCTTTATCTTTGTGCCATTTTAGTTTATGATTAGAAAGTGTTAAATTATATAAAATAACATATCTAAATATTACATTGAAATTTGATATTTAATGTATGAGGTTTTAAATAACAAAGTAGCAAAATAAATGCAAAAAGGTGACACAGATATTGTCACATGACTTTTCTCTGTGATGAGAAAACAATTCATCAAAGCCTTTGGATCAATACTTGACAAACATGAGCTGCTATTTTGGTATGCATACCTCCCAAAACAAAACAAACAAACTCACTACCATAAAGTCATTTCTGACCTGTAGTGATGCCCTCACATGGGATTCAGAGACTATAATTGTTTAGGGGAGTAGCAAGTTCCATGTTTCACCCACGGAACTGCTGGTGGTTTTGAACTGCCTGACATGAGCATCACAGCCAAATGTGAAACCACTAGACAGCCAGGACTCCTAGAGAGAGGGAAAAACGAATTCACTGCCATCGAGCCAATGCCACCTCTTAGTGACCCTGTAGGACAAGGTAGAATGGGCTTGTGGTTGCCCCAAACTGCAACTGATGACGGGAGTAGAACCCCCATTTTTTCTCCTGGGATGGCTGGTGCTTTCGAAGTACTGACCTTGATGATTGCGGCCCTGCCTCTACCACCCCGTGAGGGCTCCTGGATGTAGAGAGAGCATATTGGTTTTAACTAGATTTTATGCTCATGTTATGCTTTTTGTTGATTTATTTGTTTTGTTATTTCCCATTAATGATCAAACCTGCCATTTTGTTTGGATGTTTTTTCACATTCTTTGAGTAGTACAAAAAAATCACAGTGTATTCCAGCATCTACATGATTATTAAAGGTGTTCACACATCACTTAGAGGTTTTTTATCTTACACATACAAGCCAGCCTATGCATTCAACAAGCAGTTGTTTGAAACTGCATGACCTGGGTCTCCATTAGGTACTCAGATGCATCAGAGTGCCTCGGGCTTAGAACTGTAATGCTAAGTGATGATTTTATGGGAAAAGTGTTAAATACTAATGCAGGCAGGAAAAATAAGAGAGGTGCAATCACAAGTCCTTTTTTTTTACGAAAATGGCTCAAAACATAAATATAGACAACTAAATGGACAAAACACTAACATTAAGCAGCTATTATGTAATTCAGACAATGACCAAGAAGACAAGGGGCTATAAATGTTTCCTATGTATTTATATCAAGTGATAGGAATGTTAGGCAAAATGTTAGACATGTTTACTTGGAAAAAGGATTTAGATGTCATCTTCATTCTGTAATTATCTTTTTGCTTGTTTACTCTAGGCAATTTGATAGTTTTCATGAAGACTTTTTACCTTATAAATAGTCTTTGTAAATTTAATTCAGTTATATTCTTAACAATACTTTTTCTTTTGTACATGGCTTAAAAATACTTATAATAGAACCTTTTTACCAATCAAGAAAATAAGATGGTTAAATAAAACTTATAGTGGTATATGCATACAAGAACATGAATTTTATAGCAAATCCGTTTCTATTTTAAAATTTCAGTTAAATAACCATTATAAACATATTTCTTTTTTAAGTTTTTATAAATGTATGGGATTCTTTCATTACCATGAATTATGTAATTTTGTGGCCTGTTGTCATCTTTGACCTAAATATAATTGTGCCTTTGGAATTTTATGGTAACTGAAGTAGTTTATTGTGCCAGCCTGGCCGATAAACACATGTGGGATTAATTGAAAGGCGGAGATATAAATGGCTTGGCGAGCATCACCTTTCTTGCCTCTTACTCTTTGATCATCGGACCAGTGTGTGGCTGCCTTGCTTGTTCTGTGCCTCAATTTGCAAGCTACACTACCTGTGGGACACCTAACCTATGGACTGTGTCACTGTAATTTGAGGCCCATTTAAGACCTGCCTCACCAGAGAATTGGAATGTACATCTCTGGAGCTGGGGACTGACTGTTGGTGTCCTGGCTGATGGTTGGTGACTTTCCTTGCTGTTTGCTGCCTGTGCCGGCATAGCCTAAATCTCTCTCTACAAAGGACTGACTACCTGGTGGCCCTCAAGACTTGAAGGACGCTAGTGCCTCACAACTCCTTCACAGAACTAAGTTGCGCTGTGCCGTTTGTACTGGTTTATAATTTAACTGTTCATTTCTTTTGTTATGATATATATATTATCAGCAATCTGGTTTCATCTCTCTAGAGAGCCCTGTCTAACACAATAACTATGTATTGAAGTTGTCATTTAGATTTCAAAATAGCTAAATGTATCTGAAAAAATGAGTACACCCAATATATAAAATGGTAGTACAGCTGTTATTGCTAATCAATAGACGTGATCAACTTTTGTTTTAAGCTGAGTTGTCTATGAAAACAAAACCAGTGCTATCCATATACACAGAAGAAAGAGCTTTATATCAAGAAGGCATATCCCAGACCACTTGTCCAGTGTACATCCATGGGCCTGATGCTACACAAATCCCTCTTTAGAATGCCATAGCTGCAGTCCAATGATACAGAAGTCAGGTGGGATGCAGGACAGCCCCATGTCGATGGGGACAGTAGTCACATGGAACCGAGGTCAGTGGAAACATGGCAGGGTGCCAACAGCTTTCAGGAATGAGTGGCCCTCCTGGGCATGCCCCTTGAAGCAGCACAGAGTCCTTACAAAGTGGCCAAGAAGGGGAAAGGTCTTCAGTGTCTATATTATAAAAATGCCACGCCATCCATGGCTATACCTGGTTGACAGGTTGGACTGGACCCTACACAAGTGTTAAGTTGACATAAAATCTAATGGCTACACATTTATAAGACATTAAATATCATAAATACATAAAATATAGTTAGTCTATTAATTAAAGATCAAATGTTGATAGACATTTTATTAAACTTTGGATTACAAAATAATATCAGAGATAAAGTTTAGTTAACAGGTACCACTGTATTGACTCATTCATTCCAACCTGGTTTACACCTGAACAAAGCATTGCCTGGTCTTGGATCATCCTTCTAATGGTTGTGGTGTTTTACCTCATTATGGCAATCACTGTATCACTTCATTTCTGTGAGGGTCTCACTTTTTTGATAACCTTCAACTCAAGCATGAGTGTTAATCGATCTTGAAAATATGTCCAAAACACTAGATTAAAAACTCTCATCATGCATTTTGCAAATAAGCAGGCTAGTTGTACTTTTTCCAGGGCAGACTTGTAGCCACCCATGCTGCTTTCAGTACTCTACCCCAACATCCTGATTCAAATGTATTTCAGAGAGAGGCTTGGTGCCAACTTAGCTGGGCCAGTCTTCTCAGTGCTTTGACAGTTACGACTTTGTGATCCTCTGTGACCTGACTTGACAAAATGTGATCTTGGCCAGTCCATTGTAAGAATATTAAAGTGGAATGCACCATACTCACGGAAGTTGTCTTATGCAGCGAATTGAAAGGATATTTTTCTCAGGGTTGTGGATTTAATACAATTTAATCAGTTTTGTAATGAGGTCTGCAATGTACAGCGAGTCAATTGAAAGAAAATATTTTTTGGGAGGTGTGACCTGCTTCCAATACAAAAGGGTCTTGTAGAAAATTTTCTTGAGTTTTGCTGGGTATGGTTACAGCACACGCTCACTGACTTTGGACTTGAGCCATTGGCTTGTCTACCCCAGGAGTCATCAGTCAACTGATATCGGACCTGCCAACATTGTATTAATTTCATTCTGCACCTGAAACTTGCCCAGACAAGTAACGTGTTTGTGTCTACAACTCTGTAAATAATCATACACACACACACACACACACACACGCACACACACACGCACATGCACATTTGTTATAAGGTGCCATTGATTCAGCTCTGACCCATAGCAACCCTATGCAAAATTGAATGAGACACTGCCCAGTCCTGTGCCATCCTCACAATTGTTCTTATGCCAAGCCCACTGATGCATCTCCTTGAAGTTCTGCCTCTTTTTTTGCTGCCCCTCTGCTTTATGAAACATGATATCCTCCAGGGAATGGTCTCTCCTGACAATATGTCCAAAGAATGTAAGACGAAGCCTTGCCATCCTTGTCTCTAAGGAGCACTCTGCCCTTACGTCTTCCACACAGATACTTTTATCCTTTTGGCAGCCCATGGTGCTTGCCAGACTCTTTTCCATCACACAGTTCAAGTGCATTGATTCTTCCCACGGCTTCCTTATTTGATATCCATCATTCACGTGCATATGATCCAACGGAGAATATCATGGCTTGCATCAGGCACATCTCAGTTTTCAAAGTACCATTCTTGTTCTTCAGCACTCTACAGAAATCTTTACCTAGTGCAATGAGCCGTTTGATCTCTCAGTTGCCGCTGCCATGAATATTGATTGTGTATCCAAGCAAGAAACAAATCCTTAACAACTTCGACTCTTCTCCATTTATTACGATGTAACCTACTGGTCCACCAGTGAAGATTTTGATCTTCCTTACAGAGTCATAGTCTGTACTGAAGGCTATAATCCTTGATCTCCATCAGAAAGTGTTTGAATACCTCCTCACTTTCAGTTAGCAAGATGGTGTCATCTACATATCACAGGTTGTTAATAAAGCTTCCTCCGATCCTGATGCCTCAACCTTCTTCATATAATCCAGCTTTCTGGTGATCTTCTTAGCATATAGATTGAATAAGTATCAGTATTCCCTTGTTATGTTGCCACAACTGCTTCTTAAACCATGTAAAAGTTCATCATGAGCACAGTGGAGTGCTCTGGAATTCCAAAATAATAGAAAAGAGAGCTCGTGGATTGAGAAGAAATACTTGGTATTGATATATCAGATAAAGGCCTGATTTCAAAAAGCAATAAGAAACTGTACCCTTAATTTTAAAAAAATGAAAGCACAAATACCACAATAAAATACAGGCACGAGACACGAATAAAAGATTTACTAAATATGTCACCCAGATGTCCAACAATCATATGAAGAAATGCTTGTGCTCTCTAGCCATACGAGAAACACAGTTAAAATGCTAATGAGATAACACCCCACACAGACACTCTTAGCAAGATAAATACAAAACAAAACAACAGAGCATAAATGCTATAGAAGACATGGAGAGGTTGGAACACTCACACATTGCGGGTGGGACTGCAGAATTGTGCAGCTACTATGAAAAACAGTACGGCGCATTCTTACACAAATACAGATACCACATGATTCTACAATCTCTCTAATGGTGTGTACCCTAAATAAATAAAGAACAACAAATCAATCAATCAATGCACATCCATGCTTAATGCAGAAATTTCTATAATAGTAAAAAGATTGAAACAATAAAAATTCTACCCTTGGAGGAGTGGATAAACAAATTCTGGGGAAACTCTGATGCATACACACCATGACATATGATGCACCTTTAAAGACAATGGTGAGCCTGTCTGACACCCCACAGTGTCTGGACATCGACGAATTGGAGGACATTTGTTCAGCAAAGTTAGTTAATCTCATCAAGATATATATTACATAACACCATTACTGCCAAGAAAAAAACATTTTCATAACAAAGTAAAAGCGTTGAAGATGTTGAGGAAGCTGCGGGAGGAAGGGAGGGTAAAAAGAAGGGAGGGTGGGAAGAAAATGTGGAAAGCACCCCTTACACGAGGCACAGGGGTGCATTGCTGGGGTACTCTCACTGTTTTGATGCAATGGACTGCACAACTACAAATCTATGTTTTTATTTGTATGTGTTATATTTCATAATAAAATGAAAATGAATAAAATTTTAAGAAATGTTCTGTAATGCTCCTTTTTATAACTACCTACAAAATAACCAGAAGACTTTCACAGATTAAGTGGTTTCATTATTTAATTTGCTGAAAAACAGGACTTTGGTTTTATAATATTCACATACTCATGCAAACTAATTAGGTGTCATTGTTATTACATTTTATTCTGTATCTTAAATAATATTCCCATGGACTTGCACTTATAAAGCATGCTGTACAAGGCTATCAGAAAAAATACCTTCCATTGCCTTCTCTCATTTAATCTTCCGCCAGCATAGCACACACCAGGTGCGTTAGCTTTTATAAATCACAGGAGCAAGCTTACAATGTGATTCATAATTTAAAACCATTTCATCACTGAGTGCTTTTTCCTGCCAGGAAAGAATGTCAGCACCTTTACAAGTATATTATCTACCGATTTCATAATCAAAACAATCTCGACTGGGAGACAGTAGGCGTGACTTAAAACAGGAATATCACTTCAAAGCATTTCAGTTGAATCATTTGCCTGTTGCAAAATCATAAAACAAAACACCAACAACAAAAAGCAAACTAAAAGAAGAAAGGTCATTCCAGCGATATTTGAATTCATGTAACAGGCAGGCATCTTTATATTCCACACACTTTGTTAATCATTGACTAACAACACCGTGCCTGGAGCCAACTGACAGGAATTTTAACCTGATTAAATGTCCTAGTATGCTTTAATACCTTTAAATGGAATTTTTATGGCCTGTTCTGCACACATATTATTAATACAGTGCCATCACGAAAACCACAGACAGGCATAATAGCTCATCAATTTGTAACTAAGCACTTTTGACCTTGAAAAATCAGCTGTCGTTCAGATTAATGTAGTTACATTTTAGGCAGAAAACGAAGTCATAAAATTATCATGCTTATTTTGGTAACATGTCAGGATGAGAATTAGAAAGAAGGACCCTGCTGATGGCTTCTTATTGATATTGCTGCCAACCTCTGACATCTGAATTAGAAACTCTGAGACCTCAGCCTAATAAAAAACCACTTACAGATAAAATAGGAGCTAAAGGGATGCATACGCGCTGGTCAGGGTAAATTCAAGGGAAGGAGCCCCAGTGGTACAGAGGGACGCAGGTCCGAAGCTGCGTGAAAGGTTGGCAAGTTGAACTCAGTAGGCACTCTATGGGACGAAGAAGAAGCAGCTTGCTTCCATCAAGATTAGAGCGTAGGCACAACTCCAGGCCAGGGCTGTGCTGTTCTCTGCGGTCACTATTAGTCAAAGCGACCCAACAGCAAGGGGCTTTCAGTTAAATGAGTTGAGTACCAACAACCTTTGTATTCTTTAGAAACACATGCACACTTAGAATGAAAACATGCCGATACGAAGCAGAGGTGATGACTTTGACTGGGGGATTTTACAGTTACTTCCAAATTAATGGTTTCAAACTATGGATTTAAACTGCAAAATGAAAGGATATACCTCTCATCTATAACAGAAGTGGGAAATCATTGGCTAGCTGATCATAAAGATATTATATATTTATTTTTATCACGAATAACTTAGTATCCAAAAGAGACTAAGGCTTTAGGAGGCATTATTGAGAAGAGAGAGAATTCTTAGAAGTACAGAATGTTAGAAATGAGCCAATTATCTTCATAATATAGCAACTGAGATGGAACGATTCCTAAGATAAAATAACTGGTTGTAGACCCACAGTTACTTTTTGCCTTCTTTACTTAGGATATCTTAGAATATTTTTCTAATTTCAAGACAGGTCTAAAGTGTTAGCTTTTCCTCCTTTCAAAGTAGCTAATCAATAAATGTTTACCAAATCAGTTAAATGAGTAATACGGAATATTTCATAAAGCAATTGGGAAGTATTATATAAATTGAATTTGACTACTTTTTATTGTTTTAAAAATCATATTTAAAGATTACCAGTATTACCAAGATTATCAATGTGGTTTCCACAGTCGATTTGCTCCAGTCATCTCTTCCTAATCCTATAATACACTAAATATTAAAGTAGCAAAAATCCCCTCTCCTACAGGGAAACAGAAAGGGTCACTTTCATATTTTTTCCCAAAGGCTTTCTACAAATGAGAGTGAAATGACTAAAATGAGAAAACTAGAGGAAGGGTAAGTGAAGTGTTTCTTGTCTACAACAGCACCACCACCGTTTGCCTAAGAACTACATAATGTATGTCCGACACACATGACTAAAACCAGTACAGAGATGACAGATTTATCATCTTCTCAGATCTCGGACCCTTTTAAAAATAATTACTGACAGGTATGCATTAAAAATATTAACCCAAAAAGACACCCGGAACCTGAATTGTGAGACATTATAAGAGTTTAACACAACTATGTACTAGGCTACACCAAGATGGGTTGAACACAGATGGCTTATTGGAGAAATTCAAACAAACTCAAGGAAGAAAAAGAAAGGCCCATGCTTCTAATGAAGATAAAATATTTTAAGGTAAGTCAAAATCACAATGCAATACAACTTTACAACCATTGGGGACTCCATATCAGGAAACAGGTGAAAGAAGCAGCCTGGATGTGTGAAACATGGAATCCGTCTCAGTTGCTGTCAGGACTGTAAAATGCTGCAGGTCCTGTGGAAAACAGTTAGGCAGTTTTTCCAAATATTCAACCTGCAATTTTCATAGCAATCAAACAACACCCATTGCGTCACATACATTCTGACTCATGGGGACTCCACGGGGCTTCCAAGTGTGGACGTCTTCCTTAAGATAAAGAACTGTCACAGCCGTCTCCTTGTGTTGGCTTGTAAGGCTTGTAGCATTTGCCAATTGCTTAGTCACCAAGTGCTCAACCACTGAGTCACTAGGGACTCCCAGAATTGTCGCTAGAAAAGCAAACAAATCTTGATACCATTGAGTTGACCCTACTAGACCCTACAGGACAAAGCAGAATGGCCTTTTTGGATTTCTGATACTTTAAGTCTTTTCAGGAGCACATAGACTGATGCTGCTCCAGCGGAGCAGCTGGTGAGTTTGAGGGGCGGACGAGGTTAGCAGCTCCATACACAGCCCACTGCACCACCGGGGCCCCTTCCCTGTGACATGGTGACTCCACTGCTAGTGATGTACCTACAGAAGTGACATTGGGAGCTTAACTAGATGCTAGGAAACCGATGTCCATTGCATCCTGGTTTACAACCGTCCAAATGTAGAAATAGCGCAAGTGCCTGTCCACAGATCTGCGGCTAGCTACACTGTGGTACAGACACGCATTATGACTGATCTAGTGCGATTATACACGGTGAACTAGCAGGGGATGGCTTTAAGAAACATACATCTGTTTTCTCAAAACGCAGGAAACTAGAAGTCTGACTTCACAGCATTGACTCCAGGGAGGTCTTTATTTCTCTGTTGATCCTGCAAAGGTTCTTGTCTCCTTTCAATCGCTGTTGGCCGATCACTCCTTACATATTTTCATGTGTCTTGACATCAATATTCCATAGCTGGGGGAGGTTCTTAGTGAACGAACCCTGAGTCCAAATGAGTCGCTCTGCTCCTGGGTCTAATTTCTTGGTGGTAGTGACATCCTCCCTCTCCTCTTCCTTCAGTATCCTTTTGTCTAAGATAAGATGTCACGCAGGGACACCCTAGGGAAACGCCCCTTCCATCGTACATCAGCTCAGAGACTGACCTAAGTCAGAGGGTTGTATGTCATTCTAATTCTCTCTCAATGACATAACAATGTAACCGAATCATCGCTGCATAATCAAATTCTACTTTATTTACATAAGCTGTGACTCTTCGGTGTGATTGAGTGAGTTTGCACTCAGAGCGACCCTGTGTACAACAGAACGGAACACTGCCTCATCCCACCACATCCTCACAACCGTTGTTATGTTCGATTCTGTTGCCACAGTCGCTGTGTCAGTCTATCTGGCTGGAGGTCTTCTTTCGTTTTCTCTGCCCCCTCCTTTACCCAGCATAATGTTCTTGTTCAGAGACTGGTTTCTTCTGATACGATGTTCAAAGCACGACACATAAAGTAAATCACGAAGAAGGATGCTATTTGTACTTGGAAGAGAAATTAATTTGTCTACTTAGTAGTTCATGGTACTTCCAATAATCTTCTCCAGCAATACAATTCAAAGGCATTGATTTTTCTTTGATCATTATTCAACTGCAACTTTCGCATACATATGAGGCAATTGAAAATATCATGGCTTATTTCTGTTCACCTTTGTTCTTAAATTAACCTCCTTGCTTTTGAACACTTTATGAAGAGTTCATGTGGGACAGAATTGCCCAGTGCAATACACCATTTGATCTCTTGACTGCTGCTTCCATGCGAATTTATTCTGGATCCAAGCAAGACAAAATCCCTGACAACATCAAGCTTTTCTCCATGTATCCTGTTGTTATCCAATCATTCAATTGGGAGGATACTGGCCTTTCTTAAGTTGAGTTGCAGTCCATACTGAAAGTTGCAACCCCTGATCTTCATCAGCAGGTGCTTCAAGTCCTCCTCACTTTCAACAAGGAGAGTTGCATCATCTGCATATAGCTGGTAGTTAATAAACCTTCCTCCACTCCTAATGCCTGATCATATACTCCAACTACTCTGATTATTTGCTCAGCAAACAGATTGAATATATATGGCAAGAGGCTGCAACCTTGACCTGTGGTAGTTACATAATGTCATGTCCCCACACGATCAATAGAGTGAAAGAGTGGGGCTTAACCTATCAACCAGACCACAGCCTGATGATGCCTCCTGGTGGGTGTGACCTTCTCATGAGGATTCTGGAAACTTCCTCTCTTTCTCCCTGGAGGTGGGCCACGATCTCCCTCTACCTTTGTCTTCCCGTGGACAAACCATGTGGAGCTACGCTGAGACCTAAGTGAGCCAAGCGGTAGAAACCTGCACATGTTGCTCCAAGCACTTGACAGGCCTGCGATGCTGCCACTGCCATTGTTTCCATAAGAATTTTCACCCACCGGTCTGTGGCCTTCCTGCATTCAGCATCATTGTGAGTGGAAACGTGAGGCTAAAGAGGAGTCTGTGGACTAGTATCAGACATAAGGGCTAATATCAGGCTTATGGGTTTGATCTGGACTGGGATGGGATGTTTCCTCAGTATTCAATTGCTCTTTGGTTTAAAGCACTCTCTTACACATATATGGAAGTCCCTAGATTTGTTTCTCTGGTAAACCCAGTCAAACATACCTACCTTTCCTAATTATAAACTAGTGAGTATTCCCTTGTTCAGTTTGCACAACTGCCTCTTAATCCGCGTACTGGTTCAGCATGAGCACAATGAAGTGTTACGGAATTCCCTTTCTTCACCAGGCCAGCCCTAGCTTTCTAGGGTCCGCACAGTCAAATGCCTTCGCATAATCAATTGGACACAAGTAAGCATCCTTCTGGTAGTCAACGCTCCCTGCCAAAATCCCTCTGACATCATCAATCATATCCCTTGTTACACATCCTCTTCTGAATCTGGTCTGAATATCTGCTCCCTGTCTCTCTTTGGCTGCAGCCATTGTTGGATGATATTTTACAAAATTTAATTGTATGTGACATCAATGATACTGTTTATAATTTGGACCTTATCTTGTGCCACTTTTTTTTGCATACAAATGTCGGTCTCTTCCATATTTATTGGCATGGATGAGTGATTTCGTCCAGGGCTTCATTGGCTTCTTGAAGCATGTCACTGAATATTCCTTCAATTCCTGGAAATTTGGTCCTGAATAAGGCCTTTGGTGACGCTTGGATTTCTTCTTGCGGTAACACTGGTTCTTACTCATATGCTACATCTTGAAATGGTTGAATGCTGACTAGTTATTTTAGGTATTTTTCCCTCTTCTTTTGATGCTTACTGTATCGTTAATTACTTTTGCTTAAAGAATCTTTCAATATTGCAACTCAAAGCCTGCGTGTTTTTCTTTAGTTCTCTCAGTTTTTTTATTTTTTTAATTTTTATTTATTTATTTATTTATTAAACAATTTATTGGGGCTCATACAATTCTTATCACAGTTCATACATATACATACATCAATTGTATAAAGCACATCTGTACAGTCTTTGCCCTAATCATTTTTTTCTTCTCTTTTCTTTTTTTACATTTTATTAAGGACTCATACAACTCTTATCACCATCCATACATATACATACATCAATTGTATAAAGCACATCCATACATTCCCTGCCCCAATCATTCTCAAGGCATTTGCTCTCCACTTAAGCCCCTTGCATCAGGTCCTCTTTTTGTTTCCCCTCCCTCCCCATTCCCCCCTCCCTCATGTGCCCTTGGTAATTTATACATCGTTATTTTGTCATATCTTGCCCTATCCGGAGTCTCCCTTCCCCACTTCTCTGCTGTCCCTCTCCCAGGGAAGAGGTCACATGTGGATCCTTGTAATCAGTTCCCCCTTTCCAACCCACTCACCCTCCACTCTCCCAGCATCGTCCCTCACACCCTTGGTCCTGAAGGTATCATCCACCCTGGATTCCCTGTACCTCCAACCCTCATATGCACCAGTGTACAGCCTCTGTCCTATCCAGCCCTGCAAGGTAGAATTCGGATCATGGTAGTTGGGGGGAGGAAGCATCCAGGATCTGGGGGAAAGCTGTGTTCTTCATCGGTACTACCTCGCACCCTAATTAACCCATCTCCTCTCCTAAACCCCTCTATGAGGGGATCTCCATTGGCCGACACTTGGGCCTTGGGTCTCCACTCTGCACTTCCCCCTTCATTTAATATGGTATATCCTTCAGCTTCAGTTTAATATACAAAGATCACACTTATAAAATCCAAAATTGAATATAATTCTATCAAGTCATTTCTTGTGGGAAGACTATATGATTAACTAATTGTCAAATCATACTACCATGTAGTTTCCAAGTTACATGCCTACATAGCTACAAAACCACTGAGAACCATCGTCTGAGAACATGCCACATCTGTGGAGGACACAAGTCAATCCACAGCAACATACAGTGGAAGGTTTTCCATTCGTAAAAATGAATGGTATTTTTGTGCTTGTTGCAACATGGATAAACTCTAAAACACATTCTTGGTGACATGAGCTATAACACGCAGATGCACTGAGTCAGAGAGCAGATTACAGATTAGCAGAGTCTGAGTGAAGGAAAGAGGAAGAATTATTGGCTAACAGGTACAGAGTTGTTGTATGGAAGATATAAATGATTTAGAAATCATTAGTAATGACTGAACAATGTTGTGAGTACAATTAATGCCACTGAGCTGCACCCTTAGAATGGTTAGAATAAGAAGTTTCATGTTTCTTATATTGTTTCAAAGTATAACATTTTAAAGAAGAAATTCTAATCAATACCATAAATACCTTGAAATTAAAAAGAAATTGCTAACAAATTACAAGAGAAAGCACTGCTTTAATGACTTAATAGACTCAACATATATATATTTAGAGAAGCAAACACAAATTTAAAATATTTATAGCATTATCATCAACTATAAAATACAGTATTAAACATATTATTTTACATTTCATTGCATTTAATGATATTTTAAATAAACAATGATATTATATTCATAAAAATAGAATTAATATTATTTTGGATAAAGGGAAATTATGAATTGTATTGCTGCTATGAATAAAAGTATTTGCATCAGAAAAACAAGTGAGAGTGTATAATGAACATTGCACTGCCAGTTGGTTCTCGGTTTCAGTCAAATTCTCGGATGTTTAACCCATAAAATCAGCAAAATAATTTGGATAAAGACATCATAATCATCATCACCATAAACATTAATGTCATAGCATAACATGTGTGTGAAATTCTGTTTCCAATTTTTTAATACTTTGAGGGCTCTTATATCTCTTAATACATTTCATACATTCATCCAGTGTGTCAGCACATTTGCACATATGCCGCCATCATCATTTTCAAAGCAGTCTCTTCCCATTTGAGCCCCTGATATCAGCTCCCCATTTTTCCCCCTCCCTCCCCTGCTCGCCCTCTCTCACGAACCCTTGATAAATTATAGATTATTTTTTTCCATATCTTACATTGTCCTCCATCCTCCCTTTTGGCATGTATCATACAAAGAAAGTTTAAGGTGCATGTACAGTGTGCACGGAAACTAAAACATTACAATCATATAAGGAAATTTACAACGAACCACATATTCTTTTCACCCCATCAGGTGAAAACCATGCCCTTATCCTCCTGGGTTCAAACCAAACCAAACTGTCTGCCATCAAGCCATTCTGACTTATTGACCTTAAAGGACAAGGCAGAAATGTCCCTGTGGATTTCCAAGACTCTAACTCTTTCCTTGAGTAGAAAGCATCATTTCTTCCATGGAATGGCTTATAGTTTTGAGCTGTTGATATTTTATAACATGCAACCACTAAACCACCAGGGCTCCTTCCTCATGGGTCAGTTATTATGAATTAAAATTACTGATTTATTTCCTCTTCACATTTTCAAATCCAATTATATATACATTAATATATACACACATTAATATATATAATATCTATATAAAAGACCAGTTGCTATAATGCACATTTTATATGATCATTTTTCCTTTTTGGATACACTTTATTTGATGTGGTCAATTAGCCCACTGAACTTTTTTGTAATGGTGATCATATGAATGTGCTCCAGGAGCACTGATTCATCAATCCTTTAAAGCGATCACTTACAAAATAGCAATTTTGTTCTATAAATATATTTTAATACCTTAAAAAGGCAGTAAAACATATTCCATAAAGTTATCAAAATAAAGTATTGCAAGACTATTAATGTGTGTATGAACATAACATTTATAAATTATCACAATCATTTTTATAGTTAAATTTTAGTTGAATGAATCACTATAGTACTTTCTCAGTTTTAAAGATTTTTTTCTCATGGTTCTAAAAATAATTTGTAGCCATTGTCATTTTTATTATTGCTGAGAATAGAATATTGCTGCAGACAGCTAGTGCAGAAAACCTCCAAAGCTAAAGAACTATTCTATTATTTGCTTCAATTGAGTTTAAGCTTTGTATGTATTTCCCACATTTTCCCTTAGTATAGGCACCTTACATTAAAAAATATTATGCACTCCCTTGATCTCTCTCTCTCTCTCTCTCTCTCAATCTCTCTTTCTCTCTCTCTCTCTCTCTCTCTCTCTCTCTCTCTCTCTCTCTCTCTCTCAATCTCTCTCTCCTTTTGGTTTGATTTGGAACATTTCATAAGATACCATGACTGTACTTTTGAGGTTCAAGGTTGTAGAAATATGGTGTACTACCCACATCCTTCCCCTGCTCCCCTAGCTGCCAGTAGTCTTGGCTGAAAATGTTCAACACTGATTCTTCTTCAAGATTTTCCCAAAGACAACGGCCTCATCCAACAATGACTTGGAGAGAGTCTTGCTTCTTCCACTTCATTCAGGACATTGAGGAAAGGCCCTTTCAGTTTAAGACTGTGAAATGGCGGTATTGAAGGGATTAACTGACCCCTTGGCACACATACATCAAAGTTAGTTTCTTTTCCATTCCGTTTGCCACTGTTACTCTGCAGCTGCTGTAGAAAACATTCTCTAATAAATCTTCCATGAGTTCTTTCCAGAATCTCAGAGCCTATTTCTTGAATTTATTTATATTGTCCCCTTTCACATATACTTAATTAATCTGTATATAGTGAAAAAATACATTCTATGTATTTCAAAGATTTTGCAAGGGAAAATTAAATAAAGAAGTTATATGGCATCCATGAGTGATTGGGTATAATCATAATCTTAATGATTATCACCAAATGGATTCATTCCAATGCTGATGAAATGAATGGGATGTTCTATATACATCTATCCTTATTATCTTATGTACTGCTGGATGAGCAATGATTCTATTAGTTCTCAAAAACTCATTAAGGTCAAGTCAGGTTGCCATTCAGGAAGAAACTATAATGGAAAATCATGCTGTACAAGCATTATTAATGATTCATTAGTTGACATTCTACCCTCTGGATGTTCATGAAATATTCTAAATCCAAAGTGTCGTAGCAGCCACACGAGGGCCATGACACAGTAAAAGAGAAGAAAGGTTATTTTAAGTTATGTGAGTGGACAATTCAGCCTAACCTATTATCTATTTTTCTACTAGTCAATTTTTTTACTATTCAAAATTACATGTAATATCTCATTATGAACCTGGCTATAATGATGAACTTATTATTTTGAATATTTGAGGTTTCTTTCCAATGACAATCATTAAGCTTCATTTACCGTCATTGCTTTACTTAGGGAAGCAATCATTGGTGGTCACAATCTTGAATATGTGTTATATAATTATCTGCTTGGGGGTATGTGAAACCCAGGATTGATGAACTATAGGAAAAGCATGTAGAATAGGGTTTTTGGGGTGGGGAAGGAAAGTGGGGGTGGTGATGGCATAAAAGAGAGTCTATGTCAAGTAGTCCAGAAAGAAAAAAACATGTTTGAAAACAGATTATGGTAACAATTGTACAATACTGCTTGATGTGATTGAACTATGGAATGATATGATATATGTGTTAACTCCCACTTAAAAAAAGTATTAACAATGAAAATAGTTCATTTAATCCTCTGTGAAAGGTCTTCGTTCAAACTAGAATAATTCTATATTTACTTGTTACAAGTATAAATATGTACTTGGTGGTTCCTTGAGTCTATTTCCCTTCAGAGTGAGCTGGTAATGCTTCAAGTTAAAGAGCTCCCCGGGATTCTCAAGACCGTGGTCTTTCAGAAGCAAACGCATCAGGCCTGCCTTTTGAAGTGTCACTGAATGGATCCTAAACACCAACATTGGTCTAGTGTTTAACTATTCATGCCACTTAGGAACCTCTTTCATCTAACAGAACATATTAACTTATTCATGGAAATAACAATAGGAAGCTTTTAAATAGTGCCAGGAACTAGTCTACGGTCGTTATGAACCTGAACTTATTGAATGTGCACAACTCGTGTGCTTGATACTATTATCATCTCAACATGATATATAACCTTGGTAGCTTTCGTGAGTTACACGGAAGGTCAGCAGTCCAAACCCACCCACCATGCAGCAGAAGTATCAGACCGGCTCCTCCCATGAATATTTGGAATTCAGAATCTCAAAAAGGCAGTTCTGCTCTGTCCTATCTGTTTACTACGAGGCAGAATCAACTTGATAGCAGAGGGTTACATAAGGTGTCAGTGCTTAGGTGACTCACTATGGTAACACAGTAACTTGACTGAGCTAGGATTTTACATCAGATATTTTGCCTTCAGACTTTTTATTATTGAAGATCAATCTGTGATTCATACTAAACTGAAAACTGAAGTACAAAATTTATAAAGCATAGAAAACTTAGTGTCTTACAAAATAGTAGACTACCCAGCCAACAATTAGTTATATATATATTTATAATATATAAGTATATATTATAAATATATATTAGTTATTTATATATGTTTATAGTATATATATTAAATACACACACAAGTATAATTCTATAGGGTCATTCAAAAGAGACAACTTCTGGAGAAGTTGAGTTTTGGTCTCCATATTTGAAAAGGATAATTAGTTAAGAGTGAGGTGGGAGAACATATCATAGTGGAAGATTCTCTTTTCAAAGGTATAGATATATGTCATCATATGTTTAGGAAAGGTATAGATATACATCATCATACTTGAGGAAAGCAAGTAGTTGGCATGATTAAGATAGGGGGCCTGTTGGTTTTCAGTGCCGGAAATCATCCTGGAGAGTGAGATGACACGTTTTGAGGAGCTTCTGCCGTTTGGTAGACTATAGTCATACGTATCCCTCAGAAACTCACTGTGATTTGGGGGAGCTCTGAGGTGGAACGTTTATAGGTTTCATCCTACATAAAAATTCTATATTAAAAACCACACTGGGTTCAGATACTATGGAAATTAAAATGCATATGGAAGAATATGCTGGTTGCAATGTTTTTGATAGAATCTGTCTCTAGCTTTTACATCAATAAAACAGAAATCACTAGAAGTTTAAAGAAGAAGTAATTAAATATGGAGTGTCCATTACACATCCACCGAAAAAGCTCAGTGACTTAAAAGGAGACAGTGGTCACTCAGAAACAGATCATAGCACATGGCTCAGAGGCTGGGGAGCCTCACATTGGAGACTGCTGTATCCACCGTTCACTTGTACGCACCTCACGATGGCACTTTGATTCTTTACTCTTAATGGCAAGCACAGTAACTCCTCATGTGCCAAAGAGGGGACTGTATTTCCCTATCCAGCTATTCTGAAATAAAAGTTACAGGAAAATAGTTATTTTTGTTAATTGTAAAGAGATTAAAACGAGAATACCTGATGATTATATGTTTAATTTTCACATTGGTTGAATGCACGAGTATCTGATGCAGATTCTCAAACAGGCAGTCTTTCATAAAACACATGTAATTATCTTAGAAATCAATAGCCCTGTCCCAAATAAGTTATTAAAATAGTATTTCCAATAAAGCTTTTATTACTTCAGCAATACATGAAGCAAAGCTTTATCTATATTATCCTGTTTAATAGTAGTAGATAGATAAAAGCTGTTGATTTCTACCGAGGTTGCTATCACTTAGTGATCCAGTGGTTTCAATCTTTTTAATAGGCTGATATTCTAGAATCCAGATAAGAAAAATGTATGTCAAGATTTATGATTCTATGTTAACCAGCTAAGGCTGCTAACCAAAGGGTTGATCAGTTGTACTGTAGGATAAAAATGGGCAGTTTGCTTTAGAAAAGATTTAATTCTTGGAAACTCTGCAGCTCAGTTCTATTCTGACCTCCTGGGCTGTAGTGAGTATGCATTTACTCCATGGGAGTGCATTTCTGTTGCTGCCCACCCTCCCCCCAAACCCTCCAGCCCCCGCTCTGGGGTAAGTGGTATCTAAGCTCTCTGTTGTATTTTTAAGAGAATTTAAAGTGGCCTAAAAATGATAGCCAGCTATAAGTATCTTCTTTGAACTCTTTAGTGAATTGAATAGCATCCTTTCCAAATCCATATCTTCTTGGAAAATTCATCTTTGTAATCATAATGAATAAACATAAAATGAGCCCTTTGCAGCGTAGTGTGGCTCATACTCCCAATGACTAGCATCAATTAAAAAAGAGGAGATGCACAGATAAGTAAAGGTTTGTAAAGGCAGAAACTAGAGTGCTGTACCTCGAGTCAAGAAATGATGGTTGCTGGGAGACAGCAAACAATAGGAAGAGTCTAAGACAGACTTGTCCCCTAGAGCCTTCAGAGGGAGTACAGCTGTTTTAGGATTCTCAGGATTAATCTACTCTCCATATATTTTTGCTCATATTTATTATTTGTCTACTCTAATACCTGTTTTACTGCACTAAGGAATCCTAAGACAAGAACCCAGGTGGCATAATGAGTTATGCTTTGGGAGGCTACATCAAGGGCAGCAATTTGAAACCACCAGGCACTGCACTAGAGAACACAGAGGCTTTCTATGATCCTGTAAAGAGTTTCAGTCTTGGAAACTCACAGACAACTATCCTGTAGGGTCACTATGAGTCAGAATCGACTCAATGACAGTGAGTTTTAGTGTGTTTGATATAGAATTATAGAGAAAGAGAAAATGAAAGAACCTTAATGGCAGAGTGGTTATGATTTGTAATTATTACCCACTGCTGTCATATAAATTGTTACTCATAGCAACCTCATATCTAAGCCGATACAGTTACAGCCTTGAAAAATCTATGGGAAAAGCCTATTGGGCTTGTGGTGTTTCTATGGGAGAGAGGATAGGAGGGAGAGATTGAAGTATTTTTCTTTATTCAGAAATTAGTTCATGTAAATTTGAGGGTTGGCAAGCCCCACATCCTTTGTCACCAATCAAGCAGATAACAAACTGAAAATTGGAGCAGTCTTGGGGGACATGAACTCATACTTAATCTGCTTTACTTCAGGTCTGTTCATGTACATGCTAATCACATGTCCATACATCATAGCTCCAGCTAGTGTTTGAGCAAACAATTAGGGATCATAGCCTAGTCAAGTTGACACATAAAGCGTCACAGTGTCTGCTAATATATTGGTATCAGCTTTCTAGTCTCTAGAACGGTGGGAAAATACATTTCCGTGGTTTTAGCTACTGATGCTGTATAAACTTGTTACAGTAATCCTAAAAAATTTTAATACAACCATACACATACCTGAGATTGAATATAGCTCTAACCATTTGCATTCCTTTAATCATAAAAAGAACTTATCCTTGTCAAATCTCAGAATCTTAAACTGGGGAAAAAATCTATATTTACTATGTTGTAAATTGATGAGTCAATTCTGACTCATAGCAATTCGCTATGAAAAAGTAGAAGTTCTCTGGAGAATTCCCTGGGCTATAAATCTTGACTGCAGCAGGTCACCAAGTCTTTTCTTCTGCGCATTGGCTGTCTGGGTTCAAATTGCACCTTGATGTTTGGATTAGAATCCGAATACTTAACCGTTGCGACAGTATGGTTCCTTTAAATCATAATCCATAATGAATTCAAAGAATTCTAATTCTAAGTATTTATGGTCACAGTGAACAAAAGAATATAATACTTAACTGATGTAATAAATGCTTATTGAATAATGAGTATATGTCAGGCATTGTATTACATACACAGGGGAAGAAAGATAAATAATGCAGGCGTTACTGTTCAAGGGTATGAGCAGTCTGAGTTTGTATTAGCAATAAGAATTTGTAATATAGAAGCATTTACATTTTTGTTTACATAATAATGATTTTTATATGTTGATATAGTTGAATATGTACCAGGAGCCATTCTAAATGTAAATGAGTACATGTATGTGTGTGTGTGTAAAATTGCAATAATCCTACATAGTAGCAACCGCTGTGTTTTCATTTTACAAATGATACATAGAAAGATTAATCACTTATCCATGTTCCACAGCTATATGATTAAGCGTTTGAGTTTGAATATATTATTCCAGTATCCATATTCTTTTTTTTTCATTACATATACTTTATTGGATTGGATCAAAGCATCCCAGACAAGTCTAAAGGAATCATTCTTAAACAGCTTAGACAGCCTTGTTAAAATAACACGCACCATGGCTACATAGACACACAAATAATTTACAGACACATAAAAGTATCAGTGCATTAATGAAATGCTTAATATTTCAAATTTAAAAAAATGTCAACCCAGCTAGTTGAAAAGCATTAATGCTGCCTTGATCACTGTACAGTAGCACTTACTGGTGATGAGGGTCCCTGCCAATTATTCTCTGCAGATCCACGACAATTGGGCTGATCACCTAATTGAACTTGCTGTGAGTCGCCCTGGTTGGTAAGTAATGGAGGACTGTCTGGCATCACATTTAGTCCTTGAGAATCAAGACATGAGATAATTTACTTGCTAACGTATCAGAAAATGAGATTTCTATTCATTGAAATTAACTTTAAAGCAGAGGTTGTATCCATGCTAAAAACTTCCGGTATAAAGTGATTGTGCTTGATAACGATGCCAGGCCTCCTTAGACAACGATGCAAGAGCCACTTCCAATAAGCTGATGGCAGAGACACGTCCACATTAGGGAAAGTCGCTCTCCTTCAGCTGGACCACCAGTACTGAGAAGCACATGAAAACATGTCATTGCTCATTATGTGTGAACAGCACAAAACTAATTTAATCAAATCTTTACAATGTAACTTCCCCTTTTAAAAATATTGAGTACTAAGTAGATATATATCTGAGCTCACATTTTCTCTCAGTTACTTAGGACAATTAAGAACATGAAGTATATTTTGCTTTTGAGTCAGCTATTTTGGATTACACCAGCCCTTTCTGAAAACCAAGCAAGATCAGAATCAACCTTAATTATAGGATGTGGATCAAAAATGACTGACTTTAATAAATAAAGATGATGGCATTCAGCTACCAGCAGCAAGTCATGGAAGGGGGGCTGTTTGTTTGCTTTCCTTTTTTCCTTCAGTAATGGTGATAGATTTGTACTAATGCATCCGTGCTACCTTGCCAGGCCCCCATTTGACCAGTAAGGTACCATAGATAGCATTTGTCAGACTCCTAGTGGGGCAGATTGCAGCTTGCGGTTGTGAATCAGAGCAGAGCCAAGAGCCCCACATGGGGAGTTGGCCTGGAGTCAGTGCGATGCACTAATTAACCAGGCTCACCAGTAAGAGAGTCACATGCTACGTAATCAGACAACTGGACAAAAGGGGGCACAACAGCTAAAAACAATTTAAGAATACACGTGTTAGCAAAGTATTCATTGGCTGTACTTTTTGAAAATATAAAACAAAGCCATAGATATTGCATAGAAGTTTTAAGTGAGCCATAGGGATTTCATTATATTATAAATCACCCTCGATGATGATATAAACCCATTTATATCATTGATTGCTGGATAAAAAAAGAAGGGTCTTTCTATTCCCATTAACAGTTACAGTCTCAGAGACTCACAGGTCAATTCTATCCTGTCCTATAAGGTTGCTGGGAATCAGCATCAAGTCGAAGGCTGTGAGAGTAGGAAAATAAAGAAAAATACTAAAATGAGAGAAGCTAACCCAAAGAAACCTGACTATAATAATGACAACATATAAATAGTTCAATGATTTATATCTCTACTGAAATCGCTCCTAATATTAAGAAGGTGACACAAGGACGGCATGGCCTTCTTTGATCTCTTGGTGAACTCACATGCATCTAGTCTGATGTTGTCAGGTGCCATGTGATTGATTTGAATCTGTAACAACCTATGCACAGCAGGATGAAACCCTGCCGGTCCTGACCATGCTCGCATTTTTTTCCTATGCTTGGACCCAGTTTTGCAGCCATGATGCCATTCCAACGACTTGAGAGTCTTCCTCCCTTCACTGTTCCTCTACCGAACATGACATCCTTCTCCAGGGACTGGTCTTTCCTGTCATGTTCAAAGTACATGTGATAGTTAGGTTTATTGTGCTAGTGTTGACAATAGGAACATGTGGGATTAATCAGGTCCCAGTTTGACTGGAGGGCAAAGAGGTAAGTAGCTCGACGAGGCCTGTTCCCCTCTCTCTTGCTCTTTGGTGACCAGTGCCAGCTGCAGCATGCTTTAGCGGGTTCTCTGCCTTAACCTGAGAGCTACACTGCCTGTGGGTCAGGCTAACCCATGGATCAAGTAGCTAGAGTTTGAGGCACCTTCCAGACCTGCTTTAACATTGCAGGTGCTTACATCACGTGAGCTTGCGGTTGATACATCCTGTTGACTTGTGATACTTGGGTTCACTGTCCCATCCAGTCTGCTTTGCTAAGCAACCGAGCTACTGACTGTTGGTGACCCACCCTGCTGCTTGCTGCTTGCCTTGCTCAAGGGAGGACTCTGCTATGAGCTTCCTTAACCTTGGACCCAGCAGCCCACGTAAGTTGAAGGACTTCCAGTCTATTAACTGTTCATGGAAGTGAGTTGAACTGAGCCCTCTGTACTGTTGTCTAATTAGCTGTTATATTCTTTCTCACAGTATATATATATATATACTATATATATATACTCATATATATACTGTATATATATGTTTGTATATATATACTGTATATACACTCATATATATACTCATATATACTGTATATATATGTGTGTGTGTGTGTGTGTGTATATATATATATATATATATATATATATATATATATATATATATATATACTCATATGTGGTTTCATTTCTCCAGAGGACCCTGCCTAATATAGTATGTAAGACCATACTTCTTCCAAGACAGATCAAGGTGTCCCATTAGCAGTCCATGGTACTTTCAATATTCTTCCCCAGCACCACATTCCAATGCACAGATTCTTCTTCTGTCTTTCAGCACGTTAGGTTGTATCACCTGCATATCAAAAGTTTTTAACAGAACTTCCTCCCAGCTGTAAAGTTCTCATTTTGACTTTGAAACTTTTTTAATGCTGTTCAAGTTAAAAATCAAAAATAGTTTTTAAAAGGCTTTTAAATCATTATAATTAACACAGAAATTATAACGAAATAATGATCCAATTCAGTGACTTTCCCTAGCATTCATCTGTGACGAATTTAAGGAGCCGACATGCTCCCTTGGATTTAAGGCTGGCATGCCCTGGTGTGAGTTGCGATGACCCTCATCCTCAAACTATAGAAGTGGTAGTTCTTGAACTTGGGTTTGGACCTCTTACTTTGGAGTGTCCAATAAATGTGGCCTGGGACTATCACATATTCATTATTTTTGTGCTCGCCTCGCTTTTTTATGATATAGGTTAATTGGACAGGCATGGTGTTGCCTCTGCAAATGAGTGTTACAGCTAGTTCTGCCCGATGGCCAGCTTCTTTGTTCACGCAAATTGTGTCCAGTCGCTAAGGGTTTAATCTGTATAATTCAATAATGCACATATTACACCTCAACAGTTGATCTATGCCAGGGGCTCTCAACCTGAGGGTCGTGACCCCTTTGAAGGTCAAACGACCCTTTCATGGGGGGAGTCACCCGATTCATAAGAGAAGCAAACATACAGCTATGAAGTAACAACAAAAATAATGTTATGGTTGGGGGGTCACCATAACAAGAGGGACTGTATTAAAGGGTCACGGCATTAGAACCACAGGTCTAAGCAGCATGATTTCCTTTTCTCAACAGTGTTTTCCATTCTATTGATGAAATTTATTATATTATCAATAAAATTACTTTACATTCCATGGGGATGACTTATACTGTCCTCTATCTAAAATGATAATGAGGTCTCTAACGTGACCTAGAGACATATATAAACCACGGACACATGAATGGATTTGGCGCTCACAATCATAGCCCAAACTAAGAATAATTAATTATTATGTTCGCCTGCTCGAGGCTGGCCGGAATGAAGCCATCCCTGCAGAGCTGAGCGCTACAGCCGAGCATGGTGAAGGGGGTAGACGGTGTGGTGCATGGCTATCAGAAAATAGAGCATCTGGGATCCTAAATGCTTGTCTCGCTCATCTTTCTTTAAATTTGTAATCCAAGTAAGGTTCCTGGGGGGAAGGGCCGTGTCAGGCCACACCATCGCTGGAGGCAGCGCGCCAAGTCCGGAGAGGGAGCAGGGCCACACAGGGCAACAAGCACGATTTTCATGAACTCACGTGGAAAAAAGAGTGCTGGAAAATTTAACAGAAAGATACTCAGTTCCTTAAATCCAATAAAAATGTTTTATTGATTAAAATAGGAGTGCTGGAACCAAAAGGGAAGAAGAGCAGTGAGCGGGAGAAGCCGGCAGGTGTGCGCTTTACGCCGCAGCAGCCTCCGGCCGAGTCCTCAGGAAAGCAGCGCCCGGAACGGGAGGTCCAAGAATTGTATGTAATAAAATCCAAATCCAGAGGCGGTCATGGGATCGAAGCTACATTCTGAATACCTGCTTTGGAGGATATGGACGACAGTGGACGCCCCCAGTCCATTTGCAAGGTCCCAACACGGATTAAAGCTTCAGAAACCCCTGTGACCACCGTCCAGGTGCGTGGCTAGCCATGCCCTCCGGCAGACTGCACTGCAAAGTCGGTGATGTACATGTTTACAGGCTCAAGGTGACCTTTGCCCACCGCTTTGACCCGCTTTAAAGTTGGTGCAGTTTTTAATATCTCCTACTTTCTTTTCTTTTTTTCTTTTGTTATTGTTGTTGGGTTTTGTTGTTATTGTTGCTTGTTTTGTATTGCTGTTGTTTTGCATGATCTTCTATGCACAGAATCCAAACTAGGTAAATCTATAGTAACATAGTCGGGAAGGTTTCAGAGAAATGGAGTGTTAACAACAATGAGCACAAGGAAAAAGATGTTCCAAAGTTGGTTGTGTTTATGATTCCACAGCTCTCCTTAAAGTGATTGAACTATTGACTTGTACAATATGTGGATTACAGCCAATGAAACTATTAAATAGATATACACACATAGTTAAACTGCCCCCACACACACATCGAAAAAAATAATAAAATTCTCAAGAGGCATAACAAAGACAAAAGTAATTATGAATGTAATCCATTTCATTAATTGTATTTTATTTATAATTTGTTTATGTTGCTTTGAAATGCTTGTACCTTGATCAAGTTTCTAGACCTATGACATAGAAAGTAATTCAGAATCTTCTAAAATATAGGGTGTTGCCAGAGAAATAAATCTCAAACAACCAAGAGCCTTCTAGAGTATAAGAGCTAGAGAAAAATGAAGAAGGACTATGTACAGCATTTTCCTGGGAGTTTTCTAAGCAATTAACTACTTTAAAAACTCCACACAATCATTGTAATGTGAACACTGACTGTATATTTGATTATATTAAAGATTTACTTTTTGGTTTGCTTTCTAGTTGATGATTCCAGTATAGTTGTTTTTCAAAGCAATAAAAGAGCATCTTCTACTTCCAAATATATTAGTGTATGTGTTTTTATATTCCCTACAGGAAATATGTATGAAATTATTTTAAAAAGAAAATCACACGCAACTGGAAGTTTGCTTAAGGTAGAAAAGCCTAAGAAACGCTACTACATTGAAAGAACACTGTGGCCCTCCCCTTTTTAAAATATCACTTTATTGGGGGCTCATATAGCTCTTAACACAACCCATACATTCATCCATGGTGTCAAGCACATTTGTACATTTGTTGTCATCATCGTTTCCAAAACATTTTCTTTCTACTTGAGCCCTTGGCATCAACTCCTCATTTTTTCTTCCCTCTCTCCCACTCTCCTTCATGAACCCTTCATAACTTATAAATTATCATTATTTTTTAATGTCTTACACTAATTGTATCTCCCTTCACCCACTTTTCTGTTCTCTGCTCCCCAGGGAGGGGGTTATATGTAGATCATTGTGATCAGTTCTCCTTTCTCCCCCCACCTTCCCCTTCCCCTCCTGGTATCACAACTGGCCCCTTGTTTTAGTATTTCCTCAATTTCCAAGGCCTCCGTTTATCAGTTGGAATTCAAAAACTCATTTCAGGACATATTAAAAAACAATTAGAAACTTAACCCATAAAATGAATTTGGAAGCGTTATTTTCTCCTTCAATGTTGAAAAGAGTATATAGAGGATTAGTATATTTTATTATTTGAATGTATAAGAAATTCTCATTGGGACAAACTGTTAAAAGTTATAACTACTAATTGAAATGTTGGTGGTTCAATTCCACCCAGAGGTGCCTTGGAAAAAATAACTGACAGTCTACTTCAAAAACAAACAAAAATAAACAAACACAAAACAGCCCCTAAAAATTCTATTGAGCACATGTGTACTCCGGCACATACACCCTATCTTATAATGAGCTTTAACAGCACTAGACTAGTTAGTTTTTATTAGAATGTACTACCAATTCTTTTTGGTCCTTAAGTTTTGTTTGGTGAACCAGGAATCTTTAAGCAAAGGTCATTCTGATCTCGAGCCAGATAGACAACAGATAACAATAACATCAAATATTCTAATTTTATTGAGATTTATTTGATGGGTCTGCATATGATCAAAATTGGTATATTTAATAAAATTCTGTGCGTGTGGGGTAAAGGTTCCATAAATATCAATTAGATCAAGTTCAATAATTATGTTCCGCAAAGATACTATATTCTTATTTTTGTTGACTTCTCTTATATAATTTAGACCCTTCAATGATTACTATGGATTTCTAAATCTCATTTTGCTTATATTGATTTTTGTTTCATTCAATTTAGAAACATGTTATTAAATACATAGTATTTAGAATTGTTATATTGCCAGAAGCATTATATTTTCTAATCATTATGTTATACTTCTTAGAACCTTATAACATCTTTGATGGCTAAGATTGTATGTTAATTTGACTGAGCCATGATCCTCCCTGGGTTGATCATTATGATGTAATTATTCCCTATGATAAGATCTAATATAATACTACCATGATGCTCTCTACTATGAGCGGCCACTCAATTGAAAGAGAGTTTACTCAGGCTTTGTGACCTGCGTCCAATATATGAAACCCTCTGGCAAAGCTGGCTTGCTTTTTGCTGAGTCCACATACCACATGTGGTTTCCTATCTGACTTCTGGTTCTTTAGACTTGAGTCAGTGGCCTGCTGTACTCTTTGCTGATCTTGGGAATCATCAGCAGCCTCCCCTGCTACCTGCTGATCTTGAATTATTTTACCTCTGCAGCCAGAAGTTTGCCATGTGACCAACTGATTTTATTTTTGTTAGTTCCTGTAGCTACATGCGCCCTAGTGGCACATAGGTTACACCCTGGGCTGTGATCTGAATGGTCAGTAGTCTGAAGCAGACAGCAACTTTGAGGGAGAAAAACTGGACTTTCTCCTCCTGTAAACAGTTACAATCTCGGACACTCACAAGGGGTCGCTATGAATCAGCATTGATTGGATGGCAGTGAGCTTGATTTGGTAGCTCTGTGACCAGGAAAGGCTTCCAGCTGGAGCTTCCTCCCGAAACGTGAAAATCGACAGCCTCAACAACTGCACAAGCCAGTTCCTTGATATGAATCCTTCTTCACAGACACAGATAAGCTTCACTGGGCTCGATACTCTAGTGAACCCCACCTAAGAAAATATGAAAGGTTTTTATGTTCATCGGTAAGTGCTTCAAGATTTCTTTGATTTCAGCAAGCAAGATTGGGTTGTCTCATCCTAAATCATCTTATTTCATCTCATCTCATCTTCCCAGTGACATTTTTGCTGTTAAAAACTTTGAAGAGATCTTCGGCAGCAATGTTTCCCAGTGAATCATGTCATTTGATTTTTGAAGTGAACTGCTGCTTACATGACTGTTGGTTGTGGATCAAAGTAAAAAAAAATTAAGTACGTCCTTATTTTCATCCTTTCTCTGCTTATCAGGCTGCTGCGTATTGGTCCAGTTGTGAAGGTTTTTCTTTTCTTTATGTTGAGGTGAAACCTATGCTGAAGGTTGCTGTCTTTTATCTTTATCAGTGAGTATTCTAAGTCCTTTACACTTCTAGGTAGCAAGGTTGTGTCATCTTCACGCCATAGGCCATTAACTAGTCTTTCCCCAATCTGATATGTATGTAATATAGGAGCCCTGTTGGTGTACTGGTTAAGCATTGGACTGCTAAGCTCAGAGTCAACAGTTCAAAACCATCTGTTGTTTTATGGGAGAAAGACTGGACTTTCTATCACCAAAGACTGACAGATCCAGATACTCACAAAGGCAGCCCTACACTGTTCTATGAAGTAGTCACAGTGATCTCAGTGGAAATGAGACAGTAATATCTTTTTAATTTTAAAATAGCTCATATTGTTCTTAACATTATATCCACAATGTATCTAATTATGATCTGCTTTATATTTATCCATATTACATTTCCTGAATTTGATGAACCACAGGGAATTCTCTAATACTGCCTCTTTAAATATTTCTTAAGTTTATTTTTTTTCATGCTGTGTTAGAACTCCAGTTTGCAGTTATGTTTAAAAATTCAATATTCTCATTGATTCTTGACTGTTCTGTTTTTTAATTTTTCTTTGCTTTTCATTTTGGCATTTCCTTTTGACCTATTATTGTCTGTTATATAGTACAATGTTAAATACTTCATCCTTTCTTAAAATTATATTTGTATTTATATTAATATTGTAAATACATTATATTTCTGGCTATAAGTAAGAACTTGTCACCTATATTTAACCTAGCTTGGCAATATTGAGTTTGCATATTTTAACTTTTTAGTGGTGTGCTCTTTCCATTTGTACGGTATTAATTTCTCTGGATCTGAGCAATGTATTCAATACCAATCCAATATCTTAGAGCAGGGGTGCTCACACTTTTCCAGCATGCGAGCTACTTATAAAATGATCAAGTCAAAATGTTCTGCCAACTACAAAATGCAAAATATATATTTATCTTTATTTATTGCATTTATTCATAAATGCATTGAGAATTCTTTATATGTACATTATATGTTTATGTGCCTTGCATAACTGCATGAGTCCATATTGCACAGCACAGCACAATGAATTGTGTGTTTTTTGTCATGACCTGAGTTTCCTCTGATGACTTGCACTGAATGGAATGAGCCAGGGATGCATAGTCCAGACAGTAGCTGCTGTCAGCCAGCCTCAATCAAGCACACTTCCAAATGAGCATCCGTCATGGTGAATCGTACTAGGATCTAATGATCTTTATGTGGGAAAAGGCTGACTCACCCACATAAGTAGAGCCGAATAGTACAGTCAAAATACCACATTTTCTCATGTTTAGCTACTTTCGCTCTGTAAGTTCTAAAACTGTTCATGGGCTCTGGACTTCAGTTGAATGTCGCCTTGTAGTGTCAAAATCTCCTGTTCCCTATGAAAGTGACACGTTTTTGTCTTCTTACTTGGTCCAGCTCCCTCACTCATTTTATACCCTTTCTTACATTTAAGAGGAAAAAAAAAAACAAGATCTAAAAAAACAAGATCTAAAAAAACAAGATCTAAAAACAAGATCTAAAACCTAGTTTGTCGGTTTTGCTGCACTTAGCATGGTTGTTTGCACATGCATTTGACACCTAAGACTGCATCTGATTGGCTGCGCTGTATATCAACTAAGTGACAGGATTGATGATAGGCTTAGGTCTATTTTTTAATGCCATGCAATCTGCCCGTACTACATTTGAGATCAACTAGTAGACCATGATCGATATATTAAGCACCCCTGTCTTAGAACCATTCCATTCTCCCTAATTTCACTGTAAGCTGATTCCACTCTAAAGACCCTTAGCCTCTTACATACTTCTATGTATTCATGTCTGGCACAAGGTCACGATATATAACCTAATCGCTAACCAAAATTCTGGTCCCTCCCAACCAAAGAATATATTTGCATATATATTCGCTTGCCAAAGTATTTTAAAAAGAGCATGCCTTATAATATTTTCTTATAAGAAATTATTTACCATTCTTACATAATCCTTAACTTTTTTTTCTCATTCAAATAACCCCCTTACTCTCCAGTCTCTTGATTTGATCTTAATAATGGTGCTGGGTACTATATTGCTTTGGATTGATAGGCAAAACCAGAAAGAAGAAGAAAGAAAAATCGGAGAGAGAGATAGAAAGAGGTAAGCAAGCACCAAAGGCGCTGATAAATGAATTCATTACCTATAGTGGAAAGGCAGGGGAATAGGGGAGGTGCCAATATCAACCAGAGGAAAAAACAAAGCACTTATTATATTTATCATTTCTCTCTGACTTCCTAGTTCTTGCTTGAATATTTAATATCTTTTATTTCCAATTTATCAAGAAATCACTCATTTAAAACTTGACAGTAGCCATCTTAGTCCCCTACCATTGTCACCACATAAAACTGCCTTTTCACGAGAACAAGTCCACCTCTGAAGTAGAACATGATATCTAAAGTATCTATTCAGGTAACTTTAATTAAGCAGACCTTAAAATTCCCAAGCAAAATTATTGCTTTATAGACATTCTGGACTCAGTTCATTAAAATAAAGAGTAATTTCCCTATTAATGCTTCGAGGTTATTCTCTTGTGTAAGTGAGTAAAATTGAAACTGAATTATAGACTAAAAAGAATGAGTTATAGAGCTTGAAGGACACACATATAATTTTAAAGGGTTACATTTTGCACAGTTTTTGAAAGATGTGCCATTTTGGTTCAACATTTCAGAGTTGCAATTTGACACTAACAGCACAGAGCACTTTATTAATCTCAGCGACAGACATTGGTTCCAAAGGAATAGCCTATTAGCCAAAGTAAGGTGTGTACTATAAAAGTATGCCTGGCATTTTTACACAAAATGAAAAATAGCTATTTTACTTATAAATGACTTACCAAAGATACAGTGAGTATCTGAACCTAATTTTAGTCTACACTTTGAGCCATTTCAAATGCATGGCTTTCTAATGTCACTAAACTAAAACAGCATGTGGGTTATATTTTTAGGCAATCTAAAATTTGACTAAGATTTGATGTTAAAATTTGCAAATGCAAATAGGAAGCATAAGTAACATATTTTCTATCGGTGCTGAAGGTGTCACTCTCTTATTAATCATAGCGAGAGACCAATGGGAGAAAATGAATTCAGAGGAAAACAGAGGAAAATCCACACAGGTGGTGTACATTTAGAGAAATACTTCCTGTTCAATTGTAAAGTATTAAGCTTTATATTTTTATAATTTCATAACTTTTTATTATGTTAACATAAAATCTAATAAATTATAATCCCAGTAACTTAATAGTATCACTACTTTAATTCTATTGGCACATTTTCTTTTTTATCGAGTGTGCTTTTGTTATTCATTGATCACGGGTTGAAATTACAATATGACTTTCCTCCCAGCCACACCAGAGCTCCCAGTCTACCTCCGTAAGTATGACAACTAGTACTTTCCTGGTCTTTTTTCCTGCCTTTTACAAGAGTGGTTTCATGCAGCATTTGTCTTTATGACATTTACTAACTTGGCTGCTTTCTGAAGTTCTCCATGCTATGAGATATTTTTGACAGTCTCATCATTGGTTTTACAGATGCACAATATTCCGTATTATGCATATATCCGAGTTTGTTTATCCAGTGGAAACATTTTTGGCTTTTTCCATCTTTTTGTTACTGTGGATTGCTCTATGAATATGTGGGTATACATACACGTATGTCCTTTGATCTAACTACTCCTTCATTGAGCACTGATTGAGGGTCCAAGTAAGACAAAATCTTTGATAACTTCAACCTTTCTTCATTTATCCTGATTTTACCTATTGGTCCTGTTGTGAGGAATTTAGTCATCCTAACTGTAATCCATTCTGAAGGCTACAATACTCAATCTTCATGGGCAAATGTTTCAATTCCTCCTCACTTTCCGCAAGCAAGGTTCTCATTTCCACCACAGTGCAACAAACTGACAATTGGTGGAATTAATACTATGAGACATTGTGTAGAAGTATAATTCACAGAGTAAATAGAAATAAAAATTCCTTGAGTGGTTTCAAGTTAGATATGATAAAAATAATAATTCCACAGGGAATTATCATTAGATAGCCATCTAGTGAAGTACAGTTTCATAAAATCCCTAGCTTGGGCCCAGTGAAAAGCACTATCAGTATATTAGGAATACTTACCAGAGAGCTGTCACAACTTGTATTTGAGTAATCCACGTCTGAAAACTTAGTGCTTTAAAATAAATTTACATATATGCATATTAAACCAAAAGCTTATGAAACTTTTGCTGTTGATTTTTTTAAAATAATGAAAATTAGTACTTCATCATTTATTTGAAAACTATTTAAAATTATTTTTCAATGTACAGTTGTTTTTTAAGAATTATATTGAAAGATTTGCTGTGCTTTATGCGGATGTTTACGGGGCACATCACTAGTTTTCTAGTCGACAGTTTGTTAACACTTAAATTCAACTCAGCCATTTTTGTCCCTCTCTGCACCACACGATCCCACCCCTCCCGGTGCTTGAAGTTTCTGTTTATCTGCTCCTACTGACCCTTTTTACCCAAAGTGGTTCATTCTTCTTACATGAAAGAGAGTTCAGCTTCAGATCTTAAGGGTGAATAAGGGGTATAAACTTGGGGGTCCCACCAGCCTCTAGCTAACTCATAGCCTGGTCTTTTTATAATCTCAAATTCTGTTCCACATTTAGTACCAGAACCTTCTAATATGACCATTTTGAGAGAAGTTAATAGTGATACCTGGTACCTGGACACCATTGCTCTGCTTTCAGGACAATGCACAGATTTTTGAATCAGTTGTATCTCTCAAAAATTAAACATTACGAGGGTATTAATTTCCTCTTTTTAATTTGTTATTCATTTTTTATTGTATTCTACTTTTAAACATTTTATTGGGGGCTCATACAATTCTTATCACAATCTATACATCCATCCATTGTGTCAAGCACATATGTACATTTGTTGCCATCATCATTCTCAAAACATTTGCCTTCTACTTGAGACCTTAATATCAGCTGCTCATTTTCCCCCTCCCTCCTCACTCACCCCTACCTCATGAACCCTTCATAATTCATAAATTATTATTATTTTGTCATATGTTACACTGCTGGATGTCTCCCCATGCCCTCTTCTCTGTTGTCCTTCCCTCAGGGAGGAGGCCAAATGTAGATTCTTGTAATTGCTTCCCCCTTTCTACCCCACATTCCATCCACCTTCCAGGCATCACCACTCTCACCACTGGTCCTGAAGGAGTCTTCTGTCCTGGATTTCTTGTGTTTCCAGTTCCTATCGGTATCAGTGTACATCCACTTGTCTATCCAGGTTTTTTAGGTAGAATTGAGATCATGATAGTGGTAGGAGAAAGCATTTAAGAACTAGAGGAAAGTTATATGTTTCATCGTTGCTACCCTGAACCCTGACTGGCTCATCTCCTCTCCACAACCCTTCAGTAAGGGGATGTCCACTTGCCTACCAATGGGCTTTGAGTCTCCAGTCTGCACTCACCCACATTTACAATGATATGAGTTTTTGTTCTTTGATGTTTGATACCTGATCCCTTCGACAGCTCGTGGTCACACAGGTGAGCTTCTTCCATGTGAGTTCTGTTGCCTCTGAGCTAGATGGCCACTTGTTTATCTTCAAGCCTTTAAGACCCCAGACGCTATATCTTTTGGTAGACAGGGACCATCAGATTTCTTTCCCACATTTGCTTATGCACATGTTTGTCTTCAGTGATTGTATCAGGAAAGTGAGCACTCACTGATATGATTTTTAGTTCTTTGATGTCTGATAACTGGTCCCTTCTACACCTCGTGGTCAGACAGGCTGCAAATAACTTAGAATATGTATTCAGAGTTGACATGTAATCATCACTGCTTAAGTTGTAATTTATGGAAAAAATAATTATTATGGAATATTTGATGTGGCCGTTTTTTGCTGCTCATCATATAAAGGTGACTCAGCTCTCAGACAACTATTACCATGTTCACATAGTACAGAAGCTGAGCAATTATCAATAAGTAAATGCACAAACACAACATATATATCATTGTGATGTTTTAATTTAATATTTGATTTAAAATGTAATACCTCTAATGCTATATTTGTAATTAATTTTTAATTCAAATGAAAACTGCAATGTATTAACAACATTGCTAAGATAATAATTTATAAAAGATAATAATTTATATAAATGCTTAGTTATTATAGTCTTGCCTTGATAGTTTAACTAGTAGCAAAAGTAAAATTCCTTATATTTTAAATATGACAAACATATGGTTGGAAATCTAATTTGAGACTAAATGAGAAGATTTTCAAGGTGAATGGAGATATAACAAAAGGGACTAGTTATTGGAAAATGCCACAAAGTAAAACCATTAAACCATAGTAATCCCTCTTCTCTGCTCAAATATTTATGTTAGAAGACTATAGAAATCCATACTTGTAACCACTATGCAAATTGGGCTCTCCTAAGCTATGAGAGTACCTTATATAGAGTTTTTGGAGTCCCACTGGTGGCATAGTGGTTATGAATTGAGCTGAGATCCACAGAGTCAGCAGTTCAAAATGACTGCCACTCCAAGGAACAAAGGCTGGTCTTTCTGTACCGTTAATAATTACAGGGGCAGTTCAATCATTTCCTATATGCTCATTATAAGTCGACATGGACTCAATGGTAGTGAGTTTAGTTTTTTATTTATCTTAGTTGTAGGGTTTCCATGGTGGTAAACCATTGTGGGAGCAAATGGCCTCATCTTTCTCTGGAGGAATGGTTGTAGGGTTTAACCCCTCCCCCTCAATATTACAGTTATGGATCAAATCTGACCCAGCCATATAGGGTTGGCGGTTAGAAGGAAATTCTAAAGAAAGATGACTCAGAAGCCAAAAGTTTTAGTTAAAATTTTTGTAAACAATCAATTACTGGTTGATTTTGATGACACACAGTCTCTGGTGACACTGGAAGGAAGTGTTTCTGTATGCATGCAGGAATAGAACCCTGATTGGCCTTTGGTTCAAGAGAAAACAGAAAAATATATATGAGAGCAAGGAATATAGAGGTTCATTTAAGGGATATTTCTATAAAGTTATATTAGAAATGTGGAATATTTACAACACGGTAAATTCTATTAAGATATAAGATATGAAAAAAAGTTAACATCATTATTAAATATCAGAGGAAAATTAATACATAGGATAGAGAAGACATATCTCATAAAACAATCTGTTTGATGGGCCAGGATTGGCCCACCAAATCATGAGGACAATGTTCATGCTCAGAGCATGTAATGCACAGAGAGGACCATAGGGCCGGCCCCACCACAAGGCAAGGTGTTCTTCATTGACCTATAGCGCTACAAGAGACAGCCCTGGAGGCACAGTGCAGGAATTGTGACCAATCTTATCCCACCACACTGGGGTGAAATGCTAAGGATGTGCAATAGAACAGCAAGTGGAGCAAGGCAACGTAGTCCCCATGGAATAGCAAAAATAAACCTTGGGGCCAGAGCACGGCACATCATCAAACTCAACAGGAAAACATTGGAACTACTTATAGGTTTTTCCTTTTTTTTTTTTTTGTCATTGTTTTTGCTGGTCGTGTTTTTTTTTGTTTTGTTTTCTTTTGTTGTTTTGTTTTGTTCTGCCTTGTTTTTGTGCTTATTATTATCTTTGCATGTCTATCTAGGTAAGATAGGCAGGATGAACAATCCAGAGGAGAAAACAAGACTGATGGTTTGGAGAGTGGGGGTGCCATGGGAGAAGGGAGGCAGGGAAAGGAAGTGAGGGTTAACAACCCCAGGGACAAGGAAATAAGAAGTGATCTAAAATCGATGGTTAGGAGAGTGTAGGATATCTTGTAGGGCTTAGGCAAGGGCACTGTAGCCGAGAGGGATTGCTGAAACCCAAAGGAAAGCTGAGCATGATTGTGGGACAAGAGGAAAGTAAAAGGAAATAGAGAAATAACTAGGAGTCAAAGGGGATTTATAGAGGTCAAAATACGGCATGTACATATATATATGTACATATGTATATACAAATATACAAATATGTATGTATAACAATAGGGAAATATATCTATGTAATATATTTATATGTTAAGGATTAAGGTAACAAATGGACATTAGGCCTCTACTCAAATATTCCCTCAATGCAAGAACACTTTATTCTAATAACCTGGCATTCTGTGATGCCCACCTTCCCGACAAGATCGCCAAAGACAAAATGTGTGCATAGAAAATGTGGTGAAGAAAGATGATGGTGTCCAGCTATCAAAAGATACAGCATCTGGGGTCTTAAAAGTTTGAAGACAAACAGGCAGCCATCTAGCTGAGAAGCAACCAAGTCCACATAGAAGAAGCACACCAGCCTATGTGATCATGAGGTGTTGATGGGATCAGGTATCAGTCATCAAAGACCCAGAACAAAAAAAGTATATCAATGTGAATGAGGAGGAGTACAGAGTGGAGACACAAAGCCCATCTGTAGACAATTGGACATCCCCTTACAGAAGGGTTAAAGGAAGAGACAAGCCAGTCAGGGCAGTGTAGCACCAACGAAGCATATAATTTTCCTCTAGTACTTTAATGTTTCCTCCTCCCCACTATCATGATCCCAATTCTACCTTACAAACTCAGCTAGACCAGAGCATGTACATGGGGACAGATAAGAGCTGTAAATACAGGGAAGCCAGGACAGACAAACCCCTCAGGACCAATAATGAGAGTAGTGATACCAGGAGGCAAATGGGAAGGTGGGGAGAGAAAGGGGGAACTGATCACAATGATCTACATATAACCCCCTCCCTGAGGGACGGGCAACAGAAAAGTGGGTGAAAGGGGACATAGGTCAGTGTATGACATGGAAAAAATAATAAAGCTTTATAAGTTATCAAGGATTCATGAGTGAGGGAGGGTGGGAAAGGGAAGGGGGAAAATGAGGAGCTGATACTTAGGGCTCAAGTAGAAGGAAAGTGATTTGAAAATGATGATGGCCACAAATGTACAAATACGACTGACAAAATGGATATATGTATTATGATAAGAGTTGTATGAGCCCCAATAAAAAGATTTTTTTAAATGTGTTTCATAAGAAAAGTGGGGATGTGACTCAGTGCAGAAGTGGATGGGTTGACTGTTCTCATGACTGTAGAGAGTTTTCCATAATAACAATGGGACTGGTAAAATAGATGGGCATCAAATTTATGAAGTCAGTGAATTCGATGATGAGGAGGTGCAAATTATTTTCTACTGCTTTTTTTTCTTTCCAATAATACAGAAAGTATCGTAATCAGTTAAGGATGGAGGAAGAGTAAAGGTATTTAAAGTTGGAAGACATAGAAGGTGTTAAAAAGTTGTCTTTAAAACATTTATTGGATATTATTGACATATCATAAAACACAGTAGTTCAATTACATTAAAAAGAGTTGTACAAGTATCACCACAATCAATTCTAGAGTATTTTCTTCTTTCTTGGACTCATTGCTCTTTGATTCTTATTTCCCTCCAATCTCCCTTGCTATAACTCTAAGAAAACATGAATCAGTCAAGGAGGCCTGGTGGCATTGTCTTTACACATAGACCTTTGATACAGAAGGTCAGTGGTTCAAAACTACCCTCAGCTCCGTGAGAAGAGCACTTGGCCTTGCAATTATGGAAACAGTTACAGTCTCAGAAACCCAGAGGTGGTATCTCTGCATCAGCAGTTTCTTGAGGGAAGTGAGTTTGGGTTTACAGATTTACTTATCAGGCATATAGATTTACCTATCCTGGATTTCATATGCAGAAAAATATACCATAAAGCCAACAACAATAACAAAGTAAAATAGAGAAAAACTTCAATCAAAATAAAAGCAGAATATTAAAAACTAGAAAATATTTAAAATGGGTCAAAAGGAAGATCAAATGATAAGGTGTTAAATTTTAATCTGATTGCTTCTACAATAATCCACTTTTCAATGTGTTCAGCAAGCTAGCAAGACTATTCATATTCCTGGTCTATGGTCACAGGGGATTCACCAGAGATGTAATCCATGTGTATTTCCCCTTGACTTTAGAAAAAGACCGAAACAACTTTTAAATGAGTCAAAAGGGAGGTAATATATTACATTTATCCCATCTATATCTACTATAATTGACTCTGCAGTTGTGTCTGCTAACAAGTCTATTAACATCCCCCACCGATGGCCAGAGGGGATTCATCTGAGGTTTACTCTGTGTGTGTGTGGGCCCTGCAAATGGATGCTGGACTTCCTCTGCCATGCATAGCCCTCTGTGAACTGGGTGTTCACAGTGTAAGTTCTGATACCATTTCTTCTTTTGGGTTTGGAGTTTATCATTTCCAGTCCTTGGATCACACAGGTTGGTGTACTTCTACATGGGCTTCACGTGGAAGACTGCATGTTTGAAGACACACCTCTAAGATCCCAGATGCTGTTCTTTCTGGTAGTAGGACTCCCTCTAGTTGTTTTTAACCACATTTTGCTATGGCAACCATATCTTCAGTGATCTTTTCAGGAGGAGGAAGATTAAGCAGGGCCATGTCATAAGAACTAATTGTACTTACTTGTGGCTAGAATTACATAGGAGCCCCCAAACATTTATACATCTATAGTTTATCTATGCCGCTGGTTCAATTTAGAGACTTCACTATCACTTTATGTTAGAGAGCATTATCTGTCACCCCCCTGTGCATAAGTCAACCTTACTAATAGTGTTATTAATTGAGCCAATGGTACAGCATTTGAAACAGTACTCAGGAAAGGGAATCATACAAGTACAGGCAGGCTACAGACCACATTGCTTGAATTTTTGACATGGACATATTAAATCCTTAAGTGACTAGATACTTATTACACATACAAAAAATGGGAGTTGGTGACAGGGCAAAACTCTTGGTAATGTTCATTGGCAATGGCAGAAGCATATCTATCCAATTAATAAATATCATAATAAAACAAGGAGGGCATTCAATTAGTAAATATATGGCAGTCTCTGACCACTATTCATTGAGCATCCTCAAGGCAAGGTATCCCAGCCAAGTCCAACGACTGCCAGTTCGATACCCGTGGGAGAGCAGTCATCTGCTTCTTCTTGCACGGGGGAAGGTCAGCTTTCAGTTCAGGGGCTACAAATGATTTTCAGGCAGAGCCCAATTCATTTAGTGGGATTTCCCACCAAGAGCCAAGTCATGTGCTATAGATTACTGAAACTTTAGATATTATTCCTCTGACGCTGACATCCTTCATAGTCCAGAAAGGACTCGTGTGAAATCTCCACTAATTGAACTGGGCTCTCCTTCACAAAGTTGTCTTGATTGTGAAAAAGTGTATTGGCAATTGAAATTTGGCAGGCTACCTAAGGGCCACCTAAATTTAATGACTTTAATTGTGATATGCTTGTTTATTTCCACACATCTTTATTTGCCCAGAACCCAGTATTGAGTAGATAAAAGTGTATAATTCACTTTTACTTAGAATTTTCCAGGCAAGAAAGATGAATAAAAAAGAGAGGAAATAAGTAAGGTATAAAAAAGAAAATGGTCTTTGTAATCAACTATTAAGAACAGCTTGAAAGCAGTTATGCATAAACAACAAGCAAGTGATAAGGAAAGAATTGCTGGAGTCTAAGTATAGGAACACCACTTGTCTGTCAGTTTACCATGCTGTGTGATGCTGGAAACCCATATGTCATGGGCATTTCATATGGCAACAGAGTCAACCAAAGTGACCAGACAAAACAAAGACTAAAAACAGACAACTAAGAAGAACTCGACTCCCTACTTCAGAAGAAGGAGCTTTGAAAACCCTCTGCATAGCTTTGAAAGCATGTCAGATACAGAAAGACTAATGAATGGAAGTGTACTTTTGTCTGCGATTGTACCAGGATAGTATTGGAGGATTGGCCCCTCGGTTGCAGGGCACTCAAAATGTCACTTAGGAGAAGCCAATTTCCCAGAGTAGAGTCCAGTGTGGTGACATGAGTCACGTAAATCTGTGGAGTGGACCCTTTGGGGTCTTCATTTGCTGAAGGGGCATCACCCAAGATAAGGAGAAGCATCTGCAAAAACCTGCTAATGATCTGAACTTGGAATATTCAAAGTATACAGGCATTTTGGAAGTTTAAAAAAATTGGAATGTATAAGGATAGATATCCAAGGCATCCAAGCTGAAATGGAGTGGTATTGCCCATTTTGAATCAGAAATTCATATAATTTATTATGCCAGACATGATGCAATGAGAAAGGATACTGCAAAATCAATCATGAAGGACAATGCTCTCTGTGATGGGATTATATCTATTGATATTCAAATTTATGCATCAGCCACAAAAGCTAGTGATTATGAAATTATCAAGGATTTCAAGCAGAAATTGAACAAAGAGGTAATAAATATGCATTCATAATTATTGGCAATTGGAATGGAAAAGATGGAAACAAAGAGGAAGGAACAGTAGCCTGAAAATATGAACTGGAGATAAAAATGATACTGGAGATAGCATGAGAGAATTACACAACACCAATGACTTTTTCATAGTTAATGTCCTTTTTCAACACACAAATGATGACTATACACATGGATTTCTCCAGATGGAAAGTACATATATCAAAGGAAGTCTATCTGTCGGAAGAGGTGATAGAGAATCTCAATATAAGCAGCTAAAATATAGAGACTGACTGTGGAACAGACAATCAATTGTTCACATGTAAGTTCAATTAAAAGCTTAAGAAATTTAAAATAAGTCCATACGAGTCAAAATATGCCCTTGAATTTTGGGAATATCTCAAGAACATATTTGATTCAATGAACACTAATGGCAAAAGACCTGATGAACTGTGGGAGGACATCAAGAGCATTATTCATGGGGAAAGCAATTAGATCATTAAAAAGACAAGAAAGAAAGAAAAGATTTAAGTGGATGTCAGAAGAGATTCTGAAATGTGTTCCTAATGACAGAATAGCTAACGGAAGTGGAAGAAATGATGAAGTCAGAGGACAGAACATTTCAAAGAGCAGCTCAAGAATAAAAAGCCAAATATTATAATGTAATGAGCAAATACCTAAAATTAGAAAACCAAAATTAAAGAGCACATTCAGCATAGTTTAAAAAGAAAGGACCCAAGAAAAAAAATCAAGCCTCAAGTTGCACAATTGAAAGATTCTGTGGACAAAATATTGATTGAATCACGAAGCTTCAAGAGAAGATGGAAAGAATGCAGAGTTAATGTACCAAAGAGCTCAAGTCAACATTCCATCACTTCAAAAGGTAGCATGTGCACTTCAAAAGGTAGCATGTGCACCTTTTCAATGTTACTGAAAGAAGTTCATGCAGCACTGAAAACAGAATCCAAAAACAAGACTCCAGAAATTGATGGAATACCAACTGAAATGTGTTGACCAGTTGATGAAGCATTGAAAGTATTTCCTAGTCTAAGCCAGGAAATTACTAGACAGTTACTTGGCCAACTAGCTTGAAGATATCCATATCTACTCATTCTGAAGAAAGACGGTCTACTAGAATGCTCAAGTAAAAGTGATATCACATGAATGTGAAATTTTGTTAAAGATCATCCAAAATTTCCAGCAGCACATTGACAAGGAGCTGCCAGAGCTTCAGGGTGGATTCAGAAGAGAACATGGCACAAGGGATATCATTAATGATGTCAGATGAATCTTGCTGAAAGCAAAGAATGCCAAAAAGATGCTTATTGTGTTGTGTTGATTATGCCAAGACATTCGACTGTGTAGATCCTAGTAAACTATGGATTATCTTGAGGAAAATGGGAATTCCACAACTCTTCATTACACTCATGAGACAATTTTACATGGATCAAGAAGTTATGGGAACAGAACAAGGAAATATTGCATGGCTTCAAATCAGGCAAGGTGTGTTTCAGGGCTGTATCCTTTCATCGTACTAATTCGATCCGCATGCTGTGCACACAATCAGAGAAGCCAGCTTGTATGGAAAGTAATGTGCTTTCAGAAGTGCAGGAGTCTTATTCACTATTGATGATGTGCAGATGACACAATCTTGATTGCTGAAAGTTAGGAGAACTTGAAGCACTTCCTGGTGATCAAAGATTTCATCCTTCAGTGGGCATTAAAACTCATTGTGAAGACTCAAACTCTCACAACTGGACCAATAGGTAACATCATGTGAAATGAAGAAAACTTTGAAGTGGTCAAGAACTTTGTCTTGCTTGAACCCACAATCAATGTTGGAATCAGCACGTCAATCATAGAAACAGCAGTCAAGAGATCAAAATATTAGTCGCAGAAATTTTAAGGAATCTACTGAAAGTATTCTTAAAGCATCTGTGACAGAGGGCAACTACCCCACCTATAGGTACATTGTACGTAGAACCATTTTTAAAGACTGATGGCCGCCAATTCACCAAGCTATAGGCGTAGCACTGTTGTTCCACTATTTGCGTGATTCTATACAGAATTGCCTCTTTGATATGGTTTTTCTCTTGGGACTTAAATGTTTGCCTTAATCCTCTGGTTAAAATACAAATCCAATTTATATTTCCAATCCCCTAACAATTCCCTGCTTGTCCCAGTGTCCGTCGTTTCTGTTTTAAATACCACGTCTGTCTATCAAGTGGCTCAAGCAGACAAGTACATTATTTTTGGATGCTTCTTTCATTCATTCCGTAACTCTTACTCTACTCCAACCTCACCTCTAAACTCTATCTAAAATCCACCTGAAAGGAAGAGATTTTAAAGAATTCAAGGAAAAGTGAATTATGAAGCCCACTTGTATTTTCTATATCCACTAATCTAAACCATGGTGTCTACTTTAGTGACTACGGTTTTTATAAACAATATGCTAAGTGAATACATAGTATAAGAAACAGTTTGGTTTCAATTAATACAATGTTACCGATTTCAATTTTATTCCAGAAGTAATCTTTTCAAAATGAAAACAAGATACCATACCTTCCCCCTTTAGAAAGTATTTCTATGGTATTTAAAATAACAAATGTCTTACCCTAGTTTAGGAGTCTCTTGGTGAAAACCATTTAACTCTGCATTTTAGATGAAAGATTGAAGATTCAACCTACACACAGGTGCTTCAGAAGGTTAGCCCTCCTACCTGCTTCTGCATGGCCACCGCCCTGACCACCCTCTACAGCAGCTCCACTCTGCCCATACGGGGTTGCTAGCAATCAAATCAACCCACTGACAATGAGCAACAACAAGCCCTGCTTTGAGAAAATGTTAATGATCTGAAAACTTTCCTGCCTCTCTTACTTCAATCCACACATCTCTTCTTAATAGCTTTGCTCTTGTCATAATAATTTCCTATCTCTGTGTCTATACATGAGGCAACTTTATCTTAAAATCTTGGCACTTTGTGTTCCTCCTGCCTAGAATATTCTCCCCCAACATAAATGGATTCATTTCTATTGCTCACATATCCGTTCCGTTTCAGAACTGTCTTCTCTGAAACCTAAGCTAACTGAATGTGAAGTAGTCGTCTCTTTCTCTCTTCACAAAGGCCATTTCACTGGTTAATTGATTGAGGAATACTTATCACCAACTTAAATAATTTAGTGTATATACTAGTGTTATATAATGGAAACTCCATGAAGGCCTCTCTGTAATAACCTCTACCTACAGTTCCTTCTTAAAGAGTATCTAGCCTATGACTAGTTTTAATAGATGTTATAAAGCTCATGTCTGTTACATGAATAAATGAACCACACCTAGTTCAACTCCCAGCAGTATTGGCGTGACCCTTGTGTGATTAGGAGAATCCAAGGCTAGAATTTAGAAAACTTTATTATAGTTTAAGTTCTTTGTGTTATGGATATTATATTTTGTTTCTCTGGATTCAGTTTTCTCGTTCCAAAGCAATGAACTTGAAAAGAATTAATGTCAAATGTTTCCTTCTAATCTAAAATTCAATCACTGTGAATCTTAAATGAATCTGAATGGATTTCAAAAACAGACATTTGAATACCCGAGACTTTTGTCCTAAGTGCAAATGTGGCTGGAAAAAAAAAGGTAATTTTGCCATTTCATTTGCCATCATTATATCTTTCTAATGCCAACCGTGCTCCTGGATAGGCTGTGTGTGGCTGCTTGAGGGATCTGGCAGTTCAGCATACAGTTGGAAGCACATATGGAGCAACCTTATGTCTGCCTACATTTTGCCAACAGGCATAACAATTCTGGGTCATTATATTGCCAACCACTTTGACACATTTTTGCCTGCATTAGGCCATGTCTAAGACCTGAACACGATCGAAAGCCACCAGATATTGGCTTCTCTCACAGCTGACACTTCAGTAAAGAGAATGGCCACCCGAGGCCATGGCTCTGTTCTTTGATGAGGAAACAAGCATTGGAGTACGTATGTGCTTTCCCTTACTCGGCTTAGGATTCATTTTTCATGTCAAAGAAATGTGCCAGGTGCTTGTCTAAAGCTTACGGGTTGCCTAATGCTGTTTGAGGAAGCACATTTGTACAGAATTAGGATTTTTATGCTAATTTTTTGGCTCTGAATAACTAAGCAGAGGGTACTTTTGATGCTTATTTAAATAACATCTCCACCCTTCTTGTCTCTTTTGGAAAGACAATCCCACAAACGGGCCAGACAAAGCTTCTACTGTCCATCTGATATTGATAAGGACGGAGCATTTTTCGGAGGCCTGTTGTGTTGGTGTTCGTGTACAGAGAGGCCCAGATCACGCGTCTGCACGTCTCTGTTTGACTTCACTAGCAAGCTGTCCTCAGAAAGATGCCCTGTTAGGATGCTTGTGATCCGTTTCAGGTCAGAGCAGTTCTGCCAGAAAAATAAAAAACAAAACAGAGCCTTGAACCGTTCTGGCTACTGCAATCAAACTGTTATTTTCATAGACAGGATGCTCCTTCCAGAAAATAAGAAAGGATGTCATCCACCCATTCTATTACTTTTTGTTTTACATTGTTTAATGCTTTAGGCAATATCAAACAATAGTTAAGCGAGTTACTCACAACACTCAGACCAGAAAAAAAACCAGAGTTAAATAGAAAATGATTTTTAATAGCAAGAATGTAAAACACCCCTCAATTTTTTCCTATTGTCTGTATTGGAAATAACCTCTATAGAGAAGAAACTATTTTTAAAATGAAACTAAAGCTCTGACAAGTCGATGGATCACAGAGTAAAGGAATTTATAAGACATCATCATCATCTTGTTCCAGTTGTTAGGTTTACCTCCTAAGCCTCTCTACACTCAGTTCCTTAAATAAGTTGGTCCATTTAAAACTACAAGGCATAAAATAGAATTGCTTTAAATGGGTCACACTCACAATATAACTAAATTTTCTGCTTTTAGACAGGCATGATTTTGACTTAATTTTTTTAGGATGGAAAGGAGCTTTCTATATGGGGTTGAGTGCTTTCAATTTTTAAAACATGTAAGAAATGAAACTAAAGTATAAGTCTTAAGATTCTGAGATATAGTAGCTACATATAGAAGTCTCAAGCTTGATATGGTAAAGAAAAACAATGAATTCTAACAACATAAAACATTAAAAAGAATTAACAACACAGTCCATGGTTTATTATTTATATTTACTGGATTTTTTTCCTACATTTAAAAATATGTAAATGATTTATGAAGATTAATGACCTAATACTTCCGTGTAATTTGATGTGAGAACTTTTGAGCGCTCTTCATAGGATCAAGTGGAATACACCTTAGGGTGATTCTGCGTGCTGCTGAAAGTGAGACCGGCCTGCATATTGCAATTATGGATATGCCTAGCTTCCCCAAACCGTTTACCAGACTATGAAGGATAACATATGTCTCAGTTAAGTCTTTCAAGATTAATAATTTAACTCCTTATCAAACCTACTGCCATCAAGTTCATCTGATTCATAGCAACGCTACACAGGGTGTCCAGGACTATGACTCTGCCCCTTTCTCCCACAGAGTCGATGGTGGGTTCCAACTACAGACTTTGTGGTCAGCGGCCAAACATCTAAGGCATAGCACCACTAGGGCTCCTTAGTTGCATTTCATTATTAATCATGTCTATTAAAAATAATATTTGTGGAATGTTTAGTAAGAGTGAGTAAACAGGGCTTCCTAAACACTTTCTCCATCCCATTGCACAAAATCTTAATAATCAATAACTCTTAGAGTTTAAGACAAAATGGCATGAACCCTCTGCCTACTACTATCTTATAGTTAAATTAATAAATAAACCTTCAAAATGGAAAAGGAATCTAAAAATAAACATTTCATCTTGTACTACATGTAACCACAAAAGGCGCCCTTGTGGTGAGGGATTAAGTGCTGAGCTGCTAAGTAAAATGTCAGGGATTCAAAGCCACCAGCCCTACCATGGGAGGAAGATGTGGCGATCGGCGTCGGTGAAGAGGAGGACCCCCAAAGGACAGTGATTCTCTGTTTGACAGGGAACTGTGAGTCGGAATGGAATCTACAGCTGTGGGTTCATTTGGGGGTACATTGGATTATATATAAAACGATTCTTCAGAGATCAGTTCTCCCAGATGAAGAACAATCTGATAACAACCCCCCACCCCAAAAGCGATGATTAAGAAAAGACTGAAAGGAAAACAGAGCAGGCAGAAAAGAGACAACACAGGATGAACAAATGGCAAATGGCTCGGGGTGTGTTCTGATTTTAATTAAACTTGCTATTTTAAAATCAATCTCCACAATACAAATATAATCAAACTTTACTATGCTTGAACTATATTAAATAAACTAGCTTCTTCAGGTCAAAACTAGATTTATCATATGTTTATGGTTGCTATAGAGTATTATTCAGGAAGTTTGCTAATATAGAATACTTTTCCTAATATCCATCATTTTGCAAATGAACAAGCATATCTTTAAAATATGAAGCAACTACATACAATTTCATCAATGTATAATGAAATGACATTGATGACATTGTATTAATTGCATATCTAGCCACTTTCACAGTAATCAAATAAAAATACATAGAGACATATGATGCCTCAAAACAATTAAACATGATATAGTTCAAACTAACTACGTATAGGTGTTTCTGAAATTTGAAATTGCTTTGGTATCTCGTTTTCTTCCAGAAAAAAAGCACTTACCCTTGTAGCTGTTCTTTTCCCGATATTAATACTTTTTAAAAAGGCTTAATTAACAAGTATCTTTTTATTACTTTGTGCTTTACATCTTGAATCTCTATTTATAATTTTTAGAAAAAAGTAAATTTTCCATTTTAAAGTCAACAGGAGATGTCTAAGACATCTTTGTTACATTATGACTGCACAATTTGTTACATTTATCTCAACCCAGAATACACACATTACTAAACTGCTTGTAGGAAGTAAAGCAAGCATTAAAAACACTGCTATTATTTTAATTAGTTGGTTTGTAATGAAGCTTCCAGGTATAAGTATACATAATACAAAATAGAAAAACAGTATTCTTGTATGCATAGATCTAAAAGCAGCATTCAATTTTGCTTAAATATTAAACAAAGAAACATTTTTAGATGCACCAATAACAAGTGGAGCCCTGGTGGCATAGTTGTTACATGCTGGACTTCTAACTGTAAGGTCAATAGTTCTAAACCACCAGCTGCTCCTTGGGAGGACCATGAAGACCCCTTCTCCAGTGAACAGTTACAGGCATGGAAACTCACAGGGTCAGTTCTACCCTGTTCTCCAGGGTTGCTGTGAGTTGGTGTTGACTCAACAGCAGTAAGCTTGGTTTTTGGTTTGGATTTTCTTATGCTGATAATGGTGAGTAATATCATAATGTTTCAAAAATTAAAAAAATGAATTCCAGATCACTTAAAACATAGTGGTTACATTTTAAGAAAGGTGTAGAATTTAAATTTGAATATTCAACATTCATTGAATTCAGAATTCATTCTAAAACAAGCAGAAGACGGAATCAATTACCTAAAATTTGTAATTCATCCAGGGACTCAGTTCCCACATGCGTTTTGCCAACAATTATTGATTATTAATTATAAAACCAGTGCTTTATTAAGGACATATCCTTGTGAGAAAGTATATTGATTTGTCTTTCTCCATTAGTTATAGCTCTTTTGCTCTCTTTCAGGAAAATCTCTTGAAACTCTGGTTCATATTCATAGTTTCCAACTCTCCTCTTACCGTTTTCTCTCAACTTGCCATTTGTGCTTTGTTCTCTTACCGCTCCGAAAAGACTACGCAGCTCAGGAGCGTCAATGATTAGTAGGTTTCTAAATCCAGAGGATGATTTGCATTTGCATTGCACTTGGACACAACCATACTTTAGACAATTATACTTCCATTTCCAGAAAGGGTTCTTCTCTTGGATTCCACGATCCTGTACATTCCTTTCATCTTACCTCAGACCTCCCTGATGTCGCATTTTCCGGCTCCTTACGCTCTCTGCTGTCTTTTCATGTAGCACCTCAGAGCGAATTCTCCCCTGCTTCCTCTGCACCAACTTCCCAGGGAGCTGATTCATTTGAAGGACTTTCAAGTAGGGTTTGTTTTTGTTTTTCATAATAAATGAGTTTTGAGGGTTTTTTTCCTCCTGATTTTTACTGTAGTACTGTCATTATAATGAAATTCCTAATATTGTAATCTTCAAATTGATGTTTTTTAAATGTAATCTAAATTGACTGCAAGGCAATGAGTTTTTGTTGTTTTGTTTTCAGTAAAATCTGATGAGACACCCCCAGGAGTGTGTCCCTGCTGCTCATATTTAGTCTTTCTTTCCACTCTGTCTCCTCCTCCCTTTCTACTGTCGCAGCCCCCTGCACTTGTGAGGGCCTGGGTGCAGTTGCAGGCCTGTTGAGGTTGGTTGATGTACTAAATGATGCAAATGCAAATCTTTTACAGCAGTGCTTCTCAACCTAACTCATGCCACGACGCTTTAAGTCACTTCCTCAGGTTGTGGTGAGCCCCCAACCATAAAATGATTTTTGTTGCTACTTCATAAGTGTAATTTTGCTAGTTATGAATAGTAATGTAAATAAAATATCTGATATGCAAGATGTATTTTCATTGTTACAAATTGAACATAATTAAAACAGTGATCAATCACAAAAGCAATATGTAATTATGTATTGTGAAATATTTCTTTCTAATTAAAAATCAATGAAATTTTGCCTTGAAGCATGGTGTGGCATGGATACCAGTCTTCACGCTGGGTACTCATAGGTGGGCATATCTGCATGTGGGTGAACCTGCCTGGAGACGATGGAGGAGTGGTGTCTCAGTTCCTAAGACCATTGGAAATTGTCTTGTGAAAGAATTGTTCGACCCACAAAGGGGTCGCGACCCACAGGTTGAGAACTACTGATTTAGAGGGATCCTGAGCACCTGAGAGAGTCTCCATTCCTTCCAGGCGCATCCTCCTGCCCAAGGGAATTAATTAACTAATAAACAAAAGCCTCAAGATAGCTTAGAAGAGAGATTGCAGAAAAAGGAAGGAACTTGGTTCCCTGTTCTTCTAGCAAGGGGCCACGTGGTCATTTTCCCAGGGGCTCAAACATTTTGTAGTTGCCCTGGTGTTGAGACACCTATTCCCAGTAAAGTTCTACATATAAGGCCTGCTTCAAAAGCTGAGCACTTTCTGCAACTGATAATCCGATGTTTACATGGTAGTAAAATATAAAAATGATCAAAATCAAGTTTTTCTTTTTAAGATTTAATTGTTCTTTTCCCAGGGATTTCTCTCATAGCTTTCCTTATGCCAACTAAATGATATGCCTACGCACTCAAATAATCCAAAACCTGTCAAAATTATGTATTCTTCCCCCACGCTCCAGATCTACTGTTTCAGGAAATCCAGCTTCTCTACGCTCTAAACATATTGTCAATCTGAATCCCCACCATTGCCTCTGCTAATAATTAAAACAAGTTTAATGAATATACTTACATCTTTTGTCGGGATCACTGAAATACCTGCAATATAATCTATTTCTGCTTTTTTTCTATAACATCACAGACTTTTTCCCAAGAAAACAACTAAAGTATATACTTTAATAAAGTGATTTAGTTAATTTCATCCTCTAATAACGATCTTTCATAACTTACTTCACATTTTACTCAGCATGCGGTAAATTCTGGAAAAGATTGAAAGATCTGATACCGATCTCTGATTTAGTCTCTCACCTTTGCTATAAGTATTCTAGCGACATTGTCCCATATACAGGGGGAGTGGGAAAAAGTATTTAACAGGAAATCTTCCTGAGAGGGCTCAGACTTTGGATTTAAAATAGAGAGATTTTAAATAAGCAAATAAAGTATTTATGATAAATTTAAATAAATTTTGTCCTAAAATATGAGACTAATGTCCAATTAAAAGAAAATATAAATAATTAGATTGATACAATAAAAACAAAAAAATGAAAATAAAGTGTATAATTAAGAATAAAAAATTCTTCAGATGAAAGGTATATAATTTCTTAAATTAAATTTTAAAATTAGTATTTTATTTTAATTTAATTTAATGATTTATTTGAATTAATAAATAATTAAAATTTAAAATTTTTAATTATTTAGCAGATTTGAGCAAAGAGAAAAAATAATCTATGTATTTGAAGATATAACTAGGATTAAGAAATTAAGTTTTAAAAAAGATAAGAAAATTAAATGATGTAATTGAAAGTGTTTAAATAGCAAAGTTACCAAAAAAAGAAAAAAAGCACAAGACATAAAGAAAAGCTAATTTTAATTGACAGATGTAAATTCAGGTGAAATGAATTAATCCCTCCAAATAAATGGAAGTAGAATGGACTTTTAGACCACCATAAATATATATTGTCAATAATAGATGCATTTCAGTTTAAATAGCATTAATGATTTAAAGATAATTTTAAAAATACTTTCCATGAAAACATCAAAACAAAAAAAGCTTAATGGCTATGTAAATATGAGGGGGAAAGACCAAAATGAATTTTACTAAAAATGAATTAAATAAGATCTTAGAATGATGAAGGAGCCACGAAAAACTATAAACATATACACACTGAACAACCATCTCTTCATATTTGAAACAAAAACTGACACAAAGGAAGAATAGAAGATGCACCAAGAATCAACTTTCAATCATGAGTAGTAGAAATGCGGTGCAGACGAGCAATAAGAAATAACACAACTGTAAGAGCAGCATGAAGCAACCTACTGGAAAGACTAGAAGATAAATTCTTCTAGTGCTCAAGGACTATTCTGTAGGATAAACTGTAAGAAGGTAAGAAAACAAGTTTCAATAAAAATGAAAGGACTGAGTCATACAATGTCTGCTCTATTGTAATGCTATTTGTCATTACATTAGAAATACTAAGAGAAAAAATTTTGAAAACAAGCAATTTTCATAACAATCACCAATAGGTTGAATAAAAAATAATATTCAATATTAAAAATATTTGAGGAAATGTAACATATAAAAACTTATGGCTGAACTTAATGCTGTAATAGTTGGAAGCATATCTGTTGCGATCTACACACTAAAATAAAAAAGAATGATTTCAAATCAATAAATTTACTTATACTATGGGAAAATAGAAAAAAATGAGCAAATTGAACCAAAAACACAGAGAAGAAAAATTATTGATGTAGTTATTATGAAATGGAGAACATAAATATAATAAAGATAATTTTAAATATCCAAAATTAAATATTTGAAAATATTTTTGTTACAAATTAATTTATATGTTTATGACAAAATGTGAAATTATTCATTCTTGATATGTCCACTATTTAGCTCTAGACACCTGAGTGCCTTCCATACACTTTTATATAGACAGTTTTTATTGGGACACAATCCAAATATCATACAATTCAATTGTTCAATCATATCAAGAAGAGTTGAACAATCATTACCACATTCAGTTTTAGAACAATTTTGTCTTTCTTGTACTCTTTTAAATAAAGAAATAATAAAGTTTTAGCTAGAAATCCAAGAAAACCAAGAGAGAAGATTCAATTTAATAAAATTATAAATGAAGGAAGCGACTATACTAACATTTTTACGGAAATAAAAAGAAGTACAGGGAGTACCAAAAATTATTGTGTGGAAACACATTAGATAAATATTAAATGGGAAAATTCCTAGCAAGGTAAAATCTATTGCATTTTTCACAGAACAAAGACCAACTTAAGAACACACCTGTAATAAGTAAATAGATTGAAATAGTAATGAAACGTTGCGAGAACAACCTGGTTACTAGATGGCACCACAGGTGAATTTTACCACACATTTATAAATTCTGGTGTAGAATGATGAAGAGTTTTAAAAACAAACAAACACACACACAAACAAAAATACTTTAAAGGTCAAGTAGAATAAACAAAAAGTAAGTTTCACTTACCTGCATTATAGCATAATTCCAGAGTATCAAAGACACAATCTTAAAAGCCGTTTAAGGGACTGATGATGCTCAGTGATGACTTACATCCCTGCTTATGATAGGGTTTCACTCAGACTCATCAGAAGCTTGGATGATTTACATGAAAGACTTTCATTTTTAAGTTTCTATTATGATTTTCTTTTAGGAGAATTATTTTCATGGATCTGATTTTTTTCTTTGCAATTTGGAAACCTAACCATATAAGTTGACACATATATTTTATAATACATAAATAATAATAATAAGCAAATTCGAGAAAATGTACTTTGATAATAAAGAACAGTTGGGTGATCTGAACATTTTGTCCACTGTGGCAGTACCTCCTCTTGCAGAAGTTTCCGGGCCAGGTGGATTGTCCTGAGGAAAGGCGATGGCGTTTCTAATCAGGAACTCCTGAGAGTTGTCTGTGCAGTGCTTTCCTTTAATCTCTGCAGATAAAAACATTTTCTATTGACATTTCACTGTTTCTGAATTCTGACTACTAACTTTAGCAAACTGAGAGTGTTTCTTATCTGGTTTTTTTAAATCGTTTTATTGGGGCTCATACAACTCTTACCATAATCCATACATACATCAATTGAGTAAAGCACCTTCATACATTCGTTGTCCTCATCATTCTTAAAATTCGCCTTCCACTTGGGTTCCTGGAATCAGCTCATTTTCCTTTTTCCCTCCACCTCCCTCCCCACTGCCCCCTCCCTCATGAACCCTTAATAATTTATAAATTATTATTTTATCTTATCTTACACTACCCAGCGTCTCCCTTTACCCACTTTCCTGTTGCCCATCCCCCAGGGAGGAGGCTATATGCGGATCCCTGAGATAGGTTGCCCCTTTCTACATCCCCTTCCCTCCCAGTATCGCCACTCTCACTGTTGGTCCTGAGGGGTTCATCTGTCCTACATTCTCTGTATTTCCAGATCCCAACTGTACCACTGTGCATTCTCTGGTCTAGCCAGGAAAACTGAGAGTGTTTGACCCCAGGTTTTCAGACAGCTGCTCTCCCTGATTTGGTTTAGAAATAATCCCAACTAATAGTGTCATTGTAGGATTATTTTGGAATAGCTTTTCTTTCCTCTTTTTCATTATTTATTTCTTATTCCTCACTTGCCTCCTCTTCAAAATCCAATAAGTAATAATCTTCAATCCCCCTTCTTTGTGGTTTATGAGCCCCCCACATACGAGATAGCAAGTTCTAGGTTCAATGTTTTTACCATCTAGATGATTTTTGATCAAAATCTTCTATTCTATTATTCTGATCAAGTGATTTTAATGTGTTCATATAACAGAACAATTTCCCTAAAAGCCTTGCTTTCAATTTCCTATAACTTCATAACATAACAGGAAAGGGAAACTTTCCAATTTCACTGATGGTCATCAATGTGATGCATCATAAAAGTTAACATCATAATTCAGGGACTATATGCATATGGATGGTGGTTTTAAAAAGCAAAATTCAATTGGACAATGATTTCTTAACAGAAAATAAAACCCAGAAAAGATTTGGAAAATATAGCCAGTGTGCTGAAAGATTATATGTCACCCCCAAAATTGACCTCGAATTAAAATTTCATTCAAACCTACAAATTCAATATCATTAAGAGAAGCCAAAGTTTCACCACCTGACCCAGGAAAATATTATAATATACTCTAAGTGCCACTGAGACGACTCTGGCTTATAATGACCCTATAGGACAAGCTAGAACTGCTCTTGCGAGTTTCTGATACTGTAATTTTTACAGGCATGGAAAACCTCCGCTTTTTCCCACCAAAAATCCCTAAACCAAAACCAAAATCTATGATTTTATATACAAGAAAAATCTAGGTGGAATTTTGTAGAGACATAGGGGGATGAAGAAAAAATGTAGTCAATACTTGGGATAACAATAGTTCAATCACTTTCCTGCATGTGATGTGGCAATTCAACACACCGTGTATGTTTAGATACAATTTAAATGTTTGGACTAAAACAATTTCAAAATGTGGAGTAAAATTTCTTATTGTAACTCTTCCATCCATGTCTCTCAAACTCTTATCAAATGATTGGGTGGAATCAGGCTAATAAGACATTTGTAACACTAAGAGAGGCGATTGGTCGTTTTTTATGGCCGCCCCTCCGGCTGTGTGGTTGAGCCATCTGGGAGACAGGAGCAGCGAGAGCGAGTCTGGGATCCTCGGATGACTCCATTCTAGCTCTCTCTAGAGTGGAGCGGGCTGAGGCCAGAGACACAAGAGACAACAGTGCGCAGACTATGGAACAGAGCAAGAGGCAGAGGGCTGAGACTATTGGACAGTAAGACCAAGCGTCAGGGCAGTTTCCTGGCCCACAGAGTCAGAGAGGCCAGGTTAGAACCAGAGACAGACTGATTGCTGACAGAGGAGAGGTGGTGCTGTGGACTGATGACTATATCCTTACTGCTCCTGGCTTGTGGATTATTAACTTCCCTAAAAAGTACTCATGGTTGTGTGTGTTGTCTGTGAGCTCTGTGTGGACATGCAATGAACTGCTGCATGCAGCTAGACCGAGAGCATCTCGGGATGAACCATTGGTGCCAGAATAGGTAAGGAAGGATGGAGCATAAGGGATATCTGTTCCCTGACTTTTGGCCATACAGGATCCAGAGAAGACCAGACATGCCCACACTCCCACGTCATTTATTGCACAATATATAACAATTATACTTGCTATTATATTAGCATAAATAGATCAAGCATTTTTTAGTTTTTTGTCATATTTTAGTCCTGTTGTGCTTGTATTTTTAAAAATTGGAAGACAGCATTAATGCTTACCGCCATTGAGTCAGTTCTGATTCCCAGTGACCCTATAGGACAGAGTAGAACTGCCATTTTGAGGTTCCACAATTGTAGTTTGTTGTTGTATTTTAATCATTTTATTGGGGGCTCTTACAACTCTTATCACAATCCATACATGCATCCATTATGTCAAGTACATTTGTACATTTGTTGCCCTCATCATTCTCAAAACATTTACTTCTACTTGAGCCCTTGGTATCAAGATTGTAGTTCTTAATGGGAGTAGAAAACCATTTCTCACTATAAATCTTTAAAGACAAACATATGTGTCACTGGTTTTGTTTTTTCCAGAGATCCTAACCTAATGCACTTAGCGTTTTTGACTTTGAATGCTTCCTTTACTTCTTTTTCTCTCAGTTATTGGATCTTTAAAATATCCATGTTGCAGTACAGCATTAAATCAGGAAGATTGGGTTGCTCAAAACTTGAAAATTTCAATGGCAGTCTTCTTTTCAGAACTGTCCTTTGGACAAGTACAGAGAGAAATCTACACAGCCCTTTGAATGTTGTGCCTAATAAAATGTTTTTGAAGGGTTTAGGCCTTGGACTCTACTGCATTCAGGGAAAATATCTATTTTTGTATGCCTGAGTCAATGGGCCATGTGGTAGAAATTTGACGAGGGAAATTTATTCAGACAACATGATTTACAGTGAACACCTAGTTCAGCTTGGGTGGTGGGGGGAAGGAATTTCATTTGATGAGGTCAGTCAAGGAGGCTTTGTGTGGCTATACGAGTGAGCCCAACAAACCCACGAAGCAGGGATCAAGTGATCTTCCTGGTTGACAATACATCATAGGTGCTGTCACATCACTTCTGGGAGAATTAAGCACATCCTCATGTAACTCCCCTGGTATTAGACTCCTAGAAGCTTAATTCGGGCTTCTCAAACTTTATCTCATATCCCCTCCCCCCCCGCTGATGTTGGTCTGTATTTTTCACAATTACAAGCTCTAACCTTGAACATACAAGCTTTTGAATCCTATGCATTGTTCTAGGGAAGTACTGAATCTTAGGGTGCTCTTGGCCTCCCCAATCCACCAGGCTACAAGGTAGCATGTGGAAAGTGGTTTCTGTAACACTTGGATCAAAGCTAGTCTTCTATAGAGACCAGACCCCATACTCATTTGGTTACTGAATGGTTATTGTGTGGATAAGCTTTGAACTATTAACCATAGTGTTGACCATTCAAACCATTAGCCACTCCATGGGAAAAGATGAGGCTTTCTGCTCCCCAAAAGATGTCCAGTCTTGGAAACTCTAGAGTTGCTATGAGTCAGAATCTACTCCATACCGATCGATTGGATGCAAGGAGGGACTTCTCCAAGCAAAAAGAGTGGATGCAGGGAGAGATTCACAGGCTTGTTGTATTTATCAAAACAAAGTTGGCTTCACCTAAGTTACGAACTACTTCTACATGCATTATGTATTCTGAGCTTGTTGAAATGAGTGCCACAAAAAAGCAATATGACCAGTAACCTTTAAGTCCCATTCAGTGCTTACACAAGGAGGTCACCTGTGCGTCCGAGTAAACCGTGTCCCATGCAGGTGTCAGTGGTTGATTCCTTAGAACAGCGGTTCTCAAGCTGTGGGTTGTGACGCCTTTGGGAGTCGAATGACCCTTTTACAGGGGCCAATTGTACAGTAGTACAATTATAGTTATGAAGTAGCAACGAAAATAATTTTATGGTTGGAAGTCACCACAACATGAGGAACTATATTAAAGGATCATGGTATCAGGAAGGTTGAGAACCATGGCCTTAGAACTAGATTTCCTGGCTGTTTTGTTTATTTTTTTAAGAGCTATCTTTGACTCAATTCAAACACGCCAGCATTTTAGGTTGCTGAAGATTGCTTAACTATTTGCTTCACGCAAGGACTCCTGTAAGCAATACAGTGATATTATTGAGAGGAGCCCTGGTGGCCTAGTGGGTTACAAGTTGAGCTGTTCACCACAAGGTCAGCAGTTCAAAACCCACAGCAGCTCCTCAGGAGAAAAAGGATGAGGTTTTGTACCCCTATAAAGATTTACAGTATCAGAAACCCAAATGCGCAGTTCTACTCTGCCCTGCATGATCACTGTGAGTCAGAAGTGATTTGAGGGCAGTGAAAGAAGACAAATAGTGAAGTTTTTAAGTGACTTAAAAAGTAGGTTCTTAAGGTTCTTAAGAGGCTGTTTGAATATATTAAGGATTCCATTAAACGGAAAGTCAAATCGTGTTAAAATCCACTTTGTGTTTCTTTTAACATTTATAAGTATCAAAAGACTCATTGGCTACACAAATGCAGTTTTTCTTAATCATCTCAAGTTTTAAAACTAACACTTTTTCTGTAATGCAATTATAACAAGACTATTATTGGAGGTGGGAGACTAGGTCACACAAACATGCTCAGTTGCAATAATTCACAACAATGTTTGGCTTCACAATTCAGATGTGAGAATCTGTCGAGATCTCTGGTCTACCACTCCAGCAGTTAATGTTTAGCGCCTTAACATGCTCAGGATGTTGTTGTTGTTGTTGTTGTAATTATTAGGTGCCTTGCAGTCAGCTACCCCATGACCAACAGAAAGAAACACTATCCATTCCTGCCCTATCTTCACGATTGTTCTTTGTGTTTAAGTCCAGTATAATCAACATAGACATTATTTAAAAATATGGGTATATATTTTTTCAAACCATTACAGAGAAATACACTTTCTTATCATTTTTTAAATTAAGGGTAAATAAAATTATAATAATTATCACTCATTACTGATTTTTAGAAATACAGCTTGCATATATTTTCTGAAAATATGCATATTATTTTTAAAATGAAATCACAAATTTTCCCCATGCATTCAGACTCCAAGACAGTCTTTCAGTGAGTTTAAACGTATTCCTGTAGTGACTGCTTGACTTACTTGTACACCGTACAAATGTTAGGTTGACGCAATAGCTAAACCCATCTTGAATGTTCTCTATCACCTTATTGTCAGCTTTGTGCGTTACCTTTGATTACAACAGTGGTTAATTCTATTGACAGACATGCTTTGATTAGAGTTGTATTATTATTGTTTTTACCGATCCCCTTAAAAATTCTTAACACTTAATGGTCCATGTCAATAAATACCTAATAACAGGAAGGTCTCCATCAAGAACTGTGAAGAGACTAGGCTTTTACCCTCCTTGCAAGGGATCCTGTTTTCCCACAACAACGTCATGACAAATGGTAGGTACATGAGACTCGGGGGTCAGAGACAATATCATATTATCACCCAGAGCAATAGCAATAACTAGAGTACCATTATTTTCTTATGGAGTCTGAGTGCCATCAAACAACAGAAAACAAAGAGGGCAAAATAACGCACCCAATGGTTTGAATTAGAGAAGAAGGTTGTAGGAACTATGACATAGGAAAACCAAATGTTTTATCATGTCGGTTTTATACAAAGTAAATGGCTTGTATAATGTACCGTATATACTCGCGTATACGCCAACCTGAATATCAGCCAAAGCACCTGATTTTACCACAAAAATTGCATTTCAAATGTGCTGAATACTCGGCTTATACACAAGTGTATATGGTGTTACTTTATAATGCCTTCTTTTTTCTCTAGCAGAAGACGAAACACAAACCATAAAGCATGCTTACCCTTTGCTTTGGAGATACTTATTATCTCTATCTCACACGGCTATGCAAGTATCTTTGAAAAGATGCCCCATAGCAATGAATTCTCAATTCCTCAAATGTGATCTACGAAATGTTGTCTCTCAATCACATAAAGCAATTGGATTTCCTTTCCCCTTTTAAACATTTGGCTCTATGTGTATTAATATTTGTAGCATTGGTTTCCTTACACTCATTTTAAAGTGCAGGCATGCGCGTTCTGACAGGCTGCCGTTTTCCTAACAGTTTCCTCTCGCAACTTCCTTTCCCACAGAATGTCGGTTACTGTGTTTATGCCGCCATTTGTTCCCATTTTCACTTAAGCAAATCATTTTACCCACAATTGGATCAAAACAATTGTTTTCCTCTGTCTTCCAAATATCAAGCAATAAATTGGCTCATCTTTAATTTGTTGATTTATTCATGCTATAAGTTTATATAGAGTGACTACTAGAGTGTCTAGGAGGTTAACGGTGCCCAAGAAATGGCATGCAGAAGTGTTGTGTGCCAGGAATCATAGCAAGCGGTAACACGCAAAGATGTGCTACTCAACAGTCACCGTCAGCTTAGATCGAAGGATATTAAAAAATTCAAAGACACATACAGCAAATTAGGAACAATTTTATATTTTGGAGGACACAAATATAGGAGGAGTTAGGAATTCATGATTTTTTAAAGAAGTGTTTAAGGTCATTAGCTCTAAAATCTTCCAGCTAAGAGGTTGGTTCTAACATGGGGATGGTATATATTCTGATCATGGCAGAAGAGCACCAGGGAATGAAGACGTTGAAGCACATTCGTGCTTCTGGAGAAACAGCAAGAAATAGGTTCTCACGAAGCACAGAACAGTGCATTCTCCTGTACTTTTAGAAATAACGGGCATTTTCCAAACATAAGTTTTTTTTAATTCCAAAATTTATGCTATTTCAAAATTGAATTACTTCAAATGGCACTAAAAGATAATGTAGTGCTATCAAGGTGATAGGATCAATATTTATAAATAACTAGCAGAAAGAATTTCTTTTAAGATTTAAATTGAACACCTTTAGCAGAAGGTACGAGATTTCAACTTTGATATAACAAACATTATTCCGTATTATTTTTACCTAGATACCTTCTCAATAAATTCATGTCATATTTCTGGTCCCTGAAGGAGTGTGTGACCCTGGGAAGAATATTAAAGGATAATCTAAAATAGTTACTTAAAATGTGTTACACATCATCAAAGTAGTACATTATATCTATCCTATGACAGTTGTCATTTATATGCCATGAACTTTCTCCTAGAGATAGAATTAAATAAAGGAACAGATTAATTTTCCCAGAAGTGTTCTGTCTATAGAATTCTAGCAACAGAGATGACAAACAAGGTTAATAACATTTTGCATTAATGAATGAATGAAGCATTTTAAATGTTAGTGTAAGTACTTCAACCTATTTCCCTAAATGCTAACTACTAAATGTATAGAATGTAAATCTACTCTACAGTTTTCTAAATGAGGCGAAAGTTTCTGAAATCTCTGTTTCATCACAAATAACATAATAAAGATCAGACATTAATCTAGACATGCAACCAATGCGATGGTGCTGATGGTAAACCCATGCCCTTTTTAAGAACCTGGACTAGTTCTGTAAACATGAGGGCTTATCAGGAGAATGAACAAAAAAACTTTGAAAAGCTCAGTTTTAACAAAATGTTGCTTCAATGATTGCAAATATCACATAATTCACTCATGTCTTTCTCATATGAATTTAACTCTATGAATTTAACTCCTAATTTACTAAGATATTATGCAAAAGGTCACGCATGGATAAATTAATCAGAGCCTGAATCTCTTAATAAAATAATGCTTTCCTCTTGGAAACTTTTAGAATACTTGAAAAGTGCACCCACAGCACAAAAAAACAAAGAAACCCTAAAACAACGGGACAAATAAGAGAAAAATCCATGCATTAATCAAAGTTATTATTCGTGTCATGACTCAGTGTCGCGTTACACCTGGATTTCCAAGTGGAGATTTAAGATAGTTCAGCGCTAATTTCTCAAAATTCCTCAAAAAGCAGGTCACCACTGTAGGGTGGGAGCACAAAGCATTGTCTGTCCCTCTGCCCAGTCTTGCGCCCCCTCTCCTGGCACCCTCCTTTGCAGACTCAAGAATCAGAGAAAGAACGGTGTCAAATTGGGAATGGAATGGATGGAAGAAGCAGACATGGTTGTCTTTAAAGCCACGTGATACACGGTAATCTTTTCAATTCAGTATTTTCTTCTCAATAAAACGAATCAATATTTTTATCTCTGAAATCCTCTGTAGCAATAAGCCAGCTATTTTATGTCCAGGAAAAAAATTGTTGGAAAGTGATATGTATTAAAATGTGTTCCTTATTATTCTATCCAAATCTTTGTGAGAATTCATGTAAGAAGACAAATAAAAATAAATTGTATTAAGTTCAACAAGCGCCCAAATAACTATGTAATAAAATACACCATTTTTCTCTATTTTATCTCTAAGGTTCACTGGATTTAGCCCTTGTCTCTGGACATGTAACAATATGAACACATGTATACATCTTTTTTTCCCTACTATTTATCTCCCCAATGCACTATCTGTAATCTAAAACTAAGTTCTGGAACTTTTAAAAATAAGGAAAAAATAAATTTCCTTTCTTTCCTATAGCAAAGATAGCAAAAAAAGAGCACAAATAGTTCTATTAGATAATTGTACGCACTTCTCTAGAAAAAATAAATATTGGGACACTGAATTATTGAATGCAAAATTGATGACTCACAATGTAAATGTTTCCCCTCATTTGTAATAAAAGTTAAAATAATAATAAGTACCCTCATGACCTCCCTGTGCCACACATTCTTCTCCACTGAGATTCTCTATCTTTAAGCCACCTATTGTCCTCCTCCCCTCCAAAATGTCTTCTCCCCTTAATGAGCCCCATCTCCTGGGCAACCACTTCTGAGAACCATTCATTTAGTCACTGAGGGCTCCCTCTGCTTTGTGTCAGAAGTAAATCCTGACTCTTCTTTGAGGCATTTTATTCCGAGCTTTTATTTTCTTAGCAAATTTCTGAATATTAAAGCTGCTAAAACCAAGGTCAAGAGTCAGTCGATAAAATCTCATCAAAGTTGGATTTAGTTAAATACTGAAGCAAAATATTCACAATGCCCCTAGAAAACTGTATCATATTTTCATCTTTCAAGACATAGGACTCGCTGTAAATCCAATTTTGAAAATTTCAATGAAGATACTGGAAAAGAGAATTATCTATGAATATAAAATGTGTTAAGTCAGGAAAGATCACATATTGGATTGATTCATATAGATGAACAGTGTAATAAGCAAGCAAAAAAGTGTCTGCAAAAACGCTGTGTCATTTCCTTTGTCTCAGAAGACACTCAATATTTTCAATGTGCATAAAAGTCAAAGTGCCATTGTGCTCAATATCCTGAGAGCGATGTCACAGTACAGGACTGGACATTTTATCCCTGAAGCAACAACTCACACACTATATATTTTTAAAAGAGCAGTTTATAAAGAAAGAATATTAAAATGTATTACTTTCCTAGTAGAGAAAATTTAAATATTAATAAATGGTGTTGAAAAAATATTTGACAAGAATGTTATTCAGCTTAATAATCCTCACTGTCAATTTTGGAAATTATTTTGCCCAAGGAAACACAAAGAGCTAGAATAATGAACAAGAAAAGTTTTCAATAATTCAACGATAATAGAAATTTAAAAGCTCTCCACTTGCTCGTTAAGCATAGAGCTGCCGACCAAACGATCGCAGGATCAAACTACCAGGAGTTCCCCAAGAGAAAGGCTAGACACTACTTTTGCCAAACATACAACCTAACAAAGTCTTTCGGGCCATCCTATTTTGTCTGTCTCCAGGAATGGTGACAATTGAATGCCACTAAGGACAGCAGCTAGTCGGTGAGGATCCTTAGCTTCCTAGAGCATCAGAGAGCTCCCTTGGCTTACAAAATCTTAAGAAAGTTCATTCCTATCCAGACGACATCCTCCAGCATAGCAGCGAGGACCATGAGGCGTCTCAAACCCAAGCCAAAGCCTCCTCTGGCAGCTGCAACAAGAACAATACTTACACAGAGCGGAGTGTACTTCTCATCTTGATACTATGAGTCTGCTTGCGCCACAGAATGGTTGAGACTTAAAAACAAAGGAATAAGGAAATCCCTGGCTATAACCTAAACATGTCAAAGAGATGAATATTGATTTATATTAAGGATAAAAACAAATATTTTACATGAACTTATTTATCAGTAAAAACTCCTAGTTTATTGCAGTTTTACTTTTTCCCCCCTTAGAAAATTATTTTAGCTACTCAGACAAATATTTAGGTTGAGATAAGGATTTTGGAGGATTTTTTTAAAAAGAAGTACACTGTATATTTTTGCTCAGCCCATCTCAAGAAATGGAATAAGCAACAATATCCTGTTAGCCCTCCATCTGTGGTTCTGTTCCTTTCTCTGCCCCTATAATTCTTCCTCCCATTTCCCTCAATCTCCTATCCTTTCCTGCTCTGTTTCTGCCCCTGTCCCTCCTCACTGAGCTCCACGTAGTCATAAAAGACTTTGCTTTTTGGTATATATATATCATGTTTCTTTTTATTTGTTTTTGCTAATAATAATGATGTTAATATTTATCTTTGGAAGATTGAGTATGTTTGTTGAGCATAATGGTCTCTAGTTTTGTCTGTGTCTTCTGATGTTTAAAAGAGTTCTCGTTGCTTTTTATTGATGGATACTATTCCCAGGTAGGAAAGCACCAGAATTTGTTTATCCATTCTTCAAAAAGAGGGGTTTTTGGTGGTTTCTATATTTTTGCTATTGTATAAATTGTTGCAATTAACAAAGGTGTACATATGTCAGTTCACATTATAGTTGTTCTTTCTTTGGGATATATATATACTCAGTAGAGAGATGGTTGGATCATAACATACTTATATTTGCACTTGTTTAAGGAAATGTCATACTGGTTTCTATAGTGATTGTAAATTCTTTAGTCCCACCAGCAATGTAAAAGCATTATGGTCTCTCCACATCCTCGCCAGCATTTATTATTTCTTGTTTTATTGAATTTGGGTAAAACTGTTAGTGTGAGGTGATCGCTCCTTGTATTTTAATTTGTATTTCACTTAAGATGACTGTGCACATTTCTTTATGTCGCTGTTGTTCTCCTGGATGTCTTCTATGGCAAAATGTGAAAATAAACTATTTTTTGACATTAGAAAAATATTTGTTATTATTTTTATTTGAAATGGAATGTATGACGAGCTGGCTACTGAATACTTTTTGAAATATACATTCAGTAAAGCTAACTTTTATCCAAATATTAAGATTAAATGCAATATTAGCTTTAACAATATTCTCGAATAAATGGAAAATAATTGTTAGCAAATATTTTATAGTATAATATTTAAGTATGGTTCTCTTGTTTATAAATCCTTAAAATTTTGCTTTCTTAAACAGATTTAATGTACCTATTAAAACCAATCATATTATTGTATACACAACCTATAAATCTAATAAAAGAAAATAATGACACATCATTTATTAATGCCTATGAATTAAATAAAACTTTAGGTATTTGAAATATTTATACTCTGTCTTTTGCAAAGTAATTTTCCACAGACCTCATTTTAAATAACTCTAAATTCTAAATGAGGGGAGTTATTACTAACCAGAATTTTGCATATCAAACTATCAACTAGACAAAAAATCCACAATGCTTTATTTTTTAGTTAGCTAGAGGAAGGAAGGCATTGTCTAGTATTGGATGGAAAGTTGTCGTTTCCTTTAAGTTCACTCATCCGGAGCCAAAAAAAAAACAAAACAATTTATTAACAACATCACTCCTAAGAATGCCCAGAACTTCTCATTTAGGCATTTAATGAATTATCTTCATCCTTTTACAGCTTAAAGGCGATCTAGTAGTACAGTTGTTTAAGAATTGAACTCTTACCAGAAACTTTGTGGTTTGAAGCCTGCAGGAGAGACATACAGAAGTCTTTGACTGTGAAATTACATATAATTGTTGAGTATCTCTTAGGAAATCTTAATTCTTAAATTCAGGAAGTTATTCCTAAATAAGTCACTTCAAATCTTCCTTCATTTTTCAAATAGAAACTAGATTTTCACTTTACTTTTAGATTTTAGCCTTTACTTTAAAATCTGCAAACCATATCTAGCATTGCTTTGTTGAAGTCTTGGTCCCATAATTTTCCCTCTTACTACCCAATACTCTACAAGCAAAAATAAAGTTTTTTAAGGTGAATAAAGAGGATACACATTTGTATAGTATGATAACTTCTGTATTGATCCTTGAACCTGTTAAAGGGGTTACTTTCTTGTCAACTTAGAGAAAAATTGGTTTTTCACTTTCCAGGTGATTAGAGTCTGAAAATGTCTAAGGCTTTGAGGAGAGTTACTGGAAAAGTGATATTTCTATGTCATAGATAATCATCTCCCCACATAATAATGGACATTAGTCAGTAGACGAAAATGACAAAAATGTAATTAGTTGTCTGTCTACTCACAGGTCAGTTAAAGAAACCTTTCACACTATAACTCTGGAATTCTTAAATAAATTTCTTATAAATTCAGAGCATTATATTTGTTGTGAAATTTCTTATTCTAAGGAAAAATTCCACAGTGGTAGTTTAAGTAATCATTTTTAAAGTAATGAAAAGGAATAATACTGGTGGATTCTAGAAATTCATAAGGTCTATTTTCTCTATTGCATTTTACATTAATTTTACTTTTACGCAGGTTGCAGGATAAGGAAAGAGGTGTTCATGAAACAGTCTCAGAAGACTCATCCAATTTATATAAAAATACATTCAGGCAAGAAATATATATTTTCCCATAGTATCTCACCATTGCTTTCAAACTAAAAAACATGTGATTGCTTTGCATTAGCAAAGAAAATATATTTTCTTATTATGTGCCATCTCTTAGTATTCATTCATTGAGCCTTACTGTCTCCCGTGTGCTAATGCTGCTTTGGAACATGAATAAGATAAAATAGCTACTACGAAGACACTCAAATTTAATTACTACAGATAGCAGATATATGTAAGTATTGACCACAACCCAATGTTCAGTTTTTCCAGCAGAAGCCTGTATGTTCATGCTGTCGTTACAGGGAAGTAATACTATTACTGGATGAGCAGATGGGGAAATAGGAAATAATCAAAGCGAAGTTGTATGAGCTGGCGCTTGAAGAGTAAAAAATAAAACTTGTAGTGAAGATAATTGGTTCAGGAGTCAGATTGCCTGGGTACCTTCTTCATTAGCTGACAGCTGTACATTCAGGGCCAGGTGACTTAAGCACCGGTGGTATTGCTTTTCCCTGTGTAAACTAGGAATGCAACGTACTTCCGCAGAGTTGTTTTCAAATCACCCCTTCTAGATGTGTAACTTAAAATCCACTGTCAGAGGAGACCTCACACAGGGTGGGGTCAGCTTTGCAAGATCAGAGAAGAGAGAGGTGAATATTTAGTTGGTGCCATACTAAATTGTGCAAGGTCACCTGAAACCAAGAGACACTCCTACCAGGGTGGTAGTGAAACCTACTTAAAATTCAAGTCGAGCTGTGGAGAAGGGACATGGAAGCAAATACATTTCTAAGCTTAACATGACTTATGTCGAACCCAAGGGAAGAATATGCATAGTGTGCTTCTAGTTAGACATGATTGACCTATGATCTATCCAGGCCTTGGACCCACTCCGTGTGCTGCAGACTACTGGGATGCCTTATTCAAGTGTGATGGTAAGACAGAGACTTGAAGGAATATGGTGGTTAGGAATGCAGCAAGTACATGTATTAGATACCTATATATATAAAATATATGAAGGTGCTTCAAAAAGGTTGTCAAAAAATGGAAATAAAAGATACTGGAATTTTTGAAACACCCTTGTATACATACTCTTTTATACATCATATTGAGCATATACACATATAAGTATATATTAAATATATTGTCTATCTATACTATATATTGTATAAACTATTGTGCTATATAAAATATTATGTATATAGTGTTTATACATCTTTCTCTATAAATATTTCACTAAGAGAAAGAAACTGATTCCACTACTGCTTAAAATTGATAGGACATTTAAGTAATACTAAATTAAGTGTGACAAGGAAGTGTATGTTAGTAATATTAACTCACTTCGGTAGTCTGTAAGAAAGGCAAATACGGTAGGTCAAGAATGAAGAAACAGAACTTTGAATGATGGGCTGCCTGGATTTGAGAGCTGAGTCTACTCCTCAATATCTATTTGGGTTAGGGAAATTGATTGAACCTTTTCAAAATTAAGTGTAGGATTAAAATAATCCTTTTTTATTCTATTTTTATTAGGATATACTTCACATATCATACAATTTAATTGTTCAGTTTATATTAACAATACTTGTGTCATTGTAACTGTGATAGTTGGATGATTTTATGTCAACTAGACGCTCCTGGCTCGGGGTGGAGTCAGACTTGTCAAGGATTAATGACATAAGCCACTCATCTAACAGCACAGAACTGTTGAACATAAAGAATTCCATGAACATTGATATTAGACAGGAGACTTTGTAACCATGATGGATCAAGCCAACATCATGAGCACCCAACTATCATGGCTGAACACAGATGCTATATAATCATTGTCCATACCAAAATTCCAAATTTCCCCATACCCAACTGATAAAAATGACAACTGGCCTTTATTGATTACAGCTATAGCTTCTCTCTAGTTTGTTTCGCCCTCCCATGATTGATTTTATTTTGGTAGATCACCATAAAATTGTCCCTGCCTTTTGGAATTTTTTAATTCAAAAAGAAACCCTACTTTATTAGATCGATCACATGGACCAATATAGGACTCCCTCCCAGGGAGATGAATAATGGAAAAGTGGATGAGGGGCAACAGAGGACAATGTAAGATATGGTAAAGCTAATCTATAATTTATCAAGTATTTGTGGATGAGGGTGGGTGGGGCAAGGAGGAAGTAAAAAGAAATGGGGAGCTGATATCAGGGGCTCAAGTGGGAAGAGATTGCTTTGAAAATGATGATGGCAGCATATTTGCAAATGTGCTTGGAGGAATGTGTGGATTGTGATAAGAGATGTAAGATCCCCAATAAAAGTATTTTTTTAATGCCCCATAGTCCAACTCTTACAATAACTTCTATCTAACACTCACTCACTTTCTTATTCATTGCTGAACATTCACATTCATAGCAGAGGACTAGAAATACTGGAGCTTGGCTTCAAAGTAACATCCTGACTTTTCAACACTTTTAAAAGGTATCGTATAGCAATTTTACCCGATGCAATGCGTCCATCAATCTCTTAACTTCTGCTTCCCTGAGTGCTGATTGTGAAGCCACAGGAGGTGAAATCTTTGACAACTTCAAACTTTTATTGGTTTATCATGATGTTACTCGACGCTAATCCATCCTAGAAGGAGTGTCAAGATACAAGGCAGTCGCGTTCCGAATCAATTTTTTCCATACAAAATAACTGAAATCAGATGACTGGAATCTGTTCTCAACCGCCAATTTTTTACCCTAACCTTTCCTTTTTATATAAAACATTACACAGAAATTTCAAAGTAAATAAGGTCAGCGTTAAATAATATAATTTAAATAAGAAACACAACACTTTAAAAGTTTTTTTTTTTTTAACTACAGTATGGACCGCACCTTGACATGGATGAGGATCTGGATCTGTGGACACGGATGTGGAGAGGAGGGATGGGGAGAGAGTCGCTGTTTGGAAGGGGAATCAATCCCCTTCCAGGAAATCACCTGGCAGCTCCTTTCAGGAGGTTTTCCCCTCTTTTCCTTTTTTTCACTAGGACCCGGCTGCCTTTCTCTAAAAATCTGTCTCATGTGGTCTGCTTTGGTGTCCTTAACCATTTTTTAAAAGGTTTTACTACATTATCACCAACAATATCATAACACGTTAGCAAGTTCCTTATCATGATGATTTCTTTCAAAAACTCTTTCGTCAAATCCATGTTATCTATAAACAATAAAAAAGCTACAAAACTACTAAAATTATAGGAAAACGCTTGGAACACAGCTGCAAAAATGTTTAAACAATGTGTACTAACAGCGTCAACGAACGCCGAGTGACTGAAACACAAACTGCTTTTGTTTACAAAAATCACGTATGTTGGGTCGATGCTTTCTTCGAGCTTTGATGCAAAGTTTTCTCAACATTTCAATTATGCCGAGCACTGATGTGGTCGCAGCCTGGGTTCTACTGCACATTAAGTTGGAACTCATATTCGAGGGTGCAATCCTTGATATTTAACAGGGTTTTCAGTCCACTGCACTTTCAATAAGCAAGGTTGTATCCTCTGCATCTCCCAAGTAATAATAAACCTTCCTCCAATCATCATATCAAATTCCTCAAGATAGTCTAGCTTATCTGATTATTTGCTCAGCATAGAGGTACAAAGTGTACGGTGACTAGAGAAACTCCTGATGCACAACTTCCCTAATTGTAAACCCTGCAGAAGTTCCTTGTTGTCCACACAACTGCCTTGTATCCAAGTGCACGGGCCCAATTGCGTGCTCTGCAATTCCCATTCTTTCGAGGCATTCCACAGTTTGCTATGATCCACACAGTGTATGCCTTCACATAGTCAACAAAACATAAGTGAACTTCTTTCTGCTCTTCCCTGCTTTCAGCCAAGATCCATCTCACATCAGCAATTATACCTCTTGTTCCACATCCTCTTCTGGATCCAACCTGAACCTCTGGCAGCTCCCTATCAATATCCACTGCAACCACTGTTGGATAATCTTCAACCAAATTATACGTGTATGTGAGATTGATTATGTTTTTCTGTAAAGTGCACATTCTGTTGGCTCACCTATCTTTGAAATGGGTACTAATTTGGGCACCTTCTAGTTAGTTAGTCTTGTTGATATTTAGTACTAAGCCTTATTAGTTTAAGATTTCAGAGGCAAGCATTAGTGTTTTATTTTCAACAAATAGCTGAATAAAATTTTTCAATACAAAAAATGTATTTCCAGTACATTTTTGTTGAAGTTGAAAATAAGGGGGGGTCAAAGGAAAGATAAGGAGGAAGGGACAGAGGAGAAAGGAGAAAAAGCATAAAGGAAGGGAGGGGGGAGGGAGAAGGGAGGGAGGGGGGAGGGGGATAGAGGGAAGGGGGGGTTGTCTGATTGTTGTTGTCCATTGCATAGGTCCCAGTGAAGGAGGTTATTTTCTTCTCTATGAACAATTCAGGACATTAGGCCAATAAGTAGAGGTTTAAAACTTACTTGGTATAAAAGAAAAATAATCAAGATTTGCTGAGATTCCGCATTCTGAGTAGGGATATTTGGGTCAGAATCTTACTATTTAATATCGTCCAATAGCATAAACTCACCTACGAATGATACCCTACCTTTAGGGTAATATAAACTCTGAAAAATTAAAAATAAGGACAAGTATAGATGTGAATGAAGAAAGGAACAGAGCGCTTTAGTCTAGGGAAAGGCAGCAACATGCCAGACATACTTTACTCCTGCATCTTCTTCTCACTTCAAATGTAAGCCTTTTATTTCCATATTTCACCATCATTTCTCTTTCAATTAGTTCTTTCCTCTTTCAGGCAATATGATGTTTCAAACGTTTTCATTTAAAACAGCACACTATTTCTTGCTAAAAAGTCAGTATTCTATGTATTCTGCAAGTAGAACCTGGTATTTTACGTGTACTTAGCATGCCACCGAAGTAAAGATGCACCTTTTTCTGTAAACAATGGGACAACTCCCACAGAAGGGTCACAGGGAAGGGATGAGTCAACCAGGGCGCAGTAAAGCACTGATGAAACACAATATTCCTCTGGTTCCTTGAGGCTCCCCCCCCCCCCCACTATCATGACCCCAGTGCTGCTTCTCACTTTTGGCTAGAGCAGAGCATGTGCCCACGTACAGATAAGACCTAATAGCCCATTACACAACACATCCGGGAACAGGAACCGGAAGAGCCATACCAGAGAGGAGGGGAGTAATTTATCAAAGGGTCACCAGTGTGGAGAAGGGGAGGGAGGGACTGAAGAGGAGTTGATATCAAGGGCTTAATAGAAAGTAAATGTCTAGAAACAAATGATGGAAACATATGTACAAATATGCTTGATACAATTGATTTATGGATTGTTATAAGAGTTTTTAGAGCCACTGATAAAATGTTCTTTTATTTAAAAAATTAATGAACTGAAGTTTACGATGTGCTATTGATATTATAATATTCTATAAATAAACTATATTCTTTGGTGAGTAAGACATGAAAAGCTAGCTTTTTTTCAATCACAAGGGAAGTTATTTTATTAAAAGGAAGATTATTGTTAGAACACAAATTATAAAATACCTATTGCATATATCTAAAGTTATAAGCTTCCATATTGTTCAAATAATGTCTTTCAAGTAAATTTGTTTAGCTTGTTGAAGATAAATGAAATTTTACCTTCTTAGTTATCTTGTGTAGCTATGTCATAACTTCCAGCAGTACATGGTCTTAATGAACAGAAATGTATTCTCTCAAATTCCTGCAGTCTAGAAGTCCACACTCTGTGCACCAGCTTTAGAGGAAGGCTTTCTCTGCCGGCTCCAGAGGAAGGATTTTTTTTTTTTGTCTTTTCAATAAATGTGGGCCCTGTGTCCCTCGGATGACTCCACTGTGCTCTTGGTCTAGGATGCTCTCCGTGCAGAAGCCCTGGGTGAAAAGGACAATCACCCTTCCTGTTCCTTCCTTGGTGTAGGCAATCACAACCCTTTCTCTCTGTTTGCTTCTCTCTCCTTTTATCTCTTGTAAGATCAAAGATCCATTTAACCTATTTGGATTCAGAGAGATCTTATAAAGCAGATTTGAACAGTGCCCTTGTGTTTCCAAGTCTGTAAGTCTTATAGGAATAGACTGCTCATTTTTCACCTGCAGATTATGTGATGTGTTCAAATTGCCACGCCTCGGGGAACTCCACTTACATTGGATCAGGCCGGTGACCTGAGTAAGGCTGAATCACACCCTAATCCCTTGACAACTAATTGAGTGATCACATCATGGTGGATAATTATGCTGTTACATAACTCCCTTGATACATCATTATGTAACGGCCAAAAAACTAAGAACCAGGGCCAAGACTAGTTCACGCATTTGGGAGACAGGGGGACAGAATTGAATCCATGATAATAACTAATTGAATCCACAAATATAAATCAGTTCAATTACCTTTCAATATGCCAGAATTTCTGTGATTAAGATAAATGCTACACATTGGTAGTTTCTTGCATGAATTTATATATTGCATTATTAATTCAATCCAAAGATCAACCGACCAATGTTTTCTCACATCTGACCAAGTACTCAACATTAATCAGCTCTCTGAGGCAGCATGTTGTGTGACATGAGAGTAATGTGTCTGCCATAACCAATCAGATAAAACATCCTTGTAAGGCCGGTATTTCAAAGACAAGAATTTAAAAGTTAATGAGCACAGGGAGTAAAGCATGCTCACTCTCAACCTTTCGTCTTGTAAAGAGGCCGAGGTGAGATATGAAAACTTGATTATCTTCATAGGCAGTTATTTAAATTTCAAATGTACTATTTTACATTGCTACAATTGCACATAATGGAGTATCATGTATGTATCAATGGCTTGAAAGGGAAATTCCTTCTGTAATCCTTTATGTTTTCTTTAAAGCTAAAACAAAAACTCATGAACACTAGATTAATCGGCAACTTTATGCTAGCTGGAGAAAGATTGATTTGTCAGTGATTTCGTTTTGCTTGGTTCAATAATTAAGACCCATGAAAAGAGAAGTTAACAAATCAACTGATTGAATGCTTTGGGAAAACTGCTGCAAGAGACTTTTTTATTGTTGTTAAGGTTTTTTTTAATACATTCAAAAACTAATAAAATAAAACTGCCACACACAAGAATAAACATATGGTCCACAAAGCAGTATTTTCCTTCAGAAAATTTTACAAAGCATTTTTATCATTAACCAGTCTTGTACTTTTAAACTTCAATGGTCAATTGAGGCAGCCTGTTCGGAGACTGTTTTTGCACCACTGATCAGTCTTGGGTGGCGTCTATTGGGATGATATCAATTTAGCCTTCTTAGCAGATGTGGTCACCTTCCAGCTCCAGCAGCCTTTGCATTCACTGCCCTGATGTCACCCACAGCAAGACGACCCCGGAGGACAGTGGGAGAAGTTCTCCACACACAAGGGCTTTCCCGGTACCATGTCAGTGATGGCGGTATCACCAGACTGCAAGAACCTGGGGCCATCTTCCAGCGGCTAACCAGAGTGGTGATCAGAATTCTCCTGGAGCTCAGCAAACTGGCCAGGAATATGGGCAGTGTGACGATCTGACAGAGGTGTGTATCTGACATGGATGTGGCCTGAAAGGTTCAGGTTGATCACCTGAGCAGTGCAGCCAGCTGGTTGCATGGGGGTGGAGGGGGTGGGGGGAGGGTGAATTTAGCTGTTAGCAACCACATTGCCGAGTGAATATATTTGACAGCCACATTATGGACATCGAAGCCGACACTGTCCCCGGGCGGAGCTTCACTCAAAGCTCCATGATACTCGTCGACAACTTCACTGGCGTCGTAAAGTTGACTGGAGCAGAGGTGATCGATCACTATGTCAGGTTTCCGAGCACCAGTGCCCACTCTGCCCACAGGGGCAGGGCAGTACCACCAGTTTGTAGACATCCTGCAGAGGCAGGAATGGGGGCTTGTCAGGTAGGCAAGTTGGTGGCAGGACGCCATCCAGAGCTTGAAGCAGTTCAGTTCCATGGACATTGCTCTCCTCACTGGTAACCTTCCATCCCTGGGACCAAGGCATGTTAGCTCTTGGCTCTAACATGTGCTCACCATCCCAACCAGGAATTGGCACACATGCTACTGCGCGGTGTTGTAGCAGATTTTCTTAATGAAGCTGCTGACCTCCTTAACGATTTCACCATATCTCTTCTGGCTGTAGGGGGGCTCAGAATCCTTTTGGTTAATATCAATGATTGCGGAGCTGTTTTACACACAGTGTGTACGCCAGAAGGGCATGCCCATCCTTGGAGAGATGAGCTTCAACTTTGCCAACACGAGCGGCAACATTGAGGACAAGGCAGTCAGCCTGTGATTCGCCTGTAATCATGTTTTGAATAAAGTCTCTATGCTCAGGGCCATTGATGATGTTCACACAGAGCTTGCTTGTCTCAAATTTCCACAGGGAGATAGCAATAGTGATGCCACGCCCACATTCAGATTTCAGCTTATCCAAGACCTAGGCAGACTTGAAGAAGCCCTCTCCGCCTCAGCAGCGCCTTCTGGAACTGTTCCCTTGTTCTTTTGTGGACCCTGCCAGTTGTAGGTCAGGTAATCCCTTGCAATGGATTTGCCAAGGTCAACATGTTTAATGACAATGATATTCACAGGAGCCTTTTCCTTTCCCCATTTCCACTTAGATTTCTGTGTTGGTTTTCACTGAAATATGTGCTCTGGCAGCAAACCCTTTATGATTAGCTCAAGGTATATTTTAGTAATTGCTAATTAAACTGCAAAAGCTGGACACAAGAGGAAGAAATGGAATTGGAAAATACGGGTTCACACATATTTAAAATGGAAGGGAGTTGTCTAATCTCAGGGTTTCAAATTAGTAAGTTTTACTGTAATTTATCAGTTGAATGCTTCTTGACGGCTCCTGATCCTCAGGGTGTTTGTCAGTGGAATTTTTCAGTGTCTGGTTCTTTCCCTAATAAGCTGATAAGCCAAATGTCAGTGGTTTCAATCAACCAACCACTTCACGGGAGAAAATGCAAGTCTGTTTTTGTAAAGATTACCACATTGGGAACCGTAAGGGGCATTTCTGTTCTGTTCTTTAGGATCGCGGAGAATGGAAATACATTCAATGGCAGTGGTTTGCTTTCTGTTTTTGTTCACTCAGACAATTAATGTCAGTAGTTATGCAAAAACAGAAAACAAAACGTAAATTTTGAATTATACCCTAATTATCAGTAGTAAACACAAGATTCTTTATTAGAAACCATACTTCCTTCTTCTTTGAAATTCTCCATAATTCCGTGCATAGAGTTACATTCACACTCCCTTTAAATTCTTGCTGAGTTGGGCCGAGTAGATGGATAATAGAGAGAGAGAGAGATAAAGGATGGGGTGAGGGCATAGTAAAATTAGGCCTGATTATTCATTTTCCCAGCAGCCTCTCCCGTAACCTGTGTACCTTTGTAGTGTCCTTTCATTCTGAATCTAGGCCTCGCCTACATTTAAGACAACGTTAAGACAATGAGATATGCATCAATGTAGAGGCAGAAGATAGAAAGCCCATATCCATTTGGCTGACTATCTTTGCTCATTTGTGTTTGCAATAGCTGTGCCAATATAAATGGCACAGCCAAAGCAAGACCTGGCTTACTGCAAACATACTAAGCTAGAATGTAAAGCTGGCTTTCCCCGCCACGCTGGAAAAGGAGCCTAGATCCACCTGGATTTTGACCCAGCCACGACAGCAGAACGACCTATCAATTGCCTGCTGATCCCTGTTATTAAGCAATCAATGACTATTATTCTATACAGATGAGCTTTTATAATGGGTTGCTACTAAGTAATTTTGTGGCAACAGATTACTCATGCAGGTGGAAGTGTAGGTGTGACGTTTGCTTATTTTTTTTAGTACAGACAGAAAAAAGTGAGGACTTTCTCTTTTTTAGTAATTTTTTCCTTTTTTAAAAAACATTTTATTAGGGACTCACACAACTCTTATCGCAATCCATACATACATCAATTGTATAAAGCACATCTGTACATTCCTTGCCCTCATCAGAGAGCTTTCTTACATAGAAAATAAAAAAAAATTCCTTTTATTTGAACGATTGATTTGCTTTTCATATACAGATCCAATTTGCCACTTATGTATCGATGTTGTATTTAAGGTATTTCCTGGGATGTCAATAATACAGCCACTCTTCAAGATAGTGACAAGCCTACCACTTCTGAGGAAGACTGGCTGGAGAGCGAAGGAGTAGTAATCCAACAAAGGAAAAGAGGCAGAGGGCAGCCAAGGGGTATGCAGTGTCCCCAAGACAGAATTATGTGGGGGAGTGTGGGGGGACATTTCCTCTCTGTTGCTCCTTATAGCAGCAACTGGAACACTGCAAAATCATAAAGGAACACATCCTGTCGTTACAGGAAACAGTCAATATTTTGAGCTCTTTTTCAATAAAATATGCTCAAATATTCTAGGTGCTTGCCAAAATTAGGAATAGCTTCAATAGGCTCAGCCCGACTTTGCTTCTTTTTTAGGATGAACATTGAGGTAAAAATTTCAGGATACACAAGAGTAAAGAAGGTAGTCAGCTACTATTCTCAAAGTAATATCATGTGCTGTATACACGTGATAGCAAAATAATAATATATGCTGTGTATACATAATATATAGCATATACTATTATAAGTAGTACAAGACATCCTCAACAAGGATGATTCAGAATGTTTTGCCAAATACTAGACATCTGTTTCAGAGAAAAGACAGTTGTTTAGTTCCTGAAAACGGTCTTCCCTAGGACTGACGCATTGGCAGTGTTGACAGCAAATTGCAGCTCCCTTCTCTTTCAATGGAGGTTCAAGGCTAACTAGTTCCAACAATAAATATCTGGCTACCACAAGGTTCAAATAAAGGTTCTCCCCCTCTCACCAGGCATACATAGTATTGGCAACTTTCCCTTTGTGTGCAATAATGAAACATATTTCTATTCTTTTAAAAATATATACACTGATGATAGTGTTATTTACTAGATAATAAGAATTAATAATAAAACCTTCTTTAATATTTTTCCTCAGGAGGACAAAAATTTACATGGAAATCTTTACATATTACAAGACTTCAAAAGGGAACTTGACTAAAGATCTTTTGCATCTATGCCTAACCTATAAGTGGATATAATAAACATGATTCTTAATTAAGGTGAGACATAGTGTTTAGAAAATCCTCCTTTTTAACTTCAAAATGAGGTTAGAATCAAATCCATAAGCATCATGTCTCATTAATAAATAAAACAGAGGAATATACATTTCACGTTTATTTTTCATGAAATAGTTAGAAATTTAAAGAGTTTATTATAAGTCCCCACGCCTGTGAAGTAGTCAGACTGTGCTTTTCCAATTTTGTTGCGATCCAAGGTGTCTGCAGATCTATGAGAGAGCTTCCACAAGCTCATGGAAAACAGTCATTATCTTTTCATTCCATTTTCCATGAACATTTTGAAGCCCATCGCATTTGCCTGCCACACTTGGGGAGGGGCTAAGGAACACTTGGGTGTGCTGGTGGGAAGAGAGAAAGAAGTCATCTCTGCCTAAATGCTGTCGCACTGCTCTAATTCTTAGGAATCGTAGATCCCATTTTATGTGACTGGTTGCAGGAGTGGCAACATTCATGTATTAAAAGTTTATATTTAGCTATATTCAAGCATGGCTCTGATCAATAAGAACATTCAATTCCCTTCTTATTCCATACATACTATGCTTTCAAATTTTGTAAATTCTGGTATCAGATTCTGGTAAATCTCTCTTTATTATTAAACTTTCTGTCTGACATTCCCAAAGAGAAGACAACCTTTCCTGTATGTTTTAGCTCCGTGGTTGGGATCACCAGAAAAGGTTGCTGCAGGAAAGCAGCAAAGCCCTCTGAAATCCTTCAAGGGCCTATTGTCGGGGGTGGGTTGTAGGGGGGCGGAGAGAGGGTGAGGGGATGCCATATCTTTCTCTGGGATAACTGAAAACATACAGGAGTTATTGTTGTCAAGTCAATAGCTCACATAGATTAGAAAATCATGTTTAAAATACAGCTGGCTATCAAAATGCAAGCGGATGACAGGTATACTGAAGCAACGTGGCTAGGTGCCAATGACTGAAATCCATGAGGTCATTCTTCTTCTGAGGAAAGCCGCCACATATTAATGGCCTATCTTCCTACAGGGAACATAGCAATGCCACGAAGTCCCCAGAAAGCAGGCTTTACAACAGAAAAGTTTAGAAGGAGGTAAAATCTAAATTTGGCCAAACTTAAGGCCCCTCTACCCATAAAACAAAACAGCAAAGCTATGTGGCTGAAAGTAAATTTCTTGGAAAAGTTTAATAAATGTCATACCCTCAAGGCAAATGTGGACGCTAGAGAGAGATTAAGCTAAGTTATCTGACATCTTGAAAAACAATATTTCCCCATAAGTTTGCCAACACCAAATGTTTATGGAAGTAAACTGCCAAGTCTTTCTCCTATGGGGAACCAACTGCGCCTCAAACACACACATAGCAATCCTGCTAGTGCTGTGGGGTGAGTGGTGAGTGGTAAAGTTAGGTTAGTAGTTGCCAACTCACCGAACACTGGTGAAAAAGATGAGACGATGTGTTTTTACAAAGCTTTGAAATCTCAGAAATTCTGTGCAGTTTGCACCAAGTTGTAATCAAGTCAGTGCCAGTAGATTTGGCATGTTTTATAGCTAAACACGCACATGCACATAAACATACAAGGGGTCTTCAAAAAGTTTGTGGAAAAAATCCAGTATCTTTTCATTCCCCTTTTCCGTGAACATTTTGAAGTGTCTTCTCATACCTACATATATAGACAAGAGTAAAAAGAAAAATATATAATAAAATTAAAAATGGAGATTTACTCTAAGTCCAGAGAGGACCCAGATCTGGGAGACTTACAAAATCACAAAGGGGCCATGTGGGGGAACGGAAGAGAAACAACCATGTCAGTGGGGTTGAAAGGGGCACTGCAGCTCCGATATCGTGACTAAATGAACAACAGTCAGAGAAGTGAAGGTGACATCTCTTGAAATGCAGGCCTGGCGGAATCCGTGGATAGTGCAGACGGTCTTCCAAGACTGAAGAAGGGAACGTCACTGAAGGCGTGTTTACTTTCAGATGATTGCAGGAGGGCCACAAGGCAATGGCAGGGCATGCTTGTTTGAGAACATGTTACTTAAACTGCTTTTTCCAGCACGTCTTTTTCTGGGGTTCCGTTGTAAATGAAGGTCATTGCTAATGTTGTACACAAGACCCTTCGGGCATAGGCTATCAAATCTTGTATCTTAACCCACAGAAGCAGACTGTGCTATCCTGCTCCTGCTTAACTACAGAGCACATATATGTCCTCAATGCACATGGTGACATCAGCACAAAGGTGAAGCGCTGTGAGCAAAGACATTAAAATGTAACAAGGAATTCAAAAATCTTTGTACACTTACCTAGTTCCCCTTATTTTGACTCTTTCCCTCTCCCTATATGCACACACACACACACACACACGCACGCACGCGCGAACCTAAACACACCCTACTGCTATCAAGTTGATTCTCACTCCTAATGACCCCGCATAGGGCTTCGGAGTCTGTCCACTCTTACTGTCGCCAATAACCTTATCGCTTTCCCTTGGGGAGCCAGGTGGGTCAAACGGCTAATTTTGTGGTTAGCATCTGACTTGTGACACACTACAGCACCAGACCTTCCTGTGTGTGTATTTTATATCTACAGGAGAACCCCGGACCTCGAAGCTAATACGTTCTAGAAGGAGTGTGGAGATGTGATGCAGTCGAGTTCCGAACCAACTTTTCCCATAAATAACTGAAAATGGATTAGTCGGTTCTCCACCACCAAGTTTTTACTCTAACCTTGCCTTTTTATATAAAACATTACACAGAAATTTCAAAGGAAATAAGTTCAGAGTTAAATAATATAATTTAAATAAGAAACAGAACATTAACAAGTTGGGTTTTTTTTAAACAACTACAGTAAGTCCCATACCTTGAGATGGATGAGGATCTGGATCTGTGGACACGGATGCAGAGAGGAGAGATGGAGAGAGAGAGTCACTGTGTGGAAGGGGAATTCCCTTCCATGAAATCAACTGGTAGCTGCTTTTTAGGAGTTTTTCCTTCTTTGCCTTTTTTCACTAGGACATGGCTGGCTTTCTCTAAAAAAAAAAAAAAAAAAATCTCACCACTAATGTGGTCTGTTGTTGGCATTTCCTTAACTGTTTTCTAAAAGGGTTTACTAAATTATCATCAACAATATCAATAAGACAGTTAACCAGGTCCTTATGATTCTTTCAAAAAAATTCTTTCTTAGGACCCAAGTTTATTATCTAAACACAGTACAGAAAGCTATGAAAACTAAGAAAAGTATAGCAAAACACTTGGAACACAGTCGCAAAAGGCTTAAACAACACGTATTAACAACGCCAACTAACGCCATGACCTAACACGAACTGCTTTCCTTTACAGAACTCACGTGCGTCAGGGGGTCGGATTCTGATGTGCGGTCCAAGCGAGCGCCGAGGCAAGAAGTCCTCGACACTTCATGTTGAAATCCTCTATGTCAATCAAGTACTGATGCAGTCGAATTCTACTTTATGACTGTTTGCATAAAATACGCATATGTATGTAAGCACAGATGCGTACAATTGAGGTTAAGTTTAAAAAATGAAAGTGTTGCTACTTTGATTCCACTTCCTGTCTGAGTTTATTCCAAACGAAACAGATTTGACCGTGTCCCTGCAAGCAGTGGCGATGCAGATAAGTTATCTATCAGTAATGCATTCATTTTAGTCTTCGTGATGCCTCAAAAAAGGTTCTAGCAAAACAGTGTCTTTGAAGAGGTTCTGCTGGACTACTTAAATTCAAGACAAGAGGTCATCTCAGAAGGTCATAGTAACTGCTCCTTTGGAACTCCAAAGCAGAAATCTTGAGAGATTTTCCTCTAAAGATACAAAAAGATCTATCACATGGGCTTATTATGAAAAATACTTTAAGGAATAGAAAACTGCGTTGGTGATGTTGCACTCAGGACTGCCCCCTCTTCCTCACCCCTCCCCCAATTTATGGTAATCTGCGAGGGTATCACAGCATAAAATCTTATGAGAATTTCAATGAGAACCCTTAGTCCATTCACCCTATAGCCCTGAGACCTGGTTTCTTTATGGGGGCGGGTGGGGGGGGACTAAACGCACACTGGAACAGAACACAGTCTGAGCCCATCAAGGATGCCAAAATTGGTTTTTTGATGTGATATAAATAGAATAGTACAGAACGCTTCAGGGAAGGGCTAGAGAGATAAAAACACCATCTACCCACGTGTATAGACCTAGTGAAGGACTCATTGGGAAATGATAGCATCATATTTGATATTTTTTTCTATAAAGGTTTTTATTATTTTATAGCAACAATATTTGATTTACTGTTTGTGTTTTCCATTGCTGAATGTGGAGGCTGTAAAAAATGTTTAAAAACTTCTTAGTGGTGTGTTTTTTAATTTTAATTTTTCCAGATATTGAAAAGTTATATATTTAATTAAAGAAGGCAGTAGATATTGACTGTGGCATGCGTGCGGCATATTTATCAGTGATCTGGAATGATAGAAATGTGTTTTCTGTCCTGATTATTATAACTCTTGTCACAGAGTCAACACTATTAAATATAATTGAATGGGAGTGTTTTACTATCACCCAAAAATCTTCCTTTAATTTGATCATCCTTTTACTTTTTTAAAATAAATCATTTTATTGGGGCTCATACAATTTATCACAATCCACATCAATTGAGTAAAGCACCCTATACATTCATTGCCCACATCATTCTCAAACTTCGCCTTCCACTTGAGTTCCTGGAATCCTTTTACTTTTTAATACCTCCCTTTGTCTTCATTTGCAGTTGTTGAAAATAAAATTAAAGTGAAATCATTAGCATTTAAGAGGGAGAAATTTAAAGAAAATAAATTTCAATTAAATGGTGAAAGAAAGGGGTTAGAGAAATAAAGGCACCGTAGCCATAGGATGAAAAGATTTAGATATTTCAGTTGCAAATATCAGAAACTCCAGATCAAAAGACTTAAAACAATAAGGGAATGTATTTGTTCACAGAACAAATATTAAGATAGAATGACCTTATGGGTTGTTAAAGAAACAATGACGTTATCAGAATGCAGGTTATTTCTTGCTCCCTGACACTCTCCCCTTAGGTCCTTTCATCATTGGAATAGCGAGCTCACTGTAGTGCAGAGAATAACCAAACCACTATATTCTCGGGGGGGGGGGGGATCTTCTTTTGCTCCATCATCTATAAAATGGGTCCACTGAGAAGCAGAGCATGTGAGCTAACCACTGCCAGGAACTAGGAGCGGAGTGCATCCTCTGGCCCCAGCCTCTGCCGGACCCTACAGCTTTGGACCGGGCTGCACCCACTGCTGCGTGACACAGTTCTCCAACATTTGTGAGTTCGCGGGACACAGCAAGGATGCGCAGGAACCAGGACCCGAGCAGTGTACTCAATCCAGGAGGAGGAGAAAGATGCAGCCGACTATCCTCGTGCAAGAGTTAGACGTTGGGGACTTTTTCAATATTCAAATCCTTGGGACTAGTTTAGTATTATAAAATTCTATAATTTTATAGAATTTAAAATTCTTATAAATTAAATTATTACCACATTTAAGGATGTTTTCAAAAACCGCAGTCACAATAATTACTTGTTTGTCTCATACTCCTAATGTCATGGTTATATTTGCCTCTGAATGCAGGTACCGTCACAAGCATTTCTTGGAATCAAATACTTCCTTTGGATTTTGGTTTGGTTTATTTACAGTTCAGCATTTGTTATTTATGGGTTGCTGAGAGGAAAGATACACTGGAAAGATTAACTCGAATCTCCAGAGTTACATGCAGGCTTGCGATACTAATTGTTACCATGTTCTCTCACTTGTTTGCTATTATCACTGGTAGCAGCAGGGAATTATTTTCTATGGCTTTCACAGCCACAGTCACCAACTCCCACCAAACCACCCTAACCTACATGGTCTGGTAAGAAGAGGAAAGATATTGTTAGGATTCATCTGTGAGTTATTTAAAATGGGATTTTCTGGAGTGACATCTTGTTCTGTAGAAAATGAGCCCCCTGAGAAATAAGGAGCGGTCTCATTACCAGCAAAAGCCAGGAGTGGAGAAAATCCTCAATTCAAGATCCCTGTTCAGTGAATCTCCTGGATCCAGATGACAGCTATCCCATCAGAGGAGCAGCTGGACGACTAGGAGACAGAGCGTGGAACAGATGCAGCAAGTAGAGCTAACTGCTTTGGGGCAACAGGTGAGCTTGTGGAACGGAGTGCCCCTGGGCACTTACTAAGGAAAATCTGGCTTGCTGACCACCACCGAAATGGAGTCGAGTGCCATTGAGCTAAGGCTTACTGGAGTGGGGCGTCCGTGGGCACTTAATTTAAAGAGCCAGGCTCCCTGACCCACAGAGCCTGAGCTGCAAGCTCTGGGGTTGAAGCTTACAGGAGAGGGGTATTCCCCTTTGAGTATTAATTAGCAGACCTGGCACTTTCTAACATGTCCTGGTAAACAACTATCCTGAGCAGTTCTCAATAAACCTTCAATAACCCTCAATGCACCCTTCAGTCATGAATTTTGTCTGTGAGCTTCTTTGTCACCATTGCAATGGACTCTCAACATCAGAAAAATAAGATAGTGGAGACTCAGTCAATCAGAAGCGATTCTGTAAATTATGTTACATGCCTCTGCCCAAACTGCAAAAGGAATGTGCTACTTAATAGGCTTTGATGAAACCACAAATTCCAACCCCTTGTGGAGTTAAAATTCCATCCCCTTATGGAGTGCAAATCAGAGAAAATACTGGGTGAAGGCAGAGAATTAAATGATGGCTGAATTATCCCAAAAAATTGCCATTTCTGAAATTAAGCTTGAGAGTTATAGGGCCATTCTAAGTTTTGTTTAAACACCAGTGCAGGTAAAACATGTCTTATGTTTAATGGTTCTCTGGGACGGATTAGAGTCATTGTAGAAAGTGTGAAGGATCAAGTTGAAGTACCAATCTTAGATTTGCATTGTTGGATGGTAGTCAAAAAACATATTTTATATTCTCTCTGAAAAGTATAGCAAAGGCAACTATTGCAAGTTACTATGGTAAAATACAATATACAAAGATTTCCAACTACTATACTTCTAACAGTACAAAAATATTAGAGTTCCAGGAAAGTTAGTGGTCAGCTGCCCTATAAAAAGTCAACCGGTTAATATATTGCCATGAGAGTGTTAAGACCTGATCTAAACTAAAGTATTAGATTTCACCAAATCATTAAACAATCAAAACGTACTCCAGAAGACTTGATTTTGCTAAATTTCAATCCACATTTCATGAGACTGATAGCTTACATCATTTTTGTTTGTTTGTTTTAGGCAAAACAATTCCTTTGTATATTTAGGGATGATACCTACAGATGAGAGGGTAATTAATACATAACTGACATGCTTATGAATATCTTAGAAGTGTCCATATTCTAAAATAGCACCCCTAAGTGTTTGAATTATTGTATCACATTTCAGAAGGTAGTGGTAGCAGATAAAACAAGTGTGAGTTTATGGAACAAAAAGGTCAGTTATCGCTCTAATAAGATTTCTTCTGTGGACACGTCTTGTCATTTGAAAAACCTTGACTAAATAAATAAACAGAGCTCAAGAACTATATTGCCCCGTGGAAACAATATGCTATATATTTAATTCTAGATATCTATTTAACAGAATGAGAAGATAAGATAAAGACTACGATAAAATATTTACAAAACACATAACTAATAAAGGACTTCTGCCCAAGGCAACTAACAGCAATAACCTAAGATATATAAAGAACTCTCAAAACCCAATACTAAGAAAAAGTCTCAATTATTAAATGGACAAAATATCTGAACATAAAAAAAGATATAAAGAGGGAAAATAAGCATATGGATAATCATTCACAATCATATGTCAATAGGGAATTACAAAGTGAAACAAAGAGATACCACTATACACCTAGCAGACTGCCCAAAATCCAAACATTGGCTGCATTACAAGGGGTGAGAGTGTAGAGGAATGGGCCCCTCCCTGTATTCACTGAGGTAGCACAGGACAACCGCTCCGGAAGAGACTGAAACAGTCTCTTACAGCAGTAAGTATATTCCAGCCATCACACTCCTATGTATTTACCCAAGTACATTTACCCATACTGAAAAGTTATATCCACCCAAAAGCGCATCTTTGAAGATTTATAAATACTTTGTTCATAATTGACAAAATTTGGAAGCAAAAAATGTCTTTCTTTAATTGAATATAAGTAAGCTGTGATATATTCCACTGGAACAGTAAGAAGCTTGATATTTTAAAAAGGGTTCTGAAAAGACATGTTGTTTGATGCCTTCGAGATGGTCCTGACCCAGAGTGACACACATCCACCCATGCACAGCAGAAAGACCAGCTGCGGAGTCCTGTGCATTCCTCACAGGCGTTATGGCTGAGCCCACGGTTGTAGCCAGGGTATGAGCCCATCTTCTCAAGGGATCTCTTTTCTGCAGCTCTTCCACTTTCCCAAGCATGATGTCCTTTTCCTGATCTCATGCCCAGAGTACATTCAATGAAGTCCCGCTACATGTGCCTCTAAGGAGCATTCTGGCTGTACTTCACATTCCATGCTACGTTCAATACTCTTTGCCAGCACCAAATTCATATATCCTCATTCAATGCCCTACTTCCACATGTGTATGAAAGATAGCTTAAATGCATATAGCTCAATCAAAAAAACTATCTAACCAAGCAATATATTATATAATTCCAATTATATAATATCCTACAATAGTCTAAATTATAGAGAGAGTAAAAAGCTCCTAATTGCCAGGGACTCAAGGGACAGTGGAGAGATATAAATGGATGAAGCAAGGACAGCAAACATTTTCTGCATGATAGTAAAATGGTAGTATCATGACATTATAGATTTGTGAAAACCAATAAAACTATACAGCACAAAGAATGAAAGCTAATATAAACTATGAATTTTAATTAATAATACCGCTCCACCAATGTATTTAATTCCTTTATATTAGCAAAAATGTTCATCGCACAGGAACCTGAAAGGGAGTGTGTGGGAACTCCTATGATTTGTGCAAAATTTTCTGTAAACCTAAAACTGCACTAAAAGTAAATTGTATTTAAAATTGAAACATTCCATTACTTGATGATTTTTACAGGGTTTTCAGGTAGAAAAAACTTCTAATAAAGGCAATTCGAACAGTGATGCTGTGTACTGTCACGCAGTGTTCCTGAGAAACCACGCATGAGGTGCAATGCCAGTGACTTCTAAACAACCAGAAAATGAATTAATACAGTGTCTTGGAGATCCATAGCTAAATTAGGCTATAGTTATGATATATCGGTGATTTTGTTTTTATTTTTCTACAAGTATAAATAAATGTCTTCATTCAAAAGTTTGTTTAGGCTAGTGAACACTAAGAATGTTGAAGCAAATCCCTCTATATGATTGGTCAGAAAGAGATTAGGTGTGAGCGCATTTCACCATATATTTGTTTTGCCTTCCTTTAGAAGAGACTAAAATAAACAAACAAAAATGAACTATAAGTATAAATTTAAAATGTTATTTATCTCAAAGAGAAAGTAAAGATCTTTGAGGTACCACCATTACACAGAGAGATTTCAAAAGGTGTGGTAAAGTAAAATTTCTTAATGTGGCTCTTTCCCCGTGTCCCTTTAACTCCCAAATGATTGGGTGGGACTCTGAAAATAGTGTGGGTAACAGCGATAGAGGGAATGGGTCATTTTTTCACCACTTCCTTAACTTTAAGGATGAGTCATATTTGAAAGAGGAGCCAGGGCCTTTGAAAGAGCACATCCAGATGCTGTCTGAAATTGCAGATGCCAAGACCAGAGGCACAAGGACCCCAACACAGAGACCATGGCCCAGAGACCGAGAAAGCTAAAGGAAAAAGAGGAGCAGCACCCAGATTACAGGGCTGTGAGACAGAATGACACGCAGTCTGGCTTTCTGGTCCACAAAGATAAAAGCCAAGGGCAGAAGCCAAGGCACATCTGAGAGCCAGAAAGAAACTTGGCTGACATCTGAAGAGAGATGCTGTCGTGGAACAATGACTGTATCTTTGGTTTTTATTCGTACTGACTTGTGGTGAGCTACTAATTAATGTACTTAATAAACCACCATCATTGTGCGTATCGCCTTTGAGGCTGCTATTGCAATGAATTCCCTAAAGCGCCCCAGAAGTGGCGTGCTGTGGGAGGAAGCATTGGGTCTGAGCAGGTAAAGAAGGAGGGAGCCTGGAGGCATGTCTGACCCCTGCCTCTTGACAACAGGGAAGCCAGAGACATCAGATATCCTCCTCCTGCCCATGTGCCCTTTATGGCAAGGGGGGTATCGCTTTCAAAAAGAAGAGAAAACTGGGCAAGAAAGAGAGACAGAGAGAAAGGGAAATTGAAAAGGGGAGCATGAAAAATTCTGAAAAGACCTGTAAAATATGTAACTGGGGACCAATATAAAGTACTAGCAGATATTATTTTAAAAGAATAAAAATAACATCCAAGAGCAAAATTATTTTTTTTATTCTGTTACTATCAACAGGAGCAAAAATGTCCTAGACTGGTATTTAGGAACAGATGAGAGAGCACTATGGAAAAGCTTAAAAAAAAAAGGCATCAATTCGCTACAGCTGGAGATAAAAATGGCAACAAGAGAAGTTGTACATTATGAAGCCCAGGGCCGTTTCAAGATGGAATTTTTGGATCTTACTGCTTACGGAAGGAGCCCCTGTGAGGCAATGGGTAAGCATTTGGCTGCTAGCATGCAGATCCACAGTTGCTTCTCAGGAGAAAAACATGTCAGTTGGCTTATGAATAGATTGCAGATTTGAAAACTCAATGAGGTAGTTCTACTCTGTCCTATATGATGATTTTGTGTTGGAATAGGTTTTATGACACACTAGAACATAGGAGTGTGTTGTTTGTTGTCATTAGGCACTGTCAAATATATTTTGATTAATAGCACCCTCATAGGCTAAAATAAAACTACTCTATCGATTTTTCTTGGCCATAATATTTATGGAAGTCAATCATCGTGTCTTTTTCCTAGGTAGCTTCGAACAGCAAACCTTTCCGTTTACAGTCAGAACTTAAGGATTCACACTACAAAAACCAGAAGGGAAACAAATGAGCCCAGTGCCATCAAGACAATTCTGATGTAAAGTGACCCATGAGACAGAATATAATTATTCCATGGGGTTTACAAGCTCTAAAAGGAGACTGACTGCCACGTCTTTCTCTCATGGAATGGCTAGTTCGTTGGAACTGCCAACATTTTGGTTAGCAGACAAGTGCTTAAACCACTTCACCCAGGGCTCCTTTGTACCCCATCAGGATTCTGTGTGTGTGTGTGTGTATATGTATATATATATATATATATATATCACATTGTTATGTAATATATATATTACACATTGTGTTAGTCTGACTAAAGTAACAAATTCATAGACACTCATGTGTATAAGAAAGAACTTTATATAAAGAGTAATTATATATTAAGAAAACAAAACAGTCCAGGCCAGATCAAGTCCGTAAAGCTGATATTAGCCCATATGTCTGATACCATTCTATAAATTCCTCTTCAGACTCACGCAGCACATGCAATGATGCCAAATAAGGAAGATCACAGACTAATGGGTGGAAAGTCTTGTGGATCCAGTAGTGGTGGAAGCATCTCAGTGCTGGCATCTCAGTCCACATGGCTCCTAGAGCTCCAGGGCTCTGGCTCCATCAGCTTAGTTCCATGTGGCCTGTCAACAGGAATGTCCCACAGGGAGGGAGGGTATCTGGCCTCCAGTGAGCTATTTATCTTCCTGTGCCTCCGATGAGGTCATCAAACTGTGACTTGATTGACAGACTAGACCCCACCCTTCCTCAGGTTGAGAGTAGATTATGTAACTGACACACACCGTCACAGAATCACAAACATTATGGGAACAGCTGAAACTACAAAACAAATATGTCTAAAAATTATGATAGCTAACCTGAAGTTGTTTTCCTTTTGGGTCATAAGTGTTGATTCATGCTCTTTTATAGCCTAGAATTTGTAAACCAGGAGAGATGTTCATTTGAAGTAGAATGAGAATATGCACAAAACATTTCAAGGACTTTCAAGTGGCACCTTCTTCCTGTATTTAAAGAGTGGATGTGATTATATCAGTAACATATAGACATGATAATGGTCTTACTTTTTCCTAGTAAGAGGCATAGGGCTATAAACACTGATCTAGTAATAGAGAAAGACTGAATCCATAAAATGCTTCTGTAATAGTAAAGTTTTTCTCAGTAGCTTATGGAAGTTTTATCAGCTCATTAAACCAAGAGTGCTTACTTTCTCTGGAGCAAAAAATCATGCCAGTTTCTGTTTCTAAGGATTCTAGGACTCAGGTCCTATAAAAAGCTCTGGTGTATCAAATCTACTTTAGCCTATATTCAAAAGCATCACACAACTTGGATTTTTGAGATACATAACTGCTGCCAGCTGTTATTTACACTTTCTCATATTTACACTTATCCCTACACAGAGTAGCTGTTCTATTTAAATTAGAATCCTCTGCAAACTTTCCATTTCTGTTCCATAGATAATTCTGCCAAACATTATCAGCAGTGGCACACCTGGCTAATTATTGCAAACATACAGGATCTTTACAGTCATAATTTCAGCACATATGTTCATGTTTTTCAAAAGTACACCATTTGCTACTTAGTTATCTTCTGTCTTCCTCACCTAGTCCCATTTTTCCTATTTCATAATAGTTCTCTCACCACATTCATGCTTTTCTGAGGGCAACTGGGAAAAAGAGCTATGTCTCATGTTTTTTTTTTATTTTGGCAGGATGGTGAATAATCTATAACCTAAGTTTGATATTATTTTTCTTTATTCTGTTGTTTTTAGTTTAGCAAAATCACTGATGAGGGCTCTGAGGTCTAGTTCACTGTTGTATGCCCCAAATTATCTGACACAGCAGGTCACCGGTTACATATGAATGAATAGGCAAATTAGTGAGTAATGTGTGGCAAAAACATAAAATATAAACAATTGAATTAAATAACTTATACCTATTTTAATATAGTCTACTTAATCTGAATAATTCTTGGTAACTCTCTAAAACAATCTATATTGTAAAATTAATTTTTTTCCCTATGAGTTGGCATCAACTCAATGGCAGTGAGTTAGCATGTTAGCTTTATCAAGAAATAACAAAGCCTGCATTGTTTAAACCTTTCTTTAATTTAAATCTGGTCAAAGTTTGATCATACTATTATGAAGTTCAATTTCTACTCAACCCAGAAATTAATCACATTTCATTTTGTCTTTTTATTTGTATTTTTACATTGTATCACTTAAAAATTGTAAAGGCAAAAAATGTAGGATAAAAATTACTACGACTCTTGCTATAACACAACCATTGACTTTTAAAAATATTTATTAAATGCCTAATTCTGTGTAAACCTATTCCAAAAGGTAAAATTTCATTTCATCCATAGAACAGGAGTTCTCAAAATTTTTCCAGTGGGTTCTTAGGACTCCTTTATATGCTTAATAATCATTGAGGACTGCAGGGAACCCTCATTAGATGATACCTTCCAAGATTTGCAATGTTAGAAATTAAAACCAAGAATTTAAGTATCCATGAATGCTTTTAAATGACAGTAGCTACCCAATTATATGTTAATGCAATGAAACTCACTCATTGCCATCAAGTCCATTTGGACTCCCAACAACCCTATAGTCAGGGTAGAATTGCCTGCGTGGGGTTTTGCGAGGGCAACTTTTTACTGGAGCCTCGTTGTTCCACTCTAGAACGCCTTGTGGTTTTGAACTTTGTGGTTAGCGCCCTATACCACCAGAGATCCTCATGTACATAGTTTTATAAAAAGTAAATGATTTTGCTTCCTTACAAATGTGTTTAATTTCTGGATAAAGAAGAGACAACAGGGCCATCATACGTGCTTGTGCATGCATCTGTTGGATTGGTCACATGCCTCTGGAAAAGGAGTGGAAAAGGCAAATACTGTCTTTGTGTTATAATGGTTCGTCCTTCCTCAAAGACTTTGTAAAGGCGTTCCTGAACTTTCAATGATCTTCAGGTTACACTTTGAGAATTCTTGTTCCAAGAATAATCTTTTGAGTGAATATTTATCACATTTAACATACGGGAAAAGTGAAGCTCAAAAATCTTAAATCATTTGCTCAAAATGATAAAGGAAATGAAGTAAACATAACTGAACTCTAGATTGCAGATGCAGATTTAAGCCCAGTTCACATATATAATCCCATTGACACTGAACTACACCTATGGTTCTAACCTTGACAGAGCATCTAGTGATCAGGGGAGGAAAGTTTCAGTGGTTAAATCTCAAAGAGCTCATAGATAACACTCAGGGACCAAGATTATCATAAGCACTAGGGGACAAAGGATTAACAAGTAAGTTCGGAACTTGGATGAAGAAATTGCACCAGGTGATTTTATGACGGTAAAGCCATAGAGCCAAAGGTACAAACGAATAAAGAGGAAAATATGACTGATCCACAAAAAGAAAGACGCAACCCTTTTCCGGGTGAAATTGGCAAAACATGGTCCATGAGATACTTAGATATTAGAGTTGTCGTGTGAGGCTCTTGAGGAGGAAGACTGAGTGTTGAAAGCCAGGAAAACCCTTGCTATACAGGAATAGAGAACTTCCTCGCTGAGGAACTTGGGAGTATGCAAAATTAAGAGTCAGAGTTGAGAAGTGTCATTTGGCAAGCATTACATTAATGATATTTTATGATAATTAATGTATTAATTTATGTCTGCAGTAAGAGAACCTGTCCCTGAGCTGCATTTAATTATTCTCAGAAGTGTTATAAAGGACAGTCATATGCAAGCTCAGCAATCCTCCTTGAAACTAATTACCCAGGGAAAATTTTGTTAGACTGTAGCGTCACAGATAGGTATTATATAGTGCATTTTCCAAAATTTAAAAATTTTAAACTTAATTATTGAAATTAATGAAAGATTAGGATTTTAAAAATACATATATGCAATAATACCTGAAATCATTTCATACTTCTGTGTGCTGAGAATGATTTTTAATTGAGAAATGACCGTGAACTAGACATTACACTATAACTTCTACATCGATTAGTTTATTCCTTTCTCATAACAACCGCTTAGAAAGATACTCTGATTATCCCAGTTTTACACACAAAGAAGAATAAGTCCAGAAGGGTTAAGTATCTTGCTTGATTACCTTAGGTAATAAATTATGTGACTAAATTTTGAATCACCGAAAGTTTATGTTTTTAGATACCATGATAAAGTACATGCAATGGCCTCTAAGTAGAAGAATTAACTACGATTTACATAATCCACACCACTGATTTGGTTCTTATTTTGATCTCAGGTCTTGTGAGATCCACAGATTCCCTGATTGACACTATTGTTCTTTTTTGTAGAACTTGTTTCTAATGTCTTAATTTCAGATTATAATTAATATATTACTTACCACAGTGGATTTAGATTTCTCACAAAACACAAAGCTGAAATTTCTGTAGAACCCCACACGAGTATCTGTGTGATGTGTGTGTGTGTGTGTGTGTGTGTGTGTGTGTGTGTGCTTTGTTCTTTCAAAGGCAAAAATGGATCAAGAACCAGAGGGCCCGGATAAAACGTTTCTGATGCCTGATTTAAAATTAACTAAAAAGAATTTCAATGTAATCCTTAAAGATGGAAGTTTATTCTTTTCTTTTTCAGTTGTTTTTTACCCAACTGAAATCTACTGGAGTATTAACTCTACTTACCTAGATAGTTGACCATTGGCAAGCCACACTGTTTAGCTCATTTGTAGTCATTAAACAGTTGCTTCTGTTGATGTTTGATGCCATCTAGTCAGTTCTGACCCTTATTTACCATCGGTACAGCGATCAAAGCCCGGCATCAAACTCATAACCGCTACTGCTGTAACCACTGTGCTAATCCATCTCTTTGAGAGACTTCTTTGTCATTGACCCTCTAATTTCCAAAAAATGATTTCTTCCTTCAAGGCCTAGAACCCTCCAGATAACTTGAAAAATGTGAGATGAAATCTTACCATCTTCCATGCTAAGAAACATTTTCACTATACTTCTTCTTTTTGGGGGGGAGGGGCTTCCTTTTAAACTTTTTTGTCTCCTCTTTTTTTTAAACAATTTATTAGGGGCTCATACAACTCTTATCACAGTCCTTACATATACATACATCAATTGTATAAAGCACATCTGTACATTCTTTGCCCTAATCCTTTTCCTTTTTTTTCTCCTCTTTTCTTTTTTTACATTTTATTAGGGACCCATACAACTCTTATCACAATCCATACGTATACATACATCAATTGTATAAAGCACATCCACACATTCCCTGCCCCAATCATTCTCAAAGCATTTGCTCTCCACTTAAGCCCTTTGCATCAGGTCCTCTTTTTTTTTCCCACCCTCCCCACTCCCCCTCCCTCTATACTTCTTCTAAAATGGAATTTTTTATTTTTTTGTAGCCCAGAGTACTTTCAATATTCTTCTCTAACGCCCATAATTGAAATGCAGCAATTCTTCTTGTCTTCCTTATTCATTTTCCTGCGACCACACGCATAGGAGGCGATTGAAAATACCATGGCCTGGGTAAGATGTATCCCAGTCTTCAAAGTGACACCTTTGCATTTTTATTCTAAAAAGTTCTTTTACAGCAGGTTTTTCCCAAAGCAAAATGCCTTTTTATTTCTTGACTGCTATTTCCTTGTGCATTGATTGTGTGTCTAAATAAAATGAATATATTGACATATTAAATATTTTCTATGTTTATTGGTCCAGTTATAAATATTTTTCCATTCATGTGTAATCTACACTGAACACTGTAGTCTTTGACCATCAAAACATGCATGAAGTCCTCTGAATTTTCAGCAAGTGAGGTTGTAGTATTTATACTTCAAGAAGTTGTTAATGAACTTTGCTCAAATCCTGACATCACATTCTTCTTCATCTATTCCTACTTCTCTGAATATTTGTTAGGAATATAAATTTATTGGTATGGTGAAAAGATGCATCCCCGAAACACAATTTTCTGGTTTAAATCATTCAATACTCTGTTATATTTTAATGACTGCCTCTTGTTCTATGTAAAGTTTGGGCAGGAGCACAATTTGCGTTTAAGGATTCCCAATCTTCACAATGTTATCTATATCTATATAACTATATATATTATGATAAATACAGTGGTATGATTTAGGATAGTCAGTAAAACACAAGTAAACATCTTTCTTGTATCACCTACTTCCAACAAAGATCCAGTTGAAATCAAGAATTATGTACCTTATTCCATATATTTTGTATTTGGCTTGATTTGTGGATGTTTTTGAATTTTTTAATTATTTCCAATAAAATTGTTCTTTTAAGTGATACTAACCATATTTCTCAATAGCATCTGCATTCTTTTGCGTCACTGTGAAGGGTAAAGTTTTTTGTAAACTTAACTGGACTAGGATTCTGGTGGTTTTGCAGTCATCAGCTAGTAACACCTCATGGCTTGAGTGAACACAAGGTAATCACAGTCGATCAGTAGCAAGTCTCCAAGATGGAATAAAAATTCAGATGAAATACAAAACCCTTATTCAGGTCACAGCCCTAATGCAATTGAAAGGAAGATCCCTCTAGGATATGGTTCCTAGTTAATATAGGTGGAGGCTGAAGAAAAACTTGTTTTGCATTTTTGCTAAGCCTAGCTCCTGCATGGGGCCCATATGCCCCCAATTCTTTAGACTTACTCAGTACCCTGACATATAAGATGTATTGCCTCTCCTTCCTGGCTGTTAATCATCACCAACCTATCAGTTGACCTGCCAACCTTTGAATGATCCTATCTGCAGTCACTCACAAGTCTGATTTGCTGACCTTGGTTCCATCTTCGTCTGAAGATACCAGCCCCCACAACTCCACAGACAGGAGAGGCATTCAGCTCAACAGTTGACCATGAACTTTGAACCTGCTTGGACTGGGGATTGGCCTGCGTCTATAAATGTGTGAGCCATTTTTATGTAAATTTATATTACACGCACATATGTAAGCATCCCTGAATTTGCTTCTCTAGAGAACTTAGCTGAGAGTGTCACCTTTCTTTGGAATGGGCAGAAATGTAGACCTTTTAAACTTGGTTTAACAAGTAGCTATCTTCCAAATTACTTGGAACCTATGAATGAGAATTGCACCACTCTATTGAAATATTTCAATTGGTATTCCATCAATTCCTGGTCTCTTGTTTCTGGTCAAGGCCTTCAGTGCAGGTTGGCTTACCCCATTTAATCACACCAGGTCCTAATTATCTGCCAACTCAAAAATGATAGAACACTGCCCAATAATTTCTGATACAGTGATTCCTTTAATTCCTTCCATTTCCATTGGAAATTCCATTCATTAGTCAATATTTTTCTCATAGAATTCTTCAATCTTGAAATATGGGGCTTACTTTTTTCTTTAGCTTTTTCAGCTTAAGCAATGCTAAGCATGTTTTTCCATTTGGTTTTCTCACATCAAGTCTTTGCTCATTTTATTGTAATAATTTACTTTGTCTTCTTGACAAATTTCCTTTTAAATTTTCGGTTCAGCTTTTTGACGTCATCATTTCTACTGTTTGCTTTACCTTTTCTACTTTGCTACATTCAAAAGCAAGTTTCATAGTCTCTTCTGACAAAAAATTTTGGTCTTTTCTTTGTTTACTGTCTTTTTAATGACCTTTTCTTCTTTTTTTTCACTATTTTAATAGTTTTATTGGCATACATATCAATAATTCAATATTCATATAATTCCATATTTCAGTCACATCAAGAAGAGGTGTGTTATTATCACCACGATCCAGTTTCGGACATTTTCTTGCTGCTTGGACTTACCCTTATTAGTTCCCCATTTCCCCCACCTCCTCTGCCATATGCCTAGGGAACCATATGCCTAGGGAACCATATGCCTAGGGAACTATTGGTTGAGTTTCTATCTCTGTAGACGTACCTATCCTTTATTTCCTATGAAAACATTAACACAGTAACAAAGTCAAAACCTCTATCAAAAAGAAAACAAAAAATATGCAGAATGCATTGGAAAGGTTTATTGCAGGCGCAATTAGGTTAAAATCTAACACCTTACCATTTGATCTCCCTGTGGACCCATGTTTAAATTTTCTGTCTTCATGTATTCGTGAGGCTCGTCTAATGCTCGTCTAGTCTTCGGTCATTAGCTTTTGGTGCAGCAAACCTAATCTTTGGATGGTCTCTAAATTTAGGTGAGATATGCTTAAGCTAACATTGTTTCTCTCGTGAACCTGTTTCTTGTGCTTTAACCTGAACTCCCATATAAACAATTGATAGCTGATTTCACATTCAGTACCTGGCCTTGCTTTGGCTGATGATACTGTATTCCTCTATCATCCACTGTATCTACTGATATAGTAGATTTGGTCCCTGTGTATTTCTTCTGGTGCTGTACATATAAAATATAGCCATTTATATTGTTGAGAAAAGATATTTGCAATGACTAAGGCATTGATCTTGCACAATTCTATCTTGCAATCTCCAGTTTTACTTTTAGCCAGCAAGGACATATTTTCCAGCGGCAGAGAGAGACTTGTTTTGGGTGATAACTTTTATATTCCAAGTGTCAGTAATTATCAGTATATATTGATTTAATGTTTAATATATTTCAGACCAAAAGCTTCTAAGTCTTCATCATTGGCTTTAATGGTTGATGTGTATAGTTTAATAATAATTAACCTACCTATCACAAAGGAATATGGGTATGACCTTATGTCTGACTGTTAAACTAGATAACAATAATAGTAATGATCATGATGATGATAATAATAGCAGAGATAATATTAATCACTTAACAAATTCCAGTTCTAGAGTTATGTATATAACTCTATTTTACTAACTCTTAGTATGTTTTACTAACTCTTCTCTTATGATTATTCATTTAATTATCATGTAAATCATTAAAATAGGTATTATTATAATAATCAAATGACAGTTGAGAAATCTGAGGTAGAGAAAGACTAAGAAACTTGTCAAGACCAAATAGTGGAAGAGAAGTGACTTAAATAAGATATTCTGATTCTAAAATTAATTATTTTGACCACTATGCTATATTGATTAGATGAACTCTCTTTGCTATTTATTAATAAAATTTTGGGATACAATTATAGGGAAATGTTTTTTAAAATATTCTCTATTTTAATGTACGAAAATTCATAAAGATGGGAAATAGGTGTCTTAAATAATGACTAATAATTACAACATATTACACTAACTACATATTTTTAATCTGTGATATCTAATATATTAAACTGAAGAGGAAAATAGTCACATGAAAATTATAATGAAATAGTATATTTAAACATAAAAGACAAACAAATAAATGTCAGTTCCTGAAAAAACTATCACAATTATAATAAATTTTCATTAGAGTACAAGTTCTAGCTTTGGTTTGCTAACGTAACCCCAAACTAAACCTCTATGTTCTATGTCTTGTTTTAGGGCATACTAGGGACTGATCCTAGAAGACTAAAATTTATTCTCACTAATCTTAGAATGTGCTTTATTAGAATGAGAACAGTACTAGAAAAAAAATTCTAGTAATTAAGCAAGCACAACATTATTATAACAAAACCAACAAAATAAACCCATGCCTTTTAGAAAGCATCGTATACGGTAGTCATTTTTATTTACAATACATAAAAATCTGCAAAATAATTGTTTTTAGTTGCTGAGTAGTGTCAGCTCCAACTCATAAGGTATGTTGTAGTTTTTGCTGGGTGCCCTTGAGTCATAGGGATACTCTGTACCATAGAAGGAAATACTGCCCGGTCCTGGCCGCCTCACAATCGTCCTTATATTTGAGCTCATTGATGCAGCCCCCGTGTCAATCCATTTTGTGGAAGCATGATGTTCTTCTCCCAGAGCTGCTTTCTCCTGGCAACAGGGCTAAAGGACCCAAGACAAAGTCTCACCATCCTCACCGCTAAGGAGCACTCTGGCTGTCCTTCCTTCAAGACAGATCCATCTGTTCTTTTGGCGGTTCATGGTTATTTCAATATGCTTCACAAGCACTGTAATTTAAATGCATTTCTGGTTTTTTTCCATATTCTTTATTTAGTGTGCAACTTTCACCATGCATATGAGGCAATTGAAAATATCAGTTTGGGCTTGGTGAAATTTAGTTCTAAAAATAAAATCCTTTTATTAAAAAAATTATTGATGGTTCTTACAGTTTTATAAGATTCCATACACCAACTGTATCATGCATATTTGTACATATGTTGTCATAATCATTTCCAAAATATGTTCTACTTGGGCCCTTAGTGTAAGTCCCTCTTTCTTCCCCTCCCTCCCCCACTCTCTCACCCTCATGACTCCTTGATCAATTATATGTTATTATTATTTTGTATCTTACACTGGCGTTGTCTCCCTTCACCCACATTTCTGTTATTGGTCCCCTTCGGGGGTGGGGGTGCTATATATCCAACCTTGTGCTGAGTTCCCACTTTCTCCCCCTTCCCCCGCCATTCCCATCCCCCTACCCTCTTAACATTGCTACTCCAACGACTATTCCTGAGGGGTTTATCTGTAATGGATGCCATGTGTCCAGATCTCTTATATGTAGCAATGGGTGTTCTTCAGTCTAGCTAGATTTGTAAGGTAGAACTAGGTTATGGTAGTGCGGGGGGAGGGGTGGGGGGAGAAGAATTCAGGAACTAGAGGAATGATGTGTGATTCATTGGTGCTATACTACACCTTGGTTGAATTATCCCTTCCTCATAACACTTCTGTGGGGGGATATCCAATTGTCTTGTCTACAGATAGGCTTTGGGTCTCCTCTCAACCCCCCCTTTCACTCAATATAGTTGTTTGTTTTGGATCTTTTGATATCTGATACCTGATGCCCTCGACGCCTCATGATCACACAGGCTGGTGTGCTTCTTCTATGTGGGCTTATTTGCTTCCCTGCTAGATACATGCTTGTTTATTTTCAAGCCTTTTAGACCCCAGACACAATATTTCTTGAGAGCCGGGCACCATCAACTCTCTTCACATTTGCTTATGCACCCATTTTTTCTTCAGCAATCGTGTCAGGAAGGTGACTATCAAAGAGCACCAGGTTATCAGAATAAAGTGCTCTCATTTAAGGGAGAATTTGAGTAAAGCCCCAAAGTCCATCTGCTATCTTAATACTTAACATAAAAATATATGTATATTGACCTCTATCCGTTTCATTATAAATTAATATATTTATATATACATGGCTATAGATATACCTCTATAAATAACTTTTGCCTCCCATTTCTTTCCTCTATTTCTTTCACCTTCCTCCAATCCCACTATCATGCTCACCCTCTATTTGGCTCTAAATATTTCCTCTCAGTTACAGTGCTCCTGATCAAACCCCACCTGGCATTATACACCCTCCTCACCCTCATTTTAAATCTCATTCCCTAATCTCTGAGTTTGTTGGTTCAGCACTCCCCCTCCTCAACCCCTCCTCAATCCCAGTCCCATTGTTTGTCTTTGGGATTGTTCCTCCTGTCTATATTATATAGAGAGACATAGGGTGAAAGAAAAACAAAAACAAAAAAAGCAAAACAAAACAAATAACCAACCAAGCAAAACAAGAAAAAGGAAAAGCACACACACAAAAACAATAGGCAGTTCCAGGTCTATCTGCTGACCCTTATGTATGTTTTCTGATCAAGTCTGATGAGGTGCCAACCCTGTCTCCCGAGTCAAGATTTTCAGGATTCCTCGGGGACTTGGTTACTTTGCTCCCCTTGCTGCCCTGTTGCACTCCTTGGCATTTCACCGCACTGTGCACGGAGCGGACCGGGTACACTTTCTGCACAGTGTCTCCAGTGCTGTCCCCCATAGAGCTATGGGTCAATGAGGAAACGTTGTGTCTCCTGGTGGGGCTGGCCCTATGGTCCTCTTTGTGCACTGGCTGCTCCAAGCAGGGATGGCATTCCTGGAGCTTGGTGGGCCAGGATGAGGTCCACTTATCCAATACTTTAAAGAGGTCTTGTGCAGCATATTTATGCAATGCAATGCATCATTTGATCTTTTGACTTCTGCTTCCTTGAACATAGATTGTGAATCCAAGCTAGAAAAAAACCTTTGATACCTTCCATCTTTTCTCTGTGTAGCATGATGTCACCCATGGGTCCAGTTATGAGGAATTTGGTCTTGTTGACATTGAGTTGTAATCCACACTGAAGGCTGCAGTCCTTGATCTTCATCAGCAAGTGCTTCAAGTCCTCCTCACTTTCATCAACCAAGGTTGATCTGTATATTAAAGTTTGTTAATAAGACTTCCTCCAATCCTGATGTAACATTGTTCCTCATATAATCCAGATTTTCTGATTATCTGCTCAAGCATACATATTGAACAAGGATGGTGAGATGATAAAACCCTGTCACTCACCTTTCCTGATTTTGTGGAAAGAAAAATATACATACATAGGACATTTTTCAGATGTCATATTCCCTTGTACTGTTTGTACAGTGCCCTATTGATCCGTGCACAGGTTCCACATGAGCAGAATGTAGTGTTCTGGAATTCCGATTCTTCTCAAGGCTATCATCGTTTGTTATGATCCACACACCCTGATACCTTAGCATCCTCAATAGAACACAAGCAAAAGTCTCCCTGGTCTTCTCTGCTTTCATCCAAGATCTGTCTGACATCAGCAGGGATAGTCCTTGTTCCACGTACTCTTCTCAATCCAGATCTGCCACATTCTCATCCTTGTTACAGTTTTCTAGAATGATCTCTACTGCATTCAAATATAATATTATATACTTAAGGTAATATTATTATTTCTTAGTCATTGTTATTCTCTCATAATAATTTAATAGAAAAAATATTTAGTTTGATAAAATTTTATAACTAACTCTTACAAATTTTAAGGTACTAAAGTCAGTGATTCCAACCTTAGCTTTTTGTTTTTAATTACATTGGGAGCTCTTCCAGGTATTATAACAATCCATAGTTCCCTTCGCTACAGCATAATTGTGCAGTTGCTGCCACCATCAGTTTGAAAACATATTCTTTCTTCTTGAACTCTTTGCTATCAGCTCCCTACCATTTTAATTAAATACTTTTATTGGGAGCTCTTATATATCTTATCACAATCTATGCATGTCAATCACATTGATACATATGTTGCCATCATCATTTTCAAAGCATTTTCTTTCACACGAGCCCTTGAAATCAGCTCTTCATTTTCCTCCTGCCTCCCCCAAAACCCTCTCATGAACCCTTGATAAGTTATAGACTATTATTTTCATATCTTACATAATCTTCTGTCACCCTTCATCCACTTTTCTGTTGTTCGTCCCCCTGAGAGGGGGTTTTATGTTGATTCTTGTGATCGATTCCCCCTATCACCTCCTACCTTCCCCTTATCCTTCATCTCTATTTTCATTGTTGGCCCCGAGGGGTTTATCTATCCTAGATTCCCTGTGTTTCAGGATTTTATCTGTAGCAGTGTACATGTTCTGGTATAGTCTGATTTGTAAGGTAGAATTGAGGTCATGATAGTGGGGAGGGGGTTAAAGAACTAGAGGAAAGTTGTATGTTTCATCATTTCATCAGTGCTATACTGTACTCTGAAAGGCTTGTGACCCTTCTGTTTCATACTAAATTTTTAATCATTTAATTGGAAGCTATTATAACAATCCATAATTCAATTAGGTCAAGCATAATTGTACAATTATTGCCACCATTATTTTCAAAACATTATCTTTCATCTTGAAGTCTTCGATATTAATGCTCCTTTATCCCCTCCTTCCCACCCTACTCTCAAGGAACCCTTATGTTATAGTTTTGTTACTATTATTATTTTTGCCATATCTTACACCATCCACTGTATCGATGCTCCTATAATTCTGTTATTTTTTCCCCATCAAGTGGGGTTATACATTCATCTTCGCTATTGGTTCCTTCTTCCCTCATTTCCCCCAACTTTTCCCATACTCTCAGGGAATCGTTGCTCCCTTTACTATTTCTTTTTTTTTAAATACTTTTATTGGGGGCTCTTACATCTCTTATCACAATCCATACATTCATCCAAAGTGTCAGGCACATTTTCACATATGCCACCATCATCATTTTCAAAGCATTCTCTTCTGACTTGAGCCTCTGATATCAGCCTTAATTGATATTGTGTTTTGATTGCTAGTGATAGCAAAAATCAAATGGTTAAAGAAGGATTGGTCAAATTTTGAGAGAAGCCCAGACCACTTGCAATTTTTAAATTTTGAGATTAAAAAGTAATGAGCCATATTTTGTAGATAATAGTCAAAGGGTAAATTAGGCAGGTGATTTTGTGAATGTCAAGATAACCTGTATCCTTCCATCTAAAAATTAAGTAAATATGACCATTACCACATGATCATTTGCCCTTTATGTTCCATTTGCCTTCTTGTACTGCATAATCAGTGTGTTGTACTGTCTGCTATTAGCGATATGGTCATTGCCCATAGAACAAACAATATCCTAAGTAATATTGTATCTTAACCCTGTCACTCTAGACCCTTTGTTTTAAGCAACTGTTAGAAACATGTTTGAGAATTGAATGTTTGCTTATGAGTGGAAACAATTTAAAAGACTCACATAGACAAGCATCAATGAGATACAATATATAACAACAATAAGAATTATAACACATGAAATGTGAAAAACAACACATTCTTTGGAAGATAAATGTCTGCTGATCTTTTATTCATTTTAAATCACACTCAAGGCATCTAAGACCCTAGGTGCTTGTGGGTGTTCAAGTGCACATAGACTATGTGTACTATCACAATTATATGTGCACTATTACATATATGGGAGTCATATCTGTTACACCAATTGACACAACCACTTTGAATTACCCATATTTAGTCATCTACCTTTAACTCAATTGGGTAAAATATTTATCAAAATTGTAGAATCACAATGCACACTTAAAGATTTATTTGGTCATTCATTATATCATGCAAAGTATGGCCACTAATTTCTACAGAAACTCAGTGGCATAGGGGGCTGCTAATTGCAAATGTCAGCAGTTCAAACACACTAGCAGATCTGAGGGAGAAAGATGAGATTTTCTACAACTGCTCAGGAACAGTCCTGCCCTGTCCTATAGAGTCACTCAGAATCATGATGGATTCAATGGCAGTGAGCAGTAGTAATTATATCCATAAAAGGGACATAAGAGGGAGAGGTACATGATTATTGAATCATACCTCATTATCACAAAAATGAACTCAACAGTGATAATAAATTTAGAGAATGATCCTAACAGAAAATGTACTTTCTTATCCTCTATTTTTCCTAATCCTCATATGTGTTGCAATAGATAGCTTTTTATATCATATGGTAATTTAAAAAGCGATTATCTAATTAAAATAATAATTCTGAAATAAAATACTCATTTTTACTGAAATTACTTTCCCAAGATTTTAGAAAAATGAGAACTTAATACATATTTTCTATAAAAATAGTCAAACTATAAAGAAGGAAGTAATGAAAACAAAAGGTATTTATAGCATTTAAGTGTTTTGTCTGTTTTTGTCAATAACTGATATATATACATATATATGAATGCATTTTAAAATACTGCCAGTAGTGTTCCATTTCATATGTATGCATGTTTATTCCAAACAAAATGTTCTAAATATGTCAATGAGGTCAGTGGATGACTGAAGGCATCTTCTCTCTAAAGTATACATGTCTTAGTTTCGTTACGGGACAAATTAAACTCAAGGTCAGCTAAAAGGTTATGGCACCTAGCTGCTCCATAGAAGAAAGATGAGATTCTCTGCTCAAGACTTACAGCCTCAGAAATGCAAAAGGCTATTTCTCCTCTGTCCTACTGAGCTGCTCTGAGAGAAAAATGGACTCAATGGCAGCCACTTTGATAGTTGTTGTTTGTGGTTGGAGTTTTCTCTTGGAAATTTTTATTCAAGGACTACATATAATGAAATGAATAATGTCAAGTATTTCAGATCCATTGATGTTATTATACAAGACAATATCTACAGTGTAGGGAAATAAACTAATTAATAAATATCCAACATCTTATTTAATACAAAAACTTCTACTACCAAGTGCTATTATTGAATTTTATCTATTTTCAATACTGGCATGCTATTATGCTTGGGTTCTTGCCCTGAAAGTAGCTCTTGGTGATTTTTGCTCTCATGAAACGAGGTCAGAGTTCTTGAAGACATATGACAAAAAGAGTTCAAGCCACGTTGGTGGGCAGGCACACTTGTTGGGGTTCACAGTATGCTACCACGTCTTCTCTGCAGTGCCCAACTGCAGCATAAGTAGAAGTAGGTTATGTTTTTCTCTATGTCCCAACTCCAAAAACATGCAGATTGATCGCCCTACACTGTCTACACGATCCTAATTAGATGTCAGTCAGTCCTCCAGTGTTGACGACACCTATTTCATGCAAAGACATTTGATCTTGTTCTTCTGGAATGTCTTGGTGATTCTAAATCCATATCCACACTTTACTTTTATCAGTTTGATGTTGGGCTCTTTAGGGTTGATCTTAAACCAAATCTGAGTGAGGATAACCACTCCCCGTGGTTGGTACTGTTTGTCTGGTTCTCCTCATAATTCTTCGCGTAGCATCAAACTAGTGGCAGTGTGCATACGGTGAGAGGTGTAGTCAGCATGTAAAAAAATAACATTCTTGTGAAACAGTAATTGCAATCTAAACCTTTAAAGAGAGGACATGATTAAAGATGTGCTATTCTATGGTGACAGTATAACATTCCAAATAATAAATATAGCATTACAAAAGAAGCATAATTTATATTTTATTACACATTATGAATGAGTCTTGCATTTTTGTCATTATCAGCAAAGCACAATGAAGATTACAGAGCACGTTCTCGGAAGCCACTATCCCTAGGCAGTATAATGGATGGTGGGTGGTGCAGTGTATTAGTAATACAATAACTTGAATGAAATACATGGTATTGGAGAACAGCATGGGAAAGAAGATCTTTATTATATAAAATGTAGGTTATCAAGAGACATGGAAGTATAAGCATTAAAAATATTGGTACCTTTGTATGTGACGGGAAATAGGAAATTAGCTATGACTGCCTGACAGTAAAATATGCAGGGCTTCCGGGCCTGAAGAATCTTCATTTATGCTGATCAGACTCTCAAAAGAAACTCAAGTATATTTCCTCTGTCACTACAAATCACTCGTGATAAGTCACTTCATCTCACACAGGCCCATACATTTTGTTTCTTGTTTCTAATTAAATTTTTTATATAGGTACGGTCTGTAGTGAAGTAAAATTTCTTCATTGGGTTTTTGTATCCATTTCTCCATTCAGCTCTTTTATTTCATTAAGTGATTGGATAGAGTCATGCAAATAAGATATAGAGTACTCTAACTCAGGGATTAGTCAGTTTAACTATTCCTTTGTACATAATAGAGTTTTCTCAGAAGCAGAAAAAGAGAATTCCTGGCACCATATCTTAAGAAGAGCTACCAGCAGAACACATCATTTCGACGTCCCTGTCTAAAAAGGTGGAGGCAGCAGAGTCCATACCAAGGCCAGACCAGAGGCATCTGAATGGTGGAGCCAGTGCACTGAGACCAGAGCCCATGGGACTGTGAGACAGAACAACAGGAAGGCTTCCAGACCCACAGGACAAGGAACCATGTAATTGATGGGCTAAGGGCAGCGGTTCTCAACCTGTGGGTCGCGACCCCTTTGGGGTTGAATAACCCTTGAACAGAGGCCACCTAAGACCAACGGAAAACACATAAATATTTCACAATATATAATTACATACTGTTTTGTGGTCAATCACTGTGCTTTAATTATATTTAATTATGTTCCATTTGTAACAATGAAAGTACATCCTGTATATCAGATATTTACATGATGATTCATACAGTAGCAAATTATAGTTATAAAGTAGCAACAAAAATAATTTTATGGTTGGGGAACTGTATTAAAGTGTAGCAGCATTAGGAAGGTTGAGAAGCACTGGCTAAGGGTGAGAGAAAAAATTAGCTGTCCACTGATGAGAATCAATGCTGTGAATTAATGCTATTTCCTTAATGTTTTATGATCATGACTTCTATGTAAACTCCAATATGTATTGTCTGTGAGTTTCGTGTGGCCATTGCATTGGGTTATTGGACCCAACATATACTGGGAGGAATGATTGGTGTCAGAATACAGTAAAGGATGGATGTACGGTGGAGACATGACTGACCTCTGCCTCGTGGCAATGAGCTTTGGGCTGATGTAGAGATAGATCTAGACTAGATGTTACTTTTTTTTTTTCTCAAGACACAAAACTATTTCTTTTTTTTTTCTAGCCATGGTACATCATGGGCTCGTTTACAAAGATGCCAGTGGAACGTTCAGTTTTACTTTGTGATGCAAATGCATAGATTTATTAATAATCCATTGTGGCCACTAAGGAGGAAATATTATTATAGGTTATTATTTTAAATCTAAAGAATAGAATTCAGGATTTATAAGTCTTAGGTGATATAGTGGGTTTCATGTTTGTCTACTAATCTCAAGGTCAGAAGTTCAAAATCTGCAGCTTTGTAGGAGAAAGAGGCTTTCTACTCCCATAGCTACAGCTTCAAAAATCCACAGTATCTCCTCTTTTATAATGTTGCTATGAGTTGAAGTTGACCCGGGGCAGTGAGTGAGGTCTCATCTCCCCATGCGCAGTCTCCCAGGTATAATATCTATAAAACTAAACGTTGGTTAACAGGGTTTTAAGTAAAAAGATAACTTGTGATAACAAAGCCACACTATCTATTTTTTGTTAAAAGATTGAGGAGGAATATAAGAGGTCATGTTAAGTGAAAAGTAAACATTTTAATTTTGTAAATTGCATTGGTGTCAAAGAATGAAATAGAAACTACCTATTCAAAAGTATTATCTCATTATTTGTTTTTGGACAGAGGTTCCAGGACAGACCCCTCAGGACCAATAATGAGAGTAGTGATACCAGGAGGGTATGGGGAAGGGGAAGGTTGGGGGAGAAAAGGAGGACCGATCACAGTGATCTACATATAACCCCCTCCCTGGGGAACGGACAACAGAAAAGTGGATGAAGGGAGACATGGGACAGTGTAAGACATGAAAAAATAATAATTTATACATTATCATGGGTTTATGATGGAGGGAGGGAAAAAAACAAGGAACTGTTACCAAGGGCTCAAGTAGAAAGAAAATGCTTTTAAAATGATGATGGCAACATATGTACTAATGTGCCTGGCACAATGGATGAATATATGGATTATGATAAGAGATATAAGAGCCCCCAATAAAAGCATTTAATAAAAATAATTATTAGAAAAAAATAATTATTAGAATCCCATTAGATACCAAATTACTAATTAGAATTGTTATTATTGCATGTGCTAATGAATCAGTGCCAACTCATAAAGACCCCGTGTGCAACAGAGTGAATGAAACCTTCACCGGCTCTGTGTCATCTTCACCATTGCAGCCACCGTATCAATCCATCTCATTGATGAGCCTTCTCATCTTTGCTGGCCCTCCACCGAGTCTGATGTCCTTCCAGAGAAATCCACTGCTCATTGAATGAATTCCAAATTGCAGCAGCCCGATCGTTCAGAGTGGAACCGTACTGCAGGGGTTTCCAGACCGAAATCTTCACAAAATCAATCTGCCTCACCTTTCTCCCAAGGAATGACTGGTAGATTTGAACTACAATCATTTGGTTAGCACTGAAACTCTAACCTACTCTGCCACTAGGTCCCCACGTGCCTCCTGATAATGTGTTCAAAGTACAGAAGACAAAGTCTCACCAGTTTCACCTCCAAGACACATTTCATTTTTCTGATATATTTAATTTTTTGTGCCAGCACCATAAATCAAATGCATCAATTTGTCTCCAGTCTTGACCTTTCTTATGTGGTTTCCAGCTATGGCACGCATATAAAACAATGAAACCTAGCTTGGCCTGTGTCAGGTACACATTTCTCCAAGGCAGCACTTGCTTTAGAGCCGTTGACGAGGTCTTTGGCAGTAGATGTGCCCAGTATAAGACATCTGTTGATTATTGAGCACTGCTTCCACGGGCACTGAGTGCTGATCATGTGGCCTGCAGCCCAACCCAGAACCCACTACGCCACCTGCCGATAAGATAAAAAAAGACAACGCCAAAGCAGCCAGTACTCCTTAGAACAATCAAGCCAAAGGTACCTAAGAGGAAGCATTTCCCCAGAGGTAAAGCTTAGAAGGCAGGAAGGGTAGGAAATGCGAATGGCAAACTTGGGGGAAAGGTGGGGAAAATGCTAAATTGTGGGGATTTCAATCAAATACACAAAAAAAGATTGATAACAATTGTGGACAATGAAATCTATTTGCTCTGTAAGTTCTCACCCAAGTCATAATAAAAAGTTTAAATTAAAAAAGAAAGAGAATAGAAAAGGAAGAAAGCGGGATTTGGCAGATGTGCTGTGGTAGAGTCCCAAGGAAAGCCTTACTGACCCCTCAGGGAGCTCCGGAGTTGACATTATCTTGCAGAATAGCATCAAGGTGAAGGGTCAGAGACTGTGCCTTTGTCCTCCCACCGGAACGGAACTGGTCATAGGATACAAGCTAGCTCTCTTCCAGTGAGAGTTGTGTGATGGCCATATTCCCCAATTTGGGAGAGATGTCATTTCATTTCTGAAGAGGAGATCTCGGTGGAGTATCACAATGCCTATTACAATATGCAGTGGACAACAGTCTGTGAACTAAACCCCATAATTCATGTTCTCCACTAAATAAGGAAAATTCGAAATATTGCACAATCAAGTAAGCACTTTGAGTTGAATGGGTTCATAGTGATTATTTTACTGTGGTTATGTTAAAAATAAAATCAGATTTAAAGGTTTGCCCAAGCACAGTAAACATTTGCAATGAAAATTAATTGGCAGAGCCACTTAAAAGGCACATGCTTGTTTTTGTGTACCTTTGAGTCACATTTGACTCAGAAGGACCCCAGGACAGAGTAGAGTGGGTCCGTTGCTGTGCTCTTGACAGCGGGTTCTTGTTGCCTCTGAGCTACTAGCAGGTTGAAAGGGCCAATGGATATTTTTCTTACTAGCTCAGCAAACACATGTTCTTCACCATTAAGTCATCAGAGATCCTTTAGTAAGACATATGAGTAGTTTACTTACAATAAGATTTACTTTGTTAAGCTATGAAAGTCTGTTTTCCCCCTAATTGTACCATACTGCATTAAAAGTGAAATTTGTCCATTAAATATAATTAATCTTTAATTTGATCCTTATTTTATCACGAGCTGAGAGAAAAGCAGTTTATCATGAAATATCAATGTAAGATATTTAGCATATAGACATGTGTGTATTAATAAGGAAGGACAGTTAAATACTTTCAATTACACATTTTTAATTAGAATACTTACAGATATGCATGTTAATATCAAAATGTATGTTCTGAATATTTATGTCTCAGACACGTTGAATATTGTCTTGAAAACTGTTGCTTACAATAAATTAAAGGGGATACTACAAAGAAAAATGTAAAAGTTCAGTGTAAAGCGCTCTCTCTCACGGCCCAATCTCTTTAAAATGTCCCTCCAGTGCTGACATACTGCTTTGCTATCAGCATGCTTCCTCATGACGGCACAAGCTCGTTAGGAAAGAGCACTTTTATACCTTCGAAAAGTTAATGGATCTCCATAGAGTCCTCAAAGCTTGTGTAGAGGTAAATAAAGACCCAGGTAAGTGTGTGGTGGAGTGTTTCCCTGAGATAAACTCTAATGACATTTTCCCTAAAAATTATTGTACTTTTTCTTATGGTAAATAACTAGGCGTCCTTAATACTACCACGGAAAATCAATCTCTATATTTTCTTTCTTTAGCCATTTAAGCAAACATTTAATCAATATTAAGTAATATAAACACTTATCACAATGTACGGTTAAGACAATTCAGGAAGGACCTTTTCTAAAGCCCTGAATATTTTTAATCTGTGTAAGAAAATATAACCCAATAAACTGCTTCCTTCTGTACTTCAGGTAGAACCTCTATAGCAACTGAGGTTGAACATCGTTTGAAATTTCACAGCCCTTGGAACAAGTTTATGATTTTTTTTACTGCTAGAAATCTTGAACAAAATTGTGAACTCTTCAGTCTAGGTGCACAGGAAAGTTCTGAGGAAGATGGGCATGTCGTCTCCAGGGACCAATGCCTGTTTCTGGGGAAAATATCACTTCTTTTCTTTCTCCCACTGAGCAGCTATTGGTTTCGAACTGCTGACATTGCGATTAGCAGCTCAAAGCATAAGCCACTACACCACCAGGGCTCCCATAAAATCATAGAAACTTTTACGAAACAAACTTATGAATATGTGTTTTAGTTCGGGTAGACTAGAGGAACAAATGCATAGATACTCATATGTGTATAAGAGAGTGTTTTATATAAAGGGTAATTGTACATTAAGAAAGCATCCTAACCCAGTCCGCACCAAGCCCATAAGTCCAATATTAGCCCATATGTCTGATACCAATCTATAAAGTCCTCTTCAGACTCATGAAACACATGCAATGACACCGAATATAGAAGCTCACAGGCCAGTGGGTAGAATGTCTTTGGATCCAGTGGCATTGGAAACATCTCAGCACTGGCAGGGGTCTCTGCATGGTTTCTCCAGCACCCAGGGCTGCATCAGGGTGGGTCCATGTGGTTTCTTCAGCTCAGGGCACTAGTGTAGCTCCATGTGTTTTGTCGGCTGCAATGTCTCCCAGGGTGTTCGCAGAGAGAGATTGTAGAAATACAGGATTTCCCAGAATTCTCAGGAGAAGACCATGCCCACACAGAGGCCTCATGGGTTATATCTTGATTGACAGGCCAGACTCCACCTCTTCATCCATAATCCTTTCAAACTGATACCAGATGATATAACTACCTCAATACATGAAACCATTGTTTCTTGAAACATCCTCTATTTCAATCTACATATTCCATCAGGCCGTGTTTCCATCTCTGAATCCTTCCCAGCGCGTTTTGATCTCTATTATGTGAAAACAGTACTTTGAACACCCTTAAAGCACTCAAATTGCACATGTGTGTTTGATAAGCATTTTGGGTGTGTGTACACTCCAGTAAAGATGCTCAATCACAGGGGCAACAACAAGGTTGCTAGGGGCAGAGTTCCTAAATTAAATTTTTGTAGGGCAGATTTTGCTGCCCCAGAAGAGTGAAAAGGTAGGTGCATTTCTGTGGTGGAAATAATTCCTTGGCGCCACTTTTTCTCATCTATGAAGTTTTAATTTTCTTAAAATTGTTTTTTTAAAAAAGCCTCATAGTTTCTCCTTGTCTTTCAAGAAAGTCTACCAAGATGACTTCTTCGGAATACAAGATAAACAGTCCTCCCAACCTTCTGAGCTGACCTCTCGGGCGTACATTTAACTGGCCCAAGTAGATTACCTGGAGAGCCGCGGGATTTTATGGGAACTTTGTTTTGAGAGCATTAAAGAGATTAAGTCAAGTGTATGACCAAGAGAAAAAAATGCCGCCATCCACTAATCACAGAGACATATTTAAATGCATAGATGTGTGAAATGGAACCCTAGGAGTAAAACGCTTCGGAAACCAAATTTCAGAATGCACACAGAAGGGGTCCATACGCCACAGCTGCATTCGTTCATTATATTTTGTTTATGGCTACCTTCATCCGACCGCCGTGATTTGGGGAGTTGCACCATGGACCCTACGGTCTTATGCCTTTTAAGTACCTTCGTAAGTGCCTAAGGAATCCCTCCATTTCCCCCTTCTATATCACTAGCCTCTGATCAACACGTACCATCTCTAAGTGAACCATTGTACAAGATACAGTCCCTTTATACTAGTTAAGTTATTCACAATAATGAATAGGAAATGAGTCTGCATCTCAAATCTTTCTCATGACGGTCCCGGCTCCGTATTCCTCACTTGGACTAGACCTCACCAACCTCTTGGCAATTAATATTGGACTTAAATGGTCAATTCTGCGTCAGAAGAGGAGGAAGAATAGATATGAATAGACATTTATGAGGATGAAAAATGTATGGTCTTTACATTTTTGTTGTCTCTTTTGGGGGGGCGTGTGTGTGTTTTATAAAAAGGAGTTCATATTTCTGAAATGTGCCTTTTTTCATGTGAAAGAATGGTCTGTAATCATTGTGTCTATTTCCATCCCTTCCTTTCAGTCTTTGACCCACTTCGATCTGGATTTTGGCTTCTTCGCTCTGCAGATGCAATTCTCACAAAGGTCACTAATGAGTATTTCTAAAACAGTTGGGACTTTTCCGCTTTACTTGACTGCTCAGCGGCATTAAACAATTCCTCTTTCTTTAAATAATCTCTTCCTCCGACTTGTAGGGTAATGGTTATGAGTTGGGTTGCTAGATGCAAGGTCAGCAGTTTGAAATGAGCAGCTGCTGCCGGTGACTTTCTGCTCAACAAGGATTGCAGTCCCAGAACCCCCAGGGAAAGCTGTACCCTATGGGGTCGCTGAAGGTTGGCATGGACTCCATTACTGAGATTTTCAGACTTTTCTGATCGCAACGATTTTTTCCTTCCCTTCCACACCTGTCCTTCCTGAAGCATTCTTGTTATTGTATAATTTCCCACTAGTCTACCAAGTTCACTCGCTAAGTTTTTGTTGTCATCTTTGTATGCCAGAAATAAATTTTCAACTGCAACAAGATTATTCCTCTAACTTCCTATTTGGATTTCTGAGCGCCTACTTGATCAATTCTTAGTCATCTCAAAGTCACCTTAAACTCCACATCTCAGGAATTTAAATAAGAGTCTGTCCCACAAAACCAAGCTCTCTTTCACCACTCATCATTTTAGTGAATACCTTCCCCAATCCCTAATTACGTAAAACGGAACACTAGGATTTATCCTTTTTTACAATGGTCGTAGGTTTCCTGCAGCTTTTTAAAACATAGATTGTTCTTATACTTTAGAATAAAGAGATCTATCTTTGAGCCCACTGATTCATGCTTCCGTGGCTTCAGTGCTATTGTTTTGCTATGGAGACTGCTAGTCCGTTTTAATAGCGTAGAGCTTGGTTTCTATTGGTAGTTGTTGAATTATTCCTCATTTGTCACTTGTCGCATCCGATGGTTATTGCCGTGCTTTCCCGAGTCCTGTCTTTTCTGTAGCTCTGTCAAACCTTTCCTCTCTCCATTTATCTCACCGCCATCAAGTCAACTCTGGCTCATACCGACCCTACACGGCAGGGTAGAACTGCCCCTATGGGCAGACGTCCAGGATTGTAACTCTTTACAGGCGCAGACAGGCCTGGGTTTCTTCTTCAGAACAATTGGTGGTTTCGAACTGCCGAGCTCACAGTAGCAGCCCAATACTCAATGTTACCAGTGCTCTCTGTCCATTCATAGCAGCTGAAAGGCATTCTTCTGAGCTCCCTCATGAGAAGGTCTGAAAGATCTCCCATGGGGTCTGTTAGAGGTCACTCGTGTGCACTAAAATTTCTTGCTTTTCATGTGCACTGAAATTGCATGGTGTTTCAAAACGTGCTGTGTTTAAATAGCTGTCCCAGTTGTCAGTCAGGTGGAATTAAAATGAATACATTTCCCTGTACACGAACTGTAGCTGTTCGGTGTTCAAGGGCACCTGGGTCACGTGGCACTAGCCCATTCCAAGCAGGGATTGATGACACAAAAACTAATTTCCATTTCCAGTGAAGGTCCCAGTCTCAAGTTTGGGCTCTGCAGTTGCCCGGAGATGTAGCCTAATGACTAAAACAGCTGTCATGGATGGAAGAAAGACACAATATCAAAAAACTCTACCCATTCACAAGAACAAGTTTTTGCCGAAATTGAATGTCACAACATGAATTGTGTCACTCACTGTGTTGATGCTTGCAGCCAAGGCCTCTGCCCATTCCTATAGGAGTGAAGCATAACTATATGCTACACAGTGTGAATTAAATTAGCTTAGATAACCTTACTAGTATTTTTTACCCAACCAAAATCCCTCATTCCTACTTTTTCCCACTCATTCTTCTTTTAGTATTTTCATTTTTCTAGAAATTGGTTAACAATTTGTCTCAAACCAATCCTTCTGTTACCATTAGGGGAAATCCAGTTCTACTTACTCATTGCCATGGGGAAGATCCCACAACAGGGGAGATATCTAATATTCCATCACAAAAGAAAATGTAGAGATTTAAAGCCTTAGAAACTAGAAAGGAGTTTAAGAGACATTTAAAGGATCAGGATCTAGATAAGCATAAACAAGGGCTGTTATAAAGGAGTGTGAACTTCAAAGGGGTTGAGGAAAGACCTGAACTCTTATACATTGCTGATGGGTCTGTCAAATGTGGACAACAGTAGGACACTGCTTTAAAAGTTGTGAATGGAAATACCATATGAATCAGCAATCTCAGTGCTTGGCAAGTATTCTAGAGAAGAAGAGCTGTGATGTAAATATGTATGAAGGGCTTCAAAAAGGTTGTACAAATGGAATGGAAAGATAATGGATTTTCCCTTTAGCTTCAGGAAGCCCTCTCATGCCCATTAATGGAAGAGAGGATAAACAAACTAGAGGATTTACACACTGCGGCTACTGTTCCATGTTAAAGAGTAATGATGAATCTGTGAACTGTCTCAGAGCATATGCCAACCAGGAGAACCTTATGCTGAGTGATATAAGTCAATCACAAAGGGACAAATGTACAAGACCATTATTATAAATGTCAGGAAAGGGTTTACAAGCAGACACACACACACACACACACACACACACACACACACACTCACTTACTATTCTTTAACTGTTACCAGGAAAAGGGAGACATTACAAAGGAAACTTTTGGAAGAGGCGTCTGGGTTTTTGTTTCAGTGTGTGTGTGTGTGTGTGTGTGTGTGTGTGTGTGTGTGTGTGTGTGTGTGTTGAAAGCAATAATAAAAGTATACAAAAAACCATGCCCTTGGACATTAAATTGATTTCTAGGAAGGATTTTAGTAGCTATTTCAAGGATTATGATTTTTAGAGGACACAATAAATCTGCAGAAGGCTTCTGAAATGCAAAGTGTCATGGGAGCAGACAGTTACATTTCCTCCTGTGGAGTGGCGGGTGGGTTTGAACTGCTGACCTCACAATGAGCAACCCAGGGCTTAGGTCCTAGTGTCATTATGGCCCCTTAACTAGAAGGGAAATGGATATCGACTTGAGTGCAGGATAAGGCAAAAATACAATAAATGAAAATAAGGAGGCTCTGGGTCAAGTGCTACATCCAAACACCATGCCTCCGGAGATCCACACCTGGGTGAAACTGTGTGGCTTATTCATGTCAAAGAATGGGGTGTCTAATGCTTCCTGATATGATTTCGAAGAGGAAATGTTCTGATGGTTTATGATTTAGATAACATAGTTTCTCACTGAATAAATCAGCCAGTGTCAAGAAGAGGGTTGTTATGACGCACCAACTGCAGTGTGTCTTTGGGAGAGATGTTGCCTCCCATTAATTTTGCTACTAACGTTAGGCCTGTCTGCTGTTTTCCCAGACTAATAAATGTGGTGAAGGGCTGCATTTCCTTCTACTCCTTGTCCCACATTAAGTTTTACTTCTTCACATCATGGTTAAAGATGACAATAAACAAATAAATAGATAAATAAATAAATAACAAGAAGTGAATTAATATAATTGCTAAATTTCATGAAAAGTCAATATACAATGCTAATGATATTAAAACTTCTGAAGAGATGTCTGGTTTGGTTTTGTTTGGTTTCTGCAATTACGCCTCACTTCAAAATTAAATAACGATTATAAAATGAAGCCAACAACTTTCAATAATTTAACTCATATTTACTAACACCATGTGCTCTTGCATTCTTTCCTATTTGCACTATACTAATCGCAGCGATGATCTAATTTCGAATTTAGGAGGTTTCCCCATTGGGGGCCATTCTCTTACGAATAAAGGCAAGCAGTGTGGTAGCTCAGTGAAGTTAGGTCAGTCCTGAAAACCCAAGCCTGCTGTATCGTCAGGCTATGTCATTTCACCAGGCCTAAATGAAGCCTTTAGGGTACGTGGATATAAGCTGTTAAATAATATATTTATCTAAAGTACATGTGCCAAACTATACTTAGTGCAAGAGTTTGAAACACATAAACACACACCTTGCAGGACTTTTGAGAGAAGGTGGGTTAGGGGTATTTAAAGTGTGCCTCGGGTACAAGGAGAGTGCACCATCTAACTTTGATATTTGAGTGAATGTAATTAAAATCTGCATCCCTCACAGGCAGACTCTGAGGTGAAGTGTATGGCTCAGGATCATTGCAACTCGGGATCTTTGTAATAAAGGCAACCTAATAAATGCCTGAATATTGTAGATAGAAGGACCCCTGGCAGTTATGTGCTGGCTGCTAACAGCAAGGTCAGTACTGTGTGAGAAAGACAGAGACTCACCGGAGCAGCCTTGCCCTGTCCTATAGAGTCACTATGAGTTGACCTCACTCGATGACAATGAGTTTTTTGTGTTAAGAACATGGGATATTATGACATCACCACCAGTCATTCTGTTTTACAGGTAAAACATATACATTAATAGCTGCTCTGTGTTTGGGGGTTTTTACAGTACAAATATTGAGAGCTATAACCCTTCCCTCCAACACCAGTGTTAAAACAAACTAAATGCAAACACACAAGCGATACTGGTTTCTTTCCTGTTGAATTCTCCATGTTCTTGTGCAGTCCTTGTTTAGGGCGCTGAGTCTTCAACATTGTGGTCAAAGAGGCAATAGCACAGGGTTGGTATAGGAAGGCCCTGACTTCGTATGCTTTCTACAAAAATAATGTCTGAGATTGGGAAGAAAATCTCCATATTTCTCAGTTAAACAGTAGCATTTCCGCTTTTGAACTTATAAAGTAAGAATCCTGATAGTATTGCACTAAGAAATTATGAGCATGTGTGACGAAATTTTAGCCAAGTGTCTACAAGAGCATATGCACTCAATGATACTGCCAGTGTATGTTTAATTTATGATTTTATGAACAAGTGCATCTCCAGAAACACCTTTCTGAATGCAGTATTCAATTTTAAAGTACTGGCAATTATGCTATTGAATAATAAATTCTTGCCTTTAAATGTCATGTCATATTGAAACACTTCTTTAAAAAAAGATATCAATTGAGCTTTTATTTAATAATAATATAATATATTGAATTTAGTATTTGAATAAAATGACATTGTCATAGAGCCAAGTACAGCTCCATTTTCTTCGCTTTCAAAAATGTATTTTGAATGTAAGCATTAATTCCACAAAGATGTGTCTGTAAGGTATATAACATATATAAGATGTATAAATATATTCCAGTTATATACTAAGAATTAAAAGTGAGATTTATGAAAGTATTTGCCTTCAGGGAGATCATAATGTTGTGTGGAAAAAGACCGGAGAGGAATCTGCACTAGGATGGAGGTGGAACAAACGAGGAAAAGTTGTCAATTACAATCACACTCAGTGTCATCCTCGATGGCACCGTGCTCGGCCAACTACATAGAGTAAAGCATGCAGGCCACAATCATGGTTTTTTGTTTGTTTTTAATGGGGAGCTCAGATTTGACTTCTTGTTGAAGGATGAAGAAATGTTATAAATGGAAATATTTTATGGAATCCAATTCAACAAAAATGTATTTAGCATTTTCTATATGCCAAGGACTCTTACAGAGCTGGTGTTACAATTTGAAAAATTGCATGGCACAGTAAATTGCAATACGCCGAGGCAAAAAGTACAGATAAAAACACATTTTTGATTAAAAAAATTAAGTAGAAAATACAAACCCTAAGAACATTAATAGAAGAAATGGAAAAATTCCTTCTTATTCTTCCAGTAATGAAAGACTTTGTAGCAAAGATTCAAATTCCATGAGTTAAAACTAATAAATTCAAAAATATATCAATATTTTAAGACATTTGCATAGGGAGAAAATCAGCCTCGTAATATAATTGTCAAGTTAAGAAAACTATTAACCATGATATTAGATAGAGTTCCTAGAAATCAAGGCCAACATCCTTCTAGAAAGGAAGGTCACAGAAAACCAAAATCCTCTCTAAAAGGCACATGCCTATTAACTATTGTCATTTTTAAATGCAAATGAGATTGCGCTGAGATAACGTTTTTCACTTGCTCATACTGGCAACAATCCAGAAGTTGTACAATATCCAATGCTTAGTGCAATTTTGTATAATTCTCATTAAAGATAATTTGACAATCAAAATAAATGCATATAACCCTCATCAAACAATTTTGCTTCTGGGAATTTATCCCACAAACAATGTTTCATAAGTACAAAGTGACCTTTATACCAAGTTACCCATTGCTACATTGCTTCTAACAGCAAAAGACTGGAAACAACTCAAAAGACCACCAGCGGGGGTCTGGTTAATAAAATAGTAGTACCTTCGTACAATGGACTATCATATACCTGAAATGTATCAAAGAAAAGATGTCCTGGCCTTTGATTAGCAGATAAGGGACTTAGCCATGCACCCCAAGGCTCCTCTCCATATTACAGATATGTAAAAAATAGCCATGATATATTGTTGAAGTAGAAAACTGCCTAACATTTTGAATAATGTGGTACATATGTGTCCAAAAGGGAGAAGATGACACTATGAACTTATATTTGTGTAAAAATCAGATGTATATATATTATTCACAGGAATAAAAATTGCTAACCAAAGAGATGAGATGGAAATTAGGTATGTGCAGAATAGAGTAGATACCAGGCTTCCTAATGCAAAGCTTTGACACATTTTTAGACCCATGTAAATGTACTACTACCTGTTCAAAAATAAAGATGAATTGATCAATTGTATACTTTAAAATATGTAATTTAAAACATGCAATTAATAAATTAATGTTTATTAAACTATAGTGGAACAAACATTTATTGAAGAAAAAACATTTACCTGCATTTTATATATTTCAGGATATACACATGCTAACATGTATATATAATTCTTTATTTTACATATAATTTAAACCTTTTTTATATTATTCATGGTTTACATGGGTACCTACATTTTTCCAACTAAGAATTATAATAGCCAACACTCCCAGTGCCAAATTACTGCTGTGATCACTTAACACATAATAATTTAATCTTCAAACAAGCCTATCAGGAAGCAAACAGAGGCACAGTGAGGTGAAAGGATACGCCCAGGTCTCAAACAGGAAAATAGACAGTAAAGGTTCAAGCGGTAGGAATTAAGACTCTAGTTCATACGCCCTCTGTCCTTTAACCACAAACTCCCATTTCTGCCCTACTGCCGCATGCTTCGTTCATGTGCTGAGATATGCATACTGAACAATCATCTTCAAAATTATACAATTTAAAAATCCACTGCAATTAGAAAGATCCACACGGACAGAAGGATATTATGCTGACCCCAGAGCAATGAAAAAAGTTCATTTTGAAATAATAATGGTTCTCTTCAGAACCGTGTGTTATAAATTTGGGAGGAACTGGACTGTGAATTAAAGGTCTGCATTTGTAAAGCAATTTTATCATCATGTGGCACATGGGCTTTTTGTTCCAGCTTCCTCCAAAGTAGCTGACCTCTGAGGTCTATTTCTGCCCCACCTTCCACAGTTCTAAATTACTGCAATAGTGGCCAGTGGCCCCCAAAGCTGACACCCCAAAAGAAGCTTTTCCAGCACATTTCTCTAGGATGTCTCCAGAAGGTGCTTTTGGGAACTCCAACCAAGTCAGTATCACTTTCAGAAAAGCCAGTTCCTGAAGGCATGAGGTCAGGGAGACAGCTGGTCCCTTAACCTGCTAAACAGAAGGCTTTTACTTCATTCATGTGAATGCTTTCTCTGAGACTGGAACAGTACTAAAGGTCAAAGCTGAGCCAGTTCGCAGCCATGGACCAAGCTGTAACTCTGTCCCGGTGAGAAGAAGAGCTGTGAATCAGCCCCCCCCCACCCCCCCCCACCCCCCCCCCCCGAGCTCCTCATTCAGCCCTCCTCAGACTGACCTGGAGGCACAATGCCATAGGCTACTGGCAAGTCTGGCCGAGGGTAGGAAAGCTCATAAAACTTCTCTGGAATTTTCAAAATAGACCAACACACTCCACTTTGAAATTTAGAACAGCAAACAGATGTAACCAATATTTTTTATGGATTTGCACCTATTTATTTTTAAGTGCATGTTTATAAACCATGAAATACAAAGTTTCATTGCACTATTGAATATTTTAATTAAATCCCCGGATCGAAAGATTGAAATGTTTGTTCCCACCAGCTGCCAAGTCATAACTGACACATAGCGAAGCAAGAGTTTAAAATGGGATCGTACGGTCATGGCCAGCAACTAATGTCTGCTGGGAGCAGGAGGCAGGGTGTGAATACTGCCATCTCAGCAGACTATAGCTTAACTGCCAAAGCCTGACAGAAAGACTGATTTTCTTTAAAGGCAGCTAAATGTTTTAGGGGATTGTATTGGATTGCATTTGTAAAATATCTACAGCACCTTTTCATGTGAATTATAAAGCTTTCTATAAAAAACCTTCATTCTAAATCCATTTCTAAGGACCCAATGTATGTCTCTAAAACACCTGAGGATTCATTCTGAAGCACTGTTGGAAGGGATTTTTGGAAGTCTGTGGATTTGTACTCACCATTTGTCATTTACTTGAAATTAATTCCTAAATAAAATAAATGGGAACCCCTGTTTCATGCACGGGCAAAGGAGCAAAATGTTTTCTCGGCAGCATTTCAGACACATATTCAGGGGATGCATTTGGATACTTGGTTAAATGATTTTCACCAAAAGTTAAAATCTGCCTAAGAAAATAAAACAGAAGCAATCATTTCAATCCTTGGAGAGAGCAGGATATTAGTTGCTAGACCTTTTATGAATAGGAAGGGGAAAGAGATGAGTATATATGAGAAAAGATGTTCATTGTAATCTGTTTGAATCCTAATTGTAAAATTTCTGTGACTTTAGAAAATATAGGTCTCACATGAGACAGTTGTTAAATCATAGCTATATCTTCCAACGATGACAGTAAAACATTAAATGTGAACGTAAAGGGGATGACCAACGGACAGTGGCTGAATTCTGAACTGTGACTCATTGATCTCACACCCATTGAATCAGTCAATAAGAAGTTTCCTGCGTTTTATCATAGTTATATTTCAACATTTTAAATAACACCACTACTGACACGAATTCACAGTAATGGTGAAGTTTATTTTCAAACAAGCGGTCTAATAAGTGACTACTTGTACATCAGAGTCCCCCTCATTGGATTTCCAAGAAGCCTCTTGCTTTTCTTACTTCTCTGGCACATGTATCTGCCCACATTTCTTCAAACACTTAGTAGGCGAGGGAAGGAGTGTGTGGGTGGTCCCAAGAGTAAATCCCTCCATTGCAAACAGAAATATTGGTGGTTCAAACCTACTCAGAGATGCCTTAAAAAGCAGACCTAGCTTCTAGATTCCAGAAGGACACAACCTTGACAAATCCATGGAGCAAAACTCTGCTGCCATGACACGCATGCATCCGAATTGACTCCAGGGACATTAACAGCAACAACAACAATAAGCTTGTGGATTTGGTCCCTTTGGTTCCCTTCTTGACTAATTAAGTGCTGCAATATCAACCCCAATCTTTTCATATTTTGTAGTCAATCATAACACTTAACAGAATAGGTCACTGTGTTAACACCATCTCCCCAACCGTGGAAGTATTATTAGTGACAAAACTGAAGGTTGATGGCTACCTTTCATCTTCTTATCTGGTATAAAGTCAAATCGCAAAGATAGATTCTGTTTGTAGGTTCTTTAGGAGCTTAACCCAAAGGGTAAACTTTAAGGTACAATAAAGCTAGAGACCTACTGAAAATACTTTATGTGCCAGCAGAAGATTACCTTCCCATACCCACCCTGTGTGAGGAGAAGAGTGAAGGAGAAATGCCACACATCACTCTCTGTAACTCTTCTAAACAAGTAGAATTTAGTGCTTTCTGCTCACTTCCCTCTTCTATGACACTGTAGCATCTTAGGTCAGGACAGAGTAGTTTGTCCAAAAAAATTTAACACAATCTTTGCATCAGAATTTTGACTAGTGTATAAAAGCCACATTAAAATGATTCATAATTCAAGACGTGAAAGCAAAGGAATGGAAGTTCAGCGAGTCAGGCTCCTGGCTGAGGAATTAAATGAATACAAGCTGAGCAGGCAATATGGCAGGCTGCTGCTAGCTCCCAGAGTCTGTGGGTTGATGAGCCAGATGTAGGATCCGGACTAGCCAAAAGAGGTTGGGAGCCAATGGAAAACACCTCATTCCTCTAGTTCTTTAATGCTTCCTCCATCCCACTATCATAGGCCCAGTTCTTCCTAACAAATCTGGCTAGACTGGAGGAAAAGATAAGCACTCTCGACACACAGAATCCAGGTCAGATAAACACCTCAGGACCAGTCATGGGAGTAGCAATACCATGAGGGCAGGGGGAAGGTCAGTGGAGAAGGGGGAGAAAGGAGGAACTGACTGCAATGATGTATGTATAACAACCCCCCCCCAAGGGAGGACAAACAGCAGAAACGTGGGGGAAGGAAGACAGTGTAATATATGAAAATAATCATTATTTATTTTTTATCATGGATCTGGGAGGATGGAGGATGGAGGGGACAAAAGAGAAGCTGATACCAAGAGCTCAAGCCAATAGAAAATATTTTGAAAATGATGATGGCAACATAAGTACCAATGTGATGCAATTGTATGTATTGTTATAAGAGCTGTAAGAGCCCCCAATAAAATGATTTTTTAATAATAAAAAGGAAGTGGGGACCCTTCCCACAGAGTCTGCTGACATAGGCTAGGTCATACCCCAAAGGAAACTTCCTTACAGTTGTACCAAGATTGTCACTTGATTAAGGATTTAGCACTCCATTCCTCATACTGCTGTGGCCTGTGTGTCTGCACGATGCTGGAAGCTATGTCACTAGCATGTCAAGTGCCAGCAGGGTCACTCAAAGACATCAGCTTCCACAACAAGATCCCATAAAGAACTCAGTTCCCGCTTCAGAGGAAGGAGCTGCTGAAAAGCATGTTCACAGTTGTGAAACCCTGACAGTAAGACTCCTGGATGGAAGCAGAGAGTTGTTGGAGACAGTGCTAGAGGATGGAACGCGTGGCCAGAGTACCCTCAAAATGTGACTGAGAGGAACTGATTCTTCAGAGTGGAGTTGACTACGGCGACATGAGTCACATAAAGCCAGTAGGAGTGGAACCTCCATATCTTCATTTGTTGATGGGCATGCTCAAAGTAAGAAGAAATGGCTGCGAAAGTCTGCTAACGATCAAATTTAGAATGTGAGAAGAGTGAATCTAGGAAAATTAGAAGTTATCAAAAATGAAATGGCATGCACAGAGGTCAATGTATGAGGCATCAGTGAGCTGAAATGAATTGGTACTGACCATTTTGAGTCAGAAAAATTATATGATTCACTACACTGGGAATGACACATTCAATGTCTAAAAAGACCTAGCAGAATCAATTCTGAAGTACAATGCTGTTTGTGATAGGACTATACTTAGCTGCTTCCAAAGAGCGCTTCAATGCAACTATTACTCACATTTATGCACCAACCACAAAAGCTAGTGATGAAGAAATTAAATAATTCTTCCAGTGATTTCTGCGGGAAATTGATCAAACAAGCAAACTAGACAAAGTGGTAGTTATTGGGAATAGAAAATGGAAAAGTTGGAAATACCAAGGAAGGAACAGTAGTTGGAAAATATGGACTGTATGAGAGAATTACGCTGGAGATCACATGACAGAATTTTGTAAGATCAATGATTTGTTCATAGAAAAAGCCCTTTTCAACAACACAAAAGGTAACTACACACATGGACTTCTCCAGATGGATACATCTGTGGGAAGACAGGATGGAGAAGCTCAAGATCAGCAGCTAAAGCCAGGTCAGGATCTGACTGTGGAACAGACCACCAATCACTCATACATAAGTTCAGTTCAAAGCTGAAGAAAATTAAAATAAGTGCACAAGACCAAAATATAACCTTGAGTCTATCCCACCTGGATTTCAAGAACAGATTGGACTCATTGAACACTAATGACAGAGTAACTGATGAGCTATGTGTGTTTGTCTAGGTAAACTAGCGAAAAATTCATAGACACTCATGTTTATAAGAAAGAGCTTTAGAAAAAAAAAAGAGCTTTAGATCAAAAAGTAATTGTATACGAAATCGTCCAGCTCAGTCCAGTTTAAGTCCATAAGTCCCATATTAGCTCATATGTCCAATACCAGTCTGTAAATTCCTTTTCACACTCACGCAACATTTGCAATGATGCTGAGTGCAGGAAGATCACAGGCAAGTGGGTGGAAAGTCTTGTGGATTCAGTGGCAGTGGAATCATCTCAGAGCTGGAACTCCAGGGATCTAGCATAGCTCCACGTGTTTTATCAACAAAAAATGTCTCCCAGAGAGTGTGTGTACCTGGCATCCAGTGAGCTATTTATCTCTTTTGCACCTCCAAATGAGGACATCAGCTGCAACCTGATTGACAGGTTAAACTCCACCCATTCACAAGTTGAGAGGACATTATATAACTGACACACTGTGGGAGGACATCAAGGTCATTCGTGAAGTAAGCAAAAGTCATTTTAAAGACTAGAAAGAAAGAAAAAGCAAGTAGATGTCAGAAGACACTCTGAAACTTCCTCTTAATTGTAGAGTAACTGGAGTAAATCAAAGAAATGATGAGGTCAAAGCATTCAATAAAACATTTCAAAAGGCAGCTCAAGAAGACGAAGCCAAATATTATGATGAAATGTGCAAAGACCTAGAGTTGGAAAACTGAAAGGGAAGCACACACATGGCATATCTTAAACTGAAAAATCCACGAAAAAAGTCAAGCCACAAGTTGAAATATTGAAAGATACTATGGGAAAAATATTGAATAAGCAGGAAGCAACAAGAGACCCTGGAAAGAATATACAGAATCACTATACCAAAAAGATCTAATTGACATTTCACCATTTTAAGAGATCGCGTATGAGCAAGAACCAATGGAGCTGAAGGAAGAGTTCACGTTGCACTGAAAGAATTAGCCAAAACAAAGACTCTGGGAGTTGATGAAACACCCATTGAAATGTTGCAGGAATCAAGAAGTACTAGAAGCACTTATCCATGCCAGGAAAATGGACAAACAGCTACTTGGTCAACCAACTGGAAGAGATCCATATTTACACCCAGTCCAAAGAAACATGACCCAACTCACTAACTAACTCTAAAATTTGAATGCTCAAATTATAGAACAATATTGTTGATATCCTATGCAAAGAAAATTTTGCTGAAGATCATCCAACAAGAGTTGCTGCAGTATATTGAAAGGGAACTACCAGAGGCTCAGGCTGGATTCAGTAAAGGACGTGGAACACTTAATATCATTGCTGATGTCAGATTGATCTTGGCTAAAAGCCAAGAACCAAAAAAAATGTTTACTTGTGATTTCTTGATATACCAAGGGATTCCACTGTGTGAATCATACAAACTATGGATAAACGTGAGCAGAATGGGAGTTCCAGAAGATTTCACTGTTCTCGTGCAAAAATGGTACATGGATCAAGAGGCAGTTGTAAAAACAGAAAGGGGAATACTGCATGGTTTTAAATTTTAAAAGGTGCGAGTCAGCCTTGTATCCTCTGACCATACTTATTCAACTGTATGCCGGGAAAATCATGACAGGAGCTGGTTGATATGAAAAAGAATGTAGCATCAGGATTAGAGGAAGTCTTGCTAATAATTTACAATATGCAGACGACACAACTGTCCTTGCTGAGGAGGACGTGAATTCCTACAGATGAAGGTGAAGGATTACAGCCTCTAGGGTGGATCGCCACTTACCGTAAATAAAACCAAAATCCTCACAATTGGACAATCATGATAAATGGATAAAGGTGGAAGTTGTCAACTATTTTATTTTGCTTGGCTCCACAATCAATATTCATTGAAGCACAAGTTCAGAGATCAAAAGATTTATTTCATTAGGTAAATCTTCTGCACAGAAGAGTCTCACAAAAAATTCCATTATAGAGTTGATTCCATTATGTTAGATCGCATTATGTGAAAATGTTAACCCAGGCAAATTGACTCAAAATCTAACAATTTTTCACCCCAAAAATGTGCTACAAGAATTGACTAACATCCGGGAGAGGGACATATCTGATCGGAGCACACAAGTGCTGATGAAGGGGGAGGAGGAGAGAGAGGAGCACATCCTGGTCCACCAGGCCTTGAGTTAGATGACCCCAATTAGAGCAGCCAGTCCACATAGATTACCACATGGCCAGCCCCACTATGAGACATGACGCCCCTCACTGACCCAGAGGACAACACTGGAGACACAGTGTGGGAATTGCATCCGATCTGATCCCGCCACACCGAGGCAAAACACTAAGGGGGTGCAACAGAACAGCAAGGGAATGGAGCAGTGAGGTCCCCAAGGAATGCTGAAGGTGAACTTTGAGGCCAGGGCTTAGTGTCCCAACAGACTGGACTAGAAAACACTCCTAAAGGCCAACAAATGATCCTTGAACTAACTACAAGCTTTTTTTTCTTGTTTTGTTGTCATTGGTTTCTTGTTGTTTTGTTGTATATTGTTGCTTGGTTTTGCTCTGTCTTGTTTTTGTGCATGTTATTATCTCTGCAGGTCTGTCTAAATAAGATAGGCTGGATGAACAATCTGGAGGAGAAAACAATGGGACTGACAGTTCCATGGGACATGGAAGAGGGGAATGTGTGGGGAAAGGAAGTGGTGTTAACAAACCCAGGGACAAGGGAACAACAAGTGATCCAAATTGGTGGTGAGGAGGGTGTGGGAGACCTGGTAGGGCATGATCAAGGATAATATAACAAAGAAAATTTGCTTGAAACCCTGGTGGGGACTGAGCATGATAGTGGGACAGGAGGAAAGTCAAGGGAAATAGAGGAGAGAGCTGGTAAGCAAAGGGCATTTATAGAGGTCTTGATAAAGACATGCATATATGCAAATATATTTATACATGAGGATGGGGAAATATATCTATGTGTATATATTTGTAGGCTTAGTATTATGGTAGCAGAAGGACATTGGGCCTCCACTCAAGTACTCCCTCAATGCAAGAATATTTTCTTCTATTAAATTTGCATTCTATGATGCTCATGGTCCCAACACAACTGCTGAAGAAAAAGTGGGTGCATAAGCAAAAGTGGTGAATAAAGCTGATGGTGCCTGGCTATCAAAAGATATAGCATCTGGGGTCTTAAAGGCTTGAAGGTAAACAAGCGGTCATCTCGCTCAGAAGCAACAAGGCCCACATGGAAGAAGCACACCAACCTGTGTGATAATGAGGTGCTGAAAGGATCAGTTATCAGGCATCAAAGAACAAAAAATTATATCATTGTGTGCTCACCTCCATGATACGATCACTGAAGACAAGTGGGTGCATAAGCAAATGTGGCGAAGAAAGATGGAGCAACTGGGGTTTTAAAGGCTTGAAGGTAAACAAGCGGCCATCTAGCCCAGAAGCAACAAAGCCCACATGGAAGAAGCACACCAGCCTGTGTGATCATGAGGTGTTGAAAGGATCAGGTTTCAGGCATCATCAGAATGAAAAACATTACCATAGTGAATGAGGGGGGGAGTGTGGAGTGGAGACCCAAAGCCCATTTGTCGGCCACTGGAGATCCCCTTGCAGAGGGGTCTTGGGGAGGAGACGAGCCAGACAGGGTGTGAAGTAGCAACGATGAAAAATGAAACATTCCTCTAGTTTCTAAATGCTCCACCACCCCCGCCCCCCACATCATGATCCCAATTCTACCTTGCAAGTCTGCCTAGACCAGAGGATGGACACTGGTACAGATAGGAACCAGAAACAAAGGGAATCCAGGGCAGATAATCCCTCCTTCAGGACCAGTGATGTGAGTGGCAATACTGGGAACGTAGAGAGAGGGTCGGTTGGAAAGGGGGACCCGATAACAAGGATCTACATGTGACCTCCTCCCTGGGGGATGGACAACAGAAAAGTGGGTGAAGGGGACATCGGACAGGGCAAGATATGACAAAATAATAATTTATAAATTATCAAGCGTTCATGAGGGAGGAGGGAAGAGGGAGTGGGGATGGAGGGGGGGGAATGAGGAGCTGATGCCAGGGGATTAAGTGGAGAGAAAATATTTTGGGAATGATGAGGGCAATGAATGTGCTTTACACAATTGATGTATGTATGTATTGTGATAAGAGTTGGATGAGCCCCTAATAAAATGATTAAAAAAATAATTGACTAACATAATTCAGCAAGACTACAGGAAAACATATGAGATTCAATGATCTTGAAATTTAACCAAAGACACAGAATAAACATCCGATAAAAAAGCTTTCACAGCTAGGAGGGTTCTGTTTTGTGATATAGACTATAATATCCTGATATTGCTATATATGAAAATCTATGTAATGCATTCATAATAGAATGCCTTGAATATATTTACTCAACAAGAAATAAGTGAAATTAAAATTTAGGAATCTAGAGCAGAAATAACCTCCAGAAACAGGAAAAAAACATTTTTATCAATGAAATAGATGAGAATAATTGAAAACAAAAACTATCTTTTCTGATATGAAGATGACATAATTAAAGTGCCTATGCATAATGACTTTGGAAATATAATCTAGGGGGAAATGAATAAATGTACCCTATAAAGGGTTTCCAATTTATAAATATTTACAGCTTCATAGTTATCCCTCAGAGCAGGTAGTAGATTTGAAATGCTGACCTTGAGGTTAGTTAGCCATTCTAAGCTTACTCAGCAGCGACATCATTTTATAATTATGAAATTATTAAGTATTTAATAAAACATATACAACTATAATGCATAATCTCTAATTGTAGAAACGTCTCAAAAAACCCTAATCAAGGATCCGTCAACCTACCTTTTCATTTGCACATACCCTCTCAAGCAGGGCTGACAACATTTAGTTTCTTTATTCCAGTAGGACCTGTTTCAACAATGACCACTTGGGAGAGCAGAAGAAAACTAAATGCCTCTCCATTCCCTTCCTATTGGGAGCCATGGTGGAGCAATGATTAAAAGTGTGACTCCTAATCAAAAAGTCAGTGGTTTGAATCCACTGGCCCCCCCAGTGGAGAAAGATGTGTCCATTCGTATGCATAGAGTTTGCAGCTTTTGAAACTCTGTGAAGTTTGACTCAAAATGAACTGGAAGGTAACGAGGTCCTTCTGAAATCTAGGAGCTATATCAATTCTGAGAACATCTCTACTGACAGGCAACTCATCGGGTCACTGTGAGGAAGAATTCACTAGATGGCAGTGAGTTTGGTGTGGGCTTTGGTATGCCCATGGAATTTTTTCTCTTGCCTTACAAAGAAATCCCTTCTTTAAAAAGTGTGTGGTAGTTATATAATCTCTTGTCAACTTGAGGCTTAAGAGTGAAGGTGTGGAATTTAGCCTGTCAATCAGGTGGCAGCTTGATGACCTCATTTGTATCTGCTAAGGAGATAACTAGCTCACTGGAGGCAGGACACTGGCTCACCCCCTGTGAGATATGGAGCTGTGTCAGAGGCCTGGAGCTGAAGGAGTCACATTGAAACCCCTGATATTGCTGAGATGCCTCTACTGTCACTGGATCCACAAGACTTTCCACCCACTATCCTGTGACCTTCCTGCATTTGGTGTCATTGCATGTGTTTTGTGAGTCCGTAGAGGAATGATAGATTTGTATAAAACATATGGGCTAATATGGATTTAAGCACTTGATCTGGACTGGGTTGGGATGTTTTCTCACTATTCATTTGCTTTTGTATATAAAGCACGTTCTTATACATATATGAGTGTTTATGAATTTGTTTCTGTAGTCTACCCAGATTAACACAATGTGCTTCAAAACACAGTAAATTCAAAACTATCTCTCAGCATAGCTCCTATGACAACTAATGCTGGAACCAATGGCAGGGAGCTTAGACTTGGAACTTGTGAGCAGAGTGCATTATCGCTTAAATAATCTTATTTCCCCTGCTGTTTACTCATTATCAAGAATAATAGCTATTTTAAATATTTGTAAATCTAAGCAAACTGGGTAGTTTGGGCAAATGTGACTTGAAATGAATACATCTGGAATTGATCCAGTTATTCTGCTAAATTTAATAAAATTTAAAATTATTCTGGGAGCCAAATTTTGTTTACTCTGAATTTGTTTTTTATTTTTTGTTGTTCTTAAGGATCTTATTTTGGTGGATTAATAATATAATATAGTTTTTAACTTGTACACCTTCTTTCAAAGTATGCAGGAAAGCAAACACTGGCCCAGGAGCCTAGGAGATCAAGAAGTCCATTAATTCTGAGAACAAGGCTGCTAAAATACATATTTACTACTATTCTTAATTATATTTTTCTGCTTAAATTATAAATAAGTGCAAATGGTTAAAAACTCTATCTTCTCTGACAAAAAATGATTGTGACATAACCTTAATATGTGTTTTGGGGGAGTGTGGGGGTGAGGATGAAGCATTATCTGTGAATTACAATACATTGAAGTATCCTGTATATCCTTTGTAGGGCTGCAGAACTTCCAGCATCATATTTGTAAGAGAGAAGAGATATTTCCATTTGTGTATTTATTTTATTTTTAAAGCTGATTATTTAAGAACACAAAAATCTAGTGAACCCTGATAACAGCAGATATGATCTAATATCATATTCAAATAATGTTTAAAAAGGGACCATTATTTTAGAAACTTTAGGATATTATAGTTTCTTATTCATAATTGTAATAATCAAATATTTTTCCTTAAATTGTGATTAAAAAATTATAAACCCAAATTGTAATTATTCCATGTTTTAAAGAATGACAAATTACTTGAGACATTCAGAGTTTTAAAATTGGAGATTCTTTAGGAACTTGTTTGTAGCTTTTGATTTAAGTGTTGTAAATACAATATGATATTAACCATGAAAATAAACATAGGCTGAGGTTAGCAATGAAGACTGAATGATGTAACATAAGGTATGTAGATATAATTTAACTTTATCATTAACAATTCCTCCCATACAATATCAGTAGCAATCTCCACATATTCCAGGTTAAGCTGGGTCTCTTAAAGTATAAATCCAGAAGCAATTAGTCAAATGGATAATGAACAGGTGAATAGCAGTTTTCACCAGCCTGCAACCCACAGGGTGGCTGGCTACCATTACCATCTACTCCAAAAGGGATCACATTATAGCGTCCTAGATCGAGTGGGAGAAAACTGTGGAGCAAAACTAAAAGTCTTTTTTTTTTTTAAATACCAGGATTTCTGGTTAGCTGCAGCCTGAGAACCACAAGCCTATGTCCTCCAATTACCCTTCAGGTATGGTAATGCATTCACTCTCGTAGCTCAAGTTTGAAACCGCTGACAGGTGTATGAAGAGAAGAAGAACATTAGGGAAGAGCTCACACTTTAGAAAAAGCAGCCGTCTAAGATGAAAATCAGCATCTATCCAACGACAAAGCTCCCAAAGGATAGGAGAGAAGGAGCAATAGAGCAGGAAATACCGAGAGGAAGTGGGATAAGTGATATTACATTGTGAGGAATGCAATTAATACCATAAAAATGTACTTGAACTGTTGGATAGAAAAATATCTGCTTTGTAATAAACCTTTGTCTAACTCAAAATTGTTTTTTAAGAATTCTAAAAATATATATTTTGTGATTATTTGAAGAATCTGCTCCAAATAATTTATTTTTCAAACACCTTTAGTATAACTTCTTAAAATACAGTCATTTGATTTTAAAATCCACAGGACTTACTCAAGATGTGGAACTCAGATGCTGCTCTGTTCCCTTGCTTTAACTGTTCCCTGGTAATGATGAACTGTTTCTGAAATCTACAGGGCAGTCCAACTCAGACCTACACGTATATACACATCAAAATCTTCCAGATGGCAGGGAGTTGTTTGCGTTTGTTTGTTTTTTTAATCAAGAAATTAGTGGCAAAAATGCATAAATTAACTGTAAATTTTACAAAGCAAGATTGTTGTTGTTGGTTACAGTCAGGTTGATTCTATCTCCTGGCAATACCAACCACTAAAAGTAATAACTATTTATTTAGTAGGTATACACATTAGTTAACAACAACTATTTATCCATGAATACCTTATGGAGAATCTAACTTTGAACTTGAAATATTTTAATATATCGCCCATTGTTGTTAAGTGTACAGTTTGTAGTTTTACCTTATTTAGAAAATTAATTTATCTCTAAAATAAGCGTTTCACCATTTTCTACAGTCTTAAGTGTCTTATAATAAAATCACAAATATTCAAAATCATGGCTCAGTCAGAAAATATACAAATAAAGCTCAAACTTACACTAAAGATAAACCCCTTTTATAAAACATTTCCAAACTTTCATATGCATCTTTATTTCTTAGCAATACATCACTTTAGTAACATCATCAGGATTACTGATCACTGTCTGACCCAAACAGTAGAATCTGCAGAGTTGAAAGCATCCTGTAAGCAATATATTATTTCTTTTATCTTTCAGATGAGAAAACTAGGCAACAAGAAGCTTATTGATTTTTCTCATGTTACTCTACTAGCTAATGGGGCTTTTGAGAGTCTAACATCATGACTCTCATATAAGGTTCTGTCTGTTATCTTTATGAGTCGTTGATGTTTCCTACTTTGTTTTGTCCTGTCATCCCCAATCAGACTGAGTTGTTTAAAGGAAGAAAATGTCTTCCAGTTTTATTAAAAATTTCTTCTACAGCAATAGATGGATATTGATAATTCAAGGCATGAAATGCATGTCAATGAATGGTATCTGTGATCTTGCAGAAGGAAATAGATATATTTTTAGAGCATAAAGCTAAGAGCGGTGGTAGTAAAATGTGACTACAAGAAATTAAATATTTAAAAATTTTATAGAAGCAATTATTAGATGTCAAAACCAATTCAGAGTAAAATATTTCCATAAAACACTAAGCATGGAGGTAAAGAAAGGTATGTAAACACAAGTCAAAAATAATTTGGATGAGGTGAAACATCCTCAATAATGTGAATTAGAAGTTTACCCAGGTCTGTGTAATAGAATTTTTTTTCAAATCTGTTTGAAGAAAAAAAATCCATTTTTTAGATAACTTAGAAGTCCAGTAAGGTCATTTCAGCCCATTAAATTTGTGTTAAGATTTGCTTACAAATTTGCAACATAACTGTGGAAATACAGTAACCTGGTCAGCATTTATGTAAACCTCCCTATGCTATAATTTTCAGCTGATTAAGACAGCCAGTGATAAGTTCAAATCACTTGTTTATTAAGGTAAATTTTGAGAACAACTTCTAATTGAATATGCATATTTCCCTTAGCTATATCACACTGTACAACAACAAAGATTTGCCAAAACATAGTGTTCCAGTCTCAAGAATCACATCTGAGAGTTGAGTATTAATATTCTCCATTCAACTTCATCTGCCTTACTTCCTCATGCTTGCTATAACTTACATGTTATTGAGGCAGCAAGTCCTGGCGAAGACCATGCTTAGTCAGTGAAAACGAGAGAGAAGTTACATGAGAGAGATTGATAATGGGGTGACAATCGTGTGCTCAGATAGGCCTGCTATTGTGAGAATGATGCCCACACACTACTGCCAGGTTGGTTCTGCCTCTGTCAGGTTTAGGACAGAATAGAATGGCTCAATAGGGTTTTCAATGCTGAAAATGTTATGGAAGCAGATTACCTCATTTTTCTCCTACAGAGCAGCTAGTTGTTTCAAACTGCCAAACTTTAGGTAAGCAAACTAATGTAATCTACTGTGCTAAGAGGGCTCCTTGCAAGGTTGACATTGGGTAATATTTCATTGTTATAAATAGGGCCTTTCTGCCTACTCTACAACACCTAACAACAATAATGATACCCAACCAGCCTAGCATAAAGTACTGAATTGTGGCCATAAATTGTGGAATATTCCTTTGTTATAACATGGAAATTTTAATTACAAACATGGGCGTGATCTTCTCATAAAGAGAATCCTGGGAACTTTCTCTCTTTCTGCCTTCTTCACCTTCCTATTGATGCGTCATGTTGAGACCTGCGGGAGCCCTGTGATGCTTCCACGGTCATGGGATCCAGAAGACTTTTCACCACTGGCCTTTGATCTTCCTACATTCTGCCTCATTGCATGTGGTCCCGTGAGTGTGCAGGATGCCTATGAACTAGTATCAGACTTATGGACTTGAGCTGAACTGGGCTTGAATATTTGCCTGGTATATAATTATTTTTTGAGATAAAGCCCTCTCTTGCACATATATGTGTTGCTGGATCAGTTTTTTTAGTCAATCCAGCCTAACACATCTACTAACTCCTGTTAAGTAGAAAAATAGAATTCTGGGCAAGAATATGCTGTGATAAAATGCCCTGTAGTTCCCATTATATAGTCAAGGTGTGAAAGGGCTTCAAAAAACGCATGGAAAAATGGAATGGTGAATGAAATCTTCCCATGAGTTTTCCTGATAGCAATTTGAAAAACCATAGTTACAAATTCAAAAAGACTGGATTCGAATGACTTGCAATTGTCTAAGTAAAATTGACAATGAAAAATTTTAAGTACAACCAATGAAGTGTTTATGTTACTTTTTTGCTACATTTACCTTGCGGGGTTCTCAGAGCCCTGTGTGAATAGTAGTTCACATGGGAAGTTTGGTGTGAACATTCTCGGTGACCAAATGGTGATTTTTGCCTCCTTCTTCTGTGCTTTGTTCTCTGATGCTCTCACTCATTCAAGTGCACCACCACCTCCCCCGCATGGCATATGTATGTACACAATCACACCACCGCCTCCCCCACATGGCAGACATATGCACAAAATCACACCATCACCTCCCCTGCATGGCATATGTATGCACAAAATCACACCACCAAAGGAGCAGGAATCCCTAGCCATAATCCACGTTTATTATCTCTGTCCATAAGCCACTTAATTTTATTTACTTCAGATATTGTACTTTTGTTCTACTAAGCACTTTAAATTTTTACTACTTACATCCCAATTCTTTGTACGGCATCCTCTTTTGGTATGATCCCACTCTTCGGAGAATACACATTTCCCACAGGCAAAAACAAACAGGCCTGTAGATTTTGGCACACCTACCTAAACAAGTCTTTTGTTTTTTCTCACATCCGTTCTGTCAGTAACAGAACTTCAACACTGACACCTGAGCAACACCGGAGCCTTTTGTTTCTTTTGTCCTCCTTTTTCCTGTACATCAGCCCATTATCTATTTCTCCTCTCTTTTTCCTCATGAAATATAATTTTATTAAACATATTAATCCTAATTACCCTTCTTCAAATATATTTTACAATTATTTGTATAAATGCATTGGGTTATTTACACAAATGTTTATCATTACTATCAATTTTATTTTATTCTCTCTCTTCAACTAGCCACTCCTACTTTCCCATTTCATCACCATGTCTAGCTCCTAGTAGACCTACCCTCTATCCCTAGACAGTGCCAGCCACCTCTACACAACCCAGAAGTTCACAGACCATTAATATCTGTACCACAATGCTGAGAAAACAGCAGTTAACCAGAGTAAGCGCCCCCAAAATACAACAACAAAAATAAAAACCAACAACAAGTAAAAATCACCCAAAGCCAATGGCGTGCTCTGAAAAAGAGGCTCTGCAACCATGAGAGACAGGACTGAGAAGGATGGTGGTTAGGTCCTTTCCCGAGAAATGGGACACACCTGTGAGAGCAATGGGGACAAACATGAACAACTAAATTCCTTACACCAAATAAAGTCCACAAGTTCAAAAATGAGGAAATTGAACTGGGCAGCAAAGTACAAGACCAGAGAAAGAGAATGGATAAAAGGAAAATCTAAAGCAATGAACTTGAAGACAACCATTGATTTCATCTGGAACCACTGACTTCATCTGGAATCAGAGAAACAATCAACGTGGAAGTGAAGGAACCCTAAGACAGCCTGAAATGATGTGAGGCACGATAACGAGGTCCAGTCTATATCTCACTGGGATCCCAGAACAAGAAAAAACAAAACCAAAAATCTACAGAGAAGATAGTGTGAGAAATCATGGGGGAATTTCCCCAACATCACAAAGCGGAAACCAAACTCAGTGCCATTAAGTCAAAGGCAACTCCAAACAGCCCTGAGGCTTTCCAAGGCTGGAGCTACTCATGGGAGCAGAAAGCCCAGTCTTTCTCCCTGGGAGCTGCTGGTGGTTTCTAACTGCTGACCATGGGGTCACAGCCCGAGCATAACCACTGAGAAACCAGGCCTCCTGCCACCACCAAGGAGGAGAAAAGAGCTATTCGAGAATCTGGGAGAACCTCCAAAAGGATAGATCCCAAAAGGAAAACAAAGCAAGATTGTCCTTCAAAGACAAGGGAGAAATAAAAGTATTTCTATACAAGAAAAAAAGGAAAGGGATTTGTAAAATCAGGACCTCCGTTATAAAACTATTACCCAAGCAATGAGGCAAAGTACCTGCATAGTGGCTGCGAACAATATATGACCATATATCATCCTCTTTCTTCGTACATCTTAAAGAACAACACAGAGGAGACTTCCCCTCTACTAGAGTAAGTTTTTCAAGGTGGAGGAAGAGAGAGAAGACTATCCAGTTGATGCCATACAAAATTGTACTCAGGTCCCCCAAATCAACAGATCCTCATACAAAAGTGAAAAGTAACCCTTATTGGAAATTCAAGCAAAAAAAGTGGTAAGGGAGCACAAGTGTCCCTGAGAACGCAATTACACTTCTATCAATGGACATGCTGGGTGGAGCTATGTCCCATTGAAAGAAAGCACTGAACAATACTTACATAGAACTCAATACTCCCAATATTACGGTGCTAATTGTACGCTTTTGACCTCATTTCTATCAAGTCCTTGTTGACCCTGCCATGTGCTATAGACTTCTGGGATTCTAGACTCTGTAATTCTGAGCTGCACAAAATCCTTCATAGGCCACCCCAGAAGGAATCAATGTGGAACTCTATGAAGGTGATATTATCTCAAACTCACTAGTAGCAGATTCAATAAACCAACATACTCCCTGGATCTAAGACCGGAATGCCCTAGTGTGGGAAGACGCAGATAATTGATACCCAAGGTTATGGGTTTGGTTTGGATTTCTTGCTTTAAATGTGCCCAATGATTGGTGGCCTGGGAATGCCATATATTTACTACTTTAATACCTTCCTTGCTTAATTGTGGCAAATAGTAATCTAGTAGGGTTGTTCTGTCTTTGTGAATGACTATTATTGATACTTTTCTTCAACATTCACCAGCACTCATCCTGCAAATAGTGTCCAGTCTCTAGAGAACTTCACCTGTACAAGTCAACGATTCATATATTTTAGTCTGAAACCGGTCTATATGTGTATAATTTCTCTTTCTCAACTGTTGATATTGTTAGATTATTGTGCCAAACTGGCCGATAAACACATGTGGAATTAATTGAAGGACTGAGGGATAAATGGCTCAGTGAGCCTCCCCTTTCTAGTTCTCAGGTCTCTTGTTGTCTCATGGTTGGACCAGGGTGCAGCTGCCTTACCCAGTTCCCTGCTTTAGCTGGCAAGGCTCACTTCCTGCAAGACATCCCCAAGGAGAAGACACATGAACCTACCCTAATGTAGCTCTGGGTGCTGGAGCAGCCATGTGGAGACCCCTGCCAGCACTGAGATGCTTACACATTCACTGATTCAGCTTTCCTCCTGCAGTTGGCATCTTTACATGTGTTTTGTGAGCTGGAGGAGGACTCTGTGGATTAGTGTCAGACAGATGGGCTAATGCTAGACTTGTGTGCTTTGGCAGCACTCGATTGGGATGTTTTCTTGATGTGCTCTTAACCTTTATATAAAACTCTCTCTTATATATATGAGTTTCTGTGGATTTGTTTCTCTAATGTACTCAGACCAACACAACTGTGTTTTAAATCGTATTCCACTGACTACATTAATGAAACTACAGATAGACTTACCTTTGCCCTATAGGGATGGTTTATAATGTTCTCTATCATAAAGTGATAACTATGTCTCGTATGTTTACCAGAGAGAACAATAGACCATAGATATATGAATGGATTTTGGACTCACATTTGCAGCTCCAATCTAAAAACAATTAGTTCTTATGACATGGTTCTGCTCACTAGTCTCCCTCATGAAGAGATCACCGAAGACATGGGCGCAATAGCAAAGTGTGGAGAAGAAACTACATGGTGGCAAATGATTAAAAAAAATTTTTTTTCATCTTAAAGGCTTGTCTTCAAACAAGGTGCCATGTAGGTCAGGCATCAACTAAGTACACCAGCCTGTGCAATCCAAGGATAGCAAATAACATAATGCAAATCCAATGGAAGAAACGCTATTAGAGCATAAATTGTGAACTCCCAGTTTACAAAATGCTATGGATGACAGTGGCAGCCCTGAATCCATTTGAATTATTCACATATTACCCTCCAGTGAATCCCTTATGGACATGGTGTAGCAACATGAATAGCCTTGCTAATACACAGAGAGCATCGTAGTCAATTATGGCACATATGATTAAAATGCAATACCTCACCATTTGCTGTTCTTTTTGAGCCATTTGAAAGATTGTTTCCACTTTCAGTATCTTCTGCTTCCATTTGACTGAGGTTTCCTGTTTAGTCACTGTTGTTGGATTTTTTTTGTGTCAATTTGCTTCCTATTTGTGTTTCATATGATTTATGTATGTATATGAAATGCAGGGTAGGCAAATCTAGAGACATGGTAACTGGATTGATAATTATTTAGGGGCATTGGAGGAGAGGATAAGGGAAGTGCAGAGCTAACCACAATGAGTATGAGAAGAAAATGTTCTGAAATGAATTGTGGTGCTCATTAAGCAACTTTTCTTAATATGATTGAATGATTACATTGTATGATTTCTGAAGTGTGTGCCAAAAATACTACTTCAATTCGAAGAGCAGCATGTATCCTAGGACAGAGAGTTAGGCAGGAGAAGAATTAAAACAGAAAACACTGGGAGGAAGTGGAATAATAGTTGATACATTGAGGGGATTGGAAAAGACAAGTTGAAGCAAAATATGCATAAATTGTTGAATGCAAAACTCATGATCTATTTTATAACCTTCACCTAAATCACAAAATAAAGTTGAAGAGGAAAAAATATGAAGCCAACAAAATTAAGTTTTAATGAATAGATTTATTTATGTTTAGTTTCAAAAAATTAAAATGTGAGAATCATATTTAATGGTCAATATGATCATGTTAAGTTTTATATGACACTTTCCTGAATTTGTTAAGAATACTAATTTATTCATCTTGTTTTATTCCTCTCCTAAGATCACAGTAATAGCAAGTAGTCTGGTAAGCTTGAAACAAGGTCATCAGAATTAATGGGATCAATAATATTATCGTTCTCTAATTAAGTTAATTCATGAGGAAGAGATTTGACACGGGATATACATGATTTGTTACTCACAAAGAGGACGGAAGTTTTAGAAACTACTAAGCATTCTCCTGACCCTCAGAAAAGTTGTATATCTTATCTGAGAACATACAGGTTCTCTACTCTCTGAAACTGTAAAACCATCAGAAATAGATTTGTCAAAAAAATTGAGGCTTGGAATGCTTAATTTCTCACTATAGGAGAAATGGAAAATCATTTTATGTGTTTATCATCAGTCTGTAAAAATCAGATTTGATCTAATGTTAAAATGAAGTCCAGCTAAAAGTATTATTAGCAACAACTATAAGCATATTCGTGAACTCACTAAATGTGATTAAATTAATAGTTTTTTTTTTCAAAATGAGCATTTTAATTAACAGGCAACATGAATTTTCCTAAATATAGGATTAATACAAGTTTATCATTCAAGAAAGCTTTAAAAAAGATATAGAAAAGAACAAAAAATAGAAAACATCAACAAAATCCCATTCCTCTAATCTATAATCAAGCAGCCATGATAGCATAGTGGTTTATTCCTTGGGCTGTTAATTACAGAGCTAGCAGTTCGAACCAGCCAGCTACTCCAAAGGGAAAAGGTCACACTTTCTTCACCTATCAAGGTTTACAGTCTTGGAGAGCCACAGGACATTCTCCTCTGTCCTACAGGGCTGCTTGGGGTCACATTACCTTGATGACACTGAGTTTGCTGTGGCTGTTCTTTTTCAAATCCACAAGCAGAGAAAGGAAGCTGCTACAGTTGTTAGCCTAATTTGTTTTAACTGCTTCTAAGCTGGTGGAAGGAGCCGAGCAGTTCACAGCTCATGTGTGCTCAGGTCGCCAGCGGGAAACAGCAGCTTCGTCGGGGGAAACTAGACTTTATACTCCGGGGAACAATTAGCCTCAGAAGCCCCAGGGGCTCTTCAGGAGGCAGCATTGACTCAGGGCAGTGAGACACTCTTGATGGCCATGTTGGGTAATGGTTGGTCGCTAACTTCAAGGTCAACAGCTCATACCTAACAGCTACTCTTTGGGAGAAAGATGAGGCGATCTGCATCGATAAAGATGTTCAGTCTCTGAATCCCTACATAAGATCTCTCAAACTCACTGCCAAGGCATTGATTCTGAAACACGTCATATACAGTAGCTATGAATCTGAATTGACTTGATGGCAGTGGGCTGTTATCTTTTGTCTGTTTTGTTTTGTTTTAAGCTCTTCAGGAGATCTGATTGGTGAAGCAGTGGGTTGGCTTGGTAACTGAAGGGTCAGCAGTTCAGGCACTGGGTGTCCATTACACATGCTCAGAGGGTCTCTACCAGTCAGGAAAGGGTGGTACACTGTGCATGCTCAGAGGTTCAGAAGGGGGAGGTACACCTGGGGAGGTGCTGCACCTGGATTGGCCCACCTAGGACAGGTAAATTCAATGCAGCCAATAGGGCCAACCAGGATCACCAGCCATGCCTCCCCAAGGAATAATGGAAAAGGCAGGATCCCACAGCCTACTGGGTGGCTTTCTTGAGCAGCTTCTAGGCGGGCAGATGTGAGGGGTCCTGAGGGTGACTGCGGACACCGGAAACTTCTAACTTTCATAAAATTCACTTGGATCACAATCCGGGCTTCAGCGTGAATACTTTCCCTCACGGAGCCAAGGCCTATGGCATATGTCTCCCACGAGAGATCTAACACTTCCATTTTCATCTAAATCCTTCAGAGACTGATGATTATTAAATTGTGTGTGTCTGTGTGCGTGTACATTTAATGGGCATTAATAGAGCATCACAGTTGAGTCTGCCAGCAGCGCACAGAGATGTAAAGTTTCTTCTGTATTGCCTTATGGACTGTCTCATTCACTTCACGTACTAAAAGGTTCTGATTGATAAGGAGCACAATCTTTTTAATCACAGCTCACGCTGCCATTTAAATCCTTCCGCTTCTCATGCCTTTCCTTACAACATGAAAGCTTAAGTTCCCGAGGCAAGCATATACGAGGTTTCATCCTTATACCCAAGTATCTAGTAGTAATGTGACATATTTAATTCCTATAAACTAAAATACAGATGTGTTCTAGGCAGGGTTCTCTAGAGCAGTGGTTCTCAAGTTTCCTAATCCAACGACCCTTTAATACAGTTCCTCATATTGTGGTGACCCCCAACCATAAAATTATTTTCATTGCTACTTCATAACTGTCATTTTGCTACTGTTATGAATTAGGCAACTCCTTTGAAAGTCTCGACTCACAGGTTGAGAACTGATGCTCTAGAGAAACAAAACCAGAACACTTATAGATATGTTTATATAGCAAGAATTAATATAATGGCTAATTATTCCACACAACAGTACAGAGGGTTCAGTTCAACTCACTTTCATGGAACAGATAATATACTGAAGGTCCTTCAATTCACTCTGGGTGCAGTCCAAGGTCAGTGGGTGCGGTCTGGTCCAGGTCCAAGGTCAGTGATGTAGGAAGTGGAGTTGCCCTCAGGCCAGACAGGCAGTCAGACTTGCAGGGCACACAAGCAGGGTGGGGCAGCAACAGTTGCAATCGACCAGCCTGGAGCTCGAACGATGTTTGCACTAGCAGCATGGCAAAGCAGGCTTCAAAGGAACCTCAAGTTCTACTGATAGGATCCATGAGTTCACCCAGCCCCGAGGTAGTCCAGCACACTGCACAAGCTAGTCTGATCACGAGGGAAGAAGAAAGATGGGATTCCTGCAGCAGAAGGCCTAGTTGGCCCATTACATCTAACTCTCACCGATGAAACTCTTAAAATATTATCATAATACTTAGAAGCTTAATGGTATAGATATATCGATATAAATGTGTTATACCATTTTGGCCTAAAGTGGAATCATTCTTTCTGGAGTCTATTGCTGAGTATCTTATCAATTAAGCTAAAGGAACATTATTTTAAAATGTCACATTATATGAAATACTGTGTTTACTATCAGGCTATCGAGTATATTAGCGGTTGTAAGGTGATTTTTAATAACATGATAAGACTCACTGGAGAAATGTCTCTCAGGTCTCAAATCCTTAAATAACTGTTTCATCATTAATAACTGGTTCCTAACTTTCCTTAGGACCATGAGGAATATGATACCGGGTCAGGAGCCCCACCTTGATCTGGTTTCAGGAAGCCAGAGCTAAATAGATGGATGTCCTCCAGTAACTCTGTGGGATGTGTGATAGGAAGTGATCTGTATGTTGTATGAATCCCTGCTTTTGTTCTCCTCCTCATCATCGTTATCCTTTACCCAATGTCTGGTTCTCTTAAACTAATCCTTCTTATTGCACCCATTATCTTAGGCAGACTTTTTAAAAAGAGGACTTTGTTTTTATTTTATCTAATTATGTTAGAGATATCTGTGCAAGTATATATTCGTACGCATTGCAGTTGTACAAGAATTAATGAACACAGAGAACTGCTTTAATCATATTTTCCTTAACTTCAAGTTTTCATTTTTTTAACCATTTTGTTTCACGATATTAGAGTCCCTCCAGTGTAACAGCACTCTTCTACTTCCTAGGCTTACCATTTCCCATTCACCTTCTTTCAAATGATTTCTGGATTCTGAAATGTATCCCTGGCAAATGATGCCCTTTTGACTTCCAGTGGTTAAAGTACCTACCTCCCTAGTGGTGCTGTTCACCCTCGACGCCTGTCCATAATTTGGCTGAGAGTTGAGCCAGGGTGGTGTGTTCATATATGTCTGTGATTGATTGTGTCCACTCAGCATAATATCCTCCTGGTTCATGCACCTTATAAGGTGTTGCATGAATTCTTTATTATTTCTTACCCTCAAGTTTTACTGAGGCATTCAACAGCAAATAAAAAGATAAGAAGATTTTTTTCAGCTCAAAAGACTCATAAGTTTTAAAATGTAAGAAATAGAATAAATTAAAATATTTCAAAAAGAGATTCAAATTTACAAACCACAAGAACTTTCACTAATCCAGTATTGAAGATTACTTCCTAGGAAATCTCTTGCTAATTGGCATTTTCAAACTCTCCAGTTTGTTCAATAGCAATATGGACTGCGCATGCATCCAAGAGTAAGTCTCATTTTGAACCACGCTTCCAGGGTTCAGTTTAGGATTGAGTCCTTGAAATGCCTGAGAATATAATTCCCAGGGCAGTAACACATTATTTAAAAATCATTTGCCTCTTTCACCCTTATAGTTCTAGGACCATGTCAGCGTGATTAAGTGAGGTACAATTACCTTCTACAGAGTGACTTGGTCAGCATTCTTTTCACTCTCCTGCTTATGAGACATAAGCAGAGATTATGTAGAGTAAATAAATCACTTCGTCATTCTTTGTTTCCTTATTCAGTTATTTATGTCTAAAGATCTAGTTATCTCTTTATGCCTTTTTTTTCAATATCCAACTTTCACATGCATGTGAGGCAATGGAAACTACCATGGCTTGAGTCAGGTGCTCAAAGTAACAGCCTGGCTTTCCAATACCTGGAGCTTTTGACCACCATTTCCGTAAACATTGATTGTGGATCCAAGCAAGACAGAATCCTTGACAACGTCAAACTTTTCTTCATGTACCATGATGTTACCTATTGGTCCAGTTGTGAGGATTTTGGTCTTCCTTACATTGAGTTGTAACCCAGACAGAAGGCTGCAATCCTTGACCTTGATCAGCAAGTGCCTCAAGTTCTCACTTTCTGCAAGCCAGCTTGTATCATCTGCTTACTGCAAGTTGTTCATAAGTCTTCTTCTGATCCTGAGGTCACATTCTCTTCGTGTAATCCAGCTTTTTGGATGATTTTCTCTGCATGTAGATTGAATAAGTCTGGACAGAGGATGCAACGCGGTGGCACGCCTTTCCTGATTGTAAACCATGCATTACTCCCTTGGTTTGGGTTTGTTTGTTTGTTTGATTTTTTTTTTTTGCACAACTGCCTCTTGATCCATGTACCAGTTCCAAATGAGCACAATGGTGTTTTGGAATTTTTATTCTTCCCAAGTCTATCTCTAGTTTGTTTTTGTGCAAACAGTCAAATGCTTTGTATAGTCAATAAAGCACAAGTAAATATATTTCTTGTATTCTCTGCTTTGAATCAAGATTCATCAAACATCAGCTATCATCTCTCTTCTTATTGAAAACTATATAAGGTTGTTGTTAGTTGACATTGGCTGGATGGCCTTGGGTTCTTGAATGACTTCTCTTAGAAGCACATCCAAATACTGATTGCATATAGGCAAGGTTCCTTTTCGCTGCAGGTGAATTCTGTCCCTTAAGAAAGAAATGGTAGATCTACTTCCAAAACTGTGGGAGCAGAGCAAGGGAAAGACTGTAGGATTTAAAATCAGGTACAGTGAGTGTCAGGGTTGTATCCTCCCACCAATTAATTCATTCAGTGTGCAGAGCAAATAATCTGAGCCGCTGGACTGTGTGAAGAAAAAGGTTACATTAGAATTGGAGGGGGAAATTAAAAGAAAGAGTTGGAGGAAAGTTTATTAATAAACTTTAACACACAGATGATACCATCTTGCTTGCTGAAAGTGAGGAGTAGTTGAAGGGTTTGCTATAAAAAAACTTAATATAAAGAAAATGGAAATCCGTAAAACTGGACCAATATTTAACATCTTGATAAACCAAAAAAAGATTGAAGTGATCAAGGATTTAATCTTGGTTGAATCCACAACCAATTCTCATGGAAACAGTAGAAAAGAGATCAAAGGATGCATAGCATCAGGTAAATCTGCTACACGTGTCCTCTTTAAAATGTTGACAATCAAGGACATTACTCTAAGCACTAAGATGTGCCTGACCCAAATCATGATATTTAAAATTGCCTCATAGGCATGTGGAAGTACGACATTGAAAGGGAAAGACTAAAAAGAATCAATGCATTGGAATCATGGTGCTGGCAAAGAATATTTAAAGTCCTGGTGGCTGCCAAAAGAACCAAGAAATCGATCATGGAAGAAGTACAGCCAGAATGCTTCTTAGAAGCAAGGAGGACAGACTTTGTCTCACATATTTTGGACATGTTATCAGGAAGAACCATCCCTAGAAAAGAACATCAGGTGGGTTCAGGAAAGGGGCAGTGAAAGGAGGAACGTTTCATCCAGAGGGATTGACACGGTGGCTGCAATAATGGGTTCCCACACACCAGCGATGGTGGGGACGGTGCAGGAGCAGCAGTGTTTGGTTCTGTTGGACTTAGGGTCTCCATGAGTCAGAACTGATTTGATTGCACCTGAAAACAATAGCTTCCATATTAGGAGAGCAATGTCTCACCCTTCCCTCAGCATCTCTCTATTTCATTTCTCCTGTGGTTATCTTAAATCACAGTGGTAAGAATCAAGCAAAGGTTTTGAACATTATGAAAAAGGAATTTGGAAAACAGAAAGAACTATCTTTTTAACAAGTTTAAGAAAAGGGTATTTCACATATTTCAGCCCCATCTATGAAAGACTAAATTATTGTCCTTACTAACTCCTCAAATGCTTTTCCTCTATTTTCCATGTGACTTAGCCCTAGTTGTAGAGTGGTACAGGCATTGTGCTGGTAATCACAAGGTCACAAGTTTGAAAACAAGGCACTCTCGACAAGGGAAAAAGACGAGGCTGTGCACTTCTACCAGGAGTTACCATCTTAGAAAACCACAGGGACCGATGTCCTCTGTGAATTGGCTTGATGGTAGCCCACGGTCAGCAATTCAACTCCACCAGTCATTCTGCAGGGAAAATATGACACTGCCTGCTCCTATAAGCATTCACAGCCTTGGAAACCCAAAGGGACAGTCCTACTTGGTCGTATAGTGTCTCTATGAGTTGAAATGGACTTGATGCAGTGGGATATTCCCCTGTCCCACCAACTCAGGGGTTGATGACAAGCATAAATTAGTGTGCAGGCTTTAACTTGGACTTTTGTGTTTCTGCCATGTCATCAGAAGATCTTACTTGGGTTCTTGAATGAGAAACATGTGGCACAGGCATGAACTGTCCTGGCAGATCATGGCAATCAACCCCAGAGTAGTGATACAGAAATGTCTGTTGTTGTAAGTCATGGGCCAAACCCAACCCAACCACTGCTGCAGTGTGGATTTTGACTCAAGCAAACCTTATGCACATTGTGAATGATTTGTTTGGCATATCATTAAAACTTACTATAACATTATATTATCGAAAATGTTTGAATTAGGATTTCGGGGCAAAGACAACAATTTTTTAAAGGAAAAATGGTATTTTAAAAAGAACCATGGCTTATATTTTCTAATCGAGAACACTGCACTGACAAGGTACTAAAGTAAAAATATCTGAAAGTCAAAAAAAGGTTCAAATTAACTCAAGTTTTTTATTTGCATTTATATTTACATATTTCCAACAGTTTGAAGCCAGTATTTTAACATACTCTATTTTTCGTCTATTCTGTTTCCTCACATACCGCTGGCGCTCTCCCATTTTCTCATCAAATTCTCTTCACTTCTATCTCCATTTATCCTAATCTGATGCCTTTAATCCTGACCCTATACTCCATTGCCTTTCTAATTTGTATTACAAAGCGAGGATAGCTGCTCTGGAGAACAAGGCTCTCCCTAGAGGCTTGAGTGCTAAGGAATCAACTCTGAAAATTGATGTTTTCCTTTATCCTTCCCTAGGAACTGATGAGGGAGAAATTTCTGGTCACACTCAATATCTGGGCATTTCTGCTTCCTCTTACCATTCGTGTTAGTCGTGAAATGTTACCTTATTTTTTAAAATCATTTTATTGGGTGCTCATACAACTCTTATCACAATCCATACATATATTCATCCATTGTATCAAGCACATTTGTTGACATCATCATTCTCAAAACATTTGATTTTTACTTGAACCCTTGATATCAGCTCCTCACTTTCCCCCCTCCCTCCCCGCTCCCCTTCCCTCATGAACCCTTGATAATTTATAAATTATTATTTTGTCATATATTATACTGTCTGATCTCTCCCTTTACCCACTTTTCTGTTGTCCATCCTATTACCTTATTAAGATAAAATATTTAAGTCATATCTTTTGGGCTTATATGTCACGTATTTTTAATATTTTTAATTATAAAATATGTACAAGTTTAGTGTAAGAAATTAAATACTATAAAACTGTAAAAAGTAAATTTTATCAATCTTAATTTTCCTTATTTAATCCCACAATACCTGAAGTAATCAGAATCCAAACTTACATGTAGTTTTTAACAATACTTTTCTATATGCATAGAAATACAACATTATTTTTCTTTTAATTTATTTATTTGTATCGTTTTATTGGGCCTCATACAACTCTTATCACAATCCACACATCCATCAATTATGTAAAGCACATTTGTACATTCATTGCCCTCATCATTCTTAAAACTCTTGCTTTCCGCTTGGGCTCCTGTAATCAGCTCCTCATTTTTCTTTCCCCCCTCCCTCCCCATCTTCCTCCTCCCTTATGAACCCTTGATATATTTTTCATTTTATTTAAAAAAATCTCATTATACATTTCCATTAAAGATATGCTTCCTCTCCTCTCCCCCCCAAGGCCCTCCCCCACACATGGTAATATTCCAGGGGCAGTTGATCAGGAAAATAAACATAAATATATGTTAAGTCAATCCAATTTTTAAACTAAATTAGCTGCATATATACCCTATAATGTGTATTTCTAAAAAATCAACAGCCAACCTATCTTAATTAATATTTACTATATGTCTGTGTCATTTGGTTTTGCTGAGTTTTTGCTTTTGGCTCTGCTTTGTTTTGTTGATTTTGTTTTTCTGCTTTGTTCTGTTGAGCCCTTCTTTTGTACATGCTTGTAGCAATGCAAAACATGCCAATGAGTGCGAATGTTTAACTCCTTTACATATAAGGTAAACTAATTATTTTGGTCAATTATACAATTTGCAATCTATGGCCTCTGGCAGCATACCGCTCGTTAGCTGTTGGGGTTTATGCCCACGCTCTTGAGCTGTGACTGGCATATTCTTTGGTTGTTTTCTTTTATACCCTGAACTCCTGACTCCCTCCAACAACCATCGGGACACAGTGCCTGCATGCTGCCCTGAGTGGAGGGACACTACAGCGAAGACTCCGTAACTTTGGCATTCGGCTTCGGGAAATTTAGAAGGCACCATGATCACTTCAAAAGCCACCACCAGCCAGTTGGACCCATAGTGATCCTATAGGACAAAGTATAGACCCCAAGACTAATTGTAATTGAAGCAGACGGACAACCTCTCTCCCAGAGACCAGCTAGTGCCAGGCACTAACATTTCTGTTAGGACATGAATGCTTCCCGACTATAATCATCTTGCATTTTCTTCAATGGGTTGCTCATACGGGACATTCTTTTACTTAAAGGTACTGCAAGTATCACTGAGAGAGCTAACACACTATCTCATTAGATTAGATTTTTCACACATTATGTGTAATACTTTGATCAAATCATTTATCAGAGTATATTTGGATGGAGAAAAAACAAATGAATTAAAGAGCTCTATAAAAAAGAAGTAAATACAGCCTAGAATTAGAAATACATCATGAAAACTTGAAGAAGTCAATGAAAACTGTCAAACTTATAATTTCATGGAAGGAAAGACAAAGCAGATATCTTTTTGGATATTTTGGGCGTAATTCAACATGTTATGTCAAGCACGGGCATAAGGAAATGGAAAGATGAAAATCAGGTTTTATCCTAAAGCCAGATATTAGATGCCGGAGTTTCTAAAGTAAAATGGATTGTACTTTAATGGTGAAGATAAACTCAAATTTTATGGTTGATCAAGTCAAATTTGCGTCTGGGGCTGGAACAAAAGGATCCCTGACAATCAAGGGCGAAGGGCTGCACCGGGAGCACTTCTGGAACCTCCATGTATAGAAGCCGGCATGGTAGCAGCGTGAGACAGGGTGGTGAGCTTCCCGGCCCACAGAGCAAATGAAGCTGAATGCCTTCAGGTGGGAGGACTAGCTAGCAGAATGGAGTGGCATTTGGGTATGTATGAGCCCCGGAGGAGCCCTGTGGCACTTGTCCAAATGGGACAGAGCCCAGAAGCCTATGAGAGGTTTTGTAATAAGTTGGCTCGGGCAGGATTCTCAGTGAACTGGCAGGTGAGCACTTTTCCACCTGCACATATGTGATCTGATATAATGTAATCAGCTCTTTTATGGAATCTACTGTAAGCCAAGCAGTTACCATTTTCATAATCCGGAAGATATCTCTTGATATTTATATATACTCTATTCAGAGCTTCAATGTCTCTGGGTGGCCTGGATCTCACATTTGTTGCACTGATCTCTAGTTCTTAAGTCAACATCTGGCTGATCCTGGGATCAGAGCCTGCCAACCTTGGATTCATTCACCTCTGCCAGTCATAGGCCTGACCTGCTGGTATCCAGCAGCAGTGGTTTCCCTGCTTTGTCTGCATTCCTCCGTCCATTGGCTTTGGCAGCTGCACGGTTCACAAGGAGCCTCCAGCTAAACATCTGATCCATGAACTTGAACTACGCTGGACTGACCTGCTCATACAACTGTATAAGTAATTGTCTCTCTCTTCTGTTTTAGCATTTGAGATTTTAAAATGGCAGTAGTTGTGGACAGTTTGTTTGATGTAAAACTATTTGAACCACTTGGCAGATTAGTGTTATGCAAATTCCTAAACTCTGCCTCAGAGAAATGGCTGAACTAAACACCTGTTGTGTCAATCCATAAAAAGTGGGCACCAAATGGCTCTGTTCAGTCTTCATGATAAGTCCAAGGATTGAGGGTCATTTAAATGTGGACAATTTTTGGCTTTTTCTGAAATTTTTCATGTAACCGAGCTCTTTCCCACAAGCTTACAGGGTTACATGTGATACAGGCTTGATTAAACTCTATTGCTCTTTAGGCTATGTACATTGTAGGACTTTTTCACTTTGACTCCAGGATGAGTTCCGGTTCAGGTGTGAACCGTGTCTAAGATCCATCAACTCAGCGGCTCCAACAATCTCCATCTCTCTAGTAAGTCTTGACTTTCAGAGATTTGGAGCTTCGTTTTCATTTTCTCCCCTTCTCTATCCAGGAATCTAGAGTAAGCCTGAGAGAGTGCTTGGCAGCGGGAGGCAGGAGCCATCTAGTTCTTCTGGTCTCAGGTGAGGGGAGGCTGTCATTGGCTTGGTTTTGTATTCCTTTGGACAGGTCACTTCATTGAGCCTGATTTTCTTCACCTATCTTTGCTCTTGATGCGTAAATACCAACCATGGCATTGCAAGCCTGTAATCCCCCAGTCACTACAACCAAAATAGAGTATCAAACATATCTGTGTGGATTATGCTATGTTAATTGACCTGGTTGTCCCCTGAGGCTGTCATCCTAAATTCCCAAGGGAATTGATTCATTCCCTGTAGGTGTTTGGTTATAGTTAAGAAGTTTCTAGAGCTTTGCCGCTGTATGCTACACATTATATTTGGATATATTTGTATCACACAAACGTTAATGGTGCTTCAAACTGCTGCTTTTGCAGCTTACAGTCCAGTATGTAATCACTATGCCACTTGGGCTCCCTTGTATGGTATATGCTTTGCTTCCCTTGAAGCCCTTCCTGGGGGGCTGGGGGTTGGGGGGGGATGCGGTTTCTACTCCTGTTCACAATTAAAGTCCCATAGACTCACTGGGACTGTTCCACTCTGTCCTATACAGTTGTTGTCAGTTGGCATGGACTTCATTTAGTACATATTTGAGCAAGAGCGAGAGGGAGAAATTCTAATAAGAAAGGTCTCACAACTGCAGAATTCATTAAGTCCATAAGTCCATTCTGGTTTAAATCCTGCATAATCCATTTGTGGGTACTCCTTCCCACACCTACTGCATTTGCATGTATTCCTAAGTATCTTCTTGCACCTATTGTTTGTTTTACTACTATTGTCGTGGCATGTATGTGACAGAATTCATCTTTGTTGTCTTCCATCCTGTGCTTTCCTTTGACCTTGGACATCCTGTCCTGCCCTGCCCCTGCTGCCTTGCCCTTCACTCAAGCTAACATTTGTTATTCTCTTGCTAGCGATGTACTTGTCCTCCTCAAGATGCCATGAAATAGTTTTTGTTGCTCTGTCTAAACCTTTACATGGCTTTGTATCATACTAGCCTGATACAACATTTGTCTTTTTTCTGATTGGCTTATTTAATTAAACACAGTGCCCTTCAGACTCATCCATGGTATGAGATGCTTCACTGAGAAATATTGCTTTGCTTTTTAAATGAAATAATGTGTTTAAATGTCAAGAGTCCCAATTCCATACAAAATAATGACTAACTCCTTGGCTTCTCTTTAGTAAAAATATTCATTTCCTAAATTTTAATCTCTAGTGACCAGTTTCCCTGGGGCCTAGAAATGTCATATCAGAAAAATATAAGTAGGATTAGCTAAATAACACTTTCTTTCCACATTGAGTCAGATGCCTTTAAAATTACTTTGGTAATTGTGCAGTTGTCTCTTTGAATCTTTGTTTTGTCCAAAGATACTTATTTAATCCACAAAAAAAACCCCTGAAAGACACAAGGACGCTACCACGGCAAATGGCAGCATCGAATAAGTCTGCCTCATGCAAAGGATAATATCCGACATGCCCCGGACTTGAAATTATCTTATGGAGAGATTACTTTTTATCTAAATTTAACAAAAAAGAGTGAATGAAAAAAATTAAATTATAAAGAGATAATACAGAAAAGATTCTTTCTCATAGTTGAAGTATGATTATAGTGCACCAAGGGATGTTAAAATGTAGGTATTTATTTACAGAAAATGAACTGGATACCTTTCATCAATGTCTTTTAAACATACTATGGAATAATTTTTGCTAGTCGCAAAATGCTGAAATCCCAAAATTTAGTTGCTGACAAGTTGATTAAGACTTACTGGCCACCCAAATGTTTCAGAGCAGATTTTTGGTCTACAGGGCTTTCACTGTTGAATTGCTAACCACAAGCTCCGTAGTTTGAATCCACCAGCCAGCTCTGTAGGAGAGAGATGTGGCTTTAGATTCCGGTGAAGTTACCGTCTCAGAAACCCACCGCAGCTGTTCCAGCCTGTCCTCTAAGATGGCCATGAGTCAGAAGAGACTTGAAGACAGCGAGAGGGAACTGTTCAGAACTCGATCACGAGAGCATTCTTCTGAGAGGGACTCAAACTTATAACCCTGTCATTAGCAATTAAGAACATATATTGGTTATACCATCAAGGAGCCCCTAAAATATTTTCAGTTGGCTTTAATAACCCAAGCTTTACTTTTTTTTATTTGTTTCCCTATGTTTCCTTGTCTTCCCTCTTAAGCCTGTCTCAGGCAAGGAAAATTTTCATTGGACAGAACCATGGTTGAATCCTTCACTTTATTTTAACACCTTCTCCCTTCTCATTTTGTTATTTTTGGATTCGAAGGTGGAAAAGCTGTTGTAAAGGCCTTACATTAAATTTAAGGTTGTCATCTAGTAAGTCACTAGTGTGACAAATGTCTCAATTCTGGTAATTTTTATCATAAATAATTTTTTTGTAAAATACCCATCAGGCAGCCTCATTGTTTCCTCAAGGACTTGACCATGAAAGCACTGCCTTTAAATCACGGTAACCCGCAGTCCTTTGTGGTGTAGCCCGTCAGCACTTCTTCTCCTTCTTCTCCTTCTTCTGCTTCTGCTGCTGCTGCTTCTTCTTTTTAAAAAGCCTGTAAATAGTTCAAGGTCTCTTTGTTGACCTTTAGGAATGCTTTCTGGTCCAGTCTGATGGGGCGCCACATCCTGGCCCCAAAGTCTATTTTTAGTACTCCCTCGGGACTTTGTTGCTCTGTTCCCCTTGTTGTTCTGTTGCACGCCCTTAGTGTTTTCCTCGGTGTGGTGGGGTCAGGTGGGGTGCAATTCCCACACTGTGTCTCTAGTGTTGGCCCCTGTAGGGCTATGGTCAGTGAGGGACGTCGTGTCTCGTAGTGGGGCCGGCCATATGGTCCTCTCTGTGGACTGGCTGCTCTGAGCGGAGGCAGGCAGGCATCTTCATGAGAAGCCCTTTGACTTAACTCAAGGTTGGCTGCCTTTCATTGAGTATCATGGCCCATAAGAAACAAAGAACTTTGTCCTGACAAGCTCTGAAAGGGCAGATAATTCCCATTCAATCATTTCTCAGATTATTTTTCTAAACTGCTCTAAAAGAGTCTAAATAACTTTTGACTTTTCCAGGTCTAAACCAGGTAACATGTAAGAATCTCCTCAAATCCCAGAAACTATATATTAAGCACTTCTCAAGAATTTCGAGATAGGGGAAGAAGTGAAGGATGAGGACATTTGAGTGGGCTTCAAAAAGTTTGTGGGAAATGGAATTAATAGATCATGTATTTTATTCCATGGGCTTTATGAAGACCCTTTGTATCATGGTGTATCAACAATTATTTTTTTGTGAAAAAGAAAGAAAAAGCCGCTTTCAGATATAAAATGTGCTAAAGATCATTGATATGTTTGTTAGTCATCCATGAATAAATTTTGCACAAGATAATTTTTCACATTTAAATTGAAAGTATGGGAAGTTAATAGTCTCTGTGCTCAGATTTGGAGCTTCAGCTAAACCTAAAATGATAGAAAATGTGGATTAAATTTATTAAGAAGTTATTTAGTACTTGAAAGGAACTAATGTTGAACAAACATATGATAAAAAACTTATAAATCTAATAATGAAGCCACTATTTTCCTTTACAGTAACTTTTAAAGTTAAAAATATAATTCCTAAACATATATAGTGAATGGATCATAAATATTTTAGTCAAGTCCTTAACTAAAGAGAAAATTAATGAGATCACAGGGTCAAATCAAAGACATTTGAAGAGTTACATATGTCCAATAATTTAATTAAGAAATATTAAGAATAGGATAGCTATCTGATGTGAAATAGGTTCATTTCCAACAAAGCAAAAAACTACATTTGGGTACTATTTTATACCAGATAGAAACTATTTAGATTTTTAGGTTTCTACTAATGAAAAATATTCAAGTGAATATATAAATTCACTAAATCTAGAAGTTTACTGAATAGTCAATAATGAATGAAACATGTTGTTGTTCAGTGTTGTTATGACCCATAGCAACCCTGTGCACAACAAAATGAAACATCACCTGGTCCTGCACCATCCTTCCAATTGTTCCCAGGCACCACTGTGCCAACCCACACACAGGAGGGCCTTTCTCGCGTTCGCTGCCCCCCTCCGCTTGACCAAGCATGTTGTCCTTCTTCAGAGACTAGTCTCTTCTAACAATATGCCCACAGGATGTGAGAGGAAGTCTTGCTATCCTGGACTCTGAGGAACAAACAAGACAGATCAAGTTGCCCTTTTAGGAGTCCATGGTTATTTCAATATTCTTCTCTAGCACAATTCAAATACATTAATTCTTCTTTGATCTTCCTTATTCAATGTCCAACTTTCACATGCATATGAGGCAATGGAAAATACAATGGCTGGTGTCAGGGACACTTTGGTCCTCAAAGTAACTTCCTTGTTTTCAAGATTCTAAACAGGTCTCATGCAACTGATTAACCTAATGCTACATGTTGCTTAGTCTCTTGATTGCTGCTTCCATGAGCATTGATTGTGGGTACAAGCAAGAAAAGATCCTTGACCACTTTAACCTTCCTCATGTTTATCATGATATTACCTAGTCATCCAGTTGTGAGGATTTAGGTCTTCTTTACATTGAGTTTTAATCCATACTGAAGGCAACAATTCATACTGAAGGCTGTAACCCTTGATCTTCATCAGCAAGTGCTTCAAGTCCTCCTCCTTTTCAGCAAGCATGGTTGTGTCATCTGCATATTGCAGGCTGTTTATAAGCCTTCCTCCAATCCTGATGCCACGTTATTCTTCATATAGGTCAGCTACTCGAATGATTTGTTCAGCATGCAGATTGAACAAGTATGATAAGAAGATACAACCCTGACTCACACCTTTCCTGACTTAAAACCATGCTGTTGTTCTGTTTGCACAATTGTCTCGATCCAAGTACAAGTTCCTCATAAAAACAATGAAGTGTTCTGGAATTCCCATTCTCCAGGTTATCCAGAGTCCATTGTTTATGACAGTCCACACAATCGAATATTTTGCATAGTCAGTAAAACACAAGTAAACTTCTTTCTTGTATTCTCTGCTTTGAGCCAAGATCCAAATCCTCTTTTGAATCCAGCCTGAATTAAATTTATCCCCTAGTATAAGCTTTAGGTACACCAACTAAACAATTTCCACACATGATATTAAAAATACATATCAGCTATTTGTTTGTAACAGTTCTATATTCCTATAAGTATAAATAATCTCTAACAATTACTCTTTATCACAGAAATGAGATGGTCTTTATATGTGTCAGCTGATTGTTTACATAGCTGCAATATGAGGTATTTGTTAACCATATAGGGGCTCCTCAGTTTGGCATAAAAAGTAGAGCAGTAAAGCATTGTGGAATTTAATAGAGAAGATTAATTTTTGCTGGAAATTTTTTATTTTGTCATAAATTTCAACTTAGAATAAGTTGTGAATATGGCACAATTGCTGTGTTCTTGTCATTCAGATTTCTCTGTTGTTAAGAATGTATAAAACCATTGTACAAGGTTAACAATGTACAGTTATCAATACCAGGAAATGAACAATGATACACCAGTGTATTTGCATATTACCAAGAGTTCCTCTAACATTTTTTGATCCAGTGGCTAGCCCTACAGAAAATGTATTTTAAAGATTTATGTAGTCTTCTCCCATGTGTGATGATCCCTTATTCTGTCTTTTTCTCTGACTTTGACAATTTTGAAGAGTAATGGTTACTTATTTTCTAGATAGCTTTGCATTAATTTTTCCTAATATTCCCTCATATTTACTTCATATCAGACATTTTTCACAGAAATACCACCAAAGGGATATTAGATCTTTCCCAATACATCATATCGGAGGAAAGATGGTGTCATTTCCAATGACTGATGATGCTGATAGCATCATTCATTCAAGGATGTTCCTACTAGTGTCCCTGCTATAAAGTCAGTATTTTTCCTTTGTGGTTATTAAATTTGCATGCAGCATTTAAAATATACGTATACTAACATGAATAGATCCCAAAACATGAATCCAACAAGAATATATACATATATATCACAGTCCTGACTTGTCTCAGCATAAAGTTTATATATATATATAATATATATATCACAGCTGTTCTAATGATCTCAACTTGCCCATTCGTTCATTTGGATCAAGTATTTGCAAACATGTTATACAGATTTTTTAATAAAGTAATCATTGTAGACACATGGTCTCTGAGAACACTACTCAACTCTGACAATATAACTAGAAAACACCAAAACACATTGTAATTATTACGCTCTTTCAAATAAAACTTTATTTATAAAAGGAAATGGTACATAGGACCAGACTTAATCCACAGATCATAGTTGCCCACAGGTCCGAGATGGGTGCATATAGCCTAGTGTTAGAGGCCCAGCTTGACTAGTCATGTACTGGCTTGATAGCAGCCTTGGGTTTCCCCTGTGGGGCTCTTTGTTCAGCACAGACTGCACGATCACATGCAACAGACCTACAATAATGTTGGACAAAGAAATATGTATTCAAGTCTCAACTTTCCTATTATCTAATTAATTCAAGGGTACTTACTTTAATATTTTCTAATGTGAAATGAGAATAATATCTATTCTGCCTAGCTCACATGGAATCAGTTCATTTTTAAATAGGAGCTGAATGCTGCAACACTTTATCATCCACAGTGCAAGCCCAGCGTGCAGCCTCTACGCCACCAAGACCCTCCTAATCTACTTCGCATGAGGTAATGGCAAGGAATGCGGATACTTTGAAAATTGTGGATTCGCATGAAGATTGCATCTTGCATTAATAAAAGCTTAAAAAGACACAGGCTATGTTTAATGTTGAGTAAGTATAAAACGGAAGAGTACTTTGGTGTTTAAGAGACTATGCTAAATAGAAACATTTAGAAGAGGTCGATATTACTAATACATTTTGACCACCACATCAAGGCTGAAACATGCACCAATTGAGGTTTTTGGTCAATTAGATTGCTCTTTTGCTTCCCAAATATTGTCCCTTTAATGTGTGCTGTAAGATTACTTTGATAAGAGAGACAGATATCAAAATAGAGGGATGCTTGAGATGAATTGGAATTAGAAATATTTACAAGGGAACAGTCTGAGTTTAAAAGCTAGAATTAAGCTTTTCAGGTTTAAGAGTAAGCTGTGCTTTCGACACTCCCAAATGTTATACATGAATATTTTCTCTTACCTACTTGGAGGCTTTATAAAGATAAATGATTATCTGTGCCATGTATTCAAAGTGAATAAACATAAAATATTAGGTTATACATCTCATATTTATCTAAGAAAATGTCAAATTAAGAAATTTTAATATTAAATTTTAATAAATGGACTTTTAAAGTTTTTGATAAATTGGTCTCAGAAACAAAAAAGGGACTTGCTATGAGTCACCACTGACTCGCTGGTAAGTGAGTGAGAATCGCTATAAGGTAGCATACAGGCTTTCCATGTGAAGCATTATTAGTTTCAACTGGGGGAAAAAATGGAACATCAAAACATTCATTTTCTTATAAATTTGTATTTCTTGAGTGAGTGATGTATAATATAATTCATATTTTACATAATTTTGAGCTATTGTGTCATTAGGTAAGATTAAGAAATACAAAATATTTTATGCAAAAGGATCTGCATTATTTTAACCTGCCTTCTATAAAATTAGATGAAAAGAAAATTACCTCTTCAGTGGAAATAATAGCTAAAGAAAATGTGGCATGAATAGTAATAATCGCCATGACTGTATTACCAACAGAAATTGCAGATATTTATATCATATTACAGTTATTATAAATATTGTATCACAAAATCATCACCATTTTGATATTACAGAACTCATTAGATAGTCATAATTGGGCAGAAAGCAGGACCTTGTTGGTCACTGGGAGAGTTTTTCTTTCTCTTTTACTTTACCCTTGCAAGATGTGGGTAGCATCTCAGAATTATATGAGATAAAATGACCTGATATAATTTTAAAAGACTTATCTTAGCTCAATGTTGAGAAGAGTTTTTGGTGATAGAAGACAGTGTATATGTATATATATGGAAAATAAACTAAACGTGGATGGCACACAATTCAAAGAAGTCAGAAGCATGAACACCATGTTATTTACATCTTGTAGGGTTGGTTGTTTTCTTTCTCACTGCGAGTCAGCTGTCAGTCAGCTGTGGCTTTCCTTTATGTTGCCTACTTGCTGGGAGCCAGCTGGAGAGACCAGTTGCTAAATGGGGCCATACCATGCCCTGACCAAGGGTAGACAGCAGAGTGGGCCAAGTTCTCACTGGTAGCCTCTGTGTCAAAGTGTCCAGAGTTCTTTTAATCACATGTCATTCACCACAGAAAGTCGTGGGGAAATCTGACATTCCAAGAGGAAGGATATATAGCCTTCCCATTGAGAGATAAGAAAGCTCTAGAAAGGACAACAAAGATTTTAAATAGTCCAAAGATTTTTCATAGGAAAAAAGAGAAAAAGAAGGGAGGACAACGTGGAAGGCTATTGTCATGTTCTTGGTGCAGGTGATAACGAAGCATTCCATATTAATTACATGCAAAGAGAGGAGCCTTGAGATGGGAATTAAGGAGAAAGGAGGGGTCAAAGATGAGCGCCTCCGACAAGGCTAGAGGAAAGATGGAAGAGAGGCCTAGACTAGAAAAGAAGATGAAATCAAGAAAGGGATGGAATGAATTGAGAGTAAAAACCAAATAAGTACAAAATATGAGAGAAATATTCATTTGTATGTCTAACCTTTTAAAAAAGATAATTTAGCTCTTGAATATTTCTAGTTGAAATGCCCAAGGTGAAAAAAAATCATATAAGCTTAGAGAGGAAACTTAGATGACCCAAGTATTGCTTTTTACAGATTTGTCTGACCTTGTAATTCAGAAGGAACAGTTTTGTTAATAGCCTGCCAATTTTGGCTCCTTTCTTCAATTTCCTCTGTTATCTTAACCTGACAGCAGGGGCTCTCCGTGAAAGCAAGTATTTCACTGTCCATGTTCCAGTTACAGATTGTTGAGTAAGTGGGGAAAAGTGGTCAATTCAAGTCATAATTCCTCTTTCAACGCTTGTGCTTCTCTGATTTTTACACACTCTGGGTAATCATAAATTTCAAAGCTTAAAGAAATGAGGCCCCTCCCTGTATCTACCATAATTGATGTACTAATTTATGCTGATTCCTAATGTCCGCTGGATCTTTCGTCAGCTAGACTGCGGCTCTATGGCACAGAGCAGAACTCTACCAGAAAACCTGCGAGCCTTTCAATCGGTACAAAAGCAGACTTGCGCCCACACAGTGCCTGATGAGTTTGACCCTGGTTAGCAGTTCAGCTCTTAACTCGGCACCAGCATGCCTTCATTTTCAATGAGGCCTAGAAACATGGTATAATCCAGGGACACTAAGATACAAACAAACACTCCTGCATGGTAGATTTTTAGAGTCTAGGGATAGAGTTTAAATGAGATTTATTGGGATACATGTTATTTTAGCGATTCATAGGACAGGGTAGAATTGCCTCTGTGAATTGCCAAGACCCTAATTCTTTACCGGAGTAGAAAGCCCCATCCTTCTCCCACAGAGTGGCAGGTAGTTTCGAACTCTTGACCTTGTGGCAAGAAACCCCACTAACAACGAGTACACCGCAGTGTCATTATGAGTCAGCATCAGTTTGATGACAGTGAGAGACAGATGCTACTTTGGGATAATATAGCACATATTAAACTAATGGGAAAAGGAGTCTGAATATTTGTTTGAGGAAGCTGCATAGGGAAACCGGATTTAGTTCAGTCTTGAGGAAGAACAAAATGTTCTTGAGACAAAGTCTTGCAAGCTTGCACTTAAGAACCTTCTGGCTGTACTTTTTCCAAGTTATACTTGTTTGTTATGTGGGAACTTCATGCTATACTTAATATTCTTTGTTAACGCCACAGTGCCAGCAATATATAAAGGCCAGGAAGGAAGATCAAGATCATGAAGTAGTTAGTCCTTGCCTTCCTATTGACAAGCCAAGAAGTTAAACCAACTAATCCCATGACCATCAAATGTATTCTGATGCATAGCAACCCTATGGGAATACTGAAATAGCCCCCTAGAACTTACAAGGCTGTAAACCTTTACAGAAGTAGCCCATCTTTTCTTTTGCCAGGAGAGCTGGTTTAAATCACCAGCTTTCTATTAGCAGCCCAAATATGTAACCCACTGCAGTTGTGTTAGTCCAGGTAGACTAGAGAAAGAAATCCATAGGAAGTCATATGTGTATAAGAGAGAGTTTTATATAAAGGGTAATTGTACATTAAGAAAGCATCCTAACCTAGTCCAGTCCAAGCCCATAAGTCCGATATTAGCCCATATGTCTGATACCAATCTATAAAATCCTCTTCAGATTCACAAAACATATGCAAGGATGCCAAATGCAGGACGATCATGGGCCAATGGGTAGAAAATCTTTGGACCCAGTGGCGTTGTACCGCATCTCAGCTCTGGGAGGTCTCTCTACGTGGCTTCTCTGGCTTCAGAGGTCTAGTTGCATCAGGGTAGATTCATGTGGCTTCTCCAGCTTCAGGCACTGGTGTAGTTCCATGTGTCTTGTCAGCTACAATGTCTCCCAGAGTGTTCACAGAGAGAAAGAGGTGTCTCCTGCTTCCAAGGAGGAAATACAGGAGTTCCCAGAATTCTCAGGAGAAAGCCATTGGTTATACCTTGATTGACAGGCCAGACTCCACCCCTTCACTCCCAATCCTCTCATATTGACGCCAGATTATGTAACTACCACAGCACTACTAGAGTATCCTAATGAGAATTTAGAGAGCCCTTAAAAGATTTCAAGAAAGAAAGTAACATGATTCAATGTGTATAACAGCTGTCGGTTTTAAATGATCATTACTTAGTCATTAATCACTATTTATGAAATTTAGCAAAGCTTATCAGTAGTGAACCATTGAAGCTTCGTTGAAGTCTGTAGCATCATTCAAGGTATTAACTCAGCATTAGCACTAATAAGCATCCTGGTACTTTATCTCAAAACTCAACTGAGAAAGCATGTTTTCTGTATTAATTTGTACTGTCTCCGGCCATAAGTATACTCTTCTCAGATTGTCCCTATCCATTTCACAAATAATGGTTCTCAAACATTTTGGTTGCATGATGATTTTTCCATCTTAAAAATTAGTGAGGATTCCATATAGCTTTCATTTTACCTGGACAATATCTTATTGATATTTACTGCTTTAGAAATTAAAACTGAGAACATTTAAAATGTTTGTTTACTGGTCCACAAAATATCAGCACTAATGATACTACATAGTAAGATACTACATAGTAATTTTATATTAAAATTGTATATTTAAAACAGAAGGTAAATAGTGAAGAGTGTTTGATTTTTAAGTAGAGGGGTTTTTGTGCAAATATCTTTAATATTTTGCTTAACAAAGGACAGATGAATGCTTAAATCTAAGATTCTGTACTCCGTCAATTCCAATATATTTTTGTTGAAACATATAAGAAACAAATTCAGACAGAGACAAGTATCTTGAAGGATTATAAAAACAAACAACAACAAAAACACTGTCATTGAGTTGACTGCAACTTACAGTAACGCTGCAGGGCTGGTAGAGTGGCCCTTTGGATTTTTGAGACTTAAAATCTTTACAGAAGCAGACAGCCTTTCTTTCTCCCAAGGAATATCTAGCGTTTTGAATTGTTAATTTTTATGGTCATCAGAAAAAACAAAGCCAGACCATTCAACTGACATCCGGTGCATTCTGATCCGTCGTGGCCCCACAGGTTAGAACAGAGCTACTACACAGGGCTTTCCAGGCTCGAAATGTTCACTGGTGCAGAAAGCCACGTCTTTTTTCATAGAAGGGCTGGATTGTTTCATATTTTTTAAAGGTTTTCAAGATAAATATGAATATTTTTTCTTTTGTAAAGCATCCTGATTCAAGAAGTATAATTATTAATCATTTTATTGAGGGTTCTTCAGCTCTTATAACAGTCCATACATCAATTTTTCAAGCATATTTGTGCATGTGTTGCCATCATTATTTTCTAAACATTTACTTTCTAGTTGAGCCCTTGGTATCAGCTCCTCTTTTTCCCCTCCTTCCCCATCCTTGTGACACCTTCATAACTTATAAATGATTATTGTTTCATGTTTTACATTGACTGCTGTCTCCCTTCACCTTGTTCATCCACCACCCACCCCCAGGGGTGGAGAAGGGATTAGACATCGATCATTGCAACCAGTTCCCCCTTTCTCCCATAGGAAGTATAGTTGTCTTAAATTTAGTTGCTATGTAGAATGTAAATAAGCATTATGAGGTTTTTACATGGTTATTGTGGTAGTCATCTAATCTGGTGTCAATTTAAGGATTAAGAGTGTAGGGGTGGAGTCTAGGCTGTCAATCTGGAGATAGCAAATGAGTCTTTTATGTGGGCATGGCCTTCTCCTGAGAATTCTGGGAAATCTGGTACTTCCTCCTTGGAAGCTGAAGGCACTTCACTCTCTCTGCCACTCCAAGGAGACATAGCAGCTGACAAGAAACATGGACCCACCCTGATGCAGAGACCCCTGCCAGCGCTGAGATGTTTCCAACACAGAGATCCCTGCCAGTGCTGAGATGCTTCCAATGCCACTGGAACCAAAAATTTTCTATCTGCTGGCCTGTGATCTTCTACATTCGGCATCACTGCATGTGTCTCATGATTCTGAAGATGACTTTATAGATTGATATCAGACATATGGACTAATAGCGGACTTATGGGCTTGGTCTAGAATGGGCTGGAATATTTTCTCAATGTTTCATTGCTCTTGTATAGAAATCTCTTTCTTATACAAATATGTGTGTCCATGGATTTGTTTCTCTAGTCTACTCAGACTAATACAGTTCTGCTCAAATATGCTGATCTATATTTTCTTTTCCAACACTTATTTGTCAGTTTGTCATACTGTGGTGGATTGTGTGTTACTGATGATGCTGGGCACTAGGTCAATGGTATTTCAAATGCCAGCAGGGTCACCCAAACTAAACGGAGTTTCAACAGAGCTTCCAGACTAAGGCCAGACTACAAGAAAGGACTAGGCTATCCACTTTGGAGGAACTAACTATTGAAAACTTTATGGACAGAATTGAAATATGGACAATTACGGCAAACCTCATGATAAGAAGCAGGACACTGTCCGAGACAGTGCCAGTCAGCGGGCACTAAAACATGCCTGAGAAAGAACCACCTTCTCACAGTGGAGTTGACCAGAGTGACCTAGAAAGAGCAAAGCTCAGGGGAGCAAGGAATTGGGGACCTCATTCGCTGAGGGGCAGTACTCAAAAAGAGAGGAAACAGCTGCAAAATCCATTAGTAATTCGAACTGAGACTATCCAAAGCATGCATCAGGGACACCGGAAGTGGTAGAAAATGAAATGGAACACATAAAAATTGATATTCTGGGTATTAGTGAACTGAAATGGACTGGTATTGGACATTTTGAATGAGGAAATCATATAGTTTACTATGCTGGGAATAAAACAATCAAGAGGAATGCATTTATTTTCAAAGGGACATTTCAAGCTCTCTTGAAAATACAATGCTATCTATGAACCTTCAAGTGCAAACAATCCAATTATTCAAATTTATGTTCCAACCATCAACCAGTAAAAGCTAATGATGAAGAAAAAGCTAATGATGAAGAAATTGAAGAATTCTACAAATGTCTTCAGTCTGAAGTGGATCAAACACAAAATCAAGATACATTGATAAGTATTGGTGATTGGAACATAATGTTGGAAAATATGCCTTTGGTGATAGAAAACAAAGCCAGAACTTGTATGATAGAATTTTTGTAAGACCAATGACTTCTTCATTGCAAATACCATTTTTCAACAACACCAAAGACAATTATACACATGGACTTCATCAGATGGAATACACAGGAATCAAATTTATTACATCTGTGGGAGTCTATGATATAGAAGATAACTTTTAGCAGCTAAGAAGTTCAAGCTGCACTAAAAACAAATATCCACTAATTGATGAAATACTAACCGAAATATTTCAACAAGCTGATGAAGCATTGGAAATATTCATCTATGAAGGGAAATTTGGAAGTCATCAAATTGGCCAACTGATGGGAAGAGATCCATATTTTAATCCATTTCAAAGAAAGGGGAAGAAAAATAATGTGTTAAATTATAAGACAATACCATTGATATCACATTCAAGTAAAAGTTTGCTAAAGATTGCAATATGGAACAGGGATATCAAGGCCGACATCAGGTACATCTTGGCTGAAGGCAGAGAATACCAGAAAGAGGACTGTACAAGGCATTCGACTGTGTGGACCCTAACAACCTATCAGTAGCTTCGAGAAGAATGGAAGTCCTTGAACATGACACAGTGCTCATGTACATGCATCAAGAGTTGTGCGAAGTTGTTAAAACAGACAAGGGCAGCAGGACTGCATTCTCTCACCATCCATATTCAATCTGTGCCTTATGGGTGTGAGGTGCCGCCCAGTTGGTTATGACCCAGGGGACCCTGTGCACAATAGAAAGAAACAATGTCCAGTCCTGTGCCATCCTCACAGTTGTTCTTAGGCTTGAGCCCATTGTTGCAGCCGGAATCGATCCCTTTTATTGAGGGCATTCTTCTTTTTCACTACCCATCTACCAAGCGTGATGTCTTTCCAGGGTTTGGTCTTTCCAGACAATGTGTCCAAAATATAGGTGAAGTCTCCCCATCCTTGCCTCTATGACGCATTCTGGCTGTACTTTTTCCAAAGCAGATTTGTTTGTTCTTTTGACAGTATTCAAGGGTTCTTTCAATATTCCTCACCAGCACCATAATTTAAATGTGCTAATTCTTTGATCTACCTTTTTCTAAAATTTCATCACCAAGTATTCCCAAATTGAAATGTGGTTATATGAGAGTATGTAAAGTGTATGCAAAGCAGGCACATTCAGTATCCTACCATAGTTTATTTAGATACCCAAGCTAAACTCGGCCATCAATATTTTGCATTCCACTAGGACAAGGGTTTTGGAGAAACTATTGGCGGTATGAGGTCAGGAGGTCCACTGGTGATTTCCTGTACCAGGTATTTGAAAAGCATTGTCGTGAATGTAGGTGCCGTAGAACAATAGGCCTCTTGAATTCTAGCTCAGTGAACTTGAGGAAATTGTCAGCTGAAACAACAGGGAAACATTATAGTATGAATACTCTTACTAGATGCCAAAACACCATAAATAGTAACTGCAGGGAAACATAATGTTGTAGAATAGTCTCACTGAAGCATAGCGTTATGCTTAGTCTGTTCAATTAATGAGGGACTTTTAGGGAATAAAAGAAGCAAAAAGAAAAAGAAAGCTAAAGCTTACTATATTCAGTGGAAGCCACGTGAAGTACAGAAATATTCATCCAGATAGTCATTTTAAGACTCAGAGGAAAAACGTTGTCTCACTTTGTATCAGATTGTGTATGTTCAAAACAGCAAAATTCAGTAGCAAGTTACACAATCATTAGATTCAAAGGATTAAAACAAATATAATCGCCTTCGTTTTCTATTCTACCTCACAAATGGTCCCATGTTTAAAAGAGAAAAACAAGTTTATTATGTGAAAATGTGTGTGGGCAGGAGACTAGGCACAGCATAGCAGGGCCCTCTATTTGAGGTTCATTCTATTTAAGCGCTCCATTGAAGGCCTCTCTTTGGACATGCTGTCAGCAGAGACCAGTCCCTGGAGACGGACGCCACGCTCGGCGAAGCTGAGGGGAAGTGGAGAAAAGAAGGCTCTTGACAAGATGGACTGACGTGGTGGCGACAGCAAAGGACTCAAACATAAGAACAATTGTGCGGAAGGTGCAGAAGGAGGCAGTGCTTCTGTCTGCGGTGCACAGGGGCACTGTGAATGGGAAGTGGATTGAAATTGATGGTACCTAACCACAACAACAAAAACAACAACATTGTTGCAATTATGGTACCTGCAAGGCCTGAATTCTCATCAGATGCTCAAGTGGGGAAAAGTTGGTGTGCAGACTCTTTTGTATTGTTGATATGATGCATTGCTTTTCAGATGTAGCATTCAGAGTAGCCTGTTATTTCAAAGCCACAATCTTACATAATCATGTAAACATGATCAATACATTCATCAGAAATTGCAGTCAAGGGAAAGGGATTACGCAGTCAAAATATTAATGGTAAAATTCATGAGTACTTAAAGGTGTTTCACAAAAACAAAATATATATATAAACCTTGCCTGTTATTATCTATATTGATATTTTAAATCTATTTTTCCTAAAATTAAACGAAAATTGACTTAATTACTTTCAAGTACTATCACCAAAAATGTCCTGCTCCAACTTCATAACACACCAGCTAATCTAAAGAATTAACCACATGGCATTATGGGGGAAAATAAAACAGGCAATTAGGGTCAAATTTTCTTTCTGATTCAGTCACTTACCTAGATGTGGGCTTTGAGGCACTACATTGACTTGGAGAGGCCTCAGTTTCTGGAGTTGTAAACTGGGATGTATTTCGATCTCCCTTACACTTCACTTATTCAGACAAAGGAAATATTTGTAAAGCCCTTAGCATAGATCTGATACCGAAGAGCTGCTCAGTGAAACCAAAAACTTACTCTTATCACCACAGTATTAGAAGCTCACTGAGAGTACAATACATTTGTCATAAGACTCTTTTATTGAGATTAAGCTCTGTCTTCTATAGCTAAGGAAGTGTAAGGGAAGTTGAAGCAAGCAAATTGATTCAGTATGCATCACACCAAATAATTAGGTGTACACATGCAAGCACACACACACGAAGGAGCTTTAAAAAGTTCAGGGAATTAAGAGATAATGAGCAATTTCCAGGGACTTGTTGAATTCTCTGTGTGTGTGTGTGTGTGTATTTGTACATGTATGTCATTTCAGTGGCTCACTTTCTGTCCATTAAACATGGTGATACTTCTTTTGTGTTGATTCCTGTCTTTCCACTTTCTGAATATAATTATCCAAAGAATGGTGTTACACTGCAGTGTAATTAAATATACAGATTCCCCTTCTTGGAATTAATTGGAGATTTTACATTTTAAATGAGCCCTCTTTTCTCAGTAGATTTTATGCAGAAGAAAATGTTTGACAAACACTGGTTTATTGTTATACTATAGGAATAAAAATGAATATTTGCTTATAAAACTTGAGAAGTCAGAGTAAACATCTGTCCTCTCTTTTATTGCCTAACTCCCTTTTCTGATTTAATGGATATTAAAGATTAACGTGTCAGTTATTCGGCACACACATATGAGTATCGCACACTGTGCCGAGAGAATTAGAGATGAAGGGGAACTTAAGATCACGCATAAGGATAGCAGAATTCATTGTGCCGCAATGAGCGAGAGAATCTGAATGCACATGAAGAATGAATGCCTGTGACGAAAGGCTCAGGTGGGAGAGAAGCCAGGGGTACAGTCAACGGTTGGGCAGCCTGGAGCGGATGTGCATAGAGTGAACTAATGAATAATGAGCTACAAGTAGTAGAATGAATCTAGTCGGTCAATAATAATCTCATAAGAAGTCAATTTTGCAAATAGCTTTGATCCTAACATTTTAGTCTCTTCATATGTAGTCTGATCTGAAGAAAGTTAATTGTTTAATGGATGAAGAATAACGTGGATAAGCCCTGGGGTTAAAAGTGTGAAAGAAATCAGAGCATTTTATTAGATAGCGCTATTTCAAGAATTGACTCATAGTTTTGAAAAGAAGGAATGAAGTTACAGATACAGTCATTATAGAAACCATGGACAATATATAGAATAGAGATAAAAGTATGACAAACTTTCCTCCCAAGATGTAAACGATGGCAGTGCTTTCCTTCAGTTTTGGTAACTGAGAGCAAAGTCCTGGATTAAAGCCGTGGCTGCCGAGATCGAAGATTACGGCTAGCGAAGGCGCTGCTCTGCCAACGCAGTTGTTTGTCAGGTCAGAAGCCCACCTTTTAAGAGCTGGAGACCTCAAAGCGGAAATGAAATGGCAAGAATGGTCTCACCACACAGCTCTGGAGATGGAGAGGTGCACGGAGATGTTGGGAAGGAGTTGGCACGTCATAAGAATAGAAACTGTGATAATATATCCATCTTTCGAACTCTTCTTTGCTTTCATATTATTTCAGTTATAAGGAAACCTTGTGGTACCTTGTTTATCCCCTTAGCTGCTAATCAAAAGGCTGGCAGTTCAAACCAACCAGCTGCTTGGTGCAAGAAAGACGTGTCAGTCTGCCTCTGGAGAGATTGCAGTCTTAGAAACCCCATGAGGCGGTTCTGTTTCACAGGCTGCGTAGCACTTGCAGCAGCTCGATGGCAATTAGATATTAGTAATGCAGTCAGCACCGAAGGGGAGACAGTGAGAAGCATAATCAAGGCAAGGCAACATTGACCCCCGCCAAATAAAGCCAAAGTTTGAAAATATATCCTCACTCTAATCCTTTTGTATTTCAATTCTTCTGATAACATTTCTTCTGTTTATAAAATAAAGGATCCCTAGTGGTGCTGTCAGGGAAGCACTGAGCCGCTCATTCCAAGGCCATCTATTCAAATCCATGAGCTACTCTGCCAGAGAAAGAGCAGCCTCTTTGCTCCTGTAAAGATGGACAGGGCCAGCAACCCTTTGTAGAGACACCGTGAGTCAGAATCAACTCCTTGGTAGTAGGTTTAGATTTATAAAATAAATTTCAATTGTGGAACAAACAGGGACTTAGGAATTGGAGTCTATAGATTGCCTTTAGTCGCATCATCTATTTGCAAAGGTCTACTCTTTTTTTGGTGGAAGATCAAGAGGAGACGGATATTTTAACTACACTAGGGTATCAGGGAATCATTTAGGTGGTAACAGTATGAGCTTGTCTTTACCATGATTTCCCCCTCAGTGCAGAGTCTTTTATTACACTAAATCAAACATTTATAGGCTTAAATAAATGAAATAATAACATTGTACCATTATCTGCTGGTAAGATTACTATGACCCAGAATTAGCTGACTCCTCAACATTATTCACAGAAATTATTAAGGTGGAAATTACTAAAAGCAGTTTAATTCTTGATTAGTTACTTGAGGATATTTCTTCCTTCTATACCAAAGAAAAATGAATTTAGACAAAACTTGTCACTTTTAACAAATGTTAAGAATTTACTGTTTTTTCTATACGTAGTTTGAGTCTCTCTTTACTTTCTGTACACTTCAAGAGTAACATATTCTTATTTCTTTTCAATCTTCCTCATGAGGAAAAAACAACTCTGTGTTGAGTATTTCTGATCATGCTTGATTTTAGGGTGTGTGGTTACAAGGCGTACGCTGACCCCCGTAAAATTGAGAGAAGTTACGCATCAAAACAGCACTATAATTTCAAAACACGGCCATCATCAAATTTACTTTAGTTTTTGTTCATTTAACTAATCTCAGTTTTATGATGTATATGTTGTAAAAAATTATGAACTTCCAAGAGCATTTAATGAACAGAAAGTAGGGTTCTAATATTCTAACATAAATAGACATATCCAACCAAATATTCAATAAGTTGGAATGATCTCGCACAAATATAAGACTATGCCTTGTTCTAGTTCCAATCATGAATATTTTAGTTATAGCTTAGTCATTTTAGGAGTATTCCTAAATAGCCCAAACAACTATTCCTGCCTCAAAAGGGTTCCAACTTTATATAAGTCCCCAGGAAGAAGGATGTTCTTAAAAGTTACCCCTACAAAGTGATTGCAATAATAATGGTTTATTCTTTGTTTTGTTTTTCCAAGTCCCTAACTTGAGAGAGGCAGCATCAGACTAAATAAAAACATAATAGGAAAATTACAGGGCTTTTCAGACACGGAGACCTGTCAAATAAATTCCAAATAGGGATCGACGCAATCACACAATATTTTAGAGGGAAACATTGCTGAGAAACATGGTCTAATACTGTCTACTTGATGAAACCATTCAGCACTTTCATTGTGCCTCGAGGCTTAAATATAACTGTATGCAACCACTGAAGCATCACAGTGATATTTGATATTTGGAATGTTTTTCAAAAAAATCACAACTGATAGGAGTTATTGTTACAACTTTTGCATTCTTTTATGAAGTGCTTTCTTACCAGGGAGTCGTCATGCATAGCTAAAGTCCATACATGCAAATAAAATAAATCTCTCTAAATGGGGTACTCTAAATTTAAAAACGTGTGTGAATCCACCTACAGACACAGCTGCTCACGTTGACTTTGCTTTTGTTCTCCTCTACCTTATTCTGTATTGCTGCCCCAGTGCCTCGTCTTCTCTGAGTTTTCATGTTCCTCTCATCCTTCCTGACAGTCACTTTTCCCCAAGAGAGCAGTCACTGTTGATTATACTAGGCTACACCTTGTGTCTTCCACTGATAGACAATGACTTAACCCTAATGTAAAGCAATGTCATGTGGTGCATCTGTTTCATTAAGTCAAATTGTTGTTTCCCACATTTAAGGGAAGAAAATCCAGAGCAGCACTTCACGAGCAAATTGATGATGTGTCTCCATCAGAACAACGTGAACCTCAGAACATCCTTAAAATAAAAGAAGAAAAAGAAACAGTACATACGTTCTATTATAAAAATATACAGATATACATAGGTATATCCAACTATCTAAGCTTATCAGAAGACAATTGTATGTTCATATAAAAATCAGTTTTACTATCAAACATTTCTTTGTTTTCTGGTAAAGTCTGATGGTCCCACCTGAATTGGGATCTTGGAACATGGAAAAGCAGCCCCTACAATTTAATGAAGCCTGAGCCCATATAAGCCGAGATACTGTTTTTACACATGGATAAATCACTTTTAAGTCCAAGAGTGGTGAGCGAGATGAAATTGAAAACATGGAGCGATTTTTCATAGCTATTTCTAGCTTTCACCATTATTCTTCCCCTCTTTCAAATTTAATTCCCTGAACAAGGAAATATAGTAGATAGAGTTTTGTGTCCCAGTATACTGGGAAGCGTTCAATTTCCTGCACCTGGGTGATCCTGTGTGTTAGAGTGCTGTATTGGATGTTTATCTTCGAGAACTGTTTGTAATATGAATATACTAAGAAGACTTATTTTGAAAATCAGGCTCTGAAAACTGGGGAATAGGATCTATCCAATTAAACACTCGACTCTGCCCTTGGATTGCCAACGGTCACAGAACTGATCTGCAAATGTGTAATTGTTGATTCTCTTTCTAGACTTAAATGTCTTCAAATATTTTATGTAACTACAACAGATTTTTGTTTAATTACAGAAAAACACGTGTGGGTAGCCCTACTTTCAAAATAGTTTTTCTTGACATTATGGTCTGTTCTCATTAAACACAGTGATGGACTAGCACCCAGGGGCATGGTCCATCCACGTGATGTTAAATTATGGGAACACGTAGGTGCACACCATGTCCCCAAATACCATCTCAGGAGGGGCTTTTCTAGCAACGATGCGAACATAGGAAGGACTTCTCTCCAGCACTCTTCTTTTCGATCGCTTCCAAGTAGAAGCCATCATCCATCAGATAGCTCTTCATGAAAGTCAACAAGGACAGTGGACGTCAGAATGTGCCTTCAAATTTTCCTAATGTTTCTAGAATGTCCTGCTGAAATGTCCTGTGACAAACTTATTGATGCATGTACAAGAAACTGCCAAACGGGACAATCTAGCTCAAATGTGCCAGCTTTGATGGTACTGGCTTATGCTATGTTTGCAGAGAAATATTACTATTCACACATTTGCCTTTGAAATAACAAAAGCAAGTAGACTGAAATCAAAAGTTCTGTACCATTCTAAAGAGTTGTGCCTGGCAAAGATATATGATGCAAACTTTAAACATTCCTCTGGGCTTAATTTAAGGAGAAAAATTTAGCTACTTTCTGAAAAATCAGATAAAAACTGATATATGTTCCAAAGTGATCATAAACTTGAATTAAGGTGATTTCTCCTGTATGCTACTTTATTGATTTATAAAGTAAATAGTTCTAACACTAAAAGTAGGTTTTGATCTGGTGTCAGTTTTAAACTATATGAGAAAATCATGATTAAAAATAATTTGGGGGTTTCATCTGAAAAGGGAGCGAGGGGGTCTTTTCTAGTCTTTGCAGTTCATAATGCTGTTCTCTCTCTCCCTCTCTCTCTCTCTCTATTTCCTCAGGATAGTTTCAAAGAAAAGTAGTAATAATCATATGCCTTAAATCTCTTCCACCTATCTATAAGGCCAAGTGTGTATTAAACAACTCTGAAAGCAGAGAATACCAGAAATATATTTACCTGAGCTCCACTGACTTTTCAAAGGCATCAAACTGTGTGAGTCATAACAAATTTTGAATCATCTACAAAGAGTAAGAGGTTCAGGACCCTTACCATTGTTCATGTGGAACCTATATGGACGCCAAACAGAACAAAGTGACACCGCGGAGTTGCAAATCAAGAAAGGTGTGCTAGGAGCTGTGTTGTTTTGCCATTCTCATTCCATCTGTATCATAGCAAATCATCTGAGGAGCTGGGCTAGATGAAGACCATGCACTACCAGGACTGGCCGCAGACTCAGTAGCAGCCCGTGATAATCAGAAGACACACTCGACTGCGGAAAGCCAAGTAGGCTTGAAGCGTTTGCTGGCCAAGATCGAAACGCACTTCAATATGGCTACACAGCAACAGGAAGAAAATGAAAGTCATCACAACTTGGCCCATAAACCATCCCAGAGTAGACAGAGAAAAACTGACGTTTTCAAAGACTTCATTTTTATTTGCTCCACAATCAGTGCCCTCGAAAGTAGGAATAAAGACATCACGTGGCACGAGCGTTGGGCAGCATGTCCTGTGAAAGACCTCTTTACAGTGTCGGGAAGGAAAGTTGTCCCGGTCAAGGGTAAGCTGCACTGGACGCAAGCCCTGGATTTCCAATTACGCGGAATGCTGTGCTCATTGAACAATGAATAGGGAATACTGAGAATCGATGCCTTTGAATTATAGTGACGGCATCAATCATCGGGAGATGGATGCATTTGCATCGGAAGAAGCACCCCCAGAATGTTCTTTAAGAGCTAGGGTGGTAAGATTTCATCTCATGCACTTTAGACCAGTCCTCGGGAGAGATCAGTCCCTGGAGAAAGGCTTCATAATTGGTAAATTATCGGGGTAGCAAAAAAAGAAGACACTCAATAAGATGAACTGAGACGGTGGCTACAACAATGGCCACAAACACAACCATCTTTGCTGGGGATGATGCAGGACTGGCCGCTCCTCCATTCGACGTGCATTGGGTCTCCATGGGCCGGACCCATTCACAGGCACTCAACAATAACAACAACGACAGATATGCCTTTGCTAGAAAGTGATGTGAAGGAAAACTCTAAAAACTGTCGTCCTAAAAATTATGATGCTAAGAAATGATGCACACAATTGACACGGTAACATTTTAATTATTTATGCTTTAATTGAATATCTTCTAGAAAGATAAGTAGGTGGGTAATGGGTAGGTAGGCAGATAAGACAACCATCATTTTATATTTCTACAGCATTGTGACAATAAATTACCAAATATGTATTAGTACTGTCACTCAGAATTTAACTTAAAACACTTAATTAGAATAGCCTCTAAAAAATCTTAGCCTCATCAAAGAAAAGTGAAGGTTTGTGAAATCCTGGAGGTCATTATGAAATTGTGTGAAATATTTGGGTTAAGTTTAAATTGGAACCAGGAAAATTTTTTTTAGAAAGCAAACAGCAACAACACAAATTTAAACCAGGACATTTCCAATTAAAATGCAGGAACTATCTATAATGCATTATGCTGTTCACAAATTAGCAAAACAATCGATGTAATATGATCTTAGAAGTTGCTAACTGCAGGTCCCTTGGAAATATGAGGGCGTGTTATACTTAGATCTATAGCAATGATTGCTACTAGCAACCAGACTGATATTCTCCTGGGCTGGATACAATATAATGAGTTTCATTCCCTTATTTTGGCTTATGCAAAATATTCAAAAATACTCCTCTTTTGTTAATTAGCTCACAAAAGGGTTGAAGGCCATCTCTGTGTGTATTTCTTTCTGCAAAAGTAAATATTGTGTAAACTATCTTACTGAAGTGTTGATCACTTAAGTGGTTACCTTTAATTTTGTTTAACAAATTGTTATTTTAAAATCCAAGGAAGAACAAGTCAAATGATAGATTATCTGTGCCAAATAATTGTTCCGGCTTTATAAGCATTCCTGTTGCTCTCAGAGTGATTGTGATCTTCCAGAATTACTCAGAGAAGATCATGGAGTTCACAGTTCTATTAGGATCATGGTTACTGTTGCCTTTGAGGTTTCTCCATGAGGGAACCCCGTAGAACCGAGGGTTATACACTAGACCACCAACCCCCCAGTTCAGCACAGCAAATGAGCAATAGACTCCTTCAATCAATCGATTTAAATGAGATAACTCCTTTATCTTCTCAGCTACTATTCCATATGGTTGTCATCAGCTACTGTCCAGTTAGCCTCCCATTCACGGTGAACTGATATGTTACAGTAGAACTGATTCCCGAAGACTCCTGCCCACATCCAAAAACTTAATTTTTTTTCTTCTTCATAAACGTCTGTGGCTATAAATGACAGATAAGTAGCAGACAGGAGCTGATTTTGAATCTTCCTTTGTTACTTATTAGTAGGTAGAAATAAAATGACATGTAAATTTAAATTATCTTGAAGTGCAAGAAATCAATAGCTTGTTGGTGGTGCGTGGTAGAGCTGAAGGGATCCTAACTTACAACCTGTTGTCAGTGTAAAGTTCTTTAAACCAGGAGCATCTGGCTTGGCATCACTGGTAAACTTGTTAGAAATAACTGTGGGGCCTAAGTTGTGAAAGCTGTGTTTTAAGGATACTGCCCAAAGTCATTTTAATTCCCTGAAATTTTTGAGAATCACTGTTCCACACTGCTCCATTTTATAATATTCTTGGTTAACCTTTGCTTTATCACATACTCTGGTCATCTGATGAGTTATATCATACCAGTGTTAAAAACCAGCCCTCATGAAATAACTGTTTCAATCACTTCATAAAATACAGTGTCCCTCAGAGAAGAAGATTTGGTTTTAGAACAAGTTCTTATAAGTTAGCCCTGGAAGAGTCTGGAAGGAGTACAGTGTTTAAGAAATAACAAGGACCATCCATGATGACCCCTGAGTCCAACATTACTCGGGACATTCCAGCGCATCACCACAGGGCATGACTTCAGATCTATTTTCACTTGGACTAGTCCAGAGTCTTAGTATAAAGGCAAGATGCCAGCAAAATCCAATATAAACCACCATTCTATTTAAGAACATGAGACCTTATGTACAACGGAAATTGGTAAAATCTGCCCTGCTTATTAATTATAAAAGTAAAAAACAAAACAAATTCACTACCATCTAGTTAATTCTGACTCATCGAGACCCTATAGAACAGAGTAGGACTACCCATATGGGTTTCCAAGATTGCAACTCTTAATGGGAGTCAATAGTCTCATCTTTCTGCTGATGGGTGGTTTTGAACTGCTGGCCTTGCGAACTGCAGCCCAACACTAATCACTACGCCACCAGAGCTCCTAGCTCCAAAGAAGAGAAGCCACAAATTCAAACTTTGGTTTTTGAACATCAACCTCCCTTATTTGACAAAAGTTCTAAGAGATTTCAATCTTTTCTTTCCATAAATTCAGAATGTATGAGAAGCTTCACAATAATATACCACTCAATTGCAAGATACCACCATTTTTGGTTTATTTCCAAAAGTGTCTGACAGACTATTATAATATCTGTATAGTGATAAAATAGCAAAATTGCTAAGAACAAAATGTCTGTAGCCAAAGTGCTGGGATTTGACTCCTGGGCCTCCAGTTCACTCAGTGCCTTCATTTTACCCCTCTGCATCTCGACTTTCTTGTCTATAAGGTTTGGTTATAAGAGCTACTGCTTCTTAGGGTGACCATTTTGATTAAAAGTGATCATTTCTATATGTTTGGCCTAATAGCTGGACTGTAGTAACATCAGGTAAATGTTTATTAACAACCTGTGATAGTCTAATAGCTTCAAGACAGTACGCATGTGAACAGATTTGAATTATAGCAAAAATTAATAAATTATATTTAAAAGATTACATGTATATTGCTTTAATTGTTTAAATCTTCCCAGTATTTTTTCTGTAGGCAGCTTCAGCGAGATGATGTAATTGATTCCATATGTTATATCCATTGCAGAGTGTTATGTATTGATTATGAAAAGGGCAAAGATTAAAGGTGCACTTATATTAAGTAACAATTAATAAAAGATAGCAATTACAGTTTTACCAAATGAAAACCAAATTGTTTCAAGTTTTAGATATAGCATGATACCAATAGATTTTTTAATGCATATTAAATAAGTAATCAAATGAGTCTATGGCATAAGGTTTCATATTCTTTCTGAAGACAATAATCCATTTTCATGATAATGGAGTTTTGCTGAAGAAAACACAATCTATATGCACAAGGAAATGCAATCAGTTAATTAATGTAGAACATAACAATCTTCATTCTTCAACTTAACCTTCATATCCAGGTAGAAAACTTACAATGACAGTGATGCCTTCTGTCGAGTTATTTGCTGATCCAGCTAGTGTAGCTAAAGAAAAGTCACACCTTTTGTCTTTCTCGTGGATAATCTGGGTTCCTCATTGAGAGACGATCATCAATCATGTCTGGAGCAGGACTCTAGTCATTCCTTTGTTCCAGTTATAGCTCCAGACTTATAACACAGCCCTTTCCCCAGGGAGCCTAATGCAGTATCGTAGCCAGGGAAATAAAACTCAAAAAGAATCCACTGCCACACTAAAGCCCTATCACCCCTGACAGATGGTAACAAGAAAAATGACTGCTTCCTTACCCCTGTAGCCCCCCCTCCACTGTCTCTGCATCTTCATTTTAAAACTATGTTTCTAAAAGACGAAAAGCATTTAAAAATGAAAAATAAACAAAGTGCATAATTGGAAAAAAAGTGTAACTGGATCTTGATGGGAGAAAAGTGATAAGTTGTAAAGACTTACAAGCCCACAGGGACAATCCTACTTGTCCTACGAGGCCACCGTGAGTGAGAATCCACTTCTTGGTAATGCGTTTGCTTTGGGCTGCTGGGACTTGTATATCCAGCCTGTCTGATACACATATAAAATGATTAAGCAGTGCATTTCCGTGTTGTTGAAACGCAGAAGGTAAGAAGACACCCGCGTTTCTCCAAAATTGGAGAAATCACATTTTGAGTAGCATCAGGCAAAAAGTTATACTTTCCTTTCAAAAAAATTAGTCTGTAAACCATCAGATACCGAGTAAAAGAGTAAAGAAAAATACTCCAAGAATGACTCACCAGCGGAAAGAGACAAAAGCTATAGGTTGTTCCTAAATTTGGAAAGTATTGGTAAAAAGAAAAAATAGTGCTTACCCTCCGACATTTTGAAAAGCCACTCTGAGGGGAAGTAGTCCTCATCACTTGTTGAAGAGATTAGAGTTCATTATATAAAAATCTGAGCTTTGACTATGCTTTGCTATAAAGGTTAGGATGGTTTGTTTCTCATTTTAAAATTTGGGGAAATGATCAATATGGCGATAATACTGATAATGGCAAATAGGCATAAAGCTTGAATCATGTATGAAACAGAGATTACTTTATGTCGTTCTTAAACTTAGACACCTGTTATTAACCTTATTTGTAGAGTGCAGAATTTACAATGGCTGGGGGCCTCCCTCACGGTGAACAAGCTGGTTTCTGGCAGGGCCAGCACGGAGGCCACATGTCTTCAGTACCACAGTCAGAGCTCTTAGATTTCCGGACAGCAAAGGCACAACTTCCCTATACAATGCTCTCAGCTACCAGACTGGGTCAGCAAAAAATGCATGGCATTCAGTCATGGACACTGGCAGGACTGAAAAAAAATGCACATTTTTCTTTATACACGAAAAGATGGTTTCACCAAACACATAGAGAGAAGAGAGTGGAAGTTAATGTGAAAATGTCATTCCAGGTAGTCACCGGCTTATGAGATCTTGGAGCTACAGCAAACCACACTTTGATCGTTCATTTTGTTTATGGAGGGTTTGTGGTTGTTAGTTTTTACATCACTACGTACAATATTGTAACATTTAATTTATTGATGCTATCATTCTCAGGTATTCACTTGCAGATGTTTGTACATAATGTTTCCAACCCCCAGAGACAGATAAAAATAATATTTATAAAGATATTGACAATGGTAGAACATTAGTCATGAAAGTTTATCTTTTAAAAGGGAGCTATATTTGAATATGTCAAAATTGACGCACAACAGAGTCATCAGAATGGAAGTCCATTGCGAATCAGGTAAAATCTGTACACAATTTCCAATTTGTCAAACAGATACCCATGCTTCTAGAAATGGCACGCAATGCTCATTTCATAGTTGATTGATAAATTCTTCAGTGATCCTTCTGTTAATTGTTAAAGTCTTAAAATAGAGTCATCCATTACATATGGTTTTGTGTAGATATCAACCTCTGAAGTACCCCAATTTACGCTTGCTCTCAACGTCTTGCTACAAAAAGACAGAAGGTCCTTATTGCTGTCTCTGGAATGCTATCTTATCAGCTCACAAAACATGTCCATTCTTCATTACCATTACAGACACGTGTTGTCTATTTTCTGAATTTTATTAAACTTTAACTCCTGGAGGGTAATCTGTGCATATCTAAAGCAATCTTAATCAAAGATATTAAATGCTGTCTAGAGATAATAAGCTCCCTTCCCTAATTCCTGTCTAGGGTAGTGCTCTTCGTGCCACTGTCCCCTCTGCTTCTCTTTCCCCGTAACCTTCCTAGACGAGCATAAGTCCTAGACACTGATGACAGCAACGATTGTCTTTACGAGGCACTCAAGTATTAACACAAGTGTTGCCCACTTTTCTTTTTCCTTTGTGCCGTCTGCAATATAACTCTAGGAGGCAAATGGCAAGAGAAGTGATAGGGATGCAGAGCAGAATTATTTGTGAAATATCCTTCATGGGCTCACACTCTCGTCAGAGCATCATGAAGAACAGTGTCAGTTATCCTCCCATTGAAACCATTCCACAACTCAAAGATGGGTTGTGGAGGCATGTATTCAAATGGATAATTTACTCTACTCTGGCAGAAATGCTCTCTCCCTAAGTGCCTACATATTCTTGTAAGCAATAGACTTTTATATCTCTTTCACAAGCTTGAGTGAGCTAGATTCACCTCCACTCTTCCCACACTAAAATAGAAGACATTTTGAGGCTACACATTTTGAGTGTCATTCTATACTATATATTGTCAGTGTGAAAAGGTATAATAAAAATTCTTAAAACATCACCTGTCTCAACTTGCCTGTCATATCAAATGAAGACATCTTTCAGGTGGCTGTTCCATCTATTGGAATGATTGACCAATTTTCCTAATAACAATATTGAGATACATCTACTGCCTGCTTATCATGTGCCAAGCATGATGTTTTAAGTGCTTAATTTTTATTAAGCGTCAAAACCACTCTAAGATAGAAGCCATTGCATTTCAGTTTCATAGCTGATCAAACTGTCACCTCTCTCAGGCTCACGTCGATAGTAAAGTATAAGGGAGAACTAAGGCACACACGCAGGGGCAGGCAGTTTTTCATTAAACTGTTTGGTAGATGGTCTTATCTGCTGTCTTCCTGCTTGGCACTTGAAACTGTTTCCTACTGAGGTCCAGGGCATGGGTCTCATCATACGTTTATGAAGGCCAACTCTCTCACTGCTTAGACCGCCGGTCCCTGTCTCATAAGAGCCAAGAACCTTGTTCTTTCTGTTATCAATTGCCCTCATTGACCACACATACTACCTACATTTCAACGGCCTTTCTATCTGCATACCCACTTGACTATCTCTCCCAAATCATGAGACTGGAGTTTCCAGGGTCTTTCTCACATCTCTCTCTAGCCATCTCTCATTCTCACTGCCCTTCATTTGACCCCAGCTAGAGTCTAAAGGTCTTCCTCTTTTTAGCTCACCTTCTACTTTGCTGAGCACAATGTTCCTGTCCAGGGACTAGTCGGTGCTGAGGGAGAAAATGAGGCTTTCTCTTCCCACAACCGATTGTCGTCTCAGAGACTCAAGGGGGAAATTCGACCCTGGCCTATTGGGTCCCTATGGTTTGGCCTTGACTCAAAGCACTGAGGGTTTTATTGTTTGTTTCTTGTTGTTTTAGATATACTTGAGAACATATACATAAAGTCTAGCCATTCTAGCATCTAAGAAGTTTATAGCTATTTATCTTGAAAGTCAGATTTGTTTGTTTTTCTGACAGTCCTTGGCAAATTCACTATTCTTCGCAGAAACCACAGTTCGAAGGCATCGATTCTTCCTCTGCCACATGCATATGGAGCCGTTGGAAATAGGTTGGAGCAGGTGCACCTTACTCTTCAAAGTGACTTCTTTGCTCTCTGACACATGAAGAGGTCGTGTGAACCAGCACAATACACTAATTTCTTCGCTGTTGGTTCCATGACTGTTAACTGTGGATCCAAGGAAAGTGAAATCGATGAAAACTTCAATGTTCTGCACTTGTCATTATGTCTATTTGTGGGGCTCAGTCCCACAATTGAATGGGTCCACGGAGCAACATAGACAATTAAGACAAAGAAGACAGAAAAGGAGGCGCAGGAGACTCAACTCCACGGAGCTTTTTCTTTTTTCCTTCTTTTTAAATTAAATTAAATTTTTTTCTAAGAGCTTTTCAACAAAGGGTTGAAGCTTTTGAGGCAGACATGCCTGTTGGTGCTCACCTACATCCACCAAATGGGCACTCTCCAAGGCTTGGTATTCCATGCATTTAGAGAGAATGCTTGGAGGGGAGTGCCAAGCACCCCAGAGACAAGAGGAGCACACGCTCCTTAAGAAAAGTGACAAGGAGAGCAAATATTCTTTCAGAAAAGTGTGTTTTAACTGCATATGTGAGTAGTCAGGCATCTGTCGGAGAGAACTGTTTTAGCATTTATGGGGGCAGATGTGCTATGGAGAAACATCCTTCCTAGAATATTGTTTACTGAGGTGCTTTCCCCTATTTCTGACAGTGGAGACGTGCCTCAGCTAGGGACGGTGGGTGTGCCATGCCCTGTGGGCATGTGTGTGGTGCGAGGGCAGGCTGAATACACGTCCGTCCACGTCCTCCCTTTCCCACAGGTCTTGTTTTGAGTGTGAAGATTTGTTTTCTTTCCCTTGAGATTTAATCCATACCGAACATTGTAGCCGTGGATCTTCATTGGTAAGCGCACCAAGTACTCGTGGCTTTCAGCAAGCACGGCTGTATCGCCTTGTAGCAGACCGCTAGTGTGCCTTCCTTCAGTCCTAAGGCCACAATCTTCCGATGATGCATGTAATTGGTAAGGTGTAGTGTGAATTTGACTGGGCCAGAATTCTCAGCGATTTGGTAATTAACATCTATTAATGCTCCCACATTCTGCCTTAAATCAATGTAATCACAGTCAATTAATGGGATAAGATTAAGGTGGAACACAACATCCTTACTCTGGTCACGCACTAATGCAACTAATTGCCGTGGGAGTGTGGACTGCTTCCAGTTTAAGTGGACACTGTTGGAAACTTGTTTGCTTTTGCTGGGCCTGGATCCTGCCTCTGGCTCATCAACCTGCAATTCTTGAGGCCTCAGCCAATGCCTGCCAATCCTGAGAGTTGTCCGCGACTGTTATCTTACCTGCCAACCTTGTCTTCGTCACCTTGGCAGCCACAAACATGTGGTCTTGCTAATCATCAGCTTCCACAGCAAGGAGAGTCAAGAGAAGTCTCTAGTCTAACTTTTGACCCACAGACTTAGAACGTGCCTGGGCTTGGACTTTCCTGCTTCTGTAACCATGTGAGTTATTTTCTTGATCTCTCTTTCTCTCTCTTTATCTATCCATCTATCTATCTATCTATCATCTATCTAACTCTAGTCTCTCTATACCTACAGATATCTGTTGATCTACAATTGATAGATCTTCATAGCTAGAGATACAGATACAGATCTACAGATAGAAAGAGAGAACAGGGTAATTTATGAAATCTACCTTACAAACATATACAGTTGTATAGAGGTATGTCTATGTGTACATATCCCACTGGTTTTGCTCCTCTGGAGGTCCCAGCCTAAGACAGAGCACCTTTTCCTATGATGTGCTCATCATGCAGACTGAATCCGAATGGTGAAAGAACACACCCTGGGACAAACCTTCCCAGATTTGAAAACTTTCCTTATCTCCTATTTTGTTCAAACGGCTATCTTTTAGTCTCTATACAGGTTATGAAAGAACACAATAAAGTGGTCTGGAATTTCCATATTCACAGTGCTTTCCATACTTTATTGATCAGGCTTCGTGTGGTCATTAGTAGAATCAGTAAGCATTTTTCTAAAATATAATAAATTAAATAATTTTAAAAAACATTTTTCATTGATTGGTCGATAAGAAAATAGGCAAACATAGTGCTGGTATTCTGCTTGTGGCCACCGTGCATGCGTGTCTGTAATGGTATGCCTCCTTGCAGTCCCTCTGTTGAATCTGGCTTGAATTTCTGGCAACTCTGCTGATGCACTATCACAACCATTTTTTTAATTAACTTCAGCAAAATAATTACATGTGCTAGTAAGGATGTTTGCCAATTTCCACATTCTGTTGGGTCACCTTTCTTTAGAATGAGCACATATGAATTTCTTTCAATTAATTAGCCAGGTAGCTGTCTTCCTTGACATAGACAATGGAGTGTATCCACTATTATATCAGTGTGCTGAAATACTTCAATCCACAGTCTAAATTTCTGGAGCTTAGTTTTTTAGCCAATGCTTTCAGTGCAAATTGGATTTCTCCTTTAATAGCCTCAGGTCTCGATAACATGCTAACTCCTTCTTCTGAGTAGCAGATGGTAGTTTTGAACCAGTGACCTTGCAGTTAGCAGTCCAACTTGGAGCCCACTATATCATCAAGGTTCCTTTTCAAATCATCACTGATTGATAATTGCTTGATTACAAGTTTGATGAATTTCAGACTAAATAGATTGGTAGAATTTTTTAATTATCCTTTATTGACTTTAGTGATTCGTGTATATAGTTGAATACTGTAATAATAATATTACCTGATTTTACTTGCAGACATATAGATACCATTCCAACACAGACAGCATTGTGCTTCAAGAAACCTAAAAACTCACTGTTATCTCATTAGTTCTGACAAATAGCGACCCCACAGTACAGGGAAACATATCCCCTGTGGGTTTCTGATTCTGTAACTTGGTGTGGGAGTAGAGAGCCTCACTTGCTCCAGTGATTCAAAACGTTGATCTTGTGGCTAGCAGACCAATGTATAACACACTACACCTCCAAGGTGCCTGTGCTTCAAGAAAAAATTAAAATATTCATTTAATGATGACTGCAATATTTATACCCTTTGAATTCAACTTTTCCAGTATAGTGAGCCATATGATTGATTCATATGTTTTGATATCAGTAATCTTTAGTTCAATAATGCCTAGGATATCGTTCTTTGTGTTTTCAGAACCATTTTCAATAACTTTTCATTTTTCCTGGTCCTCTAATTAGGTGCACAGCATACAGATTGAATCGCTATGGTAAAAGGACCACTCTGGTGAAAGACACCTTGCCTGATTTAAGTCACACAGTACTCTCTTGTTCTATTCAAACAACTGCTTCTTTGCCCAGGGAGATGTTCCCTGTGAACACAATGAGGTGTTCTGAAATTCCCATTTTCTCAATGCTATCCATAATTTATTATGAGCTGCACACTCGAATGCTTTTGCGTCGTCAATAAAATCAAGTAGACTTCACGTCAACTATACTTATTCAGTCTGCATGCTGCCCTGTCGATTGAAGAGGCAGGACGGCATGACGGAGAACATGGCATCAGGATGGGAGGAAGGCCTATCCACGGCGAGGATGCGCATTTGCCGATGCGCATTTGCTGGTGAAGGCAAGAAGACTTGCAGCACTTGCTGATGAAGGTCAAGGATTGCCACCTTCCGTATGGATCCCAACCCAAAGCAAAGAAAACCAAAACTTTCACCACGGAACCAACAGGGAACATGATAAACAGAAAAGACTGACGTTGTCAAGGATTTCATTTCGCTTGTATCAATGCTCTGTAAATAGCAGTCAAGAACCCAAACAATGTAATGCAGTGGCCAAATCGGCTGCACATGATATCTTTAAAGGCTGGAGAGTAAGGCTGTCCCTTGAAGGACTAAGGTGTGCATGACCCTACCCACAGTATTCCCAACCACTTCATGTGCTTGTGAACGTTCGACAGGGAAGAAGGAAGCCGCAGAACTGATGCATTTGGATTATGGTGTTGGCAAAGAAATATGGAAGTACCTTTGACTGATAGGAGAATGAACAAAATCAGCTGAAACATAGCCAGAATACTCCTTAAAATCAATGATGGAGAAACTTCAGTTCACATTTTTTTGGTCAAGTGATCAGGAAAGACTGGAAAAAGAAAGCATACTGGTAAAGTAGAAGGTCACCGCGACAGGGGTAAGCTCTCAAGGACGTGGACGGGCGCCTGGGCTGTAACTAAGGACTCAAACACAACCCTTGCGAGGACAGCGCAGGGCTGGACAGTGTTTGCTTGGTTGTGCAGAGGGTCGCTGTAAGTTGGAAGAGACTCAGTAACACTGAAGAACAAAGTTTCTGAGATTCACATGTTGTACAGTCATGTTCTGATTATTAAAACTTCCCTTTGGACTCAATATGTTAGCTGTATTCTATTGCCAGAAATTCTCGTTTCTCATATGTAAATGTACTTGCACACTGTTACATCTGTCTACATTCCTTTTATATGTCTTTATTTAGTTAGGAATATTTTAATTATAAGTGGCAGTAATCACATATGGCCATTCCATATTGTAATTCCTTTTTTCATGTTCAATGTTTATATTTTTATGACTATTAAAACATTTCTCAAAATGAATTGTAATGATTTCTCTTATTTATATTACTAGAGATAATGTTATGTCAGACCATAGTTTGTCATTCATCTTCATTTAAGCAGTGCCTGCAAGTGACTAAACCCTATAATGCCGAGCATGATGTTTTTGTAACATTTAATTACAATGTATATATTAATATCTATATTGATAACTATGAAAGTAAAGAATAAACACAAAAAATATTCCTGAAATTAAAAATCCAGGCATTATAGGGATAATATGCACACAGTAAATATTTATTGAACAAATAAATATATAAGTACATAAACAGATGAGAAATGTCATATGTTCTAGACTTCAATCTACAGAAAAAATGAATTTATGTCAGTTTCACTATCAGAAATGACTATACATATATTTAATACTTAAAAAATAAAGTAATATTTATCTTTTTAGTAATATCAGTTTCATTCTGATTTACTGTATATTTCTTGACTAATTTGAAGTAAAAAAAAATTGTGTGTTTCTACTTATATTACTATACTAGAATTAACTTATTTAAATTATGATTACATTAAATAATCTAACTCAGTTTTAAACAACTTCTGGTATTACAGTAAGTTCTCAAGAAACACTGCCTAGCGTCACCAATTTGCTAAAAGGATAAGTTGAAAACTTGTACTTTTTAATCTATTAATTACATTTCTTTTTAAGTGAATGGAATTATAGGTCATAATTTCTAAATTTTATACAAACTTAGAACAATATAAAATTAAATTATATATATTCAAGCAAACAGTGATCCTGTAAATTACTCAAAGTCAGTATCTTCAATATAGCACATGAAATCATTTTCAAAAATACTAATGTCTCTTATAATTTTTGAGTCTGTGTATGGAAATTCTAAATGATTAAAGTAGATGTACATCGTACCATAAATTGCCATTTTCAAATATAATTTGATGAATCATAGCAAAAAGGAACAGAAGACATACGGAATTAGTCTCTTTCAACTATCTTTTAAATAGCAAAACGACAGGTCCTAGTGTTTGTTGTCTACTGAATACTGAATAAAATACTGTCAAAAGTTTATAGGATGAAAGAGGGTCTATATTGTACTGATGGAACATAAAAGCATAATAAATGAATATTCAGTAGCTTTACAAAAATGATTGGATTTTCAATTGCATTTAGATTGGCTATTCAAATCAATACTTTCTTATTTCTGGGAAAATGGTCTATTTCATAAACATAAGGCATAATAATTAAAAGTGTTGTTGTCAATAGTTTGAGGTTAATTGCAAGACCAGCCAGCAGGCCGCTGTCAGCTGGGTAATTTTCAAAATTAACTGAGTCAAGTGTAACGGAACATTTGTGTATCTGAAATATATGCTTCAAAATCAATCTTGTACTGGCTTGAAGGCTCTTTGAGTGTTGCTCATGAATACTTTGGACAAATATTAAAATAGTATATTGGAAGCTACAAGCACCTAATTGTTTAAAAGTGCAAATATCAATAAATAATGCTACTTCTTTCAAATACAGTTTTATAATTTTTTAAGATTTCCAACATGCATGCTATTTTTATATAATATAGTAATCTCTAGGTTTTCTGTCATTTGTAATGATTCATATTATTCATATAAACCTTGACATAAATTAGTTAATTTGGGATTTACCTGGGATGAACTTGGAAATACATATTTATAAAAGTTATTAAATGGGAACTATAAAAATAAAATCAAGGAATATAATCTAATCACAAAAATGCATTAACTTATTGAATTTATGTTTATAATAAGGTTCTTAGCTTTATGCTTACCTGACAATTCAGCTCGAAAAATACTATGTGAAGATCTACTATACCAATTCCTCACTTATATACTAAACTACCCTGTTATGCAATATTTTGCATTAATAATAATAGTAAAATATCAACTATTGAACTATTTGGGGGACTAAGAAGGAACCAACGAGAGAGATGCAGAGGAGGAAGAAGAAGGTGAGGTTTGACAGAGAGCAGACCTCCTGGGCTGCCAGCAGTTTGTGTTACTCAGCTCAGGTGGACTGCTAGACCTGGTGGTAGGACATGGAAAGGAAGCCATAGATCTGAGGCCTCTCTTTGCCACTTCTGCAGCATCCATTGGGGCCAGATGTCCTGGCCTCACCTACCTTTAGGCCCCAGAGCCATCCATTGACAGACATATGCTATAAGCTGTCCTAGAGAGCTGAGCTGCCACATGATGGTGTATCCCTGGTTTTCCTGAGGCCAGTGAGCAAATTCAGGTCACCACTGTTATGACCCCTGAACCCCATCCCTATGGAGTAGTGGGCTAGAGGCACTGTGAGGAAGGGGCCACTGTGCCACATGCTGGCGGCTCCCATTTTGCCAATGAACCAGAACACTGGGCATAGCCACCAACACTTGCCTAATGCCTATTTTTGTAAACCGATCTGATGTTTAGAATCTAATCATGTCCATAAATGAAGCATGAGTGTAATTTAGTTGTACATAAAAACACTTCACCGTTCCTCTACTTCAATTTTATACCCTCTCAAATATAATCAACATCACAATTTGTGTGTATATGCAAATACTTGAAAAAGTAAATGCATGTATTTTTTTCTTTTTCAACAAACTCTAATACAATATAGATATAAGCCAATCACATCTGTCTTATAAAATTCACATTATTTTAAGTGAATAAACCATAGATATAACCAATTTTAGTGAATGTATAATGTTTCATATTTTGACTATTGAGGTAGTCAGTTTATTGTGCCAACCTGGCCAATAAACACATGTGGGGTTAATTGAAGGGCAGAGAAATAAATGGCTCAGTGAGTTTCGCCTTTCTAGTCCTCAGGTCTCTTGCTTTCTGATGGTCAGACCAGGGTGCAACTGCCTTAGTCAGTTCCCTGCTTTAGCTGGCAAGGCTCACTTCCTGCAAGACATCTCCAAGGAGAAGCTGCATGGACCTATCCCGATGCAGTCCTGGGTGCTGGAGCACCCGTGTGGAAACCCCTGCCTGCGCTGAGATACTTACGCATCCACTGATTCGGCTTTCTTCCTACAGTTGGCATCATTGCATCTGTTTTGTGAGATGGAGGAGGATTTTGTAGATTGGTGCTGAACATATGGGTTAATGTTGGACTTGTGGGCTTGGGCGGCACTGGGTTGGGATGTTTTCTTGATGTGCACTTAGCCTTTACATAAAACTCTCTCTTATACATGCGTTCCAGTGGATTTGTTTCTCAAAAGTACCCAGATTTGCTGACTCAGAGCAACCCGGTGTAACAGCCTGATTTAAAAAGAAAAAAGAAAAAAAAAAAGTACCCAGACTAACACAACTGTACTAAAAAATTAATCAACAATTATCCCATTTATTGGCAATCTGGTAGTTCTGTAATATAGCCTTTTCATATTTAAGAAATTCAACTGTTTAACCATAATTGGTAAATGTCACTTATCCTAAAAAGGTGTAAAATTGATATTATAGGTAACATTAGGTGACTTCTGTCTGTAGAATTAAAAGATAATGGAAATTTCTGATACCTTTTGAATCCTCCGTGTATATGTATACATACATAATCTATATATATATACATTTAGATAAGATAAAAATCATATTAAGAATTGTTACTTAAATATTATCTAGCATGTTAAAGAGGTTTTTGTTCATGTAAGAAGATAGAGTTGAGGAGGAAACATACATATATTTTTTAAAAAGGTGTGAAAATTCTGTTCCAATGATATTACTGTTGACGTTGTGTTCTGTTGAATCCATTTCAACTCATAGCAACCCTATTGGACAAAATGAAACCACTTAACATCCTCCCAAGCCTGCAATCTCTATGCAAGCTGATTGCCACATCTTCTTCCTGCCGAGCAGCAGGGGCATACCAAGTGCGGACTTGTCAGTCGGCAGCCCATCATTAACTAGTATGCTACCAGCACTCCTTTGATATCACTTTATTAGCTTTTGTATTTAGTGATCCCTACAGCTTCTATTAAAAACATTAGAGTAATCATTGAACTAGTGATGTGTCTGTATATGAAGTAAATATGGAAAAGTAAGTTGTTTTCCATTATATGATAAGCAACAGTCAGAAATATTGGGGGAGCAGAAGAACTCAAAACTATGTACCATTCAAACTAAAACTATGAACTTCCTAAGAATAAAATTAACAATTATGATACAAGATTATTATGAAAAAAATTAGCAAAAGATTATTGAGCATATATACATAACAAAGCCTAAGTAAATATCTATATATAAACTAATTTATTTATTAATTAAAATAAGTATTACCTAAATTCTAATATGCTATATTTAAACTGGAGAAAGTGATTTAAATTATTTTATAAGAAAATGAATGTGGAAGTCTCCAAGAAATTGGAAAAGATACCACACCTAGCAGCAATTAGTCGTTACTGTATAGCTGTGACTCCCATAGCCCAGAGATCAACCCTCCGACGCTTAATAGAAGAAATCCCAGGAAGGAATAAAAGTAGCCATCTATAGCTATGAACACAACAAAAAATATGAGCACAACAAAAAAACAATGCATTTTTTCTTTTTTCTGTTAAAGATTTCAAAGAGATTGTGAAAAAACAGAACTGAAAGATAAATATTAAAACACATCAATTGTAAGTTCAATATAAGGTTTATCAAGGTAAAGACACTTTGTAAACTATGATGATTTGACCATGTTAATGCAGTTTTTGTGTTCACAACACTAAGTGAAGAAAACTGTGTGCTCTCTAAACTCTTTTTAAGATTAGGGAACAAAAAGAAGTCAAAAGAGGCCAAATTAGGACTGCCAGGTAAATGTCTGATGAGATTTTGCATCAAAACTCCTGAAGCATTACCCTTGGTTGCTGACAGACATGAGCAGGATCATTGTGACATTAAAAAGGGGGTTTCCTTGGAAGCTTTCTGAGGAGCAGTTCTTCAAAAATGCTGTCTAACTTACTGGGAACCCTCTGACAATAAGCAGATATTACCTTTACTTCTACAGAAAGTGAACAAGCAAAATTCCCCAAACATCCCCAAACAACTGTTGTTTTTGCTCTTGACGAATCTACATTCTTACTGACCACACCACTCCACCTTGGTAGCCAAGTGTTTTGTCTTCAGGATCACAGACATAAAGCCATATTTCATTTCCTATTAAAATGATTCGAAGAAATGATTCAGCTCTTGGTCTCACCTCTTGAAAAATCACCATCAAAAGCTCTGTTGTGATTTGGACGCAAGAGTCTTGGCACCATTCAATGGGAAGTATGCTCAACGTTAATTTTCCAGTTTGAATTGGGTAAGTTGAGTCAATTGTGATGCCTATACTGTTGGCTGTTATTTCTGCTGCTAATTAAGGAGCTCTGGTGATGTAGTGGTTACCACCAGTGGTGTAATCTTTTTATTCCTATAAAAAGTGACAGTGTCGGAAATCCACAGGGGCAGTTGTACCTGTTCTTTAGGGATACTCTGAGTCAAATGGATTTGATGGAAGTGAGACTACAATTGTTGGTTACAAGCAAGATTGGTTTTTCTTCATGAATTAATGTAGATGGCTGGACACCGTGGCCCTTTATCTTACACCAGCAGTTCTCAATCTGTGGGTCGTGACCCCTTTGGGGTTCAAATGACGCTATCACAGAGGATGCCCAATTCATAACAGCAGCAAAATGACAGTGATGAAGTAGCGACAAAAATAATATTATGGTTGGGGGGTCACCACCACATGAGGAACTGCACTAAAGGGTCGCTGCACTAGGAAGGCTGAGAATCACTGTCTTGCACCATCTCATCCCCTTCCTAAAATGAGATATCCAATCATAAAATGCTGATATCATTGGAAGCATGTCCCCCATGAACTTTTAGAAAAGCACCAAAGACTTCATCATTCTTGAACTCATGCTTTAACACAAATTGGACCTTTGTTCTTGCTTCAATGACAGCAGAATTGTGTTGCCCTCAAACTGAAGCTTCAGTGGGAGAATTGTAACATTATTGGTGTTTCTTCTGACTCACATAGTTGCAGGTCCTGATAAACCCCAAAACAGAAAGTCAGACACAGGCTTCTGATTGTAGAGACAAATGAATCCAAGGTCAGTCCGAAAATATCAGGCACCAGAAGCACCCCTGGGATTGGCAGTCCTGTGGCTCAAGTCCAAAGAACCAGAGGTTAGATACAGAGCCAGATGCAGGATCCAGAAAAACACAAGCAACGCTTTCCAGAATGGTCACACATGTTGAAAATAGATCACATCCCAGAGTAGACTTCCTTTTACTGAATTGACGCCTCATGGAAGATCTCATCACGGAGATTATTGCATTATATTAGATTTTATTGTGGGGCATTACCACATCTAAGCTACTAACCCACTGAGAATCAAGGCCCAGCCAAGTTGATGCAAACGTTAACGTTCACAGATACTAAAATACTACTTTTCATCATAAGAATGGTGACAAATGTACAAGATTTATATCATTATCGTGTTAGAAAGGTCTGAGGAAGGGCTTCTTGTAGTTGCTGTCGTTGAGAAGAGAGCCAGCAGAAAACGCACCAGGTCACCCATTTCCACGTGTATATCAGAGTGACACTGAATACCCTCTTCAAGTGGTACGTACAATCATTTCCACCCTCCTGATCCAATTGTTCCTCAATCACAAATAGATACTCATTGACAGTGTCCCTGCTTCTCCCATCTAAATGCTCAAGTTGCTGTGGTCGATTTGATGTTATATAGTGTTCTTAAAGAAGTGCAGCGGTCGAAGCAGATATTTCTTAACAAGTAAGCTAAGCAATTGTTTCCTTTTGAGAAGATACTGGAGATATTATTGTTTTAAAATATAAGGTTTAAAGATTATCTCAGGGCAATAGTTTCGGGAGTTTCTCCAGCCTCAATGGTTTCAGAAAGCCTGAATAGTGTGAGAATGTATCTTTCTGCATGCCATTCTCCTTCACAGTTGATAAGGATTCTTCTTTAGAATTTTGGATGGTAGTTGTGAACCATCAAGTTACATTTTTCTCATGGTACAGGGAGCAGTTATTCCTGGAGGCACTTTAACCATAAGTTCGATTCCTTCTTTTCTTTCCAATTCTCCTTCTCCCTCTGTTGATCCAGACAAATAGTGATCAGTGACTGTCCCTTTGACAGCCACTTGGGCCTTTTGAGATCCGAGTTGCAATGTAACAAGCGAGGAGAACAGAAGCACCAAGCATGTCGGTAGAGCGGTAACCGGATCGCCCACATCATTAGCCTGAGCGTCCAAACCAAGGTGGAGTCCGTGAAGTGTTTGGTCGTGCAACCTCAGGAGCTGTTGTTTGGGTTCTTTGGGGGGGGGGGGCGGGTTTGGTCATGGGTGTAAATATATGTATTGGACGTTTGCTAATTCATTGTATTAAATGCAATTACATTAGGCTCCTGTGAAACCCTACCTTTAATCCAAGCAATTTTTATATCAACATAAAATCAAAATCAATACTTCATAAGCAATAATCTCCACTTTTCTTTTTTTATTCAGGCTCTGGTAGCATCTAATAAACTTTGGTGTATAATTTTGCCAATCTGATATTTCCATATACATTGGAGACTTTGTTCTTTTTATATTGACCTATTACATTCACAATCATGTTGTCATGCTCCATCCATATTTTAGTGTGTGTTGAGACTTCATTTCCTTGTACTTGCTGAAGAGTAGTCCATTTTATGCGTGAAGTACATTTTGTTCATTCATTCATTCACCGATGGACATGAGCTGATTCGTGTAGGTTTTTTGGTGGGTGAGAGTGTGTGTGTGTGTTCTTTTGTTCACTTGTTTACATCAATCACAGCTACATGGAATTTAATTATATATTTCTAAAGAAATATTTAAAGTAAATTAAGCTTAGGAGCAAGAATTGGAATTTGGGGTACGAATACTTAGAAAATGAAAATCAACAACAAAGCAACCAATCCAGAATAAACAATCACAGAAAATAAGGAGAAGCAGATTAGCAATCTGGGGTATATTGAACTTGATCTCATTATTAGTTGTTTAAATTAATAATAAAGCCCAGGAATGTACCCCAGAAGGCAATTGCCCCAACCACCCTGGTCAGGCCCTGTGATCACTAGTAGCTGCGCCAAGTCTCATGAGGTGGGATACAGAAAGTTTTGTCCCTGAGTTGCCTCTACCCCCACCCCACCCCTCCACCTCCCATATTATATGTCAAACCCAAGACTCTGCTTGCAACACATGGAACATGACTGCACACTCAGAGGTCAACTGCTTAGAGGGTACCTCCCTGAGGGCAACAGCCAGCAAACAGACTCTCCCTGCTGATAAGCATGGTGGATCGTTTGCCTGAAGGAGAGCCACAAATAAGGTCAGAGCCAACTCAAGGAGGACCAAGGTTAGGCGGCCACCGTGAATCCTGTGTCTGCCCATCTTGTCACATGTATAACCTTAGTGCTGTGCATCCTATTGTGTGTACACCCCTAGCTCTTCCCCCTCCTATTGCATGTAACCCCTTCTGGGATGATGTACTCAGGGGGGCTTGCACATCCCCCAAACTGTCTATAAGCTGTGATTGGAAATATATTCTCTGTGTGTGTGTGTGTACCTTGCTGCTGAAATCATGGCCATCCCAGAGTTGAGTAATTGCGTGCCCTGCTTTGTCTGATGTCTCTTTAATTTTACCCCTCAATTACACAACCGCCACTGGACCCATTCCATTGTGAGGGCTGGTCCCCCGCATCATGGTATACAAGATCCCATAATTCCCTCCCCTTCACAGAAAACCGCACTAAGCATTTCCTTCTCTGGCTTAGGAATCATGAAGTGTAGTTGAATCTGTCTGTTTCTGTTACTAAACAGACAGCTATATTCTCCATGCCTACTACCCAGACCTAAATTTCTTTAGCTATAAAGTGCAGATATTATCTTGCATGTAAAAATAAATCAAAAGATACGTGTAAAGCAAATGCACTGTTTCTGAAAACATGGAAGTACATACAAAGTTAATTTTCCTATTTTCCCCTATTGCTTCTGCATATTGGATAAAGGAGTACTGGTTTAACATATGGATATGTAGTTGAGCTAGCCAATTTTGAAACTTTGACTTCAAATTAACGGATAGAGTCATGTGATAAATAGCAAAAAAGAAAATTTATCAAGTTGGATTTTTCAACTGAGTCAAAACACAGTTTAGCATTTTCCTTTTGATCTTGTTTTAATCTGACGCCATTCAGGTTTATTCTTCTTATTTCTAAGAGAAAAACATTTAAGTTAGAGTTTGAAAATATTTATTCAACTACCAACTGTTGATGAATAAATCAGCAAGCATCTTTAACCTATGATTTAATTAAGGAGAAAGAAAAAAAGGCTAACTCATCATGGGACTACAGAAATAACACACTTAACACACAGAAAGGAAAGGCATGTGGAAAGTGGGGTTCAATTGTGTACACACACATATACATCTGTACACATATATGTGTGTATATACACATATAATCTATAAATTTAAAAATATATTGTTTCCTATTATAAATCTGTTTTATTTAATTTGGATTCCTCCTGAAATGAACACTGGCACAGGATTTTAGAAAAAGTAGCTTATTTGGTTCATGGAAACAAAGAGCAACAGTCAGAACCAGGGAGGTAAAGAGGTGAGAAAGAAAGAAGGGAGAAGGGAGTATAGAAAATTAAAGATAGCCACAGATTTTTAGTAGTTATCTAATTAAGAATATGGAATGTGTGGAATCAGTGTTCTGGCTGCTCTGAGTAACAAAATGGCCGAAGTGTTAACAATTTCTAGGCACAGCCCTTAGAGAGGGTTGGCTTCTACTTCCTGCCTCTGGAAACACTTGGTTTGGAGTTCTCTGCTGCCATGGATATGTGTCAACTATCATCCCCCAGGGGAAGATCCTGAAGGTTCAAGGAGAGAAAGAGAGACCCACTTAGGTTCAGCTTCCCAGCTGTCCCAATCTAGCCAAGAGGCACGTGTATAACACTATTTATACACTCACGGCCACTCTAACTACCAGCTAAAATTTCAGAATGTCTTCAGGTGATGCTACATAAATAAGAATAGATGCCCAGCTGAGCCCTGATGAAGCAACCTGTGATACGCTAGTCACCAAGTGGTCTCGCTTGCTGAAAGGGAAGAAAACTTGGGAAGTACTTACTGATGAATGTCAAAGACTGTGACCTCCAGAATGGTTTGCAATTCAGTGTAAAGAAACAAATTATTTCTCCGTTGTACCTAATTAATGATGACAAGATTGAAGTTGTCAAGAGTTCAATCTTACTTTTATGTATAATCCATATCCATGGAAACATCAGTCAAGAAATCCAAAGCCATATTGCATTAGACAAATCTGCTGCTAACAACTCCTTTAAAGTGCTAAGAAGCAAAGCTGTCCCTTGCAAAAATGAAGTGCACCTGACCTAACCCTCGGATTTCAACCACCTCCTATGTGTATGAAAGCGGGACAATGAGTAAGAAACACCCGAGGACAATTGGTGTCCTTGAATGCTGGTCCTGGTGAAGAATAGTAGAAAGACTACCAGAAGAACAAATAAGGAAGCAAGGATGCTGAGACTTGCACTTTAGACATTTTGTCAGGAGGGGCGAGTCCTTGGGGAAAAAGGTCTGATGATTGGTAAAGTGGAGGGCCAGTGAACAATAGGAAGACTCCTCATGAGATGGATTGGCACAATGACCGCAGCACTGGGATAAAACAGAGCAACCACTGGGAGGTGACTGAGCGTCTCATTCTGATGGACACAGGGTTGCTAAATGTAGGAACGAACTCGAAGGCACCTAACAACCACAAGAACCAGGTGAATGGATTTCCCTGTTTAAAGTATATTTGCTTTGTTGCTCGTATGGTTTCGTTTTTGAGTGTATACCTAGCAGGTATGAGCACAAGCACTAAGCCACACTTCTTGAATTTGAACCTGACTCAGCGACTTGCATACTATTAGTAGTGTACCCAATTTTTCAACTTGACATTTCTGTGCTCTAGCTTCACTAATGGTAAAAGGGATAAAATCATTAGACTGCAGTTATAGAATTCATGTGAGCATTGAATAATTTTCACATACCAGGCAGTCATATTAGCTAGGTAGGTCCTTAATATATGTACAAACTAATTTATTCTAGAAATCACACTATAAGATTGACCTAATGAACTAAACTTGCTGAATGACTATCAAGAGGCATAAATAAGTCATAATTTGTGGTTATAACTTTGTATATGTGTATTATATATTATAACTTTATATGTGATTATGACTTATAACAACATAACTAGAACTGTTTATGAGATCATAACTTTCTCCTTGCAGAACATTTTAAAAACTGTATTTTGCTATAACTTTTAAAAAGAACTGTCATGGGCAAGAAGCACTTAACAGCATGAACTGTGTAGATTCAGAAGTTGATACAAAGCCCTGTTGTGAGCTGCCATTGAGTCAGTGTCGACTTAGAGCCTCTCTGGGAAAGAGAATGCAGCCGTGCCTGGCCCTGGGCCTTACTGCTACTTTGATGTCATTTGCAGGTTCGTTCTGGGCTGAGGAGACATGTGCTTAATTCCATGCAGCAATCATCCTCAGGTTCATAGCTCAAGACTCGCTTGCTAGTCCTTCATGTTAAACCTCCGAGCATATGCAAGAATCTAAACACTTTTATAGTTTAATGAGCTTTTGCTCTTTAAAACTCAGATGCTTTGATTCGTTTCAAAATGGCAATTGGCGTTGAAAGAAAAGGGGAAAGACAGAACTGGGGAAACCGTAGAAAAGGGAAAATGATATGGAAATGAAATGCTAACCTGCATCTCTTATCACTTTCTTATAATAGTCTATATTCAATGGCTGATGTTCTCTGAGTTCCTGCAAAAATTTGTTCTTATTTCATTGTGACTGCTGTTCACAAGAACTTGAATGTGAAATCCGGTCTCAGGGTTGGAGAGACTGACATGTCTTAAAGTGGCACCCCTCTCCTTTCCCTGAACAGGGAGAAACCAACAGGTGTAACTTTGTTGACTATCGAAGACCCCAGTGACCACTCAACCACGTAAGATGTAGACTATGCTTTGTGAACAATGACCGCTATGTCAAATGATCTTTATACCCTGCCATATTCCCAGATCTATTTCCAGCAAAGGTAAACACCCATGCACAGATGTCTGTGGCATATATATATATATATATATATCTCCAAGCATCTACCTGTAGATTTTTTATGGCAGATTTGTGCAATACGTAAACGTATTCCACTTCTGTTGCCTTTAACTCTCATGCTCCTCCCTATCTGCTCCCCACCCCCAGTGCTTCACCGACCCCCTCTTAACCTACTCCTTTTCTTTCTTTCATAAGCTTTCTTTGAGCTTGGTTTTGAAAAGCTAAAGATATAGTGGGGTCATTTTTCCCATAAGACTTAAAGTCTATAAATTCAAAGTCAAAATAATTTGTAGTAATTTCTTAACTTTCCCTTTTGAGTGTATGTGAGTGTGCAACCCTTCTTACTAATCTGTTAAAATAGATAACCCTAATAAAGTGCAGTATGACATAAAAATGAAATGTATGACATATGACACCAGAGTATATTTCATTACACCAGAGATAAAAAGTGAGTAGAAAAGATAGAAGAATAGTAATATAAAATTCTCAGGAGTTGAAATTCTCCTAGATTAATTATATCTTTGCTTTAACTAAATCACTGCTGTCGAATCCAGTCAGACTCCTAGTGATGTATAGAGGGGAGTGGACGGGTTCCTGGGTGTCCAAGGCTATAAACTGAGGGGAGCAGAGAGCCCCGTTTCACTTCCCTGGAGCAGCGCACAGGTTTCAGTCACCGGCCTTTCAGTTCTGCGCCCAAAGGTTAACCCATTACTCACCCAGGCTCAAAGCGGCTTTAATCTCCGCCCCACCCCCCACCCCCTTCCGGTATTTTTCCCTGCAGTCCTATGGGAATAACGCTATTGGCCACATTTGAAGCACATACGCATATATCTATACCTACTGTCAGAGGGATATCACTCATAAAAAGAGAGAAGATGGGGCAGTACATATAACGCCCTCCCTTTCTGACCAGCTTCGGTTCCAGGTGAGTTTGTAACATTGCCTTATGCTGTAAGGTGGAGGGTGTAGAGCAAGCCTGAGACCTGCTGTGCCCTCTCACCCCCCACTCCTACCACCGCACTCCAGACCCCCAGGCCCTGCTCTCACAAAGAGTGCCCAAGGGAACTTCGGGACAAAAGACTGGACAGTTGGTGGCTGGTGGCTCTGGGACCCAGGCAACATGCAGGCCGGGGCCAAGTCAATCAATGGGGGTTGCTCTCCGCGCAGCCCCGGCCACCTGTTGGAAGCCAGTAGGCAAGTGGGGTAGAGTTCTCTGAAACAAATGGCGCCCTACCGATCCTGGAGGGATTGGAATACAAACCAAGAGCTTAGTAACTGCTCAGAGGAGGTGTCACCTGAGCCCTGGCACAGGAGGGTGTAGCAGGTTCTCACTGCAATTTTCAGGCTTGGAATGTCCCCAGCACCCTTCCCAGGCCAGGTGTGGTCACTCCTGGAAGATGCAGGAAAAGGGAGCCACAGCAGCAACCACGCACCCCTGTCTCCTCCTGGACCCCTGGGCCCATTTGAGGGCCCTTCTTAACCCTGCCTCACTGGTTTCTTTCAACAATGGCTCACGTGGAGAGGGTGGGACTGGCAATAGGTCTTTGGAGAACTCTGCTTCAGTTAAAAGCCCAGCAAACCTGGGCGACCCAGAGCTGGGAGCTGGATGTGGGGAGGAAACCCCGGATAATGCGCAAACTAAACAGCTCGATTTTTACTGTGGTGGTAAGTGCTAACTGTCAAATTATAGGAGAATCAATCAATGAGAATGCGTGTATTTCAGTGTCAAATATAGCAGCTATTTTGTGACCTTTAGAATATTTATTAAGATGTACAATCAGCTCATTTCTATTAAGTACATTATTTTAAAAGTCTCTAATTTGTATTATAAACACATCTACAACTATGTCTCTAAATAGATAATCCAGACATTTGCATTCTGATAAAAAATTCACTGTCATTTAAAATTCTACCTTTCACTTCAACGCTAATATGACAAGCAAGATATGCACAGATAGATAATTGGAACTGCACCAATCTGGAATCTTAAAGTATTCTACTGAGAAAGGAACGAAAAAAGTTTAGGGGGAAGTTATGAATTACAGAAATGGTAGAAAATAAGATGCTGTAAAAAAGAACGAAAAACTAAAGGTGATAAAATAGTTTTGAACAAATATTTAATTTAATGTGGTTGCATTTCTTTTTCATCAATTAAAGAAACGGTGTCAAAGATTGGACTAAGGGAAAATGGAGTAATCAATAAAGAAAGAAACTTAAAAGAACACAAATCAATAGTCTAGTTCCTTTCCAAAACCAGAAGCCACAAAACTGAATCTTGTCTCATTTTTGTCAATAGTTGTTTAAGAGTAATTTGGAATAGCTAGGAAGGATTGTTATTATAAAAGAAAATAAATGGGCTGAAATACTGAATAATCAATAGAATCTCTTTTCTTATATTTATAAATATGTTTTTATAGGATCAGAGAATGACTTGAGAGACTAATGTACATTTGACTGATTGATTATTCACAGTCTGAAAAAAAGTAATCAGTCTTTAAATTTTTGAAATATTAATTTCATGAAAATTCATAAGCTTTATACACATATGTAAAGCCAAATCTAACTGCATGAATTATTCAGCCTTTTGAATTTAACAGAACTTGTTTACATTGCTATTTAGTTTATTTAACTTGCAATCCCCAATACGAATGCCAATTCACTCACCCTTTCACTGTTTAAATAAAACACACACTTAAAATCCAGATAATATGGAGTAGAATGTCTATGAATACATCTATCACAATCTTATCCTCAGGTTGGTTGATAGTCCTACTGAAAAATAAGATGGATTATTTTCATATGGCCTAAGAAAGGATAATAAATTGTCTGACAGTTACTATGTGCCTGTCATTTTTAAAGCATAAATGCTTTGAGATAAAGCGTTTATACTAGGAATCAACATATTTTTACAAGGAAGGAATCTAAGACATAGAGACAAACAGTGATCAACAAACTTAAATGGGGTCAGATTTCAAGCCGACTGTATTATTTACAATACTAGATTTTATCCTGACTATAGACTTATGTGATGGGAAAGGTTATTGTTCCCTGTTTGTACATGTCTGTCTCTCTGTATTGTGCCTGCAGACAGGCTGTGCCTCAAAGCTTCAGGGATAAAGAAGACTGTTAGGAAAGAGACATCTTCACTAAACGGAGTACTTGCAAGAGAGTGCTTTAGAAGATCAAAGGCATAAATCTGACCTGAGCAGCCAAAACCTTGCCAGTAGATCCCCTCTGCAATGCAGGCTGAACCTGATCGCTGGTTTCCAAAATGTTCTGTATTGGGGTTTGTTTTTTGTTTGTTCATAGTAGAGTGTACCTCAAAGGTGGTATTTCAATGGAAATCACCCCCTTGAAGCTGTGTTATATGCTTTTCGGGTTTTTGGTATATAAAATCCATGATTGATGAGCCTATAGGACAGCAAGTAAAATAAGGGGTTCAGTCGTGGGGGTACAGTGGTGGTAGGGTGAAAGGGAGATGAGATCAATGAGTCCATGTAGAAAAAGAATGTTTGGGAAATGATTTTATAATTCTTCTTGACATTATTGATATATGGCACATATATCAATATGTGTTATATGTAGAGTGGTAGCTTGAGTGGGTTACAGTTTTATTGGATGGCAACCAAGATGAATGGGTCTCTGGAGCCTGGCTTCCCTCTCCCTCTGCTTCACCATCCTGTTGAAGAGCCACACTAGGAAAGCTGGAGATGCCATGTGGAGATACGCACCGACGCTGAGATGCTTCCACCTCCAATGGACCCACAAGACTTTGCACCCACCGTCCTGTGATCTTGCATTTTGCATCGTTGCCAGTGACTGCATGAGTCTGAAGAGGGATTTATGGACTAATATTGGACTTATATCAAACTTATGAACTTGATCTGGACTGGAATGTGTTCTCAATATACAATTGCTTTTTGATATAAAACTCTCTCTTACACATGCCTTTGGATTTGTCTCTCTGATCTACCTGGTATAACACAGGTAATAAATCCCAACTAATAAAAATAAATATATAATAGAGTTTTCCATGAAAAAAAAGGAATAATACATTGGCATCAATCATTCTATGGGTACTATGTTTATCTGTAATCAAACTGGGCACAAGAGACACACGCTGTTGGCAAAGTGAATGCCATTATCATTTATGTAAAGGAAGCATTAAAGAACAACGGATTCTCAGAGGGAAACTCCTTCCCTTTCCCCAAATTACATCCGACTGTCCCTAATGCCTTTCCCCAAGTGTGCTGTGGTCCAGCCAGAGGCTCTGGTCATAACGCTGCTGCCTGGGGCTATCACCACAACGCCCTTAGCGAGAAGGGGAGGAGTTGAGGGAAGAACCACAGCCTACAGATCACTGGAAAACCCCCTGCATGGGGTTTTCTGAACCTCTGCTCCTGGACCCTTCTAAGCTTCTGCTGCCAGTGAACTCCTGCCATATTACCTTGGTCTATAGGTTTTTCTTGCCTTACCGCTATCTAAGAACCCACTGATCAGGAAAGAGGACCAGTAAGGGCCACACTGTGGCCCCTCTATCCCTGTACAAATAAGTATTGGAGCTCTTTTATTTCTGCCATTAACCTGTCCAAAGGTATCTCTCTCTGTCCTATAAGGTGACCATGAGTCGGAAGACTCAACACCAATGGGTTTGATTTCCAATCTTTTCTTATGTAAGAAAAATGCCACTGCAATGGTTTAAGCTGCTGTGGTTAAATTTCTGTTGCTGTTCTTGTTGTTAGGTGCCATCAGATCAGTTCCAACAAAACAGTCCCTGCACTGTCCTCAAAGTTATTGTTTTAACTCAATGTTGCAGCCCCTCTTCTTTGCTGACCCACTCGCTACCAAGGACCACCTACTGTGTCCATGGGAGAGCAGCTCGCTCCATGCTCCTTTCTAAAGACAAGACACATGTCTTTGCTCACTTTTCAATCTGCGACACTTTCACTAGTCTTCAACATGAAAATCCAAATGCATTATTTCTTTCTTACTCTTCTATGCTTATTATCCAAAACCACACACATATGAGGTGATTTAAGATATCGTGGCTTGGGTCAAGTTCTCCTTAGTCCTCAAAATGATATTCTTCCTCTTCAACACTTTAAGAATATCTTTTGCAGCAGACTTGTCCAGTGTAACATCATTTGATTTCTTGATTGCTGCTTCTGTGAGCTTTGATTGAAGTCTCATGCTTCTGCTTCTGTTACTTATAGTCGAAGTCAAGTTCATGGGAATCCGTTGCTTCGCAGATCCTTTGAAAGCCCCTTTCTGCAATATCTTTGGAATGAGATAGATAGACGGAGCAGATAGAAAAGCAGACGTGGTGAGGATACAAGAAGCAAAGGAGAGAAGCAAAAATCAGAAAGATGACTGAAGGAAGGATCTGAGCTCTGCTGTGACAGACTTACCATTACATTACACCCTGCTGAAAGCTAATTAATTCTAGTTGCCTTGGAAATATTTGTGTTGAAGCACATCTCAAACAATCCTTGTGGAGTGAAAATGGAAATCATAGGTTAGCCAAATTTCTAATATTAAGCCATCCTTTTCTTTCTGATATAAATCTTGCTTGGTTATACACCATTGCTTGCACAAATCATTATATTCTATTTGTTAATAATTAACATGATAAATATTTTCCATATTTACAAATGGGATTAATTTATAGTTCTATTAATGGTGCCATTATAAGTCATATATATATGTATATGTATATAATTAAGAATTTTCTACCTCCTTCAAAATGGGAGGTTTATGTTTTACATGACTTTTATATTTATGAAAAGCTTTAAAATGAGCATAACACTCTATATTAATTAATATAGTCATATTTTTCTACTAAATCTATGATCAATTTTAAACATTTGTATTGACCATTTTACTTCAGATATTTGGAAAGAAATGTGTTCATTTTTTGTAGGTTTGTAATTCTTGTCATAGTATTTCAACTAAATAGCCATAAGATTTCCTAGACTATTGTTTAAAAAAAGCATTTTCAGGTTCAGAAACCATCTATAGGATTGCTATGAGTAGGAATCAAATTGATTATAGTATTTTGGGGGTAGTATTAATTCAATTCCAATGTGTTCAAGAGACTTTCTATTTTTTCTTTCATTTTCATCTGACTGTCTAATAGTTGTTTATTTTTTCCTTAATTTCCAAGCAAATACTGTTCCAAGAAGATACTAGTCTAAGGAGACACTGTTCCAAACATACTATTTTTGTCTTCTTTTTAATAATATATTTCCAATAGTATGGAGTGGAAAATTATATTACTATTAGAATTATGTATATTTCTATGAAAAGGCAATCTTTGTGACCAAATACATATTTAGTTTTATATTAATATTTGATAAAATATAGAGTATATTACAGTCAGAACATGCCAGGCCTCCATAGTTGTTCTTGTATGTTACACAATTGGTACCAAATCATAAAACTTACAAACAACATAAGGAAATGATTACTAGTTCTGAACTATCCTCAGAGATGTTGCTGTGTTTAAAAGCATTGTTGCTGTCATGTGTCAGTCCATCTGATTGAAAGTTTTCTTCTTGTTTTTTCACCCTCTACTTTGCAATGTATAATATTCTTCAGGGATTGGTCCCACCTGATAACATGTCCAAAGTCTATCAGAATGTCAATAAATCAATTACTTTTCTGTTTTCTTTCTTCACTGTGGTGTTCTGTCTCAAACAGCATTCTCTACCTTTTTTAGCTAGATTCTATAATCCATTGTATTGGCCTCAAAGACATCACGAACTCATGATTAAAGGTCTTATTAGGGAAGGTAACGCTGATGATAAAATTCTCAGGATACAGTTGTTATTCCAGGTAGGTTACAAAGTTCTTTCAGGGCTGCGAATAAATGTGGTGCTAAGGAAGAAAATATTGAAAATACCAGGGAACACTAAAAGGACACCCCAATCTGTACTGAAAGGATTTGTAAGATCAGAGTGGTCCTTAGTCAAGAGGACAAGACTTCATCTTTCATACTTTGGACATATGGTCCGGAGATACCTGCCTCTGAAGAATGTCATCATGTTTGGTAAAATGGAAAGGGGGCAATAAAGTGGAAGAGCTCAACAAGATGGGTTGACACACCAACTGCATCAATGGTCTCGGCACAGGAACAATTCATTGTGAGGCTGGTGCAGGATAGTTGCAGTGTTTTGTTATGTCGTGCTCCGGGTTGCTATGGGTCAGAGCAGACTCAATGGCATCTAGCAAACAACAATAATAATTGCTCAAATGACATGCTACTCCCCTGCAAGCTTCAACCTGGGGGCATTAAGCTCAAGTTTTGTGGGGTCAGCAAGCCCACACCCCCCAGTTAAGTTCCCAGAGGTAACCCATTATTTCCATGGATGCTGATTGTGGATCTAAATAAAATGAAATTCTTGACAATTTCAATAGTTTCTGTTTAGCATGATGTTACTTATTGATTCAGGTGTGAGGATTTTTGTTTTGTTCTGCTTTATGTTGAGGTATAATCTATACTGAAGACTGTAGACTTTGTTCATCATCAGTTAGCACGTCAAGTTCTGTTCAGCAAATGAACTATGTCATCTGCACAGTGCAGGTGATGAATGGTCCCTCCTCCAATGTGGATGCTGTGTTCTTATTATCATAATCCATTTTCTGGGATTTTTGGTCAGCATACTGGTTATAGAAGTACAGTGAAAGGAAACAATTCTGATGCACACCTTTCTTGATTTTAAACTGTGCATATTCTTTTGATCTGTTCAAATATTATCTTGCTCTATGTACAGGTTCCCAGTGAGCACAATTAAGTGTGCTGCAATTCCCATTCTTCATACTATTACCCTTAATTTATTATGATATTCTCTGTTTTCAAACAAGACCCATTTATCATCACGTACGATGTTTCTCCTTCCAAATTCTCTTCTGAATCTGGTTTAAATTTCTGCTAATTTCCTGACAATATTCTGTTGCAAACATTTTAAAACTATCTTCAACATTATTTTATTTGCATGTAATATCAACTGTAGTGCTTATTCCCTCGATGTAACCTTAAATATTGCATTTAATAATTTAATTCCTCTGTGTTCTGACTTAAGTATAGCTCATTCTGAGCAAGACAGATTGAAAGCCTTAATTACAAATGCATTATGTTATCAAATTCTCATCCCATTCTAGGAGCTTTGTCTATGAATTTAGCTGCAATATTGCTCATCCAAATTGGTTTATTGCAGTTATCTCTTCTTCATTAAATGGTGATGTTTATTATTATAGTGTGCCACTTTATCAGGTTTTGGTAATTTAATGTTAAATCCTAGCTTGCTTGACATTAACGTTGTCATTCTTACTTTTCTTGAGTTGGATTTCCCTGGCTCATTTATAACCTTCTGGTTATTTTCAACATTTTCTCAACATGTTCTTTTAAGTGTATTTTTTACCAACAGCATCAATTTTAACTTACAGTAAGAATTATTGTCCTTTGGTGGGAAATTTAGGTAACAAAACTTTCATAAACTTTTGTTCGTTCTAAGTATATCCCTTACTGTAGACTATGATGACATGTCTTCTTCTATGTTGGTTTGCTAAAGTTTTAATTCTGTCCTCACCTTCCCTTTTCTACTTGTAAATGAATTATCTTTGTATATGAATTATAATTGGACGTAACAATTAATTTTACTTGATTTGCTTTTGTGTCTGCTTTCTAGAATTTGGATTAGCAGAAAGAGATCTGGAACTAGATTATATTGAACCAGTAATTTAACTTCCCTGCCTCTCATTTTTTTTATCTGTAATGTATCAGGAAGAATCTAGTTGCAGTGTTGTTGTGAATATTAAATGAATTAAGAAAGCTCAAGGAAATATCGAGCACCTATAACGTACCACAAACGTTTTACCTAGTAATACTGTCACTTACTGACAAATATCTATACCAATAGTTCTAAAGAAATGTCAAAAATTTTCCTATCATGATATTGTAATTTCCCTTCAATAGTGTAAAAATGTTTCTTATCTCTTTCCACCTTTCTCAGACCCATGGATTTTTGAATGCTTCTATTACATTCTTCCTTCCACTCCCTTGTCCTATGTTTTGTTGACACAGTTTAGAATTTATTTTGTAGAGATGTCTTATCCCCAAAGTGTACTTAGCAGCCATAACTCACATCTCTGGACATATCATCTTTATCAATTAAATATATAGGTATCAAAGATCATTGGTTTCTTCTCATCTTCTCCCTGCCAATCTAGAGAACACAGATCCTTAACTTTTTTTCCCCCACCGGGTACCTGTATTATATCTTCTTTGATATTTTTGTATTTATTTATTTTTAGCTTGTGATTAACTTCTTGCCTGGCTTAATAAAAGCGTAGCCACGTTGCAGTAATTTATTTTTACTAATTTATACAGCTTATACCGTGAGGATCTCGGTTGGTATAACGGTTAAGCTCTGAGCTGCTAACAGAAAGTTTGGTGGTTGAAACCCACCCTGAAGCATCGTGGAAGAAAGACCAGTTAATCTGCTTACACAAAGATTACCTAAAATCTCACTGCCACCCAACTCAGAGCTGTTCTGTAAGGCTGAGACTTGAATTACCCCATGTGGATTTCTGCGACCATAGATAGAAAGCCTCATCTTTCTCCCAGAGAGAGGCTGTTCTAACTGCTGACCTTGTGCTGGCAGCCCAGACCTTCCCTACTCTGGCCCCCTCACCGTGGCTCCCTTACATAAGAACTGCATGAACAGGTCAGCTAGGTGAAGTTGTTGGGTTGCTCTGCTCTGGCTGGTAAAGTTCCTGTAGACAGAATCAACCAAGGGCATCCAGACTACTTTAGACATACTCACATTCTCTGACTTCTAATGTTAGAGATATAAAGTCCAAGGAACGCAAAGCTGAAAATTCAGCCCTGTGCCCAGAGGAGCAGTTTTTCTGATATGCTTTTTCCTTTTCTCCGTCAAGAGAACCTATTAGTCCCCTTTAATCTCTTGGATCTAGGATACAAGTCCTTTATCTTTTATTGATCGTACTGGTTTGTGCTTTGAGGTATTTCTTGTATCTGTCCTTCTAGAACATTAAGTCAGGTTTCAACGGTGATCAAGCACCCTGTATCCCATAAACTTCATTTTCTAAATGTCACACGCTCCAGGAAGACTGGGTAATGTACCTACATTTATTAAGGGTTGGGATTTTTTTTTAATTCAGGATTTTACACTTTTTCCCTTAAACCCAGCATTATTGGATACATGTTTTGATTATCCAGTGTTATCTTTTCCTCTGCGGACAGGACTGTGATAGTTAGGTTAGTGCTAACAGGGCTGGGCCAGGATTCCCAGTTGACAGTTACAACCTGTCCCATGAAATGCTCCCATAATGCGATCAGTTCTATGATGGGATCTACTATGAGCACACAAGAATTTGTGGGAAAATTAGGGTCAAATGTTACCCCTTTAATTAATTAAGTCCCAATCCTGATCTAATTGGAAGGAAGTTTCATTGATGCCGTGGCATATTCTTACAGAAGTCAACATGTGGGAAGGTAGCTTACTTCCTGTTGGTCTAAATTCTTCTCCTGACTCACAAACCAGCCATACTGCCTGCTGACCTTGGGGCTGTCTACAGACCTTGGGCTCATCGGATTCTGAGACCACGAATCTGAATTCCTGCCTAATGTCAATTCTTGCTTCAGGAAGAATATATGACTCACAGTCTTAAATAAGCCTGGATTTAAGTGCTGCTGTAACTGTGTGAGCCAGTCTCTTAATTTAAAGTTATTTATATACCCTACATAAATATACATATAAATAAACACATATATACACACACATATCCAAAGATAAAAATCTAAATATATAACTATGATTTTGGTAGGCTCCTGTGTTAGACTGGGTTCTCAACAGAAGCAAAACTAATAAAAGATGTGGAATCCAGTCTAACACTTAAATATCAAACAAACAAATGAAAACAACTCACTGCCACTGAGTAATTTATGACTCATTGTGACTATATAGGGCAACATAGAACTGCCCCTGTGGGTTTCCCAGATCATAGGTGTTTACAGAGGTAGATAACCTCACCTTTCTTCCATGGAGCAGCTGGTGGCTTTTAACTGCTAACCTTGCTGCTAGCAGCCTAACATGTAACTCACTACACCATCAGGGCTACCAAACCAGTACTTACAGATCGATAGCCTTTTGGTTTTATTTGGTTCTTCGGAGGCTCTCATCTGAATGCGAGACATCAGAGAACGTGGAAGGGAAAGCTGTTAGCCACCCTCTAAGCTTGTGCGCTAAGGACAAGGGGCCAGACCCCGTTTTAGGCCCTTACAGAAAAACTGTTTATTAGATTTTTCCTCATCTGTACTTGCAGAGTAAGGAAGTCCACACATGCTTATTTTACTTTTGTTCCTAGCATCCCAGGAAGCTTCAACTTGCATTTTTATTTCCTTCTTGGAATTTTCATACTCTCATGAATGACCATGGCAGTCCTCCTAGGTTTCCCTAATTCCCACACAAATAGCTATTTCCAAGGTGTACTGGCTGCCTCCAAGCCTTTGGACTTTAAGGCACATCCCCGGCCATTATGTGGCCCACTGGCTTCCTCCCACCATGCTTTCAAGGGGACCTCACCAACAATCTGCAAACACCATGATCCACTTGGCCTTGGAGTTTTTCAGGGGAAAAGAAGAGAAAGACCTACGCTCAGGATCTTCAGCTTTTTAATGGGAAGAGTTTTTGTGCATGTGTTACTTTTCTATTGCTACTGTAACAAATCACTACAAACTTAGCAGTTCAACAAAACATACATTTACTTTTCTATAATAACCAAATATAAAAAGGCCCTACATTAATATTTACCCCAGAAATGAATACATGAAAGAAAACAAATTACTGTGTGGCCAAAATATCTTGGCAGGGGTACCATTTGCTCTATAGGAGACTTTTGGAAAGATTCATTTTCTAGGCATATGCAGGTTGTTGTTTGAATTGTGTTCCTTGTAGCTATTGAACTAAAGTTTCCAATTCCATGTCTGTGTTTTAGCTCAGTGGTTCTCAACCTTCTAATGTAGTTTGGGTACATTAGAGAAACAAATCTACATAAATTCATATGTATAAGAGAGAGTTTTACATAAAGGGTAAGTGCACATTAAGAAAACATCCCAACCCAGTGCTTCCCAAGCTCACAAGTCCAACATTAGGCCATATGTCCAACACCAATCAACAAAGTCCTCCTTCATCTCACAAAACAGACGCAATGACACTAACTGCAGGAGGAAAGCCGAGTCAGTGAATGTGTAAGCATCTCAGTGCTGGCAGGGGTCTCCACATGGGTGCTCCAGCACCCAAGGCTGCATCAGGGCAGGTCCATGTGGCTTTTCCTGAGGGATCCCTCACCCAAAGTGAGCCTTTCTAGTTGAAGCAGGGAACTGGCAGTGGCAACTTCACTCTGCTTGGACCATCACAAAGCAAGAGACCTGAGAACTAGAAAGGAGAGGCTCATGGAGCCATTTTTCTCTCTGCCCTTCAATTAACCCCACATGTGTTTATCACCCAGGTTGGCACAATAAACTTTAACTATCTCATGCTGTGACCCTTTAATACAGTGCTTCCTGTTTTGGTAACCCCCAACCATAAAATTATTTTTGTTGCTACTTCATAACTCTAATTTTACTACTGTTATGAATTGTCATGTAAATATCTGATATGCAGGATGTATTTTCAGTGTTAAAATTTGACCATAATTAAACATAATTAAAGCATAGTGATTAAGCACAAAATAACATGCAATTATATATTGTAAAATATTTATGTTTTCTGATGGTCTTAGGTGACCCCTGTGAAAGGATCATTCGACCCCCAAAGGGGTCATGACCCACAGGTTGAGAACTACTGTTTTAGTTCCTTTTGTGGAGCCAGGTTTTAAGCTGCCCCCATCCCCTCTCATGCTACCCATTTGGTCCCTTGAACATTCACAGGTCAGATTCCTCTAACTTTTAATGATTCCATCTTTCTCTTTAGAGTTCCCATCATGATATTGGGCTCACTGCATATTATAGGATAATCTCCGGATTTTAAGGTCCGTAACCTTACTTACATATATTAATCCCTTTTGCCAGGTAACATAACATATTCACCGTTCAGACCCTGTGGCTCAGATGCAAAGCTGCTAATGGCAAGACTAGTGGTTTAAACCTGGCAATTGTTCTGGGGCAGAAAGATGAGGTTGTCTAACCCCATAAAAATTAGAATTCTCAGAAACCTATATGGATCACTATGAATCAAAATTGACTCAATGGCAGTTTAAAAAAGACTGTGAATAAGTAGTATCCTAAATAGCACTATTGCGTTGGCATCAGAAAGAAGAAAGAAAAGCACAGTAAAAGCTGGGCCAAGTAAATTAAGGTCAAGGAAACGTTAAAGATGCTTCAATGAGAGCAAGTCATACTCCGTAAGCTGCCCTGTGCCTGCCAATCAAGGAGTTTCAGTACTTTCAGAGGGTCGTTGAAGTTGTTGGACTTGAGGGGGCAGGGAAAAAACTGATCTCAAATGATTCAGGAATTCATGAAGAAATGATCGTGAATATTTCAATGTTTTAATGTTCTGCTTTGAAAGAGAAAGAGAAAAGGGTCTAGCTGGAGTTAAACTGACCCTATAGCGGGAGGTAAGACTGAGATGTTTGTATGCTTAGATGTAAGGTAAAAGAGAAAAAAAGTATTTCTGTTTACGTGGATAGAGAATTTGGCAATGATTATTGGTGACGACTGTCCAACAATATTAAAATTGACATCACAAAATTATACACATAAAAATATTGAACAGGCAAGTGTTTTACATATATATATCTCAATTAAAAATGTTTATACACATAATATTTTCAAATAAGTAAGTCATTGACCACAAAGCCAAGAATAAGGATATTATCATACAAGTGTTAGACCACTATGAAAGATATTTAATATATAACATAGGTGTATATATACATGTTTCATGAGATGTATAAATATGAAATAAAGCTACTTAATGCATATATCATATTCATAATATATATATTAAATAGCATATATAAATATATGTATTAAACAGCTTTATTTTACACCATAATCTGATGATAGATGTAGAAAAGAATGCCACTAGAGGGGAGAGATTTAGTCTTACACCTAGTTGTGTCAGTTGTTAGGTACTGTTCCAGGTTCCATGCCCCTTTCTTTTTAAGCAACAATCAGCCTGATTGAAATGTTACACCTCTTGACCTCCCTGGCAACTTTGTTGTTGCTAGGTGCCACCAATTTGGTTCCAGCCCATAGCGACTTCATGCACAACTATCCTGCACAACAGGACAATGAAACACTATCCTGTCCCTCTACTTTACCACCCATGATGCCCTTCTCCAGGGACTGTTCTCTCCTGACAGCATGTCCAAAGTATGTAGGATGAAGTAGTCATCGTTTTTGCCACTAAGGAGTACACTGGCCATATTCTTTTTCCAAGACAGATTTCTTGGTCCTTTTCAGCAGTTCCTGATACTTGCAGTATTCTTCTCCGGCACCACCATTCCAACACACCGATTCTTCTTTGTCTTCCTTATTCAATGTCCAATGTTCATATGCGTATGAGGCCATTGAAAACACTACGGCTAGGGTCAGGTCCATCTTAGTTTTCAAAGTATCATCCATAATCTTCCCTATTCTAAAGAAGCCACATGCGGTGGATTTACTTAATGCAGTGTCTTTTGATCTCTTTGCTGTTTCCATGAACATTGATAAATGGTTTCAAGCAAGACAAAATCCTTGACAACTTCCTTCTTTTCTGCATTTGTCATTATGTTATCTCTCAGTTCATTTGTGAGGATTTGGGTCTCCTTTGCATTGAGTTGTTGTCCATTCTGATGGTTGCAGTTCTTGATCTTCATTAGCACCTACCTCACGTCCTCCTCACTTTCAGCAAGCAAGGTGGTGTCGTCTGCATATCTAAGGCTCTTTATAGCCTTCCGCCAATATTTCTTCATATAAGCCAGCATCTCTGATGATTTCCTCAACATTCAGTTGAATAAATATGCTGGGAAGACACATCCCTGCCACATGCCTTTCCTTATTTTAAACCACACCTTGTTCCCTTGTTTTGTTCATACAACTGCCACTTGGTCCAGATACTGGTTCCACAGGAGCTCAATGTAGGACTCTTGAATTCCCACTCTTCTCATGGCTACCCATAACTTGTTATGATCGACATAGTAGAATGCCTTGGCATATTCAATAAAACACAAATAAATATCTTTCTAGTACTCTGGGTATTGAGTCACAATCCTTCTGAATCAGCCACAATCTCCCTTCCTTCACAGCCCCTTCTAATCCCAACCTGGATCAATGATATCGTTCTATAACTTGAAAATTCTATTGGCGCCCTTTCTTTGGAATGGTTCCAAATATTGATCTTTTACAGTCATTTGGCCAAGTAGCTATTCCCCAAATGTCCTGGCACGGCCAAGTGAGTGCTCCCAGTGTTTCGTCAGCTTGTTGAAACACTTCTGTTGATATTTCATCAATTCCTGGTAACTAGATGGCCCAACGAGGAAAGATACTGCCATTTTGTTGGACTTGCTTTTAAGGGCTCCAGTAATGAGCAAATAACTTCCCCTGGCTTCTCCAATACTTCATTTTCCTATGTGAGATGTAGGCATTATAGCCGCAGCACCCACAGTTCACTTGGATCGTGACGCAATCTTGATATGGAGCCACTTCAATTGGAACATAAAAGAAATTTCAAAAAAATAAAAACCTCCCCAGACATTCAGAGCCAACAGTTAAGGAGGAGAGTGAGAAAAGAGGACCTTCTATAAAGAAAACTCAGGAGCTGCTGGCTGTGCTAGAAAGCGAATGATCTTTCTTTTTATTACTGATACTAGGATATAATCATCATTACCCACCAATGAAGCCACGTGCGGCTCACTGTCTCTCTCCAAATGGAATTTCTATAACGACTGCACTATCGCTTCTATTGCTTCTTTATTTCTATATATTGTGTTAGGGAAGAAACTATATCAGTTATATCGAAAGTCTCCAGAGCAAATACAGTCGACAGGCTTTAGAGATGGACCAAGATACAGAAATTGTGGGCTTTGAGATAAACGTTTTACTCTTATTGAACTCTGGGCTTCTCTCTGTCAAAAAAAGGCATTGGTTTGTTCGATGTATGTAATGAAGTGTGCGCACAAGTTGCTGAGCAACCCAAGAGTGATAAGATGATGGAAACTGCTTATTGGCTTTCGATATTACTTGTCTAATTCTAGTTTAGTAATAGAACCTGCATTTAATTGGTCTCTATCAGCATAAGGATTATTTTTCCTTGCCTCCCTTTTAGCATGCTAGAATTCTTTGCATAATTTCTAGATCATGGGAAATAAGTGAGAGCCTCATATAAGAAGCCCAGGAAGTGTCTTTAAATCAATTAAAATGAGTGTTCTTCCCTTTTCGTGCTCTCTTGGCTAAAATACAAGTTCAATGCTACTGTTCTGATTGCCTTTCTGAAACTTGGGAGGCCATATCCTGAAGATGCAAAGCAACACGAGAAGGAAGGGGCACTAAATCCAAACCTCCGGCACCATCTAGCCCAGCTTCCCTCATCTTGTCTCTTGTTTAGGCTGCTATTTTTCAGACTAATTCTCACACAGATTAATCGTGGTATAAAGATAAAGTAAAGGGGGGGGCAATGAAAATACTCTTAATTTGAAGAAGAACTTGTCAAACAAATGCAATTCGATTTTGGAATGTTTTCTTGGGTTGACGCCGAGTGCTTGGTGGCATCCACGGAGGACGCACACAATGCTTGATGCCCTTCCTGCCCCGTGAATGCTTCCACTCAAAAGTGCACAAATGTCCTTCATATTTAAACTCCTAACACCTGTGATCTCACACCAACACACTTAACAAGTTCAACTAACACTTTTATTTTCTAATTACTTTCATTCGCTCAGATGGTGCATAAACGCCAAATAAATGTATTCACTATTTGATGTGATAATATTTTCCGAAGGTTTTTATTGATATTGCATGATTGCTGGATTTTAACAATATTATTTTCAAAGCTTAAAAAATTAAAACAATGCAATAATTTTCCAATTATTGAGCATTAAGTAAGTTATTCAAAGTAATTATTCTTCTCATAATTTGTCATTCAAATGTTATTATATTTATTATATTAATAAGTTTTAAAGTACCAAACTACTCAGTTTTTCTCCTCGATATCTTATTTATTTCTTTGTTTATATTTATTATATAAACAATCCATCAAGTGCTTTTTCCCAATTTATATAAAAAACAAAGGAAAATCCTTAGAAAGTGAGTATATCTCTTTAATACATGTATTAAAAGTAATATAAAATACATATAGTCAATCATAAAACACACATAATTCTGTAAACTTTTCCCCACAGATATTGATCATGAAGTATAATTTAAAAATAAAATTTAGCAATATATCAATACAAATTTTAAGTGTTGCAGGTTTTGAAGTTGTTTTTCTTACACATTTTCACCATTGCTGTTGTTGTGAGGCAGCATGGCGTCAGTGCGGGTTCAAAGTAGTAGAAAGAACACTGTTCCATCTGCAGTCATCCCAGAGTGGTGTAGCCACTCCTCGTGTCCATCCTCTCTCTCTGAGGGGCTTCGCTCTCCTAGGGACTGATCTCTCCAAAAGAAGCCCTGGTTGCATGGTGGGTACATGCTGGGCTGTTAACCGCCAGGTCAGCAGTTCGAAACCACCAGCTGCTCCATGGGAGAAAGACAAGGCTTCTTATTCTGTAAAGAACTTTAGTCCCAGAAACCCACAGCGGCAGTTCGACTCTACCCTACGGGGTTATTGGGTCTCTATGAGTCAGAATCAACTCGATGGAAGTAAATTTGAATGTTCGCTCCTGATAACATCAGAGAGCCAGGAGATAAAATCTCACCATTCCCACTTCTGAGGAGCATCGTGACCATGCGTCTTTGGAAACAGATTATTCTTCTCACAGTCTATGGTACTGCAGGATAGTTCCACCACACCGTCCTTCAAATGCATCAATTCTCCTGTAATGCTCCTGACTTATTGTCCCACATTCCATACAGAGGAGGCAAGTGAAATACTATGGCTTGGGTCAGACCAACTCAAGTTGTAGTTTGTTTCTGTGGACTTGTTTTATTAATTTTCTTCAGCTTCAACCGGAGCTTCCAAATAAGCAATTGGGCTCCATGGTAGGACCCTGGCCTTGTTTTGAGTGATGATAATTGAGCTTCCTTGTCATCTCTTTACACACACACACACACACACAAACACACACACACACACACACACATATATATAGTTGGTTTGATTTCTATGTATTGAAATTAGTGTAACTAAAAACAAAAGCTACTTTTTAAAAACAGGTATTTGCAATGAAGAAGTCGATGATCTTGCAGAAGTTTTATCATTCTATCTCCATTTCTGTCACCAAATCATTATTTTCCAGCTACTATCCCTTCCTTTTGTTTCTAACTGTTGGGAACATCGTATTCTTGGAAATTGTTGCATTTTAATAATAATTATGAAAACATTGTGAGTGTGTGTTTGATTAATTTCAGACTGAAGTGGTAGAATTTGACAATTTCTTCATTACTAGCTTTTTGGGTTTGTGTGTAAATTTGAATAATATTTGCATTAACTGAGCTTTCTTGTAGGCATATAGATTGTATCCGATCACAGGCAGCATTGCACTGTAAGATAAATCATAATATGTTCTTCTTGATGAAGAATATGACACCATTTGTCGTTCATTGCATTGTAAAACATATGGCTGTCAGATTCAAAATACCCTATGCCAACCTGTTTGAGTGCAGCATGGCTAGTCATGCGTCTGCATGGGTTCCATCTCACTTCCGACTTGCTCCATCAACAAATGAAGTTCCTGAATGTGTCTTCCACAACATTAAGGGGAACTCTTTTGAGGTGGCAGCTCTTCCTCAGTCTTATTTTAGTTCCTTTCGATCTAAGGAGTTCATCTGCTGGCAACATCTCAGACAACATTAAACTGCTATTTATAAGGTTTTCAGATGCTAGTTTGCCAGTAATGGACAGCCTATTTCTTCTTTAGAGTCCATTCTTGATCTAGCAGTTCTGTTTAAATCTAGTGACTACTGGTGACCCTTCTGGTATTTGAATTGTCTATGAAATGGTTTCCAACATCGCAACAGTCAAGTCTCCACAGTAGGACAAATGGATAGCCAATGGCGGTTTTTCACAATAACTGGCAAATATTTTTATTTCTTTGCTCTTTTTTCCCTTCTTCACATTACAGCTATGTTTTACTTTGAGGTTGTTCTTCAAATCCCTACAACATGTTAGACAATTTTCAAGAATTACACATTTTATTTGCATGTTTTGCAAATAAGTTATAAATTGCCCTTTTTTCTGGGCAGTTCTTACCTTGTAAGATATGGAAATGTTTCCCTCTGGAGGAAGCAGGAAGAATAGCCACCGGCAATTATAAAAGCTTTAAATTCTTGAGTTCAGGATCCCCCAGAATTGGGGATTCCTTCGCTGTATAAGTAGGTATCCAGCTGGGACCACACACTGCACTCCCATAGAATTGGAGGCAAGAACATGTTGATTCTTGCTGAACTGTAAATATCAAAATCCTCTGCTTCTAGCCCAGCAGTCTCGTGTTCTGCCAGGAGCTATAAAGCTATACAGCTTGCAAGTATGGTAAAATCTCAGAACTTTCACAGCTCTTGACACATACTTTTATCCACATTTAAAATTACTCAGCTCATCACTTTCCTTTCATCTTTCTCAAACCAATAGACTGGGATAACATATGGGTTGGATTAAATTCAATCTCATTTTAGAATAAAATGTGAGGCAAGTTTGTAGGCAAGAACCAAATGAGGATGCTGGTTATGGTCAGGGTAAGAGTGTTCAGGTCAGAGCTTGGGTTTTGGGCAGCATATTGAAGCAAGAATGAAAAGATACAGGATAATAGGCTTCAGCCATCTAGCTCCCAAAGTACAAACAGATACTAAACATCACATGAAGTGCCTGACCAAAATAGGCAATGGATGACATCATTCTGCTCTTGCTGTCAAGTCAACTCTTACTTAAGCCACTTCCTGTGTGTCAAGTAAAATGTGCTCCATAGAATGTTCAATGTGTAATAGCTCAGAAGTAAACTCCCTGGCCTTTCTTCAGAGGCAACTATAAGTAGATTTAAATGACAAACTTTTCGTTAATAGCCAAGCACATTAATTATTTGCAACACCCAGGATTTCCAGTCAAATGATTCCAAAAACCAAACCAATCAACGAGTTGATTCTAATTCAAAGCAATCCCATATAAGCCTCCTGATACTTTAGATCTTTATAGGAGCAAATGATTCTCCATCTCCAGTGAGGCGATTCTGACTCATTTTGAGTCTGTAGGAAAGACTAGAATCTGTCCTTTGGATTTTTGAGAATGTAAATCTTTATGAGAACAGACTACCAAACAATTTAATTCGTGTACTTTGCCGTTAGCAGCCCAACACATAACTTCCTAAGCCACAGGACACTGAGAGAAGTGACGCACTCACTCATGGAGGAGATTCCGTACACCAACTCAGTAAGACAGAGGAGAACCGTCCTCTTGGCTTCCAAGCCTGCACATCTTTATGGCAGTAGGGCTCTTCATCTTTCTCCCTTAGAATGGCGGGTGGTTTTGAACTGCCGACTCTGTGGTTAGCAGCTCAATGTATAATCCACTTCACCACCAGGACTCCTTTAGCTAAATTCTAGCACCTATCAAACTAGCAGAATGTTACCTCTTGCTGTCTGTTTCTCAGTGCAGCTCATCCTTTGCGTACACCATGAGTTGGTCAAATACCGTTTATCAGATATCATACTCTCCTTTTTTTCCCTCTAATAATTATTCTTCCATCAAGGTCATGCCTTGGACTTTTCATATCGAGAGTCAAGTGCCTACTTCATCATTCACAGTCCAGAGAACATGCACAGCTCGACACGAGGCCGGCTCTTGACGAAGGAAGACTCACAGACTGTAGTTCTGCATAGGTGAGGAGGAGGTGTGTGCGGTACACTAAGTGGGATAGTTTTGCTATTATATATTCCATACACAGAGGCTTTCTAATTCATAGATGGTTTCAGTGATCTTGAATATTTGTATCTTTAAAAAAAATTACTATCTCTCACTAGCTTGGGGAGAAAGACAGTCTCAGTCAGTTCTTCATTGTCCCCTAGGGGTGCTGTGAGTCAACATCAGATTGGTGGCAGTGAATTTAGTTTGGGGAGTTTATCATTATATTAAATATATAACTAATTTACAAACTGTCAATCCACTACCCATTTCTTTCCCCCCCAATTTTTAAGTGCCTCAGATTCAATTATATATTTACAGCAATGACATATTCTGATACCCTTTTCATTATAGTCATATAGAGCCGGTAGATGGTCACAAAATTAGCATGGGTTGCTTGTATTAGGTTTACCCTTTGAGGAGTTAGTGATATTTTCAAATAGGAAAGTTGAATCAGACAATATTTTAACATATATCGATATATTTATACATAAATGTCTATACAAAGAGCATACAAAGAACCCCACAATATTTTCAATGTATTATCAATATATGTATACATACAAAGAGCCCCAGCGATGCGATGGTTCCACACTTGCCTGCAAAGTGAAAGGCCCGTGATTGAAACCACAACAAGAGAACACATCCAATAATCTGGCCCTGATGGGGGCACTGTGCTCTCTCCTAGAGGGTTGCTAGCAGTGGGATTGAACTTGATGGCAACAACAGCAACGACCAAATACATGCAGCGGTGAATGGGTGAATGTGGAAATAGAAAGAGAAACCAAGAATATTTGCATTTTCTTCCTGGAGGGGCATAAAGATGAGATGCATTTAATCACAACCAAACTCCAAAGAACTCATGTTGGACCATCTAAAATTGAGTAAAAGTACTGTGATATCTATGAGGTTATGGAGATAGTGGAAATAGAATTCTAAGGCTCAAGAAAGCAGTGTCGGCTGAAGTGAAAATTCAGTCATTGGCGAATTCTGAAAGAAGAGGCTTTTGCTCACAACCAGACTAAGAAATGGAGAGGAGAGTATCCTTCTATCTGACAGCAGGTGGGAAATGTAGAAATCGGAAGCCACCGCTTGTCTCTCAGGTCATCGCATTGGACTGGCTGGCGTGTTGCTCTGATGCGAGAAGCAATGCTGCTAGTATTTTGAGCAACAACAAGGTGTTCCATGATGGGTAGGTCTCGCTGGAGCTTTCAGACTAAGACAAACTACAGAAAAAGGCCTGATGATCATTTTCCAAAACTAAGCCAATGCAAATTCTACGGAGTACCACATAATACCAGCTCACTAAGTTGACTATAGAGTCCAATAATAGACCTATAGTCATGAGCAGGGTGAAGATGCTCAATGGAGTGTGTTTCAAAGTCAGCCTGGGCTTTGTCCTGACAGATGATTTCTCCACCATCTCTCTCCACAGATGTTGTTAATTTAATTCTCCCTCCTCCTTATCTTGGAAGGTCTATGTTTACAGTTGACATTAGGTTGGTCAAAAACTGTATTTCAGAGGTGTTAGGTCATGGGAGGACACCCTCCTGAAGTTGTGTTTTAGGTTTTTCCATTTTTCGGTATAAGAAAGCCAGGATTGAAGAACCTATAAGGACAGCAAGTAGAATAAGGGGCTTTGGGTGGTGGTGGTGGTGAGATACAGTGGTTCCGTGTGGCGGGGAGGGAGGAAGGGAGACCATCTCAGGGAATCCACATTGAAAAAGAATTTTTGGAAATCAACTGTGGTAGCAATTGTACAATTCTACTTGATGTGATTAAACTATGGAATGATATTATATTTGTATGAAATCCAAATTAATAATAAATTTAAAAAATAAAGAGAAATGCTAAAACTATTTTAAAATGTATTTTCCATAAATAAGGTAGGAGTCTTGTAAAACTGTGCCATGACATCTGTAGACTCATTTGTCCCCAAGGTCATGTTTTATATTTATCAATCCTTCTGTGATTCCAACTTTCACGTTCCAATATAAAGTATTTATAAATTCATCTTAATTACATATTTAATTAATTTCAGACTTCAGAGTTGATAACAAAAATCTGTACCTTTGGCATGATGCACCAACTAGTGCATAAATTTGAATAATAGTCAGATCAACTGATCATCCTTATATGTGTGTGGATGTTATCCTATTACTGGCAATACTGTGTTTCAAGCGAAATCTTTAAATTTTTTTTTTTGAAGAGTAATGTGATGCCATTCCTCTTAAACTTGCCATTCCTAACAGAGCATGGCATAGGATTGTCTGATTCAAAATTACCAACACCTGTCCATTTAAGCTCCCTTATGCCTAGGGTATCTTTATGTGTTTTTATGTCTTTTCTTTATGTTTCTTTATATTTTTACATTTCCTCAAATTCTCTGTGTTTGAGGAGGCAGCGTTGTTCAACTGCAACTTAAGGGACTCATCTCTTCACAATGGACCATAAAGTTTGTACTGGCCTCATTATTAAAAAATTGATTATTGATTCCCTTTTTCCTAATTTACCTTCATTTGGAAGTTCTGATGAAACCTGTTCATCAGTCCCTTGCTGGTATTTGAAATACCAGTTGAATAACCTCCAGCAGCATAGCATCAAGAAGCCACCCACCACAGTACAATAGACAGAGGAGTGGGGGCCACCCAGGTGAATCGGGCATAAATAAAAAACATTGGAATAGTTGCACCATTTGGCTATTCTTTAGACACAGAGTTGCAAAGAAAGAACCAATACACAGACAATATGCGGAAGAACTCGCTCAGGATTCATAGTTCCTCAATATGAGGAAATAGAGCTAACTAACTCTGTCTGGCCCTGTCAAAATGTCTTACATTTTACAAGAATAGAGTCATTCATAATAAGAAAACAGATTTCAAGTGGATCTGGTTAGCTCCATGCTGTAAGATTTGGAAAGCTATTTGGGAGGCGGTGGTCCCAAGACTTTGACTCAATCTTTTCCATGTGTGGATTATACAAAACAAAAGAGAAATCACTCCAGAAATTGTTAGTATTAAGAAGTTCCGGCTGCACCTGACTTACTCCTACAGAACCTTCATTTTAAAGTAATCTTGGCTCACAATAAAGTGTAAGAATCCTTGTTTCAGAGAGGTCAGTGAACTGCTGACTAATTAATTACCTTTCCCACTGACTCTAGTCAATTCAATATAGGCAATAAATGTTATCTCGACTTCCCTCTGTCATCTCACCTGTTCTACTCATTGGCGTTGATTCCTAAAAATTCACTAGACTTGGGTGTGACATAAACTCCCTCGACGGGTGCCCATAGGGCTAGCTGGTTCCTAGCAGCCTAAGCAGTGTGTTAGATGCAGGTCACTGAACTGCCTTTGTATAGGCCTGAGAGGGTGATGCAAGGGGGGTACAACTAAATATATATATATATATATATATATCTTGAGTTGAAGGTAACAATGCTAGAATATGTTATTAAACAGTTTCTAAGGAAATACCACAAGTTGACACAAATGAAAATGCCTCCTTTTTGTAGGAAATAATGGCTAGTAGAGCATTTTCTTTAGAGAGTAAGAAAAATGTTATTAATACATCTGTATGAGTCACATGGATAAATATGTTACTATATTAATTAGATACTGCTTACTGGTTCTAATAGAAATATTATCGTATTAATGTTTAATGCTCTGTGAAAGAAAATAATTCATGAATAAGCTGTTTAATTTCTCATTTCCTGCTTGCAAGTCTTAAGTAGGTTTTTAGTTGTTATCATAAAAGAGTTTATCAAAACTTCTTATTTCCTGGGAATGTAGCAAAAGATAATAAATGAACATACCAAAATCTTTCAAACTCTAGATTTTAGTAAATTACATTTCAGCTCTCTCTTAGGCCATCCACCACATTCATTAAAGACAGGTTTAGATATTGAGAGCCTAGAAATCAATTCAACTACATTCACCTAAATCAATTGCACCCAATGGGCTGGTCTTCAGAGAACAAACACTTATACAAATTTTATGATAATGGTTTAGGGACCAATTATTAAACAACCTTTCCTTTTTGGGAGATATATTGGTTTGGAAATTTTCCCATAGAAAAAAATGTATGTATAATGCATTTTAATTTTAATCTTGTGCTTTATTTATAGCTAGAAGGGTTGAAAAAAAAAACCCTGTAACTTCTTTCTAAGAATGGGATTAATATTAAACTTAGAAAGTTCAAGTAAAAAGAGAAGTTAACGATTTAAAATGCTTTACATTAACCGTGGAATCAAGAAATCAGAAAAACATATCCAATAGCCTATATTTATTTGAGCTGACCCCATTTTTGTAAGTTTAAAAGAAAGTGTTTATTAGCTGATTCTGGAATCATAACAATCATATATAAAATATACAAATGAACTTTATATTTCTACTCACTATAGTTACTAAAAAACAGGTCATTGATATCAAAATTATTCTTGAATTTATTTATATTAAAAAAAAATAAATATATCAGAGGAGATTTTTAGGATTAAATTAATTCCTTAAGAATAATTTAAATCAGAGTCATAGTTATAAATAATCAATGAGACATGGACATTCTCTGCAATTCCTAAAATTATATTTATAAATAATAAAATAGTTTACAAATCCTAGAATATAATTCTCATTATTATAAAAAATTAGCATTTTGAAGAATGGAAGTGATTCGAATATGTAAAAAATTACATATTCTAAACAGAGGCTCCTAAATTTCCAAGAGTATTAGAGCTGATTATTTTTAGTGCAAGCTCCACAAACATAATTAATTAATAAAAAATTGATTTCCAATTAGGTTTCATAAACAAAATAATTCTAGAAATCTCTATAAGGACACCAATACAACCATTGAACTTTATAAATGTTTATAGTCGGTGGCTTATGAAGGGAAGATGGAGAGCTTCCTGTTGAAGTTGCCATAATTAGCCCAGAAGAGGCTTCTATGAATCACTGCCGACAGAGAAAACAGAAAGGCCTTTCTGAGCATTCTGCAGAACGGACTATCTTCCATCTTGAAAGGCCGAATAATAATAAACACTGTTGCTGCTAGAACACTAATGTTGACGGGCTTTCAATGAGCCTTCATGCAAAACTAGCCGCAAGTGTACGTTCATCTGAAATCCACGGAATTTTTTGAGCGGTGTTGCAATAAACAATATGCTGGGAGCAGGAAGAACAATGAATGACAAGGGAGTAATAGTCTGAACTACTGTTATGAGTTATCTCATCCTACCTTACCCAGAAACATCAGCCTCTAAATGGAATGAAACTCTGTTAAACCCAAATGGTTCCTCTCTCTCCAAACTCTAATTCTATGTGCGGAGACTGGGGTATCTAAAGAAGCAACACTGATGACGATTATACACATGTATGTACTTTGGTGGTGCTGCTGGTGACACCATAAAATGGGTTCTGAATTATAAGGACCCTGCACATAGCAGAAGGAAGCATTGTGTGGCCTGCACCATCCTCACAATTGTTGTTATGTGTGTGTACAGAGACGTTTACATCCAGAGTGGCCAGCTCATCACAGTCGTAAAAGTGAGATGGTCCAAATCCAAGCAGGTTCTAAATCCAATATTAAACTAAGTTAAATGTTAAACTGGAGGCTCACAACTGTGGAAGCTGGTGAGTCCAAAATTTTTAGGAACACTACAGGCTGCTGGCTGCCATGGAGAATGAATCTAAGGTCAGCCTCTGGCACCAGAGGCAAGTGTGTCCTCACATCATATGACAGGCCTCTGGCAAGTTCCAGGACCAGTAGTTGCTATGGTAGGCCATCTACTCAAGTCAAAACCAAACAAACAAACACCTGAGAATTTCCAGCAAAAACTGAAGCAAGTTTTTTCAGAGCATCCTGATATTGAAAGGAGGCCACTCCCCCACCCCCCGAGGGAAAAGCCTTTTAAATATACAAGTGTTGTGACTTAAGTAATGGAGTTGCATTCCATGCTAATCATATCCCATCACGAAAGTTTATTACTGATTGTCTTTTTTACATTCAGTCAGGTCATGATATGAACTGTCCAGACTAGCTGCTAACTACCAAACCATTGAGAATCCTGGCCCAAGCAAGTTGATTCAAAATCTTTGTTCACAAATGCAAAAAATTGGAAGCAGCCTAAATTTCCATCAATAGACAAATGGATAAAATAAAACTTTGGTACATGAATACAATAGAATACTACACATCCCTGAAAAATTGCGACAGAATGAGGAAAGACCTCATCTCAAGGAAGGAGTTAGAGGATATTATGCTGAGTGAAGCGAGCTAAGCACAAAGGGTCAAGTACAATATGAGTCCACTAAGGTAAGTTCAAAGAGCAGAAAGGCCATAATGGAAATTCCACACAACACACAATTCCAGGGCTGAGGACCAGAAACTCTGGCATGAGCCAAACCAATGATGGCAGATTCATACATCATCAAAAAGAGATACAGAAAGCACCTGTGCTGAAAAGTATCTTGCCCACCCCTTCATATGCCTTTAAGGCCCACAGAGGGGTGGGGGAAGAAAAATGATGGCAATGGGGTTCAGGTATTTAACCTGCCCAAGGGGAAGGCATTATTTATATGTCCACAGCAAATGGAGAGCAAGAGTAGACTTCATTCCGGTGTGCCAATCCTTGAGGGTAATGTTCCTGCTCAGAGCAGCTGTTCCCAGAGATGACTGCAGGGTCAACCTCAGCTCAAGACATGATGTCCTCTCCCTAAATGGCAATGCTACAGAGGACACCCCTGAAGATACAGTTCATGGAGATTTGCCAGTCTGACCCACCCACTTGGGGGCAAACCAAGAGTGGAGTGCAACAGACCTGTGATGGGAGCAAAACCACAGAGTCCCTAAGGAATTCTGATGGTAGACTTTTAAATAAGGGGCAGCATTGGGCACCCCTTCTGAAATGGTTGGGGGTTATGCACAAGTTATGCACACTGAAAGTCTAAAGGTGTAAGGAAGGGAGGGCACTAGACCGCTCCATCCCTGACTGCAGGTATATCATTGGGGGCTTTTGGAATGCATGCCTTTCAGACACAAATGCTGAAAACCAAAAGGGTGTATGCAGTTTTAGGTAAGCAGGACCCAGGATATGGAACCCTGAAAGAAAAGGAGACTGGCCAAGAGATTATAACATGAATCTCTCTCTATTTAACAGACAGATCCATCTGCTTGTCATAGGATCCCTTCTTGTGATTAATTGTATGTTGTGTTTGTGTGTGTGTGTGTGTGTTTATCTATCCAAGATAGGCAGGATAGGCAATCCTATAGATACAGGACCGAAGATTTCTGGGGGTCATGGGAGGGAAAACGGGGAGGGGAGAAGAACAGTGATGCAATAAAGACAGGTAAAAGGGAATAGTAAGTGTTCTAAAATAGATGGTAAGAAGGATGAAGCTTTCCTGGTCATGACTGAACAATAGAATTGTACATGAGAGGAATTACTGAGAGGTGAATAATGGGTAAATATGATAGTGAGGCAGGAGGAAAGAAAAGGGTATGAAGAAGAAAGGGAAAATATAAATATATGTGTGTATACATATATAGGTATACAGGTAAATACATACTTATTTAAACATAGGTATATTTGTTTATATACATGTAAATGCAACAAGGAAGCAGATGACCTTTGAGTATCTACTTAAATCTTACCTCTGTACAAAACAGTTTGTTCTAATAATGTAGCAAAGTATGATACTAACCTTCCCAACATGATCACTGAAGACAAAATGGGTGCATAAGTAAATGTGGTGAAGATAGTTGATGATACCTGGCTATTAAACGATATAGTGTCTAGAGTCCTAAAGGCTTATATTCAAACAAATGGCCATCCAGCTGGGAAGCAAGACAGCCCACATAGAAAAAGCACACCAGTCTGTGTGATCAATAGGTATTAATGTGAAAAGGCATCAGAAGTTCAAAACCAAGCAACCAAATCGATGTGAAGGGGCATGGATATAATGTAGACCCAAAACCCACCTGGAAATTAACTGGACAGATCCTCTCAGAAGAGCCACATAGCAAGGATGATAAATCCAAGGTGTGATATACCACTGATGAAGCACAAAATTACCCTCTAGTTCTTTAATATTTCCTGCCCTTACTATTATGGCTTTATTAGTTTTATCTCATTAATCACATTAGACTTGCATATGTTCATTTGTATAATTAAGATCATTTGATACATGAAATCCAAAATAGATATCCCTTCAGAAAAAGTAATTGAAGTAATGGTTCCCTGAGGGAACAGGAAGCAAGTGGGGGGTGGGGTGGAAGGAGGAGAAGATGGAGCAGCTTATATCACTGAGGAATGTACCAACCCACTCAAGGGAGTGATCAACAGTACTGTATGTAAATGGATGTACTGGATTATTTTAAATGTGGTAAACAAACAAATAAACAAATAAATAGATAAATAAATAAGGGTTCCTGGCAGGATAGGGTGGGGTAGCTGATACCAAGGAGTTCAAGAAGAAAGAAAATGCTTTGAAACTGACTGTGGTAGCAATTATACAATACTGCATGATGTGAGTGGACTGTGGTAGCAATTATACAACACTGCATGATGTGAGTGAACAAGGTCTAGTTGTTTGAACTCAGCAGTGACTCTGTGGTAGAGAATAATCTCAGAAACCAAAAGGGAAGTTCTATTCTGTCCTATAGGGTGGCTGGAATCAGAATAGACTCAGTGACATAGTTTTGAAATATTAACTCTATTTTAAAAACACTAAATCCCTTGATTCCTGTCTCTAGGATTATGTTTCTGCTCTGCACTGAGGTAAGCTGTCACATCAGAGAGGACTGAATCTGATTCCAGTCGGACATTTTGAAACCTCATTATTCTCTTGAACATCTCCATATGTTCTATTCCTAAACTTTGCGTTTCTGTGGTAGCTGCCTTCTCTGCCTGTGGTCATAAGCCACTAGTAAAAATCCCCATACCTTAGATAGTTTTATGACTTTTGATTATCATGTTTTATATATAAGACTGATCTTCAAGCATTATCATTTTCTCCATCATGCATCTAACTTTGAAAGCAGATTCATTGATTTTTTTTTTCCTACATGTATCCTCACATGCAGGAAAACCTGCCTTGTCTTGAATTTTATCCCAAACCAATGGAAAAGTAGGCTGTTGAGAAAATCTAAAATTGTCCTAACAGTTTGCAAAGACTCTCTTCATTCTCTAACAAATTTACAGCTATACGTGCTGGCCATTAAAATATGTTGCTAACACATCTTAATCTCAGGAGGCATGATTTACTAACTGTCCCAGGGGCTAAAAATGGAATCTAACACTATCTTTTTACTGAAGCTATGCTTCCCACAGCTTCTTCCTAGGCAATGACGACGTCTGGCAAAAACACTAGAGTATACACATTCCTGTGAGCAACTTTGACTCCCCATTATTCCGGTTAAAGCTTCCTTAGAAATACATTCAAGTCGAAGAGGCCTTCCACCCAATGCTCCTCTTTTCTCAAGCTCCTTCTCTTGAGCCTGTACTGCACTCTGATGGATTTCTCCACTTTGCACAGACATATTCTCCAACAAATATCATATATATGTATATGTTTATATATTTTTTATACAACTCAACATTTAGATAACAATATAATTTCACATGTGTCATAATAGACATAAAAATGAATCTATAAGAATCCCTAAAAAATAAGAAGTTTAATATGTGGGCTTCTATTTTCAATAATCAGACATTTATTTTTAATAGTTTCCTTATTTTAAGGATATATATTTTGCTTACCCAACAAACTTGGTACCTGTTGAACAATACTACAAAGGATTCTGCGATATTTGTTATATATCCGCTCCTCACTTATCCAGAAGAAGTTCCAGAGACCAGATCATTATGTGAAAATAGGTGTTCTGACATAAAAGGATGACCGCAACATTCACAAAATGATGGATGGCTTTATTATTACATATCTGCCAAAACACATCACTACATAACTGTAAGCCAAGATGATGCACAACCTTAACTATCGCAGCCAGTGTTATTCTTGCCTCACAGTTCAGTATTTGTTACTGCCAAATAGATGTCATTAATGTGCAAAATAGGCAGCTGGTCGATGTTTTCCTATCGTCATAAATGCAAAATGCTGGGTAATTACATAGTGAGGAAATCTCCAGAGTCACCACCATCGAGCCTACGCCAACTCAGTCACCCTGGAGGAGAGAGAACTGTCCCTGTGGGTTTCTGGGACCGTAACTTTATGGAACTAGAATGCCTCATCTTTCTCCCAATAAGTGAGGAGTAGGTTTGCTTACTTTTTTAAAAAACTTTTTTCAAAATCGCAATATGTCAACATTCTCATTATTTCCCTCCAGGCTGCTTTATTTCCAGAAACCTGTTTTCTCTGTACTTGTACACCCTTATCTTTGCTTTAAAGTAATAGTTGACCATTTGATCTCGTATGTACAAGTTTTTAAAGTTACACAATGCTCACTAGTGGTGTTCTTTATTTTATTGTGAAAACTGTTAATTAGCTTTCCTAATTCTGGTTCAGATTTAGAGCGTATCTCCGGGGGATAGTCCTCTATTGTCAACGATCGGGTCGATCTGAAAGCTGAGTCTGTTCCACGTTTTCCACCCTTCTCTCAGGACTCATCTATGGAGTTCCTGATCAGGACTATCAAGAGTGGTTTGATCGCTTTATTCTTCTGGTCTCAGGCAAGCGAGGTCATGGTTTGTGTAGACAATAATTCCTAAAGACGAGTTTATTCTCCTAGGCACAGTTCTTTTTTCTCTGCTTCTAGAGGAAAGGAGACCAATTGTTTTTCTAAATGTCTGCCTGCAGGTTTTTAAGATGCCCTAAGCCATGATCACTAAACTGGGCATTAAAATATGAACTCTGGGACTGTATAATGCCAACAGACCAAGTTGGCCACGAGACTATGGTTCTAAGCCTTCCAACTGAGAAAAACACTCCCGCTCAGTATTTGATTATGTCAAAAAACTACCCATAACTGTGTCCATGTGCTGGATTACATATATGTGAATGTGTGCATGCATATACACACATTTCTATACATGCGCACACAGGTGATATGGTGCTTACTCATTGGGCTGCTAGCTATAAGGTCAGCAGTTCAAAAACACCAGCCACTCATTGTGAGAAAGATAAAGCTGTCTGTACCATAAGGAGTTATAGTCAGCATTGACTCCACGCCGTGAGATTTGGGTAGGTACATCCCTATATACATATATATGCACACATGTATTAATAAGTAACCACACATTTTTTGGTAGTTGTTGATATTGTCACAGAATTACATTCCCTAACATCCAAAATTATATATATTTTACTTTTTTGTGATAACATTTAACTTGGTCATGACATGTGGATTTCAACTATCTTTGCTCCTATCTTTCCCTTGATCAAAAATAACAAGTTTCTACACTACAGTGAGTGATCCCTTTCCCTTGCCACTAATGAATATTCATTTATTTAAGTATATCTAATTTTTGTCTTTAAAAAAAGTGAAATCATACAATATTTATCTTTTTGTGATGTACATATTATACTTAGTATAGTTTCTCCAGATTCATCCACATATAAGATTTTTCAAATACTCAGAATTTTAATTGTATACTATTCCACTGTATGCACACACCACATTTTGTTTATTCACTTATTGATGGGCATTTAAGATGTGTCCATATTTTTGCTATTATGAATGGTGGTGTTATGAATATAGGCATGCAATGTCTATTTATGCTATTTCTATTAAATATCTTAGATCTGTGCCTAGGAGTGGGCTTACTGAATCACAACATAATTCTATTTTTAATTTTTTCATACTGGTTGTACCATTTCACAATCCCACCACATTCGCACCAGCATTTGCTGTTTGTTGTTGTTTCAGTGTCATTTTACCAGCAGTGAGATGATGATCATTGTTTAAATTTTTATCTAATGGATAAAAACCATGAACATCTTTCCTGGTTGTCTATTTTTCCTTTTTGGTGAGGGTCTGTTCATGTATTTAATATAATTATTTTTGGTTTTGCTGTTGAATTGCTGAAGTTTCTTATATATTATAGAGATTAGCCTATGTCTATATATGCCACTCAAAGACTTTTCCTTAACTTTAAAGGCTGCTTTGTGTGTGTTTTGTTTTTATTTTATATTTCAATAAAGCCTTATAATGAGAAAGCATTCAATTTTTATGAGGCCCAAAGTATCTATGTTGTATTCTGCTGCTCCCCTTTATTTGTATTTGTGTTTGATAGTACACCATTAGAAGGGAAAAATAAAAATCTGTCTAAACTATTAGTTTTGCTTCTATGTTTTCTTTTAAGAACTTTATGGTTTTAATTTGACTTTTTAGGTCTTTGATCCAGTTTGAGTTTGTTTTGAGTATGTTTTTGGAAGCATGGGTTTTATTTCATTTCCTGTATGTGGCTTTCCAATTTTGCCACCACCATTTGTTGACTAGACTCTTCCCTCCATAGTTAGAAACCTTGTCAACAATAAATTGCCCTCTATCCTTTTGAAGCAAATGACATCCTTCAGAGGCCACAACAGGATATAATTTGGAAGTCCCACCCAGCAACCTGGACTGTGTCTTAAACTCATCTGTAGCAGATTTAAGTAATCCAGGTACACTGTTGAACTGAAGGTTGAAATACCCTATTCGAGACCAAATCGATGGCTGTTATCCCAAGGTTAGGAAATTGGTGGTCACTGGGCTTTGGTTCAAATCTTGCTTTGAGAGTGCCTAATGAATGAGCGCCTGGACTATATGTTGACTATTTTCATGTCCCCTTTGCTTTCTTATGACATTATATAAGTCTAATAGGCTTGGTTTTGTCTTTGTGAACAAGTGTTATTAAAAGTTTCCCCCTACTAACTCTCATTGTTTATGTAAACTGTCTATTCACTGGAGAGTTTAATCCATACACATCTAGAATTCATGTATTGCAATCTGAAGTCTGCCTGTATTTGTATAATTTTTGTTTTCAACAGTGTTTTAAATTTTACTCCCACACAGAGTTACTGTTTTGGAAACTGACCAGGGTAGTTTTACCAGGTCCTGTAGAGTCCCTATGTGTCAGTATAAGCTGCATGGCAATTAGTGTGTGTGTGTGTGTTTTAATCAATAGAATTATCTTATGCCAAAGGGAATTTATTATATTCTCTATCATAAAATTATAATAATCTTTAAAATGGACCAGAGACATATATGAATCATAGATATATGAATGGACTTTGCACGTGCCCTTAATTCTAGCCCCAACTAACAACTCTGTGTGTGTGTGTGTGTGTGTGTGTGTGTGTGTGTGTGACATGGCCCTGCTCACTGCTCACCCTCAGGACGAGATCACTGAAGATACAGGTGCTAGAGCAAAGTATGGTGAAGAAAACAGCGGTGACTGGCTAGCAGAAAGAATAGCGTCTGGAGTCTAAGGCTTGTCTTGAAATAAGTAGCTATCTCAATAAGGCATCAACTAAGTCCACATGGAAGAAGCACACGAGTCTGTGTACTCCAAGGATTGTCCATAATAAATCCCAAATCCGCAGGAGTGGTATCAGAGCTTCAGTGGTGAACATCCAGTTTCAGAAGGCATGGGTGATAGTGGGGACTCAAGATGTATTTTCAGGGTATACACAGGAATTAGCTTCTGGCGCATCCCCTCTGACCATAGTGCGTGTGCCTATCCTTGCTATCTGTCATGCAGAGAGCATTGTAAAGTCGATTAGGCAGATATGTCACTGTTGTTAGGTGATATTGAGTCAGTTCTGACCTAGAGTGACCCCAAGCACAGCAGGACAAAATCCTTCCCAGCTCTGCATTCTCTTCACAATTGCGCCGATGTCTGAACTCACTATTGCAGCCAGTGTCCGTCCATTGTGTTGAAGATCTTCTTCTTCTTTGCTACCCCTCCACATTACCTAACAAGCTTCTCTCCCCAGGGACCAATCTCTCCTGATAACACGTCCAAAGTTTGTGAGATGAAGTCTTGCCATCCTGCTCTCTAAGAAGCATTCTGACTGCTTCTTCCAAGACAGATGGGTGTGCTCTTTTGGCAGTCCGTGGTACTTTCCATTTTCTTAACCAGCACCCTCGTTCCAATGCAGCAATTTTCCTTAGGTCTTCCTTATTCAATGTTGAACTTTCCCCGGCAAGTAGGGCAATTAAAAATGCCATGTCTTAGGTCAAGTTCAATACAGTTCTTAAAGTAAGATTCTCGATTTTCAGAGGTCTTGGGCAAGAGATTTCCCTACTCTGATGCAGTTTTATTCTCTTGTCAGCTGCTCCATGAACATTGATTGTGGATCCAAGCAAGACAAAATCCTTTTAGGATGTTCTCCATAGTTGTGAGGACTGTGGTTTTCTTTACACTGACTTGTAATCCACACCAAGGGCCACAGTCCTTGAGCTTCATCAACTAGTGCTTCAAATTCTCCTCACTGTCAGCTGACAATGGTTGTGTCACCTGCAAAACTGAGGTTGTTACTAAACATTCCTTCGATTCTGGTGCCACACGCGTTTTCATATGAGCTAGCTTCTCTGATGTCTTGCTCAGCTTATAGATTGAGTAAGTATGGTGAGAGGACGCACCCTGATCCACACCTTTCCTGATTTCAAACCATGCAATAATCCATGTTAAAGGCTACAGTGTTCTATGTGCATCGCCAAGTGCTTCAAGTCTTCTTTGTTTTTAGCAAGCAAGGTTGTGTCATTGACATATCACAGGTTATTAATGAGCCTGTCTCTCTCTGATGCCTTGTTCTTCGTGTAGGTCTGCCCCTCAGATTATGTGCTCAGCAAAACGCTTGAATAAGTATGGTGAAAGGATTCCCTCGTTCTGCTCGCTCAACTGCCTCTTGATCCGGGTACAATTCTGCACGAACACAGTAAAGTGTCCTGGAATTCCCACTCATTTCAAGGCTAGTCATAGTTTGTAATGATTGACATAGTCAAATAGCTTAGCACAGTCAGGAAAACATAAGGAAATGCCTTTCTGGCATTTTCTACTTTGAGTCAAGATCCATCTGATATTAGCATTGATACCCTTTGTTCTTCTTTAATATTACATAGGTTATTCAGTGCCTCTTTCCTTCACATGTGATATTGTTACTTATTTTTTATTATACAAGGGAGTTCCACCCCCTAATGGACTTAGTTTCAAAGCTATTACTTAAATTTTTCTTTTGAAAACAACATAGTCACCTTCAAAGTACTCTCCACCACACTCAATACACTTGTCAAATCTGTGATTCCATTCTTGGAAACAGTTTTCAAACGCATTCGTCTGGATGACAAATTCTTTTCTTCATCCCTTTTTTGTGGTCAAGTCACTGTCCTTTCATGTCCCTCTGCATTCACAGAAACAGAAAGAAGTTGCACGGAATGAGGTGAGGTGAGTAAGGAGCATGGGGCAAGAGGCAAGCTGTGTTTTGCCAAAAACTGGTGCACTGAGATGGCTGCATGTGCAGGTACATTTTTATGGTGGCAAAAAATGTCCTGTCACAAATAAGTCATATTTTTCACATACCATTATGTAATATTTATAGAACCTCTAAATAAAAAGATTTATTAACAATCTGACCTAATAGAATGAACTCCAAATGTCCTACACCCCCCCCACCTCATCTGATTTTCTTTGACATACACTCCAGTATAGTGTAAAATGTGGTTGGAATTTGGACTAGAATTTCCTTGTACCTATAGTCCCTTTTGGGCAGTATTGACATTTTTACAATATCTTTCAATCCATGAGCAAGACCTCCTGATGTAAGTCTCCAGCTTCTGCATTCACATTAATAGGTATATGTTTTTTGAATCCTAGATTTTTTTCTTGTTATTTTATCATTGGGGGGGGGCTAATGGAAATTATATTGTTTTCTGGCTTTTTCAGATTTCTTGCTGTTAGTGTACAGAATCCTAACAGATTTTTGTACTCTTATTTGTACCTTGATTTCTTCTATTAGATCTAAAACCATTTTGTGGACTAAAGGGTTTGTGTGATTTTTGAGTTAGAAGAATTTTATTTATTATTCTTTCTGATCTAGATAGTTTTACTTTTCTTTCCTACTTAATTGTTCTGGCTACAGCTTTCAGTACAGGCAGATGTCCTTGCAGTGTACTTTATTTATAATGACCGTGTTTATGACCACTTTTTTAGTATATTTATCATTAGAAATTTGTCTATCTAACCCTTTCCCCCAAAGAATCGTACTCTTTGACTTATCCATGTCAAAATGGCTGTTTAATTATTCTCAGTTGACTCAAAATGTATTCCTTTAAAAAAGCCTAAAGGGGCAAGATCGGGGTTATAGGTGTAGAGGACATTTCCCAGTAAGTTTCTCACAGGATGGCCCTTGATAATCTTGAAGGATTATGTGATGGAAAAATGTAGAAGTAAAACTATCCTGGCATATTTCTCATCAATGCATCTATTTTTTTTTCTAATAAGGCTCCATAGTAGTCCAGCGTATTTTGAGAAAGCATGTCAAAATTGTCTCTTCAGAACCCCAAACACAGTTGCCATAAATTTTTTCAGTGACATCTCTGAATTTAACTCCCCTCAGAAACCATTGTGTACTTGAACTCCACTCCCCTACTCCCCAACCCCCTGCCCTACCTTTGACATTGCAACAAGACTAACACAAGTTTATTACTGAGAAAACATGTACGTAGCTGTCTAGTGATTGCAGAGTTAGGTTTAAATATTTGCATTTTTAAAGCCATGCATGTGTCACTGGAAGGCTATGATTTTGAACTTTCCTTTAGCAAAACGTCACAGAGTATGCCGACATTCTAATCCAGATGTGCCACAAACTTCTACAAGTGCGTTTGTTGCAACAGATTACAAAAATCCAATGTTGGCCAACTCCTCTTAACCGCAAGAAAACATTTTTGTAATATCTTCCTTCTGACCATCCCATAATCCATGCCCTTTTGGATATTCCCCTCAATTACCTTTGCTCCACCCATATCCCTTGACTCCCACCTCTTATCTTTGATTGTTGTCCCCTGGTTTTAGTGATATTTCTAAACCTATCACTCTTTCTTCCCCTGGCATGTACAACCCCCAAATGCTGTTTGCCTACCTTTGGTGCAACTTCGAAGCTATTTGGGCAGTATCTGTGTCTCAAGCCATGGAACCTTCACCTCTTCTTGGTAGGCCTCACTCAGGGTTACTGCAAACTGCCCAGCCTGCTCTGTGGCAGCAGGTGGATTGTGGGTAGCCCACTAGTCCTCACTTTCCACTAGTCCTCACTGGTTGGGACTCTCCTTTTAATCAGCAGTCAGTTTGTTTCTTCCTTTTTTCATTTTCATTTTATAGGTTGAGATTACCTTTTAGGATTCTTCTTGGTTACTTATGTACGATTTTGTTGTAGATGGGAGGTTACAATGCATAACCACACTACCATCCTGGCCCCTGCTGCAGACATTTTATTTTGGTAACATAACACCCACCACTAATTTCTACTAAAGCTGTTATCTGGGTGAGATTCCAATGGGATTAATAGTCAATTAGCACTTTGCATGCATACATATTAAAATTTTCAAAAATTATGGTCTCTTTTAAATCATCTTATTTTTTAAGGTCATGGAATGAAGTTTACTTTTAAATTATGGCCGATTCAAATAACCAAAATCCTGCAATGGCACACCTGAAAATAAGTGTCCTACGACTAAGGGAAAGTGTTTATAGACTGCTTAAAGGTAATTAAAAAAGTAAACTCAGTTTTCTTTAAAGATAATTTGCAATACTTAAGTGAATTTTTAAGGTGTTAATTTTTAATTAATGTATAGCAACATTTTATCATAAACCAGAGGTTAGCAGACCACTTTTAGGATGGCAGTACATAAAACATTCCAACATTTCAAATATGGTATGTAATTGTGCTTATTAACATATGAATTAAAGCAAAAATATGCTAAAATATCTATGAATGATGGAATGAACAAGTATTTAAAATTTAGAGTGTTGCAAAATACCCCCCAGGGGTATATCAAATACACTTCAATTTAAATAGGATTAATGGGATTTCAATGGGATTTATACACCTGAAATTACCTTCAAGATTATCTGAAAAGTTACTGGATCTTTGGGAAAGTACATAAATAGCATAGTACTTTACCATTTGATACCCTCTTTAATTATATATATCAAAAGTTAACCAGTATAAAAATTTATATTGTAATGTATATTTCCAATATTAATATTTATTCTATATGGGGGGCTGAACAAAAATATAAGCATATAATTCTGGGTTTTAAAAATCATTAATTGAAATTCAAGTTCCTTTCAGAAAAATGTCAAAATTACAATGCACTTCACAACATTTTTTTAATCAAGCCTTTATATAACCAACTCATGAATCTACATTATTTATCATTTTTCAACACGAAGTCATCAGAATTGCTTTCTATATTTTGCAGTGAAAATATTTAAAAAAAACATTTTCAGCCTTTTTTGCTGTTTTCCTTGGCACAACACACAGAAAGTCATATCTACTGGAATAAAATTGTCTGATTTTGACTCTATATTCAACACTAAATTACTTTGTTATTGTTGCCCTAATCCATTCTTCTTCTTTGTATGTTATTGTACATGATGGCTCTATGAGCTTAAACCACATCTTTGATTGTCTACTACTTATGGAGTCCTGGGTACAGTGTGTTATATACAAATTGTGCTGCAGACCACAAGGTGAGTAGTTCAAGGCCACCAGCTGCTCTTGAGGACAGTCACTGAAGTTCACAGGGGCAGTACCACCCTGTCCTATACAGCCATTAGGAGCTGCAGTCAACTTGATAGTGGTGAGGTTTTTTTAATTGTTTTGTTCTGTTTTCATGATGCATACATTATTGAGATGCTAACTTAAAGGTCAGCAGTTTGAACACGGCTATCGATACATACAGATTTACAGCCTTGGAAGTTATATGGAGCAGTACTACATAGTCCTATAGGATGGCTATGAGTTGGCACTGATTTGATGGCAGTGGATTTAGTTTTCAGCTGTTGCCACCTGGTTAAGAGTTCAACTGCTGACCAAGTGGTTGGAGGTTCAAATCTAATCTTTGGCCCCACAGGAGAAACACCTGATGGTCTGCTTCCAATACTATTACAGCCACGAAACCCCATGGAGGCAGTTTGCCTTTATTACATAGAGTAGGTAGGAGTAACAATCAACTCAACAGTACCTCACAAAAATAACTTTTGAGTGACTAATGCAGTGCATTTTGCACAATAAATATACAGATTTTATTTTGTGAACACTATGCACAATAAATAACAAAACTTCCAAGAGATAGGTTTTTATTAATACATGCCAATATAATAAATTACTACTAACAGAATCTACATTTGAAAAATCTATTCATGGTAATGGATATTTCAGAAAATGTAGAAATCCCCATCTTTTCAAAAATTGCAATCACATTAATCAACAATGTACAAGAGTCTTTATTCTTTAATAAAAATGGCAAAATTAGAGGCAAAAAAGCTAATAGCTTTGACAATGTGTAAAAAGAATAATGTAAGGAAATTAATCTTTCACAAACTTGTGCTTGCTCAATTACTGTGATCCAGCATGTTGTAATCAATTCTAAAGTTTTATGCTATAATTAAATGACAACTTCTTTCTAAGTCATTACTCCAAGATTTACAAGTTTAAAATGTTCTTTAATATCATTTTAATGAGATGTAAAACTGTAAGTTTCCTATCTTCTCGGATAATAAGCATATAACAATAAGTGACCAGCATCTCCATATGCAGAGACCAAACCCTCTGTGTAAAGCTTTCTAAGTGGGTGGCCCAGAATTGTGATTCACAGAGACAGGGGACATACAGTCGAATGCCCAGTACTTTCTGGCAGGGATGCAGTACAAGTCTGATGGGACCTGAAAACCAAGCAAGGCGTCTGGGTGGAAGCAGTGTTCACTCTAATGGCTTAGTCACAGAAACCATCTCTGTGAGGACAGTGGATCAGGAAAGCACATAAAGTATCTTTTGAAAATCAGTACCAAGAGATATGCCTGTGCGGGCCCATTAGCAAGAGGCTGTAATGGGCATATCATAAGAAATAACTATTTAAAAATCTCTGCAGCAGCTATCAAAGAAGGAAAAGTAAAGCTGGAGTGGACTTGGATTCTTTAGTGATATGCAAGTTCATTTTAAATGAGTGAAAAAAGAAATTGAGGAACTCAAACAATAAAAACTATCTGTAACAATAGTGTGAGGGAAAGGGGAACTAAGCCTGATCCACGAGAAAAGGCACAGTGCTATTTCCATTATGAGAATGGTGCTTCACATAGTGGGGCAATTCATAGGATATTGTCCTTCCTCTTTGTGCATGTTTGACATGAAATTTTTGTCTTGGATGTAAGTAAATGTATATGTATGTGTATGTGGTCTACACATATTTGACTTTATAGCCAGGTGTTGAATACTTTGGAAAATACAGAGGGTTAGCTGTTACTCACATGTATGAGAAAATGTTGGCTCTTGGCTCAGACCCATGAGCAACCATTGGATTTGGACTGGGAAGGACACAACTTGTTGGCTTTCTTATTATTCTAAGGTGACTAACTCATTTTAGTGAAACTTTGTCCTAGGTTGGGCGTAGGTAGGAATTTGTGAATGTTGTGAGTAGATATTTATTGAGCATATTTTCTGTTTTAAATGAAGCTGAAATGGAAATCACTACTCTCACAAGGTTACACTCTACTCTGGGAGAGATCTCTCATGCTGTGCTATGGATAACAGAATGTAAAGAGTACCTGAAGAAGGATACATTTAGCGCGAGGACATATGCTCATTTATATAGAATGGGCTAAAAAGGCCCCTCAGTGGAGGTGACAAGTGAGCACTAACAATATTTAACCACATTGAGGGCATGCCCACTTACTCTTTGGATAGAGGCCTGATTCATCTTAAAAGTGTCACACAGAAGATTTTATAGGAAACAACTGCCTACATTTCAAACACACCCTAGGAATAAGCTACATAACAGAAAGGGGTGAGCCCTACGGGCATCAAGGGGAGAAGTCAGATGGGCATGGCGAACAGCAAAGACGTAGACCCTGAGATTGGCACAGCCTTGGCATATATGAGGACCAGCAGTAAGACAAGCCTGGTTATATCCAACTGAGAAAGAGGTAAAGTCCTAGAGGTCCTACAGACAGACCATGAATGACCAGTTCCAGGCTTTATTCTGAATGCAGTGGACAAGGAGGAAAATAAATTTTTCTCTGGGGATGTGGAGGTGAGAGGGAACATAGGAAGACATGTGTAAAAGCAAGGAGACAAATTAAAATGTTATTTGAAATTCTCAAGGCGAGTTATAATGCAAACGTAGAGTAGGATGTTAGTAGTTGAGTTTGTGAGAAATGGTCGGCTTCGGGTAAGTTTGAGGTTAGGGTATCCTATGCAAAAACATGTGATAGCGACAAGTATAGTCATCTACAGCTTGGGAGGAGGCTGACAGTGTAGCTTGAGAGTTGTGTTAATCTAGGTTGACTAGAGAAAAAAAATGCATAGACTCTCGTCTGTGTAATAGAAAGAGCTTTATAGAAAAGAGCAATTGTATATTGAGAAAACATCCCAGCCCATATCAAGTCCATAAGTCTGATATTAGCCCATATGTCTGATACCAGTCTATAAATTCCTCTTCATACTCCCACAACACATGCAATGACACCAAGTGCAAGATCACAGGCCAATGGGTGCAAAGTCTTGTGCATCCAGTGATGGTAGAAACATCTCAGTGCTGGTGTGGGTCTCCACATGGCTCTTCCAGCTCCAGGGCTCTGATTCAATCAGCTTGGCTCCATGTGGCTTGTCAACAGGAAGGTCTCACAGTAAGAGAGCGTGTATCTGGCCTCCAGTGAACTACTTATTTCCATTTGAACCTCCCAAAGGAGGTCATTAAGCTGCAAATTTATTAAGGGGGGGGCTAGACCCCCCCTTTGCATATTGACACATTATGTAGCTGGCACGAGAGTCTATAGTTGTGAGGGAAATGATAGAGTCAAATTGTTAGTGTGTGTCAAGTTTTCAAGAGATGAGATAGGGGAAATTCATATTTGGGACTTAATGTTAATTCCTGGTTAAAAAGTGCTGCCTAACAAATGCTCAGAAATCCTCAATATCACACAGCAGTAAGTGCACATTGATAAAACTCTGAAGCTCAGCTGGCAGGCTCTTTATAGTATTTAGAGTCAGCTGGTAGCCAGAAAGAAAATACCTGATCAAATGAGGAACTTCACCCAACTCCATTTGCTCCCTTTTCTTCTCCCAGGCTTGCTTTCATGACAATGACATAGTTCCAAAAGAGAAAAAAGAAAAATTCCAGAATATTTTTAAACTTCTAAACTTGCTAACTGTGCAGTAGCCAAAGCAGAGTCAGGGTTGTAAGTCCCCTTACAAAATGAATACAGATAAGCCACTGAATAAATTCATTAATGAAGCAAACCCATGAAAGAGCCTTTGCAGAGGTGGGTAATAGGTAAGAATATTGTTCAACTGCTCTCTCAAAGGCCAATGAAGATTTCAAGGTCAACAAAAAAGGCCTGTGACTTGGACTTGTCTGTCTGTGTAATCCCACTGTTTGAATTTGCCCAAAGTAGCCGTAGTAGTTGTGATAAGGGTGCCCACTCGATTCAACACTTTGTTAAAGGACTTACTGGACTCGGGGTAGTTTTTATGCTGATGGTAAACTTTTATTGCAGTAAGAAGATATAGATTAAAACCAAGAAAGGCAAAAGATTCACAGGGCAAAATCCACGAGAAACCAAGCACACACTTCCAGGTTTTCCCAAAGGGCTAGCATGGGTGTGCTTCATTTCCCCAGTAAGGATATGTGTCACAACTTGAGAAGTGTTGTCAACCAGGAAATTTCACCCAAACCTTGGTGTTAAGGGTTTTTATTAATATTAATTACATAAGCATGCAGCACCTACATGACTGACTTTAGCTTTCAGACTGTAGTCCCCCAAACGAATCCGATGTTCACATAAATCCCCCCGTTAGCAAAAACTATCAGTTAAGATTTGGACCACTTGGCCCCCAAACACAAGAATACAGAAACCCCCTTAAAGTATTCTTATCAAATAGAAAACTATTAGGACACAAAGTTTATCCCCCAAGACTAGAGCTTCCAATATCAATTCTAAAGACAGATCTTGCCAGGAAACATACAGGCCTACTGAGTAGACTGTCCAGAATCATATCCAACAATAAAATGAACCAGGATATTCTCATTTCTGTTTGCTCTGTAACAGTCCCTGGGAAGACTTACTGGAAATACCTGGAGATCTATGGTGCTTTGCTTTTCAGCCACTGATGAGTGTCCACCCACATATTCAGAGTGCCCCCCCCCACCCCGTAACTATATCAAGCCAATGTACGGATGGTTTCAGCAGAGTCCTAGGATTACGAGTACCCTCTAGAGACCCGTGGGCCTCCTTTGTTCTAAAGTCGATGGCAATATCCTTGCTGAAGTGAATGAAGGATTCTCAGAAACATTGGGTCTTTGAATTGATGACAGGCTTTACGAAAGATGAGTGTACGTTTTTTTAATTGAGGTCTTAGACGATGGAAAGATTGAGCGATTAGACTGGAGATCGTGGCTGCAAAGTTAGGGATTGAAAAGACTTCTCAAGGAACAAGCCTGAAACAACACTACTCTTTGGTTTCTCTTCCTTTTAACCTAAGGAATACTTATATTTTGGCATAATTTCATATTAATTCCCTTATGTATTATATAGTAATGCTTGGAACAAAAAGAAATGCTGTTTCCATCTAAATTTAACATTCCGATTCCTTGTTACCACCCTGTCCAGCCCACACAAAGAGGCTGTAGGCCAGCATTTTGAGACTGCAATCAATAGTGAAGACACGGTTATCATTGAGAGAATTCTGTTTAGGAGCGTGGGATGCAGTGGATGGAGGGAGAGGCATGGAGTCTTTTTAGTTGACATTCTTTTATGACCCCTCACAGCATCTGGTAAACTCTATAAATAAAGCATGTAGACCACGAATGATTTTGAATGAAGAAGTAAAATATGCACACTAAAGCTGACAAATACATAATTACCTGTGTTTTTCCCAATAGAAAGGAGTTAGAATATGACTAAATCAATGCTAAATATTCCATAACAGTTCAAAAGCAAAAAAAAGGTACTGAGACCATTTCTTTATATATTCTTGCTCTAACCCATTTTCTCATGCTGCATGTACATAATAAAATATTTCACCACAAAACAGCTGAATGATTCATACATTAATAATAGCAATGTCTAAGGTCAGTCGTTCTGATTCATCTGACATTTGGCTTGGTAAATAGGCCATTTTACTACTCATAATTATAAACAAAAAATATATCCAGATTGAAGTTAAAAGTACTATACACGACTAAAATGTTTAGTTCATGTTATTGTTGAAATAATTTTTCAAAGATTTAAGTATGAAAAAGTATAATGAAGACAAAGCAATACTTTTTTAAAAAGCAAGTTCTGAATAGCCTACAATTTGAGTGAAGTCTCAACTGTATCTCTTTATTTCTCTCCTAGTCTGGAAGGAACTATTTCGATAAGGCCAGAATGGTAGTGATGATAATGAGGATCTCTTTTATGCTAATAAAACCCTGAGGTAAAAGAGCCAGACTATTTAAATTAGATCATATAATTATCTAATTGAGGGAGACTTGAAAATAGTCTTTGTAATAAGTATTGGTACAGACGACTCAATTTGAAGTCAATAGTTTCTGAAAAAATGTCTCCTAAAATATTTGAAAACTCGAGGTTTTATTCTTAAGAGAGTTTCCTCCACACAGAGCTTTTGTGTACAAGAACGTTTCTCTGTCTGAACGTCCTCAGAGCCAGCGTGGTACATGCAATGGGCCACACAGAGGCCTACGACCCTCTCCCATGAGGGATGTGCTATTAGGTTTCCACGTTAGACATGAGAGTGTGACAAGAAAAATTTAGTAATTTCCCTAAAATCACAAATATAATAAGTGCTAGAGCCTGAGTTGAATCAGAATCTGACTCCAGAGCATTTAAAGTTTGCAGCTATCATTAATCTCTGAAACTCTAATGGCCGACCCTTAGTAGTCTTAATATATTCCTCTAAATATTTTTATTTCCATTACCTCTTATAATAGTTTTCAGTATGCTTATAAGTGAAATCAAAACAAAAATAATGGATTTTAAAAACAACAAACCCTATCAGTAATGTTAAAACCAAGGCTGAGTCTGTTTAAAATACAGTCACTTCAATCCATAAGTAAACTAGCCCAAACTAAAGGAAATTGATGGTATACAACCAAGTGGTTAATCGAAAGAAAAATAAATATAGTTACCTTAAAACACACACGCAAACATGTTAAATATCAGGCGAATATAAGATAAATGCAGTTGAAGAGCAGAAAGATTTTATTTTAAGACTTGTGCTTTAAGAAGATCTGCATAGTTCACTAACAAGGACTGAAAAAGGCCATGAGGTTCATTCCTACTTTTAGCAGCCCTACAGTACAGAGTAGAGAATAGCTGCTACCCAGGGGTGCCATGCGGCAGTGTTTACAGAACACATTGTCATGACTTCTTCCACGGAGCAGCTGATGGGTTTGAACCACAGACATTTCAGATAGCAGCTAAGTGCTAACTTTAATCATTCTGCGACCAAAGCAAATTATCAGGGAATTATGCTCAAAATGAAAAAGAAAATATGGATTCAAGAAACATAACAGCAGAATATAAAATAGAAAAACAAAAGAAACATAACAGCTAAATAAGCTCTTTATATCTAAAAAAACCATAGCCCAATATAAAACATGGGCAAAATTGAATCAACAAAGATAAAAACACATTTTATCTGTATTTGAACGCATTGTTGTCGCACTCTGGTCAAATCATCTTGCTAAGGGTATTCCTCTTTGCTGACCAAGCAAAAGGGAAACCGACTGTTATCGAAAGTCTTCCCAATGTTCATGAGACAAATTTTCATGGTGCCCTGTTCTACAAAGGCTCATCCAAAGTTCATGAGCCAAAGTTTCAATGGCCTTGCTTTTAAGGAGCATTCTGGCTATATTTCTTCTTCTTTTTCTTTGTCTATTTTTTAAAGATTTATATTTTAATTATTTTTCCCAAACTATTTGCAGTTAATACAGATATAATATTGTTCCTTAGCTCAATCACATCAAACAGCATTGTACAATTGCTACCACAGTTTCAAAACATTGTCTTCTTCTTGAATTTCTTGACATTATTTCCCCTTTACTCCCCCACCCACTGCACCCCAGTAACCCTTACTCTACTTGCTGTCTCTATACGTTCGTCAATTCTGGGTTTCATATACTCAAAAACAGAACAAAATATAGAACAAAATGTCAAGAGGTAGCCCCCAATGACAAAATACTGCTGAGATAAGCCCCAATATGAAACACACACACACACGCACACGCACACACGCACACACTCACCAGATCAGGCCCAATGTGCATCAGGGCGGGGATCAACTGACGGGGCATTACCGCTAAAACCTGGCTTATCATGTGATCCCCTGCAGCCATCTCTTGTGTGCACCCTGCTTGGTATACAGACAGATTTCTTTGTTCTTCTAGCAGTCCATGGTCCTGTCAGTATTCTTCATCAAAACCACAATTCAAATGCACCAGTTCTTCTCCAGCCTTCCTAACTCCTTTTCAAGGTTTCACCTGCATGTATATCCATTGAAAACACCCCAGGTGGGTTCAGAAATATCTCAGTTCTTTACCTGCAATCTTTGCTCTTTAAGGCTTCAAGGAGGTTTTGTTAGCAGATATATCCAATGCAAAACGTAATTTGATTTAGTAAATACTGCGTCCATGAATATTGATTGAGTATCCAAGTAAAATAAATCTTGGACAATGTTTTTTCATGATATTGTTTATTAATCCAATTGTGAAAACTACGTTATCTTTACGTTGGAATGAAATCTGTATTGAATGTTGAAGTCTTTAATCTTCATCAATAAGTGGTTCAAATCCTTTTCACTTTCAGCAAGCAAGGTTGTGTCACATGTGTGTGTGTGTGTGTGTGTGTGTGTGTGTGTGTGTGTGTGTCAGGTTTTTTATGTGCCTTTATCCTATCCTGATGATATTTTTCCCAGGCAGTCCAGCTTTTTGAATTATTTGCTCAGCATATAGATTGAGTACATTCACCAAAAGAATAATACCCTAACACCTTTCTTTCTTGATTTCAAACCACATAGGAAGTGAGTTTGGAGTTTTTATTGAGTAATCCCTAATTCAACTTGAGGACTACTGCCTCTTGGTCTATGCACAAATTCCACATGAGCACTATTAAGTTCTCTGGAATTCCCATTCTTTGCAATACTGATCACAACGTGCTATAATCCATACAATTAAATATCTTTTCATAGTCAATCAAACAAATGGTATCTCCCTACTATTCCCTGATTTCCACTCATATGCATCTGACATCATCAAATAGCATCTCTTGTTCCATAAGTGCCTCTAAATCCAGCTTGATTTCTGACTTGCTAGTGTTAGTTTGTGACTTTTCATCAGCAGAATTCTACTTGCATGTGATATTAATAATGGTAGATACTTTCTGCATTGTACTGGGTCACTTTTTTGAATGAGCACAGATAAGGATCTCTCCCAGTCATATGGCCATATTCCAATTTTGTTGGCATAGAAATTTGAGTGTTTTTGTGCTTCATCAGCTGATTGAAACATTTCAAGTGGTTGTCCATCGATTCTTGGAGCTTCGCTTGTCCCCCAGGCCTTCAATACCACTAGGGTATCTTCCTATGATACTGGGCGGGTATGGGTCCCCCCACTTGAAGGTTCCTCAGGAACAATTTTGTGATTGTGGAAAATGATAGACAGACAGACAGACAGTGGGGCACAGGGGCTCCTTGTCCCTATGTTAGGTTCAAATGAGTGAATGTATTTTCCTGTGGGTATATATAATGTGGCTTATAGAAGAACCTACAAAAGGCATACATGTCATATAGTGAACATGTAACATAATGGGTAATATCGTAAGCAGCTAACACAGTGAACATTCAATGAAAATGACTCAGTCTCTTGACCTATTGGCAGTTAACCTGAGCCCTCCCCAGGGGAACAATCTATGCCCAAATCAGAAGAGAATGTCACCAGAGAGTCTGCCCCATTTTACTATCGGTTCTGCAATAGATCCTGATTGCTGTTATCTACAGACCACCTCCAGGCAGAGGGAATAGTCAGACACGAGTATGAGTTATCTTTTGGGTAGCATCTTTATGACAATTCCTTTATGGGGAGTTATTGGAGGGACTGTGTTCAGTCATGGGGACATATATTAAGATTTATTTATATCTCGCAAAGTGTCCTCTCGCCACATCGGCTTTCCAGACCCTTATTCGTGAGCATAGGGGTTTAGCTGTGTTATATTCTCCGGCAGCCCCTCGGCTTACTACAGAAGCTGTCAGTTCTTAGTCATATGCGACCTTTAGAAATGGTAGAAGAGCAGATATTTTTACAGTTATTCTGTGATATCGTTTCATCTTCTTTTGATGCTTCCAGACTCACTCAATCTTTGCTCACAGAATCCTTCAAAATCACACCTGAGTCTGGAGTGGTTTTACTCAGTTGCTTCAGCTTGGGAAATGCTGAGGGTGTTCGTCCCTTTGGGGTTCGAACTCGAAACCTTTCCATGTGCCGTGATGACACTTTACATCTATTTTGGCTTCATGAGCTGTCCTTTGAAATTACCTCTTCAAATATCACCTTCATCACGTCTTCTAGTCTCTTTAGCTATTCTACGTCCAAAGCCAAATTTCAGTCTCTTCTGACATCCAGTTTGCTTTCTCTTTGGTTCCTGTTTTTGTAATGATCATTTGAATCCTTTGTGTGTTCTTGATGTCATGTCACAACTCTTCTGATCTTTAGTGATTAGTGTTTGATTAATCCAAACTCACCTTGAGAGGTGTCAGTAGACCTAAGCAATTCATATTTTTAGAAAGAGCAGTTTTTGAAAAGTAGTAGTTTCCTGGAAAGTTTACTTAAGAAAAAAATGAAATTGGTTTGTCATAAAAAACATATGCACAGAATAATCTTGAGATCCAGATGATATCTCTGAGTACCCATCCAAATACTTACGAAAAAAGTAATACTAGAGTGCTTTATTAATTATTTCATAGAAAGAAAGGGGGGGAAAGTGGTTCCAAATTCAGTTTAAGAGAACCATATGGCCATGTACCAAAATCCAAAATGTAAATTACACAAAGGACAATTTTAGGCCAATAGCCAAGAGCTGAGACTACAATCCTAGCAAAATATCCACTTTAATGCCACATTATAAAAAATAATTCACCTTGACAAAACTGTACTATTTCAAAAACAGAATAACTCACTATTAAAAATTGTTCTCTTTAATACTACAATTTGAAAGCATATATTTTCACAACAGAAAATTAGAAGGCTTGCGAGCAGGACTCTGCCTTTGTCTTGGTGCCTATGTCTATGGTAGTGGTCTCTTACAATGGTTTTCCTTTTGTGATTGACAGGGTTCACTCGGTGCAGTGGATGGCAGGCTCATCGGTGTCACGAGGTGTTTTATCACTGTTTGTTAGGGACACATAGTGTTCCCTTGGAGTGTGTCAGCTTCTTCCAATGCTGACCTGTACTTCAAGGACACGAGAGAGCATCTATCTGTTCATGTTGTTTCTTTGGTGTACGTGGCCAGCAGAGGCATTCCCAGTTGCTTCAGGTAACATTCTATTGCTTTCCACAATCGTTGCACACATTGACAAGCTCCCATCTGTGCATCCTCTAAAGCAGTGGTTCTCAACCTTGCTCATGCTGTGACTGTTTAATACAGTTCCTCATGTTGTGGTGACACCCGCCCCCCCCCCAACCATAAAATCATTTTCGTTGCTACTTCATGACTGTAATTATGTTACTGTTATGAATCGGGCGACCCCTGTGGAAGAGTCGTTCGACCTCCAAAAGGGTTGTGACCCACAGTTGACAACCACTGCTCTAAATCATTGAGCGTTTTCTGGTTTTTATTTTTGTGTTTTTCAATCAGGCTATCGTTGTGAGCATAAGGTGATATCTTATCATTGTTTTGATTTGCATCTCCCAAATAGCTAGTGATCATGAGCAATTTCCCATGTGTTTTCTAGCCTTTTTTTTTTTAATGATATTTTTGGTAAACTGTCTGTTCATGTCTTTTGACCACTTTTTAATCTGGTCATTTGTCATTTTCTTATGAAGACATTGCATAATTCTATAAATTTGGATAATTAGACCTTTGGGGTCATTGCTAAATATGATTCCCACTCGATGTGCTATTGATTTACACTTTTGATGAAGGGTAGCGTTCCCCAAAACTTAGTCAAGCTAGGTACTTTGTAAAGAGGCTCACTGGATTTGGGTAAGAATTTGATATTAGCCCTGACCTCAAAATACCGGTAGTTTATTTATTTTTAGAATCTTAACAAAACTATGTGCTCCAAGAAAGAAAGACAAGACTTTCTACTCCTGTGAGGATTTAGTTTTGGAAACCCACAGGAGTAGCTATACTCCCTGCGATAGGGTTATTTTCAGTAAATACCCACCAATCACAAGACCAAATTGTACTTCTATTGCTGTACATTTTACTGCAATAACAAAAATGAAATAAAATCTGAAGAAAAATTAACATATTATTTTGTATAACTGCAGGCATGTATGAACTGGAACATGTGTAGAAATCCTTTTTTAATTTATACTTGTATGAGTAGGGACTAAAAAAAAAACGGCTTTTTTTCAAATATATGTTTTTAAAGTTTTATTTTTTTAAAACAACCTTATCACCTCCAAAGCACTCTCCATTAAACTTAATACATTTGCCAAATCTGTGATTCCATTCATGGAAACATTTTTCAATATCACATGTTTGGATGGCTAAGAGCACCTCCCTCATTGTTTTTTCTACCTCTGTCATCAAATCGCCAGCCATTCATGTCCCTCTTCATTCACAGAAACAATAAAAAGTTGCAGAGAGCGAGGTCAGGTGTATGCCATTTTTTAGCCCAAAGGGCATGCCATTTTTTAGCCCCAAACTGTCACACTGAGAGGGCTGCCTGAGCAGGTGCATTGTCGTGGTGGCAAAACCAGTCCCCCATCTGCCACAAATCAGGTAATTTTTATTTCACACTGTTATGCAATCTTCCCAGAACCTCTAAATAGAAAGCTTGATTAACAGTCTTACCTGGTGGAATGAACTCCAAATGAACTAGCTCCCTCACATCCAAAAAACAAATAAGCATCGTCTTGATCATTGATTTCTCTTGATGAGCTATTTTTGGGTGAGGTGAAGCTGGTGTCTTCTACTGGCTTGATTGATGTTTGCTTTCAGGGTTGTAAGAATAGCACCATGTCTCATCACCAGTACTGACATTGGGGGAAAAGTCTGGGTCACGTTGGAGCTGTGTTTTTGTTTTTTTTTCAAAGCATGGCACGATTGCACTCCATTCTATTTTTCCTGGTCAGTAAGAGCCTGGGGTACATATTTTGCGGCAACCTTTCTCTTTCCCAAATTTTCCACTAAAATTCACTGAACTGAGCTGCAAGATGGTCCCGATCACTTCCCCATCTCATCGAGCACAAGTGCATGGATTTTGTCAACATTTTCATCTGTTTGGGAAATTGACAGAAGTCCAGAATGAGGTTAGTCATCAATTGACATTTCACCCTTTTTGAAATGAGAGAAACGCTCATAGATAAGTTTTTCCCATAGTGCTGTCTTTGTAAGCTGTGTTCAACATCACAACAATTTCTGCAGCATTTCTCCTGACCAGGATTGGCCACCACAAAAAATAAGGTTTGAGTGAAACTGCTTTTATGAAAAAATTCACTGTGACCAGAGAGAACCTTCCCAGGTGATGCCACGGAAAACTCAGAGTGAATTCATCAATGCTCACCTAACCAGAAAATTGCATAGTGTGTTTTTTGGGGGTATCCCCTTGTATATAATTAGTAAAATCCAACTTTGGTATTTATCTGAGAATTAATATCTTGATAGGAGTATACAATTTGAGATTATCCCTGCTATGAAATATTTTTAAACTATTAAAATCACAGTTTTATTTTTCAAATTCTCTCATAATTAGCATATAATTAAAATAGAGTTTGAGAAAACCTATATAATATTAATAACTAAATTATGGATTTTTATAAACTTACAGACTAAGAACAGATTCAAAGTTTGATCACCCTAATCAAAATTCTAATCAAATTCTGTAACAGGAATTCAATATTTTAAATTAAAGCTAGTTTATTAATGTCTAAATCAAGGTTATTCTCATTAGTACTAATTAGATTATGTCTTAATTAAATCTTAGTTATTTTAAATGGGAATTTAAATATTAATTTATATACCAGAAGTAATTATTGGGAAAAATTCTAGATTTGAAAATCTCGCAAAATCCAAACATAAATTTTATTTCAGACTCCAAGGCTTAACTTTAAAGTGGGCAGAATTCAAGCAAGATGGATGCCATCCTTTACAACTTTGATCTTTTTTCCATTTATCATGATGTTACTTACTAATCTAGTTGTGAGGATTTGGGTTTTCCTTACATTGAAGAATGATCCACAGTGAAAGCTAAAATCTTATTCAGCAAGTCTCCCTCACTTTCAGCAAGCATAAAGAGATATCATAAATATCACATGAGAGTGAATTTTGCTAAAAATAATTCACAATCAGTTGCAGCAGCTCATCTATAAAATCTATGAGAACCGCAAGCTAGATTCAGAAAAGGATGTGGACAACAGGTCTCATTGCTGGTATAGTTAGATATTAGTTAAAAGCAGAGAATACCAGAAAGATATTTGTATTTCACTCACTCTGCAAAGGCACTCCATTGTGTGGATCTTACAAACTATAGATCACCTTGAGAAAAATGGGAATTCCAGAACACTTCATTTTACTTCAGGGGGACTTGCACATAGATCAAGAGGTGGTTGTGTGAACAGAATGAGGGAATACTGCTTGGTGTAAAATCAAGAAAGGTGGGCATCAGGGTTGCATCCTTTCATCATGCTTATTGAATCTACATGCTAAGCAAATAATACGAGAAGCTAAGCTATATGAAATATGAAGACTCTCAAAGAGAAAGGTTCATTAGCAACCTGTGATATGCAGATGACACAATCTTGCTTGCTAAAAACAAAAAAAGATTTGAGGCACTTGCTAATGAAGCTCAAGGCTTGTGACCTTCAATATGGATTACAACTTAATGTAAAGAAAACTAAAATCCTCACGAGTGGACCAATAGGAAACACACTGATAAGTGTAGGAAAGACTGAAGTCGCCCAAGGATTTCATTTTTCTCGAATCCACAATCAATGTACATGGAAGAGGCATCAAGAAATCAAGCAATGTATTACACTGGGCCATCTGTTGGGCAAGATATAGATCAGAGTTTCCAGATAAAGGCTTTTTGATCTCTAGGCTGTGCCTGAGACCATCTTTGGTATTTTCAACTGTCTCATGTGCAATTTAAAAATTGGACAATGAGTTAGGAAGACCAAAGAAGAATTGATGCATTTCAATTATATAAATATGATGTTAGGGGAGATTATTGAAAGTACCACAGACCTAGAAGAACAAACAAATGTGTCTTGGACAGAGTACAGTCAGAATGCTTCCTAGAAGTGAAGATGGCGAAACTTATCTCACATCATTTGGATATATTATCAGGAGATATCCATTCCTGGAAAGGAATAGGATGCTTGGGGAGGTGTGGGGGGCGGGGAGAGAAAGAGCAGAGGCGCTTCCAGGAGATGGACTGTCGAAGTGACTGAGCCCACTCAGGGACAATTAGCGACAAGAACAACATCACAGAAGTAGGATAACAACAATAGAGACTAAATTATTTTCACGTTTCACATGTGTCCTATGAATTGGCCTCTTGGCATTGCTCTCTAGAGAATCATGATTAAATAATTACCATATTACCAGTACCCTTGTTCTGTGAAAACAACTTGTTTGCAAATAAAACATATTTGGTGTATTTGCAATTGTTTTTCTTGATGTAATATTCATATTGAAGCCACTTCCACCTCCCTTCAGTCTCTGTTTATTGGTCCTGACTCTCTGAGTAGCAACTTTGTAAGCCTCATATGATATTGTATTTCAGCTATTCTTAGAATAACCATAAATACTGGTCTTGGGAAAAAACAGAGTATCTCTCCAGGTGATAAATAAGTGTGTAAGGTATACGTCCTACATTTTAACTTGGGTACTCCAAATTTAGATTTAAAACTTAGCCACACTCCATGTAAACTAGTAACAGGATCATTCCATATGAGGGGCTTCAAAACTTCATGGAAAAATAGAATAGAAAGATAATGGATTTTTTATACAAACTTTTTGAAGCTCAACATATATGGATTTTTTTGCATTTTTATAAGGAAAAGGAAGTCAATCAAACTTCCATATAATGAAGTCTGTTACATGGTTGCTGTCTGCAGAAAAGTAAACCTAAATAGTTCTCTCATTTTCCTCAATTATGTAGTATGTCTTCATAAATTTTAAGTAGAATTTCAAGAACTTCTTGATTTAACTATATCAATTTCTTGAAACTCAGTTAAGTCAATGACATTCCACAACTCTGAACTTTTATCAATAATAGTATATGGAAATAGGATTATGTAAACCTTTCAGGCACTGGCTAGAGAACACAGATTTAGCCCCATTTCTTCATTGCTTAACAAATATTTACTGGTTTCCTGCTCTGAGACATACATGGTACTAAGCTTTTGTGATGTAAATTGAACCAAAGGAAGAATCCTGCTCTCATGCAGCTCCCACTTTAGTGCAAGAGCATATTAAAACAAGTAAGTAAATAAATAAAACTTAAGAAATAGTGGCATGTGCTACAAAGAACAAACTTTTACCATCAAGAAAATCAGCAGAAAATAAGGTGAAGGTGGAAATGTCCATTAACAGGGTACTGAAAGGGCACTATGGAAAGATGACTTTCCATAGGTTACATTTCCTCAAGTGGGAGCAGTGGAAACAAATGCCAGGCAGCGAAAATCAACATGAGAAAAGGCTGGTAACAATAAGGAACTGGATTTATGAAAGGGATTAACATAAACCCTTTTGCCTTCCTTTGAAGATAAGGAGGAGAGAGAGCCTGAAGACACCATCTGGATCCAAATCATAAAGAAAATAAGGAGACCACAGTAAGGAATTCGGGCTTGTTTTCACGGCAAGATTTACACAGAGAGAGCTTTTATTATACTTTAATCAGGCTGTTTGTCATTTAATGGGGAAAAAAGACTAAAAGGAGATGAAAATAGGACATCAACTTTTTCTTGTTGGTGGTGGTGGTGGAAGGGGTGGTTTTCATGAGAGAATCAATAGTAATTAGGCAAACATTTAGACAACAACAATACTTGCTGCTGGATCTGACTGCCAAATTAAACAATAGAAAGAATTAATGATGACCAGACCACCAAGATTTGGATGTAAGCAAGTAGGTAAAGTGTCGCAAAACACTAATAAGGGAATGACAAAAGAGCCAGGGAGGAGGGGCTGAAGGGAAGGGTAGTAAGGATTCATCCTGGTTCCAAGCTTGAGTGGTTCTGAGGAATGCAATTGTTTACGATTAGCCTAGCGTTCAGAAGCCCAGGCTGTGTGTATTGAGGAGTCAGCAACATGAGTAAAGTCAGAGAGCATCATTCCCTAGTTTTTTATGGCTTTACTGACTTTGTCTCAGTACTTTGGGTGCATTAGCAGGAGAGACCACCCCCTAGAAAGGACCGCATGCATGACAAGTGGAGGGGCAGCAGAAAGAGGGAAACTGATAAAATGGACTGACAGAGTGGGGACAACAATGGGCTCAAACACAGGACAATTGTGAGGACAGTGCCGAGATGGTGTCCGTTCAGCATTTTATTAGCCAACATTGTCAACTTCACCCTGTTTCCTACTGTCATAGTTAAGTTTAATGTGCCCACCAGGCCTCCTGAAGGAGCCATGAAAGGAGAGCTGTGTCTCGTGTCATGTATCTGTCTAGGACAGTACGTAAATCGTCTGTCCAAGCTGGCTCTCATAAACTGCGAACTGTAAGGAATTAGTGGAAGCAGCTGCAAACTGTTTCCCTGGTAGTATGCAAACAAAAACGGTATGGGCCAAGATACGGAACTCACTCTCAAGGCTATGAGAAATTCAAGTGTGGGAGTAGCAAACTTCTCTGGGAACACTGCCAGTATTTAGTACATAAAAATAAAGCACTGCGGGCCATCAAGGCTGTAGTTTGTTCCATCTCTGTCTGGGTCTATTTTGTACTGCAGTCCTGTATTGTGTGTGTGTGTGTATGTGTGTGTGTATGTGTTTGTCTGGGTCTATTTTGTACTGCAGTCCTGTATTGTGTGCGTGTGTGTGTGTTTGCGTGTATTTGTGTTCCATGTCCATTCTCCCTGCTCAAGAAACCGCATCACCTCCATAGAAACATGTGGGTGGAGTTTAATCGGGTGTCATTTTTGGAAGGCAACCGAGATAAATACTTTGTACTGCCACCATTGCTGGTGATAAGAGCAGCATGCTGTTGTTGAGCTAGTTATTTGCCTTAACTGTGTACTGCACTACCTGTGGGCCAAGCCAACCCATGGATCTTGTCTATAAAGTTCCTTTAACGCTTGAGTTCGAGATCCCATCGGGCCTGCTTCACTAAGCTCTCAGCGCTAGTTACTGTTGCTGCCCCACCCTGCTCTGTCCTGCTTGTGGGCTGACTTTGCTTGTCTTTCCTGAGGGAAGACTCCACTGTCTGCTTCCTTGACCTTGGACCAGCAGCCTGAGTGAGTTGAAAGACCTTCAGTATATTAACTGTTCCACAAAAGTGAGTTGAACTGAGCCCTCTGTGTACTTACTGCCAGGTGGACTAATTAGCTGTTATATTCCTTCTTGCTGTATAAATCTCTCTATCTCGATCTATCATCTATCTATCTACATAAATGTCCTAGTGCTGTCTCCCTGGAGAACCCTGCCTAACACACCTGCTGATTTTCTTGACAGTAAAAATTTGTCCTTTGTAGCCCTTGCCACTATTTGTTATATTTTATTTCCTTACTTGTTTTAATATGGTCTTGCATTAAAGTGTGAGCTTGAGACCAGGATTCTTTGGTTCATTCTGCACCACAGTTGTTTACAAACAACAACTCACCATGTAAAATCACTGGGCTTATCTTTTGGGGTTGTCCTTACTGTTTTCTCCTTTCCTCGGGATCTCAGGCTCTTTTTTTCTCCTGTTAACAGGCTTCTCTCCTTGCGGAGTGTAAGGTTGTGCTATATGCTTTTTACCATCCCCCACACTGTTAATGGAAATACTTTATGTCTGTTAGTTGTTTTTGTTGTTGTTGTTAGGTTTCATCAGCCAATCTGACCCATAGTAACTCTGTATGCAACACAATGAAAAACTGCCTGGTCCTATGCTATCTTCACAATTATTCTTATGTTTGAGTCAATTGTGGGAGCCACTGTATCAGTCCATGTCTGTGAGAGCTTTCCTCTCTTTCACTGCTCCTCCATCTTACCAAGAATAGTATCCTGTCGGAACTGGTCTCTCCTGATAACATAGCCAAAGTGCATGAGACCAAGTCTCACCATCTTTTCCTCTAAGGAGCAATCTGGCTGGACTTTCCCCCAATAAGTCTACCTGTTCTTTCAGCAGTCCATGACACTTTCCATGTTCCTCATCGGCACCACACTTCAAATGCATGTTTGTTGTCTTTTTCTTTTCTGGGTCTTCCTAATTCAATGTTCAACTTTCACATACCTATGCGGTCATTGAAAATATGGCCTGGGTCAGGTGTAACTTAGCAAGGAGCATCCTTGCTTCTTCAATACTCTAAAGAGATCTTGTGCAGCAAATGTACCTAAAGCAATGCATCCTTTGATCTCTTCTCTGCTGCTTCCTAAGCATTGTTAATCCAAGCAAGATGAAATACTTAACAACTTTAACCTTTTCCCTGGTTATCACGATGTTACCTACTGGTCCATTTATGAGGATTTTTGTTTTCTTTATATTGAGTGGCAATATTTTAAGAATGCAATTCTTGATTGCCATCCTGTGCATTCTATTGAGTGATTGTAGGGGATAAAAGAGGAAGGGTTGCTCACCAGTAGATCTAGAAAATCTCAAGAAGGACGATCAATGATGTCCATTGCCTGCACGACACCTTCTTCTCATTACTATTTTTGACCATTTATCACCTCCTTTTATGATCCTGTCCCCCGCTTGTTCTTTCTAGGAGCTATTTGACACACAGGCATGGCTGTCTTGTTAGTATTTAATCCTGGAAATCAGAAACTGCAGTATTCTCTAAGACATGAGCTGAACCATGCTTGGATTGGGTCAAATTTTATCCGGTGGACAGGACACTCCCTTCATGAACACATAGACTCGAGTGTGTTCTACACGTCCCTGACCTGTAGAGTCGGTGAGTTAGTCTTAATCTCACAAAACAGCGTTTTGTCTGTGCCCTGGTCTGTACACTCTTAGCTAAAAATTTGTGAAAGCGACACTGTAGTCTTCCATACATTGATATCTCGTATAGCCTTGATCAGTTCTGATATTATGTGCTACTTGTCGAAGAACTTCTCTGTACCTGACATCAATATTCCAAGTGCAGGCCTCACATAGCTAAACTTTTACATCTGTGTTACTGAATGCCCGCCTTCCACCCCCAACTCCCCACGGCCTGCTCCCTCTTTTTTTTTCTTCTTCTCATTATTATGTCCAAAAGAAAAATTCAAACTCACTGCTCTTCTGTCCATTTTGACAGCAATGGGGTAGATTTCTTCTGCTAGGCTTCTGAGGCTGTATCTTACAAGAGGACAAAGGCCCGTTTTTATCCCACAGGGCAAATGGTAGGTTCAAACGGCTGACATTGTGGTTAGTAGTCCAGTACGGAATCCGCTGTGCCACCAGGACTCAATTCTTCTTAACAACTTTCTCGCTACTTTACCACCACTGTATTATATATGCAAGTAAATATAGCGCCTACTCTCTTTAATGAAGGCAAATCTAATAATAACCAAGTAAAAAAAAATTTAAGCTAATGATACAACTTAATTTACAACTGCATTTGCTGGGTAACTTTAAACATAATTCATTTACTAGTAGAAATGTAATATATCAAGTTTCATTATGCAAATTAGCCATGCATACCATTACGTGAGAGGCTTTCAAAAGTTCACGGACAAATGGAATTAAGAGATATGGAATTATTTCATACACTTTTTGAAGCCCCCTCATATGATGATAGCAATTGAATCATATTTTTAAAGACTAATTCAAATGTATGTTTTCAGGTAAACAATAAAAAATAAATTGATTACTTAAACTTATTTAGTGAATCTTATGTATAACTTTTGTTTAATATGATAAAGTAACTTTTAACTAGTTGTTATAAAATTTTTCAGATATAGCAGATTTTGTTTTTAGTACTTGACTGTATACAATTAAATATAATATAGAAAATACTTTTATGTAATTTCCAAAGCCCATGTACATATAAAAGGCCATACACAAACACATCAGATTCACAAAGCAGCCAGTGGCATCCAATAGACTTGTCTAGGTTTGGGATGTATCCTGGACTTAGCAAAAAAAAAAAAAACACACAAAAGACTTGAGAAAATCCCCCAATTACAGGCATCTAGTCACCATAATTTTGTTGACCTGGCCTTGCAAATATGCATGTGCCTTCCAAGAGCTACTGACAATGTTGTTCATGTAATACCCAAGAAATTACCCTAAGAGAAATTAAATACGAAAGTAATATATAATATTTTTATAGTAGAGGTGAGTCTTGGGGGTCCACAATTCATTGTGCAAAACAGTTACTTTGCTCCACCAAACCCAAACCTTTCCCCTTTGTGAAGTGACCTCACTCTGCTTAGAAGATGCAACCCTTATATCTGCTCATGCCCCATTACTGACTTCATTGTTGCTCATGCCCCATTACTGACTTCATTGTTGCCAGGTTTACCACTGAATAGATTATAGGATGATAGAATCCCACTGGCTCCTCAGAATTTAATTACATGTTTATTGTGGGGCGGGGTAAATCCACCACTCACCTGGCACTCTGTCCACTGTAGAGGCTTTCCTATTGCTGTGATCTGGGAGGACATGATCTGTATTTCCAATATCAGCAGATCACCATGGTGAGTACATCTGGGCAGCGCTTCCACATAGTACAGACTATGAAGGAGTATGCTGTCCACTTCTAAGGTGTTGGCCACTAAAATAGGAACTCCTTAGGTTGGAAGGCATTCAAAATATGACTGAGGAATATCTGTCTTCTCAATGTAGAGCCAATTTTAATGGTGTGGATGCAGAAAATATTAGGAACTAATATTTGGTAATAGAATATAATTCAAAATGATAAGAAATCACTTCAAATGTCTATCAATATTCAAAATCTACAACCTGAATCTAGAAAATTGGAAATTATCAAATTGAAGAGAAATGTGATCAGTATCTATGGCATTACTGAAGTGAAATTGGGATTGGCCATTTGAATCTGATAATCATATAATTAACTATATCAAGAATGACAAATTCAAGGAGAATGGTGTCACATCCATTATCGAAAAATATTACTGTAGGATATATCTGAAGTGCAATGCTGTCTGTGATAGGAAAATATTTTAACCATAGAGTGAATATCCAGTCAATTTACCAGAAAGAACTAATCAACATTAACCAGAAATATGTTTATCTGTGTTTTACTAATGATGCAAAGGGATTCAGTGGTGTGGATCATAAGAAAGTATGGCTACTTTGAGAAGAATGGGAATTCAAGAACACTTCACTGAGCTCACGGGGAGCCTGTACAGGAACAAGAGGCAACAAGGTGGCATTTAAAATTAGGAAAGGTGTGTGTCAGGGCTGTATCCTTTACCATGCTTACTCAATCTGTATGCTGATCAAATAGTCTGAGAAAGTGGGTTTTATACAGTGGATACACCTTGCTTGCTGAGAGCAAGGAGGACTTAACACACTTGCTAATGTAAATCAAAGATTGCCACCTTCAGAATGGACTGCAACTGAGTGTAAGGACAGCAAACGTCTTCATGACTAGACTAATAGACTGTATAATAAATGGAGGGGAAAATGAAGCTGTCAACGATTTTTTTTCTTGGATCCAATATCAATTCTCTTAAAATTAGCAGTCAATAAATAAAGGATTTATTATCTTGGTCAAGTCTGCTGCTCAAGTCTAAAATGTTGAAGAACAACAATGTCATCTTGAGGACGAAGGCGCACTTGACCAAACCATGGTGTTTTCAACTGCTTCCTGGGCATGTGGAACCTGGGCAACGAATAAGGAAGACCAAAGCAAAACTGGTGCCTTTAAATTCTGGAGCTGGCAAGGAACACTGGAAGTACCACGGACTTCTGGAAGAACAAAAGCAGCTGTCTGGAGGAAGTTCAGCCAGAATGCTCCTTATAAGCCCGGATGGTGAGACTTAATCTCATGGAGTTTGGACAACTGTGAACACGACGCAGGACCAGACTGTGTTTTCTTCTGTCATCCATAACGCCACTATAAGTGAAAACTCACTTAAAGCGCCTACTGACAGCAACAGCACCTATGAGATAGCATGTACGTGTACATAAATGTATAATCAAATTACACATTTAAATATCATTTGCATGTTGTTTCAGAATTGGTATACTTAACGAAAAAAATAACCTTGATAAGCTTTTATAATATTTTGTTTTAATTGTATACTGACTTTCACATAAACAAAGGTCTCAATGAATAGAACAAAATCATAAATGGGTATTTATATAATAAACTAATGCCTGGAAGAGTTTTAAGATGCGTGTGTGTCATCATTTCTATTTCGGGATACCTCGACCTCATTCTTCAACATGTAAGTATTTTCTTACAGTTATGGTTAACCTGATCCGGAGTTATCTGAAAACCATTTTACCACACTACAGCCAACTCAGATGAATTATGTTCTAGCCAAGGAATTAATACATGAACAAAATTATTGTTTTACAATGACCTTCCATGTATAATGTCACAATTTTCACACTCATAAAATGCATGTAATTAATCATCTTTTCCTCTCGGTCCTTCGACTCACTCTTGGGAAAATTCAATTGCCCAGAATGTATATTTAAATGTATCAAAATTATGAAGGAATTATCTGTGAATATTTTTCTGAATCAGTCAAGTCTGAAAATCTATACAGTTAAAATTTGAAAGATATTTTTCAGAAAAAAATATTTTAAGTAAACCTCAATTGAAATGCAATAGTCTTATTATCAAATTTTATAAAGTGCAGAGTGATACTCAAGTGGCAATTTGCTGATCACATGGAAATCGATTTCAGCAGCATTGAAGAAAGTAAGCAATGCTTGGGAGCTGTGAGACCCACCAGAGTTATATTTGTATTCTCAGTGGCCTAACTGAGAGTATTCTAACTACTACTCATATCTCTAGAAATCTATGTTCTCTGGAATAGTTCGTTCCAGAGTAGTTGTCTAGATCTTCCACTGAATGAAATTGCTAAGGATAATAGAAAGGAAGGAAGGAAGGAAGCTAAAAAGGGAGGAAGAAAGTGAAAAAGAAAGAAAGAAAGAAAGAAAGAAAGAAAGAAAGAAAGAAAGAAAGAAAGAAAAAGAAACTCATGCTAGTTAAATTTTACTTACACTCAGGGCACAAGCTTTCTAAATTTTCTTTTTCCCCCCTCTGGAACAAGTGTAAGACCCATAAGCAAATATTCTGAAAAGCTTTATTATATTCTGTTATAAGTCAGTTATTTTTTCCTTTGAAAAGTTTAGGTTTCTTAATGTTCTGATCTATGTATTCAGCTTCTCAAATTCAAGAGCCATTATGTTGTGTGGGTTGCCACAAAATCATGTCATCTTTTATTAAACAAAAAGGTCCATTATGTTTGACTCTAAATTGCACCAACTATAATGACACTTACAGAAGCTTGAAAGTATTTTCTATCGGAACACTCCTTTTTATTACTTTCATTTGAATGGCATTCATTTCATCTCAGTCTGATCACTCCCATGCAAAGTGAAGATCCTTGACTTCATAAATGGACATTGCCACAGTCGCTGTGTAATGTTAGTTGAAGGACTCAGTTGAGAGTTGTTGGCTATTATCACCAATGGTGTTTTAATAGCTTAGGGACAGGAGAAAGATTGGTGTGGTCAGTGAGCTGGGTAGACTTCATATGATGATAGATCTTTCTCCTTTTCTCAGTACATATCCTTGGTTCTCAGTCTCAGATGTAAAGGCAGCGCTATAAGATCAGCTCTGATAGCAAAGAAGCCGTGAGAATGTCCGCAGCTCTCGGGGTTTGGTTTGTTTCATTCTTTTGTTTTACTTCTTATAGGGGTCATGCCCGGGAGCAGCCGAGCCACGGCCTTCAGAGAGCAAAAGAGAGATTTACTAACAGGTGACACCAGTAGAGAGATCATCAGAAGAGAGTCAAAAGACACATGGAAACAATTAGTCCAAAGACGTGTCAGTATCCTCATCCAGAAATCGCCAACTCCCCAAACAAGAACGAGATGGACATGCCTGGCTGCCACTCCCACCTGCTTAGAGAATGGAGCACCCCGTGTCCTGGACAGAGTGGGTGGGAAACGTGGACCCAAACTCAAAATCAGAAAAGAGACCAGGCTCATTGGTCAGACTAAGAGTGCTGGGACTCCCCCATAGTGTTCAGTAATCTTTCAAGAGTGGGACTGAACTCAACTCCATGTTAGAATTATCAACTCTTTCTGATCAAGGGCAGCATTTACCCACGGTCAGAGTTCAGAGGGGTAAGAGCGGAAAGCGAATGAAAACTGGAAACTCAAGAAGGAAGTGGAATGAATGCTAGTACACTGAAAGGATTGCAGGGATGAATTGAAACAAAATAAGTATGAATTATAGAATGTAAAACAAATGATTCGTTCTGTTACCCTTTATTCAACACACATTAAATTAAAAAAAAACACCAACCCATCTGTCAGTTTTTCAGGTTGTGGATACTTGCATAATGCTTTGACACTGAAGAAACTCTGGTGGTGTCAAAGGTTGAGCTGTTAACCGTGATATCAGCAGTTCAAAACTACCACCAAGGGGGGAGGGGAGGGAGAGGCCTTCTATTACTATTCCCATAAAGATTTACATTGGGAACCCTATGGAACCTTTCTACTTTGTCCTATACGGTCTCCATACGTCCATATGGACTTGATGGCAGTGAATTTTGGGGGGATTTTTGAGAGCCTTGAAGCTAGGCCAATCATATTACGAATACCAACAAGGTTACACATGGTAATCAGATTTCAATGGCGTTTCCAGACTAAGACAGACTGGTGGTCTATTTCCAAAAATGAGTGACTGACAACCTGTGGATTACAGAGTATTGTCATAAAAAGTGCTCGAACATGATCTCCTGAGTTTGAAGGCACTGAAAATGCCCGAGGCCTCAATGATAGACTCAGAGACGCCAGTTTGGCAACAGTTCACGTGTGGGCATGAGCCAGACAGACCCAACATCATTAACACACACACACACACACACACACACACACACGAGCTGTGCCTTGGAAGGGGATGTTCTAGCTCACACAATCACAGTACTGAAGATACAGTTTTCACTGGAATAATCGAATAGCACACAAAGTACAGAACAACTCCTATGGTGCCCACAAGAATAGCAGTGTTATCAATCCCTCAACCTCCAGGTAAATTTTTAAGTGACAAAAATGAAGTAGAAGCAGGAAGAAACTGCAATAGGCGGGTCATTGTTTCTACAGACTCCACCTGCAGAGGGAGATGGTAAGATACTGTCTCAAGACGGTGAAACATAAAATAAATGTGTTCAGTGATTTTCTGCAGCAAGAATTATAACAAACAGAATAACCCAAAATATTGGGAGGGAGCGGGAGGAAAGTGGGAGTATTATGTAAACTAGGTGAATTCTCATCCTGTGGCGCTAATGGCCAAGTCATTGAAGAGCACCAGAACCCTAGCATGTCGAGATGGTTTGAGGACTGCTAGATGAGAACAGCTAAACGTGCTAGACATGTTTGTCACCGGAAATTGAAATGTGCACAGGAACTGCTGCTTGTATATGCACACATTAAATATATGTATGCATAGATATGCCTATGTATACACAGAGTAGAACTGCCCATAGTGTTTCCAAGACTTTAAATCATGGGGGAGCAGATAGCCTCATCTTTCTCCTTTGGAGCAGCTAGTGAGTTTGAATTGCTAATCACCCTGTTAGCTGCCCAATGGCTAACAGACAGTACCAATACTAGTAGTAACTCAGTAAAGATAAATTAAAATAAGGAGACATAAATATGGACAATTGAAAGTAATTCAATATTATTCAACATACAGTTCTACAATTTTCCTTTAGTTCTCAAATGCTTTCTCCCCCTCACTATCATGGTCCCGATTCTACCTTACAAATCCGGCTGGAGGATGTACACTGGTGCCGATAGGAACAGGAAACACAGGGAATCAGGACATATGGTGAGAGTGGTGATACCGGGAGGGTGGAGGGAAGGTGGGTTGGAAAGGGGGAACATATTACAAGGATCTACACATAACCTCCTCCCTAAGGGATGGGAAGCCGAGAAATGATGAAAACAGGAGAAGGCAGGGGTATGTCTGGCCTTCACCATGGGGATTAGCTTCAGGCTGATCCTGGTCCTTATTTCCACTGAATCCAGACAGTTCCTGATGTTATTATTCCCACGAGTGTACACTGCCCAACTAAATTTTTTGCTCCCAGAAACTGGGGTTATGCCTGACTTAGTAGACTGCACACATGTCCTCAATATATACATATTGATAAAACTGGGGATTAATTAAAAATAATAATTTAAGAAATCCCCATGAGACAGTTGATTCTACAGCACCTATTAAGCAGCACACTCTATTTACAATAGGCTATGTAAAGTTTCATGATATCCCTAATTTCTTTAAAGTTAAAATGCTATTTTAAATTTTGTTTCCTTATATCCAGAAGAAGGTTTAAATGCCTTTTCCAAAAAACATTGACCCTATTACCAAAAAAGGGAATATACCATTTTCTGTGCTATCATAGTCTATATATTTATCCATTTAAGAGTTAATTGTGAACAGTTTTTAAAATTTTAAGTTTATAAACATAGAATGCACATGCCAAATAAGTCCGTTGCTTAAATGTTAAAAGATTGTGAAATCATCACCAAAATAAAATTTTAAATATTTTCTTCATTCATGTATGCATTGGTGTGAGCTCCCCATTTTCCCCCAACCTCCTGTGTTATAACCCTTAGAAACTATTAGTCATTGTCTCTACTGATTTACTAATCCTGGATTACATACAAAGAGAAACATACCAAAATCAAACTGTACAACTACAAAATAAACTCAGAATAATCTCACTCCAAAAGAAACCCCAAAATAATATAGCTTAGAAAAAATTAAAAATGGATCAAAAGGGAAAACAAATGATAAATACTAGCCTAAATGCATCTGCATTAATCCACTTGCCAGTGCGTGGAATCTGAGGGCAATGTTATTCCCATCCCTAGACGGTGGTCAGACATACTGTAACGGGGGCTTCATCCATATGTGGGCTCAGCAAATGGATTTTGGATTCTCACTGTCAACTCATTCAAGCTCAGAAATTAAGCTCTAACACAATTCCTTCATCTGGTCTTGGGTTTTATTATTACACAAGCTAATGTACTTCTTTCATATGGATTAAGCTGACATTTCACTTAGACAGCTGCTTGTTTTTTTGTTTTTTTTTTTTACTTTTCCTACTTTCTTTTTTTTAAATTTTTTTTTATTTTAACAATTTATTGGGGCTGATACAATTCTTTTCACAGTTCATACATATACATACATCAATTGTGTAAAGCACATCTGTACAGTCTTTGCCCTAATCATTTTTTTCTCTTTTCTTCTTTTACATTTTATTAGGGACTCAAACAACTCTTACCACAATCCATACATATACATACATCAATTGTATAAAGCACATCCATACATTCCCTGCCCCAATCATTCTCAAGGCATTTGCTCTCCACTTAAGCCCCTTGCATCAGGTCCTCTTATCCCCCCCCCCTCCCTCCCCTTTCCCCCCTCCCTCATATGCCCTTGGTAATTTATACCTCGTTATTTTGTCATATCTTGCCCTATCCGGAGTCTCCCTTCCCCCCTTCTCTGCTGTCCCTCTCCCAGGGAAGAGGTCACATGTGGATCCTTGTAATCAGTTCCCCCTTTCCAACCCACTCACCCTCCACTCTCCCAGCATCGTCCCTCACACCCTTGGTCCTGAAGGTATCATCCACCCTGGATTCCCTGTACCTCCAACCCTCATATGTACCAGTGTACAGCCTCTGTCCTATCCAGCCCTGCAAGGTAGAATTCGGATCATGGTAGTTGGGGGGAGGAAGCATCCAGGATCTGGGGGAAAGCTGTGTTCTTCATGGGTACTACATCGCACCCTGACTGAACCATCTCCTCTCCTAAACCCCTCTATGAGGGGATCTCCATTGGCCGACACATTGGCCTTGGGTCTCCACTCTGCACTTCCCCCTTCATTTAATATAATATATATATATATACACATACATACACACACTTATATCTTTTTTTTTTTGCATGATGCCTTATATCTGGTCCCTTGGGCACCTCGTGATCGCACTGGCCGGTGTGCTTCTTCCATGTGGGCTTATTTGCTTCTGAGCGAGATGGCCGCTTGTTCACCTTCAAGCCTTTAAGACCCCAGACACTATCTCTTTTGATAGCCGGGCACCATCAGCTTTCTTCACCACATTTGCTTGTGCACCCATTTGTCTTCAGCGATTCTATCATGGAGGTGTGCAGTCAATGATATGATTTTTTTGTTCTTTGATGCCTGGTAACTGATCCCTTTGGGACCACTCGATCACACAGGCTGGTGTGTTCTTCCATGTGGACTTTGTTGCTTCTGAGCTAGATGGCCGCTTGTTTATCTTCAAGCCTTTAAGACCCCAGTCACTATCTCTTTTGATAGCCGGGCACCATCAGCTTTCTTCACCACATTTACTTGTTCACCCACTTTGGCTCCAGCCGTTGTGTCGGGAGAGTGAGCATCATAGAGTTCAAATTTAATAAAAGAAGGTATTCATGCATTGAGGGAGTGTTTGAGTAGAGGCCCAAGGTCCTTCCGCCACCTTAATACTTGACCTATAAATATAGACACATAGATCTATTTCCCCATCCTCCTATATATATTTGCATGTACATGTCTTTGTCTAGATCTCCATGAATGACAGCTGCTTGTTTTAAGACAAGCTTTAAGATCCCTGACATTATGCCTTCTGACCGCCAGGCACCATCTGCTGTCTCCACCACACTTTGATGTAGCAACCTCAGCTTTAGTGGTCTCTTCATAAGGGTAAGGAGCAAGGTTGCTTCATGAGAACTAAGTATTCTTAGATGAGGATTTGCAGTTAAGTGCAAGCTCAAAGTCCATGTCAATCAAATTCTAATGACACCATTCCCCACTATGCTTCAAGTCATAAGGGAAGAATTATCCAGGTACTAGACATGACGTGTGACAAATTAGCCCTGGTTAAGTAACAATCTCTAACTCAAAGTCTCTATCTTCATCTAACCAACATTATAGCTAAGAGATAGAGAAAGCAAATAACTAGTCTTTAAAACCTGTGCCAGCGGGATCTTGATGGGACTACCTTGGTTTCTCATGTTTCACAGGTTTTCACCTTTGAAAGAGTACCATTGTATTGCGTTTCTCTTGCTCATTTGAGTGGAAAATGCTGGTATTTTCTTTATCTGGCAGGTTTCTGCCTTCTATGGGTTCTAGTTTTCATACGTTTTATTGTATACCAGAATGCCAGAGTATAATAAGTGAAATGATTAAAAATAAAGCAAAGTCAAATAGTGTGTGAGTAGGTACTATGCATGAGCAGGGTAGTAAAGAAGATCCTCTCTTTGGAGTGAAAAAGAGACCAAAGGAGTGACGAAGTGAGCGCTACAGATGTGCATGGAATCCTTGGAGCCGAGCCGAGGCCAGATCCCAGCTTCGGGCCTCTTTACACCCTCTGGTTCTCAGCATGCCCTGCTTTAGAGAATTTCCCTAGGCATGCAGAGCTGTAAGTGCCTGGGAGATGATATAAAACCACGGAAAATATGAAAGCCCGCTTCTTTTGTTGAGATGCAGTTCATGCTCATGCACTCCCTGCAGGCTCAGAATGAGACTGAGATATCCCCTGAAATCATACTCAGGCTCCTTTCTTTACAATCCTATTTCTCCCACTCCCTAGCTAGTGTCTCCTGTAAAGAGCACTTCCCTAAGCCATTGCTTGCACTTGACTCCTTGGATCTACTACTTCTGGGAGAACCTGCCCCAAGTCGTGAGAGAAGAGTTACCCAGGCACTGGACATGACAAATGTTCAATAAGGGGTAAAGTTATCATGTTTGAGGAAAGTATTGGCAGGAGGCTAATGTTGCTGAAGCATGAGATCAGAGTCAGCCCGGGGTCCTGCTGGTTTCTTTGAGCTTTTGTCCCTGCTCTATGCTCACTTACTGCTCTGAACACTCAACAATGCTTCTGTGGAGTTCCTTGTTCGATAACTGCTACACCCCTTGTCAATCATTCGTTAAGTTAAAAACCACAACTCAAACTCAGTGTGATGGGGTCAATACTGACTCACTATAAAGGACAGAGTGAAAGTCACTGTGGGTTTTCGAGGCTGCAAATTTCACGGGAGCAGAAAGCAGCATCTTTTTCTAAGAGCAGTGCATGGGTTCAAACTGCTGAGGTTGCAGTTTACAGCCCAATGTGTGGCACGCTACATGCCAGGACTCCTGTTCAATGGAGATGACTAATTGATTTACTTTTTTCTCTTTTAAAAGTTTACCAAATATTAAACAAGCGGCCAAATATTTAAACAAATATTAAACAGGGAAGCAACGAAGTCAATAGGGAAGAAGCACACCAGCCTGTGATCACGAGGTGATGATGGGATCAGGTATCAGAAGATCAAAACCAATCATATCATTGTGAAGGAGAGGGGTCAGGGTGGAGGCCAAAGCCCATCTGTTGATAATTGGAAGCCCCCTCACAGAAGGGACAATGGAAGGGAAGACTCATCCAGGGTGCAGGGTAGCACCAATGAAACACACAGCATTCCTCTAGTTTTTAATGCTTCCTTACCCACACTATCATGGTCCCAGTTTGACCTCACAAACCTTGTTACACCTATGTATATGCTTTGGTACAGATAAGTGAATCCAGGATAGATAAACCCCTCAGAAGCAGTAATGGGAATAACAATTGTGAGAGGTAATGGGAAGGGGAACCAAGGGGAGAGGAGGGACTGATAGCAATGATGGATGTATAACCTTCTTCAAGGGGAATGAATAACAGAACTGTGGGTGAAGGGTTAAATCGGATGGTATAAGATATGAATATATATATAATATATAATTTATTAAGGGTTCATGAGGGTTGTAGGGTGGTGGAGGGAGGTAATCAAGAGGAGTTGATATCAAGGGGCTCAAGTAGAAACAGAATGTTTGGAAAATGATGATGGCAGCACCTGTATAAACTTGCCTGATGTAATTTATTTATGATTTGCTATACTATCTGTAAGAGCCCCAGTAAAATGATCAATAAAAAATTATGAAATAAGTGTGGTTTTCAACTTCATGTCTTGTTTCCTATTTAGCTACATAAGTGGTATTTCCTCTGCTAGCTGAATCATTTTCAATTCTTGTTTCTGTAATAATAATAAATTAACCTTGAGTGATAGAAATATAGCAATAGACATTGAAATGAGTTTAGTTTCAGAGCAATAAACTAATTGAACCATTTTAAAAGGTGTTTAAAAAAGTGAAAAATCACCTAAATATCCGGGGCATTCTTGTTACATAAACTGTCAGAGTACTGAAAATAAATTCTGAATTTTGCCAAATATGACTAACTTTTCCTACTGACTTAAATAAAAAAGGAAGAAAGCAATATTATACTTATTATATCTCTGAAGCCTTTCAAATGTATGATATAATAAAATCAAACATAAATATTTAAATAATTGTCCCTGTCTGTTATAAAAATGGACACTGATAATAAATAGTTCCGTTGAGCTATGTCTATACAGAGTTTCAGTTTCAAATGCTTTGGCTAAAAATAATTCCATTACCTGTTTACACAATAACAAAATATTTCCAAAAGGAAAAACAAAATCTGTGGGTGTACTTTTAGATACCCAGGTAGATAGCCTGCCTTACATAAGATGAATGAATCATTAAATATTAATAACTCTCTTTGTTCCTGCATAGCTTCCCTGAGAACATTCACCACATCTAATGAGCTCTTTGCCACCGTCAGTGAGCCATGCTGAGCTTCTGGTGCTGCACTGAAACCCTTAGTTCAGCCTGAGGTACTTTTATCTTGACCCACATCCCTATGTTGAGCTTTAATTTCAACGTGTTTAAAATGCCTGGGTGTCCTTGGAGGTATTGGTCCTTTAATGATTCTATTTATTCACCTATCATATCTATCCACTACTTATATATTGAAAAGTTGTCTTTTTTCTTGGTGAAATGTTGTATCTCCTGTGTACATTAGTAGTAAGACAATGTACTAGATAGCTGCTGTGACAAACTGTCACAAACCTGGTGGCTGAACATCAGAGAACTGTATTCCCTCACAGTTTCTAAATTGTAACCTCCAGAGAACTGAAGGCAACTTGCATGAGCCAGGTCAAGGTTTTGATTGAGGATGGTTTTCAAGCCAAGGTTTTGATTGATTGAGTACGGTTTTTCTGGAAATGCTGGAGGATCAATTGTTTCTCGCCTCTTGCAGCTTCTGATGGCCGTGGTGATTCCTTGGCTTGCAGAACAACCTCTCTCTGTGTTCATTTCCTCTTCCTTCAGCGGGTTTGTGTCAGAACATCCTCTGTCTTTGCTTTTTGAGGATGTTCATGATTAAATTTAGGATTCATATGGATAATATTGGATAAGCTCTTCTTCCTAAGATAATTAACATAATCACATTTTTCTCATATAAGAAACTATATATAGTGTCCAGGAAATAAGATGTAGACACACAGGGCCATCACTTAGCCTATTCATATACATATGTATATGTATGTGCGCGCGCACACACACACACACACACACACACGGAAACTCCCCCTACTTGCCATAGGAAAAATATCTCTATAGTGCGGTGTTCTTGCAGGATATCACTGAAAAAGAAAGCCAAAATACTATCATATAACTAAAAAGGAACCTATTGGCCTAGTGGATTAATTGTTGGGCTGAAAACCACAAGGTCATCAGTTCTAACACGCCAGCACCTCTATGGGAGGGAGACACATAGGCTGGGGAACCTTGTAGAATACCTCAACTCTGTCATAGACAATGTTTGGTTCATTCTGCTCTCATTTGCATTGCTGTTCTTGTTAAATGCCAATCAGTCGTTCATTCACAACAGAAGGAAACACTGCATGTTTCTGGGCCATCCCACCATTCATGCTGTCCCTGTGTCAATCCATATCCAAGAGAGTCTTCCTCTTTGTCACTGCCCGTCCACTTTACCACATGAGGCCCTTCTCTAGGGATTGGTCTCTCCTGACAATATATCCAAATAAGTGAGACAGAGTCTTGTCTTTCTTGCCTCCAAGGAGCACTCCGGTCTGCCTACCTTCAATGCAGATTGGTTTGTTCTTTCAGCAGTCCAGGACACTGCCAATGTTCTCCCCCAGCAACACAGTTCAATGTTAGAGTATGTGCGGCCAAAGTGAGCACCCAGCAACACAGTTCACATACAATGATTCTTCTATGATCTTCCTTTTTTAATGTCCGACTTTCACATGCACATTCGATGGAGAATAAAATTGTTTGAGTCAGGTGCACCTTAGTCTTCAAAGTAGCATCCTTGCTCTTCAATCCTCCAAAGATGCCTTGTGTAGCACATCTAACTAATGCAGTATGTATTTTGATCTCTTGATTGCTGCTTAAGTGAGCATTGATTGTGGATCCAAGTAAAACAAAATCTTTGACAACTTTAACTTTTTCTCCATTTACGATGAAGTTCCCTACTGACCCAACTGTGAGGATTTGTCTCTTCTTCACACAGAGTTGCAATCCATACTGAAGGCGATCGTCCTCGGTGCTTCTCAGGAAGTGCTTCAGTTCCTCCTCCCTTTCAGCAAGCAAGGCTGTGCCTAAGCTTTCTTCCAATCCTGATGCCACATTCTTCTTCATATCATCCAGCTTCTCTGATGATTTTCTGTGTATATAGTTTGAACAAATATGGTGCGAGGATACAACCCTGACACACACCTTTCCCAATCTTTAACCATACAGTATTCCCTTGTTCTGTTCCCACAACTGCCTCTGGATCCCTGCACAAGTTCATCATGAGTGCAATGAACCATTCTGGAATTTATTCTTCAAATCTAAAGGTTGTCCACAGTTTATTATGGTCTGTGCAGTCAAATGCCTTTTCTACAGTCAATGAAACTTACGTAAACACTGTTCTGGCATTCTCTGTTCTGAGCCAAGATCCCTCTGACATCAGCAATGATATTCCTTGTTCCAGGTCCTCTTCTGAATCTGGCCTGAACTTCTGGCAGCTCTTTGTGAATGTACTGCTGCAGCCACTGTTGGATGACCAAAAGCAAAGTTGTACTTGCATGTCACTTCAGCGATACTGTTCTACAGTTTAAGCATTATGTTGGGCCACCTTTCTTTGGAATGGAATGGAATCCATAAATATGGATCTCTTCCAACCAGTTGGCTAAGTAGCTGTCTTCCAAATATCCTGGCATCAATGAGTGAGTGCTTCCATGCTTCTTCAGCTTTCTGAGATATTTCACTGTGTATTCCATCAATTCCTGGAGCCTTGCTTTTGAATAATGCATTAAGTACAGTCTGAACCATTGGATCCTGCTCAAATACCACCTACTGAAAGGTAGATTGTTGGTTAGTTCTTACGTGTACAAAGGTGCTTTCCATCTTCCTTGAAGCTTCCTGCAGCTCCATTTTACCTCTAGAATCTTTCAAGATGGCAACTTGAGTCTTGGATTTTTTTTCTTGGGTCTTTCAGTGTCAGATCTGTTGAGTGTATTCTTTGCTCTGGGGTTTCTAATTCTAAGTCCTTTCACATTTCATTATAATATGTGACTTTCTCTTCTCAAGCTGTGTTTTGAAATTTTCTATTCAGTTTCTGACTTCATCCTTTCTTCCATTTGTGCGTGCTACTCAATGATTAAAGCCAGTTTTAAGGTGTCTTTTCACATCTACTATGATCTTTTCTTTCTTTCGTGTCTTTTTAATTACTTTTGTTTTCTTCGTGAATGATGGTCCTGATGTATTCCCACATCACGTCAGGTTTTCAGTCATTAGTGGACCCCAAATCTGGTTTAATCTGCTGGTATTGAGCTTCCCCATTATGTCTTCCCACAAATGGAGTCAATTTTATTTATGAGCAGACCACCTGGAGAAATCCACGTGTATAGTCACCTTTTGTGATGTTAAAAAAGGTTTTTGCTATGAAGAAAGTTGTTGATTTTGCAAAATTCTATCATATGATCTCCAGCTTCCTTTTTATCACCAAGTCTGTATTTTTTCTAACTATTGTTCCTTGATTTTGTTCCCAACATTTGCATTTCAATCACCCATAGCTATCAATGTACCTTGATTACATACTTGGTCAAATTTATACTAAAGAAATTTGTAAAATTCTTCCATTTTTACAACACTAGCTATTGTGGTTGAGCATAAATTTGAACAATAGTTGTACTGATTGGATTTCCTTGAAGGAGGACAGATAACTGATCACATGATAGCATTGTACTTCATGATGGACTTAGCAAGATCCTTTTTGACAAGAAATTCCCTACCACATCTCTTGATTGTGTTCATATAATTTTCTTACTCAAAATGGCCAGTACCAGTCCATTTCAGTCCACCAAAATCTAGGATATTGATCTTCACGTGTTTCATTTCATTTTGGACCACTTCTATTTTCTTAAATTCATACTCTGCACATTCCGAGTTGCAATCATTAGGAGATTTTTGCAGCAGCTGTTTCCCTTTTCCTTGAGTGGAGCCCCTTCAAGGAGCAAAGATCCCAAAGGCTCCACTCCCACATACTTTATTTACCAGACTTGTGGCACCGTGGTTGACACCCCTCCAAGAACACATCTCCCCTCCAGTCACAGTTTGAGTACCCTTGGACCTGAGTGGTCCATCCTTGGACAGTGTCTCTGACAATGGTCTGTGTCCTTTGTTGAGGCTCTCAGTATTTGACAGCGCTGCAGAGTGATGCATGAGGTTTTTGGTGACTTCTTCCACCGAAGTGGAATCCACGTTTCTCATTGTCTGTTCTTAGTCTGGAACATTTCATCATTTTCAAAAGTCACCTTTAGTACAACCCTCAGAATCTAGATTTGAAAATAAAACAATATCTACCTACATAATTAGAAAATCAGGTGGTTGGCAAGGTAGAATAAGGCTAAGAAACAGATTTCATTTTCAGGTTCTTCACCTACACTAAGGGTAGGGTGTTTGGAAGTACAGCATTGCATATTCTAAATGATTCTTTGAGTACCAGACATTTTTCCTTTTTTCCCTTGGCTTTCACAGGATAAAGACAGTACAGTCTTTGAGTCCACTGCAAGTTCTCAACAGTAAGGATGGGGAGCAACCCTATGAATGAGATAAAAAATTAAGTCAGCCAGAGATGTTCCTGTCTCAGTTCAAACCCAACAACATTGCCATAGTCTACCTCTTAGTGATTCAATAGAAAGGGTAAGCCGCCCAAAGGGTCAAGGTTATAAATCTTCAGAAGTGCAGATAGCCACGCCTTTTTCTTCAGGATTAGTTGTTTTTCTGTAGCCACCTACTGTTCTGCTACTGGCCAAACACGTAACCAAGGTTAGCCATTCCTCTTCCATATCCCAGCTTAACCCTATGAAATGGGTGCTATAGCATGCTTACTTCACTCTGTTTTCAAGAGTTAGATCTATATTTCACCCAAAATAGTAGGCTCCAAGCAACTCTTTCTTCAAGATGTAATGCTCAGTACAAAATAAAAAATGTGGGGCCTTTGGTTCCAAAAGAATTAAGGCTTTCAAGATAAAGCAAGTTGTATTAGGCTGAATTTTTAAGTGAAACAAAACCACTAACACTCACATATGTATAAGAAATAACTTTATTATCCAGAAAGAATTTCACATCCAGAAAGCCGCCAGCCCCAGACCAACACAAATCCACAGGCAGATGCTAGCTGGAGATTCTCAGACTTACGCAGCTGCCTGCAGATGAAGCAGGAGGGGGAAATGGGAACTGGGGGCGCATAACCAGTGGATGCACAAGCATGTGCATCCTAGGTCGACAGGAACGTGGCAAAGTGCTGGCAGCGCCCAGGGACAGCAAACCTGGAGCAACGGCAGAATCCAAGCAAGAAGCAAGCCGGTGAAGAAGCACAAGAGAAAGAGAAGTTCTCAGTGTCCCTCATTAAGAAAAAAAAAACAAAAACCCATACCCCCAAGGAGGCATTACCAGGCAGTGTGACCTGATGGGTAGACTGACTTCCAGTCCTCCCTTCACGCAGGTACATCAACTTGACATGAAATCTAACCGCACACCCACCGAGCACCGTGCCCTTCTCAGGATCCTCTATGACGCACCAAACAAATGCCTCATGTTTTCCTGTGACTTTGTCTTGTGTGTCCAGTGAGAGGACCCAGCCTCACGTGAACTCCTGAGTCTGACCTGTCTCAGTCTGCTCTGTAGACATGCTACTCTCACGTCTTAGAACTCTTGTGCGCATCTTTAAAAATCCATTCGATACATTATGAGAGAAATTAATTCACCTAGGGTTGGACAGTTAACTTTTCTCACATGTTTCACTCTCACATCATGTGAAAGTCATTGGGAATCCAACTCATACTGATTCAACTGATGCATAAAGATGCTGGGGAATGGAAACAAGGAGGGAAGAGGTGGAATTAACCCCATGGAGAAAGTGGCTGACTCCCTTTCTCTGCAGTCTTCTTAGTGGCGCGTTCCTCTACTGCCCCCTTGCCTATTGCCTTTAGTCTCAAACCAGCAGTATGATACCTTTTTCAGGTCTAGGCTCCATGTCTGTATAAAATAATATCTAAAGGTAAAGAGAAACCATATATTAATAGTAATTCTAATAATAAGAGACAGTCAACAACAGAGGCCTCCACTATATGTTCCCTTGAAGTTCACTAACCCATGCACAGATATGATATGCTCATTTCTGAACTAACATCATATGGCCAGAAAAATGATTTTCATAGAAATAGGCGTGGGTTCTTCAACCCACAACTATAGCAGGAACAACAGGGCTTCCCTGAAATAGCAGAGATTTGAATAGAGGAGCTGTTACCTACAACACACACACACACACACATCACAAAAGAAAAACTGAAGGATAGGCGGGAAAGTGATAGTGATGAGAGAAATAGAGGATGGGCAATAACCACCCTCCGCCAAATTATTAAAATATTTTTCTTATTCAATAAGATTTCCATGTCTGAGTTTCCATTTAATATTGATGTTGAGATAAAGGCCAGTTAAATTTTAAATTGCTCGTTAACTTAAAAACAGAGAAATATTAATGACCTTATGGTATTGTTTTGGACTGCAAACAAACGTTCTCTAAATGATTCTTCAAATTTTATTAAATAAAAATATTGCTCCATAGAAATATGCAACTAAAGAAAGTGATGCTATACCTTTGTTACTGAAAAGATATTTTGTAGTGAAGATTGTAAGCAATCCAGCTGAATGATTTATGTAACTTTACAACAACTTGTGAGAATTCAGCACAAGAACTAAGAAAACTGGAAAATAGTTCTACTACCATTGTTTTGCTGAAGCTAGTGATTATAAACACAATGTTATGTAACGGGAAATTTCTATTTTTAATTGGTATGAATATAGAAATATGAGCTTTATTGAAATAATGCTATTGAAGGAACAATATTTTTTACTGCCTTTGAAAGAAAGAATTCTAGCGTACTTCTTGTAAAAAGCATGTCTGCACCATGCAAAGGACTACCTTGAGCAAGACTTAGGTGACATACCCTAGTGGAATTCAGAGGAAAATTTTCACCTTGTGTCGTTTAATTTATAGTTACTTGAAGCCTGTCTTGTACTTTATGCTAAGTACTTATCAACCAAAGCACAGTTAAGAAATCTCAAAATTTGTGCATAAAGTGTATTGTGTTGACAATATCTCTTGTATCCATCATGAAAATTTCAAAGGCAAAATCCATCATGAAATTCCAAAGGCAAAAGCCAAGTTGTCCCTAGAAAAACTAAATGCAATTATGCCTCCATTACATACTTCAGTTTTGCCCTCAAAAAATATTACAAGAATCAAGTTGTTGACAGAATGGAACATTATTCACTCCCAGTGTAATTTCTGCATTGTATTTTTTCTTTCCATTGTCATACTTTAAAAATGATTCTTTGTATTGAGATAAAATCATCCCAAACAGAAAATCAAGCATGAGGAAAATATTTTACTTAGAATTACTTTTCATCTTGAAGGATGTGGCACATTAATGTTTAATATATTTATAAGAAATAGACTAATAATTTCAGATTATAAAATTGATGAGCATAATCTAAAGTATAAGAAATTATGTATTGACACATTATTATGAAGCTACAAAGAATATCTGGCTACAAAGATAGTCATTTTCTCCACCTATGAAGATAAACATGGCTATTCCCAAATAAATATACAAACAATGTATTTGTTTCAGAGGACCTGTACATTTCTAAAAAATAGTATTAATTTATTTTCAAGAAGGTTGCTGGTCATCGTATTTTCATCAGCTCTATTTATATTGTCTGCATTTAGTTCTTATGACCTGAGCCTACTTGATAGGCACCCTCATAGATCTGGGGGCTGTGGCAAACTGAAGAAGAAATCAGTAAGATCAGTGTCTGGGATTTTAAGGCTTATTTTCAAACAAACAGCCATCTAAGTGAGGGATCAGATAAGTCCACATGGAAGAAGAACACCAGCTTGCGTGACCTATGATTATAAGAAATATAATCCAAACCCAAAGGAAGGAATAGCATCAGAGCTTAAATGATGGACACCTTATTTGCAGAAGGCTATCGAAGACAGTAGGAGCCCAAAATCTAGCTGTAGGATCCACACATGGATCAAGCCTGTAGTGGGTCCCCTTTGAGCACAGTGCTGAGACGGGAATTGCCTGGCTGTCAGATAGAGGACATTGGTAAGCTCATTATGGCATATAGACCTAGGTTAAAATGTAGCACCTTATTATTTGAGCTCCCTTTTGACTTATTTAAAATTTGTTCCAGTTTGGAAAAGTTCTGCATTTTTTCTGATTAAGGATTTTGTCTTGTCATTATTCTTGGTTTCTTGATTTGTTTTGTATGTCTTTCTGTAGGTGAAATTCAGGATGGGTACATTTATAGAGATAGTAACTTGATTAATTATTATCCAGATTACCTGGCAGGGGAGGTTGTGGGGAAATGGGGAGTTTGCAGCAATAACTACAAGAAAGGAGAAACTGTCTGAGATTAGGTGATGATTGCTCAACTCTTCTCAATATGATTGAACTATTGAATTCCATCATATGTGAATTATAGGCCAATAAAAATAAGTTCCTCACAAATGAATGGTTTCATAAAATTAATCATTTATGACATACTCTATGCCTCTTTGTCATTTACTCCAAAATTCCCCTAATGTTTTTCACAGACTTTACTATTCTTACGTGCAACTTCTATTTTATGAAGGCCATTGGAAGACTAGAATAGTTTTGTACCATGGAATGCTAAAAGGAAAACTAATCTGTCTCCAAAGAAGAATGACCAGAATGCTCCTTAGAGGCAAGGATGGAGAGACTTCCCTCACCTACTTTGGTCATATTGTCAGGAGAGACCAGTCTCTGGAGAAGATACCATTTTTGATAGCGTGCCATTGAACAAGAGAAAGGCCCTCCAGGAGATGGACCGACACAGTGGCTGCAGACATGGGCTCACGCACAGGAACGCTTGTGAGGATGGGGCAGGCCTACAGATCGCTTCCTTCAGTGGCGGCAGGCTCACTCTGGGCCAGAACTGAGTCAATGGCACCTACCAATGACAAGAGCTGAGTCTAGAGGTATATAGTGACTCACGTGGATGACATTTTTTAACTGTGTTAAGAGGAAAGTATACTTCAGTCAGGGAGGATGTCACTTTGAAAAGTATAACTTTAAGTTTTTAGGCCATGTAAGTAATAGGGTATATTAATAATTTTTTAAAGCCTGAATTGGCAGGATTTTCCTTTAAAATCATTTCATGATTTGCAAAAAGATGAATGTGACAGAATAATTTAGCAAAGATCTGACTGCAAATTATTTTTTGGCTCATTATAAAATTATGAAAGCTCATTTTCCAGACTTTTTATTCCAAAAGTTTACCTAGGATTGTGGCAAAGGCAGAATTCTTTGTTTCCAACTACATTTCCATCAAAAGAAAGCTTGACTAACAAAAAGGGGCAGTGACCCCTGTATTTCAGGAGGATGTACCATCTAGAGAATGCTGTCTCGAGCCTGAGTATGGAGCACCTGAGCATGGGCCTCCCCAATCCCTGTTGAGAGGCTTGCCTAAGGAGGAAGTGAGAAAAGCCCAGCCCAAAGAAAGCCCAGAACTAACTGCCAAGATTCCTGCCCAGTTGTGCGCTTATTTGGATTGGAATGCTCTCAAGGGAGCCACGATCATCAGATCAGAGAATGCACGCTTAACATAATAATGTGCAACCATTGAAGAGTTAGTACTGGCTGAAGAATAATGGAAAGTACCGTTATTCATTTAATTATTTACTGTCCTTCTACATACCAGGCCCTCTGTGCTAAAACAAGCCCCCACCCTGTTTTTTCAAAGTTACATAGATTCTAATGCTCTTCTATAGTCTAATAGTTGCAAATTTTTGCTAATACCTCATAAAGGAGTATATAGTGCTGAATGAAGAAAGAAAATGTGTGCCTTTTCTTCCCCTTAGTATCATGAATTACTATATTTCCTTCTACATAGCGAGTTTGCAGTCAACTCAACTTCAAGTCTGCTGCTCTGTAACAATGATTATCCCTTTTATAATTTTGGTTTCCTTTCCTCTTCAATGTTGGGGGTGGGGTAAGAATCTATTTCAGTCATAAGAATTATTTAGAATCAACTTATTTGGAAAAAGCACTAAAGTTGAAGAATATTTTTTTAACAAATAAATTTTTTATTTCATCTTCCAGGTTCTCAATTTAACAAGATCAAGTGTTTGAATTTCAACATTTTTGGCAAAATGGAGGTTTGATTTTTTTGTGATGAGGGACTATGCTATAAATTGTTTAGGAACATTTTGAATCTACCTACTAGATGCTGATACCATCTTGGCCTGCATTGTCACGAGAAAATGTTTCTGCATTTCATGAAATAACCGCTGGGGGACTGGGAGGGCGGATAGTGACACTGGAAACCTTTGGAATAGGGATAGCCTTTGATTTCATTTAGGTTTTGAAATTTTAAATTTCTGTAAAAGAAGGTTGTTGGAAGAGACAAGTCCCTGGAGAAAGACATATTGCCTGGCAAAGTACAGTGAAAAACAGGACGCTTTTCAACAAGATGGATTGGCACACGGTGACACCAAGACAGGCTCAAACCCAGGATCAGGCAGTGCTTCATTCTGTTGTACGTAAGGTTGCTAGGAGATAGGGCCAACTCGACAACACCGAACAACAACAGCAAACACAACATGAGATCAAGGACCACCTTGTAAATTGAAATATGAGATAAAGATGTTATTTATTCATAACATCCATTTAACAGAATTTAACAAACCTCGACTAAGAACATGATATAAGAACTGAAAATGGTTCAGAAATTATAGCTCAGGAAGCTTATTTTATAGGAGAGATGATCCTTATTAAGTTTGTTGCAACTCATATAGAATCTGTGTACAGCAGAAGGTTAGCGACACAAAATAACATTTGCAATATTTTACAGAGAAATGGAATTTCAGATCTGAGAGTGGGAGTAACACAATTTAAGTAAATATGGGATAGGAAAGAAGCACAGAGGATTGTTTTACAAAGTAGGCCATTCAAGGAAACGGTGGCACACTGCAGCCTAAAAAAAACGATTATTCTTACTAATGATGTTTAAACTTGCATTATTAGAATCATAAAATTTTAGAGTTTGAACGAACCTTAGAGATCTCCTAACAACCAACACCACACTCACTTCGGGGATGAGGAAATTGAATTTTCCCCATCCCTTGTGCATTTGCAGCACATGTAACAGAAGTAAGGATGAAATTCTAAATCGGCAGCAGGAGTCTTTTCAATGTATACATTAAATTCTTAAAGGTATAGCACAAACCATGACCTTCTGAAAAACTAGTTTTATAGTAAAGAAACTTCAGTGCTAAATACCATAATATTACGCACAGGATTAGAACCAGGATAAGCAAATAACATTGTGCTCCCTAGTAGGGAGCATGATAATTCCATCTAGGAAATTCAGTGTAGGGGAATAATTTCTTTAGTTCTGGGTATATTATTTTAAAATTCTTTCTTGGAATACACACACACACACACACAAATGCGGTGGTTTCTTAATTTCCACATTACCCTCCCTAAATTTAGTGCATATCTTTTAACATTTAAAAAATATACTTTAAAAAATTCAAAGTAGATTACATTTACAAATTAAAATTACTGCAACATACAAGGGTAAATCAAAAATATTCTTCCTAGGCTATTCTGCTCCATACACCCACAAATTAATTTCCAAGCACAATATACATAAACAGGATCCTGCACTGAGTGGATGGCAGCTGAGAAGTTCTGCTAGGAATACACTGATCTTGGTTTCATTAATGTGCCTTTAAGAAAGAGGTTTAGAAGGAGGTACAATCATAACAGTGATTTCCCTGTGGATTTCCAGGCCTAGTTAAATTCAAGGCAGAGAAATCAGCTCAAAAGGTTATGGTTACTGTTCGGGGATATCTAAAAGGTTCATCTTGATTGATTTTATCAAAGGACACAAGATTATCCCAGGGACTTATCTAGTCAGACACCAGTCAGAACTTTTTATTAAATGAAAAATCAACTTCTACCACGTTGGAGTGATTTGCACTTTGGAGTCTGATGTTACAGGAGGAGTACATTAGGAACTAGCAATACATGAAAATCACCAGATAGTTTAATATGGATGAATGGTAGTGCCAACATTGAAAAGTCCACAGATGGAAGAACAGGTTTATGGGAAAAGATGATGGATTAATTTGTCACGTTCTGAATGGAGGTGTCTGTGGAATGAATTCAAGTAGGATATGCAGAGACAGTTGAGCATCTGAAAATGAAGACTGGGGAGAAAGACCTTGTAGATTTACTATTAGCATGTGTGCCTTCACTTAAATTGCAAGGTTCAATCGTTTATACTTAATTCTGAACATGATGATGAGACAATGAAAAATTATTCCACACAATAGTGATCCTATAAGATTTGCCTTTAAGAAAAATATTTTTATGGTAGATCAGGGGATAAGATTAGACACTAATATCAAGTAATGTTATAGAATTTAATCTTTAAAAAAATGAATTTAACCTTTACAGGATAACCAGAAAACCAAAAGCCATTGAGTTGATTCCAACTTGCAGCAGCCTGGTCTGATGGTACATCTGGCCCCGCGGCCTTGGAGGACTGACTGTACGTCTCCTAAGGAGGGGTCTCCTCATCCTTCTCCCACGGACAGCCAGTGGGTTCACACCACAGAGTGAGTGTTCACCAGCCAGTGCCGAGCCCGCAGGGCTATCAGCTTTCCTTTTTACAGGATAATATATTCTCCATTGGAACCAAATTAAAAAAAAATTAACCTGAAGTATCATCCAGCCCCAAAGATTCTCAGAGTCATCTAAAATGATCTGAAATCCACATCTAAAAGATCAGAACAAACATCTTTTCATTTGATACCCAGTACCGTGAACATATCTAAACAAACAAACAAACAAAATAATGTATATTCAACTCTGTCCTTCTTCCCTTGTTAAGTATTGAGAAGCATTAGGAAGCTAGGGGAGAGATGCACTATACATGAAGCATATAATTCCTTACCCAACGTCGGAGACGCTTTTGAGAGTGAATGAGCGTGCTGTTAGTACAGTCATGTGTTGCAAAATGTCTGTTTGGACAAAGTCATACGACAATGATACTTGTGGTTCCATAAAGTTATAATCAAAACTAACCCACTGCCTATGAGTCTATTATGACTCCTAATGACCCTATGTGGTGTTCCTGAGTGGACAGCCTCGGCTTTCGTCTGTGGAGCAGTTGGTAGGTTTGAATCTCTAACCTTGAAGCTAGCAGCACAATACTTCTCTCGCAGCACTGCCATGGCTCTTAAAATCATAATAGAGCTCTGAAATCCCTATCAGAGTGGGAGACAAGGTAGATGTAAGCAGATGGTGGTACAGTAGTTTCCTGAATGAGGTATAGTAGATGTGATCAAATGTAGTGAATACAAAAGTTTCCTGGATGTAACAAGTATTGCTGATGTCACTTGTTTACAAAATTATTCCGCTGCCAGGGATATATTGGCAGTACATTACATGTTCTGATAGTCATAATAAATGCCTATGTTATTAGCTTATGTGCATCCTGTACTCTCAGTAATTATTTTAATATCAACTTTAATATCAGCAGTCTCAGACATTAAGCATTTCTTAAGGATTGCAATTTCTTGAGTATTGTAACATTATCTCTTTGTTTAATTTTTGGTATAGCATTTAATGTAAAGTGCAGCATGGCTCCGAAATGCAACAAAACTAGGCTAGCAGGAGAGGAAGGCAAAGGGGAGGCTTCAAGTCAGAGGAGAAATAAATGCTTATTAACACATCATGAAGTTGCAAAACCCATGCATGACTTCGCTTCTGATTCAGGCGTGGTCGTGGGCTAGGTCTTCTAGAAAAAGCAAAGCCAGTGTCACTTGTTGCTGTTGTTGTTGCTAGGTACCGTGGAGTCCGTTCTGTCTCAGAACAATCCTAAGTACAATGAAGCGAAAGGACACCCCTGCCCCGCCCGCACCATCCTCAGTCGCTGTTGTGTTTGAGCCCGTTTTGACAGCCTTCCTGTCACTCCGTCCCGTTGAAAGCCTTCCTTTTATCACTGCCCCTTCAGTCTCCCAAGCAGATGTCTGGCTGCCCTGGGGCCCTAGGGGTTCACCTGGGGCTCATACCTCAGAGGCCAGGATTAAAACCACCCGCTGAGATAAAGTGGAGGCTTTCCAGTCCCGTGAAGCTAGCTGTACACTTTCAGAAAACCACAAGGGCACTTTGATCTTGTCTTACGGGGTCCACTTGAATCACAATGGACTCAGCGGGCAGTGAAATTGTTGGGGAAGCAGGGGTGGCATTGTTCATTTGCATCAAGGAACTGGCTCATACAATTGCAGAAGGGGGCAAGTTGCAAATCTGTGGGTCAGCTCCTCCCTAGTGTCTTCTCCTGGCTCCTGTAGCTACTCAAGATCAGCCGGAAAACAACAAAATTGCAGTGTCCCACAGTGATAAATCCAAAGTTGGCAGGTCAGGCTGGTGGCTGTAGAAGTGAATCCAAGGTTGACAAGTAAGATGGCCCGCCACTGGAAACTCCCAAGGTTTGTGGTGAACATGGCAGGCTATTGGCTCCAATTTAAAGAACTAACGGTTGACACACCAGATGCAGGACCCAGACTCAGTAAAAGAAAAGCAAGCCTTTCCACATCATCTACTTATATTAGCAGCAGGTCACAGATTAAGATCTTGTCATAGAGGATTACTAGGTCTTAATTGCCAAACCACTGATATCATTCCTGGCCCAGGCAAGCTGACATAAAACCTTACCTATCACAAGCACGTTGTACAATAAGCCTCAAAAACAAAGAAAGAGTTCTCTGATCAATTGGTATTTCATAAACTTCTGGAATCTCTTTTGTAGCTACTGCTTTCAGTGCAGCTTGAACTTCGTGCTTCAGCACCACTGGTTCTTGTTCATACGCTTTGTCCTGAAATGATGGACCGTAGACTCCCTTTTTCGGGAGAGTGACTGTGTGTTCTTTCCATATTCTTGTGATGCTTCCTGGATCATTCAATATTTTACCAAAGGAATCTTTCAATGTTTCAACTGAAGGACTGGAAGTTTGCTTGACTATGTTAGTTTCAGAGATACTTAGTGTGTTCTTCCATTCTGATTTTCTAACAATAGGCCTTTGCATATACCATTATAATCTCTGATTTTGTCCTCGTGAGTTGTCCATTGAAATTTCTGTTCAAGTCTCTTACTTCATAATTTCTTCCATTTTCTTTAGCTATTCTACAATTAAGGGCAAGTTTCGCACATCCACTTTTACCTTTCTATTCTTGCTGATCTTTTAATAGACCCTTTCATCTTTTCATGTATTGTGTTCTTGATAGCACCTTACAGCTCATCGGGTCTTCTGTCATTTGTGTTCCAAGCATCAAATCAATTATTGAAATGCCCTCAAAATTCCAGTAGCAGTATTAAAGCTGCCCTTGAACATCTTCATTTCAAGACATTTAGTTCATCATTTCTTCCTTTCACTTTAGCTACTCTCTGTTCTAGAACAAATTTCAGAGTCTGTTCTGATGTAGAATTTGGTTTTCTTATTTTCTGTATTTTTTTAAACATTTTACTTTCTTCATGCATAATATTCTGATGTCTAAAAGTGTCTGGTTTTCAATTATTTGTGTGCAATGTGTCAAATCTACTCTTAAGATAGTGTAGATTTAGATGAGGTATACTCAAGTTTGTACTTTGGTTTTCATGGACCTTTAAGACTTTCTGCATCTTCAACGAGACCTTCAGTATGAGCACCAGACGATCTGTTCCCTAGAAACAGAATGATCTTGACCTTATCCTGATTGATGATATTGAGCTTATCTTCTACTCTGGGTAAACGAGGGAAACAAATCCACAGAAACGCATATGTATAAGAGAGTTTTACATAAAAGGTAAGTGTAAGAAGCCATCATCCCAACTCAGTGCTGCCCAAACCCACAAGTCCAACATTGGCCCATATGTCTGACACTAATCCACAAAGTCCTCCTCCATCTCACAAAACACAAGCAATGATGCCAATTGCAGGAGGAAAACTGAGTCAGTGAATGTGTAAGCATCTCAGCGCTGGCAGGGGTCTCCACACGGCTGCTCCAGCACCCAGGGCTGCATCGGGGTAGGTCCATGTGGCTTCTCCTCAGGGATGTCTTGCAGGAAGTGAGCCTTGCCAACTGAAGCAGGGGACTGATTAAGGCAGCTGCACCCTGGTCCAACCATCAGAAAGCAAGAGATCCAAGAACTAAAAGGCAAGGCTCACTTATTTATCCCTCTGCCCTTCAATTAACCCCACATGTGTTTGTTAGCAAGGTTGGCATAATGAACTTTAACTATCTCATTACTCATTGTCTCTTCCCCCCCCCAAAATATATATATATGATATGTAAATCAAACCTATATGATTTCTACTCCCTTGTATAATTCCACTTTGTGTCAAATAACCAAGGTCAAAGCTCAGAACTCATGTGCTCTAGATTGAATTGTGTCATCCCAAAACATGTTTTAGTCCTAACCCCTGTACTTATAAATATGATCCTGTTTGTAAGTACAGTCATTGTAGTTATTGTTATTCAGGGGATGACTGGTGTAGGATAGATCCTAAACCTAACCCTCTGTGTTATAGAAAGAACTGGATAGACACCCAGACACATGGAAAAGACAAATCCTGAGGGATGTGAACAGAATGCCGGAGCTACGATAGGCAAGACCTTCCCTTGGAGCCATACTTTGAATTCAGACTTTTAGCCTCCGGAATCATAGGAAAGTGAATTTTTATTCAAAGCCACACATTTGTCTTATTTTTTTGTTACAGTGGCACTAGGTAACTAAGACAAAATGTACATTTCTACACACAACAGAGTATCAAAATCCCTACTGAAACCCTGTGCCTTGTGTTAGCAATAACAAATACATTGGAATCCTGGTACTTATAATGTCACTATTTTTCCCAAGCAAAAAATAAAGTTACCAATTTATGATAGAAACCTAGGACAGACAACCTTATGGACTATACAATTTATATGTTACCAATGACTTAGAGCTGATTCATGATGTAGTTTCTGTTGATAAAATTTAGGAAACTGGTTTTTGGTTTCTATACTTTCCAGAAAAGATTTTCCCCCTTCTGTTAGCATAGTTTTTTTTCAGACAGTGTAAAATTTTCTACTAATGTAGTTTAATTTCTATTTTTAAATGTTACCTTCCCATACTTTTAACACCTCACTGGATAATTATACCAGTTGAAGAAAAATTCAACCCAAATGTGCATTGGGATTTAAGTTTAGCTGAATTTCATTATCTTGGAACTATAATCACAAGCTGCAAAATAACTTTATTTTTCAGCCATTTCCATCCCCTTAACTCTCAGTCTATCTCATAAGCACATTTGCCAACAATTATTTTGAAAAACAAAAAAGGATAAATAATAGCAACCTCAGCCAGTGGAGGGGTGGGGACCAAGAGGCAGACAGGCTTAAACCTTTGCAAAGTTTTCCACGGCAAGATCAGCCTTCACAATGCTCTGCACATACTCATTTTCTGAGGCCCCAAAAGAAGCAGGCGTTGCTAAAAAGTCATTAAAAGTGTTTTAGCTCTTAAACCTACTTTCCCTTACTCCCACTAAGTCTGTCCTCAAAAGTAAATCTAACTCCATTTTCTTGAGTGTTGTTTCAACCAACAATGCGTTTCACTCAGCTTTTATTTCTCTTTTCTTATTTTAAGAGATATGAAAGCATTAGAGGTTATACTTCCAACTCTACTAAAATCTAGATCAAGAAATTAAAAAAACAACAAAGAAAAGGAGAGACATAGATTGAATAAATAACATAGAATTTGAATCTATAAGTAACACTCAAAAGAAATGTGAATGTAGGTCACAAACTCATTTTAAGTGCCAGGGATTAAAGTCTTTCTGTACTAACGGATGCACATTTTTCCAGTCAATATTTGCTGCTTCAACTCAAACATTAACTATATTTCTCAAACTAATTAGCTCTATAAGTGGTGATTTTTCTCCAATTAGAGAAACTTGGTTATTATCACCCAAATTACTCTAAAGGGGCTTTTTAAAATTTGAGGTTTCAAATAAACTTATGTTTTCTGCAAATTCAATTTCCTTCTTCTCTGCTGATGAGAAACAAGGGAGCAATAAACCTTCAAGTTGTGTATTTGCTAAAATTACTATGAACAATACAAACTTGATTGGTTTCTGAGAACCACTCATTTTATCATGTCCACTCCTTCCACCATGGCTGACTTGGATGAAGACAAAAAGATTCTTAAATGTTTTGATCATCATACACAGAATCTGCAAAATTCTTTAAATAATGAATTTCAAGATTGATGGCCTTTGATTGTTTCTGTAGCCAAAATTGTATTACTTTTCTTAGATATAACCTAAAGCTACAGTAAATGAGTATGTGAACTGGATGGGGGTGGGGGCAAAATAATAATACAAGAAAGATGTTATTATAAGGCAGAATCATATATCTTAAAATGAATCCTCATTTTATAAATTTATTCTCTTTATTTCACATGGAAAACCACTGTCATTAATTCTGAGCCAACTTCTCTCTCATTTATATCAATAAATCCCTTGACAAGCTTAAACTCTTTTTCTACCTTTATTGTCTGACAGAGACACCCCACTGTGAGAATAGCGGTACTCATATATGAGAGGCCAAGAAGCAATAGCAGTTCCATTTACAGATCATTAAGCAAGAAGCCAACTCAAGGAACAGATCTCTGTTTAAGACTCTGGGCTAGGTAGGCATAGGAGGGGGCTTCCAAAGGTTTGTGGGAAAATGCTACTTTCATTTCCTTTCCCAGGAAGTTTATGAAGCACCATTGTATTGCAGAGAGGCAACTTCATTGCACTCCTTCAGTACTTCTGTAAGAAAATATGTCATTGTAATATTAATTATCTCTCAAATAGCAAATAACTAAATAGCAGATATGTAGCTTTAAAACATATCTAAATATTTCCTTATAAAAATACGTATTAAATGTACCACATCACAAATGGTAGTATTTTTTTTATTATGGCTCCATGTATTTTTTCCTCAAGACATACACAAAAGAGCTCCCAAAGAACATGTGCCTACCAAACTTGATCTCACAAAATGCAAACAAACATACTTTCCTAATATAATTTATGTGGCATCAATTCAAGCAAGGATCAGAAGAGGACTTAGAACAAGGAAGAGCACTGCTGGTGTCAGGTAGATCTTGGCTGAAAGCAGACTGTATCAGAAAGATGGTTATTTGTATTTTATTGACAATGCAAAGCCGCTCAACAGTGTGATCAGTTGTATCAATTATGGAAACCATTGTGAAGAAAGGGAAGACTTGAACGTGCTCTTGAGTGACCTGTGCATGGATCAAGAGGCAGTTACGTGAGCAGACGGGGATACTACTTGGTTCAAGCCCAGAAATGTGTGCACCAGGGTGTATTCTTGCACCATCTTTGGTCAGTCTGTGTGCTGGTCTACCATTCTGAGAAGCTGGACTGTGTGAAAAAGAAAGGGATGTCGGGATTGGAGGAAGACGCCTTAACAACCTACAGCATGTAAACCATATGCCTTTCTTGTTGCACGTGAAGAAGATGTGAAGCATTTGCCAATTAAGATCAAGGATTGCAGCTTTCAATATGGATTACAACTCAATACAAAGAAAATAAAGGTCCTCGCAAATAGACCAATCATGATGAATACAGGCAAGACTGAAATGGCCATGAATCTGGTTTTGCTTGAATCCATGGTCAATGCTCATGAAAAAAAAAACACTAAAGAAATCAGATGACATATTACATGGGGTAAATTGTCTGTACAAGACACCGTTTAAAGTATTGAAGATCAAAAAAAGTCATTTTGAGGACTAAGGTACACTTCACACAAACCAGGGTCATGTCACCTTATGTGCAGGTGAAAGTTGTACATTGAAGGAGGAAGACCAAAGAGGTATCAATGCATTTGACTTGTGATGCTGGTGAAGATTGTAAATGGCAAAGACTGCCAAAAGAACATGCATATCAATCTTAAGCACTCAGAATTTCTCTTTCACTGAGGATGGCAAGACTTCCTCTCAAGTATCATGGATATTTATCACGGGAGATTGACACCTGGAAAAGGACACTGTAGTCGGTGAAGTAGAAGCAAAGTGAAATGGAGGAAGACGCTCAGTTAGATGGAGTGACACAGTAATTGCAACAATAGGTTCCAACAAAATAATAATTATGAAGATGACATGGGACTTAGCAGTAATTCATTCTGCTGTGCATATGGTCGCGAGAGGCTCCACAGCACAACCACATAGCATGACACTATTGTGAGTCAAGTCCAACTCAGAGCGAGCCCCAGATGTTGCACAAATATTTGAGCCCTCAAAAACTAGCCAAGAAGTCGGTGGCTTCAAACTACCCAGAGGTGTCTTGAAAGATAGATCTAGTGATCTTCTTAAAGATTTTCTCAGACTTAAAAACCCTACAGTTTAATTCCACACACATGTGGTCAACATGAATTGGAATCAGATAGCAATTATGAATTTCGAGGGCATGAGACAGTGGTCCAGATTTCTTTTTAACCCTTCTCATTTTCTTTGAAAAGAACTATCCTTCACCCATGGAATTGCTTCCATGCCTTTGTCAAACTACCGATTGATTGTATGTGTGTATCTTTTGGTTTGTTTTGTTTTTTTTAAACTCTCTTCTGTGTCAGTGTTTTCTTTGTCTACTTATACTTATGCTATTAGGACACTGTTTGTTACTGTTGTTTTACAGTAAATTTTAAAATACCAAACGCACATCATCTAGTAGATTCCAACTCATAGTGACCTACAGGACAGGGTAGAACTGCCCTGTTGGGTTTCTAAGGCTGTCAATATTTAGGTGAGCAGAAAGCCTCATCTTTCCCCTTCAGGGATGCCAGTAACTTTGACCTACTGACTTTGGTGTGAGCAGTCTAACAGGTACCCCATTAACTCCACTAAACGGAGTCAAAAAAGATAATGACTTAATATTGATATTGAATTCAATGTAATATGAAAACTAATATTAAAATTAGTATTCACAGTCTAAAACCTAGGTAAATTAAGTTCTAATAATTATTTTAGATTCCTAAAATATATGTACATAGTTATTTCACCTATGAATAGTTGTTCTTTATTCTTTCTCAACTGCATACTATTTCTTATACTTGTCTCTTCACTAAATAGGATTCCAGTACTAGTGAGTAGTAGTAATGAGAATGAACATCGGGATGTTTTCCTGATCACAGGGGTAAAACATTTGTTGTCACCGGTAAATATAATTGAGTAATTAAAAGATATTCTGTAAATATATCTCACCAGATTGCATCAGTTGTAGTCCTGTTTTGCAGAGTTTTGTTGAACATGAATGGCAATGAATTTGGATCAATGCTTTTTGAGATCTATTAGAGAATTAGATACATGTTCTCCTGTTCTTTGTTTGTGTGATGAATTACACAGATTGATTTTGAATGGTAAACTAGTCTGATTGTCCTGGGATAATCACTTGGTCACTTTGTTAGGCTTGGATGTCTAGAGAAAAGAAACCATTAGGGACAATTGTGAGGATGGTGCAGGACTGTGTAGTGTTTCATTCTTTTGTGCAAAGGGTCACTATAGGTCAGAATTGACTGACTAGCACCTAACAAGAACAAAAAACAGAGTACCATACAGTAAACAAATCTCGATATTGATATAGAGTGACAATTATTTTTAATATAAAACTGTGATAGTAAGATATTTTGTGCCAACTAGGCCAATAGGAATATGTGGGCAGAATTTAATTTGATTGGACGGTGACCAAAATAAATAAAGATGTCCGGCACCCCATCTCCCTCTTCTTCCCTGGTGATCAGCTCAGCTTGACCTTGTGTGCTGCACTGTCTGTGGGCCAAGCCACGTGGATCCTGGCACTAGAGCTTGAGTCTCCTTCAAGACCTGCTTGGCTGGTGCCTACATCACGTGAGCTTGAGACTGGGGGGATCCTGTCACTGTGTGCCACGTGAGTTTGAGATCCCATCAGGGCCTGCTTTGCTAAGCTCCCGTGCTACTGATTGTGGCTGACCCAGCCTGCTGTCTGCTGACTGCCTGTCTTGCCTGAGGGCAGACTCCACTGTCTGCTTGCTTCACCTTGGAGCAGCAGCCCATGTGAGTTGAAGGGCTTCCAGTATATTAAGTGATCCACGGAAGTGAGTTGAGCTGAGCCCTCTGTACCGCTGTGTGGACTAATTAGCTGTTACATTCCTTCTCGCAGTGTAAAGCTATCCTCTCATACATACATAATCATAAATGTCCTGGTTTTGTTTCTCTAAAGAAGCCGGCCTAACACAAAAAGTAACTAATTATTGCATTTTAAAATCTAGATGTGGGGCTCCTTTGAAGAACAAACTCAATGCATTCAAAATTCAACTGTTTCTATTCACTTACAAGGTGAATGTATCTTATATAGCAAGCTATGCGCTAAATTATGTCCTATTTCCAAAAGGATTTTGGGGGGAGGGGGGACATTTGTCTGAGATTTCATTTTCTTATTCTCATTCATTCTCTACCCTATGGCTTCCTCTGGCTTCCCCAGAACCAAGTTTCCTCACGGTATCTTGTTTCAGAAGTTGAAAGCCTCTAACTATATGTGAACTCGCCAGGCCAAATGATTGAACGTTTGCAATTACCTCTGTTTGCATTACCTCTTGCTATTCACATCAGAAATCTCTCCGTGTAATTGGACATAAGATAGAATCCAAATGAAAATAAATAATTAAATTAATTTACTTCCTAATGATAAAAGACGGGCTCTTAACCCTTCTATGATATCTTCATTTATCAAGAAAATCCTAATAAATGTTTTAACTAATATTTTGTCAGGGACTAGGCACATTAAAAAACACAAATTTCCAACTGAGATTGAGATTTTGGAGCGCTCTTTTTGGTGAGTCTGACCACGGACGGCGTAGCTAGTTAAATTGGGAATCCAGACCTGATTATATTATTTTTTCTGTCAGTGGCAAATTATGTCTTCCAATTATTTTAGAGGAGAAATGGTTCATATGGTAGATCAAAGTCGGGGAGAAGTCATTATGCCCAAGAACAGATGCAGACAAAACATCATGATGTTCAGATCTAGCTCTCGGCATTGGCATCTCCCTGCAGTCCACAAGAGCATATTTTCTATTTAGTGTGCTTTATACAATAGAGTGACTGCAGTCTGGCCCATTTAGGCCCCTGGGAGCAGTTACAGTTAGCCGGGGCAAACAGGATTGCATACCTTAACAGCTCTTATGGGCATCTTCCTAGCACAGTTGAGTATACTAGCCAGTGTTCATTAGGATGAGCCTGAGTCATCAAGCAAAGGGTAAATTATGCTCGGCACGCTCTGTTTATTGAGAACTGCCCTTCTAGAGAAACGATGGGAAAATCCTGCTTGCAGCAGGGAGGATCTAGCCATGGGAACACAAAGCAGACTCTGGAGAGTCGTTGGGTTTGCCCCACTCCTCTCAGCAATCCTTTCCAATCTATTCAGGATGGACTTGATGTTAGGGAAAGACGCAGGCCAGACAAAAGATTCTTCCAAATACACTAGCGAACCCTTTCTCAGACAGGCAAACATGGACATATTTTTCAACTTTCAAGAACTACAAAAAACTTCCTGAATCAGTTGTTACAGGTTATGTTACCTGAGAGAGCCATTTTCCTTTCAACCCATCAATTCAAGAAGGAAATGCGAGGAGCTACAGTATAGACACAGAACTTAGGAAGCCCAGTGATCTCTGCCTTTCCCTTTGCTCCTTGCTTCACCTTAGGTTCAGGAACAGTGCAGGGATCAACAGGGAGAAGACAATCAAATTGAATAGAACCATACTTCAAGCTCAATATAATTTTTTATACTCTACTGGCATTTTAACAATAATTGTGTACAATGAAATTGCTTTGGCATTTCATCATTTTCGTTGCAGTCAGAGAAAGGCATTCGAACATAGAGAAGAAATATCACCATTGTGGGAAAGACCCATGGTTTTCACCGTTTCTTCTTAATATCACCTTTGATTTCTTTAAGAGGTCTAACTGAATTTGGAATTTTGGTTTCTAGCTTTTATAAAAATTATGCAAATAAAACATTACAATTAAATGTTTATTTGGGGGAAAATGACTTAAAACATTTGCAAATGACAAATGTCAAAAAAAGTTAGTCAAGATTCAAAATTAACAATGCTTTGAAAAGCTCTTAAAATATCTCTAATATATCATATAAGAAAAATTTTTCATAACTTTCAAGGCCTTATAAGTTATATAATATCAGAAACATGAAACCAAAAATGCATGTAGGGTTTAACATATTGTAAAGATAATCTTTGAAATGTAAAGTGACTGCATCACAGCTATCAGCCCGGAACTCTCCTCATAAGAAGAAAACTGCAGCCTTCTTCTTAAATCCTATGCTCAGGTTAGAGACTGGGCTCCAAGTCAGGTTCCTTTTGACTCCCTACAGTGTCCCATGCATTAGGTTCACACTATTGGTACGCTCCTTAAAACATGGTTATAATGTAGAATATTTCAACAAATTATGTATCCTGTGTTATGTGCAATAAGTGTTAAAGTATTATGAAAAATAAACGACCTGTAAATATAAGTTTATGTATTCATAGTGCTCTGTTTTATGGAGCATACCTTTATTATTTTTTAATTTCCTGGGCTTCCTTTCAATGCCAGTCCTAAGTGGTCTATCTAATGAATTAGTAGGTGCTAGACACCTTGTCACTCTGACGTTCCTTGAGTTCTGGGTTTCCCAGCTATCTCCTTACTACTTTACAATTTCTCCTTCGATCGTCACCCTTGTTATTTCCAAAGTGCACTTAGTGGGAATGCATAACTCAATATACACAGGCCTATTGCAATTTTCTTTAGAACCTTATAGTATAAATTTCTCTATCCATTTATTTATATGTTTTCCCATCAATTTCTTTTTATATTTTCTACTGTTACCAAGATCATGGTAACCACATATCAAAAGTCATCAGAAGATCTCTAATTTTACTCATAAAGGAACATTCTTGCTATAGATCTTCCAAGAATTATAATAGTCAATAAAAAAACAATATTTTTTGTGAACCTTAAAGATTACTTGAAATTAATATCTTAATTGGACTAGTTTCCAGTAGGAGACTAGTGGATGTTAAGGACATGTAGGAAATAATATAGTCTCCACACTTAAAAGTTTCCCTCTGTCCTTCAATGTATCCCTAGTTGGTATCCCCATCTCACAGTCCCAACTAGGAACCCTATAAAGGGCATCAAGTAGGCACTCAGTAAATATCTGTGGACTATTTGAATTAATGAATTAATAGAAGTTTTCTTGGAAAGTATTGAACAACAATAAGTATAAAGGAAAAGTAGGAAATTCATTATACACAGAAATGTACATACATATATTCAGTTTTTAAGAGAAAAGGCCACCTCTTGGCAGATGATAAAGAAATAGAGGCATTGCAGAAAGATGTCAATCACTGTTTTCAGGTACCATGGAGTCGGTTCTAACCCATAGTGACCCCAGCTAAACAGAACCAAACACTGCCCAGTCCTGCACCAGCCTCACAATGGCTGTCACCCTGGAGCCCATTCTTGCAGCCACAATGTCAATCTATCTGGCGGAGCGTATTTCTCTTTTTCACCGACTCGTGTTCTTTTCTGTGGATTTGTCTATGTTGGCAACGTGTCCAAAATACACAAGACAAAGTCTCCCAACTCTTGTTTTATAAGGAGCTTTCTGGCTATTCTTCTTCCAAGACCAATTTGTTTGTTCTTCTGAGAACTCGAGGTACTTTCAATATTCCTTGCCAACACAATAATTGAAATGCATTGATTCTTCTTCAGTCTTCCTGATTGATTGTCCAACTTTCTTAGGAGGTGATTGAATGTACCATGGCTTGGGCCAGGCATACCTTAATCCTCAAAAGTACACCCTTGCTTTGTAATACTTTAAAGAGGTCTTGCAAAGCAGATTTACCCCAATGCAATGCATATCTGATTCTTGAATGCTGCTTCCATGAGCATGGATAGTGGTGTGGTGAGACTAAACGCCGAACAATTTCAAACATTTCGGCATTTATCAGGAGATTATCTCTTGGTCAACTATGAGCATTTTCAGTATCTTCACACTGAGGTCTGGTGTCTACTGAAGGCTGCATGGATCAGAAAATGCTTCCAGTCAGTGAGAGAACTCAAGTAATTTAACAACTAGTTTGTTGCCGTAATAATCATTGTAAATATAAAAATACATACACTGAAAGGGAGTTCATTATTTCATACAGTTAATACTTAAATAAGAACAATTATAAAGGTACACAAAACTAGATTATTTTATAAAGAGTTTTAAAGTATCAATGAAAAAATACTAAATCATACTTGAACAAAACAACAAGAAAACTGTTATTTAATCTATTTCCATACTGCTTCCTGATTGGCATCCCCTCCAATAGTAGCTTTCACTTTTATCTGAGCATCATCAGTTGGGAAATTTATCTTTACCCATCTTTACACTGCAGAAGTTGGAGCCCATTCCTTTGGAGGCAGGCCAATCAGAAAAGAGTGCCCGTGTCTGATCCATTAGTAACAGGTGCCCTCTCTTTTCTGAACATATTTTGTTTATCTCCGAAGACATTCTTTTCACTTCTGCTGAACTTACAGTAGTTGTTCTGACATTATTTTAGCTATTTGAACACTTTCAGAAATTGTAAAATTCACTCCTAATATCTTGTGGGAAAGTGGGGCAATGATGCAAAGCTGAAAAATGACCGTGCATCATCCTCTGGTTGTTTGCCACTTCCCCACTTTATGCTGTATGTTTGTTTGCTGAAGTAACAAACACAGGCAGTTAAAACTGTAGTATCTCATCAAAAGTATGTGCGTTCTGTGAAATGAATAACTAAATATTACAAGTATATCTCATCTAATTTTTATAGTTATTGATGGCAGGAACATTACTATGGTCACATAGGATAATCTGTTGAGCAGATGAATTCTAAAAAGAGTAAGTAATATAAATTTATGGTTTCCACATTGCATGCCTGCAGAGCCTTGGAGAGAACCCTGAATACAGGGACCATTTTAACAAATGCCATGAAAAATTAGGCACCAGTCTTACTGAACAGCATGAACTGGTTAAAGACATGTGAAATGGGTAGATTGAGGAATAAGGTGCTCAACTTCAATTTCTGAAGAAATTTTGAATTCCTCTCTAAAGTGATAAAAGTGATATATCTTACAACACCATCAATAATACATGAGGGTTTTTATTTCTCCATATCCGCATGATATCACGAGACTGCTAACACCGTATATAATTGAGTATAAACTCACCTGAATATCAGCTGAGACACCTAATGTTACCACAAAACTGCATTAAAAATGTGCTCAAAAGCTCGACTTATACATGAGTATATATGGCATTTTATATCAATATTATGGCCATAAAAAGATATAAACTATTAAAATTGCATTACTTTTATTTATATTTAGCTTATTATTATTTTAATACTAGAGAATGCCATGGTTATGAAGATGTGTTAGTCTGGGTTGACGAGAAACATAAGAAAAACCTTTATATAAAAGAGCAATTATATATTGAGAAAACACCCCAGCCCAGTTCAGAGCAAGTCCTTAAGGCCAATATTAGCCCCTATGTCCAATACCAGCCTATATCTTCCTCTTCAGACTCATGCAACACATGCAATGATGCTGAAAACAGGAAGATCACAGGCCACTGGGTGGCAAGTCTTGTGGATCCAGTGGTGGTGGAGGCATCTCAGCGCAGGTGTGGGTCTCCATGTGGTTCCTCCAGCTGCAGGGCTCTGGTTCCACAAGTGTAGCTCCAGGTGGCTTGTCAGCAAGAAAGCTGAAGCAGAGGGAGTGTGTGTCCCACCTCCAGGGAGGAAGGGAGGAGTTCCCAGAATCCTCAGGAGAAGGCCATGTATACACGGAGGCCTCCTGGGCTATGACCTGATTGACAGGCTAGACTCAACTTCTTTGCTCAAGTTGACAGGAAATTTTACAGCTGCCACCAAAGATATATTGTTTATTTTAATTTAGAATATTTTGTGTTTTCCTGGGTGCCTGAGAAGGATATTTCGATTTTCAGATATTAAAACAACCAGATTTGCATTTCCTAATAGAGCAAGGAGCCCCAGTGGCACTGTGGGCTATGCTTTGGCCTCACCTTGGCAGTTTCAACCCAGTAGCTGCCCTGCAGGAGGACGGGACTACCTGCCCCTGCACCGGAGTTACTCAACGGCAATGAGGAGGAACCAGAGAGACGATTGATTTTGTTTTGTTAGTTCGTTTGTGGCGTGAAGTTGAGGTTGTGGTACTATTTTCCTCTAAAGTTTAAAATTTTGTGTTTTGTATTTGTATTTTAAGTATAGAGTTTATTTTGTAAGCACTGTGAGATAACAATCACCTACCTTTGCTTCAGATGCATATCACTCCATCCTAGCGTACACACTGCTTAGTCAGTCCTTTCCTTGTCCTTTAGTAACACGGTTTTGCTTCCACCATTTTACTCCACTGGTGCAATTGGTACCTGTGCAAATTTCACACTGTTGCATGCCCTGTATTTTTAAAATTGCACAATTCATACGCCAAGTCCCCTTTCATTGCTCTTTGATATATTTTACACACCCCTAAAGAGTTACGGTCTTGGAAACACCTCCGGGCTTTCTACACAGCATAGACTCAATGGCAGTGAGTTTCGTTTATAGAAATGCAACTGATTTTGTATACTTAATATTACATCATAAAATTTTACTCTCTGAGTTGTAATAACATTATTGTAGATATATACTAGCAATGCAAAATCGGTAACTGAAATAAACATACTATGTATAAAACTTTTTTTTAAATACCCAAGTTTAAGTCTAGGATATATTCCTGAATACAAATCAAATCACAATCACAGAGGGATTTTGTGTAAATATAGATAAAACAAACTTACAATTTATATGGAAATAGCAAGGAACTAGACCAGTGGTTCCCAACCTTTCTAATGCTGCGACCCTTGAATACAGTTTAGGTTGTGATGACCCCTAACCATAACATGATTTTGTTGCTACTTTATAATTGCAATTTTGCTACTGTTATGAATCGGGTGACCCCTGTAAAAGGGTCGTTCAGCCCCCCATAGAGGTTGTAACCCACAGGTTGAGAGTCGCAGAACTAGACTAACTAGTAATTACAAAAAGACCACATTTTAGTGCAGCGATACATATCCATAGCACACAGGTGCAGTAACCACAGCAGCCTGGTACTGATAAAGGGAGAGACATAAACCAATGGAACACGATAAAACATTTTGAAGCATAGTCACAGGAATATGGCTAATTAAATTTTACAAAAGGGCAAACATTCAGTAGAGAAGGATAAACTTTTTAACAAATGATGTTGGTACAATATGTACCCTTTCAAGAGAAACACTGACCAAAATTCTCCAACTTATATAAAAATTATTTTTAAATGATAGAGCTAATTGTTAAGCATGAACTTTAAAAGCTTTTGATGGAATCATATGAGAAAACCTTTGCAAACTGAGATCAAGAAAGAATTCTCGAGACTAAAAACACCATTCATGAAGAAAAGCAACTGAGGAGAAATAGACTTGACATTTAAAGAGAATAATAATCACAAGAGAATAACAATCTGTAGATGTGTAGAAAATGTAAGATAATCACATCCCTCATAGAATACTTATCTTTAGAATATATATAGTTTTATGTCCAAAAGTAGCAAAACAATCTCAATTTTTTAAAAAGGAATATTTGAATAGTCACTCCACAAAAGAATACATTGAGCCCAAATCGGGTGAATAAGTAAATGTGGTGAAGAAAGCTGATGGTGCCCGGCTATCAAAAGAGATAGTGACTGGGGTCTTAAAGGCTTGAAGGTGAACAAGCGGCCATCTAGCTCAGAAGCAACAAAGCCCACATGGAAGAAGCACACCAACCAGTGATCATGAGATGCCAAAGGGACTAGGTATAACGCACCATGCAAAAAAAAAGAATATATATAATTATATATATTCACTGATTATATATATACATATATATACCACAGTGAATGAAGGGGGAAGTGTGGAGTGGAGACCTGAGGCCCAAGTGTTGACCACTGGAGATCCCCTCATAGAGGGGTTTAGGAGAGGAGATGGGTCAGTCAGGGTGTGAGGTAGTACCGATGAAGGACACAGCTTTCCCCCAGATCCTGGATGCTTCCTCCCTCCAACTACCATGATCCGAATTCTACCTTGCAAGACTGGATAGGGCAGAGGATGTACACTGGTGCATATGGGAGCTGGAGACACATGGAATCCAGGGTGGACGATACCTTCAGGACCAGGGGTGCGAGGGGCGATGCTGGGAGAGTGGAGGGTGAGCGGGTTGGAAAAGGGGAACTGATTACAAGGATCCACATGTGACCTCCTCCCTGGGAGATGGACGGCAGAGAAGGGGGGGAAGAGAGACTCCAGATAGGGAAAGATATGACAAAATAACAATCTATAAATTATCAAGGGCTCATGAGGGAGGGGGGAGCGGGGAGGGAGGGGGAAAAAGAAGAGGACCTGATGCAAAGGGCTTAAGTGGAGAGCAAATGCTTTGAGAATGACTAGGGCAGGGAATGTGCGGATGTGCTTTATACAATTGATGTATGTATATGTATGGATTGTGATAAGAGTTGTATGAGCCCCTAATAAAATGTAAAAAAAGAAAAGAAAAAAAAAGAAAATGATTAGGGCAAAGAATATACAGATGTGCTTTATACAATTGATGTATGTATATGTATGGATTGTGATAAGAGTTGTATGAGTCCCTAATAAAATGTTTTTTTTTAAAAAGAATGCATTGAGCATAATAAACCATTTTTAAAAATCCTCACGGCCTTCAATTTGATTCTGACTCACAGAGACCATATGACATGACAGTCTACACCTTCCTAATGGGGTTCTGAAACTGTCCTTCCTTTCTAGAATAGAAAGCTTCGTCTTTCTTCCGCAGAGCAGCGGGTGGTTTCCAACTGCTGACCTTGCAGCTAGTGGCCCCAATATGTAACCCACTACTCTACGACTGCTCCTATGACCAATTACAACAGCTTTTTATTATGATTACTTTAATTTAGCGATTCTAATGAGTAATATTCTAAAATATTCTAACGTAATACTCATTGGAATAGCTAAAATTAAAATAATCTTAATAATAACACTAATATCAGTGTTGAAAATTAAGTGGGACAATTGGAATCTTCAGAAATTTTATTCTTATAGGTATAAAAATGTTGTACCACTCTTGAAAGCGTTCGGTGATTTCTGATAAAGTAAAACAGATCTAGGGGACGCTTCAAACTGCTCTGGAAAGTGAAACAGAAAGATAATGGAAATTTCCCATGAACTTCCTGAAGCTCGCTAGCAACCCAACTCCCAGGTATTTCGCCCTCGAGAAATAGAAATTTATTTTCATACAAAGTTATGTAAATAAATGTTTATAGCAGCATCAAAAATCACCAAATATCTTCCAATGAGTGAATCAATAAATCAGTGGTATTTCATACACATATGAGCTGAAAGTCCATCAGCAATAGAAACTATTAAATCTTGCAGAAACTTGAATGAAGCTCAGGGAAGGAAGTCAATCTCAAAATGTTGTGTATTGTATGATTTTAGTTTTATAACATCTTTCAAAAATGCCACTGTACTGATGAAAGGGCAGCACAGGGGAGTTTGATGGAAAACAAAACTATTTTATGACCTGGTTACCGAGGTTATTCTGCAAATCCACACATGGAGTGAAATTCATAAATCTGTGCACAAAATAAATCCCAATTTTAATACATAATTTTAATTGAGTGCATAAAAAGGATGATGAGCCCCCCTCCAAATCTAGTTCCTATAAATTAAATGGCCTTAGGGTCTTTGTGCAAAAATATTCAGTAAAAGTTAATTTCTTTAATAATTATTTCATTTAATCTTTTCACTTGATATATTCTTACATTATTCTGTATGTTAGCATAAAATTATTGCTAGTATTTTATTTACCGATGCCTGTATCTCCTTTTCTTTCATTGCTACTATTTTTAAATGTGTATCTTCCTAAAGTGTCAGGGCATTTTGTCAAATTTTGTTCATTTTGTTAACATTTCCCAAGAATAAACCGCTGTTTTTATGTTAATTTTGTATTACCTTTTCTTTGTTTTGTTATACTAATCTTGGTTCTTTTTCTAATACTTTAAGTTAAATGGATATTTTGTTTACTTTTCACTATTTTTTGTTTTTAGTAAATAAATTTTATGGTTGGAAAATGTCCTTTCCATAATATATCAGTTAAATTCCCGAGTTTTATTAAATAGGTATGTTCTGTTGTTTGTTTCTAAATGTTTTAATTTCCATATTCTTTTTCTTATCTGGTCATGAGTTACTAACCAGAACATATCAAAAGATTCTAAGGATAGATATGAGAGTCTAACATTTTTATTATAAATTTCTAAGTTACTTTCACTGTGAAGGGAGAATATTGTTTGCTTTGTAACTTTTTTTTTAATTTGAAAAGAAAGAATTCTCTGGACAATAGAATAGCAGGGACTTCACACAGACCTTCACAGTGTATTATAAAGCTAATGACAAGGAAGAAGGAAATCAAAGATATCTGTATTATTAAAACTAAAATATGTATGTGTCATCTCCCCACCAAGGGTATAACCCAAGCTGACTGAAATCGTAAGGAAGAATGGTGATAATTTATTTAAGGTACCATTTTTACCAGCGGTTGCTGTGTTATGTTTTATCTTTGAAAAGTGCAAAACTTCTTAGCTTCTAGTCCCAACGCAACCACAGCGGTTCCCAGCAGTGTCAAAGAGAGCGGCAACTGAAAATGAAAAATCTTTAATCTTGCCTACATAACCTTGTGAGAATTCTCACTTCATGGTAAATGAATTCCGAACGAAGGTTGAAAATATTTTCTGCTTGCTATTGAGATTTATTTTAGATTTTACTTTTGTTTAAAAATAAGGAGCATACACATATATAAACTTTCCATTTAAACACACAAACCTATTTTATTGCCAGTTTCTACCACCCTGCAGGCAGCAGAGAAGAGAAATAAAAATCTTATCTGGAGAAACTGCTCCATAATCTTGTATCTCTAATGTATCAACACAGGGAAGAAGTACAAGGGCAGAAGGCACTCAGCCTGGAGCTCTATGAATGGGAATCAATGGGGCATAATCGCGTGGGCCTTGATTAATTAGTGAGCTCAAGACAATCTACAGCAGCTTTGCTCAATCTATTAAACTCACCTGGGAAACTTAAAAAAAATACAGATCCTTGGGTCCCACGCGCAGATTCCCTGAGTGGGGCCTAGGCATCCATTTGTTTAAGGCATCGCAGGCACATGCTTGCTAAGGCCGGGTTGAGAATCTGTGATCTTAAGGAGGCCTCCACGTATTGAATAGTGGGCCAGAAAAGGCTAAGTCCAAGGTGTGTACTATAGAATTTTCTCCAGCTATGGCAATCAGATTGTATGGTCCATAAGTTCATATTTTCCAGGCAAGAACATATTGTGAGATCAGAAATTTGTTTTATATTCATAGCTTGCCACTTCTTAACTGTGTTTAAACTGGGGAAATGCATAAACTTACTGAAACTCAGTTTTCTAATTTAAAAAATTAAAACAACAAAATACTTCACTAAATGACTGAGAAGTGCCGAGAGTTTCAGAAAGTAGTATAGATGTACTTGATATTAGTTCCTCCTAGTAGTATGTTAGTCATCTCAAGGATATTGTATAATTTTATTTGCTTATTAAACAAGTTCATTATTAAACATCTATAATATACACAAGTTTGCTGATCCCCTGCAAGAATGTCTTTCATTTTCTTCTTATTTATATTGGTTGCTTGTATTTTTGCATATTTCATTTATTTTTCCAACTCATTTCAAAACTTCCCCATCATTATGTCATCAAAATTAGTCAACATTAGTCCATGTTGCTGAGTCCAGTGGAAATTGTTCCTTCTTTCTTTGGATAATTCCTTGACATTTTCTTTCCTTTTTAAAAAAAAATCATTTTATTGGGGGCTCATACAACTCATCACATTCCATACATACATCCATTGTGCCAAGCACATTTATACATTTGTTTTCATCAACATTCTCAAAACATTTGCTTTCCGCTTGGGCCCTTGATATTAGCTCCTCATTTTTCCCCCTCCTTGCCTTGCCTTGCCTGATATTTCAGCCTCATTTTAGTTCATTCTTTCCTCGTTCTCTCTCTCTAGCCAATGGATCCTTTGTCAGTACTTCCAATAACTTAATGGCGATTGCTGTTATCTGTCCTACGATCTTAACATGATTGTCTGCTTCTTCTTACAACAGTCCTCCCAAGCACTTCCTAAGCCTACTTAAGTTGTAGATATTTTTCAGAAGTCAATTCCAATATTACTTTTCAGTAACCCTGAATTGATTCCCTCCATTGTTGCTCTAAATTCTCTGTGTGTTATGGCCCTAATTTCACAATACATCAATAAACTCACTGCCATAGAGTTGACCATAATTCCTAGCCACCTATAAGGCAGCGTAGAACTGCCCCTATGGGCAGTAACTCTTCACAGGAGCAGATAGCCCCATCTTTTTCCCACAGAGTAGTTGGCAGCTTCAAACTACTGACCGTGTGGTTCGAAGCCCAACACCTAAACCACGATGCCAACAAGGCTCCTAATTTGTCAATGGGGATCCCTTTCTATAAGTGCTTTGTAAATCTTTCCCTCTAAATGACACATGAGGGAGCATCTATCTATTAAGCATTGTATATCTGGAGAACAGCACAAGACTGACTCATAAGAGGTAATCAACTCATATTTCTCAATGATAGATTAGGGAATACTATCTAGTGGTATGCCCCTACTTGAAGAATAGAAATACATGCACACAAACTAATTAAATGACAATTCAATTCATCTTACCAAATGTCAGAATGAACTTAATATAAAGAAGCCAAGATGATATTAAATAAGAAATATTATATATACAATGAAACGGCTTTTACATTTTTTCATGGTACCTATAATATAGGTTTTATATTTTTATTGAATATGCACACCACACAAAAATATGCAAAAGGCACATAAAGTGGCAAACATTCTGTGCTCTATGACACGAGGGCTGAATGAACAATATTAATCCTCATTATGCTTTCACATCTTTTCTTGTGTAGCCTTTTATTTTCTATTCTAGTCCATTTTTAAATGCTGGCAGGACATGCTAAATTGACATTTATCGCCCACTGACAGAGCTCCAACCAGTTTTAAAACCACTGCTTTAGAGAAATGTAAAACACAGCAGAGGTACTTTCCCTAGCTATTGAAAGATTTCAATAGATGAAATGAGAGATATGGAAACATAAGACAGAAAGAACAGTCATGAATTTGTCAAAGGAAAATGATGACATCAGAGAAATGAGCCCTCGGTGTAGTTAATAAAGGGGGTAAAAAAATAAACTTGTGTCTTCGTGCCATTTGTTAATTAAGATGTAAAGCAAACCCAAATCCTAACAACTGGACCAACAGACAACATGATATTAAATAGAGAAAGATGGAAGTTGACAAAGATGTCACCCTACTTGGATCCACAGTCAATACCCAGGGAGTAGCAGTCCGGAAATCAAGCAATGCATTTCTCTGGGCAAATCTGCTGCACAAGGCCTCTTTACAGTATGGAGGAGCAAGGATGTCACTTTGAGGACACAGGTTCATCTGACTGAAGTCATCATATTTTCCGTTGCATCACATGCATGTGACAGTTGGACAATGAGTAGGGGAGATGAATTCGGCAGTTTGAATGAAGGTGTCGATGAAGAACATTAAAAATACAGTGGACTTCCATATGAACAAGTGCATCTGTCTTGCCAGAACGCCCTTAGAAGCAAATATGGCAGGACGTCATCTTGCAGACTCTGGAAGTATTATCAGAAGAAACCCGCCACTGGAAAAGTACATTCTGTGAGAAAGAGGATGATCCTCAAGGAGATAAATAGACACAGTGGCTCCAACAGTGGACTTGTGTGGAAGGTGCAGGACGAGGCAGTGTCACATTCTGTTGTGCATCGGTTGCTATGAGTCCGAAGCAACTTGATGGCACCCGATACCAGAAACAACATTAATCAAAATGAAGTACTTTATCTTGCATGAACATGAGAGTTTGAATAGCACCAGTACGGATGGAGTCAGTGATTGTGAAACACAATAGCCTAGAAGACATGAGCAGGCATAGAGAAAGAAAGATGGCTACAACATCTCTGGATGTAAGGTACTGAAATTCACCACTGATTTAGAGTTGCAGACCTGACGAAAAGTCATTGCGTTAGTCTGGGTTTTATATATCTATTAATGGTTTATACCCCTACTTCTAAATATTGACTCAGTTCTCTCTCTTGGGCCACTTTATATTCTTTCTAAATAATACAACCATAGGGTTTTAAGTATCATTTATATGTCAGTAACACAGAATATAATATCTCCAGCTCTCGTTTGTATATTCATTCACTTACCTGACATCTCCTAGGAATCTAATACTATCATTACCCTTAAAGTGACCAAATAATAACTCTTGGTTTTTCTCTTAATTTCCCCCCTCTTAATTGCAAATAGTACTACTTAAGCAACAACTCAAACCCAAACTTAGCAATTTTCTTGGTTTTTTGCTTTCCTTTTTTTTTTTTACTTTCCTTTCTCACTCCCATCCCCCCTTGGATTATCAACTATTGGTGGCCAATCACTCCAAAACAATGCATTGCTCTCTCACCATTCTAAAGGTTGGCTAAAGTCAGCTAAGCTGTCTGTACTTGAGGTCTCTGGGTTACAACCAGCTGATACCTGAGACTAAAGTTATCTGAAGATCCAATACTGAATCTCTATCCAAAATGACTTATTACTAACGTCTGATCTCTCAGTCACTTTCTTTTTCTCTATTTATTTTTCTCAACTTCTTTGTTTCCCCCCGCCTCCTGCTGGGCTACTTTATGTGACTTGTAATTTTATATGATGATTAACTTCCAAAAAGGTGGGATACTAAATCACAAGTCCAATGAAAGATTATTCGTGGAACTGCTACGGCTTCACTTCTGCTATGGGCTCTAATTAAAGTCAGTCACATTCAAAACTCCAATCAAAGAGCAGACTCTACACTTCTTGATGGGGGAAGAGCAAGATCCTAATGTCATATGTACCGAGCTGGTAGGATGGGACAGCATAATGCGACCACCTTTGGACGGTACAATCGGCCACTCCTGTACTACATCTACTCTTTGAGAAAGAAAGTTTTTTTGTTTTTTTTCTCTTGTAACAAAACATATATTAATTAATTCATACTCCATTGCAGTAATAATACCTAATCCTATACCATTGTCTCTCCACTGGTCCTAATGCAATACCCCTCTCCCTGCTTTTGCTCTTGTCTCCCATCATATAGTCTCCACATGGCAGAGCCTCCTTTCCTTATGACCCATCCTCTTTTGAGAAGGGTATCTTTCCATGACAACACCAAAACCACTTTTTTCAACATCACAAATTACCACCACTATCAATTTCAGTTCTTAATGTCTGACACACAGTCATCATGGAAACTCCTGGCTTCCAGAGCTGCACACATTCTGTTTTTCCTTCAGTCTCACTGTCAGACCCTCATTGGTGTTCATTGTTATCTCTGATTTCTATGGTGGAGTGGCCCAGAGTGCAGGTTTCAGACACCTTTTATTTATTTTTTAATATATACTGGATATTGCTGTCTAGGCTCACTTAGCAAAATGAGAATGGTGTTAGTACTTGTCCCATAAATCTGAGTCACGATTAAATATACACATAAATATATTTATTCTATCTAGAAAATTATCTGAAATTCTTATATTCCTCATCTTATTATTTCCTCGTTTGTTTTTATGACCATAGTGAAATATGACCTAGGTGACTATTTTGCACATTATCAACATCAGTTTGGCAGTAAGGGACATGGAGGTACTGGACGAGCATAGTGCTGGTTGTGAGGATCAAGGTTATGTGTTCCCATGGCTGGGTTATGACTTGCGGTGGTACGACAGTTATGTAATGATGGTCAACCTCCATTGTGTGATCGAATATAACCATTCTCCAATTTCACAAAGCACCGATTTTTGCCTACTAAGCAGGTCTTGGAAACTAACAATGTCATTAAGTGAGGAGTGGGTATATAACACTGTCACTGATTCCAATTCAGAGCAGCCGCCAAGACAAAGCAGACCTGCCCCTGAATGTCCACGCCTCTGAATCTGTGTGGGAGCAGAAGCCTCACCGCTCTCCTGCAAAGTGGCTGGAGAGTTTAACTTGCCGATTTTATGGTAGTAGCCCGTTTGTAACTCACGACACCACCATGGCTTCTGTAGGTGCATCAGTGTTATATTTTAAAACCTATCACAAATGACAGCTCTCTGGTTTTTTTCCCTTAAACTCCGGACCTTCAGATGAGCTTAATGAGCGAGCTCACCATAGACAGGACCATGGGTGGCCCATCCAGAACAGCGACGGATGGAAGAGAATATGGATGTGGAACCAGAATGGCGCATGCACTTGTTGAAGAGGAAATTCCCCTCAAGGCTTCTATGTTCACCCAAAAGGAAGCAAGTTCAACAGCAGAGAGCAAAAAGGAGGAAGTATGAAGGTTCTATAACACAGAAATGTTATGAAACAGTCCTTCAGAACCGTGGGATGGAAAGAAGACTAGAGCAAATCATATTATTCCCTAGGAGCATCGCTTGCTCTTTGGAAGTCTGTGATCATTAATTTAAGAAGAGATTAGTCAGCATCGTTATATGTTTTTCTCTGACCATGTTCAGCAGCAAATGTTCAAGCCCGGAACAGGCAGATGGCTTATTTTCACTGAGGTTGAGGTTAAATCGAATAATGTAGAGAAAAAGGATCAGGAAACTGTAGGTTTGAGCAGTGGAGTGATTATAATGATGGATTGTGGGTTCCAGGCTGACCATCATTGTAACATTTGCATCATTTAATAGTTTGTCATTAAGTGTTATTTTATCTGGAGAGATGACCTAATGGGTTACATGCTGGACTGCTAACCTGAAGGTCAGCAGTTTGAAACCCCCAGCCACTCCACGTGTCAAAATGAGGCTTTCTGCTTCTGTAAAGAGTGACGAGTCTCAGAAACCCACACAGGGCAGTTCTACTCTGTGGTACAGGGTCACTATGAGTGGGAATCGACTCGTAGCAGTGAGTTATCTTAAGATGCGGATGATTGGCATTAATAGCTCCCTTCCATTGAACTTATCAGTTCCTTTCTTTTCTCTTATGCTCACCCTTGAGTTCTAAGGCACTTACCTTAATTGAGTCCATTATATACAAACTATATTTGATTTGAGAACAATGGTGATAGTGGTAGATTTAAAATCCCAAAAGATTTCTTTCTGTCTAAATGCAATATTTTATATAAGAATAATTTCCTATTATTGACTAAATATCTCCTCAGCAAACATTTTAATATACATTATAAAAATATAAATGATTTAATGTCTTTAATTTTTACATAGCTGTTGTATCATGATAACCAATTTTTCAAATTATTGTTTAATCTTCAGAATCTCATATGTGTGAAAATATCTTCCACAGTTTGCTGTTAGTATGAAGTTCACTGTGTACATCCAGTTTGGAGTGCCAAGAGCATTCTTTCAGATAAAATTCACATTTAACCAATCATAAACTTTAGAAAAATTTTCATTATTTTGTTTTTTTAGAACCATCATTTTTAAGATATTAGATCCCATTGTCGTGGACCATAGAAGTAGTAAGAAGCAGAGTTTAGCTTCTACGGAAACCACTCAGAAGCCTGTTGGAACAAGGTCGTCATTGTCCTCAGCACTTTCTCCCCGTCAAGTATGAACTCAAAGTCCTGATCTAACAGGAAGCGAATTCTTTATGAAGTACAGCAGAATCGTCCTTTTCAAAGTCCTTGTAAGTTCAACATTTGCTGTGAATTGTCTTCAGTTCTTGATATATTTAACTGATTTTCATTTCCAAAGCTGTTTTCCTATTATGAAGCTTTATTTTTTTATTAAACAAAGCCATTGTTAGCTCAATGACAAAGAGAAAGACAGAGTTGAGTTCATGGACTCAGACTTTCACAATAAATTAAAAGTAGAAAACGAAGGGCAGACAAAAGTATAACGTTTGGCCCATGTGATCTGGAAGACACAAAATACACTGAGGGGTGGGCTGTGAAGTGGAAGATGCTTAGTTTTGTTTTGATGATGCAAGCCTTTTCTAGAAATTTGCCTCCGAAATCAATACTAAGCCATATGTGTGTGTGTGTGTGTGTGTATATCAGGTATCTCTTAATGCAAGGAGATCTCTAATTCATCATGTGACTGTATTGATAAACATGGCTGTCTAAGGGAGGAAAGAATATGCAACAGCATTGCAAGCACAGTACTGAAAAGGCAGGTGGTAGAATTTCAAATAAATGTCCTTGAAGTCTAAAGAGACAAAGGAAGATGGCAATAAGAATAAAAGAGAAGCAACATTTTATGTATATTTCTTAGAATATCAGTTGGTTATTTATTCCTTATACTTTTTAAAATATAGTTTGATGCAATGATGTTAGCGAAAGATGTTACCTATTCTGATGGATACTTTAAAAACTATTTTCAAAGGAAATTCCAATAAAAAAAGAATACTGCAAGTTCATATTTATCTTAACTTCTGAAATCTTCACTGATTTTTAATTTGGCATTAATTTCCACCTCTGTAAAGGTTTTTAAGTCCTGTTTAGAATTGTACTGCCCTTAATGATTATCAAATTCAACTATAGAGAAATGCCCAGGGATTTGGGACAGGTATTCAAAACATAGGTATTAATATAAATATTGACTTTATATTCTGTTGAACATCTAGATTTATTGTCCCTCTAGGCAAATATTGACCTTATCTTTGAGGTCAATAAATCTTTATGCTCACAGCAAGAAAAAGTCAATATCTGCTTCATATCCTCTTTCCCAGACAATAACTACTTCTATACATGCTGCAATGATTGGTGTTTAAAAACTAATGCTGGTTAAGAAGACAAAACACATGAATAAAAAGGCCATTAGCAAATAATGGCTTACAATTGTTGACTATACAAAAAAAATCAAAACATAAGTCTTACATGCCTAAACTTTTATATCAAGAAGTTAGATTTACAAATAAATTTTCCAAAGGTAAACAAAATTGTAGTCAACGAATAGAGTTGGGAAAGGTATAATTAAGCATATGACCCAAAGTTTTTACAACTCTTTTACTGGTTTTCTTTTTCAAAATCTATATTTTTCCTAGAAAAAAATTTTGTTATCTAAATTTTTTGAGTTTTTAAATTTATTACTATAGCAAAACCTGTATATTCTACTGATAAAATGCCAAATGTAATAATGTTATCAGTTTAAAGTAGTTACATAAGTTATATTAGTTCTCAAACTCATAAGGACAGAGTAGAAGTACCTTGTAGAATGTTTTGGTGGAAGCAGTATGCCACCTGTGTGTCCCACAGATAAGCTGGGAACATGCAAGCTCTTAAGCAGTCAGAATCGAGCTGACAGAGTTTTTGTTTGTTTGTTTCTTAATCCTAATAATTCTCTATTAACTTTTTTATATCAAGATAGTGAATCATCTTTAGAGTAATATTCTGTAATTTTACTTAGAGTTTTTTTTTGTTCCCAGACTTTTAAAACTGAGTTGTTTATCTTTCACATTGTGGAATGTCCCACTTGCTAGCCAACTCACATGGAATTCTGTGGGGAAATTGACACTGCTTGGAATTATACTCTTTACCAAGGAAGATTATTTAAAGAGCCAGTGTGACAGGCAGACAACTCCTTTATGTGAAGAGTCCTAATACATGTCTATTGTGAATTCTAGAATTATTTTCCTAATATCCAACTCTCATCTCTTTATCAAGTGGACACAGCATAGTCCTCATCCTCCTCCAAGCAGTTAAGTGTGACCTTGTGATTGACAGGCAATGCGAGCAGCACATGGATGTGTACTCCTTCTTAGTGGAAGTACCTTATTGGTCTGATGTGAACCAATGGGGCTAAAAGAGTTTTGGGAGGATTTCCCAGAGATATGGCAGCCTTTCCCTGAATAATAATTTCAAAAATTCACTGATATTTAGGGCAGTAGTTGTAACTTATTACTGCAGCATAACCCAAACTATTTCTACAACGACGCTGTCTGGTGATATGATACGGAATTTAGTGCCAGGGGTAAACCTTAAGTCTTCTTACTTACAGAGATGATACATCATTGAGATACCTTGAATATCACTGCTTCAGAATAAAAGAAAAATGAAGATAAAAGGAAAACGGCAGCCTGCCTAATTTGAAGATACAAGAGGCATTTTTTCTCCTTTCATTTTCTACTACCTTGTTAATAAATTCTTCTGCATTCATCTTTAAAACTGACTCTTCAAGCTTTGCTTTTACTTCGTTTGAGCAAAGTCCAAAATTTTCCAATCCCCTTGCTCATTAAAATTCCAAGCACAATTTTCTTTACTGTCACCTAATTAGCCACGCTCTTCTTGTGCATATTCAGCAATAACGCTGTCACTTCTCTATGGACTCTACTGGCTGTAATGATTACTTTGTCTAGAACTTGGTGCACTATAATTCCTCGGGCCAGTTTTATAAGAATTACAGTCTTGACAGAAACCTAATCTTGAAGAGCTTGCCCTGTGCCATCAGGATGCGCTTCTCCGGCAGTATATAACCCGGTCATTGGATGACAGTGTCCATGCATCTTGGCACTCAGCTACATAAGTTAGTGGCAGCAAAATTGGAAATGGCAGTCCATTCACCTCTCAGGGTGACAGCCCTAATACAGCTGCTTCTCTTCACTTACACTCCAGAGGCCAGCGCCAGACGGCACTGCAGAAAACCTCGACAAAAGGACCCTATCGCAAAGAGGGAAAGGCACGGCTCTGAGACAACACTTTTCCCCTTTTGCCAAATTGTTTACTATCCGCTTGAAGCGGGACTTTTTAGGAGATTTTAAAGTGCTGAATGTGAAAGGAGAAGATATTATGATTTTTATTATCTACTTATCCTTAAAATTTTTTCCTGCAAATTAGACTCTTGACTCTTCTGACTTTCTATTTTTTGTTATTTTTTCTCACTTGAAATACCTTGCTATACCTTCTCTCTAAGTATGTTTGTTATATTGATTTCCCATTCAAACAGTAAGTAATTAAATAGCATCAAACTAAGTAACTAATATCTCAGAACACTTAAGTTCCCCACAAGCAGAATAAATGATGCTGTACATCTTAAGAAAAGTACAAGCAACTATAACCTCCACGCATACAGGTGTATGTATATGACTGTGCATACATGCTTTATCTATGATCATTTAAATACTCAAACCAATTGACTAGTATACATAAATTATTTAGATAGTCAAACCAATTGATGAATTAGTGCCAGTGACATTAGAATTATTGTATCATCTTATTTTATCATTGTTCCCTATATCACTTTAGTAACCTCGACTGCATTTTAGATAGAAATTCTTTTAAATGTATCAAGTATTTACCTAGCAGAGGGAAACTCACTTTCAAAAATAATCTATAGGTTCTATTAGCATGTTGCTGAACTTGATCAAGGAAACTGGCCATTTGTAATACTCTCAGATCTCTCTCAAGAAGCTAGAGTTTAGGGTGGGCTTAGTCCCTTAGGGGGTATTGATTTTTTTACTTCCAGTGTTTTCAGGTAGCATATAAGATTATGATATTTTCAGTGTAACACTGGGGCTTCTTATTCAAATACAAGGTGAATACCAATAGTATTCCATAACCTTGAACTAGTTTTCATTGTCACCTTGTATAAATATTTTTCCAAAAGAAAATTGCTTATTTTGAATGTCTTGCCTCAAAATATTTAAGTTGTCATCTCATCTCCACTATGTAATACTGAGTAAGCAAGTCTAAGAAATAATGACAAAACTAATTGTGAAAAGCAAACTTTAATAAAATTGAATTTTCCTGTTATCTTAACAAGCATAGGTAGTTTTCTATATTTTGGAGTCAGAGTATTTTGAAGAGTGAAGGTGGGGCCTCGGGAACACTGAAAATGCTGGTTACTAGGATGTCCTCTGAATGAGACTGAACGTGCGTGCATCATAGCGCTTCCCTTCCTGCAGGAAATAGTTTCTCGCTTTGTTTCAGCTGCACGAACAAGGGCAGTAAGTAAGTATCGGGTGATGCTGTGCACTCGCATTTTTCATAAAACTATTAGAAGTCATCTTAGATTTTCAACTTGAAAAAGAAGGTGAATCCAAAAGACAATTGAATATCCATTTATCAGCTTATGAATCTCTGAGAAGTCAAGACGGTGCTCAGACCATGAAAAATTGAAGTTCCCCGGATGAGATGTTATTTATTAAAAGCTCTGAACAGAAAAAGGAGAACTATGCTGAGAGGCCGATCATATCATGCTGCGTGGAGCAAACATGGAGAGCACCCCTCAAAAGCAGAGAGAGCAGGTCAAATTTCAAATCAGCCGCGCCTTAATTACCAACCTGATTAGGTCAAAAGATAGCGCAATTACATGAAACTCAATATGATGTGAAAATGGAGTATCCATGATATGGAGAATGACTTCATGGTTACATAACAGCCAAATTATATCATTATCTCACTACCAAACTACTCAGATTCATGCCCCAGCCAAATGACTCAGAACGTCAACTTTAACGCAACGTCAGCAGTACTCTGGTCCCACACCGTGGTGTTGGTGACTACCACGTGCATGTCCTCAATGTGCCAAGGCAGTCGGATATTAGATATTTTACTATTGTCATAAATGTGAAGTATCAGATCATGGGAATTGATAAGTGAAGGATCCATGTACGCATGTTTAGTACGGCATTTACTGAGCTACAAACACTATCACTAGTAGCTGACCCTTTAAAACAAGCTATAACAATACAATCACATTTGCTGGTGGTATAATCTACATGAAAACTGACATTTTTTGAGTGTTTACTAAAAAATATTCTCCTTTGAAAAAGAATGACATGTCTTACATAGTATCAGAGACCAAGAGACAAAATAGTAAAAGTATAAACTCATTAGTAAGTTATTGTCATTCAGAATATATGGGTATGAAAAATAAATTATCTACTACTAATATAAACATGCGAAGTACATAAAAAAAAAAAATTACAAACCCACCATCTTAGCGGGCAGCTCTACTAAACCCTCGTTGTGTAACTGATGAATTTAGCTGGCACAAATCTGAAGAACAAAAATTTTCCAAGCACAAATTAAAACTTCAGTCTAATGGACATGTATTATGCTCAAAGATGGAGCATGCACATTCTTTTCTCTTACAATTAAACTTTTATAAATATTACTTTATGGTAGGCCATGAGAAAGTTTGGCAGAATATACTGGGTTCAATACATATTACATTCTCTAACAAAGCTTCTCTTTATGAAATAACAAGATGTATTACAAAGCTAAAGTCCTATAAATTAGTGTAATATTGACACTATTGAACAATTATTACAGTGGGAAAGAATTTTAAGAAAAACTCACTGCTCAATGCAGATGCATCACAATCATCTGTGGCCTTCCCAGCTGGTAACTATTTGAATAGAAAATCCAGTCTTTCTCCCATAGCCCTGCTGGTGGTTTCCAACTGCAGGAGAACCCCGGACCTTGACACTCATCTGCTCTAGAAGGAGCGACGAGATGCGATGTAGTCGCGTTCCGAATCCATTTTTCCCATAAGAAATAACGGGAAACAGATTAATCTGTTCTCGTCCATCAAGTTTTTACCCTACTCTTGCTTTTTTATACAAAACATTACACAGAAATTTCCAAATAAATTGAGTATGTTCAGAGTTAAGTAATATAATTTAAAGAAAGGCAACATTAAATTTTTTTAGCAACTACAGTGTGGCCCACACCTTGAGAGGGTTGAGGATCAGGATCTGCGGACACGGATGTGGAGAGGAGGGATGGAGAGAGTCACTGTGTGGAAGGAGAATCCCCATTCCATCCAATCAACTGGGAGCTGCTTTTCTGGCGTTTTCCCCTTCTTCCCTTTTTTTTCCCACTAGGACCTGGCTGGCTTTTTAATTAAAATTTTTTTTTCTTTTAAAAATCTGTCTAATGTTGTCTTCTGTTGGCAGTTCCTTAACTGTTTTCTAAAAGGGTTTACTAAATTATCAACAATATCGTTAACACAGTTAACCAGTTTCTTAACATGATGATGTTTTACACACAAAAAAAAGAACTCTTCTTAGGATTCATGGTTTTTGTTTTGTTTTGTTTTTATCTAAAAACAGTACAAAAGCAACAAAGACTAAGAAAATTATAGCAAAATTTTGGAACACAACCGCGCCAGGTCTAAGTAATGTGAACTAACAACTCCAACTAAGACCAAGTGACTGAAACACCAACTGATTTCGTTGACAAAAATCACGTGCATCGGGTCGGATTCCGATGGTGTTTTTTGAGCTCCAATGCAAAATGTTCTCGACATTTCGCGTTGAAATCTGAGTGTGTGGAAGCCTGATGCGGTCGAGGACCCGGGTTCGATACCACCCTGGCCCCTTGTGCAGGGGACTAGGGAGCTCAACAATACACCAAGTCTAGGAATACCTGAGAGACGGTACAGGTCTGGTTCCAGATTGTGACTCTGAGACATGAAATAAGCACCTGCTGTTTGACAACATGGCACCGACTGACTTTCTTGACTCAAGGTTGCCAAACCGAAACCGAAACCCACAGCCGTTGAGTAAATTCTGTCATATAGGGACCCTATAGGACAGGGTAGAACTACCCTGTGGGTTTCTCAGACTAACTCTTCACAGGAGTAGAAACCATCCTCTTTCTCCCCATAAAGGCAGGGGATGGTTTCGAACAGCTGATCTTGTCGTTTGCAGCCCAACACTTAACCCACTATGCCACCCAGGCTCCACAAGCCTTCAGTTTATTTATTTTTTAATGTCTCTGTGTGTCGTCCTATCTGTGAAGCGTCATGCAGTGAGGTGTGCTTGTATAAATGAAACGTATGACAGAGGGGAAAGAGAGACAGCCCAAATCAGAGTCAGTACCCACAGGAAGGGTGCCACAGGGAACCGTGTGGTCAAGAAAACCCTCCCGGATGTGGCAATTAAACGGAAAATGAGGGGTGAGAGGAACCCCGGCGTGTGAATATAAGAAAATCATATCACACAGAGAACATAGCAGGTACCAAAGCCCAGGACGGGAGCAAAAATGATAGAATAACGGAACTCAGTGATGCCTGGCATGACTAGAGCCTCACGAATGAGTGAAGGAGCCTGGTGAGGTACTCCTAGAGGGAAAGTCTATTGTTCAGCCAGACCATGCATTTTATTTGCATTTTATTCCAAACATAATGGGAAACCCTCGGACAACTCTGAAGTTGTGAGGTGCTACACTCTGTTTTGTGTCCTTACAAACCGTTCATTTCCTTTGTGAATAGATTCGAGGGGGGGGGGGAGCTGTCTGGAAAGGGAGAGTTCAGGTGAAAGACAACATAAAATATGAACATGACATTTAAAAATATAATGTCATTCCTATATCTTTATTAAAACTAATGTCCATAGAACAAGTTTTTTTTCCTATTAGATTAAACAACTAAAAGATCTGTGAACTTGAAGTGACAAATTAACTGATACAGTGACCAAGTATTTGTGATCGCAATTGAGAGTTGTTCCAAAGCTATGCATTTAGGGTCATTACACTACTCTAGTCTTCGAATTAGTTAAAACACACAATCCAGAGACACCCTTTTAAGGATGCTCAACCCTAAGAAACATATTAATCTCCTAATTGATTACTATTTTTGTAATTCTTTAAGGTATGTGCCAATATTTTACTATCAGAACAGAGTGAAAATCTGACAAATATGAAAACTTAAAACTCATAAAACTAGGTACATTAACCAATAGCATTGCTGTTTTGACAAAAGAAAGACTAAAGTGTAGAAGAAGAAATTATTAGACAAAAAAATCATAATCTCTGGTTAAAATCACAAGTAGAATTTACTAAGAAACATCATATGGCGAAAACATACAATTTTCCCTTAAGATAAGTTTGTGGAAATGACTAATTACTGTGTAAAAATCATGAAATATAATTTAATGGGTCTTAGGCGGAAGATCTTTAAAGAAAGCTAAGGACAGGTAAGAAAGCTAGGACTGGCATCAACCTAATGTTCTTCTGTCACTATGAAGTAAAACTGGAGGTGGCTTCGTATTTGAGTAGGATACGTGTGTGTGTTGTGTGTGTGTGTGTGTGTTGTGTGTGTGTGTGTGTGTGTGTGTGTGCTGATTCATCTAGCCTCTTTGATGGACAAAGGGGTTCCGTGATCTTTATTTCAAATTCCCTTTGCTGACACGTGATCCCCAGAATCCTTTAGTCTTCTAATCATTTTAGTAAAGCTAAAAGTAGCCAATGATTACTTTCAATCGAAGTAGTCATACAGTATAATTCTTCAGTTGTTCCCAGCCCAGTTCAGAGAAGCTACAAGGCCTGTCTGGGTCACAGATGTTTTGCTCTCTAGTGAGGACTTTCTCATGCACTCACCAGAGGTAATCATAAAACCATGTCCCTCAGTTGTAAATACTGGCAATTTAATTTCCGGGTATTGGGAAGTTTTCATATCATATTGCAACTGAGACCTAAAGATGACCATTATTTCTCTGAACAGCAACTAGTTTTTAAGACGAAATGCCTTTTCTTTTTTGAATCTTTTGCATCTTTTTTACTTAAGATGAAAAACCTGTCATACTTCACTAGCCTGAAAAACCAAAATATTGTGATACAGCAGAGAAAACTTATAAGCAAATAGGTCTAAGTGGAGTTATAAAAATCTGTGCAGTTCATGTTTTAGTATCCAATTATTTATAATAAATATGTAGCTAATTGCCAGCAGAATCTGTTTTAGAAATTCTTCAATTAAAAGTATTTGGGACATTTTAGTGTGCTGGTTGGTGAAAAATAATCTAACTCCCTAATATATTATTTGTAAACAACACCTATAATTTTTGCAATAAGAATAAAAAGGCAATATTTATCATATGTGCTAACTACAATAACAAAAGTAAGAATGAAAAAAAAATCCTATACCCATATTTTAGAAGGACTAAGATTAGTTTCATAACTTAAATTTATATCTTAAAATTCATTTATATATTTGTTCCCACTTTAAATAGAAACTTCATATGATAAATTATAGATTAAGGAAAATTAATAAGAAATGTAAACAAAATAACAATGCAAACAATCATTTGTTAGCTATGATTTTTATATGTAGAAATCAGATTTTAAGTTTACCTTGACAAATGTTTCCTGATCAGGTTTTATGGGTTATGGGAAAGCTGTTAAACCAGTATTATTAAAGATGTAAAATCCTAAAATGTGCGTAAACTGCATACAGTATACATAGTCTGCTCAGAAAAGAAAGTACAGGTGACCTCAATACTCTTTAAGCTGAGAAAGCAATTTGGATAAATTGTGTATTCCATTGTGTAGCAAAAAGAACCCGAAGGGGTGGTTGTTAAAAGCTAAGAAAACATCATGGAGCTAAAGTTGTCAATTATCACTTAAAGTGCAAAAATATTATTAGCAAGATTAATGATGATTTACAGAAATCATTAAATCGTCAAGATTTTTAAGTAGAAGCCTCCTCACCATACAGCCATATTCCTGGGGAGTCTATTTTAGGCTACTGCTGGAAATGAAAAAGCATAAAATATGTAGGAAGGCACTGTCATTTCTACTTCTATTTATGCAGTTTAATTTCTTTTCCTATACAATATATGAATCTAACGGTTACAGTCTAATTAACATTAGCAGACAGCAGTGAGCAAGGAAAGCCAAACCTGATGCAAAGGTCTCTATAATTCAGAGACAGTTGTAGAAGCATTAGGTAATTAGAGAAAGTTATTTATAGAATTGTAAAGAGTGGTTAATGGCTGCACGATTAAGGAAAGACATGTATTTTTCTATGAACAATTAGTGCTGTATAAGGAGGGAATATACATATATAAATATATATAGTAGAACATGAGTCACTATCCCATATTTCAAATGGGGAAATATATCGCAAGAATAGGAATATCTTTATCTATTGTCATGTAATTTTTGCTCTAGGACTAACTTAAGTGCATTTAGAATAGTTAAAATGTATCAACCACCTAGGAAGAAAATAACACTAACTAAATAAAAAGCACAAATCTTGTAAGTATGTGATATTTTGGGTCACTTCCTTCACCCTCCAGCTTACCACCACGTCCAAATAACTCCTCTCTCTCTCTCTCTCTCTCTCTCTCTCTCTCTCTCTCTCTCTCTCTCTCTCTCTCTCTCTCTCTTTCTCCTTTCTTTCTCTTACACACACACACACACACACACACACACTCTTTCCTGTGTAGAAGAACATTCAGTGCTTCAGTGATAGATTCGTACCTTCTATGTGGAAAATCTCAGCCAATCTACCTCCTGTGCAGCTATACTCTGGCTGTCAGTAGACGTTTGTGTGTCCCCATGCTATGATGCTGAAAAGATTTCAGTGGAGTTTCTAAACTATGAGAGACTAGGAAGAAAAGCCTGGAGATCTAGTTCTAAAACTCAGCCAGTGAACATCCTATGGTCCACTCAGTCTAACACACAACTGATGATAGGAGTGATGCTGGACTAGGCAGTTTTAGTCCCTTGTGGAAAAGCCACTAACTGGACTGTCACGAATAACAACAAACAAGACGTGATGTTGATGGGGCTGCCTTGCGCTTCTCATTTTAGACCACAGGTGTGGGAGTGAGCAGGGCTGGCTATCAGACGAACCCAGGGCAGCCCAATCAGAGGCCTTTCCAGGATTTTTCTACCAGAACTGTTTGAAGAGCTATATTTCTTATACAGCAATTCCTAGGCTGGTAAGATGTGCTCTCGATCGTCGTGGTGGTAATGTTTATGCACTAGGCTGCTAACTACCAGTTCAGCCATTCAAAGCCAGCCACTCTGAGGGAGAAAGATGGTTTTCTACTCCGGTTGAGAGTTACAATCTCAGAAACCCACGGGGTCAATTCCACCCTGTCCTAGAGGCTCCCTATGAATAGTAATCAACTTGATACCGATGCGGTTTTGAGTTTACACGCGACTGACAGTCATCTTATCACCAACTAGGAATTACCTGATTCATTTTCTGGTTACACGGTAAGAAATTATATCTAAAGCATAATTGCTAGATACAGATAAATAGTTTATTAAATGTCATTTTGCCACAATAGGATAATTATGCGGGGATTTTAGGATTCCGTGGTCAGGGTAAGACAGGTTTGCTAACCCCCCACTTGGGGATTCTCCCAAACTGGCAAGACTTCCATTGGCTCAGGCAGACTCCCAATGCAATCATCCTGACCATATGTCCTGGGAGGCCGGCAAGGGGAGAGAGACGTGAGGAGCGCCTCCCACTTACCACCCCCATCCAGATGTCTCCTGATAACATGTTCTAAAGAGTCTCTTTTGAGCTGATCACAGTAAAATGGAATTTCTATCAGATTTCTGTACTAAAATGCCTACTTTTACCTCAAACAAAGCCCCATGTAGACAGTGAAAAGAATTTTTCCCCCAAAGGCAAAGGAATTCCAATGTAAAAGACTACAGTGGTAATAGTTTTTGTAGGATCTGTGTCTCTTGGGAGCACAGCTTAGTCTCAGATCATGTCACTGCCACTGAGCTGACACTCCACCCTGACCCTGGATGAATCATTCTCTTCTGACAAATTAACGAATCTCATCCACCTTTATTTTTCCAGCACCCATGCAACTTTGTTTCTTTCCGTCTACACATATTACTCTCTTTAGAGAGTTATCTTAATCTCCTAGGCTATTTTTGACATCAATTTTATTTTTCATGTCTCCAACAGTCATCGCTCTAAAACCATTCTCTCAGGTGGAATTAAATTTATTGCTTAATTTTGTGATCTTGCAAGAGTTTCCCAGTATTTCTGATTTATCACTTAGTGTCAAGGTTGACTTTTGCCTGATCTCGACATCCTGGAAAACAGCTGAGAATCTTGAGCTTCTGGGAAAGACCTCACCGCAAACAACCCTCTGAGCCTGTATGACTCGGACAAAACGCAAGATGACTCTTTGGTTACCTATGACAAGGTCACAAACCAGCCTCCACACTTCTATTCTCTGCCTCATAAGTGATTGTCTCCAATAGTCACCAAACTGAGCTAGTGCCTCTTCTTCCCTGTGCCATAAACGTTGGCCTGTCTTCAACCTGAGCCTGCATCTTCGTGGCTTCTGGGTTCCATCAAATTGATTACAACTCACAGTGACACCATATGACAAAGAGTCTCTCTCCCATCAAATTTTGTGACTTCAGGCTTCACAGAAAAAGATCACCTGGTTTTGCTCTCATATGGCTATTGAGTGGATTTGAACCACCAACATTAGGGTTCGCAGCTGCACACTGAACCGTTATACCACCATCAGATTCTCACCCTCAGCAGGCACCAGAGGACAGCCAGTTTGCTCCCCTCTATAAGGAAAACATTCCTTTCGCCTAGCCCTTGAGATGCATGCAAAGTGTTCAGTCAGAACATTTTATTTTTGCAATTGTACTCCCCTCATCATGAAGACTTTCCTCACCAAATCTAAATCCATTTCTCTTTGTTTTGCATATTGTAATTTATCTGATTCTGGGTGTGGCTCCCTACTATACTGCCAGCTCTTAAAAGTATCATGCCTCTTTGTGTATCTCATTCCTCTCGCACAGAATTGCTATATAATGCGTACTCAATCATGTTAGCTGAATGAATATATTTTTGTTTGTGGATATTGTTTCAAAAGAACTAATTAATCATAATAATAATCAGCCAACCATATAAAGAATAATTCAATAGATGCCATATAGAAATCATTTAAAATCCTTAACTTAAGCTTGTTGCTGTCGTTAGGTTCAGGACAGTGCAATTTGACCCGGAGCAGCTCTGTGTCCCAGTAAAGAGGTTCCCGCCCTCCCAATTCTGACTCCCAGGAAGCTGTGCAGTGACTGAGCAGGGGAGGGTGCTGGGCTGCTCCTCCCAAGGTGCCAGCTTGAGGCCTGCATCCACCTGCAGGAGACAGTCAGCGGCTTGCTTCTCACAAGATGATCACCGTGGGAGTCTTATGAGGCAATGCTCGCCTCTCCTATTGCTGAGTCAGAACTGACTCCACAGAGGTGGGAATTTTTTGTTTGCTTCATCTTTCATCTATAAATCACTAGATTTGTCTTACAGGCAGCTGTATTGGTTTAAACTGCCCACCTTTCAGTTAGCAACTGATGTGGTAGAAAAACAAAACCCAAACTCGCTGCCATCAAGTCAATTTGGGCTCCATAGAGCTGGTAGAACTGCCCCAGGGTGAAATTCAGTTGGTTCGCACCATTTGGGCAGAACCGATATCTAATTTTTCTGTGGAGTTTGGCAAACCTGTTGTTACAACAGCACTTGGAATCAAAGTTCTCCCTAAAGTGGGAGGCTGCCCAACTGCCCAATGGGGAACTTTGTGAACTGTGCAACCACACAACAGGGGTCGCAAGCACCTATAGTATTGTTCATTCCATCTATACACCTGAAACATCATACTACTGATTTAGTCATTTCATAACTTGTACTTTTTATGGAATACATTTTTATCTTTGCACTTATTACTTCAGTAAGCAAACATGTAGAAAGTGCTGAACAACCCGAGAGTGATGTGCTGTCATTCATCTCAGCTTTGTGTTACACCTCAAATTCCCACAGGAGTGATTCATACAATTCTGGAAAGTGTGCAAAGAGCTAAATATATTGTCAGAAAATGTGCTGTATATTCAGCAGAAGCAGAAAGGGATTTTATAGAGATGAATAAATGTTCAGAGAAGACATGTCGCCTGCTTCTAATCTATGAAACACAATGACTATTGTCTAACTGGCCGACCTCTAAAAGAATGAGATCCTACTCTTTCAGGGAAAAGATAGTTAAGGACAAACTACACGGTCCATGATGTTTACATACAAGCAAATCATATTGTATGTGAGGACACCAAGGAAGAAACCATATGTAATATCTTAAATGACAGTTTATTGTCTTCTCAGGTACTAATGTTTTTATTAATATTTTAAAACTCTTAGAACAATCTAGTTTCCTTACTTCACTTATTGTCCTTACTTAAGTATTAACTGTATGAAAATAACAAACTACCTCTGGTATATCATTGTTAAATACTTAAAATGGCTATTAGCGAATGAGCTGTTAAATTATTTGAATCCTACCACCGGACCTACCCGTGGGTTTGCAGGACAGTAACACTTTAGAGGAACAGAAAACTTTGTTTTTCTCCCTTCTGATAGAAATAAAAAGAGACCCCCATTCAAAACAATTAAGAGAGATAGATTTATTAAGCTGTGCAGGACAACGAAAGGAAACAGGCAAATCATCCGGATGACGAAGACCATAATGATGCCTAGGAATTTACAGAATCATAAACACTAAAATAGGACATGGAAAACAAAGAAAATTAACCAAAATCCTGAATAGCATCACATCGGTTCATCACTCTTACTAGTGGGACTACAGTATTTGTATCTGTTAGTTAGACCGAATCAGACAAGGGAGAAAAAAGATTGACAATGGAGGAAATTCCTCGTACAAAAAAGAAGTAGGGCACTCTTCACCCATAACTCCATGTACAAGGTGAAGGGTAGATAAGACACATTGCCTTGTCAATGTAACAGACAGGGAAATGGGCTATGCACACTATCCCCTCAATGGATGAATGACTCTTGGTTTCAAGGTCTGGAGAAGAGGCTATAGCACGAACGCTGGGTGCAGGTTTCTCCAGTGGGTAAGACCTTAGTTCCTGGCTTTGCAAGATAGAAAAAAACTCACGCTGAAGCCCGTTGTAAGTGGGTTTTTATGATGGACAGAACAAGTTTCAGGTTTTACAGTCAGGCTCAAAGGGATCACAACTGGGCATGAGCAATTTCATGGAAAAGAGCACCCACACATGAAGAACTGGGGGGAGGGAGGTGTCCCAGGAGCCAAGGGGTCAAGAGAGCAAGGGGCAAGAGGGCACAGAGTCCATAGAGTGAGGGGCCAGAGTACAGGGGCAAGAGAGACTGTGGGCCCTGAGCAGCCCTAGAGTGGGCAGCGAAGGGGCACACCCAGGCGGTGTGTGTGTGCCCCCACCCTCCAACTTGCCTCTGACCAGAAGCCAGGGTAAAGAGAGTAAGAATAGCTACACCCCACCCCCACCCACCTCCTGAGTAGGCCAGGAGAGAGTGCTGGGTGCCTGCGCAGAGGAAAGAGACCCTCCCCCTCCCCTGTCAATGGCTCAGTGCACATTCAGCCACCCTCCGGAAATTGGGATCCTGGGCTGGACTCATAATGTCACAGCAGAACTGTACCAGGAACGTAAATGGCCCAGAAGCCAGAGACCGCGAGCAAGGAGGCTTTGGGCTTAAAATCCTTTAAAACAGCAGGGTCAGCAGTGATGCCACTCGGCACACCTAACAGTTCTGCATTGGCTGAGATCTACCAGCTGCTCTGTGGGAGGAAACTGGGACTCTCTGCTCCTGTTACCCTCTGGGAAACTCACATGGTCAGTTCTACCCTGTCCTACGGGGCTACTGCGAGTTAGCATTGACACCATGGCAGTGAGTTTGATTCTTATTGTTTGTTTTCTGGGGCCCAGGTGGCTGAAAAGGGGAGATAGGCACAGAAAGCTCCTCAAAGACAAAGACCCAGCCAGTGGTGGAAGACCCACCATTAGCAGGGTAACACTTGACCCTCCATCCCACAAGGTCCTAGGATTAGCTGGGGGCTTTTGGTGTTTCGTACTGTGGTACCTTCTTAATAAACCGAGTCATTTGTTTCTCTGGTCTGCCCAGACTAAACACATTTATCAATAATGATATATGATATAAAAGTTAGCAAACTATTAAAAAGTACAGTAAGCGATATCAGAATTTTTATTTTATATCATGTTCTGAAATGGGGCCACCTCAATGAGCTTCTAATAAACTGCTGAATTTGATTTCTCTGGTCACTTCTTTGTACTATAATCTGTCACAAGCCCCACATTTTGCAATGTCAATGTAGTGGCTAATCCATTTGTTTCTTAATCAGCAATCTTAATTTGTTGCTTGATTTGCCTTTGTATCAGTCCAATAAAAGTATCTGTAAAGGATGTGAAATTCTGAGCTCTCTGAATCAGCATTGAGACCGGTTAATATAAAGAACTATGGTATTTTAAAAATGAAATTCCTATAAACTCCAAATATTGAATAGGAGCCATTAAAATACACTAGCTACATGCAACAAACCCGGCAATTTAAGAATTGATTTGAAATTATTTGTGTAAGCCATCCCAGTTTATTATATATACTATATGCTTAAGATAAACATCATCTAAGATCATCACCTTAAAAAAAAACCCTACACAGCAAAATATTCAGCGCTCTAGAGTTCTATAGGAACTGTCTGTTCTGCAGTCAGTAATGAAGCCCTATGACCTTTTGTTGTAATTCCACAGTGACCAGCAGTTTTCCAATCAGGTATCCCTGGTGACAGTGTGACAATGAAGCAAACATCAAGAGTCGTAGCTTCCTTTCTGAAAGCAGGACCAGACTAGATGAGGTGATTAGAGCAGTTCAGTGCTTTGGCCAGAATAACTTGACATTCACTTGAAAGGTGGTAGATTTCAGTTCTGAGGAACCTATTGCTATGTTAATCTCTCCCTGGAAAAGTGTTGCTCTGTGGGGAACATTTCTAGAGCTTTGAATTCCTTATTTCAAGCAAAGAATAACTAAAGAAAGTGCTTTGATATCTGAACTGGCTATTATTTGAATACATTTAAGCCACAAGGAAGCAATTCCCTATATTACAAAAAATAATAAGCCAGACCCTTCTTGCACGGATATAAAACAATGCTTTGAATGGGCAGGAAAAATTAAAAAACGAAAATCAAAGAACTGCTTTTAAGAGGCACTGAAGTGTTATTGCTAATCTATACAATGCAAAGAGAAAAGGTATAGTTAGAAAATGATAAAAACTTATGTTTTAGGAAAAGCATTTCAACATGAATTATTGATTAATGCAAGGAACTAAATGGAAATTACCAGGACTAAAAGGACAGGGAAAGAGACGGTCCCTTATATTTCATAGTCTCCTGTAGTTCCTATTAAGAGAAGACTTACGACACATTGTTGTTGTCATCAGGGCAACTGAGTCATTTCCAACTCACAATAAGTCACCCTGTGCACGATGGAAGGAAACGCCCCCGATCCTGTGCCAACCTCAGTTTTGCTGCTGACACTATCAATCCATCTCATCAAGGACCTTCTTTTTTGATGCCCCTCAACTTCACCAGCATGATGTCCTTCTCCAGGGACTGGTTGTTCCTGGTAACATAGCCAATGTATGTGAGATACAGTCTCACCCTCCTTGCCTCTAAGGAGCATCCTGGCTGTATACTTTTCCCCCAAGACAGATTTGTTCTTTCAACAGTCCATATTCAATATTTCAATATCCACTTCAATATTTCAATATCCATTTCAGTATCCACTTTTCATATTCTTTGGCAGCACAGTTCAAATGCATCCATTGTTCTTGGGTCATCTTTCTTCAATGTCCAACTCTTACAATCATATGAGGCGAATGAAAGCACTATGGCTTGGGTCAAGTACACGCCCTTAGCTCTCAAAGTAACCACCTTGGTTTTCAACACCCATTGTACTTTATCCTTTGGTTTCTTCACTGATGTTTCCAGGAGCATTGACTGTGGGTCCAAGCAAGATGAAATCAGTCAAGGTCAGTGAGATGCATCACTGACCTGTGAGTTTTGAATGACCTATACTGTACTGCCTCACGTGATCCATTCTCCTGGTCATGTCAGGGTCAACTTGATGTCTGAATGACCCATTCCCAATTGTCTCAAGTGATTCATTCTAGCTGTCATATCCAGATAACGCACTGTCTGAGGTACACCAACCATGGAATATAAGACCAACCATTGTGCAGCAATAAGGGCCAATAGGAAAGCAAAATAGGGGCTGAGGTAAGCCAATGGGATCCTGCCACGAGAACCCCTAAAATCCAATGCCATACTCTAGCCATCATCAACCTCCTCAAATCATCAGGTGACCCATTTTGTGACTGAAGAATTCTTTGCTCGTTACAGCTTTGCTCTGCTTGTTGTCTCTTTGTACCGTCTTGGCATAATATCCTACATGTGTGGCTACTTCCGTTGTGGTGACAAACTTTCCTCAGGGGAAGCTCATTAGTTTTTCTCCAAGAAAGAAAAGCCTAGCAACCGCCCATACACAACAAAATCCTTGACAATGTCATTTTTCCTCCATTTATCATGATGCTATCTATTAGTGCAGGTGTGAGGATTTGGGTTTTCTTTACACCGAGTGGTAATCCATGCTGAAGGCTGCGATCCTTGTTCTCCATCACCAAGTGCTTACAGTCCTCCTCACTTTCAGCAAACAAAGTTGTTTCCTCTGTTTATTGGAGGTTTTGAAGAGCCTTGCTCTAATCATGATGCCATTCTTCTTCATATAAGCCAGCTTCTCTGATGATTTGCGCAGCATGCAGATTGATTAAGTATAGTGAGAGGATACACCCTGATGTCTACCTTTTCCTAACTTTATACCTTGCCGTGTTCCCTTCTTCCGGTCACACAGCTACCTCTTGATCCATGGACAGTAGAACCTCAGACATTGAGGCTCATCCATGCTAGAAGGAATATTGAGATATGATGCAGTAGAGTTCTGAATGAATTTTTCCATAAGAAATAACTGAAAACAGATTAATACATTCTTGACTACCAAGTTGTTTGTTTTTTTAAATCATTTCATTGGGGGTTCACACAACTCTTATCACAATCCACACATACATCAATTGTGTAAAGCACATTTATACATTCCTCGCCCACTATCTGTACCAGTGTACATACATCCTCTGGTCTAACCAGATTTGTAAGGTAGAATTGAGACCATGATAGTGGGTGAGGAGAAAGCATTTAGGAACTAGAGGAGAGTTGAATGTTTCATCATTGGCACACTGTGCCCTGACTGGCTCGTCTCCTCCCCACAACCCATCTATAAGGGGATGTCCAGTTGCCTACAGATGGGCTTTGGGTCCCCACACTGCACTCCCCCTCATTCACAATGATATGATTTTTTGTTCCTTGATGCCTGATATCTTATCCCTTCAACAACTCGTGATCACACAGGCTGGTGTGCTTCTTCCATGTGTGCTTTGCTGCTTCTGAGCTAGATGACAGCTTGTTTACCTTCAAGCCTTTAAGACCCCAGACGCTATATCTTTTGATAGCCGGGCACCATCAGCTTTCTTTACCACATTTGCTTATGCACCTACTTTGTCTTCTGTAATTGTGTAGGGTAGGTGAGTATCATGTAATACCAGTTTAATAGAAAAAAGTATTCTTGCATTGAGGGAGTACTTACTTGAGTGGAGGCCCAATGTCCATCTGCTATCTTAATACTATACCTATAAATATATGCACATAAATCTATTTCCCCATCATATATAAATACATTTACATATGTGCATGACTGTTTAAGCTGTGTCCACTCCTCTGTTTTATGCAAAGTATGTCTTCGTTAATACAAATGCACTTTTTAATCCAAAATTTGAATTGCGATTTCAGCTACTTGTGTTTTCCCCAGTCTCATAAAAGCATATTGCCTGCATGCATATAAAATTTTGTTGTTGTATATACTAGCAGTGGAATTATCTATTACCTACCAAGTATCAGACACAGAATATATGTCTAATGCTAAATGGTCAAGTAATTTTACCTAAATCATGAACATTTCACGTTGTATTCTCTTTTGAAAAACCTCTCACTCCTAGTTCCGATGAAGAGCACAGCTTTCCCCCAGATCCTGGATGCTTCCTCCCCCCAACTACCATGATCCGAATTCTACCTTGCAGGACTGGATAGGGCAGAGGTTGTGCACTGGTGCATATGGGGGCTGGAGGCACAGGGAATCCAGGGCGGATGATACCTTCAGGAGCAGGGGTGTGAGGGGCGATGCTGGGAGAGTGGAGGGTGACTGGCTTGGAAATGGGGAACTGATAACAAGGATCCACATGTGACCTCCTCCCTGGGAGATGGATGGCAGAGAAGTGGGGGAAGGGAGACTCCGGATAGGGCAAGATATGACAAAATAACAATGTATAAATGACTAAGGGCACATGAGGGAGGGGGGAGCGGGGAAGGACGGGAAAAAAAAGAGGACCTGATACAAAGGGCTTAAGTGGAGAGCAAATGCTTTGAGAATGATTGGGGCAGGGAATTTGCAGATGTGTTTTATACAATTGATGTATGGATTGTGATAAGAGTTGTATGAGCCCCTAATAAAATGTACAAAAAGAAAAGGCAAAAAAAGGAGATGATTAGGGCAAAGAATGTACAGATGTGCATTATACAATTGATGTATGTGTATGTATGGACTGTGATCAGAGTTGTATGAGCCCCTAATAAAATGTTAAAAAAAAAGAAAAACCTCTCACTCCACAAGATTTCCATTACTCTTGGGGCCCGGTTTTCTCCTTCCCAAATGAGGAACACAAGTTTGGGTCTCAAATAGCTATTTCTAGTTCTTCTTTCTCTGGACTCTCTTCCTCTCCTGATGTTGATGGAGAGGGTGAGATATCCTGCCATTAATCAAAATACTAGAAATATAAGTGATTATAGGATTTAGCTGATGGAAATCCAAAATTTAACATCAGACTCCTTTGCAATAAGAAATCTGTTTTAGTTTAATGAGTAAGGATAGCTTTCTAACTCAGGAAGGCAGTCAGAAAGCAGCCAGGCACAAACCCTGCCCCACTTAGAGACAGGGTATACAGTGCTTCTGGGGTTGAGGATCTGGAGCTGGGGATGTACAGGTGCACACAATCATAGTAAAACCTGTGTTTTGTCGCGTAGTGTGGGGATAGAGCTTGCTTGATTTTTACTGGATTTTCTAAGTAGTTTGGAGGTACAAACGCTTCTGTCATGGGCTTGCAAAAATAAGTTTAGAGTTTCTCAAATCAGTATCGTCTCTGGCTTTGACTGAAACAGTGACTGGCAATACCAGACTCTCATTCATGTCAATTGAAATAGTTTCTTCTTCCCAAGGTCACCTCTTTAGTGTAATACTTCTCATACTTGGGATTGAAGTCCATGGGTGGTTCAGACAGTTAAGCATTCCATAAATGATTGAGGAAAGTCAAGCTACATGAACCCACCCTGAGAAACCTTGAAAAACTGGGCTAGTGATCTGCTTCTGAAAGCTCACTGCCTTGAAAACCTGATGGAGCAGGTCTATGTGCATTCCTGAGACCACCACAAGTCCGAATCAACTGGGTACAACTAATAGCAGCCCTCCATCCATCTCCCCAAATGTTCTCAGGCGCCCCTCACTAAGCATTACCCCTCTTTGAACTTCTCCCTCTTCACCAGAACCTTTTCCATAAATATGTAAATATATTCAAATTGTCTCCTCTGAGGAAAAACTTATTTCTCTTATCCCAACTTTACACTACAGATATCACCCTATTAAATTTATTTTCCCCTTTATGACAGTTTTTCCCAAAAGATTGTTCTACAGTGAGATTCTGACCTATTCTGGAGAATCTAATTAACATAATTAGTTCTGTCAAAGTGAGGATTGGAAAAGTTGTTATGAACTAGGCTTGTGAGAAATTAGGGATTAGTAGGTGACTGAGGTGAGGAAGGAAGTCAAATTTGCATGAAACTGCACCTGTCAAAGTACAGAGGGGTAAGGAAACAGAATCACTAGGAAATTAGCTGTACACTTCTCTGGTGTCAGATAAGTGTGTGTGGAAGTGTATGAAGTACATTTTGGGGAGGGTTAGACATATTTATGGTTACATTCTGAAGAATTTTAAAAAATTAGGTTTACCTAATTTTAAATAGCATCATTGACCTATAAAACATTCATGCATAGATTTGCATTTTCAAATAACACTTTGTGATAGTTAAGTTTTGTGTCAATTTGGCTGGGCCAGGATTCTTAACAGTAGGGCAGCTGAGGACCCATAATCCCCCACCATGTGAGCGCACTCAATGTAATCTACTCTGCAATGGGCCGAGCCAATCAGTTTGTATTAGGCTGATATGACCAGAGAAACAAGTTCCAGAGATACTCATATACATGTGAGGAAGAACTTATACCAAGGAGTACTTATATATATATATTTTAAATCTCAGCCAAATCCAATTCAAGCCCATAAATCCCTCTGCATGCGATGATGCAGAATTCAGGAATATCACAATCATATGGATCCAATGGTGGTGGAAGCATCCCAGGGCTCCGGCAGCTCTCAAGGTGGCCAGGAAGCTGGACAAAGGAGGCAGAAAGAGGTTGGCCTCCAGAAAGGTATATAACTCGATGACACCTCCAAATATAGTCACAAAGCTTCAACCTGATTGGCAAACAAACCCCACCCTTACATTTGTATATGTCTTCATGTTGGCATGAGATTATGTAACTAGCACACATTTTCACAAGGTTAGGATGGATTGCAACATGCTCACTAAGACCACAACCCTAATATAATTGAAAAGGTATTTCCTTAGGGAGTGTAGCCTGGTTCCCATATATGTGGATGCTGTGGGGAAGCTAACTTTCTTTCTACTGGTCTGGATCCTGCATGCAGTGTGTTAACCTCCAGTTCTTTCACCTTGAGTAAATGGCCTGCCACATTGCCTGTCAGCTCCAGGAACCATCTGTAACCTACCACCCAACCTGCTGACCTTGAATTCATTCCCCTCTCCAGTAACAAGCTCACCCTACTGACTTTGGTTGCAGCTGTCTCTGAAGCCTGCGGTGTCCCTGCTGATCCTCAGTGCATCAGACCCAAAGCTGTATGAGTCAGAAGACGCCAACTTAAGATCTGACTCAGATTTGAAACTGGATTGGATTCACCTGCTTTACAACCATGTGAGCCATTTTCTGTATATATATAACTGTCACTGGTTTTGCTTTTCTAGAGTACCCAGGCTAACACAGATCTCACAGTCTTTTATCTCCATAGTACCAAGATAAGAGAATCTACGTTCTATTTTGGACATTGTCTGTATAGCTTCACTGCAAAGATTAAAAACAGATAAGGTCACCCAATAATCATTTTAAAAGAGAATATATATATATAGTGTTTAAAGAAAACTCACTGCAGCACCATCCAGAATTGCAAGAAACTGGTAGAAGGGAAAAACAGCAAGAAAATTATTTTTTATTTAAAGTATGTTTCAGTATCTTTTCTCCCAAATCACAGAAAATAGCTGCCAAATATGCAAAGCATATTTGGAATGGTCTGATAAGACATAAAACAAACATATTCACTGTCATCCACTGGATGCCAACCCAAAGAGACTCTATGTACAGGATAGAATAGTTCCTATGAATCCAAGACTGTAACTGTTTATGGGAGTAGAAAGTCCCATATTTCTCCTTTGGAACCTGGTGGTTTCAAACTGTTGATCTTGGGGTTAGTAGGTCAATGCATAATCATTAAGCCACCAGGGCTCCTTGATATAGATAAGCTACTGGACCTACAAGAAGAAGTATAACTGCCCCACAATGTTCTGAAGCTGTAGATCTTTATGAAGCAGTTTGTCCCATATTTCTCCGACAGAGCAGCTGGTGGGTTTGAACCACCAGTGTTTTGGTTAGTTGCCCAAAGCATAACCGAGTATACCAACTCCAAATTAAAAACCCAAACTCGCTGCCATCAAGTGGATGTTGATTTATTGCAGCCCAATCAGATAGCGCAGAACTTCCCCGCTGAGTTTTGGAGGGTGTAACAGGTTACTGGCATCGAAAGCACAGACTTTCCCCCACAGAGCAGGTGGGGGTCTCAAACTGCAAACCTTGAGGAGCACAGCCCAATATGTAAACACTATAACCAAAGGGCTTCTTACACTCTCACCTACGCATATTAAATTCCTTTTGAGAAGATATTGGGAGGTAAAACAAGCTACCATGATCACAACATGCTCTCTGAAGGCAACCAAATAAACTTCCATGAACCAGAATGAGAAGCAGTCATATGCCAGGATGCTTAAAACTGAAGTACAATGAGAGGTCCCTCAAACTGTGTATAGGGAGAAGTCTTTTATGTGCAGCCAGAAGCCAATCTCCCTCAGGGATGTCTGCCTTATAATCATGTGCATGGCTTCTGTACCGTGTCCTCCTTTCCTTGCAGTGTAGGGTCTTATAAACAATGAATACAAAACACAGGCGTATCTCAGGAATGGAGGGGTCAGCACAATAAAGCAATGGATCAATGATCCAGGATTCACATGGAGTTGGGGGGTTCCCTGTGCATATAAAAACATATGTTTTCACTATTCTGTAGTTTTCTTCTCTTGTGCAGAGTTACAGTCTCAGAAACACACAGGGGCAGTTCTACCCTGCCTCATAGGGTCACTTTGAGTTGGCATCTACTTGAAGGCATTGATGTGTGTTTGGTATTTTTCAATTGTGCATTAGCACTGTGAAAAAGTTTAAAGTACTGTGAGAATTGCCAAAACATGAGAGAGACATGAAGTGAGCACATGCCATTAGAAAATTAGTCCCAGGGTTGCCCCAAACCTTCATTTTGTTAAAGACAAAGTACAGTACTGTGAAGCTCAGCACAATAGAACGAAGTCTGCCTATACTCTTAAACATAAATACAATTATGGTATAAAGAGTCTTTGTGACAAAGTGGATAATAATTACAGTTTATATTCATTAGCTCAATAATATACAATTATTAAAGGTCTAACATTTGTGTTTTTATTGTGTCTATTAAACAACACTTAACAATGCTTCGGAATCCCTCTAAGCAATTACAGGCAATTCTCATTAACATATTAAATTTAGTTCATCCACATAATAAAGTATTGCTTAGTCAATTAGAGAAATATAGAGTCAGCTTATTGGCTGAGTTGCTCTGAGGCAACAGGGCAACAGTGAAATGTAGCTTGTCCTTGTGCTCCCATGAACCTCCCATCTGTACCTATGGCAGGCAACAAGACCCTCCCAGTCACCAGCCGGTAGTGAATAGTTTCATTTTACAAACATTAACAAGTCCATTTATGCCAGAGACAAGCACCAATCTCTAATTCAATTCAGCCTTGTCCTCTTTTTCTAGCTCAGCCTGCCTCAAGTTGGAAACTTTGAAAGTGTGAAAAGCAGTGTTTGGTGTAGCTGGGCCCGGCCAGTGATGACCTCTGCTACAAGATGCGCTACTCACCACTATGTCCTGTTTGATTCCATCCATTGCTAAAGGTGAGGCTTTCCGCACCTGTAAAATGTATACCCGCATAAACTCACAGGGGCAATTCTACTCTGTCCTATGAGGATGGTATGAAGAATTGACTCAAAAACAGTAGGTTTGCTTTTTAGTGCTTGACTAAGCCCCCAGTGTCTTAAAATACATGCAAGTTCATTTATTTTTGGCGTTTAAAGAAGTTCAGGGGGGACATACCAGGGCTGATCTGGTGGCATTACATAGTCATCAGGAACTCAGTGACCTACCACCAAGCAATTGGCTCACTTCTCAGCATTTGCCTTTTCAGCATGAACCAGTGCTAGTCTCTAGTTGCCCTGCTTTCCAGAACTCATCGACTACATCATTAGGTTGCTTTATTCTATGAATCCTGAGGAAATGGCACCAGGGCTACATTTGACTTCTTTTGTTCTCAGGAGAGGAAAGGAGAATGTAACACCTAACCAGCCCAAAGTTTATTTCCAGCAGGCAAAGGTCAGATGTGACTTTATCACCCTATTCCGGGACCAGCTATACCTCCCATGCCATGCTGTTTCTCTGCTGGGTTCAATCATTTCTAGCAATGGTCACGCAGAACTCAGAGACGATATTCAGAAGGTGGGGCTCTATTAGGAATGATCAGGTTACATTTCAGGATTAGAAACACTAAGGGTACAGTTCTTGTTCGAAAGCACCTCCTCTCGATGATCCAGCAGGCTTGCTCACTCTGGTCCTATGCATCTTGAAGCCCTGGCCTCTGCCTTGCCCGGGCAAGTGTTACAAACTTCTTTAGCTCTGAGTGAAGCTCAAAATGCATCCAATAACAAATCGGCTTCTTGCTTGAAGTCACTCAATGGCATTCTACTCATTCTGTGGCTCAGGAAGCCTGCTGTTCTCTCTAATGATCTCAATGTGGTGGTCAGTGATCTCTCTGCAGTTACCCCGCTTCTCCCCACAGGAATCTTGGAAATGCTTCACTGTGGCGCTACAGTCTTGATGGTCATACAACTTTTTCCTCTTGCTTCAAAGATAACCTATTTTACACTCAGCAGCATGGAAAAGCTGACACATCTTCTCATATTCATCCCGTACACCCAGTTATTTGATGGGAAATTTGTAAAGACTGGATAAAAGAAACCTAGCATAGAATTTCACTTTAGCACACACCCTTTGTTATTCACGTAGCTTAAGGTGACTTCTTGCTCCCTCCTCAAAGAGACAGAGAAAAACATAAGAGCAGGGTCCTGCCCTCATCCCTCTCTGATGAACAACCCTTTCTAAAGAAATCTTTGACTCATCAGACATTTAAATTGTAAACCTTCTAAAACGTAATGTTGTAATAACTCATACAGTTTTAAATTTGCTTTTCATGAATGACATTAATCATGTTGAACAACTATCCAAGTCACTGACCATTTGTAAATTGGTACAATGGCAACAAATTTACTGGCTTAGAATAACACAAAGTCATCAATTTTTTCCCAACATTTTATTAGGGGCTCATACAACTCTTATCACAATCCATACATATACATACATCAATTGTATAAAGCACATCTGTACATTCCCTGCCCTAATCATTTTTGAAGCATTTGCTCTCCACTTAAGCCCTTGGCATCAGGTCCTCTTCCCACCCACCCCCACCCCCGCTCTCCCCTTCCTCATGAGCCCTTGATAATTTATAAATTGTTATTTTGTCATATCTTGCCCTATCTGGCGTCTCCCTTCACCCCCTTTTCTGTTGTCCGTCCCCCAGGGAGGAAGTCACATGTAGATCCTTGTAATCGGTTCCCCCTTTCCAACCCACTCACCCTCTACTCTCCCAGTATTGCCCCTAGCACCCCTGGTCCTGAAGGTATCATCCACCCTGGATTCCCTGTGCCTCCAGCTCCTATATGCACCAGTGTACAACCTCTGCTCTATCCAGACTTGCAAGGTGGAATTCGGATCATGGTAGTTGTGGGAGGAAGCATTTAGGATCTGGGGAAAGCTGTGTTCTTCATCGGTACTACATCACACCCTGACACAAAGTCATCATTTTATAGTTGCAGAGCTAAGTGGTTTAACATAGGTTGAGACCTAGGCTAAAACTTAAAAGCTGCATTTATTTCTTGAGGAACTACAAGATAGTCAGGTTTCTTGCTTTTATCCAGCTTTCAGAGGCTCATGTTCATTTGCCTCCACCTTCATTGTCAAAGTCAGCAATGGCTAGGGGCATCATGGCCACTTATGGCCTAGCATGCTAATCCATGGTAATTTCCTTATTTTAAGGTCAGTTGATTTGAAAATTGAGCTCTATTTGCTACCTTGATTCCCCTTTGTCCTGCAAGGTTACATATTCCAAGGTTCTGAGGAATATAACATATACATTTTTGGCAGGTCATTGTAATGCCATCTCATCATCCACAACTATCTCACCATCCACAACTAGTCTTTGGTGAAGTGTAATTTAAAATATTTTACAACTCTTTATTGAGCTATTTACTTTATTATTGAGTACAAAGACCTGTTCATGTTGTTGTTAGGGGCCATCGAGTGGTTCCCACTCATGGTGACCCTGTTTACAACAGTGTAAAACAACACCTGACCTTGTGCCATCCTCACAGTGTTTCCCATGCTCATGACATTGGTCTGGCCAATGCGTCGATCCATTTTGTTGAGGGATTTCTTCTCGTTTTCCTTAACTCTCTATGTAACCAAGCATGACAGACTCCTCCAGGCACTACTGTCTCCTGATGGCAGGTCTGAAGTACATGAGATGACGTCTAGCTATTCCTTCTCATAAGGAGGGTTCTGCAAGCTCCACCCTACTCCCCCCTCTTTACCTTCACATTCCTGCTGATGAACCATGCTGAGACCTGAGACCTGTGCCAGCCCTGTGATGCTTCCTCCACCACTGGGTCCACAAGACTTTGCACCCAGCAGCCTGTGAGCTTCTTGAATTTTACATCATTGCGTGTAGCTGTGTGAGCCTGAAGAAGGCTTTATGGACTAGTATCATATTTTGGGACTTGCTCTGGACTGGAATGGGATATTTTCCTGATATACAATTACTTCTTGATATAAAATTCTTTCTTATACATATATGAGTGCCCCTGGACTTGTTTCTCCAGTCAATGCGGCCTAACACATTAGTGTATTTCCTCTCTATACATTGCAGCAGGAAAACTCTAAGCAGTAAGCATTGCCAATTGTAGGAAACAACTTATTCATTTCCCAATTTTTAGGAATTATGGCCAACATTATCTGATGTTCAATTTATTGAAAATTGGTGTTTATATATTTTTCTAGTAATAGTCATTTCAGGCAGAAATCTTGTGACAGGTAGAATTCCATTTACTTTCCACAGGCTTGCCAGTCCCTGGTACACATATGCTCTCTCCTAGATATACAATCAAAAGAAATTTTGCATATGTACATAAAGTAGTAAATTAGATAGGGCAGAGGCTGTACACTGGTACATATGAGGGCTGGAGGCATAGGGAATCCAGGGTGGATGATACCTTCAGGTCCAAGGGTGTGAGGGGCGATGCTGGGAGAGTGGAGGGTGACTGGGTTGGAAAGGGGGAACTGATTACAGGGATCCACATGTGACCTCTTCCCTGGGAGAGGGACAGCAGAGAAGGGGGGGAAGAGAGACTCCAGATAGGGCAAGATATGACAAAATAACGATGTGTAAATTACCAAGGGCACATGAGGAAGGGGGGAGCGGGGAGGAAGGGGAAAAAAAAAAGAGGACCTGATGCAAGGGGCTTAAGTGGAGAGCAAATGCTTTTAGAATGATTGGGGCAGGGAATGTATGGCTGTGCTTTATACAATTGATGTATGTATATGTATGGATTGTGATAAGAGTTGTATGAGTCCCTAATAAAATGTAAAAAAAGAAAGGAGAAAAAAATGATTAGGGCAAAGAAGGTGCAGATGTGCTTTATACAATTGATGTATGTATATGTATGGACTGTGATAAGAGTTGTATGAGCCCCTAATAAATTGTTTAAAAAAAAGTAGTAAATAAGTTAATCTTAAAATGAGATTATCTGGGAGGACCTGACTTAATCATATGAGTCCTTTAAAGCAAAGAGTTTTCTCCAGCTGACTGTACAAAAATTTAGCTATAATGACAACACAAGGATAACAACACAAATTTGTTATTGTTGTTGTTGTTGTTGTTGTTGAAGAGGGGGTGGGGCGGGTGCGACCTGGCAAGGCATGTGAACAGCTGAGCATAGTCCCCATCTAGTTACCAGGGATGAGAGGACTGGGAGATACTGACTGTGTGGTTGAGCCACCAAGCTGAAGGTTCTTTTACAAAGGCATAAAAACCTGAACTAAGAGTAAAAGAGATTCCTTGTTAGTTTATGTTTATAAAAAGTGAAAATCACTCACAGAAAATTCTTATTTTGATAAACTGTTATAAGTGTTTTTAAAAATGTTTTAATATAATAAGGGATCCATTATATAATATGTTCAGAAAAACTGCTATTAAACCCAATAGCTATATTTTTAGCCCAACATTAGGCATGTACGTACAGAGAAGAATAATTCCTAGGAGGTACTGCTGCCTTAGGGTAATCGCCATTTGAGGGAAACGGGCAGGATTTTCCAAAGCAAACATTTTGGAAGGGTTACAAAAGGAGAAATAAAAACAAGAAACAAAGGAAGGAAGTGAAATAAATGTTGTTACATTGTGGTGATTGCAATCAATGATATGAGACAAATGTGCATGAATGGTTTAATAGAAAATTTACCTTCTCTATAAACCATCACCCAATTCACAATAGAAAGTTTCAAAAGCATATTATGCATAGGAAACTATTACCATAAGAAATTCTCACTCCTCCAATTAATGTTAGCAATGATATGAGATCCAGAAGACTTTCAGAGGAGTTCATTCCTACTGTGCATCACTACTGCAGGATGAAAGTGAAGTACTATAGCCAAGAGTCTAAAAAGTACATAGACTAAAGAATATGGAAATGTCTCCTTTTCCTTTTTCACCTCATAATAATCTGGAAAGAGAGGCAGGCTCAGGTCAGTTCTTCCGTTCTAAACCCATCACTTCTAACGTTGCTACAATTGTGGCCCCTTTTTTTAACTATCAAAAATGGAGAAGCCAAGGTAGGCATTTCACTAAATTCAACTAAATGTTGTTTACAGCACTTCAGTTCTGTCCATAGGTGAGAACGTACTCCTAATACCAGACAAGCAAGAAATGAGAAGAGATGTGGTCAGACACCTTGACTCAATGGCCTAGAGTCACACATTCTCACAATGTCTTCACTTGTCCCACACTGACAGCTGTGACTATAAACTTGTATTTACTAATTTTACTATCCTACATTACTGTTAGGTGCTATTGCATTGGGTTGAGCTCATAGTGACCCACATACAATACGAAGTGCACTGCCAGGGGGTTCCTCAACCTCACAGTTGCCACGATTCAGCCCACTGCTGTAGCTACCGTGTCAGTCCCTCTCTTTCAATGGCCTTCTATATCACCAAGCATGGAGTCCTTTTATAGGGACTGGCCCCTTCTGGTCTTCTACAGCATCCTTGTTTCTACAGCATTCTGGCTATACTGCCAAGACAGATGCGGTCTTCTGGCAGCCCGTGGTATATTCAACATTCTTCCCCAGCACCATAATTCAAATGCATCCCTTCCTTCCTGGTCGTCCTTCTGCACTGTCCAACTTTCACAGGTATAACACGTAACTGAAAATGCCATGGCTTGGGCCAGGAGCATCTTGGCCTTTGAAATGGCATATTTGCTTTTTAATACTTTAAAGAAATTTCATATGCTCTCTTTGTGGTAGCTTCTAATAACTTCTGGGTTTTGCTGTTCTAATTTATTTCCTTGAGAGTAGTTATTTGATGGGGCTAAAATGTAGTAAATTATTATAGATTAAAATGTATTCCTATTCTCTTAAGAGTAATTAGCATAAGCAAGGGATGATTCCCAACTAACTGGACTATGAATATTTGTCCTGCTAAGTGCTCTTTCACTGGTGTTTTTCCCAGGAATACTTTTTAAATTGCATGACTATCTTTTCCATCAATTCATAAACAATATATTCTCTAGCTCTTTTAAGCACATCAAGTATTATTGTAGTGATGATTGAATAACTTTTGAGTATTCTTAAACAATTGAATTGTCTGATATGTGAATTATAAGTCATTTAAATTGTTTTAAACTAAAAAAATAGTGTTAGTATTAATTTAATAAAACTACATTAAATGAATAATAGTGATTTTATGTTGTAGTAGAAAATTAAAACCTCCCCATCTCTTTACCACAAATAAACTCTTTGGTTTGAGCTATAATAGCTTTATGTAAAGACACACTAAATAAAGGTGCTGTAAAGAGTAACATTTTAAATTATACCTGCAAGAAAGACAACCACCAAATTTTCCTAAAGTGTTGCTAAAAGAATCATCCAGGGGAACATTATTGAATTGCACCTCATGTTTGGAGGAAGCAAATATCCTGCGAATGTTTTCCAAGTCAGCTTCTGTTACTTCCCCATCTGCCTTCCACACGCATCACGCTGTGTTTTCATGTTTCAAAGCACTCTGTTTCTTAAGCTCTCTTTATTAATTTTGATGTTTTATATTTTCAATCTTTTATTTGTAAGTGTAGTCTGAGTTGAGAGAATTATCACAGAAAAAAAATGTTAAAAATTTGCTGAGGCATATGTTGCAAATTTTAGAAAGAAAAAACCCACTAAAACTTCAATAATTAAATCTTATAAATAGAATATATAAATATAATTTGTACTTATTCCTGCATATACATGTTTTAATTTTTATCTGATATAAATATAGAGATATTCTATTGATGAAATCTCTGTTGGTGTGGGATAGGATGGGATGGGATGCATCATGTTTCTATTAAAAGTAATCAAATTAAATATGTTCATCTAGTGACTTTTCACTCTATTTGCAAGATTTTCAAGTATTCATTAAGTCTTTAAATGAAAGATAAATGCATAAATAAATACATATTTATTACTCATATTTACTGTGTTCGTATATATATGTATAGTATACATGTATTTAGAAGTGCCATCAACATTAAATCTTTTTTTCACTTCTATGCAAAAAAGCAATGTTTGCTAACAGAAAAAATTTCCTCAAACTATTAAATATAAAAATAATAATTAAATCTCTCCAGGGAGAGTTGGGGGAGGTGGCATTACTGACATCTACTAAAATCTTAGGATTGGAAATCAATGAGTGATTATGAAACTAAAATTTAGACAGTCAAACAAATGAAATGTTTTAGAATGGATTTTGTACAGGTTGTCAAAATATAATTATAATAATGGGGATCTAAATCAAAGAGATATGACACCATCAGAAACTATTTAAGACGTTTTAGAACAAGCAATCAAATGAGGATGCTGCTGATGGTGGCGATGAAGATAATCTTCTATGTAGGATGCAGAAGAAGATATTGAGGCCACTCCCATAGAGAGCTATCCCAAAATAGTACAAGGCACAGAAAGTAGATAAGAGAATAGGAAATATATCCAAGGAGACAGGTAAATCAGCCCAGCTCCAACTAAGAATGGGCATACAATCGAAATTTGCCCCAAATTAGACCGTCATTAATGGACGTTGTCAGTTCTAGGACAGATTAATTTGCAGACTATTATTCCAAACATAAAATATACTTGCAAGGTGATGGATTTTATTGGTCTTAGATAATATTCATAGTATTTGCAGAAATCAATAGCCCATTGTGATCTTAAGGGAACATATTAATTTGCTATATTTAAATATTTATTAATATAGGAACATTACATTATTAAGATTTTAAAACTATACCAATCTAGATTCAAAGAGTAATTTTCAAAAGACCAGTCTAAACAGATTTTCTTGTAATAATGCATATTGCACAGACATTGTATGGAGCGCAGTGTTCTTAAAGTTAGATAAGGATAATTACCCATTAGACACAGAGTGCCCTTGATGGTCTAAGCTAATTTATAAGCCCGTTTCCTTTGATATCTTTTTACATCTTTTTCTCCTCTTTACCCATATCGGGTATCTTCCCCCTCTTATTCTGCAGGCATTCGTTGTCAGCTAGGCATTCAAAACCTTTGAATTAAAACCTGGCAGTCCAAAAATATCTTTCTGTTTCTATTCCCTAATCAAAATTTCCAATTTCATAATAATAAAAGTCCTATCTAGAAAGAAATTAATTGATTAAAACAATTGGCACTATGGTAGGCATGATTAATAAACCTAATCCAGTAATATCTGCATTTGAAGAGAAGAAATTACTCATATAAATAAGCTTGTTTAGATCATTAATTGAGTTGCCTCAAATGATTGATGAAAAATAATGTCTTCCCCGGATAGGCATAGTAACACTGTATGGAAAGTACACAGGCTAGATTCTCTCTTGCTCTTTCACGAATACGGCCAAAATATATTTTATCCTTCACCAGTAAAATACAATAACAGGTGACTTTGTCTAAGGCTCATTATCCATCAAATCAATTGTTATGCATTAGCCCCACAACTTACTGGGGGATAAGAATATATTTGCCCTTACTGTTGAAGCAAGGAAGGTAATGCCGGAAAAAGCGTATTCCCCAAGTTCACAGAACTAGTAGATAGTGTAATGTTGCATTGTCTGTGGTCTATTTAGAAACGTTTTAGCATAGTGTTGTGTATACTTTTGATCTATGATTTGTACCTTTGTAGTTGACATGCCTGAATTAAAAATGAATATTCAAAGGTAGTTACTTGAAGAACTCTAGACAGGACTACACACTCTGAACCTCCTTTTACAATTTGGAATATATTCATGTCTGAAAAACACAATCCCAAACCACAACTGAATCCCACCCAGCCAGTTCCGACTCCCAGTGCCCCAGGGGAGGAACTGTGGGCCAAAGGTTTTGAAGAACTGATGGTGAGGACATAAATCAGCCCCCCATGCTTTCAAAGTGCTTCGGAAGGGCTATATTTACTATGTTTCAGCTAGCAACATAGTGCTAGAGCTTTGAAATAATTCATTCTGGTTCCCAACCCCACCCCCACCCCCATCCTCCCTCTCAAGGATTCCCAGAAAAGTTGCATTTCAACCACAGATATACTGAATCAGAGCCTAACCTTTTGCAATTATACATAACAATCACTTTTATCACATATTTGAATCGAATCACTTGGACTCTTTAAGAAGCACCTGAGGAACTTGCTAAACTATAAAAACATTCATTACATCTGGGGTGAAAACGCAAATTCTCAGCAGGGTCACTAACAGGAATGAACTGGTTTAAATTCCTGTAGAACATTAACTATTTTCACCACCAGGGACTCCCAATTTCATTGTGGAGTTTGCTAATTATCAGCAGTGATGACACAGGATAGATTTTCTTTGTTAAAGCGAACATTACAACTGAGATGGATACTTGCTAGAAATAATTATAGGAACTTCTTCCCTACCATAGAGAGAATTTAAGAATCTATGGTCCCTGTATCCTTTGTATTTCACAGTGATTCCATCATAGACTCAGAGATGAGGACTCATGACCAGCTACAAGGAGGGTGGCTGCCTGACAGCCTCCCACTAGCAACCCCTTCAGGTCTTCCATCACTTTGAGCAGCAGGCCTGCAGTTTACAGGATAGTCTGCAGCGAATCACTTAGCAAAGTGGTGGAACAAAGCTTAGTCAAGTGTACCCGATGGTCTGTTTCTCCAATGGACACAGAGACTCTGTCAGGTTGGCCTTTTCATGTGAAGATTCTCTTGGTTGATCGTGTCCTGGATTCCTTTTGTTCAGAGCTAGAAAACCAAATTCACTGCCATTGAATCAAAGCTTGCTCACAGTGACCCTAGAGGACAGGGTAGAATTGCCCCGGTGGGTTTCCTTTTGTATGCCTACTCCCATCTCAGAGCCCACTTCTACTTTTTCCAAAGCAGGTGCAGTGCCACAGAATGAAGCTTATGACACAATTGGGTCCTTAGCTGGAAAACTGAAAAAAGTTCGGCTGAATATTGCCAGCCTAAAGATTGTCTCATTTTAAACAAACCTTTTCCTGCAAGCTATGGCTGGCGTCTATCTGTCTAAAATGACAGAGAGGAAGCAATCTATATCAAACTCACACAAATCTAAGATTTTAATAACCTGTTTCTATGCTAATGACTGTGTGTCTGTGGAAAGAGTTAGTCTGAAATGTGCTCTCGTTGTAATTACTACATCCCTTGTACATGGAATAAAAGAAGCCTTGTTGACTTGGAGGTTAGAGGTTGGTCTGTGAATTCCAAGATTGGTTGTTCAAGCCCACCAGCCACTCTGCAGGAGAAAGAGGAGGCAGTATACTTCCATACAGGTTACAGTCTCAAGAACCATATGGAGCAGTTCTGCTCTGCTCTGCTCTACAAGATTTCTATGAATTTTCATTAATTGGAGAGCAATGAGTCCAGCTATATGATGAAATAGGACTTACAGAATGGAGCAAGACCTTAACCATCAGCATAAGATTTAAATACTTGAAATGTTAAAGTTGACATAAAACAATTTCACAACCATCAGGTTTTGAAATCAGGTGGTCTAATTTTAAAACTTGTTTCCTGAGCCTTTATGCTGTAATATGCTTCCAAACTCTTTGTCCAGTGATACATTTGTATCTTGTCTACACAGAAAGCATGGGAAACCCTGCTTACTCAGTTTCCCTAAATTATACTGTAGATTGAGAAGTTCTAATGTTCTGTTTAAAAAAGAGAGAGAGAAGCTATGAACTCAACCAACTTGCCAATGTTAGAAGGGAAATGGACAATCTGACTTAAGAAAACAACATGCAATTTTTTCTTGTTTTATTGTTGACTCATATAAGAATCGATTGAGTATGACATACATAATTAATAAAAATTTGTTTTAAGAGAATCAGGGTTTGATAAGGCACATTAGGTCAGCAGCTAAATATATTAAGAACATGATAATCTAACCAAATTTTCCTTACTTAATAATTCATAATACCTAACTATCAAGATCTAATTTTAATGATTCTTATAGCTCAATATATAAAATGCATTTAGTTTCAATTAAAATTACTCATAAATCCAAATATGAAGATATGACTCCTCCAAATAAATTTCATATAGGTAGAAGTAAACATGTGAAAATCACCTAGCATCCTGTCAACTCATATTCACTGAGTCAATTAGGTGACTAGTGGCTAAACATTTTAAATAGATCACAGTCCACAATCAGGTCTCAATGGGCCTGAGGAACATATAAGGAATTCCTTAAATCTAAAATCTGGAGTTAACTAACATATTGATCAGAGAGAGGTAGCATGTGCTTTAGAAAGTACTTGATCAGTCCAGTATTATTAAGAATTTTTTGAGTAAACAGAAATGAAAACATTAGGAAACTATTACTGTATTACTGCAATATAGCTAAAGATCTGGAGTCAGGTTGTGGTATTAGAAATGAAAATATATGGAGAAACTTAAATTTTGTTCTGGAGTAAAACATACTGGGATTGTGTGTGAATAATATTGGCGAGTTAAGGATCTAGAGAAATCCAAAGAATCTCACCAATCTTTAGCTCATACACCAAGGCAGACTTAAAACTCATTCGTTCACTTACTAAACTGAGCTTACCTGCATTTCTGTGGTGCCATTAAGCGCCCCTCTGGACTCTCAAACAAATCAGGATCTAGGATGACTGTCATCTACTACTTCTCATAACTCAACGAGCCCAGGTTTATGCATTAACTTTCTCCTGCATATGCACTCTCACACAATGCCCTTTCCCTCCTTCTCCATGTACCCTGGTCCTTGGTGAGCTACCTCAAGAACATCAACAGACCGTAATTGACCATGGGGAACTACCCAATCCACAAAAAAGAAATTGCGTTGATCCACCAGGACACATTCACCAATTCAGTAGAATATCCAAAACAAGTAGGCATAGCTGTATGATTATTGAGCACTTGAAATGTAACTAGTCAAATCGACATGGATCTAAGTGTAAAATACTAGTTTAAAAAGTGAGGTATTTTATATTTCTGTTTTGATCGGTGGCCTAGTGGTGATGCATTGTGCCATGAACTACAAGGTCTACACGGTCCGTAAATCGAAAGCCTTGCAGCTTGGTGGGGAAGAGTGGCTTTTTACTCCCATAAACAGTCTCAGAACTCAGAGTTTATTCTATTAGGTTGACGTTAGTTTGTTTTTGTTTTGTTTTGCATGGTATAATAATAATACTTTAGGCATGTTAGGTTAAATAACTTATGTTATTTACATTTTTAACAATTACAACGAAGAAGGCCAAGAGTCATCTATTACGTCAGGTACCCATGTGCCTAAAACGACCCAGATCCCTTCCGAAGAAAACACCCACATATATCTCTTTTTAGGTATGCTACACACTCTAGGACTCAGCACCAAGAGAGCATCAGACCGGGACCATTTTATTTATCTTAGCAAATATGTAACCTAATAGCTATTCATTACTTAATTGTTTTTCAATTTTGTGGAAAATGTTTACCATTTGTTGCTATGTGAGAAAGTTGCTCCAATTTTTAAAATCTCATGTTAAGTAATTTTTTTTCTGGTTGCAATCTACTTGAACGTTCAAAGATTCCTGCATATGCATTAAGTTAAGAAAACTATACCTGAATCTCTTAAAATAAATTCACTAACTCCATAATTAGTAGCATTTAATATCTCTGAGTATTGGTGGAGAAGTGTTAAAGACCAAATTTCATACAAATCAATGTACGTGTGATAATCAGCATGTGGTGCCATGATACTTGCTTTTCTTGGTCCCTGCATGAAAGAACTTTTGGAGACAGTGCTTGCTCATAAAGAAATCTGTGGGCGTCTAGAGGAAAATTAAGGACAGATTGTGCTTTCTGGAGACCTGTTAATAATGCAATTAGGTAGTCTTTTTCTAAGGGTGACCCTTGGCTTCACATGACTTCATAAAATTATATTTCCTTTTCAGCCATGCCTGAGATGTATGTATCAGTCACTTATTGTTCCTTTTCCACAGGAAAAACTAAAACATTTAACATCTACAATGTTTCGTGACCCTCCGAAGCACAGAGGCTATTGAATAGTGATTAAATACAAATGTGCGGCCACGCTACCGAACTGTTTTAAATACTTTGGCACTTTTCAGGCCCAAGAAAATTTGGATTTTCCAACTGTGCTGCATTGTTTATTAAAATAACAAAAGCCTCGGTAACCAAAGATGTGTTTGAATTTTGACAAATACAGAGTGAACCTCACCCAACAATGGAAGGTTGTGCTTCAATGTTTAAAATAACTATTAATTCCTGGCAGAAATGTAATGGTTGATAGGTCAAATCAGAACTATGTACTTGATATGCCTGACTTTAAAAAAAGTGCCATTTAAAAGTTGTAATCCAATGGATGCTGGTGGAGGATTGTTCCTTTGATTAAGCACACATATTAAGGGATCTTCGATTATACAAGTGATCGAAACAAATAGGCCCATCAGTATATAAACAGATATACCCAAGCTTACTTTTAAAAAGGGAGGTGACAACAAAATATGCCAAAATATAAAGGGTCACTTTTGTTCTTTAGTTGAAAGAAATCATGGTTTGAGTTTTTCTTCTAAGTGTTAAGGATTTGTTATTTTTGTTAACAAGGAAAGATAAACACTTGGGGCAATGAGACTGGAGAGAAAAGAAAGATTCACTGCCATCACGTGGATTCTCACTTGCAGTGACCGGAAGACCTGTCCCTGTGGATTTCTGAGACATAATCTTGACAGGAGCAGAAAGGCCCATCATTCTCCGAAGGGATGATGGATGGGTTTGAGCAGCCGGCTGTCCAGTTAGCAGTGAAACGCATATCCTAAAGCTCAACCCAGGCTCCTGGGACAGGAAGAGAGATAAAACATAAAGAGCAGGTAGTCACCAAAGGAGCAAGGTGGTCAATAAAGCATTCCTTTGTGGGAGGATGCCAAGTAAATAGCGTTAGGGATGAATGAAAACCAAGGCTAAAGTATGTCTTCTTTTCTGTCATGGTTATTGTGTTAGGCTGGGTACATTAGAGAAACAAATCCACAGAAATTCATATGTATCAGAGAGAGTTTTATATAAAGGGTAAGTGCACATCAAGAAAACATTCCATCCCAGTGCTGCTCAAGCCCACAAGTCCAACATTAACCCATATGTCCGACACCAATCAATAGTCTTCCTCCATCTCATAAAGCAGACATAACGATGCCGACTGCAGGGGGAAAGTTGAGTCAGTGAGCATGTAAGCATCTCAGTGCTGGCAGGGGTCTCCACACGGCTGCTCCAGCAAGGAGGGCTGCATCAGGGTAGGTCTGTCCATATGGCTTCTCCTCAGGGATGTCTTGCAGGAAGTGAGCCTTGCCAGCTGAAGCAGGGAACTTGCTAAGGCAGTAGCACCCTGCTCTGACCATCACAAAGCAAGAGACCCGAGAACTCAAAAGGCAAGGCTCACGGAGCCATTTATCCCTCCACCCTTCAATTAACTGCACATGTGTTTATTGGCCAGGTTGGCACAAAAACTAACTACCTCAATCCACCTCTTGCCAACTTGGCACATGTACATAATTATTTAGCCTCACAATTGCAATTAAGTAATACTTACACCTTAATCCTATAATCCTGTGAATATGTTCCCCCACCTATGAAAGTTTGTAAGTCAACCACTTCATACCTTTATCCCCCCAATGTTGGGTAGCCAATTTATATACTGCCCACTTACATCAACCCAGTTCTCTGAGAAGACAATCATATTTTTTGACATAAGGAGTCTACATTCCAGTTGGCAACTTGTGAAGTCTGCATCTATAAGCAAAGTCAAACAGGCCATCCATAAAGTCAGAAAAAATACGTACCAGTTCACAGGCTCAAAAATCCCCAGCTGGTTGGGTTCTGGTCAGCTCAATGTGGGCTGCCTCACTCAGCCTCCACAGGGTGGCCATTGATCTCCTTGTCTTTAGACCATGGGCTCTCACCAATACTCAACATACCTAGGCCCCTCGTGCTAGGCCATGAATTTTAGACCAGTCAACCCTCTCTCATCTTCTCCTCTTTTCCCTGTAAACCAAGTCCACAGGTGTCAGTGGCCAAACTCAACCCTTCTCTTTATTGCTGCATTTCTCCCACTTCCACTCAACAAGTAGATCCAAGTGGTCACCTAGCAAGCATTTTAGCCCACTCTCAGGCTCCCTATAACATTCAGTCCTAGAGCGGAGTTTTCTTCATGGTTCCAGATTTTTTCAAGTTTCTGACAAAGACCATTGATTTCTGAGTACTCCAAAGAACTGGGTGGGGCATATATTTTCCAAGCTTTCTTTGCAGGCATGGCCAAAACCCATCTAAAGACCAAATTTTAATGGCTGAAAGCAGATGGGTTTACACATTTTCTATTTTCATATTTCCCTTATTTTGCCCAGAAAACCACCAAGTGAAGAATGTAGCTTTCTTTGACCTCTGGCTAGACAAAGAAGAAAAACTACCATAAGGTAGAGGTCAAACAAACATCTACTCTCCATCTTATGCTTTATTTCTCCAGTGCCCCACTCCCAAGGTACCATAATGTATTATTCTGGGTACTTTGGAGAAACAAATCCATAGACACTCATATATGAGAGGGAGTTTTATATAAAGGGTAAGTGCACATCAAGAAAATATCCCAACCCAATGCTGCCCAAGCCAAGTCTAACATTATGTCCCATATGTCCGACACCAATCCACAAAGTCCTCCTCCATCTCACAAAACACATGCAATGGTGCCAACTGCAGGAGGAAAGCTGAGTCGGTGAATGTGTAAGCATCTCAGCACTGGCAGGGGTCTTCACATAGCTGCTCCAGCACCCAGGGCTGCATCGGGGTAGGTCCATGTGACTTCTCCTCAGGGATGTCTTGCAGGAAGTGAGCCTTGCCAGCTGAAGCAGGAAGTGGCTAAGGTAGCAGCACCCTGATCTGACCATCACAAAGCAAGAGACCCAATAACTAAAAGGACGAGGCTCATATAACCATTTACCCCTCCGCCCTTCAATTAACCCCACATGTGTTTATCAGCCAAGTTGGCACAATAAACTAACTACCTCGGTTATTCTCTACGACTGCAGGCTGTGATAAGTCTCTTCTATGTTACAACCTCATGGGTGGCTTAAGAAATGACCAAGAAATGATAAAATGTATTTCTGGGATAAAATGAAATTAAAGGGGAATTTATGTTTTCAGAAAATACAAGGAAACTAAAAGCAGAGTACAGTGTTTCCTCTGGGAAATGTAGGCACTTTCCTGGGACTATACAGACATGTTGAAAACAACCGTAGATTTCTTTAATGCACACAGAATGGGGCAGCTAATAACTCTATTTGATTATTAAAAAGTAGGTTACCCAAAAAGGCTTGAAAATATGACACTTCTGAAAGCAGAGTTTCCATTCTCCTCCATGAGGAAATTGGAAACTGGTCTCACCTAAATATTGTTAGCCTAATTAGACAAAGAAAATGAATAGTGAAGAAAAAATACCCAAAGCATGTTTCCCGGAGTCGTTTCAGATGTAAGTCATTTAGAGAATGTCATTCCTGTGTATACTTCAGTAGGGAACTGAATCTCAGATCCCTACTTGAGAAGAGTTAAGAGCTAGGTTGGTAGTTGTTTTTGCAAATTGGTAGAAAGTAACTATGGAATCTGTGATGGTTGATTTGATGTGCAGACTGCACTAGGCTGTGGGACCCTATTGTTTGCTCACAGATGAGTCTAGCTATTGCTGTAGAATTTTAACATTTGGAATCAATCTTAAATAAAATAGAGCATTGTAGTTAGGTGCTGTGTAATCATTTTTAACTCAAGGAGATCCTGTACTCATCAGAAAGAACCACTGCCCAGACCTGCGCCATCCTTACGATCAATGTTTCCTTTGAGCTCATTGTTGCAAGCACACTGTCAATTCATCTCATGGAGGACCCTCTTTTTCATGGTTCTTCTACTTTCCCAAATATATGATGCTCTTTTCCAGTGATCAGTCTCTCCTGATAACATGGCCAAAGTAGGTGAAACACAGTCTTACCATCGTCACTTCTAAGGATCATTCTGGTTGTACTACTTCCAAGATATACTGGATGTGTTTTCTGGTCGGTCCCCATGACTTTCAGCATTCTCTGCCAGCACCACAATTCAAGTGCATCGGTCCTTCTTCAGCATACCTTATTCAGTGGCCAGTGTTCACATGCGCATGCTCCAGTGTTCACATGCGCATGCTACCATAGTTGTTAGGTGCCATGGAGTCAATTCTGACCCACAGCAACCCCTTACGTGTGATATCAATGAAATTAGCCTAGAGTTGGAGCATTCTGTTGGCCTACCTTTTTTTGGAATGGGCATAAAAATGGGTTTCTTCCAGTAAGTTGCCAAGTAGCTGTCTTCCCAAAGTATTTTCAGTATTTAGTATATTGTCAAGTACTGAAATAAATGTATCTGAGCCTAAAGTGTTAGGATGAGTGATATAGAAGTTACTTATGAACTGAAAAACACATTGAATTTTAGAATTGTAAGAAACTTTGAAAATATTGTCTGTGTTAGTCTGGGTAGACCAGAGAAACAAATTCATGGACACTCTCATATGTATAGAGCTTTATATACAAGAGCAGTTGAATATTGAGAAAACATCTCAGCCCAGCCCAGATTAAAAGTCTGATATTAGCTCACACGTCCGATACCAATCTATAAAGTCCTCTTCAGACTTAAGAAATAAAGGCAATGCTGCCAAATGCAGGACAATCACAGGCCCGTGGGTGGGAAGTCTTGTGGATCCAGTGGCAGTGTAAGCATCTCAGCACTGGCAGGGGTCTTTAAGAGACAAAAGTGACTCCTTTATCCAAGGAGGAAATACAGGAGTTCCCAGAATTCTCAGGAGGCCATGTCCACACAGAGGCCTCATTGGTTATATCTTGATTGACACACCACACTCCACCCCTTCATTTGCAATTCTCTCAAATTGACACATTATGTAACTACCACGTGGTCCGATTCTCAGTCGACAGGTGAAGGAATTTCAGATGCTAAGTGGCATATACAGAATCATTTCTAAGTTTCACGGCAATGGATTTTCTGTCTTTTTCTGAGCATTTATTGTAGATTCAGACATTATTCTTAATTTTCAAATCTTTCATTAAAGTGTACATATGTAGGAGTAAAAACACCAAACTCAACTTGCCGAGAGCTATTGCTTTGTCATTGGAACTCTGTTTTTAGGTCCTCTTTTATGCTAATAAATTGTTCTGAATGTGGTTTTTAGATCATAATCCTTTGCAAGTAGGCTAAATTGATAGACAAAAAGATATCAGATATCCAGCACCTGAGAGTATTTGTCCCAAAAAGAAATGATGTGTTTAATGGATAAATTCATCCTGAGCACCCTCACCCCCTGGACCACAACCCTTTCTTCACCGCCACATCTCTTGGTCCTGTTTACTTTTCATTTCTAGTTGTTTTTCTAACTTGCCCCTCACTTAACCTTCTACACATCAGATTATTCTTTCTCTTTGTCCCACTACTCCCCGATAAAATAGTCCCCAGTAGCTTTCTTTTTAAAGGCTCTCTCTGGCTTTCACCAAGTGAGTGCAGTGAATGTTGGACTGTTAATCCACAGTCACTCTGAGGGGAAAGATGATGCTGTTTGCTCTCTGAAGGATTTAGGAAACCTCTGAAACCCTCCACCAATGGACGGAGTCACTGGATTGGAAACCACTCCCTGCAGTGGGTGGTGTTTGCGGTCATCGTGACATTGTAGTTCTGTTTACATAGGTAGAAGTTATCCATACGCTGACTCCCTATCCTAAAATATAGTCTAAGAGAATCCCCCCACTGTTATGCTTATGCCTGGAGAGTTATGCTATTATTCATGCAGGCAATTTTGTGAACTATTTTTGTGCTGCACATTGTGGATTAGAGTTTATAGGCATAGACCTAGAGGGAGGTGCTAGCTCATGATTCTCTTTGACAAGCCTATTGAAAGCAAGTGTTTATAGCTCCCCAGACACAAATTTTAAATGGAGATCTTTACATTGATTAATTCTATTCAAAGCATTGTGATTTAACTAAATTTTTAAATCTAAATGCTTGGTGCTTTTGATCCCACATTTTTCTAATTTTAGATTCTTCTTCATATAGAATTTAAACAATTCTAGCTGAGGCAGAGGTATCCAGTACATCAGTTCATTTTAGTCTGAAATGTATTGGCATGATCTTTTATTTAACCTGCTAGAAACTGTATTTCAAGCTTTTGAATAGTTTATGAAAATATATGAGGTTTAAACATTTAAAGATAACAAGAAAAGAAATCTCACTTAAAATACTGTATGAATAATTGAAATAAACACAAGCCCTGACCAGAGCATTGCAAATTTCTGTCTAAAAGCCTCTGTGGATAGGTAATTCTTTAAAAATAGAAAGTGGCTTTGATCAAAACCAGATGTTTATATTTTTATATTCTTGGCATAGTTCTTCAGTAAAAGATTTCCATCCTCAAAAGAATACGGCAGATCATTCCTCCAGCTTTCATGAGGAATGACCACTAGTTTGATGTGAGCGGGCATGCTACTGTTTAGGTTTATCTCTGAACAACTGGTGTGAAAGAACTGGGGTGCAGAGAGTCTGGCCTTTGTGTAACTGGCTGCTTTGAGATGGCACCTGTAGTTGGTGCTTTGTAGCACAGAGATTATTCAATACCTTACAGAACTCACCATTATACAACTTGAAGTCTCAGGAAAGCTGCTGAAAACCGAGTTGGATCTAAAGCTTAACAACTGTAGAAGGATGCCGTTGATTAGGTGATTACTAGGCTTTAAGAATTATTGAAGAATTCTCAGGAACTCACTACTAATAAATGCTACATATTACAGTAAGCCAATTTACTTCTCTCTGTTTCTCAGCTGCCTGGTATTTTTTGATATCAGGATATTTAATTATGTGAGATTCCTGACTGAGTTAATACTATCACTTACAACAATTCCCCTGACTTCTAATATTTGTAAGCCCTTTATAAAGAAAAATTAATAAGCTTTCTCTTAGAAATACTATTATAAAAACCAAGTTAAATATTTAAGATCGAAAACTTGATAAGATAATGCAAATAGTACTGCATGGGTAATGAAATATTTCAAGTGGCTCATCTAGATGTTTCCAGCCCCTCCAAGTGACCTTTCCCTGTGTGGGTTTGGGAAGGTGGTGGGGGAAGATATGTATGTATAGGATTGCCCTGTGAGGAATAGGGAATAGGATTTTCTGAAGTGCCATCCTGTTGTGAATGACAAAACCCGAGACCTCTGAGAAGCAGAAGGAGGGAACTGATTAGTACAAGTGCCATGAGTAGAGCATTTCCTCTGGATCCAAGGTCCCCATGCAGCCAACCTCCTAGGTCCAGGAGTCAGCTACAACATCAGAGGAGCAGCAACAGAACCAGCATCTAGTGCATGGAACAAAGTGATCAACTTCCCAGCCCACAGAACCAGTAAAACTGGGTGCTTTTGTGCAGGAGGCTGGCTTGCAGAGTGGAGTCTCAGGGCACTAAATAGGAGAACTTGGGCTCGCCAACCCACAAGAGTGGAGCTGAGTGCCTTTGGGCTGAGGTTTACCAGGAACAGAGTACAGGTACTCAATTCAGAGAGAGATCTGGGTTTGCTGACCCGCAGAGCTCAGCTCAGTGCCTTCAGGTTGAGGTCTCCAGCGGAGTGGTATGCCCCTGGGGTATTAGCGGATCTGAAAGAGCTTTGTAACTTGCCCTGCTGGATAACTTAACCCTGAGCATTTCTGACTGGCTTTACTATTTGTTGTTAACTTTCTTAATAAAGCCTTTCATTATGAATGTTGTCTTTGAGTTCTGTGTAGCCATTGCAATAGATGTTAAACCTAGAGTGTAAGATAGAGAACACATTAATTAAAACAACCCAACTACTTCCTGTAAGAGTCTCTGAAGAATCAACACGCTTCCACAATGAGATAGTTGCACAGATATCTGTTTGTGCTATGGCTCTTCTTTACTTCTTACTTCTTTAGGGCATATACCCAACAGGGAGACGACTAGGTCTTATTAAATGTCTATTTCCAGTTGTTGGAGGTCTCTCCGTATCTCTCTCCACAGTGGTTGCACCTCTTTACCGTCATCCCTGCAGTGTTTGAGGGTTCCAATCTCTCCGCACCTGCACAGCATTTCTGATTCTGTTTATTTGAACTTGGCTGTCACTGTCAGCATAATGTGATATCTCACTGTTGCTTTGACATCTCCTGGATATCTAGGGATTATGTATTTCTTCATCTATTTGTTGTCAATTTGGATTATTCCTTTTTCTAGGATTATTCATCTTTTTCTTAGTAAGCTGTTGCTGTTTGCTATGTATTTTTTAGAACTGTCTCTTGTTGGTTATGCACTTTTCACAATAGCAAGAACAGAGAGAGAACATATATACTCTCTTTTAAGAATGGAAGAAACTGTTGTTTATACACACAATGGAATCCTAGGTATTGCTACAGATGAAGATGGAACTATAAAATATCTCATGGCATTCATCAACCTAGAGAATCATCTTTGGAGTGTAATTAATTAATCACAAAAGGACAAATATTGTGTGAGATCATTGTTACAAAAAAAATAAAAAGACTTTCATAACCAAAGAAACCAGACTTTGCGGTGGCCAAATGGTTGGAGGGGTAACGGAGGGGGGAGGAAGCGACAGGCTAGAGCAGGCGCTGACAAGCATTTGAGGCAGAAGAGCTCATTATGATCTTCAGAACAAGTTAAAAAGTATTTGAGAACCATACATTTATACTTACAAATAAATGAAATCACCATTGTGTGAGTAATATCCTTCAAAAATTTCTATTTTACTTTAAAGTTACATGTACACTCTGAAAGCGCCACATATGGTTTGAGAGTTGCAGCGTGTCAGCCCCTGGGCCAGAGCATGGACATGGGGAAGGAGAAAATATTAATCCACAAGAGTGAAAACAGAAATTAGAAGAGTGCTGGTATGATAAGCAAATGAAAGATTGATATGTAGCTTCTATTGCTGAATAAAAAAAAGTGATAATCGGAAACATTAAAACCCCACCTAATTCACAATTTTAAAAAATGTCAACACATTTAAAGGATTTTCTTCATCAACTCTTTTTTAAAATCAACAACAGTATTTTTTTATAACTCACCATGGAACCTCCTTTACCTAGGTTAACATGTGACTTCAGACTATAACAAATTCAATTTTAAAGGGTTTTAAACCATCAATTTTTTTTATATTTTAACTTTGAAACATGATTGTTTTTCTTCCAGGTTTCACAATTCACCAAAATAAAAGTGGTTCAATCCGTTTCCAGATGAAGAATACAGAAGGTTCTTTATTTAGTCTAAGCAGAGTTATTTAATATAATATTATATATATGCTTATGAACTCATTGGTAGGGCTGGAAAGTGAGCTTTAGGTTGGCCCCACAGGAAGAATTCTAATCTCAGTAGCTCATATTTCAGTTTCTGTGTGGTACAAACAGCTTAGGTGCTCAGTTGCTGACTCAAAGTTTGGAGGTTTGAGTCCAGTGAGAGTCAGCTTGGACAAAAAGCCAAATGATCTCCTTCTGATGATCAGCCATTGAAAATACTTTGCAACACCGTTTCACGCTGTACACACGGCGTCATCATGAGTAAGACTCCCCTTGAAAATAAATAGCTCATTCCACCCTCCAGAGAAATCTCCGCTTCTGTCAGGAAGTTCCGTCTCTATTGCTAGTTCCATGATTTTAAGGCCAAAACTTCAGTCATGGAGCAAAACAGCACCACTAGAAAGGACGTGAGCAAATCTGTCACAGTGCATTACTTCTATAGTTTAGTTCAGCTCTTAAATGCTTGTTTTTTCCTGGGTCTAAGAAATATTGTACAAAGGACCTCAGAAAGATTGTGGAAAAATGGACTTTTTCACAAACTTTTGAAGCCCCTCTTATTAATCAGGGTTCCCACAGAAACAGAACTATCTTTACAATATCTATCTACCTATCGATCTATCCATCCATTCGTCATCATCATGCATACAGTACAAGTACAATTTTGCTGATATGGTTGCAGCAGGACATTGACAGAGAGCTGTCAGAGGTCTAGGCCAGATTCCGAAGAGCATATGAAACAAGAGGTATCATTGAGGATGTCATATAGATTTTGGCTCAAAGCAGAGAAGACCAAAAAAGATGTTACCTGTGTTTCATTAACTATGAAAAGGCATTCAACTGTGTGGACCACAAACCCTCTTGCTAACCTTGAAAAGAATAAGAATTCCAGAAACTTCAGAACACGCCATTGCGCTTATTTGGAACTCGTCCATGGATTAAGTTCCATGGATCAAGTTTTCACTAGAGGCAGTTTCACAAACAGAACAACAGAATACAGCATGGTTTAAAATCAAGAAAGGTGAGCATCCTGGTTGTATCCTCTCACCAGACATGTTCAATCTATATGCTGCAGAAATCACCAGAGAAGCTGGAGTACACGATGAAGTGTGGCATCAGGATTGGAGGAAGGCTTGTTAACAATCTGCGCTATGCAGGTGATCCAACTGTGCTTGATGAAAGTGAGGAGGACTCGTGGGTTACAACTCAATGTAAGAAAGATCAAAATCCTCACAACCAGATCAATCGGTAGCATTGCGATAAATGGCGAAAAGTGTGAAGTGGTCCAGGATTTTGTCTTACATGGATCCACCATCAAAGCTCCTGGAAGCAGCAGCCAAGAGATCAAAAGACATATTGAACTAGGTAAATCTATAGATGATAGATGATAGATGATAGATAGATAGATAGATAGATAGATAGATAGATAGATAGATGAAAGAGAGGCAAGGAAGGGAATGGAAGGGAAGGGAAGTCGTGGAAATATTTAGGAAATAGGCATATAAATCTGATTTCTCACACTGACTAAATACATTCATTCATCCATTTACTTACCTATTTCCTTTTCACGGTGAATTATAAAAGGTTTACATTGAAATCGTCAATTTTACATGCAACCGTCCACACACCCTTTGCTTCAGTTCATCCACCACAATCCCTGCAGTGGTCAATCATTACTTTATCCCTGTATCTCTCATCTTCAATCACCCTTCTTCCTAACCTCCTGAAGTTTTCCTTTGGGTACATGCTACCCTTTTGATCTTATTATTCTAGCATGGGGGTGAGGTGATTTCCAGAACTCCAGGGTGATGAAGGGGCCAGTGAGCTGCCTATTTTTATAATTTGGAGTTGTGCTGCACATTGTTCTCCCTCTGTATCCAAGCTCTTCTAATCCAATCCCTTCCAGAGCATGTGGTAGTGGTAGACTGGCACCATATAGTTGTCCTAGTCTTGGGCTATAGAAATTGGTGTTTAGTAAATACAAATTGTTCAATCTTTTTTATTTAGAAATAATGTTACATTTGCCAAAAGATGTATGACTAGAATTTAAAACTCCAGTACACTTTTCATCAGGGTTCCTCAATTGTTAATATTTTGCATTTACTTTATTCTTTTCTTGTTATATATATTATGATTTTATTTTTCTAATTTAGTCAATTATACTTTACCCCTAATTAATTTTTAGTATATTTCCCAAGAATAACGATATCATCTTCTGTACATTTGTGGCCAAGAAAACTAACATGATTTTGAGACTCTCTATAGAATGCTCTACATAAAAATTATATTTTCATAAATGCCAGTATAGTCTAGAATAAAGTCTTCTGGCAAATTTCCTCTCCATTTGCATGATATAATTTTATAATATTATTTATGAGTCTGAATATATTAATTATTGCCCTCTACTTCAAGTAATCAATGCTATTTGAGATTCAATTTCTTCAACAGAGAGTTTATAACATTATTAATGGACATTTATTTTCTAGTAATGAGGTTTAAAATTTTAAACGATATAGTTCAACACATTATGCACACACATATTTTCACATAAATTGAGAGCAAAAAGAAAACATTGCAAGAAAGTCACACTTTGACCAATTTTTAAATATATTGCTCATTTTAAACTCTCGTTTTACTCGTAGGGTCAAAGAAGGGATAACACTCTTCAAGTAGTTGTGATTTTAACAATTGTGCTGAGACGGGATTCTCTTCAACATACAATGCTGAAAATGATCATTAAGAATAGATTTTTATTTGTTATACAAAATAGGCTCTTTTAAACAAAAACTATGCACATCTGAAGTAAATTTCTCAGATTAAAGGATATACAGCTAACAATTTTATTAAAGAGGGAAAAGCCAATAATTCTACCTTGGAAGCATTTACTCAAATAAATCAAATGCATATAATTGTATGAAAACTTGTATATGAATACAGGAAAGCTATCAAAAATGGAACTGATATAAGGAGGAAATGTGTCAGAGAAAAAAAGCTCAAATATTTGCCACTAGTAAAGGTGACAGGACAATTGTAAGACTGAAACGATGAAAGTGGAAAGTCTGTAAGACCCAGAAAAACATGGCTGTCCTACAGAGTTCAGGCTCAATCACAGTTCAGTGTGGTTTCCGAACACACGATTGGTCAAAAGTGAGAAGTTTACCTGATGAATGAATGGGCAAATCAATTGTTGGGAAATGCCATCAAGTCAATTTTAAATCAAAGCAATCTCACCTGCCAGTGTAGACCTGCCCCAGAGAATTTTCATCTTTCCTGCGGCAGACAGCCAGGGGTTTGTCTCGTGGAGCTGTTGAGTGAGTTTAAATCACCAGACTTTCAGTTAGCAGCCCCTGTACTACCTAGACTTCTAAATAAGCGGTTGTTCTTCTAGATGATGGAATGGTGGTTTTGTTAGGGGACATTGGACTGATCCTGATGAGCAGCATCTCGTGTGCCACGGAACAAAGCAGTACTTAGACCATCATGGTCATCACAATTGTTTGATCTAATTGTGACAGCTATTGTGTCAATCCATTTCCTTGAAGGTTCCTCTTTTTCCATTGAGCTTCCATTTTACCAAATGTGGTGTCTTTCTCTGGGAATTGACTGATTGCTCCTAAAAACATGACCGAGGTATGTGAGTAAGTCTTACCATCCTCACTTCTAAACATTTCGATGTACCTCTTTCAAAGCAGATTTGTTTTTTTCCTATGGATGTTAATGGTACATTCAAGTCAACAGTATAGTCAATACATCACAATCTGAATGCACCGATTCTACTCTGATCTTCTGTATTGATTGCTCAGCTATCACACATATATGAGGCATTTGAAATCCGATAGCTTCGGTCAAGTACTTTTTCGTTTTACAGGTAACATATTTGCCCGTTAATCCTGTAAGAAGACTTGTGTGATGGATTTGCCAAATGCAACATGTCTTTTCACCTATTAACTGCTGCTCCCATAGGCATCGATTGGGAATACAAGTAAAATTAAATCCTTGCCAACTTCAATCTTTTTCCATTTACTATGAATTTGTTTATGATTCACTTGTGAAGATCTTTTCTCCCCTTTATGTTAAAATATAATTCATCCTGAAGGCTGTCGTCTTTAATCTTCATAAGTTAATTCTTCCAGTCATCTGCTCTTTCAGTAAGCAGGTTTGTATCATCTACATATCCTAGGTTGTTCCAGGCAGCTGTCTTCCAAATCTTCTGGCATAGCTTAGTGAGTCCAGTAGCCTTGGGGGTGTAGTGTTTACACGCTGGGAAGCAATCCATATATTTGGCAGTTCAAAATCACCAGCCACTCCATGGGAGAAGATCGGACTTTCCATTCCCATAAACGGTTATAGTCTCAGAAACCCACAGGAGGTTGGGTTGTGAATCAGCATCAACTCAATGGCAGTGAGGGAAATGAGGGAGCACTTCCAGTGCTTCATTGGTTTGTGGAAACCTTTCCATTTGTATTCAGTCAATCCCTAGAGCCTTGCTTTTGACTAATGCTTTTAGGGCACCTTGACCTTCTGCAAGCATCCTCAACTCTTATTCATATGCCACCTTCTGCAATGGTGAGATGCAGACCAGCTGTTTCTGGTACAGTGATGTTCTGTATTCTCTCCATCTTCTTTTATTGTATTCTGCATCAGTCCAATATTTGAGCAATAGAACAGCGGTTCCCAACCTGTGGATTGTGACCCCTTGAGGGGTCAAACGACCCTTTCACAGGGGTCGCCTGGTTCATAACAGTAGCAAAATTATAGTTATGAAGTAGCAACTAAAATAATTGTATGGTTGGGGTCACCACCACAGGAGGCACTGTCTGAAAGGCTCGCGGCATTAGGAAGGGTGAGAACCGCTGCCCTAGCACCATTCGATATTGCAAGTAAGGCTTGACTTTTTGTCTTGAGTTCTTTCTTTTGGGTGGTCTACCTCTAGATCTAGCAAACTCCATTAGAATACTTCACCTTGTCTTCTTAAGTCGCCCTTTGGAATTTTGTTTCTTTTTGTATATAAACCATTTTATTGGGGGCTTTTATAGCTCTTATAACCATCCATACATCATTTGTATCAAGTATATTTGTATATATGCTGCCATCATCATTTTCAAAACATTTTCTTCCTACTTGAGCCCCTGATATCAGCTCTTCTTTTCTCCCCTCCCTCTGACACCCTCGTGACCCCTTCATAAATTGTAATTATTATGTTCATATCTTACACTGTTTGCTGCCTCCCTTCATCCATGTTTTTGTTTGTGCCCCTGAAATGGTGAGTGTTATTATGTCAATCATTATGATCAGTTTCCTCTTTCCCTCCCTTCTACCTCCACCTTCTCAATATCCAAACGGTATCACTACTCCCATTATTGTTCCTGAGGGATTTATCCATCCTGGATTCCAAGTGTTGAGAGCTCTTATCTGTACCACTGTACATGCTCCAGTCTAGCAGTATTTGTAAGGTAGAACTGGAGTCATGATAGTGGGGGGAGGAAGCATTTAAAACTAGAGGAATGTTGTGTGTTTCAATGGTGCTTTACAGTACCCTCACTTATGGCCCTTCCTTGTGACCCTTCTGTGAGGGTCTACAGATGGGCTTTGGTTCTCCACTCTGCCCCCTTCTTGTTCACATGATATGATTGTTTTGTGGCTTCTGATGCCTGATATCTGATCCTGTAGACACCTTGTGATCACACAGGCTGGTGTACTTCTCCCCTGTGGCTTTGCTGCTTCCCTGCTAGATGGCTGCTAGACCCCATATGCTATATCTTCTAATGTCTGGGCACCATTAGCTTTCTTCACCCAGGGGTGCATATGACAGCCAACTAAAAAAGAAGGGAAAAATTTTTTTTTCAAAGAAGAGGACAAGAAGACCCCTTGGAAGTTTCTGTTCTGCTCTCTGACCTCATCATTTCTCCCACACACCTTTGCTACACTCTAAATTTAAGAGCAGCTTAAGTTTCTTCTGAGATCTGTTTTCATCTGTTCTCTCTTTCCTGTCTTTTTAATGACCTCCTGCTTTCTTCATGAATGATGCTTGTGATATGTCCTCTCATAGCTTATCAGGTCTTCTATCATTAGTGTTCAGCAAATAAATTCTTGAAATGGCCCTCAAATTCAGGGGGCATAGATTTAAGGAAGTATTTTGGCTCCCAGAGACATTTTTTTTAATTTAATTCAGCTTCAACCTGAACTTAAATATGAGCAATTAGTACTTCTTTCCCATAGAACCTGGCCTGATTTTTGCTGCTGATAGTGAGCTTCTCCATTGTCTCAATCAACAGATATAGTCAATTTGATTTCTAGTATTTGAATTTCTGGTAATTATCTGTTTGTATACTTCTCCAACCTTTTTGTGCTAACCTCAGCAAAACGTATTACCTTCAGCAAATTTGCTGTGTTCTATTAATGAAATTGTTAATAAATGGCCCATTCTATGCAATCTTCTTTCTTTAGAATAGACATAAGGATGAATTTCTTCCAGTTTGTTGACCAGGTGGCTATTTTCCCAAATTTGGGGGCATAGATGCCTAAGCACTTCTAGAGTGGCATATACAAGACACAAAGAGCTCTATATTGTATGACCCTATTTCTATAGCCGTCTGGAAAACACCAAATTATGAAGATAGGAAACAGATCACTGGTCATCATGAGGTTTGAAGGTGGTGGTGGGGAGGAGCGGGGAGTGTCATGCGAAGTGGGGGGACTCCAACAGGCAAAATTAAGAAGTTAAGATGAAAGACTGCATGCGACCTCCTCCCTGGGGGACGGACAACAGAAAAGGGGGTGAAGAGAGACGTCGGACAGGGCAGGATGTGACAAAATAATAATTTACAAATTATCAAGGGCTCATGAAGGTGGGGACAGTGGGGAGGGAGGGGAAAAAAGAGGACCTGATGCCAAGGGTTTAATGGGAGGGCAAATGCTTTGAAAATGATGAGGGCAAAGAATGTACAGATGTGCTTTACACAATTGATGTATGTATGGATTGTGATAAGAGTTGTATGAGCCCCCAATAAAATGCTTAAAAAAAAGAAAATAGAATTGTTTAATAAAAAAAAAGAGTAGGATTGTGGAGGAGCTGATGCCAGGGGCTTCAGTGGAGAGCAAGTGTTTTGAGAATGATCAGGGCAATGAATGTACAAATGTGCTTTACACAATTGATGTATGTATGGATTGCGATTAGAGTTGTATGAGCCCCTAATAAAATGATTAAAAAAAAGAAACGGATTATGGTAGAAATTGTAAAATAGTATTTGATGTGATTGAACTATGGATTGTTATGATATATTTCAGAGCTCCCAATAAAATGATTAAACATTTTTTAAAAAAAGAAAATCGGATTATGAATAAAATGTTAATTTTTCTTTATTGGCTAAAAAAAATAGAAAGACTACTGAACCCTATTGAACTGAACATTTATATGCCATGTAAAGTTGTACATAGAAATGGTATGCTGTTCAATGTAATAAGCTGGTTTAAAAATTATAGAATATTCTTATTACTATACCTCCATGTGTAAGTACTCAGAGACAGAGAAAGATAGAATGGGGGAGAGAGAGATAATTGAGCTTGTTATGCAATAACTTGTGCCCTTAAACTCTTAAACTCTAGCATGACTGAGTGTAGTTTATTTGGAACTAGTGTCTTTGTGGCTGTCATTACTAACAGAAGTCACATTGGAGTAGGGAGGGACTCAAACAGAACCTAACTAGTGTCCTTATAAAAGCACGAGGAGCCAAGAAAAGAGCGAGACGAAGAGGGAAATGTATGTATGTGGACTCAGAGACAGAGATTGGAGTTATGCTGTCGCAAACCAAGGAATGTACCAGAAGCTGGAAGGTGAGGGAGATTGTTCCCGTGGAGATTTCAGAGAGATCATGGCTTTGCTGATATCTTAAATTGGGACTTCTGCTGTCTAGAACCAGGAGAGAATTAATTTCTGTTGTTGTAAGCCACCCATTTCATGATACCTTATTTGACAGCCATAGCAATCTAATACGGAGATGCAAATACCCCTTTTAGAATGCCAAGGTTATTATCTCCAGGCCCCGTGGAGACTAGGAAGTTCTCACCGGTGTGTGAACGGATGATGCTCTTCATCTTGGGCACATCGACAAGTACATTTCAAAGCCTCCTTGAATTGTGATAGGCTCCTGATGACAGTTCTGCCAATGGAATGTGAGTAGCACCAATGGGTGTCAAAGGACCGGTGTATTTCTCAACAGTCTGTGTTCAACCATAAACTGAATGCACATTGACAGTGGTATTGGATGAAAGAAGCCTGTGATCCCATTGTTTTGAAAACAGTTTCGGAAGAAAAACTGTATCTTTATGCCATTAAGATTAAGAGAGTTTTGTAATCACAGTGAGCCTCTGTTATGGCTTTGGAACCTAGTGCGTTGCCCTCGCAGTGGTTCTGCTCCTCTGGCAGAGCACCAATCAGCACAGAATTGACTGTGATGGGCAGCCTCTGAGATCGCCCCAAAGGAGTCTCTCCCTCCTGGGATTCAGTGCACGGTGTAGTCCCCCTCCATCGCATGACTTGTTTTTAACCAATAGAACACAGCAGCAGTGAATGGAGCATCCCTTCTCTCATTTGGATTATCAGAGATTGTGTGACTGCTATCTTATTAGTAGATTGTCTATATTGATTTCCTAGTCAGCACACTTTGTGAAGGACGCAGTTATGCCAAGAGCCCACATGGCAAGAAACTGCAAAATTATACATTAACGGAGACATTATCTCCTTCAGATCAATTACTAGAGCAGGAGATTAATTAACAGATGAGCACATGCTTTCCTGATCTCTGCCAATAGCCTTTGAAAATTTAATCCTGCCAACAACCGTTGAGTGGAGATCCTTCCCCAGTTTTGCCTGTAGACAAATTCACGGGCCTTTAGTGCAGTTCCTTCCTTAACGAGAGTGTGAGACGGAGGACAGCTATCTAAGCAGTGTCTAAGTTCCTAACCCACAGAAAATTCTAAGTTAATAATGGTGCATTGTTTGAAGCTGCTAGGTTTTGGGATAATTTATTGCTCCAAATGGATAACTAATATGATATTTCTTGAATCACACAGTGGAACTGCATTTTTTCCTTATATTTTTTCTTTTTTTACATGTTCTAAAGGTTCTCCAATGAGTATGATTTTTATTATTACTTTAAAATGACAACTTCTTTATTAAAACAGGTATGACACCCTAATCCTGCATGGGTCAAACTAAGGTTCTTGAAATACAGTGTGATCATAATCATGAGAGAGGACATAGGGCTGTCTTCCTCCCTAGACTGTGCTCCATGGGAATGCTAACTATATTCCCATCTGACTTTTTCACATATGAACACTTGACATTTCATACTTACACACTTTGTCTTAAACTCCTTTCATTAAGCATCATATTAGTTTATTTGTATCAAAGCCTATTTCTACAATGTTTCACTATAGCAATGTCACTCCTAGAGCATCTCCTGCTTACATTTGGAGACTGCAAGCCCTGAACACACATACACACACACACACACACACACACACACACACTTCCCAAGCTCATCTTCGCTAATGATATCCATTATCATTTGCTCCATTCATGCAGAACTCATTAAAATTATGGACAACCCGAGTGTCGGTTATGAAATATTCCAGAAAGAAATTCCGATGCTTCAAAACCTAAGGCAGTGGCCTTTATGATGGATGCTTCTTTTCATAAAATAACTAAATGAAAGTATGAATAGCAAATTAATGTCTATTTTCCTTTATCTTTCCTAATAAATATTATTACATTTACCAATCTCTATAAAAGATCAAGATATGACACCTATATTTGCTAAACAGTAGAGAAAAATTAGTAAGTAAAGAGTGAAAGTATCATTTAACACACTTCAATACAGTTTTATTGCTAGACTTTCAGCCATGTTAACCTTATGGTAGATTTATAATATGTTTAAGATCGCTAAGGTAGTATTCTGTTTCTCAGATTCCCTGTCCCTGTGTGGTTCTTTGTTAGAGCTGTCCACAGGGAAATTTGAAAGAGATTTGGAAACCAGCACCATGCACTTTCTTGAAAGTCCAGGGCAAAAGCTTTCTTTGTTCAGCTCACACAAGTAATCATTTCCTGATTTGGCATTTTTTGGATGGGGCAGCAACTGGCCCAACAGTTCTCTGTTCTAGCGAGGCCTCCTCCTCCAGCTCCTTCTACTCCTGGTCCAGGCACATGTGCAGCTCCAGAATTGAGTGAAGCTGCTTCACCAGCATCATTGAAATCAGAGGATTGGAGGTATTGAGAGGCAGAGACAGGTTCTAGTTTATTTTAACGTATTCTGGATCAACCTCATGGATTCTAGTCAAGCCTTCTCTGAGCCCAGCTCACGTCTCTAGAGGAGCAGATAGCCTCGTCTTTCTCCAAAGGAACAGTGATGGGCCTGAATTGTTGACCTTGCTTTTAAAGGCACAATCCACTATGACACCAAACTCACTTCCATCCAGTCCATTCTGACTCATAGTGACCATCAATGAAAAAGTAGAGCTTCTGCTGTGGGTTTCTAAGGCTGTCAATATTTATAGGAGCAAAAAGTTTCATCTTCCTAGTGTGAGGGGACCTGGTAGGATGAAAACTGCTGCATGACATGTAACCGAGTGTATCACCAGAGATCCCTTTATTTGTAAAAGAAAATGATAATTATACGCCCTGCAGGTTTTTGTTTAATATCTGTAATATGTATCCAAATCAACCCCGCTCTCAGATGTTCTGAGTGTGACAAAGAATACAGCTTAATTTCCACCATGTTATTTCAATCTTCTCAAAACCTTTATTATAAACCCACAATGTCTCTGGTGGGTGTCTCTGTACAGCAAGATTATTAATCAAAAGATTGGTTACTCAAATCTACCCAGAGGCACGTCAGAAGAAAAGGCTGGTTATCTATTTCCCCAAAGACAGTGATTTGCCTTGTGGAGGCCCAACTCGAGGAACATGTAAGTCAGGTGGCAGTTAATACAGCCTTCCAAGATAATGTTCAATTCCTGTTTTGGTGAGTAGCGACTGTGTTTTTAAAATCCTGTGAGTACCATCTAAGTTGCAGTTATTGGTCTGCCCCATTCTGAGAAAAAAAAAAACAAAAAAATGAGGAAAATAAAAAACCCCAGGAAACAATTGACCCAAAGGTCTAACAGACCACCATGGCTCAACTCCACTGATGGCTGTACTAGACATTGCCTAGCAACTGCTGCCTCTACTCAGATCAGGACTACAGTAGAAGGTCTTAGACAGAGTGGAAAATTTTTAAAAAGGAGGAGAAGGCGAAGGAGGGGGAGTAAAAGGGGAAGAAGAAGAACATTCAAATTCAAATAAAAGGCCAGACTTCAGACTTATTGTCAGATCCTGTCTGGTGAATCCCCAGATATTGTCGCCCGTAGACATACTGCAATTTTGGAACTGAACCGAGCCTCAAGGACCAATTTTCACCCAAACAATTGGCAGGCCTATAAGGAAAATAATCATATAAGCTAGGGACATGCTCTGTAAGATCGACCACAGGAGGCCAGAAGGGCAATGTTTCTCAAAGGCAAAGCTCAGAAGGTAGGAACGAGCTGAGAAGAAGGTCAAGGAGAAATGGGATGTAACAGGAGGAAAATGAGAAGACAGCTGTCACATTGTAGGGATTACCTCGTGTCACAAAAACAAAATGTACCTATCTTTCTGACGGAAACCATCATCTGCTCAGAAAATGTTTCCTCAAACAAAAAGAAAACGTTTCTTAAAAACAACAAAACAAACAAACAACCGTGCATTACACCATTACCTCTGGTTCCACGAGGCATAATTTACTTGACAACTGGATTTTTAAGAAACATTTTTTTGTGTTCTAGGTGGAAGATCACATAGAAAATCAGTTTCCCATTTCATTATTTACACATGGTTCCATGACATTAGATGCTATCCCTGAAGTGTGTCATCACGCATACTTCTACTCTGCTTTCTAATTTCCAAATCTCAATTGTCCCTGCTTGCTTTCTCATTGCCTTGCTTTGGGACGACTCTTGGTTACCAGATAGACGATTGTTCTGAGGAGCATATTGTTCAATGGTATAATCTGAACAAAAATATGTCCTTGAAGGAACAACCATCATGATTTTAAGTAAAATGTTCAAAATTATTAGAAGGCATACCTGCTATTAGGGTGCCATTGTCTCTCTTTTGACGAAAACTATTTTTTTGGCATGTGCACTGCCCTTTGATTTGCAAGGCTCTGAGCACCAATGTTATTGCTGCGGACAGGTGCCAATGGGTCTGTTCCCACTCAGTGATTCTGGGTACACTGCCTGGTTCTGCACCATCCTCACAATTATCCTGATGCTTGAGCCCATTGCTGAAGTCCCTGTGCCAATCCGTCCGGTTGAGGATCTTCCTCTCTTTCTCTGTCCTTCTACTTTCCCAAGCATGATGTCCTTCTCCAGGGACTGGTCTCTTTGACAGAACGTCCAAAGTCTATAACCAAATTCTCAACATCTTTGTCTCTAAAGAACATTCCGACTATACTTCTAAGACAGGTGTACTTATTCTTTGGCAGCCCAGGGTCTTTTGTTCTTTATTTTTTCAAACCCAGCTTATTGGGAGCTAATACAGATTTTATGCCCTTCCAGAGTTCAATCACATCAAGCAGGGTTTTACAATTCCTACCACAGTCAGTTTCCAAACATTCTCTTCCACCTTGAACTCCTTGATATCAGCTCCCTTTACCCCTCTCCCTCAATGTATCCCCCTAGGAACCCTGATTCTACTTGTCTCTACAGTTTCATCAGTCTTGGGTTTCATGTGCTGAACAACAGAAAGACACACAACAAAAATTTAAGAGAGCTACCCCCAAGGATAAAATACACCCCCAATAAACCCCAATATGGAAAACAAAGAACAAAAAAAAACACAGAAAGTGTTGAAAACCACATCAGACCCAATGTGTACCAGAGGAGGGGAGGGGGCAGAGACAAGTTTTAACCATTCAAGTCATGTTTACAATTCTGTAATCATCTCTTCAATACTGTTTGGTGCTCTCTCAGTTTATTCCCATCTCTCCATTATGGATAGAGAGAGATCACCAGAGGCTTGTTTCCTACTTAGCCTTCCTGTGTATCTTGGGCTTCCACTGTCATCCGTAGCCTCTGCAAGCCAGACTGTCACAATGTAGACTTTGATACTACTCTCTCCTTCGGCTTTGGAGTGCAGAATTTATACTGGTGTTGGTGTGCTTCTCCAAGTAGACTTAGTTGACATCTCACTTTGATAGTTGTTTAGTTGGAAACAAGCCTTTAAGACCCAGATGCTATTTTATCTGATAGTCAGGCACCATCCCAATCTTCAGCACACTTGGCTATAACGCCCATATCCTCTGTCTTCTCTTCCTGAGGGTGAGTATTGAGCAGAGTCCTGGGAACAGTATTGAGAGTATTGAGTAATTGTTCTTACCCTAGAGATAGGATCTAGTGCAAGCCCAAACTATTCCTGGATCTATGTTTTGTTTATTTGTTTATCTGCTTTGGACTCCCCTAAGAGAGCTTGTTTGCTTTTTGATACTTTTAAGAGGTCTTACTTAGCAGATTTACCCAATGCAACGTGTCATTTGATCTCTTATAATGCCGCTTGCATGACATTGATTGTATATCCAAGCAAAATGAAAACCTTGACAACCTCAACCTCGTCTCCATTTATCATGAGGCTGCTTATTGATTTTGGTCTTCTTGACATTGAGTTGTAATCTGTACTGAAGACCGCAATCTTTGATCTTCATCAGCAAGGGCTTCAGGTTCTCCGCACTGTCAGCCAGGAAGGCTGTATCGTCTACACACCACAGGTTGGAATAGACTTTCCTCCAATCCTGATGGCACATTCTTCTTCATGTAATTCAGCTTCTCTAATTATTGGCTCACCATACAGACAGAATAAATATGGAGAGAGGATATAATCCTGATATATGCCTTTTCTGCCTTAAAACCATGCAGTCTAGCTTTATTCTGTTTGAACAATTGCTTCTTCATCCATGCACAAGTTCAGATTGAGCACAATGCAATTAGTGTTCTGGGATTCCCATTCGGCTCAAAGCTAGCTATAGTTTGTTATGATCCACACAGTAGCATGTCTTGGCATAGTCAATGAAAATCAAGTAAAATGTCTCTGGTATCCTCTGCTTCGGTCAAGCTCCACTTGACATCCTCAGTGATGCCCCTTGTTCCACGTGCTCTTTTGAATCGGCCTGAACCTTTGGCAGCACCTGGTCAATGTACAGCTGTAACCCTTGTTGGATGATTTCTGGAAAAAAATTATTTGCATGTGATATTAATGGAATTGTTTTATAATTTGCACATTTTGTTGTGTAACCTTTCTTTGGGGTGTAAAAGTTAAATGAATAGATAAAAATGTAAACTCCTCCATATCCCTTACCTTTCAGATCAAAATAATAGTCTGAGTGACTAATCAAGGAAAAGTAAACCTGAAATGAAATGAATTTGGAGTCTTTAGTGATATGCAAGTTCATTTTAAACATATGGGGAAGGGGGACATCTTTCTGGTATTCTCTTCTTTGAGTCAAGATCCGTCAGATATCAGCAATGATATCTCTTGTTACATGTCCTCTTCTAAATCCAGCCTGAAACTCTGGTAATTCCCTGTCAACATACTGCTGCAGCCCTTGTTGGATGATCTCCTGAAATCTTACTGTGCTGAGACATTGCCCTATAATGTGAGCATTCTGTTGGGTCACCTTTCTTTGGAATGGGTACAAATATGAATCTCTTCTAGTCAGTTGGCCAAGTAGCTGTCTTCCAAATGTCCTGGCATAAATTAGAGAGTGCTAACAGTGTTTCATCAACTTGTTGAAATAGTTCACTTGGTATTCCATCAATTCCTGGAACCTTGATTTTTAGCTAATGCATTCAGTGTATCTTGGACTTCTTCATACCACTGATTCTTCCTTATATTTGATCTCCTGAAATGGTGGAATGTTGACTTGTTACTTTTTTTTCTGTACAGTAACTTTGTATTCTTTCCATCTTCTTTTGATACTTCCCTCATCATTCAATATTTCCCCCATAATATCTTTCAATATTAGAACACCAGGTTTAAACATTTTGAGTTCTTTCTGTTTAAGACTTCCTTAAGAGTGTACTTTTCCTTTACTGGCATTCGCACTCTAGATCTTTGCTCATTTAATTATAATTGAACTTTGGCTTCTCTAGTTTCCCTTTGAAATTGTCTATTCAGCTCATTTACTTCCTCATTTCTTCCATTTGCCTTAGCTACTTTACGATTAGAAGTTTCAGAGTTTCTTCTGACATCCACTTTGATCTTTTCTTTCTTTTTTATGTTTTTAATGACCATTTGCTTCCTTCATGAATGATATTTTTGATGTCATCACATAGCTTGTCAGCTCTTCTCTAATTTGGATTCAATGTATCATATTTGTTCTTGTGATGTTCTAGTAATTCAGGTGAGATAGATTCAAGATTGTTCTCATGTTCTTCAACATCAACTTAAACTTACACATGAACAGTTGGTGGTGTGTTCCACCGTCTGCCCCTGGCCAGATTTTAGCTGCTAATCTTGAGCTTCACTATCATCTCTTCCCACCAAACCAGAACCAATCTCACTGCCATGGAGTCATTCCTGACTCATAGTGACCCTAAGACCCAATGGGTGTTTAATCCCCACTCCCTAGAGTGTTTTGGAGCCCTAGAGACTTAATGGTTAGACAGTGGGCTGCTAACCACAAAGTCAGCAGTTCAAAACTTACTGTGGGGGAGAATGATTGGGTTTTCTATTCCCATAAAAAATTATGGTCTCTGGAGCTCCCAGAGGCAGGTCTCTTCCCATGATGTAGTCAATTTAATTTCTGTGTATTTAATTTAGAGACGTCCATATATATAGTCACCATTTGTGTTGTTAAAAATTATATTTGCTATGAACAAATTGTTGGTCTTGAAAAATTCTATTATATGATCTCCAGTTGCATTTCTATCACCAAGTCTATATTTTCCATCTACTGTTTCTTCTTCTTTGTTTCCAACGTTTGCATTTCACTTGCCAATAGTTACCAATGCATCTTGATTTCATGTTTTATACAATTCAGACTGAGGATGTTGGTAAAATTCTTCAGTTTTTTTCATTACTAACTTTTGTGGTTGGTGCATAAACTTGAATAATAGTTGTATTGATAGAATGTGCTTGTGTGTGGATATAAGTAATCCTATCAAAGACTGCATTGTATTTCAAGATGCATCTTGAAGTGCCCTTTGTGAAATGAATGCAACCTCATTTCTCTAGATTGTGACATTCCCAACATAGTAAAACCATCTGACTTTCTGGTTTGAAATGGCTAATGCCAGTTCATATTAGCTCACTAAAGCCTAAAATTCATTTTGGTGATTTCCAGTATCCCTACAATCACACTTTGTACTGATTATTGGGTTTTTTTTTTTACCTGTTTCATCTCATTTGGAGTCGTGTCCCATCAGCAAATAAAGTTCCAGCAGGCTCTATTTCCATAGGCTTTTCAGCATTCCTGTAATTATGGACAACCCTACTTTGAGAAGTCAGCTATCATTATGTCATATTTTGAGTGTCTTCTGATCTGAGGCTTATCATCTTGCACTATCTCTGACAATGACACTCCCATTCATTAGATCTTCAGCATCGTACAAAGTTCCAATGCTATCCGTAAGGATTTCAATAGCTAACTCTTTGAAGTGGACAGTCTATTCCTTATGAATAGTTCTCAGCCTGAAACCTCTATTGAAACCTGATCACTTTGGGTGCCATTGCTGGCATTTGAAATCAGTGAACCAGCTTCCAGGACCATAACAATACAAAAGCCACCACAGTAGGACAAGCTGACAGACAATTGGCAGTAATACTCCTTTTCTCATTCGTTATGATAAAACAAACAAATCAATGTCTCCCTATGTCTCCTTCATTCCAAATAATTTTTTGTTCCAAATACTATAATCAAGCAGATGGACAAACAAGTCATACAAATGATTTTAAACAGTATTTCATTTTTACAATGAAATAATCCAGTTCATTTGCTAGTTTGCTAGAACTTATATTCTGTATCACGGAATAGATTTTCCTGAATTGACATAACTCTCAATTATATCACATATAAACAAACCCTTAAACACCTTCTGTCTATTAATCTAACACAGCAAGGGTTCTTTTACTACTCACTAAGGTTCCTTCCCACTACTCAGGCTGATTGTTCTCTATAAAGTTTTCAGGCATTCTCAGCTCCATTCTCTATCTCCACCATAATTTTCCTAAATATTTCTACTTCTTAAGGGTCCTTTAAAGCCAACCAAAACCCAAACCTCATGCCATCCTGTCAATTCTGACCCACTGACCCCACAGGAAAGAAGAGAACTACTCTATGTGGTCCTTCAAACTAAATCTTTATGGAAGCAGACAGCCTGGAGCTGATGATGGTGGGACTGACCTTGTGGTTAGTAACTCAACACCTAACCCACGACGTCACCAGAATTCCCAAGGTCCTTTATTTCTGGCTTATCCTGCCCTTGGGCCTTTTGATTACTCAAAATTTGAATTTCTTGGCAAAGGATCCTTTAAAGGAACTGGTAGGAAGCTTCCTTCCTTCCAGAACATTTATTTCTACTGGGACAAAACTTTTCAACAATTTTATTCTCTATTTAATCATAGCAAGCTGGATGGAGCTGGTAGATGAATAACCATACCTGCCAGGTAGGAGCTGATATAGAAAACTACGGTGACTGTGGTGATGTGCTGCTTACAGAAAATAAGATGCAGAAGAATTTGGGGAACAAACTTTGAATGGTCATCAAAATTGAACTAGAATTATGAAATATTTCACTGTCCTTCACTTCGGTTGAGAGTATCCCTACTAAGCGTGCCAGGCGGCGCTATCATTTACACTGCCACAGGGACGACTGTCTTTAACGAGGGGATTAGCAGTGTTCTCAATAACACTGTCTTTTTTTTAATTCTCTAAATTATTTATTGTAAAGTACAAACCTTTTTTAATCATTTTATTGGAGGCTCGTACTATTCTCATCACAATCCATACATACAGCCATTGTGACAAGAACATATGTACATTTGTTGCCATCACCATTCTCAAAACATTTGCCTTCTGCTTGAGCCCTTAATATCTGCTGCTCATTTTCCCCCTCCTTCCCCACTCCCCCCTACCTCATGAACCCGTCATCATTCATAAATTATTATTATTTTGTCATATATTACACTGTCTGACATCTCCCCCTGCCTTCTTCTCTGCTGTCCATCCCCCAGGGAAGAGGCTACATGTAGATTCTTGTAATCAGTTTCCCCCTTTCTACCCTGACTTTCAAGTGTGCTGCTTATGACACTCATAGGTCCACTATCACGTACTTGTGCTTTTTATAGGTTGTGGACACCTTTAACATAAATCCCACTACCCTGGTAACAACCTTAATGACAACTTGAAAATACCATTGTTTACTTGCTTTCTATCCTTGTTATTTCTAGAACTATTGTCAATATAGGACAGACTCGACAGATTTTTAATAAGTTATCATTAAAACACCATTAATCTCATAAAACTAAAAAATACCAGTCGGAGTACAGGAGAACAGCAATCCTTCGTCATTCAAAAGAACTCTGATGTTCTATAGCTTTATACTCTATCTTTACTCAGCCCCTCCCCTTTCGTTTATTTACTCTACAGTCACAGAATTTCAAACCTAGAAGGAACATCTGGAGGTTAACCTAACCTACCTCTCTTCAGCTGATGGCAAAGATCGATTCGTAGGGATCAGTGTGGTCTATGAGGACTTCCTTACAGTTTCAATCAAAGGTTTAATAATTATTTTACCTGTTGTAAAGATTAAGCTCTCATGTTATATCTTGATTTAAACTACATCCAAGGATATATTAAAATTATTGTCCTCTAAATGGAATCAGGAAATATTCAAACAGTTCTCAAAATAATCATTATTTTCACTTGCCAGAAAAACCTAAGCTTGCTCTAAAGGAGTAGCTGATTTCAAAATGTTCCAGAAAGGATCTATTTGGAATTAAAAAAATTAAATTCTTTGGGGTGGGGCTCTTATATCTCTTATCACAATCCATACATTCATCCAGTGTGTCAAGCATATTTGCACATATGCTGCCATCATCATTTTCAAAGCAATCTCTTCCCACTTGAGCCCCTGATATCAGCTCCCCATTTCTTCCCCCTTCCTCCCCCCACTCTCCCTCACGAACCCTTGAAAAGTTATAGATTATTATTTTCATATCTTCCATCATCCTCTGTCACCACTCACCCACTTTTTCATTGTTTGTCATCCTCAGAGGGGGCTATGGGTTGTGATCGATAACCCCTTTTTCCTCCCACCCTCCCCTAATCCTCCTTGCTCCTCTATTCTCATTGTTGGCCCTGGGGCATTTATCTATCCTGGATTCCCTGCATTGTGGGCTCTTGTCTGTAGCAGTGTGCATGCTCTGGTCTAATGATTTGTGAGGTAGAATTGAGGTCATGATAGTGGAGAACCGAGGAACTAGAGGAAAGTTGTGCATTTCATCGGTGCTATAATGTACCCTGACTGGCTCATTACTTCCCTGTGACCCCACTATATGAGGATGTCCAATTGTCTACAGATGGGCATTGGGTCTTCACTACATTCCATGACCCCCCACACCCCAATCACATTGGTATCATTTGTTCTGGGTCTTAGATGCCTAGTACCTGATCCCATCGACACTTCATGATCACACAGGCTGGTGTGTTTCTTCCATGTGGGCTTTGTTGCTTCTCAGCTAGATGGCTGCTTGTTTATCTTCAAGTCTTTAAGATGCCAGATGATATATCTTTCAATAGCCAGGCACCATCTTTCACCACATTTGCTTATGCACCCATTTTTGTCTTCAGCCATTGTGTCAGGCCGGTGAGCATCACAGAATGCTGGATTTTTAGAACAATGCGTTCTTGTGTTGAGGGAGTACTTGAGTCAAGGCCCAATGTCCATCTGCAACTTTAATTCTTAACATGTAGATATGAGTACATAGTTCTATTCCCCTCTCATTATATATATATTTGCATATGTACATGCCTATATTTAGACCTTTATAAATGTCCTTTGTCTCCTAGTTCTTTCCTCTATTTTCTTTTACTTTCCTCTTGTCCCATCATCATGTTTGGCCTTCATTCAGGTTTCACAATTTCTTGCTGCTACATTGCCCTTGATTAAGTCCCACTAGGCATCCTACGACCTTCTCTCCCTTGATGTTCACTTGTTGTTCCCTAAAGGGTCTATTTTTGAGTGAACTTTCTGTCCTCCACTAATATACACACTACAGCGACCTGGAAATACGTAAATATATGAAAAGATGGATTGATAGACTAGTTCATGAATAAATAGTCTCCAAAATGGTAAATCAAGAAACAAAGACAGAAACTGAAAGGTCTAGTTCTTTAGGATCTAGAATGCTGGTAGTAGGATCATGTCCACCTTTACAATAAGTATAATTATTAAAATACCAACCCATTTAGAAATTGATCATTTTCTTAAACTTAGACAGCTGGCAATTAACTAATGTATAGTTATTCAACTAACCACGAATCTTGACAAAATGGAGGTGCTTTCAAGAAGAAATGGCACGGAAGCATTAGCTTAACATGGGGGAGATACTTCCCTACACCACCCACTCAGCGAAAACATTTAGTTCATTGTTTCCCAAGTGTGAGCTAGTCAGAGAACACGGAACAAGCCTCAAAAGAGTAGACTGCTACTTGCAGGCTCATCCTTGAGGACCTCACTGAGAGCTCACAGAAGAGACGAGTCAGAGCCCCGAGGGCTCTCCGACTGCACTGCAAAGTTCTGGGAGAAAGAGAAACAGCCATTATGAAACCGACACAAAGACCTTCAGACTCACGCGCTTCCAGAGAGCTCAAACATTTCAGATTGACAAGCAGAAAGGAAAATACGACTTTACTAAAGATATCAGAAGCTAAGCATCTCTTTACGACACATGAAACTTTATGTAGGAACAAACAGATTAAAAAATACCTTTATGGGAATGGTAAAAAAAATACTACCAGGTTGTTAACAGATGGATGAATTTGTATCAAACAAGTTAAAAAAATTCATCTTAAAAATAGGCATTTGTTTGGAGGATAATCCTTTTTTGGAAAAACTCGTCTATCTTGTTTGAATAAGCGATGGCCTCTATAAACCATTGATCCAGTGAGCTACAATGGTCATGTCATGTCTTCGCTCCTTTTTGGTGAAATAAGTTCCAAGTCACTAGATCCTTGAGTTTTGTCTTTCATAGAGATTTCTTCTAAAAAGTAAGGCGGATACTTGGCTTTGTGTTTTCCCATCTCTTTTACTGCAGTTTTAACTATAAGTTTTCTAGGGCCAGGTAACTTCCCCCCGCTCCCTTTGGCTTCCTTTTGATTTTCCTGCCAAATGACTCCACACACTCGGACTCTCTTAGCAGGAATGCAGTTTTTGTTCAGTGTTTGACTAGGCATTGAAGTGATGAAAAAAAGAAAATCTTCCTACAGCACTATTTCAGATTATGGAGGACATGTTCTGGAGTAAACAAATAAGAGACAAATTCATTAGGATATTTAACAAAGTCTGTGGATCTTATTATGCTGTTGTAGTTTAATAAGAAGCAGAATTTGTCAACATTCTTTGCTCTTTGTGCTTGAAGGAAACCCTAGTTTTGATCTAATTGCAGGGAAGATATCAAATTTAGTGACATGGTAAAAGGAGTTTGAAAAATTCTTTCAGGGAAAGAGGTTATTAACTTCCACAGGACCCTGACAAAAATCCATAGAGACATCAAGCCTAAGGAAGAGCTGAGAATATAGAACTTGGACTAGGTTACATGCCTCATCTATGCCTTCCTTTTCCTTTGGAAAATGATGTTCACCCAGGCTTGAAACCAAGAAGCCCTGTGCAAAAGACCATCTTATTTGGCTGAAAGCTTCTCTTGCAGGGCAGTGAATTACTTAAGGCAGCTCTTCCAGCCACGTCTCTAACTCTCTCCAAACAACACCTTCCTGCACGGGTCTGGCAAGAAGGTGGAGGAAGATACTAATATGAGTCACTTGTGAGTAACTTAGTAGGATTCCCTGGAATGCCATCTTGCTACATATAAAATGAGACTTCGGAGAAGTAGGAGGAGTGATCTCATGGCCAGCAAGAGCCAGGAATCGAGAATGTTCTCTGGATCTGAGATCACTGTGCAGTTGTGTTAGTCCAGGTAAACTAGAGAAACAAATCCAGGGAAACTCATGTGTGTAGAAGAAAGAGCTTTACATAAAAGAGCAATTGTATATTAAGAATACATCCTTGCTCAGTCCAGCTCAAGTTCGATGTTGGCTTATCTGCCCTATACTAGTCTATTAATTCCTCTTCAACTCATGCAACACATGCAATGACACCAAATGCAAACAGATTGCAGGCAGTGGGTGGAAAATCCTATAGACCCAATGGTGAAAACACCTCAGCACTGGCGTGGGTCTCCACCTGCCTCCTCCAGTTCCCGGGCTCAGGCTCTATCAGTTTGTAGCTTCATGTGGCTTGTCAACAGGCAAGTCTTGCAGGGAGTCTGTGTGTCCCACCTCCAGGAAGGAAAACAGGAGTTCTCAGAATCCTGAGGAGAAGGCCATGCCCACACAGTAGCCTCATTGGCTGTGACCTGATTGACAGGCTACACCTCCACCCCTTCACAAATTGATAGATTATGTAACTGCTACGACTACCGTTTATCAACTTGACACTCTTACACCACTCTTTAGCCATACGTAATTTTAACAAAACAATAATTAAAATCATATTTATACCAAAAAGGATAAAACTAAAATGCATTCAATTCTATATGTGCCAAAGCCTCATTTAAACATAATATTCTCTAAGTGAACAAAACAAAAATATTTTATACTTATGTGAAAACACCTACAACTTAATCCTATAATCCTGTGAACGTGTTCCCTCACCTATGAAGGTTTGTAAGACAACCACTTCATGCCTTTATGTGTCCATTACAGCAGCTGAACCAGGAGTCAGAGCATGGAACAGAGCAAATAAAGCCGTGTAGCTGAGGCTTACTGGAGCGGGGTACCTCTGGACACTTAGTTCAGGGAGTTGGCTTGCTTTTCCACGGTGCTTGAGCTGATGCCTTCAGTTTAAGGCTTTCAGCAGTGAGTTATTATCCATGCCAATAACATATTCAGGTAGGGAGAGAAACTACTTTATATAAGATCTGCTTAAATCACCCAATTCTCATCCAACTTGCTCCTTAGTCCCGCCAACTCTTGCAGCTCCATGTCTCCTGAGTCTAGCCTAAAGCCCTTTCAATATTTTTTTAATCAGGTTTGGGGATTATAGCATATTGGGCTTCCGTGTCTAGGACCCCAAGAAGATTTTGTTGGTTCTCCTTACTTTCCAAGAAACAAATCATTTAATAGGTAATACTAAACTATCTTTACAAATATATAAAAAGAAGATGTGGAACCCTAAAAATTAATTGTGGATTGTCAAGTCTGATTATATACATTCCTAAACAAATTCATTATGAGAACAGAGGATCTGCTGATCCATCCTTTAGTTTACTAAGAGCACAACAATTCTAGCATCTTTCTAATGAGAAACCTTTCTAAAATAACTTCCCCCTTCTCCTCTCTGATAATCTCCACCTTACTGAATTCTCAATTTGTAAAGTACTTTCAATATTACTTTTAAGCTATATTTGTAGAGCAATCAGTCTGCCCTCCTTTGAGTGGTAACAATTCATAAATAGACATAAATGAATTTTTATATATAATGAGCCATATGCCCAGATATTGCCCTTATAGATGCAAAAGTGCTTTGAAATCAGTGTGTTTCTTTAAATTTCATGAGTTTCTGATCAAATTCTTAGGCAAGACTCCAGGTTAAATTAAATCCCTAATTTCTGCTCTGCCTCCTCACCTCAAGAATCTGTAGAGTCTTGTAAAGTAGGATGCTGCAGGAAAGAGCCTAGGTGTAGATTCGCTATTCCTTCCAAAACAAAACCAAAAAGAAAAAAGTGCAAGATCTAAGTTATCTTGACTTTTCTTCCTGCTAGATAAATTTTGTTGCTGTCATTGTTAGTTTCTTTTCAGCATTTACTGTGATTTAGGTAATATTTCAGGCACAAAATAACAAAAGTCATGATCTGATCCTCACACTGGTTATTTCTTTCTGCATCACACATTTTATAATAAAGGATTTAAAATGACACTAGGAACACAACCAGAAGGGGAACTGAAAATCATATGGGAGATTTTGAAAGATTTTCAGGCAGAATGAATGCTTGATCTCAGCTTTAAAGGAAAATAGGTGTCAAGCAAGAAGGAACCTGGAATAACAGAGCAAGCCTGAAGAATGCACCTGCTGTAGATGAGCCCAAGGAAACTGGCGGGGAGAGTAAGCAAGAGAGCTAACACACTAAAGCAATAAAATTCTTTCACCACCAGGTGATGATGAAAATGGACACAGGCTGATTAGCTGGTTTCTGGTTTAAGTAACAATTGTAGTTAATTATTTGTCACTGTATGGAATTTAATCTGAAGGAAAGGTTAAGAAGAATGGAATATATTTACTTATAAAACGAAAACAAATTAAACTTACAGTTGTCAAGTCTATTCCAACTCATAGCTACCCGATAGGCCAAAGCAGTCCTGTTCCAGGTTTCCAAAGCTGCGCATCTTTTTGGAAGCAGCTTTCCTCATCTGTATCCTGCAGTGGGTTTGAGCCACCACTTTTTGGTTGGAGCTGAATGCTTAACCCATTGTGCCACCTGAGTGCTTTCGGTGTCCCCTTATAACAAAACCAAAACCACTGTCATCAAGTCGATTTCTATCGGTAGTGGCCTTACATACGATTTCCAAACTGAAAGTGAGGAGGACTTGAAGCCTTTGCTGGTGGGGATCAAGGATTTCAGCCTTTGGTTTGGATTAAAACTCAATGCAACGAAACCAAAAGTCTTCACATCTGGGCCAATAGGTACCACCATGATAAACAGAGAAGATATTGAAGTGATCAAGGATCACATATTGCTTGGTTCCTTGATCAATGCTCAGGGAGGCGCACATCAAACTGAAACGGTGCCTGCATTAGAGGAATCTGCACCACAAAACTTCTTTAAAATATTGAAGAGCCTGTGGCTGCGACTCGGACCAAACACGAACCATGGCATGTTCAATCGCCTCAAATGCTAACACTGGATGTCCACTAGGGAAGCGTTGGTGCATTGGGATTGCAGAGCTTGGGACAATATTGAGAATACCATAGACTGCCAAAGCAGCAAACGAGTCTTTCTTGGAAGAAATATAGCAGAGTCTTCCTTACAAAGCGAGGATGACGGGACTTTTTCTCACAACCTTTGGGCATCTTGTCAGAAGAGAGCGGCCCCTGGAAAAGGACAGCTTGCTCGGGGACGTGGACGGACAGTGAAGAGAAGGGAAGACCACGAAAGACATGTGCTGGCGCAGTGACTGAAGCAATAAGTTCAAAATGATGGTGAGGGAGGCACAGGGCTGAGCAGAGCTTCTGTCCTGCTGTACATGGAGTTGGTATGCGTTGTAACTGAGTCAAGGGCGCATAACCTAGCCTAACAAACTTTAAAGGAGCAGAAAGCATGGTATTTTCCGCCATGGAGTTGCTGATGGATTTGAAGCAATAAGTTAGCACTTAGCAACCCAACGGTTAGCCTACAGTGGTGCAGCACTCCTTGGCGTACATTCTGACACTGCATGTTAGATGCCTGTAGGACATGGAGAGAGCTAGTTGGAAGGTAGTTTCCCAGAACATGAAAGAATACGGGACTGGACGCACAACAACCTAAATACTAGTAATAGAAGCTATCCGAGTGTTCTGGCACAGTATAGGAACAGCTCAAAGTATTTAAATAGATGGTCTGATTTAGTCTTCTAAGAGTTATTATTCAGATTTTACAAGAGAGCTAAAGCAAGGATTAGAGAATTTATTAATACACCTAATGTTACTAGTTGACAATAGGAAGAAAGCACGATATGAATCCACATACTCTGATTACACAGCCTCTTTTTATTACCACCGTCAGGATTAAAGTTGTGATTGAAATCATTGATACATTCATAAACTGTATCTACATCATGTAGTACATTAAGCTGGCTAAATCAACACTTTTAGTATATTGATAACAATTCAACCAAATAATTAAATTTCCCCTAATGTCTCAGAGTATTTTGAGCAAATGAGGTTTCATGAACAATTTCGGATTTTAATTATTGAAAGTATGCTTTACTGAATTTGCCATTTACCATTCTGGTAACACTAACCCCAGTGGGTCTGAGTTTAACCAACCAGGACAATGATCAATACTCCAGAAGGTGATGTTGTAATTCAACCCAAGAACAATGAACAATTGCATAGTATGGATGAGCACATTCAATTTGATAAAATGCTTCAAAGTTAGTGACAGAGACAGAGTTTCCTACAATAAACGCAGCTCACAAGTTCAGTGTGGAGTCATCAGGTGGCACAGATAATTACGTGATTGACCACCACCCAAAGGTTAGCGGTTCTAACCCGCCCAGAGGGCCCTCAGAACCCAAGCCTGAGGATCTGCTCCCTAAAAGAAAGAGCCTTGAAAGGCCATCTGGTAGCAATAGACTTGGCTGCAACTAATGACAAACTTGAACTGCTACATTTCTTTTTCTTATTGCCAACATTTTATTTATTTCATTGTTTCTAGAATACACATATAGCAAAATGTACACCAACAGAACACTTTCTTTGTGTACACTGTAGTGACCCTGAGTCCATTCCTTGAGTTCCTTGGCCATTCTGGTTTCCTTTTTTTTTTTTTTTAACATTTTATTAGGGACCCATACAACTCATCACAATCCATACATAAATTGTATAAAGCACATCTGTACATTCTTTGCCCTCATCATTTTCAAAGCATTTGCTCTCCACTTAAGCCCTTGGCATCAGGTCCTCATTTTTCCCCTCCCTCCCCGCTCATTTCCTCATGAGCCTTTGATAATTTATAAATTATTATTTTGTCATATCTTGCCCTGTCCGACGTCTCCCTTCATTCACTTTTCTGTTGTCCGTCCCCTAGGGAAGAGGTCACATGTAGATCCTTGTAATCGGTTCCCTCTTTCCAACCCACTCACCCTCTATCCTCCCAGTATCGCCCCTCACTTTGCTTCTTCAGGTTAACTATGAGTGAACCAAAAAGAGGGTCTTGTAAATAAACAATAACAGAAACTAACTTCTATTATATTCCTGGATAACAAAGCCAAGAAGCAGTCTAATTACTTTACAAAATTATCTCATTAATACTCCAAATAGTTGAGGAAACTGTTAAGGAAATTAAAGACTACAGAGAGCAAGAAACTTAATTATATAAAATAGTAAATTAATGAAACCTACTCAGTCTAAACTGAAAGCCCCAAATAAGCTTGATTTAATCTTAAAAGACATTTATGATGTCAGCTTCTGAATATTGTACTTATGTGTTAGCTGGAATATAAAGACTCTCCAATATTTATTATTTTGGCCTACAAAGGTGGTGTAAAGGCCAGTGTTTTGGCTTTTAAAGGGCTCCCTATTAAATAAAATTGTAACCTACTATATTTCTACAAATAATGTCAAGGAAAGAACTGATTTCCATAGCACCTTGTACATAAAGCTAAAGTTTCAATTACTCTCACAAATAATGTATCTACTTACAATAGGCCATTTTCTCACAACTCTACTTTAAATGATCATTTTATTTTTCTAATGAGTATTCACAAGGACCCCTGCTAAGTGGAGATCTATTTTCCATCATTGAAAAATGCAGTGCACAGAGTGAAAATAAAGATACAACACCATTTCTGGCATGAGTATTGCAAGCAGACCTTGTAAGACCTGTTTAAGCATGTAGCAAGTACAGCTCCCCACAGCGGACAGCGCCTCTTTCCTAATTGCCAAACAGTGAGAAGAGTTCTTTTCCTTTCTCCTGAGAACAGAATTTGTATATGAATATTGAAAATATTTTAAGGACTAAGCGAAAATATAAAGAAAAAATAAAAGTCATTTGATCTCTCATCAGCTTCACGGTCCTTCATTTACTTATAGAAAGGGCTGTTTAAAAGTTTGAAGAAAATTTTATAGTTTTAATTCCATTTTCCACAAACCTGTCAATATCCCTTGCATATTAGTGGTCATTTCATGTATCTTTGAATTAAAATGCACATGTATTTAAACGTATACATATTTTATATAACCCATGCGCCCAATTTTTGTCATGGAGTCCCTCCCTACCTTCTTCCTTTCACAGTAACCTGCACCTGTGTTTGCTTACACCATGAGAACCATGCTACACAGATAGTTGTTCCATATTTACATTGCTCTGCTTATAATCCTATGTACACAACAAATAATGGAAAGACGAATCAAATACAATTCTAATTTGTTTGTAAGGGTCACACAGTACCCCTCCTATGGCTTCTCAGCATTTCATTGGCAATTCCTCTCTTAAGAGTCCTCAAGGTGTCCCCAGATTTGGGCCACTAGAATAAGTTGGAATAATATCATTGTGTGTTTACTTTTATAATTTGGTATATTTTAATGTGTATTAGATTCTCCAATATGGATTTTTTTTGTTCTAATGATATATGTATCTTTTTAAATTTTGAAGGTTATATTGCCTTTTAAGAATATTGAATTTTTTCAGATTTCCACCAGTAATATAAAATGCTACCTTTCTTCACATTTTTCCATAATCTCTGTATCAGATTTTGGTCAGTTTGATGAAAAAACTTGATCGCTAATTATTATTTTAACTCACATTTTACTATTAAAGAACCTGAGCACTTTGTATTTTTTCTTGATGACTATTTAGTTTTATTATTTTGTATTGTTTATTCATTTTTTCTAACACTTGTATCACTTATTTGCTTTTGTGTTGTCACTTTTTAAGAATTTTTGCTATGTTAATAAAACTGACAACATTTCATTTTTCAAGGCATTAGAAACTATTCTTTCTAGAGCTCTCTATTCTCTCTCATTCCTAACTCTTTGCCAATCAAAAATATTTATTTTAATATTATATATGATATTTATTCATAGTTGCCTCTCATGTATGGTATTTAAATTTCTAATAATTATTTAGACATTCCTCACAAACCCTTATACTTTCAGGATTCTAGATTTGTCTAGTGTAACATTCTTATGCTTTCATTTTTAGTTTCTATTTCAATTCCATAATTTTATAGTATACCATAAAATAGAATCCATTTTGATTTTCTTCTTTGTAATAGCTGGTGTTTTAGCATTGCTAATTACATAGCCCACCCTTTAAGCTGACAAGTAGTACTTCTTAGCCGCTGTTAAAGAGGCTTGGTGGGGCAAAGATAAAGCACTCAGCTACTAACCTAGAGGGCAATGGTTTGAAACCAACAACTTCTCCGTGGGGAAAAGCTTTTGTAAAAATGGTAACTTTGAAAACTCTATGAGACCATTACAATCTATCCTAGAGAGATATGAGTCAGCGTCAGTTTTCCAATTGCTAATGTGACTTTGAAGCCTCAAGTCTACCTCCCCAGCCAAATTACCAATGCTACCTTAATCCAGATACTTCTGATCCCTCCTGATATCTGCAGGTAATGAGATCAATAAATGAATGGTCTCATGTCTACTTGTGTTATCTTCTTGGAGCCAGGGGTAAGGAGGAAGTAAAATATTGGACAAGGTTACTTGAGCCCTTCAGGGATACAAAAAAAGTTATAGAGCCAGCGGTTTAAATGTATGTATGCGACCGTTATCTTCCAAGAGCCCCTACTTGGCAATAGGATGTCTTGGTCAGGAGAGGTTCCAATACCAGCTGCCCTGTTGTATACCAGATCAAGCCATGTAGACAAGCCCAGGACTGCATATCGGATTCCTTCTTTTATGGTAAATGTCTTCTCATAAGGTTATCTTTGTAATTTGATTTTTATATCATGAATATATAGACATCTGAAATCCAAATGTTAACTGAGAACACTTGTATACCTTTTTCTTTCTCAGTGATTTCCTAAGGTCAACTGAAAACAACATGGGAACTAGAGGAAGCTGAGGGATGAGTCGGTCTGCCAGAGGAGGGAGCATTGATCCTCTCTTCACTGGTCCACCCGAAGGCACATGGATCAACACCTTGAGTTTCAAATGTTCTCTTTGAACTGGTTCGTCAGCACTAGAAAAGAGCTGTTAGTATCATGTGCCTAGTTCAGGGTTGCCAGTCATGTACTCTATAACATGACTAAACACAAAGTTGAAAAGAGAGACTTCAAAATGCCACCTTGAGTTGCAAGTAACAGTCCATGGCAGAGAGCCAATAATCCCAAAGGGCATCTATCAATTGGTCTGGTTGGGTGACAAAATGTCTCATAAAAGGCATGTTATCAAAAGTATTGCTATAGAAACCTTTATTTTAAAAACTTCAAAATATGAATTCTTGGTTCATGACATGATCTTCCTATAGGACTATGTATTTCTAAAGGTAGTATTTCCAGTTCTCAAATCGTTCCCTAAAGAATTCTGCACTCTGATTTACAACACATTAAAACTGCAGATTTTGCATCTTCTCAAGGAACTCCAGTGATGTTTATCTTCAATACTGAGTTGGGGAACAAAAAGACAGTGAAAGGGGTAAAATCCAAGCTATATAAAAATTGGGGAAGGTTTTCTAGCAAAATTATGGCACAACAGCCCTTGCCACTTTGAAGAGTGATCAGGTGTATTGGTGCAATGGAAACAAGGTCTCAGTACAACTTTCCTGTCTTTTCCTCACCCAGGCAGTTTTCAATAAAAACCAAAACAAACTTCTTCACCACAAGCCCCTGGGATTGACCTGCATCTTTGAATAAGTCTACTAAGATTACCCCATGGAAATCTCCCGAAAATCATTTGTCATAACCTGTGCAGACTTCTCTATTTTGAATTTAAAAAACTGACCAATGAAATTCTCTTGGAAACTCTTATTCTGATTGGACCTTACTTTTTAAGGCACCTAGCAAGACTAAGACAAGTGAGAGAACTCGTCTGGCACCATGACCTCATCACAGAGAAATGTCTACACACATTCTGTTTTGAATAAACCTACGCATGTCTAAACCAGAATCTTTGTAGCAATCCTTTTTCATTTGCCATTACATTCTGCTTTCTGAGTCATATGTCTTTTGAATAAATATTTTTTTTCATAATGTACTCACCATTTCTTTGCAAATCACAGATAGTCTTATTAATGGAAAAAATCAGATGAACTGGCAAGTATGTAATATAGACTGCTCTCTAGAAATTTTCTGGTGCTTTGTGTGAAAATGGTATGATAGCAACAAGTGATCCAAAATTAGTGGCAAGGAGGGTGTGAGAGGCCTGGTAGGAATTCAGCAAGGACAATGTAACCGAGAGAAATTACTGAAACCCAAATGAAGGCTGAGCATGGTAGTGAGACAAGAGGAAAGTAAAAGGAAATAGAGGAAATAACTAGAAGGCAAGGGGCATTTATAGAGGTCTAACTATAAGCAAGCACATATGTAAATATATTTATATAGGATAGTGAGGAAATAGATCTACATTCATACATTTATAGGTTTAGAATTAAGGCAGCAGATGGACATTGGACCTCCACTCAAGTACCTATTCAATGCAAGAACACTATGGAAGCAACAAAGCCCACCAGCCTGTGTGACCACAAGATATAGAAGGAACTGGGTATCAGGTATCAAAGAACAAAAAGTCATATCAGTGGGTGCTCACCTTCCTGATATGATCACTGAAGACAAATGTATGCATCAGTAAATGTGAAGAAAGCTGATGACGCCTGGCTATTCAAAGATATAGCATCTGGGGTTTTAAAGGCTTGAAGATAAGCAAGCAGCCATCTAACTGAGAAGCAACAAAACCCACATGGAAGAAGCACACCAGCCTGTGTGACCATGAGGTGTCTCAGGAATCAGGTATCAGGCATAAAAAAATCATATCATTGTAAATGAGGGTGAGTGTAGAGTGTAGATTCAAAGCCCATCTGTAGACAACTTGACATCCCCTTACAGAAGGGTCATGGGAAGGAGACAAGCCACTCAGGGCACAGGGTAGCAATGATGAAACATACAACTTCCCTCTAGTTTTTAAATACTTCCTCCCCTCACTATCATGATCCCAACTCTACCTTACAAATCTGGCTAGACCAGAGGACATACACTGGTACAGATAGGAACTGGAAACTCAGGGAATCCAGGACATAGACATATGATCCCTTCAGGATCAGTGGTGAGAGTGGAGATACTGGGAGGGTGGAGGCAAGGTCGGGTAGAAAGGGGGAACCGATGACAAGGATCTATATATAACCTCCTCCCTGAGGGATGGACAACAGAAAAGTGGGTGAAGGGAGACGTTGGACAGTGTAAGATATGACAAAATAATAATAATTTATAAATTATCAAGGGTTCATGAGGGAGGGCAGAAGGGGGATGGTGGGGGCAAATGAGGAGCTGATATCAAGGGCTCAAGTAGAAAGCAAGTGTTTTGAGAATGATGATGGTAAATATACAAATGTACTTGACACAACGGATGGATGGATGGATTGTGATAAGAGTTGCACGAGTCCCCAATAAAATGATTAAAAAAGAAAGAAAAAGGTCTGATAGCAATTCCATTTGACCCCTTCCTTTGACTTTGCAGTGAGGAAGAGAGAAAATTGAGATTGTCAGCAGCAGAGTTGAGGCAGGATGCTTCTGAGAGAACTGAGGCGCCTCTGAACGCCTACTGTAACCTCCTTATTTTATGGGTTTAGAAGCCCCTGAGTCTTCGGACTTTGCTGCCGCTGTTTCCTCTACCACTGCTCCTGCCCATCTTGTGCTCTCAGTCTCTAGTGTTACAACTTCTCTCTCGCCAGTTCCTGGATCTGGGAGAAGCAGCTCAGGAACCCCTCATATAAAGGCTGCTCTATTCTCCTCTCTCTTCTTCTTGGTGGTAATGAGGTAATTTATTTTTTCTGGGATCGACTCTCCTTTTAAACTTATCAAGGTGGTGAATGGACCAATCTTCTAGTGAGGGTTCCATACAATTTTATTGCATTATTAACACACTATCCAAATTCTTAGTAGATTATAAGCACTTTATCTGCACAGTTCCACCCAATTATTACAAACCCAGAAATCGCCAAAAGTACTTTATTAAGTGACTCACTGCAAGTTTGGAATAGTTTTAAACAAAAGAAAATCTAATCCTCTGAAGCTAAAATAAGTTTCCCCCCTCCCGCAAGGATGTAAAGTTCATAGTTCAAGATTAGATACTTATTTATAATAGCACTTATTTGCTTTGTCCATAGTTTAAGATAATTAAAACTGAATGATGTACTCTAAAGAGTTAATATAATGGTGTTGTTGAATATGTCTTATGTATTTTATTATCTTCAAAAAATGTTTTCTTCAAAAGCAAAGTAGATCTGAGTAGTATTTTGAAAATTCTTTTGATGCATTTGACTGATTTATTATTTAATTAACCTCATAAGCCTTTGCTTTTGAAAGCCTGGATAGTAAGTATAAAGGGGAAATACAAAGCAGGATTGATGTTTTCCACTTTGGCAAACTCAAAGCACAAGAAAAGGTAAGAAAGACGTGATATCAGCTCCTAGTATCTGAAATAGCCTCGTCATCCCTGTCCCTCGTCTTTGCTTTATTTTCATCAGCTTCTACAAGCTGTTTTCAATCACTGCAAAAACTTCCAGAAATAGTGTCAAAAGAAATCTTTTCAATAGGAAGAAAACTTGCTTAAACCAAGTGTCAGGTTGCTTCATTTTTTGGAAGACTTCATCCCCTCTTGACTTTCTTAAGAAATCCTTTTCCACTATTCAGACAATTTAATAGGTATTTAATTTAATGGATGTCATGTTGTCCTCCAGTAACCTCACACCTTCATTTTTGTAGCTAACCTTACCAATAAAACCACCTGAGCACCTCAGCTAAACATTCATTTAGTACATCACAAATCCAGCAGACCTTGACCACCTTCCAGCAAGGCAAATAAATATGTTAAAGGACCATCCGGATGTTCTCATTTTGAAAGTCAAGAAACATTTAGTTTAATAGCTTACTAGTTTATCACACTGAAAGGGCATGTACTCTCCAGAACTTCCAACTAACTTGGTCCTACTTGCCCTCCAGCAAAAGAAGAAATAGAGAACCATGGAACAGTAGCTCAGTGATCAGAAATTAGTTCAGGACAATATGCTACAAGTTAAATGTCAAGGATGTGGTGTGTTCTCTGTCCCAAATTTTTCTATTTTCTGATTCTCTCATTAAAAAATTAAAATTTTCCTTTTGTGGGAAATCCTAGGATCCTTGGACTTCCTTTACAGAAATATTAAAGTTATAAAAGCAACCCGGTGATTTCACAGATGGAATCGGGTAAAGCAAAGTTAGGGTCTGCATCAGTCATGGCCCCTTAAGAAAATAAGCCACAATATATTTCCAACAAGATAACTGTATAAAGAAATGTTAACTATATAAAAGTTGACCAACTACTATGATGGTTAAAGTTTTGTGCCGTCTTGGCTTTCCAGGATTCTCTGTGGTTTGGCAGGTAAGGCCCAGTAACCCCCTGTGATGAGATCTCCTGTGTGGGTTGGCTTGCTGTAAAACACATGCTTAATTTTTGGTGGATCTGGATCCTGCATCTGGGACCTCATCCAACCTCTGGTTCTTTGAGTCAGAGACCTACCATATTGCCCAGAAGTCCTGTGAGCTCGTCATTGGCAGCCTGACATCTTACCTACTGACCATTAATTCATTTGTCTCTTCAGGCGGAGGATCGTCTTCCCACATGTTGACCTTGGGCTCAGCAGCCCTGGCAGCTACATGAGTCTAGAGAAACCTCCCGCCTAACATCTGATCAATACACTTGGAACTAGCTTGCCTCAAAAAGTGTGAGCCACTTCCTGATAGAAACCTCTCTAAAAATATGCATATATGTCTCACTAGCTTTGCTTTTCTAGGGAAATCAGCCTAAGGGATTTGGTACTGAGAGTGCTTGAAGGGAAAATACTAAGGATGAGTTCTCTAAATCATGTGTATACTCTAACTAGCTTTAAAAGCAGTGATAACTCTTCTTCCATTAGTACTAGTACTTCTACCACTAAAAAGGACATTGCTAATTCATGGTGTGAGGGGGTAATGTTAATTAGCGAAATATCAGCACAAATAGAGAAAATAATAGTAGGACTTGAAAATCTAGGTGATTGTGTGTTGGACACTTTTTTCAGGATTAAAAGTTCAGGGAAGCTGGTTACTTGGTCCCACTTAAAATGGACACAATACTGAAGAAAAGAAATGAGCTTAGGGCTTTGGAGTCAGGATTAAGCACTGCATAAAGACCTCAAAGTTTCTACCTTATTGCCTGTAGTTGGCATTAGTGAAAAACAAGCTCAAAGTCTTATTGTAAGAGTAGTTTTATTACAATCCCAATTTAATTCCCAACCTAGAACGGAGTATGAAGGGATTTATTTGGAAGACATGGGATCCTATAATGTATAATGGAAACTTATAGGCTAATATTTAGAAAGATGGAAGCACTGGGCACTAAATTCTATCTGATCACTCCAGCAAACAGCCCCACCCCTTGCATTGTTGTCCCAAGGTTATGGAATTGGTTGTAAGTGGACTTTGGACAACAGAGTCAAGGTAGTGGCCAAAATACTCTGGTTTGTATGGACTTACATCTTGATTACTTAGGCGGAGTGTCTCTAGGAGTGAACTAGATAGGAAACCTATTAAATATTTACTTAATCTTTACAAACAGGAGAATTCTAGGTCAAGTGAATGGCAGCATAACTTGAATCACTGGAGTAGAGTGTCATGACCCCTCAATCCGTTTAGAAATGAGCTACTTTCCAGATCCACCTTGAATGAAAAGGAGGCTGTGTCCCCTTTAGGGAGAATCCCACTACACTGCCAAAAAGGTGTGCTGCTAGCCATCCCCAAAGGGAAGAATCACTTTTATAAGAATGACTGTTAGTTGGGAAAAATAAGATAATCAGACATTTTTTTTTATGGATTCTTGAACAATGGCTCTGAAAGGACACTAATTCTAGGAGACTTGAAACATGACTGTGTTCTACAAGTCAGAATGGGGCAGTTGGTAGTCGAGTTATTAATGGAATATTAGCTGAGAGCTCTGTCACAGTTGCCTAATGGGCCTAATACCATCCTCTGGTGATTTCCCTGGTTTCAGAAAGTATTAGAACAGACATATTCAACACTTGGGAGAACCGCCACTACTGGATTCCTGTCATGAGAAACAAGGGCTATTATGTTGGGAAAAGCCACGCGGAAGCCATTAGGATTGACTCTACCTAGGAAAAGAGTAAACTGAATCCAATACTTCATAGAGGAATTGCAGAGATTAGTGCCAGGGGGATGATTCCCATCACATCCCCATTTAACTCAAATATTTGACCGGGGTATGGGGGTGGCCTGGGATGGTTGGATCTTAGAACATGGATAATTTTTAACTTAACTGTTTGGAGACTTCAATTGCAGCTGCTATTCCAGATGTAGTTTCATTGCTAAAGCAAATAAATATACCTGGTGGGCAACTATTGATCTGGTCAATGCTTTTTTTTCCCAATTCTGGGTTTGAATGATCACTAAAAGCAGTTTATCTTCAGCTAGTAAGAGTAATAACACACTGTCATGATCTTACCTCAGGGCCATATTATCTCTCAAACATTATTCCATATGCTAACCATAGGGACCTTGATGACCGTTCCATTCTACAAGATGTCACACTGATCTACTAGATTGAGGACATTGTGCATAGTAAACATCGTAAGGAAGAAGCATTAACGACTCTAGAGTTATTGGTAAAACATTTGCATGTTAGAGTGTGGGAAGTATACCTGACAAAAATTCAGGCACCTTCTACCTCAGTGAAATTTCTATTGGTCAGTCAGTGGTGTTGGTCATGTCCAGACCTAAAGAGAAGGATATGTAATTACATCTCATCCCATTCCACTCCCCCCAGAAAAAGCACAACGTCTGGTGCGTTCTGGAGGTAATATTCCTCTGATCTGAATGTGTTATTGGAGTCTATTTATCAAGTGACTAAAAAGCTACTAGCTTTTGAATGGGGTGCAGAACAAGAGAAGACTCTTTAATAAGCTCAGGCAGCTGTGCAAACCACTTTACCACTTGGGCCATATTATCCAGACTGATCCATTGTTGCTCCAAGTGTCCCTGGCAGATGGAGGTGCAGTCTGGAGTCTTTGACATACCCTTCTTACAGATAAAAATAGTTAATAATACAGCACAGAGTCAATGATGCTCAGATAAGTTTGTAGAAAATTGCAAGTGAGGATGCCAATCAAGAAACAATATGGAAATTTAATTGTTTTAATTTTAGTGTTTAAGGTATTGTTTAATATTTCATGACTATTTTTAAATTATTTTATATCAAATTATTGTTTATTGTAACTTTTAATTTAAAGTACTTACTTAGGTATATTATAACTGTATGAAATAATGAACCACTTTCGGTATGTAATTTTTTAATACTTAAAATAGTCATTGAGGTAGTGAACCAGTTGTTAAATTATTTGAATCCCCCTACTGGGTGTGACCAATGTTTTGGCTGGATAGCCAGGCAGTTGAAAGAGCATGATTAGAAATTTCATGACAAGGTGGTATGGGGAAGAGGTATATGGATAGACTTTTCTGAATGAATAAAAAAAAGTGAGGATATTTGTGTCAAAAGATTATCTCTGCAGAAGAAGATTATAATAATCAAGCGGATAGGATAACACATTGTGTGAAAACCAGCCATCCTCTGTCCTCGGCTCCTCCTGTCATTGTCTAGTGGGCCCATGAACAGTGACTTGATACTGGGGATGGAAGTTATATATTGTGGGATACAAAAAAGTTTCCCCCAGGTTGTTCCCCATATATATTGTGTATCCAACCTAGGATACTGCTTGCAACACTTAGTAAATAGTGGTGGCACACTTGGAAGCAAGCTAGTCAGAAATTATCTCCCTGAAAGCAGGAGCCATCCAGAGCAATCAGACTACTGTCTGGCCCACCCTGGGTGGGGCTCACACCCTACTGATAAGGAGAACGAACGATTGTTGCCTGGAGAGCTCAGAACAAGTCAAGCCAGCAGCTCAAGGGCGATCAAGGTTAGGCTGCCATCATGAATCTAGAGTCCACCCATCTTGTCACATGTGTACCCCTAATCCTCCTCTTCATATTGCGTGTACACTCCTAGATTGTCCACCTCCTATTGCTGTATTGCCTATGGTCAAACCCCTTTTTGTGACATATGTGGTTACCTGTAATCAGGGGGGGGAGGGGGAGGGAGGTGGACTTACATCCCTCTAAGTATATATAAGCCTTGGTGAGAAATAAATCTGCCTCCCTCTCCCTTCTCTCTCCTCCTTCTGGCACTCTATGTGGACCTGGCTGGTCAGATCATGGCCGTCCAGGAGGTGAGCATGCTACCATAAAACATGTCTGACTACTTTATTTTACTCTCTCTCTTATTCTCTATGACTTTATTATAATCTTTATATGTTATTGCTGTGCAGTTGCACCTATAAACCCATAATATTTGTCAGGGGCTGGTTTTCCCTGACAATATATCAACCCAGCAGTATGGCTTCCCAGTCACCAAAGATGGCTTTGCTACTGCCACTGCTGCATGCCTAATTTTCCAACAGCAGAAACCACCAGAGCATTTGCCCCATGGGGAAAATCAGCAAGCCAGCTGATAAAAATTGGATTACATTAGACCACTGCCATCACAGAGAGTGTATTGTTTTTATCCTTACTCTAGATATGAATTTGCCTTCCTAAATGATAAGTTTCTACCAAAATGACAATCTATGAATTTAAAGAGGATCTTATCATTCCATGGTATCTCACACAGCTTCACCTCGGATTAAGAAACTCACTGCAGAGCAAATAAAATACAACAATGGGCCCAGGCTCCTGGAATTCAGGAGCATTGTCTCAAGCCATGTTCCCCACCGTCCTGCAGCAGCTGGCTTGCTAGAATGATAAAATGGCCTTCTAAAGACCCAACTGTAACTTGAGCAAGGTGGCAATCACTTGCAGGGTTGGAGCCATTTTCTCCAGGAGGATAGATATGCATATGTTCTACACCAGAGGCTAATCCAACGTGCTGTTTCTCCAAGAGCCGGGATTCACAGGCCCCTGAATCGAGGCGTAGAAATGGAGTGGCAGCACTCACCATTACCCCAGCCACCCACGTCGCTGTTTGCTTCCTGTCTGTGGAGTTTATGCTCGTTCCGTCCGCAGTGCTGGTTTCTAAAGAGCGGGAAAGCTTTATTAGAGACACAACCCTAATGCCCTTGCAGGAGTTCAGGATGTCCCACAGACACCCGGGGCTCCTCATGGCTCTGGATCAACAGGCAGGAGGACAGCTGCTACATAGAATGGTATGATTGGTCCTGATTACCAGGGGGAAATAGAATTGATGCTACAGAATGAGAGAAAAGAAGAATATGTATGGGATCCTGGGGATTCCTTAGAGTTGTTCTTAGCACTACCATGTGCTGTGGTAAAAGTCAGTGGTAAACTACAGCAACCTGATTCTAACGTGACCTCTACAGGCCCAGATCCTTCAGGAATGAAGGTTTAGGGCACTGCCTGAGGCAAAGAAATGTGACAAACTGAGGTACTTGCTGAGGTCAAAGAGGATAAGAAGTGGGTGCTAGAAGAGGATACTGTATATACTCGGGTATAAGCCGAGTTTCTCAGCACAATTTTTATGCAGTTCTCGTGGTAAAATTAGGTGCCTTGGCTGTTACTCGGGTTGACTTATACTCAGGAATCTATAGTAGTTCTACATCTAAGGCCACATGATCGGTTTTAGAAACAAGGGCATTAATTGTTATGGGTATTTATTCATTGCATACATGGATAAAATATTTTTTCACTTATTAATACAATATACAAATGTGTTTGGTGATTTTTTTACCATTTACCCATTAGCTGTACCATGTTAGGCACACGTACGGCACTTCAGTGGTCTTTCTTTAGAGGGTATGGGTGCTGCCAATTGACAAGAGGTGAAGTGTAAGATTTAAAGTTATGTGTCCACTTGGCTGGCCTGGTCTCTCCATGACTTAACAGTTAAGATCTAATAATTCCCCATGATAACATCTTGAGGGTGCAGTTTATAGTCAATATAAATGGATGCTGTAGAAAAGCTTGCTTGCTTCTTTGTTGTTTTGTTTACATCGTGTATTTGTCTCATCGACCTCCAGCTCTTTGGATTCAAGCTACCAACCTTGCACACTGCCTGCCAATGCCGGGTTACTTCCCTGCTGACCACGGATTCATTTGCCTCTGCATGGGAAACTTGTCTGATTGCCCCTTTAACTACTCAAATATATATCCGTGACTTTGCTTCTCTAAAGTGTGATAAGGGCGCAAACTTCAGGAAGCCAATCCTGACACAGTTATACTCCAAGTTGAGCCCCGTGAATCCATCCCTTGTGTAATCCCTTTTCTTTGACTGCCATGAAAACTAAGACTTACTTATTAGCCTACTGTTACTCCATTGATTATGCATATCATCTGAGCAGATGGTAATAGGAGATTCACCGACTGGCCTTGAAGAAGCAGAGAGCCCCAAGTGAAATGCCTCCAGAGAGAGCTCCATGGCGGAGAACTGTCGGTGCCTTCTAGGCCCTGCGTGTGGCCTCCAGCTGCCAGCCAGTAAGATTGGGGGCTCTGCATTACACTGTCACAAGAAAGGAATTCTGACACAAACCTCAAAAAGCTTAATGAGGATTCTTCCCTAGGTGAGCCTCCAAATGAGAATGAAGCTTGGATGCCACAAGTAATAGAGAAAGAAAGAAATCCTACAGTACGCTGTACCCAGACTTGCTTGTGAAAACCGTGCAATAAATGCTGTTGCTTTACATCATTCAATTTGTGGTGACTTGTTATCATGTAGCAGAATACTTTTATATACCTCTAGAGCTGAGGAAAGAGTAGACAAAAAAGAAATTTAGTAACTTAGGCAAATTCTTCATGAAGGTGAGATTAGATTTTCGTGGAGGTGAACTACGCAGGATAGTTTTACAGGGCTGTACACAAAAAGAAACTTACTGGGAGTTACTCATCAGCACATGACCACGTACAAACTACCTCCGCTCCCAGGATTCCCTGCATGCCAATAGGCTCGCCGCCACTGATGAAACAAAGCAGCAACAACAAAAGGACAAGAAAGTCCTCTCCTTCAGCCTTGTCATCTGTCTCAGTGCCCCTATCAGAAACAAACTAGAGCCAGCTGAACACAGGTAGGGTTTGCGAGTGAGTCCAAGTTTAAGATTATCCAGGAGGACAACAGCGTTTGAATTTCAGCTGAGAGGCAAGAAATTAATAACTAGCCCAGAGTCTATAGTGACCACCTCTAAGATCACTGTAATTGAAGCTTAGTTATCCTGGCAGAGGAAGAAGCCACAGGAAGCAGGGTAAGAAAAAACTTTGGCAGATTGAGGTAAGAGTTGAAGGCCAGTCCATGAAAAGCAGATTCTCTCCATCATACATTACAAAAAAAAAAAAACCCACAGTAAAACAAGTCAAATAGGGCTCTGGCCACACACACCCCCTGACTCATACCACCCCTGAAAGCTGAGCATTAGAACTCACAAGGAAATCACGTGATGCCTGAGAGCGCCTGTAAATATGAACAGCAACTTGTGTCAGAGTTTCATTAGTTCCTGGGTCTTCTGATTTAGTTTATAACTTTATTTCTTTATTGCATGCAGATTTTTAAACATGCAAATTTTATTACAGCCAGTTTAAAAAATGACATCACCATTATTAGCATTTTATTTCCCTCACGTACCATTTTCATTACTATTCCAACATCATTTCCACTACTCATTAAAATATAACCAAAGCCTTTGACCTTAAAATTAACCAGCAAAAGAAACATTAGCAAATCCATAGCACTTTGCAAATGTTCTGGCTTGTTTAGCTCATATTATCATGTCAAGAAGTCTATAGCTTTTTCAAACTTTTTACCCTTGGGGTTTAAGTCAGTAACTACTTCTAGAGGCTGTAATATTTTTAAGCAATTAAGACAAGGTGAAAGAGCTCCCATAGCTCAGTTTAGAATAGAGTTTGGAAATATTAGTCTTGCTTTTTCTGGAGCATTGTATTTATCAAAGGTATCTAACTTTCATAAAATACTCACATGTAAAAAATATGTTCACATTCACGTCTATGAGGATCCAGTTATGTTTTTTTTTTGTTTTGTTTTATTCTGGTCTGATGCTTAACTTTTAAAGTACTGAACTCCCAAATATATTTGTTAGAGAGAACAGAAACCCTAATCAAACCAAAAAAGTTATCTGTATTAGTTCACATAATTATGAGGTTTGCATGTATTCTCATTTTTTTATCCGACCTAGATAATAGAGTAAGCATGTTTCTCTTTTTCTTCGGCCTCATTCTCTTGCAGATGTGATATTAATAAGCTAATAGAGATCGCAAGAAATGTGACACATGGAAGCATAGTTACAAATCAGTTCTGAATCATACTCCATTTAGTAACTCCAAAGAAATGGGAGACTTCCATTCTACATTTATGGCCCTCATTGCACTATGGGTGAAGCTTTAGGCTGCTAACACAGGGTTTGGGGTTCAAATCTACCAGCTGCTCTATAGAAGAAATCCTATAGATTCACTATCTGTCAGAACTGACTTGATTGCAGAGTTGGTCAGAGTTTGATTGGTGTGGATTAGGCTAAATAGGTGGACCTTGTGGCAATGGTTGTGTTGAGTACAATGATAAATCGCACTGAGTCAAGCCTAGAGCACCTCCCTACCCCTATCTAGGGAAAAAATATTAGCATAGATGCTCCAGAACTAGTGGAGTGAGGAAAAGATGAGCTGTTACCAAAATAAGGGGTAAGATGATTCTAGTCCAAGCAATATTCACTGTAGGTACCCTCCTCATTCATTGACAATGACAATAGCTAAGCCAATCAGCATTCATGGATAGCTTTCTTCAAGTTGCTTGATAGGATAAGGCCCATAACATTTTATAAAACTAAAAGCATTGTCTTGTGGGACTACTCATTTGTATGGTAGGTAATAAAGAGTCAACCAAATTGAAGGCAACCTTGGTTTCCAGGGCCAATGAGACAGGGGTCTTAAAATGCACCTATAAACTCTCTAAGAGGTAGGTCTATCAGTCAGATAAACAGACAAAGAGTATCTATCTTCTTTCATTTTACTTGGTCCAATGATTTCTCTCTGATTAAAAAAAAAAACAAACCTGTGTGAACCAGAGTCCTATTTCTGGCAATAGAGTCAACTCAAACTAGTCTCTGTAAATAAAAACACATCGGTCCAAAAAGTTCAGAGGTAAAATCCATCCAGGTACTCAAACAACACTGTAATTCCCTGTTCTCCCTCCATAGCTGTTAACTCAGCTTCCATTGTCCAAGGACTATTCAGGTGGAATATAGAGTTATTGGATGCTCCAGGTTTACATAGTCTTAGGGCTGGTAATATCTAAAGCAAAGAGAGCATAATTTCTCAAAATTAGAAAAGCCTTAGTAAGAATTCTACTTTTTCCAGTTTAAATTACATGCTTCATTCTAAATGAATCAATTATTGAACATGGGCCCACTTTCTCCCAAAATTTTATGAGGGGAAGAATTATGTGATACATTGCCACAGGCCAGTCCAGAAGCACGGTGGGGTGCATTGTATTCTCGACTCTCATAATTTCAAGAAAATGACCTTCTTACTACCAAAGAAATATAACTTGATATAGCTATTTTAACATATTTGGGACATGGTATCATAGAGAAGAAACTCTAAAAAATGACCATCCTGCTTGGTAATGCAGAGGGGCAGCAAAAGAGAGCAAGACACTTGACAAGACGGGTGGACGCAGTGGCTGCAACAATGGGCTCAGCCTTAACAACACTGTGACGCTCGTGCAGCCCCACACGCTGCTGCCTTCTGTCCCACCAGGAGCCTGTGTGTCGGAACTGACTCCATAACACTCAGCACCAACAACAGGTCAGCCTAACTTCCCCTGCGGAATGAGGAAACCTCAGAATAAGGCAGACCTTCTGACTCATATACAATGAAGCAGTAATTTAAAATACATGATAAAATTTTAGATCACATGTCTATGGTGTAGTGCTTATGTGTTGGACCGCTAACTACTAATCAGCAGTTCGAAGCTACCTGCCACTAGGTGGGAGAAAGATGGGGCTTTCTGCTACTGTGGAGAGTAACTGTCTCAGAAATGCACAGGGGCCATTCTACCCTCTCCTTTTGGGTTGCTAGGAGTCAGAATCGACTTGATGGCAGTGAGTACGGAGTTAAATGTTTATGTTATCTAACTGCTAGATCAGTAAATCTACATAAAATGTATTTCAATGCTAAATGAAATACTGTATTTGTGACCTATTTTATGTCACTTCCCAGGGGTTACTTTCCAGCCCCCAGGAACAACATCGGGGCTATTAGAACAAATCAAACATATTTACCATAGCACTGTATCTGTGTGTTTGCTTAATAATTGGTGCTTAATTTTCATATTCACTCAGTGCATTCACTATGAATTTACTCTAAGAATGTGTCATAAGACATAAAGCAATATTTTTAGTGTCTTGGCTCTATGACATATGTTGGAATGTAACATCTTTTTTCTTCTGTCTATAGTAAAATATAGTAGCAATTAATATAATATTTTATAGATATATGAAGATATTTTACAGATAGAATGTATATAACAATACAGACATACATCTAACAAATTTTCCATAATATACAATAAGGACAAATTACTCTATACCTATGCATCATAATAATTTATCTCATTTCTGGTAAATCAGACCTGGAAAATTAGTAGCTTAAATGCAAAGAAGTTTATTTCTGTGCCTAGTAGGAAGATAAAGTAAGATTTGCACTGCGTTGACTCAGTAGCATAAACACAGGTTTATTGTCAGTGCTGCACCTTAGCTCAACTCTCAAGTTCAAAACCAAGATCGCTAGAGCTCTAGCCATCCTATGGAACAGTCAAACATACCCTTCAACGTAAAGGGAGATGCCAGAAAACACATTCCCATATTCAGAAAGCATTTATTTTCTATATAATATTTTATGACCTCTATTAATTTTGTTATTTAAAATATATATATCCTACTGGCATCCATTTCAACTCTTACTGAGAGCAATTCCCTGTGACAGGGTAAACCTGCCCCTTTGGGTTTGTAAATTTTACAGAAGCAAAGAGTCTCATTTTTCTCCTGCGGTGAGGTTAGTGGGATCCAACTGCCCTTTGGTGGTTAGGAGGACACAACACATGAAATTCCACTATAGCCCCAGCACGTCTTAAACATTCCATATAGAACATGGGGAAGGGTCCAAACAAAATGTAGGTAAGGAGAAAATTGAAAACACCTGAATTTCCACCGCTTAGAAATTACCATCCCAGAGATGGTTGGATGACCTTCCCAAACTTTGTCTTTCTGATGCAGCATTTCTGAACATGGAGAAGGCGAAGTGTGCCTGGGGGACGGATGCTTGGAGGGATCTCACTAGGTGGGCACTCTCCTGTACCATGCTGGCTTCCATTCTCAAGGGCAGAGCGCTACCATGAAGTAGGACGGGAAGCTATCTGCTAATTTAAAGATTTATAGTCTTAGAACTCTATAGTAAATGTTATTAATCAGAAATGAACCACAGTCAAGTCATAGCAATCCTATACAGCAGAGTATCACTGCTCCTTACGGGTTATGAAACTAAGATAAAATTTTCTTTCACCCACGGAGCAGGGGGTGGGTTTGAACTGCTAACTGTGATTAGCAGTTAGCAAATAGGCCTGTAGCCATTCATAATCAGAAGTAAAATAAATAGTGAAGCTGAATCATTAAAAATATGTTTAAATATGTACAAAATAGATTGATAGTGACTTCATATGCTATATTTTTCTAGCTTTAATAATCTGTGTTGTCATCATAATTTTCATTCATGACTATGGTTGTGATGTCCCTAGTATACACCAATAAGGTAGAAGTGAAAACACAGGGAGCAAGGGAAGGAAGAAAAAAAGCCTACAAATGGAGCCTAGAGAAAGCCAATTTGAGAGAACTTTCTGAATAAATGTGTAAGAAGTGCAATTGCTTTTGCATTAATCATCAGTGACATTGTCGTTGCCAGCATTAATCTGTCTCTCTACATTACAAATATTTTATTACATTTAATGAGCCATTCTTCATTCGACTCTACACTGCTTCTGTGTCTTTATTAAACTAGTACTAAGAGAACACTACAAAAATTAATTCCATATCATAAATATCAGCATTTGCTTCTACCTTTTCTAGTCATAAGGGTTTCTGGTCCTAATTTCTATTAATAATGAAACAGTTATAAAACACTGTGATCAACTCCTTTTTACTTAATCATGTAACATTTTCTTTTTTAATTGAAATAGTTTCCATTCATATTTCTTCATAATTTTGGCTACTGGCTTCCTCCAGCTACAGGAAGATACATTATTTCACCCTGTGGATTATTTCTTTATCCCTTGGTGTAGTGGTTATTCATTGGGCTATGATTCCCATGGTAGGCAGTTTGAAACCACCAGCCGATCACGTGGAGAAAGATTGTGCTTTCTACCCTCATAAATAGTCTTGAAACCCCACGGGGGCGCACTGTGAGTCAGCAAGCATGGATACGGACTCCGTGAGGTTTTGTTTGGGTTTTGATGATCAATATTAAATTAAATCTATTTTGATGAATATTAAAAGTACTGAATTCTCTTAGATAGTTCTAAGGAAAATTTTAATAATTTTAACTGTTTTAGAGGTGGCTGTTGGGGTTGTTCTCACGTACCATCAAGTCACCTCTGAGCCAGCAATCCTGTGCACAACAGAACAAAACCATTCAGTCCGGTGCCGGCCTCCCAAGTATCCTATTGTTGAGCCATTGCTGCAGCTGCTGCGTCAATTCAACCCACTGAAGGTTGTCTCTTTTACTATTGCTCCATAGCAGCAAATATGGTGTCCTACCAGTGACAGTCCTCCTGACAGTGTGTCCAAAGTACATAAAACAGTGCACTGTCATTCTTGGCTGTAAGGAGTCCTCAGGCTTGACTCTTCCAACACACATCAGTTTGGACTTTTAGCAGTCCAGGGTGCCTTTAATATTTTTCTCCAGTACAATTAAAATACATCAATTATGCTTCATTCTGCTTTAGTCAATGTTCAACTTGCACATGCAAGCAAGGTGATTAAAAATACCATGGCTTGGGTCAGGTGCATCTTAGTGCTCAAAGTAACATCCTGGCTCTTCAATGCTCTAAAGAGATCTGTGTAACAGATTTACCTACTGCAACTTGTCTTTTCATTTCTGGACTTCTGCTTCCATGAACCATGAATGTGGATTTCCAAGACTAAATCACTGACAATTTCAACCTTTCTCCATTGCTCATGATGTTACCTACTGGTTCAGCTGTGAGGAGATGGGTCTCTTTACTTTGAATTAGAATCAATACTGCCAGTTGCAATCCTTGACCTTCATCAACAAGTGCTTCAAGTCCTCCTCACGTTCAGCAAAGTTGTGTCATCTGTATATTGAAGATTGTTACTAAGCCTTTTCCCAATCCTGATGTCACATTTTCTTCTTATAATCCAACTACTTTCTTATTTGCTCGGCAAACCAATGGAATGTGTACGGTGAGAGAAGACAACCCTGATACGCAGCTTTTCTTGTTTTAGACCACAGCTAGATCTAGCTCTGTTTGCGCAACTGCCCCTCGATCCGCGTACAAGTTCTGCAGGAGCACAGTTGAGTGCTCTGATATTCCTGTTCTTCTCAAAGTTACCATAGTTTATTATGACCCATAGAATTCAATGTCTTGGCATAATCAGTGAAATACAATTAAGTGTTTTTCTGCCAGGGATGAGGAAGGGGACAATAAATGGAGGGCTTAACAGGAAACAAATTAAAAGTAACAAATAAAAGCAAATGTGAAAAATTTTAAAAACCCTCTAGATTCTTACCTCTCAGATCTAAATATTAGTGTGAGCGCCAAAAGAAGGAAAAGGAAGACTGAAGTGGCCTTGGAGTCGTCCGCGACCCACACGTTCATTGCAGACATGTGGACAAAAGAGCACCTTTTTAGTACTTTCTGCTTTGAATCAAGATGTGATATCAGCGATTACATCCTTTGTTCCATGTCCTCTTCTGAATCCAGCCAAGATCTGGCAGCTCCCTGCCAATGTGCTGCAGCACTCCTTGTTAGATGATCTCCAGCAAAAATCTACTGACATGTGATATCAGTGACATTATTCTACATAATATGAACATTCTATTGGGACACCTTTCTTTGGAAAGGGTACAAATATGGATTTCTTTCCGTCAGCTGGCAAGCAGCTCTCTTCCAAATTTCCTGGCAAAAGTGAGGGAGTGCTTCCAGGACTTCCGCTGGTTGAAACATTTCACTTGCTGTTTCATCAAAGTCCGGAGCCTTGTTCTTGGCTAATGCCTTCAGTGCAGATTGAACTTCCTTCAGCACCAGGCTGGAATGGCCCTACTTCTTTTTGGTACCGTGACTGTGTAGTTTTTCCTCTTTTATGGATGCTTCCTGCATCATTCAATGCTCTGCTCATAGAAACTTTCAACATTACAATTCAAGGCTGGACTTTGTTCGTGAGTGCTTTCAGTTTAGGAGATGCCTAGCATGTTCTCCTTTATTGATTTTCTAACTCTCGATGTGTGCATATCTACTTATAATATTTTACTTTGTCTTTTCAAGCTGCCCTTTGGAATGTTCTGTTCAGTTCGTTGCCTTCATTATTTCTTCCGTGTACTTTCGCTGTTCTATAATTAAGAGCATGCTTCCAGGGTCTCTTCTGACATTCACTTTGATGCTTTCTCTCGTTCTCACCTTTTTAACGACCCTGACTTTCTTCATGTGGGACGGTTTGACGCGCTCCCACAACTCATCAGGTCTTCTGTCGTTAGTGTTCAATACGGCGAAGCTGTTTTTGAGATGTTCTCCAAATTCTGCAGGTTAGACTTCAGGCAGTGCTCTGGCTTGTGCAGACCTGTTTCAATTGTCTCCAGCTCTATCTTGCACTTACATAGGAGCAAAGGCTCTGTTCCACAGTCAGTTCCTGGCCTGGGGTTGGCTGCTGATACTGAGCTACTCTAGCTTGTCTTCCCACAGATGAGGTGCGTGTGATTTCTGTGTAGTCCATCGAGAGAAGTCCATGTGTATAGTCACCTTTGTGTTGCTGAAACATGGCATTTCGTCTGAACAAGTCGTTAATCTTGCAAAATTCTGCAATGTGATCTCCAGCTATGTTTCTATCACCAAATCCATACTTTCCAACTCCTGTTCCTCCATCTTTGTCTCCAACTTTGTGTTCACATTATTCAAATAATTGTCAATGTTTCTTGATTGCAAATTTGATCCATTTCAGATTGAAGCTATTGGTGGAATTATTCATTTTCTTCATTACTAGCTTTTGTGGTTGGTGCATACATTTGAAGAATTGTTTTATTAATTGAATTATCTTGAATAGGTATAAATACAATCCTATCACAGACAGCATGTAATTCATGATTTATTGTGCAAGGTCCTTTTTTGACATTGAATGTCACACTACTCCTCTTGATTGTATTATTCCCAACATAGTAACTCATATTATTCTTTATTATCAGTCCATTTTAGCTCACTAATGCAGTCCATTTCATTTTTTATGCAGGCCATTTCATTTTTTACCACTTCTAATTTCCCTGATCATACATTCCAAGTTCAAATCATTAGAAGACTTTTAAAAAATCATTTTATTAGGGGTGTGTACAACTCATCAAAATCCATTCATACATCCATTGTGTCAAGCACATTTTTAAATATGCTGCCATCATCATTCTCAAAACATTTGCTTTCTGCTTGAGCCCTTAGCATCAGCTCCTCATTTTTCCCCTCCCTGCCTGCTCCCCTCTCCCTCATGAACCCTTGATAATTTATAAATCAATGTTATTTTGTCATATCTTACATCACCTGACGTCTGCCTTCACCCACTTCTCCACTGTCCATCCCCCAGGGAGGAGGTTATATGTAGATCCTTGTAATCTGTTCCTGTTTCTACCTCACCTTCCCTCTACCCTTCTGGTATTACCACTGGTTCTGAGGGGTTCATCTATTCTGGATTCCCTGTGTTTCCAGTTCCTATCTTTACCATTGTACATCCTCAGGTCCAGCCAGATTTGTAAGGTAGAACTGGGATCATGATAGTAGGGGTGGCAGCATTCAAGGACTAGAGGAAAATTCTATGTTTCATCATTGCTACACTGCACTCTGACTGGCTCATCTCCTCCCCACAGCCTTTCTGCAAGGGGATGTCCAATTTACCACAGATGGGCTCTGGGACCCCACTCCACACTCCCACTTATTCACAATGCTATGATATATATATATATATATATATATATATATATATATATATATATATATATATATATATATATATATATATACTTTGATGCCTGATACCTGATCCTTTTGACACCTTGTGATCTCACAGGCTGGTGTGCTTCTTCCATGTGGGCTTTGCTGTTTCTCAGTTAGATGGCCCCTTGTTTATTTTCTAGTGTATAGGACCCCAGATTCTATATCTTTTGACAGCTGAGCACCATCAGCTTTCTTGACCACATTTGCTTAGGCAGCCGCTTTGTCTTCAGTGATCATGTTGGTGTAAGCTCGTGTGCTTCTTCCATGTGAGCATTGCTCTTTCTCATTTAGATGGCCCCTTGTTTATCTTCCAGCCTATAGGACCCAGATTCTATATTTCTTGACGGCCAGACACCATCAGCTTTCTTTACCACATTTGCTTGTGCACCCATTCTCTTCAGCAATCGTGCCAGGAATGTGAGCATCTCAGACTGCCGAATTTTTAGAACAAAGTGTTCTTGTCTTGAGGAAGTACTTGACCAGGGCCCTGCTGTCCATCTGTTTCCTTAATACTAAACCTATAAATATATGTACATAGATTTATTTCCCCATCATATATAAATATATTTACATCTGGATATGTCTGTATTTAGATCTCTATAACTACGCTTTGCCTTCTAGTTCTTTGTACTTTCCTCTTGTCCCACTATCACATTCAGCCTTCATTAGGAAATTCTCTTGGTTACATTGTCCTTGATCAAGCCCTGCCAGACCTCTTTACACCCTCCTTGCCACTGATTTTAGATCACTTGTTGTTCCCTTGTCCCTGGGTTTGTTAACACCCACTTCCTTTCCCCCGCCTCCCTGCCTCCCATGTCCCTTCAGAACTGTCATCCCATTTTTCTCTCTTGCGGCTTGTTTATCCCACCTAACCCTTCCAGGTTATTATGTACCATCACAAGACTGAGTAGAACAAAGCAACAATAGAAAGTAAAACAATAGCTACAATAACAGAACACACACACACACACACACACAAAACCCTATAAATAGTTCAGGGTCTATTTGTTGTCCTTCATAAGTGCTTTCCAGTCAAGTCTAATGGGATGCCATATCCTGGGGACTTCATTGCTTTGCCCCCCCTCTCCCCCCACCCCCCCCACCCCCCCGCTGCTCTGCTGCATAACCCCAGAGGTTGGCTTCGGCGTAGCAAGCTCAGGGCGGGCACAATTCCCACTATTTGTCTCTACTGTTGTCCCCAATGGTGTTATGGGTCAATGAGGAACGCTGTGTCCCGTGGTGAGGCCGACCCTGTGGTCATCTCTATACATTGCTGCACCCAGCAGGAACATTGTCCTTAGGGCTTGGTGAGCCAGGATGCGCTTCACTCATTTTTTTCCCCTTTCCTCTTCGTTGGATCCTGTGTGCTCTGATCAGATAAGCCCCTCTTCTTGAGCTGTAGCTTCAGAGCATTAGCAGATTTTACAGCTGGTTCTCCTTACCCGGAGTCATGCCCATCAGCAAATGCACATCCTGTAGACTAACCCACACAAGCTTACCCACTGATGTCCCCAGGGCTGACTCCACTCCAAGAAAGGAGCTCCTCTCAAGTCATTTTAGGGGTGCCCTTCAACCTGAGGGGCTTGTCCTCATGCACTATCTCCAACAATGTTCTGCCATGGAGTATCTGACATGTTTGGAAGCTACTCCTTAGGTTTTTAGCAGCTACTTTATCCAAAATGGAAGCCAAATCTTTCTTCATTGATCGATGTGAGGGGGTAGGCTATTTTATTTACAGTTATATTTAACAAACAATAAAGTATACATATTTGAGGTACACTGTCAAGTTTTAACATAGAAACATACATGAGAAATTATCACCAAATTAAGGATATGGCCATCATTCCCAAAAGTTTTTCATGTTCCTTTCTATCTACCCATCTTGCTCTATCACCCACTCCCTTGTTCCCAGGAAATCACAGATCTGCATTCTTTCATTATAAATTAATTAAGTTTTTAAGAATTTTGCATTATAGAATGGTATAGTGCATACATATCTCTCAGACTTCTTTAATTTAAAATAAATTTTACATGTTAGTTTAAAAGCATATTGTAATGAGCATAAAATGCAATGTTTCATTTGATAATTTCCATACTTTCCAACTAAATCTGATTAAGGGTAATGTTCCCATTTTTATAACTACAGTACAGAAAATTTAGAAAATTTATGGATAACTCATATGATGTCTCCATACTAAAGTGTTTGCTAATAGTTATTTCCTTTTCGGTGTGTAGTGGTATTCCATTGTATTATATAAAGCAATTTGCTTTTCTATTCATTGGTTGACAGAAATATAGATTAATTACAGCTTTGAGATTATTATCATTAATGTATAAGTATTTCACAATGGACATAAATTCTTATTTCTCTTGTATTAATTCATAAGAGTGGAATGATTAAAACAAAAATGAAAGAAAATGTAGTTGTACATTTAACTTAGATATGACAATAAAGCATGACTCATGAAATTAAAAACATTGATACATTGCATCAAAGTTATAAATTAATGCTCTTGAAAAAATAGCACAGACTGGGAAAAATATTTTCAGATTATATCTCTAATGAAAAACATATATTGAACAATTACAAAGAATTCTCAGAACCAAAGAAGGCAATTTATAAATGAAAAAGCAAAGGAAAACATTGTAAACAGACATAGCTTCCAAGATTATGAAAGGATGCTCAGCCTCATTGCTCTAGTTATCACATGTCTGCACAGACTCACAACGATCTTATATAGACGAGGACTAAGTTCTGCTAAGTGGAGGTGCTTCTCCATTTCACAATTTCTTTTATGACACTGTGGCAAATATGCTGTCAATCCATCCCCTTGGCAGTCTTCTTCTTTTTGGTCAAACCTCTATTTATCAAGCATGACATCCTTCTCCAGGGACTGAGCTCTCCTGATAAGATGCTCAAAGTTCATGAGATAAAGTCTCCATATACCTTATGCAATTGGAAATTATCAGTTGACTCCAATCCCACATAATTTTTCTTTGTATGTCATCCTACAACTCATATGATCTTTAGTCATTAGTGGTCAATCCATCAAATCCATTTTTGAGAAGGTTTCTAAATTCAGATGGGATATGCTCTTAGTTATATTTTGGCTCTCATGAACTTGTATTAATTTTCTTCATCTTCAACCTGAACTTGTGTATTAGCAATTCATTGTCCAAAAGGACATTTTAAGATCTATCTTGATGTACCATATCTGTGATAAGGTAATAACTATCCTAATACAAAGAAATCCACTCAGTAAAAATATTAGTCAAATTTATGCACCAATCACTAAAGCTAGTAATGCAGAAATAATGAATTCTACCAACATCTTCAGTCTGGAATTGAGCAAACATGCATTTAAGGAGCATTGATATTTATTGATGATGTAACGGAAAAGTTGAAAACAAAGAGGAAAATATGTAGTTGGGAAATATGGCCCTGCTGATAGACAGGAATCTGGAAATTGCATGATAGAATCTTTCAAGACCAATTACTTTATTTGTCACAAGTATCTTTTTCCAACAACACAAACGATAACTAGTGGACCATAATTGATAATATTTGTGGAAATTGATGATGGAGAAGATCAATACCAGCAACTAAAAGAAAACTAAGGGCCGAATCTGGAACAGATGATCAATTGCTCATATGTAAGTTCAGGTGAAAGCAAAAGAAAATTAAAGCAAATCCCTAAGAGTCAAAATATGTCCTTGAATCTATCCCACCTGAATTTTGAGAACATATCAAGAACAGATTTGACCCATTGAACACTAATCACAGCGAAACTAATGATCTGTGAGCTATCAGAAGAACACCATACATGGAGAGCAAAAACTCATTAAAAAGCCAGGAAAGAAACAATCTAAGTGATGTCAGAAGAGACTATGAAACTGTTCTAAATCCTCAAGTGGCTAAAGCAAGTGGAAGAAGTGATGAAGTTAAAGAAACTGAAGAGAAAATTCTAAAGGGCAGCTTGAGATGACAAAGTAAAATATTACAATAAAATGTACAGAGACCTAGAATTAGAAAACAGAGGGAAGAAACACAGCATATCTGCAATTGAAAGAACGTGAAATACTGGTACATATGAGGGTTGGAGGTACAGGGAATCCGGGGTGGATGATACCTTCAGGACCAAGGGTGTGAGGGACGATGCTGGGAGAGTGGAGGGTGAGTGGGTTGGAAAGGGGGAACTGATTACAGGGATCCACATGTGACCTCTTCCCTGGGAGAGGGACAGCAGAGAGGTGGGGGAAGGGAGACTCCGGATAGGGCAAGATATGACAAAATAACGATGTATAAATTACCAAGGGCATATGAGGGAGGGGGGAATAGGGAGGGAGGGGGGGGGAAAGAGGACCTGATGCAAGGGGCTTAAGTGGAGGGCGAATGCTTTGAGAGTGATTGGGGCGGGGAATGTGTGGATGTGCTTTATACAATTGATGTATGTATATGTATGGATTGTGGTAAGAGTTGTTTGAGTCCCTAATAAAATGTAAAAGAAGAAAAGAGAAAAAAATGATTAGGGCAAAGACTGTACAGATGTGCTTTATACAATTGATGTATGTATGTGTATGAACTGTGAAAAGAATTGTATCAGCCCCAATAAATTGTTAAAAATAAAAAAATTTAAAAAAAAATAAAGAACGTGAAATAATCCAAGACTTGTTATGCAATACTGAAAGATTCTGAGCAAATACTGAATGATGCAGGAAGCATCAAAGAAAGATGGAAAAATACAGAGGCCCTGTACCAAAGAGAACCAGTCAACATGCCACCATTGCAAGAACCAATAGTACTGAAGGAAGAAGTCAGAGCTGATGATACATTAATTAAATTAATTAAAATGTTTGCACAAACTGATGAAGCATTAGAAACACTCACTTGTTTATGCTAAGAAATTTGGAAGACAGCTACTTGGCCAAATATCTGGAAGAGATCTCTCTTTATGCCTATTCCAAAGAAAGGTAACCCAACAGAATGCTCAAATTATAAAGCAATATCAATGATAACACATAAAAATTAAATTTTGCTGAAGACTCTCCAACAAAGGTTGCAGCAGTACATGGGCAAGGAACTGCAGCTTTCAGACCAGATTCAGAGGAGAACGTGGAACAGGAATATCATTGCTGACATCAGATGGATCTTGGCTGAAAGCAAATGATATTAGAAAGATATTTATTTGTGTTTTGTTGACATTGCAAAGGCACTCAGAAGGGTGGGCCCTGCAGACTATGGATAGCTTTGGGAAGAATGGGAATAAGAATTCCAGAGGAAGAATAATCGTGTTCATGTGGAACACATACGTGGGCCGAGAGGCAGTTGTGAGGAAAGAGCAAGGTAACTTACAATCAAGGAAGGTGTGTATCAGAGTTTTGTCCCGTCACCATATTTACTCACTCTGTATATTGAGCAAATATGGAGAGGAGCTGGATTACATGAAGAAGAATGCGGAATCAAAATTGGTGGATGACTTATTAACAACCTTAGATATGCAGATGATACCACTTTGCTTGCTGAAAGTATGGAGAATTTGAAGCACTTGTTGATGAAGATCAGAGATTGCAGCCTTCCGGACAGATTACAAGACAGTGTAGGAAAACCCCAAATCTTCACAACTGGACTAACAGGTAACATCAGGATCCATGGGGAAGAGTGAAGTTGTCAAGGGTTTAGTCTTGCTTGGATCCACCTTCATTGTTCAAAAAGCAATGATGCATTCCACTGGAACTATCTTCTGCACAGGACAAGTCAGGAGTGCCCTCAACAAGCTGTACTGGGCTCAAACATAAGAGCAATGTCAGGCTAGTGCAGGACTGGGCGATGTTTCATTCTCTTGTACCTATGGTTACTGAGTCCACAGGGATTTGTTACACCTAACAACACAAGGCATACGTTTTCTTAAGATCAATTCCTACCATAATCAAGAATTACAAGGTTATCTCCTTGACACACACATATGTGTGTGAAAGAACTTTATATCAAGAAATAATTATATATGAAGAAAGTGTCCCAGCCAAGTTCAACCCAAATCCACAAATCCAACACTAGTCCTTAGTCCCTCCTCTTCAGCCCCATGAGCTACATGCTGTGACTCAGAATACAGGAAGATCACAGGCCGGTGGGTGCGGAGTTGTGTGGATCCAGGTCTCTGCAAGCTCTCAGGGTGGAAATCAGCAGGAAGGTGAAGGGGAAGGAGAAGACAGTGGTCCTTCTTTCTCCCAGCATCAGCCTTATGAGAAGGCCACAGCCCCAAGGAAACACTATCAAGCCATGACCTGACAGACAGGTCTGACTCTGCCTCTAGACAGTAGTGCCTGATTGACATAAAAGCTCTAACTAACATACCTCATAAGACATTAAATTAATAATAAATAAAATGCCTAAATATAGCAAAAGTTTAAATTCCCCTGATGAAGATCAACGTGTTTGTTATATTCATGCGATGGAGTTTTATGCATCAATAGGAAACAGTGAGAATGGTCAGAAAAACTGCAAGACATGGACAAAACTGAGTTTGCTTAGCAAATTCAGTCAATGTTACAAAGATAAATATTTAATATAATCTTTGTTAAAGAGAAAAACGCAGAAGAAGCATGGCTTATTCGCCAAGAAGAAATGTGGTTCATATAGAAATAGAAAAGACTTTGATAACTATGTGCAGACCAGGGATAGGATTAGAAGGAACAGGGAGAGGGGAGGGATGGGGAGAGAAAAAAGGAAAAAAAATCATTTAACAGGATATGGTTGTTGATTTCATTTCTTGAAATGTTCTGTAAGATACACACACACACACATACACACACACACACAGTTTTTTTAAAATCCCTCCCACCTAAAGAGTAGTTGGAGTGAATTAAAAAAAGAGACAGAAAGAGAAGAAAAAGTAAATAGAAATGGACTTGGAGATTTTATTGACAAACACGTACATCTACAACAAATAGAAACCAGCTTTTATCTGACAGCTGTTCATAACAATAAAGAAGCTCACTATTGTCTACTCCCCTATTACTAGATCATTCCTGACTCACAACTTCTATTATGAATAAGCACAAGTTCCCAATTCTCTTCTAGTTCCAACCAAATCATAACCAAATCACTTTAAATAAAACAAATGTGTTTTCTTAAGTACCAACTAAGTGACAGACTTTGTGGAAGAATCCTGATACATAGATGGATTAGATCATGCTTCCGCTCTTGAGAAGCTTGAAGACAGGTTTATAGTTCTCTCGGTTTGTAATTACTGGGAAACCCAACAGCTGCTAAAGTTTGCTTGTGGCAATGGAGCTGCCAAGTTCCTTGTACTCATTGTATATTTTTAACCATTACCTGAGAGTCTAAAGGCGGCTCTCGGATTCTTTCTCCGAGAATACTAAGTAGCCCTTAAATTAATGTGTAAGCGTTTTCTTTCATGTGGAAACTCCGTGTGAATTTCTTTTTTAGTTTTTCTCCCCTTTTGTCCACTTATGAAACATGGGTACAGATTTGGGTACTTATGAAATCTGGGTACAGACTTGCTAAGCATCACCAGGACCTTCTCATTGGCAAACTCCAGGCTTGTCACACGAATGTTCCCTGCTTTTCAGAGGCATTTTCCCTCTGACCTCTCCTTTCTGACTTATTAAAGCGTGGATTTGCTGTCTGTAGCCCCATGTGTATTTCCCTTCTCACTCTCCAGCCACTGCTTTCAAGCCCCTTCACCAAATCCACGCTCCCTGTTCTCCTGCACACGCCACCTTGTCCCGGCCTTTCATCCTCGTGGATTGGGGGGTTATTTTGCTTTTTCTCTCCAACACTCTCCTTGGACAATTTCATCCATATTCATAGTTTTAACTACAGACTTTAAGTTAATGATTGCTAACTCCAAGTCTGGCATACTATTTATGGAGTGCCTACTATGTGCCCATTATGCTAGGAATTTTGCTTAAATTAACTCATGTAATTCTTAACACCTCAGTTTATTTTATAATACATATGGCCAGGAAATAAGCCCATGCCCAGAAAACATTTCAATACCCAGAAAACCTTCTTTCCCTAAATTCAGTTTTGAAAAGTCTTAAACTACACATTTCGAAAGCTACTTTGACAACGATAATCTTTTAAGAAAAAGTTAAAGCAAATTGAAATCACTTCAGGGGCTCAAGTAACTAATCCCTAACAAAAAAATGCATGTAAACTCCTTCCCCTTAAAGAACATCTAAAGAACCTGGTTGCCTATAACTCCTCCTTTACCTCTTCAAAAATAAGAGAAGAAAAAAATAGTAAGGGAAGAATCAGGCAAAGACACTGAACCCACAGGATTCTTATAACCTCCAAGAGGTATAAAATATGAAAGATTTTCCAAATTTATTTTCTCTCGAAAATTCCATTTTTATAAGTCATCTTGGGAGACCATGGTTGCTTGGACGTTGTTTCTGGGGGAAAATGATCCTCTGTATTCTGTCACACAGATATAAAATAAAAAGCTTAAACTTAGGCATTTCAAAGCATGCCATCTGACTCCTGTTTTACAGCATAGATCCACTTTACTGAAATCGCATGAGCAATATACCTTCAGTATGATTTGGTCTCTCCAGCCCACTGTCAGCAGAAGGAAGCAGTAGCCCCAGATCCCTCAGCTGAGTAATTCTTACAATCTTCAGTGGCCTCCTCTCTTACTTTGTCTCAACTTTTCTTGCTCTTTTGGACAATGAGATCTCTTTAAAAACAGACATTTGGTCCTTTAAAACCCAACTGATTTTTCTTCTCCATTCAAATCACAGTTACCAGTTAGGTTTGGTTTGGTTGCCTAAGTCATTGGATCAATTGCAACTCTTTGTTTGATGAACATTGCAACATTTCAAAAAAATGTTTATTCTATATTTTATTAGCTTAATTTTGTTATATATTTCCATTTTATTTACTTGTGAATTGTCAAAAGAACTATGCATAAGGGTATAAAGGTATTACTGAAATATACACACTATAAATTTATACGTGTTTAGTACCCAGAATTGCTCACTAGTAAAGAATGTTGGGGCAGCCTTTCCAACCTTCAGCTTTAATGTGTTTGCCATCTGGAAGTAGATTTACCCTTTATAAATAAATGCAGTCAAGCTCATAGAGATAAAAACATATCATTTAAAACGACCATTTCTCATGATGAGAAATAGAGTCTTCAAGATGTTTAAGTGGTAGTATCCTAACTAAATAAAATCCTTCACAGCAGCAAACGGTTCATAAAGATATCACCTCCTGGTTTAGTTGGTAGGAGTTTCATTTTCTTTATGTGGAGTGTAATCCCCGTCCAAGGGTGTAGTCTGCGATTTTCTTTAGCAAATGCTTCAAGGTGGTGTTATTTGCATATCCTATGGTGTTAATGAGTCTTCCTCCAATCTGATGATTATTTTTTCCCCCACTCCTCAGATCATTTGCTCTGCATATAGATTTAGTGACAGGATACAAAACCTGACATGGAATTTCCTTGATTTTAAAATAACCATTATCCCTGTTCTGTTGAATTTTGGTCTCTGGCCTATGTACAGGTTCTACATGGGTGTTATTAAGTGTTCTAGAATTCCTATTATATGTAATGTTAGCCATACTTTTTATGATCCACACACTCAAATAACTTTCCATAGTCAATAAATATAGATAGACATCTTTCTGATATTTTCTGCTTTTAGCAAAAATCCATCAGACATGAAGCGATGATAGTTCTCATCCATATCCACTTGTGAATCTGGCTTGAATTCCTGACATTTCTGATAGATTAAAAAACGTTGTTACTAAGATTTTAGTTCATAAAATCTGGATTTGTTGGATTTATTCCAAATAAAACATGTTTTAACATGTCTCTGAAAGGAGTGAATGGCTACAGACAACTTCTCTCATAATAAGCTGACTTAGTCTCACTCAGGCACCTCCCCAGGTGGCTCCATGAAACCGTGACTTCCTAGGGCATCCATCGGGCCAGGTAAATCCAAGGGGAGAGGTCAGCTCAAAATGCTGTAGCAACCCTTTTTTTATTGCAAAGAGAAAATCTTCATAGATTTCTTTCAGAGAACACCAGACAATCACAGGAACTTGCCTGGAAGAACTTTCAATAAAATGAAAACTGCATTGATAAAGAAAATATAAGCACAGTTGTACCCAGACACACCCCCTCCATCACAATGCATCTGCTCATTCTTTGATCAGAGCAAGGTTAGTCCTGTAATCATTTTATTAGAGGATAGCAGCCATGATATTTCCCTTTCAACTTCTCCTTGTTCCTAAAATTCAAATAACATTTAAAACAATCACAATTTGAGTCCCTTAAAGATAGTAAAACTCCTGCAAATCAAAGACTGCAGACTTCTTTGAGGAAGGAGAGAGAGAGAGAGAGGGGGGGGGGGGGGGCAGAGTGCATATTAAGGAGTACAGGCCTAGATAGAGGACATCCATAACTCAGGATGACCTACGTCAAACGCACGGGTTTATTCCGCACACTGATCCCAAAGTTTCCGAAAGGACTGATGAGGGCACGTTTCACTTTAGAGGAATATCCTCTCTAAGAACGAGCGTCAGTGGTCTACTTAATCACCTGTTGAGCGGCTTGCCCCATGATCAGCAGTTTAAGCAAACCGGCTGCACAGCTGGAGACAGATGCCGCTCTCTGCTCCAGAAAAGAGTTACAGCCCCAGAAACCAGGAAGGGCGGTTCTACTGGGTCCTAGAGGATTTCTGAGTCAGAATTGACGAGAAATGAATTGTTGTTGCTGTTGTTGTCATTGTTGTTTTGGTTTATATTTAGAAACTGAAGAATTATAAAATCACCCATGTGCAAACTCTATGTTGTTAATTAAATTATGCAAAAATCAACAGTGGCTGCTAGTATGTTAGATATAGTGTATATAGTTATATATAAACATCAGCGTTTATATATATATATACAATATATATAAGGCATAATGTATCTCCTGATGGACACATTTATTACCCCCTCCCTTGGAAACTAGAATCTGCACCTGTTCCTATCTCTAACAAGAGCTATGAAATAATGAAGAAGCACGAGGACAAAGGAACATATTGCACAACGATGAGAATGTGAACAATAAAATAGAGGCTGTAGGAATGCCACAGATCAAATGACCCAGTTCCTTCAACAAATAAAGTTTCCCGGGGTGATAAAAATGATGAAGAAGTAAACTATAAGGCTATGGGCCCTAGAAACCAATTGTAATAGGTAGCCTTATTTTGGATCTTGATTTGAACAGCCTGAAAAAAAGAAAACGATAAGACAAAACCTCAATCATTTACATTTGATGATATTTAGGAGATAAAAGTTAAGAATTGTAGTTCTATAGTTATAGTGAAAAAGAGTAATGTTCTCATAAATATACACTGAAATATTTATAGTTTATAGTATTTTTTTCACAAACGATCTGAACAGGATATTGTATCTAGAACAAATAAATTGGACGTGAATTGATGAAGAGAGGGGATCGGTAAGGAGTAGGGTTTTCTTTAAGATAAGCTTCCCTTTGTTTCTTTCTGCACAGGGCGCAGGCAACTCTAACATGCCTGAAGTTGCTAACAATTTTAAAGGACAGTCATTTGAAAGAGGGAATATGACATTCCCCAAATTAAGTCAAACATCTGCAGAGGAAGATCCAGTCTGATGTCTGCAGGGTCCAGCACACAGTTGACCATAGCTGGATGAAGGAGACATGGAAGGTAAGAATAGGCAATGAAAGGCAACAGACAAAGCTGTGATGCTATCAGGTACCAGGCATCTAAGACCCAGAATAAAACTATACCCAAGGTGAATGGGGGGAGGGGGTACATGGAGTGGAGACCCAATGCCCATCTGTAGACAGCTGGACATCCCCTCACAGAGGGGTCCCAGGGAAGAGATGAACCATTCAGGGTGTAGTGTAGCACCAATGAGACACACAACTTTCCTCTAGTTCTTTGGTGTTTCCTTCCCCCACTATCATGACCTCAGTTCTACCTTACAAATAGGATTGGACCAGAACATGCACACTGCTACAGATAAGAGTCCACACACAGGGAATCCAGGATATATAACAAACTGCCGCCCTCCCTCCCCTGCCCCTGGCCAACAAAGAGAGTAGACATACCAGGAGGATTGGGGAGGTGGTGAGGGGAGAAAGGGGGAATTGATCACAAGGATTAACCTATAACCCCCGAGGGAGGCAAACAATGGAAAAGTGGGTGAGGGACTACAGAGGACAATGTAAGATATGAAATAATAATCTAAAACTTATCAAGGGTTCGTGATGGAGGGAGGGTGGGGGAAGGAGGGGAAAGAAAATGGGGAGCTGATATCAGGGGCTCAAATGGAAAGAGAACACTTTGAAGATGATGATGGCAGCATATGTGCAAATGTGCTTGATACAGTGGATCAATGTGTGAACTGTGATGAGATGTAAGAGCCCCCAATAGAAGTATTTAATAAAAAATAAAATTAAAATAAATTAATTTAAAAAACTGTGATGCTAGTTAGCATTGCATGTAGATCAGCCTTGTCCACTGTAGATGAAATACCAAGCCATAAGTAATTTAAAACTGTGTAGCAATCACAATAAACAGTAAAATAAATTCTAATATTTCAATTTGCTTAATCAGTAAACAATAAACGGTCATATCACTATGTTGTTACTCTATTCTCTCCCTTCCTTCCTTCCTTCTTTCCTTCCTTCTTTCTTTCTTTTTGAAGTGTTCATGACCCCATGGGAATTGTATACCTATTAGGTACTCACGGACTGTTAACCACAGAGTAAGCAATACAAAGTCGCCATTCGCTCCTCAGAAGAAAGAAGAGGCTAACAGCTCCCTAAAGATGTGTGGCTTCAGAACCGCTGTAGAGAGTGCTCATGAGTCAGAATGGCCTTGAAGTCAGTGAGTGGCACCTTTGCCGAGTCAACAAAACACAAGTAAACATCTGGTCTTTCTGATCCTCTCTGCTTTCAACCAAGATCCGTGAGCTCAGCAATGACACCCCTTGTTCCATGTCCCCTTCTGAATCCAGCCTGAACCTCTAGCTGCTCCCTGACAGCGTACTTCTGTGTCCTTCATGTTGCAGGATCTTCAAAATTTTACTTGTATTTTAAGCTTCAGTTGGGTGCCCTCTTTTGGAAAGGGCACAATTACGGGCCTCTTCTAGCCAGGTGGCCACGCAGCTACCTTCCAAATGTGCCAGCGTGGATGAATGAGTACTTCCACTCTCCTCTGAAACCTGTTCGCTTCGGGCGACCCTGCTGGCATTGGAGATACCAGTGACATCGCTTCCAGCCGCACAGCAGCTCAAGCTACCGCAGTAAAAGAAACTGACAGACGAGCGGGGCAGTGAGTGATAGCACGTTTCAACGCACACTAATCTCCTGGGACCAGCGACTGTCATTATTCTGTTCATTGAAAATGCAAATGAAATTTTCAGAAGCTCTGTTTCCCTCTGTGACTAACTCTGCTCTCCATCAGTTTAACGACCATACTTTCTAATCCAGATATCTAGTCGTAATCTATTTCCTACATCCAGCAGGCATATCCGATTCATAGTTTGATCCATATGTCCAACTGACTCCTTGATCTCTAGTATTTATCTTGGGATTAAATATTCCAAAATCAGTTAAATATTTGCCAACTTCACATCTGCTTATTTTTAGAATCAATATTATTAATATGTTCTTCAGTAACCAAATTAATAATATTAAATAATAACTAAATTCTTGTCTTTAAACATCTCCCTGTAGTTTAAAAGGTAGCTTGAAAAAAGCAAGCATTGCCTCTGTAAGAATTTCTTAATGCCTTTAGGTGACGCTGTCGTTGCGGTCAGGCATGGTTACGTGCATTTTGACTCAGTTACACCATGTGACCGTGGAGAACTGCTGATAGGGTGGCGGAGGCTGTGACCTTTATGGGGACAATCCCTAGGTCTTTCTCCTTATAGAGCTGCAGTTGGATTTGAACCACTAACCTTTCAGTTAGCAATGAAGTGGACCACCAGGGCTGCTATAAGTGACGCAATTGCTTCTTGGTACAAGTGGATTTTAGCTGATCATTTTGAAAGGTGAAGCCCTGGTGGTGCAGTGAGCTAGGCCATGGGCTGCAGCACAGGCCAGAGAGTAGACAGTTACCTTCTGGACAAATTCACACTCCCAAATCCTCTGAAGTCATTCCATTCTGTCCTAAAGGGTCACTGTGCGTTAGAATTGATTTTATTGCATTAGACTTGGTTTAACTTGGTTTTGGAAGCAGAAAGAAGAAAAGGCAAATAGCTAATCTGTATCTAGAATTGCACATAAGGTATAAAATCTATTTGAGAAGATATAGTGGAAAATTCAACATCAGTATTGTTAACAAAAGTGAACTGTATAATGTAAATTGCCCTAGTGCCTTAAAATTAAACCTTGAGTGTCCTCCATGAGAAAAGGCTTGAAATAATAACTCCCTCCACCTCATTATTATTCATAGGAAAAAGAGTTACTTCGAGTCACATGACTTAGCATATTAGCACATAGAGAACATAGGCTGGTCCCAGAGTCAAGAGTGTCTCCAGATGGTCACGGTGGTCGTTGGGTACACACACTTGAATGGGTAGCTGTGGGTGAATCACTGGCACAGAGAGGACAGGAGTTATGCCTACCATCCACAGCTGGAAGTCCAGTAGACACAAGGACTCTAATGTATAACGGGAAATCGACTGCTTTACTCTGTTTCATTGGGACTGCCAGCTGAGACACATTATTTGACACAGCTACACAGAGCCAAATCATTCATCAAGCTGTTTGAAGCTCAGCACACCACCTGTCCATGGATCAGATTCATCTAAAAAATAAAAGTTTCCTCAGCCTCATGACAGAAAGCGAAGACACCTTCTTTAGAGAGAGTTAAAGAGATGACGTCCTTGCCAACAAAATTCGCTGTTGTACCCGAGGGACTGGATGGGACAGGGACAAAGAGAATAAGGCATGGCATGTGGCTTGTCTGGAAGATGGCAAAAGACATCCTTAAGAAAAAAAAGTTACTGAAGGTGCCACACAGTGAGAAAATCAGGGCATTTTCCGGCAGCTTCAAATTTAAAAATAAGCATCAGGCCTAAGATTTCTGTGCAGGACTTTACATAGTCACTGCTAATCTCATGGTAATTGTTTTAATGGTTAATAGACAGAAGTAGGCCACAGTAGAACTAACTCTTCTTAAAGTAGTTGACACAAATCTAAGAGCACATTATGTTTAAATAATATTAGAGAAGCAATGTTTCCTTCAATAATTTTTAATCCTTTTGGACTTGCTTCACTGTTATAGAATTCTGGGGACAGGGTTATTTTTAATTCTGTGACAGGCTCCACCTCCCAGCTGAACTCGGGGCGAGGGGGTGGGGGTGGAAGAGAGTGGAACATTTTGTGAAAGTCTGTCTAACAAGTTTCAAAAAAAGAAAATTGGGGCTAATTTGGCTCATTCAAGCATCACTTTTTCTTTTCTTAGAAAACATCAACAAGTGTCTCTGCACAGAATTCACAGAGGCCCAGGAGAGCTGTGGTCTCTGAGGAATGCATTACAGGAAGTCCTCAGCTGAACTTTGGGAGAGGCTGGATGTGCGCCATCACTGAGGAAGCGGAGGGGCTCAGCTCTTACTGCGCAGAAGCTAGCCTGAGAGAGAAGAGACTCATAGACTGCAGATCACATAGCCAGAAGGTAGCATGCCCTTTATATAGCACAGAGGTGAAAATAAAGCATTAAATCTACATGTATTCACCTTCAAAACCTCAAAAGATAGCGTTGACTACAATAAAAGACTGGTATAAAAGATAGCAATTTGTGAGAGTACGACTGTATTTCTAAAAGATGCATGCAGCGAGACACTATATTTTTATGGATTCATTCATATATAATAAAATTTCAAATAGACAAAAAGAACATACCTTGAAATCTTGACTATATGTCCTTGAGAAGGAAAGAAGGGGCTTTGAATGGGGAGAGGAACGATAGAAAGATTAACTTAATCTGAACTCCCATTATAAATACATCTGTATGATGAAGTTTATGAAAGTGTTTACATGAATTAATATTACATGCTCATTAAGTGAGAATATGTTCTGCATTTAATAATTCTAGAAAACCTAGATATTGATATGGGATATGTTTGGTTAATTTCTGTATATTTTCAAACCATGCATAATAAAATTATTTCCTCTTGTTAGTATATATTGGAAGCTCTTTGTATATTAAGACAAAACCAAACCAAACTCACTGCCCGGGAGTTGATTCAGTGATTGGTGCAGTATAACAGTGACTAGTATAGTAGATGGTGCACTTGTACCTCCTAAGTCTGCTGTCTGTTTCCATCATGTCTTGTCCTTTGAACTAAACAGCCTCCCAACTAATCCATCTCCATTCTTGCTTTCCTCACAACTATGTTCCAAAAGCCATTTGATAAAATTCAAGTTGAACTGCATCCGCATGCTGCAGTACAACCTTGGTCTGGGGTACAGACCAAGCTTCTTTAAACGAAACCCGATCCCTTTAGGATCCGCCCACTAATTCTAGACCTAAACTTCACTCCCTGCACGGCTTGACTCAGTTAAATTGTACCATAAGAAGTCCATACTTTCTCATTTTAACCATAGCATCTGCTATCTACTGTGTCGGAAATACTTCCCCATGCCCTGACCCTGACAGTCTACTTTCATCCTTTAAAACCCAAACTAGATGGCATTTTCTCTGCAAATTCCTCTCTATCTGCATCTCCCCCTAAGGCCAGCAAGGGCGCCCCTGCTAGGCCCCTCTCATGGCACCGAATTTGAACACATCACACCAAATGTCTACTCTCTTTGTCTGCCTCCTTCCTCCCTAACGTCGCCGAGGAAAGCATTTGTCTTACTATTCATGAGACTCCAGTCCTCGGCATGAAGACTGCCTCGCGATGAGTGCTCAGCAATAATTAAATAAAAGACTGGATGTCTGAGTTCCATAATTGGGTACGTTAGGGAAAATGTCTAACCTATTAAAAACAAAAACTCTGTGTTGAGTTGATTTTGACTCATAATGATTATTACTAACCATAATAAAGACAGACTCTCATAGGACTTTCTTGGTGCCAGCCCTCATTGAAATCTCCATAACCCTCTAATGTAGGGTCTATTTTTACTGTCATTTAAAAAATAGGGTCACGAAGTCTTAACTCAATTAAGCATCTTACCCAGGGGATATAACTGTTAGGTACCTAGGCTGAGCGTCTAACTCGGGTGCTTTAGTTGAAGCATTTGTCAAGATATTTAACCCTTCCTAGACTGCGGATCTTCTTGTCTGCTGTTCTCCAATTGTTACCTGAGCGACTGCCCTAACCAAAAGCGTTCATGGCGTCTTGCTGCTTCGGGGTATGTACTTCCACCTGAACTTCATGCTCCACTTATTTAATTGTTCAAAACTTCTAATTAATTGCTTAAATTACTACTTCATGCTACTATTTAAACAAAAACACATGATCTCTTCCCCTCCAAATGAATTGTAGCAATTGCTGGCATTTAATTTTGTCCTAAGAATACAAGAGTATGCATTGTCATTATTTCATTGCCTCCTCAAACCCCAAAGAAATTTTTGAAGGCAGTATGCATTTTTAAAATCTTTTAATATTACTCACAGCATTTAGCACCATTCTAACAAGTTCATACATTTTGGGGAAAAACATTTATTAAGCATACATTTTTATCAAATTTGAAAAAAATACTAAATTCTGTTTCTTTTTCTATATATGATATTGGAATCTTGATATTATAATATATACTAGATATGGCCTATGCATGCCTATGATCTATTTAGGGAAAGGTCCAGAAGCAGGTAGGCATGGGAGGAGTTGTGTGGGGGGGAAGTATGTGTGCACAAAGAAGTGCTCATTTAGCAAAATGAAACAAAGGAAATGCTAATGAAGGGCACATCATTCACTATGAAGATGAATGTATTTTATATGCTCTACACTCTGGTTAAACATTTATCAGACTTAAGACTTTCTCCTCTTCACTTTCTTGGTCAGAAGTAAATCCACAGCTAGCATCTGAGAAAAACCCACAGCCCCCTAGGGAGATCTTAACTGGGTATCGCTCTAAGAGGGCCAAATGTTAATGAAAATTTAAGAGGGTCTGTGAAGGTTGGAGAAATAAATGAAAAAGACGGAAGGAAAAAGTGAGAGAGGGTACGAGGGCAGCAGAGAGATGAACTGAGAATGGGTTTCTGAAGGAGACCTGAAGATTAAGTATTGAGCTGCTAACTTCGTGGCCTGTGGTTCTAACGCAGCAGCTGGTCCTCAGGGAAAAGGTGAACCTGCCTGTTCCTGTAAAGATTTAGGCTCAGAAACCCAAAGGAGCAGTTCTACTTTGTCCTAGAACATCCTTATGAGTCAGACTTGACTCTACAGTGGAGGCTCTGGTTTGCGGGTTTAGGGGACCCCTAAAAAACCCAATTCAACCAGAATAGAATTTACTTGTGTGGAGGCTCTAAGGCTCCAAGCTTGTCTAACTGGTGTTTAGGATCAAGTTGGATACATCACACCCTTGTTGGCCCACTGCAGGGAGTCAGTTCTGACTCATAGCTATCCTGGATGACAGAATAGAACTGCCCCTCAGGGTTTCTGAGGTTCCAAGTCTTTACCAGCATAGACAGCTTCATCTTTCTCCAGCAGAGTGTTTGGTAGGTTTGAACTGCCAACCTTTTAGTGACCAGCCCAATGTTCAACCTAAAGAAGGACCATCGAGGCTTCTTAGGACTCTAAATGATTTGGAATATTGCCCTTGAATTCAGGATGTAGTAATGAATGTTCTCACGTATTCCTATGTGCACTTAAGTAACCAAAAGCTGGCCAAATCAAACCACCACCACCCATCCCCCAAGGTCCTCCAGAAATAAGACCTGGCATTCTGCTTCTATAATGATCACAATAAAGAAATCCCTAAGGGGCAGTTCTCTATGAGTCAAAACTATTGACTTGTTAGCGCCTAACAACAATAACATTACTGTATTGTTCAAGTTCAAGGAACTTGGGTTTCTGAACACTCAGATTCCTTAAATTCTGTACGACTCACTAATTTATTCTGAGGACAAAATACCTGACTATATGTCAGACATTTTAATAGTTGAGCTGAGAAAAGTCTATAAAGGTAGTGCTCGATGGGGTTCCCCTCAAGGACATCGGCACAAATTGGTCGGACGTAAGTTTAATACCTCATTTTTGAAAGTTTCCAATATTACTGTCTTTATTATCAATATATTAACACATTTTATCTTTTACCCCTTTTGGGAGATGGGAAACATTACATATAAGTCTAGAGCTATATTTTAATATTTGCCTACATACCTTGCAAATCATCAGAGAAGCTGAATTATATGAAGAACAGTACACCGTCAAAGTCAGAGGAAGGCTTAACAACCTGTGATATCCCGGTGACCCAGTCTGCCTTGTGGAAAGTGAGGTGGACTTGAAACCCTTGCTGATGAAGACCAAGGAGTGCAGCCTTCAGTATGAGTTACAGCTTAGAGAAACCCCAAATCCTCACAAATGGATTAATAGGTACCATCATGATAAACTGAGAAAAGATGGAAGTGGTTGAGGATTTCATCTTGCTGGTATCCACAACCAATGCTCACGGAAGCAGCAGTCGAGGGGTCAACGGAGGCATTGCTGTGGATCAGTCTGCTGGCAATGCCTCTTTAAGGTGTGGAAAAGGAAGAATGTTACACTTTCCCCCATATATCTGAAATGAACTTGTATGTCACTAACAACTTCAAGTCCACTTCAGTTCACTTTGATTATTGGCAGCTATCTCCCTCCATTCATAGAGATAACCCGGATGATGTAGAACTTTCCCTAAGTGAAGTTATTGGCAACTGAAATGATCATCTGGCTAGGCCAGCCAGTTGATGGAGTGTTTGCAGTAAACAAGTCATTGGTCTTGTCAATCTAGCTATGTATTGTCTAACAATTCTATCATGAGCTCTCCAGCTTTGTTTCTATTGTCAAGACCATATTTTCCAACTACATCCCTTCCTCATTGCTTCCAGCTTGTGCATTCCAATCGCCAATTATAAATGCATGTTGGTTATGTTTGATCAATGAAAGACTGATGTTGGTAGAATTCCTTAATATTTTCACACTAGATTTTGTGGTTGATGCACATATTGAATATTAGTATTACTACTTGAATTTCCTTGAAAGCATATAGACATGATCCCATCCCAAGCAGCTTTTTATTTCAAGATAAATCTTGAGATTTGCTTTCTGATGAGGAATGCAATGCCATTACTCTTGATAATCTGCAGAGATTTTTTTTCTTAATAATTGTTCCAAATAGTGCCTATTTCTTTTTTATCTTTTATCTGTTTTAATGGCTGTTTTTGACTTTATGCAAAGACAAGGAATCAAGTAACAATGATTATTCTTTCAGATATTTGTAGCCACAGTCAAACATGAAAAATTAAATTCCTTCCTTTAAACAGATGTGACATATTGAATAGTATGTTGAACAGTAAGCTGTAACTTCTGTCAAATTTTTGAAGTGAAGGAAAATGTGATGATTTTAAAAGATACATATATGTATCAAGGAAAATACTGAGTAGAAAGCACTTTTTCTCTTCTAGGAATTTTTTTCAATTCTGTAATAGTCAGACATGAATAGCTAAGAAAGAGAAATAGTATGTCACAAAAAGAATAATATTCTCGGGCGGGGTGGGGGGAATGTTGGATTCAAATAAACTTGTGTGGATTTAAAAGGTGACAGACCTTTCCCAATCTTGTTCAAGAATTCCTATCCAATCCTTTTTATGCAAAAGATCCTTTCTGATTTATAGACATACAGCTGATAATTCAGCTAATTTTCATCTTTAATCAACATTATCTAAACAGTGTCAAATAATTTGCTTTTGTATTTGTCTGAAATTTTGGGAAAAACTTTCTTTGCATTTTAAATTTAAACTTCCCCTTTTGAAGACATCCATAATTGTAGGATAGACAAAACAACTGGCAGTAATTTGTTTGAAAACACATTTGGATGATGCATATTGTTTTATGGTAGTGCAAAATGCATATAAATCTGGATTTCAGTCAGTAAATCCTCTCCCATAGTCTCTCCTTCTAAATAGAATATCTGCTGTTCTGACAAATTTCATTTCCCTGTTATCTTCCCAACAATATTCGATATGCAAAAAGGCAACACGATCAGTAGGTTTTTTATTGTCTTCTTGGGAAAGGGCACTGTACTATAAAGTAGAGCTTGATGAATGGATATTTTCATCAATGTAGAACCACAGTTTATTTTGTGATGATTGGGAAAGCAGCAGCTTCCACTCTGCTGTTCGGAAGAAAGGGTGGCTTCAAAACTTTTGAAATGTGTTGAAGAATTGGATCTGCCAGCAGTGTTCCTACAGCCCATTGCAGCACAGTGGTAGAGTGACCACGTTCAGCAGTGATTACCTGCAGCCTTTTCCATCAAGTCTGTCAGAAACCACTTGAGTACACAGCACTGCGCAGTGAGTAGTATCATGCCCAAAGAGGCACAAACATTCTTTCCTTCCACAAGAATGACAGCTCATCTAAGCCTGAAGATTATGACTGTACACTGTGATATTTTCCTCAGAACAAGAGTGACTTGATAGTAGTAGTTTTGATATTACACCTCGTCTTTTATGAAACTCCTTAGTAATCTAATGTATTTCTAGTTGAAATCTAAGTCCTTAAAAGAAAGACATAATTCATTTGATACCACTCAATAAACCACAGTTCAGTAAATACAGATTGGTGTAAAAACCCATAAATGTGAGTGTTTGTTGTTGTGATCAAATGGGATAATTCTTTTCTCTGTAGAGTCTTAAAAGCAACTCAAATGACTCACAGTGACACTTCACAGATTTTAAAACTCCACACAAAACAATTGTATCCTAACTCTATTGGCCTGCTAATATTGAGCTTATGAAATAGTCAAGGTCATGATGGACTGTGGCAATCACAGAAAATAAATTATACAAATATACGGCTTCTTACTATCACTATTATTTATCCAATTGCGCATAACAGCTTAGCTATATAATCACGACTGCATCTAGGAAGAGAGCACAGTAATTAAAAGCACGTGGCGGAAGGTGAGGCCCCTTCCCATGCTCCATGCTCCCCCTAGAGGGGATCAGACGCAGGCGGTGGCTGCAGGACAAGAGCTTTTGAAGCAAACACAAGTTTTCCACAGGCAGTTATAACTGTCAAGTTCTCAGAGATACGCTGTGAAATAACCACGTTGGTTGTGATAAGGCCAACCTTATTTTCTGAGGTTCTTGTATTAAAATTTTATGCAATGGTTTAAGTTATGGTAAAAAACAATAATAATAATATAGGATATTGAAGGTTCGGTGGGGTGGTAGAGTGGGGGAGGGAGGGGATAAAGAGAAACTGTTATCAAGGAATTCAAGAAGAAAAGAAAATATATTGAAAATGATGATGGCAACAATTGCACAATTATGCTTGATCCAGTGGAACTATGGATTGTAGTAATAACCATAAGCACTCCTAATAAAATGGATTTTTTAAAAAATTTTCAACTGAAGTGCTAATAATTTTATGGGTTATAAGCCTCCAACCAATTATCCTTTCAGTCTCAGCTTTTCAAACAAGACATTAATTTACCCTTGTCCTTCAGCTCTCAGCACCGGAAACCTCCCTCTCTGCCCTGATATATGCGGTCTCTTTTGGGTGGAATGCTATCCAGCAGATGAAAACCCAAATCTGAGAGTGAACCTTCACGTGAATTTCCACAAGAAAATAAGGTACTAAGATAGCAGTTTATTAGAAATGTCTAAGTAACTTGAAAACCATCGTTCCTCCCTGAAATAGAGCACATGTATTTCCCAATGTAGCTTTCAATATGTGTACTTATAGAAAGATATAACTTACTATGTTAGTTGTTATTTTATGAGGAATTTACTAAGACTTATAGTATGTTCTATAAACTAGATTAAGCTCAATGTTGTTGCTGATGTTAGATGCCATTGAGTCAGCTCTGACTCATAGCTACCCTATGCACAACCGAATGAAACAGCGCACAATCCTGCAACAGCCTAACAATTGTTTCTATGCCTGAGCCCGTTGAGGCAACCACTGTGTCTATGCATCTCGTTGAAGGCCTTTCTCTTTTTCGCAGCCCCTCGACTTTACCAAACATGACGTCCTTCTCCAGGGACTTGTCTCTCCTGACCAATATGTCCAAAGTAGGTAAGATAAAGTCTTCCCACCATTGCCTCTAAGGCACACTCTGGCCTTCTTCCAATGCAGATCGATTGTATACCTTAATGACCTGAAAGAACTTTTTTTTTAACCTGAAAGAACTTTTAATCTTATAAAAGTGCAAAAAATGTTTTCATTAATAATGGCAAAGCAATCTCTACATAGAAAGGATTTTTATTTGAAAGAATCGGAAATAAAAACATTAAGAGATGACAAAATAAAAATTTCAAATACATTGAAGGATTCATCAGGTAGCAATATCATTGGCCAAAGGGAGTAACATGAATAGAACCAAAGAACTGAGAAAATACAGGTCCCCTTTAAGAAATATCTAATATCAGTTAGACTTAACGAAATGCAGAGGACTAGGAAAAAGAATTTACAGATGATGTCATAAGTAGTCTGCAGAAAGATGTGGCAGTTTGCACCCCTAAAGGACACAGATTTACCATGTGGAGCAGTTCTTCTCTGTCCTGCAGAGTTACCAAGAGTCAGCATTGACTCTAACAGCATTGTCATTGGTTTGGGTTTGAGCTTGGTCATAAGGAGTAGTGATTTGTTGACTGCAGAACATGATTGTTGATTTGAGAATATAGAGAGTTCAAAACTTTCCAGGGATTTTAGAAAAATCCACTCTGGAAAAACAAATATGTTAAGCTGGGGGTAAAAATAAATATTTGAGAATGCAGGTGCCATATGTATTATTTTGAATTCATATTTCCAAAGCGCTTCAGAAATGTGCATACTCATTAAAGAGAAGTAAATACATAAATTTAGAATGTAAGAAATCAAATTGGTTACAGAAGACACTTATTCAACTAAGGAAGAGAGAAGATTAGAATTTCGTGTTTTCCCAGAACTACATTTTGGAACATATGCTAACACCAGGCACTTTTCTGCTATAAAACTACTTTCCCAAATTAATTTACATGAAAATGCTTTACTGAATTTGATTTAGGGGAGGAAAGTGTGTTTTATGACTTATACCAAACATCTGGTTTACATTTCCCGAAATCCCCTTCATTAAAGCGCATTAGAAGGCACTTTACACCCTAAATTAATAGATACTTTATGTCTTTGGAGATTTACTAAATTTTCCCCCAAATAATTTTTCTAAATACTACTTATTGCTCAATTACTCTGACTCCACATTCTATTCTGCACATATACGGTCACTGTGGTCTCCGTCTTTGTCATGAGACCGTTGTTCTTGCTGTCACTGAGTGATAGTGATATTGGGTGTCTTTTTGCTTAATGTGATTCTTTTTCACAGCATCGATAAAGTTTCATGTGTCTGACATAGTTGAACACATTGTTATCACCATTGTTAATATTCTAATTTCTATAGCATCTATAAAGAGAATGGGTATCATTCGTTGGAATATATGCTAACAATATGGTAAGACAATTTTGTAGTAAATTTGTATGTTTTAAAACAAACTTCATTACTTGGGGATAACAAGGTCATCTAAGTCCCCTATGAAACAGAGCCAATATCTACTTCGAGTGTGGTGCAAACCCAAGATAGCAAAGACAACTGAAGAAAGAGAAGTGAGGCCGGTAAGAAGGAAAACACCTGCAGAAGGCACACTGTCCAGTTGGCAGCACTTTCGCAAGGAGATATGCAGGGGCTTCGCTGATCTCCAAAGGAGCCTCCTGGGAGGCACTATGGAGTGACTCATGATAAGGTCCACCATGGACTAATTTTTTTCTGTTATAACAGTTATATACTTAAGACAGGAGTCCTGGTAGCATAGTGATTATGTGTTGGACTGCTAACTGCAAGGTCAGCAGTTCGAAACCACAGGCTACTTAAAGAGAGCAAGACTGGGCTTTGTACTCCCCTCAAGAGTTAGTCATGGAAACAGCGGAGGCAGTTCGTTCCTGTCCTGAAGGGGCGCTATGAGTCAACATCGACTGAATGGCAATGAGTTTGGTTTGGGTTCGAGTAGTTATAGGAAAAGCTGGGTTAAAATTTCTTATGATAATTACATATCTGCATTTTTCTCTTTTTAGCCCCGTTGATTTCCTTCGATATATCTGCAGTCACATTACTTGCTGTGGTGCTGGTGGTGATGGCTAGGTCCGCTTTCTAGCACAAGGACCTGAAGAACAACAGAAGGAAACCCAGCAAACGGTCCTGCACCTTCCTCCCGACCCGGAGTGATGCCGGAGCCCGTCAGGGATTGACTAGTGACATACTCATTGGGAAATGTTAGATGCTCGTGTAGAATTGAGCTATTGCGCTTTATGAAACCGCTTCCTAATTTCAGTCATTTATCTTGCCTAAAAGCAGAACCATTATTATTCTAGGTTTGCTTCCCTTCTCCACTGGACCTGGGTCTTATCCATGATCGCTACCACGGTACTTCTGGAAGCATTCAACATGCTTAAAAAAATGTTTTTGTCCTTCTAATTATTCTCATTGAGAATCTGGAATTAATTTAAAACAATTGACTCCACCAGGACCAGAAATTAAACCAGCTAAATGTTCCCCACCAAATATTAACAGTGAGAAACTTTAAAAATTATTCAAATTCAATAAGAAAACAAAATTGAATAGGAGTTTTGCAATTCTCGGTGCTATGATCCAAACAAATGAAGGATTCAAAATATGGTAAAAATAATAAGAATTATAATTTACTGAATTTCTTTAAGTGTTATAGTTTGTTATGTGGCTAAAAGGACTTAAAATTAGTAATAAATAATTTATCTAGATTTGGGATATTTGAAGTTTTCCATTAATCTAAAATGGAAAATGAAGCATAAGGAATCTAACTCAAAGGTTAGACCGTTAGATCCACTTCCTAATCACTGCTTTCTATTTATGACACTGTCTTGGGGGAGAGACCATGAATCATTTCTCCAAAGAAGGCCCTTATCTCATTGTGAAATTTTAGGAACATTATTTTGCTATATACTTATTTCAGAGATATGATGTGCTGTAACACATGGGCATGGTATTCAGTAGTAGAGGAGCTATACATGTAAGCTTTCTGGGCTGTTTTATCTTGGTTCTAGCTTCTCGGCGCTGAAAGAAATCGCTCACGTGGCAAAAGCACTTTTGTAAATCCCAGTAACTTGGCTGAGGGCAAAGCAAGTTCCGGCATTGCTGTCTCAGACAGCACATGCTCTCTCTGGATGGCGAGCAGCCCGCTTGGCAGGGGCCTGTGGGTGTGCCCAGGTTGATCCCTACCGGGGCCTAGGTGACCTGGGTCTGAGCAAGCTTACCCTTGGATTGCCCCATGGGTGTCTAATATGGCCTGATTCCTTTGCACGGCCACCAAATTTTCATGTAGCGTAGGCCTTCGGTGAAGACAACGCCTTCATCCCTACCTTCACGACCTTTAATCTGCCCTGGAGAGACCATTCTCCACATTTACGGAACTTAATCCATCTTCCTACAAATTGTACTAAAGTACTGGCATGAGCGCACAGGTCAGAGAGGTAAGATGTAAGTTTCTGGGCCATTAAACCCCGTGCTTTCTCAGTGGATCGCAATGAGAGAGGCGCCTGGGCTCAGCAGTGGGGTTGTGCGAATGTGCAATGGTCTGTGAAATATTTCCTCATTCTCTAGGAAGACGATCAAGGAAAGGAGGCTGAGCACTTAACTTAGCTACGTCACATTCCTGCTGCTCAGACTCGACATGCAAAAGCAGGTTTTCTATGATTTGGACCTCTTTATGTTATAAATGGGGTTTTAGAGCGATTTGCATAAATAAGATTTTTTTAAGTGTTGCAAGTGTTAGCTAGTCAGAAAATGCCACGGGCAGAAGAGGTGATAAATGGAGAGAAACTGACAGGAACCTAAACACAAAGGTTGTGGAGACAAGCTTCCTCCCATGCCATTCCTTCCCAGCATGCGCACGTGCACGCACACATACACACACACACACACACACACACACACACACACATGAAAGACAGGTAGGACACAATTCTTTATTAATAGAAGAGACCAGAGACAATGGGTGAAGAAAGTCAAGTTTGAGTAAACCACGCCACCATGACTGAATGGTTTTGTATCTTGAAGTCTTGAGTGCTGGGACGGCCATACTTGGGATGCGGAGGAACAGCCAGTAACTGAAGACCCACTAGGTACCCAGCCCTTGGCGGGAAGTCCACCCTTCGCCAACAGAAGGGCTAGAAGAGCTAAGGCCCTCCGGACTTCCTTTCCAAAGGGTCCTGCTGCAGACCTTGTTCTGCTCAGACCTTTTCTCTCTCATGTGAATTTTGTCCCTCTCCTGTGAAATCTTTCTTGTGAGGAGGATAAGAACCAAGGAGCGGAAAGACTTGAAACTCTGATTCTCCTTCCAGTGAAAGCGAGTTTCATTATACAGCACAGAACATTTCATTACTTCAACACTTTAAAAGTATTTTGCTATCAACAGTGTTTCAAACATAGCATTAAAAAGTCCCAGTTCAGAGGTGTCTTGTGTGTGTTGTATGGATTCAATAGGAGATTCCAATATTACTTGAAAAGAGGCAGTACTTTGGGAGGTCTTGGGAGGCAAGAGGGGGTTGCCTATTTTGCTGGTTTCTGCAAATCCACATAGCACCTCTTTAATTGAAAAAATATCCTAAGCCACATGACACTCCATTTAAACCAACTGTTCTTTTGTGTTTTCTTTCTGAGACATCAATGTGGAACAGCTAGTTTAAAAAAGATCTATGTTGTATTTCCACAGGAATATACAATGAAATACAAATATTCATGCTTCAACCTAAAGGAATGAGTCTGCTGTGAGATAATTCCAACTACAGAAACATCTTGCTAGGGAGAGTCTATGCAGATTTCAACTGATCCATCAATGCAGATAATTGAGACCAACATTTAAGCTCATGGGAATTTCATATCTCATTTTGCCCATTTTTTCTCCTTTAAAAGTTATGTATGTTTGTGAAATATCTTGCTGAATTCCTGAAGAGTTGGTAATAAAATCATTTTTCTTTCGGCAAGATGCTATTTCTATCTCTAATTACTCTTCCAAGAAAGAAACATCTGTGACTGCTCATTACCATTTTCTTCTTGTTTCCTTATAGCCTTTATGCATTTCGAAAGTATTGCAGATTATGTTGTTACATTTTTCTAATATTTTTCAAAGAGGTGAATAAGACTTCCTCAAAAGCCAATCAGGACTGAACCAGAGAACATTCAAACACAAAGAGCAGTGATCCCACCCTACCATGTTTCTTTTTTTTCTCTTTTGCCTCATATAATTATTTATAATTCTGATGCGTTTTTTAATTCACAGAAATTAAGACTTAATTGGAATGAATTTAAAAAATCAAGTCTCATTTTACGTAAAGTTTTGGTATACTTGTTATCAAGTTTTAAACAAAAAATGCTGTGATTTTCATTCCTGCGAGAAACTATAAAATTCCTTCCTATCAATAAAAATCACACTGATAGTTAGGAAAGATATATATTAAGGTATCAGCTAAAATATTACTTTCTAAAGTATGATGGTTAGTTTCATAAAACAATATTACACAATAGCTCAACTATTAGTTATTAGCTATATATCTTTGTTTCAGTAATTTATGTGGTATCTCTCAAACCTAGATCTTGAAATCCCTAAGACCTTATTCTAACTTACTGTCTTCATAGAAATTTTTATTCTCTTACCATTTTTATTGAACCATCTCAACATATTTCTCTGAACATCTAACATTTTTTCTCTCAAATGAATGAATCAATTGTTTTCTATATTCATCATTTATGACTTCTCCAATTCAGTAATTTTACTGAAGTAAAAATTACATGAAGTGACCTTTTGCACATGTGACTTTCGATGTTTGCAGGCACTTAGGGAACTGCGACACTGATTAAGATACAGAACAGGATTCGTACCCCAGAACATTCTCTCAAGTGCCCTTTGAACGATCTCCAAACCCACTGGTGTTTCAACCTCTAAGAGGGGTAGTGGTGTTGCAGTCTGCTAAAGTTCCTGCAGGCGGAATAACACTATTTGTACTCATTGGTGTCTGGTTTCTTCTCTGTAACAATGCTTTTAAGTTACTAAAGGGCTTCAAAAGGACTGTGAAAAAAATTAAAAGGCAGTGGGATTTTTCCACTAATTTTTTGAAGCCCTCCTGTAGATCTATGGTGTTTTGTTTATTAGTTCAGTCTTTTAAATTATCGAATAATATTTCATTGTATGAGATTAAAATAACATCAATTCCGTCATTTGAGGGACATGTAAGTTTCATCCAAGTTGAGGTTGTCTGATCAATAAAACTTCTACAAATGTATTTGTTTATCCACATTTTGTTCCACAACATTTCCAAAATGAAACTACTTTTCTTACCCCACAACATCTTTCTTTCAAGTTAACTTTAAAAGTTTGCCTTTCCTAGCCAGCCTAAAAGCTAGTGAAGTCTTTCTTGACCTTATAAATGTACTGTGTATAAAATTTATTAGGAAGTTATCCCACAATATTCTTTTTTATTAGATGTATTTTGGTGTACATGCCCTGTAACTACAACAAAATTAAAAACTGTTGTGGAAAAAATAAGTTCTATTCCTGTGAAACCTCAGCCTACAGGAAGTTTGTTCAAAACTTGGTGTGCAAAAGTGGAATAGAATCCTTTTTAACATAGAGAACTAGAAAACTAAGATTAGATACATGCTGTGCATTTTTAAAGAAAAGTGCAGAAGCAAGAAAAATAAGAGGAATTACTTTTGGAAGGAGGAGAGGACCTCTTAGAGGTGAATTGAGAATCTGAGACCACCTCTAACCTGAAGGCATTTGCCAGTTCCAGGTAAGGACAGGGAGCTGCAAATCTGGGTTTTTGGCTCAAGCAGAGGACTTCCGCCAAAACACAGACATGCTAGCAGAACTTTTGGCAGTTGCCTAAAATAGTCACCAAATTTGAGAGTTAAGGTCTCAATTATATTGCTGGATTCTCTAAAATTCCTTAGTTCCCAAATCCTGCAGCTATGTGGTACAGAATACTCAAATGTTAAACCAGAACATGATCTCCTATCATCTAAGAATGCAACATGCCAGCATGAAGCAGCAAACCAAGAGTGGTCTGCAGGGCTAGCCCCAATCCCAGCTACATGGACATTCCACCCCCAACCCCTAGAAGAATGTACTACAGAAGACAGCACTGAAGCAATAGCTCAGGGAACAGAGCATCAGAGCACACAGGAGCAAACACAGAGGGACAAGTGAAAAAGAGAGTAGAACACATCCTGGCCCACCAAGCCATGAGGATGGCATTCCCACTCAGAGCAGCTACTGCACAGAGAGGATCATAGGGCTGATCCCACCAGAAGACACGACTTCCCTCGCTGACACAGTGCTATTAGGGACAATACTGGAGACACACTGTGGGAATTGTGCCTGATCTGACCCCTCCACGCCGGGGTGAAACACTAAGGGCATGTAACAGAGAGGTAAGGGGAGCAATGAAATGAAGTCCCCAAGAAATACTAAAATATACTACAGGAATACTTTGGGGCCTGGACATAGCACCCCAATAGACTCAACCAGAAAACACTCATAAAGGTCAAAGACAGACCTGGTACTATTTATAGGCTTTTCATTTTGTTGTTGGGGTTTTTTTGTTTGTTTTGCTTTATTTTGTTCTTGTGCTTATTGGTTTTGCATGTCTATCTAAGTAAGATTGGCAGGATAAACAATCTGGAAGAGAAAACAATGGGACCAACAGGAAAGGGGTAGAAAGGGGATGTCAAAAAACCCAGGGACAAGGGAATAACAAGTGGTCTAAAATCGATGGCCTGGAGGAATTAGGTTGCCTGGTGGGCTTAATCAAGTACAATGTGGCCAAGAGAACTTACTAAAAGCCAAATGAAGACTGGACATGATAGTGGTACAAGAGTAAAGTAAAAAGAAATATAGGAAAGAACTAGGAGGCAAAGGACATTTACAGAGGTCTAAATACAGGCATGTACATATGTAAATGTGTTTATATATAACGATAGGGAAAAATCTATGTACATATATTTAAAGGTTTTGTATTAGTGTAGCAAATGGACATTGCATCTCTACTCAAGTATTCCCTCAATGCAAGAACACTTTATTCCAAGAATCTGACTAATAGTAATTAGTTCTAATAATTGTGTGTTGCTCACCTTCCCAACACAATCACTGAAGACAAAATGGGTGCATAAGCAAATGTGGTAAAGAAAGCTGATGGTGCCTGGCTATAAAAAGATATAGCATGTGGGGTCTTAAAGACTTGAAGATAAACAAGTGTTCATCTAGCTGAGAAGCAACCAAGCAAACATGGAGGAAACACACCAGCCTGTGTGATCATGAGGTGTCAATGGGATCAGGTATCAGGCATCAAAGACCCAGAAAAAAAATCATATCAATGTGAATGAGGGGGAAGGCAGACCGAAAGCCCATCTGTAGATAATTGAACATTACTTCGTAGTAGAGTCACAAGGGAGAAACGAGCCAACCAGGTTGCAGTATAGCTCCCACAAAAATTACAACTTTTCTCTAGTTCTTTAATGCTTCCTCCCCCCAGCTATCATGATCCCAATTCTACCTTACAAATCCAGCTGAACCAGAACATGTATACTGGTACAGATAAGAGCTCGCAGCCCAGGGAATCCATGACAGATACCTCCCTTAGGACCAGAAATGAGAGTAGCGATACCAGGAGGGTAAGGGGAAGGTGGGGAGAGATAGGAGGAACTGATCACAATGATTGACATATAACCCCCTCTCAGGAGGAAGAACAGAAAAGTGGGTGAAGGCAGGCAGCTACATAATCTGGTGTCAATTTGAGGATTAAGAGGGTAGGGGTGGAGTCGAGCCTGCCAATCAGGATATAGCCAATGAGACCTCTGTGTGGCCATGGCCTTCTCCTGAGGATTCTGGAAACTCTTGTATTTTCTCCTTTGAAGCAGGAGACACACTCTCTCTGGGCTCACTCCCTGTGAGACATTCCTGTGGAGAAGACATATGGAGAGAGGATGATGGTGTCAGACCTCTGAAGCCAGAGAAGCTACATGGAGACCCCTGCCAGCACTGAGATGCTTACAATGCCACTGGATCCATAAGACTTCCCACCCACTGGCCTCTGATCTTCCTTCATTCAGTGTCATTGCATGTGTTTTGTGAGTTTGAAGAGGACTTTCTAGATTGGTATCAGACATATGAGCTAATATCAGACTTATGGACATGATCTGGACCAGGCTGGGATGTTTTCTCAATATTCAATTGCTCTTGTATATAAAACTTTCATATATTCATATGAGTCTCCCCGAATTTTTTTCCTCTAATCTACCCAGACTAACACAGCATGTAAGACATGAAAAAAAAATAATTTATAAATTATCAAGGGTTCATGAGGGAGAGGTGGGGAGAGGGGAGATGAGCGGATACCAAGAGCTCAAGTAGAAAGAAAATATTTGAAAATGATGATGGCAATTTCATATATGTACAAATGTGCTTGACACAATGGATGGATGTATGGAGTGTGATACGAGATGTAAGAGCCCCCAATAAAATGATTTAAATAAAAAAGAAAGAAAATAACAAACTACTGAAAAAATGTAGAAAATCTCAAGAGTACCATAGCAAATAAAGATTTGAAAATGTAACTAAAAACTCCAGGCAAAGGGGAGAAAAAACAAGTGCTCTGAAAACAGAGGCCCATAAATTGGAAGGAATAGCTGTAGCTACAAGGTCGCAGCTAAAGACAAGAGTGGCAATCTGCTACAGTTACAAGCATGAGGGGACTAAAATGAATGCCCATTAGAAAGAAGAAATGTCTGTTTCTTGGTGCTAAGTGAGGGGAGAGAGTCCCATAAGGCTCTCAAGTGAAAGCCCTAGAGCAGAGGGTCTCAACCCTCCTCATGCCGCGGCCCTTCCACACAGTTTCTGGTGTTGTGGTGACCCCCAACCATAACATTACTTACATTGCAACTTCATCACTGTCATTTTGCTACTGTTATGAATTGGGCCACCCTGTGAAAGGGTCGTTCGACTCCCAGAGGAGTCGCGACCCCCAGGTTGAGAACCGCTGCCTAGAGGGTTGTGCTTTAGAAATGAGAGGAACCCAGAAGTTGCCATTCTGAAACTTCAAGCTGTGTTCAAATTGGTCAAATATTCAATAGTTAGCCCCTATAATACCGTTAAAGCAGGGAAAAAGTGCTCTGGGTGGCAGAATAAACCTCATTTGCATCCTACAAAGACAGTCATTCTTAATGTCCAGCTCTCAAAGGAAAACAATTAGCCGTGCCAGAGATGCGAGCAGATGATAACCAAGAAAACAGAGCAGACAAGAGAAGCACTCTGTAAGTGCTCACTATGTCGGAACCATCAACAATTCATTTTAATAAAATCTGTGATTATTTTTAAAAGCTTAATGAGGGAGAAAATATAGAAAAAGAGAAAGACTTAGCAGAGAACATAAATCTTATTAAAATGCTCAAATAGCTACATGGTAAGAATTCATTGTTCTTAGATTAAGGCAACGATTGTGTGTTTCTGCTCACTACTTGCCCTGATGAATAGAGTCCTATAACCAAGTGTGGTGAAGAAATCAGAGCCCTCCTCTCAGGAAGAATAGTGTCTACAGTCTTAAAATAAGCAGCCATCTAAGTAAGATATTAAACCAAGAGCACGCTGAAGAAGCACACCAGCAAATGTGACCTAAGTAGTGTCAATGGTAAAATACAAGACCAGAAGACACTGCATTCAACCTTAAAATGTAAGCACCTGGTTGCTATGGACAACACTGACAGTCCAAACTTCTCTGTGGGGTCCCCACATGGATTAAACCTTCAGTGAATCATTAAGCCTCTCGCGTTGACTAGGGAAGCGAAAACCCTCGGATCAGACAGAGAGCAGTTTTTCTTCCTTTTTGTCTTCATCCCTTTTGTTTTTTGTTCTCCTTTGGACACACTTTAAATTTGTTCTAGTTTTTATTATTTTCTATTTGAAATATTTGTTTTATTTTGTTATAATTATGTTTTTCTTGATATAGAGTCTAGGGAAGGTAAATCTATAGAGACAGCAACTGATTTAGAGTCTCTGAGGGTTAGAGTGTCTGAAGGTCAAAACAGGGAGCTAATAATGACTACAAGAAAGTGGAAAATGTTCTAAAATTGATTGTGGTGGAGATTACATAACACTTTTAAAGTCTGTTTAAACCATTGAATTGTATATGTGAATTTTATGCCAATAAAATGGCTAAAATTATTTTTAAAGTTTTAAAGTGCAGATTTGATCTGAACTTACAGATAAAACAGGAAAGAAGAAAGCATTATAATGGGGAAACAAATAGCTAGGTGCTACGTTGTAATTACATTCAGGAACCTTGATGACACAGTGGGCTCTGGGTTAGCCTATAGCCTGGATGGCCAGAAATTCTAAACTCAAGCAACTCAGTGGGAAAAGTAGAGGCTTTTTACTCCCATAAATAGTTACTGCCATAAAATCACAGAAGGATTGGTTGAGCTGTCCTGTTGGGTTGCTATGAGCTGAGAGAACTCAATGGCAATGAGTTTGGCTGGTTGTGGTATCCACATTAGTCCATTTCACAGTGCAATATGGCTAAGGGTAAGGCTATACACATCCCTGGTCATTGATCTGAGAGAGTTCATGGAGGCTTTGTCTCTTCCTTAAAAGTTCAAATGGAGATTGCATACATTCAGGATTTTAATGATATGTATACAATCATGCCATCAATACTGGGTTAAAAATACAGATATTCTCAGCATGAGAGGATGTCCTCTCATGCTTCTCCCATGACTTAGCATTTGTCACAGTAGATTAATTTACCTTTTCTGGAACTTTATATAAAAGAAATCATTCTCTATTTTTCAAATTCGATTAATTTTTCTGTGACAGTCATCTTTGTTGTTTGTAGTGACCGTTTACTCTTCGATAAAACAAGGTCTTATGCACATTCCACTATTCATTCGTTTTCCCGTTGATGGCCATTCAATTGCTTCCAGGTTGCAGCTATTACACATAAAGCATCTTTAAAGACGGTTTGTGTTTGGTGAACATGTGCCCTCCTTTCTCTCATGAGGATCTTACATAGCTGTTCAGTGCAACGTCTTCCAACGTCACGGGATCAACATCTTCCACCGTCAGCAATGAGAAAAGAGTCGCTGCTCTACATTTCCACCCAATCACGAGACTCTCAGTCTCTTATATTTCACTTATTTCTGTGGGTATATAGTCATATCTTATTAAAGGGTTTTTTACACTTCCTTTTTGAACAATAATACTAAGCATCTTTTCTTATATTAAATCACTTATTTATTGAAGTTCCCATTCGATTTTTTTATTCATTTTTAGTTTACATGTTTGTCTTTCACTTATGAGTTGGAATCAACTTTTTGGTAGTGGGTGAATGTGAGAATACTTCATAGACTATACACACATACATTGTAAATGTTTTCACCAGATTAAATTTACTTACCAAAGTGTACATCAGGGAATTTGATCCAAATTATAAATTAGACCAAGTTTCTTCCCATTACGATCAGGAGGCTAAACATGTGATTTAGAGAACTAAAGAAATTTAGAAAAATAACATATTTCTCCATTCATTCCATCATTCTAATAAAGTAAAATATATACTCACTACAATTGTGTTTAGTTAGTAAACATGCACCATTCATTCATTTACCACAGGATGCCAAATGCTGACAGGGCCCAGTTAAGTGGTACATATAAGATAAATGGACCAAATAAAAAAGAATAAATATCTACTAACTCAGATGCAACTGGGAATAATAAAGCCACTGCTCAGATAAGGAGCCCATGATTCACCTAAACAAAGCCACAATTAATAAGGTTCAGCCTATTAAGATCAAATAATTATTGCTCAATTTTCTTAATTTTTTATGGAGAAAGTAGAAATATAGTTTATTTTACCAAAATTCCATTTCTAAAACTTGGCAAATGATTCAAATGTAAAACACCATAAAGAATTCAACAAAGGGGGAAACAGTCACAAAACTACAAGTCTCGTCCTGAGCCACCAATTTAGTACCCTTCTATAATGAATAATGCTATCATTGTTCTGTGCCCCCAAGTTGATTCAAAATTACAGTAGTTAGAATGATGACTTCCAAAGGTATTCATCTTTATCCTTGTAATTCATTAATATGTACATTGCATAGAAAGGGAATATTAGTTCTAATCAACTACCTTGAGATTATCTTGGATTATCCAGGTGGAGTCAATGTAATTTTAGCATCCTCAAATAGGAAAATTGAAGTTAGAAGAACCCCTGTCAGACTGATGATCTATGGAAGGAGGACACAAAGCAAGCAGCCACTGGAAGCTAGAAATAAATTTTGCTCGATAGTTTATAGAAGGAAATGCACCTCTGTTGGCATCTTGATTTTAGCCCTGCAAAACTCCGAATCTCAAAAAAAAAAAAAAGAGTAAGCTATTCTAAACCACTGACTTTGTTGTAATTTCTCACCACAGCAATGGGCACTCAAGGGAATTACACTTATTTCAAAATTTAATGGAAATCATCTTTACTCAAGGTAATTTTGTCTAATATAATTTTATATTATATATAGATAATATTTCCCATTTGGTGCATTGTAAAAGAACAAGTGTCATATACTTGATGGTATAATAATACAACAATACTATGTTCAAGGTTTCTAAGAACTAATTTTGCATAGACTGCAAGAAAAACGAACACCTCTCCCTTGAAATCAGCACAGACAGAATGTTCCTTCGGCCCCAGGATAAGGACACTTGGCCTCTTATACTTTGGATACATCATCAGAAGGGACCAGCATCAGAGAAGCACATAATGTTTCATAAAGTGAGGGTATCACATAAAGGGAGAACTGTCAACAACAGGTCCAACCATGACAACAATTGTGAGGATGTTGCAGGACAGGAGAGTGATCTGTTCTATTGTGCATAAATCACTGTTAGCCAGAACTGAAACAATGACTCCCAACCAAAGCATCACGTGCTGCCATGACATCTGGGTAAGAATTATCCATCACTGACACCAAGTCGTGGTGGTGCTGTCAGGTAAGCATTGTGAGGTCAAGTGTTCAAAATCAGCAGCTTCTCCGTGAGAAAAAAGTGTGACTGCCTGCTCCTGGAAGATTACTAGCCTGAGAAGACCTATGTAAGGTCACTATGAGCTGGAATTGACTCGATGACAGTGTGTGGACACCAAGTTAATGAAATGTTTCCTCTTATTTAAAAAAGAATTGTCACTTTCAACTGATAAAACAATTAACAGAAAGCCAACAATGCTTTCTGAGAGAGACTGGACTGCAGCCTGGCCCACTAAGCCCCAAGGACACTATTCCTGCTTGGAGTAGGCAATGCAGAGAGAAGACCATAGGGTCAGCCCCACCACGAGACACAGTGTCCCCTCACTGGCTGATAGTGCTACAGGGGAAAACACTGGAGAGAGTGTAAGAATTGTGCCCGGTCTGACCCCAACACTGGGATGAAACACAAAGGGAGTACAACAGAGCAGCCAGGGGAGCAAAGCAATGATGTCCCCGAGGACTCCCAAATATGGACTTCAGGAGCAGGGTTTGGCACTTCATCAGACTTGATTGGAAAACATTCATAACGGTCAACAGACTTACCAGGAACTATTTATAGTTGTTTTTGTTTGTTCATTTTGTTTTTGTTTTTTCCACGTCTATCTACATAAGTTATTCAGGATAAACAATCCCACAGAGAAAACAAAGAGACCAAAGTTTCGTGGGGGACATGGGAGAGGGGTAGGTTGGGGCATGGAAAGGGAGAGACAACAAACCCAGGGGTAAAGGAACAACAAGTGATATAAAATCAATGACGAGTAAGACATGTAATGCCTTCTGGGGTTTGATCAAGTGCAATGTAGCTGAGAGGAATTACTGAAAGCAGAATGAAGGTTGGATATGATAGTGGGACAAGAGGAAAGTAAAAGGAAATAGAAGAAAGAACTAGGAGGCAAAGGACATTTATAAAGGTATAAATACAGGCACATACATAATAGAAATATATTTTTATATAATGATAGGGACATAGATCTATGTACATATACATATAGTTAGTTATATGTTAAGTATTAAGGTAGCAGACAGACATTGGGCCTCTACTCAAGTACTCCCTCAACACAAGAAGACTTTGTTCTAATAACCTGGAATTCTGTGATGCTCACCTTCCTGACAATCACTGAAGACAAAATGGGTGCATAAGAAAATGTGGAGAAGAAAGATAATGGTTCTAAGCGCTTAAAAGATATAGCGTCCGGGGTCTTAAAAACTTGAAGATAAACAAGGCACCATCTAGCTGAGAAGTAGCAAAGCCCACATGGAAGAAGCACACCATCCTGTGTAATCATGAGATGTTGATGGAAACAGGAATCAAAGACTCAAAACAATCATAATGATGTGAATGATGGGGGATGGAGTGGAGACCCAAAGCCCATCTGTAGACAGTTGGACATCTCCTCACAGAAGAGTCACTGGAAGGGACAAGCCAGCCAGAGTGCAGTATAGCACCAATGAAACCTACAACATTCCTGTAGTTCCTCAATGCTTCTTCCCTCCCCCACTATCATGACCTGAGTTCTATCTTACAAATATTGTTAGACTAGAGCATGTATACTGGTACAGATAAGAGCTCTTGACATATGGAATCCAGGACAGTACACTAGTAGTGAGACCATGAGGGTAGTAGTAAGGTGGAGGGAGAAAGGAGGAACCAATTGCAGTGACTAATGTAAAAGTCCCCCACACACATGAACACACACATACACCAGAGTGATGAACAACAGAAACATGGGTAAAGGGAGAGAGCAATGTAAATTATGAAAATAATAATGATTTATAATTTATCAAGGGTTCATGATGGTGACCTGGTAGGGAAGGAAAAAACAAGGAGGAGGTGATACCAAGGGCTCAAGTAGAAAATATTTTGAAAAGGATGATGACAACATATGTAGAAATGTGCTTGACACAATGAATGTATAAGAGCAGTAAGAGCCCCCAGTAAAATGATTTTTTTAAAAGAAAACCAACAGTGCAACAAATATTTCCAGAAGAAATAGTGTTAAAAAGTTACAATCTTAGAAAACCACAAAGGAAGTTCTACCCTGTCCTATATGGTTACTGAGTCCAACTTGACTTGATAGTAGTGAGTTTGTATTTTGTGTGTGTGTTTGTTTGTTTGTTAATAGATAAATTAAAATATCTACCCACTGTCCCATTAACAGTTACTCATATTAAAAAAATTTTAATTCTCAATTAAGTCCTTTATTTATTCACCAAACTCTGTCAAGGTTATATGCTAGAATTTGTGAAATGATTTTAGACATGTAAGACCTATCACATCCACTTAACAACTCATAAATAGAGAACATATAAAATTGTCAAAGATTTAATTTTCCATTGATCCACAGTCAAGTATAAAGGCAGCTGTCAAGAAAATAAATGACATATTTCAGGAGGCAAAGCTACTGCAAAATATACTTTAAAGTTCTGAAGAGCAAGGCTGTCACTCTGAAGACATAAGCCGTGCTCTTTTCAATCCCCTCGTAAGCATGTGAAAGTTGGACAATGAGTAAGTGAGACTCCAAAGGAACTTGAGTCATGGTGTTGGTGAAGCATATTGGAAGGAATGTGGACTTCTGGAAGCACAACTATGTCTTGGAAGAAGTATATCCAGAATCCTCCTTAGGAGCAAGGAAGGTAAGGCTTTGTATCAAGTACTTTGGACATGTCCTGAGGAGAGACCAGCCCATGAAAAAGGACATCATGCTTGGTAAGACAAAAGGTCACGCGAAAAAAGGAAGATTCTCAATAAAATGGATTTACAAAGTCACTATACCAAGGGGCTCAGTCAGGAGGACAGTTGTGAGGATGACACAGGGTGGATCAGGGTTCATTCAGTTGTGTATAGGGTCATTATGACTTGGAATAAACTTGAGAACATATACTAACAACAAAACCAACTCATATTCTCAAGAATAAATATTCAAGACTACACAACAGAAAAAAGTTGAATTTATTCTGACTCCATGACCAATGATCTTAATTACCCAAAATGCATTCCTAACATGTATGCCTTATTAATTGCTATGCTGAATGCAGTCTCTCCAACATCTGATTATTTTGTTTGGAACCATGAAAAAGAAGTAGTTAAATTGTCATATTATAAAAGCTGCAGACAGAGCTTATTTCTTGGTTCAAACAACGGTTCTCTTTAAAATGTTAAGCAAATTACCTAATCACATTACCTCACATTGTTCGTCTTTTCTAAAACTAGAAGAGGAGACTTTTGGTAATTTACTAGATTGTTATTGAATGCTTTGAACATTACAAATCCCATCGATAATATACACCATAAAAGTAGTTTGAAATTTAATTCTTTCAAAATCTGATACTCTTAATTAACAAACTACAATTAAGCAAATTCTTGATATTACCTACATGAAATCTAGAAGCTTTTAATTTTTTAATATTATTAAGTATGATAAATAACAAAAATATCATTTCTATTTTATAATTCCAATACATTACCCACTTTATTTTTACTATGAAAGATCAGCATCAAATTAGACACTCTTGAGCATTGATTTAAGAATCATAAGTGACAAAAATATCATGTTATTATATAGTGCTATTTGCTGTAAAGTTGATGCCAATTCCTGACAACCCCCTGGATAACGGATGCAAATGTTGCCCAGTTTCAATCATCTGCTGATCACTGGAATATTTGAGCCCATTGTTTCAGCCATTGTGCAGCACTTTCCAATCTTCCAGCACCTTCGTGGACAATATTCTGTTGTGCTACACAAAGTTTCCATCAGCTAATTTTCTGAAGTAGAACACTAGCTGCTTCTTCCTTATTCTGTCTTCATTTAGAAGGCACGTGGAAACTTGTCCACCCCAAATGATCATGCTGGAATTTAAATATCAATATAGTTCTTAGAACCAGAGCAATATTCCAGCCATACAGTATGATGAACTAATTAAAGGTTGACTATTTTACAGACAGCTGTTCAACTTCCATAAGTACTGTATTATTTACATTTAACATTGGAGGGAATTACTTTATGTAGAACTTTCTATTATATTGGTGATCAGTATGGAAAACAGAGTTGTTTCCTGTTGCATAAAGCAGAAGAGTTCTACAGTGCCATGTGGGTTCCTACCCTTACAATCAAAGAGCTCTCGAACATGGGGTCAATTTTAGATCGTTGTTGTTAGATGCTATCTAGTGAGTGCTACGGGGATCTTAGGTACCACAGAACAAACCGCACCCTGGTCCTGGGCATCCCCACTCTGTAGGAGCCACAATGCTAATCCCTCTCATCGATTGTCTTTCTTTATCTCGAGGACTCTTTACCAAGCATCATATCCTTGTCCAGGCTCTAGTACCTCCTGATAATATACATAACGTTCATAAAGCAAAGCCTCACCTTCCTCCCTTTTAAGGAGCACTCTACTTCTGCGCTTCTGCGACAGAGTGCTCATTCTTCTGGAAGTCTTTGGTATATTTCAGTCCATCATATATCCTTCCCCAACAACATACATCAGAGGACATCAATTTCTCGGAGCACTTCCTAGTTTATTGGTCAGCTTTCATTTGCATAGGAGGTCATTGAAAATACCCTGCCTTGGGTCAGCATACCTTAGTTCTCAAAGCGACATCTTTGGTTTCTCATACATTAAAGAGGTATCTTGCAGAAAATTTACTCAATATAATAGTGTTGAATTTCTTGATTGCTGCTTCTGAAGGTATTGCTTGTGGACCCAAGTGGAATCCATCTCCGGCAACTTCAAGTTTTTCTTCATTTATCATGAGATTACCGATGCGGTCAGATGTGACGGCTGTTGTTCGATTTATGGTGAGGTGTAATCTACACTGAATCTGTATTTTTGTCCTTTTTAGGTAAATGCTTCATGTCCTCTACTTACAGCCCTCCAGGCTAACTCATTTGCATATTTCAGAGGGCTACGGCGCTTTCCTGCAACCCTGATGCCACATTATTCTTCACAGAATCCACGTTCTTAGACTCCTTGTTCATTATAAAGACTAAAGAAATATGATGCAAGGCGACTGCCCTGATGCACACTTTTCCAGATTTGTGTGAGAATAGCCTCCTTCTGGTCAACGTACAGCATCTACGGGAGCACAGGTAAGGGCCATGGGATCCCCATTCTTGTCATGTTACTGCTCATTGGCACTGACCCTTCTCATGCATTCACTTTAGCATTCTTCTTTCAACAGCAGGCTTCTGGAAGGATAACACTGGTAAAGGAGAGGATAATATCCGTATGTCTCCAAGGATAACTAGTTAATATGACAATTAAATTTGTGTCGACCTCAATGTCAAAAGAGGAAGAACCTGAAAGATTCTACCAACTTTGCTCTTCTGAAACTGACCAAACATATGATCACGTTGACTTGACAGTTACTGATGATGGAAGTACAGAAGTTGGCAACAAAGAAGGCTTGGTAGTAGTAGAATATGGCCTTAGAGACAGCCGTAGCACTAGAAATCACATGACAGAATTTTGCAAGACTCGTGATTTATTCACTGCAAATACTCTTTTTAGCATTGTAAACAGGACGATGCATGTGGAGCTTACTAGATGGAAAGCCCAGGAATGAGTCTACTCTGTCTCCGGTAAGACACACTGCCACTGTTGTTAGTTCCATTAACTCCATTCTGACCCTGCCGACCCTGGGCACTACAGAGGGAAACACTGCCCAGTCCTATGCCATCCGAGGCCACTGCTGCCAAAGCAGTGCCAATCGATCTCCATTTTACCAACACGGTGTTCTTCTCCTGAGAATGACCTCGCCTGACATGTCCGAAGTATATAAAATGAAATCTCCCATCTTTGCCTCTAAAGGAGCACTCTGGCTGCATTGCCTCCAAGACAAGATTGGTTTGTTCTTTTAGTAGGACGTGGTTATTTTCAATATTTTTCCCCAGCACCAAAATCCAAATGCACTGATTCTCCTTTGGTTTTCTCTATCTAACGCCAACTTCCGCATGCATATAAGACGATTGAAAATGCCTTGGCTTGGCACAGGCACACCTAAGTCCTCAATGTAACACCCTTGTTTTTCAATACTCAAAAGAGATCTTAGGCTGAAGATTCACCTAATACAGCATGTCTTTTGACCTCTTGCTTGATGCTGGGCAGCAGTGACGCAACGGAGATATTGCTGACATCATCTAACAATGGTCCTCACAGCACATTGACGGGGAGCAGCCAGAGGGTCCTGCCGGACTCAGAAGTGGACGTGGTATAAGGAATGCCATTGCTAATGTCAGATGGGTATTGACTGAAAGCAGGGAATACCAGCAAGGTGTTTGTGTTTTATTGACTATGCCAACAAATTCAACTGTGTCGACAATACAAAGTATGGCTAACTTTGAAAAGAAAGGGAATTCCAGAACACCTCTTCATGCTCATTAGGAATTTATACATGCATGAAAGGGCAACTGTGTGAACAGAACACGGGAATACCGAATGGTTTAAAATTCAGAACGGTATGGGTTGCATCCTCTCTCACCATACTTATTTAAACACGATGCTGAGCAAATCATCAGAGAAACTGGATTATATGAAGAAGAATGCAGCATCAGGATTCGAGGAAGGCTTATTAACAAACTGTGATCTGCAGATGAGACAACCTTGCTAGCTGAAAGTGAAGAGAACTTGAAGCACCTGCTGAAACAAGAGAGTTCAGTAACATCAGCCAGAACAAGGCTGGCAGACGACTGGGGAAAAGACCATCAATTGTTCACATGCAAGCTCAAGTTGCATCTGAAGAAAATTGAAACAAATCCATGAGAGCCCTAGTATGACCTGTTCATACCACCTTTCAAATTTAGAGCCAAACATTTTCCCCTCACTTAATTTACTAAGAGGTCTGGTAGCTATAAATAACATCAAATCTGCCGCTTTCCTTCACACCATATACTGTTTTATCAACTTCATCACATGAGTGCTATAGCACGTGTACTTTCAAAGTTAGTACAAAATGTTTGACTATATCTATCCTAAAATCGAAAGCCTGGAAGTCACAAGGCTGAGGTCTAAAGGATTCAACTGTCGACATGTTTTATTTACTTTCTAGTAATATTCAGGCAAGGATGTATAATGAATAAGGAATCAATTCATTAGAATTTTGGTACCGGTAGAGAATATGAATACCACTTACTTCCAGAAGAGTGAACTTTCTGCTGCATGAAGGTTGAGCCTGATGGTGTAACAAGAGGAAAGTAAAAGGAAATAGAGGAAAGAACCAAGAGGCAAAGGACATCTACAGAGATAAATACAGGCATGTACACATGCAAATTCATATATAACATATGAATATATCCATATAACGATAGGGAAATTGATCAATGTACATATACTTTGAGTTTAAATGCAAATAGGGAAAATTGTTGTCTTAGTGCCTTCGACCACTTTTCATTTTAACTAGGCTCACTTACTAGTCATGATACTACTCCAGCCAATACTAGAACGCAGCCTTCTCCACCTGTGGGTTGCTACCCCTTTGAGGGTAGAATAACCCTTTCACAGGAGTCACCTAAGACTATTGGAAAACATATTTCCAATGATCTTAGAAACTGAGAAGCCGCTCCTCCATTGTCTCCAGGCAGTTGGCCCACATGCAGATGTGCTCATCTGGTGAGAAAGAAGCTATCTCAACCTTCACACTGACGTGGGGTTTTTACACGTACTGCCGTAAAATGTAGCCATGTAGTTTACTGTTGTTATATTAAGACTGTATCCATACTACACCATGCTTCAAGACAAAATTTCATTTGTCATTAGAAATAAATATTTCACAGTATATAATTACATATTGTTTTGTGATTAATCCTTATGCTTTAATCATGCTCAATTTGTAACAATGAAAATACATCTTCCATATCACATATTTACATTAGGACTCATAAAAAATTACATAGCAAAATTCAGTTAAAAGTAGCAATGAAAGTAATATTATGGTTGGGGTAACCACAACATGAGGAACTGTATTAAAGGGTCGCAGCATTAGGAAGGTTGAGCACCACTGTTATAACACATAACAATGATTATGACTATGATAATACAAATACAATACAAATACATCATTCAAAGCACTCGTTGGGCACCTTTTGACTACATTTATGTCTAAGAGGTGGAAAGGAGGGGGCTTGGTCAGCAGAGAGCCATAAGACTGTTCCACCCTCACAGCTCCCCAGATTAATTTTTAAATATGACCCTTCCATCATGGAGACATCATGGCCTGAATTTCATTTCCAAGTTGAGAATGAGTGAGGTAGGGCAAATTGATGAAACCAAAGTACATACAAGAACCCCAGATGTATGGATGCATTAATCCTACCCATGAATGCATGTCTCACCTGACACATCAATTCTTCATTTTCAGCTCTCTTCAGTCCAAGTTTTGATGGGAGAAGATGCGAAGTAGGAGCAGGGGGCAGATGAAAAGTTACTCCAAACGAAATGCTGAACATCCAGCGGATCTTTATGATTTTGTTACTATAAGAGGAAGACTCTTTTAGGAGCTTCAACTATGAAATTAATGATCTGTTTTTTCCTACATAGAAAAGACATTTTGGAAATATTACATATGAGGTTCCAATGATTGAGTTACCAAATATATTTTCTCTGAGTCTATTTCGTCCTAAACAGTTGGGAGATCCTTGACTATTGCAAAATCCCTTATCTTGGAGATAAAAGATATTGCACTGATTCACCCTAAGCCAGAAGAAAATATGAATTATAATGATGAGATGCATAGTACTATATTGTTGGGCCTCGTCAAAATACGTGGAAGAAATGTAATATCACTGTCTATTTCTCTTCTCTAGATGTAGGTACACTTGATTATGTCAGGAAGTAAGTTTTATCCAGTGGTTCTACTCAAAGAAGTTAGGCTGACGCAGGCTGGAGGTAGAATTCAGGTGAACATACTGTTGTTGCAAGGTTGAGCTCTGCCCCTCCCAGGTGTTGTGGGGTACCTCCTTCAACCCTTCCAGCATGGGCATAGCTAAAGATGGCAGTAAAAGTAACACAGATTTATTAATAGCTTGCAGCTCAAGTACTTCCCTTATCTAGTTTACAGAAATAAGTTCAAAAACACTAGATTTCTCTTAAATTGACTCTGTTCTTTTCTGTATATGACAAGAGATGCCAATATTGCCCAGGTAACTTCTTTAGTATGCAAGGGGGAAAGGACCTTAAAATTAGCAGGAAAGCAGGATCCAGAATTTACATCTGGTATACATTGAATAAAGAGATTTCCTGTAGACATGATTTAACCATCTGTAATCAAGTAACCCTAAATTTTCCCTAGCTTTGCCTGTCATTGTGTATTAATGAGGGTCTTTGACTCGAGAAGGTTGTTACCCAGACATCGATTGAAGCTCATGTTCTAAGGCTCTGGTAGGATGCAGAGGGCGCTGCACAGGTGTACAGTCCTTACCCTACGTCTAATGGCAACTTTCCCAGAAATCCCTGAGAACCAAGCCCATGGAGTCCCTACTGTTCCCACCGCACACGGCAGGCCTTGCGGGCATCATCAGTCCTCTGTGGCAGATACTAGATACACAATATCTCCAAATAAGGAAACCCTGTGTTCACTCCTCCCTCTCTGTGTCGTAACTTGTCATCCAAAATCTATACTGCATCCATTTCAAATTATCCCAAATTCCCCCCAGAAACTGCTTTTTCAGCCAGTGCTTGAAATGAAGGGCTCTGAACTCAGAAGCTGGGACACAGATACTACATGATCTCCCCCATGTTTCATTCCATCCTACCCTTGCTTTGTCCCAAAGCAATCAATCCATAATAAAATACACCTTGGATCCACTGAATTAATAATTTTGATAACCTTGCTACATAATCTGAGCCTCATCTCCAAGTCAAACAGGGTCTCTTAGACTCTTGCTTAATAACAGCTCAAATCATGAGACCTGATTTCAGTAATTCAACCATATAATCATGTCACCCATCACTGCTCCATGCCCGCTTCCCCACTCTTGAGCCACAACATGACATAAATAATATGTAAGTTATAATTTATATTTAGACATAATTTATGGGTTTTTAAAAGTATTTTACCAAGATTTTCTTTTTATATTTGTCTTTAAACTTATCAAAATTTTCTTTTCAAAATGATTTCAGGATCTCAATTGTAACAATCTAGCATGCATATTCAAGTTAGAAATGTATTTTTAGTCGTAGAAAGTGAGTTACTGGTTGCAATGCATCTTGCTCATTTCTTCATTCCCCACCATGTCTATTACAGTACTTGATGGTCAAGAAAGCACTGAAGTACAAATAGCCATAAACTTGATTGAATGGACACCTTAACTGTTGGCTTATTGATTTTTAACCATTGCCTGAAACAGAATGGAGACAGAATATAGGACAGTGCTTAACTACATAGCAAGCATTTTATGTATTCAGCTCTAAGGGTAAGGATTGAAGCAGTGAAATTCTTGAATGCATATTACCATAAGTACTTTTTGAAAAGCTGACCAAATGATTACAGTGGGTAGCCAGATGAGAAACAGTTATTGTTGTTAGGTACTAGCAAGTTGCTCCCAACCCATAGCAACCTTATACAAAATACAATGGAATATTCCTAATTCTGTACCACCTTTACAATTGTTCCTATTCCTGAGCCCGTTGTTGTAGGCTCCCTGTCATTCCATCTCATTGAGGGTCTTCCTCTGATTGACTGCCCCTCCACTTCACCAAGCATGATGTCCTTCTCTAGGGACTGGTCTCTTTGGACAACATGCTCAAAGTATATAAGATGAAGTCTTCCCATCCTTTCATCCAAGGAGCACTTCGGCTGTACTTCTTTCCTCTTAGCAGTCCATAATATTTTCAATAATCTTCTCCTACCACAAATGAAATGAAACAGTTTTTCTTCAGTATTTCTTATGCAATGTCCAATTCCACGTGCACATGAGTCAATGGGAAAAACCATTACTTGGCTTAAGGACTTTAGTCCTGAAAGCAACACTCTTCCTTTTTAGTACTCTGAAGGGGGCTCCAGCAGCAGATTGACCTAATGCAACTCACCTTTTCAACTCTTTCCTGCTTCTCCGATGAACACTGATTGTAGATTCAATCAAAGCAAAATGCGCAGCAATCTCCATCTCTTCTTGATATGGCACGGACCTTTGTGTCTCCTCAGGACCTATGGGTCCGCTTGTGAGGGTTTTGGTCTTCTTGACATTGAGTTGTCATCTGCAGGCCTTGATCTTCATCCACAAATGCGTTAAGTCTTCCTCACATTCAATAAGCAAGGCTGTGTCATCTGCATAGGGGAGGATGTTAATAAGCTTTCCTCCAAACTTGATGGCATTCTTCTTCATATAAGCCATCTCAGTATATAGGTTGAACAAGTGTCGTGAGAGGACACAGCCCTGATATACCTTTCTTGATTTTAAATTATGCAGTATTCCCTTGATCTGTTCACACAATTGCCTCTTAAAATCATGCACAAATTCTGAATAAGCACAACAAAGTGTTCTGGAATTTCCATTCTTCTCAAGGCTATCCATCATTTGTTATGATCCACACAGACAAATATCTTGGCATAGTCAAAAGACAAGTGCCGATAAACATCTTTCTGGTCTTCTCTACTTTCATCCAAAGTCCAGCTGACATCCATGTCTTCTTTTGCATCCAGCCTGAACTTCAAGCAGTTCCCTGTCAGTGTACAGTGGCAACTGTTGTTGGATCTTTAGCAAAAGTTTACTTCTGTGTGATATCGTTGATATCATTATATTGAGCAATATCAATTATATTGCTACATTGTTTGAGTATTGGGTCACCCTTCCTTGGAAGAGGCACAAATATGGATCTCTTCCAGCCAGTTGGCCAAGTAGCTCTCTTCCAAATATCCTGGAATGGACAAGTGAGTGCTTCCAGTGCTTCATTGGCTTGTTGAAACATTTCAATTTGTGTTCCTTCGACCTTCCTAGAGCTTTGTTTTTGGCTAATGCATTCAATGTAGCTTGAACTTCCACTGGCACCATTGGCTCTTGCTCCTATTCTATCTCCTGAAATGGTGGAATGTTGACTAGTTCTTTGTGGTACTGGAACTATGTATATTCCTTCCATCTTCTCTTGATGTTTCCTGCATCATTCAAATTTTGCCTACAGAATTTTTCAAGATTGCAATTCGAATTTGATAGCTAGAGTCAGACCTGAGATTGATTCTACTTTGTTCTTATGAATATATGATATCTATAGGGCATAGCAACTTCTGTGTAAAATTATAATAACTATTGTTTTCTCTAGTGAGCTAATGGATGAAGCATAACTCAACTGCTACTTTAATTCAATATGATAGACAATAAGTGCCACTTTCTTTCCAAAAAATAATAAAAGACTATCATTCATGAAGAAAGCAAGATGTCATTAAAAAGACAGGAAGGAAAGAAAAAGCAAAGCGCATGGCCGAAAAGACTCAATTAGGAATGTGATCTTAATCATAGAATAGCTAAAGCAAATGGAAGAAATGGTAAATTCAAAGATCTGAAAATTTTCAAAATGGCAGCTGGAGAAGACAAAGCCTACTCACTTTGATTTTATTTGATTCTATCTCATTGATCTGTTGTGCCCCCAAATTTATTTTATGACCAAGGAATCTTTTGATTAAAAATATTTTCAGACATTTAATTCAAATCTACTTGAAAATTAGGAAATCTTTTACCTTTGTGTTCATTTTCTGTATCATCAATAACAGAAATTGTAGACTCTTCAATTTAGGAAACTCAAGTGCTCGATTTGTTTCTATGGTTGTCTCTTTTTAGCAGGAAAAGGGCCTCTTTTTTCTTCTGAAACTGATTTCATATCATATCGGCTTCTAAAAGCAAAGTATCAAGCTTGATCTTTCAGTTCTAGGGCAGTTTATAAGCTCATTTCTACTTCAGGAAACCTGGGACTGTCGGAAAGTTTCTTCTCTTTTTTTAGATTATCTTTAATTTCTATACTTTCTTTTTTTTCCTTTCCTGATTTTTTAAAATAATTTTTTGGGGGATCATACAGCTCTTATCACAATCCATACATCCATCCATTATATCAAACACATTTGTACATATGTTGCCATCATTTTCAAAACATTTTCTTTCTACATGAGCCCTTGGTATCAGCTCATTTTGTCCCCGCCCCCCACCATCCTTTCTCCTACATGAATCCTTGATAATTTATAAATTATTTTTTCATGTCTTACACTGACTGATGTCTCCCTTCACCAACATTTCTGTTGTCTGTTCCCCTGGGTAAGAGTTATATGCAGGTAATTGTAATCGGTTCCCCCATTCTCCCCCTACCTTCTCCTTTCCCTCCTGGTATCACTACTCTCATTATTGGTCCTGGGGGAGGGGGGTTATTTGTCCTGGATTCCCTGTTTCCAGCTCTTATCTGTACCTGTGTATATGCTCTGGTCTAACCAGATTTATAAGGTAGAATTGGGGCCATGAAAGTCACGAGGAGGAAGCATTAAAGAACTAGAGGAAAGTTGTATGTTTCATCGGTGCTATATTGCACACTGACTGGCTCATCTTTTCCTTGTAAGGGGAGGCCCAATTGTCAACAGATGGACTTTGGATCTCCAATCTGCACTATGCCTCATTGAAATTGATATGATTTTTTTGTTCTGGGTTTTTGATGCGTGATACCTGATCCCCTTGGCATCTCATGATCACACGGGCTGGTGTGCTTCTTCCAAGTTGGCTTGGTTGCTTCTCAGCTAGATGGCCGGTTATTTATCTTCAAGCCTTTTAAGACCCCAGACACTATATCTTTTGATAGCCAGGCACCATCAGCTTTCTTCACCACATTTGCTTATGCACCTATTTTGTCTTCAGCAATCCTGTTGAGAAGGTGAGTATCACAGAATGTCAGGTTTTTAGAACAAAGTGTTCTTACATTGAGGGAGTACTTGAGTAGAAGCCCAAAATGTATCTGTTACCTTAATACTTAACATATAAATATATGTACATATATTTTCCTATCCTTATGTAAAAATATATTTACATTGTAAATGTTCTTTGCCTCCTAGTTCTTTCCTCTATTTCCTTTTACTTTCCTCCTGTCAGCTATCATGTTCGGCCTTCATTTAGGTTTCAGTAATTTTTCTCAGTTATATTGCCCTTAATGAAGCCCTACTGGGCATCCTAGGCTGTCCTTGCTGTTGATTTTAGATCACTGTTTGTTACCTTGTCCCTGGGATTGTCAACACCCACTTCCTTCCCACCCCCAACCCCTGCCCCTTCTCTTCTTGTCTCATCAGAACCACCAGTTCTGTTGTTTTCTGCTCCAGATTTTCCCCCACCTATCTTATCTAGATAGACATGCAGAAACAATAATAAGCACAAAAGAAAGACAGAGCAAAAGCAAACAACAACAAAAACTAATGACAAAAAAAAGCCTATAAATAGTTCTAGATCTGTTTGCTGAATGTGTTCCAGTAGAGTCTGATGAGGTGCCACACTCTGGCCCCAAAGTCTATTTTTGGTGTTCCCCAGGGACTTCATTGCTTTGCTCCCCTTGCTGCTCTGTTGCACGCCCTTAGAATTTCACCCTGGTGTGGTGGGATCATATTGGGCATAATTCCAGTACTGTGCCTCCAGTATTGTCCCTCATAGCACTATGGGTCAGTGAGGGATGCCGTGTCTTGTGGTGGGCCTGGTCCTATGGTCCTCTCTGTGCATTGGCTGCTCTGAACAGGAATTTCATCCTCAGAGTTTGGTGCGCCAGGATGTGCTCCATTCTCTCAGGGAGAGGGGCGCCTCTGATCAGAGTGCACAGGAGCAAGCGAAGAGGGAAAGGGAGTTAGTCTTGATGTCCTTCTACAGCTTATCAAATCTTCTGTCATTAGTGGTCAGTGTGGCAAACCTGTTTTTGAGATGTTTCAAATTCAGGTGGGATTGAAGAGGTCATACTTTGTCTCTGTGGGCTTATTTTAATGTTCTTCAGCTTCATCCGCTACTTACATATGAGCAGTTGATCATCTGTTCTATAGCCAGTTCCTGACCTGGTTTTAACTGCTTATTTTGAACTTCTCCATCACTGTCTTCACACAGATGTAGTCAACTTGATTTATGTGTGTTCTTTTTGGGGGGAATCAATCTGTATAGTTGTTTTTGTGTTTGTGTGTGTGTGTATGTGTGTGTTGTTGTTGTTGTAAAAAGGTATCTAATATGAACAAGTTTTTGGTTTTGCAAAATTCTATCATGAGATTTATTTTCATATCTATCACCAAATCCATATTTTCCAACTAATGTTCGTTTCTTTGTTTCTAACTTTTACATTCCAGTCACCAATAATTATCAACATATCTTGATTGCATATTTAATCACTTTATGACTGAAGATGTTGGTAGAATTATTTAATTTCTTCATCGCTAGCTTTTACGGTGAGTGCATACATTTGAATAACAGTTGTATTGATTGGGTATCCTTGAAGGTAGATACGTATAATTCTAACACAGATTGAGTTTGCAATGTCCTTTTTGACAATGAATGTCATGCCATTCCTCTTGATGTTATTCCTGGCATAGTAAATCATATGATTTTCTGATTCATAATGGCCAGTACCAGTCCATTCAGTTCACTAATGCCTAGATATCAATCTTTATGTGTTCCATTTCATTTTTGACAACTTCTCATTTTTTAGTAAGAAACACAAGTTTGGGAGAATTAAGAATGCTGATGTCCTGCCTTATCAAGCCAATACAGCAACTAAGGGTTTACTTTACTTGGAAGCTCAGATGTTAGCTTGCCACACTTACAGAGATGTAGCAAAAGATGGGATTCTTGGGTCAAATAATAGCAGTAAATCAGGGATTCAGTTACACTTCTGCTTCCTGAGCTCCAGTTCCTTTCAGGCAGTGCAAAACAATCAGGTGACACTTGATCATATAGTATGTTACATTCATGCAAAGGAACCATGAATTTAACAAATTCAAATACTTTATACTGGGCTTGCTCTGAAGGAAAAGATTCTCTTATCTTCCAGAGATATATTTATACAAACATTTTTAAAAAAAGAGTCCAGAGAAAATGAAAGTAAGTTAATCTGTTAAAACAGATGCAGAACCATTAGAAACTCAGAACATTGTTTCTCAAAAATATCCAAACTTATTTTTCTTTGCGGGTGCCCAATGGATGGTGGTCAGGGAGTAATATATATGTAATATTTAATATTATCCTGTTTCCTTATGACATATCTTAGTCTGGTAGGCATGGATGTGCCTCTCAGAGTGTGGATTATTAAAAAATATGCCCTATCACTAACCTTCATTCTTCCTGTAAATAGTGTATAGTCATTTTAATCATTTAATCTGTATAAGTCACCAATTTAGTATTATAGTCTGAAAAATTGAAAGACACACACACACACACACACATATATAATTTCCTTTTTTTAAACACTCACACTTTTTGTCACGATCGCTATTCTTATACAGGGAGAGTAGTAATCTTTCCTAAGGATAACCACACTGAATGGCTGAAATGCAGTGCTATGAATCTGCTGTGTGGGCAAGGAAGAGGCGAAGGAGATAAAATGAAAAATCCTTGTAAGTCCTATGTGAGGATATCATCACAATACTGAATAATACCAGATGCCTGTGGATAGAGGATATGGGAAAGTTCATCAAATACCCTTTCAACCCATATCTGAATATTTGCTTTTTTGTCATTGTAGTTTTTAATTAAAAGATAATTGGTTTCAGCTATGTTCTAACAGTCTAAAGTGTGTATTTGAATCTATTTCCTAGGACTTAGTCTATAAACACGGCTTCATTTTTTCCTTGTTATCAGGCAATAAATCAGAGTTTTTACTGCTTTCAAAGAAAAAAGACAACCCCAAACTGCTACTGAATGAATTCTGACTCATAATTTACTTATCGGACATACCAGAACTGCCACTATGGGTTTCTGAGCTTGTAGCTCGTTATTGTAGTAAAGAGTCTGGTGGTTTTGAACTGCAGACCTGTGGTTAACAGCCTAACAGTAACCCACTCTACCATCAAGGCTTAGTTCATCATAAATTGGCCAACATGTCCACACTGAATTATTGTGAACTACCTTCAACTACTATTAGTCCATGAGACCTTCCTTCCTGCTCTTGCAGAAAGCCATGATCTGTCAGCAGCTGATCCTTGTCACCAAAACCATCAATATCGGAGAATTTATCATACTTGAAAGCTAGCATGTTTGCCTATTATAGTTTCATGCTAGCAGCACAAAGCAGACTCCAGGGTCAGAAGAAAATTGCTTTATTAAAACTCACAGAAATAGCAGTAGCCAAAGTATGAGCATTTATTGTGTCCTTTCCCTGAGCCTCATTTCCCACAGTGATAAAAAAATGTGCAAAGTGACATTTTCAAGCAATAAATTGCATCACAAGCAAGAAAGCCTGCACATAGAAAACCCAAATCTTTTATAATGGGCAGTAAGAATGCCTACCATCACTGAAGAAGTGAACATTATCTTTATTATACTGGACAGTAGGCATAGTTGACCATTGTTTTGAAGTGAATCACTTGCTTTATTTTCTAGACCCATAAACAAATTTTCTCTTTGCTTCAGTGGCATACATGAGCTACATATTAATCCCAGAAAGAACCCTGAAAATAATCTGGAACAAAGTGTAATGCCTCAGTTAACAATACAAATAAAAATCCATGATACTTGTTTCACAACCATAATTACCTACTATAGGAAATAATACCAACTACATATATTATCCTCCATAATTATTCTCTGAATATGGATGTGATAGGTAGATTTATTGTGCCTAAGGCCCACCCCTCTCCCTCTTGCACTCTGGTGCTTGGACCACTATGAGGTTGCTTTAGCTATTTCTCTCCTCAACTTGTGAGCTACACTACCTTTGCATCAGCCAACTCATAGATTGTGTCACTAGAGCTTGAGATTCTTTTGAGACCTGCTTCACCATGCTGCTGGTGTATACATTGTTTGAACTTGAGGCTGACAGATCCTGTCATCTTGCATTGCTTGAGTTCAATATCCCATCCCAGCCGGCTTTGCTAAGCTTCTGAGCTGCTGGCTGTTGGTGACCCACGCTGCTCTTTGCTGATTGTGAGTGGACTGACTGCATTGCCAGAGGGAAGACTCAGCTGTCTGCTTACTTTACCTTAGACCCAGTAGCCCAGGTGAGTTAAAGGACTTCCAGTATATTAACTGCTCCATGGAAGTGGGTTGAACTGAGTCCTCTGTACTGTTGTGTGGACTAATTAGCTGTTATGTTCCTTCATGATACCTATTCAAAGGTGTTTTGGTTTTGTTTCTCTAGAGAACCCTGCCTAACACAGCAGACTTCTTTCAAATTAAAAATGGGGGAGGGGTATATGTGGACATAAAATACTTATTTTATGTTTTCAATCCTCAAAAGTATAATTTTTTTTCAGTAAACAGAGTGTATATGTGTTAAGAAAAAATATATATTCTAAAAAATCCCTTTGGATATCATAAATTTATTTTCCTCACTTCTCTTCAAATTGGAGTCTCTGTATTTAACAACATAAATGAATTCAAAATGACTTCCAGAAAATAGATCTTGCTAGTAGTTTCCTGCTATTTCTGTTGCTGATAAGAATAATTATTATTAATAACACTACTCTTTCTCTAGGTGCTTGCCTCTATTGCACACATAGAATCCTTTGTGGAAATATATCTAGGTATTACTAAATATGGATACCATAATTGCATAAATCCCAGAACATCTAAATATTTGAACTAATATCCAGTTGTATAGCAACTGTAAATGTAAGCAAGCATATTTTTTGGGGGGTGACTTGGATAAAAAATGCTTGTTGGATTAAGTCTAAAACAATTTTATTACTGACAAACTAATAGCAAATTCTTCTCAAATGTATGTATAGCAGTTCATGTTTTATCTTTTTCTATATTAACTATATAACTTAAAAATCTAAAAACCTTAGAAAAATATTGATACTCAGTCTTTCATTTGAATTAAGGAAGAGTTACCTGCAGTTTTATATCATAGTAAACACGTTTCTCTATGCTAATAACTATAAAAATACCAGTGATACTGTTGCTGGCTTATAAATAGGCATTTGAAAATTAGATACAGCATTTTAATCAGCTAGCTAACGATTCGCCTATAATTCTGCTTCTAGATTCTGATCTTCCACCACATCTGGCTAAATATTTAAAGTATTCTCAAATATAGTTTCACTAGAGTCTAGTTGCATACCTCTCTTGTAGACGAGAACTTTACCAGATTCATCTCACTTTATTAATCAGATCTAATGTTTTATGTAGAAACAATGCATTGAATTTCATTTGAAAATTATTTTGCAGTGGTTTAATCTTGCCCTGATTATCTAAGACACAATGTTATTTTTGTTATTAGGTAGCATCGAATGCACAACAGAATGAAACACTGCGCAGTCCTGCACCACCCTCACGTTTGTGACTATTAGCCCAGTGCTTCTCCACCTTCCTGATGTTGCGACCCTTTCAGACTGTTGCTCATGTGGTGGGAACCCTCCAACCATAAAATTCCTTTCATTGCTACTTCACAAGTACAATTTTTGCTACTGTTTATGAATCAGGCAATCCTGTGAAAGGGTCATTTGACCCCTCAAATGGGTCACGACCCACAGGTTGAGAACTGCTGTATTAGTCACCATGTAAGGATTTTATAGGTCTGTCTAAATATTGCGGATGAAGTCAACTTAAAAGCCAGTCAAAACCCCTTACAGACATAATAATTTATCTTTTGAGAATATGGATTTTTTTTAATTTATAGAGCTTCATAAAGTTTTAAATATCTTTAGACCAAGTGTTTTCTATGGACCAAAGACCCGATTATACAATCTAGGCATATGGGAAACAAAAAAAAAGATTTTTAGTAAAATTTGCATTCTAAAAGGACTTGGGGTGGAGGAGAGGTATCAAGAACACAATACATATAAAAACTAAATTATGTACTTTAAAGGCAAAACCAACGCAGGATAAAAAAATAAGGAAAGTGGGGAAGGATGGCAGATTTTAATAGTTCCCACTACGAAGTCAATATGAACATTTTTATAAGCATCTGCATTTCATATCATGTATGTATTGATCCTTGTTATTTTATGAAAATTTTTTAGAAAACAAAGGAATCATACTTCATGGTTTAAAATCAGAAAGGGGTATGTCAGGGTTGTATCCTCTCACCATACTTATTCACTGAGTATGCTTTGCAAATCATCCTGGAACTCTTGAGTGTCTAAAGAAACCACAGGGAAGGGAGAGGGAGGGTAGGTTGGAAAGGGGGAACCAATTACAAGGATCTACATGTGACCTCCTCCCCGGGGGATGGACAACAGAAAAGTGGGTGAAGGGAGATGTCGGACAGGGCAAGTTATGACAAAATAATAATTTATAAATTATCAAGGGTTCCTAAGGGAGGGAAGAGTGGGGAGGGAGGGGAAAAATGAGGACCTGATGCCAGGGTCTTAAGTGGAGAGCAAATGTTTTGAGAATGTTGAGGGCAATTAATGTACAAATGTGCTATACATAATTGAGGTATGCATGGATTGTGATAAGAGTTGTATGAGCCCCTAATAAAATGATAGAAAGAAAGAAACCATAGAGAAGTATATTTAATACCAATTTTGAAAGTAAAGCTGAAGAAAAGTACAAGGGAGGAGACAGACAGGGGGATTATAGACGAGCCTTGCTTGGCACCGCAATCTCTCCTCCTTACAAGCAGCAGTTCCTTCAAACAGTTGCCTGGAACACTGATCTTGTTCCCCTATCTTCCTGGTGACCAGAAGAGTGGTCCTACCCCCACTCCCCTGGTGGCCAGTGACTACCCCACCCTCCCTCCACACGGTCCCTGGGATGGTGTACGGGGTCACCACCTCCATGTTTGGACATGCAAGAACTCCGCACCTCTCTATGCTTTCTTTAGAAGCGTAGAGTTCCAGGATCGTCATCTGCATCTGCTTCAGTTGGCCTCTAACAGCTTTGATGTAGAGGGTGTTTGTAGTTTGTGCGCCTGGTTCGTCGTCCAATTGATAAGGAGAGCTGAAGGCATTTATCTTCCTCAAGCTAAAGAGACTCCTGAGGAAGTTGATCTGGACACTTGGACAAGTGATCATTAACATAAAGTACATGGGCTATACATTAGTAAACACTATCACTGCGTTGGTTTTACAGGTCTGAGGAAATTCAGTCAGCATAGTTGTATGAGAATAATGATGTAGAGTTTATTTTGATAACTGAATTAATTTTAATAACCACATAAATTACATTTACCTAATATTTATAGCTTCACAAAAGGTCTAACGGGATCAATTAAATTATTGTATTACATAGTAGAAATTTGAAAGTCACACTGGTGCAAAAAAATGTGAATACTAATTTTGATTGACTAATAAGCTCCATTCATCGGTAGGGGATTCTCCTCAGCAGAAATCTTTTCTTCTACGATGGGACATTTGAACACCTTTTCTTTTTCACAGGTTTTCTTAAACCATCTCATAAAATGTAATCGTTTGTGTTATGGGTGTTTTCGTGTGGGTATGTATGTGTATATATGTGTATATGTATGTGTATATATATATCATATTAAATGAAGGGGGAAGTGCAGAGTGGAGACCCAAGGCCCAAGTGTCGGCCAATGGAGATCCCCTCATAGAGGGGTTTAGGAGAGGAGATGGGTTAATTAGGGTGTGAGGTAGTATCGACGAAGAACACAGCTTTCCCCCAGATCCTGGATGCTTCCTCCCCCCAACTACCATGATCCGAATTCTACCTTGCAGGGCTGGATGGGACAGAGGCTGTACACTGGTACATATGAGGGTTGGAGGTACAGGGAATCCGGGGTGGATGATACCTTCAGGACCAAGGGTGTGAGGGACGATGCTGGGAGAGTGGAGGGTGAGTGGGTTGGAAAGGGGGAACTGATTACAGGGATCCACATGTGACCTCTTCCCTGGGAGAGGGACAGCAGAGAAGGGGGGAAGGGAGACTCCGGATAGGGCAAGATATGACAAAATAACGATGTATAAATTACCAAGGGCATATGAGGGAGGGGGGAATGGGGAGGGAGGGGGGGAAAAAGAGGACCTGATGCAAGGGGCTTAAGTGGAGGGCGAATGCTTTGAGAGTGATTGGGGCGGGGAATGTGTGGATGTGCTTTATACAATTGATGTATGTATATGTATGGATTGTGGTAAGAGTTGTTTGAGTCCCTAATAAAATGTAAAAGAAGAAAAGAGAAAAAAATGATTAGGGCAAAGACTGTACAGATGTGCTTTATACAATTGATGTATGTATATGTATGAACTGTGAAAAGAATTGTATCAGCCCCAATAAATTGTTAAAATAAAAAAAAAATTTTTTTTAATTTTTTTTAAAAAGGCCATGCATTTAATCTGACCCATAGCAACCTTATAGATTCTGCTGCTCTGCCTTCCTAAGGTTCCAAGGCTGCCTATCTCTATGGATGACTAGAGTGAAATACTAGGGAACTGGCGGGTTTTGACATCCTCCTGGGTATGCCCTAACTCCCCGCAGAGCATCTGGGGGTTCCAACCACTGACCTTTCATTTAGCAGCTGAGTGCTGAAGGACCAACCCTTCGGTTCATAAGGTAACTCAAGTTTTCAGAAGTAGGTAGTTAAAACTGATCCAAAATGCCACAAGCAAAAGAAGGGAGAGCTCTTATGAAGTTAAGTTAACATCACTAAAGGAAAAGTAAAGTCAACCTCACTACCGGAAAGGATGATAGAATTCAAGTGTCCATATATACATATTTATCATCTAGGACCCACTCTTGTGATCAATGAAATTACTTGATATGATTATTGTATCTGATGCCCTTTTGATTCTCACCTTCTAATTGGAACGGCCATGTAAATAGAGAGTGTTCAATGCCATTCGTGGGGACAGATCAGTTCTGTTATTCTACTGGGTATGAAATGAGCCGTATCAGAAGCAGAAACAAAGAATCCCATGACCAGCAAGCTGGAAGAGCCAGGAGTGAAGTGTGTCCCAGGTCCCTTCGGGAGGGAGCCGCAGAGGGGTAGTGCCAAGACCAGGAGACGGAAGAGAGGAGCAGCAACACAGCCGTGAAGTCCTATTGTAATGCATTGTCTTCATTACATAAGCTTTCACTATCTCAGAATTGCATCATATTACTCTACATTTGTTTAATTACAAATAATTTAAATCCAAAGTATAAAAACTAATTATATAATAAGTTTTAATGAAAAACTAATCATCGTATTTGCAAATATTCCAAAAGAATAGTTTCTAAAAGATTCTAATGATGAAAACAATATTGGAATAAGCATATAGGTTCCAAAGTATTCTTTTGTCATAATTTTAGAAACATTACTTAGTCAAGCTCCAAACATAGTATCCAAAAATTCACTGAACTATAAAGATAATCCACAATGAAGTACATGATGTTATTCATAAAGAGTTCCAAATAAAAATATAAGATATTGAGATAGAAACTCTCCCCTGAAAATCAGTGTGATGAAACACTGTACAACTTAAAACTAGAATTTTAGATCACATATTAATGGGAGAATAGGAAAAACTTTGGGTAGAAGCTGAGATTTTATAATAATAAAATCCAACAAGTATATTGAAAGTGCTTAGTTAATCTGGATTGGAAACTAGGTTCTAAAAAATACAAACTAAACATAAATATGCCATTGGAAGACTACAGAGATTATAATTACTTATGTAAACACAAATAAATGAGCAATTGAATTCAGGCTTGGGAATATTTTGAAAACTTTTTCTAAGTGGCATTTATACTTCTTATGAACTTTAGTATTTCATAGAATAAATTTTAACAAAACTTATTTGTTATAAATTAAATATGAATCTGTCCAAATAATTTGTCCTTTTAAGTTGTTTAGTTTTGATATTAAATAATTAGGCAATAATTAATTATATATGTAATATATTTTAGAGAGTAAGATGAACACTTAGGATTTAAGAAAAATTATAAATATCAGCCTAAATCTTCTGAAATTCCCTTATATCCCTCACCCAAACCCACTCTACCCTACTGCCATCACGTCAGCTATGTTCGTATTGGTCCTACAGGAGAGAGCAGAACTGGTCGGCAGGATTTCAGAGACTGTCGTTCTCCTATGGAGTGACTGATGCATGGGTTTAAACTTCCAACATTTCACTTAGGAGCCCAGTATCTCCCTCTCCCACAGGAGCAACGGCGGCCTTCCTGGACTCCTCTGATCAGAAGCAGCCCCCAGATGTCCCTCTCATTCATCACGTCATGATTTTCTATAGGCTGATGTTACTGTATGGACTGTCCAGAGTTTCCACTCTATTGCAGTAAAATGTCACATCTTTTGTAATATTAATAATATTTTACCTAAAATATAACAACTACAGAAACTCTCCTTTTGTCTTCCTGATTATTTACAAAATGTTACATGCCTACAGCAGTAGTGTGGTAGATCTTTTCATTTTAGCCACGTTAGTGATTATACCATGATGCATCTAGAAGTTTGTCATACTAGGGTGGTTTTCCTAGTACTGTGACGCCAGAAGTTATTTCAAGTACCAGCAGGGTTCCTTATGGAGGGAAGGTTTCAGTGGAGTTTCTAAATGAAGAAACACACAGAAGAAAGGGTTGGTTCACTTCTGAAAAACTTCGCTACTGAAAACCTTACAGACAGCAGTGCGACAGTCTGAGTTACAGTGTCAGGAAATGAGCTGTGCAGGTTGGAAACACTCCAAACTCGATTGTGGAAGAGCTGACTTTAATGATCTGGATGAAGCAAAGCTTTGGAATCTATATTTTCTGATAAAGTATAAATGAAAATAGGAAGAAATTACTTCCAACATTTATTAATAACATGTTATCAATAGTACTAATGACAATAGCATAAAGTATGCAAGGCATTGATTTAGGAAATTAGAAGTCATCAAAAATGAAATGGAAACCATAAATACTTTTACCTTAGATATTAGTGAACTGAAATGGACAGGTATTAGCCACTTTGAGTCAGACAAACATGGCAAGAATGACAAAGTGAAAAATGTTTTATATATATTATCAAAAAGACTATTTCACGCTCTTTTCTACATAACAGTCTTGTCAATTATTGGATCAGATCCATACATCTACAAGGAAGATCAGTTTGCAACATTATTATTTAAACTTATGTACCAATCACTAAAATGCATAATGAAAAAATTAAAGATTTCAACTAATATCTACAGTTTGAAATTGATCACACATGCAAACAAGATGCATTGCTAGTGACTGGTGATTATATATAACATAAATGATGCCAGAAATCACATAATAAAACTGTAAGACTAATGATGTATCCATTACAAATATCATTTTCCAACAACATAAATGGTGACTTTGCATGTAAATATTTCCCTAAGGAAAAACCAGAAATAAAATTGCCACTATCTGTGGATAGACACAACGAAGAGGCTCAACATCATCAAACTATGGATAACAATGAAAAGAATGGAAATTACAGATACTTGTATGTGGCAAGAGCTGCCAATAATTAACAATGGGTTCTAGGAGTCTCTGGGTAATAAAAACAGTCAACGTACTTGGCTGCCAACAATGGAGTTCATCCAGAGAGAGAGACTGCAGAAAGAGGCAGGTGGTCTACTTTTCAAACAATCAGTCATTGAAAAGTCCTTATGAGCATTGTTCTATTCTGACAGACGTGCAGTTGCCATGGTTTGGAATCAACCCAACTCAACCAACTCACATTTTAGTTAAATGATTTATCCCCGTATTAAGAAGTAAGAATTACTTATTTGTTCCAAACACAAGTCATCTTTTAGATATAGTTTTGGCTGATAATTTCTCCCACTTTGTGGATCACTGTTTTTATTTTCACAGTGCTTTTTAAATTGATATTTTCCCTAAATGTAAGTAATTGGTTTTTTGTTTCATAATATGTGCTTCAATCTAAAGAAATCCTTGCCAAATCCACTATATCTATGATTTTCTTCAATGTATTCTTTTCGAAATTTTTTATTTATCACTCTTACATTTTGATCAATGATACTATAGGTAATTTTTGAACTGTTAACTAATAAAGATGTAGAAAAATAATGAAAGCTAATTGCAATCTTTACCTTAATTTCTGTATGTTAACCATAATTAAAGTAATAATTGAGATTAATCTGGGTTTCTCTTTGTTTTTGGTTGATGGACATTTAATTGTGCTCTGATCTTTTGTTGAAAAGAATTATTTTGATCAGATGGAAGCATGTATTAAGTGAGGTAGTACTCAGTTTTACAGCATTTTGAAATTCTTGATTATTCAATACTTTTTTTAATGGCTGTATAATTCACTGAGCATACTCTGCATTATTAAATATTTAGAGTATTCCCAAACTTTGGCCTTGTAAAATAACTCTAAATAACACATGTGTAATATCCACACACACATCTCTAGTTCACTAAGGAGGATTTAAAGGAGTATGAATTCAACTGTATACATATTTTAAAACCTTTGATGTCTATAGATGCTACCTTTTAGAAAGCCTATTTCACATTACTTCCTAAGCAATACTTTTTTTAGTTTTTTAAAAAATTTTATAAGATTACTATTATTTTTGTTTAAATTTGCCTGTATTTCTTTGACCAATAAGGGCAAACATTTTGTCTTATATGTCACTAAACTTGAATTCTTTCTTTTATGAATTAGTTGCTTATGAGTATTATCACTTTTCTACTGAGAATAAAGTTTTTCATATTCAAACATTATCTCCTGTGCTTGTTAAATATACTGCAAATCCTTTTTTCGCAGTTACTTGTTAGCTTCTCCATATATGTGAGGTGTTACTATACAGAATCTTTAGCACTGGAAACACAAAACTTTCACATTTCCATTTTTGTCTGCTTTTGTATTCCATATGTAAACTATTAGGCCATGAAAAGAACCACGTTGTTGTTGACGTTGTTGCTGCTGTGCGGTGCCTGAGTCAGCCTTCACCGATAGCCGCGCTCTGCACAGCAGAATGAACCGCTGCGCCTTCTCGCCGTTGTTCCTACGCCTGAGCCCATTGAGGCAGCCGCACTATCTGTCTGTTTCCCTGAGAGCCTTCCACTTGACCAAACAGGATGTCCCTTTCCAGGGACTGGTCTCTCTTGACAATATGTTCAAAGAATGTGAGGTGCAGTCTTGCATCCTTGCCTCTAAGGAGCACTCTTGGCCTCATTTCTTCCAGTGTGGATTGATGTGTCCTTAAGCAACCTGTAGTACTTTCAAGTTTCTTCTCCAGTGAGACCACAGACATGCATCAACTCTACAACGGTCTGTCTTCCTTACTCAGTGCCCAAATACTACATGTATATGATGCAATGGAGAATATCATGTGATCAATGAAATTATAATAACATAGAATACCTAAAATAATAAATTAAAATATTGTAAGAAGATATGTAACATATGTGAATCTCCGTTTTATTTCCAGGATGTGTGGTCAAGTTGATTCTGAGGCGCAGTGACCCTGTGTATAAGGGAATGAGACATTTCCTGGCCCTGCACCAGCCTCACAATTACTACATGTGAGTCCATGCTTGCACCCACTGTGCCATTTTTAAAGATGTGAAAGAGAAAAAAATACTAAAATGTCACAAACAATATTATTTGATTCGGTCTAGTGATAATAGAGATGATTTCATTTTCTTACATGCATATGTTCCATATTTATTATTATAAATTTTTATCATTTTGTAATCAGGAAATATTCTTAAAGATAAACAATCTTTCCCAGAATTTTTTAGGGGTAATTCATGTGCATGTTAATAAAAACTCTATCAACACTATGTTTTTTAAAAATAATTATGCTATTAACTTGTCTGAAGAAATGTCCCAAGGTCCAGGTATAAGGCATCATGCAAAAAAAAAAGATGTATGTGTGTATATGTATGTATATATGTGTGTATGTATATGTGTGTATATGTATATATATACCATATTGAATGAAGGGGGAAGACAGAGTGGAGACCCAAGGCCCAAGTGTCGGCCAATGGAGATCCCCTCACAGAGGGGTTCAGGAGAGGAGATGGGTCAATTAGGGTGTGAGGTAGTATCGATGAAGAACACAGCTTTCCCCCAGATCCTGGATACTTCCTCCCCCCAACTACCATGATCCGAATTCTACCTTGCAGGCCTGGATAGGGCAGAGGCTGTACACTGGTACATATGAGGGCTGGAGGCACAGGGAATCTAGGGTGGATAATACCTTCAGGACCAAGGGTGTGAGGGGCGATGCTGGGAGAGTAGAGGGTGAGTGGGTTGGAAAGGGGGAACTGATTACAAGGACCCACATGTGACCTCCTCCCTGGGAGAGGGACGGCAGGGAAGGGAGGGAAGGGAGACTCCGGATAGGGCAAGATATGACAAAATAACGATGTATAAATTACCAAGGGCACATGAGGGAGGGGGGAGCGGGGAGGGAAGTGAAAAAAAGAGGACCTGATGCAAAGGGCTTAAGTGGAGAGCAAATGCTTTGAGAATGATTGGGGCAGGGAATGTATGGATGTGCTTTATACAATTGATGTATGTATATGTATGGATTGTGATAAGAGTTGTATGAGCCCCTAATAAAATGTAAAAAAAAGAGAAATGTCCCAAGGTTCCTGACATCCTATCAGGGTAGCTGAACCAATACTCAGTTCCAGCTGAGCAATCTAGGACATTAACATTTTTCTTTGCATTACTCAAATGTGCTCGTGTGTGCTTAAAACACTTGATATGTAATTCAATCTTATGTGCATTATAAGCATATTTAGTGACCTCGAATCCATTTGAACTACAATGTTTGAAGGCAATTAAGCATGCACTAGATTGAGACTAAGAGAAAATCCACAAGCTGGCCAGGCTGCTGCTGTTTTAGTCTATTGCTATCATGCTGTTCACTCCTGGGTGATTATTAGCTCATTAACTTTTAAGCCAGTTTGAAAGTAATTTATATAAAATTTAGGTTTAATTAAACATTATTTAGGGTCATGGTAACATTGGGAGACAGTCTTATTTAAATCTCAACTTTTAGCACTCTATATAAGGACTCATTTATTTTGTAAGGAGTATAACCATATTACAACATTATAATTTAACATGGATAGGAACAAGCTCTTGAAATTCTTTATGGCCTTCATACATCCAATTGGCAGAAACGTTACATTTTAAATTTTTTTAAAACATTTTATTAGGGGCTCATACAACTCTTATCACAATCTATACATATACATACATCAATTGTATAAAGCACATCTGTACATTCTTTGCCCTCATCATTTTCAAAGCATTTGCTCTCCACTTAAGCCCTTTGCATCAGGTCCTCTTTTTCCCCCCTCCCTCCCTGCTCCCCCCTCCCTCATGAGCCCTTGATAATTTATAGATTGTTATTTTGTCATATCTTGCCCTATCCGGCATCTCCCTTCACCCCCTTCTCTGTTGTCCGTCCCCCAAGGAGGAGGTCACATGTAGATCCTTTCCCCCTTTCCAACCCACTCACCTTCTACTCTCCCAGTATCGCCCCTCACACCCTTGGTTCTGAAGGTATCATCCACCCTGGATTCCCTGTGCCTCCAGCGCCTATCTGCACCAGTGTACATCCTCTGCTCTATCCAGACTTGCAAGGTAGAATTCGGATCATGGTGAGGTTGGGGGAGGAAGCATCCAGGATCTGGGGGAAAACTGTATTCTTTATCAGTGCTACATGGTACCCTGACTGACTCATCTCCTCCCCTAGACTCCTCTGTGAGGGGGTCTCCAGTGGCCGACAAATGGGCCTTAGGTCTCCACTCTGCACTTCCCCCTTCATTCACTATGGTAAGATTTTTTTTTTTATGATGCCTTATCCCTGATCCCTTTGGCACCTCGTGATTGCACAGGCTGGTGTGCTTCTTCCACATGGGCTTTGTTGCTTCTAAGCAAGATAGCCGCTTGTTCACCTTCAAGCCTTTAAGACCCCAGACACTATCTCTTTTGATAGCCGGGTACATTTTTCATTTATAAAACAGTGTGCTTGTGAATATAATGGGTGGCGTTTTTTTCCCTATGATAGTCTTAGATAGTCAGTAATAGGATATGAACTCATGATTAGGAAAATCAGCTGTTTGCCAGGATCAGAAGATTCAAGAAACTATATTACTACTCAGAGTTCGAAGATGTAGAAAGACTAACAATTTTAATGAAGGGCGAAGGATTCATTCATGTGTCAAAAGACTAGTCTCAATGGGAATCTGCAGAACAGGGACAATGCACATGACAAAATTTCAGGTTAACAAAGAGCTTCACAAACCTTAAAAATAATATTAGAATCCCGAAAGGAGATGGTACATATCCAAGGTAATTTCTTAAGCATCAAATAAACTAACAAATGTAAAAAGAAGACATCATTACATGAACTACAGAAAGCAGGAGATGTGAAGTTTGGTCTAAAATAATCCTCTAGCTGTGTGGTTTTAAGAATATCACTTTGCCTGTCTTTTGCCTCCACTACATATTCTGGAATATATATACATATATAGATATACATATATATTAGAATTTACTTTAATAAAGGTAGTATTAAATCAGATTATTTTTATAATCTCCTCCAGATCTAATTTAACCCTTAAACAGCAATCAGAAGCCATTCACTCATTCAACTATGTAAAGTAAGTTAGAAAATGTCTAATTGTGCATGAGTTTACGTAGCTTGTAACAATGGTTCCCTTGCTGCTCTCTCTCACGGTCTTGGGATCATAGGTGCCTTTTGTTTACTCCTGACACACAATGCATTCCTTTCTGTGTTGTGTGTATGTCTCTCTTTTCACAGTCTCTATATCTCTTAAAATCAAGATGAGATTTTTTTTTAAAAAAAAGAAAGAAAAAATAACTAAAGCTCAATCCTACTAGAATGTGCTGGGACATTAGTAGTTTAGAATTAAAATTTGAACAAATGATTTTGATTTTTAACTAAACACAAGCCCTAAGGCACTAGCATTTAGTCTTAGATATACATTAGAATCGCCAGAGGGAGCTTAGAAAAATATTTACGCCTGAGCTTACCTCCTGGGATTGCAATTTAATTGGTCTGATATGTGGCCCAAACATTAGTGTTTTTTAAAAAAAAATTCTCCAAATGATACCAATGAGCAGTCAAGACTGAACGACGCTTCCTGAAGTAGAGCTAATAAGTACATCTATCTGAGATATGACACAAAGAGATCAAGTAATTTGAAGATGGCAAAAGTATAATTTTAGAAAATTCAGCTATTCGGGATCATAAAATTTCCAGACCAAAAGGAAAAGGAATCAATTATTCATTTTAATACATTCTGGAAAACTGAGTATTAGAAGCCCCATCATTGAGAAAGAAGTCTAAGTTATCAGCGATACAAGTTTCTCTATGGGGTTATAATTAAAGACTAATTGTGATGCAAATCACCTGACGCAAGAGGAACATTATTTACTCAGGCATTGAATTGCAATTTCATTCTCTGTGCTTGCAAGTGAAACTAAATAACATCCATCCAATGCAACCACCCACCGCCATTGAGTCATTTGGGACTCAGAGCGACCATCCAGCAGGGAAGACCTGCCCCTTTGGGCTTCTGAGGCTGTAACCCTTCCCGGCAACAGAGAGCTTTGCGTTCCTCCTGCAGAGTGGCTTGTGGGTTAACTTGGATGACCTTGTGGCTGCCAGCCCAACATGTACCCTGTTACACAAGAAGGGCACTCAGTAAGCTGAAAAAGAAAGGGGGAAACCCCCACCTTATCTCCTAACAATTTAGGCATAATGAACTCTAGCCAAAGATTCAATGGGACTCTATTGCGTGTTTTTCACAGAAGTAGTGATGTTTTCTATTGTGAGTCAGCATCAAGTCAGTAAAGTATCCTGATGATTACAAGTGCATCTTACCTTCATTCATTTACTTATTCAGTAAATCATAATCTACCCCGTATCAGTATATCAGTGCAGCTACATTGGAGGGTGAAGCACACGTTAAATTTTGTGAAATAGAAGCAAACAGGAGGCACAAATACCAGGTGATACATTGCTGTGCCAGCTGGAGGTCCAGAAATCCAGAGGTCAGAAGAACACAGATATCGTGGATAGGCTAATAAATTTTCGCAATGGCATTTTCAAGCAAACATCCAATTTGAAAGAAACCAGAATTTAGCCCAGTGAGGCAGATAGGAAAGGAAAACGTGGGTGGCAGGTTAGGGAAGTGGAAGTCTGGAAGGGAGACTATTGTAGGCAGAGGTTGCATCCTGGGGAAAGTGATAGAAAAAAGAGCTGGAGCTTACATGGAAAACAAATTATTTCATTAGACTGGAAGCTGGATTATTAGTGGAGAAATCTAGGAATGAGGAGGAGCAGACAATGAGGGTGCTGCATGGTTCCGAGTCTGCTTTTTATGCTTAATGTAGTAGGAAACACAACAGCACTTGACTATCACTTGTTTATCAGTCTGTCAGACGGTGGAGGCTTGTGTGTCCTCACAATGCTGGAAACTATGTTGCTGGTATTTTAAATAGTTTCAGCAAAGTTTCCAGACAAAGAGTAGACTATGAAGATGTACTAGGCCATCCACTTCTCAAGGTTAGTCATTGTAAAACCTATGGAAAGCAGCAAAATATTTTCAGATATAGTCCCAGAAGATGATCCCCTCAATGTGGAGGGCATTTAAAATTTCATACAACTTTATTTTACTAATGCAAAACCCGTACATGGACCAATTCCAAGTACATAAACCTTGTTCTAATGGAACCTTGGTTTAAAATCAGAAAATGTGTCTGTCATGGCTGCATCCTTTCACTATACTTACCCAGTCTGAAAAATAGCAATTTTAATGTTTAAACAATTACTTAGCAGACTGAATTGGAAAGATCCATAATTGTACCCTTTTCAAAAAAAGATGATGCAACAGAATGCTCAAATTATAGAACAATATCATTAATATCACATGTAAGTAAAATTTTGCTAAAGATCATCCAACATCAGTTGAAGCTGTACATTAGCAGGGAGATGCCACAGGTTCTGGCCAGATTCAGGAAAGAACACAGCATTGCTGATCTCAGATGGATCTTGGCTGAAAACAGAGAATACCATAAAGATGTTTACTAGTGTTTTATTGACTGTGCAAAGACATTCAACTATGTGGAGCATAATGATCTCTGGATACCCGTAGGAAGAATGGAAATTCCAGAACACTTCATTTGCTCATGTAGATCTTATATATTGATCAAGGGGCGCTTCTACGAACAGAACAAGGGAATACTGAGTAATGGTTCAAAACAGGGAAAGGAGAAGGACAGGGTTATAGCCTCTCACTATACCTATATAATCAGTATGGTTAGCAAATCATCACAAAATGAGATTATATGAAGAACTTGGCATTAGGATTATTAGCAACCTGCCATATGCAGATGACACAACCTTGCTTGCTGAAAGTGAGGAGGACCTGAAGCACTTGCTGATGAAGATCAAGGACCGTGGCCTTCAGTGTGGATTACAACTCGATGTAAAGAAAACTAACTAAATTGTTCACCACTGCAGAAATAGGTAACATCATGATAAATGTAGAAAAGAATGACACTGTCAGGAATATTGTCTTGCTGTATCCACAATCAATGCTCATGGAAGCAGCAGTTAAGGAATCAGCTCAGAGCAGTGGGCAAGTCTGCTGCCCAAGACATCTTTAAAGTGTTGCTTTCCCCCAGATCCTGGATGCTCCCTCCCCCGCAACTACCATGATCCAAATTCTACCTTGCAAGTCTGGATAGAGCAGAGGTTGTACACTGGTGCAGATAGGAGCTGGAGGCACAGGGAATCCAGGGTGGATGATACCTTCAGGACCAGGGGTGTGAGGGGCGATACTGGGAGGGTAGAGGGAGAGGGGGGTTGGAAAGGGGGAACCAATTACAAGGATCTACATGTGACCTCCTCCCTGGGGGACGGACAACAGAGAAGGGGGTGAAGGGAGACACTGGATAGGGCAAGATATGACAAAATATCAATCTATAAATTATCAAGGGCTCATGAGGGAGGGGGGAGCAGAGAGGGAGGGGGGAAAAAGAGGACATGATGCAAAGGACTTAAGTGGAGGGCAAATGCTTTGAAAATGATGAGGGCAAAGAATGTACAGATGTGCTCTATACAATTGATGTATGTATATGTATGAATTGTGATAAGAGTTCTAAGAGTCCCTAATAAAATGTTTTTTTAAAAAAAAGTGTTGATGAACAAGGATATTACTCTGAAGACCAAGGTGTGCCTGCTCCAAGCCACAGTATTTTCTATTGCTTCATAGGTATGTGAAATTTGGATGGTGTCAGATATGAAAATAATAATCTATAACTTATCATGGGTTTGTGAGAGAGGGAGAGATGGGGAGGAAAGGGGAAGAAATGAGGAGCTGATATCAGGGGCTCAAGTGGGAAAAGAATGATTTGAAAATGATGATGGCGGCATATGTGCAAGTGTGCTTGACACATTGGCTGAGTGTAGGGATTGTGATATGAGATGTAAGAACCCCTCTTAGTATTTTTTAAAAGAAATATTACAGAAGAGTTTGTGTATTGGAATTATTGTATTGATGAAGACTATTTAACGTATCATGAACTCCAAGACTCCATCTCATCTACAAAGGACATGCTGTCAGGAGAGCTCAGTCCCTGACAAGGTGCCATGCTTGGTAAAGCAGCAGCCAGTGGAAAGAGGAGCGTCACCGAGTAGATGGGTCGACACAGCGGCTGCCACAATGGGCGCAGACGTAACAGTGACTGTGAGGGCAGCGCAGGCCAATGACAGGTGGCTATGAGTTTTATTTTCCTGATGACACCTAGCAGCAACCATCTAGGGTTCTAATTATTGGTGTTGCATGGTGGTATTATAATTTGAGAAAAGTGTTGCTGTCCGCATGCTGAGGACAGTAGAGGCTCAGATAAAAGGAGGAAGACACTCGGGCGGGTGGCTGTGCAATACAGTGCTCACGTACAGCAAGCATCGTACGGGTGGTACAGGACCAGGCCATCGCTTCATTCTGCTCCACTTGGGGTTGCTATGAGTACCTAACGGCAACAACCTGACCACGTGGGCTTCTGAGTGAAGACTGGATTGGAGGAAGGAATGATGGATTTATGTAGAAGTTTACAAAAAAATGAGCTTTCATATACCTACAATCTAATAAAGGTCAGTACTAAAGTAGTGGCAGTTTTAATTATCTCTTATTTTCTAATATCGATATTAACCCCATTTAACAGATAATGAAACTGTCAAAATTTTGAGTAACTTGCATTATAATTAACAAATTAGTAATGGGAATTGATCTGGGAATTTTTTACATCAAACCTAAATGTAGACAAATATGAGAGAATGTATCATAATGATGGCTAAAGTGAATATTATGTTTATGTAAAACTATAATTCATCTTAGTCACTCAATAAAAATACTTAAAAAACATTTATTCAACATTTACCATTACTAGTACACCATCCCCACAATTTAGAGAAATAAGAATGAATAAAAGCCTCACTCTCAAGTGCTCGGAGATAGATCTACAAGATATATATACATATATATATTTTTTTTTTCCATATAGCTTCCTATGTCATGGGTGGCCCAGATGTGAGCTCCCGTCAGAAGGCAAAGAACATTGGTGACATGGTGAGTTGTGTTAGGCTGTAAAAATATCAGTGGTTCCAACCTGGCAGCTGCGGCACAGAAAAACATATGAACTGTTTGGTTCAGTGAAGATTCACAGTCACGGAAACCTCGCAGAGTAGTCCAACCATGTTCTGGAGGGACCCGAGAGTCCGCATGGGCTCGATGGCAATCAGGGTGGCCAGGTCATCCTGTAACAGACGCCTCTCTACTTTATCTGTTCACAAAGGGTTGACTTAGTAGCTATGAGCAGGACATTCATTAAAGCTGAAATATATCCGTTTGGAGCCAGGTGTCCTACATGACTACACAGACACTCTCCAGATGTTCTTTGAAATTATTTCAGACCGAACAAATCCACAGTGCTGTAAATAATTCATAGGTAGAACCCGTTTTGAATAAAATCATTTCAATAAAATAAAATACACAGGAGTGAATTTTGAAATATAGAAACTAACATCCAGTATTAGATCATATCAGAGTATAAAGTTGAAAAATCCTTTGATATATAACTCTTATATGGTAAAAGAATAAGTAACGGGGAAAGATTTTTTGGTACTTGGCCAGTATTTTCTGGGAAAATGTATTTCCTTCTCACTATTATCATAATTCCTTCATGCTCTTCTTCCCAATATATAAATTCACTTGCGCACTGAATAACTCAGTGCTTGTTGTTGCCACGTGCCAGGAAAGATGGAGCCTGGGCAGCAGGCAGTGGCAGCTCTGCTCGTCTCCTGAGGCCCAGTGGACTGGGCACCGCTCATTTCCTACTACTTCCCCTTTCCCTGAACGGGCACTTACCAGTCAGAAGGTTGATTTAAAAGAATTTAGGTAGTTGGCATTTCTTTTCTTAGAGGAGAAGTGAATTGTATGCAAAATATCAAGCCATTCCACTTTGAATTCAGTTTACTGGGTAACTTTCCTATAGAGTAAATCACAAATTAATTTGAGAACCACATTTAATAAGAGCAATCACCGGATGTATATAATAATAAAACACAAAAACTCTGTTCTATAGGGTATATATGTACCCCATAGGGTATCCTGGCATCCACAGTCAGCGAGTCATTTGTGGGTTTACAGCATGAAACAAGTGTAGATTTACCTGTTAAGAGAATTTTCAAATTCTTCCCTAAGCTAAAATTTATTGCCAATACCTCATAGGATTATAAAGGGCACTTTAGTGGAGCTATGTTGACATGACTATGTTGATGTAATCATTGTAAGCTACATCTAAATGATACTGTCAAAATGAAAAATCATTATAATGAGTTCACAGACACCTCATACAGTCACTTCATAACTCAGCCTGTGAGCATTGTGGGAAAATTTACTTTTTACTGCATTTTTGTGCCATGTGAAATATATATTGTTATACTTTGGAACCAAGAAAAACTATTTAAAGACTTTCAGAACTATAGGTGCTTTATTCTATAATCATACAACATTCTCCAGTCTTCCAACATAAATAAGTTTAATCATATGAAATAGACATGTGTGTAAGTATGTAGAATATCAAAAAAGGAGAGAGAAAATACCTAAAAGATGCTATACCATTATGTAAATTCTCAATTACACAAAGAATTAATATTAGGCAGATTCACTAATTTCATGAATTAAAGTATGAGAGGTTTCGACTCTCCATAATGAGTTACTACAGCATTTGGAACAACATTCTCTTCACAGAACAAACTTTCATCAATACTTTTCCCCCTAATAGCAAAACGCTAATGGTGAAATATCAAATGGAAGAACTTCTAGGTCAATATATCACAGAAAACAAGAAGGAATGGTAAGTGAGCCTTCTTTCCACGTCATATTTTCTTTGGTGTTCTGCCCACTCACAGTAGGTGAAACTCAGCGCAGTGATTTTAAAATGCTAACAGCCTAAGACATGAAAGTTGTCAGTGAGCTACCAGAGGTTGAAACTCTGACAAACGATTCTGCATATTAAGTTGGGTCCCCCAGGGCTGTCCCCTATGAAAAAGGTTAAACCAAGAATAAACCAGTTTTGACACAAAAGTTACACATTGTATCCTAGGGAGATGATGTACAAGTGATGATGGACACTCCTCAGTTAGAAACACTGAAGACCAAAGACACCAGGAAAGTCTTGAAAAAAGGTGTAAGCCTAATATTCTACATCCATAAGCATATTCTAAAAAATGAGGTAAATAATAAAGATAATGTAATTTAACAAGAGTCAACAGAATGTACTATGATCAAGTCTAAAGTATAAGAAACGCTTGAATGGTGAACAAGCGGCCATCTAGCTCAGAAGCAACAAAGCCCACGTAGAAGCACACCAGCCTGTGCGATCACGAGGTGTCGAAGGGATCAGGTATAAGGCATCATCAGAAAAAGAAAAAAGAGAAATGTTACCATAGTGAATGAAGGAGGAAGTGCAGAGTGGAGATCCAAAGCCCATTTGTTAGCCACTGCAGATCCACTCACAGAGGGGTCTAGGGGAGATGAGTCAGTCAGGGTGCAATGCAGCACCGATGAAGAATACAGCTTTCCCCCAGATCCTGGATACTTCCTCCCCCCAACTACCATGATCTGAATTCTACCTTGCAAGTCTAGATAGAGCAGAGGTTGTATACTGGTGCATATAGGAGCTGGAGGCACAGGGAATCCAGGGTGGATGATACCTTCAGAACCAGGGGTGTGAGGGGCTATACTGGGAGGGTAGAGGGAGAGTGGTTTGGAAAGAGGGAACCAATTACAAGGATCTACATGTGACCTCCTCCCTGAGGGACAGACAACAGAAAAGGGGATGAAGGGAGACATCGGATAGGGCAAGATGAGACAAAATAATAATTTATAAATTATCAAGGGCTCATGAGGGACCGGGGAGAGGGGAGGGAGGGGAAAAAAGAGGACTTGATGTAAAGGGCTTAAGTGGAGAGCAAATGCTTTGAAAATGATGAGGGCAAAGAATGTACAGATATGCTTTATACAATTGATGTATGTATGGATTGTGATGAGAGTTGTATGAGTCCCTATTAAAATGTTAAAAAAAAAAAGAAAGGCTTGAACTTCACAGGAAACGAAAACAGGAGTAACAAGAGAAGTGAAACCTTCGACTAGGTTTTCTTACAGCCACACTTAAAGGAATATTGTCAGAAAAATGTTCTGGAACAACATAATACCCAAATCACCATTCCCAACAAAATTAGTAATTTTTCAAAATATATGGTGACTAAAATATTTATGAATTATTGAATACCAAACTTATTTGGTCTGTTCACCTTCACACAAATAATAATTTTAAAAATAAAGAGAAAAAGCAAGCATGGGAAAATTTCCTAAAATATATACCATAGTCACTAAGATATGAAGTATATATGTTCACTAAATTATAAATTACAGATTTATAATAAATGATATTATATTTCATGTGAAGCACTAATGTTAAAGCTGTGTTAGTCTGGGTTGCCTACAGAAACAAATCCAGAGATAGTCATGTGTGTAAGAGAGAACTTTATAGAAAAGTGCAATTGTACATTAAGAAAAGTTCCCAGCCCAGTCGAGTCAAAATCCATGGGTCCAATATTATCCCATATGTCCAATACCAGTCTGTAAAGTCCTCTTCAGACTCATGCAACCCATGCAATGAGTCTGAATGCTGGAAGATCACAGGCCAGTGGGTGGAAAGTCTTGTGGATCCAGAAGTGGTAGAAGCATCTCGGTGTGGGTATGTGTCTCCATGTGACTCCTCCAGCACCAGGGCTTTGGCTCCATCAATGTGTCTCCATGTGGTTTGTCATCAGGCATGCCTCCCAGGGAGAAGCAGCAGAGAGAGAGTGTCTGGCCTCCAGTGAGCTATATGTCTCCATAGCACCTCCAAATAAGGTCATTACACTGAGACCTTATTGACAGGTTTACCTCCACCCCTTCATGCTTAATAGTCTCAAGTTGACACCAGATTATGTAACTACAACAAAAGTTACAGGTTATAATTTATATCTACAGATTTAAACCCTAGGAAAACCAATAAAAATTAACAAGGCATTTACCAAACAAAAAAGGTCATGGCGAAAATAGCAAAATTATTTAATGAACCCAGAGGAGATATAAAGATGAGAAGAGATGTAAACTATAAACACAAAATGAGCTAAGACTAAAATCAACAGTATCAATTATTCAGTTAAATGTTAGTAAACTAATGAAATACTTGAATTAAAGGCAAAGAGTGTCAGAATGAAAAAATAGAAAGGCCCAGTAATATGTTGTTCACAAAGAAAGTCCATATTAAATATAAAGATATAGATAAGAAAACTGTCAGCACAGAGGAATAAAAAGAATTTCCTCAATCTGACAAAAAGAATCCACAAAAAGTCTATGACTGATCATCAGTCATAGGTAACCATGAAATGTTTTTGCTCTAAGATTAAGACAAGATCACTCTAAGTTCAAATATTCCCCTGCCCTTTCTCATCATCATTTTCCCTGAAACCCAATCCTAATGTAAGAAAAACAAAAAAGATAAAGAAGGAAAATTAAACTTGCCTTCAATCACTAAGAAATTTACAGTGTGTGGAAAATCCTATGGAGTCTGCACAAAGAAATGCTTCTAAGGCAAATAAATAAAGTGAGCAAGTTTGCAGGATACAGAGTAACAATTTTGCAATCCATTGTAACTCTACATACTAGCAATGGAAAGTTTAAAATATTCCATTATTATAATAACATCAGCAAAGCCTTTGGAAATAAGGTCAGCCAAATTTTAAGAGTTCCATACTGAAAATTACAAATCATTGCTAAGAGAAATTAAAGACCTAAATAAATGAAGAGTTATGTCATGTCCATAGATTGGAAGACTGAATATTCTTATTACATTCTGCTCAAATTATTTACAGACTCAATATAATCTCACTCAATATACCAATTAAATATATTTGAAAATAAGTTGATTTAAATCTTTATAAAACTATAAATGGCCTGCTGTTGTTAGGCGCCCACCGATATCCGTAAGTCAGATCACACCCCTACTGATGTCCATATGTCCAATACCAGGGACATAGGTACAGCAGCACAAAACAGTGGCAGGTGCTGCACACCCTCAAGATTGTTTCTGTACGAGTCCATTGTTACAGCCACTGTGTCAATCTACTTCCTTAACAGCCTTCTTAGTGTTCACTGACCTTCTGTTTTACCAAGAATGATGTCTTTTTACCAGGGAGTGACCTTTCCTGATGGCATATTCAAAGTAGAGGAGATAAAGTCTCCCTTCTAAGGAGCATTCTAGCTGTAATACTTCCAAGACAGAGTATTGGTCTTCTGGAAATTCATAGAACTTTCAATATTTTTTTTCAGCCCCATAAATAAATGCACCAATATTCTGCCAAACCCACTACTGTGGAGTCAATGCCAACTCACAGAGATCCTTTAAGACAGGGGAGAACTACCCCTGTGAGTTGCCAATATGGTGACTTTTTTAAATAATCATTTTATTGGGGGTTTGTACAACTTATCACAATCCATACATACGTCCATGTGTCAAGCACATTTGTACATTTGTTGCCCTCATCTTTCTCAAAACATTTTCTTTCTACTTGAGCCATTGGTATCTGCTCATTTTCCTCCCTCCCTCTTCCACCCTTCCTCCCTCACAATTCCTTGATAATTTATAAATTATTATTTTATCATATGCTACACTGACAGATGTCGCCCTTTACCCACTTTTCTGTTGTCCATCCCCCTTGGAGGGGGGATCTCTAGATCACTGTGATCGGTTCCCCCTTCCCACCCCACCTTCCCCTTACCCTCCTGGAATGGCTACTCTCAACATTGGTCCTGAGGGGTATATCTGTCCTTCATTCCCTGTGTTTCCAGCTCTTATCAGTACCTGTGTACATGCTCTGATCTAGCCAGATTTTCAAGGTAGAATTAGGGTCATGATAATTTGGGTGGGAGAAGGAAGCATTAAAGAATTAGAGGAAAGGTTTATGTCAACAAACAGACCTTGAATTATTTATAAACTTTTATTTTTTGTGTCATTGGTCTTTGTGGTTGTCTTTGTTTTGTTTTCTTCTGTTGCTATGTTTGCTCTGTCTTGTTTTTGTGAATATAATTATCACTGCATATCTATCTAGATAAGATAGGTGGGATAAACAATCTGAAGGAGAAGACAAAGGGACCAACAGTTCCAGGAGGGATATGGGAGAGGAGGAAGCAGGGTAAAGGTAGTGAGTTTTAACAGGCCCAGGGACAAGGGAACAACAAGTGATCTAAAATTGATGGCGAGGAGGGTGTAGGAGGCCTGGTAGGGCTTGATCAAGGGCAATGTAACTGAGGGGAATTACTGAAACCCAAATAAAGGCTGAACATGATAGTGGGACAAGAGGAAAGTAAAAGGAAATGGACAAAAGAACTCGGAGGCAAAGGGCATTTATAGAGGTCTAAATACAATCATGTACATATGTAAATATGTTTATTATATATGAAGATATGGAAATAGATCTATGTACATGTATTTATAGGTTTAGTATTAAGGTAGCATATGGACATTAGGCCTGTACTCAAGTATTCGCTCAAGGCAAGAACACTTTGTTCTGTTAACTTGTCATTCCATGATGCTCACCTTCCCAACAGGATCACTGAAGCAAAGTGTGTGCATAAGCAAATGTGGTTAAGAAAGCGGATGGTACCCGGCTACCAAAAGATATAGCATCTATGCCCTTAAAGGCTTGAAGATAAATAAGCGGCTATCTAATTGAGAAGCAACAAAGCTCACATGGAAGAAGCACACCAGCCTGTGTGATCATGAGTTGTTGATAGGATCAGGTATCAGACATCAAAGACCCAGGAAAAAAAATCAAATCATTGTGAATGATGGGGTGTTGGGGGGGGGTGGAGTAGAGACTCAAAGCCCATCTGTAGGAAATTGGAAATCCCCTTAAAGAAGGGTCACAGAGAGGAGACAAGCCAGTGAGGGTGCAGTATAGCACTAAGGAAACATTCTGTGATTCTTTTTAAGGGTGTAGGAAACCTCATCTTTCTTCCAGGGAGTGGTTGATGGTATCAAACTGCTCACCTAGCAGAGCATGGGTCCATTTTTAACCACAAAACCACTAGGGCTTTAATTAGCCTGTATTCTTTCTTGTTAATCATCCAACTTTCACATACATACGATTAGAAAGTCAAACATACAACCTATTTTCATTGAGTCAATTCTAACTCATAGCAAAGTTTTGTGGATTTTTTGAGGTTAAAATCTTTATAGGATCAGATAGCCTCATCTTTGTCCTGCAGAGTGGTTAGTGGGTTTGAACCTCTGACTTGATGGTTAGCAGTTCAACTCTTACTAGGGCCAGCAGGTCAAATATACTTTTAGCTTATTAACCATCCATTCCTTTTCTATTTCTCAACTGGGAACTTGAAGGCAGGGAGGGGAAAGGGGAACATTGTCCTCAGAAAGACTTGTATGAAAATTTTTATAACATCATTACTCATAAAGAAACACTATAAACAAGCGTGCTTACCAACGGAGTCATCATCAATGGAAATATAAATATAAACTGTCTATGAAAGAAGAAACTAAACATATATGCAACAATATGAAAACCTCTCAAAAGCATTCTATTGAGAAAAATAAGCTAGACAAAAAATATATATATATGATATCATTCACAAAAAAATCAAACACAAACAAATCAAACTGCATAGTAATAAACACCAGCACAGTGAGTGAAATACAGCCACAGCCTCAGGTATGCAGTTGTGTCTCTTTCTCATTACGAGGGCAAAGTTGAGGAGTCACAGTACACACTTTGACTCACAAATTTTCAAATATTCACTCTCTAGCCCTTTGTAAAAACTTTGCCCTGATACAGACCCATTGAGTTCTCAAAAACCCACAGTGGGTTAGATCTTCTCAAGGTCACTTTGGAAATCTCGCAGTGTCAAATAAGCTAGAGACATATACGTTATATGTACCTTTATAAACAGCATGTGACATGTACACACACATATAATAAGAAATGCACACACAAGTGTTCCAGTGTACATGTATAAAGGCTAATCTTACAGGCGTGATTTGAAATATGTCAAAACTACAAGCAAATCAAACTTTTATCAAACAAATTTGGTATGTCCATATATGGAATACTATGTAGGGGTTAGATTTATGAACCAAAACAACCCACAACAAAATGAATCTATTTCACAATTATAACACTAAACAGAAATTTTAAAAACATACATGAAAGAACACATACAGAATTACCCTATTATAGTATTTTCAAAAATGAAATTAAATTTGAGTTTAAGGATGTCTAGTTCACTCACAAAATTTTTAAATAGTATGACAGTGATTACTATCAAAGTCAAGATAAAAGTTATTAGTATGACTGAGAAAATAAGATGGGATGATGGTAATTTTTAAACATCTTGATTTGAATATTGATTATCCATATGTATTATATATGTATTATATTTAATGATTTTCTAAAAGAAATCATAAGTCACAGCACAACTTAATATTTTAAATCTGAGATTAAAAATGGACAGAACCATGAAGTTTGGCCAATAATTTAAATGTGAAAATTGGGCAGCATGTGCAACAGTGATTCATTTAGGGCAGTGGTTCTCAACCTTCCTCATGCACGACCCTTTAATACAGTTCCTCATGATGTGGTGACCTACAAGCAGAAAATTATTTTTGTTGCTACTTCATCACTGAAATTTTGCTACTGTTATGAATCAGGCAACCCCTATGAAAGGGTCATTCAACCCCCAAAGAGGTCATGACCCACAGGTTGAGAACCACTGACTTAAGGGCATGGGTGATATAGGGAAAACCAGATAGCAATTCTGTAGGTAACACAGGAACACATTCAGATGTATGGACTAAAATGCTTTTGAAAAACTTTAGTAATTGAATAACATCAAGTTAATTTTTAAGATTGTTTTATAGATGGAAAAGAGGAAACTTGATAAATTTGAGTATTTCCAGAAGTTTACCAAGCTAGTTTGACAAAATCAGGTTTTGCCATGAAATAGATCCCAGTCCAATCTATATTTCCTTTCAAATATATAGTGCTGCCTATCCCAAGAGGAGAGGTATATAAAGTAAAACTGGACATGTTTGTAAAACTTTAATTTTCTTAGTTAACTAAAGAAATGTATTGAAGTGAGACTGTGAAATAATGAACAGGAGCCCCCAAAGCCACTCAAGTGATTATTCATTGCTGCTTAATTATGATTCAGTGTGCTTTTCCTGCTTTGCATATATAGGCCTTCTCGTGAGTGACCCTTAACCTGTGATTTGCTGTCCAGCATCATTTCACTTGAAAGCCTGCTACAGTGAAGTCATTTTGGAAAGAGTAGGTATGAATAAATGAAAAAGGCCCCTCACTCACCCCCCCATAAAAATATTAAAAAGAAGAAAGAGTTTATCGTTGTGGGTTTAGTGAAAGTCCAGCAGGTAGCCTTTTTTTTAAGTTATTAAAATTCTTTATAAAAAGTATTAAAGGTCTAAACTAAGATGTACATATAGGAATGGTGAAGGAAAAAGTAATTTTAAATTGTTTAGAGAAGTATAAATGAAAATCAATAGAAATTAATGACTGATTTCATATGAGCAAAAATATCAAATAAGAATAATCCTGGATAATTCTTAGCTGTGTGTTTAGGTGGGTTGGAGTTGATCCAGTTTAGAAATTATGGAGCATGAGGCAGAGTTTATAGATTATTAATATTAACAAAATCTTTGGTAATGATATATTGGATAATAGACTACCTTCCATAGTTCATAGAAAGCTGTAATTCCTCAATACGAAATAGTACAGTTAAAAAATGAGCAGAGAACAGGAAGGGACAGCTCAACAAAGGTGACATCAGGCAGACAACATATGACATACATACTAAGAAATATTTTAAATCACCAGAAAGATATTTATCTATTTTTATTTACTATCAGAAGTCATTTGATTGTGTGGATAATAATAAATGAACAATAATATTTAGAATAATGGTAATTCCATAACACTTTATTATTCTACTATGGAACCTGCACATAAACATAGAGGCAGTTGTTTGAACAGAACATGGTGATATGGTTTTAAAATCAGGAAAGATATGTATCAGGATTATCTTCTTCTACCATATGTTGTCAATCTGCATGCTGAGCAGATAATAGAAGGAACTGAATTCTATGAAGAAGAACATGATACCAGAATGGGAAGAGGGCTCATTAGCAACTCGCAATATGCAGTTGACACAATCTTGTTTACTGAACTTGAAGAGGAACTGAAACACTGGTGTAGATCAAAGACCACACCCTTTCATATAGATGGTAACTCAACTAAAGAAAACACAAAGCTTCACAACTGACTCAATAAACCAAATCCTGATAAACAGAGAAAAGACTGGCATTGTCAAGGCTTTCATTTTACTTCAATCTGCAATCGATGCTCATGGGAGTAACAGTTAAGAAATCAAATGGTGTGATCCATTGGACAGATCTGCGGCAAAAGACCTCTCTAAAGGGTTATAAAGCACTTTGAGCACTAAGGTGAACCTGACCCAAACCATGGAATTTTGACTCGCCCCATCTGCATTCAAAAGCTGGACCGTGAATAAGAAAGGGCTAGAAGGAGTGGGATGTTGTAATTTAGTGCTGGCAAAAAATATTGAAAGCAATATGAACTACCAGAAGAACAAACAAATTTGTCTTGGAAGAAGTACAGCCAGATGCTCCCCAGAATTGAGAGTGGTGAGACATTATCTGACGTACTTTGGGGATCTTATGTTATCAAAGGGAACCAATCGCTAAAGAAGGCAATCATTTATAATCAGCAAAAAAGAGAAAGTTGCTTGAGGAGATGAATTGACACAGTGACTACAACAGTGGGCTGAAAAATAGCAACAATCTTATTATAAAGTACAGTAAGAGAAAATAATACAATGAAGCTTCCCAAAAAATGTGGGAAAATTCCATTATTGTAATTCTATTCCCCATGAACATTTTAAAGCCTCCTCAAATAGCAGAATACTTTCCTGACCTTGGAGTAAACTATGTTAACTATTTGACATGGAAAATAATAAAGAAAAATTTTCACAAGAAAATATGCTTGTCAAAACTTATAGGATTGTAAATTTTAAATATATGTAGCTTATTGAAAATATAATATACCACAATGAGGTAAAATAAATATTAATATATTAATCCATCATTAAAATCAACCAAACCCACTGCCATCCAGTGGACTGAGTTGAATTCCAAGTTGAAATTTACTTGATGGCCATGGGTTTCAATGGTTTTAATGGTGGATTTAACGATTAACTGTAGCAATAAAATAACATTAAGTTAATAATACAAAGATATGAAATTTTAAAAGATATGAGTTAGTATCCATTAAAAATTATATAGTAGAAAAATTTGAAAATTTAAAAAAACACATTTAATATTCACGGCAAAGTCTCAGAAAACAAACTAAGTAAAAATTACTGTGCCTTAGCTGACAGGGTATATTCTTTTTTATTATGTTTTTTTTTCAATTTCTGTGTTACGCTCTAACCTACTACATGATATTTAAGAAAGTAAAGGATCATAATTTCTTCCTCAAAACCTGAAGAAATTATTCATATTTAGTGTTGAGGCTTGAAGTTATATTCTTCATCCTGAAGATATAATTTTCAACTCAAATTTCAGCCAAATAAGAGAAAGGCCTATAAAGTGAATGATAACACCTGGGAGGAATATACTTGTTAGAACATTCAAACATGAGACCCAAAGGGTGGCATTAGACCAAAGGTGGGAAGGGGTGGGGAAAATAAATGGAAATGGTATCTCTCAGCTCCTGTTCCCACTCTACAGATCAATGTGTTGAAATAATGATGATGAAAGTAGACCATGAACACTACCTGGCCCGTCTCAGGAGAGTCGCTGGAACTAGGGGCAAGGTATGAAGCTGGTGCAGCTCTTACAAGAGGGCCACAAGGATGTGAGAGGGCCAGGTGACAAAGGCTTGTAGTTACCTTTCTTCAGACCTAACCTATAAAATGACCAGCGCAACTAAGACGTAGAAAATGGAGACCAATAAAAACGGGATATTTAGATCTCCCCAACAAAGAAAGGTTTCAAATATAAAAATTTAGTTACATTAAAATATTTGAACATAATTTCAGTGGTTCAATTATAGGACATGTTGAAATGCCAGGCTTATTGAGTTCATAACTGTATTTGTACAACAGAATAGCCAATCACCAATTAGTTAAGTATTTTGAGTAATGTGATCTTTCATTGTTTTTATGCTTACAGTCGAGAGGTGGTAAGTAATGAATTTCATGTTAAAATCCTTTCATGAAATTTAAAAGCTCTTCCTCTAACTTAATTATCTTTACTCACTGGCATCCAGTTGGTTCTGACTTACTGGGGCCCTTTAGGACAGGGTACAGTTGCTCATAGGCTCTCTAAGACTGTAAATCTTTTTAAAAAACATTTTATTAGGGGCTCATACAACTCTTATCACAATCTATACATATACATACATCAATTGCATAAAGCACATCTGTACATTCTTTGCCCTAATCATTTTCAAAGCATTTGCTCTCCACTTAAGCCATTTGCATTTCCCCTCCCTCCCCCCTCCCTTTCCCTCATGAGCCCTTGATGATTTATAGATTATTATTTTGTCATATCTTGCCCTATTCGGCATCTCCCTTCACCCCCTTCTGTTGTCAGTCCCCCAGGGAGGAGGTCACATATAGATCCTTATAATCGGTTCCCCCTTTCCAACCCACTCACCCTCTACTCTCCCAGTATCGCCCCTCATACCCCTGTTCCTGAAGGTATCCCAAAACCCATTTGCCGGCCACTGGAGACCCCCTCACAGAGGGGTCTAGGGGAGATGAGTCAGTCAGGGTGCGATGCAGCACCGATGAAGAATACAGCTTTCCCCCAGATCCTGGATGCTTCCTCCCTCCAACTACCATGATCCAAATTCTACCTTGCAAGTCTGGATAGAGCAGAGGTTGTACACTGGTGCATATAGGAGCTGGAGGCACAGAGACTGTAAATCTTCATGATATTAGACAGCACTATCTTTCTTCCATGGAGCATCTAGTGGGATTTAACCACTGACCTTGAAATTAGCAGCGCAAACTTCAATGCTCCAACAACCAGGGCTCCTTGTCATTATCTTAGTTGTCCATCACCTGTGCCGACTTCATCACTAGACCGGTCAGTCCTGATTTGCATGACCTCTGAATGACTGTCTTTCCGGGGTGGGATTCAAACAATTTAACAGTCAGCTACCTTAATAATACTTTTAAGTGTATAAAAGAGTTTATAATTTCATAGTTAACATTTACATAATAAAATAAGCACACCAAAGTAGATTGAGTTTTAAATATTAATAAACATATTAAATAATACTTGACAGAAAAACAATAAAACTGCTATTTAAGATATTTCCATATTGCTTCTTGATTGGTGTCCTCATTTGCAATCTTCTTCCTTTCTTCAGAGCATCACCAGATCACCAACTGTGAGATTTTTCCTGAACCCTTTTCATGGTAGGAGCGGGATCCCATTCCCTTACAGGTAGACCAATTAGAGAGAAGCCCTTGGATTTAATATATTGGAAACAGGTGAATTCTCTTTTCTGAACAAGTTATATTCATCTTGGAAAAACCCCTCTCTGCTTCTGCTGAATTTACAGCAATTGTTCTGACAACATTGTTAGCTTCTTTTTTTTTTTTTTAACATTTTCAGGAATTGCATAATTCAGTCATAATATTTGGGGAATTTGGAACACAAAGCAGAAACAAATGATAGCCTGTTACCCTCTGGTTGTTTGGCACCTTTTCACGTTATGTTCAATGTTTGTTTACTGAAGCAACAAATGCAAGGGAATGAAACTTATTTTCTTAAAAGTACAAGGGACTATCTCCTCAAAACGGGAATTATGCTGGGCGGAGCTCTTGTAGTACACATTTTTCCCACTTGGCATGCATCAAGCAATACACTCTAAGTGCACCCAGTGATGTCACCTGGGAAAGTTCTGTTTAGGGTGAATTTTTTGTAAAAGCAGTTGCTCTTGACCCTCGTTTTTATGTGATGGCTTATTTAAGAGAAAAGCATTTGGCTATGAAATTTTGTTTCCTGCTCAGGAAAAATGCTGCAGAAACTGTTGTGATGTTGAACACAGCTTACAAGGATAGTGCTATGGGAAAAACTCAAGTGTACAAGTGGCTTCCTTGTTCCAAAAAGGTGAAATGTTGATTGATAAAAAACCTTGTTATAGATGTCCGTCAACTTCCCAAAGAGATGAAAATGTCCATTTGAAGTTCATTCCACCAGGTTAGACCATCAATCAAGCTTTTTATTTAAAGGCTCTTAAAAGACTGAACAACAACGTGTGACCCCAAAAGCCCTGATTTTTGGCAGACAGGGCTCTGTTTTTGCCACCACAACAATGCACTTGCTCACACAGACATCTCAGTGAGCCAGTTTTTTGTCAAAAACAACACACCTCTCTTGCCCCACAAACCTTACTCACCTGACCTCGTTCCGTGATACTTCTTTTTGTTTCCATGAATGAAGAGAGGAATGATAGGACAGTGGTTTGATCATGTAGACAAGGTGAAGAGGAAAAAGAGCGAGGTTGCTGTCAGCCACTGAAACTGATGAGTTTGAAAAATGTTTCCAAAAATTGAATCGCAGATTTGACAAATGTATTAAGTGACTTGGAGAGAGTACTTTGAAGGTGATAAGGTTGTTTTGTAAAAAAAAAAAATTAAATACATAGCTTTGAAAAGAAAATTTTTCTTTTGGGGGTTACCCCCTCATATGATTTTTATGAGAAGAATAAATAAATAGTCCAAGCATAATTCTGTATAATTTTTTATAGCTCAGATGGAATGAACATTACTACAAGTGCTTAGAATATACTCTTGCACAGATGAATGTTAAAAAAAATAAAGACTGTATATTGGTGATTTCCACATTGTGTCGCTACCCAGCAGTTTACCGTAGAAAGAGTCCTGATTACAGGTACCATTTTAAAAACCAGGTCATCAAACTCATCCAAAACCTAAGTATGTGCCTGCCAAACCAGTGTAAACTGGTTGAAACCCACCACTGCTATGTTTGATACATAATCTATCTCGCTCCTCAAAAACTCACACTCGCTCCTCGAGTTGTGTGGTTTTGTTTTGTCTTTCATGCAGATGAATATCTGAATTCTAATGGTATATGTCAAAGCAAAAGGATACAAATTATCAAGAAAATAGTGAAGAACAATTGATCAAGGTGAGAGATTTCCTTACTGAATATTCAGATTTAACATGTTATCATATTAAGTTAATCAATCAGTGTGACATTAATGCAAAATAGAACTCAGATATGTGGAGATTGATGTAGGACTGAGTTGGAATTGAAAATGAGCACCATTGCTTTCTCATGTTCTCCTATGTCCCTGGTATAAAATTATCTTTCTTTTATCCAATAGAATACACCACCAAGTGTTTTAATTTCATTGACTCAATCCAACAACAGGACATAGGCGCTGCTATTAATCACATTTTACAAATGCAGAGCCCAAAGTAGATAAATAATGCAATAACACAGAAGTTCAATTTTTCATTCATATGTGTCATGTAGGGTTTTCTAGACTGACATACTTACAGGTGAAGCTCACCAGGTCTTTCCTCCGGATGACTGATAGGCTACAACTTTTGACCTTTCAATTATTAGTCAAGCACTCACCCATTGCGCAATCAGGGCGCCTTCTACTCATAATGTAGTCCTATAAAAAGTGGAAAGACTAGTTCTGTCCTAGGCACTAAAGGGTGGTGTATAACTGTACAGAAGCCCCCCCCCCCACGTGCACAGACTGCTTTTGTCAAAGGTACCCAATGACTCAGTGAAAGAATGTTCACTTTTTCTATCATGATGTTGTAGTCATTGGACATCAATCACATAGGCCACCAAGAAAAGGAACATTTACCTAAACTTCACATATTAAACAAAAATTAACTCAAAATACATGGCACATATAAATGAGACTACATAGATATATAGCTTTAAAAAGAAGAAAAAAACAAATCCTTGGGATTGCAATCAAGTAAATTAGACTTTACACCAAAAGAATAATCTATAAAAATAAAAAAACATGAACTGGATTTTAAAGTGATTGAAAACTATTGCTTTGTATTTGATTCTGTAAGTAAGTTAAAAAAGATAAGCTACCGATTTGCAGAAAATATTTGCAAACCACAATCTGACCAAAGACTAGGATCTGGGATTTATAAAATCTCAAGTCTCGGTAGCTAAAATAACATGAAGAATCCAAATATTTGCCTGTCTTACCTTACTTTAAAATTATCAAATAATGTATGATTTTCTGTATGTTCTTTTCTCCATCCCAACCTATCCTGGGAACATAATACACCTTCTCCTTGTTAGTAATCAAGCACAAACCTGTTCTTTAAAATGTTCATTATGTACCGTTATGTATGTACCTTCAGTTTCAACCAAAGGTGATCAAAACCAGGCCAGTCTCAGACAGAACCATAAGGTTGTCCGCCTACTAAAAGATTATTAAGAAGATTCATACACCAAGCCCTGAACCTCAGGGCTTTCTCTTTCCTCATGACACTTGTCCATATTTTCATCTGTTCCCTTTATTCATGGCCTTTGAAACCCAGTTCAAATGTCATCAGTTTCATAAAAACAGCTTTTTAAATAAAATGCCACTACCCTTGTTCATAACTTTGAATACTCATGACATGATTTTTCAGACATATCTTTTAATACGCCTCTCTGGCTGTTCTGGAATTTCAGAAAACTTGGCAGGAATCCCAACTCCAATGCTTTCAACTAGCATGAATTAATCAGTCACCTTGAATCTTGAGGTTTAAATCTGTAGAATCATGTTAGTAATATCCACTTCTTAAAGTTATTTTGAGAAATAAATAATATGTATAAATTGATAAGATCATTTTTGATCCCAGTATTGTTTCCCAGGAAGTGACCATTTTTCTATTCCTAAGAAAAAAATCATATTCCACTAGTCTTTGTATATCCAGAAGAAAAAAATACCTGTCATATGAGAGTTCAATAATTGTCTACAGAATACTCAAGTGCAATGATAACTCGTGTTTGCTCATTAGAGATGCATGATATCTTGTCTCCCCAACTTGAAGCTCTTCTCCCACTGAAGCATGACGGACGCCCCAGGCGCTGGCTTCTAGCAGTGATAAGCCATGTTTCCTTGGATGGTCTTTTGATATCCACTCACAATGTGTTCTCATTTCAGTTGTGGCCTAAACCCATTTTTATATAGCTATTCCCTCAAAGACTTTCCCAAACGACCAACAAAATTCAGTCCTCCAAATGCTTCTCTTTTCCTATCCACTGATACACCCAGAAATAGAAACCCAAGCTGGTGAGGCTTCAAAGTTACCCATCTTTCCCTTGAGGAGGTGACATCTGGCTCTGAAAGAAACCACAATAAACCATGAAACTTGAAAAGGATATTGCTCGCAACATTAATCATCTGGTCACTGATACCATTAACAAATGCTATCAAACATAGCCACATCCTAAATGGATGTTTAACTAACCCAAGGAGTCCTGACAAGTAAATGGATAAACTGAGTTTCTAGGTTAAGCTCAGAGTAACCGTAGTTTCAGAGCGCAGCGTGAACAAACTGAATGGCAGGGGGAAAAGCCTGGGCAAAGGGAACCTGCAGGGTAAGAGGTTTATGAACACTAAGCTATATTTAAATTATGACTAAGCTTTTGAAAAAAATTAAAGAGCAACCAGTAAAGAGCCAAATCTCCAGAACAAGTTTGGGAGAAAGGAGGGTCAATAATTAGCAGGAGCGTATAGAAAGGGAAAGGTTGTTGAAAAGGAACAAAGAGAAGCAGAAAGTAAAAGCGGAAAAGGAGATTTGAGTGAAATAAGCCTTTTACAAACCTGAAGCGAGGGGAGGGCCTCCACTACAGGAGGCTGTGAAAACTGGTTGTTCTAAGAGAAAATTGGGTTCAATTAAACCATCTGCTCAGCTTCCTGACCCTACTCAGCATTGGCTTGACCAAGAAACAATAATTCTGGAATAGCATCAACATTATTGTGTAGAAAGATGAGACTTGGATGTGAAAACTGATTCTAAGTAACTTCTGAATTATAGCTCACAAGTTTTCATTTCAAATGCAGTTAGAGTGGAATTAATGGCTGAAATGGTCCATGTATGTTCACTGAGCAGTGTTTGTACGAGCTCTTCTTTCTTAGGAACTGAACTTTAACATCAACATAATACACAGTGAATACAGAGAATTTAATACCACTGGGATTCGAATATTAAGGTATCTGTGCCAAAAGTACCGTGACATATAACACACGCAGGAAGTCTCAGATATCCCTAATAGTAATTACTTATTCTATATCTTGTCACTAAAGATTGAGCAAGAATAAACAGAAAAGATATCATTATTTTTTGGAGGACACATTATAATTGACAAATTTTAGTGGCTGAAATGAGACTATATTGGAAGGTGTTTATGTGTGTTTCTCTGCTATGCAAAGGTATTCAACTTTGTGGATCATTGCAATATTGCAAAGTATGGGAATTCCTGTACACTTCATTGTGCTCATATGGAACTGTTAGACAGACTAGCGCAGGAATGGAGAATGTCCCTTAACGCATGCCCAGAGAGCCAAGCACGGCAACAAGGAGTGGCGCTCTGCACATGCTCAGAGGCTCAGGTTTCCTGCCAGTAGGCATGGGTAGGCGCTAAACCTGGATTGGCCCACCTGGGCCAGGTGAATTCAGCCAATGGGGGCAATCAGGGGTCAGTCGTCCACCACACCTCCCAATGGAATCCTTGAAAAGGCAGGAGCCTAGAGTTAGGGGGGAGAACTTTGCATGACACTGAGCAGCCTCCGCCAGGCTGCATGGTCAGGAGGAGTCCTATGGGTGCTGTGTAAACCTGAAACTTCTTCTAACTCTCATAAAACTCACTTGAATCACAAACCAGGCTTCAGCGTGAATTCTTTCTCATGCAGAGCCAAGGACTGAGGTACAACTCAATCTCCAGAGGGATCTAACAGAACCTTACGCAAACCAAAATGTCGCTGTACAAATAAAACAAGGGACTAGTGCATGATTTAAAATAAAGGGAGGTATGCATCCAGGTTGTATACACTGACCAGACTTATTCAATCTATCTGCAAAACAAATAAACCAAGACACCGGACAAGGTGGGGAAACCCATGGCATCTGAAGTAAGAAAGGCTTAGTGACAACGTGCAATTTGCAGGTGGCATAACCTTGATTCCTGAAAGTGAAAAGGGCTTGAAGCACTTAGCGGTGGAAATCTAAGACTGGCGGCTGCAGTGTAGATTACAATTTACTGTAAAGAAAACCAGAATCCTCACAACTGAAGCTACAGCTAACATCATGATTGAGGGGAAAAGGACCAAGGTTGTTAAGGATTTTATTTCACGTGGCTCCACGTAGCTGCTCATGGAAGCAGCAGTCAAGGACATTGCACCGGCTGGTCTTCTGCACAACAGCCCTTCCCATGGTGACATCTTAGAGGCCACTTGGAGGAGGGAGGAGTAATGATACCTTCAGTTGCTCCATAGGAATGGGAAATATGGCGATGGATAAGAATGACTGGAGAAAATTAACGACTGAATTACAGTAATACCGAAGAAGATGGAAAGTACCCGAGACACTGAGAAGAACTAAACTTGTCTTGGGAGAATGCTCCAGAATTTTCATTATAAGGGAGGATAGGGACACTTTGTCCCATACACTTTGAACAGATTACTAGGAAACACTAGTCTCTGGAAAAGGACATTATGCTTGGTCAGCAAAAACAAAGACTCTCAAGAAGATGGATTAACACAACAGCTGCAACAATCAGCTCAACTACAGCAACGCTGAGGAAGCGCAGCAACAGTGCTTCAAACTCAAGTACAGGGACTCTGAGTCAGCACCCACTGGGTGACACCCAACAACCACCACAGGCTGACTTCGGAGCAGTCTTCAGCACCCAGGTGGCAGCTAATGACAACAATAACACAGAAATGATTTGAGACTTTCTCTGCATCAAATTCTTTTCTTCACTGTACCCGAGGGGAGTTAGGCCAGATACTTCAGAAGGTTTTGAATACAAGACAGAAGAGCGCAGACTTAATTTTGTAGGAAACAGTAAGTCAGGAAAGATGTTTGCTCATTGATTAAACACCAGGGGTAAGTGTAGGGAAACGAACAAAGGTGAATCATAGATTGAAAGGACAGCAATGGTGGAAAGTCATCAGAGAGGCATGGTGATATTTTGGCAAGGCGAAAAAAGGACCTACATTCTTAAGAATTAAAAAAAGATTTTGCTTATCTCTATTCAATGGTGCTATAAAGATGCAACAAAAGAGCAGTCTTAAAATGGCAATCTATGATGAAGAATTAGGTTTGTTTTGTCACTGTGCATACTGAATGATTTATCAGTAGGGCAACGGTCCCTTCAAGAGCAGAATATTCACAAGATAGAAACAACAAATAATCAAGAACATGATGGGTCTATAAGAGCTGCAAGATAATTGTTGACTTACCTTAATATCGTGCTATTTAATGTTTAATATTCCTGAGTTTTTTTTAAAAACACGTTGAATGCCATTTTTGATTTTATTTTATATGCTAAAAACATGAAAATGATCTGCTGTTTCAAGTGAAAATGTCCTTGGAAGTATATTGTGGTAGTTATATAATCGTTTGTCAATTTGAGAGGATTCAGAGTTAAGGGGTGGAGTCTAGTCTGTCAATCAAGTCACTGCCAATGTGGCTTCTGTGTGGGCATGGCCTCCTGAGGATTCTGGGAACTCCTGTATTCCTCCTTGGAGGTGGGAGACACTCTCTTTCTTGGCTCACTCCCTGGGAGACATTACAGCTGACAAAACACGTGGAACTACACTAGTGCTCTGAACTGGAGGAGCCACGTAGAGACTCCTGCCAGCACTGAGATGCTCACAATGCCACTGGATCCACAAGACTTCTCACCCACCGGTCTGTGATCTTCCTGCAGTCAGCGTCATTGCATATGTTTCATGAATCTGAAGAGTACATTATAGATTAGTATCAGACTTATGGGCTAATATCAGACTTATGGACTTAAGCTGGACTGGTCTAGGATGTATTCTTAATGTACGATTATTCTTTATATGAAGCTCTTTCTTATATACATATGAGTGACTATAAATTTCTCTAGTCTACCCAGACTAATACTCACATATATACATATTAAAGCATAGAACCCTGGTGGCATAGCAGTTACATGTTAATCCATGAGCTGAAAGATCCATAGTTCATAACCACCAGCCACCACCAGCAGAAAGACAGGACTTTCTGCTCACGCAGAGTTCCAGTCTCAGTTCCACCCTGTTCTATAGGATCACCAGAAGTCAGAATAGACTTGTTGGCAGTGAGTTTGGATTTTTATTTATTAAAGTATGATATCTGCACAAAAATTACTAAAAATCTTAATATGACTAGTAGAAAAATTAAAAAATAATAACCCCCAAAACTCCTGAAGTCTTATTGAATTGTTTTCTCAGATACACAGGAAAAGTAATAATGAGTCTAAGAGGTTCTCTTTTTTATAGAGATATAAAATACTGCCTGATTCAAGAGTATGCTGTGATACACTACCTTAAAATGAGGGAAAATCTCTAGTAGTGTAGCGATTAAGTGCTCAGCAAAAGACGAGTAGTTCAAATATACAAGCTGCTTCCTGGGAGAAAGATGGCAGTATGCTTCCAGAAAGATTACAGCCTGAAAAACATAATGGGCAGTCCTCCTCTGTCCTATAGGGTAGTTAGGAATCAGAATTGACTTTATGGCATTGGATTGGATGGTAAAGTAACACAAGGTGGAGAGGAGAAGTTTAACTCTCCTTTTTTTTTGTATATAGTATGCTCCAAATTTTCATTGGTGTTTCATATTCTTTCTTTTTTCCCACAGCACTTTGCAGTGGGTATTACTAACTTCATTTTAGAAATGAGAAAACTAAAGCTAAATGAAATAAATTGAACAAAGTCAGTTAGCTGGTAGGTAGAAAAAGCATAAGAATTATAAACTAGGTTTATAATCCAATATACCTTGATCCTCAATCAACCGTATGCGTAGGCTTAGGATAAATGAAAACAAACAGAAATCACTATGACCATTGTCCTTTTCAACAATAAGCTATTTTAAAAAATCTTTAACAAGTTTTCCTTTTCTTCTTGCAATGTAATATGGTCTTCCTGCTGACCTTGAGCTCATCAAGCTCACAGTTAGGTGAGTCAGGAGAAGCGCCATTCTTATGCCCTTGGGAATGACGGTCCTGCCTCTTCTGTTCGGGCAGAAGATTCAAGCCCATGTTCCTGGCATTCCTGAGCCACAGTCCCGTGTTCCAGAATTATGTTGGTAAAGATCTGACTTTGGCTATGTAGGAAGCTGTAGCACTGTCACTCTTTGGGACAGAGGCAACACTAGTTCCTATGCTCCTCGCCTCTTTAGCTCCTGCCTCCTGATTCCTTGGTCTCTTGGTTGAACCGTCCCTCTAACCTAACGGTTCTACTCCGAGGAATTTAGCTGATACAAACTCAACACAAGTACCCAAAACATAGATGCAAAAAAATATTCCCTAGCATAGTATAATTATAATTCAACAAACCTAAATGAACACCAGTTATGGATTGATTAAATTGTACATTTTAAAATTAAGTGCTATGGAATCATTGGGAGACATATACTGTATTCTTGAAACCCACAGTGGGAATCATTGTGAGTCAGCACTGTGAGTCAGTAGTCCATGCAATTAGTCTATTTAGTTATTTATTTGATGGAATCTTTAAAATGATAAAACATTTGTAATGAAGTGCATAATCTATTGAGTGAAAGGTTATAGCAACATCTATATTATGTGTCTTCTTTTTTGCTTTTAAAAATGTCTTTATATATTACATTTTAAAATAGGTTATACTATCTGAAAAATACAATGAAAAAATTTTAACAGAAATTTTAATTCTTTAGAAAATGAAAAATATAAATATTTAATATATGTCTACAGCATGAAATTAGAAGGTGTGAAACATTTTTCATTGACATATTCTTATATATTGTGCTGTTTGCAATAGTATTTGTTTCATTCTTTAAAATAACCCCATTTAATTAAATTTCTTTAAAATGAATACAATTTTATATAATTTATGTGTTAGAGTTCTAAACTATTTTAAAGAAAAAATCTTAAGTCATCTTAGGATTTGTGTGTGTGTTTCAAATCCCTAGGTCTGTGATATGTAATCCTTCTGCCAGCCATCACATCTGTTCTCAGAGTCTGGAGAGTTTCTGTGGCAGTATGGACTGTGGTCCTTACTATAGCCCTGTTAAACCTTGCCTGTTTCTACCTGTTCCTCCCACATCTCCAGATTTTCTGCTAATTCCCAATGCCTTTGTATCAAATTATTTTTTTTAATAAGAGTTGTTTCTATTGCTTACACTTAAAGACCTAAACGTTTCATCTTGCCTTCAGAGGTCATATAAGGTTGGGGGAGGAAAGTATTCAAATCCTCTCTCACTCTGAAGAGAGTAACCTGTGATCAATAAAAAATATAGCTTGCAATTACTTTCAAAGCTTTTCTTAGGGGATCCTCAAACTATCCCCATTCTTCCCACTGATCACAATGCAGTGAGGATCCCCATTATAAAAAAAGGAATTAGCCACACACGCATCCATCTATACCGAAGACTTGGCTACCAACTGCTACCTCTGTTGCCACACAGAAATTCCGCTAATACAGCAAAGTGGAGGTGTCCCACATTAGAATCAGAGAATGCTCATGTTCAAAGACCATCTAGATTTCTCATTCATACTGCATGTTCAAAACACAATTAAAATCCCAAAAGTTCAAAGACATCAAGCCAATAATCTTATCTGAACTCTGCTTCCAGTTTCTCAATTAGTGGATATTTGAGAACTACAAAGTCACCTGATTTTGCAGATTCCCTAAATATGATGCATCATATATAGCAGCAGTCCATGAGCTCTAAAATGCTATCAGTCTTACTTTCTGCATTCCTGATAAATAAGCTTCTTGACCTTATTTACCTTTCTTTAAATCCTTTGCAATTCCTTATATATCATAGATCATTGTTGCATAATATAATTACACATACGGATGGTCATTCACGCCAATGACTGACCCAGTTGTCTTCCACCAAGCTCAATTGGAATTCTCTTTAGAAATCAAAGGAAATAGCAAAGATCAATAAGCATACAACTGATAAATTATTTATGTCTTACTGATTTGTTTATTAAGTGTCAAACAGGGTTCTAGATGTCAGGGGACACCAGTGAAGGAAACGTGGTTTATCTTAGCAGCCTGTTGTGTATGTATGTCAGAAATAGACCAGAAAGGGGAAAAGTAATCACCGCTTTCACACTGAATTTTCAGCACCAAATAATCCATAACCCCTACCATGAAACCTAAGGTTGAAAGAGATCAGGCAAGTCTTAACATATTCTGAATGTGACCGAGTTTTAAACCTGCAGTGACTGAACAATCAATGACTTTGACTTAATTTATATTTAGAAAACTAAGAAATTAATGGACTAGTTACAAGGAAGAGCCCAGAATAAAATTTTCTGCCATTGGAAAGGCAAAAATAAGGACTCAGTATAGAAATTAAATCCAGCTACAGAAAGAACGAGGAAAAAAAGATGGAATTTCCATGTGAGATTTTTTACGAAATCATGGCGACACACACGCAAACCCATTAAGAAGTGGACGCTGAAATAGCAGGTGCTGCATAATCCCCAATCTCTCCACAGTCCCAATGGCCATTATCTTGCTATCCCTTCTCTCTACAGTCACCGCCTCACACTTCCAACTCCATCCCCTTAAATGTGAGCTGTATTCCCATCATAGGAGTTTTAAATGTGTTTTGGAAACATCACAGCCTAACTTGGAGAAAGTGAATTTCCAAAGTGACTTTCCTTTGAAATATGCTATTTCGCTTCCCTTTGATGTGTTTGATAAGCAACTCCTTCTAGTCCTATCTGAACTCGCTCTGGGTGCTCAATTCACAGACCGATCCCCGAGGCCGTATCACATAGTGTTCTACGTTTTAGAGGCTCTTTACTCGTATTGGTGACAAACTGTGGGATCTCAGGGGTTTATCGTTTCCCCTTCCTTTGCCCAGCCCAGGTCTTCACCCCCATCAAAATACAACAGAGTCCTTGAAATACTATTCACCTTTTTAATCTTAAAATATGATTACCTATTTACCTATAAAATATAATTCACCTATTGATCGTAAAATAGCCCATTGCCCATATCACAGGGATATTAACACAAAAGACCACCAAATACTCCTCTTTCACCTTTCTTCCTTATACGCTCTGTGGATGTACTAATTATTCCGTAGCTGTGTTTACTCCTCTGAAGTCAGCTTGTTCCCCACTACAGGGCATAATTTAACAGCTTTTTCTCTACTCTACTCATATATCAGTGTTGCTTTTTCTCTACTCCACTCATATATCAGTGCCTTCTCGTTCCGTCAGCACAGTTTCTGCCAAGCATGTTTTCCACTTTTCATTAGTTGTACCCTTTCTCTTGCCAGGAGCATTAGTTTAGGATCATGCATCATGGTCCAGACTCTAAATTCTGTTCTTTGACACCATCCCTGAAGCCAGCTGTTCATGTCTCCATTCCTTCTTTATCTTCCAAAGTCATGACCTTCAATTAGAAGAAATTAAACCACCACCTGTGTCGCAATGACCTTCCGTTTCCTATCCAGGAATCTGAATGCTATACATATACGTTCCAAGTTTTGTTTTGTTTTTTAACCCCCCTGAATGAAGATTTATAATAGCCTCAGATTGTTGAAATGTCTACTTTAAAAAATATACTGAATTAAAGATTTCAGAAATGCAGAGTGAGTTCCTGTGCAATAGTCAATGATAAGTTCTCTTATTGTCATTTAGCCCTCGGTAGATTAATGAAACAGTCCTCATGTCAGTTTGTCCTAAGGAGTATCTTACGTGTTTCTCTGATGCTAGAAACTATGCATTACTATCTCAAACTCCAGCAGTTTCACCCAGAGGGCCTTACAGATGAACTCAGATTAGAAATAAAACCCTGACAAGTTTACTTCCACAAAGTTCGTCCAATGAAACCCCTGGGAATAACCACAGAGCATTGCCTGAAAGAGCGCATATCACAGGAGAACTGGCCTTAAGGACATTTCATTTGTAGATGTGCCACACCTTAAAGTGAGAAGAAACAACTTTAAACCTTCATTAATAATCAGAACATGAAAATGGTGAAGCATAAATCTATGAAAATTGAAAAGTGTCAAAAATAAAAAGAGCCCTTGAAGAACAAAATACTCGGCCTTAGTGAGTTAAAATGAACTGGTATTGCCAATGGTGAATCTGACAGCCATATGTTCTATTATATTAGAAATGTAAACTTGGAGTGGAAACAACACATTCAACATCCAAATAACATCGCAAGAGCTACCCTGAGATGCAGTACTGCCAGGTGTTAATACTTATATGCCTACAAGCAAGATCAATGAAAATGACTAGTTTTAAACTTAAATACTAACTACTAATGTCAAACATGTAGAAATTGAAGAGTTTTCTCAACTTCTGAAATCTGCAATTTATTAAACATATAACCAAGTTGCATTGATAATTACTGGTGATTGGAATGCAAAAGTTGGAAACAAAGAAAAAGAATTAGTAGTTCAAAAATATGGCCTTGAAGATAGAAACACAGGAGGTTGCATGGTAAAAGTTTGTAAGACCAGTGGTGTATTCACTGGAAATATCTTTTTAAATAGCAAAAAGGGCCTATAAACAGGTTTCTTGTCAGATGGACCACACAGAAATCAATTTCCCACATTTCTGCAAAGAGACAATTAAAAAGCTCAATATAATCACTATAGACAGGGGTAGGGATTAATAATGGAAAAGACAGACAATTTCTTGTTCAAGATTAGGTGGGGGAATTAAGAAAATTTAAATAAATGTGTGAGTGCCAATCTATAGCCATGAGTACGCGCCAGCTGTTTTAGGAGCTCATCTGAATAGCAGATTGACTCTCGAAAGCACATGTAAGCAATTAATCCAGGGGATCCAATAGACCACATCAACCCCCACAACACTGAAACCAGAAAAACAAGATGGCGCCAGCTACCAACTGCAGTAAAAAAGATCACATTAGAAAGTCTTCAATAAAATGGGAGAAAAATGCAGAACAGGACTCATAATTTAATTAAAGAAAACAGCCAGGCTTCTTGGTCAAATAGATAGGAGTGGGAGCACCCATAATATGGGCTTGCATCCCCTCTCGGGTCAGGACTGGGCTCCACCCTAACGCCCCAGGCTCAGTCTCTCACAGCCCTCTCTGCTCGTCTGCTTTCGCTCCTTCTTTGTGGTGACCACACAGCACTCACGGTGTGCATGACCACGGCATTTATTGGAGAAGTTAAAAGATTACTTACCATTCAGGTGACAAATGCTCAGAATGCAGTTGTTCCCTCAGGACATTTTTTTTCTTGGCTGTGCTGTCAGGCAGGGCTGTCACTGGCCCTCAGCCTCAAGGCCTGGCTTCACGGTCTGGCCTCTCCCTTGCTCAGGCAATGTTACAAAACTCATTTGGGGGGCAGGGGAGCCGGAAATCCCCAAAATGCACATCACCCTGCTGTAGGCCCTAACCCAAAGGCACACCCTTCCAGCTTTGTTGAGTCGACAAACTGAGCTCCCTCAATTAAGTCCACAAGCCAGCTTCTTGCCCCAAAGCACTCAGCTTTCCTTGCTCTGTGGGCTGAGAAGTCTCCCATCCTATCTCACACTCTGTCTGTAGTCCCGCTGCTGCTGCCCTGCCGTTCCTCTGGCCCCAAAGTGTCTCCTGCAACAGGGCAATTCAGTGTGTACGAATTGCAGGGTCCAAAGGGCACGCTCCGCTTCTGGCTCCTTTCTCTTGCTGGTAGCAAAATCCCCCCTTCGTGCCTCCGTGACTCATTTTATACCCAGCAGACTGGCATTCACAATTAACTCTATAGACAATCACTCACAGCTGAATCAGGTAATCCAATCAGTCCCTCCCTTCCCCTTCTTACCTGACGCAGAAAGCAAGCAGGGTTGTTTGGGGGAGTAACGGAAAGAACCATACTAAATAATGCGGTGCATTGCAGGTGTTTACCATTAAAGGTCAACCCAAGAGCAGAGGGGTAAGGGGAAAAGGCGGACTGGGAACCACTGGGAGGAGGGGGGATACGACTGGTAATTGAGAGGATTGAGATGTGTGCAATGAATAAAAGTGTAGATAAATGTTTTACTGTAAAACTCTTGATCTGCTCGGTAAACCTTCACCTAAATCACAGTAAAAAGTGTTTTTCTGAGAGAACAAAATTAATTGAGTGAACACTGATGACCAAAGATTTCAAGAGCATCACATATGAAGGAAGCAAAAAATCATCAAAAAGACGGGAAAGGAAGAAAATATCACAATGGATGTTGAGAGAGACACTGAAAGTTGCCCATGAACCGAGAGTACCTTCAACAGTTAGAAGAAAGAATGACATAAAAGAGCTGACCAGGTGGCTCAAGAACATAATGCAGCATTTTAATAAAATGTGCAAAGATCTGAAATGAGAAAACCAAAAGGGAAGGTCGCGGCAGCATTTCTCACACTGATGGAACTGAAGTAAACCCATTCCCCAGGAGGCGATGGGAAGAACCTCGCTACAAAACTATGTTTTTATGTTGAACTATTCCCAAAGATATTATAGGATCAACTTAAACGAAGAGTCTATGCTGTGCTGCTGGCATAGGGCATCACCCAAGACTTCAAGAATCCCCATAGCAGCAATAGAAATAGTTCAACAACAGAATACAGAGCTATAAGAAGTCACGCATCCAGGCCCAGGCATTTTAAAAAATAACTACCAGGTCAAGTGACTGGATGAAATCCATATTTGAATACAATTGTCCTTGTATGTATTATTGGGAAGAATGGGAATTCTAGAATACTTAATTGCCCTTTTATGCAATCTGCATATCAGTTAAGAGGAAGTTGTTTGAAAAGAACAAGGGTGATTGATTGCATGGTTTCAAATCTAGAGATGGACCAGGTTCTCCATCCTTCCAACACACTTATTCAGTCCATATGCTGAACATGCAATCTGAGAAGCCAAACAATATAAAGAAGAATGTGGCATCAGGACTGGTGGAAGATCCATTACCAACCCAAGATAATGCGGACAACGCGATCTCACATGCTCAGAGGCAAGGTAACCAGAAGCACTTACTGAGTGTGATCAAAGACTATAGACTTCCAAATATAACATCTCAAAAGAAATAGTAATTCTTCATAATTGGACCATCAAGGAACATAATGGTAAGTGAAGAAAACATTGATGTTATAAAGGACTTAATTTTCTTGGCTCAACAATCAACACTTATGAAAGCAGCAGTCAAAAAGTCAAACGACAGATGCATAGTATTGGGATAATCAGTTGCAAAAGACTTCTTTAATGTGTTCAAACACAAAGATGTTACTTTAAGGACTAAGGATCCTCGTCATAATATTTCCAATCACTTCATACACATGGGAAGCACAGATAATGGATATTGAAACCCACAGAATTAATGCCTTCGAATTAAGCTGCTGGGGAAGAATACTAAACTCAAGAGACTACAAATGTTCATGAAAAAAATGGAATTTAAAAAGTTAAAAAAGCATTAAGTTTATTTCTCAATGTAATTTCCATCAGGGTCAAAACAAAGTTATAGGCAATACCAACCATTTTATCCATCCTTAAATAACAGGGTTCTGTGAGTTTAACCATGTCAATAGTTATATTATTGACTAAAAAAAAATGGGTGCCTTTAAAACGTTTAAGTTTAGGAAACACAAATCAAATAGAGTCAAATCAAGACTGGCAGGAGGATGCCTAATGAATTCACTAGATAGTGTTTGTTCAATGAGAAGGATGAACAAGAATATTATTTTCTGAAGGTGCATTTTTTCTACTACAATTTTGAGAAATTTCTCAAAATACTTGCATAATAAGTTGATATCTTTGCTGCTTGGGGCTCTAGTGGGCCAACTAGTAAAATGCCTTGAACATTAAAAACAACAACATAAATGGATGCTGTGACCTTTCTCGTGACCAGGCCAGTCCACTGTTGCCTTGATAGCGACTGCTTTGATTATGCTTCATTTTTAGAATCATAATTGTGAAGCCATGTTTTATCTCTTGCTATAACTCTCAGAAAATATTTCATAAATTTGAACTCATCTGCTTCTCATTTTCTTGAAAGCACTGCTCTTGTCTATAGCTAGTCACAGCACAGCATTTTAGTTTCCATCAAGCAGAGAGTTGCATCAACTTTAATTTTACAAAATTGAAAAATAAAAAAATGGAAGCACACAAACCTGCATGATCCAAGGCTTGTCAATAATCCAATCCTAATCCAAAGAAAGAAATGGCATCAGGGCGTAAATTGTGAAGCTCTGGTTTGGCATCAGAAGGCTGTGGATGACAGTGGAAGCCCAAATGCATTTGCAGGATCTGCACATAGAATCAGCCTCCGGTGATTTCCCTCTGACTATGATTGAGGGATGGGCATAGCCTGGGTATCAATCAGAGAGCATTTCAGAGACAATCATAGTGGATTCAAATGAAATGTCTACTTTGAATAGTCAGAACATTTTCATTTGATCCTTTTTTTGACTTCTAGATTTGATCTTTTTAAATATTTTCTGTTTTTGCTTTTTCAAACGGGGGTTTAACTCCATTGTGTCTCCTTATCTTGTTGTCACCTTCATGATGCTCAGTGAAGTGTGTTGGTCCATTTGGTACAGGAATCCCGGATGGGTGAGTCTACATAGACACTAGCTCGATGAAGAGAAATATGGCAGAGGAGGTGGGGAGGGTACCACAGGGAGCTAACATCGCGCAGTACAAGAAGGGAGAGAATGGCTTTAAACTGTGCTCGGGATTGAACAACACTTCCTGAGATGACTGAATTATTGAATTCAGTATGATGTCCGGATTATGCCTAGTAAAATAATTTTAACAATAAGCAAATGCCCATCATGTTGACTATCATTTGTACTGTTAATCAGTGGTCTTCAATTAGATCATAGACAAGATTAATTTTTCCTCAAAAGTTGATGTGAATGTTCGCCTGCTGAGGGCTTCATCTTCGACATCACATCTCTTCTTAAAATGAGCTATTCATGTACAAACTGTTACTTCTTTGAGACATTCACCCCATGTAGTTTTCACAAACATGAAAAATTTCACCATTCTTCCTCCCAAGCTTCACCATAAATTTGAAGTTTGTTTTTACTTCTTTTTAAACTGTTGCCTCGTCCTTCTGAGTTTTTCACACTAGAACCTGCTCATCCATGTTTAACAAGTTAGTACAAGTTTATTTTAATACAAAAAAACGGAATCCATGTACTTTCTTTCACAATACACAATTCCATTATGTTTTAAGACCTCTGATTACTGTAGACAGAAGTTGGAAAAGCAAGGAAGAAGCACAATCAGAGTACTCTTTAGATGTGAGGGGAGACAATTTGCCTTTTATATTAGAAATATTATCAGGAGAGACCGATTCCTGGAGAAGGACGTCAGATTTAGTGGAGGGTCAGGGGAAAAGAGGCAGACCCTAAATGAGGTGATGAGAATTGCAACAATGGGCTCAAGAATGGCAATTCTGGCGCACACACGTGTGCTATACATCAGAACTTACTAATAACAATGGCATTAATTAACTTATTAATTAACTTACTAATAACAGTGACATTAATGAATATTGATATATATATACATATATACAAATTTTATTACTTGCCCACACTCATTTCACTTTCTAAATGCAATCATCTCAACATTACCATATATATTATATATAGATGAAGTGAAGAATAACTTATAAAAATATTTTGTAATTATATTCCTGTGAGAGATCAGAAGAACTAATTTTGGTTTGTTGTTTTGGTTTTACTTCCAAGAGTTTACAGGTTAATCTTCTCTATTCAATGAATCTCTGTTATGTTCAACTAATTGTAAACTTTTATTTAAACGATGAATTTCCACATTTTTTTTAATTTTTTTATTTTAACAATTTATTGGGGCTGATACAATTCTTTTCACAGTTCATACATATACATACATCAATTGTATAAAGCACATCTGTACAGTCTTTGCCCTAATCATTTTTTTCTCTTTTCTTCTTTTACATTTTATTAGGGACTCAAACAACTCTTACCACAATCCATACATATACATACATCAATTGTATAAAGCACATCCATACATTCCCTGCCCCAATCATTCTCAAGGCATTTGCTCTCCACTTAAGCCCCTTGCATCAGGTCCTCTTTTTTTTTCCCCCTTCCCTCCCCATTCCCCCCTCCCTCATACGCCCTTGGTAATTTATACATCGTTATTTTGTCATATCTTGCCCTATCCGGAGTCTCCCTTCCCCCCTTCTCTGCTGTCCCTCTCCCAGGGAAGAGGTCACATGTGGATCCTTGTAATCAGTTCCCCCTTTCCAACCCACTCACCCTCCACTCTCCCAGCATCGTCCCTCACACCCTTGGTCCTGAAGGTATCATCCACCCTGGATTCCCTGTACCTCCAACCCTCATATGTACCAGTGTACAGCCTCTGTCCTATCCAACCCTGCAAGGTAGAATTCGAATCATGGTAGTTGGGGGGAGGAAGCATCCAGGATCTGGGGGAAAGCTGTGTTCTTCATCGATACTACCTCACACCCTAATTAACCCATCTCCTCTCCTAAACCCCTCTATGAGGGGATCTCCATTGGTCGACACTTGGGCCTTGGGTCTCCACTCTGCACTTCCCCCTTCATTTAATATGATATATACATATATACACATACATATATACATATACACATACATACACACACTTATATCTTTTTTTTTTTGCATGATGCCTTATACCTGGTCCCTTGGGCACCTCGTGATCGCACTGGCCGGTGTGCTTCTTCCATGTGGGCTTATTTGCTTCTGAGCTAGATGGCCGCTTGTTCACCTTCAAGCCTTTAAGACCCCAGACACTATCTCTTTTGATAGCCGGGCACCATCAGCTTTCTTCACCACATTTGCTTATGCACCCATTTGTCTTCAGCGATCCTATCATGGAGGTGTGCAGTCAATGATATGATTTTTTGTTCTTTGATGCCTAGTAACTGATCCCTTTGGGACCACTCGATCACACAGGCTGGTGTGTTCTTCCATGTGGACTTTGTTGCTTCTGAGCTAGATGGCCGCTTGTTTATCTTCAAGCCTTTAAGACCCCAGTCACTATCTCTTTTGATAGCCGGGCACCATCAGCTTTCTTCACCACATTTACTTGTTCACCCACTTTGGCTCCAGCCGTTGTGTCGGGGAATTTCCACATTTTTATATGAAAAATTCTATTAAATAAATAAAAAGCAATACACTTTAACTATTACTGACAAGATGAGAGTGAGGATTTTAATTGTTTTACCTTTTATATAACACCAACGACATTTTCTACAAGTTTAAGAGAGATGCAGTTTGGGTAAGAGATAAGTATGTATTTGAAAAAAGAAATTTTAAAAGGAGCCCACACTACTTTTAATGATCTACTGTATGTTGATGTTTTCTCGTGTCACCATCAATGACATAGAAATTTACATAAACCAAACCCGCTTCCATTAAGATGGCCTTACTCACGGTTGCCCTATAGGACAGAGTAAAACTCTTCTCTGGGGTTTCCAATGCTGTCACATTTTAGGGGAGCAGATAGTTTCAACACTCTCCCTTGGAGTTTCTGGCAGATTTGAACCACCAACCTCGTATTAAGTAGTCCAACAGCTTAACCAATATGGTTGCCAGGGTTTCAACTGGAGCCAACTCCATGACAATTACAGTGTGGATGTTAGTATTTGTTAACACGCCTCCAAGTGAGGTTAATGTGTTGTCAAGAAGAATTGTTAATAAGCAGCAGTGGTAGCAATAAAACTTAGTTGTGCATTAGAACCATCTGGGAAGATTTTTAAATTTTATTTTTAATTGGTTGGGAGTTAATACATGTATCATATCATTCTATAGTTCAATCATATCAGGCAGGATAGCAAAATTGCTACCCCAATCAGTTTCCAACATTCATTTCCTTCCTGGACACTTTGACATCAGCTCCCTTTTACCTAGCCCACGACCCCCACCACTGAAGCCCCACGCCAACCACACTCCACCCCCATGGAAACCCTTACTCTACCTGCTGTCCCCACAGACTCATCAATCCTGGGTTTCATGTACCCAAATAACAAAAACCATGTAACACAACTTCAAGCTGGTGACCCTTGATGACATAACACATCTGAGATAAACCCTAACATGAACAAGCACAACAAAGACAAGGAGAGAAAATGTTGAAAGCCAGATCATGCGTAAGTTCTTACAATAACATAAGAATATCTGGAAGTATGATGAAGGCACCTGTGGCAATTACATAATTTTGTCAACTTGTGAAAGGGTGGAGTCTAGCCTGTCAATCAGGAAATAGCCAATGAGGCCTCTGTAGGGGCATGGCCTTCTCCTGAGGATTCTGGGAACTCCTGTACACCTCCCTGGCAGTGGGAGACTCTATCTGCTTTGTCTTCCTCCTGACAAGACACATGAAGCTGTGCTGATAGAGGCAGAGCCCCCGAGCTGGGGGAACCATGTGGAGACACACGCCAGTGCTGAGATGCTTCCACCCCACTGGATCCACAAGACTTGCCACCCACTGGCCTGTGCTCTTCCTGCATTTGGAGTCGCTGCATGTGTTGAGAGAGTCTAAAGAGGAATTTATGAACTGGTATTGGACATATAGGCTTGATCTGGACTGGGCTGGGATGTTTTCTTGGTATACAATTACTCTTTGATATAAAGTTCTCTATTACACGCATATGAGTGTCTCTAGATTTGTTTCTCTAGTCAATCCAGACTAGCACAGCATCAGTGTTTTTGAAAGTTTCCAGCGGAATCCAGGCACACCTGAAAAGCATTGCTCTAGAAGTAAGCAGTGCTATATTAAGGTGTTTTTTTTTTAACTCTCTTCCTTTCAATGCCCATAAATATTCTTTTCTTTCTACTCTGCACTGGTACATGTAGATTTAACCTTAACCCCTCTCCCTACCAAGCAATCAACATAATATTTGTGTCAGTTGCAGAAATTACTGAAAATTGGAGTAATGGTAGAAGTGATTATTCAGCAGGAGATGTTATATTTAAGAAGCAAACAAAAATTGAATGTTACACATCTTTGTTCTTCAAAGATTTTTGGCAGGGCTTTGAACTGGTTCACAGCTGGGAATCTGGCTGAAAGTTAGATGATGATTCAGTAGATCTGTAGTGGAAATGAACTGAAAAAGGGGGTCAAACCTGAATAAACTTGTCCAAAGCATTGGTTTATGATCATTTGCCATCTGTTTTACTTAATTTGCTCTTACTAAAGATATTTTCATCTACTAAATCATATTTATATATAAAGCAAGTTATATAAACTCCTCCATCTCCACATGCCCAAACTTTATGTATTCAATGTCTTTGAAGTTGTCTCTCCCAAGCAGTCAGTATAAATGAGTCACCTGAAAAAAAATCAAAAAGTGTGCCACCAACAGTCCTATCACCAGGATTCTAGACGCATACATTTCCAACAAAGCAGGGATGTCAATATCAATTTCAACTTTAACAGCTAAATAAGTAACTGTGGCACAAATGAATCTAATTATAAAATGAGATGAGACAATGCTCTTTTGAATTATTTAAGTAATTATAAGACCAATCTTAAAAATTTTTAAATACTTCATTATAAAAAGCCCCAAAGGACAAACTCAGAGACAAAGTTTTAAAAACTGAAGTGATGAAAAAAATATGTATTGAAAAGTTATTATCATTAACTTCTTAGTTTTAGAACCTTCAATTTGAAAGGATTAGCTATATTTTCAGATAGTTTGTTCTTCTGATTTATCACTTGTGGTTTTGATATCATTTAGATATTTCTTATCCCTTCTCCATTCTCAGTGTTTACCTTTCATCCTATTTCTGATTGATTGCCAATTATTTCACACTCAATTCTAAGCAGATAAACTATTTTAAACTTAATAAATGCTTCATTAATGCAAATTTGGACCAATAAGTTAAATACTAAGGGGTTTTAATGCTTAAAATTTGAATGCAAAACATGGTTATGTAACGAGACCACAGTAGTAACTATAAATTATATTCAACAATTACTTCAGGAGCCATGGTGATGTATGGACTAGGCATTAGGCCTTGATCCCCATGGTTGGCAGTTGGCAAACCACCAACAGTTGTGCAGGAGAACGACTGGGCTTTCTACTTTCATAAAGAGTTATTGCCTCGGAAACCCACTGCGGGTCACTGTGAGTCAGCACTGACTCAATGGCAGTTAGTTAGTTTGGGTTTGGGTTCTTTGTCAGTACTACTGCCTCGCTACACCAAACTCTAATGGCATATAAACCAAACCAACTGCCATCTAGTTGACTCTGATTCATAGTGACCCTATATAGGATTTCCATGGTTATAAATCTTTGCAGGATCAGACCTCATCTCTTTTCCATAGAGTGATGGGTAGATTTGAACTGTTGGCCTAATGGCTAGCAGTCCAAAGCTTAAATAACAGTGCCACATGGACTCCTTTTAATGGCATATACAAAAACCAAACCTAATACCATCAAGTCAGTTCAGCTAATAGAAACCTTTTGCAGGGTCTCTGAGGCTTTGTAAATGTCATAGCAGATGGCCTCACCTCTCTTCTGCGGAGGACCTGGTGAATTTGAACTGCCAGTCACAATCCAACACTTATCCAGCAGCACCTGGGCTCCTAACTAATGGCGTATCGCAAGTAATAATTGCACAAATATGAATCACCTGGAGTTTGGCCCGTATCGACTAGTATTGCTCTAAGTTTCAGGTTGTACCCAAAGCTACTCAAGACAACTGCTTCTCATAATGAACCCCAGGCTTACAGGAGAGCAAGCTCATCCTCACAAGAGCATTTGCTTACATCCAGACACCAACCTCAGTAGTCACAGCCCGGCCCCTGCTCAAGCTCAAGGTCCTCAGTCATCTGAATATATTTCATGGGACTATTCAGAGTGATAACATACCCCACATGTTTTGAAATAATACTGAAGCATGTATAATATTTCATTAATGTTTTGCCCATATAGTCTAAACTAAGTGAGAACCTCAAAACTTTCCCTTATTTATATTCAAGCTAGAAGAATATCTCAAATATGAAAGACAATACAATAAGAGGGAGTACCCAAAAGAGCCAGAATGGTGCTGGGCAGATCAGAGTTTAGTAAGAGTGCCCCTCTCCCCTCCCTTCTCCCCTCCCCTCCTTAGCTAGAGGAGCATCAAGCAACAACCTCTGAGTGCACCCAGTGGCATTTCCTGGGAAAGTTTTGAATTTTTTCATGAAAGCAGATCCACTCGAACCTCATTTTTGTGATGACTGATTTAAGAGCACAGACTGTGGCTGTGAAATTGTGCTTCCTGCTCAGGAAAAATGCCGCAGAAACTGCTGTGATGTTGAACACGGCTTTCAAATCCAGCACTATGGGAAACACTGAAGTGTACAACAGGCTTTCTCATTTCCATAAAGGTGAAATGTCCATGGGTGACAAACCTAGTTCTGGATGTCTGTCAACTTCCCGAATGGACGAAAATGTTGAATCAGTGCATTTGGAGTTCGTTCCCCCAGGTCAGACTGTTAAGCAGGCTTTCTATTTAGAGGTTCTGAAAGATAACATTAACATTGGATGACAAAAAAAATGCCTGATTTTTGGCAGATGGAGGACTGGTTTTGCCACCACAACGCACCTGCTCACACAGCCATCTCATTGTGCCAGCATTTTGTTGAAAGCAGCATGCTTCTCTTGCCCCACAAACCTGACTCACCTGACCTCGCCTCATGTGACTCATTTTTGTTTCCACAAATGCAGAGGGACATGAAAGGACAGTGATTTAATGATGTAGTAGAGGCAAAGAAAAAAAACAAGTGAGGCATCAGGCATCCAAACAGAAAAGTTTAAAACATGCTTTCAAGCATGGAATCACAGATTTGACAAATCTATTAAGTGTAACAAAGAATATTTTAAAGGGGATCAGGTTGTTTTGTACAAAAATTTACAATTCATAGCTCTGAAAAATATCTGTTTTGGAGCGGGGGGTGGGGGTACCCCCTCATATGCTATTAAACAATTCAGGCTCTGGCATCAAATTCCTTGTCTCCATGCCTTCTCAGGCCTTTCTTAGATGCCTGATCTGCACAGCTTTTTGTCTGCTTCCTCATCTATAAAATAGGGACAATAACATACCTACCTCACTGAGTTTTTGTGACGATCAGATTACATAAGCCACACGAAATACTTAGAACACTACTAGCACATACACCTCAATACAGTTTAGCTACTTACCAGAGGAGAACAGAAAGCCCACCGTACCTAATCTGAGTATAGACTAGAAGACTTCCTCTCAACAGCTCGTCGATTAAATCCTACACATTCTTATCAGGAAAATGAACCAAGTCAAAGCTCCTGCTGTGGCGTCAGTTATAACTCATAGTGATCCTACAATTGGTTCCCAGAGTTGGGATCTTTATGAAAGCACACCACCACATCTGACCCCGAAGACTCCTTACCAAGAAAACAGGATTGGAAAGCTGCTTCCTGTCTTACCAGGAAAACAGGATTGGAAAGCTGCTTCCTGGGCTAGAACTTCCTCATGGAATTCTCACTCTCCCTCGGGGAATTTACTTCCCAACTGAGCTCGCCTGGGGTCTCACTGATAAGAATAAAAGGGATTTTCAAACAAGGAATCCAGTCAAAATCTCACATTTTATAGGTGGACTACTGAGGGCTTGGAAAGATAAAATAACTTGTCTAGTATCCCACAGCTAGGAATAACCCGACATTAATATCCAGAGCACAAAATTAAAGGTAAACACTCTTTCCATTATCATGGAATCCTAGAGAATTAGAAGATGCTGTCAGGGAAAAGATAAGTTCTCAGTCATTTGCTAAATAGTTAAATGGTGCACACCTTCTAAACCAGGTCAACTAAAGGCATCTTTGAAGCATTATTCATCTGCAAAATGTCGCTGAGGTCATATTACAGCACCCATGGCCGCCAGATACGGCTGCATAGGTCCGTGCGACAGCTTTTCAATGGAGGCCTCAAGGAGCGTATCATCGGAATGCCCACCTCTGAAGCTGTGGGCCGGTGGGCGGGATGATATTCCTCCCGCTCAATAAAAACCTAGGTTGTAGAAAAGCTAGTGTTATAATAGTATTTCATCCATTCGGCAGCATTCTTACTGCAGTTAGAAAAAAGAAAGTGTCTTACTCCTGGGACACTTTTCTGATTGAGTTGCTGACTATAATATGCCTTCGTACCAAATATGAAACCATCTTGCAGAAATATGCTGATGCTGGCCTAGGTCCTGCTGCTGGTAAGTGGCTGTGAGTTCTAATAGCCGGTCACAGATACTGGCCACTCATATTGGCTTTGCTAAGGCCCTCTTAATATCTTTCCCAGTTTCAAAAGGCTACAAGATCTTGTGATTTTTAGGTTTATATTGTGCATTGTATCTGTTTATGAGGTCTGCCAGGTCCATTAGAGAGTATTATAGTCTGCATGTGAAATAAAAAATTATCATCTTAAAATAGACTATCATATTGCACCTTCTCATAAAGTACAAGTACCTTTTCATGTGGAGCCTGTGAATTACAATAATAACCATTATCAATATGCAATTACTTTTGTTACCTTGGAACATATTGACTTTCATTTATTTAAAGATAGTATATTCGTATTCATTGAGGTAAACTGTGGGTATGATTAAACATGGATGCCTGTCTTACACTAAGAGATAAAATAAAAAAATGCAATCAGCGCTTTGCACTGCTAAAAATAGTTTAGATTAAATTAAGAAAATTGAATTTTAGCTCATTTCAAACACAATTGCAAATGAGTATAAGGAAATAAAACCAAAACTTAGATAACGGCTATGCCAATATTCACGGTACCAAGAATGGGCACGCTGGAGGGACAGTGTTTCAGGAAAAGCATCCATGGCTGTGTTGAGTGAATGGTTGTCGTCTGTATTTCAGCATGTAGCGGAAGCTGGTTAAGCAGTAATAGAACATAATTGGATACAACGCTATATGCTGTTTGAATAATAACTAAGGGGTTTATTGGGTACATGTTTCCAAATACCCAAAACTTAAAGATTAATATTATATGATTTATTTTTAATGCTCTAACTGATTAAGCAATCTGTTGAATCAGCTGATTAATTTTCCGAAGATTCTTTTCTGGAAAGCAAAATCAAAACTAGGAATTATCATACACAGAAATGTAAAAAACAAACCAAAATCAAGGATTAGTTTAGTGTAATTAATTTATATCATCATAATGTCTACAAAATAACCTTACTTTAATGGTATCATCACAACTACTATATTACTCATTAAACATAAGTTTTAAAGCGTTTTCTTAGAAACACCTCTAATTCATGGGCTTATTTTTTCTTTTAAAAAATATGTAAATTTATTATTTCACATCAGCGCTAATAAAGCACGAGCGGGGAAGACTTAAATATCACCATTTTATAGCTGTAGCCAAGGTATATCCAGGATGACAGATAAACGGGATCCTCCTCTGTAGAACTACAGCTCACTGGCTTCATCGCCAGTCCTTGGCTTGTGGTAGAAAATGGTAACGGGCGTGAAGCGTAGGAGGTGCACATCTATTCCAGGACCGGAGAGCCGAGGGAGCCGAGGGTGACGCACTCCACAGTCCGAGCTCAGCAGGCAGGCCTCTGCGGGCACACACTCCCACCGAGCAGGGGACGAGCAGTGGGTTCGCTGAGCAGCCGGGAGGCCGCTGCAGGCGGCTGTGCTTTCTTCAGGGCCCATGACAGAGCGCACAGCACACGGCAACCCTGAGTCTTCACCACCGTGACTAACGGCATCTCCGTCTTTTCACTGTCCCTCCAGCCACTTTGTCCCTGCCACCCATGGCACCCTCTGGGTCATCGTTGTCCCCAGCATCCTGTCGTGCGCGTTTCTTCGTTTCTCCATGCTCCCTGAGCTCCACTCAGGCAAATTGTTGGGCTTCATCACACGTTATGGCAGCACCATCACCTCTTCATCTGCATGACAAAAGGTAATCGACTTTCCCGACCACCTGTCCGATGGATGTAATCCATTCCCATGGATCCATGGGAATGGGTGGCAATGTCAAAGTTGGCTACAACAGCCACATGGGCGTGTCTAAGCCTCAGCAGGCGACTTCAGTGGCTAGGAGAAGGGAACGCGCTTTCGCCTTGAATTTGTTAGGGGATCCTAGGCACTTGTTCTGGCTCCTCTGTCCGTGAGGGGGTGGCAGTGGCCCCAAGGTTCCGGAGGAGCAGAGCCATTCTCTGAGTATTGTTGCAGGTGCTGCAGAATCTCATGAAGGGGTTCCCAGCCAACTCGTTTAGGATATAGACCAGGTAGGTACCCTTGAACTTGGAGGGAATAAAAGGGTAATATTGCTGTCATTTCTCAACCGTCTGGTATTTAGAGGAAACGGCACATTTCACGGGATTCTTCAAAGCTGCTCGCTGAAGTTTGTGCACCTTCTTGGTCAAGGTCACAGAGAAAAGAAACGTTTTTCGGTCTCAGGGGATCACTTTGAGGATCTTCTCAACCTGTCTCAAAATCCATATTCAATATTCTGTCAGCTTCGTCCATGGCCAAGTACGTATTTGAGAGCTCTTCACTTGAAACCTTTTGGGATAAGAGTTGTATGAGCCCCTAATAAAAAGATTTTTAAAATTTTAAAAAGAAACCTTTTGTATTTTCCAAATGGTCAATCAGTCGACCAGGTGTTGCTCTCACCACGTGCGTTGTTTTCGCCAGGGCCAGCGATTGGGGCATTGAATCAATTCCACCTCCAATCACGGCAGTTGGTACCCCAATGGAGGAGCTCAGAGCTTCAAGCTGCTCTGAGATCTGCAAGGCAACTCCCACATCGGGGTGAGACGCAGAGCAAACAAACGCTGGGGCGTCTCCAGTAGGGCATTCAGAATGCGCAGAGCAAAGGCCCCATTTTCTCAGAGAACGTTTCTGCCAGTCCAATGATACCACCACCTTGTAAAGCCAAAGGACTAGCTTCCACCTGGATCTTTGTGGGCTTCTTCCAGCCTAGCTGCTCACAGGCTTCGCACAACACATCTGTCACACCAGATCTTTAAATGTTTTAGCGTCCTCCTCCAGCGCCAGCCCGGGTGCTTCAGTCGGAGAATCGTGCTCCGGGGGCGCCGCCATTCCGTCCAAGGATTCGGGCCTCCTGGTTTTTAAAAGCAAAGTTGCCCCTACCCCACCCCTCATTCCATGAATAATGTTGTCCTCTCCCGCACTCCTGGTCTCCATCTCAAGACTATTAAGGACCCCTTGGTCCCAAAGGCTAATGCCAGTTTTTTTCTCGGCAGGGTTTCCTGTCGCAGGCATAGTGTGGTGGCTTCATGGGTAGAGCAAACAAGTCACGTTCAGGGAAAGTATGGAGTTTCTAGGGAGAGGAAACATTCTACAGCATCAACATTAAATAGTTGAAAGGTATTCCATGTGTGATATTTAGCCCGCCCCCACCACACACAGGAATGCTATTGGTCTAGGATGACGTTGAGAGGATTGAGCAGTATTTGTTAGCATGTGAATTACATTACACTTTCACTGTCAGAGAAGTTGTTTCATCTAAAATTCTCAACCTTATTCACTAAGAAAAAATGACTCAGACTTACAGAAATAAATGTAACTGACATCTAATTATCTCATAACTTTTCTTCTGTTATCAATGTATTTCTTGAAGCCATGTATTATTTTATAGAAGTTAGGAAATAAAAGTGCATTTTTACTAACTAGTCTTACTCTCTTTTTTTTAAAAGTATGTATCTTTATCTCACGGGGTCAAAACAAAGTGCACCTGCCCCTCTAGACTAAATTCTGTATATACATCACTGCCCTGGTGGACTACAGGATAAAAGCAAGAGGTGGTCGTTTCCTTCACCAAATTATATAATGATATTTCTTTGTAATGGATAATGTGAATTGGTCTACTCCATTTCCAGTCTGACCTTCTTCTCACTAACTAGGTGAAAATGATATTTCACAAATTTCCTTGTAGCTGCATTTTTACTGTGAATTAGAATGTATGAGATTTGGAAGACTAAGATGAGACAAGAGTCCTCTGCCTTAACTTTCAACTCTTCCCAAACCCTGGAACTGTTGAGGATTTTTTCTGCCAAGTTCAGCAGGGTCCCCTCGGCATCTTCCTAAAGGTTTAAAGGTGCAGTGAATATTCAGCCGTCGATCCCATAAGGATTGATTCTGGCTCTCAAGCTCTGAATCACAAGGTGAAACCCTTAGGCTGGAGGGCATTTTCAAGGATGCAGTTGTCCTAGGAGGCAGCGGTGCTTCTTGTGGGAGACATTCTGGAATCCAGTTTAATGGAAACTCAGGTCAGATTTCTGCCTTTGTTACATCTGATCATTGGAGCATGGCCAGTGGACACATCAATGAGAATATTAATATTTTCCATATAGCTTCAGCACCAATTATACATATACTTAAATATAGTTTTACAATTAAATATATAGGTACAAATATAAATATAGTTGTACTACATATTTGTGTATATATATTAGTTTATTTATATATATATGGTATTCTTTTAATAATGAGAACTATGTTGAGGGGATGTCATGCCCTGAAGCTCCGTCTCAACCTTTCTGTGGCTGCTGTTAGAATGGTTTCTCTCTGTCCTTCATTTTCCTCTGTTTCCTGTTTCTGATGGCCTGTAAACCTCCCCACATCCAAGTAATTTTTATTCCATCTCCATAGCATTGCATTTTTCTTCACTAGGTAGGTTATCATAAAAAATTGTAAAATGAATTTCTTGTTGAATTTATTGAATACTTTATCTCTCAAATTAGAGAATTGAGGTTTCATACCTCTCCCTAAAGCACTTATGTGTTCTGTATTTTAACTCTTGATAAGGAAAAGTCTTTCCATCATTTCTCAAACCCACTAGAAGTGAAATGTGATAGTAATTTTTATATCATACGTCCATTTGGAACCACTCCTAACTTTGAAGAACTGAAAAAGAAAGGTCATTCTTAAATCCAGTTTATAAAAATTATATTTAGTGTTGACAACAAATTTCTTAACAACCGATACTTTAATTACTTTTGCAGTATGCATTTGAAGGGAGGAAATGCGAAATTATGAAGTTATAAATGTATACATAAGCATCAGCAGAGTATAATTCCAATTTTAAATATAAGGAAAATGGATACGCCTGTGTATACATAGGTATAATGTTTTAAAGTCTTAGGAAAACATTGCTGTTATAAAAATGGATCTTTCCCACTAAACAGACTGCTTTGGAAAGACGAGTATAGAAGATCAAAGAGATAAACCTGACTTGAGCAGATAAAGCTTTGTCAGCTGATCCCCCTCGGATGTTTCCTGGACCCAATTTGGTTTTCAAAATTTTCTGTATTTTTGTTTTATTTTGTTTGTTCACAGTAGGGTGGATCTCAGAGGTGTGATGTCATTGGCGGTCTCCCTTTTGAAGTTGTGATAGATATCGTTCTGTGGTTTGGTACAGGAAACCCAGCATTGATGAACCTATAGGGACAGCAAGTAGAAGAAGGGTTTGGGGGAGGAGGTACAGCCGTGGGGTTGGGGGTGGGGGTTTTGGTGGGAATAGGGAGATGATGTCAAGGAGTGCTGGAAGAAAAAGACGGTTTGGAAACTGTGGTCGTAATTGTACAATCCTGCTGATGTGACTGAACTATGGAATGATAGGACACATGCATGAACTCACGCTTAATAAGAAATAAATAAACCTTACCTTGTCTGAGGAAAATAAATGGATTTGTTCCTCACATAAGGAAAGATGTGCCCATCAATACATGCAATAGCATCCCCATGACATTGACATGACTTTGTTGGTAACCTAGCCAAGTTGACAAAGTGTTCAACAATAGAAAACAAAACCAGAAAATGTTTTGCAGGAAGAACAGAGACTGCTTTCAAAAGTTTTGTCTTATCTCTTCCTGGGGCCATCCGAGGCTGCAGCTCACCCTTTATTGCTCCATAATTGCTTTGATCTACTGGGTTTTAGGATATTAAACATTTTTAAATAGCCATGTCACGGTCCTTTCAGTTTAATTTCACCCTATCCCGGTAACCGTCTGAGTCCTCTTTCATCATGCAGCATTTGCTATGGGACTCACTCAGGTTCAACCCAGCAAAGTTAATTGCCAGTCAAAGTAGCTGCACCTGAGTCTTATCAGCAAATGAGCACCATGTAACACAAAGCACATCAGACTGGGCGTCTGAAGGCCCTGGCCAGGTTTCTACTGCATGACCTTCAGCAAGCTTGTCGAATCTCTGGTTCTGACTCTCCTCACCTGGAGTTCAAGGATCTTGGCATAAAGTATTCTGAACAGAGTTCCCGCCAGCAGAACAGTCGACTGCTCTTGGCCTTGTTTTCCAAATGTCAGATATAATCTACTCAGAGAAGTTACATGCTTTGGGAAGGTGAAAGTCGCTTTTGTAACAAGAGGATAACCCAAACCCATCAACCTTTACAGAAGACACATATGTTCTCTGACTGCTGCGCTTGATGCCATGAGAGGTAATCAAAATGAAAGTCCGTGCCATTGGGGAGGTTAAATCACATTACAATGACAAGGCATTAAGTGCAGAACACGATTTCTCAAAAGCCAAATTAGCAGGCATAGATCACAACCGACGAAAAGGCGTGTACAGGTGCTGAGGAAAGGCAGGGAAATGTCAGAAGGAGCTCGTCAGAAAAGGTTTCCTGGAGGTGTCTGCATTCCGAGTGAGTCACTGGAAGCAAGGTGAAGAGCAGAGACACAAAAGGTTTTGGATTGAGGAAGAATTTAGAAAGTTACAGGGGCATTAGTTAAAGCACAGGGGCAATATGCAGAGTCCCGCCCAGCAGGAGGACCCGGGAGGCATCCTGAGCAAACCGGTCAAGATGTGTTCATGCTAAGATTACCTGAGTGGAGAAGCTGAGGGTTTGCCACGCCCCTCCTGTTCTGTGACTGACCACAAATCCAATATCTCCCAACACTTCTCCAGAACATTCTTCATGGCGCTAATGAGACAGCTATCTGCTCGACCCCCAATGTCTGTTTATTTGTTGACGGGTGACTTTATTCTTTCGTACACATGATTACCATGAAGACGTCTGGCCGAACAATTTCGAGGGGTGTCAGCAAAAGACCTTGTTTATTGCATCCTCTCCATTTAATGTGGACTTTCTACAGCTCGCCTCTGCTTGACTCACCTCTCCGGGTACTGTAATCAGAACAAAACAGCCCTTGCATTGCTGTGGATACGCTCTGAGCTGCTAACCAAAAGGTTAGCTGTTCAAACCAGCCAGGCAATAAGTGGAGGAACTTAGCTTCCATAAAGATTTACAGCCTCATACAATTGCTGGGCAGTTCTCTAACCTGCAGGGTCATGGTGAGGCAGAATCCACTTGTTGGCAGTGTGGTGGGACAGAGGTAGTTAGAAAATAAACCCTTCAAAGTCTGCTGGGTCACAGCTCACCTATTTTTGCAAGTGTCTACTGGATTCATTGAATTGATCCATTCTGTTTACACCACGCTAACATATTTTTCTCCTGTGGGTGGTGGTGTTCGGCGCGATGCAATCCAGTGGGTTCCAGCCATAATGATCCTAAATAGAACAGAACCAAACACGGCGCCATCCGGCTGCACGAGACCTCCTTAAGGTGATGTTGAAAAGCAAAGATGTGATCTGGGAGACGAGGGTGTTCTCGATGCGAGCTGTGGTAAATTCAGTTGCATCACACGCATGTGAAAGTCCGAGATTGAATAAAGAAGATCAAAGAAGAATGGATGCTTAAAAACAAAACAAAACCTGTCTTGGAAGATGTACAAACAGAATGCACCTTCGAGGCAACAATGGCGAGACTTTGTCTCTTGTACTTTGGGTACGTTTTCATGAGAGACCAAACAGCATGCGTGATAAAGTAGACGGGCAGCCAAAAAGAGGAAGCCCCTGGGTAGGAAGGATCAACACCGTGACTGCAGCAATTGTAAGGATGCTGTACATTCTGCTGTACACACGGTTCTGTGGGTCAGAACCAACTCATCCACATCTAACAACAATAACAAAAGATCTAATAATGACATGGGAATAATGGAAAGGTATACAGTCAAGATTTGCACATATATTAATACTAAAAATGCTTGATGCTTTTGACTATAAATTAGGAATTCCAAAGAGATACAAAGTGTTACAACAGCCTAAGACTAATGGATGGTCACATCATGAAAAACGAAGGAGAGAAGTTCAGAGTCCTCATTCATCAATTCCTTCTAAAATGTATTGAGGAGTCACTACAATACCCCTCAAAAACAAAAACCCCACTGCTATCGGTTCCGTTGATTCATGGTGTCCCTACATTGATAGGGTTTCTGAGACTCTACATCTGAGCCTGCGACTTAGCAATGGGCAGTCCAATGCTTCTCCAAGCACTCCTAGGGTTGAGGATAGGCAGCATGGCGGTATAGTGGTGGACACTGCTGACTTCCAAGCAGATGACTCGGGTTCTCTTTCATACCAATGTAGAGCCAACCTTTAGAACCTCTGGTGGCTCCATCTGGTGAGCATTAACCAATGAGCCATGTGTGGAGACTGGGTGGCTAACCCATCAGTCACGGGTGAAAGAGGAGGCCATTTGCCTGTGTGGAGATTTACAGCCTCAGAAACATACACTGTATAGGTTTTCTGTGCATCAGAATCAGCTCAATGGCAATGGAGAATGCTAGAGTTGCTAAACTAGACCATGTCCATTCCCTCATGTAGCTTGTAATTTATCAACAGAAGATGGTGAGAAATACATATTTTGTGTGTAAAAGTGGAAGATTGGGGGAATGCAGAATAGGACACAGGAGGCCCCAGTGCAGCCTGATATCTAAGCTAAACACTGAAGGGTGTACATATGTGAAACAGAGCTCTGAAAGGTGCAAACTGTACTTGACTGAGGGGGTAGCCATAAGAAATTCTATTGTCATGGAAGGAGCCGGTGCCGGCACGTCACATATGCTATTGCACTGAATTGATACAACAGTCATAGAAGATGAATTTTAATTCACCATGGAAGAAAAGCAAGTAAGTACTGAAGTTGGAATTTTCCACAGTCTGCCTTCCTCCAAGGTTCTGTTTGTAATACATTAAGTTAGGAGCTCCTTGTTTATTCTGAAGAAATCTACTTCACATCTTTTGGCACTAGCTCCACACAGAGTAAGTCCAATTCTTCTTCATTTTGGCAGCTTTTTAAATATTTAAAGACACACTCCTTCTCACCAATCCAGCTTGAAATCTTGCACCATATTATAAGAATAGATATGTTTTCATAAAGGAGAACTACTATAAAACCTTGAAATGTGTTTCTGGTTGCTAATAAACTGTTTTGTATTATATTGAGCCATGGGCTAATATCTGCTCTGAGCCTCATTAGATCTCTCAGATCTACACCCCACCCCATTCCTGTATACCTTCCAGCCCGCTTCAAGCTCCATTTCTATGTGTTTGATATGCCAGGAACACCCAGGTTGGTGTGGTAGACACCAGCAAACAGCATATTCAGCTGAAAATGAAAAGTTGGAGGTTCAAAGTCACCCAGGTACCTCAGAAGGCCTGGTGATCTACTTCTGAGGAACTAGCACAGTTCTACTGCAACACGCGTGGTGTCACCAAGTTTCGGTTTTGTTTTGCTTTTCAGGTGGGGGGCATTATTTCTTATTTTTCTGTCATTCACTACCAATAAGCATTTGTTATCACCTCAGGCTTCCTATTCCTTTGGGGTTTGAACTGTCTTTTGAAATTCAACTTTCTGCTTCTCTTATTCATTAGCTACCTCAAGGTTCTGCCTTCTCGAGTTAAATTCTGTAGAAGAGATAAGTAAGTTTATTTCAAGCCTGTTATGGCCAGTCATAATCAATATGTAAAATGCAGAATAAAATTTACGATGGAAAACATCAGGTGGGTTTTTATTGAAGAACACACCTGTTTTAAGACTTGGGACTCCAAAATTGGAGAGGGAAAGAAGAGAACACTGAATATCTAAGTAAAATAAAGTATATCTGATACTTTGTTTTCCTGTATCTACAATGAGATTTAAGGCTCATTGGTTTTAAATAACACATCTCATAATGGGATCTCATTGGGGAGTTTAAAAAATGTTTCCAAGGCCTCTATGACAGTAGGTGTTCTATGATTTCCAAACATTCATTTCTTAATCACTTTCAGCTTGCAAAGTCAGGAGCCTATTTTCTCCCAATATTCATTAAATCCCATTAACATTAATGGTAAAACATAATGAGCCTCAAGATATGTGTATGGGGAGTGGAAGACACTCAATCTGAGAGATGATGCTTTAATTGTGCTGCCGCTTTAAACCAATGAAGTCTCCCAGATGCTACATAAAGTTTCCATGCTTTATGTCCAATGGCCTCAGTAGCATTTGACTTATTAGACTTGGCATTACTCAATGCTGGCTGTATACATTATAATACTTAGGGGTAGTCAGCGCTTCTCAGATTAGTTCTTTCTCGCACAAAACACACAACAAATTGTATTCTACGTAGATGATATGCCCGTAAAACTGTTAAATAAAAACAAATACACACACAAACGCACTTCGTGACACCCAGAGGAGGGGAAGTTCTGGCATAGAAAACCCCGCAGGCCTAACTGTACCAACTATGGTTGTCCAGGGAAGCGAACACCTGAAGAACAGCCGAGAGGGCTCTCTTAAATCCATTACCTCCGGATTCTCTCCACTTACAATGTTCTGTTGTGCCCTTTTCTCTATTCTACATTTTATCCCATTTGGGCGGTGCATTAAGAGAAATCTTAGGTTCCCTTTGAATTAGAAGGTTCCCAGGGAGATTTAAGCAAAAGTTTCATCCCAATTTGGGGTTTCCCTCCATGTCACATGAAGGGTTATCTCTTTCAAAGGATCTGGACGCAACATTAGATGTTCCTTTCCACTCACTCTTCCCCTGAGAAGAGCACAGTTTTACAAGTTGTGAACTTGGGAGATGAGTTACCACTCGTACAGGACCCAGGGAGGCAAATCTATTAGGGGGACAAAGAACCCATGCTCAAGCACGTTCCCTAGAGTTCCTTTTACTAAGCCTTAAACTGGACAAAGGCAAAACAAACAAAACCATCAAGATGAGGTAAGCAGCCTGTACACAGGACAGAGGTTAATGGAGTGTGTCAGCTCTAGACCTGATCTTCATTATAGATGGTAGAGGACAAAGGAAACCACATGATCTTGTCCACTGGTGGTTTGAATCATTACTGTCACTGCCAGGACAGCACAGCAGGGACACGAATGCCAGACAGGTTAAAAAGGTGACAAGATTTGTTCTGGAGCTTTGATTACCGGGACACATGGTTTCTTGAGTATGGCTCATAACCATGTGACCTGAGTCATAATCTCCAGGACCCAACTTTTTACTTTGCTAACATGGTTCTGATGGTACTTTTGTGTGACATTTTTTTTTTTTCTAAAAACTGGTCAACCTACTTTTACCCACACTTTTCCTCAGGACCAATGCCCTTCCCTGGGCCTTCCTAAACTTATCTAAGCATAATCACATCGGTGGTGTAATGGTCACCAGCATTGGGTGAGTAACATAAAGAACTCAAATGGCATCTGAGCGTATGGGAAGACTCTAAAGGAAGTGAGGGCTCCCGCCGTAGACGGCTGCCTGCTCCGCACTGTAAATCTCATTCAGTGCTGTCGAATTTAAGCTCTAACACACAAGCTACATGGGGAAGAAGGCAGCGTCCTGCCACACCTGCCTTCTGTTGGCACACCCTAACCTGGGCTAGGACCGATCTTCCAACTAATGCGAGAGAAGCATCATGACACTTATCAGAAATGTCAGTTCTCAGGCTGACGTCAGAGCTGTACTCTGCCCGCCTGCAAAGCTACAACACTGCTAATCAATGGTCTGAAATAACTCAAATGGAGCTTGAATTTACAGTCAAGATTCAAAATGGAATTAGAGCTCCCTCTATAAACCATAGCCCCCCACCCCCCCAAACCAAGGACCACAGAATTTAATCCCAAATGCACATCTGAGGAGCATTCTGTCTGTACTTCTTCCAAGACAGATTGTTTTCCTTTCTTTGGGAGTATATTCAATAATCTTTTCCAATACCTAATTTAAAGGCATTAATTCTTCTTTGGTCTTCCTTATTATATAGGTCTACCTTTCATATATCTATGAACTGAATGAAAATACTGACTAGTTATGAGTTCTCGAAGTTACAGCTTTGCTTTTTAACACTTTAAAGATGCCTCTACAGTGATTTGTCAATGCAATACGTCATTTGATTTCCTGACCTCTAGTTCCAGTGGCATTGATTGTGGATCCAAGAAAAATGAAATCATTCAAGCTTCTATCCTTTCCCCATTTATCATGATGTTTTTCAATGGTTCAATTATGAGAGAGAAACTAGATAGGGATATTAAATTGAATATTGAATAGATAATTTAGGATGAATCAATTGAGTTTTTCTGAAGCAGCTAGCCCAGGACTTTCAATGAGGATTAAATAGTCAGGTGATCACTAAAATGGAATACTTCTTTGTTCTTGACATCATGCATAGGGATTAACACCTACCGAGATCTATATAGCAAGAGAACGATGAAGCTGTCTGCTCCCATAAAGATTTACAGCCTCATAAACTATAGGGAACATGTGTACTCTGTGCTATAGGGGTGCCAAAGGAACCCCAGTGGCAGAGTGGTCATGCCTTGTGCTGCTAACCTCAAGGTCCGCAGTTGAAACCATCAGCTACTCTTCAGTCATGAGTCAGCATCAACTCCATGGCAACGAGTGAGTTATAGAGTTGCTAAGATGCCCTGCTGGCGGGGTGGGTTACAAGCTCCCCTGCTAACCACAAGGTTAGTAGTTCATACCAACCAGCCAGACCAAGGAAAAAAGATTTGTAGCCTTGAAAACCCACAGGGGCCGTTCTACTGTGTCCTTGGCTAGGTGGCAGTGAGATAGCCACTGGCTCTGAGTCAAAATCAGCTTGATGACAGTGGGTTTTGAGGTTTGAGACTCATCCGAGGATCCCAGATACCAAAGTGATTTAAAAATGGGAGCTGCTAACCATACGGTCTGTGGTTCAAACTCACCAACTGCTCTGCAGGAGAAAGGTAAGGCTGTCTGTTCCAATAGACTAAAGCTGTCGCGTTTTGGGAATCCCACAGAGCAGCTCTACTCAGTCCGATAGAGTCACTGTAAGTCCAAATGACCTCAACAGCAGTGGATAGGTTAGTAGGAGTCTCATCCAACCAGTAGGTCAAGTTGTATTAAAACATGTTTAAAATGATCTTCAGGAGACATTTATCTTTAGATCAAAATATAAAAATAGGTTGCAATCAAGAGAAAGAATAGACCTCTCCACCGGTTCCCTTTTCTTCCTTGTATTCATCCGGCCCCAGCACCATAAATTAAGTGGATTCCTGCCCCTCCCCCGAAAAGAATTTTTTCCAAAGGACGACATTGACTCTGCAGCTCTGGGAGATGGACATATTTGATCAGAGCACACGGGAGCAGATGAAGGGGCAGGAGGAGAGAGTGGAGCACAGCCTGGCCCACCAGGCCGTGATGATGATGTTCCTGAGTAGAGCAGCCAGTCCACAGAGAGAACAACATGGCTGGCCCCACTATGAGATATGATGCCCCTCAGTGACTAAGGGCGATACAGGGGACAGCACCGGAGACACAGTGTGGGAATTGCACCTGACCTGATCCCACCACACCGAGGCAAATCACTGGGGGAGTGCAGCGGAACAGCAAGGGAATGGAGTGGCAAGGTCCCCAGGGAATGCTGAAAGTGGACTTCGGGGCCAGGGCGTGGTGCCCCAACAGACTGGACTGGAAAACGCTCCTAAGGGCCAGCAAACGATCCCTGAACTAACTACAAGCTTTTCTCTTGTGAACTGTTTTATTCTGTTCTTTGTCAGTGGTTTGTTTTTGTTATTTTGTTGTCTGGTTGTATACTGTTGCTTTATTTTCCTCTGTCTAGTTTTCGTGCATGTTAGTGACTCCACAGGTCTGTCTGAATAGGACAGGCTGGATGAACTATCTGGAGGAAAAACAACGGGACCGACAGTTTTGGGCGGACTTGGGGTGGGGGGGGTAGGGGGGGTAAGGAAGTGGTGTTAACAAACCCAGGGACAAGGGAAAAACATGGGACCCCAAATGGTAGAGAAGTGGGAGTGGCAGGCCTGGTGGGAAATGATCAAGGGTAAGGTTGCTTAGAGAAGAGGTATACTCTAGCCCAGGTGGCGATGAAGCATGGTAGTAGGGCAGGAGGAAAGTCAAGGGAGATGGAGGAAAGAGCTAGGAGTCAAAGGGCATTCATGCAGGTCTAGACAAAGACATGTACATGCAAATATATATAGGAGGATGGGGAAATAGATCTATGTGTCTATATTTATAGGTCAAGTATTAAGGTGGCGGAAGGACCTTGGGCCTCTACTCAAACACTCCCTCAATGCATGAATACCTTCTTTTATTAAATTGGAACTCTATGATGCTCACTCTCCCGACACAACGGCTGGAGCCAAAGTGTGTGAACAAGTAAATGTGGTGAAGAAAGCTGATGGTGCCCGGCTATCATAAGAGATAGTGACTGGGGTCTTAAAGGCTTGAAGATAAACAAGCGGCCATCTAGCTCAGAAGCAACAAAGTCCACATGGAAGAACACACCAGCCTGAGTGAGCGAGTGGTCCCAAAGGGATCAGTTACCAGGCATCAAAGAACAAAAAATCATATCATTGACTGCACACCTCCATGATAGGATCGCTGAAGACAAATGGGTGCATAAGCAAATGTGGTGAAGAAAGCTGATGGTGCCCGGCTATCAAAAGAGATAGTGTCTGGGGTCTTAAAGGCTTGAAGGTGAACAAGCGGCCATCTAGCTCAGAAGCAAATAAGCCCACATGGAAGAAGCACACCGGCCAGTGCGATCACGAGGTGCCCAAGGGACCAGGTATAAGGCATCATGCAAAAAAAAAAAAAAGGTATAAGTGTGTGTATGTATGTGTATATATGTGTATATGTATATATGTATGTATATATATGTATATATATATCATATTAAATGAAGGGGGAAGTGCAGAGTGGAGACCCAAGGCCCAAGTGTCGACCAATGGAGATCCCCTCATAGAGGGGTTTAGGAGAGGAGATGGGTTAATTAGGGTGTGAGGTAGTATCGATGAAGAACACAGCTTTCCCCCGGATCCTGGATGCTTCCTCCCCCCAACTACCATGATCCAAATTCTACCTTGCAGGGCTGGATAGGACAGAGGCTGTACACTGGTGCATATGAGGGTAGGAGGTACAGGGAATCCAGGGTGGATGATACCTCCAGGACCAAGGGTGTGAGGGACGATGCTGGGAGAGTGGAGGGTGAGTGGGTTGGAAAGGGGGAACTGATTACAAGGATCCACATGTGACCTCTTCCCTGGGAGAGGGACAGCAGAGAAGGGGGGAAGGGAGACTCCGGATAGGGCAAGATATGACAAAACAACGATGTATAAATTACCAAGGGCATATGAGGGAGGGGGGAATGGGGAGGGAGGAGGGGAAAAAAAAGAGGACCTGATGCAGGGGGCTTAAGTGGAGAGCAAATGCCTTGAGAATGATTGGGGCAGGGAATGTATGGATGTGCTTTATACAATTGATGTATGTGTATATGTATGGATTGTGGTAAGAGTTGTATGAGTCCCTAATAAAATGTAAAAGAAGAAAAAAAAATAAAAAATAAAAACAGTGAAAAAAAAAAAAAAGAACATATCAGGAAATATGTAATTAAGACAACCCCCAACAGTTGTCAGTGAGTCGACCTGACTCTGACTCTCGCACCGACCATATGAGTGTGTGGGTAACACAGCACTCCCTAAGATTTTAAGGAAGGATTTTTCTAAAGTAGATTGGCCGGGCAGCCATGGTGTCTCTGGGTGCACTCAAGTTGCAGTCAAACCCTTTGACCCTGTGCCTCAGGCAGGTCCTTTTCTGCAAGTGTATAGTTTGCTATGAGAGGAATCAGTGAGAGTCCTCCACAAAGGGGCATGTAGGTAAGACCATGCTTCCCCAAGGAAGTAATATAGAGACTGAAACCTAAGGAAATATTTGAGGGGAAGAAAAAGAATAATTTCTCAGAGAAGAGATAAAGTAGTACAAAGGTCTTCAACTTGGAAGAAGCAGGGCATGTCCAAGGGGAAAACCGAGACATAGAGCTCAGAGGGGCAGGGTGAACAGACAGGGCCTGGTCACATAGAACCTCACTGGGCCACATTCACTTCAAAACACAGCCAAGTCCCAAAGGAACCATTGTTTCTTTTTTTTTTTTGAACCTCCTTCCATTCTTTTAAAAAATTTAATCCATTTGAGATATCACTAAATGACTTGAAAATCTGATCAGAAAAGGGATATAAGGAACCTTCTGGCAAGATGGAAGTGTCACTATCTTTTTATGATGGTGGCCACAGCACTGTGTACACACATGTCCAACTTGACTCCAGAGAGGCATGTATTTATTATATATAAATTACACTCTAATAAAGTTGAAAAAAATCAAAAAAAAGAGAAAGAATAGAAAATTATAGATCATTTAAAGAACAGCCATAATGCAAAGAACCACCATAAGAAAGTCAGAGTAGCTAGACTAATGTCAAACAAAACGGAATTTAAGACAGAAAAGTACCACCCGAGACAATGGAAAAGACTTTATAATGAGGCATCAATCCTTTAAGAAGGTAAAACAAATGTAAACATTTGTTCATCCAACACAAGTCCAAATTACATGAAGCAAAATCCAACACACTTTAAAGGGGAAACAAGTCATTCAACAAAATAGTTGAAAACCCAAAGATCTCAACACGTGGAACACAAACTAGCACGTACGATAGCTGGTGTTCCTCGTGGTTCTGAGGTCATTTTCTCCCCCATTTGGTTGCTGTGTGGTGTGGGGCAGTTTCATAAAAGTTTAACTGTGGATATTTTCATCAAAACTAAAATAAAATGAGCACTTAGCTTAGAGGGTTTGATGTTGTTTTCTAGCCTCTTAGTGATTCTGTGAAGATCCCAATATCCTTTCAATAAAAAACCAAAAAAGAAAAGTATTCTGCTTAATCAGCCAGAGTTAGTTCTGTGGCTTTCATCTAAACACACTGAATTTATAGTTTACAGTTTAATAAAGGCTAAAAAATATGTATGACACCAATAAGCAGACTCCAAAGCAAGTAAGTTGGTATGTTTCATATGTAATAAATATTTGGAGATCAATCCAAAAGAGTTCTTAGGGAACTTCTCTTCCCTAAATTCTTCAACAAATGTAAGTAGAAATTTGCATTAAAAACTACAACTGGGAAATTGTTTCTGAAATCTAGTAAATGTGATTGAGAGCTGTGCTCTTAGACTCCATCAGACAATCAGATAACATAGCATCTGGGCTCTTAAAGCCCTTTTTCCAGACAAGCACACCAACATCGGTGATCGAAGAATTGTCAATTATATAATCTGAAGTGGAAGGAGGGAATAGTATCAAATCCAAAAATTGTGAGAATCTGTTCACAGAAGGCTGTGAAGCCCAAGATACGTTTGTGAAGTCTAGACTGGAAATAAGCTTCTAGTGATGTCCTTTTCATAGTGGAGGGATGGGAATGAATGGTTTATCAGAGTGCGCTGGAGAGATGACTATAGGTCAAAAAATATAAACTGAACTTTAATGGTTACAACCTTGTCAGTTGATCTCTTTCTGAAATACATGGATCTGATGTGTTTTTCAACATTTTCTGCGTTGGTTTGTTTGTCTTGTTTCCATATTGGGATTCATCTCTGATGTATTTAGTCATTGGGGGATAGCCCTCTTGGATTTTTGTTGTATATTTTTCTGGTTTTCAGTGTATGAAACCCAGGGTTGATGATCCTAAAGAAACCGCAGGTGGACTAAGGGTCCCTGGTGGATACAGTGACGGGGTGATGGGATAAAGGGGAGCTGATGTCAAGGACTTCCAGAAGCAAGAGAATATTCGGAAACTGACTGTGGGGGCAATTGGACAACACTGCTTGATGCGCTAGAACTGTGGAATGATGTGTTATTGTGTTATCTCTCAATGAAATTGTTTTGAAAAAAAGGAGTATAGAATTAATAGTAATTAAACGCACCATATGCTTTGCATGTGCTACTTTATTTAAGGCACGCTACATCCTGTGGTAGGTGCTATTGCTACAATCCGTCAACCTACGATGAAACAAAAATCAAGGTGCCTAATTACCTTGCTTAAGGTCATAAACAGCTTTAAACTTAGGCAGTATATGCGCCTTCTTAACTCCTAGGCTACGTTACTTCTCTGAGTTTAAAGGTGACCCATAAACTACAGAGTCTGATTATCTGAAATTGCTTAGCTGTCTTTCAGTGATAACTCTGTTCATGAATTAAGATTGTAGGGTTACTGAATAACGACACCCACCACTTCTGCAAAAGACTAAAAATGATCTTAAGTGCATCTTAAGCTTCCCAATAGCACTGTTATCATAACAACATAAGCACGTTTTAACAAAGTTTTGTACATCCCAAGGAAGCATCTCTCTGTGTTCTTATCCATTGTGTTTAGATGTTCTTTTTCCCCTTTTCTCTCTCTCTCTCTCTCTCCCTCTCTCTCTCTTGCCTATTTGAACCAGTTCGGGGTTTTTGTTGGTGGTGGTGGTGGTGTTGTTGTTATTGTTCATTAATTAATCCCATTACTTTTTTGTAAGACGTGTAAACTTTTAAGATATGGAAGGATTCAAGCTAAGGATGCATTCACAACCTAGAAGTTATCAAGAGTTAGTTGTTAGGTTAAAAAGTGTTTTACTCACTCTGATATGATGCCAAAGGAACACTATACTTAAAAAAAAACATTTACTTGGAGTCTATAATGGGCTAAGTAATTCCAAAATTAATGGAAAGCAGAGGCATCATTAATGCAAAGTCAATATAGCCATGTAACTTATAATCTAAAAGGAGAGATAGGACATAATCAAAAATAAGTACAACACAAGTAGATATCATGAAAAAAGGCATAATAGAAAGATTATTTTTAATAGGAAAATCAGATAAAATATCCCTAGTAATTGAAACTCAGGCAAGCAAAAGTGCACAGGGAGAGCATTCCAGGTGGAAAGGACAAGTTACAGAAAAGTAACTGTCTGCTGGTAAAAGAAAGGGGAGAGTTTGGAAGGAGGCTTGAAATGTAGTTCAAGTTGGAAATGTTCTCATTGCCTGCACCAGGTGTCAGGCTTGAACTCGGCAGGCCATGGTCATCAAAAATCGGCGCAGTCAGATAAAGCTTGGACTGCATTTGGTCACTGAAACAATGCCAACTGATTATTATTATGGCCTTTGCATTATAGACCTAGCAAAGCTAGCAAAGGAAGACGCCTACCATAAAAGGATCTATTTATATATCAGTCCTTATTGTCTCATGTTTATTCTGCAAGACATTAAGAATTTTCAGGAACATGTGACATATATAATGAATCGCCAAATATTCCCTTTCGAGGCAACAAAGTTAAGTGAGTCCTTGTACTCAAAATAAAGAACTGTAAGTCCTCAATGCATACTTACAAAAACATAAATTTGGGTGTGTGTGTTTTTTCATTTCTGTGCTCAGCATGAAGTTAGAATAGTTATTGTATACATCATTAAATAATAATATTTATTGTGCAGAGATAAACCATATTAATTGCATTTCTCATTTTTTTCTTTTGAAAGCACAAATGGAACAAAACAAAAATTATAATCACTTTAAAGTTGTTGATTGTCACACCAAAATTCAAATTCTCTGCTCAAGTCATATTAATATGTGTTTTCACTCTTGAATAACATAGTCTGAAGCATAGCTGAGTTAAATTAAATTCCTTTGTTTCCTTGCGGGGGTGGCCTCTGTCTCGCTGGGATTTGGATAAAGGCTTTCTTAATTCCTCTTTCAATAAGGAAAAAAAAACTGATTTTGAAACACCATTTATGCTTTTCCTAATCTGTAAATCCTAACTGGTAGCTGTCTTTTAGAGAATCATTTTCAAAATAAAAGTGTACACACAGAAAAATGCTAATCATTTGTCACTTAGGAGAAGAGGAGTGATATCTTATGCACTCCTTTGTCTATTACAGTATTCCTCTTGGGAAAACATGAACCAAAAGCATCCAGTATATAATACATAACATATAGAGAGGTTCTTCTTAACTGAGCATGAAGTTATTCAGTATGAGTCAATGTTGACGTGGTGATGGTTAGATGTCATGCCAGCTTGAAATGCTTCTGTGAAGGAAGGGGTGGGGTCCAGATCTCTCAGCCAGGACACAGCCTCACAGGTCTCCTGGGGGTATGGCTTGTTTTATAAGATGGTCTTTGTTTAATAACACGGTCTTTGTTTTAAATACACCAAAGAGAACTGGTCTCTCTCTTGTCCCTCAACTCCTTCTTTCTTGGTGGGACTTCCTGCCTGACTCTGAGGTCATGGCCCTTCTGGTCTGTCTACCCTGAGAGCTGTTGACCTTCAGTTCTTGCCACTCTGCTCCACCGCCTGTGAACTCCCAGCTTCTAGCTCCATCCATCGGCGGCTGTGTGAGTCTGAGAGTCTCCGGCTAGATCTTGAGGTGGACTAGCCTGGGCTGCTTCCTTGGTACAAAATCCTTTCTGATATAAAGGGACTTCTTATACATACAAGTGTCACCAGTTTTATTTCTCTTAAAGACTCAGTCTAACAGAGCCAAGGAAAAAGAATTTTAAAACTAAATTTAATAATCACCATCTATACTTTTTTGCTTTTAATGAATTGTCTCTGGTCTGGAGGCTAGATTCACATTCAAGTCCAAATCCGTCGTGAAATAAGTTGACTATACATTTGTGTAGGGACACTAGTGAACACTCTGAAACGGCACCCCTGTGGCTAAGCAGACATGTCGTTAGGCTGCTCTAGAGGACTTCTGCCCTCTGAGAAGTGTCCAAGGCAGAACACAGCCAGTGGCATTGTGACTGCGGCTTCCTCCTTCCCCGTGATGTTTCTCCCTCACCCCACCTCTACATACAGGGAATCTATCCCTCTTTTAGGCTCAAGTCAAACCATTGGTGAGTCTTCCAGGAGACTCAAAACTCCGGAGCTGCAGAGACAGTATAAGGGAATGCGACTGCTCAGAAGACATCCGGGGATTGCTATCAGTCTCCAGATTGGATCCCTCAGTTCAGCTGTTAGAAACCTGGGGCCAGCATGTGAGAGCTGGGATGCCCCCCGCAAGCTACTCGGATTGTTTAAATTAAAAGGAGTCCTGAGGGAAAAGTGGTTACCCATTGAGCTGCTATCCAGAAGGTCAACAATTTGAAACCACAAGCCAGTCCTTGGGAGAAAAATGAGGCTTTCTACTCCCATGAAGAATTACAGTCTCAGAAACCCATAGGGGCCATTCTACCCTGTCCTTTAGGTTCATTATGAGTTGAACTTGACTTGAGGGCAGTGAGTTGAACTTGACTCAAGGGAAGTGAGTTGATTGGTCAAGTTAATTCTGACTCATAGTATGGTAGAGTGATAGTGGCCGTGTGGTACCCATGTCTCTGTAACTCTAACTAAATGATTTGTGGGACTATGCAAATAGTAGAAAGTCAGTTTTAGCCACCAACCCACTGCCTGTAAAGATGAGCCACCTTTGGAGCAGATGCAAAGAGACAAGATCTCAGGTCCTTCAGAAGAAGAGCACATTTTAGATATCTTTCTGAAGTGATGGAGGCCACGACCAGAGGCACCAGAGATGCTGGCATGAAGAGTCTGGGCCAAGCCCAGAGATCAAGGAAGGAACTGTAAGACATGTCAGAGGAGCAGGCTGAGACCACGGAACGTGAGGCAGAACTACAGTTGACTTCCTGAGACCACGGAACCTGAGGCAGAACTACAGTTGACTTCCTGAGACCACGGAACGTGAGGCAGAACTACAGTTGACTTCCTGAGACCACGGAACGTGAGGCAGAACTACAGTTGACTTCCTGAGACCACGGAACGTGAGGCAGAACTACAGTTGGCTTCCTGAGACCATGGAACGTGAGGCAGAACTACAGTTGACTTCCTGAGACCACGGAACGTGAGGCAGAACTACAGTTGACTTCCTGAGACCACGGAACATGAGGCAGAACTACAGTTGACTTCCTGGTCGATGGAGGCAGAGGCCAAGGACCATGTGGCTGAGAGGCCGAGGCCAGGGAGAGACTTGGCTGCAGTTCTGAGGAGTGGTGTGGCTGTGGATCAATTCCTGTGTCTCCTTACTGTGTACTAATGCTGACTTGTAGAACCTGTCCACTCCCCAAATAAACCCTTTTGCTTTGGGTCATGTCTGTGAGTTCTGTGTGGCCAAGGGAATGAGTTCTTGAACCCAGCAGAGAAGTACAGCATCCTGGGAGGGATGACTGGCTTCCAAATCGTAAAGAAGGAGAGAGGAGAAGGCACGTCTGGTCTCTGGCACGTGGCAATAAGGAATTTCACCCGAGAAGGTCAAATATGGCCCTAGACGCCTTTTTTATGCACAGCGGCTATGGGCCAGAGTAGGCCTGCCCCTGTGGGTTTCTGAGACTATACATCTGTATAGGAGTAGATCGCCCCATCTTTCTCCAGAAGAGTAGACAGTGGTTTCGAACTGCTTATTTGGAGATTAGCAAGCCAACATGTAACACACGCCACCACCAGGACTCCTTGCGGGATTCTTAAAACTCCTAAATGAAGTAGGGGCTGGCAAGTCTAAAAATGACACCACAGCAGCCTGGCACCTTTTGGTGTGCTGTTCAGGCTACCATGGAAGCCAAGATTAATGCCCAGATTGCCTGGAAGAGGAATTAAAATGAGAATGCGAAGCAAGGATCATGCAAGTTAGCAGCAGGGGCGCTTTAGGTGCCATCTCTAGGCTTCAGATTCCACAGTAGAAACCCTCCCTGCCACCCAGCAAAGGTGGAAGAGACATGTCTGCCTCGGCAGCACGTGTGGGCGATGAGAACAAGGTGAACTGGGACGACCAAGTCCAGGGACTCACCGGAGTCTTCTGGACTCAAAAGAAAGGGAACAATGGAAAGGGGAAATAGTGATTCCTCCCTCGAAGGCCCAGCCTGCTGTAGTGACCAAGATTAAGATGGACCAAACCCAACCTCAGGGTGTAGATCTCAGGGATCTGCCAGCCCCTGAGCACCATCACCAGGCAAAGCCAGACTGTGACAGCATGGGTAGTGAGCTACCTAATACAACCAGAAGAGGAAGAAGTCTGCCATGGTTTGGGTACTCCGCTGGTGGGATGCCGAGGCAGATGTCCTTGACTCATGACACGATTCACAAATTCCAAGGGCTGAGAATGTCATTGATGGTCATGGAGGCGGCACAGTAAAATTGTGCCAACGGGCCATGACCCTGCAATTTGGCCATCTGCCCCCACAAGAATATGACTGATACCTTGACCCACTTCCTAGGAGGGGGCATACTTCGGGACATGACCCTCACAACCTTCATAGAATAGGCAAGTTCCACCCCCAAGTCTGAATGATTCAAGTCATTTATCTTCCATTCACCTTCCGTGCATGGGCCACATGAGTCCCCATTCCTCTCCTCCCACCCCACGGGGTGTGAATCTCAAGCAACATTGCTTGCCCGGGGACTTGCGGAAATCACAGCCTCCACCACAGTTGAATTTGCTTGGTTCGGTATCATCAGACCTACCTATAGTGCATTCAGCAGCTCAGACTGGCCAGTGTGTAAACCAGACTGGACTCTCGCAAGCTCAGTAAGTTAGCACCCTCCCTCCACATGGCAGTGAAAACATGGCCTTCCTGTTAAACAGCACAAGGGAAAACTTGGGTGCCTATCACTTTGTATTGGAGTCAGAAGGTGCATTCTTCAGCTCCACAAAATGTCAATAGTTCACTCTTGAATGGCGTGGCAAACACTGGACCTTCCCTGTCATGCCTCATGTTGTGCATGGGTATTTGTACAGCCCGCTGCATGCCAGGGACTCGTGGTACAGGATCAGAAAGGTGGAGGTGCCCATGTTCCATGATTTTGATGTTATCATGTTAACCTAGGATTCTCATGCCCCTCCACATCGTGCTGCACCTCAGCCTGTGATACATCTGAGCTCATGAGGATGGGTTGTCCATGATGCCAAGCTAGAGTGGCCTGAATTTTCGGTCAAATGCTGGGGTGTTATGTGATTGTGTAAGACAAAGGTGGTCAGTGAGGCTGTAATTGATAAGGGCAAAGCCTAGCCTTGTCCCGGTGAAACAAAAGAGCTACCGACCTTTTTGGGTATGTTAAGGTATTGGTAGCCCTTCATGGTGCATTTGCCCCAAATTTAAACCCTCCATACTGGCTAGAGGAGAATGATGTAAGATTGATCTATAGCAGCAGATCAAGCTTTCAATGGTGCTAATTGGCAGTGCAGCCAATACAGGACTTACAGACAATAGCTATAGGGGAAGAGTGTGAATTGGATATCACTAGCTTCTTGGAGGGGTATGGTGGGGACTATAGAAAAGAGAGAGTGTTATCTTGAATTTCGGGTCCCAACTGCGAAAGGGTGCAGAGACCAGGTACAACTCAATGGAAGAACAATTGCATCCTGTGTACAAGTGTTTGCAACTGGTGGAAGATGTCACAGAAAGGCAACCCAGTGATGGTACACATATACTATTTCATAGAAGACTGGGTGCGGGACTTCACCAAATCACAGTCAGGATGGCACAGAGCAGTATACACACAGCGTGGTATGCGTACCTACAGCAGAGAAGCACCCTTTCAGCAAGTCCATGGAGTGCTGAGCTGTGCCAGAACCTTGTGCCATTAACACACATAACTACAGAGCATAGAGAGCCACATATGCAAGAAAGTCTCATATAGGAGGGCACTGGGTCCATTACTAAGGAGGCTTGGATCCCAGAGGGCAATCTTCCCAGTGGATGGCAGTGGCTACTCAGTCAGCTAGAGATGGTATGTGAATTGATGATGGGAGGGTTGGAGCAGCCAATGGGCCCAGCTAAGGGCTACCTGGATGGTCCTTGTGGCAGTTACATAATCTCCTGGCAACTCGCAAAGGGGTGGAGTCTAACCTGTCAATCAGGTCGCAGCTTGATGATTCATTTGGAGGCACAAATATATAAATAGCTAACTGGAGGCAGACACAGTCTCTCTGCTTCATATTCCTGATGATAAGACACATAGAGCCCTGGAGCTGGAAGAGCGTGGAAACCCATTCCAGCGCTGCGATGCTTTCACCACCACTGGATCCACAAGACTTTCTACCCACTGGCCTGTGATCTTCCTGCATCCAGTCAGCATCATTGCATGTGTTTCATAAGTCTGAAGAGAAATTTCTACATTGGTATCAGACATATGGGCTAAGATAGGACTTATAGACCTGATCTGGACTGAGCTAGGTTGTTTCCTCGTATTAAATAGTTCTTGTATATACAGCTCTTTCTTATATACATATGAGTGTCTATGAACTTGTTCCTTTAGTCTACCCGGACTAACACAGACCTAATATATTATTAACCCAATCCTATAATCCTGTTCATGGACAGCTGTGTAGTATACAAAGGACAATATGGCTATCACACACACACACACACACACACACACACACAAAAGGCAGACTGACTTGTGAGTCAGGTGTATAGGGAGTAGACATAAAAAGTTATCCTGGCCCAGGTGAAAGGCATAGACATTATCATGTTTCATGTGCCAGCCTGCAGTCAACTCACTCCACCAGGAACTAAGAAATACCCAAATGGCCTAGCCTAGCTCCACACTAGACAGCAGATCCCCACCTAACAGGCGGCCAGGTGGCTGCATTGAGAGACTGGGGGGGGGGAAATAGCAGACCTTTGGAGCTATCGCCAAAGGGATGGGTTTGTCTGTCTGTCTGTCTTTCTTGCGGGGATTGCCCCAGCTGCTTACTGGAAAGATACGGGTCTGTCCCCTAGCAGACGTTCCCACTAAAAAGTAGTTAGTGGGTCACATAGGGGCCCCTCTCTATGTGTGACAATAGTTACTATGTTTTAATGTGCTTAGACACAGCCAACAGCCTGCTACGAGTTTATCCACTTCAGCAAGCCACCCATTACAATTCGTGGCCTCTCTCTACTGAATGCCACCGGTGGCACCCCAACAGACACCGACAGTGAGCAGGGAACCCACTTCACTAATCATGAGCTCTGGGGCTTCGTCTACGTGGGCAGGACCTGGAAATTTCACTTCACATACAACCCCCTGCTGCATTCATTGACTCCTGAAGCAAGCACTGTGGCTTGATACCCATTCATTGCAAGAAGGGACCAAACAACTTTCAGATGTCCCCTTCTAATTTGAATATTAATGTCTATCAGTGTCCATCAGGGCTAGTTTCTCTCTCGCCCAGGGCCACAGCAAACCAGTCCTCAGGTTTTGCCCCCGGGAAAGAGGACGGATTCAGGGTTGAAGGTGCCACAGTTGTTACATCCCAGTGTCAAGTGACTCATCCCCGGGAGGAGATGATCTCTAAAGGGACTCCAGTCCTCATCATGGGGAGCATCATGGTCCCTGATGTGAATTCACTGGCTTTCTTTTTCCAAAGGGCGCACAGGACAAACTATATGGTACAGATGACCCCCAGCCCGAGGACACTTTGAACATGTCTGCCACCACTGACTACATCTGATGTATGGTCCTGACTTACTGAGATTATGTCTCTCACTTCTGTGTCTTTCCGCCGTTAGGGCTTCCAGTAATGCTTTCCCTGACAGCTGGACCTCCATGGTTGCTGATGTGAGAAATCAACCAGACAGTTGAGGATGTGGCAAAATGCCATCATCTCCATCTGTTGCCTGCCAAGGAAAGCCACCCTGGCCAATACTGAGGGATGCCTACTGGGCTAGCAGGCCAGTCCAAGCAGGGGACGGCCCCCGTAGCCCTCTGCCAAGCCAATTGTTCTCGACAGTCCTCATTTTTCTCTGCTTGGCTTAGTTCTTTGCCTTCTACATGTCATACGGTGTTCTTGGCTATCCCGGAAATCTTTGCTGTGGGATTGATTGCTGTTTGGGTACTGGCTGCACATTTCCAATGCCCAGGCCATAGAGATACTGCCAAAAACTGACAGTAAGACTGTAAGAGCCATTTAGGGTGTTGAGGTGCCATGTAGAAACATGAATGCCCCAAAATTTCAGCACTTCAGCTAAGCTAGCATAACCCAGGTGTCTTTGGACCCACCAAGAAGACACCCTCCCTCAACAGATCACAACCAGTGACATTATGAAGGCTTCCCCTCCCATACCCCCTGTGTTAGTCTGGGTCCTTTAGAGAAACCAATCCGCAGAAACTCATATGTATAAGAGAGTTTATATAAAGGGTAAGTGCACATCAAAGAAAACATCCCAACCCAGTGCTTCCCAAGCCCACAAGTCCAACATTAACCCATATGTCTGACACCAATCCACAAAGTCCTCCTCCATCTCACAACACACCAATCTACAAAGTCCTCCTCCATCTCACAAACACACTCAATGATGCCGACTGCAGGAGGAAAGCAGAATCTGTGAACATGTAAGCATCTCAGCGCTGGCAGGGGTCTCCACTCAGGGCTGCATCGGGCGGGGTAGGTCCATGTGGCTTCTCCTTAGGGATGTCTTGCAGAAAGTGAGTTTTACCAGCTAAAGCAGGGAACTGGGTAAGGCAACTCCACCCTAGTCCGACCATCACAAAGCAAGAGACCCGAGAACTACAAAGGGGAGGCTCACTGAGCCATTGATCCTTCTGCCCTTCAATTAACCCCACATGTGTTTAACAGCCAGGTTGGCACAATAAACTAACTAACTCCCCCCCCCCCCCCCCGCCCCAGTCATAAAGATACAGTGCAGTGTGCTCAAGGGTAGTAACATCAAAACCAACTTCAGATACCTAAGGCTATGGTGGTAAAGCTTTCAATAACCCACCTCACTCAAAGTTGTTTAACCAGGCTGAAAAGAGCCCCTACCATGAGCCCCAAGGTCACTCCTTTGCTGGTTGGTTGGCACGGCGGGGAGCAGTCGTGCTTGCCCTGCTCTCGAAGCCCTCCAACGGCAATTCATTGGTGTCTTTCAGATGGATTTTCGGTCAGTTTTCAGTCTCTCAACCACAGCATATAGGGAACCTCTCCGTTTTGGGGGCTTTAGCCCCAACACTTTGTAATTAGCAGGGCAGCACTCTGGGCTTCTTTATTATACAAACATGGTCGCCATCACCCCTCTTCCAAGTGTTAGTGGAACTCAACTCGTGGCAGACCACAAATTATGAGCCCAGGGCGGAGAGCTTGATATGACATCTATGCCAAAGTCTTGTTTGTGTTCCTTTGAATCTAGAAACACTGGGGCCAGGGAGTCAGCCAAATTGGGCTTTGTTTCACTTTAACCAAATAAATAGGCCACCTTTATTAATCTGGCCCTCAGAGGAGCCTGGTAGCACAGTGGATTAAGCGTTGGATTGCTAACCACAGGTCAGCAGGTGGAACACTCCAGAAAGATGAGGTTTTCTGGTTCCATAAAGATGTACAGTTTCAGAAGCCCATCTATAAGGTCTCTGTGAGTTGGAATTGGCTCAATGGTAGTGATTTGTTTTATTTTGTTTTGTTTTGTTTTGCTTTGCTTTAAGCTTGGGAGATGGAATTGCTTTGTTTTAAGCTTGGGAGATGTAAAATGATTAGCTCTGGCCATGATTCTATAATTATAAAAAATAGGTATATGGGGGATTTTTCATACACGTTGCCTCAAATAATACTCACCATGAAATGGTGGGTCGGAAGAGGATAAATGTGACCGGCCAGAGGCTTGCAGCAAATACAGTCATTTCATAAAACGTCTCCAAGGAAGGCTAACAAGAAATTTCCTGAGCGACCTGGCAGGGCCTTACTAAAATTACCACAATTCCAGGGCTGGCCCCCAGCTTTATGGGAGCTCAGCTTCTCATTTACTGACAGCAATTACCACCAGCATCATTACAAATGAAAAATCTTTGGCTACAGAATTTAAAGTTTAGTCCATGATCTAAATGTAAATGAAGAAAGAAGAAAGAAATCGCTATTGATGATAATGAGTGGAGCAATGCAAATTTGGCAGGACAAATCAAATTTGGTTGTAAAATGCAAACATTTCACAAGGCTGGTAAAGAGGTTTCAGTTGTTTGTGGATGCAATGTCAGTCTCATTAGTAAAGGTTATCTTGCAGCTCCAGTCTGTAGTTTCTTATTAACAAAATGGAAAGTGAATATACATACTAAATTAAACAGGTCACCTCTTCAGGGCCGTATCTGACAACTGTGCTTATCCATGCATTCACTCAATTCAACAGTCATTTATTAGTAAAGCCTCTGCTAGACAGAAGGAGGCTTCATTTGGGGTGGCATAGAAAAAGTCAATCCTTTCAGAAGCAGATTTATATTTTGTAATTGAATCATAAAAATGTAGATTGCACAAAAGATATACAATAACATTGGAAACTTTAGCTGCTGCAAAGTGTTCTCTGTTCATAACTGGTTTACCTTCTTCCTAGATGCTGGAATTCCGCAGTGTTTGTGCAGCCGACACAGAACTGGAGCTTCCCTCTGCTGGCCTGCACCTAGGCCTCTGCCCCAAACTGATGACGTTGCCTGTAACCAAAATGTGGCATTTCCAGCTAGCGTTGAGGGTGTGTTGGTCAGTGCATTATATTCATGTTCTGAAGCACAGTTCTGAATCTTCAATGATGTCATAGAATGTGTAATTTTACAGAAATGATAGCAATTTCCTATTTCTCTTTAGTGCGACCTGTTCAAAGATGTTCCACGCCTCCTACAAAGACCTGCTTGTCCCCTTCAGCTAACATCAAATCAATCTCTACCGGGTTTCATTCTCAGTGTCCACCTAGTAAGTATTTACTGAGTAAATAATATATGCAAAATATTCTCCTCAACACACTTTATAAAGTTGTGGATAAAACAGATGGAACGGGGTTCTGAGAGCTTATGGGGCCTAGATTCTAGTACATTATTTGTACTGTCATTAAAAACTCACAAGTATATCTTGAATTATATTTAGTCTATCTATCTTACCTATGAAACCATACAAACTTGCATGAGAGAATTCCTGTGTACCTTATCCCTGACCACTCCGTGTTACAGAAAGAAGGCAGTCATTATTTGGAGTTTCTGTTACTGTCTATCTAATCAAATTTATTCTATTCATGGAAATAATGTTTTTATCTGACATTCTGTTCTTACCTAACAATATTTTCTAAATATTAGAATGGAATTTCCAAAATAATCATGACCTTCTCCCCAATAACACCCACCCCTCCACCAATTTTCAGAGAACCATAGAGGTCAGATGTAACACAAACGAAACCCACGATGTCTGAGTGACTTCTCATTAACAGAAACCCAGGGTTTCCAGGGCTGCAAATCTTTATGGAAATAGACTGACACATTGTTCTCCCAGGGAGCAACTTGTGGGTTTGAAGAACCGACCTTTCATTTAGCAGCCAAACCTTTAGCCAATACTCCAGCAGCCATGCTATATAGAGTCCCAAACACCCTGCCATCAAGTCGATTCCAACTGGTAGTTTATAGGACAGGACAGAACAGTCCCTGTGGGTTTCTGAAAATCTAAATATTAACTGGAGGAAAAGCCTCATCTATCTCCCCTGGTGCAGCTGGTGGATTTGATCTGCTGACCTGATGGTTGGTAATTTAAGTCATAGCCCACTGTACCACCAGGGGTCCTCAGTTGTAACCCTGGCAATGCCAACTCCCCATGACTACACATACATGGAGAATGTGTGAGGTAAGCTGAATATTGTTGTCAGGAGCCACCCAGAGGAGTCTAGCTCACAGCAACCTCTATGTACAGAACACAAACCCCGTCCTGCACCATCCTCAGGATTGTTCTCATTTTTGAGCCCATTGTTGCAGCCACCATGTCAATCCATTTTTCACTGCCTTATACTTTAGCAACCATGATGTCCTTCTCCCATGGCTTGTCTTTCCTGATAACCTGTCCAAACTATGTGAGACCAAGTCTTGCCATCCTTTCTCCTAAGGATCATTCTGTATATGTTCCAAGACAGATTTTGGCAGTCTATCATACTTCCCATATCCTTCCTCTGCACCACAATTCAACCACATCAATTCTTCTCCAGTCTTCCTCATTCAATGTCCAAGTTTCACATGTATCAAAAGAGATGGAAATACCATGGCTTGGGACAGGCTCACTTTAGTCCTCAAAGTAATATCCTTGCTTTTCAACATTTTTAAGAGGTCTTGTGTGGCAGATTTACCCAATTCAATGTGTCATTTTATCTCAACTACTTTTTCCATTAGTGCTAATTGTGGATCCAAGCAAGACAAAATCCTTGATAATTTAGTCTTTTCTCCTTTTACCTATTGATCCAATTGTGAGACTCAGATTTTCTTTACATCAGATTGTAATCCACAGTGAAGGCTGCAATCTTCGGTCTTCATTCGAAAGGATTTCCTTTCCTCCTCACTGTTAGCAAGTAAATTTGTGTTACCTGCATGTCGCAGGTTGTTCAGAAACCTTACGCCAATTCTGATGCCACGTTCTTGTTCATATAACCCAGCTTCCCTGGTTATTTTCTCGGCATCCAGATGGAATAAGTACATCGAGAGGACTCACCCTGATGCACACCTTTCTCGATTGTAAACCATGCAGTGTCCTCTTGCTTTGTTCACACCACCACACCTTGATCTATGTACTGGCAAGATTAATAGACTATCCAAACACAATTCTGAAAAATAGTAACAGTTAGACTCATATTACCTGACTTCAACATTATAATACAACAATAAAGACAACATGGTTTTAGCATAGAAAGATAATGATGAAACAGAAAGGAATCTCCTAAATTTGTAGTCACATGATGTTCAACTGAGGCTTCAAGAAGGTCATTAAAAAATTATTTCAACAGAGGGTGAAGAAACAGCTGCCCAACTCTATGGGGACAGCATGAAAGGAAATGGAAGGATATATCACATTTAGAAAATGTTGACTGAAAAAGAGATTATAGCTCTAATGTAAGTCTATAATATTGACAAGAAAGCATGAGCAAACCTTGGTAACTTGTGTTCAACAAAGATTTATTTTATATGACACCAAAACATAGCCCATACAAAAACATAAAATAAACTTTACCTCAAAATTTTGTTCTTGAAAACTTTAAGTTAACAAAAACGTAAGCCTCAAACTGGGAGAAATATTTGCAAATCGTATGCTTAATAACATGTTCCTATCCAGTAGATCAGAAATCCAGGTGACACGTGTTTGAACACTCAGCTACTAAGTGAAAAATCAGCTGCTAAAGAGCCCAGCTAATGGTGAGGGACAAGCGTGGCACTGCCAACTGCGGCATCAGCGGTTCAAGCCTAGCAGGAGTGCTGCATAGGAGAAGGATGAGGCTGTCTATTGCCTTAACGGCAGAAGGGGAGCAAAGACACGAAGTCCCCGAATATCCTGAAAACAGACTTTAGACTCTGAGAGCAGGGCTTGGCGCCTCATGAGACTCCATCAGAAAACATGCATTGGGGTCATCAGACAGAACTGCAACTATTTATAGCCTCTTACCCCCAACCCCCACCCTGCTTTTTTTTTTTCATGTCTAAGACGATAGGCAATATAAGCAATCCCAAAAGAACAGGATCTGCAGTTCCAGGGGGCCAGGGAAGGGAGATTGAGGGTGGAGAGAGGAGAGTCAACAAACCCAGGGAAAGGGATCAAGAGACCTAAATTTGATAGTGAGGAGGATGTAGAATGCCTGTGGGGTTTGATCAAGTGTAACGTATGTGAGAGGAATTACTGAGCGCCGAATGAAGTCAAACGTGACAGTGGGACAGGAGGAAAGTAAAAGGAAATAGAGGAAAGAACTAGTAAGCAAAAGACATTGATAGAGGTATAAATATAGGCATGTGTGTATGTAAATATGTTTTACATACATATATTTATATGTTAAGTATCAAGGTAGAAGACAGACATTAGGCCTCTACTCAAGTACTCCCTCAACACAAGAACCCTTTGTTCTAGTAACCTGGCATTCTGTCATGTTTACCTTCCTGACATGATCACTGAAGACAAAATAGGTCCATCAGCAAATGTGATAAAGAAAGCTGATGGTGCCTAGCTATTACAAGATATAACATCTGGGGTCTTGGAGGTTTGAAGTTAAACAAGTGCCCATCTGGCAGGGAAGCAACAAAACTCACAAGGAAGAAGCACACCAGCTTGTGTGATCATGAGTTATCAACGGGATCAGGTATCAGGCCTTAGAAAACCCAAAACAAACAATTATATCTATGTGAATAGGGGGGGGGGTCAGAGTGGAGACCCAAAGCCCATTTGGGTCTGTAGACATTTGGACATGCCCTCACATAAGGATCACAAGGAAAGAATGAGTCAGCCAGGGGTGCAGGAGAGCACCTGTGAAAGACAATATTCCTTTAGTATTTTAATGCTTTCCCTACCCCCACCCCCACTATCATGACCCCAGTTCTACCTTACAAATCCGGCTAGACCAGAGCATGCGCACTGTACAGATAAGAACTCTCAACACATGGAATCCAGGATAGGTAAACTCCTCAGGAACAAAAATGGGAGTAGCAATACCATGAGGATAGAGGGAAGGGGAGGGTTGAAGGGGAGAAAGTGGAAACTGATCGCAATGATTGACGTATAACTACCCTACCTCACTCTTCGAGGGGAATGAACAACAGAAACGTGGGTGAAGGGAAACAGCGGTCAATGTAAGATATGAGAAGAAGGATAATTTATAATTTATCAAAGACTCACGAGGGTGGAAGGGTGGGGGTGGGAGGGAATAAAGAGGAGCCATTACCAAGGGCTAAGGTAGAAAGAAAATGTTTTGAAAATGATGATGGCAACATACGTACAAATGTGCTCGATACAATTGATACATGGATTGTTTTAAGAGCTATAAGAAACCCCAATAAAATAAGTTATTAAAAATGATGTATAGTTTGTCAGAATCTACTGGATCTTAATAGGCTTTTGTTTGGGTTTGCTTTTAACTCCTAAAAAGATAATCCTACAGCAACATGAAATGAAAGGTAAAAGCAGTATTAACAGAAAAATTAATCTAAAGAAGATCCAAAAGCTTTGTTATTTTCCTGGGGAGAAATGCTATACTATTTTCTTTTGAAATATTATTTTCTCAGAAAATTTTCTTCACTTTTTGTATATGGCCTTATTTCAATGCTTCCGTAAGTGCATTCCTATTGTGACTGCTGAGCAATTCAACTCCCACTCGATAAGATACTCCATCCTATGATTCTATGTGTTATTTTCATTGTTAGTAAATCATAGGAAGTGAATGGTCATAGACTCTGCAGTCATAAAATGAAGTCTTCCAGCATTCTTAAGACGGTCCTAAACAGGTAAAATCCCATGCAATTCATTAAAGACCCATCTCTTATGTATGTTGAGATTCTTTCCTTGTTTTATACAAAACATGACCTTAAAATGACTGTTCAAAAAGATAATTTTATTCCAAGAGTTTTATAACAATGCTTGACATTTATGTAGCACCTTTTATTTTGGAATATTTTATATATTATCTTGTTGGTACATAATAAATGACAGACAGTTTAACTTTAATTTAAATGAGGGCACCAAACTTTGATGGTCGTTAAGTGATTGTCCAAACTCCTAGACCTATTAGAATAGACCATGAGGACATGGACCTCAGTCTTTGTTGATGTCTGCTTTCCCTGACCCTGTACAGTGGTACCAGGTTTTCCTAAATGAGTTTTTGAAATTCCTTATACTAGTCTCCATCATCTAAGTCACTGAAGGGACTGATTTGAGTAAGAGCTTAAAATAACTGCATAAAATCCATACTTAAAAAATGTATACCTATAGAAACTGGAATGAATAAATCCTAAACAGTAACCCAATGATTTTCAAACTACTTATAGATTCATACATCAAGTAAGCATAATGCGATTTAATGCAAATATGCAAACAAGAAAAAATTAAATTTTACCTCAGATAATTATGAAGTAGTAAATTAGTGAGTGGAAGAAGCTAATATTTTTTTCTTTATGCACCTGCATCCACAAAGGAAGTTTATATTCTGGAGGAAACTAACAAGTTGCTTTTTAATCTCAATAATTAAATTTTATGAAGGCATAGCAGAATAAATATGTACTTATATATTAAAGCATATTTTACTTTTTTATGCATCTGTATATGCATAGTACATATTTACATATTTATAATTTTTTCATGTATCTATTGAGGAAAGATGCCCCATATATATTTTTTTAAGATTTTAAAGATATAAATACCTGTTAGAATTACAAAGAATTTTTCCCCAAAGTTCCTGTTGGGCTGGCTGCAAATAGTGAATTACCCAAGAAGCTAACTCTGGAGACAAATAATATCCAGTCAGTTGACAGTCCTTATTTATGGCATGCTCTTTTGATCATCAAAACTAGGCAGGCAAATTTAGAACTAAGAAGAAGGTTGTTTGTGATTCCTCCCACTTCCTTTCAGAGTTCTTTTTTTTCTCCGTGTCATTCTATTTCTAGTTCAATGGCATGTCTAACCTTGTCTGCTCCCAAAGTGGACTCTCAGCTGAAACATTCGGGAAGGGACCAGACCTAAAGCTCCCTGATGTGGTGTTAACAGAAGATCAAAAGTCTACTTTTCTGAATCTCTCCTGTGTCATGTGGCATCAAGACAGACAGCTTTTAGATAGAGATACACAGACAGACATGTGTAACATCCTCTGGTAACCAAATCATATTATTCTTATCACTTTAGCCTGTATAGAGATAAACTCACTGCTATCAAGTCGATGCCAACTCAAACTAGCCTAGTAGTGACTTTCCTAGACTATAACTCTTTACGGAAATAGAAAGCCCCATCTTTCTCCCACGGAGTGGCAAAATACATTGCTATTCTTTGAGATGGTGGAGTATTTGACAATAAGTCAAGGAGGACTGACTACATTTCATAGGAGAAAAATTGAGCATCAAGTAATCCCATGTCAACATGGGTATCTTTAGTTCATTGTGAAAGATTTTCAAATGGACAAAAAGATAGGGTTCTTATATATTAATATTTGTAAAGCAAGATGGTTAATCTTGCTAACAATTTTAATCTCTGGCAGAGTTCTGGGATTTTAGGTACTGGATGACTATTAATTAGATCAGAAATGGAGAGTCCATCTGAAGCCCATGATTAGCATCAATATCTGCATAGGGAAAAATATAGGATGGCTTAAGCCATTCCATTATCCTCAAATTACTTAAGTCAAGTAATTCTGAATCCAACAATTTTGAACATGTGTAATCCTGCTGAACGACTGAATTATAATCAGCCTAAAATATATCATGTGGCAAAACCTGCAGTACCAATGCATAACAGAATCTTACTTCACATTAATTCATTCTTTTCTACAAATGCAAACATTCCATATGTTTAATAGTCCAAAATAACAATGTCCTCACATTTTAATATAGCCCATTAATGCTATATTTAAATACACACACACACACCACACACATAGTGACTCTCAGAGCCAGTTTTGAAAACGAATTTAACGTACATGCTAAATAATTATAGTAACCTATTGAAATTAAGAGTTCAATTGTGTAGGTTAGCAGAAATTAAAAATCAATAACACAGGGTGTTTTATAGTGGCTTTGGACTCATTTCATATGATACTTCCTCACCAGGCTGGATTCAGAAGGGATAGAAAGAAACGTCTCGTAGAATTAGAATTACAGGACCTCTATGGTATCCAAACCAAACCCAGTGCCAATGAGTCCATCCACCTCTGAGGACCGGGTAAAATGGAGTAGAATCACTCCTTTGTGTTTCTTTGCATCTCTAAATCTCTACAGAAGCAGGAAGCTCCCTCCATCTCCCTCAGAGCAGCCGGTGAGTCAGAACTGGACTCGGTGTTAGCAGCCCAACCTGTAGCTCCCGCTGCCACCAGGGCTCCTTCACACTGCATGAGGGACGGACCTTAAATAACGAAAGCACCATGAGCCCTTTCTGTAAGCATAAATCCAAAGATAGAATCAATCTGCCTCACATTCGTCTTGTTGATTGTCTAAAGAGGCACAACTAGTGACATGTAGCTATTTAAATTTTTATACCATTTAAAATGAAATAAAATTTGAAATATGGTACCTCACCCACACTGTCTGTTTCAGGTGCTTAAAACCTATGTGTGTTGGTGGCTATAACACTGAACAGTAAAAAAATTGTTCTCACATTTTCATTGGACAAGTGCTGTTTCAAACCTCCACCTGGGCTGGGAACATGTGTGTTTGAGTCTCTGCTGTGCCTAGCACACTGTCTGGAATATGACGATCAGCAAGCAAATTCATTAGTTAAACATTTGTAGCTACACTATTCAATCTCAGCATGAAAACGAAAATCACCACTGAGTGGTCAGCCTTGAAGAGACAGTCCCGTGTAACCTAGTCCTTTGTCACTGGAATGGCCCACAGGGGAGGTGAGACGTGCGAACGTGAGGAGAGTGTACTTTTGTAGACAGAGTGTCCCACCGTGTTGGGAAGTGATGTTGCTTGCCTGCTCTTGCTTTCTTGAGGTACCTGAATCCGGAGTGCCAAAGTCAGGTGATGTCCTAATTCGTCATTAGAATGCCCAAGTCAGATCCCACTACCATCAAATAGCTCATGGCGCATAGAAACCCTGGACAGAGAAGACTGTACGTCTTTACCAGAGCCGGTGGCTGCGTCTTTCCAAGCGGCAGCTGGCACATGACAGTCAGCAGCCAGGTGCCTACCGCACAGCAACGATGGGACTCTTTTAAGTCTAGTTTTCTTGGCAACAACCCAAGCCAACCAACAATAAAACCTGGAACTAGCAACTCACACGGTGAACAATAAACAGTTTCCACAGTACACATTCAATATAAGGATGCATAATGTACGCATAGCACACAGTAGGATATCAAGTTTCTGCTATCCGGAGACTCCTGAAACCCCTTACACAAAGTGGTTAAGATCGGTGCTCCGGCTTGTGTCTGCTCTGTATTTCTCCTCTGGGGTTCTCTGGTGTGTTCTCCTTCGCCGTGATGTCCTTGTACTTGAACGGAAACACTGCTGCCACTCACAGAATGGCTCCAAGTTGACATTAAAAGCCAAACATCTTTTGACAAAGTGTCCTGAAAGTTTGTTTTCCTCTATGCACGGTGTGACCTATGAGCAGCGAGTGGCCTTCTGATGGGACCTTTGGCTTTGGGACTGAGCACTCAATGGGAGTGTGTTACTTTCTCCTCTTCCTGCCTCTGTCATGGCAGAAATACATGTGCGCTGCTGCGGCGGCGGCTTGAAGACCATACACTCAGCAGAGGCGTGGAAGAGAGCGCCACACTTCCTCTGGAACACTGTCAGGCCGTTTACCACTCACCCACAGCGTGGCCCACACAAACAACACATCAGAAGCAAGAAAGGGAATTTCAAGGTAACAGGGCGATCATTCAAAGGGATTTATATCAAAACGTCTCTGCACAACAGAAATGACAAGGGTTCTGAGAAAAATGATACTTTTTCGTGCCTTCTTTTAGAAAGAGTGTGTGTGTGTGTTTGTGTGTGACAGGCCAGATAGCTTTTTCCCCCTCAATCTTCAAGAGCTCAAAAGACAGTAAAAGATGTTGATATCTGGTTACAGCATCTGTTTCAATTCAGATTTCTCGGGCTGTCAACATGATGTGGCTACATTGATTTTAGTTTATATGAGTATGTACCCATAATAAAAAATATGTGTTCATGTACACAACTCAGTTATTACAAGCTCTTAAAAGAATGTGCCGGGCTAAAGTTGGAGATCATATAACTGAGCTAAAAAATAGAAAAATATTAAATGGTCATATAGTAAGTTATTAATAGGCAAAAACAAAGTCATACTGTTGTTCCAAGCTAGTAAGTATTTCAAAGGAAAAAAAAATCGACTTGCTTGAGAATCCATAAGTAAGAGTGACTAGGATACTGGCAACATGTGGCTCTACGGCTAGGTTCGGAGTTACATTCATCAATGTGGGAAGTTCTAGCTTCTCTTCCTAGTTAGCTCCAAGTGGAAATCATTAAAATATCCCCGTCTCCCTCAGGGATCTTCACCCTCAGCCTCAGACAGTGCACTTCAGTTTTTACAGCATCATTTGTTTCTCCGGCATCTCAATTTTCCTCTCCATGGACCCATGAGATTTAATCGCACACGTAGCAAGAGCCTTATGCTCTATTTCCTCTTTCTCAAGGGCTGCAATTTCAGCATCTGTGCTGTCTGCTGGCACTGCCACAGATTTCATTTCCTTGGCTAACTTGTCAAAAATTACAGACATTTTTATTCTTTCTTTTTTATTTATCATTTTATTGTAGGTCTGTGCAGCTCTTACCACAATCCATCCATCCATCCATCCGTTGTGTCAAGCACATTTGTACATATGTTGCCATCATCATTTTCAAAACATTTTCTTTCTACCTTAGCCCTTAGTATCAGTTCCTCGTTTTTCCCACCCTCCCGCACTCTCCCTCCATCATGAATCCTTGACAATTTATAAATTGTTATTTTTCATGTCTTACACTGACCAGTGTCTCCCTTCACCCACTTTTCTTTATGATCTTTCCCTCTTCTCTCCTTCCAGACAACCTAAGCTGACCGTGGAGGTGAGCATCCAGCCACACAGGAGGAACCGTCTATTTTACATTGGTCATTTGCCCTTTCTTCTTGCTTGAAGGATGTTGTTTCTCTACATACGAGGAGTCTTCAAAGAGCTTGTTTTCTTAGTGTTGTTGTTAAGTGCCATCAAGTAGGTTCCAGTTCATAGCCATCCTATGTAGAAGAGTATGCTATGATTGTTCTGATGTTGAGTCCTTTCTTGCAGCCAGTGTGTCGATCCATCTCCTTGAGTGCCTTCATCTTTTTCAATGCCCCCTGCTCTACCAAGCATGATATCCTTCTCTCCTGATAAGATGTCCAAAGTCCATGAGATGAAGTCTCTCCATCCTTGCCTCTAAGGAACACACTGACTGTATTTCTTCCAAGACAGATCTGTTTGTTCTTTTTGCAGTCCATGGTACTTTTGATATTTCTTGCCAACACTATAATTCAAATGCATCGATTCTTCTTCACTCGTCCTTATTCAATGTCCAACTTTCACCAGGGCTGAGGTCAGGCCTTAGCCCTCAAAATAACAGCTTTGCTTTTCAACACTCTATATGAAGTCTTGTGCAGGACATTTACGAGTGCAATGCATGACCTGATAGTTTGACTGATGTGTCCCTGAGCATTGATCTGGATCCAAACAAGATGAATCCTAACAATTTATATCTCTTCTCCACTTATCATGATGTTTCCTGTTAGTCCATGTGTGAGGATGCTGGTGTTCTGAACATCGTTCTGTAAGTCATACGGAAGGCGACAGCAGGTGCTTCCGTCCTCCTGACTTTCGGCGAACGAGGTTGTGCCAACTGCATGATGCAGCTTGTTCTTCAGCCTTCCTCTAATCCTGGTGCTGCACACAGATTGAGTAAGGGTGGTGGGGGTGCACCCCTGTCTCACACCTTCCCTGATTTTAACCTGTGCTGTTCACACAGCTTCCTCGGGATCCACGTACGTCTGTGGACACAGAAAACTAACAGAGAATCAAAAATGCAGACTTTACTTCTTGACATGAGCTCTATCAATGTCAAAAGTCTTTTTGTAAATCCCCCATACACTCAATGCTGTAGGGGCTGAAAGTATGGGAAATTTAACCATGTCAAGGTAGTTCCTGTTACATTATTAACTGCGTCAAAATGTATGCCTTTTAAGGGGGTTTTAATATTAGGAAATAAAAAGAAAACAGAAGGTGTCGCTCAAGACTGTAAGGTGCATGCCTAAGGACTTCGCGTTTGAATGCTCACAAATTCCCCTTGTTGGGTGAAAGGAATGCGTAGGAGCTTTGCCGTAGTCGGGGAGGACTCTGGGAAAACGTTCTGTGTGTTCTTCCACTAAAGCTTTGGTTAGCATTCTCAACACATGCTCATCTTAATTAGCTGCTTTTGTTCTGTGGCCTTTCAGAAAGTCCACAAGCCAAAGGACGTAAGCATCTCGAGAAAGAGTTGTCATGACATTTACTCTTGATTCCTTTTACATTACCGCTTCCACTTCTTAGTAGCCATTGTGATGACTGTGCTGGGACTTCAGGCTCATGATGGTAAAGCCATGTCTCATCTCCTGTTACATATTTTCCAAGAAATGCTTCAGGATCTTGATCTCACTTGTTTAAAATTTCTATAGAAAACGCTGCTCTTCCCTGAAGTGAAATCTAGGAGCAGTAGTTTTGACACCCGTGGAGCATACAGCTTGTTTAACTTTATTTTTTCATCCAGAATTGAGTAAGCAGAACCAATTCAGATGTCTAGGGTGTTAGCTATTGTTTCTACTGCTAATCAGCAGTCCTCTTCAATTAAGGCGTGAGCAAGGTGATGGTGTTTTCCACAGACTGCCACTACGGGCTTCCTCTTCAACATCATTTCTTCCCTCTCAAAGTGAGCTATACATCTGTAGACTGCTGATTTCTATGGGGCATTTCAGGTTTCCTGAAGCGTTGATGGTTTCATGATTCTTCCACTCTAGGTACACTACAAATTTGATGTTTCCTCTTGCTTCAATTTTAGCAGTATTAATTTTGCTCCGATAGGGGCTCTTTTCAAACTGATGTCTAATGCTTGGTGCCTCTTCTGAGGCGCTGTTCAGAAATGTTATTGCAAGTTAATATGAGTATAATTTAGTGCCAAAAATGAAGTCCATGCAGGGCTTTTCATAGCACACATTTTCCCCAAACACTTTGAAGATCCCTTGCATCTCTAGTATGTACAAGATTCCAATATATCAACACCCTGTGTTTTTAACAGAGATTGTAATAAAAGGGAGTGGGAAGGCCTTGTAATCATCAATCTGCATTAATAAAAACTCTAAGTAGAATAGTAAGTGGCCTCAAATCTAAGTCTAATTCTCATCAAATTTTTAATTGTGTCTTTTGTCTATATAAAATGTAAAAAAAGAAAAGAAAGAAAATGATTAGGGCAAAGAATGTACAGATATGCTTTATACAACTGATGTATGTATATGCATGGATTGTGATAAGAGTTGTATGAGCCCCTAATAAAATGTTAAAAAAAAAAGAACGTCATGTTTCTATTGATTCCAAGTTCAAAGTTGTTCATGTTGACGTAGATGCTTGCTCAAGAGTTTAGGCGGTAGGCTTTCAGCAGCACAGTTACTTTCTTTGTCCTCATACTTCTCTAGGGCCATTCTGTCCTTATTTATTTTATCTAACTAATAGGAAAACATGTGAGGAAAAAGTTCTAATTAGAACTAAATAATTAGGTTATTTTTCCCAATTTTTAATATGCACATTTTAATGTATTCTGATGGTTTGGACCTAAATTGACTGAGATTTGAATCACAACCTCTATAATACCCTTCCATGGGGCATTTGAGAATGCAGAGCTTACTGTATTAACTCATCCCTTTCTATGCACCTAGAAATATTTATGACAGCATAAAAATTGTAGTATAAATGAATAAGCCAAAGATAAATTAAGTAAAATTATTTTTCCCATGAAGCAATTAACTCACTTGGAATTGCAGTAAATTTGAAAAGTCGATGCAGTGACATTATAATGTATGATAAGAATAGCTAGAAGTCTGTCCCTTCCCTCGAAGCTGCTCTTCCTCGGCGGAGGGCGTCTACACTTCCCAAGAATAAGGCTCATTTCACTCCTCCAGGAAGAGGTCCTTGGCTCATTGTTTGTTTGAGGTTGTTTCTGCTTGGCTTTGTCCTCAGTCTTTCTGGAATGATGCTGCACAGCCAGTTATTAGATCCCTGAAAGGATTTTGGAAACGTCCAGACTGGCTTAGTGTCCATAAATTTCAGTATTTGTAAAAGTTTCTTAAGTGAGAACTTCTGTTTAAAAAAATATCCTTCTGTCAGGTAGTTACACATGTCTTTAAAAACACCCAAATTATTTTAAAGAATTGTTTAATTTCTGCAGTAACTTTGTCTTAAGGAAAGAGCCCCCTTGCCTAGTATTTTTCAGTGACCAAAGCTAAGTCCTAAAGGGCAAAATGAGACAGTTTGCAGTCCAGGTTTCCTTCAAAATCAAATTCTTCATGGAGGTGAGACACAAAATCTCACCAGACACATTTATATATTTAAAATTTTATCATGAATTTACAACTTACCATGGATCTATCTGCAAATTTATTATAAGGAGACACAAAACCAAACACTGTCATTGGGTCAATGCCGAGCATAGAACTGCCTCTGAGTGTCTGAGACTGCAACCCTTTACCAGAGCTTCTCCAGCTGAAAGGCTGGTGGTTTGCAACTGCTGGCCCTGAGCTTCACAAGTAAAACCTACACTTCACAAGTAAAACCTACAACTGTAAAGATCATCGAAGGAAAAATAGGAGCACACACAGAGTAGCTAATGCATGCATAAACACACCATCGAGCAGATCAGAAAATGCACAATCAACAGAAAATAAGAGATGACCTACTGGTGTTGATGTTAGGTGCTGTTGAGCCAGTTCTGACTCAGCAACTCTGTGTACAACAGAACAGAAAGCCGCATGGGCCCGCGAGAGCCTCACACTAGTTGTCATGTTAAAGATCATCATTGCAGCCACTGCGTCAGTCCTGCTTGTCAAGGGCCTTCCCCTCTTTTGCTGCCCCTCCACTTTACCAAGCACAACGTCCTTCTCTAGTGACTGCCCTTGCCTGACAACATGTCCAAAGTGCCTGAGAAGAAGTCTTGCCATCCTGGCCTCTAAAGAGCATTCTGGCTGTACTTCTCACAAGACAGATTTGTTTGTTCTTTAGTAGTCCATATTACCCTCAATATTCCTCACCTGCACCGTAATTGAAATGCACCTGTTGGTCTTCGGTCTTCCTTATTCAATATCCAACTTTCACATGCGTATGAGGTGACTGAAAATATCATGGAAATATAAGGGTCAGGTGCACCTTAGTTCTTGAAGTAACAAGCATGCATTGTTAGTCATTTAAAGGGTCTCGTGCAGAAGCCTTACCAGATGAAATGTATCCTTTTAGTTCTTGACTGCTGCTTCCACGCTACATCGTTTAATTACAGAGTCCTTAGCATATGTTCTCATAGCTGTAGTGTAACTTTCCTAAATTCCCTTCAATGATTTTGAGAAATAAATTGTCTAACTTGAGAGATAAAAACAATGTTTGATTTGATAAAAAAAAATCAAAGACTGCATTTGTGAATGTGGATTCCAACTCGGTGCAAAACTGGGGGAGGGTGGAGTCCTCACAATTGGACCAATAGCCTCGCGGTAAGTGGAGACAGATTGAAGATGTCAAGGGGCTCACTTTGCTTGGGTCCACAATCAACACTTAGTATAGAAAGTAGCAGTCGTGAAATCAAACAGCATATTGAATTGGGCCAATCTACGCAACACCTCTTCCAAATGATGCCCAGCAAGGATGACAGTGTGAGGCTAGAGGTGTGTCAGACCCGAGCCTTGGTATTTTCAGCTGCTTTGGATGCGTGGGAAAGTGGAACAAAGAATAAGGGAGACCACAGAAGAATTGATCTATTTTAATTCTGGTGTCGACAACGAATATTGAAAGAGCCGTGAACTGCTAGAAAAACAAACAAATTTGTCTTTTGGAGAAGGTACAGTCAGAATACTCAGGGCGGATGATGAGAATTGATCTCATGTACTTTGGACATGTTATAAAGAAAGATCAGTCCCTGGAGAATGACATGATTTGGCAAAGTCGAAGGGCAGTAAAAAGGAGGCACGCCCTCAGTAAGATGGAGTGTCACTGTGGCTGCAATCACAGGCTCAAACCTGACAACAATGTGAGGATGGCCGGGACAGGCAGGAGTTCAGTCTATTCTACACAGGGACGCGACGGATGGCAGCCTGCTTGAGGGCTTCTAACACCAAGCACAACACATCCATATACATCAATAACACGATGTCTACCCAGTATCTGAGTAAATGAGAGTTTGAAATTTCCCAGTTCATGCAGAAATGATAACCTATGTAAATGCTACAAAATGTAATATTTCTAAAAGCCTTGGTCCAGCAACTCATTATTGTTATCTTTAAAGATTTAAATAGCTTAATGATTACAATGTGTTTTGAAATCTTCCAATTAAATCACAAATTGCTACTTTTATAAATCTCGGGTTAGTTTTTACTAAAACTGACTTAATATTTCAAATCACTCATGTTTTAAACAATAAAATAAGCAGAGTAAAATTTGAATGCTTCTGGTAGTACAATGCCAAGTTGACTACTGTCTCAGATATCATACTGAAAGAAATAGAATTCACACATACTGAGTGTACAAACAAATGATTTACATTAAAAGAAATTTGGAAAAGTAATAAATGCTACTTCATACTCATTTGGTCAGAAAGAAAAATCTAAGTAGTTAGGATCCACAAGCATCTATATTTTCTCTGGCAGATGAAATCAAAGCACTAAAGCAAGCAACTTTTATTGACGGCCTCCCCTTAAACTGCGAAACCTGCATCCTGATAGGCACACAATAGTAACAAATAAAATCAGAATCAAATTCTGTAGTCATCATCAGAAACTTTCTTAAAACTAAGTGAAAGCTCACTTATGAAATGTACTTAACATTTTAAATAGTTAAAATGAGGTCACCTCAAGCAATTATGTTTGGGACAAATACAAAAGCCCAAGAGTACAAGATACAAATCAATTAGGTTGTCAGATAAATGTCTTCAACTGTAACCCTATACTGTGAAAACTATGCTTCATGAAACTGCTAAGGTTAAAATGACAGTACTGTTTTAGAAGAAATTTCATTTTAAATTGTACATTTAAAAGAAAAGTTTTTGCTGCTGTAAATGTCCTTGAGTTCTTCATATAAACAGATTTTGAATGTAGTAATAAGAAGTAAACAACTAGCTTTTTATGGCTAGAATTATAGCTCATTTTTGACATAAGAAGTCAACTTTTAAAGAATTCTTTCTTCCTCACCTAATACCTCATTTACAGTTGTCTTTTATATATTTAACAGTCAACCTTAAGGCATTTTATCACACCTTCCTGTAAAACACTTCAACCTCAATGTATTTATTTATTTCCTTCAATAAAACTCTAAAAGAAGTATATAATTATGCCCCATTTTTCTTTCATTGGAAATATGTAGGGAATGACAATAATAAATGAAGCTTTTGGCAGGCCAAGTTGGACCGAAGCTTTATCAAACTTCACTTAACTACATCAACGCCATCTTTACATAAAGCTGAACACAACTCAGGTGCTAATTTTTACCATTTCTGATGTCCTACTGTATCAGGTGGGTTCGAATGTTCTTTCTAGAGCAGGTCTGAATCAGAAAATTGTGGTGATTTAAAATTGAAAAGAATTCTCTAAAACCAGGCATGATGGGAGGAGGTGAACTTTAAAAAACCCTCAGGAACATATGATGTTTAAAGCACAAGAAGCCGACTGATAGCGTGTTAGTTCAGAATGGAAATTTCCATCTGTTCTCTTTTGCAGCCACCCCACTATGGAGGGCCAATTATTCTAACATTTCAAACAGGCCCTCTCTCTCTCTCTCTCTCTCTTTTTTTCCCTTCCCGTTAATCAGGAGCCTCTACAACAGTCGAAAACATATCTGACAATATAAGCCTCCTGTCATTTATTGCTGTTTACTCTTACATGCATTTCACAGCTTGAATAAGTCTTTGTTTTACCAACTCTAACCCACAGAAAGCTCACTTGTCAACCCACATAGAAAATTACTCAAATTACTTCTTTACAACTTGAGATTATATAGTGGTGGCAACCCTTTCATCTGGAGTACCTTAGCAATGCCAATTTATTTCTTATTTTACATTTTAAAGCATCCAAATTGGATGGTCTGGTAACTCTCAGGCATTCCTAGTAAGCATGAAAAAATTGAACAGTGGTCCTTCATCATCAAGGTCATACAGCAAATGTAGGAGTAACCAACTGCTCAGGAGCAAGTGCATTTATATTAAAGGTTAATAGATTCAGTCTTGCAATTCAAGAATAAACCATCTGGCTTCAAAGGCAGAGTTGAAAGAGTCTATAAAAAGGTAGGAAACTGGAAAACAGATAGCTTAGAAATATGCATTCAGCACTCTAAAAGACCTCACTATTATTTTTTGGAAAAGCTTCATAATGTATATCATGACCTACCAAGTGAACACCTGACATCTACACAACTGTAATTAACATACAGTAAATAAGGTGTTGCTATCTCTAGATGGCCACCAGCTTTCTGTCCGTTTGGGGCACTGTAGTGGCTTCTGGGTAGCTGTGATGCGATAAGTCATGTAACCGGTCTTTCAAATGCCAGCATGGTCACCTAAAGCGAGCAGGTTTCATCAGAGCTTCCAGACTAAGGCATAAGCTGTCCACTTCTGAGGACTAGCCACTGGAACCTTACGTCCAGAATTGAACCATTGTCAGATACTGAAAACCTTGTGAAATGAAGCAAAATACTGCAGGAGATGGTGTCAGAAGAGGAGCCCTCGGGTCTGAAGGTGCTCAAATATGACTGTAGATAAACTGCCTTCTCCAAGTAGAGTCCGCCATAAGCTGTGGATGGAGAAATGCCTGTGGGGAAAACCTTGGGGGCCTTTACTTGTGGATGAGGCCCAACTCAAAATAAGAAGAAACAGCCGCAAATAGCAATAAATAGTCGGAAGTTGGAATGATAAAAGATGAATCTAGGAAAATAGGAAGTGGTAAAAAATTTTAATGGGATGCATAAAAATGACATTACGGGCATTCCATAGTTTACCATGCTGGGAATGATATAATCAAAAGTAATTGCATTGCATTCATGGTCCAAGAGGCAATTTCAAGATGTATCTTAAAGTACAACCTTGTGTGTGATAAGATATCTGTCCACAATCAAGGAAATACAATCAATACAGTTATTACTCAAATTTTTGCACCAACCACAAAAGCTAGTGATGAAAACATTTAAGAAATCTACCAATGTCTTGTATCTGAAATTGATTAACTATCCAATCAAAATGGATCGATAATTGTTGATGATTGGAAGGCAAAAGTTAAAAACAAAGATGAAAGAACAGTAGTTGGAAATCAGAAAATAGACTTGGTGATAGAAACGAATCTGGATCTCACATAATAGACTTCTTCGTTGCTCATATCTTTTTTCAACTATCCAAAAGGAGACACTACTTGTGGAATTCTATAGACAGAATGCACGGAAATCAAACTGACTACATCTCTGGGAGGAGAAAATGGAGAAGCTCAATATTAGCAGCAAAAACCAGGCTAAGATCTGATTGTGGAAAAAACTATCAGTTGCTCCTTAGTAAATCAGGTGGAAGCTGAAGAAAATGAAAATCAGTGCATGATCTGGAGTCTATCAAACCTGAATTTCAAGAAAATCTCAAGAAAAGATAGAGGCAGCATGTCTACAAGATGGGCTGCGAACTACAAGGTCAGTCGATCTAAATCAGCAGTCACTCTGAGGGAGGAACACTGGCCTTTCTACTGGAGAAATTGTAAAGAGGTGCAATTTCTGAAACCCACACATCAGTTCTACCCTGTGCTATAGGGTCTCTCTGAGTCAAAATCAACTCAATGGGGGCGAATTTTTTGGATGCATGACTGTGGAAAGCCCAAAATCCATCTGCGGAGTCCACACATCAAGTAAGCCTCCAGTGACTTCCCTGTGGCCGTACTCCAGGGATGCGGATACCCTGGGTATCAGAAAGAGCACGTCTCCAGTCAGTTCTGGAAGATGCAGTTAGAAAGGGGAAAAGGGAACAGACCAACTACTTGATGTTATTCAACACTGAGACGAGGCTGTGACAAATCTACAGGCCCTCCCCTGGAATGCGAGGAGACCCTCATTAAGACCAAGGAAGGGGAAGATCAAGTTAAGGCCAGGGGAGGGGAGGATCTACATTGGGTGGAGGCACTGATAGCTCTGTTGGCGGTATGGTGGGTAAATGGGGAGGAATAATCTCACATTGGGAAGGGACGTTAAACAAAATTGTAGGGAACAAGAACCCCAGTTCTATGGTCCTAGGTAGACACTTCGAATATGTTTCTACCCAATACTTGGGGGGCCATGCCTTGGACTAAGCACTGTGATGACTGTGGATGCTGGCCTTACAAGGAACATGGCATCCCCATGGGCCACACCAGATGAACTCAGTGTGGAAGCTCCACTCAGTGAACTGGGCCCTATCTCAAAACTATCTTACCCTTGGTTTTAGGCTGAGATACCTTAATGGGAGAAGAAGCAAAGGATGGCCACCCCAAGACTGAGGAAATGGCTGCCATTGGAACTTGGGTAGGACCTCTGGGTGTTCTATGAAAGGGGACCCAGAACCATCATTTATTATCTCAATGTCCCCCTTGCATTAATTCAGCAGTCTTAATCTGGCTGGGATCTGCCCTTGTAAGAAATGGTACAGAGAATTTTCTCCCATCACCAACCCCCCTTCTCAATGGAAACAGAGCTCAATCAACTAGGAAATAAATGGGTACAAAGAAGCAACTCGTGGATTTCAGCTCACAGTTGAACTACACTCACAGAAATTCCTCATAGCAACAGTGCCTTAAATTCTGTGCCATTGGGTACATTTATTGATGTTAGCAATGCAATTGAATTGCCTTATACCCAAGAGGATGATTGAAAATGTTTTTCTTTTTGTGTCTTTGTTTGGGGGGATTTTTTATGTAGTCTGGGTTTGCTTTTGCTTGTTGGTTTCAGTTTGTTTTTCTCATCATATGTCCACCAAAGTAAAGCAGTCTTTCATAACCTGTGGGCAAGCAGACGGATTCTGGACTCCCTCTTAATTCTAGCCCCAATCCAAGAACAGTTAGTTCTTACAACATGATCCTGCTCCAGACTCAGCTTCATTAACAGATCACTGAAGATAAGGTGCCACAGCAAAGTATGGTGAAGAAAGCAGATTGTGCCTGACTATCAATTGGAATAGTGTCTGGGGTCTTAAAGATGTATATTCAAACAAGCCCCATCTAAGTGAGGTGTCAACTAAGTCCACATTGAAGAAGCACACCAGCCTGTGTGATCCAGAGATGACGGCAACAAATCCAAATATGATGAAAGGGAAAGTTCAAAGCTTAAATTGTGAAGACCCAATCCATAGACGGCTACGGAGGACAGTGGAAGAGCAAAATCAATCTGCAAAATATCGACACTGCCTCATCCGCTCTAGCCACAGGCTAAGGACTCGGATAGCTTTCCTATAACACAGACATTATGGTAAACTTGATTAGGGTGGGTGGAACCATGGTATAATAT